>NC_133536.1:51458340-61458340 GCF_048544455.1 Silene latifolia
TAGTAGTCCTATAAGGTGATTAAATCGGGTTTTGCTCATGAAAATCAAAATTTGGGCATGACTTGTCTAGAATCCGAAAATTTAAGACGAAATTTTAAGACGAAATTTTACACACATTACACAAGATCCATTCATGACAACAAAAGTTAAGCCTTTGTTGTCCAACTATACACAACAACAATCACCAAAACCCAATCATTGACTCAAGAAAACCAATTTTCGAGTTCTATAATGGTGGTCAAAATTTATTTATAAAAAATTGATTTTTATCAAAGCCCAACAATGGTGTTAAAAGCTTACCAAAGATATCATGAATTAAGCAAAACAAACAACCAATTAACAAAACTCAAGAGATTTAAGAGTAGATCTAAGAAAATCAAATTGGGGAAAAAGGTGGAAGAAGATGAACATGCTTACCTTGACTAATTAATGGGGATTGGGTGAGGAAAGTGAAGAAATAAGATGAATTCCAAGCAAAATAGAACAACAATGGAGGTTTTTTGGGGATTTTTGGTGAAGAAAGAGATGAAGATATGAGGATAAGAATGAATAATTGGCGGAAATAAGGGCTTTAAGCCGAGTAAACCAACTCGTGTGAACCCACTCGGTCGAATGCCGAGTGCACTCGATCAAGTATGACTCCACTCGGTCGAGTGGATAACTCACTCGGTCGAGTGACGGGTTTTCCAGAATGTATAACCCCTGGAATCAGGTCCACTTGGTCGAAGTCAAGGGTCCACTCGGTCGAGTGCTCGCTTACTCGGCCGAGTTGGTACTCTCATTCCATCAAGTGATCCCGTTGGGTTTCAAATTCTCACTAAGAGCTTATCGACAGATTTTCTACAAGACAATACAAGTTTCGGGAGTCCACCGTAAGGGTGACCCATCCCGAGTTAGTTCATGCGGCACCAAGGTTGCCGATCCCTACTCCCTACATCCACACTCCCACTTACCTTACCGAAATGGTCACAATTTATATACTAACAATAACACTATCAAGCACAAGATAGTCGCATAACATGAATTAAGGGAATGGGAGTATCATTTTCCAAGAGATGTTAGGACATGTAAATCCATTCATACACATGTGAAATTCATAGCACAGAAGAGTCTAACCACAACCATGTCATTCATGCAATCACTCAACATTGTCTATATCATTCACCCTTACTTGTAACCACCCCACCTAGTGACCAACCAAGGCAATAGGCACTAGTTTTGACATGAGGTCGCTCACTCATCCAAAACCGATCTCCTATTGTTCTCGTGTCGGGTTCATTTTATTAGACACACCTAGGTTCATTTTGGTTCATTTGTTTATGTTCCAAATCGAAGCTCTGATACCACTTTGTAACACCCCCTTCTTACTCGGTCAAGGTAATTGGGAGATGTTACCTTCTTAGTTTCCCGAGGTAGTGAAATCGGAGTCGCAATTGAGAAACAATTAACATAAATAAGTGTTTAGTTGATTACATAGACATAAATTAAATGAATAGTACAACTCATGACTACTAAACTAATCTAATCAACTATGCTTGACTCGAATGTCACCACAGATCGTTCCCATCTCCCGCATGCTACCAAAGCCAACCTGTAAACAACTGCTCCCCATATGATCGGAAATATCATATGGATCGACACAGGCCACCCCGGAAATAGGTGACAATTACAAAGACCGGCAAACGTCAGTTTCAATACACAACATATATCACGATTCGATAAGTATAGACACAACGCAAGCATGTGAATGAGACTCGACTATGTAATCACCATACCGGTACCAGGACATGCTCACACGTACTCACAACCACTGGTGTCAGGGACACGCCCACGACACCACATCTAACACAAAGGTACCGGGTCCGGAAGCCAACCGGATCCTCAACCAGACGTCGTGCCTCAATCACACGAGTCCCTCCGTGACCCAAGTCATTAATGTGCACATCCCCCTTGGAGTGTGAAACTCCAAGGGGCGACCCGAGCGCAAGACGGTTTCCAAACCATCTTACGTCTCCTCAATACTTAAGTACCACCACCAAAGACCTCGAACACAAGACAAACACAACCATACATGACAAATGGAAGAACAACACTTAGCATATGACCAAAATTCATGAATTCAATCCCACATTCATACTAACCAACTCATAAATTCATTTGTGAGGAAAGACACCCAAGTATGCATATACAATATTGAAACCGAGTAGGATAACCTATCTTTAATCATAATCCTCAAGCTAATCGAAATCACCAAGTATCCATCTCATAAAACCGTCTTATCCTACATAAATCATGTAATAACTATCACAATTTACTCTACACTAATTTACAACATAAAATCTCTCATTATTAGTCACTAACTATTCATTTTATATAACTAATTACTAATTAATCTTTCTTAGTAAACCCTAACTTGAATTTACTCATAAGACAAAGAGGAAAAGGTGAGATTTCTACTTACAAAGGTAGATCGGGGCATAGGAGACATGTTCCACCATTAATCCTGGCTTGAAGGCCAAGGGAAAGGCATTTGGGGGTATTTTAGAGAGAAGGGAGAGAGTTTTAGTGTAAGAAGTAATAAGGAGAAGAATGAATGGGATAGGGTTGAGGTAGAATGAAAATCCTGAAATATCATTTCTCGGTACAGCTCAGCTCACTCGACCGAGTGACCGGTTCACTCGACCGAGTGGGTCTCACTCGGTCGAGTGTACTCTCACTCGACCGAGTGCCGACTCAATTGGTCCACTTGAGGTTCTACTCGGTCCGTCGAAAGTCTACTAGGTCTAAGATGGGTCTTACTTGGTCTCGTAGGAGGATTATCCTTTGCTTTCGAGTACATGTGGGTTCCCTCACGTGTCCCTAGGTCTAAGTACGGGTCTTACAAATGCCGGGTATTACAGGCACGCCTTGTATATCCATCATCCGGGTATACGGTATTGGCATAGGTCCATTTCCAACACCTTGATTTCTAGGAAAGAAGCTACACATATGACCGAACTTGACCTCCCCTACTTAGATTCCAAGATGAATGCCCAAGAGAAATCAAAGAATGAATATAATATCCTTCACTTGTTGATAAATAGATGGTTGGACTTCAAGGAAGAAGGGAAAGATATAGCGGCTTTCATTATGAATGAAGGCTTAGTAACAATATTGGCTAAGCACTTTAACCCGGCTTTCAATGAAAACAACTCCTACAAACTGGTTAAAGGTGGCAACCTCCTTAACATGCACACTTTTATCCACAAGTTCCATTGGGTAAAACATGACAACGCGGCTCAAGGATATGAGTGAGTGATCAAGTATGTCGATTCAATTATCTTGCCCGGGAAAATTTGTCGTCTCAACACTCGCTGTTACAACTACCTCCTCCCCGTCTTAAACCATGCCAAGAACATCATCAACCAGCAACAACAATGTCCAAATGAAGACGCCTCCTTCTTAGTGGTACCTCCTTACCTCTTCGCCTACCAAGAGTTCACAACAAGTGATCATAGTGTTGTGACGGGCAATGATTACTTGGTATAATTCATGAAACATATCCATAAAGAAGCCTACAATGATCAGGTGAACGGTTATTACACCCAATATCCACCCATTTACCATCTTGCTAGGCAAGGACTCCTTGATCTCAAGAGTTCTTTGCCGGATTGGGCGGATAGGAAAGTGTTCTTTCCTCAAGCTTCTAGAGATGAAGAAGGAGATGCCCGGGAAACTAGGGAGATTGAGGAGGCTTTTGATGATGAGGATAGGGATGGGGATGGGGAAGGTAGTGGGTCTAGCCATGATGATGATGAAGAGCAAAGTTCAAGTGGAAGTGAAGAAGAAGAGGATGATGATGCCTTCGGGTCCATGGAGGGAGATGATAATGATGAGATGAGTGAAAGTTGATGGTTGACAAAGCATGAAGGAGGACGACACAAATGCGGGGTTGATAGCTTATGCTAGCATTTCAACCTATTCCATTGTGAGTCTCTTAGCCCTTCTTTTGCTTTGTTTTCCTCATGTATACATATATTCTTTAACTTGTATAACATTTACTTTAGTGCATTTAGAGAGTCATTTTGTACTCTTTGATGGATAAGAGTTTTGAGTCCTAGTACTGTAAGATTCATTAATCTCTTATTAGACACTTCTAATAACTATATATTTTAGTTTAGTCATAAACTAATCTAGATCTTATGCATGCATAACAAAATAATACAAAGTAAGAAGAAATCGATTAATCTTACATTGAGGGCCGAATGGTTTATACTAATCGGTCTCCTA
Organism: Silene latifolia; assembly: GCF_048544455.1. NCBI lineage: Eukaryota > Viridiplantae > Streptophyta > Magnoliopsida > Caryophyllales > Caryophyllaceae > Silene > Silene latifolia. The sequence continues at coordinate 51,462,610 of NC_133536.1, forward strand.
CCAAATTAGTCTTCTTTAAGAAAAACCAAGTGCTCCAACAAAACTCTTAGATTCAATAGTAGAATCTACTCCTCAAGGATTTGTACCAAGGTAATCACCTTAATTCATAAGCTAATTTATATACTAGAAATTAGAATATGAGTCCTTAAATTATAATTATTATTATTGTATTACTACTACTAGTAATGATATAATAATATTTGAGATTTTGTGAGTTTTCTTCTTAAGTTTTCCCAACAACAAATTAGAGAGAATGTGAAAAATTATCAATATAATTTATATGAATGAATAATGAATTAAGGAGAGAAAAACTTCTCCTCTTTTCTATGAGGTGGCCGGGTAGACCAAGGGAAGGGTGCCCAATGCTTTTGCAAGTTTGTTCTTCTCAAGATGTAGGCATGCAAGCCTATGATTAGTAAGTCATCATTATGCCTTCCACTAATTAAAAGAACAAAGCACAATTCTCTACTTATCCTCCCCTTTACACGGCACACTTAGGCTTAATATGGTCCATTTTAAGTTTGTCAAATGTCCAATTTGTGTGGTGTGTTGGACATGTTACTAGACATGTTGTTTTAATAATGCATTTTTAACATATTAAAAATCATTATATAAACAACATAAATCACATACAAAAATTAACTAGTAATTCACAATTACAATTACTTAAAATGGGTCATAGAATTATAAATCACAACTACTTGTATTTATAATAAACCATTCATTCTTATTTTAATTGTTTCATAAACAATAAATAAACCTTAAGTAATTAAACAATTTAATTACTTAGTACGAATTTTATTTAATCAAATTACAATAAGATACGTATTCTTACTCACAAAATCATTTGTTCAATTTTAAGGAATTAATTAACTTGTATCAATATACAATTAATTAATTAATCAATTAAGAATGTTACCCTAGAGGTATGACCTTAAGGGATCAACTGATCACCACCGTCATACGACAGTAATGTCAAACTCTAGTCAGCCAATCATTACTGATTAATGTGGATCAGTTGACAATAAAATATCACTTTTCCTTTAGCATTCTTAATATGAGATTTAAACATGTGATCGTATTATTGTTGAGGACACATATTCCAACAATCTCCCACTTGTCCGCGACAAGTGTGCATCACCAATTCTCTTGTCCTATTACTATCTCCCACTCAATGCAAGGTGTCTTGCAGGTCGTACTTGCATTTGATCATATCAAGAGTGGTTTCCTCGATCTGGAGAATAACTATCTGACCGGAATTATCTACCATAAATACCTTCCGAGCATGGCCACGCATTTCCAGTTCATTACTCCTCGAGTGGCCTTGAGATATAAGATAACCCTGACGGGAATGGACAATTCCTATTGCACTCTTCCCTTCGAATAGCCACAGCTCATCATGACCCAAAACATGCCCATATGACCCTAATTACGAAGGTCGTAGAACATAAATCAAAGTCACTCTGAAACTGTGCCATCTTAGGCGAACAGTCTTTAGTCAAACAATCGACTCATAAGAATACTATAGTAGCTCTCGCCACGACCAGGCTATAAAAATTTCTAGATCTCTATAAGCGGTCATAAGCCCGACAGAGTGTCCCTCACAGTCTGCCTATGTGATCGACTAGTCATCTCTCATGACTCTATGACACTTGAACTCGCCATCAATCACATCACACTCTAGTTACTTCGAGACGTCACCTCATATAAGTAACTAGGGGCGAGTACTATGTTAATCCAGTTCACTTTAATAGGGTTCAATATTGTCTCAACAACCCATTTGGATGTAACAAAGTACAAGATGAGTTAACGATAAGTCAAACGATAAATGTGATTATCACATATGAGTAGTCAATACCATATCACTACTCTATGTCTTATAATCATAAGTGCACTTATGCACTTGCCTAACGCAATAAATGTTTAGCTTGTGAACGTATCATGTGTCCAGGTGTTCAAACTTTGTGAATTGCGATTTTCTTCATTTTCATGTTATCCCTTATAGCATGAATTTTACTAAGTACATGTCTAGACTTCATACTAGACTCAGGTTCTTTAACTTGAAAGAAGCTCTCGCTATTATCATATAACTTGTGATGTGGGTTTCGGTGGACAACACTACTTGTAGTTTAAAGTACACCACCTAATCACAACGTACTTAGGTTCATTTCGTAGACTCTTGCAATGGATGACAATAAAATACCCTTACTAGTCATTTACTCCTTAGGTCAATAAAATCAGCCTAGGATTTTCATAAATCCTAATGAGTTTGGAAATTTGAGTTTGTGTATCCTTAACACACAACTTAGTATACTTCCAAACTCCAGAACAGACCATTAGTTCTCCTTGAGAATTCATGAAGGTTCCTTGAGGCTTACCAATGACTCTCATATGGGTTAACTTGTCATCGACTTATTATGCTCCAAACATGTGATTCATCTAGGACATGAGCATCATGGCAAACATGATTATTCTAATGGCGGAAACATTAGTAATTGATTTCATGTAGACAACAGTTCTTAGGTTTAGTAAATAACCATGACTCTCTCATGGTAATTCAATATTTATCGATATGAATAACCTACTTAACTAGTTGATATTTTCAAGATGAAGGATCATTATCAACATATGATACTTATCTAAGTGCCAATCCAACATCCCATGCTATAATAGATTTGCATAATGTCCAATATCATCTAGAATTGAAAACTCATTTGCACGTCATTTCCAATGAGTAATAAGTTATACAATTCTTGAAGGATGACAGCTCCCACTAAACTTCATATCTAAACATGACTGTTACTGACTCCCACTCAATTCCACATGTTTCGTTTTTTTGATAACTCATTCGAAACATTTCATGAATTGAAATAATCGTTGCTATTCTAAGTATTTAGTTAAAACCATATATGTCATTCACATATCCCTTTCAAAATACCCATTTGGAAAGTGGTTTTAATAACTTACTTATTTTCTTAATGAGGTATAGCAATGATTTGAATCTTTAGCATAGTTAACACTTAACTTAGCTTTCGTAGACATCGACATGCCTTTCTATGCAACTCTTAATCATAAATTTCTATTTACTTTGGATTGGTCTCAATAATCTCAAATAAATCCATTTACTTGCATAGATACCATTTTAGTTTCATAAGGCTCTTAAGTAAAATGTCGAATTTTAAAATCTCTAGTTATATCCCTTCATAGATCAAAATCTTATTTTCCAAGAACATATTCTTTTGTCTTTTCATAAGTCTCAAGTTTTCTTAAGAACGCTTTCTTTTGGTGTCCTCACGTAGTTTCCTTAAGAACAACTTCTTTTGGTGTCCTCACGTAGTTCCCTTAAGAACATCTTCTTTTGGTGTCCTCACGTAGTTCCCTTAAGAATATCTTCTTTTGGTCTCCTCACGTAGATCCCATCTAGTCAAGGTTTGTAGCTAAATTCTTTCGCCACTCTATCTTTAGGAAAAATACACTTTTTCTCCAAAGATAGATTTTGAGCCACAAATAATGATGGTGAAGGAGGAAAAGATATCACATATCAACTTTATAGTGATTTATATGAGACATATTGAAAAGATAATATAGATTAGACGATTTAATTTGATAGGTGTATCAAATAAGGTTGGTAACATTCCCTAGTGTGAGTTCAATAACTCAATAAAACTTTATAATTGATCTTACATAAGTAAGTTGTGACTTTAGTCACAATGGCATAAGGAGAATCGAATTCATAGCTCACGGACATATAATGACTCAATCATTATAATTGTCTATTTGATCAATTTAAGTCGATAATCTTATGTTTCAAGATGCAAGTAGTGTATGATGACAAATTTTAGAACAAACGATACGATAAAGTAAGTGACTTGGATTGCAAACCAAGTTACCAATATCCAAAATACAACCATTGTTTAAGGAAACAACCAAATTTCCAAGTCGAACGAGGAAATCAAAATAGTTCTAAAATTTCAAAATACAGCATGAAAATAAAGACAAAGCAAAATAAAGCCAAGCTTCAATCGATTTAGCACCATGGGCGACTACATATAGCATCACTCAAGATCTTCTAGGTTTGCTTTTTTTTGCCCTTGTCCTTGCTTGGATGCCCTAATTACAATAAAAAGGGAGTAATCATCACAACTTGTATCAAAATACTAAAGTTGAGATTGAAACAAAAAAGATAGGGATAGTTATTTACCTACTGGAATAACTTTTCCAGCTTTGATATCACCAAGGTACTTTGGACAATTCCTCTTCCAATGCCCAACACCATTACAATAGTGGCATTTGTCCCCGGACGGGGCACCCTTCTTGGGCTTAGAGGAGCTAGCTTCACAAGCCTTTCCTTTGTTCTTGTAGGGAGTTTGCTTCTTTCCCTTATGGCTACCTTTATTAAAATTCCCTTTGCTCTTTTGATTAATGTTGAGCACATCCTTGGTGGTGCTAGCATTTAGCCCCATGTCCCTCTAGGCTTGCACAAGCATTTTGTGCAATTCATCGAGGGAAACTTTCAAGTTTTTCATATTAAAATTCACCCTGAATTGAACATATGCCTTAACCTTGTTCAAGGAATGAAGAATTCGGTCAATGATGAGTTCTTCGGGAATTTCTACCTTTTGCAATTTTAGATTCTCAACATGATCCATCAACTTGAGCACATGAGGGCAAAATTTTTGGCCCTCCTTAATATTGAGATCGAAGAATGCGGATGCCGCTTCATATTAAATGATCCTCGGAGCTTTGTGAAAACATGGTCACAAGCTTCGTATAGATCTCATAGGTGGTGCTAATCTTTATAGCACTCCTTTGGAGTTCGGCCTCCATAGAGAAGATCAACACATTTTTGATCGCAGCCGACTCCTTTTGGTAAGTATCATAGGCTTTCTAAGCGGCGGGGGTAGACCTAGCGTTAGGTGCGGCGGGAGAGGCCTCGTTAAGGTAACGAAGCTTGTCGTCACCCTCTGCGGCCAAGCGAAGTTGAGCGTCCCAATCAGCGAAGTTGGACCCATTCTTTTCTAATTTGCAACGATCCATGAAGGATCGAAGCCATGAAACATTGGTGAGAGTGTTCGAGCTAGTGTTGGTGGATGAATTTGGAGTTGCCATTGCAATTGAGAAAACAATTTCGACTACAAAATAGGAAGTGAAGGAATTAATGAACAATTATCGTTTTAATAATACTTGTAAACATTTTAAACAAGTTTTAAGCATTTATATAGTGAGCTCTACCCAACTATTATAAATGATCCCGAGATCCAAATTCATATTAACTCGGGTACGGTGAGCCGATTCATCCCTAATTAATATAACTTGATGGATTAACCCTTTAATCGATTCTACTTTTAGAACTCTCGGTCGATAAAATTACTTTCATATTTATCTTTAGCCCGGAACACTTGCGACTACGGTCACGAATACTTCCGTTGAGCTCAATCCAAATTTCGATGCAATAACAATTTACTACCCACTTACCCAACGTAACAAGTTTAGCACCCCGGTGAGCCGAGCCTACTTCCTTATGAAATTGGGACTCATGGTTCTACTATTTGGTAAGGCTAATTCTCAATTATTATTAGTGAGAGGTCTTGTCAATTTATTATCTATCTCGTTTTAAGTGAACTAAAGCGGTGAACTACGATAATCATAATTTACACGGTCGATGACTCGATGAAATAATATGCATGTGTAGTTATGGCGATTTGGCTATGCATGCAAACATATAAAACAAATGCAAAGCAAAAGCAATAAAATCCTAGTATGGCCTTCCTAAAATAGTAAATCAAATAAACTATTTATAAATTCGGAAACCAACTCCTTTGGTCCCTTGAACTTCATTTGTCACGCACTCTAAGGCAACACCGTCTTTGTTGGACCGCCTTCTCGAATGGCACCGTCTTCAAGGAACTCCGGAATAAATAAATTGCATAGCTTTTCTACTTTATACAATATAAAAAGAAAAACAAAATAAAATAAAAGTGATACGAGATCACATTAATTACAACCGAATCGATATCCCCATTCATTTCGGGAAATATCAATTAAAACTATGGCCATACTAAGTACAAATTACATAATTCAAAATTATAAAAAAATTAAAATATGACAATCATAATAAAAATGCAGCATTAATATATGTATAAAACATGTCATGTGACGTGCCAAATCGCCCTGTTTAAGCTAATATCGTATATTTGGTCCGGTTTTATGGATTATTGTGACTATTAACTTATTAAAATCACACAATATTACATAAATCAAATCTATGTCCATGTTAATTACCCCAACCTTATTAGGACTCAAAAATTTAGCCTTCACTAAATATTTGACAATAATTCAACTTGATATTTTATTATTGCTCTTTAAACACTATTATTCATAATAATAAGGAAATAATTCCCAATTAAGTCATAAAAATTCGAAAATTTCAAAATCATAATTCTGTATATTCTGGAAAATTCCCAACATTCCAAAATTTTAATAAAAATTTGCCCTTAGATTATTTTAATTTATTTCACAAATAAATCGTATAAAACATAATTTTAACCCTTTAATTCCAAATTAAACATAAAATTATGCAATAAATAAAAATTAAAAATTTGAAAATTCTAAATAAGTTTCTAGAACCTGGAAATGACAAAAATATTAAGCCCAAAATCGAATTTTTATATTAATGACTATTAAAGTTGCTATTTATCAATTTATATCACATAAAAATTAATAACCATTTAAATCATAAGAAATTTAACATGCAAATTAAGATCTGATGTTCATATCATATATAAAACATTGGAAAAAAATTTCATGCCTTCAAATTTATTTTAGCTATTTTAACTAAAATATTCATTATTTATGTGATTTTTACATCTAAAAATTATAAATCATGCAAAATAAAACTATTTTATCTCACAATTTACATACAGTGTGTAAATATTTCATGTGACAACATACTAAAAGTTCATGGCCAGAAACAAAGTCTAACTATTTTTAACAAAATACCTCTATTTAATCAATTTTTATCATGTAAAAATCATAAAACATGCAATATAAAACCATTTTATACGAAATTTTACATACAATGTGTAAAATATGCATGTGAGGTCGTGTAAAAATTTCAAGGTCAGAATCATAGTCTAACTAATTTTAGCATTTTAAGTGACATTTTATTCAATAAATTGTTATAAAAATACTAAAAATCATATTAAAGAGTAATAAAATACCATAAATCATAAAAATGACCAAAAATAAATTTAGGACCAGAATGTTTAACATGCGAAAATTCCGTGGCCTTTATCATCATAAATCACGAATATCTTGTTTTATATGTTAACTTATTAACTCGGAAAAACAATGACCGATTATGCATGCAACAACCATTGCTCTGATACCAATTGTAAGATTCATTAACCTCTTATTAGACACTTCTAATAACTATATATTTTTGTTTAGTCATAAACTAATCTAGATCTTATGCATGCATAACAAAATAATACAAAGTAAGAAGAAATCGATTAATCTTACATTGAGGGCCGAATGGTTTATACTAATCGGTCTCCTACCAAATTAGTCTTCTTTAAGAAAAACCAAGTGCTCCAACAAAACCCTTAGATTAAATAGTATAATCTACTCCTCAAGGATTTGTACCAAGGTAATCACCCTTAATTCATAAGCTAATTTATATACTAGAAATTAGAATATGAGTCCTTAAAATATAACTATTATTATTGTATTACTACTACTAGTAATGATATAATAATATTTGAGATTTTGTGAGTTTTCTTCTTAAGTTTTCCCAACAACAAATTAGAGAGAATGTGAAAAATTATCAATATAATTTATATAAATGAATAATGAATTAAGGAGAGAAAAACTTCTCCTCTTTTGCATGGGGTGGCCGGGTAGACCAAGGGAAAGGTGTGTTGAAATATGTGTCCTCCGACAATAATGCGATCACGACTGTTGATCATGATGATCACATGTTTAAGTCTCATTATAAAGAATACAATTGGGAAGTAATATTTTTATCACAATGGTCCACACATATCGGTAATGATTGGGTCGACTAGAGTTTGACATTCCGTCGTGCGACGGTGGTGATCAGTTGATCCCCTAGGTCATACCTATAGGGCAACACTCTTAATTGATCATTTAATTGATCGTATAACGTTACGAGTTAATTAAATTACTTGAAAATTGACGGACGATTTTGGAAGTAAAATTTACGTATCTCATTATAATCTGATTAAATAAGATACGGTCTGAGTAATCGAATTGTTTCATTACTCAGATGAAATTATTGTTTAAAGAAACAATTGAAATTGAATGAATTATTATAAATACAAATTGTTCCGGGTGTAATTCCAGAGCAGTTATTTGTTACCACCCGTGCTTGTAGAATGATGTCTTTGGTTGGCTTCTCCTTTCGGTCTCCTGAAACAGTGAACAAACTGAGGGCTCGGCTTTGGACCGAGCGAACTCACTCCGACGCTCAAGTCAGTAACTTAGAGAGGTAAGTTGTGGTTACTTGGCGAAGTATGTATTGTAGAGAGATAAGGAAGATATTACCAGATGAATAGTGATTCTTAGGTTAAATTGTGGATCCTTTCCTCAATGAGGGTTGAGGAGTATTTATAGACTTTCACCTTTTGTCACGTAGTGGCCAAGTGGCCAAGTGGCTAGCAGGTGGAAAGACTGAGCTACCCTCGGCCGAGGGACCTATGGCAGCCGACGGTCCCTGTTGACTCGCCGCCGAGGGGTCTTGGATATGAGTTTGCGGATATGTGCCCGGTACCGGCTAGTTGTCCTAGCCGAGGCACAAGAGACAGCGACAGTCGCGTTGGTTGCTTTGTCTAAGTCGTTGACTTTCTTTGTGGATATCTTTGACCTTGCTCAATATGTTGACTTGGTCGGCGGTGCAGAATATGCCCCATCAATTTGCCCCAGCGTAGTCTATGCCGTGGTATGGGCTCCGATGTATGTTGAGCGTATATTCTGCGTAAGACAAAAATTTTCCGCCCCGCTTCTTCTACCTCGGCGTGGCTCGCTTAGGCCGTACCATATCCCCCTCCACATGGATGTGTAATGGACATCAGATGTGGAAAAGAAAGTGGTCTTTGGCCGAGACCGAGGTTGTGAGCGCCGTGTGCTTTTGATTGCCCCAGCCCGGTCCGACAAGCTTGGTTGATCATGTGGCCGGCGGAGAACAGATACTTAGGAATTTGTTGAGGAAGATGAATAGCGAGAGAGATTTGAAGGGGCGTGTTGAAGACGCTGGTCATTGTTGCACTGATTAACGTTCAACTGTTGCAACGATTGACATTCCGTGGCTGCATGCCTGACACGTGTCTGTTCGCTGATTGGCTGACGTTTCATGGGCTGTGCCCTGATTGGTCCTTCTTCATGGGCTCTCCCCTATAAATAGGGCAGTTAGTCCCTGAAATTGACCACCAATTTCATTTTCTAAAATTTTCCTCTTTCTAGCCCTTTTTGACGAAACTTCTCTCTAGCTTTCAGAATTGTTACTCCGGCGTAGCAATTTTTTCGAGGTAAACAAACCAATTTTCCAATTTTTTAACTTTTTAAGCTTTGCTGTAAACATGTCTTCCGTCGATGCCGGTCCTAGTAATCGCGCGCCGGGGTTCCCCGTCGCGTCTTGACGAGGAGGAGGCACTCGGTCGCCGTCCGCTAAGGTCGGGGGCCCTAGGTCCCTTCTCCCGAAGTTGACCCAAAAGTTTTGGAGGATTGGGAGGATGACGCCAAAGCGATGAGGATTCTCTCGATGATGTCGGCGAGGATGTTGGAAGGATTCGTCCTAGTGAGGGGAGGCAGTTCATCATGGACCATGGCGACGCCTGTAAGGCCGGCCCTGACCGTGCTTGGACCCACAAATTCGCCAGTTGCTCCGGCGAAACATTCTTCAAAGGCCATTTCTACTTTGGCAAGGGATACAAAATTGTTGTCCCCGAGGAGGGTCAGGCCGTCTGTTGCCCTCCACCGGGTTGCATCGGCGTATACATCCGACATTTGGAGTACGGGCTCCGGTTTCCGCTGAACGAATATGTTATGGCCATTATTAGAGCCATGAACGTCGTCGTGGCCCAACTGCACCCCTTGGCTATCAGGACCATAGTCGGCTTTGTCTGGCTCTGTCTCTTCAAGGGGGAGGTCCCAACGGTTAATTTATTCCGTCGGCTTCACCACCTTCGCCCGTCATTTCCTGGTCGCGTCGGATGGTAGAGCGTGCAGATGGAGCCGGGTTACGTCTCCGTTGATAAGCTTACTTCCTGGAAAGATCGGTGGGTGTACGTTGAGGTCTTGGGATGACTATCCACGCCGGTCCTTTCAGCACCAAGTTAATTTGCGGTGCGAGACTAAGGCGGAGCATGACAGATGGGTCACCCGGAATAAGCTTAAGATGGACGCCGACAAGGTCCCTATTAATGCGGATGAGAGGCTGGCGATGAAGCTTTTTGAGGTGGACAAGAGTGGGTTGCCGAAAAGATGGATTCCCCCAACGCAGATCATTCTTCAGGATGAGCTGCTCTGCCATGTCGGCCTCATACCGGCCCTAGCACAGGGTGAGTGGGGTTAGTGTGGGGCCCATCTCTGCTCTCAATGTTTCTGTTTCTTTGAATTTTGATTTAGTTCTTATACTTAACTCTTCTTTGTGTTTCCTTCGCAGACCACTTTGGACCAGGACACATCGAGGATATCCTCAGGAGAATGGGGTCGCACAAGGTTAAGACCGTTCTTCGATTTGCATCCTAAGGCTCAGTCCGTGATCGCGAACGTCGCCGAATGATCTCATGGATCAGCGGTGAAAGGCTTGAATGTGGAGGCGGCCCGGGCGAAGGTCGCTAGTAACATGCCGCGGGACGCGAAAGCGAAGTCTTCGGCGCGACGGCGGCGACATCGATTCCACCTCGTATCCCTTGATCCGAAGGAGACGGTGGTGATTGTTGACATTACCAATGGGGAGGACTCCGATGCGGAGGGATCTCCCCTTGTCCTTAAGAGGAAGAAGTCTACCCCGCTGCGGGTATTTACCGAGGGCGCAAGGAAATAGGCCCTCCGACCAAGAAATCCAAGCTGGTAATCTTGATCTATCCTATGGCTCGGACTTAGCCGGCTCATTGGGCGTTCTGACGACAGGCTTTACGGTTTGTCCATGAATGTTGACATGGATGATTTGTTTGAATTTTTGTAGATCAACCGTGCCTGCGTCCACCGGACACAATGTTGAACGGCGTGCGAGGGGAAAGCTGCGCAAGCAAGTGGTCAAGATGCCACCGTTGTCACCTCCTTCCCGAAGCCTACCCCCCTCCAGATTAAGTCGGAGGGCCTAGGTTTGATCAGGTTACCGGCGAAGTGGGCTGATACGGCCGGTGCTCTTATTATGGAGCAAGAGAAAACCATGGTCAAGCCGCCCACGACTTGAGAGGCTAAGGCTTGAACTCGACGCGGCCAACAAGGAGGCTAAGAGGGCCAAGGCTGAGGCAGAGGAGGCAGTCCGTGCCGAGAGAAAACTCAGGGAGGACGCTGAAAAGGAGGTCCTTGCTGAGAGAGCCAAGGCCGAGGCCGCGGTGGCTGAAGCTGCTAAGCTGCGGGAGATGCGTGACCTCGTTCAGAAGCACGCCGACCTTTACCTTACGCAGAGGAACGAATTTAGGGGCTTGTTCCAAGCCCAGGGGAAAGTGGTCCGGAACAAGGATGCTATCATCGCCCAGAGGGAGGAAGACATTGAGACACTCCAAACCGTTCTCCTCCCTAATATGTGCGCCCAATACCGGGACCTGGCCGAAGAGGCTGCCAGGGAAGTGATTGAGGAGCTCTTCCCTCTTGATGGCTCCTTTCCGTGGGACAAATTTGACGAGCTGTTTGATGACAAGCTCAAAGCTAAGGAGGAAACCGCGAAGGAGAGGGCCAAGGAGGAGGTAAGGGTGAAGAAGGAACAAGAGGTGGCCGCGGAGAGGGCGACCCTTCTTGCCGAGAAGACTAAGGCGGCCAAGTAGGAAGTCGAGAGGGCAAGGGCAAATTTGAGGCGGCCGAGGCCGAGGCCGCCAAGAAAGCCGAGGCCGAGGCCGCCGAGAAAGCCGAGATCGCAAGACTCACGGGTCGCCCATCAAAGATGGTCTTTTGCTACCGCCGCGATGGCAAGCGACAACAGGCATAGGGAGACGGGCGGTCGTCACCAGGCTCACCCGGCATCTCGGATAGCAGAGTGTTCGGGTGCCAATTATTAGGCCTTTCCTCCCCCGCCATCTTTTGGCGCTTAAATGATACGCCCGTAACCTTTTGCTTTTCTTTTCCTTGTATTTTGTACAACTTTGGTAGGTTGTGTTTTGTCTTATCCCTGGGGACTACCGTCGTCCGTATTTTCCTCACTTGTAACTTTGTTATCATTCTTAATAAGAGTTTGCTTATTTTGCCTCTGGCTTGGCCGAGGTCTTTTCTTGTCTTCGCCTGAGTTGTCTTCATACGTTATTAATTGAGCGCTTCTTTTGTTTCTACCTCGGCCTGCCGCGAGGCGGTTAGAATGCGTATCTCAACCGTGTTTAACGTTCTAAGGCACGCTGACGCCTCGCGAGTATCAATGTCTTTGGTAGTGATCGTCATGAAATCGCTTCCTTATAGTGATTGCCGTGGCGTCTACCTCTTGGAGTGATCGCGACGGCGCCTATTTTCTTGATGGTGATTTGCCGTGGCGTCTACCTCTTGGAGTGATCGCTGCGGCGTCTACCTCTTAGGGTGACTGCCGTAGCGTCTACTTCTTGGGGTGACTGCGACGGCGCCTATTTCTTGATGGTGACTGCCGTGGCGTCTACCTCTTGGAGTGACTGCTGCGGCGTCTACCTCTTGGGGTGACTGTCGTAGCGTCTACTTCTTGGGGCGACTGCGACGGCGCCTATTTCTTGTTGGTGACTGTCGTGGCGTCTACCTCTTGGAGTGACTGCTGCGGCGTCTACCTCTTGGGGTGACTGCCGTAGCGTCTACTTCTTGGGGTGATTGCGACGGCGCCTATTTTCTTGATGGTGATCGCCATGGCGTCTACCTCTTGGAGTGATCGCTGCGGCGTCTACCTCTTGGGGTGATTTGCCGTAGCGTCTACTTCTTGGGGTGATCTGCGACGCGGCGTGCTTCTTGATAGTGACTATGGGGAAAATGAACACTTTGATGGAAAACTTGGACGATTCTTCGTTAGATAAAAACGAGGGTCGGGGTGCCCACAGTTGTCTTGGGCACCTCCGCCGCTTATACAAAATTTTCCCGAGATTGTCAGTGCCCTAATGGCTCATCAAAGGTGCACCCTCCATGTCTGTCAGCCGGTGTGTCTTGAGGGATCGTCGGACTCGGGAATGTCGAACTGGAAGGACTTCAATTTGGCGGTGTCGGCTTTCACCCTTTCCAGGTATCTTACCATCCCGTCATCTCGAGCCTCAAATTCTCCACTGATTTGGTTGGCCACCAATAGTGAGCATGTTTTCACCACGACGTGCTCCGCCCCGGCAGCCCTAGCTAACTCGACTCCATTTATCACCGCCTCGTATTCGGATTCGTTGTTTGAGGTCGAGAGGGTAAGTTTCAAGGCGTGCTCAAACACGTCCCCGTTTGGGCTGGTGATAAGAATGGCGCTCCGAGTGTTCGCCGTGGGGGACCCGTCAGCAGTTATTTCCCATACGCCGGGATGCGGCTCTTCTTGGTCGGTCGGGGTTCCTTCAACCATGCCAACGTCGGTATTCATCGGGTCGCCCTCTGCCGCAAGAATGGGCTCTTCCCCTTCCCCGACTTCTTTGCCACTTTGAGGGATTGCATGTTGCACCCCCGGCGGATATCGGGTGTTGACCACCTCGTCCTTCTCGTCCTTGGAGACGAGCTTATGCGCTTCCCCACGGTCCGAGACATACACGTGTCGGGCCCGGATTGACATTCCGCATCGGCCTCGCTCGAGTGACGCGGCCTATGAGGACGTTGTAGGCGGACGAGCCGTCAATGACTACGAACTCGGATAGGACATTCTTCGCCGCATTCCCTTCGCCGAACATCACCAGTGAGCCCGATCAACCCTAGGGGTACCAGTAGCCCCGGAAAAGTCGTACAACGGATTGGTGCGGGGGCTCAAGTCTTCAACCTTGACCGAGGTTGAGAAAGCACTCCCCGAACATGATGTTCGTGTAGGCGCTGTGTCAATCGGGCACCTCTTGACCGGTGGTTGGATATGTCCAAGTGGACTACAAGTGGGTATTTGTGGGGGCGATGACTCCTCGTAGTCCTTCTTCCCAATAGTCATGTCGGGGATGTTGGCAGCGGCGACCGCTGTTTTGGGCACAAAGTTGATGGCCCGATCTGACTCGTTCAGTGCCGTTTGTGCCCATGAGCGGACCCACCGTTCGTTGCCCCGATGACAACATGGATCACTCCTATCCATTCAAAGACGGATTTATTATTTGAACCGGCCTCGGTCTTTTGGCCTTTGGCAACATACTTGCCGAGGCTCCCCTTCCGGATTAGCTCTTCAATGGCATTCTTGAGATGCGGCGAGTTGTCGATAAGGTGACCGGTGTGGCCGTGGTACTCACGATCGACTCGTGTCACCGTCTCCCTTCGGCTTGGGGGCCTTTCCCCTTCGGCCCTCGCCCTTGCTCGGGCGAAGACCTCGGCGGCAGATACAACCGGGGGTGTGATCATTGTACCGCCTTTGGTGGTACGTTCCCGAACTCCCCCCGGCGCCCGCCTAGCGCCGCTTCTGGTGGACTGTCCGCATCGTGACCCATTATTGTCACGGCGTCTTTCATCCGGTTGTCCTCCCGCGCTTTTTCTTTCGAGTGCTCGGCCTCGCTGGGCCTACCCAGGTTTTGTGGTAGTCCTCCACTTTTATGGCTTGATCGGCCATCTTCTGGCGGACTCCGAGGTTCAGCCGCCGCACTTGATGAGCTCATTTTTAGGTCTCCTCTCGGGAGGCCTTTCATCGCCGTGAAAGGTCGCCGGTTCATTATTCAGCTCACGAATCTGTTTGAACCTTTGCGTCGAACCTCTTCACATAACCGGAGAGATTCGCCTCCTTCTGTCGATAGTCGGGAGGTCCGAGGTCTCCACGGCCCTCCTCTTGTTGCAGAATCTTTGGGCTAGGAACGTGTCCTTTAGGTCGGCGTAATAAAGATACCGACCCGTCGGGTAGCCCCTTGTACCAACTTTGTGCCATCCCATGCAGTGTCGTTGGGAAGACTCGGCACCAAACCTCATCGGGTTGCTCCCATACCGACATGTGAGACTCGTAAGCCTCGACGTGGTCGGTTGGGTCGCCTTCTCCTTTGTATGCTATAGGTGGCAACTTCAGCTTAGTCGGCACCGGGGTATCTAGGACGTAGGCGCTGAGGGGCTGTCTGACCACGTGTCGAACGACACGCGGCGATCGGCTCCTCACATCCCTAGTCCGGCTCCTCTCCCCGTGGCGGGAAGGGCTTCTTCTCCGACTCTGGTGAGTCGGGCTTCTTCTCCGACTCTGGTGAGTCGGACTTCTTTCACTCCTCTGGGGGGTGCCTCGTCGGCGCTGCGGCGACGCCGTCCTCCCGCGAGTGCGGGAAGGACTAAGGTCTACCACTAGCGCTCTGGGCTCCCCCGGCGTCTTGACAGGGCCAGCTTCTTCCAGTGCTCCATTCAAGTCTCTTGGAGTCACATTCAGGCCCTGGTCTCCGGACGGGTTCCGCCGCTCTTGTCGGTGTGACGGTGTGAGCCGGCGTACTACCAATGAGGTCCAGGAGTAGCTTCGGTTTTGCTACATCAACCACATGTCCCATGATGGTGACTGGTCGGGCAGCGGCGTATCCGGTATTATTGGCATCCGTACTCGGTTGAATTACCGGCCGGTGGAGGGCTGCGCAACCTGCATTGTGGACGGTATCATCTTGGCGAGAAGTCGGTTTCGTCGATTCTGAATACCTCTTGTTGTTTTGACATCTTCTTAGCTTTTTGGGTGGGTTTTGTTTTTTTTTTTTTTTGTTTGGGAATGAATGTGACTAGCTTCTAGTATCTTTTCCCCACGACGGGCGCCAATTGTTCGGGTGTAATTCGAGCGATTATTTGTTACCACCCGTGCTTGTAGAATGACGTCTTTGGTTGGCTTCTCCTTTCGGTCTCCGAAACAGTGAACAAAGCGAGGGCTCGGCTTTGGACCGAGCGAACTCACTCCAACGCTCAAGTCAGTAACTTAGAGAGGTAAGTTGTGGTTACTTGGCGAAGTATGTATTGTAGAGAGATAAGGAAGATATTACCAGATGAATAGTGATTCTTAGGTTAAATTGTGGATCCTTTCCTCAATGAGGGTTGAGGAGTATTTATAGACTTTCACCTTTTGTCACGTAGTGGCCAAGTGGCCAAGTGGCTAGCAGGTGGAAAGACTGAGCTACCCTCGGCCGAGGGACCTATGGCAGCCGACGGTCCCTGTTGACTCGCCGCCGAGGGGTCTTGGATATGAGTTTGCGGATATGTGCCCCGGCTGGCTAGTTGTCCTAGCCGAGGCACAAGAGACAGCCGACAGTGCGTCGTTAAGTTGTTGTCTAAGTCGTTGACTTTGCTGTGGATATCTTTGACCTTGCTCAATATGTTGACTTGGTCAGAGGGTGCAGAATATGCCCCATCACAAATTGTTGTGATTTATAATTGGTAAAATATTTTGGTACAAGTAATTATGAATTACTAAGTCGATTTTTGTTTATGACGTATTTTTATTAATACGTTGATTTTTAATATGTTAAAAATACATAGCAATTTTATGTGACATGTGACATGTGACATATTGACAAATTGACAAAAATAAAATGGATTCCATGTTATCCATATGTGCCGAAAATATGAGGAGGATTAGGCTTATATTAAGTTGATTTTGTTAGTGGTAAGCACCATGATTACCTACTAAACTAGCCATGCATACCTATTGTTCATTGTGAAGAGCAACTAGAGCATGCATTGGCTCCCTCCCATGCCCTCTTCCACCCGGTTTTTGGAGAGGAAAAACCACTTTGGTTTTTCCTCTTATTTTACCTAATGTACACAATAATGTAATTGTTGTATTATTCACTCATTCATTCATCAAATATTTTAGAGAGATAAAAAGATTTCTCCTTCCTTTTCTTCCTCTCTCAACCGGTTTTGGGAGAAAAACCAAAAATATTTTGGGTCAATTTTTCTTACAAAATTAATATTGTCTAGTATTCATAATATTAATTTTATTAAGAGTGTGCTTTGGGTATTAATCCTTGGGAGAGATCCTATACTTGGGTCTTTGTTCATCCATAAAGGAAAGCACAAGAACAAGAGAGAAGGAGATCTCTCTTGTGCCCTAGAAACCGAAATTCCAATGTAAGGATGAATATTTCTTCTTTGTTTTGTTTAATGTTTGCATGCATAAGATCACTTATTAATTTTATGACAAATTAAAATAAAACATATATGAGTATGTTAAGTATATAGATCTACTTTTCCTTCAGGGTGCCCAATGCTTTTGCAAGTTTGTTCTTCTCAAGATGTAGGCATGCAAGCCTATGATTAGTAGGTCATCATTATGCCTTCCACTAATTAAAAGAACAAAGCACAATTCTCTCCTTATCCTCCCATTTACACGGCACACTTAGGCTTAATATGGTCCATTTTAAGTTTGTCAAATGTCCAATTTGTGTAGTGTGATATATTGGACATGTTACTAGACATGTTTTAATAATGCATTTTTAACTTATTAAAAATCATTATATAAACAAAATAAATCACATACAAAAATTAACTATTAATTCACAATTACAATTACTTAAAATGGGTCATAGAATTATAAATCACACTACTTGTATTTATAATAAACCATTCATTCTTATTTTAATTGTTTCATAAACAATAAATAAACCTTAAGTAATTAAACAATTTAATTACTTAGTACGAATCATATTTAATCAAATTACAATAAGATACGTATTCTTACTCACAAAATCATTTGTTCAATTTTAAGGAATTAATTAACTTGTATCAATATACAATTAATTAATTAATTAATTAATTAATTAAGAGTGTTACCCTAGAGGTATGACCTTAAGGGATCAACTGATCACCACCGTCATACGACAGTAATGTCAAACTCTAGTCAGCCAATCATTACTGATTAATGTGGATCAGTTGACAATAAAATATTACTTTCCCTTTAGCATTCTTAATATGAGATTTAAACATGTGATCGCATTATTGTCGAGGACACATATTCCAACAGTACCGTCAAAGGACTAACACCTCGGTAACATTGAGGTCACTATCTTTTTTGCTCCCACTGTAAAGAATCCAAAATGACGACTTACCTTTCATGCATTGCATTTTCATGCTTGTTAATTAACTTTCCCTATTTCTGCACTAGAAATAGTGTTTGGTTCGGTTTGGGGAAGTTCATTCATAAGCAACCCGAGTTAATTTAAATTAGCTCTCCGAACAATAGAAAACATGCATCATTTAGTTTAGTTTAGTTTGCATCACTTTTAATACTCATCACATGTAAATATATCACATGTAGTGTGCATTTAGTGTAGAATCATGCATCATATCATATCACTTGCATAATTCCCTACTGTTTTGTCCATTGAGGACAATGTCCATACTAAGTGTGGGGATGGTAAATTCTAACATTTAACATTCTAACCTTTCAAAAAATGATAAAAAAATGTAAAAATTTTAAAAAAAATCAAAAACATGTTCTTTCTTTTGTAGTATAGAATTGTATATATTTGTTTGTTTGTTTGTCACTCTTATCACATTGGGCCGACTACGCCACATTCGAGGCATGAATGAAATAGAAGGCCGCATGGTATGATCTTTCCAAATCTCCTTCCTCCTTTTATATGTTAATGACAATGTGGCTATATTTTGATTGATGCGGTACAAACCAATGTGTTGTTAGAGTTTGCATCTAGTTTATATGGCATCTTAGTTGATAGAAGCATATGTATTAGAGTTGTATATATGATAGTTGCATCATGGCATGTAGTTGCATTGTTAGAAAATTTTTGTGAAAATGCTTATTTGGGAAGCTTGACAAGTGTATATAAGGCCCTTGTAGATAATTTTTTTTCCTTGAGACTTTGTTTACTAGAATACTTTCAAGACACCCTAGGATGTTTCATACTAGTATTCTTTGACCCATGGACTAAAGCCTGTGGGTTAATATCCGTATACTACCCTTCGAATTAAGGATTATAACGTAAAATTCATATGTAATTTATAGTCATAAAACGAAAATAACAAGGAAACGATAAAGATTAGAAATCAACCTCGGGTCCTTTAAATTGCGGCGTAAAGAACAGAAATCAAAGCAGATTTCCTCCTAATCGTTGCACCCAAGACTTTGTCCGAGATATGCCCTTGTGCTAGAACAGTGTTCTCCGATTGCCTTGCAATATAGGGAGAACTGATGTGAGTTTTGTCGAGATGAGAGATCTCAGGTTTTTCAGAGAAGAATACTCTTCAAAACCCTAATTTTTGTTTCAAATGATGATTAGGTCAAAAGGAGAGGGAGTCTCTCCTTTTGTTTGGTTCGGCCGGACCGAATGCATGCATGGGGAAGTGGGCTTCCACTTCCTCTTAATTTTAGCTCGAGGTCCAGTTCACCAAATGCTAAAATGTATATGACGGGTTTATATTATAAACTGTTATCGGTTATCGGAAATTAAGGCATCAACTAATAATACGGGTTAGTTGAATTATTAATTCGTGTCCGACAAAGCAAGTATTGTATGATTATATTCAATATACATTTAATTAAATATAAATCGTTTATATTTAATTTTACGAATTAATAGTTAATTCGCCTTAGCCCATGATATTTAATCCGTATTAAATATAATATCTCAACATCACATATTTGACTAATCACTAGTCAAATAACTCGGACTAACTGGTTAGTCAATTTTGGCATCTACATGACTGTATTTCCATACTGTCACGTCTCTCAAACGTATCCTATAGGTGTGACTTTTAGGGACCAGTTGATCACCGCCATCTGTATGACAATAACGTCAAACTTATCTAGCAAGCCAACCGTTATTGATAAACATGGATCAATCGATAATAATACCAAAGTATGCCCTTTGATCCTTTTAGAGGTTTATAAGTCCTTGCACTAACTGTTAAGGACACCAACCCCAACAAGCTCCCACTTGTCCGTACAAGTGTGTGTGCAATGACGTTATCCGCACTAACTGGAGGACACAAGCTCCAACAAACTCCCACTTGTCCGTACAAGTGTACGTGCGATAACCGATTCTCATATTCATTTAAAATCTCTCCCACTCAATGTAAAACAATTTGCAGATCTGGATCCACAAAGGTCGTATTTTACAATCGATCTGTATCTAGAGTGGTTTCCCCGACTAGAGAGTAACTTAACCGATAAAACGAATCCGTATCCGAGCATGGCCATGCATTTCGATTCTGACTCCTCGAGTGGCCCCGAGAAATATCGAGTACCTGATAAAGGCTGAATATTTCCTTCAACTCGACTCCTTCCGATCTAAGCATGACATGAAATGACCAGAAAAAATCTACTTGGCCCCCTGTTACGGATGACCGTGAGAAAGAAACCAAAGTCACCCAAAATGCCTTAGTCTCAAGAGACAGTCGATAGTCAAAGAATCGACTCTTAGGATCACCATGGGAGTCCTATCCACGACCGGGCAACGAATGTTATAAAACATTTAGGACTCCACGTCGATGTCACAATAGTGTCCTACGAAATATCCGTATAAATCGCCTCTCGTGATTGGTGGTCAACCGGTTGACTTATGGCTTTGTTGAACCCACCATCAACCAACGTCACAGAATAATTGCCAGAGTTATCAGCTCATGTGGGCAATTAAGGACTAACAAGATATGATGTTTGTTCAGTTCACTTTGTGGTGTTCAAAATTGTCGTACAATTCCACATGAAAAACAAAATATATAAAATATCAAAACGATGATGTTGTATAGAGTACAAAAGCGAATGAATCTAATCCATAAAAGAGTACTACAACTTAGGAACACGTTTAATTCCCATGGAATTAACGTGCCCTTCATGCTTATCTTGTCGTAATGCTTTAGTGAGAGGATCGGCTATGTTATCATCTGTAGCAATCTTTTCTATCACTATTGTCTTTTGCTCCACGTAATCCCGGATTAGATGAGCTTTCCGTTGTACATGTCTAGACTTGTTGCTAGACTTTGGCTCCTTAGCTTGGAAGATGGCACCACTATTGTCGCAATAGATGGTGATCGGGTCATTCGAACTAGGCACTACAGATAGTCCATGTAAGAATTGACGCATCCATATCGCTTCCTTTGTTGCTTCAGACGCGGCATAGTACTCGGACTCAGTCGTAGAATCTGCTGTAACAGTTTGTTTCGAACTCTTCCGGTGATCGCAGCGCCATTAAGAGTAAAAACGAATCCGACCGAGATTTCGAGTCATCACGATCCGTTTGGAAGCTAGCATCTGCAGAATCAGGTTTGCGCATAGCGTTTGAGAGCCTCCATAAGTCAATGCCCAATCTTTAGTCCTCCGGAGGTACTTAAGAATGTTCTTTGCCCAACCAATGTGGTTCACCTGGTTCTTTGTTGGAATCGACTTGTCATACTCAATGCATATGCCACGTCCGGACGTGTGCATATCATGGCATACATGATTGATCCTATAGCCGAAGCATAAGGGATCCGTGTCATGCGCTCTTTCTCTTCCGGTGTCTCGGTGCCGAGACTTGCTCAAATGCACCCCCGGAGCCATAGGAAGAAACCCCTTCTTGGAGTTAGTCATCTTTGAATCTCTCTAGGACTTTGTCTATGTAAGACTCTGATCGAGAGATAGCATCCGTCGTGATCTATCTCGATAGATACGGATGCCTAGAATTCTCTGTGCCTCTCCCGGATCTTTCATCCTGGAAATGGTTCTTCAACCATACTTTCACCGAAGTTAAGAGAGGTATGTCATTCCCAATCAGGAGTATGTCGTCAACATACAATATTAGGAAGACAATCTTGCTCCCACTCGACTTGATATATAGACATGGTTCCTCGACCGATCGAGTAAATCCATTTTCTTTTATCACTTGGTCGAAGCGATGATTCCAACTCCTTGATGCTTGCTTAAGTCCATAAATGGAACGCTTAAGCTTGCACACTTTCTTAGGATGTTTAGGATCGATGAAACCTTCGGGTTGTACCATGTACAACTCTTCCTCCAAAAAGCCGTTTAAGAAGGCGGTTTTCACATCCATTTGCCAAATTTCATAGTCATGAAAAGCGGCAATCGCTAAGATAATCCGAATGGAACGCAAAGATAACTACGGGTGCAAAAATCTCATCGTAGTGCAAACCTGGCACTTGGGTGAAACCTTTTGCAACTAGTCGTGCTTTGTAGATATCTTGCTGACCTTCCACAGAATGCTTTATCTTGTAAAGCCATTTGCATTGAAGGGGACGAACCTTAGCAGGTAAGTCAACAAGATCCCACACGTTGTTCTCATACATGGAGTCCATCTCGGATTGCATGGCCTCAAGCCATAGCTTTGAGTCGAAACTAGTCATGGCACCTTTATAGGTTGCGGGTTCACTACTCGTTAAGAGTAGAACGTCATCTATGTCATGTTCCTCGACCATACCGATGTATCTGTCCGGAGGAATAGAGACTCTTCCCGACCTCCTAGGTTCCTCGGGAATATTCACGCAGTAGGGATTGAAGGAATCGGTTCCTCCAATGGTTGCTCGGTGTTTGGTTCAGGAATCTCCGACAGGTCGAAGGTTCTATCACTCTTTGCATTCTCGAGAAATTCCTTCTCTAAGAATGTCGACCGCCGCAACAAAAACGCGTTGTTCGGTTGGCGAATAGAAGTAATGACCACGTGATCCTTTAGGATAACCTATAAAGTATGTCTT
This sequence comes from Silene latifolia, assembly GCF_048544455.1. Taxonomy (NCBI): domain Eukaryota; kingdom Viridiplantae; phylum Streptophyta; class Magnoliopsida; order Caryophyllales; family Caryophyllaceae; genus Silene; species Silene latifolia. Next base: position 51,485,539 of record NC_133536.1, read on the forward strand.
GACCGATCGCGGGCCGAGCTTATCTTTAGGTCTCCACTTGACATAAGCCTCGCAGCCCCAAACCCGTATAAAGGACAAGTTAGGGACCGTTCCCTTCCATAGTTCATATGGAGTCTTGTCAATGACTTTAGACGGACTTCGGTTGAGTATTAGAGCGGTGACAAAGAGCATAACCCCATAATGAATCGGGTAAAACCGTGTGACTCATCATGGATCGAACCATATCAAGTAATGTTCGATTTCTCCGTTCGGACACACCATTCAGCTGAGGTGTTCCGGTGGAGTTAAGCTCGTAGGGCAATCCCACGAGTCCTTTAGGTGTTGATCAAACTCGTGAGAAAGATACTCGCCACCACGATCTGAACGCAGTGTTTTAATCTTTCTACCTAATAGGTTCTGCACCCTATTTTGGTATTCTTTGAATTTCTCAAAGGATTCACTTTTGTGCTTCATTAAGTAGACATAGCCATATCTACTCAAATCGTCCGTGAAAGTGATGAAATACCTATAGCCTTCTCGTGCGGTGATTGACATAGGACCACACACATCCGTGTGTATGAGCCCTAATAGGTCGGCCAGCGCACATTCCAACACCTTTGAAGGAAATCCGAGTCATCTTACCGATGAGACATGATTCACACGTGCCAAATGATTGAAAATCAAAGGCCGAGATAGCTCCATGTTTGATGTTTTTGTTTTACGCGTTTCTCATTAATGTGTCCCATACGGGTGCCATAGATACGTTTGATCTTTGTCACCAACCTTTAACTTTTTATTCATTACGTGTAATATTTCCGTGGTCGGATCTAAAACATAAATTCCGTTCATGGAAAGCGCCTTTTAGTAAATCATATCGTGTAATGAGAAAATGCAAGCATTGTTTTCTATTACAAATGAAAAACCAAGTTTATCAAGCGTGTAAAACTGAAATAATGTTTTTGGAAAGACTAGGTACATAATAGCAGTCATATAATGACAACTCAAATCCGCTTGGAAGCTGGATCACATATGTCCCCTTGGAGATGGCAGCTACTCTTGCTCCATTCCCAACACGCAGGTCCACCTCACCCTTTACGAGGGGTTCGATGTTTCGGAGCCCCTGCACATGATTACACAGATGAGAACCACAACCAGTATCAAGTACCCAAGTTCCGTAACTTGCGTGGTTAATCTCAATCATATGAATAAAAGTAGAAAAGAGAGAAGACATACCAACAGGTTTAACACGACCTGCCTTTAAGTCCTCATGATAAACAGGACATGTGCGTCTCCAATGCCCAGTCTTGTGGCAATGGTGGCATTCCATGTTTTCACTCTTGCTCTTTGTCATGCCTGATGAGTTACTTGCCTCACCAGGACCACTCTTCCCTGAACCCGACTTCTTGAACTTCGCCTTACCTCTGTTAGGTTTTGCGGAGCTTTGCCCTTACCTTTCCCTTTGTTTGACACAACGAGAACATCTGTTTGAGCTCCCACCGCACTTCATGTCCTTCTCGGTCGTACGAGGAGGGAGTGCGATTCATGGGGAGTTTTCTTCAAATCATTCATATAGTAATTCGCTCTAAATTGCGAAAAACCATCGTGGAGTGAGTGAAGCATGCGGTCGATAACAATGTTCTCGCTGATGTTACAATTAAAGGTCTCCGGCTTCTCGACATTCTCAATCATGCTGAGAATGTGTGGGCTAACCGGTTGGCCCTTCTGGAGTCTCGCATCAAAGAAGCGAGTGGTATGCTCATAGGTCACGATTCTCGGTGCTTTCGAGAATTCCTTAGTGAGCGTGGTGAAAATCTTGTTTGCACCTTGGGCTATGAAGCGTTTCTGCAAATTGGGTTCCATTGCAAAAATAAGTACGTTCTTTACCGCACCCGCTTCTAAAGCGAAATCGTTATACTCGTTGATTTCGTTAATTCCAGCCGTGGGGCCTGGGTTTAACGGCATGGGCTCAAGCGGATATCCGAGCTTTCGTCGGCCAGCGGCAGCATTCGTATCGTAATGCCTCCCGATCCGCAGTTGGATCCATCATTCTTGATCGAGTAGGCGATTCATCCGACTCATGAAGATCCTAAGCCAGGACTCACGGTCCAATGTGGCACTTGGCATTGGGTTATCACTTGAACCGACCATTTGTTGTTTAGCGAGTTTAAAACGTGATCTACACTCGAAAAAGAAAGAAAAACAAAACGAAATAAGCAACTCATCGAGGTGATTTAAGTCTATTTTAAAATTCATTTTAAACATGTAGACTCTTGCACTTGCATAATTGATCTCCCTCAAGAATGATACAAGTGATTCCAAGACTCAATTTCAGTAAATTGATAAGCCAACATTTAGCTAATTCTTAGGAAGAACTCTTGGTCGATAGATTTGAAGTAAATCCTATCTATAGTCCACCATAGTCACAGGATCGTACGAGTGACCATAGTGTTGAGATAAAATAGGTCAATCGGTTCCAACTTACCCGACGTAGAAGGGGTCATAGTATGCCTACCGACGAAGAAGGGACTCATTGGAGTTTGACCTATAAAGACCGTTCTCAATTTTGGTTTATACGAGGAAGATCCCATCAACAAAATTATAATTCATTTTAAGTGAACGAATAACTAGCGTCGGTCGTGAATGAATTTATTTGGATGATGGCTTAAAACGTGTGACATGAGAATGTCAATGAAAACTAACTCGTGACCTCTATATGTGTCAGTTTTCATGCAATAAATTAGGTGGTTTGGTTTTTAGGCGGAAAAATGATGCAAATAATCGTAACAATAAATAAATAAAGTAATGCAATACGTAAATAAAAATTTCCTAGTGTGGCCTATCCTAGTAAAAGAACATAATACAACTTTGGAATCCACCGTTGGACCCGAAAAGCTTGTCTTGATGTTCCATCTTGATCCAAGTAGCGGGAGTGAGCATCTGGTCTCCATCTTTGGTCTTCTCAAAAATTACAATTAAAATTACAAAATATACACCTATTTACATTCTAATTAAAAACCGTAATTACAAGTGAAAAATCCAAAACGGAGATGCGAGATCTCAAAATACAACCAAGACCGTGTTCCATCATTACGGTAACACGTTCCACTAAGGCCACACTAAGTTACAACCGTTTGCAAAATAATTAAATACGTAATAAAAGGCATTCACGGCATTCATAAATTAACGATGAATAAAAATGCATCAACTAAAAACAAATTCATTCGTGACATAATTCCGTAATTATGTTAAATTTATCAAAACCACCTTTTAATGATTAAAATTAATGTGATAAAACCGGTTCTATCATTTAATTTTAATCCATTACAATCCGTTACTTTAAAAACGCTTTAAAATAACTTAATGGTACGTGAGTGAACCGATTCACTATTAAGAGAGTGTACTATATCCGTATAAAGTACATATTGAAGCCAAAAGAAAATTTAAATCAAAAAGAAACAAATTTTCAAAGTGTCAAACGGAAATCCCTCGATCCAGGGACACAAGTGCTCGATCGAGGAACTACAGGGGTCGATCGACTGAACGCATAAGTCGATCGAGGGGTATGCTAATCGAGGAGTACTCGATCGACTAACCTGGAGGTCGATCGAGTACCTTTATCGCAAATCGCTCGATCGAGTACGAGGACAACTCGATCGAGCGGTAGAGGGTTTAGAAAGGGTCGATCGAGTACAACGGGGACTCGATCGAGCAAAAAAGGTTTTTGAAACAGGTCGATCGAGTACAACGGGGACTCGATCGATCGTAAAAAAAATAAATCGCACTCGATCGAGTAGAAATACGCTCGATCAAATGCTAATGTGTTTGAAACTTCAAAACCCTCGTGAAAACAGTTTGTCGAGACAAAATCAATTGTAATTTTGATCAAAAACGCATCAAAACAAATTTAACAATTGACAAAAACTTGACATGTTGCTATAATCTCTGTATAAAATAACAACATGTAAAAACAACAAGAAATTTGAAACAAAAAGTAGTGTAAAACATGGCACGGTTTGGTTTTCGAGACAAAACAACAACAAGAGCAACCGTGTAAACAAGACACGGTTCCCAATGCAACCAAAAAAAAACGCAGCAAATTAAAAAAATTTACGCCGAGTAAAAAAATGGCTGCCGAGACAAAATTTTAACCAAAATTCATCGTTTCAACAATCGTTTGATGAAAAACACATATAAAAATTTACGTGGCCTCGCTCTGATACCACTTGTGGGTTAATATCCGTATACTACCCTTCGAATTAAGGATTATAACGTAAAATTCATATGTAATTTATAGTCATAAAACGAAAATAACAAGGAAACGATAAAGATTAGAAATCAACCTCGGGTCCTTTAAATTGCGGCGTAAAGAAAGAAATCAAAGCGATTTCCTCCTAATCGTTGCACCCAAGACTTTGTCCGAGATATGCCCTTGTGCTAGAACAGTGTTCTCCGATTGCCTTGCAATATAGGGAGGGAGAACGATGTGAGTTTTGTCGAGATGAGAGATCTCGGGTTTTTTGAGAGAAGAATACTCTTCAAAGCCCTAATTTTTGTTTCAAATGATGATTAGGTCAAAAGGAGAGGGAGTCTCTCCTTTTGTTTGGTTCGGCCGGACCGAATGCATGCATGGGGAAGTGGGCTTCCACTTCCTCTTAATTTTAGCTCGAGGTCCAGTTCACCAAATGCTAAAATGTATATGACGGGTTTATATTATAAACTGTTATCGGTTATCGGAAATTAAGGCATCGGCTAATAATACGGGTTAGCTGAATTATTAATTCGTGTCCGACAAAGCGATATTGTATGATTATATTCAATATACATTTAATTAAATATAAATCGTTTATATTTAATTTTACGAATTAACTGGTTAATTCGCCTTAGCCCATGATATTTAATCCGTATTAAATATAATATCTCAACATCACATATTTGACTAATCACTAGTCAAATAACTCGGACTAACTGGTTAGTCAATTTTGGCATCTACATGATCTGTATTTCCATCGTCATCACGTCTCTCAAACGTATCCTATAGGTGTGACTTTTAGGGACCAGTTGATCACCGCCATCTGTATGACAATAACGTCAAACTTATCTAGCAAGCCAACCGTTATTGATAAACGTGGATCAACTGATAATAATACCAAAGTATGCCCTTTGATCCTTTTAGAGGTTTATAAGTCCTTGCACTAACTGTTAAGGACACCAACCCCAACAAAGCCTAGTCAAGAGTGCCTTGTGGTGTGATTAACTCCTTGGCTAGAGTTTATTCAAAGGTGGCCCTTGATGCCATGCAACCGTCCTTACACTTCTATCATCAATTTTTTGTCAACAAAAAGGGAATGGGCACAAAAAATGTCAAATTGAGTCCAATTTATCAATGTCAAAAAAAAGTTTGCAAAATTACATCAAATGAAATGAGGAGCAAAAATAGACTCCTATGATTTAATAAAAGTACCATTGCTACAAATGGGGTTACTTTGAAAAATCTTCAAAGAAATGCCAAACATCAAAGAATGGCATGTTTTTAATCGTCAAATGCTACAAAAATGGGGGGAAAATAACCCAAAATCAATTTAATATCAATGAAACTCATGAATTTTGAAACCCTTTTATCCATTGATGATCCTACTTTGTTGCATGGTGGAGAGGAGACGACCCTTCTTCTTGTCTAGGCAAGAGGGGGAATTCCACGATTCTACAGTGTTTTCTAACATCATAGGGACTTGGCTCTTGACAAAATCATTTAGCAATTGTGGACAAAGGTAACCTAGTTTAACACAACTTGGAGAAGATTTGATTGTATCCTCTTAAACTTAGTAACTAGGAGAAATAATATCTATGGTGGAATATGTACCCTTGAATTGCTTCCCTTGTAGGTGATTTCCGCCACTTAGATGATGAAAGTGGCCATTCTTTTTGTATATGCATCATTCACTTGTTTTTATTTGCTTAAATGTTAGGATGAATCGCCATTTTGACAAGCCCCACCTTGCCTTGCAAGGGCATCTTACCTCATAGATGTCATGTTATAAGTTGAAGGGGCGGAGTGAGACCCGCTAATTGTCTCACATCGGCTAGTAGTTTTAATAGAAGTCATAGTTTTAGTCACCTCTTTGCTCAGGACGAGCAAAGGTTCGGTTTTGGGATATTTGATGTGACTCATATTTTGACACGTTTAGTCCCCGAACTAGCCTCGTTCCTATGCTTTCTTGCATACATTAAGGTCGTTTCTTATCTTTAGCTTCCCACTTTGCATATTCTTTAGGTTTTGTGTCCTTGTTAGGAGAGGAATGCTAACCTTGCATATATGAAGCAAAATGGATCGCATCTAACGACCAAGCAACAAAGAGGAGACCAATATTAAAGGCCTAGGTCAATAAAACAAGTATTTAGGCAATGATGAAGGACCCCCAAGGCTGCTCAACGATCCCCACAGATCATGAGGCAGTAAATTGAAGAAGAATCCACACTGGCCTATGGGATGGGCGTCTCAAGCTCAGCCCTAGCGTCCTGATGATCGACACAGGCGTCCCAAAGACACAGCCCGAGCGTCCCACAAGCAGGACTGGCGAATTTCCTTACACCATGGGCGTCCAACAGGGTTAGGTCGAGCGGCTCGTTAGAAGACTTGCAAGTCATTAATCTTCATCTTAGGGACTTAATCGTCATTTAAGCCCTTAGTTACCATAATACTTGTACTTAGTATAAATACCCCATTGTATTAGGAGATTAATCACCAATTCTTAATCAAGCTTTAGTAGAGTTTTAGTAGGGTTAATTACATTATATTACACAATTTAATCTTAATCAAATCTTAATCTTTCTTTAATCATTCAAGTGTTCTTAGATTTAGTTAGGTAATTTGAAGACTATTTGGGTTTATTGAAGAGTTGACAACTCTTCATCATTCATTAAGTTTTCTTCTATTATTCTTTGCTTACTATTTGGATCATCCTAAGTTGATACAATTTCTATTATCCTTTGCTTAATTATTGTTTATTGCTTTACTCATTCACCATGTTTACCCTTGTTAATATGATTGACACCCTTATTAGCATGTTTACCATGATCATGAGTGAATAGTGATCTCTTAGCTAGGGTCAATGGGGGATTAGGGGAATTGATCATGGGATAGATCTTTACTTAACAAGTTCATATGATTGCTTGCTTGTTGTAGTTTCAACTTATGCACATGTTATGCTTGATGAAATGCTTGTTTGACAGCCTTACATGAATCTCTTATCCATTCAACAAGACTTGTAAGACATAAACTAATTCAAGGCTTGTTAGACCATGCATATTTTTGAATAGGAAAAAACTAAGTCGACTTGTAGGTGTTGTAAAGTCTTGACCGACTCGGCTCCGGGACCCAAATCTTCCTAGGAATTGTAAGATATAAACTAACTTGATTCCACTACAACAATAATTTGCTTGCATCTATGAAACTCGTTTATGTGATCTCATCATGATTCCCTTAAGAACCCATGACACCCTAATGCTTTAAATCAATTGTTTACAACCCCATTTTCTTGCTTTGCTTTACTTTTATTTGTTTACATTTCCTTTGTTAAGTAGTCTACATTGCTGATGTGACTCTTAATTGTGCACATTTAGTCCCCTAATTGAACCTATTTTGCATAGTAATATAGCATTTCATTGCCATTTTATCTGTCAATTCCTTCCTATTTTGCTTTCCTATTGCATTTTATATGTCTTGTAGGAAAGAGATAATGAGGCGAAATTCCCGTCTCTCGCGCATATTCGGAAGCTTGTTGACGATCTTGGATGGACTAGTATGAAGAGGAGGCAAGAATGATGACCAAGGATGTAGGAATAAAGAGTATATAGAAGGATCATAGGCTTAAAAGCGAGAAAATGGGAAACAGTGGCTCAACCCGCTTGGGTCAAGCTCAAGTAGAGCGAGTTACAGCTCAACCCGCTCGGGACAATATCAACCCGCTCGGGTTGAGGCTCCGGATGCGCGTTTTTCACTCGGGACGAGCGGATCGTTTTTGCGGGAAGCTTTTCTTTACAAGCTAGGACGTGCATGTCCCTCGGGACTTGCAAAGCTCTATTCAACACTTAAAAATGTTATTTACTAATCTACCCTTACTTAACCTAATGATGTACCACTATATATACTCCATTTGTAATAATCAAGAGATTAAGCTTCCTTAGATTAGATTAAGCCTTCATTAGGAGTAGATTAGAATAGATTACTCTTTAATCTTTCCACAAATCACACATTAATCTTTCCTCAAAAAATTCTCATACAATCTTAGATTTAGCTTGGTATTTGAAGAATTCTTGGGGTTGTATTGGGGAATTGACAACTCTCCGCCATTAATCAAAGGGTTTCTTCTATTGTTCTTTCATTTCCTTTGTTCAATTCAAGTTGTTTATATTTGGATCTTTTGGGTATGTATTTTAAGATTAAGTGACAAGTCTTCATCTTTATTCAAGGATTCTTCTTTATTTATGTTCATCTTTATTCTCCAAGTTGGTAACATTCTTAATCCCTCTTTATTTACTTGTTAATCTCTTGTTTGTTGTCTTGCTTAATCATCATGTTCACTTGTGTTGTGATGTTTGACACCATTGCTAGCATAATAATCATGATGAGTAGTGAGTAGTCTCTTAGCTAGGATTAGTAGGGGATTAGGGGAACTATAACATGGGGTTAGATTCATACTTAATCTAATATGTTATCTTATTATTGCTTGTTTGTTGTAATGTCAACCTATGCACAATTGCACATGTTATGTTTGATGAAATGCTAGACTATGAAACCTTGCATTTTTTACCCATCTCTTATCTTTTCAATGAGGCTTGTAAGACATAAACCAACTCGAGCCTTGTTAGACCATGCATAGAAGTGAATAGGAAGAAAGTAAGTCGACTTGTAGGTGTTGTACAGTCTAGACGACTTGGCTCCGGGACCAAAATCTTCCTATGAACCGTAAGACATAAACTAACTCGGTTCCTCTACAACATTAATTACTTACAACTATTGAAACATGTTTGTATGATCACCACCATGAATCCCCTATGAAACCATGATATCCTAGCGATTTTAGTCATTTGATTACATCCTTCCTTTTGTTACTTGTTTACTTTCCATTGCTTTTTATTAGATTAGAATCATCAACCCATTTCAATTGTGACAACCCTTAGCACAACTATAATAAGATTGAACAATTTGAGTACCCCTCGTCCCGTGGATCGACCCCAACTTGCTTGTTATGCTAGTTGTTGGGTATAAATGTGTTTGATGGCGGACAACGACCCGCACTATCAATTGCAAACCTCAAACTCAACCCAAACCGTGACACCCTAAGATATAACTTTCTACAATCGATAACTTCATCCAATACCCGTCCCTTGGGATCCGACCTTTACTTACCACTCTACTAAGAGTAGTTTGTTGAAATTACAAATAGTGTTTGATAGGGAGAGTTAATGACGTTCCGAACCCCCTCATCAATCACATCCTCATGTACCTCATGGACGGGTTCGTCTTTGAATATCTCATCCTCTAGGGCGTCTAACTCAGCTTTCAAGTCAACCCTTCCATCAAAGCTGTAAACTGTCTCAGGATGAGGCTCATCTCCATAAATCAACCTCTCTATCTCATCTACTTCCTTGCTCCATGGTCTGACGCGATAGGGGCGTTGGACTGATTCATGTCCAAACACAAAGCAAGCCATTCATCAATAGTATGATCAACAATACTAATCATATGACAAGAAGCTTCTAAACTGGGGTGCTTTAATGCTTTGTCAAGAATAAAAGTGATTTTATCATCCCCAATTCGTAGTGTAAGACTACCACCCCTAACATCTATGACCGCCCCAGTTGTGTGTAGAAATGGTCGTCCTGGAATAATAGGGACTTGGGAGTCCTCAGCCATATCCATAACAATATAGTCAACCGGAATAAATTACTTCCCTACTCTAACTGGAACATCCTCTAAAACTTATAGATTTTATTAGTATTTTAATATTTATTTATTTATTATTATTATATTAAAATTGTGATATCAATATTATTAATATTTTTATTATTGTGATTAATTAATTAATCATCATTATTATTATTATTATTATTATTATTATTATTATTATTATTATTATTATTATTATTATTATTATTATTATTATTATTATGAATATTGTGATTACTACAATCAATAATATCGATATTAATATAAATAATACAATTACTAATACTCTTATTAATATGAATATGAATATTAATTAATTATAATATTATTAATAACATTGCTACTATTAATTTTAATAAACTAATATTATTATTAAAAATATAATTATTATTACTTTTATTATAAATACGTTTTTTTTTCAAATACGAACTTTATTTTTTCTTAAACATTCCATTTAGTACCCTTTTTTTAACCTAAAACCCAACCAAATGAACTCTTAAATCATCATTTTTCCTAAAATTTATTCTAATTGCTCAAATGATTCAAAAGATTAATTCCAATTTAACAATTAATAAAATATTTTACTTTTTTTAAAAAAAATTATTAATATTATTTGTTGATTTTTAATTAATCATTCAAAATTTATTTGTTTGTTAAAGATAAAATTAAGATTTGTTAACTTTTATTTATTTAATTAGTTGAATTAGGATTGATGGTGGTTCTTGGTATACTCTAGAATCACTCAAATTAGTATGATACTTATACGAGCTAGGCTTTGAATAACAATTTGGCAAATTGGGGCTCCATTATTCCATCTAATTAGGATAGAAGGTGGTTTATGGTGGCTACCTAAACACTCAAATTAGTATAATTATTAGTATATATATTATTATTATTATTATTCTTCTTCTTCTTCTTCTTCTTCTTCTTCTTCTTCTTCTTCTTCTTCTTCTTCTTCTTAATAATAATAATAATAATAATAATAATAATAATAATAATAATAATAATAATAATAATAATAATAATAATAATAATAATAATAATAATAATAATAATAATAATAATAATAATAATAATAATAATAATAATAATAATAATAATAATAATAATAATAATAATAATAATAATAATAATAATAATAATAATAATAATAATAATAATAATAATAATAATAATAATAATAATAATAATAATAATAATAATAATAATAATAATAATAATAATAATAATAATAATAATAATAATAATAATAATAATAATAATAATAATAATAATAATAATAATAATAATAATAATAATAATAATAATAATAATAATAATAATAATAATAATAATAATAATAATAATAATAATAATAATAATAATAATAATAATAATAATAATAATAATAATAATAATAATAATAATAATAATAATAATAATAATAATAATAATAATAATAATAATAATAATAATAATAATAATAATAATAATAATAATAATAATAATAATAATAATAATAATAATAATAATAATAATAATAATAATAATAATAATAATAATAATAATAATAATAAAAGTAGTAGTAGTAGTAATTGTAATATAATGATAGTAATCATATTAATATAATAGTATTAATATTAATAAATATAATTATAATAATAATAATAATAATAATAATAATAATTATTATTATTATTATTATTATTATTATTATTATTATTGCTATTGTTATTGCTATTGTTATTGTTATTGTTATTGTTATTATTTTTATTATTATGTTAAACTCAATCACTTTAGTTTAGTTCAGCTCCATTCAATTGATTGATTCGCGCCATTGATGCCATCGTTGTGAGCACCAAAAATAATATTTATAGTCCAAACTACTACTATAGTTAGTGGCATTGTGGTCGACGACATGGGGAGGCGATGCAATTAATAGTTGTCTGATTTTGGTCTTTAAAGTAACAAGTGAGTGGGGGTTTGCTTTGATTTGGTCTATAGTTAAAGGCAATAAAAGACAGTAAACTAAATAAACGGATGAAAACAAATATTAAAAGGGTGCTAAGATGGTTGGTTCACTATAGTTTTAGGCATAAAGTATACTAGGTAGGTCTAAAAACAAACACGTGAGACGGGAAAATAAGAAGTCCTCTTGGTCCATTCTTACTGGTAGCATCTTTCGATCTTGCTACAGGTCCCTAATATCACTAATACTAACTTTCGTCCTGAAAAGTGACTAAAAAGGCTAAATTAACTCATCTCTCGATCTTATTAATTTAGTCGTCTTAATTAGATAGGCTATCTCCCTTCCCTATCTTTCGATCTTTATTGGGTCGGTCAATTCCTAGGCATTCAACTAGTCGCGTGCACTCGATTCGTCAAACATAGCAATTAAATTAATTAAAACGAAGGTAAAACTCATGTGGCCAGTCGATCGACCAGGGTGTGCGGTCGATTGACCGTGGCGCGATTCCAGGTCTACTATTCTAATGCCGCCTACTTCTACAGATTCCCTACATCCTAGCACAAGGGGTTTAGCTACTCATACTGGAAATAATAACAACAATAAACTTAACAATTAAAACATTCGAATTCATGCTTAAATTAATTAAACGAACAATTAACATAAAACAATAATTTGGCTTCGGGAGATCTAACCTAGCAATCCTAAACTATCCGCAAATTAAAGCAATGAAACTGAATATAAGAACAGAAGACTACCGTGAAGGAAATCGCAGAGGAAAGATCAAAAACGAATGCAAAAGAGAACTTTTTTAATGAAAGAACCTAAACTAATGTATGTGTAGAACTTGATGATAAAACTGAATTAAAGCTTGATGAAAACTCGATGATTATTCTGAACAACCTAGGTTACGTTATACAGAATATCGCGTAACACTAATTCCTAAACCTAATATACAATGGGCTTTGGAAATCTCGTTCTATTAATTCACGTCAGAATTAACGGTTTGGTCGATCGACCATATCGTGATCGATCGGATCGAACTATCTTGAACAGTAGCTCGTAAGTCGTGCGTTGATCGATCGACCATGAAGACCAGTCGATCGATCGCTATAATCTGGTAGTCCGCTTCTAAATTCTTCGTAAAGTTGTCTTTCAGGCCTCGAAATGTGCACCAAGCTCGTTCCTTGAGTAAATACTTCATGACAAATGCAATGCAAGATACTCGGGGACGGATTTAGGTCAATATCTACTCATTTCCGCATAAATCTGCAATATTACATAAAAATACGAAAGTAGACGAAATGGGGTAAATAGTAGCTTTAAACTACATAATTGAGCTCTGAAATGCGTGTAAAATAGGGTGTAAAACATCATATAAAAGACACGCATCAAACTTCCCCAAACCAAACCCTTGCTTGTCCTCAAGCAAGAACTAGACTCGATCCTAAAACCTAATGGAACGAGTTCAATCTCAGAGCGAAATGCAAACCGAATAGCCTAAACCAATTTAATGCCAACTAACAATCAATTAGCAATGTGAATCATGCAAACGAGTTATGAAGTCGTTAAAAACCTGCTGAACCGTCAACTAAAAAAAAACTTGTCATGATGGACTCTCACGGGTCGCTCGAATCACTCATAAGCACAGGTGAGTACATGTAAAAGATAGAAAGAAGTAATATTGTAAAGACTCTCACCTAACTACGACCTATAAGAACACGCCTGCAATCTAATATGAAAATAATCTCTACAACCGTACATATGCATTCCAACCAAACAGATGACCATGACACATGCCGAGGTAAATATGGATATGTGAGGTAATGGGTAAGAAGGGGCTAAGATAAATTTGGATAAAAACAAAGTTAAAAGCCAAGCTAGTAACTAAGGGAACCAAATTATGACAACATTCAACTTCTTGCTCAAAATTTCAATCAAAACGGTGCTAATAGCAAGCACAAATCTCACAATCTCCGATATAATTGTAATTCCCCAAATGATGATAATAAAGCATGGGAATAAAATCACCAACTGATCAAAACTCCAACCATGTGATTTTGATTTTTCTCTTTTGTCGGGCTACAGTCGATCGACCAAGATGGGGAGTCGATCGACCGCCCTCTACAGTACAGCATGCATTTTTTCTTTTTTCGAATCATTTTTCTTCTCTTTTTTTCTCTTTTCCAATTCTGTTTTTTTCTTTCTTCTTTCCTTCCTTCCTTTTTCATTTTCCCAACAACACCTCAAAATGAGCATTAACTACCAAAAACGAAGTAACAATCCCAAGAACATAAACTACTAGCTTAACAAGGGCAGGCTAAATGTAGAATGTAGTGACGGGACAAAAAGGCTATTATTGGTAGTGTGGAGCTTATGGGCAAAATGAATAAAGGAAACCTCTTCCACATGTGTCAACAAACCACAAACCGAATGCATACAGGTATTAAGCAGATTAAGTTCGTATTTATGCATATTTATGTAACATGTCTTACAAGGAGTAACTACTCACAATCCTAGATAAACCGGTCACAGATGTCACCAGTTATAGGCTCTAAACCTCAGAATATGATGTAGTTTGCCAAAAATTCTAAGTCAAGTCTCAAGATTCAGCGAATAAATTAACGAAAACTCGTAGATATGCATATACGATTCTACTAATAACATGTCAATTAAGCACGGCTCAGGCATAAAACAGCTGAAAATGCAATGTCATCATTGAAATACTACCGTTCCGACTTGACCTATATGCTAAAATAAACGTGCATTTTTTGGAAGTTTTGGAAATTTTTCAATTTTTTTTTTGAATTTTCTGTATATATAAGAGAAAATAAACAACAATGCAAGACAAAATGTAAACGTGAATGCAAGCAAATGAAATGCAACGCAAAACCCTTCCTCAAACCAAATCGCACAATGTCCCCATTGTGCAAAATCATATAATGAAATAAAAGAAAACGGGAATTTGCGTTAAATTAACCAAACAAAACATGAAGTAAGAACTCGGAAACTCACAAGACTTTAAGCGCAGCAAAAGGAAACCTCCCCAAACCAGCGTGAGCTAGGAGGTTTTAGTAGCCAGCTGTGCTACCAATAAGTACCTGAAAAGAACAAACAAAAGTACCGCGCATAAAACCGAGAAAACAATTATTGAAACGCAACATTAAAAATAAAGAAACGGAAGAAAACAGAAATGAGTCGGAGAATAAAGTGGAGAAAAGACTCCCTCAACTCCGCAAATCGACCAAACTCAGCAGGGGAATGATCGAAAACAAGTACAGCAGCGGACATGGTCGATCGACCACATCACCCAGTTGATCGACCAGAGTGAACAGGAACAGAAGCTCCTGGAAGTCGCAGCTCAGTCGATCGACCATAGGAGGCAGTCGATCGACTGAGAAACCCTGCTGTAATTTCTGATTTCTTCGAATTAGCTCAATAAATTGAGCTATCAAGGTCTATAAACCTGCAAATACACACAATAACGCGCCCAAAATTGCGCAAAATCCAAAGTAACAGTCTAGAATGTTTGAAATCCTAAGCAAACTTATTAAAATGTGAAGTCTCGCGCACACGAAAAACGATAAATAGTCTTAAAAAGCAATAAAATGTTGTTTGAAAAAGCCTTAATTAACTAATAGTTGATCAAGAACGGTCACGGAATGGCCCACTTGCTCGGCTTCTGGCTACAAGAAGTAGCCTCTACAGTGCTCATCTTCTCAGCTGCACTCTTCTCAACTCCAACATCCGCGGAACCCAACGGATCAACGGCTTCAGCATCTCCCCAATCAATGACCTCGTCCGGCTCATCAGAATCTAAATCGGACTCCGTCACTTTGACTGGCTTCTCACCAGGCTCCTCGTCAGTACCATAGCTAAGACATCCTAGACCGCCTCTTTGAACGATTGGCTCCTTCACAGCTGGAGCAACATGCAGCTCTTCCTTCCCCAAACCAGCTCCTGCAATATCCAAAACAGAAAAATCTTCCTCCAATTTGCTCCCAATCTGGGGCGGAGGTGTTACAACAGGAATAGGCATAGAGACAGGCATGTCAGGAAGCATAAAATAGGATTTCTTTTCAGAAACCGTATTACAAGTGACTGGCCACATGGGGTCTTTCTTCTTAGCTGTCTGGGCAAAGACAATGGAATGCTTCCTTACTTTAAAAGTCAATGTTCCCGAACCAACATCTATAACTGCACCAGCAGTGTGCAGAAATGGTCTACCCAATATGATAGGAATGTGGGCATCCTCGGGCATATCTAGTACAACGAAGTCGACAGGGAAGAAGAACTTTCCTATTTGCATAGGAATGTCTTCTAAGACTTCTATAGGCTGAACCGCAGATCGATCAGCCATCTGTACTGTCATGTTGGTGACTGCAAACCTAGTCAATTTCAACTTCCTAGCAAGACTCAAAGGCATGACACTAATACTGGCTCCTAAGTCACACAAGGCCTTCTCAATAGAAAAGGTGTCAATACTACATGGGACTGAAAAACTACCTGGGTCTTCTAGCTTATGAGGTGCAGTGTGGGTCAGATAAGAACAGGACTCCTCAGTTAGCGCGACAGAATGCACAGTTTCAAGTGACTTCTTCTTAGACAAAAGTTGCTTCATAAATTTCATGTAAGCAGGCACTTGATTAACTAACTCAAGAAAAGGAACTTGTACGTTTAAGCTACGAATAACATTTTCAAATTTGTTAAACGATACCTGTTCCTTCATCGGCACCAATCTTTCTGGATAGGGGGCTGAAAGAAGTAACTTAGCCCTCTCTTCTAGGTCTCTCATACCGGCATCGGTGGACTTAGACTGAAAATCCACTACCTTCTCCTTGTTGAAGCTTGACCCCTCTTCAGACCGTCTCAAAAATGAACCATTAATCGTCATCGGGTCATACTTTGGAACCGGAACTGACCCATCAGCATTTGGGTCTTGCCTCAATATTTTCGGAGTAGTCGTACCCCGAAACAAGTGGTCCCTCAAGCTATTTGGCATTGGAAGACGAAAAGACTCACCATCAAGTTATTGTCGTCGTCGATCGACCATGCATGTTAGTCGATCGATCGACTTCTACAGAACAATATTTGTATCTTTTCGCGGTGGTCGATCGATTTGGGTATGTCGGTAGATCGGACGACATACCTGTTGATCGTCTTTTTCTTGCTATTGTTCGTTACAGCCTTCTTCTTGCTTGGTTCCGCCTCATCTCTTTCAGTAGCTTCCTCGACCATAGCGGGCCCATCAAGGGTAGACCCACTCCTCAAGGTAATAGCATTAAGGGTCTCCTTTTGATCCGTCTGCGACGGTAAATGCCCCGGAGCTCGAGTTGCACTCTTGCTAGCCAATTGAGCAATTTGGTTTTCTAACATCTTCATCTCGGCCTCTCTAGCTTGAGACTCTTTCAGCAACAAGTTTTTCAATTCGGCAAATTCGGAACCTTGGGATTGCTGCTGCTACTAAGGGACATACGTAGGCTTTTGATATGGTTGCTGCTGCTTATGAGGGGGCACATAATTCTGTTGTTGCTGCTGCTGTGGAGGTGGAGTCGGATTTAGGACATTTTGGCTACTCCACCTCAAGTTCGGATGGACATTCGGCTCAAAATAAGTGTTTGTCTGCCTATAATGTTGAAAGGCAAGACAAGACTCATAGAAATCTTTGCAGTTATTGCGAAACATGTCCTTCTCCTCCACATCTCTTACAGACGAAAGGACCGTCTGAAACAGCATTCACATGATAGATCCCTCCTTTTGAAGCTCCTCCCAACTCGTACTTATCAAATCTCACCGTAAGAGCCTCTAATGCAGCTACAGAAGGGGACTCAGCACTTCTCCTTTGATTTCCCCTGGAATTTCCATACTCAGCTTTGTGGGTGGCCAAATCATCAATAATTTTCCACCCCTTAGTTTCTCCAACATTCTCCTGGAATCTACCATTAGCTGCTGCATCCAGGATAGCCCTCTGATCGTCATAAAGCCCATTATAAAATTGATCGCATAGGCTCCACTTCTCAAACCCATGGTGCGGAATAGTTCGCACCAACTTCTTGAACCGGACCCATGCCTCATGAAAATTCTCATCAGGACCCTGTTTAAAGCTCGTGATCTGAGCTCTAATGGCATTGGTCTTCGAGGCAGAGAAATATTTCTTGTAAAATGCCAGGGCCAGCGACTTCCAATCAGTGATCCCATTAGCAGCTCGATCCAGGTCTCGGTACCACTCCCTTGTAGCATCACGAAGAGAGAATATGAACATGGTCTCCTTCACCTGGTCCTGGGTCACACCGGTTGATGGGGGTATGGAACAACAATAATCAATGAATGTCTCCATATGTTTAGTTGCATCTTCATTAGCAGCTCCCCCGAATTGGTTTCTCTTAACCAAGTTGATATAGGACGGCTTCGGCTCGAATTTCCTATCCGTCCCTGGTAATGCGAATCCCTTATAAAGATTCTCAGATGTCCGGCTCAGAGTGACTAGCTATACTTGCTTCTTCAGCCATGTCTGGAGATGTGACGGTCTCAGCTGAAGAAGTAGAAATAGGTGACGAAGGTGGATCCTCTTCAAAAAGCTCGTTCTCGTAGTAACTAGACAGAGTACTCAGCTCTTCCTCTGTCGGCAATATTCTAGATGATCGTCTCAACTCACGCAAAGTCTTCTCAATCTCAGGATTGAACGGTAGTAATTCACCACCCTGTGACCTGCGCATAAAAAGAAACTACAAGTAGAATATGAGAATAGTTTAAGGAACAGATGTCCCTTAAACAAGAAGAAAGACTAAAAATAGAAACAACTAAAAAATTTTAAACAATTGCCTCCCCGGCAACGGCGCCAAAATTTGATGCCTGTCGTTGTGAGCACCAAAAATAATATTTATAGTCCAAACTACTACTATAGTTAGTGGCAGTCAGGGTCGAACCACAGGGAGGCGATGCAATTAATAGTTGTCTGATTTTGGTCTTTAAAGTAACAAGTGAGTGGGGGTTTGCTTTGATTTGGTCTATAGCTAAAGGCAATAAAAGATAGTAAACTAAATAAACGGATGAAAACAAATATTAAAAGGGTGCTAAGATGGTTGGTTCACTATAGTTTCGGCGGCAGTATACTAGGTAGGTCTAAAAACAAACACGTGAGACGGGAAAATAAGAAGTCCTCTCGGTCCATTCTTACAGGTAGCATCTTTCGATCTTGCTACAGGTCCCTAATATCACTAATACTAACTTTCGGCCCCGAAAAGTGACTAAAAAGGCTAAATTAACTCATCTCTCGATCTTATTAATTTAGTCGTCTTAATTAGATAGGCTATCTCCTTTTCCTATCTTTCGATCTTTATTGGGTCGGTCAATTCCTAGGCATTCAACTAGTCGCGTGCACTCGATTCGTCAAACATAGCAATTAAATTAATTAAAACGAAGGTAAAACTCATGTGGCCAGTCGATCGACCAGGGTGTGCGGTCGATCGACCGTGGCGCGATTCCAGGTCTACTATTCTAATGCCGCTTACTTCTCTGATTCCCTACATCCTAGCACAAGGGGTTTAGCTACTCATATTGGAAATAATGACAGCAATAAACTTAACAATTAAAACATTCGAATTCATGCTTAAATTAATTAAACGAACAATTAACATAAAACAATAATTTGGCCGGATATCTAACCTAGAAATCCTAAACTATCCGCAAATTAAAGCAATGAAACTGAATATAAGAACAGGAGAGTACCGTGAAGGAAATCGCAGAGGAAAGATCAAAACCGAATGCAAAAGAGAACTTTTTTAATGAAAGAACCTAAACTAATGTATGTGTAGAACTTGACGATAAAACTGAATTAAAGCTTGATGAAAACTCGATGATTATTCTGAACAACCTAGGTTACGTTATATAGAATATCGCGTAACACTAATTCCTAAACCTAATATACAATGGGCTTTGGAAATCTCGTTCTATTAATTCACGTCAGAATTAACGGTTTGGTCGATCGACCATATCAGCCGATCGATCGATCGATCAAGTATCTTCGAAAGAGCTCTCGTAAGTCGTGCGTTGGTCGATCGACCATGAAGACCGATCGATCGATCGCTATAATCGGTAGTCCGCTTCTAAATTCTTTGTAAAGTTGTCTTTCAAGCCTCGAAATGCGCACCAAGCTCGTTCCTTGAGTAAATACTTCATGACAAATGCAATGCAAGATACTCGGGGACGGATTTAGCTCAATATCTACTCATTTCCGCATAAATCTGCAATATTACATAAAAATACGAAAGTAGACGAAATGGGGCAAATAGTAGCTTTAAACTACATAATTGAGCTCTGAAATGCGTGTAAAATAGGGTGTAAAACATCATATAAAAGACACGCATCAGCCATTCAGTTCAGTTCAGTTCAGCTCATTCAATTCAGTTCAGCTCTAAAAAGTCAGAAAGAACAGGGCTTTAGTAGTCTAAGGTTATGTGCACAAATGAATTATGTGCACAAATAATAAAATATACAATGGTTTCAACCTGTAATTCAGCATTTCAACTAATTCACCATTTTAAGCTATTATATTAATGGATTATTTTACAAGAATAATCCAAACTATACTCCTTCTTCTCATATTAATCCAAACTATGTTTTAACTCAAAATAATCTGAACTATACCATTATTTTTCTTACAACACACCAGGTAACCTACTACTTGTTAATCAGGTCACATTTTTTAAAAAAAATAAATCTTTAAACTTTCGTTGAGTCATCTCCCTCCTTTCTAAACCACTTTAACATCTTCATCACATTTGTACCAAAAAAAAACATCTTCATCACATGAACATTTACACTCATCTTTTGCATCTTATTATTCATTATCAAATCAGTGCCGCATCTACCCAGATTCGAGCAAATACTAGAATGAGCGGTGCCTGAAATACAAAAACTAGACCTTAACAAATAAAAAAAAGACCAAGTGACTACTCAAGTTCAAATGCCAGTACGCAGTACATTGAAAATTAACAATTATTCAACTCATCAATGACCTGTTCCTATCAACAATTCATCCCTTACTCTGAACAATCCATCACTAACTACTCAATTCATCCAGCTTTCTAAGCTGCTATCAACAAACTCATTAACCGGTGCCGTATCTCATCTACCCTTCTATTTCTGATTCTAAAGGTTATCGTCGTCCTCATAGATGCAATTCAACTAATCAACTCCCAGATCTAGATTTTCATTCCCCTAAATTAAACCGCTACTACTTGTAATGTTGTGATGGTGGTGGATGCGGCGGTCGAACCACAACCAATCACCCTACTTGTAATGTTGTGATGAAGTGACAAAGGCTCGGGTGAACGGAGGTGGTCAGACCTCGAGACCTCCGTCCTCAAATCAGTGATGTTGTAGCGGTTTGGCGGTGGTGTAAAGGTGGAGAGGATGATGTTGTGGTGGATTGGTGGTGGGTTTAGGGGAGAGGTGGTGCCGTGGTGGTGGTGTGGATGAGGGAATTTTTCAGATTGTTTTGAGTTGGCCTGGGTGCGATTATGAGAATGATTGATTAGTTTTATTTTTGTTTTAGTTTTGTTTATTATAATTATTGTCATCGCCACATCATCATCAGGTCATTTTTTACCTGATATAACAAGTCAATATTGGCTGAGTCTATTTTGGGAGAAGGGCATTTATAGATAAGTTTATTTTCAGTTAAAGTATAGTTCGGATTAATATAAGAATATGAGGTATAGTTTGGATTATTCCCGTAAAATAACCCTATATTAATTAGATATGCTTGTGGTGATTCAACCTCAAATTTGAACCAAAATGGTCCAAGGGCTGTCCGTTTTTGTTCAAATCTGGACAGGAAATTGCAAAGCATTTCGGTGAGTATAATTGCAAGATTTTTAAGAGAAAATGCCTACAAATGGTCCCCCTTTTGTACAAGCAAAGAGCCAAAAGCAATTGAAATGCAACAACAATTTTAGAAGCACAAAAACACGTCCAAATGTCTTTGCCCTTGTATGTTAACGACCATAGTTTTGCAAGATAAAATGGTGAGCACAAATGCAAAGATTCCAAGGACAAATGACATCATATGGCCCCTCCTTTGTCTCCTAAAGATGCCAAGACAATTAAGGAGCAATGAAAACTATACAAGCTGACCAAGAACACTCCAAGATGCTGAAAAGGGGCGTGTAAGAGCTGCCCATTTCTGTCACATAATTAGTTGTTAGGTGTACTTTGTCAACTTTGTATTTTTGTCCATTCCCTCTTTTAATTGTAGCCATTAGATTTACTTTTTAGATGGATGGCTTAGATGTATTTTGAGACTCTATTTAAAGAGCTCATTTTCCATGTAAACATTGAGATTTGAAGTTTAAAAGAAAAGAAAATGAGAGGTTTTGAAAACCCTTTGTTTAGTTCTTTGCTTAGTGCTAGAACAACCTCCTTTGCTTAGTGCTTGGAGATGACTATTTCCATTTGCTTAGTGCTTTGGAAGAGTATTATCCTAGGCTTAAACATGCTTTGTGATCTTGTTTAAGTCATATCTTTCATTTTATGTTTCAAATAAAACCTTACAAAACAACCCAAAACCGAGAGCAAACAAACTCCCAAAAACAAACTGTTTTGTGTCTCTTAAACAAATCCGTTGGACTGTTAATTCTCGTTTTTATCCCTTGTTGTGTCGTTTAAACAGTCCTTCGGTCTGTTGTTTTCATGGTTATTTCAAGTTCTTGTAATGTTATTTTCTTGTTTTAAGTTGTTGAATGCAACGGTCCATTGCATTGTTGCATTCCGTGCGTTTTTAAACCTTGTTCTAGCTTGCTTTTTTTGTTGGTGTTCTTGCTGCGTTTTTGAAACTGTTTTGGGCTGATTACGGACCACCTCAGCGTTTCAGTGCAGCTTTAGTAGTCTAAGGTTATGTGCACAAATGAATTATGTGCACAAATAATAAAATATACAATGGTTTCAACCTGTAATTCAGCATTTCAACTAATTCACCATTTTAAGCTATTATATTAATTAGATATGCTTGTGGTGATTCAACCTTAAGTTAAGAAGGGAGGTTAGGTTTCTTAGTGCGAGCTTTTTAATTTAATAAGCTTAAGATATTTCTTATTTAGAAGGGGCATAGCAATTAACGCTTCTAACGATCCCCCTTTGCCAACAAGTCGTCCTGTAATAAAAAAGCAGGTTAAGCTTATTCGCCAACAGCCCTAGCAGATGCAAGTTAAGTATATATAGTCTCTCATAAAATTTGGTTAAAAATGAAAGGTAAGTGCTGAAATGAGTGATGCTGCTCTGTGCCGCCTGCCGGCAGCGAGACCATTTCTATTTTGACTTCAAAATTGTTTCTAAGTAATGGATTGGTGCCTTTATCGGCTGGCCGGTTGCCGCGCTATTGGCAGAGCACACCTCTTCTTTTTCTTCTTCTTCTTCTTCTTCTTCTTGGACCCTCAGCCGTGCAGCCGGCTGCCGGTGCGCCTTCCGACAGCGCGACCATTTCTCTTTTGGCTCTAAAAACCTCCATTTTTCTCTAAGGCATGAGGGGAGGGTTCCCTACCGGCCAACCGACAGAGAACTCTCTCGGCTTTAACTTCAACATTTTCTTCCTTGGTAGTATGGAGGAGGATTCCCTGCCGGTTGGCCGGCTGCTGGCCTACCGGCAGAGAACACTCTCTCAGCATATGCTCCTTTTTTCTTCATGAAAGCTTTTCGGGATTCCTTTCTTGCCTCCGTTTTCCAATCCCGACTCATTTCCTACAAAAACGAGATGGGCACAAGTAGTATGGGAGTAACGACACAAAATGCAATTCAAAAGGGGTAGAAACAGTCCCGAAATGTGTTAAAACGTGCGTAAAAAGGAAGGAAATGCTGACCAAATAGACACGCATTAATGTGTCGTGGGTAAGAAGTAGTGCCGGTGATTTTGAGTGGTTAGGGGGCCAATCTGGACCACAAATGGTGGTTGTGGTTGTAAGTAGATGAAGAGTGTGAATGTTGGGTTAATTTGTGAAAATGGTATATGATGGAGTAGAAATTTGGAAGGTTGAGGGGTATAATGTAGAAAGTTAGAAACAATAGGGGTATATAGTAGAAACTTAAAAAATACAAGGGTATTTGGTAGAAAATCCAAAAAAAGAAAAAATTGTAATATGTAAACCAATGGCCGGATGAAAATGTTTGGTTGGAACTTTTGAATGGATTTGAATGGATTCAGTTCATTCTAATGTTTGGTTGGAGTATTTTGGAATAGAGTTAGATACCTGATGTATTCTAACTCCATTCCAACCCATTGGAATCTCATACCCACATCTCCCCCCAAGTTTCCAACTCCGTTCCACCCAACACATTATTATTCTCATTCCCGAATTGAACCAAACAACTTTGATGTATGGGGTTCTAACTCCATACCTAGGGATCGCAACAGGTCGGATCTGGACAGGGTCCAATAGGATCCAGATCCAGATCCGTGATGCCAACGCTGGATCCATATCCTACCTGATGCGTGTGTAACGCCCCGAAAAACAAGCAGGCAGCTCAAAATAGCTCTTTTTATAAATAATAGACAGCAGCGGAATTATAGGGCGTCACCGCCGTATTTCCCCTCCGGAAAATACAAGGCTTATACAATAAAAATAAATAAACTATTAAAGCTTAAAACTATTTACAACTTATACTTATTATCCTCTATAATGTCAATTCCTCACACTTGACCTTCCCCGATACCTGTTCCTGAAAAAGAGTGAAAGTAACGGAATCAGCCAACCACAGGCTGAGTATGACTCTAGTTCCCTCCCCCGGCCTTATGTCATATCCTTTATTCAATAGGAATTCTCCTTATTACCGTTAATCACCCAATACAATACCTTACCAGAATACAGTATTCCGTGCCATTGACCAACACGGTATCCCACAAACATTCTATGACTACCATACCAACAGGATATATATTCACATGACACTAATACCGGTATACTATTACTGAAGAGATATAGACATTACCTTTTTCTCATGGGCCAACGCCCTGGAGCCAACGTCTATAGTACCAACGTTGCTCCCTTGTATGGAGCCAACGCTCCCTTTTTAAAATGGGCCAACGCCCTGGAGCTAATGCTCCCTTTTTACTATGGGCCAACGCCCTGGAGCCAACGTCTATAATACTAACGTTGCTCCCTTGTATGGAGCCAACGCTCCTACTGTGTACACAGTTTTTATTCCCTGTAATGTCATCTCAAACCAATAATCGTATCCCGAATGCTACAATTGGCCAATTATGCAATATGACAACAGTAACCTTATCACAAAGAATATACTTATAAGACGATGACCTATATAACATGTGAGCGTTATAACAATCACAAGATAAAATTAACAATAAAACTAATATAACCAATTATTTCTAATCTCTTATTTCAAAGATAAACAATTACTTATATCGATGAAGGGTCATGAAATCATACCTTATTAGGTATATAAGATAACCCGATAAAACAAACAACACCCGGTTTTCCTCCCTTCATCTCTCGTTTTTGCATAAAAGATTGTGTTTTCTCTTCTTTTTTTTATATATATATACATGCATTAGACGGTGGACAAAATTTTGAAGTGACACCCACCCAAAGTATGGGTGAGTCACAAACCTACGTGTAGATTTTTCAAATTTTCTTTTTTTTTCTTTTTCTTTTTCATAATTATCTAATAACGTAGTAAAAATCGTAACGGTTCCGACTCATATACTTTTAGACAAAAATACTAAAATGGAGCCGTCTTCGTGTATACAGGAAAAATGAGTTTAGTCTATAAAATTTCTAATGGTCCTATTAATATATATCTTAAAATTAATTTTATTCGGGGTATTACATTCTACCCTCCTTAAAATAAGTTTCGTCCCGAAACTTGAAAATGGGAAAATATAAAAGTTCAAAACTTCGGTTTTCCAATACACAAGAGTGTTACAAAAATTTTATTTCAACAAAAGTCTTTTAATCACATTTATCACAAGAGTGATAAAACTAATGGAACGCACGAATTCCCGTCGCGAACAAGAATTCGAGTAATCCAATTCAAAACGAACTCAAATTACGTGTAGTAGGCGTTGGACTAGTTATTAAACGTTAATAATAACAAGTCCTAGCATCCCACCTACCGCACAAGCTAAAGAAAACAAAAATTGAAAATTTTATTTTCAAATTCTAAGCAATGGTTAATTAATTTTTTTTTTTTATACACAAGGAACTAACAAGAATTAATTGAACTTTTGTAATATAAGAAATAGTTTGAGTATCAAAACTTCGAAAACATTAAAATAATATAAAAATAGAATGAGTGGAAGGCAAGGAGTAAAAATCCGAAAGATAAAATGGCCTAAAATTTGACAATATTTTTACTAAAACAAACATGTGTATGCTTCTAACAATTAAATATGGGATTTTCAGAGGGTATAACATGTATAATATACACATGAAGGAGATATAAAGGACAAATACAAGTAAAACATAAACATGATCAACATGAAACCACACATATGCATACCATCTTGAAATGAATGACTTGAATGAATACATAACACAGCGATATTATCTACCCCACTCACTATTAGTCGGTTTCTATATATTTGTTACGAGTTTTATACTAGCCCCAAGAATCTTTTCCCCGCTAGACGTGTGGCCGAAGGCACACCACGCGGTTGCAGGGCTGCTCTGATACCAATCTGTAACGCCCCGAAAAACAAGCAGGCAGCTCAAAATAGCTCTTTTTATAAATAATAGACAGCAGCGGAATTATAGGGCGTCACCGCCGTATTTCCCCTCCGGAAAATACAAGGCTTATACAATAAAAATAAATAAACTATTAAAGCTTAAAACTATTTACAACTTATACTTATTATCCTCTATAATGTCAATTCCTCACACTTGACCTTCCCCGATACCTGTTCCTGAAAAAGAGTGAAAGTAACGGAATCAGCCAACCACAGGCTGAGTATGACTCCAGTTTCCTCCCCCGGCCTTATGTCATACTCCCTCCATTCAACTCCACTTTACAAGTATTCTATTTCCGTCCATTCAACTCCACTTTACAGGTTTCCTTCTTTGGACATGTAAAAGACCTTTATATCCTTATTGAAAATCTATATTTACAAAAAATGTCATTCATACCCCACACAAATCCACCATAAAACTCACCTTTATATTTTTTTAATATCTTTAACCCCACCATTCCCTTTCCCTATGTACTTTTAATAGTTTTTTTAATCCGTTTCTTAATACCCGCGCAAAAAGCATAGTTGCAAAGTGGAGTTGAATGGAGTGAGTATCCTTTATTCAATAGGAATTCTCCTTATTACCGTTAATCACCCAATACAATAACTTACCAGAATACAGTATTCCGTGCCATTGACCAACACGGTATCCCACAAACATTCTATGACTACCATACCAACAGGATATATATTCACATTACACTAATACCGGTATACCATTACTTTAGAGATATAGACATTACCTTTTTCTCATGGGCCAACGCCCTGGAGCCAACGTCTATAGTACCAACGTTGCTCCCTTGTATGGAGCCAACGCTCCCTTTTTAAAATGGGCCAACGCCCTGGAGCTAATGCTCCCTTTTTACTATGGGCCAACGCCCTGGAGCCAACGTCTATAATACTAACGTTGCTCCCTTATATGGAGCCAACGCTCCTACTGTGTACACAGTTTTTATTCCCTGTAATGTCATCTCAAACCAATAATCGTATCCCGAATGCTACAATTGGCCAATTATGCAATATGACAACAATAACCTTATCACAAAGATAATATACTTATAAGACGATGACCTATATAACATGTGAGCAGTATAACAATCACAAGATAAAATTAACAATAAAACTAATATAACCAATTATTTCTAATCTCTTATTTCAAAGATAAACAATTACTTATATCGATGAAGGGTCATGAAATCATACCTTATTAGGTATATAAGATAACCCGATAAAACAAACAACACCCGGTTTTCCTCCCTTCATCTCTCGTTTTTGCGTAAAAGATTGTGTTTTCTCTTTTTTTTTTTTATATATATATACATGCATTAGACGGTGGACAAAATTTTGAAGTGACACCCACCCAAAGTATGGGTGAGTCACAAACCTACGTGTAGATTTTTCAAATTTTCTTTTTTTTTTCTTTTTCTTTTTCATAATTATCTAATAACGTAGTAAAAATCGTAACGGTTCCGACTCATATACTTTTAGACAAAAATACTAAAATGGAGCCGTCTTCGTGTATACAGGAAAAATGAGTTTAGTCTATAAAATTTCTAATGGTCCTATTAATATATATCTTAAAATTAATTTTATTCGGGGTATTACAGCGTGCCTTTTATATAGGTATTTCGTACTTCATTTGCACGCATTTCTATGCATTTTGTGTAGTGTTTAGCTACAAATATCCCCCGAATTGTCTACTTTGGTTTCTCTTGTATTATTTATAGGTATGAACTGGAAAGGAGCATAATCAAGCATTCAAGCCTAAAACATGTCCCTATGCATGCATTTAGGAGATGAGTTGAGTCGGAGCTTGGAAACTACTAATTATGATGCGCAAAGAAGTAAGATAGCTAGGCGAGCAAAGGAAGAACTTCAAATTACTAATGCCTAATTTGAAGAGCCATATCTCGAATTCTACAACTGATTTTCAGGTGATTCCAATTGGAGATAAAAGCTTGTCCTCTTAGCTTTCCAACGCCACCGGAAAAAGCTCTATTTGCCCAAGTAACGAAGAAATGGCAGCCGTTTGAAATTCAGTGTGCGAAGCAGGAATTGTGCGCTAGAAAGTACTCAATCGAGTACTATTGTGTTCGATCGACTCCATTTTCTACTTGATCGAAAGTGCCTTTTCAATAAGTGTTCGATCGAGTACCTAAAGTACTCGATCGAGAGGTTTTAGCTTGGATTTGTTCGATCGAGTGATATAAAAGTCCTCGATCGAGTATTTAGTTATTATACTCGGGATTTTTATCCCGTGATAGGTTTGGTTATTTTCACTTCCCTATATAAGGGAGGCGTAATTAGGTTAATAGACACTTCTTCTTTTACCTTTTAATACTTCTCTTAATATACTTTACTGCTTAATCTCATATCTTTGCTCTTTGCTTTGTGGATTGATCTTTATGACGGATTGTTTTTGATTGTAATCATCCTTTCTTTCTTAATCTTAATCTTATTATTTGTTTGCTTTAATTCTTGCTTTCTCTCTTTATTATTTCTGCCCTAATCAGTTTATGCATAATTGTTGTTATTTCATTATGTCTTTAATTAGTATACTTTATATTATTATTGTTGACACCCTTAGTAGTATGAGTAGCTAATTCCTTCTATGTCGGGATTAGGGAATCTATGGTAGGATTGTGACGATGTAGCGAATATGCTAGACGATTTACATGTGAGAATCTGTCCCCATAGCAATATAACTGTAACACTAATTTAGTTGAATGCATGCTTCTAAATTATTTTAATTTGGTTAACTTTGTTCCTGGATCGGAAGATTGGAATAAATAGACCTGCTATGAACAGTAGACTACCCTAATGAGTACGAAAGTTAAGTTAGTTGAATTCTAGGGTGGATAGCGGACCGGAAGGACCTTTCCCATGCCCTTCTCACAGTAGATTGTCTAGGCTATTTGCAACTTAGTTGATAAACTGCCATGGTGAACCGAAATCCTGACATACCTCTTTTATCTGATCACTTGTCTACTAATTTTCTGCTTTATTGCTCTTTCCTTATTTCTCTTACCTTTAATCTCCAGTAGTTTAGAGAACAAAAAACTAAACCCCCCAATTGTGACTTAGATAGACGGACTTTCAGATAGATACCTTGCCTCCCTATGGAGATCGACCCTACTTATCACTAGCTTCTCACTACAACAAATAAGGTAATTGGCGACCATATAAGGCGGCTGAGAACAGTCGCCATTAAGAATAAAGCGACTAAGGCCCGTCGCCCGCACTTCGTAGCTAGGTTTAGTCGCTTTTGGCGACAGGCCTTCGTCGCCAATTTTGGCGACGAAATTTTTTTAAAGCGGGCGACCGAAATTCGTCGCCAAAATTGGCGACTGTCATTAGTCGCCTTTTTAGCGACTGTCATTAGTCGCCTTTTTACAATCCACGTCATCTCCATATCTTCAGAATTGGCGACTGATTTTGGTCGCCATTTTGGCGACTGATTTTGGTCGCCAAATGCACTGTTCCCCGTCGCCAATGACACATCTTTCCTGGTGTACGAGGATTTTCTTTGTGCCATCTCATTTGGTTGGCAAGATTTTTCGTGGCATACATTCTTTGAAGTCTAGGAGCTAATGGAAAATAAATTAATGTGTTTTCTGATATTGGTTTCTTTCTCTTTCCACTCCTTTTATTACCCTTCTTCCCCTTCAAAACAATATTTCCTTCACTTGTCTCATATCTATCCCTTTGACATTTCTTACATTTGTCAAGCAAAGCATCATCTTTCCAAAAAAGCATACATCCTTTAGGACATGCATCAATCTTTTCATGTGGAAGTTGAAGACCTTTGACCACTTTCTTGGTATTATAGAAATTTCGGGTCATAACATTATTATCGGGTATAACATCCTCAACCAACGTAGCAATACTATCAACGGCTTTAAATGACATATTATACTCACATTTTAAAGAAACTATCCTGGATGCAACTTGTAACAATGTCATTCTACTCCCCTCATATAAGGTTTTTTCGGAAGCACTTAGCATGTCAAAAAAGGCTTTTGCTCTTGGGTTTGGTTGTTCTTCATCAATCATTGGTACACGGTCGTCATTAATGAAATCATTAGACCGAAAGGCATCAAGTACCATTTCTCTATATGGGTTCTCATTTTGTTGGATTTGAGGCTCTTCGGGATAATATTTTTCTCCATGGGAGATCCAATTGTAGTAGTTTGGAAAAAAATCATTTGTAACAAGATGCTCTTCTACTTCAATGTCAAATAAATATTTTAAGTTTTTACATTTAGTACAAGGACACCTAAGTTTATGTTGTTCCAAATCATATGAATCTTGACATCTAACAAATTCAATAAATCCACGAACTCCCTTTACAAATCTAGCGATTGGACGTTTCTTCTTATCTACTCTTTCTTCGTACATCCAGCTACGTTCAGATCTCTTCATTTTAATCTATAAGCAATATATAGCAAACTAACCATTTTAAATAATAATATTTAATTTCAACAAAAAAAGCAATGGTTATCTCATCCTCCATTTTATGCTAATTTCAAGATTTCAATTGGGTCCTTATCACTCCAACCTAAACCCATCAATGTACGTTTCAAGTCACTAGCAAACACACATTTGTGAATTATTAATGAGAAAAAAATTCGGCAACAATTCCCTTAGTTCTCCAAATACACAATGTGGAAAAGATACATATTCCACATATGTATTCAGAGAACATTGGAGAAAATTGCAACCAAATTCTTTTCTCATTAATAAAATCACAACTATGTGTTTACTACCTAAGTGACTTGAAACGTACAAAGACAGTCCCAAAATGGGGACTATTCAAGAATTGCTCCTAATGAGTAATTCTTGAACGGGTACTAGGTCATTATATATTAAACAAGTTGTCAAAATTATAAGGCAAATTTATACAATCCCTTAATCAAATGACATTACTAATTTAACAAAATTATAAGGCAAATTTATACAATCCCCTAATCAAATGACATTACTAATTTAACAAATTTATACATCATGCTCATTCTAACTTAATTTGGTTAATTATAAGGCAAATTTATACAATCCTAACATTATACTACCTTCATAAAACTATACTACCTTCAACAATACTACTTCAATATTACTAAAACTAAGTTACTACCTTCAATAATACTAATATTATCAAGATAACCTTCAATTACATCCCCTAATCAAATCACATTACTAATTTAACAAAAACCCCAATTTCTAACCCTAACTCAAATTAATTAACAAAAATGCTAATTAAATTACAACTACATACATTAATAAGCATCACTAATGTATAAATTACAACTAGATACTAAATAAGCATCACAACTTAAACAAAATATGAAGGATTGAAGTAATTAAATCGATTTGAGTCGAAAACAAACCTTTATTAAAAACAAAGGGTCGGTAGTGATGTGGTGATGTAGTGTGCGGATGGCGGCGGCGAGTGGTGGCGTCCGGTGGTCGTTGTAGTTGGTGGTGGCGTCGGATCGTCGGGTTTCTTGACGATTTTTTTTTTTTAAGTTGATGATAGAATGAATGAAGGGGACGGGGTGAAGAAACTGGCAAAAAAAAAAAATATACAGAAGATTAGCGACCGTTTTTGGTCGCCAATTTGCGACGGGAAATGGTCGCCAAATTTTTGATCGTTTTTCGGTCGCCAAATTGGATAATATTATGTCGCCCTTGGATTTCATACGGATTTTTGGATAAAAAGGTATAGTCGCCAAATTGGCGACGGGTAGTGGTCGCCCGAGTTTTTTTTTCTGTCGCCAAATTGGCGACTGTAGCATGTCTGTCGCCTTTGTCTTGTTTTCTTGTAGTGTCTGTTAATATATTTAGGATTTATTTTTGGTACCTGACGACGGTATCACTACCCTTATCCAGCGGGTCCAAATCGGCAAGATCCAGATCCGTACCCTACGGATCCGGGTAGGATCCGGATTACCCGCGGGTCCCAAATCCAAAATATTTATATAAAAAAAATGATCACAAACTTCCAGAAATTAGTAGTAGGGAATTGCTTGGCTCATTATTTAGCCATTTTGACTAATTACTGGCACTAGGCAGTAGCTTGGCAAGAGCTCACAAAATCAATGTTGAAGAAGAGAAGTATCAACAACTATGTGTATAACATTACTCAAGAACAATCACGACCATAGCTATATCACAAAATTAAGATCATCACGAAATTAAAGCTACAACAAAACAATAATTAAATTTACATCAAAACAATAAGTAAAACTTCAGCAAAACAACATAATCAAGAGACTAATTATCATCACGAAATTAACATGATTATTACGAAATTAAAACAATGAACATTGTACAAGAACAATTATAGATAAATTATAACAAATGCATCACAAAATTAACAAGAAATTGGAAAAATTAAAGACAAACTAATTAACAACATCACGAGAGGGTGGAATGTTCAGGAAGCTTAGATCTGAAAGATGAGGAGGCGACTAATTGTGAATGACCTAATTTTGAATTTGTGAACTTGTAAACCTGTAATGTACTCATTGTTGCTGGCTAAGTCGGCCTCGGGGAGAGGTGTTCAGGCGGTCGGATTTGAGATGTTTAGGCGGCGGGACTTAGGGTTGGTTTGAATAAGTGAGGGTTGGTTTGAGAAGGATAAAAGACCTAATTAGAATTGTGATAGTTGTGTCATCAATGTCATGTGTGCAGTGTGTAATACACATAATTAGACAAGTCAACCATAATTGTTTTTTATTAATATGAAAAACGGGTCTTAGGGTCGGATTCGGATCTAGCCGACTAGATCCAGATCCAGATCCGTTTTTAAACTGATGGATCCAGATCCGGTCCAAATCCGTAGGGTCCAAAATATTAGGATCCATATCCTATCCATCAGGGTAAGGTCTAGCGGATCTGGACCGGATCCAGGATCCGTTGCCATCCCTACTTCTCGGAGTTAGAATCAATTCCATTTCATAGCTAATGTTTGAACCAAGACCATTGTATCATGGTAGTGGTAATGCGATAACGGTGGTGTGAGGCTATAAACTGATCAATATGTCTTGGTATAGACGGGTGGAGCGAACAGACGGGTAAAAACCTTTAATAAAATGGGTAGGGGGACAAGGTGGGGCACCTCCATGTGCTTCCCACTTTATGGCAAAATGGATATTTTGTGAGGGAAAATGGTATCCGTCTATACGTATAGATGGATAGTGTCCGTCTATAATGAGAATTTGTGTAAACTGATTAGGGCCGAAATAATAGAGAGAATTTGCGAGTTGTATATACTCCGTCTGTTATCGGAGATACAGAGCGGGTCTCAACATTAAAATGGAAGCAGCAACGCCTCCTGGCGATGCAGGAATGGAAGCAACTCCTAGACAAAGACCAGCATTAGCTTCAATGCCTACAGACCCTTCTCAGATGAAACAGCAACATCAGCAACCTTGTTCAAACCCTAATCCTAACCCTAACCCTAACCCTAATTTCCATCCAGCATACAACATGCAACCGGCGTGGGTTGGGTCTCAACAACTTCAATTACAGTCTTGTTCAAGTGGCATAGCTGTTGGTGTCCCTGCTAATTCTCCGTCCCCGGTATCTTCATAATCTTTCATATTACTCTTTCAATTCAATAATGTTGTTTTGTTGTACTAATTGTTGATTTCCACAGGCAAGACCTTGTATGTCATCGAGCATGGGGATGCCCCAACACACATCTATGTCGCCAGCTGTTGGACTACCTCACCCCCAGCCTACTATTCCTCCCCAGGTATCTTTCTCTTGATACTTTACCCTTTTCCTTCTCTGTCTCTTTGACGTTCCCATGCTCAGTTCGGTGCTCATTGTAAACGAGATGTGTGTCGCTTGAGGCTCATGATTGTCGGTACGGCCGCTAGCCAGGTGTGATGTGGTAGTGATATTGACTTTTTGATTCTTTACTCGGGGATAATAGGTTGGGTTTTCAGAGTAATGTAACCAATTTTATAGGGGGTGTTTAATAGGAAGGGGAATATGAGAGTAGTTGGTTTCGTTTATTTATGTGGATTTGGACCTCAAGTAAGCATCCTTAAATCATTTTGTGAATAAGCCAGTGTCGTTGGTGGTGGCTCATTGATTTAATTATTTCGAATTAGCAGTTCAGTGATGTGATTCCCTGTGTTTAGATTCTATTCCGACCTACCTTAGTTATTGCCATCTTTAAATTTTTCTCCTATACTCCATCTAAGTAAGCAAGTTACATCTCATTTAGGTCAAAGGTGAAAATTGTGCTTTTTCTAAGAAATCAATAAAAGATTATAATTTGAGTACAATAACAACACTGCCCTAATTCTTTGTAAAAAAAAATAAAAATTTGCAGAATTTTCAAGGTCATGGCAGTCTAAGAGCTCCCTCGGTCTTGCCCAGTACATCAACTCCTAGTAATTCCCAAAGCCAGCTGTTGTCCCGTCAGCCATGGCTATCTACTCAACATGGGCGCCCGCCTATTTCTTCTTTGAGACCCCAGGTGACTTCCCAAACATTGCAGCAAAGACCTCATATCCCTCAGCAGTCGTTACAGCCTTTGCCAGCATCTTCCCAGCCACAACAAATGCTATCTTTCCCACAGCCGCAACAACATTTTTCTGCATCAATTCACTCCCAAGATAACAGTGGGCAACAGTTGTTATCATCAAGAAATCCTCAACCTGTAATAAACCAACAGCAAATTTCTAGAGTTCAGGCATCAGGTAATCAAAGGCCTCCACCCCCTGTGATGGGGCAGACAAGCATCATGCATTCTGGTCCAACTGATAACATTGCAACTACAGAGGCTCTTGAATCGTGTACCCGGATTCTGAGCAAGAGAAGTATTCAGGAGCTTGTAAGCCAGGTGAACTTTTGATCTCCTTTTTACTTGGGGTTGACGGGTGGGATTTTTCGGCCGTCTTTTCATGACAGTAAGCTTCTTTCTTCTCCCCAGCAAACCCTGCAGTGCACCATATCACTGTTTGTCTTTCATCTTTCTGGTATACTATGGGAGTACCACATATCTTGTTTTGTTTCGGATGTCTATGACTATTAACTTCATCGCCATTCAAATAAGAACTGACCTGGAGACTATCCATTAGGCTTTTTTGGTTTATTGCTCTCTACTCTAAGAACATACTTGTTTTAAACCCGTGAAATTCACGGTCTGTTTTAAAATTTGTTTATATTTTCTCCATTTTTTATCTTCTCATCTGCTTTTTGAAGGCCAAAGTTTTTGAATTTTAATCGTAAATATGTTGAAAATAAAATATTTACTTATGATAAAAATATCTTTTGTTTAATAATTTTTCGACAAAAACAAAGCCAAATAGAAGTTGGAAGATATGGTCAAAGATCCGTTTTAGAGACCATAATAAAGCAAATGAAAAGATAAAAAAATGGAGGAAGTATTAAATAACGCGAATAATATTTTTACAATTAATGTTGTACTTTGTACAATAATTAGAAAAAAATGGAATTTAAAGTTTGATCTTCCCCCATTAGCAAATTAAACGTTATTGGTCTACATAGTATTATGTAGATCTGTCAAATTGACCATAATTGCAAATATGGCTGAGCCTAAACCGTTTTTTATGGTCATAAATGCTTAAATCTTGAAACACTTCCTAAGACTAAGTTACAACAAAAAAAACTTGCTAATTTAGGACCAACACCTAGAGGTGTTAAATTTTGACCCGACCTATAAACCTGACCCGCCCGATCTACTTTTTCCAAGGTTAAGACCCAGAAAATCTTAACACGGGACCCGTTTAACCCAAACCTGAAATAACCCGGTAATTTAGGGTCGAAACCCCACCCGAAATGACCCGTTTAATCCAAACCCGAAATGACCCGTTAATTTAGGGTCAAAACCCAACCCGGATTTAATCGACTGTTAGATTAAAGATGATTTAAGAATTTGATTGAAATATTAATAATCTATATTAGTTTTTATACTTTTGAAAGATGATTTGAAATAATAATAATAAAACATTAGTTTTTATACTTTTAATTACATAAAAAATTTAAAAAATAATAATTAAAATAACTTAATTTCTATAATTGTGGCAATATAATTAATACTTCTATAACTATTTAATATGATTAAAATATTAATATTAAATATGTTTTATTTTATTTTTTTAAATATTTTCTCGATTTAAAAATAGTGTTTAAAAAAAGGCGTTCGACACCGTAATTTGACCATAACCCAACCTGTAACCCGTATGACCCGACTTGTATTCTTACCCGACCTGTATGACATGGCTTACCTTCCCACTCGTCCGACCGTCAAACCGTTCTACCAACTCCATACGGCATGTAAGCTCAACCTTATATAAAAAGCTTAGTGAAAAATATTTATTTAATGCACCTAAAATTAATTTAAAGTGATCATAATACCCGTGATTTGCCTGGTGAATCATCATTTCAATAAAATAAAAGGCATTTATTTGACCATATTAGTCAGGGTTGGTCTTCTCCAAATAACAAAAGTTACTTTAAAAAAGAGTAAATTATCAATAACTCCCTTTTAAAATACACTTTTTAAAACTTACTCCCTTTTAAAAAAAAGTTTAAAAATTACATCCAAAATATTGCAAAAATTTAAAAATGGCTACCAAACACCTATATTTGCATTTTTATGACAAAAATACCCCTTATTTTTTTTTTTAGTTTTTCATATTACTACCCAACTCCATTACAACTATGCCCACCCTTCAACCATCCAAAGACTCCACGGCTAACCACCACAATCCTCCGCCAAACTTCACCACCGTACTCGTCATATAAGAAATAAAATAAGGGGCATTTTTGTCATAAAAATGTAAAAGTAGGGGTTTGGGAGCAATTTCTAATTTTTTGCAATATTATGGGTGTAATTTTTAAACTTTTTTTTTTTAAAAGGGAGTAAATTTTAAAAAGTGTATTTTAAAAGGGAGTTATTGATAATTTACTCATTAAAAAAAAATATTTTATTACATGTATTTATTTGCAGAAAAAAAAAGTTTTTTTATTTTACATCAACTTTTTTATATAGTGGTTTCAAAGAGATCTTAGTTAGGAATAGAATGATTTTATTTTTTATTAGAATAACGTTTTTTCCCTAAATAAAATCTAAATTTATTAAAAGTTTGATATCAATGTCATTAAATTAGGAATGAATTTTAGCAGTATATCATTAAGATGCTCTTATTTACCCATAGGAAGACATGTCATATTTGGTGAAATTATATGATGCCATGCGGCGGTAAAGTTAGAAGATTAATATATATATAGATATAGAATATAGATTGCTATCCTGTCGAGATGATCAGCATTAGCTGAAGGTAGTTCTTTGTCTAATTATTTTTCCGAAAAAAGTTGACTAGGAGCCGCACCTTTTTGTTTTGCTCGTGGACCAGTTTCTTTTCCGTTGCAAAATTATGTTCTCCTGCGGAGGAGAGACATTATAATGATTTTTAAGAACAGCATAAGAATGTGCAACGGTTCTTTGAAGGAGTTTTACTTTTTCGGGGTAAAGCTGAAAACATGTTGTGTTCCTCCTATTATCGTATTACTTTATACACAACATTTATTATTTGAAGTGTAATATTTCAATTTGAATAAAGTCTGATGGTTTGTGAAATTAATTACGATTAAAAACTATATTCGCATGATTGCTTTTTCTTTTTGACATGTATGATACTATGATCTTTGGAATGGTTAATGAACCTTATATACTAATCGACACTTAATCTCCAACAGAGACATCTACTATAATTTAATGTCAAAAAAATATACTCCCTCCTATTCACTATGTTCTTCCCCTTTCCTTTTTGCACAAGGAATAAGAAACCGATTTTGGACCACACAAAACACACTACCCCACATGTAATTTAATTTGGACCACACAAATCAACCCAAAAAAGGAAATAGGGAAGAAAACCCGAATAATCCGAATAAGGAAATAGGGAAGAAAATGGTGAATAGGAGGGAGTATATTGCTTAAGTATGCAAGTTATTGTCATAATTTTGTATGAACTATTATTATTGTTTTGGATTTTGTATAAGAATTTTGCAATAGGGTATGCATATTAAAAACTTATCAGCTTTGTGATTTGGAATATAAAACCCTTCAACTAGATGTAGTGAATGTAGACCTTGTTGATTTGTTGGTTTTAAGTGTTCATTATGTATTGGTTTAAAATCGTGGTATCGGTTGCAATCGCAGTTGCGCTAACTGTATCATAGAATCGTTCTCAACTCAGCTGTCGAACTCGGAGTCGCTGTTATCGCAGTGTTATTTATTTCACAAGTTTCTGTAGATATATTATTTTTTTTAAAAGGGAAAACTTTGTAGATATATTATTGGCTATTGGCTATTTCATATAAAGTTAAGATTAATTTTATTTAGAATAATTAATTTGACCAATGTTACACAATTTTCAAGAGCTTTTAACTATAAAGTTTGGCCAGTACAAGTTATAACTTGCTCATATCGGGTTCATCGCGGGCGTTATCCGGCTGAGCTGGCTGATACATGTTATAAATCTGTGGTCTCCGCCAATATTTTCCTAATTTTAATTTACCTGGTACATCTCGGGATATCTTCGTATCAGCCGCCTCCGATACCGATACATCTCGGGCGATACGATATGCCTCGGCTGAGTTTTTAAACCATGGATGTATCTACAACTTGGTTTTATGATGCTTGTCGACAACCTCAAGTTCTTTAGGTTTTGCATCACTGTGGTTTTGCCATGGATGTATCTATACTTGGTTAGTTGGTTTTATGATGCTTGTCAACAACCTGAATTTCTTTAGATTTGCATCATTGTGGTTTTGCACAACTTTTTAGATGATTTACTTTATTAGCTTTGCAAGTGGGGGAAAAGGCTGTTCTGTAGGTAATTAGTTAGGGACTTAGGGTAATAAATAGAAATGTAGCAAAACATCCAAAGAGTTGGAGGGAATATAACCTTACTCTGTTTTCTGAACAGGTTGATCCATTGGAGAAATTAGATCCTGAAGTTGAAGATGTTCTAGTTGAGATTGCTGATGACTTCATTGATTCAGTAAGTTTCTAGCCTCTGTTTTCATGTCTTCCACAGACCCACAAGAAATGTATCGCATACCAATTTGCTGTCTACCTGTGCCAGTGGAGGAGAAAAGGGGTTAATAAATCCTGTCTTTTCATTCCATATCATAATCATTTGAGCTTTTTGGTTCCGTTTTGTTATTGTTGGTATATGTAAGTCGTACTTTTTATTGGAACTCTTAGTGAATGGCATTAGCTAGGAAATTTAAATGTTCTTAAAAAAAATTTCATTAACAATCCTAACTCCCAAGTTACTAATTTTAGCCAAGAAGTTCCTAAAGCGTTTCATGGAACGTAGTTCCTTGCTCTGATAAATTGTTATCCAGAATAGTTGTTCTCTAATCCTGTGAGATCTCTTATTTTCTTGATCTGCTAACTAGTCATTGGCTCTCTGTTTGCTTTTCGGTAATCATGTTCGAGTTTGATCTACCATCACTCCTGTTTGACTAGTTAGCTGCGGTAGATAGCTATAGTTCTCAAATGTCCCAGGTGGCTCCTCACTCTTTAGTCATCTGTGTTTACAATTTTTCTGGATGTAAAGTGTGAACCATAAATTTGTTGTGACTATCCTCACTATCCTCTGAGCTACCTTTAGACCGTTGGTCAGTGTCAAGAACGATGCTCTTGTCGAGGTGCAGATTCCATGTAATTTGTTTGCTGGGTACCTCCATAGCTCTAAAAGCTTTCGCTTTTTATGGACCAAATTTACTGAACAAAGAAAGACTAGAGTACCCTCACATAACCCACTCATCTTCTTATCTCACCTTCTCACTCAACCACCAACTCCCATAACCACCGCACCAAACGGCCACCATGGAACCAGACCCAACACCCCATCCTGTCGAACCCACCACCACGCCTTACCAGACGAATCCCACTTTGGCAGACAAGTCACGCCATTCCTTTCTCCGCCACACTAACCATCCTAAAGACCATGCATCACTGCCACCTTAGATCAGGGTTTCTAAGAGCAGGGAAGAGTTTTTCTATGGAGAGGGAGATTTTTTCTGGAGTGGGGCTTGGTTTTTTGGTGATGGATGAGCTGGTGGAAGACGGTTTCGAGGGTGGAGGAAGGTGGCGGCAACAAGAGAAGGGATGAGCTGGCCTAAGGTAGGTCAGCAAAGTGGTGCGGCGGGTTGGATGAGGGGGTGCAGCGAGTACCGTAGTGGGTTTAGTGGTGTAGGTTGGTGGATGGGCGGACTGTTCTTGTGAGTAAGATGGAGTGGGGATATGATAGTCATATTATGTGAAAATAGTGTACCAAAATGGAAATCGGAAGCTTTGAGTGAACTCACTCAAAAAGGATATGTGGAAGGTTTCAGAGATTCGGAGGTAGTATGAAACTATGAATTATGTTTTTGAAACAATTGCTTACAAACTGTTAATCTTGGATTCAGAACAAGAAGAAACTTAAATGCTTCAAATTTTGATAGCGTTATTTATCTTTCCTACATGTTTTTATTTCTGTATGAACTACTTTCTTTTCTGGGGTTGTTGAAGAGGCTTAATTGTTTAGGATAGCCTGCTGATATTAACCGAGATTTCTGCCATGCTTCTAAGGTCAAACTCTAGTTATCTATATCGGAATTCATAAGGTTATAACATTGGTGCTGGTAGTAACCCTTCTTTTGCATGACGGAAACGGAGAGAGAGGAGGGGAGAATATGCAAGGCACTCTTTTTTAGGTAAAGAAAGTTAGTGGGCCTACGAAGGGGGAGGGTAGGGAATTGGTGTCAACCATTTCCCTTTCATTTTTATTACACAGATTCGTTAAGTAAGAGAAAGTTGGAAGAGATTCCTCTTGGCTGTATTTCCTGATCTCTGCTCCTCATCTTTTCCCATTTCCTACATTGTGTACTGACTTCCCTGCCCTTAGGGCACACATTAATAAACCAAATATGGAAAGATTCACAACATATTCTCATGATAAATGCAATTATAAACTTAATTTTACCATAATTAGTGAGAATATCCTATGAATCTTTCTATATTTGGTTTATTAATGTGTGCCCTTAGGGCACACGTTAGAAAAACCCATGTTAATTAACTGTCCAAGTGTCCAGTATGTTTATAGAATACCTCAGAGGGCTGTTGTACAGCCTCTTACGGATAATCCTTGAAATACAAGCATCTGTGATTTCAGTAAATTGTGTGTTCTAGGAGGTCTTATTCACAGCGTGTCAATCTTAAAAGCTTCATATTCCATGCATTGCAATTTCTCGTCATATTTATGTCATGAACGACAATGCCTCTGTATATCCGTTATGGAGGGGTACGGAGTTGGGGTGTACGCAACTTTATGACCGCATATGTCCTTTCCGTCTTTGTTTATGTTAGTTTGTTAGGAAGTACTCTATTTCTTTGTGATACAAAGTGACACGAGCATGGCGGAGAGAGTGGCATCATATTTGTTTACCCAATCTCTCATATAACTCAACTACATTTTGATTGCTTATCTCAAAATCATGACGTTGACAATAATATTCTCTGATTTAAGTGTATATCAGATACTTCGTAGTTGGTTTCACACTTTACTCTTGTAACTTGTTTCCTGTTTTCTTTAAATCAAAAGGAGGAGTAATCCATAACTTAGATGATAAATCCATCTATGAACTTACCAGTCTTTCCTTGCCTAATTGTTTTCATATTTGAGCAGGTTACGACATTTGGGTGTTCATTGGCCAAACATAGGAAGTCAAATACGCTGGAAGCGAAGGACATACTGCTCCATCTAGGTCAGTCACACAGTCTCACACTAACAAAATATATCTTCCGCATGTTATAACGAGAGCAGCAACAACAACAACAACAACAACAACAACAACAACAACAACAACAACAACAACAACAACAACATCATCAAAGCCTTAATCCCAAAATGATTTGGGGTCGGCTGACATGAATCATCTTTTAGAACCGTCCATGGGATGTTACAACGAGAGCACTAAGAAAAAAACCTACATTTTCTAACAAGGAAATCTAGTGTCCGACTTGTTCATCTGGTTGTTATTTACAATGTCTATGCAGAAAGAACTTGGAATATGACGCTTCCTGGGTTTAGTGGAGATGAAATCAAGACATATAAGAAGCCAGTAAGTGTTTGTTCCTTTCACATTGTGATACTCCCTCCATTCCAATTTTATTGTTTCATTCTCCCTCATAATTTATTCCAAAATAATTGTCCAATTTCTAAATTTAGTAAGGAATTTAACATCTAATAATACCTCTTGATATTTAACGTAGAATGGAGGGAGTAACTTTTACGTTAATTCTATTTTTTCCTTTTCCTTATTTTTTGACAGTGTTGTTTAATCTTAGTCTTTGCTGATTTTGCAGGTCGCTAATGAGATACACAAGGAGCGCCTGGCAGTGGTACGTGATTTTTATTCACTCGAGGTATCTTTGTTGTTCACTAGGAGTATCATTTATGTCC
The DNA here is from genome assembly GCF_048544455.1 of Silene latifolia. Classification (NCBI taxonomy): domain Eukaryota; kingdom Viridiplantae; phylum Streptophyta; class Magnoliopsida; order Caryophyllales; family Caryophyllaceae; genus Silene; species Silene latifolia. Next base: position 51,528,654 of record NC_133536.1, read on the forward strand.
TGAAGTTCTGTGTTTTTATTTTCTTTTGAAGATAAAAAAATCTTACTGGAGTTGAGGTGAATAAACAGCCCTGCTGGATACACCAAAGGACATTTGCCCAAGCCGGTGCACAACATATTTGGTTATGCCACTGCTTTTTTTTGGCTAACACCGCCGGTGTTGCAAGGTAGTTATAGAAATTTTTTATTGTTCATCCTCTAATAGAAGTCCGTGGCATACTGAATTTGACGGTTGCGTTATGCCTCTCCCCTATAGTAATGCTTTTGTGATATATTATGCACGTGCATTCCTGAAAATTACTTGCTCACAAAATTTGGTGAACTAGTGTAATGGCAAATGCTGTAAAGAAAAATTAGTGTATGAGAGACCATAACTCACCAAAATTGTAAATCAAACTTATTTCAGATTTGAGGTGAAAACTACTTGTAACTTTTACATTCAATATTGGTCGAGTTTTGCAATGTTATGCACGTGACGCTCCTGAACTATTACATTTCCATAGTTCACTAAGGGGCAGGGCTGGTTCAGAAGTTTTGGGAGCCCTGTATGAAATTTCAGAATGAGCCCCAAGTACTGTCAATTACGTTTTATAAAGTATAAGACCTCTCTATATTTGTTAACATTAAGCTATTGTAAATCGTTTACAAACGTTTTCCACTGTTACATATATTCAGTTTTCACAGCAACCCTTGAAATTGCAAAGAGACTTTCTCCAAACGATAAAGAATAGGAAAGAGGAACTGAAATTCAGAACTAGGCTTGGACGTGGAGCTCGTATGTCTAGACCTAGGTTCGGACTTGAGAGATGCTCATCCAAGCCTTAAGCTGGGACATAGGAGATTCAAGTTTGAGTCTAGGCTTGGACGTGGAGCTCGTATGTCTAGACCTAGGTCTTAAAGTAGTAGATCCATATTGGCCCTAAATTTTTTATTGTAGTTTGAATGTCCGTTGTCTTACATAATTTTTTGATTTTTTTTTTGTGTGTAATTTAGTGAATTAGTGTGAGAATTTTTTTATTAGAAGTGTGGAAATTGGCTAGTATAAGTCAGGAGCAAAGTCACAAATAATCCAATTACGCATTTGTTGTTTTTGTTACCAATTTGATTTGATGTTTATTATTATTATTTTGACTAACTAGATTTTGTGCTTAGTGTGTTTGCGGGTTTCAAATTGTCCTTCCTCTAATTGTTTAGACCTTTTAATATCATTTTAAATGATATGCAAAAGTTGTATTTCAATTACTCAAATAAGGTCTCGTATAAATAACAAAGAATTACCCTCAATGCGAGTAAAATATCCCTCTCCCATTAATTGGTCCAAATATAAATTTAGAATGAATCTCTCTTCATTAATAGTGTGTCCGATAGAAATCCATTTAGATGTTTACAATTAAGATGCATGCGTCATCCGAATTTAGAACTGCACGTATCATTCATCCATATTAAACAACACAAAGAGTAGCTTTTTTTTAGTTGTGAAGGCGTGTGTTTAGAGGAATTATGGCACCATGCGTCGTTTATATATTGGAGATTTGCAAATAATTTTACGGAAGGTTTAGTTCTTTTAGCCATTTTAGCATTGCCAGACTTCTTTAATTATCGTTCTACCTCTAAATAAAAGTTGTTATTCTATCTTAGAATAATTATAACTAGGTTTGGTGCCGGTTTCGCCATTAGGGCTACCTCTATTTACCGTTAAATTTTATTTTCAATGAAATAAACTACTTGGGGTTGTCTAACTCACACGTTTACTATTAGTAGTATATTTTTTCTATGACATATCTTGTAATTATAATGAAATGTAAAATTTATTTTCAAATTATAAGACACGTTCACTACCCCGCTACTAATATCATTACTTTCACGACATTTTTTGTTAATATCATTACGTTCACTACTCCTGTGGTTACTATTGTTTCTTTTACTAATTTCTCTATTTTTTTTTTGTTAACTTCATTATTCCCGTTAATTTTATCCGGCCTATATTTAAATAAATTAAATATTTCCTTGAGTCGATTGGTTATTTAATTGTTCATACTTTTTCTCATTGTTACCACTGTTATTTTCACTACATTCAATGTTACATTCATTACTCCCACTGTCATTATTATAACTGTTACTACTCCCACATTAATACCGTTAATTTTATTAAGCTCGTTGTTGTTACTATTACTTTTACTACATTTAACTTAATTTATAATTCTATGAAGATACTAATTAATTCCATAAGTGGGGCATGTTAATTTTAAGGAAAATCACTATATTATTGTGTTTTCTAAATTAATTACTTTAATTTAATGTAGTTTCCATAAATATGCTTCATCAAGCCATGTTTATGTGACACCCCAAGTTATTGATACGAAGGTAGTCCCACATCGGGAAAATAAGAGGATTGAGATATGTTTATAAAGGATTCCACCCACCACTTAGTAACAAGGCCTTGTGCTTTTGGGCTTAAGTGAGGACAAGTAATGGGCCCAAAGGTGCACACCCATCTTATTGGGGTTGTGTTACGACCGTGGGTGCTTTAGACCTAATTCTTTTTCCCCTGTGTTTTTACCTCTCCGTGTTTTATAAAAATAATATGAATCAAGTTTTAATCGAACGGTTATTTATTCGCGATCCTTGAAAGTTACAACGTGAAACATGACTTGTAAATGTGTGTTCTAGGTTGAGTTTCATACAGTTGTTTGATTAATTCACGAGCCTTAGTAATGTAAATTTATAATGTTTTATATGACAATAGTAGCACGCATGTTCAGTAGTTAGGTATCTTAATCAGTGATAAAATTAAAGTTTAGTCGATAACATTATTGGCATGATAATATGAGTAAAATTGAATAAGCTTATTTAAATTGATTTCTAATCAAGGGTGAAATATGTTATACGAGTCCAGTTGTTTGCATATTTTATATACATTTGGCATGTTGTAATATTTTATATCATATTTGCATAGTGGTCGGATATATATGAATAATAAAACTATATCGTCGTACCTAAGTAAAATTTATGGCGTTAAAAGCTAAGGTGATTGTCCTAATATATTCGCATGAATGATTATAATAATTATGTTTAAATGTTTACACATGGATGGTAGTAATGATCGTGTCTAAATGTCCACCCATATAGGATGTCATCTGAGTTTAAAGACTTTCATGTGAGTCGGTGTGCCTATAGTATATTTATTACTTACATTGCATTAAATTATTTCGATTAAACCTAAAACCTATAACATGAAAATAAACAGTGTTGTTAATTCTTAGTGGATATGTTCATCATTATATCGTCATAAAATACTAAAGTGATTCTTGCAATTGCATGGGTGTGATATAAAGGAAACTGTTTGATATAACATGACAATTGACATATCTATATTCTCGAGTCGTTACTAAAAAAAAAAAAAAAAAAAAAAAAAAAAAAAAAAAAAAAAGTTTGTCATGATAACTATGTTGGCAATTATAATGGGATAACTCTTTTGATGATTCACATGATATGCATTGGTTTAAATGATAGTCATTATAGTTACATTTAATTGAGCCTACGAGTTGCCTAATTATTCAATCATGCAAATCGGAGGAGTTGTTCAAGTTGCTAATCTTTTATCATAGCTAGTGTTCTACAAAGTATATGATGGCAAATGTATATGTTTAAACTATTTATACAATATCTCTTGTTTTGCGGAAAATGAATTATACTAAGTTCTTTGGACACAATTGAATGATATGGTTGCTAAAATGTGAAACATAGGTGTGATATGGAAGTAATGTTGTCGTTGTCATAGATCATATGTAGTTACTTTTATTGGGAAACATGTTTTTAATTGATATCGTGCAAACAATTGTTATAATTTAAAATATGAATTATGAGTATGTTGTTGATTGCTTAAATTCATCGACCTAATTCGTGACCTAAACCAGTGAGTGAGTAAATGGTTGTATGGACATGTCAATAAGATCCTGTGATTGTGATAGATAGTAGTGGTAGATCTATTTCTGTGATATGTTTACAAATGTGAGAAGTTCTTAAATCGTTTGTTGATGTTGCTCTCGCGCGTTCATAGTCTATAATTGATCATCAAATTTGTTTAGTGGTGAAACCGTGTAAACCATGATTCCTTTCTTGTTGTTCTTTTAGTTTGATGTTGTTTTTTTTTAAGTTACGCATGAGCTAGTAATAAATGTTACTTGTTGACAACCAGTTAATTCCTTAATAAAACCTTGTTTCGACTTTAATGTTAATGCGCAATATCTTATCGTGTGTTCTTTCCTGTTACATGTGGTTGATAGTGATTTTGTTGCATATGTATATGAAAGTGAAAAGAGGTTACGAGGACGTAACCATATTTCTAGTCGGGTAGGATTGTAAAATCTTAATGCTTAATTTGCACTTGTTTGTAGGTTATAGTTGACCAAGTTGATGTTAGTTGTGGGGTACCTATGCAAATGAGTTTTATACGTTTTATTCCTACCTCTGTTAGTTGGTTGATGTGTAAAAGGAGAGTGTGATTAAACTACTGGTAATGAGTTATGAGTTGGCCTATGAGCCGAGTGATAATTACGGGAGTTATGTTTACGGTCCAGTGCGACCATGGTTATTGAGTTACTTGAGTTTGAGATCGGAATTTAGATGAAGATGACGGTGTTCTCAGATGATTATATAGTTGTTATATATCTGTGTTCCCAGGTAATTATTAGTCGTAGTTAGTTGGGTTAAGTAAAGATGAGTTAAACTTCGGGACGAAGTTTATTTTTAAGAGGGCAGAATGTAACATTCCGTATTTGTTATGTTAATTGATGTGTCAAAAGTATGCGTTAACAGTGTTAGAAATGCGTGATGTCCGTAAGTACGATATACAATACCCTTTCGAGGTTTGGGTGCGGGAGCGAACTTCGGGACGAAGTTCATTTTAAGGGGGGAAGACTGTAATACCCCGTATTTTTATATAATATAATTAATTAAACGGATATTATTTTATATTAATTATTATACATTTTATATCACAATTATGTCGGGAAAATAGTTGAGTCGATAATTAGTTAAACTATCGTAAGTTAATTGTGACGGGTTTATATGGAATTGAAATGAGTCGAACAGTTGAGTGCCCAATAACAAGATTTCAACCAATTAAACCCTAAGCCCATTAACCCTAATTATACACTAACCCTAACCCTAACCCTAAATACCCTACCCGGTACCGCCTCCCTCCTCTATTATTCCCTCAACCCGCCTCCCTCTATTCATCAACACCAACAACGGCCTTCACGCGTGTAGAGAGAGAGAGTGTGAGCTGGTTGTTGACGGCGGAGCGAGGGACGAGCTATGGATTATTGTCGACGACCTAGGGTGGCCCGGTGTTTGTTGTGGTGGCGGCAAGGTAAGTCTGTTCAATCCCCTTCTCTGTTTTTCGAATTGGTGTCGGGCTTTTTGGGGTGTTTAGTGTCTTATAGAGGTGATAAGGGTGGTTGGTGTCGGGGTAATGGTAAAGTGTGGTTAGTGACGAGGGTAATGGTGGTGGTTATGGTGGGTTTGGGTGGTGATAGTGGTGGTAAAAGGGAGCAGCGATAGGGGTGGTCAAAACGGGTTTGGGTATGGTTTCAGACGGGTTTTTGGATGGGTAGGTTTTGGGTGGCACCACCGTGGACTAGGGGGAGGTCGAAACGGTGGTGCCGTGGTGTCGGTGCTAGTGGGCTGACGGCGAGCAGTGCGGTGGTTGTTTGGCAGAGTCTAGGTAATAGTTGCGGTGGTTGCAGGAGGAGAAACGCGGGCGTTTGGTGAGGTTTGGCGGTGAACCAGGCCAAATGACGGCCGTGGTTCACCTCGCCGGCGGGAGTCGACCCTCGTGGGGGTGGTCCTGGGTGGTTGGGTCAGTGTGGGGGATCGGTGGTGGTGTCACGGCCCTGTGGTGGCGCGTGGTGGCTGGTGAGCGCGTGGGAAGGGGGTGATGTTGTTAACGGGTTGTTTTAGTGTTTGAAACGGGTTTTTCATAGTTTAATCATTATATTTCGTTAATGGGTCGCATTCTTAATTAATTAATATAATTCCCGTGTCATTAAATAATTGAGTTAAGTTAATTCCCGAGTTATTTAATATAATTTGAGTCGGGATTGTTTGAGTTGTTCAAGTGTTGATTCGTTTCATCACATAATTCGTTTAAACCTCTAATTATCGTTTTGGTTTGAGTTTCGAGTTATTTAAAATAAAATAATAATTAATAATGATTAATTAACTAGAAACGGGATTTTGAGACGGGTTTGTTAAAATGAAAAGACTACTATATCGGGAAAGTTTCCATTCTAAGAAATTCTACTTTAGTAACTGCATTTTGGGAAGTTGGGTCAAATACTAATCGGGCTATTTTAACTATTAATTGGGAATAAGTTGGTGTCGGGATTGTATTTCGGGAAGCTTATATTTTGGGAGATTACTATATTTAGTAGTTAGTAATTATAAATATTATAATTGTTTTAGGTGACGGATTCGTGAAGGATCGATAATCAAATGCATTGCTTTGTTTTCTGGACTGCTTAACTGCTTAATTGGATTTGCTGGCACTATGAGGTAGGGAAATACACTTGTCCTATTATCGTCATAGTTGAATTGTGTTGACTTGATTCCTGGTTGTTGATTTACGTTATCATTTATATTTGGGAAGTGATTGACTGAATTTATCGTATTGAGTATGATATCACAACATTGGGTATCTGGCATGACTTTATGATTTATCAGTTCAGTGAATTATATACATATTGCATTGCATTAATTACTGTTGAGCATTTCATATGCATTGGAGTTGGAGGATGAGGTGGTGGTGATGATGTGGAGATACGGTGTGATGTTGTGATAAGGCCAGGGCGGGTTCTGCAGACTTGCCCTGGTGTCCTCAGTGTTGAGTGGCAGATCGGCCGGTCGATATATAGTCTACCGGGGATCGGTATGGTGGGCGTTCGGGGTATGAGATGTGTGTGATGAGTTGAGATGGAGATGGAGGTGTCGGAGTATCATGCATATCATATTTACTGTTTTATTGTTTTCCCTACTCAACCTCGTGGTTGACCCTGTGTATTCGTGAACACCTGTGATGAACCGTTTTATGGGGAGCAGACTTGACAGGTTTAAGAGATAGGACGGGAGCTTGATGGGCGTGAGACACTGGATCAGACGACCTAGTAGCTAGATCATCATCTAGAAGACTCCACTTTTATTTACGCGTTCTTGTAATTTAATTTAAAAAGGAGAATTTGTAATAATTAAGTTAAAATATTAAATAAATTGCCTTGGAGTTTAATTTGTTATTCACTACCTCGGGAAACCGAGATGGTAACACCGTCATTTATTTGAGGAGTCCTAGTTCAGGCCCTTAAATAAATGGGGGTGTTACAGTTTATATTATACTTTTAACCAAAACTATATAATATTTACATTGAGGTCCCTTTATCAGATCCATCACACGGTGCTATCGTTTTAAAACTATATAGTATATTTAATTTGTATAAATTTCTTTCATTACATTGAAGTCCCTTGGTTTCTGGAATTAATATATAGTATTGATTACTACTTTATTAATGCAGAAAATAAGTATATAATTTAAACAGCTTATTTAAATATTATTTGTATTTTTTTTTATAGTTTAGGTAGTTCTAGAAGTCTTCCCTAATCATACCTATGGAACAAACCCATTATATAACAATTGATTACTCGTATTTATAAATAAATAATATCTACTGGAAAGCCGGTAGAGTTTATTAGCAAGATGACTAAAATCAATAGTGATTAATAGCAAGTGAGTTACACTATATAATAAAAATATGTGTACTCCACGGAATACCAATACCACTTTTATTGTTTGAAAATATGAAATCGATGAACTTAAATTTATAATGTATACAAATATGCTAGGAGAATAAAATTCTAATAGTTAGAAAATTACAGAACAAAACTTAACCAATATGAACAACCCTCTTAAAATTAATTTACGCCTCCCTAAAGCTTGTTAATCTAAATCTCACAACGCCGGTGAGAACGATCACTCAGTGAGAACGAATAGAATAACAAAATAAATAACAAAACCCACTACCTCTCTGACTCACTCGTTAATCCCCACCCACATATTTCAATATAATAATCCAACATCTCCCTCTACCTTATCATCTCCCAACCCGTCGTTGGTCACCTCGCCGGAGCACATCGCAACCGCCGTCGATGTATCTCTAACTCACTCATCCTCCCATCATCACCCATTACCATCGCCGCCCACGTCGATCACCAAGAACTCCGACGAACATCCCGATGATGTAGGCAAAACCCTGGCGACGCCATTGAGCGATTGGTGGTCGAAAACTGATATTTATTGCGGCTCACACTAATTCACCACCACCACCAGTAATATCAGCTTTCGACGACCTAACAATCACAAGATCTACTTTTTTTCTCCATGTCTATTGTCAACGTCTTTCCTCGGATGGTTGACGTGGTCGCCGACGATGTCAGTGGTGCATTTTCGTGATTAGTGGACGAAGTCTGATATTTAGTGGTCAAACATTCAGTATTGTGGATATCTATACTCTCCGAATTCAGTATTTTTCAACTCTTGGGTTAGGGAGTATATTGAAGTATGTGGATGAACAACCACCGAATCCACCGTTGTTCATTCGGGCTATGGTGGCGTCATGGTGGGAGAATTCGGTCGCAATTTATGGGTTAAATTTTGGTTTTTTTCGGTTGGTTATGTCACAACTGATGGCATAGGTGTGGTGGTTGTCGTCAAAGATATGGAGAAATTTGGTTGGCTGAAATTGAAGGAAAGGGTAGAAATGTGATCGGAAATCGGTCTTAGAACTTGAACAAATTGTATGTAAATTCTCTAAAACTCATTTGGCATTGTCATAGTTTTTAGATAGTATGCAAGAAAACAACAGAGCATTGAATAATTTCACTGTCTTACGAATACCCATTTGAGCCATTTGCTGAAAGGTGGTAATGCCATAGTTGAACATACCTGCAAAAGTTATTATTAAACACTTTTCTAGCTAAAGCAAGACTATGGTATTACATGGGGGTTAATACAACAAATCATGAACGAGTTATGAGGATTTTAAAGGTTATAATAGCCACACTCTCAAGAGGTATTACCACATTTATAGCGAAACAACTAAGATCGAGCCACAATGACCGATTCTGAAATCAAGTTTTGAATTTCGAAATTTTGTCTTTGTTTACGAAAACATTGAATTATGGCATACAAGATTGCAAGTAATTGAATTATTGGTCTATTTAATATTAGTGGGTTGAATGTGTACACGGGGGGAAAAATGTACTATAAAATGTACCTATGTTAGAAAAAAGAGTGTATCTACGTCATTTAAAAAAAGTTTTGCAAAATTTTCGTGCTTAGTGGTGGTTGAATGGTCGGGCATAATCGCCGAGGTGAAGTGTTGTATGTATGCGGTCGGAGTTGGTCATTAAGGACTCAGGCACCGTCGTCGGAAGTAGGTAGTGGTCCGTCGATTTGCGGTAGTGGTGGGTTTTGTTCGGGGGGGTGGTGGTGGTGGTGCGGTAGTAGTTAGGGTGGTGACTGGTGAACTGATTTATTGGAAATTAGGTTTTAGAATTTGGGGAAAGTGTATCTACCATGGGAAAATGTGTGTATACATTGTTATAGAGTGTATCTAGAATTTATCTAAAAAATGTATCTAGATGTCAAAAGATGTATCCATATTGTCAAAAGATGTATCTATATATTGTCAAAAGTGTATACATTGTTATAAAGTGTCTTTATTATTAAAAAGTAAAAGAAAAAAAAAATGTATCTACATTATTAAAAAGTGTATCTACATTACTAAAAAGTGTATATAAAATCTTGGAAAAAAGTGTACCTACGATAATCAAGAGTGTATTTGAGATTTGGTAAAAAAAAAAAAAAGTGTATCTACATTATTAAAAAGTGTATATAGAATCTTGGTAAAAAAAGTGCACATACGATAGTCAAAAGCGTATCTGAGATTTAATAAAAAAAAAAAAAAAGTGTATCTACATTATTAAAAAGTGTATATAGAATTCTGGTAAAAAAGTGTACCTACGATAGTCAAAAGTGTATCCGAGATTTGGTTAAAAAAAAAAAAAATTGTACCTTGTATATATATATATATATATATATATATATATTCTAATGTATATAGTACGTTCTCACCGTTCTCACCGAGTGTTCGTTCTCACCGGATCCCACCTCTCTCTCTCTCTCTATATATATATATATATTAATAAAGGAAGCTTTTTTCGAGCGACTACAGAGACTCCATCTTTTCTGAACTACCTAATTTAATTAAATATAATTAACAACAAAGTATAACAGATCATCAAGACTTTTATCTTAGGTTGAATCCTAATGTAAGGCGTTACAAATTCTATCTTAGTTGAATCATAATCCAAGGCAACAACAAATTTCTTTGTATATAAAGAGAAGTAGAGAACTCTCCACCAAATTATTTTCAACCTTTCACCTTTCTGAGTCTTTATTGCATATGCTTTTATAGTACTCCTTAGTTTATTATATTCAATGAAATTTATTTACTTTGTTTTACTTTTGTCATATTGACGGTTCTATATATTTTGCAGATATTACTCCGTAATATTAACGATATGATATGATCTGTTTATTTGGCTATGTCAGATTGACAGGATTGACCGCGGTTAAAAGAAGAAAAGTGTTGTATTAATTATTTGGCAATTACGCTATGGAGTTATGGGGTTTTTTCACACGTCTCAAAGGTAGCTTATTTGTCAATCGTTTTATGCTCTTCATTAGCAGGTATATCGTGTTTGTAGTATATATGTTCATACGTTTCTACTTATATTTGTTATATTTATAAATGTCATGCCATAGTTTTTATACTCCGGACTAATTGTGTGTCTTAAGTCTTTACTAACGGATTTTTTTGTTTTGTTTAATTTATAGGAATATGCCCCAGCCAACTAAGTTGGGCCGCCATTACAAAAAGAGCAAATTTGCGTACTCAAGAGCAATGTCCACGCAAGAATCTAATTTGATCGTCTCCTAATCCCAATTTGAGAGAAAATACTAATTAGTTATACTGTTGCACGGTACATTACTAAATGTAGGCTTTTTAGATGCCTTCGTATTCGAGGTAATGATACCTCATATACTCTTTTTACGAGGAATAATGACTATGTAAGCTTTCTAATTATGTTAAAGAAGAGCGTAGATTTTTATTTAAGACGGTAATGTCCGTCTTAAACTTAAGACGACTCAAGTATTATACCATTTATGGATATAAAACAAATATATTATTTATTTTTCCTATGCATTATTATATACACAAATGGTATACTCGATCCGTCTTAAAATTAAGACGGATATTGCAAATTTCTCCGTACATGAAATCTTATAAATAGATCTTATTTAAAAAGAATTTTAAAATTAAAGAAGAATATACAAAGGCACGTGCGATGTGAATAAAAGACTATATTAACACAATACAGTCCAACAAAATGATCTACTTGAGCTTTACTTCAATATCTATGACGAGGATTGGAAAGTTGGCAAACAAATCAAAGAACAGAAAATTGTTAGTGTAAAGTAAGCAGAAAAAACATGATTATTTTTGAATGGTTGCCTTCACTTCCTCTCTCAAGCATAAACTTTTAACTACAATAGTAACGGATAAATCATAGTCGTATGTTATTAATACGAGTAATATTTTACTGTATCTCCAAAGAGTGCGGATAAATTGGGTTTGATTTAAGGAAGTAATATGACAAATTTGTGCTAGAAAATACAAGTTATGTCACATGTTATCGATAGATTTAGTTAAGCATTGTTCTAACTGTTTTTAAAGTTGGTGAAACAAACGTACTCATATGCATAATTTACAGTTTTAATATTGTAAATATGGAAGATAATGCGAGATCTTATATATTCGAAGAGCAAATAAACATACTACGTAAAATATTAATGGATGAACAAAATACTTAGTGGACTTCTTCAAAAAAAAAATACTTTGTGGATAAGTTTTGGTGTGATCATTGGTTTTCAAGCTCGATGTACACTTCCTCAAATTTAAAGTCATTCTCATGTGCTAGCTAGCTGGGTAAAAACACTTGAGATAATCAATTTCAATAACAAATAATTTAGATTAAAATATAGCTTAACTATGGAGTCTCCAACTTTTAAAGAAAAGTTATCGATACTTGAAACTCCAACTTTTAATGAGTTACCTAAAGTAAAAACTTAAAAAAAATAAAAATAAAGGAAGAAATTATACGATATATAATAGACCTCGACAAATCTTCCTAAATGAACTCAAACTCTTAACTACGTACTAACATAATAGAAATTGACTAACGGACAAACAATATCGACGTCCACATATAGAACACACAAGAGATACTGTGCCAATTTTTATTTGTTTTGTGTTAGTTTGATTTCTTTTATATCTAACATAATAATATAATATTAATATGAGATTTCGAATTCTATTCATAATATTTCTGTACATCACCCCTTTAATTTAAGGCTATAGAGTTGGCTTTCTCCTCGCCTATAAATAATGCTTCTCAATTTCCTTCCTTCTATCATACATACTTTTGCTCTTAACAAGAGACCCATTTCTTTACGAGTAGACCACCACCCGAAGTACCCTATATTTTAGATCATACACTTTAACATCTTTCAGTTACAACATCATAAATGATTGAGGCCAACTACAAACATGCATGTACATGTAGGCCCGTGCATCGCACGGGCATTAAATCTAGTATATATATATATATATATATATATATATATATATATATATATATATATATAAGAGGCTTTTTTCAGGCAATTCTAGAGATTCCAACTTTAATGAAACACGTTAAATAGATAAATAATAGAGAAATTAAAAAAAATATTAATGATAAAATTTAAATAAGATAGAGATTAAAACAAATATATTAATATGTAAATTATCCCCCAAAATTTTATATTTATTTACCAGATATTATTTAAAAAACAAACTCTATCTAATTAATATGATAGAGTTATATTTGTAACAAACACCCTTTAACATGCATATAAAAAGCAACAACAAATACAGCAATGGGTAAGAGAGACACTGATCCGAATTAATTCCTTATAGGCATTAGTAGGGGTTCTAACGAGCCGAGCCGAGCCCGAGCTTGGTCTTGCTCGACTTGTGCTCAAGAACTAAAACTCGATCTCGAGCCGATCTCGAGCTTACCCGAACTTGTATATAAAATATATTGATTTTGTTGTATTTTTGTATATAAAATATTTTACCACGAGATGGGTGGTTGAGGAAGGAAAAAGAAAATTGGAGTAAAATGAAAGGAGCAAACTTTAACACGGTGTGGAAATGTCGATGGTGATTTGTGCATAGTAAAAATGTTGACAGTTAACCATACTTTCAAAGCTGATTTTTTTTTTGTCAAACACAACATTTAATAAAAGTTGTTTTTTTGAAACGCAATTTTAAGAAGCCGGTGATGACTCGCCTGTAGTTAGTAACTCATGTGTGAAACCCGCTCTTCCCTCCATTTTTTTCAATTTTTTTTTTGAAACACAACCATTAATAAAAGCTCTTTTGTGAAATATTTTTTGTCTTCTAATTGTTCCAATGTTAGTTTTTGCTCCGCAATTTCGAACTTCAAAGTTCTAATTTCATTCATAGGATCCTCAACCATTTTAAATAGTTGCATCCACGCATTTGAGTTTTTGGGTGGTAAAACTTACATATTGGAAACCTTTTTTTTTCTTCGGAAAATTCACGTGGTACCCTCGAACTTTGCCATTTTGCACGTGGTACCCAACTTTTTAAGTTTATGTACATGATACCCTCCATGTTTGATTTTCATGCACAACATGCCCTTTTTGTCGCTATAAAAAAACTCAATTCCGTATAACTCCTATAAGGGAATTCAAAATCGGACAATTTTTTTTTCCTAAAATGATTATCTCCTCATAATCTACGATTTGAGAAAAAAAAAAAAAATTGTCGACTGACATTTTATAGGTTTTTTTAAACGAAAATCTCAAATCAACCATATTTTCGATCTTAAATTTTCGAATGACCATTTTTGTTTTATCAATCTATAGACGTTTCAATTGTTTTATCAATCTCAAATCAACCATATTTTCGATCTTAAATATTTAAATAATATTTAAATAAGCTTTCCAGTAGATATTATTTATTTATAAATACGAGTAACCATATAGAAAGATGTCCTTTAATGAGTTTGGCAAGGTGTTCAGTCTTGATAATGACTCGACTTATGTGAAGAAACCTTCAAAATATGATCCCGCCTCTTTGTGGAAAGCTATCACCGGAAGAACATTCGAATCATACCATGAGTGTCGTGCTTTTATGTTCACCATCCGGGCATAAGGGTGTGGCATAAGGTTGTGGGAAATACTCTTATTGCTAGGAAGGGGACTAATCATTTCACCGAACTTGATTTCATCTATCTTGAGTCAACCTTGAATGTCGATAAGAAGTTCACCAAGAAATGACATTCTTCAACTCTTAATCGAAAGGTGGCTTACAATCGACCATAGCAAAGAAGGTGCGGCCTTTATAGTAAATGGGGGATTGGTAACATGGTTGGCAAAGCACTTCAACCGAGATTTCAACAAAGATGGGAGTTACAAGCCGGTTAAGGGAGGCCACATCATTGATCTAGCCACTATGGTTCACAAATTCCATTGGGTCAAGAATGACGACCTTGACAACAAATTTGAGTGGCTTACAAAAGATGCCAAGTCCTTCATTCTACCAAACAAGATTTGCCGACTCAATGTCCGAAGCACAAACTATCTTCTTCCACTCTCTAGTGAAGCCGAGATGATCATACAACAACAAAGGGAATTCAATGCCGAATCCTCCTCCTCTGCTATTGTGACTCCACCCTACCCGTTCACCTACCAAGAATTCCGACCCGAAGGTGTTGCGGTAGGTAACGATTACTTGACTCAATTAATGCAACACATGAATAAGCAAGCTTATGAAGACCGAGTCAATGCCTATAGAGCTCAATATTCGCCCCTCTTACACCTAGCTAGGCAAGGACTTCTTGACCCATCACGTATTTTGCCTAGTTCAGCGGATAGGGAAGTGTTGTTTCCCAATGCTCCTAGGGATGCAAGCATGGGTGGTGAGGAGATTGTTGTTGAGAGTGAAGAAGTTGAAGAAGTTGAAGAAGAAGAGGAAAATGAGGAAGAAGAGGATCAAAGTTCAAGTGATGATGGTGAAGCCTCCGGGTGTATGGAGGTAGATGATGATGATACTAGTGAAGAAGTAGATGATGACAATGGAAGTGATGTCGCCATGGGCGACAATTGAGGATTAGCAAGCTTTTTGGAGGATGCCACAATCCATTGTGAGTTTCCTACACCTCCTTTAGCTTTGTTCATTTCTCTTGTTTTTAATTTTTTTATCTTGATCATTTGTTTGAGTCATAGCAACACTCAAAGGACTCCCACCTCGGTCCCATTGAGGTGTCTTTTCTTGTTTCCACCATGTAAAATCCAAAATGACAAATTTAGTTTCATGCATAGCATTCTTGTGCATGAACTTTCCTATTTTTGACACTAGCAATAGTATCTCATTTGGTTTGGGGAAGTTCAAGCATAAGCATTGAGAGTTAATTCAAATTATGCTCTCCAACAAAACAAATTAATGCATCATATAATATAGTTTAGAATGCATTCACTTGTTTATATGTCATATAGTTTGCATTTAGTGTAGAAATCATGCATTATCATATAGCTTGCATAATTTCCTATCGTATTGGCCATTGAGGACAATGCCCATACTAGTATTGGGATGGGAAATTCTAACATGACTTTTAAAACAAAAATGATAAAAATTGAAATTTTTTGAAAAATACAAAAACATGTCTTTTTATTCCATAAATCATAAAAACCATAAAAATTTGAAAAATTGTAAAACCCAAAAACATGTTCATTTCCTTTATAGTGTAGTCTTGTATATATAATGTGTTTGTATATATTATGTTTATCTATCCTTTGTCACATTGATCGACTACGCCACATCCGAGACATGAGGATATTGAAGACCGCATGGTATGATCTTTCCAATCTCCTTTTTCCTCTTTATGTTAATGACTATGTGGCTTTATTTTGATTGATGCGGTATAAACAATGTGATTATAGGATTTCATTTAGATTATTTGGCATGCTAGTTGGTAGAAGCATTTGCATTAGGTTGTATAAATGTTAGTTGCATCATGGCATATAGTCGCATTTAGGAAAATTTTTGTGAAAACATCTATTTGAGAAGCTTGACAAGTGTTTATAAGGCCATTGTAGATACTTTTTCTTCTTAAGACTTTGCTCATTAGAATACTTGTAAAACACCCTAGGATGTGTCATGCTAGTATCCTTTGACCCATGGATTAAGGCCTAGTCAAGAGTACCTTGTGGTGTGATAACTCCTTGGCTACCGTTTATTCCAAGGCGACCATTGAAACCATGCAACCATCATCCATATTCTACCACATTTATGTCATCAAAAAGGGAATGGGCACAAAAATTGTTCAAATTTGAGATCAAGAAATGAAAAGAAAAGAAAAAGTTTGCAATTGCATCAAAAGAAAAGAAGAGTAAAAAAAAATGAAAACTCATATGCTTCAAATATAAGCACCCTCACTACAAATGGGGTGACTTTGAAAATGGTAAAAAAAAATGCAAGAAAAAGTTGAAATTGTCAAGTGTTGAAATGCCAAACATCAAAAGAAATGGCAAAGAAATGTTCTCAAAATGTCAAATGCCACAAGAAATTGGGGGGAAAAACAACAACAAAAGCAAACTCCCATATGAAACTCAAGCACAAATGATCCCTTTATCCATCAAATCCACTTTTGTGCATGGTAGAGAGGGGACAACCCTTCTTCTTGCCTAGGCAAGAAGGGGAATTCCGTGATCCTCCAATGTTTCTAACACCATAGGGAGTCTACCCTTGACGAAAGCATTTAACGATTGAGGACAAAGGTACCCCAGCTTGACACAACTTGGAGGTGATTTATTGGTATCCTTCTAGGCTTAGTAGTTTGAAGAAACCATATGTATGAAGGAGTGTGTATCCTTAGATTACTTCCCTTATAGATAATTTCCGCCACTTAGATGAGGGAAGTGGCTATTCATTTTTGTAGATGCATCCATTACTTGTTTTGTGTGCTTTAATGCTTGGATGTATCGCCATTTTGGCAAGACCCACCTTGCCTTGCAAGAAGACATCCTACCTCATGGTTGTCTTGTTGTGAGTTGAAGGGGCGAAGTGAGACCCGCTAATTGTCTCACATCGGCTATATTAGTAGGTTAGTTTAAATAAGGGTCCTAGTTTTTGTCACCCCTTTACTCGGGACGAGCAAAGGTTCGGTTTGGGGATGTTTGATGTGGCTCATATTTGAGCACATTTAGTCCCCGAATTAACCTAATTCCTATGCTTTATAGTGCATAATTGAGTCATTTACTATCTTTAGTTTCCCATTTTGCGTATTCTTTGAGTTTTTTCCCTCTGGTAGGAAATGAGAGCTAACCTTGCATTTACATGGCGAAATGGAGCTAAGTTGATCGCATCTAATGACCGAGCATCAAGGAGAAGACAATACTAGATGTCCTATGTAGATAATAAAGTAGATTGGGCAATGATGAAATGATCCTTTCATCCTCAACAAGATCCCCGCGGATTGTTGAGGAACGAAGAGAAAAGAAGCTGTCTGACCCAGGATCCGGGCGGATTGCCACCAATCCGGGCGTCTCCCAGCACCACCATCCGAGCGTCCTCCAGTCAAGACGCTCGTCTTAAAGCCAAAGGATCGGAGCGTCTCCTCTATGATCCGCTCGGATCACAGGACAAAACCCGCCGTGCCAAGACTCAAGCCGCTTGGGACGAGCATATCGATACGGGACGAGCAAAACGGAAATGCTCATTTCCTTGGAGAGGAGCATTTCCTCAACTTTTCTTAAGGGTCTTAATAGTCATTTAAGCCCTTAGTAACCCTAATTTTTGTACTTAATCTTTAGTATAAATAACCCTTTGTACTACCTAGATTATCATCAAGTTGTAATCAATTAGTAAGCAATCTTAATGCTCTCTTAATACTTTTAATCAAGTTCTAATCATTCCTTAATCTTGTACTAAACTTTTAATCTAGTCTTAATACAAATGTCAATAATTAATCTTTATTTAATTTCTCTATTGTTCTTCATTTATTTTGGGTAATTAGAAGATTATTTGGGTTTATTTGGAGGATTGACAACCTTCCATCAATCATCAAGTACTTCTATTATTCTTTGCTTTATTATTTGGAATCGTCTTCATAGGTATCACTACTACAAAACTCGTTATGGACATCAGTCGATGGACATCGGATTATCTGGAAAACCGATGTAGATAACATGCACATCGGTTGTTTGCAAAAACCTGATGTGCATATAATTATATGTACATCGGTTGCGTTAAAAAACACGTGTCCATTATTTCTGATTTTAAAGGACATGTGATATTTAATAAAACCCATGTCTATATAAAAGTCATGGACATGGAATATTGTATTTAACCGATGTGCATCTAAAGTGAAAATTATAGGCGACAAAAATATTTTCCTCACCGCCATCACTTATAATTTCGACTACATACATTCTTCCCCAAATCCTCTCCCTCAGTCTCACTCCCAAACCCTAACCCCTAAAACCCCGTACTCACTCTCCCTCCCTCCGGCTACCAACCCCGTCCTCAACCCCGTACTCCCTCCTCGTCCTTAACATACATTCTTGCCTTGCTCTTCTCTGTTGTCTCCACCACCATCCGACGCCGCACCGATTTCTCTTCCACCGCCGCCGATTTTCGTCTCATCTGTTTGTATTTCATAGCAGATTTCCTTGTCTCACTACTACAAAAATTATCAAAGGAACTATTGATAAAAACTTGTTAGATTTTAGAACCGGTTTCTTAACAAAACAAACCATTGATTTGCTAAAACCGGTTTTTTAGAAAAGATAACAAATGTGTTAAACTAAAACCCGGTTTCTTATCTTTTTCCATTTCTCAAGCATAAAGGTGAAAGGATGTAGTTCCCTTTTTTAATTCATGTTTTTATTTAACCAAGCTCCTCACCACTCGGCCACTCCCCCATACTCATACATTAAACCTTGCGAAACCATCATTATCTTCGCCGTTTGCCAAGCCGCACGCCGACCACCACTGCCGCCTCGTGTCGTGTGCGCCTCTATTCAACCGATTCCTCCTTAATAGGTACTCATTTGTTTCACTGGTTTCAATTTCAATTTAATTAGTTAGGGTTTCGTTGGTAATTTGATTTGTGCTTAACTAGTTGCATTGCAATGTTGTATGCTTTTTTTTGGTTGTTACTTGATGATAATAGAACATCATTGTTGTTGTGATTGTAGCATTTGGCTTAATTTTTCCAGATGGGAAAGCTGCACTCGATTCATCAGTTTATGCAAGTTTTTTTTTAGTTTCATCTGAGTATGATAATTCATCAGTCGCCCCCATCATAATTCGATGTAAAGGTAACACACTAACACAGGTATAATTCGATTAACTTATGTTTTAGCTAATAGTATGATTGAATCAATAATGTTATCGGCTTTTCTGTTATGCTAATCTCTTTGTCCTGATATAAAGGCAATTACAAGTAACACGTAAGAGAGAGTACCCATAGATGTTTGGCAGTAGAAATTATTAGAAGCAAGTGGAAAGGTAGCTCTCGATTGAAGCGTGATAGAGAGAGATGCGATGCCGAAATAAACCAAGAAATTGGATGGGTCATCACTTTCATCTATTCATCATGTTTTGCCTTGCTAGTATGATTGACAACCTTGTTAGCATGTTAAACTTGATAATGAGTGAGTAGTTTCCTTAACTATCGTTAATGGGGAATTAGGGGAAATCAACATGGGGATTGATTCATGCTTAATCTAATATGTTTTCATAATTAATTTGCTTGCTTGTTGTGATTTCAACTTATGCACATGTTATGTTTGATGAAATGTGAGCCTATGAATCCTTGCATTTTTTACCTATCACCTATCTTTTCAATGAGACTTGTAAGCTTATACACAAACTCGATCTCATTAGACCATGCATATAGTTTGATAGGAAGGACTAAGTTGACTTGTAGGGGTTGCACAATCTAATCGATTCGGCTCCGGGACCCAAACCTTCTTAGGGATTGTAAGCTTATACACCAACTCGATCCCATCACAACAATAAGTGCTTGCATCTAGTAGAGAACATGTTTGTATGATCAACTCCCATGAATCCCCTATGAACCCAGGACACCCTAGTACTTTTAATCAATCGTTTACATCTCATTTAAATCACCTTGCTTGTTTTTATATTGTTAATTAGTTTAGTTGATCTCCTATCTCAATCCAAATTGTGACACCCTAAGACACAACCATTTGCAATTGAAAATCCTACATCAATACCCGTCCCTTGGGATCCGACCTTTACTTGCCTTTTTGCTAAGAATAGTTTGTGAAGTTATAAATATTGTTTTGGTTAGGTAGCTTTTGACGACGAGTTTTAACCGACCCCACTTTCCTTTGGCACACATCCCAATGCATTATATATTCCCCATACCTGCATAAAAATACAACAAAATACTTCCCGAAAATACCAAAATTCCCAGTATGCAGTCTATATTTGGTCTTACGCTAAAAACTAACTACGCTATTGTCTAAAGAGCAATAAAAAAGTCTTAACAAAAATTCAAATTACAAAGTTTTTACAACGGGACATTTGCCGTTTATCTTCTGAAGCACTTTAACAACCTAAAAGAGGGCTTCTGACTGGAGGAGGTCCCTTCAGCATCACGGACCGTCCTCTTGGATTGCCTTGAACTTGAACTGGTTGAAGAAGAATAGTTCGCGTCCACATACGCCTTCACTTTCTTCTTTCCTTTGTCTTTCTTGTTGGCATATTATTTTGCATCATTCCCATCAGTGAGCTTAGTCTTCACTGTACCTTTATCGACGCAATCTCCAATGTCCACTCTCTCTATACCTGCAACAATAGAAATAACAGAATGGTCCTCCATATCGCTCTCAGTCTGAGGCGGAGGTGTCAATATAGCAGTGCGTGATTCAATACTATCAACTGGAGAATCTGTGTCAGGGTCTATAGAGGGTAGGGCATTGCAAGGTTGAACCTGTATAGGAGCCCTATGAACATTGGACTGATAGAAAATCAGCTCCTCATCACCTACATGAAAAGTAAGAGTCTTCCCCCCGACATCTATTACTACGCGAGCAGTAAATAAAAATGGTCGTCCTAATATAATAGGAGTGTAAGAGTCTTCGGGGATGGCCAAGACTACAAAGTCGACGGGAATAAAGAATTTCTCGATCTTTACAGGTATGTCCTCTAAGACACCTAGGGGCCGTGATATAGTACGATCGGCCATCTGCACAGTCATATTGGTACAGTGAAACTTGGTTAAACCCAGTCTCTTAGCGAGAGATAATGGCCGGACACTCACGCTAGCTCCTAAGTCAGATAACGCGTTATCGATCAAATGGGTCCCTATATGGCATGAAAAAGAAAAGCTACCCGGGTCAGACAGTTTGGGTGGTGTCTTATTTTGAATTAGGGCGGAGCCCACTTTAGTCAAAGCTATCGTTTCATGATCATTGATATGCCTCTTACGACTAAAAATTTCTTTCATAAATTTCACGTAAGAGGGTACCTGGAAATGTGATCCAGGGGATGGAACGTTAACGTGAAGGCTCTTTAAAATATCGCAAATTTACCGAATTGTTGTTCACCTTTCGTTCGCAATCGCCTCGGGAAAGGGATCGTGATGGGAATTTCCAAACCTTTATTTCTTTCTGCTAAAGTCTCAACACGATCAGGAGCAATTCAACTCGATCGAGCAACTTTTCCTCTCGATCGAGTAGTTTCTTGAACAATTTCGCTCGATCGAAAATTCCCATCCACTCGATCGATATCTTCAATTTCAACAGTACTCGATTGAACATCTGGACCGTTCGATCTAGTAATTTCCTCAGCTTTTTCTCTCGGTCGACCACCCGAAATGAGTCCATCGAGTACTTTCTTCGGATTCAGCATATTTTCGTCAAAGGACGACTGTTCATGTTCAGGAATATCAATTTCCGGGTCTGATTTGTCACCTTCAGTCGGAATTTTATGTCATTCATAGGAAAGACCACTCCTCAGATTAATTAAATTCCCGTCTCATGATGTTTCTTATCAGGTTGGGACGGTAAATGACCCCGCCGCCTCGAAGCTTAATTGGTGGTGAGTTGAGCTATTTGTGACTCAAGTGACTTAATTGACGCATCGTTTTGTTGGTCACTTTTTCTGCAATGAATTGTCAATGATTGAATCATCGACTTCAACTCGGCCATTTCACTTACACCACTAAAAGAACCTTGTTGCGGCGGTGGGAAAGATGGAGGCTTTTGAAAGCCTTGTTGTTAAGCTTTATGAGGTTGAACATAGACTTGTTGTTGTTGCTGCGGTGGAGGTGTGGGATTCAAAACTGTAATACCCCAAATATTTGGATAATATATATTATGTATTTTATTTGAGATATTCTAATTTATAATGTTCATCGAATTTATAAAACAAGATTTATTATATTTCTTAATATAAAATTTAAAAGTAAAGCTAATTTTGACACAGAGTCCCTTATTTTATTTGTCCGTCTTTTTGGAATCTTCTAGTCTCGTTTTTGTTTCCTATGTGACAACTTTTAACCCTAAAGTATATAAATCCCTTACTAATTCCTCCTCTCTAATCTCCACTTTTAGCCTTGTTATACGTTTTTTTTGTCTACCTAATCGCTTTTGTCTACCTAAAACCCAGTTGTCAATTGGTCAATTATCATCAATCGCACCTTCCTCCTTGTCATAAGATCAATTGTGCCTAAAGCTTATATAGTTTTAATTCCTTTTTGGACTCCACCTTGCTCCTGTTGATTCCTGTGCTTTCGCAAACACAATCATCGATCTGACTTATTTTTCTTGAGTTTTGATTTTAATCCAGTTATGCTATTTAAGGTAACACGATTCTATCGATCCTATTATTATTACTATTGTTTGGGGTAGTATGTTATATTGTCATTGATTTGTCGGAGTTTATATGCTGAATTTTTATTGAGATATAGTATTCTTGATGTTGTTATCATTATTATTATGCACATATTACTAATAGTATATTTATCTTGTTGTTAAGCTTACTTTCGGAGGGATGGATCGACTAAGTGGTATAAGAGGTGTTTAGTAACCAAACAGTAATGGCTGTTATACGAGAAAGTGGATAATGGGAACACATACTCTCATGTTACGTCAATTGAAATTGGGTTTCATTGCATGATTTGTATACATGTACCATTAGTAGTAGATTTAAGATATACAGGAGGCGGAGGATTTAGAATGGAATTATTTGTTGACAGTTATTTTCATAACCAGTTTTGAGTACAAGCGAGAAAGTTTGACAATGTATTCAGTTTCTAAAGTATTGTTATTTGGGATTTAGTATTGTATTTAAGTTGTCGTATCCTTTGACATCGACTCGCGGGTGAGTAGCTTAGAGTCTTGTACTCTAAGTATTGAGCACGGTTCTTTGAACCTTTGACGATATTGAAATTGAGATTGAGATTGGTTACTGGTATTGAGTTATGAGGCCGTTGTGCTATATTGTGTTTATGGTCCAGAGTGACCCTGGTTATTGAGTTATATTATAAGATTGGAATTGACATTGAGATGGATATATTGTTTCGCGGGTTTTATCCGCCAGTTCACTCACCCCTTGTCATTGGTCTTAAGGTCGACGATGAGAATACGATATCTGATTACTTTGGAGTACTATATTATGAAACAGAGTAATTAGTGAGACAAATTAATTAACTGGTTAATTATAGAGGCGAGGAATGAGTATTGTATTAAAGGAATAGTATGGAATAAGTTAGAGGTTCAGACTAGTTTACGGGGAGTGTTTTTATTATTCTCTCTATTTATTTTTATTTTTTCCATGTCTGTGTTTCCACGCCATGACCAAAACTAAGCTGCTTATATTAAGGTATTATATGTTACTCAGCTTTCCGGCTGACGTGTTTTCTCCCTTCTAGGCTACTCGTCATGGGGGGTAGTTCCTTTCTGTCTTCTGTCTTCTGGTTTCATTTTCAGGTCTTCCGCTGCTGTTCAAAAGGATTTGATTTCGAGTGAAGTTTTTAATTAAAGACTTTGTAAAAGATTTGTTCCATTTTATTTTCATTTGTATCGAAGAGATTTTGTAATGGAGACTTTGTATATTGATTATAACATCCCTGTATTTTGGCCAGTTTAATATATAAAGTTAATTTTTAATTTAGCCGAAAATCTGGGGTGTTACAATTGGTATCAGAGCGGGTTCTTTCTTGGTTAGGTGTTGAGATCGTCACATATTGACACCGCCGATTTCACTTTCAAAACTATTTTTTTTCAAAATTTGACACAAATTACTTTAAATTTTAAGTTCGCGGACGAACTTTATTTTTAAGGAAGGTGGAATGTAATACCACTCAAATTTTATAATGTCATTATTTTCTAAATCCAAACTTCGAGGACGAAGTTTCTTTTAAGAGGGGAAAATTGTAATACCCCAAATATTTGGATAATATATATTATGTATTTTATTTGAGATATTCTAATTTATAATTGTCATCGAATTTATAAAACAAGATTTATTATATTTCTTAATATAAAATTTAAAAGTAAAGCTAATTTTGACACAGAGTCCCTTATTTTATTTGTCCGTCCTTTTGGAATCTTCTAGACTCATTTTTGTTTCCTATGTGACAACTTTTAACCCTAAAGCATATAAATCCCTTACTAATTCCTCCTCTCTAATCTCCACGTTTAGCCTTGTTATACGTTTGCTTTTGTCTACCTAATCGCTTTTCTATACCTAAAACCCAGTTGTCAATTGGTCAATTATCATCAATCGCACCTTCCTCCTTATCATAAGATCAATTGTGCCTAAAGCTTATATATTTTTAATTCCTTTTTGGACTCCACCTTGCTCCTGTTGATTCTTGTGCTTTCGCAAACACAATCATCGATCTGGCTTATTTTTCTTGAGTTTCGATTTTAATCCGGTTATGCTATTTAAGGTAACACGATTCTAACGATCCTATTATTATTACTATTGTTTGGGGTAGTATGTTATAATGTCATTGATTTGTTGGAGTTTATATGCTGAATTTTTATTGAGATATAGTATTCTTGATGTTGTTATCATTATTATTATGCACATATTACTAGTAGTATATTTATCTTGTTGTTAAGCTTACTTTCGGAGAGATGGATCGACTAAGTGGTATAAGAGGTGTTTAGTAACCATACAGTAATGGGTGTTATACGCGAAAGTGGATAATGAGAACATATACACTCATGTTACGTCAATTGAGATTGGGTTTCGTTGGATGATTTGTATACATGTACCTTTAGTAGTAGATTTGAGATGTACAGGAGGCGGAGGATTTAGAATGGAATTATTTATTGACAGTTATTTCCATAACCGTTTTTGAGTACAAGCGAGAAAGTTTGACAATGTATTCAGTTTCTAATGTATTGTTATTTGGGATTTAGTATTGTATTTAAGTTGTCGTATCTTTTGACATCGACTCGCAGGTGAGTAGCTTAGAGTCTTGTACTCTAAGTGTTGAGCACGGTTCTTTGAACCTTTGACAATATTGAAATTGAGATTGAGATTGGTTACTGGTATTGAGTTATGAGGCCGTTGTGCTATATTGTGTTTACGGTCCAGAGTGACCCTGGTAATTGACCCTGGTTATTGAGTTATATTACGAGATTAGAATTGACAATGAGATGGATATATTGTTTCGCGGGTTTTATCCGCCAGTTCACTCACCCCTTGTCATTGGTCTTAGGGTCGACGATGAGAATACGATATCTGATTACTTTGGAGTACTATATTATGAGACAAAGTAATTAGTGAGACAGATTAATTAACTGGTTAATTATAGAGGCGAGGATTGAGTATTGTATTAAAGGAATAGTATGGAATAAGTTAGAGGTTCAGACTAGTTTACGGGGAGTGTTTTTATTATTCTCTCTGTTTTTTTTTTACATGTCTGTGTTTCTACGCCATGACCAAAACTAAACTTCTTATATTGAGGTATTATCTGTTACTCAGCTTTCTGGCTGACGTGTTTTCTCCCTTCTGGGCTATTCGTCATGGGGGTAGTGTGGGGTAATATCCGTATAAAACCCTTGAATTATAGGACTATAACGTAAATTTAATATGCGATTTATGGTCATAAACGAAAAACAACAAAGAAACGATAAAGCATTAGAAATAACCTCGGGTCCTTTGAGATGTGGCCTAAGAACAGATATCAAAGTAGATTTCCTCCTAATCGATACACCCAAGACCGTCTGAGACTATGCCCTTGTGCTAGAAATGTATTCTCTAATTGCCTTGCACTTTTGTACTATTATCAGTTGGTCCACGTTTATCAATAACGGTTGGCTTGCTAGATAAGTTTGACGTTATTGTCATACAGATGGCGGTGATCAACTAGTCCCTAAAAGTCACACCTATAGGATACGTTTGAGAGATGTGACGGTATGAAAATACAGTCATGTTGATGCCAAAATTGACTAAGCAGTTAGTCCGAGTTATTGACTAATAATTAGTCAAACGTGATGTTGAGATATTTTATTTAATACGGATTAAATAAAATAGGCTAAGGCGAATTAAACAGTTAATTCGTAAATTAAATATAAACGGTTATATTTAATTAATGTATATTGAATTAATTATACAATATTGTCTTTGTCGGACATGTATTAATATATCGGCTAATCCTTGTTACTAGACGATGTTTTAAAATACCGATAACCGATGACAATTTATAATAAGACCGCGTCATATACATTTAGTAATTTGGAGTCGGACCACGAGTTAAAATGAAGAGGAAATGAAAGCCCATTTCTTCTCCTCTCACTCGGTTTGGCCGAACCAAAAGAACAAAAGAGAGGCTTTCTCTCTTTTGTAACCTAAGCATATTCATTTGCAAACAAACTAAGGTTTTGAGAACAATTTTCTCTCAAAACCTAGATCTCACATCTAAAGAAACTCACAACAAATTCTCTCAATATTGCAAGGCAATTAGAGAATACATTTCTAGCACAAGGGCATAGTCTCAGACGGTCTTGGGTGTATCGATTAGGAGGAAATCTACTTTGATTTCTGTTCTTAGGCCACATCTCAAAGGACCCGAGGTTATTTCTAATGCTTTATCGTTTCTTTGTTGTTTTTCGTTTATGACCATAAATCGCATATTAAATTTACGTTATAGTCCTATAATTCAAGGGTTTTATACGGATATTACCCCACAAGTGGTATCAGAGACAGGTTGTGGTTCTCATCTGTGTAATCATGTGCAGGGGCTCCGAAACATCGAACCCCTCGTAAAGGGTGAGGTGGACCTGCGTGTTGGGAATGGAGCACGAGTGGCTGCCGTCTCAAGGGGAACATATATGATCCAGCTTCCTAGCGGATTTGAGTTATCTTTATATAACTGCTATTATGTACCCAGTCTTTCTAAAAACATTATTTCAGTTTCTGCACTTGACAAACTTGGTTTTTCATTTGTAATAGAGAATAATTCTTGCATTTTCTCATTACACGATATGATTTATGGCAAGGCAGTCTCCATGAACGGAATTTATGTTTTAGATCAGACCACCGAAATATTACACGTAATGAATAAGAAGTTAAAGGTTGGTGACAAAGATCAAACATACCTATGGCACTGCCGTATGGGACACATTAATGAGAAACGCGTAAAACAGCTCATAAAGAATGGAGCTATCTCGGCCTTTGATTTTCAATCATTTGGCACGTGTGAATCATGTCTCATTGGTAAGATGACTCGAATTTCCTTCAAAGGTGTTGGAATGCGCGCTGCTGACCTATTAGGACTCATACATACGGATGTGTGTGGACCTATGTCAATCACCGCACGAGAAGGCTATAGGTATTTCATCACTTTCACGGATGATTTAAGTAGATATGGCTATGTCTACTTAATGAAGCACAAAAGTAAATCCTTTGAGAAATTCAAGGAATACCAGAATCGGGTACAGAACCTACTGGGTAGAAAGATTAAAACACTGCGCTCCGACCGTGGTGGCGAGTATCTTTCTCACGAGTTTGATCAACACCTCAAAGACTGTGGGATTGCCTTGCAGATTAACTCCACTGGAACACCTCGGTTGAATGGTGTGTCCGAACGGAGAAATCGAACTCTACTTGATATGGTTCGATCCATGATGAGTCACACCGTGTTGCTCGACTCATTATGAGGTTATGCTCTTCTGTTTGCTCTAATACTCAACCAAGTCCGTCTAAAAGTCTGTTGACAAGACTCCATATGAACTATGGAAGGGAACGGTCCCTAACTTGTCCTTTATACGGGTTTGGGGCTGCGAGGCTTATGTCAAGTGGAGACACGAGGATAAGCTCGGCCCGCGATCGGTCAAGACATACTTTATAGGTTATCCTAAAGGAACACTTGGTCATTACTTCTATTCGCCAACCGAACAACGTGTTTTTGTTGCGGCTAGTGCGACATTCTTAGAGAAGGAATTTCTCGAGAATGCAAAGAGTGATAGAACCTTCGACCTGTCGGAGATTCCAGAACAAAATACCGAGCAACCATTGGAGGAACCAGTTCCTTCAATCCCGGCTGCTTGTTAATATTCGAGGAACCTAGGAGGTCGGGAAGAGTCTCTATTCCTCCGAACAGATACATTGGTATGGTCGACGAACATGACATAGATGACATTCTGCTCTTAACGAGTAGTGAACCCGCAACCTATAAAGGTGCCATGACTAGTTTCGACTCAAAGCTATGGCTTGAAGCCATGCAATCCGAGATGGACTCTATGTATGAGAATAACGTATGGGATCTTGTTGACTTACCTGCTAAGGTTCCCCTTCAATGCAAATGGCTTTACAAGATAAAGCATTCTGTGGAAGGTCAACAAGATATCTATAAAGCACGACTAGTTGCTAAAGGTTTCACCCAAGTGCCAGGTTTGCACTACGATGAAATTTTTGCACCCGTAGTCATGCTGCGTTCCATTCGGATCATCTTACCGATTGCCGCTTTTCATGACTATGAAATTTGGCAGATGGATGTGAAAACCGCCTTCTTAAACGGTTTTTTGGAGGAAGAGTTGTACATGGTACAACCCGAAGGTTTCATCGATCCAGACCATCCTAAGAAAGTGTGCAAACTTAAGCGTTCCATTTATGGACTTAAGCAAGCATCTCGGAGTTGGAATCATCGCTTCGACCAAGTGATTAAAGAAAATGGATTTACTCGATCGGTCGAGGAACCATGTCTTTATATCAAGTCGAGTGGGAGCAAGATTGTCTTCCTAATATTGTATGTCGATGACATACTCCTGATTGGGAATGACATACCTCTCTTAACTTCGGTGAAAGTATGGTTGAAAAACCATTTCCGGATGAAAGATCTGGGAGAGGCACAAAGAATTCTAGGCATCCGTATCTATCGAGATAGATCACGACGGATGTTATCTCTCGATCAGAGTCTTACATAGACAAAATCCTAGAGAGATTCAGTATGACTAACTCCAAGAAGGGGTTTCTTCCTATGGCTCCGGGGGTGCATTTGAGCAAGTCTCGGGCACCAGAGACACCGGAAGAGAAAGAGCGCATGACACGGATTCCTTATGCCTCGGCTATAGGATCAATCATGTATGCCATGATATGCACACGTCCGGACGTGGCATATGCATTGAGTATGACAAGTCGATTCCAACAGCATCCAGGTGAATCACATTGGATGGCTGTCAAGAACATTCTTAAGTACCTACGGAGGACTAAAGATTGGGCATTGACTTATGGAGGCGATCAAAAGCTATGCGCAACCGATTACGCAGATGCTAGCTTCCAAACGGATCGAGATGACTCAAAATCTCGGTCCTGGATTCGTTTTTACTCTTAATGACACTGCGATCGGTGGAAGAGTTCCAAACAAAGTGTTACAAAGCAGATTCTACGATCGAGTCCGAGTACTATGCCGCGTCGAAGGCTCGCAAAGGAAGCGATATGGATGCGTCAATTCTTACAAGGACTATCTGTAGTGCCTAGTTCGAATGACCCGATCACCATCTATTGCGACAATAGAGGTGCCATCTTCCAAGCTAAGGAGCCAAAGTCTAGCAACAAGTCTAGACATGTACAACGGAAAGCTCATTTAATCCGAGATTACGTGGAGCAAAAGGAAGTAGTGATAGAAAAGATTGCTACAGATGATAACATAGCAGATCCTCTCACTAAACCATTACGACAAGATAAGCATGAAGGGCATGTTAATTCCATGGGAATTAAACGTGTTCCTAAGTTGTAGTACTCTTTTATGGATTAGATTCATCCCCTTATGTACTCTATACGACATCATCGTTTTGATATTTATATATTTTGTTTTTCATGTGGTTTTGTACGACAATTTTGAACACCACAAAGTGAACTGAACAAACATTATATTTTTGGTCCTTAATTGCCCACGTGAGCTGATAACTCAAGGTAATTATTTTGTGACGTTGGTTGATGGTGGGTTCAACGAGCCATAAGTCAAAAGGTTGGTGACCAATCACAGAGGCGATTTATACGGATATCTCGTAGGACACAATTGTGACATCGATGTGGAGTCCTAAATGTTTTATAACATTCGGTGCCAGGTCGTGGATAGGACCTCCATGGTGATCCTAAGAGTTGATTCTTTTGACTATCGACTGTCTCTTGAGATTAAGACAGATTTTGGTTGACTTTGGTTTCTTTCTCACGGTCATCCGTAACAGGGGGCCAAGTAGATTTTTTCTGGGTCATTTCATGCTGTGCTTAGTTCGGAAGGAGTCGAGTTGAAGGAAATATTCAGCCCTTATCGTGTACTCGATATTTCTCGGGGCCACTCGAGGAGTCAGAATCGAAATGCATGGCCATGCTCGAATACGGTCGTTTTATCGGTTGAGTTACTCTCTAGTCGGGAAACCACTCTTGATACTGGATCGATTGAAATACGACCTTTGCGGATCCGGATCCGCAAATTGTTTTACATTGAGTGGGAGAAATTTTAAATGAATATGAGAATCGGTTATCGCACATACACTTGTACGGACAAGTGGGAGTTTGTTATTTGTGTCCTCCGGTTAGTGCGGATAACGTTATTACACATACACTTGTATGGACAAGTGGGAGCTTGTTGGGGCTGGTGTCCTCTACAAGTAGTGCAATAACATTTAAATCTCTAAAAGGATCAAAGGGTATACTTTTGTACTATTATCAGTTGGTCCACGTTTATCAATAACGGTTGGCTTGCTAGATAAGTTTGACGTTATTGTCATACAGATGGCGGTGATCAACTGGTCCCTAAAAGTCACACCTATAGGATACGTTTGAGAGATGTGACGGTATGAAAATACGGTCATGTTGATGCCAAAATTGACTAAGCGGTTAGTCGAGTTATTGACTAATAATTAGTCAAACGTGATGTTGAGATATTTTATTTAATACGGATTAAATAAAATAGGCTAAGGCGAATTAAACAGTTAATTCGTAAATTAAATATAAACGGTTATATTTAATTAATGTATATTGAATTAATTATACAATATTGTCTTTGTCGGACATGTATTAATATATCGGCTAATCCTTGTTACTAGACGATGTTTTAAAATACCGATAACCGATGACAATTTATAATAAGACCGCGTCATATACATTTAGTAATTTGGAGTCGGACCACGAGTTAAAATGAAGAGGAAATGAAAGCCCATTTCTTCTCCTCTCACTCGGTTTGGCCGAACCAAAAGAACAAAAGAGAGGCTTTCTCTCTTTTGTAACCTAAGCATATTCATTTGCAAACAAACTAGGGTTTTGAGAACAATTTTCTCTCAAAACCTAGATCTCACATCTAAAGAAACTCACAACAAATTCTCTCAATATTGCAAGGCAATTAGAGAATACATTTCTAGCACAAGGGCATAGTCTCAGACGGTCTTGGGTGTATCGATTAGGAGGAAATCAACTTTGATTTCTGTTCTTAGGCCACATCTCAAAGGACCCGAGGTTATTTCTAATGCTTTATCGTTTCTTTGTTGTTTTTCGTTTAGATGTGAGATCTAGGTTTTGAGAGAAAATTGTTCTCAAAACCCTAGTTTGTTTGCAAATGAATATGCTTAGGTTACAAAAGAGAGAAAGCCTCTCTTTTGTTCTTTTGGTTCGGCCAAACCGAGTGAGAGGAGAAGAAATGGGCTTTCATTTCCTCTTCATTTTAACTCGTGGTCCGACTCCAAATTACTAAATGTATATGACGCGGTCTTATTATAAATTGTCATCGGTTATCGGTATTTTAAAACATCGTCTAGTAACAAGGATTAGCCGATATATTAATACATGTCCGACAAAGACAATATTGTATAATTAATTCAATATACATTAATTAAATATAACCGTTTATATTTAATTTACGAATTAACTGTTTAATTCGCCTTAGCCTATTTTATTTAATCCGTATTAAATAAAATATCTCAACATCACGTTTGACTAATTATTAGTCAATAACTCGGACTAACTGCTTAGTCAATTTTGGCATCAACATGACTGTATTTTCATACCGTCACATCTCTCAAACGTATCCTATAGGTGTGACTTTTAGGGACCAGTTGATCACCGCCATCTGTATGACAATAACGTCAAACTTATCTAGCAAGCCAACCGTTATTGATAAACGTGGACCAACTGATAATAGTACAAAAGTATACCCTTTGATCGTTTTAGAGATTTAAATGTTATTGCACTACTTGTAGAGGACACCAGCCCCAACAAGCTCCCACTTGTCCGTACAAGTGTATGTGTAATAACGTTATCCGCACTAACTGGAGGACACAGCTCCAACAGGTAGTTCCTTTCTGTCTTCTAGTTTCATTTTCAGGTATTCCGCTGTTGTTAAAAAGGATTTGATTTCGAGTGAAGTTTTTAATTAAAGACTTTGTAAAAGATTTGTTCCATTTAGTTTTCATTTGTATCAAAGAGATTTTGTAATGGAGACTTTGTATATTGATTATAATATCCCTGTATTTTGGCCAGTTTAATATATAAAGTTAATTTTTAATGTAGCCGAAAATCAGGGGTGTTAAAATTAGTATCAGAGCGGGTTCTTTCTTGGTTAGGTGTTGAGATCGTCACATCTTGACACCGCCTATTTCACTTTCAAAACTATTTTTTTTCAAAATTTGACACAAATTACTTTAAATTTTAAGTTCGCGGACGAACTTTATTTTTAAGGAAGATGGAATGTAATACCACTCAAATTTTATAATGTCATTATTTTCTAAATCCAAACTTCGAGGACGAAGTTACTTTTAAGAGGAGAAGATTGTAATACCCCAAATATTTGGATAATATATATTATGTATTTTATTTGAGATATTCTAATTTATAATTGTCATCGAATTTATAAAACAAGATTTATTATATTTCTTAATATAAAATTTAAAAGTAAAGCTAATTTTGACACAGAGTCCCTTATTTTATTTGTCCGTTTTTTTGGAATCTTTTAGACTCGATTTTGTTTCCTATGTGACAACTTTTAACCCTAAAGTATATAAATCCCTCACTAATTCCTCCTCTCTAATCTCCACTTTTAGCCTTGTTATACGTTTGCTTTTGTCTACCTAATCGCTTTTCTATATCTAAAACCCAATTGCCAATTGGTCAATTATCATCAATCGCACCTTCCTCCTTGTCATAAGATCAATTGTGCCTAAAGCTTATATCTTTTTAATTCCTTTTTGGACTCCACCTTGCTCCTGTTGATTCTTGTGCTTTCGCAAACACAATCATCGATCTGGCTTATTTTTCTTGAGTTTTGATTTTAATCCGGTTATGCTATTTAAGGTAACACGATTCTACCGATCCTATTATTATTACTATTATTTGGGGTAGTATGTTATATTGTCATTGATTTGTTGAAGTTTATATGCTGAATTGTAATTGAGATATAGTATTCTTGATGTTGTTATCATTATTATTATGCACACATTACTAGTAGTATATTTATCTTGTTGTTAAGCATTCTTTCGGAGAGATGGATCGACTAAGTGGTATAAGAGGTGTTTAGTAACCAAACAGTAATGGGTGTTATACTAGAAAGTGGATAATGGGAATATATACTCTCATGTTACGTCAATTGAGATTGGGTTTCGTTGGATGAATTGTATACATGTACCATTAGTAGTAGATTTAAGATGTACAGGAGGCGGAGGATTTAGAATGGAATTATTTGTTGACAGTTATTTCCATAACCGGTTTTGGGTACAAGCGAGAGAGTTTGACAATGTATTCAGTTTTTACTGTATTGTTATTTGGGATTTAGTATTGTATTTAAGTTGTCGTATCCTTTGACATCGACTCGCGGGTGAGTAGCTTAGAGTCTTGTACTCTAAGTGTTGAGCACGGTTCTTTGAACCTTTGACGATATTGAAATTGAGATTGAGATTGGTTACTGGTATTGGGTTATGTGGCCGTTGTGCTATATTGTGTTTACGGTCCAGAGTGACCCTGGTTATTGACCCTGGTTATTGAGCTTTATTATGAGATTGGAATTGACATTGAGATGGATATATTGTTTCGCGGGTTTTATCCGCCAGTTTACTCACCCCTTGTCATTGGTCTTAGTGTCAACGATGAGAATACGATATCTGATTACTTTGGAGTACTATATTATGAGACGGAGTAATGAGTGAGACAGATTAATTAACTGGTTAATTATAGAGGCGAGGAATGAGTATTGTATTAAAGGAATAGTATGGAATAAGTTAGAGGTTCAGACTAGTTTACGAGGAGTGTTTTTTATTATTCTCTCTGTTTATTTTTATTTTTTACATGTCTGTGTTTCCACGCCATGACCAAAACTATGCTGCTTATATTGAGGTATTATCTGTTACTCAGCTTTTCGGCTGACTTGTTTTCTCCCTTCTGGGCTACTCGTCATGGGGGTAGTTCCTTTCAGTCTTCTGGTTTCATTTTCAGGTCTTCCGCTGCTGTTCAAAAGTATTTGATTTCGAGTGAAGTTTTTAATTAAAGACTTTGTAAAAGATTTGTTACATTTTGTTTTCATTTGTATCAATGAGATTTTGTAATGGAGACTTTGTATATTGATTATAATATCCCTGTATTTTGGCCAGTTTAATATATAAAGTTAATTTTTAATTTAGCCGAAAATCAGGGGTGTTACAATTGATATTAGAGCGGGTTCTTTCTTGGTTAGGTGTTGAGATCGTCACATCTTGACACCGCAGATTTCACTTTCAAAACTATTTTTTTTCAAAATTTGACACAAATTACTTTAAATTTTAAGTTCGCGGACGAACTTTATTTTTAAGGAAGGTGGGATGTAATACCACTAAAATTTTATAATGTCATTATTTTCTAAATCCAAACTTTGAGGACGAAGTTTCTTTTAAGAGGGGAAGATTGTAATACCCCAAATATTTGGATAATATATATTATGTATTTTATTTGAGATATTCTAATTTATAATTGTCATCGAATTTATAAAACAAGATTTATTATATTTCTTAATATAAAATTTAAAAGTAAAGCTAATTTTGACACAGAGTCCCTTATTTTATTTGTCCGTCTTTTTGGAATCTTCTAGACTCGTTTTTGTTTCCTATGTGACAACTTTTAACCCTAAAGTATATAAATCCCTTACTAATTCCTTCTCTCTAATCTCCACTTTTACCCTTGATATACGTTTGCTTTTGTCTACCTAATCGCTTTTCTATACCTAAAACCCAGTTGTCAATTGGTCAATTATCATCAATCGCACCTTCCTCCTTGTCATAAGATCAATTGTGCCTAAAGCTTATATCTTTTTAATTCCTTTTTGGACTCCACCTTGTTCCTGTTGATTCTTGTGCTTTCGCAAACACAATCATCGATCTGGCTTATTTTTCTTGAGTTTCGATTTTAATCCAGTTATGCTATTTAAGGTAACACGATTCTACCGATCCTATTATTATTACTATTGTTTGGGGTAGTATGTTATATTGTCAATGATTTGTTGGAGTTTATATGCTGAATTTTTATTGAGATATAGTATTCTTGATGTTGTTATCTTTATTATTATGCACATATTACTAGTAGTATATTTATCTTGTTGTTAAGCTTACTTTCGGAGAGATGGATCGACTAAGTGGTATAAGAGGTGTTTAGTAACCAAACAGTAATGGGTGTTATACGAGAAAGTGGATAATGGGAACATATACTCTCATGTTACGTCAATTGAGATTGGGTTTCGTTTGATGATTTGTATACATGTACCATTAGTAGTAGATTTAAGATATATAGGAGGCGGAGGATTTAGAATGGAATTATTTGTTGACACTTATTTCCATAACCGGTTTTGAGCACAAGGGAGAAAGTTTGACAATGTATTCAGTTTCTAATGTATTGTTATTTGGTATTTAGTATTGTATTTAAGTTGTCGTATCCTTTGACATCGACTCGCGGGTGAGTAACTTAGAGTTTTCTACTCTAAGTGTTGAGCACGGTTCTTTGAACCTTTGACGATATTGAAATTGAGATTGAGATTGGTTACTACTATAGATTTATGAGGCCGTTGTGTTATATTGTGTTTACGGTCCAGAGCGACCCTGGTTATTGAGTTATATTATGAGATTGGAATTGACATTGAGATGAATATATTGTTTCGCAGGTTTTATCCGCCAGTTCACTCACCCGTTGTCATTGGTCTTAGGGTCGACGATGAGAATATGATATCTGACTTCTTTGGAGTACTATATTATGAGACGGAGTAATGAGTGAGATAGATTAATTAACTGGTTAATTATAGAGGCGAGGAATGAGTATTGTATTAAAGGAATAGTATGGAATAAGTTAGAGGTTCAGACTAGTTTACGAGGAGTGTTTTTATTATTCTCTCTGTTTATTTTTATTTTTTACATGTCTGTGTTTCCACGCCATGACCAAAACTAAGCTGCTTATATTGAGGTATTATCTGTTACTCAGCTTTCCGGCTGACGTGTTTTCTCCCTTCTGGGCTACTCGTCAAGGGGGCAGTTCCTTTCTGTCTGCTGGTTTCATTTTCAGGTCTTCCGCTACTATTCAAAAGGATTTTATTTCGGGTGAAGTTTTTAATTAAAGACTTTGTAAAAGATTTGTTCCATTTTGTTTTCATTTGTATAAAAGAGATTTTGTAATGGAGACTTTGTATATTGATTATAATATCCCTGTATTTTGGTCAGTTTAATAAATAAAGTTAATTTTTAATTTAGCCGAAAATCATGGGTGTTACAAATACATTCTGACTAGTCCATCTGAAGTTAGGATGGACCCCGACTTGATTGTTGTAATAGGAGCTTCCTTGCCTATATTGTTGAAAGGCATAAACCTGCTCCTTCTCAACTAGACAGTCTACAGCAGTGTGACCATCTTGTCCTCTACATCTCTCAGATGAGATGGTTTCTTATCTAGTCAACAAGTGGACCGTCTGTTGATCTCCCGCATTCTGCAACTCCAACTTGTCAAACCTGGCATTCATAGCTTCCATCTGTGTAACACCCGCGAATTTTCCATTTTGACATTTATAATTTAATTAACCATCTACGGTCTTAATTATATTTTAAATTATTTAATTTAAATTAATTTCATTATTAAACATGATTTTTATAAATATTATATTTCTAAAGCTTAAGTTATATAAAAATAAATATTTTGGTCGGATAATAATAATAATAATAATAATAATAATAATAATAATAATAATAATAATAATAATAATAATAATAATAATAATAATAATAATAATATTTTCCGTCTTGAGTTGTAGTGGGCTTGAGACGTAAATTCTTGTGTGTATCGACTCAATCTTGCATTTTGGGCCTAGTATGACTAATGGGCTCACATACTAGTCCTTCCTCCTCATAATAATCATGAAGGAAACCCTAACTACATCTCCCTCCTCAAAATTTCAGCACACCATGTTCAACAAACACCATTTTTACACCTTTCTCTTACAAATCTTCAAAACTTTAAAACTTGCTCAATTCTTATCCGAATCAAGTGTTTTTCGCGTCTATCTCTTCTTCTCATCGCCCTCCATCTTTCTAGGAGAAAGATAAGTTAACTCGGAAGTGGATTCTTGAAAGGTAGACGAGTCTATTGTGGATTTAAGTGCAAAAGGTAAGAGTGATGGGTTACTCGACATTACGTCAAATTTGTGTGTTTATATGTTGTAGTTTGTTCATATGTATGTTAAAGATTGAATCTTTTCTTGTTTCACATGTTTGTTGTTGAATGAGTTTGTGTGAGAAACCATCTCATGGTCGGTTGAAGAAATTTCCAATATTTCGGGTTACATGAGTGTTTACATGGATGAATTACTAAAGAAACCGTCTTATTCATGCTTAGTAATTGTGTTTAATTATGTCATGAAATTGTTAGTTTGGAATTGTTTGAATTTGAATCGAATCTTGTGTTTTAATCCCTCTTTTATGCTTTGATTTCACCCTTAATACTTGTATAAAGTTACTTGGGTAATATATGGTGCAATTGAGATGGTAATGGCATGATAAAAAAATGATTTGGGGATGAAGATGAATTTGTTGTGTCGTGCAAATCAGTGATTTGCGTAGGCTGGACACCTCGGCGCAGGCTGCGCCACAGCCTGGACCAGTTTTCGTAAAATGGCCATAACTTCTTCGTTACTTGTTTGTTTGAGGCTTATGACCTACCCTTAGAACCGTAAGAGGATAATCTATCACTTCCAACTAGTTTCACCTCATTATCATGTTTAAAACTCAAGTTATGACCGTTCGAAGTTGACCCTTGTTGTAGTCGAGTACTAAACTTGTTGTTATAGATTGGGTTTTATGTTTCTTATTGGGTATGCATCTTAACCTTTTTTCTAATGCTTGTGTATGGTGTATTGACACTCTTTTATCATGGGAGAATCTGATATTTGTTATACTCTCATAATTATACATGCTCCAAATGAATTGTTTACGTCACGTTTATATAATCATTGTTACTCGAATTTGTGACCCGAGTGTGACGGTTTACATTGTGTGATGACTTCACATTCCTTATTTTACCCTTTTGGACCTTTGGTCACGAATGTGAGCAATATTTCCGGATGGGGTTATGTTCTCCCTTTCGGACCTTTGATCACGAGTGTGAGCCATGTTTCCGGATTGGGTTATGTTTTCCCTTTCGGACCTTTGGTCACGAGTGTGAGTCATGTTTTCGATTAGAGGTTAGCCGACCTTTGGATATGAGTGCGTGCCGTGTTTCGAGTCTTGGATACGATTGCTATATCGTTTGTCGAATCGGGTGATGCCCATCCCGAGAGTCTGGATCCAGGTTTAGACTAGGACCGTATTATTATCGTCGTCCTACCAAGAGGTTGGAGTCTACGTGTTTGTCTTGTGAGTCCATACTACGTAAATGTCTTGCTTGATTATGGTCATTGACGTGTCCTTATATACGAGAGTTATGTCTCCTATGATTGTTTGTGAGAGTCTTGGTCCTATCGGATACTAGAGGTGAGATGCAAGCCTCTAGTTTCGATATGATCGCCGGGATCAATGTTCCCATCATTTCTTATGGTGAGATGCAAGCCATAAGTATGAATGCGATATTGGTAGCAACGTCCCGTACAATGTTTGTTAAGAGATTTTCAAAGTAATGGCTATGGTTTCCATCCATGTATTTTCTATTTAATTGATCTGTTATTTATCTTATTCATATGATTCGTTGACTAATCTTATATCTATGTTATATTTCCTTGAAACGCGTGTTTTTGTCTAAACGACCGTATTCGGGTCTTCCATATTATTTTAATTATCTCACATGCATAGTTGAGTCGAGTTAATATGAAATTGGTTGACTTAGTTATTCTACACCCTTGAATGCATATTTAATATAATGTACCATGCCTATCTCATTATGAATGTAATATGCCTATCTCATCATGAATGTAATATGCCTATCTCATTATGATTATTGTTTATATCCCCTTGTTCATTATTATTCAAGTATGATGTATGATCAATATATTTAATTAAGTTCTTGCTTACTTGTATTTTGACATATTGTGGCTGGGAGAACCCTGAGTTACTCCCCACTGACTGTGGCGTTCATGTTTACATGAATGACAGGTTTGTGATCAGATTATATGGGGGAGACGTGTGAGCTAGCGAGAACGTTGACCGTTGGACTTTAGTTATCGTTTTCTTAGACTCACCTATCTTTAGACTTGTGCTTATTCGTGGGATATCTTTTCCCCAACGCACTTTGTTTTTAATTGTAAAACTTAATTATCATTCTTTTCATTTTCGTTTGATCACTTATGGTCGATTTCGCACTTTAAACTTTTAAAGGTTTTTAAAAATATCGTATTTTCCGCTTAAATTTAATAGTTCTTTTGATGCCTCATCGAGGGGTGTCACGGTTGATTGGTATCGAGCCTATGTTGCTCCCGACGCACACACGTGTACCCCAAATTTAAACTTGAACTTGACCTTGAATAATGAATGAGAGATGGGTAGGCTTAAGGACCTAAGGTGGTAGTCTGTAGTGTGTTTGCTCTTTGTTAGGTTCTAACATGTTTGTGGATTGTCATTTAATAAATGTTGTGCCCTTGGATCAATGACCGTAAACTTACCTATGAGAAGATCAAGATTTGGCGCCTATTGCCGAGACTTGAAGATTTGTTCAAGTTTTGGAGAATGCTTCTACTTCCTCGAAGATGTTTCTCATTCTTTGTGTATCTTGCCTTATTATTTACTTCTTAATGTTTTGTTCTTCTTCTAAACTCTCTTTTCTTTTCCTGAGGAGTTACTCTTGTACTCTCCTAACTTGTCCTTTGATCCTTGCTAATCCCCCCTTAACGCCTATTGGAAAGTACTCCTTCTTTTGAGGAATGTTAACCTTGGTTAAAAATTTGACTTACGAGGAGATTGTTGTGTTTGAGCCTTAACCCTGGTTTTGAGAGGTTGTTATGTTAGAAAGACTTAGGTAGTGGGATGAGAGATCCTTGATAAAGTTAGTATTCTTGATTGGTGGATTCTGTGTGTCAAGTGTGAGTTGCATATATTATTAAGGTTAGAGAACTTGGATTTGTTGTTTATGTTCGGGATTTGAAAGGCTCGGGAAGTATAGTGAGACGTGTCTTGGGATACTAGAGCCTAGTGCTTGACTTAAATGGATGGAATCGAATGGTGAATTTGAGGATGTAAGATTGAGTGAGTAAGTAAGTTGAGTTTAATGTTGTAGTTGAGTGTAGTTCCGCTTTTGGGAATCCGTAATAAGTAATGGGAGATTAGGACTCGATATCCTATTGATTCTTCAAACTTGGGTGATTATGCATCTTTCTCAAAAGAATGTGTAGTAGGATGAACTTTCATGGAAAAAGTTTTAGGTTGAGTTGTTACTACCTTGCTTTGAAATGAGAACGTTGTGGGATATTTTAAGAACCTGGAATTTAGAACTTGAGATTAGGATCCTTGATTGAGGATTTTACCATTTTGGGAAACTTATAGATGGCACCAGTTGGATATGAGTATGGCTTTGTTAGAAACTTTGACTTTGATCTTATGGAAGTTGTTTGTGGATTTTTGAGGATTTGGAGTCATGAGATTACACTCATAGTGGAGTGCCTTGTTTCATGGAATTGCTTAGAGTGAAGTAACATAAGTGATTTGAGGAAATTCTTGGGAGTTATGTGGTTATGAGTTTTGTGGTTAGGAAGTTTTCGGAACCGTTCAGGATGACATTGTTGTTTGAGACTTGAGTACACGGCGTTTCCTTGCTATTTAAATTCCTTCCTTCTTTAAGCATAAGCATTTCTATTCATACCTCTCTTCCTCGCTTCATCACGCTCCTCCTTTAAATTTGATACACGTAAACGTGAAACTCTATCTTTGACATCCTTGTAAATTTGACTTCAATTCTTACCCCTAGGAAGTTCATCATAGCTCTTTTGTTGGTTAAGTTTGAACCCTCTTAGCGTATCTTGTTTTTATGATGTCTAAGTTACTTTTCAATTCATAAAATTTCTAAACATTTCAAGCTACCATTTCGGATTCATTGTTATAAATTTATATTACTTTTACAAAACGTTACCTATTTTAAAAGTTTGAAAATGAAAATTTGATTTAGTCCCCTATTTGTTTCTTGAGTGTAAACTTATTCATCATAACTCTAATTACTAAACCCGAGAATTCTTCAAAATTCTATCCAATTTCTATTAATTTTGATCTATTTACGATTTGTTTGTCAAGGTTTTATGCTATATTTTCAGATTTTGACTCTCTTTTGAGTTTAAAAGTGAAACCTTTATTTCTATTTTGACTTTTGCAAAAGAAAATTTGAGTGGATTACCTCTTCTTTTGATTTTAACGTTGATCGGATGTTAGAACTCGTTATTAGAGACGTTTAATAACTTGTTCTACGCTTGTCGGCAAATGATTTTTGTTTTAAATTTGTCTTTGACTTGGAAAGTTAGCGTTCTTGTGTGCACGACAAGAGCAATTCCGTTCCATGATGAGACTTATACTTTTGAAAACCCTTCATTAATGTTTTTGAAAGTACTTTGATTTTCGATTTATACAAATGATTTTCTTTTGACCATATCTTCGATTTGGAATGTGATGTTCTTGAATGCGCAACGAGAGCAGTTTCGTTCCTTTGATGAGAATCTGTTCCTGTCGAAAAATTTTATTTGAAACTTTTGAAGGGATTTTGATTCTTACGATAAGTACCCTTTTAATGTTTTGGTTACCGATTTCAAAATTCCGGTTATATTTTTATATGACATTTCATTTCTATTTTCAAGTTTAGAGGACGAAACGTTTTAAAAGATGGGGTGATTGTAACACCCGCGAATTTTCCATTTTAACATTTATAATTTAATTAACCATCTACGGTCTTAATTATATTTTAAATTATTTAATTTAAATTAATTTCATTAGTAAACATGATTTTTATAAATATTGTATTTCTAAAGCTTAAGTTATATAAAAAGAAATATTTTGGTCGGATAATAATAATAATAATAATAATAATAATAATAATAATAATATTTTCCGTCTTGAGTTGTAGTGGGCTTGAGACGTAAATTCTTGTGTGTATCGACTCAATCTTGCATTTTGGGCCTAGTATGACTAATGGGCTCACATACTACTCCTTCCTCCTCATAAATATAATGAAGGAAACCCTAACTACATCTCCCTCCTCAAAATTTCAGCACACCATATTCAACACACACCATTTTTACACCTTTCTCTTACAAATCTTCAAATCTTCATAACTTGCTCAATTCTTATCCGAATCGTGTGTTTTTCGAGTCTATCTCTTCTTGTCATCGCCCTCCATCTTTCTAGGAAAAAGATTAGTTTACCCGGAAGTGTATTCTTGAAAGGTAGACGAGTCTATTGCGGATTTAAGTGCAAAAGGTAACGGTGATGGTTACTCGACATTATGTCAAATTTGTGTGTTTATATGTTGTAGTTTGTTCATATGTATGTTAAAGATTGAATCTTTTCTTGTTTCACATGTTTGTTGTTGAATGAGATTGTGTGAGAAACCATCTCATGGTCGGTTGAAGAAATTTCCAATATTTTGGGTTACATGAGTGTTTACATGGATGAATTAGTAAAGAAACCGTTTTATTCATGCTTAGTAATTGTGTTTAATTATGTCATGAAATTGTTAGTTTGGAATTGTTTGAATTTGAATCGAATCTTGTGTTTTAATCCCTCTTTTATGCTTTGATTTCACCCTTAATACTTGTATAAAGTTACTTGGATAATATATGTTGCAATTGAAATGGTAATGGCATGATAAAAAAATGATTTGGGGATGAAGATGAATTTGTTGTGTCGTGCAAATCAGTGATTTGCGCAGGCTCCGGACCTCGGCGCAGGCTGCGCCACAACCTGGGCCAGTTTTTGTAAAATGGGCATAACGTCTTCGTTACTTGTTTGTTTGAGGCGTATGACCTACCCTTAGAACCGTAAAAGGA
This sequence comes from Silene latifolia, assembly GCF_048544455.1. NCBI lineage: Eukaryota > Viridiplantae > Streptophyta > Magnoliopsida > Caryophyllales > Caryophyllaceae > Silene > Silene latifolia. The sequence continues at coordinate 51,572,834 of NC_133536.1, forward strand.
TAAGATATCACCTCCAACTGGTTTCACCTCATTATCATGTTTATAACTCAATTTATGACCGTTTGAAGTTGACCCTTGTTGTAGTCGAGTACTAAACTTGTTGTTATAGATTGGGTTTTATGTTTCTTATTGGGTATGCATCTTAAACTTGTGCCTAATGCTTGTGTATGGTGTATTGACACTCTTTTATCATGGGAGCATCTGATAATTGTTATACTCTCGTACTTATACATGCTCCAAATGAATTGTTTACGTCACGTTTATATAATCATTTTTACTCGTATTTGTAACCCGAGTGTGACAGTTTACATTGTGTGACAACTTGACATTCCTTATTTTACCCTTTTGGACCTTTGGTCACGAGTGTGAGCCATGTTTCCAAACTAGGGTATCCTTCCGCCTTTCTTCGGACCTTTGGTCACGAGTGTGATCCATGTTTCCGGATTGAGTTATGTTTTCCCTTTCGGACCTTTGGTCACGAGTGTGAGTCATATTTCCGATTAGAGGTTACTCGACCTTTGGATACGAGTGCGTGCCATGTTTCGAGTCTTGGATACGATTGCTATATCGTTTGTCGAATCAGGTGACGCCCATCCCGAGAGTCTGGATCCAGGTTTAGACTAGGACCGTATTATTATCGTCGTCCTACCAAGAGGTTTGAGTCTATGTTTTTGTCTTGTGAGTCCATACTACGTAAATGTCTTGCTTGATTATGGTCATTGATGTGTCCTTATATACGAGAGTTCATGTCTCCTATGATTGTTTGTGAGAGTCTTGGTCCTATCGGATATTAGAGGTGAGAAGCAAGCCTCTAGTTGCGATATGATCGCCGGGTTCGATGTTCCCATCCGTTCTTGTGGTGAGATTCAAGCCATAAGTATGAATGCAATATTGGTAGCCACTGAAGGAAATGTAGATTCATATACATATTAACATACTCATATATGTCTAAATTAATTTGTCATAAAATTAAAACGGATTTTATGCATGCAAACAAATAATATAATAGAAGAGAAATCATGTCCTTACATTGTTGATTTCGGATTTAAGGGCACAAAAGAGATCACCTTTCTCTTTTGATCTTGAGCTTTTCCTTATGGATGAACAAGATCTAAGTATAAGATCTCTCCCTAAGCTTTATACCCAAGGCTTCTCTTAATTTTAATTAATATTACAAATACTAGTATAATATTAATCAAGTAGAAAATTGAACCAAAATATTTATAAAACACTTATATATTTCGGTTTTATGGAGGGAGAAATAGAGAGCTTTTTTTCTCTCTAGAATACTAATTTTGGATGAATGAATAAGAATTATCTCACTAACACATTTTAGTGTAATATTAGGCAAAATTAGATGAAAAACCAATGATGGTTTTTGTCATCAAAAACCGGGTGGAGGGGGGCTTTATGGGTGAGCCAATGCATGAAATTGTTGCTCTTAACAACGTTCATAGGCTTGCATGGCTAGACCATTAGGTAATCATTATGTTTACTTAATAAATTAATCAACACAATATTAACCTAATACTCCACTAATTTCGGTATAAGCATAATATGGAGTCCATATTATTTTAGTCAATTTCTCAATATGTAACATGTCACATGTAACATAAATTTGTTATGTATTTTTAACATATTAAAAATCAACGTATTAATAAAAATACGTCACATACAAAAATCGACTTAGTAATTTCATAATTACTTGTACCAAAATATTTAACCACTTATAAATTACAACTGATTGTATTTATAATAATTCATTCAATTTTAATTGTTTCTTTAAACAATGATTTCATCCGAGTAATCATACAATTCAATTACGCAGACCGTATCTCATTTAATCACATTTCAATTTGATACGTAAATTTTACTTCCAAAATCGTCCGTCAATTTTCAAGTAATTTAATTAACTCGCAACATTATACGATTAATTAAATAATCAATTAAGAGTATTGCCCTTTAGGTATGACCTAGGGGTCAACTGATCACCACCGTCGTCACACGACAAGAATAATGTCAAACTCTAGTCACCAATCATTACCGATATATGTTGACCGGTTGACAAAGAACAATATTACTTCCCAATTGTATTCATTTTAATGAGACTTAAACATGTGATCATCATGATCAACAGTCGTGATCGCATTATTGTCGGAGGACACATATTCCAACAATCTCCCACTTGTCCTCGACAAGTGTGCGTCACCAATTCTCTTGTCCTATTACTATCTCCCACTCAATGCAAGGTGTCTTTCAGGTCGTACTTGCAACTGATCATATCGAGAGTGGTTTCCTCGATCTGGAGAATAACTGATTGACCGGATTTATCCACTCTGGATACCTTCCGAGCGTGGCCACGCATTTCCAGTTCATTACTCCTCGAGTGGCCCTGAGATATTGTTATAACCCTGACTAGGGGTGGACAATTCCTATTGCACTCATTCCCTTCGACTAGCCACAGCCATCATAACCCAAAATATGCCCATTTGACCCCATTTACGAAGGTCGTAGTAACACAAATCAAAGTTAATCTGAAATTGTGCCATCTTAGGTGAATAGCCTTTAGTTAAAAGAATCGACTCATTTTGAATACTATAGTAGCTCTCGCCACGACCAGGCTATATAAATTTGCCAGAACTCTATAAGCGGTCATTAGGCCCGACAAAAAGTTCCTAACAATCTGCCTATGTGATCGACTAGTCATCTCACATGACTCTATGGCACTTGAACTTGCCATCAATCGCATCACACTCTAGTCACTTCGAGACGTCACCTCATATAAGTAACTATGGGCAAAAACAATGTTAATCCATGTTCACTTTAACGGGGTTCAATTGTCTCTACAACCCATTTGGATATAACAATGTACAAAGTGAGTTAATAATAACTCAAACGACAAATGTCGACATCACACTCGGGTAGTCAATATCATATTACAACCTTGTGATGTATATCATAAGTGTAAACACTCATTGACTGCAATAGAAGTTTAACATCCCATGTGTCCATGTGTTCAAACTTCTTACACTTGCATTTTCCTTCACATTCATGTTCTCTCTCATAGCATGAATCTTACCAAGTACACATCAAGGTTCTCGACCTTGGTTTTGGTTCTTTAACTTGAAAGAACTTTCTTATCGATCATCTCATAACGAACGAATTTGCGATGAATAATACAACTTGTACTGATCAAGTATTCCATCCACACACAATGCACTAGGTATATGTTTTGTAGAATCTTGTAACAATTGACAAGATTATTTAGCTTAGCACTTCTCACAAGTCCTAGCTTTTACTAGGAAAGATTGTTTTTGAATAACCTCTTATTCAACCAAGCATCTTTCCAAAACTTCTCATTTCTCTTTCTAGGCTTGAAAGATTTGGGATTCTCATAAATCCTCATATGTGCTCGGATTTTCTACAATATGTGCAACCTCTTATCACATAATGGAGTATTCCGTTAAACACCGAAATCGCTCATCGGATTCTTCTTGAGAATTCATGACGTTTCCATTATGGCTCACCAATCAATCATCATGCTCTTATGCATATGATTCATAATTGGACATGTACATGATCATTCTAATAACGGAAACATTAGTTACTAATGATCATGAGATCAACCGTTCGTGGGTTCTATGGACGACCATGACTGCTAATGGCAATTCCATTTTCATTCATATGAATAACCTATGTGTATGTTGATGTGATGTGTATCTCTTAATACTAATCCAACATCCCTGATGTAATTGGATTCATCATAGTCCATTTTCATCCAGAATTGAAAACTCAAAGGTTTCTTTATGAAAGAAAGTATTAGCTCGTCATTCTTTAATGAGTGATGAGTTTGTAAACATTTAAAGGATGATAGCTCCCACTAAATTCCATGTCTTCACATGAGATCTTCTTAACTCCCACTCAATTCTACACATTTCGAAATTGACTTCTCAATCGAAATTTATCAAGAATTGAAATATGAATTGCATTGCCAAGTTATTAGGATAAAACCATATATGTTCCCATCATATCCCTTCAAAATGCCTATTTTGAAGTGGTCTCATCTTAACCTTACGGAAAGAGATTTTAAATCTCCAACACACTCATGTCATAATGATGTGTAGTAATGTCATTTTTAAATATAAACAATATTTAGAATACATCCTTCGCAAATACCCTTTTGGAAGGAGGTTTAACCATTTCATAGTGAGGTTAAGCATGACATCTACGTGGTTAAAACTTTGGCCATTGAAGACATCGGTATATCAATCTTTGCAACTCGATCATAACTAGTATGTTACTATGATTCATTTAGGCTCTTAAGTAAATCTCAAGGTTGAAACTATTGGTCAAATGTTTCATAAACTTAGTCAAAAACTTGTTAAGACTTTACATTAGTCATTTTTATTCCAAAACTTTCTTTTGGTCTCCTCGTGTAGTTATCTTTGAGAATATTCTCTCATGATAATTACACTTGGTCTCTTTAGTCATATAGAGCTAACTTGAGACCATAGATCTCATCTATTCGGCATACTATGCCTTTATTCAAATCATTCTCTCTTGTGTAGATCTTCATATACACAAGTACACAATTTTATCTTGCCTTGTGTGTTGGTGTCCTCATTTTTCTCCCACTCTATCTTTAGAATAAATACACTAAACATTCAAAGATAGCATATGAGACACAAATTAATGATGTTGAAGTATAAGGAGAACTATCTCATAGATAGACTAATAGTTATTGATTTCATATGTGTTCTTGGTGATTGACATTCCTTTAAGAGAGTTCATAGACTCAAAATCGCTTTATAAATGATCATACACACGCCTTAAGCATGTGGACATATAATGAAACCCGTCATTATATTTGTCTATTAGATCACTTAAGTGAATAATCTTATGTTTCAAAACGCAAGCATTTAAAGATGAATTTTAGAACATTAAAAGGATAAATGATAAAACGGGTGACTTGGGTTGCAAACCAAGTCACTATTATCCAAAATACAACCCATTATCCAAAATACCTTTCCATGTCAAACATGGAAACTTAAAGTTCTAAAAATCCAAAACATTACTTAAAATAAGACAATGAAAAACAAAGCTCCATAAAAGCTATCCTTAGCTTCTCCATGGTTTCTCATGCTTGTTTTTCTTTTCCCTTGTCTTTGCTTGGTGGAGGCCCTATTTACAATAAAAAGGGAAGATACATTATCACAACTTTGCATCATAATACCATAGTTGAATTAGAAACATAAAAGAAGGTTAGTCATTTACCTACTGGAGTGATCTTTCCAGCTTTGATATCACCAAGGTATTTGGAACAATTTCTTTTCCAATGTCCCATGCCATTACAATAATGGCATTTATCAAGAGGACCCTTCTTGACTTTGGAGGTGCTAGCTTCACAAGACTTAGCTTTGGTGAATGTGGGAGCTTGCTTTTTACCCTTCCTTCCACTCTTCTTTAATTTCCCCTTACTCTTAGTGCTTATGTTAAGCACATCCTTGGGAGGGTTCACATTTAACCCCATGTCCCTCTCGGCTTGCACAAGTAACTTGTGCAACTCCTCAAGAGACACATCCTTGTCTTGCATGTTGAAATTCACCCGGAATTGCACATATGCCTTGACTTTGGACAAGGAGTGTAGAATCCTATCTACGATGAGTTCTTTGGGGATTTCAACCTTTTGAATTTTCAAGGTCTCGACAAGCTCCATGAGTTTGAGCACATGAGGGCTAACCTTTTGGCCCTCTTTGAAGTCGAGATCAAAGAATGTCGCGACGCCTCATATTGGACGATCCGCGGAGTTTGTGAAAACATGGTCACAAGTTTGGAGTAAATCTCATTAGCATTGCCCATTTTGAAGGCTCTCCTTTGGAGGTCCGCCTCCATCGCAAATATCAAGACATTTTTCATTGCGGCGGACTCCTTTTGGTAAGTCTCATAGGCTTCCCTAGTGGCCGCGGTGGACCTAGTGGAGGGTTCGGGTGGAGAGGCCTCGGTAAGGTAACGAAGCTTGTCGTCACCTTCGGCGGCTAATTTGAGTTGGGCATCCCAATCGGAGAAATTTGACCCATTCTTTTCAAGTTTACATCGATCCATAAAGGATCGGAGCCAAGATGAAGTAGCGAGAGGTGTAGCATTAGGAGTTGGTGTTGGTGTTGCCATTGTTATGAAAAAGAAGTGGTCTACAAAACAAAATATAAGGAGTAAAACAATTGTCGTTTTAATAATACTCGTAAAAATGTATGATTTAAACAAGTTTTAAGCATTTTTCTAGTGACCTCTACCCAACTAGATAAATGATTCCAAGACCCAAATTCATATCAACTTAGGCACGGGGTAGCCGATGCAACCTTCATTAATATAACTCGGTGGATTAACCTTTTAATCGATTCTACTTTTAGAACTCTTGGTTGATAAAATTACTCTAATATTTATCTATAGCCCAAAACACATCAAAAAGGGCACGGGGTAGCCGATGCAACCCTTATCAATTACTTTTGTTGAGTTCAATCCAAATTTCGAATAAATGTGTCCATTATCCAAACCCACATCAACATGGGCACGGGGTAGCCGATACATCCTTTATCAACATGAATTCGGTGGATTAACATTCATCACCCACTTCCCCTACGTAACAAGGTTTGTACCCCGGGGTAGCCGAGTGCACTCCCTCGCGAAATAGGTTTTCAGGGTTTCTACTATTTGGTAAGGCTATGTCTCAATTAATTGTTTTAGCGAGAGGTCATGTCAATTTATTATCTATCACGTTTTAAGTGAACTAAAGCGGTGAACTACGATAATTCTAATTGACACGGTCGATAAACTCGATAAGACAATGCATGTTTAGTTATGGCGATTTAGCGATGCATGAGACATAAAATAAAATGCAAGCATAAAGATAAATAAATCCTAGTATGGCCTTTCCTAAAATAGAAAAACTATTTAACTATTACATATTCGGAAACCAACTCCATTGGTCCCTTGAACTTCGGTTGTGGCACGCATCTCGAGGTAACACCGTCTTTATGTATCGCCATTCTTGAAGAAATCCGTCTTTGGGAACTCCGGAATGAATAAAATTACATAATAAATTACATAATTTCCTATTATACATTTGTAACTAAAATAAAATAAATCTATTAAATTACAAAACGGTGATACGAGATCACAATAAAAATTACAACCGAATCGATATTCCCATACATTTCGGGAAATATCAATTAAAATCTAAGGCCATACTAAGTAAAATTACATAATTCAAAAATTACATAAATTAAAATTATGACAATCATAAAGAAAATGCAGCATTATAATATGTATGAACATGCTCAATTTTTATGCTAAATCGCCTTTAATTAGCCAATATCGTATATTACTCGGTTTTTACGGATTTGCGTGATTTCAACATTTTATAATCACAAAAATGCATAAACTCATATTTATGCATAAGTTAATTACCCTAACCTCTTAGGACTCAAAATATAGTCTTCACTAATAATTTGACCATAATTAACCCATATTTTATAAAATTGTTCATAAATGGACCAAAAATTACAAAATAAGCTATTAAACTTCAAATAAATCACAAAATTTCAAATAAATTCAAAATTTGAAATTTAAACTCATGAACATTCTGGAAAAATTCCATGACACTCATAATGTTCAAAATCTTAGGTTAAAAATTTCGAAAATTTTCCGGAAAAACAATGTTGCGTTTTATCGATTTTTAATAAAATAATCATAAAAACATGGAAAAATTATTTTCATTAACTTTTCAATTTTAGATCTGAAAAATATAATAAAATGCAACATTAGACGTTTTTCCTAAGTCATAGATTATGTTTTATTAATTTTCCACTAATAATGTCACTATTTATGCTATTTTTCTTCAAAAATCCATAAATCATGCAAAAAGACTTCTTTATAGCCAATTATTTTACACACATCTTGTAAAATTGCATGTGACAACATATTAATTTTCTATGACCAGATTCGAAATTTAACTCATATTAACCTATTTTTCACCTAAATCCGAATTTAATAATGAAAAAATCATTTTTCGAGCATAACAAGTCCAAAAATTATGAAAATTTACAGGTTATCTCAAAATAATATATGTAACAACATATCCAAAAACCAAGTGAAAATTCGAAGTATAGCTAATTTTAGACCAAAAATGACATTTTTACTCTTAAAATCACATTTAAATGCCATTATTGTAAATTATGAACAATAAAAATCCGAAAAATTAACCAAAATATCCTAAAACATTTTAGTACCAGAAATATTAACATGTATGTAATAATTTCGTGATATATCATAATAACACAAATTTTACAAGTTTTATTTGTTATTCTTATAACTCGGAAAAACTTTTAACCAATTTGCATGCAAACAACCGTGGCTCATGATACCGATTGAAGGAAATGTAGATTCATATACATATTAACATACTCATATATGTCTAAATTAATTTGTCATAAAATTAAAACGGATTTTATGCATGCAAACAAATAATATAATAGAAGAGAAATCATGTCCTTACATTGTTGATTTCGGATTTAAGGGCACAAAAGAGATCACCTTTCTCTTTTGATCTTGAGCTTTTCCTTATGGATGAACAAGATCTAAGTATAAGATCTCTCCCTAAGCTTTATACCCAAGGCTTCTCTTAATTTTAATTAATATTACAAATACTAGTATAATATTAATCAAGTAGAAAATTGAACCAAAATATTTATAAAACACTTATATATTTCGGTTTTATGGAGGGAGAAATAGAGAGCTTTTTTTCTCTCTAGAATACTAATTTTGGATGAATGAATAAGAATTATCTCACTAACACATTTTAGTGTAATATTAGGCAAAATTAGATGAAAAACCAATGATGGTTTTTGTCATCAAAAACCGGGTGGAGGGGGGCTTTATGGGTGAGCCAATGCATGAAATTGTTGCTCTTAACAATGTTCATAGGCTTGCATGGCTAGACCATTAGGTAATCATTATGTTTACTTAATAAATTAATCAACACAATATTAACCTAATACTCCACTAATTTCGGTATAAGCATAATATGGAGTCCATATTATTTTAGTCAATTTCTCAATATGTAACATGTCACATGTAACATAAATTTGTTATGTATTTTTAACATATTAAAAATCAACGTATTAATAAAAATACGTCACATACAAAAATCGACTTAGTAATTTCATAATTACTTGTACCAAAATATTTAACCACTTATAAATTACAACTGATTGTATTTATAATAATTCATTCAATTTTAATTGTTTCTTTAAACAATGATTTCATCCGAGTAATCATACAATTCAATTACTCAGACCGTATCTCATTTAATCACATTTCAATTTGATACGTAAATTTTACTTCCAAAATCGTCCGTCAATTTTCAAGTAATTTAATTAACTCGCAACATTATACGATTAATTAAATAATCAATTAAGAGTATTGCCCTTTAGGTATGACCTAGGGGTCAATCGATCACCACCGTCACACGACGGTAATGTCAAACTCTAGTCAACCAATCATTACCGATATATGTTGACCGGTTGTGATAACAATATTACTTCCCAATTGTATTCATTTTAATGAGACTAAAACATGTGATCATCATGATCAACAGTCGTGATCGCATTATTGTCGGAGGACACATATTCCAACAGCCACGCCCCGTACAATGTTTGTTAAGAGATTTTCAAAGTAATGGCTATGGTTTTCATCCATGTATTTTTTATTTAATTGACCTGTTATTTATCTTATTCATATGATTTGATGACTAATCTCATATCTATGTTATATTTCCTTGAAACGCGTGTTTTTGTCTAAACAGTCGTATTCGTGTCTTCCATATTATTTTAATTATCTCACATAAATAGTTGAGTCGAGTTAATATGAAATTGGTTGACTTAGTTATTCTACTCCCTTGAATGCATATATAATATAATGTACCATGCCTATCTCATTATGAATGTAATATGCCTATCTCATCATGAATGTAATATGCCTATCTCATTATGATTATCGTTTATATCCCCTTGTTCATTATTATTCAAGTATAATGTATGATCAATATGTTTAATTAAGTTCTTGCTTACTTGTATTTTGACATATTGTGGCTGGGAGAACCCTAAGTTACTCCCCACTCATCGATCGTGGTGTTCATGTTTACATGAATGACAAAGTTTGTGATGCAGATTATATGGGGGAGACGTGTGAGCAAGCGAGAACGTTGACCCTTGGACTTTAGTTATCGTTTTCTTAGACTCACCTATCTTTAGACTTGTGCTTATTCGTGGGATATCTTTTCCTCAACGCACTTTGTTTTTAATTGTAAAACTTAATTATCTTTCTTTTCATTTTCGTTTGATCACTTATGGTGGATTTCGCACTTTAAACTTTTAAAGGTTTTTAGAAATATCGTATTTTCCGCTTAAATATAATAGTTCTTTTGATGCCTCATCGAGGGGTGTCACAAGCTGAGCCACAACTGCATTATCAACAGAAGAAACTATTCTAATTCCTCCTCTTGGGTTCCCATATTCAGCACAATGCGTAGCCATCTCCTCTATGATTCCCAACCTTTGTCATCATCAATATTCTTCTGGAATCGACCGTTGGATGAAGCATCGAAAATAGCTCAGTGATCGTCATACAACCCATTATAAAACTGATTTTGCATAAAAACCACCGATCGAAACCGTGATGAGGAAGGGACCGCACCAGTTTCTTGAACTGGCTCCATGCTTCATAAAAGTTCTCATCTGGCATTTGCTTGAAACTTGTAATCTTTCCTCTCAGCTGATTAGTTCATTGTGGAGGAAAGTACCTTTTATAGAAGGCTAGGGTTAGGGTCTCCCAGTTGGTAATCCCAGCTGCAGTTCTATCAAGATTAGTGAGCCACTCTCGGGCTCCATCAGTCAGAGAAAAAGGAAATAGAACCTCCTAAATCTTGTTCTCGTCACTCCCTTAGTAGCGGGAATGGTAGAACAAGAGAGTCCGTGAAAACTTCTATGTGCTTTCGAGGATCCTCACACCACATCCAGATACAGATTTCTCTCGACCAAGTTGATATAAGACGGCCGAATGTCGAATATATTCCCATCCTCTATTATAAGGTTGAAACCTTTAGGGATAGAGGCAGCTGTTGGCTCGGAGTGACTCGCGATGTTAGGCATCTTCACGTAACTAGCAGCGAGAAATAGAATTGTCTTCTGCGAAAGACGGTCTTCCGGAAATAAAAAGTGTTCAAGATCGGGTTCAAAAGTACTCAAGGCTTCCTTTTTATTCTTTCTCAGCAATCGTTGTCTATAGCGAAAAGTCCGCTCCGGTTCGGGATCGGTGGCACTAATTTTGACCTGTTAGACACGGGGCATAAACAAAACTAGAGAAAATAAATAAGAATCGTCTCAAGGAATTAAAAATTCCCTAAGACGAAGACAAACGAAAATAAACAGATAAATAGGCTAATTGCCTCTCCAAAGGCGCCAAAATTTGATACCGTCGATTAGTACCAAAAATAAATACTTAAGACAACTAATGAAGTTAGTGGAAGTAGGGTCGATCTCCACAGGGAGGCTATTATATCTATCTGCTATCTAAGTCTCTCTGGTAGCAAATGGGGGCTTAAAATGATTTCTAAACTAAGAGAGATTAAGGCAAGAGAAAGTAAGCGATAAGAGAAATAAGCGATGTAATCAAATAAAGAGAAATATGCTAGGAAGTCGGTTCACCATGGCAGTTAAACAACTCACTCATGAATAGTTCAGACGATCTAATGTGAGAAGGGTAAGGGAAAAGGTCCTTCCGATCCGCTATCCGCCCTAGAATACAACTAACTTAAATTTTGTCCTCATTAGGGTAGTCTACTGTTCATAACAGGTCTGTTCATTCCAATCTTCCAATCTAGGATTTAATTTAACCAACTTAAATAGTTTAGAAGCGTGCACTCTACTAAACGATTACAATTATATTGTCATAAAACAGTTCTCACAATTCAATCATCTAACCTATTCACAACATCGTCAACTCACTACCATGGCTCCCCTAATCCTAACATAGAGAGAATTAGCTACTCATGCTATTAATGATACTAACAATAACAACGATGAATAAACTAACACGAGACATAATAAAAAGATTAAAAGAACAATATTCCATAAATTAATAACAATGATTAAACTGAAATTAAGAAGCAAAACAATGAAGAGAAAACAAGAAGAATTAAATTAAGAGTAAGGAGTAAGAAGGATTATAAAGATAAGAATCCGGCAATAAGAACACAAGTAACGTAGCAAAGGAGAAAGGAAAACAAAGTGTCTGCTTAAAGAAAATTAGGGACTGATTAAGAGTGTAAAGTATGATTAGACATGGTAGTTTAACTTAATGACGTCTTCACCTTATATAGGGAAGCGTTTATTAACTGAAATATAAACTAATCACAGAATAAAATCCCGTGTAGATCAGCAAAATACTCGATCGAGGCATTTGAGATCTCTCGATCGAGTAATTCTTCAGCAAATCCTCTCGATCAAACAAAAGCGGCCTTCGATCGAGAGCTTCCAATTCAGCCTATTTCGATCGAGCTCAGAGACCACTCGATCGAACTCCAACAACTGTCAAATCCATTCGATTGACTAAAAATGATCTCGATCAAATGGTTAGCCACTTAAAACAACTTGAACACGTTTGGTCAGCTTCCAAGGACTTCCTTCACTCTTCCCGAGGCACGACATTCCGCTCTAAATCCTCCATCTCCATAAATGCATGCTAATCGGACTGAATAAGGCACGATTTCACCACTTTGAGGCCCGTTTCTGCAAATGAGACGAAACAAACCAAAGTAGCCTATTCGGGGCATTTTGCAATACAAAACTATAAAAACGACATGGAAATGCGTGCAATAAGAGGCTAAAAAGACTATATAAATTGCACGTATCACACGACATACTACACTAGACTCTTACCATAATAGTCACTTGCTCAAATCTTGAGAATTTTAACAATTTAAAGTCTTAACTTAAGAGGTTACATGATATTGAAAACAACTTAATTCATTAAAATCGATTAAAACAAGAATTGGGTTGGTAAAATTAAAAAAAAAATCCGAGTAAGTGAAATGCTTCATTTTGACACTTTAAAGTCCTTAAGATGTAAAAATTTTAAATGTAAGGCTACTTCAAGCATCATAGGTTTGAAGTTTTCAGAAGCCATGAGTAAGCAACACAAGTAGTAATCATAAAAATAAAATTTTGATATGGTTTGTGTCGGATTTTCAAGAATTTAGTCACACTTTAAGACAAAATTTCCTTAATTTATTCATAGTATAGCAACAACTATCAAATTGACAATCTAATAACATACATAAACCATCTTTAAGAAAGAAAGTACATCCGTTCATGGGTGTTTGAAGAGAAGTTCGTAAATTTCACCAAAGTTTTAAGACGAAATTTGTTTCATTTTGGGACCACATACTACATTCACTACTACAGACACAGGGTATAACAACAGTCAAAAACCGTTGTTATATAAAAAAGAAGACTTAGTTAAAGCGTCTGTTGTTAAAGGTTGTAACAACGGTTGGTTTATCTAAGAAACCAGTTGTGAAAACTATTAACAACGGTTAAAAACCGTTGTCGTTACGAGACATTCGTTGTGGAAAGTGTGACTAATTTTTGGTGGGAAAGTAATAACAACGGTTACAATAGAAAAAACCGTTGTTATAACTAAAGACAATGGGTTTTTTTAATAACCGTTGTTGTTGATTTAAAAAAAAAAATTATATATTACTAGATGCATGCATTATTACTGCAATTCCGATGCATAATGCATTATTACTGCCAAATCCCTGCATATGAAAGGACACAATAATATATGGAATGAGAAGGGTTATAAGATTTGGCACAACTTCCTAAACATATTAATTAAAAAACAACTCAAACGATACATTACTAAGTATAAATTCATGCATTATCTCAATAACCAATCCAGTATATCACTATCTCCACCCTAAACTCCAAACCCTAAATCTTTAAAACCTAATAAACTCTAAACTTCCTTTAACAATGAATGATATCATTCGTAATACATGCATTATAACCGAGTACAACAAGAGTTTCATACGCCGGTTGCTGGAAATCGAGAGGAGGTACAAGAGCTACCTTCAGGACGCTCAGATCGCACTCAAGGACGCCAAAAAAAAAAAGGGTTGTTAGAGCCGCAGATAATGCAGCTATATGACGATATAGCATCTGCGGAACGAAACCTCAAATAGCAAAGGAGGAGAGGATGAATATCATAGAAGAGAATGCATCCCTATATGAATATCTAAGAATTGTATTTTTAGCAATGCATTATGTTTATGTATATATATAAATTAATTAAGTTTATGCATTCCTCTCCATCATCTTCTTTGTTTTATTTTATTTAATTTGTTTTACTAATAAACGCAGAAAAACTAATTAAGCGAATAATAATTAGAGAAAGAACAATGACGGAGTAAAACACATGCAAATAAAAGAATTAGAGAAAGAACAATAATGACGGAGATGACAAAACCTAAAACCATAAAGTGATAGATATTTACCTGATAATTAGAGAAAGAAAGAGACGATGACAACAATAGTGACGGAGATGATAAAGTGACGATGAGAAAGAGACGATGAGAAATAAACGATGAGAAAGAGTGTGGTTGTGTGTTTGTGTTTGTGTTTGTGTTTGTGTTTGTGTTTGTGTTTGTGTTTGTGTTTGTGTTTGTGTTTGTGTTTGTGTTTGTGTTTGTGTTTGTGTTTGTGTTTGTGTTTGTGTTTGTGTTTGTGTTTGTGTTTGTGTTTGTGTTTGTGTTTGTGTTTGTGTTTGTGTTTGTGTTTGTGTTTGTGGCTGTAGCTGATTTGTGTTTGTGTGGTATAAAATTTGGTATAAATATTGACAAGGGTTATTACACATAAACCCGTTGTCATTAGATAATATATTAACAACGGGTCCTTAGAAAACCGTTGTTAAAAAGTATTAACAATGGATTTTAATATAACCGTTGTAATTACTTTTCACTAATTTTGCGCCAAGTTATTAACAACGGTTATAATATATTACAGAGTAAACTGTTGTTATTAGTTTTTATTTTAACAACGGTTGTGCAAGTTTGACACGTTGTTAAAACCAATAACAACGTTTAACAACACATAACCATTGTAATTAAGTTTAGTAAAATTCGCGCTATCCATTCTACAACGTCTTATGGTGATTTCGTGAATAAGCGTTGTTAAAGGGCCGTTGTAGTTGCCTGGATTTATAGTAGTGATTCCTAACTAAGATAGCAGTCTTGTAAGGCAATTATATCAAGTTTACCCATGAAAAACCGAAATTAGGGAATGGCCCACCTAGAATTCGAAATTTTGAGACGAAAGTTTCACATATTAAAAAAGATTCATCAATAACAACAAAAGGTTAAGCCTTTGTTGTCCAATTAGATTCAACAACAAGCACCAAAATCCCATTATTAACTCAAGAACACCATTTTCGAGTTCAATGGTGGATAAAATTTCATAACAATTTGATTTTTATCAACAACAATGGTGTAAACAATTTACTACTATCCTGAATTAAGTAAAATGGGTAAATAATTAACAAAACTCAAATGATTTAAGTGTAGATCTAAAGAAAACGTAAATTGGGGAAAAGATGGAAGAGGATGAATAAGCTTACCTTGACAAATTAATGGAATTAGGTGAGAAAAGTGGAGTAATAGGATGAATCCCAAGCAAAATGTAACAACAATGGAGGTTTTTGGGGGATTTTTGGTGAGGAAAGAGATAAAGATATGAAGATAAGAATGAAAAGTGAAGGAGGTAGGAGCTATTAGTCGAGTAGCCCAACCATGTGAATCCACTCGGTCGAGTGCTGAGTGTACTCATCGAGTAGAAGGCCTACTCGGTTGAGTGACAGTTTTCCAGAAATGTACCACCTCCTGGATTTGGTCCACTCGGTCGGGTCAAGGGTCCACGCGATCGAATGATTGTTTAGTCGAACGAGTTGGTACTCGCACTCAGTCAAGTGATTCCTTTAGGTTAAAATTCTCAACAAGGCCCTATCGATGGATTTCCTGCAAGACAGTAAGAGGTTCGAGAGTCCATCGTCTATCGATGACACGTCCTGAGTTAGCTCACGCGGCATCATAATCGCCGTCCCTTATCTACTACTTCCACACTCGCATTTACTCTAGTAAAAATCGTCACCAATTATTCTCTAACGGTAATGCTATCAAGCATTAGATAAACACACGATATGAATCAAGAGAATGGAATTATCATCCTTCAAATGTGCCATAACATGTAAATCTACTTATCCGATTTCCGTATCTTACCACACACATGTGAGAGCCCATAACATGCAAGAGTCTATAAAAAACCACATCATTCATGTAATCGCACAACATTGGCTATTTCGTTCACCCCTACTTGTAACCACCCACATAATGATCAACCGAGACAATAGGCACTAGTTTTGATATGAGGGCGCCCACTCATCCAAAAACCGATCTCCTATTGTACTCATGTCAGGTTCCTTTTATTAGACACACCTAGACTCATTTTGGTTCAATGGTTTGGGTTCCAAAATCGAAGCTCTGGTACCACTTTGGCACACCTCCTTCTTACCCAGCCAAGGTAATTAGGAGATGTTACCATCTCGGTTTCCCGAGCCGGTGATATCAGAGTTGCAATTAAGAAACAATTAAATATATATAAGTATTGAGTGAACTATATAACCATGAATAAAAGAATACAACTCATGACCACTATATACTATTCTAACCGACTATGCTCAACGCGGATGTCATCAAGGCTCATCTCGTCTCCCACGTGCTACTAAAGCTAACCTGTTCATAATCTGCTCCCCATATGATCGGAAATATCATATGGATCAATACAGGCCACCTCGAAAATAGGTGTCATTTAAACAGACACACAAACGTCAGTTTTAATACATAATTACGAAATACAACTTAGAATCACCTATAACTTTAAGTTCAACTAGTAAAGTTATAACTAAAAGAGCTATAACATTACTTGTCAAAATTACTTCTGAAATTACCGTTATTGAATGATGACCTTCTTGGAGTTAGTGTCCTCCACAATAGTGCGTTAACATAATAAATCTCATTAATGGAATATCATCATATATTTAATTATTTGATCCTCGTCAGTTGATTAACGTAAATCGATAACGGTTGGCTGACTAGAGTTTGACGTTATTGTCGTGAGACGGCGGTGATCAACTGACCCCTTTCGGTCACACCTAAAGGAACGAACCCCAATTGATAACTAATTAATTGTATGAGATACAATTTGTTTAGTCCCTTGATTTATAGACTAAGAGGTTAGTCGATTATTTTTAGAGAGATTTTGAGTTGCGAACTCGAGGGAGTTTAGATCATTATTTAATTATGCGATAATTAAATAATAAGTTTTGGGAAACGGGTTTTAGTTAATTAACTGTTAATTTACTAAAATTGTACTAATTGATTAATGTGATTAATATTAGTACGTAAATAATATGTGTAGTGGTACACGTATATTTACGGAGTGAATTGGACGAATTAATTATGGAAGTATTTAAACATGATACGATGTTTAAAATAAAAATTACACGGATTTGTGCGACAAATATAAGAACCAACATGGACCCGTAAATGTTCAAGTGGACCGTGTAAAATAAGAGTAGTGGATGATTATTCACATAATCATTTCACCTTATTTTGTATACTACCATAATTTATCTTATGTAAGAGTTTGCATGTGATGTAAGATAAAAATATAAGACAAATTTTCTCCACTCTCTCACTCTACCTTCCACCCGCCACTTCCCTTCCCTATATACTCCATCTATTGTTCACATTTTACTCTACCTCATTTCTTTACTCTACCTACATGCATGTGAACATTTTATTCATCTCTCTAAAATAATAATCCTTACTACTAAGCTTGTTAGTAAGAACACAAATAATATTACTAAGACTAGTACTAGTTAGTAATACTACTAATAATAATCAAGGGTAAAATATTAACAAGTTCTAGTTCATACTTGTTATTATTTTTGGGTTAGTTCTTGGGTGCAACAAGAAGGAGATCTTCTATTTTGAAGATTTGCAAGGAGGATCTTCCATTGGTATAAGCTCAAGAACAAGCTAGTAAGGTGAACTAGTTTGTGCACTTTTTACCACAAATTCAATGTAAGGAAATTGCTCTTTCCTTTTATGCTTTCATATTAGCATGCATGTTTCATAGATCACCTAAATGATAATTTATGAGATAAATTAATTTTATTAGAGAGTCTAATATGGATCTATGATCTTTCAAGTGGTATCAGAGCTTAGGCTTGTAATTTGCATGTTGATTTTAAGCATTTTAATGAATTATGAGATAATTTGTAAAAACTCAAAAATTGTGTTAGAAGAGGTTTTAGCACAAAATTTTTGGGACATGCATATCTACTTATCTAAAAAGGTTTGTGGATTTTTTTGGTGATTTCTGAAGTTATTTTGTTAATTTTAATGTTTTTTGGTAGAAAACCGAGTCAAAATGTCGCATTTTAGTGAAAAATTGACTAAAATTAGTTAAAGGTTGACTCTGTGCATGGATTTTTTTGGTAGTTCATGCATGTTTTATAATAATTTTATGCAAAAAGTTGAAGGTTGGTTCGAATTTTTTGCATGTTTATTGATTTTTGAGTTAAAAGTCGATAAAGGTCCAATTAATTAATCATAATTTCGAAACTTTTGATTCTGCCCATGATAAATTTATGTACATTTAATAATATTATTTAAATTTCAAAAGTGATTTTGTATGTGTGGTTTCACTTTGTTTTGATGTTTATTGGTTTTAGTGGTTAAAAACCGATAAATATCGATCTTTTTCTTCACAAAATTTATCCGGAATTTTTGGGCAATTTTTCTGACATTTTGGTGTTCTTGGGAGTGTTCCAGAATACTAAAAGTTTTTGTTTCAATTTTTTGGGTAATTTTTCAATTATTTTGGATTTTTACTAATATATTATGATTTTATCGATTAAATTAGCAAATTATCACCAAATCAAACTAATAATTTATCATAAAATTAGTGAGGACTAATTTTGAGGTTCAAAATAATTTGGACAATTAGTTTGGACTTAAATGAGATTTAAGAGTTAATTATTTATTTTTACATGTTAAAAATCGATTAAATCCACAAAAACCGAGATGGATACCAATGAATGATAGATAGGGCGATTTTGGCATCATTTTTTTACAGAATTTTAAGCATATTTATTTAAGTTGAATGAATGATTGTCATTTATTTAAAGTATTTATCTTATTGTACCTAGTATGGCCTAATTAATTTTAATCGTTATTACCCGAAATGAATGGGAATATCGATTTGTTTGTAATTAAATACGATCTCGTATCGTCGGTTTGTAATTAATTAATAGTTTTATTTTATTTTATTAATTAATGTATAATAGGAATAGCTATGTAATTCATTTGTAATAGTTATTTTTACCGGCGTTTCCAAAAGACGGATTACAACGAGACGGAGTCTATTTTTGGAAGGTGTTCCAAATCCCACAAGGAAGAGCCACTTATGGAATGAAGAGGCAAGGGACCAAGGAGTTTGTTTCCGAAATGTAATAGACTAGTTTTTATTAAATAGGTGGCCATAATAGGATTTATTCATATGCTTACATGTTTGCTTGTTTTATTTTCGCGCATGCCAAAATCGCCATTCACATGCATTTTATTTTTGCGGTTGTCAATTCACGTCATTTACATTCACCGAATTAATTCACTTATAAGGAATTTATGACTAAATTGACAAGATCTCTCACATAACTAAAATTGAGATTAGCCTTACCAATTAGTAACACCTATGAATCTCTTGTTCATTAGAGCCACGCTCGCCCAAGCGGGGTGTTCTCTTTTTACCTTGGGTAAGTAGGGTGATAAACGGTTATCACACGCTAAAATTGGTTGGACTCAACGGGATATAAGACGGTCTTGTGTTCCGGGGCTAGTAGATGAATTTGAGGAAATTCGTCGACCAAGAGTTCTAGAGGTAGAATTAGTCAACGTGACTTACCGAATTTACGCAATTATGGGATGTTTCGCCCAAGCGATGCTCATTTTTTTTTTAATATTTGGGTCTTAGAATAATTTATATAATTTAGTTGGAGGTCATTATATAAATGCTAAAACTTGCTAAACATGTTTTTACAAGTAATTTTTAAAACAATGAATGTTAATTTTTCCTTTTTGTTGTAGCATTTTAATTCGCAATGGCAACTTCATCAACTCCATCGACTACTTCACTAGGCAAAGATTCATGGCTAAGGTCCGTAATGGACAAATGTATTTTAAAAGATGACGGTAGTAACTTTCTTGAATGGGAATCCAACATCAAAAGTGCCGCGTTGTCCGACAATGTGCTCACTTACTTGACCGATGCTCCTCCAATCGAGCCCGGTGCAAGAGCTTCATCGGCGGTGCGGATCGCCTATGATGACTATGTGAGGATGTTGAATGATATCAAGAATGTGTTGATATGGTCAATATCCCCAAAGCTCAAGCTATCATGCATTTATTTAAATGCTTACGAGATTTTCACTCGTATGATCACTATGTTTTCACAAACACCAAAAGTCCGTCAATACGATGCGGCGGCACGCTTCTTTGAAGCTAAGCTTGAGAGGGGCCAAAAGGTTGGTCCCCATGTACTCAAAATGGTCGAATATGTTGATATCCTAGAGCGTCTAGGGTGTAAGATTACTAAGACTCTTGTGGTGGATCGTATCCTTCACTCACTCCCCACCCAGTTTGCCCACTTTAGGGTAAACTACAACATGAATGACATGGATAAGAGTTACCATGAAATTCATGCACTCCTCACCCAAGCGGAGAGGGATGTGGAGGCTAGTGGGAGTGAAAAGGGAGATGTTTTAACCATGAAGTTAAAGAACATGTCTCTTGGAGTTAAGAAAGGAAAAGGGAAAGAAAAGTCCCAATTCAAGAAATCGTCAAAGAAACATGACAAGGGAAAGGGGAAGGCCGTTGAGAATGGCAATCCCAAGGCAAAAAGTGTCAAGCTCTACGAGGCCGAATGTTTCCATTGTAATGGGAAGGGGCATTATAGGAGGAGTTGTCCCAAATACTTGGAGGATCTCAAGGAAGGGCGTGTGACGCCTATTGGTATGATTTCCTCTCTCTATGTGATAGACGTTAATTATGCTTGTACTTCCACTTGGGTACTTGATACCGGATGTGGCTCTCACCTTTGTAACCATTTGCAGGGTATAAGAGACGTGCAAGCACTAGCAAAAGGTGATGTGGATCTCCGCATGGGCAATGGAGCTAGAGTAGCCACCGTTGCCGTAGGGACCTATGTGCTCACTTTAGTTAGTGGTTTAGAGTTGTATTTAAATAAGTGTTATTTTGTACCAACTTTAACTAAGAACATCATCTCCATTTCCGCGTTAGACGCGGAAGGCTTTTGTTTTATGATGAAGGACAAGTGTTGTACTTTGTCTATTAATGATGTGGTTTATGGCAAGGCCATTTCAATTGTAGGCATTTATGTTTTAAATGATGTTAATGACGTTTATCATATGGAAACTAAAAAGCTCAAAAAGGGTGATCCAAACGAATCCTACCTTTGGCATTGTCGTTTAGGCCACATAAACGAAAGACGCATTAAGAGACTTGCTTCATCAAAAGTGCTCAAACCATTTGGTTTCGAATCTTATGGTACATGCGAGTCTTGCCTTTTAGGCAAGATGACTCGTGCACCTTTTGCGGGAAAAAGGGACACGAGCTAGTGATGTTTTGGCTCTCATACACACGGATGTGTGTGGACCATTAACCATCACCGCTAGAGGAGGTTTTCACTACTTCATTACTTTTACTGATGACTTAAGTAGATATGGGTATGTCTACTTAATGAAGAACAAGAGTGAAGCCTTTGACAAGTTCAAAGAGTTTCAAAAAGAAGTAGAGAACCAATTGGATAAAAAGATAAAGACCCTACGGTCCGACCGTGGTGGTGAGTATCTAAATATTGAATTTGATTCACACCTAAAAGATTGTGGTATAGTATCACAATGGACTCCTCATGGTACACCGCAAGTAAATGGTGTGGCCGAAAGGAGAAACCGAACTTTACTTGATATGGTTCGGTCAATGATGAGTCTAAATGAGCTTCCTAGTTCATTTTGGGGTTTTGCCCTCTTGTCTGCAGTATTTTCACTAAATCGAAGCCCGACTAAAGCGGCCGATAAGACTCCATATGAGATATGGACAGGAAAAGTCCCTCATTTGTCATTCATGTGTATTTGGGGTTGCGAAGCATACATTAAGATCAAGTCTGACAATAAGCTTGCACCCAGGTCTGACAAATGTCTTTTTTGTAGGATATCCAAGGGAAACACGTGGCTATTACTTCTACAATAAACACGAGAACAAAGTGTTTGTGGCTCGTGATGTTGTCTTCCTAGAAAAGGAGTTTATTTCTAGGAGACAGAGTAGGAGAAAATTTGAACTTGAAGAAGTTCGAGAGCCACAAACCGAGAATGAGGTAGAGGAGAACGTGGAGGATATCATTCCCTCTTCATCTGAAACGGTAATTATTCCTAGAAAGTCAAGTAGGATTTCTAATCCACCTGACCGTTACCTTGGTAACATCGAAGAAGATGGTGTTTTGTTACTTTTTGAAAGTGATGAACCCACTACCTACAAATAGGCCATGTCTAGTCCCGACTCCTCGCTTTGGCTGGAAGCCATGCGGTCCGAAATGGATTCCATGTATGAGAACCAAGTATGGGACTTAGTTGATTTACCTGAGGGAGTGCGACCCCTTTAGTGTAAATGGATATATAAAATTAAGCTCGGTGTGGATAAACATGTGGATGTTTACAAAGCTAGATTGGTGGCAAAAGGTTTCACCTAAGTTCATGGTTTACACTATGACGAAACCTTCGCTCCTGTCGCTATGCTTAGGTCCATTAGGATAATCTTAGCGGTTGCCGCATTTCATGATTATGAGATTTGGCAAATGGATGTCAAAACCGCCTTCTTGAATGGGATTCTAGAAGAAGAGGTGTACATGATACAACCTGAAGGTTTTGTGGATACATCTAACCCTAAGAAGGTGTGTAAGCTTAAAAAGTCCATCTATGGTCTTAAGCAAGCATCTAGGAGTTGGAATCATCGCTTTGATCATGTTATTAAACAATACGGTTTCACTAGAAATATGGAAGAACCGTGTTTATACATGAAGTTTAGTGGGAGTAAGGTTGCATTCCTTGTCCTATATGTGGATGACATATTGCTCATTGGGAATTATGTTCCTTCACTCACTTCCGTTAAGGAGTGGCTAGGGAAACACTTCCAAATGAAGGACTTGGGAGAGGCACAACGAATCTTAGGTATCCGGATCTATAGGGATAGGTCCAAGAGGATACTAGCATTGAGTCAAGAAGCTTATATTGACAAAGTTCTTGATCGGTTATATATGAAAGACTCCAAGAGAGGATTCCTACCTATGGGCCAAGGGATTACTTTGACCAAGTCACAATCTCCCTCCACCCCTAAGGAAATTGAACACATGAAGACCGTCCCTTATGCTTCCGCTGTTGGGTCTATCATAAATGCTATGATTTGCACTCGTCCCGACGTTGCGTATGCCTTGAGCATGACAAGTCGGTATCAAGCCAAGCCTGGTGAGAGTCACTGAATAGCCGTAAAGAACATCCTTAAGTACTTGAGAAGGACTAAGGATTCGTTATTAGTGTTTGGAGGAGAAACTGAGTTGCGTGTAAGAGGTTACACGGACGCAAGTTTCCAAACCGATCGGGATGACATGAAATCCCAATCCGGCTACGTGTTTATGATAAATGGAGGAGCTGTTTGCTGGAAGAGCTTCAAGCAAAGTGTTACTGCGGATTCTACAACAGAGGTCGAGTACTTTGCGTCCGAGGCCGCGAAGGAAGTTGTTTGGATTAGGCAATTCATGGAGGGGCTAGGAGTAGTCCATTCCGCAAAAGATCCTATCACTCTATATTGTGATAACAGTGGAGCTATTTTTCAAGCCAAAGAGCCCAAGTCTAGTAACAAATCTAGACACATTGAAAGGAAATACCATGTAATTAGAGATTTTGTGGAAAGGAAGGAAATTGACATTTGTAAGGTTGGGAGGATGATAATATTTTGATCCTTTAACCAAGCCTTTAGCAAAGGCTAAGCATGATGGTCATGTCGTCGCTATGGGATTGAGACGAGTAGGTACTGCATTTTCTTTAGATTATGGATATGTAATAATTGGATAGTGTATCTTTTATTATATATATGATAATCACATTCATTGTTTTCGCATTCATTTCTTTTATGAATTTTTTATTTAGTGTGACTAAATTTAAATACCTTGTTTATCTGAATAAGTTGTGGAGACAATGTTGAACACTATTCATGTGAATAAGATGAACATTGTATTTTGTCCCTAGTCACTTAATGAGGTGACGTCTCGGAGTGACTAGATTGTAAGTCGATTGATGGTTGTTCAACACCATAAGGTCATATGTGATGACTGGTCGATTACATAGGCAGAGTGTGTGACACTTTGCCGGACAGTGACCAATTAGAGAGTCCCTAAGCTCTATTATAGACGCCTGGTCGTGGCGGGGATCTCTAAGATGTTCTAATGAGTCGATTCTTTTGACTGGAGACTATTATCTGAGCAGGTGCAGTTTCCGAGTGACTTTTGTTTTTGTCCTAGGTCGTGCCGTGAAAGAAGGCCAAAAGGGCATTTACTAGGTCATGGTGAGCTGTATTGTGCAATAGGATAGATAGGGCATACAATAATTGTCCACCCACGTTGGGTAACTATATCTCAAGGCCACTCAAAGACTTAATGACTACAAATGCGTGGCCACGCTCGGAAGTAATCTGTGAGAGATTTTTCCGGTCAGGTAGTCACACTCCCGATCGAGAAAACCACTAGCGATGTGTTCATGTGCAAGTGCGACCTAAAAGACACCATGCATTGAGTGGGAGATTAAAACGGACAAGAGAATTGGTAGCGCACACCATGTGTCGGACAAATGGGAGATTGTTGGAGTTAGTGTCCTCCACAATAGTGCGTTAACATAATAAATCTCATTAATTGAATATCATCAGATATTTAATTATTTGATCCTCGTCAGTTGATTAACGTAAATCGGTAACGGTTGGCTGACTAGAGTTTGACGTTATTGTCGTGAGATGGCGGTGATCAATCGGCCCTTTCTCATCACACCTAAAGGAACGAACCCCAATTGATAACTAATTAATTATCTAAGATACAATTTGTTTAGACCCTTGATTTATAGACTAAGAGGTTAGTCGATTATTTTTAGAGAGATTTTGAGTTGCGAACTCGAGGAGTGGCAGTTATTATTTAATTATGCGATAATTAAATAATAAGTTTTGGGAAACGGGTTTTAGTTAATTAACTGTTAATTTACTAAAATTGTACTAATTGATTAATGTGATTAATATTAGTACGTAAATAATATGTGTAGTGGTACACGTATATTTACGGAGTGAATTGGACGAATTAATTATGGAAGTATTTAAACATGATACGATGTTTAAATTAAAAATTACACGGATTTGTGCGACAAATATAAGAACCAACATGGACCCGTAAATGGTCAAGTGGACCGTGTAAAATAAGAGTAGTGGATGATTATTCACATAATCATTTCACTTTATTTTGTATACTACCATAATTTATCTTATGTAAGAGTTTGCATGTGATGTAAGATAAAAACATAAGACAAATTTTCTCCACTCCCTCACTCTACCTTCCACCCGCCACTTCCCTTCCCTATATACTCCATCTATTGTTCACATTTTACTCTACCTCATTTCTTTACTCTACCTACATGCATGTGAACATTTTATTCATCTCTCTAAAATAATAATCCTTACAACTAAGCTTGTTAGTAAGAACACAAATAATATTACTAAGACTAGTTAGTAATACTACTAATAATAATCAAGGGTAAAATATTAACAAGTTCTAGTTCATACTTGTTATTATTTTTGGGTTAGTTCTTGGGTGCAACAAGAAGGAGATCTTCTATTTTGAAGATTTGCTAGGAGGATCATCCATTGGTATAAGCTCAAGAACAAGCTAGTAAGGTGAACTAGTTTGTGCCCTTTTTACCACAAATACAATGTAAGGAAATTGTTCTTTCCTTTTATGCTTTCATGTTAGCATGCATGTTACATAGATCACCTAAATGATAATTTATGAGATAAATTAATTTTATTAGAGAATCTCATATGGATCTATGATCTTTCAGACCTATACTATCTAATCTTCCTGGAGATCTTCAGTATTAGAATCATCTCTTCATCTTGATCATAAGCTCTTCATCTTGAGCTTGTTATAGACTTGAGCGAGCCTTTTGCTTGAGTGATCATCATACTTGAAACTTGTTACAGTTACGATGACGCTTTAAGAATCTTCAATGTTATAGCTAAAGTTGCTATAACATTACTTGAATGATGCTTCACAAATCTTCAATGTTATGGCCAAGATTGCTATAACATTACTTGCTTGTATTGTAAACTTTAATCAATCTATTTAAAGACTAACAAACGATTACGAGAAAGACTATATATACTATAAAGCACACACTTGCCATTATCAAAACTAATCATATATCTTTATGGTCCATCAAATTCCCCGTTTTTGATGATGACAAGTCTCTTACGATTTGTGACTAAGTGTAAGTTCCCCTTCAACATAATACTATAAAGTCATAGTCAGTTGAACGCAAGAACAAGCCATTTATATACAAAATATAGCATCTAAGGACCTTAAGAGATTAAAGGTTCTGACAAGAAGCAAGCTTAGGCAAATACTTAAGTCACGTTCATTTTCTTCCCCCTCTTGACATCATCGAAAAGACGAGAACAGACATAAAACGACTAGAATGATATCAACCGAGCCAAGAAATATATATTAATCAAAGCACATATTATAGCATAAGAATGATTTCAACATAAGCAAGCTCGAAATATAGAATGTGTAATACAAACCAAGATGAGTATATATTTTGTAAGAGAGAATGAAAATAGTCACTCACTTAACTACGACCTACAAAAACATGCATGCAATCTAACATGATAGATATCTCTAGTAACCGTATATATACACTCCAACCAATCGAGGTCCAAAACACATGCCGAGGACTTACAAAGTAATGTGAGGTTAGGTAATTGGGTAAGAAAGGCAAACTAATTTGGATATGTGGCGGTAAAAGCCAAGCTAGAACCGATTATAATCAAAAGTAGCCATATTCCACTTTCAAACCTAACATGAAAGATGATGCACCATGCCAAGTATGGCACAAACTCACTCACATCAACAAGTATTTCTCCTCAATTAATATGGAAATGATAAGAATAGGAGTAATAAGAGGTTCTTGCTTTTCCATCTTTTATAGTATCATTTTTATTTTCTTTTTTTGTATTTTTTTTTCATTTCATTTTTTTTCATTTAAGTTCATCTTTTTCTTCTTCCTTCCAATATCCATCACAAAATTAACAAAATTGACCACAACAAGACTTCCAAACTTATCAACAAGACTAGCTTGACAAGGGTAGGCCATATGAAATGTAGTAGAATAAATGGGTCAAAACGAGGCAAATTTGGCTATCGTGAGGTTAGTAGGTAAAACGTAAAGGAAGGGTAGCCTCTCCACATGTGTCACCACCACAAACCGAGTGTAAACAGGTAATAAGAGAAAAATTTTATGCTTATGCAATTTGATGTTACGGGCCATGTAAGGAGTACTACTCAAATCCTAAATAAAATCAATCATGAACGTCATTGGTTAATGAAGCTCTAAACCTTATAATGTATAAGTGATGAACAAGAATTATGGTTTATATACAACACAAAATATAACAGAGTAGCAAACGGAAGATTCTCACAAGATAATAAAATACTATATAAGAATGTACTTGCAGCGGAAATTACGAACACAGTCATACAATCTCGTTAAATCTAGTCAGTCATATGGGAAATAAAATATTTGTGACAAGTTTAGTTGCCACCAACTAAACCAATTTCCAACCGTAAAATCCCAAAACGTTCTCTAGCCAATGCTTTGGTAAAAATGTCAGCCCATTGTTTTTCTGTACTACAAAATTTCAGTCTTATGTTGCCCTTATCTACATGGTCACGTAGAAAATGGTGTCTAATGTCTATATGCTTAGTTCGTGAGTGCTGCGCAGGGTTCTTAGATATGATTATAGCACTCGTGTTATCACATAAAATAGGTATACACCCAACATTAACACCGTAATCACATAACTATTGCCTAAGCCATAAAAGTTGAGAACATACCGGTCAAATGCGGCAAAGTATTCGGCTTCAATTTGTAGATAACGCAATGAATTTCGCTTCTTTGATCCCCATGTAATAATACACGGTCCAACAAATGTAGCTATGCCGGAAGTACTTTTTCTGTCAAGTGAACAACCCGCATAATCGCATCTCGAATACCCTATGAGATCAAAATTACACTCAAGAGGATACCATAGATATAATTTAGATGTACCAATTAAATACTTCAAGATTATCTTAACTGCAATCATATGCGATTCTTTAGGGCACGATTGAAATCGAGCAAAAACGCATACACTAAACATTATATCGGGAGGACTTACAGTTAAATAAAGAAGTGAGCCAATCATACCTCGATAAGTCGTCTCACCGACAGACTTACCATTTTCATCCAAAGTCAACTTCTTATACACTGTACCCATGGGAGTTGGTTTAGAATTAGAATTTCCCATACCGAATTTCTTGATTAGCACCTTGATGTATTTTTGTTGATGTATCATAATTCCTTCAGTAGTTTGTTGAATTTGGAGTCCAAGGAAGAACTTGAGTTCTCCCATCATGCTCATTTCGAATTCTTAGGTCATCAATTCTGAAAAATACTTACATAAACGATCATTAGTCGAACCAAAAATAATATCGTCAACATAAATTTGTACAAATAATAGATCGGAATTTCCAGTTTTCAAGAATAAAGTTTTATCGACAGATCCTCTTTTAAAACCACTTTCAAGAATATATTTTTTACAATCTGTCATACCACGACCTAAGAGCTTATTTCAAACCATACAAGGCTTTATCTAATTTGAAAACGTGGTTTTGAAACTTGCTATTGAGAAATCCTGGAGGTTCTTCAACAAAAACCTCCTCATTCAAATAACCGTTAAGAAAAGCTATCTTAACGTCCATTTGATAAAGTTTAATTCCTTTATGAGCAGCAAATGCTATCAATAGTCTAGTAGCCTCAAGTCTGGCTACAAAAGCGAAGGTTTCATCATAGTCAATTCCTTCTTGTTGATTATACCCTTGTACAACCAATCTGGCTTTATTTCGTACAATAACACCTGTATCATCCACTTGTTTCGAAAACCCATCTTGTACCAATAACGTTCGGTCTTTAGGTCTTGGAACCAAATGCCAAACTTTATTTCGTTCAATCAGGAGCTCTTCTTGCATAGCAACCATCCAACTGTTCTGCAAGTGCTTCCTTGATATTTGTTGGCTCAATAGTTGATAGGAAGGAGTAAAAAGAACAGAAGTTGTTAAGCTTTCTAGAGTTCGAACTCCTTCATTTAAACTTCCTAGGATGGTTTCCATTGGATTAGAATCCTTATATTTCCATTTCTTAGAAAGAGGAGGCACATCCTCATCTGAACTGGCCTCGCCTTCTTCGAATGATTGGGGTTCAACCCTTGTTCCCCCTGAATCCAATCATGGGGTTATACCACAATCGGGTATAACTCTGGATCTTGTTCGTTGATTTGGATTTAATGTTATAGCATCATCAGCTATAACTTCTGTTTCCAATTGCTTGGATAGAGAAGAGGTTATAGTATCATCAAATATATTCTCAATTCTCTTTTCTTTATCATTCTAAGGGCTTCCTTGTTCATCATTTGTGCCCTCAATTTCTTTATCTTCCTCATCCATTCGGAAGATCATCCCTGGATAGTCGGAAATTAGGTTCGTTCAAATCTTCTTCCTCGTCTTGTTCAGCTTTATCAAACATATTATTTTCATCAAAAACAATATGAATACTTTCATCGATGCATAAAGTTCTCTTATTGAAAACTTTATATGCTTTACTATGACTAGAATAACCGACAAACACAGCTTCGTCACTTCTGGGATCGAATTTGCTTAATCTATTTTTACCATTATTATGGACAAAATATTTAATCCCGAAGCAACGTAGATGCGATATGTTGGGTTTAAGTCCTCTAAGAAGTTCATAAGTAGTCTTCTTGAGAATGGGTCTAATCAAAGCTCGATTATTAACATAGCATGCAGTACTAATAGCTTCGGCCCAGAAATTTCGAGGTAGGCCGCTACATAACAACATCGTGCGTGCCATATCCTCCAATGTTCTGTTCATACGCTCTACAACACCGTTTTATTGTGGGGTTCATGGTGCCGAGAAGTTATGCCCAACACCATTCTCCCTACAGTATTCTATAAAAGCATGGTTATGAAATTCAATGCCATGATCCGTACGAATAGATACTAATTTGGATTTATATTTGTTTTGGGCAAGCTTCATTAGAACTGCAAATTCTTCGAAAGTTTCATCTTTTGAATTGAGAAAGATTGGCCAAACATATCTAGAGTAATCATCAACTAGAACGAAAACATACCTGTATCCAGCTCTACTTCTTACCATCATTGGGCCACATAGATCCATATGCACGAGTTCTAGTGGTTCATTGGTACTTACCATTCTCTTGGGTTTGAACGATGATCTCACATGTTTGCCACGAGCACACGAGTCACATAAGATTTCTTGATCGAATTTGATTGAGGGAAGTCCTTCAACCAAATTCCATCTCTTTAACTTATTCAACCTTGTTGAATTTATGTGAGCAAGCCTTTTGTGCTAAAGACACGGATCATCTGTTGTTATTTTTATGCATATAAACGTGTTAGTAGGAATATTATTTAGATCAATCATGTACACGTTCCTTCTACGATGTCCTTCAAGCACAACACTACTTGTTCCTTCAATTATTATTCGACAAGAATCTGAATGAAAGACAACTTTATTTCCTTTATCGTATAATTGAGAGATATTGAGTAAATCGTGCTTGAGACCACTAACAAGATAAACATCACTAATAGCATGAGAAGAAGATGTTCAAACTTTACCAACACCGATAACCTTACCCTTCTTATTATCACCAAATGTGACCTTACCTCCATCGAAGGGTTCAAGTGAAAGAAATAAATTTACATCTCCAGTCATGTGCCTTGAGCATCCACTATCAAGGTACCATAGGTTATTTTCTTTCATCACAACCTGCAAAATAATTAGATACAGTTTTTTGGTACCCAAGCTAGGTTGGGTCCTTTGATGTTAGTCACTCTAAAAACTAAATCTTTTCTAACCCAAATCCTTTTTATAATGTTACGTTTTGGAGTCGAATGGGTTTGTCTGGGAACCGTCTTGGGTTGAGTTATGGGTTCCTCATGTCGTGGTCTTTCAGGTTGTTTTGGAGGAGCTTTGGTTTTGAAGGACTCTTTAGGTTTAGGCGTTTGTTTTGATTTGGTGGCGTTCTTAAAATCGAAGATCATATCATAGAACCAACGATGATCATTATTGCATTCTTCACTTGTACTCGGTTCAGATGGGGTATATTCATTATCCTCGAATACAGTTTCAGAAGCTTTAACAAAGTCGATTCCTTTTCTTAAATCCTGAGCATATTTGACACAGTATTCTTGGACATGACCAATATGACCACAGTAATTACAAATCAAATATTCTGGTAGATTTACATATTTTCTCCTCCTAAAATCTCGTTCGGAAGGAGTTGATTTTCATTTAGAGTGATCTCTACGACCATAGCATTCGTGCCCTAATCCCATCTACATGTTATTATCTGATTGCTCAATTAGGAAATTTAGGACACGTGTGCTACCTTTCCACTTTTCGTGAACCTTTCTAGCATGTAAGAGTAAGTCTTTTAAGGACTGAATCTCTTTATTACATTTGGAATGGTCTGACTCTACAACTTTGGAAGGAGGAGTCTCTTCATAATTGTCACGAAAGTTTTGGAATATGTCATTAAGAACTCGTACCATCTCGGTATGCGTTCTTTTAGTATTTAATAGAACAGTTTTAGATTCCTTTAATTGCTGAGTTAGAGATTCAATTTCCTTCTTTTGATCTGAGATCACAGCTTCTCTAGCCATAGCCTTTGACTCAAGAAGCTGTTTGACTTTCCTTAATTTCAAGGTTATAGCTTCACTACCTGTAACTTTGGCTTGAAGATGCTTAATGTTGAGTTTCAGATCTGAGGTTATAGCGTCATTAGCTATAACTTTAGACTCAAGAACCTTTTTCTCAACATTTGTCACATCTGAAGTTGTAGCCATATTGGCTGTAACTTTAGATTTGAGCTTTTTGGCCTTTGCTTTAAGGCGATGATTCTCTTCAGCAATATCGAGAATTTTTTCTTTCAAGTCTTTCAATGCCAACTCTTGTCGATGACACTTATCAAGAGATTGCTTGAAGTATTCAATTAATGAATTCCTAGGCAATTTCTTAACACTTTTCTTAAGTTCAAGATAGCTCACCTCTTCTTCTTCTTCTGAATCGGAATCTCCTTGAAAGCAGCAATAGAAGTCCACGCTATCTTTATCACTGTCTGAAAATAGGTCAAGACTGACGTTGCTAAGAAATAGGTTAGCAACTTCTTCTTCTTCTTCTGACGCTTCATCGTCCTCAGTGTCGAGATCTCCCCAGCACGATGCCATCATTACTTTCTTAAACTCCTTCTTGGTCTTCTCACGTTTTGCTTTGTCTTTAATTTTCTCCCATGTGGGACAATCCTTAATCATATGATTGGATTCTCCGCACTCGAAGCATCCTCTATTAGCAAACGTATTTTTTGACTCAGAAGTTTTCTTATTATAGGACTTGTTGTTGTTGTTGTTGTTGAACGATTTTGCTTGCTTATTTCTCAAAATTCGTTTATTAAATCGTTTAGAAAACAAAACCGTTTTGTCCTCTATTTCAACATCGTCATCTTCCTTAGCAGATGCTTGTAGAGCCATGCTCTTACTGTTACTGGACTCGACCTCATCGTCATCCAGGACGAGTTCATGAGCCATGACAGCCCCAATAAGTTCTACATATGGTAGAGAGGTGAGATCTCTAACTTCTTCCATAACCGTGACCTTGGGACGCCATTTCTTGGTTAAACTCCTAAGTAATTTTCTAGCAATATCCTCGGAGTTAAAAGTTCTACCAAGATTTTTGAGCTCATTGACTATAGTAGAAAATCGTGCTGACATGCCGTCAAGTGAGTCATTCTTTTCCATTTAAAAAAGTTTATATTTTTGAATCAGCAAGTCAATACGATATTTCCTAACAGCCGACGTTCCTTTATAGGCCAACTCAAGACCATCCCATATTTCCTTGGCCGAAGTGCAAGAAGAAAAACGATCGAATTCGATTGATGTCATGCCGTTTTGTAACAGACTTATCGTTTTCGAGTTTTCTCGCCTTCTTGTAATCACCTCAATATAGTCTTCTTCTTTTTCTCATAGGTAGTGCCTTCCCGAAGTTGCGACCAAAATTTTGTGTGATCCATTCTTGATAATCGTCCATCACTCCCAATCATGTCCTTTTATGTAGTGTGTCATCATGTTTTTCCAAAGTCCATAATTCTTCCCATTAAAGATAGGACACTTAAGATACTTGGAATCCATTTCACACGTGTAAGGTAGAGTAAATAAAATAAAAAGATAAAAAGATAGACGGATCAACTTTGCTTGCGGTTAGGCAATCAAGAGCACAAGGCTCGATACCAATTGAAGAGTCTATCACGGTCAAAATACTCGAGGGGGGGGTGAATTGAGTATTTAAAAACTTATGCCCACTTTTTATTTTATATCAATGCAGTTAATTACTTAAAGTTTATTGATTAAACTTTAACTAATTAACTAAGTGATCTAAACGTAATGAAATGAACGGAAAGGAAAAGTGCAAGGACACACGATATTTGAAGTGGTTCAGTTTCACACGTCTAAGCCTATGTCCACTATTCTCGATTAATAATTTTAGTACCTTTCTCTGGATTACAAAATTATCAACCCAACTCGTATAACTAACTCTAGTTATAACTCAACTTGAATGTCACTAGATATTCGATTTTGACTATCTTAAGTTACTAAGAAAGAACTTGATTGTTCTTCTAAGTGTTCACACAATTGAACGAGTAAGAAAAAATATGAAGTACTATTATCCAATAACTTAATTTCAAAAATAATTGCAATAAAGAACAACACGACTTTTCAAAACAATTGTCGATTGCAAAATAATGATAAACTTAAATTGTTTGAAAGGATATTTTAAAGCTCAAGGTTGAAAAGTGATTTGAAAGAATGAATAAGTGTTGTATTTATAGTATAGAGGAGATCTAGGTTTAGGAAGAAAAACCTTAGATGCCGTGTGTGTGTGTGTGTGTGTGTGTGTGTGTGTGTGTGTGTGTGTGTGTGTGTGTGTGTGTGTGTGTGTGTGTGTGTGTGTGTGTGTGTGTGTGTGTGTGTGTGTGTGTGTGTGTGTGTGTGTGTGTGTGTGTGTGTAGTGAGAGGCAAGAAGGGCATTATGTCAAATCTTCCTTTAACTTGGAAAATAAGAAAGAATAAGATAATATAAGGAGATAAGAAATCTCTAACAAATATTATTTTGATCTAATTTAGTTCATATCCAAGTAAAAAAAAAAAAATCTTAATCCATTTATTTATTCTAATAATATCTTAGTAAAAGATATGGAATAAATATAAGAAGATAAAATATCTTTAACAAATATTTTATCTAAGATCTTTACCTAAACCATAGATCTCGTGTAGATTAAGGAAGGAATAAGATCTATCTATTTCCTATTTTAATCCAACACTATTTTAGATAAAAGATACAAAATAAATATAAGGAGATAAAATATCTCTAACCTATATTTATTTAAGATCTTTACCATAAAACCCTAGACACTATATAGATCACGTATGAAGTATATAGTAAGTAGAAGATCCAATCTTACTATTTAAC
This sequence comes from Silene latifolia, assembly GCF_048544455.1. Lineage (NCBI taxonomy): Eukaryota > Viridiplantae > Streptophyta > Magnoliopsida > Caryophyllales > Caryophyllaceae > Silene > Silene latifolia. The sequence goes on from NC_133536.1 coordinate 51,608,045, forward strand.
CTAATAATATCTTTATACAATGGAAAGGAATAAATCAAATAATATATGGAAATAAAAACATCTTAATCAAATATTATCACTAAGATTTATTCCAAACCCTAACTTGTACAAGGAGTATTCGAATATGGAGGAAAAACGGCTCATAGGCCAGCCACCCAAACCGAAACCCTAGCTAAGATATTAGGTTAGATAATTAGGATTTATATATGAGTAAAAGAAAAACCCTAGATAGCATGACAGCTCATAAGTTGGTTTACTAATCAATAGTATAATCTCAAACTCATTTGATCTAATCAAGTCCCAAATCTCACTCTACTATAACCATACTTTTCTTTAAAGATTTTATTATTTAAGCTTTGGAAAATATATTTTAAAAACATTAAAATTGTGTTCTTCATATTGCATCTCAAAGTTATAGTACAATCACCTATAACTTTGAGTTCAACTAGTAAAGTTATAACTAAAAGTGCTATAACATTACTTGTCAAAATTACTTCTGAAATTACCGTTATTGAATGATGACCTATACTATCTAATCTTCCTGGAGATCTTCAGTATTAGAATCATTTCTTCGTCTTGATTATAAGCTCTTCATCTTGAGCTTGTTATAGACTTGATCGAGCCTTTTGCTTGAGTGATTATCATACTTGAAACTTGTTACAGTTACGATGACGCTTTAAGAATCTTCAATGTTATAGCTCAAGCTGCTATAACATTACTTGAATGATGCTTCACAAATCTTCAATGTTATAGCCAAGATTGCTATAACATTACTTGCTTGTATTGTAAACTTTAATCAATCTATTTAAAAACTAACAAACGATTACGAGCAAGAGTATATATACTATAAAGCACACACTTGTCATTATCAAAACTAATCATATATCTATATGGTCTATCAAATTCCATGTTTTTGATGATGACAAGTCTCTTACGGTTTGTGACTAAGTGTAAGTTCCCCCTCAACATAATACTATAAAGTCATAGTCAGTTGAACGCAAGAACAAGCCACTTATATACAAAATATAGCATCTAAGGACCTTAAGAGATTAAGGTTCTGACAAGGAGCAAGCTTAGGCAAATACTTAAGTCATGTTCATTTTCTTCCCCCTCTTGACATCATCGAAAAGGCGAGAACATACATAAAACGACTGGAATGATATCAACCGAGGCAACAAATATATATTAATCAAAGCACATATTATAGCATAAGAACGATTTCAACATAAGCAAGCTCGAAATATAGAGTGTGTAATACAAACCAAGATGAGTATATATTTTATAAGAGAGAATGAAAATAGTCACTCACTGATGTGACCATAATTAGCGCATATTTAGCCTCCGAATTAGCCTTGTTCCCATGCTTTTTAGTGCATATTTGGGTCATTTATTGTCTTTAGTTCTTTGTTTTGCATATTCTTTTGAGATTTTGATCCCTTGGTAGGAAAGGAGTGCAAATCTTGCATTTTCATGGCAAAACGAGATTAAATTGATTGAATTCAATGACCAAGCATCAAGGAGAGACAAGATTGGAAGGCCTTTGTACATATTATAGTAGATGAGCAATGTTGAGAAAGGATCCTTGAGTCCCCGAGGAAATCCCCAAGGATTTTGTGAAGAAAAGGGAAGAAAAGAAGAAGAAATATTGCTGAGGTACAATCCGTGCGGTTTCTCCACAATCCGCCCGTCCCGAGCACGAGAATCCGTGCGTCTTCCTTCAAAGACGCCCGGACAGCAGCCACCACAATCCGCCCGTTTTCTCCCAAATCCGCCCGTCTTCCCCTGCTACAATACGCCCGTCCCGACACCAATCTGCCCGGATTCCCTCACAGCACAATTTCGTCTTCTTCGAGCTTCAAAGAAAAAAGCCCTTCCTTCGAGAAATACCGGTTCTCCCTGCCCAAATCTAAAAAGTGTAATTACTAGTTTAGCCCTTAGTTAACCCTAATGCATCCACCTAATTTCTACTATAAATACCCCACTTGTAAATAATCAAAGGGGGATTCTTTTTATCAAGTTTTTAGAGTAGAAAATCCTTCTTTAGATTAGATTAGGAGTAGATTAGAATAGATTACTCTTTAATCTTTCCACAAATCTCACATTAATCTCTCCTTAATTATTGTTCAAGTTTGTTACTTTTGGGTAATTGAAGATTATTGGGTTATTATTGGAGGATTGACAACCCTTCATCAATCAATCAAGTTTCTTCTATTATTCTTTGTTTTATTGTTTGGATCATCTCAAGTTCGGTATAATTCCTTTACTCTTTAATCTTTATTGTTCATTTCTTCATTCAATTATCATGTTTATACTTGTTGTGATGATTGACACCATTAATGACATGTTTTCCATGATGATGAGTGAGTAGTCTTATAGCTAGGATTAGTGGGTAATTAGGGAAAACCAACATGGGATTGATTCATGCTTAATCTAATATGTTTTCATAATCAAATTGCTTGCTTGTTGCGATGTCAACTTTATGCACATGTTATGTTTGATGAAATGCTAAGCCTATGAATCCTTGCATTTTTACCATCTCTTATCTACTCAACTTGACTTGTAAGATATAAACCAACTCGAGTCTTGTTAGACCATGCATAGAAGTTGAATAGGAGGAAAGTAAGTCGACTTGTAGGTGTTGTACAATCTAATCGATTCGGCTCCGGGACCCAACTCTTCCTATGAACCGTAAGACATAAACCAACTCGGTTCCTCCACAACATTAATTGCTTGCAACTTTGTAAACATGTTTGTATGATCAACACCATGAATCCCTTATGACCCCATGATATTCTAGCACCTTTAACCATTTTTTTACATCCTTCCTTTTATTGCTTGTTCTACTTTATTACTTTTATTAGTCTAGAACACAACTATAAACCAACCAAATTGTGACACTAGCATAAATCGAGATAGATAGACTTAGAATCCAAAGCACACCGTTCCATGGATCGACCTCGACTTACCGCTAACTAGTTGTTTGTTGAGTTTTATAAATGTGTTTGATTGGATGTGACCCGACGACATCGCATCCCACATCAAAATGGCGCCGTTGCCGGGGATGGTGCTATGTGATTAAGTTCTTACTTGTTTGTCTATTTTAATTGTGCTTTCACCTTGAGGAACTTGTTCCTCAAGGATTGTTCTTACCATTTTTGTGTAGTTTCTATGCTTGTAGTTGTTTCCTTGTCTTAGTTATGATGGCTCAAGACTTGGTTCATGGAGTATGTGGTGGATCTTTTGAGTATGACTATGGGTATGGGGAGTTTTAGGAGCAAGTCAACACAAACCTACCTTACACCTCATACAATGAAAATCCTAACTACTACCCCAACTTTCCCCACCAAAATCACCACATCCAATACCCACAACAACCAACCACCCAAAACTCACTTTACAACCAAATCCAAATGCCACAATACAACCACTTTCACACCTACCCACAACAAGAAGATGAACCCATTCAAAATGTGATTCTCCAAATGATGGGAGATCAACAAAACTTCTTCAAACAAATGTTAGAAGAGAGCCAAAGAAGGGACATTGTTCTTCAAGGCATCGTTACTCAAGGTGAGGAGTTGGAAATTCAAATTGCCCAAATAAAAGAAGCCCAACTAACTACCCCTCACCACTCTTTAGACATTGACCATGAATGTGAGTTTGAAGGAGTTACTTTTGATGAAAAGTGGGAAGAGCCAATCTCCTTGAGCTCTTGTGAGTATGAAAGTGTGGTATTTGATGATGAAGATATGAGGTTGAGTAAGCCAAATACTCTTAACCTTTGCGAATATGAGGGTGTATCATTTGATGTGAACATTGAGGTGTTGGAGAAAGTGTTAATGAAGAGGAGTGAAGCTCCCATTTATGATTCTTATGGAAATAGCGATGATGACGTGCCTATAGATGAAGCTTATGCGGGATATGTGTCTTGCAATGAAGAAGAGGAATGGAGTTGTGAGATTGCCTTACTTGAGGAGCCCATCCTTGAGAAGTTTGAGGTATGCTTCCATGAAGAAGATGAATTCCTTTTCCCCATTTCCCATGAAGACTACTTGGCACCTACCATGGAGCCAATGATTGTTGGAGAGGATATGGTGGACCTTCTTCAAAAGGTCAAAGCATCATACAAGGGGTACTTGGTGGCAAAGCTCAAAGAGAAACTTGCACGTGAAGCTACTTGTGGAAATTTGGCACCCACAATGTCCACTTCCAAGGAACCCGATCATCAATGCTATGAGAATTCTCCTTCTACTCTTGAAGGATTGATAAATCCAAATGCTATCATCATCACAAAAATTGAAGGAGAAGGTGGTGAGTGGAAGTCTCTGGACAAATATGAACCACACTTCATACCTTCTGTTGACAAGAATCATGGGCTTGTTGGTTTGAAGCATTGCAAAAGATCAAGTGCTAAGGGTAAGGTGAAGAAGAGGACATATGACAAACTTCCTTGGCCAAATTTCATCTTCAAGTGGAGCAACCCATACTTATGCTTATTTGGAGCTTGTTCACAAGCTTTCGATCTCCTTCTAAGAGCCTTGAGCTCTTTGGATAAGAATCTCTACAATTTGAACTAGTTTGGTGGAGTCCTATCTCAAACCACCATTTGTAAGATACCTTTTTCCTTGACTTTGCATTACATTTACACTTGCATTTAGTTATATACATATACATTTAGCTTGCATTTGTATTATATTTCATATTGCATTTACATTAGTTAGTTCATATAGTATAGTTTGCATTGTAATATATCTCACATGATTTATGTAGATAGTTGCATATAGACTAGAATTCATGCATCGGCACTAATGGCCAAACCTATTCATTTCTACACTAGAAATAGTGTTTAAATCGGTTTGGGGAGGTTTGATCATAGGTGACCATAGCGTAATAGAAATCATGCATCATATAATATAGTTTAGATTGCATTCATTTGTTATATATGTCATATAGAATTGCATTTAGTTAGAGCATGCATTCATTCATATCATATCATTGCATTTGCACTTTAATTTCCATAAAAATCAAAAAATCCAAAAACATGTTTTTCCTTTTTTTTCCTACTCCTACATGTACATTGAGGAAAATGTCCAAAATAAAGTGGGGGATGGGAATTTATATTCCAAATACACATAAAAATTGAAATTTTTTGAAAAATCACAAAAATATGTCTTTTAATTTCATAAAATCAAAAACCATAAAAAATTGAAATTTGAAAAAAACCAAAAACAAGTTCATTTCCTTTGTAGTGTAGTCATTGTTGTATATATTGTGTTTGTTCTATCCTTGTTCACATTGATTGACTACGCCACATCCGAGACATGAGGATCATGAAGACCGCATGGTATGATCTTTCCAATCTCCTTTTTCCTCTTTATGTTAATGACTATGTGGCTTTATTTTGATTGATGCGGTATACCAATGTGAACTTAGGACTTGCATTTAGTTTATATGACATATTAGTTGATAGAATCACTTGCATTAGAATGTATATAATAGTTGCATCATGGCATATAGTTGCATTTAGATAAAATATTTTGAAAAGTGCCTAATTGAGAACTTTGATAAGAGCAACTAAGCCATTACAAATACTTTTTCAACTTAAGACTTTGCCTACTAGAATGGTTGTAAAACACCATAGGTTGTGTCATACTAGTGTCTTTTGACCCATGACCTAAAGCCTAGTCAAGGGTTTGCATGTGAGTCACCTATCCAACCCCGTGATGCGATGTGGACTTGGTTAACTTGTCTAGGTGACCTTGATTGACCTTGTGGTAAGGCAACCCAAAAATACTTTCTATCAATAAGCTTGAAGTGCTCATTTTAAAGAATTTTGTCATGTGGAAGTAATTTATTGCCAAGGAAACCTCAAATGTTATGAAGTGTTGAGAAATTTAATTGTTTTGATGGAGGCGTACCACTTCGATGTGCTTTGGAGCGGGATCCATTAAATTGGGCCCCCACACGGTTGTGAATTCGGCCGCCCAGAGACAGAGTGACTATCACCCCAAAAATTTATTGTCTAGAGGTTAACCGGTTACCTAATAAGCGATTGGCGAAAGCAAAGGACACTAGCCCGGAAGGGACAAACCCCATCTTAAATTTTTGAAATGTGAAATGAGGACAATTTTGAATACTAGTCATATCCACCCTTTGTTTATAAAGATTTGAGCACTTCATTCCCAAAAAGCCTTTTGTCAAACCACTTTGTCGAGCTTGGGACGATCCATGACCTTTACTTTTGTAGAGAATTCGAGACTTGTCATGTCATATGCTACTAGCATCATAGGGATCTTCATTCCACCACCATCCGATCGCTCTTGACGAAAGCATTTGGAAATTGAGGACGAAAGTAGTCTAGTTTAACACCATTTGAAGGTGATTTAGTGCCATCCTCTTAGCCTTAGTAATTTGTTGAACTAGTACTTGTGACGGATTATATGCTCTTAAATTTGTTCTCTTTTAGTTACCTCCGCCACTTGATGAGGAAATGGCTATTCCTTTTGTAGATGCATCCATTACTTGTTTTATGTGCTTTAATGTTTGGATGTGTCGCCATTTTGGCAAGACCCACCTTGCCTTGCAAGAAGGCATCCTACCTCATGGTTGTCTTGTTGTGAGTTGAAGGGGCGGAGTGAGACCCGCTAATTGTCTCATATCGGCTATGTTATTAGGTTAGTTTAAATAATGGTCCTAGTCTTTGTCACCTCTTTACTCGGGACGAGCAAAGGTTCGGTTTGGGGATATTTGATGTGACCATAATTAGCGCATATTTAGCCCCCGAATTATCCTTGTTCCCATGCTTTTTAGTGCATATTTGGGTCATTTATTGTCTTTAGTTCTTTGTTTTGCATATTCTTTGAGATTTTGATCCCTTGGTAGGAAAGGAGTGCAAATCTTGCATTTTCATGGTAAAACGAGACTAAATTGATTGAATTCAATGACCAAGCATCAAGGACAGACAAAATTGGAAGGCCTTTGTACATATTATAGTAGATGAGCAATGTTGAGAAAGGATCCTTGAGTCCCCGAGGAAATCCCCAAGGATTTTGTGAGAAAAGGGAAGAAAAGAAGAAGAAATATTGCTGAGGTACAATCCGTGCGGTTTCTCCACAATCCGCCCGTCCCGAGCACGAGAATCCGTGCGTCCTCCTTCAAAGACGCCCGGACAGCAGCCACCACAATCCGCCCGTTTTCTCCCAAATCCGCCCGTCTTCCCCTGCTACAATCCGCCCGTCCCGACACCAATCCGCCCGGATTCCCTCACAGCACAATTTCGTCTTCTTCGAGCTTCAAAGAAAAAAGCCCTTCCTTCGAGAAATACCAGCTTCTCCCTGCCCAAATCTAAAAAGTGTAATTACTAGTTTAGCCCTTAGTTAACCCTAATGCATCCACCTAATTTCTACTATAAATACCCCACTTGTAAATAATCAAATGGGGATTCTTTTTATCAAGTTTTTAGAGTAGAAAATCCTTCTTTAGATTAGATTAGGAGTAGATTAGAATAGATTACTCTTTAATCTTTCCACAAATCTCACATTAATCTCTCCTTAATTATTGTTCAAGTTTGTTACTTTTGGGTAATTGAAGATTATTGGGTTATTATTGGAGGATTGACAACCCTTCATCAATCAATCAAGTTTCTTCTATTATTCTTTGCTTTATTTTTTGGATCATCTCAAGTTCGGTATAATTCCTTTACTCTTTAATCTTTATTGTTCATTTCTTCATTCTATTATCATGTTTATACTTGTTGTGATGATTGACACCATTAATGACATGTTTCCCATGATGATGAGTGAGTAGTCTTGTAGCTATGATTAGTGGGTAATTAGGGAAAATCAACATGGGATTGATTCATGCTTAATCTAATATGTTTTCATAATCAAATTGCTTGCTTGTTGTGATGTCAACTTTATGCACATGTTATGTTTGATGAAATGCTAAGCCTATGAATCCTTGCATTTTTACCATCTCTTATCTACTCAACTTGACTTGTAAGATATAAACCAACTCGAGTCTTGTTAGACCATGCCTAGAAGTTGAATAGGAGGAAAGTAAGTCGACTTGTAGGTGTTGTACAATCTAATCGATTCGGCTCTGGGACCCAACTCTTCCTATGAACCGTAAGACATAAACCAACTTGGTTCCTCCACAACATTAATTGCTTGCAACTTTGTAAACATGTTTGTATGATCAACACCATGAATCCCCTATGACCCCATGATATCCTAGCACCTTTAACCATTTGTTTACATCCTTCCTTTTATTGCTTGTTCTACTTTATTACTTTTATTAGTCTAGAACACAACTACAAACCAACCAAATTGTGACACTAGCATAAATCGAGATAGATAGACTTAGAACCCAAAGCACACCGTCCCATGGATCGACCTCGACTTACCGCTAACTAGTTGTTTCTTGAGTTTTATAAATGTGTTTGATTGGATATGACCCGACGACATCGCATGCCACATCACTCACCTAACTATGACCTACAAAAACATGCATGCAATCTAACATGATAGATATCTCTAGTAACTGTACATATACATTCCGACCAAGCGAGGTCCAAAACACATGCCGAGGACTTACAAAGTAATGTGAGGTTAGGTAATTGGGTAAGAAGGGCAAAATAATTTGGATATGTGGCGGTAAAAGCCAAGCTAGAACCGATTATAATCAAAAGTAGCCATATTCCACTTTCAAACCCAACATGAAAGATGATGCACCATGCCAAGTATGGCACAAAGTCACTCACATCAACACGTACTTCTCCTCAAGTAATATGGAAATGATAAGAATAGGAGTAATAAGAGGTTCTTGCTTTTCCATCTTTTATAGTATCATTTTTCTTTTCTTGTTTTGTATTTTTTTTTTCATTTTTTTTTTGTTTCAGTCCATCATTTTCTTCTTTCTTCTGATATCCATCATAAAATCAACAAAATTGACCACAAAAAGACTTCCAAACTTATCAACAAGACTAGCTTGACAAGGGTAGGCCATATGGAATGTAGTAGAATAAATGGGTCAAAACGAGGCAAATTTGGCTATCGTGAGGTTAGTAGGTAAAACGTAAAGGAAGGGTCGCCTCTCCACATGTGTCACCACCACAAACCGAATGTATATAGGTAATAAGAGAAAAATTTCATGCTTATGCAATTTGATGTTACATGTCATGTAAGGAGTACTACTTACATCCTAAATAAAACCAATCATGAACGTCATTGGTTTATGAAGCTCTAAACCTTATAATGTATAAGTGATGAACAAGAATTATGGTTTGTATACAACACAAAATATAACAGACTAGCAAACGGAAGATTCTCATAAGATAATAATATACTATATAAGAATGTACTTGCAGCGGAAAATACGAACACAGTCATACAATCTCGTCAAATCTAGTCAGTCATATGGGAAATAAATTATTTGTGACAAGTTTAGTTGCCACCAATTAAACCAATTTCCAACCGTATAATGTCACAACGTTCTCTAGCCAATGCTTTGGTAAAAATGTCAACCCATTTTTATTCTGTACTACAAAATTCCAGTCTTATGTTGCCCTTATCTACATGGTCACGTAGAAAATGGTGTCTAATGTCTATATGCTTAGTTCGTGAGTGCTGCGTAGGGTTCGTAGATATGATTATATCACTCATGTTATATCACATAAAATAGGTATACACCCAACATTAACACCGTAATCACATAACTGTTGCTTAAGCCGTAAAAGTTGAGAACATACTAGTCCTGCGGCAATGTATTTGGCTTCAGCTGTAGATAACGCAACGGAATTTTGCTTCTTTGATCCCCATGTAATAATCCACGGTCCAACAAACGTAGCTATGCCGGAAGTACTTTTTCTGTCAATTGAACAACCTGCATAAACTGCATCTGAATACCCTATGAGATCGAAATTACACTCAAGAGGATACCATAGATATAATTTAGATGTACTAATTAAATACTTCAAGATTCTCTTAACTGCAATCATATGCTATTCTTTAGGGCACGATTGAAATCGAGCACAAACGCATACACTAAACATTATATCGGGACGACTTGCAGTTAAATAAAGAAGTGAGCCAATCATACCTCGATAAGTCGTCTCATCGACAGACTTACCATTTTCATCCAACGTCAACTTCTTATCTGTACCTATGGGAGTTGGTTTAGAATTAGAATTTTCCATACTGAATTTCTTGATTAGCTCCTTGATGTATTTTTGTTGATGTATCATAATTCCTTCAGTAATTTGTTGAATTTGGAGTCCAAGGAAGAACTTGAGTTTGTTAGGTTCATATACCTCTTATTAGACATTTCTTATAGTGAACTAATTAACATCTTAACTTAAGTTCATTAAGATCTAGTGCATGCATAACTAAATTAAGATATAAAGAGAAAAATAATGTTCCTTACATTATATTTGGTTCGAAATTTGGGCAGAAATAAGGACACCTTCCTTATTTGTTCTTAAGCACAAGTATTATGGATGATCCTCCTAAATCCCAAATATAGAGATCCTCCTCTTGTTGTACCCAAAACAAAACTCTTAAATTAATATATTAACTAACTAGATTAATATACTAGTATCCTTAAAATAATTCTAATAATATCTTTATTACTATACTAGTAATCTTTTATATTGAAATTAGAATTTAGATGAATAATTTTTAGAGTTTCTAAAACTAATTTTAGAGAGATGTGTGAGAATAAGATGAGAATGATAGAATATTGTATGAATGAAATTAGAGAACAATTTTCTCTATAATGGAGGGGGGAGGGGGGGGGGGGGGGGGGAGAGCCGGTTTGGAGAAGTGAAGAAGGCCAATGCATGGCCTTCACCTTTTTTTTTTTCTCTTCTCTAAACATTAGGTGTGTAAGGCTATGATTTAGGGTCATGATTATGTTTATTTTAACTATTAAAATAAATCACCCACTATCCACTACAACCTCCATTATTTCGGTCCATTACATAAAATGACATCCATTTTATTTTGTCAATTTGTTATTTGTCACACAATGTGTCACATGTAGCATGTAGCATGTAATTAATTAATTCTAATGCATATTTAACATATTAAATATCATTATACAATTAATTAAATTACATATAACAAATTGTCTAGTAATTCACAATTACATGGTATGAAATGGGACATGTGAATATAATTCACAATATTTTGTAATTATATTTAACCATTCATTCTTATCTTAATTGTTTCATAAACAATAATCAATTTTAGTAATGAAATCTTTTAATTACTAAAATAAAACTTGTTTAATCAAATTACAATAAGATATAAATATTATTCTCACTAATAAATGAATTGTTCAATTTTAAGGAATTGATTAACTTGTATCGACATACAATTAATCAACTTGTCTATTAAGGGAATTGTCCTATAGGTGTGACCTTAAGGGATCAACTGATCACCACCGTCAAACGACAGTAATGTTAAACTCTAGTTAGCTAATCATTACCGATTAATGTTGATCAGTTGACTATATAATGAATCATCCCTTACGTATTCTTAATTTGAGATTTAAACATGTGATCGCACTATTGTTAAGGACACATACTCCAACAATCTCCCACTTGTCTGAGACAAGTGCGCGTCACCAATTCTCTTGTCCTATTAGAATCTCCCACTCAATGCAAGGTGTCTTGCAGGTCGTACTTGCATTTGATCATATCTTGAGTGGTTTCCTCGATCTGGAGAGTAACCGTCTGACCGGAATTATCTATCGTAGATACCTTCCGAGCGTGGCCACGCATTTTCAGTTCACTTCTCCTCGAGTGGCCCTGAGATTTTCAACAACCCTGACAAGGGGGTGGACAATTCCTATCGTACTATTCCCTTAGTTTAGCCAAAGATTATCATGACCCAAAATACACTCATTTGACTTCAGTTACGACAGTCGTAGATTATAAATTAAAGCCAATCAGAAACTTGTGCCAACTTGAGCGAATAGTCTCTAGTCAAAAGAATTGACTCATAAGAATACTATAGTAGCTCTTGCCATGACCAGGCTTTATGAATTTCCAGAACTCTATGAGCGGTCACTGCCCGACAGAGTGTCTCATACAGTCTGTCTATGTAATCGATAAGTCATCCCATATGACCCTATGGCACTTGAACTTGCCATCAATCACATCACACTCTAGTCACTTCGAGACGCCACCTCCTATAAGTAATCACGGGCACATACTATGTCAATCCAGTTCACTTCAATGGGATTCAATATTGTCTTAACAACCCATTTGGATATAACAAAGTAATGGATGAGTTTAAAGATACTCAAACGATAAATGCGATTATCAGATATGAAAAGTCAATACCCTATTACTACTTCATATCTTATAATCTATAGTGCACCTTTTACACTAGTTAAATTGCAATAAAAGCTTGGTAAGTGGATATACCATGTATCCATACATTCCAACTTTATGAATTGCTATTTCCTTCTATTCAATGTTCTTTCTAATGACATGAATTTATCTAAGTAGATGTCCAGTCTTCTTACTAGACTTGGGCTCTTATACTTTGAAGATGCTCCCACTATTATCATATAACTTGTGATAAAGTCTATGGTAGAGGGATCTACTCTTAGTCCCATGGTTGACCATCTTATCACAATGTACGTAGATTCTGTTTGTAGAACTTGCAATGGTTGAAACTAAAACATTTCTCTAGTCACTTCCTCCTAAGTCAATAAAATCAGCCAAGGATTTCGATAAATCCTTTTAGGTTTGGAAACTAAAGTTTGTGTAACCCTTCAACACACAACTTAGTATATCATCCAAATATAAGAACGAATCCTCAATCCTTCTCAAGAATCTTAAAGGATGTTCTCTTTGGTTTTCAAAAGACCTTTATTCGAATTAACTTGTTATTGACTTTTTATGCTCCAAGCATATGATTCATCACGGCGTGTGTATTTAATGGCATACATAATCGTTCTAATGACGGAAACATTAGCAATCGATTTCATGTGATAAACAACTTATTAGGTTCAGTGAACGACTATGACTCTATCATAGTAATTCAACTTTCATCAATATGAATAACCTACTGAACTTTGTTGATGTTAAATAGATTAAGAATCTTATCAATATAGGATACTTATCTAAAAGCCAATCCAAAATTCCCTATGTTATAATAGATTTGGAATTTTTGGAATGCAATATGTCATCTTTCATTGAGAAATAAAAATTTAAACACTCCTTCATCAATGGTAGTATTAGCTTAATATTCTCAATGAGTAATATGACATCAATATGGAAGACAATCTCTCCCACTGAATTTCATGTCTATACATGGCAATCTTGATTCCCACTCAAATCCATGTATAGATATGCCTTCTTGACAACTTGGGTGAAACCAATTTCTTTTCACATGATTGAAAAGATCATTGCTATCTTAAGTGATATTTAAAACTTTGTGTTTATGTCACTGGTCCGGTTCAAACTCGTCGTCAAAAGCTATCAACCAAAACAATATTTATAACTTCACAAACTACTCTTAGCAAAGAGGCAAGTAAAGGCCGGATCTCAAGGGACGGGTATTGATGTAGGATTGTCAATTGTAAAAAGCTATGTCTTAGAGTGTCACAAATTGGGTTGAGATGAAGTTGGTCTAAACTAAATAACAAGATAAAAGTAAAGTAATGAAAACAAAGCAAAGTAATTAAAAGGAGATGTAAACAATTGATTAAAAGCACTAGGGTGTCATGGGTTCATAGGGGATTCATGGGAGTTGATCATAAAAACATGTTCTCAACTAGATTCGAGCACTTATTATTGTGATGGGATCGAGTTAGTGTATATCTTACAATTCCTAAGAAGGTTTGGGTCCCGGAGCCGAATCGAATAGATTGTACAATACCTACAAGTCGACTTAATCCTTCCTATTTAACTTTATGCATGGTCTAATGAGGCTCGAGTTGGTTTATATGCTTATAAGCCTCATTGAATAGATAGGTGATGGATCAAAAAATATAAGGATTCATAGGCTCGCATTTCATCAAACATAACATGTGCATAAGTTGAAATCACAACAAGCAAGCAAATTAATTATGAAAACATATTAGATTAAGCATGAATCATTCCCTATGTTTGTTTCCCCTAATTCCCCATTAACCCTAGCTAGAAGACTACTCACTCATTATCAAGTTCAACATGTTAATAAGGTTGTCAATCATACTAACAAAGCAAAACATGATGAATAAATAAAAGTGATTAACAATAATTAACAAGGGTAAAGAGAAATTATACCTATGAAGATGATTCCAAATAATAAAGCAAAGAATAATAGAAGTACTTGATGATTGATGGGAGGTTGTCAATCCTCTAAATAAACCCCAATAATCTTCTAATTACCCAAAATAAAGGAAGAACAATAAAAAATTAAGGAAAGATTAAGATGTGATTAATATTGAGAAATTGTATTACAACTAAATTAAGACTAATTTGAGAGTATTAAGATGAGATTAAGAAGTGATTAAGGGGTGATTAAGAGAGCATGCTAATCTAGGTAGTACAAAGGGGTATTTATACTAAAGATTAGGTACAAGGATTAGGGTTACTAAGGGCTTAAATGACTATTAAGACCCTAAGAAAAGTTGAAGAAATGCTACTCCCGAGGGAAATGAGCGGATCCTCTTGCTAGTCCGGCCTCGATCTACCCGTCCCGTGCTGTGGCACGGGCTCTTCTGACTTGTGATCCGCTCGGATCGTGGGGAAGACGCTCAAGTTTTGGGACTTCAAGCCGCTCGTCCTGGGAACAAGACGCCCGGATCCTGGTGTTCAGAGACGCCCAGGTCGTGCATGATCCGCTTGTTTTCCTGGACAAAGTGCTTCTCTTCATTTAGCTCTCTAACAATCCGCAAGGATCGTGTTTAAGGATCCTTTCGTCGTTGCACATTTTAGTTTATATCTACTTAGGCCTCTACTGTCAGCCTTCTCTTTGATGCTTAGTCATTAGGTGCGATCCATTTACCTCCATTTCGCCTCATAAATGCAAGGTTAGCAATCCTTTCCTACCAAGGAGACCAAATCTCAAAGAATATGCAAAATGGGAAACTAAAGATAGTAAATGACCCAATTATGTGCTATAAAGCATGGGAACGAGGTTAATTTGGGGACTAAATGTGCTCAAATATGAGTCACATCAAACATCCTCAAACCGAACCTTTGATCGTCCCGAGTAAAGAGGTGACTAAAACTAGGACCTTTATTTAAACTAGCTTACTAATATAACCGATATGAGACATTTAGCGGGTCTCAATCCGCCCCTTCAACTCACAACAAGAAAAGCATGAGGTAGAAAGCCTTCTTGCAAGGAAAGGTGAAGCTTGCCAAAATGGCGATACATCCAAGCATTAAGCACACAAAAGCAAGTAATGGATGCATCTACAAAAATGAATAGCCACTTTCCTCATCTAAGTGGCGAAAATTATCTACAAGGAAAATAATTTAAGGGTACACACTCCATTATAGATACGGTTTCTTCAAGCTACTATGTAACACCCTGAAAATTTGAGTAAGCTTGGAAATACGTGGAAAAATATTTTACTGTAAAATAAAATTTTAGAAAGAAAAAAATGAATAAAGTAATACAAAATTTAAATTTGAATAGGAAGGAAATCGTATATCGATTTGAAAAACGAATTGAAAACCAATAATAACTTGAAACATAAAAGGGAAAGAAAAGAAAGGACGTGCGATAACTGTACTTAGTAACGCAAACTAACATGTATATAAAATGTTACTTCAAGGTGAAGTACTCGGGAGTTAAGTTACATAATTTAACGTTAGTATCGTATCGTAATTAAAACTGACCCGAATACAATTAGAACTAACTTATTATATATACCCAAACCCCATTCTAAATATCATTTTTCAGGGGACACTTATTGACAAGATAAGATCAAAACAAAAAAAACAAAACAAAACAAAAAGGGGAAGGGTGTAGAAGTGGAAACAACAGGGAAGAAATGAAAGGAAGACGAAGAAATTGTGATCTCCCATCCGTTTCATCATCTGTCATCTTTAATTTCTTTTGTAAGTAAGCTTAATTTTTTTAATCTAATTTTAATATCTGAATTTAATCCTTCCTAAGTAGAGCTTATTATGTTAACATAAGCGAATTTAATCTAAAAAGGGACGATAAGACAAAGGTGTAAGATAGTCTTAACAAAGTAATTTCCAATTCATTACAAGGGTTAATTTTGTATATCTTTGAGTAGGTGAATGTTGTTCGGGATGATGAGTTTTTGATTGTGTAAGTATAAGAACCTAATTTACATATTCAAGTGAATTAAGTGGAAGATTTAAGATAATAATCGCGTTTTAATTAAGTTTAGGGTAAGAACATGCTAACTCCGAGCTGTATGATTTTGCCCAGTTTTCGACCCGAAATGCTCTGGGAACAATTGCTCAGGGACATTATTTTAGATCTTATTATTAGCTTTCTAAACATATGAATATAATGTTTATACGATTTGTAAATTAAGAGTTATGATTTATTTGGTAAACTTGGTCTGATACATAACTGCATTTAGAAACAGAGTTTGTTAGCATGTACAATTTTGGTAAAATTAAGTAATTTTCAGAGATTTTTCAGTCGGAATTATTTGTCACAAATTTCATCTAATTGTAAGAATGGTAAGCCACTTTCATATAGGTGAATTGTTGTTAAGGAGACCTTGTAAGAAGCTATGGGAAGTCAGTAGAGTTTTATTCTAAAATTCGAGTCTAAAGGCTTCAAATGTATAACTTCTCATTCTAAAATTAGATCAAAGGACTTTGCTTTAGTTGCTATTAGATAATAAAAGTTATCATTTAAGATCGTGGTGTATTGATGATTTGAGCTTAAGATTGAGTTTACTCTTTATTTGGATATAATGTTTGGACATTTATGATGGTATATGTAACATCCGTAATTGGGTTAGAGTGATGAATATGTATAAGAGGCTCTAACAAATTGTTGGTACTAGTAATTAGAAGTGATAATAATTTGTACGAGTTTGGAAATAACGATGACATTACTTTGATATTGATCTTGTGGCAAAAGCCAGGAAATGATATTCATCACTACATATTTCCTTGTGGTCATTTAACTAAGATTATTTTGAGTTAAGTGACAAGCTTATGATAATATTGTGAATAATTAATTGTTTGGTATTGTATTTTAATTATCGTTCCTTTTGACCTCGACTCGTGGGTGAGTAGTTCGGATTTTTATTCCGAATGTTCAGGATCCCGTTTGTCAAAGGAGATAATGAGTTTTCTGCCTAGCATTTTATATCATGTGCAGCTGAGTTTATGTTGATTGTTTAGCTATATTTGGTCTGCCTAATATCCAAAGGAATTCTATTTGTCCATTGCTTCATGCACTGGTTGGCAAGTGTCCATTTTCACAAAGAGAGTATACAACTAGATATTGTTATGTTCTTAAAGATTAGATATTCCATAGCCATCAGGCTGTTTTCTTATGAAACTTGGAACAAAGCTTTAGTATTTTTCAATTTATTTAGCATATTCGTTAAACTTCAATGTCGTAAGACTAGAATATTATAGTTTGGCTCATAACCCGCAGTGGCGACCCGAGCATATAAAAATGACTTTAGAATATAATAGTTCGGCTCATAAACCGCAGTGGCGAGCCGGGCAAATAAAAATGCCTTAGAAGATTATAGTTCGGCTAATAACCCGCAGTGGCGAGCCTAGAAAATTATAGTATGGCGCAAAACCCGCTGTGGTGAGCCGGAAAACAAAAATGCCTACATTAGTCGGATGAGGTAGGATGAATCCTACCAGAGCCATTAGATACTCTTGTCAGGCGCAGTCCAGACATAATTGTAGACGGTAGTCTATAATGATTGTTACATTTGGTATTTCGTATTATATATAGCATGTACTAGTAGTATATTTCATTTAAATAGATTTGATTGTAAGATGGGTAGATTGGTAAAACATGGATATATGTTGGATTAAGTATCACAATGATATAAAAATCAATGTTTTGCTCGTGGGTTTGTATTAAGTAGTGATCAGACACTTTGAACTTGAGAGTATGAAGTTGACTAGCATTTTTTCTAGTTTACATTTGTGTATTGATAATATTCCTTTTATCATGGTTTAACAAGGATTAAGTTTCTATAATAAGGTATTGTCTGCCTGACATGTTTCTCTCTTTTGGGCTACCCGTCATTGGGCTAGACCTTCTTTTGTTTTCAGGTTACTTCCGCGGTTCCGTTGTTGTTAAAAAGGATTTTATTTCAAGTCAAGTTTTTATTAAAAACTTTGTAAAACTTTTAGTTCATTTTATATAAAGAAATGTATTTTCAAATAAGAGACATCGTATATTGATTTTAATATCCCTGTATTTCGGCCAGTTTGGTATGTAAAAGTTAATTTTATTTAGCCGAAAATCGGGGGTATTACAATTGGTATCAGAGCCGATTCTTTCATGGTTAGGTGTTGATATCCTCATATCTTAGCACCATTTGCGTTCAGTTTTGAACAATTTCTTAAATTTTGAGGCTTATTTATTTTTGAAATATTTTAATAATACTTTGAAGTATAAGAATACAATGTATATATACCTCGTTACTTTGGAGTACTATATTATAAGACGGAGTAATGAGTTGAGTTTGTGGGTCAAGAGAGTGTATAATAATTTAGTAATAGTTATATACTTTATTTTGGTAAGATAAATATGGTGAGAAGGGCTAATATATAGTTGTGTTTGATTATCATGTACTTGGCAAGGAATAATGGAGAATTGGTAATTATAAGGAGTTACCTTGTTTTATGCATATATTTAGGGTAGTATTGGGCAAATATTTTATACTGAGGTACATTGGATATTAATGGTCAGTTATGAATGGTAGAGTGATGATCATAATTACAAGACCAATATTGATGGCTTACGGTTTAGAATTGAATGATTCTTTGTTTCAAACTAATGTTATTTGTGTGAGAATATGTACTTTGGTTATTTTTTTTAGGTAACTATATTATTTCTTTGTACAATGACAACTCATCATTTCATATTTTTATGTTTCGGGGACGAAACTTCTTTTTACGGGGAGTGAATGTAACACCCTGAAAATTTGAGTCAGCTTAGAAATACGTGGAAAAATATTTTACTGTAAAATAAAATTTTAGAAAGAAAAAAAAAGAATAAAGTAATGCAAAATTTAAATTTGAATAGAAAGGAAATCGTATATCGATTTGAAAATTGAATAGAAAACCAATAATAACTTGAAACATAAAAGGGAAAGAAAACAAAGGACGTGTGATAACTGTACTTAGTAACGCAAACTAACATGTATATAAAATGTTACTTGAAGGTGAAGTACTCGGGTGTTAAGTTACATAACTTAACGTTAGTATAGTATCGTAATTAAAACTGACCCGAATACAATTAGAACTAACTTCTTTTATATACCCAAACCTCTTTCTAAATATTATTTTTCAGGGGACGCTTATTGACAAGATAAGATCAAAAAAAAAAAAAAAACAAAACAAAAAAGGGGGAAGGATTTAGAAGTGGAAACGGCAGGGAAGAAAACAACGGAAGACGAAGAAATTGTGATCTCCGATCCGTTTCTTCATCTGTCATCCTTAATTTTTTTTTGTAAGTAAGCTTAATTTTTTTAATCTAATTTTTATATCTTAATTTAATCCTTCCTAATTAGAGCTTATTATGTTAACATAAGGGAATTTAATCTAAAAAGGGACGATAAGACAAAGGTTTAAGACGGTCTTAACAAAGTAATTTCCAATTCATTACAAGGGTTAATTTTATTTATCTTTGAGTAGGTGAAGGTTGTTCGGGACGATGAGTTTTTGATTATGTAAGTATAGGAACCCAATTTACATATTCAAGTGAATTAAGGGGAAGATTTAAGATGATAATCGCGTTTTAATTAAGTTTAGGGTAAGAACATGCTAAATCCGAGTTGTATGATTTTGCCCAGTTTTCAGCCCGAAATGCTCTGGGAACAATTGCGCAAGGACATTATTTTAGATCTTATTCTTACCTTTCCAAACATATGAATATCATGTTCATACGATTTGTAAATTAAGAGTAATGATTTATTTGGTAAACATGGTCTGATACATAACTGCATTTAGAAACAGAGTTTGTTAGCATGTACAATTTGGTAAGATTAAGTAATTTTCAGAGATTTTTCAGTCGGAATTATTTGTCACAAATTTCGTCTAATTTTCAGAATGGTAAGCCACTTTCATATAGGTGAATTGTTGTTAAGGATACCTTGTAAAAAGGTATGGGAAGTCAGTATAGTTTTATTCTAAAATTCGTGTCTAATGGCTTCAAATGTATAACTTCTCATTCTAAAATTATAGTCTAAAGGCTTCAAATGTATAACTTCTCCTAGAGGAACTTGTTTATATAGAAGTGATTTATAGTGATTAGATCAAAGGACTTTGCTTTAGTTGCTATTAATTAATAAAATTTCTCATTTATGATAGTCGTGTATTGATGATTTAAGCTTAAGATTGAGTTTACTCTTTATTTGGATATAATGTTTGGACATTTATGATGGTATATGTAACATCCGTAATTGGGTTAAAATGATGAATATGTATAAGAGGCTCTAAAAAAGTGTTGGTACTAGTAATTAGAAGTGATAAGAATTTGTACCAGTTGGGAAATAACGATGACATTACTTTGATCTTGGTCTTCTGGCAAAAGCCAGGAAATGATATTGATCACTACATATTTCCTTGTGATCATTTAACTAAGATTATTTGAGTTAAATAACAAGCTTAAGATACTAGTGTGAATAATTAATGGTTTGGTATTGTATTTTAATTATCGTTTCCTTTGACCTCGACTCGTGGGCGAGTAGTTCGGATTTTTATTCCGAGTGTTCAGGATCCCGTCTGTCGAAGGAGATAATGTGTTTTCTGCCTAGCATTTTATATCATGTGAAGCTGAGCTTATGTTGATTGTTTAGCTAGATTTAGTCTGCCTAATATCCAAAGGAATTCTAATTGTCCATTGCTTCATGCACTGGTTTGCAAGTGTCGATTTTCACAAGGAGAGTATACAACTAGATATTGTTGTTTAGTTAAAGATTAGATATTCCATAGCCATCAGGCTGTTTTCTTATGAAACTTGGAACAAAGCTTTAGTATTTTTCAATTTATTTAGCATATTCGTTAAAGTTCAAAGTCGTAAGACTAGAATTTTATAGTTTGGGTCATAACCCGCAGTGGCGAGTCAGGCATATAAAAATACCTTTAGAAGATAATAGTTCGGCTCATATCCCGCAGTGGCGAGCCGGGAAAATAAAAATGCCTTAGAAGATTATAGTTCGGCTCATAACCCGCAGTGGCAAGCCTAGAAAATTATAGTGTGGTGCAAAACCCGCAGTGGTGAGCCAGAAAAAAAATGCCTATATTAGGCGTATGAGGCAGGGTGAATCCTACCGAAGCCATTAGATACTCTTGTCAGGCGCAGTCCAGACATAATTGTAGACGGTAGTTTATAATGATTGTTACATTTGGTAGTTCGTATTATATATAGCATGTACTAATAGTATATTTCATTTTAATAGATTTGATTGTGAGATAGGTAGATTGGTAAAACATGGATATATGTTGGATTAAGTATCACAATGATATAAAAATCAATGTTTTGCTCGTGGGTTTGTATTAAGTTGTGAGCAGACACTTGTGAACTTGAGAGTATGAAGTTGACTAGCATTTTGCTAGTTTACATTAGTGTATTGATAATATTACTTTTATCATGGTTTAACAAGGATTAAGCTTCTATAATAAGGTATTGTCTGCCTGACATGTTTCTCTTTTATGGGCTACCCATCATGGGGGTAGACCTTCTTTTCTTTTCAGGTTACTTCCACGATTCATTTTGTTAAAAAGGATTTTATTTCACGTCAAGTTTTTATGAAAAACTTTGTAAAAGTTTTAGTTCATTTTGTACACAGAAATGTATTTTCAAATAAGAGACATTGTATATTGATTATAATATCCCTGTATTTCGGCCTGTTTGGTATGTAAAAGTTAATTTTATTTAGCCGATAATCGGGGGTGTTACAATTGGTATCAGAGCCGATTCTTTCATGGTTAGGTGTTGAGATCCTCATATCTTAGCACCATTTGCTTTCAGTTTTGAACAATTTCTTAAGTTTTGAGGCTTATTTATTTTTGTAATATTTTAAGAATACTTTGAAATTTAAGAATACGATGTATATATACCTCGTTACTTTGGAGTACTATATTATAAGACGGAGTAATGAGTTGAGTTATTGGGTCAAGAGAGTGTATAATAATTTAGTAATAGCTATATACTTTATTTTGGTAAGATAAATATGGTGAGAAGGGTTAATATATAGTTGTGTTTGATTATCATGTACATGGCAAGGAATAATGGAGAGTTGGTATTTATAGGGAGTTACCTTGTTTTATGTATATGTTTAGGGTAGTATTTGTGATACTACGAATGTTTTGAGTTATTGTTGTGATACCTTGTGATAAGAGTGGTGTGGCTGATAATCGTAAATGGATGATTGTGTTGGATGGTGCTTAGTTGTGAGGATGTTTATAAGTGTTGTGGTAGAAGTTGTGGGCGAACATCGGGACGAAGTTCATTTTAAGGGGGGAAGACTGTAATACCCCATAATTTAGTAATAATTTATGAGAATAATTTATATAATTTAAATAATTAATTCATGAGATTTTTAATAATAGTAGCGAGAAAGACGTTAATTAAATAATAAAATAAGTAAGCAAGTCGGGAATTGAGTTTAGCTAGTAACTAAGCTTTGGGCCGTGTGTTGTAAATAAATATGGGCTAGTATGAGTAGTAGTCGGGATGTAAAGCGGGATTTAATAATAAAGTAATAAATATAAATTGGTAATTCTTAATAATAATTAGAAAATACAATAGTTTCCTAATTGGCCTCATATACTCCCCAAACCTAGACTATAAATACATGATAAATCTGAAAAACAAATCACAAAGAAAGAAAGAGGAGATTTAAGACGGAAGGAGCAATTAGCGATAAAAGGTAAGACCGTCTCACAATTTAATGTAGATTTTATAACTTATATAACTCGTAATTTAGACCGCCTCTAGACTAGCTAGGACCGTGACCTTGACCATGGGACACCAGAGGGTGACCGGACCCACGTTGGAACACCGTTGACCGGCGGGGAGAGGGTGTTTGACCGGGGTTTTGTGGTGGTGGTTGTTAGGGTAAATAATACGTTAGACTCGATTTTGACCCTTGTTTGGCATGACCCAGACCTGACAGGGGATAGGGGTAAGACCTAGAAGGGTAGTTGACCATGGTAGGTGGCTTAGGGTGGACGTAGGTGGTAGTACATGGTGGTGGTGGCCGGAAATTCGAAAACAGGGGAGGAATTGTGTGTTGTTGTTGCTGCCGATATTGGGTGCGGCTATGGAGGTGTTGTTGAGTCGAGGGGATTGAGGGACCACCCTAGAGTCATCGTGGGCGGTGGTTGCCGGCCGAGCTGGGAATGTTAAAACCGTGTGTGATGTAAGAGTGTTGTCGGATTGTTTGTTGTGTCGTAGGTGTCAATTGTGCCGGTTGTTAGGGCAGGATTGGGTGGCCATGTCTTATTGGTGGTGCTGGGTACGGTGGGACTAGGTCTGTGGTGGCTGAGTAGGGTTGTGGTGGTGTTAGAGAGGAGTTTTATAGGCGGCGTATGTTGATGTCGGGTTTTCGGTAATTAGCGTGTTTGTGTTTGTTATTGCTAGGGCGTGAATTTGCAAGCTGTAGGGGACTCGTTGGGATGGTGGTTGGAGGTTGTCGGGAGTCGTGGTGTTGCGGGCTGTTGGAGACAGTCTTGGGTGGTGTGTGTGGTGGCTTGTGGTGTCGGCATTTGGTGAGTAAATGGAGGTGGTTGGACACGGGTCATGACATGTATGTGGTGAGGGTTGGAGTGGTTTTCACGGGTTAATCTATGTGGGTTAATGGGTTGGGTTTAACTTGTTTAAATTATTAAGACGGGTTGTTACGTAATAATTTACACGAGAAAATAATATAACGTAATTAAATTATAATCGATTAAATTATGATAATGTATTGGATAATTAATAATTAAATTATAAATATATTATTTATCTATAGGTGACGGATTTTTGGAACGGGTTTGTTGAAGAATATTTTTAGTAGATTGCATTATTCGGAATTGCTTGCCAGGTAGGAATTTCCTACTCAACTCGGTTTTATTGTTAAGTGAATGAATGTTTAAATGTGACGATTTATGAGGTTAAGGTTAATATTGTGATTCATTATTGGAAGTAGTGTAATGGAGTATGTTAAGATGTTGGTTGAGATTGATGACGTGATTTTTATTGAGTTTTTGTTGTTGGGTTATATTTGGTATGGAGAGTTGATTTTTTAGTTGAGCATAACACGGAGTGTGTTACTGCCAGTTGTGCATAACAAGTGATTTGTTTTGCGATTCGCATAGCAAGTGATTGCTATTGCCGATAGTTGTGCATAATAAGTGATTACTATCGCCGATTTTGTGCATAGTACGGGGGTACTACGCGATTGAGCATGGTACGAAAGTACTATCGCAGATTGTTGAGTTGAGCATAGCACGGTGTTAAGGGAGTTGTGCACGCGCAAAGGATGACGTAAGTGAGTTGTGCGGATGAAGTGATGAGAATACGAAGGATGTCTATTTTGGTTGGATTATTATTTTTGTTTAGTTTATTCCTACTCAACCTCGCGGTTATTTGTGTATTCGTGAACACTGCGGTGAACCATAATGGGGAGCAGATTTGACTGGTACTAAAGATTAGCTGACTTGGGAGCATATGGGAATGCGTGAGGACTCAGCCAATCTACCTAGAAGTCTAGATCACATAGATTATGAGATCACTTTATTTATTTTTCCGCTGCGAGTTGTAATTATTGTATATTAAGTTTAGTTGGTTAATTTGTAATAAAAATGTAATCGTTAAAGTTTTAATTAAAGTACTTTGGTTTGTTGTACTTTGTTATTCACTACCTCGGGAAACCGAGATGGTAACACTCCTATTTATTTTGGAATATCTCGCTAAATGCTCTTTAATAAATGGGGGTGTTACAAAGTGGTATCAGAGCAAAATGATCCTCAGGCCTAACCAATGAACAATAATGAGCATAGGATGTATCTAATAAAATGAACCCGGGTAGAAACTGTTAGGAGCCCACTTAAGCTTGGGATGAGTTAGGGGCCCCCTCACACCAAACTTCTGGCCCTTTCTGTTTTGAACCGGTAACCTTGAGAGAATACTTGAGAGTGTGGGGTAATTTAAAATGAATATAGTATATTTCTCTTAGGAATTTTGTTTGTCTTGGTTGCATATTCTTATCATTGATGATTGCGGTTACGGGGGCGTAACTTTTTCCTTACGGAGGAGGGATGTAACATGATTTATTTTAAGCATTGTTATAATCATGCTGATATGTGGAAAGTATGTTGACATGTATGTGGAATGGGTTAATATGATTAAACATGTGAAGTATTAATTGTTGTGTGGAATTGTGAAGAATGCGATTTTGGTTGATTTTACAAGATTTTACCCTTGATTGTTTTGGCTGCCATTTACTGTCTGTTTCAAATTCTTATACGAGATTTCTATGTGTTATACCCTTGTGAGTTAGCTTTCATATGCCACTGGTCCCATGTTCAAATAATATACGGTTTAGGAGGAATAAATATTTTAGTGGACAGTAGTCAGAATATTCTTGTACAGTGATGTTTTCGTGCCATGTTTTTGTTAAATTTGTCATTTAAAAACTACTTGTCGATTTGGTGTAATTCTAACTCCAGTGTTTAAAATATTCGTGTATGTTTCTAAATTGATAAGCCACGTTATAAGAAAATATTTTAACAATTTATAGTAATTTTTACAAGTTGACCTAAGTTTCTGACAAGTTGCTGTAAAATTTCGGTTTCAACCAAGTAGTTTGTAAAATGCATTATAAATTGATCTTTTGAGTTTTTGACTCGATTCTTTTTCTCATGGTTTAATAACTTTCTGTATTTTCTAAAAAGTATATTTTCTCAATAATTAATTATGTTATTATGTAATAATAATTTTCAGAAATTATAACATGTTTTTCCTAGCCTTGAAGAGTATAAGTTTTGTTTCTTATCTCTTGCACATTTATATTTGATGTTCTTAATTATGTGAAGTAGATTCCCATGTCTAGTGATATGCGGAATGTGTTGCCCTAAGCCATATATAATACTACGGTTTAATGAGCCTATGGGCACTCTATCGAGTAGGCCTTACTCTGTCGAGTAAGGGTGTGTTGCGTTTTAAAAATAGTTTCTGACCTGTTGGGTACTCGATCGAGTAACCTTGATACTCGATCGAGTAAGGGGGAACTCGATCGAGTACCTCAGCTACTCGATCGAGTAGCCCGGTTTACAGGTAATGTTTTGACGGGTTTTATTAATAATGCGGGAATGATATATAAGGCTTTCGTCACTTTTCTCAAAACACTTTTACAATCTAAAAACCTTCAAGAGAAGATTAGAAGTTACGTTGAATCATTCTCGCCGCATTATTAGCAAATCCCGGAGCTAGAAGTGTCAGATCGTGTCGTTCTTTATATCTTGGTGATCCTTGCGTCGAGGGTAAGATCTACGTCCCGAAGTTGTTACATTTAATTAAGTTTCGTTAAACCCTAATTTTTGGATTGGGGGTTTTCTTTGTTTATGTTGATGTGGTAGTGATTGTATGATTATGTGTATAGGAGAAGGGTTCGTAGAGGAAAGGTTTTGAGACAATTTTGCTAGATCGTCGATGATTGTGTTGCTTTCCGGTAGGGTTTCCTACTCGTATTAGTCCCATAATGTGTTTTTGGTGTGTTGTGGTTGTTGAATATTATCGTATTCGTATTGTGACGGTTGTTGGTTTTGATTGCTGTCTAATGTTTGTGATTGTTTGTCTCTGGTTCTCGAGATGCGTTCTCGGCTGAGTGGAGTCACTTGCGGGAGTGGCTTCACGCCCTAGTTTCGCCCTCCGTGGAACCCGCCACGGGAGGGGATGTGCACATTAATGAGAGAGGGTTATTGCTCGGTATGATGAGCGGGGCTTAGGTGGGAACGGGTGCGGTCCCCCCAGCGGCTGGTCCGGTGGACGATCGATGACGGAGATTGATTGAAGTGGGTGTGATTGTGTGTGTGACCATTTGAGCTGCTTGTTTACTGTGTTGTTGGTTATATAAATTGTGTGATTAGTACTGAGCCCGTTTAATGTTTTAAAAACTGTGGTGATTCATTCGGGGGTGGTGAGCAGTTATTGAGCAGGTATGATATGACGCGTACGGGATAGCTTGGATGAGTCATCACGTGGCAGTTAGAAGTCTTCCGCTGTGTCAGACGATGTTTTATAGCTTTGATAGTTTTAGCAGTAGACCGTCTGAGAGTCTTGTATTTCTTTTTATCAGTTTTGGAATTGGTATGTAATCACTTTAAACATTATTTACCTTTAAGTATGTTTCGTTATTATCTTATGATTATCATTGCCTCGGAAAACCGAGATGGTAGAACTTCCATGCCTTAAGAGGTCCTGGTAAGGCACTTGGAGTGTGGGGGTGTTACAAAATGGTATCAGAGCGACGATCCTGAAACCTGTAACCAACGAACCTAATGAATATAGGGAGTCTAATTAAAATGAACCCGGGGTAGAAATTGTAGGAGCTAATGCAAAGACTTGGGAGACGTCCTAAAGTCGCGAACTCGCCCTACAATTGTAATACTCCGTATTTATGAGTCTCTGGGTACTCTATCGAGCAGGCCTTACTCTGTCGAGTAAGGGTGAGTTGCGTTTATAAAATTTTCTGACCTGTTGGGTACTCGATCGAGTAACGTGGGTACTCGATCGAGTAAGGGGGCACTCGATCGAGTAGCCTGTTTACGGGGACTTATTTCTCGGGTTTTGTTAATTATGCGATTAAGGTATATAATCTTTTCCGTCATTGTTCTAAACACTTTTCAAAACCTAAATTACTGTCAAGAGAAAAAGTAAAGTACGTTCTTCACTTTAATCGCACTGTTAGCAAATCCCGGAGTTTGGAAGGCGGATTTCATCGTTCGTTATACCGTTGAGATCCTTGCGTCGAGGGTAAGACCTATGCACTGTTTTTATAGTTTTTCCTTTAAGTTGTTTAAACCCTAAGATAGGGATTTGGGGGTTTTGTTGTAGATTATGATTGGTAGTAATTATGTGTATGTATGATAGGAGGAGGATTTGTAGAAGAGGCTTTTTGATACAGCTGTTGAGACCGTCTGATAGTTGTGCTTTCCAGGTAGGATTTCCTACTCAGTATTAGTCCTATAATGTGATGTTGATGTGTTGTGGTTGATTGAATAATATAGTAATTGTATTGTGACGGTTGTTGATTGTGATTGTTTGTCTCTGGTTCTCGAGACGCGTTCTCGGCTGAGTGGAGTCACTTGCGGGAGTGGCTTCACGCCCTAGTTTCGCCCTTCGTGGAACCCACCACGGAAGGGGATGTGCACATTAATGGACAGGGTTATCGCTCATTATGAGGAGCGGGGATTTGATGGGTACGGCTGCTGATATGTTCATTTTATATATACTTTTACCCCTCATTTTAGCTCGGTTTCTATTGATTATCATACTTTAATTAGTATATTTTTGAGTTAATTTTGTGTTCTTGGTGTATTGTTGTGTTTGTTACGGTTTTGTAGGAATCTAAGCATTTAGAGGCTTTTTCCTATGATTTTGTACACCTAGTTCACTAAGCTAAACAAGGCCAAATATTGGACTAAGTATGTGAAGATTACTTGGGTTTTGCATGAAGATTAGTGGATTGAAGTAAGGAATTACAAATGAAGCCAAATGCAAAGGCAAGCCCAAAATAAAGGTCCATATCAAGGTGCAAGCATTGGATGCCAAGAGAGCTTAGGGTGCTAGGAATTTAGAGCATTAACCGGGTGATTAATCGCACAATTAATCACCAACATTGGATACCCTTAGCAATTAAGAGGAGAATTAAGACAACTGACCGAGGATCACACGACCCCGATCGGGGCCGCCTAACCCCGATCGGGGTTGCATGACCATTGGTGCTTACTTTTTTCTCCTCCTCTCCTATAAATTGGAGAGGTATTCCTAGGTTTTGGGCATCCCATTTTACGTCCAAGTTTACTACATTAAGTGTAACACCCCCTCATACCAAGGTGCCTTACCAGGACCACGCTACCATGAGAATGTGTTACCATCTCGGTTGCCCGAGGTTAGTACATATCAAAAGCGTCTGAACTGAGCACATTTATTAAAGTAATGTAATTAACAAAGTTTACAACATCCAAAACCAAATACCGTCTAATGAAATACAACTTCGAAGTCTTAATAACAAAAGAAACTCGCTAAGACTCCAACAGTGATGCTATGACTCATGGTGGCAAATCTCCCAAGACAATCCCCAAGCTCTCACTAGCAAAACCTGTCAAGCCTGCTCACCATCCCCGAATGGATCACCGCAGATTCCACAAACAACAACGGGGTCAGTATTATGCAACAAACAAGACAAACAAAAGCAATACTCGTCAGATCATCATCAACTCCCAACCACCCTGTCTCACATAGTATCCGACTACACACTAAAGTGTGTAGCCCCGCAGATTACCCATCGCAAAGGTAATCCTCGCCGCTTGATGGGTGACCGCAGCCGATCCAACCTAGTCCGGCTCCTCAACGAGCGACAATAATCCCTGTCCCTTAATGTGCACATCCCCTCCCGTGGCGGGTTCCACGGAGGGCGAACTAGGGTGTGAAGCCACTCCCGCAAGTGACTCCACCACAATCACAATCACATGACATTTCGTCATCTCAACCCCCTCACACCAACACTTTGTCACAACAATCTCCATATTACGATGATCAATAGACAACGATAAATACAATAATATGTCATGTAAAGCACAAAGACCTGAGTAGGGAAACCCTACCTTAGCAATCACAAGAAGAAGCAACACGGACAATCAAAAAGGCTCCTCTACGAAGTCTTCTCCTATACAAAGATCATACAACACAATTACACTTTGAACAATTCCCAACATCCCCTTCCATATAAATGTATAGCAACCCGAAATGATGCAATAATTACAAAGATGTACTTACCAACAGTGCAACAAGAACCTTTACGCAAGAATCACCGCAAATTATCGACACAAAGATGCTACGAAATGCTCAAAAGGGATGATTAGGGAATGATTTGGGTAGGATTAGGGTAACGTAGCAATGATAACGCTGTGAAATATGATATTAGAAACTGACGCGGAATATAAAAATACCCTAATCATTCCTTAATCAAACCGTCGAAATATAACCGCCAAACCAGGACACTCGGTCGAGTGTAAGGACACTCGGCCGAGTGACCTACACTCGGTCGAGTATTCACTATACTCGGCCGAGTGTTCTTCGGCATAACCGAAATAACACGCATTCAGAGCACTAATCGGCCGAGTAGGCTCTACTCGGTCGAGTAGGCTCCAAAGGAAATCCGTAGTGTTACAATCTTTCCCCCTAAAAAGAACTTCGTCCCGAAGTTCACACCCTACTATCAGCAAGCACAACACTACGACACAAGACTCTAACAATTACATGAGACAACTCCAAGGAACTATACACACATCACAACAAGTTACCCCAAACGCATCTCCCGACCCGAATCAAACAAAGCAAAGAAAACACAAAACACTATCGCGACCATCTCCTACCCCCCTAAAAGACAACGGTTACGTCCCCGTAACCAAACATACCTGATCAAAAAGGTTAGGAAAGCGGTCTCGCATAGTCTCCTCGGGTTCCCATGTTGCTTCCTCCACATTATGATTAGACCAAAGGACCTTGAGTAAGACCGTCTCACCATTCCGGGTCTTACGAACCTTGCGATCAAGAATCTCCTTAGGAATCTCGGCATAGGACAAGGATTCATCAAGTTCGATGTTCTCCATCTCGAGGATGTGCGACGGATCACTCACATATTTCCGGAGTTGAGACACATGAAAAACATTGTGCACTCTATCCAAAGCTGGTGGTAAAGCTAACCTGTAGGCTACCTCGCCAACACGGTCCAGAATTTCATAAGGGCCTATAAACTTTTGGCTTAACTTACCCTTCTTCCCAAACCTCATAACACCTCGCATAGGTGACACTTTCAAAAGCACCTTGTCACCTACCGCGAACTCAATGTCCCTGCGGTGTAAGTCGGCGTAGCTCTTCTGACGATCTTGAGCGCTCTCTTTTGGCGAATCAACTGGATTTGCTCAACCATATCTTGAACCAATTGTGGCCCTAAGACCACTGTCTCGGAACTATCATCCCAACAAACTGGACTTCGGCATTTCCGGCCATACAAAGCTTCAAATGGTGCCATCCCAATACTTGTATGATAACTATTATTGTATGAAAACTCGATCAAATCAAGTCTGTCTTCCCAACTGCCTCCAAAGTCCATAACACATGCCCTTAGCATGTCTTCTAAGGTCTTGATGGTCCGCTCTGTCTGACCATCGGTTGCCGGATGAAAAGCTGTGCTCATCTTCAATGTTGTACCCATCAACTCTTGCAGTTCTTGCCAAAACTTTGATATGAACCTGGCATCACGATCGGAAACAATATCTTTCGGAATACCATGTAACCGAACCACATGCTTTCGGTATCCCAATGCAAGCTGCATTTTAGACCAAGTATCCTTCATGGGAACGAAATGGGCTGATTTGGTTAGCCGATCCACAATCACCCAAATCATGTTGTTACCTTGCTGTGACCTAGGTAACCCCACAATAAAGTCCATGGAGATCGACTCCCACTTCCACTCAGGCACTGTCAGAGACTGAATCTTACCTTGAGGTCTCCTTTGTTCACCTTTGACCCTTTGACAGGTCAAACATCTAGCCACAAACTCAGCTACATCTCCTTTCATGTTCGGCCACCAAAAAGTCTTCTTAAGGTCTCTATAAAGCTTATCACCACCCGGGTGAACTGAATAAGGAGTGCAATGAGCCTCAGACAAGATCATTCTCCTCAACTCTGCATCGTCAGGAACACACCATCTCCCATCAAAACGAACACTCCCATCTGGATGTATAGAGAACCTGGAAGCTGCTCCACTCTCTACCTTTGACTTCCACTCCTGGATCTTAGGATCAAGCTCTTGCTTACTTTTGATGTTTTCATACAACTCTGGCTCGATCGTCAAATCCCCGATGGTACCCCCTTCTCGAATCATAAAGATCCCCAATCTAGACATCTCATCTCTCAACTTCAGCAAGGACATAGCTGTACATAGCGAATGAACGCTCTTCCTACTCAAAGCATCAGCGACAACATTAGCTTTACCCTCATGATAGATGATCTCCATATCATAATCTCCAATCAGCTCCATCCACCGCCTCTGTCGCATGTTAAGCTCCTTCCCGAGTGTGGATATACTTTAGACTCTTATGATCGGAGAACACCTTAAAAGTTGCGCCATAAAGGTAGTGCCTCCAAATCTTAAGAGCGAACACAACTGCACCCAGCTCCAAATCATGAGTAGGGTAGTTCTCCTCATATTGCTTCAACTGCCTCGAAGCATAAGCTATAACTTTCCCTCCCTGCATCAAGACACAACCCAAACCGTTCTTTGAAGCGTCGGTATAGACCTCAAAGTTCTCACAACCCTCTGGCAAGGCTAGGATAGGAGCTGTGGTCAAGCGTTCTTTTAAGGTCTGAAACGCCGTTTCACAACTTTCGTCCCAAACAAATCGGACTTCTTTCCTCATCAAGGACGTCATAGGTCGTGCTATGGTAGAGAAATCCTTCACAAATCTCCGGTAGTAGCCGGCAAGGCCTAAGAAACTCCGGATCTCAGCAACATTCTTCGGCGATTCCCACTTGGTAACGGCCTCAATCTTACTAGGATCCATAGATACCCCCTTCTTGGATATGACATGGCCCAGAAAAGCCACTTCCTCTAACTTAACTCACACTTGGATAACTTGGCATAGAGCTGATTTTCTCTCAAAGTCTGCAAAACTATCCTCAAGTGCTCTTCGTGCTCTTCTTTGGTCTTGGAATAAACTAGGATATCGTCGATGAAAACAACCACAAACTTATCCAAAAACGGTGTGAAGATCCGGTTCATCAAATCCATAAAAGCGCTTTGGCGCATTGGTCAACCCAAAAGGCATCACTACATACTCGTAGTGACCATAACGAGATCGAACTTATTTGTTTTAGGAATATCTTCGTCTGCTATCCTCGGTGATGATACCCCGACCTCGATCAATCTTAGAGAATACACAGCTCCACTTAGGCGATCGAACAAATCATCAATCCTCGGAACGGATACTTGTTCTTCATCGTAACCCGATTGAGCTCTCTGTAGTCAATGCACAATCTCATACTCCCATCTTTCTTCTTTACAAAAAGAACCGGAGCTCCCCACGGTGATACGCTAGGCCTGATGTAACCCTTGTCTAACAACTCATGTAATTGCTTCTTCAACTCGGCCCAACTCTTTAGGTGCCATACGATAAGGTGCTTTAGATATAGGACCCGTTCCAGGCTTAAGCTCCACGCTGAAATCGACATCCCTCTTGGGAGGCAAACTCGGTATCTCCTCGGGAAATACATCTTCAAATTCCTTCACCACGGAAATCTCAGAAGTTGTCGGCGGCTCTACTCGGTGATCTCTCACATGACAAAGGATTAAGGGACACTTCTTCCTTAAACATGACTTTAGAGTCATAACCGCTATAAACCTACACTTAGACTTTACCACAAACCCTCTATAGGACACCTTAACACCCTTGGGACTCTTTAAAGACACTCTCTCTCGTCTACAATCTATCCCGGCATCATACCTACCTAGCCAATCCATCCCAACGATCACCTCAAACCCATCCTTAGGAAACTCTAACAGGTTTCTTGGTAAATCTACCCCTCCAATCACCATAGATATACCCTTATATAACTTGAGACAGACACAGACTCCCGAAGGTATGAACACATCATCTTTTACAACCTCAAACTTACCCAAACCCATAGACACAAAGATGACTTTTAGACACAAAAGAATGTGTAGCCCCGGAATCAAA
The DNA here is from genome assembly GCF_048544455.1 of Silene latifolia. Lineage (NCBI taxonomy): Eukaryota > Viridiplantae > Streptophyta > Magnoliopsida > Caryophyllales > Caryophyllaceae > Silene > Silene latifolia. The sequence goes on from NC_133536.1 coordinate 51,642,201, forward strand.
CAAAACAAAGGACGGTACATTATTAACAAGAAAGGTACCGGTAACTACATGAGCATCATCCCGTGCTTCCTGCTTATCCATCATGAAGAGCTTTCCACTATTCTTCTGTCCTCCACCTTGAACTGAAGCATTGGAGGTACTAGGCTTAGCCGCCGAATCCCGGGTGACACGTTATTCGACGCCGATAAGATCCACCACCACCGCGGTTGTAACCGCCCTGGTTACCCCGTCCACCTCTGTTGCCCCATGAACCTCCCGGTCGGTTACTAGCAAAACTCGAGTCGGCCCCCGAGAGAAATTTCCGATCGAGCTCCTGAACCATTCGGGCTTGTAGCTCGTGCATTCCCGCCTTTTGTGGCCTATACCGCCACAGTTGAAGCACGTAAGGTTGGTGTTGTCACTTACAGCCCGACCTCCATTCTTTCCCCAACCACGAGAACCTCCGGAGAAACCACTCCACTAGAGAAAGCTTTAGCATGGTTGAAATTTCCTTTCTTGTTGGTTGGCTGATTGTTGTTCCCACTATCAGCCTTCCTCTTCTCTCGTAGTGATCCTCTCCTCGATCTCCCTTGAGAGATCCACCATTCTCTCGCCTTGACCCGCCCTCGAGATACACTTCCTTGAGGTCGGTAGCAACCCCACCAAGCATACGACTCACGATCTTAGCAGACAAACCCCTCTCAAAACGGAGAGCCAAACCTCTTTGCCCGAGCTGTAAGTCTTCCACGTAACGAGATAGCTCCATAAATCGATGATAGTAATCGTGGCTGTCATCTCCTCGAGACATAGTGAAAGATTCAAAGTCGGACCTCATCTTGTGTCGGATATGCTCCGGCACAAACTGCTCTCTCATGGCACTCTTCAACCGGACCACGGAATAGCCCCTTCCTCCGGTAGTAAGCTCTAGCATCCTCCTTGACGTTCGCCACCAAACTGCAGCCTCTCCCCTTAGGTAGTACACAACTTTGTTCAACAATCATATCCTCGGGGCACTTAACCATTTCCATGAGAGCTTCAATCTCACGGTGCCACTTCTCGAGCAACTTTGGTTCACCTACCCCTTCATATGTGGGAGGGTTGAAACGAGCAATGTTGATGCTAAGCCGGGTTGCATCCATCGTCTTCTCGTTTCCTTTTCCCACATTTTTGAGAGCTTCAAGGAGAGCCTCTTGTTGCTCAATCATGCGAGCAACCTCATCACGACATCTCCGAAGCTTGGATCGTGCGGGAGTTCTTTTGGGCGGCATTTTGAGTGATAAGAATGAAAGAAACGTAAACACATGCTCAAAATATAATACCCTTCCGCCATAAGAACACTCGGCCGAGTATACATCATACTCGGTCGAGTATAGAGCACTCGGTCGAGTATCCTCTCAGATACTCGGTCGAGTGTCGACTCCAGAGACAAACATCAAAACACAAAAGAAGCACTCGGTCGAGTGTAGCAACACTCGGCCGAGTGTACCATACTCGGTCGAGTATACCCCCATACTCGGTCGAGTTATCATAAACGATAGCGATGGCTACTTTCGTCAAACAACACTCGGTCGAGTTCTTGTATGCTCGGCCGAGTACTCCATACTCGGTCGAGTGCCTACTTGGCTCGGCCGAGTAACACTATAAAAAGTTAGCGCATTTACGATTCCTCTATCATGCTCACTATTCTCATAACAATACGTAAGGAAGCAAAAGCCATGTTATAAACATATCAACATGCAATGCATATATCAAAATTTTAATGTCACATTGTAAACATATCAGCATACTATTCATGCTTATTCGATTTCTAACATAACAATCATTTACAATCCATCTCTTCTATCATTTCTCCCTTCATCACCTTCACCACTTTAACACATATATATATTCAACTATCAACTTTTATTTGCCTTCATCATCACATACATGTACATACAAAACCTACTCTCACCACTTTTCCCCATGTTACCGGTTTGAGTTAGTGAGGGCCAAGTTGCGACTCCGGGACGTCTCCCGAGTCTTTGCGGTAGCTCCAGACAACTCTCCCCGGGTTCATTTTAGTTAGACTCCCTAGGTTCATTAGGTTCATTTGTTTAGGTGCCGGAATCTTCGGCTCCGATACCACTTTGTAACACCCCCTCATACCAAGGTGCCTTACCAGGACCACGCTACCATGAGAATGTGTTACCATCTCGGTTGCCCGAGGTTAGTACATATCAAAAGCGTCTGAACTGAGCACATTTATTAAAGTAATGTAATTAACAAAGTTTACAACATCCAAAACCAAATACCGTCTAATGAAATACAACTTCGAAGTCTTAATAACAAAAGAAACTCGCTAAGACTCCAACAGTGATGCTATGACTCATGGTGGCAAATCTCCCAAGACAATCCCCAAGCTCTCACTAGCAAAACCTGTCAAGCCTGCTCACCATCCCCGAATGGATCACCGCAGATTCCACAAACAACAACGGGGTCAGTATTATGCAACAAACAAGACAAACAAAAGCAATACTCGTCAGATCATCATCAACTCCCAACCACCCTGTCTCACATAGTATCCGACTACACACTAAAGTGTGTAGCCCTGCCAGATTACCCATCGCAACAGGTAATCCTCGCCGCCAGTGGGTGACCGCAGCCGATCCCACCTAGTCCAGCTCCTCAACGAGCGACAATAATCCCTGTCCCTTAATGTGCACATCCCCTCCCGTGGCGGGTTCCACGGAGGGCGAACTAGGGTGTGAAGCCACTCCCGCAAGTGACTCCACCACAATCACAATCACATGACATTACTGTCATCTCAACCCCCTCACACCAACACTGTCACAACAATCTCCATATTACGATGATCAATAGACAACGATAAATACAATAATATGTCATGTAAAGCACAGCACTGAGTAGGGAAACCCTACCTTAGCAATCACAGCAGTAAGCAACACGGACAATCAAAAAGGCTCCTCTACGAAGTCTTCTCCTATACAAAGATCATACAACACAATTACACTTTGAACAATTCCCAACATCCCCTTCCATATAAATGTATAGCAACCCGAAATGATGCAATAATTACAAAGATGTACTTACCAACAGTGCAACAAGAACTTTTACGCAAGAATCACCGCAAATTATCGACACAAAGATGCTACGAAATGCTCAAAAGGGATGATTAGGGAATGATTTGGGTAGGATTAGGGTAACGTAACAATGATAACGCTGTGAAATATGATATTAGAAACTGACGCGGAATATAAAAATACCCTAATCATTCCTTAATCAAACCGTCGAAATATAACTTCGCCAAACCGGACACTCGGTCGAGTGTAAGGACACTCGGCCGAGTGACCTACACTCGGTCGAGTATTCACTATTCTCGGCCGAGTGTTCTTCGGCAGAACCGAAATAACACGCATTCAGAGCACTACTCGGCCGAGTAGGCTCTACTCGGTCGAGTAGGCTCCAAAGGAAATCCGTAGTGTTACATTAAGCCTCAAGCATTATAAGTTTTCTCTCATTAGTTTAAGTTGTTTAAGCATTCCTTAGTTAATCTTTCCACAATTTGTATTTCAAGAGATTCTCAAGCATTTGTTATTCAATCCTTTGGTTTTAGTTATTTGTTCTTCCATACAAGTCTTCCTTATTAAGGTATTTCTTATTACAAGTTTGCAATTTACATCATTGTTTTAATTATCACATAGTTATTATAATTGTTACTTTAGCTTTGTTCTTTTCATATGTTATATCACCTAATTAATATAATTCATATAACCATGTTTAATATCCTTTACAATTTAGTTTGCATTTTATATCTTAGTATGAGTAGCTAAATTCTCTAGTCTAAAGGCTAGGGGAGCCATGCAAAATCAAACATATAATATGACTAAATAAAGTTCATAATAATATTGATCAATTGTTTCCATCACATGCTTGTTTTGTTACGCTTAATCTTTGATTATCGGCCGTAGTCGTAGATTATTTTTGTTCATTCGTTCTAAAGTCGAGAGGCACGGAATTGAATTAGACTAAGCATGTGTGGTAGGACGACCTAGTCATGGACGAGAGTTTCTCTAGGACCCGGTCTATGGTTGACACTAATACCGTAAGGTGGGTGTCTTTAAGCCTAAGCAATTGACAAGATTATTAGTATCAAGTTTATCATGTTTATATGTTTACCTTTGCATGAGTGACCCGACCCCATTAGACTATCTTTTATCATATTATTTACATTGCAATTTTCATTAATCATCAAACCAAACAAACCAAAACCAAATCGTAATCGACCTTGATAAAAATCCATCCATAACAATTCACGACGTAATTCCCGTTTCCTTGTGTTCGACCCCTATTACTACATTAATTTGTGTCTAGGGAAATTATTTTTGCATAGGTACGCGATAAGCCTATCAAATTTTGGCGCCGTTGCCGGGGAAACGGTTTTATTGCTTTTTGAATTGTCGATTTTTATCTTGTTTTTCTTTGTCTTGGGGAACACTTGTTCCTTGAGACCGTTACTTATCACTTCTCTAGAAATTGTTGTCTTATGCCCAGGTCCTCTCGAAGTGGAGAATTTCTTTCACCGGATTCCGATCCCGAGAAAACATTTAAGAGAAGACGATGTTTTTGGAGGGAAGTGAAAGAAGCCACTTCTCCCGTACAAGTTGAAAGTGCTAGAAAGTCTTATTTAGACGATCTAGAGGTTCTTGAAGAGGAGGAGGTTTCTTGTTCATCAACTCCACCACCATCACCATCTACTACCAAAAATATGGTGAGACTTTCCGATCACTCAAAGCCCACCGCGGCCATGCTTCCGGCCGGAATCACAACCACTCAAATCACCGCGCCGGACTTCGAGATCAAACCGGCTTTCATTAGCCTTGTGGAGAGAAAGCAATTTGGAGGAAGTCCTTTGGAGGATCCCAATTTGCATGTACAAAACTTTTGCGACTATTGCTCCATGATCCGTCAAACAAGGCCACCTAAGCCCAAATAAGGGAAATACTTTTCCCTTTCTCTTTGAAGGACAAGGCCAAGCTTTGGATCAATAGCCTTGACCGCACCGCCATGGGAATCACCAATTGGGAGACTTTGGCTCTTGCTTTTTATCAAAAGTTTTTTCCACTGGAGAAAACTCAAACTTTGAGGAGCCAAATCACCGGATTCCGTCAACAAGCTCTTGAGAGCTTATATGAGGCTTGGGAGAGGTATAAAGAGCTTCAAAGGCAATGCCCACATCATGGGTTAGATGATTGGTTCCTAGCAATAACATTCTACAATGGATGTTGTGCCGAGTCCCGAAGGATTCTTGATTCCGCCAACAATGGGCGGTTTGATCATATTGACACCGATCTTGCTCATTCCACGATCGAATCTATGGCGATCCATGATGCCCAATATGTCAATTCTCGAGTTGTGCCATCTAAAGGTAAAGAAGAATCCTCTAACAACTCTGTTTTGGTAGCTCAAATTGCTTTGCTCCAACAACAATTGCGAGAAAAGGATGCTAGAGATTCCATTCAACAAGTCAATGCCATGTCTTCAACGAGCCAAATCGTTGTGTGTGAAGGTTGCGGAGGTGCGGGCCACTATGCCGCTCATTGCCAAGCTCCCATTGAGGAGGTAAATGCTTTTTTAGCTTTAAGACAAAATGCACAAAATGCTTATCCACCGGGTACATTCTCAAACACATATAACCCAAATTCAAGGTTTCACCCGAATATGTCTTATAGAAGCAACAATGTGCTAAATCCTCAACCACAACCCCCACCACAACAAAATGCCTATGTCCCTCAACAACAAAAATATATCCCTCCACCGGGGTATCAAAATCAACAAAGGCCCCCACAAAACAATTTCCAACAAACTCAACCTCCACAACAAATGCCCAACAAAATAACCAAGAGGGAGGTAAGCTTGAGGGCTTGATAATCCGTATGCAAAAGGAATTGTTGGCTCAAATTCAAAAGAATGAGCAAGCTCAAAATGCCGCAATCAAAATGTTGGAGCAACAAATGGCTCAATTGGCCTCATCTAGCTCTTCAAGGAAATCGGGTCAACTACCTCCTCAAGGTGAGCAACCTCATGCTACCCTTAATGCTATCTCCTTAAGAAGTGGTACGAAATATGATGGGCCATCCATGCCCAAAGATGATGAGGAGGTACTTGTTGAGTTGGAGGTCTCTCCAAATGATAAGGAAGTTGAAGAAATTCCCAAGAAAGTGGATGACCCACTTGTTGTTGTTGAGAAAGACAAGGAAGTGGAGGATACTCCTCCAAAGAAAGATATTGAAGCAAAGATTCCGGAAAGAGTCAAAGTGCCATTTCCTCATAGGTTGGCAAAGCATCAAAAGAATTCCCAATTCGGTAAGTTCATGGAAGTTGTGAAGAACTTACAGTAACGTTCCTTTTACCGAATTAATCACTCAAATTCCATCTTACACTAAGTTCATGAAAGACATTTTAACTAAGAAGAGGACTTTTGATGAGGTTGAAAGAATAGCTCTCACCGCCGAGGTGAGTGCTCTTTTGCAAAACAAGTCCCCTCCTAAGTTAAAAGATCCCGGTAGCTTTTCTATTCCATGCACAATTGGTACCTACCAAATTGATAAAGCCTTATGCGATTTAGGTGCTAGTGTGAGTGTCATACCTTACTCTATTTGTGCTAAGCTTAATATGGGAGTCTTAAAATGCACTAGTGTCACATTGCAAATGGCGGACCGTTCTATAAAATGCCCTTTGGGAGTTTTGGAGGATGTTCCCGTTAAGGTTGGTAAGTTTTCATTCCGGTTGATTTTATTGTTCTTGACATGGCCGAAGATGCCCAAATCCCAATCATTTTGGGAAGACCATTTTTACACACCGCGGGTGCGTTGATCGATGTCAAGAACGGTAAAATTACATTGGAAGTGGGTGACGATAAGGTCACATATAATTTGAATAGTGCCATAAAGAGTCCTATGATAGAAGAGTCTTGTTATTCTATTGACATTTTGGATGCCGTTGACATTGTTATAGAAGACTCTACACCTCGATCTTTGTCTAAAGATCCCTTGGAGGCACTCTTGCTTTTAGAATTATTTGCAGGTGATGATGAGATTGGAAATGAAGATATTGATGCTTTGGAGCGAGAATTGGATGGAGAGGAGCTATCGTTGGAGGAGAGCTCACACTTTATAGGCTTGGTTGCTACACCCCAAGATGTTGAGGTACAAAAACCCGATCTTAAGCCCCTTCCTTCCAATTTGAGGTATGATTTTCTTGATAATGAGGGGATGTGTCCGGTAATCGTTAGTGCTAAATTAGATGAGAGTCAATTGGCTAAATTGCTTTATGTCTTGAGGTCTCACAAGAAATCCATTGGTTACAAACTTGACGATTTAAAAGGCATAAGTCCCGAATTTTGCATGCACCGAATCAATCTTGAGGAAGATCATAAACCATGTGTCCAAGGTCAAAGACGACTAAATCCTAACATGCAAGAAGTGGTCAAAAAGGAAGTGCTTAAATTGTTAGATGCGAGAATTATCTATGCGATTTCCGATTCTAAATGGGTGAGTCCGGTCCAAGTGGTTCCTAAGAAAGGAGGAACCACCGTAGTCAAAAATGATAAAAATGAGTTAATTCCAACTAGAATTGTGACGGGTTGGAGAATGTGCATTGACTATAGGAGGCTAAATCTAGCCACTAAGAAAGACCACTACCCACTACCTTTTATTGACCAAATGTTGGAAAGGCTGGCATGTCACAAATACTTTTGCTACCTAGATGGCTATTCCGGGTTCTTTCAAATACCCATTCACCCGGATGACCAAGAGAAGACCACGTTTACATGTCCCTATGGTACATTTGCCTACCGTAGAATGCCTTTTGGTCTTTGTAATGCCCCTGCCACCTTCCAACGTTGCATGATAAGCATCATGGAGGTGTTTATGGATGACTTTAGTGTTTATGGTTCTTCTTTTGATGCTTGTTTGACTAACTTGTCCAAAGTTTTGAAGCGTTGTGAAGAAGTTGATTTGGTGTTGAATTGGGAAAAGTGCCACTTCATGGTAAATGAAGGAGTGGTACTTGGTCATATTGTTTAGGAAAGAAGAATTGAGGTGGACCATGCTAAGGTCCAAGTTATTGAGCAACTACCCCCACCGGTAAATGTGAAGAGTGTAAGGAGTTTCCTAGGCTATGCGGGTTTCTACCGCCGTTTTATTAAAGATTTTTCTAAGATTGCCAAACCCCTTACGGAGCTTCTTTTAAAAGATGCTCCCTTTGTGTTTACTAATGATTGTCTTGAGTCTTTTAATAGGATCAAGAAGGCTTTGATTTCCGCACCTATCATCCAATCACCGGATTGGAACTTGCCATTCGAGATCATGTGTGATGCAAGTGACTATGCGGTAGGTGCCGTGCTAGGACAAAGAAAGGACAAGGTTCTCCATGCTATCTACTACGCTAGCAAAACCTTGGATGCGGCTCAAATCAATTATGCCACGACGGAGAAAGAGCTACTTGCCATTGTCTATGCCTTAGACAAATTCCGCTCTTACTTGATTGGTTCCAAAGTCATTGTTCATACCGATCATGCCGCATTGAAGCATCTTCTAGCCAAACAAGAAGCTAAGCCAAGGTTGATAAGATGGATCTTGCTTTTGCAAGAATTTGATCTTGAGATTAAAGAAAAGAAGGGGGCCGAAAATGTTGTTGCCGATCACTTATCCCGTTTGAAGTTCAAAGATGGAGGTATTGAATTACCTATTGATGATTCCTTCGCCGACGATGTTCTAATGATGTTGGAGTAATATCCGTATAAAACCCCATAAAATTAAGGATTATAACGCAAATTATCATGTGATTAATTATCATAAACGAAAAACAAGAGAAACGATAAAGGAACAAGAATCAACCTCGGGTCCTTTGTATAAAACGGCCTAAGAACAGAAATCAACGTAGATTTCCTCCTAATCGTTGCACCCAAAATCGTCTGAGACTATGCCCTTTGTGCTAGAAAGTGCTCTCTAATTGCCTTGCAATATTGAGAGAGTTTTTGTGAGTTTTCTGATGTGAGATCTAGAATTTCAGAGAGAATGCCTCCAAAACCCTAATTTTTGTGCAAATGACAATGATTAGGTCAAAAGGAGAGAAGCACTCTCCTTTTGTTCATTTCGGCCAAACCGAGAGCTCAAGGGGGAAGTGGGCTTTCCACTTTCTCCTTATTTAATTCGTGGTCCGACTCGTTTCGCTAAAATGTATATGACGGGTTTTAATTATAAATCATCACTCGTTATCGGATAATAAAATATCGACTAGTAACATGAATTAGTCGATATATTAATACTTGTCCGATAATGACAATATTGTATAATTAATTAAATTCAATATACATTAATTAAATATAATCGTTTATATTCAATTTACGAATTAACCGCTTAATTCACCTTAGCCATTATTATTTAATCCGTATTAAATAATTATCTCAACATCGCGTTTGACTAATTTTTAGTCAATAACTCCGACTAACTGCTTAGTCATTTTAGGCATCAACATGACTGTATTTTCATACCGTCACATCTCTCAAACGTATCCTATAGGTGTGACTTTTAGGGACCAATTGATCACCGCCATCAGTATGACAATAACGTCAAACTTATCTAGCAAGCCAACCGTTATTGATAAACGTGGACCAACTGATAATAATACAAAAGTATACCCTTTGATCCTTTTAGAGATTTATATGTCATTGCACTAACTGTGGAGGACACCAGCCCCAACAAGCTCCCACTTGTCCGTACAAGTGTACGTGCAATAACGTTATCCGCACTAACTGGAGGACACCGGCTCCAACAAACTCCCACTTGTCCGTACAAGTGTATGTGCGATAACCGATTCTCATATCTATTTAAAATTTCTCCCACTCAATGTAAAACAATTTGCAGATCCGTATCCGCAAAGGTCGTATTTTACAATCGATCTGTATCAAGAGTGGTTTCCCCGACTAGAGAGTAACTTAACTGATAAAACGAATCCGTATTCGAGCATGGCCATGCATTTCAGTTACAGCTCCTCGAGTGGCCCTGAGAAATATCAAGTACATGATAAAGGCTGAATATTTCCTTGAACTCGACTCCTGCCGACGTAAGCACAGCATGAAATGACCCAGAAAAAATCTACTTGGCCCCCTGTTACGGATGGCCGTGAGAAAGAAACCAAAGTCACCCAAAATCTGCCTTAATCTCAAGAGACAGTCGATAGTCAAAAGAATCGACTCTTAGGATCACCATGGAGGTCCTATCCACGACCTGGCACCGAATGTTATAAAACATTTAGGACTCCACGTCGTTGTCACAATTGTGTCCTACGAGATATTCGTATAACTCGCCTTTGTGATTGGTCAGTCAATCGTTTGACTTATGGCTCGTTGAACCCACCATCAACCAGCATCACAAAATAATTGCCAGATGATGTGATCATAATTAGCGCATATTTAGCCCCCGAATTAGCCTTGTTCCCATGCTTTTTAGTGCTTATTTGGGTCATTTCTTATCTTTAGTTCTTTGTTTTGCATATTCTTTGAGATTTTGATCCCTTTGTAGGAAAGGAGTAAGAATCTTGCATTTTCATGGCAAAACGAGGCTAAATTGATTGTATTCAATGACCAAGCATCAAGAAGAGACAAGACTAGAAGGCCTTTGGACATATCATAGTAGAAGAACAATGTTGAGAAAGGATCCTTGCGTCCCCAAGGAAATCCCCAAGAAATTTATGAAGAAAAGGGAAGAAAAGAAGAAGAATTTGGCGACCAACAATCCGAACGGATTGCGGACAATCCGTCCGTCCGGCCTCAACAATCCGAAGCGTCCCTCCTTGGAATCCGCTCGGATTCCCCCTCAACAATCCGAGCGTCCCTCTCCCGAATCCGCTCGGATTGCACGCCGCCTAAATCCGGCCGTCCCGACTAATCCGCCGGATTCGCACAAAGACGGATTTCATTCTTCAAGCTACGAAAAGAGAAGCCCTTCTCTCGGAAAATACCGGGTCCTCCTTGCTCAACTTAAAAAGTGTAATTACTAGTTTAGCCCTTAGTTAACCCTAATGCATCCTCCCTAATTTTCACTATAAATACCCCATTAGTCTAATTAGAGGAGCATGTTCTTCTTATCAATAATTAGTGTAGTTAATATCAATCAAATCTCTCTCAAATATTGTAATCAAGTATTAATCAAGTTTTAATTCAAGTTTTAGTTCTTTAATCTCTCTCTTGTTCTTCCTTTATTTTGGGTAATTAGAAGATTATTGGGTTTATTGGGAGATTGACAACCTTCCATCAATCATCAAGTTCTTCTATTATTCTTTGCATTATTATTTTGGAATCATTAGTAGGTATAATCTCTTAATCCCTTTTTAATTATTGTTAATTACTTTCATTTATTCATCATGTTTCATATTGTTGGTATGATTGACAACCTTGCTAGCATGATCAACATGATAATGAGTGAGTAGTCTCTTAGCTAGGGTTTAATGGGTGATTAGGGGAAACCAACATGGGGAATGATTCATGCTTAAATTAATATGCTTTCATATCTTATTTGCTTGCTTGTTTTGATCTCAACTCATGCACATGTTATGTTTGATGAAATGTGAGCCTATGAATCCTTGCATTTACTATCATCTCCTATCTTTTCAATGAGACTTGTAAGACATAACCCAACTCGAGTCTCATTAGACCATGCATGTTGTTAAGTAGGGAAGATTAAGTCGACTTGTAGGTGTTGTACAATCTAATCGATTCGGCTCCGGGACCCAAACTTTCCTAGGATTGTAAGATATAACCCAACTCAATCCATCACAACAATAATTGCTTGCTTATAATTTGAGAACATGTTTGTATGATCATATCCCATGATTCCCCTATGAACCCATGTCACCCTAGTGCCTTTAATCAATTGTTTACACCCCTTTAATTCATCTTGCTTGTTTATTTTCATTGTTATTCTAGTTTAGTAACCTTCTATATCAACCCAATTTGTGACACCCCTAGACACTACTAGTTACAATAGAATTCTCATTTCAATACCTGTCCCTTGGGATCCGACCTTTACTTGCCTCTTTACTAATTGTAGAGTTATTTGTGAAGTATAAATTGTGTTTTGTATCGACCATTGACCAACGACCACATCTACTTAATTGTGAACACGAAATGGCCTCGATCAAAAATGGCGCCGTTGCCGGGGACGGTGTTTAATTGATTTAAGATTTCTTTTTATTGCTATTAGTTGTGTCTTTCTTCGCCTTGAGGAAATAAAAATCCTCAAGGTTTGTTCTAATCACTTTTCGAGTTGTTTCATATTTTGCGAGATGGATTTCATAGACTGTTTTGTAGAGGACCATTTGAGTATCCCCTACTTCAAGGATCCCATGCAAGCTTTAGAAGCCTTAGAAGCAAGTAAGGCTAAGAGCATGTATTGGGAGTTGGAGGTGGATCTCTTCGAGGCCGCTCTAGCTAACAAGGAACTCACTCATGCACAATCCGAGTTGGTGCATAATATTCTAGTAGAAGCATGTCAACCCGTAGAGGATGAGCAATCCTTCCTAGAGGATATTCTACAAACTCAAGAGCAAGAGGAACCCATCATGGAATTCGAATATGATGAGGTTGATGAAAGTGAAGATGAGTATGTCATGAGAATGGAATGTTTAATGGAGATGGAGCAAATTCTCAATGAAACTCCGAAGGAGGAAAGTGAGGTAAAAACTCCTACTTTGAAACCCCTTCCCCCAAATTTGAAATATGCTTACCTTGATGAATCAACGACCAAACCCGTGATTGTTAATGATAGACTTGATGATAACCAATTGGGAAAGTTGCTTAATGTGTTGAAACAACATGAGAAGGCTATAGGTTATAGTCTAGATGACCTTAAGGGGATAAGTCCCAACTTTTGCATGCATAGGATTCATCTAGAGGACGACCATAGACCTACCATTCAACCCCAAAGAAGATTGAACCCCCACATGCAAGAAGTTGTCAAAGGAGAAGTCATGAAATTACTTGATGCGGGAATCATATATCCCATATCGGATTCTTTGTGGGTTAGCCCCGTTCAAGTGGTACCTAAAAAAGGAGGTACCACGGTAGTGACAAATGAAAAGAATGAATTAATACCCACAAGGATGATCACCGGTTGGCGTATGTGCATTGACTACCGGAAATTGAACTCCGCAACAAGGAAAGATCACTTCCCCTTACCATTCATTGACCAAATGCTTGAGAGGTTAGCCTCTAACAAATTCTTTTGTTACCTTGACGGGTATTCGGGATTCTTCCAAATCCCTATACACCCGGATGACCAACATAAGACCACCTTCACATGCCCTTATGGCACTTTTGCATATAGGAGGATGCCTTTTGGATTATGTAATGCCCCGCCACTTTCCAAAGATGCATGATGAGTGTCTTCTCCGATTACTTAGAGACCATAATGGAAGTTTTTATGGATGATTTTAGTGTTTATGGAAAGGACTTTGACTCATGCTTGCATAATCTTTCTCTTGTGTTGCAAAAGTGTGAAGATGTTAGCCTTGTTTTGAATTGGGAAAAGTGTCACTTCATGGTCAATGAAGGAATTGTTTTGGGTCATTTAATTTCGGAAAAGGGCATCGAGGTCGATAAAGCTAAAGTTGAGGTGATAGAGAAACTCCCACCTCCCGTGAATGTTAGAGGGGTGAGAAGTTTTCTCGGTCACGCGGGTTTTTATCGTCGTTTCATAAAAGATTTTTCGAAAATAGCAAAACCCCTCACTCAACTTTTACTTAAAGATGCCCAATTCCAATTTACTGATGAGTGTATTGTAGCTTTTAATAGAATCAAAGAAGCATTAATCTCGGCACCAATCATTCAACCCCCGAATTGGGAGTTACCTTTCGAGATTATGTGTGATGCTAGCAACTACGCCGTTGGAGCAGTTCTTGGCCAACGGGTAGGGAGAGCTCTTCATGCCATCTATTACATAAGCAAGACCCTCGATCCCTCTCAAGTGAATTATGATACAACCGAAAAGGAGCTTCTTGCCATTGTTTATGCTTTGGATAAATTCCGTTCCTACTTACTTGGATCCAAGGTGATTGTATTCTCGGATCACCGTGCTCTCCGACATCTCTTGATAAAGAAGGAGGCAAAACCGAGATTGTTGAGATGGATTTTGCTTCTTCAAGAATTTGACTTGGAAATAAGAGACAAGAAAGGAGCCGAGAATGTAGTAGCGGATCACTTGTCAAGAATCCGGTTTCATGATGAAAATGGAGAAACCCCGATCAATGACTCATTCCCCGACGATATTTTGATGGCTATTCAAACTCAACTTGAAAGGCACATTACCCCATGGTTTGCCGATTATGCTAACTATATGCTCCCTCCAAACTTGAACCACAACCAAAGGAAGAGATTCCTATTCGAAGTGAAGAGGTACTTTTGGGATGACCCAAACCTCTACAAGGAGTGTAGTGATGGGCTCTAGGAGATGCATCCTCAATGGGAAATCCAAGGAATCTTGGAAGGATGTCATTCATCACCCTACGGTGGGCACCATGGAGCAAGAAGAACCGTTGCAAAAATCCTCCAATCGGGCTTCTATTGGCCTACAATGTTTCAAGATACAAGAGAGTTCATCATTCATTGTGATGCTTGTCAAAGAACGGGGAATATATCTTGGAGGAACGAAATGCCACAAAGAGGCATCCTAGAGGTAGAAATCTTCGATGTTTGGGGAATTGACTACCAAGGGCCCTTTGTGACATCCAATGGGAACAAGTATATCCTTGTGGCCGTCGATTATGTTTCAAAGTGGGTGGAGGCAATTGCCACCCCAAATGATGATGCGAAAACGGTCACCAAGCTTTTCAAGAAGATAATTTTCCCACGATTTGGAGTTCCTAGAGCTATCATTAGTGATGGAGGAACACATTTCCATGAGAAGAAGCTTGCATCCCTTTTGACCAAATATGGTGTTCAACATCGAACCGGCTTGGGATATCATCCTCAAACAAGCGGTTAAGTGGAAATTTCAAATAGAGAGATCAAGCAAATTCTTGAAAAAGTTGTAAACAAGACTCGGAAAGATTGGAGCACAAAGCTTGATGATGCTCTTTGGGCTTATAGGACGGCCTATAAGACTCCCATTGGTGCCTCCCCCTACAAGCTTGTTTATGGAAAAGCATGTCATTTGCCAATCGAATTGGAGTACAAAGCTTATTGGGCAATCCGAGCACTCAATCTTGATCTCAAATTGAGCGGTCAAAATAGGATGATCCAAATCCAAGAGTTGGAGGAATTCCGACTACAATCTTATGAGAATGCAAAGATTTACAAAGAAAGAACAAAATTGCTTCATGATAAGAGAATTCGACAAAAGGCCTTGCACAAGGGAGACAAAGTCCTTCTATTCAACTCCCGCTCACCGACTCTTCCGGAAAATTGAACCCTAGATGGATGGGTCCCTATGTGATAACCAAAGTTGGGAAATATGGAGATTTCGAACTCAAGGCCGAAGATGGAAGCAAGTTCAAGGTAAATGGTCAAAGGTTGAAGCCATACTATGAAGGAGCATTCATTGGAGAGGTCGAGGCTACCTACCTCGGGCCTCCTCCCCCTTGAAAGGACCATCTAAGGGAGAGTTTGGTGGAGTCCTCCCTAAACCACCATTTGTAAATATACTAACCCTCTAACTTGTAATTATTATTTAATTGCTTTTATTTTAATAAATGTCATAAACTCTTTTCATGAGCGTAAGTGAGGTAGGGTTACTAACAAGTTTTTGAATGAAGGAAGGAGCAAATTCCTAAGTGTGGGGATGCATTGAAAGAAAGAAGAAAAAGTCAAAGCTCGCGAACCCAGATTTAATCCGTGCGGATTCGGAGAATCCGACCGTCTTGGCCGAATCCGAACGTCTGGGAGAGAAACCGCACGTCCGGTGTGTCGAAAAATCAAGGTTTCTAGGGCCGTTTGAAAATCCGAGCGTCCTATGGAAGAAGACGCCGTCAGTTGAATCCGGCCGGATTTATGGAAAGACGCTCGTCTCTCCACCTGTGCATTTCAAGAAAAACCTCTGTCGAAGATTCCGCCCGTCTTCTCAATAAGATGCCCGTCCAACCCTTGAAGAATCCGAGCGTCTCTCGCTCGGGACGCCCGTCTTGTGGCGACAAAAATTTTGGAATTTCACTCTGTGGCAGAATCCGGGCGTATTGCCCAGAATCCGCCCGTCTCGCGAAGGAGGAATCCGAGCGTCTTCCCTCCGAATCCGCTCGTCTCCTCCCACTATTTCTCGACCCAACTTTTTTCAATTAAAATACACCCCTCCACCCACATAATGCCACATCACTATTCCTTCCACTTACCCTATAAAACCCACCTCCTTATGACTCCCATACATATCCAATTCACTCTCTTCACCCACAAAATCAAAAACCCCCAATTTTCTAGGGTTTTCAACACTCAATCAACAAGGAACATCCTTAGCAAATCTTCAAATCAAAAGAACCCAACAAAAGAAGCAAGAATGGCACCAAGGAGATCCTCCTTTAGAAGTGCAAGAAGACCAAGGATGGTGGGAAGTTCCTCTACCTCACATCTCAACACCATTAGAAGGGAACATGTAGAGATTTTAGATCTCACAAGGCTCGATGATTTCTCGAATGTGGAATTCCTTGATGATGTGCAGCGATTGGTCTTCCACCGACTCCTAAGTAAGAATATCCTTCCTACTAAATTTTTGTGTCATTCTACCTTGAGAAAGCTAGGAATTTTTCACCAAGTGGAGGCTTTATTTGAGGTTTTTGGTCTTTCGACTCTCTTTCGCATGTATGAACCCACCTATCGGTCCCTTGTGCTAGAATTCTTAAGCTTTTTGAAGATCACAACCGTAAACAAAGTGATATGCATAGAGTTTCGGTTGGAAAATGTTTCTAGGATGATGACCCTTGTCGAGTTTGCCAATGTGTTCGGGCTTGATGTTTCGCCTACCCGAACATCAAAGCCCAAAAAGTATAATGTTGCACCATTGTGGAGGGCCATGACGGGCCGGGATTTCATTCTTACCAAAGAGTGTCTTGCTTTTCACATCCAAAACCCGATCTTGAGGCTTACATATCGATTTCTTTCGGGTACTCTTTTCGCCCGTCGAGATCCGGCCATTGTCAACCAATTGGACCTTGTATTTATGGAATCATACCTCAACATTCAAGGGAGAGATAGGTATCACTTCAACGCACCTCTAGTTTTGCTAGAGAAGTGGGCAAGGTTTAGAAATGGGGATGATGATGGAATGAAGCACATAGTGAATGGTGGACTCATAACTAGACGTTTAGTCCTAGCAACATCAAAGGACTCACACCTCGGAACCATTGAGGTGTTCTTTATTGTTCCCATTTTTGAAAATCCAAAATGACAATCTAGTTTCATGCATAGCATAGTGTGTGCATGAACTATACCCATGCTTTGACATTAGCAATAATGTCTTATTTGGTTTGGGGAAGTTAATGCATACACAACGGGAGGTAATCTAAATTATCCTCTCCGTCATAACAAAAACCATGCATCATGTAGTATAGCTTAGTGTAGAATTGCATTTAGTATAGAAATCATGCATCATCTTTGCATAATTTCCATCATTTTGGCCATTGAGGACAATGCCCATATTAGTGTGGGGATGGGAATTCTAACACTTAACTTTTATTCAAAAACCCATAAAAATTGAAAAATTTCAAAAATCATAAAAATTTGAAAAATTGAAAAACCAAAAACAAGTTCATTTCCTTTGTATATATTGTGTTTGTTTATCCTTGTTCACTTTGATTGACTACGCCACATCCGAGACATGAGGATATTGAAGACCGCATGGTATGATCTTTCCAATCTCCTTTTTCCTCTTTATGTTAATGACTATGTGGCTTTATTTTGATTGATGCGGTAAAAACAATGTGAACTTAGGACTTGCATTTAGTTTATTTGGCATATTAGTTGGTAGAATCATTTGCATTAGGATGTGTATATGTTAGTTGCATCATGGCATGTAGTTGCATGTTAGAAAATTTTGTGAAACCGTCTACTTGGGAAGCTTGACAAGTGTATATAGGCCCTAGTAGATGCTTTTTATTCTTAAGACTTTGCTTGATAGAATACTTGTAAAACACCCTAGGATGTGTCATGCTAGTATCCTTTGACCCATGGATTAAGGCCGAGTCAAGAGTACCTTGTGGTGTGATAACTCCTTGGCTACCGTTTATTCCAAGGTGACCCTTGAAACCATGCATCCATCCATCATTCATCCATGTTCTACCATACATTTTTGTCATCAAAGGGAATGGGCACAAAAAGAAATCAATTTGAGTTCAATGAAATGAAAAGTGAAAGAAAGTTTGCAAAAATGCATCAAATGAAAAGAGGAGCAAAAATAGAACTCCTATGCTTCAAATACAAGGCACCCTCGTTACTAATTGGGGTGACTTTGAAAATATTCAAAAGAAATGCAACGAAAGTTGTCAAGTATTGAAATGCCAAAAATCAAAAAGAAATGGCAAAGAAAGTGTTCTCAAATGTCAAATGCCAATGAAATTGGGGGAAAAACAAAAATGAAAGCAAACTCCCAAAATGAAACTCAAATATCTATCGATCCCTTTATCCATCGTATCCATTTTTGTGCATGGTAGAGAGGGGACGACCCTTCTTCTTGTCTAGGCAAGAGGGGAATTCCGCGATCCTCCAGTGTTTCTAACACCATAGGGAGTCTACTCTTGACAAAAGCATTTAACGATTGAGGACAAAGGTACCCTAGCTTGACACATTTTGGAGGTGATTTATTGGTATCCTTCTAGGCTTAGTAGTTTGAACAAATTGCATCTATGAAGGATTGTGTACCCTTGAATTGCTTCCCTTGTAGATAATTTCCGCCACTTAGATGAGGAAAGTGGCTATTCTTTTTGTAGATGCATCCATTATGTGATTTTTGTGTGCTTAATGTCTGGATGTGTCGCCATTTTGGCAAGACCCACCTTGCCTTGCAAGAAGGCATCCTACCTCATGGTTGTCTTGTTGTGAGTTGAAGGGGCGGAGTGAGACCCGCTAATTGTCTCATATCGGCTATTATTATTAGGTTAGGTTAGTATTGGTCCTAGTCTTTGTCACCTCTTTACTCGGGACGAGCAAAGGTTCGGTTTGGGGATATTTGATGTGACCATAATTGGCGGATATTTAGCCCCCGAATTACCATTGTTTCCATGCTTTTTAGTGCCTATTTGGGTCATTTCTTATCTTTAGTTCTTTGTTTTGCATATTCTTTGAGATTTTGATCCCTTGGTAGGAAAGGAGTAAGAATCTTGCATTTTCATGGCAAAACGAGGCTAAATTGATCGTAGTCAATGACCAAGCATCAAGGAGAGACAAGACTAGAAGGCCTTTGTACATAGCATAGTAGAAGAGCATTGTTGAGAAAAGGATCCTTGAGTCCCCAAGGAAATCCCCAAGGAATTCATGAAGAAAAGGGAAGAAAAGAAGAAGAATTGACGCTGCCAGACAATCCGAACGGATTGTTCACAATCCGTCCGTCCGTCCAGCCCAATCCGAGCGTCCCTCAAAGGAATCCGCTCGGATTCCCCCTCGCCAATCCGAGCGTCTTGCCCAAGGATCCGCTCGGATTCCTCAGCTCCCATCCGCACGTCCCGACTCCCATCCGCACGGATTTCAGTACAGCACGTTTTCGTTCTTCAAGCTACGATTAGAGAAGCCCTTCTCTCAGAAAATACCGGAGTCTCCTTGCTCAACTTAAAAAGTGTAATTACTAGTTTAGCCCTTAGTTAACCCTAATGCATCCTCCCTAATTTTCACTATAAATACCCCATTAGTCTAATTAGAGGAGCATGTTCTTCTTATCAATAATTAGTGTAGTTAATATCAATCAAAACTCTCTTCAATATTGTAATCAAGTATTAATCAAGTTTTAATCCAAGTTTTAGTTCCTTAATCTCTCTCTTGTTCTTCATTTATTTTGGGTAATTAGAAGATTATTGGGTTTATTGGGAGATTGACAACCTTCCATCAATCATCAAGTTCTTCTATTATTCTTTGCATTATTATTTTGGAATCATTAGTAGGTATAATCTCTTAATCCCTTTTTAATTATTGTTAATTGCTTTCATTTATTCATCATGTTTCATTATGTTAGTATGATTGACAACCTTTCTAGCATGATCAATATGATAATGAGTGAGTAGTCTCTTAGCTAGGGTTTAATGGGTGATTAGGGGAAACCAACATGGGGAATGATTCATGCCTAAATTAATATGCTTTCATAATCTTATTTGCTTGCTTGTTTTGATCTTAATACATGCACATGTTATATTTGATGAAATGCTAAGCCTATGAATCCTTGCATTTACTATCATCTCCTATCTTTTCAATGAGACTTGTAAGACATAACCCAACTCGAGTCTTGTTAGACCATGCATGTGTTAAGTAGGAAAGAATAAGTCGACTTGTAGGTGTTGTACAATCTAATCGATTCGGCTCCGGGACCCAAACTTTCCTAGGATTGTAAGATATAACCCAACTCAATCCATCACAACAATAATTGCTTGCTTATAATTTGAGAACATGTTTGTATGATCATATCCCATGATTCCCCTATGAACCCATGACACCCTAGTGCTTTTAATCAATTGTTTACACCCCTTATTTTATTCATCTTGCTAGTTTATTTTCATTGTTATTTTAGTTTAGTAACCTTCTACATCAACCCAATTTGTGACACCCCTAGACACTACTAGTTACAATAGAATTCTCATTTCAATACCCGTCCCTTGGGATCCGACCTTTACTTGCCTCTTTACTAATTGTAGAGTTGTTTGTGAAGTATAAATTGTGTTTTGTATCGACCATTGACCAACGACCACATATGCTTAATTGTGCACACCAAATGGTTGTGATCACATATGTATATACAAATGTATGTTTCGCGTGATTTCTATGTAAATTTCAGCAGCATGACGGCGTAAACCGTCATCTACCAAACCTGTTCAAAGCTAACCTGCAGGTACAAGCAACACAACCCAGCAGCAAAGGCACTCTGGCCGTCATATATACAGAGGGAATTGTACAGCAAACTGGGGCTCGAGCCCCAAGCAAAGTCCAAAATGTTCAAAATGAAGGTCCAAAATGTACAAGTGTGCAAAAATACAAACAAAAACTAAACAAAACTACTGCCGGTCGCCCTCCAGCTCCGCAACCCTTGTCACGAGAGCAGCAATCTCGGCGTCTCGAACCTCAAGCTCCCTCAACAAGCGAGCTGTCTCCTACCGAGACTGGGCCAACTCTCGCTCCAGCTCACGGTCCCCCTGTAAATGACAAAATTGGCTCATGTCAATCATTTCAAGCAATTACAAGATAAATCAAAATTCAAAAATGGAATAGGCACAAGGTTCATACCTGACGACCTCGACCGCCGACAAGTGCCTCGACGGCAGTAGCTCGCAACCGGTTGGCCACCCTCCATAATGCCACGAACCGAGACGGCGCAACCTGCATTTTCAAGAAGAAGTTCTCAATAATTGAATAAGTTCAACCAAATGTTTTCTTACACAAAAATTATGCAAATTAGAGGCTCACCCTCCGAATCAGATGCTGCCAGTCGTCCAGGCCAGCATCCGTCACAGCCACGTCAAAGTCATGTAGCTCGGAGATCGTCGTCCTCCCGGTCGCGTCAGTGTACTCGAGGGTCTTGGTGTACCCTGGGGGCTCGATGCCCGCCGCCTCAACCTTCTGCAAAGTCAAATGTTTCTCATTAATCGGTGATCTTTCATCGTAGTCTTAAAAAATCAAGAATGAAGAAGAGTAAAGATGCTCACCACTACCGGCCAGTACGCCAACCTCCCGTAGAGGAACACTGAGTAGTCCTCGCCAGGAAGAAGTAGGGCGTCACCACCGACGCCATCCAAGTCAGCCTCCCTCTCAGCCTCAGAAGGCTCACTGAACATCGTCCTAGGAGGATCGATGGGAACCGTCAACACATCCCCAGAGCACTGACGAGCCAAGCGCTCGCCCAAGTACCACACATGACCCATCGACGTCCTCAACAGCAGCCGGCTTAAGCTCCTAGGTCGAAGGACCTCAGCCACAAAAGGAGGCGCTCCAGCGTACTCCGCTCAAGGCCTGGGCACCCACTGGGACAAAACAAACAAGGAATCATTCTTATGATCGATTAAAAGCAATGAAGAAGCAAAATGAATATAAGTGAGATGCTCACGCTATCCAGCTGCAGAGCGTTCATGTCCCGCCGGTAAACACCGTGAGAGGAACGCTTGCTCCTCGTCCTGCACATCACCTAATCCCTCACGACGGGATAGGCTCTCTCCAGCGGCTCCGTCCTCTTGGGCGAGAGGCTCGGAAAGTAGGAGTACACCCATGCCTGTAAAACAAGATAGTCAATGACGATCTTTCGTAATTTGATAAAGAAAAGAATTGATTTTTTAGTCTAATGAAGGTTCATACCTCCAGCAGCAGTCCAGGTCCGACACCACCAGGAGAAGTCCCCTTCTCCATCAACTCAGGGCGAACCATGGCCCTCATGAAGCAGATGAGGACCGCAAAGCCAGTAGTGACCCAGTCCCAATGCCTCAGGGAGCTCAGGTCAGAAAGGAAGGGAAGAAGCTTCGTCGACAGCCTCTCTCCCTTGTCTCCGAGGTAGATCGAAGACAGAAACCACCAAAGCCACAAACGAGCCCTCTGCTCAGCTGTACAGGGTGGAGGAGCCGTCTCTCTCCCATCAATCATCACCAGCGCCGGGGTCTTTTCCGCAAAGTAGTCTCGAACGTAGGAACTGGGCACCAAACCAGGCACTGTAACAGCCTTCGGCGACAAGTTCCAGCCGATCAACCTCCTAGCCTCGGCCGAGTCCACCCTCATGGCAGTCTCCGGCCACTCCACAGCCTCAGGCCCACACGGCAGACCAGAAATCATGCCGTAGTCCTCCAGAGTGACTCCCACCTTACCAAAAGGCATGTGAAAAGTGGAAGTCGTGTCCCAGAATCGGTCTAAGAAAGCGCGGACCAGGCTAAGGTTAGAACGCAACTTCCTCTTCGCGATATCCCTCCAGGCCTGCACCAAGGCACCAAACGCTCCACCCTCGATCATGGCGCGATCCTCCGCCGACAGCCGCTCGTAGCACTCCATCGCTGTCGTGTAACCCGAGAACGACCTGATGTTCCCGGCCTCCTATTGTAATTTGAAACAAATGCTATCTTTAGTTTTGAATGAAAATTGGAAAAGATATGAGCAAATGAATGAAAAAAGGTGAGTGATGAGTAATGAATTCAAAATTACCAAACTCTTCACCGTCCTGTAAGACAGGTGACCCTCTGCAGCCCAAAACAGGTGCCTGCTGTCCCAGGTCTCAGCCCACGTGGGCGCTCCCCTCAGCTGACGACCTCCTCGCCCGACGTTGGCCCGCCTCAGGGCCTCCTCCTCCTCAACAGCCTCCTCCCCGTGGACCTCGTCCCCAGCAGCCATCACCGCGGTGGTGAAAGCCTTCTCCAAAGCCTCCTCGATAACAGCAGCGTCTATCTCTATGGGAGCCCTCCCAGAAATAGAAGCCTCATCACCTGCGATATTAAAGCAAATTTAGGCCGCGTCACGTGACGACAAGCCTTAGTTAAGGGATTTTCGAGCCTTCGGAAGCCCTGAAATCGCTCCTTTCTCGCCATCTTTGGCCATATTCTCACAAACCGGATCACTCATGTGGTAGTTAGGGTCAAGTCAAGCCTAAGTTGAGGCCTAGTTCCAGGTTCGAGTCGAAATTTCGGCAGCATTTCGTTATAACGACGATTATGCCCAGAAAAGTGTCCTGAAAAAGCCGTCACAAACCGAAATTACGAGAGGGTAGGAAGTTTACCCATCATCCAAGGTTCCCAAATATCAAGTTTCATCGCAAATGGGCAATCCTAAGGCTATTTTCGAAGCAATTTACGGTCTAGCTGTGAAACCGTCTCAATTTCACTCAAATGCTCAAACCTTAACGAAAATTCAAAACAAATACATGGTTATGTTCCTTATACTACCAATTATCCATTTCTAATGTCAATTTTACAAGGCAAATGCAATTGAGGGAAAAGCCCCAAATTTTCGAATTAATTGGGTTAAAAACCCTAATTTTTTCGATCCAAATTGAGCAAATATAGAAGATTAATGCAAGAATAAGACACATACCTTGATTAGTCATGATTAATGCAAGCTTTTGGATCAAACCTTGGCGGAAATGGTTGAGATTTGAGAGAGAAAAGGATGATTTGTGTTTCGAGTAAATGAATTGCAAACCCTCTGTTTATCGCGTTTTTACGCAGAAAATACACCCTTGGGAACAGAAGCAGCAGGCGCTGCGCCTATTCCAAGAGGCGCAGCTCTTGCTGCGCCTCTTCCTGGTGTTCCCTCCATACGAGGTTTCAAAAATTCGTTTGAGTTCGTTATTTGTGGGCCCATCTTTGGTGCGCCTCTTCCCCAATGCTATTTTACCTTTTTGGTCCGTTTGACGATTATCTTTCGTTCATACCTGCATTTCTAAGCCAACAGCAGACTATCATACGTTATTTATCGCTTCCAAGATTTTGCTTGTCACAACGAGCAGATGTTCCTTTACAGGTGTTTCGACACGCCTTCATTATATTTCCCAGTGAGAGTAAGCGGATAGACTTTCCCTATCGAGACATGGAGATTAGTTCACGATTATGTTCCCCAACGAGAGTATGCGGATAGACTTTCCTTCTCGAGACATGGAGATCAACATCGACCCCGAATTCTTCCGAAGTTTGTTTGAAGCTAAACACAAACAAATTTCTCCCACCAGTTCCAAACTGTGTCTTGCTGTCTTTCCTCAGAATCATCATTTCCTCATATTATTCAGATACCCCTTTTCAGGAATAAGCCTTCGTATTTTCAGACACCAAGTTATATTCAGACCCCAAAGAGTTTTGCCAAAGCGTCCTCAGTCTCGTTTCGTCCAGAAGTCTCAGGTATGATCTCTTCTTATGGATGGCGAGCCTCCTTACGTAGTCTAATGGACTTTAAATGACCCTCCCCGATAGTCGACAGACTCTAAAATGTTCCCGACGACAGGTCCTTGGCTCAGACCCCTTGAGTCGCCTCGCGTCGCCATAGTCGTCAGGTTGTAATCTTCAATTGACCTGATGGCTATACTTTGACTTTTGCCTTATCCAACCCTCAGTCAAAGTGGGGGCTCTGTAGATACCTCATTTCTGCACCTCTCGCAAACCACCCGGTGATGATTGGGCCGCATGTTTGGTACGCGGAACGATTTATGACAGTTCGTAAGTTTATCGTCAAGTGATTGCTCAAACACTAATGTCTACCTCTTAGTTGTCATCTACGTGCCGATACGGTCATTTTGACAGTAATTAGAGTACATTTGGAGTCCGGGCCTAAAACCGTCTCCATTTTCTGATAACCGTAAAATCCCGAGTCAGAATGTTCTGCAATGTTCCGGATATTTCTATTCCATATTTTTATAATTATTTCACAATCTTTATTCTTTGGTAAACAATTTCCCGTAATATTCATACAAAATATTAAGGAAAACCAAATTATTCTGTCCTTCTATGACTTAAACACGGAAATCTATCTTCCGCACGAGGAAACCACTTGGGAACAGACGCAGCAGGTGCTGCGCCTCTTCCAAGAGACACAGTGACTGCTGCGCCTCTTCCCAGGTCCTTTTCTGCGTATTTTTCGTATCTTTTTCATATCTTTCCCAGATTTACTTCCAAAGTCTCTCCGAAAACCCTATTCCTTCACGTGATTAGTATAAATAGGAGCCCTCGCTCCTCATATTTCTCACGCGAGTGTCCGCCCTTCTCTTCTCCCTTTGCATTCTAGACCTTTGTTCTTACTTTTTGGCGTCTACGTGCTTGAACATTCGACCACGTAAGCTCGGATCCTTCTGAGTACCAGCCTCGTTTGCATGACCGACCAATTTGACCAACTCCACATCAATCAACTTAATTAATCTTAATCGTTTTTCCTCTTACGAGGGCACTTTCGCTACATTCGAGTCGAGCATCACTAATCGATAACTTAGTCCTTCTCGTTTCGTCAAACATGTAAGTCTGAGGGTGTAAATCCTTCTTTATTTATTATTATTTTTTTTACTTTTTTATATCATCACTAATGTAAGGTTTATATCGAAAACACCTCTTAAAACCGATTTATAAAACCGTGCTTTAAAATCTCTTTTTTACGGATTTTTTAAGACAAACGTCGAGAAAGGACGCAAAGAATCTGCGCGCCTCTTGAAGGAGCGCAGATTCTGCCGCGCCTCTTTTTGAGGCCGCCGATTCTCGCTTCCTTTCTTGTTCCTTCGTCCTATGTAATTCGTCAAACCTTTGTTCGTTTTCGTTTATTTTCTTTAATTCTTCGATACAATAGTCTAATAATTTCATGTATATTATTTATCATTCATTCACACGTTTAATTCATCATTAAATTCGACTTAAATCCCTTAAAATCTCATATTTGCGGGTTTTTCGTCATTAAATTCAATCCGGATTGTATAGATTCGATTTGTTCATATCGGGTTTCTGGAATTCGATCTTTGATATATTTTCATCTGTCTTTTGTCGTATTCGTCATTAATTTGTCGTTAATTCATCTTGTTTAACCTATTTAGTTCACCTATGTCATTAATCAATCTTTCATTCATGTAAATAATCCGTTTACATCTGTCTCATCCATGTTTTATTGCTTTTATGGCCATTAATCACATGTAAATAACCTATTAATCACTTTCATCCGAGTAAATATGTTAATTACCCATTAAAATCGCCAATTTACATTAACGATTTGCAGTTCCGGCTTCACAGCCAGAACTCACCCTTGGAACAGACGCAGGATCTGCTGTGCCTCTTCCAGAGGGCGTAGTCCTGCTGCGCCTGTTCGAGGTTGAATTCTGTCTGTTGCTTGACCTAGTTTAATTAGGTTACGTATAATTGACTATTACTCGTATTATCACCCACTGTTCTGTTCGTTAATTCGTTCGTTAGATCTTTTTCATTCTTTTTCTCAAACTATCCGTTTCAAAGGTATTTTCGACATAAATCAATGAAACCCGATGTAATTATTGTAATTTTTATTATAATTTTCTATCATTGTAATATTTATCGCATTTGTATGATTTATTTACGTGTTTTCGCATGTAATTAAGCATTAAATCCCTACTTTGACCCAATTGTATGCTAAATTAATTGTCCACCGACTTAGTCTAATTCTCACATGTTAGGATTAAAACTTGGATGTTGCATTGCATGCATATAATCGACTATATATCGAGTATAGATGATGTCCCTAATCATTAGTAGAGGCCGCTATCGAGGCGGGCGGGATTAGGTGTTCGATCAAAAGAGCTTCCTAATACGTACCCTCACCCCTTACTCCAGATCTCTGCGAACATCCGTGTTCATTGGCATCCACGAGAGTCATTTTAGACATAGAATGCTAAGGGTAACGATTGCTTAGTGTTCATGTCACTACTTTGTGTCTTGACATGATACGAGGTATTCGAACGGTTCCAATTTCCCATAAAAATTGGTGGCGACTCCAACAAATGCAAACGCTTGTTCTCTCCTCCCAAGCGCCCCCGTGGGCCCCCGTTGTCCACAGACATTGAAATCCAGTTTGATGGACACGGGCACGTGTTCACCTGTTGGCGAGCTAAGGAGTATACCTACTCCATATCCCATATAGTTAGATGCTCCATGAAAATACAAATCCCATATGTCATTCTCGAAGTGTACCTCGCTTTCGTCGGGAGATGACCAAGCGTCGATGACTTCTGTTACTTCGATTGGGTTATCGGCGAGGAAATCGGCAACTACCCTTTCCTTGATTAACTTCAAAGGTACATATTTGAGATCGAACTCTGATAACATGAGGGTCCATCTCGACATTTAGCACTGGTTTTTCAAACAAGTACTTGATCAGATCCATTTTTGAGTAGACACTCACACTGTAGCTGTGCATGTAATGTCTTAATTTCCTCGTTGCCCAAACTAAGGCCAAACACGTCTTTTCAAGTGGTGTGTACTTTACTTCATAGTTTAAATTTTTTTTACTGATGTAGTAAATAGCTCTTTCTTCTTTGTCAACTGTTTGGGCTAGCATAACCCCCATTGCCATATCTGTAACAGTTAGATATAACGATAGTGGCAGCTTGGCTACTTGTGGGCTCAAAGCTGGTGGAGAAGAAAATACTTCTTTTACTTTATCGAATGCGGTCTGACACTGGTCATCCCACATAACAGTTTGATCTTTGATGGGTCTACTTCGATCCCACGGGATAGGGCATTTCCATAATGGCTTTGATCTTTGATGGGTCTACTTCGATCCCACGGTGGCTAACGATATGACCCAACATTTTGCCAGAGGTGACCCCAAAAGCACACTTTTTGTGGATTCAGTCTCATGTTGTACTTTCGCAATCTTTGAAACAATTTTCGTAGTGCTCCGAGATGGCCACTACGTTCTTTTGACTTGACTATCATGTCGTCAACATAAACTTCAACTTCTTTGTGAATCATATCATGTAGCAACGTCGTTGCTGTTCTCTGGTACGTTGCCCCGACATTTATCAAAACGAAAGGCATTACTGTGTAACAATAGGTTCCCCATTGTGATGTGAATGTTGTCTTACTCTTGTCTTCCTCGGCCATCTTAATCTGATTGTAACCGGCATATCCATCCATGAAAGATAGTAATGCATGATTTGCGGTATTTTCAACCAAGATATCGATGTGAGGTAATGGAAAGCCGTCCTTGGGACTAGCTTTGTTCAAGTCTTGCAAGTTCACGCACACGCAAACTTTACCATCTTTCTTCGGTACTGCACTACATTGACGACCGAATCCGAATATTCCGACACTTTGATGAACCCTGCTCTGAGCTATTTATCAATTTCTTCCTTAACTTTTAAAGACCATTATGAACGCATTCTGCGTAGCTTCTGCTTCCCTGGTTTAAACCCTGGTTTAATCGGAATTTTTTTTTTCTGCAATTTCCCTATATATTCCCGGCATGTCTTTATAAGACCATGCGAAAACACTTTTGAACTCAAATAGCAAGTCGATGAACCCTTGTCTTTCTGCGGGATCTAAGGTAGTTCCTATCTTAAGCTCCTATGGTTCTAAGGTGGTTCCCACGTTGATGGTTTCGGTATCTTCGATCACCGAGTTTCTTTGGTCATATTCTTCCAACCCTTTAACCAATTGAGGAGGCGGTTCCACCTCTTCTTCATCTTCTTCAACCTGTTCGCCTTCGGCCTCATTCTCAATGTCACTACTAAAACAATTATTTTCAAAAATTGAATTGCAATGTAAATAAAACAAGTCGTAAACAATTATTTGGGCTAACTGATCAGAGTTCAGTGGCGAGATGACAGAGGTATTCAGGATAGGCCCCGGGATACCGGAATTAGAAAGGGGTGCATTGAAAGGAATGACTTGGGAGGGGGTGGCTTCGACACCTGACTCCTTAGACTCAAACTTAGGACTCTTATCAGACTCAGACTCAGACTCAAACTCGGAACCGTCATCCAGTTTGCTTACTTCTCCTTCTAAGGGCAATAGAACTTATGGTGGGGTAGTCACAGTGTTTTCCCCATTGATCTTAGCCTCAATGGCTCCTAAACGAGTCATCATCAACTCCAAAGTTTCACTTAGCTTAGTGACAGCAGCTTCCATTGCTTTCTTTCGCGGTTGAGGTGGCCTTTCTACAAGAAAAACCCCAAACGAATCAATACTCGAATTAAAAATCCCCTGCACAAATAAGGACTCGACTCACAGACTTGACCTCAATAGCTTGGATGTATGCACCTGATCTCTTTGGTGGCATTTTGAGCTGATATAACCAAGAAAACGTAAGAACATAACCTACGACTCAAAATAAACAAATCACCCGCCAAAGAAGTACTCGGCTGAGTACCGGGAAGTTCTCGGTCGAGTAAGGACTACTCTAGTAGCTGATCTCCAAATCACATAAAACATACTCGGTCGAGTACACGAGGTACTCGGTCGAGTATGCCCCACTCGTTTGAGTGATCCTCTTACTCGGGCGAGTGATCACAACCAGTAGCTACTGTTCTAAACACACGAACCCACACTCGGTCGAGTGCTTGGTTACTCGGCTGAGTATCCCCTACTCGGTCGAGTACCCATCCTGCTCAGCCGAATCATGCCAAAACGAGCTACCCTTCGACTGAAAAAACGTACATTACCATACATATACCATCCCTAAATATGTTACTACCATCTGAAAGCCAAGTTATAACATCCAATCATGCTTCATATATCACAATGTTCAATATATACATGCAATCATATACTTCTTTCCATCCAACAACTTCATAAGAAACATATATATAACGCACATAATAACTTCCCAAGACACCCCATAATGACCGGCTCAAAGTTTTTAGGGCCAAAATGCAGGGCCAAAATGCGACTTTGGGACATCTCCCAAGCCTTTGCGATAACTCCAAACAGCTCCCACCCAGGTTCATTTTAATTAGACTCCATATGTTCAATTTGGTTCATTGATTTTAGGTTACAAAATCGTCTCTCTGATACCACTTTGTAACACTCCCATATATCGAGGTGCTTTACCAAGGACCACCCTAGCATATAACGATGCTACCACATCGGTTTCCCGAGGTAAGTATATCAAAAGTGACCATCCAAGAACAATTATTAATGTATAATGTTAACAGAATACATCGTCTCAAAACTGAAACCAAGGTAAAAAGAGTATAAATCCAAATACAACGAAACAAAGTATCTAAAACTCGTGACAGCGGAAGATAAGACTCTAGGTGATGACATCCCTCCTCATGCCCGCGGCTAATATGAAGCATCACTTGTCACAATCTGCTCACCATCCCCAAATGGATCTCCACAGTTTTATAAAACATAAACGGGGTCAATTCACTGAATAATCAAGGTAAGACAATTACAAAGAAACAACCAATGCAATCCAATCCAACTGTATAACCACTCTCCCAACTCCAATAGTACCCAATAACCGGCTACACACCTAAGTGTGTAGCCCTGCCAGATTACCCATCGCAACAGGTAATCCTCACCGCCAGTGGGGGACCGCAGCCTTGCCCACCTAAGCCCCGCTTATCGCAATGAGGAATAACCCATATCCATTAATGTGCACATTCCCCTTGTGACGGGAACCACAAGGGGCGAATAAAGGGTGTGAAGCCATTCCTGAATGATGACTCCACTCAGCCGAGGACGCACCTCGCAAATATAGACAAACAACAACCAATCCAACAACCAAGAAAGAAAAATCCAATAATGATACTAATCATGCCAATATAAGAATCAATCCGTCTTAAATCAATTAAACAACCAACTGAGTAGGGAAACCCTACCTTATCACTGATCCGAATCATAAGTACACTGAGGAAGCTAGAAACGTTCCTCTCCGAATCCTTCACCTAACAACAATCACAACAATTCTAATCACAAACATGCCAATCAATTCTTTCCCCAAATCCAATCACTACGGAAAAACCCTAAAAGACAAATCTAATCAAAAGATACGAGATAGTAACTTACCAACGAAACTGATGCAAAATAGATGAACGAAAGACTCAGAAACGATCAACTGCCTCGGGAGTGATTAAGGATGATTAGAGGAGTGAATAACGTAGTTAGGTTTTGGTAAAAATGAATAGAAACTTTTAAACACGATTTATATAATATTTAATCACCCTTAATCAAACCGCGGAAATTAATCCCATCAGATCGGTTACTCGGTCGAGTAACCATTACTCGGCCGAGTATTACACTACTCGGCCGAGTGTTCCTGGGCCGTAGCCTGACCATAAAACATACGACACCTTACTATTGTTACATTCTAACCCCTCCCCCCCCCCCCCCAAAAGAGAACTTCGTCTCGAAGTTCAACACTCGAACACATGGATAAAATCATAAGCTACCTACGAACATACATCAAGGTACGAAAAGACGGGCACCAAATAATAGGTTACGTATTCTAGTAGAACTCACTTACTATCCTCACGTCACACATATATCGCATCAGATGTATCACATGATCTCACACGTATTTGTGTCTACTTTAAAGGTGTTTTCATCTAAGAGAGGGATTTTGGAAGTGGGTGGGTGGGATTTGTATTTGAATGATGGCTTTTTGGACGTTTTCAAGTAGATTGAGATTATATTTTCAGGCGACTTAGTACCTATAGTAGAAAAAAGTTAATATTTTGGTATTGATTACTAATTATTGATTATGTTAGTACTAATTATGAAAAAAGGTCCTTATATTGGTATTGTTTATCAATTAACCCTTGAATTTTTTTTATGGATAATTTTTCCAATATGTTTTTTTTCCTAATTGATTTGTGGGAGATCATTTTTTTTACTTTTATTTCTTAGCACACTTATTTTATTTTATCACTTTTTTTCTCACCAAGTTAAATTTTATATCAAATTCAAATTTTTCTATAAATATCTTACAAATAAAGTTATAAATCAAATTTTGAATGAAACAGTTTGACAATATGTTAATTTTAGATTTATCTAAGATAGATGATAAATAACTTATTTATTTAATTTTATATGTTATGTCTTTAAATGTGATACGATCATTTAAGATTGTTATTCAAGATTGTAATGTTTTATTAAAACATTAAAAGAAAATCACGACTTTAATAAACAGAAACATATATTAAAACAAGCTTCTTAAATTAGCAATGTTTTGAAAAACCTGCAAAACAAAATTGTGATTTGTAAAAAATTCAAAAAATTTAGACGATAAACTTTTCATTGCTTGCATATAAGTTTTTAAAATTTTTAAATTTCTTATTAAAGTAAATAAAACAATAAAAAAACATTAATTAAATTAATCAAAGTGTTTGCAAGATTTATATTTTAAATGTATTTTCATATTATTTATATTTGATTAAATTTGATTCAGATTTTGTATTTTTTCTTTTAGCAAGCAATTTTTTAGGTTTGCCTTAACATGAAAATATCTTAATTTAAGTCGAAAAAGATACTCACCACAGGCGTTTGTTAGTTCGTGGCTATTTGTTTTTTTGCCACGGAAAAATTCGTGGCTAAATAAAATTTTGCCACAGGTGTGACATCGTTCGCGGCTAAAATGATTATTTGACACTGTTGTAGCCTAATTCGTGGCGCAAGTAACTTTTTGCCACGGAAAAAGTTATCCTGTGGCATTAATTTTTTTTCCCAAATAATGAATAAATTTTTCCCGTGGTTAAACGGAATTTAGCCACGAATTACAAATTCCCGTGGCATAATTCGTGGCGCTAGTGACAATTTGTTGTAGTGACTATAAAGTCATTGAACCATTACATGTCACATTGATTATCTCATGCTTTCCTTGTCCGTTTAGTCACGTCACATTGCTATTGGTTAATTAAATACTCTTGATTAATGACATTTTAAATAATCCCATAACCTTTCAAGCAATAATAACATGCTACGTACTATGGTCAAACGTAAACAATTCATGAGAGCCAACCACCTAAACCCTTTTTGTGTCCATCCACTCAGTAAGAGACCATTGTGGTCACTAAGCATGGTATTTGCTCAATACTTGGTCAAAAAATATGCAAAATGGGGCACAAATAGGTCACTCGGTCAAGTTAAAAGGGCCACTCGGTCGAGTGAGTGGGTCATTCGGCCGAGTGGTGCTGGGCAGCCTAGAGCTTAAGAGATATGGCCTCCAATCTTCCACCTAGTTCATCAAATAAAGGTAAACAACTCCAATGGTGACTACCACACCATTGCCTATATCAAAGTAAACACATTTTTGCCTTATGACCAAGATTACATACCAAGGAATAAAATGTTCAAGTTTCATACGGGCTAAATGTTAAGCTATTCCGACTCAAGACAATCAAATCTAATTGGAGGTCTTTCTCCTCTTACCAAAACTCTTTGCCCACCGGATCAAGGCTTCTTCTTTGTTCACCGGTGATTCCCCTCTTCGAGTGCTACGGTCCTCGCTCCTTGTCTCTTCTGAGGCGTTCGTTGCCGCATCCCTAATAACTACATTAGCGTTGTCTCCATCATGATCCATAGGTCCCGATGTCCAACCCAACGCTCCTCCTCCACTCCCAGTTCCTTGGTAAACGTCACCTCTACCCTCTTGGTAAGCACCGCTTCCACCTCTTTGATAAGCCTCACCAAAGAAACTCTCGGTGGCATAGTGAGGTCCCGC
The DNA here is from genome assembly GCF_048544455.1 of Silene latifolia. NCBI lineage: Eukaryota > Viridiplantae > Streptophyta > Magnoliopsida > Caryophyllales > Caryophyllaceae > Silene > Silene latifolia. Next base: position 51,676,486 of record NC_133536.1, read on the forward strand.
CCAAGGACCAAGCAACTGGCCTTCATTGTGAGGAATTATAGTACTCCAATCCGATGGTTGGATACCATAAGCTTTGAAGACCCCCGAAGTATTCCCATCCCCGGACCAAAAGCTTGGATGCTGAGTGGGTCTCACACCTTGGTTGTAAATAAACTCATGCATGTCTCTTAGGACTATGGAGTGGTTCACATACTCGATAAGGTCCGTTATAGGGTATTGGTGATCATAGGCCGGTTGTGGTCGGGTATATTCCCCGGTATGGGATGGCATGTGCATAGAACGTCTAGGAGGGTTATGATGTAGTGAAGGCACGTGCATATAGGAAGACGACGAGGTATATGTAGAATGCCTAGGTCTATTGTGGGGTGGTGAACGATCATGCATCGAATGATAAGGGAGTCCATGAGGCATTGCTGGAGCATTAGCCCGTTCTACTTCTTCATCACTAACGGCATAAGTGAGTTCAACCAGAATGATATATGATTGGGCCGTAGGATGAGGTGGTGTCATTTCGGGTAGGTGGGAGGTCTCGAGCAATCTCCCAGGCGCGGGAAGTTTTATGTACAAGTTCGCGTTCGCTTTCCACGATAACCCATCCCTATCCCTTCTATCCACGATCCAAAACATGTTCTTCATATAGGCAATGTCAAAGTACGGCACCCCCGCACTCATAGGCCTATCAGTTTCCCCAGGTTCATAACCCAAGAGGTTCTTGGCAAATCTAGTCACTAGGGCACCGCAATCAAAGGAACACTTGCCGGACATGGTCATCCTCTCAAATGGTAGGCTCACCATGGTCACGGGGATAAAATAGAAGCGCCTCTCATAAAGTGGGTTGAGGTAGGAGCTTAAAAGTAACACTTCCGGGGAGTTGAGTTTGCTAGGATCTTTCTGTTGGGAAATGTGTCCTCAACAATAGTGCGATCACATGATTTAAATATCATTATTAAAAATCTCATTTTAATGAATACAATTGGGAAGTAATTTTTTTACTGTCAACTGGTCAACATATATCGGTAATGATTGGCTGACTAGAGTTTGACATTACTGTCGTGTGACGGTGGTGATCAGTTGACCCCCTAGGTCATACCTAAAGGGCAATACTCTTAATTGACTATTTAATTAATCGTATAATGTTGCGAGTTAATTAAATTATTTGAAAAATTGACAGACGATTTTGGAAGTAAAATTTACGTATCAAATTGAAATGTGATTAAATGAGATACGGTCTGAGTAATTGAATTGTATCATTACTCGGATGAAATTATTGTTTAAAGAAACAATCGGAATTGAATGAATTATTATAAATATGATTTATAAATTGGTAAAATATTTTGGTATAAGTAATTATGAATTACTAAGTCGATTTTTGTATATGATGTATTTTTATTAATACGTTGATTTTTAATATGATAAAAATACATTGCATTGTAACATGTCATGTAACATGTGACAAAATTGACAAATGACAAAATATAAAATGGACTTTCCATTTTATAAGTACCGAAATATTAAGAGGGTTTTAGTGGAAAAGTTGTGTTAATTATTTTAATAAGAGAAAACACAATGATGATCTACCTATATGTAGCCATGCAAGCCTACATTTCTTGGGTAGAAAAATTAGCCCATGCATTGGGCTCTCCTTCCCTCCCAATCGGTTCTACATAGAAAAGAACAAGAGTTCTTTTACTTAAAATAATTATCATTCACCATATGTATGTGTGGGTGATTATTATTATTCATTCAACCATGTAAAATTATTTTTAGAGAGATAAAAATAACACTCTTCCTCTCCACATCTCCTACCCGGTTTTAGGAGCATAAACCAAACAATTTTTGGTTCAATTTTTCACTAGATTAATATTATATACTAGCTCAAATAATATTAATTAGATTAAGAGTTAAGCCTTGGGTATAAAGCTTAGGGAGAGATCTTATACTTAGATCTTGTTCATCCATAAGGGAAAGCTCAAGAACAAAAGAAAAGGAGATTTCTTTTGTGCCCATATAAACCGAAATACCCATTGTAAGAATATGATTTCTTCTCTATTTTATTTATTTGTTTGCATGCATAAAATCCGTATTTAATTTTATGACAAATTAATTTTGACATATAAGAGTATGTTAGTATGTATATGAATCTACATTTCCTTCAATCGGTATCATGAGCCACGGTTGTTTGCATGCAAATTGGTTAAAAGTTTTTCCGAGTTATATGAATAACAAATAAAACTTGTAAAATTTGTGTTATTATGATATATCACGAAATTATTACATGCATGTTAATATTTCTGGTCCTAAAGTGTTTTAGGATATTTTGGTTAATTTTTCGGATTTTTATTGTTCATAATTTATATTAATGACATTTAAATGTGATTTTATGAGTAAAAATGTCATTTTTGGTCGAAAATTAGCTATACTTCGAATTTTAAGTTGGTTTTTGGATATGTTGTTACATATATTATTTTGAGATAACCTGTAAATTTTCATAATTTTTGGACTTGTTATGCTCGAAAAATGAATTTTTCATTATTAAATACGGATTTAAGAGAAAAATAGGTTAATATGAGTTAAATTTCGAATCTGGTCATAGAAAATTAATATGTTGTCACATGCAATTTTACAAGATGTGTGTAAAATAATTGGCTATAAAGAAGTCTTTTAGCATGATTTATGAATTTTTGAAGAAAAATAGCATAAATAGTGACATTATTAGTGAAAAATTAATAAAACATAATCTATGACTTAGGAAAAACGTCTAATGTTGCATTTTATTATATTTTTCAGATCTAAAATTGAAAATTTAATGAATATAATTTTTCTTTATGTTTTTATGATTATTTTAATTAAAAATCGATAAACCGCAACATTGTTTTTCCGGGAAAAATTTCGAAATTTTTAACCTAAGATTTTGAACATTATGAGTGTCATGGATTTTTCCAGAATGTTCGTGAATTTAAATTTCAAATTTTGAATTTATTTGAAATTTTGTGATTTATTTGAAGTCTAATAGCTTATTTTTGTAATTTTTGGTCCATTTATGAACAATTTTGTAAATAAAAGTTAATTATGGTCAAATTATTAGTGAAGACTATATTTTGAGTCCTAAGAGGTTAGGGTAATTAACTTATGCATAAATATGAGTTTATGTATTTTTGTGATTATAAAATGTTGAAATCACGCAAATCCGTAAAAACCGAGTAATATACGATATTGGCTAATTAAAGGCGATTTAGCATAAATTGAGCATGTTCATACATATTATAATGCTGCATTTTTCTTTATGATTGTCATAATTTTAATTTATGTAATTTTACTTAGTATGGCCTTAGATTTTAATTGGTATTTCCCGAAATGTATGGGAATATCGATTCGGTTGTAATTTTTATTGTGATCTCGTATCACCGTTTTGTAATTTAATAGATTTATTTTATTTTAGTTACAAATGTATAATAGGAAATTATGTATTTTATTATGTAATTTTATTCATTCCGGAGTTCCAAAAGACGGATTTCTTCAAGAATGGCGATACATAAAGACGGTGTTACCTCGAGATGCGTGCCACAACCGAAGTTCAAGGGACCAATGGAGTTGGTTTCCGAATATGTAATAGATTAATAGTTTTTCTATTTTAGGAAAGGCCATACTAGGATTTATTTATCTTTATGCTTGCATTTTATTTTATGTCACATGCATCGCTAAATCGCCATAACTAAACATGCATTGTTATTTTATCGAGTTTATCGACCGTGTCAATTCGAATTATCGTAGTTCACCGCTTTAGTTCACTTAAAACGTGATAGATAATAAATTGACATGACCTCTCGCTAAAACAACTAATTGAGACATAGCCTTACCAAATAGTAGAAACCATGAAAACCTATTTCGCGAGGGAGTGCACTCGGCTACCCCGGGGTACAAACCTTGTTACGTAGGGGAAGTGGGTGATAAATGTTAATCCACCGAATTCATGTTGATGAGGGTTTCATCGGCTACCCCGTGCCTAAGTTAATGTGGGTTTGGATAATGGACACATTTATTCGAAATTTGGATTGAACTCAACAAAAGTAATTGATAAGGGTTTCATCGGCTACCCCGTGCCCTTGTTGATGTGTTTTGGGCTATAGATAAATATTAGAGTAATTTTATCGACCGAGAGTTCTAAAAGTAGAATCGATTAAAGAGTTAATCCACCGAGTTATATTGATAAGGGTTTCATCGGCTACCCCGTGCCCAAGTTAATATGAATTTGGATCTTGGAATCATTTATCATAGTTGGGTAGAGGTCACTATGTAAATGCTATACTTGTTTACAAGTATTAATAAAACGATAAATGTTAAGTTTTCCACTATTCCGTTTTTATATTGTTCTATTTCTTTACCACAATTCATATACGATATCATTTCGATTTTGATACAAATCTCCATTAAAACATCGTAACTAAAGACAAATTTGAAATTGCTTCTAAAAACCTCACATGAACCATTGCTAAGGATCTCTTGTAAAGAGTATAGATTAAAGTTATTCATTATCAAACAGGTTTTTGATTTTTGACTAACACATCTACTTGCAATGGATTGTTATTCATATACTTAATTGAATTAAGTACCTTGAAGCGATAAATTATTTTGGTGATTAGATTTTCAGAATTCGTAATTGACCAAAATAACGCAACCACTTCAATGAAAGTTTTAAGACTAAAACGAACAAATGAAGAGTGATCTTCGTGAATTCAATTTTGCTTCTCAAAGCAAAGACTCATTGAAATAAGTGGGAGCATTCTCTTAAACTGTTAAGATGAGGACGAGGTTCAAGAAGTAAAAGGAATTGATACAATGTAATGTTAAAGGTAAAGTTGTTGAGAATGACGATGCTAAACCTATCAATCCCGACCGATATAGTTTCCATTGTCTTAAATGTTGGACACGAGAAAGGAAACTACCCCAAATTATTGAAGAATCAACAAGTTAGTTGTGGGACATCTAATGGGACCTTCTTCTTTAAAAATGTTTATTTAATTAAACATAATTTTTGCTATTATTACTTCGTCAATATTAGAAACCGGTGGTGGTTTTCATCATTATGTTTGATACATAGGATGATTAGAATATGACGACTAGCAACAATGAAGTCGAGAGATAGAGTAATTGTGTACTCAATCTAGTTTTTGGATTTATAGTGGTACTTAATTGTGACCCTATTCACCACGATTTGATGAATGGCTAGCCCATTATCAAGGTGATTATATTCTAAACCAAACTAAAATGACATATCATGTAGATGATGCAAGATTCAAATTGGTAACCCAAAATTAAACCTTAAAAGATGGAATAATGAACGCAAAGAGTTATCGAGTACTCTTGAAACCATTAGATTGTTAATGGTATATGCGTATCTTGTATTCAAAGCAAGATGCCTCGTGCCTTTTGGTTGAAAAGGAGATCGAGGTTGTAAATCATCGATCCAAAATAGGTTGATCATTATCTTTTACCAACGATTTAAGTTGACACTAATATGTTCACTTAATAAGGTAAATAGAGAAATCTTTGAAGAATTTCAAAGAGTTCAAGGAATCACGATTTAGTCGTGATGGGATTATCAAAGTGAAGACTTTGATATAAGCCAAATGAATTGTGATATAGTATCACAAGTTAATCTCTCTTAGCACGCATTATGGATTAATGTGTGGTTGGATAAGAAATCAAACGCTATTCGATATGGTTTGGACTTCAATCAAGTTACTTTGAGTTACTTGATCTTCTTGGGGATTTTATCATTTTGTCTAATTTATTTTCCACTAAATCGAATCATATGAGATATGAAATGGTAAGGGTACCATGGTTGTAAGCTTTCACAAGAAACAAATACTCATTTTTCCCTTTCAATTATCACGAATACGACGGGTTTGTGGCTCGTGAAGCTGTCTTTCTAAAATACAAGTTTATTTTAAAAGACAGAGTGGGAGAAATTATTCAAGAGCCACAAAGAATGTTATGTAGCAAGAAACTGGTCTTTCTTGGCTACATGAGACGTTTTGTGTAAGACGTTCAAGAGCCACAAAGAATGTTATGTAGCAAGAAACTGGTCTTTCTTGGCTACATGAGACGTTTTGTGTAAGACGTTGTTTCTTCAAAACCTAGGAGGTTAAAATTCGTCACTTGTTAAAAATGATGAATTCATGCTACTTTGAAGAAAGTAAAGAGCTTATAACTTACAAAAGAAATTGTTTGATTCAAGTTGATTGCTTCTAGAAAGTAATGAACATATGACTTACATTAGAATGTTTAAGTCACAACTCAATACAAGGCTTAGAGCCATGAAAATCCGAAACAAAAGGGCTTGATTAGTGACAAAGGGTTTTGCACTAATAAAGAGAGATTTCAAAGCAAGATTGGTTGCAAAGGGTTTTGCACCAACTGAAATTCTTAAGTCTATTTGGATCTTCTTAGGGATTATGTTTCATTGTTATGAAATACGTAGCAAGTGAATCTAAAACCCACTTCTTCAAAAGAAGGAATGTATTCAATACATGTCATGAGTTTTGTAGATTCTTGCAATCCTAAGATAATGTGAAACTTAAGAGAGGGTCTTAAGTAGGACATCAATGAGTTAGAATCAATATTTTTATCATGTGATAAAAACAGTTCTCGATAAGTCGAGAAGTTGTGTTTATACATGAAGTATTAGTGGGAGTTACGGAAATTTTAATTAGTCCGATATGTGGATGACATATTGATCATTGAGAATGATTTAAGACTTTTGGAGTAATATAATACATCTTTAATATCTAGATTTATGAAGATAAATTCACGTGATATTAGCGTCAGTAAGAAGTCTTATGTTGATAAGATTCATGACTAGTTCAATTAATTTGAACATATTTGATTGATTCCATTTGCTTCCGCTGCCGGATCAATTAAATGAGTAATGATGTATAGCACTTCATATGCTTTGAGTATGATGAATTGTTTTCAAAATCGAATTTAAGTAATCCTTGCCAAGTAAGCCATATAGATTACCCTTAAGTGCATGCAGAAGCATTAAGGAAGTAAAGCAAAGTGTTTATGATGCAATTTTGTGTAAGGGTGTTACACAAGTGACAATTGACAATTGAGGTTGCGCATGGTTTCCGACAAAACCATAATCAAAACACATTAGGATGGTTAAGATACCATTGTGGTTATGATAATTAAGAAGTAGATTTTCTAGAATCGTTCTAGGGAATAAAGAACAATGAGAGATATTTATAACGGAAATTAAGTACACTTGCAATCATGGGATGTGCAAGAAGGAAGAGTCCCGCACACTGTGAAAACAGTGGGAGCTATTCTTAGGCTAAAAGGGCCTATGTCTTGATTGGATCTCGACACGTACTCAGAAAGTTTTGTGATGCAAATGTATACATTACAAAGGAAAACGAGTATGTAGTAAGGTTGAGTAAGGTACAAGAAATTGATAAAACCTACTAACCAAAGCCTTCTCAAAGGCTAAACATGATGAGTCATGTCATTTCAATTGAATTGAAATGAACAACTACGTACAAGATCAAATTAGATTATAGAACATGAAATAGTAATCAGGCATTGACTATTCATATGTGATAATCGCATTTGTCGTTCGAGTTTTACTTTAAAACTCTTTTATTATACTTTGTTACATCCAAACGGGTTGTAGTGACAATTGAACCCCGTTAAAGTAACACGGATTAACATTGTATTCGCCCATAGTCACTTGTATGAGGTGACGTCTCGAAGTGACTAGATTGTGATGCGATTGATGGCAAGTTCAAGTGCCATAGAGTCATGTGAGATGACTAGTCGATCACATAGGCAGATTGTTAGGAACACCTTGTCGGGCCTTATGACCGCTTATAGAGTTCTGGCAAATTTATATAGCCTGGTCGTGGCGAGAGCTGCTATAGTATTCAAATGAGTCCATTCTTTTGACTAAAGACTATTCACCTAAGATGGCTCAGTTTCAGATTAACTTTGATTTGTGTTACTACGACCTTCGTAAATGGGGTCAAATGGGCATATTTTGGGTTATGATGGTGTGGCTAGTCGAAGGGAATGAGTGCGATAGGAATTGTCCATCCCCTTGTCAGGGTTAAAACAATATCTCGGGGCCACTCGAGGAGTAATGAATTGGAAATGCGTGGCCACGCTCGGAAAGTATCCGAGTGGATAAATCCGGTCAAACAGTTATTCTCCGGATCGAGGAAACCACTCTCGATATGATCACTTGCAAGTACGACCGAAAGACACCTTGCATTGAGTGGGAGATAGTAATAGGACAAGAGAATTGGTGACGCACACTTGTCGAGGACAAGTGGGAGATTGTTGGGAAATGTGTCCTCAACAATAGTGCGATCACATGATTTAAATATCATTATTAAAAATCTCATTTTAATGAATACAATTGGGAAGTAATTTTTTTTGTCACTGGTCAACATATATCGGTAATGATTGGTGACTAGAGTTTGACATTCTTTGTCGTGTGACGGTGGTGATCAGTTGACCCCTAGGTCATACCTAAAGGGCAATACTCTTAATTGACTATTTAATTAATCGTATAATGTTGCGAGTTAATTAAATTATTTGAAAAATTGACGGACGATTTTGGAAGTAAAATTTACGTATCAAATTGAAATATGATTAAATGAGATACGGTCTGAGTAATTGAATTGTATCATTACTCGGATGAAATTATTGTTTAAAGAAACAATCGGAATTGAATGAATTATTATAAATATGATTTATAAATTGGTAAAATATTTTGGTATAAGTAATTATGAATTACTAAGTCGATTTTTGTATATGATGTATTTTTATTAATACGTTGATTTTTAATATGATAAAAATACATTGCATTGTAACATGTCATGTAACATGTGACAAAATTGACAAATGACAAAATATAAAATGGACTTTCCATTTTATAAGTACCGAAATATTAAGAGGGTTTTAGTGGAAAAGTTGTGTTAATTATTTTAATAAGAGAAAACACAATGATGATCTACCTATATGTAGCCATGCAAGCCTACATTTCTTGGGTAGAAAAATTAGCCCATGCATTGGGCTCTCCTTCCCTCCCAATCGGTTCTACATAGAAAAGAACAAGAGTTCTTTTACTTAAAATAATTATCATTCACCATATGTATGTGTGGGTGATTATTATTATTCATTCAACCATGTAAAATTATTTTTAGAGAGATAAAAATAACACTCTTCCTCTCCACATCTCCTACCCGGTTTTAGGAGCATAAACCAAACAATTTTTGGTTCAATTTTTCACTAGATTAATATTATATACTAGCTCAAATAATATTAATTAGATTAAGAGTTAAGCCTTGGGTATAAAGCTTAGGGAGAGATCTTATACTTAGATCTTGTTCATCCATAAGGGAAAGCTCAAGAACAAAAGAAAAGGAGATTTCTTTTGTGCCCATATAAACCGAAATACCCATTGTAAGAATATGATTTCTTCTCTATTTTATTTATTTGTTTGCATGCATAAAATCCGTATTTAATTTTATGACAAATTAATTTTGACATATAAGAGTATGTTAGTATGTATATGAATCTACATTTCCTTCACTTTCCTCCCATAAAGGATATTGGTCATAAGGCGAAGGAAAAGTTTCAAAACGAGGTGTTCCACATAATTTATTTTCATTGTACTCACACCGGTATGTCGGTTACCCGTATAAAGATCAATATACTTCGTGGCTTTCATCTCCTTTTCCATATTATCATGGGTAAAGATAGTCCTTTTTTCTACACCTAATTATTTCGCAAAGACATCCCTAGATAGGTTGAAGAAGGTGTTTTTGAGTCAGAAACTCACGGAATGGTCTCCTTTGTTGTAGGCAAATGAACTCAAGAATTTAAGAGTGAGATTGCGGTAACTTATTTCCGCCAAATTATATAGTCCCTCCATTCTAAGGACGCGAAAAATATCATGTACTTGCACATTTATCCCCAAGTTTCACTCCGACATACACCTAGTGGCACTCATACTCCTTTGGGCATAGGCTAGGAAATTATTTTTGTGGGGTTCGCTTTCAAATTCTATTCCCGGATATCCTGAAAGGGTAATGGCGGGTGGTGCCTCCGGTTCGGGTTGTGGTTGACGGTTGTTTCTTCCACAGGTACTTCTTGTGTTCCTTGACATGCTACAAAATGAAACCACGCAACATGATGTAGAATAGGAAAGGTAAGAAGCGAAACCAACTTTGAATATGAATTGAAATTTTCCCCAACTTATTTAACTGATAAGTGATAATTCAAAAGAAATTTTAGTATGGTTCTCGTTGTACTTCAAGCAAACCAATATGTCCCCATGTTACAAATTTTCCGAGAATCGAAATTCTTGTGAAATCGTACAATAATTAGACTCTAATTAGAAAGAAAAAATGATCAAGTTTTTGACGCCACTAAGTTAATTATGGGGCATGGAAACCGGAAATTTCATACACTTAGCTTATGCTTTGGAAAATTTTCGGTGAAAATTTGGAGACAACTTACCCATTTAAGATGACATGTTATTCTACTAATCAAGTATTAAAGTTTTTTAATACAAGTAGTTCCATATTGAAAATTAACATCAAATTTCACATGACTAAAACATGAATCGTCAAGAACTTGGTTAAAATTTTAAGACGGAAGTTTTTGACCTAAACTATGTTGTAGCAGTACTCATGAAATTATAGATTTATAATGTCATTAAACCATGTTTAAGGTGCAAAAGTCAAACCTTGGTCATATATATAGTGAATTTTGAAAATTTGGGCAAGATTTTGGGACGAAATTTCCGTTTTAAGACAATGCATAGTCAAGAGTCTATCGATCCGAAATACTCAGGGGGGGGGGGGGGGGATTGAGTATAAAAACTTAATGCACTTTTTCTATTTGTCCATAGAAGCGTGATGTGTTAATTAATTACTCGAAGTTTATGAATTAAACTCGACTAACTAATTAACAATGTAAAGCGTAAATAACGAAATAAAGAAAGATGCAAAGGACACACGATATTTGAAGTGGTTCAGCTTCACTCGTCGAAGCATACGTCCACTATTCTCAATTAATAATTTTAGTACCTTTCTAAGGATTACAAAATTATCAATCCACTCTTACAACTAAATCTAGTTGTAACTCAATTGAGTACCGTTAAATACTCGGTTTTCTCTATCTTACGTTAATAAGAAAGTGCTAGGATGTTCTTCTAGTGTTCATAATATGAACGAGTAAGAAAAAATATTTAAGCAATGTTATCTTATGACGATACTTAGAAATAATTGCAATATAAGATAGCACACGACTTTTCAAAAACAATTTTAACTTGCAAAAAGAATAATAAACTTAAAGTTGTTTAAAAAGGATGTTTTGTTCGAATATGGAAAAGTAGTTCAAATGAATTATTATGTGTAGTATTTATAGTAGAGAGGAGATCTAGGTTTTCATAAGAAAACCCTAGATTGTGTCGTTGATCTCGTGTAGGTTAAGGAAAGAATAAGATCTATCTTTTTCCTATTTTAAACCAACAATGTCTTAGATAAAAGATATAAAATAAATATAAGGAGATAAAATATCTCTAACAAATATTTATTTAAAATCTTTACCATAAAACCCTAGATGCTACATAGATCACGTGTTAAGTATATAGTAAGTAGGAGATCCAATCATATTATTTAACCTAGCAATATTTTAGTAGAAGATATGGAATAAATCTAAATAACCATAAAGATGTAAAAAATCTTTAATAATAATCTTATTTAAATTTACCTTAATCTTTACTTTCACAAGGAGTATCAAACAAGTAGGAGACGGCTCATAAGCCTACTACTTCCAACGTGAAACCCTAGTAAGATATTAGGTTAAATAAATTTGGGTTTAGATATGAATAATTAGAAAACCCAAGTTAGCCAACAAGCAACAACTCATAAGTTGTCACATAGGTCGAATAAACTAAAGGGTAACTAACTATTCATAACTCAATTTAAGTACAAACTTCAATCTACTATAAAATAGGTTTTTCATTTAAAGAATATAAATATATGATTTAAAAAATTATTTTCAAAACAATTTAAAACTCAAGTCGTGTGTTTCTTATTACTGCAGCTCAATGTTATAGCTAAATCACCTAGAACATTGAGTCTGGCAGGTAATGTTATAACCATAACAGCTATAACTTTACTTACCAAAAATATTTCTTTAAATACCGTTATAAGACGATGACCTACGCTATCTAATCTTCCTGGAGATCTTCAATGTAGGATTCATCTCTTCAATTTAATTATGAGCTCCTCATTATGAGCTTCTAATGCTTGTACTTGCCTTGTCTTGAAATGATCACCAAAAGTGCTAAGTTGATTTTCAAGGTTATAGCTTATGCAACCATAACATTAATTCGATGTGTCTTCACAAATCTTCAAGGTTATAGTCAAGACTACTACAACATTGCTTGCTTAAATTGTAACCCTTATTCAAACTAATAAAGACTGAACAAACGATTACGAGCAACAGAGATATATATAATAAAGTATGCTTGTCATTATCAAAACATGAACATATACTATATGGTCCAACACATAGTTTTATCAACAAAGAAAGTAGTCTTTTAGCACAGTTAAACCAAGTTTTACACATGAAAAAAAAAAAATTGGGCATGAAAACCGTCCTTGGTACGCTACCATATCACTAGTAGCTACTCTACCAACATGCGTTATTAATCATAGACTATTAATAATACTAGTAGGCATTCAATTAGCATGCGGTGTAAGGCCACATAGCGAAATCATTACCCGTATACGTACACATGCTAACCATTCTCAATATGCTACCCACATCAATCCTAGCATTCAACTTTCATGCACGTTCACACATCATTGGAAACAATTGCGTCATAGAAGAAGCTTAATACTAATCACATATTCAAACAACTATACAACTTTTCACATAGCGTTACCCATACTCATGTAGATACCTCATTTCTGCACCTCCCGCAAGCCACCCGGTGTTGATTGGGCCGCATGTTTAGTATACGGAACGATTTATGACAGTTCGTAAATTTATCGTCAAGTGATATCTCAAATACTTGTGTCTACCCCTTGCCTGTCATATACGCACGATACGGTTGGTTTGACAGTAATTAGAGCTCGTTTGGAGTCCGGGTCAAAAACCGCTTCATTTTCTAATAAACCGTTTAAAATGCCGAGTCAGAATGTCCTAGAATATTCCGGATTTTCATTCCATAAATTAATTTTATATATTTTGGTAAAATATATCCCGAAAATCTTATTTTAAGAAATACGGAAGTAGAGATCCACCGCAATTCCATAAAAGAAACGCGGAATTCTTTCTTCCGCAGGAGGAAACCTCTGGGGAAAGGACGCAGCACCTGCTGCGCCTCTTCCCCAGCTCTTTTCTTCGTGTTTTCAGATTTTTCCGTGATTTCTTTCCAAAGTTTGAGTCATTCTATAACTCTCCATATTTTTTAGTATAAATAGGGACCTTCGTTCCACATATTTTTCACGCGAGTGTCCGCCCTTCTCTTCTCACTTTGCATTCTAAGACCATGCTCTAAGCTTTTGAAGTCTACGTGCTTGATCAATCAACCACGTAAGCTCAGATCATTCTGAGTACCAGTCACGTTGCATGGCCGACCAATTTGACCACTACACATCAATCAACTTAATCTAAATCCTCTTACGAGGGCACTTTCATCATACATTCGAGTCGAGCAATCACTAAAACGACAACTTAGTTAATCTCCTTTCATCAAACATGTAAGTCTGAGGGTGTAAATCCCATCTTTTTTATTGTATTTATTTTTTTGTACTAATTAATGTAAGATTTACGTCAAAAGTATGTTTAAAATCGACTTATAAAACCCTATTATCAGACTGTTTTTACGGATTAACAGTGGGCAGACGTCGAGAAGAAACGCAGCAACTACTGCACCTCTTTGAAGAGTCGCAACATCTGCTGCGCCTCTTCCAGAGGCTGCCGCAGTTCCTGCTTTTCTTCTTCTTCCTCGGTTCTCTGATGATTTCGTTCCTTTTCTTTTGTTCTTTTCTTTCTTTCATTCACATATAATAAATCTTTTTATACATATTCTTAATAATTATGCTTTGTTTTACGGTTTAAATCCCTTATAATCTATATTTGCGGGTTTTCACCATTAAATCAAACCCGGATTTTTAGAGATTCGATTCATTTATATCAAGTTTCTGAGATTCGTCTTTGTACATGTTTTCAGTTTATTTGCAGTTTGTCACGCCTTTCAACTCGTTTCCGTCTTCATAAATTTAACCTAGTTTGACATAACTCGCTTTAATTAGCCTTTAATTCCTTTTAATTAGTTTTAATTAGTTTTTATCGCTTTTATGATGATTTCATATGTTAATAATACGATAAATCACTTTCATCCGAGTCAAATATTAATAATCAACCGTTAGACCTATCAACAAACGTAAATAACACGCAGTTCTGACTTCACAGCCAGAACTTACCTCAGGAACAGACGCAGTGACCACTGCGCCTCTTCCAAGAGACGCAGCAATGTTGCGCCTGTTCCGGAGTGATTTCTGTCTCTGAATTTCCGTTCTTGCTTTGACCTAATTCATTAATTACGTAATTAATCGACTATTAGCCGTAATATCACCCTTAATCTGTACATATTTTCTAACCTAGTTTATTTTCCTTTACTTTTCTCAAATTGTCCGTCTTAAGTATATTTTTGACGTAAATCATTAATCGTTGTAATTTATTGTAATTTTAATTATCGGAATTTATTTATTGTATTTTATTATGGATGATTTATTCACTTGTTCTTCACATGTAATTAATTATAAACCCTAATTCGACATTAATGAGTGCTAAATTATATGTTCACCGACTTAGTTAATTCTCACATGCTAGGATCAAATCGTTGAATGTTGCATTGCATGCATATAATCGACAACATATCGAGTATGAATAACTTCCCTAATCATTAGTAGAGGCCTCTATCGAGGCGGGCGAGATTAGGTGTTCAGTAAAAGGACTTCCTAATATGTACCCTCACCCCTTACTCCAGATCTCTGTGAAAATCCGTGTTCATTGGCATCCACGAGAGTCATTCTAGACATAGAATGCTAAGGGTAACGAGTTCTTAGTGCCTATGTCACTACTTTGTGTCTTGATATGTCACGAGGTATTCGAACGGTTCCAATTTCCCATAAAAATTGGTGGCGACTCCACAAATGCAAACGCTTGTTCCCAAGCGCCCCCATGGACCCCCCGTGTCCATAGTTTGGCGACTCCGCTGGGGAATAATACACTTACGTGTTGCCAAGGGTGAAACTTGAACAAGGTTAGGGAATAGTTTATATGAGACAGTTGTCGATTTTCATTACTCGACCTTCTTAGGTCATTTTATTCGGCCTGCCTAGGCCCAACCCAACCCATTCGACCAATCGTCCCGTCTGGACGGTCCAAATTCTTATCTAGGCCTAAGGATAGATAGCGATTGACGTCAACCATACCGTGGTACATACTCATGTTTGTATCAAGAGCTTTCACTACTCGAGAAAATGGACTAGGAACCGACCTTACTCTTGTTTGGCACGTACCTCTCCACAGACCAGGGTTTGATTGCTTGGTATGGCAACCCACCTTTTAAGCCAACACCCTTCTAAATGCACTCAGCATACCGTTATAATGCCTGTATGAATGCTTGTATCATATGTGATCACCATTTTGTAAACAAAACCATGACGAAATTTCTGTAAAATTAAAAAACCATTTTAAAATATAAACATTTTCAAAAATGGCCGAAATTAGCACAAAATGAGTCGAAACTCTGTCCAAATCTCCAGCCAAAATTCGGGTCTCAAAACCCATTTAAAAACCTCACCTTGAGTCAGCACTCCTACAACTACACTACAGTTGCCTAGGGCAAACATTTCAAGACTTTGTCATTTTCAAATCTCACTTAACACAGTGGCACACTCCCACTTCACAAGTTGAGTCTTTTCTTTGAGTAAGTGTGCTAGAATGGTTGATCGTGTTTTGGTTTGTCGTCAATCTCTGATCCAGTTTCCAAGATGCCTGAAACTAGTACCACGAGTGCTAGTGGTCAACCCCAAAATGGTAATGATCAAATCCTAGCTGCGCTCGTCCGTCTCTAAGCAAGCCAAGACCAAGCTTATGATCACCTCAACGCTATTGAAGGCCGAATTGTTGCTATGGAAACTAGACTCCCTCATGCAGAAAACGATATTCCTAGTGAGATCGTGCATGATAACCTTCTACCTTTTGTTGGAAAATAAGAAACCAACCCTTCAATAGGTCCTACTGAAGCGGAAAAGCGGCTCCAATACTTGGAGGAGCAACTAATGTACTTTAAGGGAGATGACATCTACAGGGAGAATAATCGCAAGTATGAGGCCGCGAATGCTCAATTTCCAACCAACTTCAACATGACTGACATCCCAAAGTTCAAGGGACATGAAAACCCTCTGAATCACATTCGCGCTTTCAAAGACTATATGTCTATCAAAGGCATCAAACCTGAGATGTTCTTAAGGATCTTTCCTTCATCTCTCGACACCATTCCTAAGCAATGGTTTTACTCTTTGGAACACAATAAGATTGCCACTTGGGATGATGCTGCAATTGAATTCACTAAGCAATACGCGGATAATGCCGAGATCCAAGTCAACATGCGCACTCTAGAGGTTCTTACCCAAAATGAGAAAGAAGGCTTCACCGACTTCCTAAGTAGGTGGATGAAGACTAGCACACAACTTGGAGAACGTCCCGATGAAGCTACCCATGTGGAAAAGTTCGTGGATAATTTGAGACCTATTTATGCAAACCACTTGAGGTACCAAAATATAAAGACCTTCAAAGATCTGACTGTGCTAGGGACGAGAATTGAATATGACATCCGTAAAGGACTCTTGTCCAAAACGGTGGGCCGTGGATATCAGGGTTCAACGAGTCGTTCTTATGGCTCTACGAGCAAGACTGATGAGGTTAACCTTGTCGAATCATCAAAGAAAAATAAACCACAAAGGAAGTTCACAAACATTGGTGATACATACTCCAATGCTTTGAAAAGGTTGATGAAATAGGGTAAGCTCAAACCCATAGGACCTACACCTGACCCGGAAAACAAATCTAAGTTCTGGGATGAGAACGCATACTGCGAATATCATAGAGGCAAGGGACACGATACAGAGAAATGTTTCAAGCAAAAACATGTCCTTCAGGATATGATCGAAGATGGTCGCTTACCCATACCTCCTGAAGGTAAGCCCAGCAATACTCAGAATCCTCTTGGAGTTCTGATGATTATAGATGAAAATCCACCTTGGATTGTTCACACCTCATTTCTCCAATCGAAGATGAGATTCATGCATTAGAAGATGAGGGGAGTTATTCCACCATTTGTCCTACCATTGCCGATTTTATTGCATGGGCAAAGAGCGTGAGTAAGCAAGTTTCAGAACTGGAAGATGTAGTAGCATCCCTCCGCAATCCAAGCACTATACCCAAGGAGAGCATGCCGCTAAATCTGCCTCAAGATTCTACAATGTAAGAGGTAATCGCCGTGGTTGACAACCCAGTTGACCAAATAATTAGTTTAGAAGCCGAGATCATCAGATTGAGAGAGCTTACTATCGTCAACGGAATATGGGCCGATGACGATGAAGATGAATACCTCATAGAACACTATTTAGTCAAGGTTAGTGAGGATATAGTCAAAATTAGTGAAGATTAAGATATAGACCACCTTACTCGTTCAGGGCATCCATATCAAAATGTTTCTCAGAATGGTCCTATAGCTAATGGTCCGGTTACTAACACCAATGTCATCACACCAAATGATGGCGAAGATACATCTACTGACCACTAGCTAAAACAACTACAGAAAAAAAGGCTGGTCTTTTAGTCTGGCATCTAGTTGCGAGTTCATTTCCTCGTCGCCAAGCTTTACTGTAAGCCTTGGCTAAATTGAACGTGGCACACAACTCTACGCCTGACGACGTAGTCAACTTGGTCTTCCAAGATTCAGCTAAACTAAGTAACCCAGTTACTTTTTCAGATGAGGATTTGCCTCCTTTTGGCGCCAGTCACAACCTAGCTCTATACATTACCATCATATACTTAAAGAAGAACGTGCCAATGACTTTGGTGGATAATGGTTCTGCGGTCAATGTCATACCATTGAAAACGCCATACAAATTGGGTATGAAAGAATCAGATTGGACTCCTGCCAACCAAGGTGTTCGAGCATACGATGGAACACGACGTAAAGTGGTAGGACTGGTCAACCTCACTATAGCCACAGTGCCAATTGAGCGGAATGTTAATTTTCAAATAGTGGATATCGAAGCATCATTCAATATACTTATGGGGAGGCCTTGGATTCACGCTTCCAAAGTAGTAACATCCACCTTGCACCATAAGATTAAGATTCCTCTAGATGGCAAAATAGTGACGATCACTTCGTCACCTATCAAGGCAGTGATAGAGAAAATGTCAAACAACCAAGTAGTCACAGATCCAGTATACGAGCTTGGGGGATTTCATAGCATAAACCTTGTAGAGAGAGAACTGGCACCTCTATACTTCGATCCATACTCCAAATTAGTGGTCAACCATATACTCAAGTCTCAGGGATACTTCCCAGGAATGCCATTGAATCCTGCCAAGAAAAATACTTTTGCACCTTACAAAGAAGGAAACTCTTAGAGGATACCATTAGGATTAGGATACAAACCCACGAAAGAAGAAGCTTTGGAGATGCTCACTCAGTTTAAAAACCGTAAAAACAAAGGAATCCAAATGCGGCCCTATCTCCCTACCCTAAACGGATACTTCGTTAGAGAAGGGAATCAAGAATAGTTTCACGGGTTTCCCGAACCTTGGCACTATAAAGGAGTGCCACTAGCTGGAATCGAGGTCTTCCACGATTGCTACTTAATTCCTTCGGAAACGGTTCCTACCGTTAAAACTCAGCAAACACCTTGTTTAGACAAACAGGCTGTTAGCCTTCTGTTTGGAGAGAACCGGTTCATTAGGGCGGCACAAGACGAGATCATTACCATGATACTTCAAGATGACCATTTCAACCCTACAGCATTGATCACCGAAGCCAGTTCGAACTAGCAGAGAGGATGGAGAAAGTCGATCAAGTGGACGAATAAGCAAGGAAAGCTCTTCTAAGTCACCACTGGAGAAGGAGAGATGTTCAAAAGAGAGCCTGGAGACAACGAATTCGAGTCAGAGTCGGAGTCGGAGTCGGAATCAGAGTCTGAGTCTAGAGAAGTCGCTAGAGAGTCTCCTCCTATCATCACTCCCAATCCCCTTGTTTCTCCTATCATAGCGTCGAGTAGTAACAGTAGCTCGGGAAATGCCCCAACAGCTGGCCCTTTACCGCCACTAACTACTGAACAGATGGTTTCTTTGTTTCAACTCTTTTCAAAATTTAATATGAATAAATCAGATTCTGCTTACTCTTTGTGTTATTCTGAATGCAATTCTATTTACGATGATAATGAGGATGATCCTGACCCAGACTCAGTCAAATTACCCCCTACATAGTTAAAGAAATATTGCAAGAGGGGGTAAGAGGCACCAGTTATAGAAAACACTGAACCCATCAATGTAGGAACCAAACTAGAACCCCAAGAACTTAGGATAGGGATGGCCTTAAACCCAACTGAAAGGGCCAATTTCATAGACCTTCTACACGAGTTCAAGGACGTTTTCGCTTGGTCCTACAAAGACATGCCAGGAATGAAAGATTCATTAACTTCTTATTAGACACTTCCAATAACTTAATAAAATTTAGTTTAGTCATAAACTAAATAGATCTTATGCATGCATAACAAAAGGACAAAATAAGAAGAAATCAATCAACTTACAAGGAGGTGCCACACGGTTATACTAATTGGTCTCCTACCAAATTAATCTTCGAAAAATCCGAGTGCTCTAAGGATGAATTTAGACCCAATGGTAGGATCTACTCCTCAAGGAATTGTACCAAGATAATCACCCTTAATACATATACTAATTTAGATACTAGAAATTTAGTATATGTTCCTTTAAAATAACTAATATAATTATATTACTACTAGTAGTAATTTGATTTCAATATTATTATTTCAATGATGTTTTATTTTCTCTTACAAAACAATTTTTGGAGTGCTCAAGAAGAGAGAAACATTAGAATGATTTTTTTTTTACCATAAGAAAAACAATTCTTATGGTCAAGAGTGGAGAAGGGGGTCGGATGGTCTTGGGAAGCAAGGCCAATGCATGCTCATATTTTCTATCAATTGTTCTTCACAAGAATATGTAGGTTAAGCATGCCTAACCCTAACTTAATTAATTTGTCTTAAACATTTAAGACAAAAGCACAATTGTCCCCCACCCATTGAAAAACCGGTTTCCATATGTAAATGGGATTCTATTTTAAGTTTGTATTTTGTCAATTGTAATTTGTGACATATGTGACATGTTACTAGACATGTGACCATGTAATGCATTTTTAACTTATTAAAAATCATTACATACAAAATAAATCACATAAAATAATACAAATAGCAATACATGATTACTTATACTTAAAAGGGCGATTTAATTATAATTCACAACACCTTGTAATTATAATACATTATTCATTATATTTATAATTGTTTCAATAAACAATAATAAAGTTTCAGAAATAAAACACATTTTCGATTTTAAAGGATTAATTAACTTGTATCATTATACAATTAATTAATAGATCAATTAAGAGTGTTACCCTAGAAGTATGACCTTAAGGGATCAACTGATCACCACCGTCATACAACAGTAATGTCAAACTCTAGTCAGCCAACCATTACTGATTAATGTGGATCAGTTGACAATAAAAAATTACATTCCCTCATGTATTCTTATTATGAGATTTAAACATGTGATCGCATTATTGTCGAGCATACTCCAACAATCTCCCACTTGTCCGAGACAAGTGTGCGTCACCAATTCTCCTGTCCTATTACTATCTCCCACTCAATGCAAGGTGTCTTGTAGGTCGTACTTGCATTTGATCATATCATGAGTGGTTTCCTCGATCTGAAGAATAACTGTCTGACCGGAATTATCTATCGTAGATACCTTCCGAGCGTGACCATGCATTTCCAGTTCATTACTCCTCGAGTGGCCTTGAGATAGAAGATAACCCTGACTGGGGTGGACAATTCCTATTGCACTTTTCCCTTCGAATAGTCACAGCTCATTATAACCCAAAATGTGCCCATTTGACCCCAATTACGAAGGTCATAGAACACAAATCAAAGTCACTTTGAAATTGTGCCATCTTAGGCGAATAGTCTTTAGTCAAAGAATCGACTCATAAGAATACTATAGTAGCTCTCGCCACGACCAGGCTATCAAAATTTCCAGAACTCTATAAGCGGTCATAAGCCCGGCAGAGTGTCCCATACAGTCTGCCTATGTGATCGACTAGTCATCTCTCATGACTCTATGGTATTTGAACTTGCCATCAATCGCATCACACTCTAGTTACTTTGAGATGTCACCTCATGCGGTGATTACCGCGAAAGTAGAGATTAACCCCCATAACTTTTACCAATTGTGAGATCAAGCCCCATAAGTTACAAATGTAGCAATTAGGCCCCATAACTTTGACAAAATGTGAAATCCAACCCTATTTTTATTTTTAAAAAAAATATATCATTAAACCATTTTATATTTAGACTCATTGTACATAAATTATTTTTAATATTTTAAAAGTATTTATATAATTTATTAATTAACATAGTTTTTAGATAAAATACTTTTACTAGTTCTAATATAATTGATATAAACGTATGAAATTTCTCTACAAATTATAAATTTTATGTAATTCATTCGAATATTTTTTTTTCCCAAAATGTATAATTAATTTCATACAATTTATAAATATATAAAAAAAATTATTGTACTGATAAATTATATAAATGGATGAAATTGATTTTTTTGGTGCAATTTTGGTTAGAAATAAAAAAAATGGATTCAATTTCACTTTTTCTCAAAGTTATGGGGCCTAATTGCTACATTTGTAAGTTATGGGGCTTAATCTCACAATTGGTGAAAGTTATGGGGGCTAATCACCACTTTCGCGGTGATTACTATGTCAATCTAGTTCACTTTAATGGGGTTCAATATTGTCTCAACAACCCATTTGGATATATGACAAAGTAATAAAAAATTTAAAAGACAAATGCGATTATCATATATGAACAAAAAAAACATTATTTTATTTCATATCAAATAATCTAGTACAAATTTGGCATACGTTTAAGGCCCATGGAAACAACATGTCCATCGTATTTAGCCTGCGATAAAGGCTTGGTAAGAGGATAAGCCAAATTATCATCTGTCCCAACCTTACAAATCGCAATTTTCTTTCTTTCAATAAAATCTCTAATAATATGAAATTTTCTGAGTACATGTCTAGATCTATTACTAGACTTGGGCTCTCTAGCTTGGAAGATTGTCCCATAGTTGTCACAATAGAGAATAATGGGATCCTTGGCGGTAGAACTACCTTTAGCCCTTTCATGAATTACCTAATCCACACGACTTCTGTAACACCCCCTCATACCAAGGTGCCTTACCAAGACCACCCTACCATGAAAGTGTGTTACTATCTCGGTTGCCCGAGGTTAGTACATATCAAAAGCGTCTGAAATGAGCACATTTATTAAAGTACCATAAAGTATAAAGTTTAAATCAACCAAATCCCAAAATTTTTCAATAAAACAAAAAAAATGTCTGACAACTAAGAAATCAAACTAAGACTCGGACGGTGATGCTACGACCGGTGATGACAACTCTCCCATGACTGCCCCAAGCTCACCAATAGCAATACCGGTCAAGTCTGCTCACCATCCCCGAATGGATCACAGCAGATTCCACAAACAACAACGGGGTCAGTATTACTCAATCACTATAAGACAAACAAACACGGTAACCAGCTGATCATCCTCCAACCCCAGTCTCCCGATCTCACACAGTAACCGACTACGCAGAAAAGTATGTAGTCCTGCCAGATTACCCATCGCAACAGGTAATCCTCGCCGCTAGTGGGTGACCGCAGCCGATCCCACCTAGTCCAGCTCATCAACGAGCGACTAACAATCCCTGTCCCTTAATGTGCACATCCCCTCCCGTGGCGGGTTCCACGGAGGGCGAACTAGGGTGTGAAGCCACTCCCGCAAGTGACTACACCACAATCACAAACACACAGCATCACAGCTGTCACAACATCTCCACACCAACACCGTCACAACAACGCCCACATTCCGATGATCAGCAGATAACAATAGTTACAAAACAATCATGTCTTGAACAATGAACAGTAAACTGAGTAGGGAAAACCCTACCTTAGCAATCAACAGTAGAACGAAAACCGAACAATCAGAAAGGCTCCTCTATGAAGTCTTCTCCTATACAATAACCACATAACACAATTACACGTTGCACAATCCCCCATAATCCCTAATTCCATATATACAGTAACCCCAAAAGAATACAAATGACAACGTAGTGAAACTTACCAACAGTAGAATAAGAGACTACACGCAAGGACCACGACGATTTGCACACACAACGAGATTAGGGGATGATTAGGGAGTGATTAAAGTTATCGTAAAATGATTAGGGTTGAAAATGACGTTTTAGAAACTGACGTTGAATATAAAATAACCCTAAACACTCCCGCATCAAACCGCTAAAATAACACTCGCCAGACCGGATACTCGGTCGAGTAAAGCTATACTCGGCCGAGTATCCTCTAATCGGTTGAGTATTCTCCATACTCGGCCGAGTATTCCTCGGCAGAACCAAAACAAACTCCACAATTAACACTACTCGGCCGAGTAGGCTCTATTCGGTCAAGTATACAACTTAATAATATCCGTAGTATTACAGTCTTCTCCCCTTAAAAAGAACTTTGTCCTGAAGTTCACACTACAACCTAAAACAACACACCACAAATACAAAAGACACACCACAAAACACAAACACACAAACATTTATCAACCCAAAGAACTACACAAGACACCACAAGACCCACCAACCCGACTCAAAATAAGACAAAACACAACCGCGACCATCCCCTACCCCCCCCCCCATAAAAAGACAACGGTTACGTCCCTGTAACCAAACATACCAGATAAAAAAGGTTAGGAATACTTTCTCGCATAGCTTTCTCGGGTTCCCATGTGGCTTCTTCCACATTGTGATTAGAGCAAAGAACCTTGAGTAAGACCGTCTCACCATTCCTTGTCTTACGAACCTTGCGATCAAGAATCTCTTTAGGAACCTCGGCGTAGGACAAAGACTCATCAAGCTCGATGTTCTCCATTTCAAGGATATGCGATGGATCGCAGTAGGTGACAAGGTCCTTTTGAAAGTGTCACCTATGCGAGGTGTGATGAGGTTTGGGAAGAAACGTAAGCTAAGTCAGAAGTTTATAGGTCCTTATGATATTTTGGACAGGTATTGCTATTGGTGAGCTTGGGGCAGTCATGGGAGAGTTGTCATCACCGGTCGTAGCATCACCGTCCGAGTCTTAGTTTGATTTCTTAGTTGTCAGACATTTGTTTTGTTTTATTGAAACAGTTTGGGATTTGGTTGATGTAAACTTTATACTTTATGGTACTTTAATAAATGTGCTCATTTCAGACGCTTTTGATATGTACTAACCTCGGGCAATCGAGATGGTAACACACTTTCATGGTAGGGTGGTCTTGGTAAGGCACCTTGGTATGAGGGGGTGTTACAGCTTCCTTGGCAGCCTCTGATGCTGCAACGTACTCAGCGTCCGTAGTAGAATCCGCAATCACAACTTCCTTGAAGCTTCTCCAGCTTACAGCACCACCATTGAGCATGAAAACATACCCACCTTGGGATTTCATGTCATCTCTATCTGTTTGAAAGCTTGAGTCTGTGTAACCCTTAACACATAGCTCGGAGTCTCCTCCAAACACTAAGATAGAATCCTTAGTCCTTCGTAAGTATTTAAGGATGTTCTTAACAGCTATCCAATGACTCTCACCTGGATTTTCTTGATAACTACTTGTCATGCTTAAAGCATACGAGACATCTGGACGAGTGCATATCATAGCATACATGATTGATCCAACAGCGGAAGCATAGGAAATCAACTTCATGCGTTCAACATCTTCGGGTTCGGTGGGTGATTGAGACTTACTCAAAATTATACCACTACCCATAGGAATTAAGCCTCTCTTAGATTGGTCCATGTTGAATTGTCGAAGAATCTTATCAATATAAGATTCTTGAGTTAATGCCAATATCCTTTTTGGTCTATCGCTATAGATGTAACACCCCCATACTCCAAGTGCCTTACCAGGACCACTTAAGGCATAGAAGTGCTACCATCTCGGTTACCCGAGGCAATGATAATCATAAGACAATAACGAAACGTACTTTATTAAATAAGTTTAAGTGATTACATAACAAAACCAACTGTAAAGTAAAATTACGACTGTTCTCAAACTATAAACCAACCAAATAAAACTGTCTTAACAACCACAGCGGAAGACTAAAGACTCTGACATGTGATGACTCCATCCCCAGCTAGATCCCTCGCGTATCCAAGATATATTTGTCAAACAACTGCTCACCACCCCCGAATGGATCACCACAGTTTTTAAAACATTTAAACGGGGTCAGTACTAATCACACAATTTATATAATCCAACAACACAACAAACAATACAGCTCAATCGTCACAGATACACTCCGAACTCCATCACAAACACCACAATACTGACTACACACAAAAGTGTGTAGCCCTGCCAGAGTGCCCATCGCAACAGGTCACTCCACGCCGCCAGTGGGGGACCGCAGCCGTTCCCACCTAATCCCCGCTCATCTCCGTCGAGCGATAAACCCAAATCCATTAATGTGCACATCCCTTCTGTGGCGGGTTCCACAGAAGGCGAATAATGGACGTGAAGCCACTCCCGCAAGTGACTCCACTCAGCCAGGGACGCGCTCCGAAGAACACAGACAGATACTAACAATCACAACTACTAAACAACAATCAACACCAACAACCGTCACAATACTCGTATGATAACAATCAACAAACACAAATCACCACCAACACATTATGGGACTAATACTGAGTAGGGAAACCCTACCTGGAACGCAATACAGTCAGACGATCTCAACAGTTGTTATCAAAAGGCCTCTTCTACGAATCCTCCTCCTAACATACGATCATACAATTACTACCAATCAAGAAAGACAACAAAACCCCAAATCCCCAAATTAGGGTTTAACTAACTTTAACAAAATACCATAAAAACAGTACGTAGATCTTACCCTCGACGCAAGGATCACAAAGATGTAAAGAAAGATGAATTCCGACCTTCCAAGCTCCGGGATTTGCCAATAATGCGATGAATGCGAAGTACGTAGATTGATTTCTCTTTTGAAAGTAATTAGGTTTGTAAAAGTGTATTATGAAAGTGACGGAAGTGTTTAAATATTAATTCGTATTATTAACAAAACCCGACAAATCATCCCCCCGTAAACCGGCTAATCGATCGAGTAACTGACGTACTCGATCGAGTGCCGCCTACTCGATCGAGTATCAAGGCTACTCGATCGAGTACCCAACAGGTCAGAAACTATTTTAAATCGCAAAACACCCTTACTCGACAGAGTAAGGCCCACTCGATAGAGTATCGATAGACTCATAAAACCGTAGTATTACAGTCTTCCCTCCTTAAAAAGAACTTCGTCCCCGAAGTTCAACCCATACTCAAAACAAACATGCTAACTCGATCAAGACACAACAACGTAACTAAGAACTCAAAACAAAACTCCAACCAAACATGAACTCGTAACGCCAACTCCACTAACTATTCCTACCTCCACAACATGGCTCACGATATCGTATCAACTCCATTATATCTCTCTCAACACTACTCCATACCCTACCAACTACCATCCACAAACGCTGCTAGCTCCGTAATATATCATCCACTAGCAATCCAATATCAAGACACTCATAGACATCAAACGGAATGTTACATTCTACTACCCTTAAAAGGAACTTTGTTCTCGAAGTTTACTCACACTCATAACATCCTCTTCGAACTGCCAAAACTATCGAATGCATAATTATCATCATACAACTGTCAACACTATTGAAATATTCTCTCATTCCTAAACATCAAACTACTACAAGCACGGTCATGACCTTTAATGAAATCAAAAAAAAATATCCGTCCTTTATGGTACACAAACACTCTACTTCCAATTATACTACCAAATGCACAACCATCAAAATCTCTTTTATCGTATCTTACTCCTCTTAAGATAACCGTTACGTCCTCGTAACTCACTAACTCTAAATCCTAGCTATATCTTCCCATTATCCCCATCACCACCGCATGTCATAGATAACCACCTATAATCTTAACACTCGCCATGCATAAATCTAAGGCTCTCTTACTTAAACAATTCTCATACTTCAATTCACTCGTCACGCCACCTAACCTATACCTCAAAATCTTTAGCTTAACCAAAACTTCAATTGTTCCCTATTACTGCCAAAACGAGATAATCCTCTATACCTGCACCTATCTCTATACTCATAACTCACGATCCACAATTATTACATACACTCACACTAGATCCTCAAGTTCTTTTCTTTCATCACCGCAAAACTCATACACAACTTAACATGACACTAATACCCAACACCCTACACTCATTGTCTCAACGAATGATTATGAACCACCTGCAGCTTTCAGATCATTACCGCATATGTTCTACGACTCACTTGCCATGACTATGTGCACCAATGCCTCATCTACAACAAGATCAAAAATACTGCAACAACTTCTGACAACTGTGTCCCATCAACAGAATATCACTATATCATGACAACAACGAAAACATATACAACTCTCTTTCATAACATACTCTACCCTCATTCCCAAACTTAACTGGTAAGAAGCATCAATAAACAAAACAACTGTCTATATATACAAACTGAAACTCACAGGAAGCAACATCAAACAAAACAAAAATTTATGTATAACTAGTATGTACTTTCGAAACTCGAATCATAATCATCCCGCCTACTCCACCACAACCGGTGACGGCATCGCAACACCGTCACCAACAACCACACCGCAGCACAAAAATACCCGCATCACAACACTAAATACCGTGCCCGGATCACCACCCGAGGCACTACAACCACACCGATAGACATCATAATATACACAATCCCATAAACACTGACGCATAAATAACTTCCCGGACAAGAAAACTTACTCAAGACTGCTTTACTAGATCACAACACCATATATCATGCAGAATAAACAGAGAAGAATCTCATGCATACCATCCACACCTTTTCACGGAATAAACATATATCATGGATACACATGCAAGTATAACCAGTCATGTTAGTCCACCTAAACTATCACTTTTGATCATCATTCCATTAAGTTAACGTATCCAACATATATTATAGAACATTCAGATAACAACATTATAACTATCACACCACACCGCTTCTCGTGAGGTCACAACCTCACACAAACATTTATATACATCTTTGACCCATAATCACATCCAACTAGTCAATCATGATCACGTAAGTTACCATTTAACAAAGGTTACCTGTTGCTCGAGCTTAACTCATATGCCCCTCATAATATATTCCCCCATTCGCACAACCATCACCTCCTGCCAAGTATAACCATACCATTACTATTCAACTATTAGCATCCGCCTCATCTAACCACATTTTATACCCTCTCACAATCATACACAACAATCAGGTCCCTACCAAATCAACCTCTTTAGAATTGCTACCTTTCTAGTATACCATCACTCTTAACCACTAGTCACAAACCATAACACTACCACTGTCCGGACATCAAACCTCTTACACTCATCTCTAAACATCACGATTTCTTTCCTATCTTTGGTTAACATCCCAAATAACGAACATCAAATCCACCAACAAAATTTACCTCAACATTCTTCCCAACACTATCCTTAACTGTATCGTCATCTAACTCTTCACCAATATCTCATATCGTGCAGATACTCTATCAACCTCTTACTCCCTTAATTCCTCAAAACCCATGAATAATCTGTTGGAGCTTCTGTCCTCCACAAATTAGTGTGATAACATTTATAAATCTTTTATAGGTTCACAAGGGTATAATTCGTATTTTATCAGTTGATTAACGATTACCTAATAACGGTTGGCTTGCTAGAAAGTTTGACGTTATTATCATACTGATGGCGGTGATCAACTGGTCCCTAAAGGTCACACCTAAAGGATGTGTTTGAGATATGTGGTTATGGAAATGTAATCACATTGATGCCTTATATGACTAAACAGTTAGTCAATGTGTTGATGAGACAATTATTTAATGCCGATTAAATAATATTAGTTGAAATAAATTAACTGTCAATTCGTAAATTGAATATAATAAGTTATATTTAATTAATGTATATAATGTTAGCTTGGACGAATTAATATGTTAATTTGTAATTAAATGTAATCGGTTATATTTAATCTGCAAATGATAATTATACGATATTGTCATAATATATTATTAATGACCCGTATTAATAAATCAACCGCAAGCTGTTGTGTATAGACTTGTTAATGCGGAATAATATAAATGACAATTTATATTTAATGCATTTTATACATTTTGCATACTACCAAAATAAGAAGATTTAATCTCCTTATTTTGGGTAAGTACAAAAACCGAAAAAAAAGAGAAATTAATTCTCCTAATTTCGGAAATGGGCCGAAATATTAGAAGAAGAAAAATCTACCCTAATTGCTCCTCTTACTCGGTTTATAGGGAAATTAAGGAGGATTTTTCTAACCTAATTTTCTAACTCATTCTCTTGCCTCTCATCTCAACACAAAAATACCGAAAACCCTAATTAATTTACTGAAATTGAGGGATCGATTCTAGCAACAAGTGAAGGGCATATCTCATATCGTCTTGGGTACAACTAATAGGCGAATATCATTGCGATATTGTTCTTAGACCAAATTTGCTAGGACTGAAGGTTTTTTCTTTATCTCTTTACCTATTTGTTTATGTAATTTAATTTTATGACTAGTATGCATCATTATAATTCGTTATAATCCTTAAATTTAAAGGGATGCATACAGATAAATCCCACAAGTGATTTATTTTGATGATTTTCATAAGAATTGGATGTAAACGATATAAGGGTTTTGAAAAAAAAAATTTAGGGTTTCGGTTAAAAAAAAATTTTTTGCCGATTTGAAAATTTTTTTCTGCCGAGATTTTGTTCTTGTTTTGGAGATTATTTCCATTTCGATTTTTCATATTGTTGTTTAATCAGTTAAAATAAACATATGATAAATTGGTAGTTTTTTTATTTAATGAAGATTAAATTAAAATTGTAAATGGAATCGTCATGTCGATGATATAAAAATTTGTTTTTGCTATATAGTTTTTGGCATATACGATTAATCATGTTTTATTAATTCATATGCTAATCATGTTCTAATAGCAGCTATAAACGATTTTCTTCATTGAATTTTTTGTTATAGGGCATTTTTGCCGCAAAAGAAAAAAAAAAAAAAAGGAGGCATTAGGGTTCTTATTTTAATTTGAGCCGTGAAATTTTGTTGTTGTTGTTTCAGTTACTGTTCACAGTGGGAAGATTATTAAAAAAAAAAAAAAAAAAAATTCTTTTGTTTCGGTTTTTACAGAAAAACCGAGTTTAAAAAGAAAATAAAAACGGACTGTTTTTTTTGTTTTTTTTTGCTGTTTTGAGAAAAAAAAAAAAGGGTTGGTTTTTGTTATGACGAGAGCATTGTTTATAAAATTTTTTTTTTTTGTTGTTTTTGGCCAATAATTATAATTATACATTTTAATGTATGATTAATTGTAGTGAAAAGGTTCACATATAAAGATACCTAATTATTTTAAAACAGTTTAAAATATTGAAGGATTAAATTCATATTACAAGTTTAATATGAATTAAGTTTTAAATTAATGTGATTAATTGAGGAATTGTCACGTAATTTATTAATTTAAATAGGTGGTTTGAAAAATTAATCTACATAATTAAAGAATTATGTCTTGCACGTTTAGTTTTTTTAGTTGATGCTTTTCTTTTGTTGAATGAATCGTTGAATGAATTTATTTACGTATTTTTGCAATCGGTTGTAATTTGTAATACTTAGTGTGGCCTTAGTTAATTATGTTTTCGTAATGAAGGAAACATAATTTTTATGTAATTATGAGATCTCGAATCTCCTTTATTTTTCTTTAGTTTTTGGGTTTTGAAATTAGAATGTAATAAATAGGTTTATTATGTAAATTTATTTATTGTAATTTTCAAAGAAGACTAAAGATGGAGATTGGAGCTCACTCCCGCTACATGGATCAAGATGGAACATCGAGACAAGCTTCTCGGGTCCAAGGATGGATTCCAAATTTGTATTTAATGTTTATTTTGATAGGATAGGCCACACTAGGACTTTTTATTGTTTTTACGTTTTTCATTCCTATTGCTTTTCATTCACATGATAGTTTATGCATCATTTTCCGCCTAAAACCAAACCACCTACTACTAAAATGCATGAAAATTGACACATATAGGTTGTATGTTAGTTTTCATAGACATACAGATGTCACATGTTTATTAAGCCATCATCTTAGTTTATTCATTCACGCATGCTAGATATTAGTTCACTTAAAATGAATTAAAATAAAGTTGATGGGATCTTCCTCTAAAACGGAAATTGAGATTAGTCTTTATAAGGGCAAACAACTATGAATCCCTTCTTCGTCGGTAGGCATAATATGACCCCTTCTACGTTGGGTAAGTAGTTTGTGTTGACTTAGTTTATCTCAACATTATAGTCCAGAAGAGTTTTCGTGATTATGATGGACTAAAGATAGAATTTACAGAAATTTATCGACCAAGAATTCTATCAGTAGAATTAGCCAAAAGGTTGGCTTATCAATTCTGAGATAATTGAGTCTTGGGATCATTTATATAATTCTTGAGGAAGGTCAATTGTATAAATGCTTGAGTCTTCGCGTTATGACATTAGATCATTAGACTTAAATTAAAATCGATGCACATGCTTATTATTTATTCTTCTTTTTTCGCAGTGTAGAACACGTTTATTTTACTGTTACAACAAATGGCTGGAAATAACGAAATCCCAATACCAAGTGCCACACTTGGACGCGAGTCTTGGCTGAAAGTTTTTATGGACAACATGAATCAGTACACGCGACTGAAAAATGATGGGTCCAACTTTGCGGGTCGGGAGGAGCGGCACTACGGAATCTTTGCCATTGCGACGGTAAGCTCAAGTACTTAACTGAGCCAATACCGGTAAACCCAGGCCCCAATGCGGGAGTTAACGAGTCACTTGCTTATAGTGATTTCGTTATGGAAGCGGGTGCGATAAAGAACGTACTCATCTTTGCAATGGAAACCAATTTGCAGAGACGCTTCATTTCTCAAGGTGCAAACAAGATTTTCACCACGCTCACTAACGAGTTCTCAAAAGCACCGAGAATCGTTACTTATGAGCATACCTGTCGCTTCTTTGATGCGAAACTCCAAAAGGGCCAACCGGTTAGCCCACACATTCTTAACATGATTGAGAATGTAGAGAAGTTGGAGGCACTTGATTGCAAAATCAGTGAGAGCATTGTCATTGACCGAATGCTTCATTCTCTTCACGATGGTTTTGCCCTTTTTAGGGCGAACTACTACATGAATGACTTGAAAAAGAGTCCTCATGAGCTACACTCCCTTCTCGTACAGACCGAGAAGGATATGAAATTGAGTAGGAGCATGAAGCAGGAAGTTCTCACGATTTCCAACAAGGGTAAAGGTAAGGGCAAATCTCCAGGCGACCTAACTGTAGGTAAGCTAAAATTCAAGAAGCCAGGAAACGGTAAGAGTGGGCCCGGTGAGACTAGTGGCTCACAGGGCAAGGCAAAGAGCAAGGGCGGTGACATTGAGTGCCACCATTGTCACAAGACTGGACATTGGAGGAGGAACTGTCCCGTGTACCGTGAGGACATTAAAGCGAGCCGCGTCGTTCTGTTGGTATGTCATCTTATATTCATATGATTGAGATTAACCATGCAAGTTTCGGAACTTGGGTACTTGATACTGGTTGTGGTTCTCATCTGTGTAATCATTTGCGGGGCCTAAGAAACATCACACCTCTCGGAAAGGGTGATGTGGACCTGCGAGTCAGGAATGGAGCTAGAGTTGTTGCTGTCTCGAAGGGAACATATGTAATCCAACTCCCTAGTGGTTTCGAGTTATTTTTAAATAACTGTTACTATGTACCCAGTTTGTCTAAGAACATTATTTCAGTTTCCGTACTTGATAAAGACGGATTTTCATTTTTAATAAAGGATAATAGCTGTATTTTCTCTTTCAATGAAATGATTTATGGTAAAGCGGTTTCCATGAATGAAATTTACAACTTAGATCAAACCACGGAAGTATTACACGTGAATAATAAGAAATTAAAGGTTGGTGACAAAGATCAAACCTATCTATGGCATTGTCGAATGGGACACATAAATGAGAAACGCGTAAAGAAACTCGTCGATAATGGGACCATTCTCGCATTCGAATTTTCTACATATGGCACGTGTGAATCATGTCTCATTGGCAAAATGACTCGAATTTCCTTCAAAGGTGTTGGAATGCGCGCTAGTGACCTATTAGGACTCATACATACTAATGTTTGTGGACCTATGTCAATTACCGCTAGAGATGGCTATAGATATTTTATCACTTTCACGAACGATTTGAGTAGATACGGATATGTCTACTTAATGAAGCATAAAAGTGAGTCCTTTGAGAAATTCAAGGAATACCAGAATAGGGTTGAAAACCAACTAGGTAGAAAGGTTAAAGCACTCCGTTCAGATTGGGGTGGCGAATATCTTTTAAATGACTTTGATCAACACCTTAAAGAATGTGGAATCGTTCTACAGTTAACTCCACCTGGAACACCTCAATTAAATGGTGTGTCCGAACGGAGAAATCGAACCTTACTTGACATGGTTCGATCCATGATGAGTCACATGGTAGTGCCTGATTCACTATGGGGTTTTGCTCTTTTGTCAGCTGCTCTTATACTTAACCGAAGTCCGACTAAAGCTGTCGACAAGACTCCATATGAAATGTGGAAGGGAACGGTCCCTAACTTGTCTTTTATTTGGGTTTGGGGCTGCGAGGCTTATGTCAAGTGGAGACACGAGGGTAAGCTCGGCCCGCGATCGGTCAAGACATACTTTATAGGTTATCCAAAAGGAACATTTGGTCATTACTTCTATTCGCCTACCGAACATCGAGTTTTTGTTGCGGCTAGTGCGACGTTCTTAGAGAGAATTTCTCAAGAACAAGACGAGTAATAGAACCTTCGAGATGTCGGAGATTCCAGAACCAACAACCGAGGAACGGATGGAGGAAGATGTTCCTTCAACTGATGATACGGTTAATATTCCTGAGGAACCTAGGAGGTCGGGTAGAGTCTCTCATCCTCCGGACAGATACATTGGTATGGTCGAGGAAATGACGTTTTACTCCTAGAGAGTAATGAACCCGCTACCTATAAAGGTGCTATGGCCTGTTCCGACTCAAACCTATGGCTCGAAGCCATGCAATCCGAGATGGACTCTATGTATGAAAATGACGTATGGGATCTTGTTGATTTACCTAATAAGGTAAAACCTCTACAGTGCAAATGACTTTACAAAATAAAGCGTTCTGTAGACGCGCAACCAGATACCTATAAGGCACGACTAGTGGCAAAAGGTTTCACTCAAGTGCACGGATTGCATTATGATGAGATTTTTGCACCTGTAGTCATGCTACGTTCCATTCGGATAATCTTAGCGATTGCCGCTTTTCATGACTATTAAATTTGGCAAATGGATGTGAAAACCGCCTTCTTAAACGGTTATTTGGAGGAAGAGTTATACATGGTGCAACCCGAAGGTTTCATAGATCCTGAACATCCTAAGAAAGTATGCAAGCTTAAGCGTTCCATTTATGGACTTAAGCAAGCTTCTCGGAGTTGGAATCATCGTTTCGACCAAGTGATAAAAGAGTATGGTTTCACTCGATCGGTCGAGGAACCATGCTTATATATCAAGTCGAGTGGGAGCAAGATTGTATTCTTGATATTGTATGTCGATGACATACTCTTGATTGGGAATGACATTCCTCTCCTATATTCGGTTAAAGAATGGTTGAAGAACCATTTCCAGATGAAAGATCTGGGTGAGGCACAACGCATTTTGGGAATCAGTATCTACCGAGATAGATCACGACGGACGTTATCACTTAGTCAGGAGTCTTATTTGGATAAGATTCTTGAGAAGTTCAACATGACAAACTCCAAGAAGGGGAACCTTACAATGACGTCTGGGATGTAGTTGAGCAAGTCTCAGTCACCCATGACGCCTGAAGGGATTGAGCACATGAGTCGTGTTCCTTATGCATCTGCAATAGGATCAATCATGTATGCCATGATATGCACACGTCCAGACGTGGCATATGCATTGAGTATGACGAGTCGGTACCAAAAGAATCCAGGTGAAACACACTTTGGATATTTGTTAAAAATATCCTCAAGTACCTACGGAGGACTAAGGATAGGGTATTGACTTATGGAGGCGATACTAAGCTATGCGCAATCGGTTACGCAGATGCTAGCTTCCAAACGGATCCAGATGATTCAAAATCTCAGTCCGGGTTCGTCTTCACTCTTAATGGTGCTGCGGTCAGCTGGAAGAGTTCCAAACAGAGTGTTGTAGCAGATTCTACCACTAAATCCGAGTACTATGCCGCTTCGGAAGCAGCTAAGGAAGTGATATGGATGCGTCAATTCTTACAAGGACTTACGATAATTCCTAGTTCGAATGACCCGATCACCATCTATTGTGATAATAGAGGTGCCATCTTCCAGGCTAAGGAGCCAAAGTCTAGCAAAAAATCTAGACATGTACATCGGAAAGCTCACCTGATCCGTGATTACGTGGAGCAAGAAGAGATAGTGATTGACAAGATTGCGACGGATGATAACATCGCAGACCCTCTCACTAAACCGTTGAATTTTGATAAGCATGAAGGGCACGTTATTTCCATGGGAATTAAACGTGTTCCTGAGTTGTAGTAGTTGATTATGGATTTGATACATTATCTTTTTCATATACTATTTATAACTTCATCGTTTTATTATAATATTTTGTTTTTCATGTGGATTGTACTGACAACATTGAACACCACAAAGTGAACTGAATTACATTATATTTTGTTTGGTCCGTAATCGCCTTAAAGAGCTGATAACTCTAGCTATTATATTGTGCAGTCGATTGATGGTGGGTTCAACGAGCCATAAGTCAAACGGTTGACTGATCGATCACAGATGCGAGATTATAACGATACCTTGTAGGACAAATATTTGTGACAACATAATGGAGTCCTAAATGTTTAAAAACATTCGGTGCCAGGTCGTGGATAGGACAACCATTGTGTTCCTAGAGTCGATTCTTTTTACTATCATTGTCTTGAGATTAAGGCGTTTTTGGGTGACTTTGGTTTCTTTCTCACGGTTTCCGAATCTGGAGGCTAAGTAGATTTTTTTCGGGTCATTTCATCTTTGTGCTTACATCGGCAGGATTCGAGTTGAGGAAAATATCCAACCTTTATCAGGTATAGTTATTTCTCAGGGCCACTCGAGGAGTTGTAACTGAAACGCATGGCCATGCTCGAATGATGATTCGTTTATCAGTTAAGTTACTCTCTAGTCGGGGAAACCACTCTTGATAATGATCGCTTGTAAAATACGACCTTTGTGAATACGGATTTGCAAATTGTTTTACATTGAGTGGGATAAATTTTAGGATATGAGAATCGGTTATCGCACATACACTTGTGAGGACAAGTGGGAGTTTGTTGGAGCTTGTGTCCTCCACAAATTAGTGTGATAACATTTATAAATCTCTTATAGCTTCACAAGAGTATACTTCGTATTTTATCAGTTGATTAATGATTACCTAATAACGGTTGGCTTGCTAGAAAGTTTGACGTTATTATCATACTGATGGCGGTGATCAACTGGTCCCTAAAGGTCACACCTAAAGGATGTGTTTGAGAGATGTGGTTATGGAAATGTAATCACATTGATGCCTTATATGACTAAAAAGTTAGTCAATGTGTTGATGAGACAATTATTTAATGCCGATTAAATAATATTAGTTGAAACGAATTAACTGTCAATTCGTAAATTGAATATAATAAGTTATATTTAATTAATGTATATAATGTTAGCTTGGACGAATTAATATGTTAATTCGTAATTAAATGTAATCGGTTATATTTAATCAGCAAATGATAATTATACGATATTGTCATAATATATTATTATTGACCCCTATTAATAAATCAACCGCAAGCTGTTGTGTATAGACTTGTTAATGCGGAATAATGTAAATAACAATTTATATTTAATGCATTTTATACATTTTGCATACTACCAAAATAAGAAGATTTAATCTCCTTATTTTGGGTAAGTACAAAAACCGAAAAAAGAGAAATTAATTCTCCTAATTTCGGAAATGGGCCGAAATATTAGAAGAAGAAAAATCTACCCTAATTGCTCCTCTTACTCGGTTTATAGGGAAATTAAGGAGGATTTTTCTAACCTAATTTTCTAACTCATTCTCTTGCCTCTCATCTCAACACAAAAATACCGAACACCCTAATTAATTTACTGAAATTGAGGGATCGATTCTAGCAACAAGTGAAGGGCATATCTCATATCGTCTTGGGTGCAACTAATAGGCGAATATCATTGCGATATTGTTCTTAGGCCGAATTTTCTAGGACCGAAGGTTGTTTCTTCATCTCTTTACCTTTTTGTTTATGTAATTTAATTTTATGACTAGTATTCATCATTATAATTCGTTATAATCCTTAAATTTAAAGGGATGCATACAGATAAATCCCACATAATCATGTTGTCCCGAAACTCCTATGTAACCGTTAACTCAAATCCTCATGATAGTATCATACATCTTGACGATTCCTTACTTTTATATCACATAACTCCGGTCAACATTTTCCTAGTTTTACTCCCCTCATTCTTTTCTTTTACACTCGATAAAATCAATTAACCATAAAACTCCTTATTACTTCTTCCTAACTCTTTAGTGCTCCGATTATCTTTTCATTGTTCCAAAACTCAAATCCCATTATTTCTTATCGATATTATCTCACTCTTCCTTACCATGGATCTTCTCTTATCATGCTATCACTCTCACTTATCACCAATCAATCTACACGGTCAAGCCACTCCACCTCGTTTTTTTTTTTTTTTTTTTTTTTTTTTTCAAACTCATTTCATACTGTTAACTATCCAAGAAAATCACACATTAGCTCCACCTCTTGATAAACCAAATTCCCAAACTCACTCGCTATCCGCAAACCCACATCGCTGCATAA
Source organism: Silene latifolia (assembly GCF_048544455.1). NCBI lineage: Eukaryota > Viridiplantae > Streptophyta > Magnoliopsida > Caryophyllales > Caryophyllaceae > Silene > Silene latifolia. The sequence goes on from NC_133536.1 coordinate 51,715,099, forward strand.
CTCAATCTAAGCTCTTTATACCCCATTTCTTTCCATTTACCTATAACGACATTTCCATTACATATATTCTTGACCAACTGAGTGATAACTACCTCCCTTCATAATCCTTAAACATCCAAAGTTACCACCATATGCGTCTCTCATTTCAATCTTTCATTCCCACGTTTCATAAACTTACATCACCCTTTGCCCACATTCACTTACTTTTACATTACTCAACACACAATCATATCACTCATCCCGTCTCACAAAACATGCTCTATGCCTCAATTAAGCCTTGCCAATCTTCCTTTTCTTTTTCCTCTATCTATCACAACCACATATAACTCATGTCCTCTCCACCGAACTCATACTCTCCATAGGTGCCACTCACTACACCATAAGATTGGGTAACTTACGCATCAGGATCAACATACATATAAAACAATGCTTAAAGAAGCAAAATAACACCTTTGAATTAAACATAATATGCAACAAAGTCAAAAGATAAGCATATGACCCAAAATAGGGGTCACTAGATCGAGTACAGGCCACTCGATCGAGTAAGTGACTTACTCGATAGAGTAGGTGAAAGTCAGAGACGCGTATATAAAAATTACCAGGGCTACTCGATCGAGTACCAAGGTGAACTCGATCGAGTAAGGGCCACTCGATCGAGTACCCTATGCATTTCTCAGCACTGTCCAGTTTTCGTAAAACGGTCATAACTCACTTATTTCTTGGTTGTTTTGGGCGTGTGACCTATCGTTAGAATCGTAAACGAACAAGCTATAACCTCCAATTGGAATCACATTAAAATCATTTATGAATCTCAAGTTATAACAGTTTAAAGACAACCTCTCTATAATCGAAAACACAACTACTTGATTTTACTTCCAAACAACTTAAACGACAACAAGGTAAACAAAAACAACTCGATGCTCATAAAACCAGTATCCCTAACCACATGTTACTATCTTCAAAATCCAGACATTAACATCTATCATGCTCATATAACATTCAACTTATCAATCATGTACTACCCGCATGCTTTAATTTTATAACTTTTCGTAACACAAAACATACTCATACATTACAAATCCTTTTTCCATATTACTAATACAACAATATTACAAATACACTTCGTCACCTAAACGTATTCATAATCACAAAATTCATATTCTCATGCAATTGACACTCCATCTTTTCCAATCACTTCATCCCTTTCAACCACATTCTTCATACAACATATACATATGAACAATAGTCGGCATATATATGAAATCATTATATAAAATTACACAAACAAAATTATGTATAATCATATCACATCCCCTTATCACATGTTACTACTATAGTCGCATTGTAGATCATCCATCCTGCAACATCATTATTCATCACATGTTATCACATATGAACTACTTCCTTTTTCCACCACATTACTCATCATTCTCATACACTTTTCTAACAATTCCAACCAACATTGTAAACCAACTATCATTCAACATGCTTTCAACCAACAACATACAAAATCACACCGATTCATGCCACACATCACTATATTGGTACACAATTCACAAAATAAACACATAGCGATCCCGACTCATATCCCATGGTGACCGGTTCAAAATTGTAGGGCGAGTTCGCGACGTTAGGGCGTCTCCCAAGCCTTTGCATTAGCTCCTACAACTTATACCCCAGGTTCATTTTAATTTGACTCCCTATGTTCATTAGGTTCATTGGTTACAGGTTTCAGGATCGTCGCTCTGATACCATTTTGTTACACCCCCATACTCTAAGTGCCTTACCAGGACCACTTAAGTCATGGAAGTGCTACCATCTCGGTTACCCGAGGCAATGATAATCATAAGACAATAACGAAACGTACTTTATTAAATAAGTTTAAGTGATTACATAACAAAACCAACTGTAAAGTAAAACTACGACTGTTCTCAAACTATAAACCAACTAAATAAAACTGTCTTAACAACCACAGCGGAAGACTAAAGACTCTGACATGTGATGACTCCATCCCCAACTAGATCCCTCGCGTATCCAAGATATACCTGTCAAACAACTGCTCACCACCCCCGAATGGATCACCACAGTTTTTAAAACATTTAAACGGGGTCAGTACTAATCACACAATTTATATAATCCAACAACACAACAAACAACACAGCTCAATCGTCACAGATACACTCCGAACTCCGAACTCCATCACCAACACCACAATACTGACTACACACTAAAGTGTGTAGCCCTGCCAGAGTGCCCATCGCAACAGGTCACTCCACGCCGCCAGTGGGGGACCGCAGCCGTTCCCACCTAATCCCCGCTCATCTCCGTCGAGCGATAAACCCAAATCCATTAATGTGCACATCCCTTCTGTGGCGGGTTCCACAGAAGGCGAATAACGGACGTGAAGCCACTCCCACAAGTGACTCCACTCAGCCAGGGATGCGCCCCGAAGAACACAGACAGATACAAACAATCACAACTACTAAACATCAATCAACACCAACAACCATCACAATACTCGTATGATAACAATCAACAAACACAAATAACCACCAACACATTATGGGACTAATACTAAGTAGGAAAACCCTACCTGGAACACAATACAGTCAGACGATCTCAACAGCTGTTATCAAAAGGCCTCTTCTACGAATCCTCCTCCTAACATACGATCATACAATTACTACCAATCAAGATAGACAACAAAACCCCCAATCCCCAAATTAGGGTTTAACTAACTTTAAGAAAATACCGTAAAAACAGTACGTAGATCTTACCCTCGATGCAAGGATCGCAAAGATGTAAAGAAAGATGAATTCCGACCTTCCAAGATCCGGGATTTGCCACTAATGCGATGAATGCGAAGTACGTAGATTGATTTCTCTTTTAAAAGTAATTAGGTTTGTAAAAGTGTATTATGAAAGTGACGGAAGTGTTTAAATATTAATTCGCATTATTAACAAAACCCGACAAATTATCCCCCGTAAACCGGCAACTCGATCGAGTAACTGACGTACTCGATCGAGTGCCGCCTACTTAATCGAGTATCAAGGCTACTCGATCGAGTACCCAACTGGTCGGAAACTATTTTAAATCGCAAAACACCCTTATTCGACAGAGTAAGGCCCACTCGATAGAGTACCCAGATACTCATAAAACCGTAGTATTACAATAGATCCGGATAACTAATATGCGTTATGCTTCTTCTAAATCCTTCATTTGGAAATGAATTCCTAGCCACTCTTTGACGGAGGACAACATAGGAATGTCATTTCCAATAAGCAGTATGTCGTCCACATACAATATTAGGAACACAACATTGCTCCCACTGAACTTCATGTATAAACATGGTTCCTCAACACTTCGAGGAAAACCATTTTCTTATATAACATGATTAAATAGATGGTTCCAACTTCTTGATGCTTGCTTAAGACCATAAATGGATCTCTTAAGCTTGCACACTTTGTTAGTGATAAGGTTATTTTCAGTCGTTTGCCTTAATCAAAGTAAACCTAAACTACTACTAACAAAATAGCTAGCGGTAAGTCAAGGTCGAATCCACAGGGAGGCGGTGATTATCTAGTTTGTTTATATTTAAATCTATCTTAAAGTAACCAGTTATGAGGGTTTTGATTGTTTGTATGCTAACAGCTAATTGCAAGTAATTAAAAGACAAATAACAATAATATTAAAGAGTCTAGGGATTCGGGTTCACTAGGTAGTCATCAAAGGGTAGAATTTAACTCATTGATTGAGCAATTTATATTTTTGAAAGTCATATGATTAGTCGATTCAATATTTCTTTTAAATCTAATTTAACATGCGGTCGCTATCATTAAATTATCTCTATTCAATCATCATGGCCTATACTAGTCTTAACCCGGTCGGTGAAAATCCTAGTTTATGCAAGACTAATTAATTAACTCTAATCAGAAATAATCTATTAGAAGTAATACGATAATCAAACAACAATTAAGAGCAATTTAACAATCAATTCATAATAACCCTTTTCTAACAACCTAGATCCCCATTCACCCTCGATTAATAAATTAGCTACTCATAAATCGAAATAAGCAAGTACAAATAATAATTGAATGCATAATTAAAGTAAAGAGAAGAGAAGAAAAACTTAGTCTTGAATTAAACGCGAAGAAAGAACAAAGACGGAGATAGTACAGAAAACGGAACTGACAAAAAGCAAAACCTAAAACTCAATCCTCCCTCAGTACGTCTCTGTTATCTAGCTTTTATACTCCTCTTTAATTTCCTAATAATATACTAAGTACTAAACACTAATCATATAAGTCCACCAACTTAACAAATCACATGGCCCATAACTTTTAATCCTATCTTCCACTTGCAAAACCAATTATAGAGTAATTAATTAATGGGCTTGCCCATTAAGCTTTTGTTGGAGCTAGCCACTTCTTTTTAATTGATCACTCTTAAGTCTTGGGTGTTATTCACGACACCCATTCCAACAAACGGGCTGCTTGATTCAACTTTCAGTCCCGTACAGGTGTACCTGGGTGCAAATTCAGTCAACTTCTTGACCAGTTCAGCTTCTCAACAATTTCGAGTGTATAAGTCATCTTCCTGCAAATATTAGATAAATTCGTAGTAAACCGCAAAGGAAGGAAATATAATGCAATACGTAATAAAATGTCGGAAATCAATGTAAGTTTAAGGGGAAAAGCTATATAAAATATAGGTAAATTATTTACTTATGAAACTACCCCATATGCTAGACCTTTACTCGTCCTCGAGTAAACTCAAGAGGCAAAACAAGACAATACTCAACAAAGGTCTAAGAGTAGCAAATTACAAGGTAATCGAGCAATAATCCAACCAAGGTTTTCGAAAAGAAATTAAATACAAGTTCAAAATCATTTTAATTTCGAAATAGAGTTAAATCACAATTTAGCAAGTAAGAACAATCACCCTAACAAATCCGTCAAAATATCATGTAATGTGCACAAGTGACCATTCATTCTTACCACAAACCGTCTAGACAAGTGACAAACCGGTGACCCTCACTTTCGGGAATGTAAACGCGGAAAATCACTCACTCTCATGTGTCCAAGTGATGAGGACACAGGTCACACATATAAATTAAGCCTAAACTTGCCAACTAATACATATCAAGAGGACTTTTAAGGGTTGTAACGGGGATATGGGTTAAAGGGAAGAAGGTGGAAAAGTTTATGGAAATGTGGTGTTAAAGAGTAAGAGCTAGAAAAGAACATGTCATATCTCGGCCTAAGAAATGAACGCAAAAATCTCCAAACCAATACTCCTCGTATGAAATAAATGCAAACACCAATTTGTTAACAAAACCTACATCGTATAGGACATACAACTTCTTTATTAAATCATACTGAACCCAACTTATTAACGAATGGTACCACAACTTAGAACTTTTTTTTTCACAATTTTTTTCTCTGGGTTTTTTTTTATTCGATATTCTTCTGTCTTTTTTTTTTCTGATTTTTTTTTTCGTTTTCAAATACAAGAACCCTTCTCATATAACAAGTATTCACCAAATCACCATCAATTACTCCCCCATGCTTCGCTTATATGATACCTCTATTTAAACCGAGAAAAACAAACACTTTACTAGCCCTTACTGGGGTAGGATAATGTGGGAAAACGGGTTAAAATATCGGGTAACAAAGAAACAAGGCTAAGGCTCAAAGGGGTTGCAAATAGGAAATATTTAATTCAGGACGGCTTTTTGGCTAATGTAGTTCATAAACAAATGAATGCCACTATCATTCATGCAATCCTAAAGGCAAGTACTAATCCTATAACCACTCATGAAAGAATTAGATTGGCATGGATGTCCCAATATTGTTTGGCTCATGTGATCTCACGGCTTTTTGGTCACACGGTTATATAGTCACAAGTCTAGTCGAACCATCTTACCACAAACAATGTCACAAGATAAGCACAAAACAATTATTCCGTTGGACTATAAAGGGTAAAAACGTCTCACAAACGTCATGTGATCAAAATAGAAAACAATTTGCAAGCAATTCATTTTCAAAATAATAGTAACTCGATCAAATTATGCTCAATTCCACAAGAATTTGCCACTAAAATCATATAATGGTGACAATTTTTTAAAATTTTTAGCATATCACCAATAGTCAAGTCCATCAATCAATCGCAATAATTAATCCCTAACTACCCCATGCTTGAATAATGCAATGTCCGCATTGTATGTGAAAAATAACTAGAAAATCAGAGGACACAAAATGTAATTGAGGAAGGAAACGAGCTCACCAAAGTAACTGCGAATGTGAACCAGAAGCATTGCTCAACCATAGAAAAGTTCTTGGTGGCCTGAAGAACGTACTCAAGTGCGGAATGTCAGTAAATCCGCAAACACACAGTAGAGCTTCAGAATCTCAGCAGCAACTTGATGGCCAATCCATAGACCACGGACTCAATATAGAAGAAATTGAGCCGTGAAACCCGCAAACATAGGGCTGAAACCACTCATCACACCATCATAAAGCCAAAATTACTGCTACTGATGGTTCATCTCACACACAGACTCGATATAGCAGGAATCGAGTCTAACAACCAGCAAATAGCATACCCTCAAGTGATAAAGAGGTCAGCAATGGTGTGGAAAATAAGAGTTTTAACTCATTGGAACTGAAACAATTGAACCGATATTCACCGAAAATCAGCGTTCCGGCGCAGCAGAAATTAAACCAACAAGAACTCGACATAGCAGGAGTCGAGTCAAACGCACCTTGGAATTCACTCATCCAACCAGTATCCGCTAAACAACTCTCCCTCACATTGAAAAGCAAATCCGAACTCAGTAGCATATGTATCGCAGTTTGAATCTCAATTAAAACAGTAAGTTTGCTAGAAACTCGTACCTCCATCAGCAGCAAAGACGAAATAGAGCTACCAAATATCCAATTAGCATCAAAATCGACCCCGGTAAAGACTGAAATTTTCTCATCAACCTAAATTATCTTCCAAACCGATACTAATTGAGCTCATAAAAGTGCTTCAACTCATCTCAGTCGGCAGAATTAATGGAACCCCCAATATATTAACAATAATCGACCTAAATTTCAGAGAAAAATTTACGCCCAAATCGTGTTCAACACGTCCCTATTCAAATTTTATTCAAGCCCAGAAATCTGATTCATTTGACAACAATTAAAAGATATGGAATTGGGGTTTTTAGAATTAGGGATTTGATAATGGTTGGGTGAGGATAGTCGCGTCAATGAGCGACCGATGAGGTGAGACGTTTCATCAGGTGGCGCGGTGGTCGGAGCAATAGTAGTAGTGACGGAGGAAGACGGTGGCGCCAGAGTGGTGACTGAGGGACCTGCGTCGCAGCAGGGGACGCAATAAGCAGCACAGTGGCACGGCAGCAAGTTAGCCGTCATCGCAGCTGGTGGCGATCGTGATTACCAGAGTTTGAGGCGTGACAAGGTATAGTGCGAAGAGGTTAATGAATTTGAGAGAGAAAGAGTGGTGATTTATTTTTAGGAGATAAAAGTACAAAAACCCCTTGTTTCTTCCAAGAATTCGCAAACCTCCTGATAAGCGCTTGGTTTGTAATCTTAAGTTTGACTTCAAGTTCTCAAGAGTGGAAGCACTCAACGCTCTGAGAAGTCGATCAAAAGTCCTGCCATGAAACTCAGAAAAATGACAGTAATAACTAATTAGACATGACAAAGCGAAAACAAAAGAGATACAATCATGTAACAAATTTTTCTTTGTGTCTCCATGTTTAGTTCTAGCTTTTTCATCATTTTTGGGCCAATTAAAAAGTAATACGAGAGGATAATGGATGGAAGGTACAGAAGGTCCTTTTGAAGGAAAAAGCTCAATGTGCTCATAAATTTTCACCGTAGCAGATTCTCCATCCTTTTCATCCTTTACCTCATGGCTTGGAGTGTAATCGTACCCATTACCTAAAATAGCCGCTTCGATAGCATCCACTTGAGCTTCCCAATAATCACCTGCAAAAACCTCTAAACATGGTACGCAATCCAAATAGCTTAAAGCAAGGAACTCAGAAGAAAACTCCTTCAACAAATCTTCCATTAAATTCTCGTCAGTAAGAACGGGAACTGGGGTGTCAGAAATAAGCGTGTCCTCTTCGTAGGACGGTTCTCCTGACTCAAATATATGATCTGTATCACTGTCAAGTATACTCAAGTCTTCTACTTGACCTATTTCTCTTTAAGATTTTCGTTGTAGCGAAAAGTCCTCTCTGACTCGAGATTAAAAGTACAATCTCCGACCTGTAAGACCTGCACATACACAAAAACAACAAGAAAAATATCAAACTGTCTCAAGGAACTGACGCTCCCTGAGACAAAAGACAAAAATAAACAAAAACAAACAGAAAAATTGTTGCCTCCCCGACAATGGCGCCAAAATTGATAAGGTTATTTTCAAGCGTTTGCCTTAATCAAAGTAAACCTAAACTACTACTAACAAAATAGCTAGCGGTAAGTTATGGTCAAATTCACAGGGAGGCGGTGATTATCTAGTTTGTTTATATTTAAATCTGTCTTAAAGTAACCAGTTGTGGGGGTTTTGATTGTTTGTATGCTAACAGCTAATTGCAAGTAATTAAAAGACAAATAACAATAATATTAAAGAGTCTAGGGATTCGGGTTCACTAGGTAGTCATCAAAGGGTAGAATTTAATTCATTGATTGAGCAATTTATATTGTTGAAAGTCATATGATCAGTCGATTCAATATTTCTTTTAAATCTAATTTAACATGCGGTCGCTATCATTAAATTATCTCTATTCAATCATCATGGCCTATACTAGTCTTAATCCGGTTGGTGAAAATTCTAGTTTATGCAAGACTAATTAATTAACTCTGATCAGTAATTAATCAATTAGAAGTAATACGATAATCAAACAACAATTAAGAGCAATTTAACAATCAATTCATAATAACCCTTTTCTAACAACCTAGATCCTCTTTCACCCTAGATTAATAAATTAGCTACTCATAAATCGAAATAAGCAAGTACAAATAATAATTGAATGCATAATTAAAGTAAAGAGAAGAGAAGAAAAACTTAGTTTTGAATTAAACTCGAAGAAAGATTAAAGACGGAGATAGTACAGAAAACGGAACTGACAAAAAGCAAAACCTAAAACTCAATCCCTCAGTACGTCCCTGTTATCTAGCTTTTATACTCCTCTCTAATTTCCTAATAATATACTAAGTACTAAATACTAATCATATAAGTCCACCAACTTAACAAATCACATGGCCCATAACTTTTAATCCTATCTTCCACTTGCAAAACCAATTATAGAGTAATTAATTAATGGGCTTTCCCATTAAGCTTTTGTTGGAGCTAGCCACTTCTTTTTAATTGATCACTCTTAAGTCTTGGGTGTTATTCACGACACCCATTCCAACAAACGGGCTGCTTGATTCAACTTTCAGTCCCGTACAGGTGTACCCGGGTGCAAATTCAGTCAACTTCTTGACCAGTTCAGCTTCTCAACAATTTCGAGTGTATAAGTCGTCTTCCTGCAAATATTAGATAAATTCGTAGTAAACCGCAAAGGAAGGAAATATAATGCAATACGTAATAAAATGCCGGAAATCAATGTAAATTTAAGGGGAAAAACTATATAAAATATAGGTAAATTATTTACTTATCAGTTAGGATTTTTAGGATCTACAAAACCTTCAGGTTGCATCATATACACCTCCTCTTCTAAATGCCCATTTAGAAAGCCGGTCTTGACATCCATTTCCCATATTTCATAGTCATGAAATGCGGCGATCTCTAACAGAATCCTAATGGATCTCAGTATGGCTAGGGGGGCAAAGGTTTCGTCATAGTGAAGACCATGAACTTGGGTAAAACCTTTTCCCACTAGCCTAGCTTTGTAGACATCATCATGTCTTTCTATGCCATTCTTTACCTTAAAGATCCATTTGCATTGAAGAGGTCTTGCCACTTCAGCCAAATCAATCAAGTTCCAAACTTGATTTTCATGCATAGAAATCATTTCGGATTTCTTGGCTTCATGCCATAAAGCTGAATGGGGACTAGAGATTGCAGCTTTGTAGGTGGCGGGCTCGTCACTTTCTAGAAGTAATACATCAAGACTCCCATCCTCTTGGATAAGTCCAACATATCTATCAGGATGGTGACAAACTCGACCCGACCTCCTCAGTTGAGGAAAAATAACCAAAAATAGACGACGAAGGAACGTCTTCTTGTGCCTCTACTTCGGTTTGTGGCTCTTGAACTTCATTAAGTTCAAAATTTCTCCCACTCAGTCTTTTAGAAATAAACTCACTTTCTAAGAAGACAGTTTCACTAGACACAAACACTTTGTTATCATGAGGTTTGTAGAAGTAATAGCCTCGGGAGGTATTGGGGTAACCAACAAAGATGCATTTTTCGGATCGTGAGGCCAGCTTGTTGTCGGTCTTCACCTTGACGTAAGAATTACATCCCCAAATCTTCATATAGGATATATTAAGAACCCTTCCTTTTCACATCTCATATAGAGTCTTTTCGGTTGCTTTTGTCGGACTGTTGTTCAATGATTTGATTGCGGTTTGGACTGCAAATCCCCAAAACAAGTCGGGTAACTCGGTTTGACTCATCATAGATCGAACCATATCTAGTAGGGTTCGATTTCTCCTCTCGGCAACACCATTAAGTTGTGGTGTACCGGGTGGAGTGAGTTGTGACACAATGCCATAACCTTTCAAGTGTGAATCAAATTCATTACTAAGATATTCTCCACCACGATCGGATCGTAGTGCCTTTATCTTCTTGTTCAATTGGTTTTCTACTTCATTTGAAATTCTTTAAATTTCTCAAAGGCCTCACTCTTGTATTTCATTAAGTAGATATACCCATATCTACTTAAATCATCGATGAAGGTAATAATGTAGTCATAATTACCCCTAGCGGTGATAGTCATCGGTCCACATACATCGGTATGTATAAGACCTAATAATTCACTAGCTTGTGTCCCTTTACCACGAAAAGGATTGCGAGTCATTTTGCCTAGGAGGCAAGATTCGCATATACCATATGATTGAAAATCAAATGGTTTAATAACATTAGGTGAAACTAATCTTTTAATGCGATTCTCGTTAATATGACCTAATCGACAATGCCAAATGTACGATTCATTTGGATCACTTGACTTGAGTCTCTTGGATTGTATGTTATAGATGTCTTTACATGGATTTGAAGTTTCTAGAACATAAATGTCATTTATAGAAGAGCCTCGGCGTATGACCAAGTCATTTCTAGAAATAATACAACAATTGTTTTTAATGGCAAAATTAAAGCCCTCTATGTCTAACATAGCAATTAAAATAATGTTCTTAGAAAGAGAAGGTACATAAAAACAATTATACAAATACAACTCAAATCCATTTGCCAAAACAAGTACATAAGTTCCCTTGGATGTGGCCGCTACTCTAGCTCCATTCCCAAGTCGGAGATCAACATCGCCCTTGCTCAGCTTTTTCACGTTTCTTAGCCCCTGTAAATGATTACAAAGGTGAGAACCGCAACCGGTATCTAATACCCACGTTGTGGTGGAAGTATAATTTACATCAATAACATAAATTTCAGAAGGAATTTTACCGAGTGGAATAACAAGTCCATCCCTAATATTTCCCAAATATATGGGGCAATTCCTCATCCAATGTCCCATGCCATGACAATAATGTCATTCATCATCAACTTTGGCTCCTTTGGTAGTCCCACTAGCCATCTTGTTTCCATTGTTGAACTTTCTACCTTTCTTCCCCTTCCTTTTGAACCATTTCCCTTTGGTTGCAAGAGCTTGCTTGCTAGGACTCCCACTAGTTTCGGTATCCCTTTCTTCTAAAGATAAGGATTCCATAGATTTAGCGAGATGGTCTTCTCGAGACACATTCACAAAATATCTAGTCATAGTAGGAGGTATGGAGGAAGTAATGAAATTAAGGTTTCCGTCGGAACCAATCCCAAAATGAAGCTTTCTAGTTGTATCGAGGTTGTTGTTGGAGCAAATATCGTCAAATAATTTATGACAAGACTCAATGGTAATAGGTGTTGTCGGATTGATAGGATCCATTGAAAAAACTACAAAATGGAGGTAAAGGAAATATTAACATTTGTCATTTTAATCATACTTGTAAACACTTTAAACAAGTTTTAAGCATTTATATAGTGACCTCTACCCAACTATTATAAATGATCCCGAGATCTAAATTCATATCAATTTGACCACGGTTAGCCGATTCATCTCTAATTAATATAACTCGGTGGATTAACTCTTTAATCGATTCTACTTTTAGAACTCTCGGTTGATAAAATTAATTTAATATTATCTTAAGCCCGGAACACATGCGGCTATGGTCGTGAATACTTCCGTTGAGCTCAATCCAAATTTCGATGTAATAACAATTTACTACCCACTTACCCAACGTAACAAGTTTAGCACCCCGGTGAGCCGAGCCTACTTCCTTATGAAATTGGGATTCATGGTTCTACTATTTGGTAAGGCTAATTATCAATTAATTTTAGTGAGAGGTCTTGTCAATTTGTTATCTATCACGTTTTAAATGAACTAAAGCGGTGAACTACGTTAATTATAATTGACACAGTCGATGACTCGATAAAATAATATGCATGTGTAGTTATGGCGATTTGGCTATGCATGCAAACATATAAAATAAATGCTAAGCAGAAAGATAAAATCCTAGTATGGCCTTCCTAAAATAGTAAATCTAATAAACTATTTACAAATTCGGAAACCAACTCCTTTGGTCCCTTGAACTTCATTTCGCACGCACTTCAAGGCAACACCGTCTTTGTCGGAACGCCTTTCCGAATGGCACCGTCTTCAAGGGTCTCCGGGATAAATAAATTACATAGGTTTTTTACTTTATACATTATAAAAAGAAAAAAAAGAAAAATAAAAGTGATACGAGATCACATTATTTACAACCGAATCGATATCCCCATTTATTTCGGGAAATATCAATTAAAAAACTAAGGTCATACTAAGTACAAATTACATAATTCAAAATTATATAAAATTAAAATATGACAATCATAATAAAATGCAGCATTAATATATGTATGAAACATGCCATGTGATGTGCCAAATCGCCCTATTTAAGCTAATATCGTTTATTCGGTCCGGTTTTATGGATAATTGTGACTATTAACTTATTTAAATCACACAATATTACATAAATCAAATCTATGTCCAAGTTAATTACCCCAGCCTACTTAGGACATAAAAATTTAGTCTTCACTAAATATTTGACAATAATTCAACTTGATATTTTATTATTGCTCTTTAAACATTATTATTCATAATAATAAAGAAATAATTCCCAAAAAGTCATAAAAATTCGAAAAATTTCAAAATCATAATTTTGTATATTCTGGAAAATTCCCAACATTCCAAAATTTTAATAAAACTTGCCCATAGAATATTTTAATTTATTTCACCAATAAATCGCATAATACATAATTTTAACTTTGTAATTCCAAATTAAACATAAAATTATGCAATAAATCAAAATTAAAATTTTGAATACTCTAAATAAGTTTCTATAATCTGGAAAAGACAAATTTTTAGGTCCAAAAATCGAATTTACAATCATGACTATTTAAAGTTACTATTTATCAATTTTACAATATAAAAATAAATAATCATCCAAATCAAACGAAATTTGACATGCAACTTTAGATCTGATGTTCATATCATATATGCAACTTCGGGAAAAAATTTTATGCCATAAAATTCATTTAGCTAATTAATGCTAAAATAGTCACTATTTATGTGATTTTTACATCTAAAAATCATAAACCATGCAAAATAAAACCATTTTATTTCAAAATTTACATACAATGTGTAAATATTGCATGTGATAACATACTAAAATTTCCTGGGCAGAGACGAAGTCTAACTAATTTTAGTAATTTAAGTGATATTTTATTTAATAAAATGTAATAAAAATACTAAAATCATATTAAAGAGCAATAAAATATTATAAATCATAAAAAAGGACCTAAAATCAATTTAGGACCAGAATGTTTAACATGCAAAAATTTCTTGGTCTTTATCATCATAAATCACAAAATACAAGTTTTATATGTTAACATTTTAACTCGGAAAAACAACCGATTATGCATGCAACAACTCTTGCTCTAATACCAATTTAAAGATTCATTAACCTCTTATTAGAAACTTCCAATAACTTAATAAAATTTAGTTTAGTCATAAACTAACTAGATCTTATGCATGCATAACACAAGGACAAAAAAAGAAGAAATCAATCAACTTACAAAGAGGTGCCACACGGTTATACTACTTGGTCTCCTACCAAATTAGTCTTCGAAAAATCCGAGTGCTCCAAGGATGAATTTAGACCCAATGGTAGGATCTACTCCTCAAGGAATTGTACCAAGATAATCTCCCTTAATACATATACTAATTTAGATACTAGAAATTTAGTATATGTTCCTTTAAAATAACTAATATAATTATATTACTACTACTAGTAATTTGATTTCAATATTATTATTTCAATGATGTTTTATTTTCTCTCACAAAACAATTTTTGGAGTGCTCAAGAAGAGAGAAACATTAGAATGATTTTTTTTTTTTACCATAAGAAAAACAATTCTTATGGTCAAGAGTGGAGAAGGGGTCGGATGGTCTTCGGAAGCAAGGCCAATACATGATCATATTTTCTATCAATTGTTCTTCACAAGAACATGTAGGTTAAGCATGCCTAACCCTAGCTTAATTAATTTGTCTTAAACATTTAAGACAAAAGCACAATTGTCCCCTCACCCATGGAAAAACCGGTTTCCATATGTAAAATGGGATTACATTTTAAGTTTGTATTTTGTCAATTATAATTTGTGACATGTTACTAGACATGTGACCATGTAATGCATTTTTAACTTATTAAAAATCATTACATACAAAATAAATCACATATAATAATACAAATAGCAATACATGATTACTTATACTTCAAAAGGGCCATTTAATTATAATTCACAACACCTTGTAATTATAATACATTATTCATTCTATTTATAATTATTTCAATAAACAATAATAAAGTTTCAGAAATAAAACACATTTTCGATTTTAAAGGATTAATTAACTTGTATCATTATACAATTAATTAATAGATCAATTAAGAGTGTTACCCTAGAGGTATGACCTTAAGGGATCAACTGATCACCACCGTCATACGACAGTAATGTTAAACTCTAGTCAGCCAACCATTACTGATTAATGTGGATCAGTTGACAATAAAAAATTACATTCCCTCATGTATTCTTATTATGATATTTAAACATGTGATCGCATTATTGTCGAGGACACATACTCCAATAAGGAATCGACAGGGATATTGCAGAACCTCGAATTCCAATCAAACCAGGTTTCAAACCTATAAAGCAGAAGCTTCGCCGAATGAGGACCGAATGGGCTCTTAAAATCAAAGAAAAAGTCGATAAACAATTCAAAGCCGGGTTCATTAAAGTTTCCGAGTATTCAGACTGGGTGGCTAACATAGTCCCCGTACCCAAAAAGGATGGGCGAATCCGAGTTTGTGTTGATTTCAGAGACTTAAACAAAGCAAGTCCCAATGACGACTTCCCTCTACCGCACATCGACATATTGGTAATAGATAATACAGCATATCATGCGTTGTTATCCTTCGTGGACGGGTATGCAGGGTATAACGAGATCAAAATGGCCATAGAAGACATGCATAAGACAGCCTTCATCACTCAATGGGGCACCTATTGCTATACTGTTATGCCATTCGGGCTAATCAATGCTGGAGCAACATATCAACGCAATGCGACCACATTGCTACACGACTTGATGCATAAAGAAGTAGAAGTATACGTCGATGATATGATTGTCAAGTCCAAAGATAGGAAAGGGCACATTGATAACCTTAAAAAATTCTTCCTAAGACTGCGCAAATACAACATGAGACTCAATCCTCAGAAGTGTGCATTCGGAGTAATGTTAGGTAAACTTATGGGATACGTCGTCAGTCAAAGAGGAATAGAAATTGATCCATCCAAGATCAAGGCTTTAATAGAAATCCCACAACCCCAAACAGAGAAGGAGGTTAGAGGATTTCTAGGCAAGGTGCAATATATAAGCCGATTCATATCGAAGCTTACTATGATCTGCGAACCCATTTTCAAAAAGCTCAAGAAAACAGATCATACCATATGGGATGATGACTACCAAAAAGCATTTGACAGAATTAAAGAGATACTAGCCAAGCCAACAGTGCTCATGCCTCCTCAACGAGATCAACCTCCTGGTTTATACCTCAGAGTGACCGAAACAGCCATGGGGGCTATGCTCGCACAAACTGTTGGGAAAGAAGAAAGAGTTATCTACTACCTTAGTAATAAGTTCTTGGAGTATGAGTGCAAGTACACACCTCTCAAAAAGACATGCCTCGCTCTTGTGTGGGCAACAAAGAAGCTACGCCATTACATGCTTAGCTACTCTATCAAGATGTATTCCAAAATGGATCTCGTCAAGTACCTCTTCGAGAAACCCGTTCTCAACGGACGCTTGACAAGATGGACCTTAATGCTATTCGAGTTCGACCTCAAATACGTACCTCTGAAGGTTATAAAGGGACGTGTTCTTGCTGAATTCTTCGCAGAAAATCCTATCAACGACACCCAAGCAATAGACAAGTGGTCATTTCCAGACGAGGACATACTATAAACTAGTGTAGACTCCTGGGACCTTTATTTCGATGGAGCATCAAATTTAAGAGGATTTGGAATATGAGTGTTGCTCATTTCTCCTGAAGGTGAGCAGACACCACTCTTTGTCAAACTCGACTTCGAGGTAACAAATAACGCAGCAGAATATGAAGCTTGTCTCATTGGGCTACAAGGAGCAGTAAGTTTAGGCATCAAGAATCTTCGAGTTCACGGGAACTCATCCTTGATCATCAACCAAATTACTGGATCTTGGAAAATTCAAAGTGAAAGTCTAGCACCCTATCAGGCTAGGATAGACCAGGTTGCCCAATTCTTCGACCAGGTCACTTATCTACACCTACCTCGTGAAGACAATCAATTTGCAGACGCTCTTGCAAAACTTGCATCTTTGATTAATATGCCAGACAACATGGTAGAAATGCCCTTGTACATCGAACGGCGGTCGAAACCAGCCTATGTACACTAAATTACAGATGAGGAAGAGAATCCAGGGGAACCTTGGTTTCAAGCCATTATAAACTTCAAGCTCAATGATACATATCCACCAGATATGGATAAGAGGGGAAAACGTGGTATACGCCTACTAGCCTCTCAATACCTCCTCATGCAGGGATAATTTTACAAAAGAACACCTCTTGGTGTAGTCTTGCGTTGCCTTAATCATTCACGGGCACAAAAAGTGATGGAAGAAGTTCATGATGGAGAATGTGGTCCTCACATGAGTGGGCCCATGATGGCAAAGAAAATCACGCGTCTGGGATATTACTGGACCATGATGGAGTCAGATTGTATCAAATACGTCGGACATTGCCATAATTGCCAAATCTTCGGGAATGTGCAACACATCCCTCCTTCGCTACTTTACACCATGACATCTCCTTGGCCGTTTTATGCTTGGGGAATTGACATCATTAGGAAAATCACTCCAGCCGGAACAGGAGGTCACTGTTTCATTTTGCTAGCTATCGACTATTTTACCAAATGGGTCGAAGCAGCATCTTACACTAGTCTCACCGCCAAGAACGTGGCAAAGTTCATACAAACCGATATCATCTGTCGATATGGTTGCCCACATGAGATCATCAGTGACAATAGATCACATTTCCAGGCTGAGACTGAGCACTTGCTAGCCAAATACAAAATCAAGTACCACCATTCCTTGCCTTACACTAATGGTGCGGTAGAGGCAGCTAACAAGAATGTCGTCACTATCCTCAAGAAAATGATCGACAATTATCACGATTGGCCCAGCAGGATACCATTCGCATTATGGGGTTATCGCACATCAGTCAGGACGCCCACTGGGGCTACTTCTTTCTACTTGACTTACGGCATTGAAGTTATACAACCAGTTGAACCAGAAATCCCGTCTTTACGTATTCTGCTTGAAAGTCAAATTCCAGAAACTGATTGGAAGAGAGATAGATATGAAGAACTCATACTCTTGGATGAATGAAGGTTGCGCGCATTGCATAATGTGCAAACATATCAGGCACGTATCAAACGAGCCTTCAATAAACGGGTTAAACCCACGAACATCAAAGAAGGAGATTTGTTGCTCAAATCAGTCAGAGCTCTACTACCTGTCAATCCACATGGGAAGTTTAAACCGAACTGGGCCGGGCCTTTTTTAGTCAAGTCCATACTCTCAGGGGGTGCGGTTAGGATTACATACCTAGATAGGAATGAATTTGCTAACCCAACTAACCTCGACCAACTGAAACAATATTATGCCTAGTATAGGACAAAGAAGCGCGCCTCGCGTAACGCCCACGTGCCGCTCATGCGACACGAAATAAAAATGGCCCTTGGCCCGCTGAAATAAAGCTTATGTCACTTTGCTCCTGCATTTTGACATTTTGACATCCTCACATCATCAAATAAATTGAATTGTATTTTAGGAGGAAGTAAAGCTCATGCTTATTTTCTAGTTCGCACAAGCTCTTGCTCAGAACAATTATTCTTTTACATTTATTCGAACTACGCGCAAGGGTTTGATTTTATTTTTAAATGAATACGTAAGCAATCCTTCACAGGATACAACCCAGTTATTTTCAAAATGTAAATAGAAGGACATTTGCATTTGCATCTGAAATTCGACAAGAATAATAAAAGAAAATCACAATAGTTTCTTAACTAATTAATCTTTTATTCATTTGTTCTATGCATAATAATAGTATGCCAAATAATATAAAATGCTGAAAATAAATGTTAGGATAGGATTCTAAAAACCCCGCCGTTTATAACAAAATAGATAATAATAAATAAATACTAATAAATGACTAAGGCTACTCTTCCATTTTCCATGTTCCTTTTTCACCCTTGTCATATTTCTTGTCTCGACCACGAGCCGGGCGCTCTTGTGCTATCTCCGACCTAATCACCAAAGGTCTCTCTCGCGGTCTAGTCTTACCATTTCGATCCACCACCATCTCTGCGGCAGGAGCGGTCTTCGGTTTCTTCGACGGATGAACGACTCGGAATCCGGCCTTTTCCTCCTCTTCAGTCAAGTACTTCTAGTTCTCCTTTGCTACCTCGTGAATCTTGTAGTCAACAGGCTCGTGCTTCCTCAATTTCTCACGCTCTTCAGAAGTAGCAGCCTTCCTCCATTGCAAGTATGAATCAGATACCCATAAGGAGCCAATCAGAGTAGGTATGAACCACATGTTCCTCTGAGCCCACTTGAGGGCCCACTCTCGACGAGTCTCTGTAGTGTGTGCCAATGCAGTCTGAGGAACGGTGTCAAGCTTCAGAATCTTCTGCTTAAGGCCCACTTGCCTCATCAATCTCTCCGGAAAGATGCAAATCATGAATTCCAAGCCAGGGATGCAGACTGACCGAGTCGGGTCTAAAGATGAAACTCCAGTGACTGACCTGAGATGCCACCATGGCACAATCCACCGGATCAAGGGACCTCCTTCATTCTTCAGCTTATTCTCCCAATAGTTGCAAACCCGAGTGAAGTCCACCATGTAGAGCCTAGTTCTCATCGCAATTGATCGAGCATGGTATCCTGGCACATTAACTGGGGGCTCGATCAACCGCAAACGCTCCATAAGCCAAACCTGCAAAGAAGACGGGAATTAATCCCACATGGTCAACCGAAAAAAAAAACCAAAAAAAGAGACAAAAAAAGAAACAAAAAAACGGTTGGCACGTGTATAAAAAAGGAAAGAGGGTTCTTACCTGCAAAATGATGGGACTTCCCAAATAAGGAAGCTCGCGGTTGGCTTTTCTGTTGTCCAACCCCAGAATGATCTCTCCTAAACAAAGGCATACTGGGCTCTTGCGTAGCTCCATTTGTTCTACTAACCTCAAGAAACGAGGATCCCCTCTCATGTCCTTGTCAACATGCCCTTGAAGGACATAACAATGCAAAAGACAAAATCCGAACGCCATGCGTCTCGCAACATAAGAAATAGAAGGGTCTTCCCTATTTATAAATCGGTCAATGAAATCAAACATACGAACCTCTTTCGAGGTTACAAGACGGTCAACCTCAGCCTTGGTCAATCCAAGCAAGTCTCTAAATTTACTCTTATACCCTTGAGAGCTAAAATGTATAGCGGGTGTATTTTCTGGGTCCCATCCTCCAATAGCAGCTATTTGTTCAGGGAAAGGACAAATATAGCCTCCAGGAAAGGCGAACACATGAAAATTAGGGTCCCAATAATCGAGACAGGCATCCAAGAATGTGTAGATACATCATTTTTGCACCTCCCGCAAGCCACCCGGTGATGATTGGGCCGCATGTTTGGTACACAGAACGATTTATTACAATTCATAAGTTTATCGTCAAGTGATAGCTCAAATACTTGTGTCTACTCCTTGGTCGTCATCTACGCGCCATTACGGTCGTTTTGACAGTAATTAGAGTACATTTTGAGTCCGGGTAAAAAACCGTCGTC
This sequence comes from Silene latifolia, assembly GCF_048544455.1. Lineage (NCBI taxonomy): Eukaryota > Viridiplantae > Streptophyta > Magnoliopsida > Caryophyllales > Caryophyllaceae > Silene > Silene latifolia. The sequence continues at coordinate 51,735,795 of NC_133536.1, forward strand.
ATTTTCTAATAAACCGTTTAAAATGCCGAGTCGGTATATTCTGGAATATTCCGGATATTTCTATTCCATAATTTTAATCTTTTAATCTTTTGGCAAAATATACTCCGAAATTATATTTTAAACAATAAGGAAGTTGAGATCTACCGCAATTCCATAATAGAAACGCGGAAAATCTTTCTTCCGCAGGAGGGAACTCCTGGGGAAAGGACGCAGCACCTGCTGCGCCTCTTCCAAGAGCCGCAGTGGCTGTTGCGCCTCTTCCCCAGCTTTTTTCTTCATATTTTAAGATCTTTTCGATATTTGTTTCCAAAGTTTTACCGAAACCCTAATTCCTCCGTGTGATTAGTATAGATCGGGACCTTCGTTGTTGGAGTTAGTGTCCTCCACAATAGTGCGTTTACATAATAAATCTCATTAATGGAATATCATCAGATATTTAATTATTTGATCCTCCTCATTTGATTAACGTAAATCGATAACGGTTGGCTGACTAGAGTTAGACGTTATTGTCGTAAGACAGCGGTGATCAACTGATCCCTTTCGGTCACACCTATAGGAACGAACCCCAATTGATAACTAATTAATTTTATGAGATACAATTTATTTAGTCCCTTGATTTATAGACTAAGAGGTTAGTCGATTATTTTAGAGAGATTTCGAGTTGCAAACTCGAGGCACGACAGTTATTATTTAATTATGCGATAATTGAATAATAAATTATGGGAGACGGGTTTTAGTCAATTAATTGTTAATTCACTAAAATTGTACTAATTGATTAATGTGATTAATATTAGTACGTAAATAATATGTGTAGTGGTACACGTATATTTACGGAGTGATTTGGACAAAATTAATTGGAAGCATTTAAACATGAAACGATGTTTAAATAAAATTTATACGTATTGTGCGACAAATATAAGAATCAAAATGGACCCGTAATGGGACATTGGACCGTGTAAATGGAGTATAGTGGATGATTATAAACATAATCATTTCACTTTACTTGTGATACTTCCACAAGTTATCTTATAATTATATTTTACATGTGATGTAAGATTGACAAATATAAGACAATATCAACACTCCACTACTCACTACTCCACCCGCCACTTCCTTCTATATACTCCAATTTTGTTGTTCATTTTTGTACACTACTACACTACTTCATTTTGCATGTGAACAAAAATTGCTTGTCTCTCTAAAATTATTATACATCATTTACTAAGAAATTAGTAATAAAAAATATTATTACTAAGAGTGTTAGTAATATTACAAATATTATCCAGGGTTAATTTTACAAGTATCTAGTTAATACTTGTAAGATTATTTTGGGTGTTGTTCTTGGGTGTAACTTAAAGGAGACTTTCGTTTTGAAGGTTTTTCAAGAAGGATCATCCATTTCTTTTTAGCTCAAGAACAAACTAGATAGGTGATCTAGTTTGTGCCCATATTACCATAAAAAGCTATGTAAGGAAATTGTTTTTCCTTAACCTTCATTTTTATGCTTTTATATTTGCATGCATGTTACATAGATCACTAAAATGATAAATTATGAGATAATTTAATTTTTATTAGAGAGTCTAATATTGATCTATGATATTTCAAGTGGTATCAGAGCTTAAGCTTGTAATTTGCATGTTGATTTTAAGCATATTAATAAATTATGAGATAATTTAATTTAAAAAAACTCAAAAATTGTGTTAGAAAAGGTTTTAGTACGAAAGTTTTAGGGCATGCATACCTACTAATCTCAAAAGGTTTGTGATAAAAGTTGGTGATTTATAAAGTTATTTTGCCATTTTTAATGGTTTTTTGGTAGAAAACCGAGTCAAAATGCTGTATTTTAGTTATAAATTGACTAAAAATAGTTAAAAGTTGATTCGGGTCATGGAATTTTTATGGTGTTTCATGCATATTTTCTACTGATTTTTTTCAAAATGTTGAAGGCTTGTTTGAAGGTTTGCATGTTTATTGATTTTATGAGATAAAAGCCGATAAAAGTGAAATAAATTAATCATAATTTTGAAACTTTGATTCTGACCTTAATAAATTTATGTACATTTGAAAATATTATTTAAAAGTTAAAAGTGAAATTTAAAATGTGATTTCACCTTGTTTTGATGTTTATTGGTTTTAGTGATTAAAAACCGATAAATATCGATCTTTTTCTTCATAAATTTTATCCGAATTTCCGGGGCAATTTTTCTGACATTTTGGTGTTCTTGGGAGTTTTCTAGAATACTCGAAATTTTTGTTTCAATTTTTTGGTTAATTTTTCAATTATTTTGGATTTTTACTTAAAAATTATGATTTTACCGATTAAATCAACAAAATATCACCAAATCAAACTAATTCTTCATCATAAAATTAGTGAGGACTAATTTTGAGGACCAAAACAGTTTGGACAATTAGTTTGGACTTAAATGAGATTTAAGAGTTGATTATTGATTTTTACAAGTTTAAAAATCTATTAAATCCACAAAACCCGAGATGGATACCAACGATTGATAGATAGGGTAATTTTGGCATTTTTTTTACAGTATTTTAAGCATATTTATTTAAGTTGAATGAATTATTATCATTTATTTAAAGTATCTATCTTGTTGTACCTAGTATTACCAAGTTTATTTTAATCGTTATTACCCGAAATGAATGGGAATAGCGATTTGTTTATAATTAAATACGCTCTCGTATCGTCGGTTTGTAATTAATTAATAATTTTATTTATTTTATTAATTAATGTATAATAGGAATAGCTATGTAATTCAATTGTAATAGTTGTTCTTACCGGCGTTTCCAAAAGACGGATTACGTCGAGACTGAGTCTATCTTTGGAAGGTGTTTCAAATCCCACAAGAAGGAGCCACTTATGGAATGAAGAGGCAAGGGACCAAGGAGTTGGTTTCGAATATGTAATAGTCTAGTTTTTATTAACTAGGTGGCCATACTTGGATTTTTCATATGCTTACTTGTTTGTTTGTTTTTTATTTTCGCGCATGCCAAAATCGCCATTCACATGCATTTTATTTTTCGCGTTTGTCAGTTCACGTCATTTACATTCACCGAATTAGTTCTCTTATAGGGAATTTATGGCTAAATTGACAATATCTCTCACATAACTAAAATTGAGATTAGCCTTACCAATTAGTAACACTTATGAATCCCTTGTTCATTAGAGCCACGCTCGCCCAAGTGGGGTGTTCTCTTTTTACCTTGGGTAAGTAGGGTGGTAAACGGTTATCACGCGCCAAAATTGGTTGGACTCAACGGAGTAAAAGATGGTCTTGTATTCCGGGGCTAGTAGATGGGTTTGTTGAAATCCGTCGACCAAGAGTTCTCATGGTAGAATTAGTCAAGCGTTGACTTACCGAATTTTGATAATTATGGGATGTTTCGCCCAAGCGATGCCTATTTTTGTCTAAAGACGGATCTTGGAATCATTTATATAATTTAGTGGGAGATCATTATATAAATGTTAAAACTTGTTGAACATGTTTTCACAAGTATTTTTTAAAACATTGAATGTTAATTTTTCCTATTTTTCGTTCTTTTTCATTAATATATATTTTATGACATCGCGCACTTCATCCTCCTTCATCCTATATTGATTATTATACTCGTTTCGTTCTTTCATAGGAAGCGGTTTCTTTGAAAGAATTTGATAGCAATGATTGGAAATATTATTTACCAATTCACCTACATAAGCTTACAACGATTTTTGCAATTAATATACAACTTAACGTCTATACATATTAAAAAGGGGTTTCATGTTGCAAACTCATATTACGAGTTTAAAAGGAAGTCACATTTTATCAAGAGTGTCTTGATTTCAAAAGTGACACCTCCATCATGATGATGACATATTAGTTTTAATTACTCAAGAGTAATTTAAATGTTTGCGAAAAGAGTTTTCAAAAACACAAAGAATACTCCAATATGATACCGTCAAATGCCTTAATTCGAGAAAGGCCAAATCAATTGTTTATGCACTAATGAGTTTAAGCATATGATAACAATTGAGCAGTTAGGTAATCCAATTTCGCAAGAAATTGAGATTTTGCCACATGTTGCACTCACTTTATAGTAATTCACTCTTACTAAGTGTATAAAATATCACGAATGACTTGAAGAGAGATCTTCATAAATTTCATTTTTGCTTGTTGAAGCAAAGAGGAATGTGAAAGTGAGTGGGAGTTAAAAAGATGCAACCCTAAATGTATGCGATAGGACAAAGTTGAAGGAGACATATACTCAAAAGATAGGCTAGTTCCACTATCTTGGTATGAGATACCATGTATGGGTCATTTCTTTGTAAAGAAGTTTACATGAATTGACAAAACGTAAGACGTCTAGCATAGGACATTTTTGTATCGAAATAGAGCTAGAGTAGCAATGATTTCGATAAGGACAAATGTACCTAAATTTGGTTTTAAAAGAATGTAATTATCTATGTTTATACATAGAAGGCATCACTCATGTGATTTAAAAAAAAATGTTGTACCTACTCCAATGATAACTTGATGGTTGGTTTAGACCACTTAAGTTAGAGGAATTTTACATTCTTCACGAAAACTAAATGTTATACTATCTTGCAGATTTTAAAGTCTCTAATCTGGTGAACCCAATTGATCAAATCTCAAGTAAATTCGTTTCAAACGAGTAAACGAAAAGCACATTGAACAACCATTTTATTGTGAGTCTTATGGTATATGTGCATGTATTATATTTTTCTTTTGCAGAAAAGAAACACAATAGTGAGGTGATTGACCATATACATACGGATGCTTAAGGCAAATAGTTGGTTATATATATATATATATATATATATATATATATATATATATATATATATATATATATATATATACTTCGTTACTTTTACCGTAATGTTAAGTAGATATGAAAACCTCGTATCTATTTAATATACATAAAAGTGATTTTTGAAACGTGGAATATTTTCAAAATGAAGTCGTAAACCAAAAGCACGTCAAGATCAAGATGTTGAACGGAAGTTTCAAAGTAATGACTTTTAAGATCAAATGGGTAATATCAAGTAATGACCTTGATAATCACTAAGAAAATTGTGAACCAGTTCACATAATACCTTCTCCTTGGGACACCATAGAGTATGGTGTAGTCAATTATATAAACCGAACTTTATGAGATATAGTTTGAGATTTTTCGCAATTTTGTAAGCTACTTTCTCACTAAAAGTTTAAAACCCGACTATAATAGCCTAAATGACTCCATATGAGATATGGATAGGAAGAGTCCCTAACTTGTCTTTTTATACATTTGGGATCATAAATGTTTATGTTCAGAACCAATTTTTGTATTTGTGAGGGTTATCCAAAATTGAACCACTTGGTTTTTACTCCTCCAAAACGAGAACAAAGAGTTTGTGGCTCATAATACTGCCTTTTCAGAAAGATTTTCATTTTCTGGAAGACAGAGTGGGAGAAATTTTGAACTTACAGAAGTCCAAGACCCAAAAACTGAGTATAATGCAAGAAGACGTTCTTTATTGTGGCTCAGTGGTTATAAGGAGATAATTTTGCGATAATATTGCGTTACTTTTCAAAAGTGACGAATCTTAAACCCTCATCAAAGGCTTTTCTATAGTATGAACTCTATGTGATGGCGTGTCACCATGCAATTCGAATTGGTCTCCTTACACAAGATGTGATAAGGAAGGAAACATGAGATGTTTTCGAGACTTGATTTAAGGTGAATACTTTGGTAGGTTACCTTGATCTTGTCGTAAATGTTGCATAAGATGTTTAAAATTTGGGTTGGTTATAGAGAGTTTGTGACAACCAAAATGCCTTTATCAATTCGTATATTCTTAGCAATATAGCCCCTCATGAGGATGAGATTCGGCAAAAGAAAACGAAACATTCTCATTGGGAGAAGTTTTGTTGATCTTGTCAATGTTAAGAAGCCTAGCATGCTTTAAAGATCCCTTTTGTGATCTATATACGTCAAAGAGTTGCAACCTTGGGTTAAATCATGTCATTAGTCATTATGGTATTACTTGAGTTGTCGAGGTACCATACAGATACATGGAGTTTAGTGGGAGCTAAAGTGAGTTTCTTCGTCTAAATATATGCTTGACATATTAGTGACTAGAAATGTAGCTAAGGTGATGTTTCTTAGTCTAAATATGTGTTTGACATATTAGTGACTTGAAATATTCTCGGGTGAATACTTGAGAGTAGCATGGTGCATCTTAAATATCCGGATCTAATGAGATAGATCTCCATAGTTATTAGCATCTTAGTCAAGAGACTTATGTGATAAGATTCTTGACTCGTTCAAGTTGTTGAACGCAAATATGATCTCTTTTGCTTCCGCTGCAGGATCTATTAAATATGCTAAAAGCTGCTCTCGTCGGGACTTATCATATTGAGAATATGAGAAGTCATTACCAATCGTTTCCTAGTGAGTGTCACTAGATCATTATCAAGAGCAACCTTGAGTACTTGAGAAGCACTGAGGATTTACTCTTGTAGTTTGGAGGAATCTATGAATTTCGTGTATAAGGATTCCACGGAAACATTCCTATGCTTATAAGATGTTATGGGCCTCGTTAAGGAATGGTTAGCATGTAAGAGTGCTATGTGAATAAAGAATAATATGTATAAGAAGTTATACATATGTGTATAAGAAGTTATACATGTATAAAGCAAACATGTATGAGGAGTCATACATAAAAGATGTCATATGAAGGATGTGTATGTATAAGTGTTATACGTACAAATTATGAACGAAAGCTAAGTACATTACAACATCCGATGCTGTAAGAGAGATAGTTGATAACCGGAATTTAATGGGACTAGAGTAGTTCTGTTAGCCGAATATCATATCCCAAGAGACTGTGAAAACAGTGGGAGTGTTTGACTGGCTTTAGAACTAGAGTCTAAATACTTCTTTAGACATGTACTTAGAAAGGCTCTATGTGATGAAAAGATTGCATAGAACAAAGGAAAATAGCAATGGAAATTAGAGTGATGCAACTGTTGCTAATCCTCTAACCAAAGCCGTTGTCATAAGGTAGACATGATGGTTATGTCATTTCAATGTGATTGAGCAGTATACCTTAATTGTTGAAGATCGTTATGTAAATATTAGATATAGTATTGATATTTATATAAGTGATGATCACATTCATTGTTTGAGTCTCTTAAGAACTCAATTATTCAGTTTGACTGAAAACATGAATACCTTGTTTATTTGAATAAGTTGTGGAGACAATGTTGGAACACTATTCAAGTGAACAAGATGAACATTGTATTTTGTCCCTAGTCACTTAATGAGGTGATGTCTTGGAGTGACTAGATTATAAGTCGATTGATGGTTGTTCAACACCATAAGGTCATACGTGATGACTAGTCGATTACATAGGCAGAGTGTGTGACACTTTGCCGGACAGTGACCTTTTGGAGAGTCTCTGAGTTCTATTATAGACGCCTGGTCGTGGCAGGGATCTCTAAGACTTTCCTATAAGTCGATTCTTTTGACTGAAGACTATTATCCAAGTCAATGCATTTTCTGAGTGACTTTGGTTTTTGTCCTAGGTCGTGCCGTGAAAAGGAGGCCAAAAGGACATCTTCTGAGTCATGATGAGCTGTATTGGGCAAAGATAGATAGGGCATACATGAATTGTCCACCCACGTTGGGTAACTATATCTCAAGGCCACTCGAGGAGTTAATGACTACAAATGCGTGGCCACGCTCGGAAGTAATCTGTGAGAGATGTTTTCGGTCAGGTAGTCACACTCCCGATCGAGAAAACCACTCGCGATATGTTCATGTGCAAGTACGACCTGAAAGACACCTTGCATTGAGTGGGAGATTAAAACGGACAAGAGAATTGGTAGCGCACACCTTGTGTCGGACAAGTGGGAGATTGTTGTAGTTAGTGTCCTCCACAATAGTGCGTTTACATAATAAATCTCATTAATGGAATAACAACAGATATTTAATTATTTGATCCTCGTCAGTTGATTAACGTAAATCGATAACGGTTGGCTGACTAGAGTTTGACGTTATTGTCGTGAGACGGCGGTGATCAACTGACCCCTTTCGGTCACACCTATAAGAACGAACCCCAATTGATAACTAATTAATTGTATGAGATACAATTTATTTAGTCCCTTGATTTATAGACTAAGAGGTTAGTCGATTATTTTAGAGAGATTTTGAGTTGCGAACTCGAGGCACGACAGTTATTATTTAATTATGCGATAATTGAATAATAAATTATGGGAGACGGGTTTTAGTTAATTAATTGTTAATTCACTAAAATTGTACTAATTGATTAATGTGATTAATATTAGTACGTAAATAATATGTGTAGCGGTACACGTATATTTACGGAGTGATTTGGACGAAATTAATTGGAAACATTTAAACATGAAATGATGTTTAAATAAAATTTACACGTATTTGTGCGACAAATATAAGAATAAAAATGAACCCGTAATGGGACATTGGACCGCGTAAATGGAGTATAGTGGATGATTATAAACACAATCATTTCACTTTACTTGTGATACTTCCACATGTTTTCTTATAATTATATTTTACATGTGATGTAAGATTGACAAATATAAGACAATTTCAACACTCCACTACTCACTACTCCACCCGCCACTTCCTCCTATATACTCCAATTTTGTTGTTCATTTTTGTACACTACTACATTACTTCATTTTGCATGTGAACAAAAATTGCTTATCTCACTAAAATTATTATACATCATTTACTAAGAAGTTAGTAATCAAAAATATTATTACTAAGAGTGTTAGTAATATTACAAATATTATCAAGGGTTAATTTTACAAGTATCTAGTTAATACTTGTAAGATTATTTTGGGTGTTGTTCTTGGGCGCAACTTGAAGGAGACTTTCTTTTTGAAGGTTTTTCAAAGAGGATCAACCATTTCTTTTTAGCTCAAGAACAAACTAGATAGGTGATCTAGTTTGTGCCCATATTACCATAAAGATCTATGTAAGGACTGTTTTTCCTTAACCTTCATTTTTATGCTTTTATATTTTCATGCATGTTACATAGATCACTAAAATGATAAATTATGAGATAATTTAATTTTTATTAGAGAGTCTAATATGGATCTATGATCTTTCATTCGTTCCTCATATTTCTCATGCGAATGTCCGCCCTTCTCTTCTCCCTTTGCATTCTAAAACCGTGCTCTTTGCTTATTGGCGTCTACGTGCTTGAACTTTCGACCACGCAAGCTCGGATCCTTCTGAGTACCAGCGTCGTTTTGCATGACCGACCAATTTGACCAACCCCACTCAATCAACTTAATCAATTTAATTTAATTCCTCTTACGAGGGCACTTTCATCATACATTCGAGTCGAGCAATCACTAATCGTTAGCTTAGTTAATCTCGTTTCGTCAAACATGTAAGTCTGAGGGTGTAAATCCCATGTTGGATTTTATTATTGTATAAATTATTGTAAGGTTTACGTCGAAATAATGTTTAAAACCAATTTACAAAACCCTTTTATCAAACCTATTTTTACGGACTAACAGAAGACAGACGTTGAGAAGAAACGCAGCAACTGCTGCGCCTCTTCCTGAGGCTGCCGCAGTTCCTGCTTTTCTTCTTCTTCCTCGTCTTTCTGTTAACTCGTCTTCTTTCTTTTCTTTCTTTCTTTCTTATTTTCTTCTTCTTCATTCGTATATAATCATTATAATCATAATATGTATAATCATCGCTTTTCAATTCCGACTTAAATCCCAAGTAATCAATATTTGCCGGTTTTCGTCATTAAAATCAAACCGGGATTTTGGAGATTCGATTCATTTATATCAAATCTCTGGGATTCGAATTTTGTATATTTTCATCAGTTTATCGCGTCTTACATTCCTCTTAAGTATTTGAGCTAAATCAGTTGTAATTAATCTTTAATTCACTCATAATTAGTCTATAATTCGTTCTAATTAATTTAAGTTCGTTCTTTATTGCTTTTATGACCAATTTACATGTAAATAACCTGTTATATCACTTCTACCTGAGTCGAATGTCAATAATCGATCATTAAATTCATCAATGAACATTAACGATATCCAGTTCCGGCTTCACAGCCAGAACTCACTTCAGAACATATGGATATGGATGGATGAAAAAATATTAAATGGATGAGGGTGGGATATGGATGACCATAAATTAAAGGGATATGGATATGGATATGGCTCCACCCCATCCATATCCCACCCATTGCCATCCCTAGCAGTGACCATTACGCCTCTTCCAAGGGACGCAGCTCTGCTGTGCTTGTTCTGGGTGATTTCTGTCCCTGAACTTCCGTTTCTGCTTTGACCTAGTTTATTAGTTTTACGCAATAATCAACTATTAATCGTAATATCATCACTAATCTGTCTGTTTTCTAACCTTTATTATTCTCCTTTTCTTTTCTCAAAATTATTTGTTTTAAATATATTTTCGACGTAAATCATTGTAATTATTGTAATTTTTAATTATCGTATTTCATTTATTATGCTCTCTATTATCGTTTGTTTGCTTACACATGTAATCAACCTTAAATCCCTACTTCAACATTAATGAGTGCTAAATTACATGTTCACCGACATAGTTTAATTCTCACATGCTAGGATTAATCTATTGTTTGTTGCATTGCATGCATATAATCGACAACATATCCAGTACAGATGATTTTCCCTAATCATTAGTAGTTGCCGCTATCGAGGCGGGCGGGATTAGGTGTTCGATCAAAAGAGCTTCCTAATACGTACCCTCACCCCTTACTCCAGATCTCTGTGAACATCCGTGTTCATTGGCATCACCGAGAGTCATTCTAGACATAGAATTCTAAGGGTAACGAGTTCTTGGTGTCTATGTCACTACTTTGTGTCTTGACATGATGCGAAGTATTCGAACGGTTTCCGGTTTTCCACAATAAATTGGTAGCGACTCCACAAATGCAAACGCTTGTTTTCCCAAGCGCCCCCGTGGGCCCCCGTGTCCATAGAATGGTTTCACAATCTTCACTAATTTGAGACTCAAGATCGATCGCAAATTAAATTCACCCATGTCATGTTTCTCAACATTTGTGAACTCGTTCGTCCATTCCTTGAGACGGTTTTCGAAAGCGTCCATGATTTTGAAATTTTTATGAAGATAAGAGAGTTTTTATGAGATAAACGGAATAAAGATGGAGGAATTGTGTGAATTAAAGCTTCCCCGAGGTCTCTATTTATACTAAATGCAATTTCCTAATTTCTGTCGAGGTCTGACAAACTGGGGAAATGGCGCAGCACCTGCTGCGCCTCTTCGAAGAGTCGCAGCTCTTGCTGCGCCTCTTCCCCAGGCTGATTTCCGTGAAATTCAGATTTGGATCTTTCCTTATTTGTTTTTGGCTATAATTTCCTATTCCTATAGGATATTATTTTGGTAATTCCGACAAATTACCATATTTATGTTTCCTACATTTTTGGGCACGCTTTTCGAGACAAACTCGACATTTTCGCCAGTCGAGCACACTTATTCATTTCTTTTTTATTATTTTTTTAGAGGGAATTATTTCACTCCTCATTTTCACTGCATATCACACTTATACATTCCTTTTTAAGTTTGTTTTTAGGGGGTAGCCCTCCCTACTGTCCGGTCATTTTTTCCAGTCATTTTCGCTCATTTCTGGGCAATTTTTGTATTTTTCGGTCATTTTTGCTCATTTACATGCACTTTTTTGCTTTTTCTCATTTTGCACTAATTTAAGTCACATATATATTATGTCTTCTACGTGTAAATTTTGTGTAAATTTCGACAGCATGACGGCACAAACCGTCATCTACCAAACTTGTTTTTTTAAGCTAACCTGCAGGAACAACAAACAACCAGCAGCAAAGGCACTCAGGCCATCATATATATAACCAAAGCGCAATATGTACATCCACCTTGGGCTCTCGCCCAAAACAGGTCCGAAAAATCTAAAATGAAGTCTGAAATGTACAAAGTATATACAAGACAACAATAAAAAGAAGAAAAGAGCTACTCCAGGTCGCCGCTCAGCTCAGCTACGGTCGCCTCAAGAGGAGCGATCTCAGCGCCCCTAACTTCCAACTCCCTCAACAGGCGAGCTGTCTCCTCCTGGGACTGCGCCAGCTTGTGCTCCAGGTCACGCTCCCTCTGCAAGTGATAGAGAAATGCCTCATTTTAACCATTTCATTCAACCATTTCAAGCAAAGCGCGAGAAATTGCAACAAAATTCAAAGTAAAAAGAATGAGAGGTTCATACCTGTCGTCCTCGGCCACCTGCAAGTGCCTCGATGGCCGTGGCCCGCAGCCGGTTGGCCACCCTCCTCAATGCCACGTGCTGAGAAGGCGCCACCTGCATTTCAATAAACAAAAGGTTTTCAAAAAGAACTAATGCATTCTTATGCAATAAACAAATGTATTCTTATGCAATAAAGATAGCGAAAGACAGCCGAAGCTGTGGGCTTACCCTCCTCACTAAGTGCTGCCACTCCTCCAGGCCAGTATTTGTTACCTCCTCGCCGAAGTCGCGGATCTCCGAGATCGTCGTCATCCCCGCCGCGTTAATGTACTTAACGGTCTCCGGATAAGCTGGGGCTCGACGCCTGCCACCTCGATCTCCTGCGAAGTTCAAATGAATTCTTTATTCGACGATCATTCGTCAGTTTGTCAAAACAATTCAAAAAGGGAAAGTAAAATACTTACCACGATCGGCCAGTACGCCAGTCTCTGGCGAACAAACAGAGAGTACTCCTCACCAGGAAGGAGAAGGGCGTTACCGCCAATGTCCGCCAAGTCAGACTCTCTCTTGGTGTCCGAAGGCTCCCTAAACATCGTCCGCGGAGGATCGACAGGAACCGTAAAAGTGTCACGAGAGCACTGATGAGTCAAACGCTCGCCGAAGTACCACACTGGTCCCATGGACGTCCTCAACAGCAACCGACTCGAGCTCCTGGGTCGAAGAACCTCAGCCACGAAGGCCGGAGCGTCGGGGTAGTCCACCCAAGGTCTGGACACCCACTAAAACAAGAAAACGAAAGGTCATTCCTATGATCGGCTCTAAACGGGAAAGGGGGTCATTCCTATGATTGCTCCTAAATAAAAATAACGATGAAGAAAAGTGATCAAAGATACTTACATCCTCCAGCTTCAGGGCATTCACTCCCCGTCGACAAACGTCGTAAGAAGAGCGTTGGCTCTTCCTATGACACACCACCCAGTCCCTCACGACAGGGTCCGCTCTCGGCCCAGGCTCCGTCCTCTTGGGCGCGAAGCCCGAAAAGTAGGACTACACCCACACCTGCAAAATAAGACAATCGATAATGATCTTTCACAATTCGATAGAAAAAGAGGAAATAACGATATTTCATGACGCGTAATAAAGGTTCATACCTCCAACAGTAGTCCAAGACCGACAGTAGCAGGAGAAGTCCCCTTCTCCATCAGCTCGGGACGAACCATGGCCCTTATGTAGCGAGTGAGGACCGCAAAGCCAGGAGTGACCCAGTCTTACCGACCTAGGTCCCTCAAGTCAGAAAGGAATGGAAGAAGCTTCGTCGACAGCCTCTCCCCCTTGTCTCCGAGGTAAAGCGAAGACAAGAACCACCAAAGCCACAAACGAGCCCTCTACTCCGCAGTACAAGCAGGAGGAGCCACCTTCCTCCCATCCATCATCACCGTCGTCAGGGTCCTACCCGCAAAGTAGTCCCTAGCGTAAGTACTCGGCACCAACCTGGGAACGGTGGCAGCACCCGCTACCAGGTTCCAGCCAATCAGCCTTCTCGCCTCGGCCGAGTCCAATCTTATGGCTGTCAACGGTCACACCAACGCCTCCTCTCCAGACGGCAGACCCGATATCATGCCGTAGTCCTCCAGAGTAACCCCGACCTCTCCAAAAGGCATGTGAAAGGTCGAGGTCGTGTCCCAGTACCGATCGAGGAAAGCTCAAATCAGGCAAAGGTTAGCCCGAATATTCTTCTCCTTGATTGCCCTCCACGCTCCCACCAAAGCTCCAAAGGCTCCCAGCTCGAAGATAGCCTTCTCTTCCTCCGTTAGTCTCTCATAGGCCTCCATCATCGTCGTGTAGCCAGAGAAGGACCTCGGGTACCCCCGCTAACTGGCGACCACCACATCCTACGTTGGCCCGCCTCGGGACCTCCTCGATCTCCTCCTCAACTACCTCCTCGATCACCCCCTCAGAGCGAGAGAAGGGTCGAAGTCAATGTCCACGTCCATGGGAGCCCTCCCCGACGTAGAAGGAACGTCACCTGCAAAATTAAAGTAAATTAGTGTTGGAGCTTGTGTCCTCCACAAATAAGTGTGATAACATTTGTAAATCTCTTACAGGTTCACAAGGGTATACTTCGTATTTTAATCAGTTGATTAACGATTACCTAATAACGGTTGGCTTGCTAGAAAGTTTGACGTTATTATCATACAGATGGCGGTGATCAACTGGTCCCTAAAGGTCACACCTATAGGATGTGTTTGAGAGATGTGGTTATAGAAATATAATCACATTGAAGCCTTATATGACTAAACAGTTAGTCAATGTGTTGATGAGACAATTATTTAATGAAGATTAAATAATATTAGTTGAGACGAATTAACTGTCAATTCGTAAATTGAATATAATAAGTTATATTTAATTAAATGTATGTAATGTTAGCTTGGACAAATTAATCTGTTAATTCGTAATTAAATGTAATCGGTTATATTTAATATCAACAAGATGAATGTGTCATATTGGTAATACTGAGGGTACTCAAACCAAGAGGTCATGAGTTCGATCCTCACTAGATGACAATTTATCTTTAACACATATATACATTTTTTGAATAACCGAAAATAAGGATTTTAATCCTTATTATTTCGGTTCATATGGGCCGATTTTTGGAAAAAGAAAATCAACCCTATTTCTCCATATACTCGGTTATAAGGAGAGTTAGGTTTTTTTTTCTAAACCTAATTTTTGCTCATCATTTTCTCTCATCAGAAAATCACACAAATAAACCCTAATATTTAAAGAAATTGGGGATCTCATTCTAGCAATTTGAGGGGCATTTCTCGGAGCATTTTGGGTGCAACTGATAGGAGAATATCATTGCGATATTGTTCATAGGCCATAAAAGCTAGGACCGAAGGTTATTTCTTAATCCTTTAGGATTTTGTTTATGCAATTTATTTTATGACTACTTATCATCACTTTATAATTCGTTATAATCCTTAAATATAAAGGGATGCATACAGATAAATCCCACAAGTGGTATCAGAGCCAAGGCCACGAATTTTAATTTTGATGATTCTCATAAAATTGTTTGTAAACAATAATTAGGGTTTGCGAAAAAATATAATCGGCTGGAATTTTTTTGAGCCGTGGAATTTTTTTTTTCTCGTTTCCGTTACTGTTCACGGATGAACAGTATTTGTAAAAAAAAAAAAATCTGTTTTTTTTCTTTCTTTCGGTCTCTCCTGAAAAACCGATTAAAGTTTTTTGCGGCTGTTTTTGTATATGCCAATTTGAAAAGCATCCAAGAAAAGAATTTTTTTTTCCTGTTACTGTTCACGTGGTTACTGTTCACAGAGGACAGATTTAAAAAAAAAAAATTATCTTGTTTCGGTTTTTACAGATAAAACCGTGTGCAGAATAAGGAAAGCTGTTTTCTGTTTTTAGTTTAGCCGTGCTGAAATTATAAAAAAAAAAAATTGTTTTTTTTACTGTTCAGCCGAGACCAAAAAGAAAAAAAAGGATTTTGTTTTTTTGGTTTTGGCCAATTTTGTTTATACATTAAATTTATAATGTATGATAGGTTTTGTGAAGCGGTTCACAAAATTTAAAGATACCTAATTATTTTAAAGTAATTTAAAATATTGATGGATTAAATTCATATTACAAGTTTAATATGAATTAAGTTTGAAATTAATGTGATTAATTGAGGAATTGTCACTTAATTTCTTAATTTAAATAGGTGGTTTGGATAAAATTAATCAACATAATTAAGGTTGTGTCATGTATGTTTAATTTATTTTTAGTTGATGCATTTTATTTTTGTTGAATGAATCGTTGAATGAATTTATTTATGTATTTTTGCAATCGGTTGTAATTTGTAATACTTAGTGTGGCCTTAGTCAAATTATGTTTTCGTAATGAAGGAAACATAATTATTTTGTAATTATGAGATCTCGTATCTCCTTTTATTTTTTCTTTAGTTTTGGGTTTTGAAATTAGAATGTAATAAATAGGTTTATTATGTAATTTATTTATTGTAATTTCAAAGAAATCTAAAGATGGAGATTGGAGCTCACTCCCGCTACATGGATCAAGATGGAATATCGAGACAAGCTTCTCGGGTCCAAGGATGGATTCCAAACTTGTATTTAATGTTCATTTTGATAGGATAGGCCACACTAGGACTTTATTATTGTTTTTACGTTTTCATTCCTATTGTTTTTCATTCACACGATAGTTTATGCATCATATTCCGCCTAAACCAAACCACCTACTACTAAAATGCATGAAAATTGACTCATATAGAATGTATGTTAGTTTTCATGGACATACAGATGTCATATATTCATTAAGCCATCACCTTAGTTTATTTATTCTCGCATGCTAGATATTAGTTCACTTAAAATGAATCTAAATTAAGTTGATGGGATTTTCCTCTAAAACGGAAATTGAGATTAGTCTTTATAAGGGCAAACAACTATGAATCCCTTCTTCGTCGGTAGGCATAATATGACCCCTTCTACGTTGGGTAAGTAGTTGTGTTGACTTAGTTTACCTGAACATCATAGTCCGAAGAGTTTCTCGTGATTATGATGGACTAAAGATAGAATTTGCAGAAATTTATCGACCAAGAATTATAACGGTAGAATTAGCTAAGAGGTTAGCTTATCAATTTACAGATAATTGAGTCTTGGGATCATTTTTATAATTCTTGAGGGAGTTCAATTGTATAAATGTTTTGAGTCTTCGCGTTATGACATTAGTTCATTAGACTTAAAATTATAAACGATGCACATGCTTATTATTTTTATTCTTCTTCTAGAAGTATAGAACACGATTATTTTGATAATACTGTTACAACTAAATGGCTGGAAATAACGCAATCCCAATGCCTAGTGCCACACTTGATCGCGAGTCCTGGCTAAAAGCTTTCATGGACCACATGAATCAGTCCACGCGACTGAAGAATGATGGGTCCAACTTTGCGGACTGGGAGGCGGCACTACGGAATGCTGCCATTGCTGACGGTAAGCTCAAGTACTTAACTGAGCCAATACCGGTCAACCCAGGCCCCAATGTATGAGTCAACGAGTCACTCGCTTATAGTGACTTCGTTATGGAAGCGGGTGCGATAAAGAACGTACTCATCTTTGCAATGGAAATCAATTTGCAGAGACGCTTCATTGCTCAGGGTGCAAACAAGATTTTCACCACGCTCACTAACGTTTCTCAAAGGCACCGAGAATCGTTACTTATGAGCATACCTGTCGCTTCTTTGATGCGAAACTCCAGAAGGGCCAACCGGTTAGCCCACACATTCTTCACATGATTGAGAATGTCGAGAAGCTGGAGGCACTTGATTGTAAAATCAGTGAGAGCATTGTCATAGACCGAATGCTTCATTCTCTTCACGATGGTTTTGCCCTTTTCAGGGCGAACTACTACATGAATGACTTGAAAAAGAGTCCTCATGAGCTACACTCCCTTCTCGTACAGACCGAGAAGGATATGAAATTGACTGGGAGTGCCAAGTAGGATGTTCTTGTTGGAGTAAGTGTCCCCGACAATAATGCGATCACAATTGTCGATCATATTGATCACATGTTTAAATCTCATTTTAAGAATACGTGAGGGATGATTCATTTTATAGTCAACTGATCAACATTAATCGGTAACGATTGGCTTGCTAGAGTTTGACGTTACTGTCGTGGGAAGGTGGTGGTCAGTTGATCCCTTAAGGTCACACCTAAAGGATGATGCCCTTATCCGTAAAGTTGATTAATTGTATGACGATACAAGTTAATCAATTCCTTAAAATTGAACAATTTTATTTGCGAGAGAGAATATTGATATCTTATTGTAATGGGATTAAATAAGATTTATTTTAGTAATTGAAATACTTTATTACTAAAATTGTTTATTGTTTGTGAAACAATAAAGATAAGAATGAATGGTTAATTATAATTAAAAGATGTTGTGAATTATAATTATATGACCCATTTTATTTATGTGATCAAGTATCACTAGTCAATTTGTTGTATGTAATTTAATTAATTCATAAAATGATATTTATGTGATAAATATGCATTAAATTAATTAATAACATGTAGTATATTACATAAGACATATTGTGTGACAAATGACAAATTGACAAAATAAAATGGTAGTCCATATTATGAAGGGTGGACCGAATTAGGAAGAGTATGTAGTGGGTTGTGCTTATATTATTTTATGTGATAGAATTAAATAATAAGCCTACCTACAACTAGCCTTACACCTACTCTTACACATCTATTTCTTGTGAAGACAAAAAGTGAAAAGTAGATGCCCTATTTCTTTACTCCAACCGTGAACCATGAAAAAGAAGTGAATGAGTTCTCTTATTTTTCATTCTAATATAACATGCAAAAGTTCATGAATTATTCTCTCTTCTCTCTCTCTTTAATCTTCATCAAAATATGAGATTTTTGATTCAAATTGTTCATAAAAGATTACTAAAATTATTAGTGTAATATATGAGTGTTAGTAATCAATTTTAAGGTAAACTACTAAACTAATATCTAGCTAATATTATTTAGTGGGGATAAGGGATAATCTTGGGTGCAATCAAGAGGAGAATCTCTACTTTGGGATTTTGGAGGATCATCCTTATATTCATTATAGCTCAAGAACTAACAAGAAGGAGATCTCGTTGGTGCCCATATGATGACCGAAATATTAGATGGTGAGAAATCGATTTTCTTATCTCTTCTTATTTAGTTTGCATGCATAAGATTTGTATTTAATTTTATGACTAAATTAAATGTAACATATATGAATATGTCATGTAATGAGATATAGATTTCTAACAAGCGGTATCAAGAGCCTTTGGTTGTTTGCATGCAAATCGGTTATAGTTTTTCCGAGTTATACGATTAACATATAAAACTCATAAATTTGTGTTATTATGATATATCACGAAATTAATTATGTATGTTCAAGTTTCTGATCCTAAAATGTATTTAGGATATTTTGGTTAATTTATGGATTTTTATTGTTCATTTTATATAATATTGGCATTAAAATGTGATTTTTATGATAAAAATGTCATTTTTGGACGAAAATTAGCTAAACTTCGAATTTTCCAGTGGTTTTTGGATATGTTTTCACATATATTATTTTTAGATGATCTGGAAATATTTAGAATTTTTTGAGTTTTTATGCTCGAAATATGGATTTTTCATGATAAAAATCAAATTTAAATGAAAAATAGGTTAATATGAGAAATATTTCGAATATGATCATCGAAATTTAGTATATTGTTATATGCAATTTTATAAGATGTGTGTAAAATAATAGGCTATAATGAAGTCTTCATGCATGATTTATGGATTTTTGATGAAAAATAGCATAAATAGTGACTTAATTAGTGAATAATTGCTATAACATACTTCATGACTAAGGAAAAATGTCACATGTTGCATTTTATTATATATTTCAGACCTAAAATTGAAAATTTGATAAATATAATTTTTCGCATGTTTTTATGATTATATTTGATAAATCCGATAAACCGCAACAATGTTTTTCCCGATAATTTTCGAAATTTTTAACCTAACTTTTTGAACATTATGAGTGTCATGGTATTTTTACAGAATGTTCATGAGTTTAAATTTCAAATTTCAAATTTATTTGAAATTTTTGTGATTTATTTGAAGTTTATGGCATTTTATTGTAATTTTGAGTCCATTAATGAACAATTTTAAGAAATATAAGTTAATTTTAGTCAAATAGTTAGTGGAGACTAATTTTGAGTCCTAAGATGGTTAGGGTAATTAACTTGTGCATAAATATGATTTTATGTATTTTATTGTGATTTTAAAAGGGTGAATCACGCAAATCCGTAAAAACCGTTTAATACGATATTGGCTCCTTAAAGGCAATTTAGCATAAAATTGGGCATGTTCATACATATTATAATGCTGCATTTTATTTATGATTGTCATAATTTTATTTTATGTAATTTTGAATTATGTAATTTTTACTTAGTATGGCCTTAGTTTTTAATTGGTATTACCCGAAATGTATGGGAATATCGATTCGGTTGTAATTTATTGTGATCTCGTATCACCGTTTTGTAATTTAATAGATTTATTTTTATTTTAATTACAAATGTATAATAGGAAATTATGTAATTTGTTATGTAATTTATTTATTCCGGAGTTCCTTGAAGACGGTGTCACTCAAGGAAGACGATACATAAAGACAATGTTACCTCGAGATGCGTGCCTCAACCGAAGTTCAAGGGACCAATGGAGTTGGTTTCCGAATATGTAATAGTTAATTAGATTTTCTATTTTAGGAAGGCCATACTAGGATTTAATTTATGCTTTGCATTTTATTTATATGTCGCATGCATCGCTAAATCGCCATAACTAAAACATGCATTGTCATTTTAATCGAGTTTATCGACCGTGTCAATTATAATTATCGTATTTCACCGCTTTAGTTCACTTAAAACGTGGTAGATAATAAATTGACATGACCTCTCGCTAAAAATAATCAATTGAGACTTAGCCTTACCAAAAATTAGAAACCATGAAATACCAGTTTCGCAAGGGAGTTGAGCCGGCTTTACCGTAAGACAAACCTTGTTACGTTGGTGAAGTGGGTGATTAATGTCTATCCACCGAATTCATGTTGATGAGGCATGAATCGGCCCTACCGTGCCCAAGTTGATGTGGATTTGGATCATGGACACATTTATTCGAAATTTGGATTGAACTCAACGGAAGTATTCGTGACCGTAGTCGCATGTGTTCCGGGCTAAAGATAAATGTTAATGTAATTTTATCGACCAAGAGTTCTAAAAGTAGAATCGATTAAAGTGTTAATCCACCGAGTTATATTGATAAGGGATGAATCGGCCCTACCGTGCCCAAGTTAATATGAATTTGGATCTTGGAATCATTTATCATAGTTGGGTAGAGGTCACTATGTAAATGCTTTAATTGTTATTTACAAGTATTAATAAAACGATAAATGTTAAGTTTTCCACTATTCCGTTATCATATTGTTCTATTTCTTTACCACAATTCATATACGATATCATTTTGGTTTTTGATTCAAATATCCATTAAAACATCGTAACTAAAGACAAATATGAATTTGCTTCTAAAACCTCATATGAACCATTGCTAAGGATCTCTTGTAAAGAGTATAGATTAAAGTTATTCATTATCAAACAGGTTTTTGATTCTTGACTAACACATCTACTTACAATGGATTGTTTTTCATATACTTAATTAAATTAAGTACCTTGAAACGTTAAATTGTCTTGGCAGTTAGAAATCGTAATTTACCAAAATACCGCAACCACTTCAATGAAAGTTTTAAGACTAAACAAACGAATGAAGAGTAGTCTTCATGAAATTCCATTTTGCTTCTCTAAGCAAAGATTCATTGAAATGAGTGGGAGCATTCTCTTAAACCGTTAAGAAAGGGATGAGGTTCAAAGAAGTAAAATTAGAATGGAATTGATACAAAGGTAATGTTAAAAGTAACGTTATTGAGAATGACAATACTAAACCTATCAATCCCGACCGATAAAGTTTCCATTGTCTTAAATGTTGGACACTAGAAAGGAAACTACCCCAAGTTGTTAAAGAATAAGCAAGTTAGTTGTGGGACATCTAATAAGACTTAGTTCTTTATATATTTAATTGACATACATTTTGCTAGTACTATTTCGTCAATATTAGAAACCGATGGTGGTTTTCATCATTGTATGCGATACATAGGATGATTAGAATATGACGACTAGCAACAATGATGTCGAGAGAGAGAGTCATTGTGTAATCAATCTAGTTTTGGGTTTATAGTTGTACTTAATTATGACTATTAAGTACATAAACTCTAAATAAGAATATATACTTATTAAGATACAAAAGAGGTTTCACTTTTGTGACCCTATACACCACGATTTGATGTATGGCTAGCCCATTATCAAGGTGAGTATATTCTAAACCAAACTAGAATGATTTATCATGTAGATGATGCAAGACTCAAATTGGTAACCCAAGATTAAACCTTAAATTCTAGAATGATAAACGCAAAGAGTTATCGAGTACTCTTGAAACCATTAGATTATTAATGGTATATGCGTATCTTGTATTCAAAGCAAGATGTCTCGTGCCTTTTGGTTGAAAAGGAGATCGAGGTTGTAAATCATTGATCCAAAATAGGTTGATCATTTTCTTTTACCAACGATTTAAGTTGACGCTAATATATTCACTTAATAAGGTAAATAGAGAAATCTTTGAAGAAGTTCAAAGTGTTCAAAGAATCACGATTTAGTTGTGAAGGGATTATCAAAGTGAAGACTTTGATATAAGCCAAAGGAAATGTGATTTAGAATCACAAGTTAATCTCTCTTAGCACGCATTATGGAATAATGTGTGGTTGGATACGAAATCAAACGCTATTCGATATGGTTTGCACTTCGATCAAGTTACTTTGAGTTACTTGATCCTTTTGGGGATCTTATCATTTTGTCTAAATTTTTTTTCCACTAAAATTTAAAACGATTCATATGAAATATGAAATGGTAAAGTACCATGGTTGTAAGTTTTCAAAAGAAACAATGCTCATCTTTCCTTACAATAATCACGAGTACAACGGGATTGTGGCTCGTGAAACTGTCTTACTAGAAAACAAGTTTATTTCTAGAAGACAGAGTGGGAGAAATTATTCAAAGAGCCACAAAGAATGTTATGTCGCAAGAAACTGGTCTTTCTTGGCTACATGAGACGTTTTGTATAAGACGTTGTTTCTTCAAAACCTAGGAGGTTAAAGTCGTCACTTGTTGAAGATGATGAATTCATGTTACTTTTAAGAAAGTAAAGAGCTTACAACTTACAAAGAAATTGTTTGATTCAAGTTGGTTACTTCTGGAAAGTAATGAACATATGACTTATATGAGAGTGTTTAAGTCACAACTCACTACAAGGCTTAGAGCCATGAAAATCCGAAATAAAAGGCTTGATTAGTGACAAAGGGTTTTGCACTAATAAAGAGAGATTTCAAAGGCTTGATTGGTGGCAAAGAGTTTTGCACTAGTTGAAATGCTTAAGTCTATTTGGATCTTCTTAGGGATTATATTTCATTATGAGATATATAGCGAGTAAATCTAAAACCCACTTCTTCAATTAGAAGGAATGTATTCAATACATGTCTTGAGTTTTGTAGATTCTTGCAATCCTAAAATAATGTGTAACTTAAGAGAGGGTCTTAAGTAGGACATCAATGAGTTGGAATCAATGTTTTGATCATGTTATAAAACTTTTCTCGATAAGTCGAGAAGTTGTGTTTATACATGGAGTTTAGTGGGAGTTACGGAAATTTTAATTAGTCTTATATGTGGATGACATATTGATCATTGAGAATGATTTAAGACTTTTGGAGTATTATAATACATATTTAATATCCGGATTTATGAAGATAAATCTACATGATATTAGCGTCAAATAAGAAGTCTCATGTTGATAAGATTCATGACTAGTTCAATTAAATTGAACATATTTGATTGATTCCATTTGCTTCCGCTGCCGAATCAATTAAATAGGAAATGATGTATAACACTTCATATGCTTTGAGTATGATGAATTGTTTCAAAATCGAATTTATGTAATAATTACCAAGTAGCCATATTGATTACCCTTAAGTGCTTGCAGAAACATTAAGGATATAATGCAAAGTGTTTTTGATGCAATTTTGTGTACGGGTGTTACACAAGTGACAATTGACAATTGAAATTGCGCATGGTTTCCGACAAAACCATAATCAAAACATATTAGGATGGTTAAGATACCATTGTGGCTATGTTATTTAAGAAATAGATTTTCTAGAATCATTCTAGGCAATAAAGAACAATGAGAAATATTTACAACGGAAATTGAGTACACTTGCAATCATGAGATGTGCAAGAGGATGAGTCCCGCACATTGTGAAAACAGTGGGAGCTATTCTTAGACAAGAGGGCCTATGTCTTGATTGGATCTCGACACGTACTCAGAAAGTTTTGTAATGCAAATGTATACATTACAAAGGAAAACGAGTATGTAGTAAGGTTCAGTTAGGTACAAGAAGTTGATAAAACCTACTAACCAAAGTCTTCTCATAGGCTAAACATGATGAGTCATGTCATTTCAATTGAAATGAAATGAACAACTACATACAAGATCAAATTACATTATAGAACATGAAATAGTAATCAGGCATTGACTATTCATATGTGATAATCGCAATTGTCGTTCGAGTTTTACTTTAAAACTCTTTTATTATACTTTGTACATCCAAACGGGTTGTAGAGACAACATTGATTCCCGTTAAAGTGAACCCGGTTTAACATGGTATTCGCCCATAGTCACTTGTATGAGGTGATGTCTCGAAGTGACTAGAGTGTGATGCGATTGATGGCAAGTTCAAGGGCCATAGAGTCATGAGAGATGACTAGTCGATCACATATGCAGAATGTTAGGAATACTTTGTCGGGCAGTGACCGCTTATAGAGTTCTGGCAAATTTATAAAGCCTGGTCGTGGCGAGAGCTACTATAGTATTTTAATGAGTCGATTATTTTGACTAAAGATTGTTCGCCTAATATGGCACAGTTTCAGATTAGCTTTGATTTATGTTACTACGACCTTCGTAAATGGGGTCAAATGGGCATATTTTGGGTTATGATGGCTGTAGCTAGTCGAAGGGAATAAGTGCGATGGAATTGTCCACCCCTTTGTCAGGGTTAAAACAATATCTCAGGGCCGCTCAAGGAGTAATGAACTGGAAATTCGTGGCCACGCTCGGATGGTATCTATGGTAGATAACTCCGGTCAATCAGTTATTCTCCAGATCGAGAAAACCACTCTCGATATGATCACTTGCAAGTACGACCCGAAAGACACCTTGCATTGAGTGGGAGATAGTAATAGGACAAGAGAATTGGTGACGCACACTTGTCGAGGACAAGTGGGAGATTGTTGGAGTAAGTGTCCCCGACAATAATGCGATCACAATTGTCGATCATATTGATCACATGTTTAAATCTCATTTTCAGAATACGTAAGGGATGATTCATTTTATAGTCAACTGATCAACATTAATCGGTGACGATTGGCTTGCTAGAGTTTGAAGTTACTGTCGTGGGACGGTGGTGGTCAGTTGATCCCTTAAGGTCACACCTAAAGGATGATGCCCTTATCCGTAAAGTTGATTAATTGTATGACGATACAAGTTAATCAATTCCTTGAAATTGAACAATTTAATTTGCGAGAGAGAATATTGATATCTTATTGTAATGGGATTAAATAAGATTTATTTTAGTAATTGAAATACTTTATTACTAAAATTGTTTATTGTTTGTGAAACAATAAAGATAAGAATGAATGGTTAATTATAATTACAAGATGTTGTGAATTATAATTATATGACCCATTTTATTTATGTGATCAAGTATCACTAGTCAATTTGTTGTATGTAATTTAATTAATTCATAAAATAATATTTATGTGATAAATATGCATTAAATTAATTAATAACATGTAGTATATTACATAAGACATATTGTGTGACAAATGACAAATTGACAAAATAAAATGGTAGTCCGTATTATGGAGGGTGGACCGAATTAGGAAGAGTATGTAGTGGGTTGTGCTTATATTAATTTATGTGATAGAATTAAATAATAAGCCTACCTACAACTAGCGTTACACCTACTCTTACACATCTATTTCTTGTGAAGACAAAAAGTGAAAAGTGGATGCCCTATTTCTTTACTCCAACCGTGAACCATGAAAAAGAAGTGAATGAGTTCTCTTATTTTTCATTCTAATATAACATGCAAAAGTTCATGAATTATTCTCTCTTCTCTCTCTTTAATCTTCATCAAAATATGAGATTTTTGATTCAAATTGTTCATAAAAGATTACTAAAATTATTAGTGTAATATATGAGTGTTAGTAATCAATTTTAAGGTAAACTACTAAACTAATATCTAGCTAATATTATTTAGTGGGGATAAAGGATAATCTTGGGTGCAATCAAGAGGAGAACCTCTACTTTGGGATTTTGGAGGATCATCCTTATATTCATTATAGCTCAAGAACTAACAAGAAGGAGATCTTGTTGCTGCCATATGATGACCGAAATATTAGATGGTGAGAAATCGATTTTCTTATCTCTTCTTATTTAGTTTGCATGCATAAGATTTGTATTTAATTTTATGACTAAATTAAATGTAACATATATGAATATGTCATGTAATGAGATATAGATTTCTAACAGTTCTCACGATTTTCAACAAGGGTAAAGGTAAGGGCAAGACTCATGGCGACCTAGCTGTAGGTGAGCCAAAGTTTAAGAAGCCAGGAAATGGTAAGAGTGGTCCCGGTGAGACTAGTGGCTCACAGGGCAAGGCAAAGAGCAAGGGCGGTGACATTGAGTGCCACCATTGTCACAAGACTGGACATTGGAGGAGGAATTGTCCCGTGTACCGTGAGGACATCAAAGCAGGCCGCGTCGTTCCTATTGGTATGTCATCTTATATTCATATGATTGAGATTAACCATACAAGTTTCAGAACTTGGGTACTTGATACTGGTTCTGGTTCTCATCTGTGTAATAATTTGCAGGACCTAAAGAACATCATACCTCTCGAAAAGGGTGATGTGGACCTGCGAGTCGGGAATGGAGCACGAGTTGCTGTAGTCTCGAAGGGAACATATGTAATCCAACTCCCTAGTGGTTTTCAGTTATTTTATATAACTGTTACTATGTACCCAGTTTATCTAAGAACATTATTTCTATTTCCGTACTCGATATAGACGGTTTTGCATTTTCAATAAAGGATAATACCTGTATTTTCTTTTTAATGAAATGATTTATGGCAAAGCAGTTTCCATGAATGGAATTTACATCTTAGATCAAACCACGGAAGTATTACACGTGAATAATAAGAAATTAAAGGTTGGTGACAAAGATCAAACCTATCTATGGCATTGTCGAATGGGACACATAAATGAGAAACGCGTGAAGAAACTCGTCGATAATGGGACTATTCCCGCATTCGAATTTTCTACATATGGCACGTGTGAATCATGTCTCATTGGCAAAATGACTCGAATTTCCTTCAAAGGTGTTGGAATGCGCGCTACTGACCTATTAGGACTCATACATACTGATGTTTGTGGACCTATGTCAATTACTGCTAGAGATGGCTATAGATATTTTATCACTTTCACGAACGATTTGAGTAGATACGGATATGTCTACTTAATGAAGCATAAAAGTGAGTCCTTTGAGAAATTAAAGGAATACCAGAACAGGGTTGAAAACCAAGTGGGTAGAAAGGTTAAAGCACTCCATTCAGATCGGGGTGGCGAATATCTTTCAAATGAGTTTGATCAACACCTTAAAGACTGTGGAATCGTTTTGCAGTTAACTCCAACTGGAACACCTCAATTAAATGGTGTGTCCGAACGGAGAAATCGAACCTTACTTGATATGGTTCGATCCATGATGAGTCACATGGTAGTGCCTGATTCATTATGGGGTTTTTCTCTTTTGTCAGCTGCTCTTATACTTAACCGAAGTCCGACTAAACCTGTCGACAAGACTCCATATGAAATGTGGAAGGGAACGGTCCCTAACTTGTCCTTTATTCGGGTTTGGGGCTGCGAGGATTATGTCAAGTGGAGACACGAGGATAAGCTTGGCCCGCGATCGGTCAAGATATACTTTATAGGTTATCCAAAAGGAACATTTGGTACTTCTATTCGCCTACCGAACATCTAGTTTTTGTTGCGGCAAGTGCGACGTTCTTAGAGAAAGAATTTCTCGAGAACAAGACGAGTAATAGAACCTTTGAGGTGTCGGAGATTCCAGAACCAACAACCGAGGAATGGATGGAGGAAGTTGTTCCTCCAACTGATGACACGGTTCATATTCCTGAGGAACCTAGGAGGTCGGGTAGAGTCTCTAATCCTCCGGACAGATACATTGGCATGGTCGAGGAGAATGACGTTTTACTCCTTGAGAGTAATGAACCCGCTACCTATAAAGGTGCTATGGCCTGTTCCGACTCAAAGCTATGGCTCGAAGCCATGCAATCCGAGATGGACTCCATGTATGAGAATAACGTATGGGATCTAGTTGATTTACCTAATAAGGTACAACCTCTACAGTGTAAATGGCTTTACAAAATAAAGCATTCTGTAGACGCGCAACCAGATACCTATAAGGCACGACTTGTGGCAAAAGGTTTACTCAAGTGCACGGATTGCGTTATGATGAAAATTTTGCACCCGTAGTCATGTTACGTTCCATTCGGATAATCTTAGCGATTGCCGCATTTCATGACTATGAAATTTGGCAAATGGATGTGAAAACCGCCTTCTTAAACGGTTATTTGGAGGAAGAGTTGTACATGGTGCAACGCGAAGGTTTCATAGATCCTGAACATCCTAAGAAAGTATGCAAGCTTAAGCGTTCCATTTATGGACTTAAGCAAGCTTCTCGGAGTTGGAATCATCGTTTCGACCAGGTGATAAAAGAGTATGGTTTCACTTGATCGGTCGAAGAACCATGCTTATATATCAAGTCGAGTGGGAGCAAGATTGTATTCTTGATATTGTATGTTGATGACATACTCTTGATTGGGAATGACATTCCTCTCCTATCTTCGGTTAAAGAATGGTTGAAGAACCATTTCCAGATGAAAGATCTGGGTGAGGCACAACGCATTTTGGGAATCCGTATCTACCGAGATAGATCACGACGGACGTTATCACTAAGTCAGGAGTCTTATTTGGATAAGATTCTTGAGAGGTTCAGCATGACCAACTCCAAGAAGGGGAACCTTCCAATGACGTCTGGGATGCAGTTGAGCAAGTCTCAGTCACCCACGACGCCTGAAGGGATTGAGCGCATGAGTCGTGTTCCTTATGCATCTGCAATAGGATCAATCATGTATGCCATGATATGCACACGTCCAGACGTGTCATATGCATTGAGTATGACGAGTCGGTACCAAAAGAATCCAGGTGAAACACACTGGATAGCTGTTAAAAATATCCTCAAGTACCTACGGAGGACTAAGGATAGGGTATTGACTTATGGAGGCGATACTAAGCTATGCGCAATCGGTTGCGCAGATGCTAGCTTCCAAATGGATCGAGATGATTAGAAATCTCAGTCTAGATTCGTTTTTACTCTTAATGGTGTTGCGGTCAGCTGGAATAGTTCCAAATAGGAAGTTGTAGCAGATTCTACTACTGAGCCATTGAAATATGATAAGCATGGAGGGCACGTTATTTTCATGAGAATTAAACGTGTAACCGAGTTATAGTAGTTGATTATGAATTCGATACGTTATCTTTTTCATATACTATTTATAACTTCATCGTTTTAATATAATATTTTGTTTTTCATGTGGATTGTACTGACAACTTTGAACGCCACAAAGTGAATTGAATTACATTATATTTTGTTTGGTCCGTAATCGCCTACAAGAGCTAATAACTCTGGCTATTATATTGTGCAGTCGATTGATGGTGGGTTCAACGAGCCATAAGTCAAACTGTTGACTGATCGATCACAAATGCGAGATTATAGCGATACCTCGTAGGACAAATTTTTGTGACAACGTAATGAAGTCCTAAATGTTTAAAACATTCGGTGCCAGGTCTTGGATAGGACATCCATTATGTTCCTAGAGTCGATTCTTTTGACTATCGACTGTCTCTTAAGATTAAGGCAGTTTTTGGGTGACTTTGGTTTCTTTCTCACGGTCTGCCGTAACTGGAGGCTAAGTAGATTTTTTCTGGGTCATTTCATACTGTGCTTACATCGGCAGGATTCGAGTTGAGGAAAATATCCAACCCTTATCAGGTATAGTTATTTCTCAGGGCCACTCGAGGAGTTGTAACTGAAATGCATGGCCATGCTCGAATGTTGATTCGTTTATCAGTTAAGTTACTCTCTAGTCGGGGAAACCACTCTTGATAATGATCGCTTGTAAAATACGACCTTTGTGAATACGGATTTGCAAATTGTTTTACATTGAGTGGGAGAAATTTTAGGATATGAGAATCGGTTATCGCACATACACTTGTGAGGACAAGTGGGAGTTTGTTGGAGCTTTTGTCCTCCACAAATTAGTGTGATAACATTTGTAAATCTCTTACAGGTTCACAAGGGTATACTTCGTATTTTAATCAGTTGATTAACGATTACCTAATAACGGTTGGCTTGCTAGAAAGTTTGACGTTATTATCATACAGATGGCGGTGATCAACTGGTCCCTAAAGGTCACACCTATAGGATGTGTTTGAGAGATGTGGTTATAGAAATATAATCACATTGATGCCTTATATGACTAAACAGTTAGTCAATGTGTTAATGAGACAATTATTTAATGAAGATTAAATAATATTAGTTGAGACGAATTAACTGTCAATTCCTAAATTGAATATAATAAGTTATATTTAATTAAATGTATGTAATGTTAGCTTGGACAAATTAATCTGTTAATTCATAATTAAATGTAATCGGTTATATTTAATATCAACAAGATGAATGTGTCATAGTGGTAATAGTGAGGGTACTCAAACCAAGAGGTCATGGGTTCGATCCTCACTAGATGACAATTTATCTTTAACACATTTATACATTTTTTGAATAACCGAAAATAAGGATTTTAATCCTTATTATTTCGGGTTCATATGGGCCGATTTTTGGAAAAAGAAAATCAACCCTATTTCTCCATATACTCGGTTATAAGGAGAGTTAGGTTTTTTTTTCTAAACCTAATTTTTGCTCATCATTTTATTCTCATCAGAAAATCACACAAATAAACCCTAATATTTACAGAAAATTGGGGATCTCATTTTAGCAATTTGAGGGGCATTTCTCGGAGCATCTTGGGTGCAACTGATAGGGGAATATCATTGCGATATTGTTCATAGGCCATAAAAGCTAGGACCGAAGGTTATTTCTTAATCATTTACGATTTTGTTTATGCAATTTATTTTATGACTAGTTATCATCACTTTATAATTCGTTATAATCCTTAAATATAAAGGGATGCATACAGATAAATCCCACAATTAGGCCGCGTCAAATGACGACAAGCCTCGGTGAGGGTTGTTTCAAGCCTTTTAAACCCCGAAAATGGCCTTTTCCCGCCATATTTGGCCATTTCTTTCGAAACTCAACCACTCATGTGGTAAATTGGGTCAAGTTAAGTCTAAGTTCAAGCCTAGTCACGGGTTTGAGTCGAAATTCCGGCAGCATTTCGTTATAATAGCAATTATGCCCTAGAAAATTGTCCTGAAAAAGCTATAACAAATCAAAAATCCGACATGGTATAAAGTTTACCCATTACACAAGGGTTCCAAAAACCAAATTTCATCAAAAAATGGACAATCCTAAAGGCATTTTCGAAGCAATTTTCGAAACAGTTGAGAAACCGTCTCAATTTCACTCAAATGCTCAATACTTGAGGAAAATTAAAAAATAATACATGGTTATGTTCCTAACAGTGCCAATTATCCATTTCTAATGTCAATTTTACAAGACAAATCCATTTGGGGGAAAAGCCCCAAATTTTCGACATATTGGATTGAAAAACCCTAATTTCTTCGATCAAAATCAAGCAAAATCAAGAATTAAAGTAAGGATAAGACACATGCCTCTATTATTCATGATTCGTGGAGTGGATTGATCAAGTTTTGACGAAAAATGGTTGGAATTTGAGAGAGTTTTAATAAGAAATTGTGTTTCGAATTATGAAACAAAACACGGTTTCTGTCGAGTTTTACTCAGACAGGGACGAGCTTGAGAAAGGATGCAGCACTTGCTGCGCCTCTTCCAAGACTCGCAGCTCTTGTTGCGCCTCTTCCCCAGCTCAATTTTCAAAATCTCATTACAAGTTAGTTGTTTGTGGGCCCGTCTTTGGTGCGCCTCTTCTCCAACACCATACATCATATATTCGGTCTATTGGACCTTTATTTTTGTCCGGGCCCGTATTTTTTCCATAGTAGACTGTGAAGCCGTCGCAATATTTTACCTCGTTCTATATCCGTCCAAAGCAGACTGTGAAGCCATTGCAGTATTTTATCTTCAAGCAGACTGTGAACTGTCGCAGTATTTTATCTCCCAACAAGGATCTTTCATCAGGACTTCGCTTGCAGCAACGAGCGAATTTTGCCTTTATCTATACTTTTACCCAATAAGAGTTCATGATATCCGATTGTACTTATCGAGAGATGAAGTTTGTTTGGAAGCAGACACGAGCAGATTCCCATAAATGATTCAATCCAGACAGAATCATCAGCATATTCCCCGACGAGAGTTCGTTTGAGACCGACACAAGCAGATTCCCCCAGCAGTTCCTACCGACGTCCAGCTGTCCTCAATTTTATTCATTCCGAGAAAGAAGTCTCAAGTATGATGTCTTCTTATGGCTGGCGAGCCTCCTTACGTAGTCTAAAGGACTTTAAACGACCCTCCCCGATAGTCGACAAACTCTAAAATGTTCCCGACGACAGGTCCTTGGCTCAGACCCCTTGAGCCGCCTCGCATCGCCATAGTCATCAGGTTGTAACCTTCGATTGAGCTGATGGCTATACTTTGACTTTCGCCTTGTCCAAGCCCCAGTCAAAGTGAGGGCTCTGTAGATACCTCATTTCTGCACCTCCCGCAAGCCACCCGGTGATGATTGGGCCGCATGTTTGGTATACGGGATGATTTATGACAGTTCATAAGTTTATCATCAAGTGATAGCTCAAATACTTGTGTCTACCCCTTAGTTGTCATCTACGCGCCGATACGGTCGTATTGACAGTAATTAGAGCTCATTTGGAGTCCGGGTAAAAAACCGCTTCATTTTCTAATAAACCGTTTAAAATGCCGAGTCGGAATGTCCTAGAATATTCCGGATTTTTATTCCATAAATTAATTTTATATCTTTTGGTAAAATATATCCCGAAAATATTATTTTAAGAAATAAGGAAGTAGAGATCCACCACAATTCCATAAAAGAAATGCGGAATTCTTTCTTCCGCAGGAGGAAACTTCTGGGGAAAGGACGCAGCAGCTGCTGCGCCTCATCAAAGGATCGCAGCACCTGCTGCGCCTCTTCCCCAGCTCTTTTATGCGTGTTTTCAGATTTTTTCGTGATTTCTTTCCAAAGTTTGAGTCATTCCATAACTCTCCATATTTTTTAGTATAAATAGGGACCTTCGTTCCATATATTTTTCACGCGAGTGTCCACCCTTCTCTTCTCCCTTTGCATTCTAAGACCATGCTCTAAGATTTTGACGTCTACGTGCTTGATCAATCGATGGCGTAAGCTTAGATCATTCTGAGTACCAGTCACGTTGCATGACCGACCAATTTGACCACTACACATCAATCAACTTATTCTAAATCCTCTTACGAGGGCACTTTCATCATACATTCGAGTCGAGCAATCACTAAAACGACAACTTAGTTAATCTCGTTTCGTCAAACATGTAAGTCTGAGGGTGTAAATCCCATCTTTTTTATTTCATTTTATTTTTTGTACTAATTAATGTAAGATTTACGTCAAAAGTACGTTTAAAATCGACTTATAAAACCCTATTATCAAACTGTTTTTATGGATTAACAGTGAGCAGACGTCGAGAAGAAACGCAGCAACTGTTGCGCCTCTTCGAAGAGTCGCAGCATCTGCTATGCCTCTTCCAGAGGCTGCCGCAGTTCCTGCTTTTCTTCTTCTTCCTCGGTTCTCTGATGATTTTGTTCCTTTTCTTTTCTTCTTTTCTTTCTTTCATTCACATATAATAAATCTTTTAATACATATTCTTAATAATTATGCTTTGTTTTATGATTTATGTCCCTTATAATCGATATTTGCGGGTTTTCGCCATTAAATCAAACCCGGATTTTTAGAGATTCGATTCATTTATATCAAGTTTCTCTGATTCGTCTTTGTACATGTTTTCAGTTTATTTCCAGTTTGTCACGCCTTTCAACTCGTTTCCATCTTCATAAATTTAACCTAGTTTGACATAACTCGCTTTAATTAGCCACTAATTTGTTTTAATTAGTTTTAATTCATTTTTATCGCTTTTATGACGATTTCATATGTTAATAATACGATAAATCACTTTCATCTGAGTCAAATATCAATAATCAACCGTTAAACCTATCAACAAACGTAAATAACACGCAGTTCTCACTTCACCACCAGAATTCACCTGAGGAACAGACGCAGTGACCACTGCGCCTCTTCCAAGGGACGCAACAATGTCGCGCCTCTTTCAGGGTGATTTCTGTCTATGAATTTCCGTTCTTGCTTTGACCTAATTCTTTAATTACGTAATTAATCGACTATTACCCGTAATATCACCCTTACTCTGTCCATATTTTCTACCCTAGTTTATTTTTCTTTACTTTTCTCAAATTGTCCGTCTTAAGTATATTTTTGACGTAAATCATTAATCGTTGTAATTTATTGTAATTTATTGTAATTTTAATTATCGAAATTTATTTATTGTATTTTATTATGGATGATTTATTCACTTGTTCTTCACATGTAATTAATTCTAAACCTTAATTCGACATTAATGAGTGCTAAATTATATGTTCACCGACTTAGTTAATTCTCACATGCTAGGATCAAAACTTTGGATGTTGCATTGCATGCATATAATCGACAACATATCGAGTATGAATAACTTCTCTAATCATTAGTAGAGGCCGCTATCGAGGCGGGCGGGATTAGGTGTTCAGTAAAAGGACTTCCTAATACGTACCCTCACCCCTTACTCCAGATCTCTGTGAACATCCGTGTTCATTGGCATCCACGAGAATCATTCTAGATATAGAATTCTAAGGGTAACGAGTTCTTAGTGTCCATGTCACTACTTTGTGTCTTGACATGACAAGAGGTATTCGAACGGTTCCAATTTCCCATAAAAATTGGTGGCGAGTCCACAAATGCAAACGCTTGTTCCCAACCACCCCCGTGGGCCCCCCGTGTCCATAACTCATAACCACCCACGTAGTGACAAACCGAGACAATAGGCACTAGGTTTGATATGAGGGCGCCTAGTCATCCAAAACAAATCTCATGTTGTACTCATATCAGGTTCATTTTTTTACACACACCTAGGTTCATTTTTATTTATTGTTTTAGGTTCCAAAATCGCAGCTATGATACCACTTTGTAACACCCCCTTCTTACCCGGGTAAGGTAATTAGGAGATGTTACCATCTCAGTTTCCCGAGGCTGGGTAATTAGGAGAATACAAGTTACACAACTACGACTCTCTAAAGAAGATTATCTCATGCCAACTCAACTCCAAGTCTGAAGCTCATCCCGTCTTCCACGTGACACCAAATACAACATGTACTCAACCTGCTCCCCATATGACCGGAAATATCATATGGATCGACACAGGCCACCCCAGAAATAGGTGACAATTACACAGACACATAACACGTCAGTTTCAATAATTTAATATAAGACACGACATGATAAATAGATATACAACATGCCAATAATATGAATGAGATACAATTATACAATCACTATGCCGGTACCAGGACACGCCCAGACGTACCCATAACCACCGGTGTCAGGGACACGCCTACGATACCACACATCACCACAACGTTACCGGGACACGCCCAGATATATACCGGGTCCGAAAACCAACCGGATCCCCTGCCAGATGTCGTGCCTTACTCACACGAGTCCCTCCGAACTCAAGTCATTAATTTGCATATCCCTCTTGGAGTGGGAAGCTCCAAGAGGCGACTCAAGCGTAAGACGGTCCCCCAACCGTCTTACGTCTCCTCAACAACAAAAATCACCACTAACAATTACCAACCATCACATATATCACTAAATAACGTAGCATAATATGTCACTATGCCCATTTCATGGTAAATATGTAATATCTTACCAATTTGCCTTTTTCTCATTCATCATGCATGCCAATCAAACCACAAGATATAATACAAATCCAACAACATAACAGACTCACCAAGATCCTCACACATTACCACATGATATAAATCCGACCTATAATATGCAAATGATACAAAAGACATATAAACATACACACATTATTGAAACCGAGTAGAATTAACCTACCTTTTAGCTATCTTCATGAGCTACTCGAATCCGACCCGATTCCGTCTCATAAAACCCTCTCGTCTTATACAAACCACACAATACTATCTACAAATAGATCATACACTATCATACACTACAAAACCCCTAATTATCACCCACTAATTACCCATAAAATATGCCCTAATTACTAATTAATTACCCAAGACAAAACCCCCAAAAGTTAGGGTTTAAATTAACTAAAGAAGGGTAGATCTTAACATAAAAAGTAAGAGGAAGGAAGGAAGAGGATTTAGAATCCACCAAATAAAGCTTGAATCCCATGAGAGTGTGTTTGTAAGGGTTTTTGAGAGAAGGGAGAGTGTTTAGAGTAAGAAGGAAGAAGGAAGAAATGATTTGGATAGCTAAGTTGTAATCCCGAAATTGGTGTTTATCGAGTGCTGCACAGTGGCACTCGGTTAAGTGCTCGTCCACTCGACCGAGTGTCAGCCACTCGATCGAGTGTCAGCCACTCGATCAAGTAAACACCCTACTCAGTCTACTACAGCCTCACTAGGTCTAGTTTAGGTCACACTAGGTCTAGCGTACGATCATTCCTTGCTTCCGAGTAGTTCCCACAAACTCTGAGGTCTCCTCATGCATCCCAAGGTACTTTTGAGGGTCCTAAAGAATCCGGGTATTACAGTAACACACTACCAATTATCCTAATCCCTACTTTAGGAGTAACAGTGTGAAGAGATTATAAAAAAGTGGAATTTCAAAATTTTACAGAGCTCAAACCTTTATCCAGTATCTCCTGTGCTCAGCTTAATTATATTCCTTGCATGAGTGTCCACCATATGGCATTTCCCATCCTTATGCCATGACACTTGGAATTGATTAGGTTTCTCAATTGGTGTTACAATTTCAACTTCAGGAGCAGGTGATACGGTCATGGATATCATCGATGAGTTTATAGTGGATATCGATATGGACAATCCTATGGACTGGTCAAGGCTGGTTCAAGTGATGTTCCAATAACTCAATTAATTACGACTAAAGCTAATTGGATTGGTGAGTCAATGGTTAATTATATTTGCCTAATCAATTTCAAAGACCAGCTTAATTAATCGGTCAAGGCTACCGGCTCAATTAATCGGTCAAGGCTAGACTACACAATTAATTGAGGGATAAATGGGGATTTATTTGAGTAATTAAGAAGATTTATTTGAGCATTTAAGTTAGCTTTATTTCAGCCTTGTATAATTTTTTTTAGCTGTTATAGGGTTGTTTTAATAGGTAAGTTTTAGCCTAGTCAAAATCTAATTAAGGGACTTAATTATGTAGTTTATTACCTCATTATGGCAGCCCGTTTTAGGCATGTAATCTTGGCTATTTAAGGCCTTGTTTTCCTTCGCATTGGCATCAAAAGAAATAATACACAAACACTTTGTTTTATGTTAAAATTGTTGGTGCAAATTCTATTGTTTTTCTTCAACGAGTTATGAGTAATTACGCGATCATTTTCAATAGGTCTGGAACTTGATCACCATTGTCGAGTTATAGGTCTAACTCGCCAAATATCAGTCCTTAGTTTGATAATTGTTTGCTTCAAATATCACGGTTCAGATTGGGTTACACTTCGTGCATTCGGATCTTATCGTGTGTTTGTTGTTCGATGTTTTACGTTTCCAGCTCAAATCACTTTCAGACAGTTCATAACACCTATAACACGCCAACTATCAGGCCAAGATAATTAGAGCGTTACCATCTCGGTTTCCCGAGTTAGTGTTTCAAAACTTCAATAAAAGAACATTTTATTAATATAATGTAATGTTTAATGAATTACATAAACGTAAACAAATGAAGAAAAGTACAACTCATGACATCTATACTCTTCTAGCCAACTAGACTCGTCTCGAGACTCATCAAGCTCGTCCCGTCTCCCGTGTGCTATTCAAACAACCTATACTTAACCTGCTCCCCATATGATCGGAAATATCATATAGATCGACACAGGCCACCCCTGAAATAGGTGACAATTACACAGACACAACAAACGCCAGTTTCATGAAAATAAATAAAGTGTGAACCGACTCGAGTGTGTGAATATACAACATGACCATGATATGAATGAACCACTATCAAACAACCACCACCACGGTACCGAAACACGCCCAAACATACTGACAACCGCACTGGTACCGGGACACACCCAGATATACCAATAACGACAAACAGGTACCGGGACACGCCCAGACGTACCAGGTCCGGAGGCAAAATACAATCACAAACGTCATAATATGAAATGCATGACAGACAACATACACCATGACATGCCAAACATGCCATGGATACCAGTTCCTCAAATATCCCGACTCGTCTAGTCGTCATGACCAACAACATGCAATGCGACTCACTCAATGCAATTAAATGACAAAAGACGCATTTAATAAATAAATACGATAATGAAACTGAATAGGATAAACCTACCTTTTCGTGAGCTCCATAAGCAAACCCGATCCAATAATAATACCGCTTCATAAAGCCCCACCTAATTAAATTAATTTAATATATTTAATTACTAACTAATCTAATTAATATTAAATAAGAATTCAATTAAACAAAACCCGTCTCAAATATTCCCCAATCACATGGGTCAAATCCCAACTCATACGCATTATTTAATTAATTAAATCTCGTCTTAAATTCTACCCAAAACCCGTCATCCCCCACACAAACACACGGTTTGAACCATCTGCTTGAACCACCAAACTACCTCGAGACAAAGGCCAACCACCCTCCAACCACCACAACCGACACCAACCACCACCGTGGCCTCCCCTGACTATGGTGGCCCCGCCGTCAGCCCACCATGGCAGTAATAACAGTGGCGGCCTGCAACAATAACACCAACATACAATAAAAACAACAACCATGCTACAAACACCCCTAAACCACCACGACAGCCACCTCCGTCGGGCGCCACTACTGCCACACGTAGCCACGGTTGTCGCCACCCCTACAACCACCATAAACGACCATGACATTCAAAACAACAACCATGACCAAACAACTACAACCACAACAACTCGCATCCGTACACCCTCTTTTCTGAAGGAAATGTAGATCTATATACATACTAACATACTCATATATGTTAAAATTAATTTGTCATAAAATTAAAAGTGGATTTTATGCATGCAAACTTTAATAAAAGAAGATAAGAAAACATTTTCTCACCATAATAATTTCGGTCATATTGGGCACCAACAAGATCTCCTTCTTGTTAGTTCTTGAGCTTTCCAATAATGGATGAACATACAAAAATCCCAAAGTAGAGATTCTCCAATTAGTAGCACCCAAGACAATCCCTTAATCCCACAAACTAACATGTACTAGATGTTTATATTGAGGTTTACCTTAAATTTGATTACTAATACTCATATATTACTTTGATAAAATTAGTAATCTTACATGAACAATTTGGATTAAAATCTCATCTTTTTGATGAAGATTAAAGAGAGAGAAGAGAGAATATTCATGAACACTTGCATGTTAATTGAATGGTAGTGTGTGAATAAAAGAAAAGAACCAACAACCCATAAAGAGGGGGAGTGTCACGGTTTTTTTGGAGCCTCAAATGGCATCATTTCTTTTCTTTTTACTCTTCTCAAAATAGTAGGTGTGTAAGATGTGTAAGGCTAGTTGTAGGTAGGCATCATTATGTTTATTTTATCAATTAAAATAAAACAACCAAAACCCACTAACACACCCTCCATTTTCGGTCCATTACTTAAAATGGACTACCATTTTATTTTGTCAATTTATCATTTGTCACACAATATGTCACATGTAGTATGATACATGTTATTAATCAATTTAATGCATATTTATCACATAAATATCATTTCATGAATTAATTAAATTACATACAACAAATTGACAAGTGATACTTGATCACATAAATAAAATGGGTCATACAGTTATAATTCACAACTTCTTGTAATTATAATTAACCATTCATCCTTATCTTTATTGTTTCTCAAACAATAAATAATTTTAGCAACAAATCATTTTATTACTAAAATAAATCT
Source organism: Silene latifolia (assembly GCF_048544455.1). Classification (NCBI taxonomy): domain Eukaryota; kingdom Viridiplantae; phylum Streptophyta; class Magnoliopsida; order Caryophyllales; family Caryophyllaceae; genus Silene; species Silene latifolia. Next base: position 51,776,283 of record NC_133536.1, read on the forward strand.
TATTTAATCCCATTACAATAAGATATCAATATTCTCTCTCACAAATCGAATTGTTCAATTTTAAGGAATTAATTAATCAGACGGTATACAACTAATTAACCTTTTCAATTAAGGGAATCGTCCTTTAGGTGTGACCTCAAGGGATCAACTGATCACCACCGTCGCACGACAGTAATGTCAAACTCTAGCCAGCCAATCATTACCGATATGTGTGGACCAGTTGACTATATATGTAATGTATCATCCCTTCCGTATTCTTGAAATGAGATTTAATAATGATATTTAAATCATATGATCGCACTATTGTTGAGGACACATTTCCCAACAATCTCCCACTTGTCCTCGACAAGTGTGCGTCACCAATTCTCTTGTCCTATTACTATCTCCCACTCAATGCAAGGTGTCTTTCGGGTCGTACTTGCAAGTGATCATATCGAGAGTGGTTTCCTCGATCTGGAGAATAACTGATTGACCGGATTTATCCACTCTGGATACCTTCCGAGCGTGGCCACGCATTTCCAGTTCATTACTCCTCGAGTGGCCCTGAGATATTGTTTTAACCCTGACAAGGGGGTGGACAATTCCTATCGCACTTATTCCCTTCGACTAGCCACAGCCATCATAACCCAAAATATGCCCATTTGACCCCATTTACGAAGGTCGTAGTAACACAAATCAAAGTTAATCTGAAACTGTGCCATCTTAGGCGAACAGTCTTTAGTCAAAAGAATTGACTCATTAGAATACTATAGTAGCTCTCGCCACGACCAGGCTTTATAAATTTGCCAGAACTCTATAAGCGGTCACTTCCCGACAAAGTGTTCCTAACAGTCTGCCTATGTGATCGACTAGTCATCTCACATGACTCTATGGCACTTGAACTTGCCATCAATCGCATCACACTCTAGTCACTTCGAGACGTCACCTCATACAAGTGACTATGGGCGAATACAATGCTAATCCGTGTTCACTTTAACGGGGTTTAATTGTCTCTACAACCCGTTTGGATGTAACAAAGTACAATAAAAGAGTTTTAAAGTAAAACTCGAACGACAAATGCGATTATCACATATGAATAGTCAATGACTGATTACTATTTCATGTTCTATAATCTAATTTGATCTTGTACGTAGTTGTTCATTTCAATTCAATTGAAATGACATGACTCATCACGTTTAGCCTTTGAGAAGGCTTTGGTTAGTAGGTTTTATCAATTTCTTGTACCTTACTTAACCTCACTACATACTCGTTTTCCTTTGTAATGTATACATTTGCATTACAAAACTTTCTGAGTACGTGTCGAGATCCAATCAAGACATAGGCCCTCTAGCCTAAGAATAGCTCCCACTGTTTTCACGGTGTACGGGACTCATCCTTCTTGCACATCTCATGATTGCAAGTGTACTCAATTTCCGTTATAAATATCTCTCATTGTTCTTTATTGCCTAGAACGATTCTAGAAAATCTACTTCTTAATTAACATAGCCACAATGGTATCTTAACCATCTTAATGTGTTTTGATTATGGTTTTGTCGGAAACCATGCGCAATGTCAATTGTCAATTGTCACTTGTGTAACACCCTTACACAAAATTGCACCATAAACACTTTGCTTTACTTCTTTAATGCTTCTGCAAGCACTTAAGGGTAATCTTTACAGCTTACTTGGTAAAGATTACTTAAATTCGATTTTTGAAAACAATTCATCATACTCAAAGCATATGAAGTGTTATACATCATTTCTTTATAATTGATTCGGCAGCGGAAGCAAATGAAATCAATCAAATATGTTCAATTTAATTGAACTAGTCATGAATCTTATCAACATAAGACTCCTTACTGGCGCTAATATCATGTGGATTTATCTTCATAAATCCGGATATTCAAGATGTATTATAATACTCCAAAAGTCTTAAATCATTCTCAATGATCAATATGTCATCCACATATCGGACTAATTAAAACTTCCGTAACTCCCACTAAACTCCATGTATAAACACAACTTCTCGACTTATCGAGAAACGTTTTATAACATGATCAAATCATTGATTCCAACTCATTGATGTCCTACTTAAGATTCTCTCTTAAGTTTCACATAATCTTAGGATTGCAAGAATCTACAAAACTCAAGACATGTATTGAATACATTCCTTCTTTTGAAGAAGCGGGTTTTAGATTCACTTGCTACGTATTTCATAACCTCATAATGAAACACAATCCTTAAGAAGATCCAAATAGACTTAAGCATTTTAATTAGTGCAAAACCCTTTGCAACCAATCTTGCTTTGAAATATCTCTTTATTAGTGCAAAACCCTTTGTCACTAATCAAGCCTTTTTGTTTCGGATTTTCATGGCTCTAAGCCTTGTATTGAGTTGTGACTTTAAACACTCTTATGTAAGTCATATGTTCATTACTTTCCAGAAGTAATCAACTTGAATCAAACAATTTCTTTTGTAAGTTATAAGCTCTTTACTTTCTTAAAAGTAGCATGAATTCATCATTTTTAACAAGTGACGAATTTAACCTCCTAGGTTTTGAAGAAACAACGTCTTACACAAAACGTCTCATGTAGCCAAGAAAGACCAGTTTCTTGCGACATAACATTTTTTTGTGGCATTCTTTGTGGCTCTTGAATAATTTCTCCCACTCTGTCTTCTAAAAATAAACTTGTATTTTAGAAAGACAGCTTCACGAGCCGCAAACCCGTCGTACTCGTGATAATTGAAGAGGGAAAAATGAGCATTTGTTTCTTGTGAAAACTTACAAACATGGTACCCTTACCATTTCATATCTCATATGATTCGATTTAGTGGAAAAATAATTTAGACAAAATGATAAAATCCCCAAAAGGATCAAGTAACTCAAAATAACTTGATCGAAGTCCAAACCTTATCGAATAGCGTTTGAATTCTTATCCAATCATACATTATCCCATAATGCGTGTTAAGAGAGATTAATTTGTGATACTATATCACAATTCATTTGGCTTATATCAAAATCTTCACTTTGATAATCCCATCACGACTAAATCGTGATTCCTTGAACTCTTTGAAATTCTTCAAAGATTTCTCTATTTACCTTATTAAGTGAACATATTAGTGTCAACTTAAATCGTTGGTAAAAGATAATGATCAACCTATTTTGGATAGATGATTTACAACCTCGATCTCCTTTTCAACCAAAAGGCATGAGACATCTTGCTTTGAATACAAGATACGCATATACCATTAACAATCTAATGGTTTCAAGAGTACTCGATAACTCTTTACGTTCATCATTCCAAAATTTAAGGTTTAATCTTGGGTTACCAATTTGAATCTTACATCATCTACATGATATATCATTCTAGTTTGTTTTAGAATATAATCACCTTGATAATGGGCTAGCCATACATCAAATCGTGGTGTATAGGGTCACAAAAGTGAAAACCCTTTTTTGTATCTTAACAAGTTTATATTCTTATTTAGAGTTTATGCACTTAATAGTGACAATTAAGTACAACTTTAAATCCAAAAACTAGATTGAGTACACAATTACTCTATCTCTCGACATTATTGTTGCTAGTCGTCATATTCTAATCATCCTATGTATCAAGTACAATGATGAAAACCTCCACTGGTTTCTAATATTGACGAAGTGGTACTAGCAAAATTTATGTTTAATCAAATAAACATTTAAAGAAGAAGGTCCCATTAGATGTCCCACAACTAACTTGTTGATTCTTCAATAATTTGGGGCAGTTTCCTTTCTTGTGTCCAACATTTAAGACAATGGAAACTTTATTGGTCGGGATTGATAGGTTTATTATCGTCATTCCTCAATGACTTTACTTTTAACATTACCTTGTATCAATTCCATTATTATCTTTACTTCTTGAACCTCGTCCTCATCTTAACGGTTTAAGAGAATGCTCCCACTCATTTCAATGAGTCTTTGCTTTGAGAAGCAAAATTGAATTCATGAAGATTACTCTTCATTTGTTCGTTTTAGTCTTAAAACTTTCATTGAAGTGGTTGCGTTATTTTGGTCAATTACGAATTTGAAAATCTAATCACCAAAATAATTTATCGCTTCAAGGTACTTAATTCAATTAAGCATATGAAACATAGTCCATTGTAAGTAGAAGTGTTAGTCAAGAATCAAAAACCTGTTTGATAATGAATAACTTTAATCTATACTCTTTACAAGAGATCCTTAGCAATGGTTCGTTTGAGGTTTTAGAAGCAAATTCAAATTTTGTCTTTAGTTACGATGTTTTAATGGAGATTCGTTATCAAAATCGAAATGATATCGTATATGAATTGTGGTAAAGAAATAGAACAATATAAAAACGGAATAGTGGAAAACTTAACATTTATCGTTTTATTAATACTTGAAAAACAAGTATAGCATTTACATAGTGACCTCTACCCAACTATGATAAATGATTCCAAGACCCAAATTCATATTGACTTAGGCACGGTGGGGCCGATACATCCTTTATCAATATAACTCGGTGGATTAACGTTTAATCGATTCTACTTTTAGAACTCTTGGTCGATAATATTACATTAACATTTATCTTTAGCCCAAAACACATTCGACAAGGGCACGGTGGGGCCGATACATCCCTTATCAAAAACTTTTGTTGAGTTCAATCCAAATTTCGAATAAATGTGTCCATGATCGAAACCCACATTAACTTGGGCACGGTGTGGCCGATACATCCCTTATCAACATGAATTCGGTGGATAGACATTTATCACCCACTTCCCCTACGTAACAAGGTTTGTACCCGGTGGGGCCGAGCGCACTCCCTCGCGAAATAGGTTTTCATGGTTTCTACTATTTGGTAAGGCTATGTCTCAATTGATTGTTTTAGCGAGAGGTCATGTCAATTTATTATCTATCACGTTTTAAGTGAACTAAAGCGGTGAACTACGATAATTTTAATTGACACGGTCGATGAACTCGATAAAATAGGATGCATGTTTTAGTTATGGCGATTTAGCGATGCATGCGACATAAAATAAAATGCAAGCATAAAGATAAATAAATCCTAGTATGGCCTTTCCTAAAATAGAAAAACTATTTAACTATTACATATTCGGAAACCAACTCCATTGGTCCCTTGAACTTCGGTTGTGGCACGCATCTCGAGGTAACACCGTCTTTATGTATCGCCATTCTTGAAGAAATCCGTCTTTGGGAACTCCGGAATGAATAAAATTACATAATAAATTATATAATTTCCTATTATACATTTGTAACTAAAATAAAATAAATCTATTAAATTACAAAACGGTGATACGAGATCACAATAAAATTACAACCGAATCGATATTCCCATACATTTCGGGCAATATCAATTAAAACTAAGGCCATACTAAGTAAAATTACATAATTCAAAAATTACATAAATTAAAATTATGACAATCATAAAGAAAATGCAGCATTATAATATGTATGAACATGCTCAATTTTATGCTAAATCGCCTTTAATTAGCCAATATCGTATATTACTCGGTTTTTACGGATTTGCGTGATTTCAACATTTTATAATCACAAAAATACATAAACTCTTATTTATGCATAAGTTAATTACCCTAACCTCTTAGGACTCAAAATTTAGTCTTCACTAATAATTTGACCATAATTAACCCATATTTACAAAATTGTTCATAAATGGACCAAAATTACAAAAATAAGCTATTAAACTTCAAATAAATCAAAAAGTTTCAAATAAATTCAAAATTTGAAATTTAAACTCATGAACATTCTGGAAAATTACCATGACACTCATAATGTTCAAAATCTTAGGTTAAAAATTTCGAAATTTTCCCGGAAAAACAATGTTGCGGTTTATCGATTTTTAATAAAATAATCATAAAAACATGGAAAAATTATTTTCATTAACTTTTCAATTTTAGATCTGAAAAAGATAATAAAATGCAACATTAGACGTTTTTCCTAAGTCATAGATTATGTTTTATTAATTTTTCACTAATAATGTCACTATTTATGCTATTTTTCTTCAAAAATCCATAAATCATGCAAAAAGACTTCTTTATAGCCAATTATTTTACATACATCTTGTAAAATTGCATGTGACAACATATTAAGTTTCTATGACCAGATTCGAAATTTAACTCATATTAACCTATTTTTCACCTAAATCCGAATTTAATAATGAAAAATTCATTTTTCGAGCATAACAATTCCAAAAATTATGAAAATTTACAGGTTGTCTCAAAATAATATATGTGACAACATATCCAAAAATCAACTTAAAATTCGAAGTATAGCTAATTTTAGACCAAAAATGACATTTTTACTCATAAAATCATATTTAAATGCCATTATTGTAAAATATGAACAATAAAAATCCGAAAAATTAACCAAAATATCCTAAAACATTTTAGGACCAGAAATATTAACATGCATGGATTAATTTCGTGATATCTCATAATAACACAAATTTTTCAAGTTTTATTTGTTATTCTTATAACTCGGAAAAACTTTTAACCGATTTGCATGCAAACAACTGTGGCTCTGATACCAATTGAAGGAAATGTAGATCTATATACATACTAACATACTCATATATGTTAAAATTAATTTGTCATAAAATTAAAAGTGGATTTTATGCATGCAAACTTTAATAAAAGAAGATAAGAAAACATTTTCTCACCATAATAATTTCGGTCATATTGGGCACCAACAAGATCTCCTTCTTGTTAGTTCTTGAGCTTTCCAATAATGTATGAACATACAAAAATCCCAAAGTAGAGATTCTCCAATTAGTAGCACCCAAGACAATCCCTTAATCCCACAAACTAACATGTACTAGATGTTTATATTGAGGTTTACCTTAAATTTGATTACTAATACTCATATATTACTTTGATAAAATTAGTAATCTTACATGAACAATTTGGATTAAAATCTCATCTTTTTGATGAAGATTAAAGAGAGAGAAGAGAGAATATTCATGAACACTTGCATGTTAATTGAATGGTAGTGTGTGAATAAAAGAAAAGAACCAACAACCCATAAAGAGGGGGAGTGTCACGGTTTTTTTGGAGCCTCAAATGGCATCATTTCTTTTCCTTTTACTCTTCTCAAAATAGTAGGTGTGTAAGATGTGTAAGGCTAGTTGTAGGTAGGCATCATTATGTTTATTTTATCAATTAAAATAAAACAACCAAAACCCACTAACACACCCTCCATTTTCGGTCCATTACTTAAAATGGACTACCATTTTATTTTGTCAATTTGTCATTTGTCACACAATATGTCACATGTAGTATGATACATGTTATTAATCAATTTAATGCATATTTATCACATAAATATCATTTCATGAATTAATTAATTAAATTACATACAACAAATTGACAAGTGATACTTGATCACATAAATAAAATGGGTCATACAGTTATAATTCACAACTTCTTGTAATTATAATTAACCATTCATCCTTATCTTTATTGTTTCTCAAACAATAAATAATTTTAGCAACAAATCATTTTATTACTAAAATAAATCTTATTTAATCCCATTACAATAAGATATCAATATTCTCTCTCACAAATCGAATTGTTCAATTTTAAGGAATTAATTAATCTGTATCGGTATACAACTAATTAACCTTTTCAATTAAGGGAATTGTCCTTTAGGTGTGACCTCAAGGGATCAACTGATGACCACCGTCGCACGACAGTAATGTCAAACTCTAGCCAGCCAATCATTACCGATATGTGTGGACCAGTTGACTATATATGTAATGTATCATCCCTTCCGTATTCTTGAAATGAGATTTAATAATGATATTTAAATCATATGATCGCACTATTGTTGAGGACACATTTCCCAACATTTTCTACCCCAAATCCCGGCCACCACGGCCACCTATTCCACCACCCACGACCGCCACTACGAACTCCTCACTCCCCTAGACACAACCCACCCAAGGTCATCCCAAAACAGCCACGGATGATGGGTCAAGAATTCATCTTAAGACCGTCGCACAACCACATCTACAACTCACAAAACACTCGGTCAAAGCCCTAAATCTGACGGTCAACGGCGGTCAATTGGGTAGTCAGCCAGAGCCAAAGGTAAGTCGGGGTCAAGGCGAGTCGATGGTATAAATTAAATAATATAAAGGCTAGTATAAGACAGTCTTACCTTACGAACTCGAGGCGGAGGGACAAAATCTCTTTTCTCCCTTTTCTCTGTATTTGTTTGTGTGGTGGAAATGTGGTGAATGAAATGATAATGATTGGGTAGTATTGGTGGGGGTATATATATAGGTAGAATGGTAGGTGGAAGTATATAATACATGTATTATGTATTATTATTATTATTATTATTTATTATACCGTCTCAACCCTAACTCGCTAAATACAATAAAATATTATTATTTTATAATTATTAAATACGGAGTATTACAATCTTCCCCCCTAAAATAAACTTCGTCCCCGAAGTTTCACCTCACTCTTCCCTTTTGACTAATCCCTCAAATCTCATGTGCACGCTCTTCCCAAAGTTCGGTGTTCCATTCTCACTACTTCCTCACAACTCTCACTATGTCCTCACATTCCATACGTCCTTTTTCCTAAACTTTCGAATTGTTACATCCACTCCCCCTAAAAGAGAACTTCTCCCGAAGTTCATCTATCAACCTCAAAATACGGTCTCATTACTAAATTCCTTAAATGACCATGTACTAGGTTCAACATTCTCTCTTACTTATTACAAATTCATAAATAAATCAAATATGGTCCTAATGCCGTTGATATAACCCTACTCTACGAGCCTCCCAAATGTCAAGGTATAAGGTCCAGCCAACGGTTCGAAACCCTAATCCCATAACAACACCCAACTTAATTGGTTCTAAGTCTACGCATAAGTCTCGGGGTATAACTCGATCATTACTATACACATATAAATCACATCTAATCTCATACATGCACCTGTATGCAAATCAATCACGAACATGCAGACTCTATGAAACAATCAAATAATGCAACGTCACTCGTCATGTGACTCGACTATGCTCAACATTCCAATTTTCCGTACACCATGCCACAGATATACCGCATCAAATCTAACACATGATCATACATGTGTTCTCATCATCCATTCCCATCTATCGCCAATGCTTCCGTTCATACGGAAGACTACAATTACAATCAAGCAAATGATCACTATGCAACACATAATTTGCATATTTCCTCTTACTTTTACACAACCAAATAGAATCACGTCGATAAACATACATCAAACAAGGTTATCATATCATTTCTATCATCAATCCACTCGTGTCGAATCAACGATTTCCATTACTTGGAAAATTCTACACCATATGGTCAAACGTAAACAATTCACACATATCACACATGTAAGGTCAATCATTATCATCCAACACAAGTCAACTAATATAAACCGTGAAATAAGGGTGCATGCTCAATATTTGGTCAAATATCAACAAAACAAGGGTCAAAGCAGTCCACTCGGTCGAGTGTAGTAGGCCACTCGGCCGAGTAGGCGACCACTCGGTCGAATGCTTGGTGCACTCGGTCGAGTGTCACCTGGGGCAGAATATTTTCATTCAACTCGGTTCTAAACTTTCTTATTTCATCACACAAATACTAATAGACTCCAATGGTGATTCATATATCATTAAACAACCGAATCAAACATAGCTATTGGCCTTACAACATCATTACTACATATTTAAGATAAAATATCCAAGGTATACTACCATCACAAACCTACTATTTCATCACCAACAACTGCACCGTAGTGCGACACTCTAGTCACATCGGTAAATACAACGCTTTCACTATCTCATGGACACGGCCTAATCACTCATCACTCTCAAGGAATAGCAACAACATCATCACTCACTCAAGCAGTACAACAAAATCATGATTACTACTACAAATTCCTTGTGTTTAAGACGCTTCACTATTGACGCTTTAATAGAGCGTCGACCACATAATGCGCTTCCCGCTGTCACGTGTACCAAATTTTAGTTTGAGCGCAATTATTAATAAAAATGAAAATTTACGAAACTTACACCACGCCTAGAACATTCCGCCTAAACCCGTGCGCCATTCATCTTCTTCTGCCATTTTCAATTTTCCATTAAACTTACCAATGACTGCTTTTGGTCGGTTTGAGTCGGTAAGTGTCCCGGAGCTCGAGTGGTATTCTTACTAGCCAATTGAGCAATTTGGCTCTCTAGTAGCTTCATCCCGGCCTCTCTTGCTTGGGACTCCTTCATCAACAAGTTCTTAAACTTGGCAAAATCAGAACTATGGGATTGTTGTTGCTGCTGCGGCATATAAGGAGGTTTTTGATATTGTTGTTGCTTTTGATGAGGGGGCACATAGGGTTCTTCTTTGCGGAGGTGGAGTTGGATTTAGGACATTCTCGGCTACTCCACCTCGGGTTAGGATGAACATTAGGCTCATAGTAGGTATTTGTCTGCCTATAGTGTTGAAAGGCAGCACAAGACTCAAAGGGACTAGGGCAATTCTTCGAAACGTGTCCCTCAGCTCCGCACCTTTCACAGACGAAAGGACCGTCTGACACAGCATTTACTTGGTACATCCCACGTTTAGAAGCTCCTCCCAATTCATATTTGTCAAATCTCGCAGTGAGAGCTTCAAGTGCAGCAACAGAGGAAGATTTAGCAGATCTCCTCTAGTTCCCTCTGGAATTCCCATACTCGGCCTTGTGGGTAGCTAGATCGTCGATGATCTTCCACCCCTTGGTCTCTCCCAAGTTCTCAGCAAATCGGCCATTGGCTGCAGCATACAAAATAGCCCTCTGATCGTCATACAGCCCATTATAGAAATGATTGCACAAGCTCCATTTTTCGAAACCATGGTGCGGTATAGTTCGCACCAGCTTCTTAAACCGGACCCATGCCTCGTGGAAGTTCTCATCCGGCCCTTGTTTAAAACTCGTGATTTGAGTCTAATAGCAATCGTCTTTGAAGCAGAAAAGTACTTCTTGTAGAATGCCAATGCCAAGGAATTCCAGTCGGTGATCCCATGAGCAGCTCGATCCAGATCTCTATACCACTCCCTTGCAGCATCACGAAGGGAGAAGATAAACATGGTCTCCTTGATCTGGTCTTGGGTCACGCCGGCTGGTGGGGGTATAGAATAGCAGTAGTCAATAAACGTCTCCATATGCTTAGCTGCATCTTCATTTGCAGCTCCCCCGAACTGGTTTCTCTCAACCATATTAATGTATGAAGGCTTTGGTTCGAACTTCCTGGCATCTCCTGGTAATTCGAACCCCTTATATAAATTTGCAGCTGTCGGCTCAGAATGACTAGCTATGCTCGCTTCCTCAGCCATGAGTGGAATTTCTGGAGAAGTGACTGTCTCGGCTGAAGAGGTGGAAACGGATGAAGACTGTGGGTCTTCCTCGAACAGCTCGTTCTCGTGATAGCTTGACATAGTACTCAGCTCTTCCTCTGTCGGTAATACCCTTTGTGATCGTCTCAACTTGCACAAAGATTTCTCTATCTCGGGATTGAATGGTACTAGTTCACCACCCTGTGACCTGCGTATAAGAAGAAACTACAAAAAGAATATAAGAAAAGTTTAAGGAACAGAAGTCCCTTAAACTAAGAAAGACTAAAAATTAGAACTATTGCCTCCCCGGCAACGGCGCCAAAATTTGATACCCGTCGTTGTGAGTACCAAAAATAAGATTTATAATTTCCTATTAAGACTAACCTAGGCTAGTGGTAACAGGGTCGAACCACAAGGAGGCAGGCGTAATTTCTAGCTGTCTAATTATAGTCTAAGGTAACGATTGTGGGGGTTGAGTTGGTTTGGTTTATAACTAAGAGTAAATAAAGACAGTAAACTAAAAAGACGGATTTAAACAGATAAAGAAGGGGCACTAGGATGGTCGGTTCATTATAGCTTTGGCGGAAGCATACTAAGTCGGTCTGAATCAAACACAGGTGAGGCGGGAAAACAAGAGGTCCTCTCGGCCCACTCTTAACAGATAGCATCTTTCGATCTCGCTATAAGTCCCTAATATCACTAATACTGACTCTCGTCCTGAAAAGTGACTAACGGTCTAAACTATACCTATCTTTCGATCTCAGCACAGTTTAGTCATCTTAATTGGTGATCAAATAACTTTCCCTATCTTTCGATCTAATGGGTCAGTCATAAATTAAGCATCTAACTGGTCGCATGCATTCGATTCGTTAAATACATCATTAAAATCAATTAAAACGAAAGGTAACCTCAAGTGGTCAGTCGATCGACCAGGTATGTCAGTCGATCGACTGACACGCGAATTCAGTCCAATTTAATACTACGCCGCCTACGCCATAATTCCCCTACATCCTAGCACAAACTATTTAGCTACTCATGCTGAAAGTGATAACAACAATAATACTAGGGCATAAAAGCATTGAATTCATAATTAAGGCGATAGAACAAACAATTAACATGCAACAATAAGATGGTTTCGGGAATCTAACTATCAATTCTATACTAATAACGAAATAAGACGAACTGAAAGTAGAACAGGAAGAATACCGAAAATTGCAGGCGAACAGTAACGGAATGATTAGAAGTATGAATAAAAAATCCGATGCAATCAATATTCCAAACCCTAACTATGATATTCTAAAACTGAATGTGAAACTTAGATAAAAACTGGATGCTAAACTGATGTTTCTAGGTTACGTTATATAGCAACTAACGTAGCTTTATTTCCTAAACCTAACATAACTTTGGGCTTCAAGATTCACGGTCTTTTAATTCTCGTCTGGAATAGCAATTTGGTCGATCGACTGCTAGGACTGGTCGATCGACCGAGTAGCAATGAACAATAGCTTCTGGAAACCGATGGTTGGTCGATCGACTGATGGCAGTGGTCGATCGACTGCTTGAGCTGCTACTTGACTTCTATAAACTCGTGGACTTGTCTTTTGGGCCTTGAATTGCGCACCAAGCTCGTTCCTCGGGTGAATACTTCACGTCATATGCAATGCAGGATACTCGGGGACGGATTTAGCTCGATTTCATTTGGATTCTTCACATTTTCGCAATAATGTACAAAAATACGGAAGTAGACGGAAATAGGGAGAAATGTAGCATAAACTACATGAATGAGCTCTGAAATGCGTGTAAAATGGGATGTAAAACATCATATAAAAGACACGCATCACCACCCACACATAAGCTAGCTATTTACCGTAGGACTACTGAGTTAACACAAGGGAAATGGAGTGTTAATGATTATATATATGAATTTGATAATTTGGCTTTAATGGGGGGAATTAGAAGAGAACGAAGAGTAGAAACTGTCTTGTTTCTTATTTGGGCTGAATAAATCCGTAGCTAACGCTGTTGAAATGTTTCCCTATGCTGATTTTGACACCCTATGTGTTTTGTGTTTGAAAGTTGAGTCCCAAGAAAAGTCGAAATATACTTCGACATATGGGGAGGGTAGTAGGTCTGCATCATGGAGGACTGACGGGGGATCAAAGGGTAGTGCTAGTAGCAACACCACTGAGTCGGTTCCTAAAAATGTAGTTCCCCATAATCCTAGTGTTAAGACTACGAACACTAAGGAAACAAGTCTCCCTAAAGTCCGTTGTTTTAAGTGTCAAGAATTTAGGCATTATCAAAATGTTTGTCCAAATAAACGAGTCATAACCTTAAAAGAGGTTGTTGAAGTGCGTGAAGAATTGTTAATCGAGGATGGACAGTCAGATGGAGTGTTTAATCTGGAGGGTTACGAGGATAAGGAGGATGATGATAATGTTGAAACCTATGCAGCCCCTACCTATGATTGTGCCTTGGTTCTTCGGACTTAACGGGTTTAATCGTCACCAATTGAGTCAGAGAAACGGGATCAAATATTTTACACCAAATGTCAAGTGAAGGATAAGTGGTGTAGTTGTGTCATCGATGGTGGTAGTTATACAAACGCTGCTTCAAATGACATGGTCACAAATCTTGGTTTCGTCACAACAAGTTTAAGGTTACGAAGCAGGTTAGAGTGGGTCTAACTATTGATTCTTATGGTGATGAGATATTGTGCAATTTGGTTGCAATTGATGCTTGTCGTCATATTTTGTTAGGTCGTCCTTGGCTATTTGATCGTGACGTGTTGCACCATGGCAGGCACAATAAGTATGAATTATGTGATAAAGGGAAAAGGATCATGTTCAAACCCATGGCTCCTAGTGTTGTTAGGTCGATGAGTACTAAGCAAGAAAATAAACCAAACCTTACTATGTTTGCTAGTGAACGTGAAGTGGAGAATGCTCTTGTTGAGGGTGAATGGGTTTATTTTGATGGCCAACGAAACACCTCGTAATGGTGTGATCAATGGGCAGGTTGAAGGCTTGCTAAAGGAGTTCGAGGATGTTTTTCCCGAAGATCTACCTCCGGGTTTACCACCTGTTCGTGGGATCGAGCACCAAATCGATCTCATTCCCGGAGCTTCTCTCCATAACAAAGCAGCCTACCATTGTAACCCCGAGGAAACAAAGGAGTTGTAAAGGCAAATTGAAGAGTTGATGGATCGAGGCTATGTTTGAGAGAGTCTAAGTCCATGTGCGGTTCCAACATTGCTTGTTCCAAAAAAAGATGGAACTTGGCGTATGTGCATCGAGAGTAGGGCTGTTAATAATATAACAATCAAGTATCATTTCCTAATTCCAAGACTCGATGATATGTTGGATGAATTACTTGGATCGGTGGTCTTTTTTGAGATCGACTTAAGGAGTGGCTATCATCAAATCAGAATGAGGGAAGGGGACGAGTGGAAGACCGTATTCAAGACTAAGCATTGTATGAATGGACCGTCATGCCAATTGGTCTTACTAACGCTCCAAGCACTTTCATGAGACTAATGAATGAATTGATAAAAGCATTCTTGGGCAAATTTGTGGTGGTTTATCTTGATGACATTGATTTATAACCACAGTTTGGAGGAACATTTTGAACACCTTTGAAGTATGTTCGAAACGCTTAGAAGGCAACAACTATATTGTAAGAAGGTGAAGTGTAATACCCGGATATTGTGGGACCCATAAAGGAAGCTTAGGATGCATGAGGGAACCTTATACTAGACTATATGTGACTCGGTAGTGAGGTATAACTATAAAGTGGACCAAGTATAACATATACTAGACTTAGTGGAGTTGTTATAATGTCCACCCATAGAAGGTTTGTCTTAAAACTGTCATAACTTGAGATCTAAACATCATATTGATGAGATTCTAATTGGAGGTGATATCTTGTTCTCTTACGATTCCAACGGTAGGTCACACGCCCAAAATGACAAAGAAACGAGTGAGATATGACTGTTTTACGAAAACTGGTCATTGCTGAGAACTGCGTTGTACTCAACCGAGTAGAGTGTCACTCGACTGAGTGTTTGGCACTCGACCGAGTGGACTCGGTACTCGGTCGAGTGCACTCTGGTCAGACGGGTTTTAAACCCGCAAACCCTTTTTCTTCTATTTCATTTCAATCTTCTTCCTTATCACTCCAAACTCTCTCCCTTCTCTCTAAAACCCTCACAAACACCATATTAGGGGATTCAAGCTTGGTTTAGTGGATTTCTCAACTTCCTCCTTCCTTCCTCTTAATTTGTAAGTATAGATCTACCCTTTATATTTAGTATGAACCCTAGAAAATTTGGGGTTTTGTTATGGGTAGTTAATTAGTAATTAGTATATGTTAAATGGGTAATTAACGGTTAATAGTAAGGGATTTTGTATTGCATAATAGATTAGGATGTATTATGATAGTTATTATGTGATTATTGATGGATGAGACGGTTTTATGAGATGGATTCTTGTTGTCTTGGATTTGCTTATGGAGAATGCTAAAAGTTAGGTTAATCCTAGTCGGTTTCAATATTGTGGTTGTCATTCGTTTTATGGTGGATGTTGTAATTAGTCTCATGTAATTAGATTAGTTTCATTATAACATGTTTAGTCACTAATTATGTCATTAAGAGGTAATTGTGGTGGTTATGATGTATTATAAGACAATGTTGGTCAAGATGAGTCGGTATTTGGTACACTAGTGTAGTATTGCATTTGTTGTTGGTTATCTTATGTAATGGTAGTTTGTGATGGTGTTGTGGTTGTTGAGGAGACGGAAGGCGGTTGGGAGACCGTCTTCCGCTTGAGTCGCCTGTTGGAACTTCCCACTCCAAGAGGGATGTGCACATTAATGGCTTGAGTTTGGAGGGACTCGTGTGGTTGAGACACGATGTCTGGCAAGGGATCCGGTTGGCTTCCGGACCCGGTACCTGTTTGTGGTTGTTGATATGTCTAGGCGTGTCCCGGTAGCAGTGTGGTTGTGGGTATGTCTGGGCGTGTCCCGGTACCAGTGTGGTTGTCGGTATGTCCGGGCGTGTCCCGGTACCGTGGTGGTTGTTGTTTGATAGCATGTCATTCATATCATAGTCATGTTGCATATTCACACACTTTGAGTCGGTCACACTTTATTTATTTATAGAAACTGACGTTTGTTGTATCTATGTATTTGTCACCTGTCTCTTTTGGGGTGGCCTGTGTTGATCCATATGATATCCTTTGGTCATATGAAGAGCAGGTTAGGTACAGATTGTTTGGATAGTACGCGAGACATGGGACGAGCTTGATGAGTCACGAGACGAGTATAGTTGGCTAGAGAGTATAGTTGACATGAGTTGTACTTTTATTCATTTATTTACGTTTATGTAATTCATTAAACATTACATTTATTTATAAATTGTTCTTTTATTGAAGTTTTGAAACAATACGTCGGGAAACCGAGATGGTAACGCTCCAATTATCTTGGCCGGATAGTTGGGGTGTTACAGAAGTGTACATTCTTGGTGGAGAGTGTGATTTTTCTTGGTTACGTGGTGTCTAAAAGAGTGTCGGTTGATCAAACCAAGATTGAAGCTATCAAGTCTAGGCCAACTCAAAAAACAGTAAGTGAGGTTCGATATTTTCAAGGCCTTACTTCTTTCTATCGGAAATTCATTCGTGATTTTAGCACAATTAGAAGTCCAATTACCGAGTGTTTAAAGAAGGGTTCGTTTGTGTGGAGCGTGGCTGCCCAAAAAGCGTTTGAATTAATCAAGGAGAATTTATGTTTAGCACCTTTCTTGGCATTACCCGATTTCTCACAACCATTTGAGGTCGAATGCGATGCTAGAAGAGTTGGGATTGGTGCGGTTCTAATTCAAGGTAAGCGTCCCATTGCTTATTTTTCTGAAAAGTTGGGAGGAGCTAGACTTAATTATTTCACTTATGATAAAGAGTTCAATGCTAGTGTGAGGGCTCTTGATCATTGGAGCCATTACCTTCGTCCAAATCATTTCATTTTGCATTCAGATCATGAATCATAGAAGTACATAAGTGGGCAGCAAAAGTTAAGTCCGAGGTATGCTAAACGGGTCGAATTCTTACAATCATTTCATTTTTCTTCCAAGTACAAAGATGGTAAGAGTAACGTGGTTGATACTGTGTCACGCCATTATACCTTGTTATCTACTCTTGATGTTCATTTTCTTGGGTTTGAAACTTAGAAGGATTCTTATGTGGAAGATGTTGATTTTGGTGAAATATTTACTAATTGTAAATCAGGTGCATTTAACGAGTTAAAAGATGGCTTTCTCTTTAAAGGGAATCGTCTTTGTGTGCCTAAACATCCCGTTCGTGAGCTATTGATATGTGAGGCTCATGGTGGTGGCTTAATTGGTCACTTCGGTGTGGTTAAAACGTTGGAGGTATTGAAGAAGCACTTCTTTTGGCCTATAATGCTAGGTAGCGTGAAAAACATTATGAGCAAGTGTCTGACTTCTCATGTTGCTAAGAGTTTGTTCAAAACGGGAAAGTATACGCCACTTCCTATTCCATCTCGGCCTTGGAGGTTGCGTCCATGGATTTCATTGTTGCTTTGCCGCGTACTGCTCGGGGTAAGGATGCTATCATGCTCGTGGTTGATCGGTTTTCAAAACTGGCTCACTTTATTGCTTGTCACAAGAGTAGAAGACTGATGATGCTATTAATGTAGCTTATTTGTACTTCTGAGAAGTGGTGCGTTTACATGGGATTCCTAAAACGATAGTTTCTGATCGGGATTCCAAGTTCCTTAGCTACTTTTGGAATACTTTGTGGAGGAAGGTTGGCACCAAGCTTTTGTTTAGCACTTCACATCACCCTCAAAACGATGGGCAAACCGAGGTAACTAATTGAACTTTGGGTACTTTGTTGCGTGGTCTCGTGGGTAAGACACAAAAGGATTGGGATTTGAAGCTTGCTCATGCCGCGTTCGCTTATAATCGCTCCCCAACGTATGCTACAACTCACTCTCCATTCGAAATTGTATATGGTTTGAATCCATTTTTGCCACTAGATCTTATTCCTTTGCCAAAATATTTATTGGTTCACAAAGATACGGAATCAAAACTGAAATCAATGATGAAGTTACACTAGCAAGTCCGAGCTAGGATTTAGACCACCGATGAAGCTTATAAGCGCAAGTCTAACAAGAATAGGTAGCCAAGGTTGTTCAATTTTGGAGATCTGGTTTGGGTCCATTTGAGGAAGGAGAGGTTTGCAAGTAAGCGTAAGAATAAGCTAATGCCACGAGCTCAAGGTCCTTACAAGGTGGTTTCAAGGGTCAGTGACATTGCCTATAAGATAGAGCTTTCGGGTGACTATGGAATCCATGCCATATTTAACGTGGGTGATCTTTCTCCTTACGTTGATAACGATGGGATTGCTGAATTGAGGACAATTTCTTTTCAAGAGGGTGGGGTTGATACGGTCATGGATAGCATCGATGAGCTTGTTGTGGATGTCGATATGGACAGTCCTATGATCTGTTCGAAGGCTGGTTCAAGTGATGTTTCAAGAACTCAATTAACTGCGACTCAAACTAATTGGATTGGTGAGTCGATGGTTAACTACGTTTGCCTAATCAATTTCGAAGACCAGCTTAATTAATCGGTCAAGGCTACCAGCTCAGTCAAGCCTACACAACATAATTATTGAGGGATAAATGGGGATTTATTTCAGCAATTAAGAAGATTTATATGAGCATTTAAGGTAGCTTTATTTCAGCATTGTATTCTTTTTTTATAGCTGTTATAGGGTTGTTTTAATAGGTAAGTTTTAGCCTAGTCAAAGTCTAATTAAGGGACTTAATTAGATAGTTTATTACCTCATTATAGCAGCCGGTTTAGGCGTGTGATCTTGGCTATTTAAGGCCTTGTTTTCCTTTGCATTGGCATCAAAAGAAATAACATACAAACACTTTGTTTTATGTTAAAATTGCTGCTGCAAATTCTATTGTATTTATTCAACGTGTTTTGAGTAATTACGCGATCATTCTCAATAGGTCTTGAGCTTGATCACCATTGTCAAGTTATAAGTCTAACTCGCTAAATATCAGTCCTTAGTTTGATAATTGTTTGTTGCACCTAGTGCATTCGGATCTCATCGTGTGTTTGTTGTTCTAAGTTTTACGTTTCCAACTCAAATCACCTTCAGACAGTTCTTAACACCATTCAAATCTCATAAGCTTCGACAATCAGACAGTTTTAACTACTGTTCAGTTTTAGTTAATTCCGCTGCTAATCACGAGTTCTATTCTTTGAATCCAACTCGTATTAGCAGGGGTCACTATCTTACGGGTATTAACAGCACCTTGTGGAACAACCATCTTAGCATGAGCTTTAGTTTCTTTTGACCTCCACTGCTTCTTCCCTCCATTAGAAGGATCCTCTTTGTGAGTATGGCACAAATATTTAGGTTGTGAAAACATATCAGTCTCAAACTAAGTAGGACGGACACTCCTCTTAATCAGTCGTCCTGTGTCCGACACCATGTCGGACATGACTAAATGTGTCGGATACCTATAAATGAGGAATGAGATGTCGAATGACTGAAAGAGATTGATTAGAAGACAGATTTGAGTGGGAAATGAGAATAAGTTATACTCAAAGTCAAATTTGACCTTTAATTATTTAAATTTAATATCAAATACATTTATAAATATAAAATGTGTGATAATTATGACAATAAAATATATACTTTATAAAATTTAAATAACGTTTCCTGTGTCGTAAATTTCATGGGATGTCGTGTCACGTGTCCGTGTCCGTTTTGGTGCTACCTAGATCTCAAATACAGTAGTCACTTTTTACACATAAAAGTATGACCAAAATAAAATGTGGCAAATCTATTAATTAAAATAAGATGAAAAATGTCACTATTCATAAGGGATCATTTTTTTTTTTTTTTTTTTTTTGGCAGCTGTAAAAAGAGTTTTACCTAACTATCCATAGCCTTACATGCGAGACTATGGGCAACTTGGTTAAAACGCCTAGGAACATAACTTAAAGCTAAACAATGGAAAGAAGTAAAACAATCACTAATCTCCTCTAAGATAGCCTTTAGAAGATGATGTCGTCGCTCCATTCCTGCAACCTGCAAAATCAGTGATAAACAATCGGATGAAATCTCCAAGTGACGCAATCCCCTTTCACGAGCCCATAGGAGCACCAAGAGCACACCAAGACCTTCGGCTTGCAAAGCAGATTCCGCCTTAATTTTCCTTTCCATGCGATGGAAGATTTGGCCGTTTTCAGACATAACAATCCACCCAACACCTGCCCTGTCAAAACCTTTCCAACCCGCGTCAACCATCGCCCGCACATAACCACAATCACCAATCCTTCCCACAACACAAAAAGGATTACTATTACGAATCCAGTTAGCAGTATCCCTCGCAAATGGTGGTGGAGTTCCATCTATGGCACAAGCATCCTTTTTCAACTCAGCAATAGCTTGAAACCCAGTACTTACAAGTTTTGACCAATGGTTATAAAACATCAGAGGATGAAAATCCACACCTTGAAAAAGAATTTGATTGCGAGTACTCCAAATGCACCAAAGTGTGGCAAGAAAACGGATCTGTTGTTCCTCGCGACACTCGGACCTTTCCAAATATGTCAACCAATCAATAATCCAGGTGTCAAGTTGCAAAAAGGACGCCTGATTCGTCCGAATACCAAGCTCAGAACAAGCCCATAATCTTCGGGACACAGGACAGTCCCTAAAAAGGTGCTCCATTGTTTCCAAAGCCGTCCCTCCCCCCTGACAAAACTTACAACTTGAATCAATCCCAATATTCCGTTTCACAAAATTAATACCCACAGAAAGAGTATTAGTAAGCATCCTCCAAATGAGAATCTTCCAAGTCGGTGGACCCGGCAGCTTCCATAATTTTCTTTTACAAAAAGTCAAACCAGCATGGCTTAAACGCTCCTTATCCTTCAGCGATCCCCTCCTTACCATAAAATCTTGAAATAGGATCCCATAACCACTCTTGACACTATATTGTCCATCACTATTATGCAACCAATAAATTTCATCTGTCGTTTGTGTTCGACAAATGGGTTTTGCGAGAATAGCATGAACACTGTCATCCACCAAAAAAGTACGAAGAAATGCTTCATTCCATATTTTATCCGCACCATCATAACCATTAATCTGTAAGTCTCTTATCATCAAACTTTGAAGGCCAACATGATCAATTCCCAAGCAGTCATCTTTAGGTTCCGGATAATCTCCATTAACCCATTTGTTCGTCCATACATTCAGAACAGAATCCGAACCTGGTTTCCATCCAATTTGGTCGCGCACAAAATCAAGACCATAAAGAATACTTCGTGCGCCCCAAGACAAGTTTCTACCATATTGAACCACCCATTTATCTTTTAAAATACCATCCCCCAACAGTTTTTTCCGGAAAATACGTGCGAAAAATGATTGATCACCAGAGACAATTCGCCACGCATGCTTCCCTAACATCGCTTGATTAAGACACTCAATATTTCGAATGCCAAGGCCGCCCTCCCTTTTCGGTAAACTAATAAACTTCTGACTACACCAATGGATTGTTCTCCCCAATCTACCACCCGCCCACCAAAAATGTGATAATAAAGAATTAATCTTATTAGTCACACTTACCGGTATTTTAAATACCGATAGAAAGTAAATAGAGAGATTTGATAGGACAGATGAAATTAAAGTTAACCTTCCTGCTGCAGTAAAAAAAATCCCATTCCATGAGGAAATACACCTCATAACCATGTCAATGAGTCCTTTGAAAAGTTCCCTCTTCGACCCATGCAAGTCCGTTGGTAAACCAAGATACTTTCCTAAACTTTTATTTCCTTTCACTCGGAGATTCCTCATCCCACAACGTGCCTGAGCCAGTGTAGTACTAGGACTAAAAAGAATTCCCGATTTATCTTTATTCATCACTTGGCCAGACACCTTGCAAAATTTCTTCAGAATAAGTCGCAGATTTTTCGTCGAATTATTTCTATCATTTAGAAAGAAAACCGCATCATCGGCGAAAAACAAATGTGACAAAGCTGCCTCCCCTCGGCACAAAGTAATCCCTTTTAGTAGACCACTCTCTTGTGCTTTGAGCACATTACATGATAAGACCTCCATGCACAGCACGAAAAGATAAGGAGAAAGCGGATCTCCTTGCCTTAAACCACATTTCAGTCGAAACAGCTTCAAAGGCGCTCCATTGAAAAGAACTTGGTACGAAACAGTTGTAACACAATTCATGATTAATAAAATCAATCTTTCCGGCACCCCAAACTTATAAAGCACAGCCCGCAAAAAATCCCAACTTACTCGATCATAGGCTTTACTCATATCCGCCTTAAAAGCGAACTTACCTGACTTTGCTTTCTTATGTGAATTGACTTTATGAAGAGCTTCATTTGCCAACAGAATGTTATCCGAAATTTGTCTTCCCGGAATAAAAGCATTTTGAAATTCCCCAACTAAATAACCCATCACCTTTGCCATTCTGTTTGTAATACACTTAGAGACAATCTGCATGAAAACATTACACAAACTTATTGGCCGATAATCGCCCACCTTCTCCGGGTTATCACTTTTAGGAATTAAAGTAATGAAAGTCCTATTAAGTTCCTTGAGAACCATCCCCGAATTAAGAACTGACAGAACCGCCATTGTGACATCCTGCTTAATATTGAACCAACATTTTTGATAAAAGATTGCAGGTATTCCATCTGGCCCTGGTGATTTAAGCGCACCCATTTGGAACACTGCAGTTCTTACTTCTTGAGCCGTAAAAGGCCGGCTTAGCCCATCACAGTCATCACTATATACTCTCTTACACACCCCCGATAAAACGTCCTCCATCAACTGTCCCATGTAGGCCTCATCATCCTCAATTACCGGATTAAATAAATTATAGAACGAGTCATGGAACATATCCATAAGGGATCATTATTGGTGATAAAAAGTGTCAAAAACACGTAACAAGGATGGGGTAAATGGTCTTCCAAAAAAAATTACGAAGGAGGATTTTCGTAACTCTTAAAAAGAGTGATAATGTAAATGAATATTTTGCATTTCTTACATGGTAAATTGGTGAGGAGAGCCTCATTCAAATTTCAATACATTTGCTAACACTCTTTTTCAATTTATTACTTTGTTGACAGGAGTGTAGTCAGAACCGAAACTTTAGGATCGAAAACGTTTTTCTTTTTGTTTAATATATTTGTTAAAACCTCATTCTCAAAGATTTTCAGGTAACATAAATCAATAATTTTGACTCTTTTTTTGATATTTACCCTTTACTAGTGTATATCCCCATCTAGTTGTCGATATGGAAGTCTAACCGGGCAACAAATAGCGACATAACAATTTCTCATTTTTTATATTCTTTTTCTTTAACATAATATTTTGGGTTTTTCTATGATACATCTCATGTTTATTCAAATTTTACGATATATCCTTGATTATTCATAACCATACAAGATGCCCCTAAACTCTATAAAATGCTCTAATAATATCTTAAATGACACAATTTTAAATATGATATTTGGTCGGTTTTAGTTGATTACTCATCCAGAATACGTTGAGCCGTCAACATAATCATCATTCAGTCATCCATATACATTAATTCGGATACTTTATGTATTTAGAAAATAATCTAAAAGTTTGGGGGTATATGATAGAGTCAAATAGTGTCGTTCTAATTAGGTAATTTTAGTTGAATAAACTTGTCACAAAGCCAGTTTTGAATGTTAATAATTGTATTTTCCGGTCAATCCACTTTGGTTGTAAATTGGATCATTTGAACTTGTTTTGGCTTTTGCATCTCAAGGGTAGTTCGAGTGTTTCATGATAATAGGTTGAGGTGAAGAGATCGTTTTGTACAAGTCAAATTAGAACTCAAAATCGACCCACGGTCAACCTAGGCGAAGAAGGAGAGTCAAAGGTAAGCTAAGGGAACAAGTGTAAAGTCAAGAGAAGCATGCAAAAGGAAGAATTGAAGCCTTAGCATGCACAAACAAGAGCCAAAATGAAGAATTGAAAACTCGGTTTCATAAAGGTCAACTTCAAACGAGTATATCTCACTACAAGGTAATAGCGGATCAGTGACAGAATAGTAGTGACAGATCAAAATTCTGTCACATTCCGCGGGTTTGTGACGGACTTGTGACGGACAAACAATTGTGACGGACTATCCATCACATACCGTCACATATTAAAAGCACGTTAATAAAATCAAGGGCGTCAAGGATGTGACGGATTACCCGTCACATTATAAGTACATGTGACGGGCAATCCGTCGCATAAAAATTCATCCAAAACGGACTTGTGATAGACAGTCCGTCACAAATATCTTTTTTTGTGACCGGCTATCCGTCACATAAGGGAATCTGAAAACACGGGATTGTGACGGACTATCCGTCAAATATAGGAAACTACTGACGGATTTGTGATGGATTGCTCATCACACTTTAATCTGAAAAAAAATCGTGAGATGCTCATTTGCCCCAAATCAATTTCTACTTGAAAACCTGAAACCTCAATCGAGATCTCCTCATTTTCCCACCACCTACAACCATCACCGGCTTGTCACCACCACACCTGCCACCGCCGGCCTGCCACCACCCTATCAAATTTCTGCTTTCCTCTTATCCTTTTTCTCCTTTCCTCTTTTCCTTTTGTCCTCCTTTACTTGTTTCCTCTTTTTGTTTTGTACCGCCTCTGACCACCACTACGGACGTGACGTCCGACCATCTCCGCCGCTGCCACCATCTCCTTTTCTTCTTTTCTTTTTTATTTTTAGTTAATTAGGTAACCTCCTGTTACTAGTTACCTTTTTACTAATTTTAGTTTAAATTATGCTAATAACTCTAGGATTGTAGCCATTATTATTGTTGATGTTGTGTGATTAGCTATTATTTTTGTGGTGTTGTTAAAGTTAATATGTTAGTAAAATGTTGGAAATTGGTTAAAAATGTAAGTTAGAAATTGTTATGTTAGTTAGAAATTAGTAGTATATTAGTAGAATATAAATTGTAAGTTAGAAATTGGTTTAAAATGTATGTTAGAAATGATTATAAAACGAATGTCAGATGCTGGAAATTGATTTAAAATGTAATTTAGAAATTGTTATGTTAGTTAGAAATTAGTAGAATATAAAGTGTAAAATAAAAATTGGCTTAAAATGTAAGTTAGAAATGATTATAAAACTAATGTCAAATTTTGGAAATTGGTTAAAAATGTAAGTTAGAAGTTGTTATGTTAGTTAGAAATTAGTAGTAAATTAGTAGAATATAAATTGTAAGTTAGAAATTGGTTTAAAATGTATATTAGAAATTTTTATAAAACTAATGTCTAATGTTGGAAATTGGTTTAAATGTAATTTAGAAATTGTTATGTTAGTTAAAAATTAGTAGAATATAAATTGTAAGTTAGAAATTAGTTTAAAATGTAAGTTAGAAATTATTATAAAACTAATGTAAAATGTTATGTTATGTTATTAATTGACTTAATTTAGTAGCCATTGTTAATGTTGTTGATGTTCAAATTATTGTTAGTGTTGATGTTGACCTAGTACCCGTTCAGGAATTACTCATTAGGAGCAATTCTTGAATAGTTTTTGGGACTGTCTTTGTACGTTTCAAATCACTTAGGTAGTAAACACGTACTTGTGATTTATTAATGAGGAAAGAGTTTGGACGATTCCTTTAATGTTCTCTTAATACATATGTGGATAATTATTTATTCTACATTCTGTATTTGGAGAACTGAGGGGAATTGCTGCCCAATTTTTTCCTCATTAATAAATAACAGGTGTGTGTTTGCTACTGACTTGAAACGTACATTGACGGGTTTAGGTTGGAGTGATAAGGACCCAATTCGAAGATGGAGTATTTGTTGACAATAGTTATATATTTGTGTGATAATGTTTATTGTGTATTCTTGGTTGTTATTATTCTTTTTATGCTATTGCTTGTTTATGAAATAGATAGATTAAAATGTAAATACATAACAAGAAAAGATTAAAATGACAGTGGATGTATGAAAAATTAGATGGAAAAAACAAACTCAAGGCTGAATTTGCAAAGGGTGTGAAGGAGTTTATTGAATTCGCGGAACAAAGTACCGTGTATAAGGATGTAGGTGAAATGAGGTGTCCATGTAAGAAATGTATGAACGTAGCTTATAGACGGAAGAGGGATGTTAGTGGAAATCTTTACCGGGAGATGGTGGAAAATGCATTACGTGATAATATTGAACAAATATTGGAAGATCAACTTAATCCCGACAATCTTAGCGATGAAGAAGTGCGTTATGAAACCCCAAACCCCCAAATTTCTTCCTTCTTTAAAATGCTAGAACAAGTCGAACAACCAGTATATAAGAGAAGTAATATGAGTTTGTTGCAAGCGGCAACTAGGTTGGTAACACTCAAATGTGAGAACAACATATCTACTAGATGTGTTGATGGTTTTATGTCATTTGTTGGTGACATTATTCCAAAGGATAATCAAATGGTGCGCAATTTTAATGAGATTAAGAACGTGCTTATGGGATCCCAAGTACCCCATGAGGAGATCGTTGCGTGTCCTACTGGATGCATGCTTTTTTGAGAGGAAAATGTTAATATTGAGAAATGCACAAAGTGTCATACAGCTCGGTATAAGAGTGTAAAGAATTCAAGTGGGAGGCGAATTCCTTGTAAACCACTAACTTATTTCTCGCTTGCGCCAAGGTTACAACGACTATATGCAACCAAGCACATAGCAGGTGAGATGAGTTGGCACTATAAAAAAAATCTCGACTAAGAGAAAGGGGGACAATGGCACACCCAAGTTATGGAGAAGCGTGGAACCATTTCGATAGTGAGCATCCAGAATTTGAAAGTGAGCCTCGTAATGTTCGGCTCGGTTTATGTATAGATGGATTTTCACCTTACCGCCAATTCGGGAAGCCTTACTCATGTTAGTCCGTGATACTCACTCCGTACAACTTACCTCCTTGGCTATGTGTGAAGAGACAATTTATGTTCTGATCTTTGCTCATTCCAGGTCCTAAGAACCCTAAGGCAAATTTGGATGTCTACCTCCAGCCGTTAATCAAAGAGTTGAAAGAACTTTGGGAAACTGACATGTACGCCTACGATGTCTCTAAGAAACAAAATTTTCAATTAAAGGCTGCATTAATGTGAACGATCAATGATTTCCATGCATATGGTATGCTTTCCGGTTGGTCTACAACCGGGTACCGTGCTTGTCCTTATTGTCAAGAAAAAAACCATAAATCTTTTTGACTAAAACATAGTGGCAAGGTTTGTTGGTTCGATTGTCACCGTGAGTACCACTTCTTTAGTGGGTTCATCTTCCTCCTCCTCTTCCGTAACATCCTCAACCAGGACTGTCAGATTCAGAGGAGGAATTCCCACAATTGAGCCCATACTCTTCTCCTTGTGACTGTCCTGACTAGAAGGAACAGTCTTTCGTGACAAAAACGGGAATTCATCATCATTAGTAGCAGAAAGAAGTTCAAATTTATTACTTTTTTGTTGAATTTTATGAATATTAGATGCAGAAATCATAGGAGATCGATTTTTAGGTGCAATCGTCATCGTTGTTTGCGTTTTTCAGATCCCTAGGGTTTCTCTCTTTCTCTCTCTATCACTAACCCATAACAACTTTAAAATGTATTCCTTTATTATTATTATTATTATTGTTATTATTATTATTATTATTGTTGTTATTATTATTATTATTATTATTATTATTGTTGTTGTTATTATTATTATTATTATTATTATTATTATTATTATTATTATTATTATTATTATTATTATTATTATTATTATTAGTATTATTATTATTATTTAGACGGATGCGCGCAGCTATCATTAATTGAAAAACAAAAGTTTACATGAAATTGGTGGGGAGCCGAGAAACAAGCTGGGCTCCCACACCCTTAGCAACAACAAAGCTAAGTCTAGTAAAAATGTAAGCGGCCACCCGAGCCCCCACATCCTGAGATACCGAGAATTTCTGGATTCGCTTGAGCAAGGCAACAGCATCCGAACCCAACTCCCCAATGTTGGAGCTTGTGTCCTCCACACTTGGTGTGATAACATATATAAAACTCTTATGGGTTCACAAGCGTATACTTAGTATTTTATCAGTTGATTAACGTTTACTTAATAACGGTTAGCTTGCTAGAAGTTTGACGTTATTATCATACTGATGGCGGTGATGAATTGGTCCCTAAAAGTCCCTAAAAGTCACACCTAAAAATAATCACATTGATGCCTAATATGACTAAACGGTTAGTCCATGTATTTGACTAACAGTTAGTCAATGTGATGATGATTATTTAATACAATTAAATAATATTAGCTGAGACGAATTAACTGTTAATTCGTAAATTGAATATAAACTGTTATATTTAATTAATGTATATAAATGTTAGATTAAACGAATTAAGATGTTAATTCATAATTAAACGCAAACGGTTATATTTATTAAGCAATTTATAAATATGCGATATTTATAGTTAATGTATATATTATACAAAATTGTCATAATAAATGTTGACAGACCGGTATTAATAAATGGACTACAAACTGTTGTGGATAGACTTATTAATACATGACAACATTAATGACAATTGATAAATAATACACATTTTATACATTTAGAGAACAACCAAAAATAAGAAGATTTTCTCCTTATTTTTGGTGGTTGGTGAAACCGAAAAAAAGGAGAAAAAGAGGAAGAAAAATATCTTCCCCTTATTCACTCCATTTGGACGGTTTTTAAGAGAGAAAAAGAGAGATCATTTCTCTCATTCTTTTTGACCTAATTCTATCATCACAAAACTAACACCTTAAAAATAATTATCAATTTTTAGGGATCTCTTTCTAGCAAGAATAAGGGCATTTCTCATAGCATTTTGGGTGCAACAATTAGGTGAATATCGATTTCGATATTGTTCTTAGGCCAAATTGCTAGGACCAAAGGTTGATTCTAATCTCTATTTTGTTTATGCAATTTCGTTTATGACTAGCAATTTCATTATTATAATTTCGTTATAATCCAAATTATTGATGAAGTATACCGATATTTCCTACACCCAAGTGATGAGAAAGAGAATGGAAGGAAACCATAACTCGCTGCCGCACACAAATCCCCGTAGTTAGCACACTTACGCTGAGCAGCATCAACGACAACCCGGCCAGGGAAAGAGTTTATCGACTTGAGCACAAATCCCCGTATTATTATTATTATTATTATTATTATTATTATTATTATTATTATTATTATTATTATTATTATTATTATTTTTATTTTTATTATTATTATTATTATTATTATTATTATTATTATTATTATTATTATTATTATTATTATTATTATTATTATTATTATTATTATTATTATTATTATTATTATTATTATTATTATTATTAAGACGGATGCGCGCAACTATCATTAATTGAAAAACAAAAGTTTACATGAAATTGGTGGGGAGCCGAGAAACAAGCTGGGCTCCCACACCCTTAGCAACAACAAAGCTAAGTCTAGTAAAATGTAAGAGGCCACCCGAGCCCCCACATCCTGAGATACCGAGAATTTCTGGATTCGCTTGAGCAAGGCAACAGCATCCGAACCCAACTCCCCAATGTTGGAGCTTGTGTCCTCCACACTTGGTGTGATAACATATATAAAACTCTTATAGGTTCACAAGGGTATACTTAGTATTTTATCAGTTGATTAACGTTTACTTAATAACGGTTAGCTTGCTAGAAGTTTGACATTATTATCATACTGATGGCGGTGATCAATTGGTCCCTAAAAGTCCCTAAAAGTCACACCTAAAAATAATCACATTGATGCCTAATATGACTAAATGGTTAGTCCATGTATTTGACTAACAGTTAGTCAATGTGATGATGAGACGATTATTTAATACAATTAAATAATATTAGCTGAGACGAATTAACTGTTAATTCGTAAATTGAATATAAACTGTTATATTTAATTAATGTATATAAATGTTAGATTAAACGAATTAAGATGTTAATTCATAATTAAACGCAAACGATTATATTTATTAAGCAATTTATAAATATGTGATATTTATAGTTAATGTATATATTATACAAAATTGTCATAATAAATGTTGACAGACCGGTATTAATAAATGGACTAGAAACTGTTGTGGATAGACTTATTAATACATGACAACATTAATGACAATTGATACACATTTTATACATTTAGAGAACAACCAAAAATAAGAAGATTTTCTCCTTATTTTTGGTGGTTGGTGAAACCGAAAAAAAGGAGAAAAAGAGGAAGAAAAATATCTTCCCCTTATTCACTCCATTTGGACGGTTTTTAAGAGAGAAAAAGATAGATAATTTCTCTCATTCTTTTTGACCTAATTCTATCATCACAAAACTAAAACCCTAAAAATAATTATCAATTTTTAGGGATCTTTTTCTAGCAAGAACAAGGGCATTTCTCATAACATTTTGGGTGCAATAATTAGGAGAATATCGATTTCGATATTGTTCTTAGGCGAAATTGCTAGGACCAAAGGTTGATTCTAATCTCTATTTTGTTTATGCAATTTTGTTTATGACTAGCAATTTCATTATTATAATTTCGTTATATTCCAAATTCTTGATGAAGTATACCGATATTTCCTACAAGTGGTATCAGAGTCAGGTTACGAAATTATTTTATATGATTTTCATAAATGGATTTAAACAAAAATTTGAAGAAAAAAAAATTAGGGTTTTGGCCGAATAAATTTTTTTTGCCGAGCAAATTTTTTTTTTTTTTGTGTTTTGTTTCCATTTTGATTTATTCATATTGTTATTTTAATTAGTTAAGGTGATAATATGATAAATTTGTAGATGTGTTGATTTAATGAGAATTAAATTAAAATGTAAATGGAAATTGTTTTAATTGTTGATGATTTGTTTTTGCTATATAGTTTTGGCATACAAGTTAATTTAATCATGTTCAAATCAATTAATATTGTGATGAATCAAATATACGGATAATCGATTTAATCATAATTTAGATATTCATTTTAAGAGGTTAAATTGAATCATCAAGTTTGAATCTATGTTTAAATTAAAAGATGATGTTTATGCCGATCTTGTTATATTAGCAACATTAAATTTTTGTCCACATTAAAAGTTTTTTTTTCTTGAGAAAAGGAAAAAATACGGCTGAATGTCGTGAGCTATTATTTAAAAAAAAAAAAACTGTTTTTTTTTTTGTTTTTAGGGAATATTGCCGAGGGCATTTAAAATAAAAATAAAAAAACTGTTTTTTTTGTTTTTCAAAATGCCGAGAGAAAGAAAGAGAAAAAAAAAATTTGTGTGATTATGCCGAGAACAAAAGAAAAAAAAAAGATTTCGATTTTTTTTTTTTGGTTTTGTTTTGGCCAATATTGATTATACATTAAATTTATAATGTATGATTATTTGTTGTGAAAAGGTTCACAAATTTGAGATACCCATATTATTTTAAAGAGGTTTAAAATAATGTTAGATTAATTCATATTATAGGTTAATGTGAATTAAGATTGGAATTACTGTGAGTAATTGAGGAATTGTCACATAATTTTGATAATTTTAAATAGGTTGTTTGGATAAATTACTCTACATAATTAAGGAATTATGTCTTGAATGATTAATTTATAGTTGATGCATTTTTTATTTAGTTGAATGTTTTGTTGAATGGTTTATTTACGTATTTTTGCAATCGGTTGTAATTTGTATTACCTAGCGTGGCCTTAGTTAATTATGTTTTCGTAATGATGGAAACATAATTTTTATGTAATTTTGAGATCTCGAATCTCCTTTTGGTTTTCTTTAGTATTATGTTTTTGAAATTAGAATGTAAAGGTTTATTTTGTAATTTTAATTGTAATTTTGAGAAGACTAAAGATGGAGATTGGATTGCTCACTCCCGCTACATGGACCAAGATGGAACATCAAGACAAGCTTCTCGGGTCCTAGGAAGGATTCCAAAGTTGTATTTATGTTCATTTTGGTAGATAGGCCACACTAGGACTTTATTTTGTTTTACGTTTTTCATTCTCGTTGTTTTTCATTCGCATGATAATTAGTGCATCATATTCCGCCTAAACCAAACCACCTACTACTAATATGCATGAATTGACTCATATAGATTGTATGTTAGTTATCATGGACATAAAGATGTCACAAAATTTTAAGCCATCACCTTAGTTTATTCATTCTCGCGTGCTAGATATTAGTTCACTTAAAATGAATTAAAATAAAGTTGATGGGATCTTCCTCTAAAACTAAAATTGAGACTAGTCTTTATAAGGGCAAACAACTATGAATCCCTTCTTCGTCGGTAGGCATATAAGACCTTACTCTCCATATGACCCCTTCTACGTTGGGTAAGTAGTTTGTGTTGACTTATTTTACCTCAACATTATAGTCCGAAGAGTTTCTCGTGACTATGATGGACTATTGATAGAATTTACAGAAATTAATCAACCAAGAATTCTAACAGTAGAATTAGCCAAGAGGTTGGCTTATCAATTTACAGATAATTGAGTCTTGGGATCATTTATATAATTCTTGAGGAAGGTCAATTGTATAAATGCTTGAGTCTTCGCTTATAACAGTTTTGCATTAGACTTAAATCATAACGATGAGTATGCTTATTATGTTTTTATTCTTCTTTTCGCAGTGTAGAATTCGTTTTATATTGATAATACTGCTTACAACAAATGGCTGGAAATAACGAAATCCCCCTGCCAAGTGCCACACTTGGACGCAAGTCTTGGCTAAAAGCTTTCATGGACCACATGAATTAGTTCACACGACTGAAGAATGATAGGTCCAACTTTGCGGACTGGGAGGCATCATTACGTAATGCTGCCATTGCTGACGGTAAGCTCAAGCACTTAACTGAGTCAATACCGCCAAACCCAGGCCCCAATGCAAGAGCTAACGAGTCAATTGCTTATAGTGACTTCGTTATGGAAGCGGGTGCGATAAAGAACGTACTCATTTTTGCAATGGAAACCAATTTTCAAAGATGCTTCATTGCCCAAGGTGCAAACAAGATTTTCACCACGCTCACTAATGAGTTCTCAAAAGCACCGAGAATCGTTACTTATGAGCATACCTGTCGCTTCTTTGATGCGAAACTCCAGAAGGGCCAACCGTTTAGCCCACACATTCTTAACATGACTGAGAATGTCGAGAAACTGGAGGCACTTGATTGCAAAATCAGTGAGAGCATAGTCATTGACCGTATGCTTCATTCACTTCATAATGGTTTTGCCCTCTTCAGGGCAAATTACTACATGAATAACATGAAGAAAAGTCCTCATGAGCTACACTCACTTCTCGTACAGACCGAGAAGGGTATGAAATTTAGTGGGAGCATGAAGCAAGATGTTCTCATGATTTCCAACAAGAATAAGGGTAAGGGCAAAGCTCACGACGACCTAACTGTAGGAAAGCCAAAGTTTAAGAAGTCAGGAAATGGTAAGAGTGGGCCTGGTGAGACTAGTGGCTCACAAGGCAAAGAAAAGAGTAAGGGCGGTAATGTGGAGTGCCACCATTGTCACAAGACTGGGCATTGGAGGAGGAACTGTCCCGTGTACCGTGAGGACATAAAACAGGCCGCGTCACTCCTGTTGGTATGTCATCTTATATTCATATGATTGAGATTAACCATGCAAGTTTCGGAACTTGGGTACTTGATACTGGTTGTGGTTCTCATCTGTGTAATCATTTGCAGGGCCTAAAAAACATCAAACCTCTCACAAAGGGTGATGTGGACCTGCGAGTCGGGAATGGAGCACGAGTTGTTGCAGTCTCAATGGGAACATACGTAATCCAGCTCCCTAGTGGTTTTGAGTTATATTTATATAACTGTTACTATGTACCTAGTTTATCTAAGAATATTATTTATGTTTCCGTACTTGATAAAGACGGTTTTTCATTTTCAATAAAGGACAATAGCTGTATTTTCTCTTTTAATGAAATGGTTTATGGCAAAGCAGTTTCCATGAATGGAATTTATATCTTAAATCAAACCACATATATATTACATGTGAATAATAAGAAATTAAAGGTTGGTGACAAAGATCAAACTTATCTATGGCATTGTCGAATGGGACAAATAAATGAAAAACGTGTAAAGAAACTCATTGAGAATGGGACTATTCCCACATTTGATTTCTCTTCATTTGGCACGTGTGAATCATGTCTTATCGGCAAAATGACTCGAATTTCCATCAAAGGTGTTGGAATGCGCGCTAGTGACCTATTAGGACTCATACATACTGATGTATGTGGACCTATGTCAATTACCGCAAGAGACGGCTATAGATATTTTATCACTTTCACGGATGATTTGAGTAGATACGGTTATGTCTACTTAATGAAGCATAAAAGTGAGTCCTTTGAAAAATTCAAGGAATACCAGAATAAGGTTGAGAACCAACTTGGAAGAAAGGTTAAAGCACTCCGTTCAGATCGGGGTGGCGAATATCTTTCAAATGAGTTTGATCAACACCTTAAAGACTGTGGAATAGTTTTACAGTTAACTCCACCTGGAACACCTCAATTAAATGGTGTGTCCGAATGGAGAAATCGAACACTACTTGATATGGTTCGATCCATGATGAGTCACACGGTAGTACCTGATTCATTATGGGGTTTTGTTTTTTTGTCAGCTGCTCTTATACTTAACCGAAGTCCGTCTAAAGCTATCGACAAGACTCCATATGAAATGTGGAAGGGAACGGTCCCTAACTTGTCCTTTATTCAGGTTTGGAGCTGCGAGGCTTATGTCAAGTGGAGACACGAGGATAAGCTCGGCCCGCGATCGGTCAAGATATACTTTATTGGTTATCCAAAAGGAATGTTTGGTCATTACTTCTATTCGCCTACCGAACATCGAGTTTTTGTTGCGGCTAGTGCAAAGTTCTTAGAGAAAGAATTTATCGAGAACAAGTCAAGTAATAGAACCTTCGAGCTGTCGGAGATTAAAGAACCAACAACCGAGGAACAGATGGAGGAAGTTGTTCCTTCAACTGATGATACGGTTAATATTCCTCAGGAACCTAGGAGGTCGGGTAGAGTTTGATACATTGGTATGGTCGAGGAAAATGACGTTTTACTCCTAGAGAGTAAAGAACCCGCTACCTATAAAGGTGCCATGACCTGTTTCGACTCTAAGCTATGGCTTGAAGCCATGCAATCCGAGATGGACTCCATGTATGAGAATGACGTATGGGATCTTGTTGATTTACCTAATAAGGTACGACCTCTACAGTGCAAATGGCTTTACAAAATAAAGCATTCTGTAGACGGGCAACCAGATACCTATAAGTCACGACTAGTGGCAAAAGGTTTCACTCAAGTGAACGGATTGCATTATGATGAAATTTTTGCACCCGTAGTTATGCTACGTTCTATTCGGATAATCTTAGCGATTGCCGCTTTTCATGACTATGAAATTTTGCAAATGGATGTGAAAACTGCCTTCTTAAACGGTTATTTGGAGGAGGAATTGTACATGGTACAACCCGAAGGTTTTATAGATCCTGAAAATCCTAAGAAAGTGTGCAAGCTTAAGCGTTCCATTTCTGGACTTAAGCAAGCTTCTCGGAGTTGGAATCATCGTTTCGACCAGGTGATAAAAGAGTATGGTTTCACTCGATCGGTCGAGGAACCATGCTTATATATCAAGTCGAGTGGGAGCAATATTGTTTTCTTGATATTGTATGTCGATGACATACTCTTGATTGGGAATGACATTCCTCTCTTATCTTCGGTAAAAGGATGGTTGAAGAACCATTTCCAGATGAAAGATCTGGGTGAGGCACAACGCATATTGGGAATCCGTATCTATCGAGATAGATCACGATGGATGTTATCACTGAGTCAGGAGTCTTATTTAGATAAGATTCTTAAAAGGTTCAGCATGACCAACTCTAAGAAGAGGAACCTTCCAATGACGTCTGGGATGCATTTGAGCAAGTCTCAGTCACCCACGACACCTGAAGGGGTTGAACGCATGAGTCGTGTTCCTTATATATCAGCAATAAGATCAACCATGTATGCCATCATATGCACACGTCCAGACGTGGCATATGCATTGAGTTTGACGAGTCGGTACCAAGGCAATCCAGGTGAATCACACTGGATGGCTGTTAAAAACATCCTTAAGTACCTACGGAGGGCTAAGGATTGGGTATTGACTTATAGAGGAGATACTAAGCTATGTGCAATCGGTTACACAGATGCTAGCTTCCAAACAGATCGAGATGATTCGAAATCTCAGTCTGGATTCGTCTTTACTCTTAATGGTGTTGCGGTCAGCTGGAAGAGTTCCAAACAGGAAGTTGTAGCAGATTCTACTACTGAATCCGAGTACTATGCCGCTTTAGAAGCAGCAAAGAAAGCTATATGGATGCGTCAATTCTTACAAGGACTAACCATAGTTCCTAGTTCGAATGACCCAATCACTATCTATTGTGATAATAGAGGTGCCATCTTCCAGGCTAAGGAGCCTAAGTCTAGCAACAAGTCTAGACATGTACATCGGAAGGCTCACCTGATCTGTGATTACGTGGAGCAAGAGGAGATAGTGATTGACAAGATTGCTTCGGATGACAACATCGCGGACCCTATCACTAAACCATTGAAATATGATAAGCATGAAGGGCACGTTATTTCCATGGGAATTAAACGTGTTCCTGAGTTGTACTAGTTGCTTATGGATTCGATACATTTTCTTTTTCATATGCTATTTACAACTTCATCGTATTATTTCATATTTTGTTTTTCATGTGGATTATACGACAACTTTGAACGCCACAAAGTGAACTGAATTACATTATATTTGTTTTGGTCCGTAATCGCCTACATGAGCTGATAACTCGGCTATTATCTTTGTGAAGTTGATTGATGGTGGGTTCAACGAGCCATAAGTCAAACGGTTGGCTGATCGATCACAGATGCGAGTTATAACGATACCTCGTAGGACAATTGTGACAACGTAATGGAGTCCTAAATGTTTAAAAACATTCAGTGCCAGGTCGTGGATTGGACGTCCATTGTGTTCCTAGAGTCGATTTTTGTGACTATCGACTGTCTCTTGAGATTAAGGCAGTTTTTGGGTGACTTTGGTTTCTTTCTCATGGTCGACCGTAACAGGAGGCTAAGCAGATTTTCACTGGGTCATTTCATACTGTGCTTATATCTGCAGGATTCGAGTTGAAGAAAATATCCAACCTTTATCAAGTTTAATCATTTCTCAGGGCCACTCGAGGAGTTGTAACTGAAATGCATGGCCATGCTCGAATGATGATTCGTTTATCAGTTAAGTTACTCTCTAGTCGGGAAAACCACTCTTGATATTGATCACTTGTAAAATACGACCTTTGTGAATACGGATTTTGCAAATTGTTTTACATTGAGTGAGAGAAATTTTACGATATGAGAATCGGTTATCGCACATACACTTGTGAGGACAAGTGGGAGTTTGTTGGAGCTTGTGTCCTCCACAGTTGGTGTGATAACATATATAAAACTCTTATAGGTTCACAAGGGTATACTTAGTATTTTATCAGTTGATTAACGTTTACTTAATAACGGTTGGCTTGCTAGAAGTTTGACGTTATTATCATACTGATGGCGGTGATCAACTGGTCCCTAAAAGTCACACCTAAAGGATGTGTTTGAGAGATGTGATGCCTAATATTACTAAACGGTTAGTCCATGTATTTGACTAACAGTTAGTCAATGTGATGATGAGACGATTATTTAATACAATTAAATAATATTAGCTGAGACGAATTAACTGTTAATTCGTAAATTGAATATAAACTGTTATATTTAATTAATGTATATAAATGTTAGATTAAACGAATTAAGATGTTAATTCATAATTAAACGCAAACGGTTATATTTATTAAGCAAATTATAAATATGCGATATTTATAGTTAATGTATATATTATACAATATTGTCATAATAAATGTTGACAGACCGGTATTAATAAATGGACTACAAACTGTTGTGGATAGACTTATTAATACATGACAACATTAATGACAATTGATAAATAATACACATTTTATACATTTAGAGAACAACCAAAAATAAGAAGATTTTCTCCTTATTTTTGGTGGTTGGTGAAACCGAAAAAAAGGAGAAAAAGAGGAAGAAAAATATCTTCCCCTTATTCACTCCATTTGGACGGTTTTTAAGAGAGAAAAAGAGAGATCATTTCTCTCATTCTTTTTGACCTAATTCTATCATCACAAAACTAAAACCCTAAAAATAATTATCAATTTTTAGGGATCTCTTTCTAGCAAGAACAAGGGCATTTCTCATAGCATTTTGGGTGCAACAATTAGGTGAATATCGATTTCGATATTGTTCTTAGGCCAAATTGCTAGGACCAAAGGTTGATTCTAATCTCTATTTTGTTTATGCAATTTCGTTTATGACTAGCAATTTCATTATTATAATTTCGTTATAATCCAAATTCTTGATGAAGTATACCGATATTTCCTACACCCAAGTGATGAGAAAGAGAATGGAAGGAAACCATAACTCATTTGCCGCACACAAATCCCCGTAGTTAGCACACTTACGGCTGAGCAAAGATCAACGACAACCCGGCCAGGGAAAGAGTTTATCGACTTGAGCACAAATCCCCGTATTATTATTATTATTATTATTATTATTATTATTATTATTATTATTATTATTATTATTATTATTATTATTATTATTATTATTATTATTATTATTATTATTATTATTATTATTATTATTATTATTATTATTATTATTATTATTATTATTATTATTATTATTATTATTATTATTATTATGATAATTATCACTCTCCCATCCCTCACCATTGCCATTAGCTCCACCATTCCCATGAGCCGAATTTGGAAAGAGTTTATCGACTTGAGCCCAAGAGGGAAGCATTTCCTCTTCATATATGCGCCCTTGACGGGCCATTTGATGGAAATTGGAGTACAGAGCATAATAGGTATCCGCCCTATCATTATATTGTTGTTGGTGCAAAGTTTGAAGTAAACCCGTGGCAAAGTCATCCCTTGGAAGAGTTAACAGTAGGGTGGTTGTAGAGTTGGTAAGGGAAGGGGTAAGGAGGAATAGTGATCTTCTCCCCTTCATTCTTGTTTTCATTCTCTTGTTGTTGTGGAGGGGGTGGTGCTTGGTTCTCTTGCCTTGATGTTTCGGGTACTAGGTAGGAAGGTATTAGGGAATGAGGCCCTCTTCTTAGTGAAATTCTTGTCAAACCTTCCACTGGAAGGATTAGTGGATCACTTCCCTTTGTTAGCCATTTTATATTTCTTTCATAGCCCTCATAGGCTATCCAGTGATGTTTGAAAAGAAGACATTCATTAATCCCAGTATTGCCCGGGAGGGTAACATACAAATTATCATGATTGAAGTTTGGATTAAACCACTTTGCAATTCTTGTGATCAAACCTCCATTCATGATATCCTTCATCCCGTTATCACACCTATTTCGATAACGTGCCCATATCTCAAGTAGTACCAAAGGAGCATTGAAGTGGTATCCACTTTTACCTTGAATTTGTAAGTATGATTCCATAAAAGTGAGGTCAAGCTCATTTACCACCGCGAGGGTCACGTCGAGCAAGTAGGGTGCTCGTTAAGAAACGGTAGGTGAGTCTTATGATCGGGTTTTGGATGAAAGAGGTTAAACAATCTTTGTCAAGTCACAGCCCGTTAGGGCTCTCCAAAGTGGTTCTACACTATATTTCCGAGGCTTGGATGATCGAGAGGGCTATACATCTAGGCCCAAAATATCCGCAAACTCAACCAATGTTACCATTCTACTGGCATTTTCCAATCGGAATTCTATGTAAATGGTGTTGTTGAGAGTTGAAATTTTTAGAAAGCTTAGGAATTCTAATACAAGTGATTTGTAAGTAAGCTCATGCATATGAAACATGGTAGAGAGTCCGATCAAGTCGAACAAAGCTTCAGTTGGGTGATAAATCTCTAGCTTTCTAAGTGTATCTTGACAAAGAAACTTGGTTGGAAGGATGTTCTTACCTAGTAGTCGATGAAAGACGACTCGTTGAGCATCATTAACAAATTCGATATGAGGGAACCGGTCAAGTATTGAAAGATCAATAATTTCTTCATTTTCTCTTCTCCTTGTGTTGAGATGTGAGGTAGAAGAACTCCCTATAATCCTTGTTCTTCTTTGTTCCCTTGTCATGAATCTCCTTTATGTACTCATTTTGATTTGATCTTGAGGACTTTGAATGTGATTGAGTGAAAGTGATTGAGTGAAATCAAACCTTCTAAAATAGATCTCGTTGCTTTGTTGAAAACCCTAGATTGGGTGAGTTCAAGTTTAGAGAGGTTGATTTGTTTTCTTGAGGATGAAGTGTGGTGATTTTGGGTTTTTCTGAGGGGGTTTTGGG
The DNA here is from genome assembly GCF_048544455.1 of Silene latifolia. Taxonomy (NCBI): domain Eukaryota; kingdom Viridiplantae; phylum Streptophyta; class Magnoliopsida; order Caryophyllales; family Caryophyllaceae; genus Silene; species Silene latifolia. The sequence goes on from NC_133536.1 coordinate 51,817,184, forward strand.
TTTACTAAGTGGGAGGAGTTGATACGGCTTGATATGTGTGGTGGAAATTAGGAGAAAAAAGAGAAATTGTAGCCAATAGAAGTGCGGCATGGGAGGGAGACGCATGGTTCATTTTGGGAGTCGGGCGTCTTCTGTCTTTTTGGAAAATTTGTAAAAGCAGGGGGAGACGTGCGACCTGATGTCGGCCCGTCCGTCTCGAGCTATGGGACACCCGTCTTGAAGTTAGGACGCCCGGATTTCGTGACAGTGCAAAAATTTGTCATGGATGATCAGATAGGGACGCGCGTCCCTATAGGTGGTCCGCCCGTCCTGATGTTTGGACGCCCAGATTTCTTTCCAGCATAAAATCTTCTAATCCTCTTGGCTCCAGCTCCCACGAGTTAAGGCTAGCTCGTGGGGATCATCATTTTAGCTCCTCTAAAGTTTTTTCCTCTTTCAATGAGTGACATGGGCTCTCTCTTAGCCTAGGCAAAAGCTTTCCCACACTTGAACCTCAATTCCTTCACACATCAAACTTGATTAGTAACCCTCCCTCACGTGCTCTCATATCAAAACTTGTACTTAAAGCAAGGAATTAAAATGTGATGCAATGAAGTTAAGTGCAAGTAAATTAGTTAGTATATTTACAAATGGTGGTTTAGGGAGGACTCCACCAAACTCTCCTCCATTTTAACGCTAGATCATGGTGGGAGAGGCTCAAGGCGAGTGACCCCAACCTCTCCTACAAAAGCTCCTTCATAATAAGGCTTGATACGTTGACCATTAACTTTGAATCAATTTCCATCTTCGGACATTATCTCAAAGTCTCCATATTTCCCAACATTTGTGATTACAAAGGGACCCGTCCGTCGTGAATTCAACTTTTCGGGGAAAAGCCGATATCGAGAGTTGAATAGAAGGACTTTGTCTCCCTTGTGCAAAGCCTTTTGCTTGATTCTCTTGTCATGAAGCAATTTGGTATGTTCTTTGTAGATCTTTGCATTTTCATAACAGTGAAGCCGAAATTCCTCCAATTCTTCAATTTGCAAGATCCTCTTCTCTCCACTTAACTTGAGATCAAGATTGAGAGTCTTGATTGCCCAAAAGGCTATGTATTCCAATACAAGTGGCAAGTGATAAGCCTTTCCATATACCAACTTGTAAGGTGAAGCTCCTATGGGTATCTTATAGGCCGTCCTGTAAGCCTAAAGAGTGTCATCAAGTTTCATGCTCCAATCCTTATGGGTCTTGTTAACAACCTTCTCAAGGATTTGTTTGATCTCTCTATTAGAAACTTCAACTTGACCGCTTGTTTGAGGATGGTATCCCAAGCCGGTCATATGTTGAACACCATACTTTGTCAAGAGAAATGCAAGTTTCTTCTCATGGAAATGTGATCCGCCATCACTAATAATTGCTCTAGGAACTCCAAATCTTGGGAAGATTGAAAGATCATAGATCCATATTAGACTCTCTAATTAAAAATCAAATTATCTCATAATTCATTTTTATGTGATCTATGTAACATCCATGCAAATATAAAATCATAATAATAAAGATTAAGGAAATACAATTTCCTTACATTGATTTTAATGGTAATAAGGGCACAATCTAGATCACCTATCTAGATTGTTCTTGTGCTAATAAAAAATGGATGATCCTCCTAGAACAAATCTTCAAAATAGAATATCTCCTTCAATAAGCACCCAAGAACAAAACCCAATAATTTAACAAGTATTAACTAGATACTTGTTAAATCTACCCTTGATAATATGTAAATAATACTAATACACTTAGTATTTATGTTTGATTACTAATAATCTTAGTAAGTGATGTATATTAACTTTTAGAGAGATAAACCAACCTTTTCTTCACATGCAAAATATTCCAAGTTGTAAATAAAAGAACAAAATTGTTGGTCTATATGGGAGGGAGAGGACAGTTGGTAAGGGTGGAATGTGGGAGAGATTTTGCTTTATTTTATGTCCAATTGTCATTGTGCATAAAATAGAACAAAAGTTTGATGGGATAGATCAAAGTCATGAGTGTGATGATTATGTTTATAATCATCTATTTACACGGTCCAATGTCACATTTGCGGGTCCATATCGGTTCTAATATTTGTCGCACAAATACATGTAATTTTACTTTAAACATCGTTTTATGTTTAAAAGCTTCCCAATAAATTTTGTCCAAAACACTCCGTAAATATATGTGTACCGCTACACATATTATTTACGTACTAATATTAATCACATTAATCAATTAGTACAATTTTAGTGAATTAACAATTAATTAACTAAAACCCGTCTCACAAAATTTATTATTTAACTATCGCATAATTAAATAATAACTGTTGCGCCACGAGTTCGCAACTCGAAATCTCTCTAAAAAGGATCGACTAACCTTTTAGTCTATAAATCAAGGAACTAAATAAATTGTATCTCATACAATTAATTATTTGTCAATTGAGGTTCGTTCCTTTAGGTGTGACCGAAGGGGGTTAGTTGATCACCGTCGTCTTACGACAATAACGTCAAACTCTAGTCAGCCAACCGTTATTGATTTACGTTAATCAACTGCCGAGGATCAAATAATAAATATCCTAATGATATTCCTTTAATGAGATTTATTATGTAAACGCACTATTGTGGAGGACACTAACTCCAACAATATCCCACTTGTCCGACACAAGGTGTGCGCTACCAATTCTCTTGTCCCTTTTAATCTCCCACTCAATGCAAGGTGTCTTTCAGGTCGCACTTGCACATGAACATATCGCGAGTGGTTTTCTCGATCGGGAGTGTGACTACTAGACCAGAAACATATCCCACAGATTACTTCCGAGCGTGGCCACACATTTATAGTCACAACTCCTCGAGTGGCCTTGAGATATAGTTACCTAATGTGGGTGGACAATTCCTGTATGCCCTATCTATCTTTGCCCAATACAGATCATCATGACTCAGAAGATGTCCTTTGGCCTCCTTTCACGGTACGATCTAGGACAAAAACCAAAGTCACTCAGAAACTGCACTGACTTGGATAATAGTCTCCAGTCAAAAGAATCGACTCATAGGAACATCTTAGAGATCCCTACCACGACCAGGTATCCATAATGGAACTAAGGGACTCTCTAAATGGTCACTGTCTGGCAAAGTGTCACACACTCTGTCTATGTAATCGACTAGTCATCACGTATAACCTCATGGTGTTGAACAACTATCAATCGATTTACAATCTAGTCACTCTGAGACGTCACCTCATTAAGTGACTAGGGACAAAATACAATGTTCATCTTATTCACTTGAATAGTGTTCAACATTGTCTCCATAACTTATTCAGATAAACAAGGTATTAAAAATTTAGTCACACTAAATAAAATATTCATAAATGAATGCATAAACAATGAATGCGATTATCATATATATAAAAAGAGATACACTATCCAATTATTACATATCCATAATCTAAAGAAAATATGGTACTCGTCTCAATCCCATTGCGACGACATGACAATCATGCTTAGCCTTTGATAAAGACTTGGTTAAAGGATCAGCAATATTATCGTCTGTCCTAACCTTAAAAATGTCTATTTCCTTCCTTTCCACATAATCTATAATTACATGGTATTTCCTTTTAATGTGTCTAGATTTGTTACTAGGCTTCGGCTCTTTGGCTTAAAAAATAGCTCCACTGTTATCACAATATAGAGTGATCGGATCTTTGGCGGAACAGACAACTCCTAATCACTCCATGAATTGCCGAATCCAAATAGCTTCCTTTGCAGCCTCAGACACTGCAAGGTACTCAGCCTCTGTTGTAGAATCCGCGGTAACGCTTTGCTTGAAGCTCTTCCAGCAAACAGCTCCTCCATTTAGCATAAACACATAGCAGGATTGGGATTTCATATCATCCCGATCGGTTTGGAAACTTGCGTCCGTGTAACCTCTTACACGCAACTCAGTTTCTCCTCCAAACACTAAGAACGAATCCTTATTCCTTCTCAAGTACCTAAGGATGTTCTTTACGGCTATCCAGTGACTCTCACCAGGCTTGGCTTGATAACGACTTGTCATGCTCAAGGCATACGCAATGTCGGGACGAGTGCAAATCATAGCATACATGATAGACCCAACAGCGGAAGCATAAGGGACGGTCTTCATATGTTCAGTCTCCTTAGGGATAGAGGGAGACTGTGACTTGCTCAAAGTAATCCGCTGGCCCATAGGTAGAAATCCTCTCTTGGAGTCTTTCATATTGAACTGGTCAAGAACTTTGTCAATATAAGCTTCTTGACTCAATACTAGTATCCTTTTGGACCTATCCCTATAGATCCGGATACCCAAGATTAGTTGTGCCTCTCCCAAGTCCTTCATCTGGAAGTGATTCCCTAGCCACTCCTTAACGGAAGTGAGCGATGGAATATCATTCCCGATGAGCAATATGTCATCCAGATATATGACAAGGAATGCAACCTTACTCCCACTAAACTTCATGTATAAACATGGTTCTTCAACACTTCTAGTGAAACCATATTGTTTAATAACATGATCAAAACGATGATTTCAACTTCGAGATGCTTGCTTAAGACCATAGTTGGACTTCTTGAGCTTACACACCTTCTTAGGGTTAGATATATCCACAAAACCATCAGGTTGTATCATGTACACTTCCTCTTCTAGAATCTCATTCAAGAAGGTGGTTTTGACATCCATTTGCCAAATCTCATAATCATGAAACACGGCAACCGCTAAGATTATCCTTATGGACTCAAGCATAGTGACTGGAGCGAAGGTTTCGTCATAGTGCAGACCATGAACTTGGGTGAAATCTTTTGCCATTAATCTAGCTTTGTAAACATCTATATGTTTATCCAAGTCGAGCTTAATTTTATATATCCATTTACACTGAAGGGGTTGCACTCCCTCAGGTAAATCTACCAAGTCCAATACTTGGTTCTCGTACATGGAATCCATTTCGGACCGTCTAGCCAAAGCGAGGAGTCGGGGCTAGACATGGCCAATTTGTAGGTAGTGGGTTCGTCACTTTCCAAAAGTAACAAAACACCATCCTCTTCGATGTTACCAAGGTAGCGGTCAGGTGGATTAGAAATCCTACTTAACTTTCTAGGAACGATCACCGTCGCAGAGGAGGAGGGAACGTTATCCTCCACGTTCTCCTCTACCTCATTCTCGGTTTGTGGCTCTCGAACTTCGTCAAGTTCAAATTTTCTCCCACTCTGTCTTCTAGAAACAAACTCTTTTTCTAAGAAGACAGCATCACGAGCCACAAACACTTTGTTCTCGTGTTTATTGTAGAAGTAGTAGCGATGTGTTTCCCTTGGGTATCCTACAAAAAGACATTTGTTAGACCTGGGTGCAAGCTTATTGTCAGACTTGATCTTGACATACGCTTCGCAACCCCAAATGCGCATGAATGACAAATGAAGGACTTTCCCTGTCCATATCTCATATGGAGTCTTACCGGCCGCTTTAGTCGGGCTTCGATTTAGTGAGAATATAGCAGATAAGAGGGCAAAACCCCAAAACGAATTAGGAAGCTCGGTTGGACTCATCATAGACCGAACCATGTCTAATAAAGTTCAGTTTCTCTTTTCCGCCACACCATTTAATTGTGGTGTGCCAGGAGGAGTCAATTGTGTTACTATACCACAATCTTTTAGGTGTGAATCAAATTCAGAATTTAGGTATTCACCACCACGATCGGATCGTATGGTCTTAATCTTTTTATCCAATTGGTTCTCTACTTCATTCTGAAACTCCTTGAAGTTGTCAAAAGCTTCACTTTTATTCTTCATCAAGTAGATATACCCATATCTACTCAAGTCATCAGTAAAAGTAATGAAGTAGTGAAAACCTCCTCTAGCGGTGATGGTTAATGGTCCACACACATCCATATGTGTGAGAGCCAAAACCTCACGAGCTCGTGTCCCTTTTCCCGCAAAAGGTGCACGTGTCATCTTGCCTAAAAGGCAAGACTCGCATATACCATAAGATTCAAAATCAAATGGTTTGAGCACTTTTGATGAAGCAAGTCTCTTAATGCGTCTTTAGTTTATGTGACCTAAACGACAATACCAAAGGTAGGATTCATTTGGATCATCCGTTTTGAGCTTTTTAGTTTCCACCTGATAAACGTCATTTAACATCATTTAAAACATAAATGCCTCCAATTGAAATGGCCTTGCCATAAACCACATCATTCAATGAAAAAGTACAACTATTGTGCTTAATCATAAAACAAAAGCCTTCCGCGTCTAACGCGGAAATGGAGATGATGTTCTTGGTTAAAGTTGGTACAAAATAACACTTATTTAAATACAACTCTAGACCACTAGCTAAAGTGAGTACATAGGTCCCCACGGAAACGGCCGCTACGCTCTATTGCCCATGCGGAGATCCACATCACCTTTTGCTAGTGCTCGGACGTCTCTTAAACCCTGCAAATGATTACAAAGGTGAGAGCCACATACGGTATCTAGTACCCAAGTGAAAGTACAAGCATAATTAACGTCTATCACATAGAGAGAGGAAATCATACCAATAGGCGTCACACGCCCTTCCTTGAGGTCCTCCAAGTATTTGGGACAACTCCTCCTATAATTCCCCTTCCCATTACAATGGAAACATTCGGCCTCGGAGAGTTTGACATTCTTTGCCTTGGGTTTGCCATTCTCAACGGCTTTCACCTTTCCCTTGTCTTGTTTCTTTGACGATTTCTTGAATTGGGACTTTTCCTTCCTCTTTCCCTTCTTAACTCCAAGGGACATGTTCTTTAACTTCATGGTTAGAACATCCCCTTTTTCACTCCCACTAGCTTCCATATCCCTCTCCGCTTGGGTGAGGAGCGCGTGAATTTCATGTTAACTCTTATCCATGCCATTCATGTTATAGTTCACCCTAAAATGGGCAAACTTGGAAGGAAGTGAGTGGAGGATGCGATCCACCACAAGAGTATTAGGAATCTTACACCCTAGACGCTCTAGGATGTCGACATATTCGACCATTTTTAGCACATGGGGACCAACCTTTTGGCCCCTCTCAAGTTTTGCTTCAACGAAGCGTGCCGCTGCTTCGTATTGGCGGACTTTTGGTGTTTGTGAAAACATAGTATTCATACGAGTGCATATCTCGTACGCATTCAAAGAATGCATGAAAGCTTGAGATTTGGGGACATCTACCATATCAACACATTTTTTATAGCATTCGACATCCTCATATAGTCATCATAGGCGGTCCGCACCGCCGATGAAGCCCTTGGACCGGGCACGATGGGAGGGGCATCGGTCAAGTAACTGAGCACATTGTCGGACAGCGTGGCACTTTTGATGTTGGATTCCCATTCAAGAAAGTTACTACCGTCATCTTTTAAGATACATTTGTCCATTATGGACCTTAGTCGATGGAGTTGATGAAGTTGCCATTGCGAATTAAAATGCTACAACAAAATAAGGAAATATTAACATTCATTGTTTTAATTTTACTTGTGAAACATCTTTAACAAGTTTTAACATTTATATAATCATCTCCCAATAAATTATTCCAAGACCCAAAGTTTAAACAAAAATGACCATCGCCTGGGCGAAACATCCCATAATCGTGTAAATTCGGTAAGTCAACGGTTGACTAATTCTACCTCTAGAACTTTTGGTTGACGAATTTCCTTAAATCCATCTACTAGCCCCAGAATATAAGACCGTCTTATATCCCGTTGAGTCCAACCAACTTTGGCATGTGATAACCATTTACCACCCTACTTACCCGAGGTAAAAAGAGAACACCTCGCTTGGGCGAGCGTGGCTCTAATGAACAAGGGATTCATAGGTGTTACTAATTGGTAAGGCTAATCTCAATTTTAGTTATGTGAGAGATCTTGTCAATTTAGTCATAAATTCCCTATAAGTGAACTAAGTCGGTGAATGTAAATGACATGAATTGACAACCGCGAAAATAAAATGCATGTGAATGGCGATTTTGGCATGCGCGGAAAAAAAAAGCAAGCAAGCATATGAATAATCCTAGTATGGCCTCCTAGTTAATAAAAAACTAGACTATTACATATTGGAAACCAACTCCTTGGTCCCTTTCCTCTTCATAGGAACATCTTCCAAAGGGGCTTCTTCTAGTGGGATTTGGAACACCTTTCCAAAAATAGACTCCGTCTCGATGGAAATCCGTCTTTTGGAAACGCCGGTAAAAATAACTATTACAATTAAATTACATAGCTACTCCTATTATACTTTAATTAATAAAATAAATAAAACTATTAATTAATTACAAACCGACGATACGAGATCGTATTTAAATTACAAACAAATCGCTATTCCCATTCATTTCGGGTAATAACGATTAAAACAAACTAGGCCGTACTAGGTACAACAAAATAAATACTTTAAATAAATGACAATCATTCATTCAACATAAATAAATATGCTAAAAATGCTGTAAAATGATGCCAAAATTGTCCTATCTTAAAATCGTTGGTATCTTGCTCGGTTTTGTGGATTTAATCGATTTTTACCTTGTAAAAATCAATAATCAACTCTTAATTCTCATTTAAATCCAAAATAATTGTCCAAACTGTTTTGGACCTCAAAATTAGTCCTCACTAATTTGATGATGAATAATTAATTTGATTTGGTGATATTTGCTAATTTATTCGGTAAAATCATAACTTTTAAGTAATAAATCCAAAATAATTGAAAAATTACCAAAAATTGCAACTAAAAATTTTGAGTATTCTGGAACACTCCCAAGAATACCAAAATGTCAGGAAAATTGCCCAAAAATTTCGGATAAATTTTATGAAGAAAAAAATCGATATTTATCGGTTTTTAACCACAAAAACCAATAAACATCCAAATAAGGTGAAATCACATTTTAAATTTCACTTTTAACTTTTAAATCATATGTTTAAATGTACATAAATTTATCAAGTGCAGTAACAAATGTTTCAAATATATGATTAATATAGTTCACTTTTATCGACTTTAATCTCATAAAATCAATAAACATGCAAAACTTCAAACCAACCTTCGAAATTTTACATACAATCTGTAGAAAATATGCATGAAATAATATAGAAATTTCATAACCCGAATCAATATTTGACTATTTTTAGTTAACTTTTAACCAAAATACGACATTTTTGACTCGGTTTTCTACCAAAAATCATTAAAAATAGCAAAATAACTTCACAAATCACCAAATTTTACCACAAACCTTTTGAGATCAGTAGGTATGCATGTCCAAAAATATTCGTGCTAAAACCTCTTCTAACACAATTTTTGAGTTTTTCAAATTATCTCATAATTTGTTTAATATGCTTAAAATTAACATGCATATTACAAGCCTAGCTCTTCTGATAACACTTGAAAGATCATAGATCCATATTAGACTCTCTAATTAAAAATCAAATTATATCATAATTCATTTTTATGTGATCTATGTAACATGCATGTAAATATAAAAGCATAATAATAAAGATTAAGGAAATACAATTTCCTTACATTGATTTTAATGGTAATAAGGGCACAATCTAGATCACCTATCTAGATTGTTCTTGTGCTAATAAAAGATGGATGATCCTCCTAGAACAAATCTTCAAATTAGAAGATCTCCTTCAATATGCACCCAAGAACAAAACTCAATAATTTAACAAGTATTAACTAGATACTTGTTAAATCTACCCTTGATAATATGTAAATAATACTAATACACTTAGTATTTATTTTTGATTACTAACAATCTTAGTAAGTGATGTATATTAATTTTTAGAGAGATGAACCAACCTTTTCTTCACATGCAAAATATTCCAAGTAAGTTGTAAGTAAAAGAACAAAATTGTTGGTTTATATAGGAGGGAGAGGATGTCTGGTAAGGATGGATTGTGGAAGAGATTTTGCTTTATTTTATGTTCAATTGTCATTGTGCATAAAATAGAACAAAAGTATGATGGGATAGATCAAAGTCATGAGTGTGATGATTATGTTTATAATCATCCATTTACACTCCATTTACACGGTCCAATGTCTCATTTACGGGTCCATATCGGTTCTAATATTTGTCGCACAAATACGTGTAATTTTACTTTAAACATCATTTTATGTTTAAATGCTTCCCAATAAATTTTGTCCAAAACACTCCGTAAATATATGTGTACCGCTACACATATTATTTACGTACTAATATTAATCACATTAATCAATTAGTACAATTTTAGTGAATTAACAATTAATTAACTAAAACCTGTCTCATAAAATTTATTATTTAATTATCGCATAATTAAATAATAACTGTTGCGCCACGAGTTCGCAACTCGAAATCTCTCTAAAAAGGATCAACTAACCTTTTAGTCTATAAATCAAGGGACTAAATAAATTGTATCTAATACAATTAATTAGTTGTTAATTGGGGTTCGTTCCTTTAGGTGTGACCGAAAGGGGTCAGTTGATCACCGCGGTCTCACGACAATAACGTCAAACTCTAGTCAGCCAACCATTATTGATTTACGTTAATCAACTGCCGAGGATTAAATAATAAATATCCTGATGATATTCCTTTAATGAGATTTATTATGTAAACGCACTATTGTGGAGGACACTAACTCCAACAATCTCCCACTTGTCCAACAAAAGGTGTGCGCTACCAATTCTCTTGTCCGTTTTAATCTCTCACTCAATGCAAGGTGTCTTTCAGGTCGCACTTGCACATGAACATAACGCACTATTGTGGAGGACACTTACTCCAACAAAGATCGCTTTCTTTAAGAGCTTGGTCACCGTTTTTGCATCATCGGTTGGGGTAGCAATGGATTCTACCCACTTGGACACGTAATCAACGACGATTAGAATGTACTTGTTGTCTTGAGATGATACAAAGGGGCCTTGGTAATCAATTCCCCAAACATCAAAGATTTAAACCTCCAAAACGCCTCATTGTGGCATCTCAATCCTCCAAGATATATTGCCAGTTCTTTGGCAAGGGTCACAATGCGTGATGAATTCTCTAGCATCTTCAAACATGGTGGGCCAATAGAAGCCCGATTGTAGGACTTTGGCAATCGTTCTCCTTGCTCCATGATGTCCACCACAAGGGGATGAATGACAACCTTCCAAAACCCCTTGAACTTCCCATTGTGGGACACACTTTCGATAAAGGCCATCACTACATGCTTTGTAGAGGTTGGGATCATCCTAAAAGTATCTCTTCACTTTAAATAAGAATCTCTTTCGTTGATTATAGTTCAATTTCGGAGGAAGGGCTCCTCCTACAATGTAGGTTGCAAAATCGGCAAACCATGGCGTGGTATGTCTCTTAAGTTGTGTGTGGATGGCCATTAAAACATCATCGGGAAAGGAGTCATTGATCAGTGTATCTTACTCATTGTTGTTAAGTCGAATTCTTAACAAGTGATCCGCTACTACGTTTTCGGCTCCTTTCTTGTCTCTTATCTCTAAGTCAAATTCTTGGAGTAACAATATCCACCTCAACAATCGTGGCTTTGATTATTTCTTCACCAAGAGATGTTTAAGAGCATGGTAGTCCGAAAATACAATAACCTTCGATCCAAGTAGGTAGGAGCGAAACTTGTCCAAAGCATACACTATAGCAAGAAATTCCTTTTCCGTGGTATCATAGTTGACTTGTGATGCATCAAGGGTCTTGCATATATATTATATAGCATGTAAAGCTTTCCCAACTCGTTGGCCAAGAACCGCGCCAACGGCATAGTTCCTTGCATCACACATTATCTCAAAAGGTAACTCCCAATTTGGGGTTGAATGATTGGTGCCGAGATTAGAGCTTCCTTTATCCTATCAAAGGACTCAACACACTCATGAGTAAATTGGAATGGGGCATCCTTAAGCAAAAGTTGAGTGAGGGGTTTTTCAATTTTGGAAAAATCTTTTATGAATCGTCGGAAAAACCCCGCATGACCGAGAAAACTCCGCACCCCTTTAATATTCACGGGTGGTGGTAATTTCTCTATCACCTCAACTTTGGCTTTATCAACCTCGATGCCCTTTTCCGAAATCAAATGACCCAATACAATACCTTAATTGACCATGAAATGACACTTTTCCCAATTTAACACAAGACTAACATCTTCACACTTTTGTAAGACAAGAGATAAATTATGCAAACACGAATCAAAGTCTTTCCCATAAACACTAAACATATCCATAAAAACCTCCATTATGGTTTCTAAGTAATCGGAAAAGACACTCATCATGCAAAGTTGAAAGGTAGCGAGAGCATTGCATAGCCTAAAGGGCATTCTTCTATATGCAAATGTTCCCTAAGGGCATGTGAAGGTGGTCTTATGTTGGTCATCCGGGTGTATCGGGATTTGAAAGAATCCCGAGTACCCGTCAAGGTAGCAAAAAAATTTGTTATAAGCAAGCCTCTCAAACATTTGATCAATGAATGGAAGAGGGAAACGATCCGTTCTTGTTGCGGAATTCAACTTACGATAATCAATACACATTCGCCAACCGGTGATCTTCCTTGTGGGTATTAGCTCGTTCTTTTTGTTTTCACCACTGTGGTACCTCCTTTCTTGGGTACCACTTGAACGGGGCTAACCCACAAGGAATCCGATATAGGGTAGATGATTCCCGCATCAAGCAATTTCATAACCTCCGCTTTTACAATTTCTTGCATGTGGGGGTTTAGTCTCCTTTGTCCTTGAATGGTAGGTCTATGGTCTTCCTCTAGATGAATCATATTCATGCAAAACTCGGGGCTTATTCCCTTAAGGTCATCTAGACTATAACCTATAGCCTTTTCATGTTCTTTCAACACACCAAGCAAACTTTCCAATTGACTATCATGAAGTTTTTCATTAACAATTACGGGTTTGGTTTTAGACTCATCAAGGTAAGCATACTTCAAATTAGGGGGAAGGGGGTTTAAATATGGAGTTTGTACCTCAACTTCTACCTTTGATGGTTCATTGGGAATACTTTCCAACTCCATTACACTTTCCTCCTCTATCATACTTTCTACCCTCATGGCTTGTTCCACCTTCATGGGTTGTGATGATTCTTTAAAGATGTTATATATCCTCATGGATTGCTCGTAGGTGAGCTCTTTGTTGGCTAAATCGGCCTCAAGGAGATCTACTTCCAATGCCCAATGTTTACCGTTGGCCTCGCTTGCTTCCAAGGCCTCCAATGCTTCCAAAGGGTCTTTGAAGATAGTAGAATTTGCATGGTCCTCTACACAATAATCTATAAGGTCCATCTTGCAATGTAAACTAAGAGAAGAAGGTGAGAAATACCTTGAGGAAATGCTCTTCCCCAAGGCAAAGAAAGACAGAACTAAAAGCAACAAATAACAACTCAATTGAACATCGTCCCCGGCAACAGCGCCATTTTGATGGTGCGTGTTGTTGTACGCCTTCAAACAATATTTATAGTCTCGACAAACGACTCTTAGTAGAGTGATAATTAAAGGTCGGATCCCAAGGGACGGGTATTGGATTAAGTTACCGATTGCAAGTAGCTATATCTTAAGGTGTCACAATTTAGTTTGGATTGAGATGGTTATCTAAACTATTATACAAGTAAACGGAAACAAGCAAGCAAAGTAAAGTAACTAGGAATGTAATGTTAGGTTCATATACCTATTATTAGACTCTTCTAATAGTGAACTAATTAACTTCTTAATTATTTGTTCTTTAGATCTAGTGCATGCATAACAAAATAAGCGATTTATAAGAAAAACAATGTCCCTTACATTGTGATATGGTACGAAATAATGGGCACACATAAGGTCACCTTCCTTATTCGTTCTTGAGCTTAAAATGTTGGATGATCCTCCAAAAATCCCAATGTAGAGATCCTCCTTAGATTGCACCCAAGACTAATCCCTTATAATAATATACTAATTAACTAGATTAGTGTATTATTGTTCCTTAAAATGTATTCTAATATTGTTATTATTACTACACTAGTAACCTTATTTTGATATTAGAATTGATGAAAAAATTCTTTTAATCTTCTAAAACATTTTAGAGAGAAGTTGGAGAGTAGAGAAAATTTTGCATGTAGTATGAAAAATGAATGAATGAGTAAGAGTAAAAATGAGAACAATTCTCATAAAGAGGAGGTAGAGGTCGGGTAGGGTAGTGCCAAAAGAGGGCATCTTCTCTTTTTCTTTTACTCTTATCTAAGTGTAGGTGTGTAAGAAAGTAGTGTAGGTATGTAAGGCTATTAAGGAGTAGCCATGATTATTCATCTTTTATCACATAAAATAAAACACCCACTAATTCCTACCACCCTTCATTTTTTCGGTCATTTGTATAAAATGGACCTCCATTTTATTTTGTCAATTTTTCACTTGTCACACAATATGTCACATGTAGTATGTTTCATGTTCTTAATTAATTAAATGCATATTTATCAAATAAATATCATTTTATAAATTAGTTAAATTAGATACAACAAATTGACTAGTAATACTTGATCACATAAATAAAATGGATCACACAATTTAATTCACAACATATTGTAATTATAATTAACCATTCATTCTTATCTCAATTGTTTCACAAACAATAAACTATTTTAGTAATAAAATATTTCAATTACTAAAATAAATCTTATTTAACACCATTACAATAAGATATCAATGTTCTCTCTCACAAATGAATTGTTCAATTTTAAGGAATTGATCAACTTGTATCGTCATACAATTAATCAATTTGTCTATTAAGGGAATTGTCGTTTAGGTGTGACCTTAAGGGATCAACTGATCACCACCGTCAAACGACAGTATTGTCAAACTCTAGTTAGCCAATCATTACCGATTAATGATGATCAGTTGACTATATAATGAATCATCCCTTACGTATTCTTAATATGACATTTAATTGTGATATTAAAACATGTGATCGTACTATTGTTGAGGACACATATTCCAACAATCTCCCACTTGTTCGAGACAAGTGTGCGTCACCAATTCTCTTGTCCTATTAAAATCTCCCACTCAATGCAAGGTGTCTCGCAGGTCGTACTTGCACTTGATCATATCTTGAGTGGTTTTCTCGATCTGAAGTGTAACTGTCTGACTGGAATTATCTACCATAGATACTTTCCGAGCATGGCCACGCATTTCCAGTTCATTACTCCTCGAGAGGCCTTGAGATTTCAAACAACCCTGACAAGGGGGTGGACAATTCCTATCGAACTATTCCCTTTGTTTAGCCACAATTTGTCATAACCCAAAATATACTCATTTGACCTCAATTACGACTGTAACACCCCCATACTCCAAGTGCCTTACCAGGACCACTTAAGGCATGGAAGTGCTACCATCTCGGTTACCCGAGGCAATGATAATCATAAGACAATAAAGAAACGTACTTTAAAAGTAAATATAATTTAATTGATTACATGTCTCAAACAAAACTGTTAAATGAAATACAAAGTACTCAAACGGTCCACTGATAAAACTATCAAAGCTACTAGACATCGTCTGACACAACGGAAGACTTCTAACTGCCACGTGATGACTCATCCCAGCCATCCCATGCGCATCAATCATACCTGCTCAATAACTGCTCACCACCCCCGAATGGATCACCACAGTTTTTAAAACATTTAAACGGGGTCAGTACTAATCACACAATTCATATAATACAACAACACAACAAACAACACAGCTCAATCGTCACAGATATACTCCAAACTCCATCACCAACTCCACAATACTGAATACACACTAAAGTGTGTAGCCCTGCCAGAGTGCTCATCGCAACAGGTCACTCCACGCCGCCAGTGGGGGACCGCAGCCGTTCCCACCTAATCCTCGCTCATCTCCGTCGAGCGATAAACCCAAATCCATTAATGTGCACATCCCTTCTGTGGCGTGTTCCACAGAAGGCGAATAATGGGCGTGAAGCCACTCCCGCAAGTGACTCCACTCAGCCAGGGACGCGCCCCGAAGAACACAGACAGATACAAACAATCACAACTACTAAACAGCAATCAAAACCAACAACCGTCACAATACTCGTATGATAACAATCAACAATCACAAATCACCACCAACACATTATGGGACTAATACTGAGTAGGGAAACCTTACCTGGAATGCAATACAGTCAGACGATCTCAACAGCTGTTATCAAAAAACCTCCTCTACGAATCCTCCTCCTAACATTACATCACATATATCACTAACCACGCAAAACTAACACAAATCCCCAATTCCCAAAATTAGGGTTTAACAGGACTTAATTAAATATAACAAATTCGGTACGTAGATCTTACCCTCGACGCAAGGATCACAAAGATGTAAAGAAAGATGAATTCCGACCTTCCAAGCTCTGGGATTTGTCAATAATGCGATGAATGCGAAGTACGTAGATTGATTTCTCTTTTGAAAGTAATTAGGTTTGTAAAAGTGTATTATGAAAGTGACGGAAGTGTTTATATATTAATTCGCATTATTAACAAAACCCGACAAATCATCCCCCCGTAAACCGGCTACTCGATCGAGTAACTGACGTACTCGATCGAGTGCCGCCTACTCGATCGAGTACCAAGGCTACTCGATCGAGTACCCAACAGGTCAGAAACTATATTAAAACGCAAAACACACTTACTTGACAGAGTAAGGCCCACTCGATAGAGTACCCAGAGACTCATAAAACCTTAGTATTATAACGACAGTCGTAGAGCATAAATCAAAGCCAGTCAGAAAATTGTGCCAACTTGGGCGAATAGTCTCTAGTCAAAAGAATTGACTCATAAGAATACTATAGCATTACTTGCCACGACCAGGCTTTATGAATTACCAGAACTCTATAAGCGGTCACTGTCCGACAGAGTGTCCCATACAGTCTGCCTATGTGATCGACTAGTCATCTCATATGACTCTATGGCACTTGAACTTGCCATCAATCGTATCACACTCTAGTCACTTCGAGATGTCGCCTCATATAAGTAACTTAGGGGCAAATACATTGTCAATCCAGTTCACTTTAATGGGGTTCAATTTGTCTCTACAACCCATTTGGATTTAACAAAGTAATGGGTGAGTTTAATAAAAAAACGATAAATGCGATTATCATATATGAATAGTTAATTCTCTATTACTACTTCATATCTTATAATCTTTAGTGTACCTCTTACACTTAGTTAAAATGCAATAAAAGCTTGGCAAGTGGATATACCATATATCCATATCTTCGAACTTTATAAATTGATATTTCCTTCTTTTCAATGTTATTTCTAATAACATGAATTTATCTAAGTATATGGCTAGTCTTCTTACCAGACTTAGGCTCTTTAACTTGAAAGATGCTCCCACTGTTATCACATAACTTGTGAAAAAGTCATTTGTAGATGGATTCACTCTTAATCCTTATCTTGACCAACTTATCACAATTTACTTAGATTCCTTTTGTAGAATTTGCAATGCGCAAAACTAAAACACTTTTCTAGTCTCTTACTCCTTAGTCAATAAAATTAGCCTAGGATTGCAACAAATCCTTTTCGGTTTGGAGACTAAAGTTTGTGCAACCCTTCAACACATAACTTAGTTTATTATCCAAACATATGAACGAATCCTTAATTCTTCTCAAGAATCTCAAGGATGTTCTTTAAGGCTTTCACAAGCTATATCATGGGAATTATCTTATTATGGACTTATTATGCTCTTAACATATGATACATCATGGCATGTGCGTCTGTTGGCACACATGATCATTCTAATCGCGGAAACATTAGCAAACGATTTCATGTAATCAACAACTTAATAGGTTCAGTGAACGACTATGACTCCATCATAGTAATTCTACTTCCACCAACATGAATAACCCATTCAACCTTGTTGATGTACAACAGATACGAAAGATCTCATCCTCATAAGACTCTCAACTCTATGCCAATAATCTCTCACAAAGATTCAAAAATCTAGACTACTTCGCACCTTTTCCAAGTTTCCTAATCACTCTTTCACAGAATAGAGCATTGGTACATTATTCTCAATAAGTAATATGTCATCAACATATAAGACATGGAGAAACAATTCTACCTCCCACTTAACTTCATGTATAAACATGATTCTTCAATCATGTGAATGATACCATTCTCAATTATCACATGAACGAAATGTATAATCCTTTAATGCTTGCTTAAGACCATTCTTAGGTCACTTAAGAAAGCTATGCATAATATGTTAGGATTCTTAGATCTTTATCTAAGGTTTTGTGTTCCAAACACATCCTTCTCTAAATTCCCATTTTAGAAAAGCGAAATTTTTTAATATCATTTGCCATTCTTCATCAAAATGAATTGTAGCAATTCCTAACATGATTTATCTTGATCAACATCTTCATGTCGATCTATGCCCTTATTTACTCTAAAGATCTATTCACTTTAAGGAGACCCTCGCCTTTAAGTAAATCTACTCTTTGAGTAACAATCTTTGGATTGTAATGCTATGGCTCGTATGTAACAAAGTCGATTTAGAACAATACCATTACTTTCGCAAAGCAATATTTTAACAACAAGACATGTGTGCTAAACTCCCACTGAACTATACTCCCATTCTATCTTTATAGATTATAGTTTCATTACTTTCACAAAGTAACACATTAACTATAAGGCATGTTTGTGACGATCCAATCTACTCCCACTCTATCTCTCATAAATACTTCTATCTTCTTGAGAGATAGCATTGTGAGTCACAAACATACATATGGTGGATTATTAGAAGTTTCTCTAGACTGACGCATTAGCTCATAAAAGACCAGCCTTATCATGGCAGTTTGATTCATGTAATATGCGAGTCTGATCCATGTCAATTGGTAAATATACTCTCTATTTCAAGTATCTCATGTTTAACCATCCGTTTAGAATAATGTGTCCATTTTGTATCGCAAATTCCCTAATATATGAGTTCAATAGCTCAACATAACTTTATAATTTGATCTTACATAAGTAAGTTGTCACTTTTGGTAACAATAGCATAAGGAGAATCAAATTCATAGCTTATGGACTTATAATGATCTAATCATTATAATTGTCAATTTGAACAATTTATGTCGATAATATTACGTTTCTATATGCAAGTAGTGTATGAAGATAAATTTTAGAACAAACGATACGATAAAGTAAGTGACTTGGGTTGCAAACCAAGTCACCAATATCCAAAATACAACCCTTGTTTAAAGGATACAAACAAATTTCCAAGTCACACAAGGAAATCAAAATAGTTCTAAAATCTCAAAATACAACATGAAAATAAAGACAAAGCAATATAAAGCCAAGCTTCCATAGATCTAGCTCCATGGGCAGCTACATCTAGCTTCCCTCAAGATCTTCTAGGCTTGCTTTTCCTTGCCTTTATCCTTGCTAGGATGCCCTAATTACAATAAAAAGGGTAATCATCACAACTTGTATCAAAATACCAAAGTTGAGATCGAAACATAAAAGATAGGAATAGTTATATACCTACTGGAATAACCTTTCCAGCCTTAATACCGCCAAGATATTTCGAACAATTTCTCTTCCAATGTCCAACACCACAACAATAGTGGCACTTGTCCCCGGATGAGGCACTGTACTTGGGCTTGGAGGAACTAGCTTCACAAGCTTTTCCTTTGTTCTTATAGGGAGTTCGCTTCCTTCCCTTGTTCCCACTTTTCTTGAAAGTTCCCTTGCTCTTATGATTGACATTGAGCACATCCTTGGTGGAGCTAACACTTAGCCTCATGTCCCTTTCGGCTTGCACAAGCATTTTGTGCAACTCATCAAGGGAAACTTTCTTATCTTGCATATTAAAATTCACCCTGAGTTGAACATATGCTTTGACTTTGTTTAGGGAATGAAGAATCCGATCAATGACGAGTTCCTCGGGAATCTCCACCTTATGCATTTTTAAGGTCTCAACATGCTCCATCAACTTGAGCACATGAGGGCTAACTTTTTTACCCTCCTTAATGTTGAGATCAAAGAATGCAGATGCCGCTTCATATTGTATGATCCTTGGAGCTCGTGAAAACATGTTCACAAGTTTCATGTAGATCTCATGAGCGGTGCTAATCTTTATAGCACTTCTTTGGAGTTCGGCCTCCATTGCAAAGATCAACACATTTTTGATCGCGGCCAACTCCTTTTGGTAAAACTCATAGGCTTGCCTAGCGGAGGTGGTGGACCTAGCATTAGGTTCGGCGGGAGATGCCTCGGTAAGGTAACGAAGCTTGTCGTCCCCTTCCGCGGCCAAGCGAAGTTGCGCGTCCCAATCGGCGAAATTGGACCCATTCTTTTCTAACTTACAACGATCCTTGAAAGATCGGATCCATGATACATTGGTGAGCGTGTTTGAACTAGTGGTTGCGGACGTGATTGGAGTTGCCATTGCAATTGAGAAAATGATTTTGACTACAAAATAGGAAGTGAAGAAATTAATGAACATCTATCGTTTTTGACAATACTTGTAAACATTTTAAACAAGTTTTAAGCATTTATATAGTGACCTCTACCCAACTATTATAAATGATTCCGAGATCCAAATTCATATTAACTTGGGCACGGTGAGCCGATTCATCCCTTATCAATATAACTCGGTGGATTAACTCTTAATCGATTCTACTTCTAGAACTCTCGGTCGATAAAATTACTCTAATATTTATCTTTAGCCCGGAACACATGCGACTACGGTCACAAATACTTCCGTTGAGCTCAATCCAAATTTCGATGTAATAACATTTTATTACCCACTTACCCAACGTAACAAGTTTAGTACCCCGGTAAGCCGAGCCTACTTCCTCATGAAATTGGGACTCATGGTTTCTACTATTTGGTAAGGCTAGTTCTCAATTATTATTTAGTGAGAGGTCTTGTCAATTTATTATCTATCACGTTTTAAGTGAACTAAAGCGGTGAACTACGATAATTATAATTGACACAATCGATGACTCGATATGAAATGCATGTGTTGTTATGGCCATTTGGCAATGCATGTAACATATTAAAAGAAATGCAAAGCAATAATAATAAATTCCTAGTATGGCCTTCCTAAAATAGAAAATCAAATAATCTATTACATATTCGGAAACCAACTCCATTGGTCCCTTGAATCTTCAAGTGGCACGCCTCCCAAGAACACCGTCTTCGTCGGGACAACTTTTCGAATGGCACCGTCTTGAAGAAATTCCATGATTACAAATAATAATAAAAATACAAAGCTATTCCTATTATACATTTGTAATATGGAAAAACTAGTAAAAATAAAAGTGATACGAGATCACATTAAATTACAACCGAATCAATATTCCCTTTCATTACAGGTAATATCGATTAAAACTAAGGTCATACTAAGATAAAATTTCATAATTCAAAATTATATAAATAAAAGACATTCAACAATTGAAATATGCAGCATTATAATATGTATCTACCATGCCAAATTATGTGTCAAATCGCCCTATTTAGCTTATATCAATTATATAACCCAGTATTATGGAAATGCGTGATAATAACTTCTTAAAATCACAAATTAATACTTAAATTACATTTAAGCTCAAGTTAATTATCCTAACACTCTTAGGACTCAAAAATTAGTCATCACTAAATTTTTGACAATAATTCAACTTAATTTAACTTTATGCTCATTTTTTACCTTAAAATCATAACATTTATGAAATAAATCCAAATTAAATTACAATAATTTCAAATTTTGAATTTTAAATTTTTGGACATTCTGGAATACTTCCATGACACCAATAATGTCAAAAATCATGGTTAAAATTTTCGAATTAATTTCGAGAAAATATAGTTGCAATTTATCGGTTTTATTTCATAAAACATCTAAAGTATCCAAAAATTAATCCAATCAATTTTAAAACTTTATATCTGATAAGTGGGATATTTATGCAACCTAAAATAATTTTCTCATGCCATGCAATTCGTTTTAGCTATTTATGCTAAAATAGTCACTATTTATGCCATTTTTACACTAAAAATTTATAAATCATGCTAAATGATATCATTTCATCTCAAAATTACATACACTATGTAAATCATGCATGTGACAACATATTAAAGTTTCATGGCCTAGTTCATAGTTTAACTATTTTTAACCATTTTACCTCTTTTAATCCATTTTTATCTCATAAAAATCATAAATCATGCAATATTAATCAAATTAATACGAGATTTTACACAAAAATTTTAAAATATTCATGTGAGGTCATATAAAATTTTCAAAATCAGAAACTAAGTTTAGCCATTTTTAGTCATTTAATCTCCATTTATTCTATTTTTATCACATAAAAATCATAAATCATGAAATATTAATCACATTAATATAACATTTTACATGAAATACATCAAATATTCATGTGAGGTCATACTAAAAGATCACGGCCAGTAGTAATATTTAACTATTTTTAGTGAATAAAAGTCCATTTTACTCATAAAAATGCAATAAAATGACTAAAAATCATTAAAATGAGCAATAAATTACCATAAATCATAAAAATGACCTAAAAAAAATTTAGGACCAGAATATATAACATGCATCATGATTTCGTGACTTACTCTTATAAATCACAAATTTTTAGTTTTATATGTTAACAAATTAACTTGGAAAAACAATAACCGATTATGCATGCAACATCCTATGCTCTGATATCACTTGTTAGGTTCATATACCTATTATTAGACTCTTCTAATAGTGAACTAATTAACTTCTTAATTATTTGTTCTTTAGATCTACTGCATGCATAACAAAATAAGAGATTTATAAGAAAAACAATGTCCCTTACATTGTGATATGGTTCGAAATAATGGGCACAAATAAGGTCACCTTCCTTATTTGTTATTGAGCTTAAAATGTTGGATGATCCTCCAAAAATCCCAATATAGAGATCCTCCTTAAATTGCACCCAAGACTAATCCCTTAAAAATAATATACTAATTAACTAGATTAGTGTATTATTGTTCTTTAAAATGTATTCTAATATTGTTATTATTACTACACTAGTAACTTTATTTTGATATTAGAATTGATGAAAAAATTCTTTTAATCTTCTAAAACATTTTAGAGAGAAGTTGGAGAGTAGATAAACTTTTGCATATAGTATGAAAAATGAATGAATGAGTAACAGTAAAAATGAGAACAATTCTCATACAGAGGAGGTAGAGGCCGGGTAGGGTAGTGCCAAAAGAGGGCATCTTCTCTTTTTCTTTTACTCTTATCTAAGTGTAGGTGTGTAAGAAATTAGTGTAGGTATGTAAGGCTATTAAGGAGTAGCCATGATTATTCATCTTTTATCACATAAAATAAAACACCCACTAATTCCTACCACCCTTCATTTTTTCGGTCTTTTGTATAAAATGGACCTCCATTTTATTTTGTCAATTTTTCACTTGTCACACAATATGTCACATGTAGTATGTTTCATGTTATTAATTAATTAAATGCATATTTATCAAATAAATATCATTTTATAAATTAGTTAAATTAGATACAACAAATTGACTAGTAATACTTGATCACATAAATAAAATGGATCACACAATTTAATTCACAACATATTGTAATTATAATTAACCATTCATTCTTATCTCAATTGTTTCACAAACAATAAACAATTTCAGTAATAAAATATTTCAATTACTAAAATAAATCTTATTTAATCCCATTACAATAAGATATCAATATTCTCTCTCACAAATGAATTGTTCAACTTTAAGGAATTGATCAACTTGTATTGTCATACAATTAATCAATTAAGGGAATTGTCCTTTAGGTGTGACCTTAAGGGATCAACTGATCACCACCGTCAAATGACAGTAATGTCAAACTCTAGTTAGCCAATCATTACCGATTAATGATGATCAGTTGACTATATAATGAATCATCCCTTACATATTCTTAATATGAGATTTAATTGTGATATTAAATCATGTGATCGCACTATTGTTGAGGACACATATTCCAACATGTAAACAATTGATAAAAGGCACTAGGGTGTCATGGGTTCATAAGGGAATCATGTAAAGATCACATAAACAAGTTTTATAGATGCAAGCAAGTTATTGTTGTAGTGGAATCAAGTTGGTGAAGATCTCACTATACCTAGGGAAACTTAGGTCTCGGAGCCGAGTCGGTCAAGACTGTACAACACCTACAAGACGACTTGATTCCCCCTATTCATGGTAAGATATCATCAATGAGTCTTAGGAAGGTTTGGGTCCCAGAGACAAGTCGATCAGGACTGTACAACACCTACGATCGACTTAGTCCTTCCTAATCAACTAAAATGCAAGGTCTAACAAGTCTTGAGTTGGTTTATATCTTACAAGGCTTGTTGAAAGGATAAGAGATTCATTCTAGGTTGTCAATCAAGCAATTCATCAAACATGACATGTGCATAAGTTGAAACTACAACAAGCAAGCAATCTTATGAACTCATTAAGCAAAGATCTTCCCTATGATTGATTCCCCTAATCCCCCATTAACCCTAGTTAAGAGACTACTCACTCATGATCATAGAAAGCATGCTAATATTAATGTCAAACATATTAACAAACTTGAACATGATAGAAGAGCAAGATACTAAACAAGGATTAAGTAAAGAGTAAGGAAATGGTACCAACTTAGGATGATCAAAATAGAATGCAAAGAATAATAGAATAAGACTTGATTGATGATGAAGAGTTGTCAATTCTTCAATAATCCCAAATATAATCTTCAAATTACCCAACAAGATCTAAAGTTTTTGAACAATAATTAGGAAAGGATTAAGATGTAATTAAGCTAATTGATCTCTAATCTATTCTAATGGCCTTTTTTTGGTCTCCTAATACAATGGAGTATTTATACTAAGTACAAGTATTAGGGTAACTAAGGGCTAAAATGACGATTAAGTCCCTAAGAAGATGATTAACGCCTTGCAAGTCCTTAAGGAGCCTCGCGACCTCCCTACATTAGACGCTCATACTGCATAAGGAACCGCCCGTCCTGCTTGTGAGACGCTCGGGCTGAGTATCGGGACGCCCGGATTGTGCTTCAGGACGCTCATGTTGCTCTTCAGGTCGCTCGGGCTGCTCTCAGGACGCCCGGATCATGGATCAGAATAGTTTCCTCTTCTTTGACTGCCTCAAGATCCGTGGGGATCATTGAGGGGTCGTGGGGTGTTGGGATTCATTAATCTCATATGTTAACATATTCATAGTATGATAGTTTAATTTAGTCATAAAATTAAATCGGATCTTATGCATGCAAAACAAATACCAAGTATAAGAAGAAAATCAATTCTTACATTGATTATTTTAGAATATGGTCACTAGCAAGTTCACCTTCTTACTAGTTCTTGAGCTATCCAAAGATGGAAGAACAAGATTCAAGTGGAGAATCTCTCCTAAGGAATTATACCCAAGGTAACACCCTTAATAATATTAATTAATATGATCTAGTATTAATTAAAATCTAACTTAAAATTGACACAAAAATATTGATTTTTGACCCTTGATTATTTCGGACAAGGGGAATAATTTTGTGAGGTTTCTTTCTCTAAGTTTATTTCACAAAATTGTAGAGAATGATAATTTTTCTCACACTAGAAAAATGTAGTAATGTAGTGAATAATTAATGAATAATCCTTGGCCCTTTTCATGTAGGAAAACTGGTTGGGGGGGGGGGGGGGGGGTAATTGAGGCCAATGCATGCAAAAGTTGTTCTTCTCAAAAGCTATAGGGTTGCATGGCCATGAGTAGAGTATAATCATTGTGTTTTCATTTAAAATAAACAACACAATATAAGCTCTAATACTCCCTCCATTTTCGACACACACACATAAAATAGGTGGTCCATTTTATGTTGTCATTTGTCAATTTTGTCATGTGTCACATGTTACATGACATGTTACACTATAATGTTTTTTTAACATATTAAAAATCAACATATTAATAAAATATGTCACATACAAAATTTAACTAGTAATTCTTGATTACTTGTACCAAAATGGTTTATCGTATTATAAATTCTAACGACTTGTATTTATAATAAATTATTCACTCTGCTCCAATTGTTTCGTAAACAATAATCTAATATAAGTAATAAAACAATTCGATTACTTAGACCGTATCTAATTTAATCGAATTATAATGAGATACGTTTATTTTACTCACAAAATTATCCGTCAATTTTAAGTAATTTAATTAACTCGTATCGGCATACGATTAATTAAATGATCAATTAAGAGTATTACCCTATAGGTATGACCTCAGGGTATCAACTGATCACCACCATCGCACGACAGTAATGTCAAAATCTAGTCAGTCAATCATTAATTACCGATATGTGTGGACTAGTTGGCTGTAAAATATTA
The DNA here is from genome assembly GCF_048544455.1 of Silene latifolia. Taxonomy (NCBI): domain Eukaryota; kingdom Viridiplantae; phylum Streptophyta; class Magnoliopsida; order Caryophyllales; family Caryophyllaceae; genus Silene; species Silene latifolia. Next base: position 51,843,542 of record NC_133536.1, read on the forward strand.
CTTTCCCTCATGCATTCTTAAATATGAGATTTAAACATGTGATCATCATGATCGACAATTGTGATCGCATTATTGCCGGGGACACTTACTCCAACATGGGGGTCTTTATCATTGCCCATTCTACTTGTTCTATCTACTTAGGTCTTTAGTGTCGGTCTCCCCTTTGATGCTTGGTCGTTAAATGCGATCAATTTAGCTCCGTCTTTGCTCCATGGACGCAAGGCAAGCACTCCTTCCCTACCAAGGGCACAAAACCTCAAAGAATATGCAAAGTAGGAAGCGAAAGGTATAAACGACCCTAATATAAGCAAGAAAGCATAGCAACGGGGCTAGTTCGGGGACTAAATGTGTGAAAATATGAGTCACATAAACAAGATCGCTAGACCTTTGACGTCATTGATGAGAAAGGAAAACCATTTCAAGTGGAACGGGAGTTGTGAGACGGCCTTCTTGACTCTAATGGAGCACTTGACCATGGCCCCGGTGTTTGCCCTGCCGGAAGGGAGTGAGAAATTCGAGGTGTACACCGAATCTTCAAAGAATGTCTGGGGATGTGTACTTATGTAAAATGATAGAGTCATTGCCTATGCATCACAGCAATTAAAGACCTATGAGGAAAACTATCCAACACATGATCTAGAGTTGGTAGCCGTTGTCTTTGCCTTGAAGATTTGGAGACATTACTTGTATGGAGCAACCTTTAAGGTGTTTTCCGATCACAAGAGTTTCAAATACATCTATACCCAAAAGGATTTGAACATGAGGCAGAGAAGATGGATTGAACTCATTGGCGATTATGACATGGAGATAGTGTACCATGAAGGGAAAGCCAATGTGGTGGCCGATGCCTTAAGTAGGAAATCGGTGCACTCCTTGCGTAGCGCTTTGTCCATGTAAGATTGAAATAAGAGGTGAAGAAGATGTACATTCATGCGATAATAAAATGGGATGCTATTGGGGACATAACCTTAGAACCCGAGTTAGATGATGAGATTCGGGAGAAGCAAACAAGTGATATGATGATCCAAGAGTGGAAAGTGGTACTAGAAAGAGGAGAACCCTCAAGATTTGAGTTGCATGGAGATGGAAGCCTTAGATTCAAGGGGAGATGGTGCGTACCAAATGAGGAAGAGCTTAAGAAAAAGATAATGAATGAAGCTCATAACACACCTTACTCGGTGCACCCGGGTGGTGATAAGTTATACAAGGACCTTAAGAAGACCTTTTGGTGGTCAAACATAAAGAAGGAAGTGGCGGAATTTATGTCAAGATGTTTGACTTGCCAAAGAGTAAAGGGAGAACACAAGAGATGTGACACCCTCATTTTTAGCGTAAAATAAACACGTAAAAGTTTACGGAAAAACTGACAGGATATGTTTGTAATTGGTTCAACCAGATAAAACCTGAAATTAAAAAAAACTTTTCTAAACCAACCACAAACACTTCCAAATGAAGAGTGCCAAAACCTGCAAATACTAACACCCTAATTTACATAACATGCTAAAGTCGCGAGAATAAAGTGATACAAACCAAAATAAGAGAGGGAGACATATGTCCCTTCAAAATGTAAACACAACCAAATGTTTAAAGGTTTACTACAAAATAGCCAAACTAAGTCCAAGGTTCTTTTGCTCACTAGCTCGTCTGTGACCCCATCTAATCATCATCAACCTGTCAATCGCATTTTATACAAACACGAAAGCCACAATTCAGTGGGGAGTAACTTCGAGTCCTCCCAGCCACAAAATGTCATATTTAATGTAACATGTAACGTAACATGTAAACCACATCACAAATAATCTAGATATCAAATATTCTAACAAGTGAACTCTAAACTGACCAAATTAAACTATCATGTGAAACATATAACAAGCAGTAATCCAAACTTTATCAATTGTAACCGGCTTGCATCTCACCTATTACAATTCATAAAATCACCATACAAGAAAGGACAATATACCAAAGACAGGCATAAGTTCTTAGTACGGTCAATAGTCACTCTGTAACTCGAGTCTATACCACGAGGTAGGGAAGGTAATCGAACCGGTATCATGGCTCAGAGGTTCTATCAAAACATGGCCAAGACACAACACAACCCTAGCCTAAAATCACGCAGAGACCTAGACATGCGGATACACACCACCGCACCCAAGACCCACAATTTTTCTAAAACAAAGTGAGTACCCTAAGGAGTCCACCAAAGGGTTGGCTAGTACTTAAGTTGACCACTTACTATCAAAATAAGTAACGAGGTCATGCCCCAACTTGGATATAAACCCACCAAGTCGGGAACACGAAGCTATCAAGCGGTGAACATACACTCGTCAAAGACTATAATGGCCTATCTATGATGAAGGCCGAAATACTCACCTAGGACCTAAATAAAACCAATCTAGGTCCCAGCTTGAATACTTTAGCCCACACCACACAAGACAAGTAGGACACCCAATTAACCAAAAGAGAGGCAAAGAGTCCAAACTTGACAATATTAAAGGTTTCAGGGAATCTAGGGCCGTTTCTACAACATAAGAAACCATTCAAATCAACCAACAACATATGTGAAATAAAAACATAATAAATGGCCTAAAACAAGAGTAAGGCCAATTATCCAATTTACACAATAATTTCATCCAACCGAATTTTTACCCGCAACCCCAGCCTTGCGACAAGTACGGGTTCAATCGCGGCTGACCAATCACACAATTGACTGACATCGATTCAGTCAAAGGGACTAAGGCTCAGTTTTCGGCATAATCATCCAAACATTACAATTATCGCTATAAAATTCATTTTAAACCTATTCATTACAATTTCATATTATAACCTATCCTAACATGTGCAAACTACTAATATAAGCATAATTTTACCAACATCATTATATCCACTACTAACATTATTCATTTCATATGATTACCCATTTACTACTTATACTAAATATAACATTAATTAACCCGAAACGACGAACAACGCATGAAAAACCGCGAATCAAGCAACGGGCCGACCCGGGCCAACCCCAAGGCAGCCGTGGGCCTGTCTGGGCCTGCCGGCCTTTTGGGCCTAGTGGGCCGCCACCCCAAACCCTCCATTTCTCCATTTTTGTTCAGTTTAACATCGTCGAAGCATCAATTAGTATTCCCAATTCATTCCCATACTAATATGTGAACTTAAACATACAAAAGACATGAATTAGACATGAATTTAACCCATATTATCATGTGAAATAAACCACTCAATTAACAATCACAAAATCATACAAAAAGCAAAGAATGTGACATTTAATCGTCGAGTAACTCGGAATATGTTACCTTAAGCTAGAAAAAGGCCAATAACCCTTGAGAAAACCCTAAAAACAGTAGCTACCCATCATCCTCTACTATATAGGAGTCCCCTATATCATCCTCATAATCTTCACCTATTAAAAACAACAAAAACACAACAATAATCACTAAAACTGAAATTATGCCCCAAAATCATCTTAAATCAACATAATGAAAACTGAAATTAAAACATACTAGGATGTAGATCTTGAAGAGAGGATTCCGAAAATATAAATTTTGCGAAAATCGGACTAGAAACGAAGAAATTATGATGAAATTACGATTGTAAGATTATCTTATTTTTTTTTGTGTGTGGATTTCGGTCAAGAGGCACAAAAGAAGAACAAAGGAAGTTCTAGGAAGGAATGGGAAGGAGGAAGAGGAGGTGTACCGAGAAAGGAGAAAGAGGAGCGGGATTTGGCGGAATTTCATTTAGTCGGTTTTTGGCTCGTTTGACGATAATTAGAACCGTTTGTCAAATACAAATTCCGACAAGGCCAAAGTTCTTAAACACGAGGTTACAAGAAGATTGAGTACTCATATGACCCATTTCCAAAACCGTTTACCCAATTTTCACAGAGTTGCTATTTTTCCCGATATGCCCTTATTTCGAAATAAAAGGTTTTTACACGGTTTAAACTATTTTTAAACATTTCGAAACTATCAAAATAAATACTTTAATTCAAAATATAATAGAATTATATTTCTTTGAATTATTTTTACTTCAAATACATTAATATTAAATTCAACTTGACTAATAAATTACTTCCGCAATATAATAACGTTCCGAAATTACGGGGTGTTACAATCACCCCTCCTTTTAAAAAGTTTCGTCCTCGAAACTTAGAGGAGAAATTATAGTAAACAACATCTTAATAATATAGTCATAAGAAAAGTATAGGTATCTTTCCAATGAAACGGTGATACTCTTGTTGATCAGACAAGAACATCCACACTTCATATCAAGATATAAAAACATTTCTACACCAATAAATGAGAAAACCCATTATTGGGACGTCTCCAATAACGAGATTTAACACTCATTAATGTTAAAATCATTAAAAATCATAAAAGTATTTTCAAAATTCTAGTTCAAAGTTTTATTATCAGGGACAAATCAAAATACGAAATCATTCACCGATAAGTGCAGAACTAGTTACTAGACATCTCTAATAATGAATCCTGACAACGAATCAACGCCAAAACAAAATGAAAGCGAAAGGTTAAATGCAATTGTTATAGAAAAATGGTAAATCATTTTTCAAACTTTCCAAAAGTCAAGTTTTCCAAATCTAATACAAAGTTTAACAATGAATTGAAAAGTTAACTCACATTGGTCCGAACTTACACAAAACGAGAAATAGCTTAGGTATCAAATCGAACACTAAAGTTGAAAGAGAGTGAGGAATCATTTTCAAATGTTATAGAAAGAGGTCAATTTGTAGATTTAACTCCCAATTCAAAATATTGAACCAAAAGTTTACTCAAACTAGATAGAATCTATGCAAGATGGAAAACCACTCGGGAACGCGGAGTGCAACTCGCGATAGGGAACTCACAACCAACAAATCAGAAGGAACTGAACTCTTGAAGGTGGAATTTTTGGATGAAGTCAACAAAGATGTCAATGAACAAGACGCTTTACTCAGAAAGTCAAATGAGTTCCAAAAAGGCGAACCCAACGGAACAAGCCAGAATAGCAAGAATGACAATTGTCGGAGATCGGAATTAGGAAGATCGGTACCTCGAGAAAGGTTCACTCAATTTCCAACCACAGAGTCATCCTACTAGGTCCTCCGAACATCAACAGGGCAACAACCAGAGGCCACACTAATCCAAAGAGCCATCAGAACCACTCAACGACAAGTCTACTTATAAGCTAATCTTTGAGACAATCATATCCTCTACAATTATAACTTAACAATTTCCCAATCAAAATGTTTCCACCAATATCCTCCACCGAACAAAATCAAAATCCAAAGTCGAAACTAGTAACAATATTATACCCTTACCAAGATTCAACATTCCCAAACGCATTCCTACTTGAAACCAACCCGCAAGCAACAAGTTGCACTATCCGATCCATAATTAGCACTAACTATAAGATAAATGGGTTCATCACACAAATCATCTGATCAGTTTACTCAAGATTCACTATCCTACTTCCCAACAATATTCCAATTCCAATAGAAAGATTCCTCAAAGAATTAAATATAAGGTCCAAACTTACAATAACATTCCACTAACTTAGCTATCAATCCCCAATACCATAAAGTAAGGCTCAGATGACAAACGAACAATCCCCGAACGAACAATGCCCAAAACAAATCCAAAATAACCATAAGAATACTCCACCAAGGTAAACTAATCCCATTAGTCTCATCATCAAATCGAAACCAAAGTGAGTCTTATACCACCAAATAACGCGAACCTCAAATCGCAAGGAGACTACAACATTGCCATCATAAGAATTCCATCAAAAATCTAGCTCTCATATTACATGGTCAAATACAGACACAAACTCCTACACCAATTCCCGACAAAAACCAAAATACAAAAATCCTCAAATCACATCCCACTAACTCTGTAAACATGGTCAACAAGGTACCAACTATACTAAGTAGATAAGGAGTGATAACGGAATAGAGAAACGGTAAAATATTTTCGAAGGGTACATGAGTATGACAAGTTAGGAAACTAGGGAGTCGGACCATAAAGATAATGGTTGACAGAAATAAGAGGTACTCGAGTTAAGAAGATATCTCGGGCAAGAAGAAGATACGTAAACTTTGGCATAAATACAGAGTTCAACGAACGCTAAAGAGAAGGAGAGGAGAACAGAAGCGGCATAATGAAAGGATTACCGCTTAACCAAGCGCTCCTCAGAGCTTATGATCAAGGACGAAGGGAATTTCGACAACACTTAAAACGGTTCCAAAAACTTCCTAACAACAAAACTCATAACCACATCACTCCCAAGGGTTTCCTCAATCGCTCATGTTACCTCATCCTAATCTATTCCCTGAAACAAGGTACTCCACTATAAGTGTGATCTTATCTCTCCAAATCCTCAAACATACAGAAACAATTTCACAAGCCTAAGGTCAAGGCTTCCAACAAAGCTATATTCGTATCCAACTAGGGTCAATTATGGGTTCCTCAAATATTCCCCAAGGTTCTCCTTTCAAAACAAGGTAGTAACATACCAACCCAAAATCTGAAAAATCAATAGGATCTCAAGTTTCTCTATCCTTTTACTTATTAAGGATTCCCAAAAGCGGAACTACACTCAGCTACAACATCATCACATCATCTCAAGTACCCAACGCGACCTCAAGGTCTATAAAACTATAGGGTTAACAAATTCTTCTCCATACTAAGTCTCTATCAACTCAAGAACTCTCAAGAGCCAACTAATACCAGATCACATCACCAATCCATTATGGTCATCAACAACCCAAAGAGTATTCTTTCACATTTGACATCTTAAAACTTACTTACCATCAAATTCCTCAAGAAACAAGGGCTTAAATGTAACAACACTTTATCACCTCAAAATTCCTAAAACCATAAATTGAAACTATGTTCTTTAACCTAATAATTGGTGACAACCATACCTCAAGTAGTAATCAATACCACTCGCTAAAACCAACTAATAATCCCACATTTAACATTTCTCCCATGGTAACTTATACATTATCAAACCCTCATATCCAAAGTGATTATGGAAGCCAACCACAACCTCGACTACTCAGTCAATCCTATATCCTCAAATTCACCATTCAGTTTCATTCATTTAAAGTCAAGTACTAAGCACTAGTATCCCAAACATAAACAACAATGTCATGTTCCATAACCTTAGTAACCAATGCAACTCACACTTGGCACACAAAATCCACCAATCCAACGCACTCACTTTATCAAGGATCTATGGGTTTAAGAACCATCAAGTATGTCTCATCACACTACCTAAGTCTTTCCAACATCAAATCCTCTCAAAACCAGGAAAGGGTCAAACACCAACAAACTCCTCAAAGATCAAATTTCCAACAAAGGTCAACATTCCTCAAAAGAAAGAGTACCATCAAAAGGCGTTAAGGGAGGATAAGCAAGGAACAAAGGACAAGTTAGAGAATATAAGAGTGACTTACAAGGAATAAGAAAAGAGGATTTAGAAGAAGGAGTAGGCATTAAGAAGTAAAGAACGGGGCAAGGTACACAAAGAATGAGAAACATCTTCGAGGAAGTAGAAACATTCTTCAAAGTTGAACAAATCTTCAATCCTCAGCAATAGGCACCAAATCTTGATCACCACATTGTTAAGCTCACAGTCATTGATCCAAGGACACAACACTCATTAAATGACAATCAACAAACATGTTAGAACCTACCAAAGAGCAATCACAAAGAGGCTACAACATAAAATCCTAAATCTACCCATCCTACCCATCTCTCAAGTTTATTATTTTAAGGTCAAATTATTTATATTGGGGTGCACAAACGTGCGTCGGGAGCAACAAGCTCTGATACCAACTGTGACACCCTCATTTTTAGCGTAAAATAAACACGTAAAATTTTACGGAAAAACTGACAGGATATGTTTGTAATTGGTTCAACCAGATAAAACCTGAAATTTAAAAAAACTTTTCTAAACCAACCACAAACACTTCCAAATGAAGAGTGCCAAAACCTGCAAATACTAACACCCTAATTTACATAACATGCTAAAGTCGCGAGAATAAAGTGATACAAACCAAAATAAGAGAGGGAGACATATGTCCCTTCAAAATGTAAACACAACCAAATGTTTAAAGGTTTACTACAAAATAGCCAAACTAAGTCCAAGGTTCTTTTGCTCACTAGCTCGTCTGTGACCCCATCTAATCATCATCAACCTGTCAATCGCATTTTATACAAACACGAAAGCCACAATTCAGTGGGGAGTAACTTCGAGTCCTCCCAGCCACAAAATGTCATATTTAATGTAACATGTAACGTAACATGTAAACCACATCACAAATAATCTAGATATCAAATATTCTAACAAGTGAACTCTAAACTGACCAAATTAAACTATCATGTGAAACATATAACAAGCAGTAATCCAAACTTTATCAATTGTAACCGGCTTGCATCTCACCTATTACAATTCATAAAATCACCATACAAGAAAGGACAATATACCAAAGACAGGCATAAGTTCTTAGTACGGTCAATAGTCACTCAGAATCGAGTCTATACCACGAGGTAGGGAAGGTAATCGAACCGGTATCATGGCTCAGAGGTTCTATCAAAACATGGCCAAGACACAACACAACCCTAGCCTAAAATCTGCGCAGACCTAGACATGCGGATACACACCACCGCACCCAAGACCCACAATTTTTCTAAAACAAAGTGAGTACCCTAAGGAGTCCACCAAAGGGTTGGCTAGTACTTAAGCTGACCACTTACTATCAAAATAAGTAACGAGGTCATGCCCCAACTTGGATATAAACCCACCAAGTCAGGAACACAGAGGCTATCAAGCAGTGAACATACACTCGTCAAAGACTATAATGGCCTATCTATGATGAAGGCCGAAATACTCACCTAGGACCTAAATAAAACCAATCTAGGTCCCAGCTTGAATACTTTAGCCCACACCACACAAGACAAGTAGGACACCCAATTAACCAAAAGAGAGGCAAAGAGTCCAAACTTGACAATATTAAAGGTTTCAGGGAATCTAGGGCCGTTTCTACAACATAAGAAACCATTCAAATCAACCAACAACATTTGTGAAATAAAAACATAATAAATGGCCTAAAACAAGAGTAAGGCCAATTATCCAATTTACACAATAATTTCATCCAACCGAATTTTTACCGCAACCCTGACCCCTGCGGCAGTGCGGGTTCAATCGGTGACCAATCACACAATTGACTGACATCGATTCAGTCAAAGGGACTAAGGCTCCGTTTTCGGCATAATTATCCAAACATTACAATTATCGCTATAAAATTCATTTTAAACCTATTCATTACAATTTCATATTATAACCTATCCTAACATGTGAAAACTACTAATATAAGCATAATTTTACCAACATCATTATATCCACTACTAACATTATTCATTTCATATGATTACCCATTTACTACTTATACTAAATATAACATTAATTAACCCGAAACGACGAACAACGCATGAAAAACCGCGAATCAAGCAACGGGCCGACCCGGGCCAACCCCAAGGCAGCCGTGGGCCTGCTGGGCTGCCGGCCTCTTTGGGCCTAGTGGGCCGCCACCCCAAACCCTCCATTTCTCCATTTTTGTTCAGTTTAACATCGTCTGAAGCATCAATTAGTCATTCCCAATTCATTCCCATACTAATATGTGAACTTAAACATACAAAAGACATGAATTAGACATGAATTTAACCCATATTATCATGTGAAATAAACCACTCAATTAACAATCACAAAATCATACAAAAAGCAAAGAATGTGACATTTAATCGTCGAGTAACTCGAAATATGTTACCTTAAGCTAGAAAAAGGCAAATAACCCTTGAGAAAACCCTAAAAACAGTAGCTACCCATCATCCTCTACTATATAGGAGTCCCCTATATCATCCTCATAATCTTCACCTATTAAAAACAACAAAAACACAACAATAATCACTAAAACCGAAATTATGCCCCAAAATCATCTTAAATCAACATAATGAAAACTGAAATTAAAACATACTAGGATGTAGATCTTGAAGAGAGGATTCCGAAAATATAAATTTTGCGAAAATCGGACTAGAAACGAAGAAATTATGATGAAATTACGATTGTAAGATTATCTTATTTTTTTTTTGTGTGGATTTCGGTCAAGAGGCACAAAAGAAGAACAAAGGAAGTTCTAGGAAGGAATGGGAAGGAGGAAGAGGAGGTGTGCCGAGAAAGGAGAAAGAGGAGCGGGATTTGGCGGAATTTCATTAGTCAGTTTTGGCTCGTTTCGACGATAATTAGAACCGTTTGTCAAATACAAATTCCGACAAGGCCAAAGTTTTTAAACACGAGATTACAAGAAGATTGAGTACTCATATGACCCATTTCCAAAACCGTTTACCCAATTTTCACAGAGTTGCTATTTTTCCCGATATGCCCTTATTTCGAAATAAAAGGTTTTTACACGGTTTAAACTATTTTTAAACATTTTGAAACTATCAAAATAAATACTTTACTTCAAAATATAATAGAATTATATTTCTTTGAATTATTTTTACTTCAAATACATTAATATTAAATTCAACTTGACTAATAAATTACTTCCGCAATATAATAACGGTCCGAAATTACGGGGTGTTACAAGAGACCACAGGGGAAAGTGCAACCATTAGAATTACCGGAATGGAAGTGGGAGTCGATATCTATAGATTTCATAGTAGGATTACCAAGAACTCAAAAGGGAAACAACATGATTTGGGTCATTGTGGATAGGTTAACCAAATCGGCCCATTTCATTGCAATGAAGGACACTTGGAGCAAGGTGGATTTAGCTAATGCTTATTTCAAGTATGTGGTCAAACTTCATGGATTCCCAAAGGACATTGTGTCTGACTGAGATTCGCGATTCATTTCAAGGTTTTGGCAAGAACTTCTTCAAAGCTTCTTGGATACTCAATTGAATATGAGTACGGCTTTCATCTTGGAATTTGGAGGTTCTTGGGAGGATAGGCTACATTTCATTGAATTTTCTTACAACAATAGCTAGCATTAGCATGCCACCGTTTGAAGCCTTGTATGGAAGTAAGTGTCGGAGCCCGATTTATTAGGATGATAGCACCGAAGTCGTGTTTGTGGGGCCTCAAATAATCTAAGACATGATTGATCAAGTCCATATAGTTCGAGAAAAGATAAGGGCGGAACAAGATAGGCAAAAGAGTTATGCCGACTTGAGGAGAAGTGACATTGAATTTGCGGTAGGAGATAAGGTGTTACTCAAGGTTTCACCCATAAGAGGAGTAATGAGATTTGGGAAAAGAGGCAAGTTTAGCCAAAAGTTCATTGGTCCCTATGAGATATTGAGTAGAGTCGGGGAAGTGGCCTACCGTTTAGCACTTCCTCCGGCCTTTGACCGAGTTCACAACGTCGTTCATGTGTCTCAATTGCGTAAATACATAAGTGACCCTTCACATGTACTTGAGGCGGAGATGATCGAGTTGGATGATGCCTTAACATATGTAGAAACACCCAAAGATATCCTAGATCGAAAGATAAGGAAGACAAGACAAGGGGGAGACGGCATTGGTAAAAGTATTATGGTCTCACCATCTAGTAGAAGAGGCCACGTGGGAGGCCAAGGAAACCATGAAAGAACGATACCCTCACCTTTTTGCACAGGTATGAGTTGGTTACGAGGTCGTAACCATATTTTTAGAAGGGTAGGGCATATTACGCAAGTAAAAAAAGCTCAAGTTTTCTTTCTTTCTTTCTTAAGTCGACATAACCGCACCTTAGTTGTCATTCCGTACTATTTTCAAGATTGTTTCGATCTACCGCTACGCACCCTTAGGGCATTAAGGGACATAGAAGTTTTGGTAATTATAGTGTCGAGTGTGAACTTCGGGGACACAGTTCTTTTTAAGGAGGGAAGATTGTAATACCATGCATTTATAAATACTTTACTTGATCGAGTAGACCATTCACTCGGCCGAGTGGAGCCCCACTCAACCGAGTAGAGGACCGAGTGGGTTTTGGCTGGAGGCTGTCACTCGACCGAGTGGAGCCCCCACTCGGTCGAGTGGACCGACCACTCGACCGAGTGCTCGATCGAGTCTATTTTACGTGAGAAGATTGGTTGGTGGAGTGTCGCTTTCGAATCTTATCTTTTCATATTTTCTCGCCTAAATTCACTCCCCAAACTAATCTCACAACTCTCTAAACTCCCCAAATTATCTCTAAAACACTCACCAAACTTATCCTCTAAAACCTAATCTCCACAAGTGAAGGATTCTTGCCATCTTTTCTCCTTTGTTCATTCACTTTTTTTGTAAGTCGATTTATACTTTACTTCCTTTATGTTAGTAACCTTAATTTATCCTAGTAGATTATCTCATAATTAATTAGGTTATGGGAAATTAAGATGGGTAATTAAGGGGTTTAGTTAGTATGTTTGTTGTAGTGGATTATGGTAATGAATGTAGTAATTAATTGTGCAGGAAGCTTCATTAAGGACCATTTCTAGTGGTTAGGTTGAGACCTTGTAAAGATAAGCTTGAGGTAGGGTTTTCTCTACTTAGCTCTAATAATATGAGTGTTTTATTATGCATTTACTATCATTTATGGCACTTGTTTCATTTAGTTACATTATAACATGTTAATGGTAATTAGAGTTTAAGAAATAAGATGGTTTCATATTGATTATGTATATGGTGAAAGAGTAAGTATGTTTCATCATCTTATACATCATTAGAATGCATTATAACATGATAGAAAGTAATTACATGAAAAGAGGTAAATTGGTGAAGGTTGAGCATTTTGACTTGTATTATGTTTTGTGTAATTACATGAGTATTCTTGTTAGGAATTATTTGTGTTGATTGTCCTTTGATTGGTGTTGGAGGATGGTGGGGTATATTTTGTTGTGGATATGGAGGCAGAAGGCGGTTGGGAAACCGTCTTCCGCTTGAGTCACCCCTTGGAGCTTCCTACTCCAAGAGAGATGTGCACATCTAGTAATGGACGTGTTCTGAGTACCTAGTGTGGTATGGGGCGTCTTGGGTATGTCCCGGCCACCAGTTATGGAGAGCTAAGGAACTTGGAGATTGATTGTCATGCAACTCATATATTTCTTAGTTTCATGATTGGTTGCCTTAGCATTTATCACATGAACATGTAATCTTTATCATTTGCATTTATTGAGCATTTGTATTATTAAGCTAACACTTGGGTTTTAAATGTCTGTGGTGAACCATATAGTGATTTTCGCCCATATGGGGAGCAGTGTTTGATAGGTTAGCTTGATTTGATGTGAGGGCTTGGGAGCGGTAGTCTTCATTTAGTTGTCACCACTTATGCGTATTTAGTTTTTGACTATTTAAACTCCTTTTCATTTTCAATTGGGTTGTACTAAATGAGATGGAATTTGCATCCCCTAACATGTAACTATTTATCTAACTATAACTTATCTATTTAAGTTATTATCTTAAATTTTTCTTGACTTGTTTGTTCGCACTACAAGCTTGGGAAACCAAGTCTTGTGATGCCTTCATGTGTTGGGAATGCCTTGAGAAAGGGTCCCGACTTATGGGGTGTTACAATTATACCGGTCAAAGAATTTATAGGATCATAGTGTTTATATGTGATTGGTTTGATAATTCTCCACAAGGACTCAATATCCATAAGGTATACGGACTTGTAGATGTCAACTAAACAAAGAGACTTCACAAATATAATCCTTTTTTGTTAGCCTATCAAGTCGATCAAGTTTGTTATTCTTCTTATTCAACCACTAAGAAAGGTAATCAATGGTCTGCGGTTTTTAAAATCAAGGTAAGATCACATGTTGACGCTCATGTTAAAGAAATTGACTTTCAAAAAGATGTTGTCAATGATCATTCAATTTCACCAATTTTGGTGGACGACATCGGGAGTAAAGATGAATACGAAGTGTTTATAGAAAGCGGGGAAGAGGATGGAGATGATGATGAAAAAAAAGAAGAGTCGAAAAATGAGGACGAAGAGCACGAAGACGGAATGCTTTTTTCAGACGATGAAGCTCTTTTAATTCGTAGTGATAGTGATAGTATCAGTTGGACAAGGTGGTTTCAGGGAGGTATACAAGGTATCGCTCGTATTCTATCATATCTATATTTTTATTATTTCTTTTGCTAATTGTAATATATTTTTTTTTTAACAATTACAATAAACAGGGAAAACTTTCAAATGGTGAAGTGGTGGCAATAAAAAAGGCTCGCAAGAAACTCTGAACCAGGGATAGATGAATTCAAGAATGAAGTCATGTTACTTGCGAGGCTACAACATAAGAATTTGGTGAAGTTGATTGGATTCTGGATGTCAAAAACTGAAAGAGTCTTAATCTATGAGTTCTTACCAACCTCGGGTCTCGATCGCATTCTTTTCGGTGTGTTTATTCCCGGACTTTTTATCTAATTGTTTTTAAATTATAGGAAATACAACAATTTGCCACAAACTCTTTTATAGGACTATCCTATAACGTATGACTGGCCAATAGGAAAATAACCAATAATCAACACTCGATTATATTTACATTTTAAGTTTATTTTGATAATCTGATATTTTATGATGACTATCGACATATTTAAATGGGCAAGTTATCAAAATAAAGTATTAGGCTATAAAAAAATCTTTGTACAAGAATATTAAGTAATTTACTTGGGCTTTATTTTATTGGGTTGGTCTTATATGTAAAATGGTCTTATAGAACAATTTTTGTGTATACTTAGTGACATTATCCTTCTTTTTTATTGAGGGGTATTTGGTTGGCATCATTGAAATGTATGAAAATGGATCAATCCATTCCAATGTTTGGTTGAAGCATTTTGGAATGGAGTTAGATACCCAATGGAGTCTAACTCCATGCCAACCCATTGAAATCTCATACTCAACTCCTTGTCATAGATTCATACTCTATACCTTTATGTTTATTTTTCAATGAACCAAACAAGTTTTGAAAGGTATGGAGTTGGAACCCCATACTTTTATAGTTTCTCATTTCAATTCTTTTTATTCCTAAGCAGCGAACAAACTACCCCTGAGTTTATTCCTCTATCTCATGATTCACTTGAAGTTTGGGCTCTAGTCTTATATGATTATGTTTAAGTCTGGGCACACATAAACCAAGTTGTCTTATGTTTGGGCTTTAATCCTGTTAGACGTTACTTGAAATTTGCATAAATATTGTTATCAATTTCTTACATACCCAAGGCGAGGTAGTTTAGAATGGGAATCTCGATTTAGAATTATGGTAGGAGTTGCAAAGGCGGTTTTGTATCTACATGAAAATTCACGATTTAAGATCATTCGCCGTGATCTGAAACCAAGCAACATGCTCCCTTATCATCAAATGAACTCTAAAGTTGGCGATCTTGGCCTTGCTAGATTATTTAATGATGACCAATCGCAATCTGACACCAACGGGATCGTAGGAACTCCGTAAGTATTTACATTTTTTTAAGCGTTTGATAATTTTTTTCTTAGTTTTGATTAATTTATAATATTTAACAGTTTTTTAATTTTTTGCAGAGGCTACATGGCTCCGGAGTACGCAGGACAAGGCAAGATCTCAGCAAAGTCCGATGTATATAGTCTAGGAGTCATGATTATCAAAATCATAAGTGGTCAAAGAAAGGACTCTGACCAACAACCGGACGAGAAAGGTCTAATACCCCGCGTGAGTAATCTTACTTAGTCTTATTAGAACTTTTTTTATTTGTAGAGATTATGGCATTGAAATCGCTTTAGAAAATACGGCTAATCGTAACGGCTCTAAGTACACTTTCTGTCCCTAGCCTGCTTTTTGGGGTGTGATTTCTTCATTTGAACCAGGCCCAAAGATACCATGGCCCAAAATTCTGACCATGCGACCATTCAATACAAATTTCAAAAATATTGGAAGTTGGGCCAAATTTCCAATTAGTCTTTGATCCATTTGCCTTCTTTTTTAATTTGTAGATAACGGGTTTTGGAAAAAATTATATAGTTTGACGAGTAATTATTTCTAAATAAATATATGTTTAATTATATTGTCAATTTTATTTGCTTTAAATTACCAAAAAAAATCGACTTATATTATTCTTTTAATAAAATCTATATATAATATAAAAAGGTAAGACTGAGCATTACTTTTCACCATTTCCCTTTTAATATTATTAGAGCATGCCACATCATCATTATAATAACAATAATCGTGATAAAACACTAATAAACATAGCACTATTCGTGGCATAATACTAATAATTCGTAGCAAACTTTAGAAAAATTGTGGAAAATATACTCTAGTGATATATTATGGCAATATAGTATTGATTAACAATTTTTTTTCTTACGAGCCCTTTTTGTCATCAGGGCTCAGTAAGACCGCAAATCTGGATTTGCATAACACATCAACGTGACAACATAGCTAATCTCGTGAACTTCACGGGTGATAGAACTAATTGTCATTATTATATATGGTCATTTGAGGGTAAAATTGACTAACCAAGCTTAAATAGGATTCAAGCTTGACCGCTCTAAATTGCATTAAATTGTTATCTGTTCTCAATAGGTGGTTAGAATCTAATCATTTGCTATAAACTTTTGTTACCCCTGTTTTAATAAAACTTGTAAATATGTGAAAAAACTGTGTTTTTTTCACAACTTTATTTGCGGCCCTAATTTAAAATTTCGTGTAAAGCCCCTAAAATCTTGGAGACAACCATGTATATAATGCCCTTTATTTGTATCATCATGATATGATAATCATCAAAAAAAATATATCACAGGCATAGAGGTTGTGGACGGAATAGGCGGTCTTGGACTTGGTAGATCCTTTATTACTAGCCTATTCTCATGACCAAGTGACGTTATGCATACTTATTGCTCTACTATGCATCCAAGAAGAGGCAAATCAAAGACCTACAATGATGTCAATAGTAGCTGCGTTGAACGGAGACATAGCCACTAGCTTGCCTGTGTCGAATGCTCCCCTTTATTTTACTACTGAGCCTACCACTGGTCCAACAATGGCATCAATACTAGCTGGTTTAAGAAAAAGAGAGTTTGTTGATCCCTGAAATACAAACTGCAGATTAATCATCTAGGTTAGTAAGATGAAGAACTTTTGCCAGGGATGCGAATTTGTGTCATGATTCTTTTTGTTGCGCACCATATTGGTAAATGAGATATGTATGGTGTGTTTTGCAGGATGTGAATGTACAACATGGAGACTTAGTTTTGTCGGTCATTAGTGAATACAAGGAGGAAGCCGGGTATATGCGCTGCGCTTAAAACAGAACGATGAGAGAGAGCTCTGACGATGTGCTCAAACTGCACAACACAACTCACTTTGCTCCAGTGCTTGCTTCTACAATGGATATCCTGATTAATTATACAACTTTCACTTCACATTCGCATTTTGCAGCAAACGAAAGTGTTCTAATATCCACTGAAAAGTTGTATTACTTTACTCATTGCGCCCCTGACATTGGTAATTGAAGGTGCAATGATTGTCTCGGAAGTGAATTTTCACTAGTGATGAATTGTTGTACTGCAAGTATAAGAGCTGATGACGCCTTGAATTTTATTTAAAAAAGTGTCGTTCATTCTCAGGCTCTATGTCACATAACAACTTGATCCAGAACTTGGGTAAAAATTGAAAGTGATAACGTAGACCCATTTCTTGTAATGAGGCTGAAATGCGCACCATTTTTGTAATATTTAGGAAGAGGGAGACTAAGTAGCGACCAAATTGAATAGTCATTAGCTATTGCATCTTGTGATCTAATGTGTTTTTATGATTAAAATTTTGTTTATTTTAATTTTATTTTGTCAAATTTTGAATGAAATTTGAGTTGAGTTTTACTCCCAGCGATTTAGTCTAAAGTTGACTTTTATGCAATATTAACACAGTCCAAAGTCTGGTTGAATCGTTCATATATCGAGTTTGGGACCAGTTTGGTATTGACAGAGTCTCCTTCTTGGATAATGGTGCTTTTCTTGTCAGATTTACCACAGTGGGGGCAAGGGATGCTCTGTTAAAGTCTGGTTATTATCTTTTTGATAACAAACCTGTGGTTATCAAACCATGGGTTCAGGATATGGAACTGGTTAAGGCTAAAGTGGAAACTGTACCTGTGTGGGTTCGTTTATCTGGGGTTCCTCTGAAGTTTTGGGGGGATTATTTGCCTTCTATTGCAGGTTTAGTGGGTAAAGTTGTTCAGGAAGACAAGGACACACATGATAAAGTTCGTTTAAGCTTTGCTAGGGTCTTGGTGGAATTACAAATGGATCAGGAATTACCTAATAAAGTTAAATTCCTGGATGAAACTGGCAAGGTTGTTTCTGTTGGTGTTGATTATGAGTGGATGCCTAGGTCTTGTACTAGTTGTAATGGTATAGGCCATAATGCTACTCAATGTAGGAAACCTGGAAGGCTATCTGCTAAAAAAGTTTAGAAAGTGAAGGGTGTGCAGCAACATAAACAGGTTTGGAGACCTGTACAAAAGCCTCCTGTGCAGAGTAAAGTGTCCCCTCCATCTTTTACCCCTGCATCATTCCCTCCTCTGTCTAGTGTTAGGGCTACTCCTAGTGTGAGGCCAATACCTGCTAAACAAATAATGAAAAATACTAGGCAGGAGGGCATTGTGGGGATAAGGTTATCTGATAAATTTTCAAAATATACTTTTGTGGATGTTCTGGTAGCTAACACTCCTACTGGTATAGTTGGTGACAGTGGGAAGGACCCTCCTTAAACTATTAACAATGCATAACATCGGATTTTGGAATGTTAGGGATCTAAATGACCTGAATAAACAGAAAGTAGTTAAATGGTTTATGCACAATCATGGGGTTGGTTTGTTTGGTCTTATTGAAACAAAGATCAAACCTAATAATCTTCTTAAAAAGAATACATCTCTTTGTGATGGTTGGAGTATTACTACTAACTGTAGTTGGCATAAGGGTGGGAGAATTTGGGTGTTCTAGAAACCTAATCTCTTTGATTTGCAGTTTCTTTCATATGGAGCTCAACATATCCATATGTATGTCCACTCAAGAGTTGATAATAAGAAGTTTTATCTTACAATGATTTATGCATTCAATGACTTGAATGAGAGAATTGCCTTATGGAATTCTTTGAAACTTCAGTCTCAGACCTGTGTGTCACCTTGGTTATGGTTGGGGGATTTTAATGTTGTTTTATCTCCTATTGAGAGACTGGGTGGAAGCACTACTGAAGCAGAAATGGAGCATTTTCAGGAATGTGTTTCACTTTGTGGAATGGAGGACATCAATGCTACAGGGGCTTTATATACTTGGTCTAATAAGCAGGAACCTACTGTTAGAGTTTATAGCAGGTTAGATAGAGCTATGGGCAATCAGGAATGGCTTGATGATTTTGGTGATTATATGGCTCATTTCCATCCTGAAGGTTTGTTTGACCATTGCCCGTGTACTGTGGTGAATAGGAAAGCTGAATTTGATAGTAGACGAAGTTTTAAGTACTTTAATATGTGGGGTGCAGCTGATTCTTTCAAGGCACAGGTTTCAAGTGTGTGGAAGCAGAAATATAAAGGCACTAAGATGTTTTCTGTGGTGAAGAAGCTGAAAGATTTAAAACCTGTCCTCAAGAAGCTGAATACTACTTGTTTTTCTGATATAGAGAACAGCACCACCATAGCTAGTAGAGCTTTGGAGGAGATACAAGAGAAGTTAGTTGATAATCCAAGGGATATTGATTTGATTCAACAGGAACTTGAGCTGTCTGGTGAGTTAAAGGGGCTCATTACAGCTAGGGATAGCTTCCTTACTCAGAAGGCCAAATTGCAGTGGTCTCTGGAGGGGGATCTGAATACTTCCTATTTTCATCGTGCAATTAAGAAAAGGATTATGTTGAATAAGGTTTTCCAGATTGAGGATATGCAGGGTGTTCTTTGTACTGAAGGTGCTTCTATTCAGGATGCATTCTTAACCTATTATCAGAAGCTGCTAGGTACTCAAAATCCTACTGATCAAGTTAACTTTGCTGTGGTCAGAAAGGGCCCTTGTTGTTCTGAGGATCACTGGTCTATTCTGGCTAAACCAGTAACTAGTGCTGAGGTTAAAGCTTGCCTGTTTAGCATTCCAAGCTGTAAATCACCTGGTCCTGATGGCTATAATAGTCAGTTTTATAAAGATGCCTGGGATGTGGTTGGGGATGAGATTTGTGCTGCCATTATTAACTTCTTTGATTCTGGTCATCTACTTTCTCAGATTAATGCTACTGTCATCACCTTGATCCCTAAAATTGATAGGCCAACTAGTGTTGTGCATTACAGGTCTATCTCTTGCTGTAATGTACTTTATAAAGTCATCTCCAAAATCTTGTGTGCTAGGTTGGCCTTGGTACTGCCTGATATCATAAGTAAAAATCAGGGGGCTTTTGTTAAAGGCAGAAGTATCCTAGAAAATATCCTTATTTGTCAAGACCTGGTTAGAATGTACAATAGAAAGGCTGCATCTCCCAGGTGTATGTTTAAGCTAGATCTTCAGAAAGCCTATGATTCCATTGAATGGGGTTTCCTTGAGCAAATGCTTGAAGCTTTGAACTTTCCTGCGCAGTTCAGGCATCTGATTATGATGTGTGTTACTACTCCATCTTATACTTTGAATTTAACTGGCACCCAGTTTGGTTTCTTTGCAGGCGGGAGGGGGTTGAGACAAGGTGATCCTATCTCTCCCCTTCTCTTTTGTATTTCTATGGAGTATCTGTCAAGAGTGATGACTTATGCTGTGGGACAATGGTACTTTAAGTTTCACCCTCTTTGTAAGTCCTTAAAGTTGACTCATTTGCTTTTTGCTGATGACCTCCTTATGTTGTGCAAAGGAGATCATCAGTCTATTATGCTTATCTTGAGGGTGTTGGCTACCTTTACTGCTGCCTCTGGCCTTAAGGTAAATGCCTCCAAATCAGAAGTGGTGTTTTATGGTGTGACTGAGGCACTGAGACAGGATATTACTTTTATCTATGGATTTCAGGAGGGTGTACTCCCTTTTAAATATTTAGGTGTACCAATTCAGTCTGGAAGATTAACAAAGCATGATTGTAATATCCTTGTGGAGAGAATTGTGGCTAAAATAAGGGGAATAGGAGCTAGGAAATTGAGCTATGCTGGAAGGCTTGTCTTAATTAATTCTGTGGTTAACACTTTACATAATTATTGGTGCTCAATTTTCCTTCTGCCAAAATGTATTATAAAAAGGATTGAAGCTCTCTGTCGTAATTTCCTATGGAATGGAGATGTTGTATACCAGAGGACTCCTCTGGTTGCCTGGGACAGTGTCTGCTGCAGTAAAAAAGAGGGGGGCTTGGGTGTTAAGAATGCAGGGGTGTGGAATATTGCTACTGTTGGCAAATTGGTGAACTGGATTTATACAAAAGCTGATCATTTATGGGTGCTTTGGGTTGCTCATATCTATATGAAGGGTGCTGACTGGTATACATATTCACCTCCACCAGACTCAAACTGGAATTGGAGGAACATATGTAAGGTAAAAGGTATGTTAGCTTCTGCGTACCAGGGTAGCCACTGGATCTCTGATGCCAGAGGTTACTCTATTCGTGCAGGTTATCAATGGCTACAGGGCTCACACCCCCCTGTGCCTTGGTACAAGGATGTTTGGGATAACTGGACTATACCTAAGCATAGTGTCATTGGTTGGCTTATTCAGAGACAAGCTCTGAATACAAGAGACAAGTTATTTCAGATTGGGATTAGTGGCAGCAATTGTTGTGTGTTCTGTGAGCTTGATCCAGAAACTCATGTTCACCTCTTCTCTGAGTGTAATTACAGTAAACAGGTGATTAGCTCTATAGAACACTGGTTACATATGAGGATTCAAACCCCTCCTGGTCATTGTTCTACTGTCAGGAGGAAAGTTTGGAGAGTGGTTAAACTTTCCTGTTGGTATGTCCTATGGATGGAGAGGAATACTTGCAGGATTGAACTGAAGCTTCGTAGACCAGAGGTGCTTGTGTCAGATATCCAGAGGATGGTTCAGCTCAGAATTCAGCAGAAAGCATCTTCTCTTATTCAGCAGCCTGAAGTTATTTGGTTGAATAGCCTAGGGTTCAATGTATAGGATGTTTCCAATTTCATGTTATGGCTTAAGTTGATGAAAAACGTACTCATGTATTATCCTTTTGATTAATCAAAGTTTACATTTAACCAAAAAAAACACAGTCCAAAGTGCCCCAATTCAAATGTCTCATTTGTAAACATTTAACAAGTCTAGTTAATTTGAAGGCTGTGTTATATTTTTCCGATTATTTGATTACCGAAAACGTGACCCATATCTAGCTTCTACCAAACTTCAATGGCAAGAATTTTGCTAATATTTAGCTTCTTCTTTGTTGGTCACATTATTAAATCCGATACACGAGCTACCTTCTTGGGAGGTAGTTGTGGATTTACAACTACTAATATTAACGGGAACGCTTTAACATATCGTAGGGATAACCTAACCGAATTTTTGTGGAATCTATCTTCCCAAGCTCTATTAGTCAGTTTTTATAATGCGGCCGGTGGCAGTGATATTCCCGATAAACTGAACGGTTTCTTTCAATGCCGATATGACTTGAGCCTACCCGATTGTCAAATTTGTGTAGAGAACGCAGTCCAGGAAATGGTGAAAGATTGCTTCGTATTCAAAGATGGCTTTTCATTATTAGGAGACAGTGTCGCATATTATGATGAATGCATGGTGGAATATGCGTACCATAACATTTTCTCATTCAACAAGACTATTGCTTTAGAAGGTTCAATAATACATCATGTTAGCAACGAAGTCTCAACCCTGCCAAGTTTTAACCAAGTATTAGCAAAAGCCATGGATGAAGTTATCAAAGCGACCGTAAAGAGAAGTAATGGTACTTATTTTGCTCCAAGTGAAACGAATATAACATTATCGGAAAAATTGTATTGTTTTGCGCAGTGTAGCCGATTTTGAATGGCTCTGAGTGCAAAGATTGTCTTCAGGCTGCTTTCTCTGAAATCAATAATTTTAATATTCAAAGGATCGAAGCTACAATCTTATACCGGTTCTGTCAGCTACGATACGACAATAAATCATTTTTGTTTCAAGAGGTTTCAATTTCACCTTCTCCTTTGCCTCCTGTGGATCAAGGTCATGAAGGTGAGCCTTCATCTAATCATTCCCAGGTCACACAACCATGAGCTCTGATACCATGTTAAATTCACACATATGAATGGGCACAACCTGATGAGAGAGCATTCTTTAATAATATAATTAAATTTATTTATTTATCTACTAATAACATTTTGTTTTTTGTAATTTCAGGATAGTGTCCGGGCCGAAAAAGAAGGATATCCCCTTAGGACTGAGTGGGAGAACCGGATCAAGAGGCGGATTACGCAATGTATCGGCAATGCCGCCATCGCAAAGAATAAGCCGGATTGGCTTTGCCAAACATATTTGGAGAAAGTGAAGAAAATGGCAGAAGAAATCCTGAATTTGCTAAAACTTCTCAAATAAATAAGGCAAATAAAAGGTCGGGATCGAAAGATGAGAGCCTTAGCAACCCACACTCTCGGCCGGAAGAATACAGTTTTGGCTTTTAAGGAAATGGTAAGTGCATTTGAGTTCACAAATTTATAAAATTTCTTATTGCATTTCATAATTTATTCTTAATGCATTTCATAACTTAGTTTTCTCATAATAAAGCATTAACGATTGTCGATCTTAACACTATTTTATGTTATGCTTTCTTCAGGGTCCTGAAACCACACCGTACCAGCTCATGGAGAAGTCCAAGAAAGACAAGCACGACAACTGGATTAATCCTCGAGCAGCAGAGACCGACGTAAGTTTTTTTTTTACTTACTCGATTAATTTCTAACTAACACTTTTTCCTTATTTATTATTTTTTCAGGCTGGGTACCATCAACTAATAAACCAGGCAATGCCCCGAGGAGTGCAACCAGATCCGTATGAGTCGTACTATAATGTCGCTGGAGGCTTTGATCAGAAGTTGCGCGTGTTCGGTACTGGGTCAGCAACACCAGAGTTGTAAACCGCTCCCGCTAATAGGATCGCCCATCACGCAGTTTTTTCTTACTCACCTGGTTTGCTTTCTCGAGTCACAATTGAAAATAATCAATTGCGAGAGAAAATAGGTAAGATAGATATGGAAATGATGATCCAGAAGCACAAAAGAGATAACATGGAGGCGTTATTGGCTGAGAAGTTTAGATGGACCCCCCCCCCCCCTCTCGACCCTACGTGCTCAGGTGGCCCGCCTCTAGGTCGTAGATACGACTTCACGGATGACGGTCATCCATTTGGTGGTCAGCACGTCACCCTGATTAGCTAAATTAGTTTTTAAGTAGAAATCAAAACTTAAACTTAGTAAATTAGAATGTTATATTAGATTTTATGAAGTATATGTATAAAAGATAACATTTATCTCTATGGTTCGATGTTGGTATAAAACGTGTTGTTGATTGGTTCCCGCTTTGCGATCGACTTTGAAATAGATTCCCGCTTTGCAGTCGACGAGTTTGTATGATATATTGGAGGTTTTACTGAAACAATGCTACGTGCATTGTGGCCAGCAGCAAGTCCACTGGTTTTTTAAAAAATGCTGCATTCACATGTGACGGATTAGCCGTCATAAATTACTCCCATTTGTGACGGATAGGCCGTCACAAACACAAACCTTTGTGACGGATAGTCCATCACAAGTACTCCTTTTATGACAGAGAGTCCGTCACAAAGAGAATCATGTCTGACAGGTTTGTGACGGCTAATCCGTCACATGTGGTAATTTTGTGACAGATCCAATTTCCATCACATGTTCTAATTTTAAGACGGTTTAATAGTTGTTAAGTCGAAGAGAGTACGTGCCAGATTATCCGTCACAATTCCATCCCAACTCAATTTGTGACGTACTTTTCGTCTCAAATCCGCTTTTTGAGACCATTAACAGTGACGCCAGTTTGTGACAAGCAATTCGTCAAAAACCCGCTTTTTGTGACGGGAAAGGCAATATAGTAACGGATTCCTCCATCACTATCCCATGTTTACCCAGTAGTGTCTCAATTTCTTGAGCTCTTATCAATGCAAGGCTAAATGGAGGTGAAACCTTGTGATCTTAGCTTTCCAACGGTAGGTCACATGCCTTATTTAGCCAAGAAACGAGGGAGATATGGCTTTCGCAAAATTGTGGTGCAGGCCGAAACCGCAGCCTGCGGCTCTCACCGCATCATGCGGTTTTCAGCTGATCTTTACGACGGGTTTTCTTTTGTTCTTATTTCTGAAAGCCCATATGTTTTGTGACCTAAAAAGGAGGCTCAAGGGTATAAATACCCACATGTTTTGAGTTCTAAACACCACTTATTTTCCATCAAACATAATCTCATACTTTTATCCTAAACTTGTAGTAATTAAAGACTTAATCTTTCTTTGGTTTATGTTAATCTTTGCACACAATTTGGGTTGTAAGATGATTATGGAAGGCTAATCTTCCATTACTTGGTGTAATTCATTCACTTTGCCATCTCTAAACTTTGTATGAACCTCTAAACCTTCCCTTTGTTTAATTAAAGTATTTCCTTTGTTCTCATTGTTTATTTTGGATTATTGTGTGTTAGAATTGATCATCCTTACATACACTTGTTGAACTATTGCATATTCTAAGCTTGTTGGTCTAATATTGCTTAGAATTAAGAGAATCACCCTCTTTTGTTACATGCTTTGGTTAAAATTTGCATCTTTTGGAAAAGGATATACTTGTGTGTTCTTGTTATGATGGTTTTATCTAACTATGATCATATTCTATCAATTGCTCACTTGGACTTGTTTTTATTGCTCTACATTATTTGGTATGTGTAGGTTTTATGCATGTTTCCTTTGTACAAGGGCTTCTTACATGGTTTTATGCACTTAGCTATCTTCGTGTGAGTAATTGTGGTAGATTGTTAGAAGGGGAAGGGGAAGAGAGGATTACTAGTTTAGTTTTGGCATAAGGTTGAATTACATCAAATCTTTCTCTAAATATTGTCATTTTCTTGCACAACAAGTTTTTGGTGAATTGTCTTCTCTAGCAAAGTCTTAAACTTTAGTTGTTTATCTTTAATTTCTCATATGAAAATCTCCTTTTTATGTCAATCCATGTTTATCATTGTTAATACCCATTGTTTGTTTATAAGTGAAATTAGTGAGTGTATGAGTTAATCCTTCATTGGAATTCTTAATTAGTATTCAATAGTCTAAAAATCGAGTCTTTAGCCTTTAGTACCTTCTCTTGGGTTCAAACCCTTACTTACACTATATTACTTTCTTAAATTAGAAGTAATTTAAAGTCGAGTTAGGAATATAAATTTATAATTTGATAGGGTAATTAGTTTAATTAATTACATCTAATTATTTTCCTATCAAATTTTGGAGCCTTTGTCGATGTAACATAGCTAAAGCTTGTTTTTAAACTTTTGGTCAAAATTACTGTAGTTTGTTTTGGTAAATATTAGGACTTATTTAATTACCTTAGATTGTGTGTTATTTTCTTTAATTGAATGGCTAATCTTAATTTCCCACAATATGAAGTTTAATTCTTTTGTGATTATTTTGATAGACTTGAAGGTTTTATATTCAATTGCGAATTTCATTTTTGAAGTATGACAATTTTGTCATGTTGTTTTTAGTGGGTTAAATGTCGAAAGTATGTCTCGTGTGAATCACTTGAGTAATGGAAGATTACTTGAAGGAAGTTATGATGATAAATGAGAACCCTTTCACTACTTAGTTAATGATACTAGGGAATGAGAGTCTCAAAACTCTTGTCAAACTCAATACCAATAAAGTGAGACAATGGCCACCCATGATAGACCTTTAATGAGCATCCAAGAAATGTGTCAAGCTATCATCAAGAGTCAAAATGAAATGATACAAGATTAAGAGAGGTATAGACAGCTCACCCAAGCAAGAATGGACATTTTTAATAACCAAATAAGCCAAATTCGTGGTGATATTGATGGAAATAAGATCGATGAAGAGGTTATTCACAATTTAGACAATGAGTGTTTTGATGATGGTTCCTTTGATAAAGAGAATGAATGTGAGGTTGAAGACCCTTCTCCCCTCAAACTTGATACGAGCTACTCTTATAAAGAGTGTGGTGTTGATAATTATTGTTTTTGGGATGAGGAGAAGGATGCTTAGGTTTTCACCACACTTCCATGCCACTCCCCCGTTGTAGTATCTACTGACACCTTGTGCGCTTGTGATGATGGTTCCTCAAGTAATAGTCATGTGGGTGAGGACAACTCTTCGGTCCTTAGTCGCCTTGGTGAGGAGTTATGGTGTGAGGAGTCATTGGGTCAAATTGTTGAAAAAACATGAACATGAGGGATGTAAGGTCGAGGAAGAGGAAGAGGTTGTTTGCACCTTTGACAACTCTTATTTTGAGGATTTATTTGATGAGGAAGATGATATGTGCGACTTGAAACCTTCTTTGGCCTTGCAATCCAATGAGATCCTTATTCACATTCCTTATACCGAAGTTGATGCCTCACACCTTGGAAACAACTCTTTGGTTCATAGTAACTTTTGTCTGGAATTGACCTTTGAAGAGTCGGGGAATGAGGTGTTTGAAAAAAATGATCAAGGAGCAATGATTTTTGAGGTGGTTAGGATAGAAAAAGAGAAGGTGGAGGCTCTTGAACACATGATTAGTGAACCTCCAAAGCCTATGGAACTTGTAAGTGTGGGGGTCAAGGAAGATGCTAAAGAAGAAATGAAAAATGAGTTTGTAGAGGTGTACCCCTGTAAGGAGGAATCTCCTCAAATTTGCTTTAAAAAGCCATTCATTATAGTCCCCAAAGAAGTTCGTGACTCCCATCATTCTTACTTGGTTTTAACCAAGTCTATCCCATCATTAAAAGAGCCTTATCGTGACAATAAACCATTCCTTGGGCATGAAAAATTGAAATATGTGTCTTGTGCACACTCAGTCCCTACTTATGCTTCCTACATGAGTACTATTTGCTATTTTCATGGTTCTTGTATATGGGCTAGTGTAAATGACAAGTTTCTAAGGGCGTTGAGTTGTTCCGCTCTTGATCTTAGCTAAAGGAAGAATATTCTAAAAGGCGTCGAGCAAACAACGAAAACCAAAAGCGCTTTACTAGAAGGAACTCGTACTCCTTTAACATTTCTTTCCTCTCTTTTGCATTTGTAGTACTCTCCTCCACATTGAGGACAATGTGGAAACTAAGTGTGGGGGAGGAGATTGGTTGTAACTTATGTAAGCTTTATTTCATGTTTTGATGCATTATTTTGAAAAAAAATGAAAATTCTGGATGGGTGAAAACCCACAAGGGTGGGCACCTAGGCAAGATTGGAAAAGGTGATCGAGGACGGAATGAGAATCCGAAAAGGCATTCCGGGCAAAATGAAGAATTGAGTTGCGAGCCACCGCGAGAAAAAAGGAAAAAAACTAAGGTGAAAACCCGGAAGGACGGGGCAAAATTAGGAATTTTCGAAAAAAATAAAAGAGAAAAAGAGAAAAAGAAAAAATTGAAAAAATTGAAAAAGATAAAAAAGATGGAGGTGATAAGAAGGAAGTCCTTTGGTCGGGTCCATCACACAGTGCTCGTCACAAAAAACTTGTCCCAAATAGGTGGATTTTTGCCTTGGCTACTTGTGTTGTTGATTAATGAAGGAGTTGGCCAACCAAATAGCATGATTTGCATTGCATAGAGTGATAAGGAGGTGTTATAAGTGGGAGATCGACTGATAATGTTGAAGGATGTCTAGGCCACTTTGCTATCACCTTGGTATGAGGTGAGAGTGGCCATCTTGCTTGGTGATATAAGGAGGGTAGTTTGTAAGATGATGAGTCGGAGTAGGTGGTTTGTATGCCCTTGTGTGAGGGAGATATAAGGAGGGAGTGTGAGAGAAGAGTGTGTGTCACATTTGAGTTTAGATTTTCTTTTAATCGGTGGATGTTTAAGAAGGAGATAAAAGAAGGTTGTAGTGAGGGAAGAGTGGTCATTTACACCCATGCTCACCTATGGACTTGTGCAATTGCTTGTTCCAAGTTTTGCTCGGGACGAGCAAAATTTTAAGTGTGGGGGTATTTGATAGAGTCAAATAGTGTCGATCTAATTAGGTAATTTAGTTGAATAAACTTGTCACAGAGCCGGTTTTGAGACTTAATCGTTGTATTTTCCAGTCAATCCACTTTGGTTGTAAATTGGGTCATTTGAACTTATTTTTAGCATTTGCATCTCAAGAGTAGTTCGAGTGTTTCATGATAATAAGTTGAGGTGAAGAGATCGTTTTGTACAAGCTGAATTAGAAGCAAACCCGACCCACGGTCTACCTAGGGGACGAAGGAGAGTCAAAGGTAAGACAAGGGAACAAGTGTGAAGTCAAGAGAAGCAAGCAAATAAAAGGAAGAATTGAAAACTCGGTTTCACAAGGGTCAACTTCAAATGAGTATATCTTGCATTCTAGAGCTCGTATTGACGCAAGGCCAAGTGGAGGTGAAATTTTGTGAAAGTAGCTTTCCAACGGTAGGTCGTACGCCGTATTTGGCCAAGCAACGAGAGAGATATGGCTTTCGCAAGATTGTGGTGTAGGCCGAAATCGCAACTTGCGGCCTATACCGCATCCCTCAGTTTTCTCCTGATCTTTACGACGGGTTTTCTTTTGTTCTTATTTACGAAAGACAATATGTTTTGTGACCTAAAAACGAGGCTCAAGGGTGTAAATACCTACATGTTTTGAGATCTAAACACCACCTCTTTTCCATCAAACATAATCTCATGCTTTTATCCTAATCTTGTAGTAATTAAAGACTTAATCATTCTTTGGTTTATGTTAATATTTTCACACAATTTGGGTTACAAGATGATTATGGAAGGTTAATCTTCCATTACTTGGTGTAATTCATTCACTTTGCCATCTTTAAACTTTGTATGAACCTCTAAACCCTCCCTTTGTTTAATTAAAGTATTTCCTTTGTTCACATTGTTTATGTTGGATTGTTGTGTGTTAGAATTGAGCATCCTTACATACACTTGTTGAACTATTGCATATTCTAAGCTTGTTGGTCTAATATTGCTTGGAATTAGGAGAATCGCCTTCTTTTGTTGCGTGCTTTGGTTAAAGTTTGCATCTTTAGGGAAAGGTTATACTTGTGTGTTCTTGTTATGATGGTTTCATCTAACTAGGAACATATTATATCAAATTGCTCACTTGGACTTGTTTTTATTGCTCTACATTATTTGGTATGTGTAGGTCTTATGCATGTTTCCTTTCTATAAGGACTTCTTACATGATTTCATGTACTTAGCTATCATCGTGTGAGTAATTGTGGTAGATTGTTAGAAGGGGAAATAGAGGGGATTACTAGTTTAGTTTTGGCCTAAGGTTGAATTACATCAAGTCTTTCTCTAAATATTGTCATTTTCTTGCACAACAAGTTTTTGGTGGATTGTCTTCTCTAGCAAAGTCTTAAACTTTAGTTGTTTCTCTTTAATTTCTCATATGAAAATCTCCTTTTTATAGCAGTCCATCAATACTATATATATTCCAGAAACTAAGGGATTTCAGTGTAATTAAATAAATATATACAACTTAATTATATTATATAGTTTTTAATCGATAGCACTGTGTGATGGACCCGACCAAGGGATTTCAATGTAAATATTATATAGTTTTGGTCAAAATATAAATTTAGAGAATATCAAAATATGGTGATTTTCTTAAAATAAGCATGCCTACTTATGTTATTAATTAGTATCATCATATAATTATACAATTATTTAACATACACAAATATAATATAAGTAGGTTATATTTTGGAAACTATTAAAAGGTAAGTAAATCAAGCTAGATTTCCAAAAGATATAATATTCTATAATTATTTCGATTAGATTTAATGTATATATTTAATATATTTATATAAATATATAAACTCTTAAAATTGTATGGCTAAATATAAAAATAGTTATGTTTGTAGTGAAAATAATTGTATTAACATTGGATATAATAATATGTTATTAATCACTCATTTGAATAGTCAAAGCAGCTATATTAGCAAGGGAGTAGTGAAAGTAATAGAAGCAACAACGGGAATAGTGAAATTATCAATATACATGCGGTAGTAGTGAAAGTAACAATAATTACAGCGAGTGTAGTGAAAATAATCGTAGTAATAACGAATGTAATAAAAGTAACAAAACTAACAACAAAAGAAAGCATATATGAACAATTAGTTAACTAATCGGTTTAAGTAAAATATTAATTGCGGGAGTAGTGAATTTGTCTCATAATTTATTTCATAGAAGAATATATTAAAGATAAATTTATGAGTTATGCAACTGAGGAGTCTATTGATCGAATACGAAAAAGGGAGGTGGATTGAGTATTAAAAACGATGACCGCTTTTTCGATCTATATTATATAAAATAATTATTTGATTTTATTAATTAAAATCAACTAATTAAATTACTAATAATAAATGCAAAATCGAAATAACAATAATAAAGAGAGAAAGAGAGACACACAGGATTTTTGAAGTGGTTCAATTTCACAAGTCGAAACCTACGTCCACTATTCTCGATTAATAAATTTTAGTACCTTTCTCCGGATTACAAAAATTATCAATCCACTCGTATAATCAACTATATGATTATAACTCAGATTGAGTATCGATAAATACTCTAGGTTGCTCTTACGTTAATAAGAAAAGTACAACGATAAATACTAATCTCACGTTATGCGAGTGAGTACAATATCTTGTGTACTTAGTATCCTATAACGATTTTTCTTCGAGTGATTGACAAAATTGATGCGCAATTTTTGTATAAGCAAATTGGAAAATAAGAATTAAAGCTCAAAGAATTTTGCCTAAAATATTTTTCTCTCTAGAAGTGTAGATGTGTGTGTCAACTTTTATTGTTGAATGAATGAGAGTATTTATAGTAGTAGAGAATTAGAGTTTAGGAATGTTCTGGAAATATAAAACCCTAAACGACTTGATGAACAAGTAAGAGGCAAGAGAAGAAGGGATTTGGCCTCCTAGGGTTTCGGCCACCTAGGGTTTCGGCCTCCCTAGGGTTTCGGCCGGCCCTCTAGGCTTCCTTCGGTCCATGCTTGCTTCCATAGCCCACAACAAATCGAGATAGAATTTAGTTAAAGCCCTAGGTTGCATGACGATATAAATATCGTGTTACAAACCAATAGTTTATTCAACTTAAATTCTTATTAATTAATTCCAATTAAAATAAATACTCTCTTATTTTATAAATCACTAAAAATATATTTTCCAAAAATTAACGCATCATTTTTGTCTAGCAATGAAGTTATGGCTATTAAGTCATAACTTCACTAACCTTTAAATCAAACAAAGTAAAACCATTACCGGATGACGACCTATACTATCTAATCTTCAGTAGATTTTCAGTAAACGAATCGTCTCTTCACAAGTCTCTCATCTTGAGTCTCGTGGTTGATTTCTAATCTTGATCTTGCTTGAATACATCGATCAAGTGTATTTGAAGTTGTACCTCCTTGGTCCAAATTTCAAGCTTGCGCCATTGTAATTATTCCTTTCTATATTAAGACTTAAGCACACAATTACACGCATATGTTTATAATATTAAGTCCACATACAAATCATTACTGTCATTATCAAAACAATTAATTAGGACTAAAGGTCCAACAGCAACTTTGAAGTAGTTTTATTTAATTGAAAATAACTTTTAATGGTAAATAAAGGTAGCACGGGTGTAGCCGACCACCAATTCTAGTGTTTATTATATTGTTAAATGTTCATACCCATTATTTCTTTATAAGTTAAAGTAGTGAGTCTTAATCCTTCATTAGAATTCTTAATTAGGATTCAATTGTCTAAAAATCGAGTCTTTAGCCTTTATTACCTTCTCTAAGGTTCGACCCTTACTTACACTATATTACTTTCTTAAATTAGAAGTAGTTTAAAGTCGAGTTAGGAATATAAATTGTTAATTTGATAGGGTAATTATTTTAATTAACGACACTTAGTTATTTTCCTATCAGTATATTAGATGCTTCTTAAAATTCAAGGGTATATTATAGAACTGCAAAAAGTATAAAGGTACACTGTAGAAAATCTTTAACATTTATATACACAACAAATAAGACCTTTTCTAAATCACAAATTCTCATTGAAGACATGACATATCCGTCACAAGCTTGTGACGGATATCATTTTACCTCACAATGTACCCACTTTTTCTCTCTCTGCAACACTATTCATGTGGTCCCCTTTCTCCACTAACTCATTTTGTTACCATTTTATCTCACAAAATATCCGCCACAAATGGTAACCCGTCACAAGGGAGACCAATTGTTTCTAAATAAGCAAGGACTCTGTAATAAGTTATGGACATATTTACATGTCTACATGCCGTATTTATTATGACCCAAGAGCCCATATATTATTCATTAGACCATTGGTAAAGCGGCCGTGTTAAATATCGTCGACATTTTTATTAATTATCGTCGATTATTAACACATTTTTCCAACATTGCCCCCTTAACTCTTCTCTCTCTTTCTCTCTCTCAAATCTTTCTAAAACAAAAAAGACGGTTTTTCGGGAAAAAAAAGTGTAATTTAATTTATGAAATTTTCGATTGAACGGTTTTAAACATATCGACTAATGACGGTAACACCGATCAAGTTAGTAACGATGTTCAAGAGATATGTTTACGTTTCAAGTTTATAATTTGACGAACGGATTAGCGATTATCGATTCCCACACCCAAAACTAATCTAAGACGGAAATTAATAATTTTTTAAAAATAAAATATGTTGAAAAAGGGCCTGGATGAAGAAATTTTTTGTCAAGACGGAAAAAAATTTCGTCCAGATGGAAAATTTCTTCGTCCAGACACAGAAAAAAATTCGTCCGGGGAGAAACAAAAAAGACGAAAATAGTTTTCATCTGGACCTAGGTCTGGACGAAAAAAATTTCCGTCTGGACGAAGAATTTTTTTTGTCTGGACGAAAAATTTCTTCGTCTAGACGAAAATGTTTTTCGTCCGGAATTTTTTTTTTTAAAAAAAAAAAAAAATCATGTTCCGACTTAGATTAATTTTTGGCGCGGTAATCGATAATCGTTAATTCGTTCTAACAATAACGATTCTATTCAAAACCACCTAAATCTGCTAACCAATTACAAATTTTTAAAAAATTAAACTAGTTTAAATTACTTGCATCGTCGTTTCCTTGAATTTGGTGGCGGAATTGAAGCGGTGGTGACGGAAATGTCGTACTTGAAAAAAAGATGTTAATATATGGGAGGTTTAATTAGAGTGAGGGTTAGATTAGGAAAGTCATTACAAATTGTCGACGATATTTAGTAATTTGTCGACAACGTTTAACAGCTTGGTTGGTAACGATGGAAATAGGCACGCGTTTAGGCATGGCTTTCCTTGGCTCGGTACCCTTGAACAAGCTCGAAATATAAATAAATAAGGCTAAAATAGAGCAATTGTTTGGGCACGCCCAAGCACGGGACTGCACGACTCGACACATCATAGGTCACGCTTTCATCGGTTGCCATTTTCATTTCAGTGACACGATGCATACTTCCGGAGAAAGCTAGCCTACTTTCTAGACTTTTTGCTCTCGTACTCCTTCGACGAAAGAGGCCGTTTGCTTGGTTTTTCCGCGGGAGTCTAACATTCTACTTGCCTTATGCACGAAGCCAACTTTTTTATGCTTGGGCCGTGCCATATTCTTCTCCTGGCACGAGACGAGGCACAACCTACTTCCATCTCTAACCGTAAGTCTTATGAGAGAGTGGCCAAGGATTATAGTCCCTATCTCCTTGACCTTATTCTTGCCTATATTAAAGATTCAAGTGCCTGGTCCGACAAATTTCCATGAACAATTTCTCAACACAGGAGAGACATGCAAATCATACACCTTACACAAAAACTCATTAGCCCAACCTTGCCCTTTCCTCCCACAATGATAGCACGACCACAAGAGCTTGACACACAAATAAAGATTACGCTCCTCATCACCAAAGTTCGTTGTTTAAGACAACAAGGGTGCTGAATGGATCGAAATCCACTACTGAATCCTTGTAGTTCATCAGGATACGCGTAATATCGCCTTAATGAAGGTTAGGCACAATTGCACAAAGGGTGTTAAATCGGAAACGAAATTTCTTGTAGAAAAGGGTGATTTAAGATGCTTGAAGATGCCAAGTAAGGTACATTAGCTTAATGGCGTGTGGAGGTCAAACTCATAATCTTGGCATTCGTATTAGGCGAACACACGTATGCTTTCATAATTGAAAAAGTGTTGAAAAAAAATACTCATAATCTAAGTTTGAATTTCGGCATAGTTAAAGTCATTGTGACTCTCTTTACACAGAATTTGGTGCCTTTCTTCCTTCTTGATTCTTGATGTTATTTGGTTTGTTGGCAATAGCCGACAAACCAGTATGACACATGATTTCCAGTTTGGAATCAGGGGATGATTTTATTCCCCAATGATTCTAACGATGCTACATACTTTTGTTATTGCTATGATTTAAAGAATAATGTCGTAATATTTTAAAATCTTGGTTTTGATCACGTTCATGGTATGGCCGTATGGGGTTATCAGCAGCCTAAAGAAAGTTTCATAAATATGAGTTCTTGCATTATCCAATTATATCATACAACCAAGCATTAACATAATGATCAAATGACAAATACAACCTTAAATACTTCATTTTATGCATACAGCAGTCTCACATTTGTTCT
Source organism: Silene latifolia (assembly GCF_048544455.1). NCBI lineage: Eukaryota > Viridiplantae > Streptophyta > Magnoliopsida > Caryophyllales > Caryophyllaceae > Silene > Silene latifolia. Next base: position 51,879,380 of record NC_133536.1, read on the forward strand.
ACATTATCCAATTGGTCAAGATTGTTGTTCGTGACATTGCATTATGTAAGCTTCATAAGAAATGAGCGAGTACAATGAACGAACAGTAGAAAAAGCTCTCATTCAAAAGGTCAGAGACGGTTATTTACACAGAATATAAGCAGACGGATTCCCAAAGTTACTGGTGGTAATTTTGAGTTGTATTTACAGCTAAAAAATTACACTGGTACGTCAAACGCTATACAATTCTACTTTTCCTACTATCCACCCATTTACAATCTAAGAATAATAACAAAAGGAATTCCAGGACTAACCTAACTATGAGATACTCGCAAGAGTCACAACTCATACTGTGCAACATGTTTAAGCAATGCTCAACACCTTTACGTCGACAGGCTTAATAAAACTTCTATTAAAAAAAATGCACATTTACGTGGCATCTTTCAGGCTCAGCTTCACATTATGAACTTTCACTGCTACTAGTTGGTTTTGATCCTCAATGTTATTTAGCATCGATAGCAAATTGGCTCGATACACTTCACACTTCCGATTACCCAACTCCAGCTCCTTATTAAGCTCTCTGATTTTTTTGTCCATGAGATCCTGAGAAAAACATACACATATAATTGATCATAATCTTGAGCAAACTTCTGAATGTACAATTAGGTTCCTGGTCAGTCATGTACTCTTCACATAATTAAGCACGTCAACGAGAGGAGTAATCGATAAAGATTCACTACATACTGCCCAATATATTTTGGAAATATAAAGTTGGGTGCTCAATTAATCTGTACTTGAGAAAACAGCGCTAAATTATTTGGCCGCGTTTCCACGTGAAAACTACATTTCCCCATTGCCTCTACAGCTTCCTGCCTAGGCAGCTAAGAAGTTAGACGCACACCATCTTACAATATATGAAGCGCATACAATTCGTTTAGCTAGATTGCTTTATTCCATCACAAAAACAACAGTTCATGTACCAAAGAAAAGGTCAAACAAAGACACCACCTCTCCCACGATACTACATCTCTTAGTCTATAGTTGTGTGCAAGATAATTGTCTGTCTCGACTATTAGGGATAACTATTGTGTACTTCTCCAACTACACCATCTCAAAACTATATTCTGAATTCATGCCCACTTAAAACAATTATTCATGAAGGCGGGAATAAAGTTTTAACAATAGGCCTCCAGCAATGAAATTAAGTTTTCAAGATAAGACAAGGGCTTCGGTTAACAGGTAAGAGTAGATTCAGTGAAGCAGAGCAAATATCAAACCAAGATCAACAGAAAAGTTGGCAACAAAATCACAATCCACTGAATAATATACTATGGAATAAACTATTATCATTATCTAGTTTCTTCATTCGATTTGTTAAACCTGCTAAGTAACATATGAGTATCAGTACTCCATATATGAAGAGACGAGAGAGTATGAGACCATCTTTGTTTTCATTACAGCCAAATAACTACCATATTGACAGTTGAACTCAAGGAAGTTTCATAGTTACCGAACCACAAATTCTGACGCTTGTAGGCCATTTCGGCTATTGAACGGTTTTTTCTTGTAGGCTGTTTCAGCCCAAGTAAATGCAGTAGTAGAAGGCAAAAAAGCATGAAGAAGGGAATAAAGCAACCTGAGATCTAGAAAAACATCAAAACATAACATCCCCTAACTACAAAAATAAGTAAGATGGAATAAAGCAAAATGGATCACTAAAGTGACCGTGTTTCTTTCTATTGTGAAGTACCACTCATTCGATGTAGTTTTTGACGCAATTCTCATCTTGGGTCATTTGGATATAGTCTCTTTGTGTTGCTAACACAAGGATGGGGATTTGGGGGAGCCATTGAGGCACTTGGGTGATGTTGTTACCAAAATCTAATGATTTTAGATCATATACATGAAACAAACACTAAACTAAGGACAAATTCTTAAATTACTGAACCAGAGAATTTTGATATACCTCAGAGACTTGCTCACTGGGGTTCACACAGTTGTCCTCACGGACGGTATTTTGAGAACCCTCATCTGTAGCTGAATTCTCAGGACACCGATTTATCAATGAAGTTCTTCCTCCCAACTTTAAAGCATGTGAAACCTTTTCAGAAGCCTCTTGTAAAGCAGCCATGGCCACATCATAGGTCTCCAAAGTAGCAGCCCCTTCATCCACAAATTTCAATGCCTCGTGACGTAGTTTACTAAATCGAACTATATGCGACTCTAGATAACTATGTGCAACACCTCTGCTCTGGTCATCCAATATAACACTACTCTTAGCATTTCTCGTCCACCTCTTTAATATGTAATGGGATGGGAGAGTCAAAATATTAGTCACTCTAAACACTGCCAATATATGTCTACATAGAATCCCCGAGAACTCAAACATCTGACAACTACAGGATGCTCTCATCTCTAAGACGTTAAATCTGACGTAAAAAGACCTATGATCCTCCCCATACTTTGTTACTTGATAAGCAATAACCTCGCCATTTTCCTCTACTTTTGTCGCCATGAATGTCAAAGTACCAACCAACTCCTCTTGAAACCTTGCAAATATCTTTTTCGTATAAAGCACGGACGCCTGTTTCTCCATCGGAGAAGGGGTCCTAAGAACTGCAGGAGTATTCATAGTCTCAAAATCAGCCTTAACTTCTTTCTCATTTCGACTCTCCAAGGCTTTCTCATACAACTTAAAAAACTGATTAAGACTGGTGGACGCATTCACAAATCCATCAAAGTACGAGTTCATACTATCACCAGATTGTGTAATCGACATCTCAGCAAAGAACGCATCCCTCAAGTACACAGGAACCAACTGCCTACGGGCAGCATAAACTGACTGAAGCCACTCATCCCCCCTAAGATCATACCTATCTAAAAACGACAACCAACAAGACTCAAACTCATCAATTGACTCAGCCAAGTTAACACACTTGTGAAAATCAGCCTCAAAGCACGGATACTGAACTAGAACGTGAGACAACTTCTCCTGACACTTCTTAAACATATGCCACTTACAAAACCTATGTCTAGTCTCAGGAAAAACCTGCATCACAGCAGACCTAATACTGTCATCAAAATCAGTAGTAACCGAAACAGGAGGTGTCCTCCCCGACATTGCCTCTAAAAAAGTCCGAAACAACCAAACAAAGGACGACTCAGACTCATTAGCCAAAAAAGCACACCCAAACAACACAGGCTGACCATGATGATTAACCCCGGTCACAGGCACGAAAGGCAACTTATACCTATTACTCCTAAACGCCGTATCAAAACTAACACTATCACCAAAATTACTATAATTCAACCTCGCATTCGCATCCGCCCAAAACACATTCCTCGTAAAACACCCTCCATCATCCCCTTCATCATCTTCCCCTTGAACCTTACAATAAAAATCACAACATTCTTCCTTCATTCGCTTTAAATAATCGAAAACTAACTCGAAATCACCTTCAACATTTTTATTCCTATTATTCCTCATATAATTCCTACAATCAACTTCAGTAAACCCAACCTTACTAACACCACCGCACTCCTCAATCAACGCCGACATAATCCTCCGTGGACCCAACCCAGCAGCCTGCAACGTGTCAATCAATGATTTGGCCGCACCGGAAATCTGTCGGTGCGACCGGAGACAATGCACCTGATCAGGCAGCACTAATTCATGATTATGTTCCTTAATAAAACCGTTAACAATCCACTTACATGACTCGTCGTTAATTTTAACGGAGAGCATAGCTTTACAGCCCACGCGCGTGATGACGCGCGGACGTTTAATTTCACGGTGTTTAGTCCGCTTTTCGTTGAGGTTACGGAAACCTTCCTTGGCGCAGACGAAAGAGCGTTGAATGATTGCGCCGTTTTTCCGAGAGCGACGAGATGAACTGACGCGCGTGCTAAAGCCTACTCGCCGCGCGTATGAGTTGTAAAATGATTTAGCGGATTCTTCAGACTCGAACTCCATCCCTTCATATGGTTCAAGCTCACCACCTCCGCCACCGGAAAATGAGGTGGTTGCGGTGGTATCGTGTAAAACGGCGTCGTTTTGGTTGGCGTGGTCGATTTCGATGTCGAAGTTGAGGAGTTGATTGTCCATTTGATGGGAAATTAGGGTTTGATGAGTAGAATTGGGGTGAAATAGTAGGGAGAAAGGGCGGGGGAATGAGGGTGGGGTTCGGGTGTTTGTAGTTTGAGTTGGGGTAGTGAAAGGTGTTTGGATAGTAGGCGTTGATGAGATTTGATGAAGGTTGTGTGCCGTTAGATTGGATACGGATTTTATTTGAGTTGCTGGATTGTTTGTGTTGGATTGTACTTGATTGCTCGACATTTGAAAACGTTTGTTGTGAGGAGTAGGAGTGTTAAAGACTCGAGCTAAGTCCGAGCTTGCCCTTTTTCAGCATGTGCTCATAAAATAAAGGGTAAATTAATTATTACTCTCTTATATAATTTATTTTTTAAAACTTACTCCTTTATATATTTCTTTTTCGAAAACTACTCCCATAAAATATAACTCTTTTCAAATATTGCTCTCATTCAGTGATTTCGGCCAAACAAATTAGAAATATTTCTTCCAAAATTTGAAATTTGGTACTAATTTTTCTTGCATATGACTATATTACCCTTAGCCTTATTACTCTCTCCATTTCTTTATATATGACGTTTCGCATTTACGAGGTAAGCCTTTGACTTTAATATTAACAAAAATATATTTGTTCAAAAAATATAAAAATGGTACCATTAAATTCCTTACGAAAAACTCTTTCATATGAGTATACATATCATAATATTTAGTCTTATATTTTAAGAGATATTAAAGAGAGAAGAGAGTGTCTTGAAATGTGAGAAAGTCATATATAAAAAAACAACGGGAGTATATATTTAATTTATAAATCAACTCTTCCTCCTAATTTTTTTAAATTCACCTTCTTCCTCCCAAATTTGTTAAATTATTTTCTTCCTCTCGGTGCAGTTGAAGTCTTCAATATAATAAGGCTAAAGACAATATAGTCATAAACAGCAAAAGTTAGTATCAAATTTCAAATCTTGAATGAAATATTTTCATTTTATTGTCTGGAGTCGTTAAATGGGAGCAATATTTGATAAACGTGACATTTTATGGGAGTAGTTTTCGAAAAAAATTATATAAGGGACTAAGTTTCAAAAAGTGAATTATATAAGTGAGTAATAATCAATTTACCCTAAAGTAAAGTTTGAGCACGAACCGATCTCGAGCTTACCCGAACTTGAAAAAATTGTGCTTGTTATCAAGTTTGGAGCTTTAAGGCGAGCTCGAGCCAAACTTGAGCTTAACTCAAGCCTATATATAATTGTTAAATTTTCGTTTTTTTCATCGATATTTTCAATAATAAGGCTCAAAGGCTTTATATAACAGATATTGGAAAATTAATGAGACATTTTTTTATAGATGTGATACAAATATATTATAACATCCTCATTTATCCAAGAGCCTTAACTAGGCCTTCCTAGATAAAGAAGCTTGTTACCATCTCGGATTGCCCAAGGTAGTGAATAACAAAGTAAAACAAACCAGAGTACTTTAGATAAATTAAATGATTAAAGGTTTTATTACATGTTCTCTGACAGGCTAGTCGTATACCTATCAAAAATAACCAACTGGCTCTAACTAATATAGCTAGGGAAGTCGGGTCGACCTCCACAGGAAAATGGGAAAATGTCAGCTTTGTCTATGTTCGTCATGGTAACCAATTTGGGGGTTTGAATTTGATTTCTAAACTAAGAGAGGTAAAGGAAGAGAAAAAGGTAAGAGAATGAAGATTAAGCAAATAAGGAGAAAGCAGTTAAGACAGTCGGTTCACCATGATCATTCAGTCAGGCAATCTAGGTCTCAGGTCAATGCAAGTATAGTCTATGGGGCAGTGAATATCTCCTTCCGGTCTCAATTCGCCCTAAAGCACAAATAGCTTAGCTTCCGCCCTCACTATGGTGCCCTAATATTCGCTACGAGTCTCACTCTTCCAACCTTCCGGTCCAGGTCAAGGTTTACTATGATTAAATGCCTAATTGCGTCGACTCAAATAGACAGAGACAATTAATTGTAGCGATTAACAACAAAGACTACACAAGCATTAAACCTAATAAATCAACCATTATTCCTTCATAATCATGGATTCCCTAGTCTTAGCAAAGGGGAATTAGCTACGTACCATTATTGAATCAACAACAACAATGCATAGATAATCGGAATTAAACATGACAATAATGCTAATAGAGATTGAATAAAGTAATAATAAAAAGCAATAAGAGAAGAAAAGAATTAAAATAGCAATTACGATTAAGAAATAAAAAGGAATAATAATACCGATTACAAGTTCCGAATCCGGGTAGAAAAGAGTAGCTAAGAGTAAAAGGAAGAGAAGAAGTCAGGAAAAAGAAGTGAGGAAGAGTTACGCAGTCTACTCAGTAAAGTAGCACACGAAATCTCTTCCTAAACCTAATCCAAAAGCCTAATTATAAAAGCCCATACAAAAATAGGCGGAAAAACATAATTACAGGGTAAAATCACTCGATCGAGTGGAATAAAACCGCTCGATCGAGTAACTGAGCAGAAATTCCTCTCGATCGAATAACTGAGCAGAAATTCCTCTCGATCGAATGAAAGAACCGTTCGATCGAGTAACTCCCTTTAATGTCCTTCTCGATCGAGTATGAGAACTACTCGATCGAGTGATCTTCATGGTATAAAGCATTCGATCGACTAGAAAAGTGGTCGATCGAGCTATTTTAGCACATAGGGCACTTCGACACCTTCCGAAATCAGCTCACGCATCCTCAAAGTGATAGGTTCCAAGCTCCGATTCCTTATTCTCCATAAATTTATGCAAATGGGGCGAGTTTGGGCTCGATTTATCTTTTTTCCGGTCCGTACCTGCAATTTACACAAGACAAACCAAAGTAGACTATTCGGGGGTATTTGTAGCTAGATGCTGCATAAAATAGTACAGAAATGCGTGTAAAAATGAGGTAAAAACCTTATATAAAACACACGCATCAAATCTCCCCAAACCAAACCTTTGCTTATCCCCAAGCAAACTATGAATGCAACTAAGAATAAACAGTGGAACGGGACCAACGCATCGGCTACAAATCATCCGCCAAAACCAGTTTAATGCAACAACTAACAAAGTGGCAAGTGATCAGTGCAAACGAATTAAATCAATGTTTCAAACTTACTAAACCGTCGACATTGCAAGACTCCAAGATATCGGACTCTCACGGGTCGCTCATCACTCAAATTTAGGCACGGAGTGAGTATATATGTGAAAGATAGAAAGAAGTAAAGACACTCACCTAACTCGACCTATAAGAACATGCATGCAGTTAACATGAATAAAGTCTTCGACAACCGTACATACGCATTCCAACCAAACTAATGACCAAGACACATGCCGAGGACTTACATTTGGGTAAGTGAGGTAATGGGTAAGAAGGGGCTAAGATGAATTTGGAAATGTGGAGTTAATAGCCAAACTATGTAACACCCCGTATTTTATTAAGTTGGATAAAATTCTTTTAATTGCTATTTTGAATTTAATTACATCATTTAACGATTTATATATTTATGCTTAGCTAATTAATTAATTTCATCATAATTCGATACGTTAATTTTAATAATCATTAATAAGTTTATTTAAAGTTAGTTCGAGTTTATTGAAATTAGTTCGAGTTTATTTATTTAATAATTTCCGTTTCTTTACGAGTCCTTATGAAAGTTGTTTTAAGTAAACCCGAGATGGAAGTTGGGAACAAAACCGTCCAATTAACTATTTTGAGCTTATTTCACTAAATTAGCAATTTTTATTAATATCCGTTAGTTTTGTAAAAAAAAAATCGCTAATAATTCCGATTCAAGCTGATATTGTATTATTTACGTTAACTAGCTGAGTTTATTTTATTTTCACTCATTAAATTTATTTATTATTGATTCCGTTTTATTAATGAAACTTTTACTAAAACCGGTTAAATTTAACTCGAAACGGTTTTAATAACTATCGAAGTTTCTTAACAACGAAGAAACGTACGTATAATAAATAGCAGTGGCATTTCTTTGCCTCATTTCTTCATCCCTTCACGTCTTCTTCCTCCCTTCTTTGTTCTTCTTTCCCTTCGTTTTAATTTTGATCTTCAAAGATTGATCGATCTCCGTTTCTCATCCGTTTTCAATGATTTTTGTTCCATAGCGCTCCTCTCGTCGTTCTCGTCATTCCGTTGTAAGTAAAATTCATTTTCGTTACGTATTTTTATAAACCCAATTTATATTTTCAGCTTTATTTATTATATGACGGTTGTAGGTGCTGAGATAGATGGTCTGGTAGAAGATTTGTTAGTCATAAATGATTAGTTCAATCGGAAAAAGGTAACAATTATAGATTACTCGATATTACTTGTAAAATATGTTTATTTCGAATCTTTGGTTAGTCTGTTTTATAATTAAGACGGTGTATAATTATATATAGGGATCCTTATGGATGTTAATTAGTCAGTTGTATAGTTGAGACGGTGTATACTGATATGTGGAGATGATTGAGACGGTGTATACTGACCTCTAGGGATCATTTGGGATGCTAGCTAGTAAGTGGTATATTTAAGACGGTGTATCTTTGACATGTATGGATTGTTTTGGGTGATAATTGGTGTGTTTTATAGTTGAGACGGTGTATACTGACATGTAGGGATTGTTTTGGACTAATTTGGACTCTGTGTTGGGGCGATTTTTGTAGTCTTTAGGGTCTGTTTTTGAGTTGCTTTATACTTGTGGATTTCCGCTCTAAAACCGTTTTAAATGCCGACTTAGTTGGCTCGGCTAGACTGTTTTTAGGCGCGAGAATGGAGTCTTAAGGGGACGATTGGTACTACTGTTTTGGGCGAGGGGGACGAGAGCCGTCATCGTGGGTTTTCACTTTGCATTTGAGGACTGGAGTTGGGGTCGAACTTAGGCATCTTTTGGGTTACGTATTGGGTGATTTTTGGGTCGAGGTTATGAAGTAGGGTGAAGGGTGGCTATGGGTAGTCGGGTGGTGGTCGTGTCGGACTCCCTGTGGCCTAGCTGTGGCTTGGCCGTGGCCTAGCTAAGTCACGAGTTTGAGGTTGTCATAATAACTTTTGAGCCGTGTCCATAAATTGTTTTGACGCTAGTTTGGTTTATTTAAAATATAATTAAATTAATTTTCGTCTCATATTTTATATAAAGATAATTCGTTAATATCGTCCTTTCACATAATTATTTTAGGTGGCTCATATGTGGTTGAAGATGAAGAGTAATTTTGGGTTTTAGAAGCTTTCTCAAGTTATTGCTTGTCTCTTTGCTAGCTTAAGGTAACTATTCCGAGTTACTCGACGAATTAATGTCACATTAGTAAATGATGTTGTGTTTGGTGTTTGTTAAGTGTTTAGGTGATTGATAATGTTTTACTTTCGTTTTTCACATGATAGAAATTGGAAATAGCATGAGAATAATATTGCGATAAAATTTGTAATTTGGGCCAAAGTAGGCCAAGACTCGAAAGTGGGCAGATTGACCGAACGAGTTTGGTCAAACTAGGTTTAAACCAGTCAGCCTCGATTTGACCGATGACCCATCGCGGGACTCGGGTCGAGGGTTTGTCTTTGAGGTGAGATTGGATGTTTTACGTTGATGCCTTAATATTGTGACTATCATTTCACATGTTGGTTGTTGGATGAATTGGTTGCCTTATACTTGAGTCTTCTTGTCTTGTTGCCATTTTAGCTTGTTCTCATGAATTATGAGATTAACGGTTAGCTGGAATTTGGATTATTATTGATATTGGAGATATTGTTGGATTGTCAGCTAAATATGCTCTTGCGTAGCCTTTCATATACTAGGGTGTGTATGATCTTTTGTGTGTACAAGTTTGGACTCTTTGCCCCTTTTATGGTTAATTGGGTATCCTACTTGTCTTGTGTGGTGTGGGCTAAAGTATTCAAGCTGGGGCTAGCTGGGACTAGGTCCTAGGTGAGTATTTCGGCCTTCATCATAGATAGGCCATTATAGTCTTTGACGAGTGTATGTTCACTGCTTGATAGCCTCTGTGTTCCTGACTTGGTGGGTTTATATCCAAGTTGGGGCATGACCTCGTTACTTATTTTGAGAGTAAGTGGTCACCTTAAGTACTAGCCAACCCTTTGGTGGACTCCTTAGGGTACTCACTTTGTTTTAGAAAAATTGTGGGTCTTGGGTGCGGTGGTGTGTATCCGCATGTCTAGGTCTGCGCAGATTTTAGGCTAGGGTTGTGTTGTGTCTTGGCCATGTTTTGATAGAACCTCTGAGCCAAGATACCGGTTCGATTACCTTCCCTACCTCGTGGTATAGACTCGATTCTGAGTGACTATTGACCGTACTAAGAACTTATGCCTGTCTTTGATATATTGTCCTTTCTTGTTTGATGATTCTATGAATCATAGAAGGTGAGATGCAAGCCGGCTATGGTTGATAGAGTTTGGATTCCTGGATGTTATGTGATTCACATGATAGTGTAGTATGAGTCGGTCTATTATTCACATGCTAGGACTATGTGGTGTTATATTGTTGTTCACATGATAAGCACGATTGTCTAGCATCTATATGCTAAGGCATTGTGTGATTCGTATTCATATTCTTATGTTTACATGTTATATTAACTATGACATTTCGTGGCTGGGAGAACTCGGAGTTACTCCCCACTGACTGTGGCTTTCGTATTTGTATAAAATGCGAATGACAGGTAAGTGATGCATATATGGGGTACATGGACGAGCTAGCGAGCAAAGTAACCTTGGAACCTAGATTGGCTTTATTTTATTGTGACCCTTAAACACTTTTTATGTCACATACATTTTAGGGACATATGTCTCCCTCTTTACATTTGGTTGTATAATTTGCTATTCGTGATAAGTGAGGGTGTCACAGTTGGTATCAGAGCATATTTGCTCCCGACGCACGTTTGTGCACCCCAGTATAAATAACTTGACCTTAAAATAATAAACTTGAGAGATGGGTAAGATGGGTAGACTTAGGACCTTATGTTGTAGTCTCTTTGTGTTTGCTCTTTGTTAGGTACTAACCTGTTTGTTGATTGTCATTTAATAATTGTTGCGTTCTTGGATCAATGACCGTGAGCTTATCTATAGCTAATGGAGTTATTACCCTTATTATAAAAAAAAAAAAAATTTTGAACTAAAGGTTTTGAAAATATTTTAATGTTTTTCACTGGTTTTAACGTCAATTAGTGTTAAAGCTTGTTATTGGAGACGTCTGATAATTAGTTTTATCATTTGTTGATGTAAAAATGTATTTTTATGTCTTTGAATTGGAATATTGATGTTCTTGAGTGATCGCCAAGAGTATCTCCGTTCCATTGAAAGGACACTTATATTTTAAGAAGATCAAGATTTAGTTCCTATTGCTGAGGATTGAAGATTTGTTCAACCTTTGAAGAATGCTTCTACTTCCTTGAAGATGTTTCTCGTTCTTTTTGTATCTCGCCTTATTCTTAATCTCTTGGTGCTTATCCTCCTTCTAAACTCCCTTCTGTTTTACTTTAAAAGCTACGCTTGTACTCCTAACTTGTCTTTTGTTCCTTGCTTATCCTCCCTTAACGCCATTTGATAGTACTCCTTCTTGTGAGGAATGTTGACCTGGGTTGGAAAATTCGACTTTTGAGGAGATTGTTTGTGTCTGACCCTTAACCCTGGCTTTGAGAAGTCGTGATGTTAGAAAGACTCAGGTAAGGTGATGAGACATACTTAGTGATTCTTATACCTAGTTCCTTGACAAAGTAAGTATAATCGATTGGTGGATTCTTTGTGTTAGGAATGAGTTGCCTATGTGATTAAAGTTATAGAACTTAGCCTTGTTGTTTATGTTTGGGATTTGAAAGCTTAGTAGGTTGAGCGTCGTCACCTTAGGAGTAAACATGAGATAAGTTTAGAATATGAATTTGGAAGAAAACCCATTTTTTAGATGTTAACAATCCCGTATAGTTTGGGAATGTGATTTGGTGTTAGTTGTTCCTTGAGAACTTTGTTGAGAAGTCTTTATCAATTCATTCTTTGGTTTTTAAAACATTGAGGTTGTGTCGAGTGCTTGAGATAAAGAGATGCTTTTATACTTGAGTGGTAGATTTGATTTAGGGAAATCCTAATATGTGATAAGATAGGTGGAAGGAGTATCTAACCGATTTATCACCCCTTAAGCGAGCGTTTATTTTACCTTGACCCTTGTTTGGGATTTGGTCGTTTTGTCATGAAGGTACAATACCCTAATAGACGTGACCTTGTTAGAGAGAACCTTAAGTTTTAAGAAGCGTATGGTTTAAGCCTTAAAATCCTCTTTCATACCTTTAATCGTTTTCCTCCCTTTCGTTCATACCTTGGTTGGATTTGAATCTTAAGTATAGAAGTTTACTCGTTATTTCCTTGTCTTGTATACCTCCCTAATTCTAATATCTCTTACTGGTTGTTAATTAGTTATCTTTATGATTCGACTCTTTTAGTCTCACACCCTGACATGTTGCTTAAGTTTCCTTGTTGTCTAAATTCCCTTTCTCCTTGATCATAAGCGTTACCGTTCATACCTCATTTCCTCGCTTCATCTTGCTCCTCCTTTAAGTTTGACATTCGTATCCTGTGAAACTCTATCTTTGACATCCTTGTAATTTTGACTTCAATTTTTACCCTATGAAAGTCATTATAGCTCTCTTGTTGGTTAAGTTTGAGCTTTCTTAACATACTTTGTTTCTATGTTATCTAAGTTACTTTCCTTTTTGTACAACTTCTAAACTTTCAAGCTACCAGTTTCGATTCATTCTTAAAAGTTTATGTCACTTCTGCAAACCTAACCTATTTTTAAAGATTTGAAAATGAAAATTTGATTTAATTCCATATTTGTTCCTTGAGTATAGACTTCTTTATCATGATTTTAATCGCTAAACCCGATATTTCTTTAAATTTTATCCAATTTCTGTTAACTTTGATCTATTTATGACTTCTTCGTCAAAGTTTAATGTTACATTTTCAGGGATTTGACCCCCATTTGGGTTTAAAAGTGAAACCTTTATTTCTATTTTGGCTTTTTGCAAAAGAAAATTTGAGTAGATTACCTTTCTCTTATTTTGATTTTAACATTGATCGGATGTTAGAACTAGTTATTGGAAACGTTTGATAACTTGTTCTACGCTTGTCGGCGAATAGTATTTGTTTTAAATTTGTCTCTGACTTGGAAAGTTAGCGTTCTTGTGTGCACGACAAGAGCAATTTCGTTCCATGAATGAGACTTATATTTTTGAAAACTCTTCATTAATGTTTTTGAAAGTATTTTGATTTTTGATTTATACAAATGATTTGCCTTTGGCCTTATCTTGGATTTGGAATGTGATGTTCTTGAATGCGCAACGAGAGCACTTCCGTTCCTTTATTGAGAATCTGGTTCTGTCGGAAAATTTTATTTGAAACTTTTGAAAGAATTTTGATTCTTATGATAAGTGACCTTTTAAATGTTTTGGTTACCGATTCCAATTTCAGTTTTATTTTTATAACCTTTCATTTATACTTTCAAGTTTCGAGGACGAAACTTTTTAAAAGATGGGGTGATTGTAACACCCCGTATTTTATTAAGTTGGATAAAATTCTTTTAATTGCTATTTTGAATTTAATTACATCATTTAACGATTTATATATTTATGCTTAGCTAATTAATTAATTTCATCATAATTCGATACGTTAATTTTAATAATCATTAATAAGTTTATTTAAAGTTAGTTCGAGTTTATTGAAATTAGTTCGAGTTTATTTATTTAATAATTTCCGTTTCTTTACGAGTCCTTATGAAAGTTGTTTTAAGTAAACCCGAGATGGAAGTTGGGAACAAAACCGTCCAATTAACTATTTTGAGCTTATTTCACTAAATTAGCAATTTTTATTAATATCCGTTAGTTTTGCAAAAAAAAAAATCGCTAATAATTCCGATTCAAGCTGATATTGTATTATTTACGTTAACTAGCTGAGTTTATTTTATTTTCACTCATTAAATTTATTTATTATTGATTCCGTTTTATTACTGAAACTTTTACTAAAACCGGTTAAATTTAACTCGAAACGGTTTTAATAACTATCGAAGTTTCTTAACAACGAAGAAACGTACGTATAATAAATAGCAGGCTGGCAGGCTGCTGCCTCATTTCTTCATCCCTTCACGTCTTCTTCCTCCCTTCTTTGTTCTTCTTTTCCTTCGTTTTAATTTTGATCTTCAAAATTGATACTGATGCTCCGTTTCTCATCCGTTTTCAATGATTTTTGTTCCATAGCGCTCCTCTTGTCGTTCTCGTCATTCCGTTGTAAGTAAAATTCATTTTCGTTACGTATTTTTACAAACCCAATTTATATTTTCAGCTTTATTTATTATATGACGGTTGTAGGTGCTGAGATAGACGGTCTGGTAGAAGATTTGTTAGTCATAAATGATTAGTTCAATCGGAAAAAGGTAACAATTATAGATTACTCGATATTACTTGTAAAATATGTTTATTTCGAATGCTGGTTAGTCTGTTTTATAATTAAGACGGTGTATAATTATATATAGGGATCCTTATGGATGTTAATTAGTCAGTTGTATAGTTGAGACGGTGTATACTGATATGTGGAGATGATTGAGACGGTGTATACTGACCTCTAGGGATCATTTGGGATGCTAGCTAGTAAGTGGTATATTTAAGACGGTGTATCTTTGACATGTATGGATTGTTTTGGGTGATAATTGGTGTGTTTTATAGTTGAGACGGTGTATCCTGACATGTAGGGATTGTTTTGGACTAATTTGGACTCGTGTTGGGCGATTTTTGTAGTCTTTAGGGTCTGTTTTTGAGTTGCTTTATACTTGTGGATTTCCGCTCTAAAACCGTTTTAAATGCCGACTTAGTTGGCTCAGCTAGGACTGTTTTTAGGCGCGAGAATGGAGTCTTAAGGGGACGATTGGTACTGTTTTGGCGGGGACGAGAGCCGTCATCGTGGGTTTTCACTTTGCATTTGAGGACTGGAGTTGGGGTCGAACTTAGGCATCTTTTGGGTTCTGTATTGGAGTGATTTTTGGGTCAGGTTATGAAGTAGGGTGAAGGGTGGCTATGGGTAGTCGGGTGGTGGTCGTGTCGGACTCCCTGTGGCGTAGCTGTGGCCTGGCCGTGGCCTAGCTAAGTCACGAGTTTGAGGTTGTCATAATAACTTTTGAGCCGTGTCCATAAATTGTTTTGACGCTAGTTTGGTTTATTTAAAATATAATTAAATTAATTTCCGTCTCATATTTTATATAAAGATAATTCGTTAATATCGTCCTTTCACATAATTATTTTAGGTGGCTCATATGTGGTTGAAGATGAAGAGTAATTTTGGGTTTTAGAAGCTTTCTCAAGTTATTGCTTGTCTCTTTGCTAGCTTAAGGTAACTATTCCGAGTTACTCGACGAATTAATGTCACATTAGTAAATGATGTTGTGTTTGGTGTTTGTTAAGTGTTTAGGTGATTGATAATGTTTTACTTTCGTTTTTCACATGATAGAAATTGGAAATAGCATGAGAATAATATTGCGATAAAATTTGTAATTTGGGCCAAAGTAGGCCAAGACTCGAGTGGGCAGATTGACCGAACGAGTTTGGTCAAACTAGGTTTAAACCAGTCAGCCTCGATTTGACCGATGACCCGTCGCGGGACTCGGGTCGAGGGTTTGCCTTTGAGGTGAGATTGGATGTTTTACGTTGATGCCTTAATATTGTGACTATCATTTCACATGTTGGTTGTTGGATGAATTGGTTGCCTTATACTTGAGTCTTCTTGTCTTGTTGCCATTTTAGCTTGTTCTCATGAATTATGAGATTAACGGTTAGCTGGAATTTGGATTATTATTGATATTGGAGATATTGTTGGATTGTCAGCTAAATATGCTCTTGCGTAGCCTTTCATATACTAGGGTGTGTATGATCTTTTGTGTGTACAAGTTTGGACTCTTTGCCCCTTTTATGGTTAATTGGGTATCCTACTTGTCTTGTGTGGTGTGGGCTAAAGTATTCAAGTTGGGACTAGCTGGGACTAGGTCCTAGGTGAGTATTTCGGCCTTCATCATAGATAGGCCATTATAGTCTTTGACGAGTGTATGTTCACTGCTTGATAGCCTCTGTGTTCCTGACTTGGTGGGTTTATATCCACGTTGGGGCATGACCTCGTTACTTATTTTGAGAGTAAGTGGTCAGCTTAAGTACTAGCCAACCCTTTGGTGGACTCCTTAGGGTACTCACTTTGTTTTAGAAAAATTGTGGGTCTTGGGTGCGGTGGTGTGTATCCGCATGTCTAGGTCTCTTGTGAGATTTTAGGCTAGGGTTGTGTTGTGTCTTGGCCATGTTTTGATAGAACCTCTGAGCCAAGATACCGGTTCGATTACCTTCCCTACCTCGTGGTATAGACTCGAGTTACAGAGTGACTATTGACCGTACTAAGAACTTATGCCTGTCTTTGATATATTGTCCTTTCTTGTTTGATGATTCTATGAATCATAGAAGGTGAGATGCAAGCCGGCTATAGTTGATAGAGTTTGGATTCCTGGATGTTATGTGATTCACATGATAGTGTAGTATGAGTCGGTCTAGTATTCACATGCTAGGACTATGTGGTGTTATATTGTTGTTCACATGATAAGCACGATTGTCTAGCATCTATATGCTAAGGCATTGTGTGATTCGTATTCATATTCTTATGTTTACATGTTATATTAATTATGACATTTCGTGGCTGGGAGAACTCGGAGTTACTCCCCACTGACTGTGGCTTTCGTATTTGTATAAAATGCGAATGACAGGTAGGTGATGCATATATGGGGTACATGGACGAGCTAGCGAGCAAAGTAACCTTGGAACCTAGATTGGCTTTATTTTATTGTGACCCTTAAACACTTTTTATGTCACATACATTTTAGGGACATATGTCTCCCTCTTTACATTTGGTTGTATAATTTGCTATTCGCGATAAGTGAGGGTGTCACAAACTAGCAACACAGATCCAAATTATGAAACTGCATCCCAACTTCATACTCAATATAATAATACAGAACAGTGCAGATTCGATGCACTCAACTCACAAAACACCATAAACTTGTCAACTCTCCATAAGATATAAATAAGACATGGGAGTAAAAATCATCTATACAATTTTCCATTTTTTCGCATATGATTCTTCTTTTTTTTTTTTTTTTTTTTTTTTCTTTTTTAATTCTTTTTTTTCCTATTTTTTCTTCTTTTTCACAACATTTCCTATTCATTCCTTTCAATTCTTCCACCGACTTCTGAAATCAAATATATAACCAAACTGCAATAAAGCATTCCAAACAGCTACTCATCACTAGCTCGGCTAGGGTAGGCAAAATTATAGAATGTAGCTAATAGGACAAAAAGGCAATTTGGCTATGTGAAGCTCATGGGTAGAATGAAATAAAAGGGAACTGCCTCTCCTAACATGTGTCACCATCCACAGACCGAATGCATACAAGTATTAAGAAGACTAGACTCATGCTTATGCAAATTGATGTTACACGCCTTACAGAGAGTACTACTCACATCCTAAATGAAACCGGTCATGAATGTCACCAGTTTACAAAGCTCTAACCTCAGAATGTAATGTAGCTTGCCAATATATGAGTCACGTCTATTCGTTCAGATAAGAGAGAAACAAAAACTCGTAGATTATGCACATTATCATGCCAACAATATGTCAAGAATATGCAGGACATAGGTAAAGATTTAATGTAGCGTCAAAGTTCAAACGTCCCGACTCAAATTAAACATGCAAATTTTTGAATTTTATGTGATTTTTTTCTTTTTTTCTTTTTTTGAATTAAAAAAACGACAATGCATGCGGAAATAAGTAAACGTGCAAACGGAAAATGCAAGAAAACATGCAAACACAGATATGGATGCATACCTCCCCAAACCAAACCGTACAATGCCCTCATTGTACCAAAAATAGGGAAAGAAATGCAAACTAAGGAGAAAAGGATAACTGGAGTCAGAATACTTACAAGACATCATGAAGAGGGACCTCCCCAAACCGACCATGAGCATGAGAGGTCATAGGTAGTCACACAGCAGCTCAACAGACGAAAACTAGCAGCTGGAAGACGAAATGGCTTGATCGAGTGACTTAGGACAGCTCGATCGAGTGATTTGATGTCAAAAATGCTCGATCGAGCGACTTGAAATAGCTCGATCGAGTGATCGTGAATCTGCAGCTTATCGATCGAGTATAGTAGTTACTCGATTGAGTGGTTATCAAGGCAAATAAGCTTGATCGAGTAGGAAAAACTACTCGATCGAGTTGCTGCACCTACAAAACACGAATAAGGAGCAAAGGAAATACAAAAGACGCATAGTTCAGCGTTTAAAGTTCAACAAAAAGCTAAAGGCGAAGAAATAGTTCAACAAAAATACAATAAAACAGTCCGGGTTACCTCCCGAAAAGCGCAGGTTTATGAGGTCCCGCACGACCTCTCTGGTATCAATTAACTGGCGGGTCAAGCTCGTCGAAGTAGAAGACTTCAACACGGTTGTCTTCTTCATTTGCTTCATGATAATGCTTCCCATATTGCCCATTCACCTTGAACCGATTTCCCTCGGGACCTTCCAGCTCAACTGATCCAAATTTGGTGACAGTTGTCACCGTATAAGGACCACTCTACCTGGACTTCAGCTTGCAAGGAAATAATCGCAGTCGGGCATTAAACAACAACACCTTCTGCCCGACATGAAACTTCCGAGGTAAAATCCTTTTGTCATGCCATCTCTTCGTCTTTTCCTTGTAAATGCGCGAGTTATCATAGGCGTTAAGCCTAAACTCCTCCAATTCATCTAGCTGCAAAAGACGATTCTGACCACACAACTTAGGATCAAAGTTAAGCTCACGAATTGCCCACCAAGCCTTACACTCCAACTCAATAGGTAAATGACATGATTTCCCATAAACTAACCGATAAGGTGATGCACCAATCGGTGTCTTAAAGGCGGTTATGTAAGCCAATAATGTGTCTTCCAATTTAAGACTCCAGTCATTCCGTGATTTAGAAACTACCTTAGACAAGATCTCTTTAATCTCGCGATTAGAGACCTCAACCTGACCACTAGTTTGGGGATGATACCCCAAACCACGCCGGTGTTGAACACCAACCTTAGACAGAATGGAAGTTAGTTTTTTTTCTTTAAAGTGCATTCCCCCATCACTAATGACGACCCTAGGGACACTAAATCGGGGAAATATGACCTTTTTAAACATCTTTATCACATTCTTGGCATCACAATGAGGTGAGACAATTGCCTCAACCCACTTCGACACATAATCGACAGCTACTAAAATGTACCTATTACCTTTACTAGACGGGAACGGTCCTTGGAAATCAATGCCCCAGACATCGAAAACCTCAACCTCTAAGATACCATTTTGTGGTATCTCATGTCTCTTTGAAATGTTCCCTGATCGTTGGCATGCATCACAAGCTGAAACAAAAGCCTTAGCATCAGCAAACAAAGAAGGCCAGTAAAAACCAGACTGAAGTACCTTAGCCACGGTGCGCGATGGACCGTGGTGACCACCATAGGAGGATGAGTGACAGCCTTCCAGGACTACTTTGGTCTCCCACTGCGGAATACACCGTCTATAGAGACCGTCTGCACATTCCTTAAACAAATAAGGATCATCCCAGAAATACTGCTTAACGTTATACAGAAAACGCTTCCTCTGCTGATGGGAAAGGTCAGGCGGCAGCTTGCCACTGACAACGTAATTAGCTATATCTGCATACCAAGGTTCTTGGTTAACAATAGAAGACAATACGGCAAATAAAGAATCATCAGGAAAAGACTCATCAATAGGTGATGAATCTTCTCCCTCTTGCCGTGACAGTCGCGACAGATGATCAACTACAACGTTTTCAGCTCATTTCTTATCTTTTATCTGCAAATCAAACTCCTGGAGAAGGAGTATCCATCTCAATAGTCGTGGTTTAGCCTCCTTCTTAGCAAGGAGATGCCTCAAAGCTGCATGGTCAGTAAAAACAGTAACTTCTGACCCAATCAAATAAGAACGAAATTTCTCTAAGGCAAAAACTACAGCTAGCAGCTCTTTTTCAGTGGTGGTGTACTTCACTTGAGCCTCATCCAGAGTTCGGCTCGCATAGTAAATTACATTTAAAGCTTTGTCTTTCTTTTGGCCTAGCACCGCTCCTAGTGCATAATCACTGGCATCACACATTATCTCGAACGGCAAATCCCAGTCGGGAGGCTGTATGATCGGCGCATATACCAAAGCCTGCTTTAGCCTGTTAAAAGCAGAAAGACATTCATCAGTAAATACAAAAGGGGCATCCTTAAGTAGCAACTGTGTAAGTGGTTTAGCAATTTTTGAAAAATCCTTAATAAACCGGTGATAAAAGCCGGCGTGACTAAGGAAACTCCTCACTCCTTTAACATTAACAAAAGGAGGTAATTGCTGAATCACTTCCACTTTTGCGTTATCAACTTCTATTCCCCTATCAGAAACTAAGTGCCCTAAAACAACTCCCTCGTTGACCATGAAATGACACTTCTCCCAGTTAAGCACAAGATTAACCTCAATGTAGCGCTGCAACACTTTATCAAGGTTAGACAGACAATTAGAAAAATCACTTCCGTAAACACTAAAATCGTCCATGAAAACTTCCATAATAGACACAATATACTCTAAAAATATCCCCATCATGCACCTTTGAAAGGTGGCAGGGGCATTACATAAACCAAAAGGCATCCTGCGATAAGCAAACACGCCCCGAAGACAAGTAAAAGTAGTCTTAGCTTGATCATCTGGGTGAATAGGGATCTGAAAGAACCCTGAATACCCGTCTAAATAGCAGAAAAACTTATGAGAAGCTAACCTTTCTACCATCTAGTCAATAAAAGGAAGGGGAAAGTGATATTTCTTGGTGGCGGCATTCCGCTGTCTGTAGTCTATACACATCCGCCAACCAGTCACTACTCTAGTAGGTATTAACTCATTTTTGTCATTCCTAACCACGGTAGTCCCTCCTTTCTTAGGGACTACCTGAACTGGACTCACCCATTTAGAATGACCAATAGAATAGATAATACCTGCATCAAACAACTTCATTACCTCAGCCATCACAACATCTTGCATCTTTTGGTTCAGCCGGCACTGACCCTGTCTACAAGGCTTGTGATCTTCCTCTAGCTCTATCCTGTGCATGCAAATATCGGGACTAATCCCCTTGATATCGTCCAAGGAATAACCCAAAGCTTTCCTGTTTTTCTTAAGCACAGCTAACAAAGAAGTTAGCTGATCATCATCAAGCTTAGCACTAACAATGACTGGATATTGCTCAGTATCGTCTAAGAAAACATAATTTAGATGAGAGGGAAGAGGCTTACGCTCAGGTACCTTTACCTCAATGGAGCAAAAGGTACTGATCATCTGTTCCACTTGCTCTCCCTCAGCGTCGGTGAGTTCACGCTCATCTAAATCATCTTTAAGCAAATCCAACACAGCGTCATCGTCATCTGGGTTATCTGCACACTCATCCAAAAGCATAATGGCCTCTAGTGGGTCCTTTATAAAAGAACCTGCCCAGAAGTCATAAATAGACTTGTCAACAATATCAACAGAATAACATGTGTCCTCTATCATTGGCCGAGCCAAAGTGCTAGGCAGACTGAAAGTAATCGCTTTATCCCCTACTGCAAGAGTCAAACGCCCTTGTTTGACGTCAATAATGGCCCCAGTTGTACAAAGGAACGGTCTTCCTAGTATAATTGGGGTCCGAGTGTCCTCAGCTATGTCTAAAACAATAAAATCCACTGGTATAAAGAACTTGCCTATTTTCACGGGCACGTCTTCTAAGACACCCAAGGGTCGCCTAACAGATCTATCGGCCATCTGTAGGGTAATGTTTGTCAATTTAAGGTGACCCATATTTAATTTCTTGCAGATAGATAGGGGCATGACGCTGACGCTGGCTCCTAAATCACAAAGAGCCTTATCAATTACTTCATTGCCAATAACACAGGTAATAGAGAAGCTACCCGGGTCCTTCATTTTAGGTGGAGCCTTATTTAAAAGAAAATTACTAGACTCTTCCAAAAAAGAAATGGTCTCAAATTCACTTAGCTATCTCTTACGCGTAGCAATATCTTTCATGAATTTAGCGTAAGTAGGTACCTGGGTAATAAGTTCAGTAAAAGGGACAGTTACCTGGTGGATCTTCACAACATCCACAAACTTACCGTACTGTCGCTCAACCTTTGCGTCCTTCAGACGTCCTGGAAAGGGTACTCTGGTAGGAATGAGTGGACCCACAACTTTCTCTTTACCTTTAACAGCACGTGACGTCTTCACAGCAGGGGAAGATGACACGGTAGCGGAATTAGATGTAAAATATAGGGTCTCCGCTGGTTCTGGCACTCGATCGAGTACTTTCCTCACTCGATCGAGTGGTTTTGTCTTGGGATTTACTCGATCGAGATGTTTGAATAACTCGATCGAGCTCTTCTAATTCTGGTTCACTCGATCGAGTACAATTTTCACTCGATCGAGTGACTTCTTCTGTCAAAACGTTCGATCGAGGGGAATTTGTTGGTCGATCGAGTTCTTCTAATTCTGCACCTCTCGATCGAGTAGTATTTATACTCGATTGACCATCTTGATGGATAATTTCACTCGATCGAGGTAAAATTTCACTCGATCGAGTTCCTGGACAATATGCAGCAAGGATATCATCCGTGAACTCTTCTAAATCGTCATCCGGGGTATCATCAGCTGTCACAACCCCGTCTTCTGGTACTTTTGGCCCCTCATAAGTAAGGACACTCCGAAGATTTATGGCATTGACTGGGTCGCACGTCGGTGGATGGTTAGCTTGATTTTTCGCGAGTGTTAACTACGCGACTTGTTCTCTTAACTCCACAATGGCGGTATCATCCTTGTTGCATTTCTCCCCAAACTGTTGTGTTAAGTTCAAAACCAAGGATTTCAGTTCGGCGATCTCCCCATTTGTAGAAGAGGGGTTTGGTTGCGGTATTTGCCTAGAGAGAGTAGAAACATTCGTCATCTCTTCATATAATTGAGAAAAAGGAACTCCTTGCTTGTATTTCTGATAAGTAAGGACGCGCTCTATTCTCACCATAAAACCAATGGGGTCATGCCCCTCCATGCCGTATCTACCGCATATCTCCACATGCTCAGTAATAGCACAAACTTGTGCGTGCTCACCCATAGTCTCCGTAATCTCCGCACTACCTAGACTTTTGCTAGGACTCGCCACCTCAGCTGCTACCAACTTGTTAACTTGCCCACTTCCTCGGGGATTTCCATATTCGGCAACATGGATGGCCATCTCCTCAATAAGACGCCACCCTTGATTATCCTCTATGTTTTTCGTGAATCTCCCCTTAGCTACATTATCAAGGATAGCTCTCTGGTCCGGATATAACCCGTTGTAAAATTGGGTGCATAGGAACCAGCGCTTGAAACCGTGATGAGCCACAGAACGGACAAGCTTCTTGAACCTAGTCCACGCCCCATTCAAGTCTTCAGTGGATAATTGCTCAAATGTAGTAATCTGAGCTCTCAACGCATTAGTGCGCTGTGGTGGAAAATATCGCCTGTAAAAGGCTAAGGCTAGGGAATTCCAGTCAGTTACATCGGCTGCTTCCCTGTCTAAATCCCTCAACCATTCCCGGGCATCATCAGCTAAAGAGAAGGGAACGAGAACTCCCTTCACTCTATCTTGTGTCATCCCAGTAGCAAGAGGAATGGTGGAACAGTATTCCGTAAATAGCTCTATGTGCCTGCGCGGATCTTCTTTAGGTACCCCCCTGAAAAGATTTCTCTCGACCAGCTGTATGTAGGATGGGTGGATTCCAAAAGTTCCCGATTCAGTAGTGGGTAGTAAGAAACCTTTTGGAAGAGAATCCACCGTTGGCTCTGAATGGCTGGCTATATTCGGCATCCTGGCAGATAGAAGTTACAGACTGGAGCAGGTATGACAATGTTCACTTTCTAGAATAGATATCCTGCAAACTAATCAAAAACTTTGCAAAAATGAGATCAGTCTCAAGGAATAAATTCCTTGAGACGAGAGACAAACTTAAATAAAGCAACAAAATTGCGCCACCTCCACGGCAACGGCGCCAAAATTTGACAGGCTAGTCGTATACCTATCAAAAATAACCAACTGGCTCTAACTAATATAGCTAGGGAAGTCGGGTCGATCTCCACATGAAAATGGGAAAATGTCAGCTTTGTCTAAGTTCGTCACGGTAACCAATTTGGGGATTTGAATTTGATTTCAAAACTAAGAGAGGTAAAGGAAGAGAAAAAGGTAAGAGAATGAAGATTAAGCAAATAAGGAGAAAGCAGCTAAGACAGTCGGTTCACCATGATCATTCAGTCAAGCAATCTAGGTCTCAGGTCAATGCAAGTATAGTCTATGGGGCAGTGAATATCTCCTTCCGGTCTCAATTCGCCCTAAAGCACAAATATCTTAGCTTCCGCTCTCACTGTGGTGCCCTAATGTTCGCTACGAGTCTCACTCTTTCCAACCTTCCGGTCCAGGTCAAGGTTTACTATGATTAAATGCCTAATTGCATCGACTCAAATAGACAGAGACAATTAATTGTAGCGATTAACAACAAAGACTACACAAGCATTAAACCTAATAAATCAACCACTATTCCTTCATAATCATGGATTCCCTAGTCTTAGCAAAGGGGAATTAGCTACGTACCATTATTGAATCAACAACAACAATGCATAGATAATCGGAATTAAACATGACAATAATGCTAATAGAGATTGAATAAAGTAATAATAACAAGCAATAAGAGAAGGAAAGAATTAAAATAGCAATTACGATTAAGAAATAAAAAGGAATAATAATACTGATTACAAGTTCCGAATCCGGGTAGAAAAGAGTAGCCAAGAGTAAAAGGAAGAGAATAAGTCAGGAAAAAGAAGTGAGGAAGAGTTACACAGTCTACTCAGTAAAGTAGCACACGAAATCTCTCCCTAAACCTAATCCAAAAGCCTAATTACAAAAGCCCATACAAAAATTGTGGGAAATAATCTGTATACTTCCCTTAAAATGAAGGATTATAACGAATTTAATGATGACGATCACTAGTCATAAATTAAAATACATAAACAAAAGTAAAGGATTCAGAATTAACCTTCGGTCCTAGCAAATACGGCCTAAGAACAATATCAAAATAGATATTCTCCTATCAGTTACACCCAAGATGCTCCGAGAAATGCCCTTGATTTTGCTAGAATCGATCCAAAAATTAAAATATATTTTAGGTTTTCTTTGTGTTTTTCCGACGAGAGAGGAGGCAAAAATGAAAAAATCAATTAGGTCAGAAAATCCTCTCCCTCACTCACCTATAAACCGTGTATAGGAATGAATTAGGGTAGGCTTTTCTTTTCATTTTTTCTCGGCCCATAACCGAAATAAGGAGTATTCTTTCCTTACTTTTGGTTATTCCAAAAATGTATAAAATGTGTTAAATTGTCATCTAGTGAGGATCGAACCCATGACCTCTTGGTTTGTGTACCCTCACTATTACCACTATGACACATTCAACTTGTTGATATTAAATATAACCGATTACATTTAATTATGAATTAACAGATTAATTCGTCCAAGCTAACATTACATACATTTAATTAAATATAACTTATTATATTTAATTTACTTAATTCTGATTAATTGTCTCAACTAATATTATTTAATCTTCATTAAATAATTGTCTCATCAACACATTGACTAACTGTTTAGTCATATTAGGCATCAATGTGATCATATTTCTATAACCACATCTCTCAAACACATCCTATAGGTGTGACCTTTAGGGACCAGTTGATCACCGCCATCTGTATGATAATAACGTCAAACTTTTTAGCAAGCCAACCGTTATTAGGTAAACGTTAATCAACTGATTAAATATACAAAGTATACCCTTGTGAACCTGTAAGAGATTTAAAAATGTTATCACACTAATTTGTGGAGGACACAAGCTCCAACAAACTCCCACTTGTCCTCACAAGTGTATGTGCGATAACCGATTCTCATATCCTAAAATTTCTCCCACTCAATGTAAAACAATTTGCAAATCCGTATTCACAAAGGTCGTATTTTACAAGCGATCATCATCAAGAGTGGTTTCCCTACTAGAGAGTAACTTAAGCGATAAACGAATCAACATTCGAGCATGGCCATGCATTTCAATTACAACTCCTCGAGTGGCCCCGAGAAATAACTATACCGATAACGGTTGGATATTTTCCTCAACTCGAATCCTGCAGATGTAAGCACGTATGAAATGACCCAGAAAAAATCTACTTAGCCTCCGATTCACGGCAGACATCGTGAGAAAGAAACCAAAGTCACCCAAAAGCGCCTTAATCTCAAGAGACAGTCGATAGTCAAAAGAATCGACTCTAGGAACACAATGGATGTCCTATCCATGACCTGGCACCGAATGTTATTAAAAATTTAGGACTCCATTACGTTGTCACAAAAAAAGTTGTCCTACGAGGTATCGTTATAATCTCGCATCTGTGATCGATCAGTCAACCGTTTGACTTATGGCTCGTTGAACCCACCATCAATCGACTGCACAATATAATAGCCGGACTTATCAGCTCACATTGGCGATTACGGACCAAAACAAATATAATGTAATTGATTCACTTTGTGGCGTTCAATGTTGTCAAGACAATCCACATGAAAAACAAAATATTATATATAAAACGATGAAGTTATAAATAGTATATATGAAAAAGATAATGTATCAAATCCATAATCAAGTACTACAACTCAGGAACGCGTTTAATTCCCATGGAATTAACGTGCCCTACATGCTTATCATAATTCAACGGTTTAGTGAGAGGATCCGCGATGTTATCATCCGTCGCAATCTTGTCTATCACTATTTCCTCTTGCTCCACATAATCACGGATCAGGTGAGCTTTCCGATGTACATGTCTAGATTTGTTGCTAGACTTTGGCTCCTTAGCCTGGAAGATGGCACCTCTATTGTCACAATAGATGGTGATCGGGTCATTCGAACTAGGAACTACCGTAAGTCCTTGTAAGAATTGACGCATCCATATCGGCATAGTACTCAGATTCAGTAGTAGAATCTGCTACAACACTCTGTTTGGAACTCTTCCAGCTGACCGCAGCACCATTAAGAGTGAAGACGAACCCGGACTGAGATTTTGAATCATCTCGATCCGTTTGGAAGCTAGCATCTGCGTAACCGATTGCGCATAGCTTAGAATCGCCTCCATAAGTCAATACCCAATCCTTAGTCCTCCGTAGGTACTTAAGGATGTTTTTAACAGCTATCCAGTGTGTTTCACCTGGAGTCTTTTGGTACCGACTCGTCATACTCAATGCATATGCCACGTCTGGACGTGTGCATATCATGGCATACATGATCGATCCTATTGCAGATGCATAAGGAACACGACTCATGCGCTCAATCCCTTCAGGCGTTGTGGGTGACTGAGACTTGCTCAACTGCATCCTAGTCGTCATTGGAAGGTTCCCCTTCTTGGAGTTGGTCATGCTGAACTTCTCAAGAATCTTATCCAAATAAGACTCCTGACTAAGTGATAACGTCCGTCGTAATCTATCTCGGTAGATACGGATTCCCAAAATGCGCTGTGTCTCACCCAGATCTTTCATCTGGAAATGGTTATTCAACCATTCTCTAACCGAAGATAGGAGAGGAATGTCATTCCCAATCAAGAGTATGTCATCGACATACAATATCAAGAATACAATCTTGCTCCCACTCGACTTGATATATAAGCATGGTTCCTCGACCGATCGAGTGAAACCATACTCTTTTATCACCTGGTCGAAACGATGATTCCAACTCCGACAAGCTTGCTTAAGTCCATAAATGGAACGCTTAAGCTTGCATACTTTCTTAGGATGTTCAGGATCTATGAAACCTTCGGGTTGCACCATGTACAACTCTTCCTCCAAATAACCGTTTAAGAAGGCGGTTTTCACATCCATTTGCCAAATTTCATAATCATGAAAAGCGGCTATCGCTAAGATTATCCGAATGGAACGTATCATGACTACAGGTGCAAAAATCTCATCATAGTGCAATCCGTGCACTTGAGTGAAACCTTTTGCCACAAGTCGTGCCTTATAGGTATCTGGTTGCGCGTCTACAGAACGCTTTATCTTGTAAAGCCATTTGCACTGTAGAGGTTTTACCTTATTAGGTAAATCAACTAGATCCCACACGTCATTCTCATACATGGAGTCCATCTCGGATTGCATGGCTTCGAGCCATAACTTTGAGTCGGAACAGGTCATAACACCTTTATAGGTAACAGGTTCATTACTCTCTAGGAGTAAAACGTCATTCTCCTCGACCATACCAATGTATCTGTCCGGAGGATGAGAGACTCTACCCGACCTCCTAGGTTCCTCAGGAATATTAACCGTATCAATAGTTGGAGGAACAACTTCCTCCATCCGTTCCTCGGTTGTTGGTTCTGGAATCTCCGACAGCTCGAAGGTTCTATTACTTGTCTTGTTCTCAAGAAATTCTTTCTCTAAGAACGTCGCACTAGCCGCAACAAAAACTCGATGTTCGGTAGGCGAATAGAAGTAATGACCAAATGTTCCTTTTGGATAACCTATAAAGTATGTCTTGACCGATCGCGGGCCGAGCTTATCCTCGTGTCTCCACTTGACATAAGCCTCGCAGCCCGAAACCCGAATAAAGGACAAGTTAGGGACCGTTCCCTTCCACATTTCATATGGAGTCTTGTCGACAGCTTTAGACGGACTTCGGTTAAGTATAAGAGCAGCTGACAAAAGAGCAAAACCCCATAATGAATCAGGCACTACCGTGTGACTCATCATGGATCCGATTTCTCCGTTCGGACACACCATTTAATTGAGGTTTTCCAGGTGGAGTTAACTGCAGAACGATTCCACAGTCTTTCAGGTGTTGATCAAACTCATTTGAAAGATATTCGCCACCCCGATCTGAACGGAGTGCTTTAATCTTTCTACCCAGTTCGTTCTGTACCCTGTTCTGGTATTCCTTGAATTTCTCAAAGGACTCACTTTTATGCTTCATTAAGTAGACATATCCGTATCTACTCAAATCGTCCGTGAAAGTGATAAAATATCTATAGCCATCTCTAGCAGTAATTGACATAGGTCCACATACGTCCGTATGTATGAGTCCTAATAGGTCACTAGTGCGTATTCCAACACCTTTGAAGGAAATTCGAGTCATCTTGCCAATGAGACATGATTCACACGTGCCATATGTAGAAAAATCGAATGCGGGAATAGTCCCACTATCGACGAGTTTCTTCACGCGTTTCTCATTTATGTGTCCCATTCGACAATGCCATAGATAGGTTTGATCTTTGTCACCAACCTTTATTTTCTTATTATTCACCTGTAATACTTCTGTAGTTTGGTCTAAGATATAAATTCCATTCATGGAAACTGCTTTGCCATAAATCATTTCATTGAAAGAGAAAATATAACTATTATCCTTTATTGAAAATGCAAAACCGTCTTTAGCAAGTACGGAAAAAGAAATAATGTTCTTAGACAAACTGGTTACATAGTAACAGTTATTTAAAAATAAATCAAAACCACTAGGGAGTTGGATTACATATGTTCCCTTCGAGACAGCAGCAACTCGTGCTCCATTCCCGACTCGCAGGTCCACATCACCTTATTCGAGAGGTATGATGTTCTTTAGGCCCTGCAAATGATTACACAGATGAGAACCACAACCAGTATCAAGTACCCAAGTTCCGAAACTTGCATGGTTAATCTCAATCATATGAATATAAGATGACATACCAACAGGAACGACGTGGCCTGCTTTGATGTCCTCACGGTAGACGGGACAGTTCCTCCCCCAATGTCCAGTCTTGTGACAATGGTGGCACTCTATGTCACCGCCCTTGCTCTTTGCCTTGCCCTGTGAGCCACTAGTCTCACCAGGCGCACTCTTACAGTTTCCTGGCTTTTTAAACTTTGGCTTACCTACAGCTAGGTCGCCATTAGCCTTGCCCTTACCTTTACCCTTGTTGGAAATCGTGAGAACATCCTGCTATATGCTCCTACTCAATTTCATATCCTTCTCGGTCTGTACGAGAAGGGAGTGTAGCTCATGAGGACTTTTTTTCAAGTCATTCATGTAATAGTTCGCCCTGAAAAGGGCAAAACCATCGTGAAGAGAATGAAGCATTCGGTCAATGACAATGCTCTCACTGATTTTACAATTCAGTGCCTCCAGCTTCTCGACATTCTCAATCATGTGAAGAATGTGTGGGCTAACCGGTTGGCCCTTCTGGAGTTTCGCATCAAAGAAGCGACAGGTATGCTCATATGTAACGATTCTCGGTGCTTTTGAGAACTCGTTAGTGAGCGTAGTGAAAATCTTGTTTGAACTTTGGGCAATGAAGCGTCTCTGCAAATTGGTTTCCATTGCAAAGATGAGTACGTTCTTTATCGCACCCGCTTCCATAACGAAATCACTATAAGCGAGTGTCTCGTTGACTCCTGCATTGAGGCCTGGGTTGACCGGTATTGGCTCAGTTAAGTACTTGAGCTTACCGTCAAGCAATGGCGACATTCCGTAGTGCCGCCTCCCGGTCCGCAAAGTTGGACCCATCATTTTTCAGACGTGTGAACCGATTCATCCGGTCTATGAATACTTTCACCAGACGCGCGATCAAGTGTGGCACTAGGCATTGGGATTGCGTTATTTCCAGCCATTTCGTTGTAACAGTATTATGAAAAATAATCGTGTTCTACACTGCGAGAAGAAGAATAAAAATAATAAGCATGAGCATCGTTTATATTTTTAAGTCTAATGAACTACTGTCATAACGCTAAGACTCAAAACATTTATACAATTGACCTCCCTCAAGAATTATATAAATGATCTCAAGACTCAATTCTCTGTAAATTGATAAGCTAACTTTTTAGCTAATTCTACCGTTAGAATTCTTGGTCGATAAATTTCTGTAAATTCTATCTTTAGTCCATCATAATCACGAGAAACTCTTCGGACTATGATGTTGAGGTAAACTAAGTCAACACAACTACTTACTCAACGTAGAAGGGGTCATATTATGCCTACCGACGAAGAAGGGATTCATAGTTGTTTGCCCTTATAAAGACTAATCTCAATTTCCGTTTTAGAGGAAGATCCCATCAACTTTATTTTAATTCATTTTAAGTGAACTAATATCTAGCATGCGAGAATGAATAAACTAAGGTGATGGCTTAAAGACAGTGACATCTGTATGTCCATGAAAACTAACATACAACCTATATGAGTCAATTTTCATGCATTTTATTAGTCGGTGGTTTGGTTTTAGGCGGAATATGATGCATAAACTAACATGTGAATGAAAAGCAATAAGAATGAAAAACGTAAAAAAGTCCTAGTGTGGCCTATCCTATCAAAATGAACAATAAATACAAGTTTGGAATCCTCCTTGGACCCGAGAAGCTTGTCTTGATGTTCCATCTTGATCCATGTAGCGGGAGTGAGCTCCAATCTCCATCTTTAGTCTTCTTTTGAAAATTACAATAAATAAAATTTACATAATAAACCTATTTATTACATTCTAATTTCAAAACCCAAAAACTAAAGAAAAATAAAGGAGATTCGAGATCTCATAATTACATTAAAAATTATGTTTCCTTCATTACGAAAACATAATTTGACTAAGGTCACACTAAGTATTACAACTTATTGCAAAAATACGTAAATTAAATTCATTCAATCGATTCATTCAACAAAAATAAAATATAATGCATCAACTAAAATAAATTAAACATACATGACACAATTCCTTAATTATGTTGATTAATTTATCCAAACCACCTATTTAAATAAAATTAAGTGACAATTCCTCAATTAATCACATTAATTTCAATCTTAATCCATATTAAACTTGTAATATGAATTCAATCCGTCAAAATTTTAAACTGCTTTAAAATAATTCGGTATCTTTTAATTGTGAACCGTTTCACAATAACTAATTGGCCAAAATCAAAACAAAAACAAAATCCTTTTTTTTATTTGGTCTCGGCATAAACAAAGAAAAACAAAACAAGCATGTTTCTTATTTTATACACGGTTTTATCTGTAAAAACCAAGACAATTTTTTTTTTTCGGATGCTTTTCCAAAACGGCATAAACAAAACAACCGCGAAAAAACTTTAATCGGTTTTTCTTAGAAAAACCAAGAGCAAAAAAAAAAAACAGCAATTTTTTTTTTTTTTTAATACTGTTCATCCGTGAACAGTACAAAAACAGCAAAAAATAAAAAATTTCACGGTTTTTAAATTAGGACCCTAATGCCTTTTTAATTTTAACTTAATCTGCATTAAATCAAACATGACGATTCCATTTATGTTTTAACTTAATCTGCATCAAATCAAACATCTACCAATTCTTCATATGATAATTTTAACTGATTAAAACAACATTATGAAAAATAAAAATGGAAATCTCGCATAAAAAAGAATAAACACCGGCTGCAAACATTTTTTTTTTTCAATCGGCATTAACAAAAAAAAAAAACAGCCGTGCCCTAAATTTTTTTCCGGAAACCCTAAAAGTTTACATACAATTTTTAAGAAAATCATCAAAATTAAAATTCGTGGCCTTTGCTCTGATACCACTTGTGGGAAATAATCTGTATACTTCCCTTAAAATGAAGGATTATAACGAATTTAATGATGACGATCACTAGTCATAAATTAAAATACATAAACAAAAGTAAAGGATTCAGAATTAACCTTCGGTCCTAGCAAATACGGCCTAAGAACAATATCAAAATAGATATTCTCCTATCAGTTGCACCCAAGATGCTCCGAGAAATGCCCTTGATTTTGCTAGAATCGATCCAAAAATTAAAATAATTTTTAGGTTTTCTTTGTGTTTTTCCGACGAGAGAGGAGGCAAAAATGAAAAAATCAATTAGGTCAGAAAATCCTCTCCCTCACTCACCTATAAACCGTGTATAGGAATGAATTAGGGTAGGCTTTTCTTTTCTATTTTTCTCGGCCCATAACCGAAATAAGGAGTATTCTTTCCTTATTTTTGGTTATTCCAAAAATGTATAAAATGTGTTAAATTGTCATCTAGTGAGGATCGAACCCATGACCTCTTGGTTTGTGTACCCTCACTATTACCACTATGACACATTCAACTTGTTGATATTAAATATAACCGATTACATTTAATCACGAATTAACAGATTAATTCGTCCAAGCTAACATTACATACATTTAATTAAATATAACTTATTATATTTAATTTACGAATTCTGATTAATTGTCTCAACTAATATTATTTAATCTTCATTAAATAATTGTCTCATCAACACATTGACTAACTGTTTAGTCATATTAGGCATCAATGTGATCATATTTCTATAACCACATCTCTCAAACACATCCTATAGGTGTGACCTTTAGGGACCAGTTGATCACCGCCATCTGTATGATAATAACGTCAAACTTTCTAGCAAGCCAACCGTTATTAGGTAAACGTTAATCAACTGATTAAATATACAAGTATATCCTTGTGAACCTGTAAGAAATTTACAAATGTTATCACACTAATTTGTGGAGGACACAAGCTCCAACAAAAATACGCGGAAAAACATAATTACAGGGTAAAACCACTCGATCGAGTAGAATAAAACCGCTCGATCGAGTAACTGAGCAGAAATTCCTCTCGATCGAATAACTGAGCAGAAATCCCTCTCGATCGAATGCAAGAACCGTTCGATCGAGTAACTCCTTTTAATGGCCTTCTCGATCGAGTATGAGAACTACTCGATCGAGTGATCTTCATGGTATGAAGCATTCGATCGACTATAAAAGTGGTCGATCGAGTTATTTTAGCACATAGGGCACTTCGACACGTTCCGAAATCAGCTCACGCATCCTCAAAGTGATAGGTTCCAAGCTCCGATTCCTTATTCTCCATAAATGTATGCAAATGGGGCGAGTTTGGGCTCGATTTATCTTCTTTCCGGTCCGTACCTGCAATTTCATAAGACAAACCAAAGTAGACTATTCGGGGGTATTTGTAGCTAGATGCTGCATAAAATAGTACAGAAATGCGTGTAAAAATGAGGTAAAAACCTTATATAAAACACACGCATCAAGTTCTCCAAACCAAATAACTGAATAAGTATTTAAATTACAAACTCGCAGCGGAAATTGAATAAGTGCATAATGTAAATAACAATAGTCTGAACTAAGTGAGTGATAAGGATTTAGTCGTATGGCCTATATCAAAATAATCCTAAATTACTACTAACTGGTAGCTAGTGGCAATAAAGGGTCGAATTCACAAAGAGGCGATAATTGTTCATTTTCTAATATTTAAGTTCGTCTTAAAGTAATAATTCCGAGGTTTGTTTTTTAGTTGATTACTAAAACTAATTGCGAAAGTAAATAAGACAAATTCAATAAGATAAAGAGTCTAGGGATCAAGTTCACTAGGTAGTTATCCGGGGGTGAGATTTAATTCATTAATAGAGCAATTTATGTTGTTTAAGGTCATATCATCGGTCGATTCTAATATGTGCTTTAGAACTAACTTAACATGCGGTCACTATCATTAAATTAGTTCTATTAAGTTATCATATCGTTGCCTATACTAGTCTTAACTTGGTCGGTGAAAATCCTAGTTTGCAACACTAATTAATCAATCTTGCAGTAATTAATCAACTAGATTCAAAACGATCAACTGAACAACAACAAAGAAGCAATTTAACTATCAATTAATTAATTAAACCCACTTCTAACAACCTAGATCCCCATTCACCCTAGATTATAAGATTAGTTACTCATATTAATAAGAACTACGACGATAGAATGAAGGGAAAACATAATTAAAGACATAATAAGATGATTAAGAGAGAAACTAAATGAAATAGAACTTTGAATTAACAATAACTGAAGAAAGATTAGTAATACCGTAACTAGAGAGTTCTTAGATCCAACACTAGTAGAAAAAGAGCCATTGACATCGGTTATTTTGCCCCATTTACATCGTTTTGTGATGATGTTTCTGGGGGAGACGTATATAGTATTTTTAACCTTAACATCGGTTCTAAAACCGATGTAAATAGCATACAATATACATCGGTTATAGGTAAAAACCGATGTTAATAGCGTCTCAATTACATCGTTTTTGGTCTAAAACTGACGTAAATATTATCATTATTTACATTGGTTTTGGTGCAGAACCGATGTAAATATCAACCTTATTTACATCATTTATTGACTCAAACCGATGTAAATAGGAATTTTTTTAATTAAAAAAATTATGTTTTTCTAGACTATTTTCTTTTTCTGAAGCCCAATTTATCATCCGCTCCGGCCATTTCATGAGGAAATCATGTCTTGAGTAAGGGAAAAATTTGGCTATGAAATCTAAATACATGTATCATTTCATGAATAAATATTTATCAACAACCAATACTAGTAACAGCTTATGGCTTCACAAGCGCTACATAATGAATATCCTAAACTAATCTTAAACAAACAATAGACAAACTTGTTTCACTAAAGTGGGACTAGAAAATTCTACCTAAATTGCTCTTGACTTTTGAAAATATGCCCGTTTCAGATAATAAGTTCCACTTCCAAGTTATGTATGTGCAAGAGCCTGTGGATTTGAAAGTTCAATACCCTGCACGAGAGAATTATAACCGCAACATTAGTTACCAGATTTTTATTCGTGGAATTGAGCGAGGCTAACCAATAAACATTCCTAAGCAAGTGATAAAAATGGCCACAATAACGGCGAGCACATGGCGGCAAAACATAATCCCTTAAACTCTTAGAGCATGAATCTTAAAACTCTTATAAAAAACTGCGCCTAATGTTCCAAATATAGTACGGGTAGTGTATACGACTTCAAAGTATGAATATAAAAAAAAATGAACAGTATCTATACATAAAATTCAAATGAAGTCATTACATAATATATAATAGTAATAATATAATTACAAAGACATACAACAAAGTAACAAATATTAGGTACTAGACTTTTTGAGGCATCCGGCTTATTATATATTTATTACTTAAAGAGATTCATAGCTGTGCAAATATTATTACTACTACTACTAATACTACTACTGTTTCTCAAAGATGCACACATTACTGAGCTATAACTGTAACTCTGTTAGTTAACTTGGTATGGTTTTGCGACTGCAGTTATTGTTAGAACTTATAGTTACCAACTCTTGTAAAAAAGTAGATAAATAGAAGTTCTTGCTTTTTATGGAAATAACGAATAATACCTCAAAAAGTAGTGTTTTAATTTTCTGCACATATTTCAACATCAGAAAATCAGGAACCACCATGAACACGATCTCATCTTTATCTTCGACAGGCTTCCTATCACTTAGGCTGCAAGTAAGAAGAGCATATGCATGAACAACATTTTGCATTGACAAGTTGACAACAGAAGATTAGTATCAGAGAGCCTATACAATTCAGAAATCAGGAGAGATTTCTACAAGACCATCTACATCTTGGAAGCACAACAACAAAAACAATGACATACTCCAGCGAAACAAAGGCTTCCAAGTTTAGCCTATGGCGATGTTACTCGGAATCGGAAATATGCAGCCGTCCCTTGTGTTAAGCCTCTTAAAAGCATAAAGATACTATTCTCGTATGACCCTGAATGAAAAATGCATTCAGGAACCACATATGTACAAAGACCAATACCTAGAGAATCAAAAAGCAACATCTTTCCATTTATACTTTAAGAGTGCGACAGCCCCTGTATCTGGAAGATAACTTTCACTCACTGTTAAAGCAAGTTGGAATGTTTGGTTATGCAGAATAAATCGAGGATTATGAAATAAAGACCTTGTTGATAAGAATTATTTGCCAGCAGAGGACTGATCACAAAGCCAGCAGAGGACTGGTCATAAAGCCTACAGCAAGATGAGTCTAGTATGGACTATGAAATAATGCTTTTAGTAAACTGTAAACTGTCATAATTTTCTCAAGAAC
Organism: Silene latifolia; assembly: GCF_048544455.1. NCBI lineage: Eukaryota > Viridiplantae > Streptophyta > Magnoliopsida > Caryophyllales > Caryophyllaceae > Silene > Silene latifolia. Next base: position 51,916,548 of record NC_133536.1, read on the forward strand.
TCTTTCCTCAAGGCTGACATCTAATATATGTTTGAATTTTCGGATAAATCAGTGGTTTTTCTCAGTAATTAACCAAAAGTTTTACTAAACCTGACATTTTGTTTCTTCGAAAAGAGTATCTTAGAAACGCCTTGATAGTTCCCATAGCTGATGTGATTCGTATTTGCACAAATTTAGTCCCCGAAATAGCCTCGTTCCTATGCTTTCTTGCATGCATTAAGGTCGTTTCTTATCTTTAGCTTCCTACTTTGCATATTCTTTGAGGTTTTGTGTCCTTGGTAGCAGAGGAATGTTAACCTTGCATATATGGAGCAAAATGAAGCTAAACGGATCGCATCTAACGACCAAGCAACAAAGAGGAGACCAATACTAAAGGCCTAGGTCAATAAAACAAGTATTTGAGCAATGATGAAGGACCCCCAAGGCTCCTCAACGATCCCCATAGATCATGAGGCAGCAAATTGAAGAAGAAGCCACACTTGCCTATGGGACGGGCGTCCCAAGCTCTGCCCGAGCGTCATGAAGAACAAGACGGGAGTCCTAAAGCCTCAGCTCGAGTGTCCCACAAGCAGGACGGCGTATTTCTTTACAGCATGAGTGTCCAACTGGGGCAGGTCGAGCGTCTCCTTAAGGGACTTGCAAGGCGTTAATCTTCATCTTAGGGACTTAATCATCATTTAAGCCCTTAGTTACCCTAATACTTGTACTTAGTATAAATACAACATTATATTAGGAGATTAATCATCAAGTTTTAGAAGAGTTTATTACCAAGTTATTACCTAGTTTTATTAGTGTTAATCAAGTTGTATTACACAATTCAATCTTAATCATATCTTAATCTTTCCTTAATCATTCAAGTGTTCTTAGATTTAGTTGGTTAATTTGAAGACTATTTGGGTTTAAGGGACGATTGACAACTCTTCATAATTCATCAAGTTTTCTTCTATTATTCTTTGCTTATTATTTGGATCAACCTAAGTTGGTACAATTCCTTTTACCCTTTACTTAATCCCTGTTTATTGTTTTACTCACCCATCATGTTTTGCTTTGTTAATATGATTGATACCCTTATTAGTATGTTTTCCATGATCATAAGTGAGTAGTCTCCTAGTTAGGGTTAATGGGGGATTAGGGGAATTAATCATGGGGTAGATCTTTACTTAATAAGTTCATATGATTGCTTGCTTGTTGTAGTTTCAACTTATGCACATGTTATGCTTGATGAAATGCTTGATTGACAACCTAGCATGAATCTCTTATCCATTCAACAAGACTTGTAAGACATAAACTAACTCAAGGCTTGTTAGACCATGCATATAGTTGAATAGGGAGAATTAAGTCGACTTGTAGGAGATGTAAAGTCTTGACCGACTCGGCTCCGAGACCCAAAACTTCCTAGGAATTGTAAGGTATAAACTAACTCGATTCCACTACAACAATAATTTGTCTACATCTATGAAACTTGTTTGTATGATCTCACCATGATTCCCTTATAAACCCCATGACACCCTAGTGCCTTAATGAATTGTTTACAAACCCTATTTACTTTGCTTAGTTTTGATTTCATTTGTTTACATTTCCGTTGTCAAGTAGTTTAGATTGCAAACCTCAAACTCAACCCAAATTGTGACACCCTAAGACATAGCTTTCTACAACCGGTAAAATAATACAATACCCGTCCTTTGGAATCCGATCTTTACTTACCACTCTTCTAAGAGTAGTTTGTTGAGATTATAAATATTGTTTTGATTGGTAAGCTTAGACGACAAAGATTCAACCGAATCAAAAATGGCGCCGTTGCCGGGGCAATTGATTTATTTTCATTTGTTGTTTTTAGTTGTGTCTTTCTTAACCTTGGGGAAATCAAACTCCTCAAGGTAGTTTTAATTGTTTTCGAGTTGTTTGATTTTTGCATGTCTAGGAGATCACAAGGCGGTCTTTTGCCTATTGATCCCGAGATTGAAAGAACTTTGACAAATATTCGAAGAACCGTTAGAGGGACTTTAACAATTGTGGGTATTGGAGAACTTGTGGACATTGGTATTGTCCAATCGGATAGTGTTGAGTTTACCAACCCTTTTGCAAGACAAGGAGAGGAAAACCCAATTCAAAACCAACCACAATATCAACCTACAATGCCTAAATTTCCATCTCATTCCGTACCAACCGAGGAGAACCTACAAAATGGTACTCCAACACCACCCCACTTGACCGGTAATTTCATTGCCAAATCCGCATTTATACAGTTAGTTGAGAGAAGTCAATTCGGAGGGATGCCTAGTGAAGATCCTCATTGTAATTGATGTGGGTGATGTCGTCGGGTCACATCCAATCAAACACATTTATAATACTCAACATACAACTAGTTAGTGGTAAGTCAAGGTCGATCCATGGGACGGTGGTTACTCAAATTATTCAATCTAATTATGGTTGTGCTTGGGGTTGTCACAATTGTAATGGGTAGATGATTCTAATCTAATAGAAGCAATTAGAAGTAAACAAGCAACAAAATTAAGAAATGTAAACAAATGACTAAAAATGATAGGATATCATGGGGTCATAGGGAATTCATGGGAGTTGATCATACAAACATGTTTCCTACTAGATGCAAGCAATTATTGTTGTGATGGATCGAGTTGGTTTATATCTTACAATCCTAGGAAAGTTAGGGTCCCGGAGCCGAATCGATTAGATTGTACAACACCTACAAGTCGACTTAATCCTCCCCATGCAACTATATGCATGGTCTAATGAGACTCGAGTTGGTTTATGTCTTACAAGTCTCATAGAAAAGATAAGAGATGGTTGTAAATGCAAGGATTCATAGGCTTAGCATTTCATCAAACATAACATGTGCATAAGTTGAAATCACAACAAGCAAGCAAATTAATTATGGAATCATATTAGATTAAGCATGAATCATTCCCCATGTTTGTTTCCCCTAATTACCCATTAATCCTAGCTAAGTAACTACTCACTCATGATCAAGTTTAACATGTTAATAAGGTTGTCAGTCATACTAACAAAGTCAAACATGATGAACAAGTAAGAAAGATTAACAATAATTAAAACAAGGATTAAGAGAATTATACCTATGGAGATTCCAAAATAATAATGCAAAGAATAATAGAAGAACATGATGATTGATGGAAGGTTGTCAATCTCCCAATAAACCCAATAATCTTCTAATTACCCAATAATAAACTTGAATTACTCAATAATAAACTTGAACAATGATTAAGGAGAGATTAATGTATAATTTGTGGAAAGATTAAAGAGTAATCTATTCTAATCTACTCCTAATCTAATCTAAAGAAGGATTGAATTAACCTAATGAAAACTTGATTGTTTGATTATTACAAATGGGGTATATATAATAGAGCATCATTAGGTTAAGCAAGGGTAAAATAATAATTTAACAATGCTAATTGTTGGGTAGGGAATCGCCGGTCTCAAGAGAGACTCCGGTCTCCTTTTCGTCGGTCTTTGAAAAATATGCGCACCCTTCATAGAGCAAGAAGAGAACGTAAGAGCTGTAAGAGAATCCGAGCGGATTGGTCTCGGGACGCTCGGATTCTGGGCTGTGTATTTATCTTTTCTTTCTGTCTAACAATCCGAGCGTCTTGTGGGGAAGACGGGCGGATTGGGTCTCAGGAATCTGAGGGTCTTGAGGAGAAGACGGGCGGATTGGGTCTCAGGAATCCGAGCGTCTTGAGGGGAAGACGGGCGGATTGGGTCCCAGGAATCCGAGCGTCTTGAGTCTCGGGACGAACGGATTGGCGGACAGCTTCTTTGTTTGACCTCGGATTGTAAAACGGACGTCATTTTCTCATCCGGACTCCTATTGGAGTGATTCAAAAGCCTAGATCACTTGTTTTTTCGATGCCGTTCTATCTAGCATACTTTCAGAGCCAAAGGAGCAACCCTTGGTTTTGGTTTCGAGCAATTTCTTCTTGCATTGACTTCCTTCTCGGCATCCTTGCTTTTTAACCCTATGATTCTTCTATATACTCTTTATTCCTACATCATTGGTCATCATTCTTGCCTCCTCTTCGTACTAGTCCATCTAATATCGTCAAAAAGCTTCTAAATATGCACGAAAGATGGGAATTTCCGCCTTATTATCTTCTTTCCTACAAAACATACGAAATGGACTAGGAAAGCAAAATAGAAAGCATTTGACAGATAAAATGGCTATGAAATGTTATAATAGTATGCAAAATAGGCTCAATTAAGGGACTAAATGTGTGAAAATAATGTTCACATCAAATATCCCCAAACCGAACCTTTACTCGTCCCGAGTAAAGAGGTGACAAAAACTAGGACCCTTATTCAAACTATCCTACTAATATAACCGATGTGAGACAATTAGCGGGTCTCACTCCGCCTCTTCAACTTACAACAAGACAACCATGAGGTAGGATGCCTTCTTTCAAGGCAAGGTGGGTCTTGCCAAAATGGCGACACATCCAAACATTAAGCACATAAAATCAAGTAATTGATGCATCTACAAAAGAATAGCCACTTTCCTCATCTAAGTGGCGGAAATTATCTACAAGGGAAGCAATTAAAGGGTACATACTCCTTCATAGATGCAATTTCTTCAAACTACTAAGCCTAGAAGGATACCAATAAATCACCTCCAAGTTGTGTCAAGCTAGGGTACCTTTGTCCTCAATCGTTAAATGCTTTTGTCAAGAGTAGACTCCTTATGGTGTTAGAAACACTGGAGGATCGCGGAATTCCCCCTCTTGCCTAGACAAGAAGAAGGGTCGTCCCCTGTCTACCATGCACAAAAGTGGATACGATGGATAAAGGGATCGATAGTATTTGAGTTTCATTTGGGAGTTTGCTTTGTTGTTTGTGTTTTTCCCCCCAATTTCTTGTGGCATAAAACATTTGAGAACACTTTCTTTTGCCATTTCTTTTGATTTTTGACAATTCAACACTTGACAACTTTTCAACTTTTTACATTTCTTTTTGAACATTTTCAAAGTCACCCCATATGTAGTGAGGGCGTCTTATATTTGAAGCTTTAGGAGTCTATTTTTGCTCCTCTTTTCATTTGATGCAATTTGGAAACTTTCTTTCACTTTTCTTTTCATTTCTTGAACTCAAATTTTGAACAATTTTTGTGCCCATTCCTTTTTTGATGACAAAATATATGGTAGAACATGGATGAATGATGGTTGCATGGTTTCAAGGGTCACCTTGGAATAAACGGTAGCCAAGGAGTTATCACACCACAAGGTACTCTTGACTAGGCCTTAATCCATGGGTCAAAGGATACTAGCATGACACATCCTAGGGTGTTTTACAAGTATTCTAACAAGCAAAGTCTTAAGAAGAAAAAGCATCTACTAGGGCCTATATACACTTGTCAAGCTTCCCAAATAGACGGTTTTGCAAAATTTTCCTAACATGCAAACTACATGCCATGATGCAACTAACACATATACATCCTAATGCAAATGATTCTACCAACTAATATGCCATATAATCTAAATGCAAGTCTTAAATTCACATTGTTATACCGCATCAATCAAAATAAAGCCACATAGTCATTAACATAAAGAGGAAAAAGGAGATTGGAAAGATCATACCATGCGGTCTTCAATATCCTCATGTCTCGGATGTGGCGTAGTCGATCAATGTGAACAAGGATAGAACAAACACCATATATACAACAATATATACAAGTCTACACTACAAAGGAAATGAACTTGTTTTTGTATTTTCAAATTTTTCAAAATTTTTATGGGTTTTGTTTTTATGCAATTAAAAGACATTTTTGTGATTTTTCGAAATTTTTCAATTTTTTTATGCATTTTTGGAATACAAATTCCCATCCCCCACTTTATTTTGGACATTGGCCTCAATGTGCATGTAGGAGTAGGAATAAAAAGGAAATACATGTTTTTGGATTTTTGAATAAATGCAATGATATGATATGAATGAATGCATGCTCTAACTAAACGCAATTCTATATGACATATATAACAAATGAATGCAATCTACATTACACTAAATGATGCATGATTTCTAGTAGACTATGGTCACCTATGATCAAACCTCCCCAAACCGATTTAAACACTATTTCTAGTGTAGAAATGAATAAGTTTGGCCATTAATCTATATGCAACTATCTACATGAATCATGTGAGATATATTACAATGCAAACTATACTAAATTCATATATACAAATTAATGGTTATTGAGGAACTCCATTAAACCAAAGATTATTAATGAACAATTTCATAGAAGATTATTACTAGCACTCAAAGCACGTAGAAGTCGGTCAAATTCTTGGGAGTGAGAAATAAATAGGCATGGATAAAAACACAAAATTATGCAATGAAATAATGCCCAAGTAAGAGACCGAACAAGCATGTCAAGAACATTATGACAAAAATTATAAGAGAAATGATGGATGGAAGGAACATGAAATGGGTAGTTGGTTGGCAATTCACTCAACTCATCCCCATGTTTGTTTAAGCATGAATCATTCCCCATGTTTGTTTCCCCTAATTACCCATTAATCCTAGCTAAGTAACTACTCACTCATGATCAAGTTTAACATGTTAATAAGGTTGTCAATCATACTAACAAAGTCAAACATGATGAACAAGTAAGAGAGATTAACAATAATTAAAACAAGGATTAAGAGAATTATACCTATGGAGATTCCAAAATAATAATGCAAAGAATAATAGAAGAACATGATGATTGATGGAAGGTTGTCAATCTCCCAATAAACCCAATAATCTTCTAATTACCCAATAATAAACTTGAATTACTCAATAATAAACTTGAACAATGATTAAGGAGAGATTAATGTATAATTTGTGGAAAGATTAAAGAGTAATCTATTCTAATCTACTTCTAATCTAATCTAAAGAAGGATTGAATTAACCTAATGAAAACTTGATTGTTTGATTATTACAAATGGGGTATATATAATAGAGCATCATTAGGTTAAGCAAGGGTAAAATAGTAATTTAACAATGCTAATTGTTGGGTAGGGAATCGCCGGTCTCAAGAGAGACTCCGGTCTCCTTTTCGTCGGTCTTTGAAAAATATGCGCACCCTTCATAGAGCAAGAAGAGAACGTAAGAGCTGTAAGAGAATCCGAGCGGATTGGTCTCGGGACGCTCGGATTCTGGGCTGTGTATTTATCTTTTCTTTCTGTCTAACAATCCGAGCGTCTTGTGGGGAAGACGGGCGGATTGGGTCTCTGGAATCCGAGCGTCTTGAGGGGAAGACGGGCGGATTAGGTCTCAGGAATCCGAGCGTCTTAAGGGGAAGACGGGCGGATTGGGTCCCAGGAATCCGAGCGTCTTGAGTCTCGGGACGAGCGGATTGGCGGACAGCTTCTTTGTTTGACCTCGGATTGTAAAACGGACGTCATTTTCTCATCCGGACTCCTATTGGAGTGATTCAAAAGCCTAGATCACTTGTTTTTTCGACGCCGTTCCATATAGCATACGTTTAGAGCCAAAGGAGCAACCCTTGGTTTGGGGTTCGAGCAATTTCTTCTTGCATTGACTTCCTTCTCGACATCCTTGCCTTTTAACCCTATGATCCTTCTATATACTCTTTATTCCTACATCATTGGTCATCGTTCTTGCCTTCTCTTCATACTAGTTCATCTAATATCGTCAAAAAGCTTCTAAATATGCACGAAAGATGGGAATTTCCGCCTTATTATCTTCTTTCCTACAAAACATACAAAATGCACTAGGAAAGCAAAATAGGAAGCATTTGACGGATAAAATGGCTATGGAATGTTATAATAGTATGCAAAATAGGCTTAATTAGGGGACTAAATGTGCGCAAATAATGATCACATCAGTAATACCTCGTAGTTTCTAAGGCGTTCACTCGACCGAGTAGACCGTGTAATACCTCGTATTTATTTAAGTATAGATAGACCGAATAAAGAACCCACTCAGCCGAGTGCAGATCCACTCGACCGAGTGGAGGACCGAGTACTCCAATACAGTAGGCTGGAAAGCCTGGAATGTCGGTCACTCGACCGAGTGGAGCCTCCACTCGATCGAGCGGGCGGTTGGAGTTAGTGTCCTCCACAATAGTGCGTTTACATAATAAATCTCATTAATGGAATATCATCAGATATTTAATTATTTGATCCTCGTCAGTTGATTAACGTAAATAGATAACGGTTGGTTGACTAGAGTTTGACGTTATTGTCGTGAGACGACGGTGATCAACTGACCTCTTTTGGTCACACCTAAAGGAACGAACTCCAATTGACAACTAATTAATTGTATGAGATATAATTTATTTAGTCCCTTGATTTATAGACTAAAAGGTTAGTCGATTATTTTTAGAGAGATTTTGAGTTGCGAACTCGAGGAGCGGTAGTTATTATTTAATTATGCGATAATTAAATAATAAATTTTATGAGACGGGTTTTAGTTAATTAATTGTTAATACACTAAAAATTGTACTAAGTGATTAATGTGATTAATATTAGTACGTAAATAATATGTGTAGTGGTACACATATATTTACAGAGTGATTTGGACGAAATTAATTGGAAGCATTTAAACATGAAACGATGTTTAAATAAAATTTACACGTATTTGTGCGACAAATATAAGAACTAACATGGACCCGTAAATGGGACATTGGACCGTGTAAATGAAGTTAGTGGATGATTATAATCATTTCACTTTTACTTGTTTTTCTTCCTTAAGTTGTCATAACATCTTTGTGCATGTGACAAAAGATTGGACAATATTAAAAAAACAAGTTGACTCCTACACTCTACCATTCCACCCGCCACTTCCTCTTTATACACTCCAAGTTTTGTTCATTTTGACACTACTTCACTTGTACACTATTTTGCATGTGAATGAAACTAGTTGATACATCTCTCTAAAAATAATAAGCATCATTTTACTAAGTTGTTAGTAAAACAAAAATTAATACTAAGAGTGTTAGTATTATTAACATATTATCAAGGGTTAAATTTTACTAGTATCTAGTTAATAATTGTAAAATTATTTGGGTGTAGTTCTTGGGTGCATCTTGAAGGAGATCTTCTCTTTGAAGATTAGTAAGGAGGATCATCCATTTGGTATAAGCTCAAGAACAAACTAGTAAGGTAAACTAGTTTGTGCCCATTTTACCATAAAATCAATGTAAGGAAATTATTTTTCCTTAAACTTTCATTTTCATGCTTTTATATTTACATGCATGTTACCTAGATCACATAAACTCAAATTATGAGATAATTTGTCATTTAATTAGAGTGTCTAATTAGGATCCATGATCTTTCAAGTGGTATCAGAGCATTAGGCTTGTAATTTGCATGTTGATTTTAAGCATTTTAATGAATTATGAGATAATTTATAAAAACTCAAAAATTGTGTTAGAAGAGGTTTTAGCACGAAATTTTTGGGACATGCATACCTACTGATCTCAAAAGGTTTGTGGTATTTTTTGGTGATTTATGAAGTTATTTTGCTATTTTTAATGATTTTTGGTAGAAAATCGAGTCAAAATGCCGTATTTTAGTTAAACAATTGACTAAAAATAGTTAAAAGTTGATTCGGTGCATGGATTTTTTTTATGGTAGTTCATGAATATTTTCTACTAATTGTATGCAAAAAGTTGAAGGTTGGTTCGAATTTTTTTGCATGTTTATTGATTTTATGAGATAAAAGTCGATAAAAGTGAATTATATAATCATAATTTCGAAACTTTTGGTTCTGCCCATGATAAATTTATGTACATTTAAAAATATTATTTAAATGTTAAAAGTGAATTTTAATTTGTATTTTCACCTTGTTTTGATGTTTATTGATTTTAGTGGTTAAAAACCGATAAATATCGATCTTTTTCTTCATAAAATTTATCCGAATTTTTTTTGGGCGTTTTTTCTGCCATTTTGGTGGTCTTGGGAGTGTTCCAGAATACTAAAAATTTTTGGTTCAATTTTTTGAGTATTTTTTCAATTATTTTGTATTTTTACTTAAATATTATGATTTTACCGATTAAATTAGCAAAATATCACCAAATCAAACTATTTATTTATCATAAAATTAGTGAGGACTAATTTTGAGGTTAAAAACAGTTTGGAAAATTATTTTGGACTTAAATGAGATTTAAGAGTTGATTATTGATTTTTACATGTTAAAAATCGATTAAATCCACAAAAACTGAGATGAATACCAATGAATGATAGATAAGGCGATTTTGGCATCATTTTACAGGATTTTAAGCATATTTATTTAAGTTGAATGAATGATTGTAATTTATTTAAAGTATTTATCTTGTTGTACCTAGTATGGCCTAGTTAATTTTAATCGTTATTACCCGAAATGAATGGGAATATCGATTTGTTTGTAATTAAATACGATCTCGTATCGTCGGTTTGTAATTAATTAATAGTTTTATTTATTTTATTAATTAATGTATAATAGGAATAGCTATGTAATTCAATTGTAATAGTTATTCTTACCGGCGTTTCCAAAAGACGGATTACATCGAGACAGAGTGTATTTTTGGAAGGTGTTCCAATTCCCACAAGAAGGAGCCACTTATGGAATGAAGAGGCAAGGGACCAAGAAGTTGGTTTCTGAAATGTAATAGACTAGTTTTATTAACTAGGTGGCCATACTAGAATTTATTCATATGCTTACATGTTTGCTTGTTTTATTTTCGCGCATGCCAAAATCGCCATTCACATGCATTTTTATTTTCGCGGTTGTCAATTCACGTCATTTACATTCACCGAATTAATTCACTTATAAGGAATTTATGACTAAATTGACAAGATCTCTCACATAACTAAAATTGAGATTAGCCTTACCAATTAGTAACACTTATGAATCTCTTGTTCATTAGAGTCACGCTCGCCCAAGCGGGGTGTTCTCTTTTTACCTTGAGTAAGTAGGGTGGTAAGCGGTTATCACACGCCAAAATTGGTTGGACTCAACGGGATATAAGACGGTCTTGTGTTCCGGGGCTAGTAGATGGATTTAAGGAAATTCGTCGACCAAGAGTTCTAGAGGTAGAATTAGTCAACGTGACTTACCGAATTTACACAATTATGGGATGTTTCGCCCAAGCGATGCCTATTTTTGTCTAAAGACGGATCTTGGAATAATTTATATAATTTAGTGGGAGATCATTATACAAATGTTAAAACTTGTTGAACATGTTTTCACAAGTATTTTTAAAATATTGAATGTTAATTTTTCCTATTTTTCGTTCTTTTTCATTAATGTATTTACTATGACATCGCGCACTTCATCCTCCTTTCATCCTCTATTTATTATTATACTCGTTTCGTTCTTTCATAGGAAGCGGTTTCTTTGAAGGAATTCGATAGCAATGATTGGTAACATGATTTACTAATTCACCTACATAAGCTTACAACGATTTTTGCGGTTATTATACAACTTAATTAACGTCCATACATATTAAAAAGGGGTTTTCATGTTGCAAACTCATATTACGAGTTTAAAAAGAAGTCACATTTTATCAAGAGAGTCTTGATTTCGGAAGTGACATCTCCGTCATGAAGATGACATATTAGTTATTAATTACTCAAGAGTAATTCAAAAGTTTGCGAAAAGAGTTTTCAAAAACACAAAAATACTCCAATATGATACCGTCAAATGGCTTACTTCGAGAAAGGCCAAATCGATTGTTTATGCGCTAAAGAGTTTAGACATATGATAACAATTGAACGGCTAGGTAGTCCAATTTCGCAAGAAGTTGAGATTTTGCCACATGTTTCACTCACTTTATAGTAATTCAGTCTTACTAAGTGTATAAAATATCACAAATGACATGAAGAGAGGTCTTCATGAGATTCATTTTTGCTTGATTGAAGCAAAGAGGAATGTGAAAGTGAGTGGGAGTTAAGAAGAATCAACCCTAGATGTATACGATAGAACAAAAGTTGAAAGTGACATCTACTCAATGGATAGGCTAGTTCCACTATCTTGGTATGAGATACCAAGTACGGGTCATTTCTTTGTAAAGAAGTTTACATGAATTGATAAAACGTAAGACGTCTGCATAGGACATTTTTGTATCGAAATGGCGCTAGATTAGCAATGTTTTTGATGAGGACAAATGTACCTAAATTTGGTTTTAAAAGAATGTAATCATCTATGTTCATACATAGAAGGCATCACTTATTTGATTTAAAACAAAATGTTGTACCTACTCCTATGATGACTTGGTGGTTGGTTTAGACCACTCAAGTTAGAGGAATTTTACATTCTTCACAAAAACTAAATATTATACTATCTTGTAGATTTTAATGTCTCTATTACCGGTGAACCCAATTGATCAAACCTCAAGTAAATTCGTTTCAAACGAGTAAACGAAAAGCACATTGAACAACCATTTGATTGTGACTCTTATGGTATGTGTGCATGTATTATGTTTTCTTTTGTAGAAAAGAAACACAAATAGTGAGGTGATTGACCATACACATACGGATGTGTAAGGCCGATAGTTGGTAATATACATACTTGGTTACTTTTACCGTATTGTTAAGTAGATATGAAAATCTCGTATCTATTTAATAAGACATAAAAGTGATTTTTGAAACGTGAAATATTTTCAAAATGAGGTAGTAAACCAAAAGCACGTCAAGATCAAGATATTGATCGGAAGTTTCAAAGTAATGACTTTGAAGATCAAATGGGTAATATCAAGTAATGGCCTTGATAATCACGAAGAAGATTGTGAACCAGTTCACATAATACCTTCTCCTTGGGACACCATAGAGTATGGTGTAGTCAAGTATATAAACCGAAATTTATGAGATATAGTTTGAGGTTTTTCGCAATTTTTGTAAGCTATTTTCTCACTAAAAGTTTAAAACCCGACTATAATAGCCTAAATGACTCCATATGAGATATGGATAGGGAGAGTCCCCAACTTATCTTTTTATACATTTGGGACCATAAATGTTTATGTTCAGAACCAATTTGTGTATCTGTGAGGGTTATCCAAAATTAAACCACATGGTTTTTACTCCTCCAAAACGAGAACAAAGAGTTTGTGGCTCATAATACTGTTTTTCCAGAAAGATTTTCATTTTCTGGAAGACAGAGTGGGAGAAATTTTGAACTTGCGGAAGTCCAAGACCCACAAACTGAGTACAATGTAAGAAGACGTTATTTATTGAGGCTCAGTGGTTAGTACAATGCAAGATAATGTTCTTTATTGTGGCTCAGTGATTATAAGGAGATAATTTTGCGATAATACTGCGTTACTTTAGTGACGAATCTTAAACCCTCTTCAAAGGCTTTTCTATAGTATGAACTCTATGTGATGGCGTGTCACCATGCAATTCAAATTGATCTTCTTGCACACGATGCAATAAGGAAGGAAACACGAGATGTTTTCGAGACTTGATTTAAGGTGAATATTTTGGTTGGTTACCTTGATCTTGTCGTAAAGGTTACATAAGATGTTTAAAATTTGGGCTTGTTATAGAGAGTTTGTGACAACCCAAATACCTTTATCAATTCGTATGGTCTTAGCAATAAAGCTTCTCCTGAAGATGAGTTTAGGCAAAAGGATAACGAAACTTTCTCCTTGGGAGAAGTTTTGTTGATCTTGTCAATGCTAAGAAGCATGGCATGCTTGAAAGATCCCTTTTGTGATCTATATACGTCAAAGAGTTGGAACTTTGGGTTCAATCATGTAGTCTATCAAAATGGTATTATTCGAGTGCTGAGGTACCATTATGATACATGGAGTTTAGTGGGAGCTAAAGTAAGTTTCTTAGTCTAAATATGTGCTTGACATATTAGTAACTAGAAATGTAGCTAAGGTGATATATTTTAGTATAAAATATGTGTTTGACATATTAGTGACTAGAAATATTCCCGGGTGAATACTTAAGAGTAGCATGGCGCATATTAAATATCCGGATCTAATGAGATAGAGCTCTATGGATACTAGCATTATAGTCAAGAGACTTATGTGATAAGATTCTTGACTTGTTCAAGTTGTTGAACAATTAATATGATCTCTTGTGCTTCCGCTGCAGGATCTATTAAATATGCTAAAAACTACTCTCGTCGATACTTATCATGTTGAGAATATGAGAAGTCATTACCAATCATTTCCTAGTGAGTGTCACTAGATGATTATGAAGAGCATCCTTGAGTACTTGAGAAGCACTGAGGATTTACTCTTGTAGTTTGGAGGAATTTATGAATTTTGTGTAAAAGGATTACACGGAAACATTCCTATGCTTATAAGAAGTTATGTGCCTCGTTAAGGAATGGTTAAAATGTAAGAGTGCTATGTGTATAAGAAGTTATACGTACAAATCATGAACGAAAACCAGAGTCTAAAACTTGTTTAGACATGTACTTAGAAAAGCTCTATTCGATGAAAAGATTGCATAGAACAAAGGAAAATAGCAATGGAAATTAGAGTGATGTAACTGTTGCTTATCCTCTAACCAAAGCCGTAGGCATAAGGTAGACATGATGGTTATGTCATCTCAATGTGAATTGAGGAGTATACCTTAATTGCTAAAGATCGTTATGTAAATAATGGATAGAGTATTGATATTTATATAAGTTATGATCGCATTCATTGTTAGAGTTTCTTTAAGAACTAAATTATTCAGTTTGAATGAAAACATTGAATACCTTGTTTATCTGAATAAGTGTGGAGACAATGTTGAACAATATTCAAGTGAATAAGATGAACATTGTCTAGTCACTTAATGAGGTGACGTCTCGGAGTGACTAGATTGTAAGTCGATTGATGGTTGTTCAACACCATAAGGTCATACGTGATGACTAGTCGATTACATAGGCAGAGTGTGTAACACTTTGCCGGACAGTGACCATTTAGAGAGTCCCTAAGTTCTATTATAGACGCCTGTCGTGGCGGGGATCTCTAAGATGTTCTAATGAGTCGATTCTTTTGACTGGAGACTATTATTTGAGCAAGTGCAGTTTTCGAGTGACTTTGGTTTTTGTCCTAGGTCGTGCCGTGAAAGGAGGCCAAAAGGGCATTTACTAGGTCATGGGGAGCTGTATTTTGCAATAGGATAGATAAGGCATACATGAATTGTCCATCCACGTTGGGTAAACTATATCTCAAGGCCACTCGAGGGGTTAATGACTACAAATGCGTGGCCACGCTCGGAAGTAATCTGTGAGAGATTTCTCCGGTCAGGTAGTCACACTTCCGATCGAGAAAACCACTCGCGATATGTTCATGTGCAAGTGCGACCTGAAAGACACCTTGCATTGAGTGGGAGATAAAAACGGACAAGAGAATTGGTAGCGCACACCTTGTGTCGGACAAGTGGGAGATTGTTGGAGTTAGTGTCCTCCACAATAGTGCGTTTACATAATAAATCTCATTAAAGGAATATCATCAGATATTTAATTATTGGATCCTCGTCAATTGATTAACGTAAATCGATAACGGTTGGCTGACTAGAGTTTGACGTTATTGTCGTGAGACGGCGGTGATCAACTGACCCCTTTCGGTCACACCTAAAGGAACGAACTCCAATTGACAACTAATTAATTGTATGAGATACAATTTATTTAGTCCCTTGATTTATAGACTAAAAGGTTAGTCGATTATTTTTAGAGAGATTTTGAGTTGCGAACTCGAGGAGCAGTAGTTATTATTTAATTATGCGATAATTAAATAATAAATTTTATGAGACGGGTTTTAGTTAATTAATTGTTAATTCACTAAAAATTGTACTAATTGATTAATGTGATTAATATTAGTACGTAAATAATATGTGTAGTGGTACACATATATTTATGGAGTGATTTGGACGAAATTAATTGGAAGCATTTAAACATGAAACGATGTTTAAATAAAATTTACACGTATTTGTGCGACAAATATAAGAACCAACATGGACCCGTAAATGGGACATTGGACCGTGTAAATGAAGTTAGTGGATGATTATAATCATTTCACTTTTACTTGTTTTTCTTCCTTAAGTTGTCATAACATCTTTGTGCATGTGACAAAAGATTGGACAATATTAAAAAAAACAAGTTGACTCCTACACTCTACCATTCCACCCGCCACTTCCTCTTTATACACTCCAAGTTTTTTTCATTTTGACACTACTTCACATGTACACTATTTTGCATGTGAATGAAACTAGTTGGTACATCTCTCTAAAAATAATAAGCATCATTTTACTAAGTTGTTAGTAAAACAAAAATTAATACTAAGTGTGTTAGTATTATTAACATATTATCAAGGGTTAAATTTTACTAGTATCTAGTTAATAATTGTAAAATTATTTGGGTGTAGTTCTTGGGTGCATCTTGAAGGAGATCTTCTCTTTGAATATTAGTAAGGAGGATCATCCATTTGGTATAAGCTCAAAAACAAACTAGTAAGGTAAACTAGTTTGTGCCCATTTTACCATAAAATCAATGTAAGGAAATTGTTTTTCCTTAAACTTTCATTTTCATGCTTTTATATTTGCATGCATGTTACATAGATCACATAAACTCAAATTATGAGATAATTTGTCATTTAATTAGAGTGTCTAATTAGGATCCATGATCTTTCACGGGCTTCCACTCGACCGAGTGCCGGTCGAGTGAGTTTTATACGGAAATGTTCGGTGAGATTTCGCTTTCATAACCCTATCATTTCAGATTTCCTACACCAAAACCCCTCTCAAACACTATTCACCACTCTCTAAACTCCACCAACTTCTGTCTAAACTCTCCACCATCAAATCCTCTCAAGAACTCTAATTTCTCTAAAGGAGATTCTTGCCTCCTTAGCCTTTCTTCTTTGTTGTAAGTAGATCTACACTTCCTCTTCTCCTCTATTTTGTTTTAATAACTCTATTTACTTAGTAGATTAATCCTTACTTAATTATGTGGTAAGAATTCAAGCGGTTAAGTTAGTATGTTGTTATAATAGATTGTAGTGTTAATTATAATAACTAATATGTGTAGGAAGCTTCATTGAGGAACATTTCTAGGGATTAAGTTGTGGAATTGTGAAGATAAGCTCAAGGTAGGGTTTCCCTATTTAGCTATGGTGTTATGAGTGTTTAATTGTGCATTTGATACCATTAATTACATTTATCTCATAGTAGTTGCATTATAACATATTTTGGATAATTAGGGTTTGGTACATATTGTGGTCTCATGATGATTTTGGGAAGAATGAGTATGGTGAATGAATCTAGTATTAATTATCTTTCACTATAACATGTTAATAAGTAATTAAAAGAAGAGAAAATGAATTAATGAAGTTATGAGCATGAATTAGTTGTTGTATGAATTTAATGGCATGCTTGTTTGGTTAATTGTTGTTGGTGAATTGTTGACATTGGAGATTGTTGGGGGAGGTTGATGATGGTTTTGGAGACGGAAGGCGGTTGGGAAACCGTTTTCTGCTCAAGTGTCCCTTGGAGCTTCCCACTCCAAGGGAATGTGCACATTAGTACTTGGGTTATGGAGGGACTCATGCGGTGAGGCATTGATGCGTGTCTAATATATGATGTTTTGCACCTCATTTCACACGTATTTCAGAGCTCAATTGAGTAGTTTATGCTACTATTTCCCTTGTTTCATGTATCTCTTCCTTTTCGTGTGATTTTGTAGGAATGTGAAGAATTCGGTGGAAAATGGACCAAATCTGTCCCGGAGCGCTTAACATAGGATTGGGTATAAGGAGAATGCTCGAGGAACAAGGTTGGCACGCATTTCGGAGGTTGAAAGACAAATTTGGAAGCGAACTGTCAGCTACATCAGTCGACCGACCGTGCCCAGTGGTCGGTCGACCAACAGTGCTGTAGCAGAACTCTCAGAACGTGAACAGTAGCATTGCTGAGCCCGATAGTTGGTCGGTCGACCATAGCATGTGGTCGGTCGATCACCATAGCTGTTAGACGGAAATTAAAAGATTAGTAAAAGCCCATTGTAATTAGGTTTTTAGATATAGGTTACGTGAAACTCTTTATAACGTAACCTCATATCTTGTATTCATCATTCAGTTCCTATTAGGTTATCATTAGCTTACAATAAACTATTCAATACGTTAGATTGTTCTTCATACTTTATTTCTCAATAAAGCTTTGCTTCGGATCTTCTTCTGCTTTGCTATTTCGGTATTATTCCCTTTTAATTTATAGTTCACTTTATTTGCCTTTTAGTTTAGAATTGCTAGTGTAGATACCCCGAAACCGTCATTAACGTTTTATGCAATTTAATTGTTCTTCTAGTTTAATTATGAATTCTATTCCTTTAATCGCAAATTACATTGTTGTTATCGTTGTCAGTATGTGTAGCTAAATAATCCTTGCTAGGATGTAGGCGAGCTATTAGCGTAGATGGCATTAGAATAGGTTACCCTCGGATTAGGGCTTGGTCGACCGACTGGCTTATCTGGTCGGTCGACTGAGTCGGTTGGTCGATCGACTGGGGTAGCTGGTCAATCGACTACCTTCGTGTCTGATTTGCTTCGTTTGAATCGTTAAGTGCAATATCTATCAATGAGACCTAGCGGAGACTTGTTAGATGCTTAGTTTTGACCAACTCGTAGATCTAAAGATAGGGAAGGACTTAAATTAACGAATTAAGACGGCTAAATTGCTAGATCGAAAGATAATGTAATTTAGGCATTAGGATCACTAGTCAAGAACGAAAGTTAGTATTAGTGACACCTAGGGACTAATAGCATAGACCGAGAGGGGCTATTAGTTGACTTGGACCGAGAGGACTTGTCAAACCCATCACCCATGACTGTATTTCGAGACTTACCTAGACTTATGTGCCATCGTAGATATAGTGACCCGATCATCCTAGCTCCTTTCTATTACTTGTTTACATCATCTTATTATTTGCTTGTTTTTATTTGCTTATTTATTTCATTTGCATTTAGACTTAGACAAAATCCAAACCCCCTCAAATTGTTACCCTAAGACTAGAATATTAAACAATAGAAACTCCCCCGCCTCTCTGTGGTTCGACCCTGTTACCACTAGCTTCTGTTAGTTTTAATAGGTATTATAAATATTATTTTTGGTGCACACAACGACAGGCATCAAATTTTTGCGCCGTTGCCGGGGAGGCAGCGCTAGTTTTTATTATTTTATTATTTTAGTCTTTTTCTTAGTTTAAGGAGCTTTTGTTCCTTAAACTTTTCTTATTGTTTTTGTGTAGTTTTATCTTATGCGCAGGTCTCAACAAGGCGAATTATTTTCCCTTGATCTCGAGCTTGAGAGGACTTTGCGCGTGAAGAGGAGATTATTTTAAGAACAACAGTCAGAGGAAGAGCCTGGTTCTCATTCTAGTTTTTACGAGAACGAATTATTTGAGGAGAACCCACCATCATCTCCAGTTTCTTCAACCGATACCGTTACCTCACCAGATTTTCTAAAGATGGCCGAAGAAGCTAGTATAGCCAGTCACTCTGAGCCAACAGCTGAGAATCTCTATAAGGGATTCGCATTACCAGGGATGGATAGAAAATTCGAGCCAAAACCGTCTTATATTAACTTGGTTGAGAGAAACCAATTTGGGGGAGCTGCAAATGAAGATGCAGCTAAACATATGGAGACATTCATTGACTACTGCTGCTCCATACCCCCACCAGCAGGTGTGACCCAGGACCAGGTAAAGGAGACGATGTTTATATTCTCACTCCATGATGCTGCTAGGGAGTGGTACCGAGACCTGGACCGAGCTGCTAATGGGATTACTGATTGGAATTCGCTGGCCCTAGCATTCTACAAGAAATATTTCTCTGCCTCGAAGACCAATGCCATTAGAGCTCAGATCACGAGCTTTAAACAGGGTCCTGATGAGAATTTTTATGAGGCATGGGTCCGTTTCAAGAAGTTGGTGCGAACTATTCCGCACCATGGGTTCGAGCAATGGAGCCTATGCAATCAGTTTTATAATGGGCTTTATGACGATCAGAGGGCTATCCTGGATGCTGCAGCTAATGGCAGATTCCAGGAGATTGTTGGAGAAACTCAGGGGTGGAAAATCATTGATGATATGGCCACCCATAAAGCTGAGCATGGAAATTCCAGGAGAAATCAAAGAAGAGCCGCTGAATCCCCTTCTGTAGCTGCATTAGAAGCTCTCACGGCCAGATTTGATAAGTACGAGTTGGGAGGAGTTTCAAAAGGAGGGATCTATCAAGTGAATGCTGTGTCAGACGGTCCTTTCGTCTGCAAGAGATGTGGAGGAAAAGGACATGTTGCAGATTTCTGCAGCAGTCCCTATGAGGCTTGTGCTGCTTTTCAACATTATAGGCAGACAACCACTTATTTTGAGCCGAATGTCCATCCAAACTTGAGGTGGAGTAGCCAAAATGTCCAAAATCCGACTCCACCTCCACAGCAGCAGCAACAGCAGCAAAGTTATGTGCCCCCTCATAAGCAACAACAGTTTCAAAAGCCTCCCTATGTGCCTCAGCAGAAGAAATTTCAAAGTTCTGACATTTCTGAGTTGAAAAACATGGTTCAAAATCTGTCGGGTTTGCTGCAAAAGGAGTCTCGAGCTAGAGAGACTTATACAAAAATGTTGGAGAGCCAAATTGCTCAACTGGCTAGCAAGAGTGCAACTCGAGCTCCGGGGCATTTACCGTCGCAGTTGGACCAAAAGAAGGAGACCCTTAATGCTATTACTAACAGGAGTGGGTCTACACTTGAGGGTCCTACAGTTGAAAATGCTAAAGGAAAGAAAAAGGTTACTGAAAAGTGGAAGAAACAGAAGACGTATAGCAGTGGAAGCAGTCGACCGACCGCATCACCCAGTCGGTCGACCACTGATGCTGTTCCAGAAGACTTCCCTGATGCTTCTGACAATTCGGGTAAAATTGTCCCTGGTCGACCGACCGAGGAGGGTGGTCCACCGACCACCAGTGCTGCTGACGCTGAGCCTTATCACCCATCTATGCCTGATAACTTGAGGGAATTCTTATTCCAAGGCGATTCAACTCCGGGATTTTTGAGAAGAGCTCCAACTACGGATGGTACTATTCGCGTCCCATATCCGGAGAGGCTAATTCCGACCAAGGAACAGGTATCTTTCGATAAATTCAAAGATGTGATTTGTAGTTTAAATGTTCAAGTACCTTTCCTTGAGTTGGTCAATCAAGTGCCCGCTTACATGAAATTCATGAAGCAGCTTTTAACTAAAAAGCGGTCACTTGAGCCTGTCCAGTCCGTGGCTTTTACTGAGGAGTCTAGTTCTTATCTTACCCAGACTACCCCCCCGGAAATTAGCTGATCTGGGTAGTTTCTCTGTCCCATGTTCTATTGGCACTTTTCCCATATAGAAAGCCTTATGTGATTTGGGGGCTAGCATTAGTGTCATGCCCTTACGTCTAGCGAGGAAATTAGGCTTGACCAAATTTGCCGTGACCAACATGACTGTTCAGATGGCTGATCGCTCTGCGGTCCAGCCTATAGGGGTCTTAGAAGACATTCCTGTCCAAATAGGGAAATTCTTTTTCCCTGTTGACTTTATTGTCCTAGACATGCCCGAGGACGATCATATACCTATCATTCTAAGGAGACCATTTTTGCACACTGCTGGTGCAATAATTGATGTTGGGGAGCGGACCGTGACCTTTAGAGTGGGCAAACAGTCCATTGTTTTTGCTCAAACCGCTAGAAAGAAGGATCCCATGTGGGCTGTTTCATGTAATGCTATTTCTGCTAAACCGTCTTATGTGGTCATTTTTGATGTTCCTACTTTATTGCCTGTACCCATTATTTCTGCTGTTGTGACACCTCCGCCCCAGATTGGGAGCAAATTGGAGGACGATTTGTCTGTTTTATCTATTGCAGGAGCTGGTTTGGGGAAGGATGAGCTGCCAGTTACTCCAGTTGAGCCTATTGTGCAGAGAGGTGGCCTTGGATGCTTGAGTTATGGCACTGACAAGAAGCCTGGAGAGGATCAGCCGGCCAAAGTTACAATTTCTGACTTGGAGCTTGAGGAGTCAGATGACAAGTGGGAAGATGCGTCAGATGTAGATCCGTCGGACGATGTTGTGGATTGGAGTGCTGAGAAGATAACCACCTTGGAGGGTACTTCGTGTATCCAGAAGCCATGGTCGGAGATTTTCCGCATTTTTCGCGGATAAACATTTTATTGCTTGAGTTTTTAAGACAATTTATCGCATTTAAGACTTTTTACTGTTTTTGGTTTGCGCGAGACTTCGCTTTGTTTGGTTTACTTTAGAATTTTTAAGACTATAGACTGTTTTTATTGGGTTTGCGCGAATTTTGGGCGCGTATATATTGTGCATTTGCAGGTTTGTAGACCATGATAACTCAATCTATTGAGTTATTTCGAAGAAAATAAGACCGCTGCATCAGGTGCAATGGTTGGTCGACCGGTTCCCTTGGTCGATCGACCGGATTGCTGCTTCCAGAGAGAACTGTTCACCCGTCGTGTGGTCGGTCGACTAGCCCCATCAGTCGGTCGACCACTAACACTGCCATTCTTGACTTCGTTTTCTTCTACTTTAAAATTCCATGCACATTTTTCCCGCCCAAATTCTTTTATTTCCGAACGATGTTTCTTTTCTGTCTTTCAAGTATCTTATGGTAGCACTGCTTGCTACCGAAACCTCCTAGCTCGAGCTGGTTTGGGGAGGTTTCCGTTCGTGCTTAAATCTTATGAGTTCCCGAAATCTTTTTCTTTTTTGTCTTATTTAGTTGTAGTTCTTTAAATGCAAATTCCCATTTATTTTTTCGCTTCTTATACATGATTTCGCACAATGGGGACATTGTGTGATTTGGTTTGGGGAAGGGTTTTGCATTGCATAGCATTCATTTGTTTTTGCATTCACGTTTAATTATTCTGTTTGCATTGTTATTTAATATCTCCATATATACCAAAATACCAAAAAAAAAATAAAAAATTGAAAAATTTCAAAAAATTTCAAACAAATTTGCACGTTTATTCTAGCATATAGGTTGAGTCGGAACGGTAGTATTTCAATGATGACATTGCATTTGCATCTGTTTTCGCCTAAGCCTTGCTTAATTGACATGTTATTAGTAGAATCATTTGCATAGTCTACGAGTTTTCGTTAAAATATCTTGCTGAGCTTTAGACTTGACTTTGATTTTTGGCAAACTACATCATTTTCTGAGTTATTAGAGCCTATAACTGGTGTCATCATGACCAGCTTATCTAGGATTGTGAGTAGTTACTCCTTATGAGACATGTTATATCAATATGCATAAATATGAACTTAATCTGCTTAATACCTGTACGTATTTGGTTTGTGGTTTGTTGACACATGTGGTAGAGGTCCCTTTCCTCAGTTTTGCCCAATAGCCTCTCATTAACCGAATTAGCCTTTTTTGTCCCATAAACTACAGACTATAATTTAGCCTACCTTATCCGAGCTAGTAGTTGTGTTTGTGGGAATGTTTTATTGCAAATTTGGTCATATGCTCAATTATGTTGTTGGAGAAATGTGGGAAGAAAAGAATTGAAAAAAAAGAAAAAAAAAGGAAAAACAGAATTCGAAAAAATTATATCAGATCCGACACTCAGTTGACCGACCGTCCCCTATGGTCGGTCGACCAAGTTATTGCAGTTTGAAAAAAACACATGTTTCAATTATTATGATTTGGTGATTTTCACTCCCATGTTATCATTTA
Source organism: Silene latifolia (assembly GCF_048544455.1). NCBI lineage: Eukaryota > Viridiplantae > Streptophyta > Magnoliopsida > Caryophyllales > Caryophyllaceae > Silene > Silene latifolia. Next base: position 51,940,211 of record NC_133536.1, read on the forward strand.
TATTCTTTGGGGAGTTGAATTTTATGGAGGTTGTGAGTTTTGTGCTTCAATTTGGCACCATATTGTATCATTTACATTGAGTTTGAAGTTGGGATTCGCTTATAGTTTGGATTGTAGTACTAGCTTGGCTTATTACTCCTCATATCCAAATTCATTTTAGTCCCTTCTTACCCTTTTCCTCATATATCCATATTTACCTCGGCATGTGTCATGGTCCTTTATGGTTGGAATGCGTATGTACGGTTGTAAAGATTATTTTCATATTAGTCTGCAGGCATGTTTTCATAGGTCGTAGTTAGGTGAGAGTCATTACATATTTACTTCTTTCTATCTTTTACATATATTCACTTGTGCTTATGTGTGATATGAGCGACCCGTGAGTGTCCATAATGATAAGTCTCTATAGTTGACGGTTCAGAAAATTCTTAACGACTACATAACTAGTTTGCATGATTCATATTGCTAATTGATTGTTGATTTGTAGAATTAAATTGGTTTAGGCTTTACATGTTGCATTTCGCTCTGAGATTGAACTCGTTTCATTAGGTTCTAAGATCGAGTCTAGTTCTTGCTTGGGGACAAGCAAGGGTTTGGTTTGAGGAAGTTTGATACGTGTCTAATATATGATGTTTTGCACCTCATTTCACACGCATTTCAGAGCTCAATTGAGTAGTTTATGCTACTATTTCCCTTGTTTCTTGTATTTCTTTCTTTTCGTGTGATTTTGTAGGAATGTGAAGAATTCGGTGGAAAATGGACCAAATCTGTCCCGGAGCGCTTAGCATAGGATTGGGCATAAGGAGAATGCTCGAGGAACAAGGTTGGCACGCATTTCGGAGCTTGAAAGACAAATTTGGAAGCGAACTATCAGCTACATTAGTCGACCGACCGTGCTCAGTGGTCGGTCGACCAACAGTGCTGTAGCAGAACTCTCAGAACGTGAACAGTAACATTGCTGAGCCCGATAGTTCGTCGGTCGACCGTAGCATGTGGTCGGTCGACCACCATAGCTGTTAGACGGAAATTAAAAGATTAGTAAAAGCCCATTGTAATTAGGTTTTTAGATATAGGTTACGTGAATCTCTTTATAACGTAACCTCATATCCTGTATTCATCATTCAGTTCCTATTAGGTTATCATTAGCTTACAATTAACTATTCAATACGTTAGATTGTTCTTCATACTTTATTTCTCAATAAAGCTTTGCTTCAGATCTTCTTCTGCTTTGCTATTTTGGTATTATTCCCTTTTAATTTAAAGTTCACTTTATTTGCCTTTTAGTTTAGAATTGCTAGTGTAGATACCCCGAAACCGTCATTAACGTTTTATGCAATTTAATTGTTCTTCTAGTTTAATTATGAATTCTATTCCTTTAATCGCAAATTACATTGTTGTTATCGTTGTCAGTATGTGTAGCTAAATCATCCTTGCTAGGATGTAGGCGAGCTATTAGCGTAGATGGCATTAGAATAGGTTACCCTCGGATTAGGGCTTGGTCGACCGACTGGCTTATCTGGTCGGTCGACTGAGTCGGTTGGTCGATCGACTGGGGTAGCTGGTCGATCGACTACCTTCGTGTCTGATTTGCTTCGTTTTAATCGTTAAGTGCAATATCTATCAATGAGACCTAGCGGAGACTTGTTAGATGCTTAGTTTTGACCAACCCGTGGATCGAAAGATAGGGAAGGACTTAAATTAACGAATTAAGACGGCTAAATTGCTAGATCGAAAGATAATGTAATTTAGGCATTAGGATCACTAGTCAAGAACGAAAGTTAGTATTAGTGACACCTAGGGACTAATAGCATAGACCGAGAAGGGCTATTAGTTGACTTGGACCGAGAGGACTTGTCAAACCCATCACCCACGACTGTATTTCGAGACTTACCTAGACTTATGTGCCATCGTAGCTATAGTGACCCGATCATCCTAGCTCCTTTCTATTATTTGTTTACATCCACTTATTATTTGCTTGTTTTTATTTGCTTATTTATTTCATTTGCATTTAGACTTAGACAAAATCCAAACCCCCTCAAATTGTTACCCTATGACTAGATTATTATACAATAGAAACTCCCCCGCCTCTTTGTGGTTCGACCCTGTTACCACTAGCTTCTGTTAGTTTTAATAGGTATTATAAATATTATTTTTGGTGCACACAATGACAGGCATCAGGCATGTTGTCTGGCAGGGGACTCGAGTCTCACTCGGGCCCGGTACCATGGACGTGTTCCGAGTACCTTAGTGGTTTTGGTGACGTCGTGGGCGTGTCCCGGTCACGGTTGGAGGAGATGAGTTTGGTGGATACTTGTCATGTTTACATACCTCATTAAATTAGTAAGTTAGTTGCATCTCTTGTTTATTATTGAACATTTATATCATTGGCTAACACTTGGGTTTGAATGTCTGTGATGAACCATATGGTCATTTCCGCCCATATGGGGAGCAGTGTCGATAGGTGCACATGTTTGAGTAGCGGGCTTGGGAGCGGTCTATCTCGTTGTCGCCATTTGTTCTTATTTACTTTTTGACATTTGAACTCCTTTCGATTTGGTTGTACTATTGGGATGATTTTCATATCCCTTAACTTGGGGTCACTTGACTTTACAACTTAACTATTTATGTTATCTAAAGTACTTCTTTACTTGTTGTTCGCACTACACTCTTGGGAAACCAAGGCTTGTGACACCTCCATATGATGGGAATTGCCTAGAGGAAGGGTCCCGACCTATGGGTGTGTTACAAAGTGGTATCAAAGCGACGATTTTGGAGCCTAACCAATGAACCAATTAACTAGGGTGAGTCAATTTAAAATGAACCCGTTTTGAGTTTTAGAGGGTTTGTGACAAGCTTGGGAGACGTCTCAAGGTTGAGTACTTACCCTCTTAACTTGAGTCGGTCACTACGCGTGGGTAATGGGATGGGTTTGGTGTATATGATTGTTGCATACTTCTTGCTTGATGTTGTTGAATTTTGTAGCTTGGTGATGTCCTACATGATAATGTGCTCAATAATGGTAGACTTTTGAGAAAGATAGGTGGAATGTATAAGAGTAAGTATACGTGTTAAGTACCGTCATATATGTGTCATATGTTGTGTATATGTCAATATTCTCTCTCGTGCTTGCGTATAGGAACATGTGAATAGGGTTATATGTGGACTTGTGTGAGTAAAATAGGTAAATAACCCTTATGTAGTGTACTCGGCCAAGTGAAGAGAGGAACTCGGTCGACTAGACTCGACCCAGTGCCCCTCCCACTCGACCGAGTGGACGCCATTCCAGAATAAAAAGAGCTCAGGTAAGTTGCCACACTCAACCGAGTGAAGGTCTCACTCGATCGAGTGTGTCCTACTCGACCGAGTAATATGGCCACTCAACCGAGTGGATTATGGGAGAATTCTGGAAACATTCTGATTATTATGGCACTCGACCGAGGGAAGGATTCACTCGACCAAGTGTATCGCACTCGACCAAGCTATGAGACCACTCGATCGAGTGGACCTCTGGGGATTTTGGGAAACCTTCTGATTGTTGAGACACTCGATCGAGTAGGACACCACTCGACCAAGTAGGCTCACCACTCGACCGAGTGACTTCCCTCGCTCGACCGAGTGGATCTGTATAGTGGTCAATACCCATTGGCTCGTGTTTTGAGGCATGTATTGATGTTTGTTATGTTTATTGAAGAGACATTATGCCAAGACCCCATGGAAGGACTCTTTCCCCTCCGCTTCGTGTGTCCGAGGAGGAAATGGAGCGGCTCATTGCTCAAAATGAGGCCCTCACCAAAGCTCTTAGGAATGTCACTAGAGAGAGTGATGCGGCAATGGATGCCTCGGCCATAAGCACCGCCATCTCACGCCACCACCCCACCAAGTTGTGGACATGGGCCACCCGCGCCGCGCTTTGGTTTCGAGGCGGCGGCACTTCTCCTTTGGAACCTTGGTTTGCCAAAGCAGGTCATGGGCCGTTACCGATGGGTGAGGCATTGAAACCAGTGAAAGGTGGAATAAGCCTGCATTTATGGAGTCGCCACCAATTTATTGTGGAAAAATTGGAAACCGTTCTAATAGCTCGTGCCATGTCAAGACACAAAGTAATGACATGAACACTAAGAACTCGTTAGCCTTAGCATTCTATGTCTAGAACGACTCCCGAAGATGCCAATGGACATGGATGTCCAGAGATAACTAGAGTAAGGGGTGAGGGTACGTATTAGGAAGTTCTTTAATTCGAACACCTAATCCCGCCCGCCTCGATAGCGGCCTCGACTAATGATTAGGGAAATCATTCATATTTGATATGTCGTCGATGTAATGCATGCAATGCAACAAACATAGATTAATCCTAGCATGTGAAATTAGACTATGTCGGTTAACAAGTGTTTTAACAAACAATTCGGGGTCGAAGTAGATGTTAGATTCAATTATATATGAATGCCATACAATTAAATCATACATAATAACTATGAATGAATATTAAAATTACAAGAATTAAAATTAAAAACATTAGAAGGCTTTATTTGATCTACGTCAGAAGCACGCTAAAAAATGGGATTTCAAAGAAGAAAATAAGAAAGAATAAAAATCTTAAAATTAAAATACAAAAATACGTCAGATTAGTGGTGATAATACGGATACTAGTTGGTTTAAACCATAATTAGAAGCTACGTCAAAGCGAGAAAGAGTTCAGAGACAGAAACCAATCCAGAACAGGTGCAGCATCTGCTGCGTCCTCTGGAAGAGGCGCAATAATCCCTGCGTCTGTTCTAGAGCTGGGTTCTAGCTGTGAAGTCAGAACCACAACAATGTTATCGTTAATTGGTAGATTTAAGATCGATTATTGATATTAGACTAGAGTTGAAGTGTTTTAACTGATTAAATGCATCTGTACAAGTCAGAAAACGTATTAGAAAACGAGAATTATAGCGGTTTACAAGATTACAATGAACTCATGTCGGAAATACAAAAGGGAGAAACTTAAGATTAAAAACGAAATTAGGCAAATAAGACTTGAATGAAAACTTATGTATCAAGTTAGGATTCCAGAACCTCGACATGAACAAGTCGAAACCCTGAAGAATCGATTTGAATTAAAACGGCGAAAACCCGCAAGTATTGAATTACTTGGGATTAAGGACGATTAAAGCATTGTAATTAAAAGGATTTGTTAAAAACACGATTTATATACTGAAACAACAAAGAAAACAAAGAAAAACGAAAGAAATAAGAAAAAGAGAAACTTGCAGGAAGTCGAGGAAGAAGAAGAAGAGCAGGAGCAGCAGGCAGCCTCTGGACTCTAATTACTGTCAAAACGACCGTATCAGTGCGTTGATGACGACCAAGGGGTTGAATGGGGTGTTTGAGTTATCACTTGTCGATGAACTTACGGACTGTCATAAATTGCTCCGCGTATCAAACATGCGGCCCAATCATCACTGGGTGGTTGGCGGGAGGTGTAGAAATGAGGTATCTACATAGCCCCCACTTTGACTGAGGCTTGGACAAGGCAAAAGTCAAAGTATAGCCCTCGGGTCAATCGAAGATTTTAACCTGAAGACTATGGCGACACGAGGCGGCTCAAGGGGTCTAAGCCAAGGACCTGTCGTCGGGAATATTTTAGAGTCTGTCGACTTCCGGGGAGGGTCGTTTAAAGTCCATTAGACTACGTAAGGAAGCTCGTCAGCCATAAGAAGAAATCATACCTGGACTTCTTTCTTGAGATATTGCCGGAGTTGCGTAGGAGTTGAGGGTAAGACCAAAAAGATATGTAAGGATTGTGCTAGGGTGTGGGGCCCTAAAGAAAAACATCAACGGGAAGGAGGCCAAATATAAGTTCAACCTAAGGGGTAACCAAGGTTTGGGTGTAGGAACTCTAAGGAAGTGTGATCCTAAAGGATTATGATCCTAAGGGTAGAAGTGTATGAACTCTAGGGAAGTTGGGGTGTATGAACCTAAAAGACAGGCTTATGAACCTAAAAGGAATTGGGATCCTAAGGGTTAGTTTAGGAGCTATTGGGATATTAATTTTGGTTTCAGACACATGCATCCAAGCTTTCTATGGTATGAGAACTTCAAAAGGATTTATGGGTCTATGAACCTAAGGACATTTGGTATGAGAGGTTTCAGGTTTACGAACCTAATGGAAGCTATTTTGGGATCTAAGAATCTAGGGGTAAGAATCCTAACGTTGGGTTTACAAAACTAAGTAAGGAGGCTCTGGTTTGGGAAGTTCTGGAGAACGACACCTTTGCTGAACTCCATGAGGAAACAATAATATTGAGGGTAGCAGGACGTCGGTAGAAACTGCCGGGTAATCTGCTTGCGTCGGTCTCAAGAGAACTCTGGCAAAAACTTGAGGTTGAATCTGCTTGCGCCGGTCTCAAGCGAATCATGTTTTCCGAGAAGTACGTGGGCTGTAAGTGGCAATAAACTCTTGCTGGGGAACACAATGATGACTCCGTTGGGGAAGAATCATATGTTGAGTCGACAACAGCGCGCCCTTGGCACCGCTGAGGAGAAAATAATAGATCGACAACGACGCGTCCTTGGCATTGCTGAGGAAAAGGGTTTGATCGACAACGGCGCGTCCTTAGCACCGCTGAGGCGAAAAAAATAATGGATCGACAACGACGCGCCCTCGGCATCGCTGAAGAAAAGTGTTTGATCGACAACGGCGTGTCCTTAGCACCCTTGAGGAGAAAATCCGTTCGGGACGTCGGAAGTGAAATTCCGATAAAGAGGAGAAGCCCATGAACTGTATTAGTGATCATAAATTCTTGTAATTTTCTTGATTGCCATAAAAGAAACCTTGAACAATACTGGGAATACTGTTGGGGAATATTTTGACCGTCGCTGGGAAAAATGAAGACTTGAGCGAAGCCCCCAGTTGAAGCGAGCTACGCTTCTGATACTTACCTGCATGGTTAGTAGGCGCAAAAGAACTAAATCTAAATAGCACATAAACACATGGACCTCGAACGAGGAAGCACATAGGTTTTGCAAAATTTGTTTCTTTATAAAAGTTATTTAAAACTTGCTTAAAGAAATTTGTCGTTTTTAATGCGTTATGCGTATTCAATGGGCTTTAGATATATGACCGATGCGACGTAGACTCGACGCGACACAGGGATGAATTTGACAAACTTTGCTTAAGTATGCGCAACCCCTAGCCAAGTGTAGGTTGCAACGCGTATCAGTTCCAATGGTAGAAGAATTGAAAGAATGATGACGGCATATAAAGGCAAGGCATGAGCCATGGATCAACTGTCTACTTGGACATCTTTCGCCATTGTTTGCTGTAAAAGAGACCCCTCTCGCGGCACGATAACTTCGAGAATCGGTCTAAGATCTTTGTCACCGTCCGGACCAAGAACTAGTTTGACTCAAATGGGACTAGAAGATTAAAAGGGAGGAATAAAGGAAGGGCGGCGTCTCGGAAGAGAAGCCCCCAGGCTGAGAAGATGACTCTGGAATTGTAATACCCCGTATTTTGATAATAATTTATGAGAATAATTTATGTAATTTAAATAATTAATTAAAGGCATTTCTAATAATAATTGCAAATAAGACGTTAATTGAATAATAAAGTAAATAAGCAAGTCGGGAATTGGGCTTGACTAGTAATAAGGCCTTGGGCCGTGTGAATAAGATAAGTGGGCCGATTATATTTGGCCTAGTATGAGCATGGTCGGGAACTGTTTCGGGATTTAATAATAATAGTAATGAGGAGAATAATAATAGGTAAAGGTAATAATAATTATAATATTAATAATCCTAAATAATATTAGTGTGATTATAAAATTATTAAAGGAAATATATAGTAATTCTACTTTTGGGAAGGCTAATATAATATGTAATAATAATAATAATAGTATAATTTGGAGTAAAGTCCACAACAAGGATCCAAACTATTATCAAATGTAGCTTTAAGGACCTCAACTATTATTTGGTAGCTTTAAGGACCTCATCACATGTAGTGTGTGACACCCCTCGTTGAGGTAACTAAATACAACTAGTAAATCGTGGCGGAAACACGAGATTTTTGAAACTTTTAAGGCTTCTAATGAAGTCCAACACGAGGTATCACCAACACGATAAATAAGTTTAGATAGTTAAGTTTAAGTTTACAACACAAGTCTATTTATTAGGGAAAAGATATCCTACGAATGAACATGAGTCTAAAAGTAGGTGAGTCGATTAAAGTGATAGCTAAATAAGGTCCAAGGTAAGAACTCGCTAGCTCACACGGTCTTCCCCACTTAAGCTTCATCACCAACCTGTCATTCATAATAAATATGAAAGTCACAGTCAGTGGGGAGTAACTCAGGGTTCTCCCAGCCACAATATGTCAAAATACAAGTAATTAGGAATTTAATTAAACAAACAAGCATAAGAATAAATACTTACGGTAACAAGAGAATCACGATTAGTAGACAAAATGCAATAAGAGTAGTTATGCACAAATGAGAGAAGAATAATTAGGTCAAACGGTCACATATTAACTCGACTCAAATGTAAGACAAAATTACAAAGTATGGACAAACAAGACTCCCAACGTAGACTCAATCTCCTCGTAGGACGACGATCATAATACGGTCCTAGTCTAAACCTGGCCAGACTCTCGGGATGGACGACACCCGATTTAACATGCGGTGACCCATCCGCATCCAAGACTCGAAACATGGTACACCTAACCGTGCCCGAAAGTCGAGTAACCCCAAATCGGAACCTTGTCACCTAACCGTGACCCCCGGTCCGAAGAGGCGGAAGGAAAAATAGCCCAATCCGGAAACATGGCACCTAACCGTAACCAATGGTCCAAAAGCGGTAAATAAGGAATGTCAAGTCGTCACACAATGTAAATCGTCACACTTAAATCACAAATACGAGTAATAATGATTGCACAAACATAACGTAAACAATCCATGTGAAGCATGTATAAGTATAAGATTATAATAAATATCAGATGCTCCCATAATAAAAGAGTGTCAATACACCATACACAAGCATTAGAAACAAGTTTAAGATGCATACCCAATAAGAAACATAAAACCCAATCTATAACAACAAGTTTAGTACTCGACCACAACAAGGGTCAAATTCAAACGGTCATAACTTGATTTCTATACATGATAATCAGGTGAAACTAGTTGGAGGTAATAGCTTATCCTCTTACGGTTCTAACGGTAGGTCATAAGCCTCAAACAAACAAGTAACGAAGAAGTTATGGCCATTTTACGAAAACTGGTCCAGGCTGTGGCGTAGCCTGCGCCGAGGTGCGCAGCCTGCGCAAATCACTGATTTGCACGACACAACAAATTCATCTTCATCCCCAAATCATTTTTTTATCATGCCATTACCATCCCAATTGCACCATATATTACCCAAGTAACTTTATACAAGTATTAAGGGTGAAATCAAAGCATAAAAGAGGGATTAAAACACAAGGTTCGATTCAAATTCAAACAACTCCAAACTAACAACTTCATGACATAATTAAGCACAATTACTAAGCATGAATAAGACGGATTATTTACAAATTCATCCATGTATACAAAAGATTAGAAACTTCTTTAAACCACCAAGAGAGATTCCACACAAAACTCATTCAACAACAACAAGTAAAAACATGTAAAGAATCTAACTTTAACACACATGTGAACAAACTATAACATATATAAACACCCAAATTGACATAATGTCGAGTAACCCATCACCGTTACCTTTTTGCACTTCAATCTTCTATTGAGTCGTCAATGATGTAGTTATCCTCCTCCGGGTTGTCCAAATTCTCCCCTAAACACAAAAATCAAGATATTAAATCAAGAACCCATGTTCTTGTAAGATGAAAATTCTGAAATAAGAGAGAAGATGGTGACTTTCTTACTTAGAAAGAAGGGAATGAGAAAAGGAAGAGAATGGCGCGAAAAGGAACAAGATTGGTGAAGAATTAATTTAGATATGGTGATTTTAGGGTTGAGTGGAGATGGTTCAACAATGGTGGTGTGTTTGTTGGGAAATTTCAGAAATTAGGAGTGAGGAGGATGAAGTTGTAAGGGTTTAGTTGCGGATTGGCGTAGAGAAGAAAGAAGGAAAAGGCCCATGAGTCATGATAAGCCCAATAACTCAAAATGAGCCGATTTCTACTAGAATTTCCATCTCAAACCTACTATAATTCAAGACGGAGAATTTTATTATTAGAATCTACACTATTATCTCCGTTATACGACTACGGCGATATTATATAAAAAAAATAAGTTTTAAATAATAATTATTTAATAAAAATTACTTAAAAAGATTATTTAAAATATAAGAAAGGCGTGAGGTGTTACAATCATCCCTCCTTTTAAAAAGTTTCGCCCTCGAAACTTGAAGCGAAAGGCATTACCTTAAGAAAACAAACTAGGGTACTTGACACGCATGGAAGCCTCCGGCTCCCAAGTCTCTTCTTCTACATCACCACACTTCCACAACACTTTCACCAAGGGCACCACTTTGCTCCTTAACTTCTTCTCCTTCTTATCCAAGATACGAATCGGTCTCTCCTCGAAAGAAAGACTAAGCTCAAGCTCGGGAATTTCATTTTGCAACACATGACTAGGGTCGCTAATGTATTTCCTAAGTTGAGACACGTGGAAAACATCATGAACTTTACCCAAACTCGGGGGCAAATCAAATCTATAAGCCACGACACCAATCCTTGTTATCACTTCATAAGGTCCAATGTACTTTGGACTCAACTTCCCTTTGACTCCAAACCTCTTTACTCCTTTCATCGGGGACACTTTCAAGAACACCTTATCTCCAACTTCAAAATCCAAGGGTCGACGGCGAACATCGGCATAAGATTTCTGTCGATCTTGGGCGGCTTTCATTCTTTCACGGACGAGCTTCACTTGATCAATCGTCTCGGCTAACTTGTCGGGTCCTAGATCACGAACATCACTTGGTTGATCCCAATAAATCGGACTACGACATTTCCTTCCATAAAGGGCTTCATAAGGGGCCATCTTGATAGAAGCGTGATAACTATTGTTGTAAGAAAATTCCACCAAAGGTAAGCTCTTCTTTCAAATAGAATGAAAATCAAGGGCACAAGCACGCAACAAGTCTTCTAGAGTTTGAATCGTCCTCTCGGATTGTCCATCGGTAGCCGCATGAAAAGCGGTACTCATCAACAACTTACTACCCATAGCATCTTGCAAAGCTTTCCAAAATCTTGAACAAAACATCGGGTCATTATCCGACACGATCTCCTTAGGAACACCATGGTAACGAACGATCTCCTCAACATAAGCACTAGCAAGACGGTCTAAACTCCACGTCTCTTTGATTGGGATGAACCTAGCACACTTGGTCAACCTATCCACAACCACCCATACGGCATCCTTTCCGCCAACGGTCTTAGGCAAATCCATCAAAAAATCCATGGAAATGGACTCCTACTTCCATAAAGGAACATCCAACGGTTGTAGCAAACCACCGGGTCTCTTATGCTCAATCTTCACTTGTTGACAAGTAAGACATCTTCCAACATATGACACAATGTCATTCTTCATGTTAGGCCACCAAAACTGAAGCTTCAAATCTTTATACATCTTGTCTCCTCCGGGGTGGATCGAATAAGGGGATAGATGAGCTTCATCTAAGACTCTCTTCCTCAAATCAACGGCATCGGGTACGTACATTCGTCCTCGGTAATGAAGGTAACCTCTAGCATCAATCTCACAATCCTTTGCTTTCCCTTCAAGAAGCTTGGCTTGAAAACTTTTAAAGGTAGCATCGTCCACAAGGCTATCAAGGATCTCACGGTGAAGAACGGGCTCGGCAACTATAGCACCAAGATAATCAAAACCACTCTCCATTATTTGCAAACTTAGCTTACGAAACTCGGCACAAAGGTCGTCGGGGAGCACACGAATGGCACTCAAGGAATGAGTAGACTTCCTACTAAGGGCATCGGCAACCACATTTGCCTTTCCTTCATGATACAACAACTCTACGTCGTAATCATTCACCAATTCCAACCATCTTCGTTGTCTCATATTTAAATATTTTTGGGTGAAGATATACTTCAAACTCTTATGATCGGTGTAGATACGGCAATGAACTCCGATGAGATAGTGTCTCCACATCTTCAAGGCATGAACAATGGCGGCTAATTCCAAATCATGAGTGGGATAGTTCACCTCATGAACTCTCAATTTTCGCGAAGCATAGGCAACAACTCTCCTATTTTGCATAAGAACACAACCCAAACCCATCTTAGAGGCGTCACAAAACACCTCAAAATCAATTCCATCCTCGGGCAAGGTCAACACGGGAGCGGTAGTCAACCTCTTCTTCAACTCTTAGAATGCACCATCACAAGCTTCGGTCCACACAAACTTGGTCTCTTTCTTCAAAAGTTGAGTCATCGGTCTAGCAAGCTTGGAAAAATCTTTCACAAAGCGACGGTAATAACCCGCCAAACCCAAGAAACTACGGATCTCACCAACATCGGTTGGACTCTTCCACTCAATCACGGCTTCAATCTTTGAAGGGTCCACCATAACACCATCCTTAGATATCACGTGGCCTAGAAAATACACCTTAGACAACCAAAATTCACACTTGGAGAATTTGGCAAACCACTTTTGGCGACGGAGGATCTCCAAAATGATACGAAGGTGATCGGCATGCTCTTCTTCGGACTTGGAATAGATGAGGATATCGTCAATGAAGACCACAACACACTTGTCTAGGAACTCACTAAAGGTCCGGTTCATTTGGTCCATGAAGATAGAAGGGGCATTGGTTAAACCAAAGGGTATCACCTTAAACTCAAAGTGTCCGTACCTTGTGCTAAAGGTGGTCTTAGGGATATCGGACTCACGAACGGGAATTTGATGATAACCGGATCTCAAATCAATCTTGGAAAAAGTAGAAGCACCCTTGAGTTGATCGAACAAATCTTCAATTCTTGGTAGAGGATACTTGTTCTTGATGGTGACACGGTTAAGCTCGCGGTAGTCAATGCAAAGTCTTATGGATCCATCTTTCTTCTTCACAAAGAGAACGGGAGCACCCCAAGATGAGGCACTAGGTCTAATGAATCCTTTCTCAATCATCTCATCAAGTTGCTTCCTCAACTCCTTCAACTCGGTTGGCGCCATACGGTATGTGGCTTTAGCAATCGGACCGGTTCCGGGTACAAGGTCGATAGAGAACTCAACATCACGCTCGGGAGGAATTCCGGGCAATTCTTCGGGAAAGACATCGGCGAATTCACAAACCAGGGGCACTTGTTCGATCTTCGGTAAGGAAGGGGAGGTAGAAGTCACCACGCATAGAAAGATTTGTTAACCTTTCCTCTTCATGCTCATCAACTTCAAAGCGGAGATCAATTTCACACCTTATTGGGAGCAGACTCCTCTATAGGACACACGAGTGCCTAGCGGACTCTTGAGGCAAATCTTTTGGTCTCGACACTCGAATCTTGTATCATACTTTGACAACCAATACATACCCAAAATTACATTGAATTCCTCAAGGGGGAAACGAAGTAGGTTAGCGGGAAACAAGGTTTCCGAAATAGAAATAGGAATGTCGGAGAAAGTGAGGGAGCAAGAGAACATTTCTCCGGAAGGTAAGGATATAGAAGTTTCCTCACTAGGTGTAGGCTCAAGAGCTAGTTTTTCCGAAAACTTGGAAGATATAAAAGATAAAGATGCGCCGATATCAAATAAAATGAGGCAAGGTTGATCAAAAATTGAGAACATACCCGTAATGATATCGGGATGAGCGGCGGCTTCGGCTCGACTCATGACAAAGATGGTTCCTCTTGGCCTAGAATTTGGATTAGGAGCATTCTTATTTTCGGGGCAATTGGCAACACGATGTCCGGGCTTCTTACAATGGAAGCAAGTCAAGGGCTTGCCAAGCATCCAATTCCGGGGTGTAGAGCTTGTCTACAATGGTAGCACTTACGGTCTTTCTCAAGCTCATTGGTTGAGGAGTGAGCTTGTCCTCTAGGTTCTTGAACTCTTGGTCCTTGTCCTCCATGGTCTTGTATCCTTGGCACAAACCTCCTCTTGTTGGCATAGTTTGGAGTAGAAGGCATAAATGGACTCTTGCCATGAAAGTTAGAACGGTAAGAGTGAGAAGAGGAGTGGGGCTTGGCTTCTTCTTCAATGGCCTTCAAAGAGCTTTCCGCCCAAATGACATCATCATAGACTTCCACAAAGGTAGTTGAGTTTCTTCTCACCATGCTTTCCACCTTAGGATTCAACTTGTTCTTGTAGAAGTAGACACGATCCTCTTCATCTTTCACGAACTTGGAGGCATAATGAGCAAGTTCATTAAACTTGTCGGTGTAGGCTTAAATTGATAGCTTCCCTTGCTTGAAGTCCATGAACTCCTTTAATCTTTTTTATTTGAGCTCCTTAGGGTAGAAGTGAGTCTCTACAAGTGACTTGAAGCGGTTCCAATCAAAGTTGGTGTCTTGAGTAGCGGTAGGACCGGTCAAAGTCCACCACCTATCGGCTTCCTTCACAAGAAAGTGAGAGGCTAACCTCACCTTGTCCTACTCTCGGGCATCAAAGAGAGAGAATTTCTTCTCCATATCACGAAACCACTCCGATAGAGCAACGGGATCCACTTCACCACCATAGGTCCTAGCCTTGTTCCTTGCTAGTTGACTTGCAATCCAAGCATAGCTTCCTTGACGGCTGGCTTCATTTGGAGGGGGAGCGGCTTGAGCATTTTGTTGATTAGCAAGCACTTGAGTGAGGGCTTGCATGATAGCATTTTCCACATTGGTTGGTCGTACCATCTTTTCGCACAAGAGCAAACAAGTTAGAACCTATCACAAAACATACACAAAAAGGCTACCAACTTAGGTCCTTAATTCTACCCATCTCTCATTCATTATTCAAGGTCAAGTTGAAATTTTAAGTTGGGGTACACGTGTGTGCGTCGGGAGCAATATAGGCTTTGATACCAACTGTGACACCCCTCGTTGAGGTAACTAAATACAACTAGTAAATCGTGGCGGAAACACGAGATTTTTGAAACTTTTAAGGCTTCTAATGAAGTCCAACGTGAGGTATCACCAACACGATAAATAAGTTTAGATAGTTAAGTTTAAGTTTACAACACAAGTCTATTTATTGGGGAAAAGATATCCCACGAATGAACATGAGTCTAAAAGTAGGTGAGTCTATTAAAGTGATAGCTAAATAGGGTCCAAGGTAAGAACTCGCTAGCTCACACGGTCTTCCCCACTTAAGCTTCATCACCAACCTGTCATTCATAATAAATATGAAAGCCACAGTCAGTGGGGAGTAACTCAGGGTTCTCCCAGCCACAATATGTCAAAATACAAGTAATTAGGAATTTAATTAAACAAACAAGCATAAGAATAAATACTTACGGTAACAAGAGAATCATGATTAGTAGACAAAATGCAATAAGTGTAGTTATGCCCAAATGAGAGAAGAATAATTAGGTCAAACGGTCACATATTAACTCGACTCAAATGTAAGACAAAATTACAAAGTATGGACAAACAAGACTCCCAACGTAGACTCCAACCTCCTGGTAGGACGACGATCATAATACGGTCCTAGTCTAAACCTGGCCAGACTCTCGGGATCGACGACACCCGATTCGACATGCGGTGACCCATCCGCATCCAAGACTCGAAACATGGTACACCTAACCGTGCCCGAAAGTCGAGTAACCCCAAATCGGAACCTTGTCACCTAACCGTGACCCCCGGTTCGAAGAGGCGGATGGAAAAATAGCCCAATCCGGAAACATGGTACCTAACCGTAACCAATGGTCCGAAAGAGGTAAATAAGGAATGTCAAGTCGTCACACAATGTAAATCGTCACACTTGGATTACAAATACGAGTAATAATGATTGCACAAACATAACGTAAACAATCCATGTGAAGCATGTATAAGTATAAGTTTATAATAAATATCAGATGCTCCCATGATAAAAGAGTGTCAATACACCATACAAAAGCATTAGAAACAAGTTTAAGATGCATACCCAATAAGAAACATAAAACCCAATCTATAACAACAAGTTTAGTACTCGACCACAACAAGGATCAACTTCAAACGGTTATAAATTGAGTTCTATACATGATAATGAGGTGAAACCAGTTGGAGGTGATAGCTTATCCTCTTACGGTTCTAGCGGTAGGTTATACGCCTCAAACAAACAAGTAACGAAGAAGTTATGGTCATTTTACGAAAACTGGTCAAGGCTGTGGCGCAGCCTGCGCCGAGATGCGCAGCCTGCGCAAATCACTGATTTGCACGACACAACAAATTCATCTTCATCCCCAAATCATTTTTTTATCATGCCATTACCATCCCAATTGCACCATATATTACCCAAGTTACTTTATACAAGTATTAAGAGTGAAATCAAAGCATAAAAGAGGGATTAAAACACAAGGTTCGATTCACATTCAAACAATTCCAAACTAACAACTTCATGACATAATTAAGCACAATTATTAAGCATGAATAAGACGGATTCTTTACTAATTCATCCATGTATACAAAAGACTAGAAACTTCTTCAAACCACAAAGAGAGATTCCACACAAAACTCATTCAACAACAATAAGTAAAAACATGTAAAAAATCTAATTTTAACACACATGTGAACAAACTATAACATATATAAACACCCAAATTGACATAATGTCGAGTAACCCATCACCGTTACCTTTTTTCACTTCAATCTTCTATTGAGTCGTCAATGATGTAGCTGTGGGATTTATCTATATGCATCCCTTTAAGTATAAGGACTATAACGAATTATAATGATGAAACTAGTCATAAAATTTAAATTGCATAAACAAAATTATATAGGATTTAGAAATAACCTTCGGTCCTAGCAAATACGGCCTAAGAACAATATCAAAGTAGATATTCGCCTATCAGTTGCACCCAAGACGATATGAGATATGCCCTTTGATAATGCTAGAATCGATCCAAAAATTAACTAAATAATTTTAGGTTTTTGTGATTTTTCTGATGAGAGGGAGGCAAGAATGGCTTAGGAAAAATTAGGTTAGAAAATCCTCTCCCCACTCCCCTATAAACCGTGTATAGGAATGGATTAGGGTAGGATTTTTTTATTTTTATTTTTATTTTTCTCGGCCCATATCCGAAAATAAGATGATAATTTTCTTCTTATTTTCGGTTATTCCAAAAATGTATAAAATGTGTAAATTGTCATCTAGTGAGGATCGAACCCATGACCTCTTGGTTTGAGTACCCTCACTATTACCACTATGACACATTCATCTTGTTGATATTAAATATAACCGATTACATTTAATTACAAATTAACAGATTAATTCGTCCAAGCTAACATTACATACATTTAATTAAATATAACTTATTATATTCAATTTACGAATTGACAGTTAATTCGTCTTAAATAATATTATTTAATCTTCATTAAATAATTGTCTCATCAACACATTGACTAACTGTTTAGTTATATAAGGCATCAATGTGATCATATTTCTATAACCACATCTCTCAAATACATCCTATAGGTGTGACCTTTAGGGACCAGTTGATCACCGCCATCTGTATGATAATAACGTCAAATTTTCTAGCAGGCCAACCGTTATTAGGTAATCGTTAATCAACTGATTAAAATACGAAGTATACCCTTGTGAACCTGTAAGAGATTTACAAATGTTATCACACTAATTTGTGGAGGACACAAGCTCCAACAAACTCCCACTTGTCCTCACAAGTGTATGTGCGATAACCGATTCTCATATCCTAAAATTTCTCCCACTCAATGTAAAACAATTTGCAAATCCGTATTCACAAAGGTCGTATTTTAAAAACGATCATCATCAAGAGTGGTTTCCCCGACTAGAGAGTAACTTAACTGATAAACGAATCAACATCCGAGCATGGCCATGCATTTCAGTTACAACTCCTCGAGTGGCCCTGAGAAATAACTATACCTGATAAGGGTTGGATATTTTCCTCAACTCGAATCATGCGTAAGTAAGCACGTATGAAATGACCCAGAAAAAATCTACTTAGCCTCGATTACGGCAGATCGTGAGAAAGAAACCAAAGTCACCCAAAAGCGCCTTAATTTCAAGAGACAATCGATAGTCAAAAGAATCGACTCTAGGAACACAATGGATGTCCTATCCACGACCTGGCACCGAATGTTTTTAAACATTTAGGACTCCATTACGTTGTCACAAAAAGTTGTCCTACGAGGTATCGTTATAATCTCGCATCTGTGATCGATCAGCCAACCGTTTGACTTATGGCTCGTTGAACCCACCATCAATCGACTGCACAATATAATAGCCGGAGTTATCAGCTCACATTGGCGATTACGGACCAAAACAAATATAATGTAATTGATTCACTTTGTGGCGTTCAATGTTGTCGAGACAATCCACATGAAAAACAAAATATTATAATAAAACGATGAAGTTATAAATAGTATATGAAAAAGATAATGTATCAAATCCATAATCAAGTACTACAACTCATGAACACGTTTAATTCCCATGGAAATAACGTGCCCTACATGCTTATCATAATTCAACGGTTTAGTGAGAGGATCCGCGATGTTATCATCCGTCGTAATCTTGTCTATCACTATCTCCTCTTGCTCCACGTAATCACGGATCAGGTGAGCTTTCCGATGTACATGTCTAGATTTGTTGCTAGACTTTGGCTCCTTAGCCTGGAAGATGGCACCTCTATTGTCACAATAGATGGTGATTGGGTCATTCGAACTAGGAACTACCGTAAGTCCTTGTAAGAATTGACGCATCCATATCGCTTCCTTTGCTGCCTCCGAAGCGGCATAGTACTCGGATTCAGTAGTAGAATATGCTACAACACTCTGTTTGGAACTTTTCCAGCTGACCGCAGCACCATTAAGAGTGAAGACGAACCCGGAATGAGATTTTGAATCATCTCGATCCGTTATGAAGCTAGCATCTGCGTAACCGGTTGCGCATAGCTTAGTATCTCCTCCATAAGTCAATACCCAATCCTTAGTCCTCCGTAGGTACTTGAGGATGTTTTTAACAGCTATCCAGTGTGTTTCACCTGGAGTCTTTTGGTACCGACTCGTCATACTCATTGCATATGCCACGTCTGGACGTGTGCATATCATGACATACATGATCGATCCTATTGCAGATGCATAAGGAACACGACTCATGCGCTCAATCCCTTAAGGCGTCGTGGGTGACTGAGACTTGCTCAACTGCATCCCAGTCGTCATTGGAAGGTTCCCCTTCTTGGAGTTGGTCATGCTGAACTTCTCAAGAATCTTATCCAAATAAGACTCCTGACTAAGTGATAACGTCCGTCGTGATCTATCTCGGTAGATACGGATTCCCAAAATGCGCTGTGCTTCACCCAGATCTTTCATCTGGAAATGGTTCTTCAACCATTCTTTAACCGAAGATAGGAAAGGAATGTCATTCCCAATCAAGAGTATGTCATCGACATACAATATCAAGAATACAATCTTGCTCCCACTCGACTTGATATATAAGCATGGTTCTTCGACCGATCGAATGAAATCATACTCTTTTATCACCTGGTCGAAACGATGATCCCAACTCCGAGAAGCTTGCTTAAGTCCATAAATGGAACGCTTAAGCTTGCATACTTTCTTAGGATGTTCAGGATCTATGAAACCTTCGGGTTGCACCATGTACAACTCTTCCTCCAAATAACCCATTTAAGAAGGCGGTTTTCACATCCATTTGCCAAATTTCATAATAATGAAAAGCGGCAATCGCTAAGATTATCCGAATGGAACGTAGCATGACTACAGGTGCAAAATTTTCATCATAATGCAATCCGTGCACTTGAGTGAAACCTTTTGCCACTAGTCGTGCCTTATAGGTATCTGGTTGCGCGTCTATAGAACGCTTTATTTTGTAAAGCCATTTGCACTGTAGAGGTTTTACCTTATTAGGTAAATCAACTAGATCCCTGACGTCATTCTCATACATGGAGTCCATCTCGGATTGCATGGCTTCGAGCCATAGCTTTGAGTCGGAACAGGTCATAACACCTTTATAGGTAACAGGTTCATTACTCTCTAGGAGTAAAACGTCATTCTCCTCGACCATACCAATGTATCTGTCCGGAGGATGAGAGACTCTACCCGACCTCCTAGGTTCCTCAGGAATATTAACCGTATCATCAGTTGGAGGAACAACTTCCTCCATCCGTTCCTCGGTTGTTGGTTCTAGAATCTCCGAAATGACTCGAAGGTTCTATCACTCGTCTTGTTCTCGAGAAATTCTTTCTCTAAGAACGTCGCACTAGCCGCAACAAAAACTCGATGTTCGGTAGGCGAATAGAAGTAATGACCAAATGTTCCTTTTGGATAACCTATAAAGTATGTCTTGACCGATCGCGGGCCGAGCTTATCCTCGTGTCTCCACTTGACATAAGCCTCGCAGCCCGAAACCCGAATAAAGGACAAGTTAGGGACCGTTCCCTTCCACATTTCATATGGAGTCTTGTCGCATGACTTTAGACGGACTTCGGTTAAGTATAAGAGCAGCTGACAAAAGAGCAAAACCCCATAATGAATCACGCACTACCGTGTGACTCATCATGGATCGAACCATATCAAGTAAGGTTCGATTTCTCCATTCGGACACACCATTTAATTGAGGTGTTCCAGCTGGAGTTAACTGTAGAACGATTCCAAAGTCTTTAAGGTGTTGATCAAACTCATTTGAAAGATATTCGCCACCCCGATCTGAACGGAGTGCTTTAACCTTTCTACCCAGTTGGTTCTCAGACTGTTCGGTATTCCTTGAATTTCTCAAAGGACTCACTTTTATGCTTCATTAAGTAGACAAATCCGTATCTACTCAAATCGTCCGTGAAAGTGATAAAATATCTATAGCCATCTCTAGCGGTAATTGACATAGGTCCACAAACATCAGTATGTATGAGTCCTAATAGGTCACTAGCGCGCATTCCTACACCTTTGAAGGAAATTCGAGTCATCTTGCCAATGAGACATGATTCACACGTGCCATATGTAGAAAAATCGAATGCGGGAATAGTCCCATTATCGACGAGTTTCTTCACGCGTTTCTCATTTATGTGTCCCATTCGACAACGCCATAGATAGGTTTGATCTTTGTCACCAACCTTTATTGTATTATTATTCACGTGTAATACTTTCGTGGTTTGGTCTAAGATGTAAATTCCATTCATGGAAACTGCTTTGCCATAAATCATTTCATTGAAAGAGAAAATACAGCTATTATCTTTTATTGAAAATGCAAAACCGTCTTTAGCAAGTACGGAAACAGAAATAATGTTCTTAGACAAACTGGGTACATAGTAACAGTTATTTAAAAATAACTCAAAACCACTAGGGAGTTGGATTACATATGTTCCCTTCGAGACAAAGAAGAACTCGTGCTCCATTCCCAACTCGCAGGTCCACATCACCTTTTTCGAGAGGTATGATGTTCTTTAGGCCCTGCAAATGATTACACAGATGAGAACCACAACCAGTATCAAGTACCCAAGTTCCGAAACTTGCATGGTTAATCTCAATCATATGAATATAAGACGACATACCAACAGGGACGACGCGGCCTGCTTTGATGTCCTCACGATAGACGGGACAGTTCCTCCTCCAATGTCCAGTCTTGTGACAATGGTGGCACTCTATGTCACCGCCCTTGCTCTTTGCCTTGCCATGTGAGCCACTAGTCTCACCAGGCACACTCTTACCGTTTCTTGGCTTTTTAAACTTGGGCTTACCTACAGCTAGGTCGCCATGAGCCTTGCCCTTACCTTTACCCTTGTTTGAAATCATGAGAACATCCTGCTTCATGCTCCCACTTAATTTCATATCCTTCTCGGTCTGTACGAGAAGGGAGTGTAGCTCATGAGGACTCTTTTTCAAGTCATTCATGTAGTAGTTCGCCCTGAAAAGGGCAAAACCATCGTGAAGAGAATGAAGCATTCGGTCAATGACAATGCTCTCACTGATTTTACAATTCAGTGCCTCCAGCTTCTCGACATTCTCAATCATGTGAAGAATGTGTGGGCTAACCAGTTGGCTCTTCTGGAGTTTCGCATCAAAGAAGCGACAGGTATGCTCATATGTAACGATTCTCGGTGCTTTTGAGAACTCCTTAGTGAGCGTGGTGAAAATCTTGTTTGCACCTTGGGCAATGAAGAGTGTCTGCAAATTGGTTTCCATTGCAAAGATGAGTACGTTCTTTATCGCACCCGCTTCCATAACGAAGTCACTATAAGCGAGTGACTCGTTGACTCCTGCATTGGGGCCTGGGTTTACCGGTATTGGCTCGATTAAGTACCGAGCTTACCGTCGCAATGGCAAGATTCCGTAGTCCGCCTCTCATCCGCAAAGTTGGACCCGTCATTTTTCAGACGTGTGAACTGATTCATTTGGTCCATAAAAATTTTAAGCCAGGACGCGCGATCAAGTGTGGCACTAGGCATTGGGATTTCGTTATTTCCAGCCATTTGTTGTAACAGTATTATCAAAAATAATCGTGTTCTACACTGCGAAAGAAGAATAAAAATAATAAGCATGTGCATCGTTTTGATTTTAAGTCTAATGAACTAATGTCATAACGTGAAGACTCAAGCATTTATACAATTGACCTCCCTCAAGAATTATATAAATGATCCCAAGACTCAATTCTTTGTAAATTGATAAGCTAACCTTTTAGCTAATTCTACCGTTAGAATTCTTGGTCGATAAATTTCTGTAAATTCTATCTTTTAGTCCATCATAATCACGAGAAACTCTTCGGACTATAATGTTGAGATAAACTAAGTCAACACAACTAGTTACCTAACGTAGAAGGGGTCATATTATGCCTACCGACGAAGAAGGGATTCATAGTTGTTTGCCCTTATAAAGACTAATCTCAATTTCCGTTTTAGAGGAAGATCCCATCAACTTTATTTTAATTCATTTTAAGTGAACTAATATCTAGCATGCGAGAATGAATAAACTAAGGTGGTGGCTTAATAAAAAGTGACATCAGTATGTCCATGAAAACTAACATACAACCTATATGAGTCAATTTTTATGCATTTTAGTAGTAGGTGGTTTGGTTTTAGGCGGAATATGATGCATAAACTATCATGTGAATGAAGAGCAATATGAATGAAAACGTAAAACAATAAAAGTACTAGTGTGGCCTATCCTATCAAAATGAACATTAAATACAAGTTTGGAATCCATCCTTGGACCCGAGAAGCTTGTCTTGATGTTCCATCTTGATCCATGTAGCGGGAGTGAGCTCCAATCTCCATCTTTAGTCTTCTTTTGAAAAATACAATAAATAAAATTTACATAATAAACCTATTTATTACATTCTAATTTCAAAACCCAAAACTAAAGAAAAATAAAGGAGATTCGAGATCTCATAATTACATAAAAAATCATGTTTCCTTCATTACGAAAATATAATTTGACTAAGGCCACACTAAGTATTACAATTTACAACCGATTGCAAAAATAGGTAAATTAAACCATTCAATCGATTCATTCAACTAAAAAAATGCATCAACTAAAAACAAATTAAACATACATGACACAATTCCTTAATTATGTTGATTAATTTTATCCAAACCACCTATTTAAATCAAATTAAGTGACAATTCCTCAATTAATCACATTAATTTCAATCTTAATTCATATTAAACTTGTAATATGAATTCAATCAAATCAAAATTTTAAACTCGCTTTAAAATAATTAGGTATCTTTTAATTATGAACCGCTTCACAATAATTAATTTGCCAAAACAAAACAAAAATTTCTTTAAAATTTATCTTGGTAAAAAAAACGAAACAACCAAAATAAATAAAAAAAACTATCTCGGTTTTACAGCTTAAACCGTAAAAAAAAAAATTTTTTTTTTTAATAATCTGTCCAGCCCGTGAACAGTAACAGAAATGAAAAAAAAAAATTTATATCTTGCTCGGCTGAATAGACAAAACAACAAAAAAACAGCCCGTTTTTATTTCTTTCTTCTTGCGGTTTTTCTATAAAAACCATAACAATTTTTTTTTTTTATATTCTGGCTACTGTGAATAGTAACCGAAACAAAAAAACATAAATTTTCACGGTTTTTAAAAATAGAATCCTAATGCCCTTTTTAATTTTAACTTAATCTGCATTAAATCAAACATGACGATTCCATTTATGTTTTAACTTAATCTGCATTAAATCAAACATTTACCAATTCTTCATATGATAATTTTAACTGATTAAAACAACATTATGAAAAATAAAAATGGAAATCTCGCATCAAAAAGGAACAAACACCGGTTGCAAAAATTTTTTTTATTCGGCATTAACAAAAACAATTTCAGCCGTGCCCTATTTTTTTTGAAACCCTAAAAGTTTACATCCAATTTTATGAAAATCATCAAAATTAAAATTCGTGGCCTTGGCTCTGATACCACTTGTGGGATTTATCTGTATGCATCCCTTTAAATATAAGGACTATAACGAATTATAATGATAAAACTAGTCATAAAATTTAAATTGCATAAACAAAATTATATAGGATTTAGAAATAACCTTCGGTCCTAGCAAATACGGCCTAAGAACAATATCAAAGTAGATATTCACCTATGAGTTGCACCCAAGACGATATGAGATATGCCCTTTGATAATGCTAGAATCGATCCAAAAATTAACTAAATAATTTTAGGTTTTTGTGTTTTTTCTGATGAGAGGGAGGCAAGAATGGCTTAGGAAAAATTAGGTTAGAAAATCCTCTCCCCACTCCCTTATAAACCGTGTATAGGAATGGATTAGGGTAGGATTTTCTTTTTTTTTTTATTTTTCTCGGCCCATATCCGAAAATAAGATGATAATTTTCTTCTTATTTTCGGTTATTCCAAAAATGTATAAAATGTGTAAATTGTCATCTAGTGAGGATCGAACCCATGCCCTCTTGGTTTGAGTATCCTCACTATTACCACTATGACACATTCATCTTGTTGATATTAAATATAACCGATTACATTTAATTACAAATTAACAGATTAATTCGTCCAAGCTAACATTACATACATTTAATTAAATATAACTTATTATATTCAATTTACGAATTGACAGTTAATTCGTCTCAAATAATATTATTTAATCTTCATTAAATAATTGTCTCATCAACACATTGACTAACTGTTTAGTCATATAAGGCATCAATGTGATCATATTTCTATAACCACATCTCTCAAATACATCCTAAGGTGTGACCTTTAGGGACCAGTTGATTACCGCCATCTATATGATAATAACGTCAAACTTTCTAGCAAGCCAACCGTTATTAGGTAATCGTTAATCAACTGATTAAAATACGAAGTATACCCTTGTGAACCTGTAAGAGATTTACAAATGTTATCACACTAATTTGTGGAGGACACAAGCTCCAACAGTAGCTATCCTCCTCCGGGTTGTCCAAATTCTCCCCTAAACACAAAAATCAAGATATTAAGTCAAGAACCCATGTTCTTGTAAGATGAAAATTTTGAAATAAGAGAGAAGATGGTGACTTTCTTACTTAGAAAGAAGGGAAATGAGAAAAGGAAGAGAATGGCGCGAAAAGGAACAAGATTGGTGAAGAATTGAGTGAGATATGGTGATTTTAGAGTTAGTGGAGATGGTTCAACAATGGTGGTGTATTTGTTGGGAAATTTCAAAAATTAGGAGTGAGGAGGATGTAATTGTGAGGGTTTAGTTGGGGTTTGGTGTAGAGAAGAGAGAAGGAAAAGGCCCATGAGTCATGATAAGCCCAATAACTCAAAATGAGTCGGTTTCTACTAGAATTTCCGTCTCAAACCTACTATAATTCAAGACAGAGAATATTATTATTAGAATCTACACTATTATCTCCGTTATACGACTACGGCGATATTATATAAAAAAATAAGTTTTAAATAATAATTATTTAATAAAAATTACTTAAAAGATTATTTAAAATATAAGAAAGGCGCGGGGTGTTACATAGTGGACCAAAATACCCTCATCCTTTATCTTCATAAAAACAAAGCAAACGTAAGAAAATTTCACGTCTTACGTAAAACAAAATTAGCGAGTTTATTCACACTGTCAATACCAAAATGCCGTTATTTTATCTTTAGTTTTGAATACATTTTTTTTTGTAAATATAGTAACAGATATTTTCTATCCTTTAAATTTTTTTATATAGTTTCATTATTGATTGGAACAGCTTATAATTCGTTGGTTATGTATTTATGGTAAATATGTATTTTTCAATAAATTCACGTTGTCTAAATATTGATCTGCTAGAAACACCACCAATGCATTCTCTATGAACATATTAAGATGGTGGCATCAATATCAATATCAGTATGAAAGAAGCAAATAGAAAAATCTGAAACCGTGAACGGCTTGTTAGCATCAAGTTGAGTAAATTTTTCATCACTTTTAAATATGAGACAACGGCTTTTAAAAAAAATGCAAAAAAATATAAAACGCTAGCGTGGATTCATATAGTGTAAATATTTTGAAACCAACGCTAATTCGTCAAATAGTTTCGTAAATAACACTAAAACGAACAAAAAATATCCTTATTATTAATATTTATTATACGTAGAAGCATTGTATTAAAAAAAATTATATTTGTTGGTTACATTAATAAATACGAAATACGAGGATCAATACTGAGACGTTCGTTTGTATCTAAGAAAATATTTCTCAATTACACTAACTCTCATTTTTTTTTATTATTTCTTTCCATTTTCCTTTTACACGGTCTTTAAGATATAATTTTTGTACTTTACATTTGGTTTTGTATATATAGCTTGTTTTTTTATTGAGAATAATACTACGGTTGCATTGGTGACTGCTCCGGGACAGTGGAGCCAACGGTGGTGGCCAGAGGTGGTAATGGTGGTTGAGGTAGTTGTGTTGCTGGGTTTTATACACGGTGGAGGGTGGTGGTTTGGTTGTTGATGTTGAGTAGAGAAGGGAGTTAGGGAACGTGTTTCTAGGCTGCTGGTGGTGGTTTCACGGGTGGTCAGTGGGTGTTTGGATGAGTCGTGGTGTAGGGAGGAGGTAGGTAGGTTGGGTGATGACCGTGGTGGTTGGTGGTGTCTGAATTGGAGGGTGTTTATGAGGGTGGTTGGATACGGTTTTGAAACCGTGTATGAGGAGAGTGTTGTGGTGTGTTTTGTGACGGGTTTGATTTGGGTGACTCGGGTTTGTAGTTGAATCGGGTTTTTAAGTATCGTAAACCTTTAATAATAATAAATAATTAATTTGAATAATGAATATAATTTATAAATAATAATGGAAAGTAGTAATTAATAATTGATGGAAAATTATAATATTTATGTTAGGTGACGATTTGTGAAGAAATTATAGTCGGGTTTAGATTGCTTTAATTATTTGCTTGAGCTACTTAATTGGAATTGCTTGCTAGGTAGGAATTTCCTACTCAACTCGATTTTTATTGTTATGTGAATGAATATTTAATTGTTACGGTTGATGAGATTAATGTTGTTATTGTGATTTATTATTGGGATGGAATATTTGTGTTTGCTAAGATGTTGGCTGAGCTGTATAACGGGATTGTTATTGAGTATTTGTTGTTGGTTATATTTGGTATAGAGAGTTGATTATTCAGTTGAGCATAACACGGAGAGTGTTACGTACTGACAGTTGTGCATAGCTAGTATTCGTTACTGCCAGATGTGCATAGTAAGTAATTACTACTGCCAGAGATAGTTGTGCATAGTAAGTAATTACTACTGCCAGGTGAGCATGGTACGTAAGTACTACTGCCAGTTGAGCATAGCACGGTGTTCAGGGGGTTGTGATACTGCCACTAAAGTAAGTGAGTTGTAGGAATGAAGTGATGGGAACTTGAAGGATGTCTATTTTGGTTGGATTATTATTGTTGTTTAGTTTATTCTTACTCAAGCTCGTGGTTGACTGTGTATTCGTGAACACCTGTGATGAACCATAATGGGGAGCAGATTTGACAGGTACTAGAGATTAGTTGACTTATGAGTTATGGGATGCGTGAGGACTTGGCCAGTCTACCTAGAGACCACATAGATTATTAGTCACTTTATTTATTTCCGCTGTGAGTTGCATCTTATTTTATATTAAGTCTTAGTTGGTTAAGTTGTAATAAACAGGTAATCACTAAAGTTTTAATTTAAAGTACTTTGGTTTGTTGTACTTTGTTATTCACTACCCCAGGAAACCGAGATGGTAATAGTCCTATTTATTTGGGAATGTCTAGCTAAAAGCTCTTGAATAAATGAGGGTGTTACAAAGTGGCCTGGTATTAGAGAAAACGATCCTCAGGCCTAACCAATGAACAATAATGAACTTAGGATGTGTCTAATAAAATGAACCCGTGTAGAAACTGTTTAGGAGCCCCTTGTTAGGTTAGTGAGACGTCCTTGATCTGGCCCTTTCAGTTTAAACCGGTTACCTTGAGATCTATTACATCGTGGGGTAATTTAAAATGAATATCGTTTATTTGTCTTGGAAGTTTTGTTTGCCTTGTTTGAATATTGTTTTCATTGATGACTACGGTTCCGGGGACGTAACCTTGATTTTAAGGTGATCGGAATGTGATATGATTTTAACCATTGATATAATCATATGGATATGAGAAAAGTATGTTGGCATGTATGTGGGAGGCGTAATTATGATTAACATGTGAAGTATTATGGAAATTGTGTGGAATTGTAAAGAATGTGATTTGGTTGAATTCTCGTAATTTTACCCTTGATTGCTTTGGCTTCCATTTATTGCCTGTTTAATATCCTTGCACGAAATTTTTATGTATGATAGCCTTATGCGTTAGCTTTGATATGCCACTGGTCTCATGCTTAAATAATATACGGTTTAGGGAAAATAAATATTTTAGTGGACAGTGGTCAGAATATTCCTGTACAGTGATGTTTTTGTTCCATGTTTTTGTAAAAACTGCCATTTAAAACTTACTTATTGTTTAGGTGTGATTCCAACTCCACTGTTTAAAAGATTCATATATGTTTCTAAATCAATAAGCCACGTTGTAAGAAATTATTTTGACATTTTATAGTGATTTTTACAAATTGACCTAAGTTTCTGACAAGTTGCTGTAAAATTTCTATTTCGACCAAATAATTTGTAAAATGCATTATAAATTGACCTTATGAGTTTTTGACTTGATTCTTTCTCTCATGAATTGATAACTATCTGTATTTTCTAAAAAATATAAGTGCTTAAGAAGTAATAATGTTATTATTTATTAATGATTTTTGGAATTTGTAACATGTTTTCTTAGCCTTGAAAAATGTAAGTTTTGTTTCTTATTTTTTGCACATTGATATTTTGATGTTGTAAATTATGTGAAGTAGGATGACATGTCTAGTGATATGCGGAATGTGTTGCCCTAAGCCTATATATATGTTCACAATAATTGCATCCATGTTTAAGTTAGATGTCATTGGTAAGAATTAAATGAACAAATAATAAATTTACATCAATTATGAAGGAAGGGTGGATAGTACCTCATTAGCTTAAGTGACCGTTATACTAAACTAATAGTTGGCATACCTATAGCATTTCCATGCATACTAAGCATACATCTAGTAACCATATGCATACCCATATAGCACAACATTAGCATATGAATTCCGTAATCTAACTTGTTCCCTTATATTCCTTAGGATGTATCCTTACCATAGTACTCGCCCAGAAGACCTATTCATGTTCCCAGATTCAGATTTGAACAAGCATTGCAAAGTCTTGCAATCCCATATGGATGTTTATGGAGCTCTATGGAATCCGAAGTACATAGCTGACACCCATCTTAGAGCCTACACTTTGGTTACCACTCTACCTTTCTCTGGACCTATAGGTGAAGTAAGAGCAAATTACATGACTGAGTACGATAACTACAAAATGGATGAGAACTTTAGTTATTATTATGGATCTATATATCCTCCACATCTCACATATGAAGCCGTTTCAGAAAAATTGAAATACTTAGTGTATGTATGTTGGGCGGATCACCATAGCACCAACCTTGAACCCGAACAAGTTATCCATACCACTGGGATTAATGATGGGGAGGTAGAGTCGTGTATTTTCCTTGGAGAGAGGAAGAGTGAAACCTGGGAAGTGATAGAGATTAGCAATGATGAGGAGGAGGAAGTAAACATTATGTGGACTGGACCTTTTGATGATGATAATGATAGACTTCAGCCTCATCAGCAGTGAGCCTCAGATTACGAGTTGGAAGAAGACGTCACATATCTTGGACAAATGAAGGCATCTAACCCTAAACCTAGAAGGCACAATTGGGCTCGTTTTGGGGATAGACTTCGGAGGGTGATATAAATTAAGAAAAGATTAACTAAACAGTTATGCGTACCTTTTGTTATAGATTATTATTTATCCTGGCAATGTATTCGCCAATAGTTAAGTAAGGTAGTTGAAGCTTAAATAAAGATTAGTTCGAATATCCTATATGATGTGGTTTTGTTATTTAGAAGTAAATCAAAAATTTTGTTATTCATTTAACCATTAATTGGTGTTGTGTTGGAAATAATAGTTGTCTTATATTACAATGTGTGTTTCTTGTTTTGTGGCGTTACAACAATGGTTGGTTGTTCCTATTATTTGTTATTCCGAACTTCGAGGACGAAGTTTATTTTTAGGGGGAAGGAATGTGATACTACAAATGTTTTAGGTTATTATTGTGATATCTTGTGATAAGATTGGCGTAGTTGATAATCGTAAATGGATAATTGTGTTATCATAAGTTGGATGGTGTTTAGTTATGTGGATGTTTATAAGTGTTGTGGTAGTAGTTGTGGGCGAACTTCGAGACGAAGTTCATTTTAAGGGGGGAAGACTGTAATACCCCTTATTTTGATAATAATTTATGAGAATAATTTATGTAATTTAAATAATTGTTTAAAGGCATTTCTAATAATAATTGCAAATAAGACGTTAATTGAATAATAAAGTAAATAAGCAAGTCGGGAATTGGGCTTGACTAGTAATAAGGCCTTGGGCCGTGTGAATAAGATAAGTGGGCCGATTATATTTGGCCTAGTATGAGCATGGTCGGGAATTGTTTCGGAATTTAATAATAATATTAATGAGGAGAACAATAATAGGTAAAGGTAATAATAGTTATAATATTAATAATCCTAAATAATATTAGTGTTATAATAAAATTAGTAAAGGAAATATATAGTAATTCAACTTATGGGAAGGCTAATATAATATGTAATAATAATAATAATATAATTTGTAATGGTAATAATAATAATAATATGGTAATTCCTATAATAATTAGAATAAGGTAATAGTAATAGTTTCCTAATTAGGCTTCATATACTCCCTAATTTTAAGACTATAAATACCATGATAATTCTGAAAAGTAATTCATAAAATAGAAGAAGGAGCTTTTGGAGACGGAAGAGGCAATTAAACGATAAAAGGTAAGAACGTCTTAAACTTAATTAAATTTTATTATAGCTTGTAACCGTGACATTCACAACCACCGTTCATCACCATAAGAGCGACCATAGGACTCGTGACTTTGACCTAGGACGACCTTGGACCACCGTGACTCTGACTTGACCCTTCATTGACCATCGTTGACCGTTCTGGGGTGGTTTTTGGGTCGGTTAAAGGTGGTAGGTTAGGTTAAGCGGGTTTGGAAGCAAAGGAATTTCGACCATATTTGACCCACCAATTGGGGATGTCGTGACCTGGGAATGGTAGGGTTGTGTTGGGGTGGTTGATTTGACCTTGGGAGAGGTGTCAGAGTGGTGGCAGGTGGTAGTTGGTGACGGTGGTGGCGATAAACAGGGGAAAGCAGGGGATTATAGTGGCTGTTTTAAGACGGGCAGTGCGGTTGCTTTGGTAACTGCTCCGGGGAAAGGGGACCACCCCTGGAATCATCGTGGGACAGTGGAGCCAACGGTGGTGGTAATGGTGGTTGAGGTAGTCGTGGTGCTGGGATTTATACACGGTGGAGGCTGGTGGTTTGGTTGTTGATGTCGAGTAGAGAAGGGAGTTAGGTCACGTGTTTCTGGGCTGCTGGTGGTGGTTTGACGGGTGGCCAGTGGGTGTTTGGATGAGCCGTGGTGTAGGGAGGAGGTAGGCAGGTTGGGTGATGACCGTGGTGGTTGGTGGTGTCGGGATCGGAGGGTGTTTATGAGTGGACATGGGCCACCCGCGCGTTGTTTATGTTTGAGGCGTCGACACTTCTCCCACGGAACCTTGGATAGCCAAAGTACGTCATGGGCCGTTACCGATTTGTGAGGCATTAAAACCGGTGAAAGCTTGAATATGCCTGCATTTGTGGAGTCGCCACCAATTTTTATGGAAAATTGGAACCGTTTGAATACCATCCTGTCATGTCAAGACACAAAGTAGTGACATGAACACTGAGAACTCGTTACCCTTAACATTCTATGTCTAGAATGACTCTCGCGGATGCCAATGAACACGGATGTTCATAGAGAACTGTAGTAAGGGGTAAGGGTACGTATTAGGAAGTCCTTTTACTGAACACCTAATCCCACCCGCCTCGATAGCGGCCTCTACTAATGATTAGGGAAGTTATTTATATTTGATATGTCGTCGATTATATGCATGCAATGCAACATCCACAGATTAATCCTTGCATGTGAATTAAACTATATCGGTGAACAAATAATTTAGCAATTATTAATGTCGAATTGGGATTTAGAATTCATTGCATGTGAAAGAGAAGTGAAATAAGTCATACATAAATAAATGTGATAAATAAATAACGATAATTGAAATTACAATTGATTACAATGGTTAAACGATTTACGTCAAAAGTACACTTAAGACGGAATTTTGAAGATAAAAAGAAAGGAAAATAAAGGTTAGAAGTTAAAGTAATAAAATGGGTCAGATTAAGGGTGATATTACGATTATTAGTTAATTAAACACGTAATTAAAGGCTACGTCAAAGCGAGAAAAGAAGTTCAGGGACAGAAATCATCTCAGAACAGGCGCAGTACCTGCTGCGTCCCTTGGAAGAGGCGCAACTATTCCTGTGTCTGTTCTTGAGTTGAGCTCTGGCTGTGAAGTCAGAACCGCTATTTGTTAATGTTCGTTGATGTATTTAGGATCAATTATCGATATTAAACTCAAGTGAAAGTGATTTAGCATGTTAATTACATCTGGAATCGTCATAAAAATGATAAACACAGATGAAAACGAATTAGAACGAGTTAGATTTATTTATGATGTCGGAAATACAAAAGGAACGAACTTGAAAGTCGAACAGAATTTGATAAACTGAAAATAAATAAAAATAAATAAAGGAAATTATGTACAAAAGACGAATCCCAGAAACTTGATATGGACAAATCGAGTTTCTAAAATCCGGGTTTGATTTGATGACGAAAACCCGTAAATATCGAGTTATAAGGGATTTAAGTCGAAAATAAAACGTTATTATCGAATAGGAATTATTAAAACATGGTTTATGTACTAAAGAACGAAAGAAAATAAGAAAAATAAGACAAAAAGAACGAAACAACAGAAAACCCGAGGAAGAAGAAGAAGAGCAGGAGCAGCGGCAGCCTCTGGAAGAGGCGCATCAGATGCTGCGACCCTTTGAAGAGGCATAGCTGCTGCTGCGTTTTTTCTCGACGTTAGGTATCTGCTGTTACGCAAAGACAGTTTTATAAAAAGGTTTTTTTAAGTCGGTTTTAAATATACTTTTGACGTAAACCTTACATTAATTGTTGCAAAAATAAAATACAATAAATAAAGATGGGATTTACACCCTCAGACTTACATGTTTGACGAAACGAGATTGACTAAGTTAACGTTAGTGATTGCTCGACTCGAATATATGTAGAAAGTGCCCTCGTTGGAGGATTTTAGATTAATTGATTGATGTGTAGTGGTCAAATTGGTCGGTCATGAAGTGTGACTGATACTCAGAATGATCTGAGCTTACGTGGTCGATTGATCAAGCACGTAGACGTAAAAAGCTTAGAGCAAGGTCTAGAATGAAAAGAGAGAAGAGAAGGGCGGACACTCGCGTGAAAAATTTGGAGACCGAAGGTCTCTATTTATACTAAAAAATGTGAAGAGTTTTGGAATGACACAAACTTTGGAAAGAAATCACAGAAATATTCCGTAAACAGTCAAAGAGGGCTGAGAAGAGGTACAACAGCTGCTGCGGTCCTTCCAAGAGGCGCAGCACCTGCTGCGTCATTTCCCCACAGGTTTCTTCTTACGGACGAAAGATTTCCGCGTTTCTATGATGGAATTGCGGTAGATCTCTACTTCCTTATTCCGAAAAGTATGATATATGGGATATATTTTACCAAAAGATATAAAATTTAATTTAGGAATAAATATCTAGAACATTCCGACTCGGCATTTTAAACGGTTTCTTAGAAAATGAAGCGGTTTTTTACTCGGACTCCAAATGAACTCTAATTACTTTCAAAACGACCGTATCGATGCGTAGATGATGACCAAGGGGTAGACACAAGTGTTTGAGCTATCACCTGACGATAAACTTACAGACTGCCATAAATCGTTCTACGTACCAAACACGCGGCCCAATCATCACTAGGTGGTTGGCGGAAGGTGTAGAAATGAGGTATCTACAGAGCCCCCACTTTGAATGAGGCTTGGACAAGGCGAAAGTCAAAGTATAACCCTCAGGTCAATCGAAGATTACAACCTGACGGCTATGGCAACGCAAGGCGATTCAAATGGACTGAACCAAGGACCTGTCGTCGGGAACATTTTAGAGTCTGTCGTCTATCGGGGAGGGTTTTTTAAAGTCCATTAGACTACGTAAGGAAGCTCGCCAGCCATAAGAAGAAATCGTACCTGAGAATATGCCAGGGTGAAACGGGACCGAGGGCGTTTTGGCGAAAATTTGGGTCTGAAAGCAACTTGAAGTCTGAAGGCTAAAGGATTACCTGAAAGATCTGAAGGGTTATCTGAAAGATAAATGATTGTCTGAAAGGTCTGAAGGATTTGATATAGTTCGCAGGACGCCGGGAGAACTGCTGGAGAATCTACTTGCATCGGTCTTCAAGCGAACTCTGCTTCTTAGAAATTCGTAGGCTGTGAATTGCAACGAAATCTCGCTTGGAGAAACATATAATGTCTTGATTGTCAACAGCAACAATGCAAAATATCGTTGGAGAAGCATATATCAACGACTAGGAACATCTTGATCGTCATGAGCAACACTGCAAAATATCGCCGGGGGAAATATAGACGACTCTGTCTGGATTGAGTCATTCTTAAGAGATCTGCTTGCATATGCTTTCAAACAAACTCCGCTTCTTGAGAAGTACATTGGCTATAATGAACTCTCGCTGGGGATATAAATGTATTGACAAAGGTGTGTCTTAAAACCGTCGAGGAAAATGAAGAGGCTTGAATGATAGTGGCGCGTCCTAAGCACCGCTGCGAAAATCCGCTCGGTTGTTGCAAGCGAAATTCGGATAAATAACTGATGAGTCCGTGAACTGGGTTAAGAGGATCCCTGCTGGGAAACAAAAATACTGTGTCGGCTTTGCAATCCGTTTAGAAAAATACGGGTCTGGACGAAAAGAATGCCTAAAAAGAACCAAATGTATGTTATAAGATGTCGGAGAAGAGGCGCACAAAACTTGGCCCCACAAATAACAAACTTATAAGGAACTTTAAAAATTTGAGCTGAAATGTCGCTAGGGAATAGGCGCAGTAGGAGCTGCGGCATTTGGAAGGGGCGCAGCTAGTGCTGCGTCTTTTCTTGGGCTTGTCCCTGTCTGGGTAAAAACCCGAATAACCGTGTTCTATTTCATAATTACAAAACACAATTTCTTCTCAAATTCTCTCAAATTCCAACCAAAACTCGTCAAACTTGATCAATTCGTGCCATAAATCATGACTAATCGAGGTATGTATCTTATTCTTGCTTTAAATTCGTGTTTGTGCTTGAATTTGAGTCGAAAAAATTAGGGTTCTTCCCCATTTATGTCGAAAAATTGGGGCTTTGCCTCAAATGAATTTGCTTGATAAAATTGACATTAGAAATGGGTAATTGGAAATATTAGCAACATAACCACGTATTCTTTTTGCATTTTTGCCAAGCATTAGCATTTGGGTGAAAAATGAGACGGTTTCTCAGCTGTTTCGAAAATCGCCTTTAAAATGACCTTAGGATTGTCCATTTTTTATGAAATTTGGTGTTTTAGAACCTTTGTGTAATGGGTAAACTTGCTATCATGTCGAATTTTCGATTTGTGACAACTCTTTTAGAACACTTTTTAGGGCATAATCGCTATTATAGCGAAATGCCGTCGAAATTTTAACTCAAACCCGTAACTAGGCTTGAACTTAGACTTGAATTGCCCCAACCTTCCACATATATGGTCTGGTTTTGAAAGAAATGGCCAAAGATGACGAGAAAAATACTTTTAATGCTTGAAAATGCTTAAAACGACCTCAAAGAGGCTTGTCATGGCCTTGTTTATCTTGATTTTGCAGGTGACGTGCCTTCTACGTCGGGGAGGGACCCCATGGACGTGTTCTTCAATCCTTCTCGTGCTCTCGTAGGGGGAGAGAGGTAGGAGGAGATCGAGGAGGAGGTTGAGGAGGTCCCGAGGAGGGCCAACGTGGGGCGAGGTGGTCGCCAGCTCGTTGGTGCACCTGAGTGGGCCGAGAAATGGGATGGTAGGCATCTCATTTTTGCGGCATAGAGCCACCTGTCTTACACGACGGCGAGGAGTTTGGTAAATTTCGAGCTTGTCATTTTCATTACCTTTCCTATTCGTCTGTTGTTTTATTTCTCATTTGTCTTATGCTAAAGATAGCTTTTGCTTTGAAATGATACAGGAAGCCCGAAACATGAGGTCATTTTCTGGTTACACGACGATGATGGATGCCTTCGGGAGACTGTCGGAGGAGGAGAAGGCCATCATCGAGTTGGGAGCCTTCGGATATTTGGTGGGAGCTTGGAGGGCGATTAGGGAAAGGAAGATTCGGGCTAACCTTATCCTGATTCGAGCTTTCCTTGATCGGTACTAGGACACGACCTCGACTTTCCATATGCCGTTTGGAGAGGTCGGGGTCACTTTGGAGGACTACGACATGATCTCGGGTCTGCCGTGTGGAGATGAGACTTCAGTGTGGCCGTCGACGGCCATGAGAGTAGACTCGGCCGAGGCGAGGAGGCTGATCGGCTGGAACCTGACGGCAGGTGCTGTCACCGTTCCTGGGTTGGTACTGAGTTCTTACGTCAGGGACTACTTCGCAGGTAGGACCCTGGTGATGGTGACGATGGATGGGAGGAAGGTGTCTCCTCCTCCTTGTACTGCTGAGCAGAGGGCTCATCTGTGGTTGTGGTGGTTCTTGTCTTCGATTTAAGACAAGGGGGAGAGGCTATCGACGAAGCTTCTTCCTTTTCTCGCTGACCTGAGTAGCCTAGGTCGTTGGGACATGGTTACTTCTGGCTTTGCGGTCCTCACTTATTACATGAGGGCCATGGTACATCCGGAGCTGATGAAGATGGGACTTCTCCTGCCACTGTTGGTCCTGGGTTCCTGTTGGAGGTATGAACCTTACCTTTGAATTATGAAAGATCATTATTCCTTCATTTCTTTATTGCTACAGAAAATAATCATTATCTTGTCAGCAGGCGTGGGTGTACTCTTACTTTCCCAGCTTCGTGCCCAAGAGGACGGAGCCTGAGCGATGGCGTACCCTGTGGTGAGGGACTGGGTGGTGTGTCGTAGGAATAGCCATCGCTCTTTTTACGACGTTTGTCGGAGGGGGTGAATGCCCTGAAGTTGGACAACGTAAGTGCCTTCGCTCCTTATTTGATTACTTTTCTTTTTCTGTCTTTTATTTAGAAGCGATCATAGGAATGACCCCTTTCCCGTTTAGAGCCGATCATAGGAATGACCCCTCGTTTTCTCATTTAATTGGGTGCCTAGACCTTGGGAGAGCTACCCTGAGGCTCCAGCTTTCGTGGCTGAGGTCCTTCGTCTTAGGAGCTCGAGTCGGCTGTTGCTGAGGACGCCCATGGGACCTGTGTGATACTTGGGCGAGCGTTTGACTCGGCAATGCTCTCGTGACACCTTTACGGTTCCCATCGATCCTCCACGAATGATGTTTAGGGAGCCTTCTGAGGCCTAGAGAGAGGCTGACTTGACCGACGTGGGTGGTGACGCCCTCCTTTTTCCTGGCGAGGAGTACTCTGAGTTCGTTCGTCAGAGGTTAGCGTACTGGCCAATCGTGGTAAGCCTTTTACCATTTTAATCATTTTTGAATTGATTTGATGAATTATCATCAAATAAAGAGTCGTTCGAACTTTGTAGGATATTGAGGTGGCAGGCGTCGAGTCCCCAGCTTACCCCGAGGTGTTGGAGTACACTGACGCGGCGGGCATGACGACGATCTCAGAGCTCCGCGATTTGGGCGAGGAGGTGACCGACGCTGGTCTGGACGAGTGGCAGCACGTCGTGAGGAGGGGAAGCCCCCAGCTTTAGCCGTCCTTATTAATTTATTGCATTGGAATACTTTTGTTCCTTTTTGAACCTTATTTGTATTCGAATGCAGGTGGCACTGCCCCGGTACGTGGCGTTGTGGAGGGTGGCCAACCGGATGCGGGCTACGGACATCGAGGCACTCGTAGGTGGCCGGGGATGATATGTATGAACCTCTCATTCCCTATTTTATTTATTTTATGACATTTCAAATTTCGTTGCAACAAACTGTTTTTTCACCTTACCAAAATGATTGAAATGAGGCATTTCTTCATTTGTATGCAGAGAGAGCGTGACCTAGAGCACGAGTTGGCGCAGTCCCGGAAGGAGACGTCTCGTCTGTTGAGGGAGCTTGAGGTCAGGGGCGCTGAGATCGCCGCCCTCGAGGCGACGATAGTTGAGTTGAGGGGCCACTAGGACTAACTGCCCTTTTTTGTTGTTGTCTTGTATATGTCTTGTACATTTTGGACTTTTCCGGACTCTGTTTCGGGCGAGAGCCCCCAATTTGATGTATATACTGTCTTTGGTTGTATACATAATGGCCTAAGTGCCTTTACTGCTGGGTGTTTGCTGTTCCTGCAGGTTAGCTTAAAAAAAACAGGTTTGGTAGGTGACGGTTTGTGCCGTCATGCTGCCGAAATTTACATAGAATTTACACGTAAAAGATACAGCATATAGGTGGCCTAAATTGGCGCACAATGAAAAAAAAAGAGTAAAAAGTGCCCGAAAATGAGCGAAAATGACAAAGTAAAAAAAGTGCCCGAAAATGAGCGAAAATGACAAAAATGTCTAAAAATGACGAAAATGATCAGAAATGCGCAAAAATGCCCCGAAATGAGCAAAATGACCGGACAGTAGGGAGGGATACCCCCTAAAAAAAATTAAAAACAAATGTATAAGTGTGAAATGTATTAATAAAGAGGAGTGAAATGATTACCCTAAAAAAAAGAAATAAAAATGGGCAAGTATGCGTGTTTGGCGAAAATGTCGAATTTGTCTCGAAAAGCGAACTCGAAAAGGATTAGGAAACATAAAACTTGGTAATTTTGTCGAAATTACCAAATTAAGATCCTATAGGAATAGGAAATCATAGCCAAAAGGAAAATAGGAAAGATCCATGGCTGAGCATACGGAAAAGGACCTGAGGAAGAGGCGCAGCAAGAGCTGCGACTCTTCGAAGAGGCGCAGCAAGAGCTGCGACTCTTCGAAGAGGCGCAGCAGATGCTTCGTCATTTCTCCTGTTTGGCAGTCCTCGACAAAATTTAGGAAACAACGAATAGTATAATAAGAGACTTTGGGTGAGTTTTTATTCACACAATTCCTTCTTCTTCTTCTTCTTCCGTCTATTACATTAAAACTCACATATCCTCTCAAAAAATTTCCAAAATTATGGATGCCTTTGAAAACCGTCTTAAGGAATGGATGAATGAGTTTACAATCATTGAGAAATACGACATGGGTGATTTCAATTTAGGATCGATCTTGAGTCTCAAATTAGTGAAAGTGGTGAAACCCTTCTTGGATGCTTGTCTTGAGTATTGGGACCCAAATTTCCACGTATTTGCCTTTCCGGGAGGCGAAATTTGTCCTTTTCCTGAAGAAATAGCTGCCGTTGGAGGATGGGATCCAGAAAATGTACCACCCCCTAGCGCTCAAGGATGTAAAAGTAAATTTAGGGACTTGCTTGGGTTGACCAAGGCTGAGGGAGGCTGTCTTGTGACCTCGAAAGGTGTCCGTATGTTTGACTTTATCGATCGGTTTATAAATAGGGAGTACCCTACTATTTCCTATGTTGCGAGGCGCAGGGCCTTCGAGTTTTGTCTACTTCATTGCTATGTCCTCCGAGGGCATGTTTTTGAGGATAGGAGAGGTGATCCTCGTTTTCTGAGCCTAGTGGAACAAATGGAGCTGCGCAAGAGCCCAGCATGCCTTTGCTTAGGGGAGACCATTCTTGGTTTGAATAATAGAAAGGCCAACCACGTGTTTCCTTATTTGGGGAGTCCCGTCATCCTGCAGGTAAGAACCTACTTCTTTTTTTTTCGACCGTTTTTTTTTTTTTTTCGTTTTCTTCTTCTTTGTTATGAATAATAGAGAGTTATGAGAGAATATAGAGAGCAGAAAGGTATTCAACTTTATTCATATGAAGGGTATATATAGTACAAGAGTACATCTGTAATATGGTAATTGAATATCTCATAAAGATACGATTATATATGGACATCCATATAATATCTCTAGATATTTCGTAACACTCCCCTTTAGATGTCCATCATCGGAGAAAATGCCTCGTTAAAACCTCTACTAGAAAAACCCTATGGGACAAAAATCTAATAAAGAAAAAAGAGTACAATAATCTCCGTAATACGCACAAAGTGTTGCCTCGTTAAAAACCTTGCCTGGAAAACCCAGTGGGACAAAACCATGGCTAAGGGAAAAAGAGTGCAACGCGTATTTACTCCCCCTCATTAAAACATCGCTTGACATCCTTAAGACGACGTAGCCCAAGTTGATAGATTACCTTCTCAAATGTCTTGCTCGGAAGTGCCTTGGTAAAAATGTCTGCGAGATTTTCACTAGAGCAGATTTGTTGAATACTAATGACACCATCTTTTTGAAGATCATGAGTAAAAAAGAATTTCGGCAAAATGTGCTTCGTTCTATCACCCTTGATGAATCCTGCCTTGAGTTGAGCGATGCACGCAGTATTATCTTTATGTAAAATAGTTGTGACTTATTTCTTGGAGATAGATCGCATGATCCTTCAACATGATGAATAATTGATCTCAACCATACACATTCTCGACTAGCTTCATGAATTGCTAACAACTCAGCATGATTTGAAGAAGTGGCGGCTATAGTTTGCTTCACAGAGCGCCATGAGATAGGAGTATTACCACATGTAAACACATAGGGAGTTTGCGAGCGGCCATTATGTGGGTCAGAAATATAACCTGCATATGCAAAACCAACTAACTCTGTTTTGCATTTATTAGAATAATATAAACCCATATCAGACGTACCTCGAAGATAACGGAGTAAATGTTTGACTCCATTCCAATGCCTTTGAGTTGGAGAAGAACAATATCTTGCTAAAAGATTTACTGAAAAAGATATGTCGGGTCGTGTATGACTAGCAAGATACATCAAAGCTCCAATTGCACTCAAGTACGGTACTTCAGGACCAAGGACTTTCTCATTTTCTTCACGAGGTCAAAACGAGTCGTTCTTCACATCTAGTGTTCTTACAACCATAGGAGTATTCAACGAATGTGCTTTATCCATTTTAAACTATTTTAGCACTTTATCAATATAGGTCCCTTGATGTAACAAAATTCCATTGTCAAGATGTTCAATTTACAGACCAAGACAAAATTTTGTCTTTCCTAAATCTTTCATCTCAAATTCTTTCTTCAAACATTCGACGTCTTTTGTAATTTCTTCAAAAGTTCCAACAATATTAAGATCATCAACATAAACAGCAATAATCACAAATCCGGATTTTGACCTCTTTATGAATAGACATGGACAAATAGGTTCATTTTTATAACCTTCTTTTAACAAATATTCACTAAGACGGTTATACCACATACGCCCGGATTGTTTCAAACCATAAAAAGATTTGTTTAGCTTGATTGAATATTGCTCTCTTGGACTTGATTTTAATGTGTCGGGAAGCTTAAAACCTTCAGGGAGTTTCATGTATATTTCATTATCAAGCAAGCCATACAAATAAGCTGTGACAACGTCCATAAGACGTAAATCAAGTCCTTCCCTGGTAGCCAGACTAATCAGATATCGAAAAGTAGTTGCATCCATTATAGAAGAATATGTCTCTTCATAATCAATACCAGGTCTTTGTGAAAAACCTTGTGCAACTAAACGAGCCTTATATCTGACTATCTCGTCTTTTTCATTTCTTTTTCGCACAAACACCCATTTGTAGCCTACTGGCTTTACTCCACTGGGTGTGCGAATTACTGGCCCAAATACTTCTCGTTTAGCCAGTGATTTTAATTCTGCGTCAATAGCATCTTTCCATTTAGGCCAATCAATTCTACTTCTGCACTGATCAACAGACTTTGGTTCATGATCCTCATTTTCATGCATGATATCAAGCGCTACATTGAATGCAAAAACATCATCATCGACGTCGACTTTGTTTCGGTTCCATGTTTTTATAGACATGACATAATATATCGAGATCTCTTCACAATCTTTATTTTCAGGTACCTGAATCTCTTCTAGATTAATATTATCAGTCATGTCTCCAAGCTTTTCAAGGGGCTTTTCAAAAGCTATCTTATCCTCAACATTGCCATTATCAACTTTTGCTCCTTTTTTTTTTCGAGGATTTTTATCTTTGGAACCAATAGGTCTACCATGCTTCATGCGTGCTTTAGACTCATTTGCAATTGAAAGTCCTTCAGGGACATTAATTTTAGCTGGAGTATTTACAGCTGGTATATGAGATTTTATCACTCCTTTTGGATCAGTGAAGACATTTGGCAGTTGGTTTGCTAACCGTTGTAAATGAATTATCCTTTGAACTTCAAGTTCACATTCTTTAGTTCGAGGATCTAAATGAGATAATGATAATTCATGCCAACTTATCTCTTTTACCAGTTGTTTATTTTCTCCCCCTAATGTTGGGAAAAGTGATTCATCAAAATGTCAATTAGCAAAACGGGCCGTAAATAAATCTCTTGTAGACGGCTCTAAAAATTTAATAATTGATGGAGATTCGAACCCAACATATATTCCCAACCTTCTTTGGGGTCCCATCTTTGTACGTTGTGGTGGACTAATTGGAACATATACACCACAGCCAAAAATTCTTAGGTGAGAAACGTTTGGTTCGTGACCAGAAACCAAATTTAGGGGAGATGATTTATGATAACTCGTTGGTCTGATGCGAATTAGTGCTGCTGCATGTAAAACAGCATGCCCCAATGCCGAAATAGGCAATTTAGACCTCATAAGCATTGGTCTCGCAATTAATTGAATGCGTTTTGTTAATGACTCAGCAAGGCCATTTTGAGTATGAACATGTGCTATAGGATGTTCAACACTTATCCCAATAGACATACAATAATCATCAAAAGTTTGTGAACTAAATTCACCAGCGTTGTCAAAACGAATAGTCTTAATGGGATAATCTGGATAGTGAGCTCTTAATCTTATCAATTGAGCTAGTAATCTCGCAAACGCCAGGTTGCGAGTTGACAATAAGGACACATGTGACCATCCAGTTGATGCATCAATTAATACCATAAAGTATCGAAATGGTCCATTTGGTGGATGTATAGGTCCATAAATATCACCTTGTATCTTTTCCAGAAATGTAAGGGATTCATTCCCTATCTTTGTAGGTGATGGCCTAATAATTAATTTGCCTTGTGAACAAGCGACACATGAAAATTCACTAGTTTGAAGAATTTTCTGATTCTCTAATAAATGTCCACGTGAATTTTCAATGATTTGTCGCATCATTAATGATCCAGGATGGCCAAACCGGTCATGCCAAACAATAAAGTTGTTTTTATTTGTAAACTTTTGGTTTACTAGTGCATGAGATTCAACTGCACAAATTTTCATATAATGCCAAAAGATAACGCTTGTAGTTTTTCCAACACACTTTTCTTATTCAAATTTGAACGTTTGATATATAGGTATTCAACCCCATTCTCATTTGCTGTCTCAATATGAATACCATTTCTGCGGATATCATTAAAACTTAGCAAATTTCTTTTTGACTTAGGAGAGTACAAAGTCTTCTCTATTTCAATATTTGTTCCATTAGGCAACAAAA
This sequence comes from Silene latifolia, assembly GCF_048544455.1. NCBI lineage: Eukaryota > Viridiplantae > Streptophyta > Magnoliopsida > Caryophyllales > Caryophyllaceae > Silene > Silene latifolia. Next base: position 51,984,610 of record NC_133536.1, read on the forward strand.
TATTAGCTCTTCCGGAGCCCTTAATTAATTTTGTACTACCAGCAATTGTACAAACATTTGTCTTTTCCTCTTTAAGACAAGTAAAATATTTCTTATTTTTAAGAATTGTGTGCGTAGTCGCACTATCTGCAAGGCATACATCTCCATGTGTAGCTCCCATAATCTTCATAAGATAAATTATATGTAATAAGTTACATACGTAAAATAATGTAAAATTGCTCCATATATTCATATATTAAAAGGTTAATAAAAACACTAAACATGTGTATTAAATATGTTTAAAATAATTATACAGGAGGAAAAATAAATAGTAGGTAGGTACGTAATGCCACTTGTTAATCAAGATATTACTTATGCTGTTAGATTAACAGGAAGAAAAATGGTTCGTGGGTACGTAATTAATATCACTGTGATTAAAAAATAGTATGTACGTAATCAATTAACATCATTCGGAAACATGTGTACGTAAATATGTGAACAAATTGTGTACGTAAAGCAGACTTTGTAATTAAATTGAGAATTCATTTATTATAAATAAAATTATTAGTAATGTCTATAAAGTAAACTTAACAAACACACTTTATAATATCCGAAAGCAAAGAATGAATAGTAGTTGAATTGAACGAAAAATAAATAACTTAAGTAATACAAATAAATTTAGTCCAATTTCGGGACACCTCCCTCGCCAATCAAAGGGCCAATTTCTCCATTAGGATCAAAGGTCATGAAATCTGAGATGTCCAAATCCATAAATTTGCCAGATACGAAAAGTAGATTGTTATCACCATCAGCATAATTCGTCTCAAAATTTTCATGCTCAGCAGCAAAATTTGCTTCAATATTCTTCCCTTTAGTATTTTTCTGAGACTGCTTGTAAAGATCAACAAGATGTTGCGGCGTACGACAAGTATTAATCCAATATCCTGTACTACCACAACGGTGACATAGATTTTCACCAGTTTTCTTTATCTTATAATGTGGACGATCTTTTGGTTCCCCCTTTTGGTGAGAATACGATCTTTTAAATTTTCCACCTCTACCACCACAAAAATTGTTTCGTCCTCGTCCGCGTCCACGTCCAAGGCCACTACCTCTAGTGTGACCCGAATATTTATTTGTCGCATTCACTATAGGGAATTGACCAGAAACTGTCGCATTCACTTCTGGGAATGGATCAGTGCTAGTAGGATGGGATTGGTGGTTTTTTAACAGGATTTGATTACTTTGCTCAGCCACCAATAAGTATGAAACTAGTTCAGAGTATTTTTTAAATCCTCTCTGACGATATTGCTGTGAAAGTAGCAATTGTGAACTATGAAAAGTCTGATATGTTTTTTCCAACATATCTGCATCATATATCTTTTCTCCACACAAAGTTAACTGTGAAGCGATTCTGTGCATGGCTGAATTATACTCAATAATGGATTTGAAATCCTGTAACCTTAGGTGGATCCAGTCAAATTTTGCTTTAGGAAGAATTACTGTTGTAAGATGGTCATACCTTTCTTTCAGATTTTTCCATAAGATCAAAGGATCTTTCACAGTCAAATATTCATATTTGAGTCCCTCATGAAGGTGACGACGGAGAAAAATTATGGCCTTGGCCTTATTTTGTTCGGATGCTGTATTCCCAACTTTAATAGCCTCGCCAAGGGCATAAGACTTAAGATACATCTCGGCATCTAACACCCATTCAGAATAATTACTTCCAGAGATATCGAAGGCCGCAAAATCAAGTTTGGTCAAATTCGACATAATTAACTATCAAGAAATAAGATAAAGTTAGAACAATACAATGATATTATATAAATTATGATGAACGTGTAATAAACAAACATGCGATAATATAACATTATACCGAAAGAAGACAAAATTAGTTTGTAAAGTAGTGTAATCATGGTAACTTTTATACGTAGTTAAGCATGGTTTTTCAGCCAATCATTAAATTGATTAAAAGTGCAATTGTTAGTTTGAAAAGCAGTGTAATCATGGACAGATAGTTAAGCATGGTTTCTACGTTATTTTTTTTCTTTTTTTTTTTATACGTAGTTAGTAGTTACGGACAACAGAGATGCAATTGTCAAACAGAAAACACTTTGTGGAAGAATGAAAAGAAAATTAAGATACCATACACAATGTAGAGAAATAATAAATGTAGGGTTAGAGATTCGTGCTGATCACGTGTTATGAATAATAGAGAGTTATGAGAGAATATAGAGAGCAGAAAGGTATTCAACTTTATTCATATGAAGGGTATATATAGTACAAGAGTACCTCTGTAATATGGTAATAGAATATCTCATAAAGATACGGTAATATATGAACATCCATATAATATCTCTAGATATTTCATAACACTCCCCCTTGGATGTCCATCATCCGAGAAAATGCCTCGTTAAAACCTCTACTAGGAAAACCCTATTGTTATGAATAATAGAGAGTTATGAGAGAATGTAGAGAGCAGAAAGGTATTCAGCTTTATTCATATGAAGGGTATATATAGTACAAGAGTACATATGTAATATGGTAATAGAATATCTCATAAAGATACGGTAATATATGGACATCCATATAATATCTCTAGATATTTCGTAACATTCTTTTTATTGTGTTTCGTTTTTTTTTGGTCGACATATGGATATTAATTCCTGTCCCTTTTTGCAGGTTTGGCTGATGGAACGGTTGCGGTTGATCGAGCCCCCAGTTAATATGTCAGGATATCATGCTCGATCAATTGCAATGAGAACTAGGCTATACATGGTGGACTTCACTCGGTTATGCAACTACTGGGAAAACAAGTTGAAGAGCGAGGGTGGTCCGTTGATTCGATGGATTGTGCCATGGTGGCATCTCAGGTCAGTCGCTGGAGTCTCATCTTTGGATCCGACATGGTCAGTTTGTGTCCCTGGCTTGGAATTCATGGTTTGCATCTTTCCGGAGAGATTGATGAGGCAAGAGGGCCTTTAGCATAAAATTCCGAAGCTTGATACCGTTCCCCAAACGGCCTTGGCACATACTTCTGTTAGAGTATGTGTCCTCAACATTAGTGCGATCACATTATTGAAACTCATGGTAAGAATACGTATATGGATGATTCATTTATATATCTCAACTGATCAACATTAATCAGTAATGATTGGCTGACTAGAGTTTGGCATTACTGTCGTTTAACGGTGGTGATCAGTTGATCCCTTAAGGTCACACCTAAAGGACGATTCCCTTAATAGATAATTTATTTAATTGTATATCGATACAGATTAATTAATTCCTTATAATTGAACAATTTATATTTTGAGTGAGAGCTTTATATCTTATTGTAATATGATTAAATAAGATTTAATTTTAGTAATTAAATGTTATATTACTAAAATACATTAATGTTTATGAAACAATAGAGATGAGAATAATTAGTTAAATATAATCACAAAATGTTGTGAATTATATTAACATGACCCATTTTATACACTTGTAATTATTAATTACTAGTTAATTTGTCAAATGTAACTATTTGATACAAAATGATATTTATTTAGTTAAATATGCATTATGATTCACTAGGGCATGGTATGTGACACATTAGCTACCATGACAAATTTGACAAAATACAAAGTTAAAATGGACATGCCTTTTCTTTAAGGGTGCCGGTTTGGGGTAGGGTGATTAGGGTTATGTGGTTAATTATTTTAATTGTTAAAACATATTGATAATACCCTAATCCTAGACCACTAACCCAGTGTGCAATGATAAGACATATTAAGGGACATACATTGGCTCTTAGAAGGCCCCCAAAACCGGCACACCCTAAACAAAAATAAGAAAATTGGTTTTCTTATTCATTCATTCATTCATCTTATTTTTTTCACTATTTACTCTCCTTCTCCATTTTCTCTCTAAAATAGTTTTAGATCTAAAAGAAATTATTCAAGTAAAATCTAACAAATCTTTCTATATTACTATAGTAGTAATATCATTTTTATTAGATTTAATATAAGGATACTAATTATATTACCTAGTTAGTGATTTAATTAGTATTAAGGGATAGTCTTGGTGCAACTAAGAGGAGAATCTCTATTTTGGGATTTTGGAAGATCATCCATATACATTATCGCTCAAGAATAAGTGGAGGAAGGAGTCCTCACTTTTGCCCTTTTCGTGCCTTACCTACATTGTGAGGAACCTAATTCTTCCTTATTTCATCTTATGTTATGCATGCAACTAGATCTATAATTAAATAAGTCTAATTAGAGGGTTATAGAATCCTTTCAAGTGGTATCAGAGCATTAGGATGTTACATGCATAATCGATTTATAGTTTTTTTCGAGTTATAGTAACTTAAATAAAACTTAAAATTTGTGATTTATTAAATAATGTCACGAAATCTTTTTGCATATTATATATTCTGGTCCAAAAATGTATTTAGGTCATTTTGATGATTTATGGTATTTTATTGCTCATTTTAATGATTTACAGTGATTTTATTACATTTTAATGAGTAAAATGGTATTTAAAATGCTAAAAATAGGTAGACATAGTTTCTGGCCTTGAAATTTTTATATGATTTCACATGCATATTTTACTTATTGTATGTAAAATTTCGTATAAATTTGATTTATTTTGCATGATTTATAATTGTTATGTGATAAAAATGGAATAAATGGAGGTAAAATGGTTAAAAATAGTTAAACTTTGAAACAGGCCATGAAAATTTTATATATTGTCACATGCACATTTTACTCATTGTATGTAAAATTTGAGATGAACACAATTCATTTTGCATGATTTATGAATTTTTAGTGTAAAAATGACACAAATAGTGACTATTTTAGCAAAAATAAATAAAACGAATTATATGGCATGAGAAAATTATTTTAGGTTGCATTTATATCCTACATATCAGATATAAAGTTGAAACATTGATTAGATTAATTTTCATATGCTTTAGATGTTTTATTTGATAAAACCGATAAATCGCAACTATATTTTTCTCGAAATAAATTCGAAAATTTTAACCTTGATTTTTGACATTTCGAGTGTCATGGAAAAATTTCAAATTCAAATTTTGAAATTATTGTAATTTAATTTGGATTTATTTCATAAAAGTTATGATTTTAAGGTCAATTATGAGCATAAATGTTAAATCAAGTTGAATTATTGTCAAAAATTGAGTGATGACTAATTTTTGAGTCCTAAAAGGTTAGGGTAATTAACTTGGACTAAAATTTAATTTTAGTATTATTTTGCGATTTTTATAAGTTAAAGATCGCGGATATCCATAAAACCGGATTATATTTACGATATAAGTTTAAATATGGCGATTTAGCACATGTTTTTGGCATGTTAGTTACATATTATAATGCTGCATATTTCATTGATGAATGTCATATTTTATTTATATAATTTTGAATTATGTATTTTTATCTTAGTATGGCCTTAGTTTTAATCGATATTACCCGTAATGTAAGGGAAAATTGATTCGGTTGTAATTTAATGTGATCTTGTATCACTTTTATTTTATTTTATTAGATTTTATTTTACAAATGTATAATAGGAAGTGCAATGTACATTTAATTATTGTTATTTGTAATTCCGGAGTTTCCAAAAGACGGTGCCATTCGGAAAGGAGTTCCGATCAAGACGGTGTTTGTCCTTGGGAGGCGTGTCACATGAAGATTCAAGGGATCAAAGGAGTTGGTTTCCGAATTTGTAATAGAATATAAGATTTTCTATTTAAGGAAAGGCCATACTAGGAAATTTACTTTTCTTTATTTGCTTGCTTTATATGTTTGCATGCATTGCCAAATCGCCATAACTTCACATGCATATTTTATCGTCTTATCGACTATTGTCAATTATATTTATCAAGTATTCATCGACTTAGTTCATTTAAAGATGATAAATAATAAATCGACGAGACCTCTCACATATTTAAAATTGAGATTAGCCTTACCAAATAGTAGGACTCACGAATCCCTTTGACATTTGGGGTAGATTCGGTTTTCCGTAGTACTTTAATTTTTCATTGGGTAAGTGGGGTAATAAAACGTTATTACACGCGAAATTTGGTTGGAATCAATGGGATATAAAGACTAGTCTTATGTTCCGGGGCTAGAGATGGAATTTATGAAATTCATCCACCGAGAGTACTAAAGTAGAATCAATTAAAGAATTAATTCACCAAATTTATGCAAGTATGGGATATATTGGTTTCCCGTGTCCATGTTTGTGTAAAGATGGATCTCAGAATCATTTATATAATTTAGGTGCGAGATCATTATATAAATGCATAATATTAAGCCTTGTTAAAATGTTTGCAAGTAAAACGATAAATGTTAATTATTTCCTTCATCTCCGTTTTGTAGTTATCTTGATATACCGCTATGGACACATCTAGTTCTTTAACACCGATCACCATTGAATGATGTCACGAATCCTTCGACAAAATATGCTCACTACACAACCTTGATACGACTAGAGAAATTCATTTTGGCATTGGTTCCGATGGAATCCTTAACTTTATTACCACTTCCTCAGCTCCCATAAAACCTAGCAACTTAGTGGATAAGTCTTGTGAAGACAACCTCACTAAAACCATGAGATCCTTGTCTTTGCAAACAAGGAGAAATGATGAACCTAGTGGGAGTTTTAGCAAAAAGCTTGCAATAAAGAAGAGAAAGTTCAAAAAGAGGAAGAATGTAAGAGCTCAAATTCGAACCATAGGGATATAATGGCTAGTGGGACTACCAATAATATATGCCTTCATTGTCATGGCATGGGCCATTGGGTGAGGAATTGCCCCATATTTTTGGGAGATATCAATGATGGACTTGACATTGACCTTGGTAATATTTCTTCCGAAATCTTTGTTATCGATATAAATCTTACTTCTATCTCAACATGGGTATTGGATACCGGTTGTGGTTCTCACCTTTGTAATCATTTATAGTATAGAGGCTTAGAAATGTGGAAAAGTTAAACAAGGGTGATGTGGATCTCCGACTAGGAAATGGAGCTAGGGTAGCCACCACTTCAAGAGGGACTTATGTACTTGTTAGCTAATGGATTTGAGTTGTACTTGCATAATTGTTATTTTGTACCTTCTTTATCTAAGAACATCATTTCCGTTGCCATGTTAGACATGGAAGGTTTTTCTTTTGCTATTAAGAACAATTGTTGTGTAATTTCTAGAAATGACTTGGCCATAGGCCAAGGCACTTCAATTAATGGCATTTATGTTCTTGAAACTTCAAACACAAGCAAAGATATCTATAACATACAATCAAAAAGACTCAAAACAAGTGATCTAAATGAATCTTATATTTGGCATTGTCGATTAGGTCACATAAACGAGAAACGCGTTAAAAGACTACTATCGACTGGAATTATCAAACCATCTGATTATGAATCCTATGGGATATGCGAATGTTGTCTCCTTGGCAAAATGACTCGTGATCCCTTTAGTGGCAAAGGCACACGAGTAAGTGATTTAATGGGTCTAATACATACCGATGTATGTGGACCTATGACTATCACCGCTAGAGGAAATTATGACTACTTCGTCACCTTTACCGATGACTTAAGTAGATATGGGTATGTCTACTTAATCAAGTACAAAAGTAAATTTTTTGATAAATTCAAGGAATTTCAAAACAAAGTAGAGAACCAATTGAACAAGAAGATTAAAGCACTACGATCCGATTGTGGTGGTGAATATCTTAGTAATGAATTTGATTCACACTTAAAGGGATGCGGCATTGTGTCACAACTCACTCCACCTGGTACGCCACAACTAAATGGTGTTGCCGAAAGGAGAAATCGAACCTTACTTGATATGGTTAGATCTATGATGAGTTAATCTGATTTACCAGACTCTTTTTGGGGATTTGCTCTTCAATCGGCCATTCACTCACTCAATCGTAGCTCGACTAAAGCAACCGAGAAGACTCCATATGAGATGTGGAAAGGGAAGGTCCCTAATTTGTCTTACCTTAAGATTTGGGGTTTTGATGCTCATGTCAAGGTTAAGACCGACAATAAGCTAGCCCCAAGGTCTCAAAGGTGTACATTTGTAGGTTATCCATAGGAAACATATGGCTTTTACTTCTACATCCGTCACGAGAACAAAGTGTTTGTGGCTCGTGAGGCTGTCTTCTTAGAAAATGAGTTTATTTCTAGAAGACAGAGTGGGAGAAAGTTTGAACTTGATGAAGTTCAAGAGCCACAAACTGAAGAGAGGACGCAAGAAGATGTTCTTTCCTCGTCTAACACAGACGTTGTTCTTTCCGAACCTAGGAGGTCAGGTAGAGTCAGTCGCCAACCTGGTAGATACATAGGTATTATCGAGGGAGATGGCAACTTAGACGTGTTACTTTTAGAAAGTGACGAACCTGCGACCTACAAAACCGCACTCTCTAGTCCAAATTCAACTTTCTGGCAAGAAGTCATGCAATCCGAAATAAATTATGTGCATGAAAATCAAGTTTGGGACTTGGTTGATTTGCCTGAAGATGTAAAACCACTTCAATGCAAATGGATCTTTAAGGTAAGGAATGGCATGATGATGTCTACCAAGGTTAGTGGCAAAAGATTTCACCCAAATTCATGGTTTACACTATGATGAAACTTTTGTCTCTGTGGCCATGCTTAGATCTATTCGGATGATGTTAGCGATTGCCGCATTTCATGACTATGAAATATGGCAAGTGGATGTCAAGACCGCCTTCCTAAATGGGTATTTAGAGGAGGAAATGTACATGACACAACCAGAGGGTTTTGTAAATCCGAAAAATCCTAACAAGGTATGCAAGCTTAAGCGATCCATCTATGGTCTTAAGCAAGCATCAAGAAGTTGGAATCATCGTTTTAATCATGTTATAAAAGAGAATGGTTTCACTCGAAGTGCCCAGGAACCGTGTTTATACATGAAATTCAGTGGGAGCAATGTCGTCTTCCTTATCTTGTATGTAGATGACATACGACTCATTGGAAATGATGTGCCAATGCTTACCTCTGTCAAGGGGTGGTTGGGAAATCATTTCCAGATGAAAGATTTATGAGAAGCACAACGCATATTAGGTATCCGAATCTATAGAGATAGATCTAAAAGGATATTGGCATTAAGTCAAGAATCTTATGTTGATAATATTCTTCGACGTTTCAACATGGAAAAATCTAAAAGGTGTTTTATTCCAATGGGAAGGGGAATTACCTTGAGCAAGTCTCAGTCACCCACTGAACCTGAAGATGTTGAACGCATGAAATTGATCCCTTATGCTTCCGCTGTTAGATCAATCATGTATGCTATGATATGCACTCGTCCCGATGTTTCGTATGCTTTGAGGATGACAAGGAGATATCAAGTCAATCCAGGTGAAAGTCACTAGGTAGTCGTCAAGAATATCCTTAAGTACACGAGAAGGACTAAGGATTCATTCTTGGTGTTTGGAGGTGATACCGAGCTAAGTGTGAAGGGTTACACCGACTCAAGCTTCCAAACTGATAGGGATGACTTGAAGTCCCAGGCTGGCTTCATTTTCATGATCAATGGTGGTGCCGTTAGCTGGAGAAGTTTCAAAGAGCCAGTCGTTGCGGATTCTACAACGGAGGCTGGGTACATTATAGCATCTGAACCTGCCAAAGAAGCTGTATGGATAAGGCAATTCTTAGAGGGACTAAGGGTAGTCCTTTCCGCCAAAGATCCTATCACACTTTATTGTGATAACAGAGCGGTCATCTTTCAAGCTAAAGAACCCAAGTATAACAACAAGTCTAGACATGTACCCAGAAAATTTCATATGATTAGGGATTATATTGACAGGAAGGAAATAGCGTTTTGTAAGGTTGGGACAGATGATAATATTGCTGATCCTCTAACCAAGACTCTACCGTAGACTGCGCATGACCAACATGTAGTTTCCATGGGTCTTAACGCATCCTAATTTGTATTAGATTATGAGATATGAAGTAATAATATTTTATTGAATGTTCATATATGATAATCGCATTTATCGTTCGAGTTTTATTTTAAATTTTTTTATTTATTACTTTGTTTTATCCAAATAGGTTGTTGAGACAATATTGAACCCTATTTGAACTTGATTAACATAGTAATTACCCCTAATTACTTATATGAGGTGACGTATCTAAGTGACTAGAGTGTGAGTCGATTGATGGCAAGTTCGAGTGCCATGGGGTCATAAGAGATGACTAGTCAATCACATAGGCAAACTGTAAAGGGCACTCTGTCGGGAAATGACCGCTTATAGAGTTCTGGTAATTTGTATTGCCTGGTCGTGGCGAGAGCTACTATGGTATTCTTTTGTGTCAATTCTTTGACTAGAGACTGTTCACCCGAGTTGGCACAGTTTCTGAGTGACTTTAAGTTATGCTCTACGACGTTTGTAAATGAGGTCAAATGGGCATCTTTTAGGTCATGATGAGCTGTGATTATACAAAGGGAATAGTGCGATAGGAATTGTCCACCCCCTTGTCAGGGTTATTTAAAAATCTCAGGCCACTCGAGGAGCAGTGTACTGAAAAATGCGTGGCCACGCTCGGAAGGTATTTACGGTAGATAATTAGGGTCAGACAGTTACTCTCCATATCGAGGAAACCACTCCTGATGCGATCACATGCAAGCACGACCTGCAAGACACCTTGCATTGAGTGGCAGATTGTAATAGGACAAGAGAATTGGTGACGCACACTTGTCTCGGACAAGTGGGAGATTGTTGGAGTATGTGTCCTCAACAATAGTGCGATCACATTATTAAAACTCATGATAAGATTACGTATAAGGATGATTCATTTATATATGTCAAATGATCAACATTAATCGGTAATGATTGGCTGACTAGAGTTTGACATTACTATCGTTTGACGGTGGTGATCAGTTGATCCCTTAAGGTCACACCTAAAGGACGATTCCCTTAATAGATAATTTAATTAATTGTATATCGATACAGATTAATTACTTCCTTATAATTGAACAATTTAAATGTTGAGTGGGAGCTTTATATCTTATTGTAATATGATTAAATAAGATTTAATTTTAGTCATTAAATGTTATATTACTAAAATACATTAATGTTTATGAAACAATAGAGATGAGAATAATTAGTTAAATATAATTACAAAATGTTGTGAATTATATTAACATGACCCATTTTATACACTTGTAATTATGAATTACTAGTTAATTTGTCAAATATAATTATTTGATACAAAATGATATTTAATTAGTTAAATATGCATTATGATTCACTAGGGCATGGTATGTGACACATTACCTACCATGACACATTTGACAAAATACAAAGTTAAAATGGACTTGCCTTTTCTTTAAGGGTGCCGGTTTTGGGGTAGGGTGATTAGGGTTACGTGGTTAATTATTTTAATTGTTAAAACATAATGATAATACCCTAATCCTAGACCACTAATCTAGTGTGCATTGATAAGACAAATTAAGGGACATGCATTGGCTCTTGGAAGGCCCCCAAAACCGGCACACCCTAATAAAAATAAGAAAATTGGTTTTCTTATTCATTCATTGATTCATCTTATTTTTTCACTACTTACTCGCCTTCTCCATTTTTCTCTCTAAAATAGTTTTAGATCTAAAAGAAATTGTTCAAGTAAAATCTAATAAATCTTTCTACATTTCTATAGTAGTAATATCATTGTTATTAGATTTAATATAAGGATACTAATTATATTACCTAGTTAGTGATTTAATTAGTATTAAGGGATAATCTTGGTGCAACTAAGAGGATAATTCCTACTTTGGGATTTTGGAAGATCATCCATGTACCTTGTAGCTCAAGAACAAGTGGAGGAAGGAGTCCTCACTTGTGCCCTTTTCGTGCCTTACCTACATTGTGAGGAATCTAATTCTTCCTTATTTCATCTTATGTTATGCATGCAACTAGATCTATAATTAAATAAGTTTAATTAGAGGGTTATAGAATCCTTTCAAATTCGGAGTCTTGTCGAGATTGGGTAATACGGTGGGCCCAGAGGAACATGTGGTTCATACCAGTTCCTATTGGCTTCTTATGGGTATCTGATTCATATTTGCAGTGGAGGAAGGCTGGTACTCCTGAAGAACGTGAGAAGCTGAGGAAGCACGAGCCTGTGGATTACAAGATCCGTGAAGTAGCAAGGGAGAACCAAAAGTACTTGACTGAAGAGGATGAAGAGGTCGAATTCCTAGTTACTCGTCCGTCGAAGAAGCCGAGAGCTGCTCCTGCCGTAGAGATGGTGATGGATCGAAATGGAAAGGCTGGACCACGAGAATGACCGTTGGTGATTAGGTCGGAGACAACGCAAGAACGCCCTGCCCGTGGTCGAGATAAGAAATATGAAAAGGGTGACAAAGGCAAAGGGAAAATGGAAGAATAGCCTTAGTCATTTATTATTATTATTATTATTATTATTATTATTATTATTATTATTATTATTATTATTATTATTATTATTATTATTATTATTATTATTATTATTATTATTATTATTATTATTATTATTATTATTATTATTATTATTATTATTATTATTATTATTATTATTATTATTATTATTATTATTATTATTATTATTATTATTATTATTATTATTATTATTATTATTAATTTGAGTTGTAAGAAATGGCGGGGTTTTTAGAATCCTTTTTTTTTTTTTTTGGGAAAATGTAAGTCTTATCATTAATAATCATAATCTCCATACAAACAGCTTCTAAGGCAAAGTCCAAAGGACCTTTGTTCCTTAATGACTCCTAATTACATTCAACCATGCTAGTATACGACCATTTTGACACTTAATCCGACAATTTTTTAACCTATGAACAACATCACTTTTCACCTGCTCTACCAGTTTCTCAGGACGTAACAGAAACAAGTCCACCCTGCTCTTGTTACGGCCCATCCAGATATGATACATCAGTGATGAGACAATGATTCCAATTACCTTCTTCTGAGTAAGAGTCCTAGACCTCAAACCTATCCACCATTGTATACAGTTTGCCAGTGGTATCTGAACGGAGCACCAGTCAGAAACCATCCTGCAGCAGGTAGAACTGTAGACACACTCAAAGAAAAGATGCTTGTGATCCTCAGGCGAAATTCCACAAAGAAAGCAGACATTTTGTTGAGCAATCCCCATAGCCATCAGTCTGTCCTGAGTGAGAAGCCTCTGTTGAACAATCAACCAACAGATAAAACGATGCTTAGGTAGCACCCATCTGTTCAGGTGCCATGAATACCAATCAACAGAGTCAGTATCTGGCAGCAGCCATCTGTAACCAAAATTAATAGAATACTGAACATTCTGAGACCAAATGCAATCCTTCATCAGAGTTTTAATTTGACAGATCTTTCGCCAAGCCCAGCTGGAATTAAGAGGAGGTTCATAATTTTTCCAAATATCACCCTTGATATAAATTGCATGGACCCATTTTACCCACAAATGATCTTCTTTCTTCTCAATCCACCATACATACTTAGCTATGGCAGCACAATTCCATAGTTGAAGGTTTTTGATACCTAAACCTCCATGTTTCTCATCTCTGCAAACCTTTGCCCAAGCCACCATGGCAGGCCTACTCCCAGTCTCCTTGCCATGCCAGAGAAAGTCTCTACAAATGGCTTCAATCTGCTTGATCACCATTTTGGGCAGGATAAAAATTCGTGCCCAATAGCTGTGAAGTGTACTAAGTACAGATTGTATAAGTACCACCCTCCCAGCATAAGAAAGCTGTTTTGATCCCAGACCCCGAATTCTGTCAACAACTTTGTCTACAAGGCAACTGCAATCCAAGATAGATAACCTCTTGGGGGAGACACTAACCCCAAGATACCTAAAAGGAACTTTACCTCTACACATGCCCGTAGTTCTCTCAACTTCTTGGACCAGACCTTCATCTACACCATTATAATAAAAGTTGGATTTACCTCTATTCAGCTGTAATCCTGAAGCTTTGGAGAAAAAATGGAAAGCATTCACCATTAGCTCTATTGAAGCTCGGTCTCCTTTGCAAAACAGAATCAAATCATCAGCAAAACATAGATGAGATACCCCAATCCTCTTACATAATGGGTGGAATCTGAACCTAGGATGTTTCTGTATTGTTTGAAGTATTCTACTGAGATACTCAAGACAAAGGGTGAAAATGAGAGGGGAAAGGGGATCCCCCTGTCGAAGGCCCCTTTGTCCCTTAAAAAAACCAAATACTTCTCCATTTAGAGCAATGGAATAAGAAGGAGTACTAATGCATTGCATAATAATTTGCACCATCTTATCAGGGAACCTCAAAGCTCTTAACACTTCTTCCACAAAAGTCCACTCTATGGAATCATATGCTTTATGCATATCCAATTTCATCAGCATTCTAGGTGAACATGCTTTTCTTTTGTAAAGACGTATCAAATCCTGGCAAATTAATATGTTCCCTACAATATCTCTACCCTTGATGAATGCACTCTGAGAAGGGTTGATGATATCAGGCAGAATATTACTCATTCTATTGCAGATAACTTTAGACAAGCATTTGTAGAGTGTGTTGCAGCACGCTATAGGCCTGAACTGCATCACAGTATCAGGCATAGCAACCTTAGGAACCAAAGTTATGATAGTATTGTTACATTGCTTAAGTAACTGCCCACTCTTGAACACTGACTGAATGGCCTCAATCACCTCCTGGCCCACAATGCTCCAACTGTCCTTAAAGAATTGGCTGCTGAAGCCATCAGGGCCAGGTGCCTTTGTACCAGGGATAGCAAACATAGCTTCCTTGATCTCTGCAACAGTAACAGGAGCCATTAAGCTCAGACCTTGGGAATTATTCAAACAAGGTCCTTGCCTCATCACTTTAACCTTGACATGCTCAACTGGATTTGAAGAGCCCAGAAGAGATTCATAGTACTCCACAAAAGCAGCTTTAATGTCATCAACCTGGGTGCAGATTTTTCCCCTTACATCTTTCACCTGGTACACCTTATTATGAGCTCTTCTCCTCTTGATGCTAGCATGGAAAAATGACGTATTTAGAATCCTAGCCTAGCATTTTTTCAACATTTTCTTTTTATATGTATTTGGCGTATTATTATAATTTATGGAACAATGAATACAAGATTTATTAGTTAAGAAACTGTTGTGATTTTCTTTTTATTATTCTTGTCGAATTTCAAATACAATTGCAAATGTCCTTCTATTTACATTTTAAAATACTGGGTTGTATCCTGTGAATAATTGCCTACGTATTCATTAGAAAAAATGAAATCAAACCCTGTGCGTAGTTCGAGTAAATGTAAAAGAATAATTGTTCGAAGCAAGAGCTTGTAATGAACTTTAGAAAAATAAGCATGTGCTTTACTTACTCCTAAGAGAAGTACAATTCAATTTATTTGATGATATGAGGATGTCGAAATGTCAAAATGTAAGAGCATAGTGACATAAACGTTCTTTCTGCGGGCTTAGGGCCATTTTTATTTCGTGTCGCATGAGCGGCACGTGGGTTACGCGAGGCGCGTTTTTTGTCCTATGCTAAGGGTAGTATCGTTTCAATTGGTCTAGGTTGGTAGAATTAGCAAATTCATTCCCATCTAGGTCTGTAATCCTAACCACACCCCCGAGAGTATAGACTTGACTAAGAAAGGTCCGACCCAGTTAGGTTTAAACTTTCCTCGTGGATCGACAGGTAGGAGAGCTTTGACTGATTTAAGTACCAGATCCCCTTCTTTGATATTCCTGGGCTTAACCCGTTTATTAAAGGCTCGTTTGATACGTGCCTGATATGTCTACACATTATGTAATGCGCGCAACCTTCGCTCATCCAAGAGGATGAGTTCCTCATATGGATCCCTATTCCATTCAGCTTCTGGGATTTGACTTTTGAGCAAAATGCGTAGGGATGGGATTTCTAATTCAACTGGTTGCACAGCTTCCATGCCGTAAGTTAGAAAGAAAGGAGTAGCCCCAGTGGGTGTCCTAACGGATGTGTGATACCCCCATAGCGCAAAAGGTATTTTGCTAGGCCAATATCGATAATGTCGTTTTCTTGAGGATTATGACGACATTTTTGTTAGCTGCCTCCACTGCACCGTTAGTTTGGGGTCTATAAGGCGAGGAATGGTGGTGCTTGATTTTGTATTTGGCTAGCAATTGTGCCGCTTCGGCCTGGAAATGTGACCCGTTGTCACTGATGATCTCATGTGGGCAACCATATCGACAGATGATATTGGTTTGTATGAACTTGGCCACATGTTTAGCTGCAAGAGTAGTGTAGGATGCTGCTTCGACCCATTGGGTAAAATAGTCGACAGCTACAAAAATGAAACAGTGACCTCCTGTTCCAGCTGGCGTAATCTTCCCAATGATGTCTATTCTCCAAGAAGAAAATGGTCAAGGAGATGTCATGGTGTAAAGCATTGAGGGAGGGACCTGTTGTACATTCCTGAAGATCAGGCAATTGTGGCACTGTCTGACGTATTTAGTACAATCTGACACCATTGTCGTCCAGTAATATCCTAGACGCGTGATTTTCTTTGCCATCATGAGTCCACTCATGTGAGGACCGCATTCTCCATCGTGAGCTTCTTCCATCACTTTCTGTGCCTGTGAATGATCAAGGCAATGCAAGACGACACCAAGAGGTGTTTTTTTGTACAACTCTCCTTGCATGAGGAGGTATTGAGAGGCTAGTAGGCGTATTGTGCGTTGTCTCCTCTTATCCATATCTGGTCGGTATGTACCATTAAGTTTGAAGTTTAGAATGGTTTGGAACCAAGGTTCCTCTGGACTTTCTTTTTCATCTATAAGGAGGTGTACATAGGCTGGTTCTGACCACCATTTGATGCATAAAGGCATTTCAACCATGTTGTCTGGCATATTAATCAAAGATGTAAGTTTCGCAAGAGCGTCTGCAATTTGATTCTCTTCACGAGGTAGGTGTAGATAAGTGACCTGATCGAAGAATTGGGCGACTTAATCTATCCTAGCCTGATAGGGTGCTAGACTTTCACTTCGGATCTTCCAAGATCCTGTAACTTGGTTAATGATCAAGGATGAGTCTCCGTGAACTCGAAGATTCTTAATGCCTAAAGTTACTACTGCCTGTAGACCAATGAGGCAAGCTTCATACTCTGCTGCGTTATTTGTCACCTCGAAGTCGAGTTTGACAGAAAGTGGTGTATGCTCGCCTTCAGGAGAAATGAGCAATACTCCTATTCCAAACCCTCTTAAATTTGATGCCCCATCAAAATAAAGATCCCAAGAGTCTGCACTGGTCTGTAGGATGTCCTCGTCCGGGAATGACCTCGTGTCTATTGTTTGGGTATTGCTGATAGGATTATCTGCAAAGAACTCGGCAATGGTGTGCCCCTTTATGACCTTTAATGGTACGTACTTGGGATCAAACTCTGAGAGCATTAAGGTCCACCATGCCATACGTCCGTTGAGAACGGGTTTCTCGAAGAGGTATTTGACGGGATCCATTTTAGAATACACCTTGGCAGAGTAGCTAAGTATGTAGTGGCGTAGCTTCTTTGTCGCCCACACTAGAGCGAGGCATGTCTTTTCGAGAGGTGTGTACTTACACTCGTATTCTAATAACTTATTACTAAGGTAGTAGATAGCCCTTTCTTCTTTCCCAACAGTCTGTGCGAGAATAGCCCCCATGGCTGTTTCGGTGACTGTGAGATAGAAACCAAGAGGTTGATCTCGTTGGGGGAGGCATTAGCACTGGTGGCTTAGCCAGTATCTCCTTAATCTTGTCAAACGCCTTTTGACAGTCATCATCCCATATGGTATGATCTGGTTTCTTGAGCTTTTTGAAAATAGGTTCGCAGATCATAGTGAGCTTCGATATGAATCGGCTTATATATTGCACTTTGCCTAGAAGTCCTCTAACCTCCTTCTCTGTTTGGGGTTGTGGTATTTCGATTAAAGCTTTGATCTTGGATGGATCAATTTCTATCCTCCTCTGGCTAACGACATATACCAGAAGCTTGCCTGACGTTACTCCGAATGCACATTTCTGAGGATTGAGCCTCATGTTGTACTTGCGCAGTCTTAGGAAGAATTTACGAAGGTTATCGATGTGTCCCTTCCTATCTTTGGATTTGACAATCATATCATCCACGTACACTTCTACTTCTTTATACATCATGTTATGTAGCAATGTGGTCGCAGTGCGTTGATATGTAGCTCCCGCATTGATTAGCCCGAATGGCATAACTGTAAACCAATATGTGCCCCACTGAGTAACGAAGGCTGTCTTATGCATATCTTCTATGGGCATTTTGATCTGATTATACCCTGCATACCCGTCCATGAAGGATAATAACGCGTGATCTGCTTTATTATCTACCAATATATCGATGTGTGGTAGAGGGAAGTCGTCTTTTGGACTCGCTTTGTTCAAGTCTCTGAAATCAACACAAACTCGGATTCGGCCATCCTTTTTGGGTACGGGGACTATGTTAGCCACCCAGTCTGAATACTCGGAAACTTTGATGAACCCAGCTTAGAATTGCTTATCGACTTCTTCTTTGATTTTAAGAGCCCACTCGGTCCTCATCCGATGAAGCTTCTGGTTTACAGGTTTGAAACCTGGTTTGATTGGAATTCGATGTTCTGCAATATCCCTGTCGATCCCTGGCATGTCCTTGTAAGACCAAGCGAAAACGTCCTTGAACTCGTGTAGGATGTCGATGAAATTGGCCCTTTCAGTTGGGTTTAGGGTAGTCCCTATCCTAAGTTCTTGGGGTTCTAATTCGGTTCCTACGTTGATGGGTTCTTCAGTGTTCTCTATTACTGGCGCCCCTTCCTTCTCTTGTAGTATTTCTTTAACTGTATAAGGAGGTAATTTGACTGAGTCTGGGTCAGGATCATCCTCATTATCATCGTAAATAGAATTGCATTCAGGAAAACACAAGGAGTAAGTAGAATTTGATTTATTCATATTAAATTTTGAAAAGAGATAAGACATAGAAGCCGTCTGTTCATTAATCAGTGGCGGTAAAGGGACAGCTGCTGGGACATTTTCCAAGCTGTGGTTACTATGCGATGCTATGCTAGGAGAAACAAAGGGATGGGGAGTGACGACAGAAGAAGACTCTCTAGCGACTTCTCTAGACTCAGACTCTGATTTCGACTCTGACTCCGACTCTGACTCGAATTTGTTGTCTTCGGGTTCTCCTTTGAAAATCTCTCCTTCTCCGGTAGTGACCTTGAAGAGATTTCCTTGGTTGTTAGTCCACTTGATCGATTTTCTCCATCCTTTCCGCTTATTCGAACTGGTGTCGGTAATTAGCGTTGTTGGGTTGAAATGGTCATCTTGAAGTATCATGGTAATGATCTCATCCTGCGCTGCTCTGACGAATCGGTCTTCTCCAAATAGAAGGCTAACGGCTTGCTCGTCTGAACAAGGTATTTGACGTGTTTTGACGGTAGGAACCGTTTCTGAAGGGATGAAATAGCAATCGTGGAAGACCTCGATTCAAGCTAGTCGTGTCTCGCCAAGGTTCGGGAAACCCGTGAAAGTATTCCTGACTGCCCTCCCTGACGATGTATCCATTTAGGGTAGGGAGATAGGATCGCATCTGGATTCCTTTGTCCTTAAGGTTTTGGAACTGAGTAAGCATTTCTGAGGCTTCTGCTTTCGTGGGCTTGTATCCCAAACCTAATGGTATCCTTTGAGAGTTTTCTTCTTTGTAAGGTGCAAAGGTATTCTTCTTGGCAGGGTTTAATGTCATTCCTGGGAAGTATCCCTGGGACTTAATTATGTGGTTGACCACTAAATTGGAGTATGGGTTGAAGTAAAGAGGTGCCAGCTCGTTCTCTACCAGATTTATGGTCTGAAATCCTCAAAGCTCGTATACTGGGTCAGTGACTACTTAGTTGCTTGACATTTTCTCTATAACAGCGTTGATAGGTGACGAAGTGATCGTCACTACTTTGCCATCTAGAGGAATTTTGATCTTCTGGTGCAAGGTGGATGTTACCGCTTTGGAAGCGTGAATCCAAGGCCTTCCCAGAAATATATTGAAGGATGCCTCGATGTCCACTATCTGAAAATTAACCTTTCGCTCGATTGGTCCTGTGGCTATAGTAAGGTTAGTAGCCCTACTACTTTACGTCGTGTTCCATCATATGCTCGAGCACCTTGATTGGTAGGAGTCCAATCTGATTCTTTCATGCCCAACTTGTATGCTGTCTTTAGTGGTATGACGTTGACTGCGGAGCCATCAACCACTAATATCATTGGTACGTTCTTCTTTAAGCATGTGACTTTAATGTATAGAGCGAGGTTATGAATGGCACCGAAAGAAGGCAAATCCTCATCTGAAAAAGTAACTGGGTTACTTAGTTTAACTGAGTCTTGGAAGACTAGGTTGACTACGTCATCAGGCGTAGAGTTGTGCGCTACGTTCAGTTTAGCCAATGCTTGTAGTAAAGCTTGACGATAGGGAAATGAACTCGCAACTAATTGCCGGACTGAAAGATCAGACTTTGTCTTCTGCAGTTGTTTTAATAAATGGTCAGCAGATGTATCTTCGCCATCATTTGGTGTGATGACATTGGTGTTAGTAACTGGACCATTAACAGTAGGACCGTTTTAAGAGACATTTTGATATGGGCATCCTAAGCGAGTAAGGTGGTCTATATCTTGATATTTGCTAGCCTTGACTATATCCTCACTAATCTTGACTAGATAGTGTTCTGTGAGGTATTCGTCTTCATCGTCGTCTGCATATATTCCGTTGACGACACTGACCTCTCTCAACCTGATGATTTCAGCTTCTAGATTGATTATTTGCTCGACTAGATTGTCAACTACTGCGATTACCTCTTACATTGTAGATTCTTGAGATAGAATTGTAGCCAATGGCACGTTCCCCTTAGGTGTAGTGCTTGGATTACGTAGGGATGCCACTACAACTTCCAGTTCTGAAACTTGCCTACTTAGATAAAATCAGCAATGGTAGGAGAAATGGTAGAATAACTCCCCTCAACTTCTAGTGCATGAATCTCATCCTCGACTGGAGAAATAAGGTGTGAACAATCCAAGATGGATTCTTCATTCGTGATCATAAGAACTCTAAGAGGATTCTGAGTATTGTTAGGCTTGCTTGCGGGAGGTATGGGTAAGCGACCATCCTCAATCATATCCTGAATGAAATGTTTAAATTTGAAGCATTTATCTGTATCATGTCCCTTGCCTCTATGATATTCGTAGTATGCATTCTCATCCTAGAATTTAGACTTCTTCTCTGGGTCAAGTGTAGGTCCTATGGGTTGGAGCTTACCTTGTTTCATGAGCCTTTTCAGTGCAGTGGAATATGATTCACCAACATAGGTAAATTTCCTCCGTGGGTTATTCTTCTTAGCATATGATTCGACAAGGTTAACGTCATCTTTCTTGCTAGTGGAGCTATAAGAACGGCTCGTTGAACCTTGATATCCGCGACCTACCGTTTTGGACAAGAGCCCCTTACGGATGTCGTCTTCAATTCTCGTTCCTAGCACAGTCAATTCTTTGAAAGACTTTATGTTTTGGTACCTCAAATGGTTTGCATAAACAGGTCTCAAATTATCCACGAACTTTTCCACAAGAGTGGCTTTGTCTGGGCGTTCAACAAGTTGTATGCTAGTCTTTCTCCACCTAGTTAGGAAGTCGATAAAGCCTTCTTTCACATTTTGGGTAAGAACCTCTAGAGTGCGCATATTGACTTGGATTTCAGCAGTATCCGCGTATTCTTTAGTGAACTCAATTGCGGCATCGTCCTAGGTAGCAATTTTCTTGTGCTCCAAAGAGTAAAACCATTGCTTAGAAATAGTATCGAGAGATGAAGGATAGATCCTTAAGAACATCTCTGGTTTAATGCCTTTGATAGACATGTAATCTTTGAAGGCACGAATGTGGTTCAAAGGGTTTTCATGCCCCTTGAACTTCGGGATGTCAGTCATGTTGAAGTTGGTTGGTAGTTGAACATTTATCGCCTCATACTTGCAATTATTCTCCCTGTAGATGTCATCTCCCTTAAGGTACATTAGTTGCTGCTCTAAGTATTGGAGTCGCTTTTCAGCTTCAGTAGGACCTAGTGGGGGGTTGACTTCTGGTTGTCCAACAAAGGGTGGAAGGTTATCATGCACGTTCATGTCGGGAATATCATTCTCTGCAGGAGGAAGTCTAGTTTCTACAGCAACAATTCGGCATTCAATAGCATTGAGGCGAGCATAAGCTTGGTCTTGGCTTGTTTGGAGACGGACGAGCGCAGCTAGGATTACATCATTACCGTTTCCGGGATTTCCATTAACGCTTGCGTGACTAGTTCCCAGCATCTTGGAAACTGGGGATAAGAGATCGACGAAGAATCAAAACATGATCGACCATTTTAGCACGCTTACTCAAAAAGAAGACTTGACTCGTGAAGTGGGCGTGTTCCACTATGTCAAGTGAGGTTTGAAAATGACAAGTTTTGAAATATTTATCCTAAGCAACTGTAGTGTAGTTGTAGGAGTGCTGACTCGAAGTGAGGTTTTAAAATGGGTTTTGAGGCCCGAATTTTGACTGGACATTTGGACAGAGTTTCGACTCAATTTGCCACTACAAAATAAACGCGGAAAACTGACGGAAAAAAACCGTCACTACGGCCTGTTTACCGTCAGGAATGGCCATTCCTGACGGTTATTCCGTCAGGATTAAAGCGTCACTACAAATAGTCACAGAAAACAGTTTCTGACGGTATTTCCGTCAGGAATTAGCACTACTGACGGTTATTCCTTCATAATCACACTTTTAGGGTGACTAGGCAAGTCAACGAAATGTTGACCAATCCTGACGGAAAATCCGTCAGTATAGGGCCAATACTGACGGAAATTCCGTCACAATAGTCAACAAGTTGTTTGACATCTATGACGGTTATTCCGTCAGGATTACCATACTTCTGACGGTTATTCCGTCACTATTAGTCAACATTTTGTTGACTTATGTGACGGTATTTCCGTCAGGACTTACTTGGGCAGTAGCTGAAAACAGCAGCTTGCTGCCCAGCCACAATGCGGATTTTGCATTGTTTTTACGCACTAAACCTGCAAAAACCAAATACGACCGTCGACCGCCAAGCGGGAATCCATTATCATGTCGACCGCATGAGCGGGAATTAAGAGTAGACAACGAAAGCAACGAAAGAAAACCAAACACGATTGGAAGACCGAAGTTATTACATAAAAGCTAAAGGTCAAAGTTTTACATGTCTCATAAAATAATGTCTTTTACATACCAACTAAACTACTAAAATCCATAAACATAAGTGTCCTAAGGTAGCCTTAACTAAACTACCAATATAAAAACATAGACAACGGTACTAATAATTACCTAGAGGCTCAATAAAGTCATTACCAAAGCCATGCCCGCCATCCTCATTGTCTTCTCTACGGAAAGGGCGTGGGAAAAAGGAGCACGAGGGAGGGGGTTGAGATACGCGCATTTGAGCCATTGCTTGTTTTATTTCTGCCATTTCCTGAGCTTGGAGACGGACTGTTTTCTCAAGACTTTGTCGTGCGGTTCTCTCATTGTTTAGTTGGGTGGCAAATTGAGTATACTGGGTAGGAGTGTAAGAGAATGATCGACGAGTACCTTTGTTACACGGACGTTCAAACCATTGTTCGGCCGCTACATCACCGCTCCCGAAAAATCTTCCACGATTGTCAAAACCATCGACCGCTTTGTAGAACGAACGGTACTCGTCTGGAGCCTCTCCGGGGGGCGTTGGTTGACTCATCTCTTCTTGATAAATGGCCTAAAAGAAAAACAAATAAGGAAAAAATGATGTTATATTTAAAAATGAGGAAAATATAATAACTATTAACATTATGAATTAGAGAAATAAAATAAATATTAACTTACGTCGGTCTTAGCGGCTCGAGGATTAACCCACTCCCCCTTCTTGTTTTTCTTGGTCTTTGTAAACAACTTGTATGGTGTGGCCGACTCACCCTGAAAGTAGCATAAAAACGTAAATTGATTATATTCGGCAATCAATAATACTTGTAACCAATTTGTGAAAAATAATAAATTTGGTGGGAGTATAATACTTACCAATTCCTTGAAAGCATCAGAGCAACTCTTACGGCCTAGAGTATGAGTGCCTAGTGCTTTCCCGTCCTTAGCACCCGACATTCTATTTGCCTTATTTGTCTTAGAACTTTTGGCAAATTCAGGGTCTTTTTCTTCTCCTTCCTTCAGATTCACCCACCAAGAGAGCGGTACCCACTCGGGTTTGTTCTTTAGATACTTGAGTCCATTAATAAGCTTGGTAATCCGCCTCGTGACCTCCTTTTGCCAATCGGGATAAGGGTTATACTCTTTATCGACGGACTTCACATGTTTCAATTTCAAAAACAAGTATTTAATTAGTAATAGAAGATGACTTTAATTAATAAAAATAAAATAAAAATTATTAACGTAAAGTAAATAATAGGTAACTTTTAAATTACCCTAAACCAATTCCACATCTTCAAACGCTGCGCTTGGCTCGCCTCACTCCATTTGGTGAAGTACTCTTCATCTGTAATGTTATTTGTGAACGACCAACTGACATATTTTTTTATGCACTTGTCATTCCACCTGAAAATTAAAACAAACATATATTGAAAATTTAAATAAAATGATTTGAATGATATATATTTCATAAAGCTAAAAATAAGTTTTAGAACACTTACCATTTACCATCTGGTTTGTTTTGGGATAGAATTATCTGCATATTATCCGTTTCCGGATTAAATGTCTGAACATTGTCATCATCATTATCAATCACATCGTTCTCCTGGTTACGGCGACTTCCCCCACTAACGCTCCCTATTATCTTTCGAATCAAACCAAGGAGGTAAGTTGTATGGAGTGACAATCACAGGCCAACATGAGTAATTCCTCCCAAATTGCCCATAAGGATTAAATCCATCTGTACACAAACCAAGCCGAACATTACGAGGCTCACTTGCAAATTCTGGATGCTCTCTATCAAAATGTTTCCACGCTTCTCCATCACTTGGGTGTGCCATTGTCCCCCTTTCTCTTAATCGAGAGTTTCTATGATGCCAACTCATCTCACTTGCTATCTGCTTGGTTGCATATAATCATTGTAACCTTGGCGCAATCGGGAAATAAGTTAACGGTGTACAAGGAATTCGCCTCCCACTTGAATTTTTTGTACTTTTATACCGAGATGCATGACACTTTGTACATTCCTCAAGATTAGCATTTTCCTCCCAAAAAAGCATGCATCCAGTAGGAAATGCATCAATCTTCTGGTGGGGTAGTTGGAGTCCCTTAAGCACATTCTTAATCTCATTAAAATTGCGCGCCATGTCATTATTCTTTGGAATAATGTCACCTAAGAACGACACAAACCCATTCGCGCATCTAAGAGATATGTTATTCTCACATTTGAGTGTTACCAACCTAGCTGCCGCTTGCAACAAACTCATATTACTTCCCTCATACACTGGTTGTTCGGCTTTTTCTAGCATTTTATAGAAGGAAAAAACTTGGGGGTTTGGGGTTTCATAACGCACTTCTTCATCGCTAAGGTCGTCGGGATTCAGTTGCTCCTCCAATATTTGTTCAACATTATCACGTAATGCATTTTCCACGAGCTCACGGTAAGGATTTTCACTAACTACGATACTACTTGAACTTCCTTCGGTAGGCATTTCCTCACCG
Organism: Silene latifolia; assembly: GCF_048544455.1. Lineage (NCBI taxonomy): Eukaryota > Viridiplantae > Streptophyta > Magnoliopsida > Caryophyllales > Caryophyllaceae > Silene > Silene latifolia. The sequence goes on from NC_133536.1 coordinate 52,010,327, forward strand.
TGATACGTCCATACATAGTAATTATCGGCAAAACCATTCGACCAAAGATGATCTTCAACTACTTTTTTCCCTTTAAAAGCTTTGTTATTGCATTTCTTACACGGACATCTTATTTCACCAAAATTCTTATACATACTACTTTGTCCCACGAAGTTAATAAAGTCTTTCACCCCCTTTGCAAATTCACGCTTCGGTTTCTTTTTTTCGTCTAATCTTTCATACATCCATTGCCGTTCTAATCTTTTCATTTTTATATATATCTACAATTCAATTTGTTTGTATATATGTCATAAAAACACAATAACAACCAAAAATAATACTCAATAAACATTATCACCAACAAATAACTATTGTCAACAAGTAGTCTTTTTTTTTTTTTTTTTTTTTTTTTGAATTGGGTCCTTATCACTCCAACCTAAACCCATCAATGTACGTTTCAAGTCACTAGCAAACACACACTTGTAATTTATTAATGGGGAAAAATTAAAGACAATTTCCCTTAGTTCTCCAAATACACAATGTAGAATAAATAATTACTCCACATATGCATTCAGAGAACATTAAAGGAATTGTCAACGAGCTCTTTCCTCATTAACAAATCACAAATACATGTTTACTACCTAAGTGACTTGAAGCATACAAAGACGATCCCAAAAGCGGGGACTATTCAAAAATTACTCTTAATGAGTAATTTTTGAACGGGTACTAAGTCAATATGGACATTAATTTCAATAATATTAAAAACAAAACATACAACAATGACTACTTTCTTAATAATGTCAATTAACAAAAACTAAGTAACATGACTAATTTTTTATTTTAAATATCTAATCTAATTAACATTAATTCAAATTATCATTTTAAAAACATTAACATTACACAAAATTTAACAATTCACAAAACTACTACTAACTATTACTAATTAAGCTAATTAAGCTACTACTAACTACTACACAAAATTTAACAATTCACAAAAAACTACAACAAAATGGCCTCTATCCTAATTCAACATGCATCAACACTAACTAATACTAATTAAGATAATTAAACTAATTAAACAAAAAAATTAATTAAAAAGAGATTAAAAATAACTAATTAATTTTACTAATAAGTAAAAAGGAAGGGTGACCGGCAGTGGTGGATGGAGGCGGCGGCGTGGCGTTAACCTATACAAATAATATAAATAAAGACAAGAAAAGGAAAAAGGAAAAGGAAAAGGAAAAGGAAAAGGAAAAACAAGATATAAATGACAAACCTGGGGTGGTGGTGGTCGGCGGCACGAGAGAGTGGTGGTGTGGTGGTGGTCGGCGGATTTGGGGAGAATAGAGTACTAAAAATTGATTTGGGGGAAAATAATGATGATGAGAATGAGGATGGCTGTCGCGGTATTTAAAAGACTCCTGACGGAAATACCGTCAGGACTCCACTTTTTTGGAGACATCTGGCGGAATTTCCGTCAAATAGGTCAAATTTCTGTTTGACTTATGTGACGGAAATTCCGTCAAATGTGTCCAAAAAAACGAAGTCCTGACGGTATTTCCGTCAGGAGTTTTATCTCAATTATTGTTAGTTGGGCAATAATTGAGGGAAATGTATTGACGGAATTACCGTAAGTATTGGTTCCTTGTGACGGATCATCCGTCAGTAGTGGCATAATTATTGACGGCTTTTCCGTCAGATATAAATGGCGCCTTTGGATTTTTTACGCGCTAGTATTATCTGACGTCGTGTGACGGATATTCCGTCACTAATGAGCTTTTGACTGATTTTCCGTCACAAGTCCGTCAGTTTTGTTAAATATCTGACGGACTTCAAATTCCGTCACATATACCGTCAGTTTTCCGCGTTTTTTTGTAGTGTGCGCTATTTTAGGCCACTTTTGAAAATATTTACATTTTGAAAAGGATTTTATTTTACAAAATATCGTCATGGTTTTGTTTACAAAATGGTGATCACGTATATGATACAAATATTCATATAGGCATTATAACGGTATGCTGAGTGCATTTAAAGGGTTTTGGCTTAAAAGGTGGCTTGCCATACAAAGCAATCAAACCCTAGTCTGTGGAGAGATCTGTGCGAAACAAGAATAAGGTCGGTTCCTAGTCCATTTCCTCGAGTAGTGAAAGCCCTTGATACAAACAAGAGTATGTACCATGGTATGGTTGACGTCAATCGCTATCTATCCTTAGGCCCAGATAAGAATTTGGACCGTCCAGACGGGAGTATTGGTCGAATGGGTTGGGTTGAGCCTAGGAAGGCCGAATAAAACTGAAAGGATACTATACCCTCTAATTAAACTCTTTTAGTTATTAATCTAATTTACTCTTTAAAATTAGATGTTGATCTTATGCATGCATAACATAAAGAAAATTAGAAGTAAGAATAAAATTCCTTACAATATGGAAATCAGATATAAGGGCACAAGTAAGAACAACTTTCTTACTTGTTCTTGAGCTTAAAATAAATGGATGATCCCGTTGTCTCAATCATGTGAGAACCTCCTCTCAATTGCACTAAGACAACCCCTTAAATATAATTAATATATTAACTAGATATATATAATTAGAGACCTTAAAATAATCTTATTATTATTTCTATTACTACTATAGTAATCTAAGTAATTTGATTTTGAACAATTATTTTCTAAAAACTTGTTTTAGAGAGAAGGAGGAATATCATATATTTTATAGTGAGTGGAATGACAAAAATTAAGAACAAAAATCCTCAAAAGAAGAAGAGGAAAACCGGGTAGAGGAGAGAGGGAAGGCCAATGCATGTCCTTCAACTTTTCTCTTTTTGTCTTACCCATAATCTTTAGGTATTAGACTTGTAAGAGTAGGTTATCATCATGTTTTTTTAAACAATTTAAAAAACATTTAACCATCACCTTAATCACCCAATATTTCGGTCCATTGATATAAAATGGAATCCATTTTATTTTTGTCATTTGTCAATTTGTCATATAATGTGTGACATGTAACATGTAACATGTTATCATTAATATTAATGCATATTTAACAATTAAATATCATTACATATATTAATACAATTATATATAACAATTGACTAGTAATTCACAATCACAAGTAAATAAAATGGTTCTCCTTCTTATCCCCTTGCATTGAATGGAGAAGTTTTTGGATTCTTTAAGGGCAGGAGAGGACTTAGATAGGGGGATCCTCTCGCCCCTCTGTTATTTACTATCTGTCTGGAGTATCTGAGTAGACTGATGCGACTCTTGCATCAATTTGAGGGGTTCAAGCATCACTCTCTTTGTTCCAAGCTTAATCTCACCCACCTCTTGTTTGCTGACGATCTTCTGATGTTTAGAAGAGGTGACATTCAGTCAGTTAATATAATGATTAGGGCTTTTTAAATGTTCTCTGATGCCTATGGTTTAAAGATGAGTACTGGAAAATCAAATTTTTATTGCAATGGGATACCTGATTCCATAGTTCATGCAATTGCTCATGCCACTGGTATGCGGAGAGGAGTCTTACCTTTCAGGTATCTTGGGGTGAATATTATTCCTAAAAGTCTGGGAGTGTTGGACTGCCAATGTTTGGTTGACAAAATTACTGAAAGAATTGCTAAGCCGGGGGCCAGGAAACTGTCCTATGCAGGGAGAGTTGTCCTTGTTAAAGCTTTGCTAAGCACTTTACATAATTACTGGGTTCGCATTTTTATATTGCCCAAAACTGTGTTGGATAAAATTGATGCTATATGTAGGAAGTTTCTGTGGTATGGTACAGATTACAAGGGGAGCCCTGCACTGGTGGCTTGGAGTCAAGTGTGCAAGCCCAAGAAGAAGGGAAGACTGGGTTTAAAAAACTTACAGTAGTGGAACATAGCTTCCCTTGGGAAGTATGTCTGGTGGATTGAACAGAAGACTGATCACCTTTGGGTGAAGTGGATTCATGCCATTTGTATGAAAAATCAAGTATGACAGCACTATGAGCCTTCTAGTGGAGCAAGCTGGGCTTGGCGAAGAATCTGTGGAGTTAAGAATAGTCTCAAACCTTTACTGTATGATGAGCAGTGGAGGAGTACAGATGGAAATTATACTGTTAGAATGGGTTATCAATGGTTGGAGAAGGACACAGTGGATGTGTCATGGTATCCTTGGACTAATAATAGGATCATGGCTCCTAAGCATGGTTTCGTCATGTGGCTAGTTGTTCAACACCATTTGCTTACTCAGGATAGGATGATGAAGATGGGGTTCCTGCAGCACAACTGCTGCTGGTTGTGTGGGCAAGCAGAGGAGTGTCGTGATCATTTGTTCTTCTTATGTGACTACAGCAGACAGTGCCTATCCCTCTTTGAGAATTGGATACAGATCCCTATTCCAGTGCAAGGAGTGATAGAGTGGTGGCTCAGTTATAGGAATCGGTCTCTGCTGGTCAGACAAGTGAGTGCTGCAAGTCTGGTACAACTGATGTGTGAAATATGGCATGCAAGGAATAGGTGTCGAGTTGAGAGTATTATGTTGTTACCCACTGTACTGGTAAAACAGGTACAGAATGGGATTGTAATGAATTTGAGGATTCGCAATGTGATAGGAAGTAATAGTAGAGTCAAAATGTGGTTAGAACAATTATATAGTGGTGTAATTAACTAAGGGCTATCTCCCTAGTTAATTAATTGTTTGGTTTATGATTAATATACTACTTACATTTTCCCAAATAAAAAAGTAAATAAAATGGTTCATTTTAATATAATCTACAACAGATTATAATTATAATTAACGGATCATTCTTAATTTAATTGTTTCATAACCAAAGTTTCAGTAATATATATTGTAACACCCCCATATACCAAGGAGCCTTAACAAGACCTTCCACAGCATATAAGGGCGTTACCATCCCGGTTGCCCGAGGACAGTAATAATCAAATGTCGATCAAAGAACAATTAAGTTATATTACAAGTGATTACAAATAACAGATGGTACAAAAGGAACAACTCAAAACCACTATCTACTATGTGAACTACTTATGTCATGACTCGTGATAGACTCGTCTCTCCAAGCACCCAGCTATCATCCAAACAACACCTTCTAAGACTGACTGCTCACCATAGTGGATCACGGCAGACACAACAAAAACAAACAACAAAACAAAACCATACAAGGTCAGCAGCTGAGGAAACAGACACACAAACACAAACACCAAAACAGGTACAACAGCGCACACACACACACACACACACACACACACCACATCTCCTCCAATCAATCTCCGTCACCGGCTGTCGACTGGACCAGCCCTGCTAGTGGGGGACCGCAGCCATTCCCACCTAAGCCCCGCTCATCATACCGAGCGATAAACCCATGTCCATTAATGTGCACATCCCCTCCCGTGGCGGGTTCCACGGAGGGCGAACTACGGGTGTGAAGCCACTCCCACAAGTGACTCCACACAGCCGAGGACGCACCTCGAGAACCATAGACAAACAATCACAATCAGCTGCACCACAAGAATGATAAACGAAACAACACAACACCAACCAATTACCACAATCAATCAACCACACCGACACTACAACAACCAAACCACATCAAAAGACAATCTAGACAACCAACAGTACTGAGTAGGCAAACCTACCTTTAGCGCACCGCAGCGATTCCACTTCCGATCACAATACACCAATCAACCAAGAGACACACCTATACAAACAATACAACCATCTATCACTATCGCTACAATCCTAACTGAAAACAACGACGATGATGATGATGACGATAACATACCTAAGAATAGCAACCCAGCGTTAAGACCGCTACCCGACTCATGCATCCCCTTCCCATGGTGTAAGCATTCTCAAGGCAAGGGCTATGGTGAAGGAGAAGGAGAGTGACAGCATCTAGGTTTAGGAAATGAAGTGCGGAAATGATTTGGGCTTTCACGAAACATGATTTATAATTCCCCGCTTCAAACCCGTTACTTGATCGAGTAACTAACTTACTCGATCGAGTGAAACCTACTCGATCTAGCTCCTAAGCTACTCTATCGAGTAGCCTCAGCTAGATCGAGTCCCACGCAAAACACAGCTCACTTCGTTACAAGATATAACCCGTAAGGTTTCCCAAGGTCAAGATCAGTGTCTAAGGTCAGTCGACGTCGGTCAACGAGTCCCTAAAAGGACGGGTATTACAGTCTTTCCCCCTTAAAAAAAACTTTGTCCCCGAAGTTCGACTCATCCTCCTCCCCGACACAGGACAAAGGATCCAAGGTCAACACCACTGCTTACCCGACACAGATCAACATACTCGTTTAGAAACATCATCCCACTATGTATGCTCATCAGACATCATCATCATCCACCTTAGCACGCAACACACAACACGACTCTCAGCGAAGGACCAACTTCCTATTGAATCACTGAACACATACTAACCACGGGAATGACTAACTCGACTATCACCTGCACTTACTACATAATGTTATTCAAACGCACACCAACACAACTATCATACTATACTTTCATCCATTATTTGTTACCGATTACCAACTACAAAACATACAAAGCAACGGTCCTTCCATTGATTCATAACATACATTATTCATTCCACTCTATTACTTTATCCACACAACACAATTCTACTAATAGCAACTCCACTACTGCTAATAACATCCAACTCTCATGACAACATAACGAATAATTAACTGAAAATGAAGTATTACGACATGCTATCTTATTTAACAATTATAAACTACTACTCAATTACACAATAACTACTATAAAAGTATCCAAAAAATCATTCAACATACTTTAAAATGTCATGAAAATACTATAACATTGTTATAATTGCGTCATTTTACCTTTGCGACATTACTCTTCCCCTCTTAAAAGGAACTTCGTCCCCGATGTTCACCATCAAATAACTTTCCTGTCCCATAGACCGATACATGTAATACCACATTGACATTACTTACGACCCACAAGCAAACCTTGACTCATGATGACACAATATACTTTTGACATTACACAACTTGACTCAAACAAACGTAAAACCACTGAAAGCGTGTATCACCCCACAAGATATACCATTACCAACTAACAGCCCAGTCATCTATTACTTTATTATATGATCACTCCAATTATGCAACAAAATTACCCTCATTGTAAACTACTTTTCTAAGACGGCTTTATATAGAATACAAAATTATATAAATATCACTGAGAGTTGTACAAATTAACCAACATGCATGTTCGACTTACGACAGCCACGACACTTTCTTGACATTACGTAAACATGACTCACATGATATATATATATATATATATATATATATATATATATATATATATATATATATATATATATATATAGAGAGAGAGAGAGAGAGAGAGAGAGAGAGAGAGAGTGGTTCTTATAAGGTCCTTACATCCATTGAGTCCCTAAGTCCTTATAAGGGCCTTTGGATGGAAGGGATGGAGGGATGAGATTACATCTCATTCAAGGGTCACAAATGAACCTCCCTAATCTCCCTCCCTAATTGTGTATAACTCTACCTAATTGTGTATAACTCTACCACCATTCTAATCTCCCAACTCACTTCCTCATTCACTCATCCTCTCTCATTTCTCACATTCACTCTTTCTCTCTCATTCTCTCAAAAAAAAAAAACCAAAAACCTAAATAAATCAAAATCTAAACAAACCAAAAAAAAAAAAAAAAAAAAAGAACAACTTCATTCATCTTCTTCCCTCCACCAAGACAACCGCCACCGCACCCTCCCCGGCCGCACTACCGCCACTCCTCCTCTCGAACCGTCCCTCCGTCACCAACCGTTCGGATCTACTTTTTTTTTTTTTTTCAATTTTTTTTTCCTTATTTCAATTGTTGTTGGTTGTTGCGGCTGGTGGTGGTGTTTGTGGCGGTTGGTGTCAATGTTGTTGTGGTTGTTATTGTTGTAGCTCCGTTGTGGCGGTTGTTAGTGTTGTTGTTGGTGTCAATTTTTTTTTTTAAAAGATGCAGTGCATCACCTTTCTCCCTTCCCTGTTGTTTCGTCTTTTTTTTTTTTTTTTTTTTTTTTTTTTTTTTTTTTTTTTTAAAAAAATTTGTTTATGGAAATCATTGTCTTATTATATGTTTGTTTTAATCTCGTCTTAGTACTTATTTTTTCAAACTTCGTCTTGTAAATTCGTCTTGTTATTATGTTTAGTTATTTTTATTATTGTTATTATTGTTATTTGGTTTTTATTTTTTTTAGTTTAGTTATTTTTATTATTATTTGAGATTTGGTATTAATTTTGTGTGGTGGTGTTTTTTTTAGATCTATTGGTTTTTTTGTGTTTTTGTCATATTTACTTTATTTTGTAATTGTTATTTGGTTTTTAATTTTTGTTGGTTATTAATTTCTTTGTTGGTTATACACTTAAAACATTAAAGTTATACTATTTATGGCTAAAGTTATACACTTAAAACATTAGAGTTATACACACGATATTTAAATTTGGTTTTTTTTTATTGTTATTTGGTTTATTTTACATTTCGGGTTTGGTTGGGTTGTTGGTTTTTTGGTTTTATTATTGTTATTTGGTTTTTTGTTTTTGTTATTATGAGTTTTTTTGGTTTTTGTTATTAATTTTTTTTTTTTCATATTTTTCATATTTATTGTTTGATTTTTTTACTATTTACGACTAAAGTTATACATTTTATGACTAAAGTTATACATTTTTTTACCAAAGTTATACAAAAAAAGACTAAAGTTATACAAAAATTGGACTAAAGTTATACAAAAAATTGGACTAAAGTTATACAAAAAATTGGACTAAAGTTATACAAAAATGAACCAGAGTTATACAACAATGTACCAGAGTTATACAAAAATGAACCAAAGTTATACAAAAATTGGACTAAAGTTATACAAAAATGAACCAAAATTATACAAAAATGAACCAAAGTTATTCAAAAAACGACCAGAGTTATACAAAAATGCACCAAAGTTATACAAAAATTGGACTAAAGTCATACAACAATGGACTAAAGTTATACAAAAAATTGGACTAAAGTTATACAAAAATGAACCAAAGTTATACAAAAATGGACCAGAGTTATACAAAAATGCACCAGAGTTATACAAAAATGAACCAGAGTTATACAAAAATGAACCAAAGTTATACAAAAATGAACCAAAGTTATACAAAAATGGACCAGAGTTATACAAAAATGCACCAGAGTTATACAAAAAATTGGACTAAAGTTATACAAAAAATGAACCAAAGTTATACAAAAATGAACCAAAGTTATACAAAAATGGACCAGAGTTATACAAAAATGCACCAGAGTTATACAAAAAATTGGACTAAAGTTATACAAAAAATGAACCAAAGTTATACAAAAATGAACCAAAGTTATACAAAAATGGACCAGAGTTATACAAAAATGCACCAGAGTTATACAAAAATGCACCAGAGTTATACAAAAGTTAGTCCATTTTTGTATAACTTTAGTCCATTTTTGTATAACTTTGGTTCATTTTTGTATAACTTTGGTTCATTTTTGTATAACTCTGGTTCATTTTTGTATAACTTTGGTTCATTTTTGTATAACTTTAGTCCATTTTTTGTATAACTTTGGTGCATTTTTTTTTATAACTTTAGTCTTTTTTTGTATAACTTTGGTCTATTTTTGTATAACTTTGGTTCATTTTTGTATAACTTTGGTTCATTTTTGTATAACTTTAGTCCATTTTTGTATAACTTTGGTGCATTTTTGTATAACTCTGGTGCTTTTTTGTATAACTCTGATCCATTTTTGTATAACTTTGGTTCATTTTTGTATAACTTTGGTTCATTTTTTGTATAACTTTAGTCCAATTTTTTGTATAACTTTAGTCCAATTTTTGTATAACTTTAGTCTTTTTTTGTATAACTTTGGTCTATTTTTGTATAACTTTGGTTCATTTTTGTATAACTTTAGTCCATTATTGTCTTAGATGAAAAAAAGTATCTCACAAAAAAAAAAAAACGAGATTTAAAACACGAAATCGAAAAAAAAAAAAAAAAACGAGTTTATATAATTACGACGGTGGTGGAGGTGGCGGTGGATGTGGGTGGTGTCGGTTGGGATAGTGGTGGGTGGTGGTGAATGAGGAAGAGAGAAATGAATGATTTATTTGGTTTTTTGATTTATTTGGATTTTTTGATTTATTTGGATTTTTTGGGTTTTTTTTATTTATTTGGATTTTTTGGGTTTTTTATTTATTTGGATTTTTTGGGTTTTTTTTTTGAGAGAAGAGAAGAGTGAAATGTGTGAGATGAGAGAGAAATAGGTGGGTAGAAAACAAATATATAGTAAATTAGTGGTTAATTATGGTGGATTAGTAAAGTGTGTTAATTTGCTTGTATAATGACTTTTGGTGGGTTCATCTCATCCCTCCATCTCCCTCCATTGAACCTCACGTAACTCGAAACAATATGCTTTATCATCTTAATTTATATACATTGCGTTGAAAATTGTATAAATCGTACCACCACACGCAATAATATAACCACCGTTGAAGCTAAACAATGATATAAGACACCCACAACGAAAAATAATATAACCACATTTAAAGATATGATGATTCAACATAATTTTAAAACGAAAAGTAGCTCTAACAGTGCTACTCGATCGAGCTGGGCTTACTCGATCGAGTTTATCAGCTACTCGATCGAGTAGGCTACGATTAGAACACTACCCCAATATCACCCCTGCAGTTACTCGATCGAGTAAGGGGCCCTCGATCAAGTAGCCACAGGTCCAGATTCCCCCTAAAACGCCATGTTAAGACCAAACAATCATATGAACACGAGTCGGGACGCTCTCCCGACCCCAAAATCCTGCATAAACAGTCTAAAAAGTACTCAAAATACGGCCTTATGGCCAACATACATACCAAAGTCTAAAAAGTACCAACCAAATAAGTACTACCGATGACAAGTCCATGAAACGAAATGAAAAGAAAAGGAGTATCATCACTCCACATCCTGCTCATCCATCACCTCATCACCACCATCACCACCAAATGTGCCTGCTCCAGCTGCGTCCTGACCTGCGACTCCACCAATGCCAGCATCTGCTCCCACACGCCATGGGACTAAGCAACCGTGGGGGTATGACTGAGGCGCTCCCCAAGTAGACCTCTCCATGCCAAAAGATTGGAAAACTCCACTGTCGTCTCCAACGCCCCTCCACCACACGGCTTGCGCTGCCTCGGTCTCGATGCCCTGCACATATGCCATCTCATAGAGGTTCCGGAGTGTCAAGGTAGTATACACCCTCTCCATGAGTTCGCTCACTCTCATCTCAGAGCAATAGAAGGGAGGATAACCGGGGTACTGGTACTGTGGAGGCACAGGCTGCTCCGGCTGGGTCTCAGCCGCCCTCTCCCTCACTCGTCGTGGTCCTCTCCCCACTCTAGGCTGGGCATCCTCTGGTCTAACACGATCCCCTTTCGTCGGCTCAGGCATCACCTCCAAGATATCCGGGTCAATGAGATACATCTGCCTCTCAGGAACCTCCTCATCCTCATCATCAGAATCGGCCGCCACTACTGCCGCCGATAAAGGCTCGGTCTCGGAAAGGTGCTCGGGAGCAGGTATCCTCATCCAACTCATCCCCCAAACCCTCCATGCCAACCCACCATCCTCCAAAGTCCTCAACCATTTGAGGTCGAGAAAGTACTCACGGTCCAAGATAGGGACCGCTGGAGTCAAGGGTGTATAGGTCGAGGAGGCCTCAAAGGTGGTAAGCCTCTCTGCCAACCGAGTGGCAATCGCTCCACAGCTCAGAAAACGAGCGTCAGAAGAGGCCATCAAGGCCAACCTGGCACACACTATGTCCGAGGCACTGAAGGTGACTCTCTGGGATCAGGTGGGGTTAAGGTACGCCATAAGCAACATCACCTCATATGATTTTAACTTACTCACATCCTTCCTCTCACAAAGCAAACAAGTTAAAACATGGAGAAAGATCTTCAAGGTGACATATTGAACATCATTAATCAACATGTTGCTTGAGGTGGGGGCAGGTATGCCGGTAAAGCAAGGCATAAGGCTACTAGCCCCACAAGCAGTCAGGATATTCCTAAGAGCTCCCCTCGCAGGTCTAGCCAAGCCGAGGTGAGTGGCAAACATATCCATGGTAAGGAAGAAACTGGTGTTAATGAGGCGGAACTCAACGGTCTGCTCCATCGCATCATACTTGAAAGAACTCATGAACTCAAGGGTCAGAAAAGCATAAGAGTGTTTCCGGAGTCAGTACAACCCAGTCATGCCCAAGGTCTCGAAGATATGCCTAAAATCAGTCTCAATCCCCAGGTCAGTCAAAAGAGTGGTGTCGATACAACGGGTGGGTTGCATACGACGTCTATGCAAAGCAACAAAAGTATATATTCGTGTAAAGTCCGCAAAGTCAACAGAAGGGTACTCAAGCACTGCTGGGACCGTAGGTCCCCCACTCCCCTCACCCACTTCGGGCTCGGAAGCCCTCCCCCTTTTGCTCTGACGGGTTCCCACATTTGGTCTCGGCATCTGTTTTTAACACACATTTTAGATACACAACAACACATACTTGAAACATATAAACCTTCATATAAGGACATTTAGAAGAATCACTATGTACACACTTTCACCAAACAACCCAGAAATTGCAATAATAAGCTCTTAAAAGGTCGTCAGACGGTCTCACAGCTACAACTAATTATGATAAGCATGGTATCAATTAACAACCCAACTACAAATTTTAAAGACTAAACTTCAAAATAGTTCCACAATTAGACATGTTTCACAATTCATATGGACGAATTTCAATTTACGGCACTTTTAAGACGGAGTTTTAAGGCAAAATTTTGAGTAGAAACCATCAAAATCAACCATAAACATGATATATGTAACATACATTACCCAATTTTCCCATTTTATATACAAACGACAACCAAAATTCAATTCAAAATCTCAAACCCTAGAAATTTCGACACATACTTTTCCTCAAATTGATTCGATTTTTGCATATTTAACATCAATAATCAACAACTTGAAGCAAATAGATCATGTTGCAACAATTACAAGCAATATTTGGCGTATATAAATCGATTTTTCAGCAAACACCAACATTCTACATGGTTCTAATTAATTAAAAGCATAGAAATAGGATAAACATCCTTACCTTGATTGATTGGCAAGCAAAGAGAACGAATTAAGCAAGGAAAGCACAAGATTCAAGCACAAAAACACAAGGTTGAGAGCAACTTAAGAGAGGTTAAGAGATTTAGGGTTTTGATGAATGAAGAAATAAGAAAGAAAGAATAGAGAAGAGGGGCTATGAATCCCGCAAATCCCCGGGTACTGTTCACTTACTCGATCGAGTAAGTGGGTTACTCAATCGAGTGGCCTTTACTCGATCGAGTTGGAGCTACTCGGTCGCGTTTCCGCTGGCATATCCAACTCTTTCGTCGTTATAACTTCCTAACTAGATCTAATGAGGTCTACTCGATAGAGTAGATACTCTTACTCGGTCGGGCAAGAATAAGAACGAGGTCAAAAGTTAAGAGTTTGAGTAACGGTTCCTGCAAAACAACAATGCGTGTCAATTCCAAAATAAATTTGGAAATCGTCACAGATTATTACTTTCATTCACGACGTATTACCACTACACAAATGCAATGTATCGATCTAACAAACATATTACTTCATTCAACACATTTTACTTCATTCTATGACAAACATTACGCAACCAATTAACTACACTATTAGCTTTCTCATGCATACATTCAACACCTTTCTTTACCTCTAATCACGCATTTGGAACTTCATCAATACAACTTATAATCATATCATTCTAAGCATTCATCTAGCATTTAACCATCCTTTATCATTTAAGCTTACTAATAATTTAACCATGTCACAACAAATTATCAGCTAGATTACTCGACTTAACTATGCCATATTACGGAAGCATTCAACCATTCATCCATCACACTTACCAAATACTACTTTGACAAACGTTATAACTAGTTCAAAACTTACTACTTACCACCATCACCGCATACAAGTCTCACAATTTTATACCAATGCACAAAGAACGATCTAGAAAACATTACCATCACCATATCACAACACACTGTCACGTACTATAGTCATTCCACCACTTCCACTACTTTCATACACATTTCTACCCAACCACAGACTTTCACAGTTTCTCATCACAATTACACAGACCAGCATTCATAAAGACTCCACCACAAACATTTCTATCATATCCGTTATACATATTAGGCACAAAATTTCCGACTCGACATTCCCATACCCGGTGACTGGCTTAAGCATAATGGGGCCATGATTTTGAAATGAGGGCGCCTACTCACCCAAAACCTAGCATCAGCTGGGGCTCCCAATATACATACACCAGGTTCATTTTATTAGACTCACTACGTTCATTAGGCTCATTTGTTACAGGTTCCAAAATCGTCGCACTGATACCACTTTGTAACACCCTCATATACCAAGGAGCCTTAACAAGACCTTCCCCAGCATATAAGGGCGTTACCATCTCAGTTGCCCGAGGACAGTAATAATCAAATGTCGATCGTCAAAGAACAATTAAGTTATATTACAAGTGATTACAAATAAAAGATGGTGCAAAAGGAACAACTCAAAACCACTATCTACTATGTGAACTACTTCTGTCGTGACTCGTGATAGACTCGTCCCTCCGAGCACCCAGCTATCATCCAAAAAACACCTGCTAAGACTGACTGCTCACCATAGTGGATCACGGCATACACAACAGAAACAAAGAACAAAACAAAACCACACAAGGTCAACAGCTGAGGAAACAGAGACACAAACACAGACACCAAAACAGGCACAACAGCACACACACACACACACCACATCTCCTCTAATCAATCTCCGTCACCGACTATCCACTAGACCAGCCCTACTAGTGGGGGACCGCAGCCGTTCTCACCTAAGCCCCGCTCATCATACCAAGCGATAAACCCATCTCCATTAATGTGTACATCCCCTCCCGTGGCGGGTTCCACGGAGGGCAAACTACAGGCGTGAAGCCACTCCCGCAACTGACTCCACTCAGCTGAGGACGCACCTCGAGAACCATAGACAAACAATCACAATCAGCTGCACCACAACAATGATAAATGAAAAAACACAACACAAACCAATTACCACAATCAATCAACCACACCGACACTACAACAACCAAACCACATCAAAAGACACTTTAGACAACCAACAGTACTGAGTAGGCGAACCTACCTTTAGCGCACCGCAGCGATTCCGCTTCCGATCACAATATACCAATCAACCAAGCAACACACCTATACAAACAGTACAACCATCTATCACTATCGCTACAATCCTAACTGAAAACAACGACGATGATGATGATGATGATGACGATAACATACCTAAGCATAGCAACCCGGTATCAAGACCGCTACCCGACTCAAGCATCCCATTCCTATGGTGTAAGCATCCTCAAGGCAAGGGCTATGGTGAAGGAGAAGGAGAGTGATGACATCTAGGTTTAGGAAATAAAGTGCTGAAATGATTTGGGGTTTCACGAAAAACGATTTATAATTCCCCGCTGCAAACCCGTTACTCGATCGAGTAACTAACTTACTCGATCGAGTGACACCTACTCGATCGAGATCCCACGCTACTCGATCGAGTAGCCTCAGCTAGATCGAGTCTCACCCAAAACACAGCTCACATCGTCACAAGATATAACCCGTAAGGTTTCCCAAGGTCAAGATCAGTGTCTAAGGTCAGTCAACGTCGGTCAACGAATCCCTAAAAGGACGGGTATTACATATATAATATTTTATTTACTAAAACGAATCTCATTTAATCGAATTAGAATAAGCTTCGTATTCTCACTCACATATGTAAATTGTTCAATTTTCAGGAATTAATTAATCTGCATCATTATACAATTAATTTATTTATTTATTAATGGAAGTTTCCTTTAGGTGTGACCTTAAGGGATCAAATGATCACCACCGTTAAACGACAGTAATGTCAAACTATAGTCAGCCAATCATTACTGATTAATGTTGACTAGTTGACGTATAAAAATGAATCATCCCTTTATGTATTCTTATTATGAGTTTTAATAATGTGATCGGACTATTGTTGAGGACACATTCTCCAACAATCTCCCACTTGTCCGAGATAAGTGTGCGTCACCAATTCTCTTGTTCTATTACAATCTCCCACTCAATGAAAGGTGTCTTGCAGGTCGTTCTTGCAAGTGATCATATCTAGAGTGGTTTCCTCGATCTGGAGAGTAACCGTCAGACCGAAATTATCTACCGTAGCTACCTTCCTAGCAAGGCCACGCATTTTTAGTTCACAACTCCTCGAGTGGGTCTGAGATTATTAGATAACCCTGACAAAGGGGTGGACAATTTCTATCGCACTATTCCCTTTGTTTAGCCACAACTCATCATGACCCAAGAGATGCCCATTTGACCTCATTTACGAAAGTCGTAGAGCATAACTTAAAGTCACTCAGAAACTGTGCCAACTTGGGCGAACAGTTTTTAGTTAAAGAATTGACTTAAAAGAATACTATAGTAGCTCTTGCCACGACCAGGCTATATGATTTACCAGAACTCTATAAGCGGTCACTGCCCGACAGAGCGTCCCATACAGTCTGCCTATGCGATCGACTAGTCATCTCTTATGACTCTATGGCGCTTGAACTTGCCATCAATCGCATCACACTCTAGTCACTTCGAGAGGTCACCTCATATAAGTGACTAGGGGCCAATACTATGTTAATCATGTTTAGGGTTCAATATTGTCTCGACAACCTATTTGGAAAACAAAGTATTATAAGAAAAGAGTTTTAAATAAAACTCAAACGATGAATGTATTATCACATATGTAAAATTTATACTATATCAATTACTACATAATCTATAATCCATAATTAATATTGTATACATCCATACATCTCAACTCAATTGAAATAGCATGACTTATCATGCTAAGCCTATGAGAAGGCTTTGGTTAGTAAGTCTTAGCAACACATTGCACTTTCCCAAACCTTACTATATACTTTTTCCCTTTGTTATGTATAATCTTTATTATAAAATTTTTGTGTACGTGTCTAAATCCAATATAGACATAGGCTTTCGAGCCTTGAATTGCTCCCACTGATCTCACAGTGAGTAGGGATAGGACCTTCGGTTATTGGAATAAAATACCATAGTTCCTCCAATTCATAAAACTGAATCCTTATATCATCCCTTCCTTCTTGCATATCTCATTATTGCAAGTGTACTTAATTTCCGTTGTGTATGTCTCACTTGTTCAACTGCCTAGGATGTTTCTAGCAGATATCCTCCTTGAATAATATAGCCAAGACGGTTATCTAACCATCCTTATGTGTTTAGAATATGGTATTTGTGTAACTCCTTGCATACAAATCCATTAATTATTTCTACACACTTATCCTCTCTTATCTATCACTATAGATTTGGATACTAAAGATATCTTGCATCTCTTCCTAGTCTCCCAATCACTTCTTCACTGAAGAGAGTATTGGCCCGTCATTCTCAATGAATAATATGTTATCTACATATGAGACATAGAAGACATATCATTAGTGCTTCTTGAGTACTAATGGATAGACTATATGGCTATATAGTGACTTTCACTTAAATTCGATTTATAACCTTTCGTCATGCTCTAAGTATACGAATTATAAGAATGGCGATACATCTTAGCTTAATGAATTAATCCCGCCGCGGAAGCAAGTGGATTCAATTTTTACAGGTTCAATACCTTTGAACTTATCTAGACTCTTATCAATATAAGAATATTCATAACGCCAATATCCTCTTAGAACTATCTTTATAGGTCTGGATACCTTAGAGATGTATTATTCCTCTCCTAAGTCTTTCATCATTCACAATGATCAATATGTCCCTTACATATAAGACTATTAACACCACATTACTCTCACTAAACTCCATGTATAAACAGAACTACTCGACAATTCGAGACATGTTTATCACATGATCAAAACATACAATTCAACTCCTTAACTTCTACTTAAGATTTCTTCTTAAGTTTGTATTCTACCTTAGGATAGTCGCGATTTACAAAACTCATGCAAGATGATTTTAAAATCCAACTATATCAAATCACATTCAAATACAATGAAGCGTTGTTGTTGAGTACAAAACCTTTTGCCACCAACCAACCAAGCTAAATAAACATTTTCATGTTTATGCTTGCTTCGGACTTTTGCGGAGTTGAAACTAGATAAAGCATCTTAATAAGTTATAGGTTTATTATTTTCAAAAATAACATGATTCTTGTCTACTTAGATTTCGAAGAAATATTTACTGATTTTGACCAAGAAGGAACATCTTCCCACGTCTTATTCTCAGTTTGTGGCTCTTGAACATTTTCTCCCACTCTGTCTATAAGAAATTATCCTCTTTTCTCTAATAGACAGCATCACGAGCCACAAACTCTTTGTTCTCGTGATCATGTAGGAAGAAAGACCACATGTTCACTATCGAAACAAGCTACAATTTTAGGTACCATGCCTAACCATATCACATATGAAATGTAGATGATTGCTTTAATTATGTTTTATTTTAGTGGAATAAATAAATACTAGACAAATTGTGATAGAAACTACTTCCAACTTTATAGTAAAGATTCAATCATATCGTATAGGATTCTTTGTTACTTTCTAATATTATGAAGATGAACTTGTGATACCATATCACACTCTTTTTGGTGTATATAAAAGTCTTCACTTTATTGTTCCCTATTTTAATAAAGTATTAATACTTTGGTTTTATAATATCTAGGTTTTGATACTTTTAAACATTTATTGAACTTGTTCAAAGAATCTCTCTTCTTACCTCATTAAGTGGATACCAAGTATCTACCTAGCTCGTTGGTAGAAGAGATGAAGAAGTAATAACCTTTTCTGATTGAAATTGTATTCGACCATACAGTTCAAAGTGTAAATAGGGCGAATATCTTGCTCTATTCATAATCCTTCTCTAGAAAGAAGTCATGAATTAATCATGCTTTGAATACAAGATTCGTACACACCAAGAGATTCCCAATCAAATGGTTTGGGACACTAGTCAAAACTAATTTCTAAATGCAATTTTCAATCAAAAATTGAGAAATTATTGGGGTCACCAACTTGAGTCTTATATATATATATATATATATATATATATATATATATATATATATATATATATATATATATATATATATATATATGACATTTATTTTTAGTTTGAATATAATTACCTTGATTTGTATGGTTTCACCATAAACTTAACCGTGATATATAAGGACACAACGCTTGTTTTAATTGCACAATATTGAAACCCTTTGCGTTTTTCTACAAAAAACTTGAATTATATTCTTATTTAGACTTAGTGTACATCATAACAATTATTGAGGTACAATTCTAAATACAAAACTAAAATGAATACACTATAACACTTATATGGATGAAATGGCAACTACCCTAGTTCCATTCATGTAAATTTCTGAATTTATTCTTGCTAGTCGTCGTACGATTATTCAATGTTAGGATTCTAAGGATTTATAAAACCCTCGGATTGTGTTATGAACACATCCTCCTTTAAATACCCATTTAGAAAGGTGGTTTTGACATCCTTTTGCATATTTCATAATCATGAAATGTGGCAATTTCTAACATGATTCACAGATTTGTATCAAATACTCATAACGTGATAATTTGCAAGAATGCAATGTCAATGTCATTGATATTCAAGAAGGAATATGTTGGAGTCACACAACCAACTTTCTTGATCTTTACTTATTTGGGGTTTGTATCTAATTTAGTGTCTAACACTTTCTCTTTCGAGCCTAGTTCTATCCTTATTAATTAAGATAGGTACTTACTTCTTATTGCTCCCACTAACTTTGAGAATTTTCATTTGATGAAGACTTATCTTCATATAAATTCCTAGTTAATCCTTCACAAGGGTTACCTTTATTGTGGTATTTGGTTAATCAAAATTTCTAACAAATTAATTTACCAATTTTACATTGTCATGTTCTTAACAACTTTGCTTGATGACAAGTGTTTAGGTTGAGCAATAAGATTTTTTTTTTGAACCGTGGATGCATAGAAGATATTATCAAAACATATTTTGACTAATCATTACTTCCACTCACTTTTCTTCATAAGAAATCATACATAGGCATGTTAGGAATTGACGATACTAATCTTATATAACATAGGACAACTCCTATGGAGTTCTATGAAATAGAACGATTCCTATGGAACTAGTCCATGCCCTATTTAAACGGTTCATTTGAGGATTTAGAAAGAGATTCTATTTGTCTTTAACAATAGTGGTTTAATGGAGACATAAGTTAAAATCGAAATGATATCGTATATTAATAGGAGAAATGATAAAGAACAACATAAAACAACGAAATAGTGGGAAAAGAAACATTCATCGTTAATATATTAAAATATTTTAGCATGTTTTAGCATTTATATAATAACCTCCACCCAATTATATAATGATTCCGAGATCCAAATCCATATTAACTTGGGCATGGGAAACCGATACACCCCTCACTAATATGACTCGGTGGGTTAACTCTTTAACCGATTCTACAATTAGAACTCTCGGTCGATGAAATTACGTTAAGTTCATCTCTAGCTTTGGAACATAAGACTAGTCTTCATGTCCCGTTGAGACCAACTAAGTTTCATGTGTAATAACTAGTTATTACCCGACTTACCCGATGAAAAATGAAAGTACCCCCGGAAACGGAATCTACCCCAAATGACAAAGGGATTCATGGGTCCTAATATTTGGAAAGGCTAATCTCAATTTTAAATATGTGAGAGGTCTTGTCGATTTATTATCTATCACCTTTTATGTGAACTATATTAGTGAACTACGATAATTATAATCGGCACGGTAAAAACGATATATATATATATATATATATATATATATATATATATATATATATATATATATATATATATATATATATATATATAAATGCATGTGATGTAATGGCGATTTGGCAATGCAGGTAACATATAAAGAAAAATGCAAAGCAGTAAATAAATTTCCTAGTATGACCTTCTTAAAATAGAAAATCTAATATTCTATTACAAATTCAGAAACCAACTCCATTTGTCCCTTGAACTTCAAGTGACACGCCTCCAAAAGAAACACCGTCTTGATTGGAACTCCTTTCCGAATGGCTCCGTCTTTAGGAATCTCCGGAATTACAAAATAATAATAAAAATACATAGCTATTCCTATTATAAATTTGTAATAAAAATTTAAATCTATTAAATTACAAGACGGTGATGCGAAATCACATTAAAATTACAACAAAATCGATATTCCCTTTCATTGCGGGTAATACCAATTAAAAAACCAAGGCCATACTAAGATTAAATTACATAATTTAAAATTACATAAATAAAATATGACATTCGTCAATAAAAAATTTCAGCATTATAATATGTATCTAACATGCCAAATTCCTTACAATATGGAAATCGGATATAAGGGCACAAGTAAGAACACCTTTCTTACTTGTTCTTGAGCTTAAAATAAAAGGATGATCCCCTTGTCTCAATAATGTGAGAACCTCCTCTCAATTGCACCAAGACAACCCCATAAATCTAATTAATATATTAACTAGATATATATAATTAGAGACCTTAAAATAATCTTATTATTATTTCTATTACTACTATAGTAATCTAAATAATTAGATTTTGAACAATTATTTTCTAAAAACTTGTTTTAGAGAGAAGGAGGAATATCATATATTTTCTAGTGAGTGGAATCACAAAAAATAAGAACAAAAATCCTCTAAAGAAGAAGAGGAAAACCGGGTAGAGGAGAGAGCGAAGGCCAATGCATGGCCTTCAACTTTTCTCTTTTTGTCTTACCCGTAATCTTTAGGTATTAGACTTGTAAGAGTAGGTTATCATCATGTTTTTTTAAACAATTTAAAACACATTTAACCATCACCTTAATCACCCAATATTTCTGTCCATTCATATAAAATGGAATCCATTTTATTTTTCTCATTTATCAATTTGTCATATAATGTATGACATGTAACATGTTATCAAAAATATTAATGCATATTTAACAATTAAATATCATTAAATATATTAATACAATTATATATAACAATTGACTAGTAGTTCATAATCACAAGTAAATAAAATGGTTCATGTTAATATAATCTACAACAGATTGTAATTATATTTAACGGATCATTTTTAATTTAATTGTTTCATAAACAAAGTTTTAGTAACATATCTAATATTTTATTTATAAAAATGAATCTCATTTAATCGAATTACAATAAGATTGATATTCTCACTCACATATGTAAATTGTTCAATTTTAAGGAATTATGCATCATTATATAATTAATTTATTTATTTATTAAGGGAATTGTCCTTTAGGTGTGACCTTAAGGGATTAACTGATCACCACCGTCAAACGACAGTAATGTCAAACTCTAGTCAGCCAATCATTATTGATTAATGTTGATCAGTTGACGTATAAAAATGAATCATCCCTTTTTATATTCTTATTATGAGTTTTAATAATGTGATCGCACTATTGTTGAAGACACATTCTCCAACAAAAACGATCAAAGAAGGTCGTGTAATGAAAACTGACAACTGTCTCCTATAAACTATTCCCTAACCTTGTTCAAGTTTCACCTTGGGTAACACATAAGTGTATCATCCCCAGCGGAGCCGCCAAACTGTAGACATGGGCCACCCGCGCCGCGCGCACCCGCGCGTTGTGTATGTTTGAGGCGGCGACACTTCTCCCACGGAACCTTGGATAGCCAAAGCACGTCATGGGCCGTTAGCGATTTGTGAGGCATTGAAACCGGTGAAAGGTTGAATAAGCCTGCATTTGTGGAGTCGCCACCAATTTTTATGGAAAATTGGAACCGTTCGAATACCTTGATACCCGTCGTTGTGAGTACCAAAGATAAAATTTATAATTCCTATTAAGACTAACCTAGGCTAGTGGTAACAGGGTCGAACCACAAGGAGGCAGATGTAAATTCTAGTTGATTTATATTCAGTCTAAAGTAACAATTGTGGGGATTGAGTTGAGATGGTCTATAGCTAAGAACGAATAAAGATAATAAACTAAAAAGACGGTTTAAACAGATAAAGAAGGGGGTACTAGGATGATCGGTTCACTATAGCTTCGGCGGCAGCAAACTAAGTCGGTCTGAGTCAACACAGGTGAGGCGGGAAATAAAGAGGTCCTCTCGGTCCACTCTTAACAAATAGCATCTTTCGATCTCGCTATAGGTCCCTAATATCACTAATACTAACTTTCGTTCTGAAAAGTGACTAACGGTCTAAACTATACCTATCTTTCGATCTTAGCACAGTTTAGTCGTTTCAATTGATGGTCTAACAACTTACCCTATCTTTCGATCTATTGGGTCAGTCATAAAAGGGTATCTAACTGGTCGCATGCATTCGATTCGTTAAATACAACAATTAAAATCAATTAAAACGAAATAAGCTCACGAGGTCAGTCGATCGACCGGGTGAGGTGGTCGATCGACCAACACGCGGGTTCAGGCCGTGTCTAATCTAATGCCGCCTACGCTACAATTCGCCTACATCCTAGCACAAATTATTTAGCTACTCATGCTAAGGGCAAAAACAATAACATTGATGATGAAACTAACTACTGAATTCATGCTTAAAACGGTAAAGAAAGCAATTAACATAAACAATGAAATTGGTTGCGGGAAACTAGCTAGCAATTCTAAACTATTGATAAAATAAAGATGAACTAAAATTAGGGCAGAAGAATACCGAATTGCAGAGGAAAGATTAGTTATTAAGAACCGAAAATCCAATGCTCAACAATCCCAAACCCTAACTATCTATCAAGAACCGGATGCGGAAAATTACTGAATAAAACTTAGGTAAAAACTTGGATGAAAACTGAATGATTACTAGGTATTCTCAGTTACGTTATATAGAAAGTTCACGTAACAATTATTCCAAAACCTAAACTTAACGGGCTTCAAGTTCCTCGGTCTTTTAATTCACGTCTGGAACAGCATTGTGGTCGATCGACTAAGGTAGGTGGTCGATCGACCGGTCCTCGTGTCTGATAGCTTCGGAACCGAACATTAGTCGATCGACTGAGGGTGATGGTCGATCGACTATTTGAGCTGCTACTTGACTTCTTAAAACTCGTGGACTTGTCTTTTGGGCCTTGAATTGTGCACCAAGCTCATTCCTCGGGTGAATACTTCACGTCAAATGCAATGTAGGATACTTGGGGACGGATTTAGCTCGATTTCCGCTGGATTCTTCACATTTCTGCAATAATGTACAAAATACGGAAGTAGACGGAAATAGGGAGAAATGCAGCATAAACTACAAGAATGAGCTCTGAAATGCGTGTAAAATGGGATGTAAAACATCATATAAAAGACACGCATCAAACTTCCCCAAACCAAACCCTTGCTTGTCCCCAAGCAAGAACTAGACTCGATCTAATAACCTAATGGAACGAGTTCAATCTCAGAGCGAAATGCAAACTGTTAAGCCTAAACCAATTTAATGCACAACCAACAATCAATTAGTAATGTGAATCATGCAAACGAGTTATGTAGTCGTTAAAGATATGCTGAACTGCCAACTGTATAGACTTATCAAATTGGACTCTCATGGGTCGCTCAAATCACTCAATGAATACAGGTGAATATATGTAAGATAGAAAGAATTAATTTTCTAGTGACTCTCACCTAACTACGACCTATGAAAACATGCCAGCAATAAAATATGAAAGAAATCTCTATTACCGTACATATGCATTCCAACCAAACAGATGACCAATGACACATGCCGAGGTATATATGGGATATGTGAGGTATGGGTAAGAAGAGGCAAAACATTTTATGGTAAAGTGGAGGTACAGGTGATCAAGCTAGTACCAAAACGGAACCAAGTGGCGACATCCAACTTCTTGCTCATAATCAAACGAAACGGTGCTATAGCAAGCACAAAACTCACAGTCTCCAAAATATTAAATCAATAAACTCCCCATAAAATATAAATGGAACATGGGAGCAAATATCGCCAAAAGATAAGGATTAAATTATGCGAATTGACTTTTTCTCGGATCTTCAGTCGATCGACTATAATAGGCAGTCGATCGACTGCTTTGATTAGTACAGAACTCTCTCTTTTTCTTTTTCGAGTCTTTTTCATCTTTTCTTTTTTTTTCTTTTGTTTCTTTCTTTCCTTTTTCATTTTCCAATCATCATCTCAACAGAGCATATGCCACCAAAAACGAGTAACAATCAAAAACTAAACTACTAGCTTGACAAAGGACAGGCTAAATGTAGGATGTAGTAAATGGGACAAAAAGGATATTTTTGGTAGTGTGGAGTTTATGGGCAAAATGAATAAAGGGAAACCTCTACCACATGTGTCAACAAACCACAACCGAATGCATACAGGTATTAAGTAGATCAAATTCATATTTATGCAAATTAAGGAAACATGTCTCATAAGGAGTACTACTCACATTCCTAAATAAACCGGTCATAGATGTCCCCAGTTATAGGCTCTAAATCTCAGAAATATGATGTAGTTTGCCAATTTTCTAAGTCAAGTCTCAAGTCCAGCAAGAAATTCAACGAAAACTCGTAGATATGCATATGTGATTCTGCTAATAACATGTTAATCTAGCAAGGCTCAGGCAAAACAGGTGCAAATGCAAAATCATCAAGGAAATACTACCGTTCCGACTCGACCTATATGCTAAAATAAACGTGCATTTTATGGGAATTTTTTTTGAAATTTTAAATTTTTTTGGAATTTTGTATATATAAGAGGAATGAAATAAAACAATGCAAAACAAAATTAAACGTGAATGCAAGCAAATGATATGCGACGCAAAACCCTTCCCCAAACCAAATCGCACAATGTCCCCATTGTGCAAAATCATATAATGAAGAAAAGAGAAATGGGAATTTGCGAGAAATAAATAAATATGACATGAAGTAAAGAAATTAGGAACTCACAAGACTTTAAGCGCAAAGGAAACCTCCCCAAACCAGCGTGAGCTAGGTGGTTTCAGTAGCTAGCAGTGCTACCATAAGTGCCTGAAAAGACAGAAAAATACCACGCATAAGACTGAGAAAACAATTTTAAAGCGGTAAAATTGTGCATAAATGAGAGAACAGAAGAAATATATAAATTTTACAGAAGATAAAAGGGAGTAGAGAACTCCCTTAAGTCCGCAAATCGACCAAACACAGCAGGGGAGAGGTCGTGAACAAATACAGCAGCAGCAGTGGTCGATCGATCGAGAAGATCGGTCGATCGATCAAGTGGGCGTGAACAGTAGCTCCTGTAAACCTGCAAATCAGTCGATCGACCATATAGGCCAGTCGATCGACTGAAAACACTGCTGCAACATCTTAATTCTTCGTATTAGCTCAATAACTAGAGCTACCGGGGTCTAAAACCTGCAAATGCACAATAATACGCGCCCAAAATTGCGCAAAACCCAGAATAATGTCTAAAGCATATAAAATCCTAAGCAACAAAATTAAATGCGAAGTTTTCGCGCACACAAAAAGCAATAAAAAAAAAGAAATGTCCTAACAAAGCAAATAAAATGAAGTTTATGACGAGCTCGATCAACTAATAGTTGATAAAAAAGGACCACGGTATGGCCCATTTCGTCGGCTTCTGGCTACTAGAGGTAGCCTCAATGGTGCTCATCTTATCAGCTGCAGCCTTTTCAGCTTCGACAGTCGGAGAGCTCAACGGATCCACTTCGTCATCTCCCCAATCAAGGGTCTCTTTGGGCTCATCGGAATCCAAGTCGGACTCCTTTGCTTTGACTGGCTCGTCATCAACTATCTCATCAATTCCATAGCTCAGGCAACCAAGACCTTCTCTTTGAATGATAGGCTTTGTCGCAGCTAGAGTGACCTGCAGCTCATCCTTCCCCAAACCAGCTCCTGCAATGTCTAAAACAACAGATTCTTCCTCCTTTTTGCTCCCAATCCGGGGCGGAGGGGTTAGCACAGGAGTAGTAATAGAGACAGACAATTCAGGAAGCACAAAGTACGATTTCTTTTCAGAAACCGTATTACAGGTAACAGGCCACATGGGGTCCTTCTTTTTAGCAGGTTGGGCAAAAATGATAGAATGTTAATGTTTCCCAACTTTGAAGGTCAAAGTTCCAGAGCCTACGTCAATAACTACACCAGCAGTGTGCAGAAACGTCCTACCTAGGATGATCGGTATATGGGCATCCTCAGGCATGTCAAGGACAACAAAGTCAACAGGGAAGAAAAACTTCCGTATTTGGACGGGTATGTCCTCTAGGATTCCTACAGGCTCGACCGCAGATCGGTCAGCCATCTGAACAGTCATGTCTGTGATAGCAAACCGGGTCAACTTAAGATTCCTAGCTAAACTCAAGGGCATGACGCTTATACTAGCCCCTAAATCACACAATGCCTTCTCAATTGAGAAGGTGCCTATTTTGCAAGGGACGGAAAAGCTACCCGGATCCTCTAACTTATGGGGGGCGTGTGAGAGAGATAGGAGCAAGACTCCTTAGTAAGTGCGACAGTGTGCACTGTTTCAAGTGACCGCTTTTTGGACAAAAGTTGTTTCATAAATTTAGTATAAGCGGGCACTTGGTTTACTAACTCAAGGAAGGGGACTTTTACATTCAGACTACGGATAACATTTTCAATTTTGCTGAAAGATACCTGTTCCTTGGTCGGCACTAGCCTCTCCGGGTAAGGGGCTGTAAGAAGTACCTTAGCCCTCTCCTCCAAATCACGCGCGCCGGTATCCTTGGACTTAGGCTGAAAGTCCGTCACCTTCTCTTTGTTGAAGCTAGACCCCTCCTCAGACCGTCTCAAATGAGAACCATTAACCGTCATTGGGTCGAACTTGGGACCGGACCGACCCATCAAGACTTGGGTCTTGTCCTAATGTCTTGGATCTGTGGTACCCCAAACAAGTGGTCTCATGATTATTTGGCATCAAAGGACGAAATTCCTCAAGATCGCAGCGATCTCGTCGATCGACCATCGTCCTCGGTCGATCGACCGAGATGTACTGATTCGAAGCTCTCAGTAACCCGTGCTTGATCGATCGACTAGGTATATCGATCGATCGACTGATATACCTGGTAGACGGCTGTTTCTTTGATTTATTCGTTGAAGCTTTCTTTTGACTTGTTTCCGGCTCATCTTTTTCAACAGCGTCCTCGACCATGGCAGGACCATCAAGGGTGGACCCGCTCCTCAAAGTGATGGCATTTAGGGTCTCCTTTTGTTCAGGTTGAGTTGGTAAGTGTCCGGGAGCTCGAGTGTTAATTTTGCTAGCCAATTGAGCTATTTGGCTTTCTAGTAACTTCATCCCGGCCTCTCTTGCTTGGGACTCCTTTAGCAACAGGTTCTTAAGCTCGGAAAATTCAGAATTCTGCAATTGTTGCTGCTGCGGCACATAAGGAGGTTTCTGATATTGTTGCTGCTTTTGATGAGGGGGCACATAGGGTTGCTGCTGCGGCGGAGGTTGAGTTGGATTCAGGACATTTTGGCTTCTCCAACTCAAGTTTGGGTGGGTTGGCTCGTAGTAGGTGTTGGTCTGCCTATAGTGTTGAAAGGCAGACAAGACTCAAAGGGACTAGGGCAGTTTTTCGAGACATGGCCCTCACCTCCACACCTTTCACAGACGAAAGGACCGTCTGACACAGCATTTACCTGGTACATCCCACCTTTAGAAGCTCCTCCTAGCTCATACTTGTCAAATCTCGTAGTAAGAGCCTCAAGCGCAGCGACAGAGGAAGATTCAGCAGCTCTCCTCTGGTTCCCTCTAGAATTTCCATACTCGGCCTTGTGGGTAGCCAGATCGTCAATGATCTTCCACCCCTTGGTTGCTCCCAAATTTTCAGCGAATCGTCCATTGGCTGCAGCATCCAAAATGGCCCTCTGATCGTCGTACAACCCATTGTAGAAATGATTGCACAAGCTCTACTTTTCGAACCCATGGTGCGGTATGGTTCGCACCAACTTCTTAAATCGGACCCATGCTTCGTGGAAATTTTCATCTGGCCCTTGTTTAAAGCCCGTGATTTGAGCTCTAATAGCAATCGTCCTTGAAGCAGAAAAGTACTTCTTGTAGAATGCCAATGCCGATGAATTCCAATCGGTGATCCCCTGAACGGTCCGGTCCAAATCTCTATACCACTCCCTTGCGGCATCACGAAGAGAGAAGATGAACATGGTCTCCTTGATCTGGTCTTGGGTCACGCCGGCTGGTGGGGGTATGGAACAACAGTAGTCAATAAAGGTCTCCATATGCTTAGCTGCATCTTCATTTGCAGCTCCCCCGAACTGGTTCTTCTCAACCATGCTAATGTATGAAGGCTTTGGTTCGAACTTCCTGGCATCTCCTGGTAGTTCGAACCCCTTATATAAGTTTTGCAGCTGTCGGCTCAGAATGACTAGCTATACTTGCTTCCTCGGCCATGACTGGAATTTCAAGGAAAGTAAATGTCTCGGCTGAAGCAGTGGAAATGGGTGAAGACTGTTGGTCTTCCTCGAACAGATCGTGCTCGTGATAGCTTGACAGAGTACTCAGCTCTTCCTCTGTCGATAGTATCCTTCGTGCTTGTCTCAAATCGCGAAAGGATTTCTCTATCTCAGGGTCAAATGGCACTAGTTCACCACCCTGTGACCTGCGCATAAGAGGAAACTACAAAAAGAATATAAGAAAAGTTTAAGGAACAGAAGTCCCTTAAACTAAGAAAGACTAAAAATAAAACAACCAAAATTAGGACTATTGCCTCCCCGGCAACGGCGCCAAAATTTGATACCCGTCGTTGTGAGTACCAAAGATAAAATTTATAATTCCTATTAAGACTAACCTAGGCTAGTGGTAACAGGGTCGAACCACAAGGAGGCAGATGTAAATTCTAGTTGATTTATATTCAGTCTAAAGTAACAATTGTGGGGATTGAGTTGAGATGGTCTATAGCTAAGAACGAATAAAGATAATAAACTAAAAAGACGGTTTAAACAGATAAAAAAAGGGGGTACTAGGATGATCGGTTCACTATAGCTTCGGCGGCAGCAAACTAAGTCGGTCTGAGTCAACACAGGTGAGGCGGGAAATAAAGAGGTCCTCTCGGTCCACTCTTAACAAATAGCATCTTTCTATCTCGCTATAGGTCCCTAATATCACTAATACTAACTTTCGTTCTGAAAAGTGACTAACGGTCTAAACTATACCTATCTTTCGATCTTAGCACAGTTTAGTCGATTCAATTGATGGTCTAACAACTTACCCTATCTTTCGATCTATTGGGTCAATCATAAAAGGGTATCTAACTGGTCGCTTGCATTCGATTCGTTAAATACAACAATTAAAATCAATTAAAACGAAATAAGCTCACGAGGTCAGTCGATCGACCGGGTGAGGTGGTCGATCGACCAACACGCGGGTTCAGGCCGTGTCTAATCTAATGCCGCCTACGCTACAATTCGCCTACATCCTAGCACAAATTATTTAGCTACTCATGCTAAGGGCGAAAACAATAACATTGATGATGAAACTAGCTACTGAATTCATGCTTAAAACGGTAAAGAAAGCAATTAACATAAACAATGAAATTGGTTGCGGGAAACTAGCTAGCAATTCTAAACTATTGATAAAATAAAGATGAACTAAAATTAGGGCAGAAGAATACCGAATTGCAGAGGAAAGATTAGTTATTAAGAACCGAAAATCCAATGCTCAAGAATCCCAAACCCTAACTATCTATCAAGAACCGGATGCGGAAAATTACTGAATAAAACTTAGGTAAAAACTTGGATGAAAACTGAATGATTACTAGGTATTCTCAGTTACGTTATATAGAAAGTTCACGTAACAATTATTCCAAAACCTAAACTTAACGGGCTTCAAGTTCCTCGGTCTTTTAATTCACGTCTGGAACAGCATTGTGGTCGATCGACTAAGGTAGGTGGTCGATCGACTGGTCCTCAGTGTAAAGTAGCTTCTGGAACCCGAACTTTAGTCGATCGACTGAGGGTGATGGTTGATCGACTATTTGAGCTGCTACTTGACTTCTTAAAACTCGTGGACTTGTCTTTTGGGCCTTGAATTGCGCACCAAGCTCGTTCCTCGGGTGAATACTTCACGTCAAATGCAATTTAGGATACTTGGGGACGGATTTAGCTCGATTTCCACTGGATTCTTCACATTTCTGCAATAATGTACAAAATACGAAAGTAGACGGAAATAGGGAGAAATGCAGCATAAACTACAAGAATGAGCTCTGAAATGCGTGTAAAATGGGATGTAAAAGATCATATAAAAGACATGCATCATACCTCGTGTCTTGTCAAGACACAAAGTAGTGACATGAACACTAAGAACTCGTTACCCTTAGCATTCTATGTCTAGAATGACTCTCGTGGATGCCAATGAACATGGATGTTCACAGAGATCTGGAGTAAGGGGTGAGGGTACATATTAGGAAGTCCTTTTACTGAACACCTAATCCCGCCCGCCTCGATAGCGGCCTCTACTAATAATTAGGGAAGTTATTTATATTTGATATGTCGTCGATTATGTGCATGCAATGCAACATCCACAGATTAATCCTAGCATGTGAATTAAACTATGTCGGTGAACAAATAATTTAGCAATTACTAATGTCGAATTGGGATTAAGAATTGATTGCATGTTGTTAGGCCTGGAAATCCGCAGATATTTCAGGATGATATTCTGCCCTGGCCTGAACATCAGGGCGTCTGGACGTCAAGCCACCAGGGTATAAGAAGACAGGCGCCAGCCATGGAGAGGACAACAGTCAAAATATAAGGACAATATTTGACCAATTCAATGACTATATTATTGATAATATTCGGACAATAATTGGAGCATTAATGGAGAAGATTTGGTAATGAAAGACAGCAATTACGAGAGCAATAAAGCGTATTAATCCGAGCAATTAAGGAGGAATATTCAGCATTAAAGTAGAAAATCTGGCAGCCGTTCAGCATGGACTATATAAGGAGCACTCGGAGATTATTTGCAAGACACACAATATAGCACATACAAGAGCATACAATATTCTCTCATACATTACTTGAACTATATTACGATCATTAGTGCTAAATACACAATATTATAGTGAAATCATCTCCTGGCTTGGTGCCCGTGGTTTTTTCCCATTTAAGGGTTTTCTACGTACAAATTCCTTGTCTTATTATTGTTTATTTGCCTTACTTTTCTTTTCTAGTTTCGTGCCATGCCCTGCATATTCACAGATAAGTTCGAGCTAGTTAACCCTGCCTAGACTTACCCTGACCTGATTTCGCTTTGCGCAAAATCCATACAAAACAATTGACGCCCATCGTGGGGCGTGTAGCTCTTTAAAATCTATTTTGGGATATTCTACATGGTACCCTTCAACTTTTCGACTTTCTACGTAGTACCCCTACACTTTTTAAAACATACATGGTACCCCTAATTGTTGTCATTATCACTAAGTGCACCCCTAAACTTTATTTTCCGTCAATTAAACACAGTTTAGGCGTAAAGTGATGACTTGGACGTGTAACCAAGCTTGTCATTTATCGTCCCATGACATATGGACTCTATTAGGCTAAATATCCATGTCGATCCTAATATTTATTGATATATATGGGCTAAAAAAATTTTGACGGAAAATTTATTGATCTCATGCCAAATTATCACGTCCAAAGATGGATATTGAGCCTAATAGAGTCCTTATGTCATTGGATGATAAATGACAAGCTTGGTTACGCCTCCAAGTAATCACTTAACGCCTAAAACTGAGTTTAATTGACGGAAAAAAAAGTTTAGAGGTACACTTAATCATAATGACAATAATTAGGGGTACCATGTATGTTTTAAAAAGTGTAGGGGTACCATGTAGAAAGTAAAAAAATTAAGGGGTACCATGTAGAATATCCCATCTTTTTTCCTTATCTTACAAAAATCCAAACAACCTATAAAAATGGCCTAGCATACCATTGAAGAACAATTGAACGCAGCCCTCTAGCAACTTGTTGAGTTGGAAGGCTTGAAATACAAGGTAGCCCAAACTGAGGCTGAAATCCTTCAGTTAAGAGAATTTGAGTCAGCTCTGAGACAAAAACTAGAAAAACTCAAAGAGCAAGCTCTAGATTCCAGCCTGGAACACCATTTGCATCAATTATCAAAAACATTGATTTCTCCATCTTTGGGAGTCCAAGTGGCTCTAAATTTCTCAACGTTGATGGTGATGGTGAGCCAAACAATAACAATGAAAAACCTAATAAATCTGCAGCAGCCATCATGATGGCGGTAGTCCAGGAAATCAAGAAACTAAATGAAAAATTCGAAAAGATACCTAGAGTACCTCCCAGCTTGGAGGAAGCTGCCCCTGATAGTTATGCTGATTCGCCTTTTATAGACGAAATAGCGAAAGTGGATCTGCCTAAAAAATTTGTGACTCCGTTTATGAAAATTTATGATGGAACCACAGATCCACAGAATCATGTAGCTCTCTATAAACAAAAAATGTTAGCTGCATCTATTACAGTGAGTTCAGGCAAGTCTGCATGTGTAAGGGATTTGGAACAACCTTGACCGGACCTGCTTTGCAATGGTACATCAACTTGCCAACCGGGAGCATCCATTCATTTGCCAACCTGGTCAACAACTTCAAACAGCAGTTTGCAAGCAGCAGGGAGTTGGAGAAGCGGTCATGTGATCTTTACAGGATTACACAGAAGCCAGATGACACTTCTAGGGCATTCCTCGCCAGCTTCAACAAGGAGAAAGTATCTATTCCTATGTGTGACGTTGGAACAGCAGTGGAGGCATTCAGACAAGGGTTACTACCTCATAGTGATTTATACAATGAACTCACTAAGTATCCCTGTCATACCTTCGAAGATGTCCAGGCTAAGATCCTTGTATATCAGGCTGGAAGAAGAAAAAAGCTACAAAGTCGGATCATCCAGTGGATCAAAAGACTATGAAAAGAGCAATATGAAGAGCAACAAGGGAAACATTTACAGACCTACTCCATATTCCAGGCCAGACCATTCAGAAGTCAACCTGGCATATGAGTATCAAGGTAAGGCTAAAGTTTTCCCACCTATTTATGAGCATAACTTCAGTGTTGATGTTGCAGGCTTGATCCAGAGACTTGACAACATGGGATCAGTAGTCAGATGTCCTAGGAAGGTGGAGAATCCCAACCCTAGGAGAGACAACTCCAAGTGGTGCGAATTCCACATGTACATTGGACATACAACAGATGATTACTTCACCCTAAGGAAAGAAGTGACCTACTTGTTGAAATTCGGATATCTAAAGGACTTGATCAGGACGAAGGGCAGGAATGCAGACCAGAGCAAGGAGAACCAGGAGCAAAAGGAAGACTGCAACCTTCCTCCACCACCCCCAATCTATGAAGTAAAATTCATATCTGGTGGATCGGAAATTTGTGGCCTGACCAGTTCAGTAGCAAAAAAAGATAACCAGGACGCCAAGGACTACATCACCCTGCAAACCGGATCATATCCCATCAATCACTTTCAGTGATTGTGACCTGGTAGGAGTTCCTGATGTTCATTATGATGGCCTGGTAAAGTCTATGCAGATTGGAACCGCTACAGTGAGGAGGATCCTAGTAGATGGAGGCAGCTTAGTAAACCTGATCATGATTGATGTACTAAAAGCCATTAATATTGGTGAAGATCAAATCACCAAGAAATCCAGCATTTTGCTAGGGTTCAGTGGAGAAACCAAAAGCACATTGGGAGAAATTCATCTTCCAACATATGTTGAAGGAGTCTCATCCTATGAGAAATTTGGAGTCCTGGACTGCTTGTTGTCCTACAATGCAATCTTGGGCAGGCCATGGATCCATAATCTCAAGGCTGTACCATCAACCTATCATCAATGTATCAAGGTATCGGCAGATTGGGGCATACCCACAATCAAAGGAGAACACAAAGCAGCCCAAGAATGCTACACAACGGCCTTAAAGCCTTCCAAGGCAGGTAAGTCTCTTGCATAGCAATTACCGTACCCTGTCAGGAACACTTATGTGGCGCCATCCAGGATGGAAACAGATCAAGTAATCCTAGACCTGAGTATCCTGACAGGTATGTTCTAGTAGGGTCTAACGCCCCAGATTGTGTCAGGCCAGAATTGGTAAAATTTCTTAAAAATAAATCATCTTGGTTTGCTTGGTTTCATTTTGATATGACTGGAATTAGTGCAGATGTAATTACATATAAACTTAACATTGATCAATCTTTTAAGCCTGTGCAACAAAAAACACGAAAATTTGCACCGGAAAGAAATGCAATAATTAATGAAGAAGTGGAAAAACTTATGGATATGGGAATGATCAGGGAAGTAATGTACCCTGAATTGTTAGCTAACATGGTTGTTGTGCAGAAAAAGATTGGTAAAAGGAGAGTTTGTGTAGATTACACTGACCTGAACAATGCCTGCCCTAAGGATCCGTTTCCCCTACCAAATATTGATGCCATGGTAGATGCCACAGCAGGGCATGAGATGATGACTGTTCGGCCTGGAAATCCACAGACCACCCTGATCAGCATCTCATCTAAACCTGACTGCCAGGCTCTCAGGGTGCCAGGCTCTCAGGGCACATGAAGTTAGGCGCCAGGCCATGGAGAGGACAACGGTCCAAATATCAGGACAATATTTGACCATATCCACGTATATTAATGGAAATAAATACGCAGCATTAAGTATGAAGATTGTGCAGTAAATACGGTAATTAAGAGGGAAATATTCAGCAATTATTACCAGCAATTATGGAGAATATTCAGCCTTCAATGCTTGATCATGCCGCCGTTCAAGATAGGAATCTATATAAAGAACACTTGAAGGATCTGAAAAAAAAACATCATTCATACGCAAGAAGACATACACATATTACATAGAAATACAAGCATTGTTGTTATCATAAGAATACTCTCTCAATTCATATAGTGAAATCCTCTCCTGGCTTGGTGCCCGTGGTTTTTTCCCATTCAAGGGTTTTCCACGTACAAAATTGTTTGTCTTGTTATTTTTATTCTTATTTACAGCCTAATATTGTACCATGTCGACCTGACCAGAAATCTAATTAGAGCTAGTTAACCCTCCACAATATCACCCTGACCTGATTTCGCCTTGCGCAAAATCCACACAAAACAATTGGCGCCCACCGTGGGGCATCTAGCTCTTTAATCCTTTTTTCTTATCTTACAAAAACTTAAGAACCTACAAAAATGGCCCAACCCACCGTTGAAGATCAATTGAATGCAGCTCTCCAAAAAATCGCTGAGTTGGAAAGCCTGAAAGAAAAAGTGGCCCAAACTGAAGCAGAAATCCTGCAACTGAAAGAATCTGAGTCAACCCTGAAGCAAAGATTGGAAAAAAACCCAAGGAGCAGGCTCTAGATTCCAACCAGGAACCCCATTTTCATCAATCATCAAAAACATTGATTTTTCCAGTTTTGGGAGCCCAAATACTCCTAAAATCACTAACGTAGATGGTGATGAAGAGCCGAAAAATGATGATAAACCTGATGAATATGCAGCGGCTATCATGATGGCAGTAGTTCAAGAGATCAAGAAACTCAATGAAAAATTTGACAAGATACCAGGAGTACCTGCCAGTATGGAAGAAGCTGCCCCTGACAGCTATGCTGATTCACCCTTCATAGACGAAATAGCCAAAGTAGACCTACCGAAGAAGTTCACAATTCCATCCATGAGGGTCTATGATGGAACCACGGATCCACAAAATCACGTGGCTCTTTACAAGCAGAAGATGTTGGCTGCATCCATTCCTAGTGAGTTCAGACAAGTTTGCATGTGCAAGGGGTTTGGAACGACCCGATGGCCCCCGCCCGCAATGGTACATCAACCCGCCACTTGGCAGATATCCATTCCTTTGCCAACCTGATTAACAGTTTCAACCAGCAATTCGCAAGTAGCAGGGAGTTGGAGAAACGATCCAGTGACCTTTACCGAGTTACACAGAAGCCCGATGAAACACTCTGGACATTCCTTGCAAGGTTCAACAAAGAAAAAGTATCTATACCCAGATGTGACGTTGGAACAGCAGTGGAGGCATTTAGACAAAGGTTACTACCACATAGTGACTT
This sequence comes from Silene latifolia, assembly GCF_048544455.1. Taxonomy (NCBI): domain Eukaryota; kingdom Viridiplantae; phylum Streptophyta; class Magnoliopsida; order Caryophyllales; family Caryophyllaceae; genus Silene; species Silene latifolia. Next base: position 52,047,617 of record NC_133536.1, read on the forward strand.
ATACAATAAACTCACTAAGTATCCCTGCCACACATTCGAAGATGTTCAAGCCAAGACCCTTGCCTTCATCAGGCTGGAAGAAGATAAAAGCTACAAGCTTGGATCACCTAGTGGACCAAGGGATCATGAAAAAAGCAATAGGAAAAGCAACAGAGGGAACAATTACAGACCTACTCCATATTCCAGGCCGGATCAGTCAGAAGTCAACCTGACTCATGAGTATCAAGGTAAGGCTAAAGTTTATCCACCTATCTCCGAACATAACTTTTGTGTTGATACTGCAGGATTGATCCAGAGGCTTGACAACATGGGAACAACTGTTAGATGGCCCAGGAAGGTAGAAAATCCAAATCCCAGAAGAGACAATTCAAAATGGTGCGAATTCCACATGGATATTGGACACACCACGGATGATTGTTTCACTCTAACGAAGGAAGTGGCCTACCTGCTGAACTCAGGATACTTAAAAGACCTGATCAAGTCAAAAGGCAGGAATGCAAACCAGGATAAAAAAAATCAGGAGCACAAGCAGGATCGCAGCCTCCCTCCACCACCACCACTCTATGAAGTAAAATTCATATCAGGCGGTTCAGAGATTTGTGGCCTGACAAGCTCAGCGGCAAAAAAGATAGCCAGGACACCAAGGGCCGTGTCACCCTGCAAGCTGGATCCTGTTCCAACAATCACTTTCAATGATTGCGACCTGGTGGGCATCCCTGATGTTTATCACGATGGCCTGGTCATTTCTATGCAAATTGGAACAGCCACAGTAAGAAGGATCCTGGTAGATGGAGGCGGCAAGAAACCCGATCATGCTTGACGATCGAAAGCCATGAAGATAAACGAGGATCAAATCACCAAAAAATCCAGCGTCCTAGTAGGTTTCAGTGGTGAAACCAGGAGCACTCTAGGAGAGATCCACCTCCCAACCTATGTGGAGGGAGTCTCATCCTATGAAAAGTTTGGGGTCCTTGACTGCTTGTCATCCTACAATGCCATCCTGGGCAGACCCTAGATCCACAATGTCAAGGCCGTACCATCAACCTATCACCAGTGCATCAAGATACCAACAGACTGGGGCATAGCCACAATCAAAGGGGACCACAAGACAGCCAAGGAGTGCTACACAGCAGCCTTGAAGCCTCCTAAGGCAGGTAAGTCCCTGGCATAGCAATTACAGTACCCTGTCAGGAGCACATATGTAGCACCTCCGAGAATGGAAACAGATCAGGTAATTCTAGACCCTGAGTACCCTGACAGGTATGTTTTAATAGGATCTGACGCGCCAGATAATGTCAGACCTGAACTGGTAAAATTCCTTAAAAATAAATCATCTTGGTTCGCTTGGTCACATTTTGATATGACTGGAATTAGTGCTGATATTATTACTCATAAGCTCAATATTGACCCATCTTTTAAGCCTGTGCAGCAGAAAAGGCGCAAATTTTCAGCTGAAAGAAACACCATAATAAATGAAGAAGTAGAAAAACTCTTGGATATGGGGATGATCAGGGAAGTAATGTACCCTGAGTGGCTGGCTAACGTAGTTGTTGTGCAGAAAAAGAATGGAAAGTGGAGAGTCTGTGTAGACTACACTGACCTGAACAAAGCTTGCCCTAAAGATCCATTCCTCCTCACTCATATTGATGCCATGGTAGACGCAACAACAGGTCATGAAATGTTGACATTCATGGATGCTTCTAGCGGATTCAATCAAATAAAGATGCACCCTGCCGACCAGGAGAGTACTGCATTCATTACGCATCGAGGCATATCTTTGTTACCTTTGCCATGCCTTTCGGCTGAAGAATGCGGGGGCAACGTACCAGCGCCTGGTCAACATGATGTTTAAAGACCAGATAGGTGACATCATGGAAGTATACATAGATGACATGGTGGTGAAATCCAAGAATGCAGAAGATCATGTGAAGCACCTAGAAATAGCATTTGAGATATTAGAAAAATATAACATGAAGTCGAACCCTGTAAAGTGCCACTTTGGGGTCTCTGCAGGCAAATTTCTTGGATATATGGTCACAAAGAGAGGCATAGAAGCAAGCCCTGAACAGATAAAGGCCATCCTGGAACTACAGTCACCCAAGTCTGTCAAGGATATCCAAAAATTGATAGGCCGGGTAGCTGCCCTGAACCGCTTTATATCAAGATCTTCCGAAAGATGCAAAAAATTCTATAACTTACTCAGGAAAAATAAACAATTCCAGTGGACGGACGAGCATGAGGCAGCTTTCCAGGATCTAAAATCCTATTTATCATCTCCACCCTTACTGGCTAAACCAGAAAAGGGAGAACCTTTGTTAGTATACCTATCTGTCACCAACACAGCAATCAGTGTAGTCCTGGTGAAAGAACAGGACGGGCAGCAACATCCAGTCTACTATGTAAGTAAAAGCCTGCTAGACGCTGAGTTGAGGTATGGACTACTTGAAAAATATGTTTTAGCATTGATAATGTCATGTACCAAGCTGAGACCTTATTTTGAAAGTCACCCAATTATAGTTAGGACCAATTTACCAATAAAATATGTCCTGCGTAAATCTGAACTTTCAGGCAGGATGGCCAAATGGTCAGTACAGATTAGCACATATGACATCTCCTTTGAACCCAGGGCAGCGATCAAATCGCAGGCCCTAGCAGACTTTGTGGCTGACTTCAGCCCTAACCTGGAACCAGACCTAATAAAAGAGGTCAACCAACTAGAAAATAAAACCCTAGACCAAGAATGGACCTTGTTCATAGATGGGGCATCCAATGCCAGGGGGACAGGGTTAGGATTAGTAATTTAATCACCACACGGAGATGTAATAGCTCAGGCTGTAAGCTATGAGTTCAAAGCTACCAACAACGAAGCAGAATATGAAGCCCTGATAGCAGGCTTAATGGTATGTCTAGAACTCGGTGTTCAAAACCTAAAGGTAAAAACTGATTCACTCTTAATTGCCAATCAAATAAAGGGAATTTATACGGCTAAGGATGCAAAAATGATTTCGTATTTAGAATATGCAAAAAACCTTACCGCTAAATTTCCTTCATTTGATATAGATCAAATATCTAGAGACCTGAATACCAGGTGATGCTCTCGCCAGCCTAGATTCAAACTTTACCCCATTGTTTTTGATAAAATACCAATTGTGCACTTATTAGAGCCGACCATCACGGACACGAACAGTCAACCCATCAATCAGACAAGTAACTCTTGGACTAAACCTTATTATGATTGGTTTCTCCGAGGAATACTACCTCAGGGAAGACATGAGGCAAGGGCCTTTAGAATTAGAGCTTCATCTTATGCTATCATCAATAACACCTTGTTCAAGAGATCGCAGGCTGGACCCTACCTGAGATGCTTGGAGCCTGACGAAGCCAAGCTAGTACTTCAAGAAATACATGATGGACACTGTGACAATCATAAAGGAAGAAAGAGCCTGGCAAGCAAAGTTCTCATGACAGCTACTCGGCCTACGCCGAGGGTCGATCGCTGGAATACTCTTCGAAATGCGAAGCTTGCCAAATCCATGCACCAATCATACATCAGCCATCTGAACTCCTTCATTCAATTTATGCGCCCTGGCCATTTATAAAGTGGGACATGTACATTGTGGGAAAACTGCCTGTAGCTCCAGGGCAAAAAGTCTTCATGTTAGCCATGACTGATTACTTCTCTAAGTGGATCGAGGCTGACTCCTACAAGCAAGTAACCGAAAAAGAAGTAATATCCTTCATCAGGACAAACATTATTTGCAGATATGGAGTCCCATCAGAAATAGTATGTGACAACGGAACTCAGTTCGTGGGGAAGAGGACCCAAGCATTCTGCCAAGAATGGAATATCAACCTGGTAACATCAACCCCTGGATACCCAAAAGCTAATGGCCAGGTAAAGTCAAGCAACAAGGTAGTCATAAGCTGCCTAAAAAAGAAGATGAAAAGAAGACGAGGCAGATGGGCTGAAGAACTTTCATTAGTACTATGGGCAGACAGGACTACTCCAAAAAATGCGACAGGCCAAACACCTTACTCCCTGGTGTATGGCTGCGAAAGCTATCATCCTGTGAAATCACGAGTACCAACATCCAAATCCAGCCTGAACAACGTTGAAACAAACAAAGACCTGATGCAAGATAACTTAGTCCTGACAGAAGAACTAAGAGACGCTGCCAAAATCAGAATGACATCATATCAACAAGCAATTGCCAGGACTTACAATAAAAACGTCAGGGTTAGGGTCTTCAAAGAAGGAGACCTTGTCCTACGCAAAGTATTTCCAAATAAAAAGGAAAAGTCAGCGAGCAAGCTAGCTCCCATATGGGAAGGCCCTTACTTAATTGATTCAATTGTTGGACAAGGAGCATACAGGCTCCAAACACTAGAAGGGGAAATGATCCCAAGATCCTGGAATGTAACTCATTTAAAATAATTCCATATGTAAAGATCAGATCAGGCTACAGCCAGGTACAAATTCAATCACTACTCAACCTGATGTGTTATATGATGAACTACATGCTTTATATGACTTATCTGTATTTTATACCTGCTCAACTAACCCATCTATTTAATTTCTGAATCCTGAACAATTATACATAATAAAAGATTATACGCATAAATATTCAGGATTGAGGGCTACTCTACTATATATTCCTGAAACAAAAATTTTTGCACTTAACTTTGCCTAACGAGTTGGTAACCATCACCGGATACAGTAAAAAGTCAGGACCAATCAGGCATGAAATAATTGCCTGACCTGACTAGGTTTACTGCCACGGATAACAACATTTCAGACGCGCAGCAAGACGGTGCAAGGGTGTTTTATCCCGACCATCAGTCTAAAATGCCCTCTCGACAGGCCGAATACCAAGCCCTCCAGCCAGGCAGGGGACATAAGCCCTCCTGACAGGCCGGATTTCCCACCCTTTCAACCATTATAGAAAAAAACTATACTTGGTTGAAATACTTATGACAAAAATTGAAACAAAAATGTGCAGGTTATTTAACCAGAATAATGTGCAAATCATGCAAACAAAATATTTGACAGGACCAACAGGATGAAATTCACAAATCAAGACAAAAGTGAAATCAGCCAAAAGAAGGCCATCATCTCTATATTAATAAACCCTTACCCCCTGGGCAAAGGTGCCAAAATATTCATAAAGGCCAGGGAGAGCCCCCCTGACCCAAAACAGGAAAATAAAAATAATGTCTGTCCAGGGACATCCCCCCTGGACAGGCCAAAATACCAATCAAGAATTAAAAGTACTACTGCTTCTCCTCAGAAGCAGCAGCATCAACAACCTGCTCCCCACTCTTAGCCGGTTCAGCCTCAACGTTCTGCTCTCCTGGAGAGTCGACCTCCTGTTCAGCTTCCATATTATGCAGGTCAGGATATTTCGAAGCAGCAAAAGCCATCTCAGTTGCAGGGTCCCATTTTGCCCTGGCCTCGACAGGCTCCGACATGGCTGCCGCCCTTCCCTTGATGTAGAAATAGAGGGAGGCATCATCTAACTTGAACTCCAAGTCATCCCTCTCCTGGGTAAGCTCTTCATTCCTGTCCAGGGCCTCCTGCAACAGTCGCGTGCTTGAAGCCGCCTCAGTCTTAGCAGCATCCCTCTCAGCCTGCACTCTTGTCAAATCAGTAGTCTTGGCAGCCAAGTCAGCCCTTGCAAATTCCAGCTCAGACTTCAACCTATCATAATCTGATCTCATCAGATCGATCCTGGCTACCAAAGAAGTAGCCACGATAGGCATTATGGAGACAGTCGCGGCACCCTGACCAAAAACAAGAAAAGTATGAGTAACTTGTACCAACAATAGAAGACTACCAAAAACAAAATACATGGAAATGATTCCAACATACCTCCCTCACAGCAGCCAGGGCACCAGCCAAGACGCTGACTGAATGATCCACTGAAGCAACTGCCTGAGTAGCAGTCTCAACAGGGTCAAGGGTGAGCATGACATCTGATTTAGAAGCTGCATAGTACCTGATTTTCACCCTAGCGGCCTCCATATTATCCAACCTGGCTCTCATCTCCCTGGCCGGGGCAAAAACATCAACATCCTCAATCCTCCTTTTTTGGGCTGCTGAACTTGTTCCAGCAGGGATAGCAGTGCGAGAGTGACCTTGGCAAAGCATCGATCGCTCGGTCAAATCGATGACAGGTTCAGTATCCCCGCTTCCCTGAGGACCTTCCTCCTTAATCTTAGCCAGCCTGGCTGAGAGGTCAGCCATACCAAACCTGGAAAGACGAATAGACGACCTGGTAGCTGCAACACGAAATACTGTATCAGCAGCACAAACCAAACATTATTAGGAAGCCCAGGTAAAAAGAAGGGAAAAATGAAAATAGACTTACAGCCTGAGGTACTGGCACCAGCAGCCCCTGACGCTTTAGCCCTGGGAGCACCGTCAGCCTTCAAACAACGAGGAAGGTGACCAACCCCACAACAAAGAGGCCAGGACCTCTCCAAAGGAGGAATAGCAAGGAAAGCAGAGACATTGGGAGTAGGGTACTCAGTTTCAGTAACCCAGTCATCAACTACACACATAAGAGGTATGATTTATTATTTTCATTTCACTTTCTCACTAACAAGAAAGGCATGCAGGTCAAAGAAAGAAACCAAAAGACTCACCAGCCACACAGGCCTCATGATTCAAATACGCCAGGTCAGGACCCACAGAATTGGTCCTGACAAACATATAGCCAGCAGCCCAGCCCTTATCATGGCCACTGTCTAAATTGCTCAGGCGGGGAGTAGTTGACGGTCTGACCTTAAAACTTATACGGCCAGGACTGTTTGTTTTAATAGCATAACAGGTCTTCAAATCATCAAGAGAAAAAGAGACATTGTGTTTTTTACAGAGGTTCTCAATAGAACATACAACTTTCCACACCATCGACATTAATTGATAAGAAGGAACACCAATCTCCTTAATAACCTCAACCATAAGAGGGGAAAAAGGAAGCTTACAACCTGCCCTGAAGGCCCAGTCATGGATACAAAACCAACCAGGATTAGCCCAGTCGGCCCTGATAGGAGAATTCTCAGGAATCCAGACTTCAGCATCAGCAGGGATAATTCCCTTATCCTTCAAAATCTTCTCGAACTCAGGCTTCAAGCGGTTTGCAGGAGACTGATCCTCATTTAAAGCCTTGGTAGGCTTGAATTGAAAAGCGCCATGAGATATTGAAATCATCTCCAATGGAGGATCACTTGACTTATCCACTACGGGAGATGGAGCAGCAGAAGAAGCAGGAAGAGTTTCAGAAGAAACTTCCTCAGGATTCTGAGGAGGAGGAGTAGCAGGAACCGCTGCCCTGGTGGATTTTTTCTTTGCAGCCATTGATTGAAGAATTATGAAAGATTGATTAAGAGATTTGGGAAGTTGAGAATTAAGAAAACTGAAGAAAGTTAAGAGAAAGAAGACGAAGAAATTATGTTCATAAGTTCAAATCAATGAAGCACCCAAGTATTTACAGCAAAGAAGATTAGGGTTTCAGCCGCAAAATAATTAAGGAAGTTGCAGTAAATAGACCACACGTCAGCAGTTGCAGTAAAAAGAGCCGTTACAGGAAACTGATCAGGGAAAATTAACCGTTGGGTGATCTTATGAAAATTAAAGTTATCTCCTCATTTTTTCGTCCTGACACTACCAATGAGGAGATAAGGGGCAATTGTTAGGCCTGGAAATCCGCAGACCACCCTAATCAGCATCTCATCTAAACCTGACTGCCAGGCTCTCAGGGTGCCAGTCTCTCAGGGCACATGAAGTTAGGCGCCAGGCCATGGAGAGGACAACGGTTCAAATATCAGGACAATATTTGACCATATCCGCGTATATTAATGGAAAAAAATACGCAGCATTAAGTATGAAGATTGTGCAGTAAATACGGTAATTAAGAGGGAAATATTCAGCAATTATTACCAGCAATTATGGAGAATATTCAGCCTTCAATGCTTGATCATGCAGCCGTTCAAGATAGGAAGCTATATAAAGAACACTTGAGGGATCTGAAAAAAAACATCATTCATACGCAAGAAGACATACACATATTACATAGAAATACAAGCATTGTTGTTATCATAAGAATACTCTCTCAATTCATATAGTGAAATCCTCTCCTGGCTTGGTGCCCGTGGTTTTTTCCCATTCAAGGGTTTTCCACGTACAAAATTATTTGTCTTGTTATTTTTATTATCTTATTTACAGCCTAATATCGTACCCTGTCGACCCGACCAGAAATCTAACTAGAGCTAGTTAACCCTGCACAATATCACCCTGACCTGATTTCGCCTTGCGCAAAATCCACACAAAACAATGACATTCATGAATGCCTCCAATGGATTCAATCAAATAAAGATGCACCCTGCTGACCAGGAAAGTACTGCATTCATTATAGACCGGGGTATATATTGTTACATTGCCATGCCTTTCGGCCTGAAGAATGCAGGGGCAACGTACCATCGCCTGGTCAACATGATGTTCAAGGATCAAATAGGTGATATCATGGAGGTCTGTATAGACGACATGGTAGTAAATTCTAAGAATGCAGAAGATCATGTGAAACACTTTGAAATAACATTTCAAATATTGGAAAAGTACAACATGAAACTCAACCCCGCAAAGTGCCACTTCGGAGTCTCTGCAGGTAAGTTCCTTGGATACATGGTGACAAAAAGAGGCATAGAGGCTAGCTCTGAACAGATAAAAGCTACCCTGGAACTTCAGTCACCCAAGTCTGTTAAGGAAATTCAGAAATTGACAGGCCGGGTAGCTGCCCTGAACCGATTCATATCAAGATCCTCTGAAGGTGTAAAACATTTTACAACCTGCTCAGAAAAAATAAACAGTTCCATTGGACACTTGAGCATGAAGCAGCCTTTCAAGACTTAAAATCGTACCTGTCATCTCCACCTATACTGGCTAAACCATAGAATGGGGAACCCCTGTTAGTATACCTATCACTAACACGGCAGTAAGTGCAGTTCTGGTAAAGGAACAAGAAGGCCAGCAACATCCTGTCTATTATGTAAGTAAAAGCCTGCTAGATGCTGAAATGAGGTATGAATTACTTGAAAGATATGTTTTAGCTTTAATTATGTCATGTGCTAATCTGCGTCCTTATTTTGAGTGTCACCCTATCATGGTCAGGACCAACTTACCCATAAAATCTGTCCTACGCAAGCCTGAATTGTCAGGTAGGATGGCCAAGTGGTCAGTTCAGCTTAGTACATATGATATAACCTTTGAACCCATGACAACAATTAAGTCACGGGCCTTAGCAGACTTTGTGGCTGATTTCAGCCCTAACCTAGAACCTGACCTGAAAAAAGAAGTTAACCAGTTAGAAAATAAAACCCCAGACCAAGAGTGGACTTTGTTCATAGATGGGGCATCGAATGCCAGGGGGACAGGGTTAGGGTTAATACTAAAATCGCCCAGGGAGATATGATAGCTCAGGCTGTAAGCTGTGAGTTCAAAGCTACCAATAATGAAGCAGAATATGAAGCCCCTGATAGCAGGCCTAAAGGTATGTTTAGACCTCGGTGTTCAAAACATAAAGGTAAAAACAGATTCACTATTAATTGCTAATCAAATAAAGGGAATTTATACGGCAAAAGATGCAAAAATGATTTCATATTTAGAATATGCAAAAAACCTTACCACTAAATTTACTTTATTTGATATATACCAAATACCAAGAGACCTGAACACCGAGGCTGATGCTTTGGCCGGCCTAGGTTCAAATTTTACTCCCGCGATTTTTGATAAAATACCAATTGTTCACTTATTAGAGCCAGCTATCAGTAAAGCTTAACAGGTCAACCCTGTTAATCAAGATAATAATTCTTGGACCAAACCTTATTATGATTGGTTCCTCCAAGGAATATTACCTCAGGGCAGGCATGAAGCAAGGGCTTTTAGAATTAGAGCTTCAACCTATTATATTATCAATAACACTTTATTTAAGTGATCGCAGGCTGGACCATATTTGAGATGCTTAGAGCCTGATGAAGCTAAACAAGTACTCCAAGAAATACACGATGGACATTGTGGCAACCATAAAGGAGGAAAGAGCCTGGCAAGTAAAGTACTCAGAACAGGCTACTATTGGCCAACACTCAGGGCTGATTGCTTGGAATATTGTTTAAATTGTGAAGCCTGTCAAAATCATGCACCAATAATACACCAGCCATCTGAACTGTTGGAGTATGTGTCCTCAACAATAGTGTCATCACATTATCAAAACTCATGATAAGAATACATGAACGGATGATTCATTTTTATACGTCAACTGATCAATATTAATCGGTAATGATTGGATGGCTAGAGTTTGACATTACTGTCGTTTGACGGTGGTGATCAGTTGATCCCTTAAGGTCACACCTGAACGACGATTCCCTTAATAGATAAATTAATTAATTGTATATTTATACAGATTAATTAATTCCTTAAAATTGAACAATTTACATATGTGAGTGAGAATATGAATCTTATTGTAATTCGATTAAATAAGATTCATTTTAGTAATTAAAATGTTATATTACTAAAATTTTGTTTATGAAACAATTAAATTAAGAATGATTAATTAATTATAATTATAATGTGTTATAGATTATATTAACATGGCCTATTTTATATACTTGTGATTATGAATTACTAGTCAATATGTATATATAATTGAATTAATATATGTAATGATATTTAATTGTTAAATATGCATTAATATTATTAATAACATATAACATGTTACATGTCACATATTATATGACAAAATGATAATTGACAAAAACAAAATGGACTCCATATTAGCTAAGAGGCACCGGTTTTTAGAGGGTATTAGGGTGAAATGGTTAAATTGTTTTTAATTGTGGAAAACACAATGATTACTATGATAGCCTATACTACACCCTTGTAACACCTCTAATTTCCGTAATATAATTCTATAATTTTATTTTCCCATATTTTATATTTTATTTTCCGGGAAAATATCCGTCTCTTATCTTTTGGGCTCGTTGGGCTCGAAAAACGATGAAGACCCGCTCCTCCCTTGGGTCTCACGTGATTTTGGTGGTTATGGGTGGATTTTGGGCCTAAACCTAGAATAAACCCATGAGCTTCTCTATAAATATAAGGGGAAACCACACCCTTGCTCTTCTTTTCTCATAATTCTCAAAACCCTAAACCTAAATTCTCTCCTCCTCCTTCCTCCTTGTGCCGCGCGCCCCTTCCTAGGGTTTCGTGGAGTTCTTCCTCTTCCTCCTTCCTTCATCATCTTTCGTGTTTAGATCGATCCTACTTCTTGGATTTATCTATCCTCTTCGTAAGTTTTATGTTTTCGTATAGTTTCATAGTTTTTATATATATAGTTAGTATATTTATTAGTTTCGTTATCTTTGGCACGTGGATGATTTCAATGAAGGCGTAGAAGTTGCTCCTGGAGAAGACGTTTATATCGTTGAAGACGATCTCTAGGGTTTATTTGCTTAATAAGGTAACTAGGTGTTTTCTTTTAATTGTGTTTATGTCAATTGATGTAATTAATATGATTTAATGATTGTTTTGCATGATTGGTACATGTTTGATTATTTGTTGTCATGATTAAATATGTTTCGTATGTTTCTATATGTTTTTGTGCATTAATTATATATATCGTATGTTGTTTATGTGTTTATTATGGGTGTCATGTGCGTAATTAGGGTTTACGAATAAACCCTAGTGGCGGCATGATAGGTGGCCAATAGTGCTCTCCAAAGTTATAGCTAAAGCTAGTATAACCTTGATCATGATTCATGAGTTATAGCTAAAGTTAATACAACTTTGGGTGGTTACTCTAGTTATGGCTGGAGCTACTATAACGTTGAAGTACGAGTTAAGGTTATAGCTGGAACTAATTTACCCTAAGAATATGGCTCAAGGTTATGGTTGGAACTAGTAAAACTTTGAGTTTCGTGTCAAGGTTATAGTTGAGGTAAGTGTAACTTCAAGTCGTATATGTTGAAGTTATAGTCGAGGTTACTACAACCTCGCATCCAGAGTTTATGTCATGGTTAGGGTTACTATAACATTGAATTGTTAATGTTAAAGTTATAGCTGAAGTTACTATAACATTGGTTGCTTATACTTGCTTCATATGTTGTATTGTGTTTAACGTATTATGTCCTTGTGTTTGCTTATATCTTTAGTTACTCTTGTTCATATGATAAGTAGGATGGTCAGTTGTACTATCCTATGAGTTGGTTCGTGATGTTGTTCACGCATGTTAGTACAGTCGGTTATACTGTGCATTTGTTTGTTGGCTAGTTTGAATATATTACGGTAGTTACCGTTATGTGCTATCGGAATGAACCAAAGCCACCCGTTGATGCGTGATTTATTTGGTCTATGTTCGGGATTGTGTAGAGGCAGTGGTTATACGCTCTGTTCCCCGAGTGTCGTTCGGGTTACCGAGAGTCTGGCCAGGTCTTAGACATATAGGCAGTGGTTATACGCTATACATAGTACCGTGGAGGCAGTGGTTATACGCTCCACACCGATGGAGGCAGTGGTTATACGCTCCGTCAGCTAGAGGCAGTGGTTATACGCTCAGGCAAGTTAGAGGCAGTGGTTATACGCTCTAACGGGCGTTCGTTCTATTCGCTATGCTTTGTTGCTAGCTTTTTGCCTTCTGTTGCTGTGGATTGTGTGTCACCATGTTTGCTATGCTTCAATGCTAGCTTTGTGCCTTAGGTTGTTGTGGGTCGTTTGTTGCTACTAGTCCTGAAAGTGTTCATGATCTAGTGGTTGTATATGGTCTAGGTTTGCATGTTTGCATCCACTTAAGATTGATTAAGTCATGGTAAGCTATGTTGGGTTTTCATGTGTGTAGATGATCTCGCATGTTTACTGGTTTTACATTTCAATTGTTAATGATTATTGGTTATATTCAATTGTTGTAAACATGACTGGGAGAGCATCTAGTTACTCCCGACTGAATTGTCGACCCCCTTTTCAGGTTGTTCAGTTTGTTGCTGTTTTGGATGATATCTTGTGGCGAAGTTCTGTTCGGCGAGATGGATAATAAATTAGGACTTTACTTTATGTTTTAAGAACCTTTGAATAATGTATTAGTTGGTTTGGATTTAGTAGCGAACCAGATTGGTCAGGTGTTACCGCCACCTTGACCCTTTTATCAGTATCGTACTCTGATATTCATTTTATATAAGTTTTTCCTTTGTTTCATAATCCGGGTTGTTACAGTTGGTATCAGAGCGAACACGCTCCTAACTCTCGCTTAGTTGATGACTAAAATATATGACCTAGTTAATGAGTGAGAGTAAATGGGGTAGAAACCAATAGGATTGGTTGGTTTTCTTATGTTGTAAAGTGTATGAGTAGTTGTTTGGAGTGGTACCTAGGCTCTACCACTTATAACAAGATTTCGTTCTTGCAGATGGTGCGTAACGCTAATGGTGAGACCGATGCTGACCGCATCAGGAGACTAGAGGTCGCTTTGGCATCTATGGCCGAAGGTTTCACCAACCACCTCAATAACAACAACAATAACCATCTGCAACCGACTGTGTTTGATCGCTTTGCTCGTCATCATCCTCCGATTTATGACGGTGTGAATGATCCTACTGCTTTGGAGGCTTGGATTCGAGAGATCGAGAAGCTGTTCCTTGCTACTGGATGTCCTGAGGATCAGAAGGTGGATATCGCCACCTATTATCTGAAGGACGAGGCCGACAACTGGTGGGCTCTTGCTAGAGCTGGTTTGGAAGTTCAGCCAGGATATGGTTGGGCTCTTTTCTCTGAGGCTCTGAAGAAAAGGTTTTATCTTGAGGAGATGCGCTGGCAGAAGGAGCAGGAGTTCCTTCGTCTGCAGCAAGGTTCCATAACCGTTGAGGAGTACACCAACATGTTCGTGAAGCTGTCACGTTTCGTTACTTCTATAGCTATGGACGAGGTTTCAAGGACTCGACGCTATGAGAAGAATCTAGCTCCTAATGTCCGGACTGCTATGTCTGGCATTCCTTCAACCTCTTTCCAACAGGCTTATGATCGTGCTCTTAGTATCTATGATTCAGTTCTTACTACCGAGGCTGAGGAGAGTGCAAAGAGTAAGTTCATGAAGAGGCCTAATGTTGCTCCTAGTTCTTCCCATAAGAAGGAGAAGTTCGAGGCTCGTCCGTATGCTTCCCGTGATCAGAACCAGTTCAAGAAAAACGAGTGGTGTTTTCATTGCGGAAAAGCTTACCACACGGGTACGAGTTGTGCTCCTGGTACTCCTATCACATGTTTCACGTGCAATGCTCCGGGACACAAGGCTGTTGATTGCCCCCAGAAGCCTAAGTTTGATGCTCCTAAGGTTGAAGCCCCGAAGACTGGTCGAGTGTTTGTGATGAGTCGTGCCGAAGCAGATGCTAATCCAGATGTGGTTACGGGTACCTTTCTCGTTCATTCTTTATCTGCTTTTGTTCTTTTTTATACGGGTGCATCGATGTCTTTCGTATCCGAATCCTTTTCCGTCCGTGCTGGACTCTCTTCTTCTTCATCCGTTCATACCTCTATATCCCTTCCTACGGGTGAGATTGTTTCTTGCTCCGTTCTTTTCAAGGACGTACCTGTAAGTATCGCAGGGGCGATCCTTCCTGCCGATCTCGTCCAATTCAAACTCGGAGAGTTTGATGTGATTTTGGGTATGGATTGGTTATCTCGCTATGGCGATAGGTTCCTGTGTCGTGATCAAAAGATCGTGCTTAAGAGTCCCACAGGTTCGAGAGTTTCTTATCAGGGTGTTAGGGTTACACCTACGGTCAAGTGGGTTTCTGCTATGAAGATGGTTAACAAGGGTATAAAGGGTCATCAGATCTATCTGTGTAGTGTTCATGGTGTTTCAGTTGAGCCGAAGTTAGAGGATATCCCTGTGGTTAGGGAGTTTCCCGATGTCTTTCCCGAGGATCTACCTGGCATTCCTCCTGAGCGAGATGTAGAGTTCTCGATTGAGTTGCTACCTGGAACTGGTCCCATTTCGAAAGCTCCTTATCGTATGGCACCAGCTGAATTACAGGAACTTAAGAAGCAACTTGAGGAGATGATCGATAAGGGTTTTATCCGACCGAGTCCTTCGCCGTGGGGTGCTCCTGTTTTGTTCGTCAAGAAGAAGGATGGTAGTATGCTGTTGTGCATTGACTATGGTGAGCTGAACAAGGTCACTATCAAGAACAAGTATCCTTTGCCGAGGATTGAGGATTTGTTTGATCAGCTCCGTGGTGCTAGTGTGTTCTCGAAGATCGACCTAAGGTCTGGTTACCATCAGATTCCAGTTAGGAATGAGGATATTCCTAAGACTGCGTTTCGTTCAAGGTATGGCCATTATGAGTTCGTGGTAATGCCGTTTTGGTTGACAAATGCACCTGCCATTTTCATGGATCAGATGAGCCGCACTTTCAGCGAGTATTTGGATAAGTGTGTCGTGGTGTTCATTGACGACATACTGATTTACTCGAGAGATGAGGCTGAACACGAGAGTCACCTTCGTGTTATCTTGGAAATTCTGCGTAAGCAGAAGTGGTATGCTAAGTTCTCGAAGTGCGAATTTTGGTTAAAGGAAGTTACCTTCTTGGGTCATGTGATATCCGGCGATGGAGTTATGGTTGATCTGTCGAAGATTCGAGCCGTGGTCGATTGGGAAAGTCCAAAGAATGTGAACGAGGTTCGGAGTTTCCTTGGACTAGCTGGGTACTACCGTCGGTTTGTACATGATTTCTCTAAAATTGCAAGACCGATGACTCAGTTAATGAAGAAGGAATCCAAGTACATTTGGACTGAGGCTTGTGAAGCTGCTTTCCAGGAGTTGAAAAAGAGTTTGACTACCGCTCATGTGTTGACTCTACTAGAAGAGGGCGTTGAGTTCGATGTCTTCTGCGGTGCGTCAAAGTTTGGGTTGGGTTGTGTCTTGATGCAGAAGGGTAAAGTTATGGCTTATGCTTCCCGTCAGTTGAAGGTACACGAGACGAACTATCCGACTCATGATCTTGAGTTAACAGCAGTGGTGTTTGCACTTAAGCTGTGGCGACACTACTTGTATGGAGTCTCTTGCAACTTTTATACGGATCATAAGAGCTTGAAGTATATCTTCACTCAGAGAGATCTTAACATGAGGTAGAGACGTTGGTTAGAGCTGCTTAACGACTACAAGATTGAGCTGCAGTATCATGAGGGTAAAGCAAACGTAGTTGCTGATGCCTTGAGTCGCAAGGTGTGTCATGCTATGAGACCGGTGTTGGTGTTACCTGACGACTTGAGTCGAGAGTTCCAGAAGATGAGCCTTGAGGTAGTTCTTCCTAGTAATTTAAATTTGAGTGCGATGATTGCTGAACCCGAGATCCTTCATGAGATCCGAGTTAAGCAAAGAGAGGATGAATACTTAGAAGGAGTTCGAGTCGCTTTAAGCGAAGGGCGCGCCAGAGACTTCGACGTTGGACCTGATGATGGTCTACGATTCTAAGGTCGTTGGTGTGTGCCTAGCTGCGAGGTCTTAAAATGTAAGATTCTCAAAGAGGCTCAAAGTACTCCCTATTCGGTTCATCCTGGTAGTGATAAAATGTATAAGGATCTGAAGTTAAAGTTTTGGTGGCCTGGTATGAAGAAAGAGATCGCCGAGTTTGTGAGTCGTTGCTTGGTTTGTCAGAAGGTTAAGTTCGAACATCAGAGACCTGGTGGTCTACTGCAACCCTTGGACATTCCCACATGGAAATGGGATTCGATTTCGATGGACTTCGTCATGGTTTTGCCGAGGTCGCCGAGAGGAATGAATGCGATTTGGGTCGTGGTTGATCGTTTGACTAAGGTCGCGCACTTCATTCCAATGAAGGAGACTTGGAGTCTCGAGGAACTAGTGAATGCTTATCAGCGTGAGATCATTCGTCTTCATGGGGTTCCTAAGGATATCATCACCGACCGTGATCCGAGGTTTTATTCTCAGTTTTGGAAGAAGCTTCAGTTGGCTTTGGGTAGTGAGCTTAAGATGAGTACGGCTTTTAACGCTGCAACTGATGGTTAGACTGAGCGTACGATTCAGATGCTTGAGGATATGTTGCGAGCTTGTGCTTTGGAGTTCCATGTTAGTTGGGAGAAGAGTTTACCGCTATTGGAGTTCTCCTACAATAACAGTTACCAAGCTAGTATTCAGATGGCTCCGTTTGAGGCACTTTATGGAAGGAAGTGTCGTAGTCCATTGTCGTTCTTGGCCCAGAGTTGGTTCAAGAATCGATTGAGCAAGTGAGGTTGATCCGTGAGAAGCTTAAGGCAACCCAGGATCGACAGAAGACGTATGCAGACTTGCGGCGTAGGCCGATTGAGTTTGAGGTTGGCGATAAGGTTTTTCTTAAGGTTTCGCCGATGAAAGGTGTTAAGAGGTTTGGGCTTAAGGGCAAGCTTAGTCCTAAGTACATTGGACCGTATGAGGTGCTCGAGAGAGTTGGCGAGGTAGCCTATAGGTTGGCTTTACCTCCGAATCTGACAAAGGTTCACGATGTGTTCCATGTGTCGCAGTTGCGACGTTATCGCAGTGATCCTTCTCATGTTCTTCAGGCTGATGTTATCGAGGTTGAGCCTAACCTGACTTATGAGGAACGTCCTGTTCGCATTTTGGAACGTCAGGAGAAGAGGTTAAGGAATAAGGTAGTACCTTTAGTTCGGGTTCTGTGGAGGAGTCAAAAGTTTGAGCAGGAGACTTGGGAAACCGAACGTCTATGCGAGAGAAGCATCCACATCTTTTCGAGTGAGGTAGTTCTCTTATCAAGTTTCGAGGACGAAACTTCTTTTTAGGGGGTTGGATTGTAACACCCTTAATTTCCGTAATATAATTCTATAATTTTATTTTCCCATATTTTATATTTTATTTTCCGGGAAAATATCCGTCTCTTATCTTTTTGGCTCGTTGGGCTCGAAAAACGATGAAGACCCGCTCCTCCCTTGGGTCTCACGTGATTTTGGTGGTTATGGGTGGATTTTGGGCCTAAACCTAGAATTAACCCATGAGCTTCTCTATAAATATAAGGGGAAACCAAACCCTTGCTCTTCTTTTCTCATAATTCTCAAAACCCTAAACCTAAATTCTCTCCTCCTCCTTCCTCCTCGTGTCGCGCGCCCCTTCCTAGGGTTTCGTGCCGTTCTTCCTCTTCCTCCTTCCTTCATCATCTTTCGTGCTTAGATCGATCCTACTTCTTGGATTTATCTATCCTCTTCGTAAGTTTTATGTTTTCGTATAGTTTCATAGTTTTTATAGTTTTTATATATATAGTTAGTATATTTATTAGTTTCGTTATCTTTGGCACGTGGATGATTTCAATGAAGGCGTGGAAGTTGCTCCTCGAGAAGACGTTTATATCGTTGAAGACGATCTCTACGGTTTATTTGCTTAATAAGGTAACTAGGTGTTTTCTTTTAATTGTGTTTATGTCAATTGATGTAATTAATATGATTTAATGATTGTTTTGCATGATTGGTACATGTTTGATTATTTGTTGTCATGATTAAATATGTTTCGTATGTTTGTATATGTTTTTGTGCATTAATTATATATCGTATGTTGTTTATGTGTTTATTATGGGTGTCATGTGCGTAATTAGGGTTTACGAATAAACCCTAGTGGCGGCATGATAGGTGGCCAATAGTGCTCTCCAAAGTTATAGCTAAAGCTAATATAACCTTGATGATGATTCATGAGTTATAGCTAAAGTTAATACAACTTTGGGTGGTTACTCTAGTTATGGATGGAGCTACTATAACGTTGAAGTACGAGTTAAGGTTATAGTTGGAACTAACGTACCCTGAGATTATGGCTCAAGGTTATGGTTGGAACTAGTATAACTTTGAGTTTCGTGTCAAGGTTATAGTTGAGGTAAGTGTAACTTCAAGTCGTATATGTTGAAGTTATAGTCGAGGTTACTATAACCTCGCATCCAGAGTTTATGTCATGGTTAGGGTTACTATAACATTGAATTGTTAATGTTAAAGTTATAGCTGAAGTTACTATAACATTGGTTGCTTATACTTGCTTCATATGTTGTATTATGCTCAACGTATTATGTCCTTGTGTTTGCTTATATCTTTAGTTACTCTTGTTCATATGATAAGTAGGACGGTCAGTTGTACTATCCTATGAGTTGGTTCGTGATGTTGTTCACGCATGTTAGTACAGTCGGTTATACTGTGCATTTGTTTGTTGGCTAGTTTGAATAGATTACGGTAGTTACGGTTATGTGCTATCGGAATGAACCAAAGCCACCCGTTGATGCGGGATTTATTTGGTCTATGTTCGGGATTGGGCAGAGGTAGTGGTTATACGCTCTGTTCCCCGAGTGTCGTTCGGGTTACCGAGAGTTTGGCCAGATCTTAGACATATAGGCAGTGGTTATACGTTATACATAGTACCGTGGAGGCAGTGGTTATACGCTAGACACCGATGGAGGCAGTGGTTATACGCTCCGTCAGCTAGAGGCAGTGGTTATACGCTCTGGCAAGTTAGAGGCAGTGGTTATACGCTCTAACGAGCATTCGCTCTATTCGCTATGCTTTGTTGCTAGCTTTGTGCCTTCTCTTGCTGTGGATTGTGTGTCACCATGTTTGCTATGCTTCAATGCTAGCTTTGTGCCTTAGGTTGTTGTGTGTCGTTTGTTGCTACTAGTCATGTAAGTGTTCATGATCTAGTGGTTGTATATGGTCTAGGTTTGCATGTTTGCATCCGCTTAAGATTGATTAAGTCATGGTAAGCTATGTTGGGTTTTCATGTGTGTAGATGATCTCGCATGTTTACTGGTTTTACATTTCAATTGTTTATGATTGTTGGTTATATTCAATTGTTGCAAACATGACTGGGAGAGCATCTAGTTACTCCCGACTGAATTGTCGACCCCCTTTTCAGGTTGTTCAGTTTGTTGCTATTTTGGATGATATCTTGCGGGGAAGTTCTGTGCGGCGAGATGGATAATAAATTAGGACTTTACTTTGTGTTTTAAGAACCTTTGAATAATGTATTAGTTGTTTTGGATTTAGTAGCGAACCGGATTGGTCAGGTGTTTCCGCCACCTTGACCCTTTTATCAGTATCGTACTCTGATATTCATTTTATATAAGTTTTTCCTTTGTTTCATAATCCGGGTTGTTACACCCTAATACATTTAGAAAAGAACAACTCTAAAAAGAAAAGGGGCATGCATTGGCTCCCTTATCATTCCCCTCCCACCGGTTTCCCCCCCTCCATACAAGAATAAGAATTGTTCTTATTCTCAACATATTCATTCTTACATTTTTTAGAAAAAAACTCTCTTACTTCTCTCATCTCTCTAAAACCAAGTTTTAGAATATAATTGTTAAAAAATCTTATATTTATTTAGATTACTAAAAGGTAGTAATAAGAAATAATATTAAGATTAAAATTTTAAGGCTTCTCATAATATATCTAGTTAATATATTAATTAGAATTAAGGGGTTGTCTTGGTGCCATCAAGAGGATGATCTCTACTATTGGGATTTAGAAGGATCATCCTTTAATTTGTAGCTCAAGAACAAGTGTGGGAAGGAGTCCTCTCTTGTGCCCTAAAAACCGATTTCTACTAATGTAAGGAACTTTATTCTTACTTTTCTATTTGTATTATGTTATGCATGCACTAGATCAACATCTAATTTATGAGAAATTTAGATATATAATTAAAGAGTTTAATTAGAGGGTTATTGAATCTATTCAAGTGGTATCATGAGCTTAGGTTGTTGCATGCATAATCAGTTTATTGTTTTTCCGAGATTTTGTAATGTATATTATAAAGTCACGAAAATTTTTGCATGTTATATATTCTGGTCCTAAAATATATTTAGGTCATTTTGATGATTTATGGTAATTTTTGGCTCATTTTAATGATTTTTAGTGATTTTTATTACATTTTAATGAATAAAATGGTATTTAAAATGCTAAAAATAGTTAGACTTAGTTTCTGACCTTGAATTTTTATATGACCTCACATGCATATTTTATGAGTTAAAAATGGTATAAACGGAGGTAAAATGGATAAAATTAGTTAAACTTCGAAACAGGCCATGCAATTTTAATATGTAGTCACATGCAAATTTTACTCACTGTGTGTAAAATTTTAGATGAACTTGATTCATTTTTCATGATTTATGAATTTTTTAGTGTAAAAATGACTTAAATAGTGACTATTTTAGCAAAAATAGCTAAAACAAATTACATGGCATAAGAAAATTATTTTAGGTTGAATTATTATCCAATATATCATGTCTAAAGTTTTAATAATGATTAGATTAATTTTCATATGCTTTAGATGTTTTATTTGATAAAACCGATAAATTGCAACTATTTTCCCGAAATAAATTCGAAAATTTTAACCTTGATTTTTGACATTATGAGTGTAATGGAATTATTCAAGAATGTTCAAAAATTTTAAATTCAAATTTTGAAATTATTGTAAATAAATTTGGATTGATTTCATAAAAGGTTATGATTTTAAGGTAAAAAATGAGCATAAATGTTAAATCAAGTTGAATTATTGTCCAAAATTGAGTAATGACTAATTTTTGAGTCCTAAAAGGTTAGGATAATTAACTTGGACGAAAATTTTATTTTAGTATTATTTCTTATTTAATTAACTTGGACTAATTTATGATTTTAAGGTTAGGATAATTAACTTGGACTAAAAGGTTAGGATAATTAACTTGGACTTAGTATGACCTTAGTCTTAATCGATATTTTTTTTTTTTTTTTGCAAGAAGATAGCTCTTTATTCATCCAAAAAATGGGAACAAAGATGGGACTTACAAAATAATCTCCAAGTGATGCCTAAGCATTTACACAATCTAGTAAATCCTCATTGTCTGTTGGATTAATATACAAAAGGCGGATACAAACAAGATTTTTGATAGAACTAATTAGACTTTGCATTGTCCGAGAACTTCTACCAAAAATCCTTTTGTTACGTTCTTCCCATAACACATAAATGGCAGTCACAATACTACAAATTCTCCATTGAGCTCTCCAATTTGTTCGGGCTTTGGATCGTGAAAGTCTTTTAATCTCGTAGTTAAGGCTTCGAGGTTGTTGTGTTATACCGAGCCAAACGAACACTCCTTGCATAACCTGCTGAGAAAACGGGCAAGAGAAAAACATGTGCTCAATGTCCTCTTCACTACCCTCTTTGTTTGATGCCGGTAGCTTCAAAACTGGAGCAGCCTATGATTACTTTAGGGTCAAATGTGCTCAATGTCCTCTTCACTACCCTCAATGTCCTCTTCACTACCCTCTTAATCGATATTACCTGTAATGTAAGGGAATATTGATTCGGTTGTAATTTATTGTGATCTCGTATTACTTTTATTTTATTTTATTAGATTTTATTTTATAAATGTATAATAGGAAGTGCTGTGTACATTTTATATTTTAATTATTTGTAATTCCGGAGTTTCCTAATAACGGTGCCATTCGGAAAGGAGTTCTAATCAAGATGGTGTTTGTCCTTGGGAGGTGTGTCACATGAAGATTCAAGGGACCAAATGAGTTGGTTTCCGAATTTGTAATAGAATATAAGATTTTCTAATTTAGAAAAGGCCATACAAGGAATTTTTTTTTTCTTTATTTGCTTGCTTTATATGTTTGCATGCATTGCCAAATTGCCATAACTTCACATGCATATTTTATTGTCTTATCGACTATTGTCAATTATAATTATCGAGTATTCATCGACTTAGTTCACTTAAAGATGATAGATAATAAATCGACAAAACCTCTCACATATTTAAAATTGAGATTAGCCTTTCCAAATAGTAGGACTCATGAGTCCATTTGACATATGGGTAGATTCGGTTCCTCGGGGTACTTTCATTTATCATTGAGTAAGTGGGGTAATAAAACGTTATTACACGCGAAATTTGGTTGGACTCAACGGGATATAAAGACTAGTCTTATGTTCCGGGGCTAGAGATGGAATTTATGAAATACATCGACTGAGAATTCTATAGTAGAATCAATTAAAGAGTTAATTCACCAAATTTATGTAAATATTAGATGTATCGGTTTCCGCCCATAGTAGAAGACCTATGAAAGCCTGGCTTTTATTTTCTATTGTCTTCTTTGCATTATTGTATTTTGACTTGTTGCTTTAGAACTCGTTTGATTTCCGTGTTGGACATGGAAATTTGTTTTATTTCAATTTTGCAAACAATGGTTGTATGAATTTTTAATGACTTGGCTTTCAACCCAAGTCATTCGGTTTATGGAATTTTCTTTGTTCTTAAAACTTGCCATTATATACTTTTTTTTTTTTACATCAATAACATAAATTGATCATAAAAGAATTACAACGATTGGATCATTGTAATAAGTTCATAAGCCATGAATTTGATTCCCTCTTATGCTTTTATGACTAAGGTGCTGTTTGGCCTAGTTTATGTGAAATAACTTTTACTTTCTAGATTGAGTTTTTTCATAAAATACTTTTTGAAAAAGTTGTGGTTGTTTGGCCTAATTTTTGTAAAAGTAATTTCTTAACAAATTGATGTATTTGGCCTACTACTGCTTTTTAGTTTTTTTTTTTAGTTTCCATAATCCGAAGAGTTTTTGGGAGAAGTAGAAGCAGAAGCATCAATTTGGTGCTTCTGTTTCTAGTAGCTTTTTATTAACTTCTGACTTTTCAAAAGTAGTTTTTTATCTCCCTAAATTATAGTGTTTGGCCAAGCTTCTACTTTTACAATTAGAAAAACACTTATAAAGCTTGGCCAAACACCCCCTAAATATAACATCTTATTTGACATAAGAAAGAACGATTGTAATGTCGAATAGAGTTATTTGAACTCAAGGTAGAGAATTTTATAAACCAATTGAAAACACCACTTATAACTAAGACTTGTAACCACTTACAAGACTCCATACGAACTATGGGAGGGCTTAAGACCCTAAAATTGTATAAGACATGGATATGAATCCAATCCTTTATCTTATAAAGGTTAGTCTATCTTACTACTAGATTACAATGTCATTACAAGAGGGTCATCTATTAAGGTCATAATGTGCGATATTTTTATTCATTCACAAGTTTAAGTATCAAATTGTTTGTTGCTTATATAGTTATCTTTCCAGAAAAATAGGTGTATTTTTCAAAAGATAGAGTGGGCGAAAATTAGCAACAAACTCGAGACTAGTGAGGAGACCAAATGAAAGCTTATTAAGTCAAACGCGAGACTCGTGAGAAGACCAAAAGCAAGCTTCTTAGGTTAAACTCAAGACTAGTGAGGAGACCAAAAGAAAGTGTTCTTTAATAAAGATAATGAAGTGGTTGTGTCAAGTAATTTCAATTCAATTTTACATAAGAGCCTAATGAACCAAACTAAAATCTGTGCATTAGAGTTGCATAGATAGACAACAAGCTGTCTACAAAGCTAAGTTAAAAGGGTAACTATGCTAAGATCCATAAAATTATTGCTACACCTTATAGAGTGTATAATCAAGTTAGATGTTAAAACCAATTTTTAAATAGGTATTTAGAAAAGCGTGTGTGTACGACATAAGCATGAGGTTTTAATTAACACTTAAAACTGCAATGATCATTTCAATTATATGATAAGAAAATGGTTTCACTCGAGTTGTCGAGAAGCCATGAATGTACATGGATTTAAGTGGGAGTCAAAATCGCCATGTTTAGACATGAAGTTCAGTGGGAGAAATTGTCCTTCATGTTAATGTCATATTACTCATTGAGAATGACGTGCTGACACTACCAGTAATGAAGGAGTGTCTTGGTTTCCAATTCACGATGAAAGTTGACATGAAGCATTCTAAAATTCCAATTCTATTATAATATAGGGAATTTTAAATTGGCACTTAGATAAGTATCTTATGTTAATAAGATTCTTTATCTATTTAATATAAACATTTGTTGAGGAGGTTATTCATTTTGATGAAAGTGGAATTACTATGATAGAGTCATAGTTATTCACTCAACCCAATGAGTTGTTGATCACATGAAATCGATTGCTAATATTTCCGGCATTAGAACGATCATGTATGCCAATATATTCACATGCCATGATGAATCATATGCTTGGAGCATAATGAGTCAATGACAGGTTATTTCATATGAAGGTCATTTGAAATCCTTTAAGAACATCCATTATAAATTTCTAAGAAGGAATGAGGATCTGTTCTTGTGTTTGGATAACATACTAAGTTATGTGTTGAAGGGTTACACAGACCCTAGTTTCCAAACCTATAATGATTTAGCGAAATCCTAGGCTAATTTTATTGACTCAAGAGTAAGTGACTAGAAAAATATTTTAGAATCAACCATTGCAAGTTCTACAAATGGAGTCTGAGTACATTGTGATAAAGTGGTTCATAAAGGGACTAGAGGTAGATCTTTCCACCAAGTATTTTATCACAACTTATATGATGACAGTAGGAGCATCTTTCAAGTTAAAGAGCCCAAGTCTAAGAAGAACTTTAGACATGTACTTAGAAGAGTTCATGGCATTAAAAATGACATTTAATAGAAGGAAAAGACAATTCATAAAGTTAGACTGAATGGATACATGGTATATCCACTAAACCAAGTTTTTATGGCACTTTGACAAGTGTACAATGTACACTTTCGATTATAAGATATGAAGTATTAATATGGTATTGACTATTCATATATGATAATCGCATTTATCGTTTGAGTTTCTTAAACTCATCTATTGCTTTGTTATATCCAAATAGGTTGTTGAGACAATATTGAACCCTATTAAAGTGATCTGGATTAACATAGTAATTGCCCCTAGTTACTTACATGAGGTGACGTCTCTAAGTGACTAGAGTGTGAGTCAATTGATGGCAAGTTCAAGTGCCATAGGGTCATAAGAGATGACTAGTCGATCACATAGACAGACTATAAGGGACACTCTGTCGAGCAGTGACCGCTTATAGAGTTCTGGTAATTCGTATAGGCTGGTCGTGGCGAGAGCTACTATAGTATTCTTTTGAGTCAATTCTTTGACTAGATACTGTTCGCCCAAGTTGGCACCGTTTCTGAGTGACTTTAAATTCTGCTCTACGACTTTCGTAAACGAGGTCAAATGGGCATCTTCTAGGTCATGATGAGCTGTGGGTTGACAAAGGGAATAGTGCGATAGGAATTGTCTACCCCCTTGTCAGGGTTATTTAAAAATCGCAGGGCCACGCGAGGAGTAGTGAACTGAAAATGCGTGGCCACGCTCAGAAGGTATCTACGGTAGATAATTCCGGTCAGACACTTACTCTCCAAATCGAGGAAACCACTCTTGAGATGATCACTTGCAAGAACGAGCTGCAAGACACCTTGCATTGAGTGGGAGATTGTAATAGGACAAGAGAATTGGTGACGCACACTTGTCTCGGACAAGTGGGAGATTGTTGGAGTATGTGTCCTCAACAATAGTACGATCACATTATCAAAACTCATGATAAGAATACATGAAGGGATGATTCATTTTTATACGTCAACTGATCAACATTAATCGGTAATGATTGGTTGACTAGAGTTTGACATTACTGTCGTTTGACGGTGGTGATCAGTTTATCCCTTAAGGTCACACCTGAAGGAAGATTCCCTTAATAGATAAATTAATTAATTGTATATTGATACATATTAGTTGTTCTTATTGACTAAGGAGTAAGTGACTAGAAAAATATTTTAGAATCAACCATTGCAAGTTCTACAAATGGAGTCTGAGTACGTTGTGATAAAGTGGTTCATAAAGGGACTAGAGGTAGATCTTTCCACCAAGTATTTTATCACAACTTATATGATGACAGTAGGAGCATCTTTCAAGTTAAAGAGCCCAAGTCTAATGATGTGAACATTATTTGCACACATTTAGTGCCCTAATTGAGCCTATTTTGCATACTATTATAACATTCCTTAGCCATTTTATCCGTCAAAACCTTCCTATTTGCTTTTCTAGTGCATTTCATATGTTTTGTAGAAAAGGAGATAAATGAGGCGGAAATTCCCGTCTCTCGTGCTTATTTGGAAGGTTATTGATGATATTGGATAGACTAGTATGAAGAGGAGGCAAGAACGAGAGCCAACAACACAAGAATAAGGGGTATGCAAGAGGAGGAAAAGCAAGGAAGCCATTCATGAAGAAATTGCTCTAAACCCAAACCAATAATTGCCCCTTTGGCTCTGAAAGTAAGCTAGATGGAACGGCGTCGAAAAATCAAGTGATCTAGGCTTTTGAATAACTCCAATAGGAGTCCGGATGAGAAAATGATGTCCGTTTTACAATCCGAGCTCAAACAAAGAAGCTGTCCGCCAATCCGCTCGTCCCGAGACTCAAGACGCTCGGATTCCTGAGACCCAATCCGCCCGTCTTCCCCTCAAGATGCTCGGATCCCTGGGACCCAATCCGCCCGTCTTCCCCTCAAGACGCTCGGATTCCTTGGACCCAATCCGCCCGTCTTCCCCTCAAGACGCTCGGGTTCCTAAGACCCAATCCGCCCGTCTTCCCCACAAGACGCTCGGATTGTTAGACAGAAAGAAAAGATAAATAAACAGCCCAGAATCCGAGCGTCCCGAGACCAATCCGCTCGGATTCTCTTACAGCTCTTACGTTCTCTTCTTGCTCTATGAAGGATGCGCATATTTTTCAAAGACCGGCGAAAAGGAGACCGGAGTCTCTCTTGAGACCGGCGATTCCCTACCCAACAATTAGCATTGTTAAATTACTATTTTACCCTTGCTTAACCTAATGATGCTCTATTATATATACCCCATTTGTAATAATCAAACAAGGAAGTTTTCATTAGGTTAAATCAATCCTTCCTTAGATTAGATTAGGAGTAGATTAGAATAGATTACTCTTTAATCTTTCCACAAATTACACATTAATCTTTTCTTAATTATTGTTCAAGTTTATTATTCAAGTTTATTATTGGGTAATTGAAGATTATTGGGTTACTATTGGAGAATTGACAACTCTTCATCAATCAATCAAGTTCTCTTCTTTTATTCTTTGCTTTATTATTTGGAATCTCCATAGGTATAATTCTCTTAATCCTTCTTTTAATTATTGTTAATCTTTCTTACTTGTTCATCATGTTTTACCTTGTTAATATGATTGACAACCTTGTTAGCATGTTAAACTTGATAATGAGTGAGTAGTCTCTTAGCTAGGATTAGTGGGTAATTAGGGAAACCAACATGGGGATTGATTCATGTTTAATCTAATTTGTTTTCGTAATTAAATTGCTTGCTTGTTGTGATGTCAACTTTATGCACATGTTATGTTTGATGAAATGCTAAGCCTATGAATCCTTGCATTTACAACCATCTCTTATCTACTCAACTTGACTTGTAAGATATAAACCAACTCGAGTCTTGTTAGACCATGCATAGAAGTTGAATAGGAGGAAAGTAAGTCGACTTGTAGGTGTTGTACAATCTAATCGATTCGGCTCCAGGGCCCAACTCTTCCTATGAACCGTAAGACATAAACCAACTCGGTCCCTCCACAACATTAATTGCTTGCAACTTTGTAAGCATGTTTGTATGATCAACTCTCATGATTTCCTTATGAACCCATGATATCCTAGCACTTTTAATCAATTGTTTACATACTTCCTTTCATTACTTGTTTTACTTTATTGCTTGCATTAGTCTAGGACACAACTACAAACCCAACCAAAATCGTGACACTAACATAAATTGAGATAGATAGACTTAGAACCCAAAGCACACCGTCCCATGGATCGACCTCGACTTACCGATAACTAGTTGTTTGTTGAGTATTATAAATGTGTTTGATTGGATGTGACCCGACGACATCAACCCACATCAAAATTGCGCCGTTGCCGGGGATGGTGCTATGTGATTAAGTTCTTACTTGTTTGTCTATTTTAATTGTGCTTTAACCTTGAGGAACTTGTTCCTCAAGGATCGTTTTTACCGTTTTCTTGTAGTTTCCATGCTTGTAGCTGTTTCCTTGTCTTAGCTATGATGGCTCAAGACTTGACATATGGAGTATTTGGTGGATCTTTTAAGTATGACTATGGGTATGGGGAGTTTAAGGAGCAAGTCAATACAAACCTACCTTACTATTCATATCATCAAAATCCTAACCACTACCCCGACTTTTTCCAACAAAATCCCCACATCCAATATCCACAACAATAACCCACCCAATACCCCCTTCATAATGAATTTCATTTGCCACAATACAACCACTTTCACACTTACCCACAACAATAAAATGAACCCATTCAAAACATGATTCTCCAAATGATGGGAGACCAACAAAATTTCTTCACACAAATTCTAGAGGAGAACCAAAATAGGAACAATGTTCTCCAAAGCATTGTTACCCATGGTGAGGAGTTGGCAATTCGAATTGCCCAAATGAAAGCAACCCAAACAAACACTCCCCACCAATCCTTGAGCATTAAACGTGAATGTGAATTTGAGGCAATGACCTTTGATGACGAATATGTGAAGTGAAAAGAGCCAATCTCCTTGAGCTCTTGTGAATATGAAAGTGTGGTATTTGATGATGAAGACATGAGGTTGAGTAAGCAAAATACTCTTAGCCTTTGTGAGTATGGGGGTGTGACATTTGATGTGAACATTGAGGTGTTGGAGAAAGAGTTAATGAAGAGGAGTGAAGCCCCTATTTATGATTCATATGGAGAAAGCGATGATGATGCATCTATGGAAGAAGATGATGAGGGAAATATGGACTCAAATGATGAATGGAGCTATGGGATTAGCTTTCTTGAGGAACCCATCCTTGAGAAGTTTGAAGATTGCTTCGATGAAGAGGAGGAATGCCTTCATGAGAACCTTTTTGCACCCACTATGGAGCCTATGATAGTTGGAGATGACATTATGGACCTTCTCACGAAAGTTAAATCGTCATACAAGAATTACTTAGTGGGAAAGCTCAAAGAAAAGGTTAAGAAGGAGTCTATATGTGGAAATTTGGCATCCAATATCCCAACTCCTAAGACATCCCATCATCAATGCCATGAAAGTTCGCCTTCTATCCTTGGAGAATTGACTAGTCCAAGCATTTGCGTCATCAACTTTGGAAGAAATAGGAGCAACCGGAAAACCCCCTACGACAAGAATCTCAAGTTCTCTAGTTTTAAGAGGCAGGAAGGCCATCATGACAAAGCAAAGGAGATGGGGAAGGAGTTCAAAGGGAGGCCCCTCATGGATTGGCCCTACTCTATTTTGCAATGGTTCAAGACTTATTCATGCTTACTTGAGGACCATTCACAAGCTTTTGACCAACTTTTAAGAGCATTAAGCTCCATGGATAAAGAAATTTGCCATAGTTTGGTGGAGTCCTACCTCAAACCACCATTTGTAAGATACCCTTAACTTTGACTTTTTATTACATTTACACTTGCATTTAGTTATATACATTTACATTTAGCTTGCATTTGTATTATATTTCATATTGCATTTACATTAGTTAGTTCATATAGTATAGTTGCATTGTATTTAGCTCACATGATTCATGTAGTTAGTTGCATATAGACTAAAACTCATGCATAGTCACTAATGACCAATTCTATTCTTTTCTACACTAGAGATAGTGTTTAAATCGGTTTGGGGAGGTTTGCTCATAGGTGACCATAGTTTACTAGAAATCATGCATCATTTAGTGTAGTTTAGATTGCATTCATTTGTTATATATCTCATATAGAATTGCATTTAGTAAGAGCATGCATTCATTCATATCATTGCATTTATTCAAAAATCCAAAAAACATGTTTTTCTTTTTCATTCCTACTCCTACATGTACATTGAGGACAATGTCCAAAATAAAGTGGGGGATGAGAATTTATATTCCAAAATACATAAAAATTGAAAAATTTCGAAAAATCCCAAAAATATGTTCTTTAATTTCATAAAATCAAAAACCATAAAAATTTGAAAAATTTTAAAATCCAAAAACATGTTCATTTCCTTTTTAGTGTAGTCTTGTATATATTGTGGTTGTTCATCCTTGTTCACATTGATCGACTATGCCACATCCGAGACATGAAGATATTGAAGACCGCATGGTATGATCTTTCCAATCTCCTTTTTCCTCTTTATGTTAATGACTATGTGGCTTTATTTTGATTGATGCGGTAAAAACAATGTGAATTTAGGACTTGCATTTAGATTATTTGGCATACTAGTTGGTAGAATTATATGCATTAGGATGTATATATGATAGTTGCATCATGGCATGTAGTTTGCATGTTAGAAAAATTTTGTGAAACCGTCTACTTGGGAAACTTCACAAGTATATATAGGCCCTAGTAGATGCTTTTTATTCTTAAGACTTTGCTTGTGAGAATACTTGTAAAACACCCTAGAATGTGTCATGCTAGTATCCTTTGACCCATGAATTAAGGCCTAGTCAAGAGTACCTTGTGGTGTGATAACTCCTTGGCTACCGTTTATTCCAAGGTGACCCTTGAAACCATGCAACCATCATTCATCCATGTTCTACCATATTTTGTCATCGAAGGGAATGGGCACAAAAACAAAAATTGTTCAAAATTTGAGTTCAAGAAAAGAAATGAAAAGTCAAAAAGTTTGCAAAATGCATCAAAAGAAAAGAGGAGTAACAAAAATACAAACTCCTATGCTTTAAATATAAGGCACGCTCGTTACTAATTTGGGTGACTTTGAAAATATTCAAAAGAAAATACAAAAAGTTGAAATTTTTCAAGTATTGAAATGCCAAAAATCAAAAGAAATGGCAAAAAGAAAGTGTTCTCAAATGTTATATGCCACAAGAAATTGGGGGGAAAAACAAATAACAAAAGCAAACTCCCAAAATGAAACTCAAATTCTATCGATCCCTTTATCCATCGTATCCACTTTTGTGCATGGTAGAGAGGGGACGACCCTTCTTCTTGTCTAGGAAAGAGGGGGAATTCCGCGATCCTCCAGTGTTTCTAACACCATAGGGAGTCTATTCTTGACAAAAGCATTTAACGATTGAGGACAAAGGTACCCTAGCTTGACACAACTTGGAGGTGATTTATTGGTATCCTTCTAGGCTTAATAGTTTGAAGAAATTGCATCTATGAAGGGGTGTGTACCCTTGAATTGCTTCCCTTGTAGATAATTTCCGCCACTTAGATGAGGAAAGTGGCTATTGTTTTGTAGATGCATCCATTACTTGATTTTGTGTGCTTTAATGTTTGGATGTGTCGCCATTTTGGCAAGACCCACCTTGCCTTGCAAGAAGGCATCCTACCTCATGGTTGTCTTGTTGTGAGTTGAAGGGGCGGAGTGAGACCCGCTAATTGTCTCACATCGGTTATATTAGTAGGTTAGCTTAAATAAAGGTCTAGTTTTTGTCACCTCTTTACTCGGGACGAGTAAAGGTTCGGTTAAGTTTGGGGATATTTGATGTGAACATTATTTGCGCACATTTAGTCCCCTAATTGAGCCTATTTTGCATACTATTATAACATTCCTTAGCCATTTTATCCGTCAAAACCTTCCTATTTGCTTTTCTAGTGCATTTCAAATGTTTTGTAGAAAAGGAGATAAATGAGGCAAAAATTCCCGTCTCTCGTGCTTATTTAGAAGGTTATTGATGATATTTGATGGACTAGTATGAAGAGGAGGCAAGAACGAGAGCCAACAACACAAGAATAAGGGGTATGCAAGAGGAGGAAAAGCAAGGAAGCTATTCATGAAGAAATTGCTCGAAACCCAAACCATGAATTGCTCCTTTGGCTCTGAAAGTATTCTAGATGAAACGGCGTCAAAAAATCAAGTGATCTAGGCTTTTGAATCACTCCAATAGGAGTCCGGATGAGAAAATGACGTCCGTTTTACAATCTGAGCTTAAACAAAGAAGCTGTCCGCCAATCCGCTCGTCTCGAGACCCAAGACGCTCGGATTCCTGAGACCCAATCCGCCCGTCTTCCCCTCAAGACGCTCGGATTCCTGGGACCCAATCCGCCCGTCTTCCCCTCAAGACGCTCGGATTCCTGGGACCCAATCCGCCCGTCTTCCCCTCAAGACGCTCGGATTCCTGAGACCCAATCCGCCCGTCTTCCCCACAAGATGCTCGGATTGTTAGACAGAAAGAAAAGATAAATACACAGCCCAGAATCCGAGCGTCCCGAGACCAATCCGCTCGGATTCTCTTACAGCTCTTACGTTCTCTTCTTGCTCTATGAAGGATGCGCATATTTTTCAAAGACCGGCGAAAAGGAGACCGGAGTCTCTCTTGAGACCGGCGATTCCCTACCCAACAATTAGCATTGTTAAATTACTATTTTACCCTTGCTTAACCTAATGATGCTCTATTATATATACCCCATTTTTAATAATCAAACAAGGAAGTTTTCATTAGGTTAAATCAATCCTTCCTTAGATTAGATTAGGAGTAGATTAGAATAGATTAGTCTTTAATCTTTCCACAAATTACACATTAATCTTTCCTTAATTATTGTTCAAGTTTATTATTCAAGTTTATTATTGGGTAATTGAATATTATTGGGTTGTTATTGGAGAATTGACAACTCTTCATCAATCAATCAAGTTCTCTTCTTTTATTCTTTGCTTTATTATTTGGAATCTCCATAGGTATAATTCTCTTAATCCTTCTTTTAATTATTGTTAATCTTTCTTACTTGTTCATCATGTTTTACCTTGTTAATATAATTGACAACCTTGTTAGCATGTTAAACTTGATAATGAGTGAGTAGTCTCTTAGCTAGGATTAGAGGGTAATTAGGGAAACCAACATGGGGATTGATTCATGCTTAATCTAATGTGTTTTTATAATTAAATTGCTTGTTTGTTGTGATGTCAACTTTATGCACATGTTATGTTTGATGAAATGCTAAGCCTATGAATCCTTGCATTTACAACCATCTCTTATCTACTCAACTTGACTTGTAAGATATAAACCAACTCGAGTCTTGTTAGACCATGCATAGAAGTTGAATAGGAGGAAAGTAAGTCGACTTGTAGGTGTTGTACAATCTAATCGATTCGGCTCCGGGACCCAACTCTTCCTATGAACCGTAAGACATAAACCAACTCAGTTTCTCCACAACATTAATTGCTTGCAACTTTGTAAACATGTTTGTTTGATCAACTCCCATGATTTCCTTATGAACCCATGATATCCTAGCACTTTTAATCAATTGTTTACATCCTTCCTTTCATTACTTGTTTTACTTTATTGCTTGCATTAGTCTAGGACACAACTACAAACCCAACCAAATAGTGACACTAGCATAAATTGAGATAGATAGACTTAGAACCCAAAGCACACCGTCCCATGGATCGACCTCAACTTACCGCTAACTAGTTGTTTGTTGAGTATTATAAATGTGTTTGATTGGATGTGACCCGACGACATCACCCGACATCATCTAAGAAGAAGTTTAGACATGTACTTAGAAGAGTTCATGGCATTAGAAATGACATTTAATAGAAGGAAAAGGCAATTCATAAAGTTGGACTGAATGGATACATGGTATATCCACTAACCCAAGTTTTTATGGCACTTTGACAAGTGTACAATGTACACTTTCGATTATAAGATATGAAGTATTAATATGGTATGGACTATTCATATATGATAATTGCATTTATCGTTTGAGTTTCTTAAACTCATCTATTGCTTTGTTATATCCAAATAGGTTGTTGAGACAATATTGAACCCTATTAAAGTGAACTGGATTAACATAGTAATTGCCCCCATTTACTTACATGAGGTGACGTCTCTAAGTGACTAGAGTGTGAGTCAATTGATGGTAAGTTCAAGTGCCATAGGGTCATAAGAGATGACTAGTCGATCACATAGACAGACTGTAAGGGACACTCTGTCGGGCAGTGACCGCTTATAGAGTTCTGGTAATTCGTATAGGCTGGTCGTGGCGAGAGCTACTATAGTATTCTTTTGAGTCAATTCTTTGACTAGATACTGTTCGCCCAAGTTGGCACAGTTTCTGCGTCACTTTAAATTATGCTCTACGACTTTCGTAAATGAGGTCAAATGGGCATATTTTGGGTCATGATGAGCTGTGGGTTGACAAAGGGAATAGTGCGATAGGAATTGTCCACCCCCTTGTCAGGGTTATTTAAAAATCGCAGGGCCACGCGAGGAGTAGTGAACTGAAAATGCGTGGCCACGCTCGGAAGGTATCTACGGTAGATAATTCCGGTCAGACACTTACTCTCCAAATCGAGGAAACCACTCTTGATATGATCACGTGCAAGAACGAGCTGCAAGACACCTTGCATTGAGTGGGAGATTGTAATAGGACAAGAGAATTGGTGACGCACACTTGTCTCGGACAAGTGGGAGATTGTTGGAGTATGTGTCCTCAACAATAGTATGATCACATTATCAAAACTCATGATAAGAATACATGAAAGGATGATTCATTTTTTTACGTTAACTAATCAACATTAATCGGTAATGATTGGATGACTAGAGTTTGACATTACTGTCGTTTGACGGTGGTGATCAGTTGATCCCTTAAGGTCACACCTGAAGGAAGATTCCCTTAATAGATAAATTAATTAATTGTATATTGATACAGATTAATTAATTTCTTAAAATTGAACAATTTACATATGTGAGTGAGAATATGAATCTTATTGTAATTCGATTAAATAAGATTCGTTTTAGTAATTAAAATGTTATATTACTAAAATTTTGTTTATGAAACAATTAAATTAATAATGGTTAGTTAATTATAATTACAATATATTGTAGATTATATTCACATGACCCATTTTAAATACTTGTGATTAAGAATTACTAGTCTATTGTTATATATAATTGAATTAATATATGTAATGATATTTAATTGTTAAATTTGCATTAATATTATTAATAACATGTTACATGTTACATGTCACATATTATATGACAAAATGATAATTGATAAAAATAAAATGGACTCCATATTAGCTAAGGGGCACCGATTTTTAGAGGGTATTAGGGTGAAATGGTTAAATTGTTTTTAATTGTGGAAAACACAATGATTACTATGATAGCCTATACTACACCCTAATGCATTTAGAAAAGAACAACTCTAAAAAGAAAAGGGGCATGCATTGGCTCCCTTGCCACTCCCATCCCACCGGTTTTCCTCCCTCCATACAAGAATAAGAATTGTTCTTATTCTCAACATATTCACTCTTACATTTTTTTAGAAAAAAACTCTCTTACTTCTCTCATCTCTCTAAAACCAAGTTTTAGAATATAATTGTTCAAAAATCTTATATTTATTTAGATTACTAAAAGGTAGTAAAAAGAAATAATATTAAGATTAAAATTTTAAGGCTTCTAATAATATATCTAGTTAATATATTAATTAGAATTAAGGGGTTGTCTTGGTACCATCAAGAGGAGAATCTGTACTATTGGGATTTAAGAGGATCATCCTTTAATTTGTAGCTCAAAAACAAGTGTGGGAAGGAGTCCTCTCTTGTACCCTAAAAACCGATTTCTACTAACGTAAGGAACTTTATTCTTACTTTTCTATTTATATTATGTTATGCATCCACTAGATCAACATCTAATTTATGAGAAATTTAGATCTATAATTAAAGAGTTTAATTAGAGGGTTATTGAATCCTTTCAAGTGGTATCATGAGCTTAGGTTGTTGCATGCATAATCGGTTTATTGTTTTTCCGAGTTAAAAGTATAACATATAAAACTAGAGATTTTGTAATTTATATTATAAAGTCACGGAAATTTTTGCATGTTATATATTCTGGTCCTAAAATATATTTAGGTTATTTTGATGATTTATGGTAATTGTTGGCTCATTTTAGTGATTTTTAGTGATTTTATTACATTTTAATGAATAAAATGGTATTTAAAATGCTAAAAATAGTTACTTAGTTTCTGACCTTGAATTTTTTATATGACCTCACATGCATATTATACTTATTGTATGTAAACGTTTGTATAAATTTGATTTATTTTGCATGATTTATAATTTTTATGAGATAAAAATGGAATAAATGGAGGTAAAATGGTTACAATTAGTTAAACTTTGAAACAAGCCATAAAATTTTAATATTCAGTCACATGCACATTTTACTCACTGTGTGTAAAAATTAGATAAACATGATTCATTTTGCATGATTTATGAATTTTTTAGTGTATGACATAAATAGTGACTATTTTAGCAAAAATAGCTAAAACAAAATACATGGCATGAGAAAATTATTGTAGGTTTCATTATTATCCCACATATTAGATCTAAAGTTGGAACATTGATTAGATTAATTTTCATATACTTTAGATGTTTTATTTGATAAAACAGATAAATTGCAACTATATTTTTCTCAAAATAAATTCGAAAATTTTAACCTTGATTTTGGACATTATGAGTGTCATGGAATTATAATAGAATGTTCAAAAATTAAAAATTCAAATTATGAAGTTATTGTAATTAAATTTGGATTTATTTCATAAAAGGTTATGATTTTAAGGTAAAAATGAGCATAAATGTTAAATCAAGTTGAATTATTGTCCAAAATTGAGTAATGACTAATTTTTGAGTCCTAAAATGTTAGGATAATTAACTTTCACTAAAATTATATTTTAGTATAATTTGGTGATTTTAATAAGTTAAAAAAAACGCGAATAACCATAAACCCGGATTATATTTACGATATAAGTTTAAATAGGGCGATTTGGCACATAGCTTGGCATGTTAGATACATATTATAATGCTGCATATTTTATTGATGAATGTCATATTTCTTTTATATAATTTTGAATTATGTAATTTTATCTTAGTATGGCCTTAGTTTTAATCGATATTACCCGTAATGTAAGGGAATATTGATTCGATTGTAATTTATTGTGATCTCGTATCACTTTTATTTTATTTTATTAGATTTTATTTTATAAATGTATAATAGGAAGTGCTAATGTACATTTTATAATTTAATTATTTGTAATTCCGGAGTTTCCTAACGACGGTGCCATTCGGAAAGGAGTTCCGATCAAGACGGTGTTTGTCCTTGGGAGGCGTGTCACATGAAGATTCAAGGGACCAAATGAGTTGGTTTCCGAATTTGTAATAGAATATAAGCTTTTCTATTTTAGAAAAGGCCATACTAGGAATTTGTTTTTCTTTATTTGCTTGCTTTATATGTTTGCATGCATTGCCAAATCGCCATAACTTCACATGCATATTTTATCGTCTTATCGACTATTGTCAATTATAATTATCGAGTATTCATCGACTTAGTTCACTTAAAGATGATAGATAATAAATCGACAAGACCTCTTACATATTTAAAATTGAGATTAGCCTTACCAAATAGTAGGACTCATGAGTCCCTTTGACATTTGGGGTAGATTCGGTTCCTCGGGGTACTTTCATTCATCATTGGGTAAGTGGGGTAATAAAACGTTATTACACGCGAGATGTTGTTGGACTCAACGGGATATAAAGACTAGTCTTATGTTCCGGGGCTAGAGATGGAATTTATGAAATACATCGACCGGGAATTCTATAGTAGAATCAATTAAAGAGTTAATTCACCAAATTTATGTAAATATAGGATGTATCGATTTCCTGTGCCCATGTTTGTATAAAGATGGATCTCGGGATCATTTATATAATTTAGGTGCGAGGTCATTATATAAATGCATAATTTTAAAACCTTGTTAAATATGTTTACAAGTAAAATGGTAAATGTTAATTGTTTCCTCCAATTCTTTTTTGTAGTCAATTTGATTAATTTACAACGGCAACTCCGATTTCATCCGCTTCAACTAGTGAAACCGCTCCACCTCTCACTAATGCTTCTTGGCTCCGATCCTTTATGGATCGATGTAAACTTGAAAAGAATGGGACTAACTTTGCCGATTGGGATGCGCAACTCCGCTTGGCCATGGAAGGTGATGACAAGCTTCATTACCTTACCGAAGCCGCTTCCGCTACACGTACTACTAGGTCATCCGCCGCGGTTAGGGAGGCCTATGAGGCTTACCTAAAAGAATTGGCCGCGATCAAGAATGTCTTGATCTTCTATATGGAAGCCGATCTCCAAAGGAGTGCTATTAAGATAGGCACCGCCTATGAGATCTACACCAAGCTTGTGACCATGTTTCACAAGCTCCAAGAATCATCCAATATGTGGCGGCCTCCGAATTCTTTGAGCTCAACATTAAAGAGGGTAAAAAAGTTAGCCCTCATGTGCTCAAGTTGATTGAGCATGTTGAGACACTCAAATTGCAAGGGGTTGAAATTCTCAAGCAACTCATTATTGATCGAGTGCTTCATTCCTTGAACCGCATCAAAGCATATGTTCAGTTTAGGGTAACCTACAATATGCAAAACATGAAAACCTGTCTCCATGAATTGCACAACTTGCTTGTACAAGCCGAGAGAGACATGGGCCTCAATGTGAGTACGACCAAGGATGTGCTCAATATTAATGATAAGAGCAAAGGGAAATTCAAGAAAAGCGTTAGAAAGGGTAAGAAACCCACTCCCAACAAGGGCAAAGGGAAAGCTGTTGGGAATAGCTTGTCTAAGCCCAAAAAGGGTGCTTCTTCCGAGTATAAGTGCCACTATTGTTGTGGTACGGGCTATTGGAAACGTAATTACCCGAAGTATCTAGGAGATGTTAAAGCTGGACGTGTGACTTCAGTAAGTAATAAATTCTCTAATCTATTGTGTTATTGATATAAATCCCAACTTTGGTATTTAGATACAAGTTGTGATTCTCACCCCCTTTAATGTAATATAGGGCATGTGATCAAAGACAAAGGCAAGGAGAAGCAAGCTTGAGGAAGAACTTCAACAAAGGGATGCTAGGGTAGCCGCCCATAGTAGAAGACCTATGAAAGCTTGGCTTTTATTTTGTATTGTCTTCTTTGCGTTATTGTATTTTGACTTGTTGCTTTAGAACTCGTTTGATTTCCGTGTTGGACATGGAAATTTGTTTTATTTCCATTTTGCAAACAATGGTTGTATGGATTTTTAATGACTTGGCTTTCAACCCAAGTCATTCGGTTTATGGAATTTTCTTTGTGCTAAAAACTTGTCATTATACACTTTTTTTTTACATCAACAACATAAATTGATTTGACTAAAATTGATCATAAGAGAATTACAACGATTGGATCATTGTAATAAGTTCATAAGCCATGAATTTGATTCCCTCTTATGCTTTTATGACTAAATATCACATCTTATTTGACATAAGAAAGAACGATTGTAAAGTCGAATAGATTTATTTGAAGTCAAGGTAGAGAACTTTATAAACCAATTGAAAACACCACTTATAACTAAGACTTGTAACCACTTATAAGACTCCATACGAACTATGGCAGGACTTAAGGCCCTAAAATTGTATAAGACATGGATATGAATCCAATCCTTTATCTTATAAAGGTTAGTCTATCTTACTACTAGATTACAATGTCATTACAAGAGAGTCATCTATTAAGGTCATAATGTGCGATATTTTCTTCATTCACAAGTTTAAGTATCAAATTGTTTGTTGCTTATATAGCTATCTTTCCAGGAAAAATAGGTGTATTTTTCAAAAGATAGAGTGGGAGAAAATTAGCAACAAACTCGAGACTAGTGAGGAGACCAAAAGAAAGCTTATTAAGTCAAACTCGAGACTAGTAAGGACACCAAAAGAAAGCTTCTTAGGTTAAACTGAAGACTAGTGAGGAGACCAAAAGAAAGTGTTCTTTAATAAAGATAATGAAGAGGTTGTGTCAAGTA
The DNA here is from genome assembly GCF_048544455.1 of Silene latifolia. Lineage (NCBI taxonomy): Eukaryota > Viridiplantae > Streptophyta > Magnoliopsida > Caryophyllales > Caryophyllaceae > Silene > Silene latifolia. The sequence goes on from NC_133536.1 coordinate 52,088,401, forward strand.
ATTTCAATTCAATTTTACATAAGAGCCTAATGAACCAAAGTAAAATCTGTGCATAAGAGTTGCATAGATAGACATCAAGTTGTGTACAAAGCTAAGTTAAAAGGGTAACTATGCTAAGATCCATATCATCATTGCTATACCTTATAGAGTATATAATCAAGTTAGATGTTAAAACCAATTTCTAAATAGGTATTTAGAAAAGGGTGTGTGTACGACATAAGCACGAAGTTTTAATTAACACTTAAAACTGCAATGATCATTTCAATTATATGATAAGAAAATGGTTTCACTCGAGATGTCGAGAAGCCATGAATGTACATGAATTTAAGTGGGAATCAAAATCGCCATGTTTAGACATGAAGTTCAGTGGGAGAAATTGTCCTTCATGCTAATGTCATATTACTCATTGAGAATGACATGCTAACACTACCAGTAATGAAGAAGTGTCTTGGTTTTCAATTCTCAATGAAAGTTGACATGAAGCATTCTAAAATTCCAAATCTATTATAATATAAGGAATTTTAAATTGGCACTTAGATAAGTACCTTATGTTGATAAGATTCTTTCTATTTAATATCAACATTTGTTGAGGAGGTTATTCATTTTGATGAAATTGGAATTACTATGATAGAGTCATAGTCATTCACTGAACCCAATGAGTTGTTGATCACATGAAATCGATTGCTAATGTTTCCGCCATTAGAACGATCATGTATGCCAATATATGCACATGCCATGATGAATCATATGCTTGGAGCATAATGAGTCAATGACAAGTTATTTCATATGAAGGTCATTTGAAAGCCTTTAAGAACATCCATTATAAATTCCTGAGAAGGAATGAGGATCCGTTCTTGTGTTTGGATAACATAATAAGTTATGTGTTGAAGGGTTACACAGACTCTAGTTTCCAAACCTATATGAATTTAACGAAATCCTAGGCTAATTTTATTGACTCAGGAGTAAGTGACTAGAAAAATATTTTAGGATCAACCATTGCAAGAACTACAAATGGATTTTGAGTACATTGTGATAAAGTGGTTCATAAAGGGACTAGAGGTAGATCCTTTCACCAAGTATTTTATCACAAGTTATATGATGATAGTAGGAGCATCTTTCAAGTTAAAGAGCCCAAGTCTAAGAAGAAGTTTAGAAATGTATTTAGAAGAGTTCATGGCATTAGAAATGACATTGAATAGAAGAAAAAAGCAATTCATAAAGTTGGACTGAATGGATACACGGTATTGTTGGAATATGTGTCCTCCGATAGTAATGCGATCACGATTGTTGATCATGATGATCACATGTTTAAATCTCATTATAAAGAATACAATTGGGAAGTATTTTTACTGTCCACTGATCAACATATATCGGTAATGATTGGCTGACTAGAGTTTGACATTACTTTCGTGCGACGGTGGTGATCAGTTGATCCCCTAGGTCATACCTATAGGGCAACACTCTTAATTGATCATTTAATTAATCGTATAACGTTACGAGTTAATTAAATTACTTGAAAATTGACGGACGAATTTGGAAGTAAAATTTACGTATCACATTGGAATTTGATTAAATGAGATACGGTCTGAGTAATCGAATTGTATTATTACTCAGATGAAATTATTGTTTAAAGAAACAATTAAAATTGAATGAATTATTATAAATACAATTTGTTGTGATTTATAATTGGTAAAATATTTTGGTACAAGTAATTATGAATTACTAAAGTCGAATTTTGTATATGACGTATTTTTATTAATACGTTGATTTTTAATATGTTAAAAATACATAGCAATTTTATGTGACATGTGACATATTGACAAATTGACAAAAATAAAATGGATTCCATATTAACCATATGTACCGAAAATTAGAAGAGGATTAAGCTAATTATATGTTGATTATATTAGTGGAGGGCATGATGATTACCTACTAATCTAGCCATGCAACCCTATTGTGCATTGTAAAGACTAATAAGTGCATGCATTGGCTCCCCCCCCCCCCCCTCCTCTTGTCCGGTTTTTTAGAGAGGAAAACCACTTGGTTTTTCCTCTCAATTTTTACCATATACACAATAATGTTATTGTCTTTCATTATTCATTCATTCATATCATCAAAATATTTTTAGAGAGATAAAAATATTCCACTTCCTCTTCTCCTCTCCTAACCGGTTTTGGGAGATTATAACCAAATTATTTTGGGTCATTTTTCTACAAAATTAATATTATCTAGTATTCATAGTATTAATTTTATTAAGAGTAAGCTTTGGGTATAAATCTTTGGGAGAGATCCTACACTTGGGTCTTTGTTCATCCAAAAGGAAAGCTCAAGAACAAGAGAGAAAGGTGATCTCTCTTGTTCCCATTTGAACCGAAAATCCAATGTAAGAATGAATGTTTCTTCCTTATTTTGTTTATTTGTTTGCATGCATAAGATCATTTGTTAATTTTATGACAAATTAAATTATAACATATATGAATATGTAAGTATATAGATCTACTTTTCCTTCAATAGGTATCAAGAGCCATGGTTGTTTGCATGCAAATCGGTTAAAAGTTTTTCCGAGTTATAAAGATTAACATATAAAACTTGTAAAATTTGTGTTATTATGAGATATCACGAAATTAATTCATGCATGTTAAATTTTATGGTCCTAAAATGTTTTTAGGATTTTTTGATTAATTTACGGATTTTTATTGTTCATATTATACAATAATGGCATTAAAATATGATTTTATGAGTAAAAATGTCATTTTCTGACTAAAATTATCTATACTTCGTATTTTCCAGTGATTTTTGGATATGTTGTCACATATATTATTTTGAGATAACCTGTAAATTTTCATAATTTTTGGACTTCTTATGCTCGAAAAATGGATTTTTCATTATTAAATTCGGATTTAGGTGAAAAATAGGTTAATATGAGATAAATTTCGAATCTGATCATAGCAATTTAGTATGTTGTCACATGCAATTTTACAAGATGTGTGTAAAATAATAGGCTATAGTGAAGTCTTTTTGCATGATTTATGGATTTTTGAAGAAAAATAGCATAAATAGTGACATTATTAGTGAAAAATTAATAAAACATAATCTATGACTAAGGAAAAACGTCCAATGTTGCATTTTATTATTTTTTTTCATATCTAAAATTGAAAAGTTAATGTATATAACTTTTCACGTGTTATTATACTTATTTTAGTTAAAACCGATAAACCGCAACATTGTTTTTCCGGATAAATTTCGAAATTTTAACCTAAGTTTTGAACATTATGAATGTCATGGTATTTTTCCAGAATGTTCATGAGTTTAAATTTCAAATTTCAAATTTATTTGAAATTTTGTGATTTATTTGAAGTTTATAGCTTATTTTTTGTATTTTTGGTCCATTAATGAACAATTTTAGAAATATGAGTTAATTATGGTCATATAATTAGTGAAGACTAATTTTTGAGTCCTAGGAGGTTAGGGTAATTAACTTATGCATAAATATGAATTTATGTAATTTTTGTGATTATAAAATGTTGAAATCACGCAAATCCGTAAAAACCGAGTAATATACGATATTGGCTAATTAAAGGCGATTTAGCATAAAATTGGGCATGTTCATACATATTATAATTCTGTTTTTTCTATATTATTGTCATAATTTTAATTTATGTAATTTTTGAATTATGTAATTTTTACTTAGTATGGCCTTAGTTTTAATTGGTATTTCCCGAAATGTATGGGAATATCGATTCGGTTGTAATTTTATTGTGATCTCGTATCACCGTTTTGTAATTTAATAAATTTATTTTATTTTAGTTACAAATTTATAATAGGAAATTATGTAATTTGCTATGTAATTTAATTTATCTCGGAGTTCCCAAAGACGGATTTCTTCAAGATGGCGATACATAAAGACGGTGTTACCCCGAGATGCGTGCCACAACCGAAGTTCAAGGGACCAATGGAGTTGGTTTCCGAATATGTAATAGTTAAATAGTTTTTTTATTTTAGGAAGGCCATACTAGGATTTATTTTATGTTTGCATTTTATTTATATGTCACATGCATTGCTAAATCGCCATAACTAAAACATGCATCTTCTTTCATCGAGTTTATCGACCGTGTCAATTAGATTTATCGTAGTTCACCGCTTTAGTTCACTTAAAACGTGATAGATAATAAATTGACATGACCTCTCGCTTAATTGAGACATAGCTTTACCAAATAGTAGAAACCATGAAAACCTATTTCGCGAGGGAGTGCACTCGGCCCTACCGGGGTACAAACCTTGTTACGTAGGGGAAGTGGGTGATGAATGTTAATCCACCGAGTTCATGTTAATGAGGGTTTCATCGGCCATACCGTGCGTAAATTGATGTGGATTTGGATCATGGACACATTTATTCGAAATTTGGATTGAACTCAACAAAAGTTTTTCGATAAGGGTTTCATCGGCCATACCGTGCCCTTGTCGGATGTGTTTTGGGCTATAGATAATTATTAGAGTAATTTTATCGACCAAGAGTTCTAAAAGTAGAATCGATTAAAACGTTAATCCACCGAGTTATATTGATAAAGGTTTCATCGGCCATACCGTGCCTAAGTCGATATGAATTTGGGTCTTGGAATCATTTATCTAGTTGGGTAGAGGTCACTAGAAAAATGCATAAAACTTGTTTAAATCATACATTTTTACGAGTTTTATTATTAAAACGACATTTGTTTTACTCCTTCTATTTTGTTTTGTAGACCACTTCTTTTTCTCATAACAAATGACAACACCAACCCCTAACGCCACGCCTCTCGCTAGTTCATCATGGCTCCGATCCTTCATGGATCGATGTAAACTTGAAAAGAATGGGTCAAATTTTTCCGATTGGGATGCCCAACTCAAATTAGCCGCCCAAGGTGACGACAAGCTTCGTTACCTTACCGAGGCCTCTCCACCCGAACCTACTACTAGGTTGACTGCTGCCACTAGGGAAGCATATGAGGCTTACCAAAAGGAGTCCGCCGCAATGAAAAATGTCTTGATATTTGCGATGGAGGCGGATCTCCAAAGGAGAGCCTTTAAAATGGGCAATGCTAATGAGATTTACTCCAAACTTGTGACAATGTTTTCACAAACTCCGCGGATCGTCTAATATGAGGCGGCCGCGGCATTCTTTGATCTCGACTTCAAAGAGGGCCAAAAGGTTAGCCCTCATGTGCTCAAACTTATGGACCTTGTCGAGACCTTGAAGATTCAAAAGGCTGAAATCCCCAAAGAACTCATTGTAGATAGGATTCTACACTCCTTGTCCAAAGTCAAAGCGTATGTTCAATTCCGGGTGAATTTTAACATGCAAGACAAGGATGTGTCTCTTGAAGAATTGCACAAGTTACTTGTTCAAGCCGAAAGGGACATGGGGTTAAATGTGAACCCACCCAAGGATGTGCTTAACATAAGCACTAAGAGTAAGGGGAAGTTCAAGAAGAATGGGAGGAAGGGTAAGAAACAAGCTCCCACATTCACCAAAGCTAGGACTTGTGAAGCTAGCACTTCAAAAATCAAGAAGGGTCCTCTTAATAAATGCCATTATTGTAATGGTATGGGACATTGGAAAAGAAATTGTTCCAAATACCTTGGTGATATTAAGGCTGGAAAGATTACTCCAGTAGGTAAATGACTATCCTTTCTTTTATGTTTCTAATTCAACTATGGTATTATGATACAAAGTTGTGATAATGTCTCTCCCTTTTTATTGTAAATAAGGCCTCCACCAAGCAAAGACAAGGTAAAGGAAAAGCAAGCATAAGAAACCATCAAGGAGCTAGGAATAGCTTTCATGGAGCTTCGCTTTTTTATTGTCTTATTTTATTCATATTTTAAATTTTAGAACCTTAAGTTTCCGTGTTTGACATGGAAAGGTATTTTGGATAATGGGTTGTATTTTGGATAATGGTGACTTGGTTTGCAACCCAAGTCACCCGTTTTATCATTTTATCCTTTTGTTCTAAAATTCGTGTTTAAATGCTTACTCTTAGAAACATATAACTTAAAGTGATCTAATAGAAAAATATAATGACGGGTTTCATTATATGTCCACATGCTTAAGGCTTGTGTATGATCATTTATAAAGTGATTTTGAGTCTATGAACTCTATCAAAAGAATGTCAATCACCAAGTACACTTACGAAATCTATAACTATTAGTCAATCTATGAGATAGTTCTCCTTATAACTTCAACATCATTATTTGTGTCTCATATGCTATCTTTGAATCTATAGTGTATTTATTCTAAAGATAGAGTGGGAGAAAAATCAGGACACAACACACGAGACAAGATAAATTTGTGTACTTGTATAAATGAGATCTACGCAAGGTAGAATGATTTGAATGAAGGGTATATCTATTCACATAGTGTACCAAATAGATGAGATCTATGGTCTCAAGTAAGTTCTATATGACTAAAGAGACCAAGTGAAGTAATCATAAGAGTATATTCTCAAGATAACCACACGAGGAGACCAAAAGAAAGTTTTGGAACAAAATCACTAATGTAAAGTCTTAACAAGGTTTTTGACTAGTTTATGATAAATTTTGACCAATAGTTTCAACCTTGAGATTTACTTAAGAGCCTAAATGAATCAATGTAACATCCTAGTAATAAGCGATATTTATGACTAGAGGTTGCAAGGATTGATATACCGATATCTTCAATAGCCAAAGTTTTAAACCACGCAGATGTCATTACTTAACCTCATTATGAAAATGAATTGGTTAAACATCCTTCTAAAAGGGATATTTTGAAGGATGTGTATTAGATATTAGTTATATTTAATAAATGACATTGCCACACATCATTATGACATGAGTGTGTTAGAGATTTAAAATCTCTTTCCATAAGGTTAAAATGAGACCTCTTCAAAATAGGAATTTTGAAAGGATATGATGGGAACATATATGGTTTCATCTTAATAACTTTGCAAAGCAACATACATTCCAAATTTTGAAATGTGTTCAATTGAGTAATCAATTTCGAAACATGTGGAATTAAGTGGGAGTTTACAAATTATCATGTGAAGACATGGGATTTAGTGGGAGTTGTCATCCTCTGAATGTTTACAACTCATTACTCATTAGGAATGACGAGCTAATATCTTCTTTCATAAAGAAGTATTTGAGTTTTCAATTCTGGATGAATTTGGACAATGATGAATCCAATTACATCAAGAAATATTGAATTAGTATTAAGAGATACACATCATATCAACATTCACATAGGTTATTCATGTAGATGAAAATGGAATTGCCATTAGCAGTCATGGTCGTTCATTGAACCTATGAACGGTTGATCTCATGATTATTAGTAACTAATATTTCCGCCATTAGAATAATCATGTACATGTCCAATTATGAATCATATGCATAAGTGCATGATGATTGATTGGTAAGCCATAATAGAATCGTCATGAATTCTCGAGTAGAATCCAATGAGCGATTTCGGTGTTTGATGAAATGCTCTATTGTGTGTCAAGAGGTTGCACATATTATAGAAAATCCGAGCACATGCAAGGATTTATGAGAATCCTAAACCTTTCAAGCTAGAAAGAGAAATAAGAAGTTTTGGAAAGATACTTAGTTGAATAAGAAGTTACTCAAAACTAATCTTTCCTGACTATGCTAGGACTTGTAAGAAGTGCTAGGCTAATCATCTTGACAAATTGTTGCAAGACTCTACAAAACATGTACCTACTGCATTGTGTGTGGATGGAGTACTTGATCAGTACAAGTTATATCATTCATCACAAATTCGTTCGTTATGTGATAATCGATAAGGAAGTTCTTTCAAGATAAAGAACCAAAACCGAGGTCGGGAACCTTGATGTGTACTTGGTAAGGTCCATGCTATGAGAAGATAACATGAACATAAAGGAAAATGCGATTATAAGAAGTTTGAACACATGGACACATGGCATGTTAAACTTCTCTTGCAATCAATAAGTGTTTACACTTACGATATACATCACAAGGTTGTAATATGGTATTGACTGCCCGAGTGTGATGTCGACATTTGTCGTTTGAGTTATTATTAACTCACCTTGTACATTGTTATATCCAAACGGGTTGTGGAGACAATTGAACCCCGTTAAAGTGAACATGGATTAACATTGTATTTGCCCATAGTTACTTACATGAGGTGACGTCTCGAAGTGACTAGAGTGTGATGCGATTGATGGCAAGTTCAAGTGCCATAGAGTCATGTGAGATGACTAATCGATCACATAGGCAGACTGTTAGGAACGTTTTGTCGGGCCTAATGTCCGCTTATAGAGTTCTGGCAAATTTATATAGCTTGGTCGTGGCGAGAGCTGCTATAGTATTCAAATGAGTCGATTCTTTTGACTAAAGACTATTCGCCTAAGATGGCACAGTTTCAGATTAACTTTGATTTGTGTTACTACGACCTTCGTAAATGGGGTCAAATGGGCATATTTTGGGTTATGATGGTTGTGGCTACTCGAAGGGAATGAGTGCGATAAGAATTGGCCATCCCTAGTCAGGGTTATAACAATATCTCAGGGCCACTCGAGGAGTAATGAACTGTAAATGCGTGGCCACGCTCGGAATGTATCCATGGTGGATAAATCCGGTCAATCAGTTATTCTCCAGATCGAGGAAACCACTCTCGATATGATCACTTGCAAGTACGACCTGAAAGACACCTCGCATTGAGTGGGAGATAGTAATAGGACAAGAGAATTGGTGACGCACACTTGTCGAGGACAAGTGGGAGATTGTTGGAATATGTGTCCTCCGACAATAATGCGATCACGACTGTTGATCATGATGATCACATGTTTAAATCTCATTATAAAGAATACAATTGGGAAGTATTTTTACTGTCAACTAATCAACATATATCGGTAATGATTGGCTGACTAGAGTTTAACATTACTGTCGTGCGACGGTGGTGATCAGTTGATCCCCTAGGTCATACCTATAGGGCAACACTCTTAATTGATCATTTAATTAATCGTATAACGTTACGAGTTAATTAAATTACTTGAAAATTGACGGACGATTTTGGAAGTAAAATTTACGTATCACATTGGAATTTGATTAAATGAGATACGGTCTGAGTAATCGAATTGTATTATTACTCAGATGAAATTATTGTTTAAAGAAACAATTAAAATTGAATGAATTATTATAAATACAATTTGTTGTGATTTATAATTGGTAAAATATTTTGGTACAAGTAATTATGAATTACTAAAGTCGATTTTTGTATATGACGTATTTTTATTAATACGTTGATTTTTAATATGTTAAAAATACATAGCAATTTTATGTGACATGTGACATGTGACATATTGACAAATTGACAAAAATAAAATGGATTCCATATTAACCATATGTACCGAAAATTAGAGGAGGATTAAGCTAATTATATGTTGATTATATTAGTGGAGAGCATGATGATTACCTACTAATCTAGCCATGCAACCCTATTGTGCATTGTGAAGACAAATAAGTGCATGCATTGGCTCCCCTCCCCCTCCTCTTGTCCGGTTTTTTAGAGAGGAAAACCACTTGGTTTTTCATCTCAATTTTTACCATATACACAATAATGTTATTGTCTTTCATTATTCATTCATTCATATCATCAAAATATTTTTAGAGAGATAAAAATATTCCACTTCATCTTCTCCTCTCCTAACCGGTTTTGGGAGATTATAACCAAATTATTTTGGGTCATTTTTCTACAAAATTAATATTATCTAGTATTCATAGTATTAATTTTATTAAGAGTAAGCTTTGGGTATAAATCCTTGGGAGAGATCCTACACTTGGGTCTTTGTTCATCCAAAAGGAAAGCTCAAGAACAAGAGAGAAAGGTGATCTCTCTTGTGCCCATTTGAACCGAAAATCCAATGTAAGAACGGATGTTTCTTCCTTATTTTGTTTATTTGTTTGCATGCATAAGATCATTTGTTAATTTCATGACAAATTAAATTATAACATATATGAATATGTAAGTATATAGATCTACTTTTCGTTCAGGTATATCCACTAAACCAAGCTTTTATGGCACTTTGACAAGTGTAAATTGTACACTTTTGATTCTAAGATATGAAGTAGTAATATGGTATTGACTATTCATATGTGATAATCGCATTTATCGTTTGAGTTTCTTAAACTCATCTATTTCGTTTTTTATATCCAAATAGGTTGTTGAGACAATATTGAACCCTATTAAAGTGAACTGGATTAACATAGTAATTGCCTCTATTTACTTACATGAGGTGACGTCTCTAAGTGACTAGAGTGTGAGTCAATTGATGGCAAGTTCAAGTGCCATAGGGTCATAAGAGATGACTAGTCGATCACATAGACAGACTACAAGGGACACTTTATCGGGCAGTGACCGCATATAGAGTTCTGGTAATTCATATAGCCTGGTCGTGGCGAGAGCTACTATAGTATTCTTTTAAGTCAATTCTTTGACTAGAGACTGTTCGCCCAAGTTGGCACTGTTTCTGAGTGACTTTAAATTATGCTCTACGAATTTTGCAAATGAGGTCAAATGGGCATCGTTTGGGTCATGATGAGTTGTGGCTTGACAAAGGGAATAGTGCGATAGGAATTGTCCACCCCCTTGTCAGGGTTATTTAAAAATCGCAGAACGACTCGAGGAGTAGAGAAGTGAAAATGCATGGCCACGCTCGGAAGGTATCTACAGTAGATAATTCCGGTCAGACAGTTACTTTCCAGACCGAGGAAACCACTCTTGATATGATCACTTGCAAGAACGAGCTACAAGACACCTTCTATTGAGTGGGAGATTGTAATAGGATAAAAGAATTGGTGACGCACACTTGTCTCGGACAAGTGGGAGATTGTTGGAGTATGTGTCCTCAACAATAGTGCGATCACATTCTCAAAACTCATGATAAGAATACATGAAGGGATGATTCATTTTTATACGTCAGTTAATCAACATTAATCGGTAATGATTGGCTGTCTAGATATTGACATTAAATTCGTTTGACGGTGGTGATCAGTTGATCCCTTAAGGTCACACCTGAAGGACGATTCCCTTAATTAATAAATTAATTAATTGTAAATTGTGTATATACCTAATTTCTACACCTCCCGCCAACCCCAGTGATGATTGGGCCGCATGTTTGGTACGCGGAAAGATTTATAACAATTCGTAAGTTTATCATCAAGCGATAGCTCAAATACTTGTATCTACCCTTTTGTCGTCATCTACGCACCGATACGGTCGTTTTGACAGTAATTAGAGTTCATTTGGAGTCCGGGTCAAAAACCGCTTCATTTTCTAAGAAACCGTTTAAAATGCCGAGTTGGAATGTCCTACAATATTCCGGATATTTATTCCATAAATTAATTTTATATCTTTTGGTAAAATATATCCCGAAAATCTTATTTTAAGAAATAAGGAAGTTGAGATCCACCACAATTCCATAAAAGAAACGCGGAATTCTTTCTTCCGCAGGAGGAAACCACTGGGGGAAATGACGCAGCAGATGCTGCGCCTCTTCGAAGGATCGCAGCAGCTGCTGCACCTCTTCCCCAGCTCGTTTCTGCCTATTTTCAGATTTTTCCGTGATTTTTTACCAATGTTTGAGTCATTCCATACCTCTTCACATTTTTTAGTATAAATAGGGACCTTCGTTCCACATATTTTTCACGCGAGTGTCCGCCCTTTTCTTCTCCCTTTGCATTCTATGTCCTTGCTCTAAGCTTTCAACGCCTACGTGCTTGATCAATCGACCACGTAAGCTCAGATCATTCTGAGTTCCAGTCACGTTGCATGACCGACCAATTTGACCACTACACATCAATCAACTTAATCTAAATCCTCTAACGAGGGTACTTTCTACATACATTCGAGTAGAGCAATCATTAATCGTTAACTTAGTTAATCTCGTTTCGTCAAACATTTAAGTCTCAAGGTGTAAATCCCATCTGTTTTTATTATATTTTATTTTTGTACTAATTAATGTAAGATTTACGCCAAAAGTATATTTAAAACCGACTTCTAAAACCCTCTTATTAAACCGTTTTTACCGATCAGCAGCAAATAGACGTCGAGAAGAAACGCAGCAACTACTGCGCCGCTTAGAAGAGTCGCAGCATCTGTTGCGCCTCTTCCAGGGGCTGCTGCTGTTTCTGCTCTTCTTCTTCTTCTTCTTCTTCCTCGGGTTTTCTGTTGTTTCGTCTCTTTTTTTTTGTCTTCTTATTTTCTCTTCTTTCTTCATACATAAGATAAGATCCTAATTTCTTCCTTTTAATTATCGTCTTATTTTACGGTTTAAATCTCTTATAATTAATATTTGCGGGTTTTCGTCATTAAATCAAACTCAGATTTTTAGAGACTCGATTCATTCATATCAAGTTTCTGGAGTTCGACTCTTGTACATGTTTTGATTATTTATTTCCAGTTTATCATGTCTTTCAAATTCGTTTCCGTCTTCATAATTTAACCTAATCCGCCTAATTAGTTTTAACTCGTTTTAATTCGTCTTTAACTTGTTTCAATCCGTTTTAATTTGTGTTTATCGCTTTTATGACAACTTCATATGTAATTAATATGATAAATCACTTTCACTCGAGTCAAATATCGATAATCAATCCTCAAACCTACCAACGAACATTAACGAACTCGCAGTTCTGAATTCACAGCCAGAACTCACCTCAGGAACAGATGCAGTGAAAGCCGCGCCTCTTCCACGGGACGCAGCAATGTTGCGCCTGTTCCGGGATGAGTTCTGTCTCTGAATTTCCGTTCGTGCTTTGATTTAATCTTTTAATTACGTAATTAACTGACTATTAGCCGTAATATCACCCCTAATCTGTCCATATTTTCTAACCTTATTTTATTTTTCTTTATTTTCCTCAAATCGTCCGTCTTTAGTATATTTTTGACGTAAATCAATTAATCCATCGTAATTCATTGTAATTTTATTTATCGCTATTTATTTATTGTATTTATTATGTATGATTTATTTATTTGTTTTCACATGTAATTAATTCTAAGCCCTAATTCGACATTAATATGTGCTAAATTATTTGTTCACCGACTTAGTTTAATTCACATGCTAGGATTAATCTGTGGGTGTTGCATTGCATGCATATAATTGACGATATATCAAATACGAACGATTTCCCTAATCATTAGTAGAGGCCATTATCCAGGTGGGCGGGATTAGGTGTTCAGTAAAAGGACTTCCTAATACGTACATTCACCCCTCACTCCAGATCTCTGTGAACATCCGTGTTCATTGGCATCCACGAGAGTCATTCTAGACATAGAATGCTAAGGGTAAAGAGTTCTTAGTACTCATGTCACTACTTTGTGTCTTGACATGGCACGAGGTATTCGAATGAGTTCCAATTTTCCACAATAAATTGGTGGCGACTCCACAAATGCAAACGCTTGTCCCAAGCGCCCCCGTGGCCTGTGTCCACAGTTTGGCGACTCCGCTGGGGAAGATACACTTACGTGTTACCCAGGGTGAAACTTGGACAAGGTTAGGGAATAGTTTATATGAAACAGTTATCGGTTTTCATTACTCAACCTTCTTAGGTCGTTTTATTCGGCCTTCTTAGGCCCAACCTAACCCATTCGACCAATCGTCCCATTTGGACGGTCCAAATTCTTATATGGGCCTAAGGATAGATAGCGATTAACGTCAACCATACCATGGTACATACTCATGTTTGTATCAAGGGCTTTCACTACTCGAGGAAATGGACTAGAAACCGACCTTACTGATGTTTGGCACGGACCTCTCCACAGACTAGGGTTTGATTGCTTGGTATGGCAACCCAACTTTTAAGCCAAAACCCTTATAAATGCACTCAGCATACTGTTATAATGCCTGTATGAATGCTTACATCGTATGTGATCACCATTTTGTAAACAAAACCATGGCAAAATTTTGTAAAATCAAAATCCATTTCAAAATGTAAACATTTTCAAAGATGGCCTAAAATAGCGCAAAATGAGTCGAAACTCTGTCCAAATGTCCAGTCAAAATTCCGGCCTCAAAACCCATTTCAATACCTCACTTCGAGTCAGCACTCCTACAACTACACTACAGTTTCTTAGGACAAACATTTCAAAACGACGTCATTTTCAAACCTCACTTAACACTCCCACTTCACAAGTTGAGTCTTTTTCTTAGTCAGTGTGCTAAAATGGACGATCGTATTTTGATTCATCGTCGATCTCTTATCCAGTTTCCAAGATACCTGGAACTAGTCACGCAAGTGTTAATGGACAACCCGGAAATGGTAATGATCTAATCCTAGCTGCGCTCGTTCGTCCCCAAACTAGCCAAGACCAAGCTTCTGCTCGCCTCAACGCTATTGAAGGCCAAATTGTTGTTGTAGAAACTAGGCTTCCTCCTGCAGAGAATGATGTTCCTAACGCGAGCGTCCATGATGACATCCCACCTTTCGTTGGATAACAAGAAACCAAACCTTCACTAGGTCCTAATGACGCTGAAAAACGGCTCCAATACTTGGAGGAGCAACTAATGTACCTTAAGCGAGATGACATCTACAGGGAGAATAAACGCAAGTATGAGGCGGTAAATGCTCAACTGCCGACCAATTTCAATATGACTGACATCCCAATGTTCAAGGGGCATGAAAACCCGCTAAATCACATTCGTGCTTTCAAAGATTACATGTCTATCAAAGGCATAAAACCCGAGATGTTCCTAAGCACCTTTCCTTTATCTCTCGACACCATTCCTAAGCAATGGTTTTACTCTTTGGAGCACAAGAAGATTGCCACTTGGGATGATGCCGCAATTGAGTTCACTAAATAGTACGCGGATAATACTGAGATCCAAGTCAACATGCGCACTCTAGAGGTTCTTAGCCAAAATGAAAAGGAAGGCTTCACCGACTTCCTAAGTAGGTGGAGGAAGACTAGCACACAACCTGTTGAACGTCCAGACGAAGCCACTCTTGTGGAAACGTTCGTGGATAACCTGAGACCCATTTATGCAAACCATTTGAGGTACCAAAATATAAAGTCTTTCAAAGATCTGACTGTGCTAGGGACAAGAATTGAAGATGACATCCGTAAAGGACTCTTCTCCAAAACGGTAGGTCGTGGATATCAAGGCTCAACAAGTCGTTCTTATGGCTCTACTAGCAACAATGATGAGTTTAACCTTGTCGAATCATCAAAGAAGAATAACCTGCAAAGGAAGTTCACAAACATTGGTGATTCATATTCTAATGCTCTGAAAAGATTGATAAAACAAGGCAAGCTCCAACCCATAGGGCCTACACCTGACACATGAAAGAGGTCTAAGTTATGGGACGAGAATGCATACTGCGAGTATCATAGAGGCGAGGGACACGATACAGAGAAATGCTTTAAACTAAAACATGTCCTTCAAGATATGATCGAAGATGGTCGTCTACCCATACCTCCCGGAGGTAAGCCCAACAATACTCAGAATCCTCTTGGAGTTCTGATGATCACAGATGAAGAATCCACCTTGGATTGCTCACACCTTATCTCTCCAATCAAGGAGGAGGTCAATGGAATATGGGCAGATAACGATGAAGATGTCTACCACCAGGATCTTCCCTTGATCATAAGTGCCGAAAGTCTTACGGATGAGATCATTACCACGATGCTTCGGGACGACCACCCCAATCCTACAACATTGATCACTGACACCAACTCAAACCAGCAAAAAGGATGGAGAAGGTCGATCAAATGGACCAACAGTCAAGGAAGGCTCTTCAAGCTCACCACTGGAGAAGGAGAGATGTTCAAGGGAGAACCTGAAGACAACAAATATGAGTCAGAGTCGGAGTCGGAGTCAGAGTCTGAGTCTAGAGAAGTCGCTAAAGAGTCTTCTTCTATCGTCACTCCCCATCCCCTTGTTTCTCCTAGAATAGCATCGAGTAGTAACAGTGGCATGGGAAATGTCCCAGCAGCTGTCCCTTTACCGCCATTGACTACTGAACAGATGGCTTCTTTATTTCAACTCTTTTCAAAATTTAATATGAATAAATCAGATTCTGCTTACTCTTTAGGTTATTCTGAATGCAATTCTATTTACGATGATAATGAGGATGATCTTAACCCATACTCAGTCGAACTACCTCCCTACATAGTTAAAGAAATATTACAAGAGGGAGAAAGGGCACCAGTTATAGAAAATACCGAACCCATCAATGTAGGAACCGAACTAGACCCCAAAGAACTTAGAATAGGGACGACCTTAAACCCAACCGAAAGGACCAATTTCATCGACCTTCTACACGAGTTCAAGGACGTTTTTCCTTGGTCCTACAAAGACATGCCAGGAATCGACAGGGATATTGCAGAGCATAGAATTCCAATCAAACCAGGTTTCAAACCCTCAAAACAGAAGCTTCGTCGAATGAGGACTGAATGGGCTCTAAAAATAAAAGAAGAAGTCGATAAACAATTCAAAGCCGGGTTCATCAATGTTTTCGAGTATTCAGACTGGGTGGCCAACATAGTTCCCGTACCCAAAAAGGATGGGCGAATCCGGGTTTGTATTGATTTCAGAGATTTAAACAAATTAAGTCCCAAGGACGACTTCCCACTACCACACATCGATATATTGGTTGATAATACATATGATTACGCGTTGTTATCCTTCATGGACGGGTATGTAGGGTATAATCAGATCAAGATGGCTATAAAACATATGCATAAAACAACCTTCGTCACTTAATGGGGCACATATTGCTATACAGTTATGCCATTCAGGCTAATCAATGCTATGGCTACATATCAACGCACTGCAACCACTTTGCTACATGATATGATGCATAAAGAAGTAGAAGTATACGTAGATGGTATGATTGTCAAGTCCAAAGATAGGAAGGGGCTATTGATAACCTTCACAAATTCTTCCTAAGATTGCGAAAGTACAACATGAGGCTCAATCCTCAGAGATGTGCATTCGGGGTAACGTCAGGCAAGCTCTTAGGATACGTCGTTAGTCAAAGAGGAATATAAATTAACCCATCCAAGATCAAAGCTTTAATCGAAATGCCGCAACCCCAAACAGAGAAGGAGGTTAGAGGATTTCTAGGCAAGGTGGAGTATATAAGTCGATTCATATCGAAGCTTACTATGATCTGCGAACCCATTTTAAAAAAGCTCAAGAAAACAGATCATACCATAAGGGACGACGACTGTCAAAAGGTGTTTGACAAAATTAAGGAGATACTGGCTAAGCCACCAGTGCTAATGCCACCTCAACGAGATCAACCTCTTGGTTTATATCTCACAGTAACCGAAACAGCCATGGGGGCAATGCTCGCACAAACTGTTGGAAAAGAAGAAAGAGCTATCTACTACCTTAATAAGAAGTTCTTAGAATATGAATGTAAGTACACACCTCTTGAAAATAAATGCCTCGCTCTTGTGTGGGCAACAAAGAAGCTACGCCACTACATGCTTAGCTACTCTGTCAAGGTGTATTCCAAAATGGATCCCGTCAAATACCTCTTCGAGAAACCCGTTCTCAACGGACGTTTGGCAAAATGGACCTTAATTCTCTTAGAGTTCGATCTCAAATACGTACCTCTGAAGGTCATAAAGGGACATGCCGTTGCCGAATTCTTCGCAAATAATCCCATCGACGACACCCAAGTAATAGACATGTGGTCATTTCCAGACGAAGATATACTGCAGACCAGTGTAGACTCTTGGGATCTTTATTTCGATGGAGCATCAAATTTAAGAGGATTTGGAATAAGAGTGTTGCTCATTTCTCCTGAAGGTGAGCATACACCAATTTCTGTCAAACTCAACTTCGAGGTGACAAATAACGCAGCGGAATTTGAAGCTTGCCTCATTGGTCTACAGGCAGTAGTAAGTTTAGGCATCAAGAATCTTCGAGTTCATGGAGACTCCTCCTTGATCATCAACCAAATTACGGGATCTTGGAAAATTTGAAGTGAAAGTCTAGCACCCTACCAGGCTAGGATAGATCAAGTTGCCCAATTCTTCGATCAAGTCACCTATCTACACCTGCCTCGCCAAGAGAATCAATTTGCAGACGCTCTTGTGAAACTTACATCTTTGATTAATATGCCAGACAACATGGTAGAAATGCTTGTGTATCGAACGGCGGTCAGAACCAGCTTATGTACATCAAATTACAGATGAGGAAGAAAATCCAGGGGAACCTTGGTTTCAAGCTATTCTAAACTTCAAACTCAATGGTACATATCCGCCAGATATGGATAAGAGTGGACAATGTGCCAAACGCCTACTAGCCTTTCAATACCTTCTCGTGCAAGGAGAATTGTACAAAAGAACACACCCCTTGGTGTAGTCTTGCGTTGCCTTGATCATTCACAGGCACAAAAAGTGATGGAAGAAGTTCACAATGGAGAATGCGGTCCTCACATGAGTGGACCCATGATGGAAAAGAAAATCAGGCGTCTAGGATATTACTGGACCACAATGGAATCAAATTGTATCAAGTAGGCCAGACATTGCCATAATTGCCAAATCTTCAGGAATTTGCAACATGCCCCTCCTTCACTGCTTTACACCATGACATCTCCTTGGCCATTTTATTCTTGGGGAATCGACATCATTGGGAAGATCACTCCACCTGGAACAGGAGGTCACTGTTTCATTTTGGTAGCTATCGACTATTTCACCAAATGGGTCGAAGCAGCATCCTACACTACTCTTACAGCTAAACATGTGGCAAAGTTCATACAAACTAATATCATCTTTCGATATGGTTATCCACATGAGATCATCCGTGACAATGGATCACATTTCCAGGCTGAGACTGAGCAATTGTTAGCCAAATACAAAATCAAGCACCACCATTCCTCGACTTATAGACCTCAAAATAATGGCGCGGTAGAGGCAGGTAATAAAAATGTCATCACTATCCTTAAGAAAATGATCGACAACTATCGCGATTGGCCCAGAAAGATACCATTTGAGTTATGGGGTTATCACACATAAGTTAGGATGCCCACTAGGGCTACTCCTTTCTATTTGACTTACGGCATGGAAGCTGTGCAACTAGTTGAATTAGAGATTCCATCTTTACGCATTCTGCTTGAAAGTCAAATTCCAGAAGCTGATTGGTAGAGAGATATATATGAAGAACTCATTTTCTTGGATGAACGAAGATTGCGAGCATTTCATAATGTGCAAACATATCAGGCACATATCAGGCACATATCAAATGAGCCTTCAATAAATGGGTTAAGCCCAGAAACATCAAAGAAGGAGATTTGGTGCTCAAGTCAGTCAGAGCCCTCCTACCTGTCGATCCGCGTGGAAAATTCAATCCCAACTGGGCTGAGCCTTTCTTAGTCAAGTCCATATTCTCGGGGGGTGCGGTTAGGATTATAGAACTAGAGGGAAATGAATTTTCTAACCCAACCAACCTCGACCAACTGAAACGATATTACCCTTAGTGTAGGACAAGAAACGTGCCTCGCGTAACACCCGCGTGTCGCTCATGCGACACGAAATAAAAATGTCCCTTGCCCGCTGAAAGAAAGATGTTAGACCTGGAATTTCGCACTACTGATAGGATAGAATTCTACCCTGGCCTGACGATCAGGGCAGGCCGTAAGGGTAGTCCAAGTTTGGCATCAGTCGATGAGCCTAGACTCCCGCATCATCTTCAGGATCAAGTTCAACCCTGGCCTGACAATCAGGGTGTCAGGACGTCAGGCCATCAGGGTGTCAGGACGTCAGGCCATCAGGGTGTCAGGACGTCAGGCTATCAAGGTATCAGGAGACAGGCGCTAGGCCGGAGAGAACAACGGTCAAGTGTAAGGTCAACATTTGACCAAGTCATGGATAATTATATAGGAATATTACCACATTAATATGGTAATTAAGAGCATATTGATGATGAAGATTCTGTCATAAATAAGGAGCATTAATAGGCATTAATGCGCAATAAAGACAGCAATTAAGGAGGAATATTCAGCATTAAGTACAAAGATTTGGCAGCCATTCAGCCTGGCTATATAAGGAGCATTTGAAGATTATTTGGAGGAGACAAGGCATACTCCAACATACACAACACATCCTACTCAAGAATCATACTACGAGCTAAACAATACTTAGAGATTATGTTACAAGCATCATAATTATCACTCTTATAATCTCCTAATTACATAGTGAAATCCTCTCCTGGCTTGGTGCCCGTGGTTTTTTCCCATTCAAGGGTTTTCCACGTATAAATCCCTTTGTCTTATTATTATTTACTTTATTCGCATTACTTATATTACAATCGACCATGCCTAGGTACGATCACGATAATATCAAAATAGGATAATACTAGTTAACCCCCCTATACTATTCTACCCTGGTCATATTTCCAGCCCTGCGCAAAATATGGACAAAACAATTGGCGCCGTCTGTGGGGAAACTAGTTTATTAATCCTACAAAAATGTTCGCAAGATTTTTTCTTGTCACGAGTTTGAGAGCCTTGAGAAAAATTGGTACAATGGTTTTTTATAACTCTTGTTTGGAACGAAGAAATGCTTGATCCGAGGGAAATATTACTAAAACAAATCAAATGACCTTCCAACGATCATAAGTGTTACAACCTCCGGTGTTGCCTAAGGAGAGTTAAAGGGCATTTTTGTCACCAACGAAATTTAAAGATAAGTTTTTCCTATACCTAATATATGTTTTTCAAAGTATAAGAAATATATCTTAAAATTTTGGTACGAGCTTTTATTCTACGGTGAATTTTCCCAATTATAATAATTTGATGTTTTTAGGAAATGTAACCTTAAAATTCAAAGAATTCGAGCCTGGCTGGAAAACTTAGTCCTGACCGGAACAGGCTTCAAAGTTAGTTATGAATAGTATCAGTGCAGGCCTGATCATCATTTCAAGCCTGAACATTCAGTTCAACCCTGAACGGCTGTACCAAAGCCAGATTATTCCTAAGATCTGATCAGGACAAGTCAGCCCTTTCAAGGTAGAGAATGCTAGCCTGATTATTTGTAAGATTTGGTCAGGTCAGGTCAGTCCTTCTACTGCCATAGCGCATGAATCATTAAAGGTATTAAGTAATATTCCTACACAGGTAAGTCGTATCCTTCGCATAACTTTTAAATAAATATGTCATCATAGTACATATTCCAAGGTAGACACGAATCAAGTATTTTTTAGTAGTGACCATATTACACATGATAGTTTTTGGGCAGTCCTGATATGCCAGGGTCAGTCAAGCCTATCCTGACCGGGCTGATCAGGGAAAAATAAATCGACCAAGCCTGACCTGATTGTCTTTTTGAAGGATGAATTAACCTGTCATGACTAGCCTGGCCTGATATGCTTAGATCTTTTATCACGCTACTGTTATGAATCCTTACATGATTACTCATTAACTTTTTTATATCAAACATGTCTACCATGAGATTAGAACCTTTGATCAATAGAATTTTTAATATTAACATGTTATACACGTTACACAACATGAACGTGTGGAGACATAATCTATCGTGGCCTGCTAGTTAACATGGTTGTGATTTATAACTCATGTGTATTATTTATAAGCTACTTGTGATATCCATGTAAGATATTTCGATCCTGCAAAGTGCAACTTTATGTGACATGCGGTAAGATTATGAGTTACATGGTGACCAAAGGAGACATAACCGTCAGCCCTGAACGGATTCAAGCAATACTTGAATTCCAACTACCAAAAATAGTCAGCGGCATCCAAAACTGACAGCGATTCTCGACTGAACAAAAATCACCGGACTGTTATTTTGAAACCTTAAAGCCTTTCGAGTCGGGTAAGTTCCTCACCTAGCAATTACAAGATCCAAATCGAGAGGCACATGTGTAGCATCACCCTGCATGAAAATAGATCAGGTATGAGTAGCCTGACATGCATATATTAATAAGATCTCACTCCCCTGATTCTGTCAGGCCTGAATTAGCAAGTTTCAAAAAAAAATTATATAGCTTTGCTTGATCTCATTTTTATACAATTGAAGTATATGCTAATCTCATCACCTATAGGCTCAATATTGACACATCCATGAACTCTGTGCGACAGAAACAACACAAATCCGCCCCTGAAAAAAATATAAACATCTACGAGGAAGTCAAAAAACTCCTGACCAGGCAACATTATCCAAGGATTAGAAGCTATATTTATCATCGTCTCCATTTTTACTGGCCAAGCCAGGCAAAGGAAAACCCCCTGTCGGTTTATCCCTCTCTCATTGACAATACTGTTAGTGCCTAGTTAAAGTACAGGAAGGTCAACAACATCATGTCTACGATGTAAGTAAAAGTCTACTAGATGCTGAAATGAGCAGGACTCAAGGCTGGACCCTACCTGAGATGCTTGGAGCCTGACGAAGCCAAACTAGTACTTCAAGAAAAACACGATGAACACGGTGGCAACCACAAAGGAGGAAAGTGCCTGACAAGAAAAGTTCTCAGGACAGGCTACTACTGGCCTACACTGAGGGCTGACTGCCTGGAATACTCTTCAAAACGCGAAGCCTGCCATAAGCATGCTCCGACAATTCATCAACCGTCCAAGTTATTACATCCAATCCCTACACCCTAGTCATTTGTGAAGTGGGGCATGGCTAACCTAAAGCAAATGGTCAAGCTGAATTAAATGAAAAGGTGTTCGTCAAAAAAAAAAAAAAAATTGCCAGTCTGGCCAATCAGCCTGAACCCAACAGATTGAAGAACCTTACATGCCACAAACACTGCAAGGAGACATGATTTCAATATCTTGGAACGTCATCCACCTAAAAGCACAAATCATACTTATGGTAACTTGTGCCCTGCATGTTCTAGGTAAAAAATTCCAAACTTATTTCATCCGAATGTGTGCTATGCTGTGCCTTTTCTGAACATGTTACGTGACAATGTGCATTCTCTTCCTGCCTACGTGTTTGCATTTCACATGCTGGATGTTCTAACCAAATTTGTTTTATTTGAATCCTGAACAATTATACATGATAAATGTTTATATGCATAAATATTCAGGATTGAGGGCTACTCTACTATATATTCCTGAAACAAAAATTTTGCACTTAACTGTGCCTAACGAGTTGGTAACCACCACCAGATACAGTAAAAAGTCAGGACCAATCAGGCATGAAATAATTGCCTGACCTGGCTAGGTTTACTGCCACGGATAACAATCGGCTGGACGCAGCAAGACGGTGCAAGGGTGTTTTATCCCGACCATCAGTCTAAAATGCCCTCTTGACAGGCCGAATACCAAGCCCTCCAGCCAGGCAGGGGACATAAGCCCTCCTGACAGGCCGGTTTTCCCACCCCTTCAACCATTATAGCAAAAACCATATATGGTTGAATTACTCACGATAGGTCAAATGACAGGACAAGTTCAAAAATGTCTTACAGGTTAACAAAGTAAATATTTTGACAGGTCCACAGGACTGGAAAAACAAAGTTCGCAGGTTTGAAGAAAACAGGTTAACAAGTTTAAAGAATGACCAGATTAAACAAAGCAAGCCTGAAAGACGATCATTATATCATTAATAAAACCCTTACCTTCTGGGGCAAAGGTAGAAAAATGTATATCTATCATGTCAGGGATAACCTCCCTGACTAGGACCAACGAAATATGAAATTGTCTTTACAAGGACATTCCTCCGGGGCAAATGTACAAAATGATTAATGATTCTACCAAGGACATTCTCCTTGGTTGGATAAAATACCACTGCTTGACGTTTCTGCAAATGACATCCTTCTTGTCAGGGCTAGATACTAACACCGATCAGAAATTATTCCTCGCCTGACCGAGCGCCATAATTCCTCTTTCTCAAGAAACATACTAGCCTTCATCGGCTCAGAATACTTTTTCAATATAATCCTTGTCTTACCCTGCCTTGTCGCAGCAATGAACATTGACTCAAATACTCCGCGAATACACTTGATAAAAAAGCAAACATTACTGATTCATATGGTGGGGCAAAGATAAGCCAGGTCAACTATACGTAGGTTACATGACTGAATCATACGTACAGGTAACATACTGAATATACCAAGTAGGAATGGCAGGGGCATCAGTCAGATCAATTAGCTTATCAATATCAGCTCCAGTACTGAAGACAGACCAACCACTTGTGAACTTTCCTGCTTTCCTTTTTACTAACAGAATTTATGCAGGGCAAACAAAATATCGAAATTAAGATACGTCAGGTCAGGCCCAACCAAGTTGGCCCTGATACATATGACCAGTCCACCCGAACGGGAGAATTTTCAGGAATCCATATGCCAGAATCAGCAGGAATGATCCCTTCATCCTTCAAAATTTTCTCAAACTTAGGTTTGAGACGATTGAGGAAAAAGTGTTGTTCATCGAGAACCTTCATCGGCTCAAATTTTTGTAGAAGATGGTGACATTATCAACAGTTAGAGCAGGGGATACATCTCCAAAAGTGACGGGTTGATTTCCAGAAGATTCAGGCTTATTTTCAGAAATATTTTCAGAGTTTGAGACGAAAGGTGTGCCAAGAGCAACAGCAACCCTGGTTGATTATCTTTTTACAACCATGGTTAGTTTTTCTGGTAATTTCAAGGAAAATAGACGAAGGTTGAAGACAAAGATCAAAGAAAGATTGGGAGAATTATAGAGGAATTGATCAAGTTTTGGTGGATAATAAAGCATGAAGTGAAGAAATTATTTATAGACTATAAAGATTGGGATTTACTGCAACTAGTCATTTTCTTAATGATGAACCACGCTGAATCGTCCTGAAGAAGTCGTCTAAAGATAAAAAGAGAAGGTTATCTCCTTATTTCTGGCCTGACCCAGCGTTAATAAGGAGATAAGGGGCAATTGTTAGACCTGGAATTTCGCACTACTGACAGGATAGAATTCTACCCTGGCCTGACAATCAGGGCAGGCCGTCAGGGTAGTCCAAGTTTGGCATCAGTCGATGAGCCTAGACTCCCGCATCATCTTCAGGATCAAGTTCAACCCTGGCCTGACAATCAGGGTGTCAGGACGTCAGGCCATCAGGGTGTCAGGACGTCAGGCTATCAGGGTATCAGGAGACAGGCGCCAGGCCGGAGAGAACAACGGTCAAGTGTAAGGTCAACATTTGACCAAGTCATGGATAATTATATAGGAATATTACCACATTAATATGGTAATTAAGAGCATATTGATGATGAAGATTCTGTCATAAATAAGGAGCATTAATAGGCATTAATGCGCAATAAGGACATCAATTAAGGAGGAATATTTAGCATTAAGTACAAAGATTTGGCAGCCATTCAGCCTGGCTATATAAGGAGCATTTGAAGATTATTTGGAGGAGACAAGGCATACTCCAACATACACAACACATCCTACTCAAGAATCATACTACGAGCTAAACAATACTTAGAGATTATGTTACAAGCATCATCATTATCACTCTTATATTCTCCTAATTACATAGTGAAATCCTTTCCTGGCTTGGTGCCCGTGGTTTTTTCCATTCAAGAGTTTTTCCCGTACAAATCCTTTTGTCTTATTATTATTTACTTTATTCGCATTACTTATATTACAATCGACGATGCCTAGGTACGATCACGATAATATCAAAATAGGATAATACTAGTTAACCCCCCTATACTATTCTACCCTGGTCATATTTCCAGGCCTGCGCAAAATATGGATAAAACAAAAGCTTATGTCACCTTTGTAATACTCCGTATTTATGAGTCTTTGGGTACTCTATCGAGTAGGCCTTACTCTGTCGAGTAAGGGTAAGTTGCGTTTTAAAATAGTTTCTGACCTGTTGGGTACTCGATCGAGTAACTAGGATACTCGATCGAGTAAGGGGGTACTCGATCGAGTACCTTGGGTACTCAATCGAGTAGTCGGTTTGCGGGGAGTTTTTCTCGGGTTTTGTTAATTATGCGATTAATATATATAACCTTCTTCGTCATTATACTAAACACTTTTGCAAAACCTAATTTACTGTCAAAGAGAGAAAAGCAAGTACGTTCATCATCTTAATCGCATTGTTAGCAAATTCTGGAGTTTGGAAGGTCGGTTTTCATCGTTTGATATACCGTTGAGATCCTTGCGTCGAGGGTAAGATCTATGTACCCTTTTTGTTGTCTTTCCTTTGATTTGGTTAAACCCTAATATAGGGATTTGGGGGTTTTTGAGTAGTATGTGATTTGGTAGCATTTGTATGTTGTATGATAGGAGGAGGTTTCGTAGAGGAAGCTTTTTGATACAGCTGTATAGACCGTCTGATAGTGTGCTTTCCAGGTAGGATTTCCTACTCAGTATTAGTCCCATAATGGGATGATTGTTGATGTGTTGAGATTGATTGTTTGATATAGTAATTGTATTATGACGGTTGTGATTGTGATTGTGATTGTTTTTCTATGGTCTTCGAGGCGTGTCCTCGGCTGAGTGGGGTCACTTGCGGGAGTGGCTTCACGCCCTAGTTTCGCCTTCTATGGAACCCGCCACAGAAGGGATGTGCACATTAATGGATAGGGTTATCGCTCATTATGAGGAGCGGAGATTTGGTGGGTACGGCTGCGGTCCCCCACTGGCAGGACTGGTCCAGTGGACAATCGTTGATTGAGACTGTTGGAATTGGTGTGGTTGTGTGTGACAGTTAAGGTGTTGATATATATTGAGTTGTGTTATTAGTACTGACCCCGGTTGTTGTTTTGTAAACCTGCGGTGATCTATTCGGGGATGGTGAGCAGATATTGAGCAGGTATGAGATGAATACTGGGATAGCTGGGATTGCCACGATATGAGGATAGAAGTATTCCGCTGTAGCTTAGTAGTTTCTTTACATTTCAGTTAGAACAGTAAACAGTCAGTTTGAGAACATGTATTTGTACTTTTGGTTTTGGTTTTGAGATTGTAACCTTTCACTAAGTATTTCTATTTAAACGTTGTTTCTTTATTGTTTATTTGATTATCATTGCCTCGGGTAACCGAGATGGTAATATCTTCATACCTGAGTGGTCCTGGTAAGGCACTTGGAGTATGGGGGTGTTACAAATGGTATCAGAGCGACGATCCTGAAACCTGTAACCAATGAACCTAATGAACATAGGGAGTCAATTAAAATGAACCCGGGGTAAAGGTTGTAGGAGCTAATGCAAAGGCTTGGGAGACGTCCTGAAGTCGCCCTACAATTTTGAACCGGTCACATGGGGGGTGTATGTCAAGGTCGTATTTGTTGTTTGGTTAACTTGTGTGTGAATGTGATGAAGTGTGTGTAACTGTTGGAGAAGTAGAAAGCTGAGAATATAAAAGAAAGGTTGATGATATATGTAGACTTATTGTTGGAATGAAAACATGTTGGATGTTTACAATGTGGCGTTTAATAACATGATATAATGATTTCGTAGATCGTATGAAAAGATGCGTAGCATTATATGCTTAGTTATGATATAATGTTGGTTTTATAAAGTTTTTAGCATGTTAGCATATGATATAGCATGCGGGTAGCGTTTCTTAGTTAGCATGCCTCGATCGAGTGGGACTGACTTGATCGGGTGGGTTTTTGACGATTTTGAGTCCAGAATCGTGTTTTTGGGCACTCGATCGAGTAGGGGGTTACTCGATCGAGCTACTCGGTCGAGTATGTTAGAGATCAGAAGGTCTGTTTGGGGTCTGATATTGGGGCACTCGATCGAGTATAGTAGGCACTCGATCGAGTAGCATGTTACTCGATCGAGTATGTTTGGGAACTCGATCGAGTAGGGTCTGGGCAGCTTGTTTTCGTGTTTTGGAGGTTTTGGCGCGTATGTTTATATCCACCCCTTTTTCTGTTATAGTTTCAAGATGCCGCCCAAGAAGACTGCTTTGTATGCGAGAGCTGAGCTTATGAACATAGATGACATCGTTAAGATGTTGGAGCATCGGATGCTCTTCGAGGCTTTAAAGGCGTGGGGAAAGATAAGGATAAGGATAAGGAGAAAGAGGTTGATCACTCTAAAATCAGCATCTATATAGCGAGGTTTAACCCGAAAGAGTACAAGGGAGTTGGGGAGCCGAACCTTCTTGATAGCTGGCTTAGAGAGATGGAGAACATATTAGATTTGGTTCACTGTCCTGATGAGATGAGAGTGGAACAGGCTGCATTCTATCTGAGGGAGGCAGCCGGTAAGTGGTGGGATACGGTGAAAGTGAGTGCTAAGGAGTTGTATGTGAACCAAGGTTTACCTGCTATACCTTGGGAAGAGTTTCGTCGGGCTATGAGAAAAGAGTTTGTACCGGAGCACGTGAGGAGTAAGTTGAGAGAAGAGTTTGACAGTTTTAAGATGACCGCTGAGATGTCTGTGGCCGAGTACTACAGGCAAGTCAATGACTAGTCTAGGTATGCTGAGGATATGGGTTTGAGTGAGGAGAATTTGGCGCTGAGGTTTGAGAGGGGGTTAACCCCTAAGATTATGGATAAGTTACCCGTGGGAGTCCTTACTGATGTTAAGGAAGCTTATGAGAGGGCTGGAAGAGCTGAGAGGTTGGTGGAGTTGGCTCGGGAGACGTCAGGTGGTGAGAAAATGAAGTCCGAGAGCGAGGGTGGTGGCCAATCTAATCACAAGAAAGGCAACCACAATCAGTCTAAAGGGTTTCTTCTGGGTCAGGGTTTAGTGCTGGGGCTTCCTTTGGGCGTGGCCGTGGAAGTGTTAGTGTTAGTGGTAGTTGGGGAGTGACCTGCTATAGCTGTGGTGGTGTAGGCCACAAGAGACATGAGTGCACAAGTGCACCGGGAACTTTCCAGAGACCTGCGCAGAGCTATGCGAGCAATAGGCCGGCTGGATCGTGGGCAAACTGGGGAAGTCAGAGCTATCAGAGTGGAGGTAACCGCAACGGCGGTAATTCTTATCAAAAACCACCAACGAACAACAACAACAATCAAGGGTCGGGTGCTAAGCCGACCACATCAGCCAGTACTGTCCAGGGAGGTGGACAGAAGACCAGTGGAAAGCTGTTCATGATGGAGAAGAAAGCAGCTGAGGAGGATGCACACGTTATCACCGGTACTTTTCTTGTTAATGGTATTCATACCTTTATTTTGTTTGATTCAAGGGCTTCTCAGTCGTTTGTATCTTCGAGTCATGTTAAACGGTTGGGTTTGAGGGTGTATGAGTCTGTTAGTGAGAAAGTTTTTATACCTTCGGGTGAGTCTGTATCTTGTGGGAGGTTATATAGGGATGTACCTATGATAGTTGGGCAAGTTCATTTCCCTGTAAACTTGCTAGAGTTTCCTTTTGACGGTTTTGAGAGGATAGTTGGGATGCATTGGCTGGGAAAGTATAAAGCTAAGATAGACTGTCATCAAAAGAAAGTGTCTTTAACAGATCCTAAGGGCGTTAGTGTGTCTTATCGTGGGTTTCTAGTCAAACCCAAAGTTAAGTTGATTGCAGCTGTCACTTTGAAGTCATATCTGAGGAAGGGATGTCCTTTGATATTGTGCCATGTGAGAGATGACCGGATAGAGGGTCCGACAGTTGATCAGATACCAGTGGTGGGAGAGTTTGAGGATGTGTTTCCAGAGGAGATTCCGGGGTCGCCGCCGAGAAGAGAAATAGATTTCACAGTAGAGTTGAAACCAGGGACGGGGCCAATCTCTAAGGCACCGTACCGTATGGGTCCTAAGGAGATGGAGGAGCTTAGGAAGCAGTTGGATGATCTGATAGAGAAGGGATACATTAGACCTAGTGTATCGTCGTGGGGAGCACCAGTTCTTTTTGTGAAAAAGAAAGATGGGAGTCTGAGGTTGTGTATAGACTATAGAGAGTTGAACCGAGTGACGGTGAAGAATAAGTATCCTTTGCCAAGGATAGATGACTTGTTTGATCAGTTGAGTGGTGCATCAGTCTTTTCTAAGATTGATTTGAGGTCGGGGTATCATCAGGTGAAGATTAGAGAAGTGGACATACCGAAGACAGCTTTCACGACGAGGTATGGCCATTATGAGTATGTAGTGATGCCGTTTGGGTTATCAAATGCACCGGCAGTGTTTATGGATCTGATGAATAGGATCTTTAGACAGTTTTTGGACAAGTTTGTAGTGGTGTTTATCGATGATATCTTAGTCTATTCCAAGACTAAGGAGGAGCATGAGGAGCATCTGAGGATCGTGTTGCAAACTTTGAGGGAGCATGAGTTGTATGCTAAGCTATCCAAGTGTGAGTTGTGGTTAGAGAAAGTTGCTTTTCTGGGGCATGTGATCTCTAAATATGGGGTAGCTGTGGATCCGGCGAAGATAGAAGCAGTGACAAAGTGGGAAGCACCAAAGAATGTTGCTGAGATCAGGAGTTTTCTGGGTTTAGCTGGGTACTACAGACGGTTCGTGAAAGATTTCTCCAAGATAGCTAGACCTATGACAACCTTGATGAGGAAAGAGAACAGGTTTCGTTGGGATGAGAGTTGTGAGACGGCGTTCCAAACATTAAAGGAGTGTTTGACCACAGCTCCTGTCTTAGCATTGCCTGAAGGGATCGAGAACTTTGAGGTTTATACAGATGCCTCAAAGAATGGGTTGGGATGTGTGTTGATGCAGAACGGTAAAGTGATTGCCTATGCTTCTAGGCAATTAAAGCCTTATGAGGAGAACTACCCTACTCATGATCTGGAGTTGGGTGCGGTGGTGTTTGCTCTCAAGATATGGAGACATTACCTTTATGGAGCAATCTTTAAGGTATTTTCTGATCACAAGAATCTCAAGTATATTTTCACTCAAAAGGAGTTGAACATGAGACAGAGGAGGTGGATGGAGCTGATTGGCGATTATGATATGGAAATTATCTACCATGAAGGGAAGGCCAATGTAGTTGTTGATGCTTTGAGTAGGAAGAGTGTACATTCTCTGTGTACCGCTCTATCTTTGATGAGGATGAGAGATGAGGTAGCGAGGTTTGGGATACATATGATGCAGAAAGGAGATGCCATGGGTGATATGACAGTGCAGCTTGAGTTTTATGATGACATTCGAGGTAAGCAGGCGTTGGATCCTAAGATAGTTGAGAGGAGAGCTGGAGTAGAGAAAGGGACAATGTCTCGATTCTCTATTCACACAGATGGTAGTTTGAGGTTTGATGGTAGGTGGTGTGTTCCTAATGATGAGGAGTTGAAAAAGACTATCATGACAGAGGCACATTGCACACCGTATTCAGTACATCCAGGTGGTGACAAGCTATATAAGGATTTGAAGAACACGTTTTGGTGGCCTGGAATGAAGAAAGAGACAGCTGAGTTTGTGGCCCATTGTTTGACATGCCAGAGAGTTAGGGGAACAAGCGACGACCACAAGGTAAGATTCGGTCTTTAACGGTGCACTGAGTGGAAGTGGGAATCCATTTACATGGATTTTATCGTGGGTTTGCCAAAGAGTCAACAAGGTAACAACATGATTTGGGTAATAGTGGATCGACTGACCAAGTCAGCTCACTTTGTTCCAATGAAAGATACATGGACTAAAGCACAATTGGCTATGGCCTATCGAAAGAGCGTGCTTAAGTTACATGGAGTCCCTAAGGACATAGTGTCTGACAGAGATGCGAGATTTATATCAAGGTTTTGGAAAGAGTTGCGGGAATCGTTGGGAGCAACTTTGAAGATGAGTACTGACATTTCATCCTGCGACAGACGGACGGATCGAGAGAACAATCAAGACTCTTGAGGATATGTTGCGAGCTTGTGTGATGGATTTTGGTGGTAGCTGGGAACAGAGGTTGGACTTGATAGAATTTTCTTACGAATGACTATCACACTAGTATTGGTATGGCACCGTTTGAGGCTTTGTATGGGAGGAGATGTAGGAGTCCGATTTGTTGGGACGATAGTGCTGAGGCTGTGGTTTTAGGACCAGAGATGGTGCATGAGATGGTGGAACAGATTAAGATGATCAGGGAACGGATGAGAGCAGCTTAGGATAGGCAAAAGAGTTATGCAGATCTACATCGCCGAGATATAGAGTTTCAGGTTGGGGACAAGGTTCTTTTGAAAGTGTCTCCTATGCGTGGGGTTATGAGATTTGGGAAGAAAGGCAAGCTAAGTCAGAAGTTTATCGGGCCTTGTGAGATCTTAGAGCGAGTTGGGGAAGTTGCATATCGTCTGGCTTTACCAGCTGCGCTAGAGAGAGTGCATAATGTGTTTCATGTATCGCAGCTGCGGAAGTATGTGAGTGACCTGTCACATGTGTTAGACGCAGAGAGCTTAGAGCTAGATGAGTCCTTATCATATCTTGAGGTGCCTAAGCAGATTCTTGACCGAAAGGTTAGCAAGACTAGGAGTGGCGAGACAGTTTTGCTTAAGATCCTTTGGTCTAACTACGAGACTGAGGAAGCTACATGGGAGCCAGAGGAAGCTATGAAAGTGCGTTACCCTTTTCTGTTTGATCAGGTATGTAT
Organism: Silene latifolia; assembly: GCF_048544455.1. Taxonomy (NCBI): domain Eukaryota; kingdom Viridiplantae; phylum Streptophyta; class Magnoliopsida; order Caryophyllales; family Caryophyllaceae; genus Silene; species Silene latifolia. The sequence continues at coordinate 52,120,821 of NC_133536.1, forward strand.
GGTTACGGGGACGTAACCTTGTTTCTTTTAGGGGGTTAGGAGATGATCGCGAAGAGTTTTTAAGAGTTTTATACCCTTTTTGTATGTTGTGTCGGTATGTTTGTCGAGATGAGTTGGGTTAGTAACATGTTTTATGTTGAGTTTTGTTTTGATTGTTAGAGTCGGAAGTGTTGAGGGAGTATCTTTGTTTAGTAGTGGTTTGAACTTCGGGGACGAAGTTCTTTTTAAGGAGGGAAGACTGTAATACTCCGTATTTATGAGTCTTTAGGTACTCTATCGAGTAGGCCTTACTCTGTCGAGTAAGGGTAAGTTGCGTTTTAAAATAGTTTCTGACCTGTTGGGTACTCGATCGTGTAACTAGGATACTCGATCGAGTAAGGGGGTACTCGATCGAGTACCTTGGGTACTTGATCGATTAGCCGGTTTACGGGGAGTTTTTCTCGGGTTTTGTTAATTATGCGATTAAGATATATAACCTTCTTCGTCATTATACTAAACACTTTTGAAAAACCTAATTTACTGTCAAAGAGAGAAAAGCAAGTACGTTCATCATCTTAATCGCATTGTTAGCAAATCCCGGAGTTTGGAAGGTCGGTTTTCATCGTTTGATATACCGTTGAGATCCTTGCGTCGAGGGTAAGATCTATGTACCCTTTTTGTTGTCTTTCCTTTAATTTGGTTAAACCCTAATATAGGGATTTGGGGTTTTTGAGTAGTATGTGATTTGGTAGCATTTGTATGTTGTATGATAGGAGGAGGTCTCGTAGAGGAAGCTTTTTGATACAGCTGTAGAGACCGTCTGATAGTGTGCTTTCCAAGTAGGATTTCCTACTCAGTATTAGTCCCATAATGGGATGATTGTTGATGTGTTGAGATTGATTGTTTGATATAGTAATTGTATTGTGACGGTTGTGATTGTGATTGTGATTGTGATTGTTTGTCTATGGTCCTCGAGGCGTGTCCTCGGCTGAGTGGGGTCACTTGCGGGAGTGGCTTCACGCCCTAGTTTCGCATTCTGTGGAACCCGCCACAGAAGGGATGTGCACATTAATGGACAGGGTTATCGCTCATTATGAGGAGCGGGGATTTGGTGGGTACGGCTGCGGTCCCCTACTGGCAGGACTGGTCCAGTGGTCAGTCGGTGATTGAGACTGTTGGAATTGGTGTGGCTGTGTGTGACAGTTAAGCTGTCTGTTTATCTTATTTTTGATATATATTGAGTTGTGTGATTAGTACTGACCCCGATTGTTGTTTTGTAAACCTGCGGTGATCCATTCGGGGATGGTGAGCAGATATTGAGCAGGTATGAGATGAGTACTGGGATAGCTGGGATTGCCACGATATGATGATAGAAGTCTTCCGCTGTAGCTTAGTAGTTTCTTTACATTTCAGTTAGAACAGTAAACAGTCAGTTTGAGAACATGTATTTGTACTTTTGGTTTTGGTTTTGAGATTGTAACCTTTCACTAAGTATTTCTATTTAAACGTTGTTTCTTTATTGTTTATTTGATTATCATTGCCTCGGGTAACCGAGATGGTAATATCTTCATACCTGAGTGGTCCTGGTAAGGCACTTGGAGTATGGGGGTGTTACAACCTTACTCTTGTATTTTGGCATTTCGACATCCTCATATCATCAAATAAATTGAATTGTATTTTAGGAGTAAGTAAAGCTCATGGTTATTTTGTAAAGTTCATTACAAGCTCTTGCTTCGAACAATTATTCTTTTACATTTATTCGAACTATGCACATGGTTTGATTTTATTTTAACTGAATACGTAGGCAATCCTTCACAGGATACAACCCATAATTTATTTAATGTAAATAGAAGGACATTTGCATTTGCATTTGAAATTTGACAAGAATACTAAAAGAAAATCATAATTGTTTCTTAACTAATTAATCTTTTATTCATTTTGTTCCATAAATAATAATAATATGCCAAATAGTATAAAATACTGAAAATAAAATGCTAGGCTAAGATTCTAAAAAACCCCGCCGTTTATTATAACTTAGATAATAATAAATAAATACTATAATAAATGACTAAGGCTATTCTTCCATTTTCCCTTTGGCTTTGTCAACCTTGTCATATTTCTTTTCTCGACCACGAGCCGGGCGCTCTTGTGCTATCTTCGACCTAATTACCAAGGATCTCTCTCGCGGTCTAGCCTTGCCATTTCGATCCGTCACCATCTCTACGACAGAAGCGGTCTTCGGTTTCTTCGACGGATGAACGACTCGGAATCCGGCCTTTTCTTCCTCCTCAGTCAAATACTTCTGGTTCTCCTTTGCTACCTCGCGAATCTTGTAGTCAACAGGCTCGCGTTTCTTCAATTTCCCACGCTCTTCGGGAGTAGCAGCCTTCCTCCATTGCAAGTATGAGTCAGATACCCATAAGGAACCGATAAGGACTAGTATGAACCACATGTTCCTCTGAGCCCACTTGAGTGCCCACTCTCGACGAGACTCTGTAGTGTGTGCCAATGCAGTTTGAGGGACGGTGTCAAGCTTCAGAATATTCTGATTAAGGCCCAGTTGCCGCATCAACCTCTTCGAAAAAATTCAAATCATGAATTCCAAGCCAGGGATGCGAACTGACCGAGCCAGGTCTAAAGATGAAACTCCAGTGGCTGACCTGAGATGCCACTGTAGCACAATCCACCGGATCAAGGGACCTCCTTAATTCTTTAGCTTATTTTTGCAATAGTTGCATACCCGAGTGAAGTCCACCATGTAGAGCCTAGTTCTCATTGCAATTGATCGAGCATGGTATCATGGCACATTAACTGGGGGCTCGATCAACCGCAGCCTTTCCATCAACCAAATCTGCAAAGAAAGACGGAAATTAATAACCTTTAATCAAAAAAAAAAAAAAAACGAAAAAACAAAAGAAGAAGAAGAAAAAAAACGGTTGACATATATGAAAAAGAAAGAAAGTGGGTTCTTACCTGTATAATAATGGGACTTCCCAAATAAGGAAGCTCGCGGTTAGCCTTTCTGTTATCCAAACAAAGAATGGTCTCTCCTAAAACTAGGCATGCTGGCTCTTGCGCAGCTCCATTTGTTCCACTAGGCTCAGAAAACGGGGGTCACCTCTCAACTCCTTGTCAACATGCCCTTGAAGGACATAGCAATGAAGTAGATAAAACCCGAAGGCTCTGCGCCTCGCAACATAAGAAATAGTAGGGTTCTCCCTATTTATAAATCGGTCGATAAGGTCAAACATACGGACTCCTTTTGAGGTCACAAGATGGTCCACCTCAGCCTTGGTCAATCCAAGAAAGTCTCTAAATTTACTTTTATATCCTTGAGAGCTAAGAGGTATAGCGGGTGCATTTTCTGGGTCCCATCCTCCAATAGCAGCTATTTCTTCAGGGAAAGGACAAATATTGCCTCCAGAAATGGCAAACACATGTAAATTTGGGTCCCAATACTCAAGACGGGCATCCAAGAAAGGTTTCACAATCTTCACTAATTTAAGACTCAAGATCTACCCCAAATTAAACGCACCCATGTCTTGTTCTCAACATTTGTGAACTCATTCGTCCACTCTTTGAGACGGTTTTCAAAAGCATCCATGATTTTGAAATTTTTATGAAGATATGAGAGCTTTTATGAGATAGACGGAATAAAGATGGAGGAATTATGTGAATAAAAGCTTCCCCGAAGTCTCTATTTATACTAAACGCAATTTCCTAATTTCTGTCGAGGTCTGACTAGCTGGGGAAATGGCGCAGCATCTGCTACGCCTCTTCCCCAGGCTGTTTTCCGTGATTTTCAGCTTTGGATCTTTCCTAATTTGTTTTTGGCTATAATTTCCTATTCCTATAGGTTATTATTTTGCTAATTCTGTCAAATTACCAAATTTTATATTTCTTAATTCTTTTCGGGTTCGCTTTTCGAGACGAAATCGACATTTTCGCCAACCAAGCACACTTACCCATTTTATTTTCTTTTTTGGGGGAATCATTTCACTCCACGTTTTCAATAAACTTATACATTTCTTTTTTAAGTTTTTTTAGGGGGTAACCCTCCCTACCGTCCGGTCATTTTTGCTCATTTCTGGGCATATTTTTGCTCATTTTTGAACATTTTTGCGCATTTTCTTGACATTTTTTGTCATTTTTGGGCACTTTTTTGCTTTTCTCATTTTGCGCTAATTTACGCCATCTATATGTTATGTGTTTTATTTGCAAATTCTATATAAATTTCGGCAGCATGACGGCACAAACCGTCATCTACCAAACCTTTTTTTATGCTAACCTGCAAGAACAACAAACCCAACAGCAAAGGCACTCAGGCCGTCATATATACAACCAAAATGCAATATAAACATCAAACTGGGGGCTCTCGCCCAAAACAGGTCCTAAAAGTCCAAAATGAAGTCAAAATGTTCAAGGTATATACAAGACAACAGCAAAAAAGGGAAAAACGCTACTCCTGGTCACCACTCAGCTTAGCTACAGCCGCCTCGAGAGCAGCGATCTCAGCGTCCCTGACCTCCAACTCCCTCAACAGGCGAGCTGGCACAGTCAAATTTAAGAGGAAAAACTGGACTGCGCCAGCTCGCGCTCCAGGTCACGTTCTCTCTACAATGATAAAGAAATGCCTCATTTCAATCATTTCATTCGATTATTTCAAAACAAAACGCGAGAAATTGCAACAAAATAAAGAGAATGAAAGGTTCATACCTGTCGTCCTCGGCCACCTGCAAGTGCCTAGATCGTCGTGGCCCATAGCCAGTTGGCCATCCTCCACGACCCCACATGCTGAGATGGTGCCACCTGCATTAAAAAAACAAAAGCTTTTCAATAAAAAACAAATGCATTCTTATGCAATAAGGACAATAAAGACAGTTAAAACTGAGGGCTTACCCTCCTCACTAAGTGCCGCCACTCTCCTAGGCCAGTGTCCGTCACCTCCTCGCCGAAGTCACGGATCTCCGAGATCGTCGTCATCCCCGCCACGTCAGTGTACTGAAGTGTCTCTGGGTACGCTGGGGGCTCGATGCCCGCCACCTCGATCTCCTACAGGGATCAAATGAGCTCTCATTTGACGATCATTCGTTATTTATCAAATCAATTCAAAAACAAGAAAAGTGAGATACTTACCACGATTGGCCAGAACGCCAACCTTCTGTGAACGAACTCAGAGTACTCCTTGCCAAGAAGGAGAAGGGCGCCACCCCTCACATCCGCCAGGTCAGCCTCTCTTTCAGTGTCAAATGGTTACCTAAACATCGTCCGTGGCGGATCTATGGGAACCGCGAAAGTGTCACGAGAGACCTGACGAGTCAAACGCTCGTCTAGGTACCACACAGGTCCCATGGGCGTCCTCAGCAACAACCGGCTCGAGCTCCTAGGACGAAGGACCTCAGCCACAAAAGCTGGAGCGTCAGGATAGTCCACCCAATGTCTGGGCACCCACTAAAATAAGTAAACAAGGGGTCATTCCTATGATCGGCTCTAAGCAGGAAAGGAGAGTTCATTCCTATGATCACTTCTAAAATAAAAGACAAAATGAAGAAAGGATCAAGAGTACTTACATTCGCCAACTTCAGGGCGTTCACCCCCCATCGACAAACATCGTAAGAAGAGGGTTGGCTATTCCTACGACACACTACCCAGTCCCTCACAACCGGGTACGCCCTCGGCTCAGGCTCCGTCTTCTTGGAGGCGAAGCCGGGAAAGTAGGAGTACACCCATGCCTGCAAACGAAGATAATCGATGATGATTTTTCATAATTCGATAGAAATAGAAATAAATGAAGAAAAATTGGATCTTTCATAATGCAAAAAGGTTCATACCTCCAACAAGAGTCCGAGACCGACAGTAGCAGGAGAAGTCCACTTCTCCATCAGCTCAGGATGTACCATGGCCCTCATGTAGCGGGTGAGGACCGCAAAGCCAAGAGTAACCCAGTCCCACCGACCTAGGCTACTCAAGTCAGACAGAAAAGGAAGAAGCTTCGTCGATAGCCTCTCCCCCTTGTCTCCGAGGTAAATCGAAGACAAGAACCACCACAACTACAAGCGGGCCCTCTGCTCCGCAGTGCAAGGAGGAGGAGCCACCTTCCTCCCATCCGTCGTCACCCATTGCCGGGGTCCTACCCGCAAAGTAGTCCCTGACGTAAGAACTCGGCACCAACCCAGGAACGTTGGCAGCACCCTCCGCCAGTTTCAAGCCGATCAGCCTCCTCGCCTCAGCTGAGTCCACCCTCATGGCCGTCAACGGCCACACCAAAGCCTCCTCTCCACACGACAGAACGGATATCATGCCGTAGTCCTCCAGAGTGACCCCGACCTCTCCAAAAGGCATATGGAAAGTCGAAGTCGTGTCCTAGTACCGATCAAGGAAAGCTCGAATCAGGCAAAGGTTAGCCCTAATATTCCTTTCCCTGATCGTCCTCCACGCTCCCACCAAAGCTCTGAAGGCTCCCAACTCGATGATAGCCTTCTCCTCCTCCGACAGTCTTCCGAAGGCGTCCATCATCGTCATGTAGCCGGAAAAGGATCTCATGTTCCCGGCATGCATCCTGCATCGATTCGAGGCAATGCTATCTTTAGCGCGAATGCTAATAAGAAATGAAACGATAAACGAGTAAGGAAGGAAATAAGAAATGACAAGTTCGAAATTTACCAGGCTCCTCGCCGTCTTGTAAGAAAGGTGGCTCTCTGCTGCCCAAAGGAGATGTCTACCATCCCATTTCTCGGCGCACTAGGGTGCACCTACTAACTGGCGACCACCACGTCCCACGTTGGCCCGCCTCAGGACCGCCTCAGCCTCCTCCTCAAACACCTCCTCTCCCTCACCCCCTACAAGAGCGAGAGAAGGGTCGAACTCTACGTCCACGTCCATAGGAGCCCTCCCCGACGTAGAAGGAACGTCACCTGCAAGATTGAAGAACATTAGGCCATGCCGAGCCACGAGAAGCCTTGATGATGTCGTTTCAAGCATTTTCAAGCCCTAAAAGTGGTCATTTATTTCGAAACCCGACCACACATGTGGTAAATTGGGTCAAGTCAAGTCTAAATTCAAGCCTAGTCATGGGTTTGAGTCAAAAATTCGGCAGCATTTCGCTATAATAGCGATTATGCCCTAGAAAAGTGTCCTGAAAAAGCTGTCACAAATCAAAAATCCGACATGGTAGGAAGTTCACCCATTACACAAGGGTTCCATAAAACCAAATTTCATCAAAAATAGACAATCCTAAAGGCATTTTCGAAGCGGTTTTCGAAACAGTTGAGAAACCATCTCAACTTCGCTCAAATGCTCAATACTTGATGAAAATTCAAAAAGAATACATGGTTATGTTCCTAACATTGCCAATTATCCATTTCTAATAATGTCAATTTTATCAAACAAATCTATTAAAGGCAAAACCTCCAAATTTTCGACATAAAGGGTAGGGGAAACCCTAATTTTTCGGCTCTAATTGATCCAAAATAAGAATTAAAAGCAAGAATGTGATGCATACCTCTATTAGTCATGATTAATGGAGCGAGTTTATAAAATTTTGGCGGAAATTGGTTGGAATTTGAGAGAGTATTGAAGGGTTTGTGTTTTATTATTATGAAATAAAACACGGTTTTATCGAGTTTTTACTCAGACAGGGACAAGCCCGGGAAAAGACGCAGCACCTGCTGCGCCTCTTCCAAGAGTCGCTGCTCTTGCTGCGCCTCTTCCCCAGCTCCCTTCCAGCTCAATTTTTAAAAGTTCGTCATAAGTTGGATATTTGTGGGCCCAATTTTTATGCGCCTCTTCTCCAACGCCTTATATCATATATTTGGTCTATTGGGCATTTACTTTGTCCGAACCCGTATTTTTTCCAAAAGCAGACTGCGAAGCTGTCGCAGTATTTTATCTCCCGTATATTTTTCTAAAGCAGACTGCGAAGCCGTCGCAGTATTTTATCTCTCAGCAAGGATCTTTCATCAGGACTTCGCTTGCAACAACGAGCGGATTTCCAGCGGCGCTTAGGACGCGCCATTATCAGTCAAGCCTTTTTTAAGTTTTCTTTGACGATGTTAAGACACGCCATTATCAATACCTTTTTTTTCCCACCGAGAGTTCATGACAACCGATTGCGCTTCTCGAGAGATGGAGTTTGTTTGGAACCAGACACTAGCAGATTCCCAGAAATGGTTAAATCCAGACAGAATCATCAACATATTCCCCGACGAGAGTTCACTTGAGACCGACGTAACCCAATTCCCCCCAGCAGTTTCTACCGACGTCCTGCTGTCCTCAATACTTTTTGTTTCCTCATGGAGTTCGGCAAATGTGTCGTTTTCCAGAAGTTCTCATGCCATACACCTCGAGAGAAGTCTCATGTATGATCTATTCTTATGGCTGGCAAGCCTCCTTACATAGTTTAATGGACTTTAAACGACCCTCCCCGATAGTTGACAGACTCTAAAATGTTCTCGACGACAGGTCCTTGGCTCAAACCCATTGAGCCGCCTCGCATCGCCATAGTAATCAGGTTATAATCTTCGACTGACCTAATGGCTATACTTTGACTTTCGCCTTGTCCAAGCCTCAGTCAAAGTGGGGGCTCTGTCGATACCTCATCTCTACCCCTTCCGCCAACCACCCAGCGATGATTGGGCCGCATATTTGGTACGCGGAACGATTTATGACAATTCGTAAGTTTATCGTCAAGTGATAGCTCAAATACTTGTGTTTACCCCTTGTTCGTCATCTAGGCACCGATATGGTCGTTTTGAAAGTAATTATAGTTCATTGTTAGTCTGGGTCAAAAACCGCTTCATTTTCTAAGAAACCGTTTAAAATGCCGAGTCGGAATGTCCTAGAATATTCCGGATATTTATTCCATAAATTAATTTTATATATTTTGGTAAAATATATCCCGAAAATCTTATTTTAAGAAATAAGGAAGTTGAGATCAACCGCAATTCCCTAAAAGAAACGCGAAATTCTTTCTTCCGCAGGAGGAAACCACTGGGGAAATGACGCAGCAGATGCTGCGCCTCTTCGAAGGATCACAACACCTGGTGGGCCTCTTCCCCAGCTCGTTTCTGCCTATTTTCATATTTTTCCATGATTTGTTTCCAAAGTTTAAGTCATTCCATAACTCTTCACATTTTTTAGTATAAATAGGGTCCTTCGTTCCACAAACTTATCACGCGAGTGTCCGCCCTTCTCTTCTCCCTTTGCATTCGAAGTCCTTGCTCTAAGCTTTCGACACCTACGTGCTTGATCAATCGACCACGTAAGCTCAGATCATTCTGAGTTCCAGTCACGTTGCATGACCGGCCTGTAACATCCCTAATTTCCGTAATATAATTCTTTAATTTTATTTTCCCATATTTCATATTTTATTTTCCGGGAAAATATTTGTCTCTTGTCTTTTGGGCTCGTTGGGCTCGAAAACGGTGAAGAGCCGCTCCTTCCTTAGGTCTCACTTGTTTCTTGGTGTAGATGGGTAAGTTATGGGCTTAAGCTTGAAATAAACCCATGAGCTTCTCTATAAATATGAGGGGAAACCAAACCCTTGCTTTTCTTTTCTCATAATTCTTAAAACCCTAAACCTAATTTCTCTCCTCCTCCCTCCTCCTTGTGCCGTGTGCCTCCACCCTTCCTAGGGTTTCGTGCCGCGCCCCTTCCTCCTTCCTTCATCATCTTTCGTGCTTAGATCGATCCTACTTCTTGGATTTATCTATCTTCTTTGTAAGTTTTTATGTTTTCGCATAGTTTTATAGTTTTTATATATAGTTAGTATATTTATTTGATTCGTTATCTTTGGCACGTGGATGATTCAATGAAGGCGTGGAAGTTTCTCCTGGAGAGGACGTATATATCGTTGAAGACGATCTCTAGGGTTTAATTGCATAATAAGGTAACTAGGTGTTTTCCTTTAATTGTGTTTATGCCAATTGATGTAATTAATATGATTTAATGAATGTTTTATATGATTAGTACGTGTTGGATTGTTTCTTATCATGTTACTTATGTTTTCTCTTGTTTGTATATGTTTTAATGCATTAATTATATATCGTATGTTGTTTATATGTTTATTATGGGTGTCATGAGCGTAATTAGGGTTTCCGAATAAAACCCTAGTGGCGGCATGATAGGCGGCCAAGAGTTCTCTCCAGAGTTACAGCTAAAGCTAGTTTAACCTTGATGATGATTCAAGTGTTATAGCTGAAGTTAGTACAACTTCGGGTAGTTACTCTAATTATAGCTGAAACAGGTATAACCTTGGAAATATGATTCGAGGTTATAGCCGAAGCTACTATAACATTCAAGTACGAGTCAAGGTTATTCCTGAAACTAACGTATCCTGAGATTTATGGCTCAAGGTTATAGTTGGAGCTAGTATAACTTTGGGATTTGTATCAAGGTTATAGCTCAGGTAAGTGTAACTTCAAGTCGTATATGTTGAAGTTATAGTCGAGGTTACTATAACCTCACATCCAGAGTTTATGTTATGGTTAGGGTTACTATAACATTGAATGGTTAATGTTAAAGTTATAGCTAAAGTTACTATAACAGTGGTTGCTTATACTTGTTTCATATGTTGTATTGTGTTCAACGTGTTATGTTCTTGTGTTTGCATATATATTTGGCTACATGTGTTCACATGATAAGTAGGATGGTCAGTTATACTATCTTATGAGTTGAGTCGTGATGTTGTTCACGCATGTTAGTACAGTCAGTTATACTGTGCATTTGTTTTGTTGGCTGGTTGTTTTGTTGGCTGGTTTTAATAGATGATGGTAGTATCAGTTATATACTATCGGAATGAACAAACGGTACCCTTCGGGGACTGGTAAATGGTCTATGGTTAAGCTTGTTTTGTTAGTTCCGCGGGCTGTTTGTTGCGTCTTTGCAGGAGTCTATCGTGGATGGCTCGATCGAGTACTTTATATACTCGATCGAACCCTTTTTTTGTTTAATTCACTCGATCGATCATTGTATCATTTCGATCGAGTACCATCCAGTTTGCTTGGTTTGATTCGTTTCCAATGACGCCATTCGGAAGCTGTTTGTGACCTCCCGTGTTGCTGGCTGGTTTGGGGAGGTCCTTACTTCGCGTATTCTTGTGAGTTTTCCGCATCTCCACTCTCTCCTTTTCAGCTTGCATTCTCCTTTCCCTATTTTTGGGTACAATGAGGGCATTGTACGGTTTGGTTTGGGGAGGTCTGCATGTCGTTTTTATTGCATTTCTGTTGTCACGTTTAATTTTTGTATGCATTGTTGTTTATTTTCATAAAAATTCAAAATCTTATAAAAATCAAAATCTCATAAAAATTAAAAATTTCTAAAAAATCAAACAAAAAATTTCACGTTTACTTTTGCATATAGGTTGAGTCAGAACGGTGGATTTTTATGATGAAATTGCACTATAATTTGTCCTTTGCTTAAGCCTTGCATAAATTAATATCTTTTAGCTTTGTCTTTTGCATTATCTACGAGTTAATGTTAAAATTTCGCTGAGCGAATAGACTTGACCTGAAATTTTGGCAAACTACTTATAAATTCTAAGGAACTAGAGCTTAATAAACTGGTGTCATTTATGACCAGTTCATGTAGGACTGTGAGTAGTATACTCCTTGCATAACTCGTAACATTAATTTGCACGTATATGAAATTCAATTGCTTTTTGCCTACATACATTCGGGTTAGAGGTTGGTGTCACATACATGGAGGTGCTTACATTCCCTTTTTCTTTCATTTTACCCATTAAACTCCACATTTAGCCAAATTTGCATTTTGACCCTTAACTACATCCAAATTTAGCCTTCTTTGTCAAGCTAGTTAGTGTATGTTTTGCGGTATATAATTTATCGTGCCGAGTTTGGCTTTTATTTGATGATTTGGAGTTGGTAATTTATGGAGGAAGGAGGATGACATATATGGAAAAAGAATTGAAAAATGAAAAAAAAAAAAACGTGAATCAACAGGAAAAAAAAGAAACCGAGAAAAGAAGAAAAAGAAAAAGAAAAAAAAGAGTTTGTATTGTTGACGGTTTCACTCCTATGCTTTATTTATATTTTATGAGGAGTTGATATTATTCGGTTTGGTGAGTTTGTGTGCCGATTAAGGGCATTGTGCTTAATTTTGATGGATTAGAAATGGATATGTTCCATTTGGTTCTGTTCAGGTACTAGCTTGGCTGCATATACCCTCACATCTCCAAAAATGTTTTGCCTTTTCTTACCCATTGCCTCACTTTACCATACTTTTGTAAGCCCTCGGCTGTGACAGACCTTGTTTGATTGGAATGTATGTATGGTAGTTAGAATTGTCTATCATATTAGTTGCATGCATGTTTATGTGGGTCGTAGTTTAGGTGAGCGACTATATTTCTTTCTCTCTTACATTCATTCGCTTACCCTTTGCTTCATGAGAGAAGAGTGACCCGTGAGAGTTCATTATCAAAAGTCATGCAAGGCTGACAGTTCAGCTTTATTATAAACATCTTACAACTCGTTTGCATTTGACAGTTTTTGCTATAAGTGTTAGTTTGCTTGCATTAAATCGGTTTAAGTGGGCATTCGTAGCTAGCTCTGAGCTTTCTTTTCTGTTCCATTAGTTTGTATTTAGTTTACTCGAGGACGAGTAAAGGTTCAGTTTGGGGAGATTTGATACTTGCATTTTATATAGTCTTTTTAAGTCTCTTATGCACGTATTTCTATGCGATTCTAGTGGTTCTATGCTACGAAATTCCCCGAATATTCTACTTTGGTTTGTTTTGATTTATTTGCAGGAATGGACCTGAAAGTAGCGGAATCAAGCCTTTTATCGTCCGTTTTGCTTGCATTTAAGAGGTGAGTGGATTTGGAGCGGTTATGTTGCTGCCTTGGGACGCGTAAAGTAATTTCGGAAGCTAAATTGGCAAATCGTAGCTGGAACTAACGACGCAATGTTGATGGCTGAGTCAAAGTCACTCGATCGAAGCCTTTATTGATCGATCGAGCACTTTTGGAGGATGAGAAGATTCGATCAAAATCTTTCATTGTTCGATCGAAATGTGCTTTTTAGGAGTTCCTCGATCGAGTGATTTTTGCTGGATTCTACTCGATCGAAGCATTTCAAAGTGTTCGATCGAGCAGCTGGGCTTTGGACGCGGGCTTTGTGTTTTTATTATGTTTTAGGTCGAATAATAAAATCCCTCTCCTATAAATAAGAGAGAGGTAATTAGGTTTTAGGGGACTTCATACATTACTTTTTTCCCTTTTTCTCTGTGGAACGCTGCTTCTCTCTATTTTTCTGGATCTTAAGTTGTAATTCTCCCTTTACTCTCTTTAATTCTCTTTAATTTGCAATGTTTGTTTCTTCTTCATCTCTTGTTCTTGCTTTATTTACTAGTATGTTTAGGTAATTCTCCTGCTAGGATTTAGGGGATTCGATGATTTATTATTAGTTGCTAATTAGGTTACAGATCTTTCGTGGTTATCATGTCTTTGTTGTTAATCTCTTCAATTAACTATAAATAGCTACTTGAATAGATGCACTTAGCAAATTAACCTTGGTAAGCCTTGACATAGACCGGAAGGTTGGAAGGGGTAAGACCTGCAGTGAACATTAGGATGCTTTAGCGAGGGCGGAAGCTAAGCTAATAGTATTTTAGGGTGAATTGAGACCGGAAGGAGATATTCACTGCACCTTAGACTGATACACGCGACCGATCTGTGACCTTAGCTGCAATTATCTGACATTCATTGATGAACCGACAATCCTAGTTCTCTCTCTCTTTGTTAATCCCTCCTATTCTTTTCTCTCGCTTTAATCTTATTTAGTTTAGTTTAAACAACTCAAACCCCTAGTTTAGTGACCTCAGACGGACTAAATTGACAAGTAGATAGTGACCGCCTCCCTGTAGAGATCGACCCTACTTACCGCTGACTTCTGTTAGTAGTACTTAGGTAATTATTTTTGGTACATAACAACCGTATCAATTAATATGGTCTAAATTATTTGTTCACTGACTTAGTTTAATTCACATGCTAGGTATAATCTGTGGGTGTTGCATTGCATGCATATAATTGACGACATATCAAATACGAACGATTTCCCTAATCATTAGTAGAGGCCGCTATCGAGGCGGGCGGGATTTTGTGTTCAGTAAAAGGACTTCCTAATACGTACCCTCATCCCTTACTCCAGATCTCTATGAACATCCGTGTTCATTGACATCCACGAGAGTCATTCTAGACATAGAATGCTAAGGGTAACGAGTTCTTAGTGTTCATGTCACTACTTTGTGTCTTGACATGGCAAAAGGTATTCGAACGGTTTCCAATTTTCCACAATAAATTGGTGGCGACTCCACAAATGCAAACGCTTGTCCCAAGCACCCCGTGGCCCGTGTCCACATATTGATACTGATTAAATAATTCCTTAAAATTGAACAATTTACATATGTGAGTGAGAATATGAATCTTATTTTACTTCGATTAAATAAGATTCATTTTAGTAATTAAAATGTTATATTACTAAAATTTTGTTTATGAAATAATTAAATTAAGAATGATTAGTTAATTATAATTATAATGTGTTGTAGATTATATTAACAGGAGCCATTTTATATACTTGTGATTATGAATTACTAGTCAATTGTTATATATAATTGAATTAATATATGTAATGATATTTAAATTTTAAATATGAATTAATATTATTAATAACATGTTACATGTCATATTTTATATGACAAAATGACAATTGACAAAAATAAAATGGACTCCATATTAGCTAAGGGGCACCAGTTTTTAGAGGGCATTAGGGTGAAATGGTCAAATTGTTTTTAATTGTGGAAAACACAATGATTACTATGATAGCCTATAATACACCCTAAAACATTTAGAAAAGAACAACTCTAAAAAGAAAAGGGGCATGCATTGGCTCCATTGCCACTCCCCTCCCACCGGGTTTTCCCCCTCCATACAAGAATAAGAATTGTTCTTATTCTAACATATTCATTCTTACATTTTTTAGAAAAAAATCTCTTCTCTCATCTATCTAAACCCAAGTTTTAGAATGTAATTGTTCAAAAATCTTATATTTATTTAGATTACTAAAAGGTAGTAATAAGAAATAATATTAAGATTAAATTTTTAAGGCTTCTAATAATATATCTAGTTAATATATTAATTAGAATTAAGGGGTTGTCTTGGTGCCATCAAGAGGAGAATCTCTACTATTAGGATTTAGGAGGATCATCCTTTAATTTGTAGCTCAAGAACAAACGTGGAAAGGAGTCATCTCTTGTGCCCTAAAAACCGATTTCTACTAATGTAAGGAACTTTATTCTTACTTTTTTATTTATATTATGTGATGTATGCACTAGATCAACATCTAATTTATGAGAAATTTAGATCTATAATTAAAGAGTTTAATTAGAGGGTTATTGAATCCTTTCATGAACTACTTCACTCAATTTCTGCACCCTGGCCATTCATGAAGTGGGGCATGGATATTATAGGGAAACTGCCTGTAGCTCTAGGACAAAAAGTATTCATGGTGGCTATGACTGACTACTTCTCCAAATGGATCGAGGCTAATGCTTTCAGGCAGGTAACTGAAAAGGAGGTGATATCTTTCATCAGAACGAATATTATTTGCAGTTAGGGTGTCCCATCAGAGATAGTGTGTGATAACGGGACCCTATTTGTCAGGAAAAAGAATAAAGCATTCTGCCAAGAGTGGAATATCAACCTAGTCACATCCACCCCTAGATATCCAAAAGCTAATGGCCAGGCTAAATCTAGCAACAAGGTACGTAGTCATAAGACGCTTAAAGAAAAAACTGAAGAGAAGACGAGGCAGATGGGCTGAAGAACGTCCATTAGTGCTATGGGCAGACAGGATAACTCCAAAGACATTAACAGGCCAAACACCCTATTATTTGGTGTATGGCTGTGAAGCTGTCATCCTTGCAGAAGTTCGGATGTCAACATCAAGATATAGCCTGAACAATGTTGAAGCAAACAGCAGCTTGATGCAAGACAACCTGGTCCTGGCAGAAGAACTAAGAGACGTTGCCAAAATCAGGATGGCATCATATCAACAAACAGTGGCCAGAACTTACAACAAAAATGTCAGGATTAGAGTCTTCAAGGAAGGAGACCTTGTCCTACGAAAAGTTTTCCCAAATAAGAAAGAAAAATCAGCAGGCAAGCTAGCCCCTACGTGGGAAGGCCCCTATTTAATTGACTCTATCATTGGACAAGGAGCATACAAGCTCCAAACATTAGAAGGATAAATGATCCCAAGATCCTGGAATGTAGCTCATTTGAAATTGTTCCATGTATAAATCGTATCCTGGCCTGATCAGGTAAAATCATATCTTTACTATCAGTGTTTTACCCTAACATGCTACCTGAAAAATTATGTGTCTCACATGTTCTATGTGCAATCCATGTCTATATATACAACTAACCCAATTTCTCTCATTTTACTTGAATCCTGAACAATTATATATGATAAATGACTATATGCATAAATATTCAGGATTGAGGGCTACTCTACTACACATTAGACTTCTTATTTATGTACTTTTTTTTTTATTTTTGCACCCCGCTGTGCCTGATGAAGTTGGTAACCATCAACGGATACGGTGAATAGCAGGACCAATACGGCATGAAATAATGGTCTGATCTGACTATTTGCTGCACACATCTACAACCGGCTAGACGCAGCAAGATGGTGCAAGGGTGTTTTATCCCGACCATCAGTCTAAATGCCCTCTCGACAGGCCAAGTACCAAGCCCTCCAGTCAGGCAGGGGACATATGCCCTCCTGACAGGCCGGTTTTCCCACTCCTTCAACCGCTATGGTAAAAGCCATATGTGGTTGAAAGGCTTACGTTGGCTTTAATCGCAAGACAGGGACAAAAAACTGAAAAAATAGGTTAACAGATTCAGAAACTTAACAGGTTCACAGGTCTGAAGAAATAAAGCTTGCAGGATTAAGGAAATTTTGGACAAAAACAACAAATAACAAGGCATTCAGAAATAAGCAAAGTGAGCCGATGAAGGGTACTACCATCGTATTTATAAAGCCCTTACCCCCTGGGGCAAAGGCACCAAAATTATTGTTAAGGCCAGGGATAATCAACCTGACCAGTCAAACACAGCAAAACAAGAAAATAAAATTATCTTTCCAGGGACATCCCCCCTGGATGGGCCAATACCATCAAAGAATAATATAAAATTACTGCTCCCCCTTGGAGACAGCATCAACACTTCCACCCTTGGCCTCATCAGCCCCAGCATCCAACTCCTCATCAGCATCAACATCCTGCTCCACTGGAGAGTCGATTTCTTGTTCATTGCCTATATTGTGCAGGTTAGGATATTTAGAAGCAGCAAAGGCCATCTCAGCTTCAGGGTTCCAATTTTCCCTGGCCTCCACAGGCTCCGACATAGCAGCCATTTTCCCCTTGATGAAGAAGTATAAGGAAGCATCATCGAGCTTGAACTCCAAATCATCCTCTCCAGGGTAAGCTCCTCATTTCTGTCCAGTGCCTCCTACAGAAGATGCTTACTCGAGCTTGCCTCAGTCTTGGCATCATCCCTCTCAGCCTGCACCTTCGCCAAGTTAGCAGTCCCTGCGGCCAGGTAGCCCGAGCGAAATCCAGTTTAGACTTCAGCTTATCATAATCCGATCTCATAAGATTAATCCTGGCCACCAAAGAGGTAGCCTGATAAGCATTATGGAGATAAGCTGCAACACCCTGAACAGAAACAAAAATAGTATAAATATTATATCATAATAAATAAAAACCTCTAAATAAAACATACACACATATTACAAAAAAAATAAAAAATAACTACATATACCTCTTGTTGGGCCCTAAATTATCCTACCTGACCTGATATAGGCCAGGCAACAGCCAAGGACAACTCCCAGGCAAAAGATATCTAAAATCAGGCATTACTTCAACACGGATAGGCACCAAGCAGGAGTTGGTAAAAGACAGGCGAAAGATAGCCAGCAGCCTAAAAAGGAGAAGCACCAGGCCACTGCAGGCGACAAAAAGGCAGTTGATATATGTTCCCTACAAAAAAGGAAGACCAATTCCAGAAAGCTATGAGAAAGGAAGCAGTCAAAACAACGGCTAAGAGAGAGGCAACCACCTCCGGGTAAATAGGGCACATTCCCTATTTACCAGGAAAACCTAAACGGCATAAGAGGAAGGAAGAAATCACCTATAAATAGAAAAGAAGAGAAGATCAGAAGGATCATCAGAGAGACCCTCACTTTTACTTATATTCTTTGTATTCTTAAGCTATATATTCGCCTGTCACGCCTGATATAGCAATACTCTGTCAGGCTATCTAAAACCATAGTAACAATCACTCCTGGCTTGGTGCCCGTGGTTTTTTCCCTTATTCCCAGGGTTTTTCCACGTATAAATATCTTTGTGTCATTGTTTATTAGTTCGTTTTACACTTAATTATACCAATCAGGCGAGTTATTCGAGTTAGATCACCCTACATATAAATCCCTGGCAGGACGCTCTAGATCAGTAAAAAACCTGTCAAAACAATTGGCGCCCACCGTGGGGTATCTAACTCAAAAATAATCAAAAGCCCACCACCAAATACCACAAAAAACTAAGAAAAAATGGCAGGAGATAGCGTTGAGCAACAATTAGTCATTTGCCAAACAACAACGATTGTTGGAGATGGAACAACCGAAACAAAAAATGATCCAGTGAAGCGTAGTGGCAAAATTGAAAGA
Organism: Silene latifolia; assembly: GCF_048544455.1. NCBI lineage: Eukaryota > Viridiplantae > Streptophyta > Magnoliopsida > Caryophyllales > Caryophyllaceae > Silene > Silene latifolia. The sequence continues at coordinate 52,139,544 of NC_133536.1, forward strand.
ATCAAAATCCAGCCTAAAGATACAATTTGGGAGAAAAAGCTTCAGGATCAAAGTTGAAAGTCCAGCCTGGCACACCATTCTCCTCCATCATAAGGAACATTGACTTCTCCAATATTGGTACTCCAACTCCATCAAAATCCAAAGCAGGAGAAGGAACGGACTCAGGAGAACTCCAAAATCAAGAAACCTCGTCAGATCAGACTAACACGGCCATTATGATGGCTATGCTCCAGGAAATCCAAAAACTTCACGAGAGATTTGAAAAGATCCCAGGAGTTCCTACCCCAATTGAAGAAGCAAATCCAGAGAGCTATCTTTGATTCACCCTTTGTGGATGAAATAGCAAAAATAGACGCCAAAGAAATTTGTGATTCCCTCAATGAGAATCTATGATGGAACCATCGATCCACAAAACCATGTTGCCTATTACAAGCAATGGATGCTAGCAAAGCATCAATTCCCGATGAACTACGTCAAGTCCGCATGTGTAAGGGATTTGGAACAACTCGAACGGACTGCCTTGCAATGGTACATAAAACCGCCAAATGGAAGCATCAAGTCCTTTGCTCACCTGGTCAATTCTTTCAATCATCGGTTTGCAGCAGGAACTAGAAAAGAGATCCAGTGACTGTACGGGGTTAAACAAAAGCCTGGAGAATCCATCGATCCTACATGACAAGATTCAACAAAGAAAAAGTTTCAATCCCGGATGTGATGTTGGAACAGCCGTTGAAGCTTTCAGGCAAGGGCTACCCCGGACGGTGACTTCTACGATGCAATGACCATGAAGCCCTGTCATACCTTTGAAGATGTCCAAGCATTAGCCATAGGCTATATCAGTCTGGAAGAAGACAAAGGCTACAAGGCGATAATGCCGACAACAACTCAGGATATGACAAAACCAACGAGAAAAAGCTTTAACCACAAAGGAAGCGGTTCCAGGCCATCTCCTACACAAGACCCGACGGATCGAAGTCAACTATACACATGAACAACGAGGTAACTCCTATACTTATCCTCCTGTCCAGAAATATAACTTCTCTGTTGACATTGCAGATCGATCAAGAGACTTGACCATATGGGAGACATTGTCAAGTGGCCAAAGAAGTCGGACAACCCCAACTCAAGGAAGGACACCACCAGGTGGTGCGAATTTCACATGGACATAGGACACCCAACAGAGGAATGCCTGGGATTACGGAGACAAGTGGCATACCTGCTAAAGAAAGGATACCTGAAAGACTTGATGCAAACGAAGAACAGGGAAGACGATGGAACAAGAAAAAACACAGAAAGGCAACAACGTGACCTACCCCCTGCACCACCCATTTATGAAGTCAAATTCATCAATGGAGGATCGGAAATTTGTGGCCTGACCAGCTTTGCTAAGAAAATTGCCAGGGAGTCAAAAATGAAATCTCCTTTTAAACCTATCAATTTACCTCAAATTACTTTTGACGACACGATATGCGGGGCATTCCGGACCTCCACCATGATGACCTGGTGATCACCATGCAAATAGGGACCGCACGTGTCATGAGAATCTCCGATAGATGGAGGCGATTCAATAAACCCGATCATGCTTGATGTCCTTAAAGCAATGAAGATTGATGAAAGCCAAATCATAAAGAAGTCTAATGTCCTAGTAGGATTCAGTGGAGAAACAAGAAACACATTGGGAGAAATACACCTGCCCACATACGTGGAAGGAGTATCTTCATATGAAAGATTCGGAGTCTGGGTGCCTGTCATCCTATAATGCCATATTGGGAAGACCATGGATCCACAACGTAAGGGCCATACCCTCCACCTATCACCAATGCATCAAAATACCAACAGAATGAGGGAGTAGCAACCATAAAAGGTGAACAAAAATCTGCCCAGGAATGTTATCTTGAGTCTTTGAAGCCTTCAAGGCGGGTAAGTCCCTCGCCTAGCAATTACGATACCACTGTCGGGACAACTCATGTGGCGAAACCAAAATGGAAACCGATCAAGTAATTTTAGACCCCGAGTACCCGACAGCACAGGCACATCTGGTAGGATCGATGTCCCTGATAATATCAGGCCAGAATTAGTAAATTTTCTTAAAGGTAAATCTTCATGTTTTGCCTGGTCACATTTTGATATGACCGGAATAGATGCCAATATTATTACACATAAACTAAATGTTGATGAGTCTTATAAGCCTGTCCAGCAGAAAAGAAGAAAGTTTGCCGCTGAAAGACATGCTATCATTAATGAAGAAGTAGAAAAACTATTGGACGTGGGGATAATAAGAGAAGTGATGTACCCTAGCTGGCTAGCCAACGTAGTGGTGGTACAAAAGAAGAATGGCAAGTGGAGAATTTGTGTAGATTACACAGACCTCAATAAAGCCTGCCCAAAAGACCCATTTCCACTCCCACACATAGACGCAATGGTGGATGCTACAAAGAGGACATGAACTCGACATTCATGGATGCCTCAAGTGGATTCAATCAAATCAAGATGCACCCATCTCGATCGGGAACATCTTTGCATTTATCACGGAAAGGGGCATATCTTGCTACACAAAGAATGCCCTTTGGCACGAAAAATGCGGGGGCAACATACCAACGCCTGGTCAATACAATGTTTAAAGACCAAATAGGGGACACCATGGAAGTCTATATTGATGACATGGTAGTTAAATCAAAGAAAGTCAAGATCATGTCGGGGACTTGGAAACAGACCTTTAAGATCCTAGAAGAATTCAATATGAAACTTAACCCATCCAAATGCCATTTTGGGGTATCCTCGGAAAATTCTGGGGTACATGGTGACCAAAAGAGGAATAGAAGCCAGCCTAGAACAAATAAGAGCCATACTAGAACTGGAATCCCCCAAGTCAGCCAAAGATATTCAAAACCGACGGGGACGAGTTGCGGCCTGAATAGATTCATTTCCGGATCATCGATAAGGTGCAAGGCATTCTATGACCTACTCGGGAAGAACAAAGCATTCAAATGGTTGCACGAACACGAGTCACCTTCCAGGAGCTCAAAACATACCCGACTACACCTCCGCTACTTGCCAAACCGGACAAAGGAGAACCCCCGACGGTCTACCTATCTCATCACGAAGCTTGATAAGTGGAGTCGACCAAAGAAATTGATGGCCAACAGCATCCAGTCTACTATGTAAGTAAAAGTCTCCTAGACGCAGAAACCAGGTATGGCCTACTTTAAAAATATGTACTTGCTTTAGTAATGTCCTGCACTAAACTTCGACCTTATTTTGAAAGTCACCCAATCATTGTAAGAACCAACTTGCCTATCAAATGTGTCCGAGAAAGCCCGAGTTGTCGGGAAGAATGGCAAAATGGTCGATACAAATCAAAGCACCTATGATATAACCTTTGAACCCGGGACGCAATTAAATCTCGGGCACTAGCAGACTTCGTGGTGAATTTCGGTCCTACCCTAGAACCAGACCTCATAAAAGAGGTCAATCTTCTTGACACCAAAAAAAACAGACCGGGAATGGACTCTCCATGTAGATGGGGCAACAAATATGAAAGGCACTGGCCTAGGATTAGTCCTAAAATCACCACAGGGAGACCTGATTGCACTGAGCTATTAATTGTGAATTCAAAGCCACGAATAATGAATTTGAATATGAAGCCCACGATTTGGATTAAAGGTATGTATAGAACTCGGTGTAGCAAATCTCAAGGTAAAACCGACTCTCTCTTAATCTTCAATCAAATCAAAGGAGTATATCTTTGCAAAAGATTCAAAGATGATACTCTATTTGGAATATGTCAAAAACCTTTGCAAAAAATTCAGAACCTTTGACATTGACCAAATACCAAGGGACTTAAATACCTAGGCGGATGCCCTAGCCAGCCTGGGATCAAATTTTCACCCTGCTTTGTGTTTGACAAAATACCCATCGTCCACTGATGGAACCAACCATAGAAAGGCACGAACAAATTTGCCCTATCCAGGAAGATACAACCTCCTGGACAAAACCTTACTATGATTGGTTCCTACAGGGGATACTCCCTACAAATAAAAACGAAGCAAGGGCCCTGAAAATCAAAGCATCCACTTATACCATTATAAATAACACCTTGTTTAAAAAGTCTCAGGCTGGACCTTACTTACGTTGCCTGGAACCAAATGAAGCCAGCCAGGTCATAGAAGACATACATAATGGATACTGCGGAAATCATAAAGGTGGAAGGAGCCTGGCAAGCAAAATTCTCGGGATGAGGCTACTTACGGCCAACCCCGAGAGCCGATCTGCATAGCATATAGCTCAAAATGTGAAGCTGTCAAATCCATTCCCCTTATATCCATCAACCATCGAGCTACTACATTCCATCTCCCCCGACCATTCATGAAATGGGGCATGGACATAGTCGGGAAGCTACCTCGGGCGCTGGACAAAAAGTCTTCATGCTAGCAATGACTGACTACTTTTCCAAATGGATAGAGGCAGACTCTTACAGGCAAGTCAAAGAAAAAGATGTCATATCATTTATCAAAAGGAATATCATATGTAGATATGGAATACCTTCAGAAATAGTCTGTGATAATGGTACACAATTTGTGGGAAAAAGAACACTAACTTCTCGTGCACAATGGAATATCAATCTAGTCACATCTACACCAGGCTACCCTAAAGCCAACGGCAAGCGAGAATCAAGCAACAAAGTAGTAATCAGTTGCACGAAGAAAAAGCTGAAAAGAAGAAAAGGAAGATGGGCGGAAGAGCTCCCCTAGTCCTATGGGCGACGACAGGACCACACCCAAAACGACCCACGGGCCGGACACCATATTCCCTGGTCTATGGTGCGAAGCGATAATACCAGCAGAAATTCATGTGCCAACTACGAAGCGGCTGAACACAATAGAAAAGAACAGGCCCCTATTACAGGATAACCTACTCTTAATGAAGAAGCGAGGGATGCGGCCAAAGTCGGGATAGCCGCCTACCAACAGGCGTGCCAGAAGTTACAACAAAAATGTCAACATCGAGTATTCAAAGAAGGAGACCTGGTACTAAGGAAAGTTTTCCCCAACACCCGAGAAAAGAACGCAGGCAAACTAGCCCCTACATGGGAAGGCCCGTACTTAATTGATTCAATAGTGGGACAAGGAGCTTACAGGCTACAAACTTTGGAAGGAGAAATGATCCCCAGATCTTGGAACATTTCCCACTTAAAACTATTTCATATCCGAGAAGCAGGTAAAACTACCCACCCTATATACATGTCAATAGAACTTCTGCTATGTGTTAAGTTGCTTGCCTGTTATTCTTAATTTCACCTAAAACTTTATTTCAAATCCTGAAAACTTGTTTTACGCCTTCTTTTCACTTATTATATGTTACACTTTAGGCTTAAACAAATGTTCGGGATTGAGGCCACTCCACCTAACCCGAACAAAGCATTTTAAAAATGCTCTAATTTGGCACCGCCGCTGACCGAAAATTAAACCGAGCTCAAGTACATAAAAAGACAAGTACAAAGGTGGAATAGACCATAGTACTTGTCAAAGAAGCCCTCCGACAGCCGAGGGCCATAAGCCCTCCCGACCGGCAACCACCCTCATTCTTAAAAGCCCTCCCCGACAGGCAGATAGAGCCACCATTTCCCATAAACACGGGAATGAGGGCCATAAGCCCTCCTGACAGGCATTACTCTAACAAAAAATATCACATGAATGTACGGTACAAATTCCGGTCAAAACAAAGCAAGAAAATCAAGAAAAGAAAGGATATATATATTAAAACCTACCCAGGAATACACCCTTCCCAGGCAGAAAGAACACACCGTTTATCCAGGCAAAGCCAACAAAAACCAAAACAAATCCAAAATTATTTGTTCAGGGAACATCCCCCCCTGAATAGGCCAAAACAACACAAAATCCCACAAACAGAAAAAATCAAACTAGCCCACCTTGGACACGGTAGCAGAGCCAATCCCCTCATCAGCAGCCTCCTCTTCTTCATCTCCATCCCCTTCAGCATCACTATTTTTCCCTTTGGATGGAGGTGAGTCCACCTCCTCGTCAGCATGCAACTTACAAAGCTCAGGATATGTGGTATTGAGATCAGCCAACACCGATCGGGATTCCAAAAGGCGACTTCGAGGCTCTTTCATAGCATCCACACGACCCTTGCCAAAGAAATACGGTGCAAAGCATCTTTGTACCTGGCCGGACCTCAACCCTCTCTACTGACCAATTCTTCATTTACCTTTAATCGCTCCGCATAGCCTCGCTTTTCAGACCTTCAATTCTTCTGGGCAATATCAAACTTAGCCTGAAGAGCTTTCAAAGCATCCCGAGCATATTTGACTTAGAAGACTCCACCAAAGAACCGAGCCTTCCCGCTTCATTATCCTCCTTCAAAGAATGATTCTCAACCTTGGACACCTCCAACTCGACTTTAAACTTGTCAAAGCATCTTTTTTAAGATTTGTACCTCCCAATCCAAGGTATTTTTTAGACCATGGACTGATTCCGATTGATGAGCGCTCCTCAAAGACATCATTAACATTCTAAAACAAAAGAAAAATGCCTATCTAAGCCACAAAAAAGAAAACACACACAAAAACCCACAACAAACAAAGACAGAGAATATATACCTCCTAAAGCATGGTAACCAGGTTGGCAGCATAATCCCTGGAACGATACATAGCAGCCCAAAGCACGAGCGAAGCTTCCTCTGCTCGGTACTTGAAATAGGGATCATCAACCACAAAAGCCTGAGCCTGAATTTGATCCTTAGCAAACTGGACCTCATCCATACGAGCCCTGACCCCCCTGACCTCATGAACTCTTCCTAAAGACTCATCCACTCTCTTCCTCTTCTCAGGACGATCACTTTCATCCACAATCTTTTCAGGCGACACCAACTGAACCCCCTGCACAGGTTCCTGAATTTGAACAGCACTATCACTTCCCATTGCCTCACTGCTCTTTGACTTCTCCCCTGTAATTTGAGAAACCCCTGCCTTCACCAGAGACAGACCAAAGCTAGCAATTCTGGCAGAAGCCCTAGTGGCTGCACGACGAGTATCTAAAATCAGCAATATAAGCATGAATCCAATACAGGAAACAGAATGACAAAACAAGCAAAAGAACTTACTCCCTGACGAAGATGCCCCTGGAACCTTAGTGCTCTTCACAGGCTTATACGTGCTCAACTTAGCCTTCTTAAAACGAGGCATAGAAGCTTGCCCCAGACAGGCAGGCCAAGCCCTCTCCTCTTCAGGCAACGCCATAAACGCTGCTATCCGGTCAGCCGACCCCTCAGCATCAGGATCATTCACCCAATCATTTACTAAAAGAAAGCACGGGCAAAGTAAGTAAACTCTCCAAAAAATATTATTACCAAACCAAAAATAATGCAGGAAAGAAAGATTACCTCCTTCAACAATTTGGGTAATTGAGATAGTCCAAGTCGGGGCAATTGAATCGGCCTTGATAAACATATAAGTTTGAGCCCACCTTTATCATCCCCGAATCAAAATTGGTGATCGGGTGAGCCATCTTTGACCTGACTCGAAAATTAAACCTCCCAGTAGAATGACTCTTCAGGTGATAGACATTCTTAAAATCATCCAGGGTAATAACCAATTTATGCTTAGAACATAAATGCTCAATAGAATGGACAATCTTCCAAACCATTGGCATGAGTTGAAACGGAGGAACCCTAATAGCCCTAATCACCTCAGTCATAAAAGGAGAAAGGGGAAGTTGACCACCACCCCTGAACGCCCACTCAAAAATACAGAACCAACCCGGGCTACTCCAATTAGCCCTGACAGGACCATTCTCAGGAATCCAAACCTCAGCCCCATGAGGAATAATTTTGCCCTTTATATAATGCTCAAAAGCGGGTTTCGGTTGATTGGCCTCATGAAAAAAGAAACCGCCAAAGCCTTATTAGGAGAATATTGAACCCCCTTATAAGACATAGACAGAATCTCTGGAGGAGCAACAACCTCCACCACATCATCCTCAGGGATGATATCAGGGACCCCCTCAACCTCAACAGAAACCATTTCAACTTCAACATGAACTTTTTCAGCCTCAGCAGTAGCTTTTAAAGCTGCTGTCCTTCTCCTGCCACCAGCCATATATTATTTTTTCTGGAAGATGAATTTTTCAAAGAAAGAATTTTTAGAAAGGGAAAGAAGAAATTTGGAGATTGAGATATGGAAACAATCACGGCAAAGGAAGGCTATTTATAACCGCAAAACCTAAACGGCTAGAAAAGCAAGTGGTAGAGACTAATCATGACTCTCCTAGGGTTTTGTGAACCTACCCTATTAATGACAAATAACCGTTACAAGAAGTTGAACCAAACACCAATTCTAAATCCGATAGAAAGTCCCTGCACAAATCACTTGCTTGGCCCAAATTTTTATCTCCTCATTCCTGGCCAGACCCAATAAAGGAATAAGCAGATAAGGGGCAATTGTTGGGCCCTAAATTATCCTGCCTGACCTGATATAGGCCAGGCAACAGCCAAGGACAACTCCCAGGCAAAAGATATCTAAAATCAGGCATTACTTCAACACGGATAGGCACCTAGCAGGAGTTGGTAAAAGACAGGCGAAAGATAGCCAGCAGCCTAAAAAGGAGAAGCACCAGGCCACTGCCGGCGACAAAAAGGCAGTTGATATATGTTCCCTACAAAAAATGAAGACCAATTCCAGAAAGCTATGATAAAGGAAGCAGTCAAAACAACGGCTAAGAGAGAGGCAACCACCTCCGGGTAAATAGGGCACATTCCCTATTTACCAGGAAAACCTAAACGGCATAAGAGGAAGGAAGAAATCACCTATAAATAGAAAAGAAGAGAAGATCAGAAGGATCATCAGAGAGACCCTCACTTTTACTTATATTCTTTGTATTCTTAAGCTATATATTCGCCTGTCACGCCTGATATAGCAATACTCTGTCAGGCTATCTAAAACCATAGTAACAATCACTCCTGGCTTGGTGCCCGTGGTTTTTTCCCTTATTCCCAGGGTTTTTCCACGTATAAATATCTTTGTGTCATTGTTTATTAGTTCGTTTTACACTTAATTATACCAATCAGGCGAGTTATTCGAGTTAGATCACCCTACATATAAATCCCTGGCAGGACGCTCTAGATCAGTAAAAAACCTGTCAAAACACCTCTCTCTCACAGTAGCCAAGTCACCATCCAAAAGGTTGACAGCATGATCTACTGAAGCAACCGCCTAAGTAGCAGTCTCAATAAGATCAAGGGTGAGCATAACATCAGATTTGGAAGTGGCATAATTACTAATGTTCACCCTGGCAGCCTCCAAATTATCCACCCTAGCATGCACCTCCCTGACCGGGGCAGACAAATCAATTTCCTCCACTTTCCTCTTCTGGGCTGCCGAACTTGTTTCAGCAGGAGAAACCGGAGCAGGTGAGACCTTGGGAGTAGTAGGCAACTCAGTTAAATCAATGATAGGCCCAATATCGCCACCTCCCTGAGAACTCTCCTCCTTGACCTTGGCCAACCTGGCAGAAAGGTCAGCCACGCCAAAAACCGGCAAGGCGAGTGGATGATCTATTGTCTATAACACAAGACACTATATTAACAATAAATACAGGCTGTCATGAAAAAGCCAAAATAGAAAGGAAAGCAAAACAAAAAAGAGAACAAATAGACTTATTGCCTGAAGTAGAAGCACTGACAGCTTTCGAAGCCTTGGGCACCCTAGCAGCACCTTCAGTCTTCAAGCAACGAGGAAGATGAACAGCCCCACAACAGAGAGGCCAAGTCCTATCCAATTGAGGAATTGCAAGGAAAGCAGAGATGCTTGCAGTAGGATACTCGATCTCACTAGACCAATCATCAACTACAAACAAAAGAGGTATAAGCCATTTAAGTTTATTTACTTTCTTTAAAACTAACAAATAAATATACAGGATAAGAGAAAAAAATTCAAGGTACTCACCACCAACACAGGCATCGTAGTTCAAGTACGCCAGGTCAGGATCCACAGAATTGGTCCTGACAAACATATACCCAGCTACGCAGTTCTTGTCATGGCCACTGTCCAAGTTGCTGAGAAGAGAAGCGGCTAAAGGCCTGGCCTTAAAACTGATCCGGCCAGGACTGTTGGTCCTGACAGCATAGCAGGCCTTCAAGTCCTCCAAGGAGAAGGAAATATTATATTTTTTGTAGAGGTATTCAACGGAGTAGACCACCTTCCACACCATAGGCATCAGTTGGTAGGAAGGCACACTGATTTCTTTAATGACATCCACCATAAGTGGAGAGAAAGGAAGCTTGAAACCAGCCCTGAAGGCCCAGTCATGGATACAGAACCAACCAGGACATGACTAGTCTGCCCTGATAGGAGAATTTTCAGGGATCCAGACTTCGGAATCTGCAGGAATAATTCCCTTATCCTTCAAGACTTTTTCAAATTCGGGTTTCAGACGGTTTGGAAGAGATTGATCATCTTTTAGAGCTTTTGTGGGTTTAAACTCAAATTCTTTATGGAAGATGGAAATCATTTCAAGAGGGGGATTAATTGGTTTTTCAACCGCAAGAGTTGAACAGCAGAAGATGCTAGTAAATTTTCCGAGGTTGTTTCTTCAGGATTGGAAACGAATGGGGTTCCAGGAGACATCACTCCCCTAGAATATTTCTTTTTTGCAACCATTTTTGAAGCTTTGTTAAAGATTAAAATCCGGGAATTAAGGGAACTTGAGGATGAAGATTATTAAAAGAAAATGATCGGATTTTGGTGGAGTTAGAATCAATGAAGTAGAGGCTTTTCATACTCGATAAATTTAGGGTTTTTCAACCGCAACTTGGAGAGTAATTATTGAAGAGTTGCAGAAATTGCAACACGTGTCACAACCGCTAAATAGCCGTTACCGGATTTTATTAGTTACAATTCAGCCGTTGAAAGAAGTTTTTCAGAGTTTGAAGTTATCTCCTTATTTCTGGCCTGATCCAGCGAAGATAAGGAGATAAGGGGCAATTGTTAGGCCTGGAAATTCGCAGATATTTCAAGATGATATTCTGCCCTGGCCTTAACATCAGGGTGTCAGGACGTCAAGCCACCAGGGTACAAGAAGACAGGCGCCAGCCATAGAGAGGACAACGGTCAAAATATAAGGACAATATTTGACCAATTCAATGACTATATTATTGATAATATTCGAACAATAATTGGAGCATTAATGGAGAAGATTTGGTAATGAAAGACAGCAATTAAGAGAGCAATAAAGCGTATTAATCCGAGCAAGTAAGGAGGAATATTCAGCATTAAAGTAGAAGATCTGGCAGCCGTCCAGCATGGACTATATAATGAGCTCTCGGAGATTATTTGCAAGACACACAATATAGCACATACAAGAGCATATAATATTCTCTCATACATTACTTGAACTATATTACGATCATTAGTGCTAAATACACAATATTATAGTGAAATCCTCTCCTGGCTTGATGCCCGTGGTTTTTTCCCATTTAAGGGTTTTCCACATACAAATTCCTTGTTTTATTATTGTTTATTTGCCTTACTTTGCTTTTCTAGTTTCGTACCCTGCCCTGCATATTCACAGATAACTTCGAGCTAGTTAACCCTGCCTAGACCTACCCTGACCTGATTTCGCTTTGCGCAAAATCCATACAAAATAATTGGCGCCCACCGTGGGGCATCTAACTCTTTAAAAGCTTTTTTCCTTATCTTAAAAAAATCAAAACAACCTACAAAAATGGCCTAGCCTACCATTGAAGAACAATTGAACGCAACCCTCCAGCAACTTGCTGAGTTGGAAGGCTTGAAAGACAAGGTAGCCCAAACTGAGGCTGAAATCCTTCAGTTAAGAGAATCTGAGTCAGCTATGAGACAAAAACTAGAGAAAACTCAAGAAGCAGGCTCTAGATTTTAGCTAGGAACACCATTTGCATCAATTATCAAAAACATTGATTTCTCCAACTTTGGGAGTCCTTGTGGCTCTAAATTTATCAACGTTGATAGTGATGGTGAGCCAAACAATAACAATGAAAAACCTGATGAATCTGCAGCCGCCATCATGATGGCAGTAGTCCAGGAAATCAAGAAACTAAATGAAAAATTCGAAAAGATACCTGGAGTACCTGCCAGCTTGGAGGAAGCCACCCCTGATAGTTATGCTGATTCACCTTTTATAGACGAAATAGTGAAAGTGGATCTGTCTAAAAAATTTGTGATTCCGTCTATGAACAAAAAATGTTAGCTGCATGTATCCCCAGTGAGTTCAGGCAAGTCTGCATGTGTAAGGGATTTGGAACAACCCTGACCGGACCTGCTCTGCAATGGTACATCAACCTGCCAATTGGGAGGATCCATTCATTTGCCAACCAGGTTAACAACTTCAACCAACAGTTTTCAAGCAACAGGGAGTTGGAGAAGCGGTCCAGTGATATTTACAGGATTACACAAAGGCCAGAGGAGACTCTTTGGGTATTCCTCGCCAGCTTCAACAAGGAGAAAGTATATATTCCTAGGTGTGACGTTGGAACATCATTGGAGGCATTCAGACAAGGGTTACTACCTCATAGTGATTTATACATTGAACTCACTAAGTATCCCTGTCATACCTTCGAAGATGTCCAGGCCTAGACCCTTGCATATATCAGGCTTGAAGAAGACAAAAGCTACAAAGTCGGATCATCCAGTGGATCAAAAGACTATAAAAAGAGTAATAGGAAGAGCAACAAGGGAAACATTTACAGACCTACTCCATATTCCAGGCCAGTCCATTCAGAAGTCAACCTGGCATATGAGTAACAAGGTAAGGCTAAAGTTTTCCCACCTATTTCTGAGCATAACTTTAGTGTTGATGTTGCAGGCTTGATCTAGAGATTTGACAACATGGGATCAGTAGTCAGATGGCCTAGGAAGGTGGAGAATCCTAACCCTAGGAGAGACAACTCCAAGTGGTGCGAATTCCACATGGACATTGGACTACTACAGATGATTGCTTCACCCTGAGGAAAGAAGTGGCCTACTTGTTAAAATCCAGATATCTAAAGGACCTGATCAGGACAAAGGGTAGGAATACAGACGAGAGCATGGAGAACCAGGAGCAAAAGCAAGACCGAAATATTCCTCCACCACCCTCAATCTATGAAGTAAAATTCATATCTGGTGGATCGAAAATTTGTGGCCTGACTTGTTCAGCAACGAAAAAAAGATAGCCAGGACGCCAAGGACTACATCACCCTGTAAACCGGATCATGTCCCATCAATCACTTTCAGTGATTGTGACCTGGTAGGAATTCCTGATGTTCATCATGACGGCCTGGTAATTTCTATGCAGATTGGAACCGCTATAGTGAGGAGGATCTTAGTAGATGGAGGCAGCTCAGTAAACCTTATCATACTTGATGTACTGAAAGCCATGAATATTGGTGAAGATCAAATCACCAAGAAATCCAGCGTTTTGGTAGGGTTCAGTGGAGAAACCAAAAGCACATTGGGAGAAATTCATCTTCCAACCTATGTTAAAGGAATCTCATCCTATGAGAAATTTGGAGTCCTGGACTACTTGTTGTCCTACAATGCAATCTTGGGCAGGTCATGGATCCATAATGTCAAGGTTGTACCATCAACCTATCATCAATGTATCAAGGTACCGGCAGATTGGGGCATAGCCACAATCAAAGGAGAACACAAAGCAGCCCAAGAATGCTACACAACGGCCTTAAAGCCTTCCAAGGCAGGTAAGTCTCTTGCATAGCAATTACCGCACCCTATCAGGAGCACTTATGTGGTGCCATCCAGGATGGAAACACATCAAGTAATCTTAGACCCTGAGTATCCTGACAGGTGTGTTCTAGTAGGGTCTGACGCCCCAGATTGTGTCAGGCCACAACTGGTAAAATTTCTCAAAAATAAATCATCTTTGTTTGCTTGGTCTCATTTTGATATGACAGGAATTAGTGCTGGTGTAATTACACATAAACTTAACATTGATCAATCTTTTAAGCCTATGCAACAGAAAAGACAAAAATTTACACTGGAATGAAATGCAATAATTAATGAAGAAGTGGAAACACTTCTGGATATGGGAATGATCAGGGATGTAATGTACCCTGAATGGTTAGCTAACGTGGTTGTTGTGTAGAAAAAGAATGGTAAATAGAGAGTTTGTGTAGATTACACTGACCTGAACAATGCCTGCCCTAAGGATTCGTTTCCCCTGCCACATATTGATGTCATGGTAGATGCCACAGCAGGGCATGAGATGCTGACATTCATGAATGCCTCCAATGGATTCAATCAAATAAAGATGCACCCTGCTGATCAGGAAAGTACTGCATTCATTACAGACCGGGGCATATACTGTTACACAGCCATGCCTTTTGGCCTGAAGAATGCAGGGTCAACGTACAAGCGCCTGGTCAACATGAAGTTCAAGGATCAAATAGGTGATATCATGGAGGTCTATATAGACGACATGGTAGTAAAATCTTAGAATGCAGAAGATCATGTCAAACACTTGGAAATAGCATTTCAAATATTGGAAAAGTAGAACATGAAACTCAACCCCGCAAAGTACCACTTCGGAGTCTCTGCAGTATGTTCCTTGGATACATGGTGACAAAAAGAGGCATAGAGGCTAGCCCTGAACAGATAAAAGCTATCCTAGAACTTCAGTCACCCAAGTCTGTCAAGGATATTCAGAAATTGATAGGCCGGAGATCTGCCCTGAACCGGTTCATATCAAGATCCTCTGAAAGCTGTAAAACATTTCACAACCTTCTCAGAAAAAAATAAACAGTTCCATTGGACACTTGAGCATGAAGCAGCCTTTCAGGACTTAAAATTGTACCTGACATCTCCACCTTTACTGGCTAAACCAGAGAAAGGAGAATCCCTGTCAGTATACCTATCTGTCACTAACACGGCAGTAAGTGCAGTCCTGGTAAGGGAACAAGAAGGCCAGCAACATCTTGTCTATTATGTAAGTAAAAGCACGCTAGATGCTGAAATAAGGTATGGATTACTTGAAAGATATGTTTTAGCTTTAATTATGTCATGTGCTAAGCTGCGTCCTTATTTTGAGTGTCACCCTATCATGGCCAGGACCAACTTACCCATAAAATATGTCCTACGCAAGCCTGAATTGTCAGGTAGGATGGCCAAGTGGTCAGTTCAGCTCAGTACATATGACATTACCTTTGAACCCAGGACAGCAATTAAGTCAGGGGCCTTAGCAGACTTTGTGGCTGATTTCAGCCCTAACCTAGAACCTGACCTAAAAAAAGAAGTTAACCAGTTAGGAAACAAAACCCCAGACCAAGAGTGGACTTTGTTCATAGATGGGGCATCGAATGCCAGGGGGACAGGGTTAGGGTTAGTACTAACATCACCACAGGGAGACCTTATAGCTCCGGCTGTAAGTTGTGAGTTCAAAGCTGTAACACCCCGATTTATGAAGGAGCCTTTAGCAAGACATTCCCTAATAAACCGGACTGTTACCATCTCGGTTTCCCGAGGTAGTGAATAACAAATTAAACTCCAAGGCAAAATATATAATTACTTTAACTTAATTATTACAAAACCTCTTTTACATCAAATTACAAGGAACTAACATAAATGAAAGTGAAAGTCTTCTAAATGATGATCTAGCTACTAAGTCTTCTGATCCAGTGTCTCACGCCCATCAAGCTCCCAGCCTATCTCATAAACCTGTCAAGCCTGCTCCCCAATATTTGGATCGTCACAGGTGTTCACGAATACACAGGGTCAACCACGAGGTTGAGTAGGGAATACAATGAAACAACAAAATATGATATGCATGCTCCTCCGTCACCTCCACCTCCATCTCAACTCATATCTCATAACCCGGAACACCCAGCCATACCGATCCCCGGTAGACTATATATCGACCGTAGCCGATCCGCCACTCGCTTGTTGAGGACACAGGGCAAGTCTGTGAGAACCCGCCCGGGCCTTATCACAACATCATCTTCACCACACCACATCACCACAACATCCTCCATCTCCAATGCATATGAATGCTCAAAAGAAATTAATGCAACACAATATATATATCTTTGAACTGATCAATCATAAAATCATGCCGATTACCAAATGTTGTGATAACATACTCAATACGATCAATTCAGTCAATCCCCTTCCAGTATATGAATCATAACGTAAATCAACAGCCACGAAGCAAGTCAACGTTCACAGTTTGGTCATACGAAACACAAACAAGTCAACACAATTCAACATCAACGATAATAAGTCAAGTGTATTTCCCTACCTTTTCGCAATCCAAGCACACACAAGCAATCACTTATGATCCTTCACTTATCCATCACCTACATAACATAATAATGTATAATTACCATCTACTCAGTCAATTAATCATGCACATAACCTAGACTCATCATAACTTAATAGGAATATCAATTTAAAGAACAAACACGACTTTTCCTGATTTTCCTGCTCATGGCAGACTCGGTATAAAATGAATAACTAATTCCAGAAATTCGAATTGATGCAAGGCCAATTGAATTGGAACCCCATGAGTCTTAGCTACAATTTATATATAACGTGTTTTTCTCAAATTCCAAACTTATCAGGGGTTTTCAGACTGATTTCCAAAAACTGGCAGAAACCGTCGCATAAAAAGTATTGATTCATAAAACGAGTTTGACAAATGATTCTTAAGTAAAACCAACGCCTAACTCATCTAAACTCTTTAAATTAAATATATGAAAATGACCCAGCACCAATTCAATATCTAAATTATGTTTTAGAAGTAATCTTTCCGCCTGTACTGATTTGCGGACTTTTAAGATAGACGTTCACAAATAATTTCTTCAGGAAAAACTACACGGTGAAATGCTACCAATTTTCACAGGCATAAACTAGGCTTGGAATAACCATGAGTCTCTTCTTTAACTTTTTGCATCCCACGGCTTTAAGACAGGTAAAACACTCAAATAGCACAGACCAACGAATCTGTAAATTGCTGTAACTATTCCATTCATTTATCTCATACAATTTATAATAAAAAAACCCCCAACCCAATTCTAGGGTTACGAAAATTATCCCAATACTACTATAATTATGCTAATAATTGAATAAAGAGGTAATATGATAGTCTACTTACGAAATAGGATGAGAATAGGCTGAGAAATCGCCTCGCATGATTCCTCACGCTCCCTTCACACACGGCTCCCTCTTCTCTCTTTTCTCTCTTTTCTCATGGTTAAAAAGAATATGGTGATAGGGAGATTAGGGTTTGGTTAGATGGGTTATACATATAGGATAGGTGCTATTAAGACGATACGGGCCTAGCCTAGTTAGATTAATTAAAACCCGAGTCACATAATTACCCGAGTCACAAATACACGACACGACCCAGCTGGTAACTCGGCCTAATATAATATCATATTAAAATACCGGGTATTACAGTCTACCCTCCTTAAAAGAAACTTCGTCCCGAAGTTTACCCTCTCTACCAACCAACGCAAACGAATTATGAAACGCATATACAAAAGTATGTAAGGCACCCACCAAATTGAATATTAAACGCAGTATTACATTCCACCCTCCTTAAAATAAACTTCGTCCCGGAAGTTTAACCATAAATAAAAACACATCATGTAACACTCCAACATAACCCACACAACGCCTAACCAATATAGCCAAACTGAGAAATCACACATGAAAGTATAAAGATTTTACAATCCTACCCTCCTTAAACATGGTTACGTCCCCGTAACCTTCATTATTATAACAAAAGTTCTCAAACTACGCTAACAATGAAAGAGGATAAAAGATTCACAACTCACGTTCAAGTTAACTAATCCCTACTAAAGACAATCAATATACAAGCTCTCTCAAGGAAGCTACGATTCTTTTCTTGCTTTAAAGACATCGCCACGGATCGGGAGCAAAAGCCATGTTGAATAACTTAAGACATTTCAAAGTATTAATCTAAACACTCTTCATATCAATCAATACATGCAATAACATTCACAGGATCTGCTTGTCAATCTAATTTATACATTACTACTCAGGTTACAAAGATGAAGATGCTTAGGTGCTCACATATGGTTCATGTCAAATAGCATATTTTCCAAGAAATATTGGTCGAATGACGAATGACGAATGCACATTGATTGGCAAATTTTACAAGCTTATTGGTCGAGTCACTCAAGCGAGTAAACAGCGATATTGGAAAGTTAACATACAATACTATCATACATAAAATTTCATTCTTGGTGTTAAATATATTTAAACTGCACCCAACACCATGACATAAAAGATTAAATGTATTTAACTACACCAATTTTACAAATATTCATTACATATCATGCTAATATCAACATACCATGTTAACACACAACTCACTTAAATCACCACATTACATTTCCCGTTTTGACATTCGTAACTAACCACAACCCACTAATTCACTACATGAACGAACAACATGATTAAATTAACCCACTATTTGTGACTCCGTTCTAGCTTCATTCCCCCAGACTAGCAAATATCATGAAACCATACAACCGGACACTTTTTGGAAATCTCATTCAATTTATACTCACACGACAAAATTTAACTTCATTTTCAAAACTTTTATTTTCATCTTTGGACGGTGAATAACTTTCTTAACATAAATCTTATAACAGAGCCGTCCATAGAATCCATTTGACTCAAAATCAGATAAACTTAACTCAATTCCTTCAAACAATACAAGCTTAGATGTCGACTCATATTTCGTAATTTACAGGTTCATCTTATTCATTTCAGTCCTATCTTTACTAATGAACGACTATTACCTCAACATCAGGATTTTAGTTGCACTTCTTTACTCAGTTATATTCACGGCTAACACGACTACAGCATTTAATCGGGGACCTTTTAGATAGTACACATTCCCTGGTGACGTCTTAGCAAAGCATACGATTCGTACCATGATGTAAAGCAAGTAACTACAAATTAACTGTGTTCAATCAAAATTTTACCTCTTTATTACAGATCTATTTATCACGGGTTGCATGGTCACACAAAAGTATAAGTACCAACTCAATCACATGTTAAATTTTAAAACGATTTATCACGTCATAAGAACTAGACAAGAGTCTAACCATATAGTCAATATAAGAAGATTATTAGTTTAGATCGGAGGCACATTATAAAATTCCCTGTTAAACTCCTTACGGAACCATCGACTGTGCGTCATGAGTAATTAACTTAATAATGTAGAAGTCAAACAACTGAAATTACAATTGATTATTAATGGTTATATGATTCACAATAACAACAAAATTACTTCCATATCACACATATGTTTAACATTTAGCAACCATACCATTCAATTGTATCCATCAACTCAGTATAATTCATTTTCAGCAAAATAAAAGATATCGCATAAACAACTTAAACATGTACATATACCATCATATAACTTGTAAAACATTATCTATGACAAAAGATTAGCAAGGTGAACAAGTTCTCTGGTTTGCACGGTTTGAACAAATAGGCAACTCGCGGCTAATTAAACGTAACTATAACGACTATCATTTAAACATGCGCATAACATGTGAATCATCAAAGGGTTATCTCATTATAATTCATAGCGACGGTTCGAGAATATATTTCAAATATCGTAACTATATCGTAACTATATCAAACTATATTTTAAATATCGTGACAATCGCAACAATCACCTTAGCATTTCATGACAATACAACTATGAACATATCCAATAAGGAGCAACAACACTATTTTATTATCATATCATAAGTTTAGGTTCAACTGAAATAAATTAATGCAATGAAAGTAATAAGTATAACTATAGGCACACAGACTCACATAAAAGACATTAGAACTCAGATGACATCCTACATGTGTGAACATTTAGACATACTCATTACTACCATCCATGTGTAAACATTTGAACATAATTATTATAAATATTCATGCGAGTATATTAGAACAATCAAGTTAACATTTAACGCCACCAACTTTACCAAGATATGACAATATAGTTTTATATTTATATATATCCGACCACTATACAAATATGATGAACACACCAGAGATATTATAACATGCCAAGCATAAAATATGAAAACAACTGGACTCGTATAAAATATTTCACCCTCGATTAAGAATCAAATTAAACTATTCAATTTCACTCATACTATCATGCCAACAATGTTATAAACTAAACTTTAATTTTTTTTTATCACTAGTTAAGATACATAACCAATGAATATGTGTGCTACTATCATCATATAAGGACACTATAATTTCACATTAATAAGGCTCATGAAATAATCGAACAACTGCATGAAAACTCAACATAGCATTCACATTTTAAAAGTTATGATTCACGTTGTAACTTCCAAAAAAATCACGAATAAATAACCGTTCAATGAAAACTTGAGTTATATTAATTTTTATAACATACAGAGAGTTAATAATTCGTGAGAAAAATAATGAGGTCCAAAGCTCAAGAATTCAATTTTTAAAGGGTTCTACAACTCAGTTGGTCCAAACAAGTATGTGACAGCAATTGGTCGGAAACTTGGGTCAGTTTGCAAAACTTACCATTTAATACAGAGACATCAAGAATTTTCGTGGCTTATCAATTTGAAAACATATGCGAATCTTTTGAACGATGGAGTTGGAATTATGCAAAAATTATTAATACAATTTAAATGAGGAGTTTTACAAAATCATTGGTCGAAACATCACTGCACATGAACTTCCTGACCACAGCTCACTAAAATATTTATTACTCCTAATCCATATATCCTATAAGCATGAAACCAACGCCAAATGAACAATAACTCACGAGGCTATCTCTCATAAAATTTCATCCATAGGAAATAAACAGAAAAGAAATGGCAGTAAGGTCAATTAAAGAGTAAAATCAAACAAAACGAGTTTCAGCACTAGGTCATTCTTTACTATGTTACAAGCTCTTATCAACATACTATGTATACTAACCCATCCCAACTTAAATCTCACACTTTGTACTTACGTAAACATCTATCCCATAGAATCCCTTCGCATCTCGATCTACTCCTTACATCTAAATCACGATTGCTATGACTAGAAACAAGCAATTCAATAGTGTTTCTGATTACTATCACAATACTATACTAGCATGGCTTCGGGATCACATAACCGCATATCACTAGACATAATAGCACTATCAACACGTCATTCACATCCATCCAGATAAATATCATCAATTCGCAATTATTTTCACGCTCACGATTACCACAATCCAACACTTCATTGATTATCAATCTGAACACGAAAATTTATTTCTCATCTCCACAACATCATATGATCACGTCATCATTCATACAAAATACTTACCGTGACGTTGTCCTGCAGAATGGTTAGAATATATGGGTCTCAAGGTATACATCAACTCGATTATATCCAAGGTTTTCCTTCTAACTACCCCATTCACTCAATTTTCTCTCGGGTTACCTGGTTCAAAACTGAGAGGGCAAAAGAGCACGTATTAAGGGCGCCTTCTTAACCGCACTGTGAGCTCCTAACAGTTTATTCCCAGGGGTTCATTTTATTTAGACACATCCTACGTTCATTGGGTTCATTGGTTTAGGCATGAGGATCGTTCGCTCTGATACCACTTTGTAACACCCCGATTTATGAAGGAGCCTTTAGCAAGACATTCCCTAATAAACCGGACTGTTACCATCTCGGTTTCCCGAGGTAGTGAATAACAAATTAAACTCCAAGGCAAAATATATAATTACTTTAACTTAATTATTACAAAACCTCTTTTACATCAAATTACAAGGAACTAACATAAATGAAAGTGAAAGTCTTCTAAATGATGATCTAGCTACTAAGTCTTCTGATCCAGTGTCTCACGCCCATCAAGCTCCCATCCTATCTCATAAACCCGTCAAGCCTGCTCCCAATATTTGGATCGTCACGGTGTTCACGAATACACGGGGGTCAACCACGAGGTTGAGTAGGGAATACAATGAAACAACAAAATATGATATGCATGCTCCTCCGTCACCTCCACCTCCATCTCAACTCATATCTCATAACCCGGAACACCCAGCCATACCGATCCCCGGTAGACTATATATCGACCGTAGCCGATCTCCGCCACTCGCTTGTTGAGGACACCAGGGCAAGTCCTGCAGAACCCGCCTGGGCCTTATCACAACATCATCTTCACCACACCACATCACCACAACATCCTCCATCTCCAATGCATATGAATGCTCAAAAGAAATTAATGCAACACAATATATATATCTTTGAACTGATCAATCATAAAATCATGCCGATTACCAAATGTTGTGATAACATACTCAATACGATCAATTCAGTCAATCACCTTCCAGTATATGAATTATAACGTAAATCAACAGCCACGAAGCAAGTCAACGTTCACAGTTTGGTCATACGAAACACAAACAAGTCAACACAATTCAACATCAACGATAATAAGTCAAGTGTATTTCCCTACCTTTTCGCAATCCAAGCACACACAAGCAATCACTTATGATCCTTCACTTATCCATCACCTACATAACATAATTATGTATAATTACCATCTACTCAGTCAATTAATCATGCACATAACCTAGACTCATCATAACTTAATAGGAATATCAATTTAAAGAACAAACACGACTTTTCCGATTTTCTGCTCATGGCGACTCGGTATAAAATGAATAACTAATTCCAGAAAATTCGAATTGATGCAAGGCCAATTGAATTGGAACCTCATGAGTCTTAGCTACAATTTATATATAACGTGTTTTTCTCAAATTCCAAACTTATCAAGGGTTTTCAGACTGATTTCCAAAAACTGGCAGAAACCGTCGCATAAAACGTATTGATTCATAAAACGAGTTTGACAAATGATTCTTAAGTAAAACCAACGCCTAACTCATCTAAACTCTTTAAATTAAATATATGAAAATGACCCAGCACCAATTCAATATCTAAATTATGTTTTAGAAGTAATCTTTCCGCCTGTACTGATTTGCGGACTTTTAAGATAGACGTTCACAAATAATTTCTTCAGGAAAAACTACACGGTGAAATGCTACCAATTTTCACAGGCATAAACTAGGCTTGGAATAACCATGAGTCTCTTCTTTAACTTTTTGCATCCCACGGCTTTAAGACAGGTAAAACACTCAAATAACACAGACCAACGAATCTGTAAATTGCTGTAACTATTCCATTCATTTATCTCATACAATTTATAATAAAAAACCCCCAACCCAATTCTAGGGTTACGAAAATTATCCCAATACTACTATAATTATGCTAATAATTGAATAAAGAGGTAATATGATAGTCTACTTACGAAATAGGATGAGAATAGGCGAGAAATCGCCCGCATGATTCCTCACTGGCTCCCTTCACACACGTCCCCTCTTCTCTCTTTTCTCTCTTTTCTCATGGTTAAAAAGAATATGGTGATAGGGAGATTAGGGTTTGGTTAGATGGGTTATACATATAGGATAGGTGCTATTAAGACGATACGGGCCTAGCCTAGTTAGATTAATTAAAACCCGAGTCACATAATTACCCGAGTCACAAATACACGACACGACCCAGCTGGTAACTCGGCCTAATATAATATCATATTAAAATACCGGGTATTACAAAAGCTACCAATAATGAAGCAGAATATGAAGCCCTGATAGCAGGCCTAAAGGTATGTTTAGACCTAGGTGTTCAAAACATAAAGGTAAAAACAGATTCACTTTTAATTGCTAATTAAATAAAGGGAATTTATACGGTAAAGGATGCAAAAATGATTTCATATTTAGAATATGCGAAAAACCTTACCGCTAAATTTACTTTATTTGATATAGACCAAATACCAAGAGACCTGAACACCCAGGCTGATGCTTTGGCCAGCCTAGGTTCAAATTTTACTCCCGCGGTTTTTGATAAAATGCCAATTGTTCACTTATTAGAGCCAGTTGTTCACTTATTAGAGCCAGTGATCAGTAAAGCTGAACAACTCAACCCTGTCAATCAAGATAATAATTCTTGGACCAAACCTTATTATGATTGGTTCCTCCAAGGAATATTACCTCAGGGCATGCATGAAGCAAGGCCTTTTAGAATCAGAGCTTCAACTTATTCTATTATCAATAACACTTTATTTAAGAGATCGCAGGTTGGACTATATTTGAGATGCTTAGAGCCTGATGAAGCTAAACAAGTACTCCAAGAAATACACGATGGACATTGTGGCAACCATAAAGGAGGAAAGAGTCTGGCAAGTAAAGTACTCAGAACAGGCTACTATTGGCCAACACTGAGGGATGATTGCTTGGAATATTGTTCAAAATGTGAAGCTTGTCAAATTCATGCACCAATAATACACCAACCATCTGAACTGTTGGAGTATGTGTCCTTAACAATAGTGCGATCACATTATAAAAACTCATGATAAGAATACATGAAGGGATGATTCATTTTTATACGTCAACTGATCAACATTAATCGGTAATGATTGGCTGACTAGAGTTTGACATTACTATCGTTTGACGGTGGTGATCAGTTGATCCCTTAAGGTCACACCTGAAGGACGATTCCCTTAATAGATAAATTAATTAATTGTATATTGATACAGATTAATTAATTCCTTAAAATTGAACAATTTTCTTATGTGAGTGAGAATATAAATCTTATTGTAATTCGATTAAATAAGATTCATTTAGTAATTAAAATGTTATATTAGTAAAATTTTGTCTATGAAACAATTAAATTAAGAGTGATTAGTTAATTATGATTATAATGTGTTGTAGATTATATTAACATGACCCATTTTATATACTTGTGATTATGAATTACTAGTCAATTGTTATATATAATTGAATTAATATATGTAATGATATATAATTGTTAAGTATGCATTAATATTATTAATAACATGTTATATGTTACATGTCACATATTATATGACAAAATGACAATTGACAAAAATAAAATGGACTCCATATTAGCTACGGGGCACTGGTTTTTAGAGGGTATTAGGGTGAAATGGTTAAATTGTTTTTAATTATGGAAAACACAATGATTACTATGATAGCCTATACTACACCTTAATACATTTAGAAAAGAACAACTCTAAAAAGAAAAGGGACATGCATTGGCTCCCATGCCACTCTCCTCCCACCGGTTTTCCCCCTCCATACAAGAATAAGAATTGTTCTTATTCTCAACATATTCATTGTTACATTTTTTAGAAAAAACTCGTTTACTTCTCTCATCTCTCTAAAACCAAGTTTTAGAATATAATTGTTCAAAAATCTTATATTTATTTAGTTTTCATCCGTCTCAATTCTCTCACACCTTGGCAGGGGCGCAGCTATTCCTGCGTCTGTTCTTGAGTTGAGCTCTGGCCGTGAAATCAGAACCGCTATTCGTTAATGTTCGTTGATGTATTTAGGATCAATTATCGATATTAAACTCAAGTGAAAGTGATTTAGCATGTTAATTACATCTGGAACTATCATAAAAACGATAAACATGGATGAAAACGAATTAGAACGAGTTAGATTTATTTATGATGTCGGAAATACAAAAGGAACGAACTTGAAAGTCGAACAGAATTTGATAAACTGAAAATAAATAAAGGAAATTATGTACAAAAGACGAATCCCAGAAACTTGATATGCACAAATCGAGTTTCTAAAATCCGGGTTTGATTTGATGAAGAAAACCCGCAAATATCGAGTTATAAGGGATTTAAGTCGAAAATAAAATGTTATTATCAAAAAGGAATTATTAAAACATGGTTTATGTACTGAAGAACGAAAGAAAATAAGAAAAATAAGACAAAAAGAATGAAACAACATAAAACCCGAGGAAGAAGAAGAAGAGCAGGAGCAGAGGCAGCCTCTGGAAGAGGCACAGCAGCTGCTGCGACCCTTTGAAGAGGCGCAGCTGCTGCTGCGTTTCTTCTCGACGTCTGGTATCTGTTGTTACGCAAAAACAGTTTTATAAAAAGGTTTTTCTAAGTCGGTTTTGAATATACTTTTGACGTAAACCTTACATTAATTGGTGCAAAAATAAAATACAATAAATAAAGATGGGATTTACAACCTCAGACTTACATGTTTGACGAAACGAGATTGACTAAGTTAACGTTAGTGATTTATATATTTCTCGACTCGAATGTATGTTGAAAGTACCCTCGTTGGAGGATTTTAGATTAATTGATTGATGTGTAGTGGTCAAATTGGTCGATCATGCAACGTGACTAGTACTCAGAATGATCTGAGCATACGTGGTCAATTGATCAAGCACGTAGACGTCTAAAGCTTAGAGCAAGGTCTAGAACGCAACGAGAGAAGAGAAGGGCGGACACTCGCGTGAAAAATATGGAGACCGAAGGTCTCTATTTATACCAAAAAATGTGAAGAGTTTTGGAATGACACAAACTTTGGAAAGCAATCACCGAAATATTCCGTAAACAGCCAAAGAGGTCTAGAGAAGAGGCGCAGCAGCTGATGTGGTCCTTCGAAGAGGCGCAGCACCTGCTGCGTCATTTCCCTAGAGGTTTCCTCTTGCGGAAGAAAGATTTTCGCGTTTCTATTATGGAATTGCGGTAGATCTCTACTTTTTATTCCGTAAAATATGATATATGGGATATATTTTACCAAAAGTTATAAAATTTAATTTAGGAATAAATATCTAGAACATTCAGACTCGGCATTTTAAACAGTTTCTTAGAAAATGAAGCGGTTTTTGACCCGGATTCCAAATGAACTCTAATTACTGTCAAAACGACCGTATCGGTGCGTAGATGACAATCAAGGGATAGACACAAGTGTTTGATCTATCACCTGATGATAAACTTACGGACTTTCATAAATCATTCCGCGTACCAAACATGCGACCAAATTATCACTGGGTGGTTGGTGGAAGGTGTAGAAATGAGGTATCTACATTATGGGGGTGGTTGGATATGGTTTTGAAATCGTGTATTAGGAGAGTGTTGTGGTGTGTTTTATGACGGGTTTGATTTGGGTGACTCGGGTTTGTATTTGAATCGGGTTTTTAAGTATCATAAACCTTTAATAATAATAAATAATTAATTTGAATAATGAATATAATTTATAAATAATAATGGAAAGTAGTAATTAATAATTGATGGGAAATTATAATATTTATGTTAGGTGACGATTTGTGAAGAAATTATAGTCGGGTTCTGATTGCTTTAATTATTTGCATCGCTTGAGCTGCTTAATTGGAATTGCTTGTTAGGTAGGAATTTCCTACTCAACTCGATTTTTATTGTTAAGTGAATGAATATTTAATTGTGACGGTTGATGAGATTAATGTTGTTATTGTGATTTATTATTGGGATAGAATATTTGTGTTCGCTAAGATGTTGGCTGAGCTGTATGACGGGATTGTTATTAAGTATTTGTTGTTGGTTATATTTGGTATGGAGAGTTGATTATTCAGTTATGCATAATACGGAGAGTGTTATTACCAGTTGTGCATAGCGAGTATTCGTTACTGCCAGAGATAGTTGTGCATAGTAAGTAATTACTACTGCCAGGTGAGCATGGTACGCAAGTACTACTGCCAGTTGAGCATAGAACGGTGTTCAGGGGGTTGTGCTACTGCCAGTAAAGTAAGTGAGTTGTACGAATGAAGTGATAAGAATTTGAAGGATGTCTATTTTGGTTGGATTATTATTATTGGTTGGTTTATTCCTACTCAATCTCGTGGTTGACTGTGTATTCGTGAACACTTGTGATGAACCATAATGGGGAGCATATTTGACAGGTACTAAAGATTAGCTGACTTGGGAGCTATGGGATGCGTGAGGACTTGGCCAGTCTTCCTTGTCGTGTGAGCGCACTCGAAAGTGGACCCTAAGGATGATATGGGTATGTCCCGTTCTAGGTAGCAAAGTATTTGAAGACTCTGTGCCTAGGTCAAGGTGAAACTGGATTGTATATTTAGAATGTGGAGCTAGGAAATAAGAGGCTTTGATGAACAAATCTCTGGAGCTTGATTTTGTGGAGTTGAGGCTCGAAGGGATTGAAAGATCATAGATCCATATTAGACTCTCTAATAAAAATTAAATTATCTCATAATTTATCATTTTGATTATCTATGTAACATGCATGCAAATATAAAAGCATAAAAATGAAAGTTTAAGGAAAAACAATTTCCTTTAAGGTGCACCCAAGAACAAACCTCCAACTCATATGATTAATTTTAACTAGAAATTAACCATATAACCCTTGAATATTATGTAAATAATACTAACACTCTTAGTATTTATTTTGTTTTACTAACAATCATAGTAAAAATGATGCTTATGATTTTTACAGAGATAGACAAATGTTGTTCACATGCAAAAATGTACAAGTGAAGTGGTAGAAAAATGAACAACAATTTGGAGAGTATTTGGGGAAAGTGGCGGGTGGAAGGGTAGTGTGTAGGAGTCAACTTGTTTTTAATATTGTCCAATCTTTTGTCACATGCACAAAGATGTTATGACAACATATAGAAGAAAAACAAGTAAAAGTGAAATGATTATGATCATCCACTAACTTCATTTACACGGTCCAATGTCCCATTTACGGGTCCATTTTGGTTCTTATATTTGTCACACAAATACGTGTAAATTTTATTTAAACATCGTTTGATGTTTAAATGCTTCCAATTAATTTCGTCTAAATCACTCCGTAAATATACGTGTACCACTACACATATTATTTACGTACTAATATTAATCACATTAATCAATTAATACAAATTTAGTGAATTAACAATTAATTAACTAAAACCCGTCTCATAAAACTTACTATTTAATTATCGCGTAATTAAATAATAACCGCCGCTCCTCCAGTTCGCAACTCGAAATCTCTCTAAATCAATTTAATCGACTATCTCTTAGTCAATTTAATCAAGGGACTAATTTAAACTATATCTCATATAATTAATTAGCTTTCGTGTTGGGGCTCGTTCCTTTAGGTGTGACCGAAAGGGATCAGCTGAACACCGCCGTCTCACGACAGTAACGTCAAACCCTAGTTGGCCAACCATTACCGATTTACGTTGATCAGCTGACTAGTATTGCCAATGAATATCCCATGCATATTCCTTAATGAGATTTAATAATATTATCATGTACTATTGTGGAGGACAAAAACTCTAACAATCTCCCACTTGTCCGAGACAAGTTGTGCGATGATTATAACACACAATTGTGGATAACTCCTTATCTCAACAATATCCTCCTTGTACTCTACAAGGGTGTGTTACCAATTCTCATGTCCGTTTTAACAACAATCTCCTACTCAATGCAAGGTGTCTTTCAGGTCGCACTTGCACATGAACATATCGTGAGTGGTTTTCTCGATCGGGAGTGTGACTACCTGACCGTAAAAATCTCCCATAGATTAATTCCGAGCGTGGCCACGCATTTGTAGTCATAACTCCTCGAGTGGCCTTGAAATGTTTTAAACCCAACGTGGTTGGACAATTCCTGTCTGCCCTATGATGTGACCATAATTAGCGCATATTTAGCCCCCGAATTAGCCTTGTTCCCATGCTTTTTAGTGCCTATTTGGGTTATTTCTTGTCTTTAGTTCTTTGTTTTGCATATTCTTTGAGATTTTGATCCCTTGGTAGGAAAGGAGTAAGAATCTTGCATTTTCATGGCAAAACGAGGCTAAATTGATTGTACTTAATGACCAAGCATCAAGAAGAGACAAGACTAGAAGGCCTTTGTACATATCATAGTAGAAGAACAATGTTGAGAAAGGATCCTTGCGTCCCCAAGGAAATCCCCAAGGAATTTATGAAGAAAAGGGAAGAAAAGAAGAAGAATTGACGCTGACCAACAATCCGAACGGATTGCAGACAATCCGTCCGTCCAGCCTCAACAATCCGAGCGTCCCTCCTTGGAATCCGCTCGGATTCCCCTACAACAATCCGAGCGTCCCTCTCCTGAATCCGCTCGGATTGCACCGCCCAAATCCGGCCGTCCCGACTCTAATCCGCCCGGATTCCTGCACAGCACGGATTTCATTCTTCAAGCTACGAAAAG
The DNA here is from genome assembly GCF_048544455.1 of Silene latifolia. Taxonomy (NCBI): domain Eukaryota; kingdom Viridiplantae; phylum Streptophyta; class Magnoliopsida; order Caryophyllales; family Caryophyllaceae; genus Silene; species Silene latifolia. Next base: position 52,169,639 of record NC_133536.1, read on the forward strand.
AGAAGCCCTTCTCTCAGAAAATACCGGGTCCTCCTTGCTCAACTTAAAAAGTGTAATTACTAGTTTAGCCCTTAGTTAACCCTAATGCATCCTCCCTAATTTTCACTATAAATACCCCATTAGTCTAATTAGAGGAGCATATGTTCTTCTTATCAATAACTAGTGTAGTTAATATCAATCAAATCTCTCTCAAATATTGTAATCAAGTATTAATCAAGTTTTAATCCAAGTTTTAGTTCTTTAATCTCTCTCTTGTTCTTCCTTTATTTTGGGTAATTAGAAGATTATTGGGTTTATTGGGAGATTGACAACCTTCCATCAATCATCAAGTTCTTCTATTATTCTTTGCATTATTATTTTGGAATCATTAGTAGGTATAATCTCTTAATCTCTTTTTAATTATTGTTAATTACTTTCATTTATTCATCATGTTTCATATTGTTAGTATGATTGACAACCTTGCTAGCATGATCAACATGATAATGAGTGAGTAGTCTCTTAGCTAGGGTTTAATGGGTGATTAGGGGAAACCAACATGGGGAATGATTCATGCTTAAATTAATATGCTTTCATATCTTATTTGCTTGCTTGTTTTGATCTTAATACATGCACATGTTATATATGATGAAATGTTAAGCCTTTGAATCCTTGCATTTACTATCATCTCCTATCTTTTCAATGAGACTTGTAAGACATAACCCAACTCGAGTCTCATTAGACCATGCATGTTGTTGAGTAGGGAAGATTAAGTCGACTTGTAGGTGTTGTACAATCTAATCGATTCGGCTCCGGGACCCAAACTTTCCTAGGATTGTAAGATATAACCCAACTCAATCCATCACAACAATAATTGCTTGCTTATAATTTGAGAACATGTTTGTATGATCATATCCCATGATTCCCCTATGAACCCATGACACCCTAGTGCCTTTAATCAATTGTTTACACCCCTTACTTTAATTCATCTTGCTAGTTTATTTTCATTGTTATTCTAGTTTAGTAACCTTCTACATCAACCCAATTTGTGACACCCCTAGACACTACTAGTTACAATAGAATTCTCATTTCAATACCCGTCCCTTGGGATCCGACCTTTACTTGCCTCTTTACTAATTGTAGAGTTGTTTGTGAAGTATAAATTGTGTTTTGTATCGACCATTGACCAACGACCACATCTACTTAATTGTGAACACGAAATGGCCTCGATCAAAAATGGCGCCGTTGCCGGGGACGGTGTTTAATTGATTTAAGATTTCTTTTTATTGCTATTAGTTGTGTCTTTCTTCACCTTGGGGAAGTAAAACTCCTCAAGGTTTGTTCTAATTGTTTTTTAGTTGTTTGATATTTTGCATGTCTAGAAGGTTACAAGGTGATTTGTTACCTTTTGACCGTGAAATCGAAAGAACCTTGACGAATAATAGGAGACTTGTTAGGAGGAATTTGAGAGGTGTTGGTGAAGTTGTTCAACCCACTAGTGAGTTTGTCAATCCTTTCGCAATAGAAGGAGAAGAGAACCCATTAAACAATACCACACAAAATCCACCTACAATGCCTAAATTCTCGTCACACTCTATACCCACCGAGGAGAATCTACCAAATGGTACTCCTACACCGCAACATCTCACCGGAAATTTTATTGCCAAGTCCGCCTTCATCCAACTAGTTGAGAGGAGCCAATTTGGGGGGATGCCAAGTGAAGACCCTCATTCTCATATGGAAACCTTTTGCGACTATTGTGATGCTATCTCTCAAACGGGCGTGACTCAAGACCAAATTAGATGGGTCTTATTTCCTTTTTCCTTAATCGGCACCGCAAAGCAATGGTTGAAGGGCCTTGATAAGGCCACCCTTGGAATAGATTCTTGGAAGAAGTTGGCTCTAGCTTTCTACAAAAAATTCTACCCACCGGAAAAGACCAACATGCTAAGAGCTCAAATTACGGGTTTTAAGCAAAGGGATGAAGAATCTTTGTATGAAGCTTGGGAGCGGTTCAAAGGTATTTATCGCTCATGTCCTCACCATGGACTTAGCGAATGGTTTTTGGTACAACAATTTTGGAATGGTTTATATGAAGATTCAAGAAACATTCTCAATATGGGATCAAATGGAATGTTCACCGAAGTTGATGACAATCAAACATGGAACAAGATTGAGGAAATGGCGGTCCATAATTCACAATATAGTAGACCTCGCAAGGCTACTAGAGGAGGAAAGTATGAAGTGGACTCCGTTACTCAATTGGGTGCTCAACTTAGTGCTCACATTGACACAATCAACTTGAAGTTTGAACAAGCTATGGCTAGACTTGAGGAAAACTCAAAATCATCAAAGCATCATGTCAATGCCATGACGGCATCCTCATCAATCCCAAGTGGGATATGTGAGAATTGTGGAACTTTGGGTCATGACTCAAGTAAGTGTAGGGGAACAACCGAACAAGTTAATGCTTTCCAAGCTTACAAAAGTGGTACCCCTTATTCAAATTTTTACAATGAAAACACCAAGTTCCATCCAAATCTCTCATACAAAAGCCAAAATGTTCAAAACCCTCAAACAACATACACCCCACCACCCATGAGAAACCAAAATCAAAGACCCTTTTACAATCAAAACCAAGGCTACCAAAATCAAAATCCATACAATCACCAAAATGACCAAGGTTTTGATGTCCAAAAAGCGGTCCTCCAAATGCAAAAGAATCAACAAGAATTTTTCACTCAAATGCAAAAAGATAGCCAAGCAAAAGACACCACCATCAACAACATTCTAGCTCACACCAAGATGTTGGAAACACAATTGACTCAACCAGCATCTTCAAGCTCACAAAGACAAAAGGGGCAATTACCACCTCAAAGTAATCCCCCTAGACATGAAACGGTTAGTGCCATTCACTTGAGAAGTGGTACAAGGTATGAAGCACCGAAGAAGCAAGTTGAGGATGAAGTTGTGGAAGCTAGTGAAAAGGAAGAAATTGTGCAAAACTCCAAAGATGGAGAATCATCAAAAGAAGAAAGTTCAAAGAAAAATGAAGACAAGGCCAAAGAGAAGGAGCCCATTGTGATTAGACTTCCTTTTCCAAGTCGTCAAGCCAAGCCCAAATTTGATGATCAACTTGGAAAGTTCATGGAGATTGTGAAGAATTTAGAAGTCTCAATTCCTTTCACGGAATTAATCAATCACGTTCCGGCCTATGCAAAGTACATGAAAGATATCCTAACAAAGAAGAAGTCGATCCGGAAACTTGAGACTATCGCCTTCACTAAGGTGAGTAGTGCAATACTTCAAGGGAGTTCACCTCCAAAGTTAAAGGATCCGGGAAGCTTCTCAATACCGTGTACCATTGGCGACACGACGATCAACAAAGCCTTATGTGATCTAGGGGCTAGTGTGAGTGTCATGCCGTACTCGGTGAGTAAAAGGTTGGGAATGGGAGAGCTTAAATGCACCAATATCACACTTCAAATGGCCAATAGATCGACGAAGACACCATTAGGGATATGGGAAGATGTCCCCGTGCGAATTGGGAAGTTTTTCATCCCGGTGGACTTTGTCATTGTTGATATGGAGGAAGATTCCAACATTCCAATCATCTTAGGAAGACCTTTCCTACACACCGCGGGTGCGGTGATTGATGTGAAACATGGAGAGCTCACTCTAGAAGTGGGAGATGAAAGCATAACTTTTAATCTTGACAAGACCATGAGAGCTCCTCGTTTGCATGAGCCATGTTTCATGATTGATCATTATAGCCGGAAGGATGAAAGGAAGAGATCGGAACTCCAATGAAAGAAGAAAGATGAAGATGCTCCATTCAAAGAGCAAGTGAATTATGACAAGGAGAGCTTGCAAGGCTCATCAAAATCAACCAAGGAAGAAGAAGATGGCCTCATTGGCCAAGAGAAGAAATTGGGAGAGTTGTCTCCATCTAAGCAAGAGATTTTCAATGATCAACTCAATGAAGTTTGTGGTCTTTGGGACGACGAGTTTGAAGGGATTTTTAATCCCTACATTGGGCATGCCATCGATCATGATCAACAACAAGGGCCACGGTCTATTGAGGACCTCTACCACAATAATGAACAAGCTTTTGATTACTTCTTCAAGGTGTTGAGCAACATCAACAACACCTTGAACATGCCCCCTTGACATCTCATCAAGAATGAGAGTTTGGTGGAGTCCTCCCTAAACCACCACTTGTAAATATTTTTAACTCCCTAACTTACATTTCAATTCTTGTATTGCATTTTTGTCATTTTTGGATTTTTATTTACTTTGATCAAAATAATTGTCATGTAAGAGAGAAGTGAGGGAGGGACTAACGACTTCAATTGATGTGTAGTGCTTTACCTTAGTGTGGGGATGGCAATTGCCTAGGCTATTCATGCCTTGGTAGTGCCCCCACAATGAAGAACACAAGATTTGAAAGAAAGAAAGAAAGAATAATAAGGGAATGCGTTTGTGCACGGGTGGAGCTGAATCCGTGTACAACAGGGAAGAATCCGAGCGGATTCCTGAGAATCCGTCCGTCTTCAACAATCCGAGCGTCCTGCTGAGAAGACGTCCGTCCTGACCTGAGCTGAAATTGAAGAATTCTTGACTGTTAAAGAATCCGAGCGGATTTCTGGAAAGACGCCCGTCTTTGCAGCTGGAGAAAACAAAGAAATTTCTCTGGACTGAAATCCGTCCGTCCTGCAGCAAATCCGCCCGTCCCAACACAGAAGAATCCGAGCGGATTCTCCAGAATCCGCCCGTCTTTAGGCGAGCTTCTGAAAATTTTGAAGCTGCAGAATCCGCACGGATTGGGCCTAATCCGCACGGATTGCCCCTGCGTTTTCGAAAATTTCGACTTCTTTAAATACCCTCCCACCTTCATTCCTTCCTTCATTCATTCATAAACACTACCCACAACATCAAAACCCTCATCCTCTCCATCACAAAAACAAAAACCCTCAACAAAATCCACCAAAATCAAATCAAACCATCCTTCAAACAACAAATCAATCACTCCATCTTCAACAAAAATCAAAACCAAGAACAAAATCTTCAACCTTTGAGTCGATTTTTGATTTCATAAAGGCAAAGCCTTTCACCTTCAAATCGATTTGGGCATCCTACAAATTGAAGATTTTTGATTCTTTTCTTGGTTAGTTCATCAAATGGCAAGGACAAAGGGAGCAACAAAGGCACCAAAGGCAAAGGCTCTCTCTTAAAGGCAAAAAGCTCTCCAAACAAAGAAAGCTTTGGCAATGGTGGTATCAACACCAAACTTGGAAGTAGAACAACAACAACAAACTTCTATGGGAGCATCACCTTCTACTCCGGTAATCGATCAACTCTTGCATTATCCGGAGGTAACTTTTATTTCCGATACCCATAGAAATACATTTGTCAAGTTTGCTATGAAATCAATTCAATCCACCAAATTCGTATGTAAAGATGCCTTGGAGAAATTGGGTGTTCTTGAACAAACAAAAGCCTTTTTCAATTCCATGGGTTTGAAGAAATTGTTTGAAACAAAGGAATCGACATACCCCTCCCTTGTCTTGGAATTCTTAAGTTCTTTGAAAGTCACCAAGGTTGAGGATAGGGAAAATCTTGAGTTTCGTCTAGCTAACATTAGTAGACGCATTACCTTTAAGGAATTAGGTGAAATTTTGGGTCTTAGCGATGAATCGAGATATCTTAAGCATTATGGAAAGTATGACCCCGAGCCTCTTTAGGAGGCAATCTCCGGGAAGAAATTTGATGATTTTCATGCTTGTCGTGCTCTTTTGGTCCATCATCCGGGCATAAGAGTATGGCACAAAGTTGTGGGAAATACCATAATTGCTAGGAAAGACACCAATCATTTCACAAGACTTGATTTTATTCTCCTTGAATCGGCTTTGAATGTCGGAAGAATCCATACCAAGCCTTTCAATTCTTTGAGGCTATTGGTTGATAGATGGCTCAATGTTGATAGTGGGAAGAAGGGTACAACCGTTATTGTTAATGGCGGCCTAGTCACGGTCCTAGCCAAGCACTTTGATCCTAATTTCAATAAGGATAGCAAGTACAAGGCAAAGGGAGGTGGCCATCTTATTGATATGCCTATTATGATCAACAAGTTCAAGTGGGTTGCCCATAACCCCCTTGACACTAAATATGGATGGCTAACTAGTGAAGCTAGATCGTTCACCTTGCCCTCGAAAATTTGTCGCCTAAGTGTCCACCGGACCAACTATCTACTTCCCCTATCCGAAGAAGCCGAGTACATCATTCAACAACAAAAGGGTGATCATGAAACCCCCTCCTCTTCCATTGTTATACCGCCTTACCACTTTGTGTATGAAGAGTTCAAACCGGAAGGAGTTGAAATTGGGAAAGACTATGTCACTCTTCTTATACAAGCAATGCACAAGCAAGCTTATGAAGATCGGAAGAATGCATATTTGGCTCAATATCCTCCCCTCCTACATTTAGCTAGGCAAGGACTCCTTGATCCATCTTGTCCTTTGCCTAGTTGGGCGGATAAAGAAGCCTTGTTTCCGGGTGCATCTAGGGACGTGGTGGGAGATAATGAGGTTGTTGGAAATGGTGAAGAAATTGATGATAATATTGAGGAAGAAGCAAGTGGAGATGGAGAAAGAGATGGTGAAGATGATGATGAACAAGATGATGGAGAAAGTGAAGAAGAAAGTGACAAGGAAAGTGGCAATGTGACCACTTCTTATGAGGGAAGTGGTGATGATGATAGCATGATGGAAGACTAGCAAGCCTTGGAGACTCCTACACTCCCATGGTGTGTCTATATCTCTTTGTATCTTATTTCATTTTGATCATTGTTGGTTTAGTCCTAGCAACATCAAAGGACTCACACCTCGGTTCCATTGAGGTGTTCTTCTTTTATTGTTCCCATTTGTAAAATCCAAAATGACAATCTAGTTTCATGCATAGCATAGTGTGTGCATGAACTATACCCATCCTTGGACATTAGCAATAGTGTCTCACTCGGTTTGGGGAAGTTAATGCATACACAACGGGAGGTAATCTAAATTATCCTCTCCGTCATAACAAAAACCATGCATCATGTAGTATAGCTTAGTATAGAATTGCATTTAGTATAGAAATCATGCATCATCTTTGCATAATTTCCATCATTTTGGCCATTGAGGACAATGCCCATATTAGTGTGGGGATGGGAATTCTAACACTTAACTTTTATTCAAAAAACCATAAAAATTGAAAAATTTCAAAAATCATAAAAATTGAAAAAATTGAAAAATCCAAAAACAAGTTCATTTCCTTTGTATATATTGTCTTGTATATATTGTGTTTATCCTTATTCACTTTGATTGACTACGCCACATCCGAGACATGAGGATATTGAAGACCGCATGGTCTGATCTTTCCAATCTCCTTTTTCCTCTTTATGTTAATGACTATGTGGCTTTATTTTGATTGATGCGGTAAAACAATGTGAACTTAGGATTGCATTTAGTTTATATGGCATATTAGTTGGTAGAATCACTTGCATTAGGATGTATATATATTAGTTGCATCATGGCATGTAGTTTGCATGTTAGAAAAATTTTGCGAAACCGTCTATTTGGGAAGCTTGACAAGTGTATATAGGCCCTAGTAGATGCTTTTTCTTCTTAAGACTTTGCTTGTTAGAATACTTGTAAAACACCCTAGGATGTGTCATGCTAGTATCCTTTGACCCATGGTTTAAGCCCTAGTCAAGAGTACCTTGTGGTGTGATAACTCCTTGGCTACCGTTTATTCTAAGGTGACCCTTGAAACCATGCAACCATCATTCATCCATGTTCTACCATATATTTTTGTCATCAAAGGGAATGGGCACAAAAAGAAATCAATTTGAATTCAATGAAATGAAAAGTGAAAGAAAGTTTGCAAAAATGCATCAAATGAAAAGAGGAGCAAAAATAGAACTCCTAAGCTTCAAATACAAGGCACCCTCGTTACTAATTGGGGTGACTTTGAAAATGTTCAAAAGAAAATGCAAAAAGTTGTCAAGTGTTGAAATTGCCAAAAATCAAAAAGAAATGGCAAAGAAAGTGTTCTCAAATGTCAAATGCCACAAGAAATTGGGGGGAAAAACAAAAACAAAAGCAAACTCCCAAAATGAAACTCAAATATCTATTGATCCCTTTATCCATCGTATCCATTTTTGTGCATGGTAGAGAGGGGACGACCCTTCTTCTTGTCTAGGCAAGAGGGGGAATTCCGCGATCCTCAAGTGTTTCTAACACCATAGGGAGTCTACTCTTGACAAAAGCATTTAACGATTGACGACAAAGGTACCCTAGATTGACACATTTTGGAGGTGATTTATTGGTATCCTTCTAGGCTTAGTAGTTTGAACAAATTGCATCTATGAAGGATTGTATACCCTTGAATTGCTTCCCTTGTAGATAATTTCTGCCACTTGATGAGGAAAGTGGCTATTCTTTTTGTAGATGCATCCATTATGTGATTTTGTGTGCTTTAATGTTTGGATGTGTCGCCATTTTGGCAAGACCCACCTTGCCTTGCAAGAAGGCATCCTACCTCATGGTTGTCTTGTTGTGAGTTGAAGGGGCGGAGTGAGACCCGCTAATTGTCTCATATCGGCTATTATTATTAGGATAGGTTAGTATTGGTCCTAGTCTTTGTTACCTCTTTAGTCGGGACGAGCAAAGGTTCGGTTTGGGGATATTTGATGTGACCATAATTAGCGCATATTTAGCCCCCGAATTAGCCTTGTTCCCATGCTTTTTAGTGCCTATTTGGGTCATTTCTTGTCTTTAGTTCTTTGTTTTGCATATTCTTTGAGATTTTGATCCCTTGGTAGGAAAGGAGTAAGAATCTTGCATTTTCATGGCAAAACGAGGCTAAATTGATTGTATTCAATGACCAAGCATCAAGAAGAGACAAGACTAGAAGGCCTTTGTACATATCATAGTAGAAGAACAATGTTGAGAAAGGATCCTTGCGTCCCCAAGGAAATCCCCAAGGAATTTATGAAGAAAAGGGAAGAAAAGAAGAAGAATTGCCGCTGACCAACAATCCGAACGGATTGCAGACAATCCGTCCGTCCAGCCTCAACAATCCGAGCGTCCCTCCTTGGAATCCGCTCGGATTCCCCCTCAACAATCCGAGCGTCCCTCTCCTGAATCCGCTCGGATTGCACCGCCCAAATCCGGCCGTCCCGACTCTAATCCGCCCGGATTCCTGCACAGCACGGATTTCATTCTTCAAGCTACGAAAAGAGAAGCCCTTCTCTCAGAAAATACCGGGTCTTCCTTGCTCAACTTAAAAAGTGTAATTACTAGTTTAGCCCTTAGTTAACCCTAATGCATCCTCCCTAATTTTCACTATAAATACCCCATTAGTCTAATTAGAGGAGCATATGTTCTTCTTATCAATAATTAGTGTAGTTAATATCAATCAAATCTCTCTCAAATATTGTAATCAAGTATTAATCAAGTTTTAATCCAAGTTTTAGTTCTTTAATCTCTCTCTTGTTCTTCCTTTATTTTGGGTAATTAGAAGATTATTGGGTTTATTGGGAGATTGACAACCTTCCATCAATCATCAAGTTCTTCTATTATTCTTTGCATTATTATTTTGGAATCATTAGTAGGTATAATCTCTTAATTCCTTTTTAATTATTGTTAATTACTTTCATTTATTCATCATGTTTCATATTGTTAGTATGATTGACAACCTTGCTAGCATGATCAACATGATAATGAGTGAGTAGTCTCTTAGCTAGGGTTTAATGGGTGATTAGGGGAAACCAACATGGGGAATGATTCATGCTTAAATTAATATGCTTTCATATCTTATTTGCTTGCTTGTTTTGATCTTAATACATGCACATGTTATATTTGATGAAATGCTAAGCCTTTGAATCCTTGCATTTACTATCATCTCCTATCTTTTCAATGAGACTTGTAAGACATAACCCAACTCGAGTCTCATTAGACCATGCATGTTGTTGAGTAGGGAAGATTAAGTCGACTTGTAGGTGTTGTACAATCTAATCGATTCGGCTCCGGGACCCAAACTTTCCTAGGATTGTAAGATATAACCCAACTCAATCCATCACAACAATAATTGCTTGCTTATAATTTGAGAACATGTTTGTATGATCATATCCCATGATTCCCCTATGAACCCATGACACCCTAGTGCCTTTAATCAATTGTTTACACCCCTTACTTTAATTCATCTTGCTAGTTTATTTTCATTGTTATTCTAGTTTAGTAACCTTCTACATCAACCCAATTTGTGACACCCTTAGACACTACTAGTTACAATAGAATTCTCATTTCAATACCCGTCCCTTGGGATCCGACCTTTACTTGCCTCTTTACTAATTGTAGAGTTGTTTGTGAAGTATAAATTGTGTTTTGTATCGACCATTGACCAACGACCACATCTACTTAATTGTGAACACGAAATGGCCTCGATCACCCTATCTATCCTATTGCACAATACAGATCACCATGACCCAGTAGATGTTCTTTGGCCCTCCTTCACGGCATGACCTAGGACAAAAACCAAAGTCACTCGGAAACTGTATAGGCTTAGATAATAGTCTCCAGTTTAAAGATTCGACTCATAGGAATATCATAGAAGTCCCTGCCATGACCAGGCGTCTATAATAGATCTAAGGGACTCTATAAATGTCATTGCTCGGCAAAGTGTCCCACAGTCTGCCTATGTAAACGACTAGTCATCCTTATGACCTTATGGTGCTGAACCTACCATCAATCGTCTTACAATCTAGTCACTCTGAGACGTCACCTCATTAAGTGACTAGAGGCTAATACAATGTTCATCCTATTCACTTGAATTGGTGTTCAACATTGTCTCCACAACCAATTCGGATAAACAAGGTATTCTTGTTTTCAGTCAAACTGAATAATTGAGTTCTTAAAGAGACTCAAACAATGAATGCGAACATGACTTACATAAATATTAATACGCTATCCAATATTTACATAACGATCTTTAGCAATTAAGGTATACTCTTCAATCACATTGAGATAACATAACCATCATGTCTACCTTATGCCTACGGCTTTGATTAGAGGATTAGCAACAGTTGCATCACTCTAATTTCCATTGCTATTTTCCTTTGTTATATGCAATCTTTTCATCACATAGAGCCTTTTTAAGTACATGTCTAAACAAGTTTTAGACTCTGGTTATAAAGTCAGTCAAACACTCCCACTGTTTTCACAGTCTCTCGAGAGACGATATTCGGCTAACGGAACTACTCTAATTCCATTAAATTCCGATTATCAACTATCTCTTAAACAACATCGGATGTTGTAATGTACTTAGCTTTCGTACATGATTTGTACGTATAACGCTTATACATGCACATTCTTCCTATGACATCTTTTATGTATGAGTCCTCATACATGTCTTCTTTATACATGTATAACTTCTTATACATATTATTCTTTATGCACATAGCACTCTTACATGCTAACCATTCCTTAACGAGGCTCAAAACATCTTATAAGCATAGGAATGTTTCCGTGTAATCCTTTTACACAAAATTCACAAATTCCTCCAAACTACAAGAGTAAATTCTCGGTGCTTCTCAAGTACTCAAGGCTGCTCTTGAGAATTTCTAGTGACACTCACTAGGAAATGATTGGTAATGACTTCTCATATTCTCAATATGATAAGTCCCGACGAGAGCAGCTTTTAGCATATTTAATAGATCCTGCAGTGGAAGCAAAAAGATCATATTAATTTGTTCAACAACTTGAACGAGTCAAGAATCTTATCACATAAGTCTCTTGACTAAGATGCTAGTATCCATAGAGATCTATCTCATTAGATCCAGATATTTAAGATGCGCCATGATACTCTCAAGTATTCACCCGAGAATATTTCTAGTCACTAATATGTCAAACACATATTTAGACTAAGAAACATCACCTTAGCTACATTTCTAGTCACTAATATGTCAAGCACATATTTTAGACTAAGAAACTCACTTTAGCTCCCACTAAACTCCATGCAACATCATGTTATCTCGACACTCGAGTAATACCATTTTTATAGACTACATGATTGAACCCAAAGTTCCAACTCTTTGACGTATATAGATCACAGAAGGGATCTTTCAAGCATGCTAGGCTTCTTAGCATTGGCAACATCAACAAAACTTCTCCCTTCATAAGATACATTCAAGGAGAAAGTTTCGTTATCCTTTTGCCTAAACTCATCCTCATGAGAGGCTATATTGCTAAGACCATACGAATTGATAAAGGCATTTGGGTTGTCACAAACTCTCTATAACAAGCCCAAATTTTAAACATCTTATGTAACCTTTACGACAAGATCAAGGTAACCAACCAAAGTATTCACCTTAAATCAAGTCTCGAAATTCCTTATCGCATCGTGTGCAAGGAGACCAATTTGAATTGCATGGTGACACGCCATCGCATAGAGTTCATACTATAGAAAAGCCTTTGATGAGGGTTTAAGATTCGTCACTTTTGAAAAGTAACGCAATATTATCGCAAAATTATCTCCTTATAACCACTGAGCCACAATAAATACTCAGTTTGTGGGTCTTGGACTTCCGTAAGTTCAAAATTTCTCCCACTCTGTCTTCCAGAAAATGAAAATCTTTTTGGAAAGACAGTATTATGAGCCACAAACTCTTTGTTCTCGTTTTGGAGGAGTAAAAACCAAGTGGTTCAACTTTGGATAACCCTCACAAATACACAAATTGGTTCTGACCAAATGTATAATAAGACAAGTTAGGAATTCTCCCTATCCATACCTCATATGGAGTCATTTAGGCTATTATAGTCCGGTTTTAAACTTTTAGTGAGAAAATACTTTACAAAAATTGCGAAAAATGTCAAACTATATCTCATAAAGTTCGGTTTATATACTTGACTACACCATACTCTATGGTGTCCCAAGGAGAAGGTATTATGTGAACTAGTTCACAATCTTCTTAGTGATTATCAAGATCATTACTTGATATCACCCATTTGATCTTCAAAGTCATTACTTTGAAACTTCCGATCAACATCTTGATCTTGACGTGCTTTTTGTTTACTACTTCATTTTGAAAATATTCCACGTTTAAAAAAATCACTTTTATGTCTTATTAAATAGATATGAAGTTATCATATCTACTTAACATTACGGTAAAAGTAACGAAGTACATATAACCTACTATTGGCCTTACACATCCGTATGTATATGGTCAATCACCTCACTATTGTGTTTCTTTTCTGCAAAAGAAAACATAATAAATGCACATACCATAAGATTCTCAATATAATGGTTGTGCGATGTGCTAATCGTTTATACGTGAAACGAATTTACTTGAGGTTTGATCAATTGGGTTCACCGGATTAGAGACTTTAAAATCTACAAGATAGTATAATATTTAGTTTTCGTGAAGAATGTAAAATTCCTCTAACTTGAGTGGTCTAAACCAACCACCAAGTTATCATAGGAGTAGGTACAACCTTTTGTTTTAAATCACATGAGTGATGCCTTCTATGCATAAACATAGATGATTACATTCTTTTAAAACCAAATTTAGGTACATTTGTCCCTATCGAAATCATTGCTACTCTAGCACCACTTCGATACAAAAATGTCCTATGCTAGACGTCTTACGTTTTATCAATTCATGTAAACTTCTTTACAAAGAAATGACCCGTACTTGGTATCTCATACCAAGATAGTGGAACTAGCCTATCCTTTGAGTAGATGTCTCTATCAACTTTGTCCTATCGCATACATCTAGAGTTACTTCTTCTTAACTCCCACTCACTTTCACATTCCTCTTTGCTTCAACAAGCAAAAATGAATCTCATGAAGACCTTTCTTCATGTCATTCATGATATTTTATACACTTAGTAAGAGTGAATTACTATAAAGTGAGTGCAACATGTGGCAAATCTCAACTTCTTGCGAAATTGGACTACCTAACCGTTCAATTGTCATCATATGCCTAAACTCTTTAGCGCATAAACAATCGATTTGACCTTTCTCGAATTGAGCCATTTGACGGTATCATATTGGAGTATTATAAGTGTTTTTGAAAACTCTTTTCGCAAACTTTGGAATTACACTTGAGTAATTAAAACTAATATGTCATCATCATGACGGAGGAGGTGTCACTTCCGAAATCAAGACTCTCTTGATAAAATGTGACTTCCTTTTAAACTCGTAATATGAGTTTGCAACATGAAACCCCTTTTTAACATGTATGGACGTTAATTAAGTTGTATAATAACCGCAAAAATCGTTGTAATCTTATGTAGGTGAATTGGTAAATCATGTTACCAATCATTAATTCCTCCAAAGAAACCGCTTTCTATGAAATAATGAAACAAGTATAACAATAAATAGAGAAAGGAGGATGAAGTGCGCGATGTCATACATTTATGAGAATGAACGAAAAATAGGAAAAATTAACATTCAATGTTTTAATTTTACTTGTGAAACATCTTTAACAAGTTTTAACATTTATATAATGATCTTTCACTAAATTATATAAATGATTCCAAGACCTATATATTAAACAAAAATGAGCATCGCTTGGGCGAAACATCCCATAATTGTGTAAATTCGGTAAGTCACGCTGACTAATTCTACCTCTAGAACTCTTGGTCGACGAATTTCTTTAAATCCATCTACTAGCCCCGGAACACAAGACCGTCTTATATCCCGTTGAGTCCAACCAATTTTGGCGTGTGATAACCGCTTACCACCCTACTTACTCAAGGTAAAAAGAGAACACCCCGCTTGGGCGAGCGTGGCTCTAATGAACAAGAGATTCATAGGTGTTACTAATTGGTAAGATTAATCTCAATTTTAGTTATGTGAGAGATCTTGTCAATTTAGTCATAAATTCCCTATAAGTGAACTAAGTCGGTGAATGTAAATGACGTGAATTGACAATCGCGAAGATAAAATGCATGTGAATGGCGATTTTGGCATGCGCGAAAATAAAACAAGCAAACAAGTAAGCATATGAATAAATCCTAGTATGGCCACCTAGTTAATAAAAACTAGTCTATTACACTTCGGAAACCAACTCCTTGGTCCCTTGCCTCTTCATTCCATAAGTGACTCCTTCTTGTGTGATTTGGAACACCTTCCAAAAATAGACTCCGTCTCGATGTAATCCGTCTTTTGGAAACGCCGGTAAAAATAACTAATACAATGGAATTACATAGCTATTCCTATTATACATTAATTAATAAAATAAATAAAACTATTAATTACTTACAAACCGACGATACGAGATCGTATTTAAATTACAAACAAATCGATATTCCCATTCATTTCGGGTAATAACGATTAAATAAACTAGGCCATACTAGGTACAACACGATAAATACTTTAAATAAATGACAATAATTCATTCAACTTAAATAAATATGCTTAAAATGCTGTAAAATGATACCAAAATCGCCCTATCTATCAATCGTTGGTATCCATCTCGGGTTTTTGTGGATTTAATCGATTTTTAACATGTAAAAATCAATAATCAACTCTTATGTCTCATTTAAGTCCAAACTAATTGTCCAAACTGTTTTGAACCTCAAAATTAGCCTTCACTAATTTCATGATGAATAAGTAGTTTGATTTGGTGATATTTTGCTAATATAATCGGTAAAATCATAATTTTTAAGTAAAAATCCAAAATAATTGAAAAATTACCCAAAAAATTGAAACAAAAATTTTGAGTATTCTGGAACACTCCCAAGGACACCAAAATATCAGAAAAATTGCCCCAAAAATCCGGATAAAATTTATGAAGAAAAAGATCGATATTTATCGGTTTTTAACCACTAAAACCAATAAACATCAAAACAAGGTGAAACATTTTAAAATTCACTTTTAACATTTAAATAATATTTTTAAATGTACATAAATTTATCATGGGCAGAATTAATTGTTTTGAAATTATGATTAATTTATTTCACTTTTATCGACTTTTATCTCATAAAATCAATAAACATGCAAAATATTCGAACCAACCTTCGACCTTTTGCATACAATCAGTAGAAAATATACATGAAATACCATAAACAATCCATGGACCGAATCAATTTTAACTATTTTTAGTCAATTTTTAACTAAAATACGGCATTTTGACTCGGTTTTCTACCAAAAATCATTAAAAATAGAAAAATAACTTCATAAATCACCAAACTTAACCACAAATCTTTTGAGATCAGTAGGTATGCATGTCCCAAAAATTTCGTGCTAAAACCTCTTCTAACACAATTTTTGAGTTTTTAAAATTATCTCATAATTCATTAATATGCTTAAAATCAACAAGCAAATTACAATCCTAAGCTCTGATACCACTTGCAAGATCATAGATCCATATTAGACTCTCTAATAAAAATTAAATTATCTCATAATTTATCATTTTGATGATCTATGTAACATGCATGCAAATATAAAAGCAGAAAAATGAAAGTTTAAGCAAAAACAATTTCCTTACATTGAAAAATGGTAGTATTTGGGTACAACCAAGATCACCCATCTTGGTTGTTCTTGAGCTATTAAGAATGGCAAGATCATCTAATCTTCAAATTAGAAGAGCTCCTTTAAGTTGCACCCAAGAACAAACCTCCAACTCATATGATTAATTTTAACTAGAAATTAACCATATAACCCATAACCCTTGAATATTATGTAAATAATACTAACACTCTTAGTATTTATTTTGTTTTACTAACAATCTTAGTAAAAATGATGCTTATGATTTTTAGAGAGATAGACAAATTGTTGTTCACATGCAAAAATGTACAAGTGAAGTGGTAGAAAAATGAACACGATTTGGAGAGTATTTGGGGAAAGTGGCGGGTGGAAGGGTGTAGGAGTCAACTTGTTTTTAATATTGTCCAATCTTTTGTCACATGCACAAAGATGTTATGACAACTTATGGAAGAAAAACAAGTAAAAGTGAAATGATTATGATCATCCACTAACTTCATTTACACGGTCCAATGTCCCATTTACTGGTCTATTTTGGTTCTTATATTTGTCGCACAAATACGTGTAAATTTTATAAAAACATCGTTTCATGTTTAAATGCTTCCAATTAATTTCGTCCAAATCACTCCGTAAATATACGTGTACCACTACACATATTTTTTACGTACTAATATTAATCACAATAATCAATTAGTACAATTTTAGTGAATTAACAATTAATTAACTAAAACCCGTCTCATAAAACTTATTATTTAATTATCGCGTAATTAAATAATAACCGCCGCCCCTCGAGTTCGCAACTCGAAATCTCTCTAAATCAATTTAATCGACTAACTCTTAGTCAATTTAATCAAGGGACTAATTTAAACTATATCTCATATAATTAATTAGCTTTCGTGTTGGGGCTCGTTCTTTAGGTGTGACCGAAAGGGATCTGCTGAACACCGCCGTCTCACGACAGTAACGTCAAACTCTAGTTGGCCAACCGTTACCGATATACGTTGATCAGCTGACTAGTATTGCCAATGAATATCCCATGCATATTCCTTAATGAGATTTAATAATATTATCAAGCACTATTGTGGAGGACAAAAACTCCAACAGGGATTATGGCTTGTAATATGGCTTAGAAATGGAGTCTCCTGGCTTGATGTAGCCTGAGCACATAAAGGTAGGTTAAAATGTCATGGGTTCAAGTTTCCATGTCTTGGCTCTAAAGGATGGGTATACTTGACAAGCTTGAGAGGATTCTCAAAATTCCTAACTGTCTCCCTGTAACGGTCTCGAGAAGGACTTAGGGTGTGTGAAAGGTTAAGTGAGGGTGCTAGCTGATCTATCTTCATCGACGTCTTGATTCTATATAGAATTCAGCAGTATTCTGTTCAGTATTTAATTTCAGGCTTGTTCTTGATTCAGACTCAGATTCTTGGTCTAGAATATATCTTGGCTTTTGCTCAGATTCTTGATCCAGGTTTTTGAAGATAACTTTGACTTTGGATATTGACATTGACTTGCTTGATTAAGCCTTCTTCTTTTGACTCGTGTGTCTTGGATTACGGGCATAACTGCGGCCTATGATATTGATCTTGGTCATTTCTCTTGAATGAGCCTTTGTCTTTAATCATGGCTCGTATCATCTTGGATTTGGTTGCTACCATGGATTTGGGTCAGACTAGCACCTTTGGTGTGAAACAGGTTGGTCTTTAGTAACACGGGTTGTTTATTGTGGGGAACGGGCTTGCCATCTGTCGTGGATCGTTAACAAGGGATATGGTCTGGATTCGTCCTAGAATCTCTTGAGATAGGCCCGTTCTAAATTGGGGTATAGCGAGGTTTCTGTTGCCATACATGGAATAGGTAAGAACATGGACACGGAGTTTTGGGTCCTCTACAACTTGGAATGGAACATCGTTTAAGTGTACTCACATCGACAGACATGTGTTGTTCTTCATTTTAAAATGTCTCAATAAAATTCTTGTTGTCACGGAAAAAGGGTAAAGGAAGAGATAGGATTGAATATTTGGATTGAAAATTGTACTTTTATTGAAATGAGTAATAAATGTATAGACTCGAGAAGACACGTGACTCGTGGGACAGCCCCAGGTTGTCATTAGAAATGAAAATGGACACGAAGAAAGACACTAGAAAAATTATGGTAAAGAAAGCCTAAGACCCGAACGCAGACTTTGATTCGATCTCATATCTAGACTCTTAATCATCGGCTCACGCTTGAACATTTTCTTTTCCAGCAACTGGCTTCGGCATCTGACTTTTAGCATTCACCCATTTGAGCACCCCGTCCTCATCATTGGGAACACTGGAAGGATAACAGTCAAGAAGAGTTTCTTGGTAAGTGGTATATCCATGAGGATTGCCTAAGCTGCCTTGTGGGTTAAAAGTTGAGAGGGACAATTTCCCACTTTCAATCATATCTTGGATCATATGCTTCCAACAAAAGCATGCTTTTGTATCATGTCCTCTACCACGATGATATTGTCAATATGCATTACTGTTCTATCTAGACAGTATATTTTCAGGGTCTGGAGTTGGACCGACTAGGTGTAATTTTCCTTGTGATAATAGCATTTGTAGCGTTGCTGCATAAGTGATTCTAAGTTTAGTGAATGCTCTAGGAGCCCGCACCGGTCTTCTGGGTGGAGCTTTCATGAGTTTAGCCCTATCACACTTAATGTCAGTTTGAGAAAGGTCGATACATGATACTCGCCGCTGTCGATATTATCCTAGATGATATTTTTTAGTTTGTAGCAACTCTCGGTGTAATGCCCCCTTCCTCTATTGTATTGACAATACGAATTACCATCCCAAAACTTAGACTTCTTTTCCGGATCTGGGGTAGGCCCTATTGGTTGAAGAAGACGTAAAGAGGATAATTTGTTTAACGCCAGGGCATAAGGTATGCTTAGACTTGTGAATGACCTGGGAGAGTTGTTAGGTTTCTTTGACGAAGGCTCTATTAGGTTGCCATTGTTGATTTTAATTCCTGGATAAGAAGAACTAGAAATAGATTGCTCACTTGTTGCTTTAGGACTGTTAGGTTGAGGCTTTGTCTGGACACTTTTCATCTTGAGAGGTTGGGCCTCAAGCTTCTTACCCACTTCAGCAACCTGGCTCTCCATGTTAGAAAGCCGAAAGTTTAGGTTATCAATGGCTCCTTCTAACTTGGAAAATTTATCGTTGAAGGCAATGAAAAGCATGAGCATTCCACTTTGGATATCGTATTCCTCAAGCACGTTGATCTCTTCGTCGTCACGAGGATCGAGGAGATGAGAACAGTCTATGGATGACTCTTCATAATGTTTAGTACTGCTAGACCCAAGAGGGTCGATCCTCTCGAATTGCTCGACAGACGGTGGCACTGTATTACTGGAAGCTTGCCCTCTTTGATCATATCTTAGATGGTGTGTTTCAAGAGAAAACACTCTTCAATATCATGGCCTCTACCTTGGTGATATAGAGAGTATTTGTTGCCCCTCCAGAGGTTCACCTTCTTCTCTAAAGGTGGATCCGGAGTCGAACCTATTGGATGTAGCTTACCTTGGGCAGAGAGTCTCTTCAAAGCATCGGCATAAGACATGCCTTAATCAGAAAGCACCCTTTGATGCCTCCCATGTTTCATTTCGGTTGTTTTCGGCTTCCTAGGAAGATATTTATTGCAAGAGGTAAGCTCTGACTAGAGGTTTCTCTAGGTGGCGTGTTCTTTTCCACCATCCCATTTTCAAGGGCGAGGACGCGAATGCTCAAATTTTTCACTGTAGCTTGAACTCGTCGGACCATGGCATAAACGTCTGGGATAGACACGGTGACTGTGGCTTGAACTGCTTTGTGATTTTGCTGACTGACGGAACTTGTTGGATTCCTACTCGACAGAAATGACGCGCATTACAACTCGATTCGACATGGGATCACGCATACTAAGGCAATAAGCAACGATCACAGGAAGGGACAAGTAATCACGAGGATAAGACGACAAATCTAGATTTGACTTGTGAATTCGTGAAATGTCGTGAGCGACTTCTCGTGTTTGAATTCACGGTGCTTGACTTTAATTTTAGACTCGACTGTTGACTTTGACGGGGTGACCCTTATATGGTTGACCATATTGACGGGATTGATGACACGTGTTGATTCTAGACTCAGGTTTAAGTGTAGATACCCGAGGTGTGCTCATAGGTGTTAAGAAGACGGCTACAGTTTAGACTCAAATGTGAGGCCCATTGAGACTTGTGTGTTGAGCCTCGGGATGTGTCATTAGGGAAGTTTTAAAAACACGGCTTTGAAAGAAAATGGATTTGAAAGGTGAGCCCCATTAAGTCTTTTGTGTACGACTCGGGCAAGTGTGACACGAGGTGTAGAAAATATTTAGATCCTAACTGAATTAGGGTATGGGGTCCAAAATGACGGCGTGACGCCTTAGGACTTGACTTGAATTTAAAAAGGCCCAAAATGTAAAGGAAGACGGGTTTATGACACGGCAAAGTTCCGACTAGGACATAGCCGGTTTGAATTTTGACTCTAACTTAGCCCAATAGAATTTACATATTTACATTTACATTTACATGGTTTGAAAATATTTTGGTTTAGAAGGTTTTTTTTGGAATTTTTTTTAGGACGTTTTTTTTCGATTTTGTTTTTGAGAATTTTCAACGGATTTTTTTTATACAGAATTTAAAATTGACTTTAACTTTGAAAATGGAATTTTATAGAAAGTGGTTTTTGAAAGGAAATGGATTTTACATTTACAAAAAATTGGACATTATTTAATTTACAAAATGGATTTTTGAAAAGCTTTTTTTTTTTTTTTTTTGGGAAAATTGAAATTTGAAAATCGGAAAATTCGGCATTATTTGGTTTACCAATGGGACATTTGAAAGGTTTGAAAATAAATTTTATTTACACAACAATTTTGACATTATTTTGTTTATAAATGAGGAACTTAGACACGTGATTGATTTGGAAAACGCATACAATGTACACACACAAACAAGCATTATAACAGTATGCTGAGTGTATTTAAAGGGTTTTGGCTTAAAAGGTGGGTTGCCATACCAAGCAATCAAACCCTAGTTTGTGGTGAGGTCCGTGCCAAACATGAGTAAGGTCGGTTCCTTGTCCATTTCCTCGAGTAGTGAAAGCTCTCGGTACAAACATGAGTATGCACCGCAGTATGGTTGACGTCAATCGCTATCCATCTTTAGGCCCAGATAGGAATTCGGACCGTCCAGACGGGACGATTGGTCGAATGGGTGGTTTAGGGCTTAGGAAGACCAAATAAAACGACCTAAGAAGGTCGAGTAATGAGAATCGACAATTGTCTCGTATAAACTATCCCCTAACCTTGTTCTAGTTTCACCCTGGGTAACACGTAAGTGTATCTTCCTCAGCGGAGTTGCCAAACTGTGGACATGGGCCACCCGCGCCGCGCACACCCTTTCGAGGCGGCGGCGCTTCTCCCACAGAACCTTGGTTTGCCAAAGTACATCATCGGCCGTTATCGATGGGTGAGGCATTGAAACCGGTGAAAGGTGGAATAAGCCTGCATTTGTGGAGTCGCCACCAATTTATTGTGGAAAAATTGAAAACCGTTCGAATACCTCGTGCCATGTCAAGAAACAAAGTAATGACATGAACACTAAGAACTCGTTACCCTTAGCATTCTATGTCTAGAATGACTCTCGAAGATGCCAATGGACACGGATGTCCAGAGATAACTAGAGTAAGGGGTGAGGGTACGTATTAGGAAGCTCTTTAATTCGAACACCTAATCCCGCCCGCCTAGATAGCGGCCTCTACTAATGATTAGGGAAATCGTTCATATTTCATATGTCGTCGATGTAATGCATGCAATGCAACAAACATAGATTTATCCTAGCATGTGAAATTAGACTATGTCGGTTAACACGTGTTTTAACAAACAATTCGTGGTCGGAGTAGATGTTAGATTCAATTACATGTGAATGCCATACAATTAAATCATACATAATAACTATGAATGAATATTAAAATTACAAGAATTAAAATTAAAAACATTACAAGGATTTATTTGATCTACTTCAGAAGCACGCTCGAAAACGGGATTTCAAAGAAGAAAATAAAAAAGAATAGAAAACTTAAAATTAAAATACAAATATACGTCAGATTAGGGGCGATAATACGGATAGTAGTTGGTTTAAACCGTAATTAGAAGCTACGTCAAAGCGAGAAAGAGTTCAGAGATAGAAACCAATCCAGAACAGGCGCAACATCTGCTGCGTCCTCTGGAAGAGGCGCATCAATCTCTGCGTCTGTTCTACAGCTGGGCTCTAGCTGTGAAGTCAGAACCGCAACACTGTTATCATTCATTGGTAGATTTAAGATCGATTATTGATATTAGACTCGAGTTGAAGTGTTCTAACCGATTATAAGCATCTGGGCAAGTCATAAAACGAATTAGAAAACGAGAATTACAGCGGTTTACAAGTTTACAATGAACTCATGTCAGAAATACAAAAGGGAGAAACTTAAGATTAAAAATGGAATTAGGCAAATAAGACTCGAAAGAACATTTATGTATCAAGTTAGGATTCCAGAACCTCGAAATGAACAAGTCGAAACCCTGAATAATCGATTTGAATTAAAACGGCGAAAACCCGTAAGTATTGAATTACTCGGGATTAAGGACGATTAAAGCATTGTAATTAAAAGGATTTGTTTAAAAAAAGATTTATATACTGAAACAACAAAGAAAACAAAGAAAAACAAAAGAAATAAGAAAAAGAGAAACATGCAGGAAGTCGAGGAAGAAGAAGAAGCGCAGGAGCAGTAGGCAGCCTCTGGAAGAGGCGCAGCAGAGCTGTGACCCTTTGAAGAGGCGTAACTGCTGCAGCGTTTCTTCTCGACGTCTGACTTCTGCTGTTTTGTGAAAACGGTTTTAAAAGACGAAGTTTTAAATTGGTTTTCGAACGTGTCTTTGATATAGACTTACATTAATTGATACAAAAAAAGGTATAAATATAAAAATAGGATTTACACTCTCAGACTTACATGTTTGACGAAACGAGATTGACTAAAGTTATCGTTTTAGTGATTGCTTGACTCGAATATGCGTGGAAAGTGCCCTCGTTAGAGGATTTAGTAAATTAATTAGGTTGATTAAACATGGAGTTGGTCAAATTGGTCGGTCTATGCAACGTGACTGGGACTTAGAAGGATCTGAGCTTACGTGGTCGATTGATCAAGCACGTAGGCATCAAAAGCAATAGCGTAGTCTAGAATACAAAGAGAAAGAAAGAAGGGGCGGAACACTCCAGTGCCAAATATGGAGACCGAAGGCCTCTATTTATACTAAACATATGAAGGAGTTTAGGAATGACACGGATTTGGAAACAAATCACGGAAATATTCTGAAAAACGTGAAAAGAGGGCTGGAGAAGATGCGCAGCAGCCACTGCGACCCTTGGAAAAGGCGCAGCACCTGCTGCGTCCTTTCTCCAGAGGTTTCCTTCTCAGCAAGAAAGAATTCCGCGTTTTTTATGGAATTTCGGTAGATATACACTTCCTTATTCCGTAAAACATAATATTGCGGAAGATACTTCCTTAAAATATTAAATTTAATTAGGAAAAATTATCCAGAGAACTCTAGAATATTCCGGAATATTCCGACTCGGCATTTAAACCTTTTTTAGAAAATGAAGCGGTTTTTTACCCGGACTCCAAATGAACTCTAATTACTATCAAAACGACCGTATCGGTGCGTAGGTGACTCGGTTGTTTGAGTTATCACTTGTCGATGAACTTACAGACTGTCATAAATCGCTCCGCGTATCAAACATGCGGCCCAATCATCACTGGGTGGTTGGCGGAAAGTGTAGAAATGAGGTATCTACACAAGTACCTTGGGGTGGGGGAGCCTTGCCTTTTTAATGATTGAGTGAGAGAGACGGAGAACGTGTTCGAGGTAGTGAGGTGCCCAGAAGAGCTTAAGGTGGAGCAAGCCGCCTTCTACTTAGGAGGATATGCGGGAGGTTGGTGATACAAGGAGCGCGAAGCTATGAATAACTTTTATGAAGAGAGGGGCGAAGCCGCCATCCCTTGGGCCGATTTCAAGATGGAGATGACGAATGAGTTCATCCCCGAGCACGTGAGATGTAAGCTTCAAGCGCAATTCGACCGGTTCGTTATGACCGATGCTATGACCGTGCAAGACTACTAAATTCGCTTTTGTGAGGTCGCTACTTACGTGGAGGACCTTCACCTTTGCCAATCTCATTTGGCTCTCAAGTTTGAGGGAGGTTTGACCGTCAAGCTCTTGGAAAATCTCCCACCCGGAGATTTGTCTAGCGTGAAAGAAGTCTATGCTAGGGCCCGTAACGCGGAGAGGCTACTCGGGGTGACCAAGGATGCTAAGGAGAGGTCCGGGGAGAAAAGGAGGAATGAAGGTGAAGGATGTTATCAACCCATGGACATTACTTTTAACCAATCCAAGTCATACTTGGGAGGAGCACAAGGAAATAGCTTTGGTGGACAAGAAACTATGGGATTAAGGCCGCTAGTGAAGGAGGAGGGTTAAAGTGCTATAATTGTGGTAGCCTCGGTCACAAAAGGGTGGAATGCCCTAGTGCTCAAAAGGGACATAACCGGAGATTTGGACAAGGAAACTCTTACCACACCCCTTCCCAAAGCGGGGCAAGCAACTGAAACTCGTGGGATTAGGGTAATCCAAGGAATGCAAATCTCAACTTCAATGGTGGAAACAATCGAGGGAACTTCAACAGGAGAACCTTATCAAGGGCAACAAGCTATGCGGGCGACAATACTTCCGGGAACAGGCCAACTCAATCGGCTAGCACGGTCCAAAGAGCACCCAAGACTAGTGGCAAGCTCTTTGCCATGGACAAGAGGAGTGCCGAGGAAGACGCCCATGTTGTATCCGGTACATTTCTTGTTATCTCTCACCCGTGCTTTGTTTTATTTGACTCGGGGGCCACACATTCTTTCGTGTCTATGAGCCATGTACCGACCTTAGGATTGCGGAAGGGCGAACTAGCCAAGGATGACGTGACCTTAGCTTCGGGAGAGTATATTACATGTTCAAGGATTTACAAAGAATTACCTGAAAGGATCATAGATCCATATTAGACTCTCTAATAAAAAATAAATTATCTCATAATTTATCATTTTGGTGATCTATGTAATATGCATGCAAATATAAAAGCATAAAAAGAAAGTTTAAGGAAAAACAATTTCCTTACATTGATTTTATGGTAATATGGGCACAAACTAGATCACCTTTCTAGTTTCTTCTTGAGCTAAAAAGATATGGATGATCCTCCTTGAAAAACCTTCAAAAAGAAAGTCTCCTTCAAGTTGCACCCAAGAACTACACCCACAAATTATCTTACAAATACTAACTAGATATTTGTAAAACTAACCCTTGATAATATATAAATAATACTAACAATCTTAGTTATTATTTTTAGTTTACTAACAACTTAGTAAACATGATGGTTTATTTTTAGAGAGAAGATAGATGAATTTTGTTCACATGCAAAATGAAGTGAGCAAGCATCCAACAATAATGAACAAAATTGGTCTATATGGAGGGAAGAGGGCCGGGTAGGTGAGAGGTTGAGTGAGGGAGTGATTTTCTTATTATTTGTCAATCTTACATCACATGCAAAAATTATTATAAGATAACTTATGAAAGTATATAAAGTAACGTGAAATGATTATGTTCCTAATCATCCACAACTCTATTTTACACGGTCCACTTGCCCATTTACGAGTCCATATGGGTTCTTATATTTGTCGCACAAATACGTGTAATTTTATTTTAAACATCGTTTCATATTTAAATACTTCCACAATTAATTCGTTCAAATCACTCCGTAAATATACATGTACCGCTACACATATTATTTACGTACTAATATTAATCACATTAATCAATTAGTACAATTTTAGTGAATTAACAATTAATTAACTAAAACCCGTCTCCCAAAATTTATTATTTAATTATCGCATAATTAAATAATAACTGCCGTGCCTCGAGTTCGCAACTCGAAATCTCTCTAAAAATAATCGACTAACCTTTTAGTCTATAAATCAACAGACTAAATAAATTGTATCTCATACAATTAATTAGTTGTCAATTGGGGTTCGTTCCTTTAGGTGTGACCGAAATGGTTCAGTTGATCACCGCCGTCTCATGACAATAACATCAAACTCTAGCCAGCCAACCGTTATCGATTTACGTTAATCAACTGACGAGGATCAAATAATTAAATATCTGATGATATTCCTTTAATGAGATTTATTATGTAAATGCACTATTGTGGAGGACACTAACTCTAACAATCTCCCACTTGTCCGACACAAGGTGTGCGCTACCAATTCTCTTGTTTGTTTTAATCTCCCACTCAATGCAAGGTGTCTTTCAGGTCGCACTTGCACATGAACATATCGCGAGTGGTTTTCTCGATCGGGAGTGTGACTACCTGACCGGAAAAATCTCTCACAGATTACTTCCGAGCGTGGCCACGCATTTGTAGTCATTAACTCGTCGAGTGGCCTTGAGATATAGTTTACCCAACGTGGGTGGACAATTCCTGTATGCCCTATCTATCCTATTGCACAATACAGATCACCATGACCTAGTAAATGCCCTTTTGGACTCTTTTCACGGCACGACCTAGGACAAAAACCAAAGTCACTCGGAAACTGCACTTGCTCAGATAATAGTCTCCAGTCAAAAGAATCGTCTCATTAGAACATCTTAGAGATCCCCGCCACGACCAGGCGTCTATAATAGAACTTAAGGACTCTCTAAATGGTCACTGTCCGGCAAAGTGTCACACACTCTGCCTATGTAATCGACTAGTCATCACGTATGACCTTATGGTGTTGAACAACCATCAATCGACTTACAATCTAATCACTCTGAGACGTCACCTCATTAAGTGACTAGGGACAAAATACAATGTTCATCTTATTCAATTGAATAGTGTTCAACATTGTCTCCACAACGTATTCAGATAAACAAGGTATTAAAAATTAGTCACACTAAATAAAAGATTCATAAAAGAATGAATGCGAAAACAATGAATGTGATTATCATATATATAATAAGAGATACACTATCTAATTATTACATATCCCTAATCTAAAGAAAATCTGGTACTCGTCTCAATCCCATTGCGACGACATGACCATCATGCTTAGCCTTTGATAAAGGCTTGGTTAAAGGATGAACAATATTATCATCTGTCCCAACCTTACAAATGTCAATTTCCTTCCTTTCCACATAATCTCTAATTATATGGTATTTCCTTTCAATGTGTCTAGATTTGTTACTAGACTTCGGCTCTTTGGCTTAAAAAATAGCTCCACTGTTATCACAGTATAGAGCGATCGGATCTTTGGCGGAATGGACTACTCCTATCCCCTACATGAATTTCCTAATCCAAACAGCTTCCTTCGCAGCCTCAGACACTACAAGGTACTCAGCCTCTGTTATAAAATCCGCGGTAATGCTTTGCTTAAAGCTTTTCCAGCAAACAACTCCTCCATTTAGCATAAACACATAGCCGGATTGGGATTTCATGTCATCCCGATCGGTTTGGAAACTTGCGTTCGTGTAACCTCTTACACGCAACTCAGTTTCTCCTACAAAACTAAGAACGAATCCTTAGTCCTTCTCAAGTACTTAAGGATGTTCTTTACGGCTATCCAGTGACTCTCACCAGGCTTGGCTTGATAACGACTTGTCATGCTCAAGGCATACGCAACGTCGGGACGAGTGCAAATCATAGCATACATAATAGACCCAACAGCGGAAGCATAAGGGACGGTCTTCATGTGTTCAATTTCCTTAGGGGTGGAGGGAGACTGTGACTTGCTCAAAGTAATCCCTTGGCCCATAGGTAAAAATCATCTCTTGAAGTCTTTCATATTGAACCGGTCAAGAACTTTGTCAATATAAGCTTCTTGACTCAATGCTAGTATCCTCTTGGACCTATCCCTATAGATCCGGATACCCAAGATTCGTTGTGCCTCTCCCAAGTCCTTCATCTGGAAGTGTTTCCCTAGCCACTCCTTAACGGAAGTGAGCGATGGAACATCATTCCCGATGAGCAATATGTCATCCACATATAGGACAAGGAATGCAACCTTACTCCCACTAAACTTCATGTATAAACACGGTTCTTCCACACTTTTAGTGAAACCGTATTGTTTAATAACATGATCAAAGCGATGATTCCAACTCCTAGATGCTTGCTTAAGACCATAGATGAACTTTTTAAGCTTACACACCTTCTTAGGATTAGATGTATCCACAAAACCTTCAGGTTGTATCATGTACACCTCTTCTTCTAGAATCCCATTCAAGAAGGCGGTTTTGACATCCATTTGACAAATCCTGAAATGCGGCAACCGCTAAGATTATCCTAATGGACCGAAGCATAGCGACTGGAGCAAAGGTTTAGTCATAGTGTAAACCATGAACTTGGGTGAAACCTTTTGCCACCAATCTAGCTTTGTAAACATCCACATGTTTATCCACGCCGAGCTTAATTTTATATATCCATTTACACTGAAGGGGTCGCACTCCCTCAGGTAAATCCACCAAGTCCCATACTTGGTTCTCGTACATGGAATCCATTTCGGATCGCAGGTTTTTTGCCAAAGCGAGGAGTCGGGACTAGACATGGCCGATTTGTAGGTAGTGGGTTCATCACTTTCCAAAAGTAACAAAACACCATCCTCTTCGATGTTACCAAGGTAGCGGTCAGGTGGATTAGAAATCCTACTTGACTTTCTAGGAACAATTATTGTTTCAGAGGAGAAGGGAATGCTATCCTCCACGTTATCCTCTACCTCATTCTCGGTTTGTGGCTCTCGAACTTCTTCAAGTTCAAATTTTCTCCCACTCTGTCTCCTAGAAATAAACTCCTTTTCTAGGAAGACAGCATCACGAGCCACAAACACTTTGTTCTCGTGTTTATTGTAGAAGTAATAGCCACGTGTTTTCCTTCGATATCCTACAAAAAGACATTTGTCAGACCTGGGTGAAAGCTTATTGTCATACTTGATCTTGACGTACGCTTCACAACCCCAAATATGCATGAATGACAAATGAGGGACTTTCCCTGTCTATATATCATATGGAGTATTATCGGCCGCTTTAGTCGGGCTTCGATTTAGTGAAAATGTTGCAGACAAGAGGGCAAAACCCCAAAATGAACTAGGAAGCTCAATTAGACTCATCATAGACCGAACCATATCTAGTAAAGTTCGGTTTCTCCTTTCGGCTACACCATTTAATTGTGGTGTGCCAGGAGGAGTCCATTGTGATACTATACCACAATCTTTTAGGTGTGAATCAAATTCAATATTTAGATACTCACCGCCACGGTCGGACCGTAGGGTCTTAATCTTTTTATTCAATTGTTTCTCTACTTCATTTTGGAACTCTTTGAACTTGTCAAAGGCTTCACTTTTCTTCTTCATTAAGTAGACATACCCATATCTACTTAAGTCATCAGTAAAAGTAATGAAGTAGTGAAAACTTCCTCTAGCGGGTATGGTTAATGGTCCACACACATCCATATGTATGAGAGCCAAAACCTCACTAGCTCGTGTCCCTTTTCCCACAAAAGGTGCACGAGTCATCTTGCGTAGAAGGCAAGACTCGCATGTACCATAAGATTCGAAACCAAATGGTTTGAGGACTTTTGATGAAGCAAGTCTCTTAATGCGTCTTTCGTTTATGTGGCCTAAACGACAATGCCAAAGGTAGGATTCATTTGGATCACCCGTTTTGAGCTTTTTAGTTTCTACATGATAAACGTCATTAACATCATTTAAAACATAAATGCCTCCAATTGAAATGGCCTTGCCATAAACCACATCATTTAAAGAAAAAGTACAACACTTGTCCTTAATCATAAAACAAAAGCCTTCCGCGTCTAAAGTGGAAATGGAGATGATGTTCTTGGTTAAAGTTGGTACAAAATAACACTTATTTAAATACAACTGTAGACCACTAGCTAAAGTGAGCACATAGGTCCCCACGGAAACGGCGGCTACTCTAGCTCCATTGCCCATGCGGAGATCCACATCACCTTTTGCTAGTGCTCGCACGTCCCTTAAACCCTGCAAATGATTACAAAGGTGAGAGCCACATCCGGTATCAAGTACCCAAGTGGAAGTGCAAGCATAATTAACATCTATCATATAGAGAGAGGAAATCATACCAATAGGCCTCACACGCCCTTCCTTGAGATCCTCCAAGTATTTAGGACAACTCCTCCTATAATGCCCCTTCCCATTATAATGGAAACATTCAGCCTCGGAGAGTTTGACACTTTTTGCCATGGGATTGCCATTCACAACGGCCTTTCCATTTCTCTTGTCATGTTTCTTTGACGATTTCTTGAATTGGGACTTTTCCTTCCCTTTTCCTTTCTTAACTCCAAGGGACATGTTCTTTAACTTCATGGTTAAAACATCCCCTTTGTCACTCCCACTAGCTTCCATACCTCTCCGCTTGGGTGAGGAGTGCATAAATTTTATGATAACTCTTATCAATGCCATTCATGTTGTAGTTTACCCTAAAGTGGGCAAACTTGGTGGGAAGTGAGTGGAGGATTCGATCCACCACAAGAGTCTTATGAATGTTACACCCTAGACGCTCTAGGATGTCGACATATTCGACCATTTTGAGTACATGGGGACCAACCTTTTGGCCCCTCTCAAGCTTAACTTCAAAGAAGCGTGCCGCCGCATCGTATTGACGGACTTTAGGTGTTTGTGAAAACATAGTGATCATACGAGTGAATATCTCGTACGCATTTAAACAAATGCATGATAGCTTGAGCTTTGGGGACATTGACCATATCAACACATTCTTGATATCATTCGACATCCTCACATGGTCATCATAGGCGGTCCGCACCGCCGATGAAGCCCTTGGACCGGGCTCGATGGGAGGAGCTTCGGTCAAGTAAGTGAGCACATTGTCGGACAACGCGACACTTTTGATGTTGGATTCCCATTCAAGAAAGTTACTACCGTCATCTTTTAAGATACATTTGTCCATTATGGACCTTAGCCATGAATCTTTGCCTAGTGAAGGCGTCGATGGAGTTGATGAAGTTCCCATTGCGAATTAAAATGCTACAACAAAAAGGAAAAATTAACATCCATTGTTTAAAAAATTACTTGTGAAAACATGTTTAACAAGTTTTAGCATTTATATAATGATCTCCCACTAAATTATATAAATGATTCCAAGACCCAAGTATTAAACAAAAATGAGCATCGCTTGGGCGAAACATCCCATAATTGTGTAAATTCGGTAAGTCACGTTGACTAATTCTACCTCTAGAACTCTTGGTCGACGAATTTCCTTAAATCCATCTACTAGCCCCGGAACACAAGACCGTCTTATATCCCGTTGAGTCCAACCAATTTTAGCGTGTGATAACCATTTACCACCCTACTTACCCAAGGTAAAAAGAGAACACCCCGCTTGGGCGAGTGTGGCTCTAATGAACAAGAGATTCATAGGTGTTACTAATTGGTAAGGCTAATCTCAATTTTAGTTATGTGAGAGATCTTGTCAATTTAGTCATATATTCCCTATAAGTGAACTAAGTCGGTGAATGTAAATGACGTGAATTTGACAACCACGAAAATAAAATGCATGTGAATGGCGATTTTGGCATGCGCGAAAATAAAAACAAGCAAACAAGTAAGCATATGAATAAATCCTAGTATGGCCACCTAGTTAATAAAATCTAGTCTATTACATTTCGGAAACAAACTCCTTGGTCCCTTGCCTCTTCATTCCAAAAGTGGCTCCTACTTGTGGGATTTCGAACACCTTCCAAAAATAGACTCCGTCTCGATGTAATTCGTCTTTTGGAAATGCCGGTAAGAACAACTATTACAAATGAATTACATAGCTATTCCTATTATACATTAATTAATAAAAATAAATAAAACTATTAATTAATTACAAACTGACGATACGAGATCGTATTTAATTACAAACAAATCGATATTCCCATTCATTTCGGGTAATAACGATTAAAATTAAACTAGGCCATACTAGGTACAATAAGATAAATACTTTAAATAAATGGCAATCATTCATTAAACTTAAATAAATATGCTTAAAATGCTGTAAAATGATACCAAAATTGCCCTATCTATCAATCGTTGGAATACATCTCGAGTTGTGGATTTAATCGATTTTTAACATGTAAAAATCAATAATCAACTATTAAATCTCATTTATGTCCAAACTAATTGTCCAAACTGTTTTGAACCTCAAAATTAGTCCTCACTAATTTTATGATGAATAATTAGTTTGATTTGGTGATATTTTGCTAATTTAATCGGTAAAATCATAATTTTTAAGTAAAAATACAAAATATTTGACAAATTACCCAAAAAATTGAAAACAAAATTTTGAGTATTCTGGAACACTCCCAAGAACACCAAAATATCAGAAAAATTGCCCCAAAAAAACTGGATAAAATTTATGAAGAAAAAGATCGATATTTATCGGTTTTTAACCACTAAAACCAATAAATATCAAAACAGGGTGAAAACACATTTTAAAATTCACTTTTAATATTTAAATAATATTATCAAATTTACATAAATTTATCAAGGGCATAATCAATTGTTTCGAAATTATGATTAAATTATTTCACTTTTATCGACTTTTATCTCATAAAATCAATAAACATGCAAAAAAAAACAAACCAACCTTCAAACTTTTGCATACAATCAGTAAAAAACATGCAGGAAACACCATAAAAATTGCATGGCCCGAATCAACTTTTAACTATTTTTAGTCAATTTTTAACTAAAATACGGCATTTTGACTCGGTTTTCTACCAAAAATCATTAAAAATAACTTCATAAATCACTAAACTTTATCACAAATCATTTGAGATCAGTAGGTATGCGTGTCCCAAAAATTTCGTGCTAAAACCTCTTCTAACACAATTTTTGAGTTTTTATTAATTATCTCATAATTCATTAATATGCTTAAAATCAACATGCAAATTACAAGCCTATACTCTGATACCACTTGAAAGGATTATAGATCCATATTAGACTCTCTAATAAAAAATAAATTATCTCATAATTTATCATTTTGGTGATCTATGTAACATGCATGCAAATATAAAAGCATAAAAAGAAAGTTTAAGGAAAAACAATTTCCTTACATTGATTTTATGGGAATATGGGCACAAACTAGATCACCTTTCTAGTTTGTTCTTGAGCTAAAAAGATATGGATGAACCTCCTTGAAAAACCTTCAAAAAGAAAGTTTCCTTCAAGTTGCACCCAAGAACTACACCCACAAATTATCTTACAAATACTAACTAGATATTTGTAAAACCAACCCTTGATAATATATAAATAATACTAACAATCTTAGTTATTATTTTTAGTTTACTAACAACTTAGTAAAAATGATGGTTATTATTTTTAGAGAGAAAATAAATGAGTTTTGTTCACATGCATAATGAAGTGAGCAAGCATCAAACAATAATGAACAAAATTGGTCTATATGGAGGGAAGGGGGCCGGGTAGGTGAGAGGTTGAGTGAGGGAGTGATTTTCCTATTATTTGTCAATCTTACATCACATGCAAAAATTAATATAAGATAACTTATGGAAGTATATAAAGTCAGGTGAAATGATTATGTTCCTAATCATCCACAACTCTATTTTACACGGTCCACTTGCCCATTTACGGGTCCATATTGGTTCTTATATTTGTCGCACAAATACGTGTACTTTTATTTTAAACATCGTTTCATGTTTAAATACTTCCATAATTAATTCGTTCAAATCACTCCGTAAATATACATGTACCGCTACACATATTATTTACGTACTAATATTAATCACATTAATCAATTAGTACAATTTTAGTGAATTAACAATTAATTAACTAAAACCCTTCTCCCAAAATTTTTTATTCAATTATCGCATAATTAAATAATAACTGCCGTGCCTCGAGTTCGCAACTCGAAATCTCTCTAAAAATAATCGACTAACCTTTTAGTCTATAAATCAAGGGACTAAATAAATTGTATCTCATACAATTAATTATTTGTCAATTGGGGTTCGTTCCTTTAGGTGTGACCGAAAGGGGTCAGTTGATCACCGCCGTCTCACGAAAATAACGTCAAACTCTAGTCAGTCAACCGTTATCGATTTACGTTAATCAACTGACGAGGATCAAATAATTAAATATCTGATGATATTCCTTTAATTAGATTTATTCTGTAAACGCACTATTGTGGAGGACACTAACTCCAACAGTACCCGTTTTAATTCGTAAAACAAATTTCCCGGTAAATCTTTTAGAATTTCAATTGGAGGGGTTTCAGATAATTCTAGGAATGGATTGGTTGAGTAAACACAAAACTAACATAGATTGCTACCAAAAGAAGATTGGTTTGAAAGGACCTAAGGGTACTACGGTGTCATACAAAGGTTACCTAGTCAAGCCTAAGGTAAAACTAGTTTCGGTGATGACCCTAAAGACTTGCCTAAAGAAGAAGTGCCCAATGATGTTATGCCACGTGCCGGATACTAGTGTAGAGAGGCCTCAAGCTAGGGATATACCGGTGGTGGGAGAATTTGAGGATGTATTTCCAGAGGAATTGCCCGGATTACCTCCACCGAGAGAAGTGGAGTTCGGAGTGGACTTGAGACCGGGTGCGGGACCGTTTTCTAAGACCCTGTACCGAATGGGTCCAAAGGAGCTAGAAGAATTGAAGAAACAACTTCGGGAATTGGCGGACAAAGGTTACGTTAGACCAAGTGTTTCATCTTGGGGAGCACCGGTTCTATTTTTAAAGAAGAAGGATGGAACGTTGAGATTGTGCATTGATTATAGGGAGTTGAACAATGTTACCGTCAAAAACAAATACCCTCTACCAAGGATTGATGACTTATTTGACCAACT
This sequence comes from Silene latifolia, assembly GCF_048544455.1. NCBI lineage: Eukaryota > Viridiplantae > Streptophyta > Magnoliopsida > Caryophyllales > Caryophyllaceae > Silene > Silene latifolia. The sequence goes on from NC_133536.1 coordinate 52,205,141, forward strand.
TAGTGGAGCCGGAGTGTTTTCAAAGATTGACCTGCGTTCAGGCTATCACCAATTGAAGATCAAAGATGAGGACATCCCAAAGACCGCTTTTAGATCAAGATATGGACATTATGAGTTCGTGGTAATGCTGTTTGGACTAACAAATGCACCGGCCGCTTTCATGGATCTTATGAATAGTGTGTTTAGTCCGTACTTGGACAAGTTCGTGGTGGTATTCATAGACGATATCTTGGTCTACTCCAAGACCAAAGAAGAGCATGAGGAGCACCTAAGGATAGTATTGTAAACCTTGAGAGAGCATCAACTTTATGCAAAGCTTAGTAAGTGTGAGTTTTGGCAAGAGAAAGTGGCTTTCTTGGGCCATATCGTGTCAGGGGAAGGAGTTGTCATGAATCCCACCAAGATTGAGGTTGTGTCTAGGTGGGTAGCACCCAAGAATGTGGCGGAGGTTAGAAGCTTCTTAGGTCTAGCCGGGTACTATCGTCGGTTTGTTAAAGACTTCTCTAAGATTGCAAGACCTTTGACATCGCTAATGAAGAAGGAGAGCCATTTCAAGTTGGCGGGAATTATGAGACGGCCTTCTTAACACTAAAGGAGTGCCTAACCACGACCCCGGTTTTAGCCTTGCCGGAAGGAAGTGAGAATTTTGAAGTTTACACCGATGCATAAAAGAATGGCTTGGGGTGTTTACTTATGTAAAATGGTAGGGTCATAGCCTATGCATCAAGACAATTGAAGACTCATGAGGAGGATTACCCGACTCACAACTTAGAATTCGGAGCCGTTGTTTTTGCATTGAAGATTTGGTGGCATTACTTGTATGGAACAACCTTTAAGGTGTTTTCCGACCACAAAAGTTTGAAGTACATCTACAACCAAAAGGAGTTGAATATGAGGCAAAGGAGATGGATTGAGATAATTGGGGATTATGACATGGAAATACTCTACCTTGAAGGGAAAGCTAACGTGGTAGCCGATGCCTTGAGTAGAAAGTCGGTGCACTCCTTGTATACCGCCTTGTCCATGGTAAGATTGAAGGAAGAAGTAAAGGAAATGGGCATTCATATGATAAGGAAGGGGGAATCAATTAGAGACTTAACTCTAGAACCCGAGTTGTATGAGGAAATTCGGGAAAGACAAGCAAGTGATGTGAAGATACAAGAATGGAAAGGAGTATTAGACAAAGGGGAGCCTTTAAGGTGTGAGTTACATATGGATGGGAGCCTTAGATTCAAAGGGAGATGGTGCGTGCTATATGATGAAGAGCTTAAGAAGAAGATAATGAATGAAGCTCATAATACACCATACTCAGTGCACCCGAGTGGTGACAAGCTATAAAAAAACCTCAAGAAGACCTTTTGGTGGCCGAATATGAAAAGGGAAGTGGCGGAATTTGTGGCAAGATGTTTTATTTGCCAAAGATTAAAAGGGGAGTGCAAGAGACCGCAAGGGAAGGTGCAACCTTTGGATGTGCCGGAATGAAAATGGGAGTCAATCTCCATGGACTTTATAGTGGGCTTACCGAGGACTCAAAAAGGAAACAATATGATTTGGGTTATCGTGGATAGACTAACCAAGTCGGATCACTTCATTCCAATGAAGGATACTTGGAGCAAGGTAGAATTAGCTAATGCATATTGCAAGTATGTGGTCAAGCTTCATGGGTTCCCGAAGGACATTGTTTCGGATCGAGATTCGCGGTTCATCTCAAGGTTTTAGCAAGAGCTTCAAAGTTCCTTGGGTACTCAATTGAAAATGAGCACGGCCTTCCATCCCGCGACGGACGGACAAATGAAAAGGACAATTCAAACGTTGGAGGACATCTTGAGGGCTTGTGTTCTAGAATTTGGAGGTTCATGGGAAGAAAGGTTACACTTGATCGAATTCTTCTACAACAATAGCTACCATACTAGCGTTGGTATGGCCCCATTTGAGGCTTTATATGGGAGGAAATGCCGAAGTCCGATATGTTGGGACGATACTACCGAAGCCGTGATTTTAGGGCCTCAAATGATCCAAGACATGGTTGATTAAGTCTGTATAATCCATGAGAATATGAGAGCCGCACACGATGGGCAAAAGAGCTATGCCGACTTGAGGAGGAGTGACATAGAATTTACAGTAGGAGACAAGGTACTACTCAAGGTTTCACCCATGAGAGGAGTCATGAGATTTGGAAAAAGGGGCAAGTTGAGCCAAAAGTTCATTGGCTCCTATGAAATCTTGGATAGAGTCAGGGAAGTGGCTTACCACTTAGCACTCTCACTGGCCTTGGACCGAGTTCAAAATGTATTCCATCTGTCTCAATTGCGCAAGTACATAAATGATACCTCTCATGTGCTCGAAGCGGAGATGATTGAACTTGATGATGCCCTAACATATGTGGAAACACCCAAAGAATTCCTAGACCGAAAGGTTAGGAAGACAAGACATGGTGAGACAACCTTGGTGAAAGTGTTGTGGTCCAATCACCTTGTAGAGGAGGCCACTTGGGAGGCCGAGGAGAACATCAAGGAGCGATACCATCACCTTTTCGAGCAGGTATGAGGCGGTTACGAGGTCGTAACCATGTTTCTAGAGGGGTAGGGCGTACTACGCGAGTACCTTAAATAAAGTTTTCTCTATTTTCTCTTTTCGTATATGTAGTTAACTGCCACCTAACGTCACTTTTAAGTCAACACTAGTCTTATATTTACCCCGACTCGTCATAGTGCACCTTGGGGGGGGGGGCTATATTCCATACCTAGTGTCGGGAGTGAACTTCGGGGACGAAGTTCTTTTAAGGGGGGTATATTGTAATACCTCGTAGTTTCTAAGGCGTTAACTAGACCGAGTAGACCGTCTAATACCTCTAATTTATTTAAGTATAGCTAGACCGAATAAAGAACCCACTCGGCCGAGTGCAGATCCACTCGACTGAGTGGAGGACCGAGTACTCCAATACAGTAGGCTGGAAAGCCTGGAATGTCGATCACTCGACCAAGTGACCATCCACTCGACCGAGTGGAGCCTCCACTCGATCGAGTGGGATTCCACTCGACCGAGTGCCGGTCGAGTGAGTTTTATACGGAAAATGTTTGGTGAGATGTCGCTTTAATAACCGTATCATTTCAGATTTCCTACACCAAAACCCCTCTCAAACCTTATTCACCACTCTCTAAACTCCACCAACCTCTCTCTAAACTCTTCACCATCAAATCCTCTCAAGAACCCTAATATCTCTAAAGGAGATTCTTGCCTCCTTAGCCTTTCTTCTTTGTTGTAAGTATATCTACACTTCCTCTTCTCCTCTATTTTGTTTTAATAACCCTATTTAGTTAGTAGATTAATCCTTACTTAATTATGTGGTAAGAATTCAAGGGGTTAAGTTAGTATGTTGTTATAATAGATTGTAGTGTTAATTATAATAATTAATATGTGTAGGAAGCTTCATTGAGGAGCATTTCTAGGGATTAACTTGTGGAATTGTGAAGATAAGCTCAAGGTAGGGTTTTCCTACTTAACTATGGTGTTATGAATATTTAATTGTGCATTTGATACCATTAATTATATTTATCTCATATTAGTTGCATTATAACATGTTTTGGATAATTAGGGTTTGATATATATTGTGGTCTCATGATGATTTTGGGAAGAATGAGTATGATGAATGAATCTAGTATTAATTATCTTGCACTATAATATGTTAATAAGCAATTAAAAGAAGAGAAAATGAATTAATGAAGTTATGAGCATGAATTGGTTATTGTATGAATTTAATGGCATGCTTGTTTGGTTAATTGTTCTTGTTGTCGGTAAATTGTTTACATTGGAGATTGTTGGGGGAGGTTGATGATGGTTTTGGAGACGGAAGGCGGTTGGGAAACCGTCTTCTGCTCAAGTCTCCCTTGGAGGTTCCCACTCCAAGGGAATGTGCACATTAGTACTTGGGTTATGGAGGGACTCATGCGGTGAGGCATGTTGTCTGGTAGGGGACTCGAGTCGTACTCGGGCCCGGTACCATGGACGTGTTCCGAGTACCTTAGTGGTTTTGGTGGCGTCGTGGGCGTGTCCCGGTCACGGTTAGAGGAGATGAGTTTGGTGGATACTTGTCATGTTTACATACATCATTAAATTAGTAAGTTACTTGCATCTATTGTTTATTATTGAACATTCATATCATTCGCTAGCACTTGGGTTTGAATGTCTGTAATGAACCATATGGTGATTTCCGCCCATATGGGGAGCAGTGTCGACAGGTGCACATGTTTGAGTAACGGGCTTGGGAGCGGTCTACCTCGTTGTTGCCACTTGTTCTTATTTAGTTTTTGACATTTAAACTCCTTTGGATTTGGTTGTACTATTGGGATGATTTTCATATCCCTTAACTTGTGGTCACTTGACTTTACAACTTAACTATTTATATTATCTAAAGTACTTCTTTACTTGTTGTTCACACTAAATTCTTGGGAAACCAAGGCTTGTGACACCTCCATATGATGGGAGTTGCCTAGAGGAAGGGTCCCGATCTATGGGGGTGTTACAGAACGAGTGGACCGAGTATAACCAATACTAGACTTAGTGGAGTTGTTATAATGTCTGTCTATATAAGGGTCATCTTAAAACTATCATAACTTTATATCTAGACACGATATTGATGTGATTCCAATTGGAGGTGATAGTTTGTTCTCTTACAATTCCAACGGTAAGTCAAACGTCCAAAATGATCAAGAAACGAGTGAGATTTGACTGTTTTACAAAAACTGGTCATTGATGAGAACTATATTGCACTCGACCGAGTGAGGTTCACACGACCGAGTGGACCGGCAGTCGACCGAGTGAGCGACACTCGAGTGAGTAGACTCGCCACTCAATCGATTGACGCAGTTCAGAACACGAGATTAAATCCTTTCTTCCCTAACCCTAAAATCATTTCTATCTTCTTCCTTATCTCTCAAAACTCTCTCCCTTCTCTCTAAAACCCTTACAAACACCATATTAGGGGATTCAAGCTTGGTTTAGTGTATTTATCACCTTCCTCCTTCCTTCCTCTTAATTTGTAAGTTAAGATCCACCCTTTTCTAGTCTTACGAACCCTAACTTTTGGGGGTTTTCAATTGGGTTGATTAATTAGCAATTAGTATGTGGTTATGGGTAATTAGAAGGTAATAATAAAGGGTTTTATATTGTATAATAGATTAGGATGTACTATTATAGTTGTTATGTGATTATTGTAGGATGAGACGGTTTTATGAGATGGATTCTTGTTGTCTTGGATTAGCTTATGGAGTATGCTAAAAGGTAGGTTAATCCTACTCGGTTTCAATAATGTGATATTGTGTGTGTTTATGTTGTGGTTAATCTTGCATAATTAGAGTATTTATATTATAACATGTTTAGTGGTAATCACATCATTAAGAGGATGATTATGACATGTTGATTGTGGTTAATGCATTGGTCATTATCATATATGTTGGAGGATTTGCTGCTGTTGTTGTTGTTGTTTTGGGGACGTAAGATGGCTGGGAGACCGTCTTACGCTTAAGTCGCCTCTTAGAGCTTCCCACTCCAAGAGGATTCGGTTGGCTTCCGGACCCGGTACTTCTAGGCGTGTCCTGGTATCTGTTTGTTGTTGTTGGTATGTCTGGGCGTGTCCCGGTACCAGAGTGGTTGTCGGTATGTCTGGGCGTGTCTCGGTACCATGGTGGTGGTTGTTTGATAGCGTCTCATTCACATTAGTAGTCATGTTGCATATTCACACACTTGAGTCGTGTCGTACTTTATTTGCTTGTTGAAACTGACATTTGTGTGTCTGTGTAATTTTCACCTGTCTCTTTTGGGATGGCCTGTATCGATCCATATGATATCCTTTGGTCATATGGTGAGCAGGTTAGGTACAGATGGTTTGGATAGTACGCGGGAGACGGGATGAGCGTGATGAGTCACGAGACGAGTGTAGCTAGTTAGATGAGTATAGTAGCGATGAGTTTTATTTTTATTCATTTTTTTACGTTTATGTAATTCGCTAAACATTATATTTATGTATGAATGTTCTTTTATTGAAGTTTTGAAACACTAACTCGGGAAACCGAGATGATAACGCTCCAATTATCTTGGCCGGATAGTTGGGGCGTTACACTCATCTACACATGGAGACTTTTTGTGACTATTGTAATGTAATTTCCCAAACGGGGGTAACTCAAGACCAAATTTGATGGGTATTGTTTTCTTTTTCCTTGATTGGAGCCGCAAAGCAATGGTTAAAGAGTCTAGACAAGGCCACTCTTGGAATTGATTCATGGAAGAAGTTAGCAGTTGCCTTTTACAAGAAGTTCTACCCTCCGGAGGAGACCAACATGTTTAGAGCCCAAATCATCGGGTTCAAGCAAAGAGATAAAGAGTCTATATATGAGGCTTGGGAGATATTCAAAGATACATGTCGCTCTTGTCCTCATCATGGACTGAGCGAATGGTTTCTTGTTCAACAATTTTGGAATGTGTTGTATGAAGATTCAAGGAATGTGCTCAACATGGGTTCTAATGGAAGATTCACCGAGGTAGATGACAACCAAACTTGGGCAAAGATAGAGGAGATGGCGGTTCACAACTCTCAATATAGTAGGCCAAGAAAAGCTATTAGGGGAGGAAGACATGAAGTTGACTCCATCACACACGTGAGTGCCGATTTGAGTGCCCAACCAAGCTCCCATATTGACACAATGAACTTGAAATTTGAGAAAGCCATAGCCAAGATGAATGAAGCTTCTCAATCAACCAAGCAACATGTCAATGCCATGGTGGCAACATCTTCTATTCCAGATGTAGTGTGTGAGAATTGTGGAACTTTGGGACATGATCAACAAGAGTGTAGGCGCATAAGTGAGAAAGTGAATGATTTGCAAGCATACAAGAATGGCACCCCTTACTCCAATTATTATAATAAAAACACCAAATTTCACCCAAACATCTCATACAAAAGCCAAAATGTTCAAAATCCTCAACGAACATACACCCCACCTCCAATGAGAAATTCTACTCAAAGACCATACTTCAACCAAAACCAACCCTCTTATAATCAATCCAATGACCAAGTATTTGATGTTCAAAAAGCGATCCTTCAAATGCAAAAGAGCCAACAAGATTTCTTTGCTCAAATGCAAAGAGATAGCCAAGCCAAAGACACTACCATCAACAATATCCTTGCCCATACCATGATGTTGGAAACACAATTGTCCTAATTGGCCTCTTCAAGTTCCCAAAGACAAAAAAGACAATTACCTCCACAAGGTAATCCTTCTACAAGACATGAGACCATCAATGCTATCCACTTGAGGAGTGGTATAAGATATGAGGGATCTAAAGTGCCAATTGAAGAAGATATTATTGAGGAAAGTGTCAAGTAAAGAGCTGTGATGGAACCATTGAGGAGAAATCCTAAGGTAGTGGAACCAAATACTAATGAGTCATCAAAGAAGAGAAATGAAGATAAGGCCAAAGAGGTTGATAAAGATCTTATTGTGATTAGACTTCCATTTCCAAGTCGCCAAGCCAAGCCCTAGCTTGATGAGCAACTTGGAAAGTTCATGGAGATTGTGAAGAACCTAGAGGTTTCTAGAGCATTCACGGAGTTGATCAACCATGTTCCGGCCTATGCAAAATACAAGAAAGACATCCTTACCAAGAAGAAGTCCATAAGGAAGTTGGAGACCATCGCTTTAACAAAGATAAGTAGTGCAATACTTCAAGGAAATTCCCCACCTAAGCTCAAGGATCCGGGAAGCTTCTCCATTCCATGTACCATTGGTGACACCACCATCAACAAGGCACTATGTGATCTAGGTGCAAGTGTGAGTGTCATGCCATATTCGGTATGTGAAAGATTAGGAGTGGGAGAGCTCAAGTGCACCAACATGACCTTACAAATGGCGGACAGAACAACAAAGAAACCACTTGGAGTATGGGAAGATGTACCCGTGAGAATTGGAAAGTTTTTCATACCAGTGGACTTTGCTATTATTGATATGGAGGAAGATTCCAATATTCCAATCATCCTAGGAAGACCATTCCTACACACCGCCGGAGAGGTGATTACTGTAAAGCACGGGATGCTCACACTTAAAGTTGGTGATGAAACAATCCCATTTAATCTTGATAAGACTATGAGAGCTCCAAAGTTGCTTGAGCCATGCTTTATGGTTGATCACTGTAGCCAGGAAGGTGACAAGAAGAAAGTGGAATCCCCATTCAAGGGTCAAGTGAAAGAGAAGGGCAAAGACACACCACCCAATTGGAAGAAAGAAGTGGATAACGTTGAAGTGGCTCTATTCGGAGAGCATGTAATTTTTCACAACAAGAATGAGAGCTTGCAAAGCTCACCCATGACAAGTATCAATGGAGGCCTCATTCGCCATGACAACAAGGAAGAAGATTTGCTCTTGACATTTCATGATCCTAAAAACATAGGGAAAGAAGCAAGGGAAGTATGTGGTCTATGGGATGACGAATTTGAAGGACTTGTTAATCCTTATATTGGAAATGCTATGACTCTAGACCAAGGCTTTGTAGATCCTTGTCACTTCTTTGACTCAGACTACTACATGAATGAAGAAAACAATGTGCCAAGGTCTATGCATAGAGGTGTTCATGGGTAATACCGCCAGATAACCCGACCCATCCGGCCCTTTTTTTTAGCAGGCTTGGACACAAAATTTTCTAAAAAATGGGTCGTGGGCTGGACAAGCCCGGCCCGATTAAGTAAATGGGCCTAACATGGACACAAGCTTTTACAAATGGGCAAACCCACCCGGCCTACTAAAAATATAAGATAATAAATTTTTAGTTTTTTTTGTGTATATTAATTGTTTTAAATTATAAATAATGATTTTTTTTAATGAAAGAAAACAAAAGCATATTTTTTATTTAATAGAGTCGAACCTAAACCCTTTATCTTTCCAAATATCTCCATGCTAATTAAAATTTGATCTTCTTTTCAATAGGCGCATATATTAAAAACACCACTAATTACCGCGTATTAAACAAGTTACCAAAATATATAAATCCAATCTTTACCCCTACCGTTATATGTATTTCTTCGCTATCTGTATATATTATACACCTAACTTCAAATTTCAAATTAAGGTATGAGATATAAAAAATTAAATTAAATTAAAGTCATTAAATACCGAATACGTAATTAACACTTAAAGCTTAGTTTTACGGCCCATTAGCCCATGGGAGCCCGACTTTTGACAAAAGGGTGAGTAAGGGCAATGATAATTGACTCATAATTCTTACTCGACCCGCCCACTAGAGTCTTAAAGGGAAACTTTTTTTTTCACGGCCCGACCCATGTCCGGCCTAAGCCCGCATTTGAACAGCTCTATATATGCAAGACCTTTATCATGACAATGAACAAGCCTTTGACTACTTCTTCAAGGCGTTGAGCAACATCAACAACACCCTTAATTTACCCCCTTGACACCTCTCAAGAAAAGGAGAGTTTGGTGGAGTCCTCCCCAAACCACCATTTGTAAATATTCTAACCTCTTAACTTGCATTTCATTTAACTTATACATTATTCAATTTATGCATTGCATTTTATATGCTTTGTTTGTAGAACTTTTATAACATGAGAGTAAGTGAGGGAGGGATTTTAATGTGTTTTAAATGTGTAGTGTTTGATGATCAAGTGTGGGGAAGCAATTGCCTAGGCTAGCCAAGCCTTTATAGTACAATCTCATGACGAAGGAATAGGGATTGAAGAAACAAAGATTGCGGAAAAGGGATCCCCATGGGCAGACCTGAGCTCGTGGCTGAAGCAAGAAGAAAAGAAAAAAAATTAAACTGCAGTAAAATCCGCCCGAGCTGGCTTCAGGACGGGCATCCTAGCAGTCGATCCGCTCGAGTCGAACTCAGGACGGGCATCCCCTTTACTTGAACAAAATTCATGATTCAAAAACCGCCCGTCCTCTTTAGAGGTCGAGTGTCCCTGCCTATTTCTAAGCATAAACATGGGATTTTCAATCCTCATTCTTCATTTCTATTCTTCTTCAAACATAAACACAACACATTCCCTCACTACAACCATCAACCCCGTCATCTAAAAACACAGATTTCTCAACCAAATTCATCCAAATCAATTGCAAACTTACTCAAAATAAAAACAAATCACTCCTTTGTCAACAAAAATACCATCAAACATCAAAATCTTCACAAAATCAATCAAAATTTCTAGGGTTAGGGTGAAATCCGAAAACCCCCAAATTGATTGAAAATTTGATTTTAATTGGAAGAAGGGGAGCATTCAAGTATACTCAAGGTTTGTTGAAACAAACTTGAAGGAGAAATCAACAATGGCAAGGATAAAGGACAACACCAAAGCACCCATTCCCCAAACACTCTCCAAACGACAAAAGGTTCTAGCATCTGAAGCTTTAGTGGTGGTTGAGCAACCAAGGGTACAAGCAAGGGAAGTCATTGAGGCCGTTGAAGAAGTTACTACCACTTTACCGGAGATTGAGCAACTAAAAAATTATCCGGAGGTAACTTTTATTTCTAATGAACATAGAACCGCTTTTGAATCCCTTGCTAAAAAGAAAATTATCGCCACTAAGTTTGTATGCCAAGACACTTTGGGGAAACTGGGGGTGCTAGACCAAACAAGAGCATTTTTCGAGTCCATGGGATTGTCTACCTTGTTCGAAATGAATGAATTAACTTACCCTTCCCTCACATTGGAGTTCATAAGCTCTTTGAAGGAGTATAAGGTAGAGACTCGGAAATATGTCGAATTCTGGCTTGAGAACAAGAGTAGGAGGATAACTAAAGGTGAGTTCGGAGAGGTTTTTGGAATTGATGACCTTTGGAAATTCCACAAGAAACCCTACAAATTAGATGCCAAGCCCCTTTGGAAGGCGATTTCCGGAAGGAAGTTGACTACATTTAGAGAGTGCAATGCCTTGTATATCCATCATCCGGGTATACGGTATTGGCATAGGTCCATTTCCAACACCTTGATTGCTAGGAAAGAAGCTACCCATATGACCAAACTCGACCTCACATACTTGGATACCAAGATGAATGCCCAAGGGAAATCAAAGGATGAATATAATATCCGTCAATTGTTGATTGAGAGATGGTTAGACTTCAAGGAAGGAAAGTAAAAAGCGGCTTTCATTGTGAATGGAGGCTTAATAACAAGATTGGCAAAGCACTTTAACCCTAAGTTCAATGAATACAACACCTACAAACTGGTTAAAGGTGGCATCCTCCTTGACATGCACACTTTGATCCACAAGTTTCATTGGGTAAAACATGACAACTTCGCCCAAGGATATGAGTGGGTGATCAAGGATGCCAATTCAATTATCTTACCAGGGAAAATTTGCCGTCACAATACTCGTCGTTATAACTACCTTCTCCCCATCTCAAATATTGCCAAGAACATCATCAAGGAACAACAATGTCCAAATGAAGAAACCTCCTCCTTAGTTGTACCTCCTTACCCCTTTGCCTACCAAGAGTTCACAACAAATGATCTTAGTGTTGTGAAGGGCAATGATTACTTGACACAATTCATGAAGCATATCCATAAAGAAGCCTACAAAGATCGGGTGAACGCTTATTACGCCCAATATCCGCCCCTTTACCATCTTGCTAGGCAAGGACTCCTTGATCCCAAGAGTTCTTTGCCGGATTGGGCGGATAGGAAAGTGTTCTTTCCGCATTCTTCTCAAGATGAAGAAGGGTATGTCCGGGAAGCTAGGGAGATTGAGGAGGTTGTTGATGATGAGGATGGGGAAGGTAGTGCGTCTAGCCATGATGATGATGAAGAGCAAGGTTCAAGCGAAGAAGAAGAAGAGAATGATGATGTAGCCTCCGGGTCCATGGAGGGAAATGATGATGATGAAATGAGTGAAAGTTGATGGTTGACAAAGCATGAAGGAGGACGACACAAGTACGGGGTTGATAGCTAGCATTTCGACCTATTCTATTGTGAGTCTCCTACCCCTCCTTTTGTTTTGTTTTTATCTCATGTTTACATTATTGACATGACTTGTATAATTTTTTTAACGTCTAGTTTAGAGCATTTAGAGAGTCATTTTGGACTCTTTGATGGATAAGAGTTTTTGAGTCCCAGCTCCACCAAAGGACTCACACCTCGGTAACATTGAGATGACTATCTTTTTTTGCTCCCGCCGTAAAGAATCCAAAATGACAAGTTACTTCTCATGCATTGTATTTGCATGTTTGTGAATAAACTTCCCTCTTTTTGCACTAGAGATAGTGTTTTGTTCGGTTTGGGGAAGTTCATTCATAGGTAACCCGAGTTAATTTAAATTAGCTCTCCGAACAATAGAAAGCATGCATCATATAGCATAGTTTAGTTTGCATCATATGTAAATACTCATCATATGTAAATATCTCACATGTAGTATGCATTTAGTGTAGAATTCATGCATTTCATTTAGTTTCTTGCATTCGCATAAGTCCAAATCATCTTGTCCATTGAGGACAATGTTCATACTAGTGTGGGGATGGAGAATTCTCACATCTACACTTATTTCAAAAATGATAAAAATTTCAAAAATTGCAAAATTTCAAAAACATATTCTTTCCTTTGTAGTGTAGAATTGTATATATTGTATATATTTGTTTGTTTGTTTGTCACTCTTATCACATTGGGTCGACTACGCCACATTCGAGACATGAAGGAAATAGAGGACCGCATGGTATGATCTTTCCAAATCTTCTTCCCCTTTTTATATGTTAATGACAATGTGGCTATATTTTGATTGATGCGGTACAAACCAATGTGTTGTTAATAGTTTGCATTTAGTTTAAATGGCATATTAGTTGATAGTAGCATATGCATTAGAGTTGTATATATGTTAGTTGCATAATGGCATGTAGTTTGCATATTAGAAATTTTTTTGTGAAAATGTCTATTTGGGAAAGCTTGACAAGTGTATATAAGGCCTTTGAAGATAATTTTTCCCCTTGAGACTTTGTTTACTATAATGCTCTCAAGACACCCAAGGATGTGTGATAACTCCTTGGCTACTGTTTATTCCAAGGTGACCCTTGATGCCATGCGACCGTCCTTACACTTCCATCATCATATTTTTGTCAACAAAAAGGGAATGGGCACAAAAATGTTTGCAATTGCATCAAATGAAATGAGGAGCAAAATTAGACTCCTATGCTTATAATAGAAGTACCCTTGCTACAAATGGGGCTACTTTGAAAAATGTTCAAAGTAATGCAAAAAGTTAAAAATGCCAAAAATCAAAAAATGGCATGTTCTTAATCGTTATATGCTACAAAAATGGGGGGAAAAACAAACCCAAAAGCAAACTACTATCAATGAAACTCATGTACTTTGAATCCCTTTTATCTAATGATGATCCTATTTTGTTGCATGGTGTAGATGGGGACGACCCTTGTTCTTGTCTAGGCAAGAGGGGGAATTCCGCGATCCTACAGTGTTTTCTAACACCGTAGGGACTTGGCTCTTGACAAAAGCAATTAGCAATTGTGGACAAAGGTAACCTAGTTTAACACGACTTGGAGGTGACTTGTTTGTATCCTCTTGGACTTAGTAACTAGGAGAACCAATATCTATGATGGATTGTGTGCCCTTTAATTGCTTCCCTTGTAGGTGATTTCCGCCACTTAGATGAGGAAAATGGCTATTCTTTTTATAGATGCATCCTTTACTTGTTCTTATGTGCTTAAATGTTAGGATGCATCGCCATTTTGGCAAGCCCCACCTTGCCTTGCAAGAAGGCATCTTATCTCATAGGTGTCTTGTTGTGAGTTGAACGGGCGGAGTGAGACCCACTAATTATCTCACATTGGCTAGTAGTATTAATAAAGGTTGTAGTTTTAGTCACCTCTTTACTCAGAACGAGCAAAGGTTTGGTTTGGCGATATTTGATGTGACTCATATTTGCACACATTTAGTCCCTGAACTAGCCTCGTTCCTATGCTTTCTTGCATGCATTAGGGTCGTTTCTTATCCTTAACTTCCTACTTTGCATATTCTTTGAGGTTTTGTGTCCTTGGTAGCAGAGGAATGCTAACCTTGCATATATTGTTGGGAAATGTGTCCTCAACAATAGTGCGATCACATGATTTAAATATTATTATTAAATCTCATACCAATAATACGAAAGGGATGATACATTACATATATATAGTCAACTGGTCCACACATATCGGTAATGATTGGCTGGCTAGAGTTTGACATTTGTCGTCGTGCTTGACGGTGGTGATCGATTGATCCCTTGAGGTCACACCTAAAGGACGATTCCCTTAATTGAAAAGGTTAATTAATTGTATACCGATACAGATTAATTAATTCCTTAAAATTGAACAAATTATTATAAGAGAGAATAATGACATCTTATTATAATGTGATTAAATGAGATTTCATTTAGTAATTTAAGAAGTTATATTACTAAAATTAATCGGTGTTTGCGAAACACGCGAGATGAGAATGATGAGTTAGTTATAATTACAAGATATTGTGAATTATACTAACTAGTAATTAAATGACCATTTTATGAGAAAGTAATTTTATATTACTAGTCAATTTGTTAAATATGATTTATTTAATTTATAAATGATATTTAATTTGTTAAATATGCATTTTAAATTAAAACAAGACATAAGACATGTCACATGTCACATGACATACAATTGTACAATTGACAAAAATAAAATGGACTCAATATTACAAGGAAAACCGTTTTTATGTAGTGAGTGGGTGTTGATGGTTTTTGTTATTTAAATAATAAAATAAACATCATGATGACACCTACTACTAGCTAGCTTTTCTTGTGAAGAACAAAAAGCAAATTGGGAAGAAAAATTTGTCTAACCTATGTCCTCCCAACCGGTTTTCCATATAGGAAATTAGAGAGAATTTTCTCTAAGAAATTCATTCTTACTTTTTATGAAAAATCTCCCTTTTCTCTCTTGTTCTTCACAAAATTCATTTTTTGTGAATCTAATTTCTTTAAATCAAACACTAATAATACTAAAACTAGTATATGAGTATTAGTAATAGATTTTAAGGTAAACTACACTACAAACATCTAGTACATGTTAGTTTGTGGGATTAAGGGATAGTTTTGGGTGCTACTAATTGCAGGGCTTCTAATTTGAAGTCAAGTATGTTCATCCATTAATGGAAAGCTCAAGAACTAACAAGAAGGAGATCTTGTTGGTGCCCAATATGACCGAATTTCATATGGTGAGAAAATGTTTTCTTATCTTCTTTTATTTTAGTTTGCATGCATAAAATCCATATTTAATTTTATGACAAATTAATTTATAACATATATGAGTATGTTAGTATGTATAAAGATCTACATTTCCTTCAATCGGTATCATGAGCCACGGTTGTTTGCATGCAAATCGGTTAAAGGTTTTTCCGAGTTATAAAGATTAACATATAAAACTTGTAAAATTTGTGTTATTATGATATATCACGAAATTATTCCATGCATGTTAATATTTCTGGTCCTAAAATGTTTTAGGATATTTTGGTTAATTTTACGGATTTTTATTGTTCATATTATACAATAATGACATTTAAATATGATTTTATGAGTAAAAATGTCATTTTCGGTCTAAAATGAGCTATACTTCGAATTTTCCAGTGATTTTTGGATATGTTGTCACATATATTATTTTGAGATAACCTGTAAATTTTCATAATTTTTGGACTTGTTATGCTCGAAAAATGGATTTTTCATTATTAAATTCGCATTTAGGTGAAAAATAGGTTAATATGAGTTAAATTTCGAATCTGGTCATAGAAAATTAATATGTTGTCACATGCAATTTTACAAGATGTGTGTAAAATAATTGGCTATATAGAAGTCTTTTTGCATGATTTATGGATTTTTGAAGAAAAATAGCATAAATAGTGACATTATTAGTGGAAAATTAATAAAACATAATCTATGACTTAGGAAAAACGTCTAATGTTGCATTTTATTATCTTTTTCAGATCTAAAATTGAAAAGTTAATGAAAATAATTTTTCCATGTTTTTATGATTATTTTATTAAAAACCGATAAACCGCAACATTGTTTTTCCGGAAAAATTTCGAAATTTTTAACCTAAAATTTTGAACATTATGAGTGTCATGGTATTTTTCCAGAATGTTCATGAGTTTAAATTTCAAATTTTGAATTTATTTGAAATTTTGTGATTTATTTGAAGTTTATAGCTTATTTTTGTAATTTTTAGTCCATTAATGAACAATTTTATAAATATGAGTTAATTATGGTCAAATTATTAGTGAAGACTAAATTTTGAGTCCTAAGAGGTTAGGGTAATTAACTTATGCATAAATATGAATTTATGTAATTTTTGTGATTGTAAAATGTTGAAATCACGCAAATCCGTAAAAACCGAGTAATATACGATATTGGCTAATTAAAGGCGATTTAGCATAAAATTGAGCATGTCCTTACCTATTATAATGCTGCATTTTCTTTATGATTGTCATAATTTTAATTTATGTAATTTTAAATTATGTAATTTTACTTAGTATGGCCTTAGATTTAATTGGTATTTCCCGAAATGTATGGGAATATCGATTCGGTTGTAATTTTATTGTGATCTCGTATCACCGTTTTGTAATTTAATAAATTTATTTTATTTTAGTTACAAATGTATAATAGGAAATTATGTAATTTATTATATAATTATATTCATTCCGGAGTTCCCAAAGAAGGATTTCTTCTAGAATGGTGATACATAAAGACGGTGTTACCTCGAGATGCGTGCCACAACCGAAGTTCAAGGGACCAATGGAGTTGGTTTCCGAATATGTAATATTTAAATAGTTTTTCTATTTTAGGAAAGGCCATACTAGGATTTATTTATTTTATGCTTTGCATTTTATTTATATGTCACATGCATCGCTAAATCGCCAAAACTAAAACATGCATTGTCATTTTATCGAGTTTATCGACCGTGTCAATTAAAATTATCGTAGTTCACCGCTTTAGTTCACTTAAAACGTGATAGATAATAAATTGACATGACCTCTCGCTAAAACAATCAATTGAGACATAGCCTTACCAAATAGTAGAAACCATGAAAACCTATTTCGTGAGGGAGTGCACTCGGCCACACCGGGGTACAAACCTTGTTACGTAGGGGAAGTGGGTGATAAATGTCTATCCACCGAATTCATGTTGATAAGGGTTTCATCGGCCACACCGTGCCCAAGTTAATGTGGGTTTGGATCATGGACACATTTATTCGAAATTTGGATTGAACTCAACAAAAGTTTTTCGATAAGGTTTTTTATCGGCCACACCGTCCCCTTGTTGAATGTGTTTTGGGCTAAAGATATATGTTAATGTAATATTATCGACCAAGAGTTCTAAAAGTAGAATCGATTAAAGCGTTAATCCACCGAGTTATATTGATAAGGGTTTCATCGGCCACACCGTGCCCAAGTTAATATGAATTTGGGTCTTGGAATCATTTATCATAGTTGGGTAGAGGTCACTATGTAAATGCTTTACTTGTTATTTACAAGTATTAATAAAACGATAAATGTCAAGTTTTCCATTATTCCGTTATCATATTGTTCTATTTCTTTACCACAATTCATATACGATATCATTTCGATTCAAATCTCCATTAAAACATCGTAACAAAAGACAAAATTTGATTTTTCTTCTAAAAACCTCGTTTTAACCATTGCTAAGGATCTCTTGCAAGGAGTATAGATTAATGTTATTCATTATCAAACAGGTTTTTGATTCTAGACTAACACATCTACTTACAATGGATTGTTTTTCATATACTTAATTGAATTAAGTACCTTGAAGCAATAAATTGTTTTGGTAATTAGTTTTGTCAGAATTCGTAATTGACCAAAATAACGCAACCACTTCAATGAAAGTTTTAAGACTAAAACGATTGAATTGAAGAGTAATCTTTATAAGATTCACCTTTGCTTCTCTAAGTAAAGACTCATTGAAATGAGTGGGAGCATTCTCTTAAACCGTTAAGATGAGGACGAGGTTAAAGAAGTAAAATTAGTATGGAATTGATACAAGGTTATGTTAAAGGTAAAGTTGTTGAGAATGACGATACTAAACCTATCAATCCCGACCGATAAAGTTTCCATTGTCTTAAATGTTGGACACGAGAAAGGAAACTACCCCAAATTATTGAAGAATCAACAAGTTAGTTGTGGGACATCTAATGGGACCTTCTTCTTTAAATGTTTATTTGATTAAACATAAATTTTGCTAGTACTACTTCGTCAATATTAGAAACCAGTGGAGGTTTTCATCATTGTATTCGACACATAAGATGATTAGAATATGACGACTAGCAACAATGAAGTCGAGAGATAGAGTAATTGTGTACTCAATCTAGTTTTTGGATTTAAAGTTGTACTTAATTATGACTATTAAGTGCATAAACTCTAAATAAGAATATAAACTTGTTAAGATACAAAAGAGGTTTTCACTTTTGTGACCCTATACACCACGATTTGATGTGTGGCTAGCCCATTATCAAGGTGATTATATTCTAAACCAAACTAGAATGATATATCATGTAGATGATGTAAGATTCAAATTGGTAACCCAAGATTAAACCTTAAATTTTGGAATGATGAACGCAAAGAGTTATCGAGTACTCTTGAAACCATTAGATTGTTAATGGTATATGCGTATCTTGTATTCAAAGCAAGATGTCTCGTGCCTTTTGGTTGAAAAGGAGATCGAGGTTGTAAATCATCGATCCAAAATAGGTTGATCATTTTCTTTTACCAACGATTTAAGTTGACGCTAATATGTTCACTTAATAAGGTAAATAGAGAAATCTTTGAAGAATTTCAAAGAGTTCAAGGAATCACGATTTAGCCGTGATGGGATTATCAAAGTGAAGACTTTGATATAAGCCAAAGGAAATGTGATATAGTATCACAAGTTAATCTCTCTTATCACGCATTATGAAATAATGTGTGGTTGGATAAGAAATCAAACGCTATTCGATATGGTTTGGACTTCAATCAAGTTACTTTGAGTTACTTGATCCTTTTGGAGATTTTATCATTTTTGTCTAAATTATTTTTCCACTAAATCGAATCATATGAGATATGAATTGGTAAGGGTACCATGTTTGTAAGTTTCCACAAGAAACAAGTGCTCATTTTTCCATTTTCAATTATCACGAGTACGACAGGTTTGCGGCTCGTGAAGCTGTCATTCTAAAATACAAGTTTATTTCTAGAAGACAGAGTGGGAGAAATTATTCAAGAGCCACAAAGAATACCACAGAGAATGTTATGTCGCAAGAAACTGGTCTTTCTTGGCTACATGAGACGTTTTCTGTAAGACATTGTTTCTTCAAAACCTAGGAGGTTAAATTCGTCACTTGTTGAAAATGATGAATTCATGCTACTTTTAAGAAAGTAAAGAGCTTATAACTTACAAAAGAAATTGTTTGATTCAAGTTAATCAACAAATGACTTACATAAGAGTGTTTAAGTCACAACTCAATACAAGGCTTAAAGCCATGAGAATCCGAAATAAAAGGCTTGATTAGTGACAAAGGGTTTTGCACTAATAGAGAGAGATTTCAAAGCTTGGTTGGTGGCAAAGTGTTTTGCGATAGTTGAAATGCTTAAGTCTATTTGGATCTTCTTAGGGATTGTGTTTCATTATGAGGTTATGAAATACATAGCGAGTGAATCTAAAACCCACTTCTTCAATAGAAGGAATGTATTCAATACATGTCTTGAGTTTAGTAGATTCTTGCAATCCTAAGATAATGTGAAACTTAAGAGAGGGTCTTAAGTAGGACATCAATGAGTAAGAATCAATATTTTGATCATGTGATAAAACGTTTCTCGATAAGTCGAAAAGTTGTGTTTATACATGAAGTTTAGTGGGAGTTACGGAAATTTTAATTAGTCTTATATGTGGATGACATATTGATCATTGCGAATGATGTAAGACTTTTGGAGTATTATAATACATCTTTAATATCCGGATTTATGAAGATAAATCCACATGATATTAGCGTCAATAAGAAGTCTTATGTTGATAAGATTCATGACCAGTTCAATTAAATTGAACATATTTGATTGGTTTCATTTGCTTCCGCTGCCGGATCAATTAAATGAGTAATGATGTATAACACTTCATATACTTCGAGTATGATGAATTGTTTTCAAAATTGAATTTAAGTAATCTTTGCCAAGTAAGCCATAAAGATTACCCTCAAGTGCATGCAGAAGTATTAAGGAAGTAAAGCAAAGTGTTTATGATGCAATTTTGTGTAAGGGTGTTACACAAGTGACAATTGACAATTGAGGTTGCGCATGGTTTCCGACAAAACCATAATCAAAACACATTAAGATGGTTAAGATACCATTGTGGCAATGTTAATTAAGAAGTAGATTTTCTAGAATCGTTCTAGGCAATAAAGAACAATGAGAGATATTTATAACGGAAATTGAGTACACTTGCGATCATGAGATGTGCAAGAAGGATGAGTCCCGCACACTGTGAAAACAATGGGAGCTATTCTTAGGCTAGAGGGCCTATGTCTTGATTGGATCTCGACACGTACTCAGAAAGATTTGTAATGCAAATGTATACATTACAAAGGAAAACGCGTATGTAGTGAGGTTGAGTAAGGTACAAGAAATTGATAAAACCTACTAACCAAAGCCTTCTCAAAGGCTAAACATGATGAGTCATGTCATTTCAATTGAATTGAAATGAACAACTACGTACAAGATCAAATTAGATTATAGAACATGAAATAGTAATCAGGCATTGACTATTCATATGTGATAATCGCATTTGTCGTTCGAGTTTTACTTTAAAACTCTTTTATTATACTTTGTTACATCCAAACGGGTTGTAAAGACAATTGAACCCCGTTAAAGTGAACACGGATTAGCATTGTATTCACCCATAGTCACTTAAATGAGGTGACGTCTCGAAGTGACTAGAGTGTGATGCGATTGATGGCAAGTTCAAGTGCCATAGAGTCATATGAGATGACTAGTCGATCACATAGGCAGACTGTTAGGAACACTTTGTCGGGCAGTGACCGCTTATAGAGTTCTGGCAAATTTATAAAGCCTGGTCGTGGCGAGAGCTACTATAGTATTCTAATGAGTCGATTCTTTTGACTAAAGACTATTCACCTAAGATGGCACAGTTTCAGATTAACTTTGATTTGTGTTACTACGACCTTCGTAAATGGGGTCAAATGGGCATATTTTGGGTTATGATAGCTGTGGCTAGTCGAAGGGAATAAGTGCGATAGGAATTGTCCACCCCCTTGTCAGGGTTAAAACAATATCTCAGGGCCACTCGAGGAGTAATTAACTGGAAATGCGTGGCCACGCTCGGAAGGTTTCCATGGTGGATAAATTCCGGTCAATCAGTTATTCTCCAGATCGAGGAAACCACTCTCGATATGATCACTTGCAAGTACGACCCGAAAGACACCTTGCATTGAGTGGGAGATAGTAATAGGACAAGAGAATTGGTGACGCACACTTGTCGAGGACAAGTGGGAGATTGTTGGGAAATGTGTCCTCAACAATAGTGCGATCACATGATTTAAATATCATTATTAAATCTCATACCAAGAATACGAAAGGGATGATACATTACATATATATAGTCAACTGGTCCACACATATCGGTAATGATTGGTTGGCTAGAGTTTGACATTCGTCGTGCGACGGTGGTGATCGATTGATCCTTGAGGTCACACCTAAAGGACGATTCCCTTAATTGAAAAGGTTAATTAATTGTATACCGATACAGATTAATTAATTCCTTAAAATTGAACAAATTATTATAAGAGAGAGAATAATGATATCTTATTATAATGTGATTAAATGAGATTTCATTTAGTAATTTAAGAAGTTATATTACTAAAATTAATCGGTGTTTGCGAAACACGCGAGATGAGAATGATGAGTTAGTTATAATTACAAGATATTGTGAATTATACTAACTAGTAATTAAATGACCATTTTATGAGAAAGTAATTTTATATTACTAGTCAATTTGTTAAATATGATTTATTTAATTTATAAATGATATTTAATTTGTTAAATATGCATTTTAAATTAAAACAAGACATAAGACATGTCACATATCACATGACATACAATTGTACAATTGACAAAAATAAAATGGACTCAATATTACAAGGAAAACCGTTTTTATGTAGTGAGTGGGTGTTGATGGTTTTTGTTATTTAAATAATAAAATAAACATCATGATGACACCTACTACTAGCTAGCTTTTCTTGTGAAGAACAAAAAGCAAATTGGGAATAAAAATTTGTCTAACCTATGTCCTCCCAACCGGTTTTCCATATAGGAAATTAGAGAGAATTTTCTCTAAGAAATTCATTCTTACTTTTTATGAAAAATCTCCCTTCTCTCTCTTGTTCTTCACAAAATTCATTTTTTGTGAATCTAATTTCTTTAAATCAAACACTAATAATACTAAAAGTAGTATATGAGTATTAGTAATAGATTTTAAGGTAAACTACACTACAAACATCTAGTACATGTTAGTTTGTGGGATTAAGGGATAGTTTTGGGTGCTACTAATTGCAGGGCTTCTAATTTGAAGTCAAGTATGTTCATCCATTAATGGAAAGCTCAAGAACTAACAAGAAGGAGATCTCGTTGGTGCCCAATATGACCGAATTTCATATGGTGAGAAAATGTTTTCTTATCTTCTTTTATTTTAGTTTGCATGCATAAAATCCATATTTAATTTTATGACAAATTAATTTATAACATATAAGAGTATGTTAATATGTATAAAGATCTACATTTCCTTCAATATGGAGCAAAATGGAGCTAAACGGATCGCATCTAATGACCAAGCAACAAAGAGGAGACCAATACTAAAGGCCTAGGTCAATAAAACAAGTATTTGGGCAATTATGAAGGACCCCCAAGACTCCTCAACAATCCCCACGGTTCATGAGGCAACAAATTAAAGAAGAAGCCACACTGGACTATGAGATCGATCGACGGTCGTCCCAAGCTCTGCCCAAGCATCCTGAAGAACAAGACGGGAGTCCTAAAGCCTCGGTCAGAGCGTCCCACAAGCACGACGGACTTATTTCTTTACAGCATGGGCGTCCAACTGGGGCTGGTCGAGCGTCTCCTTAAGGGACTTGCAAGGTGTTAATCTTCATCTTAGGGACTTAATCGTCATTTAAGCCCTTAGTTACCCTAATACTTGTACTTAGTATAAATACCCCATTGTATTAGGAGATTAATCATCAAGTTTTAGTAGAGTTTAATACCTAGTTTTATTAGTGTTAATCAAGTTGTATTACACAATTCAATCTTAATCATATCTTAATCTTTCCTTAATCATTCAAGTGTTCTTAGATTTAGTTGGGTAATTTGAAGACTATTTGGGTTTAAGGGCGAATTGACAACTCTTCATCATTCATCAAGTTTTCTTCTATTATTCTTTGCTTATTATTTGGATTATCCTAAGTTGGTACAATTCCTTTTACCCTTTGCTTAATCCTTGTTTATTGTTTTACTCATCCATCAAGTTTAGCTTTGTTAATATGATTGACACCTTTATTAGCATGTTTTCTATAATCATGAGTGAGTAGTCTCTTAGTTAGGGTTAATGGGGGATTAGGGGAATTAATCATGGGGTAGATATTTACTTAATAAGTTCATATGATTTCTTGCTTGTTGTAGTTTCAACTTATACACATGTTATGCTTGATGAAATGCTTGATTGACAACCTAGCATGAATCTCTTATCCATTCAACAAGACTTGTAAGACATAAACTAATTAAAGGCTTGTTAGACAATGCATATAGTTGAATAGGGAGAATTAAGTTGACTTGTAGGAGATGTTAAGTCTTGACTGACTCGGCTCCGAGACCCAAAACTTCCTAGGAATTGTAAGATATAAACTAACTCGATTCCACTACAATAATAATTTGCCTGCATCTATGAAACTTGTTTGTATGATCTCACCATGATTCCCTTATGAACCCATGACAGCCTTGTGCCTTAATCAATTGTTTACAAACCCTATTTACTTTGCTTAGTTTTGCTTTCATTTGTTTACATTTCCTTTGTCAAGTACTTTAGATTACAAATCTCAAACTCAACCCAAATTGTGACACCCTAAGACATAGCTTTCTACAACCGATAAAACAATACAATACCCGTCCTTTGGGATCCGACCTTTACTTACCACTCTACTAAGAGTAGTTTGTTGAGATTATAAATATTGTTTTGATTGGTAAGCTTAGACGACAAAGTTTTAACCGAATCAATAGCCTGGCTTGTGCACCTTCATCATCCAAAAACAGCAGCTGAGCTATCAGAAGCTCAACCTGTTGATCAAGGGTAAAGATGATTTTTAACAAAAATATTTCCTTGTTTTAAGTGGTGAAGTAGAAACCTGAAAATGTGAATAGGGGAAGTATTTTTCTATACATTAGACATATTTTGGTCTGTTTAGCTTTATGTGTCAAACTTTTATGTTGTCCTCAAGGGAAGTATTTTCATATACAATCATCAAAATTTAAGAAGAATAATGTTTCATTGTGAGACAAATGGAATAATATTTTAGCAATGTTCTGGTAGAGAATCACATACTATGGCTCTCATTCCTCCAGCAGAAACAAATGATGCACTGGCTTGACTCGATTGTGGAACTGCTTTCTCCAAATTAGAAGGCAAGCAACTAAGACAAAGAATAACACTCCCCATAAGGGTTTAAATTTAATAAGCTAAAATTAATCACACGTAATATGTAATATGCCCCACGATAAAACAATGCTGTTAAGTGATTTATGATATTAAACGTGTCAAAAGAGATGGAAGTTTAGACATGATGTAATTCATTAAACAGTGGCCTACATATTCGAACTGGATTTGTTGCGGAATGAAATTAACTCCCTAAAACATAAAACATTAGTAGTTTAGTTGATTCGATAGTGCAGTACTTCAGTACTGATGCATTTAATTGAGTCGATAGTTCAGTAAGACGTAAAACTAGGTTAAAAAGTCGTAGGGAGTTAATTATTGCCATTTACTTCATCGGTACTGATGATAAATATAAAGGTTAATATAAAGATAAAGAAATTATTGTAAGATTCATTAATCTCTTATTAGACATTTCTAATAACTTTATAAGTTTAGTTTAGTCATAAACTAATTAGATCTTATGCATGCATAACAATAAAATGCAAAGTAAGAAGAGAATCGATCTACTTACAATAAGGGCCGAATGGTCTATACTAATTGGTCTCCTACCAAATTAGTCTTCTTAAGAAAATCCAAATGCTCCAACAAAACCCTTAGATTCAATAATAGAATCTACTCCTCAACGATTTGTACCAAGATAACCCACTTAATACTTTTACTAATTTTGTTACTAGAAATTAGTATAACTGCCCTAAAATTAACAACTAATATTATAGTTTACTACTTCTAGTAATGATAGAATAATATTAGTGATTTTTGATATTTTCTTTCTTATTAGTTCTTCACAATATCTAGAGAGAATATATGAAAATTATCAATATAATTATTTGTAAGAATGAATAATTGTAGAGAACAATTCTCAATATCATGAGAGAGGAAGGGGGGTACCTGTTCCTTAGGGTGTATAGGGGAGCACACTTCTCTTTTTAAGACACCCTTTTTCTCTTATCTAAGTATAGGGTAGGGTGTTGTTCTTTTTTTATGCAAAAGGCACATCATTATGTCCTTAAGCATGCTAATAAAATAATTGACAAAACAACACCCACTATCACACCCTTTGTACCGGTTTTACCTCATATTAGGTGACCTCCATTTTAACTTTGTCAACTGTCAATTTGTGTAGTATGACATGTTGGACATGTTACTAGACATGTTACTTAATAATGCATTTTTAACTTATTAAAAATCATTATATAAACAAAATAAATCACAGACAAAAATTAAACTAGTAATTCTTGATAAAAAGTACTTAAAATGGGTCATAGAATTATAAATCACAACTACTTGTATTTATAATAAACCATTCATTCTTATTTTAATTGTTTCATAAACAATAATAAAACCTAAGTAATAAAACAATTTAATTACTTAGTACGAATCTTATTTAATCAAATTACAATAAGATACGTATTCTCACTCACAAAATCATTTGTTCAATTTTAAGGAATTAATTAACTTGTATCAACATACAATTAATTAATTAATCAATTAAGAGTGTTACCCTAGAGGTATGACCTTAAGGGATCAACTGATCACCACCGTCATACGACAGTAATGTCAAACTCTAGCCAACCAATCATTACCGATTAATGTGGATCAGTTGACAATAAAATATTACTTTCCCTTCAGCATTCTTAATATGAGATTTAAACATGTGATCGCATTATTGTCGAGGACACATACTCCAACAATCTCCCACTTGTCCGCGACAAGTGTGCGTCACCAATTCTCTTGTCCTATTACTATCTCCCACTCAATGCAAGGTGTCTTGCAGGTCTTACTTGCATTTGATCATATCATGAGTGGTTTCCTCGTCTGGAGAATAACTGTCTGACCGGAATTATGTACCGTAGATACCTTCCGAGCGTGGCCACGCATTTCCAGTTCATTACTCCTCGAGTGGCCTTGAGATATAAGATAACTCTGACAGGGATGGACAATTCCTATTGCACTCTTCCCTTCAAATAGCCATAGCTCATTATAACCCAAAACATGCCCATTTGACCCCAATTACGAAGGTCGTAGAACATAAATCAAAGTCACTCTAAAACTATGCCATCTTAGGCGAACAGTCTTTAGTCAAAGAATCAACTCATAAGAGTACTACAGTAGCTCTCGCCACAACCAGGCTATACAAATTTTCAAAACTCTATAAGCGGTCATATGCCCGACAGAGTGTCCCACACAGTCTGCCTATGTGATCGACTAGTCATCTTTTATGACTCTATGGCACTTGAACTCACCATCAATCGCATCACACTCTAGTTACTTCGAGATGTCACCTCATATAAGCAACTAGGGGCAAATACTATGTCAATCCAGTTCACTTTAATGGGGTTCAATATTGTCTCAACAACCCATTTGGATGTAACAAAGTAATAGAAGAGTTTTTAATAAAATTCAAAAGATGAATGCATTATCACATATGTAAAATTGATACCATATCAATTACTACATAATCTATAATCCATTCTTAATATTGTATATAACTATACATCTCAACTCAATTGAAATGCCATGACTTATCATGCATAGCCTATGAAAAGGTCTTGGTTAGCAAGTTTTAGCAATACATTTCACTTTCCCTGACCTTACTATATATTATTTCCCATTTTGTATAATCTTTATTATGACAACCTTTTAAGTACATGTCCCGATCCAATCTAGAGATAGGTTCCTTAGCCTTAGAAAAGCTCCCATTGTCCTCACAGTGAATGGGATAGGACCTTCGGTTATTGGAACGAACTACCATAGTTTCTCCAATTCACAAAACCGAATCCTAATATCATCCCTTCTTTCTTGCATATCTCATTATTGCAAGTGTACTCAATTTCCGTTGTACATATTTCATTGTTCAACTGCCTAAGACGTTTCTAGTAGATATCCACCTTAAAAAATATAGCCAAGATGGTTCTCCAATCATCCTTATGGGTTTAGAACATGGTTTTTGTGTAACTCGTTGCACATAAATCCATCTTAATTCTAAATGCTTAGCTTCATATCTTTAGTGCTCCAAGAGTACTAACCAATGAACTATATGGCTATATAGAGACTTCTTCTCAAAAAATTTTATTTGTAACTTTTCGTCATACTCCAAGTATACGAAATTTAAGAATGGTGATACATCTAAGCGTAATGAATTAATCCCGCAAGGGAAGCAATTGGATTCAATTTCGACATGTTCAATACCTTTGAACTTGACTAGACTCTTATCAATATAAGAATATTTATTTAACGCTAAGATCCTCTCATAATTATCTTTGTAGGTCTGGGTACCTTAGAGATGTATTATTCTTCTCCTAAATCTTACATCATTCCCAATGATCAATATGTCCCTTACATATAAGACTAAAACCACCACATTACTCTCACTAAACTCCATGTATAAACTACTCGACAAATCGAGAAATGTTTATCACATGATCAAAACATACAATTTAACTCTTTGACATCTACTTAAGACTTCCTCTTAAGTCCGCATCCTACTTTAGGATAGTTGCGATTTACAAAACTCATGTAAGATGATTTTAGAATCCAACTATATCAAATCATATCCGAATACAATGAAGCATTGTTGTTGCGTGCAAAACCCTGGCCACCAACCAACCAAGCTTAATAATCATTTTCATGTTTATTCTCATTTCGGACTTTTGCGGAGTTGAAACTAGATAAAGCATGTAATACTACGGTTTTATGAGTCTCTAAGTACTCTATCGAGTGGGCCTTACTCTGTCGAGTATGGGTATTTTGGATTTTAAAATAGTTTCTGTCTGTAGGGTACTCGATCGAGTAGCCTTGGTACTTGATCGAGTAGAGGGCACTCGATCGAGTATGTTGGGCACTCGATCGTGTGGCTCGGTTTACGGGTAATGTTTTGTCGGGTTTTGTTAATAATGCGAATTAATATATAAACCTTTCCGTCACTTTCATAATACACTTTCATCAAACCTATTTACTCCAAAAGAGATTTCAAACTACGTTCTTCGCATCGTTCGCATTATTGACAAATTCCGGCGCTTGGGAGGTCGGAATCTATCGTTCTTTACATCCTTGTGATCCTTGTTTCGAGAGTAAGATCTGCGTACCGATTTTATAGTATTTTATTAAAGTTGTTTAAACCCTAATTTGGGGAGTTGGGAGTTTTGTTGGTTTTTGTGATTGTTAGTAATTATGTGATCATATGTTAGGAGGAGAATTCGTAGAGGAGGCTTTTTGATAACAGCTGTTGAGATCGTCTGATTGTTTTTCATTCCAGGTAGAGTTTCCCTACTCAGTATTATTCTCATATGTGATGGTTGTGGTCTATGTTTGTTGAGTATTATCATACGAGTATTGTGACGGTTGTTGGAATTGTTTACTGCTGGTAGTTATGATTAACTGTATCTATCTATGGTATTCGGGGTGCGTCCCTAGCTGAGTGGGGTCACTTGCGGGAGTGGCTTCACGCCCATTATTTGCCTTTTGTGGAACCCGCCACAAAAGGGATGTGCACATTAATGGATTTGGGTTATTTGCTCTATGGTATGAGCAACGCTTAGGTGGGAACGGCTGCGGCCCCCCACTGGCGGAGTGGAGTAACCTGTTGCGATGGGTACTTTGGCAGGACTACACACTTTAGTGTGTAGTCGGTGATGAGGAGTGGATTGTGGAGTTTGGGTTATGTGACGGCTGAGATGTGTTGGTTTCCGTCTTATAGTAGTTGTATATGTTTGATTGTGTGAATAGTACTAACCCCGTTTTATTATTTTAAAAACTGTGGTGATCCATTTGGGGATGGTGAGCAATTGTTGAGCAGGTATGAGTCGAGACATATGGGCTAGCTGGGATGTATCACCTTCAGATGATAGAGTCTTCCGTTGTAGCTTGAGTAGTTTATCAGACAGTTGTTTAGCTGTTTAGACAGTTGGCTTATGAACGTGTAAACCATTTTGGCAGTTTGGTTTTTGGATTGTATTCACTTAAACTTTATACTATTTAAACGTTGTTTCTTTATTGTCTTTTGATTATCATTGCCTCGGGAAACCGAGATGGTAACAGCTTTATACCTGAGTGGTCCTAGTAAGGCACTTGGAGTATGAGGATGTTACAAATTGGTATCAGAGCGACGATCCTGAAACCTGTAACTAATGAATCTAATAAACATAGGGAGTCAAATAAAATGAACCCGGGGTAAAAGTTGTAGGAGCTAATGCAAAGGCTTGGGAGACGTCCTAAAGAAGCGAACTCACCCTACAATTTGAACCGGTCACATGGGGGGATATGTGCCGGAGTCGTGTGTGTCATCTTTTGGTTTGTGTGTGTACGTAATGATATAGGTTGAGAATCATTGGATGTTGGAAATGGAGGATTGGGTGTGTGGTTAAAAGTTGAAGAGGTGTGTTTCATATGTGGAATTGAATGAAAGGCATGTTAGCTGTTTATAATGTGGCACTTGATAACATGAAGTAGATTAATGTTGTTGATTGTATGAGGAATTGCGTAGATTTTGATGCGTAGTTGTTATAATGTTAAGATAATAATGAATGCATAGAACGTTGGGGTATGTGAGATAATATGCGGGTAGTAATCACGAGTCAGCATGACTCGATCGAGTGGGGGGCACTCGATCGAGTGGGTGAGGTACTCGAACGAGTGGGTCTCATTCGATCGAGTGGGTATTTGACGTTTTCATGATCAGAACCGTGTTTTTGGGTACTCGATCGAGTACATAGAGGCACTCTATCGAGTAGGGGGAACTCGATCGAGTGGCCTGACAACTCGATCGAGTGGGTTAAAGATCAGAAGGTCTGTTTGGGGTCTTGAGTTGGGGTACTCGATCGAGTACGTGGGGCACTCGATCGAGTAGCCTCCACTCGATCGAGTAGGTTTGGGCACTCGATCGAGTGGGTTCTGGGCAGGCTATTTTCGTGTTTTGAGTTATAGTACGTATGTTTATATCTACCTTTTCTTATATAGTTTCAAGATGCCGCCAAAAAAAACCGCTTTGTATGCGAGACCTGAGAGCATGAACGTGGATGACACAGTTAAGATGTTGGAGCATCAAGATGCTCTTACGGAGGCCCTTAAGAGAGTGGGGAAGGATAAGGAGGTTGATCACTCTAAGATCAGCCTCTACATAACAAGGTTTAACCCAAAAGAGTATAAGGGGTTCGGGGAGCCAATTCTTCTTGACAATTGGCATAGAGAGATGGAGAACATTCTGGATTTAGTGTATTGTCCGGATGAGATGAGGGTAGAACAAGCTGCGTTCTACTTGAGGGAGGCAGCAGGAGAGTGTTGGGACAAGGTGAAAGTGAGTGCTAGAGACATGTATGAGAAGCAGGGGCTGCATGCTATTCCTTGGGAAGAGTTTAGGAAAGCTATGAAGAGAGAGTTCGTGTCGGAACATGTGAGGAGT
Organism: Silene latifolia; assembly: GCF_048544455.1. Taxonomy (NCBI): domain Eukaryota; kingdom Viridiplantae; phylum Streptophyta; class Magnoliopsida; order Caryophyllales; family Caryophyllaceae; genus Silene; species Silene latifolia. Next base: position 52,236,311 of record NC_133536.1, read on the forward strand.
AAGCTGAGGGAGGAGTTTGATGGGTTCAAGATGACCTCTGAGATGTCTGTGGCTGAGTACTATAAGCTATTTAATGAGAAGTCTAGATATGCTAAGGATATGGGGCTGAGTGAGGAGAACCTAGCTCTGAGGTTCGAGAAGGGGTTGACCCCCAAGATAATGGATAAGTTACCCGTGGGAGTCCTTACTGATGTTAAGGAAGCTTGTGAGAGGGCTGGGAGAGCTGAGAGGTTGGTAGAGATGGCCCGGGAGAGAGGTGCTGAGAAAAGAAAGGTTGAGAGCGAGGGTGGTGGCCAATCTAACTACAAGAAAGGCAACCACAATCAGGCTAGAGCGTACTCTTCTGGTTCAGGGTTTAGTGCTAGGGCTTCATACGGGCGTGGTCGTGGTAGTAGTGGTGGTATTTGGTGTATGACCTACTTTAACTGTGGCGGTGTAGGCCACAAGAGACATGAGTGCGCACCAGTGCGGCGAACGGGGGTTACCAGAGATCGGGACATGGGAGTGTTTCTCAGGGACAAGCACAGAGTTTTGCGAGTAACAAACTAGCTGGGTCATGGAGTAACCGGGGAGGTCAGAGCAACAACGGTGGAGGTAAACGCAATGGCGGTAATTCTTATCAGAAACCAGTTACCAACACCAACAACAACCATGGGTCGGGTGCTAAGCCGACTACTTCAGCCAGTACTGTCCAGTGAGGTGGGCAGAAGACTAGTGGAAAGCTGTTTATGATGGACAAACAAGCAGCTGAGGATGACGCACATGTTATCACTGGTACCTTTCTTGTTAATGGTGTTCACACCTTCGTTTTGTTTGATTCAGGGGCGTATCAGTCGCTTGTATCTTCGAGTCATGTTAAACAGTTGGGTTTGAGAGAGTACGAGTCTGTAAGTGAGAAAGTTTTTATACCTTCGGGAGAGTCTGTAACATGTGGGAGGTTGTTTAGGGATGTATCTTTGATAGTTGGACAAGTTGATCTACCTGTAGACTTGCTTGAGTTTCCTTTAAACGGTTTTGAGATGATAGTCGGGATGGATTGGTTAAGAAAGTATAAAGCAAAGATAGACTGTCATCAAAAGAAAGTGTCTTTGAGAGGTCCTAAGGGCAATAGTGTGTCTTATCGTGGGTTTGTTGCCAAACCCAAAGTTAAGTTGATTGCAGCTGTGAGCTTGAAGTCCTATCTGAGGAAGGGGTGCCCGTTGATCTTGTGCCATGTAAGAGATGACCGGATAGAGAGTCCGACGGTTGATTAGATACCAGTTGTGGGGGAGTTTTCGGATGTCTTTCCAGAGGAGATTCCGGGGTTGCCGGCGAAGAGGGAGATAGATTTCACGGTTGAGTTGAAACCGGGGACGGGGTCGATCTCTAAGGCACCGTATCGGATGGGTCCTAAGGAGATGGAGGAGCTCAGGAAGCAGTTAAACGATCTGATAGAGAAGGGAAACATTAGACCAAGTGTATCACCGTGGGGAGCACCAGTTCTTTTTGTGAAGAAGAAAGATGGGATTTTGAGGTTGTGCATAGATTACCGGGAGTTGAACCGAGTGACGGTGAAGAACAAGTATCCTTTGCCAAGGATAGATGACCTGTTTGATCAGTTGAGAGGTGCGGCAGTCTTTTCCAAGATTGATTTGAGGTCGGGGTACCATCAACTGAAGATTAGGGAGGTGGACATACCAAAGACAACTTTCACGTCGAGGTATGGCCATTATGAGTATGTGGTGATGCCTTTTGGGTTATCTAATGCACCAGCTGTGTTTATGGACTTGATGAACAGAGTTTTCAGTCAGTTTCTGGACAAGTTTATGGTGGTTTTCATTGATGACATCTTAGTCTATTCCAAGACTAAGGAGGAACATGAGGAGCATCTGAGGATTGTGTTGCAGACCTTGAGGGAACACGAGTTGTATGCTAAGTTATCCAAGTGTGAGTTCTGGTTAGAGAAAGTTGCTTTTATGGGGCATGTGATCTCTAAGGATGGGGTAGCTGTGGATCCGGCAAAGATTGAGGCAGTGACCAAGTGGGAAGCACCGAAGAATGTAGCTGAGATTCGGAGTTTCTTGGGTTTAGCTGGGTACTATAGACGGTTCGTTAAGGATTTCTCCAAGATTTCTAGACCTATGACAGCTTTGATGAGAAAAGAGAACAGGTTTCGTTGGGATGAGAGTTGTGAGACGGCGTTCCAAACATTAAAGGAGCGTTTAACCACAGCTCCAATCTTAGCATTGCCTGAAGGGAGTGAGAACTTTGAGGTTTATACAGATGCCTCAAAGAATGGGTTACGATGTGTGTTAATGCAGAACGGTAAAGTAATTGCCTATGCTTCTAGGCAATTGAAGCCTTATGAGGATAATTATCCTACACACGACCTAGAGTTGGGTGCAGTAGTGTTTGCTCTCAAGATTTGGAGACATTACCTTTATGGGACTACCTTTAAGGTATTTTCAGATCACAAGAGTCTCAAGTACATCTTCACTCAAAAGGAGTTGAACGTGAGACAGAGGAGGTGGATGGAGTTGATCGGCGATTATGACATAGATATCATCTACCATGAAGGGAAAGCCAATGTTGTTGAAGATGCTTTGAGCAGGAAGAGTGTACATTCCTTATGTACAACTATATCTTTGATGAGGTTGAGATATGAGGTGGGGAAGTTTGGGATACATATGATGCAGGGAAGGGATGTCATGGGAGATTTGACAGTGCAGCCTGATCTTTATGATGATATACGAGGTAAACAGGCTTCGGATCCTAAGATGGTAGAGTGGAGAGCTGGAGTAGAGAAAGGGACAGTGTCTAGATTCTCTATTCATTCAGATGGTAGTTTGAGGTTTGATGGGAGGTGGTGTGTCCCTAATGATGAGGAGCTGAAAAAGACAATCATGACAGAGGCATATTGTACACCGTATTTGATACATCCAGGTGGTGACAAGCTGTACAAAGATTTAAAGAACACGTTCTGGTGGCCTGGGATGAAGAAAGAAATAGCTGAGTTTGTGGCCCGTTGTTTGACATGCCAGAGAGTTAAAGGGGAACATCGACGACCACAAGGTAAGATTCAGTCTCTTGAGGTACCTGAGTGGAAGTAGGAATCCATTTCTATGGATTTTATCGTGGGTTTGCCAAAGAGTTAACAGGGTAACAACATGATATGGATTATAGTGGATCGACTGACCAAGTCAGCTCATTTTGTGCCAATGAAAGATACATGGACTAAGGCACAATTAGCTATGGCTTATCGGAAGAATGTGCTAAAGTTGCATGGAGTCCCTAAGGACATAGCATCTTACAGAGATGCGAGATTTATCTCAAAGTTTTGGAAAGGGTTGCAGGAATCTTTGGGAACAACGTTGAAGATGAGTACAACATTTCATCCTGCGACAGACGGTCGGACTGAGAGAACAATCAAGACTCTTGAGGATATGTTACGAGCTTGTGTGATGGACTTTGGAGGTAGCTGGGAACAGAGGTTAGATTTAATTGAGTTTTCTTACAACAACAGGTATCACTCTAGTATTGGCATGACACCGTTTGAAGCCTTATATGGGAGGAGATTTAGAAGTCCGATTTGTTGGGACGACAGTGCTGAGGCAGTGGTTCTAGGACCAGAGATGGTACATGAAATGGTTGAGCAGATTAAGATGATCAGGGAAAGGATGAGAGCGGCTCAGGATAGGCAAAAGAGTTATGCAGATCTACATCGCCGGGATATAGAATTTCAGGTTGGGGACAGGGTTCTTCTGAAAGTGTCTCCTATGCGTGGGGTTATGAGATTTGGGAAGAAAGGCAAGCTAAGTCAGAAGTTGATAGGGCCTTATGAGATCTTAGAACGGGTTAGAGAGGTTGCCTATTGATGCGGTCGTTTCGTACCAAAAATAAAATACCTAGATTACTGCTAACAGAAGTCAGCGGCAAGTAGGGTCGATCTCCACAGGGAGGCGGTGTACTATCTATTTGTTCGTTTATCTGTCTAAATGTCACTATTGGGGGTGTTGGTTGATTCAACTAAACTAGAAATTAAGGCAAGGGAAAAGAATTAACAGTAAGAGAAAGAAGTATGCTAAGAGTCGGTCCACCGTGGCAGCTATCAGATCTATTATATCAGGAATATTAAGGCGATTAGACTATTGATAAGAAGAGCTATGGTCGTCACCTTTCGGTCCTTAAACCGCCCTAGAGTGTAAACAGCTTAACTTTCGCCCTCACTGCAATACCCTATTGTAATTAAGCAAGCCTTCCCTTCCAATATTTCGATCTAGGTCGGGGTTAACTAGAATTATTGGTCTCCTGCATGCATTCATTCGACCGGATAACAATTAAATTGCCTAATACAATTCTATCGCAAGCTAATCTATTTAATACAGTTAAAGCATCGCTACCACGGCTTCCCTAATCCTAACATACTAAGGGGATTTAGCTAGACATGAAAAAATAAACAAGAACAATAATAAAAGAAGGAATAAACATTAAAAGTGAATAAGGGAAGAAGAATTACTGAAATTAAGCGATCCGGAAATGAACAGGAATAAAGTAACAGTGTATAGAGAAAAGAGGGTAGAGCAACGTGATCCCCGGATTATTGGATCCTTCCAAATGACATCCCTAACTCCTATTTATAAGAAATTAGGAGTAGGATTAAACCTAATTAACGAATTAAAGCTTAAAAAGCCCAGCCCGTCAGTGAAGCCACTCGATCGAGTAAAGAAATCACTCGATCGAGCAAACTCAGCCAGAAAACAGCTCGATCGACCAAGGAAGGTGTTCGATCGAGTAAGGGCATAAAGAAACTGGTCGATCGACTAAGCAAACACTCGATCGACTGATTATTGACTTCTAAGCCACTCGATCGACTAGAAAAGCACTCGATCGAGTGGATCTTGACATCAGCAGCTTGTAATTCTCGTTAGTTTGCCTTGACTTGTCCTTTTAGCTCCCGAAACACCTTCACGCATCCCAAGACAGCTATAATTCCCGCTCCAAATCTACTCTTCCTCCAAATGCATGCAAAACGGACGGTAAATGACTTGATTTCCGCTACTTCCTGGTTCATTCCTGTAAATAAGACAAAATACACCAAAGTAGCATATTCGAGGCATTTCGTAGCATAAAACCACGATAAAAGCATAGAAATACGTGCATAAAATAGGCTAAAAGACTATATAAAATGCACGTATCAAATCTCCCCAAACCAAACCTTTACTCGTCCTCGAGTAAACTCAAAACTATATGCTAATGGAACGGAAAAATAACTCAGAGCTAGCTACAAATGCCCACTTAAGCCAGTTTAATGCAAGCAAACTAACACTTATAGCAAGACAGTCAAATGCAAACGAGTTGTAGGATGTTTATAAATAAAGCTGAACCGTCGACCTTGCAAGAACTTAATAATGGACTCTCACGGGTCACTCTTTCTCTCATGAAGCAAAGGGTGAACATATATGTGTATAAGAGAGAAAGAAAGATAGTCGCTCACCTAAACTACGACCTACATAAACATGCATGCAACTAATATGATAGACAATTCTAGCTACCGTACACACATTCCAACCAAACAAGGTCTTGTCACAGCCGAGGGCTTACAAAAATATGGTAAAGTGAGGCAATGGGTAAGAAAAGGCAAAACATTTATGGGAATGTGGAGGTATAGGCGGCCAAGCTAGTACCTAAACAAAACCATATATCAACATCCATTCTTACGCAATTATAGAATAAGCACAATGCCCTTCATTTGGCATAAAACTCACCAAACCAAACTGAACTAACTCCTCATATGATATAAGATAGAACATAGGAGCAGAAACCGTCAACCATTTTTTTCGAATTTTTCTTCTTTTTTCCTTTTTCATTTCTTTTTCTATTTCTATTTTTTCTCGGTTTCTCTTTCTTCTTCTTCTTTTTTTTTTTTTTTTTTCTTTTTTCTTCATCACGTTTTTTTTTCTTTTCATCATCCTCCCTTTCTTCATAGATTACCAACTCCGATTCAATAGAATATGCGCCAATATTTGATACCATAGAAAATATACCGCAAAACAATCTAAACTAGCTTGACAAGGCAGGCTAAATTTGGATGTAGCTAAGGGTCAACTGGCAAATTTGGCTAATGTGGAGTTTATGGGTAAAAATGAAAGAAAAGGGAAAATGTAAGCACCTCCCTGCATGTGACACCAACCACTATCCCGAATGTATGACGGCAAAAAGCAATTGAATCTCATATACGTGCAAATTAATGATACATGTTATGCAAGGAGTAACTACTCACAATCCTACATGAAACTGGTCATAAATGACACCAGCTTATAAGGCTCTAAATCTTAGAAATTATAAGTAGGTTGCCAAAATTTCAGGTCAAGTCTATTCGTTCAGCTAAATTAAACATAAACTCGTAGATTATGCAAAAGACAAAGCTAAAAGATAACAGTTTAATGCAAAGCTTAAGCAAAATGACAGATATAGAGCAATATCATCATTGAAATCTACCGTTCCGACTCAACCTATATGCTAAAATAAACGTGAAATTTTTTTGAATTTTAACAATTTTTCAATTTTTATGAGAATTTTATGCATTTAAACAAAAATAAACAACAATGCAAACATAAATAAAACGTGATAACATAAATGCATTAAAAACAATATGCAGACACAGATATGAATGCATAACCTCCCCAAACCAAACCGTACAATGCCCCCATTGTACCAAAACATGGAAAGGAAATGCAAACTAAAGGAGGAAAAGAGTAAATGCGGAAAACTTACAAGATAGCGCGAAATAAGGGACCTCCCCAAACCGACCATGAAATGGGAGGTTGCTAAGGGCCCGGAAAACCGTCTCAGGAAGCTAATCCAAGTCAAATATACTCGATGTCCGTCCAACAGTGGTCGATCGAGTGAGTGGGCGCTCAAAAACTGCTCGATCGAATGGTGATGTGGTCGATCGAGTGGTTTTGTTTCTGCAGGTGGTCGATCGAGAGGATGGTCTGCTCGATCGAGAAGATCTCTCAGCTAAAGTGCTCGATCGAGTACAACAAGTACTCGATCGAGTGATCCTCGCCGTATTCTGCAAAATGCAATGAAAAACAGCCCGCAAACTAACAAAAACAAGCTTACTGAGATAGTCTATGGTATAAAACCATTTATTACAACTGAAATTGAATAAAAAACAAAATAAAATCTCCGGGTTGCCTCCCGGGTAGCGCTAGCTTCAGTCAGGTCCCAGCTCGACCTTCCTTTTTTTTCTTCGAGCCTTTATAATTAGTTACAATCAAAACAGCTCAAAGCGCGCAGCAACCTGTCAAATAGTTGCGCATGTGCTACACAACAGCATAAGTAGCACCATAGTGGAATAGCAAAGTAGGAAATAAAGATATGTAAACATTTAAGTCTAACAAATTTCCTATGGGCGCTCCTAAATTTATCCACAAAATAAAGGAGCGCGGGAGCGATTGTCAATAAAGTAGGGCTCCATTTCAGATTGACAAAATTGAGACGACAAGGACGGTGAATAATTGCTAATTTATTCGTCCACGTGGGAGGGGGTATAGCATTAAAAGGAATAGCATGAGTCAAACGAGGTGGCATATTTTGATTAATAACAATAATAAAATTATCGCTAATTACCTTAGGTAGATTGCTCTCGATGGAATCAATGATAAAAGAGTGTAATACCTCATCCGTGCTAGGAGCAAATACCGATTCAGCTGTCCTTTCGTCGCCCTCAGTGGAATTCGTCCCGTAAATCTCGGCCTCAAGCGCATCAAGCTCGGCTTTGAATAAGGGAGATTCACCGTAACCATTATCATCGTCAAAGTCGTCATCTAAATCAAGCCCAAATGACGAATTACAGCTCCCAATGACCAAATCAGTCGATCGAGCAGAATTATTACTCGATCGACCAATTTCTTCCCGCATTTCACTCGATCGAGTGGCAGAATCACTCGATCGAGGACTATCCTCTTGCATTCCACTCGATCGAGCTGTGATATCACTCGATCGAGCAAGTTCTTCTGAAAAATCACTCGATCGACCAATAGTTGTCACTCGATCGAGTGATACCTCTATCTGTTTGAAATCTTCGCGTGGGGTAGTGAAATATGATAGGAACTCGTCGTCCGAGTCATAGAAGTCATCCTCATCATTGGGCAACACGGTTTCCTTACGAGAAAAACTGCTCTCAGTAAGATAAACCTCTTCTTCTTGCATCTCAGCTGCTAACTGAGCTATTTGTGACTCCAGTTCAGGGATTCGAGCGTCCATATATCTATCACTCTCTTGCATTTGTGATACAAGCATTCTCGTTAAATATGTCAGCTCCGCGATCTCTTCTCTCTCCATCTCATTTTTGCTAATTGAGCAAGCTGCAGACTCGAGCTCATCAAATCGCGAGACATATTCTTGCACTTAGAATGCAAGTTCCTCCATCAAGAATTTCAGCTCCGCAAGGTCTTCTTCTTGTATATCAGGGGAATCTCGTTGCGGTGGCCATTGATAGGGCGGATGTGGCGGCACAACTACAGCTGCATTGTGCTCAGCAGAACCACATCTCCCGCCGTAAATCACCGTCTGTTCCATAAAATGGGACATCGGTGGTGGGTCAAAGGTACTCAAGCCTTCCCTTTGACTGTCTTTCACCTAGAACTGTCTAGGTAGTACCTGTAAGGCCTATCAAAACAGCACTAAACAAAAGATTAAAACAGCCTCAAGGGAAAAATCCCCTGAGGCTAAAAACAGATAAAATTAAACAAATAAACAAATAGATTGCCTCCCCGGCAACGGCGCCAAAATTTGATGCGGTCGTTTCGTACCAAAAATAAAATACCTAGATTACTGCTAACAGAAGTCAGCGGCAAGTAGGGTCGATCTCCACAGGGAGGCGGTGTACTATCTATTTGTTCGTTTATCTGTCTAAATGTCACTATTGGGGGTGTTGGTTGATTCAACTAAACTAGAAATTAAGGCAAGGGAAAAGAATTAACAGTAAGAGAAAGAAGTATGCTAAGAGTCGGTCCACCGTGGCAGCTATCAGATCTATTATATCAGGAATATTAAGGCGATTAGACTATTGATAAGAAGAGCTATGGTCGTCACCTTTCGGTCCTTAAATCGCCCTAGAGTGTAAACAGCTTAACTTTCGCCCTCACTGCAATACCCTATTGTAATTAAGCAAGCCTTCCCTTCCAATCTTTCGATCTAGGTCGGGGTTAACTAGAATTATTGGTCTCCTGCATGCATTCATTCAACCGGATAACAATTAAATTGCCTAATACAATTCTATCGCAAGCTAATCTATTTAATACAGTTAAAGCATCGCTACCACGGCTTCCCTAATCCTAACATACTAAGGGGATTTAGCTAGACATGAAAAAATAAACAAGAACAATAATAAAAGAAGGAATAAACATTAAAAGTGAATAAGGGAAGAAAAATTACTGAAATTAAGCGATCCGGAAATGAACAGGAATAAAGTAACAGTGTATAGAGAAAAGAGGGTAGAGCAACGTGATCCCCGGATTATTGGATCCTTCCAAATGACATCCCTAACTCCTATTTATAAGAAATTAGGAGTAGGATTAAACCTAATTAACGAATTAAAGCTTAAAAAGCCCAGCCCGTCAGTGAAGCCACTCGATCGAGTAAAGAAATCACTCGATCGAGCAAACTCAGCCAGAAAACAGCTCGATCGACCAAGGAAGGTGTTCGATCGAGTAAGGGCATAAAGAAACTGGTCGATCGACTAAGCAAACACTCGATCGACTGATTATTGACTTCTAAGCCACTCGATCGACTAGAAAAGCACTCGATCGAGTGGATCTTGACATCAGCAGCTTGTAATTCTCGTTAGTTTGCCTTGACTTGTCCTTTTAGCTCCCGAAACACCTTCACGCATCCCAAGACAGCTATAATTCCCGCTCCAAATCTACTCTTCCTCCAAATTCATGCAAAACGGACGGTAAATGACTTGATTTCCGCTACTTCCTGGTTCATTCCTGTAAATAAGACAAAATACACCAAAGTAGCATATTCGGGGCATTTCGTAGCATAAAACCACGATAAAAGCATAGAAATACGTGCATAAAATAGGCTAAAAGACTATATAAAATGCACGTATCACCTATCGTTTGGCTTTACCAGCTGCATTGGAGAGGGTGCATAATGTGTTTCATGTATCTCAGTTGCGGAAGTATGTGAGTGACCCGTCACATGTGTTAGAGGCACATAGCATAGAGCTAGATGAGTCCTTGTTTTATCTTGAGGTGCCTAAGCAGATTCTTGACCGGAAGGTTAGGAAGACTAGGAGTGGTGAGACAGTTTTGCTTAAGATCCTTTGGTCTAATCATGAGGTCGAGGAAGCTACATGAGAGGCAGAGGAGGCTATGAGAGAGCATTACCCTTTCCTTTTTGATCAGGTATGTATGGTTACGGGGACGTAACCTTGTTTCTTTTAGGGGGTAGGAGATGATCGCAAAGAGTTTTACACCCTTTTTGTGTTGTGTCGGTTTGTTTTGTAGTGGTTTGAGTCGGGTTGAGTTTGGTTGGTAACATGTTTTTATGTTCAGTTTTATGTTGGTTGTTGTGTCGGGAGTGTAGTAAAATGTTTTTGTTTTGTTGTGGTTTGAACTTCGGGGACGAAGTTCTTTTTAAGGAGGGAACACTGTAATACTACGGTTTTATGAGTCTCTGGGTACTCTATCGAGTGGGCCTTACTCTGTCGAGTAAGGATATTTTGGATTTTAAAATAGTTTCTGTCTGTAGGGTACTCGATCGAGTAGCCTTGGTACTCGATCGAGTATGTTGGACACTCGATCGAGTGGCTCGGTTTACGGGTAATGTTTTGTCGGGTTTTGTTAATAATGCGAATTAATATATAAACCTTTACGTCACTTTCATAATACACTTTTATTAAACCTATTTACTCCAAAAGAGATTTCAAACTACGTTATTCGCATCGTTCGCATTATTGACAAATCCCGGAGCTTGGGAGGTCGGAATCTATCGTTCTTTACATCCTTGTGATCCTTGTGTCGAGGGTAAGATCTGCGTACCGATTTTATAGTATTTTATTGAAGTTGTTTAAACCCTAATATGGGGAGTTGGGAGTTTTGTTGGTTTTTGTGATTGTTAGTAATTATGTGATCATATTTTAGGAGAAGAATTCGTAGAGGAGGCTTTTTGATAATAGCTGTTGAGATCGTCTGATTGTTTTGCATTCCAGGTAGGGTTTCCCTACTCATTATTATTCACATATGTGTTGGTCGTGGTCTATGTTTGTTGAGTATTATCATACGAGTATTGTGACGGTTGTTGGAATTGTTTACTGCTGGTAGTTATGATTGACTGTATCTGTCTGTGGTATTCGGGGTGCGTCCCTGGCTGAATGGGGTCACTTGCGGGAGTGGCTTCACGCCCATTATTCGCCTTCTGTGGAACCCGCCACAGAAGGGATGTGCACATTAATGGATTTGGGTTATTCGCTCTATGGTATGAGCGGGGCTTAGGTAGGAACGACTGCGGTCCCCCACTGGTGGAGTGGAGTAACCTGTTGCGACGGGTACTCTGGCAAGACTACACACGTTAGTGTGTAGTCGGTGATGAGGAGTGGATTGTGGAGTTTGGGTTATGTGACGGCTGAGATGTGTTGGTTTCTGTCTTATAGTAGTTGTATATGTTTGATTGTGTGAATAGTACTGACCCCGTTTTATTGTTTTTAAAACTGTGGTGATCCATTCGGGGATGGTGAGCAGTTGTTGAGCAGGTATGAGTCGAGACATATGGGCTAGCTGGGATGTGTCACCTTTAGATGATAGAGTCTTTCGCTGTAGCTTGAGTAGTTTATCAGACAGTTGTTTAGATGTTTAGACAGTTGGCTTATGAACGTGTAAACCATTTTGGCAGTTTTGTTTTTGGATTGTATTCACTTAAACTTTATACTATTTAAACGTTGTTTCTTTATTGTCTTTTGATTATCATTGCCTCGGGAAACCGAGATGGTAACAGCTTTATACCTGAGTGGTCCTGGTAAGGCACTTGGAGTATGGGGGTGTTACAAAGCATCTTAATAAGTTACAGGTTTGTTACTTTAAAAAAAAATAACATGACTCCTGTCTACTTAGCTTTCGAAGAAATATTTACTGATTTTGACCAGGAAGGAACGTCTTCCTACGTCTTATTCTCAGTTTGTGGCTCTTGAACATTTTCTCCCACTCTGTCTATAAGAAATAATCCTATTTTCTCTAATAGACAGCATCACGAGCCACAAACCCTTTGTTCTCGTGATCATGTAGGAAGAGTGACCACATGTTCACTATCGAAAAAGCTACAATTTAGGTACCATGCCTAACCATATCTCATATGAAATGTAGATAATTGCGTTAATTATGCTTTGAGTTAGTGGAATAAATAAATACTAGACAAATTGTGATAGAAAATACTTCCACCTTTATAGTAAAGATTCAATCATATCGTATAGGATTCTTTGTCACTTTCTAATATTATGAAGGTGAACATGTGATACCTTATCACACTCCTTTTGGTGCATAAAAGCCTTCACTTTATTGTTCTCAATTTTAACAAAGTACCAAAACTTTGGTTTTAATCACTAGGTTTTGATACTTTTAGACATTCATTTAAACTTATTCAAAGAATTTCTCTTCTTACCTCATTAAGTAGATACAAGTATCTGCCTAGTTCGTTGGTAAAAGAGATGAAGAAGTAATAACCCTTTTTGATTGAAATTGTATTCGACCATACACTTCAAAGTGTAAATAGGGCGAGTATCTTGTTTTATTCATAATTCTTTTCTAGAAAGAAGTCATGAATTAATCTTGCTTTGAATACAAGATTTGCACACATACCAAGAGATTCCCAATCAGATGGTTGGGACACTAGTCAAAACTAGTCTCTAAATGCAATTTGTATCGAGAATCGAGAAATAATTGGGATGACCAATTTGAGTCTTATACAATGAGTACACTATAACACTTATATGCCTATGGATGAAATGACAACTACCTTAGTTCCATTCATGTAAATTTCTGAATTTATTCTTGCTAGTCGTCGTACGATTATTCAATGTTAGGATTCTAAGGATTTAAAAAACCCTCGGATTGTGTTATGAACACATCCTCCTCTAAATAACCATTTAGAATGGTGGTTATGACAACCTTTTGCCATATTTCATAATTATGAAATGTGGGATTTTCTAACATTGTTCACAAATTTGTATCAAATACTCATGACGTGATAATTCGCAAGAAGGATATATCAATGTCATACACATACATGAAGGAATACGTTGGTGTCACACAGCCAACTTCCTTGATCTTTACTTACTAGGGATTTGTCTCTATTTTAGTGTCTAACACTTTCTCTTTCGAGCCTAGTTCTATCCTTAACGATTAAGTTAGGTACTTACTTCTTATTGCTCCCACTGACTTCAAGAATTTCTACTTGTTGAAGACTCATCTTCATATAAATTTTTAGTTAATCCTTCACAAGGATGAACTTTATAGTGGTATTTGGTCAATCAAAATTTCTAACAAATTAATTTACCAATCTTACATTGTCATGTTCTTAACAACTTAAGTGCTTTGATGACAAGTGTTTAGTTTGAGCAATAAGACTTTTGAACCGTGGATGCATAGAAGACATTATTAAAACATATTTTGATTAATCATTGCTTCTAGTCACATTTCTTCATAAGAAATCATAGGTATGTAAGGAATTTAAGATGTTAATCTTATATTTGCATAGGACGATTCGTATCGAGTTCTATGCAATAGAACGATTCTTATGGATCTAGTCCACTACCTATGATACGGTTCATCTTAGAAAGAGATTCTCTTTGTCGTAAGTAATAGTGGTTTAGCGGAGATTCGTGTTACAAACAAATTGATATTATTTATGAGTAGGAGCGATAATAAAAAACAACATAAAACAACGAAATAGTGGGAAAATCAAACATTCATCGTTATATATAAAACATTTAAGAATGTTTTAGCATTTATATAGTGACCTCTACCCAACTATTATAAATGATCCCGAGATCCAAATTCATATCAACTCGGGCACGGTGAGCCGATTCATCCCTAATCAATATCATTCGGTGGATTAACTCTTTAATCGATTCTACTTCTAGAACTCTCGGTCGATAAAATTACTTTAATGTTTATCTTAAGCCCGGAACACATGCGGCTACGGTCGCGAATACTTTGAGCTCAACCCAAATTTCGATGTAGTAATAATTTACTACCCACCTACCCAACGTAACAAGTTTAGCACCCCGGTGAGCCGAGCCTACTTCCTTATGAAATTGGGATTCGTGGTTCTACTATTTGGGAAGGCTAATTCTCAATTATTATTTAGTGAGAGGTGTTGTCAATTTATTATCTATCTCGTTTTAAGTGAACTAAAGCGCTGAACTAACGATAATTATAATTGACACGGTCGATGATTCGATAAAATATGATAAGCATGTGTAGTTACGGCAATTTGGCTATGCATGCAAACATATAAAACAAATGCAAAGCAAAACAATAAAATCCTAGTATGGCCTTCCTAAAATAGTAAATCTAATAAACTATTTACAAACTCGGAAACCAACTCCTTTGGTCCCTTGAACTTCATTTGGCACGCACTCTGAGGCAACACCGTCTTTGTCGGAACGCCTTTCAGAATGGCACCGTCTTCAAGGAACTCCGGGATAAATAAATTACATAGCTTTTCTACTTTATACATTATAAAAAGAAAAAGAAAAAATTAAATAAAAGTGATACGATATCACATTAATTACAACCGAATTGATACCCCCATACATTTCGGGAAATACCAATTAAAAAAACTAAGGACATACTAAGTACAAATTACATAATTCAAAATTATATATAAATTAAAATATGACAATCATAATAAAAATGCAGCATTAATATATGTATAAAACATGCCATGTGATGTGTCAAATAGTCCTATTTAAGCTAATATCGTATATTCGGTCCGGTTTTATCGATAATTGTGAGTTTGTGACTATTAACTTATTAAAATCACACAATATTACATAAATCAAATCTATATCCAAGTTAATTACCCCAACCTTCTTAAGACTCAAAAATTTAGTCTTCACTAAATATTTGAAAATAATTCAACTTGATATTTTATTATTGCTCCTTAAACATCTTTTATTCATAATAATAAAGAAATAATTCCCAATAAGTCATAAAAATTCAAAAATTTCAAAATCATAATTTTGTATATTCTAGAGCATTCCCAACATTCCAAAATTTTAATAAAAATTTGCCCATAGAATATATTTAATTTATTTTACAAATAAATCGCATAACACATAACTTTAACCTTTTAATTCCAAATTAAACATAAAATTATGTAATAAATCAAAATTAAAATTTTGAATATTCTATATAAGTTTCTAGAACCTGGAAAAGACACATTTTTAAGCCCAAAAATCGAATTTACAATTATGACTATTTAAAGTTGCTATTTATTAATTTTACAATATAAAAATCAATAAACATTCAAATCAAACGAAATTTGACATGCAACTTAATATCTGATGTTCATATCATATATAAAACATTGGAAAAAAATTTCATGCCCTAAAATTCATTTTAGCTATTTTTCCTAAAATAATCACTATTTATGTGATTTTTACATCTAAAAATCATAAATCATGCAAAATAAAACCATTTTACCTCAAAATTTGCATACAGTGTGTAAATATTGCATGTGACAACATACTAAAATTTCATGGGCAGAGACGAGGTCTAACTAATTATAACCAAAATACCTCCAATTAATTCATTTTATCATGTAAAAATCATAAAACATGCAATATAAAACACTTTTATACGAAATTTTACATATAATAACTAAAATATGCATGTGAGGTCGTGTTAAAATTTCAAGGTCATAATCATAGTCTAACATGTTTTAGTATTTAAA
Source organism: Silene latifolia (assembly GCF_048544455.1). NCBI lineage: Eukaryota > Viridiplantae > Streptophyta > Magnoliopsida > Caryophyllales > Caryophyllaceae > Silene > Silene latifolia. The sequence goes on from NC_133536.1 coordinate 52,252,256, forward strand.
AGTCATTTTACCAAATAAAATGTAATAAACATACTAAAAATAAATTAAAGAGCAATATTTATACCATAAATCATCAAAATGACCTAAAATCAATTTAGGACCAGAATGTTATTCATGCAAAAATTTCGTGGTATTTATCCTTATAAATCACAAATTTCTAGTTTTATATGTTAACATTTTAACTCGGAAAAACAATAACCGATTATGCATGCAACAACCATTGCTCTGATACCAATTGTAAGATTCATTAATCTCTTATTAGACATTTCTAATAACTTTATAAGTTTAGTTTAGTCATAAACTAATTAGATCTTATGCATGCATAACAATAAAATACAAAGTAAGAAGAAAATCGATCTACTTACAATAAGGACCGAATGGTTTATACTAATTGGTCTCCTACCAAATTAGTCTTCTTAAAAAAATCCAAATGCTCCAACAAAACCCTTAGATTCAATAGTAGAATCTACTCCTCAACGATTTGTACCAAGATAACCCACTTAATACTTTTACTAATTTTGTTACTAGAAATTAGTATAACTGCCCTAAAATTAACAACTAATATTATAGTTTACTACTTCTAGTAGTGATAGAATAATATTAGTGATTTTTGAGATTTTCTTTCTTATTAGTTCTTCACAAGATCTAGAGAGAATATATGAAAATTATCAATATAATTATTTGTAAGAATGAATAATTGTAGAGAACAATTCTCAATATCATGAGAGAGGAAGGGGGTGTCGGTTCCTTAGGGTGTATAGGGGAGCACAATTCTCTATTTAAGACACCCTTTTTCTCTTATCTAAGTATAGGGTACGGTGTTGTTCTTATTTTATTCAAAAGGCACATCATTATGTCCTTAAGAATGCTAATAAAATACTTGACAAAACAACACCCACTATCACAGCCTTTGTACCGGTTTTACCTCATATTAGGTGACCTCCATTTTAACTTTGTCAATTGTCAATTTGTGTAGTGTGACATGTTGGACATGTTACTAGACATGTTACTTAATAATGCATTTTTAACTTATTAAAAATCATTATATAAACAAAATAAATCACACACAAAAATTAACTAGTAATTCATGATTACAAGTACTTAAAATGGGTCATAGAACTATAAATCACAACTACTTGTATTTATAATAAACCATTCATTCTTATTTTAATTGTTTCATAAACAATAATAAAACCTAAGTAATAAAACAATTTAATTACTTAGTACGGATATTATTTAATCAAATTGCAATAAGATATGTATTCTCACTCACAAAATCATTTGTTCAATTTTAAGGAATTAATTAACTTAGATCAACATACAATTAATTAATTAATCAATTAAGAGTGTTACCCTAGAGGTATGACCTTAAGGGATCAACTGATCACCACCGTCATACGACAGTAATGTCAAACTCTAGCCAGACAATCATTACAGATTAATGTGGATCAGTTGACAATAAAATATTACTTTCCCTTCAGCATTCTTAATATGAGATTTAAACATGTGATCGCATTATTGTCGAGGACACATACTCCAACAATTATAAATCACAAGTATTCTTTAATTTTTAATATTAAGAAAAAATAAGCATATATTTGAAATCTTTGTTCTATGTGCGGATCGTCGACCGACTGATCACACGCTTCGCTTCTGGACATTTTAACTCTTTTATTTGAATGTATCTCTCGTGTTCCTGTTCCAATGAGTTGTGGTGATAGATTATTACATATAGCCATGTTGCCACTTACCCACCCATGTGTAATTTTAAAAATCTATTATCTTACTAAAGTACTGGAAAATAAGGAGTTTCTCGGGATGGCTTGATTGCTTGCCCTATGACTGCCTTGACTCACTTGCTCAGCGCCCTTACTTATACCCATTCTCCAGCTTAAGTACATGCATTAAAGCCATATTTCATTTAAGGATAGGATAGTTCAATCAATCTATATGTACTTCTATTAATCCACTCGCTACTATGACATAAACGAGGTTACCATTAACATCACGATTACTAGATTAAAACCAATTAAACAATTAGTAAACAAGTGAACAAAACTAATACCAGTATAACGAAGATAAAACCATATATATACTTCCAGTTATTACTCTATCATGAAATCAAACAACACTAATTTAATGGAAAAATAATAAGAAAAAGTATGATTCATATTACCTTAATCGATCATACAATAGCGTCGAAGCAGACGATCGATTGAATGATATATAGCGGGCGTGACAGTGTTGATCAGAGGAGCTGAAGTTAAATATTCACCCTAATTCAAAGTCTACATAAACTTATCACACCAAATATACCATAAATTAACCAATAGCCCTAATTCTTATTCTACCAAAAATCCCTAAATCAATATAACCTAACACCAAAATTAGTCATAATTACAATCAACAAATTACCAATCCTAATAAATTCTGGAAAACTAAGAAGGAATTTATGTCTAATAAAAAAGAAACACAAAAAAAATTTCGAATAGAAAAAAGAAAGAGGGAAAACTCACCTTAACTTGGAAGGATATCAGAATCAGACGACCATAGTGGTTGGCGAGCGAGGCGGCTCGTGGTAGTTGGAGCGAAGTGATAGTGTGGGGAAGATGATTATTGAGGATGATCTAAAATGAAGTGTTAACTGTAAAAGGAGAGGGTAATCTGATTATTAGTAGGGGTTAAATGTTAGGGTTTAGGGAGATGAACAATCTGCTCATTTTTTCTTGTATACACTAGGCGCTGGTTTGTGTACATTAACCAAATTCTCTTGTTACATCGTTTATGTTAAAACCGATGTTAATGAGAATGCTTAATTGTTTTTACATCGGTTTTAACAAAACTGGTGTTAGAACCGATGGCACTAATATTCTATTACATGGATTTTTAAAAGTAACTGACATAAAGAAAAAAACTGCAACCAATTGACATCGGTTTTTTAAAGAACCGATGTTATTTACGAACATTTACATCGTTTCAAGTAAAAACGATGTCATTGTGGCGATGTCAATAGGACTAATTGTACTAGTGCGAAATAATAGCAATAAAACTAAACTAAGGGTTTCTAGGAGTTTTTAGAGTAATAATACGTAAATAAAGCATAACCATATAATAGGGCACGAGTTTGGTATTTATATAAAACATAAACCGACTTTAGGAAACTTGCGCGAAGAGTCGTCAGAATGATGCATACTCGATCGAGTATATAAAGACTCGATCGAGTACACACCACTCGATCGAGAACTCCTCGTTTAAGTTATTTTCTTCGTCTAGTCTTCTTCAATTCTCTTCCTTTATTCTTCTAAATTTTCGTGTCTTGCTTCGTGTATTCCTTCATACCATCTCCGCGGTGCTACATTTCATAATTTTGCTCCACAAATGCATCATTCCTGCATTAAATACCAAATAGCGGAAGTATCGATATTCTAATATAAATGGCATACAAATAACGTAATTTAGCATGAAAACTATATCAAAAGTAACTAAGGAGAGACATATAAATGTATATAAATATGACTCATCAGTGAGCTAGACAACTAGTTAGACTCGGCCATCCGTCCTCATGCATCCCATGCTTCCTTGTCAGATAATCTCAAGTACATGTCAGTCAATATGTTCCCCAATAATTGGTTCATCACAGGTGTTTACAAAATAAACTTTCAACCAAACGGTTGAGTATGAATATCTAAACAGCAATATTAGCCCAAATGGTTAATTAAATAAACAACAATAGTGGCTCAAGTAACTGACCATGAACCATCATCACCACCTCCAACCGTACTGCATACAAGTCATTGACATCACTGTCAGTAGCACAACTTACTCAAAATCGTGCTATGCTCAACTATCTGGTAGTAATACTTTCGTACCATGCTGAACTTGCAGTAGTACCCTTCTTACTATGCACAACTGTCTGGCAGTAGTACTTACGTACCATTGTCACCTGGCAGTAGCAATCTCTCTAGCTATGCACAACTCATAACTCCAACACCATCCTTTTATTAATGTTAATAGAATATAATCACAATACCAATATCATGACAATAATCAAGCCAATTACAATAATATGATAGAATGACAAACACAACACGCTCATAAGACAGTCAACCAAAAGAAATTCCCATAATAACCATCCATCTTGTAACAACCATCAACATAATTCATCTTGCATAAACAGATTAACCAATTAATTAAATAAACAAGTGTGTTGAGTAGATTCCCTACTTGGCAAGCAAATACTTCCATTAATGCAATCCAATCAACCAATAAAGTTCCTTACTAAATCCGTCACCTAGCAAGTGTAATAATTATAATTATTAGCTATTTAATTACATAAAACAATTCAGTAACTATATAGTTTTATTAAGCAACCAACTAACTATAATCACACCTAATTAGTTATGATCAAAACCCGTCTCAATAATCCCCACAAGACACACGGTTGGAATTGTGTTCACCATCCCTCCACAAACAACCCCAAAACCCATTTAATAACACCCAAACCCGACAACCACCAAGTCTGCCATTAGCCCCACCGTAAGCCACCTCTGCCAACAACCCAACCTTGGTCCTACCACCAGCACTAACCACCATCCACGGCAAACCATTGTACCCTAGATACTTAACTCACGACATCAAGAAGAACAACACTCACGACACAAACCAAACACCACCTAACAATCACCACCACATTCCACCACAGACCACCACTGTGGTCTCCTCTGACCCACGGTGGGTCCACTGGCAGTGAACCATCTCTATCAAGGTCCCAGTCGAGTCAAAGGTATTGGATCCAACCATATATATACGGTTGAACACAAACCCACAACAACCAACCCAAGTCTCGAATTTTCCGGCAACCACTGCGCAAAACCCCGCCTTTATCCACTCATTGTAATACCCTCCCTATTATAGACCCATTGACTGACTTGTTAACTATGGGAGGCCCTTAGAAAGGAAGACAAAGGGAGACTATACTGTCATCGTAACGTGATACGCGACCTAGTAGAAGTCACTCGGCCGAGTATCTAGGGTACTCGACCGAGTGCAGCGTACTCGGCCGAGTATGTTCATACTCGAGCGAGTACCTTGTCTGATAGCATGTTATTATAAAACGCGGTGACTAAAACACAATTCATTTCGACGTTTCATTTTATCATTTCTAAAACCTAAACTCTCTCTCTCCCAATTATTTCATCCCTCTCTACCAATCTTAAGTAGCCTTGAACCTTAATCCGGGAAGGGGATAACCTATGCATGAGGTCGTCAAGTCGGGTGTCGCCGCCTTCGGCATTGTTTTGTCCGTCAAGGTGAGTTTGTGAATAATTATTTATTTTACAGTAGATCTTGAATAGCTTAGTGATAGAGTACCATTATTGTTTGTAGGATACGATGTGGAGTCTTGCTTGACATGGTGTGATCTAAACGTTTCTATGGAATTGCAAAAAGGAAAGGTTTCCCTGCTCAGTTGATTGTATAATTGATTTAAGATTGATTGTGGTTGAATCACTTGAATGTTTAACTTGTATCATTTGGATTGAGATTATATTGTTGATTGGTATTATTGTTTTGGGACCATTTTTGGGAGATGGTTCAAACGCCATGTTCTCCTCTTGTGGCTCCCGTCACAAGGGGGATGTGCACAATAATGATCCGGGTTCGCTTGTTGTGATGAGCGGGAATTTGGTGGGTAAGGCTACGGTCCCCCACTGGCGGTGTGGATTTCCTGTTGCGATGGGTAATCTAGCAGGGCTACACACTTCGGTGTGTAGTCGGTAACTGGTTACTATTGGAGTTTGGAGGATGGTTACTACAGTTTGATTGGTTTGTGTATTGCATTGTTGTAAATTCATATTTTGACTGTGCAGTTGACTAACCCCGTTTTATTGTTTTCAAAACTATGGTGATCTATTCGGGGATGGTGAGTAGTTGGTCTAGCAGGTATTGGATGTTGATGTTGCTTATGGGTTACGGACGGGATCGAGTCTTCACGCTGTTCTAGCTAGCTTTGTTGTCACCTTAAACTTTCGTTCTTCACTTCTTTTCATTTCAGAGATGTATCACTTTTGGTTTGTATTTGTTTAAACAGCAGAATACATTTAATAATTGTTCATTTATGGTCTATTTGATATACTTACCTCAGGCAACCGAGATGGTAATGCCTCTACTTATTAGGGAAGGTATTGTTAAGGTTTCTTGGTAAGTTGGGGTGTTACAAAGTGGTATCAAAGCGACGATTTTGGAACCTGAACCAATGAACCAAATGAATGTAGGGGGTTAAATTAAAACGAACCTGGTGTATGTGTGATGGGAGCCCTCTTACATTGGTTTTGGGTGAGAAGGTGCCCTTATCTCAGAATCATGACCCCAACATGCTTAAGCCAGCAACTTCGCGTGGGGTAAATGTGTCGGATTATGTGTGTGTGTGTTGGATGCATGGTGTGTGGTCTTCTTGGATGTCATATTGTGATTTGATATAAAAGTTGAATTGGTTATGATGCAAGAGATAGTGTGTGTTCGTACATGTGAATGAACTTGTGTAATTAGCTTCGAATTCTATATATGTTGGGCATGACAAAAGAAGAAACGGGAGATGTTAATGCTATAGTATGTAAATGTGTATACATGATGTGTGAATGACTTTTGATAGTGTTTCATGAAGTAAATAGAGTAGATACTTGTATGCATATAACATCATAGGTGGATCTAGGAACGTTTGAATGCTATGGGGTGGGCGTAACATGGTAAGTTCTACGGAAAGAGTTATGTGGCATACGATGTATTTTGTGCTAGTAAGTCAAATAGGTGCGAATCATTGATAGGTTACATGATGAATGATAGCAATAGGATCTAAATGTGACGAGTTCTGAATAAGTTTAGACTCCGAACAACGTTTATCCTTTCACAGGGAAGATTCTATGAAAAGTTTACAAAATCTGTTACTGTTTGAGGGTACTCGACCGAGTACATAGGGTACTCGACCGAGTACGCTCTACTCGACCGAGTACGTTCATACTCGACCGAGTACGTTCATACTCGACCGAGTACTCATAAGTCAGTAGCTATGATAATATGAAATCCTGAGTACTCGACCGAGTAGGCACGAGTACTCAGCCGAGTAGGTCCGATACTCGGCCGAATACCCCAAAAATCCGCCGGTTCAGCTCTAATTTTCCGCATTGCTATAAAAACACAATCCCCTTATTTCACGACTCATATCCCTCATATCACACTCAAATTCATCAAAAATTTTCTCTCACAACATAAGGTTTGGTGATTTGTGCTACTTTTCTCTCGGATTTATCCTCTCGCCTTTCACTCTTTCAATCAATTTTCAATCTAAGGTAATACAACTTTAAAAACTTCTTGCTTTCCTTTTAATCGATTGTTTAAGTTGCCCCAAATCTTAAAGTTTTTACTCTTTAAATTCAAAGAGTCATGATTTATGTTGTTAATTTGGTAGTAGTTACTTCCATTAATCGATTAACATATGCAAAGGATGATTTCTAAGCCCAAAATTCTCGTTTTTTATACCGAAAATGTCTAGGGTTTGCCCCAAAATTTTCATTTTTGGTCACTTAGATTATTTGTAGGGTGCTTATAACAGTTCAATTAGTGTTAGTAATGCTTTACCAAGTGAATATCTTGTGACTTTTAATAGATAAATCCGTCTTAAACTTCGTCTTAAAAGAGAACAAAACTGAAAATCCCTCTTGATATTGTGTGAATTCCGGAAATTTTGTTGAACTTGTATTCTTGCAGCATGCCGAAAGCTAGAGCACCTCCCAAGAAGAGGACCTCTGGTAATACGGTGATGGAACAAAGACAATCAAGCGAGGAGCCGCTTGTTCCTCCGGTGGACCAATATCCGACGGTAATATTTGCTGACTTTGAGCAACGGGCTGCTTTCGTAGCCTTAATGGGTCGTACTGTGAGGCCTACCTGGTGTGTGGATCTAGGGATCTTGAAAGACTTGGGTATTGAATCGGATATAGTGCATATATTCAAAATCTTGGGAATGGATGGGTTGTACCACCTCCGTAAAAAGTCTTACCCCTTTATGACCTTGGAAGTTATGATTTCATTTAAGTATGACGTGGGTAAAAGACCGTCAGTTTCCGCCACTTAAACACGATCATTCCTTGACCCTTGACCAGTTTGCTGAGCACTTAGGGTTGGAGACCGAGAAGGAGGGGTATTTGATGACCGGGTTTTTGCCGTCACTTCCGGTACCAAAAACAATTTATAAAACCCAATTAAAAAGTAGTATTTAATCGGGGTCGAACACAAAGATGGCGGGGGTTAGATACTTGGTTGGTTTAAGTCCTATTTTAGTCAAATAAAAATAAGATTGATTATTTGTAAACTAACATGCAAATAAGATATAAAATCAAGCTAAATGAAATTTGCTTCTAATCAAATGAATGAAGGCTAAGGTCTTTGGGTTAACTTGGGTAAGTCGAGGAAGAGAAGATTGGTAATAAGAAATGGGTAATGAGAAGGCCTGAGATTGATCCTAATTTCTTAGTCAATTAGAGCTAACCAAGAAGTATTCACTTGGTATGAAAAACTCATCTCGACCATGCCATATATGCCTTCCATTGTCTTTCGACCTAGGATAGACTAAACATGATAATGAAAGACTCAAAATTTCATTTAAGCAATCCAGCAAACATTTCATAGGCATGGGAGTAAGGGTTTACAAACAAGCTTTCACTTAGTCAAGAAAAACTCATCACAGACATGCATAAAGACTATCTAATAGCAATAGGCACCAAGATGGATCAAATATGTCTAAGAAAGGCTCCAACTTTCATTTAAGCACCTCATTAAACACTTCTAAAACCATCCAATAGCACAATGCACCAAGATAAGTTAAACATGCTAATAAAAGACTCAAACTTTCGTTCAAACATTTCATCGAGCACTTCATATGCACAAGAGTAAGACCGATTAATTACCCAATTCAAAAGGTTAACAACCAAATTCCACCCCCCTTAATCACCCAAGATCCCCCGCGACCTTAGATAAGACTACTCACACATACTTATAAGAGAGAAATTGAAAGATAAAGAAACAAGCATGAATAACACAATAAACATGGTTACTAATTCAAACAATAATTTAAATGAACAAGAAATGTAAATAAACTAAAAGAAATTAGATTAAGAAGAGAAATTATACCAAAAGACAATAACTTGGATTGAATTATGGAAGGATTCTTCAATTCTCCACATACAACCCAAAATTACTAAATGTATACTAATGAGAAATGAAGAACTTGGATAAATTAAAGAGCAATTACATTTAGTTTTAGTAAAGATTACAACTTGGCTAGAGGAAAATTAAAGGGATGAAATTAATTTCTAGGGTTCTAAAATATTAAGAGAGGAAATAAAGTAGTCTATTCTAATTGATATTCTAGTCTAATGTGTGTGGTGGGATTTATAATATATAGTCTAATGTTAATACTACTATTAGTAATAAACCTAATAATAATAATAATCCTAATTTTCTAATTACCCCTAAAGACACGGTTACAACAACAAAACAAAAGGGGAAAGGGAAGACACGACAAAAAGGAAATCCAAATCACGTCAAAAGGGGCTCAGCCGGTCCACCGGCGGCCGGTGAGGCGACCGACTGGGGATCTATTGGAAACTAAGGATGAAATTGATGGGTGTGTGAGCCGGTGGAGGGGCGGCAGACGGGTACCTGTCTGGGAGAGCAGATTTGATGTGATTTGTGTTGCGAGCCGGTTGGCCGGCCACCGGTGGCAAGGCCGGCTGGGAGTTTTCTGGAAAATGGAGTCAATTCTTTGCGTATTCCCAGCCGGTTAGGTAGGAGGCAGCCGGGTACCCGTCTGGGAGAGCAAGTGGTGATTTGGGGTTGTTTATGTTGCAAGAGATGTAGGGGAAATTTGTATGATGGAATGAATGGCGATGAGGTGGCTGACGTTGGACTCGGGGCTAACGATGGTTGATTGGTGATTGCAGTTTATGCTGCTGTTGTGCTCGGCTTGAATTCCGAGCTCGGAACCATCTGATTAATGATATAGTTGAGGTGTTGCAGGTAATTGATGGTGAGTGGCTGTCGAGATGGTGTAAGTAGAAGATGGTGATGGAGGCAGAGCTGTGGAAGCTATGGCTGGTTGATGAGGGGTGTTTGAAGTCGGGTTTTGATTGTTCTGTGATATCGTGATGATGAATAATGGTGGTGAAGTGGGTGAATGGGGAGGCAGCCATGGTTGCTCGTGAATGGAGGAAATGGTGATAATTGATGGAGGAAGAAGGTGGTTAATGGGTGATGGAAGGTTTGTTGGAGCTGGAATGGAGGTATTGGCGATGACGATGAAAGTGATGAAAATGATGATGGTTAATGAAAGGTCAAAGTCAAGTTGACCTTGACTTCTTCATTTAACTCAAAGCTTTGACACGTCTTTGACTCCTCTCAATTCCGCCTTGATTTATTGTAAATAGAATCTCCTCTTTATTACTTCGCGTTACCTATAAATTGTTATAATAAAGTAATATTAATGATAATATTAAATAAAATATTCGACTAATTAATAAATATGACTACGACGACTAATTATTATAATTAGTAAATTAAATGAGCTATTTAATCTTATAAGCACACAAAATTGAGTCGAATAAAAGGATTAAATATGGGGTAAAATGACACTAAAATTATACTTATCAAATCTCCCCACACTTAAACCTTACTCGTCCTAAGCTCATTTAAACTAAACTAAGACCCATAATATAAAAGACTAGCTAAGCTAATAATATCCGATGAAAGGCAATTAACGGGCCATCTCCGTCCCTTCAACTCACATTAAAATACAATGAGGTATGCATTCCGATGCAAGGCAAGTGGGGGCTTGCGGGAAATTTTGACACATCCAACATTTAAGCATGAATCAACATATAAGATGCATCACAAAAAGGCAAACCGCTTTCCTCATCTAAGCGGCCATTTTACTTTCAAAAATCGAACAAAGAGAGTCATTAGTGAAAGATGTCGTCTCCGGATCTTACCAAGGTGTCAAATCCCTAAATCTAGCTCAAGTAGCCAACATTGACAACACGTGATGCCAAAGAAACGAATTCTAGGCGGAAAAGGAGAAGTACGTTTCTATACTCCCAAGAATGACATGACACACACAAGATTCGACTCCATATGAAACCTTTGACCAAAAGGAGACCAAGGCCCGACTCTCACGGGTTTCACTAGTCACTCAATGAAATAACGGGGTGATTTTTCTGACAAAAAGTAACCAAAGACACTCCCCTAACTCGACTTGCGAAGCATGCCCGCAATCTAATATGGTACCCTATCCAATATCCGCAAGAGAAATGTGAAAATAATGCACATACAAGAGAGACAACTGGGTTGTAATGGGGATTGGGTTAGGTAAAAAGGGTTTGGTGCAAGCACCATTTTAGGAAATGTGGAGCTAAGGATCGAATAGTCGCCACTTTTAACCAATTCACTAAACCGTACCAATGCAAAAAAATTCTTCCACAAAATATGGCAAAGATTGCCATTTCCAAAAATCACTCATTCCTCTTCAAAACAAACTCAATTTGCATATTACCAACCCTTTATTTGGCACAAAATAAACATTCTTTTCTTTTTGTTTTTCATTTCTTTTTTTTCTTTTTCTATTTGTTTTTCTTCTTCATTTCTTTTTTCTTTTCTATTTGGTTTTCTTTCTTGCATTTTTCACGACTTGTTCACCTCTTATTAGACAAAAGTAGCCAAAGTTGAATTTCACTCATGTGGCATTAAGATCATACACCTCAAGGTGAGTCAAAATTTCAACCCAAATATACTCCACAAAAGAACCACAATGACGAACTACTCAACCAAGGTGAGTTGTTTATGGGATGTAGTTATTTTGTTGGCAATAGAAACGATAAGGCTTAGGCTCAAAATGAGTTAACAAAACGAAACAATTGACTCAAGGGCATAACAAAAGCTTATTTGGCTATTGTGAGGTTACTTTATTTGAACAAAATTGTCTCAATATGCACAGCGACACTTCTACCGTAAGGAATGGGCACCATACTTATGCGTTTTGACGTGACATACCAAGTAAAGAGAACTACTCTCATGACCTAGACGAGACCGGTTTGATGGACCAGCCATATGGAGGCTCTATCCTCACATTTGAGGAGCTATGTCGGTCTTAGGTCAAGTCTCGGGTCTAACACGGTCTCACAAGGTGGTCGCAACTTGGTTGTCAATCTAGACTTCCGGGTTTTTGCAAGCAAAAACCCTAACATGTGTCATCAAGAGGCACGAGCTATCAAGAGGGAAATGACACGGGCAAAACAAATTATCATCATTGGCAACATATTCACTCAACATTAAGACCCTCTATGCAAATATTTACAAACAAGATGCAACGTGTATGAATGCAACCTACACATATGAACAAGCTATGTGAATGTAAGAGTGAACACATATATACATTTCTAGTCTAAATGCACACAATTTCTAGTCCTAACAACACACCAACAACACAAGCATATCCAAAACGGCTCCCAAAAGGAACACCCACATCAAATATCTTGTCCTCCTTCATGCTTATATATACAAAAACAAAAGGAACGATAAAGGAGAAAGGATTGGAAGAATTTTACCAAACGTCTTCTCCGATGCTCGCATGTGTTGTCAATCAAATTGGTTAGAACAAATGTAATAAATATAATATAAACAATACAATATTTTTAGAATTTTTGAAAATTTTCAATTTTTAGTCATTTTCTCAAATTAAGAACTATATATACAAGTATAAACAATATGCACAAAGTGGATATTTTCCTCCCCACACTTAAAATTTACATTGTCCTCAATGGAACAAAGTACAAGGAGAGAATAAGAAATTAAAAGAACATGTTTTTTTTTTTTTTAAATATTTGGAAATAAATAACATGTTTTTGTATTTTTTAAAATTTGAGAATGTCCTCCCCGCACTTATTTATTTACATATTTCTTGATGGAAATAAATGCGTGGAGGATATTCGAAAAGTAAATACATATTTTTGAAATTTTCAATTTTTTTCCAATTTTTTTTGTGATTTTCAAATAGTTATGCAATGCATGATCTATTCTATATGCGGAATTAAAATATGATGCAACTATACTATATGAATGCAAAGAGAGCAAATTTAGATTAACTCCTAATCGGATCATGTTACTAAATGCAAGATGCGGTAAAAACTTAATTAAAAAGGAGGAGAATTTGTATACAATGCGGTGGTTCTTAAGTAACTCCACCAAACCTCTTCATTAAGGAGGCTTCAATCAACCAGGATCCCCATCTTGGAATTCCGCTATTCCCTTACCAACTTCAAATTTTTCCATGGAGCAAGAGCTCCCAAACTTTGAAAAAACTTCATGTACACCATTCATTGCATGGTGCACTTCCAACCATTTTCGAGCAATTTCTTCTTCAAGATTTCTCTTGTCATGGACAAGAGCTTCTTCATTTTCTAGGCTTGGCTCACATTTCCCTTTTCTTTTCACCTTCTTTCTCCATCTTTTTGGTTTCTTCTTCTCAACCCTTGGCTTCATTTTTGGATGGGTGTTAGTGCTAGAATCAAATTTGGGAGGGATAACATTGGGGTGATTCTCTCCAACCTCAAGCTTCCACTCCTCTTTCCCTTTTTCATCTTATATCATCAACACTTCACCCTCCCCTTTTTCATCAATCTTCTTTGGGGTTTCTTTACTTGAAGTGACCGAGCTACACTCTTCAAGGCAAGTAAATTGGTAGGAGGTGGGAGGTGGAGGAGTCAACTTCTCAACATTGAGGTTCATGATGTTGTCATTTTTATCCTCATTTTCTTGACCCTCCAAATGAACTGAACCATTTCCAAAGAGGAGAGTTTCTGTAACACCCCCATACTCCAAGTGCCTTACCAGGACCACTCAGGTATGAAGATATTACCATCTCGGTTACCCGAGGCATGATAATCATAAGACAATGAAGAAACATACTCTATTAAATAAGTTTAAGTGATTACATAACAAAACCAACTATAAGCAAAATACAACTGTTCTCAATCTATCAACCAACTGAAAGGAACTGTCCTAACAAACACAGCGGAAGACTAAAGACTCTGATATGCGATGACTCCATCCCCAGCTAGATCCCACGCGTATCCAAGATATACCTGCCAAGCAACTGCTCACCACCCTCGAATGGATCACCACAGTTTTTAAAACATTTAAACGGGGTCAGTACTAATCACACAACTCAATATACATCAACAACAAGATAAACAGACAGCTTAACTGTCACACACACAACCACACCAATTCCAATAATCTCAATCACCGACTGTCCACTGGACCAGCCTTGCCAGTGGGGGACCGCAGCCGTACCCACCAAATCCCCGCTCATCATACCGAGCGATAACCCTGTCCCATTAATGTGCACATCCCCTTCCGTGGCGGGTTCCACGAAGGGCGAAACTAGGGCGTGAAGTCACTCCCGCAAGTGACCCCACTCAGCCGAGAACGCATCTCGAGAACCATCAACAGCAATCACAACCACAAACACAGTACAATCATTATATCAAACAACCAAATACAACACATCACCAATATCCCATTATGGGACTAATACTGAGTAGGAAATCCTACCTGGTATGCACACAATCAATCGACGGTCTCTCTGCTTTGAGTCAAAAAGCCTCTTCTATGAACCCTCCTCCTATCATATAACACATAGAGGCTACACATCACATACTACACATAAAAACCCCCAATCTCTAAATTAGGGTTTAACCAAATCAAGGGAAAACAATAAAAAGGGTACATAGATCTTACCCTCGACGCAAGGAACTCAACGATACGAATAACGACAAGAACTGACCGTCTCGAACTCGGGAATTGCTCAGAATGCGATTAGGAAGATGAACTTGTTGCTTTCTCTCTTAAACAGGGTTTTAGGTTTTGTAAAAGTGATTTAAAACAATGACGACGAAACTTAAATACCTTAATCGCATAATTAACAAAACCCGAGAAAACTCCCCGTAAAACCGGACACTCGATCGAGTACCCAAGGTACTCGATCGAGTACCCCCTTACTCGATCGAGTACCCCAGCTACTCGATCGAGTACCCAACAGGTCAGAAACTATTTTACTTCGCAACTTACCCTTACTCGACAGAGTAAGGCCTACTCGATAGAGTACCCCAAGACTTATAAATACGGAGTATTACAGTCTTCCCTCCTTAAAAAGAACTTCGTCCCCGAAGTTCAACCCATACATAAAAACAACCATACTGCCTCGACCGAGACACAACAACTTAGCTAAGGACTCAAGAACTCGACCGAACATAGAACGTGAACTCTTAACACCCACTCCCCCAACTATGTTTACTTCCACAACATGACTCACTATATCGTATCTACCACATATATATCTTTCACGACACCAACTCCATACATAACCAACTACCATCCTCTAATGCTGCTAGCTCTATAATATCATCAACTATCAAATCCAATACCAAGACACTCATAGACATCAAACGGAATGTTACATTCTACCACCCTTAAAAGGAACTTCGTCCTCGAAGTTTACTCACACTCGTAACCTCATCATCCAACTGTCAACACTAGTGAAATATTCTCACACTCCTAAACATCACGCTACTCCAAGCACGGTCATGACCTTTAATAAAATCACCCACAACACGAGTCGATCTTTTATTCTACATCAAGACTCAACTTCCGAATATATTACCATATGTACAACCATCAAAATCTGTTTTATCGCATCCTACTCCTCTTAAGACAAATGTTACGTCCTCGTAACTCACTAATACCAAGCCATATCTATATCTCATTACCCTCTGTACCACCACATGTCAAAGATAACCGTCTATAAACCAAACACTCACCATTATTATACCCAAGGCTCCCACACATAAACATTTCTCATTCCTCAACTCATTCGGCATAGCACCTAACCTATACCATAAATTCATAGCAAATCACCATACCCACTCTTCATTATTACTGCCAAACAACATACCTCTCTATGTAAGGCACTTATTTCCCCGAAGCATAACTCACGATCCACACTCATTACGTACACGCACACTAGATCCTCAAGTTCTTTCTTTCATTACCGCAAAACTCATACACAACTTAACCTGACACTAATTCCCCCAACACTCTACACTCACTGTCTCAACAAAAGATTATGAACTACCTGCCGCTTTCAGATCATTACAACACATGTTCCACGAATCATTTTCCATTACCATGTCTACCGATGTCTCATCAACCGATTATCACTATACCATGACAACAACGAAAACATATACAACTCTATTTCATATCATACTCTACCCCATTCCCAACTTAACCTGGTAAAGAAAACATCAATAAACAAGACAACTGTCTATCTGCACAACCTGAACTCGCAGGGAGCAACATCAAACAAAACAACAATCTATGTATAACTGGTATGTACTTTCGAAACTCGAATCATAATCATCCCGCCTACTCCACCACAACCGGTGACGGCATCACAACACCGCCACCAACAGCCACACCGTAGTGCGAAAATACCCGCATCACAGCACTATGTACCGTGCCCGGATCACCACCCGGGGCACCACAACCACACCGATAGACATCACAACTGCATACGATTCCCATAAACACTGACTCAGCATAACTTCTCAGACAAGAAAAACTTACTCAAATCCACTTTATTAAGTCACCACGCAACATATTATATGGATAAACAGATAAGCATCTCATGAACATCATCTCTACCATTTCACGGAATACACATGTATTATCAATACACATAAAATTATAACTAGCCATGTCAAATCAATCAAATTATTACCCTTTTGGATATCATTCAATTAAATTACCGTGTCCAACATATATATTACAGAACATTCATAAAACAACTTTATAATTATCACACCATACCACTTCTTGTGAGGTCAGAACCTCACACAAACATTTACACATATCCTAGACCCGTAATCACAACCAACTAGCCAATCCTGACCACGTAAGTTACCACTCGATAAAAGTTACCTGACGCCCGAGTTTAACTCATATGCCCCTCATAACATATTCCCCCATTCGCACAACCATCACTTCCTGCCAAATATAACCATACCTTTACTATTCAACAATTAGCATCCGCCTCATCTAGTCACATCTTATACCCTCTCACAATCATACACAACAATCAGGTCCCTACCAAATCAACCTCTTTAGAATTACTACCTTTCTAATATACCATCACTCTTAACCACTAGTGATAACACCACAATGCCACCACTGCTCGTATATCAAACCTCTTACTCTCATATCAAAATAACATGGTTTTTCTCCTATTTTTGGTTAACATTCCAAATAACGGACATCAAACCCATCCACAAAATTACCTCAACATTATTCCCATTACTATCTTATTTGTATTGTCATCCAACTCTCCACCAAATATCTCGTATCGTGCCAATACTCCACCAACTCCTTACTCCCTTAATTCCTCGAAACTCATTATCAATCATATTGTCCTGAAACTCCTATATAACCTTTAGCTAACATCCTCGTGATACTATCACACATTTCGATGATTCCTTACCTTTATATCACATAACTCCGGTGAACAATTTCCTCAGCTTACTTTTATCCTTCTTTTCTCTTTACACTCAATAATACCAATTAATAGTTCAACTCCTTATTCCTTCTAGCTAACTCTTTAGAAATCCAGTTACCCCTTCGTTGCTCCAAAACTCAAATTCCATTATTTTCGACCGACATCGTCTCACTCTTTCTTACCATGGATCTTCTCTTATTATGCTATCACTCACACTTGCCACTAATCTATCCATAGAATCAACGTTTAATGTTCAAACAATTGCATCTCCCTTTTTACATCTCTAGAAATCAGAATTCATTTAATACCGTTAATTACCCAAGGAAATCACACAGTAGTTTCATCTTTTAATAAACCAAACCTCCCAAACTCACTCTCTATCTACAAATACACCTCGCGACATGTCTCCACCAAGTTCACTATATATTACTCTGCTCAACCCCTTTAAACGAACTTTCACTACATATACCCATAACCCACACGACTCCTAACCATTTTCCTCCATAATTCTTTACACATCTCAAGCTGCCACTATCCACTTCCTTACTTTCAATCTTTTTATTCTCACGTTCATTCTACTCACATCATCCCTTGCCCATATTCACTTACTTTTACATTACTCAACACACAATCATATCACTCATCCCGTCTCGCAAAACGTGCGCCATGCCTCAATAAACTATACCAATCTTCCTTTTCTTTTTCCACCATCTATCATAATCACATATAACTCAAGTCCTCCCCACCGAACTCATACTCATCATAAGTGCCACTCTTTACATCATAAGATTGGGTAACTTACGCTTCAGGACCAACACATACGTAAAACAATGCATAAAGAAGTAATACAACACCTTTGAATTAAACATAATATGCAACGAATGTCAAAAGATAAACATATGGCCCGAAACACGCATATGACCTGCACAGACCCCACTCGATCGAGTACCAGAACCTACTCGATCGAGTTGAGGCTACTCGATCGAGTGCCCAACATGCTCGATCGAGTGCCCCGACTCTTAACCCAAACAGACCTTCGATCTCGACTTACTCGACCGAGTAGCCCGGCTACTCGATCGAGTGACCCCATACTCGATCGAGTGCCCGAGGTACTCGATCGAGTGCCCAAAACACGATTCTGGTCAAAATAACGACAAATACCCACTCGATCGAATCAAACCCACTCGATCGAGTCATGCAGACTCGTGAATACTACCCGCATGTTATCTCACATACCCCAACGTACTATGCATTCATTATTATTTCAACATTATGATTACAACTATGCATTCAAATCTGCGCGACTCCTCATACAATCAACAAAATAATCTACTTCGTGTTATCAAGTGCCACGTTATAAACAACCATCATGCTTTTCATCCAATTCGTTATACAAAACACATATCATTGAACCTCTATTCTTCATGTTACTACTTACCAAAAGCCAAACATTACCATCTATCATGCTCATATAACATTCAACTTTCAATCATGTATTACCCGCATGTTTTAAACTTTCATAACTTTTCATAACACAAACCACACCCATACACTACAAATCCTATTTCCATGTTGCTAATACAACAACATTACAAATCCACTTCATCACATAAACACTTCCATAATCAAGAAATTCATATCTTTACGAAATTGCCACTTCATCTTTTCCAATCAATTCATCTAGTTCAATCACATACTTCATCTAACAAGCGCATATGATACGATAGTAGACAATTATACGAACTTAATATATAGCTTTACGCAAACAAAACTACGAAAACGAATCTTATCACACCCCCTAACCACATGTTATTAGGATTGCCTCATTATAAAACATTCGTCCTGCAACATCATTATTCATCACACATCATCATATACGAACTACTTTCTTTTTCTACCATATCATTCATCATTCTCATATACTTTTCCAACGATTCCAACCAACATGTAAACCAACTATCATGCAACATGCTTTCAACAAACCATATACAAAATCACATCGTCACCATCTTTATCCACACATTCCCCATTCTCCACAATCATACATCCACTGGTTCATACCACACATTACTATATAGATACACAATACACAAGGTAAACACATAGCGATCCCGACTCATATCCCAAGGTGACCGGTTCAAAATTGTAGGGCGAGTTCGCGACTTTAGGACGTCTCCCAAGTCTTTGCATTAGATCCTACAACCTTTACCCCGGGTTCATTTTAATTGACTCCCTATATTCATTGGATTTATTGGTTACAGGTTTCAGGATCGTCGCTCTGATACCATTTGTAACACCCCCATACTCCAAGTGCCTTACCAGGACCACTCAGGTATGAAGATATTACCATCTCGGTTACCCGAGGCATGATAATCATAAGACAATGAAGAAACATACTCTATTAAATAAGTTTAAGTGATTACATAACAAAACCAACTATAAGCAAAATACAACTGTTCTCAATCTATCAACCAACTGAAAGGAACTGTCCTAACAAACACAGCGGAAGACTAAAGACTCTGATATGCGATGACTCCATCCCCATCTAGATCCCACGCGTATCCAAGATATACCTGCCAAGCAACTGCTCACCACCCCCGAATGGATCACCACAGTTTTTAAAATATTTAAACGGGGTCAGTACTAATCACACAACGCAATATACATCAACAACAAGACAAACAGACAGCTTAACTGTCACACACACAACCACACCAATTCCAATAATCTCAATCACCGACTGTCCACTGGACCAGCCCTGCCAGTGGGGGACCGCAGCCGTACCCACCAAATCCCCGCTCATCATACCGAGCGATAACCCTGTCCCATTAATGTGCACATCCCCTTCCGTGGCGGGTTCCACGAAGGGCGAAACTAGGGCGTGAAGTCACTCCCGCAAGTGACCCCACTCAGCCGAGAACGCATCTCGAGAACCATCAACAGCAATCACAACCACAAACACAGTACAATCATTATATCAAACAACCAAATACAACACATCACCAATATCCCATTATGGGACTAATACTGAGTAGGAAATCCTACCTGGTATGCACACAATCATATAACACATAGAGGCTACACATCACATACTACACATAAAAACCCCCAATCTCTAAATTAGGGTTTAACCAAATCAAGGGAAAAACAATAAAAAGGGTACATAGATCTTACCCTTGACGCAAGGAACTCAACGATACGAATAACGACAAGAACTGACCGTCTGAACTCCGGGAATTGCTAAGAATGCGATTAGGAAGATGAACTTGTTGCTTTCTCTCTTAAACAGGGTTTTAGGTTTTGTAAAAGTGATTTAAAACAATGACGACGAAACTTAAATACCTTATTCGCATAATTAACAAAACCCGAGAAAACTCCCCGTAAAACCGGACACTCGATCGAGTACCCAAGGTACTCGATCGAGTACCCCCTTACTCGATCGAGTACCCCAACTACTCAATCGAGTACCCAACAGGTCAGAAACTATTTTACTTCGCAACTTACCCTTACTCGACAGAGTAAGGCCTACTCGATAGAGTACCCCAAGACTTATAAATACGGAGTATTACAGTTTCAATATCTTCCAAGTTAGTGTCAAAACTACAAATATCATAGTTTTTCTCATGGCCCCTCAATTTCCCAAGTATGGCAATTTCAAATTCATCAACCTCTATTTCGAAAGTACTAACCTCTTCCCCACACTTGTCATTGACACACACTTCATCTTCATGAATTTTAGAAGGAATTGGTGGTGGGAGGTCTTCCTCATCATCATAGATATTCTTTTGCTTTGAGATAACTTCCTCAAGAAAGTTAGTGTAATAAGGTGTCTCTTCCGTGGATGGAAGAGTGACTTCCATCGTTTTCATCAAGTTAAAGAACTTATCGACACATGAGTCTTCATTGGTCACTTCCAACCTTTGAGGAAAAGGCAAATGTGGCACATAAGAAGGTTTTGGTGTACCCTTGGGTTCCTCAATAACCAACTCACCAACTTCTTGTTTTCCCGATGAGATTTTCTCGCACGTAACCATTTCTCCTTCTTCATCATCGGTTTCAACTTCTTTCCTCTCAACTTATATCCCCATAATTTCTTCAAGAACAAATGCATCATCAATTTCACGCCTTCTATGTTAACAAATTTTTGGGGTTGTTGATACAATCGGGTCATCATTCTCTTCACTCATTTCGAATGATATTGGCCTTGACTCGTTACCAAGATTAAGGGACATGCATGCTTCTTCCATTTCCACCTCTCCTCCCACAATGATAGTGTTCACCTCATTTACCTCCATAGGATCCCTATCATTTTGTCCTTGCCCTAAAAATCCATCCGGTGGTGTTTGAGGGTCAACAAAGGCTTTGGAACCCATTAGACGAATAAGGGTACTTTGGGAGGCATAGAGTTCCTTTATGTGTTCGAGGACTTGGGTCTCAAGAAATTTTTGATGGGCGGAGAAGCTATTCATGCTTTGTAGGGTTGAACTCACCAAGTCTTCTATCATCTTAAACAATTTGTCATATTGAGCATCTCCCAAGAAATTGCTTGCTTGAGGTGGTGACTCTTGATTAAAAGATTGGTTGGCGAGCGAGAAAGGAGAGTCATGGTTGTACTGGTTTTGAAAATTTGAACCTTGGCCTTGGTCAAAGCCTTGGTTGAATCCTTGATAGTTTTGATTGAAATTTTGGTCTTGATACCCTTGGTTGTAACCTTGGTTAAAACTTTGATAGTTTTTATTGCAATTATGATCTTGGTACCCTTGATTGAAGTCTTGATTGGCTTGGTTCCCTTGGTTTCCATGGTAGAAGTTTTGATTACCTTGGTAACCTTGGTTTCCTTGGTAAAAGTCTTGGTAACCTTGGTTGAAGCTTTGTTGATTCATGTTTGGCTTTGTGGTGGGTATTTTTGTAGGGACTTGTATGTTGTGAAAGGATTTTGTAAGAAGGGATCAATTGTGTTGTTTGGTTGTTCTTTGGTAAAGGTTTCTTGGTGAGGTTTGGGTGGATGTGCTAGCTAGGTTTAAAGTTGCCAAGTCGGAATTCTCAATCCTTGCTAAGTTCCTTCTTCTTAAAGCTCTAAAGACCTTTCCGGTCCCTGGTCACTAAGCAAAGGATTACCGTTTCCTCTAGGCATATACTTCAACAAACCGTTAGTCTCTTAGTGCTTTGAGGCACTAGGGGTAAGCAATAACACACTCACTTTACAAGAAAGAAGTAACTACTCAAACAAGCAAACAACAAGTAAAGACTAAGCCTAAGACTCTAACTAACTAAGTATAACCTAACGCCATCCCTGGCAACGGCGCCATTTTGATGACCGGGTTTTTGCCGTCACTTCCGGTACAAAAAACAATTTATAAAACCCAATTAAAAAGTAGTATTTAATCGGAGTCGAACACAAAGATGGCGGGGGTTACATACTTGGTTGGTTTAAGTCCTATTTTAGTCAAATAAAAATAAGATTGATTATTTGTAAACTAACATGCAAATAAGATATAAAATCAAGCTAAATGAAATTTGCTTTTGATCAAATGAATGAAAGCTAAGGTCTTTGGGTTCACTTGGGTAAGTCGGGGAAGAGAAGATTGTTAACAAGAAATGGGTAATGAGAAAGCCTGAGATTGATCCTAATTTCATAGTCAATTAGAGCTAAGCAAGCAGCATTCACTTAGTATGAAAAACTCATCTCGACCATGCCATATAGGCCTTCCATTGTCTTTCGACCTAGGATAGTCTAAACATGATAATGAAGGACTCAAACTTTCATTTAAGCAATCCATCAAAAATTTCATAGGCATGGGAGTAAGGTTTTACAAACAAGCTTTCACTTAGTCGAGAAAAACTCATCACATACATGCATAAAAACTATATAATAGCAATAGGCACCAAGATGGATCAAATATGTCTAAGAAAGGCTCCAACTTTCAGTTAAGCACCTCATTAAACACTTCTAAAACCATCCAATAGCACAATGCACCAAGATAAGTTAAACATGCTAATAAAAAACTCAAACTTTCGTTCAAACATTTCATCGAGCACTTCATATGCACAAGACTAAGACCGATTAATTACCCAATTCAAAAGGTTAACAACCCAATTCCACCCCCCTTAATCACCCAAGATCCCTCATGACCTTAGATAAGACTACTCACACATACTTATAAGAGATAAATTGAAAAATAAAGAAACAAGCATGAATAACACAATAAACATGGTTACTAATTCAAACAATAATTTAAATGAACAAGAAATGTAAATAAACTAAAAGAAATGAGATTAAGAAGAGAAATTATACCAAAAGACAATAACTTGGATTTAATTATGGAAGGATTCTTCAATTCTCCACATACAACCCAAAATTACTAAATGTATACTAATGAGAAATGAAGAACTTGGATAAATTAAAGAGCAATTACATTAATTTTTACTAAAGATTACAACTTGGCTAGAGGAAAATTAAAGGGATGTAATTAATTTCTAGGGTTCTAAATATTGAGAGAGGAAATAAACTAGTCTATTCTAATTGATATTCTATTCTAATGTGTGTCTAATGTGCGTGGTGGGATTTATAATATATAGTCTAACGTTAATACTACTATTAGTAATAAACCTAATAATAATAATAATAATAATAATAATAATAATAATAATAATAATAATAATAATAATAATAATAATAATAATAATAATAATAATAATAATAATAATAATAATAATAATAATAATAATAATAATAATAATAATAATAATAATAATAATAATAATAATAATAATAATAATAATAATAATAATAATAATAATAATAATAATAATAATAATAATAATAATCCTAATTTTCTAATTACCCCTAAAGACACGGTTACAACAACAAAACAAAAGGGGGAAGGGAAGACTGTAACATTCTGTTTCGATGGTTGATCTTGTTTTGTGGATTGTCTTGGTATTGAGTTGCTAGTGAGTGTTATGGAAGTGAGACAAGGTTGGCAACGTTATATTGTGGTTATTCGATAATATTATGGAGTCAATATCGAGAGGATATGTTAACTAGTAAGAGTGGTTGGTGGAGTTAATGTTAGGTGTTCATGTTTTATAGGTTGGGTTGGAACTTCGGGGATGAAGTTCTTTTTAAGGGGGGAAGATTGTAACACTACGGATTTTATAGGTTGGTACTCGACCGAGTATGGCCTACTCGGTCGAGCAAGGTGTGTTGGGTATTTTGTTTGGCTACTGCCCAGGAATACTCGGCCGAGTATGGGTAATACTCGACCGAGTAGAGGATACTCGGCCGAGTATAATCTATACTCGACCGAGTATCCGGTTTGAAGGGTAATATTTTCCGCGGTTGATTTAGAAAGGACTAGAGTTATATTGAGACGCATTTTACAGTTTCTAAACATTTTACAAAACCTAAACTACACAACGTAACTCTAATCCTCTCCAAATCTCCCTCTCATTTGCGTGGATTGTTCGTGAGTCTAACGAATCTTGCCTTGCGTCGATTATGTCTGTAAGTCTCTGATTTCATGAGTCTCATTAAGTTGTCTTTTAGGGTTTTGCTCTAATTATTGTTTTGGGTTAATTTGGGGGTTTAGGGTTTGGTCATTATATGTGTGTTGATTGTTGATTATAATTGATGTAGGTGATGATGTGGTAATTGCTATGCATATTGTATGATTGATTAGAGCATATCGGATTGCGAAAAGGTAGGGTTTCCCTACTCAGTTACTGTTAACTGATTTAAGATTGTGCTTGTGTTGTAATTGTTGTTATCTGTTGATCATCGGAGTATGGGTGTTGTGATGACGGTGGTGATGTGGTTGTGTTGTGACGGTTGTGGTGTTGTGACAATTTGTGATCTTTGTGGTGTTGTGTGATTGTGGTGGAGTCACTTGCGGGAGTGGCTTCACACCCTAGTTCGCCCTCCGTGGAACACGTCACGGGAGGGGATGTGCACATTAAGGGACAGGGATTGTTAGTCGCTCGTTGATGAGCTGGACTTGGTGGGGATGGGCTGCGGTCACCCACTGGCGGAGTGGATTACCTGTTGCGATGGGTAATCTGGCAGGGCTACACACTTCGGTGTGTAGTCGGTTACTATGGAGGATGATCAGTCGGTTACATTGTTTGTTTGTCTTACATTGATTGAATGGTACTGACCCCGTTGTTGTTGTTTTGTAAAACCTGCGGTGATCCATTCGGGGATGGTGAGCAGACTTGACAGGTATTGCATGTGGTGAGCCGGGGCGGTCATGGGGAAGTTGTCATCACCAGTTGTAGTATCACAGTCACGAGTCTTAGCTATGATTTTGTAGTTGTCCTCAGTTGTATTCCCTTTATTGGTTTTAGTTTGGAATTGGATTGTTGTAAACATTAATACTTTACAGTACTTCTAATAAATGTGTTTAGGACGGACGCTTTTGATATATACTAACCTCGGGCAACCGAGATGGTAACAGCCTTTCATGCTTGGGTAGTCCTGGTAAGATACCTTGGTATGAGGGGTGTTACAAAGTGGTATCAGAGACGAAGATTCTGGCACCTAAAACTAATGAACCCAATGAACTTAGGGAGTCTAAATAAAATGAACCCGGGGAGAGTTGTTTGGAGCTACCGCAAAGACTTGGGAGACGTCCCGAAGTCGCATTAAGGCCCTTACGATCTCAAGCCGGTCACATGGGAGGAAACTGTTGTATGTTTGAGTCATGTGTGTTTGATATTTATAGTTTGAATCTTGTGCATGGTTGGATGAAATGATGAAAGAAATGGAATGTGATAGTTGTTGAAAGATGTATCGAGGATTGTTGATGTTAAACTTTGAGCGTGAATATGTTGGCATGTTAAGTGTTGGAGCATGGTAAAATATGGAAGGTGAATTGTGAATTCGTATCTGATTAATATTGAGCATGGAGAATGTGATCATGTTACCTGTTTAATACAATCTTGAGCATGAAGTATGGTAGTGGTACATATGCATATGAACATGATGATGATAATGCTTTATTGTTGGTAGTAGCATATGGTTAAGTTCATGCGTTTATATATGTGAATGTCGTGTTTAATTTTAATGTGAGTATGATAAAAGTTCAACTACATACTGGTTTTTAGAGGTTTTAAATTGTTATTGTTGCCTTATGTATGTCCAAGTTGTTTTGACTTACGAAACTTGATCTGTAGAAAGAACGATTACGGAAGGGTTGTCTTAAAACTGTCATAATTCGAGTTCTAGAAATGATATTGCTGTAATTCCAAGTTGAGGTGATAGCTTGTCTTCTTACGATTCTAACGATAGGTCACACGCCCAAAATGACCAAGTAACGAGTGAGATATGACTGTTTTACGAAAACTGGACGGTGCTGAGAACTGCGCCGATACTCGACCGAGTAGTCCCTACTCGGCCGAGTATCTTTTATACTCGACCGAGTATTCATATTCGGCCGAGTAATCTCTCTCTGATAATACTTTTTAGCGTCTGGAGTCGTGAACTCGGCCGAGTAGTCTCATACTCGACCGAGTAAGGTCTACTCGGCCGAGTATTCCCAAGGCCGAGTATTCCCAATACTCGACCGAGTAATCCTTCTGCGACAATTGAGTTTGCTTCTGGAGTTGAAAACTCGACCGAGTAATATAGTTACTCGACCGAGTACCCTATACTCGACCTAGTATGCTATGTAATCAATCGAGTACTTCGATGGGTGGTCATTTTGAGTCGGTGGTTATGTTCTTACGGTTGTTTTGAGTCGTAAGGTAGGTATACATGTATGTTCTGGGTCTTAAAGTATTCTTTTATATGCGACGGTCTTGATACGTAAGTTACCAAATGTTATGATAGGGAGAATGCTGGCTTATGAGAGATAAGTGTTGGATAAGGAAGACATGTGTTAATGTGGTTGCCAGAAATAGTGGAAAGAGGAGAGGGAAGAATGATGAGCTAATCGAGGTAAATAACATGTTTTGTGAGATATGGTGAGTGATATAGTCGTGTGTTGAGTAATATAAAGTAAGTATATATGGGCAAAGGTAATGTAAGTTTAAAGAAACGTGAGAATGAAAGATGGAGATGAGGGATACGAATAGTGGCATATTTGGATGTATAAGGATTTATGGAGGAAGACAGCTAGGATAGAGTTGCTTAAAGATATATGTAATGTAAGGTTGTTGTAAGAAGATAGGAAAGAGAGATATATAGTGAACTTAAAGGAAGTTATGTCGCGATGTGGATTTGTAGATAGTGGCTAAGTTTGGGAAGTTGGAATATCAAGGGGTGAGCCTAGTGTGTAATTCTTTGGACAAACGGTATAAAATGAATTTTGATTTCTAGAGATGTAAAAAGGGAGATGCAATTGTTTGAACAAATAAACGTTGATTCTATGGATGGATTGGTGACAAGGGTGAGTGATAGCATACTAAGAGAATATTTATGGGAAGAAAGAGTTAGATGATATCGATATGAAATAATGAGATGTGAGTTTTGGAGCAATGAGAAGGTAACCGGAGCATTAAAGAATTAGGTAAGAGGTAATAAGGAGTTGAGTGGTTAATTGCTTTTGTCGAGTGTAAAAAGAAAAGAATGAGGGGAGTAAAGCTAAGAAAAATGTTCACCGGAGTTATGTGATATAAAGTAAGGAATCGTCGAGATGTATGATACTATCATGAGGATTTGAGTTAATGGTTATATAGGAGTTTCAGAACAACATGATTAGTAAGGAGTTTCGAGGAATTAAGTAAAGTAAAAGTTGGGTAGAGAATTTGCACGATATGAAATCTTGGTGGTGAGTCGGGTAATAATACAATTAAGAATACTATTGGGAAGAACGTTAAGGTAATTTTGTTGATGGATTTGATGTTCGTTATTAAGGATGTGAACCAAAGTTAGGAAAGAAATCGTGAGGTTTAGAGATGAGTGTAAGAGGTTGATGTCCGGACAATGGTAGTGTTATCGTTTGTGACTAGTGGTTAAGGGTAATGGTATATTAGAAAAGTAGCAATTCTAAAGAGGTTGATTTTGTAGAGACCAGGTTGATATGTATGGCTGTGAGAGAGCATAAGATGTGGTTATATGAGGCGGTTGTTAGTAGTTGAGTATTAATGGTATGGTTACATTTGGCAGGGGGTTGATGGGTATGCGAATGGGAGAATGTGTTATGAGGGGCATACGAGTTAAACTCAAGCGATAGGTAACCTTTATCGGGGGGTAACTTACGTGATCAGGATTGACTAGTTGGATGTGATTGTGGGTCTATGATGTGTATAAATGTTTGTGTGAGGTTCTGACCTCACGAGAAGCGGTATGGTGTGATAGTCATAAAGTTGTTATATGAGTGTTTGTGATATATGTTGGGTACGAAAATCTAATGGAATAAGGTTCAAAAGGTAATAATTTGATTGATCTGGCATGGATAGTTAAAATCGTATGTGTATTGATGATACATGTTTATTCCGTGAAAAGGTATGGATGATATGCATGAGATTCTTGTATGTTTATTCCGTATAATATGTTGTGTTATGATCGAGTAAAGCAGTTTTGAGTAAGTTTTCTTGTCCGGAGAGTTATACTGAGTCAGTGTTTGTGAGAATTATATGTGGGTGTGATGTTTATCGATGTGGTTGTTGTGCCTCGGGTAGTGATCCGGGCACGGTACTTTGTATTGTGATGTGGGCATTTTCGCGCTGCGGTTGGTGGCGGTGTTGCGATGCCGTCACCGGTTGTGGTGGAGTATACGGGGTGGTTACGATTTGAGTTTCGAAAGTACAGGCCAGTTATTCACAGATTTTTGTTTTGTTGTTGTTCTTGTGAGTTTCGGTTAGACATGTATACTGTTGTTTTGTTTGTTGACGTTTCTTACCAGTTTCAGTTTGGGAATGAGGGTAGAGTATGATATGAAAGAGAGTTGTATATGTTTTCGTTGTTATCATGGTATAGTGATATTCTGTTGATGGGACACAGTTGTGATAGGTTGTTACAGTAATTTTGATCTTGTTCTAGATGAGGCTTTGGTAGACATGGTAATAATCGGATATATGCAAGTGATTCGTAGAACATGTGTAGTAATGATCTAATATATGCAGGTGGTTCATAATCCTTTGTTGAGACAGTGAGTGTAGGGTGTTGGGTATGTAGTGTCGTGTTAAGTTATGTATGAGTCTTGCGGTAATGAAAGAAAGGAACTTGAGGATCTAGTGTGAGTGTACGTAACGAGTGTGGATCGTGAGTTATGCTTTTGGCGATAAAAGGTTTATATAGTTTAATAGAGAGGTATGTCGTGTTGCGGTAATGTGGAAGAGTTAGAGTGTTTGTTATGATCAGGATTGTGTGGTATTGGTTAGATGGAGTGCAGAATGAGTTGAGGTATGATAACTGTTTAAGTAAGAGAGCCTTGGATATAGGAATAGTAAGTGTTTAGATTATAGGCGGGTATCTTTCACATGTGGTGGTGATGAAGATAATGAGAGAGATAGCTAAGGATCTAGTATTAGTGAGTTACGAGGACGTAACATGTGTCTTAAGAGGAGTAGGATGCGGCAAAGAGCGTTTGAGGGTTGTGCATGTCGTAATATTATTGGACGTAGAGTGTTGGTGTAGCATAAGGAATGGATGGGTGCATATAGTGGTTGATAGTGTTAAAAGGCCATGGCTGTACTTGTAGTAGTTCGATGTTTAGGAGTGTGAGAATTTTTTCGATAGTGTTGATAAAAGTGGATGATGATATTTATGAGTTCGAGAGTTTTGGCAGCTGGATGATGATGTTAATGAGTGTGAGTAAACTTCGAGGACGAAGTTCCTTTTAAGGGTGGTAGAATGTAACATTCTGTTTCGATGGTTGATCTTGTTTTGTGGATTGTCTTGGTATTGAGTTGCTAGTGAGTATTATGGAAGTGAGACAAGGTTGGCAACGTTATATTGTGGTTATTCGATAATATTATGGAGTCAATATCGAGAGGATATGTTAACTAGTAAGAGTGGTTGGTGGAGTTAATGTTAGGTGTTCATGTTTTATAGGTTGGGTTGGAACTTCGGGGATGAAGTTCTTTTTAAGGGGGGAAGATTGTAACACTACGGATTTTATAGGTTGGTACTCGACCGAGTATGGCCTACTCGGTCGAGCAAGGTGTGTTGGGTATTCTGTTTGGCTACTGCCCAGGAATACTCGGCCGAGTATGGGTAATACTCGACCGAGTAGAGGATACTCGGCCGAGTATAATCTATACTCGACCGAGTATCCGGTTTGAAGGGTAATATTTTCCGCGGTTGATTTAGAAAGGACTAGAGTTATATTGAGACGCATTTTACAGTTTCTAAACATTTTACAAAACCTAAACTACACAACGTAACTCTAATCCTCTCCAAATCTCCCTCTCATTTGCGTGGATTGTTCGTGAGTCTAACGAATCTTGCCTTGCGTCGATTATGTCTGTAAGTCTCTGATTTCATGAGTCTCATTAAGTTGTCTTTTAGGGTTTTGCTCTAATTATTGTTTTGGGTTAATTTGGGGGTTTAGGGTTTGGTCATTATATGTGTGTTGATTGTTGATTATAATTGATGTAGGTGATGATGTGGTAATTGCTATGCATATTGTATGATTGATTAGAGCATATCGGATTGCGAAAAGGTAGGGTTTCCTACTCGATTCGTTAATAAGCGATTTAAGATTGTGCTTGTGTTGTAATTGTTGTTATCTGTTGATCATCGGAGTATGGGTGTTGTGATGACGGTGGTGATGTGGTTGTGTTGTGACGGTTGTGGTGTTGTGACACCGTGTTTGATGATCTTTGTGGTGTTGTGTGATTGTGGTGGAGTCACTTGCGGGAGTGGCTTCACACCCTAGTTCGCCCTCCGTGGAACACGTCACGGGAGGGGATGTGCACATTAAGGGACAGGGATTGTTAGTCGCTCGTTGATGAGTTGGACTTGGTGGGGATGGGTGCGGTCACCCATCGGCGGAGTGGATTACCTGTTGCGATGGGTAATCTGGCAGGGCTACACACTTCGGTGTGTAGTCGGTTACTATGGAGGATGATCAGTCGGTTACATTGTTTGTTTGTCTTACATTGATTGAATGGTACTGACCCCGTTGTTGTTGTTTTGTAAAACCTGCGGTGATCCATTCGGGGATGGTGAGCAGACTTGACAGGTATTGCATGTGGTGAGCCGGGGCGGTCATGGGGAAGTTGTCATCACCAGTTGTAGTATCACAGTCACGAGTCTTAGCTATGATTTTGTAGTTGTCCTCAGTTGTATTCCCTTTATTGGTTTTAGTTTGGAATTGGATTGTTGTAAACATTAATACTTTACAGTACTTCTAATAAATGTGTTTAGGACGGACGCTTTTGATATATACTAACCTCGGGCAACCGAGATGGTAACAGCCTTTCATGCTTGGGTAGTCCTGGTAAGATACCTTGGTATGAGGGGTGTTACAAAGACACGATAAAAAGGAAATCCAAATCACGTCAAAAGGGGCTCAGCAAGTCCACCGGCGGCCGGTGAGGCGACCGGCTGGGGATCTACTGGAAACAAAGGGTGAAATTGATGGGTGTGTGAGCTGGTTGAGGGGCGGCAGATAGATACCCGTCTGGGAGAGCAGATTTGATGCGATTTGTGTCACGAGCCGGTTGGCCGGCCACCGGTGACAAGGCCGGCTGGGAGTTCTCTGGAAAATGGAGTCAATTCTTTGCGTATTCCCAGCCGGTTGGGTAGGCGGCAGCCGGGTACCTGTCTGGGAGAGCAAGTGGTGATTTGGGGTTGTTTATGTTGCAGGAGATGCAGGGGAAATTTTTATGATGGAATGAATGGCGATGAGGTGGCTGACGTTGGACTCGGGGCTGACGGTGGTTGATTGGTGATTGCAGTTGATGCTGCTGTTGTGCTCGGCTTGAATTCCGAGCTCGGAATCGTCTGATTAATGATGCATGTGAGGTGTTGCAGGGAAGTGATGGTGAGTGGCTGTCGAGATGGTGTAAGTAGAAGATGGTGATAGAGGCAGAGCTGTGGCAGCTATGGCGGGTTGATGAGGGGTGTTTGAAGTCGGGTTTTGATTGTTTTGTGATGTCGTGATGATGAATATTGGTGGTGAAGTGGGTGAATGGCGAGGCAGCCATGGTTGCTCGTGAATAGAGGGAATGGTGATAATTGATGGAGGGAGAAGGTGATTAATGGGTGATGGAAGGTTTGTTGGAGCTGGAATGGAAGTATTGGCGATGACGATGAAAGTAATGAAAATGATGATGGTTAATGAAAGGTCAAAGTCAAGTTGACCTTGACTTCTTCATTTAACTCAAAGCTTTGACCCATCTTTGACTCCTTCAAATTCCGCCTTGATTTATTGTTAATCGAATCTCCTCTTTATTACTTCGCGTTACCTACAAATTATTATAATAAAGTAATATTAATAATAATATTAAATAAAATATTCGAATAATTAATAAATATGACTACGACGACTAACTATTATAATTAGTAAATTAAATGAGCTATTTAATCATATAAACACACAAAATCGAGTCGAATAAAAGGATTAAATATGGGGTAAAATGACACTAAAATTATACATATCAGTATACCAGTGTTGTGGCAATGGAGAGTGGGGCACCCCCACTACCTTCCTTACCTTACCGGCCGAATTGCCCCTACCTCTAGTGTTATGTTAATCAACGATGTCCAACATGTGTTCCTTCTCATCTTCTTGAGGATGTTGACTTGCTTGCTTTAAGGTCGGAATGACGCAAGCAAGTTAAACTCCCATGAGGTGATGGTTTTGATGTCCTATCTAAACTCCCTTCGGAGGGAGCGTTTCTACTACAGCCCTCGCGGTGTGGTATCTGCTACTTTGGCACTTATAGTTCGCTCCAATAACCATTACCTTAATTGTGTGGCCATAATGACCCGATTAGCCCAGCGACTGACCGACTTTGTAACCCCGGCTGAGTCGACTTCTGCCCTGTTTGAGACCGCCCCTGCCATAGATGAGGCTTACTTGTGCCATGTGAAGTGGTTGAGGAGGTTGGACGATGGATCCTTAGCGTGGAGGATAAAGGGAACTAGGTGGATGAGATTGCCCAATGCTGAGAACCTACCTATGATTACCACTTGTGGAAGTATGACCTGAGGAGCGGGGAACCCGAGACTGAGCC
This sequence comes from Silene latifolia, assembly GCF_048544455.1. Classification (NCBI taxonomy): domain Eukaryota; kingdom Viridiplantae; phylum Streptophyta; class Magnoliopsida; order Caryophyllales; family Caryophyllaceae; genus Silene; species Silene latifolia. The sequence continues at coordinate 52,286,040 of NC_133536.1, forward strand.
CAAGTTCTGCCTTATCTCCCTGAGATCCTTCTGTAGTTACCTGAGCCGATCATAGCTTCTAGTAAGCAGAACACTATCCCGACCCCTCGTGAGCACCATGAAGTGAGGATGACTGGAGCGGTGGAGACCGAGCCTTCTTATACCCCATAGATCTTCTACCCGCACCAATACATATCCTATCCTACGGTCCACGACCCTAGGATGCAGATTAGTGAGCTAAGTGAGAGGATATCTACCACCTTAGTGCTAAGGAACCTGCACGAGATAGCGTATCTGCAGAACGTGGGGACCGGCCTTGCTCAGCCAGCATGGTAGAGAGAAGTAGGAGATTATAGCGGGGTGTTCCACAGCTACGGGGTGGACCACACTATATGGAGGCCTCCAGAAGACTATGAGTATGGTTGTCTAGCAGAGTCATGGGGAGCCAACTTCGGTAGTCAACTAGATGATGCGGGGAGATGGTTTGGTGGCAACTACACAACTGGGGCATATCAGGGATTTGGGACTTCGGGCATAGGTGGCGGGGAGGATATGGATGAGGATGTGGGTGTCGACCCTTAAGCTTTGTTTATTTATTGATTGATTTGTTTGATGTTTGTTGCAGATTTCTAGTACTCTTTAACATTTGGATTTATTCGGATATCGATAATCGGGCCATATGGCCAACACCCTGCTTTGTGGTTAAGACTTGATTTCACATGTTGGTCGAAGGTTGAACATGTTTTGGAGGTAAATGGTTATCGTTTCATGGTGGCAATTAAGAAAAAAATCGAGTTCTGCTACCAGGTACTCGACCGAGTATTGACTACTCGACCGGCGCGAGTACCGCGTACTCCGCCGAGTTCTCGCTGGTACTCGACCGAGTAGCCGGGACTTTAGTTCATGTTTTGATTCATATATCGTTGTTTAGTTGAACGAGTTACTTAAGTTTGGTATGCGTGTCTTGATGAGGTTTATTGGTATCGAGGTGTGAATGATACGATATTCGTAAGACAACATTGTAATAACTTGGTTGGGAATTGAGACAGATATGAAATGAGAATTAGTGTGGTTAGAAACATTGTAATCATATGGTACTAGTTGGTGTTGTGAATTGCATACATCTTTTCTAGCATCTGTGATTTCAAGTTATATTATTTCCGCTTTATACAAGTATGGTTACATTACATTACTTTCGTGCATACTTCTAATTGCTATAAAAGGTGATGATTGCTTTCGTTAATTGTTGGGAGTGAACTTTGGGGATGAAGTTCCTTTTTAGAGGGGTAGATAACATCACGGCAAAAGAACTTGGGGAAAAAATCGGATATAGTGCATATATTTGAGATTTTGGGAATGGAGGGGTTGTATCACCTCAAGAAGAAGTCTTATCCCCTTTTGACCTTTGAGTTCATGAGCTCCTTCAAGTATGATGTGCGTAGGAAGACCGTTAGTTTTCGTCTGTACATCGACCATGCCTTGACCTTAGATGAGTTTGCTGAGCACCTGGGTTAGAAACTGAGAAAGAGGTGTACATTAGTGATGTGGCGATTGAGAGTGGGGCACCCCACTACCTACATTACCTCCCCGGTCGACCAGCCCCTACCTGTAGCGCTATGTTGATCAATGATATCCAGCATGTGTCCCTCCGTATCTTTTTGAGGATGATGACCTGTTTGCTTTTTGGTCGGAATGACGCAAGCAAGTTAAACTCTCATGAGATTATGCTCTTGATGTCCTACCTCAATCCTCTTCGGGAAAAGCGCTTCTATTATAGTGCTCCTGGAATGGTATGTGCTAGCTTTGCACTTATGGCTCCCTCGAAGAGTCGTTATCTTAGTTGTGGGGCCATAGTGACCCGCTTGGCTCAGCTCTTGGGTGACTTTGAGGCCACCTCTAAGTCTACCCTTGCCTTGTTTGAGCGTGCCCCCACCATAGATGAGGCTTACTTGTGCCATGTGAAGTGGCTGAGGAGGTTGGACAATGGGTCCTTAGCATTGAGGTTAAGGGGAACTAGGTGGATGGTATTGCCGGATGCGGATAACTTGCCTGTGATCTATCACTTAACTGAGTATGACACCGGGAGTGGAGAACCCCGGCCCGAGCCCCAGTTCTACCTCATCTCCCCTGAGATTCTTCTAGAATTACCCGAGCCGATTACAACTTCTAGTTAGCAAAAGACTGTTCCGACCCGTCGTGCGCACCGTGGAGGGAGGGCGACTAGATAGGTGGAGACTGAGCCTCCTTACACCCCACCGAGCTTCTACCCACACCCGTACCCATTATATCCTACGGTCCATGATCACATGATGCAAATTAGTGAGCTTCCAGAGCGGATATCTAGCACGCTCGTGTTGAGGAACATGCATAAGATGACATATTAGCAGGGGGTGGGGACCGATCTTGCTCAGCCAGTGTGTTGAAAGGGACCAGGAGATGATACTGGGGTGTTCCGTAGCTTCGTTGTGGACCGCACCACGTGGAGAACCTTGGAGAGCTACGAGTATGGTTTGCCTCGTAGGACCGTGGGGAGCCAACTACGGTAGCCAATCTGATGAGTTAGGGAGGTGGACCAGTGGCGACCACGCCGCGGGAGCATATCAGGGAGCGGGGACTTCCAGCATAGGTGGGGCCGAGGAGATGGACGAGGATGCGGACACTTGAGCTCTGTTTTTTTTTATATTGTTAGAGTTGTTGAATGTTATGATGAATTTCTTATCGTACTTGATATTTGGTTTTATTTAGATAATTGTAACCGGGCCATAAGGCCAACACTTTATTTGTTTTCCATGTTAGTTTGTAGTTAAAACTTGGTTCTTTGTTTTGGTAGGTGCTTAAAACTCGTTTTTTAGGGAGATGTTTACAATTTCATGTTAGTGGTTGCGGAAATTCAAGTTCTACCCTCAGAAACTCGACCGAGCACCGCGTACTCGACCGAGTTCTCACAGGTACTCGACCGAGTACCCTGGGTTTGAGTCCGTGTTTGATTCATAGTTGGTGGTTTGGTAGAATGGATTGTTAAATCTTGTTATATGCATCTTTATAAGAGTCTTGGTATCGAGTTGCGAATGACATGGTATCCGTGTGACAAATTTTGTGATGGTATAATAATTTAGTTGGGAATGGAGACGGAGGTGATGTACAATTGGTGTGGATGGAAGCATGGTAGTCCTATGGTACTAGTTGGTGTTGTGCATGGCCTACGTTGTTTTTCTAATTTTGTGGTTTTCAATTTACCTGATCTCCGTTTTATACAAGTATGGTTACTTTACTTCTGCTTCGTGCATGTTTTTACTTGTTAGATGAGGTGACGTCTGCTTTTGTTAACAGTTATATTAAATAAAATTTATACCTTTATTTATATAGCTGGGACTGAACTTTAGGGACGAAGTTCCTCTTTTCAGGGGTAGATAACATCGCGGCAAAAGATCTTGTAAAACTTCTTTAAAATGGTTAAAATTGTTGTTTTAATTCGTTAAACTGTTGCTTTATATCTTCAATCATGATATTTAAATGATTTTATTCCATCAGTCTTGTCTCAAAATGATTTAGTGTACTTGTGACAAACATCGTCTTAAGGTCGTTACAACCATGTTATGGTAGTTTTGTGATGTTAGATACGTCATAATGTCATACGTTGTAATGTTTACGTTGACGTTATTCATTGATTCCATGAGTGTTACGTGAACTTTTATGTTGCCTGTTGTGTTACGGTTGGTATGGGATGAACTTTCGGGATTGAGTTCCGTTTAAGGGGGGAATACTGTAATACCCGCCCTTTTAGGGACCCGTTGACTGACCTATTGACCTTGAGTGGCCTTGGTGAAGGAGACGAAGGGAGACTACGCTGTCCTTGCATTTCAATACTCGACGTAGTAGGGGAGACTCAACTGAGTTGCTTGGATACTCGACCGAGTGCGGCGTACACAGTTGAGTATGTCTGTACTCGACCGAGTACCTCGTCTGACAGCGTGTTATTATAAAACGCGACGACTGAAACATAATTCATTTTGACGGTTTCTTTTATCATTTCCAAAACCTAAACCCTCTCTCCCTCTCTTCTAGCCCTCTTATCTCCCTCTTCACCTCTTGAAAAGCTTGGAACAATAACCCGGGATGAGAGACGGTCTATGCATGAGGTCATCGAGTCAGTTTTGTCGTCGTCGCCGGCATCGATTGTTATTTAAGTTGAGTTTGTGATTAATTGTCCTTTTACAGTAGTTCTTGAATAGTCTAGTGATAGGGTACAATTGTTGTTGTAGGATTCGATATGGAGTCTTGCTTGACATGGTTTGATGTATGCGTTCTATGGATTTGCGTAAAGGTAGGGTTTCCCTACTCAATCGATTGCGTACTTAATTCGAGATTGTTTGTGATTGATTGATTGATATGCTGCATTGGATTGAGATTGGTTGAGTAATGTTGTGATTGGTATTGTGGTGATGGGACCATGTTTGGGAAATGATTCCAACTCCATGTTTGCCTCTTGTGGCTCCCGTCACAAGGGAGATGTGCACATTAATGATCTGGGTGCGCTCGTTGCGATGGGAATGGCTTAGGTGGGAAAGGTTACGGTCCCCTTCTAGCGGTGAAGGTTACCTGTTACGATGGCTAACCTAGCAGGGCTAAACAATTAGGTGTGTAGTCGGTTACTGGTGACTAATGGAGTTTGGAGATTGGTATTGCATTTGGATTGATTTGTATTGGTTGTGTTTGTGTATTGATTGTATCTCTGTATTCTCTTATCTCGGTTATGCAGTTAACTTACCCCGTGTATTATTTTCAAACTTGTGGTGATCCATTTGGGGATGGTGAGAAGTTTGTTTAGCAGGTATTGGTTGATGATGTTGCTTGCGGGATATGGAGGGGATTGAGTCATCACGCGGTCTAGCTAGCTGTCGTTGCCACTTATGCTTAGTAGTTCTTTTCAGTTGTTTCGGAGTTGTATCCCTTTTGTCATGTTTGTATAAACTGTAGGAATTCATTTAATAAACGTTCTGTTATGGTCTATTTGATATACTTACCTCGGGCAACCGAGATGGTAACGCCCTTACTTATTGGGGAAGGTCTTGTTAAGGCTTCTTGGTAATTGGGGGTGTTACTAAAGGAACTTCGTCCTCAAAGTTCAAGACACACATGCAAGCAACTAATGCAAGCAACTACTTAAAATAAGACAGATAAAGTCAAATATAAGTGTTTAAAACTGAGAACATAAAGATAACAATTATAACTCAACAAAGACTTCTCCATTTTAAAAATATTTCATCAAAATGCCACAACTATTGAGATTTTACAATCCTGCCCCCTTAAAATTAAGGTTACCTCCTAATGAGACACTACACCGTATTATTTCAATACTATCCAAGTCAAAATATTCGAGCTCAAAGGCTATAATAAAACTCAGCGCAATAATTCATTAAGCACAATTGTTAAAAACAAATTACTCGTATCAGTTATACGTACAAAACTAAATTCTTCAATTGGTATGTTAACTTATTAATACAGCTACATACATTCATAACCACAAATCTTGATTCAGCTTCTAATTAACTTGATTAAGATAAACACATCACGTGAAACAATAATAACAGTATTAATTGCATATCCTATAACATGTTACAGTTTATAACAATTCTAGTATTACATCTTACTCATTAACGATCTTGTCACCTATTTTATAACACATATTACCCCAACATTCTAATCATAAGATCCCATAGGCTAATCATTAAATTCATATTATCATATATTAAGGGTATTATTACTACGACTGTACAATCAACACACAATCAACCAATTCAATATTTTACTATACTCTTGAAACTCATATTAGACAGCAACAAGTTATCCGCGGCTAGATCAATTAATCTATAAAACGTAGAGAATACCAATAAATAACCGCCGAACTATTTCTTGAGTTTGTATACTCTTTAAAAAATACAGAGAGTTATCAAGGTATGGGAATAAGAATCAAGTCCAAAACTCAAATATTCAATTTACAAAGATTTTTACCATTCAATTGGTCAAAACAGAATTTTATCTGTGTGTTGTTATAAATCGAGGTCAACTTGCAAAAATCACCATTAAATATCAAGACATGAAGATTTAACGTGGGTTAGCAATTTGAAAATACTTACAAATCCTCTAAACAACGGAGTTGGAATCATGCATAAATTATAATCACATATTAAATGGAAAATTTTACAAAACCATGGGTCGAAATTATGCTGCACAGTAACATTCTGACCACTGTCAACTAAAACATTTATTTCTCTTAAACCGTAAATGATTTAAACATGAAACCAATGGGAATTCAAAGCTAACACATAGGTATGTCACACATAAATGTTTCGTCCATAGATGTTAAGTATATCTAAAATGGCAGCCAATACAAATGAGGGTACTAATATGAGAAATCAATCAAACTTACATTCTTCAAAATTTTCACACATTCCCAGCATGATCACATGTTAATCATAACTACTCCTCCCTAATACATGCCAATACATCAAATATACTTAAGGTAATTAGTTTCAATACAATTCCTTGAAATAATACGGAAGTTTAATTTTCATCTCTCTTTTGTATCATTACAAATTCACTTTATTATTTTAACTCTTTAAACCTATTAGTCATTGATCTTATACTAATACCATTATTTAAAGACGTTTTAAACCTACAATAAACATCCCGTGACAACATCTTAATAAAACATATTATTCACGTTGTAACGCAAGGACAAGTACTTATTACACAAAGCATTATTAGCAACGTAAATTACGCATTTTATCCTTCAAACTAAATTTTATAGGGACTCTTTTGTCAACGTTATATTTAGAACTCAGTTTAACATGCCAGTATCTACGAGTTATTAAACATGACACCACACATACCAATAGAAATGTTATCCTTATTTACTCAATTTATGGAAGCAATCACACATACCACTTAATTGTATAACATATAAAAGTAAAGACAAATTAATTGTATTAAACACACATAAGCAAATTTATACTATAACGCGAAACTTTAGTAGTATCACATGCTACCCTTCTAAAAACAAACTTCGCCCCGAAGTTTCCTAATAATTATGTTATTAAAATACTATGAATATCTTAAATGCTCAGACGAAAATTTCTATTGATAAATAATAATAACTAAACATGGTTTGGGAACATAGTCCGCATATCACTTGACATGAAATTCTAATTCACACATGGACCTAGGCCATCATTGTCCATTTCAATTTACTTACCTTTCACTTTCTCATCCTGCAAAAAGATTAGTAATCTCTTAAGTTAAACTGACCCTTAAAGAATTACAAATTCCTTTCTAACTACCTCACTCTCGTTTATCCTTCCTCGAGGTGACCGGTTCAAAACTAAGAGGGCCATGGTACGAATTAGTTGCGATTTCCTAACAGTACTAAGAGGAGCACCTAATAGTATCTACCTGGGGTTTATTTTATTAGACATTCCCTAAATTCATTATTTGTTCATTGGTTTAGGCCTCAGGAACGCTCTCATCGACATCACTTTGTAACACCCCCATTTATCCAAGAGCCTTAACTAGGCCTTCCCAGATAAAAGGAGTTGTTACCATCTCAGATTGCCCGAGGTAGTGAATAACAAAGTAAAACAAACCAAAGTACTTTCGATAAATTGAATTATTAAAGGTTTTATTACATGTTCTCCAAACCAAATAACTTAATAAGTATTTAAATTACCAACTCACAGCGGAAATTGAATAAGTGCATAATGTAAGTAACAACTATCTGTACTAAGTGAGCTAGACAACTAGTTAGACTCGGCCATCAGACCTCACGCATCCCATGCTCCTAAGTCAGCTAATCTCAAGTACCTGTCAGTCAATCTCCTCCCCGATAATTGATTCATCATAGGTGTTTACATAATACACTGTCAACCAAAACGGTTGAGTAAGAATATCTAAACAGCAATATTAGACCAAATGGTTAATTAATTAAATAAACAAACAAACAATAGTAGTGGCTCAACCAACTGACAATGAACCATCATCACCACCTCCAACCATACTGCATACAAGTCACTGACATCACTGGCAGTAGCACAACTCCCTCAATACCGTGTTATGCTCAACTATCTGGCAGTAGTACTTTCGTATCATGCTCAACTGGCAGTAATGCCCTTTGTACTATGCACAACTGTCTGGCAGTAGTACTTACGTACCATGATCACTTGGCAGTAGCAATCTCTCTTGCTATGCATAACTCACAACTCCAAAAGCATCCTTACATTAATGTTAATAGAATATAATCACAATATCAATCTCATGATAATAATCAAGTCAATTCCAATAACATTATAGAATGACAAACACAACATGCTCATAAGACAACCAACTAAAATTAATTCCCGTAATAACCATCCATCTTGTAACAACCATCAACATAATCCATCTTACATAAACCGATTAACCAATTAATTAAATAAACAAGTGTGTTGAGTAGATTTCCTAACTGGCAAGCAAATACTTCCAATAATGCAATCCAATCAACCAATAAAGTTCCTTACTAAATCCATCACCTAGCAAGTGTAACAATTATAATTATTGGCTATTTAATTACATAAAGCACTTCATTAACTATACTAATTTATTAAACAACCAACTAACTATAATCACAAGTAATTAATTATGATCAAACCCATGTCAAAAATCCTCACAAACACACGGTTGGAACTGTGTTCACCATCCCCCCATAAACAACCCCAAAACCCGTGTGTAACACCCAAACCTGACAACCACCGAGTCCACTACTAGACCCCACCGTGAGCCACCTCTACTAATAACCCAACCATGGTCCTACCACCAACACCAACCACCATCCACGGCCATACCACTGTGCCCTAGCTACTCAACTCACGGCATCAACAACAACAACACTCATGACACAAACCATCACTACCACAGACCACCATAGGGGTCTACTCTGACCCACGGTGGGTCCACTGGCAGTGCCCATCTTCATCGAGGTTACGGTCGAGTCAAAGGTGTCGGATCCAACCACATATACACGGTTTAACACAACCCACGACAACCAACCCAAGTCTCGAATTTTCCGGCAACCACCGCAAAAACCCTACCTTTATCCACTCATGACCACCCACGGTGGTCGACTCACCGCCCTGAGCCACCCCAACCCAGGTCCAGGTCGGAACGAGTAGAATTAAGGGTCTAATACCCCTGTTATAACCATGGTTCAACACCACCAACAACAACGTAAAACACCAGCAAAACACCCATTCCCCGCCGGTCATTGGTGGTCAAAAGAAGGTCCAGTCAACCCTGGTGGTCCACGGCCCAAGTCACGGTCAAGGCTAGTCCTACAGTGGCTTAAATCGCAAGTAATATAAAGTAATAAAAGACGAGTTATATTATGAGATGGTTTTATATATTCTTACCTTCAGGCAAATAAAAGATGATGAATCCTCCTTCTTTTCTCTCTTCTAATTCTCCCCCTCTCTCTCTCTCTCTCTCTCTCTCTCTCTCTCTCTCTCTCTCTCTCTCTCTCTCTTATGTGATTTGAGAAGTTTATGCGAAATAAGGTCTAATGAATTGATTTACTAGCTTATATAGTAGCAAGGTAGAAGGAATTATGAAATTGATAGGAAATAGCCTTTTATATAATATTTCTTATTATTATATTATTATTTACCTTATTATTATATACTACCTTACTACAAAACACCTCTCTTCTTACATTAATTCACACGCAGGTTATATACTAATCCCGACTCAATTATATTTTATTATTTATTCCCGTTTCACAACCAAATCTCATACGTTAACAAATACAATTTATAAAACACATTTCACATTTTCAGCGTTGACTAACCATTGACCAAGTCCTAAAATACGGGGTATTACATATATAATCATGACAAGATATTTTTATAAAATATGAGTAATATTTATCTATTAAACAAGTTCAATCCGCTCACGAGCTTTTTGAGTCATGCCAACGTTAGCTCGGCTTGACTTGCAAACTCTCGAGATGATCCCGAGCCCAAGCCCGAGCCTGAGCCGAGCTCGAGTTGCTCGTGAGCTGTCTCATCTCATTAACACCCCTAACGAGGAGCGACTTGTGAGTGCGTGACTGTTTTAATTTTTTGATGGGGGGACGACAACTTATTTGTTACCTTGGGCTTTCGTATAGAAACTTCACCCAATGGCTAAACATTGTCCACAAACTTACCAATTATTTTGGCTTGACTTGTTAAGCTCTCGGGCCGATCTCTCATTTCTCTACCCTCTCTTAGTTCCCATCTCCTCTTATTTCCACTTCTCCTAGGACCGTCGTCAAACACCGCAACATGCCACCGTCATCAAACACAAGAATATATCATGGTTACATACCACTTCCGTATACTACAATCGTTAATCCAACGCCCTACACCATCATTGTAAAAAAAAAAAGACAAGTTTGTGCGTATATGGACGGAGGTGGGTGAGTTGGTTTTCCTGCGAAAAGGGAATGAGAGTACCGCGAGAATAGGTGAGAGTGGTCAGCCGCCGACGGAGGAGGGTTAATTGGAGGAGATGGATGGACTGTGGGTGATGGGGTTGGATGTGGACTACTGTTTTGCGCTCAGGGCTGCTTTGAAATGATGCTTGACTTTTGAGCATACTCCACTTCATATTTGGAAATGTCTCATTGTCTCATTATCTATTCTTTAAACAAGGTTAAATACCTTTTGTAATACCACGGTTTTCTGAGTCCTGTTACTCGGTCGAGTAATGTGTCGTGTGTTTTCTGGTCATGCTACTGTCCAGGAACACCCGGCCGAGTATAGTAACACTCGGTCGAGTAAGGGGTACTCGGTAGAGTACCCTTAGTACTCGACCGAGTATCCGGTCTAACGGAAATTATTTCCGCGGTTTGGTTAAGGATGATTAAAGTTATAAATCGTGTTTAACAGTTTTACTTTTCATTTTTACCAAAACCTAAATCACTTCTACATTCTCTAATCTTCCCTAATCACTCCCAAGACCTTTGATCGTTCGTGAGTCTTTGTTCATCTCTCTCTCGCATCAGTTGCGTTGGTAAGTCACTAGTCTTATACCTTTTGTTAGATTTATCTTTTAGGGTTTTACCCTAGTATTAGAATTGGGGAAAAGGGGGTGATTAGATTGTTGTGATTGTTGTTAGGTGAAGGATTTGTAGAAGAGCGTTTCTAGCTTCCGATGTAGACTCGTATTCGGATAAGTGCTAAGGTAGAGTTTCCCTACTCAGTTGTCTGTGTAATTGATTTAAGATGATTATGATTGTATTGGCATGATTAGTATTGCTGTTAGCTTGTCTTTCTTGATTGATTTTAGGAATCGTGGTGGACTACTATATTAGTGAGGTGCGTCCTCGGCTGAGTGGAGTCACTTGCGGGAGTGGGTTCACGCCCTTGATTCGCCCCTTGTGGTTTCCGTCACAAGGGGGATGTGCACATTAATGGACATGGGTTGTTGCTCGTTACGATGAGCGGGGCTCAGGTGGGTAAGGTTGCGGTCCCCTACTAGCGGTGTGGATTATCTGTTGCGGCAGGTAATCTGGCAGGACTACACACTTAATTGTGTAGTCAAATATGAGGCATGATTGGAAATGGAGAATGGTTGTGTAGTTGTTGTTGTGGTTGTTTCTTGTATATTGCTTATTTTGATTATTCAGTGAACTGACCCCGTTGTTGTTTTGTAAAACTGGGGTGATCCATTCGGGGATGGTGAGCAGATTGTGACAGGTGATGGTTGTCTTTATCTACGGGGACGAGGATGAGATGTCATCACTTCGAGTCTAACTTCCGCTGTTACGAGTTTAGATGTTTTGGATTTCATTTGTATTGAGATTTTACACACTTTCGTTTTGGTATTTTTTGAGACGATGTATTCACTAAATTTTATACTTTAATAACTGTTTTTGAATACTTTGGATATACTTGTAATACTCCATATTTTAGTTGGAGTACTCGGTCGAGTACTTGGTTGGTACTCGGTCGAGTGTGTGTTACTCGGCCAAGTGCACTTGACCGAGTAAACCGGTTCAACGAGTGTGACGGTTTTCATTATGTTTTGACCAAGAGTTTTGTTTATAACTCTTAAGTTATTTCTAAAATCATTTGAACATCTCTAAAACTATTTCTAAACCTAGAGAGATAGAGAGAGGAAGAGGATTTGTCGAGCCCTTCATTTGATTGAAGATTTCTCACCGATTTCAACCAAATTCGATTTCCCTGTTTGTAAGTCGATCTCATTCAATTGTTTATACTGTCTTAAAGTCTTCGTCTTCGAAAAGTTTAAAAAAAGAGTCCTGTTTATTTGACGTCTAGTTTATGCATATCAAGTTTCGTAGTTAAATTCCTTATGGTTTGTCCTAGGTGATTTATCTATGAACATGTCGCTGAAAAATCCGCGAATCTGATTTAGTTGTGGAAAATGATTTGAAAACCTAATTTATATGTCGATTCAGTTATGGGGCTCTTTCATACATCATATTTGTAGAGTCTGGATGACAATACGATTTGGAATTACTGAAAAATAATGTTTTAAACTCGTTTTATGAATCAATACTTTTTGTGCGACGGTTTCTGTCAGCTTTTGAAAATCAGTCTGGAAACCCTTGAAAAGTTTGGAATTTGAGAAAAAGATATAATTTGTAGCTAAGACTCATGGGGTTCTAATCCAATTGGCCTTGCATCAACTCGATTTTTCTGGAATTAGTTATGCATTTTATACCGAGTCTGCCATGTGCTGGAAAATCAAGAAAAGTCGTGTTTGTTCTTTAAGTTGATATTCCTATTAAGTTATGATGAGTCTAGGTTATGTGCATGATTAATTGTTTGATTAGGTGGTAATTACACATAATTATGTTATGTAGGTGATGGATATGTGAAGGATCATAATTGATTGCTTGTGTGTGCTTGGATTGCGAAAAGGTAGGGTTTCTCCTACTTAGTACTGTTAATTGATTGAGATTGCTTATGTTTCATAATTGTTGTTATCTGTTGATCATCGGAGGATGGATGTTGTGGTGACGGTGTTGGTGTGGTTCTGTTGTGACAGTTGTGGTGTTGTGACAGCTGTGATGCTGTGTGTGTGATTGTGGTGGAGTCACTTGCGGGAGTGGCTTCACACCCTAGTTCGCCCTCCGTGGAACCCGTCACGGGAGGGGATGTTCACATTAACGGACAGGGATTGTTAGTCGCTCGTTGATGAGCTGGACTAGGTGGGGATGGGATGCGGTCACCCACTGGCGGCGAGGATTACCTGTTGCGATGGGTAATCTGGCAGGGCTACACACTTCGGTGTGTAGTCTGTTACTGTGTGAGATCGGGAGACCGGGGATGGAGGATGATCAGCCAGTTACATTGTTTGTCTTACTTTAATTATTCAGTAACTTACCCCGTGTTGTTGTTTGTAAAACCTGCGGTGATCCATTCGGGGATGGTGAGCAGATTATGACAGGTAATGCAGATGTTTAGCTATGGGACAGTCATGGGGAGTCATCACGTCAAGTCTAGTTTCCGCTGTTATGAGTTTAGATGTCTTAGATTTCATTTGTACTGAGACCTTGTACTTTTATTTTGAGTTGGTCTGAGATAATGTAATCGCTAACTCTTAATACTTTAATAGATGTGTTTGTGGATTGTTGCTTTTGATATATACTTCCCTCGGGCAACCGAGATGGTAATAGCCTTTCATGCTAGGGTAATCCTTGGTAAGGTACCTTGGTATGAGGGGGTGTTACAAAGTGGTATCAGAGCCGACGATTCTGGCACCTGAAACAAATGAACCTAATGAACTTAAGGAGTCTAAAAAAAATGAACCCGGGGAGAGTTGTTTGGAGCTACCGCAAAGACTTGGGAGACGTCCCGAAGTCGCATTAAGGCCCTTACGATCTCAAGCCGGTCATATGAGGGGGGGGGGACTGTTGTATATTTGAGTCATGTATATTTGATACCTATAATCTGAGTCTTGTGAAGTTGTTGGAAGGATGGTGAGAGTGTTGGAACGTGGTAATATATGAAGGATGAATTGTGAATTTGTATAGGATAGATCTTGAACATGATATATGTTGAGCATGTTACCTGTTTAATTTGTGGCTTTCAAAATAGTAGTGGTTCATGTAGAAATGAGCAGGATGATGTTAATTTTTGGTTTGTTGGTAGTAGCTTGTGATTAAGGGCATGCGTCTATATATACGAATGTTGTGTGTAAATTTTCATGTGGGTATGATAAGAGTTCAATTATGTACTGGTTTTTTAAAGTATTGAGTTATTCTTGTTGCCTTATGCATGTTCGAATTGTTTTGGTAAAGAAAAATTTGATTGTATGAAGACCGATTATGGAAGGGCTGTCTTAAAACTATTATAAGTCGAGTTCTAGAAATGATATGGCTGTAATTCTAATTGGAGATGATAACTTGTCTTCTTACGATTCTAACGATAAGTCACACGCCCAGATTGACCAAGTAACGTGTGAGATATGACTATTTTACTGGCGGACGTTCTTGAGAATCGTGCCTATACTCGACCGAGTAGTCCCTACTCGGCCGAGTATCTTTCATACTCGACCGAGTGTTCCATATTCGGCCGAGTAATCTATCTGTGATAAGTCTGCTCAGCTTCTGGAGTCGTGAACTCGGCCGAGAAGTCTCATTACTCGACCGAGTATCGTGTACTCGGCCTAGTATGTCATGTACTCGACCAAGTTTGTTTTATGTGACCGAATCTTATGACCAATTGTACTACGTGATGTTAAGTTTTTTTTTACTTTATGTTTGATAAATGCTTGGTTAAGTACCTGGGGAAGACAAGTGCAGTAGCATAAAGAATTGCAAGGAAAAAGATTGAAAGATGGTTTATTTCTCAGATTCTGCCTCTTAATTGTTTTGGCTGTTATTTTATACATGGTTAAGATTTGTTAACTAAATTTTTTTTATATGTGTTAGTCTGTGTGTTAGCTTTCAATTGTCGCTGGTCTCATGCCTATACGAGTTACGGATTAAGAGAAATAAATATTTTAGTAAACAGTGGTCAGAATATTACTGCACAGTACTAATTTCGACCAACCAATTTGTACAATTTGCCATTTTATATGTATACATGATTTTTGAGTGATTTCAACTCCCCTAATTAGTATACTCGTAGAAGTTTCCAGATTGATAAACCTCACCTAATATGGATATGTCATTAATGAATTATGATTTTTGCAAGTTGACCTTGAAACGTGACAAATTGCTGATAACAATCTGTTTTGACCCGTCGGTTTGGGAAAATCCTTATAAATTGATTATTTGTGCACTGGACCTAATTTCAACTCTCCCTATTCCATGACTCTCTGTATTTTCTAAAAAGTCTAAAAACTCGTGTATTCGTTAAGTTGTTATTTATTGGCGATTCTGGAAGTTATAGCATGCTTTATAGTGCCTGTGAATGTGTGTCTGATGACAAGTTTCTATAAAGGTTATACAATGAATTTGGAAGTCTTACTTTCTATGTTTTGGCAACATGTTTATGTGACATTATAGGTAGTTTAACCTATAAGCCAATGTGGAATAAGTGATGACATTGAAAGATTGGGGGTGTCGTGTCTTATATGTCACTTATTACATAACGATGTCTGCACATATCATGAACATGAATGATAGCTAGGATTGATTAAGTGGATTGATTGTTTCACATATTATAGATAGTGACAAGTGTGATTACGTGCAGATAAATTGTGGTTACCTAAGCTAACGAGTCTGGTCGAGTCAAATATGTTACATGGTTGATCATTATATTATCGCCATGAATATGGGATAGAACACAATAGGTGTTAAATGAATTGTTGTAGAATGAGGTAATTCATATAATAGTCCATGAGTAAAGTACGATGAGTTAATGGTGTTAGTAATTATCATGTAATTGGAGTAGACATACAAATAAGACGCTAATATGTTGAAACGGAAGTATTAACTGATTTATTTGTATAAGATTAGTCTAGCATGTCTAGTGATATGACAATATATGGTTGACAGTGCAAATAGATGATTTATGTGATGACGTAAGCAGCTGAATGATAGTTAACTTATGGTAATATATTGGTGTTGAAGTGTGCACTTTCTTTTAATTTTGTGATCCACATGAGTTGACATAGAACATGTTATTAATCACGATGCAAATGATGATTGTCTTAGTATGTATTGTGCTTGTAAACAAGTGTGTAGTAATAATTCGAACATGTGTGGGTACCGAGCTTGAACATGATGTGGAATTACGGGTTATATATGTATAATTGATTGAAGTGCATATTTTAATTTATTTGCCAAGTAGTACTATTGTGGAGATAAATTTGTGCGTAATCGTGAGAATTAGCAACTTGTACTATGTATGTACAGCTTAATGAAAGTAATAAGCATGAGTAACGATAAGATGGCTTTTGTTGTTTACATCCCTTGTGCATTCTTGATAACTGCGATGAAATTGGTAACTATGTCGGAAAGCATGATTAGTAACATAATAATTAAGTCAAGCATGTTCGGTTAGTTGAACTAGTATAACATTGATATGTAATTAAAGGTTGTGTTATTTCATGTGTTTATTGTTCGATTATATGTGCATAAAAAGTGATTTGGTCTCGTCCTTTTGGTATTAGTAGGCTAAGTGAGCTTTGGCTTGTATTAGGGCTTCACGAGTTATTACTGAAATGTGACATGATTTGATAATTTACAATCTCCTAGGAACGGGTTAAATATGACATATGAGAACAATTATTGACCTTATGTGGTGGATTGTGGTTTGTTATATCATAAAAGATGTTGGTGGTGCATCACTAAACCCCGGGGTCTGTAGGTATTGAGATGAATAAGAAACTTTGAGACGAAGTTTGTTTTTTAGGGAGATGTAATGTGATGCTATGTTTTTCTATGTGGTTATTTGGATTTCCATTAGTAATTACTACTTCAAACAATGAGGTAACTGATGTGACCATTATTTGAGCGTATTTAGTCCCCGAATATGCCTTGTTCCCATGCTTTTTAGTGCATATTTAGGTCATTTATTGTCTTTAATCCTTTGTTTTGCATATTCTTTGAGGTTTTGTTCCCTTGGTAGGAAAGGAGTGCAAACCTTGAATTTTCAAGGTAAAATAGAGCTAAATTGATTGAATTCAATGACCAAGCATCAAAGAGAAGACAAGACTAGAAGGCCTTTGTACATATTATAGTAGATGGGCAATGACGAGGAAAGATCCTTGCATCTCCGACAAGATCCCCGAGGATTGTTGGAAGAAGGAGGAAGAAAATAAGGAAACTTACGAAGAATCCGAGTGGCTTGACCCTCGGGACGCTAGTCCAAGAAGGCCAGAATCCGAGCGTCCGACCAATGAATCCGCTCATCCAACAACTAAAGAATCCGCTCGTCCTGCTGCCTTGGATGCTTGGATTGTGTTACAACAACTTTTTGTTTTCTTCTTGTTCTATGAAGGATGCGCATATTTTGGAAAGGCAGGCAAAAAGGAGACCGGCATCTCTTTTGAGAGGAGCGATTCCTCAATGATTTAATCGTCATTTAAACCCTTAGTAAACCCTAATTTATGTACCTAATCCCCACTATAAATACCCCATTAGTCTAATTAGATAATCATGTTCTTCTTATCAATCTCTAGTGTAGTTTATATCATTCTAATCTCCTCTTAATCTTGTAATCAACTTTTAATCAAGTCTTAATACAAATCTCATTTCCTTAATCTCTCTTTTGTTCATCTTTTATTTTGGGTAATTGAAGATTATTTGGGTTATTATTGGGAGATTAACAACCTTCCAATCAATCATCAAGTACTTCTATTATTCCTTGCTTTATTATTGGAATCATTAGTAGGTATAATTCTCTTAATCCCTTTTTAATTATTGTTAATTATCTTAATTTATTCATCATGTCTTGCTTTCTTAATGTGATTCACAACCTTGTTAACATGCTAAACTTGATAATGAGTGAGTAGTCTCTTAGCTAGGATTAATGGGTAATTAGAGGAAACCAATATGGGGGATGATTCATGCTTAAATTAATATGTTTTCATAGTTTATTTGCTTGCTTGTTGTAATGTCAGCCTATGCACATGTTATGTTTGATGAAATGTTAAGCCTGTGAATCCTTGCATTTACAACCATCTCTTATCTATTCAACTTGACTTATAAGATATAAACCAACTTGAGTCTTGTTAGACCATGCATAGAAGTGATTAGGGGAAAATTAAGTCGACTTGTAGGTGTTGTACAATCTAATCGATTCGGCTCCGGGACCCAACTCTGCCTAAGAACCATAAGACATAAACCAACTCGGTTCCTTTACAACAATAATTGCTTTCTTATAATTGAGAACATGTTTGTATGATGAATTCCCATGAATCCCCTATGACCCCATGACACCCTAGTGCCTTTTATCAATTGTTTACATCCCTTTTTAATCATCTTTCTTGTTTACTTTTATTGCTATTTAGTTTAGTAATCTTCTACTTCAAACCCCAAATTGTGACACCCCTAGACACCGCTACTTACAATTGAAAATCTTACTTCAATACCCGTCCCTTGGGATCTGACCTTTACTTGCCTCTTTACTAATTTTAGAGTTGTTTGTAAAGTTATAAATATTGTTTTGGTCTAGGTGCTCTTAACGACAAGTAACCGAAAACTAAACCTCCAAGTGAGTACGACCAAAAATGGCGCCATTGCCGGGGACGGTGTTAACTTGATTTAGATTTTCTTAGATTGTTATAAGTTGTGTCTTTATTTGCCTTGGGGAAGTAAAACTCCTCAAGGTTTGTTCTAATTATTTTCAAGTTGTTTGATATTTTGCATGTCTAGAAGACCACAAGATAACTTGTTACCCATTGATCACGAAATTGAAAGAACTTTGACAAACAATAGAAGACTTGCTAGAGGAACTTTGAGAGGTATTGGTGAGGTTGTAGATATTCAACCAAACACTATTGAGTTCGTCAACCCTTTTGCAAGAGAAGGTGAGGAGAACCCAGCACAAAATCCAACACAAAATCAACCCACAATGCCTAAATTTTCATCACATTCCGTACCAACCGAGGAGAACCTACCCAATGGTACTCCCACACCACAACACTTAACCGGAAACTTCATTACAAAATCCGCATTTATCGAATTAGTCGAAAGAAGCCAATTTGGGGGGATGCCTAGTGAAGACCCTCATTCTCACAAGGAGACTTTTTGTGACTATTGTGATGTGATTTCACAAACCGGTGTAACTCAAGACCAAATTTGATGGGTCTTATTCCCTTTTTCTCTAATTGGCACCGCAAAACAATGGTTGAAAGGCCTTGATAAGCCTACTCTCGGAATTGACTCTTGGAAGAAATTGGCTCTGGCTTTCTACAAAAAGTTCTACCCACCGGAAAAGACTAACATGCTAAGAGGTCAAATTACGGGTTTTAAGCAAAGAGATTAAGAATCTTTGTATCAAGCTTGGGAGAGGTTCAAGGGAATTTGTCGCTCATGTCCTCATCATGGACTTAGCGAGTGGTTCTTGGTACAACAATTTTGGAATGGTCTTTATGAAGACTCAAGAAATATTCTCAACATGGGATCAAATGGTATGTTCACCGAAGTTGGCGATAATCAAACTTGGAACAAGATTGAGGAAATGGCAGTCCATAACTCACAATATAGTAGACCTCGCAAGGCTACTAGAGGAGGAAAGTACGAAGTGGACTATATTACTCAATTGGGTGCTCAACTTAGTGCTCACATTGATACCATCAATTTGAAGTTCGAAAAAGCTATGGCTAGACTTGAAGAAGCCTCAAAATCACCAAAGCAACATGTTAATGCCATGACGGCATCTTCATCAATCCCAAGTGGGATATGTGAGAATTGTGGAACTTTGGGACATGACCAAAGTGAATGTAGGGGAAAAAATGAACAAGTGAATGCTTTTCAAGCATACAAGATTGGTACCCCTTATTCTAATTATTACAATGAAAACACCAAATTCCATCCAAATCTCTCATACAAAAGCCAAAATGTTCAAAACCCTTAGCCAACATACACCCCACCTCCCATGAGAAACCAAAATCAAAGACCCTTTTACAACCAAAACCAAGGTTACCAAAACCAAACTCCATACAATCAACAAAATGACCAAGGTTTTGATGTTCAAAAAGCGGTCCTCCAAATGCAAAAGAATCAACAAGAGTTTTTCACTCAAATGCAAAAGGATAGTCAAGCAAAGGATATCACCATCAACAACATCCTAGCCCACACCAAAATGTTGGAAACCCAATTGACTCAACTAGCATCTTCAAGTGCTAAAAGACAAAAGGGGCAATTACCACCTCAAAGTAATCCCCCAAGACATGAAACGGTTAGTGTCATCCACTTGAGGAGTGGTACGAGATATGAAGGACCAAAGAAGCAAGTTGAGGATGAAGTTGTGGAAGCTAGTGACAAAGAAGAAGTTGTGCAAAACTCCAAAGATGGAGAACCAACAAAGGAAGAATTTTCAAAGAAAGGTGAAGACAAGGCCAAGGAGAAGGAACCCATTGTGATTAGACTTCCTTTTCCAAGTCGTCAAGCTAAGCCCAAATTTGATGACCAACTTGGGAAATTTATGGAAATTGTGAAGAATTTGGAAGTCTCGATTCCTTTCACGGAATTAATCAATCACGTGCCGGCCTATGCAAAGTACATGAAGGACATCCTTACAAAAAAGAGGTCGATCCGGAAGCTTTAAACCATCGCCTTCACTATGGTGAGTAGTGCAATCCTTCAAGGGAGTTCACCTCCAAAACATAAAGATCCGGGAAGCTTCTCAATACCGTGTACCATTGGCGACACCACGATTAACAAGGCCTTATGTGATCTAGGGGCTAGTGTGAGTGTTATGCCGTATTCGATGAGTAAAAGGTTAGGGAGGGGAGAGCTTAAATGTACCAACATCACACTCCAAATGGCCGATAGATCGACGAAGGCACCATTAGGGATATGGGAAGATGTTCCCGTAAGGGTTGGGAAATTTTTCATCCCGGTGGACTTTGTCATTGTTGACATGGAAGAAGACTCCAATATTCCAATCATTCTAGGTAGACCTTTCTTGCACACCGCGGGTGCGGTGATAGATGTGAAACATGGAGAGCTTACTCTAGAAGTGGGAGATGAGAGCATAACTTTCAATCTTGATAAGACCATGAGAGCTCCCCGTTTACATGAACCATGTTTTATGGTTGATCACTATAGCCGGAAGGATGATGGGAAAAAGTCGTAATTCTAATGGAAAAAGAAAGCTGATGATGCTCCATCAAAAGAGCAAGAGAATAGCAACAAAGACAGATTGAAAAGCTCACCCATGACAAGTGAAGAGGATGGCCTTATTGGCCAAATCAAGAAAGGAGGAGAGTTGTCTCTATCAACTCAAGAGATTTTTAATGATCAAGTAGACGAAGTTTGCGGTCTTTGGGATGATGAGTTTGAAGGGATTTTAAATCCCTATATTGGCAACGCTATCGATCAAGACCATCATGAAGGACAACAAGTGCAAAGATCTATTGAGGATCTTTATCATGATAATGAACAAGCTTTCGACTACTTCTTCAAGGTGTTGAGTAACATCAACAACACCTTGAACATGCCCCCATGACATCTCACTAAGGATGAGAGTTTGGTGGAGTCCTCTCTAAACCACCATTTGTAAATAGTCTAACTCCCTAACTTGCATTTTAATTCTTACATTGCATTTTTGTCAATTTTGGATTTTTGTGCCTTGATCAAGATATTTATTATTTTTGAGAGAAGTGAGGGAGGGACTAATGATTTTATTGATGTGTAGTGCTTTAACTTAGTGTGGGGATAGCAATTGCTTAGGCTATTCATGCCTTTGTAGTGCCTCTACAATGTAGAACACGAGATTTGAAGAATGGAAATGAAACGGGTTATGCAGTGCACGGATGGACCTGAATCCGTGCTGTCCAAGAGGAATCCGAGCGTCTTAAGGGTAATCCGCTCGTCTTGCAGGAATCCGAGCGTCTGAGGAGCAATCCGTCCGTCCTGTTGAGCTGCAAAAATCAAAAATTTGGTCTGTAACAGAATCCGAGCGTCCCACCTGAGAAGACGCTCGTCTGATTCTGGACGCTCGTCTGAAGGATAATCCGCTCGTCTTTTTGTTGCAAGACTTTAAGAAAAGTTCCTCTAAGAGAATCCGCTCGTATTTTTGAAAAGACGCTCGTCCCACATAGAGAATCCGCTCGTCTTCACTGAAAGACGCTCGTCTTGTGGCGAGTTTTCCTGAAGCCTATTTAAGCAGAATCTTAGCGTCCCGTGCCCCCAGCCACTCGTCTTCCCCTGCTGTTTTGAAATTTTTGGGGTATTTTAAACCCCTTCCCTCATTCATTTAATTCTTTCAACATTCAAACACTACCCATAAACCCCAAAACCCTCATCCTCTCCATCACCAAAAACAAGATTTCCTCAACCAAATTAAACAAAATCAAATCAAAACTTCATCACAACAAAAATTAATCACTCCTTTTACAAAATCAATTGATTCAAACACCAAAATCTTCAACCTTTGAATAGATTTTTGAGATACAAAGCAACATCCTTTCATCTTGAATCGATTTGAGCATAGCTAGAAATTGGAGATTTCAACCTTCCTTTGGTGTAAATCAACAATGGAAAGAACTAAAGGAGCAACAAAGGCACTCAGAGCAAAGGCACTTTCAAAAAGGCAACAACTCCGTCAAGCAAAGAAAGTTTCAAAGGCTTTGGTAGTTTCTAATGCAAATTTGGAAATTCAACAACATGATCCCCCTATGGAAGCAACAACATCAACAACTTCGGTTATTGCTCAATTATCCGACTATCCGGAGGTAATTTTCACTTCCGATTCTCATAGGGATAAATTTGTCCATTTTGCTAAGAAAACCATTATGCCTACAAAATTCATTTGTGATAATGCCTTGACAAAATTAGGTGTTCTTTAGCAAACTAAAGCCTTCTTTGAGGCCATGGGATTGGGTAAATTGTTTACCATGAGAGAATTGACATACCCCTCCCTCACCTTGGAATTCATAAGTTCATTGAAAGTGACTAAGGTGGAGACTAGAGAATACATCGAGTTTCGTCTTGCAAATGTGAATAGACGCATCACCTTTGATGTTTTGAGTAAGATATTAGGCCTTAGTGATGCCCCGTACTATCATAAGATCCCCGAAAAGTATGACCCCGTTCCTCTTTGGGAGGCAATTTTCTGGAAGAAATTTGTGAGCTTTCATGCTTGTTGTGCTCTATTAGTCCACCATCCGGGCATTAGAGTGTGGCACAAGGTCATTGGAAATACTTTGATAGCGAGAAACGGCACTAATTATCTTACCAAGCTCGATTTTGTTCTTCTTGAGTCGGCCTTGAACATAGGAAGGAAGTATACTAAGCCATACAATGCTCTAAGGCTTTTGGTTGAAAGATGGCTTAATATCGATTGTGGCAAAGAGGGCACTGCTTTTATTGTGAACGGAGGCCTAGTTACCTATTTGGCCAAACGCTTTGACCCAAACTTCAACAAAGACAAGACCTATGTAGCGTTCAAAGGAGGCCATCTCATTGATATGGACGCCATGATTAACAAGTTTAAGTGGGTCAAGCATGATCCTCTTGACACCAACTATGGGTGGCTAACCAATGAAGCTAGATCCTTCACCTTGCCTTCAAAGATTTGCCGATTGAGTATTCACCGAACAAACTACGTTCTTCCACTCTCTAAGGAATCCGAGTATATCATTCATCAACAAAGAGACGAAATCGAAGAGCCTTCCTCCTCCATTGTCACACCACCCTACCAATTCAAATATCAAGAGTTCAAACCCAAGGATGTTGAAGTAGGAAATGATTACTTGACCCTTCTCATGAGAGAAATGCACCGACAAGCATATAATGATCGAGTGGATGCCTACAAGGCCCAATATCCGCCCCTCCTTCATTTAGCTAGGCAAGGACTACTTGATCCATCATGTCCTTTGCCTAGTTGGGCGGATAGGGAGGTTTTCTTTCCAAGCACATCTAGTGGTGAAAGACCGGGTGGAGAGGAGAATGTTGATGATGCGGGTGGTGATGAAGAGGTAGATGAAGAACAAGAGGTTCAAGGGAATGATGAAGAAGAAGAAGCTCAAGATGAGGAAGGAGAAGAAAGTGAGGAAGATCAAGGAAGTGAAAGCGGGAGTGGAGATGATTCCACTTCTATGGAGGAAAATAATAATGATGATGATATGATGGAGGATTAGCAAACCTTGGAGGCTCCTACACTCTTATGGTTTGTCTACTTCTTTTGTTTCCTTTATTTTATCTTGATCATAGTTTGGAGAGTCCTAGCAACACAGAGGACTAACACCTTGGCTCCATTAAGGTGTTCTTTTTATTGTTCCCACATGAAAAATCCAAAATGATAATTTATTGTTTCATGCATTGCATTTCGTGTGCATGAACTACCCCAAAATTTAAGACATTAGAAATAATGTCTATTTCGGTTTGGGGAAGTACATGCATATGTATCGTGAGGTAATCTAAATTACGCTCTCCGTCATAACAAAAACACATGCATCATGTAGTGTAGCTTAGTATAGCTTGCATTTAGTTTAGAAATCATGCATCATACTTGCATAATTTCCTATCATATTGGACATTGAGGACAATGCCCATACTAGTGTGGGGATGGGAAATTCTAACTTGACCTTTATTCAAAAAGCCTAAAAAAATCAAAAACATTTCGAAAAAATCAAAAAAAAAATTGAAAAATTGAAAAATCCAAAAACGTGTTCATTTCCTTTGTAGTGTAGTCTTGTATATATTTTATATATTATGTTTGTCTATCCTTGTTCACATTGATCGACTACGCCACATCCGAGACATGAGGATATTGAAGACCGCATGGTATGATCTTTCCAATCTCCTTTTTCCTCTTTATGTTAATGACTATGGGGCTTTATTTTGATTGATGCGGTATAAACAATGTGAATTTAGGACTTGCATATAGATTATTTGGCATATTAGTTAATAGAATCATATGCATTAGGATGTATATATGATAGTTGCATCATGGCATGTAGTTGCATGTTAGAAAAATTTTGTGAAACCGTCTACTTGGGAAGCTTGACAAGTGTATATAGGCCGTAGTAGATGTTTTTTCTTCTTAAGACTTTGCTTGTTAGAATACTTGTAAAACACCCTAGGATGTGTCATGCTAGTATCCTTTGACCCATGGATTATTATTTAGTCAAGAGTGCCTTGTGGTGTGATAACTCCTTGGCTACCGTTTATTCCAAGGTGACCCTTCAAACCATGCATCTATCATCCATGTTCTACCATACATTTTGTCATCAAAGGGAATGGGCACAAAAAGAAATTTGTTCAAAAATTTGAGTTCAAGAAATGAAAATAAAAGAAAAGAAAAAAGTTTGCAAAATGCATCAAAAGAAAAGAGGAGCAAAAATAAAACTCCTATGCTTCAAATATAAGGCACCCTTGTTACAAATTGGGGTGACTTTGAAAATGTTCAAAAGAAAAATGCAAAAGTTGAAAAGTTGTCAAGTATTGAAATGCCAAAAATCTAAAGAAATGGCAAAACAAAGTGTTCTCAAATGTTAAATGCCACAAGAAATTGGGGGGAAAAACAAACAACAAATGCAAACTCCCAAGTGAAACTCAAATACTATCGATCCCTTTATCCATCGTATCCATTTTTGTGCATGGTAGAGAGGGGACGACCCTTCTTCTTGTCTAGGCAAGAATGGGAATTCCGCGATCCTCCAGTGTTTCTAACACCATAGAGAGTCTACTCTTGACAAAAGCATTTAACGATTGAGGACAAAGGTACCCTAGCTTCACACAACTTGGAGGTGATTTATTGGTATCCTTCTAGGCTTAGTAGTTTGAAGAAATTGCATCTATGAAGAAGTGTGTACCCTTGAATTGCTTCCCTTGTAGATAATTTCCGCCACTTAGATGAGGAAAGTGGCTATTCTTTTGTAGATGCATCCATTACTTGTTTTGTGTGCTTTAATGTTTGGATGTGTCACCATTTTGGCAACACCCACCTTGCCTTGCAAGAAGGCATCCTACCTCATGGTTGTCTTGTTGTGAGTTGAAGGGGCGGAGTGAGACCCGCTAATTGTCTTATATCGACTATGTTATTAGGTTAGTTTAAATAACGGCCCTAGTCTTTGTCACCTCTTTACTCGGGACGGGCAAAGGTTCGGTTTGGCGATATTTGATATGACCATTATTTGAGCGTATTTAGTCCCCAAATTAGCCTTGTTCCCATGCTTTTTAGTGCATATTTAGGTCATTTATTGTCTTTAGTCCTTTGTTTTGCATATTCTTTGAGGTTTTGTTCCCTTGGTAGGAAAGGAGTGCAAACCTTGCATTTTCAAGGCAAAATAGAGCTAAATTGATTGAATTCAATGACCAAGCAGCAAAGTCTTTTGACGGCGGAAGCTAGACTCGAGTGGTGACTCCCCGTGACTGTCCCATAGCTACACATCTGCATTACCTGTCACAATCTGCTCACCATCCCCGAATGGATCAACGCAGGTTTTACAAAACAAGAACCGGGGTCAATTACTGTTCAATCAAGATAAGACAAACAAACCATGTAACCGGCTGATCATCCTCCATCCCAGGTCTCCCGATCTCACACAGTAACCGACTACACACCAAAGTGTGTAGCTCTGCCAGATTACCCATCGCAACAGGTAATCCTCGCCGCCAGTGGTTGACCGCAGCCCATCCCCACCTAGTCCAGCTCATCAACGAGCGACTAAAAATCCCAGTCCCTTAATGTGCACATCCCTTCCCGTGACGGGTTCCACGGAGGGCGAACTAGGGTGCGAAGCCACTCCTGCAAGTGACTCCACCACAAACAACACACACATCACAGTACCACAGCATCACAGCTGTCACAACACCACCACCGTCACAACACAACCACATCACCACCGTCACCACAACACCCATACTCCGATGATCAGCATATAACAACAATTACAATACAATCACAATCTTAAATCAATTAACAGTAAACTGAGTAGGGAAATCCTACCTTTCGCAATCCGCTTACGCTGCAATCAACCATACAAATGCATAACAATTACCACATAGTCAACTACAACAACAATCATATAATTCCAATCACTAACTGCAAAACCCCATTTCCCCCAATTCATAATCAAAGACAAACCCTAAATATCAATCATTGAATATAAGGATGAGGACTTACCGACGATGAATCAAAGGACATAATACGATTGCTATGATCACCCAAAGGAGAGATTCAGAGATGATTAGAGTGTCGTAGGATGTTTTAGGTTTTGTAAATTGTAATTAGAAACTGCTTATCGTAATATATAACGCCCTAGCCATTTCCAAATAAACCGCGAAAATAACACTCGACGACCGGATACTCGGTCAAGTATAGAGCATACTCGGCCGAGTATCCTCTACTCGGTCGAGTATTCAGCATACTCGGCCGAGTATTCCTCGGCAGAAGACAAACAGAATACACACTTAGCACTACTCGGCCGAGTAGGCTCTACTCGGTCGAGTGTTCAACTTAACAAAATCCGTAGTATTACATAATCGTCATTTAAGCCCTTAGTAAACCCTAATTTATATACCTAATCCCCACTATAAATACCCCATTAGTCTTATTAGATAATCATGTTCTTCTTATCAATCTCTAGTGTAGTTTATATCATTCTAATCTCCTCTTAATCTTGTAATCAACTTTTAATCAAGTCTTAATACAAATCTCATTTCCTTAATCTCTCTTTTGTTCATCTTTTATTTTGGGTAATTGAAGATTATTTGGGTTATTATTGGGAGATTGACAACCTTCCAATCAATCATCAAGTACGTCTATTATTCCTTGCCTTATTATTGGAATCATTAGTAGGTATAATTCTCTTAATCCCTTTTTAATTTTTGTTAATTATCTTCATTTATTCATCATGTCTTGCTTTGTTAATGTGATTGACAACCTTGTTAACATGCTAAACTTGATAATGAGTGAGTAGTCTCTTAGCTAGGATTAATGGGTAATTAGAGGAAACCAACATGGGGGATGATTCATGCTTAAATTAATATATTTTCATAGTTTATTTGCTTTCTTGTTGTAATGTCAACCTATGCACATGTTATGTTTGATGAAATGCTAAGCCTATGAATCCTTGCATTTACAACCATCTCTTATCTATTCAACTTGACTTGTAAGATATAAACCAACTCGAGTCTTGTTAGACCATGCATAGAAGTGATTAGGGGGAAATTAAGTCGACTTGTAGGTGTTGTACAATCTAATCGATTCGGCTCCGGGACCCAACTCTTCCTAAGAACCGTAAGACATAAACCAACTCGGTTCTGTTACAATAATAATTGCTTACGTAAAATTGAGAACATGTTTGTATGCTCAATTCCCATGAATCCCCTATGACCCCATGACACCCTAGTGCCTTTTATCAATTGTCTACATCCCTTTTTAATCTCCAAGTGAGTACGACCAAAAATGGCGCCGTTGCCGGGGACGGTGTTAACTTCATTTAGATTTTCTTAGATTGTTATTAGTTGTGTCTTTCTTTGCCTTGGGGAAGTAAAACTCCTCAAGGTTTGTTCTAATTATTTTCAAGTTGTTTGATATTTTGCATGTCTAGAAGATCACAAGGTAACTTGTTACCCATTGATCATGAAATTGAAAGAACTTTGACAAACAATAGAAGACTTGCTAGAGGAACTTTGAGAGGTATTGGTGAGGTTGTAGATATTCAACCAAACACTATTGAGTTCGTCAACCCTTTTGCAAGATAAGGTGAGGAGAACCCAACACAAAATCCAACACAAAATCAACCCACAATGCCTAAATTTTCATCACATTCCGTACCAACCGAGGAGAACCTACCCAATGGTAGTCCCACACCACAACACTTAACCGGAAACTTCATTGAAAAATCCGCATTTATCGAATTAGTCGAAAGAAGCCAATTTGGGGGGATGCCTAGTGAAGACCCTCATTCTCACATGGAGACTTTTTGTGACTATTGTGATGCGATTTCACAAACCGGTGTAACTCAAGACCAAATTTGATGGGTCTTATTCCCTTTTTCTCTAATTGGCACCGCAAAACAATGGTTGAAAGGCCTTGATAAGTCTACTCTCGGAATTGACTCTTGGAAGAAATTGGCTCTAGCTTTCTACAAAACGTTCTACCCACCGGAAAAGACTAACATGCTAAGAGCTCAAATTACGGGTTTTAAGCAAAGAGACGAAGAATCTTTGTATGAAGCTTGGGAGCGGTTCAAGGGAATTTGTCGCTCATGTCCTCATCATGGACTTAGCGAGTGGTTCATGGTACAACAATTTTGGAATGGTCTTTATGAAGACTCAAGAAACATTCTCAACATGGGATCAAATGGTATGTTCACCGAAGTTGACGATAATCAAACTTGGAACAAGATTGAGGAAATGGAGGTCCATAACTCACAATATAGTAGACCTCGCAAGGCTACTAGAGGAGGAAAGCACGAAGTGGACTCTATTAGTCAATTGGGTGCTCAACTTAGTGCTCACATTGATACCATCAATTTGAAGTTCGAAAAAGCTATGGCCAGACTTGAAGAAGCCTCAAAATCACCAAAGCAACATGTTAATGCCATGACGGCATCTTCATCAATCCCAAGTGGGATATGTGAGAATTGTGGAACTTTGGGACATGACCAAAGTGAATGTAGGGGAACAAATGAACAAGTGAATGCTTTTCAAGCATACAAGAGTGGTACCTCTTATTCTAATTATTACAATGAAAACACCAAATTCCACCCAAATCTCTTATACAAAAGCCAAAATGTTCAAAACCCTCAACCAATATACACCCCACCTCCCATGAGAAACCAAAATCAAAGACCCTTTTACAACCAAAACAAAGGTTACCAAAACCAAACTCCATACAATAAACAAAATGACCAAGGTTTTGATGTTCAAAAAGCGGTCCTCCAAATGCAAAAGAATCAACAAGATTTTTTCACTCAAATGCAAAAGGATAGTCAAGCAAAGGATATCACCATCAATAACATCCTAGCCCGCACCAAAATGTTGGAAACCCAATTGACTCAACTAGCATCTTCAAGTTCTCAAAGACAAAAGGGGTAATTACCACCTCAAAGTAATCCCCCAAGACATGAAACGGTTAGTGTCATCCACTTGAGGAGTGGTACGAGATATGAAGGACCAAAGAAGCAAGTTGAGGATGAAGTTGTGGAAGCTAGTGACAAAGAAGAAGTTGTGCAAAACTCCAAAGATGGAGAACCAACAAAGGAAGAATTTTCAAAGAAAAGTGAAGACAAGGCCAAGGAGAAGGAACCCATTGTGATTAGACTTCCTTTTCCAAGTCGTCAAGCTAAGCCCAAATTTTATGACCAACTTGGGAAATTTTTGGAAATTGTGAAGAATTTGGAAGTCTCGATTCCTTTCACGGAATTAATCAATCACGTGTCGGCCTATGCAAAGTACATGAAGGATATCCTTACAAAAAAGAAGTCGATCCGGTAGATTTAAACCATCGCCTTCACTAAGGTGAGTAGTGCAATCCTTCAAGGGAGTTCACCTCCGAAACTTAAAGATCCGGGAAGCTTCTCAATACCGTGTACCATTGGCGACACCACGATTAAAAAGGCCTTATGTGATCTAGGGGCTAGTGTGAGTGTTATGCCATATTTGGTGAGTAAAAGGTTAGGGATAGGAGAGCTTAAATGTACCAACATCACACTCCAAATGGCCGATAGGTCGACGAAGACACCATTAGGGATATGGGAAGATGTTCCCGTAAGGGTTGGGAAATTTTTCATCCCGGTGGACTTTTTCATTGTTGACATGGAAGAAGACTCTAATATTCCAATCATTCTAGGTAGACATTTCTTGCACACCGCGGGTGCGGTGATAGATGTGAAACATGGAGAGCATACTCTAGAAGTGGGAGATGAGAACATAACTTTCAATCTTGATAAGACCATGAGAGCTCCCCGTTTGCATGAACCATGTTTTATGGTTGATCACTATAGCCGGAAGGATGATGGGAAAAGGTCGGAATTCCAATGGAAAAAGAAAGCTGATGATGCTCCATCAAAAGAGCAAGAGAATAGCAACAAAGAGAGCTTGAAAAGCTCACCCATGACAAGTGAAGAGGATGGCCTCATTGGCCAAATCAAGAAAGGAGGAGAGTTGTCTCTATCAACTCAAGAGATTTTTAATGATCAAGTAGACGAAGTTTGCGGTCTTTGGGATGATGAGTTTAAAGGGATTTTCAATCCCTATATTGGGAACGCTATCGATCAAGACCATCATGAAGGACAACAAGTGCAAAGATTTATTGAGGATCTTTATCATGATAATGAACAAGCTTTCGACTACTTCTTCAAGGTGTTGAGTAACATCAACAACGCCTTGAACATGCCCCTATGACATCTCACTAAGGATGAGAGTTTGGTGGAGTCCTCTCTAAACCACCATTTGTAAATATTCTAACTCCCTAACTTGCATTTTAATTCTTACATTGCATTTTTGTCATTTTTGGATTTTTGTGCCTTGATCAAGATATTTATCATTTTTGAGAGAAGTAAGGTAGGGACTAATGATTTTATTGATCTGTAGTGCTTTAACTTAGTCTGGGGATAGCAATTGCTTAGGCTATTCATGCCTTTGTAGTGCCCCTACAATGTAGAACACGAGATTTGAAGAATGGAAATGAAACGGGTTATGCAGTGCACGGATGGACCTGAATCCGTGTTGTCCAAGAGGAATCAGAGCGTCTTAAGGGTAATCCGCTAGTCTTGCAGGAATCTAAGCGTCTAAGGAGGAATCCTTTTGTCCTGTTGAGCTGCAAAAATCAAAAAATTGGTCTGTAACAGAATTTGAGCGTCCCACCTGAGAAGACGCTCGTCTGATTCTGGACGCTCGTCTGAAGGATAATCCGCTCGTCTTTTTGCTGCAACACTTTAAGAAAAGTTCCTGTAAGAGAATCCGCTCGTCTTTTTTAAAAGACGCTCGTCCCACATATAGAATCCGCTCGTCTTCACTGAAAGACGCTCGTCATGTGGCGAGTTTTTCTGAAGCCTATTTAAGCAGAATCCGAGCGTCCCGTGCTTCCAGCCGCTCGTCTTCCCCTGCTGTTTTGAAATTTTCGGGTATTTTAAACCCCTTCCCTCATTCATTTCATTCTTTCAACATTCAAACACTACCCATAAACCCCAAAACCCTCATCCTCTCCATCACCAAAAAAACTATTTCCTCAACCAAATTAAACAAAATCAAATCAAAACTTTCTCACAACAAAAATTAATCACTCCTTTTACAAAATCAATTGATTCAAACACCAAAATCTTCAACCTTTGAATCGATTTTTGAGATAAAAAGCAACATCCTTTCATCTTGAATCGATTTGAGCATAGCTAGAAATTGGAGATTTCAACCTTCCTTTGGTGTAAATCAACAATGGCAAGAACTAAAGGAGCAACAAAGGCACTCAAGGCAAAGGCACTTTCAAAAAGGCAACAACTCCTTCAAGCAAAGAAAGTTTCAAAGGCTTTGGTAGTTTCTAATGCAAATTTGGAAATTCAACAACATGATCCCTCTATGGAATCAACAACATCAACAACTCCGGTTATTGCTCAATTATCCGACTATCCGGAGGTAATTTTCACTTCCGATTCTCATAGGGATAAATTTGTCCATTTTGCTAAGAAAACCATTATGCCTACAAAATTCATTTGTGATAATGCCTTGACAAAATTGGGTGTTCTTGAGCAAACTAAAGCCTTCTTTGAGGCCATGGGATTGGGTAAATTGTTTACCATGAGAGAATTGACATACCCCTCCTTCACCTTGGAATTCATAAGTTCATTGAAAGTGACTAAGGTGGAGACTAGAGAATACATCGAGTTTTGTCTTGTAAATGTGAATAGACGCATCACCTTTGATGTTTTGATTAAGATATTAGGCCTTAGTGATGCCCCGTACTACCATAAGATCACCGAAAAGTATGACCCCGCTCCTCTTTAGGAGGCAATTTCCGGGAAGACATTTGTGAGCTTTCATGCTTGTTGTGCTCTATTAGTCCACCATCCGGGCATTAGAGTGTGGCACAAGGTCATTGGAAATAATTTGATAGCGAGAAACGGCACTAATCATCTTACCAAGCTCGATTTTGTTCTTCTTGAGTTGGCCTTGAACATAGGAAGGAAGTATACTAAGCCATACAATGCTCTAAGGCTTTTGGTTGAAAGATGGCATAATATCGATTGTGGCAAAGAGGGCACCGCTTTTATTGTGAATGGAGGCCTAGTTACCTATTTGGCCAAACACTTTGACCCAAACTTCAACAAAGACAAGACCTATGTAGCGGTAAAAGGAGGTCATCTCATTGATATGGACGCCATGATTAACAAGTTTAAGTGGGTCAAGCATGATCCTCTTGACACCAACTATGGGTGGCTAACCAATGAAGCTAGATCCTTCACCTTGCCTTCAAAGATTTGCCGATTGAGTGTTCACCGAACAAACTACCTTCTTCCACTCTCCAAGGAATCCGAGTATATCATTCATCAACAAAGAGGCGAAATCGAAGAGCCTTCCTTCTCCATTGTCACACCACACTACCCATTCAAATATCAAGAGTTCAAACCCAAGCATGTTGAGTAGGAAATGATTACTTGACCCTTCTCATGAGATAAATGCACCGATAAGCATATAATGATCGAGTGGATGCCTACAAGGCCCAATATCCGCCTCTCCTTCATTTAGCTAGGCAAGGACTACTTGATCCATCATGTCCTTTGCCTAGTTGGGCGGATAGGAGGTTTTCTTTCCAAGCACATCTAGTGGTGAAAGACCGGGTGGAGAGGAGAATGTTGATGATAAGGGTGGTGATGAAGAGGTAGATGAAGAACAAGAGGTTCAAGGGAATGATGAAGAAGAATAAGCTCAAGATGAGGAAGGAGAAGAAAGTGAGGAAGATCAAGGAAGTGAAAGCGGGAGTGGAGATGATTCCACTTCTATGGAGGAAAATGATAATGATGATGATATGATGGAGGATTAGCAAACCTTGGAGGCTCCTACACTCTTATGGTTTGTCTACTTCTTTTGTTTCCTTTATTTTATCTTGATCATAGTTTGGAGAGTCCTAGCAACACAGAGACTAACACCTTGGCTTCATTAAGGTGTTCTTTTTATTGTTCCCACATGAAAAATCCAAAATGACAATTTATTGTTTCATGCATTGCATTTCGTGTGCATGAACTACACCGAAATTTAAGACATTAGAAATAATGTCTATTTTGGTTTGGGGAAGTACATGCATACGCATCTGGAGGTAATCTAAATTACGCTCTCCGTCATAACAAAAACCCATGCATCATGTAGTGTAGCTTAGTATAGCTTGTATTTAGTTTAGAAATCATGCATCATACTAGCATAATTTCCTATCATATTGGACATTGAGGACAATGCCCATACTAGTGTGGGGATGGGAAATTCTAACTTTACCTTTATTCAAAAATCCTAAAAAATCAAAAAAAAATAAAAAAAAAAATTGAAAAATGGAAAAATCCAAAAACATGTTCATTTCCTTGGTAGTGTAGTCTTGTATATATTTTATATATTATGTTTGTCTATCCTTGTTCACATTGATCGACTACGCCACATCCGAGACATGAGGATATTGAAGACCGCATGGTATGATATTTCCAATCTCCTTTTTCCTCTTTATGTTAATGACTATGTGGCTTTATTTTGATTGATGCGGTATAAACAATGTGAATTTAGGACTTGCATATAGATTATTTGGCATATTAGTTAATAGAATCATATGCATTAGGATGTATATATAATAGTTGCATCATGGCATGTAGTTGCATGTTAGAAAAATTTTGTGAAACCGTCTACTTGGGAAGCTTGACCAGTGTATATAGGCCCTAGTAGATGCTTTTTCTTCTTAAGACTTTGCTTGTTAGAATACTTGTAAAACACCCTAGGATGTGTCATGCTAGTATCCTTTGACCCATGGATTAAGGCCTAGTCAAGAGTACCTTGTGGTGTGATAACTCCTTGGCTACCGTTTATTCCAATGTGACCCTTGAAACCATGCATCTATCATCCATGTTCTACCATACATTTTGTCATCAAAGGGAATGGGCAAAAAAAGAAATTGTTCAAAAATTTAAGTTCAAGAAATGAAAAGAAAAGAAAAGAAAAAAGATTGCAAAATGCATCAAAAGAAAAGAGGAGCAAAAATAAAACTCCTATGCTTCACATATAAGGCACCCTCGTTACAAATTGGGGTGACTTTGAAAATGTTCAAATGAAAAATGCAAAAGTTGAAAAGTTGTCACGTATTGAAATGCCAAAAATCAAAAGAAATGGCAAAAGAAAGTGTTCTCAAATGTTAAATGCCACAAGAAATTGGGGGGGGAAAACAAACAACAAAAGCAAACTCCCAAATGAAACTCAAATACTATCGATCCCTGTATCCATCGTATCCATTTTTGTGCATGGTAGAGAGGGGAAGACCTTTCTTCTTGTCTAGGCAAGAAGGGTAATTCCGCGATCCTCCAGTGTTTCTAACACCATAGGGAGTCTACTCTTGACAAAAGCATTTAACGATTGAGGACAAAGGTACCCTAGCTTGACACAACTTGAAGGTGATTTATTGGTATCCTTCTAGGCTTAGTAGTTTGAAGAAATTGCATCTATGAAGGAGTGTGTACCCTTGAATTGCTTCCCTTGTAGATAATTTCCGCCACTTAGATGAGGAAAGTGGCTATTCTTTTATAGATGCATCCATTACTTGTTTTGTGTGCTTTAATGTTTGGATGTGTCGCCATTTTGGCAAGACCCACCTTGCCTTGCAAGAAGGCATCCTACCTCATGGTTGTCTTGTTGTGAGTTGAAGGGGCGGAGTGAGACCCGCTAATTGTCTCATATCGGCTATGATATTAGGTTAGTTTAAATAACGGCCCTAGTCTTTTTCACCTCTTTACTCGGGACGAGCAAAGGTTCGGTTTGGGGATATTTGATGTGACCATTATTTGAGCGTATTTAGTCCCCAAATTAGCCTTGTTCCCATGCTTTTTAGTGCATATTTAGGTCATTTATTGTCTTTAGTCCTTTGTTTTGCATATTCTTTGAGGTTTTGTTCCCTTTGTAGGAAAGGAGTGCAAACCTTGCATTTTCAAGGCAAAATAGAGCTATATTGATTGAATTTAATGACCAAGCATCAAAGAGAAGACAAGACTAGAAGGCCTTTGTACATATTATAGTAGATGGGCAATGACGAGGAAAGATCCTTGCATCTCCGACAAGATCTCTGAGGATTGTTGGAAGAAGGAGGAAGAAAATAAGAAAAGAAGGAAACTGACGAAGAATCCGAGCGGCTTGACCCTCGGGACGCTCGTCCAAGAAGGCCAGAATCTGAGCGTCCGGCCAATGAATCAGCTCGTCCAACAGCTAAAGAATCCGCTCGTCCCGCTGCCTTGGACGCTCGGATTGTGTTACAGCAACTTTTTGTTTTCTTCTTGTTCTATGAAGGATGCGCGTATTTTGGAAAGACCGGCAAAAAGGAGACCGGCATCTCTTTTGAGAGGAGAGATTCCTCAAGAACTTAATCGTCATTTAAGCCCTTAGTAAACCCTAATTTATGTACATAATCCCCACTATAAATACCCCATTAGTCTAATTAGATAATCATGTGTTCTTATCAATCTCTAGTGTATTTTATATCATTCTAATCTCCTCTTAATCTTGTAATCAACTTTTAATCAAGTCTTAATACAAATCTCATTTTCTTAATCTCTCTTTTGTTCATCTTTTATTTAGGGTAATTGAAGATTATTTGGGTTATTATTGGGACATTGACAACCTTCCAAGCAATCATCAAGTACTTCTATTATTCCTTGCTTTATTATTGGAATCATTAGTAGGTATAATTCTTTTAATCCCTTTTAAATTATTGTTAATTATCTTCATTTATTCATCATGTCTTGCTTTGTTAATGTGATTGACAACCTTGTTAACATGCTAAACTTGATAATGAGTGAGTAGTTTCCTTAACTAGGTTTAATGGGTAATTAGGGGAGATCAACATGGGGAATGATTTATGCTTAATCTAATATGTTTTCATAGTTTATTTGCTTGTTTGTTGTGATCTCAACTTATGCACATGTTATGTTTGATGAAATGCGAGCCTATGAATCCTTTCATTTTTTACCCAACACTTACCTTTTCAATGAGACTTGTAAGACATAAACCAACTCGAGTCTCATTAGACCATGCATATAGTTGAGTAGGGAGGATTAAGTCGACTTGTAGGTGTTGTACAATCTAATCGATTCGGCTTCAGGACCCAAACCTACCTAGGATTGTAAGATATAAACCAACTCGATCAATCACAACAATAATTGGTTGCTTATAATTTGAGAATATGTTTGTATGACCAATTCTCATGAATCCCCTATGACCCCATGACACCCTAGTGCCTTTTATCAATTGTTTACATCCCTTTTTAATCATCTTGCTTGTTTAATTTTATTGCTATTTAGTTTAGTGATCTTCTACTTCAAACCCCAAATTGTGACACCCCTAGACACCACTATTTACAATTGAAAATCTTACTTCAATACCTGTCCCTTGGGATCCGACCTTTACTTGCCTCTTTACTAATTGTGGAGTTGTTTGTGAAGTTATAAATATTGTTTTGGTCTAGGTGCTCTTAACGACAAGTAACCGAAAACTAAACCTCCAAGTGAGTACGACCAGTAACATGTTTATTATATTGAATGATAGCTTCCGCGTATGGTCGAACTATAGTTGTATATGTTGTTTATATATTTTATTTAGAATTGTATAGTTGCATATGTTGTTTATATGTTTTATTATGAATTGTATTTGTATGGAAGGACCGTGATATCGCGTGGCTTGTGGTGTTTTATATGAGTTAGGTTATGGGGACGTAACCTTCTTTTATGGGGGATAAAATGTGACAACCCGAGTTTACTCAAGTCTATATAAGTTAGCATAGATTTTAATAGTTATGAGTTATATTGTGTTAATATATGTGATGTTAGGTGTCATTGGTTGTAGTTGGCGCGAACATCGAGGACGAAGTTCTTTTTAAGGAGGGAAGACTGTAATACTCCGTATTTTAGTTGGAGTACTCGGTCGAGTACTTGGTTGGTACTCGGTCGAGTGTGTGTTACTCGACCGAGTGCACTTGACCGAGTAAACCGGTTCAGCGAGTGTGACGGTTTTCATTATGTTATGACCAAGGGTTTTGTTTATAACTCTTAAGTTATTTCTAAAATCATTTTAAAATCTCTAAAACTATTTCTAAACCTAGAGAGAGAGGAAGAGGATTTGTCGAGCCCTTCATTTGATTGAAGATTTCTCACCGATTTCAACCTAATTCGATTTCCCTGTTTGTAAGTCGATCTCATTCAATTGTTTATACTGTTTTCATGTCTTCGTCTTCGAAAAGTTTGAAAAGAGAGTCATGTGTATTTTAAGTCTAGTTTATGCATATCAAGTTTCGTAGTTAAATTCCTTATGGTTTGTCCTAGGTGATTTATCTATTAACATGTCGCTGAAAAGTCCGCGAATCTGATTTGATTGTGGAAAATGATTTGAAACCCTAATTTATATATCGATTCAGTTATGGGGCTTTTTCATACATCATATTTGTAGAGTCTAGATGACAATAGGATTTGGAATTACTGAAAAATAATGTTTTAAACTCGTTTCATAAATCAATACTTTTTATGCGATGGTTTCTGTCAGCTTTAGGAAATCAGTCTGGAAACCCTTGAAAAGTTTGGAATTTGAGAACAATACGTTTGATATAATTTGTAGCTAAGACTCATGGGGTTCCAATCCAATTGGCCTTGCATCAATTCGATTTTTCTGGAATTAGTTATGCGTTTTATACCGAGTCTGCCATGTGCTGAAAAATCAGGAAAAGTCGTGTTTGTTTTTAAGTTGATATTCCTATTAAGTTATGATGAGTCTAGGTTATGTGCATGATTAATTGTTTGAGTAGGTGGTAATTACACATAATTATGTTATGTAGGTGATGGATATGTGAAGGATCATAATTGATTGCTTGTGTGTGCTTAGATTGCGAAAAGGTAGGGTTTCTCCTACTCAGTACTGTTAATTGATTGAGATTGCTTATGTTTCATAATTGTTGTTATCTGCTGATCATCGGAGGATGGGTGTTGTGGTGACGGTGTTGGTGTGGTTGTGGTGTTGTGACAGCTGTGATGCTGTGTGTGTGATTGTGGTGGAGTCACTTGCGGGAGTGGCTTCACACCCTAGTTCGCCCTCCGTGGAACCCGTCACGGGAGGGGATGTGCACATTAAGGGACAGGGATTGTTAGTCGCTCGTTGATGAGCTGGACTAGGTGGGGATGGGCTGCGGTCACCCACTGGCGGCGAGGATTACCTGTTGCGATGGGTAATCTGGCAGGGCTACACACTTCGGTGTGTAGTCGGTTATTGTGTGAGATCGGGAGACCGGGGATGGAGGATGATCAGCCGGTTACATTGTTTGTTTGTCTTACTTTAATTATTCAGTAACTGACCCCGTGTTGTTATTTGTAAAACCTGCGGTGATCCATTCGGGGATGGTGAGCAGATTATGATAGGTAATGCAGATGTTTAGCTATGGGACAGTCATGGGGAGTCATCACGTCAAGTGTAGTTTCCGCTGTTATGAGTTTAGATATCTTAGATTTCATTTGTACTGAGATCTTGTACTTTTATTTTAAGTTGGTCTGAGATAATGTAATCGCTAACTCTTAATACTTTAATAGATGTGTTTGTGAATTGTTGCTTTTGATATATACTTACCTCGGGCAACCGAGATGGTAACAGCCTTTCATGCTAGGGTAATCCTTAGTAAGGTACCTTGGTATGAGGGGGTGTTACAATACTAACCCCGGGTAACCTAGATGGTAACAGCTTCACATGCTAGGGGGGTCCTTGGTAAGGCACCTCGGTATGTGGGGGTGTTACACCTTTAACCTAATAAAACAATTTGTTTAAATTTAATACCCTTATTAAATTGAATGTTAACACAAACTCATACTTTGCACTTAGAATGGGGAAAATGTTTGAATGTAAAGTCGATTATGAGACTCCACCCATAAGCTTAAATTTTTGATTAAGGTGTTGTTTGGCCAAACTTTACAAGTACTTTTCTAACTGAATAAGTAGAAGTTAGGCCAAACACTATAATTTTGGTGTGTATAAAATAACTTTTGAAAAGATAAAATCTAAAAATAAGCCACTAAAAGGAGAAGCACCAAATTTCTACTTCTACTTCTCACATTATTATTTGTTAAGAGAGTAAGAGGGAAAGGTTTATCGTATTACTATGCCTAACACGGCTTAAATAGCATTACAAACGGAATCATAATCTCGCAACATAAGGCAAGAATATCGGGATGAATAACAAATATTATATGACTAACAATATGTTTTTAATAATATGGGATATTTCCTAATACCCCCCCCCCCCCCTCTCTCAAGCTGGAGCGTGAAGGTCGAGAACGCCTAGCTTGCGGAGAAGAGTAAGAAATTGTGGTGCACCCAAGGCTTTGGTAAAAATGTCGGCTAATTGGGACGTAGTAGACACATGGTGATCAAGTCATCAATAATAGCATCCCGAATGAAATGGCAATCGATTTCGATGTGCTTAGTGCGCTCGTGAAAGACGGGGTTGCGAGCAAGACAATGGCGGACTTGCTATCGGAAAAGACCTTCATGGGATTGCAAATGTTGATGTCGAAATTTAGAAGTAGACCTTTCAACCATTTTAATTCGCAAACAAGATTTGCCATGGATCGATATTCTGCTTCAGCCGAGGATAACGAGACCGTGGTTTGTTTTTTTGTTTTCCACGATATAGGAGACCCGCCTAAAAAAATGAACCAACCAGTTACAGATCGTCTCGATGTTGGACATCCGCCATAATCAAAATCACACCAGCCATCAATGGTCAAATCGCTATCAGCACGAAGTAAAATCCCTTGACCCGGGCTCCTTTTAAGCTACTTAACAACCCGTAATGCCGCAGACATATGCTCCTCACGGGGTTGATGAAGAAAGCGAGAGAGAATATGGACAGCATAGGACAAATCCGGGCGTGTCACTGAGAGATAGACAAGGCGTCCAACAAGTCGTCTATAAGACTCGATATTCTCGAGTAATGAGCCAATGGCTTCACCGAGCTTGTGATGCTGCTCAATAGGAGTAGGAGCGGGCTTGCATCCTAATAAACCAACTTCAGAAATTATGTCAAGAGCATATTTCAGTTGGCTAACATAAATTCCCTCCGAACTCCGTGAAATTTCGAGACCCAAAAAATATTTGAGACGTCCCAAGTCCTTCATATGAAAGAATTTTCCTAAATATGATTTGAAATTTGCGACAGCAGGCGAATTATTCCCTGCAATGACCAGATCATCAACATAAATAAGAATAAAGAGCCGAACCTGGTCTTGCGAGTAGGAAAAGAGCGAATAATCGGAATGAGATTGTTGGAACCCGTACTCTTTGAGAGCCGTTGTTAGCTTGGCAAACCAACAACGAGGGGCTGGTCGAAGGCCATATAAAGACTTCTTCAAGCGACAAACTTTACCTTCTTTGCCACGGCTGAAACCCGAAGGAA
Organism: Silene latifolia; assembly: GCF_048544455.1. Classification (NCBI taxonomy): domain Eukaryota; kingdom Viridiplantae; phylum Streptophyta; class Magnoliopsida; order Caryophyllales; family Caryophyllaceae; genus Silene; species Silene latifolia. The sequence continues at coordinate 52,327,796 of NC_133536.1, forward strand.
TTTTCATGTATACTTCCTCATCCAAGTCACCGTGCAAGAAAGCATTATGCACATCCATTTGATGGAGTTCCCATTTATTGATAGCTGCGACGGCTAAGAAAGTGCGAACAGTGACCATTTTAACAACAGGAGCGAAGGTCTCACCATAATCCAACCCTTCTATTTGATGATTTCCAAAGACGGCAAGGCGGGTTGTCAGTCGTTCGATCGAGCCATCGGACTTATATTTGATTTTATAAATCCAGCGACAACCAAGTGCCTTTTTGTCAGACGGAAGATCGGCAAGTTCCCATGTTTCATTTCTTTCAAGTGCATCAATTTCGAGTTTCATAGCTTCGCACCATCCAGGATCACGGATAGCATCTTTGAAGGATGGTGGTTCAATGCCCATAGTCACGGCTGCCAAGAAATTACGATGTTTCTCCGAAAATAAATTACAATTAAGAAAATTTGCTAATTGATAGTGCGTACCTGAGGACGACGTGGGAGAGCTCGGTGGACTAGGAGACGGGGATGGATTGTGCGTTGTGTCAAGAACATAGCCACTAAGTCGTGAATTTGGGAAGAGAATGCGATGACCCATGCCCATGGCAGCCTCTGTTTTGATGTTCACGGCAGAGCTGCACGAGACTTGTGTACCTGCTGTTGTATCAGTAGCAGTGTCGGCCTGGGTACCCACTGTACCAGACCCGACATTAGACACAGTACCCGACCCTTCAGTCGATGGTGAAGGAGCCGGATCAGAGGAAAGAGACCCATTAAAGGGTTCGTCTGACAGTGGCGGATCACACGCAGAGGATGCAGCGGGCCCATCATCAGTTAGAAATGGAAATTTGGTTTCATGAAAAACAACGTCGCGGGAAACGAAAAATGATTGGGTTTCGAGGTCATAGTGTTTCCACCCCTTTTTGTTAGACGGGTAATCAACAAAGATACACTTACGTCCTCGTTTAGCAAATTTGTCTCCTTTAGTGTGTTGATTATGGGCGAAGCACAAACAACCAAAGACACGGAGATTCATGTACGATGGTGGCTCTCCAAATAAACATTAAAATGGAGTCTTGACATTTAGTAAAGATGACGGAGTCCGATTAATTAAATAAGCAGCAGATAGGACACATTCACCCCAAAAAGATGTGGGAATATTACCTTGAAAGCAAAGAGCACGCGCAACATTTAAAATATGTTGATGTTTACGTTCGACACGCCCATTTTGTTGAGGCGTGCCGACACAAGATGTCTCAAATTTAATGCCTTGAGAAAAGAAATATTCTGCTACACAATTAAATTTCGTCCCATTGTCGCTATGAACGGTTTTGATTGTTTTTGAAAATTGATTGGCAACCATATTAATAAAACTCGTAAACATGTCGGTTACTTCTGTTTTATCGAGCAATAAATAAACCCATGTAGCTCGTGAGTAGTCATCAACAATGGTCAAAAATAACGCGCACCACACGATGAAGGAGTACGGTAAGATCCTCACAAATCACAATGTATCAATTTAAACAAATCTGAAGCATGCTTATTATTGGAAGTAAAACTATGACGATGTTGCTTTGCATAATGACAAATATCACAAACCAAATCCTTATTGCAACTTAAATTACTAAGAGGAGGAATAATCTTGACTACTTTATCCGACGGATGACCAAGACGCCAGTGCCAAAGATCAAAAGTACCTTTTTGCGTCACATTATGCACCACCGTAGGCTTTGTCCCCGCACAGATCTAAGTCCATCCCGTAACTCACCGGCTCCAATCGTCGTCCTCGAGGAACGGTCCTGAATAAGACAAGAGGAATTAGCAAATTCAAAACAGAGATTAGTGCCCGATGTAAGCTGCGAAATGGAAATCAAATTTCATTGTAAACTTGGTATATAAAGGACATCATGAAGGGAAAGCGAGAAATTAATGTAAACCGATCCAATCATGGTGGCTATGACTTGTTGTCCATTTGGTAAACAAACAGGCCTGCCACTGATAGTTTTTCGGTCTTCCAAACATGACAGAATGCCCGTCACATGATTGGAAGCGCCGGTGTCGAGAATCCAATTACACATACCGCTTAGATGATCGGAAGTAAGAAGAGAATGAGCCGTAGGACCCATCATAGCATTGGCACGAACAAGAACAGCTTCATCCTTATCATTGCTAGCCCCGAAACCAGAGGATCCTGAACCCGTGACATTGCTACCATGCGAACTCCCGGAGTGTGTCACCCTAGAACGCCGATATTCAGCTAGAGTACGCGGCCTGTCTCCCCACCAGTCCGGGAAACGATTAGTCTTAAAAAACCAGGTGACAATATCATGTCCTTTGGTGTAACAGTGAGAGCATAATAATGGGCGACGATTAGCCCGTTCTTTATCACGCAAAGCCCGCCAATCAACAGTCGAATTGGCAGACGATAATGCAAAAGCACTAACATCAGACACATCGGGAACAGACTCGGAACGAAGACGTTCCTCTTGAAGAACAAGGTTATAAGCACGATTCAAAGTGGGTAGGGGATCGAGTTGAAACAGTTGCGAGCGGATATTACCGTATAATGTCGCATCGAGTCCCATAAAGAATTGATGTAACCTCTCGTTGTCAAGGCGCTTGATAGCGTCTCTGCCTATTTCGCACTTGCACGAGAACGAAGGTTCATGTACAATTAAAGCATCCCCTAAAGATTTCAATTTTCCGTAATAGGAGGTAACAGACATACCTTTCGTCTGTTTGCAGTTATGCGATTGAGTTTTCAAGCCATGGATTTTGGTGCCATCGACCACAACAAATTGCGCCTCCAATTCGGCCCAAAGAACAGAGGCATCATCCATATATGAGACGGTTTCAAACAAGGAAGGATCGATCATATTGCGAATCCATTGTACAAGTGTACAGTGGACAACCTCCCAATTCTCCAAATCGAATTTTGTGGTGGGTTTCTTGATTGTGCCATCCACAAATCAGAACTTGCGACGGGATTTCAAAGACATCTTCATCGATTGTTTCCAATCATCGTAATTGTCACGACGAAGGGTAATGTTTGAAATTTTGGCTCCTGGACCATCGAGAGTGATCCAAGATAATAAGGGCTTGAAGGATCAATTTTGGGAAATTCAGGCGACGGAATGTCGTTGCCAGTCATTGGAAGAACTTTGAGGATTTTCGTTTTGTTTGTTTTTTTTTTAGGTTAGCTTTTGAAGGATCGTAATCTCTGATACCATGTTAAGAGAGTAAAAGGGAAAGGTTTATCGTATTACTATGCCTAACACGGCTTAAATAGCATTACAAACGGAATCGTAATCTCGCAACATAAGGCAAGAATATCGGGATGAATAACAAATATGATACGACTAAAAATATGTTCCTAACAATATGGGATATTTTCTAATATTATTATTCACCAATTTCCCTATAAATTTTATATTTTTTTTTCATTTTTGTATGATTTATACTCTATAATAATCATAATCTTCTTTAACTTTATTAATGCCTACATATTATTTCTTTTACTAATCGCTCCTATAAATTGATTATGATTGTAGTGGAATTATCCTTGACTTAATGGATGCTTTGCTAATCGTCTCCATTATTGACGGTCTTTCACAAAATTGATTGTTATGGTTTTGGTCCTAAGATATTTTTGTTAAATAGAAGTTCAATATTGTATTATATAGAGAAAAGAAAAAGTAATTGCAATTTTTTTCGGTCTTATGAGTTGAGATGAAAAAAGAGTTATTAATTTAATAATTATTGCATAAGACCGTCTTATAGTGTGAGAGATCCTTTAATATGTAAAAAAGATGAATGTTCAACTTATAAAAGGTAATATCCCGTACCGTAGTGTAAGACCGTCTTATCGTCTTAAAGCGTGAGACGATCCTCTTATTGTAAAGATGATGAATGGTTAACTTAAGTAATATCTCGTAATGTAAGATAGGGTCCTTTTATATGTAAAAAGATGAATTTTTCCCTTATTAAAGTCTTACATTGTGAGATTGTCTTATATATAAATAAATGAGTGTTTAACTTATAAAAGTCTTACATTGTGAGACCGATCATTCGGTGAGAACGGTGAGAACAAACTATCCAGCCCACTATTAACCAACAGCCCTATCAGCCCATATAAACATCATGACACTACCACTCTACCAGTACCAACCCCATTACTAACAACACACTACCCCAAAGGCCCAAACCCAAATCTTATTCTACCCCCACGACCAGAATCCGGCGACGACTACAATCATCGCCAACACCGAGCTCTGTTACAGGCCGCCGTTTAGTCACCGTCGGGAGAGTTCGAACACTTCTCTTCCACGCCCATACCAAACTGCAAATGTAAACTAACACAATTCAATCCCACAAAATTCATCAATTAAGTCACTCCGTCACTCCATCAATACCTATACCCTCAATTAAACCACGCAGTATAACCCAAAACGTCGAAACTCGAAAAATAAAAAACCAATCTTTACCAGAATATAACAAGAACAAATAGTGATTAATTACAAATTAAAAAGTGAAGGAATTTAGGAGGGTGTACCAACAACAGCTTTGAGATAAGGTGTAACACCCCGATTTATGAAGGAGCCTTTAGCAAGACATTCCCTAATAAACCGGACTGTTACCATCTCGGTTTCCCGAGGTAGTGAATAACAAATTAAACTCCAAGGCAAAATATATAATTACTTTAACTTAATTATTACAAAACCTCTTTTACATCAAATTACAAGGAACTAACATAAATGAAAGTGAAAGTCTTCTAAATGATGATCTAGCTACTAAGTTTTCTGATCCAGTGTCTCATGCCCATCAAGCTCCCAGCCTATCTCATAAACCTGTCAAGCCTGCTCCCCAATATTTGGATCGTCACAGGTGTTCACGAATACACAGGGTCAACCACGAGGTTGAGTAGGGAATACAATTAAACAACAAAATATGATATGCATGCTCCTCCGTCACCTCCATCTCCATCTCAACTCATATCTCATAACCCGAACACCCACCCATACCGATCCCAGTAGACTATATATCGACAGTAGCCGATCCGCCACCTTGTTGAGGACACCAGGGCAAGTCCTGCAGAACCCGCATGGGCCTTATCACAACATCATCTTCACCACACCACATCACCACAACATCCTCCATCTCCAATGCATATGAATGCTCAAAAGAAATTAATGCAACACAATATATATATCTTTGAACTGATCAATCATAAAATCATGCCGGTTACCAAATGTTGTGATAACATACTCAATACGATCAATTCAGTCAATCACCTTCCAGTATATGAATCATAACGTAAATCAACAGCCACGAAGCAAGTCAACGTTCACAGTTTGGTCATACGAAACACAAACAAGTCAACACAATTCAACATCAACGATAATAAGTCAAGTGTATTTCCCTACCTTTTCGCAATCCAAGCACACACAAGCAATCACTTATGATCCTTCACTTATCCATCACCTACATAACATAATTATATATAATTACCATCTACTCAGTCAATTAATCATGCACATAACCTAGACTCATCATAACTTAATAGGAATATCAATTTAAAGAACAAACACGACTTTTCCTGATTTTCCTGCTCCTAGCAGACTCGGTATAAAATGAATAACTAATTCCAGAAAATTCAAATTGATGCAAGTCCAATTGAATTGGAACCCCATGAGTCTTAGCTACAATTTATATCTAACGTGTTTTTCTCAAATTCCAAACTTATCAAGTGTTTTCAGACTGATTTCCAAAAACTGACAGAAACCGTCGCATAAAAAGTATTGATTCATAAAACGAGTTTGACAAATTATTCTTAAGTAAAACCAACGCCTAACTCATCTAAACTCTTGAACTTAAATATATGAAAAAGACCCAGCACCAATTCAATATCTAAATTATGTTTTAGAAGTAATCGTTCAGCCTCTACTGATTTGCGGACATTTTAGATAGACGTTCACAAATAATTTCTTCAGGAAAAACTACGCGGTGAAATGCTACCAATTTTCACAGGCATAAACTAGGCTTGGAATAAACATGAGTCTCTTCTTTAACTTTTTGCATCCCAGGGCTTTAAGACAGTTAAAACACTCAAATAACACAGACCAACGAATCTGTAAATTGCTGTAACTATTCCATTCATTTATCTCATACAATTTATAATCAAAAACCCCCAAACCAATTCTAGGGTTACGAAAATTATCCCAATACTACTATAATTATGCTAATAATTGAATAAAGAGGTAATAGGATAGTCTACTTACGAAATAGGATGAGAATAGGCTGAGAAATCGCCTCGCAATTCCTCACGCGGCTCCCTTCACACACGGCTCCCTCTTCTCTCTTTTCTCTCTTTTCTCATGGTTAAAAAGAATATGGTGATAGGGAGATTAGGGTTTGGTTAGATGGGTTATACATATAGGATAGGTGCTATTAAGACGATACGGGCCTAGCCTAGTTAGATTAATTAAAACCCGAGTCACATAATTACCCGAGTCACAAATACACTACACGACCCAGCTGGTAACTCGGCCTAATATAATATCATATTAAAATACCGGGTATTACAGTCTACCCTCCTTAAAAGAAACTTCGTCCCGAAGTTTATCCTCTCTACCAACCAACGCAAACGAATTATGAAACGCATATACAAAAGTATGTAAGGCACCCACCAAATTGAATATTAAACGCAGTATTACATTCCACCCTCCTTAAAATAAACTTCGTCCCCGAAGTTTAACCATAACAGAAACACATCATGTAACACTCCAACATAACCCACACAACGCATAACCAATATAGCCAAACTGAGAAATCACACATGAAAGTATAAAGATTTTACAATCCTACCCTCCTTAAACATGGTTACGTCCCCGTAACCTTCATTATTATAACAAAAGTTCTCAAACTACTGCTAACAACTGAAAGAGGATAAAAGATTCACAACTCACGTTCAAGTTAACTAATCCCTACTAAAGACAATCAATATACAAGCTCTCTCAAGGAAGCTACGATTCTGCTTTCAAAGACATCGCCACGGATCGGAGCAAAAGCCATGTTGAATAACTTAAGACATTTCAGTATTAATCTAAACACTCTTCATATCAATCAATACATGCAATAACATTCACAGGATCTGCTTGTCAATCTAATTTATACATTACTACTCAGGTTACAAAGATGAAGATGCTTAGGTGCTCACATATGGTTCATGTCAAACAAAGATATTTTCCAAGAAATATTGGTCGAATGACGAATGACGAATGCACATTGATTGGCAAATTTTACAAGCTTATTGGTCGAGTCAGTCAAGCGAGTAAACGGCGATATTGGAAAGTTAACATACAATACTATCATACATAAAATTTCATTCTTGGTGTTAAATATATTTAAACTGCACCCAACACCATGACATAAAAGATTAAATGTATTTAACTACACCAATTTTACAAATATTCATTACATATCATGCTAATATCAATATACCATGTTAACACACAACTCACTTAAATCACCACATTACATTTCCCGTTTTGACATTCGTAACTAACCACAACCCACTAATTCACTACATGAACGAACAACATGACTAAATTAACCCACTATTTGTGACTCCGTTCTAGCTTCATTCCCCAGACTAGCAAATATCATGAAACCATACAACCGATTAATCGGGTCGTAAATCTCATTCCGAATTTATACTCACACGACAAAATTTAACTTCATTTTCAAAGCTTTTACTTTCATACTGGACGGTGAATAACTTTCTTAACATAAATCTTATAACAGAGTCGTCCATAGAATCCATTTAACTCAAAATCAGATAAACTTAACTCAATTCCTTCAAACAATACAAGCTTAGATGTCGACTCATATTTCGTAATTTACAGGTTCATCTTATTCATTTCAGTCCTATCTTTACTAATGAACGACTATTACCTCAACATCAGGATTTTAGTTGCACTTCTTTACTCAGTTATATTCACGGCTAACACGACTACAACATTTAATCGGAGACCTTTTAGATAGTACACATTCCCTGGTGACGTCTCAGCAAAGCATACGATTCGTACCATGATGTAAAGCAAGTAACTACAAATTAACTGTGTTCAATCAAAATTTTACCTCTTTATTACAGATCTATTTATCACGGGTTGCATGGTCACACAAAAGTATAAGTACCAACTCAATCACATGTTAAATTTTAAAACGATTTATCACGTCATAAGAACTAGACAATAGTCTAACCATATAGTCAATATAAGAAGATTATTAGTTTAGATCGGAGGCACATTATAAAATTCCTAGTTAAACTCCTTACGGAACCATCGTAAGTCGTCATGAGTAATTAACTTAATAATGTAGAAGTCAAACAACTGAAATTACAATTGAGTATTAATGGTTATATGATTCACAATAACAACAAAATTACTTCCATATCACACATATGTTTAACATTTTAGCAACCATACCATTCAATTGTATCCATCAACTCAGTATAATTCATTTTCAGCAAAATAAAAGATATCGCATAAACAACTTAAACATGTACATATACCATCATATAACTTGTAAAACATTATCTATGACAAAAGATTAGCAAGGTGAACAAGTTCTCTGGTTTGCACGGTTTGAACAAATAGGCAACTCGCGGCTCAATTAAACGTAACTATAACGACTATCATTTAAACATACGCATAACATGTGAATCATCAAAGGGTTATCTCATTATAATTCATAGTGACGGTTCGAGAATATATTTCAAATATCGTAACTATATCGTAACTATATCAAACTATATTTCAAATATCGTGACAATTGCAACAATCACCATAGCATTTCATGACAATACAACTATGAACATATCCAATAAGGAGCAACAACACTATTTTATTATCATATCATAAGTTTAGGTTCAACTAAAATAAATTAATGCAATGAAAGTAATAAGTATAACTATAGGCACACAGACTCACATAAAAGACATTAGAACTCAGATGACATCCTACATGTGTGAACATTTAGACATACTCATTACTACCATCCATGTGTAAACATTTGAACATAATTATTATAAATATTCATGCGAGTATATTAGAACAATCAAGTTAACATTTAACGCCACCAACTTTACCAAGATATGACAATATAGTTTTATATTTATATATATCCGACCACTATACAAATATGATGAACACACCAGAGATATTATAACATGCCAAGCATAAAATATGCAAACAAATGGACTCGTATAAAATATTTCACCCTCGATTAAGAATCAAATTAAGCTATTCAATTTCACCCATACTATCATGCCAACAATGTTATAAACTAAACTTTAATTTTTTTATCACTAGTTAAGATACATAACCAATGAATATGTGTGCTACTATCATCATATAAGGACACTATAATTTCACATTAATAAGGCTCATGAAATAATCGAACAACTGCATGAAAACTCAACATAGCATTCACATTTTAAAAGTTATGATTCACGTTGTAACTTCCAAAAAAATCACGAATAAATAACCGTTCAACGAAAACTTGAGTTATATTACTTTTTATAACATACAGAGAGTTAATAATTCGTGAGAAAAAGAATGAGGTCCAAAGCTCAAGAATTCAATTTTTAAAGGATTCTACAACTCAGTTGGTCCAAACAAGTATGTGACAGCAATTGGTCCGAAACTTGGGTCAGTTTGCAAAACTTACCATTTAATATAGAGACATCAAAAATTTTCGTGGCTTATCAATTTGAAAACATATGCGAATCTTATGAACGATGGAGTTGGAATTATGCAAAAATTATTAATACAATTTAAATGAGGATTTTTACAAAATCGTTGGTCGAAACATCACTGCACAGGAACTTCCTGACCACAGCCCACTAAAATATTTATTACTCCTAATCCATATATCCTATAAGCATGAAACTAATGCCAAATGAATACTAACTCACGAGGCTATCTCTCACAAAATTTTCATCCATAGGCAATAAACAGAAAAGAAATGGCAGTAAGGTCAATTAAAGAGTAAAATCAAACAAAACGAGTTTCAGCACTAGGTCATTCTTTACTATGTTACAAGCTCTTATGAACATACTATGTATACTAACCCATCCCAACTTAAATCTCACAGTTTGTACTTACGTAAACATCTATCCCATAGAATCCCTTCGCATCTCGATCTACTCCTTACATCTAAATCACGATTGCTATGACTAGAAACAAGCAATTCAATAGTGTTTCTGATTACTATCACAATACTATACTAGCATGGCTTCGGGATCACATAACCGCATATCACTAAACATAATAGCACTATCAACACGTCATTCACATCCATCCAGATAAATATCATCAATTCGCAATTATTTTCACGCTCACGATTACCACAATCCAACACTTCATTGATTATCAATCTGAACACGAAAAATTATTTCTCATCTCCACAACATCATATGATCACGTCATCATTCATACAAAATACTTACCGTGACGTTGTCCTGCAGAATGGTTAGAATATATGGGTCTCAAGGTATACATCAACTCGATTATATCCAAGGTTTTCCTTCTAACTACCCCATTCACTCAATTTTCTATCGGGTTACCTGGTTCAAAACTAAGAGGGCAAAAGAGCACGTATTAAGGGCGCCTTCTTAACCGCATTGTGAGCTCCTAACGGTTTATTCCCAGGGGTTCATTTTATTTAGACACATCCTACGTTCATTGGGTTCATTGGTTTAGGCCTGAGGATCGTTCGCTCTGATACCACTTTCTAACACCCCGATTTATGAAGGAGCCTTTAGCAAGACATTCCCTAATAAACCGGACTGTTACCATCTCGGTTTCCCGAGGTAGTGAATAACAAATTAAACTCCAAGGCAAAATATATAATTACTTTAACTTAATTATTACAAAACCGCTTTTACATCAAATTACAAGGAACATACATAAATGAAAGTGAAAGTCTTCTAAATGATGATCTAGCTACTAAGTTTTCTGATCCAGTGTCTCACGCCCATCAAGCTCCCAGCCTATCTCATAAACCTGTCAAGCCTGCTCCCCAATATTTGGATCGTCACAGGTGTTCACAAATACACAGGGTCAACCACGAGGTTGAGTAGGGAATACAATGAAACAACAAAATATGATATGCATGCTCCTCTGTCACCTCCATCTCCATCTCAACTCATATCTCATAACCCGGAACACCCAGCCATACCGATCCCCAGAGACTATATATCGATCGTAGCCGATCGCCACTCCTTGTTGAGGACACCAGGGCAAGTCCTGCAGAACCGCCCCGGGCCTTATCACAACATCATCTTCACCACACCACATCACCACAACATCCTCCATCTCCAATGCATATGAATGCTCAAAAGAAATTAATGCAACACAATATATATATCTTTGAACTGATCAATCATAAAATCATGCCGGTTACCAAATGTTGTGATAACATACTCAATACGATCAATTCAGTCAATCACCTTCCAGTATATGAATCATAACGTAAATCAACAGCCACGAAGCAAGTCAACGTTCACAGTTTGGTCATACGAAACACAAACAAGTCAACACAATTCAACATCAACGATAATAAGTCAAGTGTATTTCCCTACCTTTTCGCAATCCAAGCACACACAAGCAATCACTTATGATCCTTCACTTATCCATCACCTGCATAACATAATTATGTATAATTACCATCTACTCAGTCAATTAATCATGCACATAACCTAGACTCATCATAACTTAATAGGAATATCAATTTAAAGAACAAACACGACTTTTCCTGATTTTCCTGCTCATGGCAGACTCGGTATAAAATGAATAACTAATTCCAGAAAATTCGAATTGATGCAAGGACAATTGAATTGGAACCCCATGAGTCTTATCTACAATTTATATCTAACGTGTTTTTCTCAAATTCCAAACTTATCAAGGGTTTTCAGACTGATTTCCAAAACCTGACAGAAACCGTTGCATAAAAAGTATTGATTCATAAAACGAGTTTGACAAATGATTCTTAAGTAAAACCAACGCCTAACTCATCTAAACTCTTTAAATTAAATATATGAAAAAGACCCAGCACCAATTCAATATCTAAATTATATTTTAGAAGTAATCTTTCAGCCTCTACTGATTTGCGGACTTTTTAGATAGACGTTCACAAATAATTTCTTCAGGAAAAACTACGCGGTGAAATGCTACCAATTTTCACAGGCATAAACTAGGCTTGGAATAAATATGAGTCTCTTCTTTAACTTTTTGCATCCCACGGCTTTAAGGCAGGTAAAACACTCAAATAACACAGACCAACGAATCTGTAAATTGCTGTAACTATTCCATTCATTTATCTCATACAATTTATAATCAAAAACCCCCAAACCAATTCTAGGGTTACGAAAACTATCCCAATACTACTATAATTATGCTAATAATTGAATAAAGAGGTAATAGGATAGTCTACTTACGAAATAGGATGAGAATAGGCTGAGAAATCGCCTCGCAATTCCTCACGCGGCTCCCTTCACACACGGCTCCCTCTTCTCTCTTTTCTCTCTTTTCTCATGGTTAAAAAGAATATGGTGATAGGGAGATTAGGATTTGGTTAGATGGGTTATACATATAGGATAGGTGCTATTAAGACGATACGGGCCTAGCCTAGTTAGATTAATTAAAACCCGAGTCACATAATTACCCGAGTCACAAATACACTACACGACCCACCGGTGGTAACTCGGCCTAATATAATATCATATTAAAATACCGGGTATTACATAAGGAAACGCCATTGTTAAGAGTTACGACACATTCTATTAATCTAATAGTAATTTAGTGTATCTACTACTCACAGTGATGTATCTCAAAGCACTTTTATTGTATCTAGGAACAATTTTTGTGTATTAATGCCGTAGATACATAGGAATAGTTTGTAGATACATAAAAATACGGTGTAGATACATTGTTTCGAAAGACAATAACGACCAACTCAACAGACGACTCTGTCGATATTTTCAACAACCTCAGACGACGTGGCTGATGAAGACCATCCAAATCAATGCCTTGTCCTTTCGTCGGTGATACGCCGGCGTTTGCGCGGGAGTCGAAGACGAGTAGAGAGGAATAAGAAGAGGAGAAGTGTCAGGCAGAGAGACAAAGTCGCCTGCGTATTGAACGCCGGACTGCTGCTTGGCGATAGGTGAAGAAGGAGATGGTGATAGTGTTAATGTGGGATAACTTTATCGCTAATAATGGTGAACAAAAATTGATTTGTCTTAGTTAAAAAAATGGGGTTGGGGATTTCAATAAGACGAAGGAAGCAGAGGGGGTGGTTAATGGTTTGATGGGTTTTAATTAAATATTGAGTTTAATTGAAAATATTTTCAGCCGTTGATTTCACTTAATCTAAGGGATGAGGTTTGTTCTCACCGTTCTCACCGAGTGACCGTTCTCACCGGATCTTGACTCTCTATATATATATATATATATATATATATATATATATATATATATATATATATATATATATATATATATATATATATATATATATATATATATATATATAGGCGGGATCTCGTGAGTTTGGTTCTTACGGTGAGTTGTGAGTTTGGAAAATCTGGACCATTAGATTAAAGGAAAACAACGGCCAAGATGAAATAAAAAAATCAAAGCCCAAAAAAATCTCGTTCGTCCTCTTTACTCCTCCATTCCAGCCAAAAAAATACATTAGACAACCCTAGCATTTGGGGAAAATAAAGTAGCAGCTTCTCAATTTCTACAATTAACAATTAATAAACAATTCATCAATTTCTATTCCCTTTCATCTATTATTGCTCAACTAATTTGTCTTTTTGAGTGGTCAAGCAACAGATAAATCACGCTTTTCTCCTAGTCGATGAGTTGGTGGTGCAACTTCTTCGAAGTCAATCAACATGATGAAATCGTAGTATCAATGGCGGCCATTGAATTGCTATTTTCTAGCTTTATTGATCCTGATGGTGATGACGGTCCCTTTGAGGTAATCAAGCTCAGATTCATAGCTCCGTCAGATTCATAGCCTCAGACCTCACCATTTCAATCAGTTTCAATACCGATCCCGATTTCAGCCATTGTTATACAAAGTAATGAAGGTTGAGATTGTGTGGAAGGGAAATTTTGATTTTTTTATTTCTTTCATTAGTTTTACATCTTGACTTCATGTTTGATCTTTCAGAAGGTATTGAAAGCACATGGTGCAGCGAAGGTTAGCGCCTATGTTACACATGCTGTATTTCCTAAGCGTCTTTTGAGCGTTTTACTCACAAAAATGATGGTAATAACTCGAGATTTGTAGTGACTTATCACAAAGATGTTGTATTTCAATGATCCTTACGGAGGTAATTAAATCCTTAATTTCTCGAACTACTGTATCAATGCGATAGTTCATCTAAAAGCCAACAGATTGAGAAAATCCAGCATTATCAAAATCTTAAACGTCGTCAGCAACTCCGGAGTAGTCGTAAATAAAGAAGGTTAGACAGAATCCGATGAATAAGATGAAGACGCGGTATATGAAAGTCGAAAATAGAAAGTAGGCATTCGATTAAAACCGGCGAAGTGGTGATTGCTACGGCGGTGTTTGTGGTGTTTGTTTGTGGATTGTTTTTCATTTTTTGGAGAATGCCTGCTGCTCAATATGGTCAAATTAAGTTGCCTCGTACTATTTCCGATCTTCGCATTCTCAAGTAGTTTCATCTTTCTTCTCTTTTGTTTTGTTTTATTTCTACTTTTGTCGATTATCGGTTTTGTTTCCTATCGAAGATTTTGTTTGAGTTAATTGATTACTATATTAGGAGGTCAGTGATCGATCTGTGAATAAGTTTTTTTTCCCGGAATAACATTACAATAACACCAGAATAACAGCACAATAACATGCGGTAAAAAAAGAGTAAAAAAATCAAAGTAGGAAAAAAATCAAAGTGATACCGGAATAACATCACAATAATGAGAATAATAAAGAGAATAATAATGTGAGAATAACACGTGGTAAAAAAAAAAAGAAAAAAAATCAAAGTCGTAAAAAAATCAAAATGACACCGTAATAACATCACAATAACACCACAATAACAGCACAATAACACGCGGTAAAAAAAAGACTAAAAAATCAAAGTAGTTAAAAAAATCAAAGTGACAGGAATAACATCGAATAACAAGAGAATAATAAAGACAATAACACGGGATAAAACAAAAAAGGAAAAACAAATCAAAGTCGTAAAAAAAATCAAAGTGGCACCGGAATAACATCACAATAACACCAGAATAACAGCACAATAACATGCGGTAAAAATAAGAGTAAAAAATCAAAGTAGTAAAAAAATCAAAATAGTAAAAAAATCAAAGTGACACCGGAATAACATCACAATAACAGCAGAATAAGAGAATAATAACAATACAATAACACGTGGTAAAAAAAACAAAAAATCAAAGTCGTAAGAAAAGTCAAAGTGACAAAGATAATAACATCACAATAAAATGGAATAACAATAAAAAGACAATAACATGTGGTAAAAAAAATCAAAGTCGTAAAAAAAATCAAAGTAAAAAAAAAGCATAATAACACTAGGTAAAAAAAATTCAAGTAAAAAAAAAGCTGGTACAAAAAGAAAAAGAAAAAAAGGTAACACAATGAGAAAACTAGAGAAAAAAATCAAAGTTATCAAAAAAAAGCATAATAACACGAGACAAAAAAAAATAAGAGAAAAAAAAATTTCAAGTAAAAAAAAAATCTGGTACAAAAAGAAAAAGAAAAAAAAGGTAACATAATGAGAAAATTAGAGAAAAACATAAGAGAAAAAAAAAATCAAAGTTGTAAAAAAAAGCATAATAACACGAGGAAAAAAAAGGAGATAAAAAAATTAAAGTAAAAAAAAGAGTAGTACTAGAAAAAAGAAAAAATAATGACAGTGGTTTTATATGACATGTTAGAGTAGATATTAGTCATTCATCTCTAATATAATCTAGTGGTTGAAATTTCATCAAAGCACAAACTCACAACTCACCATAAGAAACCAAACTCTCAAGATCCTATATCTATCTATCTATCTATCTATCTATCTATCTATCTATCTATCTATCTATCTATCTATCTATCTATATATATATATATATATATATATATATATAGAGAGAGAGAGAGAGAGAGAGAGAGAGAGAGAGAGAGAGAGAGTTAGGTTCTTGTGAGTTTTGTTTTTATGGTGAATCTTAGTTTGTCTTTGAAATCTCACCACTAAATTATATTAGAGATGAATGGTCAAGATCTAATCTTACCTGTCATATAAAATCACTGTCATTTACTTATTTTCTCTTTTTTCTAGTGCTACTCTTTTTTTTTTTACTTTAATTTTTTTATCCCCTTTTTTTTACCTCGTGTTATTATGCTTTTTTTTTTACAACTTTGATTTTTTTTTTCTCTTATCTTTTTCTCTAATTTTCTCATTATGTTACCTTTTTTTCTTTTTCTTTTTGTACCAGATTTTTTTTTACTTCAATTTTTTCTCTCTTATTTTTTTACCTCGTGTTATTAGGTTGTTATTGTGCTTTTTTTTTACTTTGATTTTTTAACGACTTTGATTTTTTTTTTCTTTTTTTTTTACCACATGTAGTTGTGTTGTTATTGTGCTGTTATTGTTATTCCGCTGTTATTGTGATGTTATTCTGCTGTTACTTTGATTTTTTTACGACTTTGATTTTTTTTCTTTTTTTTACCACGTGTTATTGTGCTGTTATTCTACTGCTATTCTACTGTTATTATGTTGTTATTGTGACGTTATTCCGGTGTCACTTTGATTTTTTTACTACTTTGATTTTATTTACTACTTTGATTTTTTTACTTTTTTTTTTTACCGCGTGTTATTGTGCTGTTATTCTAGTGTTATTGTGATTTTTTTTTCTCTTTTTTTTACCACGTGTTATTGTACTGTTATTGTGCTGTTATTGTTATTCCGCTGATATTGTGATGTTATTCTGCTGTCACTTTGAATTTTTTTACGACTTTGATTTTTTTTCTTTTTCTTACCACGTGTTATTGTGCTGTTATTATACTGTTATTTTGTTGTTATTATGATGTTATTCCGGTGTCACTTTGATTTTTTTTACTACTTTGATTTTTTTAATTTTTTTTTACCGCATGTTATTGTGCTGTTATTCTGGTGTTATTGTGATGTTATTCCGGTGCCACTTTGATTTTTTTAACTACTTTGAATTTTTTACTCTTTTTTTACCATGTGTTATTGTGCTGTTATTGTGCTGTTATTATTATTCTGCTGTTATTGTGATATTATTCCGGTGTCACTTAGATTTTTTTTACTACTTTGATTTTTTTTCCTCACATGTTATTTTGCTGTTATTCTGGTGTTAATTAGCCACTGTTCCTTGGAGTTGTTGGAAGTACCCCTGGAATTTGTGGCTGCCAACCTCAACGTTCAGTATCAGAAATCCAAAATGGAAGTTGCAGCTTTTGAAGTACATACTACTCGTAAGTCGTAATAAATACTTCTACTATGGTTAAGAGATAATCGCAACCAATCAGCAATACTCAACAAGGGGTGTAGGTTCACTCAGTTCTACACTTCTACAAGATATAACAACATTGACGGCCCGACAGGTTACTGTCTAATTTCAGAATCAATGAAAGGCACCATTGAGCATTTATCACTGATTCACAACATTAATGTTAGTTTGTAAAACCAATTACTCCATACAGTTGTATGAGGACGAAAAAAAACCCCAAAATGCTTACAATCACTTCAAACAGCAACTCTGCTATCGACCAAAACCAAGAAGATTATGATCTACCCAAGAATTCATTTGTCACTGTAATGAGTCAGACTCAAAAAAAATGTTTGATCACCTCCAAAACTTTCACATTTATATTCAATCAATAATTTTTCAGGTAGGAATACTCATAATAGCAGAATACACGGTCATCTGGGGGATGTCGGACCAAACTCCGACATCGGAGCTCACTAATTCATCACCACCATCGCTAATCAAGCTGCCCAGCTTCGAAGCTAACATTTGCCGATTCCGGTATCGGAAGCGATCTCAAGCGTGGCTAAATTGAAGCTGTAGTTGATAAGAAATAGTTGAGATCCCGTGCTAAAGCACAACATTTATGAGAGTTAAATTAATTGAGCCTTAATTTTTACATAAATGAGTTGTAGTTATAATAGTATGTTTTAATGTACTGAATACTGATTATAATGTTAGTACTATTATAAAAAAAAAAGTTTATTATTCAAAGGACTTTCAAATTAAATTATTTTTGTGTGAACCTATTTTTATTATTAAAAATAATGATAGCATCCTAAATTTTTACGAAGAAAATATATAAAAAATCACAAAATAACAATAATAATATCACATTTTTATATTGGACATTAAAACACGTTAGCTTGTATAGTTGTATAAGATGGAAAGATTAAAAAGAGCGAAGTTGACACATTTTATTTATATAATCAGTTGGTTTTTTACTTAGATTTAATAAAATTCAGCTTCAATGTCAAAATTTATTTATACATCATAGCTAATTTTTGTACATTATTTAAAATGACAAAAAATTATTTATACATCATAAGATTTTGGAGATTTTATTTGTATTAATTATACTCTATAATCTATATTATACTTTATACAAACACTATAATGTTCGGAGCTAGAACTTTTCTGTGTATAGAAATATAGGATACTGAATATTTTATTTGTGCCCAAAGATTACGCATATAGTTATGGAAATTCTATTATTATTAAATAAGGTAACATTAATACAAAATATCAATGTTTGGGGCCCACCGAGTTTCTTGTTTTACAGAAAAAATTATACTTACACATTGAATTTTTCGTTGGCCCACTAATGTATTGAATTGTAGTGAATTAAGATTTGACAAAAATAAATAGGCCAACTTATAGGGGAATGCATTTGGGCGGGAAAACATTGAGTTAGCTTATTCTTTTAGTTTAGTGGGGATGAAGAAATGCAGAGGAGAAGTCGGGTCAATGCTAATTCACTCGGATTCAAGATGGACCCGCTCAATTCAAGGTAGACCCGTCTCAAAAATCAAGCTATGGACTCAAATACAAGCCACCGTGCGGCTCCTTGGTAGCTGTGCGCGTCAAAGATAGGAGAGGCCATTGTCGAAACGGGATGGGGACGAGGATGGGGATGAACTTGAAAGTGCAAAAACATCACTAAATCAAAAAGCAAGTAACGAAAATTACATTGATTAAATGATTGATTCTCCGTTGTGACTGATATTGATATCGCTGAAAATGTCAGAAACGAAGAGGAATTGGAGAATTCAGTAATGGAATTCATTCAGGTTCACTTAAGACGATCTGAATACAAAATTGCGGAGATTGAGATGATTTTCTTGAAATCAAATAAAGATGCTGGGTTTTTCTTATTACGGTTCTTCCACAAATTGGGATTTTTTGTTTGGGTTTATTGAGTAGTTGATGAAAGATTTTTTAATTGGGTTATGTTTTGAGCCTTTCATGCTTTGCTAATGAGCTGCGTATGTTTTGTGTATTGAATCTCAACCATTTATTTCCTTTCATCTAATGGCTTAGATTTTCCAAACTCACAACTCACCATAAGAACCAAACTCACGATATATATATATATATATATATATATATATATATATATATATATATATATATATATATATATATATATATATATATATATATATATAGAGGCAAGATCCGGTGAGTTTGCCACTTTTCGTGAGTTTCCCCCGCATATATAAGCAAATGAGTTGACAAAACCCAATTATCAAAAATCTAGCCGTCATAATCTGCCAGCGCTTTCTCTCTCTTTCTCCCCCTTTCCCTCTCTACTGATAAACACTCTGTTTCATCAAAAAATCAACCGAATTTTTTTCATCAGTTCTTCAAATTTTGATCAACAAATTTGATCAAGAAAATTCATCAGTTCTTCAAATTTGATCAACAATTCGTTCATTATTTTGATTCTTTCAATTAAAACTATCAATTTGTTCATCAATTTTTCGAAATTTGATCCACAATTCTCCGAAAACCCTAATTCTTCAAATTCGACTGAAGGTATTGATATTTCTTCCCTATTTCTGATTTAATAATCGAATAATTTCAGTAATTGAATCAAATAACAAATTCTGCCTTAATTTACGTGTTTTTCTAATAAAATTCAGCTTCAACGATGCTGAATTCAGACGATCAAACGCTTACTATGATTGATAATAATGCCGATAATCAAACAACGATGAATTCAGGTATAAATTTGTGACATAATGCTGATATAAAACCTGTTGTTATTACGTTGATAAGTTTTTTGTTCAAATTATCGATTGCATGTAAGTTGTTTTCATATTGTTTTCATAATGATAATTGCATGTAAAGTTTAAGCGTAATTGCATGTAGGTTTTCATTCATGATATCATTCAATATCTAGTATTTGAATAATTGGATTACAATAATACAATAATCGCCTTTACAAAGTATTAAAATAACTTTGTTATTACATTAAAATAATGTGTGTGCATTGTGGTGGACTAGGCTACCAATTTCACTAAAACCCTTCCCCCTCTCGATAGAATAATTGCATTTGTATAATACAATAACCGCATTATAACGTTAAAATAATTCTTTGTTGCCTGATTGTGTTTTTCATAATAAATACTATTTTATAGGATCTGACAAAAAAAATCCTTACAATAACTACTCTTTAATAATGAAATAACTTTGATATTACATTAAAATAACTGTGTGTGCATTGTGGTGGACTAGGCTACCAATTTCACTAAAACCCTTCCCCCTCGATAGAATAATTGCATTTGTATAATACAATAAATCGCATTATAACGTTAAAATAATTAATTGTTACTGATTGTGTTTTTCATAATAAATACTATTTTATAGGATCGACAAAAAAATCCTTACAATAACTATTCTTTAATAATGAAATAACTTTAATACTACATTAAAAAGCGTGTGTGCGTTGTGGTGGACTAGGCTACCAATTTCACTAAAACCCTTCCCCCTCTCGATAGAATAATTGCATTTGTATAATACAATAATCGCATTATAACGTTAAAATAATTGTTGCTACAGATTGTGTTTTTCAAAATAAATACTATTTTATAGGATCTGACAAAAAAATCCTTACAATAACTACTCTTTAATAATGAAATAACTTTGATATTACATTAAAATAACCGTGTGTGCATTGTGGTGGACTAGGCTACCAATTTCACTAAAACCCTCCCTCTCTCGATAGAATAATTGCATTTGTATAATACAATAATCGCATTATAACGTTAAAATAATTTTTGTTACGATTGTGTTTTTCAAAATAAATACTATTTTATAGGATCTGACAAAAAAAATCCTTACAATAACTACTCTTTAATAATGAAATAACTTTGATATTACATTAAAATAACTGTGTGTGCATTGTGGTGGACTAGGCTACCAATTTCACTAAAACCCTCCCCTCTCTGATAGAATAATTGCATTTGTATAATACAATAACTGCATTATAACGTTAAAATAATTGCTGTAACAGAGATTGTTTTTTTCATAATAAATACTACTTTATAGGATCTGACCAAAAAATCCTTACAATAACTACTCTTTAATAATGAAATAACTTTAATACTACATTAAAATAACTGTGTGTGTATTGTAGTGGACTAGGCTACCAATTTCATTAAAACACTCCCTCTCTCGATAGAATAATTGTATTTGTATAATACAATAATCGAAAAATAACGTTAAAATAACTGCTGCTGCAGAGGTTGTATTGTTTTGTTTTGTATAGAATCTAAGATATTGAAATTAATAATACCATAACAGTTCTCCTGTTTTAATGTTTCCAGGCATTGAAATTAATACTACCAATGCAACAACTTTTTCTACACCTACTGTTGCGTCTGAAACAGGAGAAAATACTATCCATAATCTGGGATTGAGATATACTCCAGGTGGCAGTGAGGAGTGGAATAGGATGGTAGAAAATGGTTTCAAACCTACTCTGGGGTTAATGTTTGTAAAGCTGGAGGAGGCAATAGAGTTTTACAATTTATATGCTGTGGCTTGTGGTTTCATACCAAGGAAGTACACACAAACAAGATTCCGTGATGGTTTGATAGACAAAAAATCAATGGTCTGCAACAGACATGGATTCAAAGAGGATCGCAAAAAACTCAAACCTGTTGTTGAATTTGAAAACACAGAAGAGAAAAAAAAGAGGAAAAGGTCTGTAGAGCCAAAGAAAACAAAAATAACAAGATTTGGTTGCAAGGCAAAAATACGGTTTTGTGCTGTATTCAATGACCTTAAGGAGCTAATAGGGTATGCTATTGATACGTTTTATGAAGGTCATAATCACAAGCTCTGCTCACTCAAAGAACGGGAATTCCAGAAAAACGTAAGAACACTTAACCTTTACATGAAGCAGACAATTGTTAACAATTGTAAACTCAACATCGGGGCTACCAGGACTTTTAGAATTCTGGCGGAACAATCAAATGGGTATGCAAACATTGGTGCATCTCTCACAGATTTCAAGAACTTCAAAAGAAATATTAAATGTTATATAGGTGAGAATGATGCTGACATGATTCTCGATTATTTAAAGGCGCTTTCTCAAACGCAAGATGGCTTTTACTATGCTTACCAAGTTGATGAGGATAATTGTTTGGCTAAACTCTTTTGGGCAGATGCACAAGCAAGAATGAATTATTCCTTGTTTGGGGACACCATCACCTTTGATCCTACTTACGGTACTAACAAGTACCGCATGGCCTTCACCCCATTCACTGGTGTTGACAACCACAAAAAATCAGTGACTTTTGCTGCTGCACTTGTCGATCATGAGAACGATGGGTCATTCATTTGGGTGCTTAAGAAGTTCCTTGATTGTATGGGCAACAAGGAACCTCAGTGCATTCTTACTGATCAAGATCCGGCAATTAAACTCGGGGTGCGTTCTGTATTCAAGCAAGCAAGACATCGCTACTGCATGTGGCATATAATGAAAAAACTTACCGATAAAGTTGAGTCACAGATTTGTAAGGAGACTGACTTTGTTGAGCGGATATGCGGAGTTGTTTGGGATCGACTTGGAACCCATTGAGTTTGAAGAAAAATGGACTCAAGTGATTAATGACTTTGAGTTGAATGATAATACTTGGTTGACATACATGTATGGCAAAAGGCACAAATGGATACCGGCTTACTTTAGGGATTTGCCTTTAGGCTGCCTTTTGAAGACTACACAAAGATCAGAGAGTCAAAACAGTTATTTCAAAAGATTTGAGAGCATAGACGGCACACTTGTAGAATTTTGGTTGCGTTTTCAGAGTGCAATGGAACAACAACGCTATAATCACAGATTTCTTGATCTTTGCAAGTGACAAAGACATTGCCACAGGTTTCTTCTAAGACAATGATTGAAAAACATGCCTCTAAAATCTACACACATACTGTTTTCTATGAGTTCCAAGAGCAAGTGCAAATGGCTCCCTGTTCGTGTGCCGTTGTTGGATTTTCTGAGCAAGGAAACATGCACATTATAAATGTTGAAGATGCCTACAGGAAGCATAGAGTATTTCAGGTTATTCAATTTTATAAACATAACTGTCTTTTTACTTTAACATACAATAACTGTGATAAAAGAATACAATAACCGTCTTTTACCATTACAATAATCATGTGAAAACTATACAATAATCACAATTATGCTTTACAATAATTGATGTAGAGTTTATTTGCAATTGTTACGATTTTTTTCCATAAATATATTAATTTGATAATGCTTTACAATAATTGATAATGCTTTACACTTGCCAATTTGTTACAATAATCAAGGATATGCTTTAAAATAATTGGGGGAAGAGCTTTACAATAATCAGATACATGAGAGCTTTAAAATAATCAGAGGTATGCTTTAAAATAATTGTGCAAACGCTTTACAATAATCAGCTACATGAAGGCTGATAGAATAATTGCATTTGATCATTTGAATAACTGTCTGGAGATATTACAATAAATGACTTAAAGGCATTACAAAAACACTAACTTGTTCAGTCAATCAATGACAACTACATCAAATTTGTTTAAACAATCAATAATGACTATCTAAACATTAGATTAAAATAATCGAGGTATGCTTTACAATAATTGGCAAGTACATGTTGAACATAAAAAAACCGAAGGACTTCTACCTTGGTGTTAATTGCTAGTCCGCATAAAATAATTCATGTTGAACTATATAATAACTATGATTGCCTTTTAAAATAACTACACTTTGTGCATGCAAAGGTTGCTCACAATAATGAATCAAAGGAAACAACATGTACGTGCAAGATGTTTGAGAGGAAAGGAATCCTTTGTAAACACATTATATGGATTATATCAGAAAAGGATCGCAAAGCATACCGGAGCAAGACATCGAAAGTAGATGGACGAAGAAATCATATAGAAAGCCTTTGTATGGACTGGATGGAAAGTTATTGCAAGACTACGATCCCACTGATTTGAGAAAATTGGAATTATCAAGGGTATGGTCAGAGTTTTATGCAACAATAAGTGTTCTTAACTCGATGCCTGATAATCGAATCAAGGAGCTAAGTTTGATGCTTTTACAATTCCGAGAGAAAATAAATCCAACCAAAGAGAGCTTGACAAAGGATCAAGAACTGGAAATGCTCTTAGGTTGTTCAGCAAAATCAAATATTACTGTTCTTCCACCCAAGATTGCAAAAAACAAAGGAAGCGGCATGAGAATGAAATCAAACAAGGATAAGGCAATTGAGAAGGCGAGCAAACCGAAGAGGCTATGTAATAATTGCAAACAAATGGGACACCATGACAAGAGAAACTGTCCAAATCCGTTTGTTGAGCATGCTTTGGAGGAAGAAGATGAAGAGGAAAATGAAATGGAGGATGAAGATGAAGAAGAAGAATGAAAAATGAAAAATGCATTACGCTTTAAAATAATCAAGATTACGTTTTAAAATAATCCATATTATGCTTTACAAATAACCGCAAGATTGCAAAATAATTGTGTTAGACTTTTTTACAAGTAATCAGGGGTATACTTTACAATAAGTGTGTTAGACTTTTACAATAATCAAAGTTATGCTTTACATTAATTGATGTTGAATTTTTTTGCAATTGTTATGATTTTGTTCATTTAATAATACCTTGCGCTATTACAATAATAATGTGAAAACTATACAATAATCACAATTATGCTTTATAATAATTGATGCTGAGTTTATTCGCAATCGTTCTGATTTTTTTCCATAAATATATTAATTTGATAATGCTTTACTGTAATTGATAATGCTTTGCACTTGCCAATTTGTTACAATAATCAAGGATATGCTTTAAAATAATTGGGAAAGAGCTTTACAATAATCAGATACATGAGAGCTTTAAAATAATCAGAGGTATGCTTTAAAATAATTGGGCAAACGCTTTACAATAATCAGCTACATGAAGGCTGATAGAATAATTGCATTTGATCATTTGAATAACTGTCTAGAGATATTACAATAATGACTTAAAGGCATTACAAAAACACTAACTTGTTCATCAATCAATGACACTACATCAAATTTGTTCAAACAATCAATAACACTATCTAAACATTAGATTATCGAACAAATCCATCTAGAATTGTTTGCTAAATCCATCTATAATCAATCAATTGTTCTTTTATTTGTTTCACGAGAAGGACCAAAAGAATTACTGTTGTTTTAACCCTTTTCTTCCCTAATCTTTGAATTTTAAAACTTCTTTCTCTACTTCCGATATACTCCTTTGAAAGTTCCCACTTTTTCCAAAAGAGATGCTCTTGACTCGTTGACATCTGACATCAACAAAATAGCAACCATCTCAAGCCATATAGGAATCCTCTCACATTTCTTGTTAACCACATACAATCCTTGCTCGTGATTCCCTTCATATGTGAGCATGTGAAACATTGTGTAAAATCCCGATTCCTTATCACCCTTGATAGTCGCTTTCCATTCAAAATCAACATTCACGAATGTAAATGTGTTAATGACAACTCCTTCTTTTGCTGTTTTCCTTGTCTCCAAAAAGTCAGAAAAACAGTTAACCTACAGCATGTACAAAAAAAAGAAAGAATTAGAAAGCACGACTATACAATAACAAGATTAAAACAATACAATAACTTTGTTAAGAATACAATAATTACGATTGAAAATAGCATTTGTATATGATCGGGAGTTAGAAAAACGTCATCGCAATCTTTGCAAGTCTGTAGAAATCGGATTTTTCCCAATCTTTATGCGACGTATGGTCCAAAGACATCAACCGTCTTGTTCATAAAGTTCACACAAACACAAAAGTAGTACTTCTCTAAAGACAACGGGATGAAGACAAGGTCCACATCGATCTCAGAGTTTACAACATTTTCACCTAAAAAATGGGACCAAGACTGCACAACCTTGTCTTTCTGGCTGTCAGTTACATCATCACTATCCGCTGCTTGCTCTAGCATCTCTTCAAAGATTTCCTATAAATACCATAAAACTGTTAATAAAATTGAAGATAAATGATTAAACATTCTACAGTAACTGAATAATGAAAAACAGATCATACCATATGTTGTGTACCAAGGAACATCATCATCGGCGCTTCTTTCTCCTTAACCTCCATGAAATTCAAGACAAGCGACCAGGCGGCTATTACGCGCAACTCAGTGTAATCTTCGGGCTTCGTAGAAAGAATATCAGACCTATCCAAGATAGCATTGCCCCATGAAAAGAAGTTCACCGCAAAGGAGTTAAAAAAAAAAAAAAAAAAAGCTTAGTAAATTTTAAAAACAATATTTAAAAATAACTACTAAAGAACAATAAACGAGTTTTTCATAAAACAATAACTATGTTAATGTAATACAATAATCGATTATTGTACTACATTAACATAGTTATTGTTTTATGAAAACTCAGTTATTGTAATTGTAAAAAAACATAGAATAATTGAACTTGTAGAATACAATTATTAGAATAATCACACAAACTTGTTTCTCATTGAGTTTGGACAAAAATGAACATACTCATCTGCAAGATTGTAATCATCCAAGAAACAATAATCAACAACTTGTTTCTTCTTGCTTGGCATAGCGCGTGTATATCTGCTGTTAGCCCTCATAACTTTTGAAACAACAAGAAGATTTGTATCCGCTTGCCACGTTTATTGAGCGACCAAGACCATCGAGTTCGGTCTGCTACCTCGGCCTGATCTAATCATCCCAGCGCTCATAGGTGTACCAGGCATACTCTTTTTCCTAGGCCCCGGAGTACCTACACCATCATCAGGTTCCTCTGCCATAACCCTAAGAGCTTCCAAAGCATCAGCTTCAGCCCTTGCCGCTTCCAACTCAGCTAACCTACGCTTCTCAAGCAAAACAGGCAGCAAAGGTGCCTTTGTCTTTGTAAAATCATCAACCAAATCCAACAATTTTTTCCTAATTTTGTTGATATTGGCTAAAACCAAGATGGCAGCTATCTCAGCTCTATATATGATCCTTTTCAATGCGTCATGCAACTCAGATTTGAACAACTTCCCAGCATAAAACATCATATGAATCATGACAAAAACACCACAATCCAAATTCTGGGACCCTTCCGATTTCCACCCAAAAGCCACATTTACAAATTTGAAATTGCGGACCTCACTGCCTCTTTCAAAACCTTTCTCGACAAGATAACTACCAAATATTTCAACCTGGTTACATTTTTAAATCAAAAATCATCACTAAAGAACAAGAAAAATAACTAGAAGAAGTAGATGAAAACAAAAACTTATAATAAGGTACATACAATAGAGTTGGTAGCCAACACCCAGATACTATCTTCAAAATCATCATATACACGATTGTCAAGATAGTCCACAGTCTTCCCCACAAAGTTAACAACAACACAGAAAAAATGATCTCCAAAATGAACAGGAATAAAAACCTGGCATGATAAAACAGACGTACATAAACCTTTGTTGTTCTCAACAATAAAATAATCAACAGAAGAAAGAAAGAACAGAAAGAATTGGAAAAATTACCAAATCGGCACCAATGTCAAGAGAACCTTCGCTGTTCTCAATGACAGTGTCCCAAACATTAGAAATTTCCTTTCTGTATAAATCTTTCTCATCATCAGCAGCTTTGATAAGCTTAAACAAAGAAGCCTATGAAAAATATTACCACACGATAAGAGAAAATGAAATATCACAATGAAAAAACTTGGTTAACTGAATACAATAACTACTATTCTGCTTTACAATAACTACCACAACAAAAACAGCTTTCATAATACAATAACTGAGTTTTCATAATACAATAACATTGTTATTGTAATACAATAATCGATTATTGTATTACAATAACAATGTTATTGTATTATGAAAACTCGATTATTGTAACTTGTAAAAAAAAGACAGAATAATTGAACTTGTATAAATACAATAACTAAAATACAGTATTAGAATAATCACAGAAACAATAAACAAAATTGAAGAATAGGAAAATTGAAGAATAGGAAAAACTGTTTTAGCTGAATCAAAAAACAGCTAATATACTTTACAATAATCAAGTAACTACAATAGAATAACTGTCATAACCATTGTAAATTTACTGAAACAGAAATATATAAAAAAAATTTCACATACCGAATGACTTGTACAAAAAAAACTTCTTGTGGGGGATAACCCTTTCCCAACCTTGACCAGCATGTCATTAAGTAAGAATGACCAGCAATCAATCACGTTCGATGTGATCATAGTCTTAGCAGACAATGAAATAATGTCATCTCGAGTTAACATGTGATGAAATGAAAACACAACCAAATCCTCCCTGCCACATGAAAACAAATTATATAGTAGATATATTAGCAAAAAAAGAAAAAAAAAGAGAGGGGACAAAAAACATATAATGATTACCCAATTCGTAGGTCATGATCGTGCAGAAAACAATAATCAAGTACAGTCTTCCTCCGCATTAAAATAGGAGCAAAAAGCTCCTTGTACTTTGCACAAAAAAAAGAAACTACAATCGCATCAGATTGGGTGATTCACAATCTAAATCACACCCTATACCACAAATCCCAAAAACGTATGCTCGGGCATAACGCCCGAATGCAGCAGGTAAGCACTTATAACAGAATTATCTTGGATTCTATCCCCAACAACACCCTCGTTGACAACTTTGTTAACAACGTCATCCACACTACTCAAGTCCACAGTTTCATTCTCAACATCAATATTATCAATGCCGTCATCAGTTGGCACCTCCTCATTCGGTTTCTCAACCGCTACATCAGAGACCTTATTTTTACCTTTCTCCCGAGAATAAACCACCTTATATTTTTCGGGATCAAACGCAAAACCCCCATTCCTTTCATCTTTTCCCTTTTCATGCTCCCCCTTTTCATGCTTCCCCTTTTCATGCTCCTTACAAAAACTTTCATACAACGGCGCTACTTCCCACTGTTTCATTTCCTCAGCTTTTTCACAAATAAAATTGAAATATTTAGTGAACAAAGAATCATCGTCACTAATGAAAGCAGGAGTCGAAGAAACTGAAGTGGCTGTCGAAGAATCTTCAACTGTTGAAGAACCACACTCCTTCCCCATCGCTTCCTTCCGTTGCGTGTACAAATGGAGAAATATCTCAACATCCCTCTTCATCATCAAAAGATGTGCTTGGGAAACCTAAGAAAAAGGAAAAAAAAATGAATAATTATACTAAGTCTTTACAATAATTATAATAACTCTTTACAATAATTATACTAAGTCTTTACGTATTAAGGGCGCCTTCTTAACCGCATTGTGAGCTCCTAACGGTTTATTCCCAGGGGTTCATTTTATTTAGACACATCCTACGTTCATTGGGTTCATTGGTTTAGGCCTGAGGATCGTTCGCTCTGATACCACTTTCTAACACCCCGATTTATGAAGGAGCCTTTAGCAAGACATTCCCTAATAAACCGGACTGTTACCATCTCGGTTTCCCGAGGTAGTGAATAACAAATTAAACTCCAAGGCAAAATATATAATTACTTTAACTTAATTATTACAAAACCTCTTTTACATCAAATTACAAGGAACTAACATAAATGAAAGTGAAAGTCTTCTAAATGATGATCTAGCTACTAAGTTTTCTGATCCAGTGTCTCATGCCCATCAAGCTCCCAGCCTATCTCATAAACCTGTCAAGCCTGCTCCCCAATATTTGGATCGTCACAGGTGTTCACGAATACACAGGGTCAACCACGAGGTTGAGTAGGGAATACAATTAAACAACAAAATATGATATGCATGCTCCTCCGTCACCTCCATCTCCATCTCAACTCATATCTCATAACCGGAACACCAGACCATACCGATCCCTGGTAGACTATATATCGACGGTGAGCCGATCCGCCACTCGCACTTGACTAAGGACACCAGGGCAAGTCCTGCAGAACCCGCATGGGCCTTATCACAACATCATCTTCACCACACCACATCACCACAACATCCTCCATCTCCAATGCATATGAATGCTCAAAAGAAATTAATGCAACACAATATATATATCTTTGAACTGATCAATCATAAAATCATGCCGGTTACCAAATGTTGTGATAACATACTCAATACGATCAATTCAGTCAATCACCTTCCAGTATATGAATCATAACGTAAATCAACAGCCACGAAGCAAGTCAACGTTCACAGTTTGGTCATACGAAACACAAACAAGTCAACACAATTCAACATCAACGATAATAAGTCAAGTGTATTTCCCTACCTTTTCGCAATCCAAGCACACACAAGCAATCACTTATGATCCTTCACTTATCCATCACCTACATAACATAATTATATATAATTACCATCTACTCAGTCAATTAATCATGCACATAACCTAGACTCATCATAACTTAATAGGAATATCAATTTAAAGAACAAACACGACTTTTCCTGATTTTCCTGCTCCTAGCAGACTCGGTATAAAATGAATAACTAATTCCAGAAAATTCAAATTGATGCAAGTCCAATTGAATTGGAACCCCATGAGTCTTAGCTACAATTTATATCTAACGTGTTTTTCTCAAATTCCAAACTTATCAAGTGTTTTCAGACTGATTTCCAAAAACTGACAGAAACCGTCGCATAAAAAGTATTGATTCATAAAACGAGTTTGACAAATTATTCTTAAGTAAAACCAACGCCTAACTCATCTAAACTCTTGAACTTAAATATATGAAAAAGACCCAGCACCAATTCAATATCTAAATTATGTTTTAGAAGTAATCTTTCAGCCTCTACTGATTTGCGGACATTTTAGATAGACGTTCACAAATAATTTCTTCAGGAAAAACTACGCGGTGAAATGCTACCAATTTTCACAGGCATAAACTAGGCTTGGAATAAACATGAGTCTCTTCTTTAACTTTTTGCATCCCAGGGCTTTAAGACAGTTAAAACACTCAAATAACACAGACCAACGAATCTGTAAATTGCTGTAACTATTCCATTCATTTATCTCATACAATTTATAATCAAAAACCCCCAAACCAATTCTAGGGTTACGAAAATTATCCCAATACTACTATAATTATGCTAATAATTGAATAAAGAGGTAATAGGATAGTCTACTTACGAAATAGGATGAGAATAGGCTGAGAAATCGCCTCGCAATTCCTCACGCTGATCCCTTCACACACGGCTCCCTCTTCTCTCTTTTCTCTCTTTTATCATGGTTAAAAAGAATATGGTGATAGGGAGATTAGGGTTTGGTTAGATGGGTTATACATATAGGATAGGTGCTATTAAGACGATACGGGCCTAGCCTAGTTAGATTAATTAAAACCCGAGTCACATAATTACCCGAGTCACAAAAATACACTACACGACCCGGTGGTAACTCGGCCTAATATAATATCATATTAAAATACCGGGTATTACAGTCTACCCTCCTTAAAAGAAACTTCGTCCCGAAGTTTATCCTCTCTACCAACCAACGCAAACGAATTATGAAACGCATATACAAAAGTATGTAAGGCACCCACCAAATTGAATATTAAACGCAGTATTACATTCCACCCTCCTTAAAATAAACTTCGTCCCCGAAGTTTAACCATAACAGAAACACATCATGTAACACTCCAACATAACCCACACAACGCATAACCAATATAGCCAAACTGAGAAATCACACATGAAAGTATAAAGATTTTACAATCCTACCCTCCTTAAACATGGTTACGTCCCCGTAACCTTCATTATTATAACAAAAGTTCTCAAACTATCGCTAACAATCGAAAGAGGATAAAAGATTCACAACTCACGTTCAAGTTAACTAATCCCTACTAAAGACAATCAATATACAAGCTCTCTCAAGGAAGCTACGATTCTTTGCTTTCTGACAAAGACATCGCCACGGATCGGAGCAAAAGCCATGTTGAATAACTTAAGACATTTCAGTATTAATCTAAACACTCTTCATATCAATCAATACATGCAATAACATTCACAGGATCTGCTTGTCAATCTAATTTATACATTACTACTCAGGTTACAAAGATGAAGATGCTTAGGTGCTCACATATGGTTCATGTCAAACAAAGATATTTTCCAAGAAATATTGGTCGAATGACGAATGACGAATGCACATTGATTGGCAAATTTTACAAGCTTATTGGTCGAGTCAGTCAAGCGAGTAAACGGCGATATTGGAAAGTTAACATACAATACTATCATACATAAAATTTCATTCTTGGTGTTAAATATATTTAAACTGCACCCAACACCATGACATAAAAGATTAAATGTATTTAACTACACCAATTTTACAAATATTCATTACATATCATGCTAATATCAACATACCATGTTAACACACAACTCACTTAAATCACCACATTACATTTCCCGTTTTGACATTCGTAACTAACCACAACCCACTAATTCACTACATGAACGAACAACATGACTAAATTAACCCACTATTTGTGACTCCGTTCTAGCTTCATTCCCCCAGACTAGCAAATATCATGAAACCATACAACCAGACACTGGCTGTAAATCTCATTCCGAATTTATACTCACACGACAAAATTTAACTTCATTTTCAAAGCTTTTACTTTCATACTGGACGGTGAATAACTTTCTTAACATAAATCTTATAACAGAGTCGTCCATAGAATCCATTTAACTCAAAATCAGATAAACTTAACTCAATTCCTTCAAACAATACAAGCTTAGATGTCGACTCATATTTCGTAATTTACAGGTTCATCTTATTCATTTCAGTCCTATCTTTACTAATGAACGACTATTACCTCAACATCAGGATTTTAGTTGCACTTCTTTACTCAGTTATATTCACGGCTAACACGACTACAACATTTAATCGGAGACCTTTTAGATAGTACACATTCCCTGGTGACGTCTCAGCAAAGCATACGATTCGTACCATGATGTAAAGCAAGTAACTACAAATTAACTGTGTTCAATCAAAATTTTACCTCTTTATTACAGATCTATTTATCACGGGTTGCATGGTCACACAAAAGTATAAGTACCAACTCAATCACATGTTAAATTTTAAAACGATTTATCACGTCATAAGAACTAGACAATAGTCTAACCATATAGTCAATATAAGAAGATTATTAGTTTAGATCGGAGGCACATTATAAAATTCCCTGTTAAACTCCTTACGGAACCATCGATCGTAAGGCGTCATGAGTAATTAACTTAATAATGTAGAAGTCAAACAACTGAAATTACAATTGAGTATTAATGGTTATATGATTCACAATAACAACAAAATTACTTCCATATCACACATATGTTTAACATTTTAGCAACCATACCATTCAATTGTATCCATCAACTCAGTATAATTCATTTTCAGCAAA
The DNA here is from genome assembly GCF_048544455.1 of Silene latifolia. NCBI lineage: Eukaryota > Viridiplantae > Streptophyta > Magnoliopsida > Caryophyllales > Caryophyllaceae > Silene > Silene latifolia. Next base: position 52,361,772 of record NC_133536.1, read on the forward strand.
ATAAAAGATATCGCATAAACAACTTAAACATGTACATATACCATCATATAACTTGTAAAACATTATCTATGACAAAAGATTAGCAAGGTGAACAAGTTCTCTGGTTTGCACGGTTTGAACAAATAGGCAACTCGCGGCTCAATTAAACGTAACTATAACGACTATCATTTAAACATACGCATAACATGTGAATCATCAAAGGGTTATCTCATTATAATTCATAGTGACGGTTCGAGAATATATTTCAAATATCGTAACTATATCGTAACTATATCAAACTATATTTCAAATATCGTGACAATTGCAACAATCACCATAGCATTTCATGACAATACAACTATGAACATATCCAATAAGGAGCAACAACACTATTTTATTATCATATCATAAGTTTAGGTTCAACTAAAATAAATTAATGCAATGAAAGTAATAAGTATAACTATAGGCACACAGACTCACATAAAAGACATTAGAACTCAGATGACATCCTACATGTGTGAACATTTAGACATACTCATTACTACCATCCATGTGTAAACATTTGAACATAATTATTATAAATATTCATGCGAGTATATTAGAACAATCAAGTTAACATTTAACGCCACCAACTTTACCAAGATATGACAATATAGTTTTATATTTATATATATCCGACCACTATACAAATATGATGAACACACCAGAGATATTATAACATGCCAAGCATAAAATATGCAAACAACTGGACTCGTATAAAATATTTCACCCTCGATTAAGAATCAAATTAAGCTATTCAATTTCACCCATACTATCATGCCAACAATGTTATAAACTAAACTTTAATTTTTTTATCACTAGTTAAGATACATAACCAATGAATATGTGTGCTACTATCATCATATAAGGACACTATAATTTCACATTAATAAGGCTCATGAAATAATCGAACAACTGCATGAAAACTCAACATAGCATTCACATTTTAAAAGTTATGATTCACGTTGTAACTTCCAAAAAAATCACGAATAAATAACCGTTCAACGAAAACTTGAGTTATATTACTTTTTATAACATACAGAGAGTTAATAATTCGTGAGAAAAAGAATGAGGTCCAAAGCTCAAGAATTCAATTTTTAAAGGATTCTACAACTCAGTTGGTCCAAACAAGTATGTGACAGCAATTGGTCCGAAACTTGGGTCAGTTTGCAAAACTTACCATTTAATATAGAGACATCAAAAATTTTCGTGGCTTATCAATTTGAAAACATATGCGAATCTTATGAACGATGGAGTTGGAATTATGCAAAAATTATTAATACAATTTAAATGAGGATTTTTACAAAATCGTTGGTCGAAACATCACTGCACAGGAACTTCCTGACCACAGCCCACTAAAATATTTATTACTCCTAATCCATATATCCTATAAGCATGAAACTAATGCCAAATGAATACTAACTCACGAGGCTATCTCTCACAAAATTTTCATCCATAGGCAATAAACAGAAAAGAAATGGCAGTAAGGTCAATTAAAGAGTAAAATCAAACAAAACGAGTTTCAAAGACTAGGTCATTCTTTACTATGTTACAAGCTCTTATGAACATACTATGTATACTAACCCATCCCAACTTAAATCTCACAGTTTGTACTTACATAAACATCTATCCCATAGAATCCCTTCGCATCTCGATCTACTCCTTACATCTAAATCACGATTGCTATGACTAGAAACAAGCAATTCAATAGTGTTTCTGATTACTATCACAATACTATACTAGCATGGCTTCGGGATCACATAACCGCATATCACTAGACATAATAGCACTATCAACACGTCATTCACATCCATCCAGATAAATATCATCAATTCGCAATTATTTTCACGCTCACGATTACCACAATCCAACACTTCATTGATTATCAATCTGAACACGAAAAATTATTTCTCATCTCCACAACATCATATGATCACGTCATCATTCATACAAAATACTTACCGTGACGTTGTCCTGCAGAATGGTTAGAATATATGGGTCTCAAGGTATACATCAACTCGATTATATCCAAGGTTTTCCTTCTAACTACCCCATTCACTCAATTTTCTATCGGGTTACCTGGTTCAAAACTAAGAGGGCAAAAGAGCACGTATTAAGGGCGCCTTCTTAACCGCATTGTGAGCTCCTAACGGTTTATTCCCAGGGGTTCATTTTATTTAGACACATCCTACGTTCATTGGGTTCATTGGTTTAGGCCTGAGGATCGTTCGCTCTGATACCACTTTCTAACACCCCGATTTATGAAGGAGCCTTTAGCAAGACATTCCCTAATAAACCGGACTGTTACCATCTCGGTTTCCCGAGGTAGTGAATAACAAATTAAACTCCAAGGCAAAATATATAATTACTTTAACTTAATTATTACAAAACCGCTTTTACATCAAATTACAAGGAACATACATAAATGAAAGTGAAAGTCTTCTAAATGATGATCTAGCTACTAAGTTTTTCGATCCAGTGTCTCACGCCCATCAAGCTCCCACCTATCTCATAAACCTGTCAAGCCCGCTCCCCAATATTTGGATCGTCACGGTGTTCACAAACACAGTGGTCAACCACGAGGTTGAGTAGGGAATACAATGAAACAACAAAATATGATATGCATGCTCCTCCGTCACCTCCATCTCCATCTCAACTCATATCTCATAACCCGGAACACCCAACCATACCGATCCCTCAAGAGACTATATATCGATCGTAGCCGATCGCCATTTCCTTGTTGAGGACACCAGGGCAAGTCTGCAGAACCCGCCTGGGCCTTATCACAACATCATCTTCACCACACCACATCACCACAACATCCTCCATCTCCAATGCATATGAATGCTCAAAAGAAATTAATGCAACACAATATATATATCTTTGAACTGATCAATCATAAAATCATGCCGGTTACCAAATGTTGTGATAACATACTCAATACGATCAATTCAGTCAATCACCTTCCAAAGATATGAATCATAACGTAAATCAACAGCCACGAAGCAAGTCAACGTTCACAGTTTGGTCATACGAAACACAAACAAATCAACACAATTCAACATCAACGATAATAAGTCAAGTGTATTTCCCTACCTTTTCGCAATCCAAGCACACACAAGCAATCACTTATGATCCTTCACTTATCCATCACCTGCATAACATAATTATGTATAATTACCATCTACTCAGTCAATTAATCATGCACATAACCTAGACTCATCATAACTTAATAGGAATATCAATTTAAAGAACAAACACGACTTTTCCTGATTTTCCTGCTCATGGCAGACTCGGTATAAAATGAATAACTAATTCCAGAAAATTCGAATTGATGCAAGGACAATTGAATTGGAACCCCATGAGTCTTAGCTACAATTTATATCTAACGTGTTTTTCTCAAATTCCAAACTTATCAAGGGTTTTCAGACTGATTTCCAAAACCTGACAGAAACCGTTGCATAAAAAGTATTGATTCATAAAACGAGTTTGACAAATGATTCTTAAGTAAAACCAACGCCTAACTCATCTAAACTCTTTAAATTAAATATATGAAAAAGACCCAGCACCAATTCAATATCTAAATTATATTTTAGAAGTAATCTTTCAGCCTCTACTGATTTGCGGACTTTTTAGATAGACGTTCACAAATAATTTCTTCAGGAAAAACTACGCGGTGAAATGCTACCAATTTTCACAGGCATAAACTAGGCTTGGAATAAATATGAGTCTCTTCTTTAACTTTTTGCATCCCACGGCTTTAAGGCAGGTAAAACACTCAAATAACACAGACCAACGAATCTGTAAATTGCTGTAACTATTCCATTCATTTATCTCATACAATTTATAATCAAAAACCCCCAAACCAATTCTAGGGTTACGAAAACTATCCCAATACTACTATAATTATGCTAATAATTGAATAAAGAGGTAATAGGATAGTCTACTTACGAAATAGGATGAGAATAGGCTGAGAAATCGCCTCGCAATTCCTCACGCGGCTCCCTTCACACACGGCTCCCTCTTCTCTCTTTTCTCTCTTTTCTCATGGTTAAAAAGAATATGGTGATAGGGAGATTAGGATTTGGTTAGATGGGTTATACATATAGGATAGGTGCTATTAAGACGATACGGGCCTAGCCTAGTTAGATTAATTAAAACCCGAGTCACATAATTACCCGAGTCACAAATACACTACACGACCCAGCTGGTAACTCGGCCTAATATAATATCATATTAAAATACCGGGTATTACATAAGGAAACGCCATTGTTAAGAGTTACGACACATTCTATTAATCTAATAGTAATTTAGTGTATCTACTACTCACAGTGATGTATCTCAAAGCACTTTTATTGTATCTAGGAACAATTTTTGTGTATTAATGCCGTAGATACATAGGAATAGTTTGTAGATACATAAAAATACGGTGTAGATACATTGTTTCGAAAGACAATAACGACCAACTCAACAGACGACTCTGTCGATATTTTCAACAACCTCAGACGACGTGGCTGATGAAGACCATCCAAATCAATGCCTTGTCCTTTCGTCGGTGATACGCCGGCGTTTGCGCGGGAGTCGAAGACGAGTAGAGAGGAATAAGAAGAGGAGAAGTGTCAGGCAGAGAGACAAAGTCGCCTGCGTATTGAACGCCGGACTGCTGCTTGGCGATAGGTGAAGAAGGAGATGGTGATAGTGTTAATGTGGGATAACTTTATCGCTAATAATGGTGAACAAAAATTGATTTGTCTTAGTTAAAAAAATGGGGTTGGGGATTTCAATAAGACGAAGGAAGCAGAGGGGGTGGTTAATGGTTTGATGGGTTTTAATTAAATATTGAGTTTAATTGAAAATATTTTCAGCCGTTGATTTCACTTAATCTAAGGGATGAGGTTTGTTCTCACCGTTCTCACCGAGTGACCGTTCTCACCGGATCTTGACTCTATATATATATATATATATATATATATATATATATATATATATATATATATATATATATATATATATAGGCGGGATCTCGTGAGTTTGGTTCTTACGGTGAGTTGTGAGTTTGGAAAATCTGGACCATTAGATTAAAGGAAAACAACGGCCAAGATGAAATAAAAAAATCAAAGCCCAAAAAAATCTCGTTCGTCCTCTTTACTCCTCCATTCCAGCCAAAAAAATACATTAGACAACCCTAGCATTTGGGGAAAATAAAGTAGCAGCTTCTCAATTTCTACAATTAACAATTAATAAACAATTCATCAATTTCTATTCCCTTTCATCTATTATTGCTCAACTAATTTGTCTTTTTGAGTGGTCAAGCAACAGATAAATCACGCTTTTCTCCTAGTCGATGAGTTGGTGGTGCAACTTCTTCGAAGTCAATCAACATGATGAAATCGTAGTATCAATGGCGGCCATTGAATTGCTATTTTCTAGCTTTATTGATCCTGATGGTGATGACGGTCCCTTTGAGGTAATCAAGCTCGATTCATAGCTCGTCGATTCATAGCCTCGGACCTCACCATTTCAATCGGTTTCAATACCGATCCCGATTTGACCATTGTTATACAAAGTAATGAAGGTTGAGATTGTGTGGAAGGGAAATTTTGATTTTTTTATTTCTTTCATTAGTTTTACATCTTGACTTCATGTTTGATCTTTCAGAAGGTATTGAAAGCACATGGTGCAGCGAAGGTTAGCGCCTATGTTACACATGCTGTATTTCCTAAGCGTCTTTTGAGCGTTTTACTCACAAAAATGATGGTAATAACTCGAGATTTGTAGTGACTTATCACAAAGATGTTGTATTTCAATGATCCTTACGGAGGTAATTAAATCCTTAATTTCTCGAACTACTGTATCAATGCGATAGTTCATCTAAAAGCCAACAGATTGAGAAAATCCAGCATTATCAAAATCTTAAACGTCGTCAGCAACTCCGGAGTAGTCGTAAATAAAGAAGGTTAGACAGAATCCGATGAATAAGATGAAGACGCGGTATATGAAAGTCGAAAATAGAAAGTAGGCATTCGATTAAAACCGGCGAAGTGGTGATTGCTACGGCGGTGTTTGTGGTGTTTGTTTGTGGATTGTTTTTCATTTTTTGGAGAATGCCTGCTGCTCAATATGGTCAAATTAAGTTGCCTCGTACTATTTCCGATCTTCGCATTCTCAAGTAGTTTCATCTTTCTTCTCTTTTGTTTTGTTTTATTTCTACTTTTGTCGATTATCGGTTTCGTTTCCTATCGAGGATTTTGTTTGAGTTAATTGATTACTATATTAGGAGGTCAGTGATCGATCTGTGAATAAGTTTTTTTTCCCGGAATAACATTACAATAACACCAGAATAACAGCACAATAACATGCGGTAAAAAAAGAGTAAAAAAATCAAAGTAGGAAAAAAATCAAAGTGATACCGGAATAACATCACAATAACAGCAGAATAACAGTAGAATAACAGCAGAATAACAGGTGGTAAAAAAAAAAAGAAAAAAAATCAAAGTCGTAAAAAAATCAAAATGACACCGGAATAACATCACAATAACACCACAATAACAGCACAATAACACGCGGTAAAAAAAAGACTAAAAAATCAAAGTAGTTAAAAAAATCAAAGTGACACCGGAATAACATCAGAATAACAGTAGAATAACAGCACAATAACACGGGATAAAACAAAAAAAGGAAAAACAAATCAAAGTCGTAAAAAAAATCAAAGTGGCACCGGAATAACATCACAATAACACCAGAATAACAGCACAATAACATGCGGTAAAAATAAGAGTAAAAAATCAAAGTAGTAAAAAAAGTCAAAATAGTAAAAAAATCAAAGTGACACCGGAATAACATCACAATAACAGCAGAATAACAGTAGAATAACAATACAATAACACGTGGTAAAAAAAACAAAAAATCAAAGTCGTAAGAAAAGTCAAAGTGACAGCAGAATAACATCACAATAACAGCGGAATAACAATAACAGCACAATAACATGTGGTAAAAAAAATCAAAGTCGTAAAAAAAATCAAAGTAAAAAAAAAGCATAATAACACTAGGTAAAAAAAATTCAAGTAAAAAAAAAGCTGGTACAAAAAGAAAAAGAAAAAAAGGTAACACAATGAGAAAACTAGAGAAAAAAATCAAAGTTATCAAAAAAAAGCATAATAACACGAGACAAAAAAAAATAAGAGAAAAAAAAATTTCAAGTAAAAAAAAAATCTGGTACAAAAAGAAAAAGAAAAAAAAGGTAACATAATGAGAAAATTAGAGAAAAACATAAGAGAAAAAAAAAATCAAAGTTGTAAAAAAAAGCATAATAACACGAGGAAAAAAAAGGAGATAAAAAAATTAAAGTAAAAAAAAAGAGTAGCACTAGAAAAAAAGAAAAAATAATGACAGTGGTTTTATATGACATGTTAGAGTAGATATTAGTCATTCATCTCTAATATAATCTAGTGGTTGAAATTTCATCAAAGCACAAACTCACAACTCACCATAAGAAACCAAACTCTCAAGATCCTATATCTATCTATCTATCTATCTATCTATCTATCTATCTATCTATCTATCTATCTATCTATCTATATATATATATATATATATATATATATATATATATATATATATATATATATATATATATATATATATATATATAGAGAGAGAGAGAGAGAGAGAGAGAGAGAGAGTTAGGTTCTTGTGAGTTTTGTTTCTTATGGTGAGTCATGAGTTTGTGCTTGGAAATCTCAGCCACTAAATTATATTAGAGATGAATGGTCAAGATCTAATCTTACCTGTCATATAAAATCACTGTCATTTACTTATTTTCTCTTTTTTCTAGTGCTACTCTTTTTTTTTTTACTTTAATTTTTTTATCCCCTTTTTTTTACCTCGTGTTATTATGCTTTTTTTTTTACAACTTTGATTTTTTTTTTCTCTTATCTTTTTCTCTAATTTTCTCATTATGTTACCTTTTTTTCTTTTTCTTTTTGTACCAGATTTTTTTTTACTTCAATTTTTTCTCTCTTATTTTTTTACCTCGTGTTATTAGGTTGTTATTGTGCTTTTTTTTTACTTTGATTTTTTAACGACTTTGATTTTTTTTTTCTTTTTTTTTTACCACATGTAGTTGTGTTGTTATTGTCTTTGTTATTGTTATTCATTGTTATTGTGATGTTATTCTGCTGTTACTTTGATTTTTTTACGACTTTGATTTTTTTTCTTTTTTTTACCACGTGTTATTGTGCTGTTATTCTACTGCTATTCTACTGTTATTATGTTGTTATTGTGACGTTATTCCGGTGTCACTTTGATTTTTTTACTACTTTGATTTTATTTACTACTTTGATTTTTTTACTTTTTTTTTTTACCGCGTGTTATTGTGCTGTTATTCTAGTGTTATTGTGATTTTTTTTTCTCTTTTTTTTACCACGTGTTATTGTACTGTTATTGTGCTGTTATTGTTATTCCGCTGATATTGTGATGTTATTCTGCTGTCACTTTGAATTTTTTTACGACTTTGATTTTTTTTCTTTTTCTTACCACGTGTTATTGTGCTGTTATTATACTGTTATTTTGTTGTTATTATGATGTTATTCCGGTGTCACTTTGATTTTTTTTACTACTTTGATTTTTTTAATTTTTTTTTACCGCATGTTATTGTGCTGTTATTCTGGTGTTATTGTGATGTTATTCCGGTGCCACTTTGATTTTTTTAACTACTTTGAATTTTTTACTCTTTTTTTACCATGTGTTATTGTGCTGTTATTGTGCTGTTATTATTATTCTGCTGTTATTGTGATATTATTCCGGTGTCACTTAGATTTTTTTTACTACTTTGATTTTTTTTCCTCACATGTTATTTTGCTGTTATTCTGGTGTTAATTAGCCACTGTTCCTTGGAGTTGTTGGAAGTACCCCTGGAATTTGTGGTCGCCAACCTCAACGTTCAAGATCGTAAATCCAAAATGGAAGTTGCAGCTTTTGAAGTACATACTACTCGTAAGTCGTAATAAATACTTCTACTATGGTTAAGAGATAATCGCAACCAATCAGCAATACTCAACAAGGGGTGTAGGTTCACTCAGTTCTACACTTCTACAAGATATAACAACATTGACGGCCCGACAGGTTACTGTCTAATTTCAGAATCAATGAAAGGCACCATTGAGCATTTATCACTGATTCACAACATTAATGTTAGTTTGTAAAACCAATTACTCCATACAGTTGTATGAGGACGAAAAAAAACCCCAAAATGCTTACAATCACTTCAAACAGCAACTCTGCTATCGACCAAAACCAAGAAGATTATGATCTACCCAAGAATTCATTTGTCACTGTAATGAGTCGACTAAAAAAAAAAATGTTTGATCACCTCCAAAACTTTCACATTTATATTCAATCAATAATTTTTCAGGTAGGAATACTCATAATAGCAGAATACACGGTCATCTGGGGGATGTCGGACCAAACTCCGACATCGGAGCTCACTAATTCATCACCACCATCGCTAATCAAGCTGCCCAGCTTCGAAGCTAACATTTGCCGATTCCGGTATCGGAAGCGATCTCAAGCGTGGCTAAATTGAAGCTGTAGTTGATAAGAAATAGTTGAGATCCCGTGCTAAAGCACAACATTTATGAGAGTTAAATTAATTGAGCCTTAATTTTTACATAAATGAGTTGTAGTTATAATAGTATGTTTTAATGTACTGAATACTGATTATAATGTTAGTACTATTATAAAAAAAAAAGTTTATTATTCAAAGGACTTTCAAATTAAATTATTTTTGTGTGAACCTATTTTTATTATTAAAAATAATGATAGCATCCTAAATTTTTACGAAGAAAATATATAAAAAATCACAAAATAACAATAATAATATCACATTTTTATATTGGACATTAAAACACGTTAGCTTGTATAGTTGTATAAGATGGAAAGATTAAAAAGAGCGAAGTTGACACATTTTATTTATATAATCAGTTGGTTTTTTACTTAGATTTAATAAAATTCAGCTTCAATGTCAAAATTTATTTATACATCATAGCTAATTTTTGTACATTATTTAAAATGACAAAAAATTATTTATACATCATAAGATTTTGGAGATTTTATTTGTATTAATTATACTCTATAATCTATATTATACTTTATACAAACACTATAATGTTCGGAGCTAGAACTTTTCTGTGTATAGAAATATAGGATCTTGAATATTTTATTTGTGCCCAAAGATTACGCATATAGTTATGGAAATTCTATTATTATTAAATAAGGTAACATTAATACAAAATATCAATGTTTGGGGCCCACCGAGTTTCTTGTTTTACAGAAAAAATTATACTTACACATTGAATTTTTCGTTGGCCCACTAATGTATTGAATTGTAGTGAATTAAGATTTGACAAAAATAAATAGGCCAACTTATAGGGGAATGCATTTGGGCGGGAAAACATTGAGTTAGCTTATTCTTTTAGTTTAGTGGGGATGAAGAAATGCAGAGGAGAAGTCGGGTCAATGCTAATTCACTCGGATTCAAGATGGACCCGCTCAATTCAAGGTAGACCCGTCTCAAAAATCAAGCTATGGACTCAAATACAAGCCACCGTGCGGCTCCTTGGTAGTCGTGTGCGCGTCAAAGATAGGAGAGGCCATTGTCGAAACGGGATGGGGACGAGGATGGGGATGAACTTGAAAGTGCAAAAACATCACTAAATCAAAAAGCAAGTAACGAAAATTACATTGATTAAATGATTGATTCTCCGTTGTGACTGATATTGATATCGCTGAAAATGTCAGAAACGAAGAGGAATTGGAGAATTCAGTAATGGAATTCATTCAGGTTCACTTAAGACGATCTGAATACAAAATTGCGGAGATTGAGATGATTTTCTTGAAATCAAATAAAGATCTTTGGGTTTTTCTTATTACGGTTCTTCCACAAATTGGGATTTTTTGTTTGGGTTTATTGAGTAGTTGATGAAAGATTTTTTAATTGGGTTATGTTTTGAGCCTTTCATGCTTTGCTAATGAGCTGCGTATGTTTTGTGTATTGAATCTCAACCATTTATTTCCTTTCATCTAATGGCTTAGATTTTCCAAACTCACAACTCACCATAAGAACCAAACTCACGATATATATATATATATATATATATATATATATATATATATATATATATATATATATATATATATATATATATATATATATATATATATATATATATATATATATATAGAGGCAAGATCCGGTGAGTTTGCCACTTTTCGTGAGTTTCCCCCGCATATATAAGCAAATGAGTTGACAAAACCCAATTATCAAAAATCTAGCCGTCATAATCGCCCCGCTTTCTCTCTCTTTCTCCCCTTTCCCTCTCTCTTGATAAAACACTGTTTCATCAAAAAATCAACCGAATTTTTTCATCAGTTCTTCAAATTTTGATCAACAAATTTGATCAAGAAAATTCATCGATTCTTCAAATTTGATCAACAATTCGTTCATTATTTTGATTCTTTCAATTAAAACTATCAATTTGTTCATCAATTTTTCGAAATTTGATCCACAATTCTCTGAAAACCCTAATTCTTCAAATTCGATCAAGGTATTGATATTTCTTCCCTATTTCGATTTAATAATCGAATAATTTGATAATTGAATCAAATAACAAATTCTCGCCATAATTTACGTGTTTTTCTAATAAAATTCAGCTTCAACGATCTTTGAATTGACGATCAAACGCTTACTATGATTGATAATAATCTTTGATAATCAAACAACGATGAATTCAGGTATAAATTTGTGACATAATCTTTGATATAAAAACTGTTGTTATTACGTTGATAAGTTTTTTGTTCAAATTATCGATTGCATGTAAGTTGTTTTCATATTGTTTTCATAACAAGTAATTGCATGTAAAGTTTAAAGCGTAATTGCATGTAGGTTTTCATTCATGATATCATTCAATATCTAGTATTTGAATAATTGGATTACAATAATACAATAAGCGCCTTACAGTATTAAAATAACTTTGTTATTACATTAAAATAACCGTGTGTGCATTGTGGTGGACTAGGCTACCAATTTCACTAAAACCCTTCCCCCTCTCGATAGAATAATTGCATTTGTATAATACAATAATCGCATTATAACGTTAAAATAATTTCTTTGTTACTGATTGTGTTTTTCATAATAAATACTATTTTATAGGATCGACAAAAAAATCCTTACAATAACTACTCTTTAATAATGAAATAACTTTGATATTACATTAAAATAACTGTGTGTGCATTGTGGTGGACTAGGCTACCAATTTCACTAAAACCCTTCCCCCTCGATAGAATAATTGCATTTGTATAATACAATAATCGCATTATAACGTTAAAATAATTCTTTCATTTACTGATTGTGTTTTTCATAATAAATACTATTTTATAGGATCTGACAAAAAAAATCCTTACAATAACTATTCTTTAATAATGAAATAACTTTAATACTACATTAAAATAACTGTGTGTGCGTTGTGGTGGACTAGGCTACCAATTTCACTAAAACCCTTCCCCCCTCTGATAGAATAATTGCATTTGTATAATACAATAACTGCATTATAACGTTAAAATAATTGCTGTTGCACAGATTGTGTTTTTCAAAATAAATACTATTTTATAGGATCTGACAAAAAAAATCCTTACAATAACTACTCTTTAATAATGAAATAACTTTGATATTACATTAAAATAACTGTGTGTGCATTGTGGTGGACTAGGCTACCAATTTCACTAAAACCCTCCCCTCTCTGATAGAATAATTGCATTTGTATAATACAATAACTGCATTATAACGTTAAAATAAATTGTTGCCTGATTGTGTTTTTCAAAATAAATACTATTTTATAGGATCGACAAAAAAATCCTTACAATAACTACTCTTTAATAATGAAATAACTTTGATATTACATTAAAATAACTGTGTGTGCATTGTGGTGGACTAGGCTACCAATTTCACTAAAACCCTCCCCTCTCTGATAGAATAATTGCATTTGTATAATACAATAACTGCATTATAACGTTAAAATAATTGCTGTAACAGAGATTGTTTTTTTCATAATAAATACTACTTTATAGGATCTGACCAAAAAATCCTTACAATAACTACTCTTTAATAATGAAATAACTTTAATACTACATTAAAATAAGCGTGTGTGTATTGTAGTGGACTAGGCTACCAATTTCATTAAAACACTCCCTCTCTCGATAGAATAATTGTATTTGTATAATACAATAATCGAAAAATAACGTTAAAATAAGCTGCTGCTGCAGAGGTTGTATTGTTTTGTTTTGTATAGAATCTAAGATATTGAAATTAATAATACCATAACAGTTTCTCTGTTTTAATGTTTCCAGGCATTGAAATTAATACTACCAATGCAACAACTTTTTCTACACCCCTTTGTTGCGTCGAAACAGGAGAAAATACTATCCATAATCCTGGGATTGAGATATACTCCAGGTGGCGGTGAGGAGTGGAATAGGATGGTAGAAAATGGTTTCAAACCTACTCTGGGGTTAATGTTTGTAAGTTTGGAGGAGGCAATAGAGTTTTACAATTTATATCTTTGTGGCTTGTGGTTTCATACCAAGGAAGTACACACAAACAAGATTCCGTGATGGTTTGATAGACAAAAAATCAATGGTCTGCAATAGACATGGATTCAAAGAGGATCGCAAAAAACTCAAACCTGTTGTTGAATTTGAAAACACGAGAAGAGAAAAAAAAAAGAGGAAAAGGTCTCAGTAGAGCCAAAGAAAACAAAAATAACAAGATTTGGTTGCAAGGCAAAAATACGGTTTTGTCTTTGTATTCAATGACCTTAAGGAGCTAATAGGGTATGCTATTGATACGTTTTATGAAGGTCATAATCACAAGCTCTGCTCACTCAAAGAACGGGAATTCCAGAAAAACGTAAGAACACTTAACCTTTACATGAAGCAGACAATTGTTAACAATTGTAAACTCAACATCGGGGCTACCAGGACTTTTAGAATTCTGGCGGAACAATCAAATGGGTATGCAAACATTGGTGCATCTCTCACAGATTTCAAGAACTTCAAAAGAAATATTAAATGTTATATAGGTGAGAATGATCTTGACATGATTCTCGATTATTTAAAGGCGCTTTCTCAAACGCAAGATGGCTTTTACTATGCTTACCAAGTTGATGAGGATAATTGTTTGGCTAAACTCTTTTGGGCAGATGCACAAGCAAGAATGAATTATTCCTTGTTTGGGGACACCATCACCTTTGATCCTACTTACGGTACTAACAAGTACCGCATGGCCTTCACCCCATTTCATGGTGTTGACAACCACAAAAAATCGTGACTTTTCTTCTGCGCACTTGTCGATCATGAGAACGATGGGTCATTCATTTGGGTGCTTAAGAAGTTCCTTGATTGTATGGGCAACAAGGAACCTCAGTGCATTCTTACTGATCAAGATCCGGCAATTAAACTCGGGGTGCGTTCTGTATTCAAGCAAGCAAGACATCGCTCGCATGTGGCATATAATGAAAAAACTTACCGATAAAGTTGAGTCACAGATTTGTAAGGAGACGGACTTTGTTGAGCGGATATGCGGAGTTGTTTGGGATCTTCGACTTGGAACCCATTGAGTTTGAAGAAAAATGGACTCAAGTGATTAATGACTTTGAGTTGAATGATAATACTTGGTTGACATACATGTATGGCAAAAGGCACAAATGGATACCTGCTTACTTTAGGGATTTGCCTTTAGGCTGCCTTTTGAAGACTACACAAAGATCAGAGAGTCAAAACAGTTATTTCAAAAGATTTGAGAGCATAGACGGCACACTTGTAGAATTTTGGTTGCGTTTTCAGAGTGCAATGGAACAACAACGCTATAATCACAGATTTCTTGATGCTGCAAGTGACAGCACATTGCCACAGGTTTCTTCTAAGACAATGATTGAAAAACATGCCTCTAAAATCTACACACATACTGTTTTCTATGAGTTCCAAGAGCAAGTGCAAATGGCTCCCTGTTCGTGTGCCGTTGTTGGATTTTTCGAGCAAGGAAACATGCACATTATAAATGTTGAAGATGCCTACAGGAAGCATAGAGTATTTCAGGTTATTCAATTTTATAAACATAACTGTCTTTTTACTTTAACATACAATAACTGTGATAAAAGAATACAATAACCGTCTTTTACCATTACAATAATCATGTGAAAACTATACAATAATCACAATTATGCTTTACAATAATTGATGTAGAGTTTATTTGCAATTGTTCTGATTTTTTTCCATAAATATATTAATTTGATAATGCTTTACTGTAATTGATAATGCTTTGCACTTGCCAATTTGTTACAATAATCAAGGATATGCTTTAAAATAATTGGGGAAGAGCTTTACAATAATCAGATACATGAGAGCTTTAAAATAATCAGAGGTATGCTTTAAAATAATTGTGCAAACGCTTTACAATAATCAGCTACATGAAGGCTGATAGAATAATTGCATTTGATCATTTGAATAACTGTCTAGAGATATTACAATAACAGCTTAAAGGCATTACAAAAACACTAACTTGTTCAGTCAATCAATGACAGCTACATCAAATTTGTTTAAACAATCAATAATGACTATCTAAACATTAGATTAAAATAATCAGAGGTATGCTTTACAATAATTGGCAAGTACATGTTGAACATAAAAAAACTGAAGGACTTCTACCTTGGTGTTAATTGCTAGTCTGCATAAAATAATTCATGTTGAACTATATAATAACTATGACTGCCTTTTAAAATAACTACACTGTGCATGCAGGTTGCTCACAATAATGAATCAAAGGAAACAACATGTACGTGCAAGATGTTTGAGAGGAAAGGAATCCTTTGTAAACACATTATATGGATTATATCGGAAAAGGATCGCAAAGCATACCGGAGCAAAGACATCGAAAGTAGATGGACGAAGAAATCATATAGAAAGCCTTTGTATGGACTGGATGGAAAGTTATTGCAAGACTACGATCCCACTGATTTGAGAAAATTGGAATTATCAAGGGTATGGTCAGAGTTTTATGCAACAATAAGTGTTCTTAACTCGATGCACGATAATCGAATCAAGGAGCTAAGTTTGATGCTTTTACAATTCCGAGAGAAAATAAATCCAACCAAAGAGAGCTTGACAAAGGATCAAGAACTGGAAATGCTCTTAGGTTGTTCAGCAAAATCAAATATTACTGTTCTTCCACCCAAGATTGCAAAAAACAAAGGAAGCGGCATGAGAATGAAATCAAACAAGGATAAGGCAATTGAGAAGGCGAGCAAACCGAAGAGGCTATGTAATAACTGCAAACAAATGGGACACCATGACAAGAGAAACTGTCCAAATCCGTTTGTTGAGCATGCTTTGGAGGAAGAAGATGAAGAGGAAAATGAAATGGAGGATGAAGATGAAGAAGAAGAATGAAAAATGAAAAATGCATTACGCTTTAAAATAATCAAGATTACGTTTTAAAATAATCCATATTATGCTTTACAAATAACCGCAAGATTGCAAAATAATTGTGTTAGACTTTTTTACAAGTAATCAGGGGTATACTTTACAATAAGTGTGTTAGACTTTTACAATAATCAAAGTTATGCTTTACATTAATTGATGTTGAATTTTTTTGCAATTGTTCGGATTTTGTTCATTTAATAATACCTTGCGCTATTACAATAATAATGTGAAAACTATACAATAATCACAATTATGCTTTATAATAATTGATCTTGAGTTTATTCGCAATCGTTCGATTTTTTTCCATAAATATATTAATTTGATAATGCTTTCTTTGTAATTGATAATGCTTTGCACTTGCCAATTTGTTACAATAATCAAGGATATGCTTTAAAATAATTGGGAAAGAGCTTTACAATAATCAGATACATGAGAGCTTTAAAATAATCAGAGGTATGCTTTAAAATAATTGGGCAAACGCTTTACAATAATCAGCTACATGAAGGCTGATAGAATAATTGCATTTGATCATTTGAATAACTGTCTAGAGATATTACAATAATGACTTAAAGGCATTACAAAAACACTAACTTGTTCATCAATCAATGACAGACTACATCAAATTTGTTCAAACAATCAATAACATGACTATCTAAACATTAGATTATCGAACAAATCCATCTAGAATTGTTTGCTAAATCCATCTATAATCAATCAATTGTTCTTTTATTTGTTTCGCCGAGAAGGACCCGAGAATTTGTTGTTTTAACCCTTTTCTTCCCTAATCTTCTGAATTTTAAAACTTCTTTCTCTACTTCCGATATACTCACTTTGAAAGTTCCCACTTTTTCCAAAAGAGATGCTCTTGACTCGTTGACATCTGACATCAACAAAATAGCAACCATCTCAAGCCATATAGGAATCCTCTCACATTTCTTGTTAACCACATACAATCCTTGCTCGTGATTCCCTTCATATGTGAGCATGTGAAACATTGTGTAAAATCCCGATTCCTTATCACCCTTGATAGTCGCTTTCCATTCAAAATCAACATTCACGAATGTAAATGTGTTAATGACAACTCCTTCTTTTGCTGTTTTCCTTGTCTCCAAAAAGTCAGAAAAACAATTAACCTACTGACATGTACAAAAAAAGAAAGAATTAGAAAGCACGACTATACAATAACAAGTTTAAAACAATACAATAACTTTGTTACAAAGAATACAATAATTCTGACTGAAAATAGCATTTGTATATGATCAGGAGTTAGAAAAACGTACTGCAATCTTTGCAAGTCTGTAGAAATCGGATTTTTCCCAATCTTTATGCGACGTATGGTCCAGCACATCAACCGTCTTGTTCATAAAGTTCACACAAACACAAAAGTAGTACTTCTCTAAAGACAACGGGATGAAGACAAGGTCCACATCGATCTCAGAGTTTACAACATTTTCACCTAAAAAATGGGACCAAGACTGCACAACCTTGTCTTTCTGGCTGTCAGTTACATCATCACTATCCGCTGCTTGCTCTAGCATCTCTTCAAAGATTTCCTATAAATACCATAAAACTGTTAATAAAATTGAAGATAAATGATTAAACATTCTACAGTAACTGAATAATGAAAAACAGATCATACCATATGTTGTGTACCAAGGAACATCATCACTGGCGCTTCTTTCTCCTTAACCTCCATGAAATTCAAGACAACTGACCAGGCAGCTATTACGCGCAACTCAGTGTAATCTTCGGGCTTCGTAGAAAGAATATCAGACCTATCCAAGATAGCATTGCCCGAAAAAGAAGTTCACCGCAAAGGAGTTAAAAAAAAAAAAAGCTTAGTAAATTTTAAAAACAATATTTAAAAATAACTACAAAGAACAATAAACGAGTTTTTCATAAAACAATAACTATGTTAATGTAATACAATAATCGATTATTGTACTACATTAACATAGTTATTGTTTTATGAAAACTCAGTTATTGTAATTGTAAAAAAACATAGAATAATTGAACTTGTAGAATACAATTATTAGAATAATCACACAAACTTGTTTCTCATTGAGTTTGGACAAAAATGAACATACTCATCTGCAAGATTGTAATCATCCAAGAAACAATAATCAACAACTTGTTTCTTCTTGCTTGGCATAGCGCGTGTATATCTGCTGTTAGCCCTCATAACTTTTGAAACAACAAGAAGATTTGTATCTGCCTTGCCACAGTTTATTGAGCACCAAGACCATCGAGTTCGGTCCGCTACCTCGGCCCGATCTAATCATCACAGCGCTCATAGGTGTACCAGGCATACTCTTTTTCCTAGGCCCCGGAGTACCTACACCATCATCGGGTTCCTCCGCCATAACCCTAAGAGCTTCCAAAGCATCGCTTCACCCTTGCCGCTTCCAACTCGGCTAACCTACGCTTCTCAAGCAAAAACAAACAAAGGTGCCTTTGTCTTTGTAAAATCATCAACCAAATCCAACAATTTTTTCCTAATTTTGTTGATATTGGCTAAAACCAAGATGGCAGCTATCTCAGCTCTATATATGATCCTTTTCAATGCGTCATGCAACTCAGATTTGAACAACTTCCCAAAGATAAAACATCATATGAATCATGACAAAAACACCACAATCCAAATTCAGGGACCCTTCCGATTTCCACCCAAAAGCCACATTTACAAATTTGAAATTGCGGACCTCACCGCCTCTTTCAAAACCTTTCTCGACAAGATAACTACCAAATATTTCAACCTGGTTACATTTTTAAATCAAAAATCATCACTAAAGAACAAGAAAAATAACTAGAAGAAGTAGATGAAAACAAAAACTTATAATAAGGTACATACAATAGAGTTGGTAGCCAACACCCAGATACTATCTTCAAAATCATCATATACACGATTGTCAAGATAGTCCACAGTCTTCCCCACAAAGTTAACAACAACACAGAAAAAATGATCTCCAAAATGAACAGGAATAAAAACCTGGCATGATAAAACAGACGTACATAAACCTTTGTTGTTCTCAACAATAAAATAATCAACGAGAAGAAAGAAAAGAAAGAAAGAATTGGAAAAATTACCAAATCGGCACCAATGTCAAGAGAACCTTCGTTGTTCTCAATGACAGTGTCCCAAACATTAGAAATTTCCTTTCTGTATAAATCTTTCTCATCATCAGCAACTTTGATAAGCTTAAACAAAGAAGCCTATGAAAAATATTACCACACGATAAGAGAAAATGAAATATCACAATGAAAAAACTTGGTTAATCGAATACAATAACTACTATTACGCTTTACAATAACTACCACAACAAAAACACTTTCATAATACAATAATCGAGTTTTCATAATACAATAACATTGTTATTGTAATACAATAATCGATTATTGTATTACAATAACAATGTTATTGTATTATGAAAACTCGATTATTGTAACTTGTAAAAAAGAGAATAATTGAACTTGTATAAATACAATAACCGAAATACAAGTATTAGAATAATCAGAAACAATAAACAAAATTGAAGAATAGGAAAATTGAAGAATAGGAAAAACTGTTTTAGTTTGAATCAAAAAAAAGCTAATATACTTTACAATAATAAAGTAACTACAATAGAATAACTGTCATAACCATTGTAAATTTATCAAACAGTAAATATATAAAAAAAATTTCACATACCGAATGACTTGTACAAAAAAAACTTCTTGTGGGGGATAACCCTTTCCCAACCTTGACCAGCATGTCATTAAGTAAGAATGACCAGCAATCAATCACGTTCGATGTGATCATAGTCTTAGCAGACAATGAAATAATGTCATCTCGAGTTAACATGTGATGAAATGAAAACACAACCAAATCCTCCCTGCCACATGAAAACAAATTATATAGTAGATATATTAGCAAAAAAAGAAAAAAAAAAGAGAGGGGACAAAAAACATATAATGCTTACCCAATTCGTAGGTCATGATCGTGCAGAAAACAGTAATCAAGTACAGTCTTCCTCCGCATTAAAATAGGAGCAAAAAGCTCCTTGTACTTGCACAAAAAAACAGAAACTACAACTGCATCAGGATTGGGTGATTCACAATCTAAATCACACCCTATACCACAAATCCCAAAAAACGTATGCTCAGGCATAACGTCTGAATGCAGCAGGTAAGCACTTATAACAGAATTATCTTGGATTCTATCCCCAACAACACCCTCGTTGACAACTTTGTTAACAACGTCATCCACACTACTCAAGTCCACAGTTTCATTCTCAACATCAATATTATCAATGCCGTCATCAGTTGGCACCTCCTCATTCGGTTTCTCAACCGCTACATCAGAGACCTTATTTTTACCTTTCTCCCGAGAATAAACCACCTTATATTTTTCGGGATCAAACGCAAAACCCCCATTCCTTTCATCTTTTCCCTTTTCATGCTCCCCCTTTTCATGCTTCCCCTTTTCATGCTCCTTACAAAAACTTTCATACAACGGCAGTTTACTTCCCGCCTGTTTCATTTCCTCAGCTTTTTCACAAATAAAATTGAAATATTTAGTGAACAAAGAATCATCGTCACTAATGAAAGCAGGAGTCGAAGAAACTGAAGTGGCTGTCGAAGAATCTTCAACTGTTGAAGAACCACACTCCTTCCCCATCGCTTCCTTCCGTTGCGTGTACAAATGGAGAAATATCTCAACATCCCTCTTCATCATCAAAAGATGTGCTTGGGAAACCTAAGAAAAAGGAAAAAAAATGAATAATTATACTAAGTCTTTACAATAATTATAATAACTCTTTACAATAATTATACTAAGTCTTTACAATAATTGTCCTAAGTCTTTACAATAATTGTCCTAAGTCTTTACAATAATTGTACTAAGTCTTTACAATAATTGTCCTAAGTCTTTACAATAATTATAATAAGTCTTTACAATAATTATACTAAGTCTTTACAATAATTGTCCTAAGTCTTTACAATAATTGTCCTAAGTCTTTACAATAATTGTCCTAAGTCTTTACAATAATTGTCCTAAGTCTTTACAATAATTGTACTAAGTCTTTACAATAATTTACAATAATTGGAAAAATAACTGCTACAAAACTTTAAAATAACTACACTACACCTTTACAGTAACTACACAAAAATGATTGAAAGAATGATTGGAACTTACATCAGCGGCCTTTGCTCGAATAACATCATCAGTATCAAAACAGTCAGGCAGTTCCAGATACTTTTTCCCGTGTTCGGAGTTTATCAACGACCGCACACACCTCAGCAGACTTTTGCTTCTCTTAAGCGTTTGCGAGACAGGATACACACCATTGACATATTCCCCATTACCTAGCGAACCAGACTTGAGCTCTGAAATACACCTACTAACAAAATACTTCTCATCCCAGTGCTTGATAAGAGGAGTCTCAGAAGACATTGTTTTTTCCGTAAAAGACAAACGATGGAAGTATGCCACCATAACAACAAGTATGCAACCACGCAAAGTAGACGACCCAGTTCTACACTGCTCAACACCTGCGACTAATTTATCAAACACATACGCACACCAATCCAAATGGTGGATACGTGAAACATCTTGCACCGCTTTAAGAATTGTAAAGTCAATTCCATAATTTGAAGGGGGAGCAAGGACAATGGACATAGCATAAAGCACAAACAGCCTCCGAAATTCATCTCCCCCATCATCCCCCAAATCAGTAATTGCAGTATAAACAGCAGGGATAGTAACATAATTTGTCCCTTCTACGTTAAACTTCTTCCGGAACTCAGCTTTCAACGTTTCTTGTGAAGACAATACACTATGTCCAGTATAAACAACCTGAACCTTATCACCACCATTTGGCAATCCAAAAACATCACACACATCATCTTTTGACAGAAGAAATTTGACATCTCTTGCTTTAAAAATATGAGCAGTAGCATTAAAGTGTTTTACAAACAATGGTATAACACCCAATGGTATCTTGGTCACTTTAAAATCAAGCAAACCACCAAATCCGATCTCAATGACACCTTTTTTGATTTGGACCAAGTTGTTTTACCAGATTAACCAAACCATTAGACGACAAATGACTCACTTTAATGTTTGAAGCACTGAAAAAGGAAAATCAAGCAAAAATTAAAAAGAGTAACACATCAAATAAAGAGAAACTCATAACAAGGGGGCAGCACACATATACTCACATGTTCAATTTTGAAGTTCCAGGAACCTTACTGAGCTTCTTTTTTGGAAAATTTACTTTTGAGCGTTTCAAATCATCTTTATTACCATCTTCGGGCTCCTCGCTACGTTTAGGACCCATTTGTTTGTATCGAGCAAAGAATACAAAATTATCAGAATAAACACAAAAAATATGACAACAACTAATACAATAACTGAATTTTAATAATACAATAATCAAAGATACAAAGAATACAATAACTGGACTTGACTAAAATGATAACTAAATAATACTACGTATAGAATAACTAAATTACTATATTACAATAAATATCACAATACATTACAATAACAACATCAATATATTACAATAACAAACTTTTCATATCAAGATAACTGGACTTGACTAAAAGCTGACTTTTAAACACTAACCAAAGATCAATATCTAAAATAATACTCATTACAATAACAGATTTTCTAAATTACAATAACTAGCACAAATACATTACAATAACAACATCAATATATTACAATAACACAAATAATTCCAAACAAACACACATTATGTTCATTAGAATGTACAGGAATTCAAGACAAAAAAAGAAAAACCTGAAGAAAAGATACAAAAAATGAATTACGAAACCCTAAATTATGCGGAAAAATTGAAAAAATTAATTTAACAACAAAAACAAAACAAAATTAAACTATATACTAAACAAAATGAAGAATAAACACAGAAAACAAAAGAAAATCAAGTAGAAAACAAGAAGAGGAACCGAAAATCGAGTAGAAAATCAGCGGAAATTGAGCACAATAACTGAAGTTCAATTGAGTTCATTGATTACCTGTTGAGAGAAACCGAAAATGGAGTAGAAGGACGAACAAATTGAGCACAAAAACTGAAGTTCAATTGACGAGAACCCGAATAAACCGACGAACGAAATTATAAGAGAGAACACGGAAAAATCGACGAGGATTTGCGAAAAAATCGAACGAAAATATGAGAGAGAAAGAGAGAGAAAGATAGAGAAATAGTGAAACTGAATGAAAAAAAGTGGGAAAAAGAAGATCAAGTGTCAATAATTTACTTTATATATGAGATGTAAGATTAAATCTCAGCCACATATCTTATGTTAGATGAATGGTCCAGATTTAGAGGGGTAACTCACCAAAAGTACCCTAACTCATTTGATCCTATTTCTATATACATATATATATATATATATATATATATATATATATATATATATATATATATATATATATATATATATATATATATATATATATATATATATATATATATATATATATAGTCGGGGTCAGGTGCGAACTAAAGTACGGTGCGAACCGTACGAACTACCTATTAAAGGCTGACTTTTATTACACTAAAAAGGCCCAACCTCTTATAACTCACCTAAAGCCCAACCCCAGCCATATTTTCAAATTACAAGCAGCCTACTTCAAATCCTAATCTTCCTCACCACCGCCACCTGCCGCCGGCAACCACCAGCAGACGCCAACTCTCCCGGCGACACCTCCATCAACCATGCCATCGACGGACATCATATCGGAGTTACCGCTTTCCTTATCTTCCCCTTCCCTAATCCTTTCAAACTTTCACCCTCGACCTACTGCCGCCGACGATGACGAGCACCATAACGACGCAGCATCTCCGGCGACCACGACGATGATGCAAAAGTCGTATGATTTTAATCTTAAATAAACTTTATCACGACGGCTTCTTTCATCTTCATTTCAATAACAAGGTTCAAATTCTCTTTTTCATTCTTTGTATTCAGCTTAATTCCAGTTTTTCTAGTTTCTATGTTTGGAAAATGCTTGTCGTACTTCAATCTGAGGTATTTTAGGTTGATTGATTTATCGGCGTTTTGAAATCTCTATTTTCGAGTAGTCTTCTTTGAGGATTTATGTGATTTTGGTTTTGAAATTGACAAATTAGGTACTATTTTGTTTATGAATCTTGTTTGAATTTAGGATATCTGATGCTTCAAATGATTTTTGGTTTTCGGATTTGACCATATTTCTGTTTTAGTAAATTTGATAAAAGGTTGGTTCAGTTAGAAATACTTGGGATATCAATACTGTCATGTTAGCATAGGTTAGTCGATTGTATCTTGACTCTTGTTTTTGGTATTGGCTTGATCTTGTCAATTTGAAAAAAGGTTGGTTCAATAAATTAATTGTTTAATGAGTTAATTGTGGAATTGATACGAGAAATTGATGTTGTATTTGTCTACATATATATAATTTCATTTAGACTCCCTTCTAAAAGAAGCTTGCTTGTAAAACTGGTTGGTTATGAAGGGTTTGTTGAGTATTTTCACCAATTGTTATAATTCAATGAAGGCGTGTGTGTGTCGGAAATCGGAATGTTGTTGTGTTACTGTAGATACCCAGTATCTGCTGAGACGCCAACAAACACCCAATGATTATCGGACTACAACATACTTTGGAATCGCGGCGTTTGATCGACAGTTTGTGTACAACTTTACGTCGGAAAACTTAAAATGATTTCAAAAATAAAACATTTCAAAAATACTTGGAGTGTTTAATGCACGACGATGGGGTCACAATGACACTAACTAGAGTCAAAACCGACACTGGACCAAAAAACCGACTCAAAAATTCAAATCCCGACTCCAATAACGAGTCAAACCGAGTCAACCACTAAAAACAAAACTTTTCAAACCTTCTATGCTAATATTTCCCGGATTTATGTTTGGTCAAGTACCAAACATATGACTACAAATCCTAGGATAAAACAAATCATGATTGTTTTTGTGTGAAAGTGACAAGACACTTCGAAGACCCGCGACGTGGCTCGCGCCTCTTTGAGCAGCCCAAGTGGCCACGTCGCTTAAAACTCACACAACCACTCATTTTATTATAATTATCCCTCAAATGCCCCCATTTGAGAACTTACGCGAGCGTCCGCCCCCTCTTTTCTCCCTTAAAATTCTCGATTCGACTTCTTAAGTCACAATCCGACGCGTGTTTACGACCTACCGATCGTAAATGCAAGCCTTACACATTGTTTGGTACCGTCATCGTGCATTAAATCACTTGACCGACCACTATCTTTTTACTTACCAAAACGGTTTTAAACCGAGTTTTTTCCGACCAAACGAGTTGTTACACTTACGTCGGTCACTCGCCATAACCAAACTTGTAAGTATGAGGGTGTAAAAATCCTCCTTTTATCATGTTTTCATTTTTTTCATGATTATAACATGCTAAAACGTGCATAACATGAACCAAAACATGGAATAAACGAGCCAATACTGATTTTTGGCCTGAGATAGAAGCCCCTTAGTTCGCCGGCTTGCCCGCGCCTCAATGGGGTGTCCAGGTCAGACCTCAACCGTGTTTGTTCTCGTCATTTCCCTTTAATTCATTTTCGTATTTACAATCGGTTTTTACTATTTCAAATATTTTCGAATCTTTTTATTTATTTTATTTGTTTTAACCATAAAATATTTTTCACCCTTGGTTCCTCATACCATGACGGTTAAATCCGTATTTTGGTGATAATATTTGGTTATCAACATTTAAAAGGTATTTTAAAGCCTTTTATTTTATTTTTGGGAGGTATTTTAAAGCCTTTCATCATTTCTTTACATTTTCAAAACAAGCATATTAGTCACCCACACAAAGTCATCCTTGGTTCTACATACCATGCCGGATTTTAACCCGGGTACGATGATGAATATCGACTAATTACA
The DNA here is from genome assembly GCF_048544455.1 of Silene latifolia. Classification (NCBI taxonomy): domain Eukaryota; kingdom Viridiplantae; phylum Streptophyta; class Magnoliopsida; order Caryophyllales; family Caryophyllaceae; genus Silene; species Silene latifolia. The sequence continues at coordinate 52,388,241 of NC_133536.1, forward strand.
TTCAAATGAACTTAAAACAATTAGTTCATAATCATTTTCAAAACTATTCATGTCAAGTTTGTCAAAGTCGAACCCGACACCGAATATCATCAAATAATGATGATTATTCGAGTCTCGTTCCTCAAATCAACAAATGCGGTCTAAACGACCCCTTCAAACCAAATCGGGTCAAATACCCATTTTTCAATACGTTTTATAAACGTTTTTCAAAAGGTCAGAACACGGCATATCACCGTAGGTTGACCCGCGCCTAAAACAGGCCTTTCAATTCTCGTTTTCAAAACCAGGGGAAGCCTTTTTACGCCGCCGAGTATGGCTTTCAAAAGACCGCTATACATCCACGGATTGGCTTGGCGTGTAGGTGGCCGTGTCCACAGATTGGCGACTCCGCTGCAGAGAACTAGGACACTTACGTCTTTGTGATCCGTAGATGGTGAGACTCGAACGAGGTCTTGGTTGGAATGCATTAATTGATATTACGGTCACGGTCGGGTTCCTTGTCCAGGCCCACAACCTAACCCTTTTCGACCAATTGGCTCGTCTCGTCGGCGTGAGTTTTCACATCCCCGCGTTTCGAATCCCGATTGAGTCAAGCATACCATTGACGTTACACATTTCTGTTTCGTCAAAGAGCTTTCATCACTTTCGAGCACGAGGCTAGGGCACCCTCCTTACACATTTTGTTTGGATTGGTATCCCTCTCGCAAATCGGAGTTTGATTGCTTGGTGTGTAACCCACTCTCTTAAGCCAAAACCCGTGTCAGCATTATACATAATATAATGAACTATAAGTGCTTATGTGCTACTTGATCATAAGTCCTTCCGTGTCATTTTCGAACTTTCAAAATCACTTTTTTTGCGCCGTTATAATGGCCGTTTCAAACCTCGGTCGTTCACCGACCGTTGCACGCCTTTCTAGGCCGTCGTAATGACGATTTTCCAACCGGTTTTTATAACCATTTCAACACGCCTTTTTAGGTCATCGTAATGACGATTTTCAAACCCGGTTTTTCACAACCATTTCAAATCACCTTTTTACGCCGTTATAATCGCCGCGTCTAGACACGGATTCTAACCCGTTTCGCGCCGACAATGGCTCTTTCAAAACCCGAGAAAAGCACACGCCCTTTTCTCGAGACACTTTCGAGATCCCGAGGACCATGCACCGTCCCCGAGACCTCTTCAAGCATTTCAAACTCGATTTTCAAAACATACAATTTTGAATTTAAACACCGTCTTGGGAAACAATGCACTATTTTCCGAGCCGATTCAAACTCGAACCGTCTTTTGCAAATAAACTTAAGACAACCCTTTCAACTGACCGACTTGCGGAGATCTCTATCTTCGGAAGTCGTCCATAAAGTGTCGAATGAATCTTTTTGAAAATTTCTATTTTCGAAAACTTCAATCCACCATTCCAATTCCGCCTCGTGTCTATCGAGTCGAAGCAAACGTACTTATGGATCTTTACTTATGAGTTGTCTCACCAGGAGACCCGTCCAATGGCGTCGCGCCGCTATGTTGGACTCGTGTCAAAAGTTCGGTCAACACCGTCACGTCATAAATCGAGTCAGCACCGAGGAACCATACACGGTAACCCTCGTCTTGTTGAGTCTGATCTTTGTCTTGTCCTTTGCGTTGTCTGCATTCAGTCTTTGAACTGTGTCGGATTGAGTTGTAATGTGAGCCATTTTTCTGCCTCAAAGCCACAGCCCCGTCTTCAACTTCGTCTGTCAACCACAACAACAATGATAACAACAGAGATGTCACGACTGATCAGCTAGCCAGCCTGCTTACCGCTCTTAAGGTCACCCTGGATCGCGTCGAGACCCGTATCGACGCCCTGGAGAACAAGGAAACTGGAGAACATAATACTCCACCTCTGACTGAAACCGAGAAGAGGCTAAAGCTCTTGGAAGAACAGCTCCTAGCCCGGGGTAACAATATCGTGAGAACAACCAAAGGTTCGAACCTGTTGGGGATCAGTTACCCGACAACTTTACCCTAACTGATGTGCCTAAGTTTAAAGGAGTGGAGGACCCGCTCAATCATATCCGTGCCTTCAAAGACTACATGGCTATTAAAGAGGTCAAACAAGAACTTTTCACCCACATCTTTCTGTCCTCCTTGGAACCAATCCCTCACCAGTGGTACTACTCCCTTGATCCGAAAAACCTTACTACTTGGGATGAGGTCGTAGTTGAATTCGCCAAACAATATGCCGATAATGTTGAAATCCAAGCTAATACCCGTACTCTCGAGGTTCTAACCCAGAACGATAAGGAAGGGTTCACCGAGTTCTTAACCCGTTGGAGGAAGGTGAGTACTCAATTGGTCAGTAAACCGAGTGAATCAATTTTGGTGGAAAAGTTTGTCAACAATCTCCGCCCAGTGTATGCCAACTTACTAAGGTATCAAAATATTAAGACCTTCCATGATCTGCAAATTCTGGGGACATGCATTGAAGATGACCTCGGGAAGGGTGTCTTGGCCAAGACTACTGGCAGAGGCTACCAAGGATCCAACTCAACCGGATCCCGCCCTTACGGCCAAACAAACAAAATCGATGAGGTCAACCTCGTTGAACCATCTACTAAGAGAGCTGAGCGCCCCCAGAGAGTGTTCACTAATATAGGGTCAACTTACGCAAGTGCTCTGAAGAGGCTCATGGACCAGGGAAAGTTACAACCAATCGGACCCACCTCGGATCCGACCGATGCTAAGAAATCCCGCTTCTGGAACCCAATGCCTATTGTCAGTACCATCAAGGGAAAGGGAATGATACCGAAACCTGCTTCAAACTCAAACACATCATCCAAGACATGATTGAGAAAGGGGATTTGCCTTTACCTCCGCCGACTAAGCCAAACAACAAAACAAATCCTCTGGGGATCCACGCCATCTCCGACAATGAGCCAACTATCGACTGGTCACGCCTCATCCTGCCAGTTGATGACGAGGTGAATGCCTTGGAGAAAGTTCCCTCGGACAGGGTGTTTATGTTCAGTGTTGCCACTATGCTCACTATGTTCCAACAGGTTGAGGAAGCCATAGCGAGTCTCTTCGAGAGGATCACCCGACTTGACGATGCCTACCGTCGGCTTTTTTTCAGTCCTCCACCACCACGCCCGAGGGAGAGTCCCCCGAGCACCCAAAACTACCCACGCCAGGACGGATTGCTCCCGCGACCATTCTGGCATGCACCTCACAATAATCAACCCCACAAAAATCAACCCCACAAAAATTACCCTCACAAAAATATCCCTCACGAAAACTACCCACCGAGGAATACCCCTCCAAGGTGCCTTCGAGATCCTGAAATCAATGGCATCTGGAGAGATGATGTTGAAGATGTCTACCTTGTCCCACAAAAAGAGAAACGGGCGAAAGAGATCGCTCACCTTAACCGGTTCGGACGCCCCTATCAAAACCCGAACAATCCAACGGTTGTTCCAACAACAAACGACCAAGTTGTCTCGGAAGTAGACATTCAACCGAGAGCTCCTGAGAATTCAATCCTCAAGCAGCTTCAGAAGGCGAAAGCCGAAACCTCAATCTGGCAACTGATCGCAACGTCCTTTGAGCATCGACAGGCTTTGCTACAGGCCTTGGGAAAGTTAACCATGCCCTCCACCTCTTCCCCTGAAGAAATAGTGGCGCACATGACAAGGGACACCCCTGACTTGAACAACCCAGTCGTCTTTTCCGACGAAGATATCCCTCCCTTCGGAGCCAATCATAACCTTGCCCTGTACATCACCGTACAATGCCTCAAGAAGAATGTACCCATGGTCCTTGTAGATGACGGATCCGCGGTAAATGTCATTCCCCTCAAGACTGCTCACAAGCTGGGTATCAAGGAAGCTGATTTGGTCCCAACAAATCAAGGGGTACGCGCCTACGACGGCACTCGTCGCAAGGTCGCGGGGCTCATCACTCTGACTGTCGCAACCGGACCGCTGGAAAGACAAACCAGTTTTCAGGTGGTCGACATCGACGCCTCTTTCAATATGGTCCTGCGACGTCCCTGGATTCATGCCGTCAAGGCAGTTACCTCGACCCTCCACCAGAAGATCAGGGTCCCCTTCAACGGGAACACAATCACAATTCCTGCTTCCCCGATCAAAGTTGTCATGAGAAAGGGAATAGCCTCCCAGACCATTGAGGAAGATGATAATGAAATGTGGGGATTCCAAGCTGTGAATGAAATAACTGATGAATCAACACCCTTTGATTGTGACCCGTTTTCCAACCTCACAGTCAACCATATCATGATGCGCCAGGGTTACTTCCCGGGTTTGCCCCTCAATCCACTGAAGAGCACCTTACCTCCCTTGAAACAGGCTAAGGTCCCCAACATTCCCCTTGGGCTGGGATATGAACCTACCGATGAAGATATCCAGGAGATGAACCTCCTAGTCCGAAAACGCAAGAAGCACGAAGTTATCCTCCGTCCCTATCATCTGGCCCTCAATGGATACTTTGTTCCCGAGGGAGAATCAGAGCTCTACCATGGCTTTCCGGAGCCGATCTATGACTCTGTGGCCAAGGCTAGGTACCCGGGTGTGGAAGTCTTCCAGGACTTCTACTTCATCCTTGACAACACCGAAGCTGCATCAACCGAGTCTAAGTCGTCGTCATACCTCGACGGACAAGCTGTCACTCTCCTCTTTGGGGAAGATAACATCAAGCACCTCGACTATGAGGACATCATCAACATCGCCCTGAAGGACAATCAATTTGACCCAACCGCCTTGATCTCCGACACTGACCCGGAGAAAGCTACACAGGGCTGGAGGAAGACCGTCAAGTGGACCGATCGCCAAGGCCGCATTCTCAAGATCACAACTGGAGAAGGCTCTATGTTCAAGGAGGGAAGTGAAGAAGAATCTGAATCTGAGTCTGAGTCTGAGTCGGAGTTAGAGTCTGTCGTAGCTCCTAACCCTCCTGATGTCCCCGTCAAGGTCCCCTTCCCGCTGTTTTACCACAAAGTCGTGGCTGATTCAAAGGCTGAGTCTACTAGGGTCGCCCCCACTCCCATGAAAGGTGACAACCTGGAGCCTATTACAGGGGCCACCTCCTCTGCTGTGTCGCCTCTGACTAACCACGAGATGTCTGTCCTTTCCGAGCTTTTCGCTCGTGTCAACTTAATGAACGCTAAGTTTTCTTATGACTCGTCTCAATTTAACTGCAATGCAGTTCTGAATGACTACGAGGAATTTGACTTGAGTGACTACCCACCTCACTTAGCCAAAGAACTTGAAAAATGGGAAACCAGAACCCCCATTATTGAGGAGACCGAACCTATTAATGTAGGAACCGATAACACACCTCAAGAACTTAGGATAGGGACAACCCGGGACCCCTCGGAAAGACAACAGTTCATTGACCTCCTCCTCTAATACAAGGACGTGTTCGCCTGGTCCTACAGAGATATGCCCGGTATTGACAGGGAGATTGCAGAGCAGCGGATACCCATTAAGCCCGGAGCTAAACCCGTGAAACAAAAGCTACGCCGAATGTGTCCTGAATGGGCCCTGAAAATCAAGGAAGAAGTAGACAAATAGTTCAAGGCTGGGTTCATCAAAGTGTCTGAATACTCTGATTGGGTGGCCAACATTGTGTCCGTACCAAAGAAAGACGGAAGAATTCGGGTTTGCGTCGACTTCAGGGATCTCAACAAGGCTAGTCCTAAGGACGACTTCCCTTTGCCACATGTTGACATTCTGGTGGACAATACTGCCGAGCACGCTCTCCTATCATTCATGGACGGGTATGCTGGGTACAACCAGATTAAAATGGCTGAGGAAGACATGCACAAGACAGCGTTCACTACACAGTGGGGTAAATATTGCTACACGGTCATGCCTTTCGACCGCATTAACGCCGGAGCAACCTATCAAAGAACCGCTACCACTCTCCCACATGATATGATGCATAAGGAGTTAGAGGTGTATGTCGATGACATGATTGTCAAATCAAGAGAACGGGACGGCCACATCAGTGCCCTTCGAAAATTCTTCACTCGTCTGCGGAAATATAACATGAGACTAAATCCTCAGAAGTCTGCATTCGGGGTCACCTCCGGAAAACTCTTGGGACATGTCGTCAGCAAAAGAGGCATTGAGATTGATCCAACCAAAATCAAAGCCCTTCAACAAATGCCTCGGCCTAGGAACGAGAAGGAGATTCGGGGATTTCTCGGTCAGGTTCAATACATCACCCGCTTCATTGCCAAGCTCACCATGATTTGTGAACCAATATTCAAGAAACTTCGCGCCTCCGATCACACCGATTGGGACGACGATTGTTAAAAGACCTTCGACAGGATAAAGGAAATCCTATCCAAGCCTCATGTCCTCATGCCATCTCAACCGGGGATTCCTCTATCTCTGTACCTGACTGTTACCAACACAGCCATGGGAGTAATGCTAGCACAAACAGTCGGCAACGAAGAACGAGCCATCTACTACATCAGCAAAAAGTTCATTGAGTACGAGACAAGGTACACCCAATTGGAAAAGACATGCCTTGCCCTAGTATGGTCAACAAAGAAGCTGTGGCATTATATGCTCAGCTACACGGTCCATATCTACTCCAAGATGGACGCGGTTAAATATATCTTCGAAAAACCCGTACTAAACGGAAAGCTGTCTAGGTGGACGCTCATGCTGTCTGAGTTTGATCTCAAGTTTTTACCCCTCAAGGTTATCAAGGGAAGAGCAGTTGCCGATTTCCTAGCAGAAAATCCCGTCAACGAGGATCCAACGACCGACACGTAGTCACTTCCTGACGAAGACATCCTTTGTGCCGATTCTAACGCATGGGATCTATACTTCGACGGTGCATCTACTCTGAGAGGCTTCGGGGTAGGAATCCTTCTAATATCACCGAAGGGAGAACATGTTCCGATCTGGGTCAAGCTAGACTTTACTGTCACCAACAATGCTGCTGAATATGATGCGTGTCTCATCGGCCTACAAGCAGCCATCACACTTGGCATCAAGAGGCTGAGGGTCCATGGCGATTCCTCGCTCATCATCAATCAGGTGTCCGCATCATGGAAAATCTGATCTTACAGCTTAGCTCACTACCGAGCAAAGATCAATCAAGAGGCCGAGTTCTTCGACCAAGTCGACTACTTCTACTTGCCACGAGGGGAAAATCAATTTGCTGATGCCTTAGCAAAACTTGTCGTGCTCGTCAACTTACCTGACGACATGACATCAATGCCCCTATGTGTCGAGAGAAGGAGCGAGCCAGCCCACATTTGTGCAATCAACGACGACCAGGAAAGCCATGATGAACCCTAGGTACCAATCCATCCTCAACTATAAAACCAAAAATGAATTCCCTCCCAACTTTGATCAAAGGGGACAAAGTGCCATCCATTTACTTGTATAACAATTCGTGATAAACCAAAATCAACTATACAAGAGAACGCCCCAAGGGATTCTCCTCCTTTGCATTGACCATCACAAAGCCAAAAAAGTCATGGGAGAAGTCTACGATGGAGAATGTGGCCCTCACATGAGTGCAATGATGCTTACCCGGAAAATAATGCGGCTAGGTTACTACTGGACCACCATGGAAGTTTATTGTCGTAACTACGTCAAACATTGCCATAATTTCCAAATCTTCGCCAACATACAACACATACCACCATCCCTTTTATACACCATGACATCACCCTGGCCTTTCTCAACCTAGGGCATCGACATCATCGGGAAAGTCAACCCGGTAGGCACCAAGGGAAATTGTTTCGTCCTTGTCGCCATCGACTACTTCACCAAATGGGTGGAAGCGCAGTCATATGCAGTCTTGACCGCCAAACAAGTGGCCAAGTTCATCCAGAACAACATCATCTGCCGGTATGGGGTACCCCATGAAATCATCAGCGACCAAGGCTCTCACTTCCGGGCGGAAACTCAAGCCTTGCTGGACAAATACAAAATCAAACGACATCAATCATCCCCTTACCGTCCCCAAACTAACGGAGCGGTGGAGGCAGCGAACAAAACTCTTGTCACCATTATCAAGAAAATGCAAGACAACTACCGTGATTGGCCGAGCAAACTCCCATTCGCACTCTGGGGATACCGAACCTCCATTTGAACACCGACAGGCGCTACACCCTTCTACCTAGCATATGGTATGGAGGCGGTTCAACCAGTAGAGTTAGAGGTCCCTTCTTTACGCATTCTACTGGAGAGTCAAGGCCCTGAGACGGAATGGACCCGTCGAAGGTACGAGCAACTCACTCTTCTAGACGAACGGCGACTCAACGCCTTGCACAACGTCCAGTTATACCAACGACGTATACAATGGTCGTTCAACAAGAAGGTCAAACCGAGGAACATCCAGGAAGGCGACTTGGTCCTCAAGTAAGTTCGAGCACCGTTACCCGTCGATCCGAGGGGAAAATTCAAACCTAACTGGGTCGGGCCATACCTAGTCAAGAAGATACTTTCGGGGGGCGCAGTGAGACTGAGTGACCTAGATGGGGAGGATTTTACAAACCCGACCAACCTAGACCAACTCAAGAAATACTACCCTTGAACCATAACAACCAACGACCTAAGCCTAGTTTTACAACTAGCAACCACCTCAACCTTTTTCAAGTCAAGTTCCTCGACGCGTTCTGATTTGAAATTGCATGTTTTATCGAGTCTAAGTTGCGGCACCTTGCCCGTTTCAAAGGTCCTTTGATCTGTCAAAGGCGACATCCATTTGCACTAAAACAAAAAAACCCCTGAACTACGAGCATGGTTTGATTTCACCTCTTCAGGTGGATACGTAGGCAGTCCCTCTTATGCCTGAGGGATACAACCACAAAACCCAATCAAATTCTACAAAACATTTCGAACTACGATCATGGTTTGATTTCACCTCTTCAGGTGAATACGTAGTCAGTCCTTTCTTACACAAGAAGGATACAACCATTCCCCTAATAAAAAAACAACCATCCCCATAATCAAAACACATCACCCGTATACAAAACATCATCCCCATCAAAAAAAAAAAAGAAAAGGGAAAAACATGCTCCTTTCCCACAAAATAAAAAGTAAGCCTTTCTCCCTTCCCACAAAATCCCACTTTCCCAAGTGCAAATGTTTAGGACGATTCAAATCGAATTGCCTTTACAAAATGGATGGAATAAACAAGCGTTCACAATTTTTGACACGAGCAATCCTCTTATTTAATTAATAATGGGAGGGATTACAATTTCAACAACAAATAATGCTCGACGAGTCTACAACTTGTTAAAGCTAAGGTGTTGACTAAAACACCTCACATAATAAAACTAGCACAAAACACACAATAACTAGCTAGTACAACGTAATAAAAACTCACAACAATAATACAACATAATAATAAAATGGGTAGTGGAAGTCTTCACTCTTCCATTCTACCCTTGCCTTTTCCCTCGGGGTACATCTTCCCCTTGTTCTTCTTGTTAGCCTGCCTAGCATGGATTTCCTCCTCGGAACGGATCCTCAACGGATCTAAAACGGCGACGGTCTCCGGTCTAGCACAAGACCCCATGTTCGATCCAAAAAGAGACAATGCACGGCCCACCATACCCTTGGGGCCGGAACTCCTCCTCTTCGGTGGCCTCATCACATCGGGAGTAGCTCCATCAACATACTCCTCAAAGAAGGCACGGTTGGCCTTGCCAACCTCTCGATACTTCAAGTCGACAACCTCGTCCTTACGGAACTTGGATCTCTCTTCCAAGGATGGAGCTCGTGACCACTTGACGTAAGCGAGAGTCACCCATATCGTGACAACGGGGTTTGGTACCTCCCAAAGCGGCCGAGTGGCCTACCATCTTTTGAAGACCTCCACAAGCTCGGAGTTCCGGAAAAAATTCTCTTGGACAAGAGTATCTTGAGCGGGCACCTTTTGTTGACGCCCCATTTGCCTCATGAGCCTTTCGGGATATATGTAGGAAGCAACCTTCAAACCCACCACCGTCAAAGAACGAGGACTAGCACCCGAAGCGGGAAACCCCGTGAAGGACCTCAAGTGCCACCACGGCACCACCCAACGGATATGAGGACCACCCTCCTCCACCAATCTTGCGGCCCAATAAGCCTCGGTAGAAGAAAAACTATCCGGGTACAATTTATTCCTCATGGTAAGGTGACGGAAGGAATAAGAAGAAGGATTAACCGGAGGCTCGACGTACCTTAGCCTCTCCAAGAGCCTTCTTTGTCCAAAGCTTGGATGATCTCGCCAAGCACCAACCATGATGGATCTCTACCATGCTCCATTTGCTGAACCACGTGAATAAGGGTCATGCTACCATAGCATTTTGGCCCCTCCTTCTTCAAAACATCAACAAAGAGGTACACATGGACAAGGCAAAAGGCAAGAGCCCTTCTCCTAGCCACCTCCGAGACATTGACATCTAATCGGTTTGAAAAGATGTTGATAAGAGCCAACATATCCACACCATGAGGAGCAAGGAGGAAGTTGACTTGGCTCGTCGACAAGCCCAACATGGAACGGAATTTCTCTTTGTAACACAACCGAGTCGGAGGAAGCACCGGAACACAACCCGGCCACCCACCAATGGCTCCAACTTCTTCGGCAAGAGGACAAATTTCACCTTTCGGGAAAACGAAAACATGGTGTTTCGAATCCCAAAACCGAGAACATGCTTCGAGAAAGGAGGGTTTCACCTTGACTTGACGGAGCACCAACAATTGACCAACTCCCGTGCAAACGAGTTGATACTTTTCGGGAGGCGACAAATCCCGGCACCATTGTCGCAATGCATTCTCAAAAGCATCCATGAAATATTTTTGTGGGAGAAGAAGAAGAAGAAGTTTGTCGAGATGTTTTTGTGTTTCAGATGATGAAACAATGAAGCGCAAACATCACTATTTATACAAAAATGATCAGCGCGTTTTTCATAAAAAGGGGAGAGCTGGCTTCCATCGCCAGGCAGCTCCCGCCTCTTTGGGCCTTCCCCAGGATTCCCGTTGTTGACTAGTCTCTTTCAAGTTGTGTTTTCTCCTGAAACCTCAAACCTCCCGCCAGGACGCTCGCGCCTCTTCGGTATGATCCAGGACATTTTTGTGTTTCTTCACACTCACATTTCCTTGTTTTTGCGTTTTACGAAATCCGACACGGTTTCCATGACGCAGTTTTAAACATACGGATTTTTCTTTCTTTTTTTAAAAGGGGGAAGGGCTAGTCGCCCCGATCCGCGATGGATCGTTACCATGTCAGTCGAAATTCCGAATTTTTTTTCGCTTTTTTGCAATTTCCCATCCAAATAAAAATCGAAAATTGATAACACGACGTCAATTTTCCTACAAATTTCAAGAACTCACAAAGTCGAGTCTTGACCTCAAAAATCAAATACACTCGTAAAAATCTTTTCTAAAATTCATCCCTGACGGTTTGAGTTTGAATTTTTCGAGTCACAAACCAATAAATTCCGATGCAATTTAATTTAAGACACGAGTTAATTGCTCAATTTTGAGATTAACCCCTTTTTGGAATCCAAGCGTGACGACTTGTTGCAAAAATTTTCGGAATTCATTTCAAGTTTAAAAAAAAATCAATTTTTAACTTCGAGACATCTCGGTTAAATTTTGCTTTTTTTCAATCAAATGCTTTTACGTGTTTGCGATTATGTATACGTGCTACCTGTTGCCTGTTTTTCTACACTAACGATGCAGGAGCTAGTGCAAAGCAAAAAGGAGAATTGACAGCCGACAACGCTCCTCCGAAGCACAACACAAAAAAGCCAAAAGTCACAAAATGAACCACAATCCAAAAACACATATATACAAACCGCCTCATGCAAAATACATCGACACACATTTGATACGGACAACTGACCGTACAAACAGAACCTAAAACAACCATCTATCATACAGACACTGGCCTAAAACAACCATCTATCATACAGACACTGGCCTAAGACAACGAACTGGGGGCTATCCGCCACCTACCGAACTAAGCACTCTATATCCTCTCAAACAGAAAAGAAAGGGAGCAACACAAGAAATAGAGGAGAAACAGCGGAAGCAGAGGTGATTACCATTATGGTAATACCTCGTTCCTGCTCCACGACAAAAATAAAGACAGTGTCTGGCAGACTTCGGATGATAAGGAGGCTAAGAACCATGATGCGATGCACCACCCCGGTGCTGACCCCCAATCATCAGCCATCCTGTCTATGAGCCACAATGAAAAGGACAAGCAGGCCACAATTATCACAATTCCATTGAGAAGTTAAGGCATGTAATGAATTTTTCCAGCAATCAGAAATTGATTTGTGAGACTTGTTCCTTATCAAAGTTGCATATTCAACCATTCAACAGGAGCCAATCTTATGCACTAGAATTATTTGATTTGGTTCACCTGGATTTATGGGGTCCTTATAGGACATCTTCTTTATCAGGGGCAAAATATTTTCTAACTGTCTTGGATGATCATTCCAGGGTAACTTGGATTTATTTGTTTCAAAACAAGTACCAGGTACCAGATTTGATTAAAGCTTTCATAGTATATGTTGAGACACAGTTCAACAAGAAGATTAAGACTTTCAGGAGTGCTAATGGCACATAATTTTTTCAAGAACATTGTTCATCTATTTTTCAAAAGAATGGCATTGTTCATCAAAGAAGTGTTGTGGGTAGGCCACAACAAAATGGTCGTGTTGAAAGAAAACACATACATTTGATAGAGATAGCAAGGGCATTGAGAGTACATGCTAATCTTCCCATCAAATTTTGGAGTGATAGTGTTCTTACGGCTACTTATCTTATTAACAAGATGCCTACATCTATTTTATGGTGGAAGACACCTTTTGAAATATTACTTGGAAAGAAACCTACATATGATGAGTTAAGAGTATATGGGTGTTTGTGTTATGCACCAGTGACAACAACTACTGCAGGAAATGATAAGTTTGCTGCTAAGGGTAGGAAGTGTGTCTTTATAGGTTATCCATATGGCCAAAAAGGATATAAATTGTATGATCTAGAGAAACATACTACTTTAGTGGCCAGGAATGTATTGTTTCAAGAAGATTTGTTCCCTTTCAAGCAACAGTTGCAACCTGTAGAAGATATTGTTGATAATACACTGGTTGACATTTTTCATCATGATTCAGATGATACATTGTTATCCTTCTCTCAGCACAACACTCCTGGAACTGCACCTGATACTTCTGTTAACACTGATCAGATCATACAGTCCATGGAACTAGTAGATGGTCATGTCAATCCTACACCAGCTGCTGATATACTAGTTACCAGCAACATACAGCAGTCTGTTACACCTGCTACAACTATGACTGTAGGGAAGACATCTAAATTAAGGACTATTCAAAGCAATGATCAACTCAAGCAATCTACTAGACCTAGACAATTGTCTACTAGGCTAAAGGGGTTTGTGCTACCTATACCAGGCAGTAAGACAGCCCATCAATCTAATGCAGTTTGTACTGCAGTATTTGAAGGGTTGCAAGAGTTTTCAGAAGAATATAAGAGATCTTTGGCAAATGTTATTGCAGAAGTTGAGCCTTCTACTTATAAACAAGCTACAGCAGATAAAAGATGGTTAGAAGCAATGGATAAAGAACTTCAAGCCTTAGAAGAAAATCATACATGGGATATTGTCACATTGCCTACAGGCCATAAACCCATTGGTTCTAGGTGGGTTTACAAAATCAAGCACAAAGCTGATGGTACAGTTGAAAGATTTAAGGCTAGGTTAGTAGCCAAGGGTTATACTCAAGTCAAGTATAAAGATTACACACATACTTTCTCTCCAGTAGCTAAGTTTGCAACTGTGAGAGTATTATTGGCAGTTGCAGCAGCAAAGCAATGGCCACTTTTTCAATTAGACATCAATAATGCCTTCTTACATGGCTTTATTGATGAGGAGGTGTATATGTTACCACCAGAAGGCTACAATAAAGCATTGTCAGGGCAGGTTTGTAGGTTGAAGAGATCTCTATATGGCCTGAAACAAGCCTCACGATAGTGGAACATAGAACTAACCAAATTCTTGCAAAAACAACAATTTATACAATCCAAGAAAGACTATTCTCTATTTACAAGGTTTAATTCCACTACTAAGAAGTTTACAGTAGCACTGGTTTATGTTGATGATGTGCTACTTACAGGAGAATCAGTTGCAGAAATTGAACAATTAAAGAAAGATTTACGTCAAGCTTTTACTATTAAAGACTTGGGGTCTGTGAGATACTTTCTAGGGTTGGAAATAGCCAGAAATGAGACAGGCCTATTGATAAATCAAAGGAAATTCATCTTGGATATCTTTAAAGACATGTATATGGAGGATTGTGTGCCATCAGACTTTCTTATGCTAAGAGGTTTGAAATTATCCACTGATGCAGGAGAAGTTCTTGATAACCCAGAGCAGTACAGAAGGCTGGTGGGAAGATTCTTATACCTCAACATGACTAGACCAGATATTTCCTTCTCTACACAGCATTTAAGTCAGTTCTTGCAACAACCAAGAGTACCACATATGCAAGCAGCTGTTCATGTAGTCAGATACTTGAAAAACACAGTCAATACAGGTCTTTTCTATCCATCAGATATGCCTCTTTCTGTCAGTGCTTACAGTGACTCAGACTGGGCAAAATGTGCATTCTCCAGTAGATCACTCAGTGGCTTCTGCATATTTCTAGGGGATTCTCTAGTTTCCTGGAAAACAAAGAAACAAAAAACTGTGAGTAAGAGTTCCACAGAAGCAGAATATCGTTATATGTCATACACTACTTCAGAGATGGTGTGGATCATTAACTTGCTAGCAGATTTGCAGATACAAGTACCTAAACCAATACCACTGATGTGTGACAATAAAGCAGCAGAGCATATAGCACATAATCCTGTGTTTCATGAAAGAACGAACACCTAGAGGTTGACTGTCATTATGTAAGGGACAAACTACAAGAAGGTTTTCTGGAAACACAGTATGTGAGATCAGGAATGCAATTGGCAGATTTGATGACTAAAGCCTTAGGATCACAACAGCACAATTTTCTTGTTTCCAAGCTTGGACTCAGGCACAATAAGATGTGTCAAGCTTGAGGAGGGGATGTGAATATATGATGTATGTTGTAGTAAGTCAAACCATTGACTACTAGTTAGTTAGTTAGCACTTAACTAACTATATATAGTTTGGTATTGTAACAGAATTACTCATTCAATTCAATACACTTTATCTCTCTAATAATTTCCACTCTCTCTCTATAACTAACTCCCTAACTAATTCATTCAAGCTTCTAGCCGGTTCATCAATGGAGTTTCCACCTGATTCACAGTCAGCCTGACCAATAGGTCACATGTTCAAATCCTGAGAACCTCCAATATCACAAGTGAGTTTCATCACGTAGTATGGTGTCATGGAGGAGCCTCTCCACTAACTACATACGGAGTATTAGAGAGTTAAAATATTGATTGATCACAACTAACACCTATAACATTTTGGTTAACATGGTGTTCTCAATCGGAACAAAACACATTTGATGAAACAAGAATAGAATGAATACTGGAAGTAATTGATAGACAGGAAAGCGACATTGTAAGTGCAAGAGAGCGCAATAGTATTTGGCCGGCCGAGTTCCGATGTCATCTGAATAAACAAAGATGGTTCACATGTCTGACATCTCTAATTTCTCTACGCCCAAAGTTTTATTCATTTCCATTAGCTTTATTTTGTTTCCCTGTTTTCGTTTTTGCTTTGTTCTTGCATTATTGTAGATGCATATTATATGGTGACGTTAAATCAAAATTGTCTACTTAGGATACTTCAATCACTTTTTTTTTGATTTGATTGGAGTATTGAACATATCTTGTTATCTATAGTCGATACGTACCGTAGCAGGAAATTTATGCAAACCTTAGAGCATCCGCAAAGGTGGGGAGGTGCCTCCCCATATGTCCTCTCTCTCCTCATATGGGGCTCCTCATTGTTGCACAAAGCTCCCCAACATTTGAGGTTCCACTGTTTTTAGAGGAGCTCCCCCAAAAAAAAAGTAAGGCAATTTGTGTTACTTTTGGGAAGTTAGTGGAAAATGAGGTAGACGAATAAGAAAAGGAAAGAGAAGATATGGGGAGCCTCACCTTTGCGGATGCTCTTACGTATCTCCAATCCTTGTTCTCTCTGAGTCGTGGCTAATAATGAGACTTTTTTTAATCTTATGGTAAAAACTTTTCTAGTTTTAATTGTTATTTTACTAGTATCTTATTCAGTATTTCATAATCAACAATTAAAAGTAGGGGGTAAAGTTCGCAATCGAGCGTACTCATGGCCGTGTTTCACCCAAGGCTCTATGAGCTTTTCAGTTTTCCCTACTTTTTTGGAGAAAACCCAATTAAGTGAAAAATTGATCAAATAATCTTCTTTAAAACGGTTATAATTGTCTTTAGTGAAGGATAGATCAAATACTACCATATAGGTAGATTTGTAGATGGGACAAAGGTTTGTCCTTCTTTAAGGATTCTACTTTTAGTGTCATTCATTTATTGGATTCATTTTATTGTTTAAGATGAAAATGTTGTCTGAAATAAGAACTTGTTACAATTAATTACATATTGATCATAAATGTTTTATGAGTTTGGCGGTTGTTCTACTGCCTAATTTTTCAGCTCCTTTGACATTCTCTTTTTCCTTGATTTCATACAAAACTCAATTATAAATTTTTAAGCGCCTTTAGTATCTTAGTTTTACCAAAATTGCCATTTAACTTTCCTCTCGTTATTTTCATTTTTCTCATTTTTCTATCGATATTTCTGTGTTTATATTACCTCTTGTCCGCCATACAATTTTGGCTACTTTTATAACTTTGGTTTTAAGCTTTACTTAATTTATTAAGCACTTAGTATAAATTAGCTCGCTAGGTTCATGAGTAGTATTATTTTTTCAAAACTCGTAATTACAATAGTTGATTCAAATGTTACGCAGCGGATGACATTAATGACATGTATAATATTTACGGATGTAAGAGCAAGTGCAATGGATAAAGTTCTTCCTTTGCCATGTAAGATTTGACAATTTCGATAATTAAGAACTTTTTGTTGCAATGGAATAACTTTAAATAAAGTTCTTTAATAGGCCATAATTAATTTGCTATCCCTAATCAATTTCTTGTTTTTTGGGAAAAACTTGGTTCTTCTTTTCAAACCTAGTTTGTTCATTTAAGAACTAACTTTATTTTGTAAAAGTAAAGTTTGTAAATAAGAACCTCTAGAAAAAGTTTGTCCCATTGCAAAATAAAGTTTGTTCTTAAATGAACAAACTTAGTTTGAAAACAAGAACCAAGTTCTTTCAAAAAACAAGAAAAATTGTGATTCTCAATGAGTAATTAACAAATCAATTACAGTAGGGTGTGTTTAGATAGCAAAAGTGGAGGGAAAAGGAGGGGAGGGGGAAGGAGGGAAGGGAAAGGGAGAGAAGGGAAGGGGAGGGGGAATGGAGTGTGGTTGATTGGATACATTTTCTCTCCAAATCTTGCCTATTGTGAAGAGATTTTGATTAGGCTTGGAGGAGTGATAATGGATCCCTCCAAATCTCTCCACCTTCATTTCCCTCCAATCTTATTTGCTATCCAAATAAAGGATTTTAAATTCCCTACCTTCCCTCCCTTTTTTTTCCCTCCAAATCACTCAATCTAAACACACCCTAAATAAATAATTGTGGTTTATGGAAGAACTTTATTTAAAGTTCTTCCATTGTGACAAAAAATACTTTGTTATTGAGATTGTCAAAATATGACATGATAAAAGAAGAACTTTATATAAAGTTGTTCCATTGCACTTACTCAAAAATTATTGTTTACAAATCTAATGCAAAAAACCTCTCATTATAATTGCTCTAAGTGACCTGAGTTGCCTCGATACGTTCTGACAATTAAATTGGCCTAATCTTGGTTTGAGTTTAGCCAAACTGACTTCATACACGTTCCTCATGTTATTCCATTTTTTTCAAAATCACCAATACCATCGCCTTATTATGAAAGAGCACGATGAAATGAGGCTTGACATAAATTCCTCACTCCCTCCCTACAACTTTAACTAAAAATTTGTAAAATAATGTAATCAGATCTGCTCGACTTAAATTAGGCTTAACCTCTAATACAATAAAGAAATCTTTCGTCAAAATCACAATAAAGAAATCTTCCGTATTACAAATGTCATTTTCATTTTTTAAAATAAAGTTAATAACATAATTTCAGTAAAATTGACAATCTTATTAGGAGTAAAAGTGTTAAATCTTCTATTTTCTACCTCTTAATACCAAACGTTGCTAATAGTAAATTTTATGATTAAAATTCAAACGGAGTTATACAAGTGGGTAATTATTAGAGTCTCCGATATCTCTATCTAAAAAACCGCCCATTAGAGCGGAATCTATATAGTCATATATCAATTAATCAAAATCAAGTTCCGAATATAACTTTCTCCCCAATCCTCTCTTTTTCCTCTCCAAAAACCCTAACCTCCTCCATCAATCGATCCGGGGCTTCCATCGACAATTAATCGATGGTAAGCCCCAAAATAGCTTTGTTTATCAATTACTAATATGAAAAGTTACGAATTAATCAAGAAAGTCTCCCTTTTGGTGAGATTCGTTTGTCTGTTTCTATTTTCGGAGTAGTTTGTGTCCTTTATGTTCTAGGGTTTAGTTTTATCAATAGTATACACAAGAATGATTTGTTAATGATCCGTTGTACGTCTCTGCAATGGATACACGTTATTCGTCAGCAATCGTTGGTGCCAACAAAAGGTAAATTTCCTCCATCAAAGATTCAAACGAATGATCCCATTAAAAGCTACACGAAGAGAGCGATACAAGGACGAGCCGAATTATTATATCATGTTTTGAGATCCCTAGTTTTAGAAGAGAAATTTTTGCTTTGGTTTCTATTAGGATTGTTTTCGATTTTACATATCCTTTGTAAGTGCCGTTTGGCGTGTTGAGGTCTCTTCCCATATTTGTGTGAGGAGCATTGTCCCACATAGGCAGAATAATAGTGAATGGACTAGCTTATAAGTAAGTGGGTTACTCCTAGCTCCTATCATCAATTGGTTTTAGGATGGAACATCACTTGCTTGTGGGCCGATCTCATGCATCTAATTCTATAAGCCCGCTGCAGAGGACTCAACATACATGACGTTTTATTAATGAATTGATATTTGTTTCTAAAAAAAATGGTTCATTTTTTTTTGTAAAAAAGAGTTGTTAATAGATATCATGCTATGCATGCAAATGACCTAACCATAATTTATTGTTTTAATTACTCTTTCAATAACGACAATGACCCTTTGTTTAGTACCTTTATACTACCTTATCTATAATCTATAAATAATAATTCGTATTAAAAGGCATTTTGATGGCCTAATTGACAAGAATTCCACATTTTTTAACCTATTATAATGTCACCTCATCACCATCTAAAATTACTAAACTAATCCTCCACATCCCATATATTATTACTAAGAGATTAAAAGCTTTCTTTAATTTCCCCTCCAAAATGCATGTACTTAAATATGAAAATAAGTGAAACTTGTTTCATTTAATTATTATCTATTATAATTAAACTCTAATCTTTTAAATAAATACATAATTTTGATTTTTTTAATAAAATAAAATAAAATTAGCATTAAACTATAGATTATAAGTTGCTAAATTTTTTAGTAGTTCATTACTAATTACTTTAGAGAATGACTTGACACATACTCACTATTAGTTTCGTGACCAAAAAAACAAATTCATTAGAAAAAACGAAAATTCACAACTTAACTTAATTCTCTTTTATTAGTTTTTCATTTCAATTTTTTGTTTCATATCAAAATACAATGGAGTGAAATATTAAATATTAATGAGGTTGAAATCTAAAAAGCATAAATAATAATACGTTAAAAAAACTTATATATATCGCGCATGCGTTCCGCGGAATTTATTCGAGTTTATAAATTCATAGTGGTGTTGATCATTTTATTGGCAATAATGTTCTTTTTTATTGTACTGTTTCATAACAGTTATAGTTTGTTGTTTTCTATAATCGTTTTGCTTTCAATAATATGTGTCTCCCACTAAATAAATTATTATTCCGTCTTGTAAAAGGCTTATTGTATGATGATTGCATAACTTAACATTAGGATTAACTCTTCATAACCCCACTCTATTTGTTTATTCGGACCCATAAAGTTTAGAAAACATTGTACATTTTGTACTTAAAAACTACGAAAATCAACACCACTTCTCCACTCGATATTTCGATCTCACTCAAAGAGAGAATGAATAGTGTCCCTATTCTTTTTGGCTGATAGAAGCTGAATTAAACTAAATTAAATTAAGTTGAATAAACTGAATGGAGATAAAATTAAACAAGAACGGGATCGGGTCTAGGTGTCGAATTTGTATATACTCCCTCTAATTTCCTATTATCTTTTCTCTTTCCTTTTTCACACTAGTTTTATTATCTTCCCTCTTTCCTTTTCTGGTAAATTTTATTCATTTTTTATTATTTTCCGTCTCATTAAAAATTAACAACTTTCACTACTTTAATTTATTCATTATTCATTTTTTATTACTTACTTACTATTTCCTATAAACTTTACAACTTACACTATTATACTAATTCTTTCCATTCTTTCTTCCCCCCCTTTTTTTTTGTGCACAAAAGAAAGGGGAAGATAATATGAAGTTGAATGGAGTACTGTTTAGTTTAATGTCTTCAGTCACAAAAGAAAGGGGAAGATAATAGGAAGTTGAATGGAGTACTGTATAGTTTAATGTCTTCATACTGAAGCATTAATCAAGCAAGGCACTCGCCTCGATTGTGGATTGAGTTAAAAATAGGTTAGTTATACCGAGTTGGGTATATATTTCGGGTCAATATAAGAGTTTGGTCAATTAAAGTTGATGTCGGGTTATTGTCGAGTTGGGTCAACCTCGGATGACGAGGTAGTAGTTGCGTTCGTTTCGGGTTGCCGTCAGGCCAATTTCATCCAGTCAACTTTTATCATGTCTTGCCATACAATAAGAATCAATCCCATTTGTTAAAGGAAATTAGTACTCGAGCTAAACATGTCTCAATTTATTTGTTTATATACCTCCGTATTACTTTTAAATAAACCAAAAAAACAATGGGTTTGGTAAAGAAGTTAAACAAAAAAAAAAGGCAATACCACCCTAAATAAAATATGAATATAACCCATAATTTACAAAAAAAGTTGGGCATGCCTTGTCAGTCAAGAAAGCATTTTGTTCCACCTCTCCCCCCCTTACTTGCCCTCTTTTTTTCCCCATTTTGCCATCGAAATTCTACACTCCTTCTCTGTCTTCATCTTTCTTCACTAACTCCACCCTAAAAAGAACACAAACAAACTCTCTCAGTATTTTTTGAAATTCTCTTCATTCACACATTTTAACAAACACCTTTCTTACTAAAATGTTAGAACTTCAAGTTGATAAACTAGGTGGCACAAGCTCCGAGGACGCCGGAAACCCATCACCTACTACTTCCGGTTCTGGCCGCCGTGCGAGAGGTAGACCGCCCGGTTCGAAAAACAAGCCTAAGCCCCCTATTATTATAACCCGGGACAGCCCCAACGCGCTTAGGTCCCACGTCCTTGAAATCGGGTCGGGTTCGGATATTGTTGAAGCGGTGATGAATTTTGCACGGCGTAGGGGGAGAGGAGTGTGTGTGTTATCTGGGACTGGTGCGGTGACGAATGTGAATATTCGGCAGACGGCGGCGTTGGGCGGTGGTGTGGTGACGTTGCATGGGAGATTTGATGTGGTGTCTTTTACAGGGACGGCGTTACCGCCGCCGGCTCCTCCGGGTGCGGGTGGTTTGACTGTGTTTATGGCAGGCGGACAGGGTCAAGTGGTTGGAGGGAGTGTTGTGGCACCGTTGATTGCGGCGGGGACTGTGGTGCTCATGGCGGCGTCGTTTGCTAATGCGGTGTTTGATAGGTTGCCGTTGGAGGATGGGGATGAGAGAGAAGGTGGTGCAGCTGCGTCGGTCACGGGGAGTGCTAGTGGAGAAGGGGGTGGCGGTGGGGGTGTAGGGTTTGCTGGTTTTGCGGGTGCCGGCGGTGGTGGTGGTGGTGGTGGTGATGGGTTTGGGTGGAGGCAACCTTATTAGGTTTATTGGTTTTGGCATTGCGTGCTAGAGAACGTCATTGGATGGTATTGAGTTTCAGGTAACACGACAGCTTCTCATATGCAAAATGTAGGCATATATAATGGAAAAGGAACTCTATGCGGAAGGATGATACTAAAACTTGGTTGTAAAACAGTGTCATAGAAGACTTGATTTAGGGTGATTTCAGGAGTGTATCTAGAACAGAGAGAGCTTGTTTTCAAGAAGGGATAGTGCCGAGTTTCAGTACCACCGTCTCAATAACATAGGTTATATAATCGAAAATGAACTGGATGGTAAACTATGAATTAGTATCCTAGAAGGTTTTAATTAAGAGTGATTTTCATGTGTGTTTTAAACTGATATTTGGAATTAGTTGAGAATTTGTTTTCAAGATCGGATAGAGGGAAGCGAGCATGTAAAGCTCACAAACCCAGGTACAAATTTTTCTTGTGTATAAAACATGATCCACAAAACTTTATGCAATTTGTATTTTGTAGTAGACCCGTTGGAGTACTAATTATCCTGATTTTCGAATCTTATTTTCGGCTGCATTCTTCTAGTTACTTGTGGGTTTTCTTTGTGATTATAGCTTGATGATTATTTACAGTTGTTTATGATGCAAATCTCTATTTTGTTTCACATAAATTATTGAATAAAACTATCTCCTAATTTTATTGGTTAAATACTCGTTTATCATCATCAATAAATGCATTTTTTTATATGTAAAAATGTTTTTTCCCAATTAATTATAATGGTATTATAAAATAATTTTTTTTGCAGCATACAATAATTATTACTCCATAGTTCATACCAACTTACCAAGTACTATATGTTTTTGAGAAAAAAAATAAAATAATTGTTGTTCGTTCTACAATATCTTCACCTCTTTTTTTAGGCTTTTATAGCATTTCTATTGGTGATAGGCTTATAGCAACTCCAAAATAATCGGAAATGTAAGCATTCCTCCCTTCTCTAGTGAGAGAATTTCTAGTGAGAGAAAATTTCTTTCCTTTTTTGAAATGTCAGTCCCTAATGGTGGTCTCCCGCCGGAAACCAATCTTCAACCTAATACCACAGACAACGTTGCTTCCCCTCACGGGCAAGATACCGACCAGTTTCCCTCTCTTCCTAAGAGCGCAAAAAGGAAAACGATGCACCTTTCAGAGTTTCTGGTAAACCCTAATTCCCAGCCCGCTTCTACAGATACGAATCATGTATCTAATGAACATCAATCCCAAACCCAACACCCGATTCCTCAATCTAAATCATATACAGACATTGTGCATGGATTTGTTTCGAACCCTAACACCCCCGCTAACCCTTTGTTGGAGGACATCGATTTCGATTCAGAGGACGATGTCGAAGATGACGAAGAGGAAGATAAACTTTGCCCTAAAATCTGTCTTACAAGACAGGAAAAAGCCATTATCCGTCAACCATGGCGACATGCCCTAATCATCAAAATGTTCGATAAGAAGATAGGGTATCTATCTCTTATGCGGAAATTACAAACAAAATGGTCTATCAAAGGCAAACTAACTTTGACGGATCTTACGGGGTCTTATTATGTTGCTCGATTCTCATCTCGACAAGACTATGAATTCGTCCTAACCCAAGGACCATGGATGATAGATGATCATTATCTTACCATAAGGAGATGGATTCCCAACTTCGTTCCTTCAGAGGATAGTATTAAATTCCTAACTGCCTGGGTACGCATCCCTAATTTACCAGTGGATTATTTCAATGAAACCTTTCTCAAGAAAGTAGGGTCAAGAATAGGGAAAGTTATTAGGATCGATAAAAATACGGCATCTGCGGAGCGTGGTCAATTTACGAGACTGAGTGTTGAGGTGGATATAACCAAACCTTTGTTATCGAAATTCCGTTTATATGGTAAGGTATACTGCATCCAATACGAAGGTCTAAAAATGATCTGTTTCAAGTGTGGTAAAATGGGTCATCAGTCCGAGAATTGCGACACTTCCGGGGTCACTAATCCAGCAAACGCCCTTATGACAAGTGATGGTCAAGATACAACCTCGGCAGCTATGGATATCCCAAGTGAAAATTCCCTAGAGGCAGGCCTACGTCCCGAGGAGGAATCGGATTTTGGAGATTGGATGATGGTCAGGAAACCTCCGAGGCGAAAGCCAGCAGCGAAACCTTTCGAATTTGGTAGTACTTCGAAGGACAACACAGGTTCGAGATTCGATGCGCTAAATTCGCTAAAAGAAAGCAATGCAAACCCGAGTAAAACCACGGGTATTTTTACACAATCCGTTTCGTTCCCGACTCTCCAAGATAAACAAAATATCTCAAACATTCCAAAAAATAAGAAAACCATATCTTCCAAATATACTCTCCTTAAGAAACCCAACAATAATATTTCCAAAAGATCTCCAACTACTGCTCCATCCCAAAATAACACTGCCGTTTTACGTAATATTACTAATAACCAAAATTCCTGCCCTAATTCCTTCTCAATTCAAGGAAATAAAGATTCCCACAATAATCAAACTTTAGTCAACACACCAATCATCTCCACAATTCCTATTATTATTTCCAATAAAGAAAACCTACCAATCCAAACTGTGCAGAAGGCGAGTAATCGTGGGGATGAATTACTCCACAGTAGTCGAACTTCTTCCCTCTCAGGAAAACTCAATCCTGAGTCTGACGCAAGTCCTAATGATACCACCATATCGTCGATTCATGTTCACGACTTGGGAGGGGATGGCCGTACCCTTTATGGGGGTGATGGTAAGGGAGTCACACATGATGAATCTGACGTTCGAGCAGGTTCAAGAAAATCCAACGAGTCTTTGGATCGAGATGTCGATTCCATGGAATGTTAACAAGGTACTCTCCTTGATTAGTCGAGCATACGTGTCTCAGTTACAATTTTTACCTCATCTTATGTCGGATAGAATACCTAACTTATCTCCGAACTCACCTCATATTACGTGTATGGTATGGAATTTTCAAGGCTCGGCTAGTAGAGCTAAAATTTTTGCTTTAAAAGATATCATTCAAACCTACAAACCCACTGTATTTGCTCTCATAGAAACTCACATGGGAGGGGATCATGCGGAAAAGGTTAAACGTATCGTTGGATATGATAGTCATGCCCGTGTAGATGCAATAGGGTTTCGTGGCGGGATTTGGTTATACTGGAAGTCTGCTTTAGTTCGAATTACACCAATTACATCTCATCCTCAGTATATTACTATGGAAATCTCGAGAGTTAATGAGACACCATGGTTATTCACTGCTGTCTATGCGAGCCCTGACCCGAATAATAGAAGAGAACTTTGGGCGAATTTGGAAGATTTTGCACGAAGAAACGATATCCCTTGGATGCTAGCTGGCGATTTTAACGAAACTCGAAGTTTAACGGAAAGACACGGGGGAGATAGTAATATGGCTAGGCGTTGCGATCTCTTCAATACTTGGATCGAAAACTGCGCTCTTGTCGAATTGGAGTTCTCAGGTCCGTCTCATACCTGGGCTAGGGGCAATTCACCAGAAACAAGACAGAGTGCCCGGTTAGATAGAGCGTTGTGCAATAGCGAGTGAAGCATGCTATTTGGAGATGCTAGTGTGAAACACCTACCCGCTATACAATCCGATCATTGCCCTCTGTTAATATCACCAAACGGATTCGCTCCCCTTAACTCAATACAACGTCCTTTTCGCTTTCAGGCAGCCTGGCTAACTCACGAAAATTTCACAAACTTTGTCACTGAAAATTGGCAGCCGGAAGGGAATTTGATTGACCAACTTAACCATCTTTCGAGTAAGTTACAAATCTGGAATGAAGAAGTCTTTGGTAATATTTTCAAACAAAAACGCCACTTAAAGGCGAGAATTGAAGGTTGTCAGAGGAAATTATCGTTGTGCAAGGATAGGGGCACCATGATTTTGGAAGCTAAACTTCGCAAGGAATTCGATGAGATCTTAGAGAGGGAGGAGATTCTTTGGTATCAAAAGTCTCGGGTGGACTTCATAAAAGACGGGGATAGAAACACCTCCTACTTTCACGTAAGCACTTTAGTAAGAAGATGGCGAAATCGTATTAGTTCATTGAAGAATCATGACGAAGTATGGGTCGAGAATAAAGGAGAACTTCAAAAGCTGGTGCTTGATTTTTATAAGCATCTGTATACAAAGGAGGGAGAATATGAAGCAGGAACGGGGATTCTTTACGATCTTTTCCCGGAGGTTAGTCGAGGCGACTTCGATTGGCTAACCCGTCCTTATACTACAGCTGAAATTGAGAAGGTTATCTTTAATATGGGAGCCCTTAAAGCACTCGGGCCGGATGGTTTTCAAGCTCTTTTCTATCAAAAAAATTGGTCGGTCATCCGTCAGTCAGTTTGTGATACAGTGATAAAGGCTTTGCAAGGCAAAGGATTCCCGGAGAACTTCAACGATACACATATTGTTCTAATTCCTAAGGTAATTGGTCCTGAATATATTACTCAATTCCGTCCTATAAGGCTCTGTAATGTTTCGTACAAAATCGTTAGTAAAGTACTTGCTAACAGAATTAAAAAGGTCCTACCTCATCTCATATCAGAAACACAGAGTGGTTTTGTTCCGGGCCGTCAAATCTCAGATAATATTGTGGTATTTCAAGAAACTATTCATACCATGCGCAGGAAGAAGGGCAACAAAGGTTTTATGGCCATAAAAATCGATCTCGAAAAAGCCTATGATCGTCTATGTTGGGATTTTATTCGAGACACTCTCAATGATATGTGCATTCCCGCTTATTTAGTTGATGTCATAATGGAATGCGTCACAACTGCTCGAATGCAAATCCTATGGAATGGTGAACCGACTGATATATTTAAGCCGTCAAGGGGGGTGCGACAAGGCGACCCACTGTCTTCGTACCTATTCGTTATGTGTCTTGAGAAATTACAACAACTTATTGATGAAGAGGTACGGTGCCACAGATGGAATCCTATCGAAATATGCTCTAATGGCCCTACCATTTCAAACTTATTCTTCGCGGACGATATGGTCCTATTCGTAGAAGCAACCACCGAACAAGCTTCCGTTATTTCAAACGTTCTAACCACTTTATGTCGAGCTTCTGGAGAAAAAGTTAGTGTGGCTAAGTCGAGAGTCTTTTTCTCGCCAAATACAAGCACGGCTATTCAACAACAAGTATATATCTAGTGTTTTGGGTTTCGAGAAAACGGATGATTTGGGAACATATCTGGGTATGCCAACTATCAACGGCCGGGTCACCAAGCACACATTCAATCGAATTCTCGAAAAATTTAATACCCCGCTTGCGGGTTGGAGTACTAAACATCTATCATTGGCAGGGAGAGCCACGCTCATTCAGTCCACGTTATCCT
Organism: Silene latifolia; assembly: GCF_048544455.1. Taxonomy (NCBI): domain Eukaryota; kingdom Viridiplantae; phylum Streptophyta; class Magnoliopsida; order Caryophyllales; family Caryophyllaceae; genus Silene; species Silene latifolia. Next base: position 52,415,772 of record NC_133536.1, read on the forward strand.
CTATGGCTAATTATAGTATGCAGACGACTAAAATTCCCAAAACGACATGAGATGATATTGATAGAAAAACCCGAAGGTTTCTTTGGGGTGGCGACGAGAACAAAAGAAAGATTCATCTTTTATCTTGGGAGACCATTCAGAAATCCAAAGTTAATGGCGGACTTGGAATCACCTAATCAAGGCAAGCTAACGCGGCCTTTTTGACGAAACTAGGTTGGCGTGTTCTGTCGACACCAAACTGCCTTTGGGCTAGGGTGCTGCGAGCTAAATACTGTAGTGGAAGATCTGACATTGACATGTTCAAACCCAAATCAAATATGTCTAATGTATGGGCAGGAATATCGTCACAGGCAGCAAATATAGCTAAAGGCACTACCTCGGCTGTAGGTAATGGACAACGAACCCTTTTCTGGGACCATTCTTGGGTTGAAGAAGGTACCCTGTCGGACGTCGCTATTCTTCCTATTCCGAAAACTTTATTGGGGGCAGCAGTGAGTGACATGTGGGATGAAGAATCGGGTTGGAAGTGGGACGAGTTTGCTAATTTTCTTCCGCGCGAGAGCCTCCTTAAAATAGCTTCATTCTCTCTATCACCCGATCCCAATCTGGTGGATCCTTTGTACTGGAATGGAACCTCACATGGGAAATTCACGATCAAGTCCGCGCTAAATATTATTAAAGGTATGGACCCGGTTCCAGAAGCTAATCAAGTTCGATGGCATGCTATTTGAAAATTGCCCGTCCAACAACGAATCAAGTTCTTTATTTGGCTAGCTGCCCATAAAAGAGCGATGTGTAATGTCGCAAGGGTCCGTCGCAATCTTTCTGATGACCCAAGCTGTCCCAGATGTCTCGCCGAAGAAGAAAACATGGATCATGTGCTTCGTTTTTGCCCTTTCTCACGTCACCTTTGGAGCCTCCTCGGTATTCCTCCCTCTCTGTCTTCCTTTTATAACATCCCTTACAATGACTGGATATCGTTCAATGCTAGCAATAATATTGATGTGGGGGTAGCCGATTGGTCCATGAAATTTGCCATCACTTGTTGGTGGATATGACGTTGGCGAAATAATGTTGCCTTTGGTCGTGCGCAAGATAACCCGTTAGACCCCATCTCGTTTCTTCATCAGTAGTTTGAGTCCTCGAAGATTGCCTTTGATAAATACTCTCTTTTTATACCTAATCCGGGTCATCGAACTCGGGAAGTGCTAATTCGATGGCATCCACCTCCCTTCAGCGGGTGCCTTCTGAATACGGGTGGTGCATCAAAGGGCAATCCGGGTCCGGCAGGGTGCGGAGGTATCCTTCGTGATGATACGGGTAATTTTGTTTCAGCTTTTATGTTCTCAGGTGGGATATGTACTTCCATGAGAGCGGAGATGTTAGCTCTTGTAACTGGGCTGGAAAGAGCGAGAATTCTTAATATTGATAAACTTCTTGTCCACATGGACAACGAAACATGCGTCAATCTAGTCTTGGAGGATCAATTGGTAAGTAATAGCCTCCGACCCCTTGTTCTTCGCTGCAAAGATCTCATCCGCTTACCAGGGTGGAAAGTACACATCCAACATGTCTTTAGAGAGGCAAACCGAGCAAGCGATTGGCTAGCGAATCAAGGCGTTCTCTCATCTACTAGTCCCAGCTTCTTTGATGATCCACTGGATGCTCTTAGGTCAATCTTGCGTGAAGACCTTCTAGGGGTTACTATCCCTCGTTTAGTACACTAGTTTTCGGGTGTTTAACCTCTTATGTACCAAAAAAAAAAAAAAAAAAATTAATCGGAAGACTTTGAGAAATTGAGCAGCCAGAATTTTGTGCAATTTTTCTTGATAAATATTCAAATTATTAATAATTTAATTTCATAACACATGTGTCTTTTCTAACAAAGATTAATTCATTGTTATTGGTTTATTATTGCAACCATTGTAGCATGACTTGCTTGTGTGATATCTATATTAATAAGAGAAAGGTAATAATCAGTTAGTTCCGGTAAGAAGATATATATTTTTATTTTAGGGTTATCCATATTTAATAATTACATCTATTTTCATTTATATTACTGTAGCTTTTTATGAGCCATTTTTTATGTATATGTAGGGTTATGTATTTTGTATGGTTCAAAATCACTCTATCTTACTTTCTTTGATTTCGTGCCAAAAGTATTACTCTCTCCGCTCGGTTTGATTCCATACATTTGCGTGCTTTATGCACAAGAATTAAGAAAGTTGGTAAAAGTACAAAAAATAATGTAAATTAGCTAAAGTTTGTGGGCTGAAATGTTTATATATAGAAACTACCCTTATACTATTTCACATGGGTCCATATTTAGGCCATGTTCTTTTGAACTAAAATTGTCTGAACTGAATTTAATGGAACTGAACTGAAGTGAACTTAATGGAGATGAACTGAAATGAACTGAACTGAACTTATCTGAACTGAACTGAACTTATCTGAACCAGGGGCAAACCTAGGACTTAAAATTTGGGGTAGCGAAAATATCAAGACTTTTCAGTAAAAATGGTAGTCGCAATTTAGCTTTATGAACGGTCAATAGTAACTTAAACTCATTTTTAAGTCACAATTTAGCTTTATTTTATTTTTCGAGTATACTTTTGATTATCTAGCTTTGTGATACAAAAAAAAAAACGTTCCGTAATGTTTTAAGATTTTCACATGGAGCGGAAAAAAGGGCACGAGCTGACGATAGCCGACAACTTATCTTCATTTTACACGATTTTAAAAAAAAATGTAATCACTCTAACAAACATAATTATTAGGTAAAATAGAAAAAAAAATCCATACTCTCTAGTACACAATACAATGAAGATAATCAATTTGAAAAATTTCAATGAATAACAAATTAACCAAAAGTCAAGAATTAATTATTGATGTGCTACCTAAAGTTAAATTAACCAAAAGTCAAGAATTAATTATTGATGTGCTACGTAAAGTTGGGATCTTAATGGAATTTATTTTAGAGCAAAAAGAGGGGAAAAAATCACATTATGACTGAAACAAGTCTCGAACGCGGAATATTTTGGCTGGAATACCAATGTTTTACCACTGAGCAACATCACTTTTGATGTCTAAGTAATGCTTTCAATTTTACTTATTATTTACCGTCAGATCTGGGGTGAAATAACCGCGTCTAAATTGATTTTTTTCACCTTAGGGTAGCGGCCGCTACTCCTGAACTGAAATATTAATAATAAAAAGATTTCCTAATAATAATAACAATAATACCAATAATAATAAGAATAAATATTATAATAAAAATAATACCAATAATAATAATAAATATTATAATAATATTATTCATTAATAATAATAATAATAATCTAATAAGATATATAAAAAATAAAATACTAATATAATAATAAATATAGTAATAATAATAATATATCAGTAATATAAATGATAAAATTATTAATAATAAGAACTAAAACAATAATAAAATAATAGTAAAATAGGTCTGATATAATAACTTATTAATATAATAATATTAAATATAATAATAATAACAAATAAGTTATTAATAATATTAAAAATAATAATGAATATATTAATAAAATAACAAATATAATATAATAACTTATTAATATAATAATATCAAATATATTATTAATAATATTTGTTCCGGGTGTAATTTCCAGAGCAGCTATTAGTTACCACCCGTGGCTTGCAGAATAATGTCTTGAGTTGAACCCTTCTTGCTTCTATCGTCCCTCTCGGCCTCTCCTGCAACAATGAACGGCGAGGGCTTGGTGTGTGCCAAGCGTACTCACTCCGACGCTCAAGTCAGTAAACTTAAAGGATTAAGCTGTGTTACTTGGCTAGATACGTATTGTAGAGAGATAAGGGAGATATTACCAGATGAATAGTGTATTTAGGTTTTTAGTTGTGGGATCCTTTCCTCAATGAAGGTTGAGGAGTATTTATAGGCTTTCACCTTTTGTCACGTAGTGGCCAAGTGGCCAAGTGGCTAGCAGGTGGAAAGACCGATCTACCCCTCGGCCGAGATATACCTGTGCGGGCCGGCGGGCCGTGTTGACTCGCCGCCGAGGGGTCTTGGATATGAGTACGCGGGTATGTGTCCCATTTGGCGGTGTCATGCCGAGACCCAGGTGACAGGCCGATGGGATGTATCGGCTAGTCTGTCTAAGTCGTTGACTTGCTGTGGATATCTTTGACCTTGCTCAATGTGTTGACTTGGTCAGCGGTGCAGAATATGCCCCATCAATTTGCCCCCAGCGTAGTCTATGCCGTGGTATGGGCTCCGATGTACGTTGAGCATATATTCTGCATGAGTATTTTCAGAAATTTTTCAGATCGGCTTCTTCTTCGCATCGGCGCGGCTCTTGGTAGGCCGTCATCGTATACCATATCCCCCTCCACATGGATGCGTAAAGGGCATCCGATGTGGAAAAAGAACATGACGCTGGCCGAGACCAATCGAGAGTCTTAGGTTGATTTTGATTGCCCCGGCCGTGCTTCCTAGCTTGGTTGGTCGTGGTGGCGGCGGAGACCGGATACCTAGGAAATTGTTGAGGAAGATGAATAGTCGAAGAGATGTGAATGGGCGTGTTGAAGACGCTTGGTCACTGTTGCATTGATTGACGTTTAAGCGTTGCGACGATTGACATTCCGTGGTTGCATGCTCGACACGTGTACGCTCATTTGATTGGCTGTCGCTTCATGGGCTGCGCTCTGATTGGTTCCTCTTTATGGGCTTTTTTCCTATAAATAGGGCAGTTTTTCCGTGATTTTGGTCACTAATTTCATTTTCTCAAATTTTCCTAAAATCTTCATCTTTCTTAAACTTTCAAGGGTTTCCTTTTCTTCCAATTTTCAGAGTCTTTGATCCGGCGAGCACTTTTTCCTTTTAAGGTAAACAAACGAATTTTTCTTTCATCTTGCTAGTAATTTGTTGTAAACATGTCTGCTGCTGATGCCGGGACTAGCACTTCTGCGCCGGGGGGTTCCCCGTCGCGTCCTGACGAGGAGGAGATATTAGAGGCCATCCCGCTAAGGTTTGGGGGCCCTAGGTCTCCTTCTCCCGTAGTTGGCCTGTCCATTCCGGAGGAAGGGGAGGATGAGGATGCTAATGACGATGGTGAGAGGGCTCCTGTTAATGGTGAGAGGGCGGCCATCTCGGATCATGGTGAGGCCTGCAGGACTGGCCTCGACCGTGTCTGGACAAATAAATTCGCAAGCAGTTCCGGAGGGACCCTTTTCGGAGATCATTTCTCCTTCGGTGAGGGGTATAGAATTGTTATCCCCGAGGAGGGTCAGGTGGTCTGTTGCCCTCCCCCGGGCCATATCGGCGTGTACCTCAGGCAGTTGGAGTATGGGCTCCGGTTTCCTTTGAACGAGCACGTCGTGGCCATCATCAAAGCTATGAATCTTGCCGTGGCCCAACTGCATCCGTTGGCCATGAGGACGATAATCGGCTTTGTGTGGCTCTGTCTCTTTAGAGGGGAGGTCCCTACTGTCAACTTATTCCGCCGACTCCATAGTCTTCGGCCGTCATTCGCCCGAAAGGTGGGGTGGTACAGCGTGCAGACGGAGCCGGGGTATGTCTCCGTAAACAAGCTTACCTCCTACAAAGACTGGCAGGAGCGGTGGGTGTACGTCCAAGTGCCGGAGGACTATCCATTGCCTCGGTCTTTTCAGAGCCCCGTTCACTTACGGTGTGAGACCCGGGAAGAGTATGAGAAATACGTCTCCCGGGGTAGCAAGGTTAAGATGGACGCTTCTTTTGTCCCCCTTACGGCGGATGAGAAGCGGGCAATGCAGCTTTTTGATGCTGAGGAGGGATGGCTGCCCCCGACTCAGATTATTCTTCAGGACGAGATGCTCTGCCGCGTCGGCCTCATACCGGCCCTCAGCCGTGGTGAGTAGGGTCGGTGTGAGGCCCACCTTTACTTGTTATGTTCCTGTTTGGAGCTTTCTTACTTCTTTCATGTAACTCTTGTTTGATTTCTTGCAGATCGGTTTGGTCAGGATCTGTCAGAGAAGGACTTGGAGAGGCTGGGGCTTGATAAGGACGGAAAGGTTCTCACCGTCGTCCCTACGGTGAAGCACGTGATCGCCGATGTCCCCTAACGAAGTCATGGAAAGACAGCAGGCGAAGCGCGCTGGATCAGGAGACGGCTCAGGCACGGGTTCTCGGCAACGTGCCGAGAAGATCAAAGAAGGCGGCGTCCAAGTCGGCGGCTGCATCAATGGCAACTCCCTCTCCGACCCCAGCGGTCGAAAAGGATCGTGTGGAGGTGATCAACATTTCTGAGGGGGAGGTGACCGTTGCTAAGGTCCCTTCTCCGAAGAAGAGGAAAGACCCACCGTCTGCTTCCACCGTTGCCGCGGAGGAGCCTGCTTCCACCAGCCCTCCAACTAAGAGGGTTCGGACTGGTACGGATTTAACTTGTGGTTCGGATTTAGCCGGCTCGTTGGGCATTCCTGATGACAGGCTTTCTGACGTGTCAATGCAAGGTGACATGGATGCTCTGTAATTTTTTTGCAGTTCCATCGCCGGCAGCTGCCGTCCTCACCGAACGGCAAGTAGGGAAGCAGCCTGAGAAGGCGATTGAGAAGGCGGGTGACCAAAACGTCGTCGTGGACTCCTCACCCCAGAAGGTTACTCCCACCGAGCTCGTGGCGGAGGGTGAGAAAATATACAAGAGGTTGGGGAAATGGAGCCGTCTAGCCGCCTCCCTCATCATGGAGCAAGAAAAGGCCATGGCCGAATCTGGGCCGCTGATTGCAAGGCTCAAGCTTGATCTCTCTGCCGCGAGGGGGGAAGCCGGAAAGGCTAAGCTGGATCTTCTTGCTGCCAAGGGGCGTGCAGAGGAAGCTGAGAAGCTGCTGAGGGCCGAGAGGGCCAAAGTTGAGGATGCTGATGGTGCCACGGCCAAGATGATGGAGGAGCGAGATAGGTATAAAGGTGCCTACGACGCTGTGGTTGCCAAGAGGGACGAGTGGGAGGATCGGTTCCAGAAGCAGGCGGTGGTGCTCAGGGACACGCAGGCTATCCTTGCTCAAAAAGAGAAAGATATTGAAATGCTTCAGGATGATCTCCTCCCTAAAATGTGCGTCCAGTTTCGGGACCAGGCCGAGAAGGCGACCAGGGAGGCGATAAGAAGACTCGTCCCCGAGGGTTCTTTCCCGTGGGATAAATTTGATACACTTTTGGACGAAATGGCTGACGCTGAGGAGGCAGCGGCTACTGAGAAAGCTGAGGCAGCGAAGGCGGCTCAGGTGGCTGAGGCCAAGGCGGCTTATGATGCGAAAGTGCAGGAGGGTGAGAGGCCGAAGTTGCTTGAAGATGCTCAGCCTTCCACAAAGCCGGCCACCGATGACGCTGTCGCTACAGAAGGAGGGGAGCATCGGCATAGGGAGACGGGCGGTCGTCACACGGACTCACCCGGCGTCTCGGATAGCTTTAGCTGTTCGGGGGCCAATTATTGAGCCTTCTCTCCCTGCCATCCTTTTGGCGCTTCCAATTCCAAGTCTGTACCCTTTTGTAATTCTGTTTCCTTGCTTTTTGTAAAGCTCCGGTAGGTAGAGTTTAGGCAATCCTTATGGGGACGGCCGTCGTTTGTGCTCTCCTTGCAATCGTTTTTAATAAAGTTTTATCTATTTGGTCCTCGGCTTGGCGGGACTCGATCACGATCCTTTACTTGTCTTCTTGTGTCATCAACTAAGTGTCTTCGTTTTTACATTCGAATCGTGTAGGCATATTGACCGCTAGATTGGCGTCTCAATTGACCTTTGTATCGTCTCTTTTTAGCGTATCGGCCGACGTGTTCCCCGTCGCTCTCGGTTTTGGCCGAGGTAATCGGGGTTGCGGCCGATAGCGTTCAGAATCGTGTAGGCATATTGACCGCTAGATTGGCGTCTCAATTGCGCGAGTATACGTCTCTTTTTAGCGTATCGGCCGACGTGTTCCCCGTCGCTCTCGGTTTTGGCCGAGGTAATCGGGGTTGCGGCCGATAGCGTTAAAGAAGCTGTGTAGGCATATTGACCGCTAGATTGGCGTCTCAATTGCGCGAGTATACGTCTCTTTTTAGCGATCGGCCGACGTGTTCCCGTCGCTCTCGGTTTTGGCCGAGGTAATCGGGGTTGCGGCCGATAGCGTTAAATCGTGTAGGCATATTGACCGCTAGATTGGCGTCTCGATTGCGGCGAGTATACGTCTCTTTTTAGCGTATCGACGTGTTCCCGTCGCTCTCGGTTTTGGCCGAGGTAATCGGGGTTGCGGCCGATAGCGTTCAGAATCGTGTAGGCATATTGACCGCTAGATTGGCGTCTCAATTGCGGCGAGTATACGTCTCTTTTTAGCGTATCGGCCGACGTGTTCCCGTCGCTCTCGGTTTTGGCCGAGGTAATCGGGGTTGCGGCCGATAGCGTTAAGAATCGTGTAGGCATATTGACCGCTAGATTGGCGTCTCAATTGCGCGAGTATACGTCTCTTTTTAGCGTATCGGCCGACGTGTTCCCCGTCGCTCTCGGTTTTGGCCGAGGTAATCGGGGTTGCGGCCGATAGCGTTAGAATCGTGTAGGCATATTGACCGCTAGATTGGCGTCTCGGTGCGGCGAGTATACGTCTCTTTTTAGCGTATCGGCCGACGTGTTCCCGTCGCTCTCGGTTTTGGCCGAGGTAATCGGGGTTGCGGCCGATAGCGATTCTTCCTTCGAGTCTCCGTTTAATGGCAAATCGTGGAGGGGACAGACTTTGATGGAGAACTTGGGTGATTCATTTGCTTGTCATGATCGTGCGTTGGGGTGTCCACAATGTGTTTGGACACCTCCGCCGCTATACAAAGTATTTTCTCAAGTTATCGGTGTTCCAATGGCTCATCAGAGGCACACCTCCCATGTCGTCGGTCACCGGTATGTACCCGGCCTCATCTCTTCTACCACTTTGTAGGGACCCTCCCGATTGGCCGTCGTTTGCCATGAATATTTCCTTTGTTGGTGGCCGACTTCCTTAGGACTAGGTCTCCTATTGTCAAGTCCCTTTTGTGGACCCTTCGGTTGTAGGCTCTCTTCACCCGGTTCTGATATACGGCCAAGTTAAGGCGTGCCGTGTCTCGGCTCTCTTCGACAAGGTCTAGGGAAGCTCTTAGGCCCTCCTCGTTTTCAATCGGGTCAAAGGTGGCCGTTCGAATGTCGGCACCGTCGCTTCGATCGGCAAGACCGCTTCGGAGCCGTAGACTAGATGGAAGGGGGTGTATCCCGTTGCTTCTTTCTCCGTGGTTCGAAGGGACCACAGGACGCCGGGTAGCTCATCGGCCCACCTTCCCTTAAGGTCTTCAACCGTCTTCTTCAAACCGTTGAGGATGGTTTTGTTGCACGCCTCCGCCGCCCATTACTCGTGGGTGGCGGAGACGGAGGAATACGCAAACTTGATGCCGAGCTCTTCTAACGAGTCCATTATCGGTCGCTCCAAAACTCTCGGCCGTGGTCGAATACCATAACTTGGGGTAATCCGAAGCGGGTTATAACGTTTTCCCAGATTACCTTTCGACGGCATTGTGGTCTTTCTTTGCATCGCTACGGCCTCAACCCATTTGGTGAAGTAGTCAACGGCGACGATTAAGAACTTCCTTCCCCCGGAGGCCGTTGGGAATGGCCCTAGCATGTCCATCCCCCATTGCGCGAAGGGAAGGGGACTAAGCACCGGTTGTAGGTCTCAGGAGGGAGCGTGTATCACCGGGGCATGCATCCGATTCGTGCACTTCTTGGTCTTCGTTCTGGAATCTTGAAGCATGGTGGGCCAGAAGTAGCCGGCTCGGAGAGCTTTGTGGGCTAGTGTTCTTGCCCCATGTGATGTCCACAGATGCCTTCGTGGATTTTACTGTCGATGCTCGATTCTGCGTCGGCCGGACCGACACACTTCAAGAGTGGTCTTATTACGGATCTTCTGTACAGTTCCCCTTCGAACAACGGTACACGGCGGCGATCCTTTTATTTTGGCAGAGGGATTGCGGCCCTCCGCAGCTCACCGTAAGCTTGTATCTCATTATCGGAGTCATCCACGTTGTCTCGGTCTCTATGTTACCCACCATGCCGACGGTCTCAGTGATGCTTTTTGCGTTCTCGATGTCCACCAAGACGGTTCGGTGACATTCTTGATGGTTGAGTGGCCGGTTTGGAGAGAGCGTCGGCCCGGTTGTTCTCGGATGCGGGAACGCCTTTGGATTTGGAAGGATTTCAATTTTACTACGTCGGCTTTCACCCTCTCTAGGTACCTTACCATTCCGTCGTCCCGAGCCTCATACTCCCCTCTGATTTGGTTAGTAACCAACGGTGAGTCCATCTTCAACACAATGTGTTCTCGCTCCGTGACCCTAGCTAGCTCGACTCGGTTATCACCGCCTCGTATTCGGACTCATTGTTCGAGGCCGAGAAAGTGAATTTCAAGGCGTACTCAAACTCGTCCCCGTTTGGGCTGATGATAAGGATGCCGGCTCCCGAGCTGTTCGTCGTGGAGGAGCCGTCGGTGTAGACCTCCCATATGCCTGGGTTTGGCTCTTCCCGATACGCGCATTCGGCGGGGAAATCTGCAAGCGCTTGCCCCTTTATCGAAGGCCTTGGTTTGTGTACCGAATGCCGAAACCAGAGAGCTCCATCGCCCATTTGATGAGCTGCCGGATTGTTCGAATTTTTCCAAGGATTTCTCCAATGGTTGATCGGTTAGGACCGTCACGGGGTGTGCGTCGAAGTAGGGTTTTAACTTCCTTGTGGCGACGACGACGGCGAAGGCTGCTTTTTCGATTAGTGGGTAATTTCTTTCGGCGGGCAACAGTGTATGGCTGACAAAGTAGATTGGGTGTTGCTGTTTGTCTTCTTCCCTGATGATCACGGCACTGACCGTGGCCGAGGTTACTGCTATGTATAGGTATAGCGTCTCCCCCAATATCGGCCTGGACAGAGTTGGGAGAGTCTGAAGATGAGCTTTCAGTTGTTTGAATGCCGTGCTCTGTTCCTCCCCCCAGCTGAAGTCTTTATTTCCTTTCCGCACTTTGAAGAATGGTGTGCTCTTGTCGGCTGACCGAGAGATGAAACGGGCGAGAGCCGCCATTCTTCCGGTCAGCATCATAACCTCTTTCCGATTCCTTGGTTCCGGCAGGTCTAGGATTGCTTGGACTTTGTCTGGATTGGCATCTATGCCTGCGCGCGACAAGTACTCCTAGAAATTTTCTGCCCGGGACACCGAAGTTGCATTTCATTGGGTTGAGCTTCATCTTGTATTTCCTTAGTGAACAAAATGTCTCGTGTAAATCGGCCAGATGCTCGCTGTCGGACTTGCTTTTTACAATAGCATCGTCGACGTATGCCTCAATGTTTCGCCCTTTTTGATTTTGAAACACTTTGTCTACCAGCCTCGTGTACGTTGCTCCGGCGTTCTTCAGACCAAACGGCATCATTTTGTACATGTATGTGCCGTTGGCGGTGATAAATGCGCATTTAGGCATGTCTTCCTCGGCCATAAACACTTGGTGATACCCTGAGAAGGCGTCCAGCAGGCTCAGCATGGTGTAGCCTGCCGTGGCGTCGATTAAGCTATCTATCCGAGGCAAGGGATAACAATCTTTGGGGCATGCTTTATTAAGGTTGGTAAAGTCTACACACATTCTCCATGCCCCCGATGATTTCTTCACCATTACAACATTGGCTAGCCACTCAGGATAAGTACAAGGCATGATGAAACCTGCCGCTAGTAATTTATCTACTTCGGCTTTGATGGCCTCGTCCTTCTCAACCGAGGAGTTCCTCATTCTCTGCTTGACTGGGCGAGCGGTGGGGAGCACGTTCAGCTTGTGAACAATCACCTCCCGATTCACGCCTGGCATCTCGGCCGCTGAGTATGCGAAAACGTCTTTGTTCTTTCTCAGCAGGTCCAGGAGGTCGGCTCTGAATTCTGGTTCCAGGTTGACACCGATGGTTACGGTGCGGCCTGGATCGATCTCTACCTCCTCGGTCTCTGCTCCTTCGACCATGCCGATGGTCCGGTCGTTCCCGGATCTGGGGGTGTACTGTATCCGGAACGATTCTAGTTCTGAAGCGACAGCTCTCACCCTTACTAGATACCTTATTGTCTTGTAGTCCTGGGCTTCGCACTCTCCTCTAACCTGGTTGGTCACGAGGAGCGAATCTGTCTTTACCATGATACGTTCTGCCCCGGCGGCTTTAGCTAGCTCAATTCCGGTTATCACCGCTTCGTACTTGGATTCCTTGGGGGTCACTGAGGTAAGCTTCAAGGCGTGCTCGGTTACGTCCCCGTTTGGGCTGATGATAACGATGTCGGCCTTCGAGCCATTTGTCGCGGAGAGGCCGTTAGCGTGAACCTCCCACAAACCGGGATCTTCCTCTTTTTTCGAGATGAGCTTATGTGCCTCCCCCCGGTCCGAGACATACATCAATGTCAGGGCCCGGATGGATATTACAGCGTCGATCTCGCTCAAAGTGATCCGGCCTATGAGTACATCGTAGGCAGGTGTACCGTCGATGACTACGAATTTAGACATAACGTTCTTGGCTGCACCTCCCTCGCCGAACCTCACCGGCAAACTGATTGACCCCAGGGGTACCAGGCCGGCCCTAAAAGTCGTATAACGGGTTGGTGCGGGGGCTCAAATTTTCAATCCTCGGCACCGAGGCCGAGAAAGCATTCTCTGTTCATAACATTCGTGTAGGCGCCGTGTCAATCGGGCACCCCTTCACCAGGTGGTTGGCTATGTCTCAGGCGGACTGTAAGGGGGTCGCTATGAAGAGCGGCGACTCCATCGTAGTCCCTTTGTCCGATGGTCATGTCCGGGATCTTTGGGAGCGGGGTTCTTTGTGTTGGGCACAAAGTTGATGGCCGGATAAGGTTCATCCTGGGGCCGTTTGTGCTCATTAGCGGACCCACTGCTCTCGTTGTCCCTGATGACGACATTGACTACTCCTACCCGCTCCAGGCGGACTTGCTATTCGATCCGCGGCGTCGATTTTTGGCCTCGGCAACATACTTGCCGAGGCTCCCCATCCGGATTAGCTCTTCAATGGCATCCTTCAGGTGTCGGCAATCGTTGGTTAAGTGTCCGGTGTGGGCGTGGTACTTACGATCTTGGCTCGTGTCACCGTCACTCCTCGGCCTAGGGGTCTTTCCCATTTCGGCCCTCGTTCTTGCTCAAAGCGAAGACCCGGCGGCCGACACGACTAGGGGGTGTGATCATCGTACCGTTTTTTGTAGTACGTCCCCCAGCTCCTCCCGGCATCCGCCGAGCTTTTTTTTTCGCGGACTTTTTTCGACCGTGGCCTATTACTCTCACGGCGTCTTTCATCGACCGTGACCCGTTGTTGTCACGGCGTTTTTCATTCGAGTTAACCTCCCGGCGGCTCTTCCTTTCTGATTGCTCAGCCTCGTTGGGGCCTACCCAGGTCTTGTGGTAGTCTTCTACCTTGATGGCTTGGTCGGCCAACTTCCTGGCGGCGTCCAAACCTAGGCCTCCGCACTTGATGAGCTCATTCTTTAAATCTCCCCTTGGGAGGCCCTTCATCGTCTGCGAAGGCCGCCGATTCGGGATTGATTTCTCGAATCTGCTTTGGACCTTTCCGTCGAACCTCTTCACATAGTTCCGCAGAGACTCGTCTCCCTCCTGTTTGATAGTTAGGAGGTCCGACGTCTCCACGGCCCTTCTCTTATTGCAAGAGTACTGGGCTAGAAAGGCGTCCCTTAGGTCGGCGAAATAGTACACCGAGCCGTCGGGAAGCCCTTTGTACCAGCTCTGAGCCATCCCATGCAAAGTTGTTGGGAAGATTCGGCACCAGACCTCATCGGGCTGCTCCCATACCGACATGTAAGACTAGAAAGCCTCAGCGTGGTCGGATGGATCACTATCTCCTTTGTACGAAATCGGTGGCAACTTGAGCTTAGGTGGCACCGGGACTTCTAGGACGTAGGCGTTGAGGGGCTGCCTAACCACGTGTCGAACGGTACGCGGCGACCGGCTCCTCGCATCCCTAACCTGGCTCCTCCCCCCGTAGCGGGAGGGGCTCCTTCTTCGACTTGGACTTCTTCTCCAACTCTGCTGAGTCGGACTCCTCTGGCTCCTTCGGGGTGAGCCTCGTTCGTGTGGCGGGGACGCTGTCCTCCCACGAGTGTGGGAAGGACTTAGGTCTACCACGCCCACTTTGGGCTCCCCCGGCGTCTTGGCTTGGTCGGCTTCTCCTAGTGCTCCGTTCAGATTTCTTGGAGTCACGTTTAGGGCCCTAGTCTCCTGGACAGTTTCCGCCGCTCTTGCCGGCATGACAGTGTGAGCGGGCGTATTACTGATTAGGTCCAGGAGTATTTTCAGTTTCGCTACGTCAACCACCCGTCCCATTATGGTGACTTGGTTGGCTGGCAGCGGCGTGTCGGGTATTATTGGCATCCCGAACTCTGGTTGGATTACTCCGCCGGTGGAGGGCTGCACAACTCCAGAGTTGTTGAAAGCATCATCTTGGTAGAACGCGATTTCGTCGGTCACGACTGCGTCTTGTTGTTTCGACATTTTCTTAGCTTTTTGGGTGGGTTTTTGTTGATTTGTTGTTTTTTTGTTTGGGAATGAATGTGACTAGCTTCTAGTGTCTATCCCCACAGACGGCGCCAATTGTTCCGGGTGTAATTTCCAGAGCAGCTATTAGTTACCACCCGTGGCTTGCAGAATAATGTCTTGAGTTGAACCCTTCTTGCTTCTATCGTCCCTCTCGGCCTCTCCTGCAACAATGAACAGGGCGAGGGCTTGGGTGTGTGCCAAGCGTACTCACTCCGACGCTCAAGTCGGTAAACTTAAAGGATTAGGTTTGTGTTACTTGGCTAGATACGTATTGTAGAGAGATAAGGAGATATTACAGGATGAATAGTGTATTTAGGTTTTTAGTTGTGGGATCCTTTCCTCAATGAAGGTTGAGGAGTATTTATAGGCTTTCACCTTTTGTCACGTAGTGGCCAAGTGGCCAAGTGGCTAGCAGGTGGAAAGACTGATCTACCCCTCGGCCGAGATACCTATGGCAGGCCGGCGGGCCGTGTTGACTCGCCGCCGAGGGGTCTTGGATATGAGTACGCGGGTATGTGTCCCTACGGTAGTCATCATGCCGAGACCAGTGTGACAGCCGATGGGATGTATCGGCTAGTCTGTCTAAGTCGTTGACTTGCTGTGGATATCTTTGACCTTGCTCAATGTGTTGACTTGGTCAGCGGTGCAGAATATGCCCCATCAATATTAATAAATATGTTATGAATAATATTAATAATAATGAATATATTAATATATTAATAAAATAATAAATCTAATAATAATATCATTAATCATAATAATATAATAATAAATAGATATATTAATTATAAATATAATAATATAAACAATACAAATTAATTAATAATAAATATAATAGTAATATAACAAATATAAAAATAATATAATAATAATAATAACAATAGTAAATAAATTAATATAATAATAATCATATCAATAAGAATATAAAAAAAAGAATATTAATATTAATGTTGAAATAAACTAATCAATCAATGATCGATCGATCTGATCCGATCGAATCGAATCGAATCGAATCGAATCGAACTAAATGGATGGAGTCGAATCGAACTAAATGAATCGAATGAACTTAATGAAGTCAAGTGAATCGAACTAAACTTAACTTATTAGAACTGAAATTAAGTCCAAAAGAACAGGCCTTATATAAATGAGATGAGGGTATGTTGGTAATTTCAAGTTTAACAAGTTGGTAAAAATTACCTAAAATAGAAATGTATGGAATTAAAACAAACATCCTGAAATAGCAAATTTATGGAGAAAAATCGAACTAAGGAAGTAGATAATGATTGATCAAGGCATAGGAATAGGGATGCCAATCTCACCCGCACCCGCTAAATATCCATCCACCCGATTTAAATGGGACGAAAACCCGAAATAAATGGATGATGGACGAAATAAATGGATGATGGATGGATGAAGCTAAATCCAACCCATCATCCATCCGCCACCCGATATTCTTCCTTTTTTGGAAAAAAAATACATATTTATATAAATCTTAAGCTACACAATACTAATCTACTTACTTTTTATATGTTCAAGCAAACATAAATTACAAGATTTTTAAAGCACTTGGTCTAATACTAATTTACCTTACATGTTTATGGGGAAATAAAATTCAATACTTTTTTAGACTTATAAATATAATTAAATCATCACCCATATATCACCCGATACACCCGTTTCATCCGCGGATGATGGATGGACGGGTGATGGATGATAAGTTTCGCGGATGATGGATGGGTTGGATGAGGTTTTTAATGTGGTGGATGGATGCGGGTGAAGCTTCACCCGATCCGAACCCGATCCATTGACATCCCTACATAGGAAGTATTCCATATTACAGTAATGTAGCCTTTTTTGTGGCAGCTTACATAAAATAGTCGAGCAATGGAACTATGTTTTCTTTTTCACAAGTTCTGATTATGTCTATATTTATAGACGGACTAAATATTCACTCACTTTAAGCATAAAACAAGCAACAAGTTGTATGATGGGGCCGAAAAAGGCAAAAATGTCACCACTTTAAGCATATTTGACCCGTCTTTCACTTTATATGGATACTAGGTTTGGTGCCCAGCTACGCCCGGGTTACCTTTACTTACCATTTAAATTTTATTTTCTATGAAATATGTTTCGCTAAATTTGATTAACACATACATTTACAATTTATATCTTGAAATTCTGATGAGATGTAAAATTAATCAACAAATTATGTGACACGTTCACCACTCCCGCTGTCAATATTATTACTTTTACTACATCCCTTGTTAATACTGTTATGTTCACTACTTTGGTTAATGTTGTCTGTTTAACTACTCCTGCTATTTTTGCGGGTAACCCGTTAGTTTTGTCAAACTCATATATTTAAATAAATTAATATTTTCTTAAAATCGAATTGTTAGTTAATTTTTCATACTCTCTCCGTTGTTCATTACACGTTTTGTGACTACTATAGTACTATTACTTTCACTTCTCCCGCCGTCATAATTTTTTCTTTCATTACTCCCGCATTTATTATTGTTAATTTCACTACTCCCATTGTTGTTAGTATGGCATTCACTACTCTGGTTGCTATTATTGTTGCTTTTACTACTCACATGAGCGGTTACTATCATATCATAGTAGTTGATTATATAGTTGTATTAGAGTTATATATTTAAATAAATCTTAGATTAGAATATTATTTAAAAGCAATCATTATTATTGGCTAATTAAATTACAAATCTAATGAATTATGGAAAATTATATTTTTTGGAAATCTAGATTGATTTATTTACCTTTTAATAGTTTCCAAAATATAAAATACTTATATTATATTATATTCGTGTATGTAAAATAATTAACATCTTTATACTAATTAATACCATAAGTGGGACATGTTATTTTAAGTATAATCACCATATTATAGTGTTCTCTAAATTTATACTTCAACCAAAACTATATAATATTTACATTGAAGTCCCTTGTTCGGGTCCATTACACAGCTCTAGCGATTTAAAACTATATAGTATAATTAATTTGTATAGATTTATTTAATTACATTGAAGTTCTTTGGTTTCTGGAATTAATATATAGTATTGATTGATATCCGTCTATAATAAGACTAATTGTTTCTTTTTAACCATATATGCTCTCAAAGTGCTAACTTTACAAGCACGTAAGTATATGTTGTGGTCAATAGTTTTCATTTTTTTTTTGTTTTACTCAATATAATAATTCACTTTTTTTTTCTATTAAATAAACCCACTCATGTAAAATAAAAATCATTACACTTCCTCCATAAGTTGTTTTGATTTTTCTAATAATTATATTGTTCTTACTTTACCTTAATAAATAATAATGTATAAAGCAATTGTAAATTGTCTAGCGGGATGAAGGGAGTAACAATCATAACAATATAAAAAGAGGAACTTATCGTAAGAGATGGAAGTAGGTCACGCGTGCCTCTTGGCGACCCGCCGTGTCCGGAGAAGAAAATGGCACGGCCCAGGCCTATGAAGGTGAGCTTTGTGTCGTGCTGTGCCGGTCAAATGAGAATAGCGGCCCACTGCCCATACATGTCTGCCGAGTCGTGTCGTGTTTGAGCGTGCCTTAATAATCTTCAACCTTAACCCAATTTCTTTGTATTTAGAGTTTGCCCAAGCATGTCATGCCTAGATGGCCTATTCCTAGGCACGCTCTTTTTTCTCAAACTTTTGCCTAGGCTCGAGGCACGACCGTTGGCGTGTCGTGTCGTGCTCAATCAGCTATGGTTGTGTTTTGACGTGTCTGCCTAACTGATATGAGTTGGATTCAAAAGAATGGAACTCGTATGGGTGTAGCGGAAACCAACGAACTGAACAGTCAGTTGTACTGTTCGATTTCAGATTCTGGAATTGTAACGATGGTTTTAAACGGTTAAAATTAAAGAGCAAACAAGATCCGAACGTACTAGCTACGACCTGATCTAATTTGCAAAGATATTTGACAAACTAGACCTATTATTTGTCAATGGGGTTGATTGAACTCAAGACCTATTCAGAATTAATCGAGTTAGACTCGAAACGCGTCGAAAACTAACGAATTTTGGTATGTAAACTACACACCCAAAACAATAAAAACACAAGTGTCTTCTTTTCTTAATCTTTTCTGGATGTCGATTGAATGAATTGCAGAAGAAAAAAGAGGCCTTTAAATAGCCAATAATACAAGCCTAAAAAGGGCTGAAATAATGAGGTAATAAAGTACCTAATTAAGTCTCTTAATTAGACTTTGACTAGGCTAAAACTTACAAATTATAACAGCTAAAAGAAAGAATACAATGCTGAAATAAATCTAACATAATTTCTCAAATTAAATCTTTTATATTGCTGAAATAAATCCCCATAATAAATCTCATTTATTCTTCAATTAATTGTGTTGTCTAGCCTTGACCGATTAATTGAGCTGGTCTTCGAATTTGACACGCCCAAACATAATTACCCATCGACTCACCAATCCAATTAACTTGAGTCGTTATTAATTGGGCTCTTGGAAGATCATTCCAACCAGCTTTTGAACAGCTCATAGGACTGTCCATATCGACGCCCACAACCAGCTCATCGATGCTATCCAAATTCTTATCATTCCCTCGTCCTTGGAAAAGAATTGTCATCATTTCATGTAGCATTACTCCACCTGAATCAAAAACGAAAAACGCAAACAAGAGAGTGAATAAAATGACGAACCTAAACAATGAGCTCAAACAAATTTTGACACTTGGTTGTACTTCGCTGGCTTCCCACGACCTCTGATTGTTTGTTCGCCAAATCTACTTGGGCCATTTTGACCTATGCTTTCCACCCTTCCACCCTCCATGCACAAGCTTAGACAAGACATCATGAACCCCATCATCAAACAAGCAAATCGAACGCAATAAAGTATCCTTAGTTGCAACGCAAGTCCTTGTTTTGAATGCCATCAAAAGATAATGTGCTTGCACTTGCTCCTCCATTAGATCAGCCTTCCTTAGCTCAAAAATAAAACCGAACCTATCGACATCATCGGGTAAACCAAACCTAATATCATATTTGATGGATAACAAAGTGTCTTAGCAAAAGCAAGTACTATTTCCTTATCGTTATAATCATCAAAAACATGAGGTCAATTAAAATCAATCGAAGTATCAATGTCGTTGCACTCCAATGCCGCCTCACCTACCTCAGATTCGAACAGTTCATCCTTGACTAGCATTATTAAACTCGATCTTTTCTTAAGGTCAGAACTCATAGCTTGGACCGCTTTGGAAGACATGGGCTTAAGAACGACCTTATTACCTTTAGAAACAAGTTCATACTCATTGCTTCACCCTCTACGCATCACGTCCCTATTATATTGCCATGGACGTCCCAGGAGAATGTGAAAAGCATCCATAGGAACCATGTCACATACAACCTCGTCTTCATAAGAACCCATAATAAAACAAACTCGAACTTGCTCAGAAACTTGAACCTTCTTATCATCTCCTAACCAATGTAAGGAATACGGACTTTGTTGAGAAACGGTTGGTAATGCTAACTTTGAAACCATCTCACATGAAGCCTCATTTTTACAACTCCCACCGTTAATTATCACACTACACCATTTATCTTGCACTTGACACTAATGTGGAATAGTTGGTCACGTTGCTCCAAATCAATTGGTGACGATTGAACCTGTAAAGTTTGAAGAACTAGGGCACAATCAAAGATAGGGGCTGCATAGGTTTTAACATTACCATCATCCTCCTCTTCCTTGTAACCCTCCATATTAAACACACACTATGACTGTTCATCCCCAACCAAAAATTCCTCAAGCACATCAATAGCCTCTCTTAAGGCCACGACTCGTTTATTTGGACAAGCATTTTGATAATGTCCAAATCCTTAACACTTAAAACAACATACTTTGGAGAGACTCGTTTCCTTAATTGTTGTGGTCTTAACACTAGGATTAGGGGCAACTACATTTTTAGGAACCGACTCAGTGGTGTTGTTACTAGCACTACCCTTTGATCCCTCGTCGTTCTTCCATGATTCAGATCTACTACCCTCCCCATATGTCGAAGCATATTTAGATTTTCCTTGGGTCTCAACTTTCAAACACAAACCACATAGGGTGTCAAAATCAGTATAGTGAAACATTTCTACGGCGTTAGCTACGGATTTATTTAACCCAAATAAGAAACGAGACATTTTTTGTTCCTAGTTTTCCTCTAATTCCCCCATTAAAGCCAAATTCTCAAATTCATCTATATAATCAATAACACTCCGTTTCCCTTGTGTTAACTCAGTAATCCTACGGTAAATAGCTAGCTTATGCGTGGGTGGTACATACTTTTTCCGTAATTTTCGTTTCAAAGTGTCCAAAGATGAGATCTTGGCCTTTCCTGCCCACGCACGTTGAGCCTTCACTCCTTCAAACAAAAGAGAAGCACCCTTACTCAATTGGAGTATAGTGTACTTACAACGTTTCTCATCTTCAATATCCTTAAAATCGAACATTCTATCGATCTTGCGTTCCCATTCCAAATACACTTTAGGATCTGTCCCTCCAACGAATTCAGGTAGTTCGTTAATCTTGAACTCATCACTAGGACGTACTAACTCACGCCTAGGTTGCCATCGTGGCCCTCCTTCATGGACAATGCTTAGGGCTTCACACAAATTCTCCAAGAAATTTGGGTCATCAAAATTCATCTTCAAACAAATAGGATCAAGAGCCGAGGCTCTGATATCACAAATGATACGAGTTAGATTCAAAAGAATGGAACTCGTATGGGTGCAGTGGAAACCAACGAACTAAACAGACAGTTGAACTGTTCGATCTCAGATTCTGGAATTGTAACAATGGCTTTAAGCTGTTAAAATGAAAGAACAAACAAGATCCGAACGTACTAGGTATGACCTGATCTGAATTTGCAAGGATATTTGACAAACTAGACTTATAATTTGTCAATGGGGTTGATTGAGCTCAAGACCTATTGAGAATCAATCGAGTTAGACTCGAAACGCGTCGAAAACTAACGAATTTTGGTATGTAAACTACATGCCCAAAACAATAAAAACACAACTGTCTTCTTTTCTTAATCTTTTTTGGATGTCGATTAAATGAATTGCAGAATTAAAGCAAGGCCTTTATATAGCCAACAATACAAGCCTAAAAACGACTTAGATAATGAGGTAATAAACTACCTAAGTAAGTCTCTTAATTAGACTTTGACTAGGCTAAAACTTACCAATTATAACAGCTAAAAGAAAGAATACAATGCTGAAATAAATCTAACATAATTGCTCAAATTAAGTCTTCTTAATTGCTGAAATAAATCTCCATAATAAATCCCATTTATTCCACAATTAATTGTGTTGTCTAGTCTTGACCGATTAATTGAGCTGGTCTTCGAATTTGACACGCCTAAACATAATTACCCATCGACTCACCAATCCAATTAACTTGAGTCGTGATTAATTGGGCTCTTGAACATCATTTGAGCCAGCGTTTGAACAACCCATAGGACTGTCCATATCGATGCCCACAACCAGCTCATCGATGCTATCCAAATTATCATCGGCCTGCATGGCCACTTCCATATTTACGGCACCGTTAGAACAAAGCTATGTCGTTATATATAACGATCACCGACTTGAAAACTTTATTGACACTTCTTCAATGGTAATGTAGATGCTAGAAGCTTTCTAAGTTTAACATAACAGTCAAAGGACACGTCCACTTGTAATCTTTGACTAGAAAACTTTACCAAAAATATGGTGGTTAACGTGATATACTCGATTTGCAGATTATCACGTATATTCGAGATTAAGCAGGTACGTATTCAAAATAGTTGTCGGTGTTTCCCTCGTCAAAGAAAGAAAAATGTGCAACATTTAACGTGATTCAGAGAGCTGAGAAGGTCATAAAAGATATACCATAGAAATCATTTTCCCTATTGAGTATAAACTTTTTTTCCTTTCCAGCTTCACACACCGCAATTGCAATATCATATTCGTGTGGATTTGGTACTTCATTACTTTGATGAGTTTTATCATATCACGTTTACCAAAATATACTGTTACATATTACTACAAAAAATTTGTAATTCTCGTACATAACATTATGCACTTAGGCCCTGTTTTTTGGACTTAATTTCAATTCTTATAAATTCAGTTCAACTCTATTAAGTTCAGTTTAGTTCAGTTCAAATTAGTTCAGTTCAAATTAGTTCAGTTCAACATTATTATTATTATTATTATTATTATTATTATTATTATTATTATTATTATTATTATTATTATTATTATTATTATTATTATTATTATTATTATTATTATTATTATTATTATTATTATTATTATTATTATTATTATTATTATTATTATTATATTATTATTATTATTATTATTATTATTATTATTTTATTAATCTTATTATTTATTATATTATTATATTTATATTTAGGGACTCAAGTCATCTAAGGGGACTTTGATGATCCTTACTCTATATATATATATATATATATATATATATATATATATATATATATATATATATATATATATATATATATATATATATATATATATATATATATATAGCAAAGTTCTTCTAAGTCCCCTTTTTTTTTTGAGTCCATAAGTCCCTCCCATAACCCTTGGATCATGCATGGTGGAAGGTTGAGATTGAAAGCAAAAAACACACTTAACACTAATTAATTCACTTCTCTCTCTAGTTTTAATAATACATTCACTAATTCATTATCATACACAATTAACACCATATTTTGTCTTATACTTCAAAGTTTATGAAAATTTTGTTAACATTTTTCCTGTTTCGATTTTTTTCGTTTTTTTTTTTCGAGACAAGTTTTCGACTGTTTCGTTTTTTTCGTTTTTTTTTTCGAGACAAGTTTTCGACATTTTAGGATTTTACGAGTGTAATTCTAACGGCAAAAAGTGTAATTTTAAGAAATCTTTTCGAGAATTTAGCGTTTTACAAGTTTAACTTCAATCTTTTTCGAGTGATTTTAACGAATAATATTTTGAATTTTTGTCATTTTATCACAAGTTATTGTAATTTAGCATTTTACGAGTGTTATGTTAATGACAAAAAGTGTTATTTTAGTCCAGGTAAGTGTAATTTCAGTCCAATGAGATTGTTATTTTTAGTCTAAGGAGAATGTAATTTTAGTCCAGAAAAGTGTAATTTTAGTCCAGAAAAGGATAATTTCAGTCCACTGAGAATGTAATTTTAGTCCATTGAGAATGTAACATTAGTCCAATGAGAATATGAGAATATGACCAAGTCCATTGAGAGTATAACATTAGTCCAATAGAGCTAAGTGTAATTCTAACAGAAAATAGTGTAATTCTAACAACAAAAAGTGTAATTCTAACAACAAAAAGTGTAATTTTAGCAAAAAAAAGTGTAATTCTAGCAAAAAAAAGTATAATTTTAACAGAAAAAAGTGTAATTCTAACAACAAAAAGTGTAATTTTAGCCGAAAAATGTGTTATTCTAGCAAAAAAAAGTGTAATTTTAACAGAAAAAAGTGTAATTCTAACAACTAAAAGTGTAATTTTAGCCGAAAAAAGTGTTATTCTAGCAAAAAAAAGTATAATTTTCACTGAAAAAAGTGTAATTTTAATGGAGGAAAGTGTGATTTTAACTGAAAAAGGTGTAATTCTAACAACAACAAAAAGTGTAATTTTAGCAGAAAAAGTGTAATTTTAGTCGAAAAAAGTGTTATTCTAACAGAAAAAAGTGTAATTCTAACAACAAAAAGTGTAATTTTAGCCGAAAAAGTGTTATTCTAGCAAAAAAAAGTATAATTTTAACAGAAAAAAGTGTAATTTTAATGGAGGAAAGTGTGATTTTAACAGAAAAAGGTGTAATTCTAACAACAACAAAAAAAAAAAGAAATTTGTAAAGAAAATCTGAAAAAAATAATACTATAATAAAAACGAGATCTAAAAAAAATCGATAACATAATGAATCTAAACAAGACGGGATTTAAAAAAAAAGACGATATTTGAAACTAAAAACAAAACACAGAAAAAAAAAAGGAAAAAAAATTAAAAAAAAAAGACAAAACAAAAACACTGTCATCGACAAAACAAAACAATGTAGATCTTAAAAAAAAATAGGACGAAGGTTTTAAAAAAACAAAGTAGATCTTAAAAAAAAAACAAAACAAAGTAGATAGAAAAGCAGGCGGTGGTTCATGTGGGGCTGTGCGAAAAGCAGGAGAGAACGGCTGGGTGGATGGTGTGTGGTGTAGATCGAGGCAAGGAAGGTGATGGTGTCGGGGCGTCGGTGGTGGTGGTGTCGGGAAATTTGTACCTGGTAGGTGTGGGTGGTGTTGGATCGGTGGTTGGTGAGTGGGTGGAGTCGGGTGGAGGTAAGTGTGTTGGGTCGCGGTGGAGGTGAGTGGTGGTGGAAGGGACGGGAAGGTGGCTGGCGAGATCGGTGGCAGCAGGCGATATGGAGGTGGATGGTGGTGGTCGTCGGGGTAGGTGTTGCTGTCGTGGTGTTGGGTGCGGTGGAGGTGGCTGGGCTGTGGCGTGGGGTGGGATGATGGTGTCGGGTTTAAGGTGGTGGTGGTGGTGGGTGGGGGAGGAAAATGGAGGGAATTTTTTTTATTTTTTAGATTTTGAATTATTTGGGTTTGTTAGGATGAGAGTATTATTTGGGTTTTGAATTAATTTGGGTTTTAGAGAGGGAGTGGAGAAGTGAATTGTGTGAATGAGAGAGAAGTTGGTGGAAAAATAAAGGTTATATAGTGGATTAATATTTGATTAGTGTGGATTAGTAAAGTAGAGAGGGGAAGTGTTTTATTAGGCATTAATCCTCCTTTTTTTTGCTTCCAATCTCAACCCTCCATCTTCCTCATCCAATGGCTCTAAAGGGAACTTATGGACTCAAATGTAAGAGGTGGACTTAGATGATCTTTACACTATATATATATATATATATATATATATATATATATATATATATATATATATATATATATATATATATATATATATATATATATATATATATATATATATATATATATATATATATATATATATATATATATATATATATATATATATATATATATATATAGTAAGGATCATCAAAGTCATCTAAGATGACTTGAGTCCCTAAGTCCCCATCCTACCCATTGGATCTCAAAAAATGGGTGGCTGAGATTAAAACAAAAAGAGGTCATTAAGAGGCTAATTAAACACTCTCTCATACTAACCCTAATTATTCCCTAATTTACTACTATATATAATATTTTTCTCAAACACTCTCTCTCATCTCACACATTTCACTCCTCTAATCTCACTCAAAAACCCAAATAATCCTCTCATCTATCTCAAACCCAAAAAACCAAATAAATCTCAAACTCGTCTCTTCCTCACCACCAACCTACCCGACACCACCATCCACCACCCACCACCCACCACCACTACCACCACCACCACCACCACTACCGCCGCCGCCTACCCAACCACCACGATGCATTTTTTTTCGTTTTTTTTTTTTTTTTTTTTTTTTTTTTTATGTGGCGTTTATTTTTTATGTTTGGGGTCGGTTTTTCTATTTGTTATTTTTGTTGGTCTTTATTTTATTTTATATGTTATTTTTTTCGTCTTGTTATTTTTTTTCGTTTTGTTATTTATTTTCTCAAATCTTGTCTTGTCATACATTTTTTTTAATTCATATTTTGGGTTTTTCAAATCTTTGTTTTTGTAAGAACCTTTTCTTTTGATTATAGATCTACTAAAATAGATCTCATATAATGTGTTGCTTTTAATCCTAAATCTACTAAATGAAAAATAGAAGTATGAAAAGATCTTATAGTTACACCGTCATGAACCACAATTATACTGTCATGGACCAAAGTTATACTAAGACTAAAATTATATAAATTTCTAGAAAAAAGGACTAAAGTTTCACTATTATGGACTAAAGTTACACAGTCACGGACTGAAGTTATGACCAGAAAAACTAGAGTTACATAAACTCAAAATAATGTATAAAATGGACTATACGACTGAAGTTATATTATTAATAACTAAAATTACACCCTTTAAACATTAAAGTTACATAAAAAATAGATGTTTGAAAAGTTATTATAATTCAAATTTTTATATAAAAATGACTTGAAATGACTGAAGTTATACCGTCATGAACTGAAGTTATATTGTCATGGAATAAAGTTATACGATTAATGATTTAAATTTGTCTCAAAGTTACCAAAAAAATTATATAATTTCCAATCATTTTGATGTAACTTTAAAGTTTTACGACTGTAACTTTAGTCCAAGTTTATATCACTTTAATCCAAATTTATGTAACTTTAGTATTTCAAATTTATTTAATTTAGTCAAGTTTATGTAACTTTAGTCCAAATTTATGTAACTTTAATGTTTCAAGGGTGTAACTTTACTCGTTAATAGTGTAACTTTAGTCAGAAATACTATAACTTTAATCATAAATATGTTATAACTTTAGACTTTTAAACTCATTTTGTATATTAAAATTTTAAGACAAATGCGGTGTATAACTTTAATAGACAACATGAGTAACTTATTAACTTTAATCCAACCAAAATCTAAAATTTTAAAAAAAAAACTATATCTAAAATTGAAAAAACAATAGATTTGAAAAAAAAAAACAATAAAAAAAAAAACAGATTTTAAATAACAAACAACAACCCATATTCGCTAATTTTAGAAACCGCAAACAATATCACCAACAACACCCGCAACTACCCCTAATTTAAAAATAAAATTAAATAAACTGAAACTTTAAAAAAAAAAAAACAACCAAAATCTGAACGCAAAAAAACGATACCTAAAATAGAAAAAACGAAATTAGCGAATATGGGTAACCACCACCAATACCAACCACGACCACCCTCACCCCTTCCCCCGTCACCTTTTGACCACCATGACCCACCAAACTACCACCCAACAACTTGGTTAAAACGAAATCTGAAAAAAAAAAATCAAAATCGAAATTTGAAATTAAAAAAACCAAGATCCAGAAATACAGGAGGAAGAAGAAAAGGTGGTGCGGTGGTGGTATTTGCTGCGATAGTGGAAGCGGCCGGTGGTTAGTCGTGGTGCTCAGATCTGGGAAAAAAAGAAGGGGAGGGAGGTGGTGGGTGATGGTGAGCGGTGACCTTGTTGGTGTTGCTGTGAAGATGTTGCGGTGGCGTTGTTGTTGTTGTCGTGGCTGCGGTGGTGTATTGTTGTAAATCTGGAAAAAGAGAGAGATGAGGGAGAAGAGGATGGTAAGGTGGCGAGGAAGTGGTGGTTGGTGGTGAGGCAGGGGACGAGAGCAGGGGCTGTGGTGGTTGTGGAGGGCGGCGATGGATCCAAATGTAGAAAATCTATATCTCATTACTTAACATATTCATATATGTGATGATTTAATTTAGTCATAAAATTAAATATTTGATCTTATGCATGCAAACAATGATAAGAACAAAGAAGAAATCATCATTCTTACAATGGATATTTCGGATTATTGGGCACAAGTGAGTTCTCCTACTCACTTGTTCTTGAGCTTCCTAAAATGGATGAACAAGGATTCAAGTATAGAATCTCTCCCAAGGAATAATACCCAAGGTAACCACTTAATAAAATTAATATTATTAATACTAGAACAATATTAATTTAAATAAAAATGACCCAAAATCTTTATTTTGTTCTCTTAATTTCGGTTAAGAGAGGAAGAAGAAGGAGGAAGTTTTTATCTCTCTAAAACTCAATATTTTAGATGGTGAATGAATGAATGAATTATATTTTTCACAAGAGTAGTCTATGTGCAAAAATAAGACAAAAACCCTTTGCATGGTGGGTGGAAAAACCGGGTATGGGAGGGAGAAAAAGACCAATGCATGAGCCTCTATTCTTCTCAAGAAAGGACTAGGCTTGCATGGCTAAGAGACTAGGTTATAATTGTGTTTTCCATTAAAAATAATTAACACAAAAATAAGCCTAATAACCCTCCTTATTTCGGCACATATGGGTGTAAAATGGAGAATCCATTTTACACATTATTTTGTCAATTTGTCACATGTAACATGTATCATGACATTAGGTATATAAAATGTATTTTTAACAATTAAAAATCAACATATTAATAAAATATGTCACTTATAAAGTTACCTAGTAATTCATAATTACTTGCACCGAAATGAGTTCCCGAGTCATAAATTACAACATTCTGTATTTATAATAATCAATTCATTCTGTTTCAATTGTTTCCGTAAACAAAAATTTCATCTAAGCAATAAAACAATTCGATTACTTAGACAGTATCTTATTTAATCAAATTATAATGAGATACGTAAATATTACTTCCAAAATCGTCCGTCAATTTTAAGTAATTTAGTTAACCCGTATCGTCATACGATCAATTAAATAATTAATTAAGAGTGTTACCCTTTAGGTATGACCTAAGGGGATCAACTGATCACCACCGTCGCACGACAGTAATGTCAAACTCTAGTCAGCCAATCATTACCGATATGTATGGACCAGTTGACAGTAAAATATTACTTCCCAATTGTATTCTTTAAATGAGACTTAAACATGTGATTATCATGATCGACAGTTGTGATCGCATTATTGTCGAAGGACACATATTCCAATAATCTCCCACTTGTCCTCGACAAGTGTGCGTCACCAATTCTCTTGTCCTATTACTATCTCCCACTCAATGCAAGGTGTCTTTCAGGTCGTACTTGCAAGTGATCATATCGAGAGTGGTTTCCTCGATCTGGAGAATAACTGATTGACCTGATTTATCTACCGTAGATATGTTCCGAGCGTGGCCACGCATTTCTAGTTCATTACTCCTCGAGTGGCCCTGAGATATTGTTATAACCCTGACTAGGGGTGGACAATTCCTATCGCACTCATTCCCTTCGACTAGCCACAGCCATCATAACCCAAAATATGCCCATTTGACCCCATTTACGAAGGTCGTAGTAACACAAATCAAAGTTAATCTGAAACTGTGCCTGTAACACCCCCATACTCCAAGTGCCTTACCAGGACCACCCAGGTATAAGGATGTTACCATCTCGGTTACCCGAGGCAATGATAATCAAAAAAACAATAATGAAACAGCGTTTAAATAGAAATACTTTAGTGAACGGTCACAATCTCAAAACCAAAACCAAAAGTACGAATACATGTTCTCAAACTGACTGTCTACTGATTTAACTGAAATGTTTATGAAAACTACTAAGCTATAGCGGAAGACTTCTATCATCAAGACCGCGACACATCCCAGCTATCCCAGTACTCGACTCATACTTGCTCAATATCTGCTCACCATCCCCGAATGGATCACCGCAGGTTTTAAAACAATAAACGGGGTCAGTACTATTTACATAATTTATATAACCATCAATACAAGAACAATACGACTCAATCAATCATACACAATCATCCACTCCACTCCATCTCCGTCACCGATCGTCCCACTGGACCAGCCCGATGGGGGACCGCAGCCGTACCAACCAAATCCCCGCTCATCATACCGAGCGATAACCCTGTCCCATTAATGTGCACATCCCCTTCCGTGGCGGGTTCCACGAAGGGCGAAACTAGGGCGTGAAGCCACTCCCGCAAGTGACTCCACTCAGCCGAGAACGCATCTCGAGAACCAGAGACAAACAATCACAATCACAATACAATATCGCAACCGTCCGAATCAATCAACAACACTAACTACAGCACAATCACCACACATTATGTAAGTAATACTGAGTAGGGAAACCCTACCTGGAAAGCACAACAATCAGACGATCTCACAGCTGATATCAAAAAGCTTCCTCTACGAATCCTCCTCCTAATATACAAACACATAATCACTACCAATCATACAAACAATAAAACCCCCAAATACCCCAAACTAGGGTTTAACCAACTTAAAATAAACATCATAAAAATGGTATATAGGTCTTACCCTCGACGCAAGGATCACAACGGTATAAAGGAAAGTGAAATCCGACCTTCCAAGCTTCGGGATTTGCCAACAATGCGATTAAAGCTAATGACGTAGTTTGCTTTCTCTTCTCACAGTGATTAGGTTTTGAAAAGTGATTTAGGAACAATGACGGAAGTATTATATACTCTAATCGCATTATTAACAAAACCCGAGAAAACAACCCCCGTAAACCGGCTACTCGATCGAGTAGCTAAGGTACTCGATCGAGTGCCCCCTTACTCGATCGAGTACCCACGTTACTCGATCGAGTACCCAACAGGTCAGAAACTATTTTAATCCGCAACACGCCCTTACTCGACAGAGTAAGGCCTACTTGATAGAGTATCCCAAGACTCATAAATACGTAGTATTACAGTCTTCCCTCCTTAAAAAGAACTTCGTCCCTGAAATTCAAACCACAACAAAACAAAGACACACACTACGCATGCCCGACTCAACGACCAAAACAAAACTCAACATAAAACATG
Organism: Silene latifolia; assembly: GCF_048544455.1. Lineage (NCBI taxonomy): Eukaryota > Viridiplantae > Streptophyta > Magnoliopsida > Caryophyllales > Caryophyllaceae > Silene > Silene latifolia. The sequence continues at coordinate 52,446,841 of NC_133536.1, forward strand.
TTACCAACCCAAACTCAACCCGACTCAACGACAACAACTATACCGACACAAGACAAGAAGGGTATAAAACTCATAAAAACTCATTGCGATCATCTCCAACCCCCCTAAAAGAAACAAGGTTACGTCCCCGTAACCACACATACCTGATAAAAAAGGAAAGGGTAACGCTCTCTCATGGCATCCTCTGCCTCCCATGTAGCTTCCTCAGTCTCGTGGTTAGACCAAAGGATCTTAAGCAAGGCTGTCTCGCCACTCCTAGTCTTCCTAGCCTTCCGGTCAAGAATTTGCTTAGGTACCTCAAGATATGATAAAGACTCATCTAGCTCTAAGTTCTCTGCCTCTAACACATGTGACGGGTCACTCACATACTTCCGCAGCTGCGATACATGAAACACAATATGCACTCTCTCTAACGCAGCCGGTAAAGCCAGACGATAAGCAACCTCCCCAACTCGCCCTAAGATCTCATAAGGTCCGATGAACTTCTGACTCAGCTCGACTTTCTTCCCAAATCTCATAACCCCACGCATAGGGGACACTTTCAGAAGAACCTTATCCCCAACCTGAAACTCTATATCCCGGCGATGTAGATCTGCATAACTCTTTTGCCTATCCTAAGCTGCTCTCATCCGTTCCCTGATCATCTTAATGCATTCAACCATCTCATGTACCATCTCTGGTCCTAGAACCCTTTGCCTCAAAGACTTTGTCGTCCCAACAAATCGGACTCCTGTATCTCCTCCCATATAAAGCCTCAAACGGTGCCATGCCAATACTAGTGTGATAACTGTTGTTGTAAGAAAACTCTATCAAATCCAACCTCTGTTCCCAGCTACCACCAAAGTCCATCACACAAGCTCGTAACATATCCTCAAGAGTTTTGATTGTTCTCTCAGTCTGACCGTCTGTCGCAGGATGAAAAGCTGTACTCATCTTCAACGTTGTTCCCAAAGATTCCTGCAACTCTTTCCAAAACCTTGAGATAAATCTCGCATCTCTGTCAGACACTATGTCCTTAGGGACTTCATGTAACTTAAGCACATTCTTCCTGTAGGCCATAGCTAATTGTGCTTTAGTCCATGTATCTTTCATTGGCACAAAGTGAGCTGACTTGGTCAGTCGATCCACTATTACCCATATCATGTTGTTACCCTGTTGACCCTTTGGCAAACCCACGATAAAATCCATAGAAATGGATTCCTACTTCCACTCAGGTACCTCTAAAGACTGAATCTTACCTTGTGGTCGTCGCTGTTCCCCTTTAACTCTCTGGCATGTCAAACAACGGGCTACAAACTCTGCTGTTTCTTTCTTCATCCCAGGCCACCAAAACGTGTTCTTCAAATCCTTGTATAGCTTGTCACCACCTGGATGTACTGAATATGGTGTACAATGTGCCTCTGTCATGATTGTCTTTTTCAGCTCCTCATCATTAGGGACACACCACCTACCATCGAACCTCAAACTACCATCTGTATGAATGGAGAATCGAGACACTGTCCCTTTCTCTACTCCAGCTCTCCACTCAACCATCTTAGGATCCAAAGCCTATTTACCACGAATATCCTCATAAAGATCAGGCTGTACTGTCAAATCTCCCACAGCATCTCCTCTCTGCATCATATGTATACCAAACTTCCCCACCTCATCTCTCAACCTCATCAAAGATAGAGCTGTACACAAAGAATGTACACTCTTCCTACTCAAAGCATCTGTAACAACATTGGCTTTCCCTTCATGGTAGATGATATCCATGTCTTAATCGCCAATCAGCTCCATCCACCTCCTCTGTCTCATGTTCAAATCCTTTTGAGTGAAGATGTACTTGAGACTCTTGTGATCTGAAAATACCTTAAAGGTCGCCCCATAAAGGTAATGTCTCCAAATCTTGAGAGCAAACACCACTGCACCCAACTCTAGATCATGTGTAGGGTAATTCTCTTCATACGGCTTCAATTGCCTAGAAGCATAGACAATCACCTTACCGTTCTGCATCAACACACATCCTAACCCATGCTTTGAGGCATCTTTATAAACCTCAAAGTTCTCGATTCCTTCAAGCAATGCTAAGATAGGTGCTGTGGTCAAACGCTCCTTTAATGTTTGGAACGCCTTCTCACAACTCTCATCCCAACGAAACCTGTTCTCTTTCCTCATCAAAGCTGTCATAGGTCTAGCTATCTTGGAGAAATCTTTCACGAACCGTATGTAATATCCAGCTAAACCCAAGAAACTTCTAATCTCAGCAACATTCTTTGGTGCTTCCCACTTTGTCACTTCCTCAATCTTCGCCGGATCCACAACTACTCCCTCCTTAGAGATCACATGCCCCAGAAAAGCAACTTTCTCTAACCAGAACTCACACTTGGACAACTTAGCATACAACTCAGGTTCCCTCAGAGTCTGCAACACAATCCTCAGATGCTCCTCATGCTCCTCCTTAGTCTTAGAGTAGACTAAGATGTCATCGATAAACACAGCCGGTGCATTAGATAACCCAAACGGCATCACCACGTACTCATAATGACCATACCTCGACGTGAAAGCGGTCTTCGGTATGTCCATCTCTCTAATCTTCACCTGATGGTATCCCGACCTCAAATCAATATTGGAAAAGACTGATGCACCACTCAACTGATCAAACAGGTCATCTATCCTTGGCAAAGGATACTTATTCTTCATTGTCACTCGGTTCAGCTCTCTGTAATCTATGCACAACCTCAAACTCCCATCTTTGTTCTTCACGAAAAGAACTGGTGCTCCCCACGGCGATACACTAGGTCTAATGTATCCCTTCTCTATCAGATCATCTAACTGTTTCCTGAGCTCCTCCATCTCTTTAGGACCCATCCGGTATGGTGCCTTAGAGATTGGCCCCGTCCCCGGTTTCAACTCAACGGTGAAATCTATCTCCCTCTTCGGTGGAAACTCCGGAATCTCCTCTGGAAAAACATCTGCGAACTCTCCCACCACTGGTATCTGATCAACTGTCGGACTCTCTATCCGGTCATCTCTCATATGGCACAAGATCAAAGGGCACCCCTTCCTCAGATAGGACTTCAAGGTGACAGCTGCAATCAACTTAACTTTGGGTTTGACTAGAAACCCACGATAAGACACACTAACACCCTTAGGCCCTCGCAAAGACACTTTCTTTTGATGACAGTCTATCTTAGCTTTATACTTTCCTAACCAATCCATCCCGACTATCATCTCAAAACTGTCAAAAGGAAACTCTAGCAAGTCTACAGGTAGATCAACTTGCCCAACTATCATAGATACATCTCTAAACAACCTCCCACATGATACAGACTCACCCGAAGGTATAAAAACTTTCTCACTTATAGACTCATATACCCTCAAACCCAACCGTTTAACATGACTCGAAGATACAAACGACTGAGATGCCTCCGAATCAAACAAAACAAAGGTAGGAATACCGTTAACAAGAAAAGTACCAGTGATGACATGTGCATCCTCCTCAGCTACTTTCTTGTCCATCATGAACAATGACTTTCCATTTGGTCTTGTCCACCCCCGGACAAGATCGGGCCGATGTGGTCGGCTTAGCACCTGACCCCTGATTATTGTTGTTGTTCGTAGATGGTTTCTGATAAGAATTACCGCCATTGCGGTTACCTCCACCCTGATAGCTCTGACTTCCCCGGTTAGTCCATGACCCACCTGGTCTGTTGCTCGTATAACTCTGTGCAGGTCCCTGAGAATAGCTCCCCCGAGTCGATCCCTGAAAAGCTCCCGGTGCACTCGTGCACTCATGTCTCTTATGGCCTACACCGCCACAGCCATAACAGGTCATCCCCCAACTACCACTACCACTCACACGGCCACGCCCAAAGGAAGCCCCAGCACTGAATCCTGACCCAGAAGAAAACCCCTTAGCTTGATTGTGGTTGCCTTTCTTGTGACTAAATTGGCCTCCACCCTCACTCTCCGCCTTTCTTTTCTCACTCACTCTCTCTTGAGCCATCTCAACCAGCCTCTCAGCTCTCCCAGCCCTCTCATAAGCTTCCTTAACATCGGTAAGGACTCCCACGGGTAACTTATCCATAATCTTAGGTGTCAACCCTCTCTCAAACCTCAACTCCAGGTTCTCCTCACTCAAACCCATATCCTCAGCATACCTAGACTTCTCATTAAACTGCTTGTAATACTCAGCAACTGATATATCAGATGTCATTTTAAACCCATCAAACTTCTCTCTCAGCTTACTCCTTACATGTTCCGGTACAAACTCCTTCCTCATAGCTCTCCGAAACTCGTCCCAAGGTATAGCAGGTAAGCCCTGGTTCGCATACATCTCCCTAGCACTCACCTTCACAGTATCCCACCACTTGCCAGCTGCGTCCCTCGGGTAGAACGCAGCTTGTTCTACTCTCATCTCATCAGGACAGTGAACCAGGTCCAGAATATTCTCCATCTCACGATGCCAGTTGTTAAGAAGGTTTGGTTCCCCGGTTCCCGTGTACTCTTTTGGGTTAAACCTCGCTATATAGAGACTGATCTTAGAGTGATCAACCTCCTTATTCTTATTCACTTTCTTTAAGGCCTCAGTAAGAGCATCTTGGTGCTCCAACATCTTAACGATATCATCCATATTCATGGTCTCAGCTCTCGCATAATACGTGTTTCTCTTGGGCGGCATCTTGAAACTATATAAGAAAGGGTAGACATAAACATATGCACTAAAACCCCAAAACACGAAAACAGGCTGCCCAGAACACACTCGATCGAGTGTCCAAACCTACTCGATCGAGTAAGAGGCTACTCGATCGAGTGCCCAACATACTCGATCGAGTGCCTCGACTCCAGAACCCAAAGAGACCTTCTGACCTCTAACATACTCGACCGAGTAGCCCAGCTACTCGATCGAGTGACACCCTACTCGATCGAGTGCCCGAGGTACTCGATCGAGTGCCCAAAAACACGATTCTTGATTCAAAATCGTCAAATACCCACTCGATCGAGTTAAACCCACTCGACCGAGTATCTCACCTACTCCATCGAGTACCCCCCTACTCGATCGAGTCATGCTGACTCGCATAAACTACCCGCACGTTATCTCACATCTCCCAACATACTAAGCAACATTATAAACGCAACATGTGATATAGCTAAGCATGCAATTCTACTAAGCTTTTCATAAAATCAACGAAACAGTTATATCATATGATCAAATGCCACATAGTAAACATCCAACATGCTTCTTATTCCAACATAGTTCTATATGTCTCATCAATCTTTCATTCATATTCTCAACCTTCTACTCCAAGCATTCAACAATTACGACATATTTCATCACATCCACACACAAGCTGACAAACAACACATACGACTTGAGATACACCCCCATGTGACCGGTTCAAAATTGTAGGGCGATTTCGCGACTTTAGGACGTCTCCCAAGCCTTTGCATTAGCTCCTACAACCTTTACCCCGGGTTCATTTTAATTGACTCCCTATATTCATTGGGTTCATTGGTTACAGGTTTCAGGATCGTCGCTCTGATACCATTTTGTAACACCCCCATACTCCAAGTGCCTTACCAGGACCACCCAGGTATAAGGATGTTACCATCTCGGTTACCCGAGGCAATGATAATCAAATAAACAATAATGAAACAACGTTTAAATAGAAATACTTTAGTGAACGGTTACAATCTCAAAACCAAAACCAAAAGTACGAATACATGTTCTCAAACTGACTGTCTACTGATTTAACTGAAATGTTTATGAAAACTACTAAGCTACATCGGAAGGCTTCTATCATCAAGACCGTGGCACATCCCAGCTAACCCAGTACTCAACTCATACCTGCTCAATATCTGCTCACCATCCCCGAATGGATCACCGCAGGTTTTAAAACAATAAACGGGTCGATCTATTTACATAATTTATATAACCATCAATACAAGAACCAATACGGCTCAATCAATCATACACAATCATCCACTCCACTCCATCTCCGTCACCGATCGTCCACCTGGACCGACCCCCGATGGGGGACCGCAGTTGTACCCACCAAATCCCCGCTCATCATACCGAGCGATAACCCTGTCCCATTAATGTGCATATCCACTTCCGTGGCGGGTTCCACGAAGGGCGAAACTAGGGCGTGAAGCCACTTCCGCAAGTGACTCCACTCAGCCAAGAACGCATCTCGAGAACTAGAGACAAACAATCACAATCATAATACAATATCGCAACCGTCTGAATCAATCAACAACACTAATTACAGCACAATCACCACACATTGTGTAAGTAATAATGAGTAGGGAAACCCTACCTGGAAAGCACAACAATCAGACGATCTCACAGCTGATATCAAAAAGCTTCCTCTATGAATCCTCCTCCTAATATACAAACACATAATCACTACCAATCATACAAACAACAAAACCCCCAAATCCCCCAAACTAGGGTTTAACCAACTTAAAACAAACATCATAAAAATGGTATATAGGTCTTACTCTCGACGCAAGGATCACAACGGTATAAAGGAAAGTGAAATCCGACCTTCCAAGCTCCGGGATTTGCCAACAATGCGATTAAAGCTAATGACGTAGTTTGCTTTCTCTTCTCACAGTGATTAGGTTTTGAAAAGTGATTTAGGAACAATGACGGAAGTATTATATACTCTAATCACATTATTAACAAAACCCGAGAAAACAGCCCCCGTAAACCGGCTACTCGATCGAGTAGCAAAGGTACTCGATCGAGTGCCCCCTTACTCGATCGAGTACCCACGTTACTCGATCGAGTACCCAACAGGTCAGAAACTATTTTAATCCACAACACGCCCTTACTCGACAGAGTAAGGCCTACTCGATAGAGTACCCCAAGACTCATAAATACGTAGTATTACAGTGCCATCTTAGGCGAACAGTCTTTAGTCAAAAGAATCGACTCATTAGAATACTTTAGTAGCTCTCGCCACGACTAGGCTATATAAATTTGCCAGAACTCTATAAGCGGTCATTAGGCCCGACAATGTGTTCCTAACAGTCTGCCTATGTGATCGACTAGTCATCACACATGACTCTATGGCACTTGAACTTGCCATCAATCGCATCACATTCTAGTTACTTCGAGACGTCACCTCATGTAAGTAACTATGAGCGAATACAATGCTAATCCGTGTTCACTTTAACGGGGTTCAATTGTCTCTACAACCCGTTTGGATGTAACAATGTATAAGAAAAGATAAAACACAAACGCGATTATGAACATGAACAAAAACAACACTTTTATTTCATTTCAAAATCTAACATAAACTTGGTACACGTTTAAGTCCCATGGACGCAACATGTCCATCATGCTTGGCCTGCGATAAAGGCTTGGTGAGCGGATCGGCTATGTTGTCATCCGTCCCCACCTTACAAATCGCAATTTCCTTTATTTCAATGAAATCTCTAATTACATGATATTTTCTAAGTACATGTCTAGATCTATTACTAGACTTTGGCTCTTTAGCTTGGAAGATTGTCCCACTATTATCACAATAGAGAGTGATGGGATCATTGGCGGTAGGTACTACTCTTAGACCTTCCGTGAATTGCACGATCCACACGACTTCCTTGGCGACTTCGATCTTTGCTGCAATGTCTTGAGCCTCCGTTGTTGAATCAAGTCTGACTTCCTTGAAGCTTCTCCAGCTAACGGCTCCACCATTGAGCATGAAAACGAAACCAGCTTGTGATTTCATGTCATCTCTATCCGTTTGAAAATTTGAGTCCGTGTAACCATTAACACGGAGCTCGGTGTCTCCTCCAAACACTAAGATAGAATCCTTAGTTCTTCTCAAGTACTTAAGGATGTTTTTGACGGCTATCCAGTGACTCTCACCTGGATTTCCTTGATATCTACTCGTCATGCTCAAGGCATACGAGACATCAGGACGTGTGCATATCATAGCATATATGATTGATCCAACAGCGGAAGCATAGGGGATCATCTTCATGCGTTCAACATCATGGGGTTCGGAGGGAGATTGAGACTTGCTCAATATGGTCCCAGTTACCATAGGTACCAATCCCCTTTTGGATTTGTCCATGCTGAACCGTCGAAGAATCTTATCAACATAAGACTCTTGACTTAGTGCCAATATCCTCTTGGATCTATCTCTATGGATCCGGATACGTAATATGCGTTGTGCTCTCCTAAATCCTTCATTTGGAAGTGGTTACCTAACCACTTCTTAACAGAAGACAACATCGGAATATCATTTCCAATGAGTAGTATGTCATCGACATACAAGATTAGGAACACAACATTGCTCCCACTAAATTTCATGTATAAACATGGTTCCTCAACACTTCGAGTGAAACCATTCTCTTTTATAACATGATTGAATCGATGATTCCAACTTCTAGATGCTTGCTTAAGACCATAAATGGATCTCTTAAGCTTACACACTTTGTTAGTATTCTTAGAATCAACAAAACCTTCGGGTTGTATCATGTACACCTCCTCTTCTAAATGCCCATTTAGAAAAACGGTTTTGACATCCATTTGCCATATTTCATAATCATGAAATGCGGCAATCGCTAACAAAATCCGTATGGATCTTAGCATGGCTACGGGGGCGAAAGTTTCATCATAATGGAGACCTTGGACTTGGGTAAATCCTTTTGCCACTAGCCTAGCTTTGTAGACATCATCATGTCCTTCTATGCCATTCTTGACTTTAAAAATCCATTTGCATTGAAGAGGTGCCCCTTTAGGCAAATCTACCAAGTCCCAAACTTGGTTTTCATGCATAGAATCCATTTCGGACTTCATGGCTTCAAGCCATTAGGAGGAATTGGGACTAGAGATTGCGGCCTTGTAGGTGGCGGGCTCGTCACTTTCTAAAAGCAACACATCGAGTGTTCCATCTTCTTCGATAAGTCCCACATATCGATCGGGATGGCGAATAACTCGGCCCGTTCTTCTGAGAGGAGGAGGGACAACCACGCTAGATGACGAAGGAACATCTTCTTGCGTCTCTACTTCGGTTTGTGGCTCTTGAACTTCATCAAGTTCAAAATTTCTCCCACTCTGTCTCTTAGAAAAGACTCTTTCTAAGAAGACAGCCTCGCAAGACACAAACACTTTGTTTTCTTGAGGTTTGTAGAAGTAGTATCCTCGAGAGGTCGAGGGGTAACCTACAAAGATGCATTTTTCGGATCTTGGGGCAAGCTTGTTGTCGGTCTTTGCCTTGACGTAAGCATCACATCCCCAAATCTTCATATAGGATATATTGGGAACCCTTCCCGTCCACATTTCACATGGAGTCTTTTCGGTTGTCTTTGTGGGACTATTGTTCAAAGATCTAATTGCGGTTTGAATCGCAAATCCCCAAAACGAGTTTGGTAGCTCGGTTTGACTCATCATTGATCGAACCATATCAAGTAGGGTTCAATTTCTCCTTTCGGCAACACCATTGAGTTGTGGTGTTCCGGGTGGAGAATTTGTGATATGATACCACAACCTTTCAAGTGTGAATCGAATTCAAGGCTAAGATATTCTCCAACACGATCGGATCGTAGTGCTTTTATCTTTTTGTTCAATTGGTTCTCTACTTCATTTTGAAATTCCTTGAATTTCTCAAAAGCTTCACTCTTATATTTCATTAAATAGACATACCCATGTCTACTCAAGTCATCGGTGAAGGTTATGAAGTAGTCATAATTTCCTCGAACGGTGATACTCATTGGTCCACATACATCGGTGTGTATGAGTCTCAATAGTTCACTAGCTCGTGTCCCTTTACCACTAAAAGGATTACGAGTCATTTTGCCAAGTAGGCAATATTCACATGTACCATATGATTGATAATCAAATGGTGTAATCACATTACTTGAAATTAATCTTTTGATGCGATTCTCGTTTATGTGACCTAATCGACAATGCCAAATGAACGATTCACTTGGGTCACTTGATTTGAGTTTCTTTGATTGAATGTTATAGATATCATTAGTCGGATTCGAGGTTTCTAAAATGTAAATGCCATTAATGGAAGAAGCTTGGCCTATAACCAAATCGTTCCTCGAAATAGTGCAACGATTGTTCTTAATGACAAAACAAAATCCGTCCATGTCTAACATAGCGATAGAAATAATGTTTTTAGAGAGTGTAGGCACATAAAAACAATTATGTAAATACAACTCAAATCCATTAGGCAAAGCTAATACATAAGTTCCTTTGGATTCGGCCGCTACTGTAATACCCCGTATTTTATATAATCAATTAAACAGATATCATTATATGTTGATTATTATACATTTTATATTACTAATTAAGTCGGGTTAATTGTTGAGTCGATAATTACGTTGAGCTATCGTAAGTTAATTGAGACGGGTTTATATGGAATTCGAAATGTGAGCTAACCCATTTAAGTTGGCCCAATAACATGTTCAGCCCATTTAACCCTAAGCCCAATTAACCCTAAACCCTAACCCTAATTATAACCTAAACACTACCCAAACCCTTCCCTCAACCCGCCTCCCTCACACCTCCCTTCTTCATCAACACCAACATCAACCTTCACGCTTAAAGAGAGAGAGAGAGAGAGTGAGCTGGGTGTTGACGGCGCAGCAAGGAAGCCCTTAGGGTGGTTGGCGACGACCGTGGGTGGCCCTGGTGGCTGTTGTGGTGGCGGAAAAAGGTAAGAGTGCAACCTTTCTTCTCTGTTTTCATCTTTTCTGTCGGGTTTTTGGGGGTTGTGCGTGTCTTGTTGAGGCTTTACTGGTGGTTGTTGGCAGGGTAAGGGAGTAGTGTGGTAAGGGTCGAGTGGGGTGGTGGTTGTTGAGGTGGTTTTAGGCGGTGGTGGTGGCTGTGAAGGGCGGCAGCGACAAGGGGGCAGAAACGGGTTTAAGCAGGGGTTTTCAGACGGGTTTAGAATGGCTAGGTTTGGGGTGGCGCCACCGTGGACTAGGGGGAGGTCGAGACGGCGGTGCCATGGTGTCTGGGTGCGTGGTCTGATGGCGAGCAAGGCGGTGGTGGTTTGGCAGGGGTTAAGTGATAGTTGCGGTGGTTGTGGGTTGAGAACGAGAGGTGGTTGGTGAGGCACAGTGCTGAACCAGGCCAAATGGCAGCCCTGGTTCGACTCGCCGGCGGCAGTCGACTAGGCTGGTGGTGGTTGTTGGTGGTGGGGTCGAAGTGGGGAGCACGGCTGGTGGTTGTCACGGTGGTTCAGGCGGCGCGTGAGGAGAGTGGACGAGAGTGAAGGCGTGGGTTGTGTTTAATCAGGTTATTCGAATTGTTTTAGTTTTGAAACGGGTTTTCATAGTTTAAATCGTTATAATTCGTTAATTGGTCGTATTCTTAATTAATTAATTTAATTCCCGAGTCTTCTAAATAATTTATTTAATTTAATTCCCAAGTTATTTAATTAATTAAAGAAGGGTTTCGAGTCGGGTTTGTTAAAAGAGAAAAGTTACTCTATCGGGAAAGTTTCCATTCTAATAAATTCTACTTTAGTAACTTTCTATTTTGGGAAGTTGTGGCAAATACTAATCGGGTTATTTTAGTTATCAGTTGGGCATAAGTTTGGTGTCGGGATTGTATTTCGGGAAAACTGTTATTTTAGGAACTCTCTATATTGGGTAACCTATCTATTTTTAGTAGCTTCTACTTTGGGAGATTTCTATATTTAGTAATTAGTAATTATAAATATTATAATTGTTTTAGGTGACGGATTCGTGAAGGATCGATAATCAAATTCATTGCTTTATTTTCGGGACTGCTTAAACTGCTTAATTGGAATTGCTGGCACTTTGAGGTAGGGAAATACACTTGACCTATTATCATTGTTGTTGAATTGTGTTGACTTAATTCATGGTTATTTATTTACGTTATGTTTCATATACGGGAAGGTGATTGACTGAATTGATCGTATTGAGTATGATGTCACAACATCGGGTAACCGGAATGATTTTATGATTTATCAGTTCAGTGATTTATATATATATTGTGTTGCATTAATTTCTTTGAGCATTCATATGCATTGGAGATGGAGGATGTTGTGGTGATGTGGTGTGGTGATGACGATGTCGTGATAAGGCCCAGGCGGGTTCTGCAGGACTTGCCCTGGTGTCCTCAGCTGCGAGCTGGCAGATCGGCTACGGTCGATATATATAGTCTACCGGGGTTCGGTATGGTTGGGCGTTCCGGGTTATGAGTTATGAGAAATGAGAAATGAGATATGAGTTGAGATGGAGATGGAGGTGACGGAGGATCATGCATATCATATTTTTGTTGTTTAATTGTTTTCCCTACTCAACCTCGTGGTTGACCCTGTGTATTCGTGAACACCTGTGATGACCCAAATATTGGCGAGCAGACTTGACAGGTTTAAGAGATAGAACGGGAGCTTGGTGGGCGTGAGACACTAGATCAGAAGACTTAGTAGCTAGATCATCATCTAGAAGACTTTCACTTTTATTTATGTTAGTTCTTTGTAATTTGACGTAAAAGAGGTTTTGTAATAATTAAGTTGAAGTAATTTTATAATTTTTCCTTGGAGTTTAATTTGTTATTCACTACCTCGGGAAACCAAGATGGTAACAGTCCGGTTTATTAGGGAATGTCTTGCTAAAGGCTCCTTCATAAACCGGGGTGTTACAAAGTGGTATCAGAGCGAACGATCCTCAGGCCTAAACCAATGAACCCAATGAACATAGGAAGAGTCTAAATAAAATGAACCCCGGCATAGAACTGTTAGGAGCACACTAAGGTAAGGTATGAGTTAGGGGCCCCCTCACACCGAACCAGCGGCCCTCTCAGTTTGACCCGGAAACCCTGAGTGTATATGAGAGAAAGGGTAGAAAAGTTGCTTGAGGTTGAACATGAAATTCATATATCGTTGCCTAAGTGTTAACTGATTGATACATTGATTATTGCATAAAAGAGTTGATGTATACCTTGAGACCCATATATTCTAACCATTCTGCAGGACAACGCTACGGTAAGTATTTTGTATGAATGATGGCGTGATCATATGATGTTAGGGAGATGAGAAATAAATTTCGAGTTCAGGATAATAATCAATGAAGTGTTGTGGTAGTCGTGAGCATGAAAATAATTGCGAGTCGATGATAGTTACCTAGGTGGATGTTGAATGGTGTGCTGATAGTACTATTATGTCTAGTAATATGCGGTTATGTGATGCCAAAGCCATGCTAGTATAGTCTTGTGACAGTAATTAGAAACACTTTTGAATTGCATGTTTATAGTCATTGCAATCGTGATTTAGATGTACGGAGTAGATCGAGATACGAAGGGATTCTATGGGATAGATGTTTACGTAAGTACAGTGTGAGATTTAAGTTAGGATGAGTTAGTATCGATAGTATGGTTGTAAGAATTTGAAACATAGAAAATGAACGACATAGTGCTGAAACTCGTTTTGTTTGATTTTACTCTTTAATTGACCTTACTGCCATTTCTTTTCTGTTTATTGCCTTTGGATGAGAATTTTATGAGAGATAGCCTCGTGAGTTAGTGTTCATTTGGCGTTGGTTTCATGCTTATATGATATACGGATTAGGAGTAATAAATATTTTAGTGAGCTGTGGTTAGGAAGTTCCTGTGCAGTGATGTTTGACCAACGATTTTGTAAAAATCCTCATTTAAATTGTATTAATAATTTTTGCATAATTCCAACTCCATCGATCAAAAGAGTCGCATATGTTTTCAATTTAATAAACCACGAAAATTCTTGATGTCTCTATATTAAACGGTAAGTTTTGCAAACTGACCCAAGTTTTGGACCAATTGCTGTCACATACTTGTTTGGACCAACTGAGTTGTAAAATTTTCTAAAAATGGAATTCTTGTACTTTAGACCTAATTCTTTTTCCCCTGTGTTTTTAACTCTCCGTATTTTATAAAAATAATATGAATCAAGTTTTAATCGAACGGTTATTTGTTCGTGGTCTTTGGAAGTTACAACGTGAACCATGACTTGTAAAATGTGCGTTCTATGTTGAATTTTCATACAATTGTTTGGTTAATTCATGAACTTTAGTAATGTGAATTTATAATGTCCTTATATGATGATAGTAGCATGCATGTCCAGTAGTTAGGTATCTTAACAAGTGATAAAAAATTAAAGTTTAGTTGATAACATGGTTGGCATGATAGTATGAGTGAAATTGAATAACTTAATTTGATTCTTAATCAAGGGTGAAATATTTTATACGAGTCCAGTTGTTTGCATATCTTATAAACGTTTGGCATGTTGTAATATCTCTGGTGTGTTCATCATATTTGTATAGTGGTCGAATATATATAAATATAAAACTATATTGTCATATCTTGGTAAAGTTGGTGGCGTTAAATGTCAACTTGATTGTTCTAATATACTCGCGAGAATATTTATAATAATTATGTCTAAATGCTCACACATGTAGGATGTCATCTGAGTTCTAATATCTTTTATGTGAGTCTGTGTGCCTATAGTTATACTTATTACTTTCATTGCATTAAATTATTTCAGTTGAACCTAAACCTAGGACATGATAATGAACAATGTTGTTATTTCTTATTGGGTATGTTCGTCACTATATCGTCATAAAATGCTAAAGTGATTCTTGCAATTGTATGGGCATGATATAAAGGAAACTGTTTGATGTAGCACGACATTTGACATATCTATATTCTCGAGTCGTTGCTATCAATTATATTCTAATGAATATTGTTTATGATAATTATGTTGACAATTATAATGGGATAACCCTTTGATGATTCACGTGATATGCATTGGTTCCAATGATAGTCGTTCATTAGTAAAGATAGGACTGAAATGAATAAGATGAACCTGTAAATTACAATATATGAGTCGACACCTAAGCTCGTATTGTTTGAAGGAATTGAATTAAGTTTATCTGATTTCGAGTTTCGTAGTAAGCTGTAAATGGATTCTATGGACGGCTCTGTTATAAGATTTATGTTAGGAAGGTTAATCACCGTCCGGTATGAAAGTAAAAGTTTTGAAAATGAAGTTAAATTTTGTCGTGTGAGTATAAATTCGGAATGAGATTTCCAGCCAATGTCCGGTGGTATGGTTCCATGATATTTGCTAGTCTGGAGGAATGAAACTAGAACGGAGTCACAAGTAGTGGGTTAATTTAGTCATGTTGTTCGTTCATGTAGCGAATTGGTGGGTTGTGGTTAGTTACGAATGTCAAAACGGGAAATGTAATGTGGTGATTTAAGTGAGTTATGTGTTAACACGGTATGTTGATATTAGCATGATATGTAAGAGATATTTGTAAAATTGGTGTAGTTAAATACATTTAATCTTTTATGTCATGGTGTTGGGTGCAGTTTAAATATATTTAATACCAAGAACGAAATTTTATGTATGATAGTCTTGTATGTTAAATTTCCAATATCGCTGTTTACTCGCTTGTTTGACTCGACCAATAAGTTGTAAAATTTGCCAATCAATGTGCATTCGTCATTCGAGAATAAATCCCAAACTCTTGTTATGAGTATTAAAAATATTTCTAGGATGATAAGTACTGCGAAACTGGTTGTCTTCATTTTTTTGGTGATTCTGTGTCTTAGACCTAAATCGGTACAATCATGTAAAGGAAAGTCAGACTGGACCTATTAGGTTATAAATTTTCATAAATCGATTTATTAAGTTTTGACCCTAATTCTTTTCTTATGTTGATTGATCCCCTATGTTTCTAAGGTATGAGATTACAATGATTGGTGAAATGAATAATTACTAATGATTTTACTGGTAACGGTAGCTTCCCTGAGAGAGCTTGTATATTGATTGTCTTTGGTAAGGATTAGTTAACTTGAGCGTGAGTTGTGAATATTTTATCCTCTTTCAGTTGTTAGCAGTAGTTTGATAACTTTTGTTATAATGATGAAGGTTACGAGGACGTAACCATGTTTTTAGTTGGGTAGGATTGTAAAATCTTAATGTTTAATTTGCACTTGTTTGTAGATTGTAGTTTTAATCAAGTTGATGTTTCGTTGTGGGGTACCTATGCAAATGAGTTCTATATGTTTTGTTCTTACTTCTGTTAGTTGGGTGATGTGAAAAAGGAGAGTGTAGTTAAACTACTGGTATTGAGTTATTTGAGTTTGAGATCGGAATTTAGATGGAAGATGACGGTGTTCTCAGATGAATATTTAGTTGTTATACATTGTGTTCTCAGGTAGTTATTAGTTGTAGTTAGTTGGGTTAAGTAAATACGAGTTAAACTTCGGGGCGAAGTTTATTTTTTAGGAGGGCAGAATGTAACATTTCGTGTCTGTTATGTTTAATTGATGTGTCAAAAGTGTGTGTTGACTGTGTTAGAAATGCGTGACGTCCGTATGTACGATATACGATACCCTTCTGAGGTTTGAGTACAGGAGCGAACTTCGGGACGAAGTTCATTTTAAGGGGGGAAGACTGTAATACCCCGTATTTTATATAATCAATTAAACGGATATCATTATATGTTAATTATTATACATTTTATATTACTAATTAAGTCGGGTTAATTGTTGAGTCGATAATTACGTTGAGCTATCGTAAGTTAATTGAGACGGGTTTATATGGAATTCGAAATGTGAGCTAACCCATTTAAGTTGGCCCAATAACATGTTCAGCCCATTTAACCCTAAGCCCAATTAACCCTAAACCCTAACCCTAATTATAACCTAAACACTACCCAAACCCTTCCCTCAACCCGCCTCCCTCACACCTCCCTTCTTCATCAACACCAACATCAACCTTCACACTTAAAGAGAGAGAGAGAGAGTGAGCTGGGTATTGACGGCGCAGCAAGGAAGCCCTTAGGGTGGTTGGCGACGACCGTGGGTGGCCCTGGTGGCTGTTGTGGTGGCGGAAAAAGGTAAGAGTGCAACCTTTCTTCTCTGTTTTCATCTTTTCTGTCGGGTTTTTGGGGGTTGTGCGTGTCTTGTTGAGGCTTTACTGGTGGTTGTTGGCAGGGTAAGGGAGTAGTGTGGTAAGGGTCGAGTGGGGTGGTGGTTGTTGAGGTGGTTTTAGGCGGTGGTGGTGGCTGTGAAGGGCGGTAGCGACAAGGGGGTAGAAACGGGTTTAAGCAGGGGTTTTCAGACGGGTTTAGAATGGCTAGGTTTGGGGTGGCGCCACCGTGGACTAGGGGGAGGTCGAGACGGCGGTGCCACGGTGTCTGGGTGCGTGGTCTGATGGCGAGCAAGGCGGTGGTGGTTTGGAAGGGGTTAAGTGATAGTTGCGGTGGTTGTGGGTTGAGAACGAGAGATGGTTGGTGAGGCACGGTGCTGAACCAGGCCAAATGGCAGCCCTGGTTCGACTCGCCAGCGGCAGTCGACCACGCTGGTGGTGGTTGTTGGTGGTGGGGTCAAAGTGGGGAGCACGGCTGGTGGTTGTCACGGTGGTTCAGACGGCGCGTGAGGAGAGTGGGCGAGAGTGAAGGCGTGGGTTGTGTTTAATCGGGTTATTCGAATTGTTTTAGTTTTGAAACGGGTTTTCATAGTTTAAATCGTTATAATTCGTTAATTGGTCGAATTCTTAATTAATTAATTTAATTCCCGAGTCTTCTAAATAATTTATTTAATTTAATTCCTGAGTTATTTAATTAATTAAAGACGGGTTTCGAGTCGGGTTTGTTAAAAGAGAAAAGTTACTCTATCGGAAAAGTTTCCATTCTAAGAAATTCTACTTTAGTAACTTTCTATTTTGGGAAGTTGTGGCAAATACTAATCGGGTTATTTTAGTTATCAGTTGGGCATAAGTTTGGTGTCGGGATTGTATTTCGGGAAAACTGTTATTTTAGGAACTCTCTATATTGAGTAACCTATCTATTTTTAGTAGCTTCTACTTTGGGAGATTTCTATATTTAGTAATTAGTAATTATAAATATTATAATTGTTTTAGGTGACGGATTCGTGAAGGATCGATAATCAACTTCATTGCTTTATTTTCGGGACTGCTTAAACTGCTTAATTGGAATTGCTGGCACTTTGAGCTAGGGAAATACACTTGACCTATTATCATTGTTGTTGAATTGTGTTGACTTAATTCATGGTTATTGATTTACGTTATGTTTCATATACGGGAAGGTGATTGACTGAATTGATCGTATTGAGTATGATATCACAACATCGGGTAACCGGAATGATTTTATGATTTATCAGTTCAGTGATTTATATATATATTGTGTTGCATTAATTTCTTTGAGCATTCATATGCATTGGAGATGGAGGATGTTGTGGTGATGTGGTGTGGTGATGACGATGTCGTGATAAGGCCCAGGCGGGTTCTGCAGGACTTGCCCTGGTGTCCTCAGTGTGAAGAGGCGGATCGGCTACGGTCGATATATATAGTCTACTGAGGGGATCGGTATGGTGGGCGTTCGGGTTATTATGAGTTATGAGAAATGAGATATGAGATATGAGTTGAGATGGAGATGGAGGTGACGGAGGATCATGCATATCATATTTTTGTTGTTTAATTGTTTTCCCTACTCAACCTCGTGGTTGACCCTGTGTATTCGTGAACACCTGTGATGACCCAAATATTGGCGAGCAGACTTGACAGGTTTAAGAGATAGAACGGGAGCTTGGTGGGCGTGAGACACTAGATCAGAAGACTTAGTAGCTAGATCATCATCTAGAAGACTTTCACTTTTATTTATGTTAGTTCTTTGTAATTTGACGTAAAAGAGGTTTTGTAATAATTAAGTTGAAGTAATTTTATAATTTTACCTTGGAGTTTAATTTGTTATTCACTACCTCGGGAAACCGAGATGGTAACAGTCCGGTTTATTAGGGAATGTCTTGCTAAAGGCTCCTTCATAAACCGGGGTGTTACAGCTACTAGCACTCCATTTCCAAGGCGTAGATCCACATCTCCTTTGCTAAGCCTCTTCACGTCTCTTAAACCCTGTAAATGATTACAATGGTGAGAACCACAACCGGTATCCAGTACCCATGTCGTAGTGGAAGTATAATTTATATCAATAACATAAATTTCCTTAGGAATTTTACCTTTTGGAACAATGATTCCTTCCCTTATATTTCGCAAATATACGGGACAATTCCTAAGCCAATGTCCCATGCCATAGCAATAATGGCACTCATCATCAACTTGCTTGAAGTTTTTCCCTTTCTTTCCCTTCTTCTTGAACTTTTTGCCCTTTGAAACAAGAACTTGATTGCTTGAGCTCCCACTAGTTTTGGCATCTTTATCTTCCAAAGACAAAGATCCTATAGATTTTATGAGGCGGTCTTCCTGAGACCGGCTCACAAGAGATCTAGTAATAGTAGGTGGTCTAGTAGAAGTGATGAAGTTAAGGTTTCCATCCGAACCTATCCCAAAATGAAGTTCTCTAGTAGTGTCGAAATCATTGTTGGAGCAAACGTCGTCAAAAACATTATGGCATGACTGAATAGTTATCGGTGTGGTAGCGTTTGATGGATTCAATGTAATGAACTACAAGTATGGATGAAAAGGAAATATTAACATTTGTCTTTTTAGTCATACTTGTAAATAAAATTTAAACAAGATATGAGCATTTATATAGTGACTTCTACCCAACTATTATAAATGATTCCAAGATCCAAATTCATATTAACTTGGGCACGGTAGGGCCGATTCATCCCTTATCAATATAACTCGGTGGATTTACGCTTTAATCGATTCTACTTTTAGAACTCTTGGTCGATAAAATTACATTAATTTTTATCTTTAGCCCGAAACACATGCGACTACGGTCACGAATACTTCCGTTGAGCTCAATCCAAATTTCGAATAAATGTGTCCATGATCCAAATCCACATCAACTTGAGCACGGTAGGGCCGATTCATCCCTTATCAACATGAATTCGGTGGATAGACATTTATCACCCACTTCCCCTACGTAACACGGTTTGTACCCCGGTAGGGCCGAGTGCACTCCCTCGCGAAATAGGTTTTCATGGTTTCTACTTTTTGGTAAGGCTAAGTCTCAATTGATTATTTTAGCGAGAGGTCATGTCAATTTATTATCTATCACGTTTTAAGTGAACTAAAGCGGTGAACTACGATAATTCTAATTGACACGGTCGATTAAACTCAATTAAAAAGACAATGCATGTTTTAGTTATGGCGATTTAGCGATGCATGCAACATATAAATAAAATGCATAACATAAATTAAATCCTAGTATGGCCTTCCTAAAATAGAAAATCTAATTAAATATTACCTATTCGGAAACCAACTCCATTGGTCCCTTGAACTTCGGTTTTGTCACGCATGTCGAGGTAACACCGTCTTTATGTATCGTCTTCCTTGAGTGACACCGTCTTCAAGGAACTCCGAAATAAATAAATTACATAAAAAATTACATAATTTCCTATTATACATTTGTAATTAAAATAAAATAAATCTATTAAATTACAAAATGGTGATACGAGATCACAATAAATTACAACCGAATCGATATTCCCATACATTTCGGGTAATACCAATTAAAAACTAAGGCCATACTAAGTAAAATTACATAATTCAAAAATTACATAAAATAAAATTATGACAATCATAAATAAAATACAGCATTATAATATGTATGAACATGCCCAATTTTATGCTAAATCGCCTTTAAGGAGCCAATATCGTATATTAATCGGTTTTTACGGATTTGCGTGATTCAACCTTTTAAAATCACAATAAATTACATAAAATCATATTTATGCACAAGTTAATTACCCTAACCAACTTAGGACTCAAAATTAGTCTGCACTAACATATTGACTATAATTAACTTATATTTCTTAAATTTGTTCATTAATGGACTCAAAATTACAATAAAATGCCATAAACTCCAAATAAATCACAAAAATTTCAAATAAATTCAAAATTCAAAATTTTAAACTCATGAACATTCTGGAAAAATACCATGACACTCATAATGTTAAAAAAAACTTAGGTTAAAAAATTTCGAAAATTATCAAGGAAAAACTATGTTGCGATTTACCGGATTTATCAAAAATTATAATAAAAATATGAGAAAAATTATATTCATCAACCTTTCAATTTTAGATCTGAAATAGGTAATAAAATGCAATATGTGACGTTTTTCCTTAGTCATGAAGTATGTTTTAGCAATTATTCACTAATTAATGTCATTATTTATGCTATTTTTTTTTATCAAAAATTCATAAATCATGCATAAAGACTTCATTATAGCCAATTATTTTACACACATCTTGTAAAACTGAATGTGATAACATACTAAATTTCTATGACCAGATTCGAAATTTATCTCATAATAAACTATTTTTCATTTAAATTCAATTTTTATCATGAAAAATCCATATTTCGAGCATACAAATTCCAACAACCATGAAAACTTACAGATCATCTAAAAATAATATATGTGAAAACATATCCAAAAACCACCGAAAAATTCGAAGTTTAGCTAATTTTAGTCCGAAAATGACTTTTTTTATCATAAAATGACATTTTTAATGCCATTATTATATAAAATGAACAATAAAAATCCATAAATTAACTAAAATATCCTAAATACATTTTAGGATCAGAAACTTTAACATGCAAAATTGATTTCGTGATATATCATAATAAACACAAATTTATAAGTTTTATATGTTAGTAGTATAACTCGGAAAAAACTATAACCGATTTGCATGCAAACAACCTAAGGCTCATGATACCGCTTGTAGGAAATCTATATCTCATTACTTAACATATTCATATATGTGATGATTTAATTTAGTCATAAAATTAAATATTGATCTTATGCATGCAAACAATGATAAGAACAAAGAAGAAATCATCATTCTTACAATGGATATTTCGGATTATTGGGCACAAGTGAGTTATCCTACTCACTTGTTCTTGTGCTTCCTAAAATGGATGAACAAGGATTCAAGTATAGAATCCCTCCCAAGGAATAATACCCAAGTTAACCACTTAATAAAATTAATATTATTAATACTAGAACAATATTAATTTAAATAAAAATGACCCAAAACTTTATTTTATTCTCTTAATTTCGGTTAAGAGAGGGAGAAGAAGGAGGAAGTTTTTATCTCTCTAAAACTCAATATTTTAAATGGTGAATGAATGAACGAATTATATTTTTCACAAGAGTAGTCTATGTGCAAAAATAAGACAAAAACCCTTTGCATGGTGGGTGGAAAAACCGGGTATGGGAGGGAAAAAAAGACCAATGCATGAGCCTCTATTCTTCCCAAGAAAGGACTAGGCTTGCATGGCTAAGAGACTAGGTTATAACTGAGTTTTCCATTAAAAATAATTAACACAAAAATAAGCCTAATAACCCTCCTTATTTCGACACATATGGGTTAAAATAGAGAATCCATTTTACACATTATTTTGTCAATTTGTCACATGTAACATGTATCATGACATTAGGTATATAAAATGTATTTTTAACAATTAAAAATCAACATATTAATAAAATATGTCAATTATAAAGTTAACCTAGTAATTCATAATTACTTGCACCTAAATGAGTTCCCGAGTCATAAATTACAATATTCTGTATTTATAATAATCAATTCATTCTGTTTCAATTGTTTCCGTAAACAAAAATTTCATCTAAGCAATAAAACAATTCGATTACTTAGACCGTATCTTATTTAATCAAATTATAATGAGATACGTAAATATTACTTCCAAAATCGTCCGTCACTTTTAAGTAAATTAATTAACCCATATCGTCATACGATCAATTAAATAATCAATTAAGAGTGTTACCCTTTAAGTATGACCTAAGGGGATCAACTGATCACCACCGTTGCACGATAGTAATGTCAAACTCTAGTCAGCCAATCATTACCGATATGTATGGACCAGTTGACAGTAAAATATTACTTCCCAATTGTATTCTTGAAATGAGACTTAAACATGTGATCATCATGATCGACAGTTGTTATCGCATTATTGTCGGAGGACACATATTCTAACACCAAGGAGGGGGTTTTGCCAGCGGTGGTGGTGGTGGTCGGGTGTTTGAGTAAGGAGAGGGTTATTTTCAATTTGTTTGGGAATAAAATGAGAGAAGTGAGGGAGAGAGATAGAGGATGTTAGAATAAGAGGGGATGAATGATTAGTGAGGGAGTGATTGACTGATTGGGTTAAGAAGATCGTTAGATAAGATGAATTTGTGGCCATTCATTTTGATTGAATCTCATCCCTCCATCTCCTTCATCCAATGGCTCTTATAAAGACTTAGGGACTCTATATATATATATATATATAGAGAGAGAGAGAGAGAGAGGCGGAATCTCGTGAGTTTGGTTCTTACGGTGAGTTTGTGCTTTGAAGTCTCAGCCACTAGATCAAAGGAAACCAAGGGCAAAGATTAAATCTCATAACGTTTTAAAAAATAGACAAACAAAATCCGTTCCTTAGCAAGATAACGCATCAGAAATTCAGAATAAAAAAATAGCTTCTCACTAAAACTTTCTCAGTTGAAGAATGTGCAAACCATTGAAACAAAACCCTAGAAAATTGGGGAAAAATATCATAGCAGCATCAATTTGTTCTCAATTTCAACAATTAAAAATCAATTCAACAATTCTTATTAGTTTTTGTCAATTATTGATCAGCCGCTCATCTCCAAATTGGTTTTTATCCGTTTGTTAAATTGCAACAATCTGGTAGAAATCGTTAATTTTGATTGTCGACTTCATATTCAGGTAATTTTTATTAGTTACTCTATCAATAAAGTGTTACTCTCAAATGAGTTTAAGTCAGTTACCATAACGATTTTATGTTTATGTTTGATAATTGTTGTTAATAATTAACTTAAACTTACTCATTCTGTTTAATTAATCATTAATGCTTTAATTTGTTGATACGATAATGCTAAAATTTTCCCTAAATTTTTAAACCGAAATTGATGGTGAGGATCAGATGCGGTTGTGCGTGAATCCGTTCTATGTTGTGTAGTTGATGGTGAGGTGGTGGTGTTTGCGACGTGAATGTATTATGAGATTTGTAATTTTTTTTACCTACAAATTTGCGCAAAAAGCTAATGTATAATGAGATTCGTATTTTTTTTGTTGAGGAAATGTTAATTAGGTTAGTTTGATACTTTCTAGGGTTGTGCAATTATTGATACAAAGCTGAAATGAAATTGATTGATGAAGCTAATTAAGCAATTTGTGTACCAGGTTCCTGCAAGAGCAACTCAATGTCTATTTTCCTTCCAGTTTGCTGATTCATTCGTATAATAATGGTAGGGAAATGAGTGGTATTCAGAGGAAATTCATTAGTGCTTGCCATGTGAGATTTGTTTGTGCTATTTGGAATGCTAGGAATCAAGCTCGGCTGGTGGATAGTGGCATACTGTCTGTTGAACCATATAGCTTATATGTTTATGTTTTGATGATGTCAAGGTGCTTTACATTTTATATACTTGTTGCGTGTAATCGTTTGTCAAGTGTTTTAGAATTAACCTATTACGAGCAACAAAGAAGATTGTGACAATTGCATGTAAAGTTCAAGCCTTTATTCAAAGATCAAACGATTCAAGATTCATTCAAGAAGTATGTGAAGACGGAGTTCGTCTAAAGATTAATCAAGCTTGGATGATGACGTAGCCTATACTCGAAGATCTTCTTGAAGATTAGAATAGTATAGGTGATTATCTCGTAATGATAATAAAAAATGAGTTTCTTGAATTGGTAAAGTTATAGCTTTGCAGCTATAACATTACTAGTAAAAGAGCTCAATGTTATAGCTCTCTTACTATAACATTGAGATGCTGAGTTTTTATAACACGACTTATAAATGTTTCGAAAATTGTTTTTTAATTGTTTAAAGTTTATTTTAAATGTTTTAATGAAAGTATTTATATAAAGCCCGGTTTAGTGAGGAGTCCGGCTTTGTGTTGGACGTTGGTTAGTAGTCGTGATGGATCAACTTATGAGTTGGACTTTGCTACTAATTAGGGTTCCAACATAGCCTCTCTTAAAATCTAAATTCTAAATCATATGTTAAGACTAGGGTTTGCACGAGTCACGAGGCATATGAGCCGTGAAATCTCGTGTTACCTAGGATATATTAGGTAAAGATTTATTCTATAATAATATCTTTACATATCTTATGTATCCTACTTAATATATTTGTTTATGATAAAAGATATTCTTGTTTTAGGAAATCTTATCATGATCTTAGAATTTATAGTAAAGATAATATTTGAATAGATTATATTCTATCTTTTGGAATATTCTTTATTATCTTTTAAGGCTTTTAGGAAAGAGATAATAAGAAGATATGATTTCCTTTTATATCTTATTATTTCGGCTATTAGGGTTTGTGTAAAAACCGTGTAGCCTACTCCTTCATTCCCTATAAATACTTTTTTATTTACAACATCTAAATCAGAGACCTTAAGCAAAAAAATTAATTTCAACTTTGCAAAGCAAAACCTTGTGTTTTCCAAGAAAAACCGTTTTGTTATTTTGAAAGGTCCTGTGCTTTAAAACTCGCATACTTGTTCTTATTTTATCGTTATAAGATAATAGTGCTTAGTTGATTTCTTAACTTGTTCATTAACGTGAACCTTTGTTAGAATCATTAGTGCTTTCTTATTAGCGTAAGTTAGTCACTCGAGTATTTAACGGTACTCATTGAGTTACAGCTAGAGTTAGTTGTACGAGTTGGGTTAGTAAATTTGTAATCCGTAGAAAGCTACTAAATTTATTAATCTAGAATAGTGGACGTAGGTTTCGACTTGTGAAACTGAACCACTTCAAAAACCGTGTGTCTCTTCGTTCTTTCGCTTGCTTCGTTTATTTCGTTTACTTCCATTAGTTGATTAGTTAAAGTTTAATCAATAAACTTTAAATAATCAATTACACACACATAATCGAAAAAGCTTTCATAGTTTTAAATCCTCAATTCACCCCCCCACCCCCTCTTGAGTATTTTGGATTAATATACTCTTCAATTGGTATCAGAGCCTCGTGCTCTTGATTGCCTAACTGCAAAGAGGTTGATCTATCTTGTTTTTTCATTTATCTTATCGTTTTATATTCCGCTGCCTATCACGTGATAAATAGATTCCAAATATCTGAAGTGTCCCGTCTTTGATGGGAAGAATTACGGATTGTGGAAAAACATGATGACTCACTATGTCAAAGGACACGATTGGGAGTGCTGGAGGATTATTCAAAATGGACCGCACAAAATTCTTGTGGCATCCGAGGAAGGCACTACCTATGAAAAGAAAGAAGAGGACTATGTCGAGGCCGACTACAAGAAGGCTGAAAAGAACTCCAAAGCGATAAGTCTCCTGCAAAACGGAATGACTTCTACTGAGTTTGATCGGTTCTCTTCATGTTCCACAGCCAAGGAGATATGGGATGGGCTTGAATTAGCTTTTGAGGGTACTTCCATTGTTAGGAAGCACCGAATATTTTTGCTTATGCAAAAATATGAGCTATTCATTATGGAGCCTAATGAGTCCTTAGATAGCATGTCTGCAAGGTTTTCGAGCATCATAAATGAACTGAAAAACCTAGGTAGGAAATTCAGTACTGAGGACATTGCTAGAAAGGTTCTTAGGAGCCTTACTAAGAAGTGGCGTGCTAAGGTCACTGCAATGGAGGAATCATGAGATCTTGAAACCCTTTCCTATCAAGAACTCATTGGTGCTCTCATGGCCCATGAAATTAGTCTTAACAAGGATGACGCTGAACCAAGTCGCAATAAGAGTATGGCCTTAAAGAGTGATGAAGAAGTTGACTCTGAAATAGAGGATGAAACTGTTCTGTTTGCACGCCGTTTTAAAAATAGGATATTTCGAAACAAACAAACAAAATCATCCTACAACAACAACAACAAATCGTCTAATAAGAAGGTTACTGATTCAAAGTCATCTTTCGCAAATAGAGGATGCTTCAAGTGTGGAGAATCTGGTCATATGATCAAAGATTGTCCCAACATGGGAGAAGATAAAGGACAAGACAAAACGTGAGAAGACAAAGAGAGAATTCAAACAAGTTATGATGGCTTCGTGTTGGGGAGACCTTGACTCAGAAGATGACGAGGAATCTGAAGACGACGAAGTGGCCAACCTTTGTCTTAGCAGTGTTAGTCTTGACCTAATCTCCGACAGTGACGATGAAAGCACAAATTCTCACTCAAACTATTGCTTTCTCGGAGAATCAGACGAAGATGACGATGAAGAGGTAAGTTATCTTGAGCTTAAAAAGCGCGTTAAGAAATTGTCTAAAAGTGCTTTAGTTAAATTATTTGAACAATCTCTTGATAAGTGTCACGAACATGATTTGGAATTGAAAGATCTAAAGGAGCAGATTCTCGAAATCGCGGAAGAAAATCATACTCTCAAGGCTAAAGCTAAGAAGTTGAAATCTAAAGTTATAGCTGAGAAAGCTACAACACTAGATTCTACTATGGCTGAAAAGAAGGAATTAGAGTCTAAAGTTATAGCTAATGAAGCTATAACTTCCGACCTAAAGCTTAACATCAAGCACCTTCAAGCCAAAGTTATAGCTAATGAAGCTATAACTTTAGAACTTAGAAAAGCCAAAGAACTTTTGGAAACTAAGGTCACATCTGATGAAGCAGTGATTTTAGACCAAAAGAAAGATATAGATTCTCTTCTAAAGCAATTGAAGGAATCTAAGTCCGATATGATCAATGTTAAGAAACAACACACCGATGTTGTGTTCATTCTTAACAAACGATTCCAAGACTTTCGTGATAACTTTAAAAAGGACAATTATGTAGATCACACGAAATGTCAAGAGGAAATTCAAACCTTAAAAGACCTACTTCTACACGCTAGAAAGGTCCATGATAAGTGGGAAGGTAGCACAAAAGTCCTAAACTTCCTAACCGAACAATCAGACAATAATATGAAGATGGGGTTAGGACATGAGTGCTGCAGCCGTAGAGATCATTCTAAATGCAAATCAACACCTTCGGATTTTGATTTCAGAAAAAGGAAGTATGCTGACCTTCCTGAATACCTGATTTCAAATTACTGTGGTCATACAGGTCACATCCAAATCAATTGTGTCAAAAAGGCTCATGATATACGAAAAAATGCCGAACATGCTAAAACTGTTGACACAGTTGTCGAGGATAAGGAAACCCCCACTAACGAACCTAACGAAGAAAGGAACAATAAATTTCGTTGGTTCTATGACATGGCATTTGACTACGCTAAGAAACCTAGCACCTCACAAAACCCTTGTCGATCTCAACCTAGTAAACCTACTTACAAGGGAAATAGTCGTGAGAGACCTAGAGAAAACCCTAACCCTAGAACTCCTCCTAAGCCAAATAAACCAAGGGTTAGAAAAACGGTTATTAGACAAGTTTGGATTCGAAAGGACTTAGTTTATAGAATAACTAATAATAAGGGACCCAACTTAGCTTGGGTACCTAAAAACTGTATCTAATCCTTTCTGCAGGAAGAATTGAAAGAAAACAATCAATGGTATCTTAACAGTGGATGTTCAAGACACATGACCGGAGATAAGAATCTATTTCTTTCACTCAAGCCCTTCAACGGAGGAAAAGTGACGTTTGGGGACAACAAAAAGGGAAAAGTAATCGGCGTTGGCAAAATCGGAATCTCTAAGTCTCACGTGATCAGTGATGTTTATCTCGTGGATGGTCTAAAACATAACTTGCTAAGCATATCTCAACTATGCGACAAAGGTAACAAAGTAGTTTTTCATACTGATAGTTGTCGCATTATTATTGAAGGAACTAGCAATGTTATTCTTGAAGGCCACAGAAAAAGGAATGTTTATATGGTAGATTTAAATGCTGTGCCTACTAACTCTTTCTCATGCATGAAAGTTACTCTCGATGATCCTTGTTTATGGCATAAACGGTTTGGTCACATTAGCTCACTAACCTTGAACAAACTCAAGAAGTGGGACTTGGTTGAGGGGTTACCTAAGATCAAGTTCGACCAAGAAAAGATGTGTGACACGTGTGCTAGGTGCAAACAAGTGAGATCATCGTTCAAACCAAAAAGAGTAGTAAGCACAAATCAAGCCTTGGAATTGGTACACATGGACTTATGTGGACCTATGAAGGTAAGGAGTAGAGGAGGATCCAGGTACGTCTTTGTTCTTGTAGACGATTACTCAAGGTATGTATGGCCTATCTTTCTTCACTCAAAAGACGAAACTTTTGATGAATTCGATTGTCTTATGAAACGTGTTCAAAATAAATATAAGACTAATCTTGTATCTATTCGTACGGATCATGGTACCGAGTTTGATAATCAAACCTTCATAGAATATTGTAGAGTTAAAGGTGTAGGGCATAACTTTTCTGCACCAAGAACTCCTCAACAAAACGGTGTCGTTGAACGTATGAATAGAACTTTAGAAGATATGGCACGTACAATGCTCTTGTGTAGTGGTTTACCTCGTAACTTTTGGGCTGAAGCCATTAGTACTTCTTGCTACATCCATAATCGTGCTATGATCCGACCTATTCTTAAGAAAACCCCCTACGAACTTCTTAGAGGTCGAAAACCTAATATCTCCCATCTTCGTTGTTTTGGGAGTAAATGTTTTGTACACAATAACGGTAAAAACCAGTTAAGTAAGTTCGACCCTAGGAGTGATGAGGCGATTTTCATAGGATATTCAGATCATAGCAAGGCTTACAAAGTCTTCAATAAAAGAACTCTTTGCATTGAAGAAAGTGTCCACGTTATTTTTGATGAAGATAACGTGTTTGATAAGCCTTTACAGGATGAGGAGGAAGACTTGGATGAACCCGACTTTCGTCTCTCAAGAGACGATCCCCCGGAATTGGAATTAGAGGACAATGAGATTGAGGGAACGAATGATGAACTTGATCGTTCCTCAAAAGATAAAAAGGAGAAAAACAAAGTTATAGTTGATGATACTATAACATTGACTCAAGACAAGAACTCCCAAACCAATGTTATAGATGATGTTACTATAACATTGAATCCAAATCAAGTTGTAGAGTCCGAGGTTATAATCGGCTCAAATACAACACCCGGATTGGATTCAGGGGGAACTTCCTCTAATTCCAAACCAAATGAAATCGGGTCAAGCTCAAATAACGATGAAGAACCAACCACTTCAACAAAATGGAAATACAAGAGCTCACACCCCATCGACAATATTCTTGGGAATATTAAGAAGGGTGTTCAAACAAGACGTTCCTTAAACAACTTCTGTTCTTTCTACTCCTTCCTATCCATGATCGAACCACAGAATATCAATGAAGCTCTTGCTGAATCCGATTGGATTATAGCTATGCAAGAAGAGCTACAACAGTTTGAAAGAAACAAGTTTTGGCATTTAGTTCCTAGACCAAAAGATCGTTCAGTCATTGGAACTAGGTGGGTCTTCAGAAACAAATTAGATGATGCCGGAGTCATTGTCAGAAACAAAGCAAGATTGGTGGTCCAAGGGTATAATCAACAAGAAGGAATAGATTATAACGAGACTTTCGCACCTGTTGCTCGCCTTGAAGCTATTAGACTTCTGATAGCATTCGCCGCACACAAGGGAATGAAGCTCTTCCAAATGGATGTCAAGACGGCATTCTTAAACGGTTATTTACAAGAGGAGGTCTTTGTTGAACAGCCTCTGGTTTTAAGAATATCAAATTTGAGGATCACGTGTTCAAATTGGATAAAGCCCTATATGGATTAAAGCAAGAACCTACGGCTTGGTACGATCGATTATCTAAGTTTCTACTTGACAGTGGATTCAGTAGAGGATCCGTCGACAAAACCCTATTTCTAAAAACTGAGGGTTCTGACCTTTTGGTTGTTCAAATATACGTCGATAATATCATCTTTGGATCGACCAACCGAAGCTTGTGCAAATATTTTTTTGAGTTGATGACTTCCGAGTTCGAGATGAGTATGATGGGAGAATTAAAATTCTTCTTAGGGCTGCAAATACAACAAACTGATGAAGGCATTAAAATCCATCAACAAAAATACATCAAGGAGTTGATTCGGAAATTCGGAATGGAAAATTCACATGCTATGACTACTCCAATGGTCGAGAACAAGAAATTAACATTGGATGAAAACGGTAAATCAGTTGATGAAACTACTTACCGTGGGATGATTGGGTCACTGTTATAATTGACCGCAAGTAGACCCGATATTATGTTTAGCGTATGCGTTTGTGCGAGATATCAATCATCTCCCAAAGAATCGCATATGACGGCCGTAAAACGAATTTTACGTTACTTGATTGGAACGGCCAACTTATACCTATGGTATCCCATGGAGTGCAATTTTGATCTAGTCGGTTATTCTGATGCCGACTACGCAGGATGTTCTCTAGACAGAAAAAGTACGTCGGGTGTCGCCATATTTGTCGGACCGTGTATTATTACGTGGGGTTCGAAGAAACAAAATTCGGTTGCTCTCTCAACTGCTGAAGCCGAATATATTGCTGCAGGACTGGTATGTACTCAACTCTTATGGCTTAAGCAACAATTACGTGATTATGGTGTTGACGTAGGATGTATTCCTATTTTATGTGATAATACTAGTGCTATTACAATTTCTAAAAATGCCGCACAACATTCACGTACTAAACACATTGAAATAAGACATCATTTTATTCGAGACCATGTTGAGAAGGGGAATATAAAACTTGAATTTGTAGTACTGAAAAACAATGGGCAGACATTTTGACAAAATCATTAGCTAGAGAACGTTTTGAGACTTTACGGTTGGAAATTGGTTTAATCGGTGGTACCTAAGCTTCTATATTTGTTCAATTTCCTTATGACTGACTAGTTAAGTTGAGATTGTAAGACTGTGTCCGTATATTGCGTTGCATGAATAATTTCGTTTGTAGAAATATTTTTATCATAAAATTCTATTTGTAATTTAGAATTTAATTATTATACAAACTTATTCCTTATCACAATAAACAAACACACCAAATCATTTACCTTTCCAATTCACAAAAATCTTTCCAAATTGCTCTCTTTGTACACGGCTCCAATTTCCTTATTCTTATCTTTTACCATAATAAATCTATCCCTTAAAAACCTACACCTACCATAATTCCTATTCCTAATTAAACACTTACCATAATTCATCTCCACTTGTTAACCCTATACCTAGCCTACACCTATTTCTACCCCCCCCCCCTTGCGTGTTACCCGTCCAACCAACCCCACTTGCATATTTTTCTTCTTCTCAAATTTTACCATCATCACAACTCATCTTCTTTACACAACCCATCACTATCACCTCCTTTTTCAAACTATCATCATCATCATCATGAATCCAACCCATGCAAAAAATACCCGATCTTCAACCCGTCACCACCAAAACCGCCCCTTTCATAACCAAACATCACCACTACCACCACATGATTCTAGTTCCACTAATTGTCCTTCACCACAACTAAACCAAACCACACCCCTGTTTCGTGGTCGGGACGAGTCTGTGTCCGATGGCAAAAGACGTCGTCTTTTCAAAGGAAAAAATAAGGTAGTTGTCGATGAGAGTGAAGCTTTAGAGGAACCCGAGGTTATTGTTCGGAATGGTGTTGCTCGTACCTTGCTTAGGGATGTTTCGAAAGCCGCGACCAAGGAAGGGTTAAATCGTGTTCGACTTACTCATGACGAAAGCATCCTAGTTAATCGAGTTTTAAGGTATTCCATTCATGGTGGGAGGTATTATCCAAAATCTTGGTTGGTTAATGTTTCCACTCTTGCTTTCTTTGTTAATTTTCTTGATTTTCAAGGGTGGAGTCACATTAGTCAGTTTTCGGGTCCTATTTATCCAGTTGAGGTGGTTCAATTCTTTGCTAGTGTCTCAATTAAGAAAGGAGTCTTGCATGCGGTTGTTAATGGAGTTGATGTGACGGTCTCTGTTTCGGATTTTTGCTCTGCTTTTTCGGTTCCCGATGACGAAATTGAATTAAATCCGAGTCTTGAATGGTCTAATGTGGTGAGTGAAAAGGAGTTGTTTGTGAAAAAGTATTTTGAGGAGATGACGGAAGGAGGCAATATCGTGGTTCGTCCTCTCTCGGCAAAAATCAAGTTCCTCTTGAACTTTTTGTGGAACACAGTGGTGCCGAGGAGAGGAGGCCGTGATAAGGTGTCAAGTTATGAAGCTATAATGGTCTATTCTTGATTGGAGGGTCAGAAAGTGAATTTGGGTAGAGTCGTGTTGCACCGTATAATTCAAACAAGTCTCACGGTAACAAAAGAGAAGTTGAGCACCACAATCGACTTACCATATGGGATGTGGGTGTCTCGGTTGTTTGAGATTAAGCGAGTGGTGGGACAAGATAGTTACGGTGTTAGTGCACGGGACTGTATGTGTGATAGGTTGATCAAGCTTATGGGTCTTGTTGTCGATGGACCCGAGTTGCTTCTTGTTAAGGATGTTGAGAAAGCCCCGGGAGATTCGGGTTTGGGAGCTGTGGAGTCAAAATTGGAGGGCTTTATGAGTGGTTTAATGGAGAAATTTGAGGAGCATTCAACTAATTTGGCTACGGTGTTGTCACGGGTTGGACCATCTTGATCATTAGACTCAGGCTTGGATGCTACTCGGGTGTACTCTTGGATGGAGGAAGTGGACAAAAGATTAGCGGGTTTTGAAAGGGAGTTGAAGGCAATTCATGGGGAAGTGTTCCCACATGGTGATCGTCTCACTTTCCTTACAAGTCAAGGTGGAGCGTTGGTTATGCACGGGAAAGCCATGGCGGGTGATCAAGCACTCACGTTGGAGGCCACAAAAGCTCTCTCCCTGAAAGTGCTTAACTTTGAAAGGAGCATTCAGACTCTTTCTCAGCTGGTTCGGAGCTCGTTTGACCGTCTTGATGCCTTAGAACATCGTACTAGGCCCGACTACGTGAACCCGTACCGTACCCGCAACATTTGATCTCCCTCTGCCTTACCATAATTAGCCCTGCCTTTTTTAGCTTTTCTTTTCTATTTCTTTTTGTGTGTTCAGGACTTATCATTCGGCCCATATTGGCAATGCACTTGTGGTTATGGCCCAAGTGTTTCATTAGACATGTGTTCATTCGGCCCATTTTGGCTTAAACATGTTTAATTCCTAAGTTTGTATGATACTTATCTTTTCGATGCTTATAGTCTTGCGTGTTATTTTTATTCCCTATGACGTTTTATCTCTTGTCTCGTCTTATATTATTCTGTCATTTTTTATTTGTTCTTAGCTTTTCGATGATGTCAAGAGAGGGAAAGAACGTCTATAGTAAGCATCTACCTAAGCTTGCTCCTTGTCAAGACCAATTGTCTCTTAAAGTCCTCAAAGTTTTGGTTTTTGAAAAATTATTTTAATTTTGCGTTAATCTTTATTATCAAGATAACGGTATTATATTGAGGGGGAACTACACACTTAGTCACAATTTCTAGGAGGCTTGCCATCATCAAAAAGGGGGAATTTGTTGAACCATATAGCTTATATGTTTATGTTTTGATGATGTCAAGGTGCTTTACATTTTATATACTTGTTGCATGTAATCATTTGTCAAGTGTTTTAGAATTAACCTATTACGAGCAATAAAGAAGATTGTGACAATTGCATGTAAAGTTCAAGCCTTTATTCAAAGATCAAACGATTCAAGATTCATTCAAGAAGTATGTGAAGACGGAGTTCATCTAAAGATTAATTAAGCTTGGATGATGACGTAGCCTATACTCGAAGATCTCCTTGAATATTAGAATAGTATAGGTGATTATCTCGTAATGATAATCAAGAATGAGTTTCTTGAATTGGTAAAGTTATAGCTTTGCAGCTATAACATTACTTGTAAAAGAGCTCAATGTTATAGCTCTCTTATTATAACATTGAGATGCTGAGTTTTTATAACACGACTTATAAATGTTTCGAAAATTGTTTTTTAATTGTTTAAAGTTTATTTTAAATGTTTTAATGAAAGTATTTATATAAAGCCCGATTTAGTGAGGAGTCCGGCTTTGTGTTGGACGTTGGTTAGTAGTCGTGATGGATCAACTTATGAGTTGGACTTTGCTACTAATTAGGGTTCCAATATAGCCTCTCTTAAAACCTAAATTCTAAATCATATGTTAAGACTAGGGTTTGCACGAGCCACGAGGCATATGAGCCGTGACATCTCGTGTTACCTAGGATATATTAGGTAAAGATTTTATTCTATAATAATATCTTTACATATCTTATGTATCCTACTTAATATATTTGTTTATGATAAAAGATATTCTTGTTTTAGGAAATCTTATCATGATCTTAGAATTTATAGTAAAGATAATATTTGAATAGATTATATTCTATCTTTTGGAATATTCTTTATTATCTTTTAAGGCTTTTAGGAAAGAGATAATAAGAAGATATGATTTCCTTTTATATCTTATTATTTCAGCTATTAGGGTTTGTGTAAAAACCGTGTAGCCTACTCCTTCCTTCCCTATAAATACTTTTTTATTTACAACATCTAAATCAGAGACCTTAAGCATAAAAATTAATTTCAACTTTGCAAAGCAAAACCGTGTGTTTTCCAAGAAAAACCGTTTTGTTATTTTGAAAGGTCGTGTGCTTTAAAACTCGCATACGTGTTCTTATTTTATCGTTATAAGATAATAGTGCTTAGTTGATTTCTTAACTTGTTCATTAACGTGAATCTTTGTTAGAATCATTAGTGCTTTCTTATTAGTGTAAGTTAGTCACTCGAGTATTTAACGGTACTCATTGAGTTACAGCTAGAGTTAGTTGTACGAGTTGGGTTAGTAAATTTGTAATCCGTAGAAAGCTACTAAATTTATTAATCGAGAATAGTGGACGTAGGTTTCAACTTGTGAAACTGAACCACTTCAAAAACCGTGTGTCTCTTCGTTCTTTCGCTTGCTTCGTTTATTTCGTTTACTTCCATTAGTTGATTAGTTAAAGTTTAATCAATAAACTTTAAATAATCAATTACACACACATAATCGAAAAAGCTTTCAAAAGTTTTAAATCCTCAATTCACCCCCCCCCCCCCTCTTGAGTATTTTGGATCAATAGGCTCTTCAGTGTCAATGCTCATTGCTAAACTAACCATTCGCAAGTGTTTGCTCGATTTTGGAGTAAGAACACAGTTCAAATTGACATAGTCTAAGAAGTCCCCTTAAGTTGGATATTACGACTTAAAGGAGAGTTTATGTTGTTGGCCGAGAGTAAAAAAAATTAAAGTAATAAAAAAAGAGTAAAAAAATCAATGTAGTAAAAAATATTAAAGTGACACCGGAATAACATCACAATAACACCAGAATAACAGCACAATAACATGCGGTAAAAAAAAAGAGTAAAAAAATCAAAGTAGTAAAAAATCAAAGTGACACCGGAATAACATCACAATAAGAGCAGAATAACAGCACAATAACACGTGGTAAAAAAAAGAAAAAAAATCAAAGTCGTAAAAAAAAAAATCAAAGTGACACCGTAATAACATCACAATAACAGCAGAATAACAGTAGAATAACAACACAATAACATGTGGTAAAATAAAAGAAAAAAGATCAAGGTCGTAAAAAAAAATCAAAGTGGCACCGGAATAACATAACAATAACACCAGAATAACAGCACAATAACATGCGGTAAAAAAGAGTAAAAAAATCAAAGTAGTAAAAAAAATCAAAGTAGTTAAAAAATCAAAGTGACACCGGAATAACATCACAATAACAGCAGAATAACAGTAGAATAACAGCACAATACACGTGGTTAAAAAAAATAAAAAAAATCAAAGTTGTAAAAAAAATCAAAGTAACAGCAGAATATCATCACAATAACAGCGGAATAACAATAACAGCACAATAACATGTGGTAAAAAAAAGAGAAAAAAATCAAAGTCGTAAAAAAAATCAAAGTAAAAAAAAGCACAATAACAACATAATAACACAAGGTATAAAAATAAGGGTAAAAAAATTCAAGTAAAAAACAATCTGGTACAAAAAGAAAAAGAAAAAAAGGTAACATAAGGAGAAAATTAGAGAAAACATAAGAGAAAAAAAAAAATCAAAGTTGTAAAAAAAAAGCATAATAACACGAGGTAAAAAAAGGAGATAAAAAAAAACTAAAGTAAAAAAAAAAGAGTAGCACTAGAACAAACAGAAAATAAGTAAATGACAATGATTTTATATGACAGGTAAGATTAGATCTTAACCATTCATCTCTAATATAATCTAGTGGCTGAGATTTCCAAGCATAAACTCACGACTCACCATAAGAAACAAAACTCACACACACACACACACACACACACACACACACACACACACACACACACACACACACACACACACACACACACACACACACACACATATATATATATATATATATATATATGGTGAGTCGGGAATTTTTTTTATTCTTATGGTGAGTCATGAGTTTGTGCTTTAAAATCTCAGCCATTAGATCAAGGTAAATCAACCGCTGGGATCAAAATTCAATATAAACAAAAAAAATAGCAGTCGTCACTCCTCACAATAAGAAACCCGCGGTTCACTTTAATCGAAACCCTAAACCTTAGAATTAATCCAATTAAAAAACATCAATTTGGGTGTTCAACGATGAACACTCCCAAAAATTCGCCACTTCCAGACGCATTCATCAATTTCCTCCACAAAAATGGATTGGATCCTTCAATCTACACTTACGCCGATACTCTTCCTCGTTACATCAGGTTCACGTCGAAGGTGAGTCATGGTGGTGCTCGGATTCAATTCAATGACGCTGCTCTTGTGGCCGGTTTATGCGAGCACGGTGGTGAGTGGTTGGTTCTCACGGTGCTCGAACTGAGAACAAAGATGGAGGTGATTTGATGGTTGAAGGTAGCTATAATGATGCTCCGATTTGTCCACGGAGGAGCAGGTCAGTCGAATTATTATCACGCAATTGAACTTGCAGTCATGCTTCTCCATTTGTTATCATACCTGCTCTTCAAACAGTTGGAAACATTGTCACTGGTGATGAAATCAAGACTCATGTAGTGCTCCGTCTGCTTTTCTATTTTATAATAGCAGTTTTTGGCTCACATCCAGACTCAAGCAGTGATTTTTCTTTCGCGTTTCCTTCACATTTCAGGGTTTGACAACTTTCATAGAACTTTCCATTGTCTGAATGTGTCATCTCCAGTATCTCATTGATCAGCCTAAGTCACTTCCCAATCTCCTCAGTTTACTGACTCAAAATCACTCGAAAAGCATAAAGAAAGAAGCCTGCTGGACCATTTCAAACATCACCGCTGGGAATAGGGATCGGATGGACGCAAGCAGTTTTCTAATAATATTAAGTGCCTTTCTGCTTCTACTCTTTTCTACCTTCTATACAAACATACAAGTTACTCCTTCCCCATCTTTCCCCTGTTTTGGGTTTATCCATTTAACTCATGACACACCCTGGAAAAATTGCAGGCTGTTATTTCTGCTGGCATAATAGGTCCTCTTGTGAAGCATGAACGTCAGGCGAATTGAATATGTGATATTTCTCAAAAAGTCAATAGTGCAAAAATGCACGTTACGTGCACTCATGACACCAAATAAAAATCGTATTTGTCGAGTGTTATCAATCACTTTAGGCTCTCAAGATGTGAACATTGTGAATAGTACTACAATAAAACCACAATAACACTACAATAACACAACAATAACACCAAAATAATATTCCAATAACATACGGATAACACTATAATAACACCACAATAACACTGCAATAACAACACAATAACACTGGATAAAAAAAAAGTAATCAAAGTACACCGGAATAACATCACAATAACAGCAGAATAACAATACCATCAGAATAACAACACAATAACACGTGGTAAAAAAGAGGTAAAAAAATCAAAGTAGTAAAAAACAAAATCAAAGTGACACCGGAATAACATCACAATAACACTAGAATAACAATAACACCAGAATAACAACACAATAACATGTGATAGAAAAAAAGTAAAAAAATCAAAAGTTGTAAAAAAAATAAAAGTGACACTGGAATAACATCACAATAACGCTAGAATAACAATAACAGCGGAATAACAGCACAATAACACGTGGAAAAAAAAGAGAAAAAAAAAATCAAAGTCGTAAAAAAAATCAAAGTGACAGCAGAATAACATCACAATAACAGCGGAATAACAATAACAGCATAATAACATGTGGTAAAAAAAAAAGAGAAAAAAAAAATCAAAGTCGTAAAAAAAATCAAAAAGTGACAGCAGAATAACATCACAATAACAGCGGAATTACAATAACAGCACAATAACACGTGGTAAAAAAAAAGAGAGAGAGAAAAATCAAAGTCGTAAAAAAAATCAAAGTAAAAAAAAGTACAATAACAACATAATAACATGAGGTAAAAAAAATAAGAGTAAAAAATATTAAAGTAAAATAAAATTGGTAGAAAAAGAAAAAGAAAAAAAGGTAACATAATGAGAATTAGAGAAAAATATAAGAGAAAAAAAATCAAAGTCGTAAAAACAAAAGCACAATAACAGCATAATAACACGAGGTAAAAAAAAAAGAGATAAAAAAATTAAAATAAAAAAAATAACACTAGAAAAAAGAGAAAATAAGTAAATGACAGTGGTTTTATATGACAGGTAAGATTAGATCTTGGCCATTCATCTCTAATATAATCTAGTGGTTGAGATTTCAAAGCACAAACTCACGACTCACCATAAGAAATAAAACTCACAAGAAACTAACTCTATCTCTCTCTCTCTCTCTCTCTCTCTCTCTATATATATATATATATATATATATATATATATATATATATATATATATATATATATATATATTAATTTATTACTACCTCTGTCTCACCCATTTCTTTACGTTTATTTTTTATTAATTTAATTTGTTCATAATATTATATACATACTATTATAAATTATAAAAAAAAACTGATATTCTTAATGTACTCGATTAAAAAAAGATCTCACATGACTATATTTTATGTTTTATATTAGAAATTATATTAGAGATTCTCTCCACTAATGAATAGTGTCAA
The DNA here is from genome assembly GCF_048544455.1 of Silene latifolia. Taxonomy (NCBI): domain Eukaryota; kingdom Viridiplantae; phylum Streptophyta; class Magnoliopsida; order Caryophyllales; family Caryophyllaceae; genus Silene; species Silene latifolia. The sequence continues at coordinate 52,486,843 of NC_133536.1, forward strand.
AAAGTAAATGTAAAGAAATGGATGAGGCAGAGGGAGTATTATTGTAACACCCCATTCTTACCCGGTAAAGGTAATAGGGAGATGTTACCTTCTCGGTTTCCCGAGATAGTGAAATCAGAGTCGCAATTGAGAAACAATTAACATAAACGAAATCTTTAGTGGATTACATAAACATAAGTGAATAACTTGAAATGAATAATACAACTCATGACTACTAAACTAATCTAATCAACTATGCTCGACTCGAATGTCATCACAGCTCGTGCCTTCTCCCGCATGCTACCAAAGCTAATCTATAAACAACTTCTCCCCATATGATAGGAAATATCATATGGATCGACACAGGCCACCCTGGAAATAGGTGACATTTACACGGACACAACAAACGTCAGTTTCAAAACACAACATAAGACATGACTCGATAAGTGTAGACACAACATGATTATGTGAATGAGACTCGACTATGCTATCACCATACCGGTACCGGGACACGCCTAGACGTATCCACAACCACCGGTGTCAGGGACACGCCCACGACACCACACCTCACACAAAGGTACCGAGACACGCCCAGACGTACCAGGTCCGGACGCCAACCGGATCTCCTACCGGACGTCGTGCCTCAACCACACGAGTCCCTCCGTGACTCAAGTCATTAATGTGCACATCCCCCTTGGGGTGGGAAGCTCCAAGGGACGACCTGAGCGCAAGACGGTTTTCGAACCGACTTACGTCTCCTCAACAATCAAGTACCACCACCAAAGACTCCCAACTCAACACGTTCACAACCATATATGATAAATGGAAGAATAACATTAAACATATGACTCTTTCATGAATCCAATCCCACTTGCTATGACTAACAACTCTTCAACTATTCACATGACATACCAACCGACTTATGAACATACTAACAAGAAAAGATACCCAAATATACATACACAATATTGAAACCGAGTAGGATAACCTACCTTTTAGCATAATCTATAAGCTAATCGAAATCACCAAGTATCCATCTCATAAAATCGTATCATCCTACGTAAATCATATAATAACTATCACAATTCACTCTATACTATAATACAACATAAAATCCCTTATTATTAATCACTAATTACTCATTTTATATAACTAAATACTAATTAATCTCTCTTAGTAAACCCTAACTCGAGATTAATCATAAGACAAAGAGAAAAAAGGCGAGATTTCGACTTACAAAGGTAGATCGGGAATTAGGAGAGGTGTTCCGCCATTAATCCAAGCTTGAAGGCCAAGGGAAAGGCATATGGAGCATTTTAGACAGAGGGGAGAGTGTTTTAGAGTAAGAAGAAGAAGAAGGGGATAGGGTTTGGATAGGATGAAATCCCGAAATATCCTTTCTCGGGTACAACACAGCATCACTCGACCGAGTGACCGATTCACTCGACCGAGTGGAACTCACTTGGTCGAGTATACTCTTACTCGACCGAGTGCCAACTGACTTGGTCCACTTAGGGTTCTACTCGGTCCACTGGAAGTCTACTAGGTCTAGTTTAGGTCTTACTTGGTCCCGTAGGAAGGGTCATCCTTTACTTCCGACTATATGTGGGTTCCCTCGCATGTCCCTAGCTCCTTTGTGGTCCCAAATTATCCGAGTAATACAATCTTCCCTCCTTAAACGAACTTCCTCCCCGAAGTTCGCCACTCACTATGTTTCCCAATTATTCCTTGGTCTTCTCTCAAGCTTCATTCTCGATTCTCGTGTGTTCCCTTGCCATCATCACTCTTATTGTTACACACGTATATCCTATCTATCCTAAGTTTCTTGTTCACTTTCATTACTTTCCCACGTATCGCGCTCTTTCTTTTCTAAATTTTCCGAGTTCTTACATTCACTCCTCCTAAAAGAGAACTTCGTCCCGAAGTTCGCTATAAGTCTCACATGACACTCTCCCAGTAATCTACTTTATTGTCAAATGTTGCATTCCCCAAAGGGTCTCGACTTGTTTCACTATATCTATATGTCAAGCGTAGCCAAGGTCGATGTCTATTGATGGGGTTTTTATGTGTATGATTACTATATGTATATACATGTATATGAATACTCAGGACTAGGCCCAACCACTCTTTATATTCAACATATCATTCGCATATCGTATTGAACCGCTACTACTCATGCTAGTGTTACATACTCGTCATGTGACGTGTACTCACCACTATTGTTTACTTATCCACCACTATTACGGAATCCATACATGTTTTCATGTACTTTTTGTCATCATATAATCATTGTAGCTTGACTATTCTCGTATACCACTCAAACAAATGAAAAGATCAAATGTAAATAAATCATAAAAGTCCATCGTGTGGGGTTCCTAAGGTCGTTCGACTCTTAGGAGTTCGGTATGTTCCAAAATCAAGGTCCAGCGCGTCATAGGTGGTCTTAAATTCTTAGAAAGGGTCAACTTCCACGGTACTCGGTCGAATTCAGCGGTTACTCGGCCACGTAAAAGTCACTCGGTCGAGTGGAAATGCCACTTGGTCGAGTAGGGGTCTCTATAGGAGGTTCCAGCTCTGTCTTTTGGCCTACTCGATCGAATGAAGCTGTCACTCGGTCGAGTGGACCACCACTCAGTCGAGTAAAAAAAGGGTACTCGGCCGAGTGTCACTGAGAAGTCTAAACTTTCGGCCATTAATGGCCTCCAAGTTCTCCTATGGCCGAGAATACATGAAATGGAGTCCAAACGGTGATTATTACCACACCATCCTAACATGCAAGTTCCACTAGTATTAGCCTTATGGCCGGCTTACATCACAAGAATTAAATTGTTCAAAGTTTTTAAACGATAAATAAAGGTCCTAAAGAGTCCCGAATCGTAAAGTCGCCACTACTCGGAGGGCTTCCTCTTCTTGCCAATGCTTGACACCTATTTTGCCCACCCGGAGCGACTCTTCACCGTCTTACTTACTCCTTGTGCTTGATCCTCCTCCTTATCCTCATTCTCTTCTTCATTTTCCTCTTCTTCTCCCGGTCCCTTACGAGCCGCCTCCTCCCATACTTCATCAAGGTCCATGGCATCCGCCGCCGCGAATGTTCCCATCTCACTTCCACCTCCATGGTAGGTATTGAAAAAATAAACCCTAGCATCATCCATAAATGGATCACGCAAGTATCCTACACCGAAAGGGAGGTGGTACTCCCAATCCGACGGTTGGATACCATAGGCCTTGAAGACTTCAAAGGTGTCTCCGGGTCCGGACCAAAAGCTAGAGCGGTGGGCGAGTCGTACTCCTTGATTATAAACCGCCTTGTGCATGTCTCCCAACACGAGGTCGGTGTTCACTCGGTGTATGAGGTACGACATGGGATAGTTGGATTCAAAGGTGGGTTGGCCTTAGCTAAAGTTCCCGGCATCTGGTGGGGGCATCACCGTTGTAGGCATGGAGTGGGGAAATGATGTGGGAGCTTGCTCGGCGGGAGCACGAGGTGAGGGAGGCAACGGAGGGGCCTCCCGTTCCTCGGTAGCATCATCTAGGTCAAAAGTAAGGCTACTAGGGATGGTATATCGTTGGGCCTCGGGGCGGGGTGATCCCTCCCTCTCTAAAGGGGAAGTCGGGGGCAGTCCTTCACTGGCGGGGAGCTTCATATGCCACTCATCATCAACCCTCCAAGAGTAGGTGTTGTCGTCCTCTCCATCCACAACCCAAGACTTAGCCCTCTACCAATCAAGATCAAAATAAACAACTTTCTTAGACATGGGTGCATCCACCGTCCCCGGTTCGTAAGCTAGCAAGTTATTGGCCAACCGAGTCACCAAGGCCCCACAATCTAAGGATCATAGGTCCGACTCGGCCATCCTCCGAAGGGCAAGACATACCATAGACACGACATTGAAGTGGAAACGGCTTTCACGGCGGGGGTTAAGGTAGGAGCTCAAGATCAACACCTCCATGGAGTTAAGGAGCACAAGAAAATCTTTAGGACGGGGTGCTCAATGTCACTAGTCTTCATGTTACTCTCACTAACCTTTTCCTTACTTGTTTAAAGATGAAAATACTTTAAAGCCTTCATGTCTTTCTCAACCTTATCATGATTACCCACGACTCGCTTACCCACTCCTAGATGGTCGGCAAAGGCATCACTACCTAGGTTGAAAGTGGTATTCTTGAGCCTAAAACTCACATTATAGGTCTCCTTGTCATAGGTGAAGGAGCTCAGAAACTCAAGGGTGAGGGAGGTTATGGTAGCTTATCTATTCCAAATTGTACAAACCCTCCAATCCGAGAAACGTAAAGATGTTATGCACCTCTTTCTCTATCCCTAATGCCTCCAAGGTACTTACCAATGTGCACTTGGTCGGGGCCATCCTCCTAGTGGCTAACACCTCAAACCTATCCTGGTGCTCCTTACTCTCAAAAGCTATTGACGGGTAGTTCAGGAGGGTGATAGCGGGTGGTGCCTCTTGTTGAGGTTGGCGGGCATTCCTTCCACGACCGGTTCTAGCGTTCCTTGCCATGCTACAAGAGAATCACACACAAGATATGGAATGGGAAAGGTAAGAATTTGAAGCCAATTTTGAATATGAATGAAAATTTTATCGACTTCTCAAGATGATGGATACCAAATAAAAGGAATTTCCAATATTGTTTTCTTTGTAATTTAACCAACCTTTCAAAATTTGCTTATGATACAAATTTTTTTCTGGAAATTAAAGATCCCTGTGACATAATATGCTTTTAAAACATGACTTTAATCACATGTACTATTCTTGTTCATCATCCAACTTGACCAATCTTGACTCAACCATGACACACTACACTAGTTTCTTATCATATTAGCCATTTGCCCAAGCTTTAAATTTTTTTAACACTTTAAAGTCTTACTTAAGAGGTTACATGTTGTTGTCATCAATTTAACTTGGTAAACTCGATAAAATGAGAATTAGTTTGGTAAAATTTAAAAAGAGAACCGAGCAAGTGAGATGCTTCTTTGCCATTTTAAAGTCTTTGACCCGAGCAAATTTTAAGTGTAAGGCTACTTCAAGCATCATGGTTTGAAGTTTTGGAGAAGTCATGAGAAAGCAACCCAATTAGTAAACATAAAATTAAAATTTTGGCATGGTTAGTGTCGGATTTTCAAGAATTTTGACCACTCCTCTCTAAAACAAAATTTTCCTTAATTCGCCCCATGGAATAGTAACCACTATAAGATTTACAATCCAACAACATAGTAGAAACATCCTTAAGACACAAAAATACCTTACTCATGGGGGTTTTTAAGAGAAACCGGAAAATTTTACCCAAGTTTTAAGACGAAATTTGTTTCATTTTGGGACCGCATACTACATTATCAACTAAGGTAGTAGTCTTATAAGGCAATTAAACTAAGTTCTACTCATGAAAAATCAAAATTTGGGCATGACTTGTCTAAATTTTGAAAATTTAAGACGAAATTTTCACATATTAAATAAGATCCAATCACGACAACAAAAGTTAAGCCTTTGTTGTCCAATTATACACAGCAACAATCACCAAAAATCCCATTATGGACTCAAGAAAACCAATTTCAAGTTTATCAATGGTGGACAAAATTTCATCACAAAAATTTGATTTTTATCAACAACAAGGGTGTAAAAAGCTTACTAGTATCATGAATTAAGCAAAATGAACAACTAATTAACAAAACTCAAAGGATTTAAGAGTAGATCTAAAGAAAACTCAAATTGGGGAAAAAGATGGAAGAAGATGAATAAGCTTACCTTGACCAATTAGTGGAATTAGTGAGAAAAGTGGAGTAATAGGACGAATTCCAAGCAAAATAGAACAACAATGGAGGTTTTTTGGGGAATTTTGGTGAGGAAAGAGATGAAGATATGAATATAAGAATGAAAAATTAGGGGAAATAAGGGCTTTTAGCCGAGTAGTCCAACCCGTGTGAACCCACTCGGTCGAGTGGATGACTGAGGAGTCTATTGATCCAAAATACTCAAAGGGGGGGGGGGGGGGTGAATTAAGGATTTAAAACTTTTGAAAGTTTTTTCGATTATGTATGTATAATTAATTATTTAAAGTTTATTGATTAAACTTTAACTAATTAACTAATTAATGAATTAAAAGCAAAGCAAATAAACGAAAGAAAGAGAGACACACGGATTTTTGAAGTGATTCAGTTTCACAAGTCGAAACCTACGTCCACTATTCTCGATTAATAAATTTAGTACCTTTCTCCGGATTACAAATTTACTGACCCAACTCGTACAACTAACTCTAGGTGTGACTCAATGAGTACCGTTAAATACTCGAGTGAGTAACTTACGCTAATAAGAAAGCACTAATGATTCTACTAAAAGTTCACGTTAATGAACGAGTAAGAAATCAAATAAGCACTATTATCTTATAACGATAACAATAAGAACGAATGCACAAGTTTATAAATCACACGACCTTTTTCGAAATTAAACAAAACGGTTTTTACTCTAAAACACGATTTTTGCTTTTTGAAAATATATGAAAGTTATGCTCAAAGGTCTTAACTTTAATGATGTAAAGTATGGAGTATTTATAGTAAAAGAGGAGCAAGGATTTCGGTTTACTAAAAACCCTAGATGCCGTGTGGTGTCTTGTAAAGCAAGAAGGAATTAGGTTAAATCTTTCCTTAATTCTTTTCCAAGACTTGCCTTAATAAATAATATTTTCATATCTTAACAACTCACCAATATCTTGGAGATTAGGAAAGATAATATAAGGAGATAAAGAAATATCTAACAAATATTATCCTAATACTTTAACCCTTATCCAAGCAAAGACTTATTGTGCAAGAAGGAAATTACTATTCACGTTTTACTATTTATAGCACTATTCACGGCACTGTTCACGCGACACTATTCACGCCTAATATTTTTATAAGATAAAAAGGAATAAATAAAATAATAAAGAGATAACAAATCTCTAACCAAATATTATTTTAAAGATTTACTCAATCTTTTCCTTCAATCTTTACAAAAATAATATCTTATAAGTTAGGAAAGAATAAATCAAAATAATATAAAAGAGATATTAAATCTCTAATCAAATATTATAAAGATTTACACAAAATCCTAACTTGTACAAGGAGTAACCGTGTATGAGAAAGAAACGACTCATAAGCCCATTTCTCGTTCACGAAAACCCTAGGTAAGATAAATTAGGTTTAGGGTTTTTAGAGTATGTAGAAACTAGAAACCCTAATTAGCAAGATGCCTCAACTCATAAGTTGATTCAATCATAATTACTAATTATAAGCTAATAGTAAAACCATACTCAATATAAAATAAGCTCCCTTGTAAAATAAATACTTTTACTAAAACATTCAAAACGGTTTTCCAAAAACAATTTAAAAACTATTTTGTCGTGTATTTTATAAACTTCACATCTCAATGTTATAGTAGAAGAGCTATAACATTGAGCTCTTATATAAGTAATGTTATAGCTGTGAGGCCATAACTTTACCAATGTAAGAAGTCCATTCTTACGTTACCATTACGAGATAATCACCTACGCTATTCTAATCTTCGTTAGGAGATCTTCGAGTGTAGGCTACGTCATTATTCAAGCTTGATCAATCTTTAATTGAGCTTCATCTTCTCATGAATGCTTGAACAAATTTTCCATTATCTTGTAATATCTTGATCCTTGATTGAGGGCATGATCATGGTATGTTCTTGTATACTTCCGTCACAATTCTTTAATGCTTGCGATTAGTAAGTCCAATCTAAAAGACTAAACAAACAATTGTGCGCAACGAGTATATAGAAAATAAAGCACTCTTGACATCATCAAAACATAAACATATATTCTATATGGTTCAACAAATTCCGCCTTTTTGATGATGGCAAGTCTTCTAAAATTGTGACTAAGTATGTAGTTCCCCCTCAATATAATACCGTTATCTTTATAGATAAAGATCAACGCAAGATCAAACAATTATATTCAATACCAAAGCTTTAAGGACTTTAAGAGACAATCGGTCTGGCAAGGAGCAAGCTTAGGCAAATACTAAATCATGGTCATTTCTTCCCCCTCTTGACATCATCGAAAAGACGAGAACATACATAAGACGACTAGAATGATATCAACCGAGGCAAGAAATATACATTAACCTAAGCATATATTATAGCATAAGAACGATTTCAACATAAGCAAGTCCTACATATAAAGTGTGTAATACAAACCAAGATGAATAGAGATTTTGTAGGAGAGAAGAAAATTAGTCACTCACCTAACTACGACCTACAAAAGCATGCATGCAATCTAACATGATAGATATCTCTAGTAACCGTACATATACACATTCCAACCAATCGAGGTCCAAAACACATGCCGAGGACTTACATATGAAAGTGAGGTGAGGTAATTGGGTAAGAAGGGGCAAAATAATTTTGATATGTGGAGGTAAAAGCCAAGCTAGCACCGATCACAACCAAAAGTAACCATATTCCACTTTCCAACCCAACATGAAAGATGATGTACCATGCCAAGTACGGCAAATACTCACTCACATCAACAAGTACTTCTCCTCAAGTAAAATGGAAATGAATAAGAATAGGAGTAATAAGAGATTTTTGCCTTTCCATCTTTTATAGTATCATTTTTATCCTCTTTTTTTTTCGTATATTTTTTTCATTTCATTTTTTTTTTCAGTTCATCTTTTTCTTCCTTCCTTCCAATATTCATCACAACACCAACCAAATTGACCACAACAAAACTTCCAAAAATACCAACAAGACTAGCTTGACAAGGGTAAGCCATATGGAATGTAGTTGAATAAATAGGTCAAAACAAGACAAATTTGGCTAATGTGAGGTTAATAGGTAAAACGTAAAGGAAGGGTCGCCTCTCCACATGTGTCACCACCACAAACCCGAGTGTATACAGGTAATAAGAAACAAATTTCATGCTTATGCAATTTGATGTTACATGCCATGTAAGGAGTACTACTCACATCCTAAATTAAACCAATCATGAATGTCATTGGTTTATGAAGCTCTAAACCTTAGGATGTATATGTGATGAACAAGAGTTATGGTTTGTATACAACACAAAATATAATAGACTAGCAAACGAAATATACTCATAAAATAATAAAATATTATATAAGAATGTATTTGCAACAGAAAATACGAACACAGTCATATAATCTCATCTTAACTAGTCAGCCATACGGTTAGGAAATAATTATGATAGTTTAGGTGTCACCGATTAAACCAATTTCCAACCGTAAAGTCTCAAAACGTCCTCTTGCTAATGATTTTTTCAAAATGTCTGCCCATTGTTTTTCAGTACTACAAAACTCAAGTTTTATATTCCCTTTCTCAACATGGTCTCGAATAAAATAGTGTCTTTTTTCAATATGTTTGGTACGTGAATGTTGTGCGGGATTTTTAGAAATTATTATCGCACTAGTATTATCACATAAAATAGGAATGCATCCTACATCAACACCATAATCACGTAATTATTGCTTAAGCCATAATAATTGAGTACATACCAGTCCTGCAGCGATGTATTCGGCTTCGGCAGTTGAGAGGGCAACCGAATTTTGCTTCTTCGAACCCCACGTGATGATACCCGGTCCGACAAAAGTGGCGACACCCGACATGCTTTTTCTGTCTAGAGAACATCCTGCATAGTCGGCATCAGAATAACCGACTAGATCAAAATTGCACTCCATTGGATACCATAGGTATAAGTTGGCCGTTCTAATCAAATAACGTAAAATTCGTTTTACAGCCGTCAAATGCGATTCTTTGGGAGATGATTGATATCTCGCACAAACGCATACGCTAAACATAATATCAGGTCTACTTGCGGTCAAATATAACAGTGACCCAATCATCCCACGGTAAGTAGTTTTATCAACTGATTTACCGTTTTCTCCCAATGTCAATTTCTTGTTCTCGACCATTGGAGTAGGCATAGCATGTGAATTTTCCATTCCAAATTTCCGAATCAACTCTTTGATATATTTTTGTTGATGGATCTTAATGCCTTCATCTGTTTGTTGTATTTGCAGACCTAGGAAGAATTTAAATTCTCTCATCATACTCATCTCGAACTCGGAAGTCATCAACTTAGAAAAATATTTGCACAAGCTTCGGTTGGTCGATCCAAAGATAATGTCATCGACGTAGATTTGAACAACCAAAAGGTCAGAACCCTCAGTTTTTAGAAATAGGGTTTTGTCGACGGATCCTCTACTAAATCCACTGTCAAGTAGAAACTTAGATAATCTATCGTACCATGCCCTAGGTGCTTGCTTCAATCCATATAGAGCTTTATCTAATTTGAAAACGTGATCCTCAAATTTGATATTCTTAAAACCGGGAGGTTGTTCAACAAAGACTTCTTCTTGTAAATATCCATTTAAAAATGCTGTCTTTACGTCCATCTGAAAGAGCTTCATTCCCTTGTGTGCAGCGAATGCTATCAGAAATCTAATAGCTTCAAGACGAGCAACTGGTGCGAAAGTCTGGTCATAATCTATTCCTTCTTGTTGATTATATCCTTAGACCACCAATCTTGCTTTGTTTCTGACAATGACTCCGGCATCATCTAATTTGTTCCTGAAGACCCACCTAGTTCCAATGACTGAACGATCTTTTGGTCTAGGAACTAAATGTCAAACCTTGTTTCTTTCGAACTATTGAAGCTCTTCTTGCATAGCTATAATCCAATCTGATTCAGCGAGAGCTTCATTGATATTCTTTGGTTCGATCATGGATAGAAAAGAGTAGAAGGAACAGAATTTGTTTCAGGAACGTCTTGTTTGAACACCCTTCTTAATATTTCCAAGAATATTATCCATGGTGTGAATTCTTGTATTTCCATTTAGTTGAAGTACTTGGTTCTTCATCGTTATTTGAGCTTGACCCGACTTCATTTGGTTCGGAATTGGAGGAAGTTCCCCCTGAATCCAATCCAGGTGTTGTATTTGAGCCGATTATAACCTCGGACTCTACACCTTGATTTGGATTCAATGTTATAGTAACATCATCTATAACATTGGTTTGGGAGTTCTTGTCTTGAGTCAATGTTATAGTATCATCAACTATAACTTTGCCTTTCTCCTTTTTATCTTTTGAGGAATGAATAAGTTCATCACTTATTCCCTCAATTTCGTTATCCTCCAATTCAAATTCCGGGGGATCGTCTCTTGAAAGACGAAAGTCGGGTTCATCCAAGTCTTCTTCCTCATCCAGTAAAGGCCTATAGAACACGTTATCTTCATCAAAAAAAACGTGGACACTTTCTTCAATACAAAGAGTTCTTTTATTGAAGACTTTGTAAGCCTTACTATGATCTGAGTATCCTATGAAAATCGCCTCATCACTTCTAGGGTCGAATTTGCTTAAACGGTTTTTACCGTTATTATGCACAAAGCACTTGCTCCCAAAGCAACTAAGATGGGAGATATTAGGTTTTCGACCTCTAAGAAGTTCGTAGGGGGTTTTCTTGAGGATAGGTCGGATCATAGCACGATTATGGATGTAGCAAGAAGTACTTATGGCTTCAGCCCAAAAATTACGAGGTAAACCACTACACAGAAGCATTGTACGTGCTATATCTTCTAAAGTTCTATTCATACGTTCAACGACACCGTTTTGTTGAGAAGTTCTTGGTGCAGAAAAGTTATGACCTACACCATTAACTCTACAATATTCTATAAAAGTTTGGTTGTCAAATTCGGTGCCATGATCCGTACTAATAGATACAAGATTAGTCTTATATTTGTTTTGAACAAGTTTCATAAGACAATCAAATTCATCAAAAGTTTCATCTTTTGAGTGAAGAAAGATAGGCCATACATACCTTGAGTAGTCGTCTACAAGAACAAAGACGTACCTGGATCCTCCTCTACTCCTTACCTTCATAGGTCCACATAAATCCATGTGTACTAATTCCAAGGCTTGATTTGTGCTTACTACTCTTTTTGGTTTGAATGATGATCTTACTTGTTTACATCTTGCACACGTATCACACATCTTTTCTTGGTCGAACTTGATCTTAGGTAATCCTTCTACCAAGTCCCACTTTTTGAGCTTGTTCAAGGTTAGTGGGCTAATGTGACCAAACCGTTTATGCCATAAACAAGGATCATCAAGAGTAACTTTCATGCATGAAAAAGAGTTAGTAGGCACAGCATTTAAATCTACCATATAAACATTTCTTTTCCTGTGGCCTTCTAGAATAACATTGCTAGTTCCTTCGATAATAATGCGACAACTATCAGTATGAAACACTACTTTGTTACCTTTGTCGCATAGTTGAGATATGCTTAGCAAGTTATGTTTTAGACCATCCACGAGATAAAAATCACTGATTGCATGAGACTTAGAAATTCCGATTTTGCCAACTCCGATTACTTTTCCCTTTTTATTGTCCCCGAACGTCACTTTTCCTCCATTAAAGGGCTTGAGTGAAAGAAACAGATTCTTGTCTCCGGTCATGTGTCTTGAGCATTCACTATCAGGATACCACTGATTGTTTTCTTTCACTTCTTCCTGCAGAAAAGATTAGATACAGTTTTTAGGTACCCAAGCTAAGTTGGGTCCTTTATGATTAGTTACACTATATACTAAATCCTTTCGAATCCAAACACGTTTAATGACTGTTTTTCTAACCTTAGGTTTGTTTTTCTTAGGAGGAGTTCTAGGGTTAGGGTTTTCTCTAGGTCTAGGAATTTCTCTAGGTCTCTCTTGACTACTTCCCTTGTGAATAGGTTTACTAGGTTGAGGTCGACAAGGGTTTTGTGAAGTGCTAGGTTTCTTAGAGTAGTCAAAGGCTATGACATAGAACCAACGAAATTTATTGTTCCTTTATTCGTTAGGTTCGTTAGTGGGAGTTTCCTTATCCTCGACAACTGTGTCAACAGTTTTCGCATGTTCAACATTTTTTCGTAAATCATGAGCCTTTTTGACACAATTGATTTGGATATGTCCCGTATGACCACAGTAATTGCAAATCAAATATCCAGGAAGATCAGCATACTTCCTTTTTCTAAAATCAAAATCCGAAGGTGTTGATTTGCATTTAGAGTGATCTCTACGGCTGTAGCACTCATGTCCTAACCCCATCTTCATATTATTATCAGATTGTTCGGTTAGGAAGTTTAGGACTTTTGTGCTACCTTCCCACTTGTCATGAACCTTTATAGCGTGTAGAAGAAGGTCTTTTAGGGTTTTAACTTCCTCTTGACATTTCGTGTGATCTACATCATTGTCCTTTTTAAAGTTATCACGAAAGTCTTGGAATCGTTTATTAAGAATGAACACAACATCGGTGTGGTGTTTCTTAACATTGATCATATCAGTCTTAGATTCTTTCAATTGCTTTGAAAGAGAATCTATCTCTTTCTTTTGATCTAAGATAACTTCTTCATTAGATGTGACCTTAGTTTCCAAAAGTTCTTTGACTTTTCTAAGTTCTAAAGTTATAGCTTCATTAGCTATAACTTTGGCTTGAAGGTGCTTGATGTTAAGCTTTAGGTCGGAAGTTATAGCTTCATTAGCTATAACTTTGGACTCTAATTCCTTCTTTTCAGCCATAGTGGAATCTAATGTTGTAGCTTTCTCAGCTATAACTTTAGATTTCAACTTCTTAGCTTTAGTCTTGAGAGTATGATTCTCTTCCGCGATTTCGAGAATATGTTCCTTTAGATCTTTCAATTCCAAATCCTGTTCGTGACACTTATCAAGAGATTGATCAAAGAATTCAATTAAAGCACTTTTAGACAATTTCCTAACACGTTTTTTAAGCTCAAGATAACTTACCTCTTCATTGTCATCCTCGTCTGATTCTCCAAGAAAGCAATAATTTGAGTGAGAAATTGTGCTTTCATCATCACTGTCGGAGATTAGGTCAAGACTAACACTGCTGAGACAAAGGTTTGCTACTTCGTCGTCTTCAGATTCCTCGTCATCTTCTGATTCAAGGTCTCCCCAACACGAAGCCATCATAACTTGCTTGAATTCTCTCTTTGTCTTCTCACATTTCGTCTTGTCCTTTATCTTCTCCCATGTTGGACAATCTTTGATCATATGACCAGATTCTCCACACTTGAAGCAACCTCTATTTGCGAAAGACGATTTTGAGTCATTAACCTTTTTGTTGAATGACTTGTTGTTATTGTTGTTATAGGATGATTTTGTTTGCCTGTTTCGAAATATCTTATTTTTGAAAAGGCGTGCAAACAAGACAGTTTCATCCTCTAGTTCAGAGTCAACTTCTTCGCTCTTTAAGGCCATACTCTTATTGCGACTTGGTTCAGCGTCATCTTTGTTTAGAGTAATTTCATGGGCCATGAGAGCACAAATGAGTTCTTGATAGGATAGGGTTTCACGATCTCGTGATTCCTCCATTGCAGTGACCTTAGCACGCCACTTCTTAGTAAGGCTCCTAAGAACCTTTCTAGCAATATCCTCGGTACAAAATTTCCTACCTAGGTTTTTTAATTCATTTATTATACTTGAAAACCTTGCGGACATACTATATAAGGACTCATTAGGCTCCATGATGAATAGCTCATATTTTTGCATAAGCAAATCAATTCGGTGCTTCCTAACAATGGAAGTACCTTCATAAGCTAATTCGAGCCCATCCCATATCTCCTTGCCCGTGGAACATGAAGAGAACCGATCAAACTCGGTAGAAGTCATTCCGTTTTGCAGAAGACTTATTGCTTTGGAGTTCTTTTCGGCTTTCTTGTAGTCGGCCTCGACATAGTCCTCTTCTTTCTTTTCATAGGTAGTGCCTTCCTCGGATGCCACAAGAATTTTGTGCGGTCTGTTTTGGATAATCCTCCAGCACTCCCAATCGTGACCTTTCATATAGTGAGTCATCATGTTTTTCCATAATCCATAATTCTTCCCATCAAAGACGGGACACTTGAGATATTTGGAATCCATTTATCACGTGATAGGCAGCGGAATATAAAACGATAAGATAAATGAAAAACAAGATAGATCAGCCTCTTTGCGGTTAGGCAATCAAGAGCACGAGGCTCTGATACCAATTGAAGAGTCTGTTGATCCAAAATACTCAAGAGGGGGGTGAATTGAGGATTTAAAACTTTTGAAAGCTTTTTCGATTACGTATGTGTAATTAATTATTTAAAGTTTATTGATTAAACTTTAACTAATTAACTAATTAACGAATTAAAAGCAAAGCAAATAAACGAAAGAAAGAGAGACACACGGATTTTTGAAGTGGTTCAGTTTCACAAGTCGAAACCTACGTCCACTATTCTCGATTAATAAATTTAGTACCTTTCTCCGGATTACAAATTTACTAACCCAACTCGTACAACTAACTCTAGCTGTAACTCAATGAGTAACGTTAAATACTCGAGTGACTAACTTACGCTAATAAGAAAGCACTAATGATTCTACTAAAAGTTCACGTTAATGAACGAGTAAGAAATCAAATAAGCACTATTATCTTATAACGATAACAATAAGAACGAATGCACAAGTTTATAAATCACACGACCTTTTTCGAAATTAAACAAAACGGTTTTTACTCTAAAACACGATTTTTGCTTTTTGAAAATATATGAAAGTTATGCTCAAAGGTCTTAACTTTAATGATAAAAAGTATGGAGTATTTATAGTAAAAGAGGAGCAAGGATTTCGGTTTACTAAAAACCCTAGATGTCGTGTGGTGTCTTGTAAAGCAAGAAGGAATTAGGTTAAATCTTTCCTTAATTCTTTTCCAAGACTTGCCTTAATAAATAATATTTTCCTATCTTAACAACTCACCAATATCTTGGAGATTAGGAAAGATAATATAAGGAGATAAAGAAATATCTAACAAATATTATCCTAATACTTTAACCCTTATCCAAGCAAAGACTTATTGTGCAAGAAGGAAATTACTATTCACGTTTTACTATTTATAGCACTATTCACGGCACTGTTCACGCGGCACTATTCACGCCTAATATTTTTATAAGATAAAAAGGAATAAATAAAATAATAAAGAGATAACAAATCTCTAACCAAATATTATTTTAAAGATTTACTCAATCTTTTCCTTCAATCTTTACAAAAATAATATCTTATAAGTTACGAAAGAATAAATCAAAATAATATAAAAGAGATAATAAATCTCTAATAAGATATTATAAAGATTTACACAAAATCCTAACTTGTATAAGGAGTAACCGTGTATGAAAAAGAAATGACTCATAAGGCCATTTCTCTTTTACGAAAACCCTAGGTAAGATAAATTAGGTTTAGGGTTTTTTAGAGTATGTAGAAACTAGAAACCCTAATTAGCAAGATGCCTCAACTCATAAGTTGATTCAATCATAATTACTAATTATAAGCTAATAGTAAAACCATACTCAATATAAAATAAGCTCCCTTGTAAAATAAAAACTTTTACTAAAACATTCAAAACGGTTTTCCAAAAACAATTTAAAAACTATTTTGTCGTGTATTTTATAAACTTCACATCTCAATGTTATAGTAGAAGAGCTATAACATTGAGCTCTTATATAAGTAATGTTATAGCTGTTAGGCCATAACTTTACCAATGTAAGAAGCCCATTCTTACGTTACCATTACGAGATAATCACCTACGCTATTCTAATCTTCATTAGGAGATCTTCGAGTGTAGGCTACGTCATTATTCAAGTTTGATCAATCTTTAATTGAGCTTCATCTTTCATGAATGCTTGAACAATTCTTCCATTATCTTGTAATATCTTGATCCTTGATTGAGGGCATGATCACGATATGTTCTTGTATACTTCAGTCACAATTCTTTAATGCTTGCAATTAGTAAGTCCAATCTAAAAGACTAAACAAACAATTACGCGCAACGAGTATATAGAAAATAAAGCACTCTTGACATCATCAAAACATAAACATATATTCTATATGGTTCAACAATGACCTACTCGGTCGAGTGACGGGTTTTTCCAGAATGTATTACCTCCTAGAACTGGGGCCACTCGGCCGAGTCAAGGGTCCACTCGGTCGAGTGCTTGCTTACTTGGCCGAGTTGGTACTCGCACTCGGTCAAGTAATTTCGTTGGGTTTAAATTCTCAATAAAATCTTATCGATGGATTTTCTGCAAGACAATACAAAGTTCGGGAGTCCACCATCTATTGGTGATTCGTCCCAAATTAGCTAATACGACATTAAGATCGTCGTCTCTCATCTCTACATCCACACCCGCACTTACTCTACCAAAATGATCGCAATCTATATACTAACAATAACACTACCAAGCATTAGATAGATACACAGTAGGAATCAAGGAAATAGAATTATCATCTTCCAAGAGGTGTCATGACATGTAAATCTACTCATCGAATTTTTCCGTATCTTTCCATTGTAACACCTCGGTTTATGAAGGAGCCTTTAGCAAGACATTCCCTAATAAACCGGACTGTTACCATCTCGGTTTCCCGAGGTAGTGAATAACAAATTAAACTCCAAGGCAATTTATATAATTATACATCTGAAATGAAACAAGTCTCAAACTGAAAATAAAGTCTGATAACTAAACAGAAATAAAAGTGGGCTAGCTCTAAGTCAGGCAATCCAAGCTCTCTTCCCATCCAGCTCCTATCAGTCTCTGAGGTACCTGTCAATCTGCTCCCCATTAAAAGGTTCATCACAGGTGTTCACGAATACACAGGGTCAACCACGAGGTTGAGTAGGGTAATACAATGCAACAACAAAATATGATATGCATGCTCCTCCGTCACCTCCATCTCCATCTCATCTCATATCTCATAACTCATATCTCATAACTCATATCTCATATCTCATAACTCATATCTCATAACCGGACAACCCTTGACCATACCGATCCCGGTAGACTATATATATCGACCGTAGCCGATCCGCCCATTTCCTTGTTGAGGACACCAGGGCAAGTCCTGCAGAACCCGCCTGGGCCTTATCACAACATCATCATCACCACACCACATCACCACAACATCCTCCATCTCCAATGCATATGAATGCCCAACAGTAAACAATGCAATACAATATGTATATCAATTAATGAAATCATGCCAGCTAGCAAATGTTGTGATAACACACTCAACACGAACAGTTCAGTCAACCATATCATAGCGTAATCCACAACCACGAATCAAGTCACGTTCACAATTTGGTCATATGAAACACAAACAAGTCAACACAATTCAACAACACGATAAGAAGTCAAGTGTATTTCCCTACCTTTTCGCAATCCAAGCACACACAAGCAACCAATTACGATCCTTCACATATCCATCACCTACATATCATAATTATGTATAATTACCACCTACTCAATCAAATAATCATGCACACCACCTAGAATCATCATAACTTAATAGGAATATCAACTTAAAGAACAAACACGACTTTTCCTGATTTTCCAGCACATGACAGACTCGGAATAAAATACATAACTAATTCCATAAAAATCAAATTGATACAAGGACAATTGGATTGAAACCCCATGAGTCTTAGCTACATATTATATCTAACGTGTTTTTCTCAAATTCCAAACTTATCAAGGGTTTTCAGATTGATTTCCAAAAACTGACAGAAACCGTCGCATAAAAAGTATTTATTCATAAAACGAGTTTAAAACATTATTTTTCAGAAATTCCAAATCCTATTATCATCTAGACTATACAAAGATGATGTATGAAGAAGCCTCATAACTCAATCGACATAAAAATTAGGGTTTCAAATCATTTTCCACAACCAAATCAGATTCGCGGACTTTTCAGCGACATGTTAATAAATAAATCACCTAGGACAAACCATAAAGAATTTGACTACGAGCTTTTATATGCATAAACTAGACATCAAATAAACAGGACTCTCTTTTCAAACTTTTTGAAGACGAACACTTTAAAACAGTATAAACAATGGAATGAAATCGACTTACAAACAGGGAAATCGAATTAGGTTGGAATCGATGAGAAATCTTCAATCAAATGAAAGGCTCTTTGTGTGAATCTGAAAATGCGTGCCGTCGAAGTGAGGGAGGCAGGTGAGATGAGGGTTGTGTAGTGTTAGGGTAAAAATTAGGTTAAAGACATGATGTTGGGTGATACCGTCGTCAGGTACCAAAAATAAATACCTAAGTACTACTAACAGAAGTCAGCGGCAAGTAGGGTCGATCTCCACAGGGAGGCAAAATGAGATTTATCTGTCTAATTTTAGTCTATGAGTAACGGGTCACAATGTGGGGGTTTGAAAAGTGATATTCTAAACTAAAGAGAATAAGGGAGAGGGAAATAAAAAGAAGGAAGCAAACAGATAAAGAGGAACAGCTAAGACAGACGGTTCACCATAACCATTCAGTTAAGTAATCTAGGTCTCAAGTCAATGCAAATACGGTCTAAGGGGTAGTGAACGTCACCTTTCGGTCCTTAATTCACCCTAAAGTGTAAACAGCTTAACTTTCGCCCTCACTGCAATACTCTATTGTTCGCTACTAGTCTACCTTTTCCAACCTTTCGGTCCAGGTCAAGGATCACTAAGAATTAAAGGTCTAATTGCGTCGACTCAATCAGACAGATACAATTAACTGCAGCATTTAACCAACATAGACAATACCAGCATTAACCCAATAAAACGATTACTCTCCCTTCATAATTATGGATCCCCTATAGTCTTAGCAGAGGGGAATTAGCTACTCATAACCAACGAATTATCAATAACAAGAAATAGATAATTGGAATTCAACATTATAAAAGACTAATAAGAATTGAATTAAAGCAATTACGATAATTAATATAGGGAAGAAGGAATTAAAGCAATGAAAAGGATTAAAGGATTAAAGAGAAATAAAAATACCAATACAATCTGAATCCGAGTAGCAAAAGTATAAGGGAAGAGAAATTACAATTGATCCGAAAAATAGAGAAATGAAGAACAAGCAGTCGTCCGTCCCCTCTACTGACTCCAGGGAATGAATGATATATGCTATTAGGTCTAAACTACTCTTATTTATACTAAGTAGTATTCTTATTAATCTAATTATTCTCGACTAAAAACTTCTCGCTGTAGCTAGTACTCGATCGACCAATATTGTACTCGATCGAGTACTTTCCCTGCTTTGCGCACTGAACTTCAAACGGCTGCCATTTCTTCGTTACTTGGGCAAATAGGGCGATTCCGGTGGCGTTGGAAAGGTAAGAGGACAAACTTTCATCTCCAATTGGAATCACCTGAATATCTGTTGTAGAACTCGAGATATGGCTATCCAAAGTAGGCACTAGCAATTTGAAGTTCTTATTTTGCTCGCCTAGCTATCTTACTCCTTTGCGCATCTCAAAATAGCTATATTCCTGCTCCAAATTCACTCTTCCTCCAAATGCATGCTAAACGGACGGTAAAAGGCTTGATTTCACTACTTTCTGGTTCATTCCTGCAAATAAGACAGAACAAACCAAAGTAGCATATTCGGGGCATTTCGTAGCAATAAACTACGATAATAACATAGAAATACGTGCATAAAAAGGCCTAAAAAGACTATATAAAATGCACGTATCAAATCTCCCCAAACCAAACCTTTACTCGTCCTCGAGTAAACTAAAATGCAACTAATGGAACGGAAATGATAACTCAGAGCTAGCTTAACTTGTCTACTTGAACCAGTTTAATGCAACAAAAACTAACAGTTATAGCTAAGCAGTCAATACGCAAACAAGTTATAAGCTGTTCAGAAATATAGCCAACCTATCGACCTTGCAAGACCAACAAAATTGGACTCTCTCGTGGTCACTCTTCTCTCATGAAGCAAAGGGTGAATGTATATGTATAATAGAGAAAGAGAAAACAGTCACTCACCTAGACTGCGACCTACATAACATGCATGCAACAAAGATGATAGACGATTCAAGTACTACACATACATTCCAACCAACAATGTCCGTCACAGCTGAGGGCTTACAAATGATATGGGAAAGTGAGGTTCAGGTGAGAAAAGGCAAAACAAGTTATGGTAATGTGGAGGTAAAAGCGTCAAGCTAGTTCCTAAACAGGACCATATAAGACCGTCCGAATCTCAACTGACTAAGAAATAAACACAAGTGCCCTTCTTTGGCACAAAACTCACTATCCAAAAACACTATCTCCTCAAAAAATATGAATAAAACGGAGGAGTGAGACCGTCACAAGATAGAAATAGGCACAGACGGACTCAAAAATCAAACCACCTCAAAAAATTTCCAAACTTTGCCTCCTCTGGTTTCTTCCTGTGAACGTGATATTTGATTTTTTTTCCCTTTTTTTTTTCTTTATTCACGTCTTTCTCATCCCTTTTTTTTTCAATTCTTTTCATTTCTTCCTTTCTTTCATCCTGTATCACGTTCCAGCCCTTGGTTTTTTTTTTTTTTTTTTTTTTCACTTTCACGTTTTCTTCTCTTTATTTTTTTCTTTTTCAATACTTTTTTTTTTTTCATACTCTCTTCCTTTATTCTCCACCAACTCCAAACAAAATACACATGGGCCAACTGCAGACGGAAAATCATACCACAAAAGAACATACTAAACTAGCTTGACTAGGCAGGCTTAATTTGGAATGTAGCTAATGGGTCAAAAAGGCAAGTTTTGGCTAATGTGGAGCTAAATGGGTGAAAAATATAGGGAAAGGGAAATTTGCAAACACCTCCCTGCATGTGACACCAACCACAAACCCGAATATGTGCATTTGACAAGAAATTGAATGTCATAAAAGTGCAAAAGAGACGAACATGCTATGCAAGGAGTACTACTCTCAATTCCTAATGAACTGGTCATGAATGTCACCAGTTATGGGCTCTAAAAACCCAGAATTTATTAAGTAGTTTGCCAATTTATCAGGTCAAGTCTAAACAGTCAGCTATATTTGAACAGAAACTCGTAGATTATGCGTATGACAAAGCTAATAACTATCAATGAAAGTGCAAGGCTCAAGTAGAATGACAAGTTATAGTGCATTGTCATCATGGAAATCTACCATTCCGACTCAACCTATATGCAAAAATAAACGTGAAATTTTTTTGAATTTTCAACAATTTTTCAATTTTTTATGAGATTTTTGATTTTTATGAAAATAAACAACAATGCATACTGAAATTGAACGTGATAACAGAAATGCAATAAAAACAAGATGCAGACACAGATATGGATGCATAACCTCCCCAAACCAAACCGTACAATGCCCCCATTGTACCAAAACATGGAAAGGAAATGCAAACTGAAGGAGAAAGAGAGTAAATGCGGAAAACTCACAAGATTGCGCGAATAAGGGGACCTCCCCAAACCGACCATGAAATGGGAGGTTGCTAAGGGCCCGGAAAACCGTCTCAGGAAGCTAATCTAAGTCAATAACACTCGATAGCCGTCGACGATGAGGCCGATCGAGTAATCAAGGCGCTCAAAAAGCGCTCGATCGACTGGAATAGTGGTCGATCGAGTGGTTTTCTTCCTGCAGGCACTCGATCGAAAGGAATAGTTGCTCGATCGAGAGGATTTCTCAGAAAAAGTACTCGATCGAGTGGAAAAACCACTCGATCGAGCGATCCTCAGCGTGCTCCTGCAAAACACAATGAAAAACAGCCCGTAAACTAACTAGACAAGCAAACTGATAAAGTCTATGGTGTAAAAACCATTTATTACAACTGAAATTGAAATAAGAAATTAAAAACAAATCTCGGGTTGCCTCCCGGGTAGCGCTAACTTGATCAGTCCGGCTCGACCTTCTTTTCTTCAAGCTCCTCTAATTAAATACAATCAAAACAGCTCAAAGCGCGCAGCAACCTGTCAAATAGCTGCGCATGTGCTACAAAAAAGCATAAGTAGCACCAAAGTGGAATACAGAAATAGGAAATAAAATTAAACAACCGTTTAAGTCTAACAAATTTCCTATGAGCGCTCCTAAATTTATCCACAAAATAAAGGAGCGCGGGAGCAATTGTCAATAAAGCAGGGATTCGTTCTAGATTAACAATATTGACATGATAAGTACGGTGAAAGGCGTCAAATTAATTATCGTCCACATGGGAGGGCGCGTAGCATTAAAAGAATTAGCATGAGTCAAATAAGGTAGCTTACTTTGAAAATTAACAATAATAAAATTACCGCTAATTACCTCAGGTAGGTTGCTCTCAATGGAATCATCGATAAAAGAGTGTAATACCTCATCCGTGCTCGGAGCAAATACCGACTCAGCCGTCCTTTCGTCGCCCTCAGTGGAATTCGTCCCGTAAATCTCGGCCTCAAGCGCATCTAACTCGGCTTTGAATAGGGAAGATTCACCGTAACCGTTGTCATTATCAAAATCGTCATCAAAGTCAAACCCAAATGACGAATCTAAGCTCCCATTGGCCAGACAACTCGATCGAGTAGAATAGTCATTCGATCGAGCAGTTTCCTTCCGCATCTCACTCGATCGAGTAACAAGAGCACTCGATCGAGAACTATCCTCCTGCGTGTCACTCGATCGAGAAGAGATATTACTCGATCGAGGACTTTCTTCCTGTACAACGCTGATATCCTCGCGTGGGGCAGTGAAATATGATAGAAACTCGTCGTCTGAGTCATAGAAGTCATCCTCATCTTTGGGCAACACGGTTTCCTCAGGAGAAAAACCGCTCTCAGCGAGATAAACCTCTTCTTCTTGCATCTCAGCTGCTAACTGAGCTATTTGTGACTTCAGCGCAAGGATTCGAGTGTCCATATATCTATCACTCTCTTGCATTTGGGATACAAGGGTCCCCATTAAATATGTCAGCTCCGCGATTTCTTCTTTCTCCATCTCAGCTGCTAACTGAGCAACTACAGACTCGAGATTATCAACTCGCGAGATATATTCTTGTGCTTCGAATGCAAGAGTCTCCATCAAGGATTTCAGCTCCGCAATGTCTTCTTCTTGTATATCAGGGGGATCTTGTTGCGGCGGCCATTGATAGGGTGGATGTGGCGGCACAACTACGGCTGCATTGTGCTCAGCAGAACCACATCTCCCGTAGCAGATCACCGGCTGTTCCATATAATGGGACATCGGTGATGGGTCAAAGGTACTCAAGCCTTCCCTTTGACTGTCTTTCACCTAGAACTGTCTAGGTAGTACCTGTAAGGCCTATTAAAACAGCACACAAGGAAAAAGATTAAAACGGCCTCAAGGGGAAAATCCCCTGAGGCTAAAAACAGATAAAATTAAACAAATAAATAAATAGATTGCCTCCCCGGCAACGGCGCCAAAATTTGATACCGTCGTCAGGTACCAAAAATAAATACCTAAGTACTACTAACAGAAGTCAGCGGCAAGTAGGGTCGATCTCCACAGGGAGGCAAAATGAGATTTATCTGTCTAATTTTAGTCTATGAGTAACGGGTCACAATGTGGGGGTTTGAAAAGTGATATTCTAAACTAAAGAGAATAAGGGAGAGGGAAATAAAAAGAAGGAAGCAAACAGATAAAGAGGAACAGCTAAGACAGACGGTTCACCATAATCATTCAGTTAAGTAATCTAGGTCTCAAGTCAATGCAAATACGGTCTAAGGGGTAGTGAACGTCACCTTTCGGTCCTTAATTCACCCTAAAGTGTAAACAGCTTAACTTTTGCCCTCACTGCAATACTCTATTGTTCGCTACTAGTCTACCTTTTCCAACCTTTCGGTCCAGGTCAAGGATCACTAAGAATTAAAGGTCTAATTGCGTCGACTCAATCAGACAGATACAATTAACTGCAGCATTTAACCAACATAGACAATACCAGCATTAACCCAATAAAACGATTACTCTCCCTTCATAATTATGGATCCCCTATAGTCTTAGCAGAGGGGAATTAGCTACTCATAACCAACGAATTATCAATAACAAGAAATAGATAATTGGAATTCAACATTATAAAAGACTAATAAGAATTGAATTAAAGCAATTACGATAATTAATATAGGGAAGAAGGAATTAAAGCAATGAAAAGGATTAACGGATTAAAGAGAAATAAAAATACCAATACAATCTGAATCCGAGTAGCAAAAGTATAAGGGAAGAGAAATTACAATTGATCCGAAAAATAGAGAAATGAAGAACAAGCAGTCGTCCGTCCCCTCTACTGACTCCAGGGAATGAATGATATATGCTATTAGGTCTAAACTACTCTTATTTATACTAAGTAGTATTCTTATTAATCTAATTATTCTCGACTAAAAACTTCTCGCTGTAGCTAGTACTCGATCGACCAATATTGTACTCGATCGAGTACTTTCCCTGCTTTGCGCACTGAACTTCAAACGGCTGCCATTTCTTCGTTACTTGGGCAAATAGGGCGATTCCAGTGGCGTTGGAAAGGTAAGAGGACAAACTTTCATCTCCAATTGGAATCACCTGAATATCTGTTGTAGAACTCGAGATATGGCTATCCAAAGTAGGCACTAGCAATTTGAAGTTCTTATTTTGCTCGCCTAGCTATCTTACTCCTTTGCGCATCTCAAAATAGCTATATTCCTGCTCCAAATTCACTCTTCCTCCAAATGCATGCTAAACGGACGGTAAAAGGCTTGATTTCACTACTTTCTGGTTCATTCCTGCAAATAAGACAGAACAAACCAAAGTAGCATATTCGGGGCATTTCGTAGCAATAAACTACGATAATAACATAGAAATACGTGCATAAAAAGGCCTAAAAAGACTATATAAAATGCACGTATCATTGGGTGTTGGGTTAATTGGATTAAACATTTGGGTAAACTCAAATGGGTCGAGGGTAAATGGGTTAGCTCACATCTCGAATTCCATATAAACCCGTCTCAATTAACTTACGAAACAACTCGATCTTACGATACCACGCGAGTCAAGTAAAATAACTTGACGTACTCGATCTTACGATACCACGCGAGTCAAGTAAAACAACTTGACGTAATTATCGACTAAACAATTAACCCGACTTAAGTAGTATTATAAAATACGGAGTATTACAGTCTTCCCCCCTTTAAATGAACTTCGTCCCAAAGTTCGCCACCCCATAACGATAACCAAACATCCCCAAGCATAAGACAACACAAATAGTACATAAACATAAGCTCTAAAACGCGAAGTGTTATATTCTACCCCCCTTAAGAAACTTTGTCCCCAAAGTTGGACATACGACAGAAGTATGTGGCACTTAAAGAACCACAACATTGATCGAGTAATAACAAATTAAAACAGCAGACTCCATGCATGGTCAATTCTCAGTCAGCCAATCATAACATACCACTTAGCCAGATCGTAAACCACCACGATTTTACAATCCTATCCTCCTTAAAACATGGTTACGTCCCCGTAACCCCATTATGAAATTCCACATCCAAAGTTCAAGAAGATTACTGAAACAATAGACACAAATCATCTGATAAGCTAATTACTCTATACTAACAACTAACATCCGACTTTTCCAGCAAAAAAACACACTTGTCAATTTCATGCTACGCATTACACAAAATCAAGGTAACAATTACTTGGATGCTTTGATACCAAATTAACACATTTACATCAATGTAGACAATCACTAACTCATAGTTCATACTTGACGGATTAAAATATTTCATATCAGTAATCACATCATAGAAGTAAAATCCATATTTCTGCAAATCAGGTTTAGAGAAAGACACTAGGCAAAATTCAAGCAATGTAATAGCGTTTGTATAATTGAGACTACTTTACACAAAATCCACCGAAACGATTAAGATTATATTATCATATAACAAGGTTCATACTCATATCATAAGCCTACCGTTCATGTTACAGAATTCATATCAGAGTATTACATGGTTACATCACATAATTCATGTTTGATTAACTTTTATATGAAACTCACATAACTTACAATCTCAACAATCAAACATCATGCAACAACTTTCAAAATTCATAATTAAGTAACCGAAATAATGACAATCACCAGAAATTCACAATTACCTTGTACAAATTGATATCATAAAACGATGAAAAATAATGACACATACACATACAACCCCGGACAATAATAAAGTATTAGGGACGGTAATACCGTGTTACCTCGACAAAGAAAATAAAACTCAACCACGTCCTCGCATATGACGAAAATAGCTCACTAACTAATGGTCTTCATAATCAAAGTTGGTGTTGGGATAGAGTAGGCACGAGGGCAAAGGGTATGTATGTAATTAAGCAAATTTGATGATCAATTATAGACCATGAACGAGCGAGAGTAAAAATAACAAAACAATTTAAGAAACTTCTCACATTTGTAAACATATCACAGAAAATAGATCTACCACTACTATCCATCACAATCACAGGATCTTATTGACATGTCCATACAACCATTTACTCACTCACTGGTTTAGGTCACGAATTAGGCCGATGAATTTAAACAATCAACAACATACTCAAAATTCATATTTTAAATTATCAAAATTGTTTGCACGATATCAATTCTGAAAACATATTTCCCAATAAAAGTAGCAACATATGATCCATGACAACCACAACATTACTTCATTAGCAACCATATCGTTCAATTGTGTCCAGCAACTTAGTATAACTCATTTTCAGTAAAACAAAAAATCTCGCATAAACAACTTAAACATACACATTTGCCATCATATACTTTGTAGAACCTTATCTATGATAAATTACTAGCAACTTGAACAACTTTTCCGATTTGCACGATTTGAACAATTAGGCAACTTGTAGGCTCAATTAAACGTAACTATAACGACTATCATTTAAACCAATGCATATCATGTGAATCATCAAAGGGTTATCCCATTATAATTCGACGGTTCGAGAATATATTTCAAATATCGTAACTATATCGTAACTATATCAACTATATTTCAAATATCGTGACAATTGCAACAATCACCTTAGCATTTCATGACAATACAACTATGAACATATCCAATAAGGAACAACAACACTATTTTATTATCATATCATAAGTTTAGGTTCAACTGAAATAAATTAATGCAATGAAAGTAATAAGTATAACTATAGGCACACAGACTCACATAAAAGACATGAGAACTCAGATGACATCCTATATGTGTGAAAATTTAGACATACTCATTACTACCATCCATGTGTAAACATTTAAACATAATTATTATAATTATTCGTGCGAGTATATTAGAACAATCAAATTAAAACGCCATCAACTTTACCAAGATATGACAATATAGTTTTATATTTACATATATCCGACTACTACGCAAATATGATGAACACACCAGAGATATTACAACATGCCAAACATATATAAAATATGCAAACAACTGGACTCTTATAAAATATTTCACCCTCGACTAAGAATCAAATTAAGCTATTCAATTTCACTCATACTATCATGCCAACAATGTTATCAACTAAATTTTAATTTTATCACTTGTTAAGATACATAACTACTGTACATGCGTGCTACTATCATGATATAAAACATTATAAGGTCACATTAATAAGGCTCACGAAATAACCAAACAATTATATGAAAACTTAACATAGAACGCACATTTTACAAGTCATGATTCACATTGTAACTTTCAAAAATCACGAATAAATAACCGTTCAACGAAAACTTGAGTTATATTACTTTTTATAACATACAGAGAGTTAATAACTCGTGAGAAAAAGAATGAGGTCCAAAGCTCAAGAATTCAATTTTTAAAGGATCTTGCAACTCAGTTGGTCCAAGCAAGTATGTGGCAGCAATTGGTCCAAAACTTGGGTCAGTTTCCAAAACTTACCATTTAATATAGAGACATCACGAATTTTCGTGGCTTATCAATTTGAAAGCATATGCGAATCTTCTGATCGAAGGAGTTGGAATTATGCCAAAATTATTAATAAAATTTAAATGAGGATTTTTACAAAATCGTTGGTCAAAACATCACTGCACAGGAACTTCCTGACCACAGCCCACTAAAATATTTATTACTCCTAATCCGTATATCCTATAAGCATGAAACCAATGCCAAATGAACACTAACTCACGAGGCTATCTCTCATAAAATTTTCATCCATAGAAAATAAACAGAAAAGAAATGGCAGTAAGGTCATTTAAAGAGTAAAATCAGACAAAACGAGTTTCAGCACTAGGTCATTCTTTACTATGTTACAAGCTCTTATGAACATACTATGTATACTAACCCATCCCAACTTAAATCTCACACTTTGTACTTACGTAAACATCTATCCCATAGAATTCCTTCGCATCACGATCTACTCCTTACATCTAAATCACGATTGCTATGACTAGAAACATGCAATTCAATAGTGTTTCTCATTACTATCACGATACTATACTAGCATGGCTTCGGAATCACATAACCGCATATCAGTAGACATAATAGTACTATCAACACATCATTCAACATCCATCCAGATAAATATCATCAATTCGCAATCATTTTCACGCTCGCGATTACCACAATCCAACACTTCATTGATTATCAACCTGAACACGAAAATTTCATTTCTCATCTCCACAACATCATATGATCGCGTCATCATTCATACAAAATACTTACCGTAACGTTGTCCTGCAGAATGGTTAGAATATATGGGTCTCAAGGTATACATCAACTCGATTATATCCAAGGTTTCCTTCTAACTACCCCATTACCCCAATTTCTCTCGGGTTACCGGTTCAAAAGCGAGAGGGCAAAAGAGCACGCATTAAGGGCGCCTTCTTAACCGCACCGTGAGCTCCTAACAGTTTATTCACAGGGGTTCATTTTATTTAGACACATCCTACGTTCATTGGGTTCATTGGTTTAGGCCTGAGGATCGTATGCTCTGATACCACTTTGTAACACCTCGGTTTATGAAGGAGCCTTTAGCAAGACATTCCCTAATAAACCGGACTGTTACCATCTCGGTTTCCCGAGGTAGTGAATAACAAATTAAACTCCAAGGCAATTTATATAATTATACATCTGAAATGAAACAAGTCTCAAACTGAAAATAAAGTCTGATAACTAAACAGAAATAAAAGTGGGCTAGTGTAACACCCCCGTTTATTTAAGGGCCTGAACTAGGACTCCTCAGATAAATGACGGTGTTACCATCTCGGTTTCCCGAGGTAGTGAATAACAAATAAAACTCCAAGGCAATTTATAAAATATTTTAACTCAAATATTACAAATTCTCTTTTTAAATTAAATTACAAAAACTGACATAAATAAAAGTGAAGTCTTCTAGATGATGGTCTAGCACTAAGTAAATCGATCCAATGTCTCACGCCCATCCAGCTCCCGTCCTATCTCTTAAACCTGTCAAGTCTGCTCCCCATAAAACGGTTCATCACAGGTGTTCACGAATACACAGGGTCAACCACGAGGTTGAGTAGGGAAAACGATAAAACAATAAAATATGATATGCATGATACTCCGCCACCTCCATCTCCATCTCAACTCATCACACACGTCTCATATCTCCTTTCTCATATCTCATAACCCGGACAACCCAGCCATACCGATCCCCGGTAGACTATATATATCGACCGTAGCCGATCTGCCACTCGCTTGTTGAGGACACCAGGGCAAGTCTGCAGAACCCGCCCTGGGCCTTATCACAATCCACATCGTATCTCAACATCGTCACTCCTACACCATCCTCCAACTCCAATGCATATGACATGCTCAACAGTAATAATGCAACACAATGTGTATATTAATGAATGAATCCTGCCAGCTATCAAAATATTGAAATAATATACTCAACACTAACAGTTCAGTCAACCCCACCTCATTACATGCAACACAACATCAAACACAACCACGAACAAGTCAACGATCTCAGCTTGGTCATATGAAACATAAACAAGTCAACTCGATTCAATAGTACGATAAGGAGTCAAGTGTGTTTCCCCTACCTCAAAGTGCCAGCAAATCCAACCAAGCAGTCAAGCAGTCCAGAAATAAGGTAATGAATTTAATTATCGATCCTTCACGAATCCGCCACCTAAAACAATTATAATATTTATTATTAACTACTAAATACAGAATTTCCCAAATTAGAAACCTTCCCGAAATAGTAACTTTCCACTTTAATCAGTCCCGACTCAAAACCCGACTTGAATTATTTAACCGACTCGGGAATTAAATTAAATAACTACTATGATAGATAAAGTATTGAATGAATTAAACATTTTAAGAAAACCCGACTCAAACATAAATAAATCAACAACTCGACTTAAACCCGTCTTTCATTAATTAAATAACTCGGAATTAAATTAATTAGTTAAACATACGACCCATTAACAAATTATAACGATTAACTATGAAAACCCGTTTCAAAAACAACTCGAGTAACCCGTCATCACCCCCGTCCCTTCACACACGCTCACCCGCCACCACAGGCCACCACGTGGCCGTGTCAACCACCAGCCGTGGTCCCCACTTCAACCCAACCACCAACGGCCACCCCCATCGGGGGGTCATTGCCGCCGGCGGTTCAACCCAGGGCCGCCATTTGGCCTGGTTCACCACCACGCCTCACCAACACCCCTCGTTCTCCACCTGTCACCGCCGCAACCATTAAACAACCACTGCCCAAAAACCACCCGTCAACTCGCCGCCATCCCACGAACCGGACACCATGGCACCACCATTTCGACCTCCCCCGAGTCCACGGTGGTGCCACCTCAAACCCAGCCGTCTAAAACTCACCAGAAAACAACCCAAAACCCGTTTTGGCTACCCCCTGTCGCCGCCTCTCACAACCACTACCACCACCCAAAACCTCCCTAACCACCACCAATAGGGGCGACTCAGACCACCCAACACCATTACCCCGACACCAACCACCCTTATCCCCTCCCTAAGACACGCAACCACAACCAAAAACCCGACATAAAAGATGAAAACAGAGGAGGGATGTGACCTGCTTACCTTTCCGCCACCACAACAACCACCAGGGCCACCCTACGCCGTCGACAACCTCCCTTTGACCTTCCTTGCTGCGCCGTCACCACTCCTGCTCTCTCTCTCTCTCTCGTTTTGCGTGAAAGGCTGCCAAAAGGGTTGATGAAAGGGGGAGGCGGGTTGAGGGAGTTGCTAGGGTAAAATTAGGTTAAAACTTAGGTTAAATGGTTAATTGGGTCATGGGTAATTAATTCTGGGTAAATGGGTAAACGTCATGGTCCGCGTGGTTGGTAAACGAGTTGGTTAACGGGACTTTGTTCAGTTAAACCCGTCTTAACAAGCTCACGAATAACTTAATCCTACGATATCATTACGACCCAACAATTACTCGACTCAACTATTATCCCGACATAATTAGTAAAATAATATATAATAATTATATATACAATATCCGTTTAATTAATTATATTATATAAAATACGGGGTATTACAGTCTTCCCCCCTTAAAATGAACTTCGTCCCGAAGTTCGCTCATCCACCGAACCTCCAAGAACCACCGTGGTTACCAACACAGATTTTTCTAGTACAAGAACTCATGATCTTACGCGGGTGAAACAAAGATGTTACATTCTACCCTCCTAAAAGAAAGTTACGTCCGGAACTTACTTCATGCAAATCTATCACCACTCATGAACTCGTGCAACTATCGGAGCGCCATAACAAGCAATAGTTTAATTACACAACATAGAGAACTCATTTTTATGGGTACCACGCAACGAAACATCAGCGAAACATCAGCTTGAACAAACTACGATCTACAACTTGATCAAAACCACAATCTATACACAAGTGGAACATAAACCTTAAGATTTTACAATCCTACCCAACTAAAAACATGGTTACGTCCTCGTAACCTCCTCTCAACTTTCATATTCCAATATAACAAAGCACTGTCAACAACATGTAATCAGAAAGGAACTCATGACCAAAAGATTGTACAAGAACATTAAAGTTGAAAACAAGGTTTTATTATGAAATTAAGCGATTGTCAACAAGTAACGCTTATTACTTAGTTCATGCTTGACTTAAAACACAACATCGTACCAAAAGAACAACAAGAAGGAACCAAAGGTTTACACGGTTTCACAACAGACCGATCATGGTGTTACTAGCCCTAACCTAACGGTCCTTAGGTCGCGCTTCCTCTGTTTTCGGTGACTTCTATGTCATTCCCTTTCGGTTCACCTCTTCCCGAAGTCCGGCATGGGTGGTTCATCGTATTTTCGGCATCGGTACATTAGCGTAAAATTCGTGTCTCGGGTCGCCTGCTATGAAGTCAAAGGTATGCTCGGGCGGGTATTTGGCCCCGCCGCAGTAATTGGGGTCACGGAAAAGCCTTATGCAATGGGTGGTCAACTCTCTCATATAAAATCGTTTGCTGTCCTTTAGTATGCCGTAGTCGGGAATAGAATCGATAAGGGTATATGCTCTTAATCGAGTATTAGTTAAATACTCAGTGGTGCCCATTATGGCCATACATGTCCATGGCAAAGACAAAGTCTCTCACAATGTTCATTAAAGTCGCATCGGGTGACATGTAACGATCTTGCGGGTGTACATTGTAGGGATCCATCCTACAAAATGGAAGGTTAACAAATTTAGACACAAGGGTGTTAAGACAAAGGATTCATCCTCGAGGTTTAAGTGTGCGAAAGATATATAACAAGTTTTCGTGGTAATCGTTGTAATACCAGGGTTTGGTCAACTCAAGATCATCACAGTTCGCATTATCTACCAGAGAACAACCATTTAGAAATATCAACCGCAAGATTACACGTAAACCAAAGATACAATCTAACATTGACTCCACCAAATTCCACTCACAAGTCAAAACCGTTACCAATTCCGAATAATTGACTCGCCCTACCACTAATAAATCACCAGGAGTATTAAAACATGCGATACATAAGCACTACTTAACACCTTGAAACCATAGAAAGCATAACACGTAATCAAACCTTTTGACTCATCAGACCTACAACACGAATTAGCCAATTTGTTTGATATA
Organism: Silene latifolia; assembly: GCF_048544455.1. Lineage (NCBI taxonomy): Eukaryota > Viridiplantae > Streptophyta > Magnoliopsida > Caryophyllales > Caryophyllaceae > Silene > Silene latifolia. Next base: position 52,520,762 of record NC_133536.1, read on the forward strand.
AATTCCGAAACATACTCGCTAATAAAAGTAACACATATGATCCCTGACAACAACAACATTAATTCCATATCACACATGTGTTTGACATTTTAGCAACCATATCATTCAATTGTGTCCAGCAACTTAGTACAACTCATTTTCAGCAAAACAAACGATATCGCATAAAGAGTTTAAACATACATTTGCCATCATATACTTTGTAGAATTCTAGCTATGGTAACAGATTAGCAACTTGGACGACTTCTCTGATTTGCACGACTTAAATACTTAGGCAACTCATATGCTCAATTAAATGCAGCTATAACGACTATCATTAAAACCAATGCATATCATGTGAATCATCAAAGGATTATCCTATTATAATTGTCAACATAGTTATCATAAAAATCTTTATTTTAATATAATTGATAGTAACGACTCGAGAATATAAATATGCCAATTGTCGTGTTATATCAAACAGTTTCCTTTATATCATACCCATGCATTTGCAAGAATCACTTTAGTGCTTTACGACATTGTAATAACGAACATATTCAATAACACAAATAACAACACTGTTTATTATCATGTTATAGGTTTTAGGTTCGACTGAAATAATTTAATACGATGAAGGCAATAAGTATAACTATAGGCACCCAGATGACATCCTACATGTGGGAACATTTAGACATAACCATTACTACCGTTCCTGTGTAAAATATTTAACATCATTATTGTAAATATTCATGCGAGTACATTAGGACATTTAACACCACCAAATTTACCAAGATATGATAATATGGTTTTATGTTTATGTATACCCGACCACTATACGAATAAGATGCACACCCAGAGACATTACATCATGCCAAATGTATACAAAGTATGCAAACAACTGGACTCGTATAAACATTTCACCCTCGATTCAGAATTAAATTAAGCTATCCAATTTTACTCATGCTATCATGCCAACAATGTTGTCAACTAAGTTTTAATTGTATCACTTGTTAAGATATTTAACTACTGAACATGCGTGCTACTATCATCATGTAAAACATTATAATTTCACATCACTAAGGCTCATTAATTAACCAAACAACTGTATGGAGACTTAACATAGAACGTACATTTTACAGGTCATGATTCACGTTGTAACTTTCAAAATCACGAATAAACAGCCGTCCAACGAAAACTTAAGTTATATTACTTTTCATAACATACAGAGAGTTAATAGTTCGTGATAAAAAGAAGGAGGTCGAAAGTTCAAGAATTCAATTTCTAAAGAATTTTACAACTCAGTTGGTCCAAACAAGTATGTGACAAAGAATTGGTCCGAAACTTGGGTCGGTTTGCAAGGCTTACCATTTAATATAGAGACATCAAGAATTTGCGTGGCTTATCAATTTGAAAACGTGTGCGAAATCTCTAGTCAATGGAGTTGGAATTATGCAAAAATCATTTACACAATTTAAATGAGGATTTTTTTTTTTTACAAAAACGTTGGTCAAAACATCACTGCACAGGAACTTCCGACCACAGCCCACTAAAACATTTATTACTCTTAATCCGTATACCCTATAAGCATGAAACCAACGCCAAAAGAACACTAACTCACGAGGCTATTTCTCATAAATTTTTCATCCGTAGAAAATTAACAGGAAGGAAATGACAGCAAGATCAATTACAGAGTAAAATCAAACAAAACGGATTTCAACACTAAATCATTCATTTTCCATGTTCCAAGCTCTTACAACCATACTATCGATACTAACTCATCCTAACTCAAATCCCACACTTTTGTATTTACGTAAACATCTATCTCATAGAAGTCCCTTCGCATCCCGACCTACCCCTTACGTCTAATCAGGATTGCTACGACTGGAAACAAGCGATTCAATGGTGTTCCTCATTACGATCACGATACTATACTAGCATGGCTTTGGGATCACATAACCACATATTACCAGACATAATAGCACTATTAACACGTCATTCACATCCATCCAGATAAATATTATCAATTCGCAATTATTTTCACGCTCACGATTACCACAATCCAACACTTCATTGATTATTACACTGAACACGAAAATTTATACTCATCTCCACGACATCATATGGTCACGTCATCATTTATACAAAACACTTACTGTAACGTTGTCCGGCAGAATGGTTAGAATATATGGGTCTCAAGGTATACATCAACTCGCTTATATCCAAGGTTTTCCTCCTAACTACCCCATTCACTCGTTTACTCTTGGGTTGCCTGGTTCAAAACTGAGAGGGCAAAAGAGCACGCATTAAGGGCGCCTTCTTAACCGCACTGTGAGCTCCTAACAGTTTATTCCCAGGGGTTCATTTTATTTAGACACATCCTACGTTCATTAGGTTCATTGGTTTAGGCCTGAGGATCGTTCGCTCTGATACCACTTTGTAACACCCCCGTTTATTTAAGGGCCTGAACTAGGACTCCTCAGATAAATGACGGTGTTACCATCTCGGTTTCCCGAGGTAGTGAATAACAAATAAAACTCCAAGGCAATTTATAAAATATTTTAACTCAAATATTACAAATTCTCTTTTTAAATTAAATTACAAAAACTGACATAAATAAAAGTGAAGTCTTCTAGATGATGGTCTAGCACTAAGTCGTCTGATCCAATGTCTCACGCCCATCCAGCTCCCGTCCTATCTCTTAAACCTGTCAAGTCTGCTCCCCATAAAACGGTTCATCACAGGTGTTCACGAATACACAGGGTCAACCACGAGGTTGAGTAGGGAAAACGATAAAACAATAAAATATGATATGCATGATACTCCGCCACCTCCATCTCCATCTCAACTCATCACACACGTCTCATATCTCCTTTCTCATATCTCATAACCCGGACAACCCAGCCATACCGATCCCCGGTAGACTATATATATCGACCGTAGCCGATCCGCAGCTCTTGTTGAGGACACCAGGGCAAGTCCTGCAGAACCCGCCTGGGCCTTATCACAATCCACATCGTATCTCAACATCGTCACTCCTACACCATCCTCCAACTCCAATGCATATGACATGCTCAACAGTAATAATGCAACACAATGTGTATATTAATGAATGAATCGCCGACTATCAAAATATTGAAATAATATACTCAACACTATTCATCAACCCCACCTCATTACATGCAACACAACATCAAACACAACCACGAACAAGTCAACGATCTCAGCTTGGTCATATGAAACATAAACAAGTCAACTCGATTCAATAGTACGATAAGGAGTCAAGTGTGTTTCCCCTACCTCAAAGTGCCAGCAAATCCAACCAAGCAATCAAGCAAATTTAAATAAGGTAATGAATTTAATTATCGATCCTTCACGAATCCGCCACCTAAAACAATTATAATATTTATTATTAACTACTAAATACAGAATTTCCCAAATTAGAAACCTTCCCGAAATAGTAACTTTCCACTTTAATCAGTCCCGACTCAAAACCCGACTTGAATTATTTAACCGACTCGGGAATTAAATTAAATAACTACTATGATAGATAAAGTATTGAATGAATTAAACATTTTAAGAAAACCCGACTCAAACATAAATAAATCAACAACTCGACTTAAACCCGTCTTTCATTAATTAAATAACTCGGAATTAAATTAATTAGTTAAACATACGACCCATTAACAAATTATAACGATTAACTATGAAAACCCGTTTCAAAAACAACTCGAGTAACCCGTCATCACCCCCGTCCCTTCACACACGCTCACCCGCCACCACAGGCCACCACGTGGCCGTGTCAACCACCAGCCGTGGTCCCCACTTCAACCCAACCACCAACGGCCACCCCCACTGGGGTCGACTGCCGCCGGCGGTTCAACCCAGGGCCGCCATTTGGCCTGGTTCACCACCACGCCTCACCAACACCCCTCGTTCTCCACCTGTCACCGCCGCAACCATTAAACAACCACTGCCCAAAAACCACCCGTCAACTCGCCGCCATCCCACGAACCCAGACACCATGGCACCACCATTTCGACCTCCCCCGAGTCCACGGTGGTGCCACCTCAAACCCAGCCGTCTAAAACTCACCTGAAAACAACCCAAAACCCGTTTTGGCTACCCCTGTCGCTGCCGCCTCTCACAACCACTACCACCACCCAAAACCTCCCTAACCACCACCAATAGGGGCGACTCAGACCACCCAACACCATTACCCCGACACCAACCACCCTTATCCCCTCCCTAAGACACGCAACCACAACCAAAAACCCGACATAAAAGATGAAAACAGAGGAGGGATGTGACCTGCTTACCTTTCCGCCACCACAACAACCACCAGGGCCACCCTACGCCGTCGACAACCTCCCTTTGACCTTCCTTGCTGCGCCGTCACCACTCCTGCTCTCTCTCTCTCTCTCTCGTTTTGCGTGAAAGGCTGCCAAAAGGGTTGATGAAAGGGGGAGGCGGGTTGAGGGAGTTGCTAGGGTAAAATTAGGTTAAAACTTAGATTAAATGGTTAATTGGGTCATGGGTAATTAATTCTGGGTAAATGGGTAAACGTCATGGTCCGCGTGGTTGGTAAACGAGTTGGTTAACGGGACTTTGTTCAGTTAAACCCGTCTTAACAAGCTCACGAATAACTTAATCCTACGATATCATTACGACCCAACAATTACTCGACTCAACTATTATCCCGACATAATTAGTAAAATAATATATAATAATTATATATACAATATCCGTTTAATTAATTATATTATATAAAATACGGGGTATTACAGCTAGCTCTAAGTCAGGCAATCCAAGCTCTCTTCCCATCCAGCTCCTATCAGTCTCTGAGGTACCTGTCAATCTGCTCCCCATTAAAAGGTTCATCACAGGTGTTCACGAATACACAGGGTCAACCACGAGGTTGAGTAGGGTAATACAATGCAACAACAAAATATGATATGCATGCTCCTCCGTCACCTCCATCTCCATCTCATCTCATATCTCATAACTCATATCTCATAACTCATATCTCATATCTCATAACTCATATCTCATAACTCATATCTCATAACCCGGACAACCCAGCCATACCGATCCCCGGTAGACTATATATATCGACCGTAGCCGATCGCGCACCGCACTGAGGACACCAGGGCAAGTCTGCAGAACCCGCCCGGGCCTTATCACAACATCATCATCACCACACCACATCACCACAACATCCTCCATCTCCAATGCATATGAATGCCCAACAAGAAACAATGCAATACAATATGTATATCAATTAATGAAATCATGCCAGCTAGCAAATGTTGTGATAACACACTCAACACGAACAGTTCAGTCAACCATATCATAGCGTAATCCACAACCACGAATCAAGTCACGTTCACAATTTGGTCATATGAAACACAAACAAGTCAACACAATTCAACAACACGATAAGAAGTCAAGTGTATTTCCCTACCTTTTCGCAATCCAAGCACACACAAGCAACCAATTACGATCCTTCACATATCCATCACCTACATATCATAATTATGTATAATTACCACCTACTCAATCAAATAATCATGCACACCACCTAGAATCATCATAACTTAATAGGAATATCAACTTAAAGAACAAACACGACTTTTCCTGATTTTCCAGCACATGACAGACTCGGAATAAAATACATAACTAATTCCATAAAAATCAAATTGATACAAGGACAATTGGATTGAAACCCCATGAGTCTTAGCTACATATTATATCTAACGTGTTTTTCTTAAATTCCAAACTTATCAAGGGTTTTCAGATTGATTTCCAAAAACTGACAGAAACCGTCGCATAAAAAGTATTTATTCATAAAACGAGTTTAAAACATTATTTTTCAGAAATTCCAAATCCTATTATCATCTAGACTATACAAAGATGATGTATGAAGAAGCCTCATAACTCAATCGACATAAAAATTAGGGTTTCAAATCATTTTCCACAACCAAATCAGATTCGCGGACTTTTCAGCGACATGTTAATAAATAAATCACCTAGGACAAACCATAAAGAATTTGACTACGAGCTTTTATATGCATAAACTAGACATCAAATAAACAGGACTCTCTTTTCAAACTTTTTGAAGACGAACACTTTAAAACAGTATAAACAATGGAATGAAATCGACTTACAAACAGGGAAATCGAATTAGGTTGGAATCGATGAGAAATCTTCAATCAAATGAAAGGCTCTTTGTGTGAATCTGAAAATGCGTGCCGTCGAAGTGAGGGAGGCAGGTGAGATGAGGGTTGTGTAGTGTTAGGGTAAAAATTAGGTTAAAGACATGATGTTGGGTGTTGGGTTAATTGGATTAAACATTTGGGTAAACTCAAATGGGTCGAGGGTAAATGGGTTAGCTCACATCTCGAATTCCATATAAACCCGTCTCAATTAACTTACGAAACAACTCGATCTTACGATACCACGCGAGTCAAGTAAAATAACTTGACGTACTCGATCTTACGATACCACGCGAGTCAAGTAAAACAACTTGACGTAATTATCGACTAAACAATTAACCCGACTTAAGTAGTATTATAAAATACGGAGTATTACATCCATACACATGCGAAACTCATAACATGCAAGAATCCAACAACAACCATATCATTCATGCAATCACACAACATTGTCTATATCGTTGATGGGGCGTGATGTCGTCGGGTCACATCCAATCAAACACATTTATAATACTCAACAAACAACTAGTTAGCGGTAAGTCGAGGTCGATCCATGGGACGGTGTGCTTTGGGTTCTAAGTCTATCTATATCAATTTATGCTTGTGTCACAATTTGGTCGGGTTTGTAGTTGTGTCTAAACTAATGCAAGCAATATAATAAAGCAAACAATAAAGAAAAGATGTAAACAAATGGTTAAAGATGCTAGGATATCATGGGGTCATAGGGGATTCATGGTTTTGATCATACAAACATGTTTACAATTATATGCAAGCAATTAGTGCTGTGGGGGAACCGAGTTGGTTTATGTCTTACGGTTCATAGGAAGAGTTGGGTCCCGGAGCCGAATCGATTAGATTGTACAACACCTATAAGTCGACTTACTTTCCTCCTATTCAACTTTTATGCATGGTCTAACAAGACTCGAGTTAGTTTATATCTTACAAGTCAAGTTGAGTATATAAGAGATGGTAAAAATGGAAGGATTCATAGGCTTAGCATTTCATCAAACATAACATGTGCATAAAGTTGACATCACAAAAAGCAAGCAATTTAATCATTTGAACATATTAGATTAAGCATGAATCAATCCCATGTTGGTTTCCCTTAATTACCCACTAATCCTAGCTAAAGGACTACTCACTCATTATCAAGTTTAACATGTTAATAAGGTTGTCAATCATACTAACAAAGCCAAACATGATGAACAAGTGAAAAAGATTAACAATAATTAAAACAAGGATTAAGAGAATTATACCTATGGAGACTCCAAAATAATAATGCAAAGAATAATAGAAGAACTTGATGATTGATGGAAGGTTGTCAATCTCCCAATAATAACCCAATAATCTTCAATTACCCAATAATAAACTTGAATAATAAACTTGAACAATAATTAAGGAGAGATTAATGTGTAATTTGTGTGTAAAGATTGAGATTAATCTATTCTAATCTACTCCTAATCTAATCTAAGAAAGCTTGATTTAATCTAATAAAACATGGTTCTAATCTAATAAAACTTGATGGTTTGATTATTACAAATGGGGTATTTATAGTGGAAATTAGGTGGATGCATTAGGGTTAACTAAGGGCTAAACTAGTAATTACACTTTTGAGATTTGAGCAGGGAGAAGCCGGTATTTTTCGAAGGAAGGGCGTCTTTCACGGAGCTTGAACAACACGAAAATTGCTGTAAAGGAATCCGAGCGGATTAGTGTCGGGACGGGCGGATTGTAGCAAGGGAATCCGAGCGGATTTGGAGCAAGACGCTCGGATTGTACCAAGGGAATCCGAGCGGATTTGGAGGAACACGAGCGTCTTCTTGAGAACACGAGCGTCTTCTGCGTAAGACGCGCGGATTCCCGAACAGCTTTTTTGTTTGACCTCGGATTGTAAAACGGACGTCATTTTCTTATCCGGACTCCTTTGGAGTGATTCAAAAGCCTAGATCACTTGTTTTTTTGACGCCGTTCCATCTAGCATATTTTAAGAGCCAAAAGAGCAACTCTTGGTTTGCGTTCCGAGCCATTTTCTTCATGTATGGCTTCCTTGCTTTTCCTCCTTGCTTTAAACCTTATGAACCTTCTATATACTCTTTATTCCTACATATTTGATCATCATTCTTGCCTCCTCTTCATACTAGTCCATCTAATATCATCAATAAGCTTCCAAATATGCACGAAAGACGGGAATTTCCGCCTCATTTTTCTCCTTTTCTACAAAACATATGAAATGCGATAGAAAGCAAATAGGAAGGTTTTGACGAATAAAATGGCCATAGAATGTTATAATAGTATGCAAAATAGGCTCAATTAGGGGACTAAATGTGCGCAAATAATGTTCACATCAAATATCCCCAAACCGAACCTTTACTCGTCCCGAGTAAAGAGGTGACTAAAACTAGACCTTTATTTAAACTAACCTAATAACATAACCGATATGAGACAATTAGCGGGTCTCACTCCGCCCCTTCAACTCACAACAAGACAACCATGAGGTAGGATGCCTTCTTGCAAGGCAAGGTGGGTCTTGCCAAAATGGCGACACATCCAATCATTAAGCACACAAAATCAAGTAATGGATGCATCTACAAAAGAATAGCCACTTTCCTCATCTAAGTGGCGAAAATTATCTACAAGGGAAGCAATTCAAGGGTACACACTCCTTCATAGATACAATTTCTTCAAACTACTAAGCCTAGAAGGATACCAATAAATCACCTCCAAGTTGTGTCAAGCTAGGGTACCTTTGTCCTCAATCGTTAAATGCTTTTGTCAAGAGTAGACTCCCTATGGTGTTAGAAACACTGGAGGATCGCGGAATTCCCCCTCTTGCCTAGACAAGAAGAAGAGTCGTCCCCTCTCTACCATGCACAAAAATGGATAAGATGGAAAAGGGATCGATAGTATTTGAGTTTCATTTTGGGAGTTTGCTTTCATTGTTGTTTTTCCCCCCAATTTTTGTGGCATATAATATTTGAGAACACTTTCTTTTTGCCATTTCTTTTTGATTTTTGGCATTTCAACACTTGACAACTTTCAACTTTTCTTTGCATTTCTTTTTGAACATTTTCAAAGTCACCCCATATGTAGGGAGGCTGCCTTTTTTTTTAAGCTTTAGGAGTCTATTCTTGCTCCTCTTTTCTTTTGATGCATTTTGCAAACTTTCTTTCACTTTTCATTTCATTGAACTCAAATTGATTTCTTTTTGTGCCCATTCCCTTTGATGACAAAATGTGTGGTAGAACATGGATGAATGATGGATGGATGCATAGTTTCAAGGGTCACCTTGGAATAAACGGTAGCCAAGGAGTTATCACACCACAAGGTACTTTTGACTAGGCCTTAATCCATGGGTCAAGGGATACTAGCATGACACATCCTAGGGTGTTTTACAAGTATTCTAACAAGCAAAGTATTAAGAAGAAAAAGCATCTACTAGGGCCTATATACACTAGTCAAGCTTCCCAAGTAGACGGTTTCGCAAAATTTTTTATAACATGCAAACTACATGCCATGATGCAACTAACATATATACATCCTAATGCAAATGATTCTACCAACTAATATGCCATATAAACTAAATGCAAGTCCTAAGTTCACATTGTTTTTACCGCATCACTCAAAATAAATCCACATAGTCATTAACATAAAGAGGAAAAAGGAGATTGGAAAGATCATACCATGCGGTCTTCAATATCCTCATGTCTCGGATGTGGCGTAGTCAATCAATGTGAAAAAGGATGAACAAACACAAAATATACAAAACAATATATACAAGTCTACACTACAAAGGAAATGAACTTGTTTTTGGATTTTTCAATTTTTCAAATTTTTATGGTTTTTGTTTTTATGAACTTAAAAGACATATTTTTGGGATTTTTCGAAATTTTTCAATTTTTATGCATTTTGGAATATAAATTCCCATCCCCCACTTTATTTTGGACATTGTCCTCAATGTACATGTAGGAGTAGGAATAAAAAGGAAATACAAGTTTTTGGATTTCGATTTTATGGAAATTGAAGTACAAATGCAATGATATGATATGAATGAATGCATGCTCTAACCAAATGCAATTCTATATGACATATATAACAAATGAATGCAATCTAAACTATATTATATGATGCATGATTTAAACTATGGTCACTTATGATCAAACCTCCCCAAACCGATTTAAACATTATTTCTAGTGTAGAAATGAATAGGTTTGGCCATTAGTGACTATGCATGAATTCTAGTCTATATGTAACTATCTACATGAATCATGTGAGATATATTACAATGCGACTATACTATATGAACTAAATAATGTAAATGCAATATGAAATATAATACAAATGCAAGCTTAATGTATATGTAAATAACTAAATGCAAGTGGAAATGTAATGCAAAGTGAAAGAAAAGGATATCTTACAAATGGTGGTTTGAGATAGGACTCCACCAAACTCGTTCGAATTCCATTATCCATGGAGCTCAATGCTCTCAATAGTTGATCAAAGGTTTGTGAATGGTCCTCAAGTAAGCATGAATAAGTCTTGAACCATTTCAAAATGAAGTAGGGCCAATCCATGAGGGACCTCCCTTTGAACTCCTTCCCCTTCTCTTTTGCTTTGTGATGATGGCCTTCCCGGCTCTTAAAACTAGCAAACTTGAGATTCTTGTCATGGGGGCTTTTCCGGTTGCTCCTATTTCTTCCAAAGTTGATGATGCGAATGCTTGGACTAGTCAATTCTCCAAGGATAGAAGGCAAACTTTCATGGCATTGATGATGGGATGTCTTAGGAGTTGGGATAGTGGATGCCAAATTTCCACATATAGACTCCTTCTTAACCTTTTCTTTGAGCTTCCCCACTAAGTAATTCTTGTATGACGATTTGACTTTCGTGAGAAGGTCCATAATGTCATCTCCAACTATCATGGGCTCCATAGTGGGTGCGAAAAGGTTATCGTGAAGGCATTCCTCCTCTTCATCGAAGCAATCTTCAAACTTCTCAAGGATGGGTTCCTCAAGAAAGCTAATCCCATAACTCCCTTCATCATTTGAGTCCATATTTCCCTCATCATCTTCTTCCATAGATGCATCATCATCGCTTTCTCCATATGAATCATAAATAGGGGCTTCACTCTTCTTCACCAACTCATTCTCCAACACCTCAACATCTACTTCAAATGACATACCCTCATACTCACAAAGGCTAAGAGTATTTGGCTTACTCAACCTCATGTCTTCATCATCAAATACCACACTTTCATACTCACAAGAGCTCAAGGAGGTTGGCTCTTCCCATTTCTCATTTTCCATATCAAAGGTTACTACTTCAAATTCGCATTTGTGCTCAATGTCCAAAGAAGGATGGGGAGTGATTGCTTGGGATTCTTTTAATTGGGCAATTTGAATCCCCAATTTCTCTCTTTGGATAACAATGCCTTGAAGAACGTTATCCTATTTTTGGCTTTCTTCTAGCATTTGTTTGAAGAAATTTTGTTGATCTCCCATCATTTGGAGAATCATATTTTGAATGGGTTCATCTTTTTGTTGTGGGTAAGTGTGAAAGTGGTTGTATTGTGGCAATTGAAACTCATTATGAAGTGGGTATTGGGTGGGTGTTTGTTGTGGATATTGGATGTGATGGTTTTGGTGGGAAAAGTTGGGGTAATAGTTAGGATTTTCATTGTACGAATAATAAGGTAGGTTTGTGTTGACTTGCTTCTCAAACTCCCCATACCCATAGTCATACTCAAAAGATCCAACATATACTCCATATGTCAAGTCTTGAGCCATCATAGCTAAGACAAGGAAACAACTACAAGCATAGAAACTACACAAAAATGGTAAGAACAATCCTTGAGGAACAAGTTCCTCAAGGTGAAAGCACAATCAAAATAGACAAACAAGTAAGAACTTAATCACATAGCACCGTCCCCGGCAACGGCGCCATTTTGATGGGGCGTGATGTCGTCGGGTCACATCAAATCAAACACATTTATAATACTCAACAAACAACTAGTTAGCGGTAAGTCGAGGTCGATCCATGGGATAGTGTGCTTTGGGTTCTAAGTCTATCTATATCAATTTATGCTAGTGTCACAATTTGGTTGGGTTTGTAGTTGTGTCTAAACTAATGCAAGCAATATAATAAAGCAAACAATAAAAGAAAAGATGTAAACAAATGGTTAAAGATGCTAGGATATCATGGGGTCATAGGGGATTCATGGTTTTGATCATACAAACATGTTTACAATTATATGCAAGCAATTAGAGCTGTGGGGGAACCGAGTTGGTTTATGTCTTACGGTTCATAGGAAGAGTTGGGTCCCGGAGCCGAATCGATTAGATTGTACAACACCTACAAGTCGACTTACTTTCCTCCTATTCAACTTTTATGCATGGTCTAACAAGACTCGAGTTAGTTTATATCTTACAAGTCAAGTTGAGTAGATAAGAGATGGTAAAAATGCAAGGATTCATAGGCTTAGCATTTCATCAAACATAACATGTGCATAAAGTTGACATCACAACAAGCAAGCAATTTAATCATGTGAATATATTAGATTAAGCATGAATCAATCCCATGTTGGTTTCCCTTAATTACCCACTAATCCTAGCTAAAGGACTACTCACTCATTATCAAGTTTAACATGTTAATAAGGTTGTCAATCATACTAACAAAGCCAAACATGATGAACAAGTGAAAAAGATTAACAATAATTAAAACAAGGATTAAGAGAATTATACCTATGGAGACTCCAAAATAATAATGCAAAGAATAATAGAAGAACTTGATGATTGATGGAAGGTTGTCAATCTCCCAATAATAACCCAATAATCTTCAATTACCCAATAATAAACTTGAATAATAAACTTGAACAATAATTAAGGAGAGATTAATGTGTAATTTGTGTGTAAAGATTGAGATTAATCTATTCTAATCTACTCCTAATCTAATCTAAGAAAGCTTGATTTAATCTAATAAAACTTGGTTCTAATCTAATAAAACTTGATGGTTTGATTATTACAAATGGGGTATTTATAGTGGAAATTAGGTGGATGCATTAGGGTTAACTAAGGGCTAAACTAGTAATTACACTTTTGAGATTTGAGCAGGGAGAAGCCGGTATTTTTCGAAGGAAGGGCATCTTTCACGGAGCTTGAACAACACGAAAATTGCTGTAAAGAAATCCGAGCGGATTAGTGTCGGGACGGGCGGATTGTAGCAAGGGAATCCGAGCGGATTTGGAGCAAGACGCTCAGATTGTACCAAGGGAATCCGAGCGGATTTGGAGGAACACGAGCGTCTTCTTGAGAACACGAGCGTCTTCTGCGTAAGACGCGCGGATTCCCGAACAGATTTTTTGTTTGACCTCGGATTGTAAAACAGACGTCATTTTCTTATCCGGACTCCTATTGGAGTGATTCAAAAGCCTAGATCACTTGTTTTTTTGACGCCGTTCCATCTAGCATATTTTAAGAGCCAAAAGAGCAACTCTTGGTTTGTGTTCCGAGCCATTTTCTTCATGAATGGCTTCCTTGCTTTTCCTCCTTGCTTTAAACCTTATGACCCTTCTATATACTCTTTATTCCTACATCTTTGGTCATCATTCTTGCCTCCTCTTCATACTAGTCCATCTAATATCATCAATAAGCTTCCAAATATGCACAAAAGACGGGAATTTCCGCCTCATTTATCTCCTTTTCTACAAAACATATGAAATGCGATAGAAAAGCAAATAGGAAGGTTTTGACGGATAAAATGGCCATAGAATATTATAATAGTATGCAAAATAGGCTCAATTAGGGGACTAAATGTGCGCAAATAATGTTCACATCAATCGTTCACCCTTACTTGTAATCACCCGCGTAGTGACCAACCGAGGCAATACGCACTAGTTTTGATATGAGGCAGCCCACTCATCCAAAACCGATCTCCTATTGTGCTCATGTCGGGTTCATTTTATTAGACACACCTAGGTTCAATTTGGTTCATTCATTTAGGTTCCAAAATTGAAGCTCTGATACCACTTTATAACACACCCTTCTTACCCGGCCAAGGTAATTGGGATATGTTATCTTCCCGGTTTCCCGAGGTAGTTAAATCGGAGTCGCAATTGAGAAACAATTAAAATAAATGAAATATTTAGTGGATTACATAAACATAAGTGAATAACTTGAAATGAATAATACAACTCATGACTATTAAACTAATATAATCAACTATGCTCGACTCGAATGTCATCACGTCTCGTCCCTTCTTTCGCATGCTACCAAAGCTAACCTGTAAACAACTTCTCCCCATATGATCGAAAATATCATATGGATCGACACAGGCCACCTCGGAAATAGGTGACATTTACACGGACACAACAAACGCCAGTTTCAATACACAACATAACACATGACTCGATAAGTGTCACTACGCCAAATTTGGCAATCAATAAGGAGCTTATCACAATGGTTTAATGCATTTAATAACGATACTTATATTACCGTTTTCCAATATTGGCAAAAACCTAGACCGCGCTAATCGGAATTATGGTTTCCCTCGAAAACCGTTGTTATTATAATTTGACAAACGGTTGATTAACAAACCGTTGTCAAAAGCTTTTAATGGTTTCCAAAAACTCGTTATAGAATCACTGTTATCAACGATTGTTAGAAAACCGTTACCAGTTTAAGATATCGGCATTTCGAAAACCGTTACTAAATTAACACCAGCAACGGTTTTTGTTACCCTTTGTTATGTTATTGCTACGGATCTTTTGTAACCGTTATTATTGTCTATTATGAGATACCGGTGTTTCAATTCAACTGTTGTCAGTATTTGATTAGATTTTTCAATTTGATTACAACATTCAAAACTGAACTTTAATAAATATTCAATTTGACCAAAATAATTCTATAAATACGTCTTCATAATGTTTTAGGTCAAATTCTAAACTATCAAACATTTACTCTCTAATTTCTTTCTAAATATCTCTCTAAAACAAATATGGCTGGTGAGCTACATTCACGTTCTCGTTACGCACAACCTTTTACTTGCATTCTCCATAATCTCCCGGTTCATTATGGTGTGATTGGAAAGGGTTTAAACCCTAATTTTGGGTGGTTGACGGAAATGCTTCATAACTCCGGTTTCACCGCGGTTAAAAAAGTGTACCCTGTGTCTACAAACAAGCAGGGTTTAGTAGGCTTCGCTTTTATCGTGTTTGACGAAGCCAACTACCATGATAGTTTTCGTCAGGCAAGAAAATTAGGGGCTAGATTTGCGGGGGAAGATGCGGGGAAAGATGACTTCTATTCGGATGATAAACAACAAGGCCCTTATCTATGGGTTGCGACCCATCTTGATCATCATCTGCTAAAACATTGCAGGAAGCATCACATTCTTGCCACCGTGCCTATGTCGTGGGAGAGAGAGGCCATTCCACCTGCGCTTCCCGGTGATAATGAATGGTCGATCTACGACTTGCTTTATACCGAAATTCATAATGAGTATCCTAATACTTCATCAGATTCTAATAATTAAGTCTTTAATTTTTATCTGGCATTGTAAGTTGTATTTGGATTATGGTGGTGGTTTGAATTAAAGTGTAATTATTTATGTTTTTTGTTACGTTTTTTGTTATCCATCCTCTGGAATTCAGAGACAATATCACCACAAAAATATCTCACTTTTAGGTTTTTAGGAGTACATTAAAATATCAAGCTAAAGAAAAAAAATCGCGTAAAACAAGCGTTGACAAACGTGAAAAAGCAAATGTGTAGTGTGGAATTGAATTGAGGGAGTATGTTTTTTGTTACCCCATCCTCTAGAATTCAGAGACAATATCACCATATATGTCTCTTTCACCTTCAGCCCAATCCACACAGTCGTTTTACCATTGCAACGGCACTGTCCCCTGCTCGTCAATGCGACCTTGGCGGTGCAGAATCAGAAGTAGTAGGAGACGGTCAGATTCATTCGCAACCCATAAATATGGGCCTTCTCGCTGTTCATCCTAATCAAACCAGAGTCTCGAAGAGTCATTATTATAGAATGCCCGCTCAAGTTTGCGAGCCTGACGAAAGCATTCCCGCACCTCACCCCAGCCAAACTCGATGAGGGCACAGCGCCCGAAGCCATGATGCGCATCATTGTCCGGGTAGATAGTTTGAACCAAATTCAATCCGGCTAACCGAATCAAACCTATTAACCAGTCAAGTCTATACGAGAGTATAGCCTTTCCATGCCCGTCCTCTGTATACGGGAGATTGTGAATGATGCACGTAAAGGGTTTAGCGTACATAAATCTACTTGGGGGTCCTACAAGAGGTTCATATGATGCTTCATCATCATCATCAGCGGATGAATAATATGAACCACTTTAAGTTGATGAACTTGACGACATAATCGAGGTGGAAATTAATGGAGGACTTAACAAGTTAAGAATTGAAAAGTGCAAACTGTACAAGTTAAGATTGTGAAAATTATAATTCTACTTATAATGAGTTTGGGTTGTATTGGAAACGGTATAATAAGATAGTATGAATTGGAACCGGTATAATAATAAGATAAGAATTGAAAACTTAACAAGTTAAGAATTGGAAAGTGGAAACGGTAAAAGCTAAACAAGAATCAGTCCAATTACTTAACAAGAAACACAACGGTTATCAAAAAACCGTTGTCCAATTAGTAAAAACACAACGGTCCAATTACTTAACAAGACTAATGCATGCCTTGTAATTTTTACTTTTTCAGATTCAAAGTTGCAGTATTGCGTGTTTGACCATATGTATAACATAAAATGATAACGGTTCTTTGTTAAGCCGTTATCATATTTCACATATCAACAACGGTTGGACAGAATCCGTTTTAAAAAAAATTGTTTAATTATCTGTGATTTTCTAGTGTTTGTGATTTGACTCATGCATGCCCTGTAATTTTTACTTTTTTCTGATTCAAAGTTGCAGTATTGATTCTTTGACCGTATGTATAACACAAAAAGATAACGGTTCTTTGTTAAGCCGTTATCATATTTCATATATCAACAACGTTTTTTTGTAAATTCGTTGTCATATTACACCAGTAAACAACGGTTTTTCTTATAACCGTTTTAAATACAGATCCAAAACTGAAAAGTTTGTGGTTTTACCAATGCATGCCCTATTATTATTGGTTGTTTGACCATTATTCACCTCATGCATGCATGCACAATTAATACAAGTTTGAATGTAATGTATGGATGAAATTAATCCAATTAATTATAGCTTTATTATACTATAAATAGCATCATATTTCCTGTAACAATAAGAATCACTTTATTATTACTAACCTTTCTACTTCACTTTTTAAATAATCTACATATACATACATATCATAAATTAAAGAACGTCATCGTCTTCATCATCCGCAGTCGCACCTCCTCAGCAATCGGTAACCCGCTATGTTAACCCGATTACGTGCATAATTCACAATCTCCCAGTCATACGCGATGCTGCTGGGAAGCCAGCTACTAAGTCTCTTATCCCATTGAGGGACATCCTCATTGAGAATTGGTATTCAAATGTTAGGGCAATCTACCCGGCTTGGAATTCTAGTCGTGGGTTTCTTGGATATGCTCTGATCGTGTTTCGAGGGGATGGTATTGACGATTTTCGCCAAGCAAAACAACTCGCTGCAAGGTATGCATCATGTGACCATCAAAGGGGCAAAAGTAACTATTATAGAGACCACCCTAGGGATTGTTATGTTCATGCTGGGCCTCACTTATGGGTTGCCACCGCTGAGGACGCTCATCTGATGAGAAGAATCATTCCGTACAATTTTATTAATGTACCGAAATCATGGGAAGACGAAGAAGTGCCTCATTTTGATCCCCGTCTTGATGCCGATGTAGTAAGCATGATTTATAATCATGTTTATCCTCAGTACCCACCTCCTAGTCAAAATCATGTTAGGGTGTTTGATTAATGTACTAATTAGTTAGCTGTTTGTTTTTGTGTTTTTTTATTTTTTATTGTGTTTCCTTTTTTTCCCCTTGTTGTACTGTTTTTTTTACGCTATTGTATAATATGCTCGTTTTAATATATTGTTCTACTCTTTATTACATGCAAATGCTTATTAACATAGATTTTAAATAACTTGCGAACAGACAAATGAATGAAACAATAACATATAATATAATGACTACGGTAGTGCATAAAAACCGTGTTAGTTCACAAACACCTCTAAAAATAAATGGAAATTGGAAGATATTAATAAGAAAATTACAACGGTTCTTATAAGAACCGTGTTAAATTATGCAATTGCTGAATAACATTATTTTAAATAACCTTCTTTCTTTCTTTATTTCTTCATTTCTCTCTCTCTCTTTCTCTCTCTCTCTCTCTCTCTCTCTCTCTCTCTCATTCTCTCTCTCTCTCTCTCTCTCTCTCTTATTACTCAAATTATGTCAAGTGGTAGCTCTTCTTCTTCCTCTATTTCAACAGGGACATATAATTGCTCAGTTCCGGCAGCATTGCGGACTTCTTGTACTTCGCAAAATCCGGGAAGAAAGTTTCGTACATGAAAATTCTATAATCCCGAGACTAAAATGCGTGAATGCAATTACTTCAAGTAGGTTGATGAACCAATGACTGAGTGGCAGAGGAAGGTTATAAACAGGTTAGTGAATGAGAAAAAGAGCATGGATATTGAGATTACTCAAGTGAGAAATATACTATATCAATTTGAAGAATCGAAGGGGGGAAATGACAGTGAAATATTGAAGGCAAAAGAAGAATGCAAGAAGTTAACCATGGGTATCGTAGAACTCAAAAATAATGAGGCATGGCTTAAGTTAATTGTCAAATTTCTTCTTCTAATTGTTATTTACCCAGTTTATTATGTATGGTGGTAGTTTGTACTCTTTATGTGTAAACTTGTAATCCTTTAAATTAATGGAAATAAGCAAGATTTTCTACGAAACATATTGTAATTTGCTGGCATATACCAAATGATGCTTTATTTCTTGGCGGTAAAATCAAACACAATGAAATATAAAATAAAACGGTTATACCCAAACCGTTTTTAAGGACGTATACAATTATAACGGTTCAGGTCGTTGTTATGTATATAAAAATGATGCTTTATTTCTTGACGGGAAAATCAAACAACATGAAAATATTACAGACAACGGTTATTTATGACCCGTTGTAAATAGTACGAATAAATTACGGTTTCAAACAAAATCGTAGTCTGTTTGGAAACAAAATATTATGGTTTTTCTTATACCGTGCTTATTACTTTCCAATAGACAAGGTCTTGCAAGAAGTGTTGTATTATTCACACATATATACTCTGAGCTTCCCCTCCCCCACATAATATTCTCAAACATTAAACTTTCCCTCTACCACCAGCCTACCCATTGCCGTCGCCGTCGCAGTCATCGTCATCGTCATCATCGCTATTGTCGCCGCCAGATCAATCTGGATTCTCCTCTTTAAAGAAGTAATAAACTCTCCTCTCGGTAGATTTGTTTATTTTTATAAGTATGCCTTGTTATTATTTGTTTATTAATTTCTGCTTTAGATATGGTCCAAAAGCGCAAAAGAAACGGTGGAAATGCGTCAGGCGACGACTCAGGTGATGAGAATAATTTGCAACACACTTCGGGTCGATTGCGCCACAGGGTTTCCCTAGAAGCGATAAATTCAAAGATACCTAATCCTTTACAATGGGATAAAGATAGGGGCTGCTATATGGTGAGTATGTCGGGTATTTTGCGAGTTGGATTGGTTGTTGTGTAAGACAATATGTGCCTCTCGGTACGCCGCGTATCTGTGAACTGAGTCAAATACGGAACATCATGCTAATAAACAGAATAAAGGTATGTATATACAATAATAAATGTTTTAGTTGAAATTAAGTTACTACCTTATATGTGTATTAGCCGAAACACTTGTACCAACTATGCTCATCATATATGCAGTTAGCTTACGTTGTCCCCGAAAAGTATGATAAGTACCTAAAAACAAAGACAGGGGAAGCCCTCAGTTCTTGGAAGTTAAAGATGGCTGAGAATCACTTGTTCAAAGAAGTATACTTAGTTTAGGCAGTTTAAGAAGTATCCGTATGTCATTCAAGACCATTGGGATAGCTATATCGCTTATAGGCAGTCTGACAAGTTTAAGGTAACTTAATAATAATAATAAGTAAAGAAGTATACTTAGTTTAGTGTTTGGTCATGCTTACGTTTGTTGATACAATTTATTTGATGAAGGCTATGAGTGAGAGGAACAAGGCGAACATTTCAAAGAGAAAGACCGTCTTTTACGGCTCCCGAGGTGGTTATAGATTCATTAAGAAAAGTACTAGATAATTCTTATAGTATTAGACTATTAGGTGTTATAGTCGGATGTTATATATGTTCATCGTAATCATACATATTTTGAGAGGATATCAACCTGATGAATGAATTGTAGGCAAAGCTTGGAAAATTCAGTCGTCACGACGCTTGGGTGGAAGGTCACACTCCAAAGAATGGAAAGACGGAAACTGAATATGATAAGGACATTAAAGAGAAAATTGTAAGTTTGAATAAATATGTCACTCCTACCACTGGTAGTCGGAGTTATATAATTATGTGTTGCTTAATGGTTTTATGTGTATGTAGAGGATCTGTGAGAAGGAGGTACGAGAAGGAAAATGGAAGCTTGAAGGACGTGATGATAATCTTGCTAGGGCAATCGGTAAAGTAGAGCATCCAGGTCGTGTGAGAGGGGTATCGATGCATGTTGGTATCAGTAAGTATTTTGGGAAAACTACTCGAAGTGGTGATGATTCCAAAAAGGTAATCTATAAATACTGTATTTGAACCAACTTAATTTATAACTATATATGCTGACATTAATCCTACTACACAGCTACATAAAATAGCCAGGTTGATGATGAGAATGTTGGAACTTGGGAAAAGCCATCAGAAAAAGAGTTGGATATGGTTCAAGAGGTCATAAAGGAAGCAGATGAGGAGGAGGAGGAGGAGAAGGAGGAGGAGGAGAAGGAGGAGGAGAAGGAGGAGGATGAGGGGGAGGAAAAAGAGGTAATAATATTTATGTCTTATATATATATATACAATGTGATATGATTTGGAAAATCAGTACGTGCATGTTATATGGACAAGTGGTAATGTACAGAAGGAAGCCGATGAGGACATGGCAAGGGAGAAGGAAATGGCAAAGGAGACTCGGGTGGGAGCCGAGGATCAATATCAGGCAGTTGAAGAGGAAGCCAGTAAGGCCGTGACACAAGAAGAGATTGAGGTAGTTAATGATCAGACGTTCTTCTCTACACCGAAAAAGGTAATAGCTTCTAGTTTATAATTATTCATCTCAGTACAAGTTTTTTACTTATGAAATTTATTAAAGGTAGTGAATGTATGTGTACTAATTGATTAAAGCTGTCGTGAAGGGCGATTGCAAGGTGCCTTGTCCTCTGTTCTATTTACATGGGAAACAGAAAGTTGTTGTTGCCAGGGGATACGTGTTCGCTTACGTCCGGCTTCAACAAGTTAAGGTTCATGGTATATCCCTTCGTCACAATTGTAGTAAAGTGAAAGTGTCCCAATTATATAAAGACGAGTATGGGGAAGTACAAGTACCATTTCCTACTGAGGAGGTCACGTATTTGAAAGAAGCCCCGAGCTCTTATGTTCAATGGCCTAACAACCTCATCAATGTTAACATCCCTGAGGTACCTATACGCAGACGTTAATTATTACTTGTTCTTTAAATATATTAGGGTACGAATATTAACAAATCGTAAGTACTTTAATCTTTACATTTTCAGAAGTTAAGCAAAGTCATAGCAGCAGCTAAAGCAATTACTACTACGTCAACGGAAGTTGTTGCAGTCAAGCTTGCTTATGATTCTTATTATGAATCGTGTGATTATAAGAAAAAAATGAAAACTGCTTCGCTGATGGCTTTGCACAACCTTGTTGTAAAGAAGTCACCTAGAGAGGATGTAGTCATGATTAACATTGAACAGGAAATTATGGGCGCAGCTGATGTAGCCGTGTTGGACCCGAAGCAACTGATGGAATTCGTCAACCTTGACAATTTAGATGTTGTTCACATTTTGATTTGGATGAAGTAAGTTTTATTAATAAAACTATTTAGTCATTTTCATTTACGAATAATGATGTTTATTTAAATTATCAATTACAATAACATTCTTTGTTCCATGTGGCGTACTAGGTACATGAATAATCAGATCGCTAAGAATATGGTCCCATTTCACGCCTACGGATTCTTGAGTCCTAAGATGTTCTCTGTGCACAGAATTTCATACGAAGAACAAATCAATAGTATCGCTCGTCAGTTGATGTCGTCCAAAAAACTATGGCTTGCCCCCTACAATGAGAATATTTATGTATAGTACGTGATTATTGTAATGAATCACGGTTCTATAAATTTATTACTAACATGCTTAAATGCGTGTAAATGAACTAATAGTTCAATGTCCCAAATTGAATAGGAAGCATTGGGTGCTACTGGCAATCCAAGTGGAAACAAAAACAGTGTACTGGATTGTCTCTCGCGAAGGCAAACCATCTGACAGTTGTGTAAGGATGATAACTGAGTAAGTTTATAACCTTCAATAATGTCATTTGTTATTGTATGACTTGAGACATATATATATATGCAAATAATAATGGCATGTGTGTATATTTATGATTTAGTGTTTTTTATGCAAAAAAAGATTATGTCCACTTGGGAAATATGAAAGCGACGTTCCCAATTTTATCACGCCATTAGTAAGTGTATTCTTAATAATTACTCGTATCATTTAATTAATGTTTATGCGAGAGGTTGATTATCTAATTCAGCTGATTTGTGTGTGATTTATATAATAGTCTCCTAAAGCACCAGACGACAAACAATGCGGTTTTTACGTTTGCCGGTCCAAGTGGGAGGTTATCCACAGAAAACTATCTACCATTCCGATACGGGTTAATGTGATTTAAAAACTATTTCAGACGTAAATTGAGTTCAATTCTGTATACTTCCACCATGTATTACATCTATTTTGATTATGTATATTTTGAATTGTAGTTTCCACAAATACTCAACAAAGCTCCGGAATATTCGCCAGAGGACATCAACTAGATGAGAAATATGTGGGCCAGTTATGTTGTTTCATTAGCGAGGTCTCAATAGTTTTCTCATGCTTTATGTACGAGTGTGTATATATAGATCCATTGTGTATTGGTTTCTTTTGTTTTCTCAATAGCAGTTGTGTTTTGGTTGTTGATCATCTTGTTTTATCTTGTTTTTAAACTGGGTTTAATTGATTGCGGGGTGTAATATTTTGATACTGAGTTTGAATTTTTGCACGCATAATTTCTTTGAATGCTATTTTTCAAAGATTTGAAAAAAAATAGCATTTCAAAGAAAAGTCTAGAACAGGCTAAAATCATTTTTTTTAAAAAAAAAAAATTAAAAACGATAACGATTAAAAACAACCTGTTGCAAACAATTATTTGACAACGGTTTTATTTAGATAAATAACCGTTGACATATTTCCCTCCCATTCAAATCACCAAAAATATAAGATAACGAACGATAACCGTTGTCGAGTTCAAAAATTTTACAACGTTGTTGTAAGCAGAACCGTTAACAAATATTCATCAATATAAATAGATAACGGTTACATACCGTTGTCAACAGATGAATATTACAACGGTTTTGCACGCAATAAAGTCGTTGTTAAATTTTGACATTCAATTAAAGAAGATAACGAAATGAACCGTTATCATATAAAATATTTAATAACGGTTCTGGAACGATAAGACGTTGTCAATAGTAAACTACGACAACGGATTTGATACCATTCTTAAGATTTAACAACGGTTCTTGATGTTATTTAACGGTCGCTTGTTATTTGTACAACCGTTGTATATATTTAACAACCGTCGTTGCAATAACGCTCCCGTGTTTCTATTTAAAAACGGTAATTTGCATTATTTGACCGTTATTGGATGTCTTATTTGGCGTAGTGTGTAGACACAACATGATTATATGAATGAGACTCCATTATGCTATCACCATACCGGTACCGGAACACGCCCAAACGTACCCACAACCACCGGTGCCAGGGACACGCCCACGACACCACACCTCACACAAAGGTACCGAGACACGCCCATACGGTCCGAGTCCGGAAGCCAACTGGATCCCCTGCCATACGTCGTGCTTCAACCACACGAGTCCCTCCGTGACTCAAGTCATTAATGTGCATATCCCCCTTGGAGTGGGAAGCTCCATGGGGCGACCCGAGCGCAAGACGGTTTTCTAACCGACTTACGTCTCCTCAACAATCAAGTACCACCACCAAAGACTCCCAACTCAACACATTCACAACCATATAAGATAAATGGAAGAATAACATTAAACATATGACACTTTCATGAATCCAATCGCACTTGCTATGAATAATAACCCTTCAACTATTCACATGACATACCAACTGACTCATGAACATACTAACAAGAAAAGACACCCAAATATACATACACAATATTGAAACCGAGTAGGATAACCTACCTTTTAGCATAATTTATAAGCTAATCATAATCACTAAGTATCCATCTCATAAAACCGTCCCATCTTACATAAATCATATAATAACTATCACAATTCACTCTGGACTATAATATAACATAAAATCCCTTATTATTAGTCACTAATTACTCATTTTACATAACTAAATACTAGTTAATCTCTTTTAGTAAACCCTAACTAGAGATTAATCGTAAGACAAAGAGGAAAAAGGTGAGATTTCGACTTATAAAGGTAGATCGAGAATTTGGAGAGGTGTTCCACCATTAATACAAGCTTGAATGCTAAGGGAAAGGCATAGGGAGCATTTTAGAGAGAGGGGAGAGTGTTTTAGGGTAAGAAAGAAGAAGAAGAAGAAGAAGAATGAAGGGGATAGGGTTTGCATAGGATGAAATCCCGAAATATCCTCTCGGGAACAACACAGCAACACTCGACCGAGTGACTGGTTCACTCGACCGAGTGGAACTCACTCGATTGAGTATAACCTTACTCGACCGAGTGCCAACTGACTTGGTCCACTTAGGGTTCTACTCGGTCCATTGGAAGTCTACTAGGTCTAGTTTAGGTCTTACTTGGTCTCGTAGGAGGGGTCATCCTTTACTTCCGAGTATATGTGGGTTCCCTCGCGTGTCCCTAGGTCTTTTGTGGGTCCCAAATTATCCGAGTATTACAATTATATTTTGGGATATTCTATATGGTACCCCCTATTGTAACATCCCCACTTACCAAGGAGCTTTAACAAGACCTTCCCTAGTATGTAAGTGTAACACCTGTTGGAATATGTGTCCTCCGACAATAATGCGATCACGACTGTTGATCATGATGATCACATGTTTAAATCTCATTATAAAGAATACAATTGGGAAGTAATTTTTACTGTCAACTGATCAACATATATCGGTAATGATTGGCTGACTAGAGTTTGACATTACTGTCGTGCGACGGTGGTGATCAGTTGATCCCCTAAGTCATACCTATAGGGCAACACTCTTAATTGATCATTTAATTAATCGTATAACGTTACGAGTTAATTAAATTACTTGAAAATTGACGGACGATTTTGGAAGTAAAATTTACGTATCACATTGGAATTTGATTAAATGAGATACGGTCTGAGTAATCGAATTGTATTATTACTCAGATGAAATTATTGTTTAAAGAAACAATTAAAATGGAATGAATTATTATAAATACAATTTGTTGTGATTTATAATTGGTAAAATATTTTGGTACAAGTAATTATGAATTACTAAAGTCGATTTTTGTATATGACGTATTTTTTATTAATACGTTGATTTTTAATATGTTAAAAATACATAACAATTTTATGTTACATATGACATGTGACATATTGACAAATTTGACAAAAATAAAATGGGTTCCATTTTATGAAGGTGCCGAAATAAGGAGGAGGTTTAGGCTAATATTGTGTTTGTTTAATTAGTGGAGAACACAATCATTTACCCTAATTATATAGCCATGCACACCTAGTTTACATTGTGAAGACAAACAAAGGCATGCATTGGCTCCCCTACCCTCCTCCTACCCGGTTTCTTGACAAAGAAAGGCAAGGGTTTTTGCCTTATATTTTTGATTTAACAATACATAATTTTATTGTAAGATTCATTCATTCATTCACCATCAATATTTTAGAGAGATAAAAAGATTTCTCCTTCTTCTTCTCCTCTCTTAAACCGGTTTTTAAGAGACAAAATAAAATTATTTTGGGTCAATTTTCTACAAAGTTAATATTATCTAGTATTTATAATATTAATTTTAATTAAGAGTGTGCTTTGGGTATTTAGCTTTGGGAGAGATCCTACACTTGGATCTTAGTTCTTCCACTAAAGGAAAGCACAAGAACAAGAGAGAAAGGTGATCTCTCTTGTGCCCTATAAACCGAAAATCCAATGTAAGAACAATGTTTCTTCTTTATTTTGTTTAAATGTTTGCATGCATAAGATCATTTGTTAATTTTATGACAAATTAAATAATAGTCTATAGTAAAGTCTTTTTGCATGATTTATGGATTTTTGAAGAAAAATAGCATAAATAGTGACATTATTAGTGAAAAATTAATAAAACATAATCTATGACTAAGGAAAAACATTATATGTTGCATTTTATTATCGTTTTCAGATCTAAAATTGAAAAGTTGATGTATATAATTTTTCACATGTTTTTATGATTATTTTAGTTAAAACCGATAAACCGCAACATTGTTTTTCCGGAAAAATTCAAAATTTTTAACCTAAGTTTTTTAACATTATGAGTGTCATGGTATTTTTCCAGAATGTTCATGAGTTTAAATTTCAAATTTTGAATTTATTTGAAATTTTTGTGATTTATTTGAAGTTTATAGCTTATTTTTATAATTTTAAGTCCATTAATGAACAAATTTTATAAATATGAGTTAATTATGGTCAAATAATTAGTGAAGACTAAATTTTGAGTCCAAAGAGGTTAGGATAATTAACTTATGCAGAAATATGAATTTATGTAATTTTTTGTAATTGTAAAATGTTGAAATCACGCAAATCTGTAAAAACCGAGTAATATACGATATTGGCTAATTAAAGGCGATTTAACATAAAATTGGGCATGTTCATACATATTATAATGCTGCATTTTCTTTATGATTGTCATAATTTTAATTTATGTAATTTTTGAATTATGTAATTTTTACTTAGTATGGCCTTAGTTTTAATTGGTATTTCCGAAATGTATGGGAATATCGATTCGGTTGTAATTTTATTGTGATCTCGTATCACCGTTTTGTAATTTTAATAGATTTATTTTATTTTAGTCACAAATGTATAATAGGAAATTATATAATTTATTATGTAATTTTATTCATTTCGGAGTTCCCAAAGACGAATTTCTTCAAGATGGCGATACATAAAGACGGTGTTACCTCGAGATGCGTGCCACAACCGAAGTTCAAGGGACCAATGGAGTTGGTTTCCGAATATGTAATAGGTAAATAGTTTTTCTATTTTAGGAAGGCCATACTAGGATTTATTTTTATGTTTTGCATTTTATTTATATGTCACATGCATCGCTAAATCGCCATAACTAAAACATGCATCATCATCTTCATCGAGTTTATCGACCGTGTCAATTAAAATTATCGTAGTTCACCGCTTTAGTTCACTTAAAACGTGATAGATAATAAATTGACATGACCTCTCGCTAAAACAATTAATTGAGACATAGCCTTACCAAATAGTAGAAACCATGAAAACCTATTTCGCGAGGGAGTGCACTCGGCCACACCGGGGTACAAACCTTGTTACGTAGGGGAAGTGGATGATAAATGTTTATCCACCGAATTCATGTTGATAAGGGATGAATCGGCCACACCGTGCCTAAGTTAATATGGGTTTGGATCATGGACACATTTATTCGAAATTTGGATTGAACTCAACAAAAGTTTTTCGATAAGGGTTTTATCGGCCACACCGTCCCCTTGTTGAATGTGTTTTGGGCTAAAGATAAATGTTAATGTAATGTTATCGACCAAGAGTTCTAAAAGTAGAATCGATTAAAGCGTTAATCCACCGAGTTATATTAATAAGGGATGTATCGGCCACACCGTGCCCAAATTAATATGAATTTGGGTCTTGGAATCATTTATCTAGTTGGGTAGAGGTCACTAGAAAAATGCATAAAACTTGTTTAAATTATAATTTTTACAAGTATTATTGTTAAAACGACATTTGTTTTACTCCTTCTATTTTGTTTTGTAGACCATTTCTTTTTCTCATAACAAATGGCAACACCAACCCCTAACGCCACGCCTCTCGCTAATACGTCATGGCTCCGATCCTTCATGGATCGATGTAAACTTGAAAAGAATGGGTCAAATTTCTCCGATTGGGATGCCCAACTCAAATTAGCCGCCCAAGGTGACGACAAGCTTCGTTACCTTACCGAGGCCTCTCCTCCCGAACCTACTACTAGGTCGACCGCCGCCACTAGGGAAGCATATGAGGCTTACCAAAAGGAGTCCGCCGCAATGAAAAATGTCTTGATATTTGCGATGGAGGCGGATCTCCAAAGGAGAGCCTTTAAAATGGGCAATGCTAATGAGATTTACTCCAAGCTTGTGACAATGTTTTCACAAACTCCGTGGATCGTCCAATATGAGGCGGCCGCGGCATTCTTTGATCTCGACTTCAAAGAGGGCCAAAAGGTTAGCCCTCATGTGCTCAAACTTATGGAGCTTGTCGAAACCTTGAAGATTCAAAAGGTTGAAATCCCCAAAGAACTTGTTGTAGATAGGATTCTACACTCCTTGTCCAAAGTCAAAGCATATGTTCAATTCCGGGTGAATTTTAACATGCAAGACAAGGATGTGTCTCTTGAAGAATTGCACAAGTTACTTGTGCAAGCCGAAAGGGACATGGGGTTAAATGTTAGCCCACCCAAGGATGTGCTTAACATAAGCACTAAGAGTAAAGGGAAGTTCAAGAAGAATGGGAGGAAGGGTAAGAAGCTAGCTCCCACTTTCACCAAAGCTAGGACTTGTGAAGCTAGCACTTCAAAAATCAAGAAGGGTCCTCTTGATAAATGCCATTATTGTAATGGTATGGGACATTGGAAAAGAAATTGTTCCAAATACCTTGGTGATATTAAGGCTGGAAAGATTACTCCAGTAGGTAAATGACTATCCTTTCTTTTATGTTTCTAATTCAACTATGGTATTGTGATACAAAGTTGTGATAATGTGTCTCCCTTTTTATTGTAAATAGGGCCTCCACCAAGCAAAGACAAAGGAAAAGAAAAGCAAGCTTAAGAAACCATCACGGAGCTAGGAATAGCTTTCATGGAGCTTCGCTTTTTATTGTCTTATTTTATTCATGTTTTGAATTTTAGAACCTTAAGTTTCCGTGTTCGACATGGAAAGGTATTTTGGATAATGGGTTGTATTTTGGATAATGGTGACTTGGTTTGCAACCCAAGTCACCCGTTTTATCATTTTATCCTTTTGTTCTAAAATTCATGTTTAAATGCTTACTCTTAGAAACATATAACTTAAAGTGATCTAATAGACAAATATAATGATGGGTTTCATTATATGTCCACATGCTTAAGGCTTGTGTATGATCATTTACAAAGTAACCTTGAGTCTACGAAGTCTCTTAAAGGTATGTCAATCACCAAGTACACATATGAAATCTAAAACTATTAGTCAATCTATGAGATAGTTCTCCTTATAACTTCAACATCATTATTTGTGTCTCATATGCTATCTTTGAATCTATAGTGTATTTATTCTAAAGATAGAGTGGGAGAAAAATGAGGACACAACACACGAGATAAGATAAATTTGTGTACTTGTGTAAATGAGATCTACGCAAGGTAGAATGATTTGAATGAAGGGTATATCTATTCACATAGTATACCAAATAGATGAGATCTATGGTCTCAAGTAAGTTCTATATGACTAAAGAGACCAAGTGAAGTAATCATAAGAGTATGTTCTAAAGATAACTACACGAGGAGACCAAAAGAAAGTTTTGGAACAAAATGACTAATGTAAAGTCTTAACAAGTTTTTTGACTAGTTTATGATAAATTTTGACCAATAGTTTCAACCTTTAGATTTACTTAAGAGCCTAAATGAATCAATATAACATCCTAGAATAAGCGATATTTATGACTAGAGGTTGCAAGGATTGATATACCGATATCTTCAATAACCAAAGTTTTAAACCACGCAAATGTCATTACTTAACCTCATTATGAAAATGAATTGGTTAAACCTCCTTCTAAAAGGGATATTTTGAAGGATGTGTATTAGATATTACTCATATTTAATAAATGACATTGCCACACATCATTATGATATGAATGTGTTAGAGAATTAAAATCTCTTTCCATAAGGTTAAGATGAGACCTCTTCGAAATAGGAATTCTGAAAGGATATGATGGGAACATATATGGTTTCATCTTAATAACTTTGCAAAGCAACATACATTCCAAATTATGAAATGTGTTCAATTGAGTAATCAATTTTGAAACATGTGGAATTAAGTGGGAGCATTAGAAATTATCATGTGAAGACATGGAATTTAGTGGGAGCTATCATCCTTTGAATGTTTACAACTCATTACTCATTAGGAATGACGAGCTAATATCTTCTTTCACAAAGTAGTATTTGAGTTTTCAATTCTGGATGAATTTGGACTATGATGAATCCAATTACGACAAGAAATATTGGATTAGTATTAAGAGATACACATCATATCAACATACACATAGGTTATTCATGTAGATGAAAATGGAATTGCCATTAGCAGTCATGGTCGTTCATTGAACCTATGAATGGTTGATCTCATGATTATTAGTAACTAATGTTTCCGCCATTAGAATAATCATGCACATGTCCAATAGTGAATGATTTGCATGAAAGCATGATGATTCATTGGCAAGCCATACAAGAAACGTCATGAATTCTCAAGGAAAATCCGATGAACGATTTGAGTGTTTTTGAGAATACTCTATTATGTGTTAAGAGGTTGCACATATTATAGAAAGTCCGAACACACGTAAAGATTTATGAAAATCCTAAACTTTTCAAGTTAAAAGGAGAAATAAGAAGTTTTGGAAAGATACTAGTTGAATAAGAAGTTACTCAAAACTAATCTTTCCTAACTATGCTAGGACTTGTGAGAAGTGCTAGATCAATCGTCTTGGCAAATTGTTGTAAGACTCTACAAAACATATACCTAGTGCATTGTGTGTGGATGGAGTACTTGATCAGTACAAGTTATATCATTCACCACAAATTCGTTCGTTATGTGATAATCGATAAGGAATTTCTTTCAAGATAAAGAACAAAAACCGAGGTCGGGAACCTTGATGTGTACTTGGTAAGATTCATGCTATGAGAGAGAACATGAATGTAAAGGAAAATGCAAGTAAAAGAAGTTTGAACACATGGACACATGGCATGTTAAACTTTTATTGCAATCAATAAGTGTTTACACTTACGATATGCATCACAAGGTTGTAATATGGTATTGACTACCCGAGTGTGATGTCGACATTTGTCGTTTGAGTTATTATTAACTCACCTTATACATTGTTATATCCAAACGGGTTGTGAAGACAAATTGAACCCCGTTAAAGTGTACGTGGATTAACATTGTATTTGTCCATAGTTACTTGTATGAGGTGACGTCTCGAAGTGACTGGAGTGTGATGCGATTGATGGCAAGTTCAAGTGCCATAGAGTCATGTTAGATGACTAGTCGATCACATAGGCAGACTGTTAGGAGCATTTTGTCGGGCCTAATGACCGCTTATAGAGTTATGGCAAATTTATATAGCCTGGTCGTGGCGAGAGCTGCTATAGTATTCAAATGAGTCGATTCTTTTGACTAAAGATTATTCGCCTAAGATGGCACAGTTTCAGATTAACTTTGATTTGTGTTACTACGACCTTCGTAAATGGGGTCAAATGGGCATATTTTGGGTTATGATGGCTGTGGCTAGTCGAAGGGAATGAGTGCGATAGGAATTGTCCACCCCTAGTCAGGGTTATAACAATATCTCAGGGCCACTCGAGGAGTAATGAACTGGAAATGCGTGGCCTAAATCCGGTCAATCAGTTATTCTCCAGATCGAGGAAACCACTCTCGATATTATCACTTGCAAGTACAACCTGAAAGACACCTTGCATTGAGTGGGAGATAGTAATAGGACAAGAGAATTGGTGACGCACACTTGTCGAGGACAAGTGGGAGATTGTTGGAATATGTGTCCTCCGACAATAATGCGATCACGACTGTTGATCATGATGATCACATGTTTAAATCTCATTATAAAGAATACAATTGGGAAGTAATTTTATTGTCAACTGGTCAACATATATCGGTAATGATTGGCTGACTAGAGTTTGACATTACTGTCGTGCGACGGTGGTGATCAGTTGATCCCCTAGGTCATACCTATAGGGCAACACTCTTAATTGATCATTTAATTAATCGTATAACGTTACGAGTTAATTAAATTACTTGAAAATTGACGGACGATTTTGGAAGTAAAATTTACGTATCACATTGGAATTTGATTAAATGAGATACGATGTCGAGTAATCGAATTGTATTATTACTCAGATGAAATTATTGTTTAAAGAAACAATTAAAATTGAATGAATTATTATAAATACAATTTGTTGTGATTTATAATTGGTAAAATATTTTGGTACAAGTAATTATGAATTACTAAAGAAGATTTTTGTATATGACGTATTTTTTATTAATACGTTGATTTTTAATATGTTAAAAATACATAACAATTTTATGTTACATATGACATGTGACATATTGACAAATTTGACAAAAATAAAATGGGTTCCATTTTATGAAGGTGCCGAAATAAGGAGGAGGTTTAGGCTAATATTGTGTTTGTTTAATTAATGGAGAACACAATCATTTACCCTAATTATCTAGCCATGCACACCTAGTTTACATTGTGAAGACAAACAAAGGCATGCATTGGCTCCCCTACCCTCCTCCTACACGGTTTTTTGACAAAGAAAGGCAAGGGTTTTTGCCTTATATTTTTGATATAACAATACATAATTTTATTGTAAGATTCATTCATTCACCATCAATATTTTAGAGAGATAAAAAGATTTCTCCTTCCTCTTCTCCTCTCTTAAACCGGTTTTTAAGAGACAAAATAAAATTATTTTGGGTCAATTTTCTACAAAGTTAATATTATCTAGTATTTATAATATTAATTTTAATTAAGAGTGTGCTTTGGGTATTTAGCTTTAAGAGAGATCCTACACTTGGATCTTAGTTCTTTCACTAAAGGAAAGCACAAGAACAAGAGAGAAAGGTGATCTCTCTTGTGCCCTATAAACCGAAAATCCAATGTAAGAACAATGTTTCTTCTTTATTTTGTTTAAATGTTTGCATGCATAAGATCATTTGTTAATTTTATGACAAATTAAATTAAAACATATATGAGTATGTTAAGTATATAGATCTACTTTTCCTTCAACACCCCCATACTCCAAGTGCCTTACCATGACCACTCAGGTATAAAGATGCTACCATCTCGGTTGCCCGAGGCAATGATAATCATAAGACGATAACGAAACAGTATTTAAATAGTATAAATTTAAGTGAAAGGTTACAATCCTAAACCAAATACCAAAATACGGTTACATGTTCTCAAAACCAACTGTCTACTAAACTAAAGAAATGTTTAACAACTACTTAGGCTACAGCGGAAGACTCTATCATCTGAAAGTGGCACATCCCAGTTATCCCATGTAACTCGACTCATACCTGCTCAACAACTGCTCACCATCCCCGAATGGATCACCACAGTTTTTAAAACATAAAACGGGGTCAGTACTAATCACACAATTTATATAATCCAACAAACAACACAGCTCAATCATCAGAGATATACTACAAACTCCATTCCCAACTCCACAATACTGACTACACACTAAAGTGTGTAGCCCTGCTAGAGTTCCCATCGCAATAGGTCACTCCACGCCGCCAGTGGAGGACCGCAGCCGTTCCCACCTAATCCCCGCTCATCTCCGTTGAGCGATAAACCCAAATTCCTAAATGTGCACATCCCTTCTGTGGCGGGTTCCACAGAAGGCGAATAATGGGCGTGAAGCCACTCCCGCAAGTGACTCCACTCAGCCAGGGACGCGCCCCGAAGAACACAGACAGATACAAACAATCACAACTACTAAACAACAATCAACACCAACCATCGTCACAATACTTGTATGATAACAATCAAGAAAAACACGAATCACCACCACATATTATGGGACTAATACTGAGTAGGGAAACAATATCTGGAAAGCAACACAGTCAGACGATCTCTACAGCTGTTATCAAAAGGCCTCTTCTACGAATCCTCCTCCTACCATACAATCATACAATTACTACCAAACAAGAAATACAACAAAACCCCTAAATCCCTAAATTAGGGTTTAACTAACTTTAAAGAAATACCATAAAAACAGTACGTAGATCTTGCCCTCGACGCAAGGATCACAAAGGTATAAAGAAAGGTGAATTCCGACCTTCCAAGCTCCGGGATTTGCCAATAATGCGATTGATGCGAAGAACGTAGATTGTTTTCTCTTTTGAAAGTAATTAGGTTTGTAAAGTGTATTAAGAAAGTGACGGAAGAGTTTATATATTAAATCGCATTATTAACAAAACCCGACAAATCATCCCCCCGTAAACCGGCTACTCAATCGAGTAGCTGACATACTCGATCGAGTGCCGCCTACTCGATCGAGTATCGAGGTTACTCGATCGAGTACCCAACAGGTCAGAAACTGTTTTAAATCGTAAAACACCCTTACTCGACAGAGTAAGGCCCACTCGATAGAGTACCCAGAGGCTCATAAAACCGTAGTATTACAGTCTTCCGTCTTTAAAAAGAACTTCGTCCCCGAAGTTCAAACCACAACAAAACAAAGACACACACTACTACACTCCCGACTCAACAACCGAAACGAAACTCAACATAAGACATGTTACTAACCCACACTCAACCCGACTCAACCACAACAAACATACCGACACAATATGAAAAAGGTATAAAAGCTCTTAAAAACTCTTCGCGATCATCTCCTACCCCCCTAAAAGAAACAAGGTTACGTCCCCGTAACAATACATACCTGATCAAAAAGGAAAGGGTAACGCTCTCTCATAGCCTCCTCTGCCTCCCATGTAGCTTCCTCAGTCTCATGATTAGACCAAAAGATCTTAAGCAAAACTGTCTCACCGCTCCTAGTCTTCCTAACCTTCCGGTCAAGAATCTGCTTAGGCACCTCAAGGTATGACAAAGACTCATCTAGCTCTAAGCTCTCTGCCTCTAAAACATGTGACAGATCACTCACATACTTCCGCAGCTGAGATACATGAAACACATTATGCACCCCCTCTAACGCAGCTGGCAACGCCAAATGATATGCAACCTCTCCAACCCGCTCTAAGATCTCATAAGGCCCTATGAACTTCTGACTCAGCTTACCTTTCTTCCCAAATCTCATAACCCCATGCATAGGAGACACTTTTAGAAGAACCTTATCCCCAACCTGAAACTCTATATCCCGGCGATGTAGATCTGCATAACTCTTTTGCCTATCCTGAGCCGCTCTCATCCTTTCCCTGATCATCTTAATCTGCTCAACCATCTCATGTACCATCTCTGGTCCGAGAACCACTGCCTCAGCACTGTCATCCCAACAAATCGGACTCCTACATCTCCTCCCATACAAGGCCTCGAACGG
The DNA here is from genome assembly GCF_048544455.1 of Silene latifolia. Taxonomy (NCBI): domain Eukaryota; kingdom Viridiplantae; phylum Streptophyta; class Magnoliopsida; order Caryophyllales; family Caryophyllaceae; genus Silene; species Silene latifolia. Next base: position 52,556,823 of record NC_133536.1, read on the forward strand.
TGTCATACCAATACTAGTGTGATAGCTGTTGTTTTAAGAAAACTCTATCAAATCTAACCTCTGCTCCAAGCTACCACCAAAGTCCATCACACAAGCTCGCAACATATCCTCAAGAGTCTTGATCGTTCTCTCAGACTGACCGTCTGTCGCAGGATGAAATGTCGTACTGATCTTCAAAGTTATTCCCAAAGATTCCTGCAACTCTTTCCAAAACCTTGAGATAAATCCCGCATCTCTGTCAGATACTATGTCCCTAGGGACTCCATGTAGCTTTAGCACATTTTTCCGATAAGCCATAGCTAGTTGTGCCTTAGTCCAGGTATCTTTCATTGGCACAAAGTGAGCTGAGTTGGTCAGTCGATCCACTATTACGCATATCATATTGTTACCCTGTTGACTCTTTGGCAAACCCACGATAAAATCCATAGAAATGGATTCCCACTTCCACTCAGGTACCTCTAAAGACTGAATCTTACCCTGTGGTCGTCGCTGTTCCCCTTTAACTCTCTGGCATGTCAAACAACGGGCCACAAACTCAGCTGTTTCTTTCTTCATCCCAGGCCACCAGAACGTGTTCTTTAAATCCTTGTACAACTTGTCTCCACCCGGATGTATTGAATACAGTGTACAATGTGCCTCTGTCATGATTGTCTTTTTCAGCTCCTCATCATTAGGGACACACCACCTACCATCAAACCTCTAACTATCATCTGTATGAATAGAGAATCGAGACAATGTCCCTTTCTCTACTCCAGCTCTCCACTCAACTATCTTGGGATCCAACGCCTGTTTACCTCGAATATCGTCATAAAGATCAGGCTGCACTGTCAAATCTCCCATGGCATCCCCTCTCTGCATCATATGTATCCCAAACCTTCCCATCTCATCTCTCAACCTCATCAAAGATAGAGATGTACACAAAGAATGTACACTCTTCCTAATCAAAGCATCTACAACAACATTGGCTTTCCCTTCATGGTAGATAATATCCATGTCATAATCGCCAATCAGCTCCATCCACCTCCTCTGTCTCATGTTCAACTCCTTTTGCGTAAAGATGTACTTGAGACTCTTGTGATCCGAAAATACCTTAAAGGTCGCCCCATAAAGGTAATGTCTCCAAATCTTAAGAGCAAACACCACTGCACCCAACTCTAGATCATGTGTAGGATAGTTCTCCTCATAAGGTTTCAATTGCCTAGAAGCATAGGCAATTACTTTACCGTTCTGCATCAACACACATCCCAACCCATTCTTTGAGGCATCTGTATAAACCTCAAAGTTCTCGATCCCTTCAGGCAATGCTAAGATAGGAGTTGTGGTCAAACGCTCCTTTAATGTTTGGAACGCCGTCTCACAACTCCCGTCCCAACGAAACCTGTTTTCTTTCCTCATCAAAGCTGTCATAGGTCTAGCAATCTTGGAGAAATCTTTCACGAACCGTCTGTAGTATCCATCTAAACCCAAGAAATTCCTGATCTCAGCAACATTCTTTGGTGCTTCCCACTTTGTCAGTGCCTCAATCTTTGCCGGATCCACAGCTACGCCATCCTTAGAGATCACATGCTCCAGAAAAGCAACGTTCTCTAACCAAAACTCACACTTGGACAGCTTAGCATATAAATCATGCTCCCTTAAGGTCTGCAACACAATCCTCAGATGCTCCTCATGCTCCTCCTTAGTCTTGGAGTAGACTAAGATGTCATCGATAAACACCACCACAAACTTGTCCAAAAACTGTCTGAAGATTCTGTTCATCAAATCCATAAACACAGCCAGTGCATTAGATAACCCAAACGGCATCACCACATACTCATAGTGGCCATACCTCGATGTGAAAGCTGTCTTTGGTATATCCACCTCTCTAATCTTCACCTGATGGTACCCCGACCTCAGATCAATCTTGGAAAAGACTGATGCACCACTCAACTGATCAAACAGGTCATCTATCCTTAGCAAAGGAAACTTGTTCTTCACCGTCACTCGGTTCAGCTCCCTGTAGTCTATGCACAACCTCAAACTCCCATCTTTCTTTTTCACAAAAAGAACTGGTGCTCCCGACGGTGATACACTAGGTCTAATGTATCCCTTTTCTATTAGGTCATCTAACTGCTTCCTGAGCTCCTCCATCTCTTTAGGACCCATCCGGTATGGTGCCTTAGAGATTGGCCCCGTCCCCAGTTTCAACTCAACCGTGAAATCTATCTCCCTCTTCAGTGGCAACCCCGGAATCTCCTCTGGAAAGACATCTGCAAACTCCCCCACCACTGGTATCTGATCAACCGTCGGACTCTCTATCTGGTCATCTCTCACATGGCACAAGATCAAAGGGCATCCCTTCCTCAGATAGGATTTCAAGGTAACAGCTGCAATCAACTTAACTTTGGGTTTGACCACAAACCCACGATAAGACACACTAACACCCTTAGGACCTCTCAAAGACACTTTCTTTTGATGACAGTCTATCTTAGCTTTATACTTTCCCAACCAATCCATCCCTACTATCATCTCAAAACCATCAAAAGGAAACTCTAGCAAGTCTACAGGTAGATCAACTTGCCCAACTATCATAGATATATCCCTATACAACCTCCCACATGATACAGACTCACCCGAAGGTATAAAAACTTTCTCACTTACAGACTCATATACCCTCAAACCCAACCGTTTAACATGACTCGAAGATACAAATGACTGAGACGCCCCCGAATCAAACAAAACAAAGGTATAAATACCGTTAACAAAAAAAGTACCAGTGATAACATGTGCATCGTCCTCAGCTGCTTTCTTGTCCACCATGAACAGCTTTCCACTGGTCTTCTGTCCACCTCCCTAGACAGTACTTTCTGATGTGGTCGGTTTAGCACTCGACCCCTGATTGTTGTTGTTGTTCATAGCTGGTTTCTGATAGGAATTACCGCCATTGTGGTTACCTCCACCCTGGTAGCTCTAACCTCCCCGGTTAGACCATGACCCTGTTGGTCTATTCCTCGCATAACTCTGTGCCAGCCCCTGAGCTGATCTCTGAAGAGCTCCAGGTACACCCGTGCACTCATGTCTCTTGTGGCCTACACCGCCACTGCCATATCAGGTCATCCCCCAACTACCACTACCACTCATACGGTCACACCCAAAGGAAGCCCCAGCACTGAACCCTGACCCAGAAGAAAATGCTTTAGCCTGGTTGTGGTTGCCTTTCTTGTGGTTAGATTGGCCACCACCTTCACTCTCAGCCTTTATTTTCTTAACTACTCTCTCCTGAGCCATCTCCACGAACCTCTCAGCTCTCCCAGCCATCTCATACGCTTCTTTAACATCAGTAAGGACTCCCACGGATAACTTGTCCATTATCTTGGGGGTCAACCCCCTCTCAAATCTCAGCGCTAAGTTCTCCTCACTCAAACCCATGTCCTCAGCATACCTAGACTTCTCATTAAACTGCTTGTAGTACTCAAAGCAACTGACATATCAGATGTCATCCTAAACCCATCAAACTCCTCTCTCAGCTTACTCCTCACATGCTCAGGTACAAACTCTTTCCTCATAGCCCTCCGAAACTCTTCCCAAGGTATAGCAAATAAGCCCTGCTTCGTATACATCTCCCTAGCACTAACTTTCACCTTGTCCCACCACTCACCAGCTGCTTCCCTCAAGTAGAACACAGCTTGTTCCACTCTCATCTTATCAGGACAGTGTACCAGGTCAAGTATGTTCTCCATCTCACGATGCCAGTTGTCTAGAAGGTTTGGCTCCCCAATCCCCTTGTACTTTTTTGGGTTAAACCTCGCTATATAAAGGCTGATCTTAGAGTGATCAACCTCCTTGTTCTTTCCCACTCTCTTTAGGGCCTCCGTAAGAGCATCTTGATGCTCCAACATCTTAACTACATCGTCGATGTTCATGTTCTCAGCTCTCGCATACAAAGCGTTTCTCTTGGGCGGCATCTTGAAACTGTATAAGAAAGGGTAGATATAAACATACGCACTATAACCCCAAAACACGAAAACAGACTGCCCAGAACACACTCGATCGAGTGTCTAAACCTACTCGATCGAGTAGAGGCTACTCGATCGAGTAGAGGCTACTCGATCGAGTGCCCCCCATACTCGATCGAGTGCCCTGACATCAGACCCAAAACAAACCTTCTGATCTCTAACATACTCGACCGAGTAGCACAGCCACTCGATCGAGTGACCCTCTACTCGATCGAGTGCCCTATGTACTCGATCGAGTACCCCAAAACACGATTCTGGTTATAAAAACGTCAAATACCCACTCGATCGAGTCAGACCCACTCGAACGAGTACCTCACCTACTCGATCGAGTACCCCCTACTCGATCGAGTCATGCTAACTCGTATATACTACCCGCATGTTATGTTTCATATCCCAACATACTGTACAACTTTATAAACTCAACATTATAATCTAGCTACGCATGCGATTCTACACAACTCCTCATTCAATCATCAAAACAACTATTTCATGTTATCAAATGCCACGTAATAAACAACCATCATGCTTCTTATACAAACAACATATATATATATATATATATATATATATATATATATATATATATATATATATATACTTCACTAACTTTTCAATCACCATATCAATCTTCTACTCCCAACATCCATCAATTCACAACATATATCGTCACATTCACATACAAGCTAACAAACACCACATATGACCTTGACATACACCTCCCAGGTGACAGGTTCAAAATTGTAGGGCGAGATCGCGACTTTAGGACGTCTCCCAAGTCTTTGCATTAGCTCCTACAACCTTTACCCCGGGTTCATTTTAATTGACTCCCTATATTCATTAGATTCAATGGTTACAGGTTTCAGGATCGTCTCTCTGATACCATTTTGTAACACCCCCATACTCCAAGTGCCTTACCAGGACCATTCTGGTATAAAGATGCTACCATCTCGGTTGCCCGAGGCAATGATAATCATAAGACAATAACGAAACAATATTTAAATTGTATAAAGTTAAGTGAAAGGTTACAATCCTAAACCAAATACCAAAATACGGTTACATGTTTTCAAAACCAACTGTCTACTCAACTAAAGAAATGTTTAACAACTACTCAGGCTACAGCGGAAGACTCTATCATCTGAAAGTGGCACATCCCAGCTATCCCATGTAACTCGACTCATACCTACTCAACAACTGCTCACCATCCCCGAACGGATCACCACAGTTTTTAAAACAATAAACGAGGTCAGTACTAATCACACAATTTATATAATCCAACAATACAACAAACAACACAGCTCAATCGTCACATATATACTCCAAACTCCATTCCCAACTCCACAATACTGACTACACACTAAAGTGTGTAGCCCTGCTAGAGTTCCCATCGCAATAGGTCACTCCACGCCGCCAGTGGGGGACCGCAGCCGTTCCCACCAAATCCCCGCTCATCTCCGTTGAGCGATAAACCCAAATTCCATAATGTGCACATCCCTTCTGTGGCGGGTTCCACAGAAGGCGAATAATAGGCGTGAAGCCACTCCCGCAAGTGACTCCACTCAGCCAGGGACGGGCCCCGAAGAACACAGACAGATACAAACAATCACAACTACTAAACAACAATCAACACCAACCATCGTCACAATACTTGTATGATAACAATCAACAAACACGAATCACCACCACATATTATGGGACTAATACTGAGTAGGGAAACCCTATCTGGAAAGCAACACAGTCAGATGATCTCAACAGCTTTTATCAAAAGGCCTCTTCTACGAATCCTCCTCCTAACATACAATCATACAATTACTACCAAACAAGAAATACAACAAAACCCCTAAATCCCCAAATTAGGGTTTAACTTACTTTAACGAAATACCATAAAAACAGTACGTAGATCTTACCCTCGACGCAAGGATCACAAAGGTATAAAGAAAGGTGAATTCCGACCTTCCAAGCTTCGGGATTTGCCAATAATGCGATTGATGCGAAGAACGTAGATTGTTTTTTCTTTTGAAAGTAATTAGGTTTGTAAAGTGTATTAAGAAAGTGACGGAAGAGTTTATATATTAAATCACATTATTAACAAAACCCGACAAATCATCCCCCCGTAAACCGGCTACTCGATCGAGTAGCTGACATACTCGATCGAGTGCCGCCTACTCGATCGAGTATCGAGGTTACTCGATCGAGTACCCAACAGGTCAGAAACTGTTTTAAATCGTAAAACACCCTTACTCGACAGAGTAAGGCCCACTCGATAGAGTACCTAGAGGCTCATAAAACCGTAGTATTACAGTAAGGGCGTGACCATCTCGGTTGCCCGAGGTAAGTATATCAAATAAACTATAACAGAACGTTTGTTAAGTGTCCCTTACAGATTAAACCATCGTGACAAAGATTACAATTCTAACAACTGAAAGAACTACGAAACATGAGTGACAGCGGCAACTTGCTAAACAGCGTGATGACTCGATTCCCTTCCATTTCCCACAAGTAACATATCAACCAACACCTGCTAAACCAACAGCTCACCATCCCCGAATAGATCACCACAGTTTTGTATCATAACATGTAACACCCCAATATCCAAAGGAGCCTTAACTAGGCCTTCCTTAGCATATAAGGACATTACCATCTCGGTTGCCCGAGGACAGTAATAATCAAATGTCGATTAAAAAACTATTATGTTATATTACAAGTGTTTTAAACCAACTGATGATATAAAAGATACAACTCAAAGACTACTTGCTATAACTATCAAATCTCGTGAAAACTCATCCCTGCCCGGACTCCAGCTATCAACGACATCAACACCTGCTAAGACAGACTGCTCACCATAAGGGATCACGGCAGACACATAAAACAAGAAGAGAACCACATAAGGTCAGTACTGAGATAAAACACAGCAAAGCCAACAACAACTAGCAATACAATGTAACACAACCAGCCACACACAAGCAACCCACACCGATCAATCTCGTCGGGCATCGACCACTGGACCGACCACGCGGTGGGGGACCGCAGCCGTACCCACCAAATCCCCGCTCATCATACCGAGCGATAACCCTGTCCCATTAATGTGCACATCCCCTTCCGTGGCGGGTTCCACGAAGGGCGAAACTAGGGCGTGAAGCCACTCCCGCAAGTGACTCCACTCAGCCGAGAACGCATCTCGAGAACCACAGACAAACAATCGCAATCACAATACAACAGCAACAACCGTCAGTAAAAATACGACAACACCCAACAACCACAATACAACCACAACAACCGACACACTAAACCATCTACAGAAACTGAGTAGGCGAACCTACCTTTAAGCAACTGCAACCAATCCATGCCAACATACGACATATCCAGCAATCAAGCAAAGCCTATAACCACAACACAACATCTATTACTACCAAGCAAACCCTAACTGTAAAGACAAAGATACGGATGATGATGATGACATACCTATAAAGAGAAATTCGGCAAAAGACCGCTACCCGACTCAAACTATGCTCTCCTAAGGCACAAGGACCCTCAAAAGGCTTCCATGGAGGTTTTATGGTGAAGGGAAGGGAAAGAGGCGACTGAAGGATAGGAGGAATGAGGCGGAAATTATTTGCGGATTTAACAAGACGCGATTAAAAACCCTCGCTAAAAAATCGATACTCGATCGAGTACCCCACATACTCGATCGAGTGACCCCCTACTCGATCGAGTAACCACGCTACTCGATCGAGTAGCCTCTACTCTATCGAGTACCACTCATAACTCGTAACCCAAGATGGCTTTGGCACGCACTTCTAAGAACTATTCCCGCTCCCAAGGTCAGTCAACGCTGGTCAACGGGTCTCTAAAAGGGCGGGTATCACAGTCTTCCCCCCTTAAAAAGAACTTCGTCCCCGAAGTTCAACTCACCTAAATCAATGCACAAGACACGGGAAGACACGACATCACTATCCTTTCGACACAAATCACCTACTTCCCTGAAACGCCATCCCTCATGTCATCATATCATCATTATCTAACGCTCTATTCATATCGACTCTTACAGCTATCATATAAACATCATCATTATCAATTGTCACTCTATATGTATACATCCACCCTTACAAACTATCATATATAAAACATCAATCTCGCAATACGAACCAGCACAAACGACGATCACCGATCATATGGTAACAACTATCGACCCGAAACATATCTCATAACTAATACCACCATGTTACTCAACAACGCGATTCTATTACGACACATTGCACCACAACTATCTCTTTATAACATACTATCACATTCACTTCAATGAACTAAAGTAACCACTTACACCTCATATAAGCAATGTGATCAAAGTACTAGAAAATTTTGTAATTAAACAACAAAACATTATAAACGAATAACAACATAACTTCAAAATCAGCCTTTTTATTTTGCGACATTACTCTTCCCCTCTAAAAAGGAACTTCGTCCCCGAAGTTCACCACCAAAATTACCACACATATTACCTATTACTTGCATCACAATATAAATTAGAACCATATTATTTATTATGGACATTACTCACTAAGCCTATACTCGTTAAATTAGAAATCATACACAATCCACCGGAATAACTAGCCGCAGCATGTTATTATCGTATGCACAAGCGTATGAAAAGATGTAACTCCGGCGAATAGATCGTAATATGGCGGATGTAATATTAAAGCAACAAGAGACCATCACTACTCCACTATTTGTTACGGATATGTATATAAAACTCAAGCACGACTTTTAACATATGAAATTGACGGTTAAAAGGTGTTACTACGCACTAATAACCACATTAAACATCAAACTTGCAATTATAAAACAATTGAACACTTTTAATTTTTGAAAACTTACTGTAACAGTGCTACTCGATCGAGTATGTAAGGGTACTCGATCGAGTGCCATGCTACTCGGTCGAGTGTCTTGGCTACTCGATCGAGTAGCCTGAGATCAGAACGCTCCCTTTTTGCCACACCTATAGCTACTCGACCGAGTATGGGGGTACTCTGTCGAGTACCTATAGGTCAAAATTTTGGGGAACCTGTCATAATCACATATATATACCAAATAGTCACATAACTTAAGTTGGAATGACCTCCCAACTCATAAAATCCTGCAACAAAGTCAAGTAGTAAATCCGGCCTCATGGGCAAGCATACAAATCCGAAAAATAAAAGGTCCTAACAACCAACAACTACCAACATCCACGACCGACAATCATAATCAAGATAAAGAAATTAGGAGCATCACTCCTCCTGTTGTTGCTGCTGCTGCTGCTCAACCATCAACTCATCTCCTCCACCATCACCTCCCGAGGTACCCGCTCCCGATGACCCGATGCCTGCATCAACTCCCGCTCCCACTCCCGGGCCTACATGCCATGGGGTCAAACCACCGTAGGGAAAGGACTGAGGCGTCCCCCAAGCTGACTGATCCACTCTGTAAGAGTGGAAGACCCCACTATAGTCTCCAACACCACTCCACCAAAGCGGATGCGGTCCCTCGGTCCCTATCCCCTGAGTGTACGCCATCTCATGCATATTCCTGAGTGTCAAAGTAGATGACACTCTCTCTGCCAAGTAGCTAGATCGCGTCTCCGGGGTGTCGAGGTAAGGGTAGCACGGGAAAGGATGCTGCTGCTATGGTGCTACCGGTCGTGGCCTAGTCTCCACGGTCCTCTCTCTCACTCCGCGGGGTCCTCTCCCCAACCTGGGTCTCTCCTCCATGACCGCCGCGTTCTCCTCCTTCTTTGGCTCGGGCATCACCACTAGGATCGCGTCATCGATGAGGTAGGTCTGCAACTGACGGGGCACGTCAACATCCTCCTCCTCCTCGTCGGAGTCAACAGCTGTCACCACCGGCTCTAATGGCTCGGTCGGTGGAAGGTGCTCAAGAGCCGGAATCCCCATCCAACTCACGCCCCATACCCTCCAAGCCAGGCTACCGTCAGCCAGAGTTCTCAACCACTTTAGGTCGAGATAGTAATCACGGTCCATGGTAGGCACTGGGGTAGCCAGAGGCACATACTCCGAAGAAGCCTCAAAGGAGGTTAGGTTTTCAGCTAACCGAGTGGCGATAGCGCCACAACTCAAGTACCGGGAAGAGGCCGTAGCCATCAAGTCAAGGGCAAAGACAAACGATGGAAGGAGCATTAAAGACCACTTTCCTGGCCCGCTCCGGGTTCAAGTAAGACATCAGAAGTAACACCTCATGGTTGTTCAGCTTACTGATATCCGGTCGATCATAAAGGAGGTTCGAGAGGGAATGAAGAAAGATCCTCAATGTGACATGCTGAACATCATTAATCAGCATGTTACTTGAGGTGGGAGCTGGTTTTCCGGTCAGACAAGGCATCAGGCGGCAGACACCGCACTCAGCAGGGATATCAGTGATGGAGTCCTTGGGAGGCTTGGCCAACCCAAGGTAAGAAGCAAATTGGTCCATGGAAAGCAAGAAACTTGTGTTCATCAACCGAAACTCAACGGTCTGGGCACCTGGGTCATAGCTAAAGGAGCTCATAAACTCCAAGGTGAGAAAAGGGTAGGAGTGTTTCCTCAGCCTATACAACCCCGTAAAACCCAAAGTCTCGAATATGTGACGGACATCCGTCTCTATTCCCAACTCCTCCAAAAGTGTAGTATCTATACACCTCGTCGGCCTCATTTTGCGTTTTTGCAAAACTACAAAACGCTCTCTCTGTTTGAAATCTACAAACACAACAGAAGGGTATTCCAGAACTGCGGGTACCACGGGTACCACGGGTCCATACCCCTCCCCAATCTCAGGCTGTGTCACCCTCCCCCGTTTACTCTGACAGGTCCCTACGTTCGGTCTCGGCATCTGTTTCAGCATATGATTTTAAACAAACTTGCATAAACATGTAAAGCATATGCTTCACGTAATTGAACTTGGATGCAAAACTAAGTACACACTTTCACCGGTAATTTCCCAATTTGATATGCACATTCAGTTTATAGCTACTCATGTTTACTAGTTGTGAAAAGTTTATCATGATGAATACACATGCTCAACAAATTCCAACATCCTAGCATGATTCTAAGGTCACTCCATACACACTACTAATAACATGTGAGGCATTTGTACAAGCTCATGGAAAAGTAACTTAGGACAAATTATCATCATCTTCAATATTAGAAACAAATAACTCAGTTAAACTTGTCAGACGGTCTCTACAGCTGTAATTATTTTGACATATTCTTCGTGAATTAACACCACTACTATCATATTGAAGTTCAACCTTTACTTAAACAGTCATATACAACCCCAATTTTCAGATATAACAAACGAATTTCCACTTGGGGCACTTTTAAGACGGAGTTTTAAGGCAACTTTTTAAGGTGATAATCATCAAAATTCACTCTTCAACATGATATAAACAATATATAGTACTCAATTCCATCATCTAATCATTGTAAAACAATCTAAATTCAATTTCGATTTTTGTAAACCCTAGAAATTTTTGTTTCAATTTGGCAATTTCTAGTCTATTTTACAACAATTATTCACCAATAATTAAGAGAGGGGAGCATGTGAATCATATTACAACAATTAAAAGCAACAAATTGACCACATGAATCGAAATTTTCAGGTTATACACTCATCCTCAACAAATTTAAGGCATAAAAACATGTAAATAAGGAAGAAATCATACCTTGATTAAGTAGAAAAGTAAAGAAACGAAATCAAAAAGAGAAAACAACCCCAAGAATCACCACCAACACAAGATGAGGAAACCTTTTGAGAGGAAATTTTAGGCTTAGGGTTCGAATTATAGGGAAAGAATGAGAAGGATTAGAAAGAATAGGGGTTTTAAGAAACCCGTAAGGTTCACTGTACAGTAACCTACTCGATCGAGTGTCTAGGGTACTCGATCGAGTACCACCCTACTCGGTCGAGTAGGAGCTATTTCATCGAGTGTCTGCAGAAATTTTTCCACTTCCCGACGTCATAGCTTCCTAACTAGATCGAGTAAGGTCTACTCGGTCTAGTAAGCACTCGCACTCGGTCAAGTGTAGTTAAGTACTCGGTCGGAAATACGAGATAAATCGAAGATTCCTGCAAAAAAAAAACAATACCGCATGTCGATTCCAAACTGAGTTCGGAATTCGCCACTAGTCATCACACTTACTCACGCATTACCATTATTGCTCAAGCATCCCATATCGTTCAACAAATAAGGCTTATGCCATACTATGCTACAACAAATTACCCAACTCGGTTTATCTGCTACCGAGTCATCCACAAGCATAATCACGTCATCATACTACACTTAAACTCATTTTACCACATTACTACCAAACTCGTGTTTACTTCAACTTGAAACATATAATTAACATTAATTCATTCTTTCATATATCATATAAATGCATACTCTTCATCACGAATTAATCTATCATGTTCCAAATTAAATCATAAGCAAATCATCTTACATAAATCGTTTGTCACGCAGCGGAAAAAATTTCAACCAATAAACAAGGCATATACGCATTACTACATGCCATATTTCATAATATAACTCAACAATTCTTATAACTATTACACTATGGCTACCGTAGGACTTATAAACTCGCATAGTATTACCATTACCAACCACTTGAAGCAAACTCCAACATAATCACTTTCATATTACGGCATACACTTTCACATTTCACGCATTTCTATCAAATAAACTTTTGTCACGTATCCCGGAATCATCATACAAGCTCGTTAATCAAGCCAAAACTTCACTAAGCATCATCCAAACGCAACCATTATACACATCTCTATGTTAGCAAAGACCCGACCTCAGATAACTCCGACACTATTAACATACACATCATACATATACACACGGACTCCACATTCCCATACCATGTGACTGGCTTAAGTATCATGGGGCCAAGATTTTGAAATGAGGGCGCCTACTCACCCAAAACCTAGCATCAACTGGGGCTCCCATTACACATACTCCAGGTTCATTTTATTAGACTCACTACGTTCATTATTTTCTTTTGTTACAGGTTCCAAAATCATCTCTCTGATACCACTTTATAACACCCCTATATCCAAAGGAGCCTTAACTAGGCCTTCCTTAGCATATAAGGACATTACCATCTCGGTTGCCCGAAGACAGTAATAATCAAATGTCGATAAAAGAACTATTATGTTATATTATAAGTGTTTTAAACCAACTGATGATATAAAAGATACAACTTAAAGACTACTTGCTATAACTATCAAATCTCGTGAAAACTCATCCCTGCCCGGACTCCAGCTATCAACGACATCAACACCTGCTAAGACAGACTGCTCACCATAAGGGATCACGGCAGACACATAAAACAAGAAGACAACCACACAAGGTCAGTACTGAGATAAAACACAGCAAAGCCAACAACAACTAGCAATACAATGTAAAACAACCAGCCACACACAAGCAACCCACACCGATCAATCTCCGTCACCGACTGTCCACTTTGGACCAGCCCGCCGATGGGGGACCGCAGCCGTACCCACTAAATCCCCGCTCATCATACCGAGCGATAACCCTGTCCCATTAATGTGCACATCCCCTTCCGTGGCGGGTTCCACGAAGGGCGAAACTAGGGCGTGAAGCCACTCCCGCAAGTGACTCCACTCAGCCGAGAACGCATCTCGAGAACCAGAGACAAACAATCGCAATCACAATACAACAGCAACAACCGTCAGTACAAATACGACAACACCCAACAACCACAATACAACCACAACAACCGACACACTAAACCATCTACAGAAACTGAGTAGGCGAACCTACCTTTAAGCAACTGCAACCAATCCATGCCAACATACGACATATCCAGCAATCAAGCAAAGCCTATAACCACAACACAACATCTATTACTACCAAGCAAACCCTAACTGTAAAGACAAAGATACGGATGATGATGATGACCTACCTATAAAGAGAAATCCGGCAAAAGACCGCTACCCGACTCAAACTATGCTCTCTTAAGGCACAAGGACCCTCAAAAGGCTTCCATGGAGGTTTTATGGTGAAGGGAAGGGAAAGAGGCGACTGAAGGATAGGAGGAATGAGGCGAAAATGATTTGCGGATTTAACAAGACGCGATTAAAAACCCTCGCTAAAAAATCGATACTCGATCGAGTACCCCACATACTCGATCGAGTGACCCCCTACTCGATCGAGTAACCACGCTACTTGATCGAGTAGCCTCTACTCTATCGAGTACCACTCATAACTCGTAACCCAAGATGGCTTTGGAACACACTTCTAAGAACTATTCCCGCTCCCAAGGTCAGTCAACGCTGGTCAACGGGTCTCTAAAAAGGCGGGTATTACATAACACGGAGTCAGTCACCTGTAGAACCAAGTAAGAAAAATAACAAGACAACAACCAAGTCACGCATTACAGATTCCTCCAAACGCCACCAGTACCAGTAACCGACTACTCACCAAAGTGTGTAGCCCTGCCGGGTTCCCATCGCAACCGGAGACCCACACCGCCAGTGGGGGACCGTAGCCTTGCCCACCTAAGGCCCGCTCATTGCAACGAGTGAATAATCCATGTCCATTAATGTGCACATCCCTCTTGTGATGTAAACCTCAAGGGGTGAATCAAGGGCGTGAAGCCATTCCCGACTATGACTTCACTCAGCCGAGGGCGCACCTCGCGATCCACAAACTAACAACAACCAATCCAAACATCCAAGTAAGACAATTTTAATAACAATACTAATCATGCTAGTACATCAATCAACATCATCTTAAATCAATTAAACAGGCAACTGAGTAGGGAAACCCTACATTTTCGCTATTCCATGAAAGTGCGTCCATCAAACAAGTCAAGCAAAACTCCATGACGAATCCTAGAAGTAGCAATCATGTCATATCACTAAACTATGCAAGATCTACAGAAAGACAACAACAAATCACAAACTCAACTTGAGACGCCGACGACGGATAAATGTCCAAGACCATGCAAGAAGTATAGGGTGAGATGAGAGGGTTGGGAGAGAGAGATTAGGTTTAGAAAGAGAAAGGAACCATCGAAAAAATGAATTACGTTTAAGGCTCCGTGTTTTATAATAACGCGTTGACCGACGAGGTACTCGGTCGAGTATGGACATACTCGGCCGAGTACGCTTTACTCAGTAGAGTATCTTAACTACTCGGCTGAGTAACCCTAGCTAGGTCAAGTAACATGTTCTGTTGGTCAACTACTCTCCTATGTATCACTTGTTAAGGCTCTCCTTTAGTCAAAAGGTCAGTCAACGGGTTCCTAACAAGGCGGGTATTACAGTCTTCCCCCTTAAAATGAAATGTGTCCCCGAAGTTCGTCCCACACTTCCCAAAGCAACTCGAGGGATCACATAGTACTCATGCGACAAGGAAAACCACGTAAACTTATGCAATACCGAATAACGCCACGTATACACGACAAGGTTATTATCATTACATTTCTAACACCACCCGTTATCGTGACATGATTTGACGATTATGAAGCCACTATTTTATTACTATATGCAAGCCACTATGACGTTTAGAAAACAAGGCTGATGTCATAAAATAGTTTAAGTTGTGAAGCGACAGTTTAAAGACTAAAACCAACAATACTAAAAAAGTTTCGCTAACTTTGCCTTTTCTTTTGCCGCGATGTTATCTACCCCTCAAAATGGAACTTCATCCCCGAAGTTCACTCCAACCATAGAGATGACGTATGCATATATGTTAATACAACAATTATAAAAGCATGTATTACGTTTCTAACATTTATGAGCATGTACGGGACAGAAATAAGGCAACTATGTTTATATTACTTAGAAATAGAATAACATGCAATCACCAAACTAGGAAAAGGCATATACAACATATGACATAAATAAGCACGATAAATTGGTCATGCTATCATCCATACTAACTCTCATATTGCTTTCGTCTCCATTTTCAGCCAAACCGAAGTACTGTCACCACATAGATCATGCTCATACCATACCAGGCCCACACCGACACCAAGATGTTCATGAATATGTATAAAACAAGAGTAAAAAAACTTGATCTATCACACTTCAAGCTTAAAGTGACCACGGATGTAGATACCAGGCTA
The DNA here is from genome assembly GCF_048544455.1 of Silene latifolia. NCBI lineage: Eukaryota > Viridiplantae > Streptophyta > Magnoliopsida > Caryophyllales > Caryophyllaceae > Silene > Silene latifolia. Next base: position 52,572,943 of record NC_133536.1, read on the forward strand.
CTCGGTCGAATATCAGCGAATACTCGGTCGAGTACTTGATACTCGACCGAGTAGCAGATGCTCGGTCGTGTTTTTGAGACTAGAATCCAATATTTTTACAACATACACTCATGACATGAAAATTTCACCTGCAAAACACGTATCACGCCAACTACCACGGCAAGAATCCCGATCTTAGCGACCCAATAATACGGAAAAAGAAAGCAAGTATTGGCCTTATGACCGGTTAATATCATACAAAATAAAATCAAAGGTCAAGTGAGATACGAAATCCAACAAATAATTCAATCAACCAAAACAAAATAAATCAAACGGATCTCCGATGTCCGCCTCCTCATCCATATCCTCGCCGTCGCCGGTGCCAGATGTCCCCTCTTCCCGGAATGTGTCTGTTGGGTAGCCTCCGTCGGTCCACCTCCCGGTGTCATCTAACTGACTACCGTAGTTAGCTCCTCACGATCCCGTGAGGCAGCCATACTCGTAGTCCGTCGGTGTTCCCCATGAGTTACGGTCCACCCCGTAACTATGGAACACTTCAGTGTCATTCCCCGGGCCCCTCACCATACCCGTTGTGCTAACTTTGTCTCTATACCCTGGTTATAGGCCATCTCATGCATGTTTCGCAACATTAGAGTGGAAGAGATCCGCTCCGTGAGCTAATTGACCTGCATCCTAGGGTCGTTTACCGTAGGATAGGGCGAGTACTGGGTCGGATAGTAGCTAGGTGCGGTAAACGAAGGTCCAGTCTCCACCTCTCTAACAATCCTCCCTTCACGGTGCTCATGAGATGTCGAGACAGCCGTTTGCTTACCAGAATCAAGGATGGGCTCAGGCAAATCTAGAAGGATAGCGGGGTCGATCAGATAGTACTGGGCTGAGGTCGAGGTTCCCCACTCCCCGGTTCATATTCATCTAAGTGGTTGACCATCGGTAGGTTCTCCGGGTCAGGAAGTCTCATCCACTTGCCCCCTTCACCGTCCAAGCTAAAGTCCCGTCATCTAGCCTCTTAAGCCACTTAATGTGGCACTAGTATTGCTCATCCATAGTGGGAGCAGTCTCAAACAACCCAGTTCCCGACGGGGACTCAAAGTCAGTCAGTCGCTGAGCTAGGCGGGTCACTATGGCTCCGCAACTAAGGTAACGGCTCTTGGATCGAGCCATAAGTGCCAAACTGGAGCACACAACCCCGGGAGCACTGTAGTAAAAGCACCTCTCCCATCGAGGGTTAAGATAGGACACTAAGAGCATCACTTCGTGGATGTTTAACTTACTTACATCATCCCGACTAAACAGTAAACAGGTCATCATCCTCGGAAACATGCGGAGAGAAACATGTTGAACATAATTAATCAACACGGCACTCGAGCTCGGGGCAAGTCTGCCGGTAAGATATGGTAGGTAGTAGGCCACCATACTGTAGTCACAACATCACTCAGATATCCTTTGTCCTCAGCCTCTAACCCGAGGTAGTCAGCAAATGGTCAAGGGTCAACTCATGGTTGGTGTTTAGAATACGGAAACTAACTGTTTTCCCAATCACATCATATTCAAAACAACTCAAGAACTCTAAGGTAAGAAACGGGTAAGACTTCTTGCGAAGGTGGTACAACCCATCCATCCCCAAAACCTCGAAATATGTGCGATATATCCGAGTCCACACCCAAGGTTGCCAAAATCTCAGGGTCCACACAACGAGTTGGTCTCATGGTCCGACTCATCAAAGCCATGAAAGCAGCCCGCTGCTTGAAGCTATCAAAGATTAGCGATGGGTACTCGTCTACTTGAGGGACAAGCGGTTTTTGGCTTGATTGGCCTACCTCCATAGCATCATTAGCACGTGTCCTCTTCTTGGTAAATGCTTTTGGTTTCGGCATGCTGCAAAAATACAAGTTCAACGAAAATTTTCCGGAAATTACACCATGGTACGGGAGATTTTTTAGTTTATACACTTTTAAGACGAATTTTTCTATAAAAAGGCATGAATTTGCAACTCGGTAGAGCATTACCGCTATCAATTGAACCATTAAGAACATCTTAGTAGCAATCTATGCGACCAAAAATCAAAAATTTGGGCGAAACCTTAGAAATTTTTCGGTACAAATCGGGAATTTTGGGCATGGAAATTATCTTTTGCATGACTAAATCAACTAATACGAGCATTCACTACTAATTTAACATCATATCGACATAAATATTTAGTTTAAAGTGTAGAAAATTTCATATTGGAGGCAAGTTACTCAATTAATTTGATTAAAAATAAAGAGCTTTTGATTGTTACATTACCTTAGGTCGGAATTGATTAGAAAGAGCAAAGGCAAGAGCAAATCCAAGAACAAATTAACAAAATCACCCCCAAGTTTGTGTTTGAGAGAGAAAATTTTAGAAGTGTTTGTGAAATAAGGAGGAAGAATGAGGTGGAAGTTGGAAATAAGAAGAGTTATAAAGTTTCCGGAAAAACACGGGCTGAACCGCGATAAAGGAGTACTCGGTCGAGTACTAGACCTACTCGGTCGAGTAGCCTCTACTCGGTCGAGTACTTGGCCTACTCGGTTGAGTACTCAAAGGTTAGTAGCTGGCCTAAAATGCTAAAACTGAGTACTCGACCGAGTGACACTATACTCGGCCGGATTTCACTTACACGGTCAAGTATCCATCTTACTCGGTCGAGTTTACCTGTACAGTGACGGAATCGAAGATTTTATGAGTAATTCCTTGAAAAACAACAACATTGATCGGATTTCCACTCGTTCGGGACTCGTCACGCTTAGACCTTACATCTACCAAGCATTACGCAACATATCAGCTACACACCCCATGACGACTTAGTTACACAACACATATTATACTTCGCATAATTCCTTTAACAAAACTATCTATATTACATGTATTCATAACCTTCTCAATTTCGATTATAACACAACCAAAGTATAGACATAACCATACGCATACAAGTCTCTACTTCGTTCATGCACATATTGCTAACACGAGTCATTTATACCCTGGCCATCCCTTTACATGTCATGCACTTACTGTCTATCATTACTTCCTTTGTCATATACAGTCATACATAAAACTATAAATCAACCACCCAGCTCATCCCTAAGAACATACACACGACATTACACCATACTTTTATTCTAGTTATTTCAACCTTTGAAACTCAACACAAAGTAACATTCCAGGAACCACATATTACGCATTTAACACACACACACACACACACACACATATATATATATATATATATATATATATATATATATATATATATATATATATATAGAGAGAGAGAGAGAGAGAGAGAGATTGAGAGGCAGGATCCGGTGAGTTTGCCACTTTTCCTGAGTTACCCCAGCATATATATACAATTGATCTAACAAAATCAATTTCCTCACAATTCGTCATCACAAACACAAAGAACTGCTTCTCCCTCTAAATCTAACTACTTCATCTCTCTAAAACTATTTTCTCTTTTCGCATCAAACAAAAGATGTGGAAAATCAATCAAAATTTCCAAGTTCATCGACGATTTCATCAAATTCTTCCCAGTTTTTTTTTTTTTTTTTTCAATTCCATACGATTACAGCAAATTCATTCACAATTTCGATTATTTCAATTAAAACTATCAGGTTTTTCTTCAATTAATAGTCAAATTTCGGAAAACCCTAACACATCAAATCAAAACAAAGGTATGTATATTATTTACGATTTCTTAGCTAATAATCGAATTACTTCAGTGATTTTCGTAGCTATTGAAATCAAAAATAACTATTCTTATCAGATTTCTATGATTTTCAAGAGAATGATGAATTTGTGTGGTGCAAGCGGCTGCTTGTTCTTGTGGTGTTGGAGGATTTGAAGAAAATGGTATCACTCACATAATAGATGTTTCAATTGCCTTCAATCAGTTTAGACTATTCCAGGTTATTCCGTGTTTTGAATATAATTGAAATTCATTTTGAGTAAAACAATATACAATAACTGCTTTTATGAATTGAAATAACTGGGTTAATTCTATACAATAACCATGTATTCATAGAAATAACAAATCCCATTTTAAATGCTGCTACTTTGAAATTCAATTGTATTCGGAATGAAATAACTCAATTTGAACTTCATAATAACTGTGTCTTCGCACTAAAATGATTGATCAGCTGCTACTTAGTCGTTCATTTGTTTTCAAAATGAAATAACTCATTTTGAACTATATAATAACTATGTTTTCATATTGAAATAACTGTTGTTGTAATACAGGTTGTTCACAATGTTAAAACAAAAGAAACAACATGTGCATGCAAGATGTTTGAGAGGAAAGGAATCCTTTGTAAACACATTATATGGATTATGTCAAGAATGGGCTTACATAGCATCTCAGAGCAGTACATCCTAAGTAGATGGAAAAAGAGATCTTACAAAAAGCCCTTGTATAGTTTGGATGGAAAGCTATTGCAAGACTATGATCCTTTTTATTTAAGAAATATGGAAATGTCAACAGTATGGTCTGAATTTTATGCAACAATAAGTGTACTTAACTCGATGCCTGAAAATCATTTGAAGGGAACTAAGTATGATGCTGGCACAATTCCGAGAAAAGATAAGTCCAACCGAAGGAAATTTGTCGAAGGAACAAGAAGTGGAAATGTCGTTAGGTTGTTCGGCATCATCAAACGTTATTTTTCTTCCACCAAAGATTTCGAACAACAAAGGCAGTATGAAGTGACTGATATCCAAAAAGAATAAGGCACTTGAAAAGGCGAGCAAACCGAAGAGGCTATGTAATGAGTGCAAACAAAATCCCTATATTAGCACACCAACTGTTTGCAGATGTTTCTTATGCAAGATGTTTGCAGTTGTTGGTTATCTAGATTAGCACACCAACTGTATGTTAAATTTCTAGTTGAATGCGCAAACTCGGTTATCGTATTGAAAAACGCTGCTATTTGCAGTTATTGTAATGTAGAAACTCAGTTATTGTAATGTATAAACTCTGCTATTTGCAGTTATTGTAATGTAGAAATTCAATTATTGTAATGTATAAACTCAGTTATTGTAATGAATAAAACGTGTTATTATATTGAGATGAAACTCAAATATAGTAAATCTACCTTTTGTTTGTTATCATCTTGTTTAATTTAATAACTGCCATTATTTTCAATAGAATAATTGATTTTCTTCAATGAATGATTGAGATTGGTTAATCCAATAACCAAGCTAATAAACCCCTTCCCGATTTGTTGAGCGTGCTTTAGAAGAAGAATGCGAGGAAGATGAATTAGAAGCTGGATGATAAAAAAGAGGATGAAGATGAATTGGAATCTAAATTTGATAGAAGCAACACTTATTTAGAACATAAAAATAGAGTAATTGCATCAGAGTCGTATAATAATTGACTTAAATTATTACAATAACCGTGGTTGAACTTTACAATAACCATGCGTCAACTATGGTGTACTACAATAATTATTACAATAACCGTGATTGAACTTTATAATAACCATCATTGAACTATTGTGTACTTTGTCTCATACTTTATCCTTGGAGTTAAGCATTAACAAGAAGTTGTCTTGCTGGTGTTTTCATCATTCTTCCCAATGAGAATCATGTCTAGCCTATTGATAAGGGTTAAACCTGCAAAAAGCGAAAGCTCCCTGAAAGAAACAAAAACAACCAAGAGCGTAAGTTGAAATAACTATGCAACTGAAATACAATAACCACCCATAAATATTGAAATAACCATAAAAATACTATAAAATAACTTGTTAGTTTAGATAAATAAAAGCATACTTTGTCAAAAGGTAGTAACTAAGCAAAATGAAATACAATAATCCCACTAATGTATTGAAATAACTGAAACAACACAATACAATACCTGATTATTTCAGAGAAATAATAATGTACCAAAAAAACTCAACTGCATTAAGATCGACGCACCATTGTTAGCAACAAAAGATACTCTAAACAAACTCATTGTTCTGCCACCTATCTACATTCATAATAGTTTGATTGAACAACCAAAAAGAGAAACATCCAATTCAAAAATCGGGTGCAAAAACGCAAAATACAATTACAAAACTCTAGAATTATGCGAAAACGAAACAATGTTATTTAACAACACAAACGCAAGAAATTGAACAACATAATGAAGAAAAATGAATAAATTGAAGATTACACACACAAAAACATTAAATTCGAACAAAGAACAAGAAGGTGAAATGCGAATTGAATACATTGAACGAAAAAAGTAGTAGAAAAGGAAAAAATTAATTACCTGATTACAAGTAATTGAAGATGAAGATGAAGTCGAATTAGTGAGCGAGCATGAAGTAAGAGCACGAAGAAAAAGCACGAAGAAAGTGAATATCGCAGTAGAAGATGAATAATAGAGGAGAAATGTGAAGAGAGAGAAAGAAACTGGAGAAATGGAAAAAAAAGTGAAGAGCATAAAATATAAGTTTTGAATAAATGATGAAAGATTTAATCTCAGCCATCTATCTTAGATTAGATCAATGGTCCAGATTTAGAGGGGTAACTCACCAAAAATGCCCAACTCATATGATCATATATATATATATATATATATATATATATATATATATATATATATATATATATATATATATATATATAGAAGAAGGATCAAGTGAGTCCACCCAAATTCATTGAGTCCATGAGTCCTCTTAAGAGCCCTTGAAAAGATAGGATGGAGGACTAAGATTGAAGAGGAAAAACATGGGATTAGTGCAAAAAAGATGGGATTGTTACTAATTAATTAGTTTCCCTCACTACCATCACTAATAAAACTCTAATTTCACTATAAAACCATTCTTTTTCCACTCACTTCTCTCACCTATCACACAAATATCATCCCTCAATCTCTCTAAAAACCATAAAAAATCCAAAAATTCAAAAACCAAAAAAACAAAAAAATTCCCTCCTCTTTTGCCTCACCCCCGACACCCACCACCCCGCTGCCCCACAACACCCACCAACCCACCACCACCAACAGACCACCCCTACACACACCCGACGCACACAACCCGCCAGAACCGCCAACAACCAGATCCGCCACTCGCCACCGCCACCCTCCCTCACAAACTCCTCTCTTCCTCTCTCACCAACACCACTGCCATCACACCACAACCCCACCCCCTGCCTGCACAGAGCACCCGACCACCCTCCTTTCTTTTCCTCCACTAATGCGCCGCCACCACCACCACTCCATCACCCACACGCACAACGAACCCGCTCCCGTAGTCCACGACCCACCACAAAAACCTCCTTCACTCACGCACCCCGCCACCTTTCTCTCCTCCTCTACCATCACTAGTGTCACGGCCACCGCCACCCACCACACGCCCACCAACTAATCCTACCGACACCACCACCACGCAAGCCCACATTCACCCGTCCTTTCTCCACCACTACCCTCGTCTCCTTCCTCCCCCAACACCACCGTCGGCTCCAACAGCAACAACAACACCACCGTCGGCTCCCACGACGCACCTCCGCACTCCCGGCCTCCTTTATCGCTGCCATCAACAACCACCTTCAACTTTTTTTTAAAAAAAAAAAAATCCAGATCTGAAAATGTATTTTGTGTATTTTGTGTTGTTTTGTTTGTGTAAGATCATTTTTCTGCCTCTATCCTCTCCTCTTTCTCGCTGTGTATTTTGTGTTGATTTGTTTTTGTAAGATCATTTTTCTTTCTCGTTTTGTGTGTGTTTTTTTTGTGTGTTTTCGTGTATTGTGTGTGTTTTTTTTCCTCTCTTTCTCGTTTTCCTTTTTTTTTGTTTTTTTTTGTTTTTTTTTCTTATTTGTGTTTAAAGACAATTACCTCATTTTATTCTTAGATCTAAAAATATATATAGTAGATTATTGAAAAATAATCATATTGTCATGTTTTTTATTATTAGATCTAATAAATATATTTATTTTCAGATTTACATTCGTATTCTATACATTTTTGTCAGATTTACACTCCTAATTCTTTAAATTTACACTTGTATTTCCTCACATTTACACTCGTTTTTATTTAAATTTACACTCGTATCTCCTCACATTTACACTCGTATTACTCTTAGATTTACACTTGTATCTCATCACATTTACACTCGTATTTCTTTAAATTTACACTCATATTTCTTAACATTTACAGTTTGTATTTCTTAACATTTACAGTCGTATTTCTTAACATTTACACTCGTATTTCTTTACATTTCCACTTGTATTTCTTTACCAAAGTTGTACTACACGAGGTAAAAAAAAATGAGATAAAAAACATTATAGTAAAAAAAAAGTAACACTAAGAAAAAGAGAAAATAAATAAATGACAGTGGTTATATATGACAGGTAAGATTAGATCTTGACCATTCATCTCTAATATAATCTAGTGGCTGAGATTTCAAAGCGCAAACTCTCTCTCTCTCTCTCTCTCTCTCTCTTTCTCTCTCTCTCTCTCTCTCTCTCTATATATATATATATATATATATATATATATATATATATATATATATATATATATATATATATATATATATATATACGATTCCATACGTTTACCCCACGCGGTGTTGCTGGCTTAAGCATTATAAGGCCGGGATTCTGAGATGAAGGCGCCTTCTCACCCAAAACCTACATAAGAGGGCTCCCAACACACATACACAAGGTTCATTTTAATTTGACACCCTACATTCATTTGGTTCATTGGTTTAGGTTCCAAAATTGTCACTCTGATACAACTTTGTAACACCACCACTGAAGGAGCCTTAACAAGACCTTCCCCAGTAAGTAAGGGCGTTACCATCTCGATTGCCCGAGGTAAGTATATCAAATAAACAATAACAAGACCGTTTGTTAAGTTTCCCTTACAGATTAAACCATCGTGACAAAGATTACAATTCTAACAACTGAAAGAACTACTAAACATGAGTGATAGCGGCAACTTGCTAAACAGCGTGATGACTCGATTCCCTTCCATGTCCCGAAAGCAACATATCAACCAACACCTGCTAAACCAACTACTCACCATCCCCGAATAGATCACCACATTTTTGTAAACATAACACGGGGTCAGTCACTTGTATAACCAAGTAAGAAAAATAACAAGGCAATATCCAAGTCACGCATTACACATTCCTCCAAACTCCACCAGTACCAGTAACCGACTACTCACCGAAGTGTGTAGCCCTGCCGGGTTCCCATCGCAACATGAGACCCACACCGCCAGTGGGGGACCGCAATCTTGCCAACCTAAGCCCTGCGCATCGCAACGAGCGAATAACCAGTGTCTATTAATGTGCACAACCCCCTTGTGACGGGAACCATAAGGGGCGAATCAAGGGCGTGAATCCATTCCCGACGATGACTCCACTCAGCCGAGGGCGCACCTCGCTGGTCGGACTCACGTGGAGCTAAATTTTCGGTTACTTGTCGTTAGGAGCACCTAGACCAAAACAATATTTATAACTTCACAAACAACTTTACTATTAGTAAAGAGGTAAGTAAAGGTCGGATCCCAAGGGACGGGTATTGATGTAGGATTTTCGATTGCAAGTAGCGGTGTCTAGGGGTGTCATGATTTGGGTTGAGATAATAAGATCACTAAACTAAATAGCAATAAAAGTAAACAAGCAAGATGATTAAAATGAGATGTAAATAATTGATTAAAAGCACTAGGGTGTCATGGGGTCATAGGGGATTCATGGGAATTGATCATACAAACATATTCTCAAATTATAAGCAAGCAATTATTGTTGTGATGGATCGAGTTAGTTTATATCTTACAATCCTAGGAAGGTTTGGGTCCCGAAGCCGAATCGATTAGATTGTACAACACCTACAAGTCGACTGAATCCTCCCTACTCAACTATATGCATGGTCTAATGAGACTCGAGTTGATTTATGTCTTAGAAGTCTCATTGAAAAGGTAAGTGATGGGTAAAAAATGCAAGGATTCATAGGCTCGCATTTCATCAAACATAACATGTGCATAAGTTGAGATCACAACAAGCAAGCAAATAAATTATGAAAACATATTAAATTAAGCATGAATCATCCTCCATGTTGGTTTTCCCTAATTACCCATTAACCCTAGTTAAGGAAACTACTCACCCATTATCAAGTTTAACATGTTAACAAGGTTGTCAATCATATTAACAAAGCAAAACATGATGAACAAGTAAGAAAGATTAACAATAATTAAAAAGGGATTAAGAGAATTATACCTAATAATGATTCCAAAATAAAGCAAAGAATAATAGAAGTGCTTGATGAATGATTGGAAGGTTGTCAATCTCCCAACAATAACCCAAATAATCTTCAATTACCCAAAATAAAAGATGAACAAAAGAGAAATTAAGGAAATGAGATTTGTATTAAGACTTGATTAGAAGTTGATTACAAGATTAAGAAGAGATTTAGAATGATATAAACTACACTAAAAATTGATAAGAAGAATATGATTAATGTAATTAGACTAATGGGGTATTTATAGTGGAGATTAGGTACTCAAATTAGGGTTTACTAAGGGCTTAAATGACGATTAAGTCCTTGAGGAATCGCACCTCTCAGAAAAAGATGCGGGTTTCCTTTTTGCCGGTCTTCCAAAAATATGCGCATCTTTCATGGAGCAAAAAAAGGACATATGGGCCTGTAAGACAATCCGAGCGTCCAAGGGTCGGGACGAGCGGATTCTGGGGTGGCTGGACAGCGGATTGATGCTTGGACGAGCGGATTGGGGCGTGGTTGGACGGGCGTCCCTATGGCATGGACGCTCGGATTCTTCCAGTCTTGGAAGGGCGTCCTGCTTGGTTGGACGAGCGGATTAGGTTCCAGCCTTCCTTTCTTCTTTTCTTCCTCTCTTCTTCCAATAATCCTCCGGGATTTAGTGGGGGATGCAAGGATTTCTTCATCATTGCCCATCTACTATAATATGTACAAAGGCCTTCTAGTCTTGTCTTCTCTTTGATGCTTGGTCATTAGATTCGATCAATTTAGCTCTATTTTGCCATGAAAATGCAAGGTTTGCACTCCTCTCCTACCAAGGAAACAAAACTTCAAAGAATATGCAAAACAAAGGACTAAAGATAGTAAATGACCTAAATATGCACTAAAAAGCATAGGAACGAGGCTAATTCGGGGACTAAATATGCTCAAATAATGGTCACGACAAATATCCCCAAACCGAACCTTTGCTCGTCCCGAGAAAAGACGTGACAAAACTAGGACCCTTATTTAAACTATCCTACTAATATAGCCGACATGAGACAATTAGCGGGTCTCACTCCGCCCCTTCAACTCACAACAAGACAACCATGAGGTAGGATGCCTTCTTGCAAGGCAAGATGGGTCTTGCCAAAATGGCGACACATCCAAACATTAAAGCACACAAAATAAAGTAATGGATGCATCTACAAAAGAATAGACACTTTCCTTATCTAAGTGGCGGAAATTATCTACAAGAGAAGCAATTCAAGGGTACACACTCCTTCATAGATGCAATTTCTTCAAACTACTAAGCCTAGAAGGATACCAACAAATCACCTCCAAGTTGTGTCAAGCTAGGGTACCTTTGTCCTCAATCGTTAAATGCTTTTGTCAAGAATAGGCTCCCTATGGTGTTAAAAACACTGGAGGATCGCGGAATTCCCCCTCTTGCCTAGACAAGAAGAAGGGTCGTCCCCTCTCTACCATGCACAAAAGTGCATACGATGGATAAAGAGATCGATAGAATTTGAGTTTCATTTGGCAGTTTGCTTTTGTTGTTGTTTTCCCCCCAATTTCCTGTGGCATATAACATTTGAGAACACTTTCTTTTTGCCATTTCTTTTAATTTTTGGCATTTCAATACTTGACAATTTTCAACTTTTGCATTTTCTTTTGAACATTTTCAAAGTCATCCCAATTTGTAACGAGGGTGCCTTATATTTGAAGCATAGGAGTTTTCATTTTTGTTACTCCTCTTTTATTTTGATGCATTTTGCAAACTTTTTCTTTTCTTTTCTTTTCATTTCTTGAACTCAAATTTTGAATAATTTGTTTTTGTGCCCATTCCCTTTGATGACAAAATGTGGTAGAACATGGATGAATGATGGTTGCATGGTTTCAAGGTTCACCTTGTAATAAACGGTAGCCAAGGAGTTATCACACCACAAGGTACTCTTCACTAGGCCTTAATCCATGGGTCAAAGGATACTAGCATGACACATCCTAGGGTGTTTTACAAGTATTCTAACAAGCAAAGTCTTAAGAAGAAAAAGCATCTACTAGGGCCTATATACACTTGTGAAGCTTCCCAAGTAGACGGTTTTGCAAAGTTTTTCTAACATGCAAACTACATGCCATGATGCAACTAACATTTATACATCCTAATGCATATGCTTCTACCAACTAGTATGCCAAATAATCTAAATACAATCCTAAATTCACATTGTTTTTACCGCATCAATCAAAATAAAGCCACATAGTCATTAACATAAAGAGGAAAAAGGATATTGGAAAGATCATACCATGCGGTCTTCAATATCCTCATGTCTTGGATGTGGCGTAGTCAATCAATGTGAACAAGGATGAACAAACACAATATATACAAAACAATATATACAAGACTACACTAAAAAGGAAATGAACATGTTTTTGATTTTTTTTCAATTTTTCAATTTTTTTGGATTTTTCGAAATTTATGATTTTTTTGGATTTTTGAATAAAAGTCAAGTTAGAATTTCCCATCCCCACACTAGTATGGGCATTGTCCTCAATGGCCAATACGATAGGAAATTATGCAAGCATGATGCATGATTTCTAAACTAAATGCCAACTATACTAAGCTACACTACATGATGCATGTGTTTTTGTTATGGCGGAGAGCATAATTTAAATTAGCTCCCGATGCATATGCATGGACTTCCCCAAACCAAAATAGACATTATTTCTAACGTCTTGAATTTCGGGGTGGTTCATGCACATGGAATGCAATGCATGAAACTACAAATTGTCATTTTGGATTTTACAAATTGTCCTCCATGTTGCTAGGACTCCACAATCAAATGATCAAAATAAAATAAAGAAAACAAAAGAAGTAGACAAACCATAAGAGGGGTGAAAGAATGTAGGAGCCTCCAAGGTTTGCTAATCCTCCATCATATCATCATTATCATCATCTTCCTCCATAGATGTGGAATCATCTCCACTCCCACTTTCACTTCCTTGCTCTTCCTCACTTTCTTCTTCCTCTTCTTGAACTTCTTCTTCTTGAACACTTTCTTGAACCTCTTCTTCTTCACCTTCTTCATCAACATTCTCCTCTCCACCCGGTCTTCCACCACTAGAGGTGCTAGGAAAGAAAACTTCCCTATCCGCCCAACTAGGCAAAGGACATGATGGATCAAGGAGTCCTTGCCTAGCTAGATGTAGGAGGGGCGGATATTGGGCCTTGTAAGCATCCACTCTATCATTGTAATCTTGCTTGTGCATTTCCCTCATGAGTAGAGTCATGTAATCATTTCCTACCTCGACATCCTTGGGTTTGAACTCGTGAAACTCAAATGGGTAGGGTGGTGTGACAATGGAGGAGGAGAGCTCGTCAATCTCGCCTCTTTGTTATTGAATAATGTATTCGGTCTCCTCGGAGAGTGGAAGAAGGTAGTTTGGTCAGTGAACACTCAATCGGCAAATCTTTGAAGGCAAGGTGAAGGATCTAGCTTTATTGGTTAACCACCCATATTTGGTGTCAAGAGAATCATGATTGACCCACTAAAACTTGTGAATCATGGTGTCCATGTCAATGAGATGACCTCTGTAACACCCCCATTTATTTAAGGGCCTGAACTAGGACTCCTCAGATAAATGACGGTGTTACCATCTCGGTTTCCCGAGGTAGTGAATAACAAATTAAACTCCAAGGCAATTTATTTAATATTTCAACTTAATTATTACAAATTCTCCTTTTAAATTAAATTACAAGAACTGACGTAAAAAAAAAAAGTGAAGTCTTCTAGATGATGATCTAGCTACTAGGTCGTCTGATCCAGTGTCTCACGCCCATCCAGCTCCCGTCCTATCTCATAAACCTGTCAAGTCTGCTCCCCATAAAACGGTTCATCACAGGTGTTCACGAATACACAGGGTCAACCATGAGGTTGAGTAGGGAAAACAATAAACAATAAAATATGATATGCATGATTCTCCGCCACCTCCATCCACATCTCAACTCATCACAACATCTCATACCCCAGAACGCCCAGCCATACCGATCCCCGGTAGACTATAAATATCGACCGAAGTCGATCTGCCAGCTCAACAGCTGAGGACACCAGGGCAAGTCCTGCAGAACCCGCCTGGGCCTTATCACAACATCACATCGTATCTCAACATCGTCACCACCACATCCTCCTCCAACTCCAATGCATATGAAATGCTCAACAGTAATTAATGCAATGCAATATGTATATAATTCACTGAACTGATAAATCATAAAGTCATGCCAGTTACCCGATGTTGTGATATCATACTCAATACGATCAAATCAGTCAATCACCTTTCCGAATATAAATGATAACGTAAATCAACAACCAGGAATCAAGTCAATACAATTCAACAATGACGATAATAAGACAAGTGTATTTCCCTACCTCAAGTGCCAGCAAATCCAATTAAGCAGTTAAGCAGTCCAGAAGGTAAGCAATGAATTTGGTTACCGATCCTTCAATTAAATCGTCACCTAGAATAATTATAATAATTATAATTACTAACTACTAAATAGAGAAATCTCCCAAAATAGAAACTTTCCCGATATAGTAACTTTTCTCTTTTAACAAACCCGACTCAGAATAATTAATATGATTAATTATTATTTTATCTTAACAACTCGGAACTAAAACCCAAAATGGTAATTAAAGGATTAACGAATTATGTGATTTAATAAAAACCCGAATCAATCATTTGAATAACCCGACATCCGACTCAAAATATGTCTTTAATTATTTTAATACACTCGGGAATCAACTAAATAAATTATTTAATTAATTAAGAGTACGACCAAATACGAAATACAACGATTAACTATGAAAACCCGTTTCAAAAACAACTCGAATAACCCGTCATCACCCCCGTCCCTTCACACACGCTCACCCGCCACCACAGGCCACCACGTGGCCGTGTCAACCGCCAGCCCACACCCCCACTCTGCCCCAGCCACCGACGGCCACCCCCACTGGGGTCGACTACCGCCGGCGAGTCAAACCCAGGCCGCCATTTGGCCTGGTTCACCACCACGGCTCACCAACACCCCCTGTTCTCCCTTTACCACCACCGCAGCCCAACATGTGTCCCCTGCCAAACAACCACCGTCCTACTCTCCGTCAACCCACGAACACCGACACCACAGCACCACCGTCTCGACCTCCCCCTAGTCCACGGTGGTGCCACCCAAAACCCACCTGTCCAAACTCCCCTGAAAACCCATGTAATAACCCGTTTCTACCACCCTGTCGATGCCGCCAATCTCTGCCCCTACAACCACCTATGACCACCCTAACCACCACCACTATACTCGCCCTATACCACCCATTATCATTACCCCGACACCAACCACCAGCAACCTCACCAAGACACGAACAACCCTCCCAAAAACCCGACAGACAGAAATGAAAACAGAGAAGGGAGGTGAACGCTTACCTTTCCGCCACCACAACGGCCACCTATAGCCACCTATGAACGTCGACAAGCTTCCCTAGCTCTTCCTTGCAGTGCCCTCAATCACCCACGGCCACTCTCTCTCTCTCTATATGCGTGAGGTTTGATGTGGAGGCTGATGAAGGGAGGGAGGCGGCTGAGAGAAGAGGGAGGCGGGTTGGAGGGGGTTACTATTAGGTTTAGGTTTTTGGTTTAGGTTTAGGGTTATGGTTAGAGTTAATTAGGGTTAATTGGGCCTTAGTGTTTAATTGGGCTGGACAGTTATTGGGCCAGCTCACATGTGTCAGCTCACATTTCGAATTCCATATAAAACCGTCTCAATTAACTTATATCGATATAACGCGGTTAAATAAAATAACTTAATGAAATTATCGACTCAATAATTTACCCGACTTAATTAGTAATATGAATTGTATAATAATTAATATATACTAATATCCATTTAATTTATTATATAAAATACGGAGTATTACAGTCTTCCCCCCTTAAAATGAACTTCGTCCCGAAGTTCGCTCCCGTACCCAAACCTCAAAATGGTATTGTATATCGTACCTACTGAAGTCACGCATTTCTAACTTGGTTAACACACCCTTTTGACACATCAATTACACATAACAAATACGAAATGTTACATTCTGCCCTCCTAAAAAATAAACTTCGTCCCGAAGTTTAACTCATTTTCACTTACCCAACTAACTACAACTAATAACTACCTGAGAACACAAATGCATAACAACTAAATAATCGTCTGAGAACACCGTCGTCTTCCATCTAAATTCCGATCTCGAACTCAAGTAACTCAATAACCATGATCACACTGGACTGTAAACATAACTCGGCACAAAGGCCCCACAACTCATAACTCAATACCAGTAGTTTGACTTGTATTCCTCTTTTTCACCTCAACCAACTAACAGAAGTATGAATAAAACGTATAGAACTCATTTGTATAGATACCCCACAACGATACCCCACAACGAAACATCTACTTGGTCAAAACTACCATCTACAAACAAGTGTAACATAAACGTTAAGATTTTACAATCCTACCCGACTAGAAACATGGTTACGTCCTCGTAACCTCTTTTTAATTTTCATATACCTATACAACAAAATCATTATCAACCACATGTGACAGGAAAGAATACATGATAAGAGATTGCGCATCAACATTAAGGTCGAAACGAGGTTTTATTAAGGAATTAACTGATTGTCAACAAGTAGCATTTATTACTAGCTCATGCTTAACTTAAAACACAACATCAAACTAAAAGAACAACAAGAAAGGAACCAAGGTTTACACGGTTTCACAACTAAACAAATTTGATGATCAATTATAGATTATGAACGAGCGAGAGCAAAATCAACAAAACAATTTAAGAACTTCTCACATTTGTAAACATATCACAGAAATAGATCTACCACTATTATCTATCACAATCACGGGATCTTATTAACACGTCCATTCAACCCTTTACTCACTCACTGGTTTAGGTCACGAATTAGGTCGATGAATTTAAGCAATCAACAACATACCCATAATTCATACTTTAAATTATAAAAATTGTTTGCACGATATCAATTCTGAAAACACGTTTCCCAATAAAAGTAACTACGTATGATCTATGACAACGACAACATTACTTCCATATCACACCTATGTTTCACATTTTAGCAACCATATCACTCAATTGTGTCCAGCAACTTAGTATAATTCATTCTCAGCAAAACAAGAGATATTGTATAAATAGTTTAAACATATACATTTGCCATCATATACTTTGTAGAACACGAGCTATGATAAAAGATTAGCAACTTGAACAACTCCTCTGATTTGCATGATTGAATAATTAGGCAACTCGTAGGCTCAATTAAATGTAACTATAATGACTATCACTTAAACCAATGCATATCATGTGAATCATCCCATTATAATTGCCAACATAGTTATCATAAACAATCTTTATTAGAATATAATTGATAGTGACGACTCGAGAATATAGATATGTCAGATGTCGTGTTACGATTGCAAGAATCACCTTAGCATTTTATGACAATATAATAACGAACATATCCAATAAGAAATAATTCACTGTTTATTATCATGTTATAGGTGTAGGTCCAACTGAAATAATTTAATGCGATGAAGGTAATAAATATAATTATGGGCACACAACTCATATAAAAGACATTAGAACTCAGATGCATCCTACATATGTGAACATTTAGACATACTCACTACTACCATCTATGTGTAAACATTTAGACATAATTATTATAATTATCCATGCGAGTATATTAGAACAATCAATTAACTTTTAACGCCATCAACTTACCAGATATGACAATATAGTTTTATATCTACATATATCCGACCACTATGCAAACATGATGCACACACCAGAGACATTACAACATGCCAAATGTATATAAAATATGCAACAACTGGACTCGTATAAAATATTTCACCCTTGATTAAGAATCAATTTAAGCTATTCAATTTCACTCATACTATCATGCCAACAGTGTTATCAACTAGACTTTAATTTTATCACTTGTTAAGATACACAACTACTGATCATGCGTGCTACTATCGTCATATAAAGCATTATAAATTCACATTACTAAGGCTCATGAATTAATCAAACAACTGTATGAAACTCAACCTAGAACACACATTTTACAAGTCATGTTTCACGTTGTAACTTTCAAAGATCACGAATAAATAACCGTTCTATTAAAACTTGATTCATATTATTTTTATAAAACACGGAGAGTTAAAAACACATGGGAAAAAGAATTAGGTCTAAAGCACAAGAATTCCATTTTTAAAGCATTTTACAACTCAGTTGCTCCAAATAAGCATGTGACAGCAATTGGTCCGAAACTTGGGTCAGTTTGCAAAACGTACCATTTAATATAGAAACATCTAGAATTTTCGTGGCTTAACAATTTGAAAACATATGCGAATCTTCTGATCGATGGAGTTGGAATTATGCAAAAATTATCAGTACAATTTAAATGAGGATTTTTACAAAATCATTGGTCAAAACATCACTGCACAGAAACTTCCTGACCACAACCCACTAAAATATTTATTACTCCTAATCCGTATATCATATAAGCATGAAACCAACGCCAAATGAACACTAACTCACGAGGCTATCTCTCACAAAATTTTCATCCATAGGGAATTAACAAAAAAGAAATGACAGCAAGATCAATTAGGGAGTAAAATCAAACAAACGTGTTTCAGCACTAGGTCATTCATCTGCTATGTTCCAAGCTCTTACAACCACACTATCGATACTAACTCATCCTAACTTAAATCCCACAATGTATACCTTCGTAACATCTACCCCATAGAATCCCGTTGCATCTCGATCTACTCCTTAAATCTAATCATGATTGCTATGACTAGAAACATGCAATTCAATAGTGTTTCTTATTACTATCACAAGACTATACTAGCATGGCTTTGGGATCACATAACCGCATATCACTAGACATAATAGTACTATCAGCACATCATTCAACATCCACCCAGGTAAATATCATAATTTCGTAATTATTTTCACGCTCACGATTACCACATTCCAACACTTCATTGATTGTCAATCTGAACACGAAGATTTATTTCTCATTTCCACAACATCATATGATCACATCATCATTTATACAAAATACTTACCGTAACGTTGTCCTGTAGAATGGTTAGAACATATGGGTCTCAAGGTGTACATCCACTCGATTATATCCAAGGTTTTCCTTCTAACTACCCCATTCACTCAATTTCTCTCGGGTTACCTGGTTCAAAACTGAGAGGGCAAAAGAGCACGTATTAAGGGCGCCTTCTTAACCGCACTGTGAGCTCCTATCAGTTTATTCCCAGGGGTTCATTTTATTTAGACACATCCTACGTTCATTGGGTTCATTGGTTTAGGCCTGAGGATCGTTCGCTCTGATACCACTTTGTAACACCCCCATTTATTTAAGGGCCTGAACTAGGACTCCTCAGATAAATGACGGTGTTACCATCTCGGTTTCCCGAGGTAGTGAATAACAAATTAAACTCCAAGGCAATTTATTTAATATTTCAACTTAATTATTACAAATTCTCCTTTTAAATTAAATTACAAGAACTGACGTAAAAAAAAAAAGTGAAGTCTTCTAGATGATGATCTAGCTACTAGGTCGTCTGATCCAGTGTCTCACGCCCATCCAGCTCCCGTCCTATCTCATAAACCTGTCAAGTCTGCTCCCCATAAAACGGTTCATCACAGGTGTTCACGAATACACAGGGTCAACCATGAGGTTGAGTAGGGAAAACAATAAACAATAAAATATGATATGCATGATTCTCCGCCACCTCCATCCACATCTCAACTCATCACAACATCTCATACCCCGGAACGCCCAGCCATACCAATCCCCGGTAGACTATAAATATCGACCGAAGTCGATCTGCCAGCTCAACAGCTGAGGACACCAGGGCAAGTCCTGCAGAACCCGCCTGGGCCTTATCACAACATCACATCGTATCTCAACATCGTCACCACCACATCATCCTCCAACTCCAATGCATATGAAATGCTCTGTGATAATTAATGCAATGCAATATGTATATAATTCATCGAATCGATAAATCATAAAGTCATGCCGATTTACCCGATGTTGTGATATCATACTCAATACGATCAAATCAGTCAATCACCTTTCCGAATATAAATGATAACGTAAATCAACAACCAGGAATCAAGTCAATACAATTCAACAATGACGATAATAAGACAAGTGTATTTCCCTACCTCAAGTGCCAGCAAATCCAATTAAGCAGTTAAGCAGTCCAGAAGGTAAGCAATGAATTTGGTTACCGATCCTTCACGAATTCGTCACCTAGAATAATTATAATAATTATAATTACTAACTACTAAATATAGAAATCTCCCAAAATAGAAACTTTCCCGATATAGTAACTTTTCTCTTTTAACAAACCCGACTCAGAATAATTAATATGATTAATTATTATTTTATCTTAACAACTCGGAACTAAAACCCAAAATGGTAATTAAAGGATTAACGAATTATGTGATTTAATAAAAACCCGAATCAATCATTTGAATAACCCGACATCCGACTCAAAATATGTCTTTAATTATTTTAATACACTCGGGAATCAACTAAATAAATTATTTAATTAATTAAGAGTACGACCAAATACGAAATACAACGATTAACTATGAAAACCCGTTTCAAAAACAACTCGAATAACCCGTCATCACCCCCGTCCCTTCACACACGCTCACCCGCCACCACAGGCCACCACGTGGCCGTGTCAACCGCCAGCCCAGACCCCCACTCTGCCCCAGCCACCGACGGCCACCCCCACTGGGGTCGACTACCGCCGGCGAGTCAAACCCAGGCCGCCATTTGGCCTGGTTCACCACCACGGCTCACCAACACCCCCTGTTCTCCCTTTACCACCACCGCAGCCCAACATGTGTCCCCTGCCAAACAACCACCGTCCTACTCTCCGTCAACCCACGAACACCGACACCACAACACCATCGTCTCGACCTCCCCCTAGTCCACGGTGGTGCCACCCAAAACCCACCTGTCTAAACTCCCCTGAAAACCCATGTAATAACCCATTTCTACCACCCTGTCGATGCCGCCAATCTCTGCCCCTACAACCACCTATGACCACCCTAACCACCACCACTATACTTGCCCTATACCACCCATTATCATTACCCCGACACCAACCACCAGCAACCTCACCAAGACACGAACAACCCTCCCAAAACCCGGCTGACGTAAATGAAAACAGAGAAGGGAGGTGAACGCTTACCTTTCCGCCACCACAACGGCCACCTATAGCCACCTATGAACGTCGACAAGCTTCCCTAGCTCTTCCTTGCAGTGCCTTCAATCACCCACGGCCACTCTCTCTCTCTCTATATGCGTGAGGTTTGATGTGGAGGCTGATGAAGGGAGGGAGGCGGCTGAGAGAAGAGGGAGGCGGGTTGGAGGGGGTTACTATTAGGTTTAGGTTTTTGGTTTAGGTTTAGGGTTATGGTTAGAGTTAATTAGGGTTAATTGGGCCTTAGTGTTTAATTGGGCTGGACAGTTATTGGGCCAGCTCACATGTGTCAGCTCACATTTCGAATTCCATATAAAACCGTCTCAATTAACTTATATCGATATAACGCGGTTAAATAAAATAACTTAATGAAATTATCGACTCAATAATTTACCCGACTTAATTAGTAATATGAATTGTATAATAATTAATATATACTAATATCCATTTAATTTATTATATAAAATACGGAGTATTACAACCTCCTTTAACCGCCACATAAGTGTTGTCTTTGTTGACATTTGGGTTAAAGTGCTTGGGCAAATGGGTAACTAGTCCTCCATTCACAATGAAAGCGGTGCCCTCTTTACCACAATCGACATTAAGCCATCGTTCAACCAAAAGTCTTAGAGCATTATATGGCTTAGTATATTCCCTTCCTATGTTCAAGGCCGACTCAAGAAGAACACAATCGAGCTTGGTAAGATGATTAGTGCCATTTCTTGCTATCAAAGTATTCCCAATGACCTTATACCACACTCTAATGCCCGGATGGTGGACTAATAGAGCTTGACAATCATGAAAGCGCACAAATTTCTTTCCGGAAATTGACTCCCAAAGAGGAGCGGGGTCATACTTGTCGGGGATCTTTGTATATTTCGGGGTATCTCTAAGGCCTAAAATCTTACTCAATTCGCCATAAGTGATGCGTCTATCAACATTTGCAAGACGAAACTCTATGTGGGTTCTAGTCTCCACCCGGCCTTGTGACTTTCAAGGAACTCAAAAATTTCAAGGTGAGGGAGGGGTATGTCAATGCTTTCATGGTAAACAATTTACCCAATCCCATAGCCTCAAATAAGGTTTTGGTTTGTTCAAGAACACCCAACTTTGTCAAAGCCTCTTCACAAATAAATTTTGTAGGCATAATGGTCTTCTTAGCAAAGAGAACAAATTTATCCCTATGAGAGTCGGAAGTGAAAATTACCTCCAGATAATTGGATAATTGCTCAATGACCGGAGTTGTTGATGTTGTAGCTTCCATAGGGGGACCTTGTTGAACCTCCAACCTTGCCTCATGGACTACCAATGCCTTTGACAATTGTTTTGCTTGAAGAGTTTGTTGCCTTTTTGAAAGTGTCTTCTTTGGGGGTGCCTTGTTACCTCCTTTGGTTCTTGCCATTCTTGATTACACCAATGAAATATTGAAATCTTCAATTTTTAGTTATGCTCAAATCGATTTAAGATGAAAGAATGTTGCTTTATATCTTAAAAATCGACTCAAAGGTTAAAGATTTTGGTGTTTGAATCAATTGTTGTTGCAAAAGGAGTGATTAATTTTTGTTGTGAGGACGTTTGGATTTGATTTTGTTGAATTTGGTTGAGGAAATATGGTTTTGTTGATGTAGAAGATGAGGGTTTTTGGGGTTTTTGGGTTTTGGGTAGTGTTTGAATGTAGAAGAAATGAAAATGAATGAGGGAAAAAGGGTTTAAAAGACCCGTTATTTTTGAAACAGCAGCAGAGGACGAGCGGACCAAGGGCTGGGACGCTCGGATTCTTCGTGTTTGTCTCAGGAAAGGAAGCCACATGAGGAGCGTCTTTCAGCAAAGATGAGCAGATTTTTCAATTTGGGATGAGCGTCTTCCTGGACGGACGCTCGGATTCTGTTACAGGGAGATACTTCAAAAATCAACAGCAGAAAGACGAGCGTCTTCTCTGTAAGACGAGCGTCTAGAATCAGACGAGCGGATTATCAACTGAGACGCTCGGATTCTATGACAGATCATTTTTTTGAATTCTGCAGCTCTTCCAGATGAGCGGATTGTATCTTGGACGCTCAGATTCCTTGACGACGAGCGGATTCACCTTTTGGCCGCTCGGATTCTTCCTTGACCACACAGATTCAGGTCCATCCGTGGGTACTGCATAACCCGTAACATTTTCATTCTTCAATTCTCGTGTTCTTCATTGTAGGGGCATTACAAAGGCATGAATAGCCTAGGCAATTGCTATCCCCACACTAAGTCAAAGCACTACACATTACTGAAATCATAAGTCCCTCCCTCACTTCTCTCAAAATGATGAATATCTTGATCAAGGCACAAAAATATAAATCCAAAAATGACAACAATGCAATGTAAAAATTTAAAATGCAAGTTAGGGAGTTAGAATATTTATAAATGGTGGTTTAGGAAGGACTCCACCAAACTCTCATCCAATATGAGATGTCAAGGGGGCATGTTCAAGGTGTTGTTGATGTTACTCAACACCTTGAAGAAGTAGTCGAAAGCTTATTCATTGTCATGATAAAGGTCCTCAATAGATTTTTGCACTTGTTGTTCTCCGTGATGGTCTTGGTCCATAGCATTACCAATGTAGGGATTGAATATCCCTTCAAACTCATCATCCCAAAGACCGCAAACTTCGTCTACTTGATCATTAAAAATTTCTTAAGTTGATAGAGATAACTCTCCTTCTTTCTGGTTTTGGCCAATGAGGCCATTCTCTTCACTTGTCATGGGTGAGCTTTTCATGCTCTTTGTTGCTATTTCCTTGCTCTTTTGATGGAGCATTATCAACTTTCTTTTTCCATTGAAATTCCGACTTCTTCCTATCATCCTTCCGGTTATAGTTATCAACCATAAAGCATGGTTCATGCAAACGGGGAGCTCTCATGGTCTTGTCAAGATTGAAAGTTATGGTCTCGTCTCCCACTTCTAGAGTAAGCTCTCTGTGCTTCACATCTATCACCGCACCCGCGGTGTGCAAGAAAGGTCTACCTAGGATGATCGGAATATTGGAGTCTTCTTCCATGTCAACAATGACAAAGTCCACCGGGATGAAGAATTTGCCAATTCTCACGGGAACATCTCCCCATATCCCTAACGGTGTCTTCGTCGATCTATCGGCCATTTGGAGTGTGATGTTGGTACATTTAAGCTCTCCCATCCCTAGCCTTTTACTAACTGAATACGGCATAACAGTCACGCTTGCTCCTAGATCACACAAGGCCTTGTTTATCGTGGTGTCGCCAATGGTACACGGTATTGAGAAGCTTTCCGAGTCTTTAAGTTTCGGAGGTGAACTCCCTTGAAGGATTGCACTACTCACCTTAGTGAAGACGATAGTTTCAAGCTTCCGGATCGACTTCTTTTAAGTAAGGATGTCCTTCATGTACTTTGCATAGGCCGGCACGTGATTGATTAATTTCGTAAAAGGAATCGAGGCTTCCAAATTCTTCACAATTTCCATGAATTTTCCAAGTTGGTCATCAAACTTAGGCTTAGCTTGACGACTTGGGAATGGAAGTCTAATCATAATGGGCTCCTTCTCCTTGGCCTTTTCTTGACTTTTCTTTGAAACTTCTTCTTTTGTTGGTTCATCTGCCTTAGAGTTTTGCACAACTTCTTCTTTGTCACTAGCTTGCACAACTTCATCCTCAACTTGCTTCTTTGGTCCTTCATATCTTGTACCATTCCTCAAGTGAATGGCACTAACCGTTTCATGTCTTGGGGGATTACCTTGAGGTGGTAATTGCCCCTTTTGTCTTTGAGAGTTCGAAGATGCTAGTTGGGTCAATTGATTTTCCAACATTTTTGTGTGGGCTAGGATGTTGTTGATGGTAATGTCCTTTGCTTGGCTATATTTATGCATTTGAGTGAAAAATTCTTGTTGATTCTTTTGCATTTGGAGGACCGCTTTTTGAACATCAAAACCTTGGCCATTTTGTTGATTGTATGGAGTTTGATTTTGACAACCTTGGTTTTGGTTGAAAAAGGATCTTTGATTTTGGTTTCTCATGGGAGGTGGGGTGTATGTTTGTTGAGGATTTTGAACATTTTGGCTTTTGTATGAGAGATTTGGGTGGAATTTGGTGTTTTCATTGTAATAATTGGAATAAGGAGTACCACTCTTGTATGCTTGAAAAGCATTCACTTGTTCATTTGTCCCCCTACATTCACTTTGGTCATGTCCCAAAGTTCCACAATTCTCACATATCCCACTTGGGATTGATGAAGCTGCTACCATGGTACTAACATGATGCTTTGGTGATTTTGAGGCTTCTTCAAGTTTAGCCATAGCCTTCTCAAACTTTAGGTTGATGGTATCAATATGAGCACTAAGTTGAGCACCCAATTGAGTAATAGAGTCCACTTCATGCTTTCCTCCTCTAATAGCCTTGCGAGGTTTACTATATTGTGAATTATGGACCGCCATTTCCTCAATCTTGTTCCAAGTTTGATTATCGTCAATTTCGGTGAACATACCATTTGATCCCATGTTGAGAACGTTTCTTGAGTCTTCATAAAGACCATTCCAAAATTATTGTACCAAGAACCACTCGCTAAGTCCATGATGAGGACATGAGCGACAAATTCCTTTGAACCGCTCCCAAGCTTCATACAAAGATTCTTCATCCCTTTTGCTTAAAACCCGTAATTTGAGCTCTTAGCATATTAGTCTTTTCCGGAGGGTAGAATTTTTTGTAGAAAGCTAGAGCTAACTTCTTCCAAGAGTCAATTCCAAGAGTAGCCTTATCAAGGCTTTTCAACCATTGTTTTGCGGTGCAGATTAGAGAAAAAGGAAATAAGACCCATCGAATTTGGTCTTGAGTCACACCGATTTGTGAAATCGCATCACAATAGTCACAAAAAGTTTCCATGTGAGAGTGAGGGTCTTCACTAGGCATTCCCCCAAATTGGCTTCTTTCGACTAATTGGATAAATGCGGATTTAGCAATGAAATTTTCGGTTAAGTGTTGTGGTGTGGGAGTACCATTGGGTAGGTTCTCCTCGGTTGGTACGGAATGTGATGAAAATTTAGGCATTGTGGGTTGATTTTGTGATTGATTTGGTGTTGGGTTCTCCTCACCTTCTCTTGCAAAAGGGTTGATGAACTAAATAGTATTTGGTTGAATATCTAAAACCTCACCAATACCTCTCAAAGTACCTCTAGCAAGTCTTCTATTGGTTGTCAAAGTCCTTTCAATTTCGTGATCAATGGGTAACAAGTTACCTTGTGATCTTCTAGACATGCAAAATATCAAACAACTCGAAAACAATTAGAACAAACCTTGAGGAGTTTTACTTCCCCAAGGCAAAGAAAGACATAACAAATAACAATATAAGAAAATCAAATCAAGTTAACACCGTCCCCGGCAACGGCGCCATTTTTGGTCGGACTCACTTGGAGCTAAATTTTTGGTTACTTGTCGTTAGGAGCACCTAGACCAAAACAATATTTATAACTTCGCAAACAACTCCACTATTAGTAAAGAGGCAAGTAAAGGTCGGATCCCAAGGGACGGGTATTGATGTAGGATTTTCGATTGCAAGTAGCGGTGTCTAGGAGTGTCACGATTTGGGTTGAAATAAGAAGATCACTAAACTAAATAGAAATAAAAGTAAACAAGTAAGATGATTAAAATGAGATGTAAACAATTGATTAAAAGCACTAGGGTGTCATGGGGTCATAGGGGATTCATGGGAATTGATCATACAAACATATTCTCAAATTATAAGCAAGCAATTATTGTTGTGATGGATCGAGTTGGTTTATATCTTACAATCCTAGGAAGGTTTGGGTCCCGGAGCCGAATCGATTAGATTGTACAACACCTACAAGTCGACTTAATCCTCCCTACTCAACTATATGCATGGTCTAATGAGACTCAAGTTGGTTTATGTCTTACAAGTCTCAAAATGCAAGGATTCATAGGCTCGCATTTCATCAAACATAACATGTGCATAAGTTGAGATCACAACAAGCAAGCAAATAAATTATGAAAACATATTAAATTAAGCATGAATCATCCCCCATGTTGGTTTTCCCTAATTACCCATTAACCCTAGTTAAGGAAACTACTCACCCATTATCAAGTTTAACATGTTAACAAGGTTGTCAATCATATTAACAAAGCAAAACATGATGAACAAGTAAGTGTGACACCCTTAAGAGCAGCTGGATCAATCTTTTCAATCACCAGGAAAGGTCCAATATATCAAAGACATGCATAAGTTCTTAGCACCGTCAATAGTCACTTTGTAACTCGAGTCTATACCACGAGGTAGGGAAGGTAATCGAACCGGTATCTTGGCTCAGCGGTTAATATTAATAAAACATGGCCAAGACACAACACAACCCTAGCCTAAAATCTGCGCAGACCTAGACATGCGGATACACACCACCGCACCCAAGACCCACAATTTTTCTAAAACAAAGTGAGTACCCTAAGGAGTCCACCAAAGGGTTGGCTAGTACTTAAGCTGACCACTTACTATCAAAATAAGTAACGAGGTCATGCCCCAACTTGGATATAAATCCACTAGTCAGGAACACAAAGGCTATCAAGCAGTGAACATATACTCGTCAAAGACTATAAAGACCTATCTATGATGAAGGCCGAAATACTCACCTAGGACCTAGTCCCAGCTTGAATACTTTAGCCCATACCACACAAGACAAGTAAGACACTCACTTAACCATAAGAGGACAAAAAGTCCAACTTACCAACCTAAATGCTAACATTCTATCATGTGAAAGGCTATATAAATGTCTATTCAGCAGATAAACCAACAGAATCCTCAATACCAATTTCCAATTCTAACAATACTAACTATATTAAAGGCTTCGGGGAATCTAGGGCCGTTTTTACAATATAAGAAACTACTTAAATTCAACTAACTACACATGTGAAATAGAGATATAATAAATGGCCTAAAGCAAGAAAAAGGCCGATTATCTAATTCATTCAACCGAATTTTTACCCGCAACCCCTGACCCTGACGCAGTGCGGGTTAAATTGCGGTGACCAATAATCACTCAATTAATCGACATCGCATCAGTCAAAGGGACTAAGGCTCAGTTTTCGGCACAATCAACAAAACATTACAATTATCGTTATATAATTCATTCTGAGCCTAATCTTTACAATTTCATTTTCTAACCTATACTAACATATGCTAACTACCAATATAAGAATAATTTCTACTACTAGTATGATTCAATTTAAAAGTGTACTCATATGTGACTTATACAACTTTAACATTAATTAACCCGAAATGACCAATATTGTACGAAAAACCGCGAAACAAGCAACGGACCGACCGGGCCAGACCATGGGCACCGTGGGCTGCCGGGCTCTTTCCGGGCCCATTGCCGCCACTATTACTCCTCTTTTTTTCCATTTTTATTCATTATAAGACCGTCTGAAATATAATTAATCGTTCCCAATACTAACTTGTTAACTAAAACTAACAAAATACATGGATTAAACATGCATGCATCAAATTTAATCATGTGAAAATTATTACTCAAACAAAAATCACAAAACATACAAAAACAACAAAGATTGTGACGATAATTCGTCGAGTAACTCGAAATATGTTACCTTAAGCTAGAAAAAGAGCAATTAGCACCTTAAAACCCAAACCCTAACAACAAATATGCAACATTCAATTTTACAACATTCTAGATACTTTTTGGGAACATCTGATATTATTAAAACCCAAACCCTAACTCGTACAATTATTTATTATTATTATTATTATTATTATTATTATTATTATTATTATTATTATTATTATTATTATTATTATTATTATTATTATTATACAACATTCTAGATACTTATCTAAAATAGTTCCACCGTTGGGAATATCTGATATTTTTTGGGAACATCTGATATTTTTGTTTTTTTGTAGGGAACTGAACATTTGATATTGTTACCTACTGCATGGAGACCATACTTCAATTTTTTGCACCAAAAAAGCGAGAAAGATCTGTAAATGTAGAAAATCAAAGAAAAATTAACTCACTTCGAACACCTAATTTCTCCACAGCTACCATTTTTTTCCCTATATAACTAGCAAACCCTAAACACCAGTCTCCATATTATTCATCTCTCACAACCAATTTTCCATCTAATTTCACCTTTCAAATCTACTCATTTTAGGATCCTTTATTTTTCTCGGTTTGAGTAGTTTGCATTACTCGTATCATGTTTGTGTGTTAAACATTTATGTTTGGATATTTTTATTTCAATGTCTTGTGTTTGAATTTTAATGTTGGGTATTGTTGAATTTTCATGATGTAATGTTTGAGATTTGATCTAGTTATTGAACTTTTTTTTATATCTTATAATTGTCTTTTTGAAGTGTAGAATGGATGATAATATTAAACGTGCATCTATGATTATTGCATTAAAAGAAATACGCAGATCATTTCAACCAAGTGAATGGGAAGAGATTCCAGAGTCATCAACTAGGCGAGCTAGGAGAGAACGAGGGGAAAGTGGAGCTGAATACATACATAGATTATTGAATGAAAATGATACATCTTATTTGAAGCAACTTCGACTTGATAGAGACATGTTTGCACGGCTTGTCAATTTGATGGTTGAACGAAATTTGCTAGTAGATGGAAGATATATAAAGGTAGACGAACAAGTCGGAATTTTATTGTACATAATGGCTAAAGGAGCTTCTTATCGTGATGTTGCCGATAGATTCAAGCATTCTATTTCTACGATATGTAAGTATTTCATTAAAGCTTTAGATGCTTTTGTGATATTGTCGCATGATATCATTAGCCGCATCATGATTTACTAGAGGTGCCTCCAGAAGTAGAAAATAACTCACTTTACTGGCCTTATTTCAAGGTAATATATTTTGTTCAACTCTATTATCTAAACATGATGAAATTTTTTTTCTACTTAAATAATTTATTAATATGTTGTACACCACTATTATCTATTTTTCAGGATGCTATTGGCGCCTTAGATGGAACACATATAGAAGCAGTAGTTGGCGAGAAGGATGGTGTACCATTTCGTGGTCGTCATCAAAAGAAATCTTGGAATGTGTTACCTTGTTGCTCGTTTGACAGAGTTTTTACATTTATCAACGTGGGTTGGGAAGGAATTGCTCATGATATAACAGTGTGGCGGGATTCGTTAAGTAATTCGAAATTTTGTTTCCCACATCCACCTCAAGGTAAATGTAGCATATATTTCATATTTGTTTTTTTATAACTAAACATCTTAAGTCTAAACATTAATTATTTTTATATATGAACATTTGTAGGTAAATATTATTTGGTGGACTCGGGATATCCGAATACACTTGGGTATTTGTCTCCTATTAGCCATCCGAACGTTAGAAACCATGTGCCTGAATATAAGCATGCACCTCCTAGTGGAATATTTGAACATTTCAATTATCGACATTCATCTTTGAGAATGACGGTTGGAATGGCCTTTGGTCAGCTGAAGAGAAGGTGGAAGGTGTTACAAAACATGCCACAAATGACAACGAAATATCAAATGTCAATTATCGTTTCCGCTTTTACACTTCATAATTTCATTCGGATGCATAAACTTGGTATACCAGTTATACAACATCCAAGTACTCAAGGAAGAACAGGTTCAAACATGGATGATAAAGAACGGAAGAAACTCATGGACAAAGTTCGAAAGAAATTGCAAAAAAAAAATAGGGCGTGCTATTGGTGTCCATAATGACCACGATTGTAACACCCTATATTTTATTAAGTTGGATAAAATTCTTTTAATTGCTATTTTGAATTTAATTACATCATTTAACGATTTATATATATATGCTTAGCTAATTAATTAATTTCATCATAATTCGATACGTTAATTTTAATAATCATTAATAAGTTTATTTAAAGTTAGTTCGAGTTTATTGAAGTTAGTTCGAGTTTATTTATTTAATAATTTCCGTTTCTTTACGAGTCCTTATGAAAGTTGTTTTAAGTGAACCCGAGATGGATTTTGGGAACAAAACCGTCCAATTAGCTATTTTGAGCTTATTTCACTAAGTTAGCAATTTTTATTAATATCCGTTAGTTTCGTAAAAATCGCTAATAATTCCGTTTCAAGCCGATTTCTTATTATTTCCGTTAACTATCTGAGTTTATTTTATTTTTCATTCTTTAAACTTATTTATTATTGATTCCATTTCATTTATGAGACTCTTTCTTAAACCGGTTAAATTTAACTCGAAACGGTTTTAATAACTATCGAAGTTTCTTAACGACGAAGAAACGTACGTACAATAAATAAATAGCGGTTTGGTGTGCTCTGCCTCATTTTTGATTTCCCACGTCTCTTTCTTCTTTTCTTCTTCTTCGTCCTTCTTTTTCCTTCTGTTTGTTCCTTCTTCAACTTTTGTCTATAATCCGTCCTGGTGCTCCGTTTGTCATCCGTTTTCAACTATTTTTTTTCCATAGCGCTCCTCTCGTCGTTCTCGTCAATCCGTTGTAAGTAAAATTCATTTTCGTCATGTATTTTTACAAACCCAATTTATATTTTCAGCTTTATTTATTATAAGACGGTTGTAGATGCTAAGATAGACAGTCTTGTAGAAGATTTGTTAGTCATAAATGATTAGTTCAATCGGAAAAAGGTAACAATTATAGGTTACTCGATTTTACTTGTTAAATATGTGTATTTTGAAAGCTGGTTAGTCTGTTTTATAGTTGAGACGGTGTATACTGATATGTGGAGATGATTGAGACGGTGTATACTGACCTCTAGGGATCATTTGGGATGCTAGCTAGTAAGTGGTATATTTAAGACGGTGTATGCTGACATGTATGGATTGTTTTGGGTGATAATTGGTGTGTTTTATAGTTGAGACGGTATATACTAACATGTAGGGATTGTTTTGGACTGATTTGGACTCTGTGTTGGGGCGATTTTTGTAGTCTTTAGGGACTGTTTTTGAGTTGCTTTATACTTGTGGATTTCCGCTCTAAAACCGTTTTAAATGCTGACTTAGTTGGCTCAGCTAGGACTGTTTTTAGGCGCGAGAATGGAGTCTTAAGGGGACGATTGGTACTCTGTTTTGGGCAGGGACGAGAGTTGTCATCGTGGGTTTTCACTTTGCATTTGAGGACTGGAGTTGGGGTCGAACTTAGGCATCTTTTGGGTTCTGTTTTGGACTGATTTTTGGGTCAGGTTATGAAGTAGTTTGTGTGAAGGGTCTGAGTTGGCTCACTAAATGGGAAATTATATGGGTGAGATTAAGGTTAATGTGGCATTAGTATCCTGTAAGAGTTTAATTTCATTTGAAGCTTGGAATTACCGTATTGAAGTGTCACGTAAAACCTATGTATACAACAAGTGTCTAAAATTCGAGATAATAGCCTAAGATTAGTTATCTATTTAATTTCCGTCTCTTATTTTATATAACGATAATTCGTTAATATCGTCCTTTCACATAATTATTTTAGGTGGCTCATATGTGGTTGAAGATGAAGAGTCATTTTGGGTTTTAGAAGCTTTTTCAAGTTATTACTTGTCTCTTTGCTAGCATAAGGTAACTATTCCGAGTTACTCGACGAATTAATGTCACATTAGTAGTTGATGTT
This sequence comes from Silene latifolia, assembly GCF_048544455.1. Lineage (NCBI taxonomy): Eukaryota > Viridiplantae > Streptophyta > Magnoliopsida > Caryophyllales > Caryophyllaceae > Silene > Silene latifolia. The sequence goes on from NC_133536.1 coordinate 52,606,110, forward strand.
GTGTTTGTTGTTTGATAAGTGTTTAGGTTATTGATAATGTTTTACTTTCGTTTTTCACATGATAGAAATTGGAAATAGCATGAGAATAATATTGCGATAAAATTTGTGATTTGGGCCAAAGTAAGCCAAGACTCTGAGCTGGGCCAGATTGACCGAACGAGTTTGGTCAAACTAGGTTTAAACCGGTCAGCCTCGATTTGACCGATGACCCGTCGCGGGACTCGGGTCGAGGGTTTGTCTTTGAGGTGAGATTGGTTGTTTTTGGATGTTTTATGTTGATGCCTTAATATTTGTGATTATCGTTTTTCACATGTTGGTTGTTGGATGAATTGGTTGCCTTATACTTGAGTCTTCTTGCCTTGTTGCCATTTTAGCTTGTTCTCATGAATTATGAGATTAACAGTTAGCTGGAATTTGGATTATTATTGATATTGGAGATTTTGTTGGATTGTCAGTTGAATATGCTCTTGCGTAGCCTTTCATATACTAGGGTGTGTATGATCATTTGAGTGTGCAAGTTTGGACTCTTTGCCTCTCTTATGGTTAATTGGGTGTCCTACTTGTCTTGTGTGGTGTGGGCTAAAGTATTCAAGCTGGGACATAGATTGGTTTTATTTAGGTCCTAGGTGAGTATTTCGGCCTTCATCATAGATAGGTCTTTATAGTCTTTGACGAGTGTATGTTCACTGCTCAATAGCCTTTGTGTTCCTGACTTGGTGGGTTTATATCCAAGTTGGGGCATGACCTCGTTACTTATTTTGAGAGTAAGTGGTCAGCTTAAGTACTAGCCAACCCTTTGATGGACTCCTTAGGGTACTCACATGGTTTTATAAAATTGTGGGTCTTGGGTGCGGTGGTGTGTATCCGCATGTCTAGGTCTGCGCAGATTTAGGACTAGGGTTGTGTTGTGTCTTGGCCATGTTTTTATAGAACCCTCGAGCCAGGATACCGGTTCGATTACCTTCCCTACCTCGTGGTATAGACTCGAGTTACAAAGTGACTATTGACCGTGCTAAGAACTTATGCCTGTCTTTGATATATTGTCCTTTCTTGTTTGATGATTCTATGAATCATAGAAGGTGAGATGCAAGCCGGCTATGGTTGATAGAGTTTGGATTCCTGGATGTTATGTGATTCACATGATAGTGTAGTATGAGTCGGTCTAGTATTCACATGCTAGGACTATGTGTTGTTATATTGTTGTTCACATGATAAGCACGACTGTCTAGCATCTATATGCTAAGGCATTGTGTGATTCGTATTCATATTCTTATGTTTACATGTTATATTAATTATGACATTTCGTGGCTGGGAGAACTCGGAGTTACTCCCCACTGACTGTGGCTTTCGTGTTTGTATAAAATGCGAATGACAGGTAGGTGATGCATATATGGGGTACATGGACGAGCTAGCGAGCAAAGTAACCTTGTGACCTAGATTGGCTTTATTTTATTGTGACCCTTAAACACTTTTTATGTCACATACATTTTAGGGACATATGTCTCCCTCTTTACATTTGGTTGTATAATTTGCTATTCGCGACTTTAGCGATGTTTCATTCATGAGATTTATTTTGGACCTTGCATGTTTGACACCTTCCCTTTTGGATATCTTTATAACAGGTTCAGGTTTTAAAAATTACAGGTTTTTACCATAATGAACCTATTACAAACATATCCATGCAGTTTTATTCTAGAATTACATGTTTAATTTTTTCCGCGATAAATGAGGGTGTCACAGTTGGTATCAGAGCATATTTGCTCCCGACGCACGTTTGTGCACCCCAATATAAATAACTTGACCTTAAAATAATAAACTTGAGAGATGGGTAAGATGGGTAGACTTAGGACCTTATGTTGTAATCTCTTTGGCCAGTTTGTTGATTGTCATTTAATAATTGTTGCGTTCTTGGATCAATGACCGTGAGCTTATCTATAGCTAATGGAGTTATTACCCTTATTATAAAAAAAAAATTTGAACTAAAGGTTTTGAAAATATTTTAATGTTTTTCACTGGTTTTAACGCCAATTAGTGTTAAAGCTTGTTATTGGAGACGTCTGATAATTAGTTTTATCATTTGTTGGTGTAAAAATGTATTTTTATGTCTTTGAATTGGAATATTGATGTTCTTGAGTGATCGCCAAGAGTATCTCTGTTCCATTGAAAGGACACTTATATATTTTAAGAAGATCAAGATTTAGTGCCTATTGCTGAGGATTGAAGATTGTTCAACCTTTGAAGAATGCTTCTACTTCCTTGAAGATGTTTCTCGTTCTTTTTGTATCTCGCCTTATTCTTAATCTCTTGGTGCTTATCCTCCTTCTAAACTCCCTTCTGTTTTACTTTAAAAGCTAAGCTTGTACTCCTAACTTGTCCTTTGTTCTTTGCTTATCCTCCCTTAACGCCATTAGATAGTACTCTTTCTTGTGAGGAATGTTGACCTTGGTTGGAAAATTCGACTTTTGAGGAGATTGTTTGTGTCTGACCCTTAACCCTGGCTTTGAGAAGTCGTGACGTTAGAAAGACTTAGGTAAGGTGATGAGACATACTTAGTGATTCTTATACCTAGTTCCTTGACAAAGTAAGTATAATCGATTGGTCGATTCTTTGTGTTAGGAATGAGTTGCCTATGTGATTAAAGTTATAGAACTTGGCTTTGTTGTTTATGTTTGGGATTTGAAAGCTTAGTCGGTTGAGCGTCGTCGCCTTAGGAGTAAACATGAGATAAGTTTAGAATTTGAAATTGGAAGAAAACCCATTTTTAGATGTTAACAATCCCGTATAGATTGGGGATGTGATTTGATGTTAGTTGTTCCTTGAGAAGTCTTTGTCAATTGATTCTTTGGTTTTTAAAACATTGAGGTTGTGTCGAGTGCTTGAGATAAAGAGATGCTTTTATACTTGAGTGGTAGATTTGCTTTAGGGAAATCCTAATATGTGATAAGATAGGTGGAAGAAGTATCTAACCGTTTTATCACCCCTTAAGCGAGCGTTTATTTTACCTTGACCCTTGTTTTGGGATTTGGTCGTTTTGTTATAAAGGTACAATACCCTAATAGACGTGACCTTGTTAGAGAGAACCTTAAGTTTTAGGAAGCGTATGGATTAAGCCTTAAAATCCTCTTTCGTACCATTAATCGTTTTCCTCCCTTTCGTTCATACCTTGGTTGGATTTGATTCTTAAGTATAAAAGTTTACTCATTATTTCCTTGTCTTGAATACCTCCCTAATTCTAATATCTCTTCTTTGGTTGTTAACTAGTTATCTTTATGATTCGACTCTTTTAGGCTCACATCTTGACATGTTCATATATCCCTTTTTAAATTTCCTATCATTTCCTGACCTGGTTATTACCCTTTGTTTCCTTAGTGGAGTGATGACATTGTTGTTTGAGATTTGAGTATCTGGCATTTCCTTGTTGTCTAATTTCCCTTTCTCCTTGATCATGAGCGTTACCGTTCATACCTCATTTCCTCGCTTCATCTTGCTCCTCCTTTAAGTTTGACACTCGTATCATGTGAAACTCTATCTTTGACATCCTTGTAAATTTGACTTCAATTCTTATCCCTAGGAAGTTCATCATACCTCTTTTGTTGGTTAAACTTGAACCCTCTTAGCATACTTGTATCTATGATGTCTAACTTACTTTTCATTTCGCACAATTTCTAAATATTTCAAGCTACCATTTTTGGTTTGTTGTTAAAAATTTTATGTTACTATTACAAAATTTTCCCTACTTGTAAAGATTTGGAAAATGAAAACTCGATTTAATTCTCTAATTGCTCTTTGAGTATAGACTTCTTTATCATGGTTTTGAGTTGCTAAACCTGAGATTTTTGTAAATTTTATCCAATTTCTATTCACTTTGATCTAATTATGATGCTTTTGTCAAAGTTTAATATTATATTTTCAGGAATTTGATTCCCCTTTGAGTTTAAAGGTGAAACCTTTATTTCTATTTTGGCTTTTTGCAAAAGAAAATTTGAGTAGATTACCTTTCTCTTATTTTGATTTTAACGTTGATCGGATGTTAGAACTAGTTATTGGAAACGTTTGATAACTTGTTCTACGCTTGTCGGCGAATAGTTTTTGTTTTAAATTTGTCTCTGACTTGGAAAGTTAGCGTTCTTGTGTGCACGACAAGAGCAATTTCGTTCCATGAACGAGACTTATACTTTTGAAAACTCTTCATTAATGTTTTTGAAAGTATTTTGATTTTTGATTTATACAAATGATTTGCCTTTGACCTTATCTTGGATTTGGAATGTGATGTTCTTGAATGCGCAACGAGAACACTTCCGTTCCTCTGATGAGAGTCTGGTTCTGTCGGAAAATTTTAGTTGAAGTTCTTGAAAGAATTTTGATTCTTACGATAAGTGACATTTTAAATGTTTTGGTTACCGATTCTCATTCCAGTTTTATTTTTATAACCTTTCATTTATACTTTCAAGTTTCGAGGACGAAACTTTTTAAAAGATGGGGTGATTGTAACACCTCGTATTTTATTAAGTTGGATAAAATTCTTTTAATTGCTATTTTGAATTTAATTACATCATTTAACGATTTATATATATATGCTTAGCTAATTAATTAATTTCATCATAATTCGATACGTTAATTTTAATAATCATTAATAAGTTTATTTAAAGTTAGTTCGAGTTTATTGAAGTTAGTTCGAGTTTATTTATTTAATAATTTCCGTTTCTTTACGAGTCCTTATGAAAGTTGTTTTAAGTGAACCCGAGATGGATTTTGGGAACAAAACCGTCCAATTAGCTATTTTGAGCTTATTTCACTAAGTTAGCAATTTTTATTAATATCCGTTAGTTTCGTAAAAATCGCTAATAATTCCGTTTCAAGCCTATTTCTTATTATTTCCGTTAACTATCTGAGTTTATTTTATTTTTCATTCTTTAAACTTATTTATTATTGATTCCATTTCATTTATGAGACTCTTTCTTAAACCGGTTAAATTTAACTCGAAACGGTTTTAATAACTATCGAAGTTTCTTAACGACGAAGAAACGTACGTATAATAAATAGCAGGCTGGCAGGCTGCTGCCTCATTTTTGATTTCCCACGTCTCTTTCTTCTTTTCTTCTTCTTCTTCCTTCTTTTTCCTTCTGTTTGTTCCTTCTTCAACTTTTGTCTATAATCCGTCCTGGTGCTCCGTTTGTCATCCGTTTTCAACTATTTTTGTTCCATAGCGCTCCTCTCGTCGTTCTCGTCAATCCGTTGTAAGTAAAATTCATTTTCGTCATGTATTTTTACAAACCCAATTTATATTTTCAGCTTTATTTATTATAAGACGGTTGTAGATGCTAAGATAGACGGTCTTGTAGAAGATTTGTTAGTCATAAATGATTAGTTCAATCGGAAAAAGGTAACAATTATAGGTTACTCGATTTTACTTGTTAAATATGTGTATTTTGAAAGCTGGTTAGTCTGTTTTATAGTTGAGACGGTGTATACTGATATGTGGAGATGATTGAGACGGTGTATACTGACCTCTAGGGATCATTTGGGATGCTAGCTAGTAAGTGGTATATTTAAGACGGTGTATGCTGACATGTATGGATTGTTTTGGGTGATAATTGGTGTGTTTTATAGTTGAGACGGTATATACTAACATGTAGGGATTGTTTTGGACTGATTTGGACTCTGTGTTGGGGCGATTTTTGTAGTCTTTAGGGACTGTTTTTGAGTTGCTTTATACTTGTGGATTTCCGCTCTAAAACCGTTTTAAATGCTGACTTAGTTGGCTCAGCTAGGACTGTTTTTAGGCGCGAGAATGGAGTCTTAAGGGGACGATTGGTACTCTGTTTTGGGCAGGGACGAGAGCTGTCATCGTGGGTTTTCACTTTGCATTTGAGGACTGGAGTTGGGGTCGAACTTAGGCATCTTTTGGGTTTGTTTTGACTGGTTTTGGGTCGAGGTTATGAAGTAGTTTGTGTGAAGGGTCTGAGTTGGCTCACTAAATGGGAAATTATATGGGTGAGATTAAGGTTAATGTGGCATTAGTATCCTGTAAGAGTTTAATTTCATTTGAAGCTTGGAATTACCGTATTGAAGTGTCACGTAAAACCTATGTATACAACAAGTGTCTAAAATTCGAGATAATAGCCTAAGATTAGTTATCTATTTAATTTCCATCTCTTATTTTATATAACGATAATTCGTTAATATCGTCCTTTCACATAATTATTTTAGGTGGCTCATATGTGGTTGAAGATGAAGAGTCATTTTGGGTTTTAGAAGCTTTTTCAAGTTATTACTTGTCTCTTTGCTAGCATAAGGTAACTATTCCGAGTTACTCGACGAATTAATGTCACATTAGTAGTTGATGTTGTGTTTGTTGTTTGATAAGTGTTTAGGTGATTGATAATGTTTTACTTTCGTTTTTCACATGATAGAAATTGGAAATAGCATGAGAATAATATTGCGATAAAATTTGTGATTTGGGCCAAAGTAGGCCAAGACTCTGAGCTGGGCCAGATTGACCGAACGAGTTTGGTCAAACTAGGTTTAAACCGGCCAGCCTCGATTTGACCGATGACCCGTCGCGGGACTCGGGTCGAGGGTTTGTCTTTGAGGTGAGATTGGTTGTTTTTGGATGTTTTATGTTGATGCCTTAATATTTGTGATTATCGTTTTTCACATGTTGGTTGTTGGGTGAATTGGTTGCCTTATACTTGAGTCTTCTTGCCTTGTTGCCATTTTAGCTTGTTCTCATGAATTATGAGATTAACAGTTAGCTGGAATTTGGATTATTATTGATATTGGAGATTTTGTTGGATTGTCAGCTGAATATGCTCTTGCGTAGCCTTTCATATACTAGGGTGTGTATGATCATTTGAGTGTGCAAGTTTGGACTCTTTGCCTCTCTTATGGTTAATTGGGTGTCCTACTTGTCTTGTGTGGTGTGGGCTAAAGTATTCAAGCTGGGACATAGATTGGTTTTATTTAGGTCCTAGGTGAGTATTTCGGCCTTCATCATAGATAGGTCTTTATAGTCTTTGACGAGTGTATGTTCACTGCTCAATAGCCTTTGTGTTCCTGACTTGGTGGGTTTATATCCAAGTTGGGGCATGACCTCGTTACTTATTTTGAGAGTAAGTGGTCAGCTTAAGTACTAGCCAACCCTTTGGTGGACTTCTTAGGGTACTCACATGGTTTTATAAAATTGTGGGTCTTGGGTGCGGTGGTGTGTATCCGCATGTCTAGGTCTCTGCTTGTGATTTAGGACTAGGGTTGTGTTGTGTCTTGGCCATGTTTTTATAGAACCTCTGAGCCAGGATACCGGTTCGATTACCTTCCCTACCTCGTGGTATAGACTCGAGTTACAAAGTGACTATTGACCGTGCTAAGAACTTATGCCTGTCTTTGATATATTGTCCTTTCTTGTTTGATGATTCTATGAATCATAGAAGGTGAGATGCAAGCCGGCTATGGTTGATAGAGTTTGGATTCCTGGATGTTATGTGATTCACATGATAGTGTAGTATGAGTCGGTCTAATATTCACATGCTAGGACTATGTGTTGTTATATTGTTGTTCACATGATAAGCACGACTGTCTAGCATCTATATGCTAAGGCATTGTGTGATTCGTATTCATATTCTTATGTTTACATGTTATATTAATTATGACATTTCGTGGCTGGGAGAACTCGGAGTTACTCCCCACTGACTGTGGCTTTCGTATTTGTATAAAATGCGAATGACAGGTAGGTGATGCATATATGGGGTACATGGACGAGCTAGCGAGCAAAGTAACCTTATGACCTAGATTGGCTTTATTTTATTGTGACCCTTACACTTTTTATGTCACATACATTTTAGGGACATATGTCTCCCTCTTTACATTTGGTTGTATAATTTGCTATTCGCGACTTTAGCGATGTTTCATTCATGAGATTTATTTTGGACCTTGCATGTTTGACACCTTCCCTTTTGGATATCTTTATAACAGGTTCAGGTTTTAAAAGTTACAGGTTTTTACTATAATGAACCTATTACAAACATATCCATGCAGTTTTATTCTAGAATTACATGTTTAATTTTTTCCGCGATAAATGAGGGTGTCACAACGATAATGAAGCACATCAAGATGATATGGAAGTCAATAACGAAGCAACATAGATGTTGTCTTTTGTGTTAATGATATCTATCTTTTCCTGATTATGATTTTCGATTGTGTTAACAAATATTATTACTTGAATGTTATGAAATTTTATTTCTCAAGTTTCCCTAAAAAAAAAGTTTTTTTTATTCCTCAAGTACCTTTTTCTCTACTCTCCCTTGTAGTAGTAGTAGTAGTAGTAACAACAACAACAACAACAACAACAACAACAACAACAACAACAACAACAACAACAACAACAACAACAACAACAACAACAACAACAACAACCGAGCCGAATCGAATCGAATGAAGCCGAGAATGAATCGAATCGAATTGAATCGAATCGAATCGAATCGATCGAGCTGAGTTGAGTTGAATCGAATCGAATCGAATCGAATCGAATGAGTTGAGTTGAACTGAAATGAGCTGAAAATAAGCCAGAAAGAACAGGGCCTAAGACTTGATTAGAAGTTGATTACAAGATTAAGAAGAGATTTAGAATGATATCAACTACACTAAAGATTGATAAGAAGAACATGATTAATCTAATTAGACTAATGGGGTATTTATAGTGGAGATTAGGTACAAATTAGGGTTTACTAAGGGCTTAAATGGCGATTAAGTCCTTGAGGAATCGCTCCTCTCATAAAAAGATGCGGGTCTCCTTTTTGCCGGTCTTCCAAAAATATGCGCATCTTTCATGGAGCAAGAAGATGACGTATGGGCCTGTAAGACAATCCGAGCGTCCAAGGGGCGGGACGAGCGGATTCTGGGGTGGCTGGACGGGCGGATTGATGCTTGGACGAGCGGATTGGGGCGTGGTTGGACGGGAGTCCCTATGGCATGGACGCTCGGATTCTTCCAGTCTTGGACGGGCGTCCTGCCTGGTTGGACGAGCGTATTAGGTTCCAGCCTTCCTTTCTTCTTTTCTTCCTCTCTTCTTCAAATAATCCTCCGGGATTTAGTCGGGGATGCAAGGATTTCTTCATCATTGCCCATCTACTATAATATGTACAACGGCCTTCTAGTCTTGTCTTCTCTTTGATGCTTGGTCATTAGATTCGATCAATTTAGCTCTATTTTGTCATGAAAATGCAAGGTTTGCACTCCTCTCCTACCACGGAAACAAAACTTCAAAGAATATGCAAAATAAAGGACTAAAGATAGTAAATGACCCAAATATGCACCAAAAAGCATAGGAACGAGGCTAATTCGGGGACTAAATATGCTCAAATAATGGTCACATCACTCGCTAACCATAGACAAACAACAACCAATCAAAACTTCTAAGAAAGACAATTTCAATAACAAAACTAATCATGCCAGTACACCAATCAACATCATCTTAAATCAATTAAACAGGCAACTGAGTAGGGAAACCCTACCTTTTCGCTATTCCATGAAAGTGCGTCCATCAAACAAGTCAAGCAAAACTCCATGACGAATCCAACAAGTAGCAATCATGTCATATCACTAAACTATGCAAGATCTACAAAAAGACAACAACAAATCACAAACTCACCTTGAGACGCAGACCGATGCCGACGACGACAATAACTTACTCGGTGACTCCATGCCTAGACCATCACCATTCCCGGATTAATGTTCAAGGCCATGCAAGAAGTATAGGGTGAGATGAGAGGGTTGAGAGAGAAATATTAGGTTTAGAAAGAGAAAGGAACCCTCAAAAAAATAAATTACGTTTAAGACTCCGCGTTTTATAATAACACGTTGACCGACGAGGTACTCGGTTGAGTATGGACATACTCGGCCGAGTATGCTTTACTCAGTCGAATATCTTAACTACTCGGCCGAGTAACCCTAGCTAGGTCGAGTAACAAGTTTCGTTAGTCAACTACTCTCCCACGTATCCCTTGCTAAGGCTCTTCTTTGGTCAAAAGGTCAGTCAACGGGTTCCTAACAGAGCGAGTATTACAGTTTTCTCCCCTTAAAAGGAACTTCGTCCCCAAAATTCGTCCCACACTTCCCAAAACACGTCAAAACAGGGTCTTAGCTTATTAATGAAGATGCAGACATATACATCAAAATAAATTTTCCTTATCCATAAAAAAATTGTACCTAAGCACGTCAAACAAAACCAATTGCTAAACATTTTGTCTATGATTATTTTATTCACCTTATTTAAAATCAGTAATACTTATGTAATGCAGTTTGGATCCTCTCCATTACTTCCTCTCCATTAACTCTCTAATATACTCTTATTCTAATATATTTTCTCTCTTCATCCATTTAAACATTACTTTCATGGAATAATTACAACTACTAGATCGTTCCAAAATTTAATCTGCACCGTTTAAAAGTAATGGACATCCGTTTCTTTCCATGTAATGGAGAGAATCCAGACCGCATTTTACCATATATTAATGTAAAATCGTCTTACATAAGACTAATTGATTTAAATTAATGGACTATATATTAATCTATAACTAGAATATTCTGGTGATTCGTTTTCACTTGATGACAACATAACTAAGTAGTTCAAAACTAAATTAGTTATCACAAATTCTTGTTTGTGAAGGCATATATCCGTCACTCTTGAGTGACGGATACCATTTTAACTCACAAAGTACCCACTTTTTCTCTCTCTGTAACACTATTCATGTGGTCCTCTTTCTCCACTAACCCATTTTGTTACCATTTTAACTCACAAAATATCCGCCACAAATGGTAACTCGTCATAAGAGAGGCCAATTGATTAGTTATATTGAAAATGAAAATGAAAATGAAAATGAAAATAAAATAATATAATAAGAATGGAATAAATAATCATGGGTTAGTCAATGTTGTGTATCATCCAGGGTGTATGAAATCTAGGGGTTGACTTAAAATTTGTGATTTAGAGTGCACGATTTTTTTTTTTTAGAGTGTATTGTTACATTTTCCTTTACGAGATCAAAATGAAAGGAGAATAAGGGGTTGTTTGGAATTGGACTTAAAATTGGAATAAGAGAGAATTACTTGTTTGGATATTAAAATGAAAATGAGAAGAAGGGGAAGGGAAAGGGAGGGGAGGGGAAGTAAAATAAATGGTGAGAAATTCTCTTTAAATCTTTCCTTTATCAATTAGTCTTATTATATACCGGATATATCTGTCTATAGTTATAGACGGGTCAAATATACTTAAAATGGTAATATTTTTCGGCTCCATTATACAATTTGTTACTTGTGTTACGCTTAAAGTGAGTAAATATTTAGCCCATTTATAATTATAGACAGCCCGTCTATAAGGAAAATTTGTGTTCCTTCATGTGTCTTAAAGGAAGAAATGAAGATCTAGTTTTCCTCCCTTTCAAATCCTTCAACCCAAATCTGTCATCCAAACAAGGGATACACAAATTCTCATTGAAGACATGACATATCCGTCACAAGCTTGTGACGGATACCACTTTACCTCACAATGTACCCACTTTTTCTCTCTCTGCAACACTATTCATGTGGTCCCCTTTCTCCACTAACCCATTTTGTTACCATTTTATCTCACAAAATATCCGCCACAAATGGTAACCCGTCACAAGGGAGACCAATTACAGGGATATTGTACACATCTCATGGGCCCCGTTCCCTTCCCTCAACAAAGGAGGATAGACGACTCTAAAAATAATCCGTGTAAAACATTGATGATCTATATAATGTTGACTGTTTGGGGTTTAAATAAACAATAAGTCTTGCTTGTGACGGGTCGGATCTTGCGACGGGTATTTTGTGAGTGGAAATGGGTAGAGGGGACAAGGTGGGCACCCACCCCATGTGCTCCTTCTCTCACCCCTTATGGGTTTTTTGTGAGATAATATGGTACCCGTCTCTTGTTTGTGACGGATACCCTCCGTCACAAATAAGAATTTGTGTTAAATAAATATGCTTAATAAGATATGTAAAAATGACTTTTCAATTCGCAGAAGAGTATAATATATATTTGTACCAAGCCACTCAAAACTCCGTGTCATATAACAATGGTAATCCGTCACAAGGGAGACCAATTACTTCCAACACAAATTCTCATTGAAGACATGACATATCCGTCACAAGCTGAAGACGGATACCATTTTACCTCACAATGTACCCACTTTTTCTCTCTCTGCAACACTATTCATGTGGTCCCCTTTCTCCACTAACCCATTTTGTTATCATTTTATCTCACAAAATATCCGTCACAAATGGTAACCCGTCATAAGGGAGACCAATTATTCTTCCAAAGGTATGGTGGCTGAATTTAAAGTTACTCTTTTAAGTCCAATTTAGCTTTCGGAAAATTCACGTGGTACCCTCAAACTTCGCCATTTTGCACGTGGTACCCAACTTTTTAAGTTTGTGAACATGTTATCCTTGATATTTGATTTTGAAGCACAACGTACCATTTTTATCGTTTTTAAAATTTTCAATTGAGCATAAATCATAGACCAGAAATCGGAATTGACTATTTTTTTTTTCAAATTGGTTATCTCTTCGCGATCTATAGATTGATCAAACGAAAATGGTCATTCAGAAATTTAAGATCGAAAATATGGTTGATTTGAGATTTTCGTTTAAAAAAAACCCTATAAATCATAGATTATGAGGAGATAATCATTTTAGGAAAAAACATTGTCCGATTCTGAATTCCGATCTATGAGTTATGCGCAATTGAGTTTTTTTATAGCGACAAAAAGGGCATGTTGTACATGAAAATCAAACATGGAGGGTATCATGTACATAAACTTAAAAAGTTGGGTACCACGTGCAAAATGGCAAAATTCGAGGGTACCACGTGAATTTTCCGTATAAACTTCCATAAGTTCAATTCAGCTTATATAAATTCAGTTCAGTGGAATTCCAGGGTAACCTCAAAACCTCCTAAGGAGGAATTGCGAGGTCCTGGGTTCGATTCCCTAGATGAACACTTTCCTGGGGACCTGACGCCCGGAGAGGGAATAATCCCCGCGGGAAAGAACTCACATGGTACAGGCGCCTAGCAGGGTGGGGTCCTGTATCCGGGGAGGATCCAACCTCCTCGTCATCAAAAAAAAAAAAAAAAAAAAAAAAAAAAAATCAGTTCAGTTCAACTCTTATAACTTGTAAGTTCAGTTCAGCTCATATAAGTTCACTTCAAAAAAAGTTTTGTACAATTTATACCAAATTTTCTATAAGTTCAACTCTTATATGTTTAATTCAATTCACTTCTTATAAGTTTAGTTCAATTTATACCTATTTTTCTTCTATAAGACTAAATTTATCCTCAAACCGAATATGAGTTTTAACAACAGTAAAATACGAAGTATTATTTTATCATTAAGCAAAGACCCATGCATATATATAGTAAGACTTCTTAGGCCTTTTCTTTTGGACTGAAACGGATCTGATCTGAAACGAACTGAACTTATAGGATCTCGAATCGAATCGAACTTATAGGATCGAATCGAATTGATAGGATCTCGAATCGAATCGAATTTATTGGATCGAATCGAACTTATAGGATCGAATCGAATCGAACTTATAGGAACTTACAAGATCTGAACTGAACTTACATGATCCAAATTTAAATTAACTTAAATTAATTTAACTTAAATATTATTATTATTATTATTATTATTATTATTTTGTTATTTGTTATTTGTTATTATTATTATTATTATTATTATTATTGTTTTTCTTGTTGTTGTTGTTGTTGTTGTTGTTGTTGTTGGTGTTGTTGTTATTATTATTATTATTACTAATTTTAATTTTAATATTTTTTTTTTATAAAATCGCAACTGTTATTATTATTATTATTATTATTATTATTATTATTATAAAACCGTAAACTTTTATTGAGATATAAAATTTTTACAAGAAATTAGTGGGCAGCCAAGAGAGAAAATAGATAAGAAAATATAGTCTAAAACACAAGGTAAGATAATAACATTTTTCCGCTTTATATATATTAGTTTGTTCATACATTATACTACGGCAACATTACGATAAAAAATAATGAGAAGAGTGATAATTTTGTTTTAAAAATAATAATGTATATACGTATCGAATAATTAATAATGTTAAATGTTTTTGCATCGGTTTTTAAAAATAATACTTTATATATTTTTCTAAAGTGAATTTATAGGATCTGAACTTATAGGATCTGAACTGAACTTATAGGATCTGAACTGAACTGAACTTATAGAATTTGAACTGAACTGAACTTATAGGATCTGAACTGAACTTATAGGATATGAACGAAACTGAACTTATAAGATCTGAACTGAACTGAATTTATAAGATCTGAACTGAACTTATAGGATTTGAACTGAACTTATAGAATCTGATCTGAACTGAACTTATAGGATTTGAAGTGAACTTAAATTAAGTGACTTTAAGTCCAAAAAACAGGGCCTTAACCGTAGTATTGGCTTTATCCATGGAATTATACAATTAAATCCAATTCTCATATTCTAGCTAAGAACCACATTGAGACGTGGTTAAACTTAGCCTAAATTTAATTTAATTTATTACAACTTTTTCATAAATTCAGTTTAATTCAGTAAAATTAACTCTAAAAGAACACAACCTATATAAACTTTACAATCCCAGTCCAAGTAACCCAACCTTTTCGAGTTCATTTTTGAAATAATGCTCAAAAATAAAATATTTGTCGTTTTGGGTCGGTTTTGAAAATATTTGTCAAAATGGTGTCCACGTAGGCTCGGCATTTCTAGACCTGAAACACGCCACTACCAATGGCGTGTTTTGTGAAGGAAACACGTCGTTAACAGTGGCGTGTCTTTACAACAAATTTTTTCTATAACTGACAGAGCTTTTAAAAAAAAAAAAATACAAAGACACGCCGTAGGGAGTGGCGTGTTTCCGCTCCGAAATCCGCCATTCCCAATGGCGTGTTTGTTTTAATCCATTTTTTTAATGAAGTTTCTTTCCCTACTCATTATAAACACGCCATTGGTAGTGGCGTGTTTTAGGTATAGAAATCCTGAGCCTACGTGAACACCATTTTGACAAATATTTTCAAAATCGACCCAAAACAATAAATATTTTATTTTTTAGCATTATTTCAAAAATGAATTCAACCTTTTCATGTGACTAAAACCTTCCTATTGGGTAATCCTATCAAGCATTGAGGCACAATCGCAAGTTAGCATTACTATTTACTATAAGGTGCCCTGGGCCCCTATTTTATACCCTAATGTAAAAATAATGTAAAAAGAAAGACAAGAAAAATCCTAGAAGAGGATCGGGGAAGAGTACAAAAATCCTACCGTAAAATAAAAGGGAAGAGTACAAGAATCCTAAATTTAAAGGGAAGCAACTTTGTAAATGGACCCAAGATAATGGGGTTAGGGGACCTCTAATTGAAATGATGAGGGCAAGTGTTCCTTGGATTAAAAGCAGGCAATGTGAGGATAGGGTGCTCCCAGTTCATTGCAAGCAGAATCTTAGCATCGTAGAAATAGTCCCATTTTGTTCTTTCTCTATCTTTCTTTTGTAGCCCTACTTTGGCCCTCATCACCATCCTTCATTTTAGCTTGTCTCCCCTTAGGATCTCTTCTTGTTCAATGCATTTCTAATTTTACAACTCCATACCAATTATTAAAGGATCAAATGCCAACCATATCCATTTCTATCTTTATGTAATATATACAATGTAGCTCAGTCTCGTACCCTATGTTCATCTTGTTATTATCTTTTGTTTAATTTGTAACTAAAAGAAAACGAAAAATTCACATAGTACCCTAAGGTTTGATATTTATCACGAAATTTTCAATTTGAATTGAAAAACTTTAAGTGGTCATAATTCGTGGTTACGAGTTCAGAAAGTGACGATTTTTTTTAAATCGATAATCTGTTTGATTATTACGATTTGAAAAGAAAAAAAATTGACCAGTTTGAAATTCGTGATCAAGAGATATGGTCACTCAAAGTTTGTTCGGTCAAAAAAACTTTATTTGACATACAAAACTCATAACCATATGATCCAAATACGCCAATTTTTTTTTTTTCAAATCGTAATTCTCGGAAAGATGTGATCGATTTGAAAAAAATAACTCTTTCTGAACTTGTAAACACAAGTTATGACCTCTTAAACTTTTCCGGATTAAAAAGTTGGGTATTTCGTGTAAAATGTCAAGCCATAGAGGTACTGTGTGAATTTTCCGAAATAAAATTAGTTCTCAAATATTCTATATATAAAGGCAATTATGTGAGGCAACCATCACTATCAAAAGCTTGAGCTGGTGGTCGAGACTCGATCAATGATTTTATACCTTAATACGTCGTCCGAAATGTGTAGGGCTTTTAAAATTAGATCGGTAGGTCTAATTCACGTATCGAAATTTTGACTTAAGAAGGAAAGCAACGACAGAAGAGAAGGGGCGGCCACTCATGCACCCTTGAATGTGATCTAGAGTTACCTTTTTATAAGGTATGGAATTAGTGAGGTGCAAGTATTGTGCGCTTAAGGTCTGTATAGGGCTTAGGGTTTGTATAGAGCGTAATTTTAAAAATAACCCGCTCCGTCAATTAAATAAGTATATCATTATTATTTGTGTGTTTACCATTATTATACATCGTATTATATTCTATTATTACTTGAAAATATTACGTCTAATTATATTCATATTAGCTAATCATATTTTGAATATCGAACGGAGTAATTTTAAAAATAACCCATGCCTTTTCGAGTATTTGTAACGTTTTAGATTACTTATATACTCGTACTTTGTAACAAACATTGCATATGATAGTAGTGATTAGTAAGTTAAATTATGTGTACGAAGTCGAATTGTAGGCTTATTATATTATCATGCTTATTTATATGCTTATATATCCGCTGATAACGCTTTTTACATTTTCTGCACGGGTTTAAAATTACAAAAGGTGAAGGGCATCATATAAAATCACCTTCTAGAACAATTTTGATGATAAAATCCATTTAATTGGAAAATTGCAGTACAATAATTATGGTTACAGATTTGGTTGAAGATGTCATTTTATTCGCTTGGGCCTTGGGCTGATCTAACATAAACAGTCCATTTGTTCTTCGTTTTGTTTTTGATAAACCTACTTAAACATGCATATAGATATATTTCCTTTACAATTATAAAACGTTCCGCCCCCGTAGCTCAGTTGGTTAGAGCGTTGGTCTTATGAGCCGAAGGTCGCGAGTTCGAGCCTCGCCGGGAGCATTTTTTTGTGTTTGTGTATAGTGAACATCCGTCACTCGCCTTTTGTGTATCATGAACATCCGTTACTCACCTTAGGCATGATTGAGATAAGATAGCATCGTTATCGTTCAATGCTGCAAGCCTGCAAGCTTTTAGGAGCTCAAAATAAGCCATGTGTGTTTCTTAGCAATAAGCCATATGTGATGTGACCATTGTGAGTACTACGGTAGTACGGTGTAAGTCGTTGAGTTGAAGAACAAGTGAAAGTGAGTAATATCTTGTTAAATTATTAAGGCGTAGCAAAAAAAAAATCCGATTATTCGAACCAATTCGATACACAATCCGTGCTCAGCCCTATTATGTCAAGAGTTGGCTGTTTGTAAGTTCATGAATGATCTATCATTTCAAATCATAGTCTAAAGTTCATTTTAAGGATTAGTGGCAACAATGGAAGCCCACATATTTTCAAAACATGTGTCAGTAAAGATGACTATGCATAAGATGACTTAAAAATCAACGACCCATTTGGTAAATAGTCCTCCCTTCCTCCCTCCCGGTTATTTATTTACCTATTTTATTTTAAGGTGTCTCAGTCATTTATTTGCCTTTTTATTTTAGTAATATCTTTGATGTTCTAGACACCTCGTTTCTGCACCTCCCGCCAACGACCCAGTGATGATTTGAATGCATGTTTAATCACTCGGTGCGATTTATGACATTTCATATGTTCGTCAACACGTGATAACTCAAACAGTCGAGTCAACCTCATCGTCGTCATTTACGCGCCGATACGGTCGTTTTGACAGTAATTAAAATACATTTGGAGTCCGAGTCAAAAACCGCTTCCGTTTTCTAAAACCGTATTAGAACCGAGTCGGAATATTCTGGAATTTTCCGGAATATTATTCCTAAATATTATCTTTTATTACGAAAATATCTACCTTGCGGAATAAGGAAGCATACATCTTCCCTAAATCCTAAATAGAACCGCGGAAATCTTCTTTGCTGAGGAGGAAACTGCCCAAGAGAGAACGCAGCAGAAGTTGCGCCTCTTGGGAAGGATCGCAGTTCCTGCTGCGCCTCTTCCTGGACTGTTTTTTCTCCAGTTTTCAGATTTCTTCCGGATTTCTTTCCTAATCCTACTTTTACCTAAATTCTTTCACGTGATTAGTATAAATAGAGGTCATCGCCTCACATATTTTTCACGCGAGTGTCCGCCCTTCTCTTCTCTCTTTGCATTCTAAGACCGCGCTCTTACTTTTCGACGCCTATGTGCTTGCTCTACGCGACCACGTAAGCTCAGATCATTCTGAGTACCAGTCACGTTGCATAGACCGACCCACTTGACTACTACACTTTTATCAACTCAATCAATCTGTTCTAAATCCTCTTAAGAGGGCACTTTCATATTACATCGAGTCGAGCAATCACTAAAACAACAACTTAGTTAATATCGCTTCGTCAAACATGTAAGTCTGAGGGTGTAAATCCCAATTTTCTTTATTGTATTTTATTTTGTATTAACTAATGTACGAATTTATATCACAAGTATGCTCAAAACTGATTTTAAAACAACCTTTTTAATCTATCTTTGCAAAACAGCAGCGAAAGACGACCAAGAAGAAACGCACTAGCAGGTGCGCCTTCTGGAATAGTCGCAGCATCTGTTGCACCTCTTCCAGAGGCTGCTTCTCTGCTGCTGCTCTTTTTCTTCTTCCTCGAGTACTTGTTTCTTTTTTATCTTTTATTTTTCTACCTTTATTTTTTCAATTCTCATATTTTCAGTTTATGAAATTTATTTTTATTAATCCTTTTCGACTTAAATCCCTTATAATTAATATTTGCGGGTTTTCATTATTAAATTCGAATCGGGATTTAAGAGGCTCGGTTTTTTCATATCAAGTCCATTGAATTCGTCTTTGATATATGATTTCCATTCTGTTTTATCATCAATCTTTATTTTCCAGTTTCCGTCTTAATCCATCTTCAAATTTTGCCCTTTTGGTTTCCAACGTCGTATAAATCATCTTTGTAACTCGTTGTAATGTTTCGTTCATTCGTCCTTTTATCACTTTATGACAGTTCCATGTGCATGTAACATGATTAAATCACTTTTACTCGAGTTATATACCAATAATCGACATTAATTAACCAACGAACAATAACGATTTGACGAGTCTGACTTTCACAGTCAGAACCCAACTCAAGAACAGACGCACGGTCTGATGCGCCTCTTCTAAGGGATGCAGCAAATGTTGCGCCTGTTCTGAGGTGCTTTCTGCCTCTGAACTCATCTCGTTCAGACGTTGCTTTGGTTCGAGGCTTTAATCGACTATTATTTCGTATTATCACTAATAATTCGACGTAGTTTCATATTATAAATTCGTTTCTTTTATTTTCTTTTCAAACCCTTCCGTTTTGAAGCGTACGTGTGACGTAAATTCAAATTATCCATTGTAATTCAATTGTAATCCATTTAATAAAATTTATTTATTTCATGCTTATTTTGTATAATTTATTTGCTTAGCAATTCACACATAATCAATATAAATTCTAACTTCGACCCATTTAATTGCTAAATTACTTGTTAACCGACTTAGTCTAATTTCACATGCTAGGAGTAAAACTTGGATGTTGCATTGCATGCATACAACTGACGACATATCAAATATAAACAACTTCCCTGATCATTAGTAGAGGCCGCTATCGAGGCGGGCGGGATTAGGTGTTCAAATAAGCGAGCTTCCTAATACGTACCCTCACCCCTTACTCAAGATCTCTGTGAACATCCGTGTTAAATGGCATCACGAGAGTCATTCTAGACATAGAATACTAAGGGTAACGAATTTCTCAGTGTTCATGTCCTTACTTTGTGTCTTGACATGACACGAAGTATTCGAACTGTTCCAATTTTCCATAAAAATTGATTGCAACTCCACAAATGCAGGCTTGTCAAACCTTTCACCGGTTTCAATGTTATACAAATCGGTAACGGCCCATGATGTGCCTCGGCCTCGCGCCGGAGTTCCGTGGGAGAAGTGCCGCCGCCTCGAAACCAACATGTGGGTGCGCACGACGCTGCTGGTTGTGTCCACAGTTTGGCGACTCCGCTGGGGATGATACACTTAGACTAAGTCTAGTATTACCTAGGGTTAAACTTGAACAAGGTTAGATAATAGTTTATATAAGACAGTTGTCAGTTGTCAGTTCTCATTACTCAACCTTCTTAGGTCGTTTTAGCTAGCCTTCCTAGGCTTTTAACCAAACCAATTCGACCAATTGTCTTATCTGGACGGCGCGAATTCTTATTTGTGCCTAAATATGGATAGCGATTGAAGTCAACCATACCACGATTCTTACTAATTTTTGTATCAAGAGCTTTCACTACTCGAGCGAATGGACTAGGAACCGACCCTACTCATGTTTGGCATAGATCTCTCCACAGACAAGGTTACGTTATCTTGGTATGGCAACCCGCCTTTTAACCAAAACCCTTCTAAAAGCACTAAGCATGCCCTTATAATGCCTATGTTTGAGTTTGTAACTTGTATGTTATCAGCTTTTTTAAACAAAACTATGTGTGAGATTGTAATACTACGGCTTTCTATGTCTATGGGTACTCTATCGAGTGGGACTTACTCTGTCGAGTAAGTATGTTTTTATATGAAATGATAGTCTGCCTGATAGGTACTCGATCGAGTATGTGTGGCACTCGATCGAGTAAGGGGCACTCGATCGATTAAGTCACTTACTCGATCGAGTAAGTGCGTCTTACGGGTTATTTTAGCCGGGTTTTGTAAATAACGCGTGATTAATATAAAAGGTTTCTGCCATCCTTTCTTAATCAGGTTTCACTTTTCTAAAACCTTTTAAGAGAGAAAAAGAGTTACGTTGTTCTCCTTCTAAGCGTTGTTAGCAAATCCCAAGGGCTAGGATCGTCGGATTGTCTTGTTCTTTACACCGTTGAGTTCGTCGCGTCAAGGGTAAGATTCTTATATAATTTTTATAATGTTTTGTTAAAGTTGGTTGAAACCCTAATTGGGTAATTTGGGGGTTTTGGGGAGTGTTGTTGATGTTAAATTGTGATTGTATGATTGTATGTTTGGTAGGAAGTAATTTCAGTGAAGGGCGATGTTGATTAGCTGAATGTGACGATCTTGATGATTGCTGTTCCAGGTAGGGTTTCTCTACTCAGTATTAGTTACATGATGTGTGTGGTGGTTGTATTGTGATCGTTGATTAATTATATTGCCGGTGATTGTGACGGTTATTGGTTATATTATTAATTGTTGTTGTATAACTGTTTGTGATATTCGGGGTGCGTCCCTGGCTGAGTGGAGTCACTTGCGGGAGTGGCTTCACGCCCTTGGTTCGCCTCCTGTGGAACCTGTCACAGGAGGGATGTGCACATTAAGGAAACTTGGGTTTACCGCTTAATGGAGATGAGCGGGGATTTGGTGGGTACGGCTGCGGTCTCCCACTGGCGGCATGGAGTACTTGTTGCGATGGGTACTCTGGCAGGGCTACACACTTTAGTGTGTAGTCAGTTGTGTGGAGATTTGAGATGGAGACTGAGGTTTGTTGAGTTGTTTGTGCTGTTTGTGATATTGTCCCTTTATGGCATTTGTTTTATGTAATTAGTACTGACCCCGTTTAAATGTTTTAAAAACTGTGGTGATCCATTCGAGGGTGGTGAGCAGTTATTGAGCAGGTATGATTGATGCGCATGGGATAGCTGGGTTGAGTCATCACGAGCTGCTTTAGAAGTCTTCCGCTATGTCGAATATTGTTCTTAGCTAGTTGGTTTAACTTTTGAGGACCTTTGTATTTTCTTTTATCAGTTTCGGTTTGGTTGTATCGCTTTAAACTTTATTACTATTAAAGTACGTTTCGCTTTTGTCTATTTGATTATCATTGCCTCGGGTAACCGAGATGGTAGCATTCTCATGCCTTAAGTGGTCCTGGTAAGGCACTTGGAGTATGGGGGTGTTACAAAGTGGTATCAGAGCGACGATCCTGAAACCTGTAACCAATGAACCTAATGAACATAAGGAGTCAAACTAAAATGAACCTTAGAGGTTGTAGGAGCTAATGCAAAGGCTTGGGAGACGTCCTAAAGTTGCGAACTTGCCCTACAATTTTGAACCGGTCACATGGGATATGAGTCGGGATCGCTATGTGTTTATCTTGTGAATTGTGTGTTTTTATGGCAAAGTGTGGTATGAATCGGTGGATGTATATATGTGGAGAATGCGGGAATGCGTAGAGAAAGATGATAATGAGGTGATTTTATACATTATTGATTGAAAGCATGATAGTTGTTTTACGATGTGGCATTATAGAAATACGGAAGGAAAGTTTGTTTTGTTTGAGTTATACATAAAGTTATGTATATATATAAATATGTATATAGATATACATATATATATACATATATATATATATATATATATACACACACACACACACACACATATATATATATATATATATATATATATATATATATATATATATATATATATATGTTGTTGGTAGTTGTTGTACGAGTTTATATAGCTGAAAGTTGAGTAAGAGCATGCGGGTAGCGTACGAGTCTGCATGACTCGATCGAGTGAGGGCTACTCGATTGAGTAGGTGGAGGCACTCGATCGAGTGGAGTCAATTCGATCGAGTGGGTGGTTTCGTGATTTTCTGGACAATAGCCTGTTTTTGTGGCACTCGATCGAGTAGGCTAGGCACTCGATCGAGTGGGTTCAATTCGGTCGAGTGGGTGATAGACTCGATTGAGTACATCTTAGAAAAGCTTCTGTTCATATTCTGTGTTTACTATTGTTCTTATGCATATGCTGGGTGAATAAGTCGAATGAATGTGTTAGGTGAATATGTTGAACGAGTATGATGGATGAATTGGTGGAAAAAGATGAATAATCGTTGCATGACAATATGATTTATGATTAAGCATGTTGTATGATGAAACTGATTTTATAATGTTGTTATGCTAGTAACAAGTGAATAGGGGACTTGATGTCATATATTTGTGATTTTGTTTACGTAAAGTTATAGAATAAAAACATGCGGGTAATATATGATGGGTAAAGTTGAATGATATATGTGCTTTGAGTTGTTTGTTGCTTGACTTTTGAAGATAGTAACATGTGGTTAGGGATACTGATTTTATGAGTATTGAGTTGTTTTTGTCTACTTTGTTGTTGTTTAAGTTGTTTGGAAGAAAAAAATCAAATAGTTATGTTGTCTGTTTATAATGAAGTTGTCTTTAAATTGTTATAACAAGAGATGCATAAATGATTTTAACGTGATTCTAATTGGAAGAGATAACTTGTTCTTTTAGGATTCTAACGATAGGTCACACGCCCAAAATGACCAAGAAATGAGTGAGATATAACCGTTTTACGAAATTTGGACTGTGCTGAGAAATGCGTAGGGTACTCGATCGAGTGACCTGTACTCGATCTAGTGACCCCTGTTTTGGGTCATATGCTTATCCTTTGATTTTGTTGCCTATTATGTTTGATTCAAAGGTGTTCTTTTGCTTCTTTATGCATTGTTTTACGTATGTATTGGTCCTGATGCGTAAGTTACCCAATCTTATGATGAAAAGAGTGGCATCTGTGGAGAGTATGAGTTCGGTAGGAGGACATGAGTTATATGTGGTTCTGATAGATAGTGGAAAAAGGAAAGAAACTTTGATGACCTGATTGAGGCATGGAGCATGTTTCATGAGATGAGATGAGTGATATGATTGTGTGTTGAGTAATGTAAAAGTAAGTGAATGTGGGCAAGGGGTGATGTAAGTTTATGGAACGTGAGAACGAAAAGATTGAAATGAGAGATGTCAATGGTGGTAACTTTGAATGTTTAAGGATTATGAAGAGAGGTAGTTATGACTCGGTTGGTTAAGAATATATGTAATGGAAAGGTCATTATAGGTAAATGGAAAGAAATGGTGTATAAAGAGCTTAGATTGAGTTATGCAACGATGTGGATTTGCAGATAGTGAGTGAGTTTGGGAATTTGCATTAGCAGGAGGTGAAACTAATGTGTGATTTCCTTGGGCAGTTAACGGTATGAGATGAGTTTTGGGATTCATAATTAGTGGCAAGTGTGAATGAGTAGAATGATGAGAAAGGACCCATGGTAAGAAAGAGTGAGAAAGTACCGATATAAAGTAATGGAACTTGAGTTTTGGAGCAACGAAAAGGTAACCGGAGTACCAGAGAGTTAGGTATAAAGAGTAAGGAGATGAAATGGTAATTGACTTTGTCGAATGTGAAAAGAAAAGAATAAGGAGAGTAAACTAGGAGAATGTTCACTGGAGCTATGTGATATAAAAGTAAGGAATCGTCGAGATGTATGATACTATCATGAGGATTTGAGTTAACAGTTATATAGGAGTTCCAGGATGACATGTTAATCATAAGATTCGAGGAATTAAGTTAAATAAAAAGCAGGGTAAAGAATTTGCACGATATAAGATCTTAGTGGTGAGTTGGGTGACGATGTAATTAAGAATGGAATTGGAAATAATGTTGAGGTAATTTTTCTTGATGGGTTTGATGTTCGTTATTTGGGATGTTAACCAAAGATAGGAAAGAAACCGTGATGTTTAGAGATGAGTGTAAGAGGTCTGATATCCGAACGGTGGTAGTGTGGAGGTGTTGTCACTAGTGGTTAGGGGTGATGATAAATAGGAAAGACGGCCGTTCTGAAGAAGTTGATTTTGTAAGAGATCCGATGGATATATATGGTTGTGAGGAAGTATAAGATGTGGTTATATGAGGCGGGTGCTAGTAGTTGACTATTAGCAGTATGGTTATATTTGGCGGGGGTGATGGTTAGGCGAATGGGAGAATGTGTTATGAGGGGCATACGAGTTAAACTCGGGCGAGAGGTAACCTTTACAGGTGGTAACTTACGTGATCAGGATTGACTAAGTTGGATGTGATTACGGGTCTATGATGTGTATAAATGTTTGTGTGAGATTCTGACCTCACGAGAAGTGGTATGGTGTGATAGTTATAAAGTTGTTATTTGAATAATCTGTAATGTATGTTGGGTACGGTAACTTAATGGAATAATAAAAAAAAAAGTGATAGATTGGGTGATCTAACATGGCAAGTTATACTTGTACGTGTATTTGTGATATATGTTTATTCCGTGAAAAGGAATGGATGATATTCGTGAGATTCTTGTCTGTTTATTCCGTATAGTATGTTGTGTAGGAATTTAGTAAAGCAGTTTTGAGTAAGTTTCTTGTCCGGAAAGTATACTAAGTCAGTGTTTATGGGAATGGTATGTGGTTGTGATGTTTATCGATGTTGTTGTTGTGCCTCGGGTGGTGATCCGGGCACGGTACTTCGGGTTGTGATGTGGGTATTTTCGCACTGCGGGGCCACCCTTGGCGGTTTTGCGATGCCGTCACCGGTTGTGATGGAGTAGGCGGGATGATTACGATTCGAGTTTCGAAAGTACATACCAGTTATACATAATTGTTGTTTTGTCTGCTGCTGTTTCCTGTGAGATTTAGTTTGGACAGATAGATGGTTGTTTTGTTTATTGATGTTTCTTACAAGTTTCAGCTTGGGAGTGAGGGTGGAGTATGATATGGAAGAGAGTTGTGTATGTTTCTGTTGCCGGCATGGTATAGCGATATTTGTTGATGGGACACAGTTGTGAGAGGTTGTTACAGTAATTTTGATTTTGTTTTAAGGTGAGGCATCGGTAGACATGGTAGTGGCAAGTGGGTGGTGGAACATGTGTTGTACTGATATGAAAGCTGTAAGTTGTTCATAATCTTTTAGTGGGCTAGTGAGTATAGGGTGTTGGGAATTAGTACCACGTTAAGTTATGGATGAGTTTTGAGGTAATGAAAGAAAAGAACTGGAGGATCTAATGTGAGTGTGTGTAATGATTTTGGATCGTGAGTTATGAGTATGGAGATAGGTGCATGTATAGAGGACTATGTCATTTTGGCGGTAATAGGGAAAAGTTGAAGTTTTGGTTAAGCTAAAGATTTTGTAGTATAGTTTAGGTGGTGTGCCGAGTGAATTGAGGTATGAGAACTGTTTAAGTAAGAGAGCCTTGAATATAGGAATAGTTAGTGTGTAGATTATAGGCGGTTATCTTTGACATGTGGTGGTGATGAGGATAGTGAAAAGATATAGCTAAGGATTCAGTATTAGTGACTTACGAGGACGTAACATTTGTCTTAAGAGGAGTAGGATACGATAAAAGAGAGTTTCATGGTTGTGCATGTTGTAGTATAATTGGAAGTAGAGTGTCGGTGTAGCATAAAGGATGGATATTTGTTGTGATTGATTTTATTAAAGGTCATGGCCGTCCTTGTGGTAGTGTGAAGTTTAGGAGTGTGAGAATATTTCGATAGAGTTGACAGTTGGATGATGATGTTTATGAGTTCGATAGTGTTGACATGTGTATGATGATGTTTATGAGTGTGAGTAAACTTCGAGGACGAAGAACCTTTTAAGGATGGTAGAATGTAACATTCCGTTTGATGTTTATGAGTGTCTTGATATTGGATTTTCTAGTGGATAATATGTTAGTGAAACGGAGCTAGCGGTGTTTTTGGATTGTAGTTGGTAGTGTATGGAGTTAGTGTCGAGATAGGCTATAATGTGGTGGATACGATATCGTGAGTCATGTTGTGGAGGTAGACATAGCTGGTAGAGTTGGTGTTAGGAATTCATGTTTTATAGGTTGGGGTTTCGTTTTGAGTTTTTATTTGCGTTGTTGTTCTTGGTCAAGTTTGTAGGTTTGTTTTGAGTATGGGTTGAACTTCGGGGACGAAGTTCTTTTTAAGGAGGGAAGACTGTAATACTACGATTTTCTATGTCTATGGGTACTCTATCGAGTGGGACTTACTCTGTCGAGTAATTAAGTATGTTTTTATACGAAACAGTAGTCTGCCTGATGGGTACTCGATCGAGTTTGTGTGGCACTCGATCGAGTAAGGGGCACTCGATCGAGTAAGTCACTTACTCGATCGAGTAAGTGCGTCTTACGGGTTATTTTAGCCGGGTTTTGTTAATAACGCGTGATTAATATAAAAGGTTTCCGTCATCCTTTCTTAATCAGCTTTCACTTTTCTAAAACCTTTCAAAAGAGAAAGAGTTACGTTGTTCTACTTCTACGCGTTGTTAGCAAATCCCAAGGGCCAGGATCGTCGGATTGTCTTGTTCTTTACACCGTTGAGTTCGTCTCGTCAAGGGTAAGATTCTTATATAATTTTTATAATGTTTTGTTAAAGTTGGTTGAAACCCTAATTGGGTAATTTGGGGAGTATTGTTGATGTTAGATTGTGATTGTATGATTGTATGTTTGGTAGGAAGTAATTTCAGTGAAGGGCGATGTTGATTAGCTGATTGTGACGATCTTGGTGATTGCTGTTCCAGGTAGGGTTTCCCTACTCAGTATTAGTTACATGATGTGTGTGGTGGTTGTATTGTGATCGTTGATTAATTATATTGCTGGTGATTGTGACGGTTGTTGGTTATATTATTGATTGTTGTTGTATAGCTGTTTGTGATATTCGGGGCGCGTCCCTGGCTGAGTGGAGTCACTTGCGGGAGTGGCTTCACACCCTTGGTTCGCCTCCTGTGGAACCCGCCACAGGAGGGATGTGCACATTAAGGAAACTTGGTTTATCACTCAATGGAGATGAGCGGGGATTTGGTGGGTACGACTGCGGTCCTCCACTGGTGGCTTGGAGTACTTGTTGTGATGGGTACTCTGGTAGGGCTACACACTTTAGTGTGTAGTCAGTTGTGTGGAGATTTGAGATGGAGACTGGGGTTTGTTGAGCTGTTTGTGCTGTTTTTGATATTGTCCCTTTATGGTATTTATTTTATGTAATTAGTACTGACCCCGTTTAAATGTTTTAAAAACTGTGGTGATCCATTCGGGGGTAGTGAGCAGTTATTGAGCAGGTATGATTGATGCGCATGGGATAGCTGGGTTGAGTCATCACGAGCTGCTTTAGAAGTCTTCCGCTGTGTCGAATATTGTTCTTAGCTAGTTGGTTTAATTTTTGAGGACCTTTGTATTTTCTTTTATCAGTTTCGGTTTGGTTATATCGAGTTAAACTTTATTACTATTAAAGTACGTTTTGCTATTGTCTATTTGATTATCATTGCCTTGGGTAACCGAGATGGTAGCATTCTCATGTCTTAAGTGGTTCTGGTAAGACACTTGGAGTATGGGGGTGTTACAGAGATCCCTGGAAAAAATATCCTTTTTAAAATTAATTAATAATATGGAGTCGCTAGTAGGTTTTATAAAAAAACATACAAAAACAGTTTTAACGTAAAAGTCTCTTTTGATCCCTGGAATGGGGACTGATCAGTCACTCCGGTCTGAACCAAAGATTGCGGATTCGGAGGGGTAAAGGTACGGTCATGAAAGGTGTTAAGCACCCGGACCGCCCATCAAACTGACGGCCTCTACTATTTATTTGTAATATTATATATTTGACGATAAAAAGACAAACAAAAGAAAGTTAGAAACAATAAATTTTATA
The DNA here is from genome assembly GCF_048544455.1 of Silene latifolia. NCBI lineage: Eukaryota > Viridiplantae > Streptophyta > Magnoliopsida > Caryophyllales > Caryophyllaceae > Silene > Silene latifolia. The sequence continues at coordinate 52,634,937 of NC_133536.1, forward strand.
CAATTATTTACAAAACAAGTGACGAGGTTATTTTATATACAATTATACAAAAAATACAACAAAATAGAGAAAATAAATAAAAGAGTAAAGAAAACTTATTTGATTTGGTATCCTCAGGCCTATGTGGATGTTGACTATTAATGAATTTCAACTTTGTCGTAAATTATTGGCTCCTATGCGCTTATATGAAAACTGGGACAATTTATGCGAATGGTTTGATTTGAAACTGGGATAGTATATTTGAGACAGAGTATAAGAGTATAAATATTTTGGGACTGGTGTGATTTCTCGGTGTATTTTTTGTGAATCCCCTGTATCTATTTTTTGTTGCCCTACCCGTGTATATGCGGTAGTATTTATAGTGAATGGCTTAATCTTTATACAAATTTGGGTGTTGGAGTTTGTTATCGTCTCCACTTAGACCTGTTAAAGAGCCGAAAAACCGACCGAAACCCGCTCGTAAATAACCCGACCGAACCCGACCCGAAAAATGTGAACCCGAAAATGACCCGACCCGATAATGACTCGCACATTTAGGGTCAAGACCCAACCCGACCCGTTGATGGGAAATTTTATTAAAATTTAGTATTTAAAGCAAATTACACTAATATAAAAGGATTAAAAATATTCAGACTTTCAAAATATTAAATAAAGCATGTTGATATATGTTTTAAAGCATAGTTTTAGCACATGATTAATTAATCAAATGATTAGCAGATATATAGTCGCTACTCACTATTTTTCGCGTTTCGTATAACAACTTATCAGTTCAACATTTCGCACAAAGTTGAGATATTACATATATTAGACAGAAAAAAATTGATTCTTATTATACCATGTATCAAAATATATAATTGAAAAATAATGTAGGTGTCATGAATATACTATGAATAAATTGTTGAATTGTCCCACATCAGAAGATTATTATAAGTTGGGTTGACCCCATGATTTTAAATAAGAGTCATCATTGACACTCAGGTATCAACACAAAATCTTTTGAGTTATTATCATTACACAAACAATAACATACAAATATTAAGCACATAAATATTTATAAAGACGATTATATATTAGTGATATTATAATATGTTTATTTTAAAAAGAAACTACGAAAATAATATAATTAGATTAACGGTAAAAAAAAATGTTGTCTTTAGAGTATAGATTTCATATAATTTGCACATATTAAATTCGTGTATTTCTTAGTATGTTATATGTCCCACATTGAAAAATAATGTAGATGTGATGAATATACTACATATAAATAACATAAATAGGTGGAATCATTGGAAGTTAGATATCAATCCAGAATATTTTGAATCTCTTCAGTATGTCTTAAAGAGCTTTTAAGAGATTGTGCCATTATCTCCACAATATGATATATATGTTCCATATTATATTCAAGTGATGCTAATAATTTTTATTTATTCTGGTAAAAAAAATGTTATCATTAGAGTATAAGTTTCATATTATTTGCACACATATTTTAATTATGATAAAAAGAAAAGAAAAGAAATGTACGAATACTAATAAATAGTATAGTATTTGCTTATTAGTAAACCATATTTGATGTCGAATTAGGTGCGAAAAATATGGTGTACTTCTAAGGCCTCGTTTGGTTGTCCGTTGGAATTTAATTCCACCGGAATATGGAATTGATAGGAATTAAACTCCCACATAAAATTCATGTGAATTGACAAAATTCGTTTGGTTGTCGATGTAGGAATTCAATTACACCGGAATTTGCAATTACCTAGGGAGACCTAGGTAATCCAACTCCTTCATTATGGAGGAGTTGGAAACTCCTTGGAAAATAGAATGCCTACATCATGGCAAAAAAAAAGGCAACCAAACAAGTCTCAATTTTGTAATTCATGGGATTTTCCAACTTCCATGATTTACAAGGGGCAACCAAACGAGACCTAAGTATATTATTGTCCCACACTGAAAAATTATGTAATTGTGATGAATATACAACATCTAAATAGTTAAATTGTCCCACATCAAAAGATTATTATACGGTGGAATGATCTCATGACTATAAATAAGAGTATCATTAAATTTAGGTATCAGACCAAAATATTTTGAATCTTCAAATTATTGTATTACTGGCAACGCACAAGTTTTACATTATAATTAAGTTAATTAACTCGTTGCAATGCACTGGTGTGAAACTAGTAAATATATTATATATGTTATGTAAAAATGGGAGACTACTAGATAGAAAAATAAAAGATAAATTGATAATAAATTTAAGAGTAAATAAAAGGATACAAAAAAAATCTCAAAAAAAGAGATGGAAAAATAATAATTTATACAATTATTTAAAAAGGAGTCACTAAGACCCGTTTTGACCCTAACCCGACCCGAAACCCGTATTAACCCGACCCTCCCAAACCCGTATTTTACAAACCCGAAATTGACCCTAACCCGACCCGAAACCCGTATAAACAAACCCGTATAAACCCGTATTTTACAAACCCGAAACTGACCCGACCTGTATTTTACCCGAACCCGAAATGACCGAACCCGTAACCTACCCGCCCGGCCCTTTGATAGGTCTATCTCCACTGCATTTGTTGCACAACTTTATTTTCTAACACCCGTATCTCAGTTGTTCCACACCAAACTTCTATATTATATATATATATATATATATATATATATATATATATATATATATATATATATATATATATATATATATATATATATTATATTACGTGTCCATGCTCCATGCAAATTATCTTGCCAAACCCAAGGTATTACTAGGGATGGCAGTGGGTCGGGGACCCGACCCAAACCCTGAGGGTCGGACCCTAATGGGTCGGATATGGGTATCATTTTTTCATACCCAATGGGTATGGGTCGTGTATGGATCTTAAGAAAATATTTCCGGTTCGGGACCGGGTCCGGGTCCGGGTCTAAGTTATGAGACCCATAACCGACCCATAGACTCTTTATTAAAAAAAAAAAATCAAAATCACAACTTTTCTGAATTCATACTGGCAAACCGTAGAAACCCAACGAAAGTCTCTTTCTCTTCCCTCATCCCATAAAGTGATAAAACCCAACCAAACTCTTCTGACAATACCACCACTCCACCACTGACACAAGAAAACCACCACCACAGCACTGATACGCGACTGGCAACCACCTCTCGAATAGGCGACGACCGACAACCACCATTAACCGCAGCCAGCGACGGTCAGATGGAGACGGCTATCAAGTACAGTATTGATTTTTGGGTTCCAAGTTTTATTCTTTCACATGTATTTGGATGTAAAATTAATTTAGGTCTTCTTTGTCTTTCTTAAACTCTTTGGTATGTATATTGGATTTGGTAGTGTACAATAGAGATTAATAAGCTCATATTAAAGTAATATGAATTTTTTTTAATATTATAGACCCCATAGCTGTTAATCCTGTTACTAAAGTGCCTGAAACTCGGACCCGCGGGTAGACCCAGACCCTACCCTTACCCATAGGGTCCGGGTACGTGTCTTCAAATTTTAGACCCTTGCGGGTCTGGGTCGGGTACGGGCCCAAAGGGAAAATCTCGGGTTCGGGTCCGGGTCCAGGCGAACCCTACCCAGATCCTACCCATTGCCATCCCTAGGTATTACGCCAATTATGAGATTTAATTTGGTTTTATATTTCACTATGGTCTTTGTATATTCGGTTGGCGATGGACTGATGGTCTGCCTTAAATTCTTTGGGCCAAATTACAATTAACTATTAACGTAAGTGATGTAGTTTTGAGAATGGATGATTTTGATTTATACTTTGTTTTATGCCAACAATATAGCAAAGTGGGCTAAATAAAAATAATGGGCTTATAGATGGTTTTAGGCCATTTTATGTGATTTCCGGGAAATAAGTGTAAAGATCCTTTAATTATAATATTGTCAACTTTCATATTAGTCATTAAATTTTAGCCTCATCATCGGGTACCCTTAAGGCTAGTAGACAACTTTGAGGTGTCTACGGAAACCCCCACTTTGATCGAGTCTGAGTAAGGCGAAGGTCAAAGTTGTAACATCCCCTCATACCAAGGTACCTTACCAAGTACTACCCTAGCATGAAAGACTGTTACCATCTCGGTTTCCCGAGGTTAGTATATCAAAGTTACCAATTCCAAAAAACATTTATTAAAGTATAATGAATAAAGTTTAGATGTTCTCCAAAACCAAAAGCCAAATCACAACGGTGAAAGTCTAACAACTATAAATGAAAACTAAGTCTCTTTGTCGGCGGAAGCTAGACTCGAGTGATGACTCCCAATGACTGCCCCATAGCTAAAGACCTCCATCACCTGTCACAATCTGCTCACCATCCCCGAATGGATCACCACAGATTTTATAAAACAACAACAGGGTCAGTTCTGCATAATTAAAATAAGACAAGTGCATAAAGTAACCAGCTGATCATCCTCTGTCTCCGGTCTCCCGATCTCACACAGTAACCGAGTACACATCGAGGTGTGTAGCCCTGCCATACTACCCATCGCAACAGATAGCCTACGTCGCTAGTCGGGGACCGCAGCCAATCCTCACCAAAATCCCGCTCATCAAGGAGTGATAACCCTGTCCCTTAATGTGCACATCCCCTCCCGTGACGGGTTCCACGGAGGGCGAACTAGGGTGTGAAGCCACTTCTGCAAGTGACCCCACCACAACCATCACAACATCATCACAATCACCATACCACCACCACCACCACCACACCAACACTTTGATGATCAGCAGACAACAATCATACACAGTACAATCACAACATCTCAAATTAATTAAACACAACTGAGTAGGGAAACCCTACCTTTTCGCAATCCAAGCACACACAAGCAATCAATAGCAATTCCTCATGACACCGTCATCTACACACAATAATCACATAATTTCAATTACCACATGCCAAAACCCCTTTCCCCCAAATCACAATTTAGGGCAAAAACCCTAAAGAAAACAATATAATAGAAGTTACGAAATCAGAGGCTTACCGACATAATTGACGCAAGGAAAGGTGAACTAGACTCACGAACGATCCACACAATAGGGGGAGATTTGGAGAGGATTATAGTGTCATTGAGTGTTAGGTTTTGTAAAAATATAATTAGAAACTGATTATGCGTATTATATAATTCTAACCATCTCCAAATCAAACCGCGGAAAAACACTCATCAGACCGGATACTCGGTCGTGTATAGAGTATACTCGGCCGAGTACCCTCTACTCGGTCGAGTATTCTACATACTCGGCCGAGTGTTCATGGGCAGTAGCCAAACATGATACACGACACACTTTACTCGACCGAGTAGGCCATACTCGGCCGAGTACCAGGCTTAGGAAAACCGTAGTATTACAGTCTTCCCTCCTTAAAAAGAACTTCGTCCCCGAAGTTCCAACCCTACCTATAAAACATGGACACCTAACACTAACTCCACCAACCACGCTCCCTTCCACAACATGGCTCACGATATCGTCTCAACTACAGCATAGTCTCCCAATACTAACTCCATAATACTATCGGATACCCACAACATAAGTGTTGCCAACTCTGTCCTACTTCCATAACGTTCACAGGCAAACTCAATACCAAGACAATCCCCCAGCCAAGATCAACCACCAAAACGAAATGTTACATTCTACTACCCTTAAAACGAACTTCGTCCTCGAAGTTTACTCACACACATAAACATCATCACCCAAATCCGTTAACACTATCGAAGTTTACCCATACTCCTAAACACCGTACTACTACAAGCACTGCCATTACCTGTAATAAAATCGACCATCACACAAATCCATCCTTATACTACACCTGTAACACTACGGATTTTCCTTGGTGACTACTCGACCGAGTAGAGCCTACTCGGCCGAGTAGTGCTTTGGCTGTGGGTTATTTTGGTTCTGCCGAGGAATACTCGGCCGAGTATAGTGAATACTCGACCGAGTATTGGACACTCGGCCGAGTATGCACTTACTCGATCGAGTGTCCGGTTTGGCGGAGTGTTATTTCGACGGTTTGATTAGGGAATGTTTAGGGTATTTTATATTTCCGCGTCAGTTTCTAATATCATTTCAAAAGCTTTATCATTTCTACGTTACCCTAATCACACCCAAATCATTCCCTAATCCTTCTCTTAAGCATTTCGTGGCGTCATTGTGTGGGTAATCGTCGTGATTCTTGCGTATAAGTTCTCGTTGTAATTGTTGGTAAGTTCTATCTTCGTGATTATTTGTACTTTTGTGGGTTCTTTGTACATTTATATGAGAATAAGATTTTGGGAGTTGTACAAAGTGTAATCGTGTTGCATGATCATTGTATAGGAGAAGACTTCGTAGAGGAGCCTTTTTGATTGTTCGTGTTGCATCTCTTTTGTTGATTGCTAAGGTAGGGTTTCCTACTCGTTCTTGTGCTTTGCATGACATGTTGTTGTAATTATCGTTGTCTGTTGATCATCGTAGTATGGAGGTTTTTGTAACAGTGTTGGTGTGAGGGGATTGAGGTGACTGTGATGTCATGTGATTGTGGTGGAGTCACTTGCGGGAGTGGCTTCACACCCTAGTTCGCCCTCCGTGGAACCCGCCACGGGAGGGGATGTGCACATTAAGGGACAAGGATCGTTGTCGCTCGTTGAGGAACTGGACTAGGTGGGATCGGCTGCGGTCACCCACTGGCGGCGAGGATTACCTGTTGCGATGGGTAATCTGGCAGGGCTACACACTTTGGTGTGTAGTCAGTTACTATGTGAGCTTGGATGATTGGGAATTGGTGATGATCAGACGATTATTGCATTTGTTGTCTTATTAGTTGAATAATACTGACCCCGTTGTTGTTTGTGGAATCTGCGGTGATCCATTCGGGGATGGTGAGCAGGCTTGACAGGTTTTGCTAGTGAGAGCTTGGGGATTATCTTGGGAGATTTGCCACCACTAGTCATAGCATCACCGTCTGAGTCTTAGCGAGTTTTCCTTTAATGTTAAGACTTTGAAGTTGTATTTCGTTAGACAGTATTTGGTTTTGGATCTTGTAAACTTTGCATTTAACAGTACTTTAATAATAATGCTCAATTCAGACGCTTTGGTATATACTACCTCGGGAAACCGAGATGGTAACGCACTTTCATGGTAGGGTGGTCCTGGTAAGGCACCTTGGTATGAGGGGGTATTACAAAGTGGTATCAGAGCCGAAGATTCCGGCACCTAAACAAATGAATTTAATGAACCTAGGGAGTCTAAATAAAATGAACCCGGGGAGAGTTGTTTGGAGCTACCGCAAAGACTCGGGAGACGTCCCGGAGTCGCACATTGGCCCTTACTAACTCGAGCCGGTAACATGGGGGAGTGTGATGAGAACTAGGCTTTGTATGTGCACGTATGTGAAGATGCATGTTGGTAAAAGTCGATAGTTGCATATATGTGTGATGAAGTTCTGAATTGTTGTGATGGGAGGAGTGGTAGATGAAACGGGGTGTGATTTCAATGTTGGCTTAGCATATGTGCAAATTGGATGCTGATATGGTTACAATATGGTATTAAAGTTTTTAATATATGCATTGCATGCTGATGTGATTATAACATGGTTTTTAAGTCCTTACGTATTTGCTACGGGAATAGTGAGCATGATAGGGGAATCGTAATCTGTAAACCTGTTTATAGCGTAACTCGGCCGAGCAGGGCAGGTACTCGACCGAGTATGGAGTACTCGGCCGAGTAGCCAAGAACTCGACCGAGTGTTGTTTGATGGAAAGTAGCAGTCGCTACTGTTTGTGATAACTCGACCGAGTATGAACGTATACTCGACCGAGTAGTGTTCACTCGGTCGAGTGTTGTTACACTCGACCGAGTGTTGTTTTTGTGTTTTGAAGTTCGCTTCTAGAGTCGATACTCGACCGAGTATGATGTATACTCGGCCGAGTGTTCTTATGGCGGAAGAGTGTTAAATTTTGAGCATGTGTTTACGTTTCTTTCATTCTTATCAGCTCAAAATGCCGCCCAAAAGAACTCCCGCGCAGATCCAAGCTTCTGAGATGACTCTTGATGAGGTTGCTCGCATGATTGAGCAACAAGAGGCTCTCCTTGAAGCTCTCAAAAATGTGGGAAAAGGGAACGAGAAGACGTTGGATGCAACCCAGCTTAGCATCAACATTGCTCATTTCCACCCTCCCACATATGACGGGGTAGGTGAACCGAAGCTGCTCGAGAAGTGGCACCGTGAGATTGAAGCTCTCATGGAAATGGTTAAGTGCCCCGAGGACATGATTGTTGAGCAGGTAGTGTACTACCTAAGAGGAAAAGCTGCAATTTGGTGGCAGAATGTCAAGGATGAGGCTAGAGCTTACTACCAGGCGGAAGGGGCTATTCCGTGGTCTGGGTTGAAGAGTGCTATGAGAGAGCAGTTTGTGCCGGAGCATATCCGACACAAGATGAGATCCGACTTTGATTCTTTCACCATGGCGAGGAGATGACAGTCACCGATTACTATCATCGGTTTTGGAGCTATCTCGTTATGTTGAGGATATGCGGCTCGGGCAAAGAGGTTTGGCTCTCCGTTTTGAGAGGGGTTTATCTGCTAAGATCGTGAGTCGTATGCCTGGTGGGGTTGCTACTGACCTCAAGGAAGTGTATCTGAGAGCGGGTAAAGCTGAGAGAATGGTGGATCTCTCATGGGAGATCGAGGAGAGGACTGCTACAGAAAAGAGGAAGGCTGATAGCGGGAACAACAATCAACCAACCAACAAGAAAGGGAATTTCAACCATGCTAAGGCTTTTTCTAGTGGAGCGGGTTTCTCTGGAGGTTCTCGTGGCTGGGGAAAGAATGGAGGTCGGGCTGTAAGTGACAACACCAACCTTACGTGCTTCAACTGTGGTGGGATAGGCCACAAAAGGCGGGAATGCACGAGCTACAAGCCCGGCAATGGTTCAGGAGCTCGATCAGGAAATTTTTCTCAGGGGCCGACTCAGAGTTTTGCTAGCAACCGACCGGGAGGTTCATGGGGCAACAGAGGTGGACAGGGTAACCAGGGCGGTTACAACCGCTGTGGTGGTGGATCTTATCGGCGCTGAGAATAACGGCGTCACCCAGATTCGGCGGCTAAGCCAAGTACCTCCAATGCTTGATTCGGGGTGGAGGACAGAAAAAAAAAGTGGAAAGCTCTTCATGATGGACAAGCGGGAAGCACAAGATGATGCTCATGTAGTTACCAGGGTACCTTTCTTGTTAATAATGTACCGTCCTTTGTTTTGTTTGATTGGGGCTACACATTCTTTTGTGTCTAAAAGTCATCTTTGTGTCTATGGGTTTGGGAAAGTTTGAGGTTGTAAAAGATGATGTGTTCATACCTTCGGGGAGTCGTGTCGTGTCTCAAGTTATATAAGGGTATATCTATGGTGATTGGAGGGGTAGATTTACCGTGAGACTGTTAGAGTTTCCTAAGGATGGGTTTGAGGTGATTGTCGGGATGGATTGGCTAGGTAGGTATGATGCCAGGATAGACTGTCGACAAAAGAGAGTGTCTTTGAAGGGTCCCAAGGGTGTTAGGGTGTTCTATAGAGGGTTTGTGGTAAAGCCTAAGTGTAGGTTTATAGCAGTTATGACCTTAAAGTCATGTTTAAGGAAGAAGTGTCCCTTAATTCTTTGTCATGTGAGAGATCACCGAGTAGAGCCACCGACAGCTTCTGAGATTTCCGTGGTGAAAGAATTCGAAGATGTCTTTCCTGAGGAAATACCGAGTTTGCCTCCCATGAGGGATATCGATTTCAGCATGGAGCTTAAGCCGGGAACGGGTCCTATATCTAAAGCACCTTACAGTATGGCACCTAAAGAGTTGGCAGAGTTGAAAAAGCAGATACATGAGTTGTTAGGCAAGGGTTATATCCGGCCTAGTGTGTCACCGTGGGGAGCTCCAGTTCTTTTTGTAAAGAAGAAAGATGGGAGTATGAGACGTTGATTGATTACAGAGAGCTCAATCGGGTCACAGTGAAGAATAAGTATCCGTTGCCGAGGATTGATGATTTGTTCGATCAGCTAAGTGGAGCAGGTGTGTTCTCTAAGATTGATCTGAGGTAGGGGTATCATCAGCTGAGGATAGCAGATGAAGATATTCCTAAAACAGCATTCCGATCTCGTTATGGTCACTACGAGTACGTGGTGATGCCTTTTGGGTTACCAATGCGCCAGCAGCTTTTATGGATTTGATGAACCGGATCTTTACACCGTTTTTGGATAGGTTTGTGGTTGTTTTCATCGACGATATCCTAGTTTATTCTAAGACTAAGGAAGAGCATGAAGAGCACTTGAGGATAGTTCTGCAGACCTTGAGAGAAAATCAGCTCTATGCCAAGTTGTCCAAGTGTGAGTTCTGGTTAGAGGAAGTGGCTTTTCTGGGTCATGTAATATCTAAGAAGGGGGTATCTGTGGATCCTAGTAAGATTGAGGCCGTTACCAAGTGGGAATCGCCGAAGAATGTTGCTGAAATTCGGAGTTTCTTAGGCCTTGTCGGCTACTACAGGAGATTTGTGAAAGATTTCTCTACCATAGCGCGGCCTATGACATCCTTGATGAGGAAGGAAGTCAGATTTGTTTGGGATGAGAGTTGTGAAACGGCGTTTCAGACCTTAAAGGAACGCTTGACCACAGCTCCTATCCTAGCCTTGCCAGAGGGTTGTGAGAACTTTGAGGTCTATACCGACGCTTCAAAGAACGGTCTTGGTTGTGTCTTAATGCAGGGAGGGAGAGTGATAGCCTATGCTTCGAGGCAGCTGAAGCAATATGAGGAGAACTACCCTACTCATGATCCGGGAGTGGGTGCGGTTGTGTTCGCTCTTAAGATTTGGAGGCACTACCTTTATGGCGCAACTTTTAAGGTGTTCTCTGATCATAAGAGTTTAAAGTATATCTACACTCAGAAGGAGCTTAACATGCGACAGAGACGGTGGATGGAGCTGATTGGAGATTATGATATGGAGATCATATATCACGAGGGTAAAGCTAATGTTGTTGCAGATGCATTGAGTAGGAAGAGCGTTCATTCGCTATGTACAGCTATGTCCTTGCTGAAGTTGAGAGATGAGATGTCTGGTTTGGGGATCTTTATGATTCGAGAGGGGGATACCATCGGGGATTTGACGATCGAGCCAGAGTTGTATGAAAACATCAAAGGTAAGCAAGAGCTTGATCCTAAGATCCAGGAGTGGAAGTCAAAGGTAGAGAGTGGAGCGACTTCCGGGTTCTCTATACATCCGGATGGGAGTGTTCGTTTTGATGGGAGATGGTGTGTTCTGACGATGCGAGTTAAGGAGAATGATATTGTCAGAGGCTCATTGCACTCCTTATTCAGTTCACCCGGGTGGTGACAAGCTTTACAGAGACCTTAAGAAGACTTTTTGGTGGCCGAACATAAAGAGGGATGTAGCTGAGTTTGTGGCTAAATGTTTGACCTGCCAAAGGGTCAAAGGTGAACAAAGGAGACCCCAAGGTAAGATTCAGTCTTTGACAGTGCCCGAGTGGAAGTGGGAGTCGATCTCCATGGACTTTATTGTGGGGTTACCTAGGTCACAACAAGGTAACAACATGATTTGGGTGATTGTGGATCGGTTGACCAAGTCAGCCCATTTCGTTCCCATGAAGGATACTTGGTCTAAGATGCAGCTGACATTGGGTTACAGAAAGCATGTGGTTCGGTTACATGGTATCCCGAAAGATATCGTTTCTGATCGCGATGCGAGGTTCATATCAAAGTTTTGGCAAGAACTGCAAGAGTTGATGGGTACAACGTTGAAAATGAGTACAACTTTTCATCCAAGCAACCGATGGTCGATTTAACGGACCATCAAGACCTTAGAAGACATGCTAAGGGCATGTGTTATGGACTTTGGGGGCGGTTGGGAAGACAGACTTAATTTGATCGAGTTTTCATACAATAATAGTTATCATATAAGCATTGGGATGGCACCTTTCGAAGCTTTATATGGCCGAAAATGCCGAAGTCCAGTTTGTTGGGATGATAGTTCCGAGGCAGTGGTTTTAGGGCCACAATTGGTTCAAGATATGGTTGAGCAAATCCAGTTGATTCGCCAAAAGATGAGAGGAGCTCAAGATCGCCAGAAGAGCTACGCCGACTTACACCGCAGGGACATTGAGTTTGCGGTAGGTGACAAGGTTCTTTTGAAAGTGTCACCTATGCGAGGTGTTATGAGGTTTGGGAAAAAGGGTAAGTTAAGCCAAAAGTTTATAGGTCCTTATGAAATTTTGGACCGTGTTGGCGAGGTAGCCTACAGGTTAGCTTTACCACCAGCTTTGGATAGAGTGCACAATGTTTTTCATGTATCTCAACTCCGGAAGTATGTGAGTGATCCGTCGCATAACCTCGAGATGGAGAACATCGAACTTGATGAATCCTTGTCCTATGCCGAGATTCCTAAGGAGATTCTTGATCGCAAGGTTCGTAAGACCCGGAATGGTGAGACGGTCTTACTCAAGGTCCTTTGGTCTAATCATAACGTGGAGGAAGCCACATGGGAACCTGAGGAAGCTATGCGAGAACGTTTTTCTAACCTTTTTTATCAGGTATGTTTGGTTACGGGGACGTAACCGTTGTCTTTTTAGGGGGGTAGGAGATGGTCGCGATAGTGTTTTGTTTTGTTTTTCTTTGTTTGGTTCGAGTCGGGAAATGATTTTGTGGTAACTTGTTGTGGTGCTTGTATAGTTCCTTGGAGTTGTCTTATGTTATTGGTATAGTCTTGTGATGCAGTGTTGTGCTTGCTTGTATAGTAGAGTGTGAACTTCGGGACGAAGTTCTTTTTAGGGGGAAAGATTGTAACACTACGGATTTTCCTTGGTGACTACTCGACCGAGTAGAGCCTACTCGGCCGAGTAGTGCTTTGGCTGTGGGTTATTTTGGTTCTGCCGAGGAATACTCGGCCGAGTATAGTGAATACTCGACCGAGTATTGGACACTCGGCCGAGTATGCACTTACTCGACTGAGTGTCCGGTTTGGCGGAGTGTTATTTCGACGGTTTGATTAGGGAATGTTTAGGGTATTTTATATTTCCGCGTCAGTTTCTAATATCATTTCAAAAGCTTTATCATTTCTACGTTACCCTAATCACACCCAAATCATTCCCTAATCCTTCTCTTAAGCATTTCGTGGCGTCATTGTGTGGGTAATCGTCGTGATTCTTGCGTATAAGTTCTCGTTGCACTGTTGGTTAGTTCTATCTTCGTGATTATTTGTACTTTTGTGGGTTACTGTACATTTATATGAGAATAAGATTTTGGGAATTGTACAAAGTGTAATCGTGTTGCATGATCATTGTATAGGAGAAGACTTCGTAGAGGAGCCTTTTTGATTGTTCGTGTTGCATCTCTTTGTTGATTGCTAAGGTAGGGTTTCCCTACTCAGTTTACTGTGCTTTGCATGACATGTTGTTGTAATTATCGTTGTCTGTTGATCATCGTAGTATGGAGGTTTTTGTGACAGTGTTGGTGTGAGGGGATTGAGGTGACTGTGATGTCATGTGATTGTGATTGTGATTGTGGTGGAGTCACTTGCGGGAGTGGCTTCACACCCTAGTTCGCCCTCCGTGGAACCCGCCACAGGAGGGGATGTGCACATTAAGGGACAGGGATCCTTGTCGCTCGTTGAGGAGCTGGACTAGGTGGGATCGGCTGCGGTCACCCACTGGCGGCAAGGATTACCTGTTGCGATGGGTAATCTGGCAGGGCTACACACTTTGGTGTGTAGTCAGTTACTATGTGAGCTTGGATGATTGGGAATTGGTGATGATCAGACAATTATTGCATTTGTTGTCTTATTAGTTGAATAATACTGACCCCGTTGTTGTTTGTGGAATCTGCGGTGATCCATTCGGGGATGGTGAGCAGGCTTGACAGGTTTTGCTAGTGAGAGCTTGGGGATTATCTTGGGAGATTTGCCACCAAGAGTCATAGCATCACCGTCTGAGTCTTAGCGAGTTTTCCTTTAATGTTAAGACTTTGAAGTTGTATTTCGTTAGACAGTATTTGGTTTTGGATCTTGTAAACTTTGCATTTCACAGTACTTTAATAATAATGCTCAATTCAGACGCTTTGGTATATACTAACCTCGGGAAACCGAGATGGTAACGCACTTTCATGGTAGGGTGGTCCTGGTAAGGCACCTTGGTATGAGGGGGTGTTACAACGCCAACCCTCAAACTTCCAATTGCAACCTGTATGACCATTAAACTCTCTTGTCGCATCTTACTCCTCTTAAGATAAATGTTACGTCCTCGTAACTCACTAATAATAGGTCCTTTACTATACCTCCCATAATCCTCATTACCACCGCATGTCAACGATCACCCACTATAACCTCAAGACCTACAACCATTCCTATATCCAGGGCTCTCTTTCTCTAACAGTTCTCGTGCCTCCAATTATTCTGTACTCACATAACATATATCATAAAATCCTCAGTATTACCATTACTCCATCTCTTCCACATTACCGCAAAACAACATACTTCTAAATACATATACACTCATCTCCATGATCTTAATTAACGATCCACGATTATCACGCACACTCACATTAGCTTCCCAGGTTCATCTCTTTTACTACCACAAAACTCACCCTTGACTTGACATGATACTAAGTCCAAAAACTCCATACTCACTGTCCCAAGAAAAGATGCTAAACCATATGTAGTTCAAATTCAATACCACACATGCTTCACAATCTCTTGCCACAACTATGTCCACCAATGGCTCATCTAAAACAGGATCAAAAGTACTCCAACAACCTCTCACAACTGTGTCCCATTAACAGAATATTACTATACCATGACAACAACAGAACCATACCCAACTCTCTTTCATATCATACACTATCTCACTCCCATTCCGACACTGGTAAAAAACATCGGGAAACAAAACAATGGTCTAAATGCCCCGACCGACACTGACAGGAAATAGCAGTACACAAACAACAATCTATGACAATACGAAAATACTCGTATCACAACACGAATTACCGTGTCCAATCGCCACTCTTGGCACAACAACCACATCGATAGACATCGCAACTTATACAATCATATAAACATTGACTCGGTACAACTTCCTTGACAAGAAAACTTCTTTAAAACAGCTTTACTAGATCATGATGCAACATAATAAACGGGATCAACAATACTTACCTTCTGAATATTATCCAGACCATGACTCATGAGGTCGGAACCTCACACAAACATTTAAAAATATCATGGACCCATAATCGAATGTAACTAGCCAATCTTGATTACGTAAGTTACCACTTGATAATGAATATCTCTCATCCGGACTTAACTCAGGTGCCTTTCATAACATATCCTCTCATACACACAATTATCACCACCCGGCGAACGTAACATGTTATCTGTACCCAACTACGAGCGAACACCTCATATATCCACATCTTATACTCCCTCACACCCATACATACCAATCAGTCTCCACAAAATCAACCCCATTAGAACAACTAGCTTTCTTAATGCAACATCATCCTCAACCACTAGTGATAACAATACAACACCACCATCCTTCATGTGACCACTCTCTCACTATCACTTCTTTATATAACAGTTCATTTCCTCTTTTGGTTGTCATCCCATATAACGAACATCAGATCCATCAACAAAATTTACCTCCTCATTAATTCCAATTCTATCCATTATTGTATCGTCACCTACCTCTCCACCAAAATCCCATATAGTGCAAACGCTCTTCCAACTTCTTGCTCCCTTAATACCTCGAAACTCATAGCTAACATGTCTTCCGGAACTCCTATATAACTAATAACTCATAGCCTCTCATGATGCTATCGTGCCTGATGAGTAAGATTTTATGGTAGGGTCAAGTCTCTTACCACCAACAATATATAACCCAATTTAGTGCGTAAATCGGGGTCGAACCAAGAGGATGGAGGGGTTTCTACTTAGTCTAAATAGGAGTCTAGTCTAGTCAATAATGAAAGAAAAGGAGTTGATTTAAACTACTAGATGAGACTAAACGAACGATTGAGGAAAGATGTATTCGATAGATTAAAGGCTAGGGTTTTCGGGTTTGTCTAAGTGGTTTAAGGGCAAACAAGACGATTCAAGGAGTCTTTGATGAGGGTTTGTCCTAGGATGAAAATCAATCTCTTGATTATCCTAAAGGTGATTACTAACTCTCATTAAGCAACACACCAATCTAAAGCATGCAACAAGACCACCACAAACTCTCATTCAATGGGGGAATTAAGCAACTATGACAAAAAGCACAAGTTCTCACTCACACAATTCATCAAACACCTTGTGTACATGATTAAGAAAGACAAACACTTTACCAAAGACTCAAAATAATCGAACTATCATGCCCAATAATCCCATTTAGACTCCCCCTAAACCCTAGAAACATTACTACTCACTCATGTTCAAATTGTTCAAGCAAATAAATGGAAAAGAACAAATAACAAAAAGAGATGACATAGTAAAGATTCCAACAATTATAAAAGACAAGTTAAAATGTAAACAATTGATTAACCAAGTAAATAAAAGAAGGAATGTACCAACAAGAGTAAAGATGATTGCTTTGATTGAATAAAGGAACGAAATCCTCCAAAATCTCCCAATACAATCCCGAAAACCAAATGTAAACAATTGATAATTACTAATACTAACTAATTTTACTAAGTGATTAATAATAATTACGGAAAGATTAATGCTTTGATTAAGGAAAGTTTACAATAATTAGGGAAGGTTTTCAGATCTAGGGTTCTGTGTACAATTGATTAAGGGAGGGGGTATATATAGTTTGCACCAAGATTAGGGTAGGATTTGTAAATGGGCTTGAAATGCGGGTCCGTGCTCCTAGCCGGTCAACCGGCTACCGGGCCTGTGACCGGCTGGGAAGTTCCTGGAAAGTTGAATTTAATTTGCATTATCAGATGGCTCCAGCCGGGCAATCAGCTGCCGGGCCTTGACCGGCTGGGAGTGCATTGACTTCCTCTTGACTTCTATGCTTTATGTGAACTCCCAGCCGGTTGACCGGCTGCCGGGCCTGTGACCGGCTGGGAAGGTTCTGTAACTTTCCTTGAAATTGTGCTCCGTTGTTTTCCCAGCCGGGTAGCCGGTTGCCGGGCTACCGGCTGGGGATTCCCTTTGCCTAATCTCAACTCCTTTGTACACACTTGGTGCTCCCAGCCGGCTGACCGGCTGCCGGCCTACCGGCCGGGAGTGCTTCTCAGCTTCTTTTCTTCCTTCTTCCATGCTTAGACCAATGAGCTCGTCCTTTGGCTTCAATTCTCCTATTCCCGCCTCAATTCCTGCAAGGGAGGTACAATATCATAGGAACGGGAATCGGGGTATGAATTGAAAGCAAGAACATATAAAACCGACTCAAATGGAGTCGAAAAGCATGAAAATAGAGGGGAAAAATGGCACAAAAGAATCCTATATCAAACCTCCCCACACTTGAACATTACTCGTCCCCAAGTAAGTCCTCAACCAATGTACAAGGCACTACTAAGATAAGTATGGATAGTGGATGTACAATATAAGCATCACTCAACTATTCGACAAATAAACCGATCGAGTATTAGCGCACTCAACGCCCCTTCAACTCACAATTTGACACTCATGAGGGAAAAGTGCCCTATTGCAAGGCAAGTTGGGTCTTGCTACAAAATGACGATGCATCTATCATGAAAGCACGTAATCAAGCAATAGAATGCATCTAATAATACGGTCCACTTTCCTCATCTAAGTGGCCGGATTTTCGAGCAACAAAACACGGTCTTGGTCGGGAGTACCGACTCAGAAGTTCCAACGGAAGTGCCAACCCCATAAGCATGGCTCAAGCAACCCTAGTGTGATCAATACTCAAGAAACACATTCAAGAGCGGGTTAAGGGGAGATAGGCAAGTTTGCCGAGAATTACAAAACCGACACGAGATTCAACCAAAGGACCCATGACTAAGGGGACCTAGGCCAACAAGGTGATTTTTGTGACAAATAGTAACCAAAATCAATCCTCTAACTCGACTAGCGAAAGCGTGCCCGCAGTCTAATGTGTAAGACCGTCCTATGCCCAATAAAATGCAAACAATGGTACAATGCACACGATATGAAACAAGGGTTGTAACGGGGCTAGGGAGTAGGACAAAATGGGATTGGTGCAGGCACCGTTTGGATATGTGGAGTTCAAATCAAGAATTGCCGACATATCGTAACCCATTTCTTATTGCAAACATGAGACACGTATATGCCCTAACATAGAATTGATGACCAAAACTATGCAAAAATTGCACAAACCCAACTCAAATTGGAAAATTTTAAAATACTCCTCTTATTTCAACAAATGAGAAACGTCTACACCCTAACAAAGGCTCGATTTCCCAAGTCATGCAAAAAATGTGTAAACCCGACTCATTTTCGAAAAACATCAATTTGCCCCTTTTATTTAGCAACGACTTTTTCTACCCCTTTAAATGATGAGTAGGGGTGTTGCTTGCCTTTTTCTTTTATCGACAATATATATACAATACAAGTAACTCATTTTTTTGGACTTTTCAAAAAATTTTCACTTTTCTATTTTGTTTTTCATTTCTTTTTCAAAACCTCTTATTTATATACAATGCCGAATACATGCCAAATTCCGACCCAAGTGGACATGTATACTATCCACCATCATGACCCAAATCGCCTCCTATAACACGACTACAAAACCGACCAATTCTTGATCAAGGAAGGGTGGTTATGGAATGTAGCTATTTTGGTGGGTTTGCCAAATGGAAAGGCTAAAGCTCAAAGGGGCGAATAAAAAAGGGAGATAATGGAAGGGACAAAACAAGGCTATTTGGCTATGTGAGGTTCATACAAACGGATTTTGTTTCATATCATGCGCACAAAAAATGTAATGCAAATTCACGGTCTAAGGACAAAATGACACACTTATGCGTCTTGATGTGACACGCCCCGCGAGGAGGCCTACTCTCAAACCTAGATGAGGGTGGGGTATGGATGTACCCACCCTAGTAGGCTCTACCCTTACCTTTGAGTGGCTAAGTCTCGAGCACTAGGTCTAGTCTACGACCCTAGGTCTCACAAGATCGGTCTAAACTCATTGGTCAAGCCCACCTCCCTCGGCTAACTAAGAGGCCACGGGTGCGAGTCACGCGAAGGGGAAAGACACAATTTGACATATAGATCATCATGGGGGTACTTGATTCCCTTCCTCGACCATGTTTATGCAAAACATTTAAAAACTAAGTGCAACTAAGTCTAACCACTATACATATGCACACGTGACAAAATGCAAGCGGGAATCAAAAGAACATGAAAATAGACATGCAACCAATATCTAATCCTAGCAGCACGCATCAACACCAAACAATCCACATGGTCTCCCAAGGAGACACCCAAGGCAACAAAATTCCCATTCTCCTTCAAAATATCCAGGATACCAAAAAGAAAGAATAGTAAAAAAAAGGAGTAAGAGATAGGAAAGATTATACCAAGCGGTCTTCTAGCTCCTTTTTGCCTCAAATGTTCAATGCGCTATGCCAAAGGTTAGATAAGACATATATATACAATGCAAATGTTTTTGTAATTTTTTTTTGAAATTTTTCGATTTTTATGGATTTTTTTGAAATTTTATCAAATTTAGAGGTATATACAAATATAAACAAATATTCACAAAGTGGATATTTCCCTCCCTTACTTAAAATTTACATTGTCCTCAATGGAACAAAGTATAGGGAGAGAATAGGGAAAAGAAAGGAACATATTTTTGTATTTTTCAATTTTTGAAAAGAAAATAACATGTTTTTGGTATTTTGTTTTTGAAAATGAAAAATAACATATTTTTGGGTTTTTTTAGGCCCTCCCCACACTTATTTATAGACATGGGAGGGCAAGAAGAGAACTAAGAGAACATGTTTTTGGATTTTTGTATATTCGAAAATAAATAACATGTTTTTTGTATTTTTTTTTAAATGGTGGAATTTCCTCCCCACACTTATTTATTTACATATTTCCAATGGATATAAATGTGTGGAGAAAATTCGGAAATGAATACATGTTTTGGGTTTTTGATTTTTTCAAATTTTTAGTGGTTTTTAAATAAGAATGCAATGCATGCTCTATTCTATATGCAATAATTGAATTACAATGCAAGGTGTACTACGTGCATGCAATTTCTAAATGCGGCGATATATTACAAATTTGGAAGCTAATGCAATCCTAGATGAATGCAACTATATGAGTTTCTAAGCTAAATGCATGCGAAAAATTAAACATGAATGAGAGAATTTGGATTAAGGGACGGATTATACTTGACTTTTGGATTGAAAGGGAGAGAATAGAGCCCTCATTACTAGAATCTACTCGAAATCGGCCTCATCGCCGTCACCGTCACCATCATCATCACCATCATCATTGCCGGTTCCAAACTCGGACTCACGAATAAAATCTTCCGTGTTCAAAGGAGCATCCGAGTCAAACTCCCCCGCCATGTCAATAAAGGGCTCTTGGCTTCCTCCAGCCCTGCTAGAACCCCCCCTCTCCAAAGATGGACAGGGCACCTCCGAACCACCGAGTGTCATGTTCCTCCCCTTGGTTGGAAGGTGGGGTAGGGAAGACCGGGGAACTATAATAGTCGGGACGGAGGTTAATGTCACCATAAAGGATCCTCTCGTCCTCCGGATGTCCGCCATCCGGGAATAAATAGTAAGAGGGGTGTAGATTGGAGGGGTTCTTGTATTGTCGCCTCATCATGTCGTCATAGACCGGGAATTGACCAAGAGAGTGGTCGTAGTAAATCCGGTCCATGCGCTGTTGGAGACCGAGGCGATCACTAGCCGCGGAGGCCATGCTAATCCTCATATCATCTATGAAGGAAATGAGGTCATTGTGAAGAGGAGGAGGTTGTTGTGGTTGGAGCGGTTGATGGCTTGAGGAGCCTTCCCCTTGTTGGAAGGTTCCGACAACAAAAGGGGAAGAGGGCATAGCATACCACAAGGTGGGTCTTGCGGGGATGATTGGCCGATCACGGGCGTAGAGAAGGTTGGGATTTTGTTGTTGGGGAATGGTGGGATCCTCGGGGTCCTCAATTTCTAGCAAATAATATGGTTAATTGGGCACCACTTTCATTTTCTCGGGGTTGGGAAGGGAAATGGAATTCCTATCAACACCGTTCACTCGTATTTGCCAATAGTCTTGGTTATCATTTGGGTTGGTCTTTAACCAACCGAGGTTATGGTGGATGTAATCTTTAAAAGCATTGTGTCCCCCACAACGTACCGCATCCCACTCAAATTCAATTTGCGGTTCAATCTCTTGGCTAGATGGGTGATGAGTCCACCCACCACAATGGTTGTCTTTTGGCCGGGGGAATTGCTAAGGCGGTGAAGATTCAATGCCATATGATGAGCAATGTCAATTTTAAAGGTAGTGGGGTTGGAGCAAAGATAGGACCCGAGAATTTCCAACTCCTCCGTGCGGAAGGTATGATTTTCCTCTCGGCCGAAAATGGTCCACCCCATATACCGGTGCCAAATCCGAATAGCCGCATTATGGACTGTATTAGCGGCTCTCTTGAGGCGAATGTGATCGTCTAAACAGGTAATGGCTTTCCATAAGGCCCCAATATCAAAGGTCTCGAGGGCCTTGTGAGGAGGGCTCGTGTCAAGTCCGAAATGGGAGGCGAAGGTCGGTGAAGTCAAGGAATGGTCCTTGTTCATCAAACAGAAATGTAAGAACGCGACCTTTTGGCTTTGGCGATGCTTGTCAATTCTAAGGGAGCTCAAAAATTCCCATGTGAGACGGGCATAGGTTTTCTCATGAATGTCGTACATAAACCTCATCCCTACTCCGTCAAACAAGTCTAAGGTAACTTGATCAAGCCCTAATTCCCTCATAGATTGTCTATCAATGAATCGGGTCGAGGTAAGGGGGCGTTGTTTAAAGAGAAGGAATTTACCTTTCATAGTTACAGAGACGAACTAGAGTCCGGGAAATCTGGGTCGGAGCTCATGTCATTAGCCGCCGCCGCCACCATCTCGGCTTGTTGAAGTGCTAAGTCTCCTTTCCTCACTCTCCTTTTTGGTGCCATCTTTCTGTGTTTGAGAGAGGGTTAATGGAGGTGAAGATGGTTGTGGTTGTTTGTTGGTGGTGGATAAGCTGTTGGAGGTGGTAGGAGGTGGTAGTTGGTGGATTTGGTGGAAGGGGTTAGGGTTTAGAGGGAGAAGGAGGAAAAGAAAGTGTCGAAAAATTGAGGGAATTGGGGTGTTTTTTGTGTTTAAATCCCGTCAGGGGGTTCCAGCCGGTCACCCGGCTAGGAAAACATGCTTTTTCGAAATTTTTTTGAAACTTTCTGAGAACACTCCCCCGGTGGTCGGAAGACCGTGCGGCGATCACCCTACTGGGATAACACCCTCACTTCAAATCCTTTACATTTGCATTCCCAGCCGGTGGACCGGCTGCCGGCCGACCGGCTGGGACTCCTTTTCCTTCATTTTGTCATATTTTTTTCAATACTCGTACTCCCAGCCGGCCGACCGGCTGCCGGCCGACCGGCTGGGACTCCTTTTCCTTCATTTTGTCACATTTTTCTCAATACTCGTACTCCCAGCCGGCTGGGACTCCTCTATCTTCCCCTTGTTCACTAACTCACGCATATGAGCATTCCCAGTCGGCTGACCGGCTGCCGGCCTACCGGCTGGGACTCACCATTCTTCAAAATGTCACATTTTGATAAAATTTTCCAGGAACTTCCCAGCCGGTCAGAAGACCGGCTGCCGGTCACCCGGATAGGAGTACGTCCCTACTCATTTTCCTCAATATACCCCTAGATCCCTATCCCTTCATCAATTGGCCCCGATTTCCGTGTTTTCGTCTTTTAAAGCCGACTCATCATGTCGGAAAGAAGATAATTGATGTTAAACACTTGTTCTTCATCCAAAATCCCAATTCCTTCAAGATGACGACCGTCATCAATCAAAATGTCAAGTATCATTGATCCCAACAAAATTATCATAAACTACCTAAATGCATGCTATATACAAATGGTAGTTCTTGTGGAACTCCACCAAACCAAAGCTTGTTCAATTATAAGATTACTCATCCCCCAAGGATGGGGGATCTTCCAAATCAACTTCATTACGGGTCTTAATGGGTAGACCTTCATAGAAGTACTTAACTCGATGACGATTCACTTTGAAGAACTCTCCCTTGTCATTCTTCAACTCAAAGGAACCGTAAGGAAACACGGTGACTACCTCAAATGGTCCCGACCATCGAGACCTCAACTTTCCGGGAAATAGTTGAAAATGGGAGTTGAAAAGTTGCACCTTGTCACCCACAACGATCTCCTTTCTTGTAATTTTTGAGTCATGCCATTGCTTGGTTCTTTCCTTGTAAAGTTTTGCGCTTTCATAGGCATCCATCCTCAACTTGTCAAGTTCATTGAGTTGAAGAAACCTCTTGTTTCCCGCGGCATCTAAATCATAGTTGAGCTCTTTGAGAGCCATCTTGCTTTGTGTTCCAACTCAAGAGGTAGGTGAAAAGACTTTCCATAGACCAACCGGTAAGGAGTAGTGCCGATTGGGGTCTTGTATGTGGTTCTTAGAGCCCACAACACATCATTGAGCTTAGCACTCCAATCCTTCCTAGACTTGTTCACAACCTGCTCCAATATAGCTTTGATTTGTCTATTGGAAACTTCCACTTGCCCATTGGTTTGGGGGTGGTATGCAAGAGCTACCTTATGCCTGACACCATACTTCTTGAGGAGTGTGTAGATGGTGCGATTGATGAAATGTGACCCACCATCACTTATAACGGCCCGTGGTACTCCAAAGCGGGGGAAAATGTAGTCTTTGAAGAGCTTGGAGACAACCTTTGAGTCATTGGTAGGGGCGGCGATTGCTTCGATCCACTTGGACACATAGTCCACCGCAACTAATATATATTGGTTGCCGAATGAAGATGGGAATGGTCCCATGAAATCCACACCCCACACATCGAAAAGCTCAACCTCCAAAATGTTGTTCAATGGCATCTCATCTCTTCTCCCAATGTTGCCTCTTCGTTGGCATGAGTCACAAGAGTGCACCATAGCATATGCATCTTTGAAAAAGAGGGCCAATAGAAGGCACAATGAAGAACCCGAGCTTGGGTTCTAGATGTGGACAAGTGCCCTCCATAAGTGGTAGAATGGCAATCTTGAAGGATCGCACGACCTTCTTCTTAAGAGACACATCTCCGACAAATCCCATCATTGCATCTTCTATAGAGGTAGGGGTCCTCCCACATATATCTCTTTGATTCATATCTTAACTTCATCCTAGCTTGGTTATCAAATTCTTCGGGGATAAAGCTAGAACTCAAGAAATTAGCTATATCCGCATACCAAGGGGTGGAATGGGTAATAGCAAGGATAGAATCGTCGGGTAACCATTCATCAATAGGGACCCATCGTCTTTATCCCCTCGGGAATTTTTAGTTAACCTCGATAGATGATCCGCAACAAGGTTTTCGGATCCCGGCTTGTCCTTAATCTCTAGATCGAATTCTTAAAGGAGTAGTACCCATCTCAAAAGTCGGGGTTTAGCGTCCTTCTTCACCATCAATTGTCTCAAGGCGGTGTGGTCGGAGTAAACCACCGCCTTAGACCCAACTAGGTATTGTTGAAACTTTTCAACGGCATAAACAATCGCTAACATTTCCTTCTCGGTTGTAGAATACCCGCATTGTGTTTGGTCAAGGGTCTTACTTGTATAATATATCACATGATGCTTTCTATCCATTATTTGCCCAAGGACCGCACCAACCGCGAAGTCCGAAGCATCGCACATGATCTCGAAAAGAAGGCTCCAATCCGGAGCCCGGATTATCGGGGCCGTGACCAATGCTTTCTTCAACCTATGAAAAGCTTCAAGACAAGGTTCATCAAATACAAAAGGGGCATATTTGATGAGTAATGAGGTTAATGGCTTTGCTATCTTTGAAAAATCTTTAATGAAATGCCTATAGAATCCGGCATGGCCTAGAAAACTCCTCACTCCCTTTACATTGGAAGTAGGTGACAAGTTTTCTATAACGGCAACCTTAGTACTATCAACCTCAATACCCCTTCTAGAGACAATGTGGTCGAGTACAACCCTTTCCTCTACCATAAAATGGCATTTTTACCAATTTAGGACGAGGTTGTGCTCCTCACATCTCTTTAACACATTAGTCAAATTGTCAAGACCATGATCAAACGAGTCCCCATGGACACTAAAGTCGTCCATGAAAACTTCCATGATTTTCTCTAGAAAGTCCGAAAAGATTGCCATCATGCACCTTTGAAAGGTGTCGGGCGCATTGCCAAGCCCGAATGGCATCCTACGATAAGCATAGACCCCTATGGGACAAGTGAAGGTAGTCTTTTCTTGGTCCTCCGAGTGAATGGGGATTTGGAAGAACCCGAAGTAACCATCTAAGAAGCAATAATATGCATGTCCCACGAGCCTCTCAAGCATTTGGTCTATAAAGGGAATCGGGAAATGGTCTTTAAGGGTGGCGGCATTAAGTTTCCTATATTCAATACACATGCGCCATCCCGTCACCGGTCTAGTAGGTAGGGTGGTCCCTCTTTTTGTTCAACCATTTGTACCCCTCCCTTTTTTGGTACCACGTGAACCGGACTTACCCATTTATTATCAGTTATTTGATAGATAATCCCGGCCTCAAGTAATTTCAACACTTCATTTTTAACTACCTCGGTCATTTTAGGGTTTATCCTCCTAAGACCATCTACCTTGGGTTGACTCCCCTCTTCCAAGACAATTCTATGCATGCACAAACTCGGGCTTAAGCCCTTGATGTCATCTATGCTATACCCAAGTGAGTCTCTATGAGTTCTCAAGGTTTGCAAAAGTTTCTTTTCTTGTGACTCACTTAGGTTAGCATTTATGATCACACCGTAAGCCTCCCCCTCATGAAGGAAAGCATACTTGAGTGAGGGAGGTAAGGGTTTGAGTTGTACCTTTGGAGGGAGAAAACCCTCCACTTTCTTCAAAAGTTCTTCATCAACTTCATGATCTTCCTTCATAGCCTCATCATGTAAGGAGATTTGAAAAACCTCTTCGACTTCCACTTCTTCCCGGGCTACTTCATGTAATACCTCATCAATCAACTCAATAGTGCTTAACCTTTCTATCCTTGGTCCTTTCATCAAATTTGGGGGGGTTAAATTCGACATTGTTGCCCTCAATTAGGAAGGTTAGCCGCCCATTATTGACATCAATAAGCACACCTCCGGTAGCCAATAATGGCCGACCTAGGATGATGGGGGTATGGCTATCCTCCGGAATATCAAGGACAACAAAATCGGCGGGGATTAAAAGCTTTCCGACTTTGACGGGTACGTCTTCAAGCACCCCCGTAGGGCGCTTGACGGACTTATTCGCCAATTGGAGAGTCATGGTAGTAGGAGCAAGGTTTTGAATGCCAATCCTCTTTGCAACTTTTAAAAATATAACTCTCACACTTGCTCCCAAGTCACAAAGAGCTCTTGATATAGGAACACCACCAACTACACATGGAATTGAAAAGCTTCCCGGTGTTGGGAAATGTGTCCTCAACAATAGTGCGATCACATGATTTAAATATCATTATTAAATCTCATTTTAAGAATACATGTGGGATGTAATATTTTACAAGTCAACTGGTCCACACATATCGGTAATGATTGGCTGACTAGAGTTTGACATTACTGTCGTGCGACGGTGGTGATCAGTTGATCCCCTTAGGTCATACCTATAGGGAAATACTCTTAATTGATTATTTAATTAATCGTATACCGATACGAGTTAATTAAATTGCTTAAAATTGACGGACGATTTTGTGAGTATAATTTACGTATCAAATTGAAATGTAATTAAATGAGATACGGTCTGAGTAATCGAATTGTATCATTACTCGGATGAAATTATTGTTTAAAGAAACAATTAAATTTGAATGAATTATTATAAATACGATTTATAAATTGGTGAAATATTTTGGTACAAGTAATTACGAATTACTAGTCGATTTTGTAAATGACATATTTTATGAGTATGTTGATTTTTAATATGATAAAAATACATTGCATCGTAACATGTCATGTAACATGTTACATTTGACAAATTTGACAAATGACAAAATAAAATGGATTCTCCATTTTATACTTAAAACCGAAATATGGGTGTGTGTTTAGTAAATATTGTGTTATTTATTTTTAAATAAAAACACAATCATGACACTAGGTAGTAGGCTTGCATGCCTAGTCTCTTGTGAAGAGCAAAAACAAAAGGCATTGGGCATACTACCCAATGCCCCTTTTTCGGCCACCAACAAGAAAGAGAGGAAAGCTCTTCTCTTTTACATCATTCATTCCTCCCATCTTATTTTTCCTAGTGTAAGAAAATCCTTGAAAACTCTCTACAATTTATGATAATGCTAGAGAAATAAAATCTCACAAAAACACCACCTCTTGACCGAAATTTCAAGAGTGAAAATACAATTTATATTGTATCAATTTTATTGTAAAACCATTCTTATTACTAGATCTAAATAGTATTGGATTATTAAGATGTATTCCTTGGGTATATGCTTTTGGGAGGGATTCTACACTTGAATCCTTGTTCTTCCATTTGGAAAGCTCAAGAACAAAAGAAAAGGAGATTTCTTTTGTGCCCATTTGAACCAAAATTTCAATGTAAGGATATGATTTCTTCTCTTTTATTATATTGTTTGCATGCATAAAATCCACATTTAATTTTATGACAAATTAATTTTGACATATAAGAGTATGTTAGTATGTATATGAATCTACATTTCCTTCAATTGGTATCAGAGCCACGGTTTTTGCATGCAAATTGGTTAAAAGTTTTTCCGAGTTATAAGAATAACAAATAAAACTTGTAAAATTTGTGTTATTATGATATATCACGAAATTAATTCATGCATGTTAATATTTCTGGTCCTAAAATGTTTTAGGATATTTTGGTTAATTTTACGGATTTTTATTGTTCATATTTTACAATAATGGCATTTAAATATGATTTTATGAGTAAAAATGTCATTTTTGGTCTAAAATTTGCTATACTTCGAATTTTCCAGTGATTTTTGGATATGTTTTCACATATATTATTTTTAGAAGATCTGGAAATTTTCATAATTTTATGAGTTTTTGTGCTCGAAAAATGGATTTTTCATTATTAAATTCGGATTTAGGTGAAAAATAGGTTAATATGAGTTAAATTTCGAATCTGGTCATAGAAATTTAATATGTTGTCACATGCAATTTTACAAGATGTGTGTAAAATAATTGGCTATAAAGAAGTCTTTTTGCATGATTTATGGATTTTTGAAGAAAAATAGCATAAATAGTGACATTATTAGTGAAAAATTAATAAAACATAATCTATGACTTAGGAAAAACATCAAATGTTGCATTTTATTATCTTTTTCAGATCTAAAATTGAAAAGTTAATGAATATAATTTTTCCTCATGTTTTATGATTATTTTAGTTAAAATCGATAAACCGCAACATTGTTTTTTGGAAAAATTTCGAAATTTTTAACCTAAGTTTTTGAACATTATGAGTGTCATGGTAATTTTCCAGAATGTTCATGAGTTTAAATTTCAAATTTTGAATTTATTTGAAATTTTGTGATTTATTTGAAGTTTAATAGCTTATTCTTGTAATTTTTGGACTAATTTATGAACAATTTTAGTAATTTAAGTTAATTATGGTCAATTTATTAGTGAAGACTAAATTTTGAGTCCTAAGTGGTTAGGGTAATTAACTTATGCATAAATATGAGTTTATGTATTTTTGTGATTATAAAATGTTGAAATCACGCAAATCCGTAAAAACCGAGTAATATACGATATTGGCTAATTAAAGGCGATTTAGCATAAAACTGAGCATGTTCATACATATTATAATGCTGCATTTTCTTTATGATTGTCATAATTTTTATTTATGTAATTTTGAATTATGTAATTTTACTTAGTATGGCCTTAGATTTTAATTGGTATTTCCCGAAATGTATGGGAATATCGATTCGGTTGTAATTTTATTGTGATCTCGTATCACCGTTTTGTAATTTAATAGATTTATTTTATTTTAGTTACAAATGTATAATAGGAAATTATGTAATTTATTATGTAATTTTATTCATTCCGGAGTTCCCAAAGACGGATTTCTTCAAGAATGACGATACATAAAGACGGTGTTACCTCGAGATGCGTGCCACAACCGAAGTTCAAGGGACCAATGGAGTTGGTTTCCGAATATGTAATAGTTAAATAGTTTTTCTATTTTTAGGAAAGGCCATACTAGGATTTATTTATCTTTATGCTTGCATTTTATTTTATGTCACATGCATCGCTAAATCGCCATAACTAAACATGCATTGTCATTTTATCGATCTTATCGACCGTGTCAATTAAAATTATCGTAGTTCACCGCTTTAGTTCACTTAAAACGTGATAGATAATAAATTGACATGACCTCTCGCTAAAATAAACAATTGAGACATAGCCTTACCAAATAGTAGAAACCATGAAAACCTATTTCGCGAGGGAGTGCACTCGGCCCTACCGGGGTACAAACCTTGTTACGTAGGGGAAGTGGGTGATGAATGTTAATCCACCGAATTCATGTTAATAAGGGGTATTTCGGCACACCGTGCCCTAAATTGATATGGGTTTGGATTATGGACACATTTATTCGAAATTTGGATTGAGCTCAACGGAAGTATTCGCGACCGTAGTTGCATGTGTTCCGGGCTATAGATAAATATTAATGTAATTTTATCGACCAAGAGTTCTAGAAGTAGAATCGATTAAAGCGTTAATCCACCGAGTTATATTGATAAGGGTTTCATCGGCCATACCGTGCCTAAGTTAATATGAATTTGGATCTTGGAATCATTTATCATAGTTGGGTAGAGGTCACTATGTAAATGCTTTACTTGTTGTTTACAAGTATTAATAAAACGATAAATGTTAAGTTTTCCACTATTCCGTTGTTATTATTGTTCTATTTCTTTACCACAATTCATATACGATATCATTTCGTTTTTGATTCAAATCTCCATTAAAACATCGTAACTAAAGACAAATATGAATTTGCTTCTAAAACCTCAAGTGAACCATTGCCAAGGATCTCTTGTAAAGAGTATAGATAAAAGTTATTCATTATCAAACAGTTTTTTGATTATTGACTAACACATCTACTTACAATGGATTGTTATGTTTCATATACTTAATTGAATTAAGTACCTTGAAATGATAAATTGTTTTGGTAATTAGATTTGTTGGAATTCATAATTGACCAAAATAACGCAACCACTTCAACGAAAGTTTTAAGACTAAAACGAACAAATGAAGAGTAATCTTCATGAATTCAATTTTGCTTCTCAAAGCAAAGACTCATTGAAATAAGTGGGAGCATTCTCTTAAACCGTTAAGATGAGGACGAGGTTCAAGAAGTAAAGATAATAATGGAATTGATACAAGGTAATGTTGAAAGTAAAGTCATTGAGGAATGACGATACTAAACCTATCAATCCCGACCGATAAAGTTTCCATTGTCTTAAATGTTAGACACGAGAAAGGAAACTACCCCAAATTATTGAAGAATCAACAAGTTAGTTGTGGGACATCTAATGGGACCTTCTTCGTTAAATGTTTATTTGATTAAACATAAACTTTGCTAGTATTACTTCGTCAATATTAGAAACCGGTGGTGGTTTTCATCATTATGTTTGATACATGGGATGATAAGAATATGACGACTAGCAACAATAATGTCGAGAGATAGAGTAATTGTGTAATCAATCTAGTTTTTGGATTTAAAGTTGTACTTAATTGTGACTATTAAGTGCATAAACTCTAAATAAGAATATAAACTTGTTAAGATACAAAAGAGGTTTTCACTTTTGTGACCCTATACACCACGATTTGATGTATGGCTAGCCCATCATCAAGGTGAGTATATTCTAAACCAAACTAGAACGATATATCATGAAGATGATGCAAGACTCAAATTGGTAACCCAAGATTAAACCTTAAATTTTGGAATGATGAACGCAAAGAGTTATCGAGTACTCTTGAAACCATTAGATTGTTAATGGTATATGCACATCTTGTACTCAAAGCAAGATGTCTCGTGCCTTTTGGTTGAAAAGGAGATCGAGGTTGTAAATCATTGATCCAAAATAGGTTGATCATTTTCTTTTACCAACAATTTAAGTTGACGCTAATATGTTCACTTAATAAGGTAAATAGAGAAATCTTTGAAGAATTTCAAAGAGTTCAAGGAATCACGATTTAGTCGTGATGGGATTATCAAAGTAAAGACCTTGATATAAGCCAAAGGAAATGTGATATAGTATCACAAGTTAATCTCTCTTAGCACGCATCATGGAATAATGTGTGATTGGATAAGAATTCAAACGCTATTCAATATGGTTTGAACTTCGATCAAGTTACTTTGAGTCACTTGAATCCTTTTGGGGATTTTATCATTTTTGTCTAAATTATTTTTCCACTAAATCAAAACATATGAGATATGAAATGGTAAGGGTACCATGCTTGTAAATTTTCACAAGAAACAAATGCTCATTTTTCCCTTTTCAATTATCACGAGTACGACGGGTTTGCGGCTCGTGAAGCTGTCTTACTAAAATACAAGTTTATTTCTAGAAGACAGAGTGGGAGAAATTATTCAAGAGCCACAAAGAATGCCACAAAGAATGTTATGTAGCAAGAATCTACATTTCCTTCAATTGGTATCAGAGCAATCCTTGAGATGTGTATCAAAACCCTCTAATTTTCGGCCCACTTGATAATATGGATTCCATATTATTTTTGTCAATTGTCAATATGTCAAATGTCATATGTGACATAAATTTGTTATGTAATTTTTAACATATTAAAAATCAACGTATTAATTAAAATACGTCACATACAAAAATCGACTTAGTAATTTCATAATTACTTGTGCCAAAATATTTTACCATTTATAATTCACAACAGATTGTATTTATAATAATTCATTCAATTTCGATTGTTTCTTTAAACATTAATTTCATCCGAGTAATGATACAATTCAATTACTCAGACCGTATCTCATTTAATCACATTTCAATTTGATACGTAAATTTTACTTCCAAAATCGTCCGTCAATTTTCAAGTAATTTAATTAACTCGTAACATTATACGATTAATTAAATAATCAATTAAGAGTGTTGCCCTATAGGTATGACCTAGGGGGTCAACTGATCACCACCGTCGCACGACAGTAATGTCAAACTCTAGTCAGCTAATCATTACCGATATATGTTGACCGATTTGAAGAATAACAATATTACTTCCCAATTGTATTCTTTATAATGAGATTTAAACATGTGATCATCATGATCAACGTCGTGATCGCATTATTGTCGGAGGACACATATTCCAACAATCTCCCACTTGTCCTCGACAAGTGTGCGTCACCAATTCTCTTGTCCTATTACTATCTCCCACTCAATGCAAGGTGTCTTTCAGGTCGTACTTGCAAGTGATCATATCGAGAGTGGTTTCCTCGATCTGGAGAATAACTGATTGACCGGACTTATCTATCATAGATACTTTCCGAGCGTGGCCACGCATTTCGATTCATTACTCCTCGAGTGGCCCCGAGATATTGTTATAACCACGACTAGGGATGGACAATTCTATCGCACTCTTTCCCTTCGACTAGCCACAACCATCATAACCCAAAATATGCCCATTTGACCCCATTTACGAAGGTCGTAGTAACACAAATCAAAGTTAATCAAACTGTGCCATCTTAGGTGAATAGTCTTTAGTCAAAAGAATCGACTCATTTGAATACTATAGCAACTCTCGCCACGACCAGGCTATATAAATTTGCCAGAACTCTATAAGCGGTCATTAGGCCCGACAAAATGTTCTAACGATGCCTATGTGATCGACTAGTCATCTCACATGACTCTATGGCACTTGAACTTGCCATCAATTGCATCACACTCTAGTCACTTCGAGACGTCACCTCATATAAGTAACTATGGGCAATTACAATGTTAATCCAGGTTCACTTTAACGGGGTTCAATTGTCTCTACAACCCGTTCGGATATAACAATGTACAAGGTGAGTTAATAATAACTCAAACGACAATGTCGACATCACACTCGGGTAGTCAATATCATATTACAACCTTGTGATGTATATTATAAGTGTAAACACTTATTGATTGCAATAGAAGTTTAACATCTCATGTGTCCATGTGTTCAAACTTCTTACACTTGCAATCTCCTTCACATTCATGTTCTCTCTCATAGCATGAATCTTACCAAGTACACATCAAGGTTCCCGACCTTGGTTTCGGTTCTTTAAGCTTGAAAGAACTTTCTTATCGACTATCACATAGCGAACGAATTTGTGATGAATGATATAACTTGTACTGATCAAGTACTCCATCCACACACAATGCACTAGGTATATGTTTTGTAGAATCTTGTAACAATTGACAAGATTATTTAGCTTAGCACTTCTCACAAGTCCTAGCTTGACTAGGAAAGATTGATTTTTGAATAACCTCTTATTCAACCAATCATTTTTCCAAAAACTTCTCATTTCTCTTTCTAGGCTTGAAAGAATTTGGGATTCCCATAAATCCTCATATGTGTTCGGATTTTCTACAATATGTGCAACCTCTTAACACACAATGGAACATTCCGTCAAACACTGAAATCGCTCATCGGATTCTACTTGAGAATTCATGATGTTTCTATTATGGCTTACCAATCAATCATCATGCTCTTATGCATATGATTCATAATTGGACATGTACATGATCATTCTAATGGCGGAAACATTAGTTACTAATAATCATGAGATCAACCGTTCATAGATTCAATGAACGACCATGACTGCTAATGGCAATTCCGTTTTAATCTACATGAATAACCTATGTGAATGTTGACACGATGTGTGTCTCTTAATACTAACCCAACATCCCTTGATGTAATTGGGTTCATCATTGTCCATTTTCATCCAGAATTGAAAACTCAAAAGCTTCTTTATGAAAGAGGGTATTAGCTCGTCATTCTTTAATGAGTAATGAGTTTTATACATTCAAGGATGATAGCTCCCACTAAATTCCATGTCTTCACATGAGAATTTCCTAACTCCCACTCAATTCTACATATTTCGAAATTGACTTCTCAATCGAAACTCTTATTAAGAATTGAAATATTAATTGCATTGCCAAGTTATTAGGATAAAACCATATATGTTCCATCATATCCTTTCAAAATACCTATTTTGAAGTGGTCTCATTTCAACCTTACGGAAAGATATTTTAAATCTCCAACACACTCATGTCATAATGATGTGTAGTAATGTCATTATTCAAATATAAACAATATCTAGAATACGTCCTTCGCAAATACCCTTTTGGAAGGAGGTTTAACCATTTCATAGTGAGGTTAAGCAATGACATTTGCGTGGTTAAAACTTTGGTCATTGAAGATATCGGTATATCAATCTTTGCAACTCGATCATAACTAGTATGTTACTATGATTCATTTAGGCTCTTAAGTAAATCTCAAGGTTGAAACTATTGGTCAAAATATTTCATAAACTTAGTCAAAAACTTGTTGAGACTTTACATTAGTCATTTTCTTCCAAAACCTTCTTTTGGTCTCCTCGTGTAGTTATCTTGAGAATAAACTCTTATGATAACTACACTTGGTCTCTTTAGTCATATAGAACTAACTTGAGACCATAGATCTCATCTATTCGGCATACTATGTAAGAAAATATACCTTCATTCAAATCATTCTCTCTTGCGTAGATCTTCATATACACAGGTACACAATTTTATCTTGCCTTGTGTGTTGTGTCCTCATTTTACTCTCACTCTATCTTTAGAATAAATACACTAAACATTCAAAGATAGCATATGAGACACAAATTAATGATGTTGAAGTATAAGGAGAACTATCTCATAGATAGACTAAATAGTTATTGATTTCATATGTGTACTTGGTGGTTGACATTCCTTTAAGAGAGTTTATAGACTCAAAATCGCTTTATAAATGATCATACACACGCCTTAAGCATGTGGACATATAATGAAACCCGTCATTATATTTGTCTATTAGATCACTTTAAGTGACTAATCTTATGTTTCAAAGTGCAAGCATTTAAAGATGAATTTTAGAACATAAAAGGATAAATGATAAAACGGGTGACTTGGGTTGCAAACCAAGTCACCATCATCCAAAATACAAACCATTATCCAAAATACCTATCCATGTCGAACACGGAAACTTAAAGTTCTAAAATCCAAAACACAACTTAAAATAAG
The DNA here is from genome assembly GCF_048544455.1 of Silene latifolia. Classification (NCBI taxonomy): domain Eukaryota; kingdom Viridiplantae; phylum Streptophyta; class Magnoliopsida; order Caryophyllales; family Caryophyllaceae; genus Silene; species Silene latifolia. The sequence continues at coordinate 52,670,363 of NC_133536.1, forward strand.
ACAATGAAAATTTGAATTTGCTTATAAAACCTCATATGAACCATTGTTAAGGATCTCTTGTAAAGAGTATAGATTAAAGTTATTCATTATCAAACAGGTTTTTGATTCTTGACTAACACATCTACTTACAATGGATTGTTTTTCATGTACTTAAATGAATTAAGTACCTTGAAGCGATAAATTGTTTTGGTAATTAGTTTTGTCCAGAATTCGTAATTGACCAAAATAACGCAACCACTTCAATGAAAGTTTTAAGACTAAAACGAACAAATGAAGAGTGATCTTCGTGAATTCAATTTTGCTTCTCAAAGCAAAGACTCATTGAAATAAGTGGGAGCATTCTCTTAAACTGTTAAGATGAGGACGAGGTTCAAGAAGTAAATGGAATTGATACAAGGTAATGTTAAAGGTAAAGTTGTTGAGAATGACGATACTAAACCTATCAATTCCGACCGATAAAGTTTCCATTGTCCTAAATGTTGGACACAAGAAAGGAAACTACCCCAAATTATTGAAGAATCAACAAGTTAGTTGTGGGACATCTAATGGGACCTTCTTCGTTAAATGTTTATTTGATTAAACATAAATTTTGCTAGTATTACTTCGTCAATATTAGAAACCGGTGGTGGTTTTCATCATTATGTTTGATACATAGGATGATTAGAATATGACGACTAGCAACAATGAAGTCAAGAGATAGAGTCATTGTGTACTAAATCTAGTTTTCGGGTTTGGAGTTGTACTTAATTGTGACTATTAAGTACATAAACTCTAAATAAGAATACAATTTGTTATAGATACAAAAAAAAAAAAAGGTTTCACTTTTGTGACCCTATACACCATGATTTGATGTATGGCTAGCCCATCATCAAGGTGATTATATTCTAAACCAAACTAGAATAATATATCATGAAGATGATGCTAGACTCAAGTTGGTAACCCAAAATTAAACCTTAAAATTTTGGAATAATGAACGCAAAGAGTTAACGAGTACTCTTGAAACCATTAGATTGTTAATGGTATATGCGTATCTTGTATTCAAAGCAAGATGTCTCGTGCCTTTTGGTTGAAAAGGAGATCGAGGTTATAAATCATTGATCCATAATAGGTTGATCATTCTCTTTTACCAACGATTTAAGTTGACGCTAGTGTGTTCACTTAATAAGGTAAATAGAGAAATCTTTGAAGAAGTTCAAGAGTTCATGGAATCACGATTTAGTCGTGATGGGATTATCAAAGTGAAGACTTTGATATAAGCCAAGTAAATGTGATATAGTATCACAAGTTAATCTCTCTTAGCACGCATTATGAAATAATGTGTAGATGGATAAGAAATCAAACGCTATTCGATAAGGTTTGGACTTCGATCAAGTTACTTTGAGTTACTTGATCCTTTTGGGGATTTTATCGTTTTGTCTAAATTATTTTTCCACTAAATCGAATCATATAAGATATGAAATGGTAAAAGTACCATGTTTGTAAGTTTTCACAAGAAACAAATGCTCCTTTTTCCCTCTTCAATTATCACGAGTACGACGGGTTTGCGGCTCGTGAAGCTGTCTTTCTAAAATACAAGTTTATTTCTAGAAGACAGAGTGGGAGAAATTATTCAAGAGCCACAAAGAATGCCACAGAGAATGTTATGTCGCAAGAAACTGGTCTTTCTTGGCTACATGTCACGTTTTGTGTAAGACATTGTTTCTTTTTGAACCTAGAAGGTTAAATTCGTCACTTGTTAAAAATGATGAATTCATGCTACTTTTAAGAAAGTAAAGAGCTTATAACTTACAAAAGAAATTGTTTGATTCAAGTTGATTACTTCTGGAAAGTAATCAACAAATGACTTACATAAGAGTGTTTAAGTCACAACTCAATATAAGGCTTAGAGCCATGAAAATCCAATATAAAAGGCTTGATTAGTTGCAAAGGGTTTTTGCACTAATAAAGAGAAATTTCAAGGTTTGATTGGTTGCAAAGGGTTTTGCACCAGTTGAAATGCTTAAGTCTATTTGGATCTTCTTAGGGATTGTGTTTCATTATTATAAAATACACAGCAAGTGAATCTAAAACCCACTTCTTCAATAGAAGGAATGTATTCAATACATGTCATGAGTTTTATAGATTCTTGCAATCCTAAGATAATGTGAAACTTAAGAAAGAATCTTAAGTAGGACATCAATGAGTTGGAATCAACATTTTGATCATGTGATAAAACATTTCTCGATAAGTCGAGAAGTTGTGTTTATACATGGAGTTTAGTGGGAGTTACGGAATTTTTAATTAGTCCGATATGTGGATGACATATTGATCATTGAGAATGATTTAAGACTTTTGGAGTATTATAATACATCTTGAATATCCGGATTTATGAAGATAAATCCACATGATATTAGCGTCGTTAAGAAGTCTTATGTTGATAAGATTCATGACTAGTTCAATTAAATTGAATATATTTGATTGATTTCATTTGCTTCCACTGTCGAATCAATTAAAAAGAAATGATGTATAACACTTCATATGCTTTGAGTATGATGAATTGTTTTCAAAATCGAATTTAAGTAATCTTTACCAAGCAAGCTATAAAGATTACCCTTAAGTGCTTGCAGAAGCATTAAGGCTATGATGCAAAGTGTTTATGATGCAATATTGTGTAAGGGTGTTACACAAGTGACAATTGACAATTGAGATTGCGCATGGTTTCCGACAAAACCATAATCAAAACACATTAGGATGGTTAAGATACCATTGTGGCAATGTTTATTAAGAAGTAGATTTTCTAGAATTGTTCTAGGCAATAAAGAACAATGAGAGACATTTATAACGGAAATTGAGTACACTTGCGATCATGAGATGTGCAAGAAGGATGAGTCCCGCACACTGTGAAAACAGTGGGAGCTATTCTTAGGCTAGAGGGCCTATGTCTTGATTGGATCTCGACACGTACTCAGAAAGTTTTGTAATGCAAATGTATACATTACAAAGGAAAACAAGTATGTAGTGAGGTTGAGTAAGGTACAAGAAATTGATAAAACCTACTAACCAAAGCCTTCTCAAAGGCTAAACATGATGAGTCATGTCATTTCAATTGAATTGAAATGAACAACTATGTACAAGATCAAATTAGATTATAGAACATGAAATAGTAATCAGGCATTGACTATTCATATGTGATAATCGCATTTGTCGTTCGAGTTTTACTTTAAAACTCTTTTATTATACCTTGTTACATCCAAACGGGTTGTAGAGACAATTGAACCCCGTTAAAGTGAACACGGATTAGCATTGTATTCGCCCATAGTCACTTATATGAGGTGACGTCTCGAAGTGACTAGAGTGTAATGCGATTGATGGCAAGTTCAAGTGCCATAGAATCATGTGAGATGACTAGTCGATCACATAGGCAGACTGTTAGGAACACTTTGTCGGGCAGTGACCGCTTATAGAGTTCGGCAAATTTATATAGCCTGGTCGTGGCGAGAGCTACTATAGTATTCTAATGAGTCAATTCTTTTGACTAAAGACTTCGCCTAAGATGGCACAGTTTCAGATTAACTTTGATTTGTGTTACTACGACCTTCGTAAATGGGGTCAAATGGGCATATTTTGGGTTATGATGGCTGTGGCTAGTCGAAGGGAATAAGTGCGATAGGAATTGTCCACCCCCTTGTCAGGGTTAAAACAATATCTCAGGGCCACTCGAGGAGTAATGAATCGGAAATACGTGGCCACGCTCGGAAGGTATCCGAGTGGATAAATCCGGTCAATCGTTATTCTCGGATCGAGGAAACCACTCTCGATATGATCACTTGCAAGTACGACCGAAAGACACCTTGCATTGAGTGGGAGATAGTAATAGGACAAGAGAATTGGTGACGCACACTTGTCGAGGACAAGTGGGAGATTGTTGGGAAATGTGTCCTCAACAATAGTGCGATCATATGATTTAAATATCATTATTAAATCTCATTTCAAGAATACGGAAGGGATGATACATTACATATATAGTCAATTGGTCCACACATATCGGTAATGATTGGCTGGCTAGAGTATGACATTCTTTGTCGTGCGGACGGTGGTGATCGATTGATCCCTTGAGGTCACACCTAAAGGACGATTCCCTTAATTGAAAAGGTTAATTAGTTGTATACCGTCTGATTAATTAATTCCTTAAAATTGAACAATTCGATTTGTGAGAGAGAATATTGATATCTTATTATAATGGGATTAAATAAGATTTATTTTAGTAATAAAATGATTTGTTGCTAAAATTATTTATTGTTTGAGAAACAATAAAGATAAGAATGAATGGTTAATTATAATTAAAAGAAGTTGTGAATTATAACTATATGACCCATTTTATTTATGTGATCAAGTATCACTTGTCAATTTGTTGTATGTAATTTAATTAATTCATGAAATGATATTTATGTGATAAATATGCATTAAATTGATTAATAACATGTATCATACTACATGTGACATATTGTGTGACAAATGACAAATTGACAAAATAAAATGGTAGTCCATTTTAAGTAATGGACCGAAAATGGAGGGTGTGTTAGTGGGTTTTGGTTGTTTTATTTTATTTGATAAAATAAACATAATGATGACTACTCTTGACTAGCCTTACAACCTACACCACTTTCTTACACACCTATATTTTTGATAAGAGAAAAAGAAAAGCTATGATGCTCCTTGGGCTTGAGTTGGGCGGCCACACTACTCTTAACTGAGTAGTGTTGGTTCTTTTCTATTCTTCTCACACTACCATTCAATTAACATGCAAGTGTTCATGAATATTCTCTCTTCTCTCTCTTTAGTCTTCATCAAAAAGATGAGATTTTAATCCAAATTGTTCATGTAAGATTACTAATTTTATCAAAGTAATATATGACTATTAGTAATCAAATTTAAGGTAAACCACAATATAAACATCTAGTACATGTTAGTTTGTGGGATTAAGGGATTGTCTTGGGTGCTACTAATTGGAGAATCTCTACTTTGGGATTTTTGTATGTTCATCCATTATTGGAAAGCTCAAGAACTAACAAGAAGGAGATCTTGTTGGTGCCCAATATGACCGAAATTATTATGGTGAGAAAATGTTTTCTTATCTTCTTTTATTAAAGTTTGCATGCATAAAATCCACCTTTAATTTTATGACAAATTAATTTTAACATATATGAGTATGTTAGTATGAATATAGATCTACATTTCCTTCAATTGGTATGCATTATCTTTTATCGAGTTTATCGACCGTGTCAATTAGAATTATCGTAGTTCACCGCTTTAGTTCACTTAAAACGTGATAGATAATAAATTGACATGACCTCTCGCTAAAACAATCAATTGAGACATAGCCTTACCAAATAGTAGAAACCATGAAAACCTATTTCGTGAGGGAGTGCACTCGGCCACACCGGGGTACAAACCTTGTTACGTAGGGGAAGTGGGTGATAAATGTTAATCCACCGAATTCATGTTGATGAGGGATGTATCGGCCCCACCGTGCCCAAGTTAATGTGGGTTTGGATCATGGACACATTTATTCGAAATTTGGATTGAACTCAACAAAAGTATTTGATAAGGGATGTATCGGCCCCACCGTGCCCTTGTCGATGTGTTTTGGGCTAAAGATAAATGTTAATGTAATTTTATCGACCAAGAGTTCTAAAAGTAGAATCGATTAAAGAGTTAATCCACCGAGTTATATTGATAAGGGATGTATCGGCCCCACCGTGCCCAAGTTAATATGAATTTGGATATTGGAATCATTTATCATAGTTGGGTAGAGGTCACTATGTAAATGCTATACTTGTTTACAAGTATTAATAAAACGATAAATGTTAAGTTTTCCACTATTCCGTTTTTATATTGTTCTATTTCTTTACCACAATTCATATACGATATCATTTCGATTTTGATTCAAATCTCCATTAAAACATCGTAACCAAAGACAAAATTTGATTTTTCTTCTTAAGACCTCAAATTAACCATTGCTAAGGATCTCTTGTAAAGAGTATAGATTAAAGTTATTCATTATCAAACAGGTTTTGATTCTTGACTAACACATCTACTTACAATGGATTGTTTTTCATATACTTAATTGAATTAAGTACCTTGAAGCGATAAATTATTTTGGTAATTAGTTTTGTCAAGAATTCGTAATTGACCAAAATAATGCAACCACCTCAATGAAAGTTTTTAAGACTAAAACGAACAAATGAAGAGTGTTCTTCATGAATTCAATTTTGCTTCTCAAAGCAAAGACTCATTGAAATGAGTGGGAGCATTCTCTTAAACCGTTAAGATGAGAACGAGGTTCAAGAAGTAAGGATTATAATGGAATTGATACAAGGTAATGTTAAAAGTAAAGTTGTTGAGAATAGCGATACTAAACCTATCAATCCCGACCGATAAAAAGTTTCCATTGTCTTAAATGTTGGACACAAGAAAGGAAACTACCCCAAATTATTGAAGAATCAACAAATTAGTTGTGGGACATCTAATAGGATCTTCTTCTTTAAATGTTTATATGATTGACATAAATTTTGCTAGTACCACTTCGTCAATATTTGAAACCGGTGGTGGTTTACATCGTTGTACTTGATACATAGAATGATTAGAATATGACGACTAGCAACAATAATGTCGAGAGATAGAGTAATTGTGTACTCAATCTAGTTTTTGGATTTAAAGTGGTACTTAATTGTGACTATTAAGTGCATAAACTCTAAATAAGAATATAAAATTGTTAAGAGACAAAAGAGGTTTTTCACTTTTGTGACCCTATTCACCACGATTTGATGAATGGCTAGCCCATTATCAAGGTGATTATATTCTAAACCAAACTAGAATGATATATCATGAAGATGATGCTAGACTCAAGTTGGTAACCCAAGGTTAAACCTTAAAATTTTGGAATAATGAACGCAAAGAGTTAACGAGTACTCTTGAAACCATTAGATTGTTAATGGTATATGCGTATCTTGTATTCAAAGCAAGATGTCTCGTGCCTTTTGGTTGAAAAGGAGATCGAGGTTATAAATCATTGATCCATAATAGGTTGATCATTCTCTTTTACCAACGATTTAAGTTGACACTAATATGTTCACTTAATAAGGTAAATAGAGAAATCTTTGAAGAATTTCAAAGAGTTCAAGGAATCACGATTTAGTCGTGATGGGATTATCAAAGTGAAGACTTTGATATAAGCCAAATGAATTGTGATATAGTATCACAAATTAATCTCTCTTAGCACGCATTATGGATTAATGTGTGGTTGGATAAGAAATCAAACGCTATTTGATATGGTTTGGACTTCAATCAAGTTACTTTGAGTTACTTGATCTTTTTGGGGATTTTATCATTTTGTCTAAATTATTTTTCCACTAAATCGAATCATATGAGATATGAAATGGTAAGGGTACCATGGTTGTAAGTTTTTCACAAGAAACAAATGCTCATTTTTCCTCTTCAATTATCAGGAGTACGACGGGTTTGCGGCTCGTGAAGCTGTCTTTCTAAAATACAAGTTTATTTTTAGAAGACAGAGTGGGAGAAATTATTCAAGAGCCACAAAGAATGCCACAAAGAATATTATGTCGCAAGAAACTGGTCTTTCTTGGCTACATGAGATGTTTTGTGTAAGACATTGTTTCTTCAAAAACCTAGGAGGTTAAATTCGTCACTTGCTAAAAATGATGAATTCATGCTACTTTTAAGAAAGTAAAGAGCTTATAACTTACAAAGAAATTGTTTGATTCAAGTTGATTGCTTCTAGGAAGTAATGAACATATGACTTACATAAGAGTGTTCAAGTCACAACTCAATAAAAGGCTTAGAGCCATGAAAATCCAAAACAAAAAGGCATGATTAGTGACAAAGGGTTTTGCACTAATAAAGAGATATTTCAAAGCAAGATTGGTTGCAAAGGGTTTTGCACTAATTAAAATGCTTAAGTCTATTTGGATCTTCTTAAGGATTGTGTTTCATTATGAGGTTATGAAATACGTAGCAAGTGAATCTAAAACCCGCTTCTTCAAAAGAAGGAATGTATTCAATACATGTCTTGAGTTTTGTAGATTCTTGCAATCCTAAGATTATGTGAAACTTAAGAGAGAATCTTAAGTAGGACATCAATGAGTTGGAATCAATGATTTGATCATGTTATAAAACGTTTCTCGATAAGTCGAGAAGTTGTGCTTATACATGGAGTTTGGTGGGAGTTACGAAAGTTTTAATTAGTCCGATATGTGGATGACATATTGATCATTGAGAATGATTTAAGACTTTTGGAGTATTATAATACATCTTGATTATCCGGATTTATGAAGATAAATCCACATGATATTAGCATCAGTAAGAAGTCTTATGTTGATAAGATTCATGACTAGTTCAATTAAATTGAACATATTTGATTGATTTCATTTGCTTCCGCTGCTGAATCAATTAAAAAGAAACGATGTATAACACTTCATATGCTTTGAGTATGATGAATTGTTTTCAAAAATCGAATTTAAGTAATCTTTACCAAGTAAGCTATAAAGATTACCCTTAAGTGCTTGCAGAAGCATTAAGGAAGTAAAGCAAGTGTTTATGATGCAATATTGTGTAAGGGTGTTACACAACTGACAATTGACAATTGAGATTGCGCATGGTTTCCGACAAAACCATAATCAAAACACACTAGGATGGTTAAGATACCATTGTGGCAATGTTAATTAAGAAGTAGATTTTCTAGAATCGTTCTAGGCAATAAAGAACAATGAGAGATATTTGTAACGGAAATTGAGTACACTTGCAATCATGAGATGTACAAGAGGATGAGCCCCGCACACTGTGAAAACAGTGGGAGCTATTCTTAGGCTAGAGGGCCTATGTCTTGATTGGATCTCGACACGTACTCAGAAAGTTTTGTAATGCAAATGTATACATTACAAAAGGAAAACGAGTATGTAGTGAGGTTAAGTAAGGTACAAGAAATTGATAAAACCTACTAACCAAAGCCTTCTCAAAGGCTGAACATGATGAGTCATGTCATTTCAATTGAATTGAAATGAACAACTACGTACAAGATCAAATTAGATTATAGAACATGAAATAGTAATCAGGCATTGACTATTCATGTGTGATAATCGCATTTGTCGTTCGAGTTTTATTTTAAAACTCTTTTATTATACTTTGTTACATCCAAACGGGTTGTGGAGACAATTGAACCCCGTTAAAGTGAACACGGATTAACATTGTATTTGCCCATAGTTACTTGTATGAGGTGACGTCTCGAAGTAACTAGAGTGTGATGCGATTGATGGCAAGTTCAAGTGTCATAGAGTCATGTGAGATGACTAGTCGATCACATAGGCAGACTGTTAGGAACATTTTGTCGGGCCTTATGACCGCTTATAGAGTTCTGGCAATTTATATAGCCTGGTCGTGGCGAGAGCTACTATAGTATTCAAATGAGTCGATTCTTTTGACTAAAGACTATTCACCTAAGATGGCACAGTTTCAGATTAACTTTGATTTGTGTTACTACGACCTTCGTAAATGGGGTCAAATGGGCATATTTTGGGTTATGATGGCTGTGGCTAGTCGAAGGTAATGAGTGCGATAGGAATTGTCCATCCCCTTGTCAGGGTTAAAACAATATCTCAGGGCCACTCGAGGAGTAATGAACTGGAAATGCGTGGCCACGCTCGGAAGGTATCCAGAGTGGATAAATCCGGTCAAACAGTTATTCTCCAGATCGAGGAAACCAATCTCGATATGATCACTTGCAAGTACGACCTGAAAGACACCTTGCATTGAGTGGGAGATAGTAATAGGACAAGAGAATTGGTGACGCACACTTGTCGAGGACAAGTGGGTGATTGTTGGAATATGTGTCCTCCGACAATAATGCGATCACGACCATTGATCATGATGATCACATGTTTAAATCTCATTATAAAGAATACAATTGGGAAGTAATATTGTTACTGTCAACTGGTCAATATATATCGGTAATGATTGGCTGACTAGAGTTTGACATTACTGTCGTGTGACGGTGGTGATCAGTTGACCCCCTAGGTCATACCTATAGGGCAACACTCTTAATTGATTATTTAATTAATCGTATAATGTGACGAGTTAATTAAATTACTTGAAAATTGACGGACGATTTTGGAAGTATAATTTACGTATCATTTTGAAATGTGATTAAATGAGATACGGTCTGAGTAATTGAATTGTATCATTACTCGGATGAAATTAATGTTTAAAGAAACAATCAAAAATTGAATGAATTATTATAAATACAATCTGTTGTGATTTATAAATGGTAAAATTTTTGGCACAAGTAATTATGAAATTACTAAGTCGATTTTTGTATGTGACGTATTTTTGATGATACGTTGATTTTTAATATGTTAAAAATACATAACAAATTTATGTGACATGTGACATGTGACATATTGACAATTGACAAAAATAATATGGAATCCATATTAGCTCAAGTGGGCCGAAAATTAGAGGAGTTTTAAGCTAATTATATGTTGATTATAATTAGTGGAGGGCATGATGATTACCCTAGTAACTAGCCACGCAACCCTATGGTTTATTGTAAAGAACAATTTTTCCATGCATTGGCTCTCCTCCCACTACCCTTGTCCGGTTTTTAAGAAGAGAAAAGCTTTGGGTTTTTCTCTTAATTTTTACCTCATATACAATAATGTAATTGTATTGTTCATTCACCTTTTGACTCATCCAAAATAAGATTTCTAGAGAGATAAAAAGCTCTCTTATTCTTCCTCATAAAAACCGAAAATATCAAGTGTATTGTAATATTTTTGGGTCATTTTTCTACTAAATTAATATTGTACTAGTTCTTATAATATTAATTAGATTAAGAGTTAAGCTTTGGGTATTATTCCTAAGGAGAGATCCTACACTTGGATCTTGTTCTTCCATTAAAGGAAAGCTCAAGAACAAAAGAAAAGGAGATTTCTTTTGTGCCCATTTGAACCGAAATTTCAATGTAAGGATATGATTTCTTCTCTATTTTATTATATTGTTTGCATGCATAAAATCCGTATTTAATTTTATGACAAATTATTTCGACATATATGAGTATGTTAGTATGTATATAAACTCGTGAAGCTGTCTTACTATAATACAAGTTTATTTCTAGAAGACAGAGTGTGAGAAATTATTCAAGAGCCACAAAGAATGCCACAAAGAATGTTATGTAGCAAGAAACTGGTCTTTCTTGGCTACATAAGACGTTTTGTGTAAGACGTTGTTTCTTCAAAACCTAGGAGGTTAAAATTCGTCACTTGTTAAAAATGATGAATTCATGCTACTTTTAAGAAAGTAAAGAGCTTATAACTTAGAAAAGAAATTGTTTGATTCAAGTTGATTACTTCTAGAAAGTAATGAACATATGACTTACATAAGAGTGTTTAAGTCACAACTCAATACAAGGCTTAGAGTCATGAAAATCCGAATCAAAAGGGCTTGATTAGTGACAAAGGGTTTTGCACTAATAAAGAGATATTTCAAAGCAAGATTGGTTGCAAAGGGTTTTTGCACTAATTGAAATGATTAAGTCTATTTGGATCTTCTTAGGGATTTTGTTTCATTATGAGGATATGCATACAGCAAGTGAATCTAAAACCCACTTCTTCAATAGAAGGAATGTATTCAATACATGTCTTGAGTTTTGTAGATTCTTGCAATCCTAAGATTGTGTGAAACTTAAGAGAGAATATTAATTAGGACATCAATGAGTTGGAATCAATGATTTGTTCATGTTATAAAATGTTTCTCGATAAGTCGAGAAGTTGTGTTTATACATGGATTTTAGTGGGAGTTACGGAAGTTTTAATTAGTCCGATATGTGGATGACATATTGATCATTGAGAATGATTTAAGACTTTTGGAGTATTATAATACATCTTGAATATCCGGATTTATGAAGATAAATCCACATGATATCGTCAAGAAGAAGTCTTATGTTGATAAGATTCATGACTAGTTCAATTAAATTGAACATATTTGATTGATTCCATTTGCTTCCATTTGCCGGATCAATTAAATAAGTAATGATGTATAACACTTCATATACTTTGAGTATGATGAACTGTTTTCAAAATCGAATTTAAGTAATCTTTACCTAGTATATAAAGATTACCCTTAAGTGTTTGCAGAAGCATTAAGGAAGTAAAGCAAAGTGTTTATGATGCAATTTTGTGTAAGGGTGTTACACAAGTGACAATTGACAATTGAGGTTGCGCATGATTTCCGACAAAACCATAATCAAAACACATTAGGATGGTTAAGATACCATTGTGGCTATGTTAATTAAGAAGTAGATTTTCTAGAATCGTTCTAGACAATGAAGAACAATAAGAGATATTTATAACGGAAATTGAGTACACTTGCAATCATGAGATGTGCAAGAGGATGAGTCCCACACACTGTGAAAACAGTGGGAGCTATTCGTAGGCTAGAGGATCTATGTCTTGATTGGATCTCGACACGTACTCAGAAAGTTTTGTGATGCAAATGTATACATTACAAAGGAAAACGAGTATGTAGTAAGGTTTAGTAAGGTACAAGAAGTTGATAAAACCTACTAACCAAAGCCTTCTCAAAGGCTAAACATGATGAGTCATGTCATTTCAATTGGATTGAAATGAAAAACTACGTACAAGATCAAATTAGATTATAGAATATGAAATAGTAATCAGGCATTGACTATTCATATGTGATAATCACATTTGTCGTTCGAGTTTTACTTTAAAACTCTTTTATTATACTTTGTTACATCCAAACGGGTTGTAGAGACAATTGAACCCCGTTAAAGTGAACACGGATTAGCATTGTATTCGCCCATAGTCATTTGTATGAGGTGACGTCTCGAAGTGACTAGAGTGTGATGCGATTGATGGCAAGTTCAAGTGCCATACAGTCATGTGAGATGACTAGTCGATCACATAGGCAGACTGTTAGGAACATTTTGTCGGGCCTTAAGACCGCTTATAGAGTTCTGGCAATTTATATAGCCTGGTCGTGGCGAGAGCTACTATAGTATTCAAATGAGTCGATTCTTTTGACTAAAGACTATTCACCTAAGATGGCACAGTTTTAGATTAACTTTGATTTGTGTTACTACGACCTTCGTAAATGGGGTCAAATGGGCATATTTTGGGTTATGATGGCTGTGGCTAGTCGAAGGGAATAAGTGCGATAGGAATTGTCCACCCCCTTGTCAGGGTTATAACAATATCTCAGGGCCACTCGAGGAGTAATGAACTGGAAATGCGTGGCCACGCTCGGAATGTATCTATGATAGATAAATCCGGTCAATCAGTTATTCTCCAGATCGAGGAAACCACTCTCGATATGATCACTTGCAAGTACGACCTAAAAGACACCTTGTATTGAGTGGGAGATAGTAATAGGACAAGAGAATTGGTGACGCACACTTGTCGAGGACAAGTGGGAGATTGTTGGGAAATGTGTCCTCAACAATAGTGCGATCACATGATTTAAATATCATTATTAAATCTCATTTTAAGAATACATGTGGGATGTAATATTTTACAAGTCAACTGGTCCACACATATCGGTAATGATTGGCTGACTAGAGTTTGACATTACTGTCGTGCGACGGTGGTGATCAGTTGATCCCCTTAGGTCATACCTATAGGGAAATACTCTTAATTGATTATTTAATTAATCGTATACCGATACGAGTTAATTAAATTGCTTAAAATTGACGGACGATTTTGTGAGTATAATTTACGTATCAAATTGAAATGTAATTAAATGAGATACGGTCTGAGTAATCGAATTGTATCATTACTCGGATGAAATTATTGTTTAAAGAAACAATTAAATTTGAATGAATTATTATAAATACGATTTATAAATTGGTGAAATATTTTGGTACAAGTAATTACGAATTACTAGTCGATTTTGTAAATGACATATTTTATGAGTATGTTGATTTTTAATATGATAAAAATACATTGCATTGTAACATGTCATGTAACATGTTACATGTGACAAATTTGACAAATGACAAAATAAAATGGATTCTCCATTTTATACTTAAAACCGAAATATGGGTGTGTGTTTAGTAAATATTGTGTTATTTATTTTTAAATAAAAACACAATCATGACACTAGGTAGTAGGCTTGCATGCCTAGTCTCTTGTGAAGAGCAAAAACAAAAGGCATTGGGCATACTACCCAATGCCCCTTTTTCGGCCACCAACAAGAAAGAGAGGAAAGCTCTTCTCTTTTACATCATTCATTCCTCCCATCTTATTTTTCCTAGTGTAAGAAAATCCTTGAAAACTCTCTATAATTTATGATAATTCTAGAGAAATAAAATCTCACAAAAACACCACCTCTTGACCGAAATTTCAAGAGTGAAAATACAATTTATATTGTATCAATTTTATTGTAAAACCATTCTTATTACTAGATCTAAATAGTATTGGTTTATTAAGATGTATTCCTTGGGTATATGCTTTTGGGAGGGATTCTACACTTGAATCCTTGTTCTTCCATTTGGAAAGCTCAAGAACAAAAGAAAAGGAGATTTCTTTTGTGCCCATTTGAACCGAAATTTCAATGTAAGGATATGATTTCTTCTCTTTTATTATATTGTTTGCATGCATAAAATCCACATTTAATTTTATGACAAATTAATTTTGACATATAAGAGTATGTTAGTATGTATATGAATCTACATTTCCTTCACCCGGGTCACCAAGTTTAGTGGGCATTTTTTTAAGGATATGAGCACTACATACCTCTTCCATAGCCACTATCTCTTGGTCACCCAAGACTCTTTTCTTGGTCAAGATGTCTTTTAAAAACTTTGAGTAAGTTGGCATGTTCATAATAACTTCCGTAAAGGGTAGGGTAACCTCAAGTTTCTCAAGCATATCACAAAACTTGGCATACTTAAGGTTTTCCCTACTCTTAATGGCTCTTGAAGGGTAAGGAATTTTAGGAACAAGTTGAGAATTGGAAGATACCTTTGGGGGAACCGAATTCTTCTTCTTAGAGTGTTGCAAAGATACTTCTTCAATAGCTTCTTCCTCATAAGGGAGGTCTTCCACTTATCCATCAACATCCTTATCCACTTGAATTCCACTTCTTGACGAATCTTCACAAGCTTTCTTCCCATTCTTATCTACACTAACTTTAGTCGACGGTACCATGGGTGAGCTTCCCTCTTCACCATTCATTTCCAACCCATTCCCCTTGGTCTCTTCATCAACTTCCACCTCAAGGTCCTTGTAGGGATCCTCAAGCTCTATACCGCTCCTTAACACTACCGTATGAGCATGGTGGCTATTTGAGGCGTCCTTGGAACTTTATCCTTGGGCCAACAGACCACCGAGCGGCCTTTGAGGGTTAGCCATAGCGTGAGAGGCCATCCTTGATTCCATTTCTCTCATGTCTTTAAGGAAGGTAGCCCTCAAGTTTGCTTGTTCTTGTTGGGTTGCTTTGGCAAAATTAGCCATTTCTTGACTATGTTGAAGTTGCATGTTCTTTATCATCTTCAAAAGCTCATTTTGGGAGAGCTCACCTTGGTGTTCTTGATAAGGTTGTTTTGTCCCCCTTGAAAGTTACCTCTAGGACCATTGTTGTTGAATTTTGATCCTTGGCCTTGTTCTTGAAACCCTTGAACATACCCTTGCCCAAATCCTTAGTTAGATTGGTTCACTTGATTCCCTTGGTAAAACCCTTGGTTGCTTTGATTTCCACCAAAATCTTGGTACCCTTGTGGTTGGTTCCCATAGTTTTGGTTTTGATTATTGTTTGGTCATTGGTTTTGATTTCCGGGGTTACTTCATTGGTTGGAGAATCTTCCCCTTGGTTAAGAAAACCCGGGTGGATTATTTGGGGCTTGTGGTTGAAGGTGTTGTGGGTTTTGAACATTGGCACTTTTGTAACTAAAATTGGGGTGGTTCCTTAAACCGGGATGGTAGAAGTTAGTGTTTGGATTGTAGACATTGGGATTGTTGTAGGGTGGTCTTGGTGGTCCTGGTGGTCTTGTATTGTTGTTAAAGCTTTGGAAAGCATTAACATCTTGAACATTCTCTTCGTAGCCACCGTTATAGTTGTTGGCACACAAATCAAAGGTATGACCGCTCCCTCCACAAAGCTCACAACTTGAAGTTTGAACCACTTCCTCCATGGGTGGCCCATGTGAGGTTGTGGCTTGGTGCACTTGGTTTCTTTATAGCTTTTCAAGTTGTTTTGTGAGTAAGTCGAGCTTAGCATTTGTCTCGGAGTTGGAGGGGTTCTCTTTAGGGAACTTGCCATTCCTTCTTAGCATGTTTCCTCTTGACCCATAGTTTGCTTCCGAGTCTACCATTTTCTTGATCAATGTCGTGCCTTCTTCATCATTCAAATGATAAAATCCTTCCCCCGCAGAGGAATTTACCATCTCCTTAGTCCTAGGTAGCAATGTTTGAAAGAATGTTTAAGTGATGTACCATTCTGGGATTCCATGATGGGGACAACTTGCTATTAGGTCTTGATAACGGTCCCAAGCTTCGCCCAAAGACTCCCCGTCTCCTTGTTGAAAAGTATGAATCTCATTACGAAGCATTGCGGTCTTGGATGATGGGTAATATTTGGCCATGAATGCTTTAGCCAAGGCGTCCCACGTCATGAAGGTATCCGGGGGGTGAATGTTCAACCACCGGTCCGCCTTACCCGTAAATGAAAACGAAAATAACATCATCCTCAAGGTGTCCTCGGATACCCCATTCTTCTTCATCATTGAAACCTTCCGCTTGAACTTTCGGAGGTGAGCATGAGCATCTTCTTTAATATGCCCTCCGAACAAATTCTTCTCAATCAACCCGACTTGGGCGGGATGCATTTCAAAGTTGTTTGGGGCCAAGGTGCCAAAATTAATAGGGTTACATGAATCATTATGGTTAGGCTGGTTGTGATCTCGTAGAGCCATTTGTGGTGGAGGGTTTGGTATATGAGGGGGTGGTGTATTTGGAATAGGGAAGTTATGAAAAGGGTTTTCTAGGAGAGTCTCAATTGTGATGTTTGGTTGAAGTGTGGTTGTGGTATCAATATTTTGTGGGGTGTGTGAGTTTCATTGATCAATGTTTGCTCGTGGAGGGTTCCGAACTCTATCAAGGGTCCTTGTCCTCAAGGTTCTAAAAAGCCTCTCGGGGCCGGAATTGAAGAGTAGAGCTTGGTGTTTCCTTCTAGGCATGCACTCAATAAACCGTTAGTCTCCTAGTGTCTTTTACACACTAGGGGAAGGCAAGAAATCACACACTCTACAATGAAACACACAACTACTAAAACAAACTAACAAGTGAGATAAGACCAAAGCAAAGACTCTTAAAAAAAACTAAGTATAACCTAACGCCATCCCCGGCAACGGCGCCATTTGATGAGTAAGATTTTATGGTAGGGTCAAGTCTCTTACCACCAACAATATATAACCCAATTTAGTGCGTAAATCGGGGTCGAACCACAAGGATGGAGGGGTTTCTACTTAGTCTAAATAGGAGTCTAGTCTAGTCAATAATGAAAGAAAAGGAGTTGATTTAAATTACTAGATGCGACTAAACGAACGATTGAGGAAAGATGTATTCGATAGATTAAAGGCTAGGGTTTTCGGGTTTGTCTAAGTGGTTTACGGGCAAACAAGACGATTCAAGGAGTCTATTATGAGGGTTTTTCCTAGGATGAAAATCAATCTCTTGATTATCCTAAAGGTGATTACTAACTCTCATTAAGCAACACACCAATCTAAAACATGCAACAAGACCACCACAAACTCTCATTCAATGGGGGAATTAAGCAACTATGACAAAAAGCACAAGTTCTCACTCACACAATTCATCAAACACCTTGTGTACATGATTAAGAAAGACAAACACTTCACCAAAGACTCAAAATAATCGAACTATCATGTCCAATAATCCCATTTAGACTCATCTTAAACCCTAGAAAGATTACTACTCACTCATGTTCAAATTGTTCAAGCAAATAAATGGAAAAAACAAATAACAAAAAGAGATGACATAGTAAATATTCCAACAATTATAAAAGACAAGTTAAAATGTAAACAATTCATTAACCAAGTAAATAAGAGAAGGGATGTACCAACAAGAGTAAAGATGATTGCTTTGATTGAATAAAGGAAGGAAATCCTCCAAAATCTCCCAATACAATCCCAAAAACGAAATGTAAACAATTGGTGAAATGTGAATTCTCATTAATTAAGAGTTAGCAAACATACAATCAGTTCCATACATTATATCACCAACACTATTTGCTAGGTCAAACAAGTTCTAGTCTATCTATCCAAGACCTATTAAGTCTAGTGCTCTCTTTCACCTGGTTAAAACGCCCCTGCAGGCTACTTTTAATCCATTTCAGTATTGCATTAGGATGTTGAATAACACCCTCAACTCTCACTGTGTTTCGATTCTGCCAGATACAATAGATCAGCGAAGCCATAGAAGCCATAATAACTTTCTTCCTCAACAAAGATCTACATAGCCATGTTAGAATCCAATTACTAAAGTCCCCAGTCCAGTCAATGTCTAGCCATTGATTCAGCAATGCCAAACATCTCTGGCTGTAACTACAATCAAAGAACAAGTGGGAATGATCTTCCTGAGCGCTCCCACAAAGATCACACAGATCAGAGACAATAACACCATGCCTTAGCAGACGATCTTTTGTCATGAGCCTGTGCAGTACATACAACCAGCAGATAAAATTAACTTTAGGCATACACAGCCTGTTCCATACCAGTGGCACCCAGGAGACAGTAACATGCTCCCTGATCAGCCATAGGTAAACAGCATGCGTGGAATAGACCACATTCATCCAACCATTGAGAGTAAAACCTGAATGCAAAGTGTCCCTGACTTTGCAAATCTGGCGCCAAGTCCAGCTAGAATTAGAAGAGGGATGATAAGTCCACCAATCAGCTTGTTTCATATATATGTGATGAACCCACTTTACCCATAAACTATCCTTCTTTTGGGCAATCCACCATGAATATTTGCCAAGTACAACAATGTTCCATAATTGACAATGTAGTATGCCCAAACCACCTCTATCTCTAGGAAGACAACAAGAGTCCCAAGCCACTGCAGGAGCTTTGTGGTAATCATCAGTGCCAGACCACAAGTAGTTCCTACAAACAGCATTCACTCTACTAATAACCCCCATGGGCAGCAAAAATATTCTGGCCCAGTAGCTATGCAACTGAGAAAGAACAGTTCGCACCAATACTAGTCTCCCTGCATAACTCAATTTCTTAGCTCCCCAACTCCTAATCCTCGCCACTATTCTATCCACTAGAACATTACACTCAGCATTAGAAAGCCTCTTATAGGAGATGGAAATCCCAAGGTACTTGAAAGGGAAATGACCCACCTGGAATCCAGTTAACTGTAATATACCTGCAGCTTCCAGAGGAGACACTCAAAAAAATGTAAACAATTGATAATTACTAATACTAACTAATTTTACTAAGTGATTAATAATAATTATAGAAAGATTAATGCTTTTATTAAGGAAAAATTACAATAATTAGGGAAGGTTTTCAGATCTAGGGTTCTGTGTACAATTGATTAAGGGAGGGGGTATATATAGTTTGCACCAAGATTAGGGTAGGATTTGTATATGGGCTTGAAATGCGGGTGCGTGCTCCCCCGGTCAAGCCAGCTGCCGGACTGTGTGACCGGTGGGAAGTTCTGGAAAGTTGAATTTAATTTGCATCATCGGTGGCTCCACCAGCAACCGGCTCTTAGGGCCTTGACCATTTGGGAGTGCATTGACTTCCTCTTGACTTCTATGCTTCATGTGAACTCCCAGCCGGTTGACCGGCTGCCGGGCCTGTGACCGGCTGGGAAGTTTTTGTAACTTTCCTTGAAATTGTGCTCCATTATTTTTTCAGCCGGGTAGCCGTCTGCCGGGCTACCGGTTGGGGATTCCCTTTGCCTAATCTCAACTCTTTTGTACACACTTGGTGCTCCCAGCCGGCTGACCGGCTGACCGGCCTACCGGCTGGGAGTGCTTCTCAACTTCTTTTCTTCCTTCTTCGATGCTTAGACCAATGAGTTCGTCCTTTGGCTTCAATTCTCCTATTCCCGCCTCAATTCCTGCAAGGGAGGTACAATATCATAGGAACGGGAATTGGGGCATGAATTGCAAGCAAGAACATATAAAACCGACTCAAATGGAGTCGGAAAGCATTAAAATAGAGGGGAAAAGTGGCACAAAAGAATCCTATATCAGTGTCTCTCCACGATTCCTACTTTCATGCTCCTTAACTCCGGTCAACGTTTTCTGAGCTTACTTCCATCCCTCTTTCCCCCTTTTCACTCAATAATACCAATTAATAATTCATCTCCTTTCTTCTTCTATCTAACTCTTTAGTACTCCGATTACCTTCTTGTTGCTCTACAACTTAATTTCCATTAATTCATATAAATATCTTCCTATTCTTCTTTATCACTCATCCCCTCTCATCATACTACTCACTCACACTTGTCACCTTCAAGTCCCCACAACTAACGGTTACCCTTTAATTAGTTGTATCTCTCTTTCGTATCCCTAGAAAACCAACCATTCACCCTAAACCGTTAATTGTCCAAAGAATCATACACTAGGCTCACCTCCTGATAATCCATACTACCAAACTCAGTCACTATCTACAAATTGACGTCGCCGCATACTCCATCTAAGTTCACTACATACCCCTCTTCTCTATCCCTCTACAACAACCTTTCATTACATATATCCTTAAGCAACTCAATCCTAACCGTCTCCCTCCATAAATCCTTACACATCCCAATATGGCACTATTCGTATCCCTTATCTCAATCTTTCATTCTCACGTTTCTTTACACTTACATCACCCTTGCCCATATATACTTACTTTTATACTACTCAACCCACGACTATATCACTCCTCATATCTCACAAAACATGTTCCTTACCTCGATTAGCTCATCATTCTTCTATTTCCTTTTTCCACTATCCCTCACAACCATATTAATACATATCTTCCTTATCCAACACATGTCCCTCAAAAGTCGGCATTCTCCCTATCATAGCCTTTTGTAACTTACGTATCAAGATCGTCACATATATAAAAGAACGCATTAAGACCCAAAGCATACATGTGTACATACCCTACGACTCAAAACAATGTAAGAACATAGCCACCGACTCAAAACAATGGTAAGAACATAGCCACCGACCCAAAATGGCCGCCCACAGAGGTACTCGGTCGAGTACATGGCATACTAGGTTGAGTACAGGGTACTCGGTCGAGTATTGAGACTACTCGGTCGAGTTCACGACTCCAGAAGCTGAACAGACTTATCACAGACAGATTACTCGGCCGAGTTCACGACTCCAAAAGCTGAACAGACTTATCACAGACAGATTACTCGGCCGAATATGGGATACTCGGTCGAGTATGAAAGATACTCGGCCGAGTAGGGCCTACTCTGTCGAGTATCGGCACAGTTCTCAGCACCGTCCAGTTTTCGTAAAAAAGTCATATCTCACTCGTTACTTGGTCATTTCGGGCGTGTAACCTATCGTTAGAATCGTAAGAAGACAAGCTATCACCTCCAATTGAAGTCCCAGCAATAACATTTCTAGAACTCGACTTATGACAGTTTTAAGACAACCCTTCCAAGATCGGTTTTCATACAAATGAATTTCCTTAACAAAACAACTTAAACATGAATAAACCAAACAATAACGACCCAATACTTCAAGAAACCAGTACATAGATGGACCTTTATCATACCCACATTCATATTAAACACGACATTCATGTATATAGATGGATGACCTTAATCACATGCTACTACCAACAAACCAAACATAAACATCAACATGATCATATACACATGTATCACTACCCTTTTGAAAGCCACATGATAAACACTTAACATGCCAATCATATTTCATGCTCAAAGTTTAACATCAACAAATTTTCGATACATCTTTCAATAACTATCACATTCCACTTCCTTCGTCATTTCATTCAACCATGCACAACACTCATGCCACAAGTACTACACACATATGACTCGACATACAACAGTTTCCAAGACTCCCCCATGTGACCGGTTAGAGATCGTAAGGGCCTCAATACGACTTCGGGACGTCTCCCAAGTCTTTGCGGTAGCTCCAAACAACTCTCCCCGGGTTCATTTTATTTAGGCTCCCTAAGTTCACTGGGTTCATTAGTTTTAGGTACCGGAATTGTCGGCTCTGATATCAATTTGTAACACCCCCTCATACCAAGGTACCTTACCAAGGACTGCCCTAGCATGAAAGGCTGTTACCATCTCGGTTTCCCGAGGTTAGTATATCAAAGTTACCAATTCCAAACAACATTTATTGAAGTATAATGAATAAAGTTTACATGTTCTCCAAAACCAAAAGACAAATTACAACGGTGAAAGTCTAACAACTATAAATGAAAACTAAATCTCTTGTCGGTGGAAGCTAGACTCGAGTGATGACTCCCCATAAATGTCCCATAGCTAAAGAACTCCATCACCTGTCACAATCTGCTCACCATCCCTGAATGGATCACCACAGATTTTACAAAACAACAACGGGGTCATTTCTGCATAATTAAAATAAGACAAGTGCATAAAGTAACCAGCTGATCATCCTCCGTCCCCGGTCTCCCAATCTCACACTGTAACCGACTACACGCCGAGGTGTGTAGGCCTGCCAGACTACCCATCGCAATAGGTAGCCCACGTCGCCAGTGGGGGACCGCAGCCAATCCCCACCAAAATCCCGCTCATCAACGAGCGATAACCATATCTCTTAATGTGCACATCTCCTCCCGTGACGGGTTACACGGAGGGCGAACTAGGGCGTGAAGCCACTTCCGCAAGTGAATCCACCACAACCATCACAATCACCACACCACCACCACACCAACACTCTGATGATCAGCAGACAACAATCATACACAGTACATGATGCGTGTCATTTATATGATGTTTTACACCCTATTTTACACGCATTTCAGAGCTCAATTATGTAGTTTATGCTACTATTTTCCTTATTTCCATCTACTTTCGTGTTTTTGTGTAATATTGCAGAAATGTGAAGAATCCAGCGGGAAATGAGCCAAATCCGTCCCCGAGTACTTAGCATTGCATTTGACATGGAGTAAAGACTCGGGAAGTAAACTTGGTGCGCGTATCGAGGCCTGAAAGACAACTTTACGAGGCTTTTTGAGTAAAGTACCAGCTAGAGCAGTCGATCGACTTACCTTCATAGTCGATCGACCTGAGCGCGATTCCTGAAATAGATCAGAAGCTACTGTTCAGCGAGGTTCAGTCGATCGACTGGTCTTAGTGGTCGATCGACCAAACCATGGTTCTGGCGTGAATTAAAAGAACGAGAATTCCGAAGCCCAATGTAATAAGGTTTTAGGAATAAGTTACGTAAGACTACCTATATAATGTAACCTGATGTTTTCAGAGGTTCATCATCGAATTTTAGGGAAATAATTAGGGTTCATCACACAAAGGTTGAACTTTTAATTAGTTTAGTTTAATTCTCCGTCAATAAAGTTTACTTTCCGCCTTTGGTTTTGGTCTTTCCTGTTCAATTCTTCTTACGGTATTATTCTGTTCCTTTGTTCAGTTTTTCGCTTTAATTCCTCCGTAGTTAGAATTGCTAGTTTAGATTTCCCAAAGCCAAATTATCGTTTCATGATAGTTATTTATTTAGTTAATTTAAGTATGAATTCGTTTGCTTTATTAGTTAATTTTATTGCTGTTATTATCACTATCATGAGTAGCTAAATCCTTCGTGCTAAGAGGTAGGGGATCTGTAGGTTAGACGGCTTTGACGTAGGTGACCTGCTGTCGGGCTCTGGTCGATCGACGGACATACATGGTCGATCGACTAGAGCATGTTAGATTTATTTCGACTTAATTAATTTAATTGATATATTTGACGAATCGAGTGCGCGCGACTAGTTGAATGCTTAGGAATTGACCGACCCGACAAGATCGAAAGACGGGGAGGAAAATAGACTACTTAATTAAGACGACTAAATTAATAAGATCGAGAGATAAGTTAATTTAGATTTTGAGTTTCATTAATCAAGAACGAAAGTTAGTATTAGTGAGATTAGGGACCCGTAGCTTAGGCCGAAAGGTTGCTACCTGTTAAATTGGACCGAGAGGACTTTTTTATTTTCCCATCTAACATGCTTAAGACAGTTTACCTAGAGTTTCCGCCGTCGAAACTACAGTGAACCAACCATCTTAGCATTCCTTTAATATTTGATTTCATATATTTTCATCTATTGCTCATTTACCTACCTTAGTTTAGTTCTAAATTTTGTTACCTTTAGTCATAAAATTGTTCAAATAAAACCCCCCCTCAAACTGTTACTTTAGACTAAAATTAGATAACTATTAATTGCATCGCCTCTTTGTGGTTCGACCCTGACTGCCGCTATCTATAGTAGTAGTTTGGATTATAAATTTATCTTTGGTACTCTACGATGGTATCAAATTTTGGCGCCGTTGCCGGGGAGGCAATTGTTTAATTTTAGTTGTTTTTATTTTAGTCTTTTTCTTTGTTTAAGGGACATCTGTTCCTTAAACTCTTCTCATATTCTACTTGTAGTTTCCTCTTATGCGCAGGTCAGAGGGTGGTGAATTACGACCGTTAGATCCTGAGATCGAAAGGACTTTGCGTGAGTTCAGACGATCATCTAGAGTATTGCCGACAGAGGAAGAGCTGAGTACTCTGTCCAGTTACTACGAGAACGAGCTGTTTGAGGAGGATCCACCTTCGTCCCCTGTTTCTACTTCTTCAGATGAGACCGTTACATCTCCAGATATGGCTGAAGAAGCATGTATAGCCAGTCACTCTGAGCCAAAAGCCGAAAATCTCTATAAGGGATTCGCATTGCCAGCCGGGACGGAAAGGAAGTTCGAACCAAAACCGTCTTACATTAACTTTGTTGAGAGAAACCAATTTGGGGGAGCTGCAAATGAAGATGCAGCTAAACATTTGGAGACATTCATTGACTACTGTTGTTCCATACCCCCACCAGCAGGTGTGACCCAGGACCAGGTAAAGGAGACGATGTTCATATTCTCGCTTCGTGATGCTGTAAGGCAATGGTACCGAGATCTGGATCGAGCTGATAACGGGATTACTGATTGGAATTCGCTGGCCCTAGCATTCTATAAGAAATATTTCTCTACATCGAAGACCAATGCGATTAGAGCTCAGATCACGAGCTTTAAACAAGGTCCTGATGAAGATTTTCATGAAGTATGGGTCCGTTTCAAAAGACTAGTGTGAACTATTCCGCACCATGGGTTTGAGAAATGGTTTCTGTGCAACCAATGATGTGAATACGGTGCGAAGCTTCAAATAAAAATTCTACGAAAAATACCGTATCACGAAATGCAAAAAAAAAATAAAAAAAACGGAGGGAAGCTTGAGGCACACGGTCAAGGGTGGGAAAAGGAGAAGAAAAAGATCAATGCACCTCCATTTAATCCTTGCCTAGTTAATTGTATTCTCTTCTAGTTTTTGTTGTAGTTTAAATTTTCCATAAGCATTAAAAATAATTTGTAGAAAAACTAGGATAGAATAAATTAGCCTTGGAATTATGGTTCAAAGAAGGCATTAATGCCCTCTTGGTGAACCGTGTAGGGAGGCTATATAAGGCCTAGATGGTGAGTTTTATTTTTCATATGTTGTTTTATAAAAATCGAGTTAATTCTCAAAATTCCTGTCTTGGTTATTTGTGTTGTCACACAAGTACTTTGGCTCAAGAGGTCGAAACGCGATTTCGCACCTTGCTTAAATAAGGGACGTGATCCCGAGTTTAAGTCGAGTTGTTTGACGAGCATCGAACAATTCAAATATTGGCGTGGTTATAGGTCTAATCACGACAAATATCCTTTCTTTTCCCATTATTTCCAATTCTCAAAAAAAATACAAAAATTACAATGACGAGTCAAAATCACGAGATTCCCGCTTCCGTAAAATTCACATCAAATGTGGTATCAGAGCTTCGGCTCTTGATTTCCTTAAACCAAGACGATCCTAAGGGGAAGGGGAAGGAGTTTGATCCTAGTTTACCACCTGTTTTTGATGTGTACAAAGATGATGTTACATCACTCTTGCGCGATGGTTTTTCAAACGAGGATAAACTTGCAGTCAATTTCGATGTGCCTTCTATATTCGATGGCGCTATCAATTGCAATCAACGAATTACTCTGAATTCTTGGGAGAGGACGACACCAGCAGCAAGAGTTTCGAAGGGAGTGATTCAAAGGAGGAAGGAGAGAGCAACGTCGGAAACAAAATGGGCAGCCCAGGAGAATCGTGGAGTTAATTTTGAACCTATGTGTTTATTCGGTTCGGTATGCTATTGTTTACATTTGAAGGTCATGGTGAGTGACACCTTTAATTTTCACGGTTCTAATGATGCTCCAAGATCAATTCGCGATTTAAAGCATTTCGGGCAGAAGATGTTTCGGAGCTATAGAGCACGATTGAACCCTTCACGCTGCAAGTTTCGGGACTGTAAAATTTGTGGGTGGAATCAGCAACAGTCATCCAGGGTGTTCAAACCGGGCATTGGGCAGCAAAGGGGGAACTCAATACAGCATCTCTCCTCGGCACTTGAAGGTATAAGAATCGGGACGATTCTTCTAAAAGAAGGAGGAATTGATGTGAATACGGTGCGAAGCTTCAAATAAAAATTCTACGAAAAATACCGTATCACGAAATGCAAAAAAAAAATAAAAAAAACGGAGGGAAGCTTGAGGCACACGGTCAAGGGTGGGAAAAGGAGAAGAAAAAGATCAATGCACCTCCATTTAATCCTTGCCTAGTTAATTGTATTCTCTTCTAGTTTTTGTTGTAGTTTAAATTTTCCATAAGCATTAAAAATAATTTGTAGAAAAACTAGGATAGAATAAATTAGCCTTGGAATTATGGTTCAAAGAAGGCATTAATGCCCTCTTGGTGAACCGTGTAGGGAGGCTATATAAGGCCTAGATGGTGAGTTTTATTTTTCATATGTTGTTTTATAAAAATCGAGTTAATTCTCAAAATTCCTGTCTTGGTTATTTGTGTTGTCACACAAGTACTTTGGCTCAAGAGGTCGAAACGCGATTTCGCACCTTGCTTAAATAAGGGACGTGATCCCGAGTTTAAGTCGAGTTGTTTGATGAGCATCGAACAATTCAAATATTGGCGTGGTTATAGGTCTAATCACGACAAATATCCTTTCTTTTCCCATTATTTCCAATTCTCAAAAAAAATACAAAAATTACAATGACGAGTCAAAATCACGAGATTCCCGCTTCTGTAAAATTCACATCAACCAATTTTATAATGGTCTGTATGATGATCACAGAGCTATCCTAGATGCTGCAGCTAATGGGAGATTTCAAGAAAATAGTGGTGAGACAAAGGGGTGGAAAATCATCGATGATCTGGCCACCCATAAAGCTGAGCATGGAAATTCTAGAGGAAATCAGAGAAGATCAGCTGAATCTCCTGTTGTAGCTGCAATAGAAGTCCTTACTGCGAGATTCGACAAGATAGATTTTGGGGGATCCCAAAAAGGAGGGATATATAAAGTTAATGCAGTTTCAGACGGTCCCTTTACATGCAAAAGATGTGGAGGAAAGGGACATGTTTCGGAATTTTGTACCAGTTCGAATGAAACATGTGTTGCCTTTCAACATTATAGGCAGACGGGTACTTATCCTGATCCTTCTAATGTCCACCCCAATTTGAGGTGGACTAACTAGAATGTCCCTAATCCGGGTCCACAGCAGCAGCATAGTTATGTGCCCCCTCATAAGCAGCAGCAGTATCAAAAGCCTCCCTATGTGCCTCAACAACAGCAATTTCAAGGTTCTGATATTTCTGAATTGAAAAACATGGTTCAGAATCTGTCGGGTTTGCTGCAAAAGGAGTCTCTAGCTAGAGAGACTTCTACAAAAATGCATGTTGGAGAGTCAAATTGCCCAATTGGCAAGCAAAAGTGCAACTAGAGCTCCGGGGCATTTACTGTCGCAACCGGATAAAAAAGACTCGAAATGCGATCACTTTGAGGAGTGGGTCTACCCTTGATGGGCCCGCTATGGTCGAAGATGTTACTGAAAAAGATGAGGCGGAACCGAGCAAGACAAACGCCGTAGTGAACAGTAGCAAGAAAAAGACGATCAGCAGGTATGTCGGTCGATCGACTAACACCCATGGTCGATCGATCGACCGGCCGTAATAAAGATCATCGCTTCGGTCTCGAGGAAGCGATCGATCGATCGACCTACATGGTCGATCGACTGAAGATATGCTGATCGTGAACCTTTTCGTCCTCCAATGCCAGATAACTTGAGGGGCCACTTATTTCGGGGTACGACGATTCCGAAATTATTAAGGCAAGATCCAAATGCTGATGGGTCAGTTCCGGTTCCAAAGTATGACCCCCTGACGGTCAATGGTTCATTCATGAGACGGACAAGGTTCAAGCTACAACAAGGACAAGGTAGTGGATTTTTAGCCTAAGTCCACTGATGCCGGTATGAGAGATCTAGAGGAGAGGGCTAAGTTGCTTCTTACAGCCCACTATCCAGGGAAAATATTGATGCCGACAAAGGAACAGGTATCGTTTAACAAATTTGAAAATGTTATTCGTAGTTTAAATGTGCAAGTTCCTTTCCTAGAATTAGTTAATCAAGTGCCTGCTTACACGAAGTTTATGAAGCAGCTTTTGTCTAAAAAGAAGTCACTTGATATTGTGCAATCTGTCGTATTAACTGAGGAGTCATGTTCCTATTTGACTCATACTGCACCTCATAAGCTAGCTGACCCTGGTAGATTTTCCGTTCCTTGTAATATTGGTACCTTCTCAATTGAGAAGGCGTTATGTGATCTAGGAGCTAGCATTAGTGTTATGCCTTTGAGTCTTGCTAAGAAATTGAAATTGACTAGGTTTGCAGTTACTAACATGACAGTCTGAGATGGTGATCGTTGCGGTCCACCTATAGGAGTTTTAGAGGATATTCCTGTGCAAATAGGAAAGTTCTTTTTCCCAGTTGACTTCGTTGTACTAGATATAA
Source organism: Silene latifolia (assembly GCF_048544455.1). NCBI lineage: Eukaryota > Viridiplantae > Streptophyta > Magnoliopsida > Caryophyllales > Caryophyllaceae > Silene > Silene latifolia. The sequence goes on from NC_133536.1 coordinate 52,699,534, forward strand.
CCGAGGATGCTCACATTCCTATCATTTTGGGTAGACCATTTTCGCACACCTATTTGGTGCGATTATATATGTTGGCTCAGGGACATTAACCTTTAAAGTAGGGAAACAGTCCATTATTTTTGCCCAGACCGCTAAGAATAAAGATCCTATGTGGCCAGTCACTTGTAATATGATTTCTGAGAAGAAATCTTATTTTGTACTTTCTGATATGCCTGCCCCTATGCATGTTTCTGCTATAACACCTCCGCCTCAGATTGGGAGCAAATTGGAGGAAGATCCTTTTGTTTTGACTATTGCAGGAAATGGTTTGGGGAAGGAAGAGCCGCATGTTGCTCCAGCTGTGAAGGAGCCAATCATTCAAAGAGGTGGCCTAGGATGTCTGAGCTATGCAACTGATGAGGGGCCTGATGAGGAGCCAGTTAAGGTGACGAAGCCCGATTTGGATTTTGATGAATCAGACGAGGTCATTGATTGGTAAGATGTTAGAAATGCTGATCCATTGAGTTCTGCGGATATTGGAGTCGTTAGGAGCCCCGCTGAGGAGATGAGCACTGTAGAGGCTACCTCTTGTAGCCAGAAGCCGAGCAAGTGGGCCATCCCGTGGCCATTTTTGATCAACTATTAGTTGATTGAGACTTTTTAAAACATTTTATTACTTTTGTTAGACTTTTTATTGTTTTTGTTTGCGCGAGACTTCGCTTTTATAAGTTTGCTTGGGATTTAAAGACTTTAGACTGTTACTTTGGGTTTTACGCAATTTTGGGCGCGTTATTATGTGTATTTGCAGGTTCATAGACCATATTTGCTCAATTTATTGAGCTAAATCGAAGAAATCAGAAACTTACAGCATGTATTTCAGTCGATCGATTGGCATTGGTGGTCGATCGACTGTGCCGCAGCTACAGGAGCTTCTATTCCTGTCACCCTGGTCGGTCGACTGGCTTATATGGTCGATCGACCGCCTTCCGCTGCTTTACCTGTTCACGACCATTCCGCTGCTGTGTTTGGTCGATTTACGGAGTTGAGGGAGGCTTTTCTCCACTATTCTCCGATCCATTTCTGTTTTCTTCTATTTTTCTTATTTTGCACGTAATTTTGCGTTTCGTAAATTGCTTCTCGGAATTACGCGCAGTACTTTTGTTTCTTTTCAGGTACCTATAGTAGCATTGCTGGCTACTGAAACCTTCTAGCTCACGCTGGTTTGGGGATGTTTCCTTTTGCTGCGCTTAAAGTCTTGTGAGTTTTCGAGTCCTTTTCATGTCTTATTTAGTTAATTTATCGCAAATTCCCGTTTCCCTTTTATTTCATTACATGATTTTGCACAATGGGGACATTGTGTGATTTGGTTTGGGGAAGGGTTTTGCGCATTGCATTCACATGTTTTATTGCATTTCTGTTCCACGTTTATTGCAATTCAGTTTGCATTTGTTATTTCATTTCCTATATTTATACAAAAATTCAAAAAATTCAAAAATTCAAAAAATTCAAAAAAATTGCACGTTTATTTTAGCATGTAGGTCGAGTCGGAACGGTAGTATTTCAATGATGACAATGCATTTGCATCTGTTTATGCCTAAGCCATGCTAAATTGACATGTTATTAGTAGAATCATTTGCCTACGAGTTTTCGTTAAATATCTTGCTGAATCTTGAGACTTTACTTAGATTTATGGCAAAATACTTATATTTCTGAGGTTTAGAGCTCATAACTGGTGTCATTCATGACCGGTTTATCTAGGAATGTGAGTAGTACTCCTTATGAGACATGTTACATCAATATGCATAAATATGAACTAAATCTGCTTAATACCTGTATGCATTCGGTTTGTGGTTTGTTGACACATGTGGTAGAGGTTCCCTTTTATCCATTTTACCCATAAGCCCCACAAAAGCCAAATTTGCCCTTTTTGTCCCATAAGCTACATTCCATATTCAGCCTACCCTTGCTAAGCTAGTATTGGTAATCGTTCGGGAATATGTTTATTTCATTTTGGCTATATTTGCTCTTTATGAGAACTTGGTGAAATGATTGAAGGGAAAGAAAAAAAGAGAAAAAAAGAAAAGAAAAAAGGAAATTCGTGCTGTACTGTAGAAGGGCAGTCGATCGACTGGAAACAATGGTCGATCGACTGAACCCCGTGGAAAAATTCGAGAAGGAAAAAAATCATATGCGGAAAAGTGAAAGATATTGGGTTGATGATTTATACTCCCATGTTATATTTGTATTTTATGGGGAGTTGACAATTTTATGGTGATTAGTGATTTTGTGTGCTACAATCTGCACTGTTTTATTGTTGAATTTTGAGCAAGAAGTTGGATGTTGTTATTAATTTGGTTCCCTTAGTTACTAGCTTGGCTTTTAACTATGTTTTTATCCAAATTTGTCTTAGCCCCTTCCTGCCCATACCTCACATATCCATATTTACCTCGGCATGTGTCATGGTCATTTGTTTGGTTGGAATGCATATGTACGGTTGTAGAGATCATTTTTATATTAGACTGCGGGCATGTTTTTATAGGTCGTAGTTAGGTGAGAGTCATTACATTTACTTCTTTCTATCGTTACATATACTCACCTGTGCTTATGTGTGATACGAGCGACCCGTGAGAGTCCATAATGATAAGTCTTTATAGTTGATGGTTCAGCAGTTTTTGATGACTACATAACTCATTTGCATGATTCATATTGTTAATTGATTCTTAGTTTTTAGCATTAAATTGGTTTAGGCTTTATAGTTGCATTTTTCTCTGAGATTGAACTCGTTCCATTAGGTCCTAGGTTCGAGTCTAGTTCTTGCTTGGGGACAAGCAAGGGTTTGGTTTGGGGATGTTTGATGTGTGTCATTTATATGATGTATTACACCCTATTTTACACGCATTTCAGAGCTCAATTATGTAGTTTATGCTACTATTTTCCCTATTTCCGTCTACTTTCGTGTTTTTGTGTAATATTGGAGAAATGTGAAGAATCCAGCGGGAAATGAGCCAAATCCGTCCCCGAGTACTTAGCATTGCATTTGACATGGAGTAAAGACTCGGGAAGCAAACTTGGTGCGCGTATCGAGGCCTGAAAGACAACTTTACGAGGCTTTTTGAGCAAAGTACCAGCTAGAGCAGTCGATCGACTTACCTTCATAGTCGATCGACCAGAGCGCGATTCCTGAAATAGATCAAAAGCTACTGTTCAGCGAGGTTCAGTCGATCGACTGGTCTTAGTGGTCGATCGACCAAACCGTGGTTCTAGCGTGAATTAAAAGAACGAGAATTCCGAAGTCCAATGTAATTAGGTTTTAGGAATAAGTTACCTAAGACTACCTATATAACGTAACCTGATGTTTTCAGAGGTTCATCATCGAATTTTAGGGAAATAATTAGGGTTCATCAAACAAAGGTTGAACTTTTAATTAGTTTAGTTTAATTCTCCGTCAATAAAGTTTACTTTCCGCGTTTGGTTTTGGTCTTTCCTGTTCAATTCTTCTTACGGTATTATTCTGTTCCTTTGTTCAGTTTTTCGCTTTAATTCCTCCGTAGTTAGAATTGCTAGTTTAGATTTCCCAAAGCCAAATTATCGTTTCATGATAGTTATTTATTTAGTTAATTTAAGTATGAATTCGTTTGCTTTATTAGTTAATTTTATTGCTGTTATTATCACTATCATGAGTAGCTAAATCCTTCGTGTTAAGATGTAGGGGATCTGTAGGTTAAACGACTTTGACGTAGGTGACTCTTTGTCAGGGTCGATCGATCGGCGACATACATGGTCGATCGACCAGAGCGTGTTAGATTTGCTTCGACTTAATTAATTTAATTGCTATATTTGACGAATCGAGTGCACGCGACTAGTTGAATGCTTAGGAATTGACCGACCCGACAAGATCGAAAGATGGGGAGGAAAATAGACTACTTAATTAAGACGACTAAATTAATAAGATCGAGAGATAAGTTAATTTAGATTTTGAGTTTCATTAATCAAGAACGAAAGTTAGTATTAGTGAGATTAGGGACCCGTAGCTTAGGCCGAAAGGTTGCTACCTGTTAAATTGGACCGAGAGTACTTTTTTATTTTCCCGTCTAACATGCTTAAGACAGTTTACCTAGAGTTGCCGCCGTCGAAACTACAGTGAACCAACCATCTTAGCATTCCTTTAATATTTGATTTCATATATTTTCATCTATTGCTCATTTACCTGCCTTAGTTTAGTTTTAAATTTTGTTACCTTTAGTCATAGAATTGTTCAAATAAACCCCCCCCCCCCCCCTCAAACTGTTACTTTAGACTACCATTAGATAACTATTAATCGCATCGCCTCTCTGTGGTTCGACCCTGACTGCCGCTATCTATAGTAGTAGTTTGGATTTAAATTTATCTTTGGTACTCTACGACGGTATCAGTACAATCACAACATCTCAAATTAATTAAACACAACTGAGTAGGGAAACCCTACCTTTTCGCAATCCAAGCACACACAAGCAACCAATAGCAATTCCTCATGACACCGTCACCTACACACAATAATCACATAATTCCAATTACCACATGCCAAAACCCCTTTCCCCCAAATCACAATTTATGGCAAAAAACCTAAAGAAAACAATATAATAGAATTTACGAAATCAGAGGCTTACCGACATAATCGACGCAAGGAAAAGTGAACTAGACTCACGAACGATCCACACAATAGGGGGAGATTTGGAGAGGATTAGAGCGTCGTTGAGTGTTTAGGTTTTGTAAAAATATAATTAGAAACTGATTACGCGTATTATATAATTCTAACCATCTCCAAATCAAACCGCGGAAAAACACTCGTCAGACCGGATACTCGGTCGAGTACCCTCTACTCGGTCAAGTATTCCACATACTCGGTCGAGTGTTCCTGGGCACTAGCCAAACAGGATACACGACACACTTTACTCGACCGAGTAGGCCATACTCGGCCGAGTACCAGGCTTAGGAAAACCGTAGTATTACAAAAGTAGTCCGGTCGGGACTGATAAATGATAAGAAACGTACCTGAGCCTCTTACATTACCTGTATGGAGTAGCTAGAATCTGGAACTGGCTTAGCAAAACTTTGTTTTACTAATCTGGAATAAAGCTGGTAAAACTTTGTTTCACCAATCTTGTAAGTGGTATGGCAAAACTTTTTTTCACCGGTCTGGAATCTGGAATAACCAAACTTTGTTTAGCTGGTCTGGAATCTGGTATAGCTAAACTTTGTTTAGCTTTTCTGGATCTGGTAGAGCGAAAATTTGTTTCACTGGTCTGGATCTGGTAGAGTGAACCTGCAAAATCTGATTTCACAAGCTCGAATGCGTTTCAGGGCCCGCCGACCGAGAATTTTCTTAGTTTTGTAGGTGAACAAAACTGGATTTTGCTTAGCTCCGCAGTTGAACGAAGCTGGATTGCTTAGTTTTGCAGGTAAACGAAACTGGATTTTGCTTAGTCTCGCAGGTCAACGAGACTGGATTGCTTAGTTTCGCAGGTGAACGAAGCTGGAGTTTGCTTAGTCTCGCAGGTGAACGAGACTGGATTTGCTTAGTCTCGCAGGAGAACGAGACTGGATTTTGCTTAGTCTCGCAGGCGAACGAGACTGGATTTGCTTAGTCTTGCAGGTGAACGAGACTTGGTTTTAAAATGATTCCGCGGGTGAACGGAACTAGATTGCTTAGTTTCGCAGGTGAACGAAACTAGATTTAAAATAATTTCGCGGGTGAGCGGGACTTAATTATAAGAGGCCCCCACTTTGGACTAGTCTGAGGAAGACAATGGTCAAAGTAGTCAACTGAGAATAATGTGCCATCTAAGATGCAAATGTATGTCCTAGATATAATGCATGTATGATGAATGCAAAAACTGGAATTTTTTTTTAAAACATTTGAAATGAGTATTGAAAGAAATTCTTTTTTTATAAAATATTTTGAAAATGATGGGGTCTGACCCAAATGTGATCCAAGTAGAAAGACTGGACACTGTTACTCTGGAAGTAACTTCTAACATATTCTCTCGTGTGGAGAATAATTGTATCATTTTTTTTATTTGACATGTTAATTTGAGTTATATATTGATGAGTGTTGCCCTTTTTAATGTAACAAGTTCTACTAATTAAGCGAAACTAATACCATAGAAACAAAATACTTTTATGACCGTATAAATTTAGTGTACATCCCCCGACGTCTTAGATGCTAAACGAGGGTGATAAATGGAACGGAGTAGAAGGTTCTATGGTGTTAGAAGACACTGGAGACCTGTGTCCCTTTCTCAGTCACCTAAATAAATGAAAGGAACGTCCCAAGAGGAATGGAGATAATGTAACTGTGGATTGACTCGTCTGAGAAATGAAAATGACTACTCTGCAGTTTGATTGCAAATTTCTGAGAAATGAAAAATGACTACCTTGCAATTTTAATTGCAACTTGGATTGGAAATTTTTTGTGTTATGAACTTTTGAGACTGGATTTGTATCTATTTGAGATCATATGTTTTTGTCTTTGACTTTTTGAGACTTCTGTCGCTGGATTTGTACCTATTAGAGATCATTTTTTTTTTGTCTAACTTTTTGAGACTTCTGTCACTAGAGTTGATTGCAACTTTGACTGGAATTTTTGTTGACTTATGAGAGTCTTTGGTGTGAGTAATTTTGAGGTTGTATTGGTACTTGGACTCACATCTTAAGTTCATTTTAAGGGACTAGTGGTCACCTCTCTTGTTTTAATAGCATGGAGTGCGCTCTCCCGTGTCTATTTGGTATGTTTGGACACGGGTGCACTGAGAACCTGGTTTGAATATTTTTGAGCTAGTTTTCTAACATCAACTGGAATGGAAGACAATATTTGACAAACTGGTCGATCGTATGAGATTGTGCTCATTTGGTAGTCATTTGAGATATGGGAAATTGACAAATTGGCAGAAAGCAATTTGTACTCATAAAATAATCATTTGAAATATGTGAAATTGACATATCGAGTAGATAGAGAGTTGTGCTCATTTAGATTGGTAGTCATATGAAATATGAAGAATTTGACAAATTAGGTATAAAGATAAAATCTCCAAACCTGGAGGTCACCTAGCTAGAGACACCTTGATCAAGGAATTATCACACCACACAGATGGAAAAGATGGTCAAATGCACACCCTCGTTCAGGCTGACTCTAAGAGGTCGGTTGATCTACACTAAAGAGATACGCCCTAAAGTATTTCAAGTCTATTCTACTATCTAAGGGTAAAAACTAGAACAAGTGACTAATAGAAATGACATATGCTCTTTTATTTGTTTATTTATGTAACTCAAAGAGGACTAAGATGGTCCTATTAAATTAAATATTGTAAGCTACATGTTATTTGGTAATGTCAACAACAAAGTGATGAGACTGACTGTAAGAGTGATTTATCTGGTCTTATTGACATGCTTGTGGTTACTCTTTTTTTCGAAACTGGTTGATATGACTTTATAAGGGAAAATCTGGGAGTACTACTGTTGTTTTGGAAACCGATGGTAAGACTCAAAGAGTGTAAGACAGCCTATACAGATTTCTACATGGACCACACATGAGTTTAAAAAAGAAAAATGGAAAATTGTTAAAGAAAATTAAAATATTTTTTTTTTGTTTTTTTAAAAAAAATTAGACCCCTAAATAAAAAAACTGTATTTTTTTTTATAAGGTAAAGAAACTAGATTGATCGAAATCAATCTATAACATCCTTGCGGATGAGAAAGGTAAAAGAAAATCAAAGATTTTCAGATTACCATGAATCAAGCATAAAAAAGGGTGCCAGAGAGGAAACTCTCAAAAGGAATTTCACTATTAACTCCCCAAACAAAGAATAAAATAAAAAATAAACTTAAACAAATACTTCCAGGGTTACTGGAAAAAAAATCTAGATTTAATAGAAAAATTTCCAGATCTTAGAATCCAAAACGTAAATGCTCTGAGTTCCAAACCAGATCATCATATACTTACATTTCTATCATCAAGTCATCAACCATGAATTAATTAGGTGCAAAGAAAAATTCTTGAAATAATGCTTTATCTCCTGATTTAAACCTTCATTAACTCAGACAAATGACTAGAATAAACTCTCCTAGGCTAAACTGGAGAGTAAATTAAAGTCTAGTCTTTAAGAAGGAGAAAATCAAGAAAGAAAGCTGAAAATTTTTCAATTAAAGGACTAAAAAAACAAGAAATCTAAACAACCATGAAGATGAAGATGAGAAAAAATAGTTGTGAAGAAGGGGATTGAAGCTAAGAAAGGAATGGCTAGGGAAGAAGGTCAAGGAAATATTTTCCAGATCTACTTCAATTCTTGGGAAATTGAGAGTGTTTCTCTCTCATGTTATCTCTCTCTATGGATAGCCCCTTAGTTTATCTTGGTCTAAAAAAAAAAAAAACTGTATTGTTCTTTTTTGGAAATTATTGTATGATGACTAATGCTAATTATGCAAGTGATCTCACATTATTATTTCAATATTAATTAATATAGAGGCGTTTATTTTAGTTCGGCAAAATGACGAAAATGCATGTGACTGAAGGCAATTCAATGATCAACAGAATGGAATGGTCTAGAGACTAATTAATGACGACACCGGTATGCTCTATATCGATTTTATTTACATATGAAAAAATTAAGGTCATGCTAATGCATGAATGTAGCTAATTGCCTATTCTTACATGCATGATCAGCTTAAAGTACCAGATACGTAATATGTACATGTATTTACAAGACCCATTATGCATGGTAATTAGTTAAAAGCTCTTTTGGCACACATGGTCATAGGAATTGACAAAAACACTAATGAATTAGAGGACCTTATTATAGGAAGAATTGACGTATGATCACACAAGCACATAATTTTTTTTTTTTTTGACGATAGACTCATAGTATGTCTAGAAAAAGCGAGAATAAAATATACCGAGTACAAAACTTGATACAGATCAAACATATATTACTCTAGTTAAAGGTTCTTCGGGCTCTATGGTTAGGTTTACGGGTTGGAAATTGGGTACTCACAACATTAAAATACCATTACATCCGCGGTGCGAGCGCGCGATGAGACGAGGGTATCTTTCGCTTTTGTGCTCACCCAAACGAATGGACCAAGCGAGTTGCCAAAACACGACATCATGAGGTGAAAAATACATGTAAGGCCTAGACGGTCGAATGGACCTTCTAAGTATACAACGTACCTTACCGAGGGTAAATTAGGGTAGCTTAAAATAGCGTAATACTAGTTTGAATGCCCGTGCGTTGCAACGGGATAATTAACTTATTTATAATGCAAAAAAAAAAAAATGTTATAAAGGTTTAATGTTTACATTCTATGTATTATGATTTTTTTACATATTATTAAAATATCTCTTTCAAACAAAATAAAAGATTAATATATACGTGAGTTAACTCTTATTTATAATCATATAATCACCTCACCTTATACTAATCTTTCGATGTGGGACAATTCTACTATTTATAAGTAATATATTCACCAAAATTGGATTTTTGTTTATGATGTGAGACAATTCTACTATTTATACGTAATATATATTCATCAACCCCGCATTGTTTTTCAATGTGGGACAAATAACATACTCAGAATTACACCATTTTTTTGCACTTAGTTCGATACGAATCAGATCTCGAATAACGAATACAGACAATTGCTACTCATTATATCTAATAGCTATATTTAAATTTAATAATATGATCAAGTACTCTCCATTAATATTTGTACGTTGTATTTCCTCAAAAAAAAATTAACATAATTGAGATACGGAAATTTCCCGTGGTACCCCTTAGTTTTGTCATATTTTCCATGTTACCCCTACTTTTAAGAATCTGCCTATGGTACCCCCTAATGTAAAGATTGTTAAATGGACGTTAAGTTTAATGCCGTGACAATAAAATAACAATTAAAAAATAATACCCCCTTTATTATTTTATTGGTACGGATATCTCTCTCTTTTAAATGAAAATTTAATTAACTATATCATTATAATATTGGAAATTTCTCATGGTAACCTTGAACTTTGATAGATTACACATGCTACCATGGACGTTTGTTTTCTATTTTTTTTTTATCATAATTAAAATATGTGCAAATGATAGGAACCTATACTCTAATGATGGAATATTTTTTAACACAATTCTAATTATATTATTTAAACGTAGTATATTTACCACACCTACGTTATTTTTCAATATGGGACATATAAAATCTATAGGTAGAAAATATAATGATATAATCTTTTAAGAGCTCTTCAAGACAATACTTAAAAGACTCAAAAGATTTTGGGTTGAAGCCTAAGTTCCAAGGATGCCTCCTATTTATAATCATAGAATCATCCACTTTATGCTATATTTCGATGTGGAAAAATTCTATCTTTTATATGTAGTATATTTATCACACCTATATTATTTTTCAATGTGGGACATATAAAATACTATGAAATACATCATCTTTAATATGCGCAAATTATATGAAATCTATATATACTATGAATCTAATAATATTATTTTCATAATTTTTTTACCGACATTATTTTATCAAATAAAATATAAAATTTTTTATATAAAAAAAATTAGAAACATCACTTGAATATAAAATAAGAAATACAGGGTATATATTATAATAACTAAAAGATTTTCCAAATATTAACTTAGGTTAGAAATCATTATTGTAGAGACAGTAATACAAACTCTTTTAAGAGCTCTCACTGACAATACTTAAGAGAATCAAAAGATTTTGGGTTAGGACTCTATTTATAATCATCAGATCACCTTGCCTTATGGTAATCTTTCAATGTGGAACAATTCTAATATTTATACATAGTATATTCACCATACTTACAATACTTTTCAATGTAGGACAAATAACATACTAAGTACACCATTTTTTTGGCACCTACTTTGACATCAACCCGATTTAATAATGAGAAAATACAATACAATATAATCTACACTTCAATGATAACATTTTTTTGTCACAATCTAATTATATAATTTTCATACGATATTTTTTGTCAAATGAAATATAAAGTTTTTATATCAAAATTATAAACATCACTTTAATATAATATAGAAAATGTATATATATGGGACAGTTCAATTATTTATACATAATATATTCACAACACCTACATTATTTTTCAATGTGGTACATATAACAGACTAAAAAGTACATATCTTTTATATCAACAAATGTTGGGTTAATACTTAAGTTTCAAGGATGCCTCCTATTTATATTTATAAAATCACCCTATCGTATAATTTTATTTCAATGTGAGATACATAATTTAATTATTTAGACGTAATATGTTAATCATGCCGACATTATTTTTCATTATGAAAAATATACCATACCAAGAAATACATGTCTCTTTTTATAAAAACCACTATTGTCTACTATATACATATTATTTTTATTTGAAGATAAAACCACTTAGTCTCGATCATTAGATAAGGACCTCTACATCGTACATATAACGACTCACTAAAGCTCTATTACTGCATTCAGAAGACAACAATTAGTAAAATCTTTAGTTTTGTACTGTGTGAGGAGACTGCCATTAGTAAAACCTTTAGTTTTGTATTTTTTGGTTTTCTTGGTCATGTTCTTAACTCTTTCCCGAATAGTTCCCAACGATTCCACTTTACTTTTTATATCATATCGTAGATAATGATAGAAAATCTTAAGAGCTCTTTAAAACAATATTTATAAGACTCAAAAAAATTTGGGTGGATACATAATTTCCAAATATGCCTCCTATTTATAATCATAGTATCACATCACCTTATACTAATCTTTCGATGTGGGATAATTCTACTATTTATATTAGTGTATTCACCACACCTACTTATTTTCCAATGTGGGACAAAATATACTAAAAAGTACATAATTTTACGTATTAAGAAGTACACTATCTTTAATATGTGCAAATATTATGAAATCTATACTCTAATGATATCATTTTTTAATACAAAGCTAATTATATTATTTTCATAATTTTTTTAACGATATTTTTTTGCCAAATAAAATGTAAAAGTTTGATATAAAAATTGGAAATATAACTTGAATATAATTTAGGAAATAAACAAATTATAATAATTAAAAGATTTTTCACTTTATTTTTTACATAAAAAATTATACTTTCCTAAATAGATTTTTGATGATGTGAACGCTCTCAAATCGCTTGAAAAAACTCTCTTATATATATTTTTTTCCAAATGAAATGTAAATGTTTGATATAAAAATTGGAAATATAACTTGAATATAATTTAGGAAATAACCAAATTATAATAATTAAAAGATTTTTCACTTTATTTTTTACATAAAAAATTATACTTTCCAAAATAGATTTTTGATGATGTGAACGCTCTCAAATCGCTTGAAAAAACTCTTATATATATATATATATATATATATATATATATATATATATATATATATATATTGCATCAAGTGAGTCTAGGTATCTTAGGTGAGTCTAGCATTTTAATCTCATCCATTAGATCTACTCCTAATCAACGGCTGAGATTAAATCTCAAAAATTATAATTAGACTATATAAGGCTCGGATTTCATTTGCTAACCTTACAATTTGTTTGACTTTCTCTCTCTTCATTCACACTTTTTCTCTCTCTACGAATTTCCCTCTGTTTTTCTTCGTTCTCGCATAAAACAAATCCAGCAAAAAAATATACAGAAATAATTTTACTTTTCAATTCATCATTCAATTATTTCTACGAGTTCAATCGTTCTCGAGTTTTTGCTTGATGGTTGATACTCCTATGGATGCCGATTCTCATCGAAAATAGTTTGCGCGCAGTAATCACTTTGCTGTTTTTGCTTTATCCTTTTCTTTGATTATAATCGTTATTGTTTTTCCTGTCAAATTTGATTAGAATCGTTGTTTTCTCTCTTGAATTTGCAATTTCGCTTTATCCTTTGCTTTCATGATAATCGTTGTTGTTTTCCGTCATATTCGATCGAATTTGATTATAATCTATGTTTTTGCTGCAAATTCGCTTTTTTCTTTGCTTTGCTTCTAATCGTCCTAGTTTTCTCCGTCAAATTAGATCGGATTTGATTATAATCGTTGTTTTCTTTCTTGAATTTGCAATTTCGCTTTATCCTTTGCTTTCATTATCATCGGTGTTGTTCTCCGTCAAATTCGATCGAATTTGATTTGTAATCGTGTTTCTCTGCAAATTTGCTTTATTCTTTCCGTAGATTAAAATCGTCCTTGGTTTTCCCGTTGAAATTAGCAATACGCTACTACGCTGATATTAATTTTGCAAAACATTTTCAATACTCCTTTGCTTTTGAGCTCTTCTCTCTGCTCCACCTGTGTGAATATTCCTGTTCTACTGTCAATGCTAATGTCACCACATTGTAGCAGACTCACTGTTACTGTAACATTCATTAGTTGCTTTATCGTTACATTCCGTCAATTTTGATTATATTTGTCTTTATTCTGTTGCTTTTCAGTTTTTAAGGTTAATCGATTTTATGTTTGCTTCAATTTTAATGAAATTCGTTCACTTCTACTTCAATTTACGGTCTGCTTTCCTTTGATTATACTCGTATTTGCTTTTGTCTTAAATATTAGGTCAAATATCCTTGTATTTGTTGATTTTCGCGTTCAAATTCGGTCAAATTTTATTATATTTGACCTCTTTTCCTGTTTTGTATATTCTGTCCCATTGTCGTATATTCTTTCTGCTTTGTCAATGCTTACAGGCTCAGCTTGTTACAATATCAATGTTACTGTAACACAATCACATATATTCATTTTCCATTTCACATATAACATATGTTGTACCACTTCTGGATGTCCTCTTTAATTACTGTAACAATGTTACTCTTTGTAATACTACCGTTGTATTTCAGGTCACTAATACTCGTATTTTCCTTTTTGTATTACAGACTCAAGTACTGTCACTCAACCCCATTCTACGCCAATTGTCCAAGAGCAACCCAATCCTCAACCAAATAATCAGCTTGTTCTGTCTCACACGCCTAATGGAGGTGAGCGCTGAATGCGTGTGGTTGAGCACAAGTTTAGACCTACCATTGGTGCAGTTTTCGCCTCTCTTGAGGCTGGAATCAAGTTCTACGAGGTTTATGCTCGGGCATGCGGATTTACCCCTCGGAAGCACAGTACGAAAACACTACGAGGTGGTGTTGCACACCAAAAATTCGTAGTCTGCAACCGTCAAGGGTTCAGGGAATCTAAACCGAAACAGCGTCCCAGAACCAAGGATGATGAGAATATGGGTGATGGTTCGTCCACAGCTATTACAGTTACACGGCGAGTTAAAATCACAAGAATTGGATGCCGAGCGTACGTCGGATTTGCCCTTCTACATGGCCTTGATGGCCCAGCTATGATTGACGAGTTTTCTGAAGTCCACAATCATCGTTTCACGATCCCTTGATATGTTCCAGAAGACGCTTATCTTGGACAACTCCAAGTTGAATATTGGCGCTGGATTGACCTTTAGACAGGTTAAGGAACTTGTCAATGGGTATGAAAATATCGATGCTACATTGATAGATTTTAAGAACTTTCAAAGAGATATCAAGTGCTACATTGGGTTAAGAGATGCTGACCTTTTCATCGATCGACTCGAGAAACTCAAAGCGACCCAACCCCAGTTCTACTTCGCCTATGATGTTGATCCGCAAAACCATCTAACAAAGTTCTTTTGGGCTGATGCTACATGTATTAGACACTACTCATTCTTTGGGGATGCTGTTAGCTTCGACCCTACTTACGGAACCAACAAGTATGATATGGTTTTTACACCATTCACAGGTGTTAATCACCACAGAAAGTCGGTGTTGTTTGCCGGTTGTCTCCTGTTACACGAGGATGACATCTCCTTCCAATGGACCTTTCAGCATTTCTTGACTGCCATGGGACAAAAAGAGCCGCAGTTCATGATCACGGATCAATGCCCTGGCATAAAGAAGGTAATAGTGTGACAATGTTATTGTAACAGACTTACTTAAGATTATTGTACCACAACTTTCTGCCTCCAACTACCACTGTTCCATCTCTTCCTCTTTTACACGGTTATTCAATAACAATGTTACTGTAACTAAATTACTAACATATAATTTACTCACTTGCTCTTTCCCTATCACTGGTCAATATCATGTTCGACTTTTTGTTTCATTATGCCCGGCATACAACAGGCTTTAAGATTTGTTTTCAAGACTGCTAGGCATCGTTATTGTATGTGGCATATTACACAAAAGATCACGGACAAAGTTGGTTCAGCACTCTGCAGAGACACGGACTTCCTTGCTCGCTTCAACGCTGTTGTTTGGGACCCTGATATGGAGCCGTCGGAGTTCGAAGAGAAGTGGCAGAAGGTCATTTCAGATTTCGAGCTGGAAGATAATGATTGGTTGACTACAATGTTCGACGACAGACACCATTGGATTCCTGCCTACCATCGTGACCTTGCCTTGGGCTGCATATTAAGAACAACACAGCGATCAGAAAGTACAAATTCGTTTTTCAAGCGCTATGAGAATCACTTTGGTACACTGGTCGAATTTTGGATGAGGTAAACAACTCTTTTTCATTCCTTACGATGCCGGGAGCAGTGTATGTTACGGTACCATTGTTTCATTGTTACATAAATAATTTGTTGCCGAATCCTTGTTGCATTAAAACCAGGTTCCAAACTGCTATGGACCAGCAGCGCTATACACGAAGGTGCGATGATTATAACAGCGACCACTCATTCCCTGAGCTTAAGACAGAATTACCTATAGAAAAGCATGGCGCTATTATATACACACATGCCATGTTCAAGGTGTTTCAAGAAGAAGTAATGGCGGCCGATTCATGTGGTGTTGATGACTTTGAGAAGGAGGAGCATGTGCGCATAATTCATATAATCGATGCTGAGACAGACAGAATTTTCAAGGTGAGGTTGGACCTTAGAAGCACAGATGCAGTATGCGAGTGTAAACTGTTCGAAAGAATTGGATTACTCTGCAGGCATATTTTGTGGGTGTACAAGGGCAAATGAATTGGGCGAATACCAAGCAAGTACATTGTAGATTGTTGGCTAAATAACACACACGCAGCGAACATGTTTGATTCGAAAACATTATTACAGTGACAGTTTTGACTTGTTACAGTAATTGTTTTACAGTAACATTGTAACCATAATTTCTTAAAGTAACATTGTCACCATGATAAACAGTAACCTGCTGTTTTACTTCCAGGCTTGATTCGAATGGGAATGTCATTGAGGGTTCATATATGGCTACGTCTGATAACAATCATTTGTGCAACGTATGGTCAGAGTTCCGTCAGATAGTTGGTGTTCTCAAAACTTTACCTGTTGAACACACAGAAGAGTTAGCATCCCTCCTAGTTGAGTTCCGGCAGAAGTTATGTATTGAACCGCTTACAAAAGACGAAGAGATGGAGATCTTTGTTGTTGGGCTGCGCACTCGTCGTCTGAAGTCACTATCCACCCTCCGGAACAAGCACGCAACAAGGGCAATGGAAAAAGATTGAAGTCAGCTAAACAACAGGCCATTGAAAAAGCAGCCAAGCCAAAGAGGCTATGTGCATACTGGAAAGAAAGAGTTACCCACGACAGGAGAACATGCCCTCTTCGCATAGCTGATGTAGCTACTGAGAAAGCATCCAAAAAGAAAAAAGTTTGATACTGTTATGATGTTACAGTAACATTGTGACCTTAGCAATAATTAGTAGGATTTTGTGTTGCTGTGACAATAATATGTCACAGTAAAAATAAAAAGTAGAATTGTGTGTTGCTGTGGCAATAACATGTCACAGTAAAAAGTCATTCGATTTTCCTACATCATAGTTAACATTTTATACAGCACTTACAACATTTTATACAACAATACATATTGTTTTAGAAACATTTTCCGTCCCGTTTTAGGAGCATATTTCCTAAGTTTTACAGTAACAGTATTATACAATTTGTTATACGATTTGTTTTGTTTAAGGAAAAGGGTTTAGGGTTGGATTAGGTGCCTCCGCGAAGCGGTTCCGCCTAATCCAACGCTAAACCCTTTTCCGTCCCGTTTTAGGAGCGTTTTTCCCCAAATTTAAATCCCGTCCACGACAGGGTATCACCCGTCCTTCCCTAGGGTTTAGTTTTGGTTTTTTCTGTAACACTTGTTGTACTACGAACAACCTTTGTTTAAGGAAAAGGGTTTAGGGTTGGATTAGGCGGCTCCGCGAGCGGCTTTCCGCCTAATCCAACCCTAAACCCTTTTCCGTCCCGTTTAGGAGCGTTTTTCCCCAAATTTAAATCCCGTCCACGACGGGGTATCACCCGTCCTTCCCTAGGGTTTAGTTTTGGTTTTCTTGTAACAACCTTTGTTTAAGAAAAGGGTTTAGGGTTGGATTAGGCGGCTCCGCGAAGCGGTGCCGCCTAATCCAACCCTAAACCTTTTTCCGTCCCGTTTTAGGAGCGTTTTTCCCCAAATTTAAATCCCGTCCACGACAGGGTATCACCCGTCCTTCCCTAGGGTTTAGTTTTGGTTTTTTTTACTGTAACAACCTTTGTTTAAGGAAAAGGGTTTAGGGTTGGATTAGGCGGCTCGCGAGCGTGCCGCCTAATCCAACCCTAAACCCTTTTCCGTCCCGTTTTTGGAGCGTTTTTCCCCAAATTTAAATCCCGTCCACGACAGGGTATCACCCATCCTTCCCTAGGGTTTAGTTTTGTTTTTACTGTAACAACCTTTTTTTAAGGAAAAGGGTTTAGGGTTGGATTAGGCGGCTCAGCGAAGCGGTGCCGCCTAATCCAACCCTAAATCCTTTTCCGTCTCGTTTTAGGAGCGTTTTTCCCCAAATTTAAATCTCGTCCACGACAGGGTATCACCCGTCCTTCCTTAGGGTTTAGTTTTGGTTTTCTTTGTAACAACCTTTGTTTAAGGAAAAGGGTTTAGGGTTGGATTAGGCGGCTCCGCAATGCGGTGCCGCCTAATCCAACCCTAAACCCTTATCCGTCCCGTTTAAGGAGCGTTTTTCTCCAAATTTAAATCCCGTCCATGACAGGGTATCACCCGTCCTTCCCTAGGGTTTAGTTTTGGTTTTTTCGCACCACGATTTTTTAAGAAAAAGGGTTTAGGATTGGAATAGGCGGCTCCGCGAAGCGGTGCCGCCTAATCCAACCCTAAACCATTTTCCGTCCCGTTTTAGGAGCGCTTTACCCCAAATTTAAATCCCGTCCACGACAGGGTATCACCCGTCCTTCCCTAGGGTTTAGTTTTGGTTTTACTGTAATAACCTTTGTTTAAGGAAAAGGGTTTAGGGTTGGATTAGGCGGCTCATGAGCGATGCCGCCTAATCCAACCCTAAACCCTTTTCCGTCCCGTTTAGGAGCGTTTTTCCCCAAATTTAAATCTCGTCCACGACAGGGTATCACCCGTCCTTCCCTAGGGTTTAGTTTTGGTTTTTCTGTAACAACCTTTGTTTAAGGAAAAGGGTTTAGGGTTGGATTAGGCGGCTCCGGTGCCGCCTAATCCAACCCTAAACCCTTTTTCGTCCCGTTTTAGGAGCGTTTTTCCCCAAATTTAAATCCCGTCCACGACAGGGTATCAGCCGTCCTTCCCTAGGGTTTAGTTTTGGTTTTACTGTAACAACCTTTGTTTAAGGAAAAGGGTTTAGGGTTGGATTAGGCGGCTCGCGAGCGGTGCCGCCTAATCCAACCCTAAATCCTTTTCCGTCTCGTTTTAGGAGCGTTTTTCCCCAAATTTAAATCTCGTCCACGACAGGGTATCACCCGTCCTTCCTTAGGGTTTAGTTTTGGTTTTACTGTAACAACCTTTGTTTAAGGAAAAGGGTTTAGGGTTGGATTAGGCGGCTCCGCAATGCGGTGCCGCCTAATCCAACCCTAAACCCTTATCCGTCCCGTTTAAGGAGCGTTTTTCTCCAAATTTAAATCCCGTCCATGACAGGGTATCACCCGTCCTTCCCTAGGGTTTAGTTTTGGTTTTTTCGCACCACGATTTTTTAAGAAAAAGGGTTTAGGATTGGAATAGGCGGCTCTCGCAAGCGTGCCGCCTAATCCAACCCTAAACCATTTTCCGTCCCGTTTTAGGAGCGCTTTACCCCAAATTTAAATCCCGTCCACGACAGGGTATCACCCGTCCTTCCCTAGGGTTTAGTTTTGGTTTTACTGTAATAACCTTTGTTTAAGGAAAAGGGTTTAGGGTTGGATTAGGCGGCTCCGCGAAGCAGTGCCGCCTAATCCAACCCTAAACCCTTTTCCGTCCCGTTTTAGGAGCGTTTTTCCCCAAATTTAAATCTCGTCCACGACAGGGTATCACCCGTCCTTCCCTAGGGTTTAGTTTTGGTTTTACTGTAACAACCTTTGTTTAAGGAAAAGGGTTTAGGGTTGGATTAGGCGGCTCCGCGAAGCGGTGCCGCCTAATCCAACCCTAAACCCTTTTTCGTCCCGTTTTAGGAGCGTTTTTCCCCAAATTTAAATCCCGTCCACGACAGGGTATCAGCCGTCCTTCCCTAGGGTTTAGTTTTGGTTTTACTGTAACAACCTTTGTTTAAGGAAAAGGGTTTAGGGTTGGATTAGGCGGCTCGCGAAGCGGTGCCGCCTAATCCAACCCTAAATCTTTTTCCGTCCCGTTTTAGGAACGTTTTTCCCCAAATTTGAATCCCGTCCACGACAGGGTATCACCTGTCCTTCCCTAGGGTTTAGTTTTGGTTTTACTGTAACAACCTTTGTTTAAGGAAAAGGGTTTAGGGTTGGATTAGGCGGCTCAGCGAAGCGGTGCCGCCTAATCCAACCCTAAACCCTTTTCCGTCCCGTTTTTGGAGCGTTTTTCCCCAAATTTTAATCCCGTCCACGAGTGGTATCACCCGTCCTTCCCTAGGGTTTAGTTTTGGTTTTTTGTAACAACCTTTGTTTAAGGAAAAGGTTTTAGGGTTGGATTAGGCGGCTCCGCAAAGCGGTGCCGCCTAATCCAACCCTAAATCCTTTTTCGTCCCGTTTTAGGAGCGTTTTTCCCCAAATTTAAATCCCGTCCACGACAGGATATCAGCCGTCCTTCCCTAGGGTTTAGTTTTGGTTTTTTATTTAACACTTGTTGTACTACGAACAACCTTTGTTTAAGGAAAAGGGTTTAGGGTTGGATTAGGCGCTCTCCGCGGTTCCGCCTAATCCAACCCTAAACCCTTTTCCGTCCCGTTTTAGGAGCGTTTTTCCCCAAATTTAAATCCCGTCCACGACAGGGTATCACCCGTCCTTCCCTAGGGTTTAGTTTTGGTTTTACTTTAACAACCTTTGTTTAAGAAAAGGGTTTAGGGTTGGATTAGGCGGCTCCGCGAAGCGGTGCCGCCTAATCCAACCCTAAACCTTTTTCCGTCCCGTTTTAGGAGCGTTTTTCCCCAAATTTAAATCCCGTCCACGACAGGGTATCACCCGTCCTTCCCTAGGGTTTAGTTTTGGTTTTACTGTAACAACCTTTGTTTAAGGAAAAGGGTTTAGGGTTGGATTAGGCGGCTCCGCGAAGCGGTGCCGCCTAATCCAACCCTAAACCCTTTTCCGTCCCGTTTTTGGAGCGTTTTTCCCCAAATTTAAATCCCGTCCACGACAGGGTATCACCCATCCTTCCCTAGGGTTTAGTTTTGTTTTTACTGTAACAACCTTTGTTTAAGGAAAAGGGTTTAGGGTTGGATTAGGCGGCTCCGCAAAGCGGTGCCGCCTAATCCAACCCTAAATCCTTTTCCGTCTCGTTTTAGGAGCGTTTTTCCCCAAATTTAAATCTCGTCCACGACAGGGTATCACCCGTCCTTCCTTAGGGTTTAGTTTTGGTTTTACTGTAACAACCTTTGTTTAAGGAAAAGGGTTTAGGGTTGGATTAGGCGGCTCCGCAATGCGGTGCCGCCTAATCCAACCCTAAACCCTTTTCCGTCCCGTTTAAGGAGCGTTTTTCTCCAAATTTAAATCCCGTCCATGACAGGGTATCACCCGTCCTTCCCTAGGGTTTAGTTTTGGTTTTTTCGCACCACGATTTTTTAAGAAAAAGGGTTTAGGATTGGAATAGGCGGCTCCGCGAAGCGGTGCCGCCTAATCCAACCCTAAACCATTTTCCGTCCCGTTTTAGGAGCGCTTTACCCCAAATTTAAATCCCGTCCACGACAGGGTATCACCCGTCCTTCCCTAGGGTTTAGTTTTGGTTTTACTGTAATAACCTTTGTTTAAGGAAAAGGGTTTAGGGTTGGATTAGGCGGCTCCGCGAAGCAGTGCCGCCTAATCCAACCCTAAACCCTTTTCCGTCCCGTTTTAGGAGCGTTTTTCCCCAAATTTAAATCCCGTCCACCACAGGGTATCACCCATCCTTCCCAAGGGTTTAGTTTTGGTTTTACTGTAACACTGTTGTACTACGAACAACCTTTGTTTAAGGAAAAAGGTTTAGGGTTGGATTAGGCGGCTCCGCGAAGCGGTTCCGCCTAATCCAACCCTAAACCCTTTTCCGTCCCGTTTTAGGAGCGTTTTTCCCCAAAATTAAATCCCGTACAAGACAGGGTATCACCCGTCCTTCCCTAGGATTTAGTTTTGGTTTTTTTTCACCACGATTTATTAAGGAAAATGGTTTAGGGTTGGATTAGGCGGCTCGCAAGCGGTGCGCCTAATCCAACCCTAAACCCTTTTCCGTCCCGTTTTAGGAGCGTTTTTCCCCAAATTTAAATCCCGTCCACGACAGGGTATCAGCCGTCCTTCCCTAGGGTTTAGTTTTGGTTTTACTGTAACAACCTTTGTTTAAGGAAAAGGGTTTAGGGTTGGATTAGGCGGCTCCGCGAAGCGGTGCCGCCTAATCCAACCCTAAACCTTTTTCCGTTCCGTTTTAGGAGCGTTTTTCCCCAAATTTGAATCCCGTCCACGATAGGGTATCACCCGTCCTTCCCTAGGGTTTAGTTTTGGTTTTACTGTAACAACCTTTGTTTAAGAAAAGGGTTTAGGGTTGGATTAGGCGGCTCCGCGAAGCGGTGCCGCCTAATCCAACCCTAAACCCTTTTCCGTCCCGTTTTAGGAGCGTTTTTCCCCAAATTTAAATCCCGTCCACGACAGGGTATCACCCGTCCTTCCCTAGGGTTTAGTTTTGGTTTTACTGTAACAACTTTTGTTTAAGGAAAAGGGTTTAGGGTTGGATTAGGCGGCTCCGCAAAGCGGTACCGCCTAATCCAACCCTAAACCCTTTTCCGTCCCGTTTTAGGAGCGTTTTTCTCCAAATTTAAATCTCGTCCACGACAAGGTATCACCCGTCCTTCCCAAGGGTTTAGTTTTGGTTTTACTGTAACACTGTTGTACTACGAACAACCTTTGTTTAAGGAAAAGGGTTTAGGGTTGGATTAGGCGGCTCCACGAAGCGGTCCGCCTAATCCAACCCTAAACCCTTTTCCGTCCCGTTTTAGGAGCGTTTTTCCCCAAAATTAAATCCCGTACAAGACAGGGTATCACCCGTCCTTCCCTAGGGTTTAGTTTTGGTTTTTTTTGCACCAAGATTTATTAAGGAAAAGGGTTTAGGGTTGGATTAGGTGGCTCCGCGAAGCCGTGCCGCCTAATCCAACCCTAAACCCTTTTAAAATCCCGTTTTTAGGAGCGTTTTTCCTCAAATTTAAATCCCATCCACGACAGGGTATCAGCCGTCCTTCCCTAGGGTTTAGTTTTGGTTTTACTGTAACAACCTTTGTTTAAGGAAAAGGGTTTAGGGTTGGATTAGGCGGCTCTGCGAAGCGGTGCCGCCTAATCCAACCCTAAACCTTTTTCCGTCCCGTTTTAGGAGCGTTTTTCCCCAAATTTGAATCCCGTCCACGACAGGGTATCACCCATCCTTCCTTAGGGTTTAGTTTTGGTTTTACTGTAACAACCTTTGTTTAAGGAAAAGGGTTTAGGGTTGGATTAGGCGGCTCCGCGAAGCGGTGCCGCCTAATCCAACCCTAAACCCTTTTCCGTCCCGTTTTAGGAGCGTTTTTCCCCAAATTTAAATCTCGTCCACGACAGGGTATCACCCGTCCTTCCCTAGGGTTTAGTTTTGGTTTTACTGTAACAACCTTTGTTTAAGGAAAAGGGTTTAGGGTTGGATTAGGCGGCTCCGGTGCCGCCTAATCCAACCCTAAACCCTTTTTCGTCCCGTTTTAGGAGCGTTTTTCCCCAAATTTAAATCCCGTCCACGACAGGGTATCAGCCGTCCTTCCCTAGGGTTTAGTTTTGGTTTTACTGTAACAACCTTTGTTTAAGGAAAAGGGTTTAGGGTTGGATTAGGCGGCTCCGCGAAGCGGTGCCGCCTAATCCAACCCTAAATCTTTTTCCGTCCCGTTTTAGGAACGTTTTTCCCCAAATTTGAATCCCGTCCACGACAGGGTATCACCTGTCCTTCCCTAGGGTTTAGTTTTGGTTTTACTGTAACAACCTTTGTTTAAGGAAAAGGGTTTAGGGTTGGATTAGGCGGCTCCGCAAAGCGGTGCCGCCTAATCCAACCCTAAACCCTTTTCCGTCCCGTTTTAGGAGCGTTTTTCCCCAAATTTGAATCCCGTCCACGACAGGGTATCACCCGTCCTTCCCTGGGGTTTAGTTTTGGTTTTACTGTAACAACCTTTGTTTAAGGAAAAGGGTTTAGGGTTGGATTAGGCGGCTCCGCAAAGCGGTGCCGCCTAATCCAACCCTAAATCCTTTTCCGTCCCGTTTTAGGAGCGTTTTTCCCCAAATTTAAATCCCGTCCACGACAGGATATCAGCCGTCCTTCCCTAGGGTTTAGTTTTGGTTTTACTGTAACACTGTTGTACTACGAACAACCTTTGTTTAAGGAAAAGGGTTTAGGGTTGGATTAGGCGGCTCCGCGAAGCGGTCCGCCTAATCCAACCCTAAACTCTTTTCCGTCCCGTTTTAGGAGCGTTTTTCCCCAAAATTAAATCCCGTACAAGACAGGGTATCACCCGTCCTTCCCTAGGGTTTAGTTTTGGTTTTTTTGCACCAAGATTTATTAAGGAAAAGGGTTTAGGGTTGGATTAGGTGGCTCCGCGAAGCCGTGCCACCTAATCCAACCCTAAACCCTTTTCCGTCCCGTTTTAGGAGCGTTTTTCCTCAAATTTAAATCCCATCCACGACAGGGTATCAGCCGTCCTTCCCTAGGGTTTAGTTTTGGTTTTACTGTAACAACCTTTGTTTAAGGAAAAGGGTTTAGGGTTGGATTAGGCGGCTCTGCGAAGCGGTGCCGCCTAATCCAACCCTAAACCTTTTTCCGTCCCGTTTTAGGAGCGTTTTTCCCCAAATTTGAATCCCGTCCACGACAGGGTATCACCCGTCCTTCCCTAGGGTTTAGTTTTGGTTTTACTGTAACAACCTTTGTTTAAGGAAAAGGGTTTAGGGTTGGATTAGGCGGCTCCGCGAAGCGGTGCCGCCTAATCCAACCCTAAACCTTTTTCCGTCCCGTTTTAGGAGCGTTTTTCCCCAAATTTGAATCCCGTCCACGATAGGGTATCACCCGTCCTTCCCTAGGGTTTAGTTTTGGTTTTACTGTAACAACCTTTGTTTAAGGAAAAGGGTTTAGGGTTGGATTAGGCGGCTCCGCGAAGCGGTGCCGCCTAATCCAACCCTAAACCCTTTTTCGTCCCGTTTTAGGAGCGTTTTTCCCCAAATTTAAATCCCGTCCACGACAGGGTATCAGCCGTCCTTCCCTAGGGTTTAGTTTTGGTTTTTTGTAACAACCTTTGTTTAAGGAAAGGGTTTAGGGTTGGATTAGGCGGCTCGCGAGCGTGCCGCCTAATCCAACCCTAAATCTTTTTCCGTCCCGTTTTAGGAACGTTTTTCCCCAAATTTGAATCCCGTCCACGACAGGGTATCACCTGTCCTTCCCTAGGGTTTAGTTTTGGTTTTACTGTAACAAACTTTGTTTAAGGAAAAGGGTTTAGGGTTGGATTAGGCGGCTCCGCAAAGCGGTGCCGCCTAATCCAACCCTAAACCCTTTCCAAAATCCCGTTTTAGGAGCGTTTTTCCCCAAATTTGAATCCCGTCCACGACAGGTTATCACCCCGTCCTTCCCTAGGGTTTAGTTTTGGTTTTCTTGTAACAACCTTTGTTTAAGGAAAAGGGTTTAGGGTTGGATTAGGCGGCTCAGCGCAGCGGTGCCGCCTAATCCAACCCTAAATCCTTTTCCGTCCCGTTTTAGGAGCGTTTTTCCCCAAATTTAAATCCCGTCCACGACAGGATATCACCCGTCCTTCCCTAGGGTTTAGTTTTGGTTTTACTGTAACAACCTTTGTTTAAGGAAAAGGGTTTAGGGTTGGATTAGGCGGCTCCGCAAAGCGGTGCCGCCTAATCCAACCCTAAACCCTTTTCCGTCCCGTTTTAGGAGCGTTTTTTCCCCAAATTTAAATCCCGTCCACGACAGGGTATCACCCGTCCTTCCCTAGGGTTTAGTTTTGGTTTTTTTTCGCACCACGATTTTTAAGGAAAAGGGTTTAGGGTTGGATTAGGCGGCTCGGCGAAGCGGTGCCGCCTAATCCAACCCTAAACCCTTTTCCGTCCCGTTTTAGGAGCGCTTTTCCCCAAATTTAAATCCCGTCCACGACGGGGTATCACCCGTCCTTCCCTAGGGTTTAGTTTTGGTTTTTCTGTAACAACCTTTGTTTAAGGAAAAGGGTTTAGGGTTGGATTAGGCGGCTCCGCGAGACGGTGCCGCCTAATCCAACCCTAAACCCTTTTCCGTCCCGCTTTAGGAGCGTTTTTCCCCAAATTTAAATCCCGTCCACGACGAGTATCATCACCCGTCCTTCCCAAGGGTTTAAATTTGGTTTATCATTTAACACCGTTGTACTACGAACAACCTTTGTTTAAGGAAAAGGGTTTAGGGTTGGATTAGGCGGCTCATGGCGGTTTCCGCCTAATCCAACCCTAAACCCTTTTCCGTCCCGTTTTAGAGCGTTTTTCCCCAAAATTAAATCCCGTCCACGACAGGTATCACCCGTCCTTCCCTAGGGTTTAGTTTTGGTTTTTTTGCACCACGATTTATTAAGGAAAAGTGTTTAGGGTTGGATTAGGCGGCTCCGCGAAACGGTGCCGCCTAATCCAACCCTAAACCCTTTTCCGTCCCGTTTTAGGAGCGTTTTTCCCCAAATTTAAATCCCGTCCACGACAGGGTATCACCCGTCCTTCCCTAGGGTTTAGTTTTGGTTTTACTGTAACAACATTTGTTTAAGGAAAAGGGTTTAGGGTTGGATTAGGCGGCTCCGCATAGCGGTTCCGCCTAATCCAACCCTAAATCCTTTTCCGTCCCGTTTTAGGAGCGTTTTTCCCCAAATTTAAATCCCGTCCATGACAGGATATCACCCGTCTATCCCTAGGGTTTAGTTTTGGTTTTACTGTAACAACCTTTGTTTAAGGAAAAGGGTTTAGGGTTGGATTAGGCGGCTCCGCAAAGCGGTGCCGCCTAATCCAACCCTAAACCCTTTTCCGTCCCGTTTTAGGAGCGTTTCCCCCAAATTTAAATCCCGTCCATGACAGGGTATCACCCGTCCTTCCCTAGGGTTTAGTTTTGGTTTTTTCGCACCACGATTTTTTAAGGAAAAGGGTTTAGGGTTGGATTAGGCGGCTCATGAAGCGTGCCGCCTAATCCAACCCTAAACCCTTTTCCGTCCCGTTTTAGGAGCACTTTTCCCCAAATTTAAATCCCGTCCACGACAGGGTATCACCCGTCCTTCCCTAGGGTTTAGTTTTGGTTTTACTGTAACAACCTTTGTTTAAGGAAAATGGTTTAGGGTTGGATTAGGCGGCTCCGCGAAGCGGTGCCGCCTAATCCAACCCTAAACCCTTTTCCGTCCCGTTTTAGGAGCGTTTTTTCCCAAATTTAAATCCCGTCCACGACAGGGTATCACCCGTCCTTCCCAAGGGTTTAAATTTGGTTTTACTGTAACACCGTTGTACTACGAACAACCTTTGTTTAAGGAAAAGGGTTTAGGGTTGGATTAGGCGGCTCCGCGAAGCGGTTCCGCCTAATCCAACACCTAAACCCTTTTCCGTCCCGTTTTAGGAGCGTTTTTCCCCAAAATTAAATCCCGTCCACGACAGGGTATCACCCGTCCTTCCCTAGGGTTTAGTTTTGGTTTTTTTGCACCACGATTTATTAAGGAAAAGTGTTTAGGGTTGGATTAGGCGGCTCCGCGAAGCGGTGCCGCCTAATCCAACCCTAAACCCTTTTCCGTCCCGTTTTAGGAGCGTTATTCCCCAAATTTAAATCCCGTCCACGACAGGGTATCAGCCGTCCTTCCCTAGGGTTTAGTTTTGGTTTTTTGCATCACGATGTTTAAAGGAAAAGGGTTTAGGGTTGGATTAGGCGGCTCCGCGAAGCGGTGCCGCCTAATCCAACCCTAAACCCTTTTCCGTCCCGTTTTAGGAGCGTTTTTCCCCAAAATTAAATCCTGTCCACGACAGGGTATCACCCGTCCTTCCCTAGGGTTTAGTTTTGGTTTTTTCCCACCACGATTTTTAAAGGAAAAGGGTTTAGGATTGGATTAGGCGGCTCCGCGAAGCGGTGCCACCTAATCCAACCCTAAACCCTTTTCCGTCCCGTTTTAGGAGCGTTTTTCCCCAAATTTAAATCCCGTCCATGACAGGGTATCACCCGTCCTTCCCTAGGGTTTAGTTTTGGTTTTTTTGCACCACGATTTATTAAGGAAAAGGGTTTTGGGTTGGATTACGCGGCTCCGTGAAGCGGTGCCGCGTAATCCAACCCTAAACCCTTTTCCGTCCCGTTTTAGGAGCTTTTTTTGAGAATTTTAAACATAGTTACATAATCGTTGTTCAATTTAATATACCACACCTCTAATAGTAAATTGCACAATTAACCGAATTAAGATGTCATTCATTAAAAACAAGTGTTACAAACACTGATTACAAACGAAATACTTAGAAATAGTTACAGTAGTTAACTTAAATATAAGCTGTCACAGTAATCATAAACTGTAACAGTCAAGGAAATATTAAATCTTTTACTCCCTTCTTAGTCGTTTATTTACAGGAGGAGAATGAACGCTGCTTTCGCCCTCTAGTAACTCCCTTTTCAGATTCTTCCTGTAACCTTCCATCTCTTCAATAGCTTTGACAACAAGAGGCCACTTCCTGTTAATCAAAGGGTTGAGTTTAGCATATGACTCCCTAAGAGCTGTAACACCAAGGAGAAATTGACGGTCTAAATCAGTTTCGGTGTATTTCTTCAGCTTATTTTCTTCTAGCTGTTTCCCAATACACTTGTTTTCCGCCATCAGAAACTTGATATGAGCTTAAGCATTGTTCAAGTCATTTTCAAGCACTTGTACTCGTTCTTCCATTTCTATTACCTTACTATCAGATGATATAACCTGCTCAAGTAATGAATCTCTATGCCTTGTCATTTCTTCCAGTTCAAACTTGGTGTCTTCTAGTTTCCTTTGAATTCGTTCCATTTTTCTCTCTTGCAAAAAAAAAAAAACCTATTAAAAAAAAAAACTGTTTTCCCTAAATTAGAGAAAACAAAATCTATTTATAAACAAACAAAAAACTGTTTTCCCTCAATTAGAGCAAGGTAGTCATATAATAAATGACATTTTAGCAACAGTTGTAATATTAAACCATCCATAATCTTTATAGATATTTAATATTACAAAAGATTAAAAACAAATTAGACATGAAAAACCTTTGAATTTGTCTTGGCTTATTTTTTTGTTTAGAAAATGAAGTGTAAATGATGAATGAAAATGAGATTATTTATAGATAATTGAAAAAAACAGAACAGTTTTAAAAAAAAAAAAATAACTGCCTTGAAAAATGTCACTTTGAACAAAGTGCAAAACTGTTTTAGAAAGATAACTGCTGCAGATTGTAGAATTCAAAGCGTCAAAAACGTCATTCTGATAACATAATTGTGTTTTTTAAACGAGATTATTTATAGATAATTGTGAAAAAAACAAAGCAGTTATTTTTAAAAAAAAAAAAATTAATCGCTTTAAAAACCACTTTTATTAATCGCTTTGAAAACTGTTTTTAAATGATGATTGATGTTAACCACGTGCATGTTCCCCATAATTAAATCCAGTTATAAATGCTGCACAGAGTGGAGAATTCAAAGCGTCAAAATCTTTTATTATAATTTTCATTTATCACCATCACAGTGTTACAGTAACATTATTTTCATTTTGTCTCGACTTTTTTTGTTTAAAAAAAAACACTAACATTTTAAAAACTGTTTTCAAAATTAAATGCTTTAAAAAAACAGTTAATTTTTGAATTCCAAAAGACAAAATAAGACATGAAATTTATCCAACCCATGTTTCGTATTCCCTATGAAGTGCAGTTATAACAGCTGCAAGAGTGAAGAATTCAAAACGTCAAATTATGTTTTCTCTTTTCACTCTTGAAATCTGTCACCTTTATTCTGATAACATAGTTAATGAATTCTGCATATAATAAGTTCTTTATTCATAAAGAACAAAATTATTTGTAATATATTCCAAAATATTCGAAAATATGTTCCACTGTCTATGACATCCACTATTACGTTATTCTGATAACATTGTTTTAGAGTACATCACTTGATTTTCACTTTAAAACGAAGTACAGGCATTTCGGTGTTGAGTGGCTTCGGTTCATTCTCAATCGGTGCTTCTTTGTCTGACAATTCATCTTCCGTTGCCTTCCCTTTGAGCATTCTAGTGGCTTCCCTCCTTGCGGCTATATCTCGCCGATTGTTTTCTTTGATTTTTGAAGATTTCAACAGCGTCCAACAATTCAGCCCGTATTTTGTTGATGTCAACCATGAGCAAACATGCAGCAATTTGGGAAGCACATGCCCGCCGATAAAATGTGTTGTTGAGCAAAGAAGACTTGTTTGCATATCCCAAAAAATTGGAGACGGTTGTCATAGTGATACTGGTGACTCTTCAAATACGGAAGCCCGTTTCGCCATTTAAACTTCACATTTACCACAGGATAGCGGAGCATTTCGGTTACCCTCACGCCGCCCTTTGTGTCCAGGTAGTCACTCATGCAACCGCCCTGTCGAAAAGAACATTAATTTCCTTTTACTATCAATTAAGAAATCTGATTAATCAACAATGTTACAAGATATGTGTAACAAGTAACATGAAACAACATAATAATGTTACGTAAAGATATGACATCGTAACTTTGAAATCAAATCAAATCGTAAACATACAATTCGACAACTCAAGGGACTTACTCACGCCATTGCGATGTCGTAAGTGAATGAGGACTCCCGATTAGCATACGATTGATTTGTCGATCACACTAATCTCTTTGTTGAGGAAATTAATACACACACAGAAGTAGTGATAGCCAGCCAAACAAGGTATACAAATAAGTTCGGCATCAAGTTTGTAATTTGCCTTGCTCGCGTTGATGAAATTATCCCAAATTTCAAACAACTCGTTCTTTATATCAGACTAATCACTATCCTCCGCATCACGGCCCAGTAGAGCATCTTTGTAGTTTTAAAAAAAAAAAAAAAAAAAAAAAAATGTAAGGGTTAGATTTCCCTTGTAAAAGAATCATATGTTATTGAATGTAAGAAACGGACATTTAACACCGATGCAACTTACCATGTGACCTAGTCCTAAGTAAAGTATGGTTGGCCTGCTTTGCCCTTGTGCCTCTTTTGTTTGTTCTCGACATAATTCAAGAGTAGAGACCAGCATTCAAACACCATCCAATTGGTGTGACTCCTAGGACGTAGTGAGAGTATATCAGCTCTTGTCAACCTCCTGTTGTCTCCAAACGCAGCCAGGATCTCAGCATTCGAGAACCATATGAGTCGGATTACTCAAGAGTTTTCGCAGAAACAGTGTAACATAAACAGTGTTTAAAAAACACTTTTATAGAAACAGTGTAACAGTAACACTTTCACAGTAACAACAAGTATTTTACCTTTTGTGGAAGTCGATATCATCCATAAACGCATAATCAAGAACGTGCCTTCTCGGATTAGTTGTCTTTGGACAACGATTTCGATTTGCTCTCATA
Organism: Silene latifolia; assembly: GCF_048544455.1. NCBI lineage: Eukaryota > Viridiplantae > Streptophyta > Magnoliopsida > Caryophyllales > Caryophyllaceae > Silene > Silene latifolia. The sequence goes on from NC_133536.1 coordinate 52,730,561, forward strand.
AATTCAGAGACTAGGAATATATCACCGTCAATTTCACCGTGACCTGGAGAACATCCCATAGCATCATCTTTATGAAATTTAAAAATTATCTCCTCATCTTCACCAATTGCTCTAGGAGAACGCTTGTAAGCAACCGACTTCACCCTCGGCTGTTTGGGCTCTTCCTCCTTTTGTTTTTCCTGTGGCTTCTTTGTTTTTCCCTCTTCCTTTTTTTCCTCTTCCTTTTTTTCCTCTTCCTTTTTTTCCTTCTTCTCTTCCAGCCTTCTTTTTTGCAGCAGCTTTTCCTTCAGCTGTTCCCTTTCATTCCTGAATTTTGATATCCTCCCTTGCACCTCTTTTCGTACTTGATTCAAGTCGTTAAGAACAAGTATTACACATATTTCAGCACGGTACAACATTCTTTTTCGTTCATCCCCCAGCTCAGAGTCAAAAACCTTCCCCGTGTAGAAAGTCATGTGCATCATCATGAAAACACCACAATCCACACTTTTTGCAATGCTCTGCCATTTAAATTTCACATTCTGAAGTGGGAAACTTTCCACTTTGGAGCCTTTTGCAATTTGCATTTCTAACAACATTTTCCCCATGATATTTTGCAAAAAGTAATATCTTTATTCTTTGTACCTATGTTATTGTAACAATGATTTCCAAATTTTTTAATGGAAATTTAAAGGTATAACATTGTTACTGTAAGTAGAGAAACTTACCGCATTTCTTGCCATTTTTGCTTTTCGGGATCTGGCATACAAGGGTTTGTTGTCTAGGTAGTCAACGGTTTTCGACATGAAATTTATGCAAGCACAGAAAAAGTGGTCCTCCATAATGAGTGGAATGAATATCTACAATTAAGCAGATATATATCATTGCTAAACAGAACTTCTATACAGTCTACTTATATAAGAATAAAAAAAAAATTATTAACAGTAATGTGGTTTACCATATCACGATCGAAATTCGGTGGACTCGGGTTGTATTTGATCCCTTTGTGTGAAGGACAAAAAACTTCACTTTCTAAATGTCCTGTTTTGAACGGGTTTTCCAACAGACATAGTTGCTAATGCGTCCTACAAAAATAAATATAAATACAAAGTCAATAAACATTATAGAAACACAAAATCAATAAGAATAAAAATTTATTTATTACAAGTAACATCTGATTGACCCAAGCCCATGAAGATCCTCAATGGTGTATCACTTGCTACCTTTTCGGAGATGAGGTCATTGAGCAACATTGACCAACATTCAGTCACCATTATATAAATAAGCTCACCAGGAGCCAATGAAATCAAATCTTCCCTTGGAATGAAGTGATACTTCCCATACGAGACAAGCCTTTCCCTGTTGGACAATGAGATGTAATAGTCAGAACACCTTTTAATAGAATAACGACTACTTAAAGTAACAACTATTCAGTTGAAAAAAGTATTCATTTGCAAAGTAAAACGTTTTTTTTATCACGGTGCAAGAGTAAATATAGTACTCACGTATACGAGAGGTTCTCGTCATCGTCGATAAAACAATAGTCAATTGTTTCTTTCCTAACTTCAAGAATAGGCGCCATTATCTCCTTGTGTTTTATCATACTCTTGGACACAAGTGTTAGATCCGGAGCTGGTAGGCCACATTCGATTGTGCAGCCGTAGCGAGGATCCATCACGCGCATCCAGTCTTCAGTTGTTTCGACATGTAATAAATAGTGGTCGCCAGTATCTTCGTTGTAATTGTCATACAGGATCTCATCATCGCAATCATCGACAATATCAACTTCATCATCGTCATCATCTTCTCGCTACTGACCGCACCGAGTAGTTATTGGTTCTTCGCCGCCAAACTGTCTCATCATCGGCCCTGGGTTTTTCTCCTTCCTCGCCTTTTTCATCATTCCCATCGGCGTCTTCATTACCAGTTGCTTCATCCTACTTCTTTGTTATCTTTGTTTATATCGCCAAAGATTGTCTTCATCTTTATCATCATCGTTCTCTTCATCGGTTTTTCATTCCCATCCTCTTCTTCATCTTTATCGTCATCTTCCTTTTCATTTCCCTCACTGGTTGGTTGGTCATCAACCTGGCCACGATGCATCATCATCGGCCTCTTCCTTGTTATACGTGGCACAAGTAATTGAATTGAATATAAATTAATAATGTTTTTCGGACCAACAATGCCTCATAGTTATACTAACGTGTTATCAGTAAATTTGCTACTTCAATTACCTTGAAGATCCTTCTCTTCACTGCCTCACTCGTTGGGTTCTCTTGACTTGGCCCGATGCATCATCATTTCGCCTCTTCCTTGTCATCGTGTAGCAGATAATTGAATATATATATCACAGTAAACTTCTGATAAAACTACGACACAGTAACAACGTTACTATAACAGTGTTACAATAACAGTGCTAATAGTATTACATCAGCTAATACAACGAGTGCAAATAGATTTCTCTATTACCTTCGGGAGATCCTTCTTCAGCTGCCTCATTGGCGGGGTTGTCTTCAGGCTTGCCTGATTCATCAACTTTCGCCTCTTCCTCGTCATCTGTGTCACAGGTAATTGGATTCAATATATATTAACAATTTTTCTTTGAACCAAAAAAGGCACAATAGATACATTTGTAAATTTGTTAAAATTACGTCACAGTAACATTGTTACAGTTACATCCTCTGACACAACGAGTTTAAATATATTCATCAATTACCTTCAGGAGATGCCTCTTCACCTGCCTCACTAGTTGGGTTATCTTCAGGCTGGCCTGATGCATCACCTTCGGAATCTTCCTTGTCATCTGTGTAGCAGATAATGAATGAAAATATATTACTAAATTGTTTGTTAAAAAAGTACCCCGAATGTAAAGCCTATAACAAAGATTACACTATTACCTTCACCGGATCCATCTTACGGCTCGCTAGTTGTTTTGTCACCACCGCCCCGACGCATCATATTCATCAGCATCATCGTTTTCATCTAAAAGGAAAGTAATTGATTATTAGTAATTATTTGTAAAATGAAAACTCTATAACAGCGATCATGTAATAGTGTTAGTGCAAGTGATTAGATTATTGTAGAATTGTTTTATATTACCTTCATCAGATGCATCTTTATCATCCTCGCCACTCCCCTCTTTGTCGTCTTCATTTTCTTCTTCTTTATCATCCTCCTCCTCTTCATCTCCGTCATCCTCTTCACCTTTTCCAGATTTATCCTCTTCATCTGCATCATTGTCTTCATCTGCATCATCCTTTTCCTCTGCATCATCCTCTTCATCTGCATCAGAAGTAAGCAATTGAATATTATATTACTAACTATTAATATATATAAAATATTACGAATGATGTTATTGTAAAACTATAACTAAAAGTAATAATAATAAATAACACTGTTACTCGATCTATTACCTTCACCAGATTCGCTTTCAGCATCCTTTACATCCTCCTCTTTGTCCTCTTGGTCTTCTTCCTCTTCGTCCTCCTTTTCCTTTTCATCCTGTTCATCGTCTTCCTCCTCATCGGCATTTTCTTCATCGTTATCTATGTCCGTGCCACCCTCTTGAAGCCTCTTGTTTTTAAGACGACTCTCAACATCGCCGCCATCGTCATCCCCGTCCTCATCATCATCAGTCCCGTCATCATCGTTGCCATCATCATCATCCTCTGCATCATCAGTCCCGTCCTCATCATCACTTTCCACGCCGTCCTCCATCTCATCTTGCATGTCCTCGTCATGAACCTCCTCATCCTCTTCATCATCTTCTTCATGATGTTGCTCACTTAAATTGCTCAATACTTCCTTTACCGGGGATTCGACTTAATCGTCCTAGGACTTTTCTCTGTTGGAAATGGTTCCAACTTCCTACTGACTTTGGACCTTGTATATTAGGAAAGTCATTCGCCCTCCTCTTCAACGATTGACCTTTCGCACAACATCTTCGGCATATTTAAGGTATTCGGGCTTTAGTGGTGATTTGCATTTACGCTTTGATTCGAAAACCTTTAGTCGCTGAGCAAATCTCTCGTGAACAAGGTTGGAATCCCTTCTATACATCAGCAACATCAGGTCGGTCTCCTAAGTTAATAAACCAGACAGAAAGAAATGAATTAGATACCAGATTTGGGAGTTGTAACAATTGCAGACAATTAAATTTATAAAAACAACTCACATCAACAACTTTTTCCTTCAACTAAGATCTGTTTCAATGCCGGAAGCTTCTCCATCAAGATGTACTCCCTTCCCTCACTACTCTTAAGAAAAATCGCTCGTCATCCTCACCTTCATCGATTCTCGCCCATCCTATTTACAAAAACATATTAGTAATTAGTAATTAATATTAATAATTAACAATATAGTAAGGTAATGATAATGTTATTATAGTAAAGCCATTACGAAGAACGATATTACGGTGACCATATTAAAGTGACGATATTACACGAGTGCCACATTACCTTCAATTTGGGATCCCTTGCCAAGGCAAATAGGATCGACAGGTTTCGACATCTCATTAGCTCCTAGATAGCCAATCTTTCCTTCGTCTTTGACTCTTTTTGAAAGACTTTCATCTGTCCAATCTTTGTATCGAGGTAAGTCGGTTGGTTGTACCTCGCCATGGAACTCAAACCGGTGAATGTAGGCCAACAGCAGCACCACAATACACCCACAAAGACACTTAACCGTTCTTGTCTTCAACCCCTTGACACCCTCAACTACCTTCTCATAGACATACTTTGACCAATTAAAACCTTTTATTTTTTCAACATCGTCCTGACCTTCAACAGATCTGAAATCAACAGAATAATTTGGAGTCGGCGCTAAAAAAGTGGAGAGCGCATAAAGAACGAACATCTGCTTGAACTCATCACCGCAGCCACCCTTGTTATTCTTAAACCAACTAGTCACCAAATCTAGCTTGATGTTTCTGTTGTAGAGATGTTGAACTTCCTTCTCCATTTGTTTTTTAACTCAGTGTCCTCAAAGATGGGATCGCGACCGTCGCGGTCAGCACCACATTATTACCCTTCACCGGTAAAAATAGGTCATGAAAATCATCTTGTGACAAAGACAAACTCCTCTGTTTGATTCATGAACCTTCAAAAATCGCAATCAAAAGCCTCAACAAGCAAGTCTGTTAGCCGGAAGGGACTACGATATATTCATCTTCAATAGTCCTCCAAAACCAATTTCTTTAATGGCTTTCTTTTGCTTTATGGTAAACTTGCTCATAACATCGACCAACGATCGGGCCCCGCACTTAGTTGGGTATTTATCCTTTGTATTAAGGAAGTGTAAATTAGCACCACTGCTTAAACAGTGTGACACTATTTTATGCCAACAAACCAGCGAAGAAAGCAACAAAACAAGGATACTGATAAAGTTATTCTTTGTAATAATCGAAACTTTAAACAACTCAACACGACGAACAAATAAATCAATAGAAAGGAGAACGGTAACACACATTAATTTCTCATTTATTACAAATTATTAACCCTAATTTTGAATCGAAAAACTAGAACGCAAAAAATCAATTACTCACTTCGAGCAAAACAGTTAGGCTAAATTTATTACGAATCAGTATAATCGACACAAACAACAACAATAACAACAAGAACAACAACAACCTAATTTTTTAATGGAAAATTAATTTCCTTCTAAGATCAATTAACAAACAAGTATAATCGACAATGTTAAAGACATACATTAAAGTAGCACTTAAACAACATAAAAATGTTAAAGATAGGTGTTATTCTTTGTAACATCAAAATCAAATCGAAAGTTTAAACATACAAGTTTTGGCCACTAGAAAGACACATACTTTTTTAAGACCTCTTCTTTTTCAGCCTTCACCACCGTCTTGGCTGGTCTCTTCTCTGTTTTAGCCCTCTTCGACATTTTGGAGCTGACGCTCGAGTCATCCGAAACCTCATAATCTCTATCACTTTCATCTTCAGATGACATGGGCTTATCTCTAGGTCTCTTTTTTTGTTACTCGTCTTGGTTTCTTTGTTTTCGCCACCTTTTTTGCACTGCGTTTGTCGGTTTCTTTTTCTGGACACCTTCACGCTCTCTTTCTTGCTTACTAGCTTTTCTGCTATTGGCTCTTTTTTGCCGCTGAAACTTTCTTTTTTGGTACAAACTTCTCCGCCATCTTTTGTTTGGGCACCTTCTTTGCCACCTCTTCTGTCACCAACTCTGCAGATTTGGCCGTTGCCTTGTTTTGGGTCCGACCCTTTGTTACAGTAACTTTTTTGGGCACCTCTTCTTTTGTCTCCTTTGCAACCGATTTTGATTGCTTAGTCGCTGCCTTTGACGTTGGCACAGTTGCTGCCTTTTGAGGAGGTGCACTTGCTTGCTTCTCAATGGGCACCGATTGCTCCTTCGACAACAGTGGTATACATGCGACGACTTTTCTGCTGCCTTCTTCCTCGGCACATTGGTTTCTTTTTTACTTTGCTGGATCGGAACATTCGCAGCCTGCTCCTTTGGTACTGCTGCTGGTGGCTTAAGCACCTTTTCGTGAGGCACCTTACTTTCCTTCTTGGCACCTTTTTTGAAGGGAGCGGTGTTGCACAGCGTAGACTCTCTGTAGGCACCTTCATCGCCTTTTCAGCTGTAGGATTTGACGGCTTTTCGGTCTGCATCTTCTTAGTCGGCTTTGGCACGTTCTCTGTCGGCACCTTTTTGCTCTGTGGCTTCTCTGATGCGGCCACTTTAGCCTTCTTAGTGGGAGATGATTTCTCAGGTACCTCTTCTTTCCTGACATTGTTATTTTCAAAAATTAAAATCAGAAGTTTACAATAACAATATAACAGACAACTATTAAATTGAAAAGGAATGATGGTAGTCAAGTCATTGAAGAAATGACAAATGGAATACGAATAATGGCGGTCGAATAATTTTTTAAAGATCAATTGATTCTGTTTTACTATAACAATGAGACAATATATCATAAACCCTAATAGTAGTGACTTGCGGTCGAGCAAAGATTTGTAGACACATACTCAGATGCATGAGATGCTTCGACTTCCTTCGTGTCTTTGTTGGTTTTGATGGCTTCGTGTCGGCACCTTTTTGCTAGGTGTCTTCTCCGATCTTTGCTACTTTTGCCTTCTTTGTCATGGTGATTTCTCGGGCACCTCCGCTTTCTTGACATTGTTTTTCCAAAAATCAAAATCAGAATAAGATTAAAAGTAAATCAATTACAGCTACTACACTGATAGGTAATGATGCTGCTCTTTAAAAGGATAGGAGGTAGTATACGCTGTTACTGTATCAGTGTTACAGTAACATTGTTATTGTATATATGTTGAGAAATATTATAAACTTTAGGAAAAGGGACATTTCATGCAAATCACTAACAACTCAACACAACGAAGAGTCATAGGGACATACTGATCCGCATGAGATGTTTCAACGTTTTTCGTTCTTTGGCATTTTGGAAGGCTTCGTGTCGGCGCTTTTTGCTCATTGTCTTTTCCAAGCTTCCACTTTAGCCTTCTTCTTCGACAAAGCAGATTTCTCGGTTTACTAAATGCTTTCTCGACATTGTTTATCAAAAAAGCAAAAAGAATAACATTAAAACTAAAACAATTGACTATTAAATAAAGCGTGAGAATGATGGTGGACGAGTCGACAAAGAATGTGGAATGGAACAAGAATGATAGTATCTTCATAGAATGAGACAGTGTTACAGTATTGTCAAACAATTGTTTTGATATAAAACTACAGTAACACTGTTAGAGAAGCAATTGCTGCCCTTGAAAAGGATATGGGATACACTTTTACTCTGATAGTGTTCAGTAACATTGTTAATGTAGATCTGTTGAGAAATATTATTAATTTCGGGAAAAGGGACATTTCATGCAAATCATTTCAAAGACGACGAAGAGTTATAGGGACATCTTGATCAGCATGAGATGCTTCGACGTTTTTTCTTTGGCCGACGGTTTGGAAGGCTTCACGTGTCGGCACTTTTTTGCTCATTTGTCTTTTCCGATGCTTCCACTTTGGCCTTCTTATCGACGTCGATTTTTCAGTACTACCTCTGCTTTCCGAGATTGTTTATCAAAAAACCAAAACAGAATAACATTAAAACTAAAACAATTACGAGATATTAAAGCGAAGAGGAATGATGGTGGACGAGTCTTAGAAAGAATGTGGAATGGAATAAGAATGATAGTATCCTCACGAGAATGAGACAAGTGTTAGTGTTACAAAGTATTGTCAAACAATTATTTTAATATAAAACTACGAATGAGTGTTATAGAAGCAATTGCTACTCTTTAAAACGATAGGGGATACACTTTTACTATGACAGTTTTCTTTGTAATATTATTCTTTGTAGATTTGTTCGAAATTTTATTAACTTCAGGAAAATGAACATTCCCCGCAAATCACAAATAACTCAACACGACGAACAAATAAATCAATCGAAAGCAGAACGGTAATACACATTAATTGCTCATTTATTACAAATCATTAACCCTAATTTTGAAGCGAAAAACTAGAACGCGAGAAAATCGGTTACTCTCTTGAGCAAAACAGTTAGCCTAAATCAATTACAACAGCAACATTAACAACAAGAACTGTAATAACCTAATTTTTTTTACTGAAAACTCAATTTCTTTCTTCGATCAATTAATAAACGCTTCAAATCACTATAATCGAGACTAAGAACAACAACAATAACAACAACAACAACAGTAATAACCTAATTTTTTACTGAAAACTCAATTTCTTTCTTCGATCAATTAATAAACACTTCAAATCACTATAATCAAGACTAACAACAACAAGAATAACAACAACAACAATAATAACCTAATTTTTTGCGGAAAAATCAATTTCCTGCTTTGAGCAAAATAGGAACCCTAAGTCGATGATTATTTGAAGAAAAAAGAGTATAATTAACACTAAAAACAGCAACAATAACAACAACATTAGCAACAGCAACAACACGAAGTGGCGAAATAAGTTTAAAAACAATATAATGAAATAGAGCGATTTTATACCTCTTCGTCATCTTCGAAACGATTGTTCTGAGTAAATATAATAATGATCTTCACTTGATTAGTGCGATTTTGCTTGATGTAATAAAATTTACGGAAAAAATTTATGGTTTAGTGAATTAACTGCTAAAGAAAAAGAACGTGAAGCGGTTTGTACAGGGAGATACAGGCGTTTTAGAGAGAGAAAAGGAAGTGAATTTATGATGAATAATGAATGTGTCGTTCTTAATATATCAGCGTGCCTAGTTTTTTTTTTTTTTTTTTTTTTTTTTTAAATAAACACACGTGTCATAATCAGGACGGTTGGATCAATAAGATCCAACGGTTCTTATTGATATGCTAGACTCATCTAAGATGCTAGACTCATGGGATGCTCACTCTATATATATATATATATATATATATATATATATATATATATATATATATATATTGGCTTACGGAGAGCCTACACCTCTTGTCTTTTCCAGTAAATATTCTAATAGTAATACAATTAACAAAAAAGCAACTCAAGCATGAGATTTCGCATGTATATGAAAAACAGAATGGTAGCAATTTAATCTTGCCAACCTTTGCTAAGCATGAGACGCGTAGTCAAAATAATAGAATTTGTCAGCATCATATAATACGGATTGCAAGCATCACCGCCGTTTACATTCGACGTTTATTGTATGTATACACGAAGATGCAAAAGTGAAAATATGTGAAAGTAAGGACATCAACAATAACAATCCATAAACTGGCGACCTCAATTAAAAAAGGTACCAAAAAGGCGACGAACCCTAAAAACCCCCAAAATCCCCAAAAACTCAACCGCCTTCTCGCTGGCGACCTTACCGCACCTCCATAGGTCGCCGACTAGAGGCTTTTATCTCCTTCTTCGCTTTTTTGAGTATATCCCTCTTTTCCTTTATCAGATCACTGACTCCAATTGATCGTCCGTTTGATCTTAAACTCCGTCTGCTCTTTGGAACCGATTGATCTGTTGTTAGCTTTGGTTGGGTTTCTTTGTTTGGGATTTCCTTGTTGGTTTGTTTCGAATATGGCTTCCAAATCTGGTTCAGAATTTCTTCGTTGCTTTGTTTTTGTCCATGGTTGTACTCCGTTGGTGGATGATGATGCTGTTTTTCATAAAGCTCTTTCTCAGGTGGATTTTTCTCCTCTTTCTAAGATTAATGCCCTTAAAGACTTTGGTAATAACCTTTTTAGACAGCATCAGTTTGATTTTGCGGCTGACTGCTATGATAAAGCTTGTCGTCTTTTGTATTCTGCTCTCTCTGGTAAAATGGATCGTGATTTGCAATCATTTACAATGCTGACTGTTTCCTTATCTCTTAATTTAGCTGCTTGTGCTAATAAGCTTCACGCTTTTGATGGGGCTCTGATAATCTGTTCAATGGTTTTAAATTTCTTCCCTCGCAATGTTAAGACTCTTTTCCGTACAGCTGTAGCTCTTAGAGGTTTGAATAGATTACCAGAGGCTAAGTGTGCTTTGGAAAAGGCAAACCTGATTGAACCGCATAATAGAGATGTTATTGAACAGTTGGAGGAAGTTAGGAATTCTCTCTTTATTAATCAATCTGATCAGCACAAGAAAAATTTAGGTTCTTCTCTCCGTTTACAAGAAGTTGATGTGGTGGTAATTTCGGCTGCCGACATTACAAGTTGTTCATCATTAATGTCGGATTCTAGTAATGATGCTGTATCGTCTTTAGATGCTATGGAGTTAGGTAGTACCAACAGTGTTAGCAATGAAGTTTGTTGTACCTCTGCCTTAAATGTCGACTTGGAACCGTGCTCCAATCAGGAGGAGTTGGGTAGTACCGATTGTGATAGTAATGACGTTGGTTGTACGTCAGTCTTAAATGTCGACATGGAACCTGGTTCCAATCAGGTTCAAGGGGATCGTTTTTTCACTTTCAAGAAGTGGTGGCAATAATTCCAACCTTAGGATTGACACCAACTCTTATAAAAACCTTCTTGAGGGTAAGACTGTTTATGTTCACCAGCAAAAGCTTTTAACTACAATGACTGTACGAGCTCACAACCTTCCTAAAAAGAAAACTTTGACGGGAATTCCCCATGAAGATTTTTCAAGGGAAGCAGTAGTTCCCTCTTCCGGTCCTTCAACTGAGAATCTTAGTTCAATTCCAAATCTTACGATTTCGGGGAATGTCAAGTTGGTGAAAGACGATTCTATTTTTCATATCAATAAGAAGAAACGTCTAACGTCTGATGCATCTACTATTAGCTAAGTCTCCACGACTCAGTTTGAATTTACGGCAGTTAAAGAGCAGTTAAGCAAGAAAGGTTGCAAGGTGGAGCGGACAAACGGTCGCGGTCAAATGTCACGGGCTACTGGTAATTTGAAGAAACGTTCTTTGGTATCTGTCGAGCTTTTATCTTCTTTTTGCAGGTACACTAAGACGGTTGCCGAAGGCAAGAGGAATAAAAGAAAGGACGCTCGCATAATTCAGTTCGATAACCATTACCATCCACTAGTCAAGAAACGTCGTCTATCGTCTTCTTTCGTTTCTAATTTTACCATGGTATCATGGGTTTCAAGTAACTTAGGCCCCTCTACTGGCCTGTGTTTGTTCTCTAGTTGGTTTGTGTATCTGAATCCTATGTAATTTCCATTTCTGCTTTTATAATAGTACATCTTTATCTAAAAAAAATCCATAAAAAAAAAGCAAATTGATTTCTACAAATTTCAATGCGCACTATGTCTTAATGACAACAATATTAGAAAAGCGTGTTGGTGATTATGGAGATAGAAGGTCATATTGTTTCTTTCAAAACCGAAAGAAAATTAACGTCAAATACATAATATCATAAATAATTTTCAAGTCTTACTCGTTTAGTAAGTCCCCAGCGGAGTTGTCACTGTGAGATTCCTGAAAAAATCTCCTTTTTTGAAAATAATTAATAATATGGAGTCGCCAGTAGGTTTTATAAAAAAACATACAAAAACAGTTTTAACGGAAAAAGTCCCTTTTGATCCCTGGAATGGGGACTGATCCGTCACTCCGGTCTGAACCAAAGATTGCGAATTCCGGGGTAAAGGTACGGTCAGGGAAGGTGTTAGGCACCTGGACCGCCCATCAAACTGACGGCCTCTACTATTTATTTGTAATATTATATATTTGACGATAAAAAGACAAACAAAAGAAATTTAGAAACAATAAATTTTATACAATTATTTACAAGACAAGTGACGAGGTTAGTTTATATATAATTATACGAAAAAGACAATAAAATAGAGAAAATAAAAAAAAGATGAAATAAAAGAGTAAAGAAAACTTATTTGATTTGGTACCCTCAGGCTTATGTGGATGTTGACTATTAATGAATTTCGACTTTGTCGTAAATTAATGACTCCTATGCGCTTATATGAAAACTGGGACAATTTATGTGAATGGTTTAATTTGAAACTGGGATAGTTATTTGAGACGGAGTATAAGAGTATAAATATTTTGGGATTGGTATGATCTCTCGGTGTATTTTTTGTGAATCCCCTCTGTCTATTTTTGTTGCCCTACCCATGTATATGCGGTAGTATTTATAGTGAATGGGCTAATCTATACCTTATACAAAAATGGGATGATGTTGTGACACATATTTTAGTGTGCTTCTGTCCCCTGATGACGTCACTATTTACATTTTTGCCACTTTTTTTTTTTTTTTTTTTTTTTTAAATTCTTCTTCTCCCTGTATCTTAAAACCTCAAACTTTTATGCCTTTTTCGTTTTATTCTGCTGCGCATCAGCATCATCTTCATCAGCTTACCTCAGTCACAAGTAATTGTTTCACATTATCAACCGAAATTAACCGCCTTATTATTTCATTCAGCAATTTCAATTATTAGTACTTTATCATTTAATTCTCTTTTTAACATTCTTTCTTTTTTTTTTTTGGGTAAAGGTAAGCTTCTCATTAGAATCAATGGTTTCCCATACAATTACAAAGTATTCATTTCATACAAACTCATAAAAGTCAATGTTGTCTAATGTAATCAATCCAAATTAGAGCACTAGCATTTCTACTTTTGAGCTGTAACTGCCCTATTCTCATGTTCACCTCATTCTTAACCCGTTGCAGAATGCAACCAGGCCTGCTGACATAACCATCCACCCTGCTGACATTTCGTGCATTCCAAATGTTGTACATTAAGCTTGCTAAAATCACAGCAATGATTTTCTTCTAGCAAGCACTATGCTTACGTAAATGTACCCACCACTGGATCACCTCTAGACATGGAAGCTCAATCAAACACCAATTAGCAACCAAATCTCTGCATCTTTGACTGAAAACACAGGAAAAGAAGAGATGCTCATGGGACTCTTCCTGTAATCCACACAGGAAACACCTATTACTCTGAATGATGTGCATCCTAACCAGCCTATCTTATGTTGTTAATCTCTGATGAGCAATCAACCAACACAAGAAAGACTGTTTAGGGATGATCCACTGATTTAGCACCCATGGATACCAGGTTACCTTGTCCATCTATGGTTTCAGCAACTGATATCCTATCTGACTGTTATAATGCTCTACATCAGCTTTGAATATGTGATCTTTAAGTAAATGTTTGTCCTGACATATTTTACGCCAAACCCAGCTGCTGCCACTTCCAGGTTCATAGTCATTCCAACAGGTATTCTTGATGTTGATGGCATGCACCCATTTTACCCAAAGATGATCAGTCTTTTTGGCCACCCATCAAGCATATTTTCCTATGGCAGCAAGATTCCAAGCATGAAAGTCTCTTAGTCCTAGGCCCCCCTGATTTCTTGCTCTGCAGACTGTCTCCCAGGAAACCAGCATTGGACTCTCCTTGTTATCATTGTCATACCATAAGAATGATCTGGAAATAGCCTCCAGTTTGCCAATAACAGTTTTGGGAAGGATAAAAATCCTAGACCAATAACTGTGCAAGGAACTGAGCACAGCTTTTATCAGGACAAGCCGTCCAGCATAAGAAAGCTTCCTAGACCCTAAACTCCTTATCCTGTCAACAATCTTATCCACCAGGACATTGCAGTCCATAACTGACAATCGTTTTTGGGAAACTGTTACCCCCAAGTATTTGAATGGAACAGTTCCTTTTTTCATACTAGTGGCTCTCTCAATTTCAGTCACCAACTGAGCATCAATACCATTATAATATAAGCTTGACTTGCTGCAATTCATGGATAGACCAGAAGAATTTGAGAACAGCTTGAAAGCTTGTAGCATCAGTCCTACAGAAGCTCTATCCCCTTTGCAAAAGAGGATGAGATCATCAGCAAAGCACAAATGGGACAAATTAATTCTGTTGCAAAGTGGATGAAATTTGAACTTGCTATGCTTTTGAGTCACTAAGAGAATTCTACTGAGATATTCTAGACAAAGAGTGAAAAGCAGGGGGGAAAGAGGATCCCCCTGTCTAAGTCCTCTTTTGCCTCTAAAATATCCAAAACTTTCTCCATTTATAGACAAAGAGATTTAGGGAGTGGTGAAGCACTGAACCAGGAGCTGGGTAAACTGATCAGGGAAACCAGTAGCTCTCAACATATCTTCTACAAACGCCCATTCCACAGAGTCATAAGGCTTTTGTAGGTCCAGTTTCATCAAAATTCTGGGAGATCAACTCTTTCTCTTGTACAATCTAACCAATTCCTGACAAATCAGAATGTTCCCAACAATATCCCTTCCCTTCACAAAAGCACTTTGAGAGGGATTGATAATATGAGTTAAAACCTTACCTAATCTGTTACATTTCACTTTTGAGAGGCATTTATATATCGTGTTACAACAAGCTATAGGCCTAAATTGCATAACATTCTCAGGTATAGGAACCTTTGGGATTAGAGTAATGATAGTGGCATTGCATTTATTCAAAACTTTCCCAGTCTGGAAGGCACTCTGAATAGCAGATAGAACATCAGCTCCAATAACACTCCAGTTGTCCTTAAAGAACTGACTACTATACCCATCAGGCCCTGGGGCTTTTGTTCCTGGGATGCTAAACATAGCAAGCCTGACTTCTTCCCCAGTGACAGGAGCAGTCAGGAGAGAACAGTGCTAAGGAGTTAAACAATTCCCATACTTGACAATCCTCTTGTTGAGAGACTTCACATTTTTTGAGGATCCTAACATAATCTTATAATACTCCTCAAAGGCTTTCTGGATGGTTTCAGGGATAAAGCATAATTGGTTGTTAATATCCCTCACCTGATACACTCTATTTTTAGCCCTTCTATGTTTAATGCTAGCATGGAAGTAGGCCATGTTATCATCTCCATACTGCATCCAATCTCCCTTAGCTTTCTGTTTCAAATATTGATCCCTGGCCTTCAGTAGATCCTCTAAATCCCTTGCACACTCTCTCTCAGAGTTACACACATCCTCATTTAATGGGTCATCAATCAACAATTGTTGGAAATGATTCAGAGACAACTCAGCTACATGAATGAGGTTTTCAATGTCAGCAAAATGCTCCATGTTCAACATTCTTAACCCAGCTTTTAATCCTCTCAACTTCTGGACTACTCTAAACATAGGAGTGCCCTGCACTAGTTGATGCCAAGCAGTCCTAACAATATCATTGTAATTAGGGGCCAATGACCACATATTGTAATACTTAAACGAACTCCCTTTCTTTTGTCTTTCTTCCTCAAGGTAAATGAGACCTGGGCAGTGGTCAAACATTCCCTCAGGTAGAAAATGAACATAACTATCAGAAAAGATGTCCATCCAGTCAGCATTAATGAACACTCTATCCAATCTACTATAAACTTTTGAATGATGCTTATGCTTGTTATTCCAGGTGAAGAAAGCCCCCTTTGCACTGAGATTAGACAACTGACAGTCCTGAATAGTCTGCAGCATAGGCCTTATCTCAGCATGAGAAATAGGAGCCCCACCTATCCTTTCATTAATTGCCATCACAGAGTTAAAATCCCCAGCAACAATCCAGGGACCCTTAATCATACTATGATAATTTCTTAAGCTCTCCCATAAAGGAATCCTCTCAGCAGCTTTGTTCAATCCATACACAACAGTCATCCAAAACTTTTGCCTTCTAATTTTATCAATCACCTGAAAATGAATACTCTGAATCTGGACATCCAGAATATTAATATCATAAGCATTAGGCTCCCACAGAAGCCAAATGCGTCCCCCTCTATGTAAATTATTATTAGTGCAAATAGCCCACTGATCACCTAAGCTATTCCTTACTTTATTTCCATTACTACTTCTTATTTTAGTTTCGAACAAACCACATAACCCCACTTTATTTAATAATAAGCTTCTCTTTATTTCTTGTTGTTTTGTAGGGTTATTAATTCCTCTAACATTCCATATGCAACACCTATCCATTGTCCACGTAAGACTTGCTAGAACCACCTTTTTCAAACAATCTATTCTCAGTTATCCCCAATCTTATTTTCTGCAACGATTGTGATAATGATTCCATAATAGACACTCCTCCTGGTGTGAGAACACTTGATATAAATGTCCTCTTTTCACCCCTATCATTCCTCATCAGCCTAGTTAAGAATCTCCTAGGGAGGGAGCTCTCCACCAATGGGATTGTAGGCACAACAACCGGAGTCATAACTACCTCAGTGGTCTTGGGAGTCCTAGGGATAGGGTCCTGCACAGGAACCTGTACAGGTGCTTTATGTACTGGTTTAGGAGCAGATTTCTGCTGCTTATACGCAGATGCTACCTTTGGTTTCCAGAGTTTCCTAGCCACAGGTTTAGTCATTCCCTTCCTACAGTTTGCAGTCAGATGTCCTAAACCCTTACAAGCAGTGCACTACAAAGGGAGCCAGCCATACACTACCTTAAGCTGTTTAGACATTCCATGTTCATTAATAAAAGTAATAACATCAGGGAACTCTTGTCCAATATCCACCTCAATCATTATTCTAGCAAACCCTAAGAAATTCCTGTGAAAGGTAGCATCATCACATTTAATGAACCTGCCTACCACTCCACTTAATTTCTTCAGGCACTCTAATCCTCAATACTTGACATCTAAGCCATATAATTTCATCCAAATTGGAATTCATTTGACATCATGCTTGATTAACTCAGTATCCTGTGTCCATTCCTTAACAATAACAGGGTTGTTATCGAAAAGTAAATGTCCATTGTTTAACACAAATTGTTGTTGCTCTTTAGTTTTAAATCTGACTAGAAAAATACCATTAGGCATAAAAGAAATTTTATCAATACCCTGAGCTTTCCATACGCGGTTGATAAAACCAGTGAGTACTGAACTCGGAGGATTCGCACCAAGCACGTAACAGAAAACAGAGGATGACCAGAACTTTATCTCCCCGACAACATCCTCCTTAGTAATTTGGATCGTTGGTTGGACGCTTGTTGTTGCTGGAATTTGCAGGACTGGTTCATCATGATCAATTTCTTCCTCCTCTAGTATCATCTCTAAGTCATCTTCAAGTTCTTGTGAAGAAAATTGCAACTGTCTGTGGTGTGATTTTCCTTTCTTAGATGATGAATTCAGACTGAAATCATCTGATTTTTTTGAATTTTTTGTGTTTTTTTGATGTGAAATCGTTGAATTTTGAGGATTTTTATTGTTTTTTTTTAGATCTAACCATTGCTTGAAGATTAAGCTAAACTAACAGAAACGCAAAGGGAGGTTTCTCTCTCTAAGCTTTCTCTCTCATCCTCACAATTTAGTTGGCACACTCCCTTAACATTCTTTCTGTTCCTATAATTTTCGGTTTTTCGTTTATTCACTTTCTGAGCTTATTTTTCTGTTACATTATTCAGCTTAGAACACTATACAGACCGGATTGCTTATTTTGTTGCTTTCAATTCCAGTTGATTGTCGAAGCATACATATACCTTTTGATTCGAACAAGATAAAATGCACAGCAGCTGAGGTTATGTTTTTCCAAATCTATTACCTGAGAATTTTTTTTGGGAATTTCAAAAAAGTTAAGCTTATAAGATTATATGAATTTCGGAATTTTCGTACTTATTGATTTCTTAGCGTAATTTGTCCTACAAATATGCTCACTAAATGTTTGATGAATTGACAAAAAAAAAATCAATTGCTATGTCTTTCGTATACTTTGCTTGAAGGATGAATAAGCTGGAGGGTGTGTTTGTCTGGTAATTTGTGCTTCCTTCGTTCGTGTCTTGGATCAAGTCACTCGAGTCGGGTTGTTTTCTTGGTCTATCTTGCTGTGTGTTTGTGTGTGTGTTTGCGTGCGTGTTTTCCTTTTATTGTGGTGCTTGTATTTGTGACTGTTCCTTTAATTTATGAGTTTACTGATGTACTCCCATTGTGCTCCTTCCTGCAGTAATTTGTTTGTTTTGCGAAAAGTTGATAATAAGTTAATATACTAATGAAAAATAGCGAAAATAGACACGGTTTCAATATTGGTATATCAAGGAATTGTTGTGCATTTTTTCTTACATATTGAACTACCGAAAACCGTTGTTAAAGATGATTTAGAGGTGAATGATTTTTATTTGCTTTACAAAATGATAATCACTAAGCTTCCTCCTTCCCTGTTATTGTATCATCCGTCTCTTCCACCGTATACATTTTGCCCGTATCGTCGATATACATTCCTTTATATAATTTGCACAGACAACACACAAATTCATGGGGTAAAATAAAAGAAATGGAGGGAGTATTATACTTCCTGTCTTTGCTAAATGTATATCTACATTGTCTTTTATAGCAATATATCCGTCACACGCTTATGACGGGTACAAGACTTGAGATGCTGATTTCCTAAGCACATGCAAGTTTAACGTAATTACCAATCAAAGTTATCTTTATTATAATCTTGTGAGTACTACATGACAATATCAATGGTTCATATGTGAAACAATAAGCTAAAGTATTGACATAAGTAGCTTTATATTTAGCAACGAAATAACTACTCAGCAACATGCCAGGTCAAGTCTACCAATACAACCACAATTGAAATTCAGATATGTGAGTAGTAAACAGTATGAAAGACTTGATTGATTAGCATGTTTTAAAGCAAAAAAAAGGACATTTAGCTGTTAACCATAGTTAACAACGATTTTCGGCAGCTCAATATATGTAAAAGAAGCTACATAACACTTTATTTTTATAACAACATTGAGCATCGTATACGTAAAATTTTGAATTACCTAAAGCTATGTGTAAAATGGACCCAAAAAGATATAAATAGCATTTGATTTTTCGTTGTGCATGGCAAATCATCGAATACTTGATAAGCATATTTGTAAGACAATTCTGCTAAGAAATCAATAACTATGAAAACTCCGAAACTCATATAAACTTATAAGCACAATTTTCTCTACTCCTAAAAAAAACATTATTTAAAAAAGAAATCAGGAAATAGATTTGGATGATCTCACCTAATGTTTATTTGTTTTTTGTTCGATTTAGCAGGTAAATGTGTCTCGGCAATTCGTCAGAACTAATAAATCCGGGCTGTATAGACTATGGTGATTGAAGTTGAATAATGTTGAAAATAAGCAGACAAAGTAAACTAAAAACTAAAATGATAAAAACATATAAAATGAAAAAAAAATGAAATGGTAAGTACAAATGATTGAAATAGATGAATGAAATAATATGGTGTCAATCAAATAATATGGTAATTAATTTCGGTTGATAGTGTTAATGAATTACTTTTGATGGAGGTAAGATGATGATGCGGAGCACAAGAAAGACGGAAGACATGAAGATGAAGGTTTTACAACATACAAAGAGTAGAACCATTAAAATACATGAAGAATGACAGAACCGTAAATCATTAGTTGCTCGTGTTCCGAGAAATTAAAAATTATCGGAAAATCTTCAAAACTTGTAGGACAATCTAATCAAAATTGTGCAAGAAAAGCTATAAAATTTCTAAGAAACTTATATGGATTCGATGCCCTTGTTTTCAACTACTACGAGATGCAACTGATACAGCGCAACTACACAAACCTAAAAGCTGAGTACTACACGGCCACAGGACATGAACTGGGTTCCTGAAATTGAACATATGTCGCTTTCAGATGCAGACTGAAGAAGTTAAACAAAGAACCTAGTTTTATAAAAACAATAATGTAAATAGAAATTAAAGGATACAATAATTGTATAATATATCCCTTGTTTGTTTTTTAAAATGTTTAATTGTATACATAAATAAAGTATAGCTTTTTACATTTTTTTTATCGAAGTTCAATAGTTGTCTATATCATTTAGCAAATTACGCGATTTAAACAATGGTTGTATAATAGTTCAAAAACACTATCGTTGAAAATAAAAACCGTAGAACTTCTAAAAAGGATGAGAGAGAAAGAAGTGAGAGAAAATTCTCCCTTTTTTCTAAAAACAAGCTTGAACCACAAGCAATGACACATTTCAAGGTTGTTGCAAAGAATCCTACGACTAATTCATCACAAAAATCCCAAAAAAATGTAGCTACTAATTCTCAATCAAATAATAATAATGGAATTCATCTAAATATTGAATCCCTTAAGCATAATCGTAAACTTAGTTTTTCTACTCTGGAGTATGAGCTGATCTCGATAGTATTGTTGAAGATGAGGAAGAACAGGTGGAATTGGTGGAGGAAACTACAGCTCCGAAACCGATTCTCCAACTGGATAAAGCGGATGTTGAAGGTGAGATCGAATACCGGTCATCCTCTGTTTTCTGTTACATACTGGGTGCAAACCCTCCAAGCAAGGTAATTACTGGCTTAGTGAAGAGAGTACGGTATGGATATAGTGTTGATAAGCTTTCGTTCTTACCGAATGGCATTTTTCTAGTAAGATTTAAGACAAAGGAACAACAACAACTGGTTTTGAATAATGGTCATTTGATTTTTGACAATAAACCGGTTATAATTAAGGAATGAAAACCTGATTCTGAATTAATTAAACACGGTGTCCAAAAGGTTCCTATATGGATTAAGATGTATGGTTTAGATGTCAAGTTTTGGGTGCAGGTTGCCTGGGGAAAGTAAGTGGTGAGATTGGTAGATACATCAAAAGCGATGATGCCACCTCCCACAAAATGTTTTTGGGCTTTCACGTACCATGGTGGAAGTTGATATTGGTTAGAATTTCCCAAAGGATATTCAATTTCTGGATGAAATTGGTAAATTGCAGATTGTTAGGGTTTAATATGACTGGTTGCCTTTGTCTTGTTCTGCTTATAAAGGCATGGGTCATGTTGCAGACCAGTGCAGGAAAGGTAAACCTCGTGTGGAGCCCAAAAAGGTGTGGAAACCAAAGGTTCAGGCCCTTGTGCCTGTGCAAACTAAGGTGGTGCCAGGGAAGGTGAGGACTCATCAGTCTAAACCTATTGCCACCCCTAAGATTGTGACTGAGGTTGACACGCCTGTGGTGAGATCCAAACTAGCTGAAGTGGATGTTTCATTGCCCAAAAGAATCCTGTCTCGAATGATGGGGAATGATAGTGAGGGGCCTCGTGTGGTTACTCTAGGAGGATTCTCTTTTATGGATGCCCTCAGTCATTCCATCCAAAGGCAGAAAGCTAATTTTGTGTTGAATAGAAGTACTGAAAAAGGTGAAACCAGTAGCAGTAGGATTGAAAATGGGTAGCTGCGGTTTCTGGAATGTAAGGGGTATGAATAATCCTAACAAACAAAATGAAATAAAATGGTTCTTGAATCATAATAAGTTGGGATTATTTGGTTTGTTAGAAACAAAGATTAGTAGTAGTAATTGGAATAAAGTTAAGAATAATCTCTGTGATATCTGGTGTGTTTGCACTAACATTAGATGTCATAAGGGAGGAATAATTTGGCTCATTTGGGATCCTAATTTTTTTGATGTTGACATTAAAAGTGTGGCTGCTCAGCTCATTCATACTAAAGTGATAGACAAAGTCAGAAATAAAATTTTGTTTTTCACCGTTGTGTATGGGTTTAATAAAGCAGCTGAAAGAGAGAGTTTATGGATGGAGCTTAGAAGTATTCATCTAAGAGTTAATGCACCATGGCTTGTATGTGGTGATTTCAATGCTATTTGCAGTGTGGCTGAAAGAATTGGAGGTACTAGTGTGTCTAGATCTGACATCCTTCCTATGCAAAAATTTCTACATGATAGTAATATGCATGATATGAAAGCAACTGGCTCTTTTTTTACTTGGACAAACAAGCATGAGGTTGGTGACAAGGTCTATAGCAGGATTGATAGGGCCTTTATAAATGATGAGTGGCTTGATCAGTATCCTGGGGGGTATGCTAATTTCTTACCTGAAGGGCTATTTGATCATTGCCCTTGTGTGATTCATTTTGAGGAGCAGCTTATTAACAGGAATATCCCTTTTAAGTACATCAACATGTGGTCTATGGCCCCTGACTTTGATCAGATTGTGAAGAGTTGTTAGTCTGGTACTATAAAGGGAACTCCTATGTTCCAAGTAGTGACTGAGTTGAAAATGCTGAAGAAAGATCTAAAAAAGCTCAATCGAGATCAATTCAGTGATGTGGAGAACCTTACTCATGTCACTGAATTGTCTTTAAAACATTTTCAGACTCTTCTAAGTACTGGTTCTTTAAATCAGGACCTTATTATTGCTGAGAAAGAATGTTCTCAGGAACTGAGGTTTCTGAGGGAAGCTAGAGCCAAGTTTCTTAACCAGAAATCTAAAGAGAAATCGATAAAGGATGGGTATGAGAACTCTGCCTATTTCCATACAAGTATTAAGAGGAGAAGGGCCAGGAATAGGGTGTACCAGATTAGAGATATGCATAATAATCTATGTACTTCCTATAAGGATATTAAAAAAACTTTTGAGCTATACTATCAGCATATTGTGGGGTCATCCAAACCTGTGCAGAGGTTGAATGAAGGTATTGTTAGAGCTGGGAATGTTTGGAGCCACAACATATTACTTCCCTGTTGGCTCCTTTAACTGATTCAGAAATTAAAGGCTGCTATGTTTGATATACCAGGGGACAAGGCTCCTGGACCTGATGGGTTTAGTAGTCAATTCTACAAGGATACATGGCATATCACTGGGCAGTCAATCATTAATGCTGTGAAAAATGTGTACCAAACTGGAAATTTACCTAAGCAGAGTAATAATACCATAATTACTCTGGTGCCCAATTTAGTTATTCCTGATAATGTGATGCAGTACCGGCCTATTACTTGTTGCAATACCTTATACAAGTGTATTTCCAAGGTTATCTGTAATAGACTGAGTACAATTTTACCTGATATTGTGAGTCCTTTACAAGGAGCCTTCATCAAAGGAAGGGATATAGTGGGAAACATTCTTATCTGTCAGGACTTGGTTATATTGTACAAAAGGAAGACATGTTCTCCTAGAGTGCTCATGAAGATTGATTTGCAAAAAGCTTATGATTCGGTTGAATGGGCTTTTGTGGGTGATCTATTGAAAACACTAGGCTTCCCAGCACAATTTATCAAGTTGGTTATGAACTGTATGACTGATGTCTGTCGTTGTGCACCAAAGATAAATTTATAATTCCTACCTACAACTATAGATAGCGGTAGCAGGGTCGAACCACAGAGAGGCAGATGTAATTATTAGTTGTCTAATTTCAGTCTAAGGTAACGATTATGTGGGGGTTGTTTTGAATTGGTCTATAACTAATGAGCAATAAACTAAAGAAATGTATAAAATCAAATATAAAAGGGGTACTAAGATGGTCGGTTCACTGCAGTTTCGGCAGCAGCATACTAAGTAGGTCTTAAATAAACACATGAGGCGGGAAAACAAGAGGTCCTCTCGGTCCACTCTCAACAAGTAGCGTCTTTCGATCTCGCTACGGGTCCCTAATATCACTAGTACTGACTCTCGTCCTGAAAAGTGACTAAAAATCTAAACTTTACCTATCTTTCGATCTTAGCATAGTTTAGTCATTTTAATTGGTAGTCTAACAACTTTCCCTATCTTTCGATCTAATGGGTCGGTCATTTACTAAGCATTCAACTAGTCGCGTGCACTCGATTCGTCAAATATAGAATTTAAATCAATTAAAACGAAACAAAACCTCACGTGGCCAGTCGATCGACCAGGGTGTGCGGTCGATCGACCGTAGCGCGACTCAGGTCGTACTATTCTACTGCCGCCTAATCTACAGTTCCCCTACATCCTAGCACGAGGTATTTAGCTACTCATGTTATTGGTAAAAACAACAACAAGATTAACGAAATAGACTACTGAATTCATGCTTAAATTAACGGAACAAAACATTAGCATAAAACGATAATTATGGCTTCGGGAAACTAATCTATCAATTCTAGCTACAAGCGAAATAAAACAATAAAACTGAAATAATGAACAAAGGAATACTAGTAGAAGAATTGCAGGAAGAAAAGCATGAACGAAAGGAATTGTATTGAATGATTAAACTCCGAAACCAAACCCTAATTAATGATAAATTTAAACTGGATGAAAAGCTCTAAAAACTGAATGCCTAAAGCTTAATGTCAGGTTACGTTATATAGGAATCTAACGTAACAACTTATTCCTAAACCTACAATACATTGGGCTTTCTTATTCTCGATCCTTTAATTCACGTCTGAAATAGCGGCTTGGTCAATCGACCACACAAGGCAGTCGATCGACTGAGGTATGCTGAACAGGAGTTTCTGTAAGTCGGGCTCTGGTCGATCGACCATAGGATCCAGTCGATCGACTAGAGTAGCTGATAATCCGCTTTTAATTCTTCATAAAGTTGTCTTTCAAGCTTCGAAACGCTAACCAAGTTCAACTCTCGAGCATGAAGATGCAAGGTACTCAGGGACGGATTTAGCTCAATATCTACTCATTTCCACATAAATATGCAATATTACATAAAAATACGAAAGTAGATGAAATGGGGCAAATAGTAGCATAAACTACACAAATGAGCTCTGAAATGCGTGTAAAATGGGGTGTAAAACATCATATTTAAGACACGCATCAAACTTCCCCAAACCAAACCCTTGCTTGTCCCCAAGCAAGAACTAGACTCAATCCTAAAACCTAATGGAACGAGTTCATTCTCAGAGCGAAATGCAAACTGTAAGGCCTAAACCAATTTAATGCAACAACCAACAATCAATTAGAAATGTGAATCATGCAAACGAGTTATGAAGTTGTCAAAAACTGCTGAACCGTCAACGATAGAGACTTATCAATATGGACTCTCACGGGTCGCTCAAATCAATTAATAAATACAGGTGAGTATATGTAAAAGATAGAAAGAATTTACTTTGTAGTGACTCTCACCTAACTACGACCTATAAGAACATGCCTGCAATATAATATAAAAATGATCTCTACAACGGTACATACGCATTCCAACCAAACAAATGACCATGACACATGCCGAGGTAAATAAGGATATGTGAGGTAATAGGCAGGAAGAGGCAAAACATTTATGGGAAGGTGGAGGTACAGGTGATCAAGCTAGTACCCTAACAAAACCATATGACAATATCCAACTTCTTGCTCAAAATATTCGATGGAACCGGTGCTATTAGCAAGCACAAAACTCACAATCTCCGTAGTAATCAATCAACTAACTCCCCATAAGATACAAATGCAACATGGGAGCAAAAATCGCCATATAATAAAGACTTTGAATTATGCGAATTGATTTTTCTTTTCCTTTCTAAGATCGATCGATCGACCGGGGATGGTCAGTCGATCGACCACGTCTACAGTACAGTACTCTCCTTTTTCTTTCTTTTTCGAATCATTTTTCTTTTCTCTTTTTTTTTTCTTTCCAATTTTTTTCTTTCTTTCCTTTTTCCAACTTCCCAACTTCATCTCAAAATGAGCATACGCCACCAAAAACGAAGTAACAACCCCAAGAACGTAAACTACTAGCTTGACAAGGGCAGGCTAAATGTAGGATGTAGTAATGGGACAAAAAGGCTGTTTTTGGCAGTGTGGAGCTTATAGGCAAAATGAATAAAGGAAAACCTCTATCACATGTGTCAACTAACCACAAACCGAATGCATACAGGTATTAAGCAGATCAAGTTCATATTTATGCATATTTATGTAACATGTCTTATAAGGAGAACTACTCACAATCCTAGATAAACTGGTCATGGATGTCACCAGTTATAGGCTCTAAATCTCAGAAAGTGATGTAGTTTGCCAAAAATCAAAGTCAAGTTTCAAGTCCAGCAAATAATTTAACAAAAACTCGTAGACTATGCATATTTGATTCTACTAATAACATGTCGATTAGCAAGGCTTAGGCATAAACAGATGCAAATGCAATGTCATCATTGAAATACTACCGTTTCGACTCGACCTATATGCTAAAATAAACGTGCATTTTTGATTTTTTTTCAATTTTTTTTGAATTTTCTGTATATATAAAGGAAAATAAACAACAATGCAAGACAAAAAATGTAAACGTGAATGCAAGCAAATGAAATGAAACGCAAAACCCTTCCTCAAACCAAATCGCACAATGTCCCCATTGTGCAAAATCATATAATTAAATAACAGGAAAACGGGAATTTGGGTAAATTAGCTACATAAGGCATGAAGTAAGAACTCGGAAACTCACAAGACTTTAAGCGCAACAAAAAGAATTCCCCAAACCAGCGTGAGCTAGGAGGTTTCAGTAGCTAGCAGTGCTACCAATAAGTACCTGAAAAGACAACAAATACCACGCATAAAACCAATAAAACAAAGTGGACGCGGTAATTATGTGCAAAAATTAAAACGGAAGAAAAACAAAAATATGGCGGAAAATAAAGAGGAGAGAAGACTCCCTTAAGTCCGCAAAACGACCAAACACAGCAGGGGAAAGGTCGAAAAACAGTACAAAGAGCGGGCAACGATCGATCGACCACCTCACCCGGTCGATCGACCAGAATGTCGAACAAAAGCTCCTGCATCTTGTGTGGCCGGTCGATCGACCATACAGACTACCGATCGATTTGGATTAGCTAACTTTGCAACTTTCTGATTTCTTCGAATTAGCTCACTAACTTGAGCTAATAAGGTATATATACCTGTAAAAGCACATAATAACGCGCCCAAAATTGCGCAAAACCCAAAGTAACCGACTAAAGTGTTTAAAATCCTAAGCAAACGTATTAAAATGCGAAGTCTCGCGCACACGAAAACAATAAAAAGTCTTAAAAAGCAATAAAATGAAAGTTTGAAAAAGCATGTGATCAACTAATAGTTGATCAAGAATGGCCACGGAATGGCCTAATTGGTCGGCTTCTGGCTACAAGAGGTAGCCTCAACAGTGCTCATCTCCTCAGCTGCACTCTTCTCAACTCCGACATCTGTAGGACTCAACGGATCAACAAGCCGGACATCTTCCCACTCAATGACCTCCTCTAGCTCATCAAATTCCAATTCGGACTCCCTCACTTTGACTGGCTCATCTTCAAGCTCCTCATCAGTGCCATAGCTAAGACATCCTAAGCCGCCTCTTGAGACGATTGGCTCCTGTACAGCTGGAGCAACATGCGGCTCTTCCTTCCCCAAACCAGCTCCTGCAATGTCAAAAATAGACGAATCTTCCTCCAATTCGCTCCCAATCTGGGGCGGAGGGGTTACAACAGGAATAGGCGTAGAGACAGGTATATCAGGAAGTACAAAATAAGATTTCTTTTCAGAAATCGTATTACAAGTTATCGGTCACATGAGGTCTTTCTTCTTAGCAGTCTGGGCAAAGACAATAGAGTGTTTTCCTACTTTAAAGGTCAAAGTCCCTGAACCAACATCTATAATCGCACAAAGCGGTGTGCGAGAAATGGTCTACCCAATATAATAGGAATGTGGGCATCCTCGGGCATATCTAGTACAACGAAGTCAACAGGGAAGAAAAACTTTCCTATTTGCACAGGAATGTCCTCTAAAACTCCTATTGGCTGGACCGCAGATCGGTCAGCCATCTGTACTGTCATGTTGGTAACTGTAAACCTAGGCAATTTGAGCTTCCTAGCAAGACTCAAGGGCATTACACTAATACTGGCTCCTAGGTCACACAAGGCCTTCTCAATAGAAAAGGTGCCAATACTACATGGAACTGAAAAACTACCCGGGTCTTCTAGTTTATGGGGCGCAGTGTGGGTCAAATAAGAGCATGACTCCTCAGTGAGTGCGACAGTGTGCACAGTTTCAAGTGACTTCTTTTTAGATAAGAGTTGCTTCATGAATTTCATATAAGCAGGCACTTGATTGACTAACTCAAGAAAAGGGACTTGTACGTTTAAGCTACGAATAACATTTTCAAACTTATTAAACGATACCTGTTCCTTCGTCGGCACTAATATCTATGGATAAGGGGCTGTAAGAAGTAACTTAGCACTCTCTTCTAAATTTCTTATGCCGACATCGGTGGACTTAGGCTGAAAGTCCACAACCTTCTCCTTGTTGTAGCTTGACCCTTCTTCAGACCGTCTCAAATGTAAACCATTAATCGACAAAGGGTCGTATTTCGGAACTGGAACGGACCCATCAGCATTCGGGTCTTGCCTCAACATTTTCGGGGCAATCGTACCCCGAAACAAGTGGTCCCTCAAGTTATCGGGCATCGGAGGACGAAAGGAATCACCTTCAGCAGCGTGGTCAGTCGATCGACCATGTTGCTCAGTCGATCGACTGAGTTCTACAGTTCCAGAAGCTGTCTCTTTGCGCGGACTGGTCGATCGACTAGGTATGTCAGTCGATCGACTGACATACCTGCTGATCGTCTTTTTCTTGTTATTAATCGTTACAGCTTTCTTTTGACTTGGTTCCGCCTCATCTTTTTCAGCGACATCCTCAACCATAGCGGGCCCATCAAGGGTAGACCCACTCCTCAAGGTAATTGCATTTAAGGTCTCCTTTTGATCAGTTTGAGTCGGTAAATGTCCCGGAGCTCGAGTGGTATTCTTGCTAGCCAATTGGGCAATTTGGCTCTCCAACAACTTCATCCCGGCCTTTCTAGCTTAGGACTCCTTCAGCAACAAGTTCTTCAGTTCGGCAAACTCAGAATTTTGGGATTCTTTGTTCCGCCGAGGGACATATGGAGGCTTTTGAACTGTTGTTGCTTATGAGGGGGCACATAATTCTCACTGCTGCTGCTCGGGCTTCTTTGTCTTTGTGGAGGTTGAGTCGGATTCAAGACATTTTGGCTGCTCCACCTCGGATTCGGATGGACATTCGGCTCATAGTAAGTGTTTGTCTGCCTATAATGTTGAAAGGCAAAGACAGACTCAAAGGGATTAGGACAATTGTCTCAAACATGTCCCTCAGCTCCACATATTTTACAGACGAAAGGACCGTCTGAAACAGCATTTATATGGTAAATCCCTCCTTTTGAAGCTCCCCTCAACTCGTACTTATCAAATCTCGCCGTGAGAGCCTCTAATCCAGGTACAGAAGGAGATTCAGCAGCTCTCCTTTGATTTCCCCTGGAATTTCCATACTCAGCTTTATGGGTGGCCAAGTCATCAATGATATTCTACTCCTTAGTTTCCCCCATATTCTCCTAGAATCTGCCACTAGCTGCCGCATCAAGGATAGCTCTCTGATCGTCATAGAGCCCATTATAAAACTGATTGCATAGGATCCATTTCTCAAACCCATGATGCGGAATGGTTCGCACCAGCTTCTTGAAACGGACCCACACCTCATGAAAGTTCTCGTCAGGACCTTGTTTAAAGCTCGTGATCTGAGCTCTAATGGCATTTGTCTTCGAGGCAAAGAAATATTTCTTGTAGAATGCCAAGGCCAAAGAATTCCAGTCGGTGATCCCATTAGCAACTCGATCCAGGTCTCTATACCACTCCCTTGCAACATCACGGAGTGAGAATATAAACATAGTCTCCTTTACCTGTTCCTGGGTCACACCGGTCGGGGGGGGGGGGTATAGAGCAGCAATAATCAATAAATATCTCCATATGCTTGGCTGCATCTTCATTTGCAGCTCCCCCGAATTGGTTTCTCTCAACCAAGTTGATATAAGAAGGCTTCGGTTCGAATTTTCTATCAGCTCCCGGTAATTCGAACCCCTTATATAGATTAGCAGCTGTCGGCTCAGAGTGACTTGCTAAAGTCGCTTCTTCAGCCATTTCTAGAAAATCTGGAGATGTGACGGTCTCAGCTGATGAAGTGGAAATGGGAGATGAAGGTGGATCTTCCTCAAAGAGCTCGTTCTCGTAGTAACTAGACAGAGTACTCAGCTCCTCCTCTGTCGGCAATATCCTAGATGATCATCTCAACTCGCGCAAAGTCTTCTCAATCTCAGGATTGAACGGTAGTAATTCACCACCCTGTGACCTGCGCATAAGAAGAAACTACAAAAAGAATATGAGAATAGCTTAAGGAACGAATGTCCCTTAAACTAAGAAACAGACTAAAATAAAACAACAAAAAATTAGAACAATTGCCTACCCGACAACGGCGCCAAAATTTGATGCCCGTCATTGTGCACCAAAGATAAATTTATAATTCCTAACTACAACTATAGATAGCGGTAGCAGGGTCGAACCGCAGAGAGGCAGATGTAATTATTAGTTGTCTAATTTCAGTCTAAGGTAACGATTATGTGGGGGTTGTTTTGAATTGGTCTATAACTAATGAGTAATAAACTAAAGAAATGTATAAAATCAAATATAAAAGGGGCACTAAGATGGTCGGTTCACTGCAATTTCGGCAGCAGCATACTAAGTAGGTATGAAATAAACACATGAGGCGGGAAAACAAGAGGTCCTCTCGGTCCACTCTCAACAAGTAGCGTCTTTCGATCTCGCTACGGGTCCCTAATATCACTAGTACTGACTCTCGTCTTGAAAAGTGACTAAAATTCTAAACTTTACCTATCTTTCGATCTTAGCATAGTTTAGTCATTTTAATTGGTAGTCTAACAACTTTCCCTATCTTTCGATCTAATGGGTCGGTCATTTACTAAGCATTCAACTAGTCGCGTGCACTCGATTCGTCAAATATAGAATTTAAATCAATTAAAACGAAGCAAAACCTCTCGTGGCCAGTCGATCGACCGTAGCACGACTCAGGTGGTACTATTCTACTGCCGCCTAATCTACAGTTCCCCTACATCCTAGCACGAGGTATTTAGCTACTCATGTTATTGGTAAAAACAAAAACAAGATTAACGAAATAAACTACTGAATTCATGCTTAAATTAACGGAACAAAAGATTAGGATAAAACGATAATTATGGCTTCGGGAAACTAATCTATCAATTCTAGCTACAAACGAAATAAAGCAATAAAACTGAAATAACGAACAAAGGAATACCAGTAGAAGAATTGCAGGAAGAAAAGCACGAACGAAAGGAATTGTATTGAATGATTCAACTCCGAAACCAAACCCTAATTAATGATAAATTTAAACTGGATGAAAAGCTCTAAAAACTGAATACCTAAAGCTTAATGTCAGGTTACGTTATATAGGAATCTAACGTAACAACTTATTCCTAAACCTACAATACATTGGGCTTTCTTATTCTCGATCCTTTAATTCACGTCTGAAATAGCGGCTTGGTCGATCGACCACACAAGGGAGTCGATCGCCTGAGGTATGCTGAACATGAGTTCCTGTAAGTCGGGCTCTGGTCGATCGACCATAGGATCCAGTCGATCGACTAGAGTAGCTGATAATCCACTTTTAATTCTTCATAAAGTTGTCTTTCAAGCTTCGAAACGCACACCAAGTTCAACTCTCGAGCTCTACTTCATGTCCAATGCAAAGCAAGGTACTCAGGGATGGATTTAGCTCAATATCTGCTCATTTCCGCATAAATCTGCAATATTACATAAAAATACGAAAGTAGATGAAATGGGGCAAATAGTAGCATAAACTACACAAATGAGCTCTGAAATGCGTGTAAAATGGGGTGTAAAACATCATATTTAAGACACGCATCTGTGACTTCTCCATCTTATTCCATTGCCTTAAATGGGGAGGTGTTTGGCTTTTTCAACGGCAGGAGAGGTTTGAGGCCGGGTGATCCATTATCTCCCCTCCTCTTTACATTATGCTTTATTATTTAAGTAGAATTTTATGGGTGACTCAGAAACATGCCAGATTCAGGTATCATCCTCTTTGCAAGAGTGTCTAGTTAAGTCATCTGTGTTTTGCAGATGACTTAATTATGTTTTGCAAAAGAGATAAGGGATATGTGGAGCTTATGATTCATGCTTATGAGCTGTTTTCTAGGGCCTATGGTCTTGTGATGAACAAAGGCAAGTATGACATCTACTTTAATGGAGTAAGTGAAGGGATTATGGCAGATATTGAAGCATTGTCTGGTATGAAAATGGGTGGTATTCCTTTTAGATATCTGGGGATGACAGTTTCCCCTAAAAGATTATCAGTAATGGACTGCAACTGCCTTGTTGAGAAATTTGTGGAGAGAATAAGGGGGCTTGGTACCAGGAAAATTTCGTATGCTGGGCGTCTGGTGTTGATCACTTCTGTCCTCCATACTTTACATTCCTATTGGGCACGAATTTTCATTCTTCCCAAGACTGTTATTCATAGAATTGATGCAATTTGTAGAAAATTTCTATGGCATGGAAAGGAAACTAAAGAGAGTCCTGCTCTTGTGGCGTGGGACATCATTTGCAGGCCAAAAAAGCATGGAGGTCTGGGATTGAAAAACCTGTAGTTATGGAACACAACTCCCATAGGAAAGTATGTTTGGTGGATTGAGAGCAAAGTTGATCTTCTGTGGGTTAAATGGGTGCATGCTATGTATATAAAAGCTAAGGATTGGATGAGTTATGAACCTCCTATATCCTCTACGCTAGCTGGGCTTGGAGGAAGATATGTCAAATTAAGTCTATTTTGAGCCTTTTATTACTTCTGGTATTGGTACTTATTCTATCAGGGATGGTTACAAATGGTTGCAGCCTGCTCTTGCAAATGTCAGATGGGCTCCTTGGGTTAGAATTAAGCTTATGCTACCTAAGCATAAGTTCTTTGCTTGGCTTGTTACTCAGCAAAGGTTACTCACTCATGATAGGTTGGTTAAGATGCAGATTATATCAGAAAATCAGTGCTACTTATGTGGGTTACATGAGGAGTCCCATAAGCACCTGTTTTTTGAACGTGTGTATAGTTCTCAGTGCTTGTGTTTGATCTCGCTGTGGGTAGGGGTCCAAATACCTGAGCAAAATGTGGTTCAATGGTGGCTCAGTCTAAGGGACCGATCTTTACTGAAGAAGCAGGTGATTGCTACAGTGGTGTGCAGTCTCATATACTATATTTGGGAATGCAGAAACAAGTGCAGAATAGAAAATATTATAATCAGACCTGAAGTGTTATGTAAACGGCTTAAAAGCCAAATCGGTGATAGATTACGGTGTATTAACATAGTCAGTAAGTGTCGAGCAACCACTGTTTGGATGGAGGGCTTGCAATAAGTCACCATATGAGTAGTTGGTAGCTTTGAGGTTTGTATGATGGAAATTTGAGATTAATATCAACTTACATTTTCCCAAAAAAAAAAAGAAAATGAAAACCGTTAAATGCCGCGTGCGGAGCACGCGGCGATCCAACTAGTCTTTATACAAATTTAGGTGTTGGAGTTTGTTATCGTCTCCACTACATTTGTTGCACAACTTTATCTTCTAACACCCGTATCCCAGTTGTTCCACACCAAACTTCTATATTATATATGGAGTATATTTTATATTACGTGTCCATGCTCCATGCAAGTTATCTTGAAAAACCCAAGGTATTACGCCAATTATGAGATTTAATTTGGTTTTCTATTTCACTATGGTGTTTGTACATTCGGTTGGCGATGGACTGATGGTCTGCCTTAAATTCCTTGGGCCAAATTTCAATTAACTGTTAACGTAAGCATAAAATGTAGTTTTTAGAATGGATGATTTTGGTTTATACTTGGTTTTATGCCAACAATATAGCAAAGTGGGCTAAATAGAAATAATGGGCTTATAGATGGTTTTACACCATTTTATGTGATTTCCGGAAAATAAGTGTAAAGAGCCTTTAATTATAACATTGTCAATTTTCATATTAGTCATTATATTTTAACCTCATCATCGGGTACCTTTAAGGCTAGTAGACAACTTTGAGGTGTCTACACTATGACGAAATTTTCAAAACCTTTCTTCAAAATACAAAAATGTAAATATTTCAAAATGGCCTAAAAAGCTCAAAGTCAACAAAATCAAGTCAAAACTCTGTCAAATTTTCAAAAATCAACCATTTCCGAAAATCATTTCAAAATCAATACTCCTACAATCACACACAAGAGGACACACATGTCCTTTCCCTTTTGAGTCGGTCCATGATTCTTTTTCTTGTTCGAGTAAGTGTGCAAAGTAGTCGATTGTATCTTGATTCGTCGTCGGTTCTTATCCTCAGTCCAAGATGGTTGGAAGTGCAGCAAGCGTCCAAGGTCAACCTGATGGTAATGGTAATAATCAAATTTTGGCCGCGCTACTTCGTCTCCAAGCCAGTCAAGACGTTGCCTATGCTCGCCTCCAAACAATCGAAGGCCGCATTTTAGCCGTGGAAGCTAGGCTTCCTCCTGTGGAGTGTCCTATTCCTGACATCTCTTTGCACGACGATCCTCCACCCTTAGGAAAACCTGAAAACGATTCTCCACTTATCCTTAGTGAAGCTGGAAAGCGTCTTAAGTACTTAGAAGAGCAACTGATGTATCTCAAGGGAGATGACATCTACAGGGAAAATAGGCGAAAGTATGAAGCAGTAAATGCCCAACTACCAATGAACATCAACATGAGTGACATCTCAAAATTGAAGGGGCACGAAAACCCTCTAAACCACATTCGTGCTTTCAAAGATTACATGTCTATCAAGGGTATCAAGACACAGATGTTCTTAAGGATCTTTCCTTCATCTCTCGACACCATTCCCAAACAGTGGTTCTACTCTCTATACCACAAGAAAATTTCTACTTGGGATGATGCAGCCATCGAGTTCACTAAGAAATACGCGGATAATGCCGAGATTCAAGTTAACATGCGCACTCTAGAAGTTCTTACCCAAAACGAAAAACAACGGTTCACCGACTTCCTAAGTAGGTGGAGGAAGACTAGTACCCAATTTGTTGAACGTCCAGATGAGGCCACTCTTGTGGAGAAGTTCGTGGACAATCTAAGTCCTATTTATGCAAATCACTTGAGGTATCAAAACATCAAGTCTTTCAAAGATTTAATGGTGTTAGGTACAAGGATCGAAGACGATATTTGCATAGGACCCTTGTCCAAAACTATAGGACGTGGATATCAAGGTTCAACATCAGTTGGAAGTCGTTCCTACAGTTCCACTAGTAAGACCGACGATGTCAACCTCGTCGAATCATCCAAGAAGAACAACACACCAAGAAAGTTCACCGACATTGGTGATACATATACAAATGCGCTGAAAAGGTTAATGAAACAAGGTAGAATCCAACCACTAGGACCCACACCCGACCCAGAATAGAAGTATAAATTCTGGGATGACAATGCTTATTGTGAGTATCATAAGGGTAAAGGACACGACACAGAGAATTGTTATAGGCTGAAGCATGCTCTCCAAGACATGATTGAAGATGGACATTTGCCTATCCCTCCCGCAAGTAAGCCTAACAACACAAAGAATCCTCTTGGAGTTCTGATGATCTCAGATGAGGAATCCACCTTGGATTGCTCACAACTTATCTCTCCAATCGAAGATGAGATCAATATTGTCGACCATGGAGAAGCCAACTCTACCATCAGGCCAACTATTGCAGATTTTGTCGCATTGGCAAGAAGTATGAGTAGACAGGTTGCTGAGCTGAAAGATGTCGTGTCATCCCTGCGAAGGTCAAACATCTGAACTCAAAGAGCCACGCAAATAGCCTTCAACCTACCCTACGAATCTACAATGCAAGAAGCCATCACGGTAATTGACTATTTCAATAAACAGAATATCAATCCGGAATCCGAAATCCTACGCTTGAAAGAGCTCAACACTATCAATGGCGTTTGGGCTGACGATGACGAAGATGTTTACCTCAAAGAACATGTAACACCCCCATATTCTGAGGAGCCTTAACTAGGCCTTCCTTAGCATATAAGGGCGTTACCATCTCGGTTGCCCGAGGTAAGCAATCATCAAAAGTCGATAAAAGAACAATTATGGTTACATTTACAAACGTTGCAACCAACTAACAAAATAAAGATACACCTCATCAACTACACACTATCTCTACCAGAACTCGTGGCGACTCATTCCCGCCAGGACTCTAGCTATCAACCACATCAACACCTGCTAAGACTAACTGCTCACCATAAGGGATCACGGCAGACATATAAACAAACAAGACAACCACACAAGGTCAGTAACCGAGGCAAGACTCAACATGAACCAACATCAATTAT
This sequence comes from Silene latifolia, assembly GCF_048544455.1. Classification (NCBI taxonomy): domain Eukaryota; kingdom Viridiplantae; phylum Streptophyta; class Magnoliopsida; order Caryophyllales; family Caryophyllaceae; genus Silene; species Silene latifolia. Next base: position 52,766,905 of record NC_133536.1, read on the forward strand.
CAACGCAACACAGCACAACCAGTCACACACAATCACACCCACTCCAATCAATCTCTGTCACTGACTGTCCACTAGACCAGCCCTGCCAGTGGGGGACCGCAGCCGTACCCACCAAATCCTCGCTCATCATACCGAGGGATAATCCTGTCCCATTAATGTGCACATCCCCTCCCGTGGCAAGTTCCACGGAGGGCGAAACTAGGGCGTGAAGCCACTCCCGCAAGTGACTCCACTCAGCCGAGGACGCACCTCGAGAACCAGAGACAACCAATCACAGACAACTGCAATACAACAACAACCAACAAACTTTATACACCAACCAATTACCACATATACGCTGCCACACAAACACTACAACAACACAACAATCACGACTCAACAGCCGACACACTAGACCATCCACAGGAACTGAGTAGGCGAACCTACCTTTAAGCAACTGCAACCATTCCATGCCAACACACGCAATATCCAGCAACCAAGAAACACCTATACACACAATACAATCATCTATTGCTACCATTCTAATCCTAACTGAAAACACAAGACACAAATGATGATGACGACATACCTACAAGAGGAAAACTTGGCAAAGGATCGCTACACGACTCAAGCTACGCACTCCTAAGGCATAAGAACCTTCAAGGGCTTCCATGGAGGTCATATGGTGAAGGGAAGAGGAAAGGGCGACATATAGGTTTAGGAGAAAGAGGCGGAAATGATTTGCGGATTTAATAAAACACGATTATAAACCCTCGCTGAAAAGACGCTACTCGATCGAGTATCCAAGCTACTCGATCGAGTAGCCTCTACTCTATCGGGTACCACCCCTAACTCAAAACAAAGGATAACTTTGGTATGCACTTCTAAGGACTATTACTGCTCCCTAGGTCGGTCAACGCTGGTCAACGGGTCTCCAAAAGGGCGAGTATTACAGTCTTCCCCCCTTAAAAATAACTTCGTCCCCGAAGTTCAACTCACCCAACCAAAGGCCACGATACGGACACAAAGCGGCCTCACAACTCCTCCGACATAGGTCACTGTTCTCGAAAACACCATCCCCCCCGTGTCATCATCATCAACTGTCTGACACTCCATATAGATCGACCTCTACAAACTACCACTTGAAATACCAACCTCACAACACGAACCGGCACAACCAACGATTACCCAACACATTACGAGATTACACTTTCACTAGCAACAACCATCAACACGAAATATTTCTCGTTAACAGGTTCTATTCCCAACGCATGACAATATAACTAACTTTATATGACCGTCTTTTAAGCATACTACTCAACTTTACTTCAACACACAAGTGCAAACAATTATAATTTCATACAAGAAATGTAACTAAAGTCATAGAAAACATTATAAACAAACAACAAAATGATTGCAATATCAGTCTTTTTATTTTGCGACATTACTCTTCCCCTCTAAAAAGGAACTTCGTCCCCGAAGTTCACCACCCAATTACTACACATGTTACGTACTACTTTCGTCTTGACACATATATCTAACCCATATCATTCATTATTGACATTACTCATTAATCATACAACCATTAAACCATAAAATATATGCAACCATATTCGAATAACTAGCCACCGTCAAGAATGCATGTATATACCATATGTATTTATATATGGAAGGACACAACTCCGGTATAATATAATTAGTAGACATTACGGATGTAAAATTAATGCAATAAGAAGCAATTACTACTTCACTATTCGTTACGAATACGCATCTAAAATCCAAACACGACTTCCAACATGAAATTAACGGTTCAAACATTTAACTAATCATCAATAACCATGTTAAACACCAAAACATGTAATTATATAACCATTAAACAATTTTATTTTACGAAAAGTTCCTGTAACAGTGCTACTCGATCGAGTATATAGGGTACTCGATCGAGTGTCCGCTACTCGATCGAGTGTCCGCTACTCGATCGAGTGTCTTGGCAACTCGATCGAGTAGCCCTGAGATCAGAATACCCCATTCCTGTCACTCCTGCAGCTACTCGACCGAGTGTGGGGCACTTTGTCGAGTAACCACAGGTCAAAACCTTAGAAATTCTTGTCATAATAACATATATATATATATATATATATATATATATATATATATATATATATATATATATATATATATATATATATATATATATATATATATATATATAAAACGTCACATACGCGCGAGTCGGGATGACAACCCGACCCCCTAAATCCTGCAAACAAGTTCAAACTAAGCAAATCCGGCCTTATGACCATCCATACAAACCAAAATAAAAGTTCCAACTAAGAACGACTACCATCATCCAACATCATCAACCATAAACAAAAGAAAGAAAAAGGAGTATGACTCCTGCTGCTGCTGCTGCTGCTGCTCATCCATTATCTCATCTCCACCACCATCTCCTCCCGAAGTGCCTGCTCCCGATGACCCAATACTCGCATCAACCCCTGCCCCAGCTCCAGGACTCACATACCATGGGGCCAAGCCACCAAAAGCAAAGGACGGTGGTGTCCCCCATGCCGTCTGGTCCACCCCGTAAGAGTGGAAAACCCCACTATAGTTCCCAACTCCGCTCCACCACACTGGATGTGGTCCCTCGGTCCCAATCCCCTGAGCATACGCCATCTCATGCATGTTTAGGAGTGTTAAAGTAGATGACACTCTCTCTGCCAAGTAGCTCAAACGCGTCTCCGGGGTATCGAGGTAGGGGTAACAAGGAAAAGGGTATTGCTAGCCGTGGTCTGGTCTCGGCTGTCCTCTCCCTCACACGACGAGGTCCTCTCCCCAACCTGGGTCTCTTCTCCACTGCTGCCACGTTCTCCCCCTTCTTCGGCTCGGGCATCACCTGAAGAATGGTGTCATCAATGAGGTATATCTGCAACTGCCGAGGTACATAATTATCCTCCTCCTCCTCATCGGAATCAACAGCTATCACCACCGGGTCTAACGGCTCTGTCAGTGGGAGATGCTCCGGAGCCGGGATCCTCATCCAGCTCATACCCCACACCCTCCAAGCTAGGCTACCATCAGCTAAAGTTCTCAACCATTTCTGGTCGAGGTAGTAGTCTCTGTCCATGGTAGACACCGGTGTAAATAAGGGAACATACTCAGAAGAAGCCTCAAAGGAGGCTAGCTTTTCAGCTAGCCGAGTGGCGATAGCACCACAACTCAAGTACCGAGTGGTAGAAGTAGCCATCAAGGCAAGGCTAGCACAGGCCATGGCAGGAGCATTGAAGACCACCCTCTCAGTCCGCTCTGGGTTAAGATAAGACATCAAAAGCAACGATTCATGATTGTTCAGCTTACTCATATCCGGTCTCTCATAAAGAAGGTTCGAAATAGAACGAAGGAAGATCCTCAAAGTAACATGTTGAACATCATTAATCAACATGTTGCTGGAGGTGGGAGCTGACTTTCCGGAAAGACAAGGCATAAGGCGGCAAACACCACACTCAGATGGAATCTCACTGATGGAATCCTTGGGAGGCTTGGCCAACCCAAGGTGAGAAGCAAAAAGGTCCATGGTCAACATGAAACTCGTGTTCATAAGACGTAACTCAACAGTTTGTGCAGCTGGCTCGTAATTAAACGAGCTCATAAACTCCAAAGTCAGAAAAGGGTAGGAATGCTTCCTCAACCGATACAACCCCATAAACCCCAGGGTCTCAAAAAGATATGACGGACATCCGTCTCAATCCCCAAGTCATCAAGAAGTGTGGTATCCACACAACGGGTGAGTCTCATCTTGAGTTTCTGCAATGCCACAAATCTCTCCCTCTGTTTAAAGTTTACAAACACCAACGAAGGGTATTCCGGTACAGCGGGTACCACGAGTCCACTACCTTCCCCAACTTCGGGTTGTGAAGCCCTCCCCCTCTTACTCTCACGGGTCCCTATGTTTAGTCTCGGCATCTGTTTTAGCATACGGTTTAAACAAACTTGCATAGGCACTTAAAACACATAACTTACACAATTGAACATTGAATAATCATCTAGGTACATACTTTCACCAACAAATTCCCAATTTGATATATATATATATATATATATATATATATATATATATATATATATATATATATATATATATATATATATATATATATATATATATATATATATATATATATTCATTTATAGCAATTGAGACGATCTCTATAGCAGTGAAAATTTTAACATGGTAAACATGATTTACTCGACCAATTCAGCTATCATGGCATGGCTCAAATGCTACTCTCTCTCTATATATATATATATATATACTTGATAGCATGTGCAACATTCATATATGTTCATAGAAAAGCAACTTAATACATGCCATCACCAACTTTCAACATTATGAGCAAACCTCTCAATTAAACTAGTCAGACGGTCTCTACAGCTGTAATCATTTTGACACATTCATCAACAATTAACATCACCATTACTATAATAAAGGTTTAACTCTTGCATATACATTCATATTCCACACAAAACCTCAGTCATAGAAAACGAATTTCAATTTGGGGCACTTTTAAGACGGAGTTTTAAGGTAATTTTTAAGGTGAAAATCACAAAATCCAACTTCCAACATGATATATGTAACATATGGTACTCAATTTCATCATCCAACATGTTGAAAACAACCAAAATCAATTTTGATTTTCGCAAACCCTAGAAAATTCGTCCCCAATTTTGCAATTTCTATTTTATTTTTGGAGCAATTAACATCAACAATCATGAAAGGGAAGCATGTGAATCACATTACAACAATTACAAGTAATTTTTGTCCATGTGAATCAAAATTTCAGTTTATTCTATCATTCTAATAAATTCAAAGTGATAAAACATGTAAATAGAGAAGAAATTCATACCTTGATTAGATGGGAAGTAAAAGAACGGAATTAAACAAAGAAAACAACCCAAATTAATCACCACAACCACAAGAATATGAGAGCTTTTGAGAGATTTAGGGCTTAGGGTTTCGAATAAGGAAGAAAGAATAAGAAGAATGAGGAAAAACAAGGGTTTTATGAAACCTGTAAAGGCCACTATACTGTAGCCTACTCGATCGAGTGCCTAGGGTACTCAATCGAGTGCCCTCTACTCGATCGAGTAGGTGCTATTTCGTCGAGTATCTGCAGAAAATTCCTACATCCCGACGTCATAGCTTCCTAACTAGATCGAGTGAGGTCTACTCGGTCTAGTAAGCACTCGCACTCGGTCAAGTAAGGTTGAGTACTCGGTCGGAAGTACAAAAATTAATTAAAGATTCCTGCAAAACAATATTACGTGTCGATTCCAAACCAAGTTCGGAATTCGTCACTGGTTATCGTGCTCACTCCTATATTACCATTACTACTCAAACATATCATACCGTCTCATCAGATAAGATTCATATCATATTACGCTACAACAACTGCACACAACACGGTTTACTTGCTACTGAGTCATTCATATACACAATTATGTCACCATATCATGCCTAAACTCGTCTTCCCACATTGCTAGCAAGCTCATGCTCACATCAATTACAACATATAATTAACGATAAATTCCCACATGTCATCCAAGTGTATTACTATCACGCTCAAGCTTCAACATAAACAAATTATTCTACACAAATTAATCACCATGCAAGCGGAAATTTTCAGCCATTAAACATTGCATATACGCATCACTATCTGCTATTTCTCATATTATAACTCAGCACTTCTTTAACTATCATCATTATAGCTACGGTAGGGCTTATAAACTCATATATGATCACCATCGCTAATAACTTGAAGCAAACACCAACACGACCACTTTTCATATTACAGCATACACCTCTACATCTTTCACGCATTTCTATTATGTAAAACCTATTACGTTTCTCATTATCATCACATATACTCACTAATTCTACCAAACTTCACCACCCACGAACCAGACGCAACTATCATGCCAATATCAACTTCAACAGAGTCTCGACCACCGATAGTTCTAACGTAATCAACATACACGTTAAGCACGTAATCACGGACTCCACATTCCCATACCCACTGACTGGCTTAAGTACAATGGGGCCAAGATTTCGAAATGGGGGCGCCTACTCACCCAAAATCTAGCATCAGCTGGGGCTCCCATTATACATACACCAGGTTCATTTTATTAGACTCACTACGTTCATTAGGTTCATTTGTTATAGGTTCCAAAATCGTCGCTCTGATACCACTTTCTAACACCCCCATATTCTGAGGAGCCTTAACTAGGCCTTCCTTAGCATATAAGAGCGTTACCATCTCGGTTGCCCGAGGTAAGCAATCATCAAAAGTCGATAAAAGAACAATTATGGTTACATTTACAAACGTTACAACCAACTAACAAAATAAAGATACAACTCATCAACTACGAACTATCTTTACCAGAACTCGTGACGGCTCATTCCCGCCAGGACTCCAGCTATCAACCACATCAACACCTGCTAAGACTGACTGCTCACCATCAGGGATCACGGCAGACACATAAACAAACAAGACAACCACACAAGGTCAGTAACCGAGGCAAGACTCAACATTAACCAACATCAATTATAAAAAAAACACAGCACAACCAGTCACACACAATCACACCCACTCCAATCAATCTCCATCACCGACTGTCCACTAGACCAGCCCTGCCAGTGGGGGACTGCAACCATACCCACCAAATCCCCGCTCATCATACCGAGCGATAACCATGTCCCATTAATGTGCACATCCCCTCCTATGGCGGGTTCCACGGAGGGCGAAACTAGGGCGTGAAGCCACTCCCGCAAGAGACTCCACTCAGCCGAGGATGCACCTCGAGAACCAGAGACAACCAATCACAGACAGCTGCAATACAACAACAACCAACAAACTGTATACACCAACCAGTTACCACATATACGCTGCCACACAAACACTACAACAACACAACAATCACGACTCAACAACCGACACACTAGACCATCCACAGGAACTGAGTAGGCGAACCTACCTTTAAGCACCTGCAACCATTCCATGCCAACACACGCAATATCCAGCAACCAAGCAACACCTATACACACAATACAATCAACTATTACTACCATTCTAATCCTAACTGAAAACACAAGACACAGATGATGATGACGACATACCTACAAGAGGAAAACTTGGCAAATGATCGCTACCCGACTCAAGCTATGCTCTCCTAAGTAATAAGAACCTTCAAGGGCTTCCATGGAGGTCATATGGTGAAGGGAAGAGGAAAGGGCGACATATAGGTTTAGGAGAAAGAGGCGGAAATGATTTGCGGATTTAACAAAACACGATTATAAGCCCTCGGTGAAAAGACGCTACTCAACCGAGTGGCCCACCTACTCGATCGAGTGGCCCCTACACGATCGAGTATCCAAGCTACTCGATCGAGTAGCCTCTACTCTATCGAGTACCACCCCTAACTCAAAACAAAGGGTAACTTTGGTACGCACTTCTAAGGATTATTACTGCTCCCTAGGTCGGTCAACGTTGGTCAACGGATCTCCAAAAGGGCGGGTATTATAGAACATCCCTTGGTCAAAACTTTGGAAGATTTCGACATAGATCATCTAACTCGATCTGGTCGCCCATATCAAAATGTCACCCCAGTGCAAATAAATAATTCAACTACTAATGGGAATGTCGCATCTCTAATAGAAAACAATGAGGATTCGATCACTGACCACCTAATGAAGCAACTATAGAAGACAAAGGCTGATCTTTTAGTCTGACAACTAGTAGTTAGATCTTTCCCACATTGCCAAGCTTTGCTGCAAGCATTGGCTAAACTCAACGTAGCACACTGTTTTAGCAGGATTTTACTGGAAGGAATCCGGTTTGATAATATAGTGATCAGGGTATCTAGTTCTATATATCTGGAATAATATGAGTAAATAACAAGGGAAGAATTAAGTATAAGGAATAACGTTTTTTTATTATCTTATAAGCCGAGTACAATATTGTATGTAAATCTGAATATTCAAGAGTAGAAAGAGATAAGGTGTAAAAATAATTGACTAAAAATTGAATACCCTTACAATTGCTTAGATTCTACTATTTATAGTTCTCTACCGTCCTCTCAACGTTACAATGAATAACGTTATAAATGAATAACGTTCTCCCCAAAGGTAGGAGTTGTTGCCGGATTAATAGGGCATGTCCCCTATTAATCCGCTTGACTTATTCTTCTTTTAACGAACCTTGGGCTCTTTCTCTTCTTTCCGTCCAAATTCATAATTGATAGAGTCTTTTGGTTGGACTTGGTCTTCCTTGAATATAGGACACGGTTATTTGACTTGTACAACTTGTATTTCTTGTTTATCTCCTCAATCCAGGCTGCTTTAATAATTTGCCAAGCTGTTCTATACTGACCATCAAGCTTCTCTTCCAGGATTTAGTAGCCTGCCTACCATAATATTCTTCAACAGCTAAATAATAGTTAGATTTGTCCGGTCTTCGCATTCTTCAGTCAGCCTTGTAAGGTCAGGCCAGGTTATGGTCAGGCCAGGCAAATCTGGGCCTAACAATTGCCCCTTGACATTTTACCCGTGCTGGATCAGGCCAGGGGTGAGGTGTCAATTTTTACCGGGCTGAATAATAAAGAGACTTACACTTAATCAATGACTCTTAGACTCCTAGTTACCGTTGAACACTATAACGGCTAGGTGATGTCATGCTGAGAGTTTTGCAATCCCTAGTGTTTTCACACCGTTATAGATTTTCTATAAATACGGTATTTAGGGCAAGATTATCTTTCACCAAATTTCCTCCACTTTGTTTGCTAAATATTCTTCTGAAATTCTTCTGAAATTCTTCTGAAATTCTTCCATACTTCTCAGTAATCTTGTTCTGTTAGTTTGTATTTTCTCAACAATTTCAATCATAATAAATCAAACACTTAAAAACATGGGAGCAAAGAAACGCCCTGCATCCCAGAAAGCTGCTGCTGCCGAGCCTGAACCTATAGACGTCCAGGAAGAAGAAGTGATGGAGATTGATCCTCCTGCTCGTGCTGTGGCTTTTAAGTACCAGGATTCTGTTTTCACTGCCCTTCAATCTTTGGATCCTTACTTTCCTGAAGAGAACTTGTTGAAAACAAATTATGACAAGATATTAAGGGAGAAGAAAATAATTCTGAATCGACCGAGGTATGGATTCTCGAGTCTTGTCCGATTAGGGCTAACGGGTATCACCTGGTTGGTTCTGTATTTTCGAATGGGCATTCAAAGCAGGCTGTAAGTTACCTTTTACTCCCTTAATGATTGACACCATCCGTGCTATGGAAGTGTCACCTTTTCAGATTATGCCGATGGTTTGGAAACTTGTTCATTCCATAGAAAATTTATGTGCTAAACACAATCTTGTGATTACTCTCAATGATATCAAGGCAGTATATCATTTTAAAAATCCTTCTGTTGGTCGTTTTAATTTGAGAATTAAGTCAAAGATGACTCCATTAATTACTAACCTGGATTCTGGAGACGACAAGAGTTGGGCAAAGACTTTCCTGTTTATCCGGATGAGACTCGGGATCGGCTTTGATTACCCGAGATATCCTTCTTTGGAGAGTGGTAGGTTTCTGTACTTTTAATTTGTAGCTATATTGAATGAGAGTGAGGTATATAAGTCTTACCTGTATATTTTGTTTCTGTAATGTTTGTAGCTCCTGATTGGAATCATGATCCTCTAGATGAAGAGGCTATTGCAAGGATAGATGCTTTCCTTGCCATTCCTGAGGAAGAGAGGACCTGGCCAACTTGCTTGGGCAGGGAATTGTTGCCCCGGTATATGAAGACCAAGTTGACTGGGGTTAAAGTACCCAAAGGCAAGCCTAGTTCTACTGCTCTTTCCTGTACGTCTTCTGTATGCTTTTATGTTGGCCGTTATCTTCCTGTCGTTCTTTGCTTGATATTCACGTATATTTTTATATATTCAGTATTTAGGTCTTCTGCTAGGCTGGCTAGCTTTTCTGCAAAGGATTTGAAGGCTGGGGTGGCTAGGATTGCTGAACAGTCCAAGAGCCAGGAGGCTAGTGGGAGCAACAAAACGCTTGATATCCTGGTTTCTGAGATTCAGCCTCTTCAAGATCTTCCCAGGGTAATTTCACCGGAGATTGTCCAGGCTCAGAAAAGAAAGAGGGAAGATGATATCTTGGGAGAGGAGGAAGGAGAGAAACACCCATCCCGCTCGGCCACTCGGGAGTATAAGGCAAGTGCCTGCTAGGATTGATGACATGGATGATGCCCGGGCTCGGATAGATGAGTTTTCTGCAAAGATGAGCGACCAGCTATTGTCTGCTAGTACTCTTGAGTCGTCTACCAGGGTGGTTTCTATTCTGACTTCTCTTGTAACAAGGGCTGCTGAACTTGCTTCCCAGGCTAGGGAGGTTAGTTGTAAAGGGATATTTTTAATTGTTTATGTGCTTTTTGTTTTACCTTGTATTTGGCTAATTGATTTCGTATGTATGTAGGGGTTGGATGCGGGTCAAGCTCTTTGCTTGTCACCTTAGAGATGCCCAGGCCAGGGTTTCTAGTTTGGAGGAAAAACTGGATAAACTTAATCGTGACCTGCACACATCCAGGGGTAATGAAGTAGTACTCAATCTCGGTTGGCGGGTAGGGAGTCAACCCGGGTCGCTATAGTTTGTGAGGTGGTGCGAAAAATGCCGAGAAGGCTGTCAGGCTGGAGTTGGAGGTCGAGAAGCAGGCAATGCGGGATCGTTGAGAAAGAATGAGGAGCTTGTCTTTGAAAAGGAATTGGTGGAGGCGAGGTTGGCTGATGCTGCTCAATACTTCTTCGGGAAAGGCCGGGTTGATGCTATGAGAGATCCAGAATCTGACCGGGCTAATTGGAATCCGGACCGGGATGAGATGGCTTTGGACACTCAGTATCCTGATTTGGCCAGTATGGGGCAAGAAGAAGAAGTGGATTCTCCTCCTTCCAAGGCAAAGTCAGGTGATCAGGAAATGGTGGATGGTTGTGAGTCGGTTACTGGCTCAAAAATAGTTTAGTTTTTTCTTTTGGGTTTTGGTCTATCCAGGGGGAATGTCCCTGGAATGAATATTTATTAATTTTTAATTTTGGCCCATCCAGGGGGAATGTCCCTGGAATGGATGGTTATTAGGTAGGACCAATTATTTTGGGTGAATAAATATTTGGTCTTTGTTTTGTTTCTTTTTGTGTTTTGACAAGGTACTTTTGTGATGTTGGACATGTACTTGGATCGGCCGATTATTCGATGGATCGAGCCGTTTTTAGGCTTGGATCGCCGATTTTGTCTTGGATCGGCGATTTTAATGTGTTATGGGTGGGGTTGTTGCCTGTCTGGAGGGCTTATGTCCCTTGCCTGTCTGGAGGGCTTATGACCCATTTATGCCATACAGTCTAGGAATAGATTTTGTATGTTGAGCTCAATATTTAAAGGCCTGTTTTGCAACTGAATTTTGGATATCAGTTGGATATCTGCAACTGAATTTTGGATATCAGTTGTATATTTGGTGGGGGTGGCCCCCAATCTTTAAGATTTGTTTTAAATAAGATGCAATATGTAAAACAAGTGTTGAAGATTTCACTAAGTAAATATGAGGACATAGATAAGTACTTGGGCACATAATTTGAAGAAATCATATATGGCATTTATTCATATAACTGCAAGTATCATACACGTAGTTTTCAGGCAAGAAGTGTTTAAAGTAAAAAGTTATACCTGGATTGTGCGATATATTCTACATGTGAAATAGTTTTAAATGTGTAATATTCCAGGCTCTTGGGATCATTTCGCCGTCCAGGGTCTGTAATCTATAAGCTCCCTGGCCGACTATTGAATCAATCAGATAGGGACCTTCCCAGGTTGGGGCCAATTTGCCAGCATTCTTTTCTTTTGTGTTTTGGAAGACTTTCCTGAGGACAAGATCTCCTACCCCGAATACTCGGCTTTTGAGTCTTGTTGTAGCTTCTCGCTACTCTTTGCCGATATCTTCGCTAATCTAAGCTTGCTTTGCATCTCTTAGCTCTTCTCGTTAAGTCCAGGCTATCCTCCATTAGAGGTATATTGTTTGTTGTTGTGTTCAGCTACATCGGGTGATGGAATGTCCACCTCGGTAGGGATTATCGCTTCACATCCATAGACCAAGGAGTAGGGGGTTTGGCCAGTGGATGTTTTAGGCGTGGTTCTGTCAGCCCAAAGGACCAGGGGGAGCTCTTCAGCCCATCTACCTTTTCTTCTTTCCAGCTTTTTCTTTATGCAGCTGATTACCACTTTATTACTGGATTCTGCCTGACCGTTGGCTTTTGGATATCCTGGTGTGGATGTTACCAGATTGATGTTCCATTGAGCACAGAAGGCTGCTGTTCTTTTTCCCACAAATTGTGTGCCATTGTCGCATATTATTTCAGAGGGGATGCCATATCTACATATGATGTTGTGTTTGATGAATGCTATGACATCCTTTTCCTTGACTTGCCTGTATGATTCAGCTTCTATCCACTTGGAGAAGTAATCAGTCATTGCTAGCATGAAAACTTTCTGTCCGGGTGCTTGAGGTAGTTTTCCTACTATATCCATGCCCCACTTCATAAATGGCCAGGGTGCGGATATGGAATGTAGTTCTTCAGATGGCTGATGGATATATGGTCCATGAATCTGACAAGCTTTGCATTTAGAGCTAAAATCCAGGCAATCGGCTCTCAAGGTAGGCCAATAATATCCTGTTCTGAGTACTTTGCTTGCCAGGCTTCTTCCACCTTTGTGATTTCCACAGTATCCTTCATGGATTTCAGACAATATTTGTTCAGCTTCCTGTGGTTCCAGGCATCTGAGGTACGGCCCAGCCTGCGATTTCTTAAAAAGCACGTTGTCAATAATAGTATATGAAGCAACTTTTATTTTTAGTGCTCTGGCATCTTGCTTATTTAAGGGAAGGGTTCCTGTTGTAGCTTGATCATAGTAAGGTTTTGTCCAAGAATTAGCAATGTAGATTGGGAAACTTTCATCTTGTTTATTTATTGCAGGTTCTAATAGATGCACGATGGGTATTTTGTCAAAGTCAAGGGGACTAAAGTTGGATCCTAGGCCGGCTAAGGCATCGGCCTGGGTATTCAAATCCCTGGGTATTTGATCAATATTAAAATTTCTAAATTTTTCTTTTAAAATTCGGACAACGTCTAGATAAAGTATCATTTTGGAGTCTTTTAAGATATATTCCATTTACTTGGTTGGAGATAAGAAGGGAATCAGTGCGTACCTTTAGGTTTTGCACACCGAGGTCAATACATACCTTTAATCCGGCTATCAGGGCTTCATATTCTGCCTCATTGTTGGTGGCCTCAAATGCGCAGCTAATAGCTTGTGCTATCTTATCCCCCTGTGGCGATTTTAGTACTAACCCTAGTCCTGTGCCCCTCATGTTGGCTGCACCATCGATGAATAGGGTCCATTCTAGGTCTGTTTGATCGCTGGTCAGTTTATTTACTTCCTTTATTAGGTCGGGTTCTAGGGTCGGACTAAAATCAGCCACAAAATCAGCCAATGCTTGTGATTTAATTGCTGTCCTTGGTTCAAATGTTATATTGTATGTGCTTAGCTGGACTGACCATTTGCACATTCGTCCGGACAATTCAGGTTTCCTAAGTACAGACTTGATAGGAAGATTGGTTCTGACTATTATTGGGTGACTTTCAAAATATGGTCTTAATTTTGTGCAACTCATAATTAAAGCTAAAACATATTTTTCAAGTAAGCCATACCTGATCTCTGCATCCAGTAGACTTTTACTTACATAGTAGACAGGGTGTTGTTGTCCGTCTGCTTCTTTGACCAGGACTGCACTGATAGCAGTTTCTGTGACTGACAGGTATACTGTCAGGGGTTCATCTTTGACTGGTTTTGCCAGCAAGGGGGGAGAGGATAGGTATATCTTCAAGTCTTCAAAGGCAGCCTGATGATCAGGGGTCCATTGGAAGTCCTTGTTTTTCCTTAGCAGGTTATAAAATGATTTGCATCTTTCTGATGATCTTGAAATGAACCTGTTCAGGGCTGCTATCCTTCCAGTCAGCTTTTGTATGTCTTTGACTGTCTTTGGTGGTTCTAGCTCCAGGATAGCTTTGATCTGTTCAGGGCTGGCTTCTATTCCTCTCTTTGTCACCATGTAGCCCAAGAATTTGCCTGCTGAGACTCCGAAGTGGCATTTTTGTGGATTGAGCTTCATATTGAATTTTTCCAGTATTTGAAAGGCCACTTCCAGGTCTTTGACGTGGTCTTCTGCCTTTTTTTATTTGACTACCATGTCATCTATGTAGACTTCCATGGTGTCTCCTATCTGATCTTTGAACATCATGTTGACTAGCCTTTGGTAGGTTGCACCTGCATTTTTTAATCCAAAGGGCATAGCAGTATAACAATATATACCTCTTTCAGTGATGAAAGTGTGCTTTCTGGTCTCTGCTGGATGCATTTTTATTTGATTGAATCCGCTGGAGGCATCCATGAATGTCAACATTTCGTGGCCTGCAGTGGCATCTACCATTGCATCGATGTGTGGTAGGGGAAATGGATCTTTTGGGCAGGCTTTGTTTAAGTCGGTGTAATCTACACAGACTCTCCATTTGCCATTTTTCTTTTGGACAACTACCACGTTTGCGAGCCACTCAGGGTACATTACTTCCCTGATCATTCCCATGTCCAGTAGCTTGTCAACTTCTTGGTTGATGATTTCATGCCTCTCTGCAGCAAATTTTCTTCTTTTTTGCTGTACAGGCTTAAAAGATTTGTCAATGTTCAACTTATGAGTAATAACATCAGCATCTATACCAGTCATATCAAAATGTGACCAAGCAAAACAAGACATTTTAGTTTTGAGAAAGCTGACCAGATTTGGTTTGATTGAGTCGGGTGCATCTGACCCTACAAGTACTTTCCTGTCAGGGAATTCTGGATCTAATGTGACTTCTCCTGTTTCCATCTGTGTTTGTGCTATAAATTCTTCCCTGACAGGTGACTTTAATTGCTATGCAAGGGACTTACCTGACTTTGAGGGTTTCAAAGCCTGAGTGTAACATTCCTGAGCCGTCCTTTGTTCTCCTCTGATGGTGGTTATCCCCCATTCTGTTGGAATTTTTACGCATTGATGGTATGTTGATGGGATTGCTTTGACATTGTGGATCCATGGTCTGCCCAGAATTACATTATACGAGGATAGGCAATCCATTACTCCAAATCTCTCATATGAAGCCACGCCTTCCACATAGGTAGGCAAATCTGGGCCTAACACACACGACTCTACTCCAGACGATGTGGTCAGTCTAGTCCTCCAGGACTCAATCAAGCTAAGTTACCCAGTTACTTTCTCAGATGAAGATTTGCCACCTTTCGGTCTCACTCATAATCTAGACTTGTACATCAATGTCACATGTCTCAAAAAGAATGTACCCATGACACTAGTGGATGATGGCTCCGCAGTCAACATCATACCACTAAAAACAGCTTACAAGCTAGGCATAAAATAGTCAGATTGGACCCCAACTAATCAAGGTGTTCACGTATACAATGGGACGTAACGCAAAGTGATATGCCTCATCACTCTTACTATAACCAGTGGACCAATCGAAAGAAAGGTCAATTTTCAGATAGTGGACATCGAGGCGTCTTTTAACATACTTATAGGAAGGCCATAGATTCACGCTTCCAAAGCTGTGACATCCACACTTCATCAAAAGATCAAAATCCCTCTAGATGGTCAGATAGTGATGATCACTTCGCCACCTATCACAACAGTAATCGAGAAAATGTCCAACAATCAAGTCGTGTCAGATCCGGTGCATGAGTTAGGAGGATTTCAAATCATCAATCTTGTAGAAAGCGAATTAGGTCCTCTATATTTCAACCAATATTCTAACAAAGTGGTCAACCACATACTTAAATCCCAGGGATACTTCCCAGGAATGCCATTAAACCCTATCCAAAACAACACCTTCCCACCTTTCAAAGAAGACCACTCCCAGAAGATACCACTAGTATTGGGATACCAGCCCACAATATCGGAGGCTTTCGAAATGCTCGTTCAAATTCACGATTGCAAGCATCGAGGAATCCAGATGCGACCATATCACCCTACACTAAATTTGTATTTCGTTAAAGAATGGGACCATGAATCTTTTCACGGATTTCCTAAACCTTGGATGTTTAAAGGCAACAAGTTAGTTGGAATCGAAATGTTCTATGATTGCTATTTCATTCCTCAGGAAACAGTTCCTACCGTTAAAAATCGTCTGACACCTTGTCTCGACGAACAAGCCGTTAGCCTTTTGTTCGGAGAAGATCAATTCGTTAAGGCAGCCCAAGACGAGATTATTACCATGATACTACGGGATGACCACTTCAACCCCGGAGCGCTCATCACAGATGCAAACCCAGCCAATCAACAGAGAGGATGGAGAAAATCAATTAAATGGACCAACAATCAAGGAAGGCTCTTCAAAATCACGGTCGAAGAAGGAGAGATGTTCAAAGGAGAACCAGAAGAAGACGAGTTCGAATCTGAGTCGGAGTCAGAAACTGAGTCTAAGTCTAGGGAAGTGATTAAAAAGTCTCCTCTTGTTGTCACTCCCCATCCCATCGTTTCTCCTAGTTTAGCATTGTCTAGTAATAGTAGCTCGGGGAATGCCCCAACAACTGTCTTCTTGCCGCCACTGACTACCGCGCAGATGAGTTCTTTGTTTCAACTATTTTCAAACATTAATATGAATAAATCTGATTCTGCTTACTCTTCGTGTTATCTTGATTGCAATTCTATTTATGATGATACTGAGGATTATCCTAACCCAAACTCAATCGAACTACATCCCTACATAATTAAAGAAATACTGGAAGAGGGAAAAGAGGCACCAGTTATAGAGAACACTAAACCTATCAACGTAAGGACAAATTTGGAACCCCAAGAACTTAGGATAGGGACAACCCTAGACCCAAATGAAAGAGCTCGCTTTATCGACATTCTTCAGGAATTCAAAGACGTTTTCTCTTGGTCCTACAAACATATGCTAGGGATAAACATGGATATTACCGAACATCAAATCCCAGTCAGGCCAGGTTTCAAACTCATAAAGCAGAAACTTCGCCGAATAAGAACATAATGGGCTCTCAAGATTAAGGAAGAAGTGGACAAGAAATTCAAAGTCGGGTTCATCATTCAAAAGCAAAGAAGGTTATGGAAGAAGTCCATGATGCAGAATGAAGTCCTCATATGAGTGGACCAATGATGGCATAGAAAATCATGCGTCTAGGATACATGGACAACGATGGAGACAGATTGCATCAAATACCTAAGACATTGCCACAATTGCCAGATCTCCGGGAATGTGCAACACGTCCTGCATTTTTCTACTATACATGATGACATCTCCTTGCCATTTTCTACTTAGGGAAATGACATCATCGGGAAGATCACTCCAGCTGGGACGGGTGGTCATTGTTACATTTTAGTAGCCATCGATTACTTCACGAAATGGGTAGAACCATAATCCTATATTGCTCTAACATTCAAGCATGTGGCTACGTTCATACAAACTAATATCGTCTGTCGATATGGGTGCCCATCTGAAATAACCAGTGATAAAGGGTCTCATTTCCAAGCGGAAGCCGAACAGTTGTTGGATAAGTACAAAATCAAGCATCGCCATTCTTCGCCTTACCGACCATAGACTAATGGTGCAGTAGAGGCGCCCAACAAAAATGTCGTTATGATCCTCAAGAAAATGTTCGACAACCATCGAGATCGGCCTAGCAAGATACCCTCCGCACTATAGGGATATCGAACCTCCTTCAGTACGCCCACTGGGGCTACTCCTTTCTATCATACCTATAGCATGGAAGCCGTACAACCAGTAGAGGTAGAGATCCCATCCCTACGCATTATACTCGAAAGCCAAATACAGGAAGCAAAATGGAATTGGGAACTCATCCTCTTGGACGAACGAAGATTACGTGCCTTACATAATGTTCAAACATATCATGCACGAATTAGAAGGGCTTTCAACAAGAGAGACAAACCCCGAAATATTAAAGAGAGAGATCTAGTGCTTATTTATGTCCGAGCTCTTTTACCAGTCGCCCCAAGGGGAAAATTCAAGCCTAATTAGGCTAGGCCTCATCTAGTCAAATCTATACTCTTAGGGGGTGCGGTTAGAATTACATATTTAGATGGGAATGAGTTTTCAAATCCGACTAATCCAGACTAACTCAAGCGATATTACCCTAAAATAGACCTAAAAAACGCACCATTCGGGATCTACGTGTCGCTCCTGTGACACGTAATACACGGCCCTAGCCGACCTCGAAAAGCATGCCACCTCGCACTTGCGTTTTGGCATTTTTTTCTATTTATCCACAATATCATCAAAATAACTTAAATGAATTTTTTAAGAGTAAGTAAAGCACCATGCTTATTCCCTATGTTCATTTCAAAATCTTGCTTGGAACATTTACTCCTTTTCATTTTCTATTTTGAACTACGTTATGGGTTTTATTTTATTTTCAATGAATATGTAGGCAATCATTCAGAAGATACAACACAATCAATTTCTAATCAAAGATGTAAATAGAAGGACATTTGCTTCGACACTTGGAATTCGAAAGAATAAATAAGGGAATTGATTTTCAGTTTCTAACTAAAATAATCAGTTTATTCATCTATTAATAATACGCCAAATAATATAAAAATGCTGAAATAAAATGCTAGGATAGGATTCTAAAAATCACGCCATTTATTACAACAATAATTAATAATAAATTAAAATAAAGACTTAGGCTATTTCTATTCTTCCATCTTCCCTTTGCCTTTGTCATTTTTGCCATAATTCTTGTCTCGACCTCGAGTGGGATAATCTTGCGTTATATCTGACCTAATCACCAATGGTCTTTCTCGAGGCCTAGTCTTTCCATTTCGATCTACAATCATATTCTCAACAGGAGCATTCTTTGGCTTCTTCTTCGGGCGGGCAACTCGGAATCTAACTTCTTCTTCTTCTTCGGTCAAGTATTTCGGGTTCTCTTTCGCCACTTCACGGATCTTGTAATCAATTGGCTCATATTTTCTCAGCTTCTCGCTCTCTTACGAGGTGCTAGCCTTGGCCCATTGCAAATAAGAATCCGACACCCACAATAAACCAACTGGGACAGGGATAAACCACATGTTCCGTTGGGTCCAACGCAATGCCCATTCACGGCAGGACTCAGAAGTGTATGCCAAAGCAGTCTGCAGAATGGTGTCAAGCTTAGCAATTTTTTGTTTCATGCCAACTTGCCTCATCAGCCTCTCCGGGAAAATGTTGACCATGAACTCCAAACCTGGGATGAGAATAAATCGTGTAGGATCAAGGGATGATACTCCTGCCAACACCCTGAGGTCCCACCAAGGGACGATCCATCTGGTCAATGGACCTCCTTCGTTCTATAGTTTGTTCTTCTAGTAGTTGCAAACTCAAGTAAAGTCTACCATGTATAGCCTTGTCCTTATCACGATCGATCGTGATCGCTATCTAGGCACATCAACTAGGTGTGATGCGTTTATTTTTATAAGGTTTTTACCTTACTTTCACACGCATTTCTTTGTTATTTACGTGGCATCTAGCTACAAATGCCCCCGAATAGTCTACTTTGGTTTGTCTTGTATAAATTGCAGGTATGAACCATAAAGGAGCGAAATCAAGCCTAAACTTGTCCTAATCTCATGCATTTTGGAGAACGCGGAATCGGAGCTCAGATCCCGTCACTTAGGATGCGTGAAGTGGCTTCAGAAGGTGTCAAGGAGTCCACCCCTGCTTATGTAGCTCGATCGACCAATTTTGCTACTTAAAATGGTCGATCGAATGCTTTATCCTCCAGAAATCACTCGATCGAGCTCTGCCTTCACTTGATAGAGATAGCCATTCTCTGAAGTCTTCGATCAAGCACCATGTTTATTTGATCGAACTGTTTGTCGAGTTTTCTTCTCGATCGAGTAGTTTCATTCTACTCGATCGAGAGCCTAGGTGTTTTATGCGGATCTTGAGTTTATTTCGAGATTGACCTTTTGTATTTAGGATAAATAAGTATGACGGTAGTCATTAGTGGTTTCCTTCTTCTCCTCCCCTTCGACTTCCCTTCCCCTTACTCTCTCTTAGAACTTTATACTTGGAACCCTAATTCTGGATTGTTTTCCCTCTTTGTAATCGGTATTCTCTACTTTTAATCCTTAATTAATTACTTTGATTCATTGTTTTCTTCCCTTTACTGTCTATTGTTGTTATTATTTTCTTAGACTTTTGCTATGTTGATTTCTTATAGTTTATGTGTTATTGTTGCCTACTCGATAATTATGCATAACTAAATTCCTTTGCAAGGACATAGGGGAGCCATGATTCTAAGGGAATTATGAGTAGGTGATTAGAATTTGATGCGTTTAGATCTATGTTGTTAATCACTGCAAATAATTGTACTTGTCTATTTGAGTCGACGCAGTTAGATAATTAACCTCAGTACACCTTGACCTGGATCGAAAAATTAGAATAGGTGAGACCTGCAGTGAACATTAAGGCATTCTAATGAGGGCGGAAGCTAAGTTAGAATTGTTTTAGGGCGAATAGCGGACCGAAAGGACCTTTTCACTACCCTGTAGATTGAATTTGCATTGACCTAAGACCCTAGACTACATTTCCTAAGAATCATAGTAAACCGACTGTACTAGCTGTTTCTCTCTCCTTGATTTTTGTCGACTTTCTTCTTTACTTTTCTCTACTCTATTCTCTCTTTTGACCTCCATAGATTAGAACAAACCTTCAAAACCCCAAAGAAATAGTTACTCAGACGGACTTAGTTTAGCAGACATTTTCCCATCTCCCTGAAGGAAATGTAGATTCATATACATACTAACATACTCTTATATGTCAAAATTAATTTGTCATAAAATTAAATGTGGATTTTATGCATGCAAACAATATAATAAAAGAGAAGAAATCATATCCTTACATTGAAATTTCGGTTCAAATGGGCACAAAAGAAATCTCCTTTTCTTTTGTTCTTGAGCTTTCCAAATGGAAGAACAAGGATTCAAGTGTAGAATCCCTCCCAAAAGCATATACCCAAGGAATACATCTTAATAAACCAATACTATTTAGATCTAGTAATAATAATGGTTTTACAATAAAATTGATACAATATAAATTGTATTTTCACTCTTGAAATTTCGGTCAAGAGGTGGCGTTTTTGTGAGATTTTATTTCTCTAGAGTTATCATAAATTGTAGAGAGTTTTCAAGGATTTTCTTACACTAGGAAAAATAAGATGGGAGGAATGAATGATGTAAAAGAGAAGAGCTTTCCTCTCTTTCTTGTTGGTGGCCGAAAAAGGGGCATTGGGTAGTATGCCCAATGCCTTTTGTTTTTGCTCTTCACAAGAGACTAGGCATGCAAGCCTACTACCTAGTGTCATGATTGTGTTTTTATTTAAAAATAAATAACACAATATTTACTAAACACACACCCATATTTCGGTTTTAAGTATAAAATGGAGAATCCATTTTATTTTGTCATTTGTCAAATTTGTCACATGTAACATGTTACATGACATGTTACGATGCAATGTATTTTTATCATATTAAAAATCAACATACTCATAAAATATGTCATTTACAAAATCGACTAGTAATTCGTAATTACTTGTACCAAAATATTTCACCAATTTATAAATCGTATTTATAATAATTCATTCAAATTTAATTGTTTCTTTAAACAATAATTTCATCCGAGTAATGATACAATTCGTTACTCAGACCGTATCTCATTTAATTACATTTCAATTTGATACGTAAATTATACTCACAAAATCATCCGTCAATTTTAAGCAATTTAATTAACTCGTATCGGTATACGATTAATTAAATAATCAATTAAGAGTATTTCCCTATAGGTATGACCTAAGGGGATCAACTGATCACCACCGTCGCACGACAGTAATGTCAAACTCTAGTCAGCCAATCATTACCGATATGTGTGGACCAGTTGACTTGTAAAATATTACATCCCACATGTATTCTTAAAATGAGATTTAATAATGATATTTAAATCATGTGATCGCACTATTGTTGAGGACACATTTCCCAACACTCCCTGTGGAGATCGACCCTACTTCTGCTAGCTTCTGTTAGTTGTTTTAGGTATTTATTTTTGGTACTAAAACGACGGTATCAAATTTTGGCGCCGTTGCCGGGGAGGTGGCGTAATTTTGGTGCCTATTTTAAGTCTGTCTCTCGTCTCAAGGAATTTATTCCTTGAGACTGATCTCATATTTTTCTAGTGCTTAGGAAATTTATTCTAGAAGAGAACATTGTCATACCTGCCCTTCTGTAGACTCTGTTTGACAATATGCCTAACATCGCCAATCACTCAGAACCTACGGTGGATTCTCTACCTAAAGGTTTCTTGCTTCCTACTACAGATGCAGGGACCTTATGGATCCATCCATCTTATATACAATTGGTTGAGAGAAATCTCTTCAAGGGATAACCTGGTGAAGATCCATGTAAGCATATAGAGCTGTTTACAGAGTATTGTTCCACCATTCCTTTAGCTGCTGGGGTGACACATGATAAGGTTAAGGGATTTCGTTTTTCCTTTTCTATGATTGATGACGCCCGAGAATGGTTGAGAGATTTGGACAGGGAAGCTGCCGATGTTCCTGAATGGAGTTCCCTTGCTTTAGCTTCTACAGACGGTATTTTCCACCACAGCGCACTAAGGCGTTGAGAGGCCAAATAAGTGCATTCGAACAATTGCCTACTGAGGATCTGAATGGGGCTTGGACTAGGTTCAAGAAACTTGTTCGTTTTGTGTCTCATCACGGTTTCAAACGTTGGTTCCTATGTACCGAATTTTACAATGGGTTATATCCTGACCAGAGAGCCATACTAGATAACGCGGCCAAAGGGAGGTTTTAGAAAAATGTCGAAGATGATAAAGTATGGCATTCTATTGAAGAAATGGCGATTCAAGTTGCTGAATATGGAAATCCCAGAGGAGGTAGGCAAGTAAATGAATCTTTGGTAGCTGAAGCGGAAAGTTCCAGTGGAAGGTTAGAAAATTCGGAGGTTCTACAAACTTTGGGTGTGCATGAACAAGTCTGTGCCATAGTTGAGCAAGAGGTAATTTATGGCAGATGCGGTACAGAGGGACACGACCCTATTACTTGTATGGCGGATGTGGAGCGAGTACGTGCTTATCGACAATTCAAGCAAGGAGTGTCGTTCTCTAAACTATATGAAGACTTGACCATGACAAGTGCCTCTAGTCCTGCTAAACCAATGCCACAATAAGTTGATTCACCCTCTACAATCGAAGAACTTGCAGAGTTGAAGTCCTTGGTGTTGAATTTAGCACTTCAGCTTGAAAGGAAGTCTGACAAAGACGACAATTTTATAGAAGAGCTGCAAGACCAAGTTGCGCCTCTTACATCCGCGCAAAGTCAAGTGAATCAGCCACCTCAATGTGACCCGATCAATGCCATAAATCTCCGAAGCGGTCTTACCTATGATGGACCGAAAATGCCGGAAGATGATGATATAACTGCTGATGAGATCCTGGAAATTGTTTTGGAGGAGTTAATTAATGATGTCCCTGCTGAGCATCATCAAGTCACTCGATGGAATGTCACTTCTTCTTGATCGAGTAACTTATCCTCCGAAAGTACTCGATCGAATACTCCCACTGCTCGATCGAAAGAAGCTCAAACTGACGTTCTCGATCAAGAAGGTTGTTTTAGCAGGATTTTCCTTGAAAAGGATCCGGCTTGATTATTGAGTAATTAGGGTATCTAGTTCAATAGGTTTAGAATAATAATATAAATGATAAGAAAGAATTATGTATAAGAATATTGCTCGTATTACTTTAAAAAGCTAAGTACAATTTCGTGTATATGACTGAATACTTAGGAAAGGATGAGGGATAAAATGTGAATAACTAATGAATCATGAATGAATTTACAAATGCTAGATTACAATATTTATAGTCCTACAAATACTAACGTTGTTGATACTGTCGTTTCGTACCAAAAATAAAATACCTAAGTACTACTAACAGAAGTCAGCGGTAAGTAGGGTCGATCTCCACAGGGAGGCGGTGTACTATCTATTTGTCTATTTATCTGTCTAATGTCACAATGCTGGGGGTTTGATTGATTGTGAACTAACTAAACTACTGAAACTAAAGGTAAGAGAAGGGATGAAGGGAATTAGCAATAAGAGAAAGGGAGTATGCTAGGAGTCGGTCTACCGTGGCAGCTATCAGATCTTATACTATCGGGAATACTAAGGCGATTAGACTATTGATAAGAAGAGCTATGGTCGTCACCTTTCGGTCCTTAAACCGCCCTAGAGCGTAAACAGCTTAACTTTCATCCTCACTGCAATACCCTATTGTAATTAAGCAAGCCTTCCCTTCCAATCTTTCGATCCAGGTCGGGGTTAACTAGATTTATGGTCTCCTGCATGCATTCATTCGACCGGATAACAATTAAATTGCCCAATACAATTCCTATCGCAAGACTAATCTATATAAGTCAATTAAAACATTGCTACCACGGCTTCCCTAATCCTAACATACTACGGGGAATTAGCTA
The DNA here is from genome assembly GCF_048544455.1 of Silene latifolia. NCBI lineage: Eukaryota > Viridiplantae > Streptophyta > Magnoliopsida > Caryophyllales > Caryophyllaceae > Silene > Silene latifolia. The sequence goes on from NC_133536.1 coordinate 52,791,577, forward strand.
CTCATAATAAAATAAGCAATGACAATAATTAAAGAAGAAATAAGCATTAAAAGAGAATAAGGGAAGAAATTACTGAATTAAGTGATCCGGAAAAGAAGGAGCAAAGTAACAGTGTAAAAGTGACAGAGTATTAAGAGTAATTAGAGAGGAGAAGCCCTCCGGATAAAAAGCATAACATAACTGACGACCTAACTCCTATTTATAAGAAATTAGGAGTTTAATTAAACCTAATGACGGAAAATAACTAAAAAGCCCAGCCCGTCAGCAAAATCCACTCGATCGAGTAACTAAATCACTCGATCGAGCAAAGGCATAAAAGGAACTGGTCGATCGAAAGGAAAAATAGTCGATCGAGTACTTATTCATCCTAAAACCACTCGATCGAGAAGAAGTGGCTCTCGATCGAATAGAAATAGTTCTCCATTGAGCACTTCTCAGCGCGTAATTCCTGCTTCGCGCACTGAACTTCAAACGGCTGCCATTTCTTCGTTACTTGGTCAAACTGGGCGTGGTTGGTGGCGTTGGAAAGCTAAGAGGATAAGCTTTCACCTAGAACTGGAATCACCTTATTAACTGTTGTAGAACTCGATATATGGCTCTTACAAGCAGGAACTAGCAAATTGAAGCACTCTCTTGGCTCGCCTAACTTCCTTACTCCAATGCGCATCTCAAAATAGTACTTTCCAAGCTCCGACTCAACTCATCTCCTAAATGCATGCGTAGGGACATGTTTTAGGCTTGAATCTACTACTTTATGGTCCATTCCTGCAATTAAGACAAAATACACCAAAGTAGCATATTCGGGGCATTTCGTAGCATAAAACCACGATAAAAGCATAGAAATACGTGCATAAAATAGGCTAAAAAGACTATATAAAATGCACGTATCAAATCTCCCCAAACCAAACCTTTACTCGTCCCCGAGTAAACTAAAATGCAACTAAAAGAACGGAAAAAGATAACTCAGAGCTAGCTACAAATGCCCACTTAAGCCAATTTAATGCAAGCAAACTAAACACTTATAGCCAGACAGTCAAATGCAAACGAGTTATAGGATGTTTATAAACAAAGCTGAACCGTCGACCTTGCAAGACCTTTAATAATGGACTCTCACGGGTCACTCTTCTCTCATGAAGCAAAGGGTGAACATATATATGTAAAAGAGAGAAAGAGGAATAGTCGCTCACCTAAACTACGACCCACATAAACATGCATGCAACTAATATGATAGACAATTCTAGCTACCGTACACACATTCCAACCAAACAAGGTCTTGTCACAGCCGAGGGCTTACAAAAATATGGTCAAGTGAGGCAATGGGTAAGAAAAGGCAAAACATTTATGGGAATGTGGAGGTATAGGTGATCAAGCTAGTACCTAAACAGAACCATATGACAACGTCCATTTCAAACTCAATTATGAATAAATACATGCCCTTCATTTGGCACAAAACCTCACCAAACCAAACTGAACATACTCCTCAAATGATAAAAGATAGAACATAGGAGCAGAAACCGTCAACCAAACAACATCTTTTTTTTTCTTTTCTCTTTCGAATTTTCTATTTCTTCACATTTTTCATTTTTTTTCCGATTCTTTTTTTTTCTTCAACTTCTTTTTTTTTTTCATCTCACGTCTTATTTTTCTTTTTCATTTCTTTTTTTCTCATCCTCCTTCTCTTCATAAATTACCAACTCTGAATCAATAGATACAAGCCAAACTTGATACAATAGACAATATACCGCAGAAACAATCTAAACTAGCTTGACAAGGCAGGCTAAATTTGGATGTAGCTAAGGGTCAACTGGCAAATTTGGCTAATGTGGAGTTTATGGGTAAAAATGAAAGAAAGGGAAATGTAAGCACCTCCCTGCATGTGACACCAACCACTAACCCGAATGTATGCAGGCAAAAGGCAATTGAATTTCATATACGTGCAAATTGATGAACATGTTATGCAAGGAGTAACTACTCACAATCCTACATGAAACTGGTCATAAATGACACCAGCTTATAAGGCTCTAGTTCTTAGAAATTATAAGTAGGTTGCCAAAATTTCAGGTCAAGTCTATTCGTTCAGCGAAATTAAACATTAACTCGTAGATTATGCAATAAGACAAAGCTAAAAGGTAACAGTTCAATGCAAGGCTTAAGCAAAAAGACAATCGCAGTGCAATGTCATCATTGAAATCTACCGTTCCGACTCAACCTATATGCTAAAATAAACATGAATTTTTTTGAATTTTAACAATTTTTTCAATTTTTTATGAGATTATTGAATTTTAACAAAAATAAACAACAATGCAAACATAAAATTAAACGTGATAACTGAAATGCAATAAAAACAATATGCAGACACAGATATGGATGCATAACCTCCCCAAACCAAACCGTACAATGCCCCCATTGTACCAAAACATGGAAAGGAAATGCAAACTGAAAGGAGAAAGAGAGTAAATGTGGAAAACTCACAAGATAGCGCGAATAAGGGGACCTCCCCAAACCGACCATGAAATGGGAGGTTGCTAAGGGTCCGGAAAACCGTCTCAGGAAGCTAATCCAAGTCAATAGCACTCGATCAAGAGGAATAGTAGCTGATCGAGTGAACTGGGCATTCAAAAACTGCTCAATCGACAGGAATCTTGGTCGACCGAGTAGCTTCTCATTCTGCACGTGGTCGATCGAGTAAGCATTTCACTCGATCGAGTGAATCCTTTAGCTACAGTGCTCGATCGAGTAGGAAAAACCACTCGATCGAGTGATGCTCGATGAATTCCTGCAAAATGCAATTGAAAAACAGCCGCAAACTAACAAGACAAGCATACTGAGATAGGTTTATGGTACGAAGACCATTTATTACAACTGAAATTAAATAAAAGCAAAATAAAATCGCCGGGTTGCCTCCCGGGTAGCGCTAGCTTCAGTCAGGTCCCAGCTCGACCTTCTTTTTCTTCGAGCCTCTCTAATTAGTCACAATCAAAACAGCTCAAAGCGCGACAAGCAATTGTCAAAAAGCTGCGCATGTGCTACACAAAAGAGTAAGTAGCACCAAAGTGGAACAGAGAAGTAGGAAATAAAAATGTTTAACTTTTTAAGCCGCACATATTTCCTATGTGAGCTCCTAAATTTATCCACAAAATAAAGGAGCGGCGGAGCAATTGACGATAATATAGAGCTCCAATTCAGATAAACAATTTTATAATGATAAGGATGGTGAAAATTCGTTAAGTTGTAAGACCTACTAGGAAGGGGCAAAGCATTAGAATGCAAAGCATAAGTCAAACGAGGCAATTTACTATTTAAACAAACAAAAATTAAATTATTGTTCACTACCTCAGGTTGATCGCTCTCAATGACGGAATCGTAGATAAAAGAATTTATTACCTCATCCGCGCTAGGAGTGATTACCGACTCAGCTACCTCTTTGTCACCCTCCTTAGTGGAATTCAGCCCGTAAATCGCAGCCTCAAGTGCATCCAACTCGGCTTTGAATAGGGGAGATTCACCGTATCCATTATCATCATCAAAATCGTCATCTAAATCAAACCCATATGACGAATCATAGCTCCCAATGGCCAACTCAGTCGATCGAGCAAAATAGTCACTCAATCGACCGATTTCCTCCTGAATTCCACTCGATCGAGCAGTGATATCACTCGATCGAGCAGTTTCTCCTGGCAAATCACTCGATCGACCTATATAAGTCACTCGATCGAGTGATTCCTCCCTATCTGGCTGAAATCTTCGCGTGGGCGTGAAATATGATAGGAACTCGTCGTCCGAATCATAGAAGTCATCCTCAACATTGGGCAACACGGTTTCTTCAGGGGGAAAACCGCTCTCAAAGAAGGTATACCTCTTCTTCTTGCATCTCAGCTGCTAACTGAGCAACTACAGCCTCGAGCTCATGGAATCGAGCGTCTATATTTTTGTTGCACTCTTGCATTTGTGATACAAGCGTTACCATTGAATATGTCAGCTCCGCGATCTCTTCTATCTCCATCTCAGCTGCTAACTGAGCAACTACAGACTCGAGCTTATCAATTCGCGAGAAGTATTCTTGCGCTTGGAATGCAAGTGTCTCCATCAAGGATTTCAGCTCCGCAATCTCTTCTTCTTGTATCTCAGGAGGATCTTGTTGCGGTGGCCATTGATAGGATGGATGTGGCGGCACAACTACAGCTCACTAGTAGAAAAAACCCCTATCGTGACGCCTTTATCATGGCGGTTCTAATAGAAACGCCGCAAAAAGTCCAAAAAATTGGCGGAAGAGAAAATTTCATGTTATAGGAGGTCTATTATGGCGGTTTAAATTAAGACCGACGTGATAGTATAAGCTATTTATGGCGGTTTCATATTGGAAACGCCGCCATAAGTCAATTGTGACGGTTGTATTAACAACCGACGTTAATAACGATGCGAAAAGTAATAATAATTGAAAATACTTTCTAATAAAAAAACCGTCATCATATGTTTTTGTGGCGGTTTTAAGATAACCGTCTTTAATTTACATAAAAAATAAACCTAAAACCCTTTGAAATTCACATTGATTAACTGATCATTAACATCTTCAATATCCATTATATCGTCTTCAACTTCGCCAGAGACCGCGCGCGAAACCCTTAATCATCATTAATCACCGTGATATCCCATCACTCCAGCCGCCTTCGACAACCGTTAAATCCCATTACTCAAGCCGTCATCAACTCTTTGTCATGAGGTTAGTCACAAACTTTATTTCATCGATTTTATGGTTTAGGGTTTAATTGATTTTGCCTTACGCCGTGCACTCTCATCATCCCCATCATTGATACTTCCATTCAACGCTGCCACTACTCCCAAACACACCGCTGGTATAATTCGAAACCCTAAATTAATAATCTCTTTTTAATCTAATTCAAATCCCAATTCATCATCCTTATACTCGTGATGGATGACTTAGGTCCTGTTGTTAAAATGTGTGTAATTTTGATGCAGATAAATATGGCGCAAGCAACTGTATATGTAATAGCTTCGCATATAGCTAATTTTGGTGAAAGTGTTATGGGTGCTTCGTTTCAAGAGAAAGACGAATTCCAATGGGTAGGCTACTGATGTTTTTGTGTCTTCAAGTTTTTGATAGTTTTTCGCCTTCTTGTAGCCCTCTGAAGCTGTCTTCACTTAAATTAGTTGTGCCAGATATTTTACTGTTGACCTTAGTCGATTTTCTACACCTTAACTGTGATTGTTATCTGGTGGAGGAGATGGTTTGGGATTAATGGGCTAACTTATGTTACTTCAACATAGCTGCCACTGTTGAACGCAACACGGTTTCAGATTGTTGGACACGGCTATTTTGACGAAAAGTTTCATGCTTTTGGCCTAAAATGAACTGTCAAAGTGTCATGTTGTGTCTTGTCAGAGTGCAACCAAAGTGAAAGTGTGAGAAGATCTGTCAAATTCGCCAGCTTAAGAAGTGCGTTGAACTCAGGGTTTGTGACATTTTACGTTTTTTTGTTTCTTTTTTCTCATAAATAAAGTTGGATTAATTCATTTTTTCGGTAGTAATTAAGTTGTGCAAATGTAATGCTTCTTAAAAAGTTAGAGTTGGAATATAGGTACTCGGTCTTAATCATTTATTTACATTTGATTAAAATACTTTTTAGAAAGAATAATAAGTAAATAAAAAAATGATTGGGACGGAGGGAGTTAATGTTTTTACTCACATCTTGAGCGAGCCCTTATGAATGGAAAAAATGTGATATGTGTTAATTTTATGTAATTGAATGGTATGTGAAAAATTCCGCGACTTTAAGATGGTGAATGGTTGTTTCGTCATTGTTTATGCAGGATCAAATATTGATGAGTATGAAGCAAAAGCTTGATAATTTATGTGAGCAAATGAATTAATATAAAAGACCAGTCTCAAGCCATGGCTGCTCCATGTGCATCCAAGATTGTGGATTTCTCGTCAGCTGAAGCGTCTTTTCCATGCAACTCTGATTCTATATGTACTGATTGCTGGTTATGTGATCAACATCGAGCCCAAATAAATGATTTATCGGTAATACATTTGATTCCTTCTCGCTATGTTTGCCTTGTAACGGTTTCTTGGAAAGTAGGTCGCAAAATAGCTGAAGAAACTTTTTATGCCTTATAATGTTGCGAGTTATCCGACTGCGTACAGGTTGCAGAATTCCATTTATATTCTCTCTGTGACATTATTTTCGACGATGACCCTCACAGAAAATGACAATTAAACACGGATACTGAGACTAATAGGAATTAAGAAACCAAATAGATGACTTGAAGGTTCTTTCTTGACATTACCATGGTAACTGTAATGTGAAAGGTGCAAGTACGGATGAGATGTTCAGAAGGAGACTGTCAGACTCAAATGAAACAGAACAAGTGGAGCGCCGTATGTCTGATATTGTAAACATCATCAATATATCCATAGGTAGCATTATGGCCATCTTGTTGCAGCAATGCTCAATATCCCATATACTTATATTTTTTCTTTTAATCATTGTATTATTATCAACAATGTGAACTTGTTTTACTCGCCTCCTTCTCATACATTTCGTTGTCATTTGACTTCTCTTGGCAATCATACAATGAAGAGAGAGCTTTCATTGATGACAATACATTTACAACTGTGGGACTAGTTGAACAAATAAACACCACTAGAGAGATATGACTGACTACTTGTGCTATATATGACTGGGTGAGTTCATAGCACCCTTGAGTTTCTTTAGTTTGTAACTTTTCAGAGGTTTTTGGTTTTGTTTCATATGCGTTTATTTCTCAGGTCAGTGTTGTAATTGATCACAATAAGGGATTTTTGAAAGGTGGAAATTGGCCAGTTCTCCCTGTAATGTCTGCTGGCCATGCTTTGCAAGTTTACATCAACGGTCAATTAGCTGGTGAGTGTCTTCATTTGTAATTGGTAGTCAATTAGTCTCTTGAAAGACGTCTCATGATAATATAATGTGAGACTAACCCATTTAACAATAAACCTTGTCTATATACAAGCAATATAAAACCAACTTTGATGTCTAAACGTTGTGATATGAGTCCTTTCATGGTACACAGGCCTTCACGTGCTTAAATAGGTAGCAGATTACTGGCTCTCATCTTCTGTTCTTTTATGCTATAATCATAACTTGGTTTCTGAATGCCTCTTACTACGACACATCTCCACTAATATTTGGTTTTATGCGGATAAATAAAGACTTAGTAGCTGCAGGTTTACAAAAAAAACTCGTCTGAACAAGTCTATGATCAAAAGTTAAGTTGTCATTCTCTTCTGAATGGTTCTTTGGGAGTGCCTCCTCACATTATGACCAACTAATCAAAACAAATATTGTCAAACAATCAACCGTCATACCATGTTTAACCATTGAAACCGTTTCTGGTGGTTGAACAATACTTATACCCCAACCAACACTAGCAACTAGCTTGATTTTTAAATAGGATTTTGCCTCTAGTCGAGTTAGGCTTAATTGCGGTCAGCGTTCTGAGGTCACGGCTAATAACGTTCATATCTCCTTAAAACATGCTAATATGAATTGAAATTTTGAGTAAATTGGTCTTTGGATTGTACGGGCTCTGATAATTTGCTTTTCTATTTTGATATACTATTTGCTCATGCTATTTTAAGGTCTTATTAGTTATTACTTTTTCTCGTTTTGTCTCCCTCATGCAAAAGCTTTCGATCAAACGTAGGAGTGTTATATATAGTGTCTTATGTTGATTTTAATAATATTTAGGTTATTTTTCTAATTATTGGTTTGCTAAATGTATTATTGCAGATTCAACAATTCAATCTTAATCTTAATTGAGGAGATGAAAGAGGCTAAAGAGGTGTGGGCTATTAATTGTTAAGAGAATATCAAATGTTGATTAGTTTATTAACTAAGACGTGTATGTGATTATTTATACACTTAAGGATGTATAATTTTGAACATCGACATTATTGTTTTGCGGATGATATGCAAATTCGTTGGTTGGCATTCTTGTGTATATATTGTTTGTTTATTTCGCTGCTATTTGGCTTGTCAATTCTATAGGACATTGTTGCCAAAATTTTGGTAGCAATTAATTTTTTTTTAAAAAATATCTATCTATGGTGGCGGTTCCTTAGTATGAAACGCCGCTATTAGTTCACCATTAATGGCGGTTCTTTATCAACAACCGACGTCATAAATACCTTTAGTGGCGGTTCTTTAACAACAACCAACGTTATAGAGAACATGTAGTGGCGGGTCGTCGTACAAAGCTATAATTGAAATACCTATAATGGCGGTTTTCAAACAATAGCCGCCACTATAGATTAGTTATAGTGGCGGTTCTTGTCTAACAATCGTCGTATTATATAAGCTTATAATGGCGGTTTTGTATAACCGTCACTATAAGAGAGCTATAGCGGCGGTTATACATCCGCCCAGAACCGCCGTAAAGTTTATACGACGCCGCGATAAACGACGCACCCTAAATCTCTAAAAACCGCAACAAAAGGTCATTTATAACCGCCACCGTAGGGGGTTTTTCTATTAGTGGCTGCATTGTGCTCAGCAGGACCACATCTCCCGCAGCAGATCATCGGCTGTTCCATATAATGGGACATCGGTGACGGGTCAAAGGTACTCAAGCCTTCCCTTCGACGGTCTTTCACCTAGAACTGTCTAGGTAGTACCTGTAAGGCCTATCAAAACAACACTCAAGGAAAAAGATCAGAACGGCCTCAAGGGAAAAATCCCCTGAGGCTAAAAACAGATAAAATTTAAACAAATAAATAAATAGATTGCCTCCCCGGCAACGGCGCCAAAATATGATACTGTCGTTTCGTACCAAAAATAAAATACCTAAGTACTACTAACAGAAGTCAGCGGTAAGTAGGGTCGATCTCCACAGGGAGGCGGTGTACTATCTATTTGTCTATTTATCTGTCTAATGTCACAATGCTAGGGGTTTGATTGATTGAACTAACTAAACTACTGAAACTAAAGGTAAGAGAAGGGATGAAGGGAATTAGCAATAAGAGAAAGGGAGTATGCTAGGAGTCGGTCTACCGTGGCAGCTATCAGATCTTATACTATCGGGAATACTAAGGCGATTAGACTATTGATAAGAAGAGCTATGGTCGTCACCTTTCGGTCCTTAAACCGCCCTAGAGCGTAAACAGCTTAACTTTCATCCTCACTGCAATACCCTATTGTAATTAAGCAAGCCTTCCCTTCCAATCTTTCTATCCAGGTCGGGGTTAACTAGATTTATGGTCTCCTGCATGCATTCATTCGACCGGATAACAATTAAATTTCCCAATACAATTCCTATCGCAAGACTAATCTATATAAGTCAATTAAAACATTGCTACCACGGCTTCCCTAATCCTAACATACTACGGTGAATTAGCTACTCATAATAAAATAAGCAATGACAATAATTAAAGAAGAAATAAGCATTAAAAGAGAATAAGGGAAGAAATTACTGAATTAAGTGATCCGGAAAAGAAAGAGCAAAGTAACAGTGTAAAAGTGACAGAGTATTAAGAGTAATTAGAGAGGAGAAGCCCCCCGGATAAAAAGCATAACATAACTGACGACCTAACTCCTATTTATAAGAAATTAGGAGTTTAATTAAACCTAATGACGGAAAATAACTAAAAAGCCCAAATTCGTCAAAATCCACTCGATCGAGTAACTAAATCACTCGATCGAGCAAAGGCATAAAAGGAACTGGTCGATCGAAAGGAAAAATAGTCGATCGAGTACTTATTCATCCTAAAACCACTCGATCGAGAAGAAGTGGCTCTCGATCGAGCAAATGGGCTCTCGATCGAATAGAAATAGTTCTCGATCGAGCACTTCTCAGCGCGTAATTCCTGCTTCGCGCACTGAACTTCAAACGGCTGCCATTTCTTCGTTACTTGGTCAAACAGGGCGTGGTTGGTGGCGTTGGAAAGCTAAGAGGATAAGCTTTCACCTACAACTGGAATAACCTTAATAACTGTTGTAGAACTCGAGATATGGCTCTTACAAGCAGGAACTAGCAAATTGAAGCACTCTCTTGGCTCGCCTAACTTCCTTACTCCAATGCGCATCTCAAAATAGTACTTTCCAAGCTCCGACTCAACTCATCTCCTAAATGCATGCGTAGGGACATGTTTTAGGCTTGAATCTACTACTTTATGGTCCATTCCTGCAATTAAGACAAAATACACCAAAGTAGCATATTCGGGGCATTTCGTAGCATAAAACCACGATAAAAGCATAGAAATACGTGCATAAAATAGGCTAAAAAGACTATATAAAATGCACGTATCAGTTGTATTGATCTCAACGTCCTTCTCTATTGTCGGAGTTGTTACCAGATTAATAGGGCACACTCCCTATTAATCTGGTTGACTCGTTGTACTCTTAACCAATCTTTAGCTCTTCTTCTTTTATACGTCTTGATTCATGGGAGTGATATGGTCTTGTAGTTAGACTTGGTCTTCCTTGAGAATAGGACGTGATTATTAGTTCATACAACTGCATTTCTTATTTATCTTCTTAATCCAGCCTGTTTGAATGTCCTGCCAGGCTATTCTGTACTTTCCATCAGGCTTTTCTTCTAGGACTTAGTAGCTTGCTTATCTTATGGTATTCTTCATCTGCCAAATAATAGTTAGATTTGTCCGGACTCGGGTATTCTGAACCAGCCTAGTAAGGTCAGGCCAAGTTAGATTCAGACCAGGCTAATTTGGGCCTACCAATTGCCCCTTGACATTTTACCCGTGCTGGATCAGGCCAGGGGTGAGATGTCAATTTTAACGGGTTAAACAATAAAAAGAGTTATGTTTGCTCAATGACTCTTAGACTCCTAGTTACCGTTAAACACTGCAACGGCTAACTGTGTGATGTCATGCGGACAGTTTTTCATTTTCTAGGGTTTTTGCACCGTTGCTCCTCCTCTATAAATACGGTATTTGTGACGAGTTTATTTTTCACCAAATTTCTTCCACTTTCCTTGCTAAATCTTCTCTAAAATTCTTCCCTATTTCCTAGACACTCCAGTTTACTAATCTTATAATTTCTCATAAAATTTATCATTATAAACAAAACAACGAAGGATATGGGAGCCAAAAAACGTCCTGCTTCCTAGAAGGCTGCTGCTGAGCCTGAACCCAAAGATATCCATGAGGAGGAGGTGCTTGAAATCGATCCTCCTTCTCGTGCTATAGCTGATACCGTCGTTTAGTATCAAAAATAATATTTATAACCTAAATACTACTAACAGAAGCTAGTGGCAGTCAGGGTCGATCCGCAGGGAGGTAGGGAGATAATAGTTGCTTTTAATGTTAGTCTTAGGTAACTGTTTGAGGGGGTTTTGGGTTGAGTTGATTCTAAAACTAATAACATAAACTAAATAAATAATTAAAAGTAAATAAGGACGTAAACAATGATAAAAGGAATGCTAAGACGATCGGTTCACTATAGCTGCGATGGCACATAATCCTAGGTAAATTCGAAATACGGTCGCGAAGGATGGGGAAAACAAGTCCTCTAGGTCCATGTTAAATAGTAGCTACCTATCGGCCTATGCTGCTAATCCCTAAGTCTCATTAATACTAACTCTCGTTCTTGATTAATGATTCCTAATGCAAACTAAATCACGTTATCTCTCGATCTTAGCAATTTAGTCGTTTAAATTCGTTATTTATTGTCCATTCCTATCTCTCGATCTACGGGATGGTCAAGTTTAAGCATCTATCAAGTCTCCTCTCGGTCTCATTGAAAGATAAAGCATTTAACGAAACAACCAAAGCAAAACCAGACGCGAAGTCAGTCGATCGACCAGCTACCCCAGTCGATCGACCAACCGTGAATCGAAATCGCTTATAATAATGCCATCTACGCCATAGATCCCCTACATCTTAGCAAAGGGTACTTAGCTACTCATACTAGAAATAATGGAAGCAACAAAATCAACAATTAAAGCTAACGAATTCATACTTGAATTAATAAAATGAACAATTAACATAAAACGATAAATTTGGCTTCGGGAGATCTAACCTAGCAATTCTTATACTACGAAGGAAAGCAGTAAAACTGAATAAAGGAACAGAGGATACCGTTTAAAGGAATTGAAAGGATAAGATCGAAAACCGAATGCGAAACTAGAGACTTTATTAACGGAAATAATTTAAACTAATGTATCTGTAGAACTTGATGATCAAATTGAATGCTTATTCTGAAAACTAAGGATACATTATATAGAAATAATCCTGCGTAACCTTTATTCCTAAACCTAATCACAATGGGCTTTGTAATTCTCGATCTTTTAACTTGCGCAACAGCTCGTGGAGTGGTCGATCGACCACAGTACCCAGTCGATCGACCAAAGGTGCTGTACAGAATTGCATTCTGACGATTTCTGCAGCGCGCATCGATCTTAAAACAGCTGCCATTTCTTCGTTACTTGGTCAAATCAGGCGTTCTATGCGGCGTTTGAAAGCTAAGAGGATAAGCTTTCACCTCCAATTGGAATCACTCGATTATCTGCTCTAAACTCGAGATATAGCCATCTGAAGTAGCCTGCAGTGTCGAGAAGCATTTTTTTGCTTGTTAAACTCGTACGCGTCCATGCTTTTGCTATCTTTAGGCATTGAAACACGCACCAAGCTCATTCCTCGAGTCAATACTCCATGTCAAATGCAATGCTAAGTACTTAGGGACGGATTTGGTCCATTTCCCGCCATATTCTTCACATTCCTACAAAATCACAAGAAAAGGAAGAAATACACGAAACAAGGGAAATAGTAGCATAAACTTCTCAATTGAGCTCTGAAATGCGTGTAAAATAGGGTGTAAAACATCATATAAATGACACGCATCAAACTTCCCCAAACCAAACCCTTGCTTGTCCCCAAGTAAGAACTAGACTCGATCTTAAAACCTAATGGAACGAGTTCAATCTCAGAGCGAAATCAACAAGTAAAGCCTAAACCAATTTAATGCACAACTAACAATCAATTAGCATTGTGAATCATGCAAACGAGTTATAGAGTCGTTAAAAACTGCTGAACTGTCAACTATAGAGACTTCTCAAATTGGACTCTCATGGGTCGCTCAAATCACTCAAATAAGCACAGGTGAATATGTGTAAAGATAGAAAGAAGTAATTTTGTAACGACACTCACCTAACTACGACCTATAAGAACATGCCTGCAATCTAATATGAAAATAATCTCTACAACCGTACATATGCATTCCAACCAAACAGATGACCATGACACATGCCGAGGTAAATATGGATATGGGAGGTATGGGTAAGAAGAGGCAAAACATTTATGGGAATGTGGAGGTATAGGCGGCCAAGCTAGTACCTAAACAAAACCATATGACAACATCCAACTTCTCGCTCAAAATTTTCAATAAAACCGGTGCTAATTACCAAGCACTAATCTCACAATCTCCAATAGATGTAACTCCCCAAATGATATAAATGATAATATGGGAGTGGAAATCACCAAATCATAATAATTGCAACATGTGATTTTTTTGAACTTTCTTTTTCTCGGGATGCAGTCGATCGACCAATGAGTCCAGTCGATCGACCATGTAACGAACTTGTTTCTTTTTTTTTTCGAATCATTTTTTCTCATTTTTTTCTTCTTTTTCTTCTCAACTTTCTCAATTCTTTTTGCTCCTTCATTCTTTCTCCAACATCATCTCAATGAGAGCATATAACCAAACCGCAATAAACTTATTCCCAAAAACTAAGACTACTAGCACAAAAGGCTAAATTTGGCTATGGGGGGCTCATGGGTAAAATGAATAAAGGGAAACCTCTACCACATGTGTCAACAAGCCACAAACCAAATGCATACAGGTATTAAGTAGATCAAGTTCATATTTATGCAAATTAATGTAACATGTCTCATAAGGAGTACTACTCACAATCCTAGATAAACTGGTCATGAATGACACCAGTTATAAGCTCTAAACCTCAGAAAATGATGTAGTTTGCCAAAAATCTAAGTCAAGTCTCAAGTTCAGCAAAATATTTAACGAAAACTCGTAGACTATGCATATGATTCTACTAATAACATGTCAATTAGCAAGGCTTAGGCAAAAACAGATGCAAATGCAATGTCATCATTGAAATACTACCGTTCCGACTCAACCTATATGCTAAAAGTAAACGTGAATTTTTTTTTGAATTTTTTTGAAATTTTTAATTCGTTGAATTTTCTGTATATATAAGAGAAAATAAACAATGCAAGACAAAATGTAAACGTGAATGCAAGCAAATGAAATGCGACGCAAAACCCTTCCCCAAACCAAATCGCACAATGTCCCCATTGTGCAAAATCATGTAATGAAATAAAAAGAGAAACGGGAATTTTGCGATAAATTAACTAAATTTGACATAAAGAAAGACTTGGAAACTCACAAGACTTTAAGCGCAGCAAAAAGGAAACCTCCCCAAACCAGCGTGAGCTAGGAGGTTTCAGTAGCCAGCAGTGCTACCAAAGGTACCTGAAAAGACAAACAATACCACGCGTAAAACGAGAAAACAATTATAAAACGCAAAATTATGTGCAAAAATGAGAAAACGGAAGAAATCAGAAATTAAGTGGAGAATAAAGTGAAGGGAATACTCCCTTAACTCCGCAAATCGATCAAACACAGCAGAGGAATGATCGATAACAGGTATAGAAGTGTAAGGCGGTCGATCGACCATAGCAGGCAGTCGATCGACCAAGTTGACACGAACGAAGCTCATGAATCGTAGCGATCGATCGATCGACCAAGTAGGCGATCGATCGATCGAAAATCTCTTGTAAGTTCTGATTTCTTCGAATTAGCTCAATAAATTGAGCTAATATGGTCTATAAACCTGCGAATGCACATAATAACGCGCCTAAAAATTGCGCAACCCCAAAAACACAGTCTAAAGTTTATAAAAATCCTAAGCAAACCAAACTAAGCGAAGTCTCGCGCACACGAAAAACGTAAAATAGTCTAAAAGCAATAAATTGTCTTAAAAAGGTCTAAGAAACGAATCAACGGAAACTGCGGAAAATCTCCGACCAAGGCTTCTGTCTGCATGAAGTAGCTTCCGCAGTGCTCATCTCAGAAGCTGGACTCCACTCTACTCCGACTGGAATACTCAATGGATCATCTCTAGCATCTTCCCAAGCATGGCCATCATCTTCTAGCTCCTCACACTCAAAATCCGACTCCGAAATTTTGACTGGCTCCTTCTTTTTGGGCTCCTCATCTGGCTCCTCATCAGTTGCATAGCTAAGACATCCTAGACCGCCTCTCTGAACAATGGGCTCCTTCACAGCTAGAGCGATTAGCGGTTCTTTCTTCCCCAAACCGGTTCCTGCAACATTCAAAACAAGAGAATTGTCCTCCAATTTGCTCCCAATCTGGGGCGGAGGTGTCATAACAGGAATAGGTACAGGCAAGGGAGTGGGAATGTCAGAAAGCACAAAATAAGATTTCTTTTCAGAAATCATATTACAGGTCATGGGCCACATGGGGTCTTTCTTCCTAGGGGACTGGGCAAATATAATAGAGTGCTTCCCTACCTTAAATCTCAAAGTTCTTTCCCCTACATCAATTATTGCACCAGCATTGTGCAAAAATGGTCTTCCCAAAATAATTGGGGTGTTGACATCTTCAGGAATATCCAAAACAACAAAGTCAACAGGAAAAAAGAACTTTTCACTTTGAACAGGCACATTCTCTAAGACCCCCCTACGGGCCGAATGAGCAGAATCGGTCACCATTTGTACGATCATACCATATCGTAATAGTGAATATAGTTAATTTCAACTTCTTAGCCAGACTCATGTTGGGAAATGTGTTCTCAACAATAGTGCGATCACATGATTTAAATATCATTATTAAATCTCATTTTAAAGAATACAATTGGGAAGTAATATTGTTACTGTCAACTGGTCAACATATATCGGTAATGATTGGTCGACTAGAGTTTGACATTACTTCGTCGTGTGACGGTGGTGATCGATTGACCCCTAGGTCATACCTATAGGGCGATACTCTTAATTGATCATTTAATTAATCGTATAATGTTACGAGTTAATTAAATTACTTGAAAAATTGACGGACGATTTTGGAAGAAAAATTTACGTATCAAATTGAAATATGATTAAATGAGATACGGTCTGAGTAATCAAATTATTACTCGGATGAAATTATTGTTTAAAGAAACAATTGGATTTGAATGAATTATTATAAATGCGATTTATAAACGGTAAAATATTTTGGTACGAGTAATTATGAATTACTAAGTCAATTTTGTATATGACGTATTTTTATTAATACGTTGATTTTTAATATGTTAAAAATACATAAACAATTTATGTTACATATGACATGTGACATATTGACATTTGACAAAAATAATATGGAATCCATAATACCATGTGGACCGAAATATTGGGAATTATTAACATATTATGTTAATTTAGATTAGTGGGATTAATCATCATTTATCTAATGTAGGCATGCATACCTAGTGCCTTTTGTGTAAGAGCACAAAGGCCATGCATAGGCCAATTCCCTCACCCTACCCGGTTCTCCCTTGGAAAGAACAAGGGTTCTTTTTCATTTTTATTTTATCTTTCACTATATGCATAGTGTGTAGAAAAGATAATTATTCATTCACTCAACATAATTATTTTTAGAGAGATAAAAATAATTTCTCTTCCTCTCCTCTTCTCTCAACCGGTTTTGAGAGCTAAAATACCAAATATTTTGGTTCAATTTTTCATAAGATTAATATTATACTAGATCAAATAATATTAATTAGATTAAGAGTTAGCCTTGGGTATAAAGCTTGGGGAGAGATCTTATACTTAGATCTTGTTCATCCATAAGGAAAGCTCAAGAACAAAAGAAAAGGAGATTTCTTTTGTGCCCCATAAAACCGAAACATCAATGTAAGGATATGATTTCTTCTCTTTTGTTATATTGTTTGCATGCATAAAATCCGTTTTAATTTTATGACAAATTAATTAGACATATTTGAGTATGTTAATATGTATATGAATCTACATTTCCTTCAATCGGTATCATGAGCCACGGTTGTTTGCATGCAAATTGGTTAAAAGTTTTTCCGAGTTATATGAATAACAAATAAAACTTGTAAAATTTGTGTTATTATGATATATCACGAAATTATTACATGCATGTTAATATTTCTGGTCCTAAAGTGTTTTGGGATATTTTGGTTAATTTTTCGGATTTTTATTGTTCATATTTTACAATAATGGCATTTAAATGTGATTTTATGAGTAAAAATGTCATTTTTGGTCTAAAATTAGCTATACTTCGAATTTTCACTTTGTTTTTGGATATGTTGTCACATATATTATTTTGAGATAACCTG
This sequence comes from Silene latifolia, assembly GCF_048544455.1. Classification (NCBI taxonomy): domain Eukaryota; kingdom Viridiplantae; phylum Streptophyta; class Magnoliopsida; order Caryophyllales; family Caryophyllaceae; genus Silene; species Silene latifolia. Next base: position 52,808,971 of record NC_133536.1, read on the forward strand.
TAAATTTTCATAATTTTTGGACTTGTTATGCTCGAAAAATGAATTTTTCATTATTAAATTCGGATTTAAGTGAAAAATAGGTTAATATGAGTTAAATTTCGAATCTGGTCATAGAAAATTAATATATTGTCACATGCAATTTTACAAGATGTGTGTAAAATAATTGGCTATAAAGAAGTCTTTTTGCATGATTTATGAATTTTTGAAGAAAAATAGCATAAATAGTGACATTATTAGTGAAAATTAATAAAACATAATCTATGACTTAGGAAAAACATCTAATGTTGCATTTTATTATCTTTTTCAGATCTAAAATTGAAAAGTTAATGAAAATAATTTTTCCATGTTTTTATGATTATTTTATTAAAAATCGATAAACCGCAACATTGTTTTTCCGGTAAATTTTCGAAATTTTTAACCTAAGGTTTTTGAACATTATGAGTGTCATGGAAATTTTCCAGAATGGTCATGAGTTTAAATTTCAAATTTTGAATTTATTTGAAATTTTGTGATTTATTTGAAGTTTAATAGCTTATTTTTGTAATTTTGGTCCATTTATGAACAATTTCATAAAATATGGGTTAATTATGGTCAAATTATTAGTGAAAACTAAATTTTGAGTCCTAAGAGGTTAGGGTAATTAAATTATGCATAAATATGAGTTTATGTATTTTTGTGATTATAAAATGTTGAAATCACGCAAATCCGTAAAAACCGAGTAATATACGATATTGGCTAATTAAAGGCGATTTAGCATAAAATTAAGCATGTTCATACATATTATAATGCTGCATTTTCTTTATGATTGTCATAATTTTAATTTATGTAATTTTTGAATTATGTAATTTTACTTAGTATGGCCTTAGATCTTAATTGGTATTTCCCGAAATGTATGGGAATATCGATTCGGTTGTAATTTTTATTGTGATCTCGTATCACCGTTTTGTAATTTAATAGATTTATTTTATTTTAGTTACAAATGTATAATAGGAAATTATGTAATTTATTATGTAATTTTATTCATTCCGGAGTTCCAAAAGACGGATTTCTTCCAGAATGGCGATACATAAAGACGGTGTTACCTCGAGATGCGTGCCACAACCGAAGTTCAAGGGACCAATGGAGTTGGTTTCCGAATATGTAATAGATTAATAGTTTTTCTATTTTAGGAAGGCCATACTAGGATTTATTTATTTTATGCTTGCATTTTATTTTATGTCACATGCATCGCTAAATCGCCATAACTTAACATGCATCCTTATTTTATCGAGTTTATCGACCGTGTCAATTCGAATTATCGTAGTTCACCGCTTTAGTTCACTTAAAACGTGATAGATAATAAATTGACATGACCTCTCGCTAAAACAAACAATTGAGACATAGCCTTGCCAAATAGTAGAAACCATGAAAACCTATTTCGCGAGGGAGTGCACTCGGCTACCCCGGGGTACAAACCTTGTTACGTAGGGGAAGTGGGTGATAAATGTCTAATCCACCGAATTCATGTTGATGAGGGTTTCATCGGCTACCCCGTGCCTAAGTTAATGTGAGTTTGGACAATGGACACATTTATTCGAAATTTGGATTGAACTCAACAAAAGTAATTGATAAGGGTTTCATCGGCTACCCTTTGCCCTTGTTGATGTGTTTTGGGCTATAGATAAACATTAGAGTAATTTTATCGACCAAGAGTTCTAAAAGTAGAATTGATTAAAAGGTTAATCCACCGAGTTATATTGATGAGGGTTTCATCGGCTACCCCGTGCCTAAGTTGATATGAATTTGGGTCTTGGAATCATTTATCATAGTTGGGTAGAGGTCACTATGTAAATGCTTTACTTGTTATTTACAAGTATTAATATAACGATAAATGTTTTGTTTTCACTATTCCGTTATTATATTGTTCTATTTCTTTACCATAATTCATATACGATATCATTTCGTTTTTGATTCAAATCTCCATTAAAACATCGTAACTAAAGACAAATATGAATTTGCTTCTAAAACCTCAAGTGAACCATTGCTAAGGATCTCTTGTAAAGAGTATAGATTAAAGTTATTCATTATCAAACAGGTTTTTGATTCTTGACTAACACTTCTACTTACAATGGACTATGTTTCATATGCTTAATTGAATTAAGTACCTTGAAATGATAAATTGTTTTGGTAATTAGATTTGTTGGAATTCATAATTGACCAAAATAACGCAACCACTTCAACGAAAGTTTTAAGACTAAAACGAACAAATGAAGAGTAATCTTCATGAATTCAATTTTGCTTCTCAAAGCAAAGACTCATTGAAATAAGTGGGAGCATTCTCTTAAACCGTTAAGATGAGGACGAGGTTCAAGAAGTAAAGATAATAATGGAATTGATACAAGGTAATGTTGAAAGTAAAGTCATTGAGGAATGACGATACTAAACCTATCAATCCCGACCAATAAAGTTTCCATTGTCTTAAATGTTGGACACAAGAAAGGAAACTACCCCAAATTATTGAAGAATCAACAAGTTAGTTGTGGGACATCTAATGGGACCTTCTTCTTTAAATGTTTATTTGATTAAACATAAATTTTGCTAGTACCACTTCGTCAATATTAGAAACCAGTGGAGGTTTTCATCATTGTACTTGATACATAGGATGATTAGAATATGACGACTAGCAACAATAATGTCGAGAGATAGAGTAATTGTGTACTAAATCTAGTTTTTGAATTTAAAGTTGTACTTAATTGTGACTATTAAGTGCATAAACTCTAAATAAGAATATAAACTTGTTAAGATACAAAAAGGGTTTTCACTTTTGTGACCCTATACACCACGATTTGATGTATGGCTAGCCCATTATCAAGGTGATTATATTCTAAAACAAACTAGAATGATATATCATGTAGATGATGTAAGATTCAAATTGGTAACCCAAGATTAAACCTTAAATTTTGGAATGATGAACGCAAAGAGTTATCAAGTAATCTTGAAACCATTAGATCGTTAATGGTATATGCGTATCTTGTATTCAAAGCAAGATGTCTCGTGCCTTTTGGTTGAAAAGGAGATCGAGGTTGTAAATCATTGATCCAAAATAGGTTGATCATTTTCTTTTACCAACAATTTAAGTTGACACTAGTGTGTTCACTTAATAAGGTAAATAGAGAAATCTTTGAAGAAGTTCAAAAGTTCAAGGAATCACGATTTAGTCGTGATGGGATTATCAAAGTGAAGACTTTGATATAAGCCAAAGGAAATGTGATATAGTATCACAAGTTAATCTCTCTTAGCACGCATCATGGAATAATGTGTGATTGGATAAGAATTCAAACGCTATTCAATATGGTTTGAACTTCGATCAAGTTACTTTGAGTCACTTGAATCCTTTTGGGGATTTTATCATTTTTGTCTAAATTATTTTTCCACTAAATCAAAACATATGAGATATGAAATGGTAAGGGTACCATGTTTGTAAGTTTTCACAAGAAACAAATGCTCATTTTGAATGGCTAAAAGCTTTCCGCAAATCACGAGTACACCGGGTTTGTGGCTCGTGAAGCTATCTTTCTGAAATACAAGTTTATTTCTAAAAGACAGAGTGGGAGAAAATAAAAATTATACAAGAGCCACAAAGAATGTTATGTCGCAAGAAACTGGTCTTTCTTGGCTACATGAGACGTTTTGTGTAAGACGTTGTTTCTTTAAAACCTAGGAGGTTAAAATTCGTCACTTCTTAAAGATGATGAATTCATGCTACTTTTAAGAAAGTAAAGAGCTTATAACTTACAAAAGAAATTGTTTGATTCAAGTTGATTACTTCTAGAAAGTAATGAACATATGACTTACGATCAAGTTACTTTGAGTCACTTGAATCCTTTTGGGGATTTTATCATTTTTGTCTAAATTATTTTTCCACTAAATCAAAACATATGAGATATGAAATGGTAAGGGTACCATGTTTGTAAGTTTTCACAAGAAACAAATGCTCATTTTGAATGGCTAAAAGCTTTCCGCAAATCACGAGTACACCGGGTTTGTGGCTCGTGAAGCTATCTTTCTGAAATACAAGTTTATTTCTAAAAGACAGAGTGGGAGAAAATAAAAATTATACAAGAGCCACAAAGAATGTTATGTCGCAAGAAACTGGTCTTTCTTGGCTACATGAGACGTTTTGTGTAAGACGTTGTTTCTTTAAAACCTAGGAGGTTAAAATTCGTCACTTGTTAAAGATGATGAATTCATGCTACTTTTAAGAAAGTAAAGAGCTTATAACTTACAAAAGAAATTGTTTGATTCAAGTTGATTACTTCTAGAAAGTAATGAACATATGACTTACATAAGAGTGTTTAAGTCACAACTCAATACAAGGCCTAGAGCCGTGAAAATCCGAAACGAAAGGGCTTGATTTGTGACAAAGGGTTTTGCACTAATAAAGAGATATTTCAAAGCAAGATTGGTTGCAAAGGGTTTTGCACTAGTTGAAATGCTTAAGTCTATTTGGATCTTCTTAAGGATTGTGTTTCATTATGAGGTTATGAAATACGTAGCAAGTGAATCTAAAACCCGCTTCTTCAATAGAAGGAATGTATTCAATACATATCATGAGTTTAGTAGATTCTTGCAATCCTAAGATAATGTGAAACTTAAGAGAGGGTCTTAAGTAGGACATCAATGAGTTAGAATCAACATTTTGATCATGTGATAAAACATTTCTCGATAAGTCAAGAAGTTGTGTTTATACATGAAGTTCAGTGGGAGTTACGGAAGTTTTAATTAGTCTTATATGTGGATGACATATTGATCATTGCGAATGATTTAAGACTTTTGGAGTATTATAATACATCTTGAATATCCGGATTTATGAAGATAAATCCACATGATATTAGCGTCAGTAAGAAGTCTTATGTTGATAAGATTCATGACTAGTTCAATTAAATTGAACATATTTGATTGATTTCATTTGCTTCCGCTGCCGAATCAATTAAAAAGAAGTGATGTATAACACTTCATATGCTTTGAGTATGATGAACTGTTTTCAAAATCGAATTTAAGTAATCTTTACCAAGTAAGCTATAAAGATTACCCTTAAAGTGCTTGCAGAAGCATTAAGGCTATAATGCAAAGTGTTTATGATGCAATTTTGTGTAAGGGTGTTACACAAGTGACAATTGACAATTGAGATTGCGCATGGTTTCCGACAAAACCATAATCAAAACACATTAGGATGGTTAAGATACCATTGTGGCAATGTTAATTAAGAAGTAGATTTTCTAGAATCGTTCTAGGCAATAAAGAACAATGAGAGATATTTATAATGGAAATTGAGTACACTTGCAATCATGGGATGTGCAAGAAGGAAGAGTCCCACACACTGCGAAAACAGTGGGAGCTGTTCTAAGGATAGAAGGCCTATGTCTTGATTGGATCTCGACACGTACTCAGAAAGTTTTGTGATGCAAATGTATACATTACAAAGGAAAACGAGTATGTAGTGAGGTTGAGTAAGGTACAAGAAATTGATAAAACCTACTAACCAAAGCCTTCTCAAAGGCTAAACATGATAGAGTCATGTCATTTCAATTGAATTGAAATGAACAACTACGTACAAGATCAAATTAGATTATAGAACATGAAATAGTAATCAGGCATTGACTATTCATATGTGATAATCGCATTTGTCGTTCGAGTTTTACCTTAAAACTCTTTTATTATACTTTGTTACATCCAAACGGGTTGTAGAGACAACTGAACCCCGTTAAAGTGAACACGGATTAGCATTGTATTTGCCCATAGTCACTTGTATGAGGTGACGTCTCGAAGTGACTAGAGTGTGAGGCGATTGATGGCAAGTTCAAATGCCATAGAGTCATGTGAGATGACTAGTCGATCACATAGGCAGACTGTTAGGAACATTTTGTCGGGCCTTATGACCGCTTATAGAGTTCTGGCAAATTTATATAGCCTGGTCGTGGCGAGAGCTACTATAGTATTCTAATGAGTCGATTCTTTTGACTAAAGACTATTCTCCTAAGATGGCACAGCTACAGATTAACTTTGATTTGTGTTACTACGACCTTCGTAAATGGGGTCAAATGGGCATATTTTGGGTTATGATGGCTGTGGCTAGTCGAAGGGAATGAGTGCGATAGGAATTGTCCACCCCCTTGTCAGGGTTAAAACAATATCTCAGGGCCACTCGAGGAGTAATGAACTGGAAATGCGTGGCCACGCTCGGAAAGTATCTATGATAGATAAGTCCGGTCAATCAGTTATTCTCCAGATCGAGGAAACCACTCTCGATATGGTCACTTGCAAGTACGACCTGAAAGACACCTTGCATTGAGTGGGAGATAGTAATAGGACAAGAGAATTGGTGACGCACACTTGTCGAGGACAAGTGGGAGATTGTTGGGAAATGTGTCCTCAACAATAGTGCGATCACATGATTTAAATATCATTATTAAATCTCATTTTAAAGAATACAATTGGGAAGTAATATTATTATTGTCAACTGGTCAACATATATCGGTAATGATTGGTCGACTAGAGTTTGACATTTTGTCGTGTGACGGTGGTGATCGATTGACCCCTAGGTCATACCTATAGGGCGATACTCTTAATTGATCATTTAATTAATCGTATAATGTTACGAGTTAATTAAATTACTTGAAAAATTGATGGACGATTTTGGAAGAAAAATTTACGTATCAAATTGAAATATGATTAAATGAGATACGGTCTGAGTAATCAAATTATTACTCGGATGAAATTATTGTTTAAAGAAACAATTGGATTTGAATGAATTATTATAAATGCGATTTATAAACGGTAAAATATTTTGGTACGAGTAATTATGAATTACTAAGTCAATTTTGTATATGACGTATTTTTATTAATACGTTGATTTTTAATATGTTAAAAATACATAAACAATTTATGTTACATATGACATGTGACATATTGACATTTGACAAAAATAATATGGAATCCATAATACCATGTGGACCGAAATATTGGGAATTATTAACATATTATGTTAATTTAGATTAGTGGGATTAATCATCATTTATCTAATGTAGGCATGCATACCTAGTGCCTTTTGTGTAAGAGCACAAAGGCCATGCATAGGCCAATTCCCTCACCCTACCCGGTTCTCCCTTGGAAAGAACAAGGGTTCTTTTTCATTTTTATTTTATCTTTCACTATATGCATAGTGTGTAGAAAAGATAATTATTCATTCACTCAACATAATTATTTTTAGAGAGATAAAAATAATTTCTCTTCCTCTCCTCTTCTCTCAACCGGTTTTGAGAGCTAAAATACCAAATATTTTGGTTCAATTTTTCATAAGATTAATATTATACTAGATCAAATAATATTAATTAGATTAAGAGTTAGCCTTGGGTATAAAGCTTGGGGAGAGATCTTATACTTAGATCTTGTTCATCCATAAGGAAAGCTCAAGAACAAAAGAAAAGGAGATTTCTTTTGTGCCCCATAAAACCGAAACATCAATGTAAGGATATGATTTCTTCTCTTTTGTTATATTGTTTGCATGCATAAAATCCGTTTTAATTTTATGACAAATTAATTAGACATATTTGAGTATGTTAATATGTATATGAATCTACATTTCCTTCAACTCAAAGGCATAACACTGACACTAGCCCCTAGATCACATAATGCCTTCTCAATTGAGAAGGTACCAATACTACATGGGACAGAAAAACTACCTGGGTCAGACAGTTTATGAGTAGCAGTGTGAGTTAAGTACGAACTAGACTCTTCAGTTAAATGCACTGACTCCACAACATTCAAAGACCTTTTCTTAGCTAGCAGCTATTTCATGAACTTCATATACGAAGGTACTTGATTAACTAGCTCTAAGAAAGGAATTTGCACGTTAAGACTACGCACGACATCTTTGAATTTACCGAATGTTACCTCATCTTTGGTTGGCACTAGTCTTTCTGGATAAGGGGCTGTCAGAAGTAGCTTTGCCCTCTCCTCTAGGTCTCTCATACCGGCGTCAGTGGACTTCGGCTGAAAATCCACTAATTTATCCTTGTTGTAGCTTGACCCCTCTTCAGACCGTCTAAAAAATGAACCATTAATCATTGTCGGATCATATTTCGGAACTGGGACTGACCCATCAGCATTCGGGTCTTGCCTCAATAATTTCGGAGTCGTCTCATCCCGAAACAAGAAATCCCTCAAGTTATTGGGCATTGGAGGACGAATTGGCTCATTATCAGCAGCATCATCGGTCGATCGACCAGTGTGGTCGGTCGATCGACTGACTTCTTCTTTTCCAGAATGAACAGAAAGATCAGGTGTCACTGAGGATCGCGGAGTGGTCGATCGACTAGGTGATGCGGTCGATCGACCAGAATCGCTGTTGTCCGTCTTTTTCTCGCTCTTTTTCTTCTTTCCTTTTCCAGCAGCTTTCTTAGGTACATCAAGAGCGGACCCACTCCTCAGCGTCATTGCATGTACGGTCTCAATACGCTGATTCAGAGAGTGAAATTGACTCGTTATCTCAGCTGCATTCTTGTCTAATGTAGCAATTTGAGATATCAGCTTCGTGATTAAGGCCTGATTCGCCGCATTGCTTTTCTGTACCTCCACCATAAGCAGCTGCACTTGACTCGTCAACTCTGCAACTTCGTTCTTGAACTATTGCTGTGACGGAGTGGAGGGTGGTGGGGCTTCATGAGGAGGCTCATATGGTTGATGCGGTGAAGTAGGAGCGTAATTATATGAATTGTCGAGCTGAAGTTGATGAAAAGCAAACATCTTCTCCTTAGGGTGCCTGCATCCCTCAGATGTGTGTCCCGTTCCACCGCATCTCCCACAAAACGGCACTTGCTGCTCCTGAGAACGGAACATGGGTGCACCCTTCTGAAGTACTGCAAATAAACAACACTAAAGAAGAAGATAAGAACTGCCTCAAGGTACTCAGTCTTCCCTTGAGGCGAAAAACAGACTAAAATCAAAAACAACTAAAACTAGCTGCCTCCCAAGAACGGCGCCAAAATTTGATACCGTCGTTTAGTATCAAAAATAATATTTATAACCTAAATACTACTAACAGAAGCTAGTGGCAGTCAGGGTCGATCCGCAGGGAGGTAGAAAGATAATAGTTGCTTTTAATCTTAGTCTTAGGTAACTATTTGAGGGGGTTTTGGGTTGAGTTGATTCTAAAACTAATAACATAAACTAAATAAATAATTAAAAGTAAATAAGGACGTAAACAATGATAAAAGGAATGCTTAGACGGTCGGTTCACTATAGCTGCGATGGCACATAATCCTAGGTAAATTCGAAATATGGTCGCGAAGGATGGGGAAAACAAGTCCTCTAGGTCCATGTTAAATAGTAGCTACCTCTCGGCCTATGCTACTAATCCCTAAGTCTCATTAATACTAACTCTCGTTCTTGATTAATGATTCCTAATGCAAACTAAATCACGTTATCTCTCGATCTTAGCAATTTAGTCGTTTTAATTCGTTAATTATTGTCCATTCCTATCTCTCGATCTACGGGATGATCAAGTTTAAGCATCTATCAAGTCTCCTCTCGGTCTCATTGAAAGATAAAGCATTTAACGAAACAACCAAAGCAAAACCAGACGCGAAGTCAGTCGATCGACCAGCTACCCCAGTCGATCGACCAACCGTGAATCGAAATCGCCTATAATAATGTCATCTACGCCATAGATCCCCTACATCTTAGCAAAGGGTACTTAGCTACTCATACTAGAAATAATGGAAGCAACAAAATCAACAATTAAAGCTAACGAATTCATACTTGAATTAATAAAATGAACAATTAACATAAAACGATAAATTTGGCTTCGGGAGATCTAACCTAGAAATTCTAATACTACGAAGGAAAGCAGTAAAACTGAATAAAGGAATAGAGGATACCGTGTAAAGGAATTGAAAGGATAAGATCGAAAACCGAATGCGAAACTAGAGACTTTATTAACGGAAATAATCTAAACTAATGTATCTGTAGAACTTGATGATCAAAATGAATGCTTATTCTGAAAACTAAGGATACATTATATAGAAATAATCCTGCGTAACCTTTATTCCTAAACCTAATCACAATGGGCTTTGTAATTCTCGATCTTTTAACTTGCGCAACAGCTCGTGGAGTGGTCGATCGACCACAGTACCCAGTCGATCGACCAAAGGTGTTGTACAGAATTGCATTCTGACGATTTCTGCAGCGCGCATCGATCTTAAAACAGCTGCCATTTCTTCGTTACTTGGTCAAATCAGGCGTTCTATGCGGCGTTGGAAACCTAAGAGGATAAGCTTTCACTTCCAATTAGAATCACTCTATTATCTGCTTTATAACTCGAGATATAGCCATCTGAAGTATCCTGCAGTGTCGAGAAGCATTTCTTTGCTTGTTAAACTCGTACGCATCCATGCTTTTGCTATCTTTAGGCATTGAAACGCGCACCAAGCTCATTCCTTGAGTCAATACTCCATGTCAAATGCAATGCTAAGTACTTAGGGATGGATTTGGTCCATTTCCCGCCATATTCTTCACATTCCTACAAAATCACAAGAAAAGGAAGAAATACACGAAACAAGGGAAATAGTAGCATAAACTACTCAATTGAGCTCTGAAATGCGTGTAAAATAGGGTGTAAAACATCATATAAATGACACGCATCAATAGCCTTTAAATATCAAGACTCTTTTTTTTCTGCTCTTCAATCTCTGGATCCTTATTTCCCTGAAGAAAACTTATTGAAAACGAACTATGATAGGGTTTTAAGGGAGAAAAAATTAATTCCTGATTCGACTGAGGTTTGGATCCCTGAGTCTTGTCCAGTTAGAGCTGATTGGGTGTCACCTGGTTGGTTCTGTATTTATGAATGGGCGTTCAAAGCAGGTTGTAAGTTACCTTTTACTCCTTTGATGATTGATACTATTCGTGCTATGGAAGTATCACCTTTCCAGATCATGCCAATGGTTTGGAAACTTGTCCATTTTATTGAAAATTTATGTGCTAAGCATAATCTTGTAATTACTATTAATGATATCAAGGCAGTATATCATATGAAAAATCCTTCTACTAGTCGTTTTAATTTGAGAATTAAATAATAAATGTCTCCATTAATTACTAACGTGGATTCTGGAGATGATAAAAGCTGGGCGAAAACTTTCCTGTTTATCCGGACTGAGAGTCTGGGGTCAGGCTTTGATTACTTGAGATATCCGCCCTTGGAGAGTGTTAGGTTTCCTGTACTCTTAATTTTGCAATTTATATTTAAATGAAATTATGATATTTAAGTTTTACCTGTGCATTTTTTGGTATTTGTAGCTCCTGATTGGAACTTCGACCCTCTTGACAAGGAGGCTGTTTCAAGGATAGAAGCTTTCCTTTCTATTCTTGAGGAAGAGAGGGCTTGGCCTGCTAGTCCGGGCAGGGATTTATTTCCCCGGTATATGAAGACCAAGCTGAGTGTGGTCAAAGTACCCAAAGTCAAGCCTAGCTCCACTGCTCTTTCCTGTATGTCTTCTATATGTCTTTATGTCAATTGTTGTTTTCTTATCGCTTCTCTTCTGATATTTATGTATATTATTTATATATACATTATTCAGGTCTTCTGCTAGGTTGGCCAGTTTTACTACAAAAGATTTAAAGGCTGGGGTGGCTAGAATTGCTGAACAGTCCAAGAGCCAGGAGGCTAGTGGGAGTGACAAGACGCTTGACATTTTGGTTTCTGATGTCCAGCCTCCCCAGGATCCACCCAGGCTAGTATCACCGGAGGTTGTTCAGGCTTCCAAAAGGAGGAGGGAAGTTGTTATTCCGGAAGAGGAAGGGAGAGAGAAAGAGCCTATTCAGGCTCAACCAATCAGGAGTGTCAGGCAAGTGTCTGCTAGGATGGATGATATGGATGCTGCCCGGGCACGGATAAATGAATTTTTTGCTAGTATGAGCGACCAGATTTTGTCTGCTAATACCCATGAGTCTTCTACTAAAGTGGTTTCTATCTTGTCTTCTCTTGTGAGAAAGGCTGCTGAACTTGCTTCTCAAGCTAAGGAGGTTAGCTGTAAAGGGATATTTTAGTTGTTATGTGTTCTTTGTGTTGCTTTATATTTGGCTGATTGACTTTCTTTTGTTTCTTGTAGGGATTGGATGCCGGGTTGGCCACTCCTTGTCAGCTCAGGGATGCCCAGGCTAGGGTTTCTAGATTGGAACTGTAATACTCCGTATTTATATGTCTTGGGGGTACTCTATCGAGTAGCCCTTACTCTGTCGAGTAAGGGCAAGTTGCGAAATAAAATAGTTTCTGACCTGTTGGGTACTCGATCGAGTAGCTGGGGTACTCGATCGAGTAAGGGGGTACTCGATCGAGTACCTTGGGTACTCGATCGAGTGTCCGGTTTACGGGGAGTTTTTCGCGGGTTTTGTTAATTATGCGATTAGGGTATTTAAACATAATCGTCGTTGTTTTAAAACACTTTTACCAAAACCTAAAACCTGTTTAAGAGAGAAAGCAGTCAGTCATCTTCCTAATCGCATCCTTAACAATTCCCGGAGTTCAGACGGTCGGTTCTTGCTGTTTTTTGTGTCGTTGGATTCCTTGCGTCGAGGGTAAGCTTTTAACATAGTTTTTATAATGTTTTGTTAAGTTTGGTAAAACCCTAATTTAGGAATTGGGGGTTTTGGTGTGTAGTTTGTGATGTGTAGTCTTTATGTGCTGTATGATAGGAGGAGAATTCGTAGAGGAGCCGTTTTGATACAGCTGTAGATACCGTCTGCGTGTTGTGCTTTCCAGGTAGGATTTCCTACTCAGTATTAGTCCCATAATGGGATATTGGTGATGTGCTGTAGTTAGTTGTTTGATATGATGATTGTGATTGTGATTGTGATTGTGATTGGTTGTCTATGGCTCTCGAGATGCGTTCTCGGCTGAGTGGGGTCACTTGCGGGAGTGACTTCACGCCCTACTTTCGCCCTTCGTGGAACCCGCCACGAAAGGGGATGTGCACATTAATGGACAGGGTTATCGCTCGTACGATGAGCGGGGCTTAGGTGGGAACGGCTGCGGTCCCCCATTTGGCGGGTGGTCCGGTGGGACAAGATCGATATTGCGATGATGGGAGTTGGTGTGTGTGTGTGTGTGTGTGTGATTCATTTGTCTGTTTATCTTATTATTGTTATCTATATTGATTTGTGTGATTAGTATCGACCCGGTGTTGTTTTGTAAACTGCGGTGATCCATTCGGGGATGGTGAGCAGATATTGAACAGGTAAAGAGATGAGTACCGGGATATTTGGGATGGCCACGACATGACGATAGAGTCTTCATTTGTAGTTTAGCATTTATTTACATTTCAGTTGAGAACAGATAGTTTGGAATAATGTATTGTACTTTCAGTTTGGTTTCGAGGATTGTAGTTATTCATTAAACTACTTATAATAAATGTTGTTTCTGTTTTGTCTATTTGATTATCATACCTCGGGCGACCGAGATGGTGATGTCTTCATACTTGAGTGGTCCTGGTAAGGCACTTGGAGTATGGGGGTGTTACAGGAACATAAATTGGATAAAGTTAATCGTGAGCTGCACACATCCAGGGGTAATGAGGTAGTACTTCAATCTCGGTGGGACAGCTAGAGAGGCATCCAGGGCTGCTATAGTTTGTGAGGTGGCTGCAAAAACGCCGAGAAGGTTGTCGGCAAGAGTTGGAGGTCTGTAAGGGAGGAGCTAAAGACTATCACGGAAGAGCGGGGCGCCGAGAAGCGTGCAATGCAGGATCGGTGAGGAAGAATGAAGAGCTTGGTCTTTGAAAAGGAGCTAGTGGAGGGGCGGCTTGCGATCTTTCAAGTACTTCTTTGGGAAAGGCCGGGTTGATGCTATGGGGGATCCAGAACCGACGGGTTAATTGGGATCCGGACGGGGATGTGATGACTCGGACACCCAAAGATCCCGATTTGGCCAATATGGGTCAAGAAGAAGAAGTGGATTCTCCTCCTTCTAAGGAAAAATCTGGTGATCAGGAAATGGTGGATGGTTGTGAGTCGGTTACTGGCTCAAAACCTGCTTAGATTTATGTTTTTCTTTTTCGTTTTGGCCCATCCAGGGGGGATGTTCCTGGAATGAATATTTATTAGGTATATTTTGGCCCATCCAGGGGGATGTTCCTGGAATGGATAATTATTAGGTATGTGGTAAGGCCGGCTATTTTGGATGAATAAATACTTGGTCTTTGTTGGTTTCTTTTTGTGTTTTGATAAGGTACATTTGTAGTGTTGGATGTGTACTGGATCTGGCCAGTTATTCGACTAGATCGGGCGATTTTTGTCGGATCCGGCCGATTCATTGTGTTATGGGTGGGGTTATTGCCTGTCTGGAGGGCTTATGTCCCCTGCCTGTCTGGAGGGCTTATGACCCATCTATGTTATACAAGTCATAAAAAGGTTTTCCAGATTTGTATATTAAATTGAGCTCGATACTTTAAGGCCTGTTTTTACAACTGAAAGTTGGGTATCAGTTGGATATCAGTGGGGTGGCCCCCAATCTTTAAGATTTGTTTTAAGTAAAGTGCAGTATGTAAAACAAATATTGAAGATTCTATTCGGTAAAAGGAAATATGAGAATATTGACAAGTACTTGGGCACATAATAGAAGAAATTATATAAGGCATTTATTCATATAATGGCAAGTATCATACATTTAGTTTAATATCAGGTCAAGCAAGAAATGTGAAGATGAAAATTATACCTGGACCGGGAGATATATTTTATATGTGAAATAGTTTTAAGTGTGCAATATTCCAAGCTCTTTGGATCATTTCGCCGTCCAGGGTTTGTAATCTATAAGCTCCCTGGCCGACTATTGAGTCTATCAGGTAGGGACCTTCCCAGGTTGGGGCCAATTTGCCAGCATTCTTCTCTTTTGTGTTTTGAAAGACTTTCCTGAGGACAAGATCTCCTACACTGAATACTCTAGCTTTGACGGTCTTGGTGTAGCTTTTTGCAACTCTTTTTGCCGATATCCGCCAATCTAATGTTGTCGCATCTCTTAGCTCTTCCGTTAAGTCCAGGTTGTCCTCCATTAGAGGTATATTGCTCGTTATTGTGTTCAGGCTGCATCTGGCTGATGGAATGTCGACTTCAGCTGGGATTACTGCTTCACATGCATAGACCAAGGAGTAGGGGGTTTGGCCTGTGGACGTTTTAGGCGTGGTTCTGTCAGCCTAGAGGACTAAGGGGAGCTCTTCAGCCCATCTGCCTTTCCTTCTTTCTAGCTTCTTCTTTATGCAGCTGATTATTACTTTGTTACTGGATTCTGCCTGGCCGTTAGCTTTTGGGTATCCTGGCGTGGAGGTTACCAGGTTGATGTTCCATTGAGCACAGAAGGCTTCTGTTCTTTTTCCCACGAATTGCGTGCCATTGTCGCATACTATTTCAGAGGGGATGCCATATCTACATATGATGTTGTGTTTGATGAATGCTATGACATCCTTTTCTTTGACTTGCCTGTATGAATCAGCTTCTATCCACTTGGAGAAGTAGTCAGTCATTACTAGCATGAAAACTTTTTGTCCGGGTGCTTAAGGTAGTTTCCCTACTATATCCATGCCCCACTTCATAAATGGCCAGGGTGTGGATATGGAATGTAGTTCCTCAGATGGTTGATGGATATATGGTCCATGAATCTGGCAAGCTTCGCATTTAGAGCTGAATTCCAGGCAATCGGCCCTCAAGGTGGGCCAATAATAGCCTATTCTGAGTACCTTGCTTGCCAGGCTCCTTCCGCCTTTATGATTTCCACAGTATCCTTCATAGATTTCTGATAATATCTGTTCAGCTTCTTGTGGTTCCAGGCATCTGAGGTACGGCCCTGCCTGCGATTTCTTAAAAAGCACGTTGTTAATAATAGTATATGAGGAAGCTTTTATTTTTAGTGCCCTGGCATCTTGCTTATTTAGGGGAAGGATTCCCTGCTGTAGCCAATCGTAGTAAGGTTTTGTCCAAGAATTGGCAACATATATTAGGAAACTTTCATCTTGCTTATTTATTGCAGGTTCTAATAAATGTATGATGGGTATTTTGTCAAAGTCGAGAGGACTGAAGTTGGATCCTAGGCCGGCTAAGGCATCGGCCTAGGTATTCAAGTCCCTGGGAATTTGGTCAATATTAAAATTGCGGAATTTTGATTTTAAATTTTGGACAACTTCCAAATAAAGCATCATTTTTGAGTCTTTTGCAGTATATATTCCATTTACTTGGTTGGAAATAAGAAGGGAATCAGTACGTACCTTTAGGTTTTGCACACCAAGGTTAATACATACCTTTAATCCAGCTATTAGGGCTTCATATTCTGCCTCATTGTTGGTAGGTTCAAATGCACAACTTATAGCTTGTACTATCTTATCCCCCTGTGGCGATTTTAGTACTACCCCCAGGCCTGTGCCCCTCATGTTGGCTGCACCGTCGACAAATAGGGTCCATTCTAGGTCTTTTTGGTCGCTGGTCAGTTTATTTACTTCTTTTATTAGATCGGGTTCTAGGGCTGGACTAAAATTAGCCACAAAGTCTGCTAGTGCTTGTGACTTAATTGCTGTCCTTGGTTCAAATGTTATGTTGTATGTGCTTAGCTGGACTGACCATTTGCACATTCGTCCAGGACAACTCGGCTTCCCGAGTACGGACTTGATAGGAAGATTGGTTCGACTATTATAGGGTGGCTTTCAAAGTATGGTCTTAATTTTGTACAACTCATAATTAAAGCTAAAACATATTTTTCAAGCAGGCCATACCGATCTCTCGATCGAGTAGACTTTTACTTACGTAATAGACGGGTGGTGTTGTTGTCCGTCTCGCTTCTTTGACCAAGACCGCACCGACAAAGAAGTTTTGTGGATCGAGGTGTATACTGTCAGGGGTTCATCTTTGATTGGTTTTGCCAGCAAGGGAGGAGAGGATAGATATGTTTTCAGGTCCTCAAAGGCAGCCTGATGATCAAGGGTCCATTGAAAGTCTTTGTTCTTCCTTAGCAGATTATAGAATGACTTGCACCTCTCTGACGATCTTGAAATGAACCTATTCAGGGCCGCTATTCTTCCAGTCAGCTTTTGTATGTCTTTGACTGTCTTTGGTGGTTCTAGCACCACGATAGCTTTGATCTGTTCAGGGTTGGCTTCTATTCCTCTTTTTGTCACCATATAGCCCAAGAATTTGCCTGCTGAGACTCCAAAATGGCATTTTTGTGGGTTGAGCTTCATAATGAATTTCTCCAGTATTTGGAAGGCTACTTCCAGGTCTTTGACGTGGTCTTCTGCCTTTTTTGACTTGACTACCATGTCATCTATGTAGACTTCCATGGTATCTCCTATTTGGTCTTTGAACATCATGTTGACTAACCTTTGATAGGTTGCACCTGCATTCTTTAATCCAAAGGGCATAGCAGTATAACAGTATATTCCTCTTTCAGTGATGAAAGCTGTACCTTCCTGATCTGCAGGGTGCATCTTTATTTGATTGAATCCACTGGAGGTGACACGGCTATCGCAACCCTATCAAAGATAAAACCTAACGGTCTCAACTAAAATGTAGCAGAGGCAGTCGAGTATCGAATCCACAGGGAGGTAATGTAATTAACAGTTGCCTAATTCTAGTCCTAAAGTAACAATGGGGGGTTTTGTTGAATTGATTTCTAAACTACGAGATTTAAAGGAAAAAGAAAAAAAACAAAAGCAATAAGGGCAGAAAATCGGTTTAAACTATCAGGAAGAGAGGGACATGTCGGGATTTCGGTTCACTACGGTAGTCCAATAACTCAGCTGTAAATGACTCAGACGAACTAATGTGAGACGGATGTTGAAAGGTCCTTTCGGTCCACTTTCTATCCTAAAATACCACTAACTTAACTTTCGTCCTCATTAGGGTAGTCTACTGTTCATAGCAGGCCTATTTAGTCCAATCTTTTGATCCAGGATTAATTTTAGCCAGACTAAAGGGTGACATAGAAGCGTGCACTCAACTAAGTCGAATAAATACAGTTAAATTGCTATGGTGACAGAGTCTCGTAATCAATTCGTCTAATTCATTCACTACATCGTCACATTTCTACCGCAGATCCCCTAATCCCAACATGAAGGGGATTTAGTTACACATATCATTAATTAAACTAACAGCAATTAAATTCCCAGCAGAAAACATTATAAATAAACAATAAATCGCAATAAGGAAAATTAGGGCAAAGAAGTAAATGCAACGAAACAAGTAATAAAAGCAAACAAATGATTAATTATTATTAAAGGGAGAGAAGGAATTACAATCCAAGCGAATCCGGCGTAAAGAACACAAAATCCGAGTAAAAGCAATCCCGAAAATAAGCAACAGTAGAGAAAGGTAAGCAACGTACTAAAGGTTTACAGTAGAGTGTTTTCTAATATGAAAGATCATCCTAATTAACCTAGTAAAGCGTGCTTAAATAGCAAAGCAAAAGAGTTTAGCGAAATAAAACATCACGCGGGCCACGACGCTTCCAAACACAGTATCTCACTTAGGAAAATCCCATCTCCTCTAAATGCATGCAAAAAGGACGAAAAAGGGTACGATTCGACTACTTCTGCGCTCATTTCTACAAAATAGATAAAATGAACCAAAGTAGCCAATTCGGGGCAAAATACCATAAAAACAATATGAAAATGCATAGAAATACGTGCTGAAATAGGCTAAAAAGACTATACATTAGGCACGTACCAAATCTCCCCAAACCGAACCTTTACTCGTCCTCGAGTAAACTCAAAACTAAACTAATGGAACGGAAATGATAACTCAGAGCTAGCTTAACTTGTCTACTTGAGCCAATTTAATGCAACAAAAATTAACAGTTAAAGCTAAAAAGTCAATACGCAAACGAATTATAAGCTGTTCAGAAATATAGCCAACCTATCGACCTTGCAAGACCAACAAAATCGGACTCTCTCGTGGTCACTCTTCTCTCATGAAGCAAAGGGTGAATGTTATATGTAAAAGAGAGAAGAAAAGACAGTCACTCACCTAACTGCGACCTATATAGCATGCATGCAACAAAAATGAAAGACAATTCAAGTACTAATGCACAAATTCCAACCAATAATGTCCGTCACAGCCGAGGGTTTGCAAATGATTTGGGAATAGTAAGGTTTAGGTGAGAAAAGGCAAAACATGTTACGGAAATGTGGGGGTAAAAGCGTCAAGCTAGTTCCTAACAGGACCAAAATATGGGATAAAACTCACTAGACTCAAAACACCATCTCCTCAAAAAAAATATGGGATAGAACGGAGGAGTCAGATGGTCACAAACTTTCCTTTTTTAAACACCGTCTGAAATAACTAACTGAACCAAATCAACCTTTTTCGATTGTACATCTTCGAACATCTTCTCAACTCAGACAAGAGGAGCACGTCTGTTTCCTCCATTTTCACATTCTCTTTTTCTTTTCTTCTTTCTTACACGTTCCAGCATTTATTTTTTCTTTCTTTTTTTTTTCTTCTTTCACGTTTTCCTTTTTTTTTTCAATACTTTTTTTTTTCTTTCTTTCTCCTTCTCCTCAACTTTCCAACAACTCCATACAAAAGGGATACGGCCAAACTGCAGACGAAAACTCATACCACAAAAGAACATACTAAACTAGCTTGACTAGGCAGGCTTAATTTTGAACGTAGCTAATGGGTCAAAAAGGCAAGTTTTGGCTAATTTGGAGCTAAATGGGTGAAAAGTATAAGGAAAGGGGAAATTGCAAACACCTCCCTGCATGTGACACCAACCACAAACCCGAATATGTGCATTTAACAAGAAATTGAATGTCATGAATGTGAAAGATGATGAACATGCTATGCAAGGAGTACTACTCTCAATTCCTAATGAACTGGTCATGAATGTCACCAGTTATGGCTCTAAAACTCAGAATTTTTAAGTACTTTGCCAATTTATCGGTCAAGTCTAAACAGTCAGCTATATTTGAACAGAAATTCGTAGACTATGCGTATGACAAGCTAAAAAATATCAATAAAGTGCAAGGCTCAAGTAAATTGACAAGTTATAGTGCATTGTCATCATGGGAATCTACCGTTCCAACTCAACCTATATGCAGAAATAAACGTGAATATTTTTTTGAATTTTTGAAATTTTTCAATTTTTTTGGATTTTTCAATGAATTAAAACAATGCAAGGCAGAAAAAGAAACGTGGATGCAAAACAAATGCAGATGCAGACTCAAAAGGATGCAATACCCTCCCCAAACCAAAACGGACAACGCCCTCGTTGTCCTCCAGCATACACCAGCAGATATATACAGGGGAACGGGAATATACAACCAACAAAATAAAAATAATAAGATAAAGGAGACAAAATAAAAAGTAAGAGATACATACAAAATACGAACTTCCCCAAACCAGCCAGAAAACTGGGGAAGTGAGTAGACCAGTAGCTACTCGTCGTCGTCACTGCTGTCATGGAGCTCCTCCGCCACTACCCGGTACTCCGGGTCTTTCTCCTCCTCTCTCCTCTTCCGCTCCTTCTCTCGAGCTCCCTCCACTGCCACCTCTGGGTCCTCGTCCTCCTCCTCCTCGTCAGAAACCGGGTACCCCTCAGCTGGGTACTGGAAGAAGGAAGGGTGTTGCCAACTCTCCTGGATCGGTCTGTGTCGCCGCAAGTGGTACTCGTACAGAGGGTGTAAGGCAAGAGCCATGTCCCTCTCCATACGAGACTGACGCTCTGCAAGCTCGATCAACAAACCGTAAACTGCTCCCCCTTGGTCCTGGACCGCGGGCGCTACGAAGGGAGGAGGTGGTCTAAAAGTAGCCGGGAAGACCGGCTCAGTCTGTGTATGGTCAGTGCGAGGTAGAGCAGGAGTAGGAGTGGTAGTAGTAGTGGGAGTAGGGGTCGGATCGGGAGTAGCCGTGGAAGGCTGGGTACTCCCTGAAGGTGTGGACCCCTCTCCAGTCTCAACTCGCCGCTTCTTCGCAGCGGGTTCATCAGGAGATGGTCGAAGTGGAAGGTGAAGCAGGCAGACGGTGGCCCTTTACCACAGTAGGTAAGGGCTCAAGACGGTGGAGACTGTCGCAAGGTAAGTCAACACACAAGGAGCCGTCAATCTTCCAGGTCTGGTAGTCTGGGGATAGCCAATGCTGAGCGAGCATGGCAGCCAGACTCGGTGACCTCTCTCCCTCGAGGTACTGCAAGTCACGTGGCCAGGGGGAAAAAGGCGATGGGCAAGAATGGTGGCTATGCCACCGCAGGCAATGGTTCCCGCCTCCTTCTTCCCCTGGTCGTGGAGGTACTGGGCGGTGAGGTAGGCAATGTTGAAGGTAAAAGGACCTTCACAGTCGATGTTCAGATAACCGCCCAGGATGGAGAGCTCGGTGTTGGTAGTGTTGTTCGGCTCCTTTCGGCCAAAAATAGAGCTCCCCATCAGTCTAAGAAAACAACGAACGGGGGGATGGTGGACCTGGTGGAGCTTACACTCCTGGAAACGGGTCTGTGCCAGGCACTGCCAAACCTGACGGTAAACCTTCCTCAAGTCTGATGTCACACCCGAGGAGGTAAGGTCACGTAACCTACCAATCTCCGCTAGAGGCATCGGGAATGTCCGGTTGAACAACCGGAAGGAGACTGACAAACAGTCGGGGTCAGTATCGTATGCCCCTGAGGAGAAGGTAAAAGAGCTGAGAAATTCGAGGCTCAGCTCTAAGAAGGTACGGCCCCTCATGGTAATGAGGCCAGGCATCCCCGTGCCCCGTAGTAAAGTCTGTGACCGACTCGTAAATACCGAGTTTCTCTAATGCCGATTTATCCAAAAATCGGGAAGGCACATGTACACACTCGACCAAGCTAAAGAATTTCGTACGATGGACAGCGTTGACGAATAATACCTGTGGGTAGTCTGGGTGGGAGTCGAGGGAAGTGTCCCCTCGGACCGAATCGTCTCGAAGTAGACGGAGCGGAGCGGTGGTAAGTAAAGAAGCGGCGGCACTGTGGAAGTGCTAGGAGCGGGAGTAGAGGCAACAGGAGCTGGCGTAGCTCGAGACTGTCTACGACCCCGGCCTCGATCTCTGGAACGCAAGGCAGCGGCTCGCTCTCGGACGGTGTAAGGAACCAGGGCAGCTCTGAAGGCAGCTGCAGCTGTAGGTGAGTCCGCCACAGGTGTAGAAGTGGTGGCTGGTGTACAGGTAGTGGCTACTGTGGTCACCGCTGAAGAAGAACTAGCAGCAGTGCTAGCTGTGGTGGTGACCGTAGAGGAAGTGGTAGCCTGAACTGAGCTCGCAGCTGAGCTCATCGGAGTAAAAACCGTCCCTGCAGCTGAAACTAGTAGTACTGGGGCTGCAGTGGTGACTAAAGCGGAGGCAGTGGCAACAGCAGGGGCCACTGACTCACTCAAGGACGGACTGGAGGTGGTACTGGTAGAAGGCAAAGTACTGGACTCCATCCTGTGACAAGGTAAGGGCATGATGAGAGAATAGCTGCTAACCGTGGCTAAAACAACACGTAAAACCAGCATGTGACAGCATGTTAATGCCCTATTAGTCGAAAAATTCGACTTACAGCAATTAAATCCCAACAATCCTCAAAAATTTCGAATTACAGAATGTAAATGGCGATAGGGAATGGGAATAGCAGTTAACATCAGTAACATGTAAGCATCAACTGAAGTTAATTAAGACAATGCAGTATATAAACCGTCTGACAGTCGAAAAATTCAACTTAAGCAGCCCTAATCGCAATTTCTGTGCAAGGTCCAGAGTAAACATGTCTAAGCATCGACAGGGGTTCTATTTTAGTCAACAATCAGCAGCAAAATCGCAATAGAGATGCTAGCTAGACAGATTTCAACAGCAAAAATCATAGTGACAGTCGAAAAATCCGACTGTCTTGGACCCGTATCACAAAAATCATGTGGAATTCGAATTAAGCATGTGATAAACATCGAGGAGTTGGGATTAATCATCAAGCAAGAAGAATAAGGGCAAATAACACAATTAAAGTCGAAAGCAATTCGACCAACAGGGATTTCGGACCCCTCTTTCAATTTCACCTCATAAAAATTCGAATTAATCGAAATTAAAATGAAAGAGGAAGGAAGAAACACTTACTTGATGATAAAATACCTACAAATGCAATTAATCTTCAATTAAACAAGCAACAATAGGCGGTTTTTGCTCAAAAAAGCCGCAAACCCTAACCCTTCCTTAAAATCGAGAAAATGAACACAAATAAAGGGAGAAACAAGGGGCTATTAAAGATTAATTAGCAAGAAGCAGGTTGTAGGTGGCGGATTTGGAGATTGGGCAAGAAAATATGGGATTTGGGGAAGAAATTGATCGCACAAAGGGCTTTGCTAGACGAAAATTAGGATGAAATGAAAGTTAGAACAAAAACATAGGAGTTTAAGGCGAAAACTCCTCATTCCACTCGATCGAGTGGTTTTAAACCACTCGATCGAGTACTTTTATGGTCCAGTTGCTTGGTCGAGTAAAATTTTACTCGATCGGCCAATCCCTCTTTTTGCTGTACTCGATCGACTTGTAAAACTGCTCGATCGACCATATGTTTACTCGATCGAGTACAAAAAGTACTCGATCGAGCTCTTTTCTCGTGTAAGCTCTTTAATTTTCGTCATTTCCTCCTCGGGATGCGTAAAACTTCCCCAAACCTGCATAAAAACACATCCAAAAATTTCCCAAAATACCAAATACGCAAAAGCACAGTTTATAGTCGTACGTCTACGCTAAAAATTGTCTAAAACTAATTGTCCTAATTAAAACACAATAAAACAAATTCAACAGAAATTCAAAAATTATTTATTACAAAGTGTTACACGGGGCATTTCCCCGTTTAATTCCCATCAAATTTCAGTAGCCCCTTGGTGGGCTTCTGACTGGAGGACGTCACCTCAACAACATTGACTGTCCTCTTCAACTTCCATGAGCATGAGTAATCACTTGAAACGGTAGGAGGGGAGTAGTTCACATCCACATAAGCGTGAACCTTCCTCGTCCTTGCTCCTTTATCACCAGCTTTAGCGTCAACATTTCCAGTTTGATTGATAATAATTGCACCATGTCCCTTGACAACTTCCCCTTTGCTTTCATCTGTACCTACAGCAAGGAAAATAGACGAACTTTCCTCCTTTTTGCTCTCAGTCTGAGGCGGAGGGTTAACAACAGCGGCACAATTCTCCAAATTTTCATATGGAGTGTCAATACTAGGATCAATAGAAGAGAGAGCATTGCAAGGCTGGGCTTGCATGGGAGCTCTCCGGAACTTAGACTGATGAAAAATCAGCTCCTCGTCCCCTACCTGAAAGGTCAAAGTCTTCCCCCCGACGTCTATTACTGCACGGGCAGTGGACAAAAATGGTTTCCCTAAAATTATAGGGGTGTGTGCATCTTTGGGGATGTCTAAGACAACAAAATCGACGGGAATAAAGAACTTCCCGATCTGAACAGGTATGTCTTCTACTACACCTAGTGGCCGTGATAAACTACGGCCGGCCATCTGAACAGTCATGTTGGTACAACTCAGCTTTGTCGAACCAAATCTCTTGGCCAGAGATAAAGGTAAGACACTCACGCTAGCGCCTAAATCGCATAGCGCATTATCAATCAAATGCATACCGATATGACACGGAATAGAAAAACTACCCGGGTCTGATTGCTTAGGGGGTAACTTATTTTGAAATAGGGCTGACCCCACCTCAGTCAAAGCTACGGTCTCACTGTCATTAATTGTCCTCTTACACGCTAAAATTTCTTTCATAAACTTTAAATAAGAGGGTACCTTAGTCAGCAATTCAGTAAACGGCACGGTGACTTCCAAGCTCTTCAAAAGTTCGACAAATTTGCCGAATTGTTGATTAGCCTTAGTACTTTGCAGCCGCCTCGGGAAGGGAACCGTAATAGGTATCTCGAGTCCCTTGTTTCTCGCTTCCAATGTATCTTCCGGTGCAAGTTCTGTATCCTTTGGACGCTTCTTACCTCTCGAACGAGGTCTTTCCGGTGATATCTCACTTAAACGAGCACTAGCAGGCTCTCGAATAAGCTTCCCGTCATCAATACTACTTGATCGACCAATTTGCTCACTCGATCGAGCAGTTTCTTCATCAATGTCAGTCGATCGGGTACAATTTCCACTCGATCGACCAACTCCACTTTCTGCTTCACTCGATCGATTAGATAAACTACTCGATCGACCAACCTGTTCTTCCTGTTCACTCGATCGAGTGAAAAAACCACTCGATCGAGGGCTTTCATCTTCAGTTCTACTCGATCGAACACCAGATTTCAGTCGATCGAGCAACTGCTTTGTCGTGAGCCCTTTTTTTCTCGACAGTACACTGTTCACCATCAGTATTAGCTTCCCTAGGGTCTGATTTTTGCATTTCTGGTCCCTCATAAGAAAGATCGCTTCTCAATTCTATCAGATTTACCGTCTCATATGGATTCTTCTCATTTTGAGTCGGTAAATGACCCTGCTTTCTCGAGGATTGATTTGCAGCAAGTTGAGCAACTTGAGTCTCAAGTGCCTTAAATGACGCGTCCTTCTGTTGATTTTGTTTATCATTCAGCTGCAAATGCTTTGAAATGGATTGCAACATAGACTTTATCTCTCCTATTTCATTCACCCCACCGGAAGATGATGCACCATGGTTAGGAGGATTGAAAGAAGGAGGCTTCTGAAAGCCTTGTTGATTCTTGTGTGGAGGAATATACGGCTGCCGCCGATTCGGAGGAGAGTGGGATTGAGCACATTTCGACTACTCCACCTCAAATTGGGATGGACGTTCGGCTCGTAATAAGTGTTGTTCTGCCTGTAATGTTGAAAGGCAGCACAAGACTCATAGGAGTTGGGACAATGATCTGAAACATGCCCCTCTCCTCCACATCTTCTACAGACGAAAGGACCGTCTGACACA
This sequence comes from Silene latifolia, assembly GCF_048544455.1. Lineage (NCBI taxonomy): Eukaryota > Viridiplantae > Streptophyta > Magnoliopsida > Caryophyllales > Caryophyllaceae > Silene > Silene latifolia. Next base: position 52,834,902 of record NC_133536.1, read on the forward strand.
GCCTTCACCTGATACATCCCTCCTTTGGAAGCTCCTCCCAGCTCATATTTATCAAATCTTGCAGTGAGAGCTTCAAGTGCGCCTCTGAGAAGAAGATTCAAGCAGACTCTTCTTTGATTACCTCTAGAGTTCCCATATTCACCTTATGGGTGGCTAAATCATCAATGATCTTCCACCCCTTAGTCTCTCCCATATTCTCAAAGAAATCGGCCATTGGTCGCAAAGATCCAAAATAGCCCTCTGATCGTCATACAACCCGTTATAGAACTAATTGCATAGACTCCACTTTTCGAACCCATGGTGCGGAATGGTTCGCACCAACTTCTTGAAGCGGACCCATGCCTCGTGAAAGTTCTCGTCAGGCCCTTGTTTAAAGCTCGTGATCTGAGCTCTAATGGCAATAGTCTTTGATGCAGAAAAGTACTTCTTATAAAATGCTAAAGCCAGTGAATTCCAGTCAGTTATACCATGAGCAGCCCGGTCCAAATCCTAATACCACTCCCTTGCAGCATCGCGGAGTGAGAAGATAAACATGGTTTCTTTTATCTGATCCGGTGTCACGCCAGTATGTGGGGGTATGGAGCAGCAATAATCGATAAAGGTCTCCATGTGCTTAGCTGCATCTTCATTTGCAGCTCCCCCGAACTGGTTCCTTTCAACCAAGTTGATATAAGAAGGCTTTGGTTCAAATTTTCTTGCCTCTCCTGGTAATATAAATCCCTTATAGAGATTTTCTGCTGTCGGTTCAGAGTGACTGGTGATGGTTGCTTCTTCGGCCATTTCTAGAAAGTCCGGAGAAGTGACTGTTTAAGCTGATGAATTGGAAACTGGAGATGAAGGTGGATCTTCCTCGAACAGCTCGTTCTCGTGAAAGCTTGACAGAGTACTCAACTCTTCCTCTGTCGGTAATACGCTTTGTGATCGTCTCAACTCGCGCAAAGATTTCTCAAGCTCAGGATTATAAGGCAATAATTCACCACCCTGTGACCTGCGCATAAGAAGAAACTACAAATAGGATATAAGAATAGTCTAAGGAACGGATGTCCCTTAAACTGAAAAACAGACTAAAATAAAGACAACCAAAAATTTGAACAATTGCCTCCCCGGCAACGGCGCCAAAATTTGACACGGCTATCGCAACCCTATCAAAGATAAAACCTAACGGTCTCAACTAAAATGTAGCAGAGGCAGTCGAGTATCGAATCCATAGGGAGGTAATGTAAATAACAGTTGCCTAATTCTAGTCCTAAAGTAACAATGGGGGGTTTTGTTGAATTGATTTCTAAACTACGAGATTTAAAGGAAAAAGAAATAAAAACAAAAGCAATAAGGGCAGAAAATCGGTTTAAACTATCAGGAAGAGAGGGACATGTCGGGATTTCGGTTCACTACGGTAGTCCAATAACTCAGCTGTAAATGACTCAGACGAACTAATGTGAGACGGATGTTGAAAGGTCCTTTCGGTCCACTTTCTATCCTAAAATACCACTAACTTAACTTTCGTCCTCATTAGGGTAGTCTACTGTTCATAGCAGGCCTATTTAGTCCAATCTTTCGATCCAGGATTAATTTTAGCCAGACTAAAGGGTGACATAGAAGCGTGCACTCAACTAAGTCGAATAAATACAGTTAAATTGCTATGGTGACAGAGTCTCGTAATCAATTCGTCTAATTCATTCACTACATCGTCACATTTCTACCGCAGATCCCCTAATCCCAACATGAAGGGGATTTAGTTACACATATCGTTAATTAAACTAACAGCAATTAAATTCCCAGCAGAAAACATTATAAATAAACAATAAATCGCAATAAGGAAAATTTGGGGAAAGAAGTAAATGCAACGAAACAAGTAATAAAAGCAAACAAATGATTAATTATTATTAAAGGGAGAGAAGGAATTACAATCCAAGCGAATCCGGCGTAAAGAACACAAAATCCGAGTAAAAGCAATCCCGAAAATAAGCAACAGTAGAGAAAGGTAAGCAACGTACTAAAGGTTTACAGTAGAGTGTTTTCTAATATGAAAGATCATCCTAATTAACCTAGTAAAGCGTGCTTAAATAGCAAAGCAAAAGAGTTTAGCAAAATAAAACATCACGCGGGCTAATTAAAGCCCAAACCCATCAAAACCACTCGATCGAGTGGATTAAAACCACTCGATCGACCAATTCTTTAGCCAAAACAGCTCGATCGACTGGAAAGTTACTCGATCGAGTAAACTCTCTTTTCTATTTTTAAGGATCGAGTACAAAGTACTCGATCGACCACTTCTTGGATGTAGAAACCACTCGATCGAGTGGAAAACAGCTCGATCGAGTGACTTGACTTCATTTCAGCTAAAGTCCGCGCCTAAGTGCCTCGTATTGCGTGCCATGACGCTTCCAAACACAGTATCTCACTCAGGAAAATCCCATCTCCTCTAAATGCATGCAAAAAGGACGAAAAAGGGTACGATTCCACTACTTCTGCGCTCATTTCTAAAAAGTAGATAAAACGAACCAAAGTAGCCAATTCGGGGCAAAATACTATAAAAACAATATGAAAATGCATAGAAATACGTGCTGAAATAGGCTAAAACATTACTACAAATACAGGCAACCACAACGGCCCTTTAACAACGCTTATTCACGAAAATCATCAAAACACGTTGTAGAATTGATTCCGCGAATTTTACCAAACTTAATTACAACGGTTCTGTGTTGTTAACCGTTGTTATTGGTTTTAACAACGGGTCATACGTAAACAACCGTTGTTAATGGTTTGGCGCCAAATTAGTGAAAAGTAATCACAACGGTTATATTATAACCCGTTTTTAATACTTTTTAACAACGGTTGTAGACTCAATAACCGTTGTTATTAATATTATGAAAATCTTAAGAACAACATATTGCTTTATTCTTCTATACACTACAAACACAAACACAAGCTAATACTGCTACTATATCATCCTTCATTCCTCCCTGATCGTCTCTCTGTCTTCATCTCCGTCACTGTTGTCACGTACGTCTTCTCTCCCTCATCGTGTTTATCAATCAGGTATATATATGTTTCTTAGCAACGCTTATAGATATAGGATTTTTTGGGTTATTATCTAATTTGTTGATAATTTAGCTTAATTGCTTTCCTGAATTTCGTTTATTTGTTTGCCTATTATTGTATTTTCTGAATTAGTTGCCTATTATTACGAATGTAGAATAATGACTCGAACTTGGATGATTGATGCAAATATGAGTGACCGCACCTACAAGGATGGTTTAGCTGAATTTTATGAATTCGTTTCGAACAATTTGAAAGGTTCTTCTAGTATTGCATGTCCTTGTGAAAGATGTGGTAATATTAGCTATATGGCTTTTCCGGACGTTAAAATACACCTAGAAAAGTGGACATTTAGTCGATTCTATACACTTTGGATTTTTCATGGGGAATCATTAGAGGAAGAGAATAACTCTGAAGAAGATGATGTTGAGGTACACGAAAGGCTAACTGATGATCCTGAGTTTGCCGAGTTTTTTGAGTTGGAAGAGTTGGAAGTAGAGATGTTGAATGTTGGGTCTATAGATAATGAAGAGAATGATGATGAGTCGATTGCTTTTGAAGATGTAGGTGATGACACTAGTAATTGGGATGACCTTAACAACATGTATGAGAAGTTGTGTGAGTCGAAGCACCTCTCGTATCCTGGTTGTAAGTTCACAAAAATGTCGGTGTGGTGAAGTTGTATAATATCAAGGGGGCAAATGGGGTGAGTGACACGTGTTTCACTAGTTTTTTAGCCTTGATAAAGGAGTTGCTTCCTGATGGTAATGTTCTACCTGTTAAGACATATGAGGCGAAAAAACTAATAAGAGGAGTGGGTATGAAATATGAGAAAATACATGCATGTCCAAATGATTGCATATTGTATCGGAAATTATATCAAAACTTAACCAATTGCCCTAAATGTTTAGAGTGGCGTTATAAGGATAAGGAAGGGATCCCGGCTAAGGTGTTGTGGTATTTTCCATTGATACCAAGAGTCATAAGGATTTATGCGAATCCCGATGATGCAAAAATGTTAACTTGGCATGAAACAGGAAGAATCAATGATGGAAAGCTAAGACACCCGGCAGATGGTAAGCAATGGAAATCGTTCGACGCTAAGTATCCCGAGTTCGGCAATGAACCTAAAACTTACGTCTAGCGCTGTCCACTGATGGAATGAACCCACACAGAAACATGAGTAGCCAACATAGTACTTGGCCAGTAGTGTTGGCTATTTATAACTTACCTCCATATGTGTGCATGAAAAGAAAGTATTTGATGTTGTCGTTGTTAATTTCCGGCCCTAAACAACCTGGAAATGATATAGATGTATATTTGGAACCTCTTCTAGATGATTTGCGATTGTTGTGGGATAGTGGGATAGAAGTATTTGATGCATATAAGAATGAAACTTTCAATTTGAGAGCGATGTTATTGTGCACAATAACTGACTATCCGGCTTATGGCGACCTTTCTGGGCACACAGTTCATGGGAAAGAGGCTTGTCCATTGTGTGGGGAGGATATCGAGTCTGAATACTTGAAGTTTTCTCGTAAGTATGTGTATATGGGAAATAGGAGGTTCTTGTATCATGAGCATTGTTATCGCAAGATGCAGAAAGCATTCAATGGAAGACAAGAACTTCGTCAACCTCCTAGAATTTTTAGTGGGCATGAATTTTATCAGAAAGTAAAGCATATTGAGATAGATTATGGGAAGAAGAGCGGTTCTAAATTGTCTACTCGTGGGTATAAAAAAAGATCCATATTTTTTGATAAACTTCCATATTGGCCTGACCTGGAGGTCAGGCATTGCCTCGATTTCATGCACATTGAGAAAAATGTCTGTGATAATATTATCAATACCCTTCTGAATGTTCCTGGTAAAACAAAGGATAACGCCGCAGCTAGGGAAGATATGAAAATGATGGGTATTAGGCTAGAGTTGGCACCACAGAAGAGAGGTAATCGTACATTTTTACCGCCAGCAGCTTTTACCTTTTCACGGAATGAGAGAAAAGAGTTCTGTGCATGCTTGAATGGAATTAAAGTGGCACATGGTTATTCGTCGAACATCAAAAACCTAGTGTCGATGCAAGACCTAAAACTCACCGGGTTAAAGTCACATGATTGCCACACTTTGATGCAACAATTACTACCTGTGGCTATTCGTTCCATTTTACCTGAAAAGGTAAGATATGCTATAACTAGATTCTGTCTCTTCTTCCAGTCCATATGCGAGAAAGTCATCGATCCCGATGACGCGGATTCATTGCAGGACCTCGTTGTAACCTCTCTTTGGCAGTTGGAATTGTATTTTCCACCCTCTTTCTTCACTATCATGATTCATCTGACCATTCACTTGGTTAGGGAGATTTTGTACCTTGGGCCCGTGTACTTGAGATACCAGTATCCTTTCGAAAGATTGATGAAAGTCTACAAGGACTATACATCTAATCGGTATCGTCCGGAAGGTTGTATTGCTGAACGCACTATTTTAGACGAAGCTCTTTCATATTGTTACGCTCATCTCTCCCCTGAGGAGTTGATTGGCGTTCCTAAGAATCGTCATAGTGACTGGATGACCGGAAAAGGTATTAGGGGCCGGGTTGAAAAAATTGTGACACGTGAAATGTTGCATTTAGCACACATGTATGTGCTAAACAACGAAGATGAGGTGCAACCTTATATTCAACAACACAAAGATGAGCTCAAATACGATCACCAAAATAAGACCGAGAAGTGGATTGCGAACGAGCATACGAAGAAGTTTCCAGAGTGGTTTAGGAATATTGTCTTACAGTGTACTAATCAAACTGGTGATGACATCTCTCCTAGGTTACTACGTCTTGGTTTAGGTCCAAATGCCAGGGTCACCTTTTACAATAGTTTTGCCATTAATGGATATACTTTTTACACCCGCGAGCAAGATGAGTTGAGCACAATGCAAAATAGTGGTGTGAGTTCTGAATTTAAGGCAATGTACTTTGCTACTTCAAAAGATAAAAAGCCTATTTGGGGAAAATGCCTTTATTATGGTGTTATTCAAGAAATATTGGTACTAGATTACATTGATTTCACAATGCCTTTGTTTCGATGTAACTGGGTTGATAACAACATCCATTGTGTCCGAAAGGATAAGATGGGATTTACGTTGGTCAATCTGGGTAAGGTTGGCAATAATAAGGATGATCCTTTCATAATGGCATCCCAAGCTAAACAAGTGTTCTATGTCACCGATCCTATGGATAAGAAGTGGTCTGTTGTCTTTGTCTATAAGGAGTAGAAGGAGTAGTCCATCCGATAATGGTGATGATGATCGGGATGTCGTTTTTGAGGGAATGGATCAGTCTACCACCGTATCTTATTTCGACGATGTTGACACTGATCATGAGGACACCGAAAGCATCTATATGCGTGATGACCATGGTGAAGGTATTTGGGTTAACGAAGAAACTATGACATCCAAGAAACGCCCCCGATCCCGAGATAGTTCATCGGACACGGTGATATGGACGACCAACATTTTGAGTCATTTTCAAACCAATAATTTGATGGTTTAATTTATTGGTAAATCAATAATGGTCATTATATTGTTAAATAAAAATTCCCAAATTTGCATGGTATGGTAAATCCTGTAGCTTAGATATGCAGTATGCATGCATGCTGGTGTGGTCTTATTTTCTTGATCTTATTATTAGATGTGGATGCTGGTGTTGAAATTCTTTGAATAATGTTGCAAAGATATGGTGCTTCTAATTGCATAAAGTATGTATTGTTACAGTTTGACCTGTAATGGAATTACTGATAATTTAAAAAAAAAAAAAAAAGGTTCAACAATAACAACGGTTATATTTAAATTACTCGTTGTTAATACTTTCAACAATAGGTGTAGTACCTCTACCCGTTGTCAATGATTTTTTTGACATATTTCATTTTGGCGCAAATTTGGTGAAAATATATTACAACGGGTATATTTTAACCGTTGTAATAAACTTTTGACAACGGTTGACTTTTATTGACCCGTTGTTATTAACATATAACAACGGTTCTTCTTTGAGCACCCGTTGTCAATAGTTTGTCTTAATAAAAAACTAATTTAGAAACCCATACAGCATGCACACAAACACACACAACATTATTAGTTCAACCGTTGGTATCCTGAGTTAATTCTTCTCTCTTCCTCGCTTTCTACATTCTCGTTGCCGGCCGTCGCCCAATTTCTGACGCCCATATTTTGTTACCTTCCCTTATCATCCTGCTCGTTCTCTTTATCATCATCATCATCAGGTATGTTCACTTTAATTTTGTGTTTCGTCATTAGGGTTTTAAGACGATCATCTTGTTTCTTTTTCATGCATCTGTTTGTTTTTCGTCTTCTTTGTTATCTTTATCATCCCGCATCATCTACTTCACTCCTCTTATTAGGGTTTAGGATTTTAGAAGCTCAATCTGTTGTTTTAAATTTTCATTCCTATTAGGGTTTAGGGTTTTAGATAATACTCTACATGTACGTTGTTAAGTTGTTCATTTCCTATATCATTCATATTTGGGTTTTAGGATTATCATGGGTGAAAAACGTAAAAGAAGTCAAAAGAATAATAAGCCTGGTGATAATAAGCCTGGTGAGAGGGGTGCTACGAAGTGCCAGAATGTCCTTGCAGCTATAGCCGCTAAACAGCCGTTCAAAATAACATGGAGTGAGATGGGTTTCCCTACTGGTCCAAATGCGGGTCTTTTCTCCAGTTGGAATTGTACTTGCACAAGACAGTTTGTGCCTATCCATTTAGATGATTTTAGAAATTTGAATCCAAAATTGGCGGAGTTATACTTGGCTCGTGTAAAGGAAGGCTTTATTATACCCGATGAAAGCCATGATCCGTATTTAATGCATAAGGCAGCGGATGTCCACAAGCAGTGGAGGTGTGACGTTACTAGGGATTGGTTGTATGTGGACAAGGCAACGGGGGAGATGCATAAGAGCCCACCGGAAACCAAGTGTCCCACCATCAACCAGGAACAATGGGATCTTTTCAAAAAGATGAGAACTACTGAGAAATTTCAGGTTAAATATCCTCGCCTTTTAACGATTTACCTATCATTTTTTTAATTAATGAGTCCTTTATATAATCTTTTTATTATCTCATCTACTTGCGTTTTTATATAATTATTTGAAGGCCGTTAGCAAAAGAAATCGTGCTAACATTTCATGCAAGAAGGGGAAATGGTATGGTTCTCGAGGCGGTTACAGAAAGATAGAAGAGAACCTCGTAAGTAGCATGCATTATTCCCCTGTGAGACTTTATTTTTTTAATCACACTTGGACTTGCATTGATACACATTTACGTGTATAAAGGTTACCATGTTAATGTGTAGGTGGCAAAGGGAGTGAAAGAGGTGGATCGGCATGTAACTTATAAAGAAGGGCACACGCCTAAAGGATCCCGGTCGCGTGACAAATATGATGAGGAAGTGTTGGCCAACATAGTAAGCATTATTTTATTAAGACGAGTTCATTACTAACTTTATTATTTTAGTCACAAATATAATTTGAAGTTTATTTAATATATTATAGGACAACGTATTGAAAGAGGTAGAAGAAGGGAAATTCACTCCCAGTGGTCGTAATGACGTTCTTGCTAGAGCGATCGACCGACCTGAACATCCAGGTCATTTCAGGGGTGTCCCGTTACAGGTTGGAGTAACGAAATATTATGGGAAAACTGCCCAGATAAAGAAGAAAAGGAAGACTAAGTCTGAGAAGGCTGACATGGTAACATTTATTCTATTATTTTCATTTAAATTCAATTCACATGTTATTGTTGGGATAAAAATTGCTGACACATTACATTCTTGGCAAGCAGCTTCAGTTAATGGCATCCGTACTACTAAAGCTGAATGCTGGAGGTAAGCTTTCCGAAGATGAAGTGAAGATGATGGAGGATGTCATTTCTAAAGGGGGTAATAATAAGGTACAACAGATTGGTCAAGAGGCCGCTACTACCTTGGCAATACATGAGAAGGAAGTATCGGTCAACGAGATTCAGAAAGATCAGGTACCTAATAATGCTTCTGAAGTTGTAACAACTAAAGCCGATCAGGTACCTAATACTTCCTTATTTTTCTTTTTTTTTTTTTGGGTAAGATCAGGGGGTGTGTTCCCTGCCAGCTCTAATGCTATAACTTCTGACATGGTGCCATTGGTTAATTTTATTAGGTAAATAATGGGTCTGAAAAGGAGATGCAACTTGAGAAGACGGCTGATGGAAAACAGCATACATCCCCTTCAAGTCAGTTCCCTGTTTTCAGTAAGGTATGCATAAAGTGTTTAATTAGTTAAATTTATATGAATGCTGAAGTTTGTGCAAAAATCGGCCTGAGACAGAAAGCGTTTTTGCAAAATCTTTTGAATGCTGAAGCGTTTTTGCAAAGATATAATAATGTATGTGAATATTCTTCAGGCCGTAAACAAGAGGCCAGTTATTCTTGCTGACCCTAAAACCGAAAAGCCACATGTGCGTGTTGGCCGGGGTCTTGTAGAAATGCACACCAAATCTGCAACAGCGGAAACTGTAGTTCATGGCGAAAAACTTTTGCCGAATCATACCAAAGTAGAGATAACTACAGTCTTACCAGGCCATGAAAACTTGCAACTGCCTGTCCCAGTTCGTGGCGACATTACCATTCTGGGAGATGCGCTTGGAAGTTTCATCCAATGGCCTGAAACTCACATCTACTTGGCTCGGACGTCTCCGCCTCAGAAGCAGAAAGCAGTTGGGGTTAGAAGAAATACCTTTATATATATGTTAAATTTTTAATTGTTGAATGTTTTGATATGTTAAATTTATATGTTATTTTTTTTTTGTAGGGAATAGAAAAGCCGGCTTTGGCGGATAAGCCTAAGTCCACAGACATGCCGACGACCTCGTCGAGAGAACAACTTGATGAGGTATTTAATTAACTTCTCCATTTTTTTAAAAACCTCGCTCCCTTTATTTATATTTTTTCTGTATTTATAAAAAGTATGGTAATTTTGTGTAGGGGACAAAAAAGACTGATAAGCCTAAGTCCCCAGACGTACCTGCTACTACTACCTCATCATTGAAAGTTAGGAGTTTAAACGACACACAATATAAAGGGAAGGATTACATGGGATATGTAAGAACGGTGACGATGAGGAAACTGCATGAGGAGGCTGCCCATCGCATAGCCACCGAGCAATTGATAGTTATTCCGCTCGAGGAGGATATTCTAGGGGTTGAGCGCCAAGCACTTCAATCATGGGATATGCTAGCCGTATGGGCTGGCCTAGACCAGATTGATATCCAACACGTATTTGTTTGGATGAAGCAAGTTTCTTAATAAATAATTTCATATTCTAATATTCTGACTACTAGATAGTGTTTTAAATACCGGAATTAATACCGTAATAATGTAGGATATTGAAATTGAGAGTGATCCCCGAGAAGAATATTCCATCTGATCAATACGGATTCCTGTGCCCCTTTATTTTATCTTTATTTATTGCGGATTTCTCGTTCCAAGAACGGGTACATTATATTGCTCAGCAATTGGCGACAACCAAGAAGCTGATTTTTTGCGCTTATAATGAAAAAGGGTAATAAACAAATTAATATTACGTTTCCCCCTACAATTGCATTTTCATAACTAATATATATGTACTTGTTAATAATGATGATGTCTCTTGATGTAGGACTCATTGGGTGCTAGCAGCCATCATGCCGACAAGGAATAAAGTTTTCTGGTTGGACTCTTTACATCATCAACCAAGCGAGACTTTTAAGCGCTTTATTAATATGTAAGTTTATAATACTGATTTATTTATAATAACATTTTCAATTTTTATTTATAGAAAAAAGCTCTTTCAAATTTTTGCCCCTAAAAAAAATGAGTTTCTGCCTCCTTTTTTATTTTTTAAAAAAAGGGCCTTTGAGAAGAAAAGAGCAAACGAGCAGGATCAATCCACGAAAGATTCTGATGTTGGCCTTGATTTTATTACGATAACAGAGGTACGTGCTCAAATACAATAACATTAAGTGCAAAATCTGTGTTTAATACTAATATAATACCTAAAGTTCAAGATTCTCATGTGAGCCTTCTCTCGTCTGTTTTTTATTTTATGTAATAATAGGCCCCTCGCCAGCCAGATAGCATACAATGTGGATACTACGCTTGTCGGTTCATGTTGGAGATTATTAGGCGAAGATATCTCATTATTCCAGAAAAGGTTAGTAATTTAATAATGTGTTTATTACTTTTTTTTTAAATTAGAGCTAATGTTGTCTTGCTTGCTGCTATATATACCATGATGTTGCTAATGTTGTCTTGCTTGCTGCTATATATACCATAATGTCTTCTCTTTGTTTTTTCCGCAGTATGCAATCAACCCGTCACAACAGATTGAGCAGTACTCAAGAATAGATATAGACGAGGTAAGAGACATGTGGGGCAACTACGTCTTAGAATATAGAAATGCATGATACTCATAGTTTAGAACAACTTATTCGTAAATTTTTTGTTGAAGTTAGGGAATGATTAGTTCATGTAAATTCAATTCCTTGCAATTAAATATATATATATATATGATGCTGTTGTGGTTGAATTGAATCTATTGAGTTCTGATGAACCAAGCTGTGATTTATGTGTTGGGAAATGTGTCCTCAACAATAGTGCGATCACGTGATTTAAATATCATTATTAAAATCTCATTTTAAAGAATACAATTGGGAAGTAATTTTTACTGTCAACTGGTCAACATATATCGGTAATGATTGGCTGACTAGAGTTTGACATTACTGTCGTGCGACGGTGGTGATCAGTTGACCCCCTAGGTCATACCTATAGGGCAACACTCTTAATTGATCATTTAATTAATCGTATAATGTTACGAGTTAATTAAATTACTTGAAAAATTGACGGACGATTTTGGAAGTAAAATTTACGTATCACATTGAAATGTGATTAAATGAGATACGGTCTGAGTAATCGAATTGTCTCATTACTCGAATGAAATTATTGTTTAAAGAAACAATTGAAATTGAATGAATTATTATAAATACAATCTGTTGTGATTTATAAATGGTAAAATATTTTGGTACAAGTAATTATGAATTACTAAATCGATTTTTGTATATGACGTATTTTTATTAATACGTTGATTTTTAATATGTTAAAAATACATAACAAATTTATGTTACATGTGACATGTAACATATTGACAATTGACAAAAATAACATGGATTCCATGTTACAAGTGTACCGAAATATGGAGGAGGATTAGGATGATATTGTGTTGATTTTAATTAGTGGAAGACATAATCATTCTCTCATAGCCTAGCCATGCAACCCTAGTTTGCATTGTGAAGGCAAACAAGAGCATGCATTGGCTCAACTTTTCTTCCCTCCTCTTCCTTGCCCGGTTTTTCACAAGGGAAAAACAAAAGGCTTTTGCCTTATATTTTTGATATACACCACATTCATTTGTGTGTGTATTATTCAATTATTCATTCACTCATCTAAATAAGATTTTAGAAAGATAAAAATTACTTCCTTCCTCTTCTCCTCTAACCGGTTTTTGAGAGACAAAAATACCAAATTATTTTGGGTCATTTTTCACAAGATTAATATTGTACTAGTTCATATAATATTAATTTTAATTAAGAGTAAGCTTTGGGTATAAATCCTAAGGAGAGATCCTACACTTGGATCTTATTTCTTCCATTAAAGGAAAGCACAAGAACAAGAGAGAAAGGTGATCTCTCTTGTGCCCATAAAACCGAAACATCCAATGTAAGAATAATGTTTCTTCCTTATTTTGTTTTATTGTTTGCATGCATAAGATCCATCTTTAATTTTATGACAAATTAAATAAAAACATATATGAATGTGTAAGTATATAGATCTACTTTTCCATCAATCGGTATCAAGAGCCATGGTTGTTTGCATGCAAATCGGTTAAAAGTTTTTCCGAGTTATAAAGATTAACATATAAAACTTGTAAAATTTGTGTTATTATGATATATCACGAAATTAATTCATTCATGTTAAAATTTCTGGTCCTAAAATGTTTTAGGATATTTTGGTTAAATTTACGGATTTTTTATTGTTCATATTATACAATAATGGCATTTAAATATGATTTTATGAGTAAAAATGTCATTTTCAGTCTAAAATTAGCTATACTTCGAATTTTCCAGTGATTTTTGGATATGTTGTCACATATATTATTTTGAGATAACCTGTAAATTTTCATAATTTTTGGACTTGTTATGCTCGAAAAATGGATTTTTCATTATTAAATTCGGATTTAGGTGAAAAATAGTTTAATATGAGTTAAATTTCGAATCTGGTCATAGAAATTTAATATATTGTCACATGTAATTTTACAAGATGTGTGTAAAATAATGGGCTATAGTGAAGTATTTTTGCATGATTTATGGATTTTTGAAGAAAAATAGCATAAATAGTGACATTATTAGTGAAAAATTAATAAAACATAATCTATGACTAAGAAAAAACGTCAAATGTTGCATTTTATTATCTTTTTCAGATATAAAATTGAAAAGTTGATGAATAAAATTTTTCTCATGTTTTTATGATTATTTTATTAAAAACCGATAAACCGCAACATTGTTTTTCCCGGAAAAATTTCGAAATTTTTGACCTAAGGTTTTGAACATTATTAGTGTCATGGTATTTTTCCAGAATGTTCATGAGTTTAAATTTTGAATTTTGAATTTATTTGAAATTTTGTGATTTATTTGAAGTTTATAGCTTATTTTTGTAATTTTTAGTCCATTAATGAACAATTTTATAAATATGAGTTAATTATGGTCAAATTATTAGTGAAGACTAAATTTTGAGTCCTAAGAGGTTAGGGTAATTAACTTATGCATAAATATGAATTTATGTAATTTTTGTGATTATAAAATGTTGAAATCACGCAAATCCGTAAAAACCGAGTAATATACGATATTGGCTAATTAAAGGCGATTTAGCATAAAATTGAGCATGTTCATACATATTATAATGCTGCATTTTCTTTATGATTGTCATAATTTTAATTTATGTAATTTTGAATTATGTAATTTTACTTAGTATGGCCTTAGATTTTAATTGGTATTTCCCGAAATGTATGGGAATATCGATTCGGTTGTAATTTTATTGTGATCTTGTATCACCGTTTTTTAATTTAATAGATTTATTTTATTTTAGTTACAAATGTATAATAGGAAATTATGTAATTTATTATGTAATTTTATTTATCTCGGAGTTCCCAAAGACGGATTTCTTCAAGATGGCGATACATAAAGACGGTGTTACCTCGAGATGCGTGCCACAACCGAAGTTCAAGGGACCAATGGAGTTGGTTTCCGAATATGTAATAGTTAAATAGTTTTTCTATTTTTAGGAAAGGCCATACTAGGATTAATTATTTTTTATGCTTGCATTTTATTTTATGTCGCATGCATCGCTAAATCGCCATAACTAAAACATGCATCCTATTTTATCGAGTTTATCGACCATGTCAATTCGAATTATCGTAGTTCACCGCTTTAGTTCACTTAAAACGTGATAGATAATAAATTGACATGACCTCTCGCTAACACAATCAATTGAGACATAGCCTTACCAAATAGTAGAAACCATAAAAACCTATTTCGCGAGGGAGTGCACTCGGCTACCCCGGGGTACAAACCTTGTTTCGTAGGGGAAGTGGGTGATGAATGTTAATCCACCGAGTTCATGTTAATGAGGGGTATTTCGGCACACCGTGCCCTAAAGTTGATATGGGTTTGGATAATGGACACATTTATTCGAAATTTGGGTTGTACTCAACGAAAGTATTCACGACGATTTCCGGATGTGTTTCGGGCTAGAGATGAATATTAATGTAAATATCATCGACCAAGAGTTCTAAGAGTAGAATCGATTAAAAGGTTAATCCACCGAGTTATGTTAATAAAGGGTATTTCGGCACACCGTGCCCTAAGTTAATATGAATTTGGGTCTTGGAATCATTTCATATAGTTGGGTAGAGGTCACTATATAAATGCTCATATCTTGTTAAATTTAATTACAAGTATGATTTAAAAAGACAAAATGTTAATATTCCTTTTCTCCATATTTGTAGTGCATTACAATGAATCCATCAAACGCTACCTCACCGATAACTATTGAGTCATACCACAATGTTTTTGACGACGTTTGCTCCAACAATGATTTCGACACTACTAGAGAACTTCATTTTGGGATAGGTTCGGATGGAAACCTTAACTTCATCACTTCTTCTAAACCACCCACTACTACTAGACCTCGTGTGAGTCCGTCTCAGGAAGACTACCTCACTCAATCTATAGGGTCTTTGTCTCTGGAAGATAAAGATGCCAAAACTAGTGGGAGCTCAAGCAATCAAGTTCTTGCTTCCAAGGGCAAAAGGTTCAAGAAGAAGGGAAACAAA
Organism: Silene latifolia; assembly: GCF_048544455.1. NCBI lineage: Eukaryota > Viridiplantae > Streptophyta > Magnoliopsida > Caryophyllales > Caryophyllaceae > Silene > Silene latifolia. The sequence goes on from NC_133536.1 coordinate 52,850,406, forward strand.
ATCAAAAACTTCAAGCAAGTGAATGATGAGTGCCATTATTGCTATGGCATGGGACATTGGCTTAGGAATTGTCCCGTATATTTGCGAAATATAAGGGAAGGAATCATCGTTCCAAAAGGTAAAATTCCTAAAGAAATTTATGTTATTGACACTACTACAAATCCAGGCAACTACAACGCCCCATTAACAACGAGTATTCACGAAAATCACAATAGACGTTGTAGAATGTATGGCGCAAATTTTACTAAAATGAATTACAACGGGTATGGTTATAAAAACCGTTGTTATTAGTTTTAACAACGGGTTACACATACACAACCGTTGTTACTAATGTGGCGCAAAATTGACGCAAAGTTAGTGAAAAGTAATCACAACGGTTGCTATTGGAACCCGTTGTTAAAACTTCTTTGACAACGGTTGTTGTTTAATAACTGTTGTCAATACCTTCCATACTATGAACCACACAAACACAAGTCTGCTGCAGCCACAAAACACAAACCTTAATACACAAACACAAACCCAGCAGCAAAACACAAACACAAAACACACACTTTCTCATCGTCTCTTTCTCTCTTTCTCATCGTCGCTTTATCTTCTCGCCGTCACTGTTGATTTCATCGTCTCTTTACGTACGTTCTGTAATTATCAGGTTTGTTTCATCGTCATTATTTTATTTTTCTAATTATTTCATTTCCATGTATGTGTTTCTCATCGTCTCTTTCTCTCTTTCTCATATGCACAGTGATGGCAGTAATAATCTGGATCTTGATGATGACTGATCTATGGAGTTCAAAAAATGGAAGCAAATCAAACAAGCATAACTCAACACTTTCAAAATGATCATTTCATTTAATTTTAAACCAAATACATTACAGCAATTATCAGAAATCAAAAGATGTATAATAAGCCGGAACAACCCCGGTTAAGCGTAAAAAGCGCTTCTCAACCTGCCACCAATCACGCCACTCTGGTATACCGCTAACTTCCGGGTCATAGGCTTCATATTTTGCAATAACAGATTGAATATATGCAAGAACACGACTTGCATGTGGAGATAAGGTTGGAAGAGTACAACTCAACATATCTCTGGTGCATGACCAAGTTGCGAGTAACAGCCGACGAGGGTATGAAGATGATGATGATGATGAGGCTTTGTTGACAAGCCGGATTGCTTCACGCCTCTTAATCCAATAATTCCGTTGATGTTCAAGGGATGCTTTGATTAATGGGTGTTGATCGTGGAAGCTTGGCGAGAACCTTCCCATCATCTTCAATCATTTGTGTAAGCCATTCTTCGTTGTTGATAAAATTAGGGTTCATTGCCATGTTGTTTCAATTAATGAATGTTAGTAAAGGATGCTTTAATATTTATAGTCACATTTATAAGTTTTTTCAAAACCGTTGGTAATTAATTTAAGGGATATTCTGCATGCATCGGAATTATAACGGGCCGTAATTATGCATGCATCTAGTAATATTTAATTTAATTTTTTTTTTATTTCTTAAGAACAAACAACAACGGTTATTTATTAAAAAACCGTTGTCTTTAGTTATAACAACGGTTTTGTATATTACAACCGTTGTTATAACTTTCCCTCCAAAATTGAGTCACACTTTCCACAACGGGTTTTTATACTTAAAACCGTTGTTAATAGTTTTAACAACGGGTTCCTTAAGAAAACCAACCGTTGTTAAAACCTTTTACAATGGACGCTTTAACAACGTCCGCTTTTTTATATAACAACGGTTTTCAACCGTTGTTATAACCTGTATCTGTAGTAGTGTGATATAAATTATACTTCCACTACGACATGGGTACTAGATACCGGTTGTGGTTCTCACCTTTGTAATCATTTACAGGGTTTAAAAGATGTGGAGAGGCTTAGCAAGGGAGATGTGGATCTACGCCTTGGAAATGGAGCTCGGGTAGCGGCCGAATCCAAAGGAACTTATGTTTTAGCTTTGCCTAACGGATTTGAGTTGTATTTACATAATTGTTTTTATGTGCCTACACTCTCTAAAAACATTATTTCAATCGCCATGCAAGACATGGACGGTTTTTGTTTTGTCATTAAGAACAATCGTTGTACTATTTCAAGGAACGACTTGGTTATAGGCCAAGCTTCCTCTATCAATGGCATTTACATTTTAGAGACCTCAAATCCGACTAATGATATCTATAACATTCAATCAAAGAAACTCAAATCAAGTGACCCAAGTGAAGCGTTCATTTGGCATTGTCGATTAGGTCACATAAACGAGAATCGCATCAAAAGATTAATTTCTACTAATGTGATTACACCATTTGATTATCAATCATATTGTACATGCGAATATTGCTTACTTGGCAAAATGACTCGTAATCCTTTTAGTGGTAAAGGGACGAGAGCTAGTGAACTATTGGGACTCATACACACCGATGTTTGTGGACCAATGAGTATCACCGCTCATGGTAATTATGACTACTTTATAACCTTCACCGATGACTTGAGTAGATATGGGTATATCTATTTGATGAAACATAAGAGTGAAGCGTTTGAGAAATTCAAGGAATTTCAAAACGAAGTAGAGAACCAATTGAACAAAAGGATTAAGGCACTACGATCCGATCGTGGTGGTGAATATCTTAGCCTTGAATTTGATTCACACTTGAAAGGTTGTGGTATTATATCACAACTTACTCCACCCGGAACACCACAACTTAATGGTGTTGCCGAAAGGAGGAATCGAACCTTACTTGATATGGTTCGATCCATGATGAGCCAAACCGAGTTACCGAACTCGTTTTGGGGATTTGCAATTCAAACCGCAATAAAATCTTTGAACGTAAGTCCAACCAAAGCAACTGAAAAGACTCCATATGAGATATGGAGAGAGAAGGTTCCAAATCTATCCCATATGAAAATTTGGGGTTGTGATGCTTATGTCAAAATTAAAAATGACAACAAGTTGGCACCACGATCCGAAAAATGCATTTTTGTAGGTTATCCCATGGCCTCACGAGGCTATTACTTCTATAAGCCTCAAGAGAACAAAGTATTTGTGTCTCGCGATGCTTTCTTCCTAGAAAGTGATTTTATTTCTAGGAGACAGAGTGGGAGAAATTTTGAACTTGATGAAGTTCAAGAGCCACAAACCGAGATAGAGGCGCAAGAAGAAGTTCCTTCGTTGTCTAATACGGTTATTCCTCCTCCTCTTAGAAGAACGGGCCGTGTTTCTCGTCATCTTGATCGATATGTGGGACTTATCGAAGAAGATGGAACACTTGATGCGTTGCTTATAGAAAGTGACGAGCCCGCTACCTACAAGACCGCAATCTCTAGTCCAAATTCCTCCTTATGGCTTGAAGCCATGAAGTCCGAAATGGATTCTATGCATGAAAACCAAGTTTTGGACTTGGTAGATTTGCCTAAAGGGGCAAGACCTCTTCAATGCAAATGGATATTCAAAGTCAAGAATGGCATAGAAGGACATGATGATGTCTACAAAGCTAGGCTAGTGGCAAAAGGATTTACCCAAGTCCAAGGTCTCCATTATGATGAGACCTTCGCCCCCGTAGCCATGCTAAGATCCATACGGATTTTGTTAGCGATCGCCGCATTTCATGATTATGAAATATGGCAAATGGATGTCAAAACCGCTTTTCTAAATGGGCATTTAGAAGAGGAGGTGTACATGATACAACCCGAAGGTTTTGTTGATTCTAAAAATCCTAACAAAGTGTGCAAGCCTAAGAGATCCATTTATGGTCTTAAGCAAGCATCTAGAAGTTGGAATCATCGATTCAATCATGTTATAAAGGAAAATGGTTTCACTCGAAGTGTTGAGGAACCATGTTTATACATGAAATTCAGTGTGAGCAATGTTGTGTTCCTAATCTTGTATGTTGATGACATACTACTCATTGGAAATGATATTCCAATGTTGTCTTCTGTTAAGAAGTGGTTAGGTAACCACTTCCAAATGAAGGATTTAGGAGAGGCACAACGCATATTAGGTATCCGGATCTATAGAGATAGATCCAAGAGGATATTGGCACTAAGTCAAGAGTCTTATGTTGATAAGATTCTTCGACGGTTCAGCATGGACAAATCCAAAAGGGGTTTGGTACCTATGGTAACCGGGACGATATTGAGCAAGACTCAATCTTCCTCCGAACCCCATGATGTTGAATGCATGAAGTTGATCCCTTATGCTTCCATTGTTGGATCAATCATGTATGCCATGATATGCACACGTCTCGATGTCTCGTATGCCTTGAGCATGACGAGTAGATATCAAGGAAATCCGGTGAGAGTCCTTTGGATTTTGTCAAGAACATCCTTAAGTACTTGAGAAGAACTAAGGATTCTATCCTAGTGTTTGGAGATGACACTGAGTTGCGTGTTAATGGATACACGGACTCAAGTTTTCAAACAGATAGAGATGATTTGAAATCACAAGCTGGCTTCGTTTTTATGCTCAATGGTGGTGCCGTAAGCTGGAGAAGCTTCAAGGAAGTCAGAATCAGCGGATTCTACAACGGAGGTCGAGTACATTGCAAAGCATCGAAGTCGCTAAGGAAGCTGTTTGGATCAGGCAATTCACGGAAGGTCTAAAAGTAGTACCTACCACCAATGATCCCATCACTCTCTATTGTGATAATAGTGGGACGATCTTCCAAGCTAAGGAGCCAAAGTCTAGTAATAGATCTAGACATATACTTATAAAATATCATGTAATAAGAGATTTCATTGAAAGAAAGGAAATTGCGATTTGTAAGGTTGGGACGGTTGACAACATAGCCGATCCGCTCACCAAGCCTTTATCGCAGGCTAAACATGATGGACATACGTCGTCCATGGGACTTAAACGTGTACCAAGTCTATGTTAGATTTTGAAATGAAATAAAAGTGTTGTTTTTGTTCATGTTCATAATCACATTTGTCTTTTATCTTTAATTTATACATTGTTACATCCAAACGGGTTGTAGTGACAATTGAACCCCGTTAAAGTGAACACGGATTAACATAGTATTTGCCCATAGTCACTTGTATGAGGTGACGTCTCGAAGTGACTAGAGTATGATGCGATTGATGGCAAGTTCAAGTGCCATAGAGTCATGTGAGATGACTAGTCGATCACATAGGCAGACTGTTAGGAACATTTTATCGGGCCTTATGACCGCTTATAGAGTTCAGGCAATTTATATAGCCTGGTCGTGGCGAGAGCTACTATAGTATTCAAATGAGTCGATTCTTTTGACTAAAAACTATTCACCTAAGATGGCACAGTTTCAGATTAACTTTGATTTGTGTTACTACGACCTTCGTAAATGGGGTCAAATGGGCATATTTTGGGTTATGATGGCTGTGGCTAGCCGAAGGGAATGAGTGCGATAGGAATTGTCCACCCCTAGTCAGGGTTATAACAATATCTCAGGGCCAATCGAGGAGTAATGAACTGGAAATGCGTGGCCACGCTCGGAAAGTATCGATGATAGATAAGTCCGGTCAAATCAGTTATTCTCCAGATCGAGGAAACCACTCTCGATATGATCACTTGCAAGTACGACCTGAAAAACACCTTGCATTGAGTGAGAGATAGTAATAGGACAAGAGAATTGGTGACGCACACTTGTCGAGGACAAGTGGGAGATTGTTGGGAAATGTGTCCTCAACAATAGTGCGATCACATGATTTAAATATCATTATTAAAATCTCATTTTAAAGAATACAATTGGGAAGTAATTTTTCTGTCAATGGTCAACATATATCGGTAATGATTGGTGACAAGAGTTTGACATTACTGTCGTGCGACGGTGGTGATCAGTTGACCCCCTATGTCATACCTATAGGGCAACACTCTTAATTGATCATTTAATTAATCGTATAATGTTACGAGTTAATTAAATTACTTGAAAAATTGACGGACGATTTTGGAAGTAAAATTTACGTATCACATTGAAATGTGATTAAATGAGATACTGATCCGAGTAATCGAATTGTATCATTACTCGGATGAAATTATTGTTTAAAGAAACAATTGAAATTGAATGAATTATTATAAATACAATCTGTTGTGATTTATAAATGGTAAAATATTTTGGTACAAGTAATTATGAATTACTAAGTCGATTTTTGTATATGACATATTTTTATTAATACGTTGATTTTTAATATGTTAAAAATACATAACAAATTTATGTTACATGTGACATGTAACATATTGACAAATTGACAAAAATAACATGGATTCCATGTTATAAGTGTACCGAAATATGGAGGAGGATTAGGATGATATTGTGTTGATTTTAATTAGTGGATGACATAATCATTCTCTCATAGCCTAGCCATGCAACCCTAGTTTGAATTGTGAAGGCAAACAAGAGCATGCATTGGCTCAACTTTTCTTCCCTCCTCTTCCTTGCCCGGTTTTTCACAAGGGAAAAACAAAAGGCTTTTGCCTTATATTTTTGATATACACCACATTCATTAGTGTGTGTATTATTCAATTATTCATTCACTCATCTAAATAAGATTTTAGAAAGATAAAAATTACTTCCTTCCTCTTCTCCTCTAACCGGTTTTAGAGAGACAAAAATACCAAATTATTTTGGGTCATTTTTCACAAGATTAATATTGTACTAGTTCATATAATATTAATTTTAATTAAGAGTAAGCTTTGGGTATAAATCCTAAGGAGAGATCCTACACTTGGATCTTAGTTCTTCCATTAAAGGAAAGCACAAGAACAAGAGAGAAAGGTGATCTCTCTTGTGCCCATAAAACCGAAACATCCAATGTAAGAATAATGTTTCTTCCTTATTTTGTTTTATTGTTTGCATGCATAAGATCCATCTTTAATTTTATGACAAATTAAATAAAAACATATATGAATATGTAAGTATATAGATCTACTTTTCCATCATTATGCTGGTGCTGGTATATGGTGCTGCTGATATATGCAGCTTTTTGAATGGCACGAAACAAATTTAATTTTTCAAAACATTAGGAGTTCGTAATAAAAACGGTTACTAAAAAAACCGTTGTGAAGCCTTTCACAACGGTTAATAAAAATAACACCGTTGTGAATGACTTTCACAAATACCCGCGCATAATATTCAACAACAGGTTTTAATCGAAGAACCGTTGTTAAAAGTCTTCACAATTTTGGAGGTAAAATTACAACGGGTATTAAACTAAGAACCGTTGTTACTAAAAATTTCAACAACGGGTATGTAGCATAAACCCGTTGTCAAAAGACTTCACAATTTTGGAGGGAAAGTTACAACAACGGTTATACATACGACAACCGTTGTTATATTATTCCCTCCAAATTTTTGAAACACTTTCCACAACGGAGAACACCCAACAACAACGGCTTTTAACCGTGGTGAATACTTTAGACAACGGTTTCATTAAATAACCAAACCGTTGTAAATACCTTCTACAACGGCCGCTTTAACAACGTCCGCTTTTTGTTTTTACAACGGTTTTTACCCGTTGTTATAGGCTGTATCTGTAGTAGTGAAAAGACTATACATTAGGCACGTATCAGCAGGCATCCATGAATGTTAAGATCTCGTGGCTTGTAGTGGCATCCACCATTGCATCGATGTGTGGCAGGGGAAATGGATCTTTGGGGCAGGCCTTGTTTAGGTCGGTGTAGTCTACACAGACTCTCCATTTGCCGTTTTTCTGTTGGAAGACTACTACATTTGCAAGCCAGTCGGGGTACATTACTTCCCTGATCATTCCCATGTCCAATAGCTTGTCAACTTCTTGGTTGATGATTGCATGCCTCTCTGCAGCAAATTTTCTTCTCTTTTGCTGTACAGGCTTAAATGATTTGTCAATATTTAACTTATGGGTTATAATATCAGCATTTATACCAGTCATATCAAAATGTGACCAAGCAAAACAGGACATTTTAGTTTTGAGAAAGCTGACCAGATTGGGTCTGACCGAGTCTGGTGCATCTGACCCTACAAGTACCTTTCTGTCAGGGAATTCTGGGTCCAAAATGACCTCTCCTGTTTCCATCTGTGATTGTGCAATATATTCTTCCCTGACAGGTGACTTTAATTGCTATGCAAGGGACTTACCCGACTTTGAGGGTTTCAAAGCCTGGGTGTAGCATTCCTGAGCCGTCCTTTGTTCTCCTCTGATGGTGGTTATCCCCCATTCGGTTGGTATTTTCACACATTGATGGTATGTTGATGGGATTGCTTTGACGTTGTGGATCCATGGTCTGCCCAGGATTACGTTATATGAGGATAGTCAATCCATTACCCCGAATCTTTCATATGAAGCCACGCCTTCCACATAGGTTGGCAGGCTAATTTCTCCCAGGGTGTTCTTTGTTTTTCCGCTGAACCCAACCAAGACGCTGGATTTCTTGATGATCTTTCCTTCATCTATCTTCATAGCTTTGAGGACGTCAAGCATCACCAAATTGATTGAACTGCCTCCGTCTATCAGGATTCTTAATACCTTAGCTGTGCCAATTTGCATGGTAATTACCAAGCTGTCATGGTGTAGATCTGATATTCCCTGCAAGTCTGAGTCATCAAAAGTAATAGCAGGCAATGACTTAGATCTAAGAGGGGGCTGAAGTCTAGACTCCCTGGATATTCTTTTGGCAGCCGAGCTAGTCAGACCACAGATTTCTAATCCTCCATTTATGAACTTGACTTCATAGATGAGGGGAGGAGGAGGAGGATCTCTGCCGTTCCCTAAATCTCTCTTGTTTTGTCCTTCATCTTTGTTCTTTGTCTGCTGGATTATGTCCTTCAGATAGCCTTTCTTTAGGAGGTATGCCACTTGTTTCCTGAGTTGGATGCATTCTTCTGTGGTGTGCCCGATGTCCTGATGGAAGTCACACCATCTCGTTGGATCTTTCCTGAGGTTGTCGAATTTTTTAGGCCATCTGACCGTATCTCCCAAGCTTTCCAGGCGTTTGATTAATCCTGCAGTATTTATAGAGAAGTTATATTCAGGAATAGTTGGTAGGCTAGAAAGGTTACCTTTGTGTTCTTGTGCCATGTTGACTTCAGATCGTTCAGGCCTGGAATAGGGTGCTGATTTGGGGTTGCCTTCTTTCTGGTAGGAGCTTTTCTGTTAGTGTGTCCATAACCTTACTTTCCTCCGGACGAGTTTGTTCTGAAGTTGAGATCTTCCTCCAATCTGACATGTTCTAAGGCGATGGATAAAACAGTGGCAAAGGTTGGGCATGCTTTTTTAGTTAAGTCTGCATAGATGTCACTGTCAAGCAGGACTCCTTGCCTAAAGGCTTCTACTGCTGTTTCTTCGTCACACCTGGGAATGGTCACCTTCTCTTTGACAAATGTTGCCAGGAATTCTTTGAGAGATTCTTCAGGGAGTTGCTTTACCACGAGGCAGTTCTTGGGTCTCTTGGCCATGTCTCTGCTTCGCTTGCGAATTGTTGATTGAAGGCATTGATCGATTCCGCAAAATTCTTGATACCTCCATTTGGGAGATTGATGAACCACCGTAATCTTTGCTCCGGTCGGGTTGTACCAAAGCCTTTACACATGCAGACCTGCCTAAGTTCACTGGGTATTGAGGCGGCTAACATCTTTTGTTTGAATATGGCAACGTGATTTTTTGAATCAGAGGTCCCATCATAAGTTCTCATGGATGGGACGGTAAATTTCTTGGGGAGATCAATCTTTGCAATTTCATCTGCAAAGGGTGAATCTGCAAATCTGTCAACTTCTACTTGAGCCAGTGGTCCGGCACTCCGGTATATTTTCTATTTTGTTGTGGAGTTTTTGGATTTCCTGAAGCATAGCCATCATTATTGCTGCTTCAGTTTTGTTTGTTTCATTATTGGAAATGATTTGGGTACCGGATAATGTATCCTTCTCCGGAGTTCCAAAATTGGAAAAGTCAATGTTTTTGATAATGGATGAGAATGGGGTTCCGGTTCGAATCTGGTCTTGGAGCCTGAAGCCTGATTTTCCAATTTTTTCCTCAGGTTAGACTCAGATTCCTTCAGCCTACTGATTTCTGCTTCTGCTTGGGCTGCCTTCTCTTGAATTATCTCCAATTCTTTGATCTTGGCCAGGGCAGCCGCTAATTGTTGTTCTGAGGTGAGTTCCACCATTTTTGCATATGAATATTAAATGGAGAATGGTAAAAGGAATTTTTTGATTAAAGAACTAGATGCCCCACGGTGGGCGCCAATTGTTTTAGCAGGATTTTCCTTGAAAAGAATCCGGCTGATTATTGAGTAATTAGGGTATTGATCGAGGCCATTTCGTGTTCACAATTAAGTATATGTGGTCGTTGGTCAATGGTCGATACAAAACACAATTTATACTTCACAAACAACTCTACAATTAGTAAAGAGGCAAGTAAAGGTCGGATCCCAAGGGACGGGTATTGAAATGAGAATTCTATTGTAACTAGTAGTGTCTAGGGGTGTCACAAATTGGGTTGGTGTAGAAGGTCACTAAACTAAAATAACAATGAAAATAAACTAGCAAGATGAATAAAATAAGGGGTGTAAACAATTGATTAAAGGCACTAGGGTGTCATGGGTTCATAGGGGAATCATGGGATATGATCATACAAACATGTTCTCAAATTATAAGCAAGCATTTATTGTTGTGATGGATTGAGTTGGGTTATATCTTACAATCCTAGGAAAGTTTGGGTCCCGGAGCCGAATCGATTAGATTGTACAACACCTACAAGTCGACTTAATCTTTCCTACTCAACACATGCATGGTCTAACAAGACTCGAGTTGGGTTATGTCTTACAAGTCTCATTGAAAATATAAGAGATGGTAGTAAATGCAAGGATTCATAGGCTTAGCATTTCATCAAACATAACATGTGCATGTATTGAGATCATAACAAGCAAGCAAATAAACCATGAAAGCATATTGATTTAAGCATGAATCATCCCCATGATGGTTTCCCCTAATCACCCATTAAACCCTAGCTAAGAGACTACTCACTCATTATCATGTTGATCATGCTAGCAAGGTTGTCAATCATACCAACAATATGAAACATGATGAATAAATGAAAGTAATTAGCAATAATTAAAAAGGGATTAAGAGATTATACCTACTAATGATTCCAAAATAATAATGCAAAGAATAATAGAAGAACTTGATGATTGATGGAAGGTTGTCAATCTCCCAATAAACCCAATAATCTTCTAATTACCGAAAATAGAGGAAGAACAAGAGAGAGATTAAAGAACTAAAACTTGGATTGAAACTTGATTAATACTTGATTACAATATTGAAGAGAGATTTGATTGATATTAACTACTCTAAATATTGAGAAGAAGAACATGCTCCTCTAATTAGACTAATGGGGTATTTATAGTGAAAATTAGGGAGGATGCATTAGGGTTAACTAAGGGCTAAACTAGTAATTACACTTTTTAAGTTGAGCAAGGAGGACCCGGTATTTTCTGAGAGAAGGGCTTCTCTTTTCGTAGCTTGAAGAATGAAATCCGTCTTTGTGCGATGAATCCCAAGGCGGATTAGAGTCGGGACGGCCGGATTTGGGTGGTGCAATCCGAGCGGATTCAGGAGAGGGACGCTCGGATTGTTGAGGAGGAATCCGAGCGGATTCCAAGGAGGGACGCTCGGATTGTTCCGGGCCGGACGGGCGGATTGTCGCAATCCGTTCGGATTGTTGGTCGGCGTCAATTCTTCTTCTTTTCTTCCCTTTTCTTCATAAATTCCTTGGGGATTTCCTTGGGGACGCAAGGATCCTTTCTCAACATTGTTCTTCTACTATGATATGTACAAAGGCCTTCTAGTCTTGTCTCTTCTTGATGCTTGGTCATTGAATACAATCAATTTAGCCTCGTTTTGCCATGAAAATGCAAGATTCTTACTCCTTTCCTACCAAGGGATCAAAATCTCAAAGAATATGCAAAACAAAGAACTAAAGACAAGAAATGACCCAAATAGGCACTAAAAAGCATGGGAACAAGGCTAATTCGGGGCTAAATATGCGCTAATTATGGTCACATCAAATATCCCCAAACCGAACCTTTGCTCGTCCCGAGTAAAGAGGTGACAAAGACTAGGACCAAAACTAACCTATCCTAATAATAATAGCCGATATGAGACAATTAGCGGGTCTCACTCCGCCCCTTCAACTCACAACAAGACAACCATGAGGTAGGATGCCTTCTTGCAAGGCAAGGTGGGTCTTGCCAAAATGGCGACACATCCAAACATTAAAGCACATAAAATCACATAATGGATGCATCTACAAAAAGAATAGCCACTCCCTCATCAAGTGGCGGAAATTATCTACAAGGGAAGCAATTCAAGGGTACACAATCCTTCATAGATGCAATTTGTTCAAACTACTAAGCCTAGAAGGATACCAATAAATCACCTCCAAAATGTGTCAAGCTAGGGTACCTTTGTCCTCAATCGTTAAATGCTTTTGTCAAGAGTAGACTCCCTATGGTGTTAGAAACACTGGAGGATCGCGGAATTCCCCCTCTTGCCTAGACAAGAAGAAGGGTCGTCCCCTCTCTACCATGCACAAAAATGGATACGATGGATAAAGGGATCAATAGATATTTGAGTTTCACTTTGGGAGTTTGCTTTTGTTTTTGTTTTTCCCCCCAATTTCTTGTGGCATTTGACATTTGAGAACACTTTCTTTGCCATTTCTTTTTGATTTTTGGCATTTCAATACTTGACAATTTTTTTTTTTTGCATTTCTTTTTGAACATTTTCAAAGTCACGCCAATTAGTAACGAGGGTGCCTTGTATTTGAAGCTTTTAGGAGTTCTATTTTTGCTCCTCTTTTCATTTGATGCATTTTTGCAAACTTTCTTTCACTTTTCATTACATTGAACCCAAATTGATTTCTTTTTGTGCCCATTCCCTTTTGTTGACAAAAATATGGTAGAACATGGATGATGGATTTATGGGTGCATGGTTTCAAGGGTCACCTTGGAATAAACGGTAGCCAAGGAGTTATCACACCACAAGGTACTCTTGACTAGGCCTTAAACCATGGGTCAAAGGATACTAGCATGACACATCCTAGGGTGTTTTACAAGCATTCTAACAAGCAAAGTCTTAAGAATAAAAAGCATCTACTAGGGCCTATATACACTTGTCAAGCTTCCCAAATAGACGGTTTCGCAAAATTTTTCTAACATGCAAACTACATGCCATGATGCAACTAACATATACACATCCTAATGCAAATGATTCTACCAACTAATATGCCATATAAACTAAATGCAATCCTAAGTTCACATTATTTTTACCGCATCAATCAAAATAAAACCACATAGTCATTAACATAAAGAGGAAAAAGGAGATTGGAAAGATCATACCATGCGGTCTTCAATATCCTCATGTCTCGGATGTGGCGTAGTCAATCAAAGTGAACAAGGATAAAACAAACACAATATATACAAAGGAAATGAACTTGTTTTTGGATTTTTCAATTTTTTCAATTTTTATGATTTTTTGAAATTTTTCAATTTTTATGGTTTTTTTTTTTTTTTTTTTTTTTTTTTTTTTTGAATAAAAGTTAAGTGTTAGAATTCCCATCCCCACACTAATATGGGCATTGTCCTCAATGGCCAAAATGATGGAAATTATGCAAAGGTGATGCTGTTGGAATATGTGTCCTCCGACAATAATGCGATCACGACTGTTGATCATAATGATCACATGTTTAAGTCTCATTAAAATGAATACAATTGGGAAGTAATATTGTTACTGTCAACTGGTCAACATATATCGGTAATGATTGTCGACTAGATTTTGACATTCTTGTCGTGTGACGGTGGTGATCGATTGACCCCTAGGTCATACCTAAAGGGCAATACTCTTAATTGATTATTTAATTAATCGTATAATGTTACGAGTTAATTAAATTACTTGAAAAATTGACGGACGATTTTGGAAGTAAAATTTACGTATCAAATTGAAATGTGATTAAATGAGATACGGTCTGAGTAATCGAATTGTATCATTACTCGGATGAAATTATTGTTTAAAGAAACGATTGGATTTGAATGAATTATTATAAATACAATCTGTTGTGATTTATAAATGGTAAAATATTTTGGCACAAGTAATTATGAAATTACTAAGTCAATTTTTGTATGTGACGTATTTTTATTAATACGTTGATTTTTAATATGTTAAAAATACATAACAAATTTATGTCACACATGACATGTGACATATTGACAATTGACAAAATAATATGGAATCCATATTATGTAAAAGTGCCGAAATAATGGAGGAGCATTAGGCTAAAATTATGTTTATATTTAAAATAGAAAACATAATGATTAAAAAGCTATAGTAGCCATGCAACCCTATTCATCTTGTGAAGACAAATATGGGCATGCATTGGCTCCCCATAAAGCTCCTCCCCACCGGTTTTCCTAGGGGATATTAGAGAGTTTTTCTCCTCTAATTTTATTCATTCATTCACATTTTTATTTCTAGTGTAAGAAACAAAAATTTCCTCTCTACCTTTAATGATAAATTAGAGAGATTATATACTCCAAAATTCCTTCTCCTCTACCCGGTTTTAGGAGCTAAAACACCAACTATTTTGGTTCAATTTTTCATAAGATTAATATTATACTAGATCAAATAATATTAATTAGATTAAGAGAAAACCTTGGGTATAAAGCTTAGGGAGAGATCTTGTACTTAGATCTTGTTCATCCATAAGGAAAGCTCAAGAACAAAAGAAAAGGAGATTTCTTTTGTGCCCTATTAAACCGAAATACCCATTGTAAGGATGTGATTTCTCTTCTATTTATATTTTGTTTGCATGCATAAAATCCGTTTTAATTTTATGACAAATTAATTAGACATATATGAGTATGTTAATATGTATATGAATCTACATTTCCTTCAATCGGTATCATGAGCCACGGTTGTTTGCATGCAAATTGGTTAAAAGTTTTTCCGAGTTATATGAATAACAAATAAAACATGTAAAATTTGTGTTATTATGATATATCACGAAATAATTACATGCATGTCAATATTTCTGGTCCTAAAATGTTTTAGGATATTTTGGTTAATTTTTCGGATTTTTATTGTTCATATTTTACAATAATGGCATTTAAATGTGATTTTATGAGTAAAAATGTCATTTTTGGTCGAAAATTAGCTATACTTCGAATTTTAAGTTGATCTTTGGATATGTTGTCACATATATTATTTTGAGATAACCTGTAAATTTTCATAATTTTTGGACTTGTTATGCTCGAAAAATGAATTTTTCATTATTAAATTCGGATTTAAGTGAAAAATAGGTTAATATGAGTTAAATTTCGAATCTGGTCATAGAAAATTAATATGTTGTCACATGCAATTTTATAAGATGTGTGTAAAATAATTGGCTATAAAGAAGTCTTTTTGCATGATTTATGAATTTTTGAAGAAAAATAGCATAAATAGTGACATTATTAGTGGAAAATTAATAAAACATAATCTATGACTTAGAAAAAACGTCTAATGTTGCATTTTATTATATTTTTCAGATCTAAAATTGAAAAGTTAATGAAAATAATTTTTCCATGCTTTTATGATTATTTTATTAAAATCGATAAACCGCAACATTGTTTTTCCGGAAAAATTTCGAAATTTTTAACCTAAGATTTTGAACATTATGAGTGTCATGGTATTTTTACAGAATGTTCATGAATTTAAATTTGAAATTTTGAATTTATTTGAAATTTTGTGAATTATTTGAAGTTTAATAGCTTATTTTGTAATTTTTGGTCCATTTATGAACAATTTTATAAGATATGGGTTAATTATGGTCAAATTATTAGTGAAGACTATATTTTGAGTCCTAAGAGGTTAGGGTAATTAACTTATGCATAAATATGAGTTTATGTAATTTTTGTGATTATAAAATGTTGAAATCACGCAAATCCGTAAAAACCGAGTAATATACGATATTGGCTAATTAAAAGGCGATTTAGCATAAAATTGAGCATGTTCATACATATTATAATGCTGCATTTTCTTTATGATTGTCATAATTTTATTTATGTAATTTTTGAATTATGTAATTTTACTTAGTATGGCCTTAGATTTAATTGGTATTTCCCGAAATGTATGGGAATATCGATTCGGTTGTAATTTTTATTGTGATCTCGTATCACCGTTTTGTAATTTAATAGATTTATTTTATTTTAGTTACAAATGTATAATAGAAATTATGTAATTTATTATGTAATTTTATTCATTCCGGAGTTCCAAAAGACGGATTTCTTCAAGAATGGCGATACATAAAGACGGTGTTACCTCGAGATGCGTGTCACAACCGAAGTTCAAGGGACCAATGGAGTTGGTTTCCGAATATGTAATAGTTAAAGAGTTTTTCTATTTTAGGAAAGGCCATACTAGGATTTATTTATCTTTTTGCTTGCATTTTATTTTATGTCACATGCATTGCTAAACCGCCATAACTAAACATGCATTGTCATTTTATCGAGTTTATCGACCGTGTCAATTAAAATTATCGTAGTTCACCGCTTTAGTTCACTTAAAACGTGATAGATAATAAATTGACATGACCTCTCGCTAAAACTATCAATTGAGACATAGCCTTACCAAATAGTAGAAACCATGAAAACCTATTTCGTGAGGGAGTGCACTCGGCCACACCGGGGTACAAACCTTGTTACGTAGGGGAAGTGGGTGATGAATGTTAATCCACCGAATTCATGTTGATGAGGGATGTATCGGCCCCACCGTGCCCAAGTTAATGTGGGTTTGAATCATGGACACATTTATTCGAAATTTGGATTGAACTCAACAAAAGTATTTGATAAGGGATGTATCGGCCCCACCGTGCCCTTGTCGATGTGTTTTGGGCTATAGATAATTGTTAATGTAATATTATCGACCAAGAGTTCTAAAAGTAGAATCGATTAAACGTTAATCCACCGAGTTATATTGATAAAGGATGTATCGGCCCCACCGTGCCTAAGTCGATATGAATTTGGGTCTTGGAATCATTTATTATAGTTGGGTAGAGGTCACTATATAAATGTTCATATCTTGTTAAATTTGCAAGTATGATTTAAAAAGACAAATGTTAATATTTCCTTTCCTCCATATTTGTAGTGCATTACAATGAATCCATCAAATGCTACCGCACCAATAACTATTGAGTCATATCACCATGTTCTTGACGACGTATGCTCCAACAATAATTTCGATACAACTAGAGAACTTCATTTCGGGATAGGTTCGGATGGAAACCTTAATTTCATCACTTCTTCTAAACCACCCACTACTACTAGACCTCGTGTGAGTCCGTCTCAGGAAGACTACCTCATACGATCTATAGGGTCTTTGTCTCAGGAAGATAAAGATGCCAAAGCTAGTGGGAGCTCTAGCAATCAAGTTCTTGCGTCAAAGGGAAAGAGGTTCAAGAAGAAAGGAAAGAAAGTCAAAAACTTCAAGCAAGTTAATGATGAGTGCCATTATTGCTATGGCATGGGACATTGGCTTAGGAATTGCCCTATGTATTTGCGAAATATAAGGGAAGGACTCATTACTCCAAAAGGTACAATTCCTAAAGAAATTTATGTTATTGATATAAATTATACTTCCACTACGACATGGGTACTAGATACCGGTTGTGGTTCTCACCTTTGTAATCATTTACAGGGTTTAAGAGATGTGGAGAGGCTTAGCAAGGGAGATGTGGATCTACGCCTTGGAAATGGAGCTCGGGTAGCGGCCGAATCCAAGGGAACTTATGTTTTAGCTTTGCCAAATGGATTTGAGTTGTATTTGCATAATTGTTTTTATGTACCTACACTCTCTAAAAACATTATTTCAATCGCCATGCTAGACGTGGACGGTTTTTGTTTTGCCATTAAGAACAATTGTTGTACTATTTCTAGGAATGATTTGGTTATTGGCCAAGCTACTTCCATCAATGGCATTTACATTTTAGAGACCTCAAATCCAACAAGAGATATTTATAACATTCAATCAAAGAAACTCAAAACAAGTGACCCAAGTGAAGCGTTCATTTGGCATTGTCGATTAGGTCACATAAACGAGAATCGCATCAAAAGATTAATTTCGACTAATGTGATTACACCATTTGATTATCAATCATATGGCACATGCGAATATTGCCTAATTGGCAAAATGACTCGTAATCCTTTTAGTGGTAAAGGGACACGAGCTAGTAAGCTATTGGGACTCATACACACCGATGTATGTGGACCATTGTCTATCACCGCTCGTGGTAATTATGACTACTTCATAACCTTCACCGATGATTTAAGTAGATATGGGTATATCTATTTAATTAAACATAAGAGTGAAGCGTTTGAGAAATTCAAGGAATTTCAAAATGAAGTAGAGAACCAATTGAATAAAAAGATTAAGGCACTACGATCCGATCGTGGTGGAGAATACCTTAGCCTTGAATTTGATTCACACTTGAAAAGTCGTGGTATTATATCACAACTTTCTCCACCCGGAACACCTCAACTTAATGGTGTTGCCGAAAGGAGAAATCAAACCTTACTTGATATGGTTCGATCCATGATGAGTCAAACCGAGTTACCGAACTCGTTTTGGGGATTTGCAATACAAACCGCAATTCGATCTTTGAATAATAGTCCCACAAAGTCCACCGAAAAGACTCCATGTGATATGTGGACGGGTAAGATCCCAAATATATCCTATATGAAGATTTGGGGATGTGATGCTTACGTCGAAACTAAGAACGACAACAAGCTTGCCCCAAGATCCGAAAAATGCACCTTTGTAGGTTACCCCTCGACCTCTCGAGGATATTACTTCTACAAACCTCAAGATCATAAAGTGTTTGTGTCTTGCGAGGCTGTCTTCTTAGAAAAGGAATTTATTTCTAAGAGACATAGTGGGAGAAATTTTGAACTTGATAAAGTTCAAGAGCCACAAACCGAGGTAGAGACGCAAGAAGATGTTCCTTCGTCGTCTAACGCGGTTGTACCTCCTCCACTAAGAAGGACGGGCCGAGTAATTCGCCATCCCGATCGATATGTGGGACTTATCGAGGAAGATGGAACACTCGATGTGTTGCTTATGGAAAGTGACGAGCCCGCCACCTACAAGGCCGCAATCTCTAGTCCTAATTCCACCTTATGGCTTGAAGCCATGAAGTCCGAAATGGATTCTATGCTTGAGAACCAAGTTTGGGACTTGGTAGATTTGCCTAAAGGGGCAAGACCCCTCCAATGCAAATGGATATTCAAGGTCAAAAATGGCATAGAAGGACATGACGATGTCTACAAAGCTAGGCTAGTGGCAAAAGGATTTACCCAAGTCCAAGGTCTCCATTATGATGAGACCTTCGACCCCGTAGCCATGCTAAGATCCATATGGATTTTGTTAGCGATCGCCGCATTTCATGATTATGAAATATGGCAAATGGATGTCAAAACCGCTTTTCTAAATGGGCATTTAGAAGAGGAGGTGTACATGATACAACCCGAAGGTTTTGTTGATTCTAAAAATCCTAACAAAGTATGCAAGCTTAAGAGATCCATTTATGGTCTTAAGCAAGCATCAAGAAGTTGGAATCATCGATTCAATGATGTAATAAAGGAAAATGGTTTCACTCGAAACGTTGAGGAACCATGTTTATACATGAAATTTAGTGGGAGCAATGTTGTGTTCCTAATCTTGTATGTCGATGACATACTACTCATTGGAAATGATATTCCAATGTTGTCTTCTGTTAAGAAGTGCTTAGGTAACCACTTCCAAATGAAGGATTTAGGAGAGGCACAACGCATATTAGGTATCCGGATCTATAGAGATAGACCCAAGAGGATATTGGCACTAAGTCAAGAGTCTTATGTTGATAAGATTCTTCGACGATTCAGCATGGACAAATCCAAAAGGGGTTTGGTACCTATGGTAACCGGAACGATATTGAGCAAGACTCAATGTCCCTCCGAACCCCATGATGTTGAACGCATGAAGTTGATCCCTTACGCTTCTGCTGTTGGATCAATCATGTATGCCATGATATGCACACGTCTCGATGTCTCGTATGCCTTGAGCATGACGAGTAGATATCAAGGAAATCCAGGTGAGAGTCACTGGATTGCTGTCAAGAACATCCTTAAGTACTTGAGAAGAACTAAGGATTCTATCCTTGTGTTTGGAGGAGACACTGAGTTGCGTGTTAATGGATACACGGACTCAAGTTTTCAAACAGATAGAGATGACATGAAATCACAAGCTGGTTTTGTTTTCATGCTCAATGGTGGTGCCGTAAGCTGGAGAAGCTTCAAGGAAGTCAGAATCGCGGATTCGACAACGGAGGCTGAGTACATTGCAGCATCAGAGGCTGCCAAGGAAGCTATGTGGATCAAGCAATTCACGGAAGGTCTAAAAGTAGTACCTACCGCCAATGATCCCATCACTCTCTATTGTGATAATAGTGGGACGATCTTCCAAGCTAAGGAGCCAAAGTCTAGTAATAGATCTAGACATGTACTTAGAAAGTATCATATAATAAGAGATTTCATTGAAAGAAAGGAAATTGCGATTTGTAAGGTTGGGACGGATGACAACATAGCCGATCCGCTCACCAAGCCTTTATCGCAGGCTAAGCATGATGGACATGTTACGTCCATGGGACTTAAACGTGTACCAAGTTTTTGTTAGATTTTGAAATGAAATAAAAGTGTTGTTTTTGTTCATGTTCATAATCTCATTTGTCTTTTATCTTTAATTTATACTTTGTTACATCCCAACGGGTTGTAGAGACAATTGAACCCCGTTAAAGTGAACACGGATTAACATCGTATTTGCCCATAGTCACTTGTATGAGGTGACGTCTCGAAGTGACTAGAGTGTGAGGCGATTGATGGCAAGTTCAAGTGCCATAGAGTCATGTGAGATGACTAGTCGATCACATAGGCAGATGTTAGGAACACTTTGTCGGGCCTTATGACCGCTTATAGAGTTCGGCAAATTTATATAGCCTGGTCGTGGCGAGAGCTACTATAGTATTCAAATGAGTCGATTCTTTTGACTAAAGACTATTCGCCTAAGATGGCACAGTTTCAGATTAACTTTGATTTGTGTTACTACGACCTTCGTAAATGGGGTCAAATGGGCATATTTTGGGTTATGATGGTGTGGCTAGTCGAAGGGAATGAGTGCGATAGGAATTGTCCACCCCTAGTCAGGGTTATAACAATATCTCGGGGCCACTCGAGGAGTAATGAATTGGAAATGCGTGGCCACGCTCGGATGGTATCCGAGTGGATAAATCCAGTCAATCGTTATTCTCCGGATCGAGAAAACCACTCTCGATATGATCACTTGCAAGTACGACACGAAAGACACCTTGCATTGAGTGGGAGATAGTAATAGGACAAGAGAATTGGTGACGCACACTTGTCGAGGACAAGTGGGAGATTGTTGGAATATGTGTCCTCCGACAATAATGCGATCACGACTGTTGATCATAATGATCACATGTTTAAGTCTCATTAAAATGAATACAATTGGGAAGTAATATTATTCTTGTCAATGGTCAACATATATCGGTAATGATTGGTCGACTAGAGTTTGACATTCGTCGTGTGACGGTGGTGATCAGTTGACCCCCTAGGTCATACCTAAAGGGCAATACTCTTAATTGATTATTTAATTAATCGTATAATGTTACGAGTTAATTAAATTACTTGAAAAATTGACGGACGATTTTGGAAGTAAAATTTACGTATCAAATTGAAATGTGATTAAATGAGATACGGTCTGAGTAATCGAATTGTATCATTACTCGGATGAAATTATTGTTTAAAGAAACGATTGGATTTGAATGAATTATTATAAATACAATCTGTTGTGATTTATAAATGGTAAAATATTTTGGCACAAGTAATTATGAAATTACTAAGTCAATTTTTGTATGTGACGTATTTTTATTAATACATTGATTTTTAATATGTTAAAAATACATAACAAATTTATGTCACACATGGCATGTGACATATTGACAATTGACAAAATAATATGGAATCCATATTATGTAAAAGTGCCGAAATAATGGAGGAGCATTAGGCTAAAATTATGTTTATATTTAAAATAGAAAACATAATGATTAAAAAGCTATAGTAGCCATGCAACCCTATTCATCTTGTGAAGACAAATATGGGCATGCATTGGCTCCCCATAAAGCTCCTCCCCACCGGTTTTCCTAGGGGATATTAGAGAGTTTTTCTCCTCTAATTTTATTCATTCATTCACATTTTTATTTCTAGTGCAAGAAACAAAAATTTCCTCTCTACCTTTAATGATAAATTAGAGAGATTATATACTCCAAAATTCCTTCTCCTCTACCCGGTTTTAGGAGCTAAAACACCAACTATTTTGGTTCAATTTTTCATAAGATTAATATTATACTAGATCAAATAATATTAATTAGATTAAGAGGAAATCTTGGGTAGAAAGCTTAGGGAGAGATCTTGTACTTAGATCTTGTTCATCCATAAGGAAAGCTCAAGAACAAAAGAAAATGAGATTTCTTTTGTGCCCTATTAAACCGAAATACCCATTGTAAGGATGTGATTTCTCTTCTATTTATATTTTGTTTGCATGCATAAAATCCGTTTTAATTTTATGACAAATTAATTAGACATATATGAGTATGTTAATATGTATATGAATCTACATTTCCTTCAGATGCATGATTTCTATACTAAATGCAATTCTATACTAAGCTATACTACATGATGCATGGTTTTTGTTATGACGGAGAGGATAATTTGGATTACCTCCCGTTGTGTATGCATTTACTTCCCCAAACCGAGTGAGACACTATTGCTAGTGTTCAAGGATGGGTATAGTTCATGCACACACTATGCTATGCATGAAACTAGATTGTCATTTTGGATTTTACAAATGGGAACAATAAAAGAAGAACACCTCAATGGAACCGAGGTGTGAGTCCTTTGATGTTGCTAGGACTAAACCAACAAATGATCAAGATTAAATAAAGTACAAGGAAACAAGATACAAAGTTCTTTTCATGAAAAATAAAGATAAAGAGGAGAGATGAGAAAACTTCACTTGAACTAAGGTGGGTGCCTCTTGCCCGCTCCACCTAGCTATGAAGTAGTCTCCTAGATATCAGCATCATCTCCTTCAATATCGGTATCCCAAATATCCTTAGAAGCAACACTTAAGCTTGGATCCATGAATTCATCTTCTTCACTTTCAAGCTTCACCGTATCACCTCCACAAGAATCCCCACTCTCTTCCCCTTTGCGACCGTTCGCCCCTTCATTAGCCTTCTCCGAGTTGGGAAAGAGCAATTCCATTTGAGCCCATGAGGGGAAAGCTCCTTCCTCACTAATCCGTCCTTTTTGACCCATCTCATAGTATTGGGGGTAAAGAGCATAATAAGTGTCCACGGAGGTCTCATATTGACGGTAGTGTAAATCTTGCAAAATTCCCGTGACAAAGTCGTCACGGGGGAGGATGAAGGGATTCGGATGGTTATATGGTTGGTAGGGAAAGGGGTAAGGAGGCACTTTTATCTTCTCATTTTGAGTTTGTTGTTCTTGTTGTGGTGGTGGATTTTGTGGAGATGGAGTTTGCCTTGTTTGACTTGGGATGAGGTAGGAGGGCATTGGGGACAAGCTTCCTCTTCTTGGGGAGACCCGAGGTAGATCGTGTATTGGGAGATAGAGTGGATCGCTGTAACACCCCCATACTCCAAGTGCCTTACCAGGACCACTCAGGTATGAAGACATCACCATCTCAGTCGCCCGAGGTATGATAATCAAATAGACAAAACGGAAACAACATTTATTATAAATAGATTAATGATGAATACAATCCTCGAAACCAAACTGAAAGTACAATACATTATTCCAAACTATCTGTTCTCAACTGAAATATAAATAAATGCTAAACTACAGCGGAAGACTCTATCGTCATGTCGTGGCCATCCCAGCTATCCCAGTATCATCTCTATACCTGCTCAATATCTGCTCACCATCCCCGAATGGATCACCGCAGGTTTTACAAAACAACATCGGGGTCAGTACTAATCACACAATCAATATAGATAACAATAAAAGACAAACAGACAATTTGAATGTCACACACACACACACACACCACCAACTCCCATCATCTCAATACCGATCGTCCTTTGGACCACCCGCAGTGGGGGACCGCAGCCGTTCCCACCTAAGCCCCGCTCATCGTACGAGCGATAACCCCGTCCATTAATGTGCACATCCCCTTTCGTGGCGGGTTCCACGAAGGGCGAAACTAGGGCGTGAGATCACTCCCCAAGTGACCCCACTTTCCGAGAACGCATCTCGAGAGCCAAAGAAACCACACACAATCACATCCACAACCACAATCATAAACATCATGTTAAACAACTAACTACAGCACATCACCAATATCCCATTATGGGACTAATACTGAGTAGGAAAATCCTACCTGGAAAGCACAACACGCAGACGGTAACTACAGCTGTATCAAAACGGCTCCTCTACGAATTCTCCTCCTATCATACATAGCACATAAAGACTACCAATTACTTACTACTCATAAAACCCCCAAACCCTAAATTAGGGTTTGACCAAACCTAGCAAAACATTATAAAAATTATGCTAGAAGCTTACCCTCGACGCAAGGAATCCAACGACGCGAACTACGATACAAACCGGCCGTCTCGAACTCCGGAATTGTCAAGAACGCGATTAGGAAGAAGAACCGTTGCTTTCTCTCTTAAAAGGTTTTAGGTTTTGTAAAAAGTGATTTAGAATAAAGACGAATATGTTTAAATACCTTAATCGCGTAATTAACAAAACCCGAGAAAAACCCCGATAAACAGGACACTCGATCGAGTACCCAAGGTACTCGATCGAGTACTTCCTTACTCGATCGAGTGCCCCTGACTACTCGATCGAGTGCCCAACAGTCGAAACTATTTATCTTCGCAACATGCCCTTACTCGACAGAGTAAGGGCTACTCGATAGAGTACCCCCCAAGACATAAATACGGAGTATTACAGTCTTCCCTCCTTAAAAAGAACTTCGTCCCCGAAGTTCAAACTACCACTAAACAAAGGCACTCCCATAACATTCCCGACTCATAGCCACAACAAAAACAACATAAGACATGACACTAACCCCAACTTATCCCGACAAACATACCGACGCGACGAACAAAAAGGTGCATAAAACTCTTAAAAACTGCTCGCGATCATCTCCTACCCCCCTAAAAGAAACAAGGTTACGTCCCCGTAACCACACATACCTGATCAAAAAGAAAGGGGTAACGCTCCTTCATGATATCCTCTGCCTCCCATGTAGCTTCCTCGGTCTCGTGGTTAGACCAAAGGATCTTAAGCAAAACTGTCTTACCACTCCTGGTCTTTCTAACCTTTCGGTCTAGGATCTGCTTAGGTACCTCAAGATATGATAAAGACTCATCCAGCTCTAAGCTCTCTGCCTCCAACACATGTGACGGGTCACTCACATACTTCCGCAGCTGCGATACATGAAACACATTATGTACTCTCTCCAACGCAGCCGGTAAAGCCAAACGATAAGCAACTTCCCCAACTCGCTCTAAGATCTCATAAGGCCCTATAAACTTCTGACTTAGCTTGCCTTTCTTCCCAAATCTCATAACTCCGCGCATAGGAGACACTTTCAGAAGAACCTTGTCCCCAACCTGAAACTCTATATCCCGATGATGTAGATCTGCATAACTCTTTTGTCGATCCTGGGCTGCTCTCATCTGTTCCCTGATCATCTTAATCTGTTCCACCATCTCATGTACCATCTCTGGTCCTAAAACCACTGCCTCAGCACTATCGTCCCAACAGATTGGACTCCTACATCTCCTCCCATACAAAGCCTCAAATGGTGCCATACCTATCTTTGGTGTGATAGTTGTTGTTGTAAGAAAATTCTATCAAGTCCAACCTCTGCTCCCGGCTACCACCAAAATCCATCACACAAGCTCGCAACATATCCTCAAGAGTCTTGATTGTTCTCTCGTCTGCCCATCTGTCGCAGGATGAAATCTTTGTACTCATCTTCAAAGCTGTTCCCAACGATTCTGCAACTCCTTCCAAAACCTCGATATAAACCTCGCATCTCTCGTCGGACACTATGTCCTTAGGGACTCCATGTAACTTCAAAGACGTTCTTTCGATAGGCCATAGCCAATTGTGCCTTAGTCCATGTATCTTTCATTGGAACAAAGTGAGCTGACTTGGTCAGACGATCTACTATCACCCAAATCATATTGTTACCTTGTTGACTCTTCGGCAAACCCACAATGAAATCCATGGAAATGGATTCCCACTTCCACTCAGGCACCTCTAAAGACTGAACCTTGCCTTGTGGTCTTCTCTGTTCCCCTTTAACTCTTTGGCATGTCAAACAACGGGACACAAACTCAGCTGTCTCTTTCTTCATCCTGGCCACGAACGTTTTCTTCAAATCCTTGTATAACTTATCTCCACCTGGATGAACTGAATACGGTGTGCAATGCGCCTCTGTCATGATTGTCTTTTTCAACTCCTCGTCATTAGGAACACACCATCTACCATCAAACCTCAAGCTACCATCTGTATGAATGGAAAAGCGGGACACTGTCCCTTTCTCCACCCCAGCTCTCCACTCCACCATCTTAGGATCCAAAGCTTGCTTATCCCGAATGTCATCATAAAACTTCATATGTACTGTCATATCACCCATGGCATCCCCTTTCTGCATCATATGTATCCCAAAGCTCGCTACCTCATCTCTCAGCCTCATCAAAGTTAGAGCCGTACACAAGGAATGTACACTCTTCCTACTCAAAGCATCAGCTACAACATTGGCCTTCCCTTCATGGTAGATTATTTCCATGTCATAGTCGCCAATCAACTCCATCCACCTCCTCTGTCTCATGTTCAACTCCTTCTGCGTGAAGATGTACTTGAGACTCTTGTGATCAGAAAATACCTTAAAGATTGCTCCATAAAGGTAATGTCTCCAAATCTTGAGAGCAAACACCACTGCACCCAACTCCAGATCATGAGTAGGGTAGTTCTCCTCATAAGGCTTCAAGTGCCTAGAAGCATAGGCAATCACTTTACCATTCTGCATCAACACACACCCCAACCCATTCTTTGAAGCATCCGTATAAACCTCGAAATTCTCGCTCCCTTCAGGCAATGCGAGGACGGGAGAGCGTGTGGTCAAACGCTCCTTTAATGTTTGGAACGCCGTCTCACAACTCTCATCCCAACGAAACTTGTTCTCTTTCCTCATCAACGCTGTCATCGGTCTAGCTATCTTGGAGAAATCTTTCACGAACCGTCCGTAGTATCCAGCTAAACCCAAGAAACTTCTCACTTCAAAGAACATTCTTTGGTGCTTCCCACTTTGTCTTTGCCTCGCCTCAATCTTCGCCGGATCCACGACTACCCCATCTTTAGAGATTACATGCCCCTTAAAAGCAACTTTCTCCAACCAAAACTCACACTTGGACAACTTAGCATACAACTCATGATCCCTCAAAGTCTGCAACACGATCCTCGATGCTCCTCGTGCTCCTCCTTAGTCTTAGAGTAGACTAAGATATCATCGATAAACACCACCACGAACTGGTCCAAGAAGCGTCCGAAGATCCTATTCATCGGATCCATAAACACGCCGGCGCATTAGACAACCCAAACGGCATCACCACATACTCATAATGGCCATACCTCGACGTGAAAGCTGTCTTCGGTATGTCCACATCTCTAATCTTCACCTGATGGTACCCCGACCTCAAATCAATCTTAGAAAAGACTGTTGCACCACTCAACTGATCAAACAGGTCATCTATCCTTGGCAAAGGATACTTGTTCTTTATCGTCACACGGTTCAACTCTCTGTAATCTATGCACAGCCTCAAACTCCCATCTTTCTTCTTCACGAAAAGAACTGGTGCTCCCCAAGGCGATACACTTGGTCTAATGTATCCCTTCTCTATCAAATCATCCAAGCGCTTCCTAAGCTCCTCCATCGCCTTAGGACCCATACGATACGGTGCCTTAGAGATTGGCCCCGTCCCCGGCTTCAACTCAACGGTGAAATCTATCTCCCTCTTCGGTGGCAACCCCGGAATCTCTCCTCGGAAAAACATCGCAAACTCTCCCACCATGGTATCTCGTCAATCGCCTAGGGCTCTCTATCCGGTCATCTCTCACATGGCACAAAATCAGAGGACATCCCTTCCTCAGATACGACTTCAAGGTGACAGCTGCAATCAACTTAACTTTGGGTTTGACTAAAAACCCACGGTAAGACACACTAACACCCTTAGGGCCTCTTAGGGACACTTTCTTTTGATGAGAGTCTATCTTAGCTTTATACTTTCCTAACCAATCCATCCCAACTATCATCTCAAAACCATTAAAAGGAAACTCTAGCAAGTCTACAGGGAAATCGACTTGCCCAACTATCAAGGATACATCTCTAAACAACCTCCCACACGATACTGACCTCTCCCGAAGGTATGAAAACTTGTTCCCTAACGGACTCATATACTTTCAAACCCAACTGTTTTACATGACTCGAAGACACAAACGATTGAGAAGCCCCCGAATCAAACAAAACAAACGTAGGAACACCATTAACAAGAAATGTACCGGTGATAACGTGCTCATCCTCCTCACCGCTTTCTTGTCCATCATGAACAACTTGCCCTTTGGTCTTCCGCCCGCCTCCCCGGACAAGATCTTGGGCGATGCGGTCGGCTTAGCACCCGACCCCCGATTGTTGTTGTGGTTGTTCGCCGGTGTCTTCGATAAGAATTACCGCCGTTGCGGTTGCCTCCACTGGTAGCTCGACCTCCCGGTTTGGCCATGATCCCGCCGGTCTGTTGCTCGCGAAGCTCGCGCAGTCTCCGGAAAGATCCGGTGCACTTGTGCACTCATGTCTCTTGTGGCCTACGCCACCACAACCAAAGCAGTCACTCCCCGGCCTATTGCTCACACTCCCACGGCCTCTCCCAAAGGAAGTTCCAAAGACTAAACCCGGACCCGTAAGAAAACCCCTTAGATTGATTGTGGTTGCCTTTCTTGAAATTAGATTGGCCACCACCCTCGCTCTCGGACTTCCTCTTCTCTCCACCCGACCTCTCCTGAGCCATCTCCACTAGCCTCTCGGCTCTCCCCCCCCCTCTCATATGCTTCCTTTACATCGTAAGGACTCCCACGGGTAACTTATCCATAATTTTCGTGGTTAGTCCTCTCTCAAACCTCAAAGCCAGATTCTCCTCACTCAAACCCATATCCTCAGCATATCTAGATTTCTCATTAAACTGCCTATAGTACTCAGCCACGGACATCTCGGCAGTCATCTTAAACTTGTCGAACTCCTCTCTCAACTTACTCCTCACATGTTCGCACGAACTCCTTCCTCATGACCCTACGAAACTCCTCCCAAGGTATAGCGGGTAACCCCTGGTTGGTATATATCTCCTTGGCACTCACTTTCACCGAGTCCCACCACTTGCCACTGCTTCCCTCGGATAAAATGCAGCTGATCCACTCTCATCTCATCGGGACAACGAACTAAATCTAGTATGTTCTCCATCTCCCTCACCCAACTATCTAGAAGATTAGGCTCCTCAACTCCCTTATACTCCTTCGGATTAAACCTCGCAATATAGAGGCTGACTTTAGCATGGTCAACCTCCTTCTCCTTACTCTTATCCTTGTCCTCATTCACTCTCTTCGGGGTCTCGAAGAGCGTCCTGGTGCTCTAACATCTTGACGATGTCGTCCGTAGTCATAAGCTCAGCTCTCGCATACAAGGCATTTCTCTTGGGCGGCATCTTGAAGCTATACAAGAAAGGGATAAACATAAACACACGTACTAGACCTCAAAACACGAAAACGCGTTGCCCAAAGACCTACTCGATCGAGTATCCAAACCCACTCGATCGAGTAACGGGCTACTCGATCGAGTGCCCCCATGTACTCGATCGAGTACCCAAACTCCGGAACCAAACAGACCTTCTGATCTCTAACCCACTCGATCGAGTATCTAGGCTACTCGATCGAGTGATTTCTACTCGATCGAGTACCCCTAGTTACTCGATCGAGTGCCCCAAAAACGTGATTCGGACTCAAAATCGTCAAAAACCTACCCGATCGAGTCGGCCTCACTCGATCAAGTACCACCCATACGTAATAGCTACCCGCATATTACGTCATATACTAACATGCTAACTTTATAAATCACATTATATCATATCAATCATGCTATTAATTGCCACGTTGTAAACATTCCATCATGCTATCATTTCATCAACAATATCTATATATATATATAACATCACTTTTCTTTTATCTCATCAACTTCCAATTCGAACATACGACCATCAACACATTCCATCACATTGTTACGCAAGTAACTAAGCACACACATGACTCAACACACACATTCCCCCATGTGACCGGTTCAAAGTTGTAGGGCGACCCCTTGCGACTTTAGGACGTCTCCCAAGCCTTTGCACTAGCTCCTACGACTTTTACCCCGGGTTCATTTTAATTGACTCCCTATGTTCATTAAGTTCATTGGTTACAGGTTTCAGGATCGTCGCTCTGATACCATTTGTAACACCCCCATACTTCAAGTGCCTTACCAGGACCACTCAGGTATGAAGACATCACCATCTCGGTCGCCCGAGGTATGATAATCAAATAGACAAAACGGAAACAACATTTATTATAAATAGTTTAATGATGAATACAATCCTCGAAACCAAACTGAAAGTACAATACATTATTCCAAACTATACATTTCTCAATCGAAATATAAATAAATGCTAAACTAAACGGAAGACTCTATCGTCATGTCGTGGCCATCCCACTATCCCAAAGTATCATCTCTATACCGCTCAATATCTCGCTCACCATCCCCGAATGGATCACCGCAGGTTTTACAAAACAACACCGGGTCGGTACTAATCACACAATCAATATAGATAACAATAATAAGACAAACAGACAATTGAACGTCACACACACACACACCACCAACTCCCATCATCTCAATCTTCGATCGTCCCTTTGGACCAGCCCGCGATGGGGACCGCAGCTGCCGTTCCCACCTAAGCCCCGCTCATCGTACGAGCGATAACCCTGTCCATTAATGTGCACATCCCCTTTCGTGGCGGGTTCCACGAAGGGCGAAACTAGGGCGTGAGATCACTCCCGCAAGTGACCCCACTCAGCCGAGAACGCATCTCGAGAGCCAAAGAAACCACACACAATCACATCCACAACCACAATCATAAACATCATGTTAAACAACTAACTACAGCACATCACCAATATCCCATTATGGGACTAATACTGAGTAGGAAAATCCTACCTGGAAAGCACAACACGCAGACGGTATCTACAGCTGTATCAAAACGGCTCCTCTACGAATTCTCCTCCTATCATACATAGCACATAAAGACTACCAATTACTTACTACTCATAAAACCCCCAAACCCTAAATTAGGGTTTGACCAAACCTAGCAAAACATTATAAAAATTATGCTAGAAGCTTACCCTCGACGCAAGGAATCCAACGACGCGAACTACGATACAAACTGACCGTCTGAACTCCGGGAATTGTCAAGAACGCGATTAGGAAGAAGAACCAGTTGCTTTCTCTCTTAAACAGGTTTTAGGTTTTGTAAAAAGTGATTTAGAATAAAGACGAATATGTTTAAATACCTTAATCGCGTAATTAACAAAACCCGAGAAAAACCCCGATAAACTGGGACACTCGATCGAGTACCCAAGGTACTCGATCGAGTACCCCCCTACTCGATCGAGTGCCCCAGCTACTCGATCGAGTGCCCAACAGGTCAGAAACTATTTATCTTCGCAACATGCCCTTACTCGACAGAGTAAGGGCTACTCGATAGAGTACCCCCCAAGACATAAATACGGAGTATTACAATCGCTCCCTTTTGTCAACCACTTTATCCTCTTATCAACCCCCTCAAGGGTTATCCAATGGTGTTGGACGACAAGTAGATCTTCATTAATTCTTGTTCCCCCCGTAAGTGGAGTGTACTCATTGTTCTCATTGAACCTTGGGTTGAAGTGCTTTGCAAGCCTAGTTATGAGTCCACCATTCACTATGTGCTTCATTCCATCATCGTCCCCATTTCTAAACCTTGCCCACTTTTCTAGCAAAACTAGAGGTGCGTTGAAGTGATACCTATCTCTCCCTTGAATGTTGAGGTATGATTCCATAAATACAAGGTCCAATTGGTTGACAATGGCCGGATCTCGACGGGCGAAAAGAGTCCCCGAAAGAAATCGATATGTAAGCCTCAAGATCGGGTTTTGGATTTGAAAAGCAAGACACTCTTTGGTAAGAATTAAATCCCGGCCCGTCATGGCCCTCCACAATGGTGCAACATTATACTTTTTGGGCTTTGATGTTCGGGTAGGCGAAACATCAAGTCCGAACACATTGGCAAACTCGACAAGGGTCATCATCCTAGAAACATTTTCTAACCGAAACTCTATGCATATCACTTTGTTTACGGTTGTAATCTTCAAAAAGCTTAAGAATTCTAGCACAAGGGACCGATAGGTTGGTTCAAACATGCGAAAGAGAGTCGAAAGACCAAAAACCTCAAAGAGTGCTTCTACTTGGTGAAAAATTCCAAGCTTTCTTAAGGTATCAAGACAAAGAAATTTAGTGGGAAGAATATTCTTACTTAAGAGTCGGTGGAAGACCAATCGCTGCACATCATCAAGGAATTCCACATTCGAGAAATCATCGAGCCTTGTGAGATCTACAATCTCTACATGTTCCCTTCTAATGGTGTTGAGATGTGAGGTAGAGGAACTTCCCACCATCCTTGGTCTTCTTGCACTTCTAAAGGAGGATCTCCTTGGTGCCATTCTTGCTTCTTTTGTTGGGTTCTTTTGATTTGAAGATTTTCTAAGGATGTTCCTTATTGATTGAGTGTTGAAAACCCTAGAAAATTGGGGGTTTTTGATTTTGTGGGTGAAGAGAGTGAATTGGATATGTATGGGAGTCATAAGGAGGTGGGTTTTATAGGGTAAGTGGAAGGAGTAGTGATGTGTCAAAGTATGTGTGGTGGGGTGGTAATTTAATTGGAAAAAGTCGGGTTGAAAAACAACGAGAAGACGAGCGGATTTAAAGAGAAGACGCTCGGATTCTCTTTTCACGGGACGGGCGGATTCTGGGCAATACGCCCGGATTCTGCCTCAGAGTGAAATTCCAAAATTTTTGTTGCCACAAGACGGGCGTCCCGAGCGAGAGACGCTCAGATTCTTCAAGGGTTGGACGGGCGTCTTATTGAGAAGACGGGCGGATTCTTCGACAGAGGTTTTTCTTAAAATGCACAGGCGGAGAGACTAGCGTCTTTCCACAAATCCGGCCGGATTCAACCAGACGGGCGTCTTCTTCCATAGGACGCTCGGATTTTCAAACAGCCCAGAAACCTTCAATTTTTCGACACAGCTGGACGTGCGGTTTCTCTCCCAGACGTCCGGATCGGCCAAGACGGCGGATTCGGGAATCCGCTCGGATTCTGGCTGCGAGCTTTGACTTTTTCTTCTTTCTTTCAATG
Organism: Silene latifolia; assembly: GCF_048544455.1. Lineage (NCBI taxonomy): Eukaryota > Viridiplantae > Streptophyta > Magnoliopsida > Caryophyllales > Caryophyllaceae > Silene > Silene latifolia. The sequence goes on from NC_133536.1 coordinate 52,884,062, forward strand.
CATCCCCACACTTCGGAATTTGCTCCTTCCTTCATTCAAAAACTTGTTAGTAACCCTGCCTCACTTACGCTCATGAAAAGAGTTTATGACATTTATTGAAATAAAAGCAATTAAATAATAAATACAAGTTAGAGGGTTAGTATATTTACAAATGGTGGTTTAGGGAGGACTCCACCAAACTCTCCCTTAGATGGTCTTTTCAAGGGGGAGGAGGCCAGAGGTAGGTAGCCTCGACCTCTCCAACAAATGCTCCTTCATAGTATGGCTTCAACCTTTGACCATTTACCTTGAACTTGCTTCCATCTTCCGCCTTGAGTTCGAAATCTCCATATTTTCCAACTTCGGTTATCACATAGGGACCCATCCATCTAGAGTTCAATTTTCCCGGAAAGAGTCGGTAGCGGGAGTTGAATAGAAGGACTTTGTCTCCCTTGTGCAAGGCCTTTTGTCGAATTCTCTTATCATGAAGCAATTTTGTTCTTTCTTTGTAAATCTTTGCATTCTCATAAGATTGTAGTCGGAATTCCTCCAACTCTTGGATTTGGATCATCCTCTTTTGACCGCTCAATTTGAGATCAAGATTGAGTGCTCGGATTGCCCAATAAGCTTTGTACTCCAATTCGATTGGCAAATGACATGCTTTTCCATATACAAGCTTGTATGGGGAGGCACCAATGGGAGTCTTATATGCCGTCCTATAAGCCCAAAGGGCATCATCAAGCTTTATGCTCCAATCTTTCCGAGCCTTGTTCACAACTTTTTCAAGAATTTGCTTGATCTCTCTATTTGAAATTTCCACTTGACCGCTTGTTTGAGGATGATATCCCAAGCCGGTTCGATGTTGAACACCATATTTGGTCAAAAGGGATGCAAGCTTCTTCTCATGGAAATGTGTTCCTCCATCACTAATGATTGCTCTAGGAACTCCAAATCTTGGGAAAATTATCTTCTTGAAAAGCTTGGTGACCGTTTTCGCATCATCATTTGGTGTGGCAATTGCCTCTACCCACTTTGAAACATAATCGACGGCCACAAGGATATACTTGTTCCCATTGGATGTCACAAAGGGCCCTTGGTAGTCAATTCCCCAAACATCGAAGATTTCTACCTCTAGGATGCCTCTTTGTGGCATTTCGTTCCTCCAAGATATATTCCCCGTTCTTTGACAAGCATCACAATGAATGATGAACTCTCTTGTATCTTGAAACATTGTAGGCCAATAGAAGCCCGATTGGAGGATTTTTGCAACGGTTCTTCTTGCTCCATGGTGCCCACCGTAGGGTGATGAATGACATCCTTCCAAGATTCCTTGGATTTACCATTGAGGGATGCATCTCCGGTAGAGCCCATCACTACACTCCTTGTAGAGGTTTGGGTCATCCCAAAAGTTCCTCTTCACTTCGAATAGGAATCTCTTCCTTTGGTTGTGGTTCAAGTTAGGAGGGAGCACTTTTCCAACAATATAGTTAGCATAATCGGCAAACCATGGGGTGATGTGCCTTTCAAGTTGAGTTTGAATAGCCATCAAAATATCGTCGGGGAATGAGTCATTGATCGGGGTTTCTCCATTTTCATCATGAAACCGGATTCTTGACAAGTGATCCGCTACTACATTCTCGGCTCCTTTCTTGTCTCTTATTTCCAAGTCAAATTCTTGAAGAAGCAAAATCCATCTCAACAATCTTGGTTTTGCCTCCTTCTTTATCAAGAGATGTCGGAGAGCACGGTGATCCGAAAATACAATCACCTTGGATCCAAGTAAGTAGGAACGGAATTTATCCAAAGCATAAACAATGGCAAGAAGCTCCTTTTCGGTTGTATCATAATTCACTTGAGAGGGATCGAGGGTCTTGCTTATGTAATAGATGGCATGAAGAGCTCTCCCTACCCGTTGGCCAAGAACCGCTCCAACGGCGTAGTTACTAGCATCACACATAATCTCGAAAGGTAACTCCCAATTCGGGGGTTGAATGATTGGTGCCGAGATTAATGCTTCTTTGATTCTATTAAAAGCTTCAACACACTCATCAGTAAATTGGAATTGGGCATCTTTAAGTAAAAGTTGAGTGAGGGGTTTTGCTATTTTCGAAAAATCCTTTATAAAACGACGATAAAAACCCGCGTGACCGAGAAAACTTCTCACCCCTCTAACATTCACGGGAGGTGGGAGTTTCTCTATCACCTCAACTTTAGCTTTATCCACCTCGATGCCCTTTTTTGAAATTAAATGACCCAAAACAATTCCTTCATTGACCATGAAGTGACACTTTTCCCAATTCAAAACAAGGCTAACATCTTCACACATTTGCAACACAAGAGAAAGATTATGCAAGCATGAGTCAAAGTCCTTTCCATAAACACTAAAATCATCCATAAAAACTTCCATTATGGTCTCTAAGTAATCGGAGAAGACACTCATCATACATCTTTGGAAAGTGGCGGGGGCATTACATAATCCAAAAGGCATCCTCCTATATGCAAAAGTGCCATAAGGGCATGTGAAGGTGGTCTTATGTTGGTCATCCGGGTGTATAGGGATTTGGAAGAATCCCGAATACCCGTCAAGGTAACAAAAGAATTTGTTAGAGGCTAACCTCTCAAGCATTTGGTCAATGAATGGTAAGGGGAAGTGATCTTTCCTTGTTGCGGAGTTCAATTTCCGGTAGTCAATGCACATACGCCAACCGGTGATCATCCTTGTGGGTATTAATTCATTCTTTTCATTTGTCACTACCATAGTACCTCCTTTCTTAGGTACCACTTGGACGGGGCTAACCCACAAAGAATCCGATATGGGATATATGATTCCCGCATCAAGTAATTTCATGACTTCTCCTTTGACAACTTCTTGCATGTGGGGGTTCAATCTTCTTTGGGGTTGAATGGTAGGTCTATGGTCGTCCTCTAGATGAATCCTATGCATGCAAAAGTTGGGACTTATCCCCTTAAGGTCATCTAGACTATAACCTATAGCCTTCTCATGTTGTTTTAACACATCAAGCAACTTTCCCAATTGGTTATCATCAAGTCTATCATTAACAATCACGGGTTTGGTCTTTGATTCATCAAGATAAGCATATTTCAAATTTGGGGGAAGGGGTTTTAAAGTAGGAGTTTGTACCTCACTTTCCTCCTTTGGAGTTTCATTGAGAATTTGCTCCATCTCCATTAAACATTCCATTCTCATGACATACTCATCTTCACTTTCATCAACCTCATCATATTCGAATTCCATGATGGGTTCCTCTTGCTCTTGAGTTTGTAGAATATCCTCTAGGATGGATTGCTCATCCTCTACGGGTTGACATGCTTCTACTAGAATATTATGCACCAACTCGGATTGTGCATGGGTAAGTTCCTTGTTAGCTAGAGCGGCCTCAAAGAGATCCACCTCTAACTCCCAATACATGCTCTTAGCCTTACTTGCTTCTAAGGCTTCTAAAGCTTGCATGGGATCCTTGAAGTAGGGGATACTCAAATGGTCCTCTACAAAACAGTCTATGAAATCCATCTCGCAAAATATCAAACAACTCGAAAAGTGATTAGAACAAACCTTGAGGATTTTTATTTCCTCAAGGCGAAGAAAGACACTACTAATAACAAAAAGGAAATCTAAATCAAACAAACACCGTCCCCGGCAACGGCGCCATTTTTGATCGAGGCCATTTCGTGTTCACAATTAAGTATATGTGGTCGTTGGTCAATGGTCGATACAAAACACAATTTATACTTCACAAACAACTCTACAATTAGTAAAGAGGCAAGTAAAGGTCGGATCCCAAGGGACGGGTATTGAAATGAGAATTCTATTGTAACTAGTAGTGTCTAGGGGTGTCACAAATTGGGTTGGTGTAGAAGGTCACTAAACTAAAATAACAATGAAAATAAACTAGCAAGATGAATAAAATAAGGGGTGTAAACAATTGATTAAAGGCACTAGGGTGTCATGGGTTCATAGGGGAATCATGGGATATGATCATACAAACATGTTCTCAAATTATAAGCAAGCATTTATTGTTGTGATGGATTGAGTTGGGTTATATCTTACAATCCTAGGAAAGTTTGGGTCCCGGAGCCGAATCGATTAGATTGTACAACACCTACAAGTAGACTTAATCTTTCCTACTCAACACATGCATGGTCTAACAAGACTCGAGTTGGGTTATGTCTTACAAGTCTCATTGAAAAGATAAGAGATGGTAGTAAATGCAAGGATTCATAGGCTTAGCATTTCATCAAACATAACATGTGCATGTATTGAGATCATAACAAGCAAGCAAATAAACCATGAAAGCATATTGATTTAAGCATGAATCATCCCCATGATGGTTTCCCCTAATCACCCATTAAACCCTAGCTAAGAGACTACTCACTCATTATCATGTTGATCATGCTAGCAAGGTTGTCAATCATACCAACAATATGAAACATGATGAATAAATGAAAGTAATTAGCAATAATTAAAAAGGGATTAAGAGATTATACCTACTAATGATTCCAAAATAATAATGCAAAGAATAATAGAAGAACTTGATGATTGATGGAAGGTTGTCAATCTCCCAATAAACCCAATAATCTTCTAATTACCGAAAATAGAGGAAGAACAAGAGAGAGATTAAAGAACTAAAACTTGGATTGAAACTTGATTAATACTTGATTACAATATTGAAGAGAGATTTGATTGATATTAACTACTCTAAATATTGATAAGAAGAACATGCTCCTCTAATTAGACTAATGGGGTATTTATAGTGAAAATTAGGGAGGATGCATTAGGGTTAACTAAGGGCTAAACTAGTAATTACACTTTTTAAGTTGAGCAAGGAGGACCCGGTATTTTCTGAGAGAAGGGCTTCTCTTTTCGTAGCTTGAAGAATGAAATCCGTGCTGTGCAGTAATCCGGGCGGATTAGAGTCGGGACGGCCGAATTTGGGTGGTACAATCCGAGCGGATTCAGGAGAGGAACGCTCGGATTGTTGAGGAGGAATCCGAGCGGATTCCAAGGAGGGACGCTCGGATTGTTCTGGCTGGACGGGCGGATTGTCTGCAATCCGTTCGGATTGTTGGTCAGCGTCAATTCTTCTTCTTTTCTTCCCTTTTCTTCATAAATTCCTTGGGGATTTCCTTGGGGACGCAAGGATCCTTTCTCAACATTGTTCTTCTACTATGATATGTACAAAGGCCTTCTAGTCTTGTCTCTTCTTGATGCTTGGTCATTGAATACAATCAATTTAGCCTCGTTTTGCCATGAAAATGCAAGATTCTTACTCCTTTCCTACCAAGGGATCAAAATCTCAAAGAATATGCAAAACAAAGAACTAAAGACAAGAAATGACCCAAATAGGCACTAAAAAGCATGGGAACAAGGCTAATTCGGGGGCTAAATATGCGCTAATTATGGTCACATCAGGTATCTAGTTCAATAGGTTTAGAATAATAATATAAATGATAAGAAAGAATTATGTATAGGAATATTGCTCGTATTAGTTTAAAAAGCTAAGTACAACTTCGTGTATATGACTAAATACTTAGGAAAGGATGAGGGATAAAATGTGAATAACTAATGAATCATGAATGAATTTACAAATGCTAGATTACAATATTTATAGTCCTACAAATACTAATGTTGTATTGATCTCAACGTCCTTCTCTATTGTCGGAGTTGTTACCAGATTAATAGGGCACACTCCCTATTAATCCGGTTGACTCGTTCTACTCTTAACCAATCTTTAGCTCTTCTTCTTTTACACGTCTTGATTCATGGGAGTTATATGGTCTTGTAGTTAGACTTGGTCTTCCTTGAGAATAGGACGTGATTATTAGTTCATACAACTGCATTTCTTGTTTATCTTCTTAATCCAGCCTGTTTGAATGTCCTGCCAGGCTATTCTGTACTTTCCATCAGGCTTTTCTTCTAGGACTTAGTAGCTTGCTTATCTTATGGTATTCTTCATCTGCCAAATAATAGTTAGATTTGTCCGGACTCTGGTTGTCTTAACCAGCCTAGTAAGGTCAGGCCAAGTTAGATTCAGACGAGGCTAATTTGGGCCTAACAGAGGTTATTCGTCTCGATCGTGTAATTTGCTTAACAAAAATGTTCGATCGAGTGATTTAGGCCTTCGATCGAACTGTGCCGACTTTGATGAACTCGATCGAGAGGTATGCATTCCTCGATCGAGTAACTCGCCTGAAGAAAGTGTTCGATCGAGTAGTAATAGTGCTCGATCTAATGCCTGTGCCAGCGGAAGTTCTGTTTCAAAGCCTAATTCCGCTACCGTGTCGTCTTCCCCTACTGCGGAGATGACACGTTCTGACAAAGTTAAAGAGAAGGTCGCAGACCCGCTTATTGTTACCAGAATCCCTAATCCGGGATGTCTGAAAGATGCTAAGGTCGAGCGACAGTACGATAAGTTCGTGGACGTAGTCAAGAACCTCCAGATAAGAGTCCCCTTTAATGAACTTATTACCCAGGTACCCACTTACGCAAAATTTATGATAGACATTTTGACGCGTAAGAGAGAGCTTAGTGAATTCGAGACTGTTGCATTTATGGAAGAGTCGAGTAATTTACTACTCAATAAAGCTCCGCCTAAAATGAAAGACCCAGGTAGTTTCTCTATAACCTGTACCATAGGAAACAAAGTCATAGATAAGGCTCTCTGTGATTTAGGAGCCAGTGTGAGTGTTATGCCCTTTTCTGTCTGCAAGAAACTTAATATGAGTCACCTTAAAATGACTAACATCACCTTACAGATGACTGATAGATCTGTTAGACGACCCTTGGGTATCTTAGAGGACGTGCCTGTTAAAGTAGGTAAGTTATTTATATCAGTGGACTTGTCTCTTGAGTCGACGTAATTAGATAATTAACCTTGGTACACCTTGACCTGGATCGGAAGATTGAAATAGGTAAGACCTGCAGTGAACATTAGGGCATTCTAACGAGGGCGAAAGCTAAGTTAGAATTGTTTTAGGGCGAATACCGGACCGAAAGGACCTTTTCACTACCCTGTAGATTGAATTTGCATTGACCTAAGACCCTAGACAACATTTCTTAAGAATCATGGTGAACCGACTGTCCTAGCTGTTTCTCTCTCCTTGATTTTTGTCGACTTTTTTCTTTACTTTTGTGTACTCTATTCTCTCTTTTGACCTCCAAAGATTAGAACAAACCTTCAAAACCCCCAAGAAATAGTTACTTAGGCGGACTTAGTTTAGCCGGCATTTTCCCATCTCCCTGTGGAGATCGACCCTACTTCCGCTAGTTTCTGTTAGTTTTTTTAGGTATTTATTTTTGGTACTAAAACGACGGTATCAGGGAACTCGATCAATCGCAGTCTTTCCATTAGCCAAATCTGCAAAAAGGAGAAGTATTAATGCCTCCCGTCTCACGTCTAGAAAAAAAAACGAGAATAAATAAATAATAAAAAAACGGACGAAAAAAAGGACGGGAGCATTTTACCTGTAAAATGATAGGACTTCTAAGATATGGGAGCTCACGATTTGACTTTCGGTTATCCAAACCTAAAATCGTCTCTCCTAATACCAAGCAAGTTGGGCTCTTGCGCAGTTCCATTTGCTCAATGATACCCAAAAACCGCGAGTCACCTCTCATTTACGCGTCAACATGGCCCTTCAAGACAAAGCAATAAATAAGGCAAAATCTAAAATCTCTGCGCCTCGCAGCATAAGAAATAGAAGGGTCCTCCCTATCTATGAAACGGTCAACAAAGTCAAACATTCGTACACCCTTGGAGGTTACAAGATGGTCCAACTCAGCTTAGATCAATCATAGAAGGTCCCTAAATTTATTTTTATATCCTTGGGAACAGGACGGTAAGGCCGGAAGATTTTCCATATCCCACCCTACGATTGCTGCAAATTCTTCGGGAAAAGGACAAATTTCACCTCCAGGAAAGGCGAAAACATGATAATCCAAGTTCCAATATTCAAGACAAGCATCAAGAAACAATCTTACCACTTTTACTTGTTTAAAACTGATGATTGATCCAAAAATGACCATGTCATGCTTCTCCGCATTCGAAAAGTCATTGGTCCATTCTTTGAGTCGGGATTCAAAAGCATCCATTTTTTGGAAATATTTTTTTTGAGAAAGATTATAATATTTGCTAAGCTACGGAGTAATAGAAGGGAGAATTGTAAGAATAGTAGCTAACCCGAGGCCTCAATTTATACTATCCGGCTTTTCATTATTTCGCTTAGGAAGAGACCAATTGGAGAGATAGCGCAGCAAATGCTGCGCCCTTTGAAAGCACCGCAGCTCTTGCTGCGCCTCTTCCCAGCCTTACTCCCTGCTATTTTCGCGGGGATCTTTCCTATTCCTATTGTAGCTATTCTTTACTATTCCTATAAGAATATATTTGGTAAAATACGGAGATTTTATTTCCTTACCAAAATTTTACTCCGATTCCGTTGCGGAATCCGATTTCAACACGGGTTCGCTTTTCGAGACGATATCGTCATTTCGCATTTCGTCACAAGCACACTTAGCCATTTCATTTCTTTTTTATTTTTTTGGGGGAATCATTTCGCTCCGTCACTCTTTTAAAATTTTTATAAACTTACTTTTTTTCATTTTTTCAGGAGCAAGCACTCCAGCTGTCCGTCCGCGTCGAGTCATTTTGCTCACTATATAGGGCACTTTTTTTTTTTTTTCCATTTTCGACTTGTTCAAGTTGCATTTTGTGCTGTTTAGGTCTGTTTTTATGCTACATGTGTTCTACTTGCATTTTTTCTATGTGAATTTCGGCAGCATGACGGCTTAATCCGTCGAAATGCCAAACCTGTTTCCAAGCTAACCTACAGGTACGATAGATTTTACACCCAACAGCAGTAAATGGCTCATAGGCCATCATATATACATAGCAAAATGTTCATATGTACAACAAAATTTGGGCTCATGACCGAATGAAAAGTAAAATGTACAAAAATATACGTCTAGCTGCGATGATCAGCTAGACGACCCCTCAACTCTGCCACCATCGCCTCAAGAATAGCAATGTCAGCATCTCGAACCTCAAGCTCGCTGTCTTCTCACACGACTCCTTCAGCTCGCGCTCCCTCTGAAAGGAAGAAAAATCATAAACAATAAAGCATAGAAAGGCAAGCACTCCAAAAGTACTTCAAATGTTCATGCATATCAAGAAAGAAAGAAAAGGAGGTTCATACCTGCCGACTCAAGCCACCTGAAAGAGTGTCCACAGTCGTCGCTCGTAGCTGATTGGACATCCTCGATAGCTCCGCGTGCGTCGACGGTACCACCTACATTTCCATTTCAAAAATAAAACCAGGATTAATATCATGTTCTTACATGTTCATTTCAAAAAAGGAAAAAGACAGTCTAAAGTGGGGGCTTACCCTCCTCACGATGTGCTTCTGCTGTCGAGTCTAGCCTCTGTCACCGCCTCAGTGAAAGACGGAATCTCCATGGACACCGTCATACCAGCTGGCCCCGGGTACTCTAGCGTCTCAGGAAAAGCTGGGGGCTCGACGCCCGCTATCTCGATCTCCTGCTGGGTCAAAATTATCATTTCCAAGCTATATTCAAGTTCATCGTTTCAAATAGTTAAGAAAGAGGTATACTTACCACTATCGGCCAGTACGCTAGGGTCCTCCGCACAAACTCTGAGTACTCGAGCGCGGGAAGGAAAAGAGCGTGGCCACTCGCTCCTGCCAGGTCCGCCGTCCTCTCAGCCTCTGAAGGCTCCCTAACATCTTCCATGGAGGATCGATGGGAACCACAAAAGCATCACAGAGGCACTGCCGAGCTAACCGCTCACCCAGGTACCACACAGGTTCCATGGGCATTGTCAGAAGTAGCCTACTCGAACTCCTAGGTCAGAGAACGTCGGCTACGAAAGCTGGAGCGCCAGCGTAGTCCTCCCAAGGTCTTAGCACCCACTAAAATGGTTACCAAGGGTCATTCCTATGATCACTACTATTCAAGAAAGACAAATAAGATCGAAAGTAAGGTAAAGTGCTTACACTGTCAAGTTGCACAACATTGATACCCCTCCTACAGGTGTCATAAGAAGACCGCTGGCTCTTCTCTTGGCACATGATCCAGTCTCTTAACTACGGGGTACTCCTCCCAAGGTCTTAGCACCCACTAAAATGGTTACCAAGGGTCATTCCTATGATCACTACTATTCAAGAAAGACAAATAAGATCGAAAGTAAGGTAAAGTGCTTACACTGTCAAGTTGCACAACATTGATACCCCTCCTACAGGTGTAATAAGAAGACCGCTGGCTCTTCTCTTGGCACAAGATCCAGTCTCTAACTACGGGGTACTCCCTCCCCACGTCTGTAACCTTCTTGGGAGCGAAGCCAGGGACGTACGGGTACACCCATGCCTAAAAGAAGAAATGATCATTCATTATCAATGATTTATAATCGTACATTCAAGAATAATCCTTTATTCTATTCAAAATTTCTCGAAAATCCAATTTTTTTTCAAAAATGATCTATCATTCAACTCTCCAATAATTCAGCTCATTTTCAAAATGATCTTTCATTACCTATTTTTTTTCTATTTATTTATTTCAATTCATGTTCAAAATGATCTCTCATTCCAATAATTCAGATTCATTTCAAGGCTATCGGTTCCTCTCCACAAGGCAAGTAGGAGATCATGCCATAGTCCTCCAAAGTAACCCCGATCTCCAAAAGGTATATGGAAAGTCGAGGTCGTATCCCAGAAGCGGTCCAAGAAGGCTCGAATCAGACACGTGGTAGCCCGAATCTTCTTCCCCTTGATCTCTTGCCATCCCCTCACCAAATATCCGAAGGCCCCACGCTCGATGATCGCCTTCTCCTCCTCCGACAACTTTTCATAGGCCTCCATCATGGTCGTATACCCGGAAAATGACCTCATATTCCCGGCCTCCTGCATTTTTAAAATTTTATTAACTTCTAAGCTAAGTAAAGCAGATAATATAAAGAAAGACTTAATACGATACAAGAAAAGATCTAAAGCTCACATTGCTTCTTGCCGTATGGAACGACAAGTGGCTCTTCGCTTCCCAAATGAGATGGCGGCCAGCCCATTTGTCAGCCCACTCAGGCGCAGGCACAAGCTGACGCTCCCTCCTCCTCACGTTGGCCCTCCTGGGCGCCTCTTCCTCTTCCTCCATTTCCTCTATGGCCCCCATGTGAACCACCATGGCCGTAAGGGGATCGACATCCACCTCCATGGGGTCTCGCCCGAGGTAGAAGGTACGTCCTCTGCAAAAGAAAGCGAATCAAAGCATTTAGAGGCCGTTTAACCCGTCTTTTCAAGCCATTTTCTCGAGCCCTACCATCAAACAAGTCGATAAAAGTGATAAAATTACGTTCCTACGTATCTAATCTAAGCTTAGTCATGGCTACGAGCCGAAATTTCGGCAACATTTCGCTACTATAGCCAAAGCCCATACAAAAGGTTTTCCGGAAGACCTGTCACAAACTGAAATTCCGACATGATAGTAAGTTTACCCATAATCTAAAGGTTCCAAAACATCGGTTTTATCAAAAATCGACTAGTATAAGGCCATTTTCGAGCCCTTTGAAGCAATTTAGCAAAGATCGTCTTATTCTGGTCTCATTTCATCAATACTCAACGAAAATTCGAAATGAATACATGGTTATGTTCCTAGCATGTTCAATTATGCATTTCTAATGTCAATTTCAAGGGACACATTCATTTGGGACGCAACCCCCAAATTTTCGACTATTCTGGGGATAAAAACCCTAATTTTCTATCCTAATTCAAGCTACAAATGCAAATTAAAATGAAAAACGAGATACATACCTAGATTTGTCATGATTTATGGCGGATTTTGATCAAGTTTGGTGAAATATGGTTGATTATTTGGATTGTGTCGAAGAGAAAAGAAGAAGATATTTTTTTGTTTAAATGAAATAGAACTCGTGCTGAGTTCTGTTTTAGTGAGGTATAGACGAGCTTGGTAGAAAACGCAACAACTCCTGCACCCTTTCCCTAGCCAATATGCCTGCTATGCCTATTCTCCAGCAGGCTTCACAGTAGCTCTTACTTTCAATCTGTTACAAATTCGTTATTTGCGGGCCCAACCCCATATTTTCCCACTTTTGGATATTTCCTCTAGTGCTTGGGGCATTTTTTCTCCATATATTTCCTACGGGTGTATATCTTCACCCATTGATCTACATACTCCCCAGTGGTTACAACATTTTATTCCCTAGCGAGAGTTCGTTACCGCTATATAGGCCAAGTATTTCTTTAATGCAAATTCGATGCAAATTAATTATCAGCGATTCTCGGAAAGTCTTGTCTTCTATCAAGTAAATTAAATCTCAACGGTTGGTTCTCAGAAAGTCCCGTTTTCAAGACGATTATTATTTAGGAGTTCTCGGAAAGTCCTCCTCTTTTTTCGGCGATTTTTGGATGGTCTCACCTTCTACAAATCAATTATTCTTCAGCGATTCTCGAAAAGTCTCGCCTTCAACCAAAACATTTATTATTAGCGGTTCTCAGAAATTTTCGTTGCTTCAAGCTTTTCTCGGAATGTCTCTCCCCTCTATAACATCAACTTTGCTCGGTGGTTCTCGAAAAGTTCTGCCTTTTTTTACTCAGTGGTTATCAGGAAGTCCCGTCCATGTCCCAGCAGTTTCTTCTAATGTTCTGCTATCGACATCATATGATTCCCCACGAAGTTCCAGTTCGCCTACACCTGAAGTATGGTTTCTTCTTATAGATGGAAAGCCTTCTTACATTGTCTAATGGACTTTAAACAACCCTCCCTGATAGTTGGCAGACTCTAAAATGTTCCCGACGACAGGTCCTTGGCTCAGACCCCTTGAGACGCCTCATGTCGCCATAGTCTTGAGGTTGTAATTTTCGATTGACCTGGAGGCTATACTTTGACTTTTGCCTTATCCAAGCCTCAGTCAAAGTGGAGGGTCTGTAGACACCTTGATTCTGCACCTCCCGCCAACCACCTAGTGCTGATTGGGCCGCATGTTTAATCACACGGAGCGATTTATGACATTCCGTAAGTTTGTCAACACGTGATAGCTCAAACAGTCGAGTCAACCTCATGGTCGTCATTTGTTCTTCATTTGGTTTCTGATAAGCCTACTCAAACATCCATGTAAATATATTTCCTTTACAATTTAAAAGCGTTCAGCCCCCGTAGCTCAGTTGGTTAGAGCGTCGGTCTTATGAGCCGAAGGTCGCGAGTTCGAGCCTCGCCGGGAGCATTTTTTAATACCATGTTTGTACTCGTAATCAAAATGTTTCCCATCAAATGTAATATTGTTTCCAATCAAAGGTAATATTGTTGTGTTTGTGTATAGTGAATCAATAGACATTTAAAATGTTTCCCATCAAAGGTAATATTGTGTTTGTGTATAGTTATCGTTATCATTCAATGTTTTTTTTTTTGGGAAAATGTAAGTTTTTCATTAGAAATCAAGAATGTCCCATACAATACAAACTATTGGAGCCAAACTCCCAACACCAATTGGTCGCACACCTAAGCTTTAAGATACTCTACCCATTCCAAGGCTAGAGCATTCTTACTTCGAATATCACACTGACCTAGACGCATTTTAACATCATTTTTAACATTTGCTAGTACCACACAAGGCCTAACAACAGACTCTTCCACACGACACCTATTCCTACACTGCCAAACATGATACAACAATCCAGACAGAATGACAGCAATTACTTTCTTCCTGCAAGCAGCTGCCTGCCTTAACTCAGTCCACCAATTGATGCAATGCTGCAAGGGAAGGGAAACCCGCACCGCCATCCGACCAGATCCCCGCACTTTGTCTCTATCGAAAGGACATTCAAAGAACAAATGATTCAAACCTTCCTCCTGCAACCCACACAGAAAACAAGAGTTACTCTGTATGATTCCCATTCTCAGTAGTCTGTCTTGAGTTAATAGCCTTCTCTGAGCTAACAACCAACAGATAAACTGATGCTTTGGGATCAGCCATTGATTCAGCATCCAAGGATACCAAGACACTTGCCCTACAGTAAGTTTAAGCCATTGATATCCCGCTGTTATAGTATAATGCTCATCACTAGATAAATTAGATAGATAAGGTTTCAATAATTGCTTAACCTCGCATATTTTCCGCCAAGCCCAGCTGCATCCAGACCCAGGAATATACTCCCACCAGGATGAAGATTTTATGTATACAGTATGTACCCATCTCACCCATAAATGATCTTCCTTGTTTGCCACCCACCAGGCATACTTTCCCACCGTGGCCAGGTTCCAAACATGAAAATCCTTCAATCCCAATCCCCCTTGCTTCCTAGGTTGACAGATGCTGGCCCAAGAAACAAGAGCTGGGCTCTCCTTTTGATCAGCTCCATGCCACAAATACTTCCTACAGATAGCTTCAATTTTTGAAATCACCATTTTGGACGAATGAAGATCATAGCCCAGTAGCCATAAAGGGTGCTTAGCACTGCCTTGATAAGCACCAATCTGCCAGCAAAAGAAAGCTTCCTGGATCCCATCCCTCTAATTCTATCCACCACTTTATCAATTAAATATTGACAGTCATGCACAGAGAGCCTCTTTGGAGACACAGTGACCCCAAGATAAGAGAATGGCACTGTCCCTCTTTTCATGCCAGTGATCAATTCTACTTCCCTGAGAGTATGTTCCTCCATTCCATTACAAAACACACTGGATTTGGTCTTATTTATGGCAAGCCCTGTAGCTTTAGAGAACATAGAAAAAGCTTTCATCATTAGCTCAATAGAACCTCTATCCCCCCTACAAAACATGATTAGATCATCAGCAAAGCATAAATGAGAAAGCTGAATCATGTTGCACAAAGGGTGGAATCTAAACAAATGATGCTTCTGAACCACCAAGAGAATTCTACTCAGATACTCCAGGCAAATGGTAAACAGTAAAGGGGAGAGGGGATCCCCTTGCCTAAGCCCCCTCTTGCCTTTGAAGAATCCAAAAATCTCCCCATTGAGGGATATAGAATAAGAGGTAGTTGAAATGCACTCTTTCACAATTTTGCAGATATGTATAGGGAACCCCAAAGCATCTAACATGTCCCCAACAAAAGCCCATTCCACTAAATCATAGGCTTTTTGAAGGTCAATCTTCATCATTGCTCTGGGTGAGCAACTCTTCCTCTTATACAACTTGATTAAGTCCTGACAAATTAGAATGTTGCCCACAATGTCTCTCCCTTTAATAAAAGCACCTTGAGACTGACTTATAATATCTGGCAACACCTGTCCCATTCTTCCACATAACACTTTAGAGACACACTTATAAACTGTATTGCAATGGGCCTGAATTGCAACACAGAATCAGGCATAGCAACCTTTGGAATTTAGGTTAGAATAGTATTACTGCACTGTTTCAAAAGCTTGCTAGACCTGAACACATTCTGGACAGCATTAATGATATCTCCCCCAACTATCTCCCAATTGTCTTTGAAAAACTGGCTACTATAGCCATCTGGGCCAGAAGCCTTGTTCCCAGGGATGGAGAACATGGCCTCCTGTATTTCAGCTCCAGTGACAGGGGCAATCAGTAAAGCACAATGAGCAGGCGTGAGACAGTTACCATGCTGGACAATCTTTCTGTTTATAGGTCTAACTGCTTGGGATGTACCCAGAAGGGATATATAATATTCCTCAAAAGCAATTTGAATCTTCTCAGGACTACTACACATCAAACCATTCATATCTTTGACTTGGAACACCCTATTTTTAGACCTCCTACTCTTTATACTGGCATGAAAGTAAGCAGAATTATAGTCACCCATTTGCATCCAATCAACCTTAGCTTTTTGTCTCAAAAATTGTTCTCTCGCTTTTTACAGATTCACCACCTCCATTGCATAAATTTTTTCAACCTGATTCAACTCCATATTAAGGGGATCCTTGCTAAGACCTTCTTGACATTGAGCCAAGGCAATCTCAGCTAAGTGGGTGAGATTTTCAATATCCCCAAACTGCTCCCTGTTCAATTTCCTAAAGCCACCCTTTAAGGCTTTCAATTTCCAGGTCACCTTATACATAGGAGAACCAAAGACCTGTTGATTCCACCCATTTCTCACAACTTCCTTATAGTCAGGTGCAGAGGCCCACATGTTATAATATTTAAAAGAATAACCAGTCCTCTGCCTCTCTATTTCAAGCCTAATGATGGTAGGGCAATGATCAAAGACACCTTCAGGCAAGAAATGAAAATAACTATCAGGGAAGTCAGCAAGCCACTCATCATTGATGAGGACTCTATCCAATCTGCTTCTAACTTTAGACCCTACTTCATGTTTATTTGTCCAGGTGTAAAAAGCACCCTTTGCAGCCAAATCATACAATTGACAATCCTGAGTAACCTGAAGAAGAGGTCTCATCTCAGCATTAGTGACAGGAGCCCCTCCAACACGTTCATTAGAAGCCAAAATAGCATTAAAATCACCTCCCACCATCCAAGGCCCTGAGAGTCTAGCAGAATATGAACGAAGACTAGCCTATAAAGGCTCCCTTTCAGCAAGCTTGTTCAATCCATACACTACTGTAAACCAAAATCTATTCCTTCTGGTTTTATCAAAAACTTCTGAGTGAATACACTGAACTTGGATGTCAAGCACAGTAACATCATACAGAATAGGGTCCCAAAGTAACCAAATTCTACCCCCACGATGCAGGCTAGAATTAGTACAAATTGACCAAGTATCACATAGGACATTCCTTACAGTATTCCCATTATTTGATTTTATTTTTGTTTCAAACAAACCACATAAACCTACATTATTCCTACCTAACAAGCGTTTTATTTCATGTTGCTTATTAGCCTTATTCATGCCCCTTATATTCTAGAGACCAATACTACCCATACTGAGCATTACACTTACTAGTCTCCGCTTTTTCCACAACACGATTCTCCATAATTCCCAACCTAGTTTTCTGAATAGATTGAGTTAAGGACTCCATAAACGATAGACCACCCGGAGTAAAAGTTTTCTTTTCCCCTGTACCATGCTTGAGCAGACGAGTAAGTAATCTTCTGGGCATAGTGCTCTCCACTACTGGAGTGTTAGGAACAATCACAGGTGTTTTGATTGTCAGAACATTCACATGTGTGGAGGGAACAACAGGTTGCCTAGGTTTCACCACAGCTACTTTTGGTGGAGGTTGAACTTTCTGCACAGGCTTAACCACCTTCCTAGGTTTCCAGACCTTTTGTGTCACAGGTTTTGCCCCATCTTTCCTACAGTTTACAGCAAGATGACCCAACCCCTTACATTTGGAGCATGACAAAGGTAACCAATCATACTGCACCCTTGCTTTCTGGTTTTTTCCATTCTCATCCAGAAACAAGATCTGATCAGGAAATTGTTGTCCAATCTCAACCTCTATCATGATCGTGGCAAACCCTAGAAAATTTTTGTGCAGTGTATTCTCATCACAACGAATGAACCTACCCACTGCACTACTCAATTTTTTCAGGCTTGTTAGACCCTAAAACTTCACATCCAGATCATACAATTTCATCCAAATAGGTATACGTTTTACATCATGCTTAACCAACTCCGTATCAGGTTTCCACTCATTAACAATGACAGGTTTATTATCAAAGAGTAGATGACCATTATTAAGGACAAATTGTTGCTGTTCTTTCGTTTTAAAACGGACCAAAAAGATCCCATTCGGCATAAACGAGATCTTATCAATCCCCTGAGCCTGCCAAACCCTCTTAACAAAACCAGTAAGGACAGAACTAGGAGGGTTTGCACCCAGAACGTAACAAAAGACAGAGGAGGACCAAAAATGAAGCTCACCATCCACATCTTCACGCGTAAGCTGAATTGTAGGCGTGGTAACCACCAGAGTAGTCCTAATCTGCTCATGTTCCTCCTGGTTCAGTTCCTCATGGTCAGGTTCCTCCTCTTCCAGGATTGACTCCAAGTCCCCCTCAAACTCCTGCGAAGAGAATTCCAGCTGACGATGATGAGACTTGCCTTTAATCTTTGTTTGATCACTAGATTGTTCATTATTTTGATTATTTTTGGTGTTTTTTTGCTTAGAAACGACGCTAATCTGAGGATTTTTGTTTGTTTTCCTGGTACGAGCCATTGCTTGCGTAGAAAGAAAGCACAGCAGAATTAGAGAGGAATTTCTCTCTTTATATTCTCTCTGTTATCGTTCAATGTTGCAAGCTTTTAGGAGCTCAAAATAAGCCATGTGTGTTTCTTAGCAATAAGCCATGTGTGATGTGACCATGTCAATGGAGTACTACGTTAGTACGGTGTAAGTCGTTGAGTTGAAGAACAAGTGAAAGTGAGTAATATCTGTTTGTTAAATTATTAGGGCTTTGCAAAAAAATCCGATTATTCAAACCGATTTGATATTCAATCCGTGCTCAGCCCTAAATATGTCAAAATTTGGCTGTTTGTAAGTTCATGAATGATCTATCATTTCAAATCATAGTTTAAAGCCCATTTTAAGGATCCAGTGGCAAGAATGGAAGCCCATATATTTTCAAAACATGTGTCACAGTAAAGATGACTATGCATAAGATGATGTAAAAATCAACGACCCATTTGGTAAATAGTCCTCCCTTCCTCCCTCCCGGTTATTTATTTATCGATTCTATTTTAATGTGTCTCAGTCATTTATTTATCTTTCTATTTTAGTAATGTCTTTGATGTTGTAGACACCTCGTTTCTGCACCTCCCGCCGACCACCCGGTGATGATTTTGATGCATGTTTAATCATGCGAAACGATATATAACGTTTCGTAAGTTTGTCAACACGTGATAGCTCAAACAGTCGAGTCAACCTCATGGTCGTCATTTACGAGCCGATACGGTCGTTTTGACAGTAATTAGAGTACATTTGGAATCCGAGTAAAAAATCGCTTTCATTTTTTAAAACCATCTTAAAACCGAGTCGGAATATTCTAGAATTTTCCGGAGTGTTATTCCCAAATTTTATCTTTTATCACGAAAATATCTACCTTGCGGAATACGGAAGCATACATCTTCCCTAATTTCTAAATAAAACCGCGGAAATCTTCCTTGCTGAGGAGGAAACTGCCCAAGAGAGAACGCAGTAAAAGTTGCGCCTCTTGGGAAGGATCGCAGTTCCTGCTGCGCCTCTTCCTGGACTGCCTTTTCTCCAGTTTTCAGATTTATTCCGGATTTCTTTCCTAATACTACTTTTACCTAAATTCCTTCACGTGATTAGTATAAATAGAGGCTTTAGGCTCACATATTTTGCATGCGAGTGTCCGCCCTTCTCTTCTCACTTTGCATTATAAGACCGCGCTCTTGCTTTTCGATGCTTATGTGCTTGCTCTACGTGACCACGTAAGCTCAGATGATTCTGAGTACCAGTCACGTTGCATAGACCGACCCACTTGGCCACTACACTTTAATCAACTCAATCAATTTGTTCTAAATCCTCTTAAGAGGGCACTTTCATATTACATCGAGCCGAGCAATCACTAAAACGACAACTTAGTTAATCTCGCTTCATCAAACATGTAAGTCTGAGGGTGTAAATCCCAATTTTCTTTATTGTATTTTATTTTGTATTAACTAATGTACAAATTTATATCACAAGTATGCTCAAAACCGATTTTAAAACAACCATTTTAATCTATCTTTGCAAAACAGCAGTGAAAGACGACCAAGAAGAAACGCACCAGCAGGTATAATTAATAGTTGCGGGTTTTCATCATTAATTTGAAGCCGGATTTAAGAGGCTCGGTTTGTTCATATCAAGTCCCTTGAATTCGTCCTTGATATATGATTTCCATTCTGTTTCATCATCAATCTTTATTTTCCAGTTTCCGTCTTAATTCATCTTCAAATTTTGCCATTTTTGTTTCCAACGTCGTATAAATCATCTTTGTAACTCATTGTAATGTTTCGTTCATTCCTCCTTTTATCGCTTTATGACGAGTCCATGTGCATGTAATATGATAAAATCACTTCTACTCAAGTTATTATATACCAATAATTGACATTAATTAACCAACTAAAAATAACGATTTAACGAGTCTGGCTTTCACAACCAGAACCCAACTCAAGAACAGACGCACGGTCTGATGCGCCTCTTCTAAGGGACGCAACAGATGTTGTTCCTGTTCTTAGGTGTTTTCTGCCTCTGAACTCATCTCGTTCAGACGTAGCTTTGGTTTAAAGCTTTAATCGACTAATATTTCGTATTATCACTAATAATTCGACATAGTTTCATATTATAATTTCGTTTCTTTTATTTTGTTTTCAAACCCTTCCGTTTTGAAGCGTACTTATGACATAAATAAAAATTATCCATTGTAATTTAATTGTAATCCATTTATTGTAATTTATTTATTTCATGTTTATTTTGTATGATTTATTTGCTTGGCAATTCACACGTAATCAATATAAATTCAAACTTTGACCCATTTAATTGCTAAATTACTTGTTAATCGACTTAGTTTAATTTCACATGCTAGGATTAAAAGTTAGAATTTGCATTGCATGCATACAACTGACAACATATCAAATATAAACAACTTCCCTGAAAATTAGTAGAGGCCGCTATCGAGGCGGGCGAGATTAGGTGTTCAAATAAACGAGCTTCCTAATACGTACCCTCACCCCTTAATCAAGATCTCCATGAACATCCGTGTTCATTGGCATCACGAGAGTCATTCTAGACATAGAATGCTAAGGGAAACGGATTTCTTAGTGTTCATGTCACTACTTTGTGTCTTGACATAACGTAAAGTATTTAGACGGTTCCAATTTTCCATAAAAATTGGTGGCGACTCCACAAATGCAGGCTTGTCAAACCTCTCACCGGTTTCAATGCCTTACAAATTAGTAATGCCCCAGGACGTGCCTCGGCCTCGCGCCGGAGTTCCGTGGGAGAAGTGTCGCCGCTTCGAAACCAACGCGGGGTTGTTGTGTCCACAGTTTGGCGACTCTGTTGGGGTTATACACTTAGACTAAGTCTAGTGTTACCTAGGGTGAAACCGGAGAGAGGTTAGGGAATAGTTTATATAAGACAGTTGTTAGTTCTCATTACTCAACCTTCTTAGGTCGTTTTAGCTAGCCTTCCTAGGCTTTTAACGAAACCAATTCGACCAATCTTCCTGTCTGGAAGGCATAAATTCTTATTTGTGCCTAAAAAAGGATAGCGATTGACGTCAACCATCCCACGATACTTATTCATGTTTGTATCAAGAACTTTCACTACTTGAGCGAATGGACTAGGAACCGACCCGACTCATGTTTGGCACAGACCTCTCCACAGACCAGGGTATGATAGGTTGGTATGGCAACCCGTCTTTTAAACCAAAAGCCTTCTAAAAGCACTTAGCATGCCGTTATAATGCCAATGTTGGTGTTTGTAACTTGTATGTTATCACCTTTTGTAAACAAAACTATGACAAAATTTTCAAAACCTTTCTTCAAAATACAAAAATTTAAATGTTTCAAAATGGCCTAAAAAGCTCAAAGTCAAAAAAATCAAGTCGAAACTCTGTCAAAATTTCAAAAATCAACCATTTCTAAAAATTATTTCAAAATCAATACTCCTACAATCACACACAAGGATTGTCTAGGATAACATTTCAAAGCCAACTTTTTTTTTTTCAAAAACCCGCACGACACAAAAAGACACACGTGTCCTTTCTCTTTTGAGTCGGTCCATGAGTATTTTTCTTGATCGACTAAGTGTGAAAAGTAGTCGATTGTGTCTTGATTCGTCGTTAGTTCTTATTGTTGGAATATGTGTCCTCCGACAATAATGCGATCACAACTGTTGATCATGATGATCACATGTTTAAGTCTCATTTTAAAGAATACAATTGGGAAGTAATATTTTACTGTCAACTGGTCCACACATATCGGTAATGATTGGCTGACTAGAGTTTGACATTACTGTCGTGCGACGGTGGTGATCAGTTGATCCCTTAGGTCATACCTAAAGGATAATACTCTTAATTGATCACTTAATTAATCGTATAACGTTACGAGTTAATTAAATTACTTAAAATATAGACGGGCGATTTTGGAAGTAAATTTACGTATCTCATTATAATCTGATTAAATAAGATACGGTCTAAGTGATCGAATTGTTTTATTACTTGGATGAAATTATTGTTTAAGGAAACAATTGAAATTGAATGAATAATTTATTATAAATACAAGATGTTGTGATTTATAATTGGTAAATTATTTTGGTACAAGTAATTGAGAATTACTAAGTCGATTTTGTATATGACGTATTTTTATTAATGCGTTGATTTTTAATATGTTAAAAATACATAACAATTTTACATGACATGTGACATGTGACAAATTGACAAAGATAAAATGGAATCCATTTTATCTCCTAATGGACCGAAATATTGGGTGATATTAACATTATAAATTATGTTAATTAAGTGAGTGGAAAACATGATTATATTTCCTATAACTAGGCATGCAAACTTAGTGGCTCTTGTGAAGAGCACCAAGCTCATGCATTGGCCTTCTCCCCATCTCCTACCCGGTTTTTCTTGAAGAAGAGCCAAGGGTCTTTTGCCTTTTAGTCTATTATTCACTACATGCAAAGTGTGTGAATTATTATTCATTCTAACATCACAAAAATATTTTTAGAGAGATAAAAAATTTTCTTCCTCCTTCTTCTTCCTCTTGACCGAAATCTAAGAGGACCAAAAATATTTTTGGGTCATTTTATTTAAATTAATGTTATTCTAGTATTGATAATATTAATTTTATTAAGGGTATATCTTGGGTATTATTCCTTGGGAGGGATACTATACTTGTATTCTTTTTTGTTCATCCATTTAAGGAGAGCTTAAGAACAAGAGAGTAGGAGAACTCTTTTGTGCCCTTTGATCCGAAAATAACAATGTAAGAATGAAGATTTCTTCTTTTATTGATTATTGTTTGCATGCATAAGATCACCATTTAATTTTATGACTAAACTAACATATAACATATATGAATATGTTGGGTTTATAAAAATAGATTTCTAACAAGCGGTATCAAGAGCCTTGGTTGTTTGCATGCAAATCGGTTATAGTTTTTCCGAGTTATACGATTAACATATAAAACTTGTAAATTTGTGTTATTATAATATATCACGAAAATAATTTTTGCATGTTAAATTTTCTGGTCCTAAAATGTTTTTAGGATATTTTGGTTATTTTATGGATTTTTATTGTGCATATTATACAATAATGACATTAAAATGTGATTTTATGATTAAAATGTCATTTTCGGACTAAAATTAGCTAAACTTCGAATTTTCCAGTGATTTTTGGATATGTTATCACATGTATTATTTTGAGATGACCTGTAAAGTTTCATAATTTGTGGAGTTTTTATGCTCGAAAAATGGATTTTTCATGTTTAAAATCGGATTTAGATGAAAAATAGGTTAATATGAGATAAATTTCGAATCTGGTCATAGAAATTTAGTATGTTGTCACATGTAATTTTACAAGATGTGTGTAAAATAATAGGCTATATTGAAGTCTTTTTGCATGATTTATGATTTTTTGAAGGAAAATTGCATAAATAGTGACTTAATTAGTGAATAATTCCTAAAACATACTCAATGACTAAGAAAAAACGTCACATATTACATTTTATTATCTTTTTCAGATGTAAAATTGGACAGTTGATGAATATAATTTTTCTCATGTTTTTATGATTTTTATTGATAAATCCGTTAAACCGCAACATAGTTTTTCCGATAATTTTACGAAATTTTAACCTAAGTTTTTTGAACATTATGAGTGTCATGGTATTTTTCTAGAATATTCACAAGTTTTAAATTTAAAATTTCAAATTTATTTGGAATTTTTGTGATTTATTTGAAGATTATAGCTTTTTATTGTAATTTTAGGTCCATTAATGAACAATTTTAGAAATATGAGTTAATTATGGTCAAATAGTTAGTGGAGACTAATTTTGAGTCCTAAGAGGTTAGGGTAATTAACTTATGCATAAATATGAATTTATGTATTTTATTGTGATTTTAAAACGTTGAATCACGCAAATCCGTAAAAACCGTGTAATATACGATATTGGCTACTTAAAGGCGATTTAGCATAAATTGGGCATGTTCATACATATTATAATGCTGCATTTTCTTTATGATTGTCATAATTTTATTTTATGTAAATTTTGAATTATGTAATTTTACTTAGTATGGCCTTAGTTTTTAATTGATATTACCCGAAATGTATGGGAATATCGATTCGGTTGTAATTTATTGTGATCTCGTATCACCGTTTTGTAATTTAATAGATTTATTTTATTTTATTTTAATTACAAATGTATAAAAGGAAATTATGTAATTTGTTATGTAATTTATTTATTCCGGAGTTCCTTGAAGACCGTGTCATTCAAGAAGGCGATACATAAAGACGGTGTTACCTCGAGATGCGTGCCTCAACTGAAGTTCAAGGGACCAATGGAGTTGGTTTCCGAATATGTAATAGTTAAATAGTTTTTCTATTTTAGGAAGGCCATACTAGGATTTATTTTATGTTTTGCATTTTTTTATATGTCGCATGGATCGCTAAATCGCCATAACTAAAACATGCATCATATTTTATCGAGTTTATCAACCGTGTCAATTACAATTATCGTAGTTCACCGCTTTAGTTCACTTAAAACGTGATAGATAATAAATTGACATGACCTCTCGCTAAAATAAACAATTGAGACATAGCCTTACCAAAAAGTAGAAACCATGAAAACCTATTTCATGAGGGAGTGCACTCGGCCATCCCGGGGTACAAACCTTGTTACGTAGGGGAAGTGGGTGATAAATGTCTATCCACCGAATTCGTGTTGATGAGGGTTTCATCGGCCATCCCGTGCCCAAGTTAATGTGAATTTGGATCATGGACACATTTATTCGAAATTTGGATTGACCTCAACGGAAGTATTCGTGACCGTAGTCGCATGTGTTCCGGGCTATAGATAAACATTAGAGTAAATTTATCGACCAAGAGTTCTAAAAGTAGAATCGATTAAACGTTAATCCACCGAGTTATATTAATAAGGGTTTCATCAGCTATCCCGTGCCTAAGTTGATATGAATTTGGGTCTTGGAATCATTTATAATAGTTGGGTAGAGGTCACTATATAAATACTCATATCTTGTTATTTTTACAAGTATGATTTAAAAAGACAAATGTTAATATTTCTTTTTCCTCCATACTTGTAGTTCATTACAATGAATCCATCAAATGCTACCGCACCGATAACTATTGAGTCTTACCACAATGTTGTTGACGACGTTTGCTCCAACAATGATTTCGACACTACTAGAGAACTTCATTTTGGGATAGGTTCGGATGGAAACCTTAACTTCATCACTTATTCTAAACCACCTACTACTAATAGATCTCGTGCGAGCCCGTCTCAGGAAGACTACCTCATACAATATATAGGGTCTTTGTCTCTGGAAGATAAAGATGCCAAAACTAGTGGTAGCTCAAGCAATCAAGTTCTTGCTTCAAAGGGCAAAAAGTTCAAGAAGAAGGGAAAGAAAATCAAAAACTTCAAGCAAGTTAATGATGAGTGCCATTATTGCTATGGCATGGGACATTGGCTTAGGAATTGTCCCGTATATTTGCGAAATATAAGGGAAGGAATTATCGTTCCAAAAGGTAAAAGTCCTAAAGAAATTTATGTTATTGATATAAATTATACTTCCACTACGACATGGGTACTAGATACCGGTTGTGGTTCTCACCTTTGTAATCATTTACATGGTTTAAGAGACGTGAAGAGGCTTAGCATGGGAGATGTGGATCTACGCCTTGGAAATAGAGCTCGAGTAGCGGCCGAATCCAAAGGAACTTATGTTTTAGCTTTGCCTAACAGATTTGAGTTGTATTTACATAATTGTTTTTATGTGCCTACACTCTCTAAAAACATTATTTCAATCGCCATGCTAGACATGGACGGGTTTTGTTTTGTCATTAAGAACAATTGTTGTACTATTTCAAGGAATGATTTGGTTATAGGCCAAGCTTCTTCCATCAATGGCATTTACATTTTAGAGACCTCAAATCCGACTAATGATATCTATAACATTCAATCAAAGAAACTCAAATCAAGTGACCCAAATGAAGCGTTCATTTGGCATTGTCGATTAGGTCACATAAACGAGAATCGCATCAAAAGATTAATTTCGACTAATGTGATTACACCATTTGATTTTCAATCATATGGAACATGCGAATATTACCTTCTTGGAAAAATGACTCGTAATCCTTTTAGTGGTAAAGGGACACGAGCTAGTGAACTATTGGGACTCATACATACCGATCTGTGTGGACCAATGAGTATCACCGCTCGTGGAAATTATGACTACTTTATAACCTTCACCGATGACTTGAGTAGACATGGGTATGTCTATTTAATGAAACATAAGAGTGAAGCGTTTGAGAAATTCAAGGAATTTCAAAACAAAGTAGAGAACCAATTGGACAAAAAGATAAAAGCACTACGTTTCGATCGTGGTGGAGAATATCTTAGCCTTGAATTTGATTCACACTTGAAAGGTTGTGGTATTATATCACAACTTTCTCCACCTGGAACACCACAACTCAATGGTGTTGCCGAAAGGAGAAATCGAACCCTACTTGATATGGTTCGATCCATGATGAGTCAAACCGAGTTACCAAACTCGTTTTGGTGATTTGCAATCCAAACTGCAATTATATCTTTGAATAATAGTCCCACTAAGGCTACCGGAAAAACTCCATTTGAGATGTGGAAAGGAAGAGTTCCTAATCTATCCTACATGAAAATTTGAGGATGTGATGCTTACGTCAAGACTAAGAATGACAACAAGCTTGCCCCAAGATCCGAAAGATGCACCTTTGTAGGTTACCCCTCGAATTCTCGAGGATACTACTTCTACAAACCTCAAGATAACAAAGTGGTTGTGTCTTGCGAGGCTGTATTCTTAGAAAGAGACTTTATTTCTAAGAGACAGAGTGGGAGAAATTTTGTACTTGACGAAGTTCAAGAGCCACAAACCGAGGTAGAGACGCAAGAAGATGTTCCTTCGTTGTCTAACGCGGTTGTACCTCCTCCACTACGAAGAACGGGTCGAATAATTCGCCATCCCGATCGATATGTGGGACTTATCGAAGAAAATGGAACACTCGATGTGTTGCTTATAGAAAGGGACGAGCCCGCAACCTACAAGGCCACAATCTCTAGTCCAAATTCCTTCTTATAGCTTGAAGCCATGAAATCCGAAATGGATTCTATGCTTGAAAACCAAGTTTGGGACTTGGTAAATTTGCCTAAAGGGGCAAGACCTCTTCAATGCAAATGGATATTCAAAGTCAAAAATGGCATAGAAGGACATGATGATGTCTACAAAGCTAGACTAGTGGCAAAAGGATTTACCCAAGTCCAAGGTCTCCATTATGATGAGACCTTCGCGCCCGTAGCCATGCTAAGATCCTATGCTTTTTAGTACATAATTTGGTCATTTACTATCTTTAGTTTCCTATTTTGTATATTCTTTGAGGTTTTGTTCCCTTGGTACGAGAGGAGTGCAAACCTTGCATTTACATGGCGAAATGGAGCTAAATTGATCGTACCTAATGACCAAACCTCAAAGGGAAGATAATACTAGATGGCATATGTAGATAATGAAGTACATTGGGCAATGACGAAAGGATCCTTGCATCCCCGGATTGATCCTCGCGGATTATGAAGGAAGAAAAGAAGAAAAGCTGCCTGCCATGGGATCCGAGCGGATCACAGACGATCGGAGCGTCTCCCTTCACCACAATCCGAGCGTCCCGTGCTGAAGATGCTCGTCCTGAAGCAAGAAGAACCGAGCGTCTCCCCCGACAATCCACTCGTATCTTACTTCAAGGAACCCGTGCCTATCCTCAAGACGCTCGTCCCGTGCCAAGACCAGCAAAACGGAGATGCTCATCTCCTTGGACAGGAGCATTTCCTCAACTTTTCTTAAGGACTTAACAGTCAATTAAGCCCTTAGTAACCCTAATTTTTATACCTAATCTTTAGTATAAATACCCCTTTGTACTACTTAGATTATCACCAAGTTGTAATCAATTAGTAATCATTCCTTAATCTTGTAATAAACTCTTAATCTAGTCTTAATACAAATCTTAATACTTAATCTTTCCTTAATTTATCTACTGTTCATCATTTATTTTGGGTAATTAGAAGATTATTTTGGTTTATTGGGAGATTGACAACCTTCCATCAATCATCAAGTACTTCTATTATTCTTTGCATTATTATTTTGGAATCTCCATAGGTATAATTCTCTTAATCCTTGCTTTAATTATTGTTAATCATTTTCATTCATTCATCATGTTTTGCCTTGTTAATGTGATTGACAACCTTATTAGCATGTTAAACTTGATCATGAGTGAGTAGTTTCCTTAGCTAGGGTTAATGGGTAATTGGGGGAAATGAACATGGGGAATGATTCATGCTTAATCTAATATGTTCACATAATTTATTTGCTTGCTTGTTGTGATTTCAACTTATGCACATGTTATGTTTGATGAAATGTGAGCCTATAAATCCTTGCATTTTTAACCCATCACTTATCTTTTCAATGAGGCTTGTAAGACGTAAACCAACTCGAGCCTCGTTAGACCATGCATAATGTTGAATAGGAAGGATTAAGTCGACTTGTAGGTGTTGTACAATCTAATCGATTCGGCTCCGAGACCCAAACCTTCTTAGGGATTGTAAGATATACACTAACTCGATCCCATCACAACAATAATTGCTTGCTTATAATTTGAGAACATGTTTGTATGATCAACTCCCATGTATTCCCCTATGAACCCATGATACCCTAGTGCTTTTAATCAATTGTTTACACCCTCATTTTATCTACCTTGCTTTGTTTTTATTGTTGATTAGTTTTAATTGATCTCCTATCTCAACCCCAAATTGTGACAGCCTAATACACGACCGTTTACAATTGAAAATCCTACATCAATACCCGTCCCTTGGGATCTGACCTTTACTTGCCTCTTTATTAAGAGTAGTTAGTGAAGTTATAAATATTTTTTTGGTTGGGTAACTTTTGACGACGACTTTTAAACCTTCGAACCAAAAATGGCGTCGTTGCCGGGAACGGTGTTAACTTGATTTGATTTTCATTGATTGTTTTTAGGTGTGTCTTTCTTTACCTTGGGGAAATCAAACTCCTCGAGGTTGTTCTAATTGTTTTCAAGTTGTTTGATATTTTGCATGTTTAGGAGATCACAAGGTAACTTGTTACCCATTGATCTTGAAATTGAAAGGACCTTGACCAACAACAGAAGACTTGCTAGAAATACTTCAAGAGTTGTAGGTATTGGTGAGATTGTGGACACTCAACCAAATAACATTGAGTTTGCCAACCCTTTTGCAAGAGAAGGAGAGGACAACCCAATACAAAACCCACCACAAAATCAACCCACAATGCCTAAATTCTCATCACATTCCGTACCAACCGAGGAGGATATACCAAATGGTACTCCTACACCACAACATTTAGCCGGTAATTTCATTGCCAAATCCGCATTCATACAATTAGTTGAGAGAAGTAAATTTGGAGGGATGCCTAGTGAAGACCCTCATTCTCATATGGAGACCTTTTGTGACTATTGTGATGCGATTTCTCAAACCGGAGTTACTCAAGACCAAATCTGATGGGTTTTATTTCCTTTTTCTTTAATTGGTACCGCGAAACAATGGTTGAAAAGCCTAGACAAGGCTACTCTTGGTATAGATTCATGGAAGAAATTGGCATTTGCTTTCTACAAGAAATTCTATCCTCCGGAGAAGACTAACACGTTGAGAGCCCAAATCACCGGGTTCAAACAAAGGGATGAGGAATCTTTGTATGAAGCATGGGAGAGATTCAAGGGCATTTGTCGATCTTGTCCACACCATGGACTTAGCGAGTGGTTCCTTATACAACAATTTTCGAATGGTCTATATGAAGACTCCCGAAACTTTCTTAACATGGGATCCAATGGTATGTTCACCAAAGTTGATGACAATCAAACATGGAACAAGATTGAGGAAATGGCAGTCCATAACTCGCAATATAGTAGACCTCGGACGGCTACTAGAGGAGGGACGCATGAAGTAGACTCCATTACTCAATTGGGTGCTCAACTAAGGGCTCACATTGACACCATTAATTTGAAGTTTGAGAAAGCCATGACTAAACTTGAAGAGGCCTCCAAATCACTCAAGCAACATCTTAATGCCATGATGGCATTATCATCAATTCCAAGTGGAGTATGTGAGAATTGTGGAACTTTGGGACATGACCAAAGTAAATGTAGGGGAACTAGTGAATGCTTTCCAAACATACAAAAGTGGCACCCCTTATTCCAACTATTACAATGAGAATACCAAATTCCACTCCAATCTTTCATACAAAAGTCAAAATGTTCAAAACCCTCAAGCATACACCCCACCTCCATTGAGAAACCAAGCTCAAAGACCCTTTTACAATCAAAACCAAAGTTATCAAAATCAACCTCCATACAATCAAACAAATGACCAAGGTTTTGATGTTCAAAAAGCGGTCCTCCAAATGCAAAAGAACCAACAAGAATTTTTCACTCAAATGCAAAAGGATAGCCAAGCATGCATTTTTCACTACAAGAAATAGCTTTCATTCCTACGGAGCTTTTCCTACGGATTAAACAAGTTGTCGGAAATTCGACATTCCTACGGCTTCTTCCGACCACCCAGTAAATCCGTCAACCTCTCCGACGGAATTATAATTTTACCGACGGATTTTTGTCAACTTTAATGGAGGGAAAACATGAAAAAGTTGGCGCAAAATTCATCCGACGAGGGCCGACGGATGACTCGTCGGAAGGAAAACGTTCCTACGGAGGCGTGCCTTTTCCTACGGGGAAATGGTCTTTGTTAATTCACTGCTCCGACGGAATCTCCGTAGGAGCTAACTATTTCCGTAGGCCCGTATAAATTTAATAAAAAAGCCTTTATAATTTAGTCAAACCTAATAAACCTATTTTGCAAAAACCTCTCGACTACCAGCTGCTTAACCTCGCTCACCGTCGCTCATCCTAACGCACGCTACTTAACACCACCACGTTGTCGCTGCTTTGGCTGGTCTGGTGCTGCCTCCATTCCCCTTTCCGTACTTCGTCCTCCGCACTTATTTGTTTAAGTTTGGTAAGAAATTCAAACCTGAACCATTTTTTTTTTTAATTTATTGATAATTTTCATTTGAAATTTATTTGTTTATATGATTATGTGATGAGTTTGTTGTGTGGTTTATTATTGTTGATTAATTAAGACTGTAAGACTTGGTGTATATGTTTTGTCCGCTTTGCCTCTGCACTTCTGATTTATCATATACCTTCCTCTTCATTCCGTTTTAAGTTCTGTTGTACATAGGTTGTTTAATGCTCAATTATTTTAACATTGAACTTAATTAATCGTTCCATTAATTGTGTAACATGAAATCATTATAATACCATGTGTTATATTCAATGGATTCTTTGTTTATATAATGTTATTCTGTCCTCGACAATGATTTGGCAATATTCATCCAAGCATGTGTATACAAGAAACCTGGAGTACTCTACTATCATTGTAATGATCCATCATGGGATTTATTCTTGTTTCAATAGCCTGAACTACATGCTTCCATTTATGCAATTATTTTAATGTAATGTACGTAGTGTTTGTGTAGTATTTTAATGTAAAACGACTTTCAACCATCATCATTCTTAATTTGTTGTAAAATTTTGACACAAGATATACATTGCATACATTTGAAAAAAAAGACGATAAGTACGCAATTTAGTTCTTATTTATGGATCAAAATGTATCGGGTTTAGATTGAGTTAGCTATACAAAAAGAATTTAAAGTGTTTACAAATGAAGCTATAAGGACCTAAACTATATAGTCCCTCCGTTTGATCAGTCAATAGTTTACACTTGCTTTATTTCCCCTCACAAAATAAAGCAAGTGTAAACTATTCACTAGGATAAAGGGAGTATGAAAGAGGAGATATATGGACCTTACTAACATTGTCGTCAACAATTTCGTTAGTTATTTTGAATTGCTTCTAAACCTTTTTTTTTTAGAAAAACAGTTGGTTATGCTTAAGACAATCTTAACTTAAGACCTCTCACAAACTACTTTTATTTACGTCTTTATTAGCGTGAGAGCCGTTTTAAATTATATCGTCTTAAACAAGTAATGGTGTTTAATCATTTTATGCCATCACTTAGCTTCAGATCGAAAGTATATCTTTAGGAGGTAATGTGTTTCCATATTTGTCAGTGGAAGTTTTTCTGGAAAAATATATTAATTAAGCGAGTGTTTTCTTAAGACTAATTAGTTGAACACTTGTCTAATCTTTGTGATTTTGGGCTGAATTGCGTGAAGTCCTATGACCATTGTACTACTGTGTGAGGATGGTATGATCAATTCAACTAACCATTGTGATAATGATCTCTTCTAACCTCCCTGGCTCATACACCATTTTAATAACCATTTTAATAATTGAATGCAGAGAATTTTTCTTTATCTTTTAACCTGTTGTTCTAGTTTTTTCTAATTTTAATTTGGGTGATGACGTACATATATCCTATAAGGTTCACTTAGTTAGTTATCTTGTACAATCCTACATTTAAGACAAGAATGTAGTAAGTGGTTTGGTGAGTCGTATATGTGTAAATATCATAATTTTGACTTGATGAAATTTGCTTAGATTTGATACAGTTGATTTACTAGGTGTGATTATTATGTAGATTTATAATGAGAATATCAAATCGAGAATGGATGTATGAAAGGTTGGATGACAGTAGAAGACCTAGGATTGAGTTTATAAATGGAGTTCGTCAATTCATACAACACGCTAAGAGTCAACAAGATTTTCAATTGGAAAAAAAACTACGGTGTCCATGTTAGAAGTGTAAGAATTTGAAATATTTAAATGAATATGAAGTAAAAGCGCATCTTATTGGCAAGGGTTTTTGTCCAAATTATTATGATTGGACTAGTCACGGTGAAGAGTTAATCCAAAATGAGGGAGAATCTAGTGCATTTGATAACACGTATAGGGAAATGGTGGTCGATGCTTTAGGTTCTAATGTGTTAGATATGTTAGAAGAACCTCCTATTGAACATGAAGAGTCTCCAAATCCTCAGTCCAAGTTATTTTTTGACATGTTAGATGCCGCTGCAAAACCTTTGTACGAGGGGAGCAAAGTCACCTTGTTGGAAGCGACTGCAAGGATAATAACTTTAAAATGTGAGAACAATTTAGCTCATAGATGCGTGGATGCGATTGCATCGTTGATTGAGGATGTTATCCCAGAAAATAAATCTATGACAAGAACATTTTACAACACTAAAAAGATTCTTAAAGGTTTAGAACTTCCTCATCAAAAGATTGACGCTTGCCCTGAAGGACATATGCTTTTCTGGAAGAAAGATGCACTGCTTGAGAAGTGTAGCAAGTACGCCTTAGATAGGTACAAAAATACTTCAAAGGGGAAGCGAGTGGGACATAATGTCTTAACTTACTTCTCGCTTACACCTCGGTTACAAAGACTTTACGCAACAAAACACGTTTCACGTGAAATGAGATGGCATAAGGAGAACCCCCGTGTTAGTGGGACAATGGCTCATCCAAGTGATAGTGATGCTTGGAAACATTTTGATTCAACCTATCCTGATTTTGAAAGTGATCCCCGTAATGTTCGTTTAGGTCTTTGCACTGACAGTGTCGCACCATTTGGCCAGTTTGGGAAATCATACTCATGTTGGCCGGTAATGGTAACACCGTATAACCTACCACCTTGGTTGTGTTTGAAGAAGCAGTTTATTTTTTTTATCATTGATTGTTCCTGGTCCTAAGAATCCAAAAAAAAACCATAGATGTGTACGTGCAACCGTTGGTGGAGGAGTTGAAACAATTGTGGGAGATTGGTGTACTCACGTACGATGTCTCCAAGAAACCAAAATGTCTCAATTAGCATCTTCTAGTTCTCAAAGACAAAACGGGCAATTACCACCTCAAGGTAATCCCCCAAGACATGAGTCGGTGAGTACCATCCATTTGAGGAGTGGTACTAGGTATGAAGGACCAAAGAAGCCAATTGAGGAAGACATTGTGGAGGCTAGTGACAAGGAAAGAGTTGTGAAGAGCTCTAAGGAAGAAGAACCCACCGTCCAAGAAGTTTTAAAGAAGAAAAATGAAGATAAGGCTAAAGAGAAGGAGCCTATTGTGATTAGACTTCCATTTCCAAGTCGTCAAGCTAAGCCTAAGCTTGATGAACAATTGGGCAAGTTCATGGAAATTCTGAAGAACTTGGAAGTCTCAATCCCATTCACCGAATTGATTAATCATGTTCCGGCCTATGCAAAGTACATGAAAGACATCCTCACAAAGAAGAAATCAATCCGGAAGCTTGAGACTATTGCCTTCACCAAAGTGAGTAGTGCAATTCTTCAAGGAAGTTCCCCTCCAAAGCTCAAAGATCCGGGAAGTTTCTCCATTCCATGCACCATTGGCGACACTACAATCAACAATGCTTTATGTGACCTTGGGGCAAGTGTGAGTGTCATGCCATACTCGGTGTGCAAAAGGCTAGGAATGGGAGAACTCAAGTGCACTAATATCACACTTCAAATGGCGGATCGATCAATAAAGACACCGTTAGGGGTTTGGGAGGATGTGCCGGTAAGAATTGGCAAGTTCTTCATCCCGGTGGACTTTGTTATTGTTGACATGGAGGAAGACTCCAACATTCCTATCATTTTAGGAAGACCATTCTTACACACCGCGGGAGCGGTGATTGATGTGAAACATGGAGAGCTCACACTTGAAGTGGAAGATAAAACAATCACTTTTAACCTTGACAAGACAATGAGAGCTCCCCGCTTACATAAGCCATGTTTCATGATCGATCATTATAGCCGAGAAAGTGATAGGAAGAAGTTGGCATCTCAATGCAAAGGACAAGCTATGGGTAAAGAATCACCACCCATATGGGAGAAGAAAGTGGATAATCTCCAAGATGCTCCATCCAAAGAGCAAGAAAGTTTCAACAAGAATGAGAGCTTGAATAACTCACCACCACTCATGACAAGAGAAGAAGAAGGCCTCATTGGCCATAATGACAAGAAGAAAGAGGAGTTGTTCTCATCAACTCATGATACTATTGGGAAGCAAGCTAATGAAGTATGCGGTCTAT
Organism: Silene latifolia; assembly: GCF_048544455.1. Classification (NCBI taxonomy): domain Eukaryota; kingdom Viridiplantae; phylum Streptophyta; class Magnoliopsida; order Caryophyllales; family Caryophyllaceae; genus Silene; species Silene latifolia. The sequence continues at coordinate 52,919,335 of NC_133536.1, forward strand.
GGGATGATGAATTCGAAGGATTAGTCAATCCTTATATTATCAATGCTATGAACGTGGACCAAGGCTTTGGTGACCATTTCCACTCAAGTCACCACAATGAAGAACACATTGTGCTAAGGTCTATTGAAGATCTTTATAATGATAATGAACAAGCCTTCGACTACTTCTTCAAGGTGTTGAGCAACATCAACAACACCTTGGCTATGCCTCCTTGACATCTCATACATGAATGAGAGTTTGGTGGAGTCCTTCCTAAACCACCATTTGTAAATATTCTAACCCCTTAACTTGCATTTTACTTATTGCATTTTGTCAATTTTTGGATTTACCATTTTAGTTTAATCAAGATTATCATTTTGAGAGAAAGTGAGGGAGGGACTTACATGTTTCTTGATGTGTAGTTGTGGTCATGGGCCACGTCTCGGTCTGTGGATTTGGGGCCACCTACCAATCCGCGGTCACGGGCCACCTGCACGCCAGGCCAATCTGTGGACATGCAACTGTCTTTTGAAAGCCTCGCTCGGCGGCGTAAAGATGCTTTCGACCGGATCATTTTAGATCGGTCGGTTTCGTCTCGGTAAGGGTCTCGAAACGATTAGAGATGTTCAGAGTCACCACCAAGAATTTGTGGGATGCCTGGAACCCGTTCGAAATCCACTTTATACCTTGGTCAAATCGAAGCACAAAGCAGCGTTTGACATAGGTACTAAAGATAAGGAAATTGTCCCTCTTTAGCATCCTATCTTTAGAATGACTCTCGTACGCCCTGGATAAGGTCGTCCACTATCCAAAGTTTCCGAGTAAGAGGTAAAGGTACGTATTGGGAAGCCCTTTAATCAGACACCCAATCCCGCCTGCGTTTAGCGGCCTCTACTGATCGATCTTGGTTGGTTGAATGCAAAAGTTGATAAAACGGTTTAAATGCATGAATGCGCATCCAATGATTTAAACCTAACATGTGAGAGCTTTCTAAGTCGGTTAGTGATACGGTCGTTATGTACCAAAAATAAATACCTAGATACTACTAATAGAAGTCAGCGGTAAGTAGGGTCGATCTCCACAGGGAGGCGGTTTACTATCTACTTGTCTATTCTATCTGTCTAATGTCACAATTGGGGGTTTGAAATGTTTTAACTAAACTAATGAGGCTAAAGGCATGAAAGATAAAGGCAAGAGAAATTAACAATAAGAGAAGGGAACTAGGATTTCGGATCATCAATGAACGTCAGTTAATTGCGGGTAAGGTCACAAATCAGTCGATGTGTCGGTCTAAGGGGCAATGAATATCTCATTTCGGTCTCAATTCACCCTAAAATGCTATTAGCTTAACTTTCGCCCTCACTAAAGCATCATATTGTTCACTGCAGGTCTCGCCTATTCCAACCTTTCGGTCCAGTCAAGGTTTACCAATATTAAAAGGCTAATTGCTTCGAATCAACTAGCAAGATACAGTTAAGGGCAGTGATAACAACATAGATTTAGACAACAACGACGAATCTAACAACCTAATCAGCAATTAACATTAATCCATTGACTACCCTAATCCTAGCAAGAGAATTAGCTAGACATAAATGAAAGAGCAAGAATAAGGGAAGGGGGAATAATAAACATTAAATTAAAATAAGGAGAAAAGGGAGAAAAGAGAGTTACAGTAGAAATAGATCCGGAAATTAGGAATGAACAAAGTAACAGGGAAAAGTATATTGGAATTATAAGAGATCCCGAGAGGGGAAGAGAAGAGAAGAGAGAGCGATTACAATGACGTCCTACCTTGCTATTTATAAGAAAATAGGAATTATTTAACCTAATGACGGAAATAAACCTAAAAAGCCCAAGCCCGTAGGATAAACCACTCGATCGAGTGGTTTTAAACTACTCGATCGAGCAAACTCAGGCTCAAACTGCTCGATTGACCAAACAAGGTGCTCGATCGACTACACACTAATATGGAACAGTTCGATCGACCAACTAAAGTACTCGATCGACTGATTATTGAATCTAAAACCACTCGATCGACTAGTAAAGTGCTCGATAGAGTGAATACTAACTTCAGCAGCTCATAATTCTCGTTAGTTTGACTTTGACTTGTCCTTTTTGAAGGAAATGTAGATTCATATACATATTAACATACTCTTATATGTCGAATTAATTTGTCATAAAATTAAATACGGATTTTATGCATGCAAACAATATAATAAAAGAGAAGAAATCATGTTCTTACAATGGTATTTCGGTTCCAATGGGCACAAAAGAAATCTCCTTTTCTTTTGTTCTTGAGCTTTCCTTTAATGGAAGAACAAGGATTCAAGAGTAGAATCCCTCCCAAAAGCATATACCCAAGGAATACATCTTAATAAACCAATACTATTTAGATCTAGTAATAATAAAGGTTTTACTATAAAATTGACACAAAAATTTTGTCTCTCTTGAAAAATTTCGGCCAAGAGTGAATGATTTATGTGGTTTTTCTTTCTCTAAAATGTCTCACCAAAAATGTAGAGAAAAACATAATAATCTTACACTAGAAAAATTATGTAGAGAAGTAGTAAATGAATAAAAGAAAAGCCCCTTGTCTTTTCTAGGTAGAAACCGATTGGGAGGGAAGGAGAGCCCAATGCATGGGCTAATTTTTCTACCCAAGAAATGTAGGCTTGCATGGCTACATATAGGTAGATCATCATTGTGTTTTCTCTTATTAAAATAATTAACACAATTTTTCCACTAAAACCCTCTTAATATTTCGGTACTTATAAAATGGAAAGTCCATTTTATATTTTGTCATTTGTCAATTTTGTCACATGTTACATGTTACATGACATGTTACAATGCAATGTATTTTTATCATATTAAAAATCAACGTATTAATAAAAATACGTCATATACAAAAATCGACTTAGTAATTCATAATTACTTGCACCAAAATATTTTCCCAATTTATAAATCACAATAAATTGTATTTATAATAATTCATTCAATTCAATTGTTTCCTTAAACAATAATTTCATCTGAGTAATGAAACAATTCGATTACTCAGACCGTATCTTATTTAATCATATTTACAATAAGATAGTAAATTATACTCACAAAATCATCCGTCAATTTTTAAGCAATTTAATTAACTCGTATCGGCATACGATTAATTAAATAATCAATTAAGAGTATTTCCCTATAGGTATGACCTAAGGGGATCAATCGATCACCACCGCCGCACGACAAGTAATGTCAAACTCTAGTCACCAATCATTACCGATATGTGTGGACCAGTTGACTGTAAAATATTACATCCCACATGTATTCTTAAAAATGAGATTTAATAATGATATTTAAATCATGTGATCGCACTATTGTTGAGGACACATTTCCCAACAATCACCCACTTGTCCTCGACAAGTGTGCGTCACCAATTCTCTTGTCCTATTACTATCTCCCACTCAATGCAAGGTGTCTTTCAGGTCGTACTTGCAAGTGATCATATCGAGAGTGGTTTCCTCGATCTGGAGAATAACTGATTGACCGGATTTATCCACTCTGGATACCTTCCGAGCGTGGCCACGCATTTCCAGTTCATTACTCCTCGAGTGGCCCTGAGATATTGTTTTAACCCGACAAGGGGATGGACAATTCTATCGCACTCATTCCCTTCGACTAGCCACAACCATCATAACCCAAAATATGCCCATTTGACCCCATTTACGAAGGTCGTAGTAACACAAATCAAAGTTAATCTGAAACTGAGCCATCTTAGGTGAATAGTCTTTAGTCAAAAGAATCGACTTATTTGAATACTATAGCAGCTCTCGCCACGACCAGGCTATATAAATTTGCCAGAACTCTATAAGCGGTCATAAGGCCCGACAAAGTGTTCCTAACAATCTGCCTATGTGATCGACTAGTCATCTCACATGACTGTATGGCACTTGAACTTGCCATCAATCGCATCACACTCTAGTTACTTCGAGACGTCACCTCATACAAGTAACTATGGGCAAATACAATGTTAATCCGTGTTCACTTTAACGGGGTTCAATTGTCTCCACAACCCGTTTGGATGTAACAAAGTATAATAAAAGAGTTTTAAAATAAAACTCGAACGACAAATGCGATTATCACACATGAATAGTCAATGCCTGATTACTATTTCATATTCTATAATCTAATTTGATCTTGTATGTAGTTGTTCATTTCAATTCAATTGAAATGACATGACTCATCATGTTTAGCCTTTGAGAAGGTTTTGGTTAGTAGGTTTTATCAACTTCTTGTACCTTACTCAACCTTACTACATACTCGTTTTCCTTTGTAATGTATACATTTGCATCACAAAACTTTCTGAGTACGTGTCGAGATCCAATCAAGACATAGATCCTCTAGCCTACGAATAGCTCCCACTGTTTTCACAGTGTGTGGGACTCATCCTCTTGCACATCTCATGATTGCAAGTGTACTCAATTTCCGTTATAAATATCTCTTATTGTTCTTTATTGCCTAGAACGATTCTAGAAAATCTACTTCTTAATTAACATTGCCACAATGGTATCTTAACCATCCTAATGTATTTTGATTATGGTTTTGTCGGAAACCATGCGCAATCTCAATTGTCAATTGTCACTTGTGTAACACCCTTACACAATATTGCATCATAAACACTTTGCTTTACTTCCTTAATGCTTCTGCAAGCACTTAAGGGTAATCTTTATATACCAGGTAAAGATTACTTAAATTCGATTTTGAAAATAGTTCATCATACTCAAAGTATATGAAGTGTTATACATCATTACTTATTTAATTGATCCGGCAGCGGAAGCAAATGGAATCAATCAAATATGTTCAATTTAATTGAACTAGTCATGAATCTTATCAACATAAGACTTCTTACTGACGCTGATATCATGTGGATTTATCTTCATAAATCCGGATATTCAAGATGTATTATAATACTCCAAAAGTCTTAAATCATTCTCAATGATCAATATGTCATCCACATATCAGACTAATTAAAAATTCCGTAACTCCCACTAAACTCCATGTATAAACACAACTTCTCGACTTATCGAGAAAAGTTTTATTACATGATCAAAATGTTGATTCTAACTCATTGATGTCCTACTTAAGACCCTCTCTTAAGTTTCACATTATCTTAGGATTGCAAGAATCTACTAAACTCATGATATGTATTGAATACATTCCTTCTATTGAAGAAGCGGGTTTTAGATTCACTTGCTACGTATTTCATAACCTCATAATGAAACACAATCCTTAAGAAGATCCAAATAGACTTAAGCATTTCAACTAGTGCAAAACTCTTTGCAACCAATCTTGCTTTGAAATATCTCTTTAACATAGTGCTACATGCAATGTTTCCACCAGGCATAGTTTTCTCCCTTGAAGATGGGATACTTAGTGTGTTTTGAATCGTCCATAACTATGGGATCAACTCTTTGGTTTTAACCAATATCAAGAGCACTAGGCTCTAATACCAATTGAAGAGTTAAGAACGATAAACACCTAAGAGGGGGAGGGGGTGAATTAGGTGTACCTTTTAAAAATTTTCTCCTTTACTTGGTTAATGACTAACACAAGTAAGATCTATTAATACTAGTTTGAGAAACTTAATGGATTGTAAGTTCACAAACGATACAGCAGGTCTATGCAACAGTATGAGAGACTGTTGCACAACACTGAGAGCGAGATTAACGTGTAAAAGAAGAATGATAAGAGAACGTGAAAGTAAATAAACAAACAAGGCGATGTTTAAAAATTGGTTCAGCTCCTACTCCGGAGCCTACGTCCAACCGTTATTTTATTGCTTGTTTAGAAATTTACTCAAACTTAACTAAACCATTACAATGAAAACAACTCACCAACCTACCCCCGATTGCAATTGCTTAAAGCTACTCCGCTTCAAGACTTTCTCTTGCTCAAAGCTACTCCGCTTCAAGACTTAAGGTTCTATCTCAACGGTTTACAGAGTCAGAATCTCAGTGGTTCACTTAAGAATATGGAGATTACAATTAAGACCTAAACACGAGAATCATTGAACATATTCGTTTATGCAACAGTTAAGCGAACTGATACTTGGAGATTTAACAGCTTTGAAAAACAACTGAAGACTTTTAATAAACAAAAAACGGTTTTGCAAATGATTGAAAAACCAAGCTTTTAATGCTGAAAAGATTTTCAAAGTGTTTACAATGAATGCTCTTTCAAAGTCTTGCAATAAATGAAAAATAAAGTGGCTATTTATAGAGAAAGGTAGTGTGTAAGAGAAGGATCTTAACACTACTTTAATCTAATATCCACAAGTTTGTAGCATGCATTTTCATTTAAAAAATATAAAAGAACAATCAGGTTTGAGAGGCTCAAGGTGGCTGCGTTTTTCCAAAGAGAAGGAGTGTTTCCCATAAAATATGGGAACTCACAATTTTGCCTCAAATGGAAAAAGCATAAAACCCATTTTTGGCATGAAAAACAACTTGCACAAATGGGATTGGTATCTTTTAAATTATTGTGCAAGCATATTCTTTTTGTTCTTTTTGTTATTCAGTTTTGAAATAATGTTCCTCTTGAACATAGAAAAGCTTTTTAAAGAATTTAAAACACTTGTGAATTTTCCCGAAAATTTCTCCATTCGTTAGTACTAGAAACCATGGTGCAACAGTCACAGGAACTGTTGCACGGTTTTGCCATAACTTATGCGTAAAAAGAATATGGTGAACTACCTCGTTTACAACATTTGTTCTAGACTATGGGCATGCTTGACTTGTCCTTCATCTTGATCATCTTTGACCTTCTTTGATCTATCATTGGATGCTTCAATTTGCTAAGCATTAAACTAAGAGGCAAACGGTTAAATCATAATGAAACTTGGCATCATCAACCAAGTGTGTTCCAACAATACTGACCTGAACAAAGCCTGCCCTAAGGATCCATTTCCCTTGCCATATTGATGCGTGTCTTTTATATGATGTTTTACACCCTATTTTACACGCATTTCAGAGCTCAATTATGTAGTTTAAAGCTACTATTTGCCCCATTTCGTCTACTTTCGTATTTTTATGTAATATTGCAGATTTATGCGGAAATGAGTAGATATTGAGCTAAATCCGCCCCCGAGTATCTTGCATTGCATTTGACGTGAAGTATTTACATAAGGAACGAACTTGGTGCGCGTTTCGAGGCCTGAAAGACAATTTTATGAAGAATTAGAAGCCAACTACAAGCTACTCCAGTGGATCGACTGACGCCTATGGTCGATCGACCAGAACACGAGTTCCAGAAGCTACTGTACACTGCAGTCCAATCGATCGACCGGTCACAGTGGTCGATCGACCACACCGCTAATCTGCGTGAATTAAGAGATCGAGAATTAAGAAGCCCGTGGTGTATTAGGTTTAGGAATAAGTGTTACGTTATATTCCTATATAACGTAACCTGACATTATTCAGTTTTGATCAAGTCTTTTATCATCAAATTTATTAGGGTTCTATATTGAGTTTAGCATTAGGGCATAATTGTTCAAATAAAATTTACCTTTGTTCCTGCTTTTCGGATTCTTCCTTTCTCTGCAATTCCATTCGGTATTTCTATGTTCCAATTTCAGTTTACTGCTTTATTTCGTTCATAGTTTAGAATTGTTAGAGTAGTTTCCCAAAAGCCAATTTATCGTCTCATGCTAATTGCTTGTTTCGGTAGTTTAATCATGCATTCAATATCTTTATTCGTTAAGTTCATTGTTGTTTTCATAATAGTCATGAGTAGCTAAACTTGTCGTGCTAGGATGTAGGGAATCTGTAAAAGTAGGCGGCATTAGAATAGTAGACCTGGATCGCGTCGTGGTCGATCGACTGGGTCCCCTGGTCGATCGACTGGCCACGTGAGTTTTACCTTCGTTTTAATTAATTAAATTGCTATGTTTGACGAATCGAGTGCACGCGACTAGTTGAATGTTTAGGAATTGACTGACCCAATAAATATCGAAAGATAGGGAAGGGAGATAGCCTACCTAATTAAGACGACTAAAGTAATAAGATCGAGAGATGAGTTAATTTAGCCTTTTTAGTCACTTTTCAGGACGAAAGTTAGTATTAGTGATATTAGGGACCTATAGCGGGATCGAAAGATGCTACCTGTAAGAATGGACCGAGAGGACTTCTTATTTTCCCGTCTCACGTGTTTGTTTTAGACCTACCTAGTACATTGCCACCGAAACTATAGTGAACCGACCATCTTAGCACCCTTTTAATATTTGCTTTCATCTTTTAGTTTAGTTTACTTTTCATTTATTGCCATTAGTTATAGAACAAATAAAATCAAACCCCCACATTTGTTACCCTGGACTTAAATTAGACAACTATTGTTTGCATCGCCTCCCTGTGGTTCGACCCTGACTGCCACTAGCTATAGTAGTAGTCTGGACTATAAATATTATTTTTGGTGCACACAACGACATGCATCAAATTTGGGTGCCGTTGCCGGGGAGGCAATTGTTTAAAAATTTTTAGTTGTTTCTATTTTTAGTCTTTCTTCTAGTTTAAGGGACATCTGTTCCTTCAACTATTCTCATATTCTACTTGTAATTTCTTCTTATGCGCAGGTCACAGGGTGGTGAATTACTACCGTTCAATCCTAATATTGAGAAGACTTTGCGTGAGTTGAGACAATCATCTAGGATATTGCCGACAAAGGAAGAGCTGAGTACTCTGTCTAGTTACTACGAGAATGAGCTTTTTGAAGAGGATCCACCTTCGTCACCTATTTCTACTTCTTCAGCAGAGACCATCACATCTCCAGACATGGCTGAAGAAGCAAGTATAGCTAGTCACTCTGAGCCGACAGCTGAGAATCTCTATAAGGGACGGACAGAAAATTCGAGCCAAAACCATCCTATATCAACTTGGTTGAGAGAAACCAATTTGGGGGAGCTGCAAATGAAGATACAGCTAAGCATATGGAGACATTCATTGATTATTGTTGTTCCATACCCCCACCAACCGGTGTTACCCAGGACCAGGTGAAGGAGACCATGTTCATATTCTCTCTTCGTGATGCTGCAAGGGAGTGGTACAGAGACCTGGATCGAGCTGCTAACGGGATCATTGATTGGAAGTCGCTGGCCCTGGCATTCTACAAAAAATATTTCTCTGCCTCTAAGACAAATGCCATTAGAGCTTAGATCACGAGCTTTAAACAGGGTCCGGATGAGAATTTTCATGAGGCATGGGTCCGTTTCAAGAAGCTGATGCGAACTATTACGCACCATGGGCTTGAGAAATGGAGCATATGCAATCAATTCTATAATGGGCTTTATGACGATCAGAGGGCTATTCTGGATGCGGCAGCCAATGGCAGATTCCAGGAGAATGTTGGAGAAACTAAGGGGTGGAAAATTATTGATGATTTGGCCACCCATAAAGCCGAGTATGGAAATTCCAGGGGAAATCAAAGGAGAAGTGCTGAATCTTCTTCTGTAGCTGCATTAGAGGCTCTTACGGGGAGATTTGATAAGTACGAGTTGGGAGGAGCTTCAAAAGGAGGGATCTATCAAGTGAATGTTGTGTCAGACGGTCCTTTCGTCTGTAAAAGATGTGGAGCTGAGGGACATGTTTCAGACCATTGTCCTAATCCCTATGAGTCTTGTGCTGCCTTTCAACATTATAGGCAGACAAACACTTATTTTGAGCCGAATGTCCATACGAATTTGAGGTGGAGTAGCCAAAATGTCCTAAATCCGACTCCACCTCCACAGCAGTAGCAGCAGCAGAATTATGTGACCCCTCATAAGCAGCAGCAGCCATACAAAAAGCCTCCATATGTCCCTCAGCAGCAGCAGCAGTCCCAAGGTTCCGAATTTGCCGAGTTGAAAAATTTGTTGCTGAAAGAGTCTCAAGCTAGAGAGGCCGGGATGAAGATGTTTTAGAGCCAAATTGCTCAATTGGCTAGCAAGAGTGCAACTCGAGCTCTGGGACATTTACCGTCGCAGACGGATCAAAAGAAGACCGTTAATGCTATTACTTTGAGGAGTGGGTCTACCCTTGATGGACCCGCTATGGTCGAAGAAGCTACTGAAAAAGATGAGGCGGAACCAAACAAGAAAAAGGCAGTGACGAACAATGGCAAGAAAAAGACGTCTGCCAGGTATATCAGTCGATCGACTGACATACCCAGTCGATCGACCAGTCCACGAAAAATTACAGCTACTGTTCCTGTAGACGTCAGTCGATCGACTGACATTCATGGTCGATCGACTGACAACGATGCTGATAGTGAGCCTTTTCGTCCTCCAATGCCAAAGAACTCGAGGGACCACTTGTTTCGGGGTACGACTACTCCGAAAATATTGAGGCAAGACCCAAATGCTGATGGGTCAGTCCCGGTTCCAAAGTATGACCCGATGACGATTAACTGTTCATTTTTGAGACGGTCTGAAGAAGGGTCAACAACAACAAGAAGAAGGTAGTGGATTTTCAGCCTAAATCCACCGACGCCGGCATGAGAGACTTAGAGGAGAGGGCTAAGTTACTTCTTTCAGCCCCTTATCCAGAGAGATTAGTGCCGACGAAGGAACAAGTATCGTTTAATAAATTTGAAAATGTTATTCGTAGCTTAAACGTACAAGTTCCTTTTCTTGAGTTAGTTAATCAAGTGCCTGCCTACATGAAATTTTTGAAGCAACTTTTATCTAAAAAGAAGTCACTTGAAACTGTGCAATCTGTTGCACTAACTGAGGAGTCGTGTTCTTATTTGACCCACACTGCACCCCATAAGCTAGAAGACCCAGGTAGTTTTTTAGTCCCATGTAGTATTGGCACCTTTTCTATAGAAAAGGCCTTGTGTGACCTAGAAGCCAGTATTAGTGTAATGCCCTTGAGTCTTTCTAGGAAGTTGAAATTGACTAGGTTTGCAGTCACCAACATGATAGTACAGATGACTGATCGATCTGCGGTCCAGCCGACATTCCCGTGCAAATAGGAAAGTTCTTTTTCCATGTTGACTTCGTTGTACTAGATATGCCCGAGGATGCCCACATTCTTATCATATTGGGTAGACCATTTCTGCACACTGCCGGTGCAGTTATTGATGTTGGTTCGGGTACTCTAACCTTCAAAGTAGGGAAACACTCCATTGTCTTTGCCCAGATAGCTAAGAAGAAAGACCCCATGTGGCCAGTCACTTGTAATACGGTTTCTGAAAAGAAATCCTATTTTGTGCTTTCTGATATGCCTGTCTCTATGCCTGTTTCTGCTATAACACCTCCGCCCCAGATTGGGAGCAAATTGGAGGAAGATTCTTATGTTTTGGATGTTGCAGGAGATGGTTTGGTGAAGGAAGAGCCGCATGTTTCTCCAGCTGTGAAGGAGCCAATCGTTCAAAGAGGCGGTCTAGGATGTCTTAGCTATTTCACAGATGAGGATCCCGATGAGGAGCCAGTCAAAGTGACGGAGTCCGATCGGGATTCTGATGAGCCAGAAGAGGTCATTGATTAGGGAGATGCTGAAACTATTGATCCGTTGAGTTCTGCGGATGTTGGAGTTGAGAAGAGTGCAGCTGAGAAGATGAGCACTGTAGAGGCTACTTCTTGTAGCCAGAAGCCGAGCAAGTGGGCCATTCTGTGGCCATTCTTGATCAACTATTAGTTGATTAAGATTTTTTCAAATAACATTTTATTGCTTTTTAAGACTATTTATCGTTTTTCGTGTGCATGAGACTTCGCAATTTTAGTAAGTTTGCTTAGGATTTTATATGCTTTAGACTGTTACTTTGGGTTTTGCGCAATTTTGGGCGCATTATTGTGTGTATTTGCAGGTTTATAGACCGTATTAGCTCGAGTTATTGAGCTAATTGAAGAAATCAGAATGTTACAAAGAGGTTTTTGGTCGATCGATCGGCTGTGTGGTCGATCGATCGATTTGTGACTTCCAGGAGCTTCTGTTCCTGTTCACCCTGGTCGATCGACTGGGTGATGTGGTCGATCGACCACCATGCGCTGCTGTACCTGTTTTCGATCATTCCCTTGCTGAGTTTGGTCGATTTGCGGAATTGAGGGAGTCTTTTCTCCACTTTATTCTTCGACTCATTTCTGTTTTCTTCCGTTTATTTATTTTACACATAATGTTACGTTTCAATAATTGTTTTCTCGGTTTTATGCGCGGTACTTTTGTTTGTTCTTTTTAGGTACTTATTGGTAGCACTGCTGGCTACTGAAACCTCCTAGCTCACGCTGGTTTGGGGAGGTTTCCTTTTGCTGCGCTTAAAGTCTTGTGAGTTTCCGAGTTCTTACTTCATGTTTTGTTTGGTTAATTTAACGCAAATTCCCGTTTTCTTTTATTTCATTATATGATTTTGCATGATGGGGACATTGTGCGATTTGGTTTGGGGAAGGGTTTTGCGTTGAATTTCATTTGCTTGCATTCACGTTTACATTTTGTCTTGCATTGTTGTTTATTTTCTCTTATATATACTGAAAATTCAAAAAAAATTGAAAAAGTTCCAAAATATCTAAAATGCACGTTTATTTTAGCATATAGGTTGAGTCGGAACGGTAGTATTTCAATGATGACATTGCATTTTCAGCTGTTTATGCCTAAGTCTTGCTTAATTGACATGTTATTAGTAGAATCATATGCATAGTCTACGAGTTTTCGTTAATATTTTGCTGGACTTGAGACTCGACTTAGAATTTTTGGCAAACTACATCATATTCTGAGGTTTAGAGCCTATAACTGGTGACATCCATGACCAGTTTATCTAAGATGTGAATAGTTACTCCTTGTGAGACATGCTACATCAATGTGCATAAATATGAACTTAATCTGCCTAATACCTGTATGCATTCGGTTTGTGGTTAGTTGACACATGTGGAAGAGGTTTCCTTTATTCATTTTGCCCATAAGCTCCACACTGCCAAAAATAGCCTTATTGTCCCGTTAACTACATCCTACATTTAGCCTGCCCTTGTCAAGCTAGTAGTTTATGTTCTTGGGATTGTTACTTCATTTTTGGTTGCAAATGCTCTTTTGAGATGATGTTGGGAAGATGAAAAAGGAAGGAAGAAAAGAAGAAAACAAATAGAATTAAAAAAGAAAAAAAAGAGAAAAAAAACACATGTGTACTGTAGAGGACGGTCGATCGACTGGACTTACTGGCCGATCGACTAATGCCCGAGAAGAAAAAGAAAATCAAATCGCATAATTCAAAGTCTTTATTAAATGACGATTTTTGCTCCCATGTTGCATTCATATCTTATGGGGAGTTGATTAATTATGGAGATTGTGAGATTTGTGCTTGCTATTAGCACTCGTTTTATTGGCATGTGTCATGGTCATTTGTTTGGTTGGAATGCATATGTACGGTTGTAGAGATTATTTTCATATTAGATTGCAGGCATGTTCTTATAGGTCGTAGTTAGGTGAGAGTCACTACAAAATGAATTCTTTCTATCTTTACATTATTCACTTGTGCTTATGTGTGATATGAGCGGCCCGTGAGAGTCCGAATTGATAAGTCTCTACAGTTGCCGGTTCAGCAGGTTTTTAACGACTTTGATACGTGCATTTTATATAGTCTTTTTAGGCCTTTTTATGCACGTATTTCTATGCTATTATCGTAGTTTATGCTACGAAATGCCCCGAATATGCTACTTTGGTTTGTTTTGTCTTATTTGGAGGAATGAACCAGAAAGTAGTGAAATCAAGCCTTTTACCGTCCGTTTATCATGCATTTGGAGGAAGAGTGAATTTGGAGCGGGAATGTAGCTATTTTGAGATGCGCAAAGAAGAAAGATAGCTAGGCGAGCAAAGGAAGAACTTCAAATTGCTAGTGCCTACTTTGGAGAGCCATATCTCGAGTTCTACAATTGATATTCACCGGAATCACCCTGTTTGACCAAGTAACGAAGAAATGGCAGCCATTTGAAGTTCATTGCGCAAAGCAGGAAATGTGCGCTGGAATCTACTCGATCGAGTAGATTTATGCTCGATCGAGTACTAGCTACAACGAGAAGGATATTGTCGAGTATAATTAGATTTTATCTTATGCTTATCTTATATTTAGTTAATAATAATGATACTACTTAGTATAAATAAGAGTAGTTTAGACCTAATAGCACATGATTCATTCCCCGGAGTCGAGAGGGGACGGACACCGCCTTGCCTTGCTTTTTTTTTTTTTTTTTTTGGGGGGGGGGGGGAAGTTAAGTATATATCATCAGGCAAAAAATAAGAGTTCATGTACATCATTCTTATCCAGCTACAAAAAAGAATACATAAAACAATAAAGAATGAAAGAATAAAACTAAGTCCCAAGAGCTTGGAACCATGTCTGATCCTTTATCTTCAGAGGCTTAGTATTCTGCTTCAAAAAACGAGTCTTGACTTCATCCATACTCAGCTTGACTATTACATCAGGCCTCCTTACCACCATATCCAGTCTTGCTTCATTACGGATCCTCCAAATCCAGTAAATTAACGCAACATGACATGCACCAGTAAATCTCCTTTGAAGTTTAGTGACTTTCCTGCCTGCAGAATACCAGTGAACCAGATCCTGCATTCTGAAATTGATGTGTTGGTATTTCTACAGCAGACTGATACACTCCTTAGCATACACACAATCATTAACTATATGATCATGACTCTCAGGTGAGCTTGAACAAATAGGACAGTTTAGGTCTATCATGCGTCCCATTTTCAGTAGCCTATCCTTAGTAGGTAGCCTCTGTAACACCCCGGCCCAAACCTAGGGTCGGGAGCGGTTACTTATGATAGCTCACCAGGCTGTGTACATGGCCCATAGATCAACACGGGTCCTTTACAGCGCATTTTGTCCTCACTCATGCGCATCCCAGGAACCTTCCCAGGAGGTCACCCATCCTAAGACTACTCCCAGCCTAGCACGCTTAACTGTGGAGTTCTTTTGTATGGATGACCATAAAAGAAAGTGCACTTTGTTGATATGAGTAGTACTTTCAATCACTTTAAGCACTAGTCATTTAAGCATATAACTGGACCTCTTAAATTAACGTGGGGTGTTACAGTCACCCCCACTTGAAGAACGCAACGTCCTCGTTGCGCCTGGGAGCATAATCGCTAACCCAGAATCCTCCCCCGCTAAGTGTGTGATCACAATGGAGCGTATAACCACTGCCTCCAGGAGCGTATAACAACTGCCTCCGATCACCACACGGTCGCAGGGTTGCTCTGATACCACTTGTAACACCCCGGCCCAAACCTAGGGTCGGGAGCGGTTACTTATGATAGCTCACCAGGATGTGTACATGGCCCACAGATCAACACGGGTCCTTTACAGCGCATTTTGTCCTCACTCATGCGCATCCCGGGAACCTTCCCAGGAGGTCACCCATCCTAAGACTACTCCCAGCCAAGCACGCTTAACTGTGGAGTTCTTTTGTATGGATGACCATAAAAGAAAGTGCACTTTGTTGATATGAGTAGTACTTTCAATCACTTTAAGCACTAGTCATTTATAAATATAACTGGACCTCTTCAATTAACGTGGGGTGTTACAGCCTCTGCTTCAGGTATTCCCACATAATAAAAGAGAATTTTGGAGGATTGAGGCTATTCCAGCATAAGTATCTCCACTCTACCAAAGGCTTCTTCTCCCTCAACCAGGTATAACCAGCAACAACCGTGTATTCACTAGGAGAGTTGAGCGATCTATTGTGGGTGTAGGCTTGCTTAAAAGTTTTCATAATTAAAGTAATCTTCTTCCATGACCAACTACAATCTGTAGGGGCCATGTAATCAGTCCAAGATCTATCTTTCATATACACATGACTAACCCATCTCACCCATAAATGGTCTTTTTTGTTTGCAAGCCACCACACATACTTCCCAAGCAAGGCTTTATTCCAAATTTTAGCAGCCTTTATACCTAGCCCCCCTTCATCTTTAGGATAACAACAATCAGTCCAGCTTATATTAGGTGCTTTCTTATACTCAGACACTCCACTCCACAAAAAATTCCTACAGATGGCATTGATTCTATTTAAAATACCAGAGGGAATGAGAAAGATAGTAGCCCAATAAGAATGAAGAGTTGCAAGAACAGAATTAACAAGTACTACCCTTCCAGCATAGGTTAAATGCCTGGCTCCCCATCCCCTAATCCTAGCCACATTATTTTCAGTAAGTTTCATACCTTCATTTTTGGTCAGCTTCTTGGAAGAAATAGGGACCCCTAGATACTTAAAGGGGAGAGATCCCCTATGAAAACAAGAAACTTGCAAGATAGGATCAATAACATTAGAGGTGACACCATTGAAATAAATGTCTGACTTACTCTTATTCAAGCTTAGTCCAGATGCCTCAGAGAAAGTAGAGAATGTACGCAGCATCCACATAATAGAATTTTCATTACCTTTGCAAAATAACAAAAGATCATCTGCAAAAAGCAGATGATTCAGCTTGAGATGTCCACACAAAGGATGAAATCTGAAGCTATCCTGTTGAGTCACCACTCCCAAAATTCTGGACAATTACTCCATACAAATAGTGAAAAGCAAGGGGGAGAGGGGATCCCCTTGCCTTAGACCTCTCTTTCCTTGAAAGAATCCAAAATGATTGCCATTAACATCCAAAGAATATGTAGGAGTCGTCACACAAGCCATCACCAAGTCAATAAATTTAGGAGGGAATTGCAGGGCTTTCATCATTTGCTCTAAAAATTTCCACTCCACTAAATCATAGGCCTTTTTTAGGTCAATTTTGATTAAACATCTAGGAGAGGCAACCCTTCTATTATAAAGTCTCACAATGTCTTGACATATAAGCACATTCTCCACAATATTTCTCCCTTTTATAAACCCACCTTGACTTTCACAAATAATATCAGGAAGAACTCTACTCAGTCTCTTACACATGACTTTTGACAGAATTTTATAAACCGTATTGCAACAAGCTATAGGGCAAAATTCTAAGACACTTGTAGGGTTTGCAACCTTAGGAATCAGTGTGAGGGTAGTAGTGTTAGCTTGTTTGAGCAACTTACCAGACTTGAAAAAATCTTGGATAGCCTCAATGACATCAGGTCCCACAATCTCCCAAGAGTCCTTGAAAAATTGGCTGGAAAACCCATCAGGTCCAGGTGATTTAGTAGCAGGGATAGCCATCATACACTCCTTAATTTGTTCTTTATGAATGTGAGGGAGCCAGCAGCATGCTCTGATGTGCAGGAGTCACCAGAGGACCCGTCCTAATAGTAGGCCCATGAACATCAGCAGTAGGAAGAGAGGTGCCTAAAAGACTCTTATAATAATCAGTAAAAGCAGTCTCTATTCCAACACAAGTATTATATTCCACTCCATCAACACCCTTGATACTCAGCACTCTATTGTGAACTTGTCTAGCTCTGATCGTATTATGGAAGTAGCTTGTATTCTCATCACCAAATTTGATCCAATCTACTTTGGCTTTTTGATCGAGAAAAGAGTCTTTGAATCTTCTTGAGATGTCTATAAGACTCAGCAGCATCTCTTTCAGCTTGAAGTAAACATTGATCAGCAGGATTATTATGCATTTGCACTTGGATCTCCTCCAACAAAGCTTTAGCTATACCAGCAGATTTCTCAACATCAGCAAACCCATTCCTGTTCAACATCTTGAGCGGTCCTTTTAAGCTTCTCAGCTTGTTCACAAGCCTATACATTAGAGTCCCAGCCACTGGCTTACACCAAGAATGTTGTACCACAGTGAGAAAGTTAGGGTCCATACTCCACATGTTGTAATATCTAAAATGAGACTTCCTTGTAGTCCTAACACTTCTTCTGTAGCACACACATGGGTTATGGTCAAATAATCCTTCAGGAAGGAAATGAGCATAAGAATCAGGATACATCCCCATCCACTCAGAGTTGATCAAAAACCTATCAATCCTAGAAAAATTTCTAGAGGTAGGCATTTGCTTATTGTTCCACGTATAAAATGCTCCCTGCCCCTTGATATCAGTTAAGCCACAATAGTCAATACATTCCCTAAAATCACCAATCTCAGTCCAAACAACTTCTCTGCCAATACGTTCATTATAGTTGAGGACACTATTAAAATCACCACAAATAGCCCAAGCCCCATGGTATCTATCCTTCATGTCCTTAAGATGATCCCATAAAATCAGCCTTTCTCCCTCATCATTGGATCCATAGACAACAGATTAAATAAAAGTATCCCCTGAAGCAATTTCCAAGACCTTAGTAGTAATCACCTGAGCATTTTTATGAAGAACTGTCACAACAAAAATTTCCATTGGTAAACCTTAGTAGTAATCACCTGACTGCCTTGCTCTTCCTTTCTATTAATTCCGGATCTATTTCTACTGTAACTTTTTTCCCTTCTTTTCCCTCTTTATTTTATGTTAATGTTTATGTTCTTAATTCCTTTATTCTCGTTCTCCCTTTACCCATGTCTAGCTAAATACTCTTGCTAGGATTGGGTGATTCATTAGACTAATGTTAATTGCTAATTAGGTTTATAGATCTATCGTTGTAGTTGTAGTCTATGTTGTTAATCGCTGCTTTAACTCTATCCTGCTAGTTGAGTCGACATAATTAGCCTTTTAATATTGGTAAACCTTGACCTGGACCGAAAGGTTGGAATAGGTGAGACCTGCAGTGAACAATAGGATGCTTTAGTGAGGGCGAAAGTTAAGCTAATAGCATTTTAGGGCGAATTGAGACCGAAAGGAGATATTCATTGCCCCTTAGACCGACACATCGATCGATCCGTGACCTTACCGCAATTAAGCGACGTTTATTGATGACCCGAAATCCTAGTTTCCATTCTCTTTCTGTTAATTTCTTCTATTTTTATCTTTCTTTCCTTAGTCTCTTAATAGTTTTAGTAAATCATTTCAAACCCCCACGTTGTGACCCGTTACTCATAGACTAAAATTAGACAGATAAATCTCAATTTTTCCTCCCTGTGGAGATCGACCCTACTTGCCGCTGACTTCTGTTAGTTGTTACTTAGGTATTTATTTTTGGTACTGAAACGACGGTATCAAATTTTGGCGCCGTTGCCGGGGAGGCAGTGTAGTTTTATTTATTTTTATTTAGTTTATTTCTTGTCTCAGGGAGCTTCGGTTCCTTGAGACCGTTATTATGTCTTTCGTTCTTCTCTTTCCGCAGGAAGAGAACGAAATTTTTGGTACTTATTTAGCCAGGTTTATGGAGTGGCTCGAGCCGGGACGAGATGCATTTTACGAACTCCAATTGTCTTTGGACTATCTTCCGGGGTATGAATGACCCTACGCGAGCATACCTAGAATCTATTGGTAAGTGGGATTTGGAAGGAATCCCCGTAAATGAGGTATTATAATTCTTTGATTGGTTTTTCTTTGAATCTCTTAAACCCAACTTTTCTCTTCATGTTGACTCAAATGAGGGTGTGGGTGAGACCTTAGAAACCAATCTAGGAAGTGCTGACGGAGACATAGAGGAGACCACTAGCGTGGTTGACAATCCTTTTTATGAGGATAGTTTAGAACCCCTTTATGATTCTTGCACTGATAGCGAGGACGATTGGGAGGACCTCTTTCAGAACCTCCAAATTGACGAGTCTAGCGATAAGGAGAGTGAGGAGGAAAATTTTGATAGTCTTGAGGTCATATGGGATAATTATGACAATGTAGATGAGCCTATTATAGAGGACCCGATTGACCCAATTGACTTCTGACCCCTTGCATCCGGGATGATTATCCACCTTCTCTTTTAGCCGGCCAGATTCCTTTACCTCACAGTTCTTACCCGTCTGAGCATTTAAATTCTACTCGCATTGTTTTTGGGTTGAATGCTATTGAGCTCCTTCATTTACCACCTGCGATTAATTTGAGCTTTTATATTCCGCCCTTATTTGGAGGGCGTAATTATTTTGTGAATGATTTTAGGATTTGTCATAGGAAATTTGTTAGGCTTAAATGTTATTATATTTCAAATTCCTATGCTATTACTATATTATGGTGCTACTTACAGTTTTGTGTAGCACATGCGCAGCCTATTTGAGATTCTTTGCGAGCCTTGAGTTTGCTTTGATTGGGTTCAATTAGAGTAGTTGGCTGAAAAATAAGGTCGAGTGGGACTGATGAAGCTAGCGCTACCGAGAGGCAACTTAGGACACTTTATTTTACATTTTATTTCATTACAGTTGTAATAAATGGTCTTCGTACCATAAACCGATATCAGTATGCTTGCTTAGTTAGTTTGCGGGCTGTTTTTCATTGCATCTTTGCAGGAATTCTACTAGACCTTTAAGTTGCAGAAAGACGAGTTACTCGATCGAGTAACTTTCTACTCGATCGAGTAAAAAATAAAAAAAAAATAAAAAAAATATTTTTTTTTTTACTCGATCGACCACTATTCCACTCGATCGACCACTATTCCTCTCGATCGAGCTGTTTTGGACGCCCATTGCTTGGATTAGCTTCTTGTGACGATGTTTCGGAGCTATTAGTGACATCCCACGTTGCTGGCTGGTTTGGGGAGGTCCCTTATTCGCGCAATCTTGTGAGATTTCCGTATTTACTCTCTTTCTCTTTTAGTTTGCATTTCCTTTCCATGTTTTGGTACAATGAGGGCATTGTACGGTTTGGTTTGGGGAGGTTTTGCATCCATATCTGTGTCTGCATCTTGTTTTTATTGCATTTCTGTTATCACATTTAATTTATGTCTGCATTGTTGTTTATTTCCATAAAAATTCAAAAATACCCTAAAAATTAAAAAATTCAAAAAATATTCACGTTTATTTTTGCATATAGGTTGAGTCGGAACAGTAGGTTTCCGTGATGAAATTGCACTATAACTTGTCATTTTACTTGAGCCTTGCACTTTTATTGATAGTTTTTAGCTTTGTCATACGCATAATCTATGAATTTCTGTTCAAATATAAGCTGACTGTTTAGACTTGACCTATAAATTGGCAAACTACTTAAAAATTCTGAGTTTTAGAGCCTTAACTGGCGACATTCATGACCAGTTCATTAGGAATTTTGAGTAGTACTCCTTGCATAGCATGTTCGTCCATTTTGCACATTTATGACATTCAATTTCTCGTCAAATGCACATATTCGGTTTGCGGTTGGTGTCACATGCAGGGAGGGCCTTGCAAATTTCCCTTTCTTTATATTTTTCACCCATTTAGCTCCACAACTAGCCAAATTTGCCTTTTTGACCCATTAGCTACATTCCAAATTAAGCCTGCCTAGTCAAGCTAGTTAGTTTGTTCTTTTGCGATACGACTTTCCGGTGCATTTTGGCCGTATTTCTTGTTTTGGAGTTGGTAGGAAAATGAGAGAGGAAGGAGAAAAGAAAAAAAAAGTATTGGAAAAGAAAGAAAAAAAAAGAAATACGTGAAAGAAGAAAAAAAAATGAAAATGAAGAAAGCTGGAACATGAAAAAAGAAAAAGAAAGTTTGAAAAAAAAAATGATTTGTTTCAGTTAGTTCATTCAGACGGTAGGGAACTTTGTGACCGTCTGACTCCTCCATTTTTATCCCATATTTTTTTGAGGAGATTGTGTTTGAGTTTAGTGAGTTTTGTGCCAAATGAAGGGCACTTGTGCTTAGCTTTTCAGTCAGTTGAGATTCGGATGGCTTCATTATGGTCCTGTTAGGAACTAGCTTGACACTTTTAACTCCACATTTCCATAACATGATTTGCCTTTCTCACCTGAACCACACTATTCCCAAATTATTTGTTAGCCCTCGGCTATGACGGACATTATTGGTTGGAGTGTGTGCATTAGTACTTGAATCGTCTATCATCTTTGTTGCATGCATGTTATGTAGGTCGCAGTCTAGGTGAGTGACTGTTTTCTCTTTCTCTAATATACATATACTTTCACCCTTTGCTTCATGAGAGAAGAGTGACCGCGTGAGAGTCCGATTTGTGTTGGTCTTTCAAGGTCGATTGGTCAGCTTTATTTATGGACATCTTATAATTTGTTTGCGTATTGACCATTATAGCTGTAACTGTTGATTTTAGTTTGCATTAAACTGGTTCAAGTAGACAAGTTAAGCTAGCTCTGAGTTATCATTTCCGTTCCATTAGTTGCATTTTAGTTTACTCGAGGACGAGTAAAGGTTTGGTTTGGGGAGATTTGATACGTGCATTTTATATAGTCTTTTTAGGCGTTTTTATGCACGTATTTCTATGCTATTATCGCAGTTTATGCTACGAAATGCCCCGAATATGCTACTTTGGTTTGTTTTGTTTTATTTGCAGGAATGAACCAGAAAGTAGTGAAATCAAGCCTTTTACCGTCCGTTTATCATGCATTTGGAGGAAGAGTGAATTTGGAGCGGGAATGTAGCTATTTTGAGATGCGCAAAGAAGAAAGATAGCTAGGCGAGCAAAGGAAGAACTTCAAATTGCTAGTGCCTACTTTGGAGAGCCATATCTCTAGTTCTACAACTGATATTCAGGTGATTCCAATTTAAGATTAAATTTTGTCCTCTTAGCTTTCCAATGCCACCGGAATCACCCTGTTTGACCAAGTAACGAAGAAATGGCAGCCGTTTGAAGTTCAATGCGCAAAGCAGGAAATGTGCGCTGGAATCTACTCGATCGAGTAGATTTATGCTCGATCGAGTACTAGCTACAGCGAGAAGGATATTGTCGAGTATAATTAGATTTTATCTTATGCTTATCTTATATTTAGTTAATAATAATGATACTACTTAGTATAAATAAGAGTAGTTTAGACCTAATAGCACATGATTCATCCCCTGGAGTCAGTAGAGGGGACGGACGACTGCCTTGCTCTTCATTTTTATTAATTCCGGATATATTTCTACTGTAACTTTTTTCCCTTCTTTTCCCTCTTTATTTTATGTTAATGTTTATTATTCTTAATTCCTTTATTCTCGTTCTCCCTTTACCCATGTCTAGCTAAATACTCTTGCTAGGATTAGGTGATTCATTAGACTAATGTTAATTGCTAATTAGGTTTATAGATCTGTCGTTGTAGTTGTAGTCTATGTTGTTAATCGCTGCTTTAACTATATCCTGCTAGTTGAGTCGACACAATTAGCCTTTTAATATTGGTAAACCTTGACATGGACCGAAAGGTTAGAATAGGTGAGACCTGCAGTGAACAATAGGATGCTTTAGTGAGGGCGAAAGTTAAGCTAATAGCATTTTAGGGCGAATTGAGACCGAAAGGAGATATTCATTGCCCCTTAGACCGACACATCGACTGATCTGTGACCTTACCTGCAATTAACTGACGTTTAATGATGACCCGAAATCCTAGTTTCCCTTCTCTTTCTGTTAATTTCTTCTATTTTTATCTTTCTTTCCTTAGTCTCTTAATAGTTTTAGTAAATCATTTCAAATCCCCACGTTGTGACCCGTTACTCATAGACTAAAATTAGACAGATAAATCTCAATTTTGCCTCCCTGTGGAGATCGACCCTACTTGCCGCTGACTTCTGTTAGTTGTAACTTAGGTATTTATTTTTGGTACTGAAACGACGGTATCAGACTTCATAACTCGTTTGCATGATTCGTTTTGCTAATTGATTGTTAGTTGTTGCATTAAAATTGGTTTAGGCTTTACAGTTTGCATTTCGCTCTGAGATTGAACTCGTTCCATTAGGTTTTAGGATCGAGTCTAGTTCTTGCTTGAGGACAAGCAAGGGTTTGGTTTGGGGAAGTTTGATGCGTGTCTTTTATATGATGTTTTACACCCTATTTTACACGCATTTCAGAGCTCAATTATGTATTTTAAAGCTACTATTTGCCCCATTTCGTCTACTTTCGTATTTTTATGTAATATTGCAGATTTATGCGGAAATGAGTAGATATTGAGCTAAATCCGTCCCCGAGTATCTTGCATTGCATTTGACGAGAAGTATTTACACAAGGAACGAACTTGGTGCGCGTTTCGAGGCCTGAAAGACAATTTTATGAAGAATTAGAAGCCAACTACCAGCTACTCCAGTCGATCGACTGACGCCTATGGTCGATCGACCAGAGCACGAGTTCGAGCTATCGACACTGCTGCAGTCGATCGATCGATCGACCGGTCACAGTTGTCGATCGACCACACCGCTAATCTGCGTGAATTAAGAGACCGAGAATTAAGAAGCCCGTGGTGTATTAGGTTTAGGAATAAGTGTTACGTTATATTCCTATATAACGTAACCTGACATTATTCAGTTTTGATCAAGTCTTTTATCATCAAATTTATTAGGGTTCTATATTGAGTTTAGCATTAGGGCATAATTGTTCAAATAAAATTGACCTTTGTTCCTGCTTTTCGGATTCTTCCTTTCTCTGCAATTCCATTCGGCATTTCTCTGTTCCAATTTCAGTTTACTGCTTTATTTCGTTCATAGTTTAGAATTGTTAGAGTAGTTTACCAAAAGCCAATTTATCGTCTCATGCTAATTGCTTGTTTCGTTAGTTTAATCATGCATTCAATATCTTTATTCGTTAAGTTCATTGTTGTTTTCATAATAGTCATAAGTAGCTAAACTTGTCGTGCTAGAATGTAGGGAATCTGTAGAAGTAGGCGGCATTAGAATAGTAGACCTGAATCGCGCCGTGGTCGATCGACTGGGTCCCCTGGTCGATCGATTGGCCACGTGAGTTTTACCTTCGTTTTAATTAATTAAATTGCTATGTTTGACGAATCGAGTGCACGCGACTAGTTGAATGTTTAGGAATTGACTGACCCAATAAAGATCGAAAGATAGGAAGAAGATAGCCTACCTAATTAAGACGACTAAATTAATAAGATCGAGAGATGAGTTAATTTAGCCTTTTTAGTCACTTTTCAGGACGAAAGTTAGTATTAGTGATATTAGGGACCTGTAGCGGGATCGAAAGATGCTACCTGTAAGAATGGACCGTGAGGACTTCTTATTTTCCCGTCTCACGTGTTTGTTTTAGACCTACCTAGAACATTGCCGCCGAACCTATAGTGAACCGACCATCTTAGCACCCTTTTAATATTTGTTTTCATCTTTTAGTTTAGTTTACTTTTCATTTGTTGCCATTAGTTATAGAACAAATCAAATCAAACCCCCACATTTGTTACCCTGGACTTAAATTAGACAACTATTGATTGCATCGCCTCCCTGTGGTTCGACCTTGACTGCCACTAGCTATAGTAGTAGTTTGGACTATAAATATTATTTTTGGTGCACACAACGACAGGCATCACATATATTGATGCCATGGTAGACGCCACAGCAGGGCATGAAATGCTGACATTCATGGATGCCTCCAGTGGATTCAATCAAATTAAAATGCACCCTGCTGACCAGGAAAGTACTGCATTCATTACAGAACGAGGCATATACTGTTACACAGCCATACCTTTCGGTCTGAAGAATACAGGGGCAACGTACCAGCGCCTAGTCAACATGATGTTCAAGGATCAAATAGGAGATATCATGGAAGTCTACATAGACGACGTGGTAGTAAAATCCAAGAACGCAAAAGATCATGTGAAACTTTTGGAAGTAGCATTCCAAATATTGGAAAAATACAATATGAAGCTCAACCCTGCAAAATGCCACTTTTGAGTCTCCGTAGGTAAGTTCCTTGGTTACATGGTTATAAAAAGAGTCATAGAAGCCAGCCCAGAACAGATACAAGTTATCCTGGAACTTCAGTCACCCAAGTTTGTCAAAGATATTCAGAAATTTACAGGCCGAGTGGCTGCCCTGAACCGGTTCATATCAAGATCCTCTGAAAGATGTAAAATATTTTACAACATGCTCAGAAAAAATAAACAGTTCCATTAAGCGGATGAACACGAAGCAGCCTTTCATGACTTAAAATCGTATCTATCATCTCCACCCTTACTGGCTAAACCAGAGAAGGGGGAACCTCTGTCAGTATACTTATCCGTCACTGACACAACAGTCAGCGCAGGCCTGGTAAAAGAACAGGAAGGCCAACAACATCCTGTCTATTATGTAAGTAAGAGCCTGCTGGATGCCGAGATGAGGTATGGATTACTTGAAAAATATGTTTTAGCTTTAATTATATCATGTGCTAAATTACTTCCTTACTTTGAATGTCACCCCATCATAGTCAGGACCAACTTACCCATAAAATCCGTCATGCGTAAGCCTGAATTGTCAGGAAGAATGGCCAAATGGTCAGTTCAGCTTAATACATATAATATTTCCTTTGAACCCAGAACAGCGATTAAATCGCAGGCCTTAGCAGAATTTGTGGCTGATTTCAGCCCCCTAACCTAGAACTTGACCTGAAAAATGAGATTAATCAATTAGAAAACAAAACCCCAGACCAAGAATGGACTCTGTTCATAGATGGGGCATCCAATGCCAGGGGGACGGGGTTAGGATTAGTACTTAAATCACCACAGGTAGACGTGATAGCTCAAGCTATAAGCTGTGAGTTCAAGGCTACCAACAATGAAGCAGAATATGAAGCTCTGATAGCAGGCTTAAAGGTATGTCTAGACCTCGGTGTTCAAAACCTAAAGGTAAAAACTGATTCACTTTTAATTGCTAATCAAATAAAGGGAATTTATACGGCCAAGGATGCAAAAATGATTTCGTATTTAGAATATGCAAAAAACCTTACCGCTAAATTTGCTTTATTTGATATTGATCGGATACCAAGAGACCTGAATACACACGCTGATGCTTTGGCCAGCCTAGGTTCAAATTTTACCCCTGCAGTTTTCGATAAAATACCAATTGTTCCTTTTTTAGAGCCGGCTATCAGCAAGACTAAACAAGTCAACCCTGTCGATCAGGATAGTAATTATTGGACCAAACCTTATTATGATTGGTTTCTCCGAGGAATACTACCTCAGGGAAGACATGAAGAAAGGGCTTTTAAAATCAGAGCTTCAACTTATGCTATTATCAATAACACTTTATTTAAGAGATCACAGGCTGGACCATACTTAAGATGTTTAGAGCCTGACGAAGCTAAGCAAGTACTTCAAGAAATACACGATGGACACTGTGGTAACCATAAGGGAGGAAAAAGTCT
This sequence comes from Silene latifolia, assembly GCF_048544455.1. Classification (NCBI taxonomy): domain Eukaryota; kingdom Viridiplantae; phylum Streptophyta; class Magnoliopsida; order Caryophyllales; family Caryophyllaceae; genus Silene; species Silene latifolia. The sequence goes on from NC_133536.1 coordinate 52,946,323, forward strand.
CGCAAGCAAAGTACTCAGAACAGGCTACTACTGGCCAACACTGAGGGCTGACTGCCTGGAATAATCTTCAAAATGTGAAGCATGTCAAGTTCATGCACCAATAATACATCAGCCATCTGAGCTTCTTCACTCAATTTCCGCGCCCTGGCCATTCATTAAGTGGGGCATGGATATTGTAGGAAAGCTGCATGTAGCTCCAGGACAGAAAGTATTCATGTTGGCTATGACTGATTACTTCTCCAAATGGATCAAAGCCGACTCTTTCACGCAGGTAACCGAAAAAGAAGTAATATCTTTCATCAGGACAAATATTATCTGCAGATATGGAGTCCCATCAGAAATAGTGTGTGACAACGGAACCCAATTTGTGGGGAAAAAGACTAAAGCATTTTGCCAAGAATGGAATATCAACCTGGTAACATCAACCCCTGGATATCCAAAAGCTAATGGCCAGGTTGAATCTAGCAACAAGGTGGTCATAAGATGTCTAAAGAAGAAACTGAAGAGAAGACGAGACAGATGGGCTAAGGAACTTCCATTAGAACTATGGGTAGACAGGACAACCCCAAAGACATCGACAGGCCAAACACCCTATTCTCTGGTGTATGGATGCGAAGCTGTCATCCCTGCAGAAGTTCGGGTGCCAACATCAAGATATAGCTTGAACAACGTTGAAGCAAACAGAGACTTGATGCGAGACAACCTGATCCTAACAGAAGAACTGAGAGATGCTGCCAAAATCAGGATGGCATCATACCAACAAGCAGTAGACAGGACTTACAACAAAAATGTTCAAATCAGAGTCTTCAGGGAAGGGGACCTTGTCCTACGAAAAGTTTTCCCAAACAAAAAAGAAAAATAAGCAGGCAAGCTTGCCCCTACATGGGAAGGCCCTTACTTAATTGATTCAATCGTTGGACAAGGAGCATACAGGCTCCAAACACTAGGAGGAGAAACGATCCCAAGATCTTGGAATGTAACACATTTGAAATTGTTCCACGTATAAAACCTATATCAGGCCTAAATTAGGTAAAAAACTATAGCTTTACTATCAGTGACTCAACCTGACGTGCTATCTGAAAAATTACGTGTTTCATATAACCTATGTCCAATCCATGTCTATATATGTATCTAACCCAATTTCTCTTATTTTTTGAATCCTGAACAATTATACATGATAAATGTTTATATGCATAAATATTCATGATTGAGGGCTACTCTACAGTACATTAGTTTTTAAAGACAAAATTTTGAACTTAACTATGCCTAACGAGTTGGTAACCATCACCGGATACAGTAAATGTCAGGACCAATCAGGCATGAAATAATTGTCTGACTTGACTAGGTTTACTGCACACATTTACAACCGGCTGGACGCAGCAAGACGGTGCAAGGGTGTTTTATCCCGACCAACAGTCTAAAAAGCCCTCTTGTCAGGCCGAGTACCAAGCCCTGCAGTTAGGCAGGGGACATAAGCCCTCCCGCCAGGCCGGTTTTCCCACCCCTTCAACCATTATAGCAAAAACCATACATGGTTGAATTACTTACGATGGTTTGAATTACAAGACAAGTTAATAAAAAATTTACAGATTAACAAAGCAAAGATTTTGATAGGTTTACAGGATTGGAAAGACAAAGTTCACAGACTAAAAAAAATCAAAAGCAAACAAAACATCAGGAAATAAGCAAAAAAGCCAAGGAACGCCATTACTATCATATTAATTAAACCCTTACCCCTTGGAGCAAAGGCACCAAAATATTCATTAAGGCCAGGGATAGTCTCCCTGACCTACACAGAAACAAAGAAAATTAAATTGTTCGTCCAGGGACACCCCCCCTGGATGGGCCAATTGATCGGTCTGTTTCGTGTTCACAATTAAAGGTGTGGTCGTTGGGTCACGTCCGAATCAAAACACAATTTATAGCTTCACAAACAACTCTACAATTAGTAAAGAGGCAAGTAAAGGTCGGATCCCAAGGGACGGGTATTGAAATGAGATTTCTATTGAAAATAGTGATGTCTTAGGGGTGTCACAATTTGGGTTGATGTAGAAGGTCACTAACTAAAATAGCAATGAAAATAAACAAGCAAGATGAATTAAAAGGGGTGTAAACAATTGATTAAAAAGCACTAGGGTATCATGGGATCATAGGGGAATCATGGGAATTGATCATAAAAACATGTTCTCAAATTATAAGCAAGCAATTATTGTTGTGATGGATTGAGTTGGGTTATATCTTACAATCCTAGGAAAGTTTGGGTCCCGGAGCCGAATCGATTAGATTGTACAACACCAACAAGTCGACTTAATCTTTCCTACTCAACAACATGCATGGTCTAATGAGACTCGAGTTGGGTTATGTCTTACAAGTCTCATTGAAAAGATAGGAGATGGTGGTAAATGCAAGGATTCATAAGCTTAGCATTTCATCAAATATAACATGTGCATGAGTTGAGATCAAGACAAGCAAGCAAATAAAACATGAAAGCATATTAATTTAAGCATGAATCATTCCCCATGTTGGTTTCCCCTAATCACCCATTAACCCTAGCTAAGAGACTACTCACTCATTATCATGTTGATCATGCTAGCAAGGTTGTCAATCATACCAACAAAATGAAACATGATGAATAAATGAAAGTAATTAACAATAATTAAAAAGGGATTAAGAGAATTATACCTACTAATGATTCCAATAATAAAGCAAAGATAAAAGAAGTACTTGATGCTTGATTGAGAGGTTGTCAATCTCCCAATAATAACCCAAATAATCTTCAATTACCCAAAATAAAGGTTGAACAAGGGAGAGATTAAGGAAATAAAACTTGTATTAGAACTTGATAAATTGTTGATTACAAAACTAAAGAGAGAGTTGATTGATATTAACTACTCTAATTATTGATAAGAAGAACATGCTCTTCTAATTAGACTAATGGAGTATTTATAGTGGAAATTAGGGGGATGCATTAGGGTTAACTAAGGGCTAAACTAGTAATTACACTTTTTAGATTGAGCAGGGAGGAGCCAGTATTTTCCGAAGGAAGGGCTTCTTTCTTTGTAGCTTGGAGAAGACGAAAATGCGCTGTAGAGGAATCCGAGCGGATCAAGGTCGGGACGGGCGAATTCTGGCGATGGAACTCGAGCGGATTCAAGAGAATCCGGGTGGATTGTGGTGGCTAAACCCGAGCGTCTTGGTGGAAAACCGCACGGATTATGCAGGTGGAGGACGGCCGGATTGTAGACAATCCGCACGGATTGTGCCTCAGCAAGACTTCTTCTTCTTTTCTTCCCTTTTCTTCATAAATTCCTTGGGGATTTCCTTGGGGGCTCAAGGATCCTTTCTTGACATTGCTCATCTACTATCATATATACAAAGGCCTTCTAATCTTGTCTCTCCTTGATGCTTGGTCATTGAATTCGATCAATTTAGTCTCGTTTTGCCATGAAAATGCAAGATTCTTACTCCTTTTCCTACCAAGGGATCAAAATCTCAAAGAATATGCAAAACAAAGAACTAAAGATAATAAATGACCCAAATATGCACTAAAAAGCATGGCAACAAGGCTAATTCGGGGGCTAAAAATGCACTAATTATGGTCACATCAAATATCCCCAAACCGAACCTTTGCTCGTCCCGAGTAAAGAGGTGACAAATACTAGGACCATTATTTAAACTAACCTAATAACATAGCCGATATGAGACAATTAGCGGGTCTCACTTCGCCCCTTCAACTCACAACAAGACAACCATGAGGTAGGATGCCTTCTTGCAAGGCAAGGTGGGTCTTGCCAAAATGGCGACACATCCAAACATTAAGCACACAAAATCACATAATGGATGCATCTACAAAAGAATACCCACTTCCTCATCAAGTGGCGGAGGCACTAAAGAGGAACAAATTTAAGAGCATGTAATCCTTCACAAATACTAGTTCAACAAATTACTAAGGCTAAGAGGATGGCACTAAATCACCTCCAAATGGTGTTAAACTAGACTACTTTCGTCCTCAATTTCCAAATGCTTTCGTCAAGAGTGATCGGATGGTGGTGGAATGATGATCCCTATGATGCTAGTAGCATATGACATGACAAGTCTCGAATTCTCTACAAAAGTAAAGGTCATGGATCGTCCCAAGCTCGACAAAGTGGTTTGACAAAAGGCTTTTTGGGAATGAAATGCTCAAATCTTTATACACAACAGGTGGATATGACTAGTATTCAAAATTGACCTCATTTCAACTTTCACTTTTCAAAAATTTTAGATGGGGGTTGTCCCTTCCGGGCTAGTGTCCTTTGCTTTCGCCAATCGCTTATTAGGCAACCGGTTAACCTCTAGACAATAGCTTTTCGGGGTGATAGTCACTCTGTCTCTGGGCGGCCGAATTCACAACCGTGTGGGGGCCCAATTCAATGGATCCCGCTCCAAAGCACATCGAAGTGGTACGCCTCCATCAAAACAATTTAAATTTCTTAACATTCAACAATTCATAACATTTGAGGTTTCCTTGGCATTAAATTACTTCCACATGACAAAATTCCTTGAAATGAGCACTTCAAGCTTATTGATAGAAAATATTTTTGGGTTGCCTTACCACAAGGTCAATCAAGGTCACCTAGACAAGTTAACCAAGTCCACATCGCATCACGGGGTTGGATAGGTGACTCACATGCAAACCCTTGACTAGGCCTTGGGTCATGGGTCAAAAGATACTAGTATGACACTATCTAGGGTGTTTTACAACCATTCTAGTAGGCAAAGTCTTAAGTTGAACAAGTATTTGTAATGGTTTAGTTCCTCTTGTCAAAGTTCCTAATTAGGCATTTTTCAAAACATTTCTAACATGCAACTACATGCTATGATGCAACTAATATAAACATCCTAATGCAAGTAATTCTATCAACTAATATGACATATAAACTAAATGCAAGTTCTAAGTTCACATTGTTTATACCGCATCAATCAAAATAAAGCCACATAGTCATTAACATAAAGAGGAAAAAGGAGATTGGAAAGATCATACCATGCGGTCTTCATTATCCTCATGTCTCGGATGTGGCGTAGTCAATCAATGTGAACAAGGATAGAACAAACACAATATATACAAAACAATATATACACAAGACTACAAAAGGAAATAAACATGTTTTTGGGTTTTCAAATTTCAAATTTTTATGATTTTCGAACTTTTTCAATTTTTTTTGGATTTTTTTGAATAAAAGTCAAATGTTAGAATTCCCATCCCTACACTAATATGGGCATTGTCCTCAATGGCCAAAATGATGGAAATTATGCAAAGATGATGCATGATTTCTACACTAAATGCAATCTACACTAAGCTACACTACATGATGCATGGTTTTTGTTATGACGGAGAGGATAATTTAGATTACCTCCCGTTGTGTATGCATTAACTTCCCCAAACCGAGTTAGACACTATTGCTAATGTCCAAGGATGGGTGTAGTTCATGCACACACTATGCAATGCATGAAACAAATTTGTCATTTTGGATTTTGAAACTGGGAACAATAAAATGAGAACACCTAAATGGTACCGAGGTGTGAGTCCTCTATGGTGCCAGGACTACTCCAACAATGATCAAGAAAATAATTAAAACAAAGAGAGAAATAGACAAACCATGAGAGGGTAGGAGCCTCCAAGGCTTGCTAATCTTCCATCATATCATCACTATCATCACTTTCCTCATTAGAAGTGGTCTCATTGCCACTTCCCTCTTCATTTGCTTCTTCACCTTGCTCATCATCTTGCTCACCATCATTTTCTCCTTCTTCACTTGCTTCCTCATCAATGTTATCATCAACTTCTTCTTTACCAACAACCTCATTGTCTCCCAAAACGACCCTAGATGCACCCGGAAATAGGACTTCTCTATCCGCCCAACTAGGCAAAGGACATGATGGATCAAGTAGTCCTTGCCTAGCTAAGTGTAGGAGGGGTGGATATTGAGCCAAGTAAGCATTTTTGCGATCCTCAAAGGCTTGCTTGTGCATTGCTTGCATGAGAAGAGTCAAATAATCATTTCTAGCTTCAACTCCTTCCGGCTTGAACTCTTGATACTCAAAAGGGTAAGGTGGTATGACAATGGAAAAGGAGGGCATTTCAAGTTCACCCTTTTGTTGTTGGATAATATACTCGGCCTCTTTAGAAAGGGGAAGTAGATAATTGGTCCGGTGGACGCTTAGACGACAAATCTTTGAAGGCAAGGTGAACGATCTAGCTTCACTAGTGAGCCATCCATACTCGGTGTCAAGAGGATTATGGGCAACCCACTTGTACTTGTGTATCATAGTATGCAAATCAACAAGATGACCACCCGTCTTTGCTTTATACTTGTTATCCTTGTTAAAGTTAGGATCAAAGTACTTAGCTAGGATAGTGACTAGGCCGCCATTAACAATAACGGTAGTGCCCTTATTCCCACAATCAATGTTGAGCCATCTATCTACCAAAAGCCTCAAAGAGTTGAAAGGCTTGGTGTGTACTCTTCCAATGTTCAAAGCCGATTTAAGAAGAATAAAATCAAGTTTGGTGAAATGGTTGGTATCTTTCCTTGCAATAATGGTGTTTCCTATGACCTTGTGCCATACCCTTATGCCCGGATGGTGGACTAAAAGAGCACGACTCGCATGAAAGTCTTCAAATTTCCTCCCGGAAATTGCCTCCCAAAGAGGGTCGGGGTCATACTTTCCATAATTCTTAAAATAACTCGGTTCATCACAAAGACCCAAGATTTCACCCAATTCCCTGAAGGAAATGCGTCTACTAACATTAGCTAGACGAAACTCGAGATTCTTCCTAGTCTCAACTTTGGTGACTTTCAAAGAATTCAAAAACTCCAAGGTAAGGGAGGGGTATGTCAATTCTTTTGATTCAAACAATTTCTCTAACCCCATGGCTTTGAAAAAGGCTCTAGTTTGCTCAAGGACACCCAACTTATCCAAGGTGTCTTCACAAATAAATTTGGTGGATTGAAGTGATTTCCTAGCAAACTTGGCAAAAGTATTTCTATGGGTTTCGGAAATAAAAGTTACCTCCGGATAATGAAAGTTGATCAATTTCCGGAGTAGAAGATGTTGTTGCTCCCATAGAAGGTTGTTGTTGTTGTTGCACTTCCAAGTTTGGGGTTGCTACCACCATAGCCAATGCTTTCTTTGCTTGAAGAGCCTTTTGCCTTTGTGAAAGTGTCTTTGGTGCCTTTGTTGCCTTTGTTGCTCCCTTAGTCATTGCCATTGATGAATTAACCAAGAAAAGAATGAAAAATCTTCAATTTGTAGTGTACCCAAATCGATTTAAAGGTGAAAGGCTTTGCCTTTATGAATTCAAAAATCGACTCTAAGGTTGAAGATATTGTGCTTGGTTTTGGTTTTTATTGAAAAAAGAGTGATCGATTTGTTGCTAAAAGGATGATTTGATTTGATTTTGGTGAACGTAGTTGAGGAATTTTGTTTTTGTGATGGAGAGGATGAGGGTTTTGATGTTTTGAAGTAGTGTTATGAATGAATGAATGAAGGTGAGAGGGATTTTATAAAGACCGAAAAAATTCGAACTGCAGGGGCAATCCGTGCGGTTTCTGCCCAATACGGGCGGATTCTGCACTTTCTGGGTTTGGGAAAAACTCGCCTAAGGACGGGCGTCTTTAAGAAAAGACGCTCGGATTCGCTGACACGGGATGGGCGGATTCTTCAGAAGACGGACGGATTTCAGTCCAGGAATTTTTCTTGTTTTCCTCAGCAGAGAAGACGGGCGCCTTCTTTCCAAGACGGACGGATTTTCAGAGACGGGCGGATTTCAGTCCAAGACGCCCGGATTCTCTTACAGTCAAAAATCTTTCAAAATTTCAGCTTATAGGGATGTGTGTCTTCTACCCAGTACGCTCGGATTGCATGAAGACGAGCGGATTCTCTTGAATCCGCTCGGATTCGACCCCTTTGTACCCGGATTCAGTTCCATCCGTGTACAATGCATATCCCTTATCATTCTTCTATTCTTCTTCAAATCTTGTGTTCTTCATTGTGGGGGCACTACTAAGGCATGGATAGCCTAGGCAATTGCCATCCCCACACTAAGCTAGAGCACTACACATCAATTGAAATTATTAGTCCCTCCCTCACTTCTCTCTCAAACATGACAATTATCTTGATCAAAGTAAATGAAAATCCAAAGATGATAAAAATGCAATACAAGAATTGAAATGCGAGTTAGGGAGTTAGAAATATTTACAAACGGTGGTTTAGGAGGACTCCACCAAACTCTCATTCTTGATGAGATGTCAAGGGGGCATGTTCAAGGTGTTGTTGATGTTGCTCAACACCTTGAAAAAGTAATCAAAATCTTGTTCATTATTGTTATAGAGGTCTTCAATAGACCTTGGCCCTTGTTGTCGGTCTTGATCGATGACATTACCAATGTAGGGATTAAAAATCCCTTCAAATTCGTCGTCCCAAAGACCACAAACTTCATTAAGTTGATCATTGAAAATCTCTTGATTTGATGGAGACAACTCTCCCAATTTCTTCTCTTGGCCAATGAGACCATTCTCTTCTTCTTTGATTGATTTTGATGAGCTTTGCAAGCTCTCCTTGTCATAATTCACTTGTTCTTTGAATGGAGCATCTTCAATTTTCTTCTTCCATTGGAGTTCCGATTTCTTCCTCTCATCCTTTCGGCTATAATGATCAATCATGAAACATGGTTCATGCAAACGAGGAGCTCTCATAGTCTTGTCAAGATTAAAGGTTATGCTTTCATCTCCCACTTCTAGAGTGAGCTCACCATGTTTCACATCAATTACCGCACCCGCGGTGTGTAGAAAAGGTCTTCCTAGAATGATTGGAATGTTGGAATCTTCCTCCATATCAACAATGACAAAGTCCACCGGGATGAAAAACTTCCCAATTCGTACGGGGACATCTTCCCATATCCCTAATGGTGTCTTCGTTGATCTATCGGCCATTTGGAGTGTGATGTTGGTGCATTTAAGCTCTCCCATCCCCAACCTTTTACTCACCGAGTACGGCATGACACTCACACTAGCCCCTAGATCACATAAGGCTTTGTTGATCGTTGTGTCGCCAATGGTACACGGTATTTAGAAGCTTCCCGGATCCTTTAGTTTTGGAGGTGAACTCCCTTGAATTATTGCACTACTCACCTTAGTGAAGGCGATAGTCTCAAGTTTCCGGATCGACTTCTTCTTTGTGAGGATATCTTTCAAGTATTTCGCATAGGCCGGTACGTGATTTATTAATTCCGTGAAAGGAATTGAGACTTCCAAATTTTTCACAATTTCCATGAACTTTCCAAGTTGATCATCAAATTTGGGCTTGGCTTGACGACTTGGAAAACGAAGTCTAATCACAATGGGCTCCTTCTCCTTGACCTTGTCTTCATTTTTCTTTGAACTTTCTTCTTTTGATGATTCTCCATCTTTGGAGTTTTGCACAATTTCTTCCTTATCACTAGCTTCCACAACTCCATCCTCAACTTGCTTCCTTGGTGCTTCATACCTTGTACCACTTCTCAAGTGAATGGCAATAACCGTTTCATGTCTTGGGGGATTACTTTGAGGTGGTAATTGCCCCTTTTGTCTTTGGGAGCTTGAAGATGCTAGTTGAGTCAATTGTGTTTCCAACATCTTGGTGTGAGCTAGGATGTTGTTGATGGTGGTTTCCTTTGCTTGACCATCTTTTTGCATTTGAGTGAAAAATTCTTGTTGATTCTTTTGCATTTGGAGGACCGCTTTTTGGACATCAAAACCTTGGTCATTTTGGTGATTGTATGGATTTTGATTTTGGTAACCTTGGTTTTGATTGTAAAAGGGTCTTTGATTTTGGTTTCTCATGGGTGGTGGAGTGCATGTTGTTTGAGGGTTTTGAACATTTTGGCTTTTGTATGAGAGATTTGGATGGAATTTGGTGTTTTCATTGTAATAGTTGGAATAAGGGGTACCCCTCTTGTATGCTTGGAAAGCATTCACTTGTTCATTTGTTACCCTACATTCACTTTGGTCATGTCCCAAAGTTTCACAATTCTCACATATCCCACTTGGGATTGATGAAGATTCCGTCATGGCATTAACATGATGTTTTGGTGATTTTGAGACTTCTTCAAGTCTAGCCATAGCTTTTTCAAACTTCAAATTGATTGTGTCAATATGAGCACTAAGTTGAGCACCCAATTGAGTAACGGAGTCCACTTCATGCTTTCCTCCTCTAGTAGCCTTGCGAGGTCTACTATATTGTGAGTTATGGACCGCCATTTCCTCAATCTTGTTCCATGTTTGATTGTCATCAACTTCGTTGAACATTCCATTTGATCCATGTTGAGAATGTTCCTTGAATCCTCATATAAACCGTTCCAAAATTGTTGTACCAAGAACCATTCGCTAAGTCCATGGTGAGGACATGAGCGACAAATTCCCTTGAACCGCTCCCAAGCTTCATACAAAGATTCTTCATCCCTTTGCTTAAAACCCGTAATTTGAGCTCTTAGCATGTTAGTCTTTTCCGGTGGGTAGAATTTTTTGTAGAAAGTTAGAGCCAACTTCTTCCAAGAATCTATTCCGAGAGTGGCCTTGTCAAGGCCCTTCAACCATTGTTTCGCGGTGCCGATTAGAGAAAAAGGAAATAAGACCCATCGAATTTGGTCTTGAGTCACACCGGTTTGAGAGATTGCATCACAATAGTCGCAAAAGGTTTCCATATGAGAATGAGGGTCTTTACTAGGCATCCCTCCAAATTGGCTCCTTTCGACTAATTGGATAAAGGCGGATTTGGCAATAAAATTTCCGGTTAGATGTTGTGGTGTAGGAGTACCATTGGGTAGGTTCTCCTCGATGGGTACGGAATGTGACGAGAATTTAGGCATTGTAGGTTGATTTTGTGGGGTATTGTGTAATGGGTTCTCCTCCTTCTATTGCGAAAGGGTTGATGAACTCAATAGTTGGTTGAACAACTTCACTAATACCTCTCAAATTCCTCCTAGCAAATCTCCTATTGTTCGTCAAGGTTCTTTCAATTTCACGGTCAAAGAGTAACAAATCACCTTGTGACCTTCTAGACATGCAAAATATCAAACAACTCGAAAACAATTAGAACAAACCTTGAGGAGTTTTACTTCCCCAAGGCGAAGAAAGACACAACTAATAACAATAAAAGGAAATCTAAATCAAGTAAACACCGTCCCCGGCAACGGCGCCATTTTTGATCCGTCCGTTTCGTGTTCACAATTAAAGGTGTGGTCGTTGGGTCACGTCCGAATCAAAACACAATTTATAGCTTCACAAACAACTCTACAATTAGTAAAGAGGCAAGTAAAGGTCGGATCCCAAGGGACGGGTATTGAAATGAGATTTCTATTGAAACTAGTGGTGTCTTAGGGGTGTCACAATTTGGGTTGATGTAGAAGGTCACTAACTAAAATAGCAATGAAAATAAACAAGCAAGATGAATTAAAAGGGGTGTAAACAATTGATTAAAAAGCACTAGGGTGTCATGGGATCATAGGGGAATCATGGGAATTGATCATACAAACATGTTCTCAAATTATAAGCAAGCAATTATTGTTGTGATGGATTGAGTTGGGTTATATCTTACAATCCTAGGAAAGTTTGGGTTCCGGAGCCGAATCGATTAGATTGTACAACACCTATAAGTCGACTTAATCTTCCCTACTCAACAACATGCATGGTCTAATGAGACTCGAGTTGGGTTATGTCTTACAAGTCTCATTGAAAAGATAGGAGATGGTGGTAAATGCAAGGATTTATAGGCTTAGCATTTCATCAAATATAACATGTGCATGAGTTGAGATCAAGACAAGCAAACAAATAAAACATGAAAGCATATTAATTTAAGCATGAATCATTCCCCATGTTGGTTTCCCCTAATCACCCATTAACCCTAGCTAAGAGACTACTCACTCATTATCATGTTGATCATGCTAGCAAGGTTGTCAATCATACCAACAAAATGAAACATGATGAATAAATGAAAGTAATTAACAATAATTAAAAAGGGATTAAGAGAATTATACCTACTAATGATTCCAATAATAAAGAAAAGATAAAAGAAGTACTTGATGCTTGATTGAGAGGTTGTCAATCTCCCAATAATAACCCAAATAATCTTCAATTACCCAAAATAAAGGTTGAACAAGGGAGAGATTAAGGAAATAAAACTTGTATTAGAACTTGATAAATTGTTGATTACAAAACTAAAGAGAGATTTGATTGATATTAACTACTCTAATTATTGATAAGAAGAACATGCTCTTCTAATTAGACTAATGGGGTATTTATAGTGGAAATTAGGGGGATGCATTAGGGTTAACTAAGGGCTAAACTAGTAATTACACTTTTTAGATTGAGCAGGGAGGAGCCAGTATTTTCCGAAGGAAGGGCTTCTTTCTTTGTAGCTTGGAGAAGACAAAAATGCGTTGTAGAGGAATCCGAGCGGATCAGGGTCGGGACGGGCGGATTCTGGCGATGGAACTCGAGCGGATTCAAGAGAATCCGGGCGGATTGTGGTGGCTAAACCCGAGCGTCTTGGTGGAAAACCGCACGGATTGTGCAGGTGGAGGACGGCCGGATTGTAGACAATCCGCACGGATTGTGCCTCAGCAAGAGTTCTTCTTCTTTTCTTCCCTTTTCTTCATAAATTCCTTGGGGATTTCCTTGGGGACTCAAGGATCCTTTCTCAACATTGCTCATCTACTATCATATATACAAAGGCCTTCTAATCTTGTCTCTCCTTGATGCTTGGTCATTGAATTCGATCAATTTAGTCTCGTTTTGCCATGAAAATGCAAGATTCTTACTCCTTTCCTACCAAGGGATCAAAATCTCAAAGAATATGCAATACAAAGAACTAAAGATAATAATTGACCCAAATATGCACTAAAAAGCATGGGAACAAGGCTAATTCGGGGGCTAAAAATGCACTAATTATGGTCACATCACCAATACCATCAAAAGAAATTTTAAAAAATTATTGCTCCTCTTTGGAGACAGCATCAGCACTTCCACTCTTGGCCTGATCAGCCTCAGCATCGACATCCTGCTCCCCTGGAGAATCGACCTCCTGTTCATTTCCCATATTATGCAGGTCAGGATACTTAGAAGCAGCAAAGGCCATCTCAGCTTCAGGGTTCCAGTTTGCCCTGGCCTCCACACACTCTCACATAACAGCCACTTTTCCCTTAATATAAAAATACAGAGAGGCATCATCAAGTTTGAACTCTAAATCATCCCTCTTCAGGGTAAGCTCCTCATTCCTATCCAGCGCCTCCTGCAGAAGTTGTTTGCTTGAGCCTGCCTAAGCCTTGGCAGCATCCCTCTCAGTCTGAACCTTCGCCAAATCAGCAGCCCTTGCAGCGAGATCAGCCCGAACAAAGTCCACTTCAGACTTCATCTTGTCATAATCTGATCTCATAAGGTCAATCGGCTACCAGAGAAGTAGCCTGATAAGCGTTGTGGAGATAGGCCGCAGCTGACGTGACTCATTTTATAGCAGATTTAGTCCCCGAATTAGCCTCGTTCCTATGCTTTTTAGTGCATACTTGGGTCATTTACTATCTTTAGTATTTCGTTTTGCATATTCTTTAAGGTTTTGATCCCTTGGTAGGAAAGGAGTAAGAACCTTGCATTTTCATGGCAAAATGGAGCTAAATTGATCGAATCTAATGACCAAGCATCAAAGTGAAGACAAGACTAGAAGGCCTATGTAAATAATGAAGTAAATGGGCAATGATGAGATGATCCTTGCATCTCCAACAAGATCCTTGAAGATTGTTGGAGAGAGAAAAGAAGAGAAGCTGACTGGCTAACAATCCGGGCGTCGCAGTGCACGGGACGAGCGTCCTGGCCTACTACAATCCGAGCATCCCGTGGCCAATATGCTCGTCCTGGCCCCTCTCAATCTGAGCATCGCCCTCAGCAAGCCGCTCGAATTCCTCTCCAGTGCAGACCGTCCCTCCCTCAAGCCGCTCGTGATGAGCATATTCTATGAAGACTAGCGAAGCGGAGATGAGCATCTCCTTCGAGAGGAGCAATTCCTCAACTTTCTTAAGGGTCGTAATCGTCATTTAAGCCCTTAGTAACCCTAATTTATGTACCTAATCCTTAGTATAAATACCCCATTGTACTAATTAGATTATCATGTCCTTCTTATGCTCTTTTTAGGTTATTCTAATCCAATTTTAATCTCATCTTAATCTTGTAATCAACTCTTAATTAAGCTTTAATACAAATCTCATTTCCTTAATTCTCTATTGTTCATCATTTATTTTGGGTAATTGAAGATTATTTGGGGTTTATTTGGAGGATGACAACCTTCCATTAATCATCAAGTACTTCTATTATTCTTTTCTTAGTATTTTGGAATCATCATTAGGTATAATTCTCTTAATCCCTTTTTAATTATTGTTAATCATCTTCATTTATTCATCATATTTTGTTTTGCTAGTACGATTGACAACCTTGTTAGCATGTTAAACTTGATAATGAGTGAGTAGTCATCTTAACTAGGGTTAATGGGGAATTAGGGGAAACCAACATGGGGGATGATTCATGCTTAATCTAGTATGTTCACATAATTTATTTGCTTGCTTGTTGTGATCTCAACTTATGCACATGTTATGTTTGATGAAATGCGAGCCTATGAATCCTTGCATTTTTTACCCATCACTTACCTATTCAATGAGACTTGTAAGACATAAACTAACTCGAGTCTCATTAGACCATGCATATAGTTCAGTAGGGAGGATTAAGTCGACTTGTAGGTGTTGTACAATCTAATCGATTCTGCTCCGAGACCCAAACCTTTCTAGGATTGTAAGATATAAACCAACTCGATCCTATCACAACAATAATTACTTGCTTATAATTTCAGAATATATTTGTATGATCAATTCCCATGTATCCTCTATGAACCCATGACACCCTAGTGCTTTTAATCATTTGTTTACATCTTAATCATCTTGCTTGCTTTCATCGCTTTATTTTTATTGTTGATTAGTTTAGTTGATCTTCTACCTCAACCCAAATTGTGACACCCTTAGACACAACCATTTGCAATCGAAAATCCTACATCAATACCCGTCCCTTGGGATCCGGCCTTTACTTACCTCTTTACTAATAATAGAGTAGTTTGTGAAGTTATAAATAATGTTTTGGTCTAGGTAACTTTTGACGACGAGTAACAAAACCGACGAACCAAAAATGGTGTCGTTGCTGGGGACGGTGTTAACTTGATTTGATTTTCTTTGATTGTTTTTAGTTGTGTCTTTCTCTACCTTGGGGAAGTAAAAATCCTCAAGGTTTGTTCTAATTGTTTTCAACTTGTTTGATATTTTGCATGTCTAGGAGATCACAAGGTAACTTGTTACCCATTGATCTTGAAATTGAAAGGACTTTGACCAATAATAGAAGACTTGCTAGAAATACTTTAAGAGGTATTGGTGAGATTGTGGATATTAAACCAAACAACATTGAGTTCATCAACCCTTTTGCAAGAGAAGGAGAAGATAACCCAACACATAACCCACCACAAAATCAACCCACAATGCCTAAATTTTCATCACATTCCATACCAACCGAGGAAAACCTACCAAATGGTACTCCCACACCACAACATTTGACCGGTAATTTCATTGCAAAATCCACATTTATCCAATTAGTCGAAAGAAGCCAATTTGGAGGGATGCCTAGTGAAGACCCTCATTCTCATATGGAGACTTTTTGTTACTATTGTGATGCGATTTCTCAAACCGGAGTTACTCAAGACCAAATTCGATGGGTCTTATTTCCTTTTTCTTTGATTGGTACGGCGAAACAATGGTAAAAGAGCCTTGATATGGCTACTCTTGGTATTGACTCTTGGAAGAAATTGGCACTTGGTTTCTACAAGAAATTCTACTCTCCGGAAAAGACAAAATGCTAAGAGCCCAAATCACGGGATACAAACAAATGGACGAAGAATCTTTGTATGAAGCTTGGGAGCAATTTAAAGGAACTTGCCGCTCGTGTCGTGGTTCTTGGTACAACAATTTTGGAATGGTCTTTATGAAGACTCCCGAAACATTCTCAACATAGGATCAAATGGTATTTTTACCGAAGTTGATGATAATCAAACATGGAACAAGATTGAGGAAATGGCGGTCCATAACTCACAATATAGTAGACCTCGGAAGGCTACTAGAGGAGGAAAGCATGAAGTGGACTCTATTACTCAATTGGGTGCTCAACTTAGTGCTCATATTGATATCATTAATTTGAAGTTTGAGAAGGCTATGGCTAAGCTTGAAGAAGCCTCCAAATCTAAGCAACATGTGAATGCCATGGTGGCATCTTCATCAATTCCAGGTGGAGTATGTGAGAGTTGTGGAACTTTGGGACATGAGCAAAGTGAATGTAGGGGAACAAGTGAATGCTTTTAAAACATATAAGAGTGGTACCCCTTATTCGAACTATTACAATGAAAACACCAAATTCCATCCCAACCTCTCATACAAAAGCCAAAATATTCAAAACCCTCAACCAGCATACACCTCAACTCCAATGAGAAACCAAAATCAAAGACCCTTTTACAACCAAAACCAAGGTTAGCAAAATCAAACTCCATACAACCAATCCAATGACCAAGGTTTTGATGTTCAAAAAGCGGTCCTCCAAATGCAAAAGAACCAACAAGAGTTTTTCACTCAAATGCAAAAGGATAGTCAAGCAAAAGACATCACCATTAACAACATACTAGCTCACAAAAAGATGTTGGAGACCCAAATGACTCAATTAGCATCTTTAAGTTCACAAAGACAAAAGGGGCAATTACCACCTCAAGGTAATCCCCCAAGATAAGAATCGGTGAGTGCCATCCATTTGAGGAGTGGTACAAGGTATGAAGGACCGAAGAGACCCGTTTATGAGGATGTTGTGAATGGTAGTAACAAGGAAAGAGTTGTTGAAAACTCTAAAGAAGAAGAACCCACCATACAAGAAGTTTCATAGGAGAATGAAGAGAAGGCTAAAGAGAAGGAACCTATTGTGATTAGACTCCCTTTTCCAAGTCGTCAAGCTAAGCCTAACTTTGATGACCAACATGGAAAATTCATGGACATTGTGAAGAATTTGGAAGTCTCAATTCCATTTACGGAACTAATCAATCACGTTCCGGTCTATGCAAAGTATATGAAAGACATTCTTACAAAGAAGAAATCCATCCGGAAGCTTGAGACTATTGCTTTCACTAAAGTGAGTAGTGTCATCCTACAAGGAAGTTCACCTCCAAAACTAAAGGATCTGGGAAGTTTCTCCATTCCATGTACCATTGGTGACACCACGATCAACAAAGCTCTATGTGACCTTGGGGCAAGTGTTAGTGTCATGCCATATTCGGTAAGCAAGAGGCTAGGAATGGGAGAACTCAAGTGCACTAATATCACACTTCAAATGGTGGATCGATCTACGAAGACACCTTTAGGAGTATGGGAAGATGTGCCGGTAAGAATTGGCAAGTTCTTTATCCCGGTGGACTTCGTTATTGTTGACATGGAAGAAGACTCCAACATTCCTATTATCTTAGGAAGACCTTTCTTGCACACCGCGGGAGCGGTGATCGATGTAAAACATGGAGAGCTCACCCTTGAAGTGGGAGATGAAACCATCACTTTCAATCTTGACAAGACAATGAGAGCTCCCCGATTACATGAGCCATGTTTTATGGTTGATCACTATAGCCGGCAAGATGATAGGAAGAAGTTGGCATTTCAATGGAAGAAGAAAGTGAATGATGCTCCGTCCAAAGAGCAAGGAAATCTCAACAAAAAGAGCTTGAAAATCTCACCCATGTGTAGATACCCAGTATCTGCTGAGACTCCGACAAACACCCGATGATTATCGGACTACAACATGTTTTGGAATCGCAGCGTTTGATCGACTGTTCGTGTACAACTTTACGTCAGAAAACTTAACGATTTCGAAAAAAAAAACATTTCAAAACATTTCTAAAATACCTGGAGTGTTTAATGCACGACGACGGGGTCGCAATAACACTAACTAGAGTCAAAACCGACACCTGACCAAAAACCGAGGAAGAAGGGATTCATAGTTGTTTGGCCCATAAAGACTAGTCTCAATTTTAGTTATAGAGGAAGATCCCATCAACTTTATTTTAATTCATTTTAAGTGAACCAATATCCAGCATGCGAGAATGAATAAACTAAGATGATGGCTTAAAATCGTGTGACATCTTTATGTCCATGATAACTAACATTCAATCTATATGAGTCAATTTTCATGCATATTAGTAGGTGGTTTGGTTTAAGCGGAATATGATGCACTAATTATCATGCGAAGAAAAACAACAAGAACGGAAAAACGTAAAACAAAAGCAAAGTCCTAGTGTGGCCTATCTACCAAAATGAACATAAATACAATTTTGGAATCCTTCCTAGGACCCGATAAGCTTGTCTTGATGTTCCATCTTGGTCCATGTAGCGGGAGTGAGTGATGTGAACATTATTTGCGCACATTTAGTCCCCTAAATTGAGCCTATTTTGCATACTATTATAACATTCTATGGCCATTTTATCCATCAAAACCTTCCTATTTGCTTTTCTATCGCATTTCATATGTTTTGTAGAAAAGGAGATAATAAGGCGGAAATTCCCGTCTTTTGTGCATATTTGGAAGCTTATTGATGATATTAAATGGACTAGTATGAAGAGGAGGCAAGAATGATGACCAAGGTTGTAGGAATAAAGTGTATATAGAAGGATCAAAGGGTTAAAAGTAAGAATGACGAGAGGGAAGGCATTACAAGAAGAAATTGCTCGGAACCCAAAAAACGAGTTGCTCCTTTGGCTCTGAAAGTATGCTAGATGGAACGGCGTCGAAAAAACAAGTGATCTAGGCTTTTGAATCACTCCAATAGGAGTCCGGATGAGAAAATGACATCTGTTTTACAATCCGAGGCCGAACAAAAAAGTTGTCCGCCAAGACGCTCGTCCCGCAGCAAAGACGCTCAGATTCTGGTTAAGCAAGACGCCCGTCTTCCCCACAAGACGCTCGGATTGTTAGACAGAAAGAAAAGATAAATACACAGCCTAGAATCCGCCCATCTTCCCAACAATCCGCCCGTCTTCCTACAAGACGCCCGTCTTCCCCTGAAGACGCCCGGGCAAAAACTCAGAAGACGCCCGTCTTCCCCTGAAGATGCCCGTCCAGAACCTCCAGAAGACGCCCGTTTTCTCCTGAAGATGCCCGTCCAGAACATCCCAAATTCGCCCGTCCCGTGCCTAAGACGCACGGATTCCAAGGCAGACCAATTTCGTTTCTTCAAGCTTCAAGAAAGATGTCCATCCTTCTAAAAAGACTAGCGTTTCCCTGCTCTAAACTAAAAAGTGTAA
Source organism: Silene latifolia (assembly GCF_048544455.1). Classification (NCBI taxonomy): domain Eukaryota; kingdom Viridiplantae; phylum Streptophyta; class Magnoliopsida; order Caryophyllales; family Caryophyllaceae; genus Silene; species Silene latifolia. The sequence goes on from NC_133536.1 coordinate 52,965,746, forward strand.
TTACTAGTTTAGCCTTAGTTAACCTAATGAAATCCCTACTATAAATACCCCATTTGTAGTAATCAAGAGGGGGGCTCTCTTAGCTAGAAAAATCCTTCCTTAGATTAGATTAGAAGTAGATTAGAATAGATTACTCTTCAATCTTTCCACAAATTACACATTAATCTCTCCTTAATTATTGTTCAAGTTTATTATTCAAGTTCATCACTTTTGAGTAATTGAAGATTATTGGGTTATTATTGGGAGATTGGCAACCTTCCATCAATCAATCAAGTTTCTTCTATTATTCTTTGCTTTATTATTTGGATCATCTTAAGTTGGTATAATTCTTTTACCCTTTACTCTTTATTGTTTATTTCCCCATTCTCTTATCATGTTTATACTTGTTGTGATGATTGACACCATTAATGACATGTTTCCCATGATAATGAGTGAGTAGTTTCTTTTAGCTAGGATTAGTGGGTAATTAGGGGAAACCAACATGAGATTGATTCATGCTTAATTTAATATGTTCACATGATTAAATTGCTTGCTTGCTGTGATGTCAACTTTATGCACATGTTATGTTTGATGAAATGGTAAGCCTATGAATCCTTGCATTTACAACCATCTCTTATCTACTCAACTTGACTTGTAAGATATAAACCAACACGAGTCTTGTTAGACCATGCATAGAAGTTGAATAGGAGGAAAGTAAGTCGACTTGTAGGTGTTGTACAATCTAATCGATTCGGCTCCGGGACCCAACCCTTCATTTGAACCGTAAGACATAAACCAACTCGGTTCCTCCACAACATTAATTGCTTGCTTATAATTGTAAACATGTTTGTATGATTAATACAATGAATCCCCTATGACCCCATGATATCCTAGCACTTCTAATCAATTGTTTACATCTTTCCTTTTATTGCTTGTTTTACCTTATTGCTTTTATTAGTCTAGAACACAACTACAAACCCAAACAAACTGTGACACTAGCATAAATTGAGATAGATAGACTTAGAACCCAAAGCACACCGTCCCATGGATTGACCTCGACTTACCACTAACTAGTAGTTTGTTGAGTATTATAAATGTGTTTAATTGGATGTGACCCGACGACATCACCCCATCAAAATGGCGTCGTTGCCGGGGACGGTGTTATGTGATTAAGTTCTTACTTGTTTGTCAATTTTAATTGTGCTTTAACTTTGAGGAACTTGTTCCTCAATGTTTGTTTTTACCGTTTTCTTGTAGTTTCCATGTTTGTAGTTGTATCTTTATCTTAGCTATGATGGCTCAAGACTTGACATATGGAGTATGTGGTGGATCTTTTGAGTATGACTATGGGTATGAGGAGTTTGAGGAGCAAGTCAACACAAACCTACCTTACACCTCATACAATGAAAATCCTAACTACTACCCCAACTTTCCCCACCAAAATCACCACATCCAATACCCACAACAACCAACCACCCAAAACTCACTTTACAACCAATTCCAAATGCCACAATACAACCACTTTCACACCTACCCACAACAAGAAGATAAACCCATTCAACATGTGATTCTCCAAATGATGGGAGATCAACAAAACTTCTTCAAACAAATGCTAGAAGAGAGCCAAAGAAAGGACATTGTTCTTCAAGGCATTGTTACTCAAGGTGAGTAGTTGGAAATTCAAATTGCCCAAATAAAAGAAACCCAACTAACTACCCCTCACCACTCTTTAGACATTGACCATGAATGCGAGTTTGAAGGAGTTACCTTTGATGAGAAGTGGGAAGAGCCAACCTCATTGAGCTCTTGTGAGTATGAAAGTGTGGTGTTCGATGAGGAAGATATGAAGTTGAGTAAGCCAAATACTATTAACCTTTGTAAGTATGAGGGTGTATCATTTGATGTGAATGTTGAGATGGTGGAGGAAGAATTAATGAAGAGGAGTGAAGCCCCCATCTATGATTCATATGGAGATAGCGATGATAACAAGCCTATGGAAGAAGCTTATGTGGGATATGTGTCTTGCAATGAAGAAGAGGAATGAAGTTGTGAGATTGCCTTACTTGAGGAGCCCATCCTTGAGAAGTTTGAGGTATGCTTCCATGAAGAAGATGAATTCCTTTTCCCCATTTCCCATGAAGACTACTTGGCCCCTACCATGGAGCCAATGATTGTTGGAGACGATATGGTGGACCTTCTTCAAAAGGTCAAGGCATCATACAAAAGCTACTTGTTGGCAAAGCTCAAAGAGAAACTTCCACGTGAAGCTACTTGTGGAAATTTGGCACCCACAATGTCCACTTCCAAGGAACTCGGTCATCAAGGACATAATGATTCTCCTTCTACTAATGAAGGATTGATAAATTCAAATGCTATCATCATCACCGAAAGTGAAAGAGAAGGTGGTAAGTGGAAGTCTCCGGACGAAAATAAACCATACTTCATACCTAGTGATCAAAGGAATCATGGGCTAATTGGTTTGAAACATCGTGAATATCCAAGTGCCAAGAAGAGGAAGAAAACAACAATGAATGACAAATTCCTTTGGCCAAGCTTCGTCTTGAAGTTAAGCAAACCATACTTATGCTTATTTGGAGCTTGTTCACAAGCTTTTGATCTTCTACTAAGAGCCTTGAGCTCTATGGACAAGAACCTTTACAATTTGAACATAGTTTGCTGGAGTCCTACCTCAAACCACCATTTGTATGATACCCTTCTCTCCCTCTCTCTTTTATATATACATTGCATTTAGTGTAGTTTTCGCATGCAATTGTATCATATTTCATTTGGATTAGCTAGTTCATATAGTATAGTTGCATTGTAATATATCTCATATGATTCATGCAGATAGTTGCATATAGACTAAAATTCATGCATAGTTACCAATGGTCAAACCTATTCATTTCTACACTAGAAATATTGTTTAAATCGGTTTGGGGAGGTTTGATCATAGGTGACCATAGTTTACTAGAAATCATGCATCATTTAGTGTAATGTAGATTGCATTCATTTGTTATATATGTCATATAGAACTAGTTTAGATCCCGCGCAATAAATGCGCGGTATTTGTTGAGTTTTTATTTTTAGAAAAAACAAATTTAACTATAAAACTAATCAAAAAATTGAGTAATGTCATGAAGTGTATATATTTTTAAACAAAATTAATGAAATTTGTTATAATTTTTTTATTAGCATATCATTTAGTTACGATTTAACTTACAACGAACGAATTTTTTATCACAAAAATCTTAGAGACAAATTTTAAATAAGGGATTATATCAAAATAGGAAAGTAAATAAGAGATTTTATCAAAATAGTAAATGTGGTTTAGGTGGGAAAACTTGAAACTTTTCCTATTCTTTCAGTAAATAGGGGATAATTAAATTTTAAATTTTGTTTTAAGAGTCAACAAATAAATACAATATTTAAGATATATTTTTGTATAAATATTCACAAATAAGAATTATATATAAGGTAGGTCAAGATTTGTATAGAACATAGAATGAGCAAAAATGTTAAGCCCAAAACGTGAGAATAACTACTAAACATATTAGGCCCAACTAATAGCTGAAGTAATTTGAGCAGGAAAATTTTTAGATTCGCCTATTCTTTTAGTAAATAGAGGATTGCATTTAGCTAGAGCATGCATTCATATCATATCATTGCATTTGTACTTTACTTCAAAAAATCAAAAATCCAAAAACATGTATTTCCTTTTTATTCCTACTCCTACATGTACATTAAGGACAATGTCCAAAATAAAGTGGGGGATGAGAATTTATATTCCAAAAAATATAAAAATCGAAAAGTTTCGAAAAATCCCAAAAATATGTTCTTTAATTTTATAAAAACAAAACCCATAAAAATTTGAAAAATTGAAAAACTCAAAAACATGTTCATTTCCTTTGTAGTGTAGTCTTATATATATATATATATATATTATTGTATATATTATGTTTGTCTATCCTTGTTCACATTGATTGACTACGCCACATCCGAGACATGAGGATATTGAAGACCGCATGGTATGATCTTTCTAATCTCCTTTTTCCTCTTTATGTTAATGACTATGTGGCTTTATTTTGATTGATGCATGCGGTATAACAATGTGAATTTAGGACTTGCATTTAGTTTATATGACATACTAGTTGGTAGAATCATATGCATTAGGATGTATATATGTTAGTTGCATCATGGCATGTAGTTTGCATGTTAGAAAATTTTGCGAAACCGTCTACTTGGGAAGCTTGACAAGTGTATATAGGCCCTAGTAGATGCTTTTTCTTCTTAAGACTTTGCTTGTTAGAATACTTGTAAAACACCGTAGGATGTGTCATGCTAGTATCCTCTGACCCATGGTTTAAGGCCTAATCAAGAGTACCTTGTGGTGTGATAACTCCTTGGCTACCGTTTATTCCAAGGTGACCCTTGAAACCATGCATCCATCCATCATCCATGTTCTACCACATTTTTGTCAACAAAAAGGAATGGGCACAAAAAGAAATCAATTTGAGTTCAATGAAATGAAAAGTGAAAGAAAGTTTGCAAAAATGCATCAAATGAAAAGAGGAGCAAAAATAGAACTCATATGCTTCAAATATAAGGCACCCTCACTACATATGGGGTGAGTTTGAAAATGTTCAAAAGAAATGCAAACAGTTGTCAAGTGTTGAAATGCCAAAAATCAAAAGAAATGGCAAGAAAGTGTTCTCAAATGTTATATGCCACACAAAATTGGGGGGGAAACAAAAACAAAAGCAAACTCCCAAAAGTGAAACTCGAATACTATTGATCCCTTTATCCATCGTATCCATTTTTGTGCATGGTAGAGAGGGGACGACCTTTCTTCTTGTCTAGGCAAGAGGGGGAATTCCGCGATCCTCCAGTGTTTCTAACACCATAGGGAGTCTACTCTTGACAAAAGCATTTAACGATTGAGGACAAAGGTACCCTAGCTTGACACAATTTGGAGGTGATTTATTGGTATCCTTCTAGGCTTAGTAGTTTGAAGAAATTGTATCTACGAAGGAGTGTGTACCCTTGAATTGCTTCCCTTGTTGATAAATTCCGCCACTTAGATGAGGAAAGTGGCTATTCTTTTGTAGATGCATCCATTACTTGATTTTGTGTGCTTAATGCTTGGATGTGTCGCCATTTTAGCAAGCCCCACCTTGCCTTATAAGAAGGCATCCTACCTCATGGTTGTCTTGTTGTGAGTTGAAGGGGCGGAGTGAGACCCGCTAATTGTCTCACATCGGCTATATTAGTAGGTTAGTTTAAATAAAGGTCTAGTTTTTGTCACCTCTTTACTCGGGACGAGTAAAGGTTCGGTTTGGGGATATTTGATGTGAACATTATTTGCGCACATTTAGTCCCCTAAATTGAGCCTATTTTGCATACTATTATAATATTCTATGGCCATTTTATCCGTCAAAACCTTCCTATTTGCTTTTCTATCGCATTTCATATGTTTTGTTGAAAAGGAGATAATAAGGCGGAAATTCCCGTCTTTTGTGCATATTTGGAAGCTTATTGATGATATTAAATGGACTAGTATGAAGAGGAGGCAATAATGATGACCAAGGTTGTAGGAATAAAGTGTATATAGAAGGATCAAATGGTTAAAAGTAAGAATGACGAGAGGGAAGGCTTTACAAGAAGAAATTGCTCGGAACCCAAAACAAGAGTTGCTCCTTTGGCTATGAAAGTATGCTAGATGGAACGGCGTCGAAAAAACAAGTGATCTAGACTTTTGAATCACTCCAATAGGAGTCCGGATGAGAAAATGACATCCGTTTGATGGGGTGATGTCGTCGGGTCACATCCAATCAGTGAGCAATCCAATCTCCATCTTTAGTCTTCTCAAAATTACAAATAAAAATTACAAAATAAACCTATTTACATTCTAATTTCAAAACCATAATACTAAAGAAAACCAAAGGAGATTCGAGTTCTCAAAATTTCATCAAGACTATGTAATACTCCGTATTTATATGTCTTGGGGTACTCTATCGAGTAGCCCTTACTCTGTCGAGTAAGGGCAAGTTGCGAAATAAAATAGTTTCTGACCTGTTGGGTACTCGATCGAGTAGCTGGGGTACTCGATCGAGTAAGGGGGTACTCGATCGAGTACCTTGGGTACTCGATCGAGTGTCCGGTTTACGGGGAGTTTTTCGCGGGTTTTGTTAATTATGCGATTAAGGTATTTAAACATAATCGTCATTGTTTTAAAACACTTTTACCAAAACCTAAAACCTGTTTAAGAGAGAAAGCAGTCATTCATCTTCCTAATCGCATCCATAGCAATTCCCGGAGTTCAGACGGTCAGTTCGTGTCGTAGTTCGTATCGTTGAGTTCCTTGCGTCGAGGGTAAGCTTTTAAAACAATTTTTATAATGTTTTGCTAAGTTTGGTTAAACCCTAATTTAGGGTTTGGGGGTTTTTGTGAGTAGTTTGTGATGTGTAGTATTTATGTGCTATATGATAGGAGGAGGATTCGTAGAAGAGGCGTTTTGACTGTTTGTAGATACCGTCTCGCTTGTTGTGCTTTCCGGTAGGATTTCTACTCAGTATTAGTCCCATAATGGGATATTGGTGATGTGTTGTAGTTAGTTGTTTGATATGATGATTGTGATTGTGATTGGCTGTTGATGGTTCTCGAGATGCGTTCTCGGCTGAGTGGGGTCACTTGCGGGAGTGACTTCACGCCCTAGTTTTGCCCTTCGTGGAACCCGCCAGGAAAGTGGATGTGCACATTAATGGACAGGGTTTATCGCTCGTACGATGAGCGGGGCTTAGGTGGGAACGGCTGCGGTCCCCCATGGCGTGGTGGTCCAAAGTGGACGGTCGAGTATTGAGATGATGGGAGTTGGTGTGTGTGTGTGCGTGTGTGTGTGGTTCAATTGTCTGTTTATCTTATTATTGTTATCTATATTGAATGTGTGATTAGTATCGACCCGGTGTTGTTTTGTAAACTGCGGTGATCCATTCGGGGATGGTGAGCAGATATTGAGCGGGTATTGAGATGAGTCTTGGGATATTTGGGATGCCACGACGGATGATAGGAGTCTTCCATTTGTAGCCTTAGTTTATTTACATTTCAGTTAGAACAGTCATTTGATAATAATGTATCGTACTTTGGTTTGGTTTTGAGGATTGTATTTATTCATTAAACTATTTATAATAAACGTTGTTTCTGTTTTGTCTATTTGATTATCATACCTCGGGCGACCGAGATGGTGATGTCTTCATACCTGAGTGGTCCTGGTAAGGCACTCGGAGTATGGGGGTGTTACAAATGGTATCAGAGCGACGATCCTGAAACCTGTAACCAATGAACTTAATGAACGTAGGGAGTCAATTAAAATGAACCTGGGGTAAAAGTTGTAGGAGCTAGTGCAAAGGCTTGGGAGACGTCCTAAAGTCGTGGGGGTCGCCCTACAACTTTGAACCGGTCACATGGGAAAGTGTTTGTCGAGTCATATGTGTGCTTGGTTAACGTGTTAACAATGTGATGAAGGGTGTGATTGTTGGATGTTGGAGGAGAAGTTGAGAATGTGAAAGAAAAGTAATATATGTTAGACTTGATGTTGGAATAACATGTTGGATGTTTACAATGTGGCTTTAATAGCATGATGAATTGATCTTGTTGATAGTAGAATAGATGCGTAGCATATTTATTATGATATCATGTGGTTTTATAAAGTTTAGCATGATAGTATATGACGTAATATGCGAGTAGCTTTTACGTATTAGTGGTACTCGATCGAGTGAGACTGACTCGATCGAGTGGGTTTTTGGCGATTTTGAGTCCAGAAACGAGTTTTGGGGCACTCGATCGAGTAACTAGGGGTACTCGATCGAGTAGGGGGTCACTCGATCGAGTAGCCTAGATACTCGATCGAGTGTGTAAGAGATCAGAAGGTCTGTTTGGTTCTGGAGTTTGGGTACTCGATCGAGTACGTGGGGCACTCGATCGAGTAGCCCGTTACTCGATCGAGTGTGTTTGGGAACTCGATCGAGTGGGTTCTGGGCATCGTGTTTTCGTGTTTTGAGGTTTAGTACGTGTGTTTATATTTACCCCTTTCTTATATAGCTTCAAGATGCCGCCCAAGAGAACTGCTTTGTATGCGAGAGCTGAGCTTATGACCACGGATGACATCGTTAAGATGTTAGAGCACCAGGATGCTCTTACTGAGACCCTGAAGAGAGTGAATGAGGACAAGGATAAGGGTAAGGAGAAGGAGGTTGATCATTCAAAGATCAGCCTCTACATTGCGAGGTTTAACCCGAAAGAGTACAAGGGAGTGGGGGAACCCAATCTGCTTGATAGTTGGCTGAGAGAGATGGAGAACATCTTGGACCTAGTTCATTGCCCTGATGAGATGAGAGTGGAACAGGCTGCGTTTTATCTGAGGGAGGCAGCAGGCAAGTGGTGGGATTCAGTGAAGGCGAGTGCTAAGGAGATATACACCAACCAAGGCTTACCTGCTATACCTTGGGAGGAGTTTCGTAGGGCTGTGAGGAAGGAGTTTGTACCGGAGCATGTGAGGAGTAAGTTGAGGGAAGAGTTTGATAAGTTTAAGATGACCGCTGAGATGTCGGTAGCCGAGTACTACTACAGCATAGTTCAATGAGAAGTCCGGTATCCGAGGATATGGGTTTGAGTGAGGAGAACCTGGCATTGAGGTTTGAGAGAGGGTTGACTACCACGATTATGGATAAGTTACCCGTGGGGATCCTTACCGATGTTAAGGAAGCTTATGAGAGGGCTGGAAGGGCTGAGAGGTTGGTGGAGATGGCTCAGGAGAGGTTAGGTGGGGAGAAGAGGAAGTCTGAGAGCGAGGGTGGTGGCTAATCGAATCACAAGAAAGGCAACCACAATCAGTCTAAGGGATTTTCTTCTGGGTCTGGTTTTAGTGCTGGGGCGTCCTTTGGGCGTGGCCGTGGGAGTGTGAGTAATAGCTGGGGAGTGACCTGCTTTGGTTGTGGTGGCGTAGGCCACAAGAGACATGAGTGCACGAGTGCACCGGGATCTTTTCAGAGACCTGCACAGAGCTTCGCGAGCAACAGACCGGCTGGATCATGGCCAAACCGGGGAAGTCAGAGTTACCAGAGTGGAGGCAACCGCAACGGCGGTAATTCTTATCAGAAGACACCGATGAGCAACAACAACAACAATCAAGGGTCGGGTGCTAAGCCGACCGCATCAGCTAGTACTGTCCAGGGAGGTGGACAGAAGACCAGTGGAAAGTTATTCATGATGGAGAAGAAGGCAACTGAGGAGGATGCGCACGTTATCACCGGTACATTCCTTGTTAACGGTATTCCTACGTTTGTTTTGTTTGATTCGGGGGCTTCTCAGTCGTTTGTGTCTTCGAGTCATGTAAAACAGTTGGGTTTGAGAGTATATGAGTCTGTTAGTGAGCAAGTTTTCATACCTTCGGGTGAGTCTGTACCGTGTGGGAGGTTGTTTAGAGATGTATCTTTGATGGTTGGGCAAGTCGATTTCCCTGTAGACTTGCTAGAATTTCCTTTTAACGGCTTTGAGATGATAGTTGGGATGGATTGGTTAGGAAAGTATAAAGCTAAGATAGACTGTCATCAAAAGAAAGTGTCTTTAAGAGGTCCAAAGGGTGTTAGTGTGTCTTACCGTGGGTTTCTAGTCAAACCCAAAGTTAAGTTGATTGCAGCTGTCATCTTGAAGTCGTATCTGAGGAAGGGATGTCCTCTGATTTTGTGCCATGTGAGAGATGACCGGATAGAGAGCCCGACAGTTGACGAGATACCGGTGGTGGGAGAGTTTGCAGATGTTTTTCCAGAGGAGATTCCGGGGTTGCCACCGAAGAGAGAGATAGATTTCACCGTAGAGTTGAAGCCAGGGACGGGGCCAATCTCTAAGGCACCGTACCGTATGGGTCCTAAGGAGATGGAGGAACTTAGGAAGCAGTTGGATGATTTGATAGAAAAGGGATACATTCGACCAAGTGTATCGCCTTGGGGAGCACCAGTTCTTTTCGTGAAGAAGAAAGATGGGAGTTTGAGGCTATGCATAGATTACAGGGAGCTGAACCGGGTGACGATAAATAACAAGTATCCTTTGCCAAGGATAGATGACCTGTTTGATCAGTTGAGCGGTGCAACAGTCTTTTCTAAGATTGATTTGAGGTCGGGGTACCATCAGGTGAAGATTAGAGAGGTGGACATACCGAAGACAGCTTTCACGTCAAGGTATGGCCACTATGAGTATGTGGTGATGCCGTTTGGGTTGTCTAATGCGCCGGCAGTGTTTATGGATCTGATGAATAGGATCTTGAGACGTTCTTGGACCAGTTTGTGGTGGTGTTTATCGATGACATCTTAGTCTACTCTAAGACTAAGGAGGAGCATGAGGAGCATCTGAGGATCGTGTTGCAGACTTTGAGGGATCATGAGTTGTATGCTAAGCTGTCCAAGTGTGAGTTCTGGTTAGAGAAAGTTGCTTTTCTGGGGCATGTAATCTCTAAAGATGGGGTAGCTGTGGATCCGGCGAAGATTGAGGCAGTGACAAAGTGGGAAGCACCAAAGAATGTTCCGAGGTTAGGAGTTTCTTGGGTTTAGCTGGATACTACAGACGGTTCGTGAAAGATTTCTCCAAGATAGCTAGACCGATGACAGCGTTGATGAGGAAAGAGAACAGGTTTCGTTGGGATGAGAGTTGTGAGACGGCGTTCCAAACATTAAAGGAGCGTTTGACCACAGCTCCTGTCCTCGCATTGCCTGAAGGGAGCGAGAATTTCGAGGTTTATACAGATGCCTCGAAGAATGGGTTGGGATGTGTGTTGATGCAGAATGGTAAAGTGATTGCCTATGCTTCTAGGCAGTTGAAGCCTTATGAGGAGAACTACCCTACTCATGATCTGGAGTTGGGTGCAGTGGTGTTTGCTCTCAAGATTTGGAGGCATTACCTTTATGGAGCAATCTTTAAGGTATTTTCTGACCACAAGAGTCTTAAGTACATCTTCACGCAGAAGGAGTTGAACATGAGACAGAGGAGGTGGATGGAGTTGATTGGCGACTACGACATGGAAATCATCTACCATGAAGGGAAGGCCAACGTTGTAGCTGATGCTTTGAGTAGGAAGAGTGTACATTCCTTGTGTACAGCTCTATCTTTGATGAGGCTAAGGGATGAGGTAGCGAGCTTTGGGATACATATGATGCAAAAAGGAGATGCCATGGGTGATATGACAGTACATCTGGAGTTTTATGATGACATTCGGGATAAGCAGGCTTTGGATCCTAAGATAGTGGAGTGGAGAGCTGGAGTAGAGAAAGGGACAGTGTCCCGGTTTTCCATTCATATATACAGATGGTAGTTTGAGGTTTGATGGTAGGTGGTGTGTTCCTAATGATGAGGAGTTGAAAAAGACGATCATGACAGAAGCACATTGCACACCATATTCAGTTCATCCAGGTGGAGACAAGCTATACAAGGATTTGAAGAAAACGTTTTGGTGGCCTGGAATGAAGAAAGAGACAGCTGAGTTTGTGTCCCGTTGTTTGACATGCCAAAGAGTTAAAGGGGAACAGAGAAGACCACAAGGTAAGATTCAGTCTTTAGAGGTGCCTGAGTGGAAGTGGGAATCCATTTCCATGGATTTCATTGTGGGTTTGCCTAAGAGTCAGCAAGGTAACAACATGATTTGGGTGATAGTGGATCGTCTGACCAAGTCAGCTCACTTTGTTCCAATGAAAGATACATGGACTAAGGCACAACTGGCTATGGCCTACCGAAAGAACGTGCTTAAGTTACATGGAGTCCCTAAGGACATAGTGTCTGACAGAGATGCGAGGTTTATATCGAGGTTTTGGAAGGAGTTGCAGGAATCGTTGGGAACAGCTTTGAAGATGAGTACATCATTTCATCCTGCGACAGATGGGAGATCGAGAGAACAATCAAGACCCTTGAGGATATGTTGCGAGCTTGTGTGATGGATTTTGGTGGTAGCTGGGAGCAGAGGTTGGACTTGATAGAATTTTCTTACAACAACAGCTATCACACCAGTATAGGTATGACACCGTTTGAGGCTTTGTATGGGAGGAGGTGTAGGAGTCCAATTTGTAGGGACGATAGTGCTGAGGCAGTGGTTTTAGGACCAGAGATGGTGCATGAGATGGTGGAACAGATTAAGATGATCAGGGAACGGATGAGAGCAGCCCAGGATCGACAAAAGAGTTATGCAGATCTACATCGTCGGGACATAGAGTTTCAAGTTGGGGACAAGGTTCTTTTGAAAGTGTCTCCGATGCGTGGAGTTATGAGATTTGGGAAGAAAGGCAAGCTAAGTCAGAAGTTTATAGGGCCTTATGAGATCTTAGAGCGAGTTGGGGAAGTTGCTTATCGTTTGGCTTTACCGGCTGCGTTGGAGAGAGTGCATAATGTGTTTCATGTATCGCAGCTGCGGAAGTATGTGAGTGACCCGTCACATGTGTTGGAGGCAGAGAGCTTAGAGCTAGATGAGTCCTTATCATATTTTGAGGTGCCTAAGCAGATCCTAGACCGAAAGGTTAGAAAGACCAGGAGTGGTGAGACAGTTTTGCTTAAGATCCTTTGGTCTAACCACGAGACTGAGGAAGCTACATGGGAGGCAGAGGATATCATGAAAGAGCGTTACCCTTTCCTTTTTTATCAGGTATGTATGGTTACGGGGACGTAACCTTGTTTCTTTTAGGGGGGTAGGAGATGATCGCGAGAGTTTTTAAGAGTTTTATACACCTTTTATATGTTGTGTCGGGATGTTTGTCTTGGGTTTGTATCATGTTTTATGTTCGGTTGCTGAGTCGGGAATGTTAGGGGAGTACCTTTGCTTAGTAGTGGTTTGAACTTCGGGGACGAAGTTCCTTTTAAGGAGGGAAGACTGTAATACTCCGTATTTATATGTCTTGGGGTACTCTATCGAGTAGCCCTTACTCTGTCGAGTAAGGGCAAGTTGCGAAATAAAATAGTTTCTGACCTGTTGGGTACTCGATCGAGTAGCTGGGGTACTCGATCGAGTAAGGGGGTACTCGATCGAGTACCTTGGGTACTCGATCGAGTGTCCGGTTTACGGGGAGTTTTTCGCGGGTTTTGTTAATTATGCGATTAAGGTATTTAACAATAATCGTCATTGTTTTAAAACACTTTTACCAAAACCTAAAACCTGTTTAAGAGAGAAAGCAGTCATTCATCTTCCTAATCGCATCCTTAGCAATTCCCGTAGTTCAGACTGTCAGTTCGTGTCGTAGTTCGTATCGTTGAGTTCCTTGCGTCGAGGGTAAGCTTTTAATACAATTTTTATAATGTTTTGCTAAGTTTGGTTAAACCCTAATTTAGGGTTTGGGGGTTTTTGTGAGTAGTTTGTGATGTGTAGTATTTATGTGCTATATGATAGGAGGAGGATTCGTAGAAGAGGCGTTTTGATACAAATTTGTAGATACCGTCAAATCGCTTGTTGTGCTTTCCGGGTAGGATTTCCTACTCAGTATTAGTCCCATAATGGGATATTGGTGATGTGTTGTAGTTACTTGTTTGATATGATGATTGTGATTGTGATTGTGATTGTGATTGGCTGTTGATGGTTCTAGAGATGCGTTCTCGGCTGAGTGGGGTCACTTGCAGGAGTGACTTCACGCCCTAGTTTCGCCCTTCGTGGAACCCGCCACGAAAGGGGATGTGCACATTAATGGACAGGGTTATCGCTCGTACGATGAGCGGGGCTTAGGTGGGAACGGCTGCGGTCCCCATCGCGTAATGGGTCCAAAGGGACAATCGATTGAGATGATGGGAGTTGGTGTGTGTGTGTGTGTGTGTGTGATGATTCAAATTGTCTGTTTATCTTATTATTGTTATCTATATTGATTGTGTGATTAGTACTGACCCCGGTGTTGTTTTGTAAACCTGCGGTGATCCATTCGGAGATGGTGAGCAGATATTGAGCAGGTATTGAGATGAGTACTGGGATAGCTGGGATGCCACGACAGATGATAGGAGTCTTCCGCTGTAGCCTTAGTTTATTTACATTTCAGTTAGAACAGTCATTTGATAATAATGTATCGTACTTTGGTTTGGTTTTGAGGATTGTATTTATTCATTAAACTATTTATAATAAACGTTGTTTCTGTTTTGTCTATTTGATTATCATACCTCGGGCGACCGAGATGGTGATGTCTTCATACCTGAGTGGTCCTGGTAAGGCACTCGGAGTATGGGGGTGTTACAGACTATGTTTCCATCATTACGAAAACATAATCAACTAAGGCCACACTAGGTAATACAAAATTACAACCGATTGCAAAAATACGTAAATAAACCATTCAACAATTCATACAACTAAATAAAATGCATCAACTATAAATTAACCATTCAAGACATAATTCCTTAATTATGTAGAGTAATTTATCTAAACCACCTATTTTAAAATGATCAAAATTATATAACAATTCCTCAATTACTCACAATATTTCCAATCTTAATACACATTAACTTGTAATATGAATTAATCTAACATTATTTTAAACCACTTTAAAATAATTGGGTTTCTTTAATTTGTGAACTTTTTCACAACAAAACAATCATACATTATAGATCTAATGTATAATAATTATTGGCCAAAACAAACATAAAAAAAACGAAATTTTTTTTTCTCTCTCGACATTTCTTAAAAAAAAAAGAAAAACAGTTTTTTTTTTTCAATGCTCTCGGCATCCTCTCGGCATTTTGCCCTAAAAGTAACAAAAATTTTTTTTTTTTCTTTTCTCAGCATTCTGCCCTAAAAAGTCGAATAAAACAGCTTTTTTTTTTTTCTTTTTCTCGAAAATAACCCTTTTAATGTGAACAAATTTGTTTAATGTTGCTACTATAACAAGATTGGCATAATCATCAACTTTTAATTTAAACATGGATCCAAACTAGATGATTCAATTTAACCTCTTAAAATGAATATCTAAATTATTATTAAATCGATTATCCGAATATTTGATTCATCACAATTGATTTGAACATTATTAAATTAACTTGTATGCCAAAACTATATAACAAAAACAAATGACATCATCAAACAAAACAATTTCCAGTTACATTTCAATTTAATTCTCATTAAATCAAAACATCTACAAATTTATTATATTATCATCTTAACATATTAAAACAATAATATCACTAAATCAAAATGAAACAAGGCATAAAAAAAACGAATTCCTCTCGGCAAAACAAAAAATGATTCGGCCAAAAGGTTTTTTTTTTTCAATTTTTTTTTGTTTTAATCCATTTATGAAAATCATATAAAATAATTTCGTGGCCTATGCTCTGATACCACTTGTGGAAATATCGGTATATCTCATCAAGAAAATTCGGATTATAAGGAAATTATAGAATATGAAATTACGAGTCATAAACGAAATTGCATAAACAAAAGAATAGAGATTAGAATTAACCTTCGGTCCTAGCAATTTGGCCTAAGAACAAATATCGAGATCGATATTTTCCTAATCGTTGCAACCAAAATGCTCCGAGAAATGCCTCTCTTTTAGCTAGAATAAGAACCCTAATTTCTAATTATATTTTTTAGAGTTTTTTTGTGATGAGAGAATTAGGTCAAAAAAAAGTGAGAAAAATGGTTCCCTCCCCCTTCTTTTAACCGTCCAAGGAGAGAAATAGGGGCAAGATCTTTTTCTTTCTTTTTTTCCAAAACCGTGTATACCCAAAATGAGGAGAGAAATCTTCTTATTTTAGGTTGGTTTTTTTATTGTATAAAATGTGTATTATTTATCAATTGTCATTTATGTCGTCCCGTATTAATAAGTCCACACACAACAGTTTGTAGTCGATTTATGAAATACCGGTCTGTCAACATTTATTATGACAATTTCGCATAATATATACATTAACTATAAATATAGCATATTTATAATTTGCTTAATTAAATATAACCGTTTACGTTTAATTACGAATTAACATCTTAATTCGTTTAAGCTAACATTATATACATTAATTAAATATAACAGTTTATATTCAATTTACGAATTAACAATTAATTCGTCTCAGCTAATATTATTTAATTGTATTAAATAATCGTCTCATCATCAAATTGACTAACTTTTTAGTCAAATACTTGGACTAACCTTTTAGTCATATAAGGCATCAATGTGATTATATTTTCATATAATCACATCTCTCAAACACATCCTTTAGGTGTGACTTTTAGGGACCAGTTGATCACCGCCATTAGTATGATAATAACGTCAAACTTCTAGCAAGCCAACCGTTATTAGTAAACGTTAATCAACTGATAAAATACTAAGTATACCCTGTGAACATATAAGATATTTATACATGTTATCACACTAACTGTGGAGGACACTAGCTCCAACAATAGGATGCTAAAGAGGGACGATTTCCTTATCTTTAGTACCTATGTCAAACGCTGCTTTGTGCTTCGATTTGACCGAGGTATAAAGTGGAATTCGAACGGGTTCCAAGAATCCCACAAATGCTTGGTGGCGACTCCGAACATCTCTAATCATTTCGAGACGCTTACCGAGACGAAACCGACCGATCTAAAACGATCCGATCGAAAGCATTTTTACGCCGCCGAGCGTGGCTTTCAAAAGACCGCTCCATGTCCACAGATTGGCATGGCGTGCAGGTGGCCCATGACTACGGACCGGTAGGTGGACCCCCAAATCCACGGACCGAGACGTGGCACATGTCCATAGATTGGCGACTCCGCTGGGGAGAATTAGGACACTTACGTCTTTGTGTTCCCTAGATGGTGAGACTCGAACGAGTTCTTGGTTGGAATGCATTAATTGATATTACAGTCACGGTCGGGTTCCTTGTCCGGGCCCACAACCCAACCCTTTTCGACCAATTGGCTCGTCTCGTCGGCGTGAGTTTTATCATCCCCGGGTTTCGAATCCCGATTGAGTCAAGCATACCATTGACGTTACACATTTCTGTTTCGTCAAAGAGCTTTCATCACTTTCGAGCACGAGGCTAGGGCACCCTCCTTATACATTTTGTTTGGATTGGTATCCCTCTCGCAAATTGGGGTTTGATTGCTTGGTGTGTAACCCACCCTTTTAAGCCAAAACCCGTGTCAGCATAATGCATAATATAATGAACTGTGGGTGCTTATGTGCTACTTGATCATAAGTCCTTCCGTGTCATTTTCAAAACTTTCAAAATCACCTTTTTGCGCCGTTATAATGGCCGTTTCAAACCTCGGTCTTTCGCCGACCGTTGCACGCCTTTCTAGGCCGTCGTAATGACGATTTTCGAACCCGGTTTTTATAACCATTTCAACATGCCTTTCTAGGCCGTCGTAATAATGATTTTCAAACCCAATTTTTATAACCATTTCAACACGCCTTTCTAGGCCGTCGTAATGACGATTTTTAAACCCGGTTCTTATAACCATTTCAACACGCCTTTCTAGGCCATGGTAATGACGATTTTCAAACCCGGTTTTTATAACCATTTCATCACTCCTTTCTAGTCCGTCGTAATGACGATTTTCAAACTCGGTTTTTTACAACCATTGCAAATCACTTTTTTACGCCGTGATAATCGCCACGTCTAGACACGGATTTTAACTCGTTTCGCGCCGACAATGGCTTTTTCAAAACCCGAGAAAAGCACACACCCTTTTCTCGAGACACTTTCGAGATACCGAGGACCATGCACCGTCCCCGAGACCTCTTCAAACATTTCAAACCCGATTTTCAAAACATAAAATTTTGAATTTCAAAACCGTCCTAGGAGACAATACACGGTTTTCCGAGCCGACTCAAACTCAAAACCGTCTTCTTCAAATAAACTTAAGACAACCCTTTCAACTGATTGACTTGCGGAGATCTCTATCTTCGGAAGCCGTCCATTAAAGCGACAAATGAATCTTTTTGAAAATTTCTATTTTCGAAAGCTTCAGTCCACCATTCCAATTCCGCCTCGTGTCTATCGAGTCGAATCAAATGTACTTATGGGTCTTTACTTATGAGTCGTATCACCACGAGACCCGTCCAATGGCGTCGTGCCGTTATGTTGGACTCGCGTCAAAGGTTCGGTCAACACCGTCACGTCATAAATCGAGTCAGCGCCAAGGAACCACACACGGTCACCATCGTCTTGTTGAGTCTGATCTCTGTCTCGTCCTTTGTGTTGTCTGCGTTCAGTGTTTGAACCGTGTCAGATTGAGTTGTAATGTAACCGTTTTTCTGCCTCAGAGCCATGGCATCGTCTTCAGCTTCATCCAACAATAATGATAACAACAGAGATGTCACGACTGATCAGCAAGCCAGCCTGCTTACCGCTCTTAAGGTCACCCTGGATCGCGTCGAGACCCGTATCGACGCCCTGGAAAACAAGGAAATTGGAGAACATAATGCTCCACCTCTGACTGAAACTGAGAAGAGGCTAAAGCTCTGGGAAGAACAGCTCCTAGCCCGGGGAAACAATATCCATCTTGAGAACAACCGAAGGTTCGAACCTGTTGGGGATCAATTACCTGACAACTTTACCCTGACTGATGTGCCTAAGTTCAAAGGAGTGGAGGACCCGCTGAATCATATCCGTGCCTTCAAAGACTACATGGCCATCAAAGGGGTCAAACAAGAGCTTTTTACCCGGAACTTACCATCCTCCTCGGAACCGATCCCTCGACAATGGTACTACTCCCTTGACCTGAAAAACCTTACTACTTGAGACGAGGTTGCAGTTGAATTCGCCAAACGATACGCCGACAATGTTGAAATCCAATCCAATACCCGTACTCTCGAAGTTCTAACCCAGAACGACAAAGAGGGGTTCACCGAGTTCTTAACCCGTTGGAGGAGGGTGAGTACTCAGCTGGTCAGTAAGCCGAGTGAATCAACTTTGGTGGAAAAGTTCATCAACAATCTCCGCCCAGTTTATGCCAATCTACTGAGGTATCAGAATATTAAGACCTTTCAAGATCTGCAAATTCTGGGGACGCGCATTGAAGCTGACCTCCGAAAAGGTGTCTTGGCCAAAACCACTGGCAGAGGCTACCAAGGATCCACCTCAACCGGATCTCGCCCTTACGGCCAGACGAACAAGATCGATGAGGTCAACCTCGTTGAACCATCTGCTAAGAGAGCTGAGCGCCCCCAGAGAGTGTTCACTAATATAGGGTCGACTTATGCAAGTGCTCTGAAGAGGCTCATGGACCAGGGAAAGTTACAACCAATCGGACCCACCCCAGATCCGACCGATGCTAAGAAATCCCGCTTCTGGAACCCCAATGCCTATTGTCAGTACCATCAAGGGAAGGGGCATGATACTGAAACTTGTTCAATCTCAAACACATCATCCAAGATATGATTGAGAAAGGAGATCTGCCTTTACCCCGACCAACTAAGCCAAACAACAAAACAAATCCTCTGGGAATCCACGCCATCTCCGACGATGAGCCGACTCTGGACTGCTCTCACCTCATCCTGCCAGTTGGTGACGAGGTGAATGCCTTAGAGAAAGATCCCTCGGATGGGGTACTCGTGTTTAGTGCTGCCACTATGCTCACCATGTTCCAACAGGTTGAGGAAGCCATAGCCAGTCTCTCCGAAAGGATCACCCGACTTGACGATGCCTACCGTCGACTCATCTTCAATCCTCTACCACCGCGCCTAAGGGAGAGTCCCCCAAGCGCCCAAAGCCACCCACACCAGGACAGATTGCTCCTGCGACCATTCTGGCATGCACCTCATGAAAATCACCCTCACAACAATCACCCTCACAATAATCACCCTCACAAAATTCACCCTCACAAAAATCACTCCCACAAAAATATCCCTCACAGGAACTACCCACCGAAGAATACCCCTCTAAGGTACTCTCGGGATCCTGAAATAAATGGCATTTGGAGAGACGAGTTGAAGACGTCTACCTGGTCCCATAAAAAGAGAAACGGGCGAAAGAGATCGGCCACCTTACCCGGTCCGGACGCCCCTATCAGAACCCGAACAATCCAAAGGTGAGTTCCAACAACGAATGACCAAGTCGTCCCGGCAGTAGACGCTCAACCGAAGGCTCCTGAAAATTTGACTCTCAAACAACTTCAGAAGGCGAAAGCCGAGATCTCAATATGGCAACTAATCACAACATCTTTTGAGCATCGACAGGCTTTGCTAAAGGCCCTGGGAAAATTAAGTGTGCCCTCCACCTCTTCCCCAGAAGCAATAGTGGCACATATGACGAGGAACGCCCCTGATCTGAACAACCCAGTCGTCTTCTCTGACGATGATATCCCTCCCTTTGGAGCCAATCATAACCTGGCCCTGTATATCACCGTACAATGCCTCAAGAAAAATGTACCCATGGTCCTCGTAGATGACGGATCCGCAGTGAATGTCATCCCTCTCAAGACTGCTAACAAGCTAGGAATTAAGGAATATGATTTGGTCCCGACAAACCAATGAGTACGCGCCTACGACGGCACTCGTCACAAGGTCGTGGGGCTCATCACTCTGACCGTCGCAACCGGACCGCTGGAAAGGCAAACTAGTTTTCAGGTGTTCGACATCGACGCCTCTTTCAATATGCTCTTGGGACGTCCCTGGATTCACGCCGTCAAGGCGGTTACCTCAACTCTTCACCAGAAAATCAGGGTCCCCTTCAACGGGAAGACAATCACAATTCCTGCTTCCCCGATCAAAGCTGTCATGAGGAAGGGAATAGCCTCCCAAATCATTGAGGAAGATGATAATGAAATGTGGGTGACACGTCTGTCGCGTACCTGTCAAAAATAAAACCTAACGGTCTCAACTAAAAATGTAGTAGAGGCAGTCGAGTATCGAATCCACAGGGAGGTAACGCAACTACAGCTATCTATTTCTAATCCTATGGTAACAGTTGGGGTTGATTAAATTTTTGGTTCTAACTACGGAGCTGAAAGGAAAGAGAAATAAAGCAGAGAGCAGGAAAGTGAATTAAAACTATCAATAAGAGGGGGACATGTCGGGAATTCGGTTCACTACGGTAGTTCAACAACTTAGCAGTAAATGACTCAGACGAACTAATGTGAGACGGATATTAGAAGGTCCTTTCGGTCCACTTCCCACCCTAAAATACTGCTAACTTAACTTTCGTCCTCATTAGGGTAGTCTACTGTTTATAGCAGGCCTATTTAGTCCAATCTTTCGATCCAGGATTAATTGTAGCCAGATTAATGGGTGATATAGAATCCTGAACTCAACTAGGTCGAGAATTACAGTTATATTGCTATAGTGACAGAGTCTCTTTAATCAATTCGTCCGGTTCATTCACTACGTCGTCATTATTCTACCGCAGATCCCCTAATCCCAACATGAAGAGATTTAGCTACTCATACTCATAATTAATCTAACAGCAGATAATTTCCCAGCAGATGACATAATGGAATAATAATAAAAAACAATAATAAATAAACTAGGGCAAGGAAGAATAATAACAATAACAAGAATTAAAAACAACAAGAAGGTTAATTATTATTAAGGAAGAGAGGGAATTACAATCCAAGCAAATTCCGGCGTAAAGACACGAAATCCAATGAAGAAATTCCGGGAACAAGAGTAGCAGTCGAAGGTTTAAGCAACGTAACAAGTTCTACAGTGAAGGAAGGTAAAAAGATAGATAAAAGATGACTAATAACCTAGTAAAACATAGGTTATATAGCCAAAACACAAAGTGTTTATGCGGAAATAATTAAAACACGGACTGATTAAAGCCCATAGAGTCGGAAGCCTCTCGATCGAGTGGGTTAAACCACTCGATCGACCAAGATCTCAGCAGAAACTCCACGATCGACCATCAGGGTACTCGATCGAGGGCTTGGTCAAATGCAGCTTACTCGATCGAGTAAGGAATAGCTCGATCGAGCCTTGGGGAGCTTAGGGACCACTCGATCGACCACCAAACAGCTCGATAGAACACTTGGGTCTTCAATTCAGCTCACGTCTTCACCCAAATGCCTCGTAATGCGTGCAACGACACTTCCAAGTGCAACATCTCACTCTGGGACAATCCCGTCTCCTCTAAATGCATGCAAAAAGGACGAAAAGGAGTATGGTTCCGCTACTTCCGCGATTATCCCTACAAAAAGGACAAAATACACCAAAGTAGCCAATTCGGGGCAAAATACTATAAAAACAGTATAGAAATGCATAGAAATACGTGCTGAAATAGGCCAAAAAGACTATACATTAGACACGTATCAAATCTTCCCAAACCAAACCTTTACTCGCCCTCGAGTAAACTCAAAACTAAACTAATGGAACGAAAATGATAACTCAAAGCTAGCTTAACTTGTCTACTTGAACCACTTTAATGCAACAGAAATCAACAGTTAAAGCTAGACAGTCAATACGCAAACGAATTATAAGCTGTTCAGAAATAAAGCTGACCTATCGACCTTGCAAGACCAACAAAACCGGACTCTCACGTGGTCACTCTTCTCTCATGAAGCAAAGGGCAAATGTTATATGTAAAAGAGAGAAGAAAAGACAGTCACTCGCCTAACTGCGACCTACATAACATGCATGCAACAAAAATGAAAGACAATTCAAGTACTAATGCACACACTCCAACCAATAATGTCTGTCACAGCCGATGGTTTGCAAATAGTATGGGAATAGTGAGGTTCAGGTGAGAAAAGGCAAAACAAGTTATGGAAATGTGGAGGTAAAAGCGTCAAGCTAGTTCCTAACAGGACCATGATAAACCATCCGGATCTCAACTGTCTGAAAGACTAAACACAGGTGCCCTTCTTTTGGCACAAAACTCACTAGACTGAAAGCACAATCTCCTCAAAAATATAGAATAAGAGTGGAGGAGCTAGACGGTCACAAAGTTCCCTTTTTTAAACACCGTCTGAAGATACTAACTGAAACAACCAACCCTCATGTCGATTGTACATCCTCAAACATCTTCTCAACTCTGACAAGAGGGTCCAACTTTTTCACAACCTTTTTCTTTCTTTTTGTACGTGAATCTCATCATTTTTTTCATTTTATTTTCTTTTCTTTTTTTTTTCTTTCTTCTTCTTTCACGTTTCTCTTTTTTTTTCTTTTTCAATACCTTTTTTTTTCTTTCTTTCCTCCTTCCTTAATACAAACACCAACTCCAAACGGGAATTACGGACCAAACTGCAACGGAAAACATACCACAAAAGGACAGACTAACTAGCTTGACTAGGCAGGCTTAGTTTGGAATGTGGCTAATGGGTCAAAAAGGCAAGTTTTGGTCAATGTGGAGCTAATTGGGTGAAGGATGTAAAGAAAGGGGAATTTGCAAGACCCTCTCGCATGTGACACCAACCGCAGACCCGAATATGTGCATTTGACGAGAAATTGAATGTCATAATTGTGCAAATGAGACGAACATGCTATGCAAGGAGTACTACTCTCAAAATTCCTAATGAACTGGTCATGAATGGCACCAGTTATGGCTCTAAAACTCAGAATTTTTAAGTAGTTTGCCAATTTTATCAGGTCAAGTCTAAACAGTCAGCTATTATTTGAACAGAAATTCGTAGACTATGCGTATGACAAAGCTAAAAACCATCAATAAAGTGCAAGGCTCAAGTGAATTGACAAGTTAAGTGCAATTTCATCACGGGAATCTACCGTTCCGACTCAACCTAAATGCAAAAATAAACGTGAAAATTTTTTGAATTTTAACATTTTCTAATTTTTTTGGATTTTTGATTTTTTTGAAAATAAACAACAAATGCAAACTGAAAAATTAAACGTGAATGCAAAACAAATGCAGATGCAGACTCAAAAGGATGCAATACCCTTCCCAAACCAAAACGGACAACGCCCTCGTTGTCCTCCAGCATACACCAGCAGAAAAATGGGGGATGGGAATATACAACCAATAAAAGAAAAAAATTAAGGAGACGAAATAAAAGAGTAAGGGAACATACAAGACACGAACTTCCCCAAACCAGCCAGAAAACTGGGGAAGGAGTAGACCAGTAGCTACTCGTCGTCGGCACCGCCGTCTCTCAGGTACTCCGACTCAACAAAACGGTCTCCCCAAACCAGCAACAAACAAGGGGGAGACTCAGTCGTCATCTCCAGCCTGATCCTCCGGACCGGGTACGAACGGAGGGTCACTCTCCTCCTCTCTGGCAGCTCGGTGTGCCGCCTGCTCTGCCCGTAACCGCACCTCTCGTGCTACCGCTGTCTCCTCCGGCTTCTCCTCTGAGTCAGAAGGTAGTGGAGGGCACCCGTCCGCTGGGTATCGGTAGAAGGAAGGATGCGGCCACCCCTCTGGAATCGGTCGCCGGGCTCGGATGTGGAACTCGTAGAGCGGGAATACAGCCAAAGCCATATCCCGTCGCATCTCAGTAATGTACCTGCACATATCCGAAAGCACGGCATCACGACGCCCTTGGTCCATGACCTCGGGCGCCTCTAAGACAAGAGGGCAAATAAAATTGGCCGGCAAAGCCGAACCAGAAGGAGGGTCAAGTGGAGGTGGAGTATGAGTCTGAGTGGGTGTAGGCTGAGGCGTGGGGGTCGGTCCAGCCTGGGCCTGAGTCTGAGCCTGAGAGCTAGAAGATGCTCCGGCCTCCCGCTTCCTCTTCTTAGAAGAAGAGGGAGGGGTGAAGGTAAGGTGGTAGGTAGGTGGAGGTGGCCTCGCTCCCTCAGCAGCAGATGAGAGCGGTAAAAGTGGGGGAAGGGTAGAGCACGGCAAGGTAACAGACGTGGAACCACAGATCTTCCACGTCCTCGCACTCCCCTTCGCCTTTGGGAACCAGGTCAAGTCAGCCATGGCATCCAGGTCAAGGTGAGCCATCTCATCAGGTGCAATGAGTGCGGGCTCAGTGGGGTAAAGGTGGCGGGCAATCCTAGTCACCAGCCCGCCGCAGACAACAGCGGTCTTGACCCGAGTCCCAATTCCGTTCCAATGCTGAGCTACCAGATAGGCAATGTTTAGAACAAACGGGGTACCGTAGTCAATGTTGAGGTACCCCGCGAGAATCGCTAGCTCAGTGTTGGTCACGTTATTGGGCTCAGGGCGCCCAAAAATGGTCTCTCCTAACAGACGCAAGTAGTAACGGGGCGCAGGTAAGTGAACATGAGCTCCCTTCCGTGCCTGGAAGGGGGTGTGAGTAAGCGCAGCCCAAAGTGGCTGAAGGAGGTCTCGAGGTGGGGCGGTGGGACCGTCACTAACTAGTCCCAAAACCTGCCCAAACCTGGCCAAAGTCCAGTGGTGCGACTCATTGCGGAGTCGAAAGTGAATGCAGGAACTGGAGTGGTCAGCCTGGTAAGAGTCGGTGTCAAAAGAGTAGGAGCTAAAAAACTCGTAAGTAGAGGTACGAATAGTAGCCTCCTGCATGGTAATCAGACCCGACATACCCGTCCCGTTCAACAAACTACAGACCTCCTCATAAATGCCTAAGGTCTCTAGGTCAGTCCGTGCAAGGAAACGGGTGGGGGAGAGAGGGCAACGAAGTAAAGCGGTTAACCGTTTCCGGTGAGCCGCTGAAGTGAAACGTACCGTGGGCATCTTCGGTAGAGGTGTGAGAGCGCCCTCTCTCGTAACAACAGCCTCAGAAGGGCTGGAAGTGATGGCTAACTGGCTAGCCCGCTGATGTGGCCTTGGTGGCAGCTGTTGGGGTTAGTGTCCTTAACAGTTAGTGCAAGGACTTATAAATCTCTAAAAGGATCAAAGGGTATACTTTGTATCATAATCAGTTGATCCACGTTTATCAATAACGGTTGGCTTGCTAGATAAGTTTGACGTTATTGTCATACAGATGGCGGTGATCAACTGGTCCCTAAAAGTCACACCTATAGGATACGTCTTGAGTGACGTGACGGTATGAAAATACAGTCATGTAGATGCCAAATTTGACTAACCAGTTAGTCTGAGTTATTTGACTAATAATTAGTCAAAATGTGATGGTGAGATATTATGTTTAATACGGATTAAATATCATGAGCTAAAGGCGAATTAACCAGTTAATTCGTAAATTTAAATATAAGCGTTTTATATTTAAATTAAATGTGTATTGAATATAATTATACAATACTGTTTTGTCGGACATGTATTAATAATTCAACTAACCCGTATTATTAGTTGATGCCTTAATTTCCGATAACCGATAACAGTTTATAATGAAACCGCGTCGTATACATTTAGTAAGCTATGGACCGGACCGCAAGTTTAAGTGAAGAGAAAATGAAAAGCC
The DNA here is from genome assembly GCF_048544455.1 of Silene latifolia. NCBI lineage: Eukaryota > Viridiplantae > Streptophyta > Magnoliopsida > Caryophyllales > Caryophyllaceae > Silene > Silene latifolia. The sequence continues at coordinate 52,991,940 of NC_133536.1, forward strand.
CAAATGGGCTCCTCTCACTCGGTTTGGCCGAGACACACAAGGACAAAAGGAGAGCTTCTCCTCTTGGTCTAACCTAATTCATTTTGCAAAAATAATTAGGGTTTTTGGGAATTGTGCCTCCTGAATTCCGGATCTCTCATCCAACACAAATTCACAAAAACTAATCCCCTCGATATTGCAAGTCAATTAGGGGATTGTCTCTAGCACAAGGGCATTACTCGGACATCTTGGGTGCATCGTTTAGGAGGAGATTTGCTTTAATCTCTCATTGCCTTTTGCACTAGGACCGAAGGTTACTTCTACATCTTTATCGTTTTCATCATGTTTTTTTTTCGTTTTATGACTATAAACTACATATGAATTTTGCGTTATAATCCTACAATTAAAGGGTATTATACGGATAATTACCTACAAGTGGTATCAGAGCGAGGCCACGCAAATCTTTATATGTGTTTTTCATTGAACGATTTTGAAATCGATGAATTTTGTCTTAAAATTTGTCTCGGCTGTTCTTGTTTTGTCACGGCACAAATTTTTTTCCGGCAAATAATTTTTATTGCTGCGTTTTTCTTTGTGTTGGGATCCGTGTCTAGTTTACACGGTTGTGATTTTGTCTTGTTTTTCATTTTAATCTTTGCATATTGCATTGTAATCGATATTCATTGCGATATAAAGAAGATCCGTCAAAATGATTGCATCAAATTTTCGTGTGGCAAATTTTTTTATCTCGAAAATTCTGGAAAACCGTGCTTCAAGTGTCACGGCCTGTTTTTCTTATATTTTGCATTGATTTGCGTGCCACACAATTTTATTAGATCGTTCGATCTCTTGTTTTCGTGTTGTTCTTAGCGATTTGTTGTTTTAATCGATAATTACAACAAAATGTGAAGAACATGTCAATTGTTTTTTTTATTTTAATCCGGATTAGAGTAAATTGCAATTGTGTTTTAATCAAACCGTTTTGTTTTGATCTTTAGTTGCTCACGATTTGAGCCGTGTAAAATTTGTTTTTGGCCTTAAAGGCTCTCGCCATTTCTGCTAAAATAAAAAAAAAAATATTTTTTTTTTTGGCCCCTGGTACTGTTCACGTCAACAGTACAGAAGAAAAAAAAAAAAAAAAATTTTCTGTTTTTTTCGGCCCTTTTTTTTATTGCATAAAACGTTTTTTATGCTCTCGCTTGATTAGTGAATCGGTTCACCCACGTAAAATAAAGTTACATTAACATGATTTATTGTAACGGATTATCTCGGATTAAAATTAACTTGACTGAAGCGGTTTTGTCATGTAATTTTAATTATCTTTGGTGGTTTGGATAAAAATTAAACATAATTACGGAATTATGTCACGAATAATTTTATTTTTAGTTGATGTATCTTAATTTATCGTTCTTGTTTATATTTTGAATGTTTTGAATGCCTTTTAATTACGTATTTAATTATTTTGCAAACGGTTGTAACTTAGTGTGGCCTTAGTAGAACGTGTTACCGAAATGATGGAACACGGTCTTGGTTGTATTTTGAGATCTCGCATCTCCATTTTTATTTCTTTTAATTACAGTTTTTATTTAGAATGTAAATAGGTTTATATTTGTAAATTTTAAATTGTAATTTTTGAGAAGACTAAAGTTGGAGACCGGATGCTCACTCCCGCTACATGGATCAAGATGGAACATCAAGACAAGCTTCTCGGGTCCAACGGTGGATTCCAAAGTTGTTTTATGTTTTATTTTACTAGGATAGGCCACACTAGGAATTTTTATTTACGTATTGCATTCATTTATTTATTTTTCGTAACGATAATATGCATCATATTCCGCCTAAAAACCAAACCACCTAATTATTGCATGAAAACTGACACATATAGAGGTCACGAGTTAGTTTTCATTGACATTCTCATGTCACACGATTTTAAGCCATCACCTAAATTGATTCATTCACGCAGACGCTAGTTATTCGTTCACTTAAAATGAATTATAATTAAGTTGATGGGATCTTCCTCGTATAAACAAAAATTGAGAACGGTCTTTATAGGTCAAACTCCAATGAGTCCCTTCTTCGTCGGTAGGCATACTATGACCCCTTCTACGTCGGGTAAGTTGGAACTGATTGACCTATTTTATCTCAACACTATGGTCACTCGTACGATCCTGTGACTATGGTGGACTATAGATAGGATTTACGGAAATCTATCGACCAAGAGTTCTTAGGGAAGAATTAGCTAAACAGTTGGCTTATCAATTTACATAAATTGAGTCTTGGGATCACTTGTATCTTTCTTGAGGGAGATCAATTATGCAAGTGCGAGAGTCTACATGTTTTAAAATGAATTTTAAAATAGACTTAAATCACCTCGATGAGTTGCTTATTTCGTTTTGTTTTTCTTTCTTTTTCAGTGTAGATCACGATTTTAAACTGCTAAACATCAAATGGCTGGTTCAAGTGATAACCCAATGCCAAGTGCCACATTGGACCGTGAGTCCCGGCTTCGGATCTTCATGAATCGGATGAATCGGTCTACTCGGATCGAAGAATGATGGATCCAACTTCGCGGACTGGGAGGCGGCATTACGGAATCTTGCCGCTGGCGACGGGAAGCTCAAATATCTCTTGGAGCCCATCCCGGCAAACCCAGGTCCCACGGCTAGAGTCTTTGAAATCGCCAAGTTTAACGATTTACGTATGGAAGCGGGTGCGATTAAAAACGTACTCATTTTTGCAATGGAACCCAATTTGCGGAAACGCTTCATAGCCCATGGTGCAAACAAGATTTTCACCACGCTCACCAAGGAATTCTCGAAAGCACCGAGAATCGTGACTTATGAGCATACCACTCGCTTCTTTGATGCGAGACTCAGAAAGGGCCAACCGGTTAGCCCACACATTCTCGGCATGATTGAGAATGTCGAGAAACGGAGACCTTTAATCGTAACATCAGCGAGAACATCGTTATCGACCGCATTCTTCACTCACTCCACGATGGTTATTCGCAATTCAGAGCGAATTACTATATGAATGATCTGAAGAAGACTCCCCATGAATCGCACTCCCTCCTCGTAATGCACCGAGAAGGATATGAAGTTCGGTGGGAGCATGAAACAGGATGTTCTCGTTGTGTCAAATAAAGGAAAGGGTAAGGGCAAAGCTCGGCAAACCTAGCGAGGTAAGGCAAAGTTCAAGAAGTCGAGGCTCAGGTAAGAGTGGTCCTGGTGAGTCGAGTAACTCATCGGGCGCGACAAAGAGCAAGAAAGATAACATGGAATGCCATCACGCCACATGGGCATTGGAGACGCACATGTCCTGTTTATCATGAGGACTTAAAAGCGGTCGTGTTAAACCCGTTGGTATGTCTTCTTCTTCTACTTTTATTCATATGATTGAGATTAACCATGCAAGTTACGGAACTTGGGTACTAGATACTGGTTGTGGTTCTCATCTGTGTAATCATGTGCAGGGGCTCCGAAACATCGAACCCCTCGTAAAGGGTGAGGTGGACCTGCGTGTTGGGAATGGAGCAAGAGTGGCTGCCATCTCAAAGGGGACATATGTGATCCAGCTTCCTAGCGGATTTGAGTTATCATTATATGATTGCTATTATGTTCCTAGTCTTTCAAAAACATTATTTCGGTTTACGCACTTGACAAACTTGGTTTTTCATTTGTAATAGAAAATAATGCTTGCATTTTCTCTTTACACGATATGATTTATGGCAAGGCAGTCTCCATGAACGGAATTTATGTTTTAGATCAGACCACGGAAGTATTACACGTAATGAATAAAAAGTTAAAGGTTGGTGACAAAGATCAAACGTATCTATGGTAATCGCCGTATGGGACACATTAATGAGAAACGCGTAAAACAGCTCATCAAACATGGAGCTATCTCGGCCTTTGATTTTCAATCATTTGGCACGTGTGAATCATGTCTCATCGGTAAAATGACTCGTATTTCCTTCAAAGGTGTTGGAATGCGCGCTGCTGACCTATTAGGACTCATACACACGGATGTATGTGGACCTATGTCAATCACCGCACGAGAAGGCTATAGGTATTTCATCACTTTCACGGACGATTTAAGTAGATATGGCTATGTCTACTTAATGAAGCATAAAAGTGAATCCTTTGAGAAATTCAAAGAATACCAAAATAGGGTACAGAACCTACTTGGTAGAAAGATAAAAACACTACGTTCAGATCGTGGTGGCGAGTATCTTTCTCACGAGTTTGATCAACACCTAAAGGACTGTGGGATTGCCCTACAGTTAACTCCACCTGGAACACCTCAGCTGAATGGTGTGTCCGAACGGAGAAATCGAACACTACTTGATATGGTTCGATCCATGATGAGTCACACGGTTTTACCTGATTCATTATGGGGTTATGCTCTTTTGTCAGCTGCTCTAATACTTAACCGAAGTCCGTCTAAAGCTGTTGACAAGACTCCATATGAACTATGGAAGGGAACGGTCCCTAACTTGTCCTTTATACGGGTTTGGGGCTGCGAGGCTTATGTCAAGTGGAGACCTGAAGATAAGCTCGGCCCGCGATCGGTCAAGACATACTTTATAGGTTATCCTAAAGGATCACGTGGTCATTACTTTTATTCGCCAACCGAACAACGTGTTTTTGTTGCGGCTAGTGCGACATTCTTAGAGAAGGAATTTCTCGAGAATGCAAAGAGTGATAGAACCTTCGACTGTCGGAGGTTCCGAACCAAATACCGAGCAACTATTGGAGGAACCTATTCCTTCAATCCCGGCTGCGGTTAACATTCCTGAGGAACCTAGGAGGTCGGGAAGAGTCTCTATTCCTCCAGACAGATACATTGGTATGGTCGAGGAACATGATATAGATGACGTTCTACTCTTAACGAGTAGTGAACCCGCAACCTATAAAGGTGCCATGACTAGTTCTGACTCAAAGCTATGGCTTGAGGCCATGCAATCCGAGATGGACTCCATGTATGAGAACAACGTGTGGGATCTTGTTGACTTACTTGCTAAGGTTCGTCCCCTTCAATGCAAATGGCTTTACAAGATAAAGCATTCTGTGGAAGGTCAACAAGATATCTACAAAGCACGACTAGTTGCTAAAGGTTTCACCCAAGTGCCAGGTTTGCACTACGATGAGATTTTTGCACCCGTAGTCATGCTGCGTTCCATTCGGATTATCTTAGCGATTGCCGCTTTTCATGACTATGAAATTTGGCAAATGGACGTGAAAACCGCCTTCTTAAACGGCTTTTTGGAGGAAGAGTTGTACATGGTACAACCCGAAGGTTTCATCGATCCATCACATCCTAAGAAAGTGTGCAAGCTTAAGCGTTCCATTTATGGACTTAAGCAAGCATCAAGGAGTTGGAATCATCGCTTCGACCAAGTGATAAAAGAAAATGGATTTACTCGATCTGTCGAGGAACCATGTCTATATATCAAGTCGAGTGGGAGCAAGATTGTCTTCCTAATATTGTATGTTGACGACATACTCCCGATTGGGAATGACATACCTCTCTTAACTTCGGTGAAAGTATGGTTGAAAAACCATTTCCGGATGAAAGATCCGGGAGAGGCACGAGAGAATTCTAGGAATCCGTATCTATCGAGATAGATCACGACGGATGCTATCTCTCAGTCAGGAGTCTTACATAGACAAAGTCCTAGAGAGATTCAGCATGACTAACTCCAAGAAGGGGTTCCTTCCTATGTCTCCAGGGGTGCATTTGAGCAAGTCTCAGGCACCAGAGACACCGGAAGAGAAAGAGCGCATGGCACGGATACCTTATGCCTCGGCAATAGGATCTATCATGTATGCCATGATATGCACACGTCCGGACGTGGCATATGCATTGAGTATGACAAGTCGATTCCAACAGCAACCAGGGGAACCACACTGGTTGGCTGTCAAAAACATTCTTAAGTACCTCCGGAGGACTAAAGATTGGGCATTGACTTATGGAGGCGATCAAAAGCTATGCGCAACCGGTTCTGTGCAGATGCTAGCTTCCAAACGGATCGAGATGACTCGAAATCTCGACCTGGATTCGTTTTTACTCTTAATGGCGCTGCGATCACTGGAAGAGTTCGAAACAAATTTGAAGCAGATTCTACGATCGAGTCCGAGTACTATGCCGCGTCGAAGCAACAAAGGAAGCGATATGGATGCGTCAATTCTTACATGGGCTCTCTGTAGTGCCTAGTTCGAATGACCCGATCACCATCTATTGCGACAATAGTGGTGCCATCTTCCAAGCTAAGGAGCCAAAGTCTAGCAACAAGTCTAGACATGTACAACGGAAAGCTCATCTAATCCGGGATTACGTGGAGCAAAAGAAGAGAGTGATAGAAAAGATTGCTACGAGATGATAACATAGCAGATCCTCTCACTAAAGCATTACGACAAGATAAGCATGAAGGGCACGTTAATTCCATGGGAATCAAACGTGTTCCTGAGTTGTAGTACTTTTTATGGATTAGATTCATTCTCGTTTGTACTCTATACGACATCATCGTTTTGATATTATATATATATATTTTGTTTTTCATGTGGAATTGTACGACAATTTTGAACACCACAAAGTGAACTGAACAAACATCATATCTTGTTAGTCCTTAATTGCCCACATGAGTGATAACTCGGCAATTATTCGTGACGTTGGTTGATGGTGGGTTCAACAAGCCATAAGTCAACAGGTTGACTGACCAATCACAGAGGCGATTTATACGGATATTTCGTAGGACACAATTGTGACATCGACGTGGAGTCCTAAATGTTTTATAACATTCGTTGCCCGGTCGTGGATAGGACTTCCATGGTGATCCTAAGAGTCGATTCTTTGACTATCGACTGTCTCTTGAGACTAAGGCAGATTTTGGGCGACTTTGGTTTCTTTCTCACGGTCATCCGTAACAGGGGGCCAAGTAGATTTTTTCTGGGTCATTTCATGCTGTGCTTAGATCGGAAGGAGTTCGAGTTGAAGGAAATATTCAGCCTTTATCAGGTACTTGATATTTCTCAGGGCCACTCGAGGAGCTGTAACTGAAATGCATGGCCATGCTCGGATACGGATTCGTTTTATCAGTTGAGTTACTCTCTAGTCGGGGAAACCACTCTAGATACAGATCGATTGTAAAATACGACCTTTGTGGATCCAGATCTGCAAATTGTTTTACATTGAGTGGGAGAAATTTTAAATGAATATGAGAATCGGTTATCGCACATACACTTGTTCGGACAAGTGGGAGTTTGTTGGAGGTAGTGTCCTCCAGTTAGTGCGGATAACGTCATTGCACATACACTTGTACGGACAAGTGGGAGCTTGTTGGGGTTAGTGTCCTTAACAGTTAGTGCAAGGACTTATAAACCTCTAAAAGGATCAAAGGGTATACTTTGTATCATAATCAGTTGATCCACGTTTATCAATAACGGTTGGCTTGCTAGATAAGTTTGACGTTATTGTCATACAGATGGCGGTGATCAACTGGTCCCTAAAAGTCACACCTATAGGATACGTCTTGAGTGATGTGACGGTATGAAAATACAGTCATGTAGATGCCAAATTTGACTAACCAGTTAGTCTGAGTTATTTGACTAATAATTAGTCAAAATGTGATGGTGAGATATTATGTTTAATACGGATTAAATATCATGAGCTAAAGGCGAATTAACTTGATTAATTCGTAAATTTAAATATAAGCGTTTTATATTTAAATTAAATGTGTATTGAATATAATTATACAATATTTTTTTGTCGGACATGTATTAATAATTCAACTAACCCGTATTATTAGTTGATGCCTTAATTTCCGATAACCGATAATGATTTATAATGAAACGCGTCGTATACATTTAGTAAGCTATGGACCGGACCGCAAGTTTAAGTGAAGAGAAAATGAAAAGCCCAAATGGGCTCCTCTCACTCGGTTTGGCCGAGACACACAAGGACAAAAGGAGAGCTTCTCCTCTTGGTCTAACCTAATTCATTTTGCAAAAATAATTAGGGTTTTTGGGAATTGTGCCTCCTGAATTCCGGATCTCTCATCCAACACAAATTCACAAAAACTAATCCCCTCGATATTGCAAGTCAATTAGGGGATTGTCTCTAGCACAAGGGCATTACTCGGACATCTTGGGTGCATCGTTTAGGAGGAGATTTGCTTTAATCTCTCATTGCCTTTTGCACTAGGACCGAAGGTTACTTCTACATCTTTATCGTTTTCATCATGTTTTTTTTTCGTTTTATGACTATAAACTACATATGAATTTTGCGTTATAATCCTACAATTAAAGGGTATTATACGGATAATTACCTACAGCAGCATACCAGGCTGCGGGAAGCGGGGGATGAATCCGCAGTCCAGCAAAGAGAAAGGCCTGGTAGGAGTAGTGGTAACGGCAGGAACTATAGTGGTTACCAGGGCAGTAGTGGTGACAGCAGGTACCAGTGACTCGTTCCCGGACGGGCTGGAAGACGTACTGGTAGAAGGCAGAGAACTCGCGTTCATCCTGCAAAGTATCAAAGGCATGAATAAGAGAAGATGCTGCTAACCGTGGTTAAAACAACCCGCTAACCAAAATGTGACAACAAATATAAGGCCCTATCAGTCAAGAAATCCGACTTCCAGCAATCAAAATCCAACAATCCTCAATAAGTTCGAAAGGTAGCATGTGAGTGGTAGTAAAATGACAAAGTAGTGACTGCTAAAGGGGACAAACACAGCGTGAAGACCACATAAGGGAACACGTAAGACTCCTAGCAGTCGAGCATAGCCACTCACAGCGCGGGATTCCCAACGATTCACAGCATATAAAGGCGATAGGGGACGGTAACGGCAGTTAACAACAGCGATAAGTAAGCGAGAACTGAAGTTAAGCAAGCAAGGGGACAGAAAAACCGTCAGGCAGTCGATAAATGTCGACTCACAGGAACCCTAATCGCGGAATCTCGCGCGAAAATCGAATTTAACATGCAAAAACAGTGAGGAATTGCGAAAATATCATCAACAAGCTAATCAAGGGCAAATAAACACAATTAAATCGAAACAAATCGACTAGACATGGCATTTTCGAACCCTAATTCAAATCACCTCAAAGAAATTCGAATTAAATGAAGAGAATATGCAAAGAGTGTGAAAGAAAACACTTACTTGATGATGATTAACCTACAATAAGCAATTAAACTTCAAATAACAAGCAACAAAGGCGGATTTCCGATCGAAAACCGCGAACCCTAATTCCCTTTAATTACCGCGAAAACGAGCACAAAAGAGGGGGAAAATAAGGGGCTATTGAAGATTAATTAGCTAGCAAAAGAATGTAGGTGACGGATTTGATAATTTTTGGGCAAGAAATGGGGATTTGGGGGAAAATGGGAGTCGCAATTAGGGAGATGTTAGAAGAAATTAGGGATAAAATTAGAAATGAAACGGAAATAAGGAGTTAAGTATAGAAAACTCCCGTCCACTGTTCATTTCACTCGATCGAGTGATTTTAATCACTCGATCGAGGGCTTTTGCTGTTCCCCTTGCTCGATCGAGTAAAAACCCTCTCGATCGATCATTTCCTCTGTGGCCTTCCTCGATCGAGTAGCCAGCAGGCTCGATCGAACCAACTTCCACTCGATCGAGTACAAAAAGTACTCGATCGAGGACTTCCTCGTGTAGACTTCTTTGAATTTCCGTCTTTACTTCCTCGAAATGCGTGACATTTCCCCAAACCTGCGTAAAACATATCCAAACATATCCCAAAATACCAAAAACGTAGAAAACACAGTCTATAGTCTCACTCTAAGCTAAAGAAATGTCTGAACTAATTGTCCTAATTAAAAAACGTAATAAAGAAATTCAAAAGAAATTCAAACGAATATCTATTACAATTTGTTACACTGGGCATTTCCCCGTTTAATTCCCATTAGCTTTCAGTAGCCCCTTCGTGGGCTTCTGACTGGAGGACGTCACTTCAGCGATACTGACCGTCCTCTTTGATTTCCATGAGCTTGAATTACTGTTTGCAAGAGGAGGAGGAACATAGTTCCAATCTATGTAGGTTCGAACTGCCTTCGTTCTCGCCCCTCTGTCATCTTCTTTGGCATCCTTGGCTCCAGTTTGATTGATAATGGTTGCACCACGTCCCTTGACAGCTCCTTTCTTGCCTTCATCTGTACCTGCAGTAAGGAAAACAGACGAATTTTCCTCCTTTTTGCTCTCAGTATGAGGCGGAGGGTTAGCAATAACAGCAATATTCTCCAAATTGTCATCTGGAGTGTCAATGATAGGGTCAACAGAAGAGAGGGCATTGCAAGGCTGAGCTTGCATGGGAGCCCTCCGGAACTTGGACTGATGAAAAGTCAGCTCCTCGTCCCCTACCTGGAAGGTCAAAGTCTTCCCCCCCCCGACGTCTATTACTGCACGGGAAGTGGACAAAAATGGTATCCCTAAAATGATAGGGGTGTGCACATCTTCGGGGATATCTAAGACGACAAAATCAACGGGAATAAAGAACTTCCCGATCTGAACAGGTACGTCTTCTGCTACACCTAGTGGCCGTGATAGACTACGGTCGGCCATCTGGACAGTCATGTTGGTGCAACTCAGCTTTGTCACACCAAGTCTCTTAGTTAGAGACAAAGGTAAAACACTTACGCTAGCGCCTAAACCGCATAGCGCATTATCAATCAATTGCATACCTATGTGACAAGGGATCGAAAAACTACCCGGGTCTGATTGCTTAGGAGGTAGCTTATTTTGAAATAGGGCTGACCCCACCTCAGTCAAAGCTACGGTCTCATTATTATTTATAGTCCTCTTACGTGCTAAAATTTCTTTCATAAATTTTAAATAAGAGGGTACCTTGGTCAGCAATTCAGTGAACGGCACGGAAACTTCCAAACTCTTCAAAAGCTCAACAAATTTGCCAAACTGTTGATTAATCTTGGTATTCTGCAGCCGCCTCGGGAAGGGAACCGTAATTGGAATCTCGAGTCCCTTGTTTCTCGCTTCCAAAGTGTCTTCCGGAGCAAGTTCGGTGTCCTTTGGACGCTTCTTACCTCTCGAACGAGGCCTTTCTGGTAATTCCTCGCTTAAACGAGCACTAGCAGGCTCTCGAATAAGCTTCCCGTCATCAATATCTCTCGATCGAGCAATGTGTTCACTCGATCGAGCAGTTTCTTCATCAACATTGGTCGATCGAGCAAACTTACCACTCGATCGACCGACCTCAGCTTCCTGTTCCTTCGATCGAGCAGAAAGACTACTCGATCGACCAGCTTCTTCACCATTTCCACTCGATCGAGCATCAGACTTCAGTCGATCGAGTAACTCTTGTGTCGTGAGTCCTTTTCTCTTAACAGAACACTGTTCATCATCAGCGACAGCTTCCCTCGGGTCTGATTTCTGTACTTTCGGACCTTCATAAGAAAGACCGCTTCTCAACTCTATCAGATGCACCGTCTCATTTGGGTTCTTGTCATTTTGAGTCGGTAGATGACCGGGCTTCCTTGAAGATTGATTTTCAGCCAGTTGGGCAACTTGAGTCTCAAGTGCCTTGAATGCCGTGTCCTTCTGTTGTAATTGCTTTGCAATTGACTGCATCATGGACTTTAACTCACCTATCTCACTCACCCCACTAGATGACGAAGCACCTTGGTTAGGAGGGTTGAAAGACGGAGGCTTCTGATAGCCTTGTTGCTTCTGGTGTGGAGGAATATAGGGCTGCTGCTGCTGATTCGGAGGAGTAGTGGGGTTGAGCACGTTCTGGTTACTCCACCTCAGATTGGGGTGGATGTTCGGCTCGTAATGATTGTTGTTTTACCTGTAATGTTGAAAGGCAGCACATTTCTCATAAGGACTAGGACAAAAATCAGCGACATGTCCATCTACCCCACACTGCGTACAGACGAAGGGACCGTCTGTCATAGCATTAACATGGTACATTCCTCCCTTGAGAGCTCCCCCTAGTTCGTACTTGTCGAACCTAGCGGTAAGGGCTTGTAATGCGGCCACTGAAGAGGATTCAACGGCTCTCCTTTGGTTTCCCCATGAATTCCCATATTCAGCCCTATGAGTGGCTAAATCGTCTATGATTTTCCATCCCTTGGTCGCTCCCAAGTTGTCAGCAAATCGACCGTTGGCTGCAGCATCTAATATAGCCCTCTGATCATCATATAAACCATTGTAAAAATGGTTACATAGGCTCCACTTTTCGAAACCGTGGTGCGGTATGGTCCGCACCAGTTTCTTAAATCGAAGCCATGCCTCGTGGAAGTTCTCGTCAGGCCCTTGTTTGAAACTTGTTATCTGAGCTCTGATGGCGATGGTTCTCGAAGCGGATAAATACTTCTTATAAAACGCCAATGCTAGCGAATTCCAATCTATTAAGTCGTGAGCAGCTCGGTCCAAATCCCTATACCACTCCCTTGCAGCATCGCGGAGTGAGAAGATGAACATAGTTTCTTTGATCTGATCAGCTGTCACGCCGGTAGGAGGGGGTATGGAGCAGCAGTAATCAATGAAGGTCTCCATATCTTTGAGCTGCGTCTTGATTGCAGCTCCCGAACCGATTTTTCTCGACCATATTGATGTATGCAGGCTTGGGCTCGAACTTCCTAGCATCTCCGCAGATTCGAACCCTTTATAGAGATTGTCAGCCGTGGGCTCGGAGTGACTAGCGATGGTTGCTTCCTCAGCCATTTCGGGAAAATCAGGGAAAGTTATAGATTCAAGTGATGAATTGGAAACTGGAGAAGACGGTGGATTGTCTTCGAAAAGCTCGTTCTCGTAAAAGTTACCACGAGAACTAGGCTCTTCCTCTGCCTGTTGCTCTTGAAATAGCCTCCTTTTTACGTGCAGAGATCTCTCAATCTCGGGATCAAAAGGTAGTAGTGGACCACCTTGCGACCTGCGCATAAGAGGAAACTACAGACAAGATATGAGAATAGTCTAAGGAACGATGTTCCTTAAACTAAAAGAAGAATTAAAAAATAAACAGCTAGTAATTTTAACAATTGCCTCCCCAAGAACGGCGCCAAAATTTGACACGTGCGTCGCGCACTGTCAAAAATAAAACCTAACGGTCTCAACTAAAAATGTAGTAGAGGCAGTCGAGTATCGAATCCACAGGGAGGTAATGCAACTACAGCTATCTATTTCTAATCCTATGGTAACAGTTGGGGTTGATTAAATTTTTGGTTCTAACTACGGAGCTGAAAGGAAAGAGAAATAAAGCAGAGAGCAGGAAAGTGAATTAAAACTATCAATAAGAGGGGGACATGTCGGGAATTCGGTTCACTACGGTAGTTCAACAACTTAGCAGTAAATGACTCAGACGAACTAATGCGAGACGGATATTAGAAGGTCCTTTCGGTCCACTTCCCACCCTAAAATACCGCTAACTTAACTTTCGTCCTCATTAGGGTAGTCTCATCGTTTATAGCAGGCCTATTTAGTCCAATCTTTCGATCCAGGATTAATTGTAGCCAGATTAATGGGTGACATAGAAGCGTGCACTCAACTAGGTCGAGAATTACAGTTATATTGCTATAGTGACAGAGTCTCTTTAATCAATTCGTCCGGTTCATTAACTACGTCGTCATTATTCTACCGCAGATCCCCTAATCCCAACATGAAGAGATTTAGCTACTCATACTCATAATTAATCTAACAGCAGATAATTTCCCAGCAGATGACATAATGGAATAATAATAAAAAACAATAATAAATAAACTAGGGCAAGGAAGAATAATAACAATAACAAGAATTAAAAACAACAAGAAGGTTAATTATTATTAAGGAAGAGAGGGAATTACAATCCAAGCAAATTCCGGCGTAAAGACACGAAATCCAATGAAGAAATTAGGGAACAAGAGTAGCAAATCGAAGGTTTAAGCAACGTAACAAGTTCTACAGTGAAGGAAGGTAAAAAGATAGATAAAAGATGACTAATAACCTAGTAAAACATAGGTTATATAGCCAAAACACAAAGTGTTTATGCGGAAATAATTAAAACACAGACTGATTAAAGCCCATAGAGTCGGAAGCCTCTCGATCGAGTGGGTTAAACCACTCGATCGACCAAGATCTCAGCAGAAACTCCTCGATCGACCATCAGGGTACTCGATCGAGGGCTTGGTCAAATGCAGCTTACTCGATCGAGTAAGGAATAGCTCGATCGAGCCTTGGGGAGCTTAGGGACCACTCGATCGACCACCAAACAGCTCGATAGACCACTTGGGTCTTCAATTTAGCTCACCTCTTCACCCAAATGCCTCGTAATGCGTGCAACGACACTTCCAAGTGCAACATCTCACTCTGGGACAATCCCGTCTCCTCTAAATGCATGCAAAAAGGACGAAAAGGAGTATGGTTCCGCTACTTCCGCGATTATCCCTACAAAAAGGACAAAATACACCAAAGTAGCCAATTCGGGGCAAAATACTATAAAAACAGTATAGAAATGCATAGAAATACGTGCTGAAATAGGCCAAAAAGACTATACATTAGACACGTAGCAGTGGGGATTCCAAGCTGTGAATGCCATAACTGATGAATCAACACCCTTTGATTGTGACTTGTTCGCCTACCTCACAGTCAACCGTATCATGATGCGCCAGGGTTACTTCCCGGTTTGCCGCTCAATCCACTGAAAGATACCTTGCCTCCCTTGAAACAGGCTAAGGTCCCCAACATCCCCTTTGGACTGGCATATGAACCTAGCGATGAAGATATCCAGGAGATGAACCTCTTAGTTCGAAAGCGCAAGAAGCACGGAGTTATCCTCCGTCCCTATCATCCAACCCTCAACGTATACTTTGTCCCCGAGGGAGAGTCCGAGCTCTACCATGGCTTTCCGGAGCCAATCTATGACTCTGTGGCCAGGGCTAGGTACCCGGGTGTAGAAGTCTTCCAGAACTGTTACTTTATCCCCGACAACACCGAAGCTGCATCAACTGAATCTAACTCGTCGTCATGCCTCGATGGACAAGCTGTCACACTCCTCTTTGGGGAAGATAAAATTAAGCACCTCGACTATGAGGACCTTATCAACATCGCCCTGAAAGACAACCAATTTGATCCGACCGCCTTGATCTCCGTTACTGACCCGGAGAAAGCTACCCAAGGCAAAAGGAAGACCGTCAAGTGGACCGATCGCCAAGGCTGCATCCTCAAGATCACCACTGGAGAAGGCCCGATGTTCAAGGAAGGAAGTGAAGAAGGATCTGAATCTGAGTCTGAGTCAGAGTCATAGTCTGTCACAGCTTCTAACACTCCTAATGTCCCAGTCAAGGTCCCCTTCCCGCTGTTTTATCACAAAGTCGTGGCTGATTCAGAGGCGGAGTCTACTAGGGTCACCCCCACTCCCATGAAAGGTGACAACCTGGAGCCTGTTCCAGGGGCCGCCTCCTTTGTTGTGTCACCTCTGACTGACCATGAGATGTATGTCCTTTCCGAGCTTTTCGCTCGTGTCAACTTAATGAATGCTAAGTTTGCTTATCACTCGTCTCAATTCAACTACAATGCAATTCTGAATGACTATGAGGAATTTGACTTGAGTGACTACCCACCTCACCTAGCCAAAGCACTTGACAAACGGGAAGCCAGAAACCCCATCATTGAGGAGACCGAACCTATCAACGTAGGAACCGACAACACACGTCAAGAACTTAGGATAGGGACAACCCTGGACCCTCGGAAAGACAACAGTTAATTGACCTCCTCCACGAATACAAGGACGTATTTGCCTGGTCCTACAGAGATATGCCCGGGATTGACAGGGAAATTGCAGAGCACCGGATACTCATTAAGCCCAGAGCTAAACCCGTGAAGCAGAAGCTACGCCGAATGTGTCCTGAATGGGTTCTGAAAATCAAGGAAGAAGTGGATAAAAAGTTCAAGGCTGGTGTCATCAAAGTGTCTGAATACTCTGATTGGGTGGCCAACATTGCGCCCGTACCAAAGAAAGACGGAAGAATTTGGGTTTGCGTCGACTTCAGGGATCTGAACAAGGCGAGTCCAAAGGACGACTTCCCTTTGCCACACGTTGACATTCTGGTAGACAACACCGCTGAACATGATATCCTATCATTCATGGATGGGTATGCTGGGTACAACCAGATAAAATGGCTGAGGAAGACATGCACAAGACAGCATTAACTACACAGTGGGGTACATATTGCTACACGATCATGCCCTTCGGCCTCATCAACGCCAGAGCCACTTATCAAAGAACCGCTACTACCCTTCTACATGATATGATGCACAAGGAGGTAGAGCTTTATGTCGATGACATGATTGTCAAGTCAAAGGAACGGGACGGCCACATCAATGCCCTCCGGAAATTCTTCGCTCGTCTGCGGAAATATAACATGAGACTAAATCCTCAGAAATGTGCATTCAGGGTCACCTTGAGAAAACTCTTGGGACATGTCGTCAGCAAAAGAGGCATTGAGATTGATCCAACCAAAATCAAAGCCCTTCAACAAATGTCTCGGCCTAGGAACGAGAAGGAGATTCGGGGATTTCTCGGCCAGGTCCAATACATCAGCCGCTTCATTGCCAAGCTCACCATGATTTGTGAACCAATATTCAAGAAGCTTCGCGCCTCCGATCACACCGATTAGGACGATGACTGTCAAAAGGCCTTCGACAGGATAAAGGAAATCCTATCCAAGCCTCTTGTGCTCATGCCACCTCAACCAGGGATTCCTTTATCCCTATACCTGACCGTTACCAACACAGCCATGGGAGTTATGCTAGCACAAACAGTCGACGGCGAAGAACGAGCCATCTACTACATCAGCAAAAAGTTCATTGAGTACGAGACAAGGTACACTCAACTGGAAAAGACTTGCCTTGCCCTAGTATGGTCAACAAAGAAGCTGCGGCATTACATGCTCAGCTACACGGTCCAAATCTACTCCAAGATGGACCCGGTCAAATACATCTTCGAAAAACCCGTACTAAACGGAAGGCTGTCTAGGTGGACACTCATGCTGTCCGAGTTTGATCCCAAGTTTGTACCCCTCAAGGTTATCAAGGGAAGAGCAGTTGCCGATTTCCTAGAAGAAAATCCCGTCAACGAGGATCCGACGGCTGACACCTTGTCACTTCCTGACGAAGACATCCATAGTGCCGATTCCAACGTATGGGACCCATACTTCGACGGTGCATCTAATCTGAGAGGCTTCGGGGTAGGAATCCTTCAAATATCACCAGAATGAGAACATGTTCCAATCTCGGTCAAGCTAGACTTTGCCGTCACCAACAATGCCGCTGAATATGAAGCATGCCTCATCGGCATAAAAGCAGCCATCACACTTGGCATCAAGAGGCTGAGGGTCCACGGCGACTCCTCGCTCATCATCAATCAGGTGTCCGGATCATGGAAAATCCGAAGCGACAGCTTAGCTCCCTACCGAGCAAAGATCAATCAAGAGGCCGAGTTTTTCGACCAAATTGACTACTTCCACTTACCACGAGAAGAAAACCAATTTGCTGATGCCCTGGCGAAACTTGCCGCGCTCGTCAACATACCTGACGACATGACATCGATGCCCTTATGTGTCGAGAGAAAGAGCGAGCGAGCCCACATTTGTGCCATCAATGAGGACGAGAAAAGCCATGGTGAACCTTGGTACCAAGCCATCCTCAACTACAAAACCAAAAATCAATACCCTCCCAACTCTGATCAAAGAGGACAAAGAGCCATCCGTTTGCTTGCATCACAATTCGTGATAAATCAAGATCAACTATACAAAAGAACACCACAAGGTATTCTCCTCCTTTTCATTGACCATCACAAAGCCAAGAAAGTCATGGGAGAGGTCCACGACGGAGAATGTGGCCCTTACATGAGCGCAATGATGCTTACTCGAAAAATCACACGGCTGGGTTACTACTGGACCACCATGGAAGCCGATTGCCGTAACTACGTCAAACATTGCCATAATTGCCAAATCTTCGCCAACATACAACACATACCACCATTCCTTCTATACACCATGACGTCACCCCGGCCTTTCTCAACATGGGGCATCGACATCATCGGGAAAGTCAACCCAGTAGGCACTAAGGGGCATTGCTTCGTCCTCGTCGCCATCAACTACTTTACCAAATGGGTGGAAGCGCAGTCATATGCAGTCTTGACCGCCAAACAAGTGGCCAAGTTCATTCAAAATAACATCATCTGCTGATATGGGGTACCTCATGAAATCATCCGCGACCAAGGCTCTCACTTCCGGGCGGAATACCAAGCTTTGCTGGACAAATACAAAATCAAACGACATCGATCATTCCCCTACCGTCCCCAAACTAACGGAGCGGTGGAGGCAGTGAACAAAACTATTGTCACCATTATCAAGAAAATTCAAGACAACTACCGCGATTGGCCGAGCAAACTCCCCTTCGCACTCTGGGGATACCGAACCTCCATTCGAATGCCGACAGGCGCCATGCCCTTCTACCTAGCATACGGTATGGAGGCGGTCTAACTGGTACAGTTAGAGGTCCCTTCTCTACGCATCCTACTGGAGAGTCAAGTCCCCGAAGCGGAATGGACCCGTTAAAGGTACGAGCAAATCACTCTTCTAGACGAACAACGACTCAACGCCTTGCACAACGTCCAGCTGTACCAACGACGTATACAATAGGCATTCAACAAGAAGGTTAAACCCAGAAACATCCAGGAGGGCGACTTGGTCCTCAAGTCAGTTCGAGCACCATTACCCGTCGATTCGAGGGCGAAATTCAAACCCAACTGGGCCGGGCCATACCTGGTCAAGAAAACACTTTCGGGGGGTGCAGTGAGACTGAGTGACCTAGATGGGGAGGACTTTACAAATCCGACCAACCTAGACCAACTTAAGAAATACTACCCTTGAACCATAGCAACCAACGACCTAAGCCTAGTTTTACAACTAGCAACCACCTCGACCCCTTTTCAAGTCAAGTTCCTCAACGTATTCTGATTTGAAATTGCATGTTTTATCGAGTCTAAGCTGCGGCACCTTGCTCGTTTCAAATGCCTTTTGATCTGTCAAAGGAAACATCCATTTGTACTAAAACAAAAAACCCCTGAACTACGAGCATGGTTTGATTTCACCTCTTCAGGTGAATACGTAGGCAGTCCCTCTTATGCCTGAGGGATACAACCACAAAACCCAATCAAAATTCACAAAGCATTTCGAACTACGATCATGGTTTGATTTCACCTATTCAGGTGAATACGTAGGCTGTCCTTTCTTACACAAGAAGGATACAACCATCCTCAAAATCAAAAAACAATCATCCCCACAAACAAAAAACAACCATCCCCACAATAAAAAAAACATCCCCATCAAAAAAAAGGGAAAAGGGAAAACCATTCCCTTTCCCACAAAAATACAAAATAAGCCTTTCTCCTTTCCACAAAATACCACTTTCCCAAGTGCAAATGTTTAGGACGATTCAAATCGAATTGCTTTCACCAAATGGATAGAAGAAACAAGCGTTCACAATTTCCGACACGAGCAATCCTCTTATTTAATTAATAATGGGAGGGATTACAATTTCAACAAATAAAGCTCGACGAGTCTAGAACTTATCAAGGCTAAGGTGTCAACTAAAACACCTCACATAATAAAACTAGCACAAAACACACAATAACTAGCTAGTACAATGGATCCTCAACGGATCAAAGAGGGCGACGGCCTCCGGTCTAGCACAATACCCCATGTTCGACCCAAAACGAGCCGATGCACGGCTCACCATACTCTTTGGACCCGAGCTTCTCCTCTTTTGAGGTCTCATCACATCCGGGTTAACTTCATCAACAAACTCCTCAAAGAAGACACGGTTGGCCTTTCCAACTTCTCGATACTTCAAATCGACAACCTCGTCCTTACGAAATTTAGACCTCTCTTCCAAGGACGGAGCTCGTGAACAACTTGACATAAGCGGGAGTTACCCATGTCGTGGCAACGGGGTTTGGTACCTCCCAAAGCGGCCTAGTGGCCCACCATCTTTCAAAGATCTCCACAAGCTCGGAGTTCCGGAAAACTTTCTCTTGGACAAGAGTATCGTGAGCGGGCACCTTTTGTTGACGCCCCATTTGCCTCATGAGCCTTTCGGGATATATGAAGGAAGCAACCTTCAAACCCACCACCATCAAAGAACGAGGACTAGCACCCGAAGCGGGCAACCCCGTGAAGGACCTCAAGTGCCACCACGGCACCACCCAACGGATGTGAGGACAACCTTCCTTTGCCAATCTTGCGGCCCAATAAGCCTCGGTAGAAGCAAAACTATCCGGGTACAACTTCTTCCTCATGGTAAGGTGACGGAAGGAGTAAGAATAAGAATTAACCGGAGGCTAGCTCTACATACCTTAGCCTCTCCAATAGCCACACTTGGAGGATCCTTGGGGATCCGAAAGAGGGAGCTTCTCCACAAGAGCCTTCCTTGTCCAAAGCTTGGATGATCTCGCCGAGCACCAACCATGATGGATGTCTACCATGCTCCATTTGCTCAATCACATGAATAAGGGTCATGCTACCATAACATTTTGGCCCCTCCTTCTTCAAAACATCAACAAAGAGGTACACATGGACAAGACAAAAGGCAAGAGCCCTTGTCCTAGCCACCTCCGAGACATTAGCACCCAATCGGTTTGAAAAGATGTTGATAAGAGCCGACATATCCACACCATGAGGAGCAAGAAGGCAGTTGATTTGGCTTGTTGACAAGCCCAACATGGAACGGAATTTCTCCTTGTAGCACAACCGAGTCGGAGGAAGCACCGGAACACAACTCGGCCACCCACCAATGGCTCCAACTTCTTCGGCAAGAGGACAAATCTCACCTTTCGGGAAAACGAAAACATGATGTTTCGAATCCCAAAACCAAGAACATGCTTCAAGAAATGAAGGTTGCACCTTGACTTGACGAAGTACCAACAATTGACCAACTCCCATGCAAATGAGTTGATACTTTTCGGGAGGCGACAAATCCCGGCACCATTGTCGCAACGCGTACTCAAAAGCATCCATGATATAATTTTGGAAGAAGAAGAGGTTTTGTATAGACGATTTTGTGTTTCGGATGATGAAACAATGAAGCGCAAACGTCCTTATTTATACAAAATGATCAGCGCGTTTTTCAGAAAAGGGGAGAGCTGGCTTCTATCGCCAGGCTGCTCGCGCCTCTTTGAGGCTTCCCCAGGATTCCCGCTGTTGACTTGTCTCTTTCAACTTGTGTTTTCTCCTGACACCTCAAACCTCCCACCAGGAAGCTCGCGCCTCTTCGGGATGATACAGGACATTTTGTGTTTCCTCACACTTACATTTCCTTGTTTTCGCATTTTACGAAATCCGACACGGTTTCCATGACGCAGCTTTAAACATACGGATTTTTCTTTCTTTTTTTAAAGGGGGAAGGGCTAGTCACCCCGATCCGCGACGGATCGTTTCCATGCCAGTCAAAATTCTGAAAATTTTTCGCTTTTTCGCAATTTTCCATCAAAATAAAAATCGAAAATTGATAACACGACGTCAATTTCCCTCAAAATTCAGGCACTCACAAATTCGAGTCTTGACCTCAATATCAAAAATCAAATATACTCGTAAAAATCTCTTCTGAAATTCATCCTGACGGTTTAAGTTTGAATTTTTCGAGTCACAAATCAATTTCAGTAATTTCGATGCAATTTAATTCACGACACGAGTTAATTGCTCAAATTTTCAAATCAATTTCTTTCGAATTCCGAACGTGACGACTTGTCGCGAAATTTTCAAAATTCAGTTCAAATATCACTTCGAGTCATCTTGGTTAAATTTTGTTCAAATGCTGTTACGTCTTTACGTTTATGCATATGTGCTACCTCTCGTCTGTTTTCTACACTAACGATGTAGGAGCCGGTACAAAGCAAATGGAGAATTGATAGCCGACAACGCTCCTCCGAAACACAAAAAAAAAAAAAGAAGCCAAAAATCACAAAATAAACTACCACCCAAAAACACATATATACAAACCGCCTCACGGAAAATGTAAATATGTACAGACAAGAGTCCAAGACACGGACAAACTACAACAACAGCTCAACGTCTCCCGTCGGACCAGCCCTGGTCTCACTAGGAGTCACCACCAACGCAGACACCACCACCTGCTCGGACTCTCTCTCCGGAGAACTCTCCAGCGTCTCCTGCTCCATCACGACGCGAAGCTCCTCCGCCGCAGCCAACTGAGCTCTGAGAGAGGCAATCTCCGCATCTCGGCTCCGCAGCTCGTCCTCACGACGCCTCAAATCCTGGTTCCGACGGATGATCCCCAGCTCCTGGGCTTCGATCATTGACCTGGCTGCCTCCAACTCACCACAGACCCGAGCAAGCTCCGCCGGATCCGCAATACCCTACAAAACACAATAACAGATCCTCAAGATCTAAAAACGTGAAATGCAACACAAAATACACAAAAACAGCACAAAAAAAGTATATGAGAAAGCTGAGCCTCCCTCGCTGCCAGGTCACCAGCAAGCGCCCTCCAGCGGTTAGCCGTCCGCCACAAGTCCTGATGACTAACGGTCGTCACCTGCAAATCAAAAATGTCCTTCAATACAATGTAAGGAAAAGTGTAACCGAGGAAAGCGTTCAAGTCAAGAACTCACCCTCAGAACGATCAACATCCACTCCATGTCAGCCTCGGTCACCTCGGCTGCCACGGGCTCCAGTAAGAGAAACTAGAGCTCCTCGCCACCCGGCCCCTGAAAAGTGGTCTCCGTCGGGAAAGCTGCGGGCTGAGTCCTCATCAGCAGGTCGACTCCCTACCATTTAGATCCACATCAGAGGTGACAAACCCTCCTATTAAGAGAGGCAATGAAAACAAAAGAACAGAGGAAAATATACCTCGATCGGGTACCAAGCAAGCCTCGACAACCGGATGTGTCGTAGTCGGCGTCCCGTAACAGCAGCTCCTCACCTCCCTGGCCGTGAAGGTGCTCCTCAACCTCATCCGGGGTCGACTCCTGGAATAACACCCTAGGCGGGTCGACCGGCACGACGAAAGTCTCGGTGAAGCACTGACGAGTCAAACGCTCGCCCGGGTACCAAACCGGCCCAATCGCCGTCTCTAAGTATAAACGCATAGAGCTGCGAGGCAGCAAACGCTCCCTGATGGCAGCCGGTGTGCCCGTGTAGTGCTCCCAAGGCCGCCCAACAAACTGCATCCAAAACAAAGTTACTCAACCAACTGGGGGCTTCAACTACCTAGTCATCCTAGCTCTATCTATTTCTATAAAGAAGAGGGGGAAGAGAGCAAGAACTTACATCAGCAATCCGAAGCTTGTTCACGCGATGCCTGCAGTCCTCGTAAGTCGACTTAATCGACTTCTTCCGAGCCACCGTCCAACCCCTCACAGCAGGGTAGGTCGAGGGAACGCCACATGTGGTCCCTGGACGCAGAGGGGTGAAGTAAGCATACAACCAAGCCTGTAATCAAACACAACAAACACAAATCAGCCAATTTCCCAAAAATTGCCAAAATCAAACTCAAAAAACTACTACAAAAATGCTCGTACCTCAAAAATGAGGCCGGGACCAACCAATGCAGGAGCACTACCCTCTCCCACTGACTCCGGGCGCACCGCCGCGTGCAAGTACCGGGTAAAACTCGCTAGATCCGGCGTAACCCAGTCAAACTGACCCAAGGTGTCGAGGTCAGTAAGGAGAGGAAGCACTTTGGTCGACAAGCGCTCACCCTTGTCACCAAAGTACGTGGCACCCAAGAAGTACCACAACCACAGCCGCGCCACCTTTGTGTCCGTCTCAACCTCTGCCTCCGGACTCTCCAACGGCGCCGGAATAACACCGGCCACCCTCCCCGTGAAGTGGTCCTTCATGTACGAACTCGCGATCAAGTACTGAGTGACGTCGGAAGGCTCCGGAAAAGTAGTACCGATCAGATCACTAACCGCGGGAGAGGACACTCTATCCGGCGTCTCGGTAAACTCAACAGGCAACTCGCCGCAAAAAACGCCGGATACCATGGCGAAGTCCTCTAAAGTCACGACGACGTCGTGTCCCAATACCGATCCAACATGGTGCGGATCAGACACAGGTTCGCCCTAATTGAAGACCTGTGAATATCCCGCCAGGCTGCCACAAACGGCCCAAAAGCCGACCTCTCTATCAACGCTCTCGTCACGGCTCGGAGAACGTCGTAGAAACCCAGGCAGGTAGTGAAGCCCGAGAAAGTCCTCATGGTGCCGATCTCCTGAAATCAAAAACAAACAACGTCAGAATTCACATTCAGGCCTGACATTTCAAAAAGTGACAAAATTTCAATCGAGGGACACGACTCACCAAGCCCTCGGGAGTACGGTAGGAGATGTGCCTGTCCAGTCGAAGCAACAAATGGCTACCGTCAAAACCCTCGGCCCAAGCAGGCGCAGCCCGCAAGTGCAACCCCCGTGGGGCTGTAGCTCGCCTGGCTCTCCAGCTCGTGACGTCGGCATCGTCCTCGTCTATCTCCGCCCTCCATCTCTTATGACCACGAGACTCAACATGACGGATGGGGCCCATCTCCACGACCCTGGCGACGTGTTGTAACGTCCGTCTGGTCGCCCGGCGACGACGCTCTCTCGTAGAAACCCTCCTCCCGGGGGTACCAGCCTCAGACCCAGTCTGAGCTCTCCCAGTGACAGCAGCCCCAACAACGGGCACCTCACGCTCCACAACGGTCCCCGCGGCCCCATGGTCTTCTCAAGAGGTCCCTCCTCCTGAGTAACGTCCTCTACAACCACAGCGGGTGTGCTAGCCGGAGTACTAACCGGCCCCGCCCCGAACAACTCCTCAACAGTCGCAGCGAGGGACTCAGCCTATCCCGAACACTCTCCTGTAAACAAAGAACGTCAGCCAAAATTTCGGCATTACGACGGCATGAAATGGACAAATCCAAAAATAAAAAAACGCAACCTGCAAAGCAAAACCAGGGCAATCCCGCCCAAAATCCAACCAAACAAAACCATTCAAAGAGACAAAAAGCACAAAAACGACCCACCCATCTTTTCAAACAAAAGACGAGTCAGGACCACCACAAAAAAACGACATTCCGAGACCCCTACAGGGTCCGCCAACAAAATACATTCCCGACACCATGGGGTATTTTTCTACGGCGCAAAAAGGCAATTCATACGCTAATTTGAGCCCAAACCGGTCAAAAATTCAAAAACGACCGCAAAAAGGCAAACGTGATTTTATCACGCCTCAAAGCGACCTAAACTACCAATGAGGTCCATTTCAAGGCCAACTGACTCAATTCAAGCCCAAACAGGCGCTTATTTTGTCAGACATAAGACCGTCACAAAGCCAAAAATTCCAAATTTTGCCCACAATATCCAACGAAAGTCCATAAATGGCGAATACGGGTTCTCCCAACTAAATGCAACCTAGTGGGACCCAGTACCCAAGCAAATAAACTTGGCATTGCAAAATGAGACGGTTTCTCACCTCACTCACGTTTTTCGAGCATAGGGAGCGGGAACGGGGAACAAAATGCAAACTAAAAGCACCCCTATACTCCTAAACAGGTTTCTAACCTAATGCAATCATTAATTTCACTCAAAATGGGCTCAATCAAAAATGCCCAATTCGATTTTCTAGGGTAAATTTCGCCCTAATTCAATTAAGCTAAAAGGCCAACAAATTTAAATTGATTCAAGAGGAAATACATACCATGAGATGACATTGATGTTAATGGCACGAATGGAAGCTAGCAAAAGTCCAACAATGGCGATATTTTGCGGGTTTTTCGAAGGTTGAAGATGAAATGAATGAGGATGGTATGCAGCCTAAACTCGCGTCTTTTACAGAAAAAAAAGGGAAGCCCCTTTAGTTCGCAAGGTGGCTCGCGCCTCAATCAGGCCTCCCCTTGCTCTTTCACCGAAATTTGGGCTTTGGCCCAATTTCACACATTAAACTGAATTTTCTTTGGCGATATTAAAGGTCGTCATTTTCTCAACGACAAAAACTAATAGTGAAAATCTAAAATTCGCTACTGTCTTCAATTTTAAAAAATAATAGTAAAAATTCAAAATTCGCTATTGTCTTCAAAATAAAAGCGAAAATTCAAAATTCGCTATTTCTTCAAATTTTCAAACGACGGCAATTAAAACCATCATTTCCAAAATAATGGTTGGAAATTAAATTCCACTATTTTCACTACCTAATGTCAACGGCGGCACATAAACCATCACTTCAATTAATAGTGAAGATTCCAAATTCACTATTTCCATCAAATGTCAACGGCGGCACATAAACCGTCACTTCAATTAATAGTGAAGATTCCAAATTCACTATTTCAATCAAATGTCAACGGCGGCACATAAACCGTTACTTCAAACGTAATAGCAAAATTTAAAATTTGCTATTTCCTTCCAAATTCGAATTCAACGGCGGTCAAAACCGCCACTTCAAATTCAAAAAAGAACGACGAATGGTGAAGATTCCAAATTCACTATTCCTTCAAAAACCAGCAGGGGCTTCCTCGCGGAACCCGCTCATTTCAAAAACAGTGATAGTGAAAATTCGACTTCACTATTTCCACAGCGGCATCATGAGTTCGCTACTTTCAAAACAAGCCCATTCGACGCGGCTATGCTCACAGTCCATTAACCGACCGCCCCATGGCTGGCGAGCCTTACTACGCACCATGGCTGACGAGTCTTACTACGCGCCATGGCTGGCGAGCCTTACTACGCACCACAGCTGGCGAGCCTTTGTCCGCGAACACTCAAGGACACATCCCGAAGATGCCTCGGGTACATTTCCTTACCACAGCTGGCGAGCCTTTGTCCGTAAACACTCAAGGACACATCCCGAAGATGCCTCGGGTACATTTCCTTATCATGGTTGGCGAGCCTTTGTCCGCAAACCCTCAAGGACACATCCCGAAGATCCCTCGGGTTCATTTCCTTACCACAGCTGGCGAGCCTTTGTCCGCAAACGTGCAAGGACATAACCGAAGATGCCTCAGGTATGACTCATTCTTATGGCTGGCGAGCCTTTGTACGTAGTCTAATGGACTTTAAACGACCTGCACGGACAGTCGACAGACTCTAAACTGTTCTCGACGACAGGTCCTTGACTCGTACCCTTGAGTCGCCTTGGCGTCGCCCTTCCTGACGACGGGTCCTTGGCCTGAATCCTTTCAACCCGCCTCGACGTCGCTTGGGTCTCCAAGTTGTAATCTTCGATTGCCCTGGGGGCTCTACTTTGACTTTCGCCCTGTCCAAGCCTCGGTCAAAGTGGGGGCTCTGTAGATAACCAGTATCTGCTGAGACTCCAACAAACACCCGATGATTATCAAACTACAATATGTTTTGGAATCGCGGCGTTTGATCGACTGTTCGTGTACAACTTTATGTCGGAAAACTTAAAAAGATTTCGAAAATAAAACATTTCAAAACATTTAAAAAATACCTTGAGTGTTTAATCCACGACGATGGGGTCGTAATGACACTAACTAGAGTCAAAACCGACACCGGACCAAAAACCGACTCAAAAATTCAAATCTCGACTCCAAAAACGAGTCAAACCGAGTCAACCACCAAAAACAAAACATTTCAAACCTTCTATTTTAAGTTTTTCCGGATTTATGTTTGGTCAAGTACCAAACATATGACTACAAAACCTAGGATAGAACAAATCATGATTGCGTTTGTTGTGAAAGTGACAAGACAACTCGAAGAACCGCGACGTGGCTCACGCCTCTTTGATCAGCCCAGGTGGCCACTTCGCTCAAAACTCACACAACCACTCATTCTCCTATAAATACCCCTCAAATGCCCCCCATTTGAGACATACGCGAGTGTCCGCCCCCACTTTTCTCTCTTAAAATTCTCGACTCGACTTCTTAAGTCACAATCTGACGCGTATGTACGACCTACCAATCGTAAATACAAGCCTTACACATTGTTCTGTACCGTCATCATGCATTAAATAACTTGACCGACCACTTCGACCACTACACCGTCACTAAACTTAAAACACTCTTTTTTACTTACCAAAACGGTTTTAAACCGAGTTTTTCCGATCAAACGAGTTGTTACACTTACGTCGGTCACTCGCCATAACCAAACATGTCATTATGAGGGTGTAAATTCCTCTTTTATTATATTTTCATTAGTTTCATGACTATAACATGCTAAAACGTGCATAACGTGAACCAAAATATGGAATAAACGAGCCAAAACCGATTTTTGACCTGAGAAAGAAGCCCCTCTGTTCGCCGGCTTGCCCGCGCCTAAATGGGTTGTCTAGGTCAGGGATCAACCGTGTTTGATCTCGTCATTTCCCTTTAATCTATTTTCATATTTGTAATCGATTTTCACCATTTCAAATATTTACAAACCCTTTTTATTTCATCTTATTTGTTTTAACCATAAAACATTTTTCACCCTTGGTTCCTCATACCATGACGGTTAAATCCGTGTTTCGGTGATAATATTCGGTTAATGACATTTAAAAGGTATTTTAAAACCTTTTATTTCATTTCTTTACATTTCTAAAACAAACATATTAGTCACCAACACAAAGTCATCCTTGTTTCTACATACCATGCCGGATTTTAACCCGGGTACGATGATGAGTATCGACTAATTATATCCAAATGAACTTAAAATAACGAGTTCATAGTCATTTTCAAAACAATTCATGTCAAGTTTGTCAAAACAAAACCGACACCGAATATTATCAAGATAATGATGATTATTCGAGTCTAGTTCTTCAAATCAACAAATACGGTCTAAACGACCCTTTCAAATCGAATCGGGCTCAAATATCCATTTTTAACACGTTTTATAACGTTTTCTAAAAAGTCAGAACACGACACATAAACCGTGGGCTGACCCGCGCCTAAACAAGCCCTCCATTTCTCATTTTCAAAACCATGGAGAGGCCCCTTATACCGCCGGCTGGCTCGCGCCTCATATAGCCGTCTGGTACACGACCTGTTCCCTTCCAGCACTAGTCTAGGACGATCCCGACTCCGGTTCACTCGGATATAAGACGGATCAGATGACTATTTGTTTATTCAAAACCATATTTGCAAAATGCCTTAATAAGACAAATGGATCACGTTATGCACCCTAAACCTAATACGGTAAATGAATGTTTAATTTCCGTCTTGCATGCAAATCAATCATTAATCCAACTCGACATCTTATACTTGATACTTGGATTAAATCAACCGACTTAGAAAGCTCTCACATGTTAGGTTTAAATTATTGGATGAGCATTCATGCATTTAAACCGTTTTATCAACTTTTGCATTCAACCAACTAAGATCGATCAGTAGAGGCCGCTACCGCGGGCGGGATTGGGTGTCTATATAAAGGGCTTCCCAATACATACCTTCACCTCTTACTCAGAAACTTTGGATAATGGACGACCTTATCCAGGGCGTACGAGAGTCATTCTAGAGATAGGATGCTAAAGAGGGACGATTTCCTTATCTTTAGTACCTATGTCAAACCCTGCTTTGTGCTTCGATTTGACCGAGATATAAAGTGGAATCCGAACGGGTTCCAAGCATCCCACAAATGCTTGGCGGCGACTCCGAACATCTCTAATCGTTTCGAGACCCTTACCGAGACGAAACCGACCGATCTAAAACGATCCGGTCGAAAGCATTTTTATGCCGCCGAGCGTGGCTTTCAAAAGACCGCTGCATGTCCACAGATTAGCCTGGCGTGCAGGTGGCCCGTGACTATGGGCCGGTAGGCGGACCCCCAAATCCACGGACCGAGACGTGGCCCATGTCCACACCATGACAAGTGAAGAAGAAGGCCTCATTGGCCAAGACAAGAAGGAAGAAGAGTTGCTCTTGCCAACTTATGACATTTTTAGGGATCGAGTAGACGAAGTATGCGGCCTTTGGGATGACGAGTTTGAAGGGATATTCAATCCCTTTATCAGTAATGCTATGAACTAAGACCACCATGAAGAACGACAAGTGCAAAGGTCTATTGAAGATCTTTATCATGACAATGAACAAGCTTTCGACTACTTCTTCAAGGTTTTGAGCAACATCAACAACACCTTGAATATGCCCCCTTGACATCACATTATTGGATGAGAGTTTGGTGGAGGCCGCCCAAAACCACCACTTGTAAATATTCTAACTCCCTAACTTGCATTTTAATTACTGTATTACATTTTTGTCAATTTTGGATTTACATTTTTATGCCTTGATCAATATTTCATCATTTTGAGAGAAGTGAGGGAGAGACTCAATTGTTTATTGATGTGTTGTGTTTTTCCTTAGTGTGGGGATAGCATTTAACTAGGCTATTCAAGCCTTTGTATTAGCCCCACAATGAATACCACAAGAAATGAAGAATGAATGACACGGGTTACAAAGCACCCACGGATGGACCTGAATCCGTGTGGCAAAGGGACAATCCGAGCGACCCGACGAGGATCCGCTCGTCCTGAAGAGAACCCGAGCATCCAGGGCCAAAGACGCTCGTCTTGAAAAGCTGGGAAAAGCAACTTTTGGGTCTGACTGAGAATTCGAGCGTCCTACCAGAGAATCCACTCATCTCAGCCTGTACGGTCGTCCCAGAGGAAATCCGCTCGTCTTTTCACTCGCAATTTTTGGGATTTCTCCCTGGAAAAGAATCTGAGCGTCTCCAACTTAGGACGCTCGTCCCAGCTCAAGAATCCGCCCGTCCTTCTGATAAGACGCTCGTCCCCAGCGCATTTTTCCTGAACCAATTTTGCAGCAAAAGACGCTCGTCCCGACGCCAGGCCGCTCGTCTCCCCTCTGGTTTTCAAATCCAACAGGTCTTAAAAACCCCCTTTCCCCAATTCATTTTCATTCATTCAAACATAAACACTACCTCAAAACCCTCATTCTCTCCATCAATCAACAACAAATTTCTCAACCAAATCAAATCCAGCCTTCCTCCAAACAAAATTAAATCGCTCCTTTACTAACAACAAGTGATTAAAACACCAACATCTTCAAGGTTTGAGTCGATTTTTGGGATACAAGGCAACATTCAAATATCCTAAATCGATTTGGGTATTATTAGAAATTGAATATTTCAAGCTTTCTTTGGTGTTACTAAGCAAATGAGCATGGCAAGAACAAAAGGTGGAAGTAAGGCACCCCAAAAGAAGAACCTTTCTAAGAGACAACAAGATCTTCAAGCTATTCAAGCATCAAAGACATTGGTAGTTCATAATGCAAGGTTGGAAATTCAAGAGCAAGATCCTCCTATGGAAGCTACTACTTTTACTACTCCGGTTGTTGAACAACTAACCGATTATCCGGAGGTAATTTTCACTTACGACTCCCATAGGAAGAAATTTATTTCTTTTGCTAAGAAAACTATCATGCCCACCAAGTTCATTTGTCAAGAGACTTTGTCAAAATTGGGTGCCCTAGAACAAACAAAGACCTTTTTCGAGTCCATGGGATTGAGTACATTGTTTAATATGCAAGAGTTGACTTACTCATCCCTCACCTTAGAGTTCTTAAGCTCTTTGAAAGTTACCAAGGTGGAGGCTCTAAGGAATATTGAATTCCGGCTCGAAAATGTTGATAGGACATTGTCTTTTAAAGAGTTTGGTAAAGTCTTTGGCCTTAGCAATGACCCGACCTACACAAAGAAACCTACTAAGTATGATCCCGCTCCCTTATGGAAGGCTATTACCGGTAGAGATTTTACATCTTATCATGATTGTCGTGCTCTTTTTGTCCATCATCCGGGCATAAGAGTATGGCACAAAGTTGTTGGGCATACTTTGATTGCTAGGAAGGGCACGAACCATTTCACCGAACTTAACTTTATTCTTCTCGAGTCAACCTTGAACATTGGAAGAGATTTCACCAAAAAGTTCAACATTCTTCAACTTTTGATTGAGAGGTGGCTCAATGTGGATTGTGGCAAAGAAGGCACGACCTTTATTGTTAATGGAGGGTTGGTAACTTATTTGGCAAAACACTTCAACCGGAACTTCAATAAAGAGAACACCTATAAACCGGTTAAGGGAGGCCATATCATTGATCTAGCCACCATGGTTCAAAAACTCAAATGGGTGATGAATGATACTCTTGATGACAAATTTGGGTGGTTAACAAAAGATGCTAAATCCTTCACATTGCCAAGCAAGATTTGCCGATTGAATGTTCATAGGCCCAACTACCTTCTCCCACTCTCCGAGGAAGCCGCGTTTATTATACAACACCAAGAGGAAGACATTGCCGAGCCCTCCTCCTCCATTATCACCCCACCTTACCCATTCACCTACCATGAATTTCAACCCGAAAATGTTAAGGCGGGGAATGACTACTTGACTCTCTTGATGAAAGAAATGCACAAGCAAGCTTATGAGGATAGAGTCAATGCTTATAAAGCAAAATATCCACCTCTCCTATATCTTTCTAGGCAAGGACTTCTTGACCCATCTTGTCCTTTGCCTAGTTGGGCGGATAAGGAAACCATCTTTCTTAGTGCTTCTAGAGGTGGTAACTTGGGTGAAGAGGAGATGGTTGTTGTTGAGAGTGGTGCACAAGAAGATGAATAAAATGAAGAGAATGAAGAAAAAAAAGAGGGTAGTGAGGAAGAAGAGGGACGTTCAAGTACAAGTGATGATAACTTCGGCTCTATGGAGGTTGATGATGATGATTCAAGTGAAGTTGGTGATGATGATGGAGATCATAGTGATGACGCCATGGGCGAAGACTGAGATATGTCTATTTCTCTTGTTTAACCTATAATTTTTTATCTTGATCATGATATTTAGAGTCCTAGCATCATCTAGAGGACTCACACCTCGGTCACAATGAGGTGTTTCTTTTATTGTTCCCACATTTAAAATCCAAAATGACAAATTTTAGTTTCATGCATAGCATTTTATGCATGAACTCCCCCAATTTTTGACATTGGAAATAGTGTCTATTTTGGTTTGGGGAAGTTTATGCATATGCATTGGGAGCTAATCTAAATTATGCTCTCCACCATAACAAAAACCCATAAATCATGTAGTATAGTTTAGTCTAGTTTCCATTTAGTTTAGAAATCATGCATTTTCATATAAATTGCATAATTTCCTATTGTATTGGCCATTGAGGACAATGCCCATACTAGTGTGGGGATGGGAAATTCTAACTTAACATTAAACAAAATTTGAAAAATTTGAAAAATTTCGAAAAATGCATAAAAATTTGAAAAATCCAAAAATCCAAAAACATGTTCATTTCCTTTGTAGTGTAGTCTTGCATATATTGTGTTTGTTTATCCCTTTTCACATTGATCGACTACGCCACATCCGAGACATGAGGATATAGAAGATCGTATGGTATGATCTTTCCAATCTCCTTTTTCCTATTTATGTTAATGACTATGTGGCTTTATTTTGATTGATGCGGTATAAACAATGTGATTATAGGATTGCATTTAGATTATTTGGCATACTAGTTGGTCGAAGCATATACATTAGGTTGTATATATGTTAGTTGCATCATGGCATATAGTTGCATTTAGGAAAAATTTTGTGAAACCGTTTATTTGGGAAGCTTGACAAGTGTATATAAGGCCCTTGTAGATGCTTTTTCTTCTCAAGACTTTGCTTCATAGAATACTTGTAAAGCACCCTAGGATGTGTCATGCTAGTATCTTTTGACTCATGGATTAAGGCCTAGTCAAGAGTACCTTGTGGTGTGATAACTATTTGGCTACCGTTTCTTCCAAGGTGACCCTTGAAACCATGCAACTATCCTTCACCATCTACCACATTTTGTCATCAAAGGGAATGGGCACAAAAATTGTTCAAATTTGAGTTCAAGCATTAATATGAAAGTTAAAAAGTTTGCAAATGCATCAAAAGAAAAAAAGAGTAACAAAAATGAAAACTTCTATGCTTCAAATATAAGCACCCTCACTACAAATGGGGTAGCTTTGAAAACGTTCAAAAAGAAATGCAAAGAAAAGTTGAAATTGTCAAATGTTGAAAATGCCAAACATCAAAGAAATGGCAAAAAGAAAGTGTTCTCAAATGTCAAATGCCACATGAAATTGGGGGGAAAAACAGCAACAAAAGCAAACTCCCATATGAAACGCAAATACTAATGATCCCTTTATCCATCGAATCCACTGTTGTGCATGGTAGAGAGGGGACGACCCTTCTTCTTGTCTAGGCAAGAAGGGGAATTCCGCGATCCTCCAGTTTTTCTAACACCATAGGGAGTCTACTCTTGAGAAAAGCATTTAACAAATGAGGACAAAGGTATCCTGGCTTGACACAACTTGGAGGTGATTTATTGGTATCCTTCTAGGCTTAGTAGTTTGAAGAAACTGTATCTATGATGGAATGTGTACCCTTAGATTGTTTCCCTTATAGATAATTTTTGCCACTTAGATGAGGAAAGTGGCTATTCGTTTTTGTAAATGCATCCATTACTTATTTTGTGTGCTTAATGCTTGGATGTGTCGCCATTTTGGAAAGCCCCACCTTGCCTTGCAAGAAGGCATCCTACCTCATGGTTGTCTTGTTGTGAGTTGAAGGGGCGGAGTGAGACCCGCTAATTGTCTCACATCGGCTATATTAGTAGGTTAGTTTAAATAAAGGTCCTAGTTTTTGTCACCTCTTTACTCGGGACGAGCAAAGGTTCGGTTTGGGGATATTTGATGTGACTCATTTTATAGCATATTTAGTCCCCGAATTAGCCTCGTTCCTATGCTTTTTAGTGCATAATTGTGTCATTTACTATCTTTAGTATTTTGTTTTGCATATTCTTTGAGGTTTTGATCCCTTGGTAGGAAAGGAGTAAGAACCTTGCATTTTTATCGCAAAATGGAGCTAAATTGATCGAATCTAATGACCAAGCATCAAAGTGAAGACAAGACTAGAAGGCCTATGTAATAATGAAGTAAACGGGCAATGATGAGAAGATCCTTGCTTCTCAAACAAGATCCTTGAGGATTGTTGGAGAGAGAAAAGAAGAGAAGCTGTCTGGCTAAAAATCCGGGCGTCGCAGTGCACGGGACGAGCGTCCTGGCCTGCTATAATCCGAGCGTCCCGTGGCCAATCTGCTCGTCCTGGCCCCTCTCAATCCGAGCGTCGCCCTCAGGAAGCCGCTCGTATTCCTCTCCAGTGCAGACCGCCCCTACCTCAAGCCGCTCGGGATGAGCATATTCTATGAAGACTAGCGAAGCGGAGATGAGCATCTCCTTCGAGAGGAGCACTTCCTCAACTTTTCTTAAGGGTCTTAATCGTCATTTAAGCCTTTTGTAACCCTAATTTATGTACCTAATTCTTAGTATAAATACCCCATTGTACTAATTAGATTATCATGTCCTTCTTATGCTCTTTTTAGGTTATTCTAATCCAATTTTAATCTCATCTTAATCTTATAATCAACTCTTCATTAAGCTTTAATACAAATCTCATTTCCTTAATTTCTCTATTGTTCATCATTCATTTTGGGTAATTGAAGATTATTTGGGGTTTATTTGGAGGATTGACAACCTTCCATCAATCAGCAAGTACTTCTATTATTCTTTGCTTATTATTTTGGAATCATCATTAGGTATAATTCTCTTAATCCCTTTTTAATTATTGTTAATCATCTTCATTTATTCATCATGTTTTGTTTTGCTAGTATGATTGACAACCTTGTTAGCATGTTAAACTTGATAATGAGTGAGTAGTCATCTTAACTAACGTTAATGGGGAACTAAGGGAAACCAACATGGGGGATGATTCATGCTTAATCTAATATGTTCACATAATTTATTTGCTTGCTTGTTGTGATCTCAACTTATGCACATGTTATGTTTGATAAAATGCGAGCCTCTGAATCCTTGCATTTTTTACCCATCACTTACCTATTCAATGAGACTTGTAAGACATTAACCAACTCGAGTCTCATTAGACCATGCATATAGTTGAGTAGGAAGGATTAAGTCGACTTGTAGGTGTTGTACAATCTAATCGATTCGGCTCCGGGACCCAAACCATCCTAGGATTGTAAGATATAAACCAACTCGATCCTATCACAACAATAATTGCTTGCTTATAATTTGAGAATATATTTGTATGATCAATTCCCACGTATCCCCTATGAACCCATGACACCCTAGTGCTTTTAATCATTTGTTTACATCTTAATCATCTCGCTTGCTTTCATTGCTTTATTTTTATTGTTGATTAGTTTAGTTGATCTTCTACCTCAACCAAAATTGTGACACCCTTAGACACAACCATTTGCAATCGAAAATCGTACATCAATACCCGTCCCTTGGGATCCGACCTTTACTTACCTCTTTACTAATAGTAGAGTAGTTTGTGAAGTTGTAAATATTTTTTTGGTCTAGGTAACTTTTGACGACGAGTAACAAAACCGACGAACCAGCAGCACCCTGAACAAAAACAAGAATAGTATAAATATTATATCATAATAATAAAAACCTCTAAATAAAATACACATATTACGAAATATACATAATAATAAAAATAGCATACCACCCTTATAGCAGCCAAGGCACTTGCCAAAAGGCTGACAGAGTGATCTACCGAAGCAACTGCCTGGGTAGCAGTCTCAATAGGATCAAGGGTGAGCATAACATCTGACTTGGAAGCAGCATAGTCCCTAATCTTCACCTTGGCAGCCTCCACATTATCTACCTTGGCTCGCACTTCCCTGACTGGGGCAAACGGATCAACTTCCTCCATTTTTCTCTTCGAAATTTGCTTGAACTTGTTTGTGAAATAACAGAGCAGTGAGAAACCTTGGGAGAAGCAGGCAATTCAGTTAAATCAATGACAGGTTCAGCATCACCGCCTCCCTGGGAACTCTCCTCCTTGACCTTGGCCAGCCTGGCGGAAAGGTCAGCCATACCAAATCTGGCAAGGCGAGCAGATGACCTAGTTGCTATAACACGAGATACTATATTAGCAATAAAGACAGGCTATCATGAAAAAGCCAAAGTAAAAAGAAAAGAGGGAACAAAATTGACTTACTGCCTGAGGTAGAAGCACTGGCGACGTTCGAAGGATTTGGCACCCTGGTAGCACCGTCAGTCTTCAGGCAACGAGGGAGATGAACAGCCCCACAACAAAGAGGCCAAGCCCTCTCCAACTGAGGAATAGCAAGAAAAGCAGAAATATTTGCAGTAGGGTACTCAATTTCAGTAACCCAATCATCAACTGCGCACGAAAAAGGTATAATTCAATTTAATTTATTTATTTTAAAAAAATAACGAATAAACATGCAGGATAAAAGGAAAATCCAGGGTGCTCACCAGCAACACAAGCATCATAATTCAAATACGCAAGATCAGGGCCCACAGAATTGGTCTTGATAAACATGTACCCAGCAGCCCAGTTCTTGTCATGGCCATTATTCAGATTGCTGATAAGAGGAGTAGTAGAAGGCCTGACCTTGAAACTTATGCAGCCAGGACTATTAGTCTTGACAACGTAGCAGGATTTCAAGTATTCAAGAGAAAAGGAGATATTATGTTTTTTTCAGAGATATTCAACAGAGCAGACTACTTTCCACATCATAGGCATCAGCTGATAAGAAGGCACACCAATTTCTTTGATGACGTCCACCATAAGTGAAGAGAAAGGAAGCTTGCAACCAGCCTTGAAGGCCCAGTCATGAATACAGAACCAACCAGGACATGCCCAGTTAGCCCTGACAGGGGAGTTTTCAGGGATCCAGACTTCCGAATCAACAGGAACAATCCCCTTATCCTTCAACACCTTTTCAAATTTAGGTTTCAGACGATTTGAAAGAGACTGATCATCTTTCAGAGCTTTTGTGGGTTTAAATTCAAATTCCCCATGGAAAATTGAAATCACCTCGAGAGAGAATCAATCGGTTTTTCAACCAAAGGAGGTTGAGCAGCAGACGATGAAGGGAGATTTTCAGAGGTGGCTTCTTCAGGGTTCTGAACGAATGGAGTTCCAGGAGACATCACTCTCCTGGAAGATTTCTTTTTTGCGGCCATTGTTGGAAGATTATTGAAGAATTATTAAAAATTAAATTAAGGAGTTAAGAGAACTTGCAGAAGAAGTTGAAGTTAGAAGAAAGTGGATTTTGGTGAAGATCAAATCAATAAAGTAAAAGAGTATTTATACTCGGTGAAATTAGGGTTTCAACCGCAACTTTCAAAGATAATTATTAAGGGAGTTGCAGTAATTGCAACACGCGTCATTAAACAGCCGACTAGCCGTTACAGAAACCAATCAGCCATAATCCAACCGTTGAGCAGTTTACCAAAGTTTGAAGTTATCTCCTTATTTCTGGCCTGACCCAGCGAAGATAAGGAGATAAGGGGAAATTGTTAGGCCTGGAAATCCGCTGACATCCCTGGAAGATATACTACCTCGACCTGACCATTAGGGTCTCAGGACGTCAAGCTACCAAGACATATGAAGGCAGGCGCCAGGCCATGGAGAGGACAACGGTCAAAATATCAGGACGATATTTGACCAAGAAGTCATATTATAGAAGAATATATGCGCGAAAATTAGAATATTAATTGGAAAGATTCAATAATTAAGGACGAAATAATGAGCATTATTCCGGGTAATTAAGACAGAATATTTGGCATTAATGACGAGATTATTCAGCCGTCCAGCATTGCTATATAAGGAGCACTTGGAAATCATTTGAAGAAGGACAAGACATATACAAGCATACGACATTCTCTTACAACGCTTAAGCTAATTACGATCAATTGTGCTAAATATTCAATAATATAGTGAAATCCTTTCCAGGCTTGGTGCCCATGGTTTTTTCCCATTTAAGGGTTTTCCACGTACAAAATTCCTTGTCTTATTGTTATTATTTTATCGCACTTTATCCTTCAAGTTTTATACCTTGTCGTACCTACCCACAGATAGATTCGAGCTAGTTAATCCTGCCTAGACCTACCCTGACCTGATTTCACATTGCGCAAAATCCATACAAAACACTAACCTTTCTACCATCTGATCAATGAAAGGAAGGGGAAAATGATCTTTCTTTGTGGCGGCATTCAGCTGTCTATGGTCTATGCACATTTGCGAACAAGTCACTACTCTAGTAGGTATCAATTCATTTTTGTCATTCTTAACCACGGTAGTTCCTCCTTTATTAGGAACCACCTGAACTGGACTCACCCATTTAGAATGACCAACAGAGTAGATAATACATGCATCAAGTAGCTTCATTACCTCAGCCATCACAACATCCTGCATCTTCTGATTCAGCCTGCGCTGACCTTGTCTGCAAGGTTTGTGATCTTCCTCTAACTCAATCCTGTGCATACAAATATCAGGGCTGATGCCCTTTATATCATCCAAAGAATAACCTATTGCTTTCCTGTTTTTCCTAAGAACAGCTAACAAAGCGGTCAGCTGTTTATCATCCAATTTGGCACTAACAATGAGTGGATACTGCTCTGTATCATCTAATAATGCATATTTAAGATGAGAAGGAAGAGGCTTATGCTCAGGTACCTTTACCTCCATAGCGCAAAGAGTATTTACCAATTGTTCTACCCTCTCTCCTTCAGCGTCGGTGAGTTCACGCTCATCTATCGCAGCTTCGAGCAGATCCAACACAACGTCATTGTTCTCTGGGTTATCTGCACACTCATCTAACAGCACCAAAGCCTTCAGTGGATCCTTTATCAAGGAATCCGACTAGAGCTCAAAAACAGACTCATCAATGATATCAACTGAATAACAAGTATCCTCTATCATTGGTCTAGCAAGTGTACCAGGAAAACTAAAAGTGATGGCGTCATCTCCCACTGCAAGAGTCAAACGCCCTTATTTGACATCAATAATGGCCCCAGCAGTACATAAGAATGGTCTTCCTAGTATAATTGGGGTCCGGGTATCCTCAGCTATGTCTAAGACAATGAAGTCCACTGGTATAAAGAACTTGCCTACTTTGATAGGGACGTCTTCTAGGATACCTATGGGTCGTCTGACCGATCTATCAGCCATCTGGAGGGTGATATTAGTCATTTTAAGATGACTCATATTAAGTTTCTTGCAGACAGAGTAGGGCATGACGCTGACAGTGGCTCCTAAGTCACAGAGAGCCTTATCTATCACTTCATTTCCTATGGAACAGGTAATAGAGAAACTACCCGGGTCTTTCATTTTAGGTGGAGCTTTATTTAGAATTAAGTTACTAGACTCTTCCATAAATACAACAGTCTCAAACTCACTCAGCTCTCTCTTACGCGTCAAAATATCTTTCATAAATTTTGTATAAGAAGGTACCTGGGTAATTACCTCTGTAAAAGGAACGGTCACCTGAAGATTCTTGACCACATCCACGAATTTACCGTACTGTTGCTCGACCTTAGCATCTTTCAGACGTCCTGGACAAGGAATTCTGATAACAATAAGTGGGTCTACGACTTTCTCTTTACCTTTGTCTAAACGTGGCATCTCCGCAGAAGGGGAAGGTGACACAGCAGCGTGTTTAGGCTTCAAAACAACATCTTCGCAGTTGCATATACTCGATCGAGCATAATTTCCACTCGATCGAGAGCTTTCTTCATAGGATTTAGTCGATCGAGGAACACATACCTCTCGATCGAGATCATCGATTTGGTCACTCCTCGATCGAGAGCCTAGATTACTGTATCGAGGACTTTCAGAGGGAAACCACTCGATCGAATACCAGATTCACTCGATCGAGAACTTGGACGATGTTCAG
Source organism: Silene latifolia (assembly GCF_048544455.1). NCBI lineage: Eukaryota > Viridiplantae > Streptophyta > Magnoliopsida > Caryophyllales > Caryophyllaceae > Silene > Silene latifolia. The sequence continues at coordinate 53,032,633 of NC_133536.1, forward strand.
CAAGGACGTCATCAATTTGTTCCTCCACAATAGTTTCCGGACTTTATTAACAGATAAATCAGCACTTTCCGGCATTGTTGGTCCATCATAAGTAAGACCACTTCGGAGATTTATTGCATTGATCATATCACAAGGAGTTAAATGACTTTCTTAGTTTATTTGCTCAGATGTAAGTTGTGCAACTTGATCCTGCAACTTCTTCATAGAACCTTCATTTTCTTCCGCGTTTTTCTGGACCTAAAGTGCTAAAGATAGCACCAAGGACTTCAGCTCTGAAATTTCTACATTTGTGGAAGAAGGTTCAACTTGTTGTGGCACTGGATCAATAGAACTAGAGGTACTTGGTACGTCGATATCTTCAAAAAATTAGAGAATGAGACTCATTGCTTGAATTGTTGATAAGCACGGACTCGCTCTACCTCAGCCATACAAGTAATAGGATCATGTCCTTCCGCACCACATCTACCACAAATCACCTCTTACTCAATCAGAGCATGAACATGCCCATGTTCATCTGTAATTTGTAAAATCTCCGGATTGACACACCTCTCATTAGGAACTTCCACCACAGCTACAAAAGATTCACCAACTTTATCATCCACTCGTCTGCCTCCTCTAGGATTTTCTTATTCAGCTACATGAATGTCCATGACTTCAATAAGATGTCATCCCTTATCATCTTCTATATTTTTCTAAAATCTCCCTTTAGCTGCATTATCCAATATGGCTCTTTGATCAGCATACAACCCATTGTAAAATTGGGTACATAAGAACCACCGTTGGAAACCATGATGAGGCACAGAACGAACAAGTTTCTTGAACCTAGTCCAAGCTCCATTCAGATATTCGGTAGGCAAATGTGTGAATGTAGTAATTTGGGCTCTAAATTCATTAGTGTGCTGCGGTGGGAAATACCTTCTATAAAAGGCCAAGGCTAAGGAATTCCAGTCAGTAACACCAGCAACTTCTCTATCCAAATCTCTCAACCATTCCTGGATGTCATCAGTCAAAGAAATAGGAAAAAAGAACTTCCTTGACCCTATCCTGTGTCACCCCAGCAGTTAAAGGATTGGTGGAGCAATATTCAGAAAACAACTCCACATGCTTGCACAGATCTTCGCCAGCTGCTCCTTTGAAGAGATTCCTCTCAACCAACTGAATGTAGGCCGGATGAATTCCAAAGGTGCCCGAATCTGTAGTAGGTAGCAAGAAACCTTTGGGCAGGGAATCTATCGAAGGTTCTGAGTGACTGGCGATGTTCGGCATTTTAACAAACGGAGTTGTAAGAATAGCAGATATGACAGTCCCCTCTTTTAGGACGGATTACCTGTAACACAATTACAGCACTAGAGAAAAATATGAGATCAGTCTCAAGGAATGAATTCCCTGAGACGAGAGACAAACCTAAAATAAAGCAACAAAATTACGCCACTTCCCCGGTAACGGCGCCAAAATTTTACATGGTTGTCGCAACCCTATCAAAAATAAGACCAACTGGTCCCTACAAAATGTAGTAGAGGCAGTCGGGTATCGAATCCATAGGGAAATGGAAAAATGTATGCTAAACTAAGTCTGTCTAGGTAACCGTTTCTTGGGGTTTTGATTGTTTTAGTTCTAAACTACGAAGTTATATGGAAATAGAGCATAGAAGAAACAAGGATTAAACCTGAGAGAAATTAGCAAATAAAGAGAGATAGCTAGGACAGTAGGTTCACCATGGTTTTCTAGGAGTCCATTCTAGGGACACAGGTCAGCATAAATTCTGTCTACAGGGTAATGAAAAGGTCCTCTCGGCCCGCTATTTGCCCTAAAACATTACTAGCTTAGCTTTCACCCTCACTAGCATGCCCTAATGTTCATTGCAGGTCTTACCCCTTCCAATCTCTCGATCTAGGCCAAGGTGTACCAATTCAATTAGCTAAATGCGTCGACTCAAGCAACTAATCGCTATTAAATGCAATGATTAACAACACAAACCTAATCTGCACCAGACCCTAATCACCTATTCATAATTCCCTAATTACCATGGTTCCCTTATGTCCTAGCATAGATGGATTAGCTATGCATTATAGAGATTGAGGAAATAATAAATAGCACAACAAATAAATTGAACATACTAATTAACAAAGAGACAAGAAAAAGAGAAATCAATAGAATAGATGAAAACAAGAATGAATTTGCAATAATAATTAATCAAAATACGGATTAGAAATACCGAATACAGGAGAGTAGCAATGGAGTAATTAGGTTTTTAAGAGTAGAATTCTAAGAGAATAAATGAAAGGGAAGAGAAGAAGTGTTGTCGTTGTTCTCTCCTCTCTTCTTATTTATTCTAAGTTACAAATTAAAATATCCCAAAGATTGCGTAAAAGACAAAGGCTCTCGATCGAGTAGTGATGTGACCATTATTTGAGCATATTTAGTCCCTGAATTAGCCTTGTTCCCATGCTTTTTAGTGCATATTTGGGTCATTTATTGTCTTTAGTCCTTTGTTTTGCATATTCTTTGAGGTTTTGATCCCTTGGTAGGAAAGGAGTGCAAACCTTGCATTTTCATGGCAAAATGGAGCTAAATTGATTGAATTCAATGACCAAGCATTAAAGAGAAGACAAGACTAGAAGGCCTTTATACATATTGTAGTAGATGGGCAATGATGAGAAAAAATCCTTGTATTCCCGAAAAAATCCCCAAGGATTGTATGAAGAAGAAGGAAGAAAAGAAGAATGGAAGAAGCTGATCGAGAATCTGAGCGGATTGCCCACTGGACGCCCGTCCAGCACAAGGAATCCGAGCGTCTTCCTCAGAAGGATGCTCATCCAAAACCACCACAATCCGCCCGTCCACCCAACAAATCCGCTCGTCCAAAAGACCCACAATCCGCTCGTCCCGTGCCCTGGACGCTCGGATTGTGTGACAGATATCCCGTCTTCTACTTGTTCTATGAAGGATGCGCATACCTCGGGAAAGACTAGCAAAAAGGAGACTCGCATATTTTTCTGAGAGGAGCGATTCCTCAAGGACTTAATCGTCATTTAAGCCCTTAGTAAACCCTAATTTGAGTACCTAATCCCCACTATAAATACCTCATTAGTCTAATTAGATAATCATGTTCATCTTATCAATCTTTAGTGTAGTTTATATCATTCTAATCTCTCTTTAATCTTGTAATCAACTTTTAATCAAGTCTTAATACAAATCTCATTTCCTTAATCTCTCTTTTTTTCATCTTTCATTTTGCGTAATTGAAGATTATTTGGGTTATTATTAGGAGATTGACAACCTTCCAATCAATCATCAAGTACTTCTATTATTCTTTGCTTTATTATTGGAATCATTAGTAGGTATAATTCTCTTAATCCCTTTTTAATTATTGTTAATCATCTTCATTTATTCATCATGTTTTACTTTTTGGTATGATTGACAACCTTGCTAGCATGTTCAACATAATAATGAGTGAGTAGTTTCCTTAACTAGGGTTAATGGGTAATTAGGGGAAACCAACATGGGGGATGATTCATGCTTAATTTAATATGTTTTCATAGTTTATTTTCTTGCTTGTTGTGATCTTAACTTATGCACATGTTATGTTTGATGAAATGCGAGCCTATGAATCCTTGCATTTTTTACCCATCGCCTATCTTTTCAATGAGACTTGTAAGACATAAACCAACTCGAGTCTCATTAGACCATGCATATAGTTGAGTAGGGAAGATTAAGTCGACTTGTAGGTGTTGTACAATCTAATCGATTCAGCTCCGGGACCCAAACTTTCCTAGGATTGTAAGATATAAACCAACTCGATCCATCACAACAATAATTGCTTGCTTATAATTTGAGAATATGTTTGTATGATCAATTCCCATGAATCCTCTATGACCCCATGACACCCTAGTGCCTTTTATCAATTGTTTACATCCCTTTTTAATCATCTTGCTTGTTTACTTTCATTGCTATTTAGTTTAGTGATCTTCTATTCAAACCCCAAATTGTGACACCCCTAGACACTGCTAGTTACAATTGAAAATCTCACTTCAATACCCGTCCCTTGGGATCCAACCTTTAATTGCCTCTTTACTAATAGTAGAGTTGTTTGTGGAGTTATAAATATTGTTTTGGTCTAGGTGCTCCTAACGACAAGTGCCGAAAACTAAACCTCAAAGAGGGCCCGACCAAAAATGGCGTCGTTGCCGGGGACGGTGTTAACTTGATTTAGATTTTGTTAGATTGTTATTAGTTGTGTCTTTCTTTGCCTTGGGGAAGTAAAACTCCTCAAGGTTTGTTCTAATTGTTTTCAAGTTGTTTGATATTTTGCAAGACGGATCTTATAGATTGTTTTGTAGAGGACCACTTAAGTATACATTTCTTCAAATACCCCATGCAAGCATTGGAAGCCTTGGAAGCAAGTGAGGCTAAAAATATGTATTGGGAGTTGGAGGTAGATCTTTTTTAGGCCGCTCTCGCTAACAAAGAACTAACTCATGAGCAATCCGAATTAGTGCATAACATCCTTGTGGAACCATATCAACCTATAGAACATATGAGCAATCAAACCTAGAAGAAATATTACAAGCCCAAGAGCAAGAGGAATTCGTCATGGAATTCGAGTATGACGAGGTTGATGAGACCGAAGAACAAGTTGAACATTCCATGAGAATGGAGTGTCTAATGGAAATGGAGCAAATTCTCAATGAACCTTCAAAGGAGGAAAGTGAGGTACAAATCCCTACTTTAAAACCCCTTCCCCCAAATTAGAAATATGCTTACCTTGATGAATCAAAGACCAAACCCGTGATTGTTAATGATAGACTTGATGAAAGCCAATTGGGAAAATTGTTTGATGTGTTGAAGCAACATGAAAAGGCTATAGGTTATAGTCTAGATGACCTTAAGGGGATAAGTCCCAACTTTTGTATGCATAGAATTCATCTAGAGGAGGACCATAGACCTACCATTCAATCTCAAAGGAGATTAAACCACCACATGCAAGAAGTTGTCAAGGGAGAGGTTATGAAATTACTTGACGCGGGAATCATATATCCCATATCGGACTCTTTGTGGGTTAGCCCCGTTCAAGTGGTACACAAAAAAGGAGGTACCACGGTGGTGACAAACGAAAAGAATGAGCTAATACCCACAAGGAAGATCACCGGTTGGCGTATGTGCATTGACTATCGAAAATTGAATTCCGCAACAAGAAAGGATCATTTCCCCCTACCATTCATTGACCAAATGCTTGAGAGGTTAGCCTCCAACAAATTCTTTTGTTACCTTGACGGGTATTCGGGATTCTTTCAAATCCCTATACACCAGAATGACCAACAAAAGACCACCTTCACATGTCCTTATGGTACTTTTGCATATAGGAGGATGCCTTTTGGCTTGTGTAATGCCCTCACCACTTTCCAAAGATGCATGATGAGTGTCTTCTCCGATTACCTAGAGACCATAATGGAAGTTTTTATGGATGATTTTTGCGTTTATGGAAAAGACTTTGACTCATATTTTCATAATCTATCTCTTGTATTGCAAAAATGTGAAGATGTTAGTCTTGTTTTAAATTGGGAAAAGTGTCACTTCATGGTCAATGAAGGAATTGTTTTGGGTCATCTAATCTCGGAAAAGGGCATCGAGGTCGATAAAGCTAAGGTTGAGGTGATAGAGAAACTCCCACCTCCCGTGAATGTTAGAGGGGTGAGAAGTTTTCTCGGTCACGCGGGTTTCTATGCCGTTTCATAAAAGATTTTTCAAAAATAGCGAAACCCCTCACTCAACTCTTACTTAAAGATGCCCAATTCCATTTTACTGATGAGTGTGTTGAAGCGTTTAATAGAATCAAGGAAGCACTAATCTCGGCACCGATCATTCAACCTCCAAATTGGGAACTACCGTTTGAGATTATGTGTGATGCTAGTAACTATGCCGTTGGAGCGGTTCTTGGCCAACGGGTAGGAAGAGCTCTTCATGCCATCTACTATATAAGCAAGACTCTTCATCCCTCCCAAGTGAACTATGATACCACCAAGAAAGAGCTTCTTGCCATTGTCTATGCTTTGGACAAATTCCGTTCCTACTTACTTGGATCCAAGGTGATTGTCTTTTCGGATCACCGTGCTCTCCGACACCTCTTGATAAAGAAGGAGGCAAAACCAAGGTTGTTGAGATGGATTTTGCTTCTCCAAGAAATCGACTTAGAAATAAGAGACAAGAAAGGAGCCGAAAATGTAGTGGCGGATCACTTGTCAGGGATCCGGTTTCATGATGAACAAGGAGAAACGCCGATCAATGACTCATTTCCTGACGATATCTTGATGGCCATTCAAACACCACTTGAAAGGCACATCACCCCATGGTTTGCCGATTATGCCAAATATATCGTTGGAAGAGTACTCCCTCCAAATTTGAACTACAACCAAAGGAAGAGGTTCTTATTCGAAGTAAAAAGGTACTTTTGGGATGACCCAAATCTCTACAAAGAGTGTAGTGATGGGCTCTACCGGAGGTGCATCCCTCAATGGGAAGTCCAAGGAATCTTGGAAGGATGCCACTCATCACCTTACGGTGGGCACCATGGAGCAAGAAGAACCATTGCGAAAATTCTTCAATCGGGCTTCTATTGGCCTACGATGTTTCAAGATACAAAGGAATTCATCATTCATTGTGATGCTTGTCAAAGGACGGGCAATATCTCTTGGAGGAATGAAATGCCACAAAGGGGCATACTAGAGGTGGAGATCTTCGACGTTTGGGGGATCGACTACCAAGGGCCGTTTGTGACATCCAATGGGAATAAGTATATCCTTGTGGCCGTAGACTACGTCTCAAAGTGGGTGGAGGCAATTGCCACCCCAAATGATGATGCAAAGACGGTCACCAAGGTCTTCAAGAAAATAATCTTCCCAAGATTCGGAGTCCCTAGAGCAATCATAAGTGATGGAGGAACGCATTTTCATGAAAATAAGCTCGCATCCCTTTTGACCAAGTATGGTGTTCAACATAGAACCGGTTTAGGATATCATCCTCAAACAAGCGGTCAAGTTGAAGTTTCGAATAGAGAGATCAAGCAAATTCTTGAGAAAGTGGTGAACAAGACCCGAAAGGATTGGAGCACCAAGCTTGATGACGCTCTTTGGGCCTATAGGACGGCCTATAAGACTCCCATAAGAGCCTCTCCTTACAAGCTTGTTAATGGAAAAGCATGCCACTTGCCAATCGAATTAGAGTACAAAGCTTTTTGGGCAATCCGAGCCCTTAACCTTGATCTCAAATTAAGTAGTCAAAAGAGGATGATTCAAATTTAAGAGTTGGAAGAATTCCTCCTACAATCTTATGAGAATGCCAAGATATACAAGGAAAGGACAAGATTGCTCCATGACAAGAGGATCAAGCAAAAAGCCATGCACAAAGGGGATAAAGTCCTTCTATTCAATTCCCACTATCGACTCTTTCCGGGAAAGTTGAACTCTAGATGGATGGGTCCCTATGTGATCACCGAGGTTGGAAAGTATGGGGATTTTGAAATCAAGGCGAAAGATGGAAGCAAATTCAAGGTCAATGGTCAAAGATTGAAGCCATATTATGAGGGAGCATTTATTGGAGAGGTCGAGGTCACCTACCTCGGGCCTCCTCATCCTTGAAGGAATAATCAAAGGGAGAGTTTGGTGTAGTCCTCCCTAAACCACCACTTGTAAATATACTAACCCCTCTAACTTGTATTTATAACTTTATTGCATTCCTTTTATCATAAACATAATTTCTTTCCATGAGAGTAAGTGAGGGAGGGTCACTAATGATTTTTTATGAAGGAAGGAACTAGTTTTCAAGTGTGGGGAAGCTTTTATCGGAGTTAAGGAAATCAAGGAGAATCCGCAGCAAGAAATCCAAGCGTCTAAGGAGGAAATCCGCTCGGTTTGTAAAAAGACGCCCGTATTATTGAGAATCCGCTCGTCCAGCAGGAATCCGAGCATCTGATGATCAATCCGCTCGTCTTTTTGCTTCAACATTTTAAGAAAAGTTCCTGTAACAGAATCCGCTCGTCTTTAAGAAAAGACGCTCGTCTTACTTCAGAAAAGACGCACGTCCTGTGCTCGATCCGCTAGTCTTGGCTGCTTCAAATTTTGCAAAAATTCGCTGTAAGAGAATACGAGCGTCTTCCCAGGAATCCGCTCGTCCCAGAATGAGAGAATCTGAGCGTCCCGAGCCCGAGTCCGCTTGTCTCCCTGCGGCATTCACTCCCGATTTTTCCAATTTTAATTCTCCCCACCACACAATTTGTGACACATCACCCTTCCTTCCACTTGTATTATAAAAACCCACCTTCTTATGACTCCAAAGCATATCCCAAACACTCTTTCATTCCACAAAATCAAAAAGCCCCAATTTCTAGAGTTTCAAAAGCAAGATTCAATCCACAAAGAGCATCTTCACACTTCAACAAATCAAAAAAATTTCAACTCAACAATCAAAGAATGGGACCAAAGGGATCTTCATTTAGGGATAGAAGAAGACCAAGAGTAAGAGGAAGCTCTTCTACTTCTCACATCAACACTCTAAGAAGGGAGCATGGAGAAATTGTGGATCTTACCAAGCTTGATGACTTCTCTAATGTTGAATTCGTAAATGATGTGCAAAGGCTCGTTTTTCACCGACTTCTTCGTAAGAACATTCTCCCTACTAAGTTTTTATGTCATAGAACTTTAAAGAAGCTTGGGATTTACCATCAAATTGAAGCCCTTTTTGAGTTGTTTGGTCTCTCTACCCTATTTCACATGCACGAGCAAACATACCGATCCCTTATTCTTGAATTTTTAAGCTTCTTGAAAATGACAACCTTGAATAGAACGATATGCATAGAATTTAGGTTGGAGAGTGTTTCAAGAATGATGACTATAGTGGAATTTGCTAATGTGCTTGGTCTCGATATCTCGCCTACCCGGACATCAAAACCGAAGAGATATAGTGTTGCACCCCTATGGAGGGCCATGACCGGCCGGGATTTCATGTACATCAAGGAGTGTCTAGCTTTCCACATTCAAAACCCTATTTTGAGACTCACCTACCGGTTTCTTTCCGGCACCCTCCTTGCTCGCCGAGACCCGAAAATTGTGAACGAACTCGATCTTGTGTTCATGGAGTCTTATCTTGATATCCAAGGAAGGGGTGGGTACCATTTTAATGCCCCTCTTGTGCTACTTGAGAAGTGGGCTAAGTTTAGAAACGGTGATGATGATGGGATGAAACACATCGTTAATGGAGGGCTCATTACAAAGATTGCAAAGCATTTGAATCCAAAATTTAATGAGAACAATGAGTACACTCCTCTTTCCGGGAATACAAGGATAAATGAAGACCTCCTTCTTGTGCATCATCATTGGATAACCCTTGAGGGGGTTGATAAAAGGATCAAGTGGATAACAAAGGAGAGTGATCCAATCTACTTACCAATGACCGGTCTACCAAGAATCTCACCAAGAAGGGGACCTTTATCACCGATCCCATCCTACCTCATCCCCGCAAACCCAACCCAAGCAAGGCAAGCACCACCACCACCAAATCCCCAACAACAACAAGAGCAACAACCACAAGATGAGAAAATCAAGATACCTCCCTACCCTTTTCCATATCAACCATACAACCACCCTAACCCCTTTATCCTCCCTCGTGATGACTTTGTAACGGGAATTCTCCAAGACTTGCACTTCCGACAATATTAAGCTACCGTGGACAACTATTATGCACTTTACCCTCAATTTCACGATATGATTCAACGAGGTAAGATTAGTGATGAGGGAGCATTTCCCTCTTGGGCACAAATGGATATACTCTTCCCAAATTCAGAAAGAGCAAATGAAGGGGCAAATGAGCAACAAGATGAAGGGAGCGACAAATCTTGCGGTGGGGATACGGTGGAGCTTAATAGCGAAGAAGATGAGTTCATGGACCCTAATACAAGTGATGCATCCAAGGAAATACGGGATAGTCACCTAGAGGGGGATGATGGCGATCTCTACAAGATCTCTTCATAGCTAGATGGAGCGGGTATGAGGCACCTATCTCAAGCTTAAGTGAAGTTTCCTTATCCCCTCTCTTTATTTTCAATTTTCATGAAAGAATTTAATGTTTTGTTAACTTGTACAATATTTGTCTTGACTTGTTTGGAGAGTCCTAGAAATATGAGAACTAACACCTCGGCCCCATTGAGGTGTTCTTTTTATTGTTCCCACATGAAAAATCCAAAATGACAATATATAGTTTCATGCATTGCATCTTGTGTGCATGAACTACCCCAAAATTTAAGATATTAGAAATAATGTCTATCTCGGTTTGGGGAAGTACATGCATACGAAACGGGAGGTAATCTAAATTACGCTCTCTGTCATAAACAAAAACCCATGCATCATGTAGTGTAGCTTAGTATAGCTTGCATTTAGTATAGAAATCATGCATCATACTTGCATAATTTCCTATCATATTGGTCATTGAGGACAATGCCCATATTAGTGTGGGGATGGGAAATTCTAACTTAACTTTTATTCAAAACTCCAAAAAAATCAAAAATTTCGAAAACATCAAAAAAATTGAAAATTTGAAAATCCAAAAACAAGTTCATTTCCTTTGTAGTATAGACTTGTATATATTGTTTGTATATATCATGTTTGTCTATCCTTGTTCACATTGATCGACTACACCACATCCGAGACATGAGGATATTGAAGACCGCATGGTATGATCTTTCCAATCTCCTTTTTCCTCTTTATGTTAATGACTATGTGGCTTTTGTGGGAAATAATCTGTATACTTCCCTTATTATTAAAGGATTATAATGAATTTAATGACGAAGATTGCTAGTCATAAAATTAAATTACATAAACAAAATAGAGAATGAAGAAATCAACCTTTGGTCTTTGCTAATTCGGCCTAAGAACAATATCACAATGATATTCGCCTATTAGTTGCACCCAAGATGCTCCGAGAAATACCCCTCAAATTGCTAGAAAGAGATCCCCAATTTTCTGTAAAATATTTAGGGTTTTGTGTGTGTAGATAGATGAGAGAAAAATGCTGAAAAAATAGATTATAAAATGATCTCCTTCTCACTTATTATATCCGAAATTAAGTGAGAATAAGGGGGAGATATTTTTTTTCTATTTTTCGGCTACCCTAACCGAAATAAGAGATCTCTTTCTCTTATTTTCGGTTTTTTTATTTACCTACCAAAATATTTTGGTAGTATACAAAAATGTATAAAATGTGTAAATTGTCATATAGTGAGGATCGAACCCATGACCTCTTGGTTTGTGTACCCTCACTATTACCACTATGACACATTCAACTTGTTGATATTAAATATAACCGATTACATTTAATTACGAATTAACAGATTAATTCGTCCAAGCTAACATTACATACATTTAATTAAATATAACTTATTATATTTAATTTACGAATTCACAGTTAATTCGTCTCAACTAATATTATTTAATCTTCATTAAATAATTGTCTCATCAACACATTGACTAACTGTTTAGTCATATTGGGCATCAATGTGATCATATTTCTATAACCACATCTCTCAAACACATCCTATAGGTGTGACCTTTAGGGACCAGTTGATCACCGCCATCTGTATGATAATAACGTCAAACTTTCTAGCAAGCCAACCGTTATTAGGTAAACGTTAATCAACTGATTAAATATACGAAATATACCGTTATGAACCTGTAAGAGATTTACAAATGTTATCACACTAATTTGTGGAGGACACAAGCTCCAACAAACTCCACTTGTCCTCACAAGTGTATGTGCGATAACCGATTCTCATATCCTAAAATTTTCCCACTCAATGTAAAACAATTTGCAAATCCGTATTCACAAAGGTCGTATTTTACAAGCGATCATCATCAAGAGTGGTTTCCCCGACTAGAGAGTAACTTAACTGATAAACGAATCAACATTCGAGCATGGCCATGCATTTCAGTTATAACTCCTCGAGTGGCCCTGAGAAATAAATATACCTGATAAGGGTTGGATATTTTCCTCAGCTCGAATCCTGCCGATGTAAGCACAGTATGAAATGACCCAGAAAAAATCTACTTAGCCTCCAGTTACGGCAGCAGACCGTCAGAAAGAAATCAAAGTCACCCAAAAACTGCCTTAATCTCCAGAGACAGTCGATAGTCAAAAGAATCGACTCTAGGAACACAATGGATGTCCTATCCACAACCTGGCACCGAATGTTTTTAAACATTTAGGACTCCATTACGTTGTCACAAAAAGTTTTCCTACGAGGTATCGTTATAATCTCGCATCTGTGATCGATCAGTCAACCGCTTGACTTATGGCTCGTTGAACCCACCATCAATCGACTGCACAATATAATAGCCGGAGTTATCAGCTCACATTGGCGATTACGGACCAAAACAAATATAATGTAATTCAGTTCACTTTGTGGCGTTCAATGTTGTCAGTACAATCCACATGAAAAACAAAATATTATATATAAAACGATGAAGTTATAGTATATGAAAAAGATAATGTATCAAATCCATAATCAACTACTACAACTCAGGAACACGTTTAATTCCCATGGAAATAATGTGCCCTATATGCTTATCATAATTCAACGATTCAGTAGTAGAATCTGCTACAACACTCTGTCTGGAACTCTTCCAGCTGACCGCAGCACCATTAAGAGTGAAGACGAACCCGGACTGAGATTTTGAATCATCTCGATCCATTTGGAAGCTAGCATCTGCGTAACCGGTTGCGCATAGCTTAGTATCTCCTCTATAAGTCAATACCCAATCCTTAGTCCTCCGTAGGTACCTGGATTCTTTTGGTACTGAGTCGTCATACTCAATGCATATGCCACGTCTAGACGTGTGCATATCATGGCTTACATGATTGATCCTATAGCCGATGCATAAGTAACTCGACTCATGTGTTCAACCCCTTCAGGCGTCGTGGGTTTCTGAGACTTGCTCAACTGCATCCCAGATGTCATTGGAAGGTTCCCCTTCTTGGAGTTGGTCATGCTGAACCTCTCAAGAATCTTATCCAAATAAGACTCCTGACTAAGTGATAACGTCTGTCGTGATCTATCTCGGTTGACACGGATTCCCAAAATGCGCTGTACCTCACCCAGATCTTTCATCTGGAAATGGTTCTTCAACCATTCTTTAACCGTAGATAGGAGAGGAATGTCATTCCCAATCAAGAGTACGTCATCAACATACAATATCAAGAATACAATCTTGCTCCCACTCGACTTGATATATAAGCATGGTTCTTCGACCGATCGAGTGAAACCATACTCTTTTATCACCTGGTCGAAACGATGATTCCAACTCCGAGAAGCTTGCTTAAGTCCATAAATGGAACGCTTAAGCTTGCATACTTTCGTAGGATGTTCAGGATCTATGAAACCTTCTGGTTGCACCATGTACAACTCTTCCTCCAAATAACTGTTTAAGAAGGCGGTTTTCACATCCATTTGCCAAATTTCATAATCATGAAAAGCGGCAATCGCTAAGATTATCCTAATGGAACGTAGCATGACTACAGGTGCAAAAATCTCATCATAATGCAATCTGTGCACTTGAGTGAAACCTTTTGCCACAAGTCATGCCTTATAGGTATCTAGTTGCGCGTCTACAGAACGCTTTATTTTGTAAAGCCATTTGCACTGTAGAGGTTTTACCTTATTAGGTAAATCAACTAGATCCCATACGTCATTCTCATACATGGAGTCCATCTCGGATTGCATGGCTTCGAGCCATAGCTTTGAGTCGGAACAGGTCATAGCACCTTTATAGGTAGCGGGTTCATTACTCTCTAAGAGTAAAACGTCATTCTCCTCGACCATACCAATGTATCTGTCCAGAGGATGAGAGACTCTACCCGACCTCCTAGGTTCCTCAGGAATATTAACCGTATCAATAGTTAGAGGAACAACTTCCTCCATCCGTTCCTCGGTTGTTGGTTCTGGAATCTCCGACAGCTCGAAGGTTCTATTACTTGTCTTGTTCTCGAGAAATTCTTTCTCTAAGAACGTCGCACTAGCCGCAAAAAAAAATAGATGTTCGGTAGGCGAATAGAAGGAATGACCAAATGTTCCTTTTGGATAACCTATAAAGTATGTCTTGACCGATCGCGGGCCGAGCTTATCCTCGTGTCTCCACTTGACATAAGCCTCGCAGCCCCAAACCCGAATAAAGAACAAATTAGGGACCGTTCCCTTCCACATTTCATATGGAGTCTTGTCGACAGCTTTAGACGGACTTCGGTTAAGTATAAGAGCAGCTGACAAAAGAGCAAAACCCCATAATGAATCAGGCACTACCGTGTGACTCATCATGGATCGAACCATATCAAGTAAGGTTCGATTTCTCCGTTCGGACACACCATTTAATTGAGGTGTTCCTGGTGGAGTTAACTGCAGAACGATTCCACAGTCTTTCAGGTGTTGATCAAACTCATTTGAAAGATATTCGCCACCCCGATCTGAACGGAGTGCTTTAATCTTTCTACCCAGTTGGTTCTGTACCCTGTTCTGATATTCCTTGAATTTCTCAAAGGACTCACTTTTATGCTTCATTAAGTAGACATATCCGTATCTACTACAATCGTCCGTGAAAGTGATAAAATATATATAGCCATCTCTAGCGGTAATTGACATAGGTCCACATACGTCCGTATGTATGAGTCCTAATAGGTCACTAGCGCGCATTCCAACACCTTTGAAGAAAATTCGAGTCATCTTGCCAATGAGACATGATTCACACGTGCCATATGTAGAAAAATCGAATGCGGGAATAGTCCCATTATCGACGAGTTTCTTCACGCATTTCTCATTTATGTGTCCCATTCGACAATGCCATAGATAGGTTTGATATTTGTCACCAACCTTTATTTTCTTATTATTCACGTGTAATACTTCTGTAGTTTGGTCTAAGATATAAATTCCATTCATGGAAACTGCTTTGCCATAAATCATTTCCTTGAAAGAGAAAATACAGCTATTATCCTTTATTGAAAATGCAAAACCGTCTTTAGCAAGTACGGAAACAGAAATAATGTTCTTAGACAAACTGGGTACATAGTAACGGTTATTTAAAAATAACTCAAAACCACTAGGGAGTTGGATTACATATGTTCCCTTCGAGACAGCAGCAACTCGTGCTCCATTCCCGACTCGCAGGTCTACATCACCTTTTTCGAGAGGTATGATGTTCTTTAGGCCCTGCAAATGATTACACAGATGAGAACCACAACTAGTATCAAGTACTCAAGTTCCGAAACTTGCATGGTTAATCTCAATCATATGAATATAAGATCACATACCAACAGGAACGACGCGGCCTGCTTTGATGTCCTCACGGTAGACGGGACAGTTTCTCCTCCAATGTCCAGTATTGTGACAATGGTGGCACTCTATGTCACCGCTCTTGCTCTTTGCCTTGCCCTGTGAGCCACTAGTCTCACCAGGCGCACTTTTACCGTTTCCTGGCTTTTTAAACTTTGGCTTACCTACAGCTAGGTCACCATGAGCCTTGCCCTTACCTTTACCCTTGTTGGAAATCATGAGAACATCCTGCTTCATGCTCCCACTCAATTTCATATCCTTCTCGGTCTGTACGAGAAGGGAGTGTAGCTCATGAGGACTCTTTTTCAAGTCATTCTTGTAATAGTTCGCCCTGAAAAGGGCAAAACCATCGTGAAGAGAATAAAGCATTCGGTCAATGACAATGCTCTCACTGATTTTACAATTCAGTGCCTCCAGCTTCTCGACATTCTCAATCATTTGAAGAATGTGTGGGCTAACCGGTTGGCCCTTATGGAGTTTCGCATCAAAGAAGCGACAGGTATGCTCATATGTAACGATTCTCGGTGCTTTTGAGAATTCGTTAGTGAGCGTAGTGAAAATCTTGTTTGCACTTTGGGCAATGAAGCATCTCTACAAATTGGTTTCCATTGCAAAGATGAGTACGTTCTTTATCGCACCCGCTTCCATAACGAAATCACTATAAGCGAGTGACTCGTTGAATCCTGCATTGGGGCCTGGGTTGACCGGTATTGGCCCAGTTAAGTACTTGAGCTTACCGTCAAAGCAATGGCAAAGCATTCCGTAGTGCCGCCTCCGATCCGCAAAGTTGGACCCATCATTTTCAGACGTGTCAACTAATTCATCCGGCCCATGAATACTTTCGGCCAGGACGCGCGATCAAGTGTGGCACTAGGCATTGGGATTGCGTTATTTCCAGCCATTTCGTTTAACAAGTATTATGAAAAATAATCGTGTTCTACATCATGCGAGAAGAAGAATAAAAATAATAAGCATGTGCATCGTTTATATTTTTAAGTCTAATGAACTACTGTCATAACGCGAAGACTCAAAACATTTATACAATTGACCTCCCTCAAGAATTATATAAATGATCCCAAGACTCAATTCTCTATAAATTGATAAGCTAACCTTTTAGCTAATTCTACCGTTAGAATTCTTGGTCGATAAATTTCTGTAAATTCTATCTTTAGTCCATCATAATCACGAGAAACTCTTCGGGCTATGATGTTGAGGTAAACTAAGTCAACACAACTACTTACCCAACGTAGAAGGGGTCATATTATGCCTACCGACGAAGAAGGGATTCATAGTTGTTTGCCCTTATAAAGACTAATCTCAATTTCCGTTTTAGAGGAAGATCCCATCAACTTTATTTTAATTCATTTTAAGTGAACTAATATCTAGCATGCGAGAATGAATAAACTAAGGTGATGGCTTAAAGACAGTGACATCTGTATGTCCATGAAAACTAACATACAACCTATATGAGTCAATTTTCATGCATTTTCTTAGTAGGTGGTTTGGTTTTAGGCGGAATATGATGCATAAACTAACATGTAAATGAAAAGCAATAAGAATGAAAAATGTAAAAACAGTAAAAGTCCTAGTGTGGCCTATCCTATCAAAATGAACAATAAATACAAGTTTGGAATCCATCCTTGGACCCGAGAAACTTGTCTTGATGTTCCATCTTGATCCATGTAGCGGGAGTGAGCTCCAACCGATTGCAAAAATACGTAAATAAAATTCATTCAATCGATTCATTCAACAAAATTAAAATAAAATGCATCAACTAAAATAAATTAACCATACATGGCGCAATTCCTTAATTATGTTGATTAATTTATCCAAACCACCTATTTAAATCAAATTAAGTGACAATTCCTCAATTAATCACATTAATATCATTCTTAATCCATATTAAACTTGTAATATGAATTCAATCCGTCAAAATTTTAAACTGCTTTAAAATAATTCGGTATCTTTAAATTGTGAACCGTTACACAATAACTAATTGGCCAAAAACAAAAACAAAAAAAACAAAATCCATTTTTTATTTTGTCTCGGCTGAACAAACAAGTTTTTTTTTTTATTATTATTTTCAGCAAGGCTAAAAAAAACAGAAAAACAAGAAAACTTTCTTTTCATACGGTAACTCAAAAAAACGAATTAACCTATGAAAAAGTCTCGATTTTTCAGCAAAAACCGTAATTTTTTTTTTTTTTTTAAAAAAAAAACCTGCCGTGAACAGTAGCAGAAGCAAGGAAAAAATTATGGTAAAAAAAAACAAAAAACCCTAATGCCTCCTTTTATTTTTCCTTTGCGGCAAAAAGCCCTAAAACAAAAACGATGAAGAAAATGTTTACAGTTGCTATTTAGAACATGATTTAGCAAATGAATTAATGAACATGATTAATCTTATATGCTAAAACTATATAGCAAAAACAAGTTCTTGTATCATCGACATGACGATTCTATTTGTATTTTAACTTAATCTTCATTAAATCAAAATCTACCAATTCTTCATATGATAATTTTAACTTATTAAAACAATGATATGAAAGATGAAATTGGAAATAAATCATCAAGCAAAATAAAAAACAAAAAAACAGTCTGGAAAAAAAAAAATTTCACTCGGCCAAAAAAAATTTCAGCCGAAAAACCCTAAATTTTTTTTTTTTTCGAAATTCCTCATTGTTTACATACAATTTTATGAAAATCATCAAAATTAAAATTCGTGGCCTTAGCTCTGATACCACTTGTGGGAAATAATCTGTATACTTCCCTTATTATTAAAGGATTATAACGAATTTAATGACGATGATTGCTAGTCATAAAATTAAATTACATAAACAAAATAGAGAATGAAGAAATCAACCTTTGGTCCTTGCTAATTCGGCCTAAGAACAATATCACAATGATATCCGCCTATTAGTTGCACCCAAGATGCTCCGAGAAATACCCCTCAAATTGCTAGAATGAGATCCCCAATTTTCTGTAAAATATTTAGGGTTTTGTGTGTGTAGATAGATGAGAGAAAAATGCTGAAAAATTAGGTTATAAAATGATCTCCTTCTCACTTATTATATCCGAAATTAAGTGAGAATAAGGGGGAGATATTTTTTGTCTATTTTTTGGCTACCCTAACCGAAATAAGAGATTTCTTTCTCTTATTTTCGGTTTTTTATTTACCTACCAAAAATATTTTGGTAGTATACAAAAATGTATAAAATGTGTAAATTGTCATATAGTGAGGATCGAACCCATGACCTCTTGGTTTGTGTACCCTCACTATTACCACTATGACACATTCAACTTGTTGATATTAAATATAACCGATTATATTTAATTACGAATTAACAGATTAATTCGTCCAAGCTAACATTACATACATTTAATTAAATATAACTTATTATATTTAATTTACGAATTCACAGTTAATTCGTCTCAACTAATATTATTTAATCTTCATTAAATAATTGTCTCATCAACACATTGACTAACTATTTAGTCATATTGGGCATCAATGTGATCATATTTCTATAACCACATCTCTCAAACATATTTCTATAACCACATCTCTCAAACACATCCTATAGGTGTGACCTTTAGCAAGTACGGAAACAGAAATAATGTTCTTAGACAAACTGGGTACATAGTAACGGTTATTTAAAAATAACTCAAAACCACTAGGGAGTTGGATTACATATGTTCCCTTCGAGACAGCAGTAACTCGTGCTCCATTCCTAACTCGTAGGTCTACATCACCTTTTTCGAGAGGTATGATGTTCTTTAGGCCCTGCAAATGATTACACAGATGAGAACCACAACCAGTATCAAGTACTCAAGTTCCGAAACTTGCATGGTAAATCTCAATCATATGAATATAAGATGACATACCAATAAGAACGACGCAGCATGCTTTGATGTCCTCACGGTAGACGGGACAGTTCCTCCTCCAATGTCTAGTCTTGTGACAATGGTGGCACTCTATGTCACCGCTCTTGCTCTTTGCCTTGCCCTGTGAGCCACTAGTCTCACCAGGTGCACTCTTACCGTTTCCTGGCTTTTTAAACTTTGGCTTACCTACAACTAGGTCACCATGAGCCTTGCCCTTACCTTTACCCTTATTGGAAATCGTGAGAACATCCTGCTTCATGCTCCCACTCAATTTCATATCCTTCTCAGTCTGTACGAGAAGGGAGTGTAGCTCATGAGGACTCGTTTTCAAGTCATTCATGTAATAGTTCGCCCTGAAAAGGGCAAAACCATCGTGAAGAGAATGAAGCATTCGGTCAATGACAATGCTCTCACTGATTTTACAATTCAGTGCCTCCAGCTTCTCGACATTCTCAATCATTTGAAGAATGTGTGGGCTAACCGGTTGGCCCTTATGGAGTTTCGCATCAAAGAAGCGACAGGTATGCTCATATGTAACGATTCTCGGTGCTTTTGAGAATTCGTTAGTGAGCGTAGTGAAAATCTTGTTTGCACTTTGGGCAATGACGCGTCACTGCAAATTGGTTTCCATTGCAAAGATGAGTACGTTCTTTATCGCACCCGCTTCCATAACGAAATCACTATAAGCGAGTGACTCGTTGACTCCTGCATTGGGGCCTGGGTTGACCGGTATTGGCCCAGTTAAGTACTTGAGCTTACCATCAGCAATGGCAGCATTCCGTAGTGCCGCCTCCCAGTCCGCAAAGTTGGACCCATCATTTTTCAGACGTGTCAACTAATTCATCTGGTCCATGAATACTTTCAGCCAGGACGCGCGATCAAGTGTGGCACTAGGCATTGGGATTGCGTTATTTCCAGCCATTTCGTTGTAACAGTATTATGAAAAATAATCGTGTTCTACACTGCGAGATGAAGAATAAAAATAATAAGCATGTGCATCGTTTATATTTTTAAGTCTAATGAACTACTGTCATAACGCGAAGACTCAAAACATTTATACAATTGACCTCCCTCAAGAATTATATAAATGATCCCAAGACTCAATTCTTTGTAAATTGATAAGCTAACCTTTTAGCTAATTCTATCGTTAGAATTCTTGGTCGATAAATTTCTGTAAATTCTATCTTTAGTCCATCATAATCACGAGAAACTCTTCGGACTATGATGTTGAGGTAAACTAAGTCAACACAACTACTTACCCAACGTAGAAGGGATCATATTATGCCTACCGACGAAGAAGGGATTCATAGTTGTTTGCCCTTATAAAGACTAATCTCAATTTCCGTTTTAGAGGAAGATCCCATCAACTTTATTTTAATTCATTTTAAGTGAACTAATATCTAGCATGCGAGAATGAATAAACTAAGGTGATGGCTTAAAGACAGTGACATCTGTATGTCCATGAAAACTAACATACAACCTATATGAGTCAATTTTCATGCATTTTCTTAGTAGGTGGTTTGGTTTTAGGCGGAATATGATGCATAACCTAACATGTAAATGAAAAGCAATAAGAATGAAAAATGTAAAAACAGTAAAAGTCCTAGTGTGGCCTATCCTATCAAAATGAACAATAAATACAAGTTTGGAATCCATCCTTGGACCCGAGAAGCTTGTCTTGATGTTCCATCTTGATCCATGTAGCGGGAGTGAGCTCCAATCTCCATCTTTAGTCTTCTTTGAAATTACAATAATTAAAATTACATAATAAACCAATTTATTACAATCTAATTTCAAAACCCAAAACTAAAAATAAAGGAGATTCGAGATCTCATAATTACATTAAAAATTATGTTTCCTTCATTACGAAAACATAATTTGACTAAGGTCACACTAAGTATTACAAATTACAACCCATTGCAAAAATACGTAAATAAAATCCATTCAATCGATTCATTCAACAAAATTAAAATAAAATGCATCAACTAAAATAAATTAACCATACATGGCACAATTCCTTAATTATGTTGATTAATTTATCCAAACCACCTATTTAAATCAAATTAAGTGACAATTCCTCAATTAATCACATTAATTTCATTCTTAATCCATATTAAACTTGTAATATGAATTCAATCCGTCAAAATTTTAAACTACTTTAAAATAATTCGGTATCTTTAAATTGTGAACCGTTTCACAATAACTAATTGGCCAAAAAAAAAAAAAAAAATCCATTTATTATTTTGTCTCGGCTGAACAAACAAGTTTTTTTTTTTTTTATTATTTTCAGCACGGCTAAAAAAAACAAAAAAACTTTCTTTTCATACGGTAACTCAAAAAAACGAATTAACCTATGAAAAAGTCTCGGTTTTTCAGCAAAAACCGTAATTTTTTTTTTTTTTTTAAAAAAAACCTGCCGTGAACAGTTGCAGAAGCAAGGAAAAAATTATGGTAAAAAAAAAACAAAAAACCCTAATGCCTCCTTTTATTTTTCTTTTGCGGCAAAAAGCCCTAAAACAAAAACGATGAAGAAAATGTTTACAGTTGCTATTTAGAACATGATTTAGCAAATGAATTAATGAACATGATTAATCTTATATGCTAAAACTATATAGCAAAAACAAGTTCTTGTATCATCGACATGACGATTCTATTTGTATTTTAACTTAATCTTCATTCAATCAAAATCTACCAATTCTTCATATGATAATTTTAACTTATTAAAACAATGATATGAAAGATGAAATTGGAAATAAATCATCAAGCAAAAGAAAAAACAAAAAAACAGTCTGGAAAATAAAAAATTTCACTTGGCCAAAAAAAAATTTCAGCCGAAAAACCCTAAATTTTTTTTTTTTTCGAAATTCCTCATTGTTTACATACAATTTTATGAAAATCATCAAAATTAAAATTCGTGGCCTTAGCTCTGATACCACTTGTGGGAAATAATCTGTATACTTCCCTTATTATTAAAGGATTATAATGAATTTAATGACGATGATTGCTAGTCATAAAATTAAATTACATAAACAAAATAGAGAATGAAGAAATCAACCTTTGGTCCTTGCTAATTCGGCCTAAGAACAATATCACAATGATATTCGCCTATTAGTTGCACCCAAGATGCTCCGAGAAATACCCCTCAAATTGCTAGAATGAGATCCCCAATTTTCTGTAAAATATTTAGGGTTTTGTGTGTGTAGATAGATGAGAGAAAAATGCTGAAAAATTAGGTTATAAAATGATCTCCTTCTCACTTATTATATCCGAAATTAAGTGAGAATAAGGGGGAGATATTTTTTTTCTATTTTTTGGCTACCCTAACCGAAATAAGAGATCTCTTTCTCTTATTTTCGGTTTTTTTATTTACCTACCAAAAATATTTTGGTAGTATACAAAAATGTATAAAATGTGTAAATTGTCATATAGTGAGGATCGAACCCATGACCTCTTGGTTTGTGTACCCTCACTATTACCACTATGACACATTCAACTTGTTGATATTAAATATAACCGATTACATTTAATTACGAATTAACAGATTAATTCGTCCAAGCTAACATTACATACATTTAATTAAATATAACTTATTATATTTAATTTACGAATTCACAGTTAATTCGTCTCAACTAATATTATTTAATCTTCATTAAATAATTGTCTCATCAACACATTGACTAACTGTTTAGTCATATTGGGCATCAATGTGATCATATTTCTATAACCACATCTCTCAAACACATCCTATAGGTGTGACCTTTAGGGACCAGTTGATCACCGCCATCTGTATGATAATAACGTCAAACTTTCTAGCAAGTCAACCGTTATTAGGTAAACGTTAATCAACTGATTAAATATACGAAGTATACCCTTGTGAACCTGTAAGAGATTTACAAATGTTATCACACTAATTTGTGGAGGACACAAGCTCCAACAGCTTTATTTTGATTGATGCGGTATAAACAATGTGAATCTAGGACTTGCATTTAAATTATTTGGCATTTTAGTTGGTAGAATCATATGCATTAGGATGTATATATGTTAGTTGCATCATGGCATGTAGTTGCATGTTAGAAAAACTTCGTGAAACCATCTACTTGGGAAGTTTGACAAGTGTATATAGGCCCTAGTAGATGTTTTTTCTTCTTAAGACTTTGCTTGTTAGAATACTTGTAAAACACCCTAGGATGTGTCATGCTAGTATCCTTTGACCCATGGATTAAGGCCTAGTTAAGAGTACCTTGTGGTGTGATAACTCCTTGGCTATCGTTTATTACAAGGTGACCCTTGAAACCATGCAAACATCTTTCATCCATGTTCTACCATATTTTGTCATCAAAAGGAATGGGCACAAAAAGAAATTGATTTGAGTTCAAGAAATGAAAAGAAAAGTGAAAGAAAGTTTGGAAAATGCATCGAAGGAAAAGAGGAGCAAAAATAGACTCCTATGCCTCAAATATAAGCCACCCTCACTACATATGGGGTGACTTTGAAAATGTTCAAAAATAATTGCAAAAAGTTGAAAAGCTGCCAAGTATTGAAATGCCAAACATCAAAAGAAATGGAAAACAGAAAGTGTTCTCAAATGTCAAATGCCACAAGAAATTGGGGGGAAAAACAAACAACAAAAGCAAACTCCCAAATGAAACTCAAATTCTATCGATCCCTTTATCCATCGTATCCATTTTTGTACATGGTAGAGAGGGGACGACCCTTCTTCTTGTCTAGGCAAGAGGGGGAATTTCGCGATCCTCCAGTGTTTCTAACACCATAGGGAGTCTATTCTAGACAAAAGCATTTAACGATTGAGGACAAAGGTACCCTAGCTTGACACAACTTGGAGGTGATTTATTGGTATCCTTCTAGGCTTAGTAGTTTGAAGAAATTGCATCTATGAAGGAGTGTGTACCCTTGAATTGCTTCCCTTGTAGATAATTTCCGCCACTTAGATGTGGAAAGTGGCTATTCTTTTGTAGATGCATCCATTACTTGATTTTATGTGCTTTAATGCTTGGATGTGTCGCCATTTTGGCAAGACTCACCTTGCCTTTCAAGAAGGCATCCTACCTCATGGTTGTCTTGTTGTGAGTTGAAGGGGAGGAGTGAGACCCGCTAATTGTCTCATATCGGCTATCCTATTAGGTTAGTTTAAATAACGGTCCTAGTTTTTGTCACCTCTTTACTCGGGACAAGCAAAGGCTCGGTTTGGAGATACTTGATGTGACCATTATTTGAGCATATTTAGTTCCCGAATTAGCCTTGTTCCCATGCTTTTTAGTGCATATTTGGGTCATTTATTGTCTTTAGTCCTTTGTTTTGCATTTTCTTTGAGGTTTTGATCCCTTGGTAGGAAAGGAGTGCAAACCTTGCATTTTCATGGCAAAATGGAGCTAAATTGATTGAATTCAATGACCAAGCATCATAGAGAAGACAAGACTAGAAGGCCTTTGTACATATTGTAGTAGATGGGCAATGATGAGAAAATATCCTTGCATCCCCGACAAAATCCCCAAGGATTGTATGAAGAAGAAGGAAGAAAAGAAGAAGAGAAGAAGCTGATCAAGAATCCGAGCGGATTGCCCACTGGACGCCCGTCCAGCACAAGGAATCCGAGCGTCTTCCTCAGAAGGACGCTCGTCTAAAACCACCACAATCCGCCCGTCCACCCAACAAATCCGCTCGTCTAAAAGACCCACAATCCGCTCGTCCCGTGCCCTGGACACTCGGATTGTGTGACAACTATCCCTCTTCTACTTGTTCTATGAAGGATGCGCATACCTCGGGAAAGACTAGCAAAAAGGAGACTCGCATATTTTTCTGAGAGGAGCGATTCCTCAAGGACTTAGTAATCATTTAAGCCCTTAGTAAACCCTAATTTGAGTACCTAATCCCCACTATAAATATCCCATTAGTCTAATTAGATAATCATGTTCATCTTATCAATCTTTAGTGTAGTTTATATCATTCTAATCTCTCTTTAATCTTGTAATCAACTTTTAATAAAGTCTTAATACAAATCTCATTTCCTTAATCTCTCTTTTGTTCATCTTTCATTTTGGGTAATTGAAGATTATTTGGGTTATTATTGGGAGATTGACAACCTTCCAATCAATCATCAAGTACTTCTATTATTCTTTGCTTTATTATTGGAATCATTAGTAGGTATAATTCTCTTAATCCCTTTTTAATTATTGTTAATCATCTTCATTTATTCATCATATTTTAATTTCTTGGTATGATTGACAACCTTGCTAGCATGTTCAACATGATAATGAGTGAGTAGTTTCCTTAACTAGGGTTAATGGGTAATTAGGGGAAACCAACATGGGGGATGATTCATGCTTAATTTAATATGTTTTCATAGTTTATTTGCTTGCTTGTTGTGATCTCAACTTATGCACATGTTATGTTTGATGAAATGCAAGCCTATGAATCCTTGCATTTTTTTTACCCATCACCTATCTTTTCAATGAGACTTGTAAGACATAAACCAACTCGAGTCTCATTAGACCATGCATATAGTTGAGTAGGGAAGATTAAGTCGACTTGTAGGTGTTGTACAATCTAATCTATTCGGCTCCGGGACCCAAACTTTCCTAGGATTGTAAGATATAAACCAACTCGATCCATCACAACAATAATTGCTTGCTTATAATTTGAGAATATGTTTGTATGATCAATTCCCATGAATCCCATATGACCCCATGACACCCTAGTGCCTTTTATCAATTATTTACATCCTTTTTAATCATCTTGCTTGTTTACTTTCATTGCTATTTAGTTTAGTGATCTTCTATTCAAACCTCATATTGTGACACCCCTAGACACCACTAGTTACAATTGAAAATCTCACTTCAATACCCGTCTCTTGGGATCCGACCATTACTTGCCGCTTTACTAATAGTAGAGATGTTTGTGGAGTTATAAATATTGTTTTGGTCTAGGTGCTCCTAACGACAAGTACCGAAAACTAAACCTCAAAGAGGGCCCGACCAAGTAGAAATAAACTACTCGATCGAGAACAAAACTCAGCAAACCTCTCGATCGAGTAAAACTCATACTCGATCAAGGAACTTCATAATCACCCATCTCGATCGAGTAAGCTAAGCAGATCGAGATCTTTCTTCATACAAAGGGGATCGATCGACTTGTTTTGACAACCAATCTGGTCGATCGAGAGCAACAGCACCATATCAGCGTAGGTGCACTCAAAGCATCTTTCGTAACCACTTCACTATCCTTAGGCATCAATATTCGGGCTCCGATTATTCTTTCTCCGAAATGTATGCAAACGGGGCAAGTTTAGGCTCAATTATGCTCCCTCTGGCTCATTCCTGCAAATAATATAAGACAAACCAAAATAGACTATTCGGGGGACATTTGTAGCTAGTCGCCACATAAATAGCATAGAAGTCGTGCAAATATAGGGTAAAAACCATATATATAATGCACGCATCATGCCAAGAGCGGTCATTAGTGATTGTGGTACTCACTTTGGTGAGAAACAACTTGATGCTTTATTAGAAAAATATGGGATTTTCCATAAAAGAGGCTTGGCTTACCATCCACAAACTAGTAGCCAAGTTGGGGTTTCTAACCGTGAGCTCAAGTCCATACTTGAGAAAGTTGTTGCCAAATCACAAAAGGATTGGAGTATGAAGCTTGATGATACCTAGTGGGCCTACCGAACCGCATACAAGACACCTATTGGTATCTCACCATATAGGTTTTGTCTATGAAAAGGCGTGCCATTTACCGGTTGAAATGGAGCATAAAGCTTATTGGGCAGTCAAGGAGCTAAACATGGATGCAAAGTTGAGTGCAGAAAAGCGATTGTTATAATTAAATGAGCTTGATGAGTTCCGCATATAAGCTTATGAGAGCTCCCGTGTTTACAAGGAGAGAAAAAAAAGATGGCATGACAAGAAGATTTTGAAGATGGAATTTCAAATCGGTGATAAGGTGTTGCTTTTCAATTCCCGCTACAAACTATTTCCAGGAAAGTTACGATCACGGTGGTCCGGTCTATGTACAGTCACAAATGTCAACAAGTTCGGTTCCGTTGAAGTGATGACCACCAATGGCAAAAAATTTAAAGGTAATGGCCATCGTTTGAAGGTCTACCATGAGAATGTGATCGTTGGAGTAATAGAGCAAGTGACCGTTCATCCTCTAATTATAGAAGCTTAAACCGACTCAAGCTTCTTACATCGTGCGAGACGTTAAACCAGCGCTTCTTAGGAGGCAACCCAAGCTTTTATTTGATTTTGTTTTTAATTTTTTGCAAATTTAATGTTTTTATAGATTTAGAAATAAAATTACTTGACTTGACGGTGTTTTGTTTTGTGATTTATAGGTGAATGAAAAAGAAAAGAAAACTCAAAGAGGATATTCATGCTTCCCAATGCAAGAAACCCCGATCGGGGACGTAACTTTCAAAAACGGAATGGAATTAAACAATTCGGAGAAGAGAAAAAGTCAACGGCTAAAGACGGTCAACCCCGATCAGGGTTGCCAGCCCCGGTCGGGATCGTAAGTTTCAAAATTGCTGGCTTTTTTTTAGAACACGGGTAAAGGCAAATTATTCTATCCTATCTCTATCAAACCCCGACGGTATACTTCTCTTCTTTCTCTCACATTTCTTCATATTTTTCTTCACTAAAATCACAAAGAAACATCACTTCCATCATCAATTTGCAAGAGTTGTTCATCCATTAACATCACCAAGTAAGTATCCATCTCATTTCTCTTTGATTTCATCCATTTTAATCAATTTAATCAACTTTCTCAAACCCTGACTCAAATTGGAGGATTCGATTTTGTGCTTGTTTATGCTTGAAATTGACTAAATTGTGTTCTATTAATGTTGATAGAGTGAATTAGTTCACTAATTTGTTCTATTATACTTGTTTGGATAGATTTTTATTTGTCTTAAGTTGAAATTTTTGTCTAAAATTTCACAAATGGCACCTTAAAAAGCTACTACCCAAGGTGCTACAAAGAGAAGGAGAGGTGGTGCGGAGTCATCCCGGGCTGCGGAGGATGTCGAGATGCAAGATACACCGGAATGACATGATCCAACATTTCCCTAAATCATCTTCAATAGTGAAAACAATGGGAAAATTGGGTTTTCTTGAGAGCCAAAGGTATGAAGGCTACTAAATTTATCAATCAAGCTTCTTTGAAAAATATTGGTATTGAGAAAAATGTTAAAACCTTGTTTAAGAATCTTGATATGAAGGCTTTTTACACCATGAATTATAAGACCTTCCCCGAACTCACTCTTGAGTTCTTGAGTACGTTCCTTTGAGTTTCATAAATCTAAAAAAAAGGATTTCATATATGGTGTAAGTTTCCGGTTGTTCAATAATGGCTATAGATTGAATTTAGCGAAATTTGCTGAAATATTTCAATTGAAATATGAAAACTTGCATATTGAATCACCTGAATATTACAACCCCAAAATAACATGGGAATCCATTTCTCACTACCCCTTTGTTGATTGGGATCATGTCCCTCATAAATATATTCACTACTCCGAAATTCGCATTTGCCAAAAGTTTTTGGGATGGACTTTTTTTGGTAGAAATGAGCCTCACTCGGTGAGGAGAATGGAGGTTGAAATTCTGGGTGCTTTTCTCAATGTCAATGGTGATGAAAAATGGAGGATAAATATCCTTTACCACTTCGCGGTGCATTTTGACCAAACAAGGTAACAAGAACAATAGTGTTATTGTCATGGGTGGGTTGGTTACAAAACTCCATATGAGATATGGAAAGGGAAAGTCCCGAATTTGTGATACATGAAAGTATAGGGTTGTGATGCTTATGTCAAGAGCAAGTCTGACGATAAGCTTGCACCTCGTTCTGAAAAATGTATTTTTGTAGGCTACCCTAAGGAAACTTGTGGATATTACTTCTACAATAGTAGCGAGAACAAAGTGTTTATGGCTCATAAAGCTATCTTTCTAGAAAAAGAGTTTATTTCTAGAAGACAGAGTGGGAGAAAATTTGAACTTGATGAAGTTCAAGAGCCACAAACTGATGTGACAGTACAGGAAGATGTTCCTTCTACGTCTGAATTGGTTATTGTTCCTTCTGAACCTAGAAGGTCAGAGAGGGTTGATCGCCAGCCTGATAGATACCTTGGTGTTATCGAGGAAGATGGTGACTAAGAGGTTTTATCTTTGGAAAGTGATGAACCTAAGACCTACAAAGCAGCTATTACTAGTTCTGACTCTAAGCTATGTCTCGAGGCCATGCAATCCGAGATGGATTCCATGTACGAAAATCAGGTATGGGACCTGGTTGACTTACCTAAAGATATTCGACCTCTTCAGTGTAAGTGGATATTTAAGATTAAAATCGGCATGGATGGACATAAAGATGTCTAAAAAGCTAGATTGGTGGCAAAAGGTTCCACCCAGGTTCATGGTTTACACTATGATGAAACTTTTGCACCAGTTGCTATGCTTAGATCTGTTCGAATAATGTTTGCGATTGCTGCATTTCATGATTATAAGATATGGCAAATGGATGTCAAAACCGCTTTCCTGAACGGGTTTCGGGAAGAGGAAGTGTTCATGACACAACCTGAAGGTTTTGTGGATCCTAAAAATCCTAACAAAGTATGCAAACTTAAGAGTGTTGGAGTGTACCCGACAATAATGCGATCACAATTGTCGATCATGATGATCACATGTTTAAATCTCATTTTTAGAATACGTAAGGGATGATTCATTTTATAGTCAACTGATCAACATTAATCGGTAACGATAGGCTTGCTAGAGTTTGACGTTACTGTCGTGGTACGGTGGTGGTCAGTTGATCCCTTAAGGTCACACCTAAAGGATGATGCCCTTATCTGTAAAGTTGATTAATTGTATGACGATGCAAGTTGATCAATTCCTTAAAATTGAACAATTCAATTGTGAGAGAGAATATTATTTCTTATTTTAATGAGATTAATAAGATTTATTTTAGTAATAAAAATTTATTATTACTAAAAGTGTTTATTGTTTGAGAAACAATAGAGATAAGAATGAATGATTAATTCTAATTCTAAGATGTTGTGAATTATAATTATATGAACCATTTTATTTATGTGATCAAGTATCACTAGTCAATTTGTTGTATGTAATTTAATTAAGTTATAAAATGATATTTATGTTATAAATATGCATTAAATTAATTAATAACATGTAACATACTACATGTGACATATTGTGTGACAAATGACAAATTGGCAAAATAAAATAGTAGTCCATTTTATGTATATGGACCGAAAATGGTGGAGGAAAGTAGGAGTTAGTGGGTTGTTTGTTTATTGGGACTAAATCAACAATATGATTACCTAGCCAAATAGGTATGCATACCTATCACATGGAATAGAACAATTGTGATAATAGATGTGCATAGGTCCCCTAATAGACTCCCTACCCACCGGTTTTCCATGCCCCTTTTAGATGAGAATTTGTTCTCTTATCACTCATTCATTATTCATATGCAAAATTAACATGCAAGCTCTCTCATACTTTGTTCATCTTTCTCCAAAATTAGAGAAATCATGATCAAATTGTTCAAATCAAATTACTAATATTATTAGTGTAATATATGAGTATTAGTAATCAATTTTAAGGTAAACTACAAAACAAATATCTAGCACATATTATTTAGTAGAGATAAGGGATAATCTTGGGTGCAATCAAGAGGAGTGGCTTCTATACTTGAAGTCTTTGGAGGGTCATCCTATTACTCATCATAGGTCAAGAACAAGTGAAGGTAGGAGACCTTACTTGTGCCCATAAACCCAAATATTCAATGTAAGGAACCGGTTTTCCTGTACACTTATTTATATGTTTTGCATGCATAAGATCATTACGTTTTTATGACTAGAACTTTAAACTAAAATATGTAATATTTGAAATATGATTTCCTTCAAGTGGTATCAGAGCATTATGGTTGTTGTATGCAAGATCGGGATCGTTTTTCCGAGATAATACGATTAACGAATAAAACTTAAAATTTAGGATTTATGAAGATAAATCACAAAATAATTTTGCATGTTAAAATTTTCTGATCATAAATGGATTTTAGGTCATATGGGACGATTTATGGATTTTTATTGTTCATTATATATATTATTGGCATTAAAATATGATTTTTATGAGAAAAATGTCATTTTTGGACAAAAAATAGCTAAACTTCGAATTTTCAGTGATTTTTGGATATGTTTTTACATATATTATCTACTGATGGCCTGTAAATTTTCATGTTAAAATAAGTTGTTTTGCTCGAAATATGAATTTTATAATTTAAAATCGTATTTAAATGAGTAAATAGGTTAATATGAGTTATATTTCGAATCTGGTCATGGAAATTTAGTATGTTGTCACATGCAATTTTACAAGATGTGTGTAAAATATTTGGCTATAGTGGAGTCCCTTTGCATGATTTATGAATTTTTGATGAAAAATCACATAAATAGTGACTATAATTAGTTATTATGCTAAAACATACTTCATGACTAAAGGAAAAACGTCACAAGTTGAAATTTATCATATATTTCAGATATTAAAGTGAAAAGTTGATGAAAATAAATTTTCTCATATTTTAATGGTCATATTTGTTAAAACCGATAAACCGCAACATTTTTTTTCTCGATAAATTTTCGAAATTTTTAACCTAAGTTTTGAATATTATGAGTGTCATGGTAATTTTCCAGAATGTTCATGAGTTTAAATTTCAAATTTTGAAATTATTTGAAATTTTTATAATTTAATTTGAAGTTTATAGGATAATTTTGTATTTTTTGTCCATAATGAACAATATTAAGAAATCAAGTTGAATTATTGTCAAAATGTTAGTGAAGACTAAGTTTTGAGTCCTAAGATGGTTAGGGTAATTAACTTGAATATAAATATGAATTTATGTAACTTGTTGTGATCTTAACAAGTTTATAATCACGTAAATCCATAAAAACCGATAAAATATACGATATTGGCCCTTAAAAGGCAATTTAGCATAAAATTGAGCATGTTCTTACATATTATAATGCTACATTTTATTTATGATTGTCGTATTTTAATTTTATGTAATTTTTGAATTATGTAATTTTACTTAATATAGCCTTAGTTTTAATTGGTATTACCCGAAATGTATGGGAATATCGATTCGGTTGTAATTATTGTGATCTCGTATCACCGTTTTGTAATTTAATAGATTTAAATTTTTAATTACAAATGTATAATAGGAAATTATGTAATTCATTTTGTAATTTAATTATTCCGGAGTTCCTTCAATACGGTGTCATTCGAGAAGCCGGTCCATCAAAGAAAGTGTTGCCTTGAAGTGTGTGCCAAGACCGAAGTTCAAGGGACCAAAGGAGTTGGTTTCCGAATTTGTAATAGTTTATTAGATTTACTATTTTTAGGAAGGCCATACTAGGATTTTATTTTTATGCTTTGCATTTTATTTATATGTTGTATGCATCGCTAAATCGCCATAACTAAACATGCATTCTATTTTAATCGAGTTTATCGACCGTGTCAATTACAATTATCGTAGTTCACCGCTTTAGTTCACTTAAAACGTGATAGATAATAAATTGACATGACCTCTCGCTAAAATAAACAATTGAGACTTAGCCTTACCAAAAAGTAGAAACCATGAAAACCTATTTCGTGAGGGAGTGCGCTCGGCCACACCGGGGTACAAACCTTGTTACGTAGGGGAAGTAGGTGATAAATGTCTATCCACCGGATTCATGTTGATGAGGGTTGTATCGCCAAAGCGTTCCCAAGTTAATGTAGATTTGGATCATGGACACATTTACTCGAAATTTGGGTTGAACTCAACAAAAGTATTCTCGACCATAGCCGGATGTGTTTTGGGCTAAAGATAAATATTAATGTAATTTTATCGACCAAGAGTTCTAAAAGTAGAATCGATTAAAGAGTTAATCCACCAAGTTATATTGATAAGGGATGAATCGGCTACACCGTGCCCAAGTTAAAATGAATTTGGATCTTGGAATCATTTATCATAGTTGGGTAGAGGTCACTATGTAAATGCTTTACTTGTTAAATTATTTACAAGTATTATTATAACGATAAATGTTAGTTTTTTATCATTCCGTTGTCGCATCGTTCGCATCGTTCTATTTTCTTTACCTCAATTTATACGATATTATCTCGATTATAGTACAAAATCTCCATTAAAACATCGTAACTTGAGACAAATATGAATTTTTCTTCTAAAACCTCGTGTTGTCCATTGGAAGGATGTCTTGTGAAGAGTATAGATAAAAGTTATTCATGATCAAAAGGGTTTTTGATTCTTGACTAACATATCTGCTTACAATGAATTGTTTCTCATATGCTTAATTGAGTTAAGTACTTTGAAACTTTAAATCATTTTGGTAACTAGATTTGTAGGAAATCAAAATTGACCAAAATACCGCAACCACTTCAATGAAAGTTTTAAGACGAAACGAATGAATTGAAGAGTAGTCTTCATGAAATTCAATTTTGTTTTTCTAAGAAAAGACTCGTTGAAATGAGTGGGAGCATTCTCTTAACCGTTAAGAAAAGGACGAGGTTCAAAGAAGTAAAATTAGAATGGAATTGATACAAGTTAATGTTAAAAGTAAAGTTATTGAGAATAACGATACTAAACCTATCAATCCCGACCGATAAAGTTTCCATTGTCTTAATTGTTAGACGCTAGAAAGGAAACTACCCCAAATTATTGAAGAATCAGCAAGTTAGTTGTGGGACATCTAATGAGACCTTCTTCTTTAAATGTTTATTTGATTGACATAAATTATGCTAGTACTACTTCGTCAATATTAGAAACCGGTGGTGGTTTTCATCATTGTATTTGATACATAGGATGATTAGAATATGACGACTAGCAACAAATGATATGGAGAGATAGAGTCATTGTGTACTCAATCTAGTTTTGGGTTTAAAGTTGTACTTAATTATGACTATTAAGTGCATAACTCTGAATAAGAATATAATCTTGTTAAGATACAAAAGAGGTTTCACTTTTGTGACCCTATACACCACGATTTGATGTATGGTGATGTGACCATAATTAGCGCATATTTAGCCCCCGAATTAGCCTTGTTCTCATGCTTTTTAGTGCATATTTGGGTAATTTCTTATCTTTAGTTCTTTGTTTTGCATATTCTTTGAGATTTTGATCCCTTGGTAGGAAAGGAGTAAGAATCTTGCATTTTCATGGCAAAACGAGACTAAATTGATCGAATTCAATGACCAAGCATCAAGGAGAGACAAGATTAGAAGGCCTTTGTACATATTATAGTAGAAGAGCAATGTTGAGAAAGGATCCTTGAGTCCCCAAGGAAATCCCCAAGGAATTTATGAAGAAAAGGGAAGAAAAGAAGAAGATATGTTGCTGAGTGACAATCCGAGAGGATTGTCACCAATCCGTCCGTCCCGCAGCTGCACAATCCGTGCGGCTTTGCTTGAATCCGCTCGGATTCCACCTCCACAATCCGCCCGGATTCCCCTGAATCCGCTCGGATTCCAACGCCAGAATCCGCCCGTCCCGACCTTATTCCACCCGGATTCGGCTCCAGCACGAATTGTCTTCTCCAAGCTACGAAGAAAGAAGCCCTTCTCTCGAAAAATACCGGCTCCTCCTTGCTCAATCTAAAAAGTGTAATTACTAGTTTAGCCCTTAGTTAACCCTAATGCATCCTCCCTAATTTCCACTATAAATACCCCATTAGTCTAATTAGAGGAGCATGTTCTTCTTATCAATAATTAGTGTAGTTAATATCAATCAAATCTCTCTTTAATATTGTAATCAAGTATTAATCAAGTTTTAATCCAAGTTTTAGTTCTTTAATCTCTCTTTTGTTCATCCTTTATTTTGGGTAATTGAAGATTATTTGGGTTATTGTTGGGAGATTGACAACCTCTCAATCAAGCATTCAAGTACTTCTTTTATCTTTGCTTTATTATTGGAATCATTAGTAGGTATAATCTCTTAATCCCTTTTTAATTATTGTTAATTACTTTCATTTATTCATCATGTTTCATATTGTTGGTATGATTGACAACCTTGCTAGCATGATCAACATGATAATGAGTGAGTAGTCTCTTAGCTAGGGTTAATGGGTGATTAGGGGAAACCAACATGGGGAATGATTCATGCTTAAATTAATATGCTTTCATGTTTTATTTGCTTGCTTGTTTTGAACTCAACTCATGCACATGTTATATTTGATGAAATGCTAAGCCTATGAATCCTTGCATTTACTATCATCTTCTATCTTTTCAATGAGACTTGTAAGACATAACCCAACTCGAGTCTCATTAGACCATGCATGTTGTTGAGTAGAGAAGATTAAGTCGACTTGTAGGTGTTGTATAATCTAATCGATTCGGCTCCGGGACCCAAACTTTCCTAGGATTGTAAGATATAACCCAACTCAATCCATCACAACAATAATTGCTTGCTTATAATTTGAGAACATGTTTGTATGATCATATCCCATGATTCCCCTATGATCCCATGACACCCTAGTGCCTTTAATCAATTGTTTACACCCCTTTAATTCATCTTGCTTATTTATTTTCATTGCTATTTTAGTTTAGTGACCTTCTACATCAACCCAATTTGTGACACCCCTTAGACACCGCTAGTTGCATTAGAAATCTCATTTCAATACCCGTCCCTTGGGATCCGACCTTTACTTGCCTCTTTACTAATTGTAGAGTTGTTTGTGAAGTTATAAATTGTGTTTTGATTCGACCGTGACCCAACGACCACATCTTAATTTGTGAACACGAAACGGACTCGCATCAAAAAAATGGCGCCGTTGCCGGGGACGGTGTTTGTTTGATTTAGATTTCTTTTTATTGTTATTAGTTGTGTCTTTCTTCGCCTTGGGGAAGTAAAACTCCTCAAGGTTTGTTCTAATTGTTTTCGAGTTGTTTGATATTTTGCATGTCTAGAAGGTTACAAGGTGATTTGTTACCTTTTGACCGTGAAATCGAAAGAACCTTGACGAACAATAGGAGACTTGTTAGGAGGAATTTAAGAGGTATTAGTGAAGTTGTTCAACCCACTAGTGAGTTTGTCAATCCTTTCGCAATAGAAGGAGAAGAGAACCCATTACACAATACCCCACAAAATCCACCTACAATGCCTAAATTCTCGTCACACTCCGTACCCACCGAGGAGAATCTACCAAATGGTACTCCTACACCGCAACATCTAACCGGAAATTTTATTGCCAAGTCCGCCTTCATCCAATTAGTTGAGAGGAGCCAATTTGGGGGGATGCCTAGTGAGGACCCTCATTCTCATATGGAAACCTTTTGCGACTATTGTGATGCAATCTCTCAAACGGGCGTGACTCAAGACCAAATTAGATGGGTCTTATTTCCTTTTTCTTTAATCGGCACCGCGAAGCAATGGTTGAAGGGGCTTGATAAGGCCACCCTTGGAATAGATTCTTGGAAGAAGTTAGCTCTAGCTTTCTACAAAAAATTCTACCCACCGGAAAAGACTAACATGCTAAGAGCTCAAATTACAGGTTTTAAGCAAAGGGATGAAGAGTCTTTGTATGAAGCTTGGGAGCGGTTTAAGGGAATTTGTCGCTCATGTCCTCACCATGGACTTAGCGAATGGTTTTTGGTACAACAATTTTGGAATGGTTTATATGAAGATTCTAGGAACATTCTCAATATGGGATCAAATGGAATGTTCACCGAAGTTGATGACAATCAAACATGGAACAAGATTGAGGAAATGGCGGTCTATAACTCATAATATAGTAGACCTCGCAAGGCTACTAGAGGAGGAAAGCATGAAGTGGACTCCGTTACTCAATTGGGTGCTCAACTTAGTGCTCACATTGACACAATCAACTTGAAGTTTGAACAAGCTATGGCTAGACTTGAGGAAAACTCAAAATCATCAAAGCATCATGTTAATGCCATGACGGCATCCTCATCAATCCCAAGTGGGATATGTGAGAATTGTGGAACTTTGGGACATGACCAAGGTGAATGTAGGGGAACAAATGAACAAGTGAATGCTTTCCAAGCATACAAGAGTGGTACCCCTTATTCCAACTTTTACAATGAAAACACCAAATTCCATCCAAATCTCTCATACAAAAGCCAAAATGTTCAAAACCCTCAAACAACATACACTCCACCACCCACGAGAAACCAAAATCAAAGACCCTTTTACAATCAAAACCAAGGTTACCAAAATCAAAATCCATACAATCACCAAAAGTTTTGATGTCCAAAAAGCGGTCCTCCAAATGCAAAAGAATCAACAAGAATTTTTCACTCAAATGCAAAACGATAGCCAAGCAAAGGAAACCACCATCAACAACATTCTAGCTCACACCAAGATGTTGGAAACGCAATTGACTCAACTAGCACCTTCAAGCTCACAAAGACAAAAGGGGCAATTACCACCTCAAAGTAATCCCCCTAGACATGAAACGGTTAGTGCCATTCACTTGGGAAGTGGTACAAGGTATGAAGCACCGAAGAATCAAGTTAAGGATGAAGTTGTGGAAGCTAGTGAAAAGGAAGAAATTGTGCAAAACTCCAAAGATGGAGAATCATCAAAAGAAGAAAGTTCAAAGAAAAATGAAGACAAGGCCAAGGAGAAGGAGCCCATTGTGATTAGACTTCCTTTTCCAAGTCGTTAAGCCAAGCCCAAATTTGATGATCAACTTGGAAAGTTCATGGAAATTGTGAAGAATTTGGAAGTCTCAATTCCTTTCACGGAATTAATCAATCACGTACCGGCCTATGCGAAATACATGAAAGATATCTTCACAAAGAAGAAGTCGATCCGGAAGCTTGAGACTATCGCCTTGACTAAGGTGAGTAGTGCAATACTTCAAGGGAGTTCACCTCCAAAGTTAAAGGATCCGGGAAGCTTCTCAATACCGTGTACCATTGGCGACACGACGATCAACAAAGCCTTAGCTTATGTGATCTAGGGGCTAGTGTGAGTGTCATGCCGTACTCGGTGAGTAAAAGGTTGGGGATGGGAGAGCTAAAATGCACCAACATCACACTCCAAATGGCCGATAGATCGACGAAGACACCATTAGGGATATGGGAAGATGTCCCCGTGCGAATTGGGAAGTTTTTTATCCCGGTGGACTTTGTCATTGTTGATATGGAGGAAGATTCCAACATTCCAATCATCCTAGGAAGACCTTTCCTACACACCGCGGGTGCGGTGATTGATGTGAAACTTGGTGAGCTCACTCTAGAAGTAGGAGATGAAAGCATAACTTTTAATCTTGACAAGACTATAAGAGCTCCTCGTTTGCATGAACCATGTTTCATGATTGATCATTATAGCCGAAAGGATGAGAGGAAGAAATCGGAACTCCAATGGAAGAAGAAAATTGAAGATGCTCCATTCAAAGAGCAAGTGAATTGTGACAAGGAGAGCTTGCAAAGCTCATCAAAATCAACCAAGGAAGAAGAGGATGGCCTCATTTGCCAAGAGAAGAAATTGGGAGAGTTGTCTCCATCTAAGCAAGAGATTTTAAATGATCAACTTAATGAAGTTTGTGGTCTTTGGGACGACGAATTTGAAGGGATTTTTAATCCCTACATTGGTAATGCCATCGATCAAGACCAACAACAAAGGCCAAGGTCTATTGAAGACCTCTACCATGATAATGAACAAGCCTTTGATTACTTCTTCAAGGTGTTGAGCAACATCAACAACACCTTGGACATGCCCCCTTGACATCTCATCAAGAAT
The DNA here is from genome assembly GCF_048544455.1 of Silene latifolia. NCBI lineage: Eukaryota > Viridiplantae > Streptophyta > Magnoliopsida > Caryophyllales > Caryophyllaceae > Silene > Silene latifolia. The sequence continues at coordinate 53,071,667 of NC_133536.1, forward strand.
GAGAGTTTGGTGGAGTCCTCCCTTAACCACCACTTGTAAATATTTCTAACTCTCTAACTTACATTTCAATTCTTGTATTGCATTTTTGTCATCTTTGGATTTTTATTTACTTTGATCAAAATAATTGTCATGTTTGAGAGAAGTGAGGGAGGGACTAACAATTTCAATTGATGTGTAGTGCTTTTAGCTTAGTGTGGGGATGACAATTGCCTAGGCTATCCATGCCTAGTAGTGCCCCCACAAGGAAGAACACAAGATTTGAAGAAAAATGGAAGAATGGTAAGGGAAATACATTGTGCACGGATGGAACTGAATCCGTGTACACAGGGGAAGAATCCGAGCGAATTCCACTGAATCCGCCCGTCTTCAGTAATCCGAGCGTATTGCAGAAAAGACGCCTGTCCTGAACTGAGCTGAATTTTGAAAATTTCTTGACTGTGACTGAATCCGGGCGTCCTGAGCAGCAATCCGCCCGTCTTGAAGAATCCGCCCGTCTTGAAGGAAAGACGTTCGTCTTTGTAGCTGAGGAAAACAAGCAAAATTTTCTGGACTGAAATTCGTCCGTCTTCAAGCAAATCCGCCCGTCCCGTGTCACGCAAATCCGAGCGTCTTCAACCGAATCCGCCCGTCTTTAGGCGAGTTTTCTAAAGCCCAGAAAGGGCAGAATCTGCACGGATTGCCCCTGCAGATTCGAAAATTTCGGTCTCTTTAAAACCCCTCCCACCTTCATTTGTTCATTCATAAACACTACCCACAACATCAAAACCCTCATCCTCTCTATCACAAAAACAAAAACCCTCAACAACATTCACCAAAAACAAATCAAACTATCCTTCCAACAACAAATCAATCACTCCTTCTTCAATAAAAATCAAAACCAAGCACAAAATCTTCAACCTTTGAGTCGATTTTTGATTTCATAAAGGCAAAACCTTTCACCTTCAAATCGATTTGGGTATACTACAAATTGAAGATTTTTCATTCTTTTCTTGGTTAGTTCATCAATGGCAAGGACTAAGGGAGCAACAAAGGCACCAAAGGCTAAGGCACTCTCACAAAGGTAAAAGGCTCTTCAAACAAAGAAAGCATTGGCTATGGTGGTAGCAACACCAAACTTGGAAGTGCAACAACAACAACAACAACCTTCTATGGGAGCAACAACACCTTCTACTCCGGTAATTGATCAACTTTTGCATTATCCGGAGGTAACTTTTATTTCCGATACCCATAGAAATACCTTTGTCAAGTTTGCTATGAAGTCATTACAATCCACCAAATTTATATGTGAAGATACCTCAGAAAAATTGGGTGTTCTTGAGCAAACTAGAGCCTTTTTCAATGCCATGGGGTTGAAGAAATTGTTTGAAACAAAGGAATTGACATACCCCTCCCTTACCTTGGAATTTTTGAGTTCCTTGAAAGTCACCAAAGTTGAGAATAGAGAGAATCTCGAGTTTCGCCTAGCTAATGTTAGTAGACGCATTACCTTTAGGGAATTGAGTGAAATTTTGGGTCTTAGTGATGAACCGCGTTATTTTAAGAATTATGGAAAGTATGACCCCGAACCTCTTTGGGAGGCAATCTCCGGGAAGAAATTTGAGGATTTTCATGCGAGTCGTGCTCTTTTGGTCCACCATCCGGACATAAGAGTATGGCACAAGGTCGTGGGTAACACCATAATTGCAAGGAAAGATACCAACCATTTCACCAAACTTGATTTTATTCTCCTTGAATCGGCTTTGAACAACGGAAGAGTACACACCAAGCCTTACAATTCTTTGAGGCTCTTGGTAGATAGATGGCTCAACATTGATTGTGGGAAGAAGGGCACAACCGTTATTGTCAATGGCGGCCTAGTCACTATCCTAGCTAAGCACTTTGATCCTAACTTCAATAAGGATAACAAGTACAAAGCAAAGGAGGGTGGCCATCTTGTTGATATGCACACTATGATACACAAGTTCAAGTGGGTTGCCCATAACCCCCTTGACACTAAGTATGGATGGCTCACTAGTGAAGCTAGATCGTTCACCTTGCCTTCAAAGATTTGTCGTCTAAGCGTCCACCGGACCAATTATCTACTTCCCCTTTCTAAAGAGGCCGAGTATATTATTCAACAACAAAAGGGTGATCTTGAAACTCCCTCCTCTTCCATTGTCATACCACCTTACCCATTTGAGTATGAAGAGTTCAAGCCGGAAGGAGTTGAAGCTAGAAAAGATTATGTGACTCTTCTCATGCAAGCAATGCACAAGAAAGCCTATGAAGATCGGAAAAATGCCTACTTGGCTCAATATCCACCCCTCCTACACTTAGCTAGGCAAGGACTACTTGATCCATCTTGTCCTTTGCCTAGTTGGGCGGATAGAGAAGTCCTATTTCCGGGTGCATCTAGGGTCGGTTTGGGTGACAATGAGGTTGTTGGTAATGATGAAGAAGTTGATGATAATATTGAGGAAGAAGCAGGTGAAGAAGAAAAAGATGGTGAAGTTGATGATGAGGAAGATGAGGAAGAAAGTGAAGAAGCAAATGACAAGGGAAGTGGCAATGTGGCCACTTCTAATGAGGGAAGTGATGGTGATAGCATGATGGAAGATTAGCAAGCCTTGGAGACTCCTACCCTCTCATGGTTTGTCTATTTCTCTCTTTGTATTTTATTTAATTTTGATCATTGTTGGAGTAGTCCTAGCCCCATTAGAGGACTCACACCTCGGTACCATTGAGGTGTTCTCATTTTATTGTTCCCATTTTCAAAATCCAAAATGACAAATTAGTTTCATGCATAGCATAGTGTGTGCATGAACTACACCCATCCTTGGACATTAGCAATAGTGTCTCACTCGGTTTGGGGAAGTTAATGCATACACAACGGGAGGTAATCTAAATTATCCTCTCCGTCATAACAAAAACCATGCATCATGTAGTGTAACTTAGTGTAGATTGCATTTAGTATAGAAATCATGCATCATCTTTGCATAATTTCCATCATTTTGGCCATTGAGGACAATGCCCATATTAGTGTGGGGATGGGAATTCTAACATTTAACTCTTATTCAAAAATCCAAAAAAATTGAAAAATCTCAAAAATCATAAAAATTTGAAAATTGAAAACTCAAAAACATGTTTATTTCCTTTTATAGTCTTGTATATATTATCTTGTATATATTGTGTTTGTTTTATCCTTGTTCACATTGATTGACTACGCCACATCCGAGACATGAGGATATTGAAGACCGCATGGTATGATCATTCCAATCTCCTTTTTCCTCTTTATGTTAATGACTATGTGGCTTTATTTTGATTGATGCGGTATAACAATGTGAACTTAGGACTTGCATTTAGTTTATATGTCATATTAGTTGATAGAATCACTTGCATTAGGATGTTTATATTAGTTGCATCATGGCATGTAGTTGCATGTTAGAAATGTTTTGAAAAATGCCTATTTAGGAACTTTGACAAGAGCAACTAAGCCATTACAAATACTTGTTCAACTTAAGACTTTGCCTACTAGAATGGTTGTAAAACACCCTAGATAGTGTCATACTAGTGTCTTTTGACCCATGACCCAAAGCGTAGTCAAGGGTTTGCATGTGAGTCACCTATCCAACCCCGTGATGCGATGTGGACTTGGTTAACTTGTCTAGGTGACCTTGTTTGACCTTGTGGTAAGGCAACCCAAAAATATTTTCTATCAATAAGCTTGAAGTGCTCATTTCAAAGAAATTTTGTCATGTGGAAGTAATGTAATGCCAAGGAAACCTCAAATGTTGTGAATTGTTGAAAGTTGAGAAATTTAAGTTGTTTTGAAGAAGGCGTACCACTTCGATGTGCTTTGGTGCGGGATCCATTGAATTGGGCCCCCATACGGTTATGAATTCGGCCGCCCAGAGACAGAGTGACTATCACCCCGAAAAGCTATTGTCTAGAGGTTAACCGGTTGCCTAATAAGCGATTAGCGAAAGCAAAGGACACTAGCCCGGAAGGGACAAACCCCATCTTAAATTTTTGAAATGTGAAAGTGAAATGAGGTCAATTTTGAATACTAGTCATATCCACCCGTTGTGAATAAAGATTTGAGCATTTCATTCCCAAAAAGCCTTTTGTCAAGCCACTTGGTCGAGTTTGGGACGATCCATGACCTTTACTTTTGTAGAGAATTCGAGACTTGTCATGTCATATGCTACTAGCATCATAGGGATCATCATTCCACCACCATCCGATCGCTCTTGATGAAAGCATTTGGAAACTGAGGACGAAAGTAGTCTAGTTTAACACCATTTGGAGGTGATTTAGTGCCATCCTCTTAGACTTAGTAATTTGTTGAACTAGTATTTGTGAAGGATTACATGCTCTTAAATTTGTTCCTCTTAAGTGCCTCCGCCACTTGATGAGGGAGTGGCTATTCTTTTTGTAGATGCATCCATTATGTGTTTTTGTGTGCTTAATGTTTGGATGTGTCGCCATTTTGGCAAGACCCACCTTGCCTTGCAAGAAGGCATCCTACCTCATGGTTGTCTTGTTGTGAGTTGAAGGGGCGGAGTGAGACCCGCTAATTGTCTCATATCGGCTATATTATTAGGATAGGTTAGTATTGGTCCTAGTCTTTGTCACCTCTTTACTCGGGACGAGCAAAGGTTCAGTTTGAGGATATTTGATGTGACCATAATTAGCGCATATTTAGCCCCCGAATTAGCCTTGTTCCCATGCTTTTTAGTGCATATTTGGGTCATTTCTTATCTTTAGTTCTTTGTTTTGTATATTCTTTGAGATTTTGATCCCTTGGTAGGAAAGGAGTAAGAATCTTGCATTTTCATGGCAAAACGAGACTAAATTGATCGAATTCAATGACCAAGCATCAAGGAGAGACAAGATTAGAAGGCCTTTGTACATATTATAGTAGAAGAGCAATGTTGAGAAAGGATCCTTGAGTCCCCAAGGAAATCCCCAAGGAATTTATGAAGAAAAGGGAAGAAAACAAGAAGATATGTTGCTGAGTGACAATCCGAGCGGATTGTCACCTATCCGTCCGTCCCGCAGCTGCACAATCCGTGCGGCTTTGCTTGAATCCGCTCGGATTCCACCTCCACAATCCGCCCGGATTCCCCTGAATCCGGTCGGATTCCAACGCCAGAATCCGCCCGTCCCGACCTTATTCCGCCCGGATTCGGCTCCAGCACGAATTGTCTTCTCCAAGCTACGAAGAAAGAAGCCCTTCTCTCGAAAAATACCGGCTCCTCCTTGCTCAATCTAAAAAGTGTAATTACTAGTTTAGCCCTTAGTTAATCCTAATGCATCCTCCCTAATTTCCACTATAAATACCCCATTAGTCTAATTAGAGGAGCATGTTCTTCTTATCAATAATTAGTGTAGTTAATATCAATCAAATCTCTCTTTAATATTGTAATCAAGTATTAATCAAGTTTTAATCCAAGTTTTAGTTCTTTAATCTCTCTTTTGTTCATCCTTTATTTTGGGTAATTGAAGATTATTTGGGTTATTGTTGGGAGATTGACAACCTCTCAATCAAGCATTCAAGTACTTCTTTTATCTTTGCTTTATTATTGGAATCATTAGTAGGTATAATCTCTTAATCCCTTTTTAATTATTGTTAATTACTTTCATTTATTCATCATGTTTCATATTGTTGGTATGATTGACAACCTTGCTAGCATGATCAACATGATAATGAGTGAGTAGTCTCTTAGCTAGGGTTAATGGGTAATTAGGGGAAACCAACATGGGAAATGATTCATGCTTAAATTAATATGCTTTCATGTTTTATTTGCTTGCTTGTTTTGATCTCAACTCATGCACATGTTATATTTGATGAAATGCTAAGCCTATGAATCCTTGCACTTACTATCATCTTCTATCTTTTCAATGAGACTTGTAAGACATAACCCAACTCGAGTCTCATTAGACCATGCATGTTGTTGAGTAGGGAAGATTAAGTCGACTTGTAGGTGTTGTACAATCTAATCGATTCGGCTCCGGGACCCAAACTTTCCTAGGATTGTAAGATATAACCCAACTCAATCCATCACAACAATAATTGCTTGCTTATAATTTGAGAACATGTTTGTATGATCATATCCCATGATTCCCCTATGATCCCATGACACCCTAGTGCCTTTAATCAATTGTTTACACCCCTTTAATTCATCTTGCTTGTTTATTTTCATTGCTATTTTAGTTTAGTGACCTTCTACATCAACCCAATTTGTGACACCCCTTAGACACCGCTAGTTGCAATAGAAATCTCATTTCAATACCCGTCCCTTGGGATCCGACCTTTACTTGCCTCTTTACTAATTGTAGAGTTGTTTGTGAAGTTATAAATTGTGTTTTGATTCGACCGTGACCGAACGACCACATCTTAATTTGTGAACACGAAACGGACTCGCATCATATGGCTAGCCCATTATCAAGGTGAATATATTCTAAACCAAACTAGAATGATACATCATGTAGATGATGCAAGACTCAAATTGGTAACCCAAGATTAAACCTTAAATTCTGGAATGATGAACGCAAAGAGTTATCGAGTATTCTTGAAACCATTAAATTGTTAATCTTATGGTATATGCGTATCTTGTAATCAAAGCAAGATGTCTCGTGACTTTTGGTTGAAAAGGAGATCGAGGTTGTAAATAATTGATCCAAAATAGGTTGATCATTTTCTTTTACCAACGATTTAAGTTGACGCTAATGTGTTCACTTAATAAGGTAAATAGAGAAATCTTTGAAGAAGTTCAAAGAGTTCAAAGAATCACGATTTAGTCGTGATGGGATTATCAAAGTGAAGACTTTGATATAAGCCAAAGGATATGTGATATAGTATCACAAATTAATCTCTCTTAGCACGCATCATGGGATAATGTGTGGTTGGATAAAGAAATCAAACGATATTCGATATGGTTTCGACTTCAATCAAGTTACTTTGAGTGACTTGATCCTTTTGGGGATTTTATCATTTTGTCTAAATTATTTTTCCACTAAATCTAAAACGAATCATATGAGATATGAAATGGTAGGGTACCATGTTTGTAAGTTTTTCAAAAGAAACAAATACTCATTTTTCCTTACTATAATCACGAGTACAACGGGTTTGTGGCTCGTGAAGCTGTCTTTCTAGAATACAAGTATATTTCTAGAAGACGGAGTGGGAGAAATTATTCAACAGCCACAAAGAATTATTTCAAGAGCCACAAAGAATTATTCAAGAGCCACAAAGAATGTTATGTCGCAAGAAACTGGTCTTTCTTGGCTACATGAGACGTTTTGTGTAAGACGTTGTTTCTTCAAAACCTATGAGGTTAAAGTCATCACTTGTTGAAGATGATGAATTAGTGTAACTTTTAGAAAGTAAAGAGCTTGCAACTTACAAAGAAATTGTTTGATTCAAGTTAATTACTTCTGGAAAGTAATGAACATATGACTTACATCAGAGTGTTTAAGTCACAACTCAATACAAGGCTTAGAGCCATGAAAATCCGAAATAAATTCCAAGTGAATTGTTAGATATCAAAGCTTGATTGGTAGCAAAGGGTTTTGCACTAGTTGAAATGCTTAAGTCTATTTGGATCTTCTTAGGGATTGTGTTTCATTATGAGATATATAGCGAGTGAATCTAAAACCCACTTCTTCAATTAGAAGGAATGTATTCAATACATGTCTTGAGTTTTGTAGATTCTTGCCATCCTAAGATAATGTGAAACTTAAGAGAGGGTCTTAAGTATGACATCAATGAGTTGGAATCAAGTTTTGATCATGTTATAAAACTTTTCTCGATAGGTCGAGAAGTTGTGTTTATACATAAAGTTTAGTGGGACTTACGGTAATTTTAATTAGTCTAATATGTGGATGACATATTGATCATTGGGAATGATTTAAGACTTGGAGATATATAATACATCTTTAATATCCAGATTTATGGAGATAAATCCACATGATATTAACGTCAAATAAGAAGTCTTATGTTGATAAGATTCATGACTAGTTCAATCAAGTTGAACATATTTGATTGATTCCATTTGCTTCCGCTTCTGGATCAATTAAATGAGTAATGATGTATAACACTTCATATACTTTGAGTATAATAAATTGTTTCAAATCGAATTTAAGTAATAGTTACCAAATACCCATATTGATTATTCTTAAGTGCTTGAAGAAGCATTAAAGATGCAAAGTTAAGTGTTTTTGTAATTCACAAATTCGTGTAAGGGCTTACACTAATGACCGTTGAGATTGTATAAGGTTTCGGACAAAAATCATATTCGAAACACCTAAAGATGGTTAAGGAACCATTGTGGCTATGTTATTTAAGAAGTGGATTTGCTAGAATTGTTCTAGGCAATAAAGAACAATGAGAGATGCTTACAACGGAAATTGAGTACACTTACAATCATGAGATGTGCAAGAGGATGGATCCCGCACACTGTGAAAACAGTGGGAGCTATTCTCAGGCTAGAGAGCTTATGTCTAGATTGGATCTAGACACGTACTCAGAAAGTTTTGTAATGCAAATATATACATTCCAAAGGAAAACGAGTATGTAGTAAGGTTGAGTAAGGTACAAGAAGTTGATAAAACCTACTAACCAAAGCCTTCCCATAGGCTTAACATGATGAGTCATGTCATATGTCATTTCAATTGCATTGAGATGAACAACTACATACAAGATGAAAATTGATTATAAAAATATGAAGTAGTAATCAGGTATTGACTATTCATATGAGATAATCACATTTGTCGTTCGAGTTTTTAAATCCAAACGGGTTGTAGAGACAATGTTGAACCCCGTTAAAGTGAACTCGGATTAACATGGTATTTGCCCATAATCACTTGTATGAGGTGACGTCTCGAAGTGACTAGAGTGTGACGCGATTGATGGCAAGTTTAAGAGCCATATAGTCATATGAGATGACTAGTCGATCACATAGGCAGACTGTTAGGAACACTTTGTCGGGCCCAGTGACCGCTTATAGAGTTCTGGCAAATTTATATAGCCTGATCGTGGCGAGAGCTACTATAGTATTCTAATGAGTCAATTCTTTGACTAAAGACGGTTCGCCTAAGGTGGCACAGTCTCAGATTAACTTTGATTTAGGTTACTACGACCTTCGTAAATGGGGTCAAATGGGCATATTTTGGGTTATGATGGTTGTGGCTAGTCGAAGGGAATAGTGCGATAGGAATTGTCCACCCCCTTGTCGGGGTTAAAACAATATCTCAGGGCCACTCGAGGAGTAATGAACTGGAAATGCGTGGCCACGCTCGGAAGGTATCTATGGTAGATAATTCCGGTCAAATCAGTTATTCTCCAGATCGAGGAAACCACACTCGATATGATCACTTACAAGTACGACCTGCAAGACACCTTGTATTGAGTGGGAAATATTAATAGGACAAGAGAATTGGTGAATCACACTTATCGAGGACAAATGGGAGATTGTTGGAGTGTCCCCGACAATAATGCGATCACAATTGTCGATCATGATGATCACATGTTTAAATCTCATTTTTAGAATACGTAAGGGATGATTCATTTTATAGTCAACTGATCAACATTAATCGGTAACAATTGGCTTGCTAGAGTTTGACGTTACTGTCGTGGGACGGTGGTGGTCAGTTGATCCCTTAAGGTCACACCTAAAGGATGATGCCCTTATCTGTAAAGTTGATTAATTGTATGACGATACAAGTTGATCAATTCCTTAAAATTGAATAATTCAATTGTGAGAGAGAATATTATTTCTTATTTTAATGAGATTAAATAAGATTTATTTTAGTAATAAAAATGGTTTATTACTAAAATTGTTTATTGTTTGAGAAACAATAGAGATAAGAATGAATGATTAATTATAATTACAAGATGTTGTGAATTATAATTATATGACCCATTTTATTTATGTGATCAAGTATCACTAGTCAATTTGTTGTATGTAATTTAATTAATTTATAAAATGATATTTATGTGATAAATATGCATTAAATTAACTAATAACATGTAACATACTACATGTGACATATTGTGTGACAAATGACAAATTGGCAAAAATAAAATAGTAGTCCATTTTATGTATATGGACCGAAAATGGGGGAGGAAAGTAGGAGTTAGTGGGTTGTTTGTTAATTGGGACTAAATAAACAATATGACTACCTAGCCAAATAGGTATGCATACCTATCACATGGAATAGAACAATTGTGATAATAGATGTGCATAGGTCCCCTTATAGACTCCCTACCCACCGGTTTTCCATGCCCCTTTTAGATGAGAATTTGTTCTCTTATCACTCATTCGTTATTCATATGCAAAATTAACATGCAAGCTCTCTCATACTTTATTCACCTTTCTCCAAAATTAGAGAAATCATGATCAAATTGTTTAAATCAAATTACTAATATTATTAGTGTAATATATGAGTATTAGTAATCAATTTTAAGGTAAACTACAAAACAAATATCTAGCACATATTATTTAGTAGAGATAAGGGATAATCTTGGGTGCAATAAAGAGGAGTGGCTTCTATACTTGAAGTCTTTGGAGGATCATCCTATTAATCATCATAGCTCAAGAACAAGTGAAGGTAGGAGACCTTACTTGTGCCCATAAACCGAAATATTCAATGTAAGGAACCGGTTTTCCTGTACACTTATTTATATGTTTTGCATGTATAAGATCCTTAAGTTTTTATGACTAAAACTTTAAACTAAAATATGCGATATTTGAAATATGATTTCCTTCAAAGAGATCCATTTATGGTCTTAAGCAAGCATCAAGGAGTTGGAATCATCGTTTTGATCATGTTATTAAACAGAATAGTTTTTCTCGGAGTGTTGAGGAACCATGTTTATACATGAAGTTTAGTGGGAGTAAAGTTATTTTCTTACTTCTTTATGTGGACGACATATTATTCATTGGGAATGATGTAGATATGCTTGCTTCTGTCAAGAAGTGGTTAGGAAATCACTTCCAAATGAAAGATTTAGGAGAAGCTCAGCGCATCTTGGGTATCCGGGTCTATAGGGATAGATCCAACAGGATATTAGGTTTGAGTCAAGAAGCCTATATCGATAAGATTCTTGACCGATTCAATATGAAAAACTCCAAGAGAGGTTTTCTACCTATAGGCAGTGGGATTACTTTGAGTAAGTCACAATGTCCCACTGAGCCTAAGGATATTGAACGCATGAAATTGATTCCCTATGCTTCCGCTGTTGGATCGATCATATTTGCTATAATGTGTTCTCGTCCTGACGTATCGTATGCTTTGAGTATGACGAGTCGTTAAAGGAAAAATCCAGGTGAGAGTCATTGGATAGCCGTCAAGAATATTCTGAAGTACTTGAGAAGGACTAAGGATTCATTCTTATTATTTGGAGGAGAATCTGAATTACGTATAAGCGGTTATACGGATGCCAGTTTCCAAACCGATAGGGACGATTTGAAATCCCAGGCTGGTTTTGTCTTTTGTTGAACGGAGGGCCGATTTGCTGGAGAAGTTTTAAGGAGTCTATGACTGCTGATTCTACAACGGAAGCTGAGTACATTGCAGCCTCTGAAGCTGCAAAGGAAGCTGTTTGGATTAGGCAATTCTTAGAGAGACTGAAAGTAGTTCCGACCGCCGAGGATCCTATCACTTTGTATTGTGATAACAGTGGGGCAATTTTTCAAGCAAAAGAGCCCAAGTCTCGAAACAAGTCTAGACACGTACTTAGAAAATTTCATATAATTAGAGATTTGATAGAAAGGAAAGAAATTACAGTCTGTAAGGTTGGGACAGCTGACAACATCGTTGATCCTTTAACCAAGCCATTGTCTCAAGCTAAACATGATAGTCATGTAGTTTCGATGGGATTGAGACGAATACCAGAACTGTTGTAAATTATATGATATGTAATAATCAATATATTGTATTTATTATTTCATATATGATAATTACATTTATCGTTGTATTCAGTTTTATATCTGAATTTAAAATACTTTGTTTTTGTCCAAATAGGCTGTAGTGACAATGTTGAAGCCTATTAAAGTGAACTGGATTAACATTGTATTTTGTCCCTAGTTACTTAATGAGGTGACGTCTCGGAGTGACTAGATTGTAAGGTGATAGATGACAAGTTCGACTGTCATATGGTCATAGTGATGGCTGGTCGATTACATAGGCAGATTGTGAGACGATTTGTCGGACATTGACCGTTTATAGAGACCTTTTGTTGCTAGGTCGTGGCGAGGATTTCTATTTATTCCTTCGAGTCAATTCTTTAGACTGGCGGCTATTTGTCTGAGTTGGTGCGCTTTTCCGGTGGCTTTGGTTTTTGTTCTAGGTCGCGCTGTAAAAGGAGGCCAATGAGCATTTACTGGGTTATTGTGATCTGCATCGAACAAAGAAAATAGGTCAACAGGATTGTCCACCCATATCATATTTTATCTCAAGGCCACTCGAGGAGAGGTGACTGGATATGTGTGGCCACACTCGGATGAGATGTATAGTAGATTATCCGGTCAGACAGTCATTCTCCTGATCGAGGAAACCACTTTATGATATGATCACGTGCAAGAACGACCTGAAAGACATCTTGCATTGAGTGGGAGATATTATTGGACAAGATAATTGGTAACACACACTTGTGTCGGACAAGTTGGAGATTGTTGGAGTAGTGTCCTCCGCAATCGTGCGTTTACATATTAAATCTCATACAAGGAATATAAAAGACTTATATATATATATATATATATATATATATATATATATATATATATATATATATATATATATTTGCCAGTTGATCAACGTTAACCGGTAACACTCGGCTGACTAGAGTTTGACGTTACTGTCGTGTGACGGCGGTGATCAACTGATCCCTTTAGGTCACACATATAGGATGACGCCCAAATTGGAAATATTAATTATTTGTATGAGATACGATATAATTAATTCCTTATATTAATTGACTTTTAATAAAGTCGTGTGAATGTATTATTTGATGACGGGTTAAGAACTCGGGCCAAGGGAATTTATTATTTAATTATGTGATAATTAATCAATAAATATTAATTAGAATTTATTAATTAATAGTTAATTAATTAATTTTATAAGGTATGTGTGTATGTTGTGAGGTGGAGGTTATTAGCTATTTAAATTTACAAGAAGTTGTAAAATTAACTAATACGGGTTCATAAGACACATTTTCTATTGATAAAATGGTCTAATGATTACTTAATAGTTAAGTGGTCATTAGTTGTTAATTTGTATTATTTAAATGTTAAATAGTCAAATTAATATTTAATTATGTAAGATAATTAAATATAAGACTTATAAGCATTTGTGGGACAAATGTCAAAAGTCGAAATGGACCTGAAACCTTCACATGTGCCGCCTAACATAATGTGTTCAACACTCAAGTTGTGACATCATTATACACTAACTTATGTTGGTGAATTGTTTACATTTTGTGCCTATATATACCTCACTCTACACACTATTATGGGTTGGAAAATTTTAAGAAAAAAATTCTCTAAAAGACCATATTTTGGCCGGTAGAAGAGAAAGGAAAAAGAGGTCCATTTTTACTTGTTTTTCCTTCATCTTCTCCATCATAAACTTGATTAAATAGTTGATCAATCACACATAAAATTTATAATACATTATATAATATTATTAGAGTAATAATATTACATAAATACAAGGTTACTACTACTATTATCTAGTTAGTAATTTTAGTAGTCTTTTGGGATAATTTTGGGTGCCACCAAAGGAGATTACCTAAGTTGGTAATTTGGGTTTTGGAGGATCATCCACCATCTATTATCTCAAGAACAACATCAAGGAAGGAGTCCTTGAGTTGTGCCCTTTATATTTCCATCATCAATGTAAGAAAATTTCTCTTAAATGGTTTTTTACACCATTTTTGTTATTTTAATTTGCATGCATGTAGATTTAGACCATAACATCAAATTAATTAGTAATTTTGATTTCATAAGATGAGTCTAAAATGGTCTAAATAACTAACATAAAGAAGTGAAATGGAGGAAAAAAAAGGAAGTGAAAGAGAAAATGACTTGGAAAAATTTATTAATTGAAATGAAAAAAAAATGATGGAAGAAAAGAAAAGAAAAAAAATGTGAAAAAAGCATGAAAAGAGAAATGAAAATAAAAGAGAAGCATGAATTGAAGAAGAAGAAGAAGAAGAAGAAGAAGAAGAAGAAGAAGACCCATGTCTTTTATCCTTCTTCTTACCCTTGCCTTCTTTTACATGCTTGCATTTGAATGTTTTGACTTGTAGTTTTGAAATGATTACCATATTATATTGTGGGCACACTCTCATGAGTCGAGGATAGGTGAGTGTTATTCACATAAAAAATCCTTTTACATAAAATGAGTGATGAGTGAATTGTGAGAGTCCAAAGTCAAAAAGATCATGCAAGAGCCGAAAAGTTCCTTAGAAGTCAATCATGTTACGCCTGTGGGAATTATCTGTATGCTTCCCTTTAAATTATAAGGATTATAACGAAAATATTAATATGAAAACTAGTCATAAAAGAAATTTGCATAAACAAAATAGAGAGATTATGAAATCAACCTTCGGTCCTAGCAAAATCGGCCTAAGAACAATATCGCAATGATATTCACCTATCAGTTGCACCAAAGATGATATGAGATATGCCTTTAGTTCTTGCTAGAATCGATCCCTCAATTAACTGATTAATTTTTAGGATTTTGTGTGTATTTTTAGGAGAGTGTGCTAGGTTAGAATTAGGTTCAAGAAAATGATCTCCCACACACTTATAATAACCGAAATAAGAGTGAATAGGGGGAGATATTTTCTCTCCTAATTTCGGCCAACCCTAACCGAAAATAAGAGGAATTATTCTTCTTATTTTCGGTTTTTTTCCACCTACCAAAATAAGATGATTAAATCTTCTTATTTTTGGTATTTTACAAAATGTATACAAAGTGTATAAATTATAAATTGTCATTTAATTTATTCCGTATAAATAAATCTACATACAACAGCTTGCAGTCGATTTATTAATATTGGTCTATAATAATTTATAATGACAATCATGTATAATAAATACTTTAACTATAAATATCGCATATTTATAATTAGCTAATTAAATATAACCGATTACATTTAATTATGAATTAACATCTTAATTCGTTCAAGCTAACCTTATATACATTAATTAAATATAACATATTATATTCAATTTACGAATTGACAGTTAATTCGTCTCAGCTAATATTATTTAATCGGCATTAAATAATCGTCTCATCAACACGTTGACTAACTGTTTAGTCAATTACATGAACTAACCTTTTAGTCATATAAGTCATCAATGTGATTACATTTCCATAATCACATCTCTCAAACACATCCTTTAGGTGTGACTTTTAGGGACCAGTTGATCACTGCCATCTGTATGATAATAACGTCAAACTTTCTAGCAAGCCAACCGTTATTAGGTAATCATTAATCAACTGATAAAATACGAAGTATACCCTTGTGAACCTATAAGAGATTTATAAATGTTATCACACTAATTTGTGGAGGACACAAGCTCCAACAAACTCCCACTTGTCCTCACAAGTGTATGTGCGATAACCGATTCTCATATCCTATAATTTCTCCCACTCAATGTAAAACAATTTGCAAAATCTGTATTCACAAAGGTCGTATTTTACAAGTGATCAATATCAAGAGTGGTTTCCCCGACTAGAGAGTAACTTAACTGATTAACGAATCATCATTCGAGCATGGCCATGCATTTCAGTTACAACTCCTCGAGTGGCCCTGAGAAATAACTATACCTGATAAGGGTTGGATATTTTCTTCAACTCGAATCCCTGAGATGTAAGCACAGAGTATGAAATGACCCAGAAAAAAATCTACTTAGTCTCCGATTCACGGTGACCATGAGAAAGAAACCAAAGTCACCCAAAAACTGCCTTAATCTCAAGAGACAGTCGATAGTCAAAAGAATCGACTCTAGGAACACAATGGACATCCAATCCACGACCTGGCACCGAATGTTTTTAAACATTTAGGACTCCATTACGTTGTCACAAGAATAATTGTCCTACGAGGTATCGTTATAACCCGTATTTGTGATCGATCAGCCAACTGATTGACTTATGGCTCGTTGAACCCACCATTAATCGACTGCACAATATAATAGCCAGAGTTATCAGCACATTAAGGCGATTACGGGCCAAAACAAATATAATGTAATTCAGTTCACTTTGTGGCATTCAATGTTGTCATTACAATCCACATGAAAAACAGAATATTATAAAAACGATGAAGTTATAAATAGTATATGAAAAAGATAATGTATCAAATCCATAATCAACTACTACAACTCATGATCACGTTTAATTCCCATGGAAATAACGTGCCTTTCATGCTTATCAAAATTCAACGGTTTAGTGAGAGGATCTGCGATGTTGTCATCCGAAGCTATCTTGTCAATCACTATCTCTTCTTGCTCCACGTAATCACGGATCAGGTGAGCTTTCCGATGTACATGTCTAGACTTGTTGCTAGACTTAGGCTCCTTAGCCTGGAAGATGGCACCTCTATTGTCATAATAGATGGTGATCAGGTCAATCGAACTAGGAACTATCGTAAGTCCTTGTAAGAATTGACGCATCTATACAGCTTCCTTTGCTGCTTCCGAAGCGGCATAGTACTCGGATTCAGTGGTAGAATCGGCTACAACATCCTGTTTGGAACTCTTCCAGCTGACCGCAGCACCATTAAGAGTGAAGACGAACCAGGACAGAGATTTTGAATCATCTCGATCCGTTTGGAAGCTAGCATATGCGTAACCGATTGCGCATAGCTTAGTATCTCCTCCATAAGTCAATACCCTATCCTTGGTCCTCCGTAGGTACTTAAGGATGCTTTTAACAGCTATCTAGTGTGTTTCACCTGGATTCTTTTGGTATCGACTCGTCATACTTAATGCATATGCCACGTTTGGACGTGTGCATATCATGGCATACATGATTGATCCTATTGCAGAAGCATAAGGAACACGACTCATGCGCTCAATCCCTTCAGGTGTCGTGGGTGACTGAGACTTGCTCAACTGCATCCCAGATGTCATTGGAAGGTTCCCCTTCTTGGAGTTGGTCATGCTGAACCTTTCAAGAATCTTATCCAAATAAGACTCCTGACTAAGTGATAACGTCCGCCGTGATCTATCTCGGTAGATACGGATTCCCAATATGCGTTGTGCCTCACCCAGATCTTTCATCTGTAAATGGTTCTTCAACCATCCTTTAACTGAAGATAAGAGAGGAATGTCATTCCCAATCAAGAGTATGTCATCGACATATAATATCAAGAAAACAATCTTGCTCTCACTCGACTTGATATATAAGCATGGTTCCTCGACCGATCGAGTGAAACCATACTCTTTTATCACCAGGTCGAAACGATGATTCCAACTCCAAGAAGCTTGCTTAATTCCATAAATGGAACGCTTAAGCTTGCACACTTTCTTAGGATTTTCAGGATCTATGAAACCTTCGGGTTGCACCATGTACAACTCCTCCTCCAAATAACCGTTTAAGAAGGCGGTTTTCACATCCATTTGCCAAATTTCATAGTCATGAAAAGCGGCAATCTCTAAGATTATCCGAATGGAACGTAGCATGACTACAGGTGCAAAAATTTCATCATAATGCAATCCGTGCATTTGAGTAAAACCTTTTGCCACTAGTCGTGCCTTATAGGTATCTGGTTGCGCGTCTACAGAATGCTTTATTTTGTAAAGCCATTTGCACTGTAGAGGTTTTACCTTATTAGGTAAATCAACAAGATCTCATACGTCATTCTCATTCATGGAGTCCATCTCGGATTTTATGGCTTCGAGCCATAACTTTGAGTCGGAACAGGCCATAGCACCTTTATAGGTAGCGGGTTCATTACTCTCTAGGAGGAAAACGTCATTCTCCTCGACCATACCAATGTATCTGTCCGGAGGATTAGAGACTCTACCCGACCTCCTAGGTTCCTCAGGAATATTAACTGTATCATCAGTTGGAGGAACTACTTCCTCCATCTGTTCCTCGGTTGTTGGTTCTTGAATCTCCGACAGCTCGAAGGTTCAATTACTTGTCTTGTTCTCGAGAAATTCTTTCTCTAAGAACGTCGCACTAGCCACAACAAAAACTCGATGTTCGGTAGGCAAATATAATTAATGACCAAACGTTCCTTTTGGATAACCAATAAAGTATGTCTTGACCGATCGTGGGCCGAGCTTATCCTCGTGTCTCCACTTGACATAAGCCTCGCAGCCCCAAACCCGAATAAAGGACAAGTTAGGGACCGTTCCCTTCCACATTTCATATGGAGTCTTGTCGACAGCTTTAGTCGGACTTCGGTTAAGTATATAAGAGCAGCTGACAAAAGAGCAAAACCTCATAATGAATCAGGTACTACCGTGTGACTCATCATGGATCGAACCATATCAAGTAATGTTCGATTTCTCCGTTCGGACACACCATTTAATTGAGGTGTTTCAGGTGGAGTTAACTGTAAAACGATTCCACAGTCTTTAAGGTGTTGATCAAACTCATTTGAAAGATATTCGCGACCCCGATCTGAACAGAGTGCTTTAACCTTTCTACCCAGTTGGTTCTCAACCTTGTTCTGGTATTCCTTGAATTTCTCAAAGGACTGACTTTTATGCTTCATTAAGTAGACATATCCGTATCTACTCAAATCGTCCGTGAAAGTGATAAAATATCTATAGCCATCTCTACCAGTAATTGACATAGGTCCACAAACATAAGTATGTATGAGTCCTAATAGGTCACTAGCGCGCATTCCAGCACCTTTGAAGGAAATTCGAATCATTTTGCCAATGAGACATGATTCACACGTGCCATATGTAGAAAAATCGAATGCGGGAATAGTCCCATTATCGACGAGTTTCTTTACACGTTTTTCATTTATGTGTCCCATTCGACAATGCCATAGATAGGTTTGATCTTTGTCACCAACCTTTAATTTCTTATTATTCACGTGTAATATTTCCGTGGTTTGATCTAAGATGTAAATTCCATTCATGGAAACTGCTTTGCCATAAATCATTTCATTGAAAGAGAAAATACAGCTATTATCCTTTATTAAAATTGAAAAACCGTCCTAATCAAGTATGGAAACTGAAATAATGTTCTTAGACAAACTGGGTACATAGTAACAGTTATATAAAAATAACTCAAAACCACTAGGGAGTTGGATTACGTATGTTTCCTTCGAGACTGCAGCAACTCTAGCTCCATTCCCGACTCGCAGGTCCACATCACCCTTTCCGAGAGGTGTGATGTTTTTAGGCCCTGCAAATGATTACACATATGAGAACCACAACCAGTATCAAGTACCCAAGTTCCGAAACTTGCATGGTTAATCTCAATCATATAAATATAAGATGACATACCAACAGGAACAACGCGGCCTGCTTTTATGTCCTCACGGTACACGGGATAGTTCCTCCTCCAATGTCCAGTCTTGTGACAATGGTGGCACTCAATGCCACTGCCCTTGCTCTTTGCCTTGCCCTGTGAGCCACTAGTCTCACCAGGCCCACTCTTATCGTTTCCTGGATTCTTGAACTTTGGCTTACCTACAGTTAGGTCGCCTGGAGCTTTGCCCTTACCTTTATTCTTGTTGGAAATCGTGAGAACAACCTGCTTCATGCTCCCACTCAATTTCATATCCTTCTCGGTCTGTACGAGAAGTGAGTGTAGCTCATGAGGACTTTTCTTTAAGTCATTCATGTAGTAGTTCGCCTTGAAAAGGGCAAAACCATCATGAAGAGAATGAAGCATTCGGTTTGCTCTTTTGTCAGCTGCTCTTATACTTAACCGAAGTCCGTCTAAAGCTGTCGACAAGACTCCATATGAAATGTGGAAGGGAACGGTCCCTAACTTGTCCTTTATTCGGGTTTGGGGCTGCGAGGCTTATGTCAAGTGGAGACACGAGGATAAGCTCGGTCCGCGATCGGTCAAGACATACTTTATAGGTTATCCAAAAGGAACATTTGGTCATTAATTCTATTCGCCTACCGAACATCGAGTTTTTGTTGCGGCTAGTGCGACGTTCTTAGAGAAAGAATTTCTCGAGAACAAGACGAGTAATAGAGCCTTCGAGCTGTCGGAGATTCCAGAACCAACAACCGAGGAACGGATGGAGGAAGTTGTTCCTTCAACTGATGATACGGTTAATATTCACTACTACAAATACAGGCAACCACAACGGCCCTTTAACAACGCTTATTCACGACAATTATCAAAACACGTTGTAGAATTGATTCCGCGAATTTTACCAAACTTAATTACAACGGTTCTGTGTTGCTAACCGTTGTTATTGGTTTTAACAACGGTTCATACTTAAACAACCTTTGTTAATGAAAAAACTAATAACAACGGTTAAATTTTAACCGTTGTTAATGGTTTGGCGCCAAATTAGTGAAAAGTAATCACAACGGTTATATTAGAACCCGTTTTTAATACTTTTTAACAACGGTTGTAGACTCAATAACCGTTGTTATTAATATTATGAAAATATTAAGAACAACAGATTGCTTTATTCTGCTATACGCTACAAAACACAAACACAAGCTAATACTGCTACTATATCATCCTCCATTCCTCCCTGATCGTCTCTCTGTCTTCATCTCCGTCACTGTTGTCACGTCTTCTCTCCCTCATCGTGTTTATCAATCAGGTATATATATGTTTCTTAGCAACGCTTATAGATATAGGATTTTTTGGGTTATTATCTAATTTGTTGATAATTTAGCTTAATTGCTTTCCTGAATTTCGTTTATTTGTTTGCCTATTATTGTATTTTCTGAATTAGTTGCCTATTATTACGAATTTAGAATAATGACTCGAACTTGGATGATTGATGCAAATATGAGTGAGCGCACCTACAAGGATGGTTTAGCTAAATTTTATGAATTCGTTTCGAACAATTTGAAAGGTTCTTCTAGTATTGCATGTCCTTGTGAAAGATGTGGTAATATTAGCTATATGGCTTTTCCGGACGTTAAAATACACCTAGAAAAGTGGAGATTTAGTCGATCCTATACACGTTGGATTTTTCATGGGGAATCATTAGAGGAAGAGAATAACTCTGAAGAAGATGATGTTGAGGTACACGAAAGGCTAACTGATGATCCTGAGTTTGCCGAGTTTTTTGAGTTGGAAGAGTTGGAAGTAGAGAAGTTGAATGTTGGGTCTATAGATAATGAAGAGAATGATGATGAGTTCATTGCTTTTGAAGATGTAGGTGATGACACTAGTAATTGGGATGACCTTAACAACATGTATGAGAAGTTGTGTGAGTCTGAAGCACCTCTGTATCCTGGTTGTAAGTTCACACAAATGTCGGCTGTGGTGAAGTTGTATAATATCAAGGGGGCAAATGAGGTGAGTGACACGTGTTTCACTAGTTTTTTAGCCTTGATAAAGGAGTTGCTTCCTGATGGTAATGTTCTACCTGTTAAGACATATGAGGCGAAAAAACTAATAAGAGGAGTGGGTATGAAATATGAGAAAATACATGCATGTCCAAATAATTGCATATTGTATCAGAAATTATATCAAAACTTAACCAATTGCCCTAAATGTTTGGAGTGGAGTTATAAGGATAAGGAAGGGATCCCGGCTAAGGTGTTGTGGTATTTTCCATTGATACCAAGAGTCATAAGGATTTATGTGACTCCCGATGATGCAAGAATGTTAACTTGGCATGAAACAGGAAGAATAAATATTGGAAAGCTAAGACACCCGGCAGATGGTAAGCAATGGAAATCGTTCGACGCTAAGTATCCCGAGTTCGGCAATGAACCTAGAAACTTACGTCTAGCGCTGTCCACTGATGGAATGAACCCACATAGAAACATGAGTAGCCAACATAGTACTTGGCCTGTAGTGTTGGCTATTTATAACTTACCTCCATATGTGTGCATGAAAAGAAAGTATTTGATGTTGTCGTTGTTAATTTCCGGCCCTAAACAACTTGGAAATTATATAGATGTATTTTTGGAACCTCTTCTAGATGATTTGCGATTGTTGTGGGATAGTGGGATAGAAGTATTTGATGCATATAAGAACGAAACTTTCAATTTGAGAGCTATGTTATTGTGTACAATAACTGACTATCCGGCTTATGGCGACCTTTCTGGGCACATAGTTCATGGGAAAGAGGCTTGTCCATTGTGTGGGGAGGATATCGAGTCTGAATACTTGAAGTCTTCTCGTAAGTATATGTATTGGGAAATAGGAGGTTCTTGTATCATGACCATTGTTATCGCAAGATGCAGAAAGCATTCAATGGAAGACAAGAACTTCGTCAACCTCCTAGAATTTTGAGTGGGCATGAAGTTTATCAGAAAGTAAAGCATATTGAGATAGATTATGGGAAGAAGAGCGGCTCTAAATTGTCTACTCGTGGGTATAAGAAAAGATCCATATTTTTTTATAAACTTCCATATTGGCCTGACCTGGAGGTCAGGCATTGCCTCGATTTCATGCACATTGAGAAAAATGTCTGTGATAATATTATCAATACCCTTCTGAATGTTCCTGGTAAAACAAAGGATAACGCCGCAGCTAGGGAAGATATGAAAATGATGGGTATTAGGCTAGAGTTGGCACCATAGAAGAGAGGTAATCGTACATTTTTACCGCCAGCAGCTTTTACAAAAGAGTTTTGTGCATGCTTGAATGGAATTAAAATGCCACATGGTTATTCGTCGAACATCAAAAGCCTAGTGTCGATGCAAGACCTAAAACTCACCGGGTTAAAGTCACATGATTGTCACACTTTGATGCAACAATTACTACCTGTGGCTATTCGTTCCATTTTACCTAAAAAGGTAAGATATGCTATAACTAGATTCTGTCTCTTCTTCCAGTCCATATGCGAGAAAGTCATCGATTCCGATGACGCGGATTCATTGCAGGACCTCGTTGTAACCACTCTTTGTCAGTTGGAAATGTATTTTCCACCCTCTTTCTTCACTATCATGATTCATCTGACCATTCACTTGGTTAGGGAGATTTTTTACCTTGGGCCCGTGTACTTGAGATATCAGTATCCTTTCGAAAGATTGATGAAAGTCTACAAGGACTATACATCTAATCGGTATCGTCTGGAAGGTTGTATTGCTGAACGCGCTATTTTAGACTAAGCTCTTTCATATTGTTACTGTGACACCCCTCGTTGAGGCAACAAAATATAACTAGTAAATCGTGGCGGAAACACGAGATTTTTTTAAAACTTTTAAAGCTTCTAGTGAAGTCCAACGCGAGGTATCACCAACACGATAGATAAGTTTAGATAGTTAAAGTTAAGTTTACAACACAAGTCTAATCAATCTTGGAAAAAGTAGAAGCACCCTTGAGTTGATCGAACAAATCTTCAATTCTTGGTAGAGGATACTTGTTCTTGATGGTAACACGGTTAAGCTCGCGGTAGTCAATGCAAAGTCTCATGGATCCATCTTTCTTCTTCACAAAGAGAACGGGAGCACCCCAAGGTGAGGCACTAGGTCTAATGAATCCTTTCTCAATCATCTCATCAAGTTGCTTTCTCAACTCCTTCAACTCGGTTGGCGCCATACGGTACGGGGATTTAGCAATCGGGCCGGTTCCGGGTACAAGGTCGATAGAGAACTCAACATCACGCTCGGGAGGAATTCCGGGCAACTCTTCGGGAAAGACATCGGCGAACTCACAAACCACGGGCACTTCTTCGATCTTTGGTAAGGGAGGAGAGGTAGAAGTCACCACACATAGAAAGATTTGGTAACCTTTCCTCTTCATGCTCATCAACTTCAAAGCGGAAATCAATTTCACACCTTCTTAGGAACGAACTCCTTTATAGGATACGCGGGTGCCTAGCGGACTCTTGAGGCAAATCTTTTGGTCTCTAAACTCGAATCTTGCATCATACTTTGACAACCAATCCATACCCAAAATCACATCGAATTCCTCAAGGGGAAAACGAAGTAGGTTAGCGGGAAACAAGGTTTCCGAAATAGAAATAGGAATGTCGGAGAAAGAAAGGGAACAAGAGAACGTTTCTCCGGAAGGTAAGGATATAGAAGTTTCCTCACTAGGAATTGGTTCAAGAGCTAGTTTTTCCGAGAACTTGGAAGATATAAAAGATAAAGATGCGCCGGTATCAAATAAAATGAGGCAAGGTTGATCAAAAATTGAGAACATACCCGTAATGATATCGGGATGAGCGGCGGCTTCGGCTCAACTCATGACAAAGATAGTTCCTCTTGGCCTAGCATTTGAAGTAGGAGCATTCTTCTTCTCGGGGAAATCGGCAACACGATGTCCGGGCTTCTTACAATGGAAGCAAGTCAAGGGCTTGCCATAGCATCCAACTCCGGGGTGTAGAGCTTGTCTACAATGGTAGCACTTACGGTCCTTCTCAAGTTCATTAGTTGATGTGGGAGCTTGTCCTCTAGGTTCTTGAACTCTTGGTCCTTGTCCTTCATGGTCTTGTATCCTTGGCACAAACCTCCTCTTGTTGGCATAGTTTGGAGTAGAAGGCACAAATGGTCTCTTGCCATGAAAGTTAGAACGGTAAGAATGAGAAGAGGAGTGGGGCTTGGCTTCTTCTTCAATGGCCTTCAAAGAGCTTTCGGCCCAAATGGGATCATCATAGACTTCCACAAAGGTAGTTGAATTTCTTCTCACCATGCTTTCCACTTTAGGATTCAACTTGTTCTTATAGAAGTAGACACGATCCTCTTCATCTTTCACGAACTTGGAGGCATAATGAGCAAGTTCATTAAACTTGTCGGTGTAGGCTTGAATTGATAGCTTCCCTTGCTTGAAGTCCATGAACTCTTTCAATCTTTGTTGTTTGAGCTCCTTAGGGTAGAAGCGAGTCTCCACGAGTGACTTGAAGCGGTTCCAATCGAAGTTGGTGTCTTGAGTAGCGGTAGGACCGGTCAAAGTCCACCACCTATCGGCTTCCTTCACAAGAAAGTGAGAGGCTAATCTCACCTTGTCCTCCTCTCGGGCATCAAAGAGAGAGAAGTTCTTCTCCATATCACGAAACCATTCCGAGAGAGCAACGGGATCCACTTCACCACCATAGGTCCTAGCCTTGTTCCTTGCTAGTTGACTTGCAATCCAAGCATAGCTTCCTTGACGGTTAGCTTCGGGTGCAGGGGGAGCGGGTTGAGCATTTTGTTGATTAGCAAGCACTTGCGTGAGGGCTTGCATGATAGCATTTTCCACATCGGTTGATCGTACCATCTTTTTGCACAAGAGTAAACAAGTTAGAACCTATCACAAAACATACACAAAAAGGCTACCAACTTAGGTCCTTAATTCTACCCATCTCTCATTCATTATCCAAGGTCAAGTTGAAAATTTAAGTTGGGGTACACGTGTGTGCGTCGGGAGCAATATATGCTCTGATACCAACTGTGACACCCCTCGTTGAGGCAACAAAATATAACTAGTAAATCGTGGCGGAAACACGAGATTTTTTTAAAACTTTTAAAGCTTCTAGTGAAGTCCAACGCGAGGTATCACCAACACGATATATAAGTTTAGATAGTTAAAGTTAAGTTTACAACACAAGTCTAATTATTGGGGAAAAGATATCCCACGAATGAACATGTGTCTAAAAATAGGTGAGTCTATTAAAGTGATAGCTAATTAAGGTCCAAGGTAAGAACTCGCTAGCTCACACGGTCTTCCCCACTTAAGCTTCATCACCAACCTGTCATTCATAATAAATATGAAATCCACAGTCAGTGGGGAGTAACTCAGGGTTCTCCCAGCCACAATATGTCAAAATACAAGTAATTAGGAATTTAATTAAACAAACAAGCATAAGAATAAATACTTACGGTAACAAGAGAATCATGATTAGTATACAAAATGCAATAAGAGTAGTTATGCATGAATGAGAGAAGAATAATTAGGTCAAACGGTCACATATTAACTCGACTCAAATATAAGACAAAATTACAAAGTATGGACTCAAACAAGACAACCCTCTAGACTCCAACCTCTTGGTAGGACGACGATCATAATACGTCCTAGTCTAAACCTGGCCAGACTCTCGGGATGGACGACACCCGATTCGACAAACGATACCAAATCGTATCCAAGACTCGAAATATGGTACACCTAACCGTGCTCGAAAGTCGAGTAACCTCAAGCGGAACCTTGTCACCTAACCGTGACCCCCGGTCCGAAGAGGCGGAAGGAAAAATAGCCCAATCCGGAAACATGGCACCTAACCGTAACCAATGGTCCGAAAGGGTAAATAAGGAATGTCAAGTCGTCACACAATGTAAATCGTCACACTTGGGTCCAAAAGAGAACAACAATAATTCGCATTATCATAACATAAACAAATCCTAAATTGACCATTTACCAATCATAAGAAGGATGCATAATTAAATAAATGATTAATAGAAGTTATAAGTGAAGAGAAACCATAAGAGAACTCCCAGCCGGTTGGGGACCAAACCCGCACCATTTATGAGCATTGGAACAAAGAGTAAGAAGCCTATGAAGTAAATCGTGCAACATATCGTACAAAAACACTTAACTTAACCAAGTAGATGGTCACTTGATAAGAAAACAACCTTAAAATGAATGTTGTCCACAATGAGCTGAAGCTCAAACTTTACTGACATTTAAAATGTCACTTTCGAAATTTGTCAAGGATGAGCTCGGCTCATTT
This sequence comes from Silene latifolia, assembly GCF_048544455.1. Taxonomy (NCBI): domain Eukaryota; kingdom Viridiplantae; phylum Streptophyta; class Magnoliopsida; order Caryophyllales; family Caryophyllaceae; genus Silene; species Silene latifolia. Next base: position 53,098,428 of record NC_133536.1, read on the forward strand.
GCACTTGAGAATTTAAATAACACCATTATAATGAAGAAATTCAACCAACACACCACCAATTTTACCCAAAGTTGCTTCAACATCATTGTTGGACACATAATCAACCTCCAAGTATCAATTATACAATTAAAAACAAGAATCCACAACATACAACATTCATAAATTACTCCATGTTCATGAATAAGACTTAATAAGGTAAACTCAACATAAAGATTCCATCTTTTTCACTCAAAAGCTTAGATCTCAACATACCCACATACTAAATCACCATTTAAGACATATTTCAAAACAACCATACTACCAACTTCATCATTTATAATATTAATCCAATAAATAATCTCATGACATAATTAAACATGTCAACTAAGCATGATTAAGATGGATTTTTCTCTAATTAACATATGTAAACAACCCATTTAATCCAATTGAACAAACATGTGACAAAAGACTAGAAATTAGTCAAACAACCATAAGACGGTTTCAAAAACCAATTCATCCAACAATGAACATGTGAAACATGTAAAGATTCATACTTTAACAAACATAAGAATAAACCACAACATATAAACACATTAAATTGACATAATGTCGAGTAACCCATCACCGTTACCTTTTTGCACTTCAATCTTCTATTGAGTCGTCAATGATGTAGCTATCCTCTTTCGGGTTGTCCAGATTCTCCCCTAAACACAAAAATCAAGATATTAAGTCAAGAACCCATGTTCTTGTAAGATGAAAATTTCGAAATAGAGGAAAAGATGACAACTTTCTTACTTAGAAAGAAGGGGAACGAGACAAGAAAGAGAACGGAGTGATAAGGAGCGAAATTGGTGAAGGATTGAGTGAGATATGATGATTTTTAGGGTTAAGTGGAGATGGTTCAACAATGGAGTGTGTTTGTTGGGAATTTTCAGAAATTAGGAGTGAGGAGGATGAAGTTGTGAGGGCTTAGTTGGGGTTTTGTGTAGAGAAAAGAGAAGGAAAAGGCCCATGAGTCATGATAAGCCCAATAACTCAAAATGAGTCTGTTTCTACTAGAATTTTCGTCCCAAGTCTACTATAACTCGAGTCGGAGAATAATATTATTAAAATCTACACTATTATCACCGTTACACGGCTAAGACAATATTTTATGAAAATAAGCTTTAAATAATAATTATTTAATAAAAATTACTTAAAAGTTCATTTAAAATATAAGAAAGGCGCGGGGTGTTACAGTTACGCTCATCTCTCCCCTGAGGAGTTGATTGGCGTTCCTAAGAATCGCCATAGTGACTGGATGACCGGAAAAGGTATTAGGGGACGGGTTGAAAAAATTGTGACACGTGAAATGTTGCATTTAGCACACACGTATATGCTAAACAACGAAGATGAGGTGCAACCTTATATTCAACAACACAAAGATGAGCTCAAATACGATCACCAAAATAAGACCGAGAAGTGGATTGTGAACGAGCATACGAAGACGTTTCCAGAGTGGTTTAGGAATATTGTCTTACAGTGTACTGATCAAACTGGTGATGACATCTCTCCTAGGTTACTACGTCTTGGTTTAGGTCCAAATGCCAGGGTCACCTTTTACAACAGTTTTGCCATTAATGGATATACTTTTTACACCCGCGAGCAAGATGGGTTGAGCACAATGCAAAATAGTGGTGTGAGTTCTGAATTTGAGGCAATGCACTTTGCTACTTCAAAAGATAAAAAGCCTATTTGGGGAAAATGCCTTTATTATGGTGTTATTCAAGAAATATTGGTACTAGATTACATTGATTTCACAATGCCTTTGTTTCGATGTAACTGGGTTGATAACAACATCCATTATGTCCGAAAGGATAAGATGGGATTTACGTTGGTCAATCTGGGTAAGGTTGGCAATAATAAGGATGATCCTTTCATAATGGCATCCCAAGCTAAACAAGTGTTCTATGTCACCGATCCTATGGATAAGAAGTGGTACATTTATCTTGTTTATAAGGAGTAGAAGGAGTAGTCCATCCGATAATGGTGATGATGATCAGGATGTCGTTTTTGAGGGAATGGATCAGTCTACCACTGTATCTTATTTTGACGATGTTGACACTGATCATGAGGACACTAAAAGTGTAATACCCCGTATTTTTATATAATATAATTAATTAAACGGATATTATTTTATATTAATTATTATACATTTTATATCACAATTATGTCGGGAAAATAGTTGAGTCGATAATTAGTTAAACTATCGCAAGTTAATAAAGACGGGTTTAAAAGGAATTCGAAAGGTGAGCTAAACAATTAAACAGTGACCCATTTGAGCTGGCCCAATACACGTCCAGCCCATTTAACCCAAACCCTAATAACCCTAAGCCCAACTAAACCTAATTAACCCTAAACCTAATAGTACCCCTAATCACTCAACCAGCCTCCCTCAACCCGCCTCCCTCTTTTCTTCAGATCCAATCTCGGTATGCACACAATTCGAGGGAGAGAGAGAGAGCGTGGGTATCGTCAGTGCAGCAAGGAGGAGCTAGGGACTATTGTCGACGGTCGTGGGTGGTCGTGGTGGCTGTGGTGGTGGCGACAAGGTAAGCATTCAACACCCCTTTTCTGTTTTCATTGTTTATGTCGTGGGTTTTGGGTGTTGTTCGTATCTTAGGGTGGGGATGATGGTGGTTGGTGTCTGGGTATAGGTAATGGGTGGTAAGGGGCGAGTGTATTGGTGGTGTTTAGGGTGGTTTTTGGTGGTGATAATGGCGGAAAAAGGCAGCAGCGACATGGGTGGTAGAAACGGGTTATTACACGGGTTTTCAGGGGAGTTTAGACAGGTGGGTTTTGAGTGGCACCACCGTGGACTAGGGGGAGGTCGAGACGGTGGTGTTGTGATGTCGGTGTTCGTGGGATGACGGAGAGCAAGGTCGTGGTGGTTGGCAGGGGTAAGGTTGTTGGCTGCGGTGGTGGTCAGGAGAGAAAAGGAGGTGTTTGGGAGGCACGGTGTGAACCGAGGCCAAAAGACGGCCGTGGTTCACCTCGCCGGCGAGGGTCGACCCTTGAGTGGGGGTGTTCTTGTGGCCGGGTCGAGTGGGTGTCAGGTCTGGTGGTTGTCGTGGTGGTCTAGGTGGTGCGTGAGGGGTGTGTGAGGGTGTGAAGGGACGGTGGTGCGTGAGGGGTTATTCGAGTTGTTTGAATCGGGTTTTCATAGTTTAATCGATATAAATTGTTAATGGGCCGTACTCTTAATTAATTAATGTGATTCCCGTGTCATTAAATAATGTAGTTAATTTAATTCCCGAATTATTTAATATAATTGGAGACGGGTTTGAGTCGGGATTGTTTGAGCTGTTAAGGATTGATTCGGGTATTTATAAATCGTATAACTCGTTTAATCTTTATTTATCATATTAGTTATTTAAATTAAATCCCGAGTCATTTAAATAAATTATTCCCGAGACACTTAATAATTCAAGTCGGGTGTTGAGTGGTTCAAATGTTAATGCGGGTTTTCTTAAAAGTATAATTCGTTAATCCTTTAATTACCATTTTGGGTTTTAGTTCCGAGTTGCTTAAAATAAAATAATAATTAATCATAATTAATTATCTTGAGTCGGGTTTGCTAAAAAAGAAAAGTTACTATACCGGGAAAGCTTCTATTTTGGGAGATGTCTATATTTAGTAGTTAGTAATTATAAGTATTATAATTGTGCTAGGTGACGGATTCGTGAAGGATCGATAATCAAATTCATTGCTTTACTTTCTCGGATCGCTTAATCGCTTAATGGGAATTGCGGCACTTGAGGTAGGGAAATACACTTACTCTATTAACGTTGTTGAATTGTGTTGACTGGATTCCTGGTTGTTGATTTACGTTATCATTTATATTCGGAAAGGTGATTAACTGATTTGATCGTATTGAGTATGATATCACATCGGGTAACTGGCATGACTTTATGATTTATCAGTTCAGTGATTTATATACATATTGCATTGCATTAATTACTGTTGAGCATTTCATATGCATTGGAGTTGGAGGAGGATGTGGTGGTGACGATGTTGAGATACGATGTGATGTTGTGATAAGGCCCAGGCGGGTTCTGCAGGACTTGCCCTGGTGTCCTCAGCTGTTGAGCTGGCAGATCGACTTCGGTTGATATTTATAGTCTACCGGGGATCGGTATGGCTGGGCGTTCCGGGGTATGAGATGTGTGTGATGAGTTGAGATGGAGATGGAGGTGACGGAGTATCATGCATATCATATTTTATTGTTTTATTGTTTTCCCTACTCAACCTCGTGGTTGACCCTGTGTATTCGTGAACACCTGTGATGAACCGTTTTATGGGGAGCAGACTTGACAGGTTTAAGAGATAGGACGGGAGCTGGATGGGCGTGAGACATTGGATCAGACGACTTAGTAACTAGATCATCATCTAGAAGACTTCACTTTTATTTATGTCAGTTCTTGTAATTTAATTTGAAAAGAGAATTTGTAATAATTAAGTTAAAATATTATATAAATTGCCTTGGAGTTTAATTTGTTATTCACTACCTCGGGAAACCGAGATGGTAACAGTCCGTTTTATTCAGGAATGTCTTGACGAGGACTTCGTTTATAAACCGGGGTGTTACAAAGTGGTATCAGAGCGAACGATCCCCAGGCGTAAACCAATGAGCCCAATGAACATAGGATGTGTCTAATTAAAATGAACCCCGGGATAGAACTGTTAGGAGCACACGAAGGTAAGGTATGAGTTAGGGGTCCCCTCACACCGAACCAGTGGTCCTCTCAGTTGAACCGGAAACCATGAGTGTATACGAGAGAAAGGGTAGAATAGTTGCTTGAGGTTGAACAGAAAATTCAAATATCGTTGCCTAAGTGTTAAATGATTGATACATTGATTATTGCAGGACAACGCTACGGTAAGTAAATTGTATGAATGATGTGTTGATAGCACTACTATGACTAAGTAATATGCGGTTATGTGATCCCAAAGCCATGCTAGTATAGTATTGTGATAGTAATTAGAAACACCATTGAATTGCATGTTTATAGTCATAACAATCGTGATTTAGATATACGGAATAGATCGAGATGCGAAGGGATTCTATGGGGTAGATGTTACGAATGGTATAGTGTGAGATTTAAGTTAGGATGAATTAGTATCGATAGTATAGTGTAAGAATTGGGACATAGAAAATGAATGACTTGGTGATAAAACTCGTTCTGGTTGGTGTTACCCTTTTGTTGACCTTACTGCCATTTCTTTTCTGTTATTTGCCTATGGATGAAAAATTTATGGGAGATAGCCTCGTGAGTTAGTGTTCTTTTGGCGTTTGTTTCATGCTTATATGATATACAGATTAGGAGTAATAAATACTTTAGTGAACGGTGGTTAGGAAGTTCCCGTGCAGTGATGTTTGACCAATGATTTTATAAAATCCTCATTTAAATTGTATTAATAATTTTCGCATAATTCCAACTCCATCGATCATAAAATTCGCTTATGTTTTCAAATTGATAAGCCACGAAAAATCTTGATGTTTCAATATTAAATAATAAATTTTGCAAACTGACCCAAGTTTTGAACCAATAGCTGTCACATGTTTGTTTGGACCAAGTGAGTTGTAAAAAAAAAAATTCTTTAAAAATGAAATTCTTGTGCTGTAGACCTAATTATTTTTTTCCCTGCGTTTTTAACTCTCGGTGTTTTATAAAAATAATATGAATCAAGTTTTAATCGAACGGTTATTTATTCGTGATCTCCGAAAGTTACAACGTGAAACATGACTTGTAAAATGTGTGATCTAGGTTGAGTTTTCAGATAGTTGTTTGAGTAATTCATGAGCCTTAGTAATGTGAATTTATAATGTTTTATATGACGATAGTAGCACGCATGTCCAATAGTTATGTATCTTAACAAGCGATAAAATTTAAGGTTTAGTTGATAACATTGTTGGCATGATAGTGTGAGTAAGATTGAATAGCTTAAATTGATTCTTAATCAATGGTGAAATATTTCAAACGAGTCCAGTTGTTTGCATATTTTATATATGTTTGGCATGCTGAAATATCTCTGGTACGTTAATCATATTTGCATAGTGGTCGGATATATATATATAAATATAAAACCATATTGTCATATCTTTGTAAGTTGATGGCGTTAAATATTAATTTAATTGTGCTAATATACTCACATGAATAATTATAATAATTAGGTTAAATGTTTACACATGGATGGTAGTAATGATCGTGTCTAAATGTCCACCCACGTAGGATGTCAACTGAGTTTTAAAGACTTTCATGTGAGTTGTGTGCCTATAATTATACTTATAACTTTCGTTTCATTAAATTATTTCAGTTGAACCTAAAACCTATAACATGATAATAAACCGTGTCGTTATTCCTTATTAAATATGTTCGTTATCATATTGTCATAAAATGCTAAAATGATTTTTTGCAATAGTAGCACGACATTTGACATATCTATACTCTCGAGTCGTTATTATCAATTATATTCTAATAGAGATTGTTATGATAATTATATTAGCAATTATAATGGGATAACCCTTTTATGATTCACATGATATGCGTTGGTTTAAATGATAGTCGTTATAGTTACGTTTAATTGAGCCGCGAATATAACTAAATAAAGAAGTGCAACTAAAATCCTGATGATTGAGATAATAGTCGTTTATTAATAAAGATAAGACTGAAATGAACAAGATGAAACTGTAAATTACGATATATGAGTCGACACCTACGCTCGTTTTGTTTAAAGCAATTGAATTAAGTTTATCTGATTTTGAGTTCGTAGTAAGTTGTAAATAGATTCTATGGACGGCTCTGTTATAGGATTATGTTAAGAAAATTATTCACCAGCCAGTAAGAAAGTAAAAGTTTTTGAAAATAAAGTTAAATTTTGGTCATATGAGTATAAATTCGGAATGAGATTTCCAGTCAGTGTCTGGTTGTATGTGTCCATGATAATTGCTAGTCTGGAGGAATGAAACTAGAACGGGGTCATAAGTAGCGGGATAATTTAGTCATGTTGTTCGTTCATATAGCGACTTGGTGGGTGTGGTTAATTACGAATGTCCAAACGAGAAATGAATGTGGTGATTTAAGTGAGTTGTGTGTCAACATGGTACGTTAATATTAGCATGACAGGTAACTAATATTGTAAAATTGGTGTAGTTAAATACATTAATCTCGTATGTCATTGTGTTGGTGCAGTTTAAATATATTCAATACCAAGAACGAAATTTTATGCATGATAGTCTTGTATGTTAACTTTCCAATATCGTTGTTTACTCGCTTGTTTGAATCGACCAATAAGTTTGTAAAAATTACCAATCAAGGTGCTTTCGTCATTCATGAATAAATACCAAACCCTTTTGTTGTGGGGATTAAAATATTTCGAAGATGATAAGTACTACGAAGCTAGTTGTCTTCATTTTATTGATGATTACGTGTCTTGACCTAAACATGTACAATTATATAAAGGAAAGTCGATTTGGACCTATTAGGTTATAAATTTTCATAAAGCGATTTATTAAGTTTTGAGCCTAATTCTTTTCTTAGGTTGAGTGATTCCCTATGTTCTAAGGTATGAGATTACAATGATGAGAGAAATGAATAATTACTAATGATTTTACTGGTAAACGGTAGCTTCCTTGGGAGAACTTGCATATTGATTGTCTTTGGTAGGGATTAGTTAACTTAAGCGAAAAGTTGAGAATCTTTTATCCTCTTTCAGTTGTTAGCAGTAGTTTGAGAACCTTGTTATAATAATGAAGGTTACGAGGACGTAACCATGTTTTTAGTTGGGTAGGATTGTAAAATCTTGATACTTAATTTGCACTTGTTTATAGATTGTAGTTTTGACCGAGTTGATGTTTCGTCGTGAGGTTACCTATGAAAGTAAGTCCTATATGTTTTGTTCCTACTTCTGTTAGTTGGTTGAGGTGAAAAAGGGGAGTATAGTTAAACTACTGGTATTGAGTTTGAATTGTGGGGCCTTTGCGCCGAGTTACGTTTACGGTCCAGTGCGACCATGGTTATTGAGTTACTTGAGTTTGAGATCGGAATTTAGATGGAAGATGACGGTGTTCTCAGATGATTATATAGTTGTTATACATTGTGTTCGCAGGTAGTTATTAGTTGTAGTTAATTGGGTTAAGTAAGACGAGCTAAACTTCGGGACGAAGTTTATTTTTAGGAGGGCAGAATGTAACATTTCGTATTTGTATAATTAATTGATGTGTCAAAAGTGTGTGTTAACCGTGTTAGAAATGCGTGACGTCCGTAAGTACGATATGCAATACCCTTCTGAGGTTTGGGTACGGGGGCGAACTCCGGGACGAAGTTCATTTTAAGGGGGAAGCGTAATACCCGTATTTTTATATAATATAATTAATTAAACGGATATTATTTTATATTAATTATTATACATTTTATATCACAATTATGTCGGGAAAATAGTTGAGTCGATAATTAGTTAAACTATCGCAAGTTAATAAAGACGGGTTTAAAAGGAATTCGAAAGGTGAGCTAAACAATTAAACAGTGACCCATTTGAGCTGGCCCAATACACGTCCAGCCCATTTAACCCAAACCCTAATAACCCTAAGCCCAACTAAACCTAATTAACCCTAAACCTAATAGTACCCCTAATCACTCAACCTTGACCTCCCTCAACCCGCCTCTCTCTTTTCTTCAGATCCAATCTCGGTATGCACACAATTCGAGGGAGAGAGAGAGAGCGTGGGTATCGTCAGTGCAGCAAGGAGGAGCTAGGGACTATTGTCGACGGTCGTGGGTGGTCGTGGTGGCTGTGGTGGTGGCGACAAGGTAAGCATTCAACACCCCTTTTCTGTTTTCATTGTTTATGTCGTGGGTTTTGGGTGTTGTTCGTGTCTTAGGGTGGGGATGATGGTGGTTGGTGTCTGGGTATAGGTAATGGGTGGTAAGGGGCGAGTGTATTGGTGGTGTTTAGGGTGGTTGTTGGTGGTGATAATGGCGGAAAAAGGCAGCAGCGACATGGGTGGTAGAAACGGGTTATTACACGGGTTTTCAGGGGAGTTTAGACAGGTGGGTTTTGGGTGGCACCACCGTGGACTAGGGGGAGGTCGAGACGGTGGTGCTGTGATGTCGGTGTTCGTGGGATGACGGAGAGCAAGGTCGTGGTGGTTGGCAGGGGTAAGGTTGTTGGCTGCGGTGGTGGTCAGGAGAGAAAAGGAGGTGTTTGGGGAGGCACGGCTGTGAACCAGGCCAAAAGACGGCCGTGGTTCACCTCGCCGGCGAGGGTCGACTTGAGTGGGGTGTGTTCTTTGGCGGTGGGTCGAGTGGGTGTCGAGTCCGGTGGTTGTCGTGGTGGTCTAGGTGGTGCGTGAGGGGTGTGTGAGGGTGTGAAGGGACGGTGGTGCGTGAGGGGTTATTCGAGTTGTTTGAATCGGGTTTTCATAGTTTAATCGATATAAATTGTTAATGGGCCGTACTCTTAATTAATTAATGTGATTCCCGTGTCATTAAATAATGTAGTTAATTTAATTCCCGAATTATTTAATATAATTGGAGACGGGTTTGAGTCGGGATTGTTTGAGCTGTTAAGGATTGATTCGGGTATTTATAAATCGTATAACTCGTTTAATCTTTATTTATCATATTAGTTATTTAAATTAAATCCCGAGTCATTTAAATAAATTATTCCCGAGACACTTAATAATTCAAGTCGGGTGTTGAGTGGTTCAAATGTTAATGCGGGTTTTCTTAAAAGTATAATTCGTTAATCCTTTAATTACCATTTTGGGTTTTAGTTCCGAGTTGCTTAAAATAAAATAATAATTAATCATAATTAATTATCTTGAGTCGGGTTTGCTAAAAAAGAAAAGTTACTATACCGGGAAAGCTTCTATTTTGGGAGATGTCTATATTTAGTAGTTAGTAATTATAAGTATTATAATTGTGCTAGGTGACGGATTCGTGAAGGATCGATAATCAAATTCATTGCTTTACTTTCTGGACTGCTTAACTGCTTAATGGGAATTGCTGGCACTTGAGGTAGGGAAATACACTTACTCTATTAACGTTGTTGAATTGTGTTGACTGGATTCCTGGTTGTTGATTTACGTTATCATTTATATTCGGAAAGGTGATTAACTGATTTGATCGTATTGAGTATGATATCACATCGGGTAACTGGCATGACTTTATGATTTATCAGTTCAGTGATTTATATACATATTGCATTGCATTAATTACTGTTGAGCATTTCATATGCATTGGAGTTGGAGGAGGATGTGGTGGTGACGATGTTGAGATACGATGTGATGTTGTGATAAGGCCCAGGCGGGTTCTGCAGGACTTGCCCTGGTGTCCTGTTGTATTGGTGGCGGATCGACTTCGGTCGATATTTATAGTCTACCGGGGATCGGTATGGTGGGCGTCGGGGTATGAGATGTGTGTGATGAGTTGAGATGGAGATGGAGGTGACGGAGTATCATGCATATCATATTTTATTGTTTTATTGTTTTCCCTACTCAACCTCGTGGTTGACCCTGTGTATTCGTGAACACCTGTGATGAACCGTTTTATGGGGAGCAGACTTGACAGGTTTAAGAGATAGGACGGGGATTTGGATGGGCGTGAGACACTGGATCGACGACTTAGTAACTAGATCATCATCTAGAAGACTTCACTTTTATTTATGTCAGTTCTTGTAATTTAATTTGAAAAGAGAATTTGTAATAATTAAGTTAAAATATTATATAAATTGCTTTGGAGTTTAATTTGTTATTCACTACCTCGGGAAACCGAGATGGTAACAGTCCGTTTTATTCAGGAATGTCTTGACGAGGACTTCTTTTATAAACCGGGGTGTTACAAAAAGCATCTATATGCGTGATGACCATGGTGAAGGTATTTGGGTTAACGAAGAAACTATGACATCCAAGAAACGTCCCCGATCCTGAGATAGTTCATCAGGACACAATGATATGGACGACCAACATTTTGAGTCATTTTCAGACCAATAATTTGATGGTTTAATTTATTGGTAAATTAATAATGGTCATTATATTGTTAAATAAAAATTCCCAAATTTGCATGGCATGGTAAATCCTGTAGCTTAGATATGCAGTATGCATGCATGCTGGTGTTGTCTTATTTTCTTGATCTTATTATTAGATGTGGATCTTTGGTGTTGAAATTTTGAATAATGTTGCAAAGTATATGGTGCTTCTTTATTATAGAGTATGTATTGTTACTGAGTTTGGTTGTAATGGAATTACAGTAATTTAAAAAAAAAAAAAAAAAAAAGTTCAACAATAACAACGGTTATATTTAAATTACCCATTGTTAATACTTTCAACAACGGGTGTAGTACCTCTACCCGTTGTCAATGATTTTTTTGACATATTTCATTTGGTGCAAATTTGCTGAAAATATATTACAACGGGTATATTTTAACCGTTGTAATAAACTTTTGACAACGGTTGACTTTTATTGACCCGTTGTTATTAACATATAACAACGGTTCTTCTTTGAGCACCCGTTGTCAATAGTTTGTCTTAATAAAAAACTAATTTAGAAACCCATACAGCATGCCATACACAAACACACACAACATTAGTTCAACCGTTGGTATCCTGAGTTAATTCTTCTCTCTTCCTCGCTTTCTACATTCTCGTTGCCGGCCGTCGCCCAATTTTCGACGCCCAGATTCTGTTGCCTTCCCTTATCATCCGGCTCATTCTCTTTATCATCATCATCATCAGGTATGTTCACTTTAATTTTGTGTTTCGTCATTAGGGTTTTAAGACGATCATCTTGTTTCTTTTTCATACATCTGTTTGTTTTTCGTCTTCTTTGTTATCTTTATCATCCCGCATCATCTACTTCACTCCTCTTATTAGGGTTTAGGATTTTAGAAGCTCAATCTGTTGTTTAAAATTTTCATTCCTATTAGGGTTTAGGGTTTTAGATAATACTCTGCATGTACGTTGTTAAGTTGTTCATTTCCTATATTATTCATATTTGAGTTTTAGGATTATCATGGGTGAAAAACGTAAAAGAAGTCAAAGGAATAATAAGCCTTAGGATAATAAGCCTGGTGAGAGGGGTGCTACGAAGTGCCAGAAAGTCCTTGCAGCTATAGCCGCTAAACAGCCGTTCGAAATAACATGGAGTGAGATGGGTTTCCCTACTGGTCCAAATGCGGGTTTTTTCTCCAGTTGGATTGGTACTTGCACAAGACAGTTTGTGCCTATCCATTTAGATGATTTTAGAAATTTGAATCCAAAATTGGCGGAGTTATACTTGGTTTGTGTAAAGGAAGGCTTTATTATACCCGATGAAAGCCATGATGAGTATTTAATGCATAAGGCAGAGAATGTCCACAGGCAGTGGAGGTGTGACGTTGCTAGGGATTGGTTGTATGTAGACAAGGCAACGGGGGAGATGCGTAAGAGCCCACCGGAAAACAAGTGTCCCACCATCAAGCAGGAACAATGGGATCTTTTCAAAAATATGAGAACTACTGAGAAGTTTCAGGTTAAATATCCTCGCCTTTTAACGATTTACCTATCATTTTTTTAATTAATGAGTCCTTTATATAATCTTTTTATTATCTCATCTACTTGCGCTTTTATATAATTATTTGAAGGCCGTTAGCAGAAGAAATTGATGCGTGTCATTTATATGATGTTTTACACCCTATTTTACACGCATTTCAGAGCTCAATTGAGTAGTTTATGCTACTATTTCCCTTGTTTCGTGTATTTCTTCCTTTTCTTGTGATTTTGTAGGAATATGAAGATTTCAGTGGAAAATAAGCCGAATCCGTTCCTAAGTACTTAGCATTGCATTTGACATGGAGTATTGACTCGAGGAATGAGCTTGGTGCGCGTTTCAAAGCCTAAAGATAGCAAAAGCATGGGTGCGTACGAGTTTAACAAGCAAAGAAGCATTTCACGATATTGCAGCCTCATTCAGATGGCTATATCTCGAGTTCTAGAGCAGATAATCTAGTTATTCCAATTGGAGGTGAAAGCTTATCCTCTTAGCTTTCCAACGCCGCGTAGAACGCCTGATTTGACTAAGTAACGAAGAAATGGTAGCTGTTTTAAGATCGGTGCGCGCTGCAGGATTCGTCAGAATGCAATTCTGTACAGCACCTTTGGTCGATCGACTGGGTACTATGGTCGATCGACCACTCCACGGGTCTGACGCAATATAAAAGATCGAGAATTCAAAAGCCCATTGTGATTAGGTTTAGGAATAAAGGTTACGCAGGATTATTTCTATAGAATGTATCCTTAGTTTTCAGAATAAGGATTCAGTTTTGATCATCTAGTTCCAAAAATACAGTAGCTATTTTCGTAGTTTAGAATTCTCAATAAAGTTCGTACTTTGCTTTCGGATTCCTCTTGTTCCTTTGCTTCGGTAATTCTAATCTTTCAATTCCTGTATTGTTATTTCGTTTCTTTAGTATTAATTCTTGCTAGATAGAATCCCAAAGCCAATTTCTCGTTTTATGTTAGTAATTTGTTTAGTTAATTTAATTATGAAATTAATTGCTTTAGTTTTTGATCTTGCTGTTATTATTATCATCGTTATGAGTAGCTAAACACCCTTTGCTAAGATGTAGGGGATCTATGGCGTAGATGGCAGTAGAATAGGTAACCCCGCATTAGGGGCTTAGTCGATCGACTGGCTTAACTAGTCGATCGACTGAGCCGGTTGGTCGATCGACTGGGATAGCTGGTCGATCGACTGACTTCGCGTCTGGTTTTGCTTTGTTTGTTTCGTTAAGTGCTTTATCTTTCAATGAGACCGAGAGGAGACTTGATAGATGCTTAAACTTGACCATCCCGTAGATCGAGAGATAGGAATGGACAATAATTAACGAATTAAAACGACTAAATTGCTAAGATCGAGAGATAACGTGATTTAGTTTGCATAGGAATCATTAATCAAGAACGAGAGTTAGTATTAATGAGACTTAGGGATCAGTAGCATAGGCCGAGAGGTAGCTACTATTTAACATGGACCGAGAGGACTTGTTTTCCCCATCCTTCGCGACCGTATTTCGAGACTTACCTAGACTTATGTGCCATCGAAGCTATAGTGAACCGACCGTCTTAGCATTTCTTTTATCATTGTTTACCGTCCTTATTTACGTTTACTTGCTTATTTAGTTTTTGTCATTAGAATTAGTCATAACTCTCATCAAAACCCCCAACATTTGCTACCCTTAGACTAAAATAGAAAGCAACTATTATCTCCCTACCTCCCTGCGGATCGACCCTTACTACCGCTTGCTAGTAGTAGTTTGGAAAATTATAAATATTATTTTTGGTACTCACTTCGACAGGTATCAGAAATCGTGCTAACATTTCATGCAAGAAGGGGAAATGGTATGGTTCTCGAGGCGGTTACAGAAAGATAGAAGAGGACCTCGTAAGTAGCATGCATTATTCCCCTGTGAGACTTTATTTTTTTAATCACACTTGGACTTGCATTGATACACATTTACGTGTATAAATGTTACCATGTTAATGTGTAGGTGGCAAAGGGAGTGAAAGAGGTGGATCGGCATGTAACTTATAAAGAAGGGCACACACCTAAAGGATCCCGGTCACGTGACAAATATGATGAGGAAGTGTTGGCCAACATAGTAAGCATTATTTTATTAAGACGAGTTCATTACTAACTTTATTATTTTAGTCACAAATATAATTTAAAGTTTATTTAATATATTATAGGACAACGTATTGAAAGAGGTAGAAGAAGGGAAATTCACTCCCAGTGGTCGTAATGACGTTCTTCCTAGAGCGATCGGCCGACCCGAACATCCAGGTCGTTTGAGGGGCGTCCCGTTACAGGTTGGAGTAACGAAATATTATGGGAAAACTGCCCCGATTAAGAAGAAAAGGAAGACTAAGTCTGAGAAGGCTGACATGGTAACATTTATTCTATTATTTTCATTTAAGTTCAATTCACATGTTATTGTTGGGATAAAAAATTTGACACATTACATTCTTGGCACCGACTTGATTAATGGCATCCGTACTACTAAAAGTGAATCTTTGGAGGCAAGCTTTCCGAAGAAGAAGTGAAGATGATGGAGGATGTCATTTCTAAAGGGGGTAATAATAAGGTACAACAGATTGGTCAAGAGGCCGCTACTACCTTGGCAATATATGAGAAGGAAGTATCGGTCAACGAGATTCAGAAAGATCAGGTACCTAATAATGCTTCTGAAGTTGTAACAACTAAAGCCGATCAGGTACCTAATACTTCCTTATTTTTTTCTTATTTTTTGGGTATGATCAAGGGGTGTGTTCCCCTGCCAGCTCTAATGCTATAACCGACATCGTGCCATTGGTTAATTTTATTAGGTAAATAATGGGTGAAAAGGAGATGCAACTTGAGAAGACGGTGATGGAAAAACAAAGATACATCTCCTTCAAGTCGGTTCCTGTTTTTTGAAGGTATGCATGAAGTGTTTAATTAGTTAAATTTATATGAATTATATTAAATTTTGGAATATAATAATGTATGTGTATATTCTTGGGCCGTAAACAAGAGGCCATTATTCTTCCGACCCAAAAACCGAAAAGCCACATGTGCGTGTTGGCCGGGGTCTCGTAGAAATGCACACCAAATCTGCAGCAGCGGAAACTGTAGTTCATGGCGAAAAACTTTTGCCGAATCATACCAAAGTAGAGATAACTACAATCTTTCCAGGCCATGAAGACTTTCAACTGCCTGTCCCAGTTCGTGACGACATTACCATTCTGGGAGATGCGGTTGGAAGTTTCATCCAATGGCCTGAAACCCACATCTACTTGGCTCGGACGTCTCCGCCTCAGAAGCGGAAAGCAGTTGGGGTTAGAAGAAATACCTTTATATATATGAAATTTTTAATTGTTGAATGTTTTTATATGTTAAATTTATATGTTATTTTTTTTGTAGGGAACAAAAAAGCCGGCTTTGGCGGATAAGCCTAAGTCCACAGACATGTCAACGACCTCGTCGAGACAAGAACTTGATGAGGTATTTAATTAACTTCTCCATTTTTTTAAAAACCTCGCTCCCTTTATTTATATTTTGTCTGTATTTATAAAAAGCATGGTAATTTTGTGTAGGGGACAAAAAAGACTGATAAGCCTATGTCCCCAGTCTTAATTGCTACTACTACCTCATCATTAAAAGAGCAGGTTGACGAGGTATTTAATTAAGTACGCTTTTATTTTTATTACTCCAACTAGGATATGTTACCTTTGGATTTTTTATTATTTTAATTATCTACTACATGTGTAGGCTGGTGGTAGTAGCACAAAATCAAAGACTCATTCTTTCCCGGACCTGAAAGAAGTTAGGAGTTTAAACAACTCAAAATATTCTGGGAAGGATTACATGCAAAAAGTAAGAACGGCGACTATGAGGAAACTGCATGAGGAGGCTGGACATCGCATAGCCACCGAGCAATTGATAGTTATTCCGCTCGAGGAGGATATTCTAAGGGTTGAGCGCCAAGCACTTATATCATGGGATATGCTAGCCGTTTGGGCTGGCCTAGACGAGATTGATGTGGCACACCTATTTGTTTGGATGAAGTAAGTTTCTTAATAAATAATTTCATATTCTAATATTCTGACTACTAGATAGTGTTTTAAATACCGGAATTAATACCGTAATAATGTAGGATATTGAAATTGAGAGTGATGCCCGAGAAGAATATTCCATCTGATCAATACGGAATCCTGTGCCCCTATGTTTTATCTTTATTTATTCCGGATTTCTCGTTCGAAGAACGGGTAGATTATATTGCTCAGCAATTGGCGACAACCAAGAAGCTGATTTTTGGCGCTTATAATGAAAAAGGTTTTTAAACAAATTAATATTACGTTTCTCCCTACAATTGCATTTTCGTAACTAATATATGTACTAGTTAATAATGATGATGTCTCTTGATGTAGGACTCATTGGGTGCTAGCAACCATCATGCCGACAAGGAAAAAAGTATTCTGGTTGGACTCTATACATCATCCACCAAGCGAGACTTTTAAGCGCTTGATTAATAAGTAAGTTTATAATACTGATTTATTTATAATAACATTAAGTTTCAATTTTTATTTATAGAAAAAAGCTCATTTTTGCCTCTAAAAAAATGAGTTTCTGCCTCCTTTTTTATTTTTAAAAAAAAGGGCATTTGAGAAGAGAAGAGCAAACGAGCAGGATCAACCCAGGAAAGATTCTGATGTTGGCCCTGATTTTATTACGATAACAGGGGTACGTGCTCAAATACAATAACATTAAGTGCAAAAATCTGTGTTTAATACTAATACAATACCTAAAGTTCAAAATTCTGATGTGAGCCTTCTCTCGTTTGTTTGTTTTTATGTAATAATAGGCCCCTCGCCAGCTAGATAGCATAAAATGTGGATACTACATTTGTCGGTTCATGTTGGAGATTATTAGGCGAAGATATATCATTATTCTAGAAAAGGTTAGTAATTTAATAATGTGTTTATTACTTTTTTAAAATTAGAGCTAATGTTGTCTTGCTTGCTGCTATATATACCATGATGTTGCTATGCAGTAATTGATGTTGTTACAATAATGTCTTCTCTTTGTTTTTTCCGCAGTATGTAATCAACCCGTCACAACAGATTGAGGAGTACTCAAGTATAGATATAGACGAGGTAAGGGACATGTTGGGCAAATACATCTTAGAAAATAGAAATGCATGATACTCAGAGTTTAGATCAACTTATTAGTAAATTTTTTGTTGAAGTTAGGGAATGATTAGTTCATGTAAATTCAACTCCTTGTAAGTATATATATATATATGATGCTGCTGTTGTGGTTGAATTGAATCTATTGAGTTCTGATGAACCCAGCTGTGATTTATGTTGGTGCTGGTATACGATGCTGCTGATATATGCAGGTTTTTGAATGCCATGAAACAAATTTAATTTTTCAAAACATTAGGAGTTCGTAATAAAAACGGTTACTAAAAAAAACCGTTGTGAATATCTTTCACAACGGTTAATAAAACTAAACACCGTTGTGAATGACTTTCACAAATACCGCGCATAATATTCAACAACAGGTTTTAAACGAAGAACCGTTGTTAAAAGTCTCACAATTTTGGAGGTAAAGTTACAACAACGGGTTTTAAACTAAGAACCGTTGTTACTAAGAAGTTCAACAACGGGTATGTAGCATAAACCCGTTGTTAAAAGACTTCACAATTTTGGAGGGAAAGTTACAACAACGGTTATACATATGACAACCGTTGTTATATTATTCCCTCCAAATTTTTGAAACACTTTCCACAACGGATAACACCCAACAACAACGGCTTTTAACCGTGGTGAATACATTCGACAACGGTTTCATTAAATAAACAAACCGTTGTAAATACCTTCTACAACGGCCGCTTTAACAACGTCCGCTTTTTGTTTTTACAACGGTTTTTACCCGTTCTTATAGCCTGTATCTGTAGTAGTGATTCTTGAGGAACCTAGGAGGTCGGGTAGAGTCTCTCATCCTCCGGACAGATACATTGGTATGGTCGAGGAGAATGGCGTTTTACTCCTAGAGAGTAATGAACCCGCTACTTATAAAGGTGTTATGGCCTGTTCCGACTCAAAGCTATGGCTCGAAGCCATGCAATCCAAGATGGACTCCATGTATGAGAATGACGTATGGGATCTAGTTGATTTACCTAATAAGGTAAAACCTCTACAGTGCAAATGGCTTTACAAAATAAAGCGTTCTGTAGACGCGCAACCAGATACCTATAAGGCACGACTAGTGGCAAAAGGTTTCACTCAAGTGCACGGATTGCATTATGATGAGATTTTTGCACCTATAGTCATGCTACATTCCATTCGGATAATCTTAGCGATTGCCGCTTTTCATGATTATGAAATTTGGCAAATGGATGTGAAAACCGCCTTCTTAAACGGTTATTTGGAGGAAGAGTTGTACATGGTGCAACCCGAAGGTTTCATAGATCCTGAACATCCTAAGAAAGTATGCAAGCTTAAGCATTCCATTTATGGACTTAAGCAAGTTTTACGGAGTTGGAATCATCGTTTCGACCAGGTGATAAAAGAGTATGGTTTCACTCGATCGGTCGAAGAACCATGCTTATACATCAAGTCGAGTGGGAGCAAGATTGTATTCTCGATATTGTATGTCGATGACATACTCCTGATTGGGAATGACATTCCTCTCCTATCTTCGGTTAAAGAATGGTTTAAGAACCATTTCCAGATGAAAGATCTGGGTGAGGCACAGCGCATTTTGGGAATCCGTATCTACCGAGATAGATCACGACAGACGTTATCACTTAGTCAGGAGTCTTATTTGGATAAGATTCTTGAGAAGTTCAGCATGACCAACTCCAAGAAGGGGAACCTTCCAATGACGACTGGGATGCAGTTGAGCAAGTCTCAGTCACCCACGACGTCTGAAGGGATTGAGCGCATGAGTCGTGTTCCTTATGCATCTGCAATAGGATCGATCATGTATGCCATGATATGCACACGTCCAGACGTGGCATATGCATTGAGTATGACGAGTCGGTACCAAAAGACTCCAGGTGAAACACGCTGGATAGCTGTTAAAAACATCCTCAAGTACCTACGGAGGACTAAGGATTGGGTATTGACTTATGGAGGCGATTCTAAGCTATGCGCAATCGGTTACGCAGATGCTAGCTTCCAAACGGATCGAGATGATTCAAAATCTCAGTCCGGGTTCGTCTTCACTCTTAATGGTGTTGCGGTCAGCTGGAAGAGTTCCAAACAGAGTGTTGTAGCAGATTCTACTACTGAATCCGAGTACTATGCCGCTTCGGAGGCAGCAAAGGAAGCGATATGGATGCGTCAATTCTTACAAGGACTTACGGTAGTTCCTAGTTCAAATGACCCGATCACCATCTATTGTGACAATAGAGGTGCCATCTTCCAGGCTAAGGAGCCAAAGTCTAGCAACAAATCTAGACATGTACATCGGAAAGCTCACCTGATCCGTGATTATGTGGAGCAAGAGGAAATAGTGATAGACAAGATTGCGACGGATGATAACATCGCGGATCCTCTCACTAAACCGTTGAATTATGATAAGCATGTAGGGCACATTAATTCCATGGGAATTAAACGCGTTCCTGAGTTGTAGTACTTGATTATGGATTTGATACATTATCTTTTTCATATATACTATTTATAACTTCATCGTTTTATATATAATATTTTGTTTTTCATGTGGATTGTACTGACAACATTGAACGCCACAAAGTGAACTGAATTACATTATATTTGTTTTGGTCCGTAATCGCCAATGTGAGCTGATAACTCCGGCTATTATATTGTGCAGTCGATTGATGGTGGGTTCAACGAGCCATAAGTCAAACGGATGACTGATCGATCACAGATGCAAGATTATAACGATACCTCGTAGGACAATTTTTTTATGACAACGTAATGGAGTCCTAAATGTTTAATAACATTCGCTGCCATGTCGTGGATAGGACATCCATTGTGTTTCTAGAGTCGATTCTTTTGACTATCGACTGTCTCTTGAGATTAAGGCAGTTTTTGGGTGACTTTGGTTTGTTTCTCACGGTCTGCCGTAACTGGAGGCTAAGTAGATTTTTTCTGGGTCATTTCATACTGTGCTTACATCTGCAGGATTCGAGTTGAAGAAAATATCCAACCCTTATCAGGTATAGTTATTTCTCAGGGCCACTCGAGGAGTTGTAACTGAAATGCATGGCCATGCTCAAATGATGATTCGTTTATCAGTTAAGTTACTCTCTAGTCGGGGAAACCACTCTTGATAATGATCGCTTGTAAAATACGACCTTTGTGAATACGGATTTGCAAATTGTTTTACATTGAGTGGGAGAAATTTTAGGATATGAGAATCGGTTATCGCACATACACTTGTGAGGACAAGTGGGAGTTTGTTGGAGCTTGTGTCCTCCATAAATTAGTGTGATAACATTTTTAAATCTCTTACAGGTTCACAAGGGTATACTTCGTATATTTAATCAGTTGATTAACGTTTACCTAATAACGGTTGGCTTGCTAGAAAGTTTGACGTTATTATCATACAGATGGCGGTGATCAACTGGTCCCTAAAGGTCACACCTATAGGATGTGTTTGAGAGATGTGGTTATAGAAATATGATCACATTGATGCCTTATATGACTAAACAGTTAGTCAATGTGTTGATGAGACAATTATTTAATGAAGATTAAATAATATTAGTTGAGACGAATTAACTGACAATTCGTAAATTGAATATAATAAGTTATATTTAATTAAATGTATGTAATGTTAGCTTGGACGAATTAATCTGTTAATTCGTAATTAAATGTAATCGGTTATATTTAATATCAACAAGATGAATGTGTCATAGTGGTAATAGTGAGGGTACTCAAACTAAGAGGTCATGGGTTCGATCCTCACTAGATGACAATTTACACATTTTATACATTTTTGGAATAACTGAAAAAAAAAAAGAGAAATTCACTCTCTTAATTTCGGTATATGGGCCGAAAATTTGGAAGGAAAATATCTACCCTATTACACCTTATACTCGGTTTTATAAGGGAATGGGAGATCATTATTTTCTAAGCTAATTTTAACCTAGTTTTGCTCATCATTTCTCTCATCAGAAAATCACACAAAAACCCTAATATTTACAGAAAATTGGGGATCTCATTCTAGCAATTTTGAGGGGTATTTCTCGGAGCATCTTGGGTGCAACTGATAGGAGAATATCATTGTGATATTGTTCATAGGCCGAATTAGCTAGGACCGAAGGTTATTTCTAAT
Source organism: Silene latifolia (assembly GCF_048544455.1). Taxonomy (NCBI): domain Eukaryota; kingdom Viridiplantae; phylum Streptophyta; class Magnoliopsida; order Caryophyllales; family Caryophyllaceae; genus Silene; species Silene latifolia. The sequence goes on from NC_133536.1 coordinate 53,120,267, forward strand.
TCTCTTTACCCTTTTGTTTATGTAATTTAATTTTATGACTAGCATTCATCATGATATATTCGTTATAGTCCTTAAATTCAAAGGGATGCATACAGATAAATCCCACAATTTCGGCGGCAAAGTACTAGGTAGGTCTAAAACAAACACGTGAGACGGGAAAATAAGAAGTCCTGTCGGTTCATTCTTACAGGTAGCATCTTTCGATCCCGCTACAGGTCCCTAATATCACTAATACTAACTTTCGTCCTGAAAAGTGACTAAAAAGGCTAAATTAACTCATCTTTAGATCTCATTGATCTAGTCGTCTTAATTAGGTAGGCTATCTCCCTTCCCTATCTTTCAATCTTTATTGGGTCGGTCAATTCCTAAACATTCAACTAGTCGCGTGAACTCGATTCGTCAAATATAGCAATTAAATTAATTAAAACGAAGGTAAAACTCACGTGGCCAGTCGATCGACCAGGGTGTGCGGTCGATCGACCGTGGCGCGATTCCAGGTCTACTATTCTAATGCCGCCTACTTCTACAGATTCCCTACATCCTAGCACAAGGGGTTTAGCTACTCATGACTATAACGAAAACAACAATGAAATTAACGAATAAAGATATTGAGTGCATGATTAAACTAATGAAACAAGCAATTAACATGAGACGATAAATTGGCTTTTGGGAAACTACTCTAACAATTCTAAACTATGAACGAAATAAAGCAGTAAACTGAAATTGGAACAGAGAAATATAGAATGGAATTGTAGAGAAAGGAAGAATCCGAAAAGCAAGAACAAAGGTAAATTGTATTCGAACAATTATGCCCTAATGCTAAACTCAATATAGAACCCTAATAAATTTGATGATTCAAGACTTGATAAAAACTGAAAAGTGTCATGTTACGTTATATAGGAATATAATGTAACACTTATTCCTAAACCTAATACACAATGGGCTTCTTAATTCTCGATCTTATTATTCACGCCAACATCACGGTTTGGTCGATCGACCACTGGGACCGGTCGATCGACTGGTCTACACTGAACACTGGCTCCTGTATGTCGTGCTCTGGTCGATCGACCATGGAGGGCAGTCGATCGACTGGAATAGCTGGTGGTTGGCTTCTAATTCTTCATAAAATTGTCTTTTAGGCCTCGAAATGCGCACCAAGTTCGTTCCTTGTGTAAATACTTCATGTCACATGCAATGCAAGGTACTCGGGGACGGATTTAGCTTGATTTCCGCTGGATTCTTCACATTTCTGCAATAATGTACAAAAACACGAAAGTAGACGGAAATAGGGAGAATAGTAGCATAAACTACATAAATGAGCTCTGAAATGCGTGTAAAATGAGGTGTAAAACATCATATAAATGACACGCATCAAGCGGCAATCGCTAAGATTATCCGAATGAAACGTAGCATGACTACAGGTGCAAAAATTTCATCATAATGCAATCCGTGCACTTGAGTGAAACCTTTTGCCACTAGTCGTGCCTTATAGGTATCTGGTTACGCATCTACAGAATGCTTTATTTTATAAAGCCATTTGCACTGTAGCGGTTTTACCTTATTAGGTAAATCAACAAGATCCCATACGTCATTCTCATACATGGAGTCCATCTCAGATTGTATGGCTTTGAGCCATAGCTTTGAGTCGGAACAGGCCATAGCACCTTTATAGGTAGCGGGTTCATTACTCTCTAGGAGCAAAACGTCATTCTTCTCGACCATACCAATGTATCTGTCCGGAGGATTAGAGACTCTACCCGACCTCCTAGGTTCCTCAGGAATATTAACCATATCATCAGTTGGAGGAACTACTCCCTCCATCTGTTCCTCGGTTGTTGGTTCTTGAATCTCCGACAGCTCGAAGGTTCTATTACTTGTCTTGTTCTCGAGAAATTCTTTCTCTAAGAACGTCGCACTAGCCGCAACAAAACTCGATGTTCGGTAGGCGAATAGAAGTAATGACCAAACGTTTCTTTTGGATAACCAATAAAGTATGTCTTGACCGATCGCGGGCCAAGCTTATCCTCGTGTCTCCACTTGACATAAGCCTCGCAGCTCCAAACCCGAATAAAGGACAAGTTAGGGACCGTTCCCTTCCACATTTCATATGGAGTCTTGTCGACAGCTTTAGTCGGACTTCGGTTAAGTATAAGAATAGCTGACAAAAGAGCAAAACCCCATAATGAATCAGGTACTACTGTGTGACTCATCATGGATCGAACCATATCAAGTAATGTTCGATTTCTCCGTTCGAACACACCATTTAATTGAGGTGTTCCAGGTGGAGTTAACTGTAAAACGATTCCACAGTCTTTAAGGTGTTGATCAAACTCATTTGAAAGATATTCGCCACCCCGATCTGAACAGAGTGCTTTAACCTTTCTACCCAGTTGGTTCTCAACCTTGTTCTGGTATTCCTTGAATTTCTCAAAGGACTCACTTTTATACTTCATTAAGTAGACATATCCGTATCTACTCAAATCGTCCGTGAAAGTGATAAAATATCTATAGCCATCTCTAGCGGTAATTGACATAGGTCCACAAACATCAGTATGTATGAGTCCTAATAGGTCACTAGCGCGTATTCCAACACCTTTGAAGGAAATTTGAGTCATTTTGCCAATGAGACATGATTCACACGTGCCATATGTAGAAAAATCGAATGCGGGAATAGTCCCATTATCGACGAGTTTCTTTACACGTTTTTCATTTATGTGTCCCATTCGACAATGCCATAGATAGCTATTATCCTTTATGAAAATTGAAAAACCGTCCTAATCAAGTATGGAAACTGAAATAATGTTCTTAGACAAACTGGGTACATAGTAACAGTTATATAAAAATAACTCAAAACCACTAGGGAGTTGGATTACGTATGTTTCCTTCGAGACTGCAGCAACTCTAGCTCCATTCCCGACTCGCAGGTCCACATCACCCTTTCTGAGAGGTGTGATGTTTTTAGGCCCTGCAAATGATTACACATATGAGAACCACAACCAGTATCAAGTACCAAAGTTTCGAAACTTGCATAGTTAATCTCAATCATATGAATATAAGATGACATACAAACAGGAACGACGCGGCCTGCTTTTATGTCCTCACGGTACACGGGACAGTTCCTCCTCCAATGTCCAGTCTTGTGACAATGGTGGCACTCAATGTCACCGCCCTTGCTCTTTGCCTTGCCCTGTGAGGCACTAGTCTCACCAGGCCCACTCTTATCGTTTCCTGGCTTCTTGAACTTCGGCTTACCTACAGTTAGGTCGCCTGGAGCTTTGCCCTTCCCTTTATTCTTGTTGGAAATCGTGAGAACATCCTGCTTCATGCTCCCACTCAATTTCATATCCTTCTCGGTCTGTACGAGAAGTGAGTGTAGCTCATGAGGACTTTTCTTTAAGTCATTCATGTAGTAGTTCGCCCTGAAAAGGGCAAAACCATCATGAAGAGAATGAAGCATTCGGTCAATGACTATGCTCTCACTGATTTTGCAATCAAGTGCCTCCAATTTCTCGACATTCTCAATCATGTTAAGAATGTGTGGGCTAACTGGTTGGCCCTTTTGGAGTTTCGCATCAAAGAAGCGACAAGTATGCTCATAAGTAACGATTCTCGGTGCTTTTGAGAACTCGTTAGTGAGCGTGGTGAAAATCTTGTTTGCACCTTGGGCAATGAAGCATCTCTGCAAATTGGTTTCCATTGCAAAGATGAGTACGTTCTTTATCGCACCCGCTTCCATGACGAAATCACTATAAGCAAGTAACTCATTAACTCCTGCATTGGGGCCTGGGTTTACCTGTATTGGCTCAGTTAAGTACTTGAGCTTACCGTTAGCAATGGCAGCATTCCGTAGTGCTGTCTCCCAGTCCGGAAAGTTGGACCCATCATTCTTCAGTCGTGTGAACTGATTCATGTTGTCCATAAAAACTTTAAGCCAGGAGTCGCGTCCAAGTGTGGCACTCGGCATTGGGATTTTGTTATTTCCAGCCATTTGTTGAAACAGTATTATCAAAATAAACGTATTCTACACTGCGAAAAGAAGAATAAAAATAATAAGCATATGCATCGTTTTGATATTAAGTCTTAATGCAAAAACTGTTATAAGCGAAGACTCAAGCATTTATATAATTGACCTCCCTCAAGAATTATATAAATGATCCCAAGACTCAATTATCTGTAAATTAATAAGCCAACCTTTTGGTTAATTCTACTGTTAGAATTCTTGGTCGATAAATATCTGTAAATTCTATCTTTAGTCCATCATAATCACGAGAAACTCTTCGGACTATAATGTTGAGATAAACTAAGTCAACACAAACTACTTACCCAACGTAGAAGGGGTCATATTATGCCTACCGACGAAGAAGGGATTCATAGTTGTTTGCCCTTATAAAGACTAATCTCAATTTCCGTTTTAGAGGAAGATCCCATCAACTTTATTTTAAATCATTTTAAGTGAACTAATATCTAGCATGCGTGAATGAATAAACTAAGGTGATGGCTTAAACTGAGTGACATCTGTGTGTCTATGAAAACTAACATACAATCTATATGAGTCAATTTTCATGCATTTTAGTAGGTGATTTGGTTTAGGCGGAATATGAAGCATAAACTATCATGTGAAAGAAAAGCAATAGGAACGAAAACGTAAAAACAATAAAAAGTCCTAGTGTGGCCTATCTATCAAAATGAACATAAATACAACTTTGGAATCCATCCTTGGACCCGAGAAGCTTGTCTTGATGTTCCATCTTGATCCATGTAGCGGGAGTGAGCTCCAATCTCCATCTTTAGTCTTCTCAAAAATTACAATTTAAAATTACATAATAAACCTATTTACATTCTAATTTCAAAATCGTAATAAATAAAGAAAACCAAACGGAGATACGAGATCTCAAATTACATTAAAAATTATGTTTCCATCATTACGAAAACACAATTTGACTAAGGTCACACTAGGTATTACAAATTACAACCGATTGCAAAAATACGTAAATAAATTCATTCAACGATTCATTCAACTAAAAAAATGCATCAACTAAATAAATTAAACATGCAAGACATAATTCCTTAATTATGTAGATTAATTTCCAAACCACCTATTTAAATGATCAAATTAAGTGATAATTCCTCAATTACTCACATCAATTTCAATCTAAATTCACATTAAACTTGTAATATGAATTTAATCCAACATTATTTTAAACTTCTTTAAAATAATTAGGTATCTTAATATGTGAACCTTTTCACAGCAAATAATCATACATTAAAATTGTATAATTATAATTATTGGCCAAAAACAACAATGAAAAAAAACAGAAAATTTTTTTCTTCAAGATTTGCTCTCGGCAAAAACGAAACAGCCCAAAAAAATAAAATTATTTTCTCGGCTTTTCAGCAAAAACCGAAAAGAAAAATACAAAAAAAAAATTATTATTCTGCCCACGGTGAACAGTAACAGAAACCCAAAAAAAAAATTTCGGCTATTCAGAAAAAAACGAAAGAAAACAGAAACTTTCTTTTCTTTTGCATTCGGCATAATGCCTTAAAAATATTTAGATGAACAAATTCGTTTATAGTTGCTATTAGTTCAAGATTAGCATATGAATTAATGAAACATGATTAACCATATATGTCAATAACTATATAGCAAAAAAAAACTAATTGAACATCATCAACAAGATGATTTCCATTTACATTACAATTTAATCCTCATTAAATCAAACATCTACAAATTCATCATATGATTATTTTAACTAATTAAAACAACGATATGAAAAATCAAAATGGAAATAAATCATCAAAAAAAAACAAAAGCAATCGGCAAAAAAATAAAACCCTACTGTAAAAAAATTTTGACAGCCGAATACTTTTTTTTTCTTCGAAAATTTGTTTAAATTCAATTATGATACTTCAACAAAAATAATTTCGTGGCCTTGGCTCTGATACCACTTGTGGGAATTATCTGTATGCTTCCCTTTAAATTATAAGGATTATAACGAAATTATTAATATGAAAACTAGTCATAAAAGAAATTTGCATAAACAAAATAGAGAGATTATGAAATCAACCTTCGGTCCTTGCAAAATCGGCCTAAGAACAATATCGCAATGATATTCACCTATCAGTTGCACCCAAGATGATATGAGATATGCCTTTAGTTCTTGCTAGAATCGATCCCTCAATTAACGAATTAATTTTTAGGGTTTTGTGTGTATTTTTTATGAGAGTGTGCTAGGTTAGAATTAGGTTCAAGAAAATGATCTCCCACACACTTATTATAACCGAAATAAGAGTGAATAGGGGGAGATATTTTCTCTCCTAATTTCGGCCAACCCTAACCGAAAATAAGAGGAATTATTCTTCTTATTTTCGCTTTTTTTCCACCTACCAAAATAAGATGATTAAATCTTCTTATTTTTGGTATTTTACAAAATGTATACAAAGTGTATAAATTATAAATTGTCATTTAATTTATTCCGTATAAATAAATCTACATACAACAGCTTGCAGTCGATTTATTAATATTGGTCTGTAATAATTTATAATGACAATCATGTATAATAAATGCTTTAACTATAAATATCGCATATTTATAATTAGCTAATTAAATATAACCGATTACATTTAATTACGAATTAACATCTTAATTCGTTCAAGCTAACCTTATATACAATAATTAAATATAACATATTATATTCAATTTACGAATTGACAGTTAATTCGTCTCAGCTAATATTATTTAATCGGCATTAAATAATCGTCTTATCAACACGTTGACTAACTGTTTAGTCAATTACATGAACTAACCTTTTAGTCATATAAGGCATCAATGTGATTACATTTCCATAATCACATCTCTCAAACACATCCTTTAGGTGTGACTTTTAGGGACCAGTTGATCACCGCCATCTGTATGATAATAACGTCAAACTTTCTAGCAAGCCAACCGTTATTAGGTAATCGTTAATCAACTGATAAAATACGAAGTATATCCTTGTGAACCTATAAGAGATTTATAAATGTTATCACACTAATTTGTGGAGGACACAAGCTCCAACAACACCGTCATGTAAATCTCATCCATGTTTTGCATTATTCCTTATGCCCATGCTGTTTCGGGATTTGAATCATTATGCTTTAGCTTGTTTTAGGATTTTGCTATTGATGGGATATGGTTTCTTGCTTGGGAATAAGCAAGGGTTTAGCTTGGGGGAGTTTGATGTGTCCATTTTATATAGGATTTTACCCCTCATTTTAGCTCGGTTTTGATTGAATATCACACTTTTATTAGTGTATTTGTGAGCTAATTCCGTGTTCTAGTGTCTTTGATTGCTTTTATTGTATTTTGTAGGAAATGTAGCTTTCATAGCTTTTTCCCGTCATATGTGCAAGCACTAAAGTTCACGAGGCTAAACCAAATGAGACATGAAAAAGGAAGGGCATTTTGGAGAAAACCAAGTAAAAGAATCCCGAGCATGAAGGAATGGAGCTTGGGTTGATGAACAAGTGATGAAATGAAATTGGCCCAAAGAAAAGTCCAAGTAAAGCAAAGTCCAAGTCAAGCTTGGAGAAGCTCTTAGGATACCCAAATATGTATTTACCCGGATGAATTAAGGGGCATTAAACGCAAACTTTGGATCCACTTAGCAATTAATCAAGAAATTTAAGAGATAAACCAGAAAACCACCCCCGATCGGGGTTGCCTTGCTCCATGAATTTTTACGTTATGCCCCTATTTTACTATAAATAGGGGCCTTAATCCGTCATCAGGGGATATCTTTTTACACTCTCTTACACCTTTCATATAGCCTTAAGCACAAATTCTCTCTAGTTTTCATTAGTTTACATTTGGTTAAGCATTTGGTTTGTTAAACAATTTACATTTTGTTAAGCATTTGGTTCTTATAATACATTCTTTCTATCCATGTTACATTTGGGTTTTCATTTGTGATCTTCCATTCAAGTTCCAAGTTCTTAGTTTCGGTAATTTCGATTCTAGTTCATTACGTTATTGCATTTTCCATTATCGTTATTTTATATTTTACATTTTAGTTATTAACATTTCATATTAATTTATTTTTCCATTTTATTATCAAGTTGTTATCATCACTAGTTTATCATTAGCATTTCTATTTACATTACTCATCTTAGCAATTTCACTTATTTCATATGTTACCAATATTTAGTTTATTCATAATATATAATATTTCATTTAGTTATATTCACGTTATAATCATGTTTACTAATTCATACAACATTATTTTTATTTCCATCATGAGTGAGTAGTTTCATTTGTCTAGGGAATAGGAAAGCCATGGAAATTTTTTAAATTAGGTTGATGTAATATTGTTTAATTATTTCTATCACATGTTTGCATCGTTTTGATTAATCTATGTTTAGTGGCCATAATCATTGATTAAGTTTGTTAATTCATTCTATAAGTCGAGGGGCATGGAATCGAATTAGACTAAACATGTGTTAGTAGGACGACCAGTCATAACGAGAGTTCTCTAGGACCCGGTCTATGGTTGACAAGAAGGCCGAGAAGTGGTTGTCATAAGACCTAAACAATTAACAATGTTATTTATTCCGAATTTAACATAAATATTTATATACAATTGCATGTGTGACCTGACTCCCCTAGACTCCTTTATCATATATTTTACATCATATTATTTACTAGTTATCAAACAAATCAAACAAACAATTGTAATCGACCTTGATACAATTCTATTCGTAGCACTTCATAACGCAATTCCCGTCTCCTTGTGTTCGACCTCTTGCACTAGATTCATTTGTGTCTAGGGAAAATTTATCTTTGATTAGGTGTGCGACAAATCCTATCACCAGGGTCCTCTGCAAAAACATTGAGTACTCGAGCTCGGGAAGGAAAAGAGTGTCGACACTCGCTCCTGCCACGTCTGCCGTCCTCTCAGCCTCTGAAGGCTCCCTAAACATCGTCCGTGGAGGATCGATGGGAACCACAAAAGTGTCACGAAGGCATTGCTAAGCCAACCGTTCACCCAGGTACCACAGGTCCCATGGGCGTCGTTAGAAGCAGACTACATCCTCTGCAAAATAAAGCGAATCAATGCATTTAGAGGTCGTTTAAGCCGTCTTTTCAAGCCATTTTCTCGAGCCCTACCATTAAACAAGTCAACAAAAGTGATAAAATTAGGTTCTTACGTATCTAAACCAAGCTTAGTCATGGCTACGAGCCACAATTTTGGCAGCATTTCGCTACTATGGCCAAAACCCATACAAAAAGTGTCTCGGAAGACCTGTCACAAACAGAAGTTCCGACATGATAGCAAGTTTACCCATAATCCAAGGGTTCCAAAACATCGAGTTTTATCAAAAATCGACTAGTATAAAGCCATTTTCGAGCCCTTTGAAGCAATTTAGCAAAGATCGTCTTATTTGAGTTTCATTTCATCAATACTCAACGAAAATTCGAAATAAATACATAGTTATGCTCCTAACATGTTTAATTACGCATTTCTAATGTCAATTTCAAGGGACAAATTCATTTGGGACGGAACCCCCAAATTTTCGACTATTTTTGAGATGAAAACCCTAATTTTCTATCCTAATTTAAGCTACAAATGCAAATTAAAATAAAAAACGAGATACATACGTGGATTTGTCATGATTTGTGGCGGATTTCGATCAAGTATTGGTGAAATTTGTTGATTATTTGGGTTGTGTCGAAGAGAAAAGAAGAAGAAAAGTTTTTGTTTAAATGAAATAGAACTCGCGCTGAGTTCTGTTTTACTCAGGCATACACGAGCTTGAGAGAAAACGCAGCAATTGATGCGCCCTTTCCTCAACCTATATGTCTGCTGCTCCTATTCTCCAGCAGGTTTCATAGCAACTCTTGCTTTCAATTCGTTACAAATTCGTTATTTGCGGGCCCAAGCCCCATATTTTCCCACTTTTGGATATTTCCTCTAGTGCTAGGAGCATTTTTTTTCTCCGTATATTTCCTACGGGTGTATTTCTTCACCCCATTGGTCTACATACTCCCCAGCGGTTGCAACATTTTATTCCCCAGCGAGAGTTCGTTACCTCTATATAGCCCATGTATTTCTTTAATACAAATTCGATGCAAATTAATTATCAGCGATTCTCGGAAATTCTCGTCTTCTATCAAGTAAATTAATTCTCAAACGGTTGGTTCTCAGAAAGTCCTGTTTTCAAGACGATTATTATTTAGAAGTTCTCGGAAAGCCCTCCCCTTTTTTTTGGCGATTCTCGGAAGGTCTCGCCTTCTACAAATCAATTATTCTTCAGCGGTTCTCGGAAAGTTTCGCCTTCAACCAAAACAATTATTATTAGGGGTTCTCATAAAGTTTCGTTGCTTCACGCGTTTCTCGAAAAGTCTCGCCCCTCTATAACAACAAATTTGATCGGCGGTTCTCGGAAAGTCCTGCCTTTTTTACTCGGTGGTTCTCAGAAAGTCTCGTCTGCTATCGACATCATATGATTCCCCACGAAGTTCCAGTTCGCCTACACCTCAGGTATAGTTTCTTCTTATAAATGGCGAGCCTCCTTACGTAGTCTAATGGACTTTAAACGACCCTCCCCGATAGTCGACAGACTCTAAAATGTTCCGACGACAGGTCCTTGGCTCATATCCCTTGAGCCGCCTCGCATCGCCATAGTCTTCAGGTTGTAATCTTCGATTGACCTGAAGGCTATACTTTGACTTTTGCCTTATCCAAGCCTCAGTCAAAGTGGGGGCTCTGTAAACACCTTGTTTTTGCTCCTCCCACTAACCACCCAGTGAAGATTGGGCCGCATGTTTAATCACGCAGAGCGATTTATGATATTTCATAAGCTCGCCAACACGTGATAGCTCAAACAGTCGAGTCAACCTCATGGTCCACATTTACGCGCCGATACGGTCGTTTTGACAGTAATTAGAGTACATTTGGAGTCCGGGTCAAAAACCTTTTCCATTTTCTAAAACCGTCTTAAAACCGAGTCGGAATTTTCTGGAATTTTCCGGAGTGTGACTCCTAAATTTTATCTTTTATCACGAAAATATCTATCTTGTGGAATAAGGAAGCATATATCTTCCCTAATTCCTAAATAGAACCGTGGAAATCTTCCTTGCTGAGGGGGAAACTGCCTAAGAGAGAACGCAGCAAGAGTTGCGCCTCTTGGAAGGATCGCAATTCAAACTGCGCCTCTTCCTGGGCTGCTTTTCCTCCAGTTTTCAGATTTCTTCCAGATTTCTTTCATAATCCTACTTTTACCTAAATTCCTTCACGTGATTAGTATAAATAGAGGCCTTCGCCTCATATATTTTTCACGCGAGTGTCCGTCCTTCTCTTCTCCCTTTGCATTTTAAGACCGCGCTCTTGCTTTTTGACGCTTACGTGCTTGCTCTACGCGACCACGTAAGCTCAGATCATTCTGAGTACCAGTCACGTTGCATAGACCGACCCACTTGACCACTGCACTTTAATGAACTCAATCAATCTGTTCTAAATCCTCTTACGAGGGCACTTTCATATTACATTGAGTCGAGCAATTACTAAAACAACAACTTAGTTAATCTCGCTTCGTCAAACATGTAAGTCTGAGGGTGTAAATCCCAATTTTCTTTATTGTATTTTATTTTGTATTAATTAATGTACGGATTTATATCACAAGTATGCTCAAAACTGAATTTAAAACAACCTTTTTACTCTATCTTTGCAACACAGCAGCGAAAGACGACCAAGAAGAAACGCATCAGCAGGTGCGCCTTCTGGAATAGTCGCAGCATCTGTTGCGCCTCTTCCAGAGATTGCTTCTCTGCTGCTACTCTTCTTCTTCTTCCTCGAGTATCTGTTTCTTTTTGTCTTTCTTTTTTCTATCTTTATTTTTTCAATTCTTATATTTTTAGTCTATGAAATTTATTTTTATTAATCCTTTTCAACTTAAATTCCTTATATTTAATATTTGCGGGTTTTCATCATTAAATTCGAACCCGGATTTAAGATACTCGGTTTGTTCATATCAAGTCCCTTGGATTCGTCTTTGATATATGATTTCCATTCTGTTTCATCATCAATCTTTATTTTCCAGTTTCCGTCTTAATCCATCTTCAAATTTTGCTCTTTTCGTTTCCAACGTCGTATAAATCATCTTTGTAACTCATTGTAATGTTTCGTTCATTCGGCCTTTTATCGCTTTATGACGGTTACATATGCATGTAATATGATTAAATCACTTCTACTCGAGTTATATACCAATAATCGACATTAATTAACCAACGAATAATAACGATTTAACCTGACTGACTTTCACAGTCAGAACCCAACTCAAGAACAGACGCACGGTCTGATGCGCCTCTTTTAAGGGACGCGGCCGGTGTTGCGCCTGTTCTAAGGTGGTTTCTGCCTCTGAACTCATCTCGTTCAGACGTAGCTTTTGTTTAAGGCTTTAATCGACTATTATTTCGTATTATAACTAATAATTCGATGTAGTTTCATATTTTAAATTCATTTCTTTTATTTTCTTTTCAAACCCTTCCGTTTTGAAGTGTACTTATGACGTAAATTCAAATTATCCTTGTAATTCAATTGTAATCCATTTATTGTAATTTATTTATTTCATGTTTATTTTGTAGGATTTATTTCCTTGGCAATTCACACGTAATCAATATAAATTCCAACTTCGACCCATTTAATTGTTAAATTAATTGTTAACCGACTTAGTCTAATTTCACATGCTAGGATTAAAACTTGGATGGTGCATTGCATGCATACAACTGACGACATATCAAATATAAAAAACTTCCCTGATCATTAGTAGAGGCCTCTATCGAGGCAGGCGGGGTTACGTGTTTAAAGAAACAAGCTGCCTAATACGTACCCTCACCCCTTACTCAAGATCTCTGTGAACATCCGTGTTCATTGGCATCACGAGAGTCATTCTAGACATAGAATGCTAAGGGTAACGAATTTCTTAGTATTCATGTCATTACTTTGTGTCTTGACATGACGCGAAGTATTCGAACGGTTCCAATTTTCCAGAAAAATTGACGGCCCATGACGTGCCTCGGCCTCGCGCCGGAGTTCCGTGGAAGAAGTGTCGCCGCCTTGAAACCAACGCGCGGGTGCGCGCGGCGCGGGTGGCTCTGTCCACAGATGTCCAATTGAATCTTACACACTCAATTTAGTTTACTTGTCATCTAATAATTGACTTCTCCTCTTTTCTTGGCCTTTGTACCAAGATCAAAGGTAAACAAATGACTGAGACGAAGAGAGTATAGTGAACATCTTCTAACATATTAAAAGCTTATATTCTATTCGATATTTTTTTAAGAATAGGGTGAGGATTTTATATTAAATCAGCTTCCGCTAAAGTTATAATAGCACGCTGAAAATTCGATAAAGGTACAATATCATTTCCCTCCGCCTCACAAAGCCTAGCAACAGAATGTGTTGCTTTATTTCCCCCACATTTAACATGAGAAACATAACTTATCGAAAAGAGAAGTAGATTACAAGTATCCTCTACACAAAGTCTCGCATCGGAGTCCTTGTTATTGATTTGTGCTTCACCGCTTTAATCAAATTAAGTGCATCGCATTCCAGAGGAATGTTAGCCAATCCCCTAGACTTCGCCACGTTAAAACAAAAATAGCAATTGGTGCTTCCGCGACCCTCATATCCCACCTTGTTTTCACCTTCTTGTTTCCTATCGACACGAGACGACCAATTACATCGCCTGCCACCACCCCCAATCCCACCTATTTATTGCTCGAGAGATACGCATGTTAATCATGATAATCCTCTGTGCAGGAGAAGACCAGGCATCATAACCCACATCAATCGCCCTTTTTTGCATCTCCAAGACTCTCTTCGGAAAGAGGCGATAATAAGCCACCATTTCTGTAAAGATTGTGAGCACCATCTCTCACGAAGGAGGTAATTCTTTGAATAGTCGTTAATAACGGATGGTCCATATCGCCTATGCCACAACCAAGAACCTCCAGCGATCTTCCCCATCCAGGTTCTACAACACCCATCTAACTTGGCCTTCATATAACATCTTTGGAGTTGCCTCACTTATATCTCAAAACCCGATATCTTCCCTACTAAATACACCAATCAAATACGAATAAACACCTTACACGAGTCACCATTTAGTTTACAACCAAAGTCCCACATTGCATCTAAATTTCACAAACGTCATAACTGATGTCTAAGCAACAATCACCCACAGTAGGATATTTGCTAATATATCTCCAACAATTGATCACAAACAGAACACAATTCATTACTCTAAACGATATAAATTTCCTTTAAAATACTTCCCGTAAACATAACAATAAAATGTTTCAAATCGAAATCGACATGACCCGGTGATGATCTGATCTGTAACCCGATAAAACTCAATTAAGGCAGATCCGAAATTGAAGGCGAACCAACCTATAACTCGAATCGACCAAATACAAGCTTTGACCCGACATGTCTCGACTCAACCCGACAGCTAACCCGACCCGAAAGATAACTTGAAATTGACCGTTCCGAAAGATAATCCGGCATTAACTCGAAATATAACACCGTCATAAATAAAAGGTCAAGGTGATAAAGACCAAAATCAATCAATACTATATATTAAATCCAGAAAACAAGGGACTTCAATGTAATTAAAGAAAGTTATACAAATTAATTATACTATATAGTTTTAAATCACTAGCACCGTGTGATGGACCCGATTAAGGGTTCTCAATGTAAATATTATATTGTTGGGTTAAAATTAAATTATATAGAAATTTGGTAATTTTCTTAAAAATTTGTAAGAGACTAAAACATGGTCAATTTCCTAAAAATAAAATAATTAATTAAGATGGTCAATTTCCTTAAAATAAAATAATTAATTAAGATGGTCAATTTCCTCAAAATAAAATAATTAATTAAGATGGTCAATTTCAAGGAGACTAAAAGAAAGAAAATGCTTGGTGATTTTCCTAATATTTATAGAAGACTAGAAGATGGTAAATTTCTTTAAAATAAAATTGTTAATTAGTATAAACATGCAAACTTATGGTATTAATTATTATCATCATAAAATTATATATTAAATTTAAATCTATGCAATTTTATTAAACTTTATAGTTTATTAGATGTATAGAGATGTTAATTATTTAACATACAAAAATATAATATAAATAGGTTATAAATAATTCAAGTTAGATTCCATAATATATAATATTGCATAATTTTTTCGATTTGATTTAATGCATATATGTAATATATTTATATAAATATATAATCCTCTTAAAATTGCATGTCTATGTAGTAAAACTAATTTCGTCAGTAAAGAAAAGAAGTGTAGTAACATTGGATATAGTTATATGATAGTAATCACTCATTTGAATAGTAAAAGTAACAATATTATCAGCGAGATTAGTGAAAGTGGTAGAAACAACGGGAGTAGTGAAATAATCAATATTAATGCGGCAATAGTGAAAGTAACAACAATTACGGAGGGAGTAGTGAAATTATCAATATCAATGCGGCAGTAGTGACAGTAACAATAATTACGGCGGGAGTAGTGAAAGTAACAATGATTACGGGCAAGTAGTGAAATGTTATTAGTATTGTTTCATTAATAAGAGTAAAATATTAATAACGGGAGTAGTGAATTTGTCTCAAATTTTATTTCATCGTAATTTTAGGATATGTCATAGAAAAATATATTAATGATAAATTTATGGGTTATGCAACTTTTAAATAATTTTATTTAATGAAAACAAAAATTAATGCTAAGTAGAGGTAGCTCGGGCGAAGCCAGGCACCAGTATTAGTATACCCACATTATGAACAACTTTTTAAAAGTATTTAAAATAACTAAGCCTATAATTTCGTTAAATAATAACCATAAATCAACTCAAATTGGTCAAATAATCTGGAAAAATTGACCAGATAACAAATTGATTAGCCAAAGTGCCAAACTAAGTAAAACCCAACTAAGCCCGACAAATTATCATAATTACCCGACCTGAAAATGACCAGACCCCATCAAATCTATCTAAATAACCCGAACCTAACCTGACCCGAATCCGAGCTAAGAATTGGCCCGACTAATCCTACCCGTAAGCCACCCGAATCCGACAGAGATTTAGTCACGGACTGAACCCAAGTAGACCCGATCCGACTGGACCCGACTAGATAACCTGTTGCCACCTCTAAGTCACGCCTGTCCATGTCAAGTACTCCCTCCGATCCAGACAAATGGTAACATAAGGAAAAAAAATGTTATTTAAGAAAAAGTGGAAAATTGAGTGGTAAAGTTGGAAACTTTGAATGGGGCCACTAGAATAATATATTGTGTAATTAAATAGTGGGTGAGTGGGTCATTTGATGACAAACATGTAAATAGGTAGTGGAGTATAAGGGTAACTTAGTTATTTTTTAGGTCAAATAAGGTATGTTATCATTGGTGTGGATCGTCCATTTTATGCAAGTGTTACCATTTGTCTGAATCGGAGGGAGTAATAACTTTTCATGCATAATTATAGTGAAAAACCGACTCTTAAACATTTAAGATGGAGTCTTGGTTTTGTACCGGTGGAATTTTAGAGCTGTTTAAATGCAGGTTTGGGTTGGATATGGGCCAGACCGTGAAAAAAAAAAGTTGCCCATTAAGACTTTAGTGGGCGGGACGGGACGGGCCATAATTATGGGCCAACTATTTTTGCCCTTACCCACCCTTTAGTCAAAAGTCGGGCGGCCCATGGGCTAATGGGCCGTAACACGAAACTTCAACAAATTACGTATTCGATATAGAATGACTTCTATTCAAGCTACTTTTTTTATACTACTTATCTTGTTTTGAAACTTAAAGTGATGTGTATAAATATAGGGATAGTGAAGAATTAAGTTAGAGGCAAAGATTGGATGTAAACATTATTGTTTGAACATTTATTTAAATTAGACGTTTTATTAATTAAAATATATAAATATTTTCGTTGTATATTAACCTTTATAGTTTACGTATTATTTTAGTGTTTCACATCCCTATAAAATTGATACGAGTATAATTTTCTTTAAAGCATCTTTTTTTTCGGTATTGCTTTTTCACATACGCCTTTTACTCTTTCACATACGTAGTTTACAATATTACCCTTCTCATTTCTTCATTCCTCTACCCAATCAATTGTTTTTCTCCCTTCCATAATCCCCTTTCACCATTAAATCACCACCACCTATCTCCATTAACCACCACACACCTCCATTAACCATCACCTCGCCGAAAACCCGTCACTCCGGCCGACCTCACATCTGCCGACCCCACGCCTGTGATTTCAGACAATTATAAAAGCCAGATAGAAGAAAGCACCACCAACAAGTCCACAAATATGTCTTCATAAAAGATTAGTAGAACTCAAAAGCTGTTGTGACCAATTTAATTCCATAAAAACTAATATGTATTGCATGTCATTTATCCTTTGAATGACGACTGTACATCTCAGTTGTTGTTTGACATAGAGAGTACAAACATCAAAGAATAGGAACGTACTGCATCATTTTCATTCGATAATCTAAAATTTTCAGAACTTTTAGGGTGATTAATTTTAGGACAAAATAATTAATAAACTAGTTTTTAACAATTGCTAAACAAATTAGTATTACTTCATTAATTGAAGAATTTGGAGAATTGTAATCCATTGTTCAAGTTTTAGAAGAATTAGGTTTTAATTTTCAATTGGTCTCCCTTGTGACGGGTTACCATTTGTGGCGGATATTTTGTGAGATAAAATGGTAACAAAATGGGTTAGTGGAGAAAGGGGACCACATGAATATTGTTGCAGAGAGAGAAAAAGTGGGTACATTGTGAGGTAAAATGGTATCCGTCACACGCTTGTGACGGATATGTCATGTCTTCAATGAGAATTTGTGTTTAATTTTAGGGAAAATGGTATATAAAGAACCTAATTTGTTTAGATTTAGGAAAAGTGTAGAATATGGAAACTTTATGAAAAAAAAAAAAAAAGGTATGTAAAAGAGTAAAATTCGTATGTGAAAGAGCAACACCTCTTTTTTTAAGAGCAAAAGTAAAGAATTTAAATATTAAACGGACCTAATAAACCAGCACATGGGCTTTTCTTGTTGTCCATGTCCGTCAATTTAACTTGGCGGATTGGACTTGGCCCGCCCTCTTAATTTTTCGGGTTAAAAATATTTGTCCAATACCACAAAATAAACAGGCTAGACGGAACGGGTCTAATGGGCGAAACGATCCATGAAGTAGCTATACGGTGGATGAATGACCTCCTTATTGATTCCTTAGATTCCTGGATTTAGTGTAAAAGTTCTTTCTTTTTGTTAATTTAATTTTGGACTTAGTCCGACCTTGCATTGATTGAGGTAGCAGCAAAAGTGGAACCATATGTACGATACAAATGCGATAGCTGAAAAAATGGAGAGATGATGCGGAAGAAGCAAGTGATTGAATGAGTCGTGAGTGGTACACGTCTATATATGACAACCTCATTGATGCCAGAGAATCACTGTCTCATTTGCAACTTGTATAACGTGACAACCAACTCATCTCTCTTCTCTTTTTTGTTTTCTTCTACCGCAAATTCTCATTTGTTTTTGGTACATACAAATTCTCATTTATGACGAACATATCCGTTACAAACTTGTGACGCGTCAAATATTACTCACTTGAGCAGATAAAGACAAACACTTTACAATTCCCTAAACTTATCTTATTTACACAAATGAGAGATACTTAATCCCTCATAAACTTGTAACGGATATACCCATCACAAGAGAGATTTATTATTATTCTACAGGACCTGTACTTACCCACCCTTCCTATTACTTAATCACTAAATTATGCAAGGATTATCCTAATCATAAAAGACTTCACTCATGTTTAAAAATACAATGTACTCCCGATCCCATGTTGAAAAGGGTAACCCCAGGCATGGACAGATCATGCTGTAGTATGCGTGACTTCTTATTTAGTAACATAACATTAGGTTATTAGCAATAGAGGTTTGTCAATAGATTTGTAAGATGATGTGTCAACTATTTTAGAGGTTTGTCTACAAACCCTCTATTGTTAGACATGGGTGTTGAGGTTCATGGATGAGAGGGGTTACAATATAATACAGGTTTGTGGAGAGAGTGTGAGAGAAGAAATAGTATAGTGAGCCATGTGATAAACTTTATTTATTGTTGGGATGAGGTTTGTATGTAAATGACTTATGTGGCATGAGAACAAACCTATTAGAGGTTCATCTACTGCTAATGCCCTTAATGCGCACAATTTTAGCTTTTTTTTTTTTTTTTTTTTTTTTTTTTTTTTTGCATAAATGACACCATAGTCTACTTTTTTTGGGATGTATCTATCAATAGCTATCTATTTCTATTTTTGATATATTTTTGTGAATCTCTCTCCTTGTGCAAGTGGAGTTTTGGGGTTTGTATTACTCAAAAAATTCTCGCATATTTCCTTGATCTTTGTGACAAAATCAAAAAAATAATTGATGGGGCATATTCTGCACCGCTGACCAAGTCAACACATTGAGCAAGGTCAAAGATATCCACAGCAAAGTCAACGACTTAGACAGTCTAGCCGATGCAACCCATCGGCTGTCACACTGGTCTCCGGCAAGCGCAAGGGGCACATATCCGCGTACTCATATCCAAGACCCTCGGCCGGCCTGCCATGGGTCCATCGGCCGAGGGTAGAGCGGTCTTTTCACCTGCTAACCACTTGGCCACTTGGCCACTACGTGACAAAAGGTGAAAGTCTATAAATACTCCTCAACTTTCATTGAGGAAAGGATCCAGAATTTAACCTAAGAATCACTATTCATCTGGTAATATCTTCTTTATCTCTCTACAATACATACACTAAGCCAAGCAACAACTTACCTCTCTAAGTTTACTGACTTGGGCGTCGGAGTGAGTACGCTCGGCCAAAGCCGAGCCCTCAGTTTGTTCATCGTTTCAGGAGACCGCAAGAAGGATTCCAGCAAAGACGTCATTCTACAAGCCACGGGTGGTAACAATACTTGCTCTGAAATTACACCCGGAATAATTGGCGCCGTCTGTGGGGATAGACACTAGAAGCTAGTCACATTCATTCCCAAACAAAAAATATAAACACAAAAAAAAACCCACCCCCAAAAGCTAAGAAGATGTCGAAACAACAAGAGGTATTCGTAAATGACGAAACCGAGCTACACCAAGATGATACCTTCCAAAATTCTGGAGTTGCGCAGCCCTCCACCGGCGGAGTAATCCAACCGGAATTCGGGATGCCAAATATGCCGGATACACCGCCGCCGACAGGTCACCATCATGGGACATGTGGTTGATGCAAAGAAATCGAAGATGCTCCCTGGACCTAATTGGGAGTACGCGCTCACACTTGTCACGCCGACAAGAGCGACGGAAACCGTCCAGGAGACCAGGGCCCAAAATGTGACCCCAAGAAACTTGAACGGAGCATTAGGAGAAGCTGACCCTGTCAAGACACCGGAGGAGCCCAAAGTGGTCGTGGTAGACCTAAGTCCTTCTCGCACTCGTGAGAGGACAGCGTCGCCGCGGCACAAACGAGGCACACGCCGGAGGAGCGAAAGAAGCCCAACTCGCCAGAGTTGGAGAAGAAGCCCGACTCACCAGAGTCGGAGGAGAAGTCCTTCTCGCTACGAGGAGAGAAGCCGGACTAGGAATGCGAGGAGCCGATCGCCGCGTGTCGTTCGACATGTGGTCAGACAGCCCCTCAGTGCCTATGTCCTTGAAACCGCCGTGCCAACCAAGCTAAAGTTGCCAACGTTCACATACAAGGGGGATAGTGACCCCACCGACCATGCCGAGACCTTCGAGTCGTACATGTCGGTGTGGGAACAACCCGATGAAGTTTGGTGTCGAGTCTACCCAACGAC
The DNA here is from genome assembly GCF_048544455.1 of Silene latifolia. Classification (NCBI taxonomy): domain Eukaryota; kingdom Viridiplantae; phylum Streptophyta; class Magnoliopsida; order Caryophyllales; family Caryophyllaceae; genus Silene; species Silene latifolia. Next base: position 53,141,181 of record NC_133536.1, read on the forward strand.
CTTGCACGGGATGGCTCAAAGTTGGTACAAGGGGCTACCCGACGGCTCGGTGTATTGTTACGCCGACCTAAGGGACGCCTTTCTAGCCTAATACTCTTGCAACAAGAGGAGGGCCGTGGAGACATCGGATCTCCTAACTATCAGGCAGGAGGGGGGCGAGACTCTACGGAGCTATATGAAGAGGTTCGACGCCAAGGTTCAGCATATTCGGGAGATTAATCCCGAGCTAGCAGCCTTCGCACTGATGAAAGGCCTCCCAAGGGGAGCCTTAAAAAACGAGCTCATCAAGTGCGGCGGCCTGACCTTGGACGCCGCCAGAAAATTGGCTGAACAAGCCATTAAGGTGGAGGACTACCACAACACCTGGGTAGGCCCCAGCGAGGCCGAACACTCAGAAAAGAAAAGCCGCCGGGAGGACGACCTGGATGAAGGACGCCGTGACGATAATCAGTCACGGTCCGGTGAAAGGCGCCACGACAATAATAGGTCACGGTCTGACAAGTCCGCAAGGAAACAGAACCCGGTTGGTACCGGGGGGAGTTCGGAAACGTACTCCCAGCAGCGGTATAAAAATCGCACCCCCCTGGTCGTATCGGCCGCCGAGGTCTTCGCCCGAGCAAAACGAGGGCCGAAATGGGAAAGACCCCCAAGGCGAAGGGGGACGGTGACACGAGCGATCGTGAGTACCACGGCCACACCGGTCACCTTATCGACAAGCGCAGGCATCGAAGAATGCCATTGAAGAGCTGATCCGGAAGGGAAGCCTCGGCAAGTACGTTGCCAAAGGCCAAAAATATGATGCCTGCGGTTCAGACAAGAAATCCGTCTTTGAACGGATAAGAGTGATCCATGTTGTCATCGGGGGCAACGAGAACGGTGGGTCCGCTCATGGGTACAAACGGCACCTGAACGACCTGTATCAGGCCATCAACTTTGTGCCCAACACAGCGCTCCCCGCTTCCAACATCCCCGACATGACTATTGGGAAGAAGGACTATGCGGGAGTCATCGCCCCTCACAGCGACCCACTTGTAGTCCATTTGGACATATCCAACCACCTGGTCAAGAGGTGCCTGATTGACACAGGCGCCTACACGAACATCATGTTCAGGGAATGCTTTCTCAACCTCGGTCTGAAGGTTGAAAACTTAAGCCCCTGCACCAGCCCACTGTACGGCTTTTCTGGGGCCGGCCTGGTACCCCTGGGGTCAATCAGACTGCCGGTGATGTTCGGCAAGGGGTATACGGCCAAGAATGTCCTAGTTGAGTTCGTGGTCATCGACGGCTCGTCCGCCTACAACGTTCTCATAGGCCGAGTCACTCTGATCGAGGCCGACGCAGTGATGTCCATCCGGGCCCTGACACTGATGTATGTCTCGGACCGGGGGGAAGCGCATAAGCTCGTCTCCAAGGACGAAAAGGACAAAGTGGTCAATGTCCAAATATCTGCCAGAGGGTGCAACATGCAATCCTTCAAAGTGGCGAAGAAATCAGAGAAGGGAAAGAGCCCATCCTTACAACAAGAGGGCAGCTTCATGGAGGCGACCGACGGCTGACTAAGGAGGGTGTGTCTTTAACGAGCCATGAGGACACTGACAACCTCGGGAAAAACTCTGTATAGCGGCGGAGGTGTCCAAGACAGATGTAGACACCCCGACGCATGTTTAAATCTAATGTAGAATAATCCAAGTTTTTCACCAAAGTGCTCATTTTTCCATAGTCACCCTCAAGAGACAGACGCCAGCTCACACTGTCACATCAACAAGAGCGGCAGTCATCAACAAGAAGCAGACTACCGTCGCAGTCACCCCAAGTAGTAGACGCCACGGCAGTCACCCCAAGAGGTAGACGCCGTCACAGTCACTCCAAGTGGTAGACGCCACGGCCATCATCATCAAGAAATAGACGCCAGCTCACACTGTCACATCGACAAGAGCGGCAGTCACCCCAAGTAGTAGACGTCACGGCAGTCACCCCAAGAGGTAGACGCCGTCGCAGTCACTCCAAGTGGTAGACGCCACGGCCGTCATTACCAAGAAGCAGACGCCAGCTCACACTGTCATATCGACAAGAGCGGCAGTCATCAATAAGAAGCAGACTACCGTCGCAGTCACCCCAAGTAGTAGACGCCACGGCAGTCACCCCAAGAGGTAGACACCGTCGCAGTCACTCCAAGTGGTAGACGCCACGGCCATCATCATCAAGAAATAGACGCCAGCTCACACTGTCACATCGACAAGAGCGGCAGTCACCCCAAGTAGTAGACGCCACGGCAGTTACCTCCAAGAGGTAGACGCCGTCGCAGTCACTCCAAGTGGTAGACGCCACGGCCGTCATTACCAAGAAGCAGACGCCAGCTCACACTGTCACATCGACAAGAGCGGCAGTCTACATCAAGAAGCAGACGCTGGCTCACACTGTCACACCGACAAGAGCGGCAATCACCCTCAGGAAGCAGACGCCGCGACAGTTACGACCAGCGCAGTTGATACTCGCAAAAACGATCGAAACGCCTTAAAAAGCGTTTAAACACAGTTGGGATGCGCACTCTAGACCGCCTCGGCCAGGCCGAGGCGGAAGCAAAAAGACGACTCAGACGAAGACGAAAAAAGACCTCGGCCAAGCCAGAGGCAAAGTAAAGACGCTAAGTACAGTTGATACGCTCAACTATTAGCGCAAGGAAGCTCAAAGTGAGGTAAAGACCTCGACCAAGCCGAAGGCAAAAGAAACGAACTCTTCTTGAAAATAATAACAAGTTACAAGTGAGGAGAATACAGACGACGGCCGTCCCCATAGGGATAAGCCAAAACACAACCTACCAAAGTTGTACAAAATACAAGGAAAAGAAAATCAAAAAGTTACAAATATGTCATTTAAAGCGCCAAAAGATGGCAGGGAGGAAGGGCTTAATAATTGGCTCCCGAACAGCTGAAGCTATCCGAGACGCCGGGTGAGCCTGGTGACGACCGCCCGTCTCCCTATGCCTGTTGCTGCTTGCCATCAGCAGCGGTAGCAGCATCTTCTTCTATGGGCAACCCAGCAGCGTTCTTAGCAGCCTCAGCTTCAGCAGCCTCAGCCTTAGCCTCAGCAGCCCTCATTCTCTCGGCTTCCTCCTTGGCCGCCCTAGCCTTCTCAGCGAGAGCCGCCTTCTCCGCGGCCGCCTCTTTCTCTATCTTCACCCTCACCGCCTCTTTGGCCTTCTCCTCCACGGCTTTCTCCTTAGCTTCGAGCTTGTCGTCAAACAGCTCGTCAAATTTGTCCCACGGAAAGGAGCCATCAAGAGGGAAGAGCTCCCCAATCACTTCCCTGGCAGCTTCTTCGGCCAGATCCCGGTATTGGGCGCACATATCAGGAAGCATGGCGGTTTGGAGCATCTCAATGTCCTCCTCCTTTTGTCTGATGATGGCCTCCTTGCTCCGAATTATCTTCCCCTGGATCTGAAACTGGCCCCTGATTTCGTTCCTCTGCTGGAGATAAAGGTCGGCGTGCCTCTGAACAAGGTTACACTTCTCCGGCGACTTAGCGGCTTCGGCCGTCGCTGACCTCGGCCTTGGCTCTCTCAAAGAAGGACCTCCTTTTCAGCATCCTCCCTGAGTTTTCTCTCAGCCAAGAGCGTCTTCTCAGCATCTCCCCTAAGCCTCTGCTCATTGAGGAGATCCAGCTTCGCCGACACGGCCACCTGCTTAGTGGCATTACGCTCAAGAACAGATTAAGCCACGGCTTTCTCCTGCTCTATGATACGAGCACCGGTCAGCTCGTTCCACCTCGCTTGACTCCTTGATCGCCTTCGTGCCTTCCACTATAAGTCGGGAGACGGAAGCCTTCTGGGATGAAGAGTCAATGGTGACGCTTTGATCACCAGCCTGCACTTGCTGGGAAGCCTTCTGGGATGAAGAGACAATAGTGACGTTTTGATCACCAGCCTGCACGGGGCTCTTCTCCACTCGCTGCTCGTTAAGAGCAACGGCCGACAAAGAGTGATCTGCACAATTCAATTAAAGCATCCATGTCAACATACATGGACATACCGGAGAGCCTGTCATCGGAAACGTCTAATGAACCGGTTAAATCTGGGCCACGAGATAGATATGTACCGTGTTTGGCTTTCTTGGCCGGGGGACGCATTTCCTTGCTGGCAGCAGCTTCAGCAGTAGCAGGAGCAGGCTCCTTCCTCTTACGGACAAGAGGAGATTCCTCCGCATCGGAGTCCCCCCATTAGTAATATCAACGATCTCCACCGTCTCCTTCTTAAGGGGGGGGATGGGAGGTGGAACCGGTGTCGACGCCGTCAGTTGTTGATCCACCGAAGACTTTGTTTTCCGCGTCCGGCGCGCCATGCTACTAACAACCTTCGCCTGGGCCGCCTCCATATCCAAGCCCTTCAGTTGTTGATCCATGAGATCATTCGGCGACGTTCTGCGGTCACGGGTTAAAGCCTTAGGGTGCAAATCAGCAACGGTCTTATCTTTGTTCAGCCCCATCCTCCGAAAGATATCCTCAGACAGGTCCGGTCCAAAGTGGTCTGCAAAGGAAACAAGGCAAGAGTTAAATAGAAGAAATAAATCAAAGTTCAACAGAAACGTTGAGAGCAGAGATGGGCCTCACACCGACCCCATTCACCCTGCGCTAGGGCCGGTATGAGGCCGACATGGCAGAGCGGCTCATCCGAAGAATGATCTGCGTTGGGGAATCCATCTTTTCGGCACCCCACTCTTGTCCGCCTCAAAAAGCCTCATCGCCGGCTTCTCATCCGCCTTAAGAGGAACCTTTTGGCGTCCATCTTAAGCTTTTTCCGGAGACCATCATCGTCATGCTCCGCCTTAGTCTCGCACCGCAAGTTAACTTGGTGCTGGAAAGACCGGGGCAGCGGATAGTCATTTGGCACCTCAACATACACCCACCGACCTTTCCAGTCTTTGCAGGAAGAAAGTTTATCAACTGAGACGTAACCCGGCTCCATTTGCACACTGTACCACCCGACGCGACCAGAAAACGACGGCTTAAGGTGGTGAAGACGACGGAATAAATTAACCGTTGGTGTAACACCCCCATTTATTTAAGGGCCTGAACTAGGACTCCTCAGATAAATGATGGTGTTACCATCTCGGTAGCCCGAGGCAGTAGATAACAAAGGAAAGAAGCACAGTACTTTATTAAAATGTTTATAGTGACATTACAACTGAAATAGAAACAAGTCTCCAAATACGACCAAATAATAAGTCTGATAAAACTACTCAAAAGACTAAGGTGAGCTAGGCACTAAGTCGGTCATCCAAGCTCTCTTCCCGGCCAGCTCCCATCAGTCTCTGAATACCTGTCAATCTGCTCCCCAGTAATTGGATCATCACAGGCGTACACGAATACACGGGGTCAGCCATGAAGCTGAGTAGGTAATACAATAACAGTAACATAAAACACATACTCCTCCATCACCAACACCGCCATCACAACTCACAACCCGGACAACCCAGCCATACCGATCCCCGGTAGACTATAAATATCGACCGTAGCCGATCGCACTCGCTTTTGAGGACACCAGGGCAAGTCCCGAGAACCCGCCGGGCCTTATCACAATGTCATCATCACCACCTCCACCAACTCCAAGGTAATAATATAATAAAACAGTTCAACAATAGTACTTAACGGAATTAAATCAGACAAACATATTATAACATGTAAATCACCGATGCAGTCAATCCAGTCACATAATACGATATCAAGTCCAGTGTATTTCCCCTACCTCAAATAGTGATAGAAGCTAACTGCAGATCAGAAGTACTCCACCCGAAACTCGCCACCTAAACATATATATATAACATAATTAATTCTCTTACTAATCCCGTTCCCATACTCAAAAGTTACTATAAGTAGAAACTTTCTCAAATTAGAAATTACTAAAAATATAAGTTACTCAAAATAGAAAGTTTTCCAAAATAGCAACTACCAAAAGAATAGCAAGTTACTAAAATAGTAATTTCCCGAAATAGAATCCCGACTCAAAAGCTTAAATATATTATTCCGTCACCGCTACTTAAAATTAACTTAATAATCAAAACTAATAATATAAATATTGGAAGTATACGCATTCCCGACTCATTAAAATAAAACCCGTAACAAAACAATTTCAAAAACAACGCACGACACACTACACGCACACTCCCTTTTACAACCCGTCACAACCGCCCCTCAACCACCAATCCTCACCGCCGACCACCAGGCCTGACACCAGGTCTGGCCTGGTCACCACCCACCACCACCAACGTGGTCGACCCACGCCGGCGGTCCTAGCCACCACCACAAAAACCCCCTGCCTGCGTTCCTGCCGCCACAAACGCCATGAACAGCCCCCTTTCCCAACTCGCCGACCACCACGACACTCCCCTGCCACCTGACCAACCACCACCATTGACACCCGCCGCACGGCGACTCGACACACGTGGCACCACCGATTCGACCTCCCCGAGTCCACGGTGGTGCCACCCCTTTACCCTATGTCCGAAATGCATCCCAAAAACGCCCCACCAACCCGACACCTAAACACCACCACTGAAACCACCACCAGCCACGACCACCACTATAACCACCACCATCTGACTCGACTCCACACCCACAACGCATCCCACAACCCCACGACAGCCACAACAGTCCCTACAAGACACATAACACAATTCAAAACAGCGGGACAGAAATGAAAACGGGAGATCTTACCTATGACGGCCGTCGACCTGTGCTTTTCCGGCCAGCACCACCACCCTCGACCACTAGCAAAGACTCCCCTGGACTCCTGGCAGACCCTACTACCTCCACACTCACCGGCGTGCTCTCTTTGGCCGTGTATAAAGCCTAAACGAGAGAGGAAGGAGGGTTGTTGTTTTGTGTTGTCAAAATGACGGTAGGGAAAAGGGATAGGGTTTTAAAGGTGAATTAGGGTTTGTTTTTAGGGTTTGGTGAGGTAAAATGGTAGGTGGGTAAATGGGTAGTAAGTGGGTAAATGGGTTATGACCCCTCGACCCAAAATGCCACTTAAATAATAAACCCGACTCATCTTACGATATAATTTAAACAATTATTTTTACGCTTTTTATCATTACCTTTACGCCACCATTAAATAACAAAACTCGCCCAAACGATAATAAAATACGGGGTATTACAGTCTTCCCCCCTTAAACAGAACTTCGTCCCGAAGTTCGCCCCCATACCAAACATGTCATACGAAAAAAAAATATAAAAGACATCTCGTATAACTAACACGGTCAAACACACTACTAGACTACATAAACACGAAATGTTACATTCTACCCTCCTAAAAAGAAAGTTACGTCCCGTAACTTACCTCAAGTGAACAGATGTGGATAACTCTCTCTCATCGCGGCCTCGGTTTCCCAGGTAGCCTCCTCTGCTTTATGATTAGACCACAACACTTTCACTAAAGCCGTCTCTCCGTGCCTGGTCTTTCTAACCTTCCTATCCAAGATCTCCTTAGGCGTCTCGATGTAAGTCAACTGCTCGTCCACCTCGACCACATCATGGCTCAAAATGTGCGAAGGATCACTCAAATATCTCCGCAACTAAGAAACATGGAAGACATTATGCACCCTGGCTAAAGCTGGTGGTAGAGCTAGCCGATATGCCACTTCCCCAACTCTATCCAAGATCTCATATGGCCCAATAAACTTCTGGCTCAACTTTCCCCGCTTCCCGAATCTCATCACTCCCTTCATCGGAGACACTCTAAGAAGTACTTTCTCCCCCACCTGGAAAGAAATGTCGCTTCTCCTAGCGTCAGCATATCTCTTCGCCGGTCCGGGCAGCCCTCATCTTCGTCGAATGATCGTGCACTGTTCAACCATCTCCGAATCATCTCTCGGTCCCAAAACTACCGCATCGCTCGATCATCCCAACACACAGGACTCCTACACTTCCCCGCCATACGAGCCTCAAATGGAGCCATCCCAATACTAGCGTGGTAACTGTTGTTGTATGAAAACTCAATCAACCCCAGTCTATCCTCCCAAGACCCGCCGAACTCCAAAACACAAGCCCTCAACATGTCCTCGAGCGTCTGAATAGTCCTCTCTGTCTGACCATCTGTAGCTGGATGAAAAGCGGTGCTCATCTTTAACTGAGTACCCATTAGTGACTGTAACTCCTGCCAGAATTTGGATAGAAACCGGAGTCTCTATCGGAAATGATGTCCTTGGGTACACCATGCAGCTTCACCACATACTGAACATAAGCCTTGGCCAACTCAGCTTTACTCCAAGTATCCTTCATGGGAATAAAGTGAGCCGACTTGGTTAGCCTATCCACGATCACCCAAATCATATTGTTACCTTTCTGAGTTCGAGGCAACCCAACAATGAAATCCATGGAAATGCTTTCCCACTTCCACTCTGGCACATCTAGTGGTTGAACCTTCCCTTGCGGTCTCTTATGTTCACCCTTCACTCTCTGGCATGTCAAGCATCGAGCTACGAACTCAGTAACTTCCCTCTTCATATTTGGCCACCAAAAGGTCTTCTTGAGGTCCTTGTATAACTTATCTCCCCCAGGATGAACCGAGTATGGCGTGGCATGTGCCTCAGTAAGAATCTTCCTTTTCAGCTCATCATTATCGGAACACACCACCGTCCCCCAAACCTCGGACTACCATCAGCATGGATAACAAACCCGGAATCAACCCCGCCTTCGCTCGATCTGTCTTTGCGCCACTTCTGAATTCTAGCATCGGTCTTTTGTAGCTCTCTAATCTCCTCATATAACTCTGGCTCAACGGTCAAGTCCCCAAGAGTCTCTCCTTGCCGGATCACGTGGATTCCCATCCCCCGCACTCATTATGCATCCTCACTCTAGATCTAGCACCGCTCAAAGCATGGATGGATTTCCGCTCAAGGCATCGGCTACGACATTTGCTTTCCCCTCATGATAAAGTATCTCCATGTCATAATCGCCAATCAATTCGATCCATCTCCTCTGTCTCATATTCAACTCCTTCTGTGTGTAAATGTACTTTAAGCTCTTGTGATCGGAAAACACCTTGAAGGTAGCCCCATAAAGATAGTGTCGCCATAGTTTGAGCGCAAACACCACGCCCCCAACCCGGATCATGAGTAGGGTAATTCTCCTCATATGTCTTCGATTGTCGAGAAGCGTAGGCGATTACCTTCCCGTTTTGCATCAATACGCACCCTAGACCCTTCTTGGAAGCATCGGTATACACCTCGAAATTATCATTCCCATCTAGTAGTGCAAGGATAGGAGAGTGTAGTGAGTCGTTCTTTGAGGGTTAGAAACGCCTCCTCACAACTCTCATCCCAAACAAACCTGTTCTCCTTCCGCATCAAGGACGTCAATGGCTTGGCGATCTTTGAGAAGTCCTTGACAAACCTTCGGTAATAACCTGCTAGCCCCAAGAAGCTTCGGATCTCACCCACATTCTTAGGACTCGCCATCTCTCACACCGCCTCAATCTTGCTAGGATCAACCGACACCCCTTCCTTGGAAATCACATGGCCGGAAAAGCAACTTTCTTCAACCGAACTCACACTTGCTCGCCTTGGCATATAACCGGTTCTCCTCCAAGGTTTTCAAGACTAACCTCAAATGTTCCTCATGTTCCTCCTCATTCTTGGAGTATACCAGAATATCATCGATGAATACAACCACGAACTTGTCCAGGTAAGGACTGAACACTCGATTCATCGGTCCATAAACATCGCCTTTGGCGCATTAGTCAACCCAAATGGCATGACCACGAACTCATAGTGCCCATATCTTGTTCTGAAAGCGGTCTTAGGTATATCCTCGTTCTTAATTCTCAATTGGTGATAACCTGACCTCAAATCGATCTTAGAGAAAACTCCGGCTCCACTCAATTGATCGAACAAACCATCGATCCTTGGCAAAGGATAACGGTTCTTGATGGTCACATTGTTCAACTCACGGTAATCCACGCAAAGTCTCAAGCTTCCATCTTTCTTCTTGACAAACAAAGATTGGTGCTCCCCAAGGTGAAACACTAGGTCGTATGTAACCTTTCTCGCCTAGCTCATCCAATCGCTTCTTCAATTCCTCCATCTCTTTCGGCCCCATACGGTAAGGTGGTTTAGAAATCGGCCCTGTTCCTGGCTTCAGATCAATGGAAAAGTCCACTTCTCTTTTCGGTGGTAATCCTGGAATGTCCTCCGGAAATACATTCTCGAACTCTCTCACTACTGGAATCTCAGACACCTTAGGGGTCTCCGACTCACTATCCCACATCTGACACAAGATTAACTGGTCCCCTTTCCTCAGACTCGACTTCAGGGTATTAACAGATATGAATTTGACTCTTGGCTTGACCACATACCCCTTATAAGACACCCTAACTCCCTTAGGTCCCCTCAAAGAGATCTTCTTCTGATGGCAGTCGATAAAAGCTTTGTACTTCCCTAACCAGTCCATCCCCTTAATCACCTCAAAACCCCCCAAGGGAAACTCTATAAGGTCACAGTGAAACACAACCTCTCCGATCTGAATTGGTACCCCAGTGTAGACTCTATCACAAGATACCGACTCCCCCGAAGGTACCACTACCGAATCAACAATTCTATCATATGACTTAAGGTTTAAGACTCTGGCATGCTCCGCAGATATAAAAGAATGTGTAGCTCCGGAATCAAACAACACAAAGGTGGGTTTAGAGTTAACAGGAAATGTACCAGTCACCACATGAGAGTCATTCTTAGCTGCCTCCTTGCCCATGGCGAAGAGCTTGCCACTGGACTTAGCCCCACTCTGATTTGAAGAAGCTGTTCCCGCATTGTTTGTTCCCTTCATTTGCGGTCTTCGAAAGTTGGTGCTCCCACTCTGCCGGGCTCTGCCGATTCCGGTTCGGTAGTTGTTGTAGCTTCCTTGGTAGCTGTTACTAGCTCCAGACCTCGCACCTCCCCCATAGCCAGACATAGGTGTGCGATAACCGTTATACCTGACCCCACCGAACGAGAGCCACCGAACCCGGACATAGGTGCCCCTGTATCCACGGGATCGATTCGCCCCGGATGATCGGCATTCAAACCTCTTGTGTCTGTCTTTCCACAGCCAAAACAAGTAAGCCCCGCAGAACTACCTCCCCCACCGGTGCCCCGGAAGCCACCTCCACTCGAGCTCTCATACCCCCCGGGGCACCGTTAGTGGAGTACCCACCATATCTGCCCGAACTCGCTTCTTTGCCCCAAAGTATTATCACTTGTGGTCTCCAGCTTCCTTTTCTCGGCCTTGCCTTTCTTATCGGCCTTGATGCATTCCGAGAGTCTTTCGAAGACACCGACCCTCAAGTAAATGTCCTGAATCGTAGTGGGTGGGGGCTGTGAGCTCTTCTTGATGTCCATAGAGAGTCCTCGCTCAAACCTCATAGCCATCATAGCTTCATTCTGTCCAAAGTCATCAATGTATGAGGATAAACGTCGAAATTTCCGATGATAAGTCTCCACTTTGTCATATCTTCTGTCATCTTGAAGGTGTCAAACTCCTCCCGAAGTTTGGCTTTTTGGAACTCGGGCATAAACTCATTCTTCAGAAGCTCTTGGAATTCCAACCAAGATACATGTCCCGTCTCAAGATCCCTAGCAACCTCTCGTATCTCCACCTTGTTCCTGGTCCACGATCCACCATTTGTGGCCCTAAGATAGTGGGCGACTTGATCCACTGCAGCTCTTCCGGACATGCTAACAGTTCAAACAGTTGGTGAACTCTCTACACCATTCCCCCCAAAGAATCGTGGTTCTCCTCTCCAGTGAATTTTGTGGGGTTATGCCTTGCCACAATGGTACTCATCTTTCCCGGATCCAATCGTTTGGCCTTTAGGGCCTCATTCTCACCAAGTAGTTGATCTAACTCTTCCGGGTGATGTTTACAACCGTGTTCCTTCTTGGAGGCATGACTACAAGAGAATTTTAGGAATTAGCTGCAACACAAAACACTTTGGTAATTCTAGCCAATTCTTTTACTCTTATCTTACTTGTCTATCTAGCATGGCTTAGGGATCACATAACCGCATATCACTAGGCATAGCCTTCTGACACAACTTAATAGATGTATAAGTATAAATCAACCTTAAAACATGCAAAGTATTATGCCACAACCTCCTATCAACTTTTTATGCAACAATTATCATATCAATCAGTTAATACTTAGGCAATAATATATGGAGTTATGCTCAGTATCATGCAACTTCTCTACCCTTCCTCTCATATGCACTCAGGGTTCCCGGGTCAAACTGAGAGGGCCAATGGTTCGGTGTGAGGGGGCCCCTTACTCATCCCTTACCTTTAGTGTGCTCCTAACAGTTCTATCCCGGGGTTCATTTTATTTGACTCTTCCTAAATTCATTGGATTCATTGGTTTAGGCCTGAGGATCGTTCTCTCTGATACCACTTTGTAACACCCCCATTTATTTAAGGGCCTGAACTAGGACTCCTCAGATAAATGATGGTGTTACCATCTCGGTAGCCCGAGGCAGTAGATAACAAAGGAAAGAAGCACAGTACTTTATTAAAATGTTTATAGTGACATTACAACTGAAATAGAAACAAGTCTCCAAATACGACCAAATAATAAGTCTGATAAAACTACTCAAAAGACTAAGGTGAGCTAGGCACTAAGTCGGTCATCCAAGCTCTCTTCCCGGCCAGCTCCCATCGGTCTCTCGAATACTGTCAATCTGCTCCCAAGTAATGGATGGATCATCACGCGCGTACACGAATACACGGGGTGACCATGAAGCCGAGTAGGTAATACAATGATAAAGAACATAAAACACATACTCCTCCATCACCAACACCGCCATCACAACTCACAACCCGGACAACCCAGCCATACCGATCCCCGGTAGACTATAAATATCGACCGTAGCCGATCCGCCACCGCTTGTTGAGGACACCAGGGCAAGTCCTGCAGAACCCGCCTGGGCCTTATCACAATGTCATCATCACCACCTCCACCAACTCCAAGGTAATAATATAATAAAACAGTTCAACAATAGTACTTAACGGAATTAAATCAGACAAACATATTATAACATGTAAATCACCGATGCAATAATCCAATCCACATAATACGATATCAAGTCCAGTGTATTTCCCCTACCTCAAATAGTGATAGAAGCTAAGCTGCAGATCGAAGTACTCCACCCGAAACTCGCCACCTAAACATATATATATAACATAATTAATTCTCTTACTAATCCCGTTCCCATACTCAAAAGTTACTATAAGTAGAAACTTTCTCAAATTAGAAATTACTAAAAATATAAGTTACTCAAAATAGAAAGTTTCCCAAAATAGCAACTACCAAAAGAATAGCAAGTTACTAAAATAGTAATTTCCCGAAATAGAATCCCGACTCAAAAGCTTAAATATATTATTCCGTCACCGCTACTTAAAATTAACTTAATAATCAAAACTAATAATATAAATATTGGAAGTATACGCATTCCCGACTCATTAAAATAAAACCCGTAACAAAACAATTTCAAAAACAACGCACGACACACTACACGCACACTCCCTTTTACAACCCGTCACAACCGCCCCTCAACCACCAATCCTCACCGCCGACCACCAGGCCTGACACCAGGTCTGGCCTGGTCACCACCCACCACCACCAACGTGGTCGACCCACGCCGGCGGTCCTAGCCACCACCACAAAAACCCCTTGCCTGCGTTCCTGCCGCCACAAACGCCATGAACAGCCCCCTTTCCCAACTCGCCTACCACCACGACACTCCCCTGCCACCTGACCAACCACCACCATTGACACCACCGTCGCACGGCGACTCTGACACACGTGGCACCACCGATTCGACCTCCCCCGAGTCCACGGTGGTGCCACCCCTTTACCCTATGTCTGAAATGCATCCCAAAAACGCCCCACCAACCCGACACCTAAACACCACCACTGAAACCACCACCAGCCACGACCACCACTATAACCACCACCATCTGACTCGACTCCACACCCACAACGCATCCCACAACCCCACGACAGCCACAACAGTCCCTACAAGACACATAACACAATTCAAAACAGCGGGACAGAAATGAAAACGGGAGATCTTACCTATGACGGCCGTCGACCTGTGCTTTTCCGGCCAGCACCACCACCCTCGACCACTAGCAAAGACTCCCCTGGACTCCTGGCAGACCCTACTACCTCCACACTCACCGGCGTGCTCTCTTTGGCCGTGTATAAAGCCTAAACGAGAGAGGAAGGAGGGTTGTTGTTTTGTGTTGTCAAAATGACGGTAGGGAAAAGGGATAGGGTTTTAAAGGTGAATTAGGGTTTGTTTTTAGGGTTTGGTGAGGTAAAATGGTAGGTGGGTAAATGGGTAGTAAGTGGGTAAATGGGTTATGACCCCTCGACCCAAAATGCCACTTAAATAATAAACCCGACTCATCTTACGATATAATTTAAACAATTATTTTTACGCTTTTTATCATTACCTTTACGCCACCATTAAATAACAAAACTCGCCCAAACGATAATAAAATACGGGGTATTACAGTTGGAGCCTCTCCCTTGAAGAGACAGAGCCAGACAAAGCCGACTATGGTCCTAATGGCCAACGGGTGCAGTTGGGCCACGACGACGTTCATGGCCCTAATAATGGCCATAACGTATTCATTCAGCGGAAACCGGAGCCCGTACTCCAAGTGCCGCATGTATACGCCGATGCAACCCGGTGGAGGGCAACAAACGGCCTGACCCTCCTCAGGGACAACAATTTTGTATCCCCTGCCAAAGTGGAAATGGCCCTCGAAAAATGTCTCGCCGGAACAACTGGCGAACTTATGAGTCCAAGCACGGTCAAGGCGGACCTTACAGGCGTCCCCGTGATCCATGACGTACTGCCTCCCCTCATTAGGATGAGCCCTTCCAGCATCATCACCGAAATCATCATCATCCTCCCATTCCTCCAAAATTTGAGGATCAACTTCAGGAGAAGGAGACCTAGGGCCCCCAGACTTTATCGGGATGGCGTCTAGTATCCCCCCCTCATCAAGACGCGACGGGGAACCCCCCTGGCGCAGAAGCGCTAGTCCCGGCATCGGCAGAAGACATGTTCACGACAATTACTTAACAAAATAAAAGAAAATTTGTTTGTTTACCTTGAAGAAAAACACCCGCCGGAGTAACAACTCTAAAAATTAGAAGACAAAGAAGCCCTTGAAAGTTTAGAGATGAAAATTTTGGAGAATGAAATTGGTGGCCAAATTCACGGAACAACTGCCCTATTTATAGGGAGAAGCCCATGAAGAAGGACCAATCAGGGCACAGCCCATGAAGCGTCAGCCAATCAGCGAACAGACACGTGTCAGACATGCAAACACGGAATGTCAATCGTTGCAACAGTTGAACGTCAATCAATGCAACAGTGACCAAGCGTCTTCAACACACCCCTTCATATCTCTTTGCCTATTCATCTTACTCAACAAATTCCTAGGTATCGCTCTCCGCCGCCACATGATCAACCAAGCTAGGAAGCACGGCACCGGGGGGCACTCAAAAACAACCTAAGCACTCTCAACCCCGGGTCTCGGCCGGCGTCACTTTCTTTTCCACATCGGATGCCCTTTACACATCCATGTGGAGGGGGGATATGGTACGGCCTAAGCAGAACCAGGCCGAGGTAGAAGAAGCCGATACAGAAAAAAGTTTCAGAAAATACTTGCGCAGAATATACGCTCAACATACATCGGAGCCCATACCACGGCATAGACTACGCTGGGGGCAAATTGATGGGGCATATTCTGCACCGCTGACCAAGTCAACACATTGAGCAAGGTCAAAGATATCCACAAGCAAGTCAACGACTTAGACGAGTCTAGCCGATGCAACCCATCGGTCATGTCACTGGTCTCGGCATAAAGGCGGCCGGCCGGGGCACATATCCGCGTACTCATATCCAAGACCCTCGGCCGGCCTGCCATGGGTCCATCGGCCGAGGGTAGAGCGGTCTTTTCACCTGCTAACCACTTGGCCACTTGGCCACTACGTGACAAAAGGTGAAAGTCTATAAATACTCCTCAACCTTCATTGAGGAAAGGATCCAGAATTTAACCTAAGAATCACTATTCATCTGGTAATATCTTCCTTATCTCTCTACAATACATACACTAAGCCAAGCAACAACTTACCTCTCTAAGTTTACTGACTTGGGCGTCGGAGTGAGTACGCTCGGCCAAAGCCGAGCCCTCACTTTGTTCATCGTTTCAGGAGACCGCAAGGAGGATTTCAGCAAAGACGTCATTCTACAAGCCACGGGTGGTAACAATACTTGCTCTGGAATTACACCCGGAACAATAATTATTGATCGACATGGAGGAAGTAATTTATACGTAAATGTCAAATCATTTTTTACTTTCGTATTTTAAAGATATTTTGTAGATTTAGATTTATCAACTGCTCGGACCAAATATTGCGCATTTAACCTTGAAATAACAGGAAAATTCACGCACTATTCGTGAGTTTTGACATTTTGCCCAAAATATCAAATTTTGATCCAGAAAACTTCAAGAGGTCATAACAGTGTTTAGTAGTTCAGAAATTGACAATAGTCTTTTTTTCCCAAATCGATTATCTTTCCGAGAAATACGATTTCAAAAAAAATATATAATCTTTGGAACCCGTGCCTATGAATTTTTGTATGTCAAAGTTCTTTTGGCCGTTTGGTCACAACTCACAAGTTACAAACTCCACAAATTGAAAGATGATCGATTTGAAAAAAAAAAATTGTCACCTTCTAAGCTTATGAATATGAGTTATGACCTCTTAAAGTTTTTCAATTTAAAAAATTGGGTATTTCGTACAAAATATAAAACCTCGGGGATACAGCGTGAATTTTCCGTAAAATAATTGTACACAAAACCAACTTATCCCAAGATCATGATTAATTATGGACAATTCTTTTTCTTATTTATGGTCGGAGTTTTTAAACTAAAGTCACTCAAACAAAGATGAACTTTGCAATAATCTGAAAGAAACCCAACAAACGATCAAACCTCTTCTCCCCTCACACCTTACAAGAACAAGAAGAAAGCTACAAGATCACAAAAGCCGGGTGAAGAGGCGAAACATTTGAGTACACTTGGACGGATTGATATGCAATTATCTTTCTCGCTCTCATCAACTCACTCTCCATGTAAACTCCAGATCTCTTAGAGGGAGAACATTCCGACCACGTCAAAGCACAACGAATTTTTACGAGCAACCTTTGCTCATATCTCTGCTCGACCGATTATATTTGAGATGACTTTTTACAAGTTGTCCAGCAGCAATGGCTGACATCAAAGACAGCTCCCCGGCAAGCACAGATCCGGCAACTATGGATGCCAACTGTCTGGCATTCCCTCCGGCAGACTCCCTGTTTGCACCCTTTACTCCAAGAAGGTTAAGGCAGGCTGATTGAGATGCTAATTGGGTCCCACCACCTACTGTTCCGACCTGGTACATGGACGGATAAATATAGGTCAGAAAGTAACCCTCAAATTCTATTTTTGTATAAGAGGACTCACTATGGCAGTTTCGAGGCGGACTGCTTTTGAACTTTGAGTCATGAGAGTATCGCTACTAAATGACTTCAACCCTAAGAGTCTAGCAAGCTCCGAAAAGGATGAATTGAAAACATTAGCAGCATACAACATATTATACAAAGATCTGCGTATTAGGCCATATAATCCAACCTACACATGCAAATGGTCCCGAAAGAGCAATTATGGCCCGGAACACCCAACATTCCACATTATTTTGTCAGCGCTTAGCAACCACATGTAATTGAAAACAGGGGCACAAATGAACTTGGACCACATTAGACTATTAGAGCATAGATTTCGTAATTTCAACCTTTGTCGTGTAATAAGCGAGGGGACTAGGGGAAAATAATGTATAACCATGTGTACAAAACTACAAACCCCCGCTTCAATGATGGGTGAAAAAAAAAGATCGTAGAATCTGAAATGATGAATGAATATGGTACTTCTGGTAAGGCATTAACGTTCGAAGTAGTACAATAATTATTAGGAATGAAATTACCTCAATTGAAGGCATAGTAACAGAGACATGTAGATCCTTCCCGTCATTAATAGCTTCCATCATAGTAATACAATGAGAGCTCTCGACATTTTGAGCAGGATCCTGCCCTGTGGCAATGTAGACAGCAGAAACAATGTTGGCGGCATGTGCGTTAAAGCCACCAAGTGCCCCAGCCACAGCGGAACCAGTAAGGTTCTTAAGCATGTTTAGCTCCACAAGTGATGCCACGTTTGTCTTGAGGACCTTCTTCACTACTTCTTCTTTGATGACAGCCTCACAAACAACAGATTTACCCCTTCCTTCTATCCAGTTCACAGCTGCGGGCTTCTTGTCCGAGCAATAGTTTCCTACACATTTATACAAAGGCTCTAACTTTAGTTTTTTTACATACCCATATCCGAGTTTCCTATACGTTAGAGAAGATTAAAACTTTGTTGTGTTTTACTCCAATGCCTCGAGGGCTCTTCAAATAACAAGGTAAGGAAGATGAATGTACATCAGCTTACACTTCTTTAACACCATAGAGATGTTTATGCTAAATTAACAAAATGGGCTGCAATAGATTTAGCCTTGTGCTAAAGTGTTAAGCATTCATCTTAAGACAACTTCTACTCCGTACAATTTTCTGCTTTTCGGTAAAAAAAAAAAAAAAAAAAGTATTTTTCAAGTAACCTAAATAAGCCGAAGTTTAAGAGATGTGCTCACCAGAGATACCAATGACATCCATGTCAGGGAAATCACTCTGGAGGAAATCCAACACGTTCTGAACCCCTTTGGACACCATGTTCATCCCCATGGCATCGCCAGTGCTGCAGGCAAACCTGATATACAGATTCTTACCGGCAATCGCACATTTGACATCTTGAAGCCTTGCAAATCTACTAGACCTATATCCCCAAAATAATTAAAACCACCCTATAAGTAAAGTCAACGGTTAATACAAGATCAAAAATTCATTACGTATTCTTGTGCAAGACCGCCTTATACAAACATATTGTAATTCATAGGAGGACTTCTTTTCACCGGTTTTTATTTAAATGCGTTATAATCACCCTGTCAACAGATCACTTTTAAGCAATATTCATGTAATAAAAATAATCACAGGTCACTATATCAACATCAGCATAGTCAAAATCAATAGAAATAGGAATTTCTCAATCATTTCCACAATCTACTTCTTTAGGTGCCATGTACCAAGTCAGCAGCCTTTCAATCATTCACAAGTCACTAAAATCCTAAATCCTAATTACATCAGCAATCAATCTGCCAATCATTATCAATAATAAAAGAAAACTTCATAAAACCATATTCTTCTACCTTCCCCAATTTGCTCATAATACTTTCATATGAAACAGCCTCACAAAATACTTAATCCGTCAACTCAACCTAGCTAGTAGCAAAGGGTAGCACTTGCTACCCCGAACTTCCAAAAAATGGTTAAGATTATCATTTTTACTACCTTAAAGATTCTTGAACGAGACATTAACGAAAGTATAAAACAATGAGGAAAATTCGCTATCCCAAAATTTTATTTTTAGGTTCGCCCCTAACTCCGTCTAAATACCACCAAGCTAGTCTTAATCCCCATATCCGAATAATACTCAATAAAAAAAGACTCCAGGCCAAATAAAAAAGAGAGACACATAATATCTCATACAACGATCTCACACAAGACTGACGGGTCGGCGATCCCAACATATTAAAACTATAATGTAACCCAAATTATATCACAAAATCAATGAAAAGCTGAAAAATAAAGGAAAAAACCACATACTTGTTAAATATAAGGGAGATAGTTTCGAAATTAGCGGAATCTTCAAGGAAGAACTTCAACTCAGCAGCTCTTGTAGCTGATCCAAACCTAACAACAGGAGCTCTAGTCATACTATCCTTAAATATGACACTAAATGCACCCCCAGAAAGATGAATTGCTTTACACCCTCTATTAGTACTCGCAACTAAACATCCTTCTGTTGTCGCCATCGGAACCCAATACTCTCTCCCGTCTAACATCAATGGGCCCGCAATTCCCACCGGAATTTGCACGTACCCCACCGGCATTTCACAGCATTGTCCTAAAATCGACTCGTAATCATACCCTTCTAACGGCATTCCCTCAATTGACTTCCCTGTCGTTCGCTGCAGCGCCTCACGTCGTATCTTCGCCGCCCTGAAGCAATCCCCTAGGCTACTCTCTAACGAATACGACGGCGTTTTGCCGGAGACTACTGATTTTACTATCTCCTCGTCTTCTTCGGTTAGGGTTGGGGCTTGGACGACAATTGCGTGATCAATCGGGGATTCTTGTTTGATGACGTCAGCCGCCGGAGAAGCGACTTCTAACAATTGCCGTTGTTGTTGTTGGACTTCTTCTTCTTCATCTTCGTCGTCGGAGCGAGGGAAAATGAAGGATTGGACGAAATCGATACCGAAAAAGCCGAGAAGATAAATAAAAGAAGCGACGAAAGCGACAATGGCGGCGATCTCGGAGAGCGTGACGACGTGGAGAGGGATAGAGTTACGGATTTTCTCTCTCCAACGCTGTAACAAAAAGTAAACCACGGTGAAAAATAAGGTGAAGAAAATACCGTTGGTGAGGTAAAGAGGAAGGGGTAAAGCGTCGGAGGCTTTCGGGGAATCGGAATCTCCAGCGAGGGATTTCCGGCGAGACGAAGGTGGTTTAAGGGTATTGACGGCGGACGGCGGTGGTTGTCGCCGCCGGAGATCCATCGCCGAGGAAATGGGATTGGGAAAAGGGGAAATGGAAATGGAAATGCAGGTGGTTTTTTTTTGGGGAAGTTGCTGGTTAAGAGAGAGAGAAGAGGAAAGTGAGGGGAATTTAAGGAGGGGATGAAAGTGGAGGGCACGTGAGACTCGAGGGACACGAATTTGGCACGTGCTTATTGTTCATGCAACCACAGCCGTTGTACCCGTCTCTCTCTCTCTGTCTCTGTGTGTCTTCCAGCGAGGTGGTGTTGTTTTTGGAATCATCCAGTACAACTGGGAAGGAGCAGAGCCTGACTCCAGACTCCATGTCGCTACACTCGTTTTCTTTACCGGCCACTCTTTTGGGTAGGGAGGGCAGTCCAACCCTTATCCTGTAGATATCCATCTACGCGAAATTAAATGGGTGGGATATGGATGACGAAATTTTCTTGAATTTAGGGTAGGATATGGATATGGGTGAATTTAGGGTGGCATATGAATTATCGTCTCTCACCCGCTTAATCACCCTGTGGATATCCGAAATTAATATTTATAATTAATTTTTTATTAAGTTAATAATTATTTAGGTCATTAATGATTTTCCTTCAAAAGTATATTTTTTTATCAGAAATTTTACTTAATTTTAATATTATACTGTTATTTAGGAAAAGTAAAACTTGTGTTTATGTGAATATTGACATATTGTTATTTTTACTAATCTTTTGTTAGTTTAATCAATAATATAATGCGTTGGTGGTTTCTTTGTAGTTGGTGTGGCGTATTTATATGGTCACTTGCTTTGCAAAGACACTTTGTTGTTGGATATATACTGGGTTGTTATTTGCTAACACATATTGTTACTTGAATTATGTATGCCTTTTAATTTTATCGCCACAATTTTTTTACGATATATTATTTTTAAATATTATTTTTAAATTTTATAAAGTGTGAAAATATCCAGCGGGTACCCGCTCCACCTGCTTCACACCGTGGATATGGATATGGACGGATGAAAAAATATTAAATGGATGAGGGTGGGATATGGATGACCATAAATTAAATGGATATGGATATGGATATGGCTCCACCCCATCCATATCTCACCCATTGTCATCCCTACTTGTGGGTAGGGCTGGAGCAAGTTAATGTCTGGATCGGTAAAATGAAACGGATCAAATCATTTGATCTGGACCAAACCCAAACCGAAGCATTTTAGATTTGTCCTCGGTTCTTAGTTTTTGAAATTTTGGTTTTCTGTTCGGTTTCTCCAAAACTTGTTATTCTATGTCCAGTACGAATGGACCGAAATATATGGTTTTCATATCTATTTATTGAAACTTTGTAAATGAATCGATTATAAACTCAATAATAGCAATTATTTAAATTAAACAAAAGGTTTTTTTTTGTCTAAAATTACCTTATATATTTAGAAGTATTTGTACAAAGTTTATCTTACATTATTTTGCTTTTGACTACCTTTGTTTTCTTTATTATTGGTCAATAACTACTTACGCTAAGAGCCTAGATAAATTTGATCAGTTTTCCGATTTTAACCCATGCCACATGACTATTTTATGTTTTAATCTTGCTTAGACCCTATTATTGGAAATCATGATGTACTTAGACTTAACTTTAGTAGATAATCGTAGTTATTATTGAAACGCTAAAACATAAATTTTCTTTATATGAAGTTAAATTGTAGTTTGTACGCAGTTGATCATTGTTGTTTGATGTTAACAGTGTCATGCGTTAAATAAGTTAATGTCGCTAAATTGACCAAATCTCACCGAACTTTCAACATTTGTAGTTTTTAATCAAAAAAGGAGAAAACTAAAATCCAAAACAAGAAAATTAATACAATGTAGTTTTTTTACAAATATCCTGAAATAAAGTAATTTTTAACAAAAACAAACCTTAAACAATAGTTTAAATAACTATTTTATTTGATTTGATGAATTTGTATCCACTAAATAGCGACAAACCGTACTTTCGGTCCATTTCGGTTAAACACCGGATCAAACCGAAAAATTCGCTTGGTCTGGTCCACGACCGAAAGTCCGAAACTTTTACACCCGGTCTTCGGTCCACTAAATTTATATTTTCAGTCTTCAGTTCGGTTATGTCCAGTTTTGGATCGATAATCAGCCTTACTGTTAGAGCTGTCAAAACCTGAACCGACCCGAAAACCGACCGTAACCCGACCCGTAAATAACCCGCAAATAACCCGGTGTTTTCAACCCGAATCCGAAAAGTACCCGAACCTGTTTTGACCCGTAAATAGTGGGTCGAAACCCGACCCGTAACGGGTTGACCGTTGGGTCAAGGGAATATATCTTCCTTAAAATTGATAATGTCAAATAGGTATTGACTTATAAAATTTTAAGGAAAGATATGTATATATACGGAATGTCACGTCATCACCTTGAACCATATGCCACGTCATCACATCAAAGTGTGTGTCACACCGTCACTTTCACCATATTACGTCGACCTGTATTCTTCGTCAGCACTGCCATGTTATCATTTCAGGCAACATGCCATGTCATCATCTTGAAGTGTGTGTCACGCCATTACTTTCATCGTGTTACATCAAACCGCATTCCATGTCGGCACTGCCACGTCATCACCTCGATCACATGCCACGTCATCACTTCGAAGTGTGTACCACACCGTCACTTTTATCGTATTATGTGGAACCACACTCCACGTCAGCACAACCACCTCATCACCTCTGGTCACATGCCACGTCATCATTGTCATCTTATTTGAGTCTCATTGTCGTACTTATAGAGTTAGTGAGGGTAATGATGATGATGATGACGGGGTGGTGGCGGCGAGAATGGTGACAATTAAGTCAACTAAGACGAGCAAGATGAGAAAAAACGTATAAATGGTAGAAATTACGATATAAAAGAAATTTTAAAAAATGACAGAAAAAGATGTTGATCGGCCCGTTGTTTACCCGAACCCGACCCAAAACCCGTGTCGAATCGTTCGTATAACGGTGTGATATTGAAAATATTAAGCAAAAAATATCTAATCTTACTAATATCATATATTAAACTAGATAATAATAAAAATTTAAGAATAACTATGTGTTTATAGGTAGAATTAAAGAAAATGGAATTTTTTAAAAAGGCGTTAGTGGGACCCGTTCTGACCATAAACCCGACCCGAAACCCGACCCGTATAAACCCGTATTTTTAAAACCCGAAATAGACCCGATCCGTATTTTACCCGAACCCGAAATGACCGAACCCGTAACCCGTCCGTTTGACCCGTTTGACAGGTATACTTACTGTACTTGTGGGGATCTCTTCGTGAAATTTATGAAAAAAAAAAAGAAAAGAAAGATTACTAAAAAATGTGCTCCAATTTTTTTTTTTTCTTTTTTTAAGGTTGTGAATTCAAGCAAAATTACAAACTCGTAGCCCTCTTGGCTATGTTATAAGCCACATTATTTAAAGTATGGGGAATAAAACTAAAACAAATAAAGTGGAAATTAGAACTAAGGCAGGTAATATCATCGATAACTCCTTTTTTTTCCTTTTTTTTAGACAAAGATGTACTATCGTATAGACTATAAAAAATGAAATACTAGTATCTGTTTACATTAAAACAATTTACAATACAAACATAGGGGAATTATATACCCCTAAACTACTAGATATCCAACGAACTGACTAGAATTACAAGCGGAATTAACTGAAACTGAAACACGACATTTCTTCAAGGGTGGATGATAATAGTCACCAAACTCGATCAGCCTCCTTTCTCTTAAACCTTTTAATTAACTGCAACAACATTTGTATCCTGTAAGGAAAAAGTAACTTGATGACAAAAACCGACGATCCCTTCCTCGAGTTAGCACTAGACCTAACCATACGACCCCGACAATTGGAATGATCCACCTTACAACTACAATTCATGCTCGAGTTTTCATTGACGACAACAAATTGAAACTAAACCGTGGAGATCTTGCTAACTAGAGAGGAATCTGACAATAACCGCTTCTTCTTGGCAGTATGAAAAACAACCTTCTCAAGACCCAACTTATCACTCTAAGGATCAGAAACTGTATGCTGATCTTCACGAAAAGGATTAGGAGTGGGAATTGCTGCTTCCCTTGAAATAACATCATGAGGAGTTCCCGTCGAAATAGAATTTGTAGAGATGAGGGGACAAACCCTCAAGGATGACAGAGATTTTGGATGCATGGAAAAAAAAAGGAGATTTTTCCCGAGTAACAAATTCTCATAACCTTAGGACGACAAACACAAACTATTTTAAGGATGTTTTTTGTTGGAGAAGGAGTATTTTTAAGGTCTAGAGGTAAAAGTATTGGAGGGATTACAAACATCCTCAACTGGCAAAGTCGGATAAGCCTCAGTAAGGCTATCAGAGTCCACAATAAAGTCATTGTAACACCCCCATACACCAAGGTGTCTTACCAAGGCCACCTAATGCCTGAGAGTGCTACCATCTCGGTTACCCGAGACAATGTATATCAAATAGACCGTCAAAGAACGTACTTTAAATAAATAAGTTTAAAGTGATTATATGCCAAAACAAAACTGAGAAAAGTACGATACAACTATTCTAAAAAAACCAACTAAATAATTAAATGTATCTCGACATAACACATGAAGACTATTAGTTGACTTGTGGTGACTCATCCCCTGTTAATCCTCGCGCATCCAAGTCCTACCTGCTCAATAACTACTCACCATCCCCGAATGGATCACCACAGTCTTAAAACAATTAAACGGAGTCAGTTACTGCATATACAATATAAGCTAAGATATTACAACAACGACACATAGACACAATTCTCCAACACCGTCACATCACCAATCACCTGACTTAACTTAAAGGTCTAACCCTGCCAGATTACCAGTCGCAACCAGTAATCCACTCCGCCAGTGGGGGACCGCAGCCGCTCCCACCTAACCCCGCTCATCTTTACCGAGCAAAAACCCACGTTACTTAATGTGCACATCCCCTCTTGTGGCGGGTTCCACAAGGGGCGAATCAAGGGCGTGAAGCCACTCCCGCAAGTGACTTCACTCAGCCGAGGGCGCACCTCCCGAACCACAGACAAACGATAACAACCAATTACAATATCAACAATACCAATTCAATTACGATATAATCAAATGCTAACAACCAACTCATAATCATGTATTCAGTAACTGAGTAAGAAACCCTACCTGGAAGGCAATCACCACAAATCGACACAAGCAGCTGATCAATAGTTCTCCTCTATCGAAATCACCTCCTATCAACATACAATCATACAATCATAATCTAATACCAATAATACTCCCAAAATCCCCAAATCACGAATAAATATAAAAACGGTACTAAGATCTTACCCACAATACGACGATCTCAAGGATGTAAAGAACTCCGAAATTCGACGACTCAAGCCCTTGGATTTGATAGCAATGTGAGAGAAGAATGCAACATAGTTTTTGTTTTCTCTTTGTAAAATGTTTAGAATAAAAATAAAGGTAAAACAAACTAATAAAAGTACTTTATATATCATTCTCGCGTTGCTATCAAAACCCAGCCAAAAACCCGTAAGAACCAAAGTACTCGATCGAGTAACTGAGGTACTCGATCAAGTAGCCCTTACTCGGTCGAGTTGCCCCTACTCGATCGAGTGCCCAACAGACAGAACACTGTCCAGAACACAAAAATTACTTACTCGACAGAGTAAGCCTTACTCGATAGAGTACCCAACAACTCATACAACCGTAGTATTACAATATTCCACTACAAGAAAACAAGACAAAGGCGACGGAGAAGCTCCAGTCGCCAATTTGGCGACAGAAAAAAAAACTCGGGCGACGGAAAACAGTCGCCAATTTGGCGACTGTAGCTTTTTATCCAAAAATCTGTATGAAATCCACGGGCGACCGAAAGTTATCCAATTTGGCGACCGGAAACAGTCGCCAAATTTAGCGACCAATACTCGTCGCCAATTTGGCGACCATAAACAGTCGCTAATCGCCTGATATTTTTTTTTTTGCCAATTTCTTCACCCGTCACCCCTCATTCATTCTATCAACAAAAAAAAAAAAAAAGCTACAAGAACCCGACGACCTGACGCCACCATCAACTACCACGACCACCGGACGCCACCACTCGCCGCCGCCATCCGCACACCACATCACTACCGACCCTTTGTTTTTCTTTTTAATAAAGGTTTGTTTTCGACTCAAATTGATTTAATTACTTCAATCCTTCATATTTTGTTTAAGTTGTGATGCTTATTTAGTATCTAGTTGTAATTTATACATTAGTGATGCTTATTAATGTATGTAGTTGTAATTTAATTAGCATTTTTGTTAATTAATTTGAGTTAGGGTTAGAAATTGGGGTTTTTGTTAAATTAGTAATGTCATTTGATTAGGGGATGTAATTGAAGGTTATCTTGATAATATTAGTATTATTGAAGGTAGTAACTTAGTTTTAGTAATACTGAAGTAGTATTGTTGAAGGTAGTATAGTTTTATGAAGGTAGTATAATGTTAGGATTGTATAAATTTGCCTTATAATTAACGAAATTAAGTTAGAATGAGCATGATGTATAAATTTGTTAAATTAGTAATGTCATTTGATTAGGGGATTGTATAAATTTGCTTTATAATTTTGACAACTTGTTTAATATATAATGACCTAGTATTCGCGTTCAAGAATTACTCATTAGGAGCAATTCTTGAATAGTCCCCATTTTGGGACTGTCTTTGTACGTTTCAAGTCACTTAGGTAGTAAACACATAGTTGTGATTTTATTAATGAGAAAAGAATTTGGTTGCAATTTTCTCCAATGTTCTCTGAATACATATGTGGAATATGTATCTATTTCACATTGTGTATTTGGAGAACTAAGGGAATTGTCTTTGCCGATTTTTTTTCTCATTAATAAATCACAAATGTGTGTTTGCTAGTGACTTGAAACGTACATTGATGGGTTTAGGTTGGAGTGATAAGGACCCAATTGAAATCTTGAAATTAGCATAAAATGGAGGATGAGATAACCATTGTTTTTTTGTTGAAATTAAATATTATTATTTAAAATGGTTAGTTTGCTATATATTGCTTATAGATTAAAATGAACAGATCTGAACGTAGCTGGATGTACGAAGAAAGAGTAGATAAGAAGAAACGTCCTATTGCTAGATTTGTAAAGGGAGTTCGTTGATTTATTGAATTTGCTAGATGTCAAGATTCATATGATTTGGAACAACATAAACTTAGGTGTCCTTGTACTAAATGTAAAAACTTAAAATATTTATTTGACATTGAAGTAGAAGAGCATCTTGTTACAAATGGTTTTTTTCCAAACTACTACAATTGGATCTCCCATGGAGAAAAATATTATCCCGAAGAGCCTCAAATCCAACAAAATGAGAACCCATATAGAGAAATGGTACTTGATGCCTTTCAGTCTAATGATTTCATTAATGACGACCGTGTACCAATGATTGATGAAGAACAACCAAACCCAAGAGCAAAAGCCTTTTTTGACATGCTAAGTGCTTCTGAAAAAACCTTATATGAGAGGAGTAGAATGACATTGTTACAAGTTGCATCCAGGATAGTTTCTTTAAAATGTGAGTATAATATGCCATTTAAAGCCGTTGATAGTATTGCTACGTTGGTTGAGGATGTTATACCCGATAATAATGTTATGACCCGAAATTTCTATAATACCAAAAAAGTGGTCAAAGGTCTTCAGCTTCCACATGAAAAGATTGATGCATGTCCTAAAGGATGTATGCATTTTTGGAAAGATGATGCTTTGCTTGACAAATGTAAGAAATGTCAAAGGGATAGATATGAGACAAGTGAAGGAAATATTGTTTTGAAAGGGAAGAAAGGTAATAAAAGGAGTGGAAAGAGAAATAAACCAATATCAGAAAACACATTAATTTATTTTCCATTAGCTCCTAGACTTCAAAGAATGTATGCCACGAAAAATCTTGCCAACCAAATGAGATGGCACAAAGAAAATCCTCGTACACCAGGAAATATGTGTCATCCGAGTGACGGGGAGGAGTGGAAGCGTTTTGATAGGTTATATCCCGATTTTTCCGAGGAACCTCGCAATGTGAGACTTGGCTTGTGTACGGATGGGTTTGACCCTTTTGGCCAGTTTGGTAGAAAGTACTCGTGTTGGCCCGTAATGACCACGCCGTACAACTTACCTCCTTGGCTTTGTCTGAAAAGACAATTTATTTTCCTCTCTTTACTTATTCCCGGTCCTGATAACCCAAAAAACTATCTGGATGTTTATTTACAACCGTTGGTGGAAGAACTGAAGTATTTGTGGGAAGTTGGTGTAGAAACATTTGATGTGTCGAAGAAGCAAAATTTCCAACTAAGAGCTTCATTGTTATGGACTATAAATGATTTTCCCGCATATGGTATGCTATCAGGATGGGCAACCGCTGGGCGAAAGGTATGTCCTTATTGCATGGATAGGAGTAAAGCATTTTATCTTCCTAATTCCAAAAAAATTAGTTGGTTTGATTGTCATAGATGTTTCTTACCGGATGGACATATTCATAGAGAGAACAAGAAATCTTTCTTAAAAGGTAAGGAGGTGCGTGACAATGCTCCGGTTCGACTCCAAGGGGATGAGATATGGGAGGCTGTACGTGATTTGCCATCAACTGTCGATGGGACTGAAGAAGAGTTTAGGGGTCGTTTGGTTCACTACTTAGGAATGGAATGGATTGGAATTAAAAACCATGGAAGTATGGGGTTCTAATTCCATACATTCCAAAACATGTTTGGTTCATTAGAAAAATAAACATGAAGGAATGGAGTTTGAATCCATAGGGAGAAGGTGGGTATGGGATTCCAAGGGGTTGGGGTGGAATGAGAATCCATCAAGATTCTAACTCCATTCCAAAATACCCCAACCAAACACTAGAATGGGTAGAATCCATTCCATTCCATTCCAAACCTCCCAACCAAACACCCCCTTAAAGAGTTGAAAAAGAAAAAAATGGTTGGTTTAAAAGAAGTATTTTTTGGGAGCTTCCCTACTGGAAAACAATGTTGATCAGACACAATTTGGATGTGATGCACATAGAGAAGAACTTCTTTGAGTTACTTATTCATACGATTATGGATGTAAAAGGAAAGACACGTGATGATATTTATTCAAGAATAGAATTGAAGAAATTTTGTGATCATCCTAAACTTCATATTCGTAAGGATGAGGCTAAACCAAAACCCATATTTACTCTTGAAAAAGCTCAAAGAAAGGTATTGTGCGATTGGATAGGAAACTTGAAGTTTCCCCGATGGATATGCATCCGATTTGAGCCGTTGTGTTGATTTGAAGGAACTGAAGTTGAAAGGGTTAAAAAGTCATGATTGTCATGTTTTCATGGAGCGCTTATTACCCGTGGCTTTTAAAAATTTACTCCCGACTACGAGTTTGGAATGCGATTCTGAGAAATAAGTCAATTTTTTAGAGATTTATGTTCCTCCACGATATCAGTTGAGGACATGCGTCGTTTAGAAGACCAAATACCAGAAATTTTGTGTAAACTTGAGATGATATTTCCGCCTTCTTTTTTCAATTCGATGGAGCATCTACCTATCCATTTGCCATATGAAGCTAAAGTTGGTGGACCCGTCCAATATAGGTGGATGTATCCTTTCGAAAGGTTTCTTAATCAAGTGAAGAAAAAAATTGGTAATAAAGCTCGTGTGGAAGGTTCTATATGCAATGCCTACCTAACGGAAGAGATTGCCAATTTTTGCTCTCTTTATTTTGAAAAACATATTGAGACCAAAGCAAAAAAATTGAATATTGATGAAGCGGATGAACTAGACACAAGTATACCCAAGTGTTTCCAAATGCAGGATGAAATAGGGTGTTCATCAGCTGGGGGAACAAGATTTCTGGATGACAAGGAGTATAACTGTGCCCACCTTTATGTGCTATCTAATTGTGAGGTTTTGGAGCCATATGAAGCTCAATTTGTGACAGATTTCATTAAAGAACACCCAAATGTGAACAGAGAGGATGTTTGGCATAAGCATGAGGATCAATTTCCAGCCTGGTTTCAGGAGCATGTATGTAAGCTAAGTATTCAGTTAATGGGTTTAAGTTTCAAACATTTGACTATGGCAAAAGTAAGGCTAAATGCAACTACGGCGTTACTATTTCTTCTCTTGATGGCAATGAATATTATGGCATATTAGAGGATATCTTTGAGTTGTGCTACAATGGCCGGGATCGGAGTTATAAAACCGTCTTATTCAAGATTCAATGGAGGGATAATTCCGTAGCTGGAACGAGAGTCCATGATCGTTACAAACTCGTGGAAGTGAATCATACTCGAACCTACTCTAAATATGACCCATTTATACTTGCACAACAAGCTCATCAAGTTTATTTTGCATCTCTTCCGAGCACAAGTAATGATAGACAACAAAAGCAATGGTGGGCCGTTTTTAAAACAAAGGCACGATCAGAAGTTGATACATCTTTTTTCCAAGAAGAGGTTGTATCAGAAACAGTTTTGTCCCCAGTTGATCATGATGAAATTATTTATGCAAATGAGATAGAAGCGGAGGAGGAGTTAGAAGAGGAAGAAGAATAGAATGATAAGGAGAGGGATGGAATAGAAGAGGGGGAAGAACAAGAAGAGGAGGAGGAGGAAGAAGAAGAAGAAGAAGAAGAAGAAGAAGAAGAAGAAGAAGAAGAAGAAGAACAAGAAGAAGAACAAGAAGAAGAAGAAGAAGAAGAAGAAGAAGAAGAAGAAGATGAGGATGGTGATGATGATGAGTAACAGAAGGTATTGAAAGTATACATATCAAAATTTGGAAACAATTATTAGCGTTTTATTTTTTCTTTTATATCTGTTTATTAGGTTTTATTTTTTTGTATCTTATAATAATTATCCTGTAATATTTGCTAACACTTTTTATTCAATTGTAGTATACATGGCTCGTGGAGGAGGTAGGCAGCGGGGAGGCTATAGTGAGGGAGGTAGTAGCTCCCGAGAGCAGGAGGAGGACGTTGACCGTTCTACTACGGAGGTGAGTGAGGAGGAGGAGGAGGAGGTTGCTATACCCGGACATACTGACGGCAGGATGATCCTTGATCCGAATGGTCTTTGGTAATTTTTTATTCATTCTAGTTTGTAATTTTTTTATTTAGTAATAAATGACTTTTTTTAGACATATGTTAATTATACATTATTTTTTTTCCTATATAATTATGTTTTTAACATGTTTGATTTCAGGTTTAGAAGTCAAACAGTTGTTCGTGGTGTGACTACTAGCACCCAAGAAAACATAACACACGACGTTACTTGTTGGAGTAACGCTACTGATGAAGATAAGGAGATGTGGTTCAACAACTTCCGGGTATCTATTTATAAAATATATATTATTAAATATAATTTATTTATTCTAATTACCTTATTATTAATTTGTTTCTCATCCATGTGTTTACTTTTTGTAGCGTGTGTTCTATTGGCCAACCGACCTTGAGCGCCTAGTTTGGCAAAGGTATAATGACATTGGCTAGAAGAGGCTAAGGGACAACATGTATAAGGTGTCTAAGAGGAAGAAGGCGCCATCTTTCATGAAAGGTATTTAGTTTCTTTTAATACCCGTAATTAGTTAAAATTCATTACATATTTTGAAACTATATTAATTAATAATTGATATTTTATTGATTATAGGTGCGTCATATGAGGAATAAACCAAATACCGGAATAGTCCTGAGTTCAAGGAAGCATCGGCCCGGAACAAGATCAACAAAAAAGGAGGAGATAAGGACGCGGAAGTTGAGCCTACTCATTATGGAGGGTCTCAATCTTTTCATGATCGTGTGTTGTCAGTTGTAAGTTATTTGTCTTAGCTTTTAATTTAATAGTCTTGTAATTTAGTCTCATTAATTATCATGTTTGAGTAACAATTTCCTTGTTTTTTTCCCGGAAGACCAAGAAGAATAAGGTCAAGATACCCACGATTGTTGATCTCTTTGTTGACACTCACGCAAAGAAGACAAGCAAGGGCAAGTTGATCTTCACGAAGGAAAAAGATCAACAGTTATATGTAAGTGTCAAAAAAAATTTCTTAATGTGTTAAAGTATATGTTTTATCAATTTTTAGATAAGTAACCTCTAACCATTAATGTTTTATCAATTTTTTAGGAACAATTCCTTGTCCGTAGGAAGAACAGCCCGGAAATTGATGACAATGAGCTATGGTTTGATCTTGTTGAGGGATTCCAAAGAGGAGATGTGTATGGAGCCGGGTCGGCAAAGGAGATTTTCTACCCTACTCCAAGAAGAAGAGGGTCAATTTCCTCCCAACAACAACCTTATACCCCAAGTATCGTAAGTGTGCTCCAAGCTCAATTAGCCACCAAGGAGAGGCAGGATGCCGAGAGGGAGAGGCGGGATGCCGAGAGAGATGAAGAAATTCGGAGGATGAAGGAGGAAATGGACCGGATGAACTCCTTCTTCGCCAATTGCAACAGTGGGTGGCGCCCGCAACCGAAGGATCCTAGAGATCCTAATTATGGGTGGTAGTGGAGCGGGAGCAAGTTTCCCTGTTATGTAGTTTTTTAGAGAACATGTTATTCCCGGATAATGTTAGATGACCAAAACTCGTAGTTGTGTGTATGGATCATGATTTTCTTTATCAAATTTGGTTGTGTTGGCTTCCCATGTGTTCTCTGCTGGAAGTGTTGGTTTATTTGCAGGTTTTTACGTATTTGGCTAGGTCAAAAACGATTTTTAGGCTAAAAAAATGTAAAATTGGCAACGGATACTGGGCAATTGGCGACGGCAAACCGTCGCTTACCTTCTGATTATGATTTAATTTTAGGGGCTATAGCGACAGAAAACACTCGCCAAAATGGCGACCACAATCCGTCGCCAATTGTAATGTTTTGGAGGTGACGTGACTTTGATTATGGCGACTACTGACAGTCGCTAATGTGGCGACCAAGAACAGTCGCCAATTTTGGCGACGAGTTTCTGTCGCCCGCTATAAAAAATTCCGTCGCCAAATTTGGCGACGAAGTCCTGTCGCCAAAAGCGACTAAACCTAGCTACGAAGTGCGGGCGACGGGCCTTAGTCGCTTTATTCTTAATGGCGACTGTTCTCAGTCGCCTTATATGGTCGCCAATTACCTTATTTGTTGTAGTGTTCCCTCCTTAAAAATGAACTTCGTCCCCGAAGTTCAAACCTAACCTATAAAACATGAACACCTAACACTAACTCCACCAACCATGCCTACTCCCACAACACGGCTCACGATATCATCTCAACTATAGCATAACCTCTCAATACAACTCCATAATACCAACCACAAATGTCGCTACCTCCGTCTCACTGACCTACAACCCACTAGCAAATCCAACGTTAAGATAACTCACCAAGCAAGATCAACCAACAAACGGAATGTTACATTCTACCAGCCTTAAAATGAACTTCGCCCTCGAAGTTTACTCACACTCATAAACATCATGCTACTACAAGCTTTGCCATGCCCTTTACTCACACTCATAAACATTATACTACTACAAGCATTGCCATGTCCTTTAATAGTATCAACCATGACATGAATCCATCCTTTATTCTACACCAAGGCTCAAACTTCCAAATATACCGCAACATGTACAACCATCAAACTCTCTTTGTCGCATCCTACTCCTCTTAAGATAAATGTTA
This sequence comes from Silene latifolia, assembly GCF_048544455.1. NCBI lineage: Eukaryota > Viridiplantae > Streptophyta > Magnoliopsida > Caryophyllales > Caryophyllaceae > Silene > Silene latifolia. The sequence goes on from NC_133536.1 coordinate 53,175,681, forward strand.
CGTCCTCATAACCCACTAGAACTATATCCTTTGCTATACTTCCCATAATCCTCATCACCACCGCATGTCAACAGTAACCGACTATAACCTCAACACCTATAACCATTCCTATATCTAGGGCTCTCTTTCTCTAATAATTCTCATACCTCAAATCATTCTGCACTCTATCTAACCTTTACCAAAAAATCCTCAGCATAACCACTACTCCAACTCTTCAACATTACCGCAAAACGACATACTTCTTTATATATACACTTATCTCCAGGATATAACTCACGACCCACAATTGTTACACACACTTACGTTAGCTTCTCAAGTTCTTTTCTTTTATTATCGTAAAACTCACCCATAACTTAACATGATACTAAGTCTCAACACTTCGTACTTACTGTCCCAATAAAAAGTTATAAACCACCTATAGTTTCCAGTTCAGTACAACACATGTTCCACAAATCACTTGTCACTACTATGTCAACCAATGCCTCCTCTAAAAGAAGATCAAAAGTACTCCAACATCCTCTCGCAACTGTGTCCCATCAACAGAATATCACTATATCATGACAACAACGGAAACATACGCAACTCTCTTCCATATCACACTCTACCTTCGCTTCTAAGCCAAGACAGGTAAGAAACATCAATAAACAAACAACAGTCTATATGTCTAATCCGAAACTCACATGAAACAGCAGTAAACAAAACAACAATCTATATAACTGGTATACACCTTAAAAAGCTCGTTACATGAGTATCCCTCCTACTCCACTACAACCGATGACGGCATCGCAACACCGTCACCAACAGTCGCACCGCAGCGCGAAAATACTGGTATCACAACACGAAGTACCATACCCGGATCGCCACTCGAGGCACAACAACCACATCGATAGTCATCGCAACTTATACAATCCCATAAACATTGACTTGGTATGACTTCCTTGAAAAGAAAACTTTCTTAAAACCGCTTTACTAGATCACAACGCAACGTATTACACGGAATAAACAGATATTAACCTTGTGAATATCATCCATACTATTTCTCATGAGGTCGGAACCTTACACTATCACTTACAGATATCATACATACACATACAAATATAACTAGCCATTCTAGATCACCCAAATTAGCACTTTTTGAATATCATCCTATTAGGTTACCGTACACAACATATGACGCGGAACACTCAAATACGACTTTATAACTATCACACCATACCATAACTCTTGAGGTCATAACCTCACACAAACCTTCACACAAATCATAGACCCATAATCGAATCTAACTAACCAATCCTGATCACGTAAGTTACCACCTGATAAAGGTTACCTCTCGCCCGAGCTTAACTCGTATGCCCCTCATAACACATTCTCCCATTCACATAATTATCACCTCCTGACAAATGTAACCATACCATTAGTACCCAACTACTAGCAGACGCCTCCTATATTCAAATCTTATACTCCCTCGCAACCATCTATACCAATATGGCCTTCACAAAATTAACCTCTCCAGCACGGCTATCTTCTCTATTTAACATCATCCTTAACTACTAGTGATAACATCACAACACCACCATCTTTCATATAACAAATCTCTTACACTCATCTCTAAACATAACAGCTCATTTCTAATTCAGTTAACATCCCAATTAACAAACAGCAAATTCGTCAACAAAATTTACCTCAACATTCATCTCAATTTTGTCCTTAAATGTATCGTCACCCAACTCACCACCAAATCTCATATCGTGCAAATACTTCACCAACTTTTTACTTTTCTTAATTTCTCGAAACTCATAGCTAACATGTTGTCCCGAAACTCCTATATAACCATTAACTCACACCCTCTCACGATGCTATCGTACAACTCCATGATTCCTCACTTTCATGCTCCTTGACTTCGGTCAACGTTCTCTCAGCTTACTTCTATTCTCCTTTCCCCTTTTCACTCAATAATACCAATTAATAATTCATCTCCTTCCTCCTTCTACCTAACTCTTTAGTAATCCGGTTACCTACTCGTTGCTCCACCACTCAAATTTCATTAATTCATATCAATATCTTCTCATTCTTTATTATCACTTATCCTCTCTCATCATGCTACTCACTCACACTTGTCGCCATTAAATCCACACAACCAACGGTTACCCTTCAATTAGTTGTATCCTCCTTTCGTATCCCTAGAATACCAAAAAATTACCTCATACCGTTAATTGCTCAAAGAATTACACACTAGGCTCACCTCTTAATAATCCAAATTCCCAAACTCGGCCATTATCTACAAATCCACGCTGTGGCATAACACAATCTAGGTTCACTATATACCATTCTTCTCCATCCCTTTACAACGACCTTCCATTATATATATTCTTAGCCAACCTAGTTATAACTATCTCCCTCCATAAATCCTTAAACATCCTAAGTTACCACTATTCACATCCCTCATTTCAATATTTTCATTCTCACGTTCCTCGAACTTACATCACCCCTTTCCCATACATACTTACCTTTAAATTACTCAAACTCACGATTATATCACTCACCAAATCACAGAAAACATGCTCCTTGCCTCAATAAACTCACCAATCTTCCCTTTCCTTTTTCATTATCCCTCACGACCACATATAACTCATGTTCTCCCCACCAAACTCATACCCACCATAAGGTGCCACTCCTTACATCATAAGATTGGATAACTTACGCATCAAGGCCAACACATATATAAAACAATGCATAAAAAGCAAAATAACATCTTTGAAATAATTATGACATTCAGGGAGGTCAAAAAGATAAGCATAAGACCAATACGAGGGTCATTAGATCGAGTACGGCCTACTCGATCGAGTAGGTGAAGATCAGAAGCACGATCAATAAATTATCGGGGCTACTCCATCGAGTAAGGGGTACTCTATCGAGTACCAAGAGGTGTACTCGAACGAGTAAGGGCTACTCGATCGAGTAACCTACGCAGTTCTCCGCACTGTCCAATTTTCGTAAAACGGTCATATCTCACTCGTTTCTTGGTCATTTTGGACGCGTGACCTATCGTTAGAATCGTAAGAGAACAAGCTATCACCTCCAATTGGAATCACATCATTATCATATATGCACCTAAAGTTATAACAGTTTAAAGACAGCTCCTCTATAATCGAACAACATAACTATTCGATTTCACATGTTACTAACTAACATCTCTTATTCCACAAGTTACTAACTAATCAAAAGCCATAAAAGAAACACCAAATCATGCCTCATACCACTCTATTCCATCTTAATCGTATATATACAAATATCAAAACTCCTATCGCATGTTACTACTACAAAGCCAAACATTAACATTCATCATGCTCATAAAATATTCAGGTTATCATTCATGTACTACCCACATGCTTTTATTCTATAACTTTAGGTAAAAACAATAATATAATATACGACATCAAATTCCCTATTCACATGTTACTGACATAACAACATTATAAAATCCACTTCCATCACATAAACATGTTCTCCACATGAATTTCATATTCTCGTGCAATTACTTACTTCATCTTTTCCAACCAATTCATCGATCATATTCATCCAACGTATTCATCCAACATATTCATCCAACATATGCATATGAACATTATTACACACATAGTGATCCCCATAACACCCCATAGTGACCGGTTCAAAGTTGTAGGGCGAGTTCACGACTTTAGGACGTCTCCCAAGTCTTTGCATTACCTCCTAACAACTCCTACCCGGGTTCATTTTAGTTTGACTCCTTAAGTTCATTGGGTTCATTTGTTACATGTTCCAAAATCATCGCTCTGATACCACTTTAAAACACCCTCATACGCAAGGTGCCTTACCAAGGTCCACCTAATGCATGAGAGTGCTACCATCTCGGTTACTCGAGGCAATGTATATCAAATAGACCATCAAAGAACGTACTTTAAATAAATAAGTTTAAAGTGATTACATGCCTAAACCAAACAGATAAAAGTACGATACAATTGTTCCAAAAAAAAACAAATCAACTAAATAATTAAAAGTATCTCGACATAACAACGGAAGACTACTAGCTGACTCGTGGTGACTCGTCCCCAGCTAACCCTCGCGCATCCAAGTCATACCTGTTTAATAACTGCTCATCATCCCCGAACGGATCACCACAGTTTCAAAATAATTAAACGGGCCCAGTTACTACATACACAATATAAGATATTACAACAGCAACACATAGACACAATTCTCCAACACCGTCACATCACCTGACTAGCCTGAAGGTCTAGCCCTGCCAAAATACCAGTCGCAACCAGTAATCCACTCTGCCAATGGGGACCACAGCCATTCCCACCTAAGTCCCGTTCATCTTTACCAAGCGAAAACCCATCTTTCTTAATGTGCACATCCCCTCTTGTGGCGGGTTCCACAAGGGGCGAATCAAGGGCGTGAAGCCACTCTCGCAAGTGACTCCACTCAGCCGAGGGCGCACCTCGCGAACCACCGACAAACAACAACAACCAATTACAATATCAATAATACCAATTCAATTAGGATATAATCAAATTCCAATCACCAAAAACCATCTCATAATCACGTATTCAATAACTAAGTAAGAAAGCCTACCTGGAAGGTAATCACCACAAATCGACACAAGCAGCAGTTCAATAGTGCTCCTCTATCGAAATCACCTCATGTAATACCGTCCTTTTAGGGACCCGTTGACCGACGTTGACTGACCTTAAACACCTATCTTGACCTTAGGAAACCTTACGATTGACGACTTGTGACGATGTGAGTAGTTGTGTGCTTGTTACTCGATCTAGCTGAGGCTACTCGATCGAGTAACTTGGGAGCTCGATCGAGTAGAAGTCACTCAATCGAGTAAGTTGGTTACTCGATCGAGTAACGGGTTTGCAGCGGGGAATTATAAATCGTAAATCATGAAACACCAAATCATTTCTCTACCTTCTTCCTAAACCTAAATGTCATCACCTCTCTTCTCCTTCACCATAGTTCACCTTCTTGAGGCCCTTGTGAGTGTCTACACCTTAGGAAGGGGATGCTTGAGTCGGGTAGCGGTTTTGACGCCGGATTGCTGTGTAATAGGTATGTCGTCATCATCATCGTCGTCCTTGTTTTTAGTTATGTTTATAGAGTTAGTAATAGATAGTTGTGATGGTTGTATAGGTGGTTTTCATGGTTGATTGATATCTTGTGATCGGACTCAAAATTGTTGTGGTTGGTTGTCAGTACTGTTGATTGTCTAGAGAGTCTGTTGGTGTTGTTTGGTTGGTTATAGTCAGTATTGTTGATTGTTTGTAGTAGGTTGTTAATGTTGTTTTGAAATAGGAGTTGGTGATTGTTGATTGTACAGTTGGTTGTGATTGTTTGTCTGTGGTTCTCGAGGTGCGTCCTCGGCTGAGTGAAATCACTTGCGGGAGTGGTTTCACGCCCTTGATTCGCCTTCTGTGGAACCCTCCACAGAAGGGATGTGCACATTAAGGAACATGGGTTTATCGCTCGGATTAGATGAGCAGTCTTAGGTGGGAACGGCTGCGGTCCCCCACTGACAGTGTGGATTACTGGTTACGATTGGTAATTTGGCAGGACTGGTCCTTCGGGAAGTCAGAGGTGTGTGGTTGGCTGGAGGAGGTGTTGTGTGTGTGCAGTTGTGCTTATGTTGTGTCTGTTGTCTCAGTTACTGACCTTGTGTGGTTTTGTTATGTTGTCTGTTTGTGTTGTGTCTGTCGTGATCCACTAAGGTGGGCAGTCACTTTTGGCAGGTTGATGTTGGATCATAGTTGGGTGCTTGGAGGGGCGAGTCTACCACGAGTCATGGCAGATATAGCTTCACGTAGTTGATAGTAGTTCTGAGTTATATCTTTTATATCGTCAGTCGGTTGTTATTAACTTGTAATATATTATAAATGTTCTTTTATCGGCATTTGATTATTACTGTCCTCAAGCAACCGAGATGGTAACGTCCTTATCTGCTAGGGAAGGTCTGGTTAAGGCTCCTTGGTAGATGAGGGTGTTACACCTCCTATCAACATATAATCATACAATCATAATCTAATACCAATAATACTCCCAAAATCCCCAAATCACTCATTTAGGGCTTAACCAAAACTAACGAATAAATATAAAAACAGTACTAGGATCTTACCCACAATACGACGATCTCAAGGATGTAAAGAACTCCGAAATCCGACGACTCAAGCCCTTGGATTTGATAGCATTGTGAGAGAAAAATGTAACGTAGTTTTTGTTTTCTCTTTGCAAAATGTTTAGAATAAAAATAAAGGTAAAAGAAACTGATAAAAGTACTTTATATATCATTCTCGCGTTGCTATCAAAACCCGGCCAAAAACCCGTAAGAACCAACGTACTCGATCGAGTAAGTGAGGTACTCGATCGAGTAGCCCTTACTCGATCGAGTTGCCCCTACTCGATCGAGTGCCCAATAGGCAGAACACTGTCCAGAACACAAAACTCACTTACTCGACAGAGTAAGCCTTACTCGATAGAGTACCCAACAGCTCATACAACCGTAGTATTACAGAACTAGTGGAAATAAAATTTTCGGAGTCCATCATAACAATGTCAGAACCATTCGCATTAAGGTTTTCGAAACCCATAATAATGGCAGAACTAGAGCTAATAATTGCAGCATGATTAGGAGCAACATCACCCATAGCCAAAAGAGCTCTACTATAGGACGCTTCATCTAAATCAACTGGGAGTTCAAATTTATCAACCACAACATTAGTTAGCAAAGGTTTCTTACCTTTCTTGTTTATGCCCAAAGTGTCAAAAGAGGCAACTCGTTTCCCGTTAACATTTAAAATTATGAGGTCGACCACATAGTGGAGTTCCCGATTAACATCTTTGTTAAGCGGGTCAAGTTTTTCACCATGATCAAACTCAACAAGAGCCTCGTTGATAAAATTTAAATACTTAAATGTCAGGCCTCTAAAAAATAGGGCCTTAACATTGCTATGATCAAAATTAAAGACAAGACGAAAGTGCAGTAATAACAAGCTCGATTATACTAGGACAATTTGTAATACCTCATAAATTCTAAAGCAAGTACTTGGTCGAGTGGCCGAATACTCGACTGAGTAAACTTCACTCAACCGAGTAAGGGACCGAGTGAGTCTGCAAATTGGTTAAAGCCCCTGATTTGTAAGTCACTCGATCGAGTGGAGCCGTCACTCGACCGAGTGAACCGAGCACTTGACCGAGTGTTGCATGAACCGCTGAGTTTTCACGCATGGGCTTTTCTATAGATGGGTCTTGACATATATATACCCTATTTTCTGATTTTTCTCATTTTCAAACCCCAATTCCTTCTCTCTAAATCTTCCTACCTCTCTCTACAACCCCTCCTTCTCTAACTCCTAGATCTACAACTATGAGTGAAGAATTTGGAAGATTCATTTACATATTCTTGTTCCTTATCACTTGATGAGTATTATATTACCTTTTTCCCTTTAATTTGTATAATTCGTTTTAAGACTCAAACACTAGAATTTGGGGTATTTTCATGGGTAATGTTAATTAGTGTTATAATTAGTATTAAGAGTAATTAATGGGTAATAATGAAAGGTTCAGTAGTAGTATTTGTTGTTGTAGGATGCTTTGTGATAGTTGTTATAAATTATGTAGGATGATACGGTTTTATGATATGGATGCTTGGTGGTTTCATATTTCTTATGAAGAATGCTAAAAGATAGGTTAATCCTACTCGGTTTCATTAATATGGTCATTTCACATGTTATTGTTAATGTTGTAATTAGTATCACATAATTAGAGTAATTGCATTATAACATGCTTAGTGAGTAATAGCATCATTAAGGAGATAAGTATGTCGGTTGAATTGCATTATAACATGATATTGGTTAAGATGACTTGATGAGTCGGTAATTGGCATATTGTGTGGTATCTTGCATTATTGTATTTGTCATGTATATTGGAAAATATGACAGTTGTGATTGTTTGGTGGTGTTACTTGGTTATTGAGGAGACATAAGACAATTGGGAGACCGTCTTATGCTTAAGTCGCCTCTTGGATCTTCCCACTCCAAGAGGGATGTGCACATTAATGGCTTGAGTTACGGAGGTACTCGTGTGGATGAGACACGACGTCTGGCAGGGGATCCGGTTGGCTTCTGGACCCGGTACGTCTAGGCGTGTCCCGGTACCCGTTTGTGGTTGTGGTATGTCTGGGCGTGTTCCGGTACCAGTGTCGTTGTTGATATGACTGGGCGCGTCCTGGTACTAGTGTGGTTGTCGGTATGTCTGGACGTGTCCCGGTACCGTGGTGGTGGTTATTGGATAGCATCTCATTCACATTATAGTCATGTTGCATATTCACACACTATGACGTGTCACACTTTATTTATTGAAATGGACGTTTGTCATAGACGAGTTGTATTTCATTTATTAATTTGTTTACATTTATGTAATCACCAAACCTGTTATTTATTAAATGAAGTTTCTCAATTGTAATTCCGATTTCACTGCCTCCGGAAACCAAGATGGTAATATTTCCTAATTACATTGGTCGGGTAAGAAGGAGGTGTTACAAAGTGGTATCAGAGCGACGATTTTGGAACCTAAACCAATGAACCAAAATGAATTTAGGAGTGTCTAATAAAATGAACCCGACATGAGTACAATAGGAGGTAAGTTTTGGGTGAGAAGGATCCTTCATTTCAAAACTAGATCCTATTGTTTCGGTTAGTCACTACGTGGGTGGTTATGAGTCGGGAAACTTGAAGTGACATGTTGCATGATAATACTTGTGTTATAGTTTTGTTGAGCATCTTGCATGATATAGAGGTTGTGTGGTGAATGATAACATGTGATAGTTGAAAGGATGAAATGAAAATGTTCACTTGAATGAGGTATATGTGATATGAGTAGAGGATTATTTCATGTGAAGTGCACTTATTTATATGAGCGTTACGTGTTTGAGTATGATGAGTTTTGAAGCCGTAATTTTCATAGTTGATAGGATTCTTACATGATGTAGTTATTCATTTGGTATATGTTAATATGTGAAAATTGGATGAAAAGAGTAATGTGTATAACATGTTTGGAAAATGGTTATTACGAGTTAGTGTGTGAGGAGCACTAGCCCCGTCATTTGGTATGTTAATATCGCATATATGTTTAAATTTCACTAATGCTATAGTTAGAGTGTGATTAGTAATAGTTGTTAGTAATATAGTCGCTAGTATAAGAAGTAATCCTTAGTCGGTAATTGCAAACCATAGAGGGGCACACAGCCGAGTGCGAGCTAGTACTCGACTGAGTGCCAGTCACTTGACCGAGTGAACCCTGCCACTCGACCGAGTGGACCAATTTCAAGAATCTTGAAAATTTCTCGAAGTGAGTCACTCGACCGAGTGGAGAAGCTAGGCACTCGACCGAGTGCCATTTTGTGGGTTGTGAAATACGCAAGATTTGTATTATTACCTTGTATCTTGCATTTCGTCATCATTTCTCATAGCAAAAATACCAAAATCTCTTTAAATCTTTTTCTAAAATCCCATTGTGGGTGATTGTTGCTTGGACTTAAGTTTTATACTTCATGTTGTTCTTTTAATTCTTGCTAATTAAACAATGTGTGTGGTTTTCTCATTGCTCTTGATTTGTTCCAATTTGATTTTGTTTAAATCTACGCTAATTCCTCCAATTTTGTCAATTAATGGCATGTTTTATTTGATTCATGTTATTAAGCATCTTTTTACATCATTTATGATGTCAAGTATAAAGTTTTCATGTCGAATTCTTGCCCAATTTTTTTTTTATGAACTCGAAATTATATGCTCTTAAGTTAATAAATTGATTTGGTGCTTGATACACGGTTGATTGTTTAACAAGGGCTGGAGTTTGGTTATTATTGTTCTTGCCATATGTTTGAAAGTTTCCCTTGAAAATTTTGTGCCGAAAATTTTGAAACTTTAAAGTTCATGCGTAAGTTTTGTTTTTTCGTGTTTAAAAAAAAGTTGGTTTAGTTGACCAATAATGCTCAAGAATCTTGTCGTACTTAAATTTTGACTTTCCTTTGTTAGTAACGGCATATGGTACTGTGAATCAAAATTTCATCTTATGATGTTGCCCAAAATCTTTTAAAATTTCATTTTAAAATGAATGATTTTGATCTTAGCACTCAAAACATGATCCAATTGTTTCTTGTTACTTAGTTCTTATTGATGTTGCGTTGTGTTACATTAAACTAGCAATTTTGCTTTACGAATAACTTCAAGTTTTGGCATGTATGTTGGTTATACCTACAAATCCGATTTTTATACTACATTGTTTTTTCTAATTATGTCGTAAAGTTTAAATGTTGTTTAATGATGTTTGGCATGGTTTTGAAATTTGAAAATTTTGTTTTAAAGTTCTCTTGAATTAATTGAGTAATAATACTTCAATTTCCATTAGTTATGTTACGTATTGCCTTAAGTTGGGAATTCGGCCTTAAATCTTGACCAAGCTTTTGATTCCTTCCTTTATGTTAAATTCGGCTAATGGTGTTTTAGGGCAATAATCCTTATGAGTATCACTGTAATAACGTAGTTTAAATCGAAATTTCCGTTTTAGAAGTGAACCAATTTCTTTTTGAGATTTCATGTGTACATCCCCAAATGTTGATTTTTATATTTGAAACATGGCTTAATTGTCTCATAGTGCCCCAACCTTGTCAATGGTGATATGTGTGGAAATTATAGTGTTGATGCTCAAATTTTGATTTTGTGCTTAATACTTGGTTTTATTATGCCGCAAGCTTACAATTTTGTTAATAATGCTATGTATCGTCTTAAGTCGAGAATCTCACCTTAAAATTTTGCCCAACATTTTTATACCATGGTGTATAGGATTAAGTTTTAAATTTTGTATTTGAAACGTAGTTTCATTATTTCGTAGTGTTGCAACGTTTGTTAATAATGTGTTATTTTGCTTATATATGGATCAATGCTTTGTTTACCTTTTGGGTCGTATAGTTTTGATGAGTAAAGACATGTGAATAATTTGTTGAGTGGTAGTTTTGATGAGGGTAGTTGGGCAAATGCTAATAATTTGTGATGAGTGGTGTTGTATTTGAGAGTTATGAGTGTGAAACATGTGTTTTATTGGGATTAATGTAATTTTCGTTTGAGTTGGATTTGAACCGTGTAAGTAGGTAGGTGTATGATTCATGTCGGAAAGTAGGGGTAGTAGGAAGTGACTTTAGCTTGCGTAAGATGTTTTGGAATTGAGTAAGATAATTGTATGAGGTAATTGTGGATAATGAGTGATATATGATCTAGGTTGAGTGTTTGAACTTATGGATAATGAATGAGGTTTGGGTTTCATATTAAGGAATAATAATGTTGAACATGACTTGAAAATTTTGGTGGAACAATGAGAAAGTAATTGAGGTACCTAAAGGTGAAATAAGATGATAACTTGGGCTAACTGATAATTGAGATATATGATGGTAGATTTAGTATTACCAAATTGGTTTTCGTGGTCATGAAAGTAAGAGTGTGGCCTGTAATGCTTGAGGATTCAATCATATTGTTGAGGTATTTGGTCATTCGTATTATAGAAGTGTAACCGTTTAATTTGAGTAGGTGTATATGAGTGTGAACATGGTTATGTAGGAATCCGACTGATGTTACTATTATTTGAGCATATTTAGTCCCCGAATTAGCCTCGTTCCTATGCTTTTTAGTGCATATTTGGGTCATTTACAATCTTTAGTCCTTTGTTTTGCATATTCTTTGAGGTTTTGTTTCCTTGGTAGGAGAGGAGTGCAAACCTTGCATTTTCATGGCAAAATAGAGCTAAATTGATCGAATCTAATGACCAAGCATCAAAGAGAATACAAGACTAGAAGGCCTTTGTACATATTATAGTAGATGGGCAACGATCAAGAAATCCTTGCATTCCCGACTAAATCCCGGAGGATTATTAGAAGAAGAGAGGAAGAAAAGAAGAAAAGGAAGGCTGGAACGAGATCCGCTCGTCCAACCATAAAGACCCCGTCCAAGACTAAAAGAGTATGAGCGTCTTTGCCATAGGGACGCTCGTCCAGAGGCCTCCCAGGACGCTCGTCCAAGCCAACAGGCCGCTCGTCCAGCCACCCCAGAATCCGCTCGTCCCGACCCTTGGACGCCCGGATTGTCTTACAGACCCATACGTCCTATTCTTGCTCCATGAAAGATGCGCATATTTTTGGAAGACAGGCAAAAAGGAAACCCGCATCTTTTTCTGAGAGGAGCGATTCCTCAAGGACTTAATCGTCATTTAAGCCCTTAGTAAACCCTAATTTGTGTACCTAATCCCCACTATAAATACCCCATTAGTCTAATTAGATTAATCATGTTCTTGATCTTATCAATCTTTAGTGTAGTTTATATCATTCCAATCTCTTCTTAATCTTGTAATCAACTTCTAATCAAATATTAATACAAATCTCATTTCCTTAATTTCTCTTTTGTTCATCTTTTATTTTGAGTAATTGAAGATTATTTGGGTTATTATTGGGAGATTGACAACCTTCCAATCATTCATCAAGTACTTCTATTATTCTTTGCTTTATTTTGGAATCATTATTAGGTATAATTCTCTTAATCCCTTTTTAATTTTTGTTAATCATCTTCATTTATTCATCACGTTTTGCTTTGTTAATATGATTGACAACCTTGTTAACATGTTAAACTTGATAATGAGTGAGTAGTTTCCTTAACTAGGGTTAATGGGTGATTAGGGAAAACCAACATGGGGGATGATTCATGCTTAATTTAATATGTTTTCATAATTTATTTGCTTGCTTGTTGTGATCTCAACTTATGCACATGTTATGTTTGATGAAATGCGAGCCTATGAATCCTTGCATTTTTTTACCCATCACTTACCTTTTCAATAAGACTTGTAAGACATAAACCAAATCGAGTCTCATTAGACCATGCATATAGTTGAGTAGGGAGGATTAAGTCGACTTGTAGGTATTGTACAATCTAATCGATTCGACTCCGGGACCCAAACCTTCCTAGGATTGTAAGATATAAACCAACTCGATCCATTACAATAATAATTGCTTGCTTATAATTTGAGAATATGTTTGTATGATCAATTCCCATGAATCCCCTATGACCCCATGACACCCTAGTGCTTTTAATCAATAGTTTACATCTCATTTTAATCATCTTGCTTGTTTACTTTTATTTCTATTTAGTTTAGTGATCTTCTTATCTCAACCCAAATCGTGACACCCCTAGACACCGCTACTTGCAATCGAAAATCCTACATCAATACCCGTCCCTTGGGATCCGACCTTTACTTGCCTCTTTACTAATAGTAGAGTTGTTTGTGAAGTTATAAATATTGTTTTGGTCTAGGTGCTCCTAACGACAAGTAACCGAAAATTAAGCTCCAAGTGAGTTCGACCACCGACCCTATGAGTGGTAGTATAAATGTTGTTGTAAAGTTGCCTCCCAATCATCAAGTAAAGTGTCCGTGGTATACATCGTGAGCATGTTTTAGTATTCTGATTGAGTTGAAATGTTATTATCGTCATATGCGATATTAGTACCATGTCCATGAGATTGCGTAGATGCGATAAGTGTTAATGTGATTATGGTGTCTCACACTACTGTGCGTTTGTTGGTGACGGTAGCATGATACCGTCACCGGGTATAAGGGCAATGCAATCCTTATGAGACGAATTTTGAAATATCGTGTTGTGTCATGTTTTGTTTTAAGTTGGGTTGAAATAATGGCCATAATGCCGTGCGTTTGGTTTAATTTGGTTATTTGATGATGTATTATTTAATTTGGTTATTTGATGATGTATTAGTCACCATTGAAGTCTATTAGCATTTGTGCAATGAAATAAGGAAGTTTGGGACCGAGTTGAGAATAAAAACATTCTGCCCCAGGTGACACTCGATCGAGTGGCCTCCTACACTCGACCGAGTGGTCTTCTTTGACCCTTGTTTTCTCAATACTCGACCTAATATTGGGTGTACCCTTATCTCGAGGTTTATGTTAGTTGACTTTTAGTTAGATGAACATGTTGACCTTACATGAGTGATATTTTGTGAATTGTTTACATTTGACCATATTGGGTAGCTTTTGCTATTTAAGAGCGAAATTCAAATGAAAGTTGTGAATTGACATGTGTAATTGGATTACAAGAATGATGTGATATATAACCTTGTTTGATGTGTGTTAATTGAGGCGGTTTTATTTTATTGTGTACAAGTACGATGAAAATGCAAGTTTGTGTCGTATAGTGGTCATTGTGATACGTCTGTCGTGTACCTATCAAAAATAAACTAACTAAACTAACTATATAGTTAGGGAAGTCAGCTCGATCTCCTCAGGGAGGCAAGATATCTGTAGAAGTCCGTCTATTTTGTCACAAATTGGGGGGGGGGGGGGGTTGTTTAAATTGGTTTTCTAAACTAAAAGGTTTAAAGGAAAGAGAAACAGAGATAAGAGCAATAAAGATAGGAAAATAGAATTAAACTATCAGATAGAGAAGGGTCATGTCAGGATTTCGGTTCACTACGGTAGTCCAGTGACTCAACTGTAAACAACTTAGACAAATTAATGCGAGACGGATATGGAAAGGTCATTCCGGTCCACTTTCTACCCTAAACTTCCACTAACTTAATTTCCGTCCTCGTCAGGGTAGTCTACTGTTCATAGCAGGCCTATTTAGTCCAATCTTCTGATCCAGGATTAAATTTAGCCATATTAAAGGGTGACTCAGAAGCGTGCACTCAACTAAGTCGGTAAAATACAGTTAAATTGCTATGGTGACAGAATCTCACAATTAACTCATCTAACCTATTTACTACATCGTCACATTTCTACCGTAGATCCCCTAATCCCAACATGAAACAAGTTTAGCTACTCATATCGCTGTTTATACTTTCAAAACTAACAGCAGATAAATGACCAGCATTCAACATATTAAAACGATAATTAAATTGCATAAAAGTAAATCAGGGCACAAATTAAATGAAGTAAAACAAAGAATTAAAGCGAATGAAATAAATATTATTATTAAGAAAGGAGAAAGAGATTACAATCGTGAGAATCCGGCGTAAAGAACGACAAAATCCGAGCGAAATAATCCCGAAAGCAAAGTTACAGAGAAAAGGGAAAAACCAATCGTTGGTTGGCGCAGTGGTAGCATGGGGCTGCGCTTGGTAGGGAGGTCTGCGGATCGATCCCCCACAACTGCGATTGGGAGGGGTTTAAATACCGTAATCCTTGGACACGCCCCGAAATTCGGATTAGTCGACCCAATGTGGTTCGGATTACCGGATGGTTTAGACCAAAAAAAACAGAGAAAAGGGAAAAGCAACGTATTGTGTTTACTGTGAAAAGCTAAAAACTGATGAATGATAAGATAAAAGATGATAAATTCCTAATGACCTAGTTAACGAAAGTTTAAATAGAAAACAAACTAAATCCAACAACTAAAACACGTTCACGGGCTAATTAAAGCCCACGAAAGCCTAAACCACTCGATCGAGTAGAATAAATCCACTCGATCGAGCAAAACTCCAGAAAATCTACTCGATCGAGTAGAATAGTTACTCGATCGAGTAACCTCACTTTTAAGCACTTCTTGATCGAGTAAATAACTACTCGATCGATCAACCATGGCTATAAAAACCACTCGATCGAGTAATAAAACCACTCGATCGAGCTTTCTTCCTTCAAATCAGCCTAATCTCGTACCCGACTGCCTCGTAAACCGTGCCTTCACGCATTCCAATGCAGTATCTCACTCTGGAAAATCCCGTCTCCTCAAAATGCATGCAAAAAGGACGAAAAATGGTACGATTCCACTACTTTCGCGTTCATTTCTACAAAACGGACAAAACGAACCAAAGTAGCCGATTCGGGGCATAATACTATATAAACAGTACAAAAATGCATGGAAATACGAGCTAAAATAGGCTAAAAATACTATACAATATGCACGTATCAAATCTCCCCAAACCGAACCTTTACTCGTCCTCGAGTAAACTAAAATGCAACTAATGGAACGAAAATGATAACTCAGAACTAGCTTAACTTGTCTACTTCAACCAATTTAATGCAACAAAAACTAACAATTATAGCTAAGCAGTCAATACGCAAACGAGTTATAAGTTGTTCAGAAATATAGCCAACCTATCGACCTTGCAAGACCAACAAAATCGGACTCTCTCGTGGTCACTCTTCTCTCATGAAGCAAAGGGTGAATGTTATATGTGGAAGAGAGAAGGAAAAACAGTCACTCACCTAACTGCGACCTACATAGCATGCATGCAACAAAAATGAAAGACAATTCAAGTACTAATGCACACACTCC
This sequence comes from Silene latifolia, assembly GCF_048544455.1. NCBI lineage: Eukaryota > Viridiplantae > Streptophyta > Magnoliopsida > Caryophyllales > Caryophyllaceae > Silene > Silene latifolia. The sequence continues at coordinate 53,192,047 of NC_133536.1, forward strand.
AACCAATAATGTCCGTCACAGCCGAGGGCTTACAAATAATATGGGAATAGTGAGGTTTGGGTGAGAAAAGGCAAAACAAGTTATTGTAATGTGGAGGTAAAAGCGTCAAGCTAGTTCCTAACAAGACCATAATAAACCATCCGAAACTCAACTGACTGAAAAATAGAGTACAAGTGCCCTTCATTTGGCACACAGCTCACTAAATTCATACACAATCTCCTCAAAAATATGGAATAAGAATGGAGGAGTTAGACGGTCACAAACTTTCCTTTTTAACACCGTCTAAATGAATCAAATGATATAAATAAAACTTTTTCAAACTTCTTTTCTTCACTGTACAACGTGATTTCTGTTTTTTTTTTCATTTTTTTCCTTTTTTTTTGTTTCTTTCTTTCTTCTTCACGTTTTTTACTCTTTTTTTTTCTTTTCTTTTTCTCCTTCCTTCTTTTTACACCAACTCCATACAAAAAGATACGGGCCAAACTGCAGACGGGAAATCATACCACAAAAGGCATACTAAACTAGCTTGACTAGGCAGGCTCAGTTTGGGATGTAGCTAATGGGTCAAAAAGGCAAGTTTTGGCTTAAGTGGAGCTAAATGGGTGAAAAATATAAGGAAAAGGGGAAATTTGCAAGCACCTCCCTGCATGTGACACCAACCACAAACCCGAATGTGTGCATTTGACAAGAAATTGAATGTCATAAAAGTGCAAAAACGATGAACATGCTATGCAAGGAGTACTACTCTCAATTCCTAATGAACTGGTCATGAATGTCACCAGTTATGGGCTCTAAAACTCAGAATTTATGGAGTAGTTTGCCAATTTATCAGTCAAGTCTAAACGATCGGCTATATTTGAACAGAAACTCGTAGACTATGCGTATGACAAAGCTAATAACTATCAACAGAAGTGCAAGGCTCAAGTAAAAATGACAAGTTATAGTGCAGTTTCATCACGGAAATCTACCGTTCCGACTCAACCTATATGCAAAAATAAACGTGAATATTTTTGAATTTTTCTAATTTTTTTGGTTTTTTTGATTTTTTAATGAAATAAACAACAATGCAAGCTGAAATAAATAAACGTGAATGCAAAACAAATGCAAATGCAGACTCAAAAGGATGCAATACCCTCCCCAAACCAAAACGGGCAACGCCTAGTTGTCCTCCAGCATACACCAGCAGATATATACAGGGGAACGGGAATATACAACCAATAAAGAATAAAAAGCAATTAAATAAAGAGGATACAAAAATAAAAGAGTAAGATGTACATACAAAACACGAACTTCCCCAAACCAGCCAGAAAACTGGGGAAGTTAGTAGACCAGTAGCTACTCATCAGCCTCGTCGTCACGGACGTCCTCCACCGTGAACTCTGGATCCTCCTCCTCCTCTCTCTTCCTCCTCCTCTGCTCAGCTCAAGCGCTCTCCGCTGCCGCCGCCGGATCCTCGTCGTCCTCCTCCTCCTCAGTAGACTCCGGGTACCCCTCAACTGGGTACCGGTAAAAGGAAGGGTGTGGCCAACCCTCTGGGATCGGACGGTGTCGACTCAAGTGGTACTCGTATAGAGGGAACAAAGTCAAAGCTAAGTCCCGCTTCATACGAGCCTGTCTCTCTGCAATCTCAACTAAAAAAGTCCATGACCGAGGACGGCTCAAAGGGTGGTGGAGTTACAAAATTAGCCGGTAGGACCGGTTGTGCCTGTGTCTGGTCAGCGGGTGCGGGAGCAGGAGTAGGAATCGAGATGGGAGTAGCCATGGAAGGCTGGACACTCCCAGAAGGTGTGAACCCCTCTCCGGTGTCAAGTATACACCGCTTCTTGGCGGCGGGTAAAGTGGGAGGTGGTCGGAGTGGAAGGTGGTAGTCAGGTAGAGGTGGCAATCGGTCGCCCCTAGCGACAGTAGGCAAAGGGGCTAGACGGGGGAGAGTGTCACAAGGTAGGTCCATAGACAAGGAACCATCTATCTTACATGTCTGGTAGTCTGTGGTCAGCCAATGCTAAGAATGCATGGCATCCAGACTCAGATACCTCTCTCCCTCGAGGTACTGTATGTCACGAGGCCAGACGGGGAAAAGGGAACGAGCAAGAATGGTGGCTATGGCACCGCAGGAAATAGATCCCGTGACCTTCGCCCCCTGGGCCTGGAAGTACTGGGCGGTCATATAGGCAATGTTGAGGGTAAAAGGACCCTCGCAGTCAATGTTCAGGTAACCGCCTAAGATGGAGAGCTCGTTGTTGTTAATGTTGTTTGGCTCCTTTCGGCCAAAAATGGTGCTCCCCATCAATCTAAGAAAGTAACGGGCAGGGGGAAGGTGGACCTGTGCGAGCTTTCGCTCGGGAAAGATGGTCTGGGCCAAGGTCCGCCAAAGCTGACGAATGACCCTCCTAGGGGCGGTAGCGTTGCCCGTAGAGGAAAGTCCAAGTCTACTACCAAACTCCCCCAAAGTCATCAAAAAAGTCCGGTTGAACAACCGGAAAGACACAGAAGAACTAGTGGGGGCAGCGTCGTGTGCCCCGGAGGAGAAGGTGAAGGAGCTGAGGAACTCAAGACTCAGCTCCAGAAAGGTACGACCACTCATAGTAATGAGTCCGGCCATCCCCGTGCCCCGTAAAAGCTCACAAACTGACTCGTAGATGCCGAGTCTCTCAAGTGCCGGTTTATCTAAAAACCGGGAAGGTACAAACTCACAGCCAAGGAGGTTATAAAACCTCTTAAGATGTACACCGTTAATAAAAATTACTTGCGGGTAGTCGGGTTGAGAGTCGAGGGAGTTGTCCCCTCGGACAGTGACCGTGCCAGAAGGAGCGGCTGAAGTGGAAGTGCTAGGAGCTGGCGTAGAACGGGAACGTCCATGACCTCGGCCCCGGCCTCTAGAACCTGAAGTAGAAGCCCGTCCAGTGACGGTGCGAGGAACAAGGGCCGCTCTAAAGGCAGCTGCGTCTGCAGGTAAGTCCGCCACATGTGTGCTCACCGTGGCTGGAGTAAAGGCTGTGGCTGCTGTGACCACCACTGAAGAAGAAAGACTAGCAGCAGTGCTAGCTAGCGGTGGTGGTGGTCAGAATCGAAGTGGCGGCGAAACAGAGCTAAGCGCGGTGCTAGCGGCGAAAAAAAAGACGGTGGTTGAAACTAAGAACACAGGAGTGTTGGCCGGTGCGGAGACGGTAGTAACAGCAGGGACTACCGTCTCAGACAGAGACAAAGACAGACTAGCAGAAGAGCTCGACGAAGGCATCGAACTAGAATCTATCCTGAATAAATAGGGCAGGGGAATTGATAAGAAAACAGCGGCTAAATAGCGTGAAAACAGCATGACAATTCCCAATCAGTCGAAAGATTCGACTACAGCCTATAAATTCCCAATTTTCCTCGAAAAATTCGAACAAAAGCATGTAAACAGTGATAGGATATGATAGCAAATTACAGGAGCAACAATATACGCAACAATGTGGATAAATTGAGCAAAAGACAGCAGCGAAACCAGGTGACATTCGAAAACCAGGTTTCAGTCGAAAATTTCGACTGTAAAGACCTCTAAACGCAAATTTCGCGCAAAATTGGTATTTAAACATGTAAAAATCAGTGAGGAGACGGGAATGAGCATCAAGTAAGCAAGACTAAGCATTGAATCAAAATTATAGTCGATAATTTCGACTCAAAACAGACAATCGAAACACTAGGTTCCTATTCACTTCATAAAAGGCAAAATAAATGAAATCAAAATGCAATGAGGTGTAGAAATTACTTACTTGATGCTAGAGATCCTACAAAGAACAATTAATCGACAAGAAATAAGCAAATTAGGCGATTTTTGAACGAAAACCGCGGAACCCTAATTCCCTCAATAGACCGTGTAAATGGGCGTGAATCAAAGGGAAAACAGAGGGCAAATGACGATTAATCAACAATAAGCACAATGTAGGTGACGGATTTGGCAAAAGGACAAGAAAAATGAGGGATTTAGGGGTTTTTTTTATCGCAAAATATGAAAGGAGGTCGAAAAATTGGGGGTAAAATGAAATAAGAACCAAAAAGAAGGAAGTTAAGGAAAAACTCCCTGCGTCTCTTGCGATTTCACTCGATCGAGTGGTTTAGAACTGCTCGATCGAGGACTTTATGGATCCATCTACTCGATCGAGTAGAAATTTACTCGATCAAGAACTTCCCATTTCTGCTTTACTCGATCGACTGATATGGTATTACTCGATCGAACAGAATCCACTCGATCGAGTACAAAAAGTACTCGATCGAGCTCTTTTTCTCGTCTAAGCTCTTGAATTCGTCATTCTTCCTTTAAATTTGCGTAAAATTCCCCAAACCTGCATAAAAACACTTGCAAAAATATCCCAAAATACCAAATACGCAAAGTAACAGTCTATTGTCTCTATCTACGCTAAAAATTGTCTAAATTCTAATTGTCCTAATTAAAAGCAATAAAAGAAATTCAACGGAAATTCAAAAATTATTTATACAAGTTGGTACACTGGGAATTTCCCTGCTCACTTCCCAAAGCAATTCAGTAGCCCCTCGGAGGGCTCCTGACTGGAGGACGTCGCCTCAGCAACATTGATCGTCCTCTTCAGCTTCCATGAGCTTGAACTTGAATCATTAGGAGGAGAATAGTTCACATCCACAAATGCGCGAACTTTTCTCACCCTTGCTCCTTTCTCACCGGCTTTAACGTTGTCACTCCCACTTTGACTGGCATTAATTGCATAATGCCCTTTGACAGCTCCTTCATTGTTTTCATCTGTATCTGCAGCAAGGAAAACAGACGAACTTTCCTCCTTTTTGCTCTCAACCTTAGGTGGAGGGGTCACAATAGCAGCACAATGCTCCAAATTTTCCTTTGGAGTGTCAATAATAAGGTCAATAGAAGAGAGGGCATTGTAAGGCTGAGCTTGCATGGGAGCCTTTCGGAACTTAGACTGATGGAATATCAGCTCCTCGTCCCCAACCTGAAAAGTCAATGTCTTGCCCCCGACGTCTATTACTGCACGGGCATTAGATAAAAATGGTCTCCCTAAAATAATAGGGGTATGCGCATCTTCGGGAATGTCAAGTACAACGAAGTCAACGGGAATAAAGAACCTCCCGATCTTAACAAGTATGTCTTCTATTACACCTAGTGGCCGTGATATGCTACGGTCGGCCATCTGAACAGTCATGTTGGTGCAATTAAACTTTGTCAAACCAAGTCTCTTAGCCAGAGACAACGGTAAGACACTCACGCTAGCTCCAAGATCACATAACGCGTTATCAATCAAGTGGGTACCAATATGACACGGAATCGAAAAACTACCCGGGTCTGACTGTTTGGGGGGTAACTTATTCTGAACTAGGGCCGTCCCTACCTCAGTCAAGTCTACCGTCTCATTATCACTAATGTGCCTCTAACGCGATAAAATTTCTTTCATAAATTTAAGGTAAGAGGGTACCTGTGTCAGCAGTTCGGCGAATGGCACAGTGCCCTGCAAGTTTCTCAGGATCTCGGCAAATTTGCCGAATTAATGATTGGCTTTAGTACTCTGCAGACGCCTCGGGAAGGGAACCGTGATGGGTATCTCGAGTCCCTTGTTTCTCTCTTCCAACGTGTCAGCCGGATCAAGCTCTGTATCCTTTGGACGCTTCTTTCCTCTCGAACAAGGTCTTACGGGCGATTTCTCACTCGATCGAGCACTAGCAGGCTCTCGATCAAGCTGTCCATTATCCATACTACTCGATCGACCAAAATTCCCATTAGATCGAGTAGTTTCTTCAACAGCATCACTCGATCGAGTAGAAATTTCACTCGATCGAGCAGTTGCCTTTTCCTGTTCACTCGATCGAGTAGAAATTCCACTCGATCGAGCACTTTCTTCAGCAAATCTTGTAATACCCGGTATTTTAATATGATATTATATTAGGCCGAGTTACCAGCTGGGTCGTGTAGTGTATTTGTGACTCGGGTAATTATGTGACTCGGGTTTTAATTAATCTAACTAGGCTAGGCCCGTATCGTCTTAATAGCACCTATCCTATATGTATAACCCATCTAACCAAACCCTAATCTCCCTATCACCATATTCATTTTAACCATGAGAAAAGACAGAAAAGAGAGAAGAGGGAGCCGTGTGTGAAGGGAGCCGCGTGAGGAATTGCGAGGCGATTTCTCAGCCTATTCTCATCCTATTTCGTAAGTAGACTATCCTATTACCTCTTTATTCAATTATTAGCATAATTATAGTAGTATTGGGATAATTTTCGGAACCCTAGAATTGGTTTGGGGGTTTTTGATTATAAATTGTATGAGATAAATGAATGGAATAGTTACAGCAATTTACAGATTCGTTGGTCTGTGTTATTTGAGTGTTTTACCTGTCTTAAAGCCGTGGGATGCAAAACGTTAAAGAAGAGACTCATGTTTATTCCAAGCCTAGTTTATGCCTGTGAAAATTGGTAGAATTTCACCGTGTAGTTTTTCCTGAAGAAATTATTTGTGAACGTCTATCTAAAAAGTCCGCAAATCAGTAGAGGCTGAAAGATTACTTCTAAAACATAATTTAGATATTGAATTGGTGCTGGATATTTTTCATATATTTAATTTAAAGAGTTTAGATGAGTTAGGCGTTGGTTTTACTTAAGAATCATTTGTCAAACTCGTTTTATGAATCAATACTTTTTATGCGATGGTTTCTGTCAGTTTTTGGAAATCAGTCGGAAAACCCTTGATAAGTTTGGAATTTGAGAAAAACACGTTAGATATAAATTGTAGCTAAGACTCATGGGGTTCCAATTCAATTGGCCTTGCATCAATTCGAATTTTCTGGAATTAGTTATTCATTTTATACCGAGTCTGCCATGAGCAGGAAAATCAGGAAAAGTCGTGTTTGTTCTTTAAATTGATATTCCTATTAAGTTATGATGAGTCTAGGTTATGTGCATGATTAATTGACTGAGTAGATGGTAATTATACATAATTATGTTATGTAGGTGATGGATAAGTGAAGGATCATAAGTGATTGCTTGTGTGTGCTTGGATTGCGAAAAGGTAGGGAAATACACTTGACTTATTATCGTTGATGTTGAATTGTGTTGACTTGTTTGTGTTTCGTATGACCAAACGGTGAACGTTGACTTGCTTCGTGGCTGTTGATTTACGTTATGATTCATATCTTTGGAAGGTGATTGACTGAATTGATCGTATTGAGTATGTTATCACAACATTTGGTAAGCGGCATGATTTTATGATTGATCACTTCAAAGATATATATATTGTGTTGCATTAATTTCTTTTGAGCATTCATATGCATTGGAGATGGAGGATGTTGTGGTGATGTGGTGTGGTGAAGATGATGTTGTGATAAGGCCCGGGCGGGTTCTGCAGGACTTGCCCTGGTGTCCTCAACGGTGGGCAGATCGGCTACGGTCGATATATAGTCTAGGGGATCGGTATGGTGGGTGTTCAGGTTATGAGATATGAGTTGAGATGGAGATGGAGGTGACGGAGGAGCATGCATATCATATTTTGTTGTTTCATTGTATTCCCTACTCAACCTCGTGGTTGACCCTGTGTATTCGTGAACACATGTGACGATCCAAATATTGGGAGCGGGCTTGACGGGTTTATGAGATAGGTGGGAGCTTGATGGGCGTGAGACACTGGATCAGAAGACTTAGTAGCTAGATCATCATTTAGAAGACTTTCACTTTCATTTATGTTAGTTCCTTGTAATTTGATGTAAAAGAGGTTTTGTAATAATTAAGTTAAAGTAATTATATATTTTGCCTTGGAGTTTAATTTGTTATTCACTACCTCGGGAAACCGAGATGGTAACAGTCCGATTTATTAGGGAATGTCTTGATAAAGGCTCCTTTATAAATCGGAGTGTTACAAATCTACTCGATCGACCTCCAGAAACTAGTCGATCGAGTACCTTCTTAGCCGTCAGCTCATTTCCTTTGACAGAACATTGTTCATCAGCTATTATTTCCTTCCTCGGGTCTGATTACAGCACTTCCGGTCCCTCATATGAACAACTGCTTCTCAAATTAATTAAATTTACCGTCTCATGTGGATTTTTGTCAGCTTGTGACGGTAAATGACCCGGTTTCCTTGTGGACTGGTTAACGGCTAACTGGGCAACTTGAGTTTCAAGTGCCTTGATAGAAGCATCTTTTTGTTGGTCGCTTAACTTCCACTGCTTTGTCAAAGACTGCAACATAGTCTTCAACTCACCTATCTCACTTACCCCACCAGAAGACGAGGCACCTTGATTAGGTGTAGAAAAGGAAGGAGGCTTCTGAAAGCCTTGTTGAGTCTTATGTGGAGGGACATATGACTGCTGCTGGTGTGAAGGAGGGGTAGGATTGAGCACATTTTGACTAGTCCACCTCAAATTGGGATGGACTGCCCCTTGGTTATTATAATAGGAAGTCCCTCCTTGCCTATATTATTGAAAGGCAAGGACCTGTTCCTTCTCTGTAAGACAGCCAACAGCAGTGTGATCGTCGTTGCTACCACACCTCTTACATGTGACGGTCTCCCCTCTAGTAAGCATATGGACCGTCTGAGGCTCACCAACAGAATGTAACTCCAACTTATCAAATCTAGCATTCATGGCTTCCAGCTGAGCCACAACTTGCTTATCGACTGCATGAACTGTTCTAATACCATCCCTCGGGTTTCCATATTCAGCACTGTGGTTCGCCATCTCTTCAATAAGGGCCCATCCCTTATCATCGTCGGTATTCTCTTGAACTCTCCCATTAGATGACGCATCAAATATGGCTCTATGATCATCATACAGCCCATTGTAGAACTGATAGACAGAAACCACGGGTCAAAACCATGGTGAGGAAGAGACCTCACCAACTTCTTGAAACGGGACCATGCTTCATAGAGAGTCTCAGCAGGTGCCTGCTTGAAACTCGTAATCTTTGCCCTCAGCTGATTGATGCGCTGTGGAGGGAAATCTCTTATAAAAAGCAAGAGCAAGGATCTCCCAGTTTGTAACCCCTGCGGCCGTACGGTCCAAATCAGTCAACCACTCCCTGGCTGCATCAGTCAAAGAAAAAGGAAACATAACTTCCTTAATCTTGTCTTGAGTTACCCACTTTGTGGCGGGGATAGTAGAACAGTAGTCCGTAAAGACCTTTATATGCTTCCTCGGGTCCTCACCTGCCACACCTCTATAGAGATTTCTCTCCACCAGATTGATATAGGAAGGACGGATGTCAAATGTATTCCCATCCTCAGTCTGGAGATTGAAACCTTTAGGAATATACGATCCTTTAGGCTCCGAGTGACTAGCAATGTTCGGCATCTTTACTGGTTGATCGGCGAGAAATAGGAATGTCTTCTTCTAAAGGCGGTCTTCTGCGAAAAGAAAATGATGTAGCTCGGCTCGAAAGTACTCAAGTCTTCCTTTCGTGATTTTCTCTGCAGACGGAGTCTATGCTCGAATAGTCTCTCGGCTCGAATCAGTGAAACTAACTCAAACCTATCTGACCTGGGCATAAACAACACTAAAAGAAAATAAATAAGAACTGCCTCAAGGAATAAAAATTCCCTGAGACGGATAAAAATAAACGAAACAAAGACAGATAGGGCAATTGCCTGCCCGACAACGGCGCCAAAATTTGATACGTCTGTCGTGTACCTATCAAAAATAAACTAACTAAACAAACTATATAGCTAGGAAAGTCAGGTCGATCTCCTCAGGGAGGCAAGATATCTGTAGAAGTCCGTCTATTTGGTCACAAATGGGGGGGGGGGGTTGTTTAAATTGGTTTTCTAAACTAAAAGGTTTAAAGGAAAGAGAAACAGAGATAAGAGCAATAAAGACAGGAAAATAGAATTAAACTATCAGATAGAGAAGGGTCATGTCAGGATTTCGGTTCACTACGGTAGTCCAGTGACGCAACTGTAAACAACTTAGACAAATTAATGCGAGACGGATATGGAAAGGTCCTTCCGGTCCACTTTCTACCCTAAACATCCACTAACTTAACTTCCGTCCTCGTCAGGGTAGTCTACTGTTCATAGCAGGCCTATTTAGTCCAACCTTCTAATCCAGGATTAAATTTAGCCAGATTAAAGGGTGACTCAGAAGCGTGCACTCAACTAAGTCGATAAAATACAGTTAAATTGCTATGGTGACAGAATCTCACAATTAACTCATCTAACCTATTTACTACATCGTCACATTTATACCGTAGATCCCCTAATCCCAACATTAAACAAGTTTAGCTACTCATATCGCTATTTATACTATCAAAACTAACAGCAGATAAATGACCAGCATTCAACATATTAAAACGATAATTAAATTGCATAAAAGTGAATTAGGGCAGAAATTAAATGAAGTAAAACAAAGAATTAAAGCGAATGAAATAAAGATTATTATTAAGAAAGGAGAAAGAGATTACAATCGTGAGAATCCGACGTAAAGAACGACAAAATCCGAGCGAAATAATCCCGAAAGCAAAGTTACAGAGAAAAGGGAAAAGCAACGTAATGTGTTTACTGTGAAAAGCTAAAAACTGATGAATGATAAGATAAAAGATGATAAAGTCCTAATGACCTAGTTAACGAAATTTTAAATAGAAAACAAACTAAATCCAACAACTAAAACACGTTCACGGGCTAATTAAAGCCCACGAAAGCCTAAACCACTCGATCGAGTAGAATAAATCCACTCGATCGAGCAAAACTCCAGAAAATCTACTCGATCGAGTAGAATAGTTACTCGATCGAGTAACCTCACTTTTAAGCACTTCTTGATCGAGTAAATAACTACTCGATCTATCAACCATGGCTATAAAAACCACTCGATCGAGTAATAAAACCACTCGATCGAGCCTTCTTCCTTCAAATCAGCCTAATCTCGTACCCGACTGACTCGTAAACCGTGCCTTCACACATTACAATGCAGTATCTCACTCTGGAAAATCTCGTCTCCTCAAAATGCATGCAAAAAGGACGAAAAATGGTACGATTCCACTACTTTCACGTTCATTTATACAAAACGGACAAAACGAACCAAAGTAGCCAATTCGGGGCATAATACTATATAAACAGTACAAAAATGCATGGAAATACGTGCTAAAATAGGCTAAAAAGACTACACAATATGCACGTATCACATTGCATGATAGTGATTGTGGCCTTCCGTATGAGCGGACGTATTGATGATGAATGGGAACGGATATGGAAACACATGTGTGATCATGTGGTGGATTGGAAGTGATATATGTGTGGCATGATGACCGAAAATAGGAATGTGGAACATGGCTGAGCCACACGATGGGAAATTTTGCATTAACTGATTGTTTTCTAGAGTCCGCATAATTGGTGTTTTGATGTGCATACATGTGAAGGTATGAGATTTGACTTGACATAGATACGTAGGAATAATCAAGTTATATCCCGTGATAGCTACGCATTCATATAACCAACTCAAGTTGGGAGTTATTTGTGGGATTAGAGTTTCAAACCGTGGGTTGGACCTTGTGCTTTTACGTTTGGGAGGCTTCTAGAGTGGGATTATGGCAATGGCATAAGACGATATGAGATTTGATTACGGAAATGCAATGAGTAAAAGAGAGTGTTGAACCTGGAACATAGTCATTTGTGAAATTTTGTAATGGACGTACGAGAGCACACTGTACTTGAGGTTTGAGAGTTGAACTTCGGGACGAAATTTTCTTTTAGGGGGGGTGAATGTAACAATTCGGAAATTAAAGAAAGAGAAAGTACGGAATGTGAGAAAGTAATGAGAGTTGAACAAAGAACCTTGAGATGACTGTGATGTTTATAAAGGAACGTATATGGTAGACAAGCATGTGAGGCGAAAAAGAGTACATGAGAGTCAATGATGAAACTGGAGGAAAAGAAAAAGTGAGGTGAACTTCCGGGACGAAATTCCTTTTAAGGGGGGACAAATACCTCGTAAATTCTAAAGCTAGTTGTTGGTCGAGTGGTCTAGTACTCGACCGAGTAAACCTCACTCGGCCGAGTGAGTCTGCAAATTGGTTAAAGCCCCTGATTCGTAGGTCACTTGATCGAGTAGAGGTTCACTCGACCGAGTGGAGTCGTCACTCAACCGAGTGAACCGAGCACTCGACCGATTGCTGCGGGAACCGCTAAGTTTTTACGCGTGGGCTTTTCTATTGATGTGCCTTGACATATATATATCCTATTTTCCGATTTTCCCCATTTCCAAACCCTAATTCCTTCTCTCTAAACCCCTCCCACCTCTCTCTACAATCCCTCCTTCTCTAAATCCTAGATCTACAACTATGGGTGAAGAATTTGGAAGATTCATTCACATATTCTTGTTCCTTATCACTTGGTGAGTATTATACTACCTTTTTCTCTTTAATTTGGATAATTCGTCTTAAGACTCAAACCCTAGAATTTGGGGGATTTTTATGGGTAATGTTAATTAGTGTTTTAATTAGTATTAGGAGTAATTAATGGGTAATAATGAAAGGTTATGATAGGATGTCGCAACCTAATCAAATATACCCTAAACTCGGCTAACAAATTAATGTAGTAAGGTAAGGGTCGAACACAAGGAGATGGGAATTGCGTTATGAAATGCTATGAGTAGAATTCTATCTAGGTCGATTCAATTGGTTGTTTGGTTTGATAACTTGCAAATAAAACAATGTAAATAATATATGATAGAAGAGTCTAGGGGAGTCGGGTCACACATGGAATTATATAGATGTTAATGTTAAACTCGGAATAGATAATATTGTCAATTGTTTAGGTCTTATGACAACCATATCTCGACCTTATTGTCAACCATAGAACAGGTCCTAACGAGCTCTCGCTATGCCTAAGTCGGTCTACTAAAACATGCTTAGTCTAATTCATTTTCGTGCCTCTCGGCTTATAAAAATGAATTAAAAAATTAATCAAAGATAGTGATCAGTTATCAAAGATTAGCAAAAAAAACAAGCATGTGATAGAAACTATTAAACAATATTACATCATCCTAATTTAACATTTACAAATACTAATTATGCATGGCTTCCCTAATCCCTAGAAAAATGAAACTACTCACTCATATTAAAAATAAAACTAATGGTGTATGAATTAATAAACATGATTATACTGGAAATATAACTAAATGAAATGTTAAGAATTATGAATAAACTAAATAAAGATAACATATGAAATAATGAAATTGCTAGTGATAAGAAATGTAAATGGAAATGCTAGAAATAAATTATGGTGATATTAACTTGATAATGAAATGTAATAACAAACTAATAATGCTAATGCTAATAATAATAATAATAATAATGTAAACTACGAAATAACGATAATGAAGAACGATGTAACAAAATAGACAAGAATCAAAATTACCGTAACAAGAGAATTTGGAAGTTGAATAAGAATAACTTGAATAACAAACCCAAATAATTTGAATGGAAAGATTGTATTACGTAGAACAAAAGCTTAATGTAAATTGTTTATGACAAAGGAAATCACTTAACAAAATGTAAACTAATATGAAAACTAAGAGAGTTGTGTGCTTAGAGTATATGAAGGATGTAAAAAGTGTAAAAGGATATCCTCTAATGACGGATTAAGGCCCCTATTTATAAGTAAAATAAGGGGTGAAACGTAAATTCCTAGGGGATGATAACCCCGATCGGGGACAGACCACCCCGATCGGGGACGCGGGTCTCTTGATTAATTCTCTTAATTTCTTGATTAATTGCATGAGGAATCCAATGTTGCGTGTTAATACTTCATAATTTCTCCGGTTGAATGCTTCAAATGGAATCCAAAATGGCATCCTAAGCTCCTTGCTCTCAACTTATTTTATGGGCTTTATTTCATTTATCTATGCTCGGGATTTATTTACTCGGTTTTCTCCAAAATGCCCATCCTTTTGTATGATCTCATCTCTTTTAGCCTAGTGAACTCTTAGTATTTGCACATTCGACGAGAAAAGGCTATAAAAGCTACATTTCCTACAAAATACAATAAAAACAAGCAAAGACACTAGAACACGGAATTAGCTCTCAAATACACTAATAAAAGTGTGATATTCAATCAAAACCGAGCTAAAATAAGGGGTAAATGTTATATATCTATATCTCATTATAATACATATTCATATATGTGTTGATTTAATTTAGTCATAAAATTAAAAGTTGATCTTATGCATGCAAACAATAATAAAATTAAAGAAGAAATCATCATCTTACATTGAAGATTTCGGATTTTATGGGCACAAGTGAGTTCTCCTACTCACTTGTTCTTGAGCTTCCTTAAGTGGATGAAAAAGGATTCAAGTAGAGAATCCCTCCCAAGGATTTATACCCAAAGTAACAACTTAATAAAATTAATATTATTATTACTAGAAAAATATTAATTTTGTATAAAATTGACCAAAATATTTCTTTGCTCTCTCAATGTTTCGGTTAAGAGAAAGGGAGAAAAGAGGAAGAATTTATCTCTCTAAAACTCTTATTTTAGATGTGTAGAATGAATTATACACTAACTATTTTAGGTAGTGTATAATAGGTAAAAATAAGGAGAAAAACCCATGGTTTTCTCCTCTTGAAAAACCGGGTGGAAGGGGGAGGAAGAAGGGCCAATGCATGCACAAGGTTGTCTTCACAAGAACAAGTAGGGTTGCATGGCTAGGTTTAGGAAGAAATGATTATGTTTACCACTAACATAATCAACATAATATATTCCTAATACCACCCCTAATTTCGGTCATTATAGATAAAATGGACTCCATTTTATTTTTGTCAATTTGTCACATGTCACATGTCACATGTCACATAAAATTGTTATGTATTTTTAACATATTAAAAATCAACGCATTAATAAAAATACGTCATATACAAAATCAACTTAGTAATTCATAATTACTTGTACCAAAATATTTTACCAGTTATAAATCACAACATCTTGTATTTATAATAATTTATTCATTCAAATGCAATTGTTTCCTTAAACTCGATAAAATGATGATGCATGTTTTAGTTATGGCGATTTAGCGATGCATGCGACATATAAATAAAATGCAAAGCATAAAAATAAATCCTAGTATGGCCTTCCTAAAATAGAAAATCTAATTAACTATTACATATTCGGAAACCAACTCCATTGGTCCCTTGAACTTCGGTTTTAGCACGCATCTCGAGGTAACACCGTCTTTATGTATCGCCTTCTTGAGTGACACCGTCATTAAGGAACTCCGGAATAAATAAAATACATAACAAATTACATAATTTGCTATTATACATTTGTGATTAAAATAAAATAAATCTATTAAATTACAAAACGGTGATACGAGATCACAATAAATTACAACCGAATCGATATTCCCATACATTTCGGAAAATACCAATTAAAAACTAAGGCCATACTAAGTAAAAATTACATAAAACAAAATTACATAAAATAAAATTATGACAATCATAAATAAAATGCAGCATTATAATATGTATGAACATGCCCAATTTTATGCTAAATCGCCTTTAAGGAGCTAATATCGTATATTAAACGGTTTTTACGGATTTGCGTGATTCAACGTTTTATAATCACAATAATTACATAAATTCATATTTATGCACAAGTTAATTACCCTAACCTCTTAGGACTCACAATTAGTCTCCACTAACTATTTGACTATAATTAACTTATATTACTTAAAATTGTTCATTAATGGACTCAAAATTATAATAAAAAGCTATAAACTTTAAATAAATCACCAAAAATTCAAATAAATTTGAAATTTGAAATTTAAACTCATGAACATTGTGGAAAAAATACCATGACACTCATAATGTTCAAACACTTAGGTTAAAATTTCGAAATATTTATCGGAAAAACTATGTTGCGGTTTATCGGATTTATCAATTATAATCATAAAAACATGAGAAAAATATATTCATCAACTTTTTAATTTTAGATCTGAAATAGATAATAAAATGCAACATGTGACGTTTTTCCTTAGTCATGGAGTATGTTTTAGCAATTATTCACTAATTAAGTCACTATTTATGCTATTTTTCATCAAAAATTCATAAATCATGCCTGTGATTTTTATCATGAAAAATCCAAGTTCAACATACTAAATTGCATGTGACAACATACTAAATTTCTATGACTAGATTCGAAATTTATCTCATATTAACCTATTTTTCATCTAAATCCGATTTTTATCATGAAAAATCCAAATTTCGAGCATAAGAACTCCAAAAAATATGAAAATTTACAGGTCATCTAAAAATAATATATGTGAAAACATATCCAAAAACCACTGTAAAATTCAAAGTTTAGCTAATTTTAGTCCGAAAATGACATTTTAATCATAAAATCACATTTTTAATGCCATTATTATATAAGATGAACAATAAAATCCATAAATTAACCAAAATATCCTAAATACATTTTAGGATCAGAAACTTTAACATGCATAAATTATTTCGTGATATAACATAATAACACAAATTTACAAGTTTTATATGTTAATCGTATAACTCGGAAAAACTATAACCGATTTGCATGCAAACAACCAAGACTCTGATACCACTTGTTATATATCTATATCTCATTATAATACATATTCATATATGTGTTGATTTAATTTAGTCATAAAATTAAAAGTTGATCTTATGCATGCAAACAATAATAAAATTAAAGAAGAAATCATCATCTTACATTGAAGATTTCGGATTTTATGGGCACAAGTGAGTTCTCCTACTCACTTGTTCTTGAGCTTCCTTAAGTGGATGAACAAGGATTCAAGTAGATAATCCCTCCCAAGGATTTATACCCAAAGTAACAACTTAATAAAATTAATATTATTATTACTAGAACAATATTAATTTTGTATAAAATTGACCAAAATATTTCTTTGCTCTCTCAATGTTTCGGTTAAGAGAAAGGGAGAAAAGAGGAAGAATTTATCTCTCTAAAACTCTTATTTTAGATGTGTAGAATGAATTATACACTAACTATTTTAGGTAGTGTATAATAGGTAAAAATAAGGAGAAAAACCCATGGTTTTCTCCTCTTGAAAAACTGGGTGGAAGGGGGAGGAAGAAGGGTCAATGCATGCACAAGGTTGTCTTCACAAGAACAAGTAGGGTTGCATGTCTAGGTTTAGGAAGAAATGATTATGTTTACCACTAACATAATCAACATAATATATTCCTAATACCACCCCTAATTTCGGTCATTATAGATAAAATGGACTCTATTTTATTTTTGTCAATTTGTCACATGTCACATGTCAGATAAAATTGTTATGTAATTTTAACACATTAAAAATCAACGCATTAATAAAAATACGTCATATACAAAATCGACTTAGTAATTCATAATTACTTATAATCACAACATCTTGTATTTATAATAATTTATTCATTCAAATGCAATTGTTTCCTTAAACAATAATTTCATCTAAGTAATAAAACAATTCGATTACTTAGACCGTATCTTATTTAATCAAATTACAATGAGACACGTAAATATTACTTCCAAAATCGTCCGTCAATTTTAAGTAATTTAATTGACCTGTATCGTCATACGATCAATTAAATGATCAATTAAGAGTGTTACCCTTTAGGTATGACCTAAGGGGATCAACTGGTCACCACCGTCTCACGACAGTAATGTCAAACTCTAGTCAGCCAATCATTACCGATATGTGTGGACCAGTTGACAGTAAAATATTACTTCCCAATTGTATTCTTTAAAATGAGATTTAAACATGTGATCATCATGATCAATAGTTGTGATCGCATTATTGTCGGAGGACACATATTCCAACAATCTCCCACTTGTCCTCGACAAGTGTGCGTCACCAATTCTCTTGTCCTATTACTATCTCCCACTCAATGCAAGGTGTCTTTCAGGTCGTACTTGCAAGTGATCATATCGAGAGTGGTTTCCTCGATCTGGAGAATAACTTATTGACCGGACTTATCTATCATGGATACATTCCGAGCGTGGCCACGCATTTCCAGTTCATTACTCCTCGAGTGGCCCTGAGATATTGTTATAACCCTGACTAGGAGTGGACAATTCCTATCGCACTCATTCCCTTCGACTAGCCACAGCCATCATAACCCAAAATATGCCCATTTGACCCCATTTACGAAGGTCGTAGTAACACAAATCAAAGTTAATCTGAAAGTGTGCCATCTTAGGCGAATAGTCTTTAGTCAAAAGAATCGAATCATTAGAATACTATAGTAGCTCTCGCCACGACCAGGCTATATAAATTTGCCAGAACTCTATAAGCGGTCATTAGGCCCGACAAGGTGCTCTTAACAGTCTGCATATGTGATCGACTAGCCATCTCACATGACTCTATGGCACTTAAACTTGCCATCAATCGCATCACACTCTAGTCACTTCGAGACGTCGCCTCATACAAGTAACTATGGGCAAATACAATGTTAATCCATGTTCACTTTAACGGGGTTCAATTGTCTCCACAACCCGTTTGGATGTAACAAAGTAAAAGGTGAGTTAATAATAACTCAAACGACAAATGTCGACATCACATTCGGGTAGTCAATACCGTATTACAACCTTGTGATGCATATCGTAAGTGTATACACTTATAGATTGCAATAGAAGTTTAACATGCAATGTGTCCATGTGTTCAAACTTCTTACACTTGCATTTTCCTTTACATTCATGTTCTCTCTCACAGCATGAACTTTACCAAGTACACATCAAGGTTCCCGACCTTGGTTTTGGTTCTTTATCTCGAAAGAACTTTCTTATCGATTATCACATAACGAACGAATTTGTGGTGAATGATATAACTTGTACTGATCAAGTACTCCATCCACACACAATGCACTAGGTACATGTTTTGTAGAGTCTTGCAACAATTTGACAAGATGATTAGCCTAGCACTTCTCACAAGTCCTAGCATAGTTAGGAAGGATTAGTTTTGAGTAACTTCTTATTCAACTAAGTATCTTTCCAAAACTTCTTATTTCTCTTTTTAGCTAGAAAGGTTAAGTATTCTCATAAATCCTTGCATGTGAACGGATTTTCTATAATATGTGCAACCTCTTGACACGCAATAGAGCATTCCGTCAAACACCGAAATCGCTCATCGGATTCTTCTCGAGAATTCATGACGTTTCTATTATGGTTTACCGATGAATCATCATCCTCTTATGCATATGATTCACCATTTGGACATGTGCATGATAATTCTAATGGCGGAAACATTAGTAATTCATAATCATGAGATCAACCGTTCTTAGGTTCTATGAACGACCATGACTGCTAATGGTAATTTCATTTTCATTCATATGAATAACCTATGTGTATGTTGATACGATGTGTATCTCTCAATACTAATCCAACATCCCTTGATGTAATTGGATTCATCATAGTCCATTTTCATCCAGAATTGAAAACTCAAATCTTCTTTATGAAAGAAGGTATTAGCTCGTCATTCTTCAATGGGTGATGAGTTGTAAACATTCAAAGGATGATAGCTCCCACTAAATTCCATGTCTTCACATGAGAATTTCCTAACTCCCACTCAATTCTACATATTTCGAAATTGACTTCTCAATCGAAACTTTTCAAGAATTGAAATATAAATTGCATTGTCAAGTCATTAAGATCAAACCATATATGTTCCCATCATATCCCTTCAAAATACCTATTTCGAAGAGGTCTCATCTTAACCTTACGGAAAGAGATTTTAAATCTCTAACACACTCATGTCATAAAGATGTGTAGCAATGTCATTTATTAAATATAAGTAATATCTAATACACATCCTTCAAAATATCCCTTTCGGAAGGAGGTTTAACCATTTCATAATGAGGTTAAGCAATGACATTTGCGTGGTTAAAACTTGGCCATTTGAAGATATCGGTATATCAATCTTTGCAACTCGATCATAACTAGTATGTAACCTGGATTCATTTAGGCTCTTAAGTAAATCTCAAGGTTGAAACTATTGGTCAAAATTTCATAAACTTAGTCAAAAACTTGTTAAGACTTTACATTAGTCATTTTCCTTTCAAAACTTTCTTTTGGTCTCCTCGTGTAGTTATCTTGAGAATATACTCTTATGATTACTTCACTTGGTCTCTTTAGTCATATAGAACTAACTTGAGACCATAGATCTCATCTATTCGGTATACTATGTAAATAGATATACCTTCATTCAAATCATTCTCTCTTGCGTAGATCTTCATTTACACAAGAACACAATTTTATCTTGTTTTGTGTGTTGTGTCCTCATTTTTCTCCCACTCTATCTTTAGAATAAATACACTATAGATTCAAAGATAGTATATGAGACACAAATAATGATTTGAAATATAAGGAGAACTACCTCATAGGTTGACTAATAGTTTTAGATTTCTGATGTGACCATAATTAGCGCACATTTAGTCCCCTAATTGAGCCTATTTTGCATACTATTATAGCATTTTATGGCCATTTTATCCGTCAAAACCTTCCTATTTGCTTTTCTATCGCATTTCATATGTTTTGTAGAAAAGAAGTTAATAAGGCGGAAATTCCCGTCTTTCGTGCACATTTGGAAGCTACTTGACGATAATAGATGGACTAGTATGAAGAGGAAGTAAGGACTAAAGACCAATCCCGCAAGAATAAAATGGAAATGAGCAAAAAGGGGAGAAAAGAAGAAAAACCACTGCTGAAGAACAATCCGAGCGGATTGTCTCAAATCCGCCCGTCTCCACTAAACAATCCGAGCGTCCTGCTCCTAATCCGCTCGGATTCCCTTGGTACAATCCGAGCGTCTTGCTCCAAATCCGCTCGGATTCCCCCTCAACAATCCGCCCGGATTCCTTCACAGCATGATTTCGTCTTCTCCAAGCTTCAAAGAAAGACTCCCTTCCTCCGAAAAATACCGGCTCCTCCTTGCTCAAACTCAAAAGTGTAATTACTAGTTTAGTCCTTAGTTAACCCTAATGCATCCCACCTAATTTCCACTATAAATACCCCATCTTTGTAATTAATCAAGTATCAAGGTTTTTGGGTAGAAAATCCTTCTTTAGATTAGATTAGGAGTAGATTAGAATAGATTACTCTTTAATCTTTCCACAAATTACACATTAATCTCTCCTTAATTATTGTTCAAGTTTATTATTCAAGTTTATTATTGGGTAATTGAAGATTATTGGGTTATTATTGGGAGATTGACAACCTTCCATCAATCATCAAGTTTCTTCTATTATTCTTTGCTTTATTATTTGGATCATCTCAAGTTTGGTATAAAGCCTTTACTCTTTACTCTTTATTGTTTATTTCCTCATTCTACTATCATGTTTATACTTGTTGTGATGATTGACACCATTAATGACATGTTTCCCATGATAATGAGTGAGTAGTTTCTTTAGCTAGGATTAGTGGGTAATTAGGGGAAACCAACATGGGATTGATTCATGCTTAATCTAATATGTTCACATGATTAAATTGCTTGCTTGTTGTGATGTCAACTTTATGCACATGTTATGTTTGATGAAATGCTAAGCCTATGAATCCTTGCATTTACAACCATCTCTTATCTACTCAACTTGACTTGTAAGATATAACCCAACTCGAGTCTTGTTAGACCATGCATAGAAGTTGAATAGGAGGAAAGTAAGTCGACTTGTAGGTGTTGTACAATCTAATCGATTCGGCTCCGGGACCCAACTCTTCCTATGAACCGTAAGATATAACCCAACTCGGTTTCTCCACAACATTAATTGCTTGCAACCTTGTAAACATGTTTGTATGATCAATACCATGAATCCCCCATGACCCCATGATATCCTAGCACTTTTAATCAATTGTTTACATCTTTCCTTTCATTGCTCGTTCTACTTTATTGCTTGCATTAGTCTAGACACAACTACAAACCCCATCAATTGTGACACTAGCATAAATTGAGATAGATAGACTTAGAAGCCAAAGCACACCGTCCCATGGATCGACCTCGACTTACCGCTAACTAGTTGTTTGTTGAGTATTATAAAATGTGTTTGATTGGATGAGTGACGACCTCGACCACATCAAAATGGCGCCGTTGCCGGGGATGGTGCTATGTGATTAAGTTCTTACTTGTTTGTCTATTTTAATTGTGCTTTCACCTTGAGGAACTTGTTCCTCAAGGATCGTTTCTACCGTTTTCTTGTAGTTTCCATGTTTGTAGTTGTATCTTTATCTTGACCATGATGATGCAAGACTTGACATATGGAGTATGTGGTGGATCTTTTGAGTATGACTATAGGTATGGGGAGTTTGAGGAGCAAGTCAACACAAACCTACCTTACAATTCATACAATGAAAATCCTAACTACTACCCCAACTTTCCCCACCAAAACCACCACATACAATACCCACAACAACCAACCACCCAAAACTCACTTTACGACCAATTCCAAATGCCACAATACAACCACTTTCACACCTACCCACAACAAGAAGATGAACCCATTGAAAATATGATTCTACAAATGATGGGAGATCAACAAAACTTCTTCAAACAAATGCTAGAGGAGAGCCAAAAGTGGGACAATGTTCTTCAAGGCATTGTTGCCCAAAGTGAGGAGTTGGAGATTCAAATTGCCCAAATGAGAGAATCCCAAGAAACCACCCCCCACCACTCCTTGGACATTGACCATGAATGTGAGTTTAAAGGAGTTACCTTTGATGAGAAGTGGGAAGAGCCAACCTCTTTGGGCTCTTGTGAGTATGAAAGTGTGGTATTTGATGATGAAGACATGAGGTTGAGTAAGCCAAATACTCTTAGCCTTTGTGAGTATGAGGGTGTGTCATTTGAAGTAGATGTTGAGGTGTTGGAGAATGAGTTGGTGAAGAAGAGTGAAGCCCCCATTTATGATTCTTATGGAGATAGCGACGATGACAAGCCTATGGAAGAAGCTTGTGCGGGATATGTGTCTTGCAATGAAGAAGAGGAATGGAGTTGTGAGATTGCCTTACTTGAGGAGCCCATCCTTGAGAAGTTTGAGGTATGCTTCCATGAAGAAGATGAATTCCTCTTTCCTATTGACCATGAAGACATTTTCGCACCCACCATGGAACCTATGATTGTTGGAGATGATATGGTGGACCTTATCCAAAAGGTCAAAACATCATATAAAGGGTACTTGGTGGAGAAGCTCAAGAACAAAATTGCAAATGAACGTGCTTGTGGAGGTTTGGCACCCACAACATCAATTCCTAAGGTATCCGGTCATCAATGCCATGAGGATTCTCCTTCCACCTTGGAAGGATTGAAAAATCAAAATGCTATCATCATCACCAAAGTTGAAAAAGAAGGTGGCAAGTGGAAGTCTCCGGACGAAAATAAACCATACTTCATACCTAGTGATGAAAGGAATCATGGGCTTATTGGTTTGAAGCATCGTGAATATCCAAGTGCCAAGAAGAGGAAGAAAACAAGAATGAATGACAAAGTCCCTTGGCCAAGCTTCGTCTTGAAGTTAAGCAAACCATACTTATGCTTATTTGGAGCTTGTTCACAAGCTTTTGATCTTCTACTAAGAGCCTTGAGCTCTATGGACAAGAACCTTTACAATTTGAACATAGTTTGGTGGAGTCCTACCTCAAACCACCATTTGTAAGATACCCTTTCCCTTGACTTTGCATTACATTTACACTTGCATTTAGTTATTTACGTATACATTTAGCTTGCATTTGTATTATATTTCATATTTCATTTGCATTAGCTAGTTCATATGTATAGTTTGCATTGTAATATATCTCGCATGATTCATGTAGATAGTTGCATATAGACTAGAATTCATGCATAGTTATTATGACCAAACCTATTTCTTTCTACACTAGATATAGTGTTTAAATCGGTTTGGGGAGGTTTGATCATAAGTGACCATAGCTTAATAGAAATCATGCATCATATAGTATAGTTTAGTTTGCATTCACTTGTTATATATGTCATATAGAATTGCATTTAGTTAGAGCATGCATTCATTCATACCATATCATTGCATTTGTACTTTATTTCAAAAAAAAAAAAAAAAAAAAAAAAAATCCAAAAACATGTACTTTCTTTTCATTCCTACTCCTACATGTACATTGAGGACAATGTCCAAAATAAAGTGGGGGATGGGAATTTATATTCCAAACAATGATAAAAATTGAAAAATTTCGAAAAATCCCAAAAATATGTTCTTTAATTTCATAAAATCAAAAACCATAAAAATTTGAAAAATTTAAAAATCCAAAAGCTTGTTCATTTCCTTTGTAGCGTAGTCTTGTATATATTATTGTATATATTGTGTTTGTTCATCCTTGTTCACATTGATCGACTACGCCACATCCGAGACATAAGGATATTGAAGACCGCATGGTATGATCTTTCCAATCTCCTTTTTCCTCTTTATGTTAATGACTATGTGGCTTTATTTTGATTGATGCGGTAAAACAATGTGAATGTAGGATTGCATTTAGTTTATTTGGCATACTAGATGGTAGAATCATATGCATTAGGATGTTTATATGTTAGTTGCATCATGGCATATAGTTGCATGTTAGAAAAATTTTGTGAAACCGTCTACTTGGGAAGCTTGACAAGTGTATATAGGCCCTAGTAGATGCTTTTTCTTCTTAAGACTTTGCTTATTAGAATACTTGTAAAACACCCTAGGATGTGTCATGCTAGTATCCTTTGACCCATGGATTAAGGCCTAGTCAAGAGTACCTTGTGGTGTGATAACTCCTTGGCTACCGTTTATTCCAAGGTGACCCTTGAAACCATGCATCCATCCATCCATCCATCATCCATGTTCTACCACACTTTTGTCATCAAAGGGAATGGGCACAAAAAGAAATTATTCAAATTTGAGTTCAAGAAATGAAAAGTGAAAGAAAGTTTGCAAAAATGCATCAAAAGAAAAGAGGAGCAAAAATAGAACTCCTAAAGCTTCAAATACAAGGCACCCTCGTTACTAATTGGGGTGACTTTGAAAATGTTCAAAAAGAAATACAAAAAGTTGTCAAGTATTGAAATGCCAAAAATCAAAAAGAAATGGCAAGAAAGTGTTCTCAAATGTCAAAGGCCACAAGAAATTGGGGGGAAAACAAAAACAAAAGCAAACTCCCAAAATGAAACTCAAATACTATCGATCCCTTTTCCATCTTATCCATTTTTGTGCATGGTAGAGAGGGGACGACCCTTCTTCTTGTCTAGGCAAGAGGGGGAATTCCGCGATCCTCCAGTGTTTCTAACGCCATAGGGAGTCTACTCTTGACAAAAGCATTTAACGATTGAGGACAAAGGTACCCTAGCTTGACACAATTTGGAGGTGATTTATTGGTATCCTTCTAGGCTTAGTAGTTTGAACAAATTGCATCTATGAAGGATTGTGTACCCTTGAATTGCTTCCCTTGTAGGTAATTTCCGCCACTTAGATGAGGAAAGTGGCTATTCTTTTATAGATGCATCCATTACTTGATTTTGTGTGCTTAATGATTGGATGTGTCGCCATTTTTGCAAGACCCACCTTGCCTTGCAAGAAGGCATCCTACCTCATGGTTGTCTTGTTATGAGTTGAAGGGGCGGAGTGAGACCCGCTAATCGTCTCATATCGGCTATATTATTAGGTTAGTTTAAATAAAGGTCTAGTTTTAGTCACCTCTTTACTCGGGACGAGTAAAGGTTCGGTTTGGGGATATTTGATGTGACCATAATTAGCGCACATTTAGTCCCCTAATTGAGCCTATTTTGCATACTATTATAGCATTTTATGGCCATTTTATCCGTCAAAACCTTCCTATTTGCTTTTCTATCGCATTTCATATGTTTTGTAGAAAAGAAGTTAATAAGGCGGAAATTCCCGTCTTTCGTGCACATTTGGAAGCTACTTGACGATAATAGATGGACTAGTATGAAGAGGAAGCAAGGACTAAAGACCAATCCCGCAAGAATAAAATGGAAATGAGCAAAAAGGGGAGAAAATAAGAAAAACCACTGCTGAAGAACAATCCGAGCGGATTGTCTCAAATCCGCCCGTCCCGACCTTAATCCGCCCGGATTCCTTCACAGCATGATTTCGTCTTCTCCAAGCTTCAAAGAAAGACTCCCTTCCTCCGAAAAATACCGGCTCCTCCTTGCTCAAACTCAAAAGTGTAATTACTAGTTTAGCCCTTAGTTAACCCTAATGCATCCCACCTAATTTCCACTATAAATACCCCATCTTTGTAATTAATCAAGTATCAAGGTTTTTGGGTAGAAAATCCTTCTTTAGATTAGATTAGGAGTAGATTAGAATAGATTACTCTTTAATCTTTCCACAAATTACACATTAATCTCTCCTTAATTATTGTTCAAGTTTATTATTCAAGTTTATTATTGGGTAATTGAAGATTATTGGGTTATTATTGGGAGATTGACAACCTTCCATCAATCATCAAGTTTCTTCTATTATTCTTTGCTTTATTATTTGGATCATCTCAAGTTTGGTATAAATCCTTTACTCTTTACTCTTTATTGTTTATTTCCTCATTCTACTATCATGTTTATACTTGTTGTGATGATTGACACCATTAATGACATGTTTCCCATGATAATGAGTGAGTAGTTTCTTTAGCTATGATTAGTGGGTAATTAGGGGAAACCAACATGGGATTGATTCATGCTTAATCTAATATGTTCACATGATTAAATTGCTTGCTTGTTGTGATGTCAACTTTATGCACATGTTATGTTTGATGAAATGCTAAGCCTATGAATCCTTGCATTTACAACCATCTCTTATCTACTCAACTTGACTTGTAAGATATAACCCAACTCGAGTCTTGTTAGACCATGCATAGAAGTTGAATAGGAGGAAAGTAAGTCGACTTGTAGGTGTTGTACAATCTAATCGATTCGGCTCCGGGACCCAACTCTTCCTATGAACCGTAAGATATAACCCAACTCGGTTTCTCCACAACATTAATTGCTTGCAACCTTGTAAACATGTTTGTATGATCAATACCATGAATCCCCCATGACCCCATGATATCCTAGCACTTTTAATCAATTGTTTACATCTTTCCTTTCATTGTTCGTTCTACTTTATTGCTTGCATTAGTCTAGACACAACTACAAACTCCATCAATTGTGACACTAGCATAAATTGAGATAGATAGACTTAGAACCCAAAGCACACCGTCCCATGGATCGACCTCGACTTACCGCTAACTAGTTGTTTGTTGAGTATTATAAAATGTGTTTGATTGGATGAGTGACGACCTCGACCACATCAATTTCATATGTGTACTTGGTGATTGACATACCTTTAAAAGACTTCGTAGAGTCAAGGTTACTTTGTAAATGATCATACACAAGCCTTAAGCATGTGGACATATAATGAAACCCGTCATTATAGTTGTCTATTAGATCACTTTAAGCGAATAATCTTATGTTTCTAAGAGCAAGCATTTAAAGATGAATTTTAGAACAAAAGGATAAATGATAAAACGGGTGACTTGGGTTGCAAACCAAGTCACCATTATCCAAAATACAACCCATTATCCAAAATACCTTTCCATGTCGAACACGGAAACTTAAGGTTCTAAAATCCAAAACATAATTTAAAATAAGACAATGAAAAGCAAAGCTCCATAAAAGCTATCCCTAGCTTCTTGATGGTTTCTCATGCTTGCTTTTCTTTTCCCTTGTCTTTGCTTGGTGGAGGCCCTATTTACAATAAAAAGGGAGATACATTATCACAACTTTGCATCATAATACCATAGTTGAATTAGAAATATAAAAGAAGGATAGTCATTTACCTACTGGAGTAATCTTTCCAGCCTTAATATCACCAAGGTATTTGGAACAATTTCTTTTCCAATGTCCCATACCATTACAATAATGGCATTTATCAAGAGGACCCTTCTTGATTTTTGAAGTGCTAGCTTCACAAGTCTTAGCTTTGGTGAATGTGGGAGCTTGCTTTTTACCCTTCCTCCCATTCTTCTTGAACTTCCTCTTGCTTTTAGTGCTTATGTTAAGCACATCCTTTGGTGGGTTCACATTTAACCCCATGTCTCTCTCGGCTTGCACAAGTAACTTGTGCCACTCTTCAAGAGACACATCCTTGTCTTGCATGTTAAAATTCACCCGGAATTGAACATATGCTTTGACTTTGGACAAGGAGTGTAGAATCCTATCTATAATGAGTTCTTTGGGGATTTCAACCTTTTGAATTTTCAAGGTCTCGACAAGCTCCATAAGTTTGAGCACATGAGGGCTAACCTTTTGGCCCTCTTTGAAGTCGAGATCAAAGAATGCCGCGACCGCCTCATATTGGACGATCCGCGGAGCTTGTGAAAACATTGTCACAAGTTTGGAGTAAATCTCATTAGCATTGCCCATTTTAAAGGCTCTCCTTTGGAGGTCCGCCTCCATCGCAAATATCAAGACATTTTTCATTGCGGCGGACTCCTTTTGGTAAGCCTCATATGCTTCCCTAGTGGCGGCGGTTGACCTAGTAGTAGGTTCGGGTGGAGAGGCCTCGGTAAGGTAACGAAGCTTGTCGTCACCTTCGGCGGCTAATTTGAGTTGGGCATCCCAATCGGAGAAATTTGACCCATTCTTTTCAAGTTTACATCGATCCATAAAGGATCGGAGCCATGATGAACTAGCGAGAGGTGTGGCGTTTGGAGTTGGTGTTGCCATTTGTTATGAGAAAAAGAAGTGGTCTACAAAACAAAATATAAGGAGTAAAGCAATTGTCGTTTTAATAATACTCGTAAAAATGTATGATTTAAACAAGTTTTATGCATTTTTCTAGTGACTTCTACCCAACAAGATAAATGATTCCAAGACCCAAATTCATATCGACTCAAGCACGGGGTAGCCGATGAAACCTATATCAATATAACTTGGTGGATTAACTTTTAATCGATTCTACTTTTAGAACTCTTGGTCGATAAAATTACTCTAATATTTATCTATAGCCCAAAACACATCAACAAGGGCACGGGGTAGCCGATGAAACCCTTATCAATTACTTTTGTTGAGTTCAATCCAAATTTCGAATAAATGTGTCCATTATCCAAACCTATATTAACTTAGGCACGGGGTAGCCGATGAAACCCTAATCAACATGAATTCGGTGGATTAGACATTTATCACCCACTTCCCCTACGTAACAAGGTTTGTACCCCGGGGTAGCCGAGTGCACTCCCTCGCGAAATAGGTTTTCATGGTTTCTACTATTTGGTAAGGCTATGTCTCAATTAATTGTTTTAGCGAGAGGTCATGTCAATTTATTATCTATCACGTTTTAAGTGAACTAAAGCGGTGAACTACGATAATTTTAATTGACACGGTCGATAAACTCGATAAAAGAAGATGCATGTTTTAGTTATGGCGATTTAGCGATGCATGTGACATAAAATAAAATGCAAGCATAAAAATAAATAAATCCTAGCATGGCCTTTCCTAAAATAGAAAAACTATTTAACTATTACATATTCGGAAACCAACTCCATTGGTCCCTTGAACTTCGGTTGTGGCACGCATCTCGAGGTAACACCGTCTTTATGTATCGCCATTCATGAAGAAATCCGTCTTTGGGAACTCCGGAATGAGTAAAATTACATAATAAATTACATAATTTCCTATTATACATTTGTGAATTGAAATAAAATAAATCTATTAATTACAAAATGGTGATACGAGATCACAATAAAATTACAACCGAATCGATATTCCCATACATTTCGGGAAATACCAATTAAAATCTAAGGCCATACTAAGTAAAATTACATAATTCAAAATTACATAAATTAAAATTATGACAATCATAAAGAAAATGCAGCATTATAATATGTATGAACATGCTCAATTTTATGCTAAATCGCCTTTAATTTAGCCAATATCGTATATTACTCGGTTTTTACGGATTTGCGTGATTTCAACATTTTACAATCACAAAAATTACATAAATTCATATTTATGCATAAGTTAATTACCCTAACCTCTTAGGACTCAAAATTTAGTCTTCACTAATAATTTGACCATAATTAACTCATATTTATAAAAATTGTTCATTAATGGACTAAAAATTACAAAAATAAGCTATAAACTTCAAATAAATCACAAAATTTCAAATAAATTCAAAATTTGAAATTTAAACTCATGAACATTCTGGAAAAATACCATGACACTCATAATGTTCAAAATCTTAGGTTAAAATTTCGAAATTTTTCCGGAAAAACAATGTTGCGGTTTATCGGTTTTAACTAAAATAATCATAAAAACATGGAAAAATTATATTCATTAACTTTTCAATTTTAGATCTGAAAAAGATAATAAAATGCAACATTAGACATTTTTCCTAAGTCATAGATTATGTTTTATTAATTTTTCACTAATAATGTCACTATTTATGCCATTTTTCTTCAAAAATCCATAAATCATGCAAAAAGACTTCTTTATAGCCAATTATTTTACACACATCTTGTAAAATTGCATGTGACAACATATTAAATTTCTATGACCAGATTCGAAATTTAACTCTTATTAACCTATTTTTCACTTAAATCCGAATTTAATAATGAAAAATCCATTTTTCGAGCATAATAAGTCCAAAAATTATGAAAATTTACAGGTTATCTCAAAATAATATATGTGACAACATATCCAAAAATCACTGGAAAATTCGAAGTGTAGCTAATTTTAGACCGAAAATGACATTTTTACTCATAAAATCATATTTAAATGCCATTATTGTATAATATGAACAATAAAAATCCGTAAAGTTAACCAAAATATCCTAAAACACTTTAGGACCAGAAATATTAACATGCATGGATTAATTTCGTGATATATCATAATAACACAAAATATACAAGTTTTATATGTTATTCTTTATAACTCGGAAAAACTTTTAACCGATTTGCATGCAAACAACCGTGGCTCTGATACCAATTGAAGGATAAATATAGATCTATATACTTACATATTCATATATGATTTAATTTAATTTGTCATAAAATTAAAGATGGATCTTATGCATGCAAACATTAAAACAAAATAAGGAAGAAACATTGTCCTTACATTGGTATTTCGGTTCAAATGGGCACAAAAGAGATCTCCTTCTCTTTTGTTCTTGAGCTTTCCTTTTGGATGAACAAACATCCAAGTGTAGGATCTCTCCCAAGGAATAATACCCAAAGCTTACTCTTAATTAAAATTAATATTATAGTTACTAGTACAATATTAATCTTGTATGAAAATGACCCAAAAATATTATATACTCTTAATATTTTCGGTTTTGGAGGAGCAAGAAAATGGGAGCTTTTTATCTCTCTAAAACTATTATTTTAGATAAGTGAAAGTGTGAATGAATGATACCATTACATTAATGTATATTAGGTAAAATTTAAGAGGAAAAACCAAGTGGTTTTTCTCTTCATAAAACCGGGTGGGAGAGAGGCAAAAGGGGAGCCAATACATGCTCTTGTTTCTCTTCACAATGCAAACTAGGGTTGCATGGCTAGGCTATTAGGTAATCATTGTGTTTTCTATTAAATTAAACAACACAATATTAGCCTAATACCTCTTTAATTTCGGTACACTTATAACATGGAGTCCATATTATTTTTGTCAATTTGTCAATATGTAACATGTCACATGTCACATAAAATTGTTATGTAATTTTAACATATTAAAAATCAACGCATTATTAAAGATACGTCACATACAAAAATTGACTTAGTAATTTCATAATTACTTGTACCAAAATATTTTACCATTTATAAATCACAACATATTGTGTTTATAATAATTCATTCAATTTCAATTGTTACCTCAAACAATTATTTCATCCGAGTAATGATACAATTCGATTACTCAGACCGTATCTCATTTAATCACATTTCAATATGATACGTAAATTTTACTTCCAAAATCGTCCGTCAATTTTCAAGTAATTTAATTAACTCGTAACATTATACGATTAATTAAATAATCAATTAAGAGTGTTGCCCTATAGGTATGACCTAGGGGATCAACTGATCACCACCGTCGCACGACAGTAATGTCAAACTCTAGTCAGCCAATCATTACCGATATATGTTGACCGGGTTGACAAAGAACAATATTACTTCCCAATTGTATTCTTTATAATGAGATTTAAACATGTGATCATCATGATCAACAGTCGTGATCGCATTATTGTCGGAGGACACATATTCCAACACTTGGAACAATTTCTTTTCCAATGTCCAACACCATTACAATAATGGCATTTATCAAGAGGGCCCTTCTTGATCTTGGAAGTGCTAGCTTCATAAGTCTTAGCTTTGGTGAAAGTGGGAGCTTGCTTCTTACCTTTCTTTCCATTCTTTTTGAACTTCCCCTTACTCTTGGTGCTTATGTTAAGCACATCCTTGGGTGGGTTAACATTTAACCCCATGTCTCTTTCGGCTTGCACGAGTAACTTGTGCAACTCTTCAAGAGACATGTCCTTGTCTTGCATGTTAAAATTCACCCGAAATTGAACATATGCCTTGACTTTGGATAAGGAGTGTAGAATCCTATCTACAATGAGTTCTTTGGGGATTTCAACTTTTTGAATCTTCAAAGTCTCGACTAACTCCATTAATTTGAGCACATTAGGGCTAACCTTTTGGCCCTCTTTAAAGTCGAGATCAAAGAATGCCGCGGCCGCCTCATATTGGACGATCCGCGGAGTTTGTGAAAACATTGTCACAAGCTTGGAATAGATTTCATTAGCGGTGCCCATCTTAAAGGCTCTCCTTTGGAGATCCGCCTCCATCGCAAAGATCAACACATTTTTCATTGCGGCGGACTCCTTATGGTAAGCCTCATATGCTTCCCTAGTGGCGGCACTCGGCCTAGCATTAGGTTCGGGTGGAGAGGCCTCGGTGAGGTAACGAAGCTTGTCGTCACCTTGGGCGGCTAATTTGAGTTGGGCATCCCAATCGGAGAAATTTGACCCATTCTTTTCAAGTTTACAACGATCCATGAAGGATCGGAGCCATGAAGTATTTGTGAGAGGTGTGGCGTTTGGGTTTGGAGTAGCCATTTGTTATGAGAAATAGAAGCGGTCTACAAAATAAAATATAGAAGGAATAAAACATATGTCGTTTTCATAATAATAATACTCGTAAAAATATTAATTTAAACAAGTTTTATTGCATTTTTCTAGTGACCTCTACCCAACTAGATAAATGATTCCAAGACCCAAATTCATATTAACTTGGGCACGGTGTGGCCGATGAAACTCTTATCAATATAACTCGGTGGATTAACTCTTTAATCGATTCTACTTTTAGAACTCTTGGTCGATAAAATTACATTAACATTTTATCTTTAGCCCAAAACACATCCGACAAGGGCACGGTGTGGCCGATAAAACCCTTATCAAAAACTTTTTGTTGAGTTCAATCCAAATTTCGAATAAATGTGTCCATGATCCAAACCCACATTAACTTGGGCACGGTGTGGCCGATGAAACCCTCATCAACATGAATTCGGTGGATAGACATTTATCACCCACTTCCCCTACGTAACAAGGTTTGTACCCCGGTGTGGCCGAGTGCACTCCCTCACGAAATAGGTTTTCATGGTTTCTACTTTTTGGTAAGGCTATATCTCAATTGATTATTTTTGCGAGAGGTCATGTCAATTTATTATCTATCACGTTTTAAGTGAACTAAAGCGGTGAACTACGATAATTTTAATTGACACGGTCGATAAACTCGATAAAATGATGATGCATGTTTTAGTTATGGCGATTTAGCGATGCATGCGACATATAAATAAAATGCAAAGCATAAAAATAAATCCTAGTATGGCCTTCCTAAAATAGAAAATCTAATTAACTATTACATATTCGGAAACCAACTCCATTGGTCCCTTGAACTTCGGTTTTAGCACGCATCTCGAGGTAACACCGTCTTTATGTATCGCCTTCTTGAGTGACATCGTCTTTAAGGAACTCCGGAATAAATAAAATACATAACAAATTACATAATTTCCTATTATACATTTGTGATTAAAATAAAATAAATCTATTAAATTACAAAACGGTGATACGAGATCACAATAAATTACAACCGAATCGATATTCCCATACATTTCGGGTAATACCAATTAAAAACTAAGGCCATACTAAGTAAAAATTACATAAAACAAAATTACATAAAATAAAATTATGACAATCATAAATAAAATGCGCATTATAATATGTATGAACATGCCCAATTTTATGCTAAATCGCCTTTAAGGAGCCAATATCGTATATTAAACGGTTTTTACGGATTTGCGTGATTCAACGTTTTATAATCACAATAATTACATAAATTCATATTTATGCACAAGTTAATTACCCTAACCTCTTAGGACTCAAAATTAGTCTCCACTAACTATTTGACTATAATTAACTTATATTACTTAAAATTGTTCATTAATGGACTCAAAATTATAATAAAAAGCTATAAACTTTAAATAAATCACCAAAAATTCAAATAAATTTGAAATTTGAAATTTAAACTCATGAACATTCTGGAGAAAATACCATGACACTCATAATGTTAAAAAACTTAGGTTAAAATTTCGAAATATTTATCGGAAAACTATGTTGCGGTTTATCGGATTTATCAATTATAATCATAAAAACATGAGAAAAATATATTCATCAACTTTTTAATTTTAGATCTGAAATAGATAATAAAATGCAACATGTGACGTTTTTCCTTAGTCATGGAGTATGTTTTAGCAATTATTCACTAATTAAGTCACTATTTATGCTATTTTTCATCAAAAATTCATAAATCATGCCTGTGATTTTTATCATGAAAAATCCAAGTTCAACATACTAAATTGCATGTGACAACATACTAAATTTCTATGACTAGATTCGAAATTTATCTCATATTAACCTATTTTTCATCTAAATCCGATTTTTATCATGAAAAATCCAAATTTCGAGCATAAGAACTCCAAAAAATATGAAAATTTACAGGTCATCTAAAAATAATATATGTGAAAACATATCCAAAAACCACTGTAAAATTCAAAGTTTAGCTAATTTTAGTCCGAAAATGACATTTTAATCATAAAATCACATTTTTAATGCCATTATTATATAAGATGAACAATAAAATCCATAAATTAACCAAAATATCCTAAATACATTTTAGGATCAGAAACTTTAACATGCATAAATTATTTCGTGATATATCATAATAACACAAATTTACAAGTTTTATATGTTAATCGTATAACTCGGAAAAACTATAACCGATTTGCATGCAAACAACCAAGGCTCTGATACCACTTGTTATATATCTATATCTCATTATAATACATATTCATATATGTGTTGATTTAATTTAGTCATAAAATTAAAAGTTGATCTTATGCATGCAAACAATAATAAAATTAAAGAAGAAATCATCATCTTACATTGAAGATTTCGGATTTTATGGGCACAAGTGAGTTCTCCTACTCACTTGTTCTTGAGCTTCCTTAAGTGGATGAACAAGGATTCAAGTAGAGAATCCCTCCCAAGGATTTATACCCAAAGTAACAACTTAATAAAATTAATATTATTATTACTAGAACAATATTAATTTTGTATAAAATTGACCAAAATATTTCTTTGCTCTCTCAATGTTTCGGTTAAGAGAAAGGGAGAAAAGTGGAAGAATTTATCTCTCTAAAATTCTTATTTTAGATGTGTAGAATGAATTATACACTAACTATTTTAGGTAGTGTATAATAGGTAAAAATAAGGAGAAAAACCCATGGTTTTCTCCTCTTGAAAAACTGGGTGGAAGGGGGGGGGAGGGCCAATGCATGCACAAGGTTGTCTTCACAAGAACAAGTAGGGTTGCATGTCTAGGTTTAGGAAGAAATGATTATGTTTACCACTAACATAATCAACATAATATATTCCTAATACCACCCCTAATTTCGGTCATTATAGATAAAATGGACTCCATTTTATTTTTGTCAATTTGTCACATGTCACATGTCACATAAAATTGTTATGTATTTTTAACATATTAAAAATCAACGCATTAATAAAAATACGTCATATACAAAATCGACTTAGTAATTCATAATTACTTATAATCACAACATCTTGTATTTATAATAATTTATTCATTCAAATGCAATTGTTTCCTTAAACAATAATTTCATCTAAGTAATAAAACAATT
Organism: Silene latifolia; assembly: GCF_048544455.1. NCBI lineage: Eukaryota > Viridiplantae > Streptophyta > Magnoliopsida > Caryophyllales > Caryophyllaceae > Silene > Silene latifolia. The sequence continues at coordinate 53,228,247 of NC_133536.1, forward strand.
CGATTACTTAGACCGTATCTTATTTAATCAAATTAAAATGAGACACGTAAATATTACTTCTAAAATCGTCCGTCAATTTTAAGTAATTTAATTTACCCGTATCGTCATACGATCAATTAAATGATCAACTAAGAGTGTTACCCTTTAGGTATGACCTAAGGGGATCAACTGGTCACCAGCGTCTCACGACAGTAATGTCAAACTCTAGTCAGCCAATCATTATCGATATGTGTGGACCAGTTGACAGTAAATTATTACTTCCCAATTGTATTCTTTAAAATGAGATTTAAACATGTGATCATCATGATCAACAGTTGTGATCGCATTATTGTCGGAGGACACATATTCCTACAGTAAAATCATATATAAAATGGACACATCAGGTTAATTAGTAGTATTTGTTGTTGTAGGATGCTTTGTGATAGTTGTTATGGAATTATGTAGGATGAGACGGTTTTATGATATGGATGCTTGGTGGTTTCAGATTTCTTATGAAGATGTTAAAAGGTAGGTTAATCCTACTCGGTTTCAGTAATGTGGTCATTTCACATGTTATTGTTAATGTTGTAATTAGTGTCACATAATTAGAGTGACAAATATAAAACCCTCTCCTCCTTCTCTCTAAAAAAGCCTAGCCTCCATCAATTAAATCTGGGGCTTCCATCGATCATTGATTGATGGTAAGCCCCTCAAATAGTTTTATTTATCAATTATCAGTATGAAATATTATGAATTAATCAATAAAAGTCTCCCTTTTGGTGAGATTTGTTTTTCCGTCTCTATTTTCAGAGTTTTAGTCCTTGTCTTTCTAGGGTTTAGTATTATTATTAGAATTATAGATAAGAGCGGTTTGTTGATGATTCATCATATGACTCTACAATGGATATGCGTTATTCGTCAGCGATCTATGGTGCCAGTAGCAGGTAAATTTTCTCCATCAATGAATCAAACAAAGGATCCCCTTAAAAGCTACATGAAGAGAGCAATACAAGGACGAGCCGAATTGGCATATCATGTTTTGAGATCCGTAGTTTTTCCGGAGAAATTTGTCCTTTTGTTTCTATTAGAATTGTTTTCGATTATACCTATCTTTTATAAGTGTTGTTTGACGTTTTATTAATAAATTGATCTTTTCCTTCAAAAAAAAAAAGAAGATAAGTATGTCGGTTGAATTGCCTTATAACATGATATTGGTTAAGTGATGAGTCGGTAGTTGGCATATTGTGTGGTATCTTACATTATTGTATTTGTCATGTATATTGGAAAATATGACGGTTGTGATTGTTTGGTGGTGTTACTTGGTTATTGAGGAGACGTAAGACGGTTGGGAGACCGTCTTACGCTTAAGTCGCCTCTTGGAGCTTCCCACTCCAAGAGGGATGTGCACATTAACGGCTTGAGTTACGGAGGGACTCGTGTGGTTGAGACACGACGTCTGGCAGGGGATTCGGTTGGCTTCCGGACCCGGTACATCTAGGCATGTCCCGGCACCCGTTTGTGGTTTTTGGTAGGTCTGGGCGTGTCCCGATACCAATGTGGTTGTTGGTATGTCTGGGCGTATCCTGATACCAGTGTGGTTGTTGGTATGTCTGGACGTGTCCCGATACCGTGGTGGTGGTTGTTGGATAGCGTCTCATTCATATTATAGTCATGTTGCATATTCACACACTGTGTCGTGTCACACTTTTTTTATTAAAACTGACGCTTGTGTGTCTGTGTAATTGTCACCTATTTCCGGGGTGGCCTGTGTCGATCCATATGATATTTCCGATCATATGGGGAGCAGGTTGAGTACATGTTTGCTTGTTGATGTGATCGGGATTTGGGTCGCGCTTTGGACTTGGAGTCGAGTATTGTCGCATGGATGACATAGTCATAGACGAGTTATATTTCATTTATTCATTTGTTTACATTTATGTAATCACCAAACTTGTTATTTATTTAATGAAGTTTCTTAATTGTAATTCCGATTTCACTGCCTCGGAAAACCGAGATGGTAACATTTCCTAATTACCTTGGCCGGGTAAGAAGGGAGTGTTACCCAGTTTCAACTCACAAACCGCTAAATTAAGGAAAAGGGATAGGCCGAGGGAAGTGGCCAAGGGCTGGTCATGTGCGGGTGGAAGGCCGAGGAAACATAAGAGTCTAAGGGCTTGTGAGTAATGACGAACAGCCAAAACGAAATTTTCGTCCCTGAAAAGTGAGTTACCCATATCCTTCACCAAATGGACATTGGAGATGGATGGTATCCCCAATTCCATAACCAACTTAACAAGGTCATTATCATCGACACCATTATCATCCACCACAAACAAATCTTACTTTCTTAGATCTATAACTCTTAGTCCTTAAGCTTGGTGCTTACACGATTCACTTCCATGAATTTGATACAATAGCTGGAGACAGTCAGAAGAGACGTCCATGTGATAAAAACCCTTTAACAAATCCCATTTCAGCACCTCTCTAATGCCAATAACTTTGGCTTGTATCGCAGAGACCAAAACCTAAAACCATCTTGATGAATGGTCTCGCCATTCGGAATATAGGCAACCATCCAATAGAGGAAATGAAACTCGGTTTCCAACTTCATCAACCTTAATTTTGACCGGATTGCAGCCAATTCCATTTCTTGCTTTTGTTTGATTATTTGATGGTTAGGGCCTTATAATATCTTCGATTGATTTATCTAATCTGGATAAACTTTATAAGAAATTGGAATTATGTTATGCCAATGTGGTGAAAACTTTAAGTTAATCAAATAAGGATAATACTATTCTTTTCTCTTGTAATTAGTCTTTTGTGAGGTGACATTACACCAAACTTAAATCAAACGAATCCCGACATAAAACCTGACCCATACATGATATATCTTAAAAATACGATATTAAAATTAGTGTAGATCTCGTGCGAATGCACGGATTTTTAAATTGTGATATGTAAAGAAATTAACATATATAAAGTAGTACGAAGTAATTATTATTTTAAATTTAGGGTTAAGAGTCTACAAATAAATATAATATTGAAGATACATTTATGGTTAAAATGTGATTATAGTATGAGTAAAGTATATAAAAGTCTACAATCTGAAATACATCATATAATATGTCACACGTAAAAGAAATAATAGAGTAAAATATTTTGGTAAAATATATTTTTGTAAAAATATTCACATATAAGAATTATTTAAGGTAGGCTAACATTTGTATAGACTATAGAATGAACAAAAATGTTAAGCCCAATACTTGAGAATAACTACTAAACATGTTAATACCCAATTTATAATTCTTAAATTCGCCTATTCTTTTGATAAATAGAGTGTTGTGTTTTACTATACACTGGTGTAAGAATGCATTAAACAAGTATTTTTCTCGTGATAGTTTCTTGAGAGACAACTTTACGATAAATATATTGTGAGACCGTGAAAATGGTATCATAGTTAAAAACACATGCACAAATCACGGTTATAGACAAATGAATACGCTTGTTATAAAAATAGTTACAAAATTAAGAGTCACTTTGATCCACGATCAATAATAGAAGAGTCACAAAAAACATTTAAAGAGGTATAAAAAAGTGATTTTAATAAGTTAATGAGAGACCCGTCTCTCGTATGTTCGTCTTTTACCTTTTTACCATCTAAACCCCCCATAATTTTAAATGGGTCGTATGGGACGGGCTACTACTACATTGAAGAAAAGGTCTTTGGTTTATGTTGAGGTTTCAACTTCTTTGTGCAGGTACAATCACACTATCGCTACGTTTATGAGGATAAAGAGAAATGAGGTTCACTCAATCGAATTTGATACTCATTATCATCCTCCTTTTAAGAAATGTCGTATTTTCTTCAGTTATAGCTTCATGTATAACTTTTCGTCCGTCACTAAGATATCGAGTAGTTTAGGGGCTTTAATGCCCCTTTGTTTGTAATTTAAGTAACTCTATGTAGTAGTTTTTTTTATCTATGGAAGTTAATTGTTGTCAAAAAAAAAATGTTAACAATTAAAAGGATAGACCTATTATGTTCGATGTCACCTTATGATGTTATTTGTGGGGTTATTAAGACACTAGGGTAATGTGGGTGTTGTCATGATGAGGCCTTAAGTATTTTTGAATTAGCATAGTAATGTATAAGGAGTATTGATTATATTTTGAGTGATGAATATAATGTGAACATAATCAATTGGAAAGACAAGAAATTTTGTGAAGGAACCCAACCGACGGAAATTAATTTGATTAAGATGATAACGATTCAACAGAACCTATTTATGAAAGATCATACTATTTGTCCAACGCGTAAGATGTCAAGTTATTGAAATCAAGTCCCGCATCGAAGAGATAAGAAACCAATAGTTTGTTTATATACAAAGTGATGAGCAGCTGCCTATTAGCTCTGATACCATAATAGGCCTTATTGAGAGTTGATTTAAGTCCTATTATTGAGTATCAGATTTTTGGAATTTTAAAAAATTATTTTCAAAATTATTAATAACGCTATGAAGATATAGATTAATTGGTTTTTGAAAATCCGATTTGCTCTTACGATTCTATGATCCAAAACGTCATGACCGATTCTGATCCTAGCTAGAATCTTCAGTTTTTTGGATTTTATGATCCAGTTTATTTTAAAAAATTTAATCATAACATGACCGTATGACTCAACGATTAGATTCCACCGTCCTATTATAATACTTTTTAATTTTTTAACAGTCTCATATATAATTTGCATATAAATTTTAGAAAATGAGATGATGAACAACAATTTTTCTTTATCTAAAAGCTCTTAGTGATATGTTTTTTTTAACATAAATTTTTGTTAACATATTTTAAGAATAAATGACTTAAAAGTAGATTGTTTTCTAACAACATTGGATATATCATGAAATATTTACTAGTGAAATAGAAGACACCATAAATCCTGTTCAATTAAATAGGGGTCTATACAGAGTTATGATTATGGTAGAACATACATTTTAAGTGTCGATTCTGTAATACAGTTATGATCATACAAAACGACGACTCATGTACTAACACCCTTTTACAGATTTGAAAATTTCAATTTCGAATGGATCTTTATCGACCGACCAATATTGAGTCCTTTTGAAACTAACTATAAGGCTCACTTTAAAAACAAAAAAAAATACTCCGTAGCAAATAGATTTTGAAGAAAACTTATTTATTAAGACCGAGTCCATTAAACATGCAGTAAGAGGATTATACATCTGATGTATTACCTCCAATTCTATAGTTTATGAGCATTCTAATAAAGTTTTTGAGTTTTATTTTAAAGTTTATGAGTTTTACTATGAAGTTTATGAGTTTATTCATTTAAACATTATGCTCTAAAAAATTACAATAAAACTCAAAAATATTACTATAAGTTTAGTTAAATTTGAGTTTTGACGGAAAAAATATTAAAATCTAACTTATAAACTTTAATATGCTCAAAAAATACACATATATGCTCAAAAACAAATAAAGTTTGAGGGAATAAGCTCAAAAAAAATACATATATGCTCAAAAAACAAAAAAGTTGGAGGTAGTACATCCGATGTATGTTCCTTTTTCTCATTAAACATGCGCAATTCTATGGAATCGCAAATGACATTGGTTTGTGGAGGAATATGGTTCAGTTCAATTACCTATGAATGACCACAACCAGAGCCACGGACCATATGAACAGAGTGAGCAGCACTGTTGATGATCATTAGGGCTAAGCAAAACCATATATCCAATGCGGTTTTACCATTTAGCAAAATTGGTACATGGTTTTGATACCGTATACTATTTTTGTATGTATAATTAATTTCTTGTTTAACAATCTGGTTAATGTAACGATGACAATCTGGTTAGTGGACTCTGGTTAATTCCTCTAAATCTTCGGAATTTGAGGCGAACATTGGGGAAACAGTTGAATTAAACTATTAAAGTTGACAATTGTATTGGTAGCCTTGTAGGCATAATATTCTCTATTTTACATATTTAAAACAATCTACCATCTATACTACAAAAAATTGGTATATGACAAAGAAGCCAATCAGAGAAGTCCGAGGGACAGGAAAACGAACCCAAGAAATGGGCTCGAATATTATGCCAAAAGACGTATAATCAAATTAGGAAAATCATGACTCAACAAATATAGGGCCTATACATGCATGAAACATGTCACTCAAAACAAGCGGAACTTCTCCGGAGCTATGTTCACTTTGCACAAGGTCAACCAACAATGGAAATAATCGAGACATGTACCTTTTAAACGACTCTTTCTTGAAGTTGCTCAGAGTCCTTAATCCTGATAGAAGCAAAGGAGTTCGCACAGCCAATTCATCCCTTTTGGCCGTAGGTAAGGGAAGGATCCAATGCAGTATTTGCTTGTCCGCTGGGTTCTGCTTGCCTGAGCGAGTCCCAGAACAATCTAGGTATATTTTTAATATATGCTCACAAACAGAAAAGATGTGTTCTTCCAACACGATAATATCTTTGGATGCCGATGTTCTTTCCAATCGTAAAGCATCAAGAAAATTTAAGTAACTCTGAAAACATTCATTTTCAAAATGAACCACAGGTGGCTCGGAGAGCTCAAGCATGTTGCATGCTTTTTGAAGCTTCTGCAATGAGCTCGTTTCAGAGTTTAGCTGGTTGGCGTGAGACGATATCATTGAAAATATTTCAAGGAGGATATTGACGTTGGCTTTTGAAAGATCATCATGGTGTGTCTTGAAAAGATCAACTACAACCTGAAACCAGAAAAAAGAGATTTCAGGCTTATCAACTTGACAATAATGATATTATCATTTTTAGTGGAAAACATTATACGAACAACAAAGCAACACTGATAGATGACGAATCTATACGAAACGGCCAAGGGTTTTTCTGGAAGAATGATGTTCTGCTTTCAAATTTGCCCTATGTCTGCAGAATTTTAATGATCTTTCCTTTTCTCTCACTTCCAAACCAAAGAAAGGGATATGTCATTATGTCCCTCTCGCCTTCCCTTCCGTACCCTCCAAACACAGGGTGAGGTTTGTTTGGATACACAACAGTAGCTGGAAGGAAGGGTGAATGGAACAGTCCTCTTCATTTCCTACCAACCAGATTTGCTAACCAAATAAGGAGGAAAATAATGCAAAAAGGGCGAGAGAATAGCAGAATTGGAAAGCAGACACTTCGTTAGCAGAGCCCTTGAACTAAACCACCACACAATCCGCATAACAAGAGCCATTTTTGTTCCTTCCCCTCAGTCATTGCGCCACAAAATCAAACTAAAGGAAGAAGATCATTTCGAGGTGGTAAGAATAAAAACAGAAGTTGCCATCTAGACAAAGAATTAGATATAACCTGTACGATAATCAGCTGAAGAGAAATATGACTTTTCATTCTAGAGACCACATATGCTGCAGTGTGCAGGTGGTCATCGTCCAGATCATTGCTGGGTTTTTCATAATCAGACGACGTTTCAAAACCAGCATAAGGTTGTGCATCCTCAGGGATTTCAATGTTGTCCATAGTTCTCAATAGCTTCAGAAATCCTGGGATAGTTGAACCTGCTGCATCTTTCAAAGCCATAAACATGCCTCTCCAATCATCTTCGGAAAGTCTGGAACCCAATTCACTTGTCAAGCGTACTAATGCGCTTACCCCAGTCTTTGCAGGACCATGACCTGGACTCTTAATAAAGCCTGTCAGTACAGCTACTGCATTTGGTAATTGAGACCGGACCACATTGAAGAAAGTAACAAACAGATCAACTAGGCGCTCAGCAGCCACTGAAGAAGTTTCAGAGTCCCATGAACTTCCCTGATGTGATGAGTCTCCAGATAATTGTATCGACTGGTTCGTACTCGTCTCAATGTCAACCTTATCATCTCGGCTTCTAAATATTGGGAAAATAATTAACTTGAAAATAAGGTTCCAGAATGGCCGAGAAAATAGGCTTCCATGATCCTTGAGAATGTTGAAAAGCACTTCCAAAGCACTCTTCCGGATTGCTGATCTTGGATCAGATGTCAACTTCGATAAACCTAGTGGGTAGTAAAACAAAATAATAATAATTACCAAACATGTCCAGAGACAAATGGTTTGCCAACATGGATATGTGCTATATTTGTTACAACCACCACCACTAACAACATACAGCTTTGGTCAGATGTCAAACAGTCTATTTCCGGATGACCTGTAAAGACAATTGCGTCTAGAGTTGCTTTGTATGACTGCTACTTTAAAATAAAACGCAACACAACCAGTTTAGTGAGCCATTTTGCTTTATTCCATCATAATACGTAACGAAACAATGGTGAGTATTAGGCTATATTTGTCATAGTTGAACAATATACGAGGGAGGAAAAGAACAGTATCATATACTCCCTCCGTCCCACTTATTTGTTTACCTTTTATTAAAATACCCCTCACAAAGAATAAAAAAGGCAAACAAATGATTGTGACAAAGGGAATAATAGGGAAGCATTGAAAAGGTCTCCAAAGTTTATATCCCAATCTAGCATACAAAAATTAAACAGGTAGATATGACCTACGACTCTAGGAGCATGGACTCAACATTAAGCAATCATACTCTGAGTTCAGAATTATCACCTGTGAGCAGAGGCATCCAATAGGAAATATTTTCGTCTTTATTAGTTAAAGCTTGTCCATCCAAAACCTCCTCGCTACTATCTATATCATATGAATCAGCATCTTGGCTGTTCTCATTGCAAAACAAACCCCCTTCAGCAAGTTTAACTGCGCAAAACCGCAGAAAGGCAATGGCATTAAAGCTAACGTCACTGTCAAATTTGCTGTTTGTGAAGGTGATCAGGCATCGAACACAGTCAGTGAAAGTTGTAGATTCTGTCTCAGTTATGTAAGGAAAATATTCTCGTACAATCTTTTCCATAGTCTCGAACGCCAACAGCACTACACTCTTTCGTTCGTCCGCAGCAGCTGTTGTGAAAACCTAAGAGATGAAAAATAAAAGTAACATAAAGTTATATCATATAGTTTAATGGAAGGTCAATAATAGTATTGCCAACAGAACATAAAAACATAAGAGGAATGTGGACTTCATCAACACATTTAAATAGATGGTAGATGAAGGAGAATGAGATTTAGTATTCAATTTCAGAACCAACATAGCACACATCACTGACTTACTCCAGTGTGGGTCATTAAATCAGCTAGGCTAATCTTATGTCTAGGTTTATGCTCTAACATCCAGAAGACAATGTCTTTAGATTCCTTGAATTCCAAAGAATTTAATGCTCACTATCATAACATATCATACACTATACTCCATAACATACAATGCCAGCAGGTCAATTAAGTTACAAGCCCTGTAAAATCTTAATATTATCTCCAAGTCAAGTGACAATCTAATGGTTAATAAAGTTCACTAATGAGTTCAGAATCTACATTATCACTCATCTCAAAATCCCACAAAAGCACTTTAACCCAACCGATAAACTATATCAGTCTGAATCTATAGACTCAAGTAGAAAACAAAGAAAAGGCACAAACATCTTCCCAAGTCATTCTTATAACCATGAAAATATATAGAATATAACTCATACTAGAGGAATTCTTTACCATAAACACACTTTTCCATCCAGATTTCACATTGCCGACACGACTGAGGACCATCTGAGAAATGCAGCGAACTATTAGTTCTCTAATTTCTGAAGAGTTGCTCTTTTGCATTACAATCACGAATGGCCTCAAGAATTCGTTTTGGAAATTGTAATTTGCCAACTCTTCACGCTCAAGAAATTTCATAGCCAGCTGCCGCAGCGAATCCATCACAAAAATTGCCACCGAGAGATTTTCTGACAGCCCAACTGACACAAAGAAATCTGAAAGAACACTCCAGATGCGAGACCAAACGAGTCTGATGCGATTCATATTATAATGCCTGCACAATTGAGCCAAGATTTTAGGCATGCTCATTCAACAACAAAAAACAAATCACAAAAAACGATTTCCCACTGAAAGAACTTTAAGCCTTGCTTTCCATCAAGGAGATTTGAACAAAGAGAGCATTACTTATATACAGTAAATTTCAAATTTCCAAGCAAATATATGCATCATGGACAAACTCAAAGATTGAGATTTCACAAGCAAAGGCATACTTACGCAATTTCAACTATTTTTGTGAGGCTGAACACACGGGGATCTGTTGGGGACTGCAACTCAGACATTGAAACTTTGCAAAGAGCTCGCACAAAGGACACTATTGCCTCGCTGTTCAACCTTTGACTATGAGCAAAAATGTGGTTCAACTCATAGCTTCCAATTTGATCAAGCAAGTGCAAGTTTGAGATAAAGTTGTTGACCTGATCTGGAGTTACCAATTTAAGGGAGTTAAAACCATGTGCACTGCTGTCATAAGACCCACCTCGAACTACCGCAACCACGGCTGGATTGTGAAGAGCTCCTTTTTTCCTTAGGGAAGCCAAGTCACTTGACTTGAGTGATTTCTGTTCAGTTTCTCCATTAGAGTTGGTTAAAAAGGACGCATCAGGAGGAACACCCTCCCCTAGAAGTTGCAAATGTTCAAATCTGGACAAGCAAGTTAAAATGTGCTCCCATGATTCTTGGAGATAATTTCCATCTTCAATGGCAATTGTCATTATAGTCTGCCACAGGAAGAAAGCATAATGTCATATCAATGATGGATTTTCTTTTATCAGCAACTTGCATGCAACTTCAAAGTAACAGGATACAGAAGAATGTGACAAATGAAGGATTGCGGGTTAGGTTATCTAATGCACTTTCAGCTGGCAGAGCTTGAGGTATGAGATATCCCACCCATAAGACATGACGTGTGTACTAATGCTTTTAGGCTTTTAGCAAACTTGCTGTGGCATATATGAACAATAAAACCTACATAGTAGACCTGTCAAAACTGAACTGACCCAAACCCAAAAGAAAAACCCCAAAGTAGGTCCGAACCTCTATTGACCTGACTCGACATTGACCCCATCCTAAATGACCCCAAAATGGCATTATGAAGGGTGGTGGTGGTTGGGGGGGGGGGGGGGCAGAACTTGTAACGCGGCCATGAAACAACCATAAGGAGGTAAGGATTAATCGATACTCCGTATTTCTTATTTCAACCTTCCCTTACCACTACTCACCTCCATTTTCTAACTCATTTGAGCTCTAATAACTACCTCGTCCCAAGCGACCCCTCAGAAGCAATGATCACAAAAATTGTTATACCTTCATAGCATCAACATTTTTTTGCTTCATATCGGCTACGCAGTGGAGGTAAGTGAATTTGGCCAAAGATGTCACAAAAGCATCTCGCTCGGTTTGCATACCAAGCACTGATGTAACATGTACAGAATATCGGAAACCTTGCAGACATTCTGATGTAGCTAACTTGTCATCACTCTGATCCAGTGTCATACTGAATGCAGCAAGCATTGGACCCCAACTAGATTCCACCATGAACCTTAATATTGATACATCAGAGACAGCATAGAAAACAGACCTGCAGCAAACAATTTGACTACTTACGACAGCTCTTTTTCACACCGATCAAGAAAATAGCTTTCTAATGGAAACTGCGTTTACAACAGAATTATATTGACCATAGTACACCACCCCTAAAAAGTAAGAATAACAAGCTGCAACAAAAACAAATTCTGGTGGCAGTTAATTTATAGTGTAGTGGCGGCCAAAATTGGATGATCTACTTGTGAGTTATGACAGACTAGGATTCAAATGACAGCTATATCATTAAAAAGGGTCCAATAACCAATATTAGAGCACGTGCGATGAAATCATAAAAAAAGGTCCTCCGATGAAAAACATTACCTCCGTAACTGACCCCACATACAAGTAATTTTCCTTAGGAGACATCCCCACACCAATAGGTCACCATGTTCAAAAACATAGAGCTTATAAAAACTGACTGTCTAAAATAACTTACTCAGATTTTCCAGATTTTGCCTTAAACTGCTCTTGAATATTCTTAATAAGAAGCCCATTTGTGCCCAAGGGCTTTTCATCTGCCTGCTTCCCCATTACCAAATTTAATATACCATCTAAGCCCAATAATCTGTTGAGCCCATTGACCTGCTTGTTCTCTGGTTGAGAATTTTCTGCATTCATTTTTATTTCATTCTTCACTATCTGATCATATAGAGTACCGAGAAACTCATCAGGTAAGTCCTTGCCATCATCAATGCCGCGATTGTTACGAACAAAATCAGCTTTAGTCATCTGAAGAAGAAAGAAACACAGCCAAATTTAATATTGATCATGAAATATAGATCACGGCCACATGAAAAGTCAACGTTAACAGTCACGCCACAACTTCCAGCTCACGCCCACAAATGCAGTAAATACATATTGCTAGGCTTTTTACTTCAAAAATAATCTGATCATCAAAAAATAAGCTCACCTTATCTTTGACCATATTGTTGTGAGCATCTGTGTTAAGCATTATGACCGAATATGCGAGAACATAAGCTGTATCAGCACTTTTAAAAGAGTTAGGATTGCATTTACAGTAGCGCTCAGCAAACTTTTCCATAATTCGATCTATCTTCTGAGCTTCTCCAGGTAATCTGAAACCCCGCAAGAAATATCTAATTGCTTCACCAAAATCCCTTTTATCAAAATCAAACGAGTCAACATAGGCATGCATTACTTTTAATGGAAAGTCGTCTCGTTCACCCAAGTAGTCACCAATAACTGTTGGATTCAAGCCAGCAGTGTTCTTCAGAAAAGATGCTACTGCTTCAGGAGATCCAACAACTTTTTTACTCTTGATCAAAAAGTCAATACCTTTCGAAGGTTTCCTATTAAATAATGAAATACCTTTCTGCACGTCGAAGGAAAAGTGTCACAGAAACGTAAGACAAAACTGTAAATAAAACCACTAAAAATATATTCATGGGGATCCCTACGTTTTATGAAAACTATGTTAATCAACAACAGTAGCAAAACGTCAGTAACTATGTACGAGTAAGCCTACAAGCATCAGATGAAAATGCTTAAGTTATGAACAAGTTCATGTAAGTGCACAATGAAGGTATATACGCGGCAATAACGCAATGAAAATGTTTTTTTCTGTAGTAATAGAGGATATCGATTATGAGAAATACATTGATAATGTTGAGGGACATCAAGCAAGCATTTAAAAACTCTGGCTACAGAAAGAGTACCACACCATGGCCAGGAGTAACTAATTTGGAACATCTACAATACAACATCATTTCGCAATCCTTAGTGAAAGTGAAGGTCTTAGCAAGCAAAAACGTCTAAAGCATGGAGATGAAGAGGCAAATCCGACTCAATAAAGTTCTATACAGGGCTTGCCTCTCCTCGCACCTTAATTAAATAATGGGATAAAAGATGATATCATTAATTGTGCGCCACAGCTGAAAGGTGCAGCAGCAAGTGTCAACTTCCTTGGGCAGAAACATGGGAAACTTAAATTAAATAAACAGACTTAAGCACAAAGTCAAGGACTAGACCACCTTAGGTCAATCGCCAGACCCTAACAATCTACCCATCTCAAGTACTTTCATTTGTAGGCAATATTCTTCCACCGCCCTATTTCATTAGCTAAAAGCTTCTTTTCAATAAGCATGGAGATGAAGAGGCAAATCCGACCCAATAAAGTTCTATACAGGGCTTGCCTCTTCTTGCATCTTAATTAAAATGGGGAAAAAAAACGATATCTTTAATTGTGCGCCACAGTTGAAAGATGCAGCAGCAACTATCAACTTCCTTGGGCAGAAACCTGGGAAGCTTAAATAAAATAAATAGACTTAAGCACAAAGTCATGGACTAGACCACCTTATATCAATTACCAGACCCTAACAATCTACCCATCCCAAGGGCTTTCATTTGTAGGCAATATTCTTCCTCCGCCATATTTCATTTAACTAAAAGCTTATTTTCAATAAGTATCATACAGTTAGACATCAAGATTGAGGGCTCTATCATTTCAGTTTTCAACGACTTAAGGACTTAACCTGCATTTCAAGTTTAAAAGCGCGGCGTTGCTCAAGTGAAGCGGCATCTGATAACTCAGAGTTCGATTCAGATTGCAAGTCGTATTCTGCCATCACTCCTTCCTCTCCATTCAGAACAGAGTGCATGTCGACTGAACCATAGATCATTTGAGATTTATTGGGCAAAGAGGCATCTTCAATCTTAAGCTGCTGGTCCATCCAAGATCCCATTGACTTGACAACTCTAACAAGGCACGTGACTGATTCAACCCGGAAGGTGAGATCCTGAACAGGAGATAGAGTTGTAGTGGAACCAGATGGTGGACCAAGGGCAGTCTTCAAAAGGCCATTAACTGTCCTGCAAATATCTGATGGAATTATAGAGTTTATATAGAATTTTCAAATCTAAAAAGTGATTAAAGACGTCAACCGGACACACAGAACAGAAGTAACGTAAAGCCTCGAGAGTTCAACTTTCAAGCTAAACACTCTTACACAAATTTAGGTAAGATTCTAATACATTGGGACATGGTGAGCTCCTAAGGTTTTAGGGTGAGGCTTTCATTTGGAACTTCGAAAGCCCACCCTTAAACCTAGAATCCACACACTGTATTATGGTAAGACCATTATAAATCAAGTTTGCCATGCTCCAAAACTTCGCATCAGCAACAGCTGGTCCAATAGAACGAAAACCCTTTAACAGAATCAGGTATGAACAGAACAAGCAGTCAACTCTCATCATTCTTGAAGGAAAGTGTGGCCAAAAATTATGTCCCTTCATCTCCCTCCCCTCCCTCTCCTCCGAATTCCTTCATCCAAACAAGGCCTTGTGAAATTTACCAAGCCCAACACAATAATTTCACACACAAAAAGGAAGCAACAGACATAGTGAGAGAAGTGAAAGACCAAAGAGAGGAAGTGAAAGAAAAAAAAAATTGACCAAAGAAAAAGTTGAATAAATAAATGAAAAGGAGTGAGTACCTCTCATAAATGTTTGGAGCATCAAGGTCACAATCGTAATTGACAAAAATGTCAACAATCAGCTGCGGATCTTGAGATATCTTCTCAAGCAGGTTGAGGACCGTCATTTTTTGTATAAAACTAGGTTGAAGAACATTCTCCAGTACACGTAAGATGAGCATTGGGAAAAAAATCCCTATCTCAGCTTTTAACCCTGATCTGAACTTGGACAACAAGTTCATAAATATTGAACACAGAAGCTGGAAGATAGTCATTACTGACAACGCACTATTCTTCAACAACGACAAGCAGAGAAACTGTTTGATGATATTCATAAACCTGCAAAACCGGGACCAAGTTACAACAGTGCGACATGCTAGTCTGTGGTACAGCAAATCACGGAGCAGAAACCTGAATAAACTATACAACTTGATGAAAAGTACATCATGTTACATAGACAACGCACCAAGGTCTAAGAACTGACAATAGACAAAGGCCGTGCTTGATCCCCATGAGTCCAACTCCAAATCTATAACCCCCTAAATAGTGTCCACCATATAATAAAATATTACATATATAAAGCATATCAGAATTCATACACCCCTTAATTTGTAAATCAAGGTCACATGGATATCAACTTCCATCTAAAGATAATACAGTCAAACAACAGAACAGTAGACCCAACTGTAGCATGGAAAGGCACTGAATCTCAAGTTCTGCCATTTCCTAGAAAAGCTAGTCTTAGCCGATGAACACTGAGGACATCTAATTTCTCAAGGAGTATCACAATTTATACCTGAATGGACAAGGTTTTACCTTAGTGAGCATTTGGTTCGGAAAGGGTAAAGGAAGAAAATCAAGAACGAGATTCAAGGGGAAAGTAAAGGGATACCCTTAGATTAAACCTCTTGTTTGGTATGAAATATACTCCCTCCGTTCCCGAATTCCGTCAATAGTTTACACTTTCCTTTTTGGGTTTTCAGTCAATAGTTTACACTTTCCTTTTTTGGTATGTTTTACTTTCTACTTTATCTTTTATCTTTTCATAATATTAAACATTTCATTGAGACGAAGGTTGTATAATACAACAGTAAAAATAAGTTAAACAATTTAACCACACCTAAACCGTCCATTACCACCCCCACCCACCAAACACCACAGCCTTAGCACCACCACAGGCGCCAGCGTCCCTTGCCTCCCAGGTCGCCGGCATCCCTGCCCCTCAGGTTGCCGGCGCTCCTCTCCCCACCCTCCCTCAACCCTTTCATTGCCTACCAGGCTACCACCACACAAAATCCCTATGCCCACCACCTAACAATCACCCACCTAGCAGTGGGGGCGTCACTGGCGCCGGTGGTGTGGGTCGCCAGCAACTGGGGTGGCAGGGATGGGTGTTGGTGATTGTGGGGTTGGTGGAAGGTGATAGTTGCGGGTGATGATGATGTTTAGGCTGGAGGGGTAAGGGAATGGGATACCCTTGGGGGTGGGTGGGGGAATGAAAAAAAATGTCAACCAAACATCAACATAGAGAATCATTATCTCTCATTCCTTTACCCTTTCCTAAGACCCTCAAACAGCAAAATTATTTCAAATTCCTCCAGATTCTAGAACAGGTTCAATGAATCCCAATCCTGCATTGTGCATTCCTCTAGTACAAACAGTGTGACTAAATAAACCAACTTCCATCGCTGAGTTGCCATTGATAACATACTCACTGCTCAACATCAGATTGAAAAAAAAACTTATAAAGCAGTATCTCACTTTTTAACAGCAAGTCCCCAACAATCAATCAAGCTTCTCATCTGCAGCAAAACTGCAAGTGGCAGGGCTACATTTGACTCCTTGTGGGAGATTCGTGATCACCTTCGTTCTAACTCCACACATTCATTCATGTCATCCGAGGTTGGCTGTATTTTAAAATGGGAGATGGGAAGTGGGAACAATGCTCATTTATGCAAAAAATAGAACTGGCGCCTTTTCTCTCATTACCATTTCGACTAACCCCCCTTTTTTACTAACTCAGACTCAGAAACATATGATGATCATATATAAATGCCTCAAATCCCAAGTGCCATTCTCCATGAGATGATAACGCTAACCTACCATGTACTTAACAAAATTTACCACCACCGAACCCAATACTAGCAGTTGCCACATAACCCCAGTGCAATGTACATCAATTTCTCATATTATAAACAGCAAAAGCAAAACAAAATCTAATTATGCAGCAACAATAACAACAACAATATCGTTTGAAACCATGAATGACACGTAAAATAACAAAGTACCTATCATTAGATCGCCAAGCAAGACCACTACTGTTATCCATGACGACCTTAAGCAACTCCAAAGACAAAATCTTGCCTCTCAAAAGAATGTTATCATCAGAATGATCCTGGGACGAGAACTTCATGGACAATTTACACAAATTCTTAAACAAAGTAAACCCGTCCTCTCGTAACGGACTCTCCTTCTCCACAACTTCATCACCACCCTCCTCGATGTCGTCCACATTCTCACCATTATTACTCTCCACATTATCCGAATTCCCATCAACATCCTCATTCCCGCCCTGATTTGACTCCATAACCTCATCAATCACACTCTGAACAAGCTGAACAGAATTCCCCTCACTCAAATTCCTATCAGTAAACTCCAACAACTCCGAAACCGACACGACCTTAAACCTCGCAACACTGACAGAATCGGCCTCAACCCTGGTAAACACAATCAACACAATCTGCGCCAAGACGGCCTTAGCGCAGATCTGATTAGTCCCACTACCACCTCCTAAATACACATTATAACAAGTCCTAACAATATGATTCAAATACTCGCCATGAAACGTGACCCGATGCGACCTGACCGCAGCCAGAAGCGTCTTTAGGACGCTAAATTGAACCCCCTCGTCGCCGAGCGAGGCAGAAGCGCAGACGGCGTCAAGGAGGTTGGAAATGAGGGAGGAGGAATTAGGGGAGGAGAGGGAGAAGTGGAGGAGGTTAAGGGAGAAGAGACGGAAAAGCGCGGCGAGGGAAGGGTCGATGATTTTGGGATTGGAGGTGGTGAGGGCGGCGAGGAGGGGAGATAGGAGGGATTCAGCGGCGGAGACGGCGGCGGGTGAGGGTGAAGAGAGAGAAAGGAAGTCGAGTGAGGTAGGTAAGGTTTGAAGTTTGTCAATGGTGGATTTACAGGAGGTTAGAAGGGTGGTGTGTTTACGCCATGGAATATTTTTGATGATCTTGTCAAGTGATGGACCGAGTACACGGCCTACTACAGTTGGACCGCCAGTGGTTTCGGCCGGGGTTGACATTGTTGTTGTCAAGGTTTACAGATCTCGGGATTCGGAGCTCGTCACCATGGAAATGGTTGATGGTGGTGGTGTTAGGACAGGTGATGTGACGTGAGAGAAGGTGGTGGTGGGGAGGAATCTGTAGTTATGAAAGGTTGTTGAAATTGAGAGATTTATGAAATGGAAATTTAAGGTCGGAAGGAGAATGGTCAATTTGTTGGTTATGTAGGAAGGTACGTTCTTCAATTCTATTCAATTCAATGTCATCACATTAATTAATTTAGTCTCAATTTAGAGCTGGTCTTCAAAACTGTTTATGGAATTATGGTAATGGTCGCCAACAAAATAATGGAGTCATGAAATATAAATAAAAGAGTACAAATTTCTATTGAAGACGGATGGATAGTGTTCCTCTCACAAAATATAAATGGATAGTGCAAGTGGGAGAAATGGATACCCCGCTTGCCCTCCCACTTGCATTTTGTGAGAGGGCCGCTATCCGTCTACATCTTGTGACGGATAGTGTCATCTTCAATGAGACGGACTGATAAAAGAGTACGGAAAACTAATTCCTTCATAACTTATAGAAAGATCGTCTCTCTTAGTTTTAGTGTCCAAATAAACCCATCAAATTAAAACACTATCGTAAATTCGTAACTACAGACTGCTCTTTTATGTACAAGGTTTACTCTCCAATAATAGGGCGTCAAAACTCACGACTTCTTTCATTAATGAGAGGACATTACGACTGTTTTATACTCGGGAGATTTATTGTCCAAATTCCAAAACATTAAATTATCAAGCTATTTATACAAACTTAATTGAAAATGAAGAATTGGGCTCATTTATCGTGCATAAGTTCTCCGTGTTTATTCAGAGTCATGAACTCTTGAAGCTTAGACTTTAACCATCTCGTTTTGGTTGAAGGCGGTAAGCCGGTAACACAGTAGGATGAATACAAGGATGATGACTTATGTGCGTAGTTTTCAGTGTCCGTGTTTTCATTGCATAACATAAATAGGACAATAGACGAGTAGTGTGACGAATTTTGTCTCATACATCCACGAAAAATGAGGTATTTCAACCATTCTCATAAGTCGTGGCCCGATTTTACTCTTAATCCCACCTTATTAACCTTGACCCATTTTCATCCTCCCAAACAGAAGGTCGCGACCTAGATCATCAACCCAATCATTTTTCACCTTCCAACCCTTTTTGTTTCGTTTACAACCAATAATAATGTGACACCTATTGGGTCACCAATTGGGTCAAGAGCAAACAAAGAGGTCACAAATTGACCTCTTTCACCAAAGGGTCATATTAATTTGCAAAGAGGTCACGCTAATCTTGTGCTTAATTGTTGGTTAAAGCGACCTAACAAGGTCACGACCTCCCTCGTGACCTTGCTTGGGGGATGGTCATATTTTGTACTCCATTCCATAATTTTCCCCATTTATGGTTTAATAATGTCAACTTTGATCACCATAACAACATAGCGCCGATGACAAATTTTGAGAATGTTATAAATATGAAAATAATACTTATATTCTTAAATATCAAACTGGACAAATTTCGCGTTACCTCTACCACTCTGACTCTACGTATATTTGGAGAAATTACAAAACCATCGGAAAAAAAAAATCATCTGCAAAATGACCAGCCAACTCTCAAAAGAGTGTGGCGTCAAAACTCTGAGAACGCTAACAGCTAGTTAAATGATGGAATGAATAGAAATTTCTGGGTTAAATCTCAGTGTGCAGCAACAGTAGCAGGTTCCAAAGTAGGAGGATCTGCTGCTTTGATTGTATCCCAGTCTAGATTCCTCAATACCTTGAATCTTTCGTCCAGCGTTACAAACCCAAACTCAGGATTTATGATGTCGGTTGTCCCGGCTTTATGCAAGAGAATAATACCAGCTCCCATATCTGGGCCGTGGAGCTTTCCTGTCAGCAAAACTCGGAGGGGCATGAAAAGGCCTTTTCCCTGGCATATTCCATTGAGAATAATGAGAGAAGAAATAGAAATAAAGCATGATAAGGCTACAGTACAAACTCTCATATAGGACAGTCTGATGATATGTGACCCGTATAACACAAATGCTCATATGAGATGATCTCATGATAAAATTATAATGAGACCAACCCATATTATGTGTTGTTAATTTTGAACGTGGTTGGTTAGAAGGTATTTGGGTGTGTTTTTTTTTTATAAACAGATTAGTCTTGCATTCTATTGACATGAGGCTGTCTCTTTGGAGACTAATTTGCCTATATTGGGTAGTTCCGAATTTCAATTGTTAGTGGGTTAATGGGTAGGTGTTTTTGGTTAAATTGATTGAAATCACACTTTATGTTAATACGAACTTATCGCTTAAACAGACTAACTAATTGAAGCTAAAGATGGAAACAGACCTTGCGCTTCACCAATTTACCAAAACTCTTGACCCATTTTTGCCAGCCAGCGTGCCCTTCTTCAAGAGCTGCCATGAGCTCGCCACTGTCATATGCAGCTACCAAGCTGGCAGTTACATCAGAAAGACCGTCTTCAACGACTGGCTTAGCTTCAGAACTGAAACGAATGAAACAAGCAAAACGTAACAGTCATGCGCAGAAACACAGAAAGGAAATAGATAATGAATGAGTAGATAGGTTTGCGCATAAATCGTCTCCAGTACATAAAAGATGGAAGACGTTAGCCAGACAACAGCTCAAAAGTTTACTTAGCCCGTCCATAGTTAAACCAAGGTTAAAATGAAAATAAGACCATGCTACATTTTTTTAGGTAAAGGGAGCCAAAAAGGGGAGTTTTGATGCAATGGCTTCCAAGTTCCAACCATGCCAGCTCCCCACTGACGTGAAAGGTATTCACCAAAATATAAATTCAATGCATTAGAGATCCAGAAGACACCTTGAAAGTGTGTCACGTAAAGGATAAGATAGCAAGCGTGAAAGTAATTTATCAGATTCAGGTACCAAATCAAGCCCATCCTTCAGCAAAGCAATGGCATCCTGTTCACACAGTTGAGCAAGCATACATCAAGGATGTTTAGATAATAAGGACTAATAGAGGGGGGGGGGAGGAGGGGAGGGGGGGGGGGGGGGGAGAAGGGGGGAATCAAGCATCCAGATAAAATTGTTAATTTAATCTTTTCCCAATTTTCTACTCCTACAATACAAAAATCTGACGCTCTGTTCAGCAATCTTTTATGTTATTAAATATTTATAGGCAATGATGGATACATTGTGGGAGTGTTCGCCTCTTTTTTGTTGTTCTTTTTCGAATGAGGGTAAACGTTGTGACATCACCCTTCCATGGTCATGTTTCAGTCTTAAAGAGAGTGCACAGTTCACTGCTCTCTAAATAGAAGCCCCTGGGAAGTTAACTGAAGCAGGCCAGATACTAAGTCAGTATAACCATACAAAGACCGTTTACAAGTAGAAATGGCATTAATTTAAAGATCAATTAGTCTCACTTTAGACGGGTATATCCGTCTAAAGTGTAGACGGGTCAAATATGTCACCACTTACATAATAAGACAAAGTGGTGACATCCCACTTGTTGTTTGTCTTATTATGAAAGTGGTGTGATATTTGACCCGTCTACAACTTTAGACGGATAGTGTCCGTCTAAAGTGAGAATTTGTGTTTAAAGATTCCCATCGATCGACAAAAATGTGATTAAGCAGAAAGTCAACACCATTATAATCAAGCGCAAACCAAGAAGATATATCTCTACATGAACCCAGACATAAGCTTGTTTCTTCTGTGAAATATGTTCAAGGAAAGGGGTTTACTTCTACAAATTGTCCTTCTGATACGTTGAGGATGCCACTGCTCTTCCACCAGTCACCGATTAGTTTACTTAACTCATCTGATGGCAAAGCTCGTAGGTAATGACCATTCATCCACCTGATGATTTCATAAAAAAATACATCAGCCAAGTTGAACACTGCACGTGATCCTTGCACATCTTTTGTGCTCTATTACATTAGTAGCCATGTGAATATCAGAATCAGGATACAAATCTTCTAGACACTGTACTACTATAGAAATCAGTTTAATGTGGAGAGTAAGGATTGAGTCCCAAAAGATTACGGAGTATAACATAATAACCTACAGGTCATAATTACCTTAATTTAGTAGAATCAAATATAGCTCCACTCTTATTTACTCGATTAACGGTGAACTTTTCAACTGCAACCATATCAAATAAACCACGTGAATACATTATTTGCGCAAAAACATTTTAATGTGAAATTAACCTAGAAATTTATTCAGTAATAACGAAACCTAAAGAATAACTAACCAAGTTGGTCGATGGTGAAAAATTCGTTTTCTGTACCATCCCCCCAACCCAATAGTGCCAAGTAGTTCACCAGTGCCTGAGGCAGATATCCCATCTCCCTGAACTGTTAAAAGAAGACACAAATATTTAACACTGACAATCATGCCATAATATTCAAAGATAAGCCACAAAAGATATCTATGTTCTCAACTACCTGACCAACTGAAGTTGCACCGTGACGCTTTGACAGCTTACTCCGATCAGGTGCTAGGATTAAAGAGACATGTGCGAAGCAGGGCATAGGAAACCCTAAAGCCTGTATATCAAGGGGTCCTTAATTAGCTTCTGCTAACGAAGCAGCAGAAACAAACCAATAATTCAAGTCAAAACAGGAGTTCATAATTTAACGATCACCTTGTATATCAATGCCTGCCTCAGAGTATTAGGTAGGTGTTCCTCTGCCCTGGTATGAAAATGAAGTAAGAAAAAGCATTCAGTTAGCAAATACTCCCACACTATATACTCTAACAAAGAGGTAAAATAAAACTACAACACAGTAATCCATGATTCCACCTGAGTCAGTAATTTCACCTGATGACATGTGAAATGGCCATTGTGGCATCATCAACAGTGACACAAAAATTGTAAACAGGTTGTCCGTTACTTCGCATTATCACAAAATCTCCAAGAGTATCCAGGTTCCATCTAACCTTCATGAGCCATGACACTATTAGCACTGCTAACACCTCTTCTGAACCACAACTATCAACTACTGAATTATATGCATTAACATAGTGTGTAAAAGTCAAGCTCTGCTTGTCCTACTTCTAGAAGTCAAAGTTCAGAGTGCGCTTGTCAAATAACCTATGTTACTTCGACATTTCACTTTGGTCACATGTCGCGTGTCCAACACTTGAAATGTCCGACGACCGACGCGACACTCCTACACTTCATTTTAGAGCAAAAATTGAAAATTTCGAGAAAAAATAATCGTATTTAACACTCTGACACTTGCATCCGAGTCAGAGTAACATAGCAAATAACAGTGATGAGATAAGGCATCATTCTAATCAAAGGTATCTCGATATCATTTACATCAAGCATTACAGAACTGGAAATGAAAATCCAAGTTAAGTCAGAAATCAGCAGGGGAAATCTATGGACAAACAACATAAGACCCCTAAACCGCACCCAACCTAAAAGTAAGAAAAATAACAGATTTATTGCAACAAGGTTTATGGTTTTCGTCTATTCAAGGTCAAGCTAGCTACAACAATAGACTCCGTCTGAAAAAAGCAAAGCTAGGAACTTTAACAGTACTGCATTTGGCCAATGAGCTGAAGATACTTACTTCTCCTCGGATAAGGTCATCAATTTTAAGACTCCCTTCCTTGGGAACGCGAAAGCGGTAAGTGAAGGGACTTCCCTTTTCCAGCTCTTCCTCTACCTCTACATTAGTGGCATTGGCCCATTTTCCGGTGTATACTGGTGGCAATCCCTTCAATTTAGCAATTTCTTTCATTTTCTCTAGTTCCTACAGAATACCATGTATCATGTATTGTTAAAAGAGCACAACAATGGGTACTTGACTCATCATAGTAAATTAAACTCAAATATAAATCTAGGATATGGACACAAACATCTAAACTACTAAGTTACCCCGAATGCTTCACTTCTCTAGTGAGTACAAATATACAGGAGAATATATGCACTAGCCCTTCATTAACTCAGCTTCATGTCACCAATAATAAACTAATCTAACAACCATATTTAAAGATTGAGAAGAAAATACCTCACTAGAACAAAAGCATCGATAAACATATCCCGACTCCAATAGCTTTTGAGCATATTCCTTGTACAATGCATTTCTTTCAGATTGTCTATAGGGACCATATTCCCCACCAACGCCAGGACCTGCATAGCAATATACCATTAATCAATTCATCACTATTGTCACACTCTTACAATGACAGCCCAAATCACCAGGCCCATTGTACGAACATAAGTGCATTTTCTAATATCAAGATATACCAAATTAAGGTTATTGGCTTTTGATGCATGGCAAAAAACTTATTGGAGTAAAATATGAGCAACATATAATTCAAAGCAAGCAAATTCATTCCTTGAATTTCCTTTATCTCATTGATAGATCCATTATGATCAAGGAACACGTATTATGTACAACAGGCATGGCTTTAATCATCAAAGCAGGGAAGTCACGATTTGCAAACATATAGCATTAATTTAAATACAGTTGTTCATGATTCGTGAACACATAGTATTAGCAAACAGGATTTACTACTCACTTTTTAGTAGTCACCACCCGGCACCCACCCCATATAGTTAAGGTAGCAAGCTAAATAATGTTTCAAGATGCATAGTTCAACTAAATCCAACTCTCCAAGGCAAAGGCAACACTCACTAAGTAGCTAAACTGCCAATATTTACTTTCATGAACAGCCAATATTCGTCACCATATAGCTAAGGCAGCATCAACACAATCTCAATACACGTACTTCAGCTAAAATTTCTAATCAGTTGGTCATAACATCACACAAACGGAGTATGAAACTATCAAAGACGGAAATTCAGTGAATTTATTTCCTCAACAATGTAACACTACGAACAAGACATTAGCCACGCCACAGGGAGTAGAGAGAGTCTACTTCATAAGACCAAGGATGTTCCATTTCAAAACGAACTCGCAATGGGAGGAGGAACTCATAGATTTATGAACTCGTAAACTATCTCCTCTTTTTCCGATGTCTCATATGTGACATTTATCGTATGTGAGCTCTTTCTTCACACAAAAACAACTAAAACGGTTCTTCAAATGGAAATTAAACCGCTAAAATGGAAAAAAAAATGAACCTTCATCCCAATCAAGACCAAGCCAACTAAGATCACGCAACACAGCCTCTTCCGACTCTTTCGTCGACCTCTCCAAATCCGTATCTTCAATCCTCAGCACAAATTTTCCTCCTTGTGACCTAATTTTACACCAAAATTCAACAATTCGCACGGACTAAAACACAATTACAAAAAATACCATCGAAAAGCGGCAAAAATCATAAAGATAAGAATGCGAAAGACCTAGCGAATAGGTAATTGAAGAGAGCAGTACGAGCGCCGCCAACGTGGAGGTTACCGGTGGGAGAAGGTGCGAAACGAAGTCGAACAGCGGCGTTGTCGGTAAGAGAGGCGGAGATAGAGAAGCTACGACGGCGGAGTTGACGGTGGAGAGAGACTGAATGTCGCCGGAAAATCGGGAGGTGGAGGTCTGGTATGGCTCTGAGTCTTATCCATGGTGTTCCAACCATTGTCGCCATTTTCAACTTGGTGTTTTATCTTAGAGGTTCGGCCAATGCTTGCATTTCATGTTTTAGCCTTTTACTCTTTTAGCGTGGGTCAATTCGTTTCGTTTCACACATATTTGAAGTTGATACGTTGCGTTTAGTACTTGGTCTAATTGTGATTTGTGCGAGTTTAGAGTTTAGACTTTAGACTACTACATAAACACACCATTGTTAATCGCGTGTTTATCTCGCGTCTTAGATTTAGCATTTCTCAACACTACGTCGTTATGTGTCGTTACGAGGATATCATTTTGACGAAAAAGTTTAGTTGCGATCCAAAACGATAAGTTTTTTACTTTTTACCGTTATTCCAGAAAAGAGATTGTCACGAACGAAGGAGAAAAACGATTACGCATCTGAGGTAGTACCTCAGACCTTATAGTTTTTGAGCATATACACATTTTTTCTGAGCATATTACCATTTATAAATATAGTTTTTGAGCAATATTATATTTTTTTAGTGTAATGTTTTAGTAAATGTGCTCAAAAACTTTATACTAAAGCAGAACTCAAAAACTTTAAAATAAAACTCAGAAAATAAACAATAAGAGGTACTACCTCAGTTCTCAGATGTATAGTCTATAAACTGCGAATGAAGGTAGTAAGAAAAAAAAAAATGTTAGACTTTGTGGTTAAACTCAATGACTAAGAAGTAAGAACCACACATCTTGAGGCAAACCCCTCTCAATTTTTATCACTTGGCCGCTCTCCAATTGATCAAGCTTCTCATCTCATTTGAAAAATAAAGAAAAAATCACAAAGAGACTAATCACTGATAATCGTATGAATGTATGATGGATGTTGCCTCGCTTGACGAGTGTGCCAAGTGGCATCTTTTGGTTGGTTTTTTAAATATTTACCCTTTGCATATATTGTAACTATATAACTAATAATTGCAAGTTCTCATTTGTGACGAATTTAACCTTGTGACGTGAGGTAAATAGGGGAGTAGGACTGTAGGAGGGACAAGTGGAAGAGGGTTGTGAGAGGTCACAAGCAAAGACGGACTGAACTAAAAATTACTTCATAAACAATCACCAATTGACTTATTTGTACATTGGTTTACAAAGCAAGGGAGGCGTGAGCGGGGAAATCTATGTCATCGACTCATCGGCATGTTCCTCTAGCCGGCGGACTTCCATGATTGGTTCGAGGGGTCATTTTCAAACGCGAAAAGTTTCATTTTCTCGAGCATTTTGATTACTCAAGTGTTTTTTGTCAATTTGACAGCTATTAGCGTAAGATACGAAGTTATCTTTTTGCACCGAAAAATGATGACATATTCAAAAGATACCCTCCATGTGAAAGACACCAAGTTTTAATGGTTTGGAGCAACTTTTTCACATGAAATCTCACCGATCGAATTCCTTGCTTTTTGAAAAAGTAGTTTTCAATATTCGAGATTGGTTGAAACAGATATGGATGTAAGTTTTATGCTTTATAAATTTTTGAACGACAATCTTTCAAATTATTTGAAATTTTATATGGAAAAGGAATTTTAGATCATTGAAATTTGGTAAAAATAAAAAATGATGTATTAGAACTTGCAAATTTACTGCGTAAATATTTATTAAATAATTTAAAGTGATGTAAATGATGTAATACTTAATAGATTCGTAAACGTCAATGGCGTGGAACAAGTAAATCATGTGCGGGGCAACAAATTTCGACTCGCAGGTAAAAGCTAACTCAAATAAATAAATTTATATAATAATCCAGTTTCACCTTTAAACTACGGTAAAAAATAAGCTAAAACTAATAACCCTCCTAAAATTAACTCAAATGAATTTTCGATAATCCCATTTCTAACCCAATTCATTGTGATCGAACCAATTGGGCTACTTGGGAATATGTAATTTTAAGCCTCCATTTATACTCTTAGCCATACGATTAAAGAATGGTCAATCTTTACAAAGTACTTTTAAGTCCTATACAAAAGTTTTTCCTTACATGTATTAGTACAAAATTTCGAATGTACATTTTAAATTTTTAACCGTCTACTGACAGATACTTCATCTAATTTATTCCAAAGTCCAAACAATTATGTCTTTTAGCTGGACGATGGTGCCAATCGAAAGGTTTTTTCCCTTGTTACGAATGGTGACCGAGCCATGGTTGTTATTGTCTCCATTAGCATCATTCTTATCAACATGATAGTAATTGTAGGTAGATTGATCGAGAGTTCCTTCTCTATATACGAAAACACTTTCATTTCCATCCATCCTACGAAACCTCTTGTTACGGTCATACGTTCGATGGAGTGGCATTCCCCTGTCAAGCAATAAAAACATTCCATTGTAACAAAATTTAAGCATCTCAAAGTTGCTGGTTAACAAAATAGAATTGAGACATGAACAAAACTCAAATCCCTCTCCTAAACTCGCCCCAAGAAGTAATTTTTCTACTCCATTTTTTTGGTTTCTAACGGGAGCATATTAACAATTTGGTTTTCATACGATTTGAGTCAGGTCCAACACTCATAAATACTATAATTTCTAATTTTACAAGTTAAGTTAGCTAACCTCTAAAATATAACTAACGTACATATGAATATATGATTATACAGCACATATTTCACCGTTTTTTTTTTTCAAGACCGGTTAGAGTTCAATTATACACTTTTGAAAATAATACTATCTATAAAGGCGTAAGAGTTTGAAAGAAGGGAAAGATTGATAAGGACAAGTAAATTAGAATCCTAGAAATTATGCATGGAAGGGGTTGGTAGATGATCGGAATAATCATTTGGTCTACTCCCCCTCTTTTCACATTCAATACAACACTACAACAACACTACAACACACGTATCTCACCGTTTCTCTTTGAAGACTCGTTAGAGTTCGATTATGACACTTTTGAAAATAATACTGTTGATAAAGGCGTAAGAGTTTGAAAGAAAGGAAAGATTGATAAGTACATGTAAATTAGAATCCTAGAAGAAATTATGTATAAAGGTTAAGGAAATAAAACATAAATTGACTGACAAAAAAGATGGATCAACAAGAAAGAAGGAAATGATAAGAAAGGACGATGGAAAACAAAAAAGGGAGGGAGTTGGACAGTGAAATTATACTTGGAAGGGGTTGGTACATGATCCGATAATAACTTTGGTCTACTTCCTCTCTTTTCACATTCGATACAACATTATAACCACGCTAAAATTTCAAAATAATGAGATTTTCATACGGTTTTTCTAAAACGGAAAGTTTGATAATAAATATCATAGAAAATTGAAATAGTAAAACACGTGTTCAGATTCCAATATCCAACCCTTAAGTCAGAAAATTACAATGACAAGAATAAATATTTGTACGGAATTACTTTTTCACATACGGATTTTACTCTTTCACATACATTTTTTCATAAAATTTTCATCTCATACCCTTGTCCTAAACATATTCCTCTTTTCCTAGACATCATCAAATTAACTCATATATATAAATCTAGCCTAAAATCGAATCTAATAAACTTGAACAATAGATTACAATTGAACTAACTGTTTTTAGCAATTATTTATGCATTTTTTATAAACTTAATAGATTTATATGCATAACCCTTATTGTTAATTAGGGTTCGAATAAACGTCGGATTACAATAATTTGATTAGTTCAAATTTGATTTGTAATTAATCGTCTCATAAACTTAATCCACCAATTGTCACATCTTTTTAAATTTCAAAGAACCAAACTCAATGACTAGTCAGCCGTCTTAATCCACCAATTGTTGTGTTGGTGCTTCGTTTTAATTGTGTTGGTGCTTTGTTTTTTTTAATACGAGTATTAATTAACGTGGGGATGGGAGACGTTGATGAGATTACCCGGAGGACGGTCGGAGTAACGTCATCGACGACTGGATTGATTGGAGTAGTTGAACGGAGGTGGTGTTGGCGGTGAAGGTAGATGAGGAGGGAAGAGAGAAAAAAAATTAATTGGATGAACATAAGAAAAATGACAAGGGTATAGATGTAAAAAACGTATGTAAAAGAGTAAAATCCGTATGTGAAAAAGTACGTCCCATATTTGTATTGATTATTTTAATTTAATTTTATTCGGCTTAGAAAAAAAAAACTGATAGAAAAACAAAGTGTGGGCCACCTCTAGCGCCTGCCAGCTCGATCTAAAGCTCTACATGGTTTGAAAGCCTTTTTCAAGTGATTCGAGTACTCTTTTTTAAGTCATTGAATATTTGAACCCGACATTGTAAATCCAAACTTTAATTCTACTCCCTCTCATCCACTCCAAAGATAATATAAATTCACTTTTTGTGAAAGGAAAAGTGAATTTATATTACCTTTGGATGGGAGGGAGTGTGATTCTAGGATAGGTACTCCATACTCAGGAAAAATCAACTCATTTTGACGGTTCTACATGGTAAGGCTGTTCGCTTCTATAAAAAAGAATTATTCATCTATTACTAATAAATGTGTTTTCTTTTATCCAATGAAACCGTTTTATAGTGTTAGACCGCCTCATATAATAATTACCGAGTTCTTTTTCCTAAGGTTAATTGTACGATCCTACAGTAACTACAAAACTCTAGAAAATCAACTAATTTTACTTCCACATGTTAATATAATACTGTCGACAGTTTAACACAAAAGGGTTCGTTTCTGTAAAAAAAATTATTTATCTATAAAAATAAATACATTTTCTTTTTACAAAATAAAAAGATCTGTGCAAAACGGTCTCATATGAAAGTACCTTTGAAAAGGAAAATTAAAATAGGTCAAACAATGTTTTTCGCTTTTTCAACAACCAACTAATCAAGTCAAAACAAAGTCAATAAGAAATCTTTAGAAAATCAAAAAAAATTAAACAACCAACCGAACAAACCACGCATTTGAATACAATTCTAATCAAACTCAATCAGCAACAAACAATAGTCTCCTTATCAAAGGGACACAAAACCTTAAACAATTGAATTAAGCGTGCAATTGTGTTTACCTTATATGAAACAAGTCCGAAATATCATCCATATCAAGATAAAAATTAACGGCGTCAATAAAAGCCCGATACGTATATATATGTAGACCATCAATTCTGTGGCTAGGTAGTTTCGGTCTTGGTAACGGTATTGATAGCTCCGCTGCCAACGCTCCAGCAGCGTATACGTACTCCTTCCAAACAACTCCGTTTTGTGCGGGTTTATCAGGCTGACCGACAAAACCCAATACCGCCATGATGGGTTCGAGTTCATCATGGGTTATTAATGGTTTGAACGATTTTGTGTACCAAATTGCGAGCTTTTTCATGCACTCTCTCATCGAGTCCTCCATAGTTTTAATTGAATTTTGAATTTTTGAATGGATAAAATAGAGAGTGTTTTGGTTTTATGGTGATGATATTAGAAGTATTGTGGAAAGATGGGATTTTATTAACAAATCTAGTAGTACCATTTATGGTTGACTTGATTTTGAAAGAGGATTTTGAAAAGTTAGGGAGTTTAATTTAATTGAAGGGGAGAAGAGAGGTTTTAGGAAGGTGTGTTTTATTATGTTTCCATCATTAGTTAACGGGATTACCAAACTTGGTGAATAAGTGGAATGTATTTTTTTGTGGTTCGATTAAAGAAAAGTTTGATGAGAATCTCCACAATTAGGTAAATTATTATATTTCTGATCTCATATTCTCATTATATGATTTCTTTTCTTTTAATTTGGAAAATAGAAGGTTTTTTCGATTTTGCAATTTTGTTTATTTTTGAGTAAATTATCAATTACACTCACGCCTAATCCACTTTTTTACAATTACTCGCATGTTAGTTGTTTTTTTTTTTTTTTTTTTTTTTTTTTTTTTTTTTTTTTACACCCAAATTATTAGCTCGGGTTATAATTTGTATTCAACCTCATTTTCAGGCGAAAAAATTATGAAATGACAATTTTGCCCCGACTATTAGTCGGGGTCTTGTGTGACATTTGCGTTGCTTCCCTTATTTCATCTCTTCAACCTAATTTTCCCCAAATATTTCACTCAAACATTTTCCCCTAAATATTCCCCCAAATCTCCATCATAATTCTTGAATCATTGAGCTCCTTTATTGAAAGATTATTCATCCATCCCAAAATTTATGTACTCCCTCCATTTTTTTAATATATGACGTTTTGCTTTTTCGAGGCGAGTCTTTGACTTTAATATTTACAAAAATATACTTCCTCCGTTTTTATATAATCTACCCGTTTTATTAAAATACTACACTCATATATTCAACAAATGGGTAGATCATATAAAAACGGAGGAAGTATTTGGTAAAAAATTATAAAAATTATACCATTAAATTCCTTATGAAAAATTCTTTCATATGAGTATACATATCACTATATTTAATCATATAATTTGAGAGATATTGAAGAGAGAAGTGTGTGTCTCGAAATGTGAGAAAGTCATATATAGAAAAATAGAGGGTGTAGTTACTTTGGGAATTAAATTGGGTTAATTTGGTGAACTTAATTTTTGGGTAAGTTCTCCTTCATTCTTCAAAGTCACGAATTTTATTGACT
This sequence comes from Silene latifolia, assembly GCF_048544455.1. Taxonomy (NCBI): domain Eukaryota; kingdom Viridiplantae; phylum Streptophyta; class Magnoliopsida; order Caryophyllales; family Caryophyllaceae; genus Silene; species Silene latifolia. Next base: position 53,260,590 of record NC_133536.1, read on the forward strand.
GTAAATTAATTAAGCTGAACCAATGAACGAAAACAAAACAATAGGGAATGAGTTACCTTGATGATGAGGAACACAATAAACTAAGAAATTGGGGAAGATGAGAGAGAAGGATGAAGAGGAGAAGAAACATCTAGCCTATATATGAAAGAAAAGTAGATCTATATACTTACATATTCATATATGTTATAATTTAATTTGTCATAAAATTAACTAATGATCTTATGCATGCAAACAAATAAACAAAATAAGGAAGAAACATCCATTATTACATTGGATTTTCGGTTCAAATGGGCACAAGAGAGATCACTTTTCTCTCTTGTTCTTGAGCTTTCCTTTTGGATGAACAAAGACCCAAGTGTAGGATCTCTCCCAAGGATTTATACCCAAGGCTTACTCTTAATTAAAATTAATATTATAGATACTAGTACAATATTAATCTTGTAGAAAAATGACCCAAAAATATTATAAGACACTTAATATTTTCGGTTTTGGGAGGAAGAAGAAGAGAGCTTTTTATCCCTCTAGAATTCTTATTTTTGGATGAGTAAAGAATGAATTGCACTAACTACATTTTTAGTGTATTATTAGGTAAAATAAGATGAAAAACCAAAATGGTTTTTCATCTCAAAAACCGGTGGGAAGGAGGGGCAAAGGGAGCCAATGCATGCCTTTGTTTATCTTCACAATGCAAACTAGGGTTGCATGGCTAGGCTATTAGTGAATGATTATGTTCTCCACTAATTTAAACAACACAATATTTAGCCTAATCCTCCCCTAATTTCGGTACCTTCATAAAATGGAACCCACTTTATTTTTGTCAAATTTGTCAATATGTCACATGTCATATGTTACATAAATTTGTTATGTATTTTTAACATATTAAAAATCAACGTATTAATAAAATACGTCATATACAAAAATCGACTTAGTAATTCATAATTACTTGTACCAAAATATTTCTCCAATTATAAATCACAATAAATTGTATTTACAATAATTCATTCAAATTTAATTGTTTCCTTAAACAATAATTTCATCTGAGTAATGATACAATTCAATTACTCAGACCGTATCTCATTTAATCAAATTTCAATGAGATACGTAAATTTTACTTCCAAAATCATCCGTCAATTTTTCAAGTAATTTAATTAACTCGTAACGTTATACGATTAATTAAATGATCAATTAAGAGTGTTGCTCTATAGGTATGACCTAGGGGATCAACTGATCACCGCCGTCGCACGACAGTAATGTCAAACTCTAGTCAGTCAATCATTACCGATATATGTTGATCAGTTGACAGTAAAAAAAAATTACTTCCCAATTGTATTCTTTATAATGAGACTTAAACATGTGATCATCATGATCAACAGTCGTGATCGCATTATTGTCGGAGGACACATATTCCAACAATATATGCTTATAAGAGAAAGAGGAAGGGCAAAATCGTCATAAAATTAATGTTTTAACACACAAAATTTGAATTATGATAAAAATATAGTCTGGAACCGATTTTGGGTGCAAATTATAACCTGAGCTAATAATTTGGGTGAAACCGATTTCGGGTGCAAATTATAACCTGAGTTAATAATTTAGGTGTAAAATAATAATTAAAAATTGACGTGAGAGTAAGTGTAAAAAAGTGGTTTAACTGTTTAAGTGTGGTGTAATTGATAATTTACTCTTTATCTTTTTATGATTTTGACATAGATTAAAAATAATTCATACTCATTATATAAATTTTTTATAAATTAATTATTTAAACTTTATTTTTATTTGAGTAAGAATAACTCCCTTTTAAAATTCATTTTTTAAAATTTACTCCCTTTAAAAAAAAAGTTTAAAAATTACACCCAAAATATTACAAAAATTTAAAAATTGTTACCAAACCCCTACTTTTGCATTTTTATGACAAAAATGCCCCTTATTTTATTTCTTATATGACGAGTACGGTGGTGAAGTTTAGGCGGAGGATTGTGATGGTTAGCACTTAGCCGTGGAGTCCTTGGGTGGTTGAAGGGTGGACATAGTTGTAATGGAGTTGGGTAGTAAAAGTAGGGGATTGGTAGCAATTTTTAAATTTTTGTAATATTTTGGGTGTAATTTTTAAACTTTTTTTAAAAGGGAGTAAGTTTTAAAAAGTGTATCTTAAAAAGGAGTTATTGGTAAATTATCAACAACTCCCTTTTAAAATACACTTTTTAAAATTTTTATTTTCTGCATTAAAAAAAACAACATACTATATTATATTATGTTACTAGTATTGGTGACCGGCTTCGGCCGGGCTACCTCTACTTACCATTAAATTTTTTTTTTCATTAAATAAAATTTCCTAAAGTTGCATAACCTATAAATTTATCATTAATATATTTTTCTATGACATATCCTAAAATTACGACGAAATAAATTTTGAGACAAATTTACTACTCCCGGCCCGTTATTAATATTTTATTCTTATTAATGAAACAATAGTAATAACATTTCACTACTTGCTCATAATCATTGTTACTTTCACTACTCCCGCCGTAATTATTGTTACTGTCACTAATGCGGCATTAATATTGATAATTTCACTACTCCCGTCGTAATTATTGTTACTTTCACTATTGACGCATTAATATTGATTATTTCACTATTCTCGTTGTTGTTTCTACCACTTTCACTAATCTCGCTGTGCTGATAATATTGTTACTTTTACTATTCAAATGAGTGATTACTATCATATAACTATATCCAATGTTACTACGATTCTTTTCTTTAGTACGAAATTACTTTTACTACTTAGGCATGCAATTTTAAGGGGATTATATATTTATATAAATATATCACATATACGCATTAAATCAAATCGAAAGAATAATTATGCAATATTATATATTATGGAATCTAACTTGAATTATTTATAACCTACTTATATTATATTTTTGTAGGTTAAATAACTAACATCTCTATACATCTAATAACCTTTAAAGTTTAATAAAATTGCATATATTTTAAATTTAATATATAATTTTATGATGATAATAATTAATATCATACGTGTGCATGTTTATACTAATTAATTTTTTATTTTAAGGAAATTGACCATCTTCTAGCCTTCAATAAATATTTAGGAAAATTACCAAGCATATTCTTTCCTTTAGTCTCCTTGAGATTGACCATCTTAATTAATTATTTTATTTTAAGGAAATTGATCATTTTAATTAATTATTTTATTTTAAGGAAATTGACCATGTTTTAGTCTCTTACAAATGTTTAGGAAAATTACCAAGCTTCTATATAATTTAATTTTAACCCAAACTATATAATATTTGCATTAAGATCCCTTAATTGTGTCCATCACACAATGCTAGTGATTTAAAACTATATAGTATAATTAATTTGTATAACTTTCTTTAATTACATTGAATCAATGTGAGACATATAAAATCTTTAGTTAGAAAATATAATGATATAAATTTTTTTACCGACATTATTTTGCCAAATGAAATGTAAAAGTTTTTATACAAAAATTAGAAACATCACTTGAATATAAAATAAGAAATACAGAGTATATATTATAATAACTAAAATATTTTCCAAATATTAACTTAGGTTAGAAATCATTATTGTAGAGACAGTAATAGAAACTATTTTAAGAGCTCTCTCTAACAATACTTAAGAGAATCAAAAGATTTTAGGTTATGACTTCTATTTATAATCATAAGATCACCCTCCCTTATGGTAATCTTCTGATGTGGAACAATTCTAATATTTATACATAGTATATTCACCACACTTATATTACTTTTCAATGTAGGACAAATAACATACTAAGTACACCATTTTTTTCGCACCTACTTTAACATCAACCCGATTTAATAATGAGAAAATACAATACAATATACACTCTAATGTAGCATTTTTTTGTCACAATCTAATTATATAATTTTCATATGATACTTTTTTGTCAAATGAAATATAAAGTTTTTATATCAAATTATAAACACCACTTTAATATAATATAGAAAATGTATATTATGGGACAGTTTTATTATTTATACATATTATATTCACCACACCTACATTATTTTTCAATGTGTGACATGACATATAACACACTAAAAAGTACATATCTTTTATATCAGACAATTTTGGGTTAATACCTAAGTTTCAAGGATGTCTCCTATTTATATTTATAGAATCACCCTACCGTATACTATTCTTTCGATGTGAGATACATAATTTAATTATTTAGACGTAGTATGTTCATCATGTCTACATTATTTTTCAATGTGAAAGATATAACATACCAAGAAGTACATGTCTCTTCTTAAAAAAACCACTATTGTATACATATTATCAATACTATATATTAAATCCAGTAACCAAAGGACTTCAATGTAATTAAAGAAAGTTATACAAATTAATTATACTATATAGGTTTAAATCAACAGCACCGTGTGATGGACCCGATTAAGGGATCTCAATGCAAATATTATATAGTATAGTTTGGGTTAAAATTAAATTATACTCCGTATAGAAACTTGGTAATTTTCCTAAATATGGTCAATTTCCTTAAAATAAAATAATTAATTAAGATGGTCAATTTCCTTAAAATAGATTAATTAATTAAGATGATCAATTTCAAGGAGACTAAAAGAAAGAAGATGCTTGGTAGTTTTCCTAAATATTTATAGAAGACTAGAAGATGGTCAATTTCCTTAAAATAAAATAATTAATTAGTATAAACATGCACACTTATGAAACTTTATAGTTTATTAGATGTATAGAGATGTTAATTATTTAACATACAAAAATATAATAAGTAGGTTATAAATAATTCAAGTTAGATTCCATAATATATAATATTGCATAATTCCTTTGATTTGATTTAATGCATATATGTAATATATTTATATAAATATTTAATCATCTTAAAATTGCATGCCTAAATCTATATCTATATATAAAAGAGAGTTTTTTCGAGCGATTCTAGAGCGTCCACATCATCAAAAACTAATTTAGGAAAGTTTCATAAATAATATTTTTCACATAAAAAATAAAGTGGAGAATCTTTAAATTATTATAATATCTATATTCCCTATTTTATATTCATGAGAAGTTTCTAATTTTTATATAAAAACTTTGACATTTCATTTGGCAAAAAAATATCGTTATAAAAATTATGAAGATAATATAATTAAATTCGTGGTAAAAAAATACTTACATCAGAGTATAGATTTCATATGATTTGTACATATTAAAGATGGTGTATTTCTTAATATATTATATGTTCCACATTGAAAAACAATGTTAGTGTGGTGATTATAATACGTATAAATTATAGAATTGTCCCGCATCGAAAGATTAACATAAGGTGGGTGATCCTATTATTATAAATAGGAGTCTTCATTGGAACCTATATACCAACCAAAAACTTTTTGAGTCTCTTAAGCATTGTCTTGGAGAGCTCTTAAAGGTTTATATCATTATCTCCACGGTATATAATACGTATAAATTATAGAATTGTCCCACATCGAAAGATTAACATAAGGTGGGTGATCCTATGATTATAAATAGGAGTCTTCATTGGAACCTATATACCAACCAAAAACTTTTTTAGTCTCTTAAACATTGTCTTGGAGAGCTCTTAAAGGTTGATATCATTATCTCCACGGTGTATAATACGTATAAATTATAGAATTGTCCCACATCGAAAGATTAACATAAGGTGGGTGATCCTATGATTATAAATAGGAGTCTTCATTGGAACCTATATACCAACCAAAAACTTTGAGTCTCTTAAGCATTGTCTTGGAGAGCTCTTAAAGGTTTATATCATTATCTTCACGGTATAATATATATATATATTTTATATAATGTCCAAGTGATGGTTATAATTTCTATATAAAAACTTTTTAAGATTCGTGGTAAATAAATGCTAGCATTAGAATATATTATCATATTATTTGCACATATTTTAATTATGATAAGAAGTTAAAAAAAATGTACGATACGAATATTAATAAATAGTATAATATTTGCTTATTATTATTATTAAACTGAGTTACCTGTCGAATTAGGTGCGAAAAGTTGGTGTATTTCTAAATATATTGTTTGTCCCACATTGAAAAATAATGTAGGTGTGGTAAATATACTACATATGAATAGTTGAATTGTCCCACATTAGAAGATTATTACGAGGTGAGTTATCACATGATTATAAATAGGAGTCATATTTGAAACTTAGGGGTATCAACTCAAAATCTTTTGAATCGCTTAAATACTATCTTAGAGAGTTCTTATAAGAGTTTGTATTAACGGAAAACCTTAGTTACAACAATACCATACAAATATTAATCACGTAGATATTTATAAAAGCGATTATATATTAAAATATTAGTGATATTATAATGTTTATTTTAAGACAATCGATAGTATAGTAACTTTAGTTAAGAGAAAATCATAATTAAAAAATAAAATGGGTGCTAAATATACCAAAATTGGTTATTAATGTGTCATATATAGTGATAATCTTTGCACTAAAATAGAAAATTTATGAATTATAATACAAACAAGTATTGAATAAAAAGATCTTGAATCCACAAACAAATCAAGAATGAGCTTTTTTCTTTTGATAAATAGTAGAATTAAATTTTTTTAACTTTCAAATATAGGTAATTATTATGCCTCATTACATTTGAGTAACTAAAACACATCATAATTTTTAACCATTAATCAAACTTGTACCAGAAAAATAAAATACTTTGCATTTGTTTATAAATATTATTGCTCCTTCAATTACATTTTAAAAATCGTGTTAGGAAAAAAATGAAATTTAAATCATATCATTTTGTACATATTTTAATTATGTAAAAAAATGAAAAAAAACGTACGGATATAAATAGATAGTATAGTATTTTCTCATTATTAAATCGGCTTGGATATCGAAATATGTGAAAAAAAGATGGTGTACTTTTTAGTGTGTTATTTGTCCCACATTGAAAAATAATGTAAGTGTGGTAAATATGCTACATATTAATAGTTGAATCGTCTCACATCAGAAAATTATCATGAGGTGGGGTGATCCTAAAATTAATTTAGGAAAGTATCATAAATAATATTTTTTGATGTAAAAAATAAAGTGGAGAATTTTTTAATTATTATAATATTTATTTCTTATATTATATTGAAGTGATGTTTCGAAGTTTTATATAAAAACTTTTACATTTCATTTGCCAAAAAAACATCGTTAAGAAAATTATGAAAATAGCATAATTTGATTCGTGCTAAAAATGATATCATTATCGTATAGATTTCATATAATTTGTACATATATAAAATTGTGTACTTCTTAGTATGTTATAATAATGTAGGATTATATAAAAATAATAGAATTGTCCCATATCGAAAGATTAACATAAGATGTGGTGGTCTTATGATTATAAATATGAGGCATCCTTGGAACTTAGGTATCAACCCAACATCTTTTGCGTCTCTTAAATAACCATTTTTTTTGTTACTAAGCTAATTACCCCGTTGCAACGCACGGGCATCCAAACTAGTAGTAAAAATAATTTTCTAAGTAAATAAAAGAATTGTAGAAACAACGAGAGTAATGAAATAATCAATATTAATGCGACAATAGTGAAAGTAACAATAATTACGGCGGGAGTAGTGAAATTATCAATATTAATGCGACAGTAGTGACAGTAACACTAATTACAGCGGGAGTAGTAAAAGTAACAATGATTAGGGGCAAGTATTGAGATGTTATTACTATTATTTCATTAATAAGAGTAAAATATTGATAGTGGAGTAGTGAATTTGTCTCAAAATTTATTCCATCTTAATTTTAGGATATGTTATAAAAAATATATTAATGATAAATTTATGGGTTATGCAACTTTAAGTAATTTTATTTAATACAACAACAACAACAACAACATCAGAGCCTTAATCCCAAAATGATTTGGGGTCGGCTGACATGAATCATCCTTTCGAACCGTCCATGGGTGAACGCACGCCGCAAAATGCGAATAAAAAAAGGAAAGTGAAAAACAAAAAGGAAGAACGAAAATGTAATGGAAAGTCAAGGTAAACTTAGGGGTTTTAAAATCGAATTCCGGATTTCTTTTATAAAAACTTAAAATTTAAATCGAGAGAAAAGATTAAAATGAGTTTTAAAAACCGAAATAGAATTAAGGATCCGGAATGAACCAAGTAAAATCTATAAGTAATTTTATTTAATGAAAAAAAAAATTAATGGTATTCCAGAAACCAAGGAACTTCAATGTAATTAAAGAAATCTATACAAATTAATTATACTATATAGTTTTAAATATATAGCGCTGTGTAATGGACCTGATCAAAGGATTTCAATGTAAATATTATATAGTTTTGGTCTGAAGTATAATAATCCAAAGATGCTTTGATACAAATTTAAGGAAATTACATTGAAGTCACTAAAGTATATAATATAATATAAAATTAATTTACAACTCTTGGTAATTTTCCTAAATATTTAGAGAGGACGGGACGATAGTTAATTACCTTAAAATAAATTAGTACATCATCATAGAACCATAGAGAGCTATTATACGTTTAATTAAAATTGAAATCCCGCCTCAAAATTTTTCTGGGTGAAATTATGTCCGAAAATCAAAGTGCGTTTACCCCTGGCCGTCTTATCACGGACAATGTACTCATTGCTTTTGAGATGTTTCATCATATGAAGAGTTCAAGAGAAGCTGAGGGGCACATGGCGATTAAGCTTGACATGGCTAAGGCCTATGATAGGATCGAATGGCGGTTTCTGAGACAGGTTCTGGAGGTGATGGGTTTTGACCAAGGGTGGATTAGTCGGGTTATGAGATGTGTTTCATCGGTCTCTTTTTCGATTCTCATCAACGGAGTTCAAACGGAGGGGTTTCGGCCTGAGTGTGGTTTACGCCAAGGGGATCCCTTGTCCCCATACCTGTTTATCCTGTGCGCGGAGGCTTTATCCAATCTTATGCGACGGGCTATTGAACACGACTCTCTGCATGGGCTGCGGATAGCAGCTACAGCTCCTACTATCTCTCATTTATTCTTTGCGGATGACAGCATCTTTTTTGTGAAAGCAACGGAGGATGGAGCGGAGGTGGTGAGTAATATTTTAAGGAGGTACGAAGCTGCGTCGGGGCAACTAGTCAGCTTGGATAAGACCACGGTGTCTTTTAGCAGAGGAGTTCCACATGCGAGACGAGATGGGATTGTGGGTAAGTTGGGTGTGAGCGAGGTGGAGGTCCAGAAGCGTTATTTAGGCTTGCCTACGGTTGTCGGGAGATCCAAAAAAGTTCTCACTGATATCATTCGTGACAAGTTGAGTAAAAGGTTACAAGGTTGGCGTGGGACACTAGTAGAAAAAGTGCTATTGCATCGCCTTAATAACATCGCTTTTTAAAAAAACCGATGTAAATAATCTAGCCTTAGCTATTGACATCGGTTTCTAAAAAAACCGATGTAATATAAAATTATTTTTTATATTTACATCGTTTACTAGCATCGGTTGTTTGAAAACCGATGTTAATTTTGTTTCTTCACATCGGTTCTATTGAAACCGATGTTAAATTTATTTACATGATATTTAGGTTGCATCGGTTATTTAGTGAACCGATGTAGGAGATAATAGGAAAAAAACCCTTCAGTCCCCACTCTCCTCTAATCAAACCACCTCAAATCGAACTCTTCTCATTATTCCCTGGAGTCCCTGCGTCTCCTTTCTCTTTTTCTGTTTCCCATCCAATTCACTCAATCCATGGACACTACGCTAGTAAGGGCCAGCCGCTACCACCATTCAGAATCACCCACGGTCGCCTACCATGCCCACCATCGAGACTCGCAACTCCTTCCGCCAGTAAGTTTATTCGCGAAATTACTCATACTTTTGACTTTCATTATTCTTATTCGAAAAGGATTATTATTATTAGATTGAAACTAATGCCTAAAATTCTTGTCTGTATAGTTTAGAATCAATACATTTTAATGTGTGTGTATTATGATTAGGGTTTATAATTGAATTAGGGAAAGAAATAGCATTATTGAGAGGCAAAACAGCGTATGATGTTCGTTCAATTTTTGTATGCATATTTGATGTAACGTATAATCATAATCATCGAATTTCACATTTAACTGACGATTGAATATGTTATCTGCGGTATTTTTTTTACCGTAACTTGAACAAATGCGATAATACTTCATCTTTAATATCAACAATTTTTTTCTCCCAAAATCTGGCGTGAAGTTAATGCCCTAAGTTTTCAGGAGAAATCAGGATGGTGTTTCTTGATACAATATCATACATTTACTGGAATTCTTGTTGCCGTTGTTGGACAGGGAAACTAAGAGAGCTAGCAGGGATGATAGTCCTCTAGGCATTGGAAAAATGAAAATTTCCAGTCAAGTTTTGCCCCCCTCTAACTTGAAATCCTGGTTCGTCACTACTGTTGGACTTTGTCGTAGTTTCTTGCTTCAGCTGTGCTATTAGTTACAGGAATTAGTGCTAGAATGGTTAATATGTTAATGATTTCATTTGATGGTTTTGTTTGTTATGATGTACACAATTACACAAATGTGTACAGAGTTTGCATATTGTTAAAATGTTAGTTTTGGGATGGGGTGATGAGTTTAATCTAAAGTCAAACTGTTTCCAGAGACAAAACTGTATGATGGCTGAGCAGGATAATTTCTGTACAGTTCCATTTTCATTTTTCGATATTGTTTTCACTCTTTAATATTTATTTATTCTATAATGATAGAAAACATCAAAGTATTGAAACGTCAATAATTTCAAAATAACTATATCTGTTGCAGTACGGTCCAGTACATGGGGTTCTCTCTCGGTTGAATATGAATCTAGCTTGGATCACGACCTTCCTTTCTTGGTATGTCCCAACAATGCATAAAATCTTTAATATTTATCATGTTTTGGAGTGGTGATTTCACATTTTAAGTTGTTTGTTAGTCAATTTTTACCTTATTTTTATGTGGCTGCAGTTGTTCGTGATGGTACTCAGATCAAGGATTCACATACATCTTGCTTCTTTATATTCATTTTGAGCCTTACACACTTACAGTTTGTTGTTTGTGATGTGATTGTGTGCAAAAGGATTATGTAGTGCTGTTGGATGCTTGTCTAGATTGGAGGTAGAGCCTGATTTATTGGAGTTAAGGCACTGCACTTAAGAGGCAACTAAAATGCACCTACAGAGATAAAGGAGCGAGATAAGGTAATAAACCTTATCTTTGATCATTTGTTTTCATTTTACTCGGCTCATTTATTTTTTCTATCTAAACATATTTATAGTTGCTGGATTGACAGATGATAACTTTCTTTTTATGACACCAACGGTGGCTTAATACATTTGCTATATGGGTTGGAAGGGTGGTCATATTATTGGTGTCATGCTTTGTTGTTTTAAGAGTTGTCTGTCTTGCATAACGAATTAATTGTGTGAGAATGACCTTACAGTTGTAGACGGACTTAGTAGTAACATCCCTGGAGAGTTGGAAGGTCTTGGATATCACCTGAATTCAGTGAAGTCTTATCCTTATTTTTTTTTGTAAGTTTCAAGATATATTGTAGCTTTTCTATTTGCTTACCTTTAAGAATTAAGAGTATTGCTCCTCAGAACGGTAAGTTTCAAGATATATTAGAATGCATGATTCTTGAACATGTTATTCATGTTTATCACAAAAATAGCCACATTCTCTGCAGCATGATCTGAACTAGTGGCTGAAACAAAGAACATAAGAGAATAAAACTGAAAAGACAAGAACTTTGAAAGAAATACCTAAAAATAGAAAGGAATATTAAATAGAAATAAGTGTAAGTATTGAGTTTAGTGTGGAGTTTGAGAAAGTAATGACAGTCGCGATGTGTTACTTCAGTGTGCAGTATTATGTTGGTTACGGTAATTTGAAAACAAAACATTATGTTTTGAACCACTTCAATATTGAACATTTGTGCCTATTTTTTTACTTCCTTGATGAGTTGATACTCATACTGACGGTGAGTATGAACACACTAGTTTCTAATATCTCCGTATCGTTACGTTGTTGACTGAATCTAAGTAATGACAGTCGCGTATTGTTTTCAAGCATCCTACTGTAAATAACACAACAAATTAGTTGATCCTTTGTCTAACAAAAGACTTTGTGTGTGTGTTTGTGCTTCCTTGTCAGGTTTACAATTTAAATCAAGGAAAAAGGGATGTAGGAACTGTCTTAACGATGGGAATCATGGACAATGTCAGCATATTTCCCCAACCTGCCGAAGGTACATACAATTTCTCCTCTAACCTTCAATCGAGTATTAGCTTATTACACTGCCATTCTGCCAACAACATGTCATGTTATATTGAATACTGTTTACCTGGTGAACTTCTTGTATGGAATTCGTTGTTTGGCCTTCGCAAAGATTACAGATTCTGATAAGATGAAACCCTTGCTAGCCGAATTTAGCTATATGGCTGTATCCCATGCTTCTGAAGTTGTACTCTCACTACTCTGTAGTAGTGTAGTATTCTTGGAGTATTATTTCTAGTTATGGCTTAAGCAGAAGGATTTAATTTACTAGGATAATTCAAACAAATAGCTAGTGATATCACTGTTTTGCACTTATTTTTTCAGCTATGCTCTGTGGTCTATCATCAGACATCAGGAGCATATAGTTGATTGGCTATTAGACCCACTGACCTTACTTTATATAGATTGGGGATTTGAATTTAATCTTCATGCTACATTAGCTATTTAATGGACACGTAGAGACAGGCCTGGTCTGTCATGGTAGATTTTCTGCTTGTGGTACTGAGATCTTACGAGTGTTTTGGTTTGTCATTTGCATAGGAGTTAATCACTAACTCACCATACGTCCGTGATACCCGTCGTTGTGAGTACCAAAGATAAAATTTATAATTCCTATTAAGACTAACCTAGGCTAGTGGTAACAGGGTCGAACCACAAGGAGGCAGATGTAAATTCTAGTTGATTTATATTCAGTCTAAGGTAACAATTGTGGGGGTTGAGTTGAGATGGTCTATAGCTAAGAACAAATAAAGACAATAAACTAAATAAACGGATTAAAACAGATATTAAAAGGGTGCAAGGATGGTCGGTTCACTATAGCTTCGGCGGCAGCAAACTAAGTCGGTCTGAGTCAACACAGGTGAGGCGGGAAATAAAGAGGTCCTCTCGATCCACTCTTAACAAATAGCATCTTTCGATCTCGCTATAGGTCCCTAATATCACTAATACTAACTTTCGTTCTGAAAAGTGACTAACGGCGCCAAAATTTGATACCGTCGTAAAGTATCAAAATTAAATTTATATTCCGAACTAAAACTATAGATAGTGATAGTAAGGGTCGAACCACAGGGAAGTAGGGAATTATTAGTTGCTTTCTATTTTAGTCTAAGGGTAACAATGAGGGGGGGGGGGTTTGATTGATTTATAATTAAACTAAATGCAAATAAATAAATAGGCAAATGAAACTGACGATGTAAACGATGATAAAAAGGATGCTAAGACGATCGGTTCATTGTAGCTACGACGACGCAAGTCCTAGGTAAATCTGAAATAATCACGTAAGGTGGGAAAATAAGAAGTCCTCTCAGACCAACTTAACAAGTAGCGCCGCTCAGCCTAAGCTACTAGTCCCTAGGTCTCACTAATAATAGCTCACGCCCTGAAAAGTGATTCCTAAAGCCTAAATTTTACTTATCTTACGATCTTAGTATAATTTAGTCGTTCAATTGGTAGTTTATTGCCCTCCCCTCTCTTTCGATCTATTGGGTCGGTCAATTCCTAAGAATTTAACAAATAGCCTCTCGGTCTTTTATCAAAAATTGCAATTAAATCAATTGAACAATGCTAATTCTTACGCGATGCAGTCGATCGACCATACCTCCTAGTCGATCGACCAGGTTTTCAGTCGATCGACTATTGACATCAGTCGATCGACCAAACCCCGAAACAGGTCTACCTATTCTACGTCGTCTACTCCACAAATTCCCTCACATCTTAGCAAAGGGTGATTACCTACGCATATTAAAATCGATAACAACAACGAAATTGAAATAAACGATATGGGAAAACATAATTTGAATGATTAAAGCAATAAAACGCAATAAAGAGGCTATGGTTCGGGATTCTAATCTATCAATTCTATGCTAATGACAAAATAAAGTAGAAACTGAAATTAAGGACAAAATAATACCGAAGTAGGAAGCAAGAATTGAATCCAAAAGCAAGCAAGGAACTTTATTGAGAAATTAATGTAAACTAAAGAACCCTAAATTTTTGATGATGAAAACTGAATGATAAAACTGAAAGCTAAAGCTACGTTATGTAGGAATATCACGCAACTCTTATTCCTAAACCTAATATACAATGGGCTTAAGCTAAATCTCGTCTTTAAATTCTCGTCAGACTCGTGGAGTGGTCGATCGACCACTTGGACGATCGATCGACAACATTGCATACAAAATTGCATTCTGACGATTCCTACAGCGCGCACCGATCTTAAAACAGCTGCCATTTCTTCGTTACTTGGTTAAATCAGGCGTTCTACACGGCGTTGGAAAGCTAAGAGGATAAGCTTTCACCTCCAATTGGAATCACTCGATTATCTGCTCTAGAACTCGAGATATAGCCATCTGAAGCAGCCTGCAATGTCGTGAAGTGCTTCTTTGCTTGTTAAACTCGTACGCACCCATGCTTTTGCTATCTTCAGGCCTTGAAATGCATTCTAAACTTCAAGTCCGAGTCAAATATTCATGTCCTTCCTATGCTTAGCTTCCAGGGTCAAGATTTGGTTCATTTTCTACTCATTTCCGCAATAATCTGCAATATTACATAAAAACACGAGAGTAGACAGAAATAGGGAAAATAGTAGAATAAACTACATATAATAGACATAAAATGCGTGGAAATAAAGATGTAAAACATCATATTATAGACACGCATCAAACTTCCCCAAACCAAACCTTTGCTTGTCCCCAAGCAAACTAAATGCAAAACTAAATCTTGATAGAAAGGAGCAAAACATGGACAAACTGAAAACCGTCTACTTAAACCAATTTAATGCATATGAATCAACTACTAATAGCTCAATGTCACGCAAACGAATTTATGCATATTTCGAAGAGATGTTGAACATTTGACCTTGCAAGACTTTCAAGATTGGACTCTCCCGGGTCACTCTTCTCTCAACAAAGCAAATGGTAAGCAATTTATATGTAAGAGAGAAAGAGACAAAAGTCGCTCACCTAGACTCAACCAACATGATCATGCATGCAATATAGTATGATAAATAATTCTAGCTACCGTGCACATACATTCCAACCATTCAGGGTCCATTACATGCCGAATACTTGCAAAGATATGGATAAGTGAGGCTATGGGTAAGAAGAGGCAAAACAATATGGGAATGAGAGGGAAATAGCCAAGCTAGCATCCTATCAAACCGAATAAATACATCCACTTCTAACTCAATGAAATAAGCTTAAATGCCTTAATGAATTAGGCAAACACTTCACTAATCCAAATAACACTCCTCATAAAATATAAAGCAAACATAGGAGTAAACTTTTTTTTTTCTTTTGCCGTTTCTTTTTCTTTTGTTTTCTTTTTTTTTTCGTTTTTTTTATTCGTTTTTTTTTTTCGTTTTTTTTTTCGTTTCGGCAGTCACTACTTTTTTCAATTTTTTTCATTTTTCTTTTTCTTTTCTCCTTCATTCATTACCAACTTCATAGAGTGCAAATCGAGCCAAAATTGATACAATACAACGAATACCACTAAAACTACTAAACTAGCTCAGCAAAGGATAGGCTTAGTTTATGGATTGTAGCTAAAGGGTCAACTGGCAATTTTTGGCTAATGTGAAGCTAATGGGTAAAATGAACAAAAGGGATTTCGCAAGCATTCTCCAAACATGCAACACCAACCACTAACCCGAATGTATGCGGGCAAAAAGAAATTAAATGTCATACTTGTGCAAATTAATGTTACATGATATGCAGGGAGTAACTACTCAAAATCCTAAATGAAACTGGTCATGAACGACACCAGTTTATAAAGCTCTAATTCCTTAGAAAGTTTTGTAGTTTGCCAAAATTTCAAGTCAAGTCTAATTGTTCAACAAATTTTGAAACGAAATTCGAGATATTGCAAAAACTTTTGCTAAAAGATGTAATAAAATGCAGGGTATAAGCAAATGACAACTATCAGTAATGAATACTCCAATCTGACTCAACCTAATATGCAAAATTAAACGTGATATTTTTGAATTTTTTGAAATTTTTCAATTTTTTGGATTTTCTGTATATATAGGGGAAAATAAACAACAATGCAAGACAAAAATGTAAACGTGTAACTGAAATGCAATAAAAACAATGCAAATGCGACGCAAAACCCTTCCCCAAACCAAATCACACAATGTCCCCATTGTGCGAAATCATGTATAAAGAAGCAAAAGGAAATGGGATTTTGCGATAAATAACTTGTGGACAAGGCCCTCGGGAACTGCGTCCGCGGGATCCACACCAGGCATAATCGACTCGAGGTTCTTTCGAATCGAATTAAGACAAATTAGATTCGCCACCAAGTTTTTTGGGAACTTGGAACCGTTCAAGTCAACTTTACACCTTTCATCGAAAAGCATAAAGCCAATCGACTACGAGTGATTAAAGATAAAGACTTGTACCCTATATCACTCGATTTGAATGACTCTCGTAATCCAATGGTATTTAGACGGATCCACAAACCATAGATCTTGAGTAAGGGGTGAGGGTACGTGTTGGGAAGCCCATAAGGACACCCAACCCCGCCCGTCAATAACGGCCTCTACTAAGTCAAGTGTCGGATTTCAAACCAGGTCATAGCTACTACGATATATGATATGCAAACATCATTTTAAACCCTAACATGTGACAACAATTTCTATGTCGTTTTAGATGCAACTAAACTAACTTTGTCAAAGTTGTAATTTAGCATGTGGGTTGATTAATCTAACAACATACAAAGCAAAGCAAACAAGGCTTAAGGGGGAATGGGGGAGCCGTGGGATCTACCTATTACAAACCAGGCATTTCATGCCGACACAACAATAAATTAAAGATACAACTCGATCTAAATACAATTGCTACATACAACACCGTACACGACACATGGCCAATTCGGCCTAGGAAAGCGTGCACAAAGGGGTGGCTCACAGCCTACATGACTCACAGCCTTGGGTCACTCCTCGTAATGTGTGCTTTCACTTAATCTTATCGAATTAGACATTGGGTCGCGCACCAAAGCATGCATTAGCATAAATCGGGCCATGTTGCTTTAAACAACATGCGATTTACTACGCTCTTACTTGCATTGGGGCACAACCATCTAACCAAACAAGACTAAAGTTTTAGAAGAGGTTTTGACTCGATAAAAGAAAACTAACTTGAAAATTACAACTCGATAACAAACGATAAATTACAAGCGACAAAACGAATAAAGAACGAACGATGCAAAAACAAACGAAACAAGAAAGGCCAAAGGCCACGGCCAAATCTCACGGCCCAAAGCCACGTCCAAACCTAGGTCCTAGGTCAGGTTCATTAGGTT
This sequence comes from Silene latifolia, assembly GCF_048544455.1. Classification (NCBI taxonomy): domain Eukaryota; kingdom Viridiplantae; phylum Streptophyta; class Magnoliopsida; order Caryophyllales; family Caryophyllaceae; genus Silene; species Silene latifolia. Next base: position 53,278,218 of record NC_133536.1, read on the forward strand.
AGATAAATGATTGCGAAACGGGATAGGAAACAAATTAGAAAACGAATTAGAAACAACGTTGATCGATTGGAAGGATGTCGCGCAAAGGTGTATTCTACACGGCCTAAAAGTGGTCAAATTAGGTCAAGTTTGCTAATTAAGTTAACTCATCGAGTGTTAATAAGAAGGTGCTAATCACGCACTCTTATACTAGCGAGAAATTAGGTGAAAGAGAGAGATGCGTTCATTAAGTTACAGAATTGTCGATTGATTTTAAAAGCTATGTCGAAGCACCCTAACATGTCTAATTAGGTTATTTAAATGATCGAATGTCGTCTAAATAAGTCATATGTTAACAATCAGAGGTCATACTAACATATAAATGGTCCTAGGGTGTGTCGAATTGGCCGAGACAAACAAAGGGTCAAAAACGAGGAGCGAAGTTAGAAATTCGTTTTATTTGTGCCCTACCTTGAACACGAGGATATGTAAATGAGACGGGGGTGTACGACCGACTGATGTAGCGGTTTCTTTTCCCATCTCAAGTCAACGCGGGTGTTCATGGTGGTACTTTAACTCATACTCGGACTAAACTAGTTTCATAGTTAATTTAAACGATAAATAAAAGCGATAAACAAACAAAAACAAACTATAAGAAAAACAAACATAAAAAAACGAAATAAAAGGGAGAAAGAAGAGGATTTGATGCACCCTCAACCTAAATATATCGTTGACACCGTCTTGGGTCGTAATCGATGGTAGATTTTATCTCGAGAGGCCGTCGTCGACGAAGAAACAAAGCAAACACGCGTTTTTATCGAATCTGGACAGCAACTTTCAAACAGCGATTTCTTCCTCGTTTCACGATGAAAATTCGATTTAAAAGATGTTTTGAAAACTAGAAAGAGAGGAGAACAGAGATCTTAAAGCAACCCCTGCTCGTTTTGAGTTATTGGGCACGAAAAACGAGCACAAATAGAACTGGACAGACAGGAACAAACCGCGAAAACAGAGTGTATAACACTCAGATTTTCGAGGGATTTCGTGTACTCTCAAGGGCAATTTGGCTCGTAAATCTTTGTCTAATGTGTAGATGGATGTTGTATGGTTAATTTGGAACAAGAAACTCGAATTTTGATGGAGGTTTGAAGGAGGAACGAATTGTTTTTCGAAGAGGACACACAAACTATTTCAGTTTGGATGTCGGTTTTGTGGAGGGTTTTTGAGAGGCAATTAGGGTTTGTTTCTGGAGTTTAAAGCTTGTAAGTGAAGGTAGTATGTATGGAGAACTTAGAGGAATGAATGTATGGTGAAGGGTGGGTATTTATAAGGAGTTAAAGTAGGGTAAAAGAGAGGAGAGGCAGACGGGCTCGGCTGAGCATAGCTGCTGTCCAGCAGCTTTTGGGGGGTTTTCTAGGGTTCGTATGGGGGGTTTTCTTGGTGGTTAAGGTAAGGTAATATGGGTAGGATATTAGGGTATGGGTTAGGGTTAATGGGCACGGGTTTTGGTAGTGTTTGGAGCGGGTTTTGGACTCGGGTTTGAGCTGCAAAACAGGGGGGCTGCTTTGTGTTTTGCGCGGGCTGTTGGGGGTGATTTGGGACGGGATTTGGGCCGTGGTTATGGGGTTCGAACTGGGGTTGGATGGGTAGTGGTCTAGGTTGGTTAGTGTACTCGAGATTCGTGCTAATTCGTAAAGAAAACGGGCTCAAAAACCGAGTTAAAATCGAGCTCAAAAACACATGTTCAAAACGAGTTTTCTTCGCTTTTAAAATCGATTTTTCAAATTGATTAACACATTAAAATAAATGATTTTTCAAATCAAATATACTCATAAAATGATTTTTCAAATCAAATATTTATTTTATTTTCAATAAAATAAACTTAAAAAAATAAATTCAAAATAAAATAAAATAAATTGAAATCACCTAAAAAAACTTTAATTTAAATATCATTTAAATTAAAATACTCCGTCGACAACGCTCATTCTACATCGTAAAACGAGCCCAAATAATGACAATGACAACTAAATAAATACATGTGTCCTATCATCATCGGGTGTTTGCCGGGTTCTCTATAAATTCCAATATCGACGGATACGGGTATCTCTGAGCCCCACTTTGACCGAGGCTTGGACAAGGCGAAAGTCAAAGTATACCCCAGGTCCCTCTCGACCCGAGGATTCTTTGGGTCGTTTATAGTCCACTAGACTTGCGTATATAAGCTCTTGACCATAAGAAGAGATCATACCTGAAACTTCGTCGGGGATTAACTCTTGCTTCTGTTGTGTCAAATTATCACCGTTGGTCATCGACCCATAAAATTGCATATATGGTGGATTGAGCCTTATCCTTAGGCGCCTACATATCCGTTTCTGACGGAATCAAACCCGCGTCGTAGTTCGACAACTGCTGACACATGCCCAAAGTTTATCATCTGCTGGCGTATGTCCAAAATTCATCATCTGCTGACATTTGCCCAAAATTTATCATCTGCTGGCGCTTGTCCGAATAGGACGGGACTTTCCAAGGAGGTTGCCGCCGCTTTCATCATTTGCTTTCAGCTACGGAATTCTTCCATTTCATACTCTTGTATTGAATTGAATTCTTGGTGGATGTCATCCTTTATATCTTGATAATGGTCTCGAAGTCAACGGCCAGAGCCCTGATTTCAATGGCTCTAAAGTCGAAGACTTTAGAGCCCCCAGTTGAAGCATATCCTGCTATATTTGAAACACAAAAATGTACTAGCAATAATCATCACATAAGCACGTTTGGATCATCGATCTTGAAATTGGATCATTTGAAAGATTGGGTCATCGACCCGAAAATTGGATTTGAAAATTTTGAATAATTGGGTCATCGACCCGAAGGTTAAATTTGACATCACTTGGTATGTTGGGCCATCGACCCTTCAAAAATTGAATTTGAAATTTTGAATGATTGGGCCATCAACCCGCAAAGATTCTACTACTTGGATCATCTATCCACGATTCGCAAAAAGTTTTTGAAATTTTGAAATTTTGAAATATTTTGAAATCGAACCTTGATGGGTGAGCATGAAACATGACACGGACACTCTGTATGACTTGCAAACAACGTGGGCGTAGCCCGCTACCGTAAAACAAAAAAGGAAAATAAAATCGTAAGTGTGCACGAGCTTTAATTCAATTATTGACTCGCTGGGGGTAGAAATGTAAATTGGCCATTCTGGCGCCAAAAGATGGCAAATGGGAACCACAAGGTCGTCGGACTTGGGACGGAGATATCGTATGTCATGGGCGTGCTCCCGAGGGCACATGGGAATCAAGATCACTTGGCATTGATAAGGAGGATTAAACTCACGGAGCAACAACGTTAGCTTCGCCTAGACACTAAACACAGACTAATTTTATGAGAACAGTTGGACATCACACATCACTCTTGTTGGGAACATTTTATCACTCTTCTCCTCGCCTCCTTTCTTTTCAGCGAGTTTTCATCATTTCTTGCCACCGCCTTCTTTCTTTTCAGCGGGCTTTTACTATTTTTCTTCAACACCTTCTTTCTTTTCAGCGGGTTTTTCATATTTTCTGTTCCCAACACAAACCCACATCTATGTGACTCAACATCTTTGCCTAAACCATTAGATAAAGCTCATTCTGAGACTTGATACTATTCATCTGAACCTATATCCTCATCCTAGCCTACATCGAGTGCTAAGACCGACTCAAACAAAGGTGGCTTCATTTGGACTTGGTTAAAACCCGTAATAAACTTACAAGATGACAACTTGGATGATGGGTGGATTGAATCCCTTATTCAGAAGGACTGCATACATATTCGCGTGGAGCGAAATCAAATCCGACGTAGTTCGATCAAGGTGCATAAACTTGGCATTTTGATTGTGTGTACACACTCGAAGGTTTCACCTAAGGTATCATGTCGTATCCCATTCTAGCCTATAAGGTACCGGTTAGGTGTAAAAGGCTTGGATCTTTTGGGATGTGGAGCTTGGTAATAACAAGTTGGAATGGTTAACCATCATTCTGAAGGTTTGTTTTGTGGTGCTAAGGCCAACGGGTTATGGCTTACATCGTGGTTGGAAAAGGTGTCTCGGTTTTGATGAAATCCGAGTGTAAATGGGTCGGGAAACAATGCGGGTTCAAATCTCCATATCTGGACCCTAAAGGCTGGGTGTAACAGCACAAGCGGAATGATTCTCAAAATTCCTGACTATCCCCTTGTAACCGTCTCAGGAAGGACTTAGAGGGTAAAGAGGTCACTACTTACGCTTTTGGGCTTCGCCCATTGAACCTCAACTATGGGTACTTGACTTGAATTTTGGCTTCCGTAACTTCGACATTCAACCAAAAAGCATTCCGCAATAACTTCAACATCTTTTTTTCATTTTTCTTTTTTTCATTTTTTTTCATTTTTCCAATTTTTCTCTTTTTCTCATTTTTTCATTCTTTTTCATCTTTTTTCTCTCTTTGAAAATGATCTTCTATTCACTCTCCTAGTCACAAATGGATACACCTTGAAAACTGGGCTTCGCCAACTAATTTGGGTAGGAACTAACAATTCCTTGTTAGAACGGGTTGATATCTTCTCTCTTCGAGATGGGATGATTTTGTTGGGGAAAAGGCTTGCCTTCCATCATCGATAGGGGAAATAAGGAGCTAGTCCGGGTTTGTCATAGAATCATCTAAAAGCTTGTCACAAACATTGGTTCAGATGGAGGTTTTCTACCACCAGACATGGAATAGGTAAAGGAATCAAACACGGGATCCTAGTGTACCTTACATTTTGAAACGAGACATATTTCCACCCCAGGGATGCCTTTGAGTGTGTTGTGCGTTTTATCATATTTCGAAATGATTGAGGATGGGAAACAAGACATATTTGGAAACAAAACTGCAACTTTTTATTGGAATGACAAATGCTTAATAGACTCGAAGGAACGATTCCTAGGACACACCCTAGGACATCGCGGAACAAACGACTCAAATTCAAGAAAAGAAAGTCCTAGACTCGACTCGACTAAGATAAGAAAACAGATCCCGACTCATAATTTTTCAAATCTGGTCTTGAGCTTTCCCTTGTTCAGCTGTCAGCTTAGATGCTCGGTTCTTGTCCTTGATCCCTTTGATGGTCTGCCTCCATCCCAAGGTAGTCCTCTGAGGATCTACGCCAATGATGAAGGTCGGTGAATCGAATTGTCCTTTATTAACTTCGTTAATGAGAGGAGTACATTCTAGAGCAAGACTCCCGACTTGAATTTCATTCTTCGGGTTTAGCAAGGATTCAAAGCAATCCACAAATATGTTCCCGATAAACACCCCTTTCAAGTGACATGGGCGGATAAGATGGGAATAATCGACACCGTCTTCGACAGAAACAAAGTTAGTGTGATCGCCAAATGGATTGGTGATGTTATTGGGTTTAACAGTTGGGATCGGGAGTGTTCCATTCTCAATCATGTCTTGGATTTCGTGCTTCAGTCGATAACACTTTTCAGTATCATGGCCTTTCCCTTGATGAAAGGCGCAGTAGGCATTTGGTTTATACCATTTACCTTGTTGATCAGCAGGAGGGTCCGGAGTTGGACCAATAGGTTTCAGCTTTCATTGGGCTATGAGCCTTTGGAGAGCGTATGTATAAGTGCATCCGATATCGGTGAATGCCCTTGGAGCTTGGCGCTGCGGTTTCTTCGATTGCCCTTCTAAGAGATTGATGGCTTCATCGATATGGGTGGTTGCTGGGGCCTTGGCCTTAGACGATGAGGCCCCTTGGTACCCTTTCGGCTTTTCACCGCCATTCGACATCATCTTCTACCTTTATCCCGATTCTTATCAATTCTTTGAAAGAGCCAAAATTCTGGTATTTCAGAGCATTGCGGTAAATAGGTCGTAGATTCTTTACGAACTTATCTACCATTTCAACTTCGTCAGGCTTCTTGGCTAATTTCACGCTTTCAGCGCGCCATCTTGCAAGGAATTCAGTAAAGCCTTCTTTTTCTTTCTGTGTCATTGTGGACAGCGGGCCGCCCACGGGGGCGCTTGGTGAGAAACGGGGACAAGCGTTTGTATTTTGTAAGGAGTCGCCACCAATTTTTATGGGAAATTGGAACCGTTCGAATACCTCGTGTCATGTCAAGACACAAAGTAGTGACATGAACACTAAGCAATCGTTACCCTTAGCATTCTATGTCTAGAATGACTCTCGTGGATGCCAATGAACACGGGTGCTCACGGAGATCTGGAGTAAGGGGTGAGGGTACGTATTAGGAAGCTCTTTTGATCGAACACCTAATCCCGCCCGCCTCGATAGCGGCCTCTACTAATGATTAGGGAAGTTATTCGTACTTGATATATCGTCGGCTATATGCATGCAATGCAACATCCATAGATTAATCCTAGCATGTGAGAATTTAACTAAGTCGGTGAGACAAGTAGTTTATCATGCAATTTGATCGAAGTAGAATTTATGTTCAATTACATGTGAAGACATACAAATGAATATGAAATACAATAAATAATTACAATAATGAAAATTACAATAATTACATTGGAATAGGCGATTTATGTCGAAAATACCTTTAAAACGGATAATTTGAGAAAAAGAATAAAAGAACAAATTAACGAACAGAAATTAGGGCGATATTACGGATATTAGTTAATTAATTACGTAAGCTAATTAAACTAAGTCAAGGCAGAAACGGAGTTCAGGGACAGAACTCATCCTGGAACAGGCGCAGCAGAGCTGCGTCCTTTGGAATAGGCGCAGCAGACGCTGCGTCTGTTCTTGGCTCAGTTCTGGCTGTGAAGCCGTATTTGCAAGCCGTTAATGTCAATTGATGAATTTAAAGGATGATTAAATTATTTACTCGGATGAAAGTGATTAATATGTTATTTAACATGTGAATGGGTCATGAAAACAGTAAAACATGAATAAGACGGAATTAAGATGGATTAATTTACATGAATGAACGAATAATTAACGAATAAATAAACAAACAAACTAATTAGATTAAACATGACGAATTGATGACGAATTGATGAAAAACAGATACAAATATGTCAACGGTGAATTCCAGAGACTCAATATGAATGAATTGAATCTCTAAAACCCGAATTGAGTTTAATGACGAAAACCCGCAAATATGAGATTATAAGGGATTTAAGTCGGATTTAAAGACGGATTAAACATGTTAACGATGATGAATAATATACATATGAGATTATCATGCTATCATGTGAAAGAATTAAAGACAAACATACGAAAACAAATAAGAAAGACGGAATAACAGAAGACGAAGAAGAAGAAAAGAAGCAGGAACTGCGGCAGCCTCACGAAGAGGCGCAGCAGGAACTGCGCTCCTTCGAAGAGGCGCAGCAGTTGCTGCGTCTTTTCCCGACGTCTGTCTACTGGAAATCCGCAAAAACAGAGTTTTAAAGCACGGTTTTAGAAATCGGTTTTAACGGTGTTTTCGACATAAACCTTACAATTGTGATACGAAAATTAAATACAATAAATAAACAAAAAGAGGAATTGTACACCCTCAGACTTACATGTAGACGGAACGAGATGAACTAAGAAATCGACTAGTGAATGCTCGACGCGAATGCAAAGAGAGTGCCCTCGTAAGAGGAAAACGATTGATTTAATTAAAGTTGATTATTGGTGTAGTTGGTCAAATTGGTCGGTCATGCAACGGAGAGGCTGGTACCCGGAAGGATCCGAGCTTACGTGGTCGGAAGTCCAAGCACGTAGGCGCCAATTAGTAAGAACGAAGTCTAGAATGCAAAGGGAGAAGAGAAGGGCGGACACTCGCATGAGAAATATGAGGAACGAAGGCTCCTATTTATACTAAACACGCGGAGGAATTATGGTAAGACTAGGATACGGAAGGAAAGATCCGGAAATAACCGACTTAGGTTAAACGCGAAAACTTGGACAAAAAGAAAACCCTGGGAAAAGGCGCAGCAGGTGCTGCGTTCCTTGGAAGAGGCGCAGCACTTGCTGCGTCCTTTCCCGGGTAGGTTCCTCTGCGCGTAGAAAACGCGTTTGACAGCCTGTCGTATTTTAGGCATACCTTTCTCTACAAGACTCGGATTTAGGTGATTTCGGTGGCGTTGGAAAGATAAAAGAAAGATCTAGAACTTTCTGTGAAATAGGCCTGACCCAAAAAAGTCGTTATGACCTCGAAAAATGGGCCTAAAGGTCGGGTTATCATTTTAACTAAATGAAATGCACATTTTGTAATGTAAACTTTAAGTTTTAGCCTAATGAAGTGACATGAGACTCAAAATGAGATATAATATCAACATTTTATGACATCCTAACCTTAGGTAGACAAGCACATTGCTTTGACTCGGGATTTGACGGTTTTAGGAAATGAAGACGGTTTCTGACCCGGACTCCAAATGTACTCTAATTACTGCCAAAACGACCGTATCGGCGCGTAGATGACAACTAAGAGGTAGACATTAATATTTGAGCAATCACTTGACGATAAACTTACGAAATGTCACAAATCGTTCCGCGTACCAAACATGCGGCCCAATCATCACCGGGTGGTTTGCGGGAGGTGCAGAAACGAGGTGTCTACAGTCATCACCTCCAATGTTCTTATGTTGGTTTGAATCTCGACATTGTCAGCATAGTGCTTACAGAACTCCACCGTAATATCTTCGAAAGTGGGGAAATTCTTAAGGTCCAGATTGTAGAACCACGCCTTCGGGTGTTCATCCAGAGATTGGGCGAAAATTTCAGAGAGCATGTCAGCAGGTACTCCCTTCAGTGCTAAGTACCCCTTATAGGCCTTAACATGGTGGATCTGGATCTTCGTGCCCTTAAACTTTGGGATATCAGTGAGTACCATGTTTGTGGGCAACTTATCTGAATCGGGGCATAGGCCCTAGCATTTTCATAGTGGATGTTCTTCCCCCGGGAGAGTTTCGAACCGGTCTTGATGAACTTGAACCGTTTCTCCAGATCAGTCAGTGGTGGAGGGGAATCTTCACCCAGCTTAGATTCGATTGCATCCATTCGGGTCATCATGAGGTTCACGGCCTCAGTAAGCTTGTTAACAGCATCTTCCATTGCTTGACGTTGGGTTTTTGGCGGCCTTTCTACAAGAAAACCCCGTACTGAGTCAATATTTAAAGTAAGAGCCCCTACACACTTAAGGACACGACCCCAACTTGACTCAAACAAAGACTCGACTTGATATTGACTAACCAGAGGTTCGACTCACGGTTGGATCTAGACCTTGGTTTATTTTAGACTCGACAAAACGACATGACTCAAACTGTCATAAATCGGTTATAAACCGGACTCGGTGTGGCCAAACCCGTGATTGGACTAACATAGCCCATAGGTTCGGGTGAGACGCCCTAAATGGCCTAGCTTGGGCGTTTTTGTGGACTATCCTAGACCAAAAGGTCGACCAACATGACTCAAGGCCCAAGAGGTGAGCTTGGGTGACCCAACAAGGTCGTGTTCTAGACTCTTAGAACGAAACACACCCGGCCTAACACGGCCATGACCTGGACACGACTTGACGCATTTCATGCTTGGTTGAGGTTCGAGAGGCATTTTGGATTGGTTTTGAAAAAAAACGAAAGATTGATTCGAAAATGAGATTTGAAATGGGCAGCATGCCAGCTATAAAAGCTCATTTTGGGCCGAAAATTCTAGTCCTATTTGGGCAGCATTCCGCGTTTTTAAAACCATGCTATTTTGAAAGTAAGTTGTTCAAAAGTTCGGTTTTGAAAAGGACATGGGAAATTTCGAAAAGACTCGGGAGAACAATTTGCACATTATCATTCTCATGTTATAAGGATGTATGCTCCTAGACATCTCTAAGTCTCGGCAAGTCTTCTACAAGAAGGTCTATGCCCTCCATCCTTTTGCGGTCTTATAGAGCAAGGTGTCTTAAGGTAGAGTACCTAGAAGATCGTCCCCACCATCAAGAACCACGCGAGGTGAAGTGGAAGCGAGCAATGTGCAGCTTCCTAGCATAGTGGGACGTCGCCCCCCACGCATCACGAAGAAACGCTGGGACGGCACGGGCAAGTCCTTAAGGGTTTATGCATGAATCGTAGCACTATGAGTAATGTTTTACTTTCCAACACTTTCTTTTCAAGTTTTACCTCGGAGGAAAAGACCCTAGAAACAAAGTGTAACTAGTCCTCTTTTCCCCAGCAGAGTCGCCAAACTGTGGACAAGGCCCTCGGGAACTGCGTCTGATACGTGCCTAATGTATAGTCTTTTTAGCCTATTTTATGCACGTATTTCTATGCTTTTATCGTGGTTTTATGCTACGAAATGCCCCGAATATGCTACTTTGGGTTATTTTGTCTTATTTGCAGGAATGAGCCATAAAGTAGTGAAATCAAGCCTTTTACCGCTCGTTTTGCATGCATTTGGAGAAAGAGTAGATTTGAAGTGGAAATGTCGCTGCATTGGAGTGCGTGAAGTTGTACTTAAGGCATTAAAGTCAATCTAGTAGCTGCGTTGAAGAGTATGTTCGATTGAGTGTTCAAACAGGTCGATCGAAAGGAAGCTACTACTGGAATGCTCGATCGAACAGTCTCCCTGTCTGTTCGATCGAAGGAGCTTCTAACGGAGATGTTCGATCGAACAGTCTCCCTGTCTGTTCGATCGAGAAGAATTAACGCAAGGAAGCTCGATCGAGAGCCCATTGTCACTCGATCGAGAAGGCTTATGTCGAGACTTTATTTATGTTATGTTATATTTATTTTATCTTAGATAATAAGTTCTCTTATTATAAATAGGAGACTACCTAGACCTAAGAGAACATCAATTATAATTCCTATTACTCAGTATCACGTTACAACGTTTTGGGCGGCGTTCTTCGCTTCTCCGTCGGATCCCTTTGTAACTTCTTCTCTTCTCTTAGACTTTAATTCTATTTAGTTTTATTCTCAATTCCCTTCTTATTGCCCTTAATTTCTCTCTTTGTTATTTATTTCTCTTATGTTAGTAGATCTCATTAATTCCCTTATTATGCCTCTTGATCTAGTTTATTCGTATATGATTGTTATTGTTAATTCGTTGGCCATGAGTAGCTAATTTTCTTTATGCTAAGACTATAGGGGATCCATAATTATGAAGGGAGAGTAAGCGATTTATTGGGTTAATCTTTGGTATTGTTTTTGTTGGTTAAAATGCGATTAATTGTATCCGTCGATTGAGTCGACGCAATTAGACCTATAATTCTTAGTGATCCTCGACCTGGACCGAAAGGTTGGAAAAGGCGAGACTAGTAGCGAACAATAGAGTATTGCAGTGAGGGCGAAAGTTAAGCTGTTTACGCTTTAGGGTGAATTAAGGACCGAAAGGTGACGTTCGTTACCCCTTAGACCGTATTTGCATTGACCTGAGACCTAGATTACTTGACCGGATGATTATGGTGAACCGTTTGTCTTAGCTGTTTCTCTATATCTGTTTAATCCCTTTCTCTTATTCTCTTTTCCTTACTCTTATTAGTTTAGAAAATCACATTTAAAAACCCCATTTCTCGTGACACCCTAACGGATCGAGTTTAACGAGATAGATAGCAATTTAGCCTCCTGTGGAGATCGACCCTACTTACTTACCGCTGACTTCGTTAGTAGTAACTTAGGCATTTATTTTTGGTACAAAACGACCGTATCAAATTTTGGCGCCGATTCTTGCGGGGAGGCGACGCTTTTATCTGTTTTTAATTTTTGTCATTTTTCGCCTCAAGGGAAGACCGAGTACCTTGAGGCCGTTCTAATCTTTTTCTTCAGCGTATTTGTTTTGATAGGTCTACAGGTCTATTAGTCGGTTTTTAGAGAAAGATTATCGAAGGGAAGGCTTGAGTACCTTCGATTCTTTGCCAAGATGACGTCCGTTTCCCGACTTATTGCTCAGTTTGAAGCTCAAACTGAAAAATCCGCCAATTGGGAGAGGAAAGATTCTTGGGGTTGTGGTAATTACTATGATGTCGCTCCTCGACCACAACCGTTGATGCAACAAGGCTATCAACAACCTTGTTATTTGTTTCCACCGCAACCAACCCCTTCACCTGCTAGGAATGATGAGGTGGAAGAACTGAAGTCAACAATATTGGCACTGCACTACTGGTGTCATAATTCTAGTGCGGAATTTGATAGCCGTATGAAGAAGCTAGAGACTCGGTATGATCAATTAATTACCGAGCAAGAGCAATGTGAGACGGTGTATGCTATCAACACCGACACCATTCCGTTTCATGAAGATACCCCGGAGGATGGTTTAGACGAGTTTTGGAATTAATACTTGCTGCGTGCAATGCAGACACTCGATCGAGTGAAAAATCAACTCGATCGAGTGAACTTCTTCATCCCATCACTCGATCGAACGAAGTTGGAAGGGATCACCACGATCGAACGGACTCGAGATCTTTGTTCGATCGATCACTCTTGGGAAGGAGTTTCTCGATCGAACAGTCACAAGGTCTGTTCGATCGAGCACGGATGAAGAACAAAATCTGGATCGAACAGTCTCTGGATTTGTTCGATCGAGCAATATGAGTGAAGAAAGCTCTCGGTTGAGTCTTGTGATACCTCGATCGAATTGCCTTGCTATGGAAAGACGATACGTCAATAATGCCTATTTCTAATGACGATAAAAAGGAACATATAGTCAACTCCTATTTTGTTCAAGTTCCTTATCCACAACAATTGCTACCACACCGTGCATTCCTGGACCGTATCCGAGATCTCAATGTCGCCGATCACTACAAAGCGATGATTGCCCGGGTACCCTCTTATTCTAAATTTATTGGTCAAATTAATTGGTCTAAGAAGGATATTAGTGATGTTAAGGCGGTAATGAATGTTGCTATGATCAAGAGTGTAGTGCACTTCTTCGAAATGGGACCTCGCCCAAAATGTCGACCCGATTCGTTTTTCTATACCATGTTCTATAGGGACCCATTCGTTTGATAATGCTTTATGTGACCTCGATTCTAGTGTCAACATTTTACCTTTTGTTTGGCGTTGAAATTGGGACCGACTAAGTTTACGCGCTAGAACGATTGTCCGATTGGTGATTACTCCTATGTACGGGTCAAAGGAGCTTTACATGACGTACTTGTTAGGATCGGGAATTTCTATATTCCCGCAGATTTCATTGTCTTAAACATACCGGAAGACCGCAATGTTTCCATTATTTTGGGACGACCATTTTTTGTGCACGGCGCAATTATCGATGTCGGGGTTGGGACACTTACCTTCGGTCGGAGGGGAGGACTTGGTTTTTACTAAGTCGATGACCCTAGGGAACCCATGCACATCACGCCATGTGATGATGTCCCTCATGAAGAGTCCTTTGATACACCGTCGATAGCCCTTCCGAGTCATATTATTATTTCGCTTTTACGACGCCTCCGCCTCATTTCGGGAGCGGGTGGAGGAACATGTCTTTGTTTCTCTTTCTACAGGTCTTGACAAGTTTAAAGACCCGGGAGGTGAGATGGGTGCTCTTAGCATGAAGTCGGGAACTGCCTGGATAGACGACCCAGGAGGAGGTGTTGATAAAGCCACACCGTCTAGGAAAAAGCTGCGTGATGAGACAATAGTTTGGGACCCGGACGCCATGAGAAGATGTTGTTCTTACATTGCCAAGCTGTGGAGGCCGGATGTCCGCTTGACGATTGCTGAAGCTACCGCGTCCAGCCAGAGGCCTAGTAGTAGGCCGATGATTTGTGCTTTTGGATGATCTGGAAAAGGCTCGTGCGGGACCTCATAAACCAGCACTCTCCGGGAGGCAGCCCGGGCTGTTTTATTGTACTTTTGTCGAACTATTTATTTCTCTTTTGCTTTTTGTTGAACTTTAGACGCTGTATTACGAACTCCTTATGCTTTTCTAGCTTTGGCATGCGTGTTTTGCAGGACCAAGTACTCGATCGAGTGGTTTTGCCCTCGATCGAGCACTTTTTGGGGCAGTTTTCACTCGATCGAGTGATAATTGTCCTCGATCGACCAAAAGCAATTGCACGTTTACTCGATTGACCGGTTTTCTGCTCGATCGAGTCCTTCCATGCACCAGTTCACTCGATCGAGCTGTTCCAAGTGCTCGATCGAGTAGTTTTGACTTCCAGCCGCTGTTTTCCGTCTATGGAGCTACTGTTTGACTTTCTTTGACCTCCCATGTTCATGATCGGTTTGGGGAGGTCCCTCTATATGACGTTTTGTAAGTTTTCCGACTCCATTTATCCTCTTCTCTTCAGTTTGCATTTCTTTCCCTATTTTTGGTACAATGAGGGCATTGTACGATTTGGTTTGGGGAGGTATGCATCCATATCTGTGTCTGCATGTTTCTTGCATTTTTGCTTGCACGTTTATTTATTCTCGCATGCATTGTTGTTTTAATTAATTCAAAAAAATCATATAAAAATCATAAAATTCAAAAAAATTTCAAAAATTTCATGTTTAAATTGAGTCGGAACGTTTGAACATTGACGCTACTTTGAACCCTTACTTGAGCCCTGCATATTCTTGACATTTAGTTGGCATGATTATGTGCATAATCTACGAGTTTTTGTTTCTTCCTTATCTGAACGAATAGACTTGATTCATTATGTCGGCAAGCTACATTACATTCTGAGGTTAGAGCTTTTTAAACTGGTGACATTCATGACCGGTTTCATTTAGGATGTGAGTAGTACTCTCTTTAAGACATGTAACATCAATTTGCATAAGCATGAGTCTAGTCTTCTTAATACCTGTATGCATTCGGTCTGTGGATGGTGACACGTGTTAGGAGAGGCAGACCCCTTATTTTATTCTACCCATGAACCCCACATAGCCAAATTGCCTTTTTGTCCTATTAACTACTTTCTATAATACTTCCTACCCTAGCCGAGCTAGTGACGAGTAGTTGTTGGAATGTGCTATTGCAATATGGTTATTTTATCTGATTTCAGAGGGTGGTGGAAGAATCAAAGGGAATGAAATAAAAGAATTGTTGAAAAAAATGAAACGAAAAATGAAAAAAAAAAAAACGAAACAAGAAAAGAAAAAAAAGAAAGAAAAAAATCATGTGAAAAAGAAATGAGAATTGTACAAAGATTTTCACTCCCAAGTCTTATTTATATCTTATGGGGAGTTGACGATTCCTGGTGTTTTGTGAGTTTAGTGCATAGTTTTTCACCGTTTCATCTTGTTATATTGAGTACGAAGTTGGGATGCAGTTTATATTTGGATTCGTTGTTGCTAGCCTGGCTATTAACCCCACATATCCAAATTCATTTTAGCCCCTTCTTACCCATTACCTCACTTACCCAAATGTAAGTCCTCGGCATGTGTCTTGGTCATTAGTATGGTTGGAATGCATATGTACGGTTGTAGAGACTTTATTCATGTTGTTCGCATGCATGTTCTTATAGGTCGAGTTAGGTGAGTGTCTTACTTCTTCCTATCTTTCACATATATACTCACCTTGTGCCTAATTTTGAGTGACGAGCGACCCGTGAGAGTCCGATATCTTTTGAATCTTGCAAGATCGACGGTTCAGTAAGTTTGAAACATTGATTTAACTCGTTTGTACTTCTCATTTGCCACTTTGTCATTTTGTTGCATTAAATCGGTTTTCGTGGGTGATTTGTAGCTGATGCGTTGGTCCGTTCCACTTTGTTGTTTCTTAGTTGCATTCATATTTGCTTGGGGACAAGCAAAGGTTTGGTTTAGGGAGATTTGATACGTGCCTAATGTATAGTCTTTTTAGCCTATTTTATGCACGTATTTCTATGCTTTTATCGTGGTTTTATGCTACGAAATGCCCCGAATATGCTACTTTGGGTTATTTTGTCTTATTTGCAGGAATGAGCCATAAAGTAGTGAAATCAAGCCTTTTACCACTCGTTTTGCATGCATTTGGAGAAAGAGTAGATTTGAAGTGGAAATGTCATTTGCATTGGAGTGCGTGAAGTTGTACTTAAGGCGTTAAAGTCAATCTAGTAGCTGCGTTGAAGAGTATGTTCGATTGAGTGTTCAAACAGGTCGATCGAAAGGAAGCTACTACTGGAATGCTCGATCGAACAGTCTCCTTGTCTGTTCGATCGAAGGAGCTTCTAACGGAGATGTTCGATCAAGCAGTCTCCTGTCTGCTCGATCGAGAAGAATTAACGCAATGAAGCTCGATCGAGAGCCCATTGTCACTCGATCGAGAAGGCTTATGTCGAGACTTTATTTATGTTATGTTATATTTATTTTATCTTAGATAATAAGTTCTCTTATTATAAATAGGAGACTACCTAGACCTAAGAGAACATCAATTATAATTCCTGTTACTCAGTATCACGTTACAACGTTTTGGGCGGCGTTCTTCGCTTCTCCGTCGGATCCCTTTGTAACTTCTTCTCTTCTCTTAGACTTTAATTCTATTTAGTTTTATTCTCAATTCCCTTCTTATTGCCCTTAATTTTCTCTCTTTGTTATTTATTTCTCTTATGCTAGTAGATCTCATTAATTCCCTTATTATGCCTCTTGATCTAGTTTATTCGTATATGATTGTTATTGTTAATTCGTTGGCCATGAGTAGCTAATTTTCTTTATGCTAAGACTATAGGGGATCCATAATTATGAAGGGAGAGTAATTGATTTATTGGGTTAATCTTTGGTATTGTTTTTGTTGGTTAAATCTTTGCAGATTAATTGTATCCGTCGATTGAGTCGACGCAATTAGACCTATAATTCTTAGTGATCCTCGACCTGGACCGAAAGGTTGGAAAAGGCGAGACTAGTAGCGAACAATAGAGTATTGCAGTGAGGGCGAAAGTTAAGCTGTTTACGCTTTAGGGTGAATTAAGGACCGAAAGGTGACGTTCGTTACCCCTTAGACCGTATTTGCATTGACCTGAGACCTAGATTACTTGACCGGATGATTATGGTGAACCGTTTGTCTTAGCTGTTTCTCTATATCTGTTTAATCCCTTTCTCTTATTCTCTTTTCCTTACTCTTATTAGTTTAGAAAATCACATTTAAAAACCCCCATTTCTGTGACACCCTAACAGACCGAGTTTAACAGATAGATAGCAATTTAGCCTCCCTGTGGAGATCGACCCTACTTACCGCTGACTTCTGTTAGTAGTAACTTAGGCATTTATTTTTGGTACAAAACGACCGTATCAGCGTCCGCGGGATCCACACCAGGCATAATCGACTCGAGGTTCTTTCGAATCGAATTAAGACAAATTAGAGTCGCCACCAAGTTTTTTGGGAACTTGGAACCGTTCATGTCAACTTTACACCTTTCATCGAAAAGCATAAAGCCAATCGACTACGAGTGATTAAAGATAAAGACTTGTACCCTATATCACTCGATTTGAATGACTCTCGTAATCCAATGGTATTTAGACGGATCCACAAACCATAGATCTTGAGTAAGGGGTGAGGGTACGTGTTGGGAAGCCCATAAGGACACCCAACCCCGCCCGTCAATAACGGCCTCTACTAAGTCAAGTGTCGGATTTCAAACAAGGTCATAGCTACTACGATATATGATATGCAAACATCGTTTTAAACCCTAACATGTGACAACAATTTCTATGTCGTTTTAGATGCAACTAAACTAACTTTGTCAAAGTTGTAATTTAGCATGTGGGTTGATTAATCTAACAACATACAAAGCAAAGCAAACAAGGCTTAAGGGGGAATGGGGGAGCCGTGGGATCTACCTATTACAAACCAGGCATTTCATGCCGACACAACAATAAATTAAAGATACAACTCGATCTAAATACAATTGCTACATACAACACCGTACACAACACATGGCCAATTCGGCCTAGGAAAGCGTGCACAAAGGGGTGGCTCACGGCCTACATGACTCACGGCCTTGGGTCACTCCTCGTAATGTGTGCTTTCACTTAATCTTATCGAATTAGACATTGGGTCGCGCACCAAAGCATGCATTAGCATAAATCGGGCCATGTTGCTTTAAACAACATGCGATTTACTACGCTCTTACTTGCATTGGGGCACAACCATCTAACCAAACAAGACTAAGGTTTTAGAAGAGGTTTTGACTCGATAAAAGAAAACTAACTTGAAAATTACAACTCGATAACAAACGATAAATTACAAGCGACAAAACGAATAAAGAACGAACGATGCAAAAACAAACAAAACAAGAAAGGCCAAAGGCCACGGCCAAATCTCACGGCCCAAAGCCACGTCCAAACCTAGGTCCTAGGTCAGGTTCATTAGGTTAGATAAATGATTGCGAAACGGGATAGGAAACAAATTAGAAAACGAATTAGAAACAACGTTGATCGATTGGAAGGATGTCGCGCAAAGGTGTATTCTACACGGCCTAAAAGTGGTCAAATTAGGTCAAGTTTGCTAATTAAGTTAACTCATCGAGTGTTAATAAGAAGGTGCTAATCACGCACTCTTATACTAGCGAGAAATTAGGTGAAAGAGAGAGATGCGTTCATTAAGTTACAGAATTGTCGATTGATTTTAAAAGCTATGTCGAAGCACCCTAACATGTCTAATTAGGTTATTTAAATGATCGAATGTCGTCTAAATAAGTCATATGTTAACAATAAGAGGTCATACTAACATGTAAATGGTCCTAGGGTGTGTCGAATTGGCCGAGACAAACAAAGGGTCAAAAACGAGGAGCGAAGTTAGAAATTCGTTTTATTTGTGCCCTACCTTGAACACGAGGATATGTAAATGAGACGGGGGTGTACGACCGACTGATGTAGCGGTTTCTTTTCCCATCTCAAGTCAACGCGGGTGTTCATGGTGGTACTTTAACTCATACTCGGACTAAACTAGTTTCATAGTTAATTTAAACGATAAATAAAAGCGATAAACAAACAAAAACAAACTATAAGAAAAACAAACATAAAAAAACGAAATAAAAGGGAGAAAGAAGAGGATTTGATGCACCCTCAACCTAAATGTATCGTTGAAACCGTCTTGGGTCGTAATCGATGGTAGATTTTATCTCGAGAGGCCGTCGTCGACGAAGAAACAAAGCAAACACGCGTTTTTATCGAATCTGGACAGCAACTTTCAAACAGCGATTTCTTCCTCGTTTCACGATGACAATTCGATTTAAAAGATGTTTTGAAAACTAGAAAGAGAGGAGAACAGAGATCTTAAAGCAACCCCTGCTCGTTTTGAGTTATTGGGCACGAAAAACGAGCACAAAAGAATCGACAGACAGAACAAACCGCAAAAACAGAGTGTATAACACTCTGATTTTCGAGGGATTTCGTGTACTCTCAAGGGCAATTTGGCTCGTAAATCTTTGTCTAATGTGTAGATGGATGTTGTATGGTTAATTTGGAACAAGAAACTCGAATTTTGATGGAGGTTTGAAGGAGGAACGAATTGTTTTTCGAAGAGGACACACAAACTGTTTCAGTTTGGATGTCGGTTTTGTGGAGGGTTTTTGAGAGGCAATTAGGGTTTGTTTCTGGAGTTTAAAGTTTGTAAGTGAAGGTAGTATGTATGGAGAACTTATAGGAATGAATGTATGGTGAAGGGTGGGTATTTATAAGGAGTTAAAGTAGGGTAAAAAGAGAGAGAGAGGAGACGGGCTCGGCTGAGCATAGCTGCTGTCCAGCAGCTTTTGGGGGGTTTTCTAGGGTTCGTATGGGGGGTTTTCTTGGTGGTTAAGGTAAGGTAATATGGGTAGGATATTAGGGTATGGGTTAGGGTTAATGGGCACGGGTTTTGGTAGTGTTTGGAGCGGGTTTTGGACTCGGGTTTGAGCTGCAAAACAGGGGGGCTGCTTAGTGTTTTGCGCGGGCTGTTGGGGGTGATTTGGGACGGGATTTGGGCCGTGGTTATGGGGTTCGAACTGGGGTTGGATGGGTAGTGGTCTAGGTTGGTTAGTGTACTCGAGATTAGTGCCAATTCGTAAAGAAACGGACTCAAAAACCGAGCTAAAATCGAGCTCAAAAACACATGTTCAAAACGAGTTTTCTTCGCTTTGAAAATCGATTTTTCAAATTGATTAACACATTAAAATAAATGATTTTTCAAATCAAATATACTCATAAAATGATTTTTCAAATCAAATATTTATTTTATTTTCAATAAAATAAACTTAAAAAAATAAATTCAAAATAAAACAAAATAAATTGAAATCACCTAAAAAAACTTTAATTTAAATATCATTTAAATTAAAATACTCCGTCGACAACGCTCATTCTACATCGTAAAACGAACCCAAATAATGACAATGACAACTAAATAAATACATGTGTCCTATCATCATCGGGTGTTTGCCGGGTTCTCTATAAATTCCAATATCGACGGATACGGGTATCTACATAACTAAATAAGACATGAAAAGGAACTCGGAAACTTACAAGATTTTAAGCGCAAAAGGAAACCCCCCCAAACCAGCGTGAGATAGGAGGTTTCAGTAGCCAGCAGTGCTACCATAAAGTACCTGAAAAGAAACAAAATACCGCGCATAATTCCGAGAAAGCAATTTATGAAACGCAAAATTATGTGCAAAAAGAAAAACGGAAGAAAACGGAAATAAATCGACCAAACACAGCAGGGGAATGGTCGTGAACAGGTACAACAACGAAAAGAGGCCGATCGACCATACCTCCCAGTCGATCGACCAAGGTGACAGGAAACAGAAGCTTCTGGAGTCGCGGCTCAGTCGATCGACCATGAAGGGCAATCGATCGACCGAGATACCTGCTGTAAGTTTCTGATTTCTTCGAATTAGCTCAATAAATTGAACTAATATGGTCTATGAACCTGCAAATACACATAATAACGCGCCCAAAATTGCGCTAAACCCAAATGTAAAGTCTAAAGAGTTGTAAAACAAAGCTTATTCGCAGAATAACAAAAAATCACACTCCGGGTTGCCTCCCGGCTAGCGCTGGTTTCAGACCGGTCCCGCTCGACCTCTTTTTTTTTTCTTCAGCAGCTTACTCTAATGGAGCCAATCAAAACAGCTCAAAGCTCGCAGCAACCTGTCAAAACGCTGCGCATGTGCTACACAAAACTGTAAGTAGCACCATAAGATAGAAATAGCATAGGAAATTGAAATACAAAATCGTTTAAGCCTAACGAATTTCCTATGATAGCTCCCAAAATCATTCACAAAATAATTCTGCCCTCCAGCTAAGGGCGGAATATGAAAGGTCAAATTATCAGCAGGTGGAGAACAAGAAAGCTCAACAGCATTCAACCCAAAAACAGTGCGAGTAGAATTTAAATGCTCAGACGGGTAGGAACTGTGAGGTGAAGGAGTCTGGTCAGCTAAAGGTGAAGGTGGACAATCGTCCCAAATGCATGGGGCTGTAAAGTCAATTGAGTCAACGGGGTCTCCTAAAATAGGCTTATCATCTATATCTTCATAAGTATCCCATTTGACCTCAAGACTGTCGAAATCTACCTCCTCACTCTCCGCGTTGCTAGACTCGTCAAGATGGAGATTCTCGAAGAGAACCTCCAAATCATCCTCACTATCTGTGCAAGAATCATAAAGGGGCTCTAAACTATCCTCATAAAAAGGATTGTCAACCACGCTAGTGGTCTCCTCTATGTCTCCTTCAGCATTTCCTAGATCGGTTTCTAAGGTCTTACCCACCCCCTCATTTGAGTCAACATGAAGAGAAAAGTTGGGTTTAAGAGTTTCAGCAGCAAACCAATCAAAAAATTCTAATACCTCAATTACGGGGAGTCCTGCGAAATCCCCCTTACCAATAGAATTTAGGTATGCTCGCGTAGGGTCATTCACTCCATGAATGATAGTCAAGCATGTTTGGAGTTCAGAGAACGCATCTCGTCTGGGCTCGACCCACTCCATAAGCCTGGCGAAATAAGCGCCAAAAATTTCGTTCTCTTCCTGCGGAAATCTCAGATAGAACAACATGAGAACCGTCTCAAGGAACCGAGGTTCCCTGAGACTAAAGAAAGAAAGACTAAAAATAAAACAACTAAAATTAGGACTATTGCCTCCCCGGCAACGGCGCCAAAATTTGATACCCGTCGTTGTGAGTACCAAAGATAAAATTTATAATTCCTATTAAGACTAACCTAGGCTAGTGGTAACAGGGTCGAACCACAAGGAGGCAGATGTAAATTCTAGTTGATTTATATTCAGTCTAAGGTAACAATTGTGGGGGTTGAGTTGAGATGGTCTATAGCTAAGAACAAATAAAGACAATAAACTAAATAAACGGATTAAAACAGATATTAAAAGGGTGCAAGGATGGTCGGTTCACTATAGCTTCGGCGGCAGCAAACTAAGTCGGTCTGAGTCAACACAGGTGAGGCGGGAAATAAAGAGGTCCTCTCGATCCACTCTTAACAAATAGCATCTTTCGATCTCGCTATAGGTCCCTAATATCACTAATACTAACTTTCGTTCTGAAAAGTGACTAACGGTCTAAACTATACCTATCTTTCGATCTTAGCACAGTTTAGTCGATTTAATTGATGGTCTAACAACATACCCTATCTTTCGATCTAATGGGTTTGTCATAAATTAAGTATCTAACTGGTCGCATGCATTCGATTCGTTAAACACAACATTAAAATCAATTAAAACGAAATAAAGCTCACGAGGTCAGTCGATCGACCGGATAAGGTGGTCGATCGACCAACACGCGGGTTCAGGCCGTGTCTAATCTAATGCCGCCTATGCTACAATTCGCCTACATCCTAGCACAAATTATTTAGCTACTCATGCTAAGGGTGAAAACAATAACATTGACGATGAAACTAGCTACTGAATTCATGCTTCAAACGGTAAAGAAAGCAATTAACATAAACAATGAAATTGGTTGCGGGAAACTAGCTAGCAATTCTAAACTATTGATAAAATAAAGATGAACTAAAATTTAGGCGAGAAGAATACCGAATTGCAGAGGAAAGATTAGTTATTAAGAACCGAAAATCTAATGCTCAACAATCCCAAACCCTAACTATCTATCAAGAACCGTATGCGGAAATTTAATGAAAATTACTGAATAAAACTTAGGTAAAAACTTGGATGCAAAACTGAATGCTAAACTAGGTATTCTCAGTTACGTTATATAGAAAGTGTACGTAACAATTATTCCAAAACCTAAACTTAACGGGCTTCAAGTTCCTCGGTCTTCTAATTCTCGTCTGAATAGCAGTTGGGTCGATCGACTAAGGTAGGTGGTCGATCGACTGGTCCTCAGTGTACAGTAGCTTCTGGAACACGAACATTGGTCGATCGACTGAAGGTGATGGTCGATCGACTACTTGAGCTGCTACTTGACTTCTTAAAACTCGTGGACTTGTCTTTTGGGCCTTGAATTGCGCACCAAGCTCGTTCCTCGGGTGAATACTTCACGTCAAATGCAATGTAGGATACTTGGGGACGGATTTAGCTCGATTTCCGCTGGATTCTTCACATTTCTGCAATAATGTACAAAATACGGAAGTAGACGGAAATAGGGAGAAATGCAGCTTAAACTACACGAATGAGCTCTGAAATGCGTGTAAAATGGGATGTAAAACATCATATAAAAGACACGCATCAAACTTCCCCAAACCAAACCCTTGCTTGTCCCTAAGCAAGAACTAGACTCGATCTAATAACCTAATGGAACTAGTTCAATCTCAGAGCGAAATGCAAACTGTTAAGCCTAAACCGATTTAATGCACAACCAACAATCAATTAGTAATGTGAATCATGCAATCGAATTATGAAGCCGTTAAAAATATGCTGAACCGCCAACTGTAGAGACTTATCAAATTGGACTCTCACGGGTCGCTCAAATCACTCAATAAGTACAGGTGAATATATGTAAGATAGAAAGAATTAATTTTGTAGTGACTCTCACCTAACTACGACCTATGAAAACATGCCAGCAATAAAATATGAAAGAAATCTCTATGACCGTACATATGCATTCCAACCAAACGAATGACCAATGACACATGCCGAGGTATATATGGGATATGTGAGGTATGGGTAAGAAGAGGCAAAACATTTTATGGTAAAGTGGAGGTACAGGTGATCAAGCTAGTACCAAGACGGAACCAAATGGCAACATCCAACTTCTTGCTCATAATCAAACGAAACGGTGTTGTAGCAAGCACAAAACTCACAATCTCCAAACTAACAAATCAATAAACTCCCCAATAAGTATAAATGAAACATGGGAGCAAAAATCGCCCAAAGATAAGGATTAAATTATGCGAATTGACTTTTTTTTCTTTTTTTTTTTTCGAACTCCAGTCGATCGACCATAAACGGCAGTCGATCGACTGCTTCTACAGTACAGATTTCTCTTTTTTTTCTTTTTCTATTTCTCCTTTATTTCATCTTCCCAATAACGTCTCAACAGAGCATATGCCACCAAAAATGAGTAACAACCCCAAGAACACAGACTACTAGCTTGACAAAGGACAGGCTAAATGTAGGATGTAGTAAATGGGACAAAAAAGGATATTTTTGGCAGTGTGGAGCTTATAGGCCTAATAAGAAAAAGGAAACCTCTACCACATGTGTCGACAAACCACAAACCGAATGCATACAGGTATTAAGTAGATCAAATTCATATTTATGCAAATTAAGGAAACATGTCTCATAAGGAGTACTACTCACATTCCTAGATGAACTGGTCATAGATGTCACCAGTTATAGGCTCTAAATCTCATAAATATGATGTAGCTTGCCAATTTTCTAAGTCAGGTCTCAAGCCCAGCAAAATATTAACGAAAACTCGTGGATATGCAATATACGATTCTACTAATAACATGTTAATCTAGCAAGGCTCGAGCAAAACAATGCAAAACAGAATTAAACGTGAATGCAAGCAAATGATATGCGACGCAAAACCCTTCCCCAAACCAAATCGCACAATGTCCCCATTGTGCAAACTCATGTAATGAAGAAAAGAGAAATGGGAATTTGCGAGAAATAAATAAATATGACATGAAGGAAAGAAAACAGGAACTCACAAGACTTTAAGCGCAAAGAAAACCTCCCCAAACCAGCGTGAGCTAGGAGGTTTCAGTAGCTAGCAGTGCTACCATAAGTGCCTGAAAAGACAGAAAAATACCACGCATAAGACTGAGAAAACAATTTTGAAGCGGTAAAATTGTGCATAAATGAGAGAACAGAAGAAATATATAAATTTTACGGAAAATAAAATGGAGTAGAAAACTCCCTTAAGTCCGCATATCGACCAAACACAGCAGGGGAGAGGTCGTGAATAAGCACAGCAGCAGCGGTGGTCGATCGACCAAGAAGATCGGTCGATCGACCAAGTGGGCGTGAACAGTAGCTCCTGTAAACCTGCAAATCAGTCGATCGACCATATAGGCTAGTCGATCGACTGAAAACACTGCCGCGACATCTTAATTCTTCGTATTAGCTCAATAACTAGAGCTACCGAGGTCTAAAACCTGCAAATGCACAATAACACGCGCCCAAAATTGCGCAAAACCCAGAATAAAGTCTAAAGTACTTAAAAATCCTAAATAAGCGAAATAAAATGCGAATTTTTCGCGCACACAAAAAGCAATAAAAATTGTTTTAACAAAAGCAAATAAAATGAAGTTTATAACGAGCTCGATCAACTAACAGTTGATCAAGAAGGACCACGGTATGGCCCACTTCGTCGGCTTCTGGCTACTAGAGGTAGCCTCAATGGTGCTCATCTTATCAGCTGCACCCTTCTCGGCTTTTTCGATCGGAGAGATCAACGGATCAACTTCGTCATCTCCCCAATCAAGGGTCTCTTTGGGCTCATCGGAATCCAAGTCGGACTCCTTTGCTTTGACTGGCTCGTCATCAACTATCTCATCAATTCCATAGCTCAGGCAACCAAGACCTCCTCTTTGAATGATAGGCTTTGTCGCAGCTAGAGTGACCTGCAACGCATCCTTCCCCAAACCAGCTCCTGCAATGTGTAAAACAACAGATTCTTCCTCCTTCCTGCTCCCAATCTGGGGCGGAGGGGTTAGCACAGGAGTAGTAATAGAGACAGGCAATTCAGGAAGCACAAAGTACGATTTCTTTTCGTAAAAGCGTATTACAAGTAATGAGGCCACATGGGGTCCTTCTTTTTAGCGAGTTGGACAAAAATGATAGAATGTTTCCCAACTTTGAAGGTCAAAGTTCCAGAGCCTACGTCAATAATCGCACCGGCGGTGTGCGAAAACGGCCTACCTAGGATGATCGGTATATGGGCATCCTCAGGCATGTCAAGGACAACAAAGTCAACAGGGAAGAAAAACTTCCCTATTTGGACGGGTATGTCCGCTAGGACTCCTATAGGCTCGACCGCAGATCGGTCGGCCATCTGAACTGTCATGTCTGTGATAGCAAACCGGGTCAACTTAAGCTTCCTAGCTAGACTTAAGGGCATGACGCTTATACTAGCACCTAGGTCACATAATGCCTTCTCAATAGAGAAGGTACCTATTTTGCAGGGGACAGAAAAGCTACCCGGATCCTCTAACTTATGGGGCGCAGTGTGAGACAGGTAAGAGCAAGACTCCTTAGTAAGTGCGACAGTGTGCACTGTTTCAAGTGACCGCTTTTTGGACAAAAGTTATTTCATAAATTTAGTATAAGCGGGTACTTGGTTTACTAACTCAAGGAAGGGGACTTGTACATTCAGACTACGGATAACTTTTTCAAATTTCTTTGAAAGATACTGTTCCTTGGTCGGCACTAGCCTCTCCGGGTAAGGGGCTGTAAGAAGTACCTTAGCCCTCTCCTCCAAATCACGCGCGCCGGCATCCTTGGACTTAGGCTGGAAGTCCGTCACCTTCTCTTTGTTGAAGCTAGACCCCTCCTCATACCGTCTCAAATGTAAGCCATTAACCGTCATTGGGTCGAACTTCGGGACCGGGACTGACCCATCAGCACTCGGGTCTTGTCCTAAAGTCTTCGGGACTGTGGTACCCCGAAACAAGTGGTCTCGCAGAATATTTGGCATCAAAGGACGAAATTCCTCAAAGATCGCAGCAATCTCGGTCGATCGACCATTGTCCTCGTCGATCGACCGAGATGTGCGATTAAGCTCTCAGAACCCGTGCTTGATCGATCGACTAGGTATATCGATCGATCGACCGATATACCTGGCAGATTTGTTTCTTTGATTTATTCGTTGAAGCTTTCTTTTGACTTGTTTCTGGCTCATCTTTTTCAACAGCGTCCTCGACCATGGCAGGACCATCAAGGGTGGACCCGCTCCTCAAGGTGATGGCATTTAAGGTCTCCTTTTGGTCAGTTTGGGTCGGCAAGTGTCCGGGAGCTCGAGTGTTGCTTTTGCTAGCCAATTGAGCAATTTGGCTCTCTAGTAGCTTCATCCCGGCCTCTCTTGCTTGGGACTCCTTTAGCAATAAGTTCTTAAGCTCGGAAAATTCAGAATTCAGTGCGATTGTTCTTTGCTGCGGCATATAAGGAGGTTTCGATATTGTTGTTGCTTTTGATGAGGGGGCACATAGGGTTCTTCTTTGCTGCGGCGGAGGTTGAGTTGGATTCAGGACATTTTGGCTCCTCCAACTCAAGTTCGGATGGGTATTCGGCTCATAGTAGGTGTTGGTCTGCCTATAGTGTTGAAAGGCAGCACAAGATTCAAAGGGAATAGGGCAGTTTTTCGAGACATGGCCCTCACCTGCACACCTTTCACAGACGAAAGGACCGTCTGACACAGCGTTTACCTGGTACATCCCACCTTTAGAAGCTCCTCCTAGCTCATACTTGTCAAATCTCGTAGTAAGAGCCTCAAGCGCAGCGACAGAGGAAGATTCAGCAGCTCTCCTCTGGTTCCCTCTAGAATTCCCATACTCGGCCTTGTGGGTAGCTAGATCCTCAATGATCTTCCACCCCTTAGTTGCTCCCAAATTCTCAGCAAATCGTCCATTGGCTGCAACATCCAAAATGGCCCTCTGATCGTCGTACAATCCATTGTAGAAATGATTGCACAAGCTCCACTTTTCGAACCCATGGTGCGGTATGGTTCGCACCAACTTCTTAAATCGGACCCATGCTTCGTGGAAATTCTCATCTGGCCCTTGTTTAAAGCCCGTGATTTGAGCTCTAATAGCAATCGTCCTTGAAGCAGAAAAGTACTTCTTGTAGTATGCCAATGCCAATGAATTCCAATCGGTGATCCCCTGAACGGTCCGGTCCAAATCTCTATACCACTCCCTTGCAGCATCACGAAGGGAGAAGATGAACATGGTCTTCTTGATCTGGTCTTGGGTCACGCCGGCTGGTGGGGGTATGGAGCAATGATAGTCAATAAAGGTCTCCATATGCTTATTTGCATCTTCATTTGCAGCTCCTCCCGAATCGGTTCTTCTCAACCATGCTAATGTATGAAGGCTTTGGCTCGAACTTCCTGGCATCTCCTGGTAGTTCGAACCCCTTATATAAGTTTTCAGCTGTCGGCTCAGAATGACTAGCTATACTCGCTTCCTCGGCCATGATTTGGAATTTCGGAGAAGTAATCTGTCTCGGGTGAAGAAGTGGAAACGGGTGAAGATGTGGGTCTTCTTGAACAGATTGTTCTCGTAATAGCTTGATGAGTACTCGGCTCTTCCTCGTCGGTAGTACTCTTTGTGTTCGTCTCAACTCGCGCAAGGATTTCTCTATCTCGGGGTCAAATGGCACTAGTTCACCACCCCGTGACTGCGCATAAGAGGAAACTACAAAAAGAATATAAGAAAAGTTTAAGGAACAGAAGTCCCTTAAACTAAGAAAGACTAAAAATAAAACAACTAAAATTAGGACTATTGCCTCCCCGGCAACGGCGCCAAAATTTGATACCCGTCGTTGTGAGTACCAAAGATAAAATTTATAATTCCTATTAAGACTAACCTAGGCTAGTGGTAAGTGGTCGAACCACAAGGAGGCAGATGTAAATTCTAGTTGATTTATATTCAGTCTAAGGTAACAATTGTGGGGGTTGAGTTGAGATGGTCTATAGCTAAGAACAAATAAATACAATAAACTAAATAAACGGATTAAAACAGATATTAAAAGGGTGCAAGGATGGTCGGTTCACTATAGCTTCGGCGGCAGCAACCTAAGTCGGTCTGAGTCAACACAGGTGAGGCGGGAAATAAAGAGGTCCTCTCGATCCACTCTTAACAAATAGCATCTTTCGATCTCGCTATAGGTCCCTAATATCACTAATACTAACTTTCGTTCTGAAAAGTGACTAACGGTCTAAACTATACCTATCTTTCGATCTTAGCACAGTTTAGTCGATTTAATTGATGGTCTAACAACATACCCTATCTTTCGATCTAATGGGTTTGTCATAAATTAAGTATCTAACTGGTCTCATGCATTCGATTCGTTAAACACAACATTAAAATCAATTAAAACGAAATAAAGCTCACGAGGTCAGTCGATCGACCGGGTAAGGTGGTCGATCGACCAACACGCGGGTTCAGGCCGTGTCTAATCTAATGCCGCCTATGCTACAATTCGCCTACATCCTAGCACAAATTATTTAGCTACTCATGCTAAGGGTGAAAACAATAACATTGACGATGAAACTAGCTACTGAATTCATGCTTCAAACGGTAAAGAAAGCAATTAACATAAACAATGAAATTGGTTGCGGGAAACTAGCTAGCAATTCTAAACTATTGATAAAATAAAGATGAACTAAAATTAGGGCAGAAGAATACCGAATTGCAGAGGAAAGATTAGTTATTAAGAACCGAAAATCTAATGCTCAACAATCCCAAACCCTAACTATCTATCAAGAACCGTATGCGGAAATTTAATGAAAATTACTGAATAAAACTTAGGTAAAAACTTGGATGCAAAACTGAATGCTAAACTAGGTATTCTCAGTTACGTTATATAGAAAGTGGTCGTAACAATTATTCCAAAACCTAAACTTAACGGGCTTCAAGTTCCTCGGTCTTCTAATTCTCGTCTGAATAGCAGTTGGGTCGATCGACTAAGGTAGGTGGTCGATCGACTGGTCCTCAGTGTACAGTAGCTTCTGGAACACGAACATTGGTCGATCGACTGAAGGTGATGGTCGATCGACTACTTGAGCTGCTACTTGACTTCTTAAAACTCGTGGACTTGTCTTTTGGGCCTTGAATTGCGCACCAAGCTCGTTCCTCGGGTGAATACTTCACGTCAAATGCAATGTAGGATACTTGGGGACGGATTTAGCTCGATTTCCGCTGGATTCTTCACATTTCTGCAATAATGTACAAAATACGGAAGTAGACGGAAATAGGGAAAAATACAGCTTAAACTACACGAATGAGCTCTGAAATGCGTGTAAAATGGGATGTAAAACATCATATAAAAGACACGCATCAGTCCGGGTTCTTATAATACTATATATATTGGAAGATGTGTTCAATTTTGCATTAGCCGTTGACATGAATGGTTGTGATTCATACCAACACTAACTTTTGTAAGTATTGTCTCCAACACTGCAGACACAGGCAAGGTTGATCATGTCATGAATGTGGTTGAGCGTGTCCGTGGAGGCCAGTTTCTGAGCTGGTGGTGATATTTCAAGTGGGTGTGACTGTATGAGTTATTGTACTGATAGGAATATTAAGATCATGGCCTCTTGCAATTGCAGAATAACAAAAGAGGAGTATTACACTAATATGTTAATTTTTTTTATTACATTTGTATACTATCATTATTTAGTCAGTAGTATTATACAGGTATAATATCTATTTATATGTAGATCTAAGAATACTTATGTTAAAAATAAGTGTATATTTATATTTTGGAGTATTTACTTATTTATAAATTATGGGTTTTGGAAATATATATATATATATATATATATATATATATATATATATATATATATATATATATATATATATATATATATATATTTTAATTGATTGCAACTTTCATTTGAGGTGTTTTCCCAATAAAAAACGCCTAAAATGTAATTTTTTTTATTTATAAATATACCTATTTACATCGGTTTTAGTCAACAAATGATGTAAATAAGGTAATATTTACATCGGTTTTAGTCTACAACTTATGTAAATAAGGTTATACTTACATCAGTTATGTACCAAAACCGATGTAAATTAAAGGCTATTAACATCGGTTTTAGAAAGAAACCGATGTAAATATATGTCATTAACATCGGTTTTTAAACCGATGTTAAGGTAAAAATACTATAAACGTCGCCCCCAGAAACATCGCCCAAAAACCGATGTAAATGGGGCAAAATAACCGATGTCAATAGGGCTTTTTCTACTAGTGGGAAAACATTGTCTAGGGCTGGTAGGGAGGTTCTTATAAAGGCTGTTGCCAATTCACTCCCTACCTATGTGATGAGTGTATTCAAAATCCCGACGAATTTTTGTAACGAGCTCCGGTCAATGGTCTCTCGATTTTGGTGGGGGCATGGAGAAGGGAAGAGAGGTATCTCGTGGGTCTCATGGAAGCAACTTTGTAGACCGAAATGTGAAGGGGGGATGGGCTTCCGCGACTTCGAGTTGTTCAATGATGCGCTCCTAGGAAAGCAAGCTTGGCGGCTCATCTCGGACCCGGACTGTTTGTGGGCTCGAGTCATGAAGGCTAGCTACTATCATACTGGAGACTTTATGAGTGCGGGGATGGGGTATAGGCCAAGCTACACATGGAGGAGTGTGATGGGTGCCCGGAGTGTTTTGGAGAGGGGGCTGTTGGAATATGTGTCCTCCGACAATAATGCGATCACGACTGTTGATCATGATGATCACATGTTTAAGTCTCATTAAAATGAATACAATTGGGAAGTAATTTTGTTACTGTCAACTGGTCAACATATATCGGTAATGATTGGCTTACTAGAGTTTGACATTACTGTCGTGTAACGGTGGTGATCAGTTGACCCCCTAGGTCATACCTAAAGGGCAACCCTCTTAATTGATTATTTAATTAATCGTATAATGTTACGAGTTAATTAAATTACTTGAAAATTGACGGACGATTTTGGAAGTAAAATTTACGTATCATATTAAAATGTGATTAAATAAGATACGGTCTGAGTAATTAAATTGTATAATTACTCGGATGAAATAAATTGTTTAATGTAACAATTAAATTTGAATGAATTGTTATAAATACAATCTGTTGTGATTTATAAATGGTAAAATATTTTTGGCACAAGTAATTATGAAATTACTAAGTCAATTTTGTATGTGACGTATTTTTATTAATACGTTGATTTTTAACATGTTAAAAATACATAACAAATATATGTGACATATGACATGTAACATATAGACAATTGACAAAAATAATATGGATTCCATATTACCAAATGGGCCGAAAAATAGAGGGACTTAAGCTAATTATATGTTGTTTATAATTAGTGGGAAAACACAATGATTAAAGGCAACCCTAGCCTTGCATACCTATTGTTCCTTGTGAAGAACAATTTCTTCATGCATTGGCTCCCTTTATGTCCTCTCTTACACGGTTTTGGAGAAGCACAATTCATTATTGTTTTTCTTATAATTTTACCCAATAATATACAAAATGTTGTAGATTATTATTCATTCTAATTCCATCATCAAAAATAGAGATTTCTAGAGAAATAAAATCCTCTCTTCTTCTCTCTTAAAAACCGAAAACACATAAGGGTTTTATAAAGTTTTTGGTTCAATTTTCTACTAAGATTAATATTATAACTAGTATTTGTAATATTAATTTAATTAAGAGGAGCCTTGGGTATAATTTATAGGGAGAGATCTTACACTTAGATCTTTGTTCTTCCATTGGAAAAGCTCAAGAACAAGAAGAGAAAGGTGATCTCTCTTGTGCCCTCTAAACCGAAATACTTCAATGTAAGGACATTATTTCTCTTCTCTTTTATTAATGTTTGCATGCATAAGATCCGTTTTAATTTATGACAAATTAATTAGACATATATGAGTATGTTAAATATGTATATGAATCTACATTTCCTTCAATTGGTATCAGAGACAGGTTGTTTGCATGCAAATTGGTTAAAAGTTTTTCCGAGTTATATGAATAACAAAATAAAACTTGTAAAATTTGTGTTATTATGATATATCACGAAATTATTACATGCATGTTAATATTTCTGGTCCTAAAGTGTTTTAGGATATTTTGGTTAATTTTTCGGATTTTTATTGTTCATATTTTACAATAATGGCATTTAAATGTGATTTTATGAGTAAAAATGTCATTTTTGGTCTAAAAATAGCTATACTTCGAATTTTCACTTGGTTTTTGGATATGTTGTCACACATATTATTTTGAGATAACCTGTAAATTTTCATAATTTTTGCACTTGTTATGCTCGAAAAATGAATTTTTCATTATTAAATTCGGATTTAAGAGAAAAATAGGTTAATATGAGTTAAATTTCGAATCTGGTCATAGAAAATTTATATGTTGTCACATGCAATTTTACAAGATGTGTGTAAAATAATTGGCTATAAAGAAGTCTTTTAGCATGATTTATGAATTTTTGAAGAAAAATGGCATAAATAGTGACATTATTAATGAAAATTAATAAAATATAATCTATGCCTTAGGAAAAACGTCTAATGTTGCATTTTATTATATTTTTCAGATCTAAAATTGAAAAGTTAATGAAAATAATTTTTCCATGTTTTTATGATTATTTTATTAAATATCGATAAACCGCAACATTGTTTTTCCGGAAAATTTTCGAAATTTTTAACCTAAGATTTTGAACATTATGAGTGTCATGGAATTTTTCCAGAATGTTCATGAATTTAAATTTCAAATTTTGAATTTATTTGAAATTTTGTGATTTATTTGAAGTTTAATAGCTTAATTTTGTATTTTTGGCCCATTTATGAACAATTTTGTAAATAAAAGTTAATTATGGTCAAATTATTAGTGAAGACTATATTTTGAGTCCTAAGAAGTTAGGGTAATTAACTTATGCATAAATATGAGTTTATGTATTTTTGTGATTATAAAATGTTGAAATCACGCAAATCCGTAAAAACCGAGTAATATGCGATATTGGCTAATTAAAAGGCGATTTAGCATAAAATTGAGCATGTTCATACATATTATAATGCTGCATTTTTTTTTTATGATTGTCATAATTTTTAATTTATGTAATTTTGAATTATGTAATTTTACTTAGTATGGCCTTAGATTTTAATTGGTATTTCCCGAAATGTATGGGAACATCGATTCGGTTGTAATTTTTATTGTGATCTCGTATCACCGTTTTGTAATTTAATAGATTTATTTTATTTTAGTTACAAATGTATAATAGGAAATTATGTAATTTATTATGTAATTTATTATGTAATTTTATTCATTCCGGAGTTCCTAAAGACGGATTTCTTCAAGAATGGCGATACATAAAGACGGTGTTACCTCGAGATGCGTGCCACAACCGAAGTTCAAGGGACCAATGGAGTTGGTTTCCGAATATGTAATAGATTAATAGTTTTTCTATTTTAGGAAAGGCCATACTAGGATTTATTTACTTTTATGCTTGCATTTTATTTTATGTCACATGCATCGCTAAATCGCCATAACTAAACATGCATTGTCTTTTATCGAGTTTTTCGACCGTGTCAATTAGAATTATCGTAGTTCACCGCTTTAGTTCACTTAAAACGTGATAGATAATAAATTGACATGACCTCTCGCTAAAACTATCAATTGAGACATAGCCTTACCAAATAGTAGAAACCATGAAAACCTATTTCGTGAGGGAGTGCACTCGGCCACACCGGGGTACAAACCTTGTTACGTAGGGGAAGTGGGTGATGAATGTTAATCCACCGAATTCATGTTGATGAGGGATGTATCGGCCCCACCGTGCCCAAGTTAATGTGGGTTTGGATCATGGACACATTTATTCGAAATTTGGATTGAACTCAACAAAAGTATTTGATAAGGGATGTATCGGCCCCACCGTGCCCTTGTCGATGTGTTTTGGGCTATAGATAATTGTTAATGTAATATTATCGACCAAGAGTTCTAAAAGTAGAATCGATTAAACGTTAATCCACCGAGTTATATTGATAAAGGATGTATCGGCCCCACCGTGCCTAAATCGATATGAATTTGGGTCTTGGAATCATTTATCTAGTTGGGTAGAGGTCACTAGAAAAATGCTTATAACTTGTTTAAATCATACATTTTTACGAGTATAATTAAAACGACATTTGTTTTACTCCTTATTTTTGTTTTGTAGACCACTTCTTATTCATAACAAATGGCAACACCAACTCCTAATGCTACACCACTCGCTACTTCATCATGGCTCCGATCCTTTATGGATCGATGTAAACTTGAAAAGAATGGGTCAAATTTCTCCGAGTGGGATGCCCAACTCAAATTAGCCGCCGAAGGTGACGACAAGCTTCGTTACCTTACCGAGGCCTCTCCACCCGAACCCTCCACTAGGTCCACCGCGGCCACTAGGGAAGCCTATGAGGCTTACCAAAAGGAGTCCGCCGCAATGAAAAATGTATTAATATTTGCGATGGAGGCGGAGCTCCAAAGGAGAGCCTTCAAAATGGGCAATGCTAATGAGATTTACTCCAAACTTGTGACCATGTTTTCACAAACCCCGCGGATCGTCCAATATGAGGCGGCCGCGGCATTCTTTGATCTCGACTTTAAAGAGGGCCAAAAGGTTAGCCCTCATGTGCTCAAACTCATGGAGCTTGTCGAGACCTTGAAGATTCAAAAAGTTGAAATCCCCAAAGAACTCATCGTAGATAGGATTCTACACTCCTTGTCTAAAGTTAAGGCATATGTGCAATTCCGGGTGAATTTCAACATGCAAGACAAGGATGTGTCTCTTGAGGAGTTGCACAAGTTACTTGTGCAAGCCGAGAGGGACATGGGGTTAAATGTGAACCCTCCCAAGGATGTGCTTAATATAAGCGCAAAGAGTAAGGGGAAGTTCAAGAAGAGTGGAAGAAAGGGTAAAAAGCAAGCTCCCACATTCACCAAAGCTAAGTCTTGTGAAGCTAGCACCTCCAAAGTCAAGAAGGGTCCTCTTGACAAATGCCATTATTGTAATGGCATGGGACATTGGAAGAGGAATTGTTCCAAATACCTTGGTGATATCAAAACTGGAAAGATCACTCCAGTAGGTAAATGACTAACCTTCTTTATGTTTCTAAATTCAACTATGGTATTATGATGCAAAGTTGTGATAATGTATCTCCCTTTTTATTGTAAATAGGGCCACCACCAAGCAAAGACAAAGGAAAAGAAAAGCAAGCATAAGAAACCATGAAGAAGCTAAGGATAGCTTTTATGGAGCTTTGTTTTTCATTGTCTTATTTTAAGTCATGTTTTGAATTTTTAGAACTTTAAGTTTCCGTGTTCGACATGGAAAGGTATTTTGGATAATGGTTTGTACTTTGGATGATAGTGACTTGGTTTGCAACCCAAGTCACCCGTTTTATCATTTATCCTTTATGTTCTAAAATTTCATCTTTAAATGCTTGCGTTTTGAAACATAAGATTATTCACTAAAAGTGATCTAATAGACACTTATAATGACGGGTTTCATTATATGTCCACATGCTTAAGGCATGTGTATAATCATTTATAAAGTGACTTTGAGTCTATGAACTCTCTTAAAGGTATGTCAATCACCAAGTACACATATGAAATCAATAACAATTAGTCAACCTATGAGGTAGTTCTCCTTATACTTCAACATCATTAATTTGTGTCTCATATGCTATCTTTGAATGCTTAGTGTATTCATTCTAAAGATAGAGTGGGAGAAAAATGAGGACACAAGGCAAACACAAGGCAAAATGAAATTGTGTACTTGTGTAAATGAAGATCTACGCAAGATAGAATGATTTGAATGAAGGTATATCTATTTACATAGTATACCAAATAGATGAGATCTATAGTCTCAAGTTAGTTCTAAATGACTTAAGAGACCAAGTGAAGTAATCATAAGAGTTTATTCTCAAGATAACTACACGAGGAGACCAAAAGAACACAAGGCAAAATGAAATTGTGTACTTGTGTAAATGAAGATCTACGCAAGATAGAATGATTTGAATGAAGGTATATCTATTTACATAGTATACCAAATAGATGAGATCTATAGTCTCAAGTTAGTTCTAAATGACTTAAGAGACCAAGTGAAGTAATCATAAGAGTTTATTCTCAAGATAACTACACGAGGAGACCAAAAGAAGTTTTGGAAGAAATATGACTAATGTAAAGTCTCAACAAGCTTTTGACTAAGTTTATGAAATATTTGACCAATAGTTTCAATCATGAGTTTTACTAAAGAGCCTAAATGAATCATAGTAACATACTAGTTATGATCAAGTTGCAAAGATTGATATTCCGATATCTTCAATAGCCAACGTTTTAACCACGCAAATGTCATTGTTTAACCTCGCTATGAAATGGTTAAACCTCCTTCCGAAAGGGTATTCCGAAGGACCTATTCTAAATATTATTTGTATTTGAATAATGACATTGCTACACATCATTATGACATGAGTGTGTTAGAGATTTAAAATCTCTTTCCGTAAAGTTGAGATGAGACCACTTCAAAATAGGCATTTTGAAAGGATATGATGGGAACATATATGGTTTTATCCTAGTAACTTGGCAAAGCGATTTATATTTATATTCTTGACAAATTTCGATTGAGAAGTCAATTTCGAAATATGTAGTATTGAGTGGGAGTTAGGAAATTCTCATGTGAAGACATGGGATTTAGTGGGAGCTATCATCCTTGAATGTATAAAAACTCATTACTCATTAAAGAATGACGAGCTAATACCTTCTTTCATAAAGAAGCTTTCGAGTTTTCAATTCTGGATGAAAATGGACAATGATGAATCCAATTACATCATGGGATGTTGGATTAGCATTAAGAGATACACATCACATCAACATATACATAGGTTATTCATATGAATGAAAATGGAATTACCATTAGCAGACATGGTAGTTCATTGAACCTGAGAACGGTTGATCTCATGATTATTAGTGACTAATGTTTCCGCCATTAGAATAATCATGTGCATGTCCAATTTTGAATCGTATGCATAAGAGCATGATGATTGGTTGGTGAGCCATAACAGAAACGTCATGAATTCTCGAGTAGAATCCGATGAGCGATTTCGGTGATTGACGGAATGTTCCATTGTGTGTTAAGAGGTTGCACATACTGTAGAAAATCCGAGCACATATGAGGATTTATGAGAATCCCAAATATTTCAAGCCTAGAAAAAGAAATGAGAAGTTTTGGAAAGATGCTTGGTTGAATAAGAAGTTATTCAAAAACAATCTTTCCTAGTTAAGCTAGGACTTGCGAGAAGTGCTAAGCTAATAATCTTGTCAATTGTTACAAGATTCTACAAAACATATACCTAGTGCATTGTGTGTGGATGGAATACTTGATCGGTACAAGTTGTATTATTCATCGCAAATTCGTTCGTTATGAGATGAGCAATGAGAAAGTTCTTTCAAGTTAAAGAACCAAAACCAAGGTCAAGAACCTTAATGTGTACTTGGTAAGATTCATGCTATGAGAACATGAATGTGAAGGAAATTGCAAGTGCAAGAAGTTTGAACACATGGACACATGGGATGTTAAACTTCTATTGCAATCGATAAGTGTTTACACTTATGATAAACATCACAAGGTTGTAATGTGATATTGACTACCCGAGTGTGATGTCGACATTTGTCGTTTGAGTTATTATTAACTCACTTGGTACATTGTTATATCCAAACGGGTTGTGGAGACAATTGAACCCTGTTAAAGTGAACATGGATTAACATTGTTTTTGCCCATAGTTACTTATATGAGGTGACGTCTCGAAGTGACTAGAGTGTGATGCGATTGATGGCAAGTTCAAGTGCCATAGAGTCATGTGAGATGACTAGTCGATCACATAGGCAGACTGTTAGGAACTTTTTGTCGGGCCTAATGACCGCTTATAGAGTTCTGGCAAATTTATATAGCCTGGTCGTGGCGAGAGCTACTATAGTATTCAAATGAGTCGATTCTTTTGACTAAAGACTATTCGCCTAAGATGGCACAGTTTCAGATTAACTTTGATTTATGTTACTACGACCTTCGTAAATGGGGTCAAATGGGCATATTTTGGGTTATGATGGCTGTGGCTAGTCGAAGGGAATGAGTGCGATAGGAATTGTCCACCCCTAGTCAGGGTTATAACAATATCTCAGGGCCACTCGAGGAGTAATGAACTGGAAATGCGTGGCCACGCTCGGAAGGTATCCAGAGTGGATAAATCCGGTCAATCGATTATTCTCCGGATCGAGGAAACCACTCTCGATATGATCACTTGCAAGTACGACCTGAAAGACACCTTGCATTGAGTGGGAGATAGTAATAGGACAAGAGAATTGGTGACGCACACTTGTCGAGGACAAGTGGGAGATTGTTGGAATATGTGTCCTCCGACAATAATGCGATCACGACTGTTGATCATGATGATCACATGTTTAAGTCTCATTAAAATGAATACAATTGGGAAGTAATTTTGTTCTTGTCAATCGGTCAACATATATCGGTAATGATTGGCTTACTAGAGTTTGACATTACTGTCGTGTGACGGTGGTGATCAGTTGACCCCCTAGGTCATACCTAAAGGGCAACCCTCTTAATTGATTATTTAATTAATCGTATAATGTTACGAGTTAATTAAATTACTTGAAAATTGACGGACGATTTTGGAAGTAAAATTTACGTATCATATTAAAATGTGATTAAATAAGATACGATCTGAGTAATTGAATTGTATCATTACTCGGATGAAATAAATTGTTTAATGTAACAATTAAATTTGAATGAATTGTTATAAATACAATCTGTTGTGATTTATAAATGGTAAAATATTTTTGGCACAAGTAATTATGAAATTACTAAGTCAATTTTGTATGTGACGTATTTTTATTAATACGTTGATTTTTAACATGTTAAAAATACATAACAAATATATGTGACATATGACATGTAACATATAGACAATTGACAAAAATAATATGGATTCCATATTACCAAATGGGCCGAAAAATAGAGGGACTTAAGCTAATTATATGTTGTTTATAATTAGTGGGAAAACACAATGATTAAAGGCAACCCTAGCCTTGCATACCTATTGTTCCTTGTGAAGAACAATTTCTTCATGCATTGGCTCCCTTTATGTCCTCTCTTACACGGTTTTGGAGAAGCACAATTCATCATTGTTTTTCTTATAATTTTACCCAATAATATACAAAATGTTGTAGATTATTATTCATTCTAATTCCATCATCAAAAATAGAGATTTCTAGAGAAATAAAATCCTCTCTTCTTCTCTCTTAAAAACCGAAAACACATAAGGGTTTTATAAAGTTTTTGGTTCAATTTTCTACTAAGATTAATATTATAACTAGTATTTGTAATATTAATTTAATTAAGAGGAGCCTTGGGTATAATACATAGGGAGAGATCTTACACTTAGATCTTTGTTCTTCCATTGGAAAAGCTCAAGAACAAGAAGAGAAAGGTGATCTCTCTTGTGCCCTCTAAACCGAAATACTTCAATGTAAGGACATTATTTCTCTTCTCTTTTATTAATGTTTGCATGCATAAGATCCGTTTTAATTTATGACAAATTAATTAGACATATATGAGTATGTTAAATATGTATATGAATCTACATTTCCTTCAGGGGCTACGTAGACGGATTGGTGACGGGAAGGATACGAACGTGTGGGGGCATGCCTGAGTTGTGGGATCGAATAGTGGGAAGGTTATTTCTCCTTGTGGACCGGGTAACGAGCTGATAAAGGTGGCGGACCTGATTGAGCCGAATGGTAGGGGGTGGAATGTGACGATGTTAAATCAGTTGTTTCTCCCGTTTGAAGTTAAGAGGATCCTTAATATTCGCCTAAGCCCCAATGAGCCGAAGGATTCGTGGTACTGGTGCTTGGATAAAGAAGGGGAATACTCGGTGAAGACGGCTTATGCGAGTATTGTCGGGGACTTATATGAGTTGGGAGGCCCTTCGAACTGGGAGAAGGAGCGGTGGCTTTGGAATCGGTTGTGGAAAGTTCGGGTTTGGCCTCGCATCAAATTATTCTTCTGGCAACTGTGTAGTGGAGCTTTGGCTACTTTGGAAAACATCACAACTCGAGTGCGAGGTGAGTCTCTTACCCCTTGTTATTTTTGTTCGTCTAATCCCGAGTCTTGTTTACATCTTTTTCGAGATTGCAGTGTGGCTAAATGGGTGTGGGATGCGTTGGGGGTGGACTGGAATGATGGTGGGGATGGAGTGGAGTGTGCGGGGGGAGTGCGTGAATGGGTGGAGTGCTTATGGAGGGGTCTGGAGGTAGGGGAGTACTGGAAGTGCATGGTTGGGTGCTGGGCTATTTGGGAGCACAGAAACAAAATGATTTTTGATAAGGAAGTGTTGAAACCGGCACGTATTGTTCAACGCACACGTGACATTTTAGCTGAGATTGATTCTGGTGGAATTGAGGGGCAATGTAGGGTGGGCAGGAATGGGGTGGATAGAAGGGAGCAGGAGAACGAGGGTTGGAGGCCGGCTATGGGTGGTTACGTCAAAATCAATGTGGATGCGGGGGTCAAGGAAGGATAAGGGGTGAGTTCGGGGGTGGTGTGTCGAGATGATAGAGGGGTAGTGATGTGGGGTATAACGGTGGCTCGCGAGGAGGAATGGGACCCCAAGTTTGCAGAAGCGATGGCGGTTCATGATGGTTTGGAGGAAGCTAAGACGAGGGGCATCCAACAAGTGGTGGTGGAGAGCGATTGCCTTCAAGTCCTAGATGCACTCAAGGACAAACGTAGCGGGAGAAGCTCCTTTTCGCTTTTAGTTGATGATATTTTATTGCTTTGTAATAGTTTTCAGTCGGTAGTTTGGTCTCATACTAGTCGTATTAATAACTCTGTAGCTCATGCATTAGCTCATGTCGTTCCTAGAATAGTCGGTAAAACGGTGTGGTCATCTTTGTTACCTCCGTGTGCAAACTCGGCAGCGGATTATGATTTATCGTTAATGAATTAATACCTTTCGGGGTGTTTTCTTCAAAAAAAAAAAAAAAAATTGAAATCCCTCATTAAAGTAAACTTTCCTTAAAAGTTCAACATTAACCCAAAGTTAGCGAATCATATTTCGTAGAAAATAAAATTTAAATGGTAAATAAAGGTAGCCCGGGCGTAGCCGGGCATCAAACGTAGTTTTTCTTTGAAGGTAAAACCACTTAGTCTCGATCATTAGATTGGGATCTCTACATCGTACATATAACGTCTCATTAACGCTCTATTACTGCATTCAGAAGACAACCATTAATAAAATATTTAGTTATATACTGTGTCAGGAGACTATCATTAGTAAAAGCTTTAGTTTTGTATTTTTTGTTTTTCTTATTCATGTTCTTAACTCTTTCCCGGGTAGTTCCCACTTCCCAATGATTTCCACTTTATTTTTTATATCATATCGTAGATAATCATAGAAAATCTTAAGAGCTCTTTAAAACAATATCGATGAGACTCAAAAAAATTGGGTGGCTACATAAGTTCCAAATATGCCTTCTATTTATAATCATAGGATCATATCACCTTATACTAATCTTTCGATGTGGGACAATTCTACTATTTATATGTAGTATATTCACCACACCTACGTTATTTTCCAATGTGGGACAAAACATACTAAAAATTACACAATTTTACATACTAAGAAGTTTTAATATGTGCAAATAATATGAAATTTATATTCTAATGATAGCATTTTTACCACGAAGCTAATTATATTATTTTAATAACTTTTTTAACGATACTTTTTTGCCAAGTAAAATGTAAAAGTTTGATATAAAAATTGGAAATATTACTTGAATATAATTTAGGAAATATATATATTATAATAATTAAAAGATTCTCCACTTTACTTTTTACATCAAAATTTATTATTTATGAAACTTTCCTAAATTAATTTTTGATAATGTGGAAGCTCTCAGATCGCTCGAAAAATCTCTCTTTTATAGATATACTAGATTTAATGCCCGTGCGATGCACGGGCCTACAAATAATATCGTCTTATTTAATCTTTTTTAAGGCTATCAATAGGTTATACCATGAGAAAAAAATGATTGTTTCGCGTTATTTTTATTAAAATCATGTAAAACCATTTACATAACCATTGTTGGAAACCAAGAGATTTTTTTACCTAAAAACCCTCCACTAAAATAACTTCTACCAACACTACTACAAATCCAGGCAACTACAACGCCCCTTTAACAACGGTTATTCACGAAAATCA
Source organism: Silene latifolia (assembly GCF_048544455.1). Classification (NCBI taxonomy): domain Eukaryota; kingdom Viridiplantae; phylum Streptophyta; class Magnoliopsida; order Caryophyllales; family Caryophyllaceae; genus Silene; species Silene latifolia. The sequence goes on from NC_133536.1 coordinate 53,321,466, forward strand.
CCATAGACGTTGTAGAACGTATGGCGCGAATTTTACTAAAATTAATTACAACGGTTATGGTTATATAACCGTTGTTATAAGTTTTAACAACGGGTCAAACATGCACAACCGTTGTTAATAATTTGGCGCAAAATTGGCGCAAAGTTAGTGAAAAGTAATCACAACGGTTATTTTTTAAACCCGTTGTTAAAACTTTTTAACAACGGTTTTTGTTTAACAACCGTTGTTAATACTTTCCATACTATAAACCACACAAACACAGATCATCTACAGCCACAAAACACAAACCTTAACACAAACACAAACACAAACACAAACACAAACACAAACACAAACACAAACACAAACACAAACACAAACACAGACAAACACAAACACACACTTTCTCATCGTCTCTTTCTCTCTTTCTCATCGTCACTTTATCATCTCGTCGTCACTGTTGGTTTCATCGTCTCTTACTTTCTCTAATTATCAGGTAAATCTCACCGTCACTGTTGGTTTCATCCTCATTATTTTCTTTTTCTAATTATTTCATTTACATGTATGTGTTTTTATCGATCATTATGTTATTTCTCTAAGTATTATTCGCTTAATTAGCTAGTAAAACAAATTAAATAAAAAAAAAAAAAAGAAGCAATATGATAGAGAGGAATGCATGATAAACTTAATTAATTAATATATATATATATATATATATATATATATATATATATATATATATATATATATATATATGTATAGTGTTGAGATCTTATAAGTCCACCTTTAAGGTGTGAGTCCATAAGTCCCATTTATGGCCAATGGATGAGGAAGATGGAGGGTTGAGATTGGAAGCAAAAAAAGGTGATTAATTAGCTAAATAGACACTCTCTCTCACTACCTTAACTAATCCACCCTAATTATCACTAATTTCACTATATATAATTTATTATTACACCCATTTATCTCTCATCTCACACAATTCATTCACCTTCTCTATCAAAAACCCAATAAATTCAAAACCTACAAATTCAAAAAAAATTCCCCCTCTTTTCCTCACCAACCCACCCCCTCACCCGACACCACCATACCCGACACCACCACCATCTGACGCCGCCACCACCGTCGGCCGACAATAACAACCCAGCCCTCACTCGACACCACCTTACCTGACGCCACCACCACCACCCACGACACCCACACCACAGCCACCATACCACACCCACGACACCCCCACCACAACCACGCAACAACCACCACCAGCGACCCTCAACCTCACGCACACCACCGCCACATCTGACCCTCGACCTCACGCAGCCACCCGCCTCACGCCGCACTGCCGCTCACGGGTTGTGCTCTTGTCGTTTTTTGGTGTTTGTAATTGTTGGTGTTGTTGTCATTGTTTGTCGTTGTAGTTTTGTTTGCTTTTTTTTTTTTTTTTAATTGTTGGTGTTGTTGTCATGTGTTTGTCGTTGTTGTGTTTGTTTTAATTTTTTTTTTTTTTCCTGATTTTTTGTGTGTGGTTGTAGTTTTTATTGTTGTTATTTGTTCTTATTTTACTCTTTTTTGTTGTTATTTGTTATTCTCATTTTCACTCTTTTTTTTTTCTGTTCTTCTCATTTTATTGTGTTTTGTTCTTATCATTCTCACTTTTTTTTTTGTTTTTTCAGAATTTTGTTTTGCTCTTCTCATTTTTTGTTCTCATTTTATCGTCTTGTTATTTTTTTTAGACATAGATCTATTAAAATTATAATTATCTTTATTAAAGTTACATTTTTTTCTATTAAAGTTACACATTTCTCTATTAAAATTACACTTATATATATTAAAGTTAAAGTTATACTTATTTCAATTAAAATTACACTTTTCTCCATTAAAATTACACTTTTTTCTGTTAAAATTATACTTTTTTCTGCTAAAATAACACTTTTTTCGGCTAAAATTACACTTTTTGTTGTTAGAATTACACTTTTTTCTGTTAAAATTACACTTTTTTTCTGTTAAAATTACTCTTTTCTCCATTAAAATTACACTTTTTTCTGTTAAAATTATACTTTTTTCTGCTAGAATAACACTTTTTTCGGCTAAAATTACACTTTTTGTTGTTAGAATTACACTTTTTTCTGTTAGAATTACACTTTTTTTTTGTTAAAATTACACTTTTCTTCATTAAAATTACACTTTTTGCTGTTAAAATTATACTTTTTTTTGCTAGAATAACACTTTTTTCTGCTAAAATTACACTTTTTGTTGTTAGAATTACACTTTTTTCTGTTAAAATTACACTTTTTTCTGTTAAAATTACACTTTTTTCTGTTAGAATTACACTTTTTTCTGTTAGAATTACACGTTTTTCTGTTAGAATTACACCTTTTTTTTTGTTAGAATTACACTTTTTATTAGAATTACACTTTTTGTTGTTAGAATTACACTTTTTTCTGTTAAAATTACACTTTTTTCTATTGGACTAATGTTACACTCTCAATGGACTTGGTCATATTCTCATATTCTCATTGGACTAATGTTACACTCTCAATGGACTAAAATTACATTCTCAATGGACTAAAATTATACTTTTCTAGACTAAAATTACACTTTTCTGGACTAAAATTACATTCTCCTTGACTAAAAATAACAATCTCATTGGACTGAAATTACACTTACCTGGACTAAAATAACACTTTTTGTCATTAAAATAACACTCGTAAAATGCTAAATTACAATAACTTGTGATAAAATTACAAAAATTCAAAATATTATTCGTTAAAATCACTCGGAAAAGATTGAAGTTAAACTTTGTAAAACGCTAAATTCTCGAAAATATTCCTTAAAATTACACTTTTTGCTGTTAGAATTACACTCGTAAAATCCTAAAATGTCGAAAACTTGTCTAAAAAAAAAACGAAAAAAAACTGAAACTGGAAAAGTGTTAAAAAAATTTCCATAAACTTTGAAGTATAAGATAAATGGTGGTGTTAATTGTGTATAATTAATCCATTAGTGAATGTATAATTAAAGCTAGAGAGAGAAAGTGGATTAATTAGTGTATAGAAAACTCATTAGTGTTAAGTATGCTTTTTTGCTTTCAATCTCAACCATCCTTAGTGGGATATCTAAGGGATGTAGTGAGGACTTAGGGATTCAAAATATATGGTGGACTCATTAGAACTTTACTATATATATATATATATATATATATATATATATATATATATATATATATATAGAGAAGAGATCAACTAAGGTCCTTACATATATTAAGTCCATAAGTCCTAATGTGGACGGTTGGATCAAGCAAAGCAATGGCCACGATTTGGCAGTCAAACCCCACTAAACCCCATTAAACTAATATTTTTGATTTACCTCTCTCCTCTTACCCACTAACCCATGCATGCAACACTGTTTATCCATCAGTCAATGATCATTTCCCTCCTCATTTTCTAGACAATTCAAAACAACTTGCGGGTATTTGTGTTTTCCCTCTATTTCCTGTCATTTCGTCTTCCTTTTCTTTCTTCACAATTCTGATAACTCCATTTTCATCATTACCAATTAAGTCCATCCCAACAAACGCCATTTTCATCACAACAAATTAATACAAATTAATACCAAGTCGCGTGCAAACTACTTTGTCTCCATTTTTATAAGGTATTTTCTCCATTCCCTATTTAGTGATTTGTAGTTTGTTTTTTGTTAATTATTGCCTTTGTTAAACTATCATAAAAAGAGTTCATTTGATTTTTCAATCTGCAATTATGGGTTTCTTTGATGTTTATTTGTTCAATTGTTAATTATGGTTGTGCGAGAACAAATTCGAGGTCATTTTATAATTAACAATGGTTTTTGCCAAGAAAAATGCCAAGAAATCTTCCAAGAAATCTAAATCGAAGGTAAAAAATCTCGTCTTGTTGGTATAACTCTTACAGAATGATTTGTAACTTCAATTAAATATCTGTATAACTCTAATCCCAATTGTTGGTCATCTACAGATGGATGTTGTAGAAAGTATTGACACGGGAGTTGATATCCAGGTTAAAAGTTTTGATTTTGATTTATACGTTACTAGATGTCTAACTCTGCTTACTAGATGTATAACTTTATTACTCAATATGTATAACTCTGGTTCCTAGATGTATAACTCTGGTTCCTAGATGTCAAACTCTAATTGTTATATGTATGACTATACTTCTAATTAGTTTCCATACATAGAGTTATACAATATATGCCTACGATTATACAATTTATACCTGGAGTTATTCATTATACATTCTATGCTTACGATTATACATTTTATGACCGAGTTATACATTCTATGACTAGAGTTATACATTCTATTGCTAGAGTTATACATTCTATTACATGGCCAGAGTTATACATTCTATGACTAGAGTTATACATTTTATGGCCAGAGTTATACATTCTATTACATGGCCAGAGTTATACTTTCTATTGCTAGAGTTATACATTCTATTACATGGCCAGAGTTATACAATGTATGGCCAGAGTTAGACATTCTATGACTAGAGTTATACATTTTAATAATAGAGTTATACATTTTAATACTAGAGTTATACATTTTAATAATAGAGTTATACATTCTATGCTTACAGTTATACATTTTATGGCCAGAGTTATACATTCTATGCCTAGAGTTATACATTCTATTGCTAGAGTTATACATTCTATTACATGGCTAGAGTTATACATTCTATGACTAGAGTTATACAATGTATGGCCAGAGTTAGACATTCTATGACTAGAGTTATACATTTTAATAATAGAGTTATACATTAATGGCTCAAGTTACACATATAATTTTACACATTATATAATCTGAATCCCTTTTTATTTGTCTACTGAGATGGATGATGCACCAAATCCGAGAAGGAGCGATTCCCAGGTTCAAAGTTTGAGCTTTTTATAATGTTGTCATTTGTTGTATAACTCGATTACATTTTGAATAACTTTTCTTTGTCAGAATGTATAACTCTTGATATTTTCTCGATTAACTCTATTATCGGAATGTATAACTTCACTTATATTTTGTATAACTCTATTATCAGAATGTATAACTTTACTTATATTTTGTATAACTCTGACTATTTATTGTATTACTTTAATTCACAGTATGTCTATTTCTTTGTTCCAAATATCTATAATTGCAAGTACAGTGTGTATAATTTTGTGTGTTGTCTTTGCTTTTCCCGGATGGTTGAGGCCAAGCCAAGGGTAAAGAGGGTGCATGAAATAACGGTTTCGTGTCGACCTCAAAGACTTGTTTCTCTCATTGAAAATCTTAATGAGGATCGGTGTCCATTTGTTAAGAAAATTGGGTTTGGTGGCCTTTTGGAGCTCAAGATTAGGAGCTTCCCACTTGCACACGTTCGCCTGTTCTTGGAATCCTTCTCTGACAACTCATATGTGTTCAGGGCTTCGCGGAAGAAGGAGTTTATGATCAGTAAGCATGACGTGCATGACTGTTTCTTGTTACCTTTAGGACCCAACCCTCTCCCTTTGGTGCCTGTGAGCACGCAGAAGGGGTCCACCGACCCCGAGAATAAGGAGCTGAAGGACAAATGGCGGGAAGCGTACGGGGTGGCCAAAGGGAATAGTGCTATACCCTTAGGGAAAGTTCACAAGCAACTTGTGGAGTACGAGGAGGCGGACGATCAATTTTGGAAGCTATTTGTGTTGTTCGTATGTCTTCATTCCTCGCACCCACCCCAAACAATGGGATAGATTGGAAGTCGTTAAGGGTCGTAGAAGATCCTAAAGCCATCCCGCATTTTGGTGGTGCTCTTATATTTTGGACATGACGGTGAAAGCGGGTCGATCGTAAAAAGGGGGTAACAATGTTGAATGGGTGTATCCCCTTCCTCATGATAAGCTACTTTCAGCGATATGATTACAAGGGTAAGCCTTGTAATAGTGATCTTCCTTTGATTAAACATTGGGATGAAGCTTCGCTTGTAGAGAGGGTAAAATTTGAGGTGGGTCAAGGGGGATTGGGTACTTTAACCTTGTCTAAGACCAGGTATCCGAGGTGCCTTCAAGACCCCTCTTATGGAAGGAGTGTGGACGATGTGACCTCGGCGCCCGCGTGAACCCAAAATACTTTGTTGCTAACAGCCCCCACACCCCCTCAACCCCGCCCAACTTCCGAGAAGAAGTTCATTCAGATAGAACTACCGGCAGGGGTCGAGGATGACCAGGAATTGAAAGCTAGGGTTGTCGATGTAAGTGCAAACTATTATATATTTCTGCAGATGGATTCTGTTTCAATTTGAACGTACCCATATATTATAATATAACTAACTTACTGTACTTCTTGGATGCAGGGTACTCACGAGCTTTATCTGCAAATGCAAAGGAACGCTATTGTGTTCTATTCATGGTATCGAGATGCAACCGCACGGATCAAAGTCAGAACTAGTGATCCGACGGTCCTAAATGCTAGTCAGGCCTCTCAAGAATTCTTTGAGGGTGAAAAGATTCAAAAATACGTCGCCGAAGTCGAGCAGTTGAGAAAGGTCAAGGTTTCGTGGGTAACGCCCGAATTTGGAGAGGTAGTTCGAGCCTCCCAAAAAACTGTCGGAATCGATGCATCTACGCGTCAAATCGGTGAAGTTCTTGAGAGTCTCGGCAATGATGGGGGTGGATGGGGTGGTAACCCCCGTGTTGAGCCGCGTCGAGAGTCCGTCAAAGCCGACACGCCAACGAAATCAATTGCAGTTTCGTGGTCAAAGCCGTTGTCACCTGCTAGCCCAGGGTTAGAGGATCAAGTTGTGTGCAGCCCCGTCCCAAGTGTCAGGCAACTGTTGTTGGAGTCGAGTTACACCGAGGAAGAAATTGACGAATGTATCGGACCGTCAAAGGACGATGAGGCTCGCCCGGGACAGGTGATGAGGGGCATGAGCACGTTCATGAGGACGGATTGAATGAAAATGCTGAAAATGTTGGAAGATTGGCGACACATCGACCATGAAAGCGGCGCAGACATTGTAGGCCAAAGGCGACGGACGGTCGAGAATCTTTCGAATCTCGGCCCGTGGTAGGTGATGCGGTGCATGAGCAAGTTCATGGGGAGGGATTGCCAGAAATTGTTGAACGATTGTCAGACAATCAACCGTCAGATATGGTGATGGAAAAATCTACGGTCCCGGTGGGTTTGGACACACAAGAATTGATGGAGTGTCTGTTTTTCTCTTTTTGAAATGAAGGAAGCCGCACGTGGACTTCCAGCGACGGGAGTGGTCCTGGTGGCGAGGTAAGTTTGTTAATTTGCGATAAATACTTTTTATACAATCGTTTTTTTTTTGTTTATTGGTCGTGTATAACTCTAAGTTGATCAAGTATAACCTTGTTGAAACTTATGTTGAAGCCTTGTAAATGTAGTGCCACCGCACGCAGTAGGTTGGTACAACTCTTAACCAGTATATGACTACAGTTATACAGTATATGACTAGAGTTATACAATATATGCTTTGGAGTTATACATTAGATAGCTGGAGGTATATCTAGAGTTATACAAATATATTTATACATTATAGTGTATACGATTATACATTTTATGGTCGAGTTATACATTCTATGCTTACGATTATACATTTTATGGCCGAGTTATACGTTTGGTGTTTAATTTTGTTATTTTTCATTCATGCCTACAGTTATACAGTATATGACTAGAGTTATACAATATATGCTTTGGAGTTATACAATATATGCTTTGGAGTTATACAATATATACAGTATATGACTAGAGTTATACATTATAGTATACGATTATACATTTTATGGTCGAGTTATACATTCTATGCTTACGATTATACATTTTATGGCCAGAGTTATACGTTTGGTGTTTAATTTTGTTATTTTTCATTCATGCCTACAGTTATACAGTATATGACTAGAGTTATACAATATAGTGTATACAGTTATACATTTTATGGCCAGAGTTATACATTCTATGCTTACAGTTATACATTTTATGGCCAGAGTTATACGTTTGGTGTTTAATTTTGTTATTTTTCATTCAGGCCACTGTTAAAAAGGATGTAATTGAGAATGTTGAACAACATTCTAACAATGGGGGTGGGAATGTAGATGTTGTCGGCCGTGCGGAGATCACCCCGGGGGATCCTTCAACGGAATGTACTGGAAATGAAATCCCTCTGACTTTCATGAGCACGGCAGATTTGAATGAGGCATTTGCCGGGGTTGAGGAGCGAACGATTGGTGCTGCCAAAGAAGGTTTGGTAGTTGAAATTAGAGATGCTAGGGTTGAGCCTGTTGCGCCACTCCCACCCCCTATTTATGTGCCGCGATGTGACATGATCCACCATCCGTTCTTCCGCATTCAACCGCCCCCTTCCGTGTATGGACATTGTACCGAGAACCTAGGTTGTTCTCGTGGATTGCGGGCACCCGATCCTGACCAGCACGTATGCTCACAGTGGTTGCGATTTAACAAGGAACGTTTCAGGACGGTGTTCAGGGTGAGGAAGGATGTAATGGATTATGTCTTTGATGAATTCCACGACCACAAAAAATCGTAAGTAAAATATAAGTTTTACCTATATTTCAATACGACAGTCAAACAGGCCATGAATGCATTCCCTTGCTGCGTGTCTCAATTTTGCTAATCCTTTGTAGGGAACAATTGGTCACATATCCCTGTCCAAACTGCATAACGCGTATTGATCTCCGGTCGTTGATGCCCGGAAACAGTTCTCGGGAAATGTCATCGACTGCTGGTCTGTACTACTCAATCAGCTTACGCACGCGAACACCGCAGTTGTTTCCACTTCGCGCTGTTTCTTTGGCCTATCTCACGCTGTAAGTGTGCTCGAACTTCGCAAGTTATTTTGTGACAAACTGTACGTAACTTATGATACAAGCTGCCAACCCCCGTCTATCATTTTTATAGGCCCTAGCAATTGAAATTTGGCAAGGCAGGAAGAAAAACTTGGTTGTTGATCATTCTGAAGGCTTTTGTTACTCGTGGGACACGTGGCAAGAGTCGTGTACTAGTCCATTCCAACTGGACTCCGATATGGTGAGCTCAGATATCAATATAGAGACATTTACATACTGGAAGGGAGCTTTATTTTCGTAGAGTTTAACAGTATATGCTTAGAGTTGTACAATATATGCTTTAGAGTTAGGCATGGAGTTTTACCTAGAGTAATACCTGGAGTTATACACTACACTGTATATGCTTACAGTTATAGATTTTAGGGCTAGAGTTATACATCCTATGACAAGAGTTATACAGTATATAACTTTAGCTTTCAGAATTATACATAATGTACAACTGCAAGAATATACTGTATAACTCTGGAAATTGAATGTACAACTCTACACATATAATGTACAACTCTGGGCACAGACTGTATAACTCCAACTACGCACAATATGTATGCCTCTAATCTGCTAATTATGTTTTATAACTCTTAGATTTTTGGTGCATGTTTGTAGGTTTTCGTCCCGGTAAGCACTGGCGATGAAGATCATTACTCTTGCATTTGCATAAATTTCCGCTCTCAGCAGATCGAGTATCTTGATAACCGTTCTTATGAGGACGATCTTCTGAAATTACCATACGGAGGGATTGCGCGTATTACTGTAAGACTTATAAAACTGGTGACTAGATTAATTATCAGCTCCATTTGATTTGTTAATACGTCTTCCCCTTTTAAACGCCTTGCCTAACTTCCGCCAGGCTGATGCAATGGGAAAGTATATGGCCTACAAAGGGCTCGACAAAGGCAAGAAAGTTGAAGGGTTCCCTTTTGTCAACATCAAATTCAACTGGCAGGGAGCAGGACATAGTGTCAATGACTGTGGTCTGTACGTCATGGTTCATATGTTGCTGTACCGTGGAGAGCCATTCGATTGTACCCTAGGGATCGAGGAAAGCAATGATCTTTGCGCGGCGGAAATTGCTGCAACCCTTGTCCTCAGTGACATTAACGAGGACAGGGAAGATGTGTTATCCAGGGTAACAGCTTTTAAGGAGCTTAAAGACCGTGAATTGGAGGAGGTGCGTGATAAACAGAGGACAGCCGGCAACACAAGTGGAAGGAAGAGAGGTGTTGGAAACGCCGGAGAGAACAGTTCTGCGAAACGACCTTGCTCTAAGGTCAGTTCAACCTTCCAGACTCCACCTTCCAAAGTAGCCCTGGGCCGGACGCCGTCCAGTCGGGCCCTCTCAGCTGTTAATAGCCGCTCCCGGGGTAAGGGCGATGGCCTTGGTTGCACCAAATATTGCGGGGTACCAGACGCAAACCTTGCCGTGGTCGCCAAAATGCTGAAGATGAACAAGGCATTAACTAGGGATATCCCGGTGTATCGCAAACAAGTGGCTGATTACGTTTTCCTTGATGACTACAAATATCCAAATGAGTAAGCTGTCTAAAATCCTAATGTTTTATCATATTAAGCTATATCAATATAGACACATTTCCATACTGGAATTCTACCTTTTTTTGTATAACTCTGGTTCCTAGATGTATAACTCTGGTTCCTAGATGTCAAACTCTAATTGTTATACATTTTATGGCCAGAGTTACATTCTATACAATTAGTTTCCATACATAGAGTTATACAATATATGCCCACAGTTATACAATTTATACCTGGAGTAATTCATTATACATTCTATGCTTACAGTTATACATTTTATGGCCGAGTTATACATTCTATGACTAGAGTTATACATTACATGGCCAGAGTTATACTTTCTATTGCTAGAGTTATACATTTTTGTGCGTACGATTATACATAATATGCTCGAGTTGTACAATTTATAATTTGGAGTCATACGTTTCATCAGTGAACTTATGCAGCCATTTTAATATAGATTACTTTCCCATTTAGTATACGTCATAGCCTCGATTAACACCTTCATCCGCACTACGGTGAACCACTTGTGAGTTACGGCGCACGGAATAATTAATAGGTTGCAAATGTTGTCTATGCTCCCTGAGACACCAATGGATGAAAAAGTTATTGAGTGTTGGTCCTTGTTGCTTAATCGATTGGAGGCAGAGGATTGCGCGATGTTTCGTTCGTCTTTCTTCGGTATCCGTCATATGGTATGGTCCTAATCAATCCTTTACTATGTTATAAGAGTTGCACATACCCTCTTAAAAACTTTCACAGTGGTAAGTAAGTATAAAGTTATACATACCCTCCCTGGAGTTAAACATTTTGTTTTGAGAAGTTATTAACAACCAGTATATACTTAGGCATTCTTCATTTTGCTGTAAGAGTTACTGTGAAACTCCAATGCACAACCCCTATAACTCCACCGGTATCCTCATTCATATACTGCTACTTGAACAGGATATAATCTTGAGCCTTGTTCGAAACCCTGTCCAACAAACACCGGACACCGAGATGTTGTACCATACGTGGGACGTCTTCCGAACCGACTGTGGCAAAGATTTCAGCTTGAAGGCTGATTTAATCTTTGTACCCATTAAGATTGAAGCGCATTATGCATGTGTGTGTATCAACTTTAATTCTAGGACGATTGATCTCCGGACAAGTAAGTACTATTCAAGTCCGCGGCAATCGGAGATATGCAAAGCATGTCACGTCATTGTAAGTGGAATTAAATTGTAATTATGTTCAACTAAAAAGCGTTATAGGGGCTTTCACAAATCTCACTTTTTGACGTTCTTGTCTCTGCCAGGCGAGCTTCATGAGCGACTACTTGGAGGCTAGGGACGACGCGAAGAGCAGAGCGAAAGACATACCGTCGTTCCAGTTCCGACAGATCCGTTTGCACGGCATCCGCAAACGATAAACGACACCGAGTCCTGGGTTGTTCTCGCATGATGCACATGTTAATGTACGAGGGTGAAAGTTTTGTTCACGTTGATCTCGAGAGGAAGGTGAATCGTCGATATTTGGTGATCCAGTTGGCAGCGACGCTTCTCCTAGCTGACATGAACATCATCGGGAAGGAGTTCGACCAAGGTCAATGGTTTCATTGGCGATAAATTACAGATTCTGAAGGTAGTAGAAAACAGACGGAAAGCAGCGCGGAGAGGAGATAAAAAACCTGCGAAAAAATAGAATGGATCCCTTTGATTTCGTATTCTCTTTTTTGGAACTCTAGAATGTTGTCAAGAAACTCCTTAACAACTTAGACAACTTGTTGGAATAGATTGTTACTACATCATCTTGGTTAGTCATAAATAAAATCCAAGTTTTGAGATAAGTGTTAGAGTTATACACTCTGTGGAGTAAAGTTATACAAATTATGTGCAGGAGTTATACAACATTTATTAGACAGCCAAGAGTTATACAAAAAACATCAAGAGTTATACAAACTGTGTACAAGAGTTATACAACATATGACTCATAGTTATTTAAAGGCAAATTTTATTAGCCAATTATGAGTTTTGCAAAAAATAACAAGAGTTATACAAATTTTGAACAAGAGTTATACACTCTGTGAAGTACATTTATCCATGTATGGGTAAGAGTTGTACTTAAAGCCACTGAAATTATAATTCCTTCTTAAAGCCACTTTTAAATATTGAATATGTTGCCATGAACAGAAGTCATCAAAATAATGTCATAGAGTTGTACAACATTAGCTTCAAATTTCACACACCATATTGCGAAGTTATACAACGGAAGGTGCAATCACCATCAAAATAGACAAAAGCTAGCTATTAAATACCCGTTCCGTCTCACCAGATTTTTTACCTTTTAAAGAAAAAAAGATTGTAAATAATTTGTTGAGACGGGGGTATTTTTCTACTACCTACTACTACAACATGTTAAGTTTCTCTATCCTTCTTCTTCGTCGTCTTCGTCTTCTTCTTCTTCTTCTTCTTCTTCTTCTTCTTCTTCTTCTTCTTCTTCTTCTTCTTCTTCTTCTTCCTCTTCCTCTTCTTCTTCTTCTACTCCTTCAGATGCTGGTGAAGACGGTGGATGCTCAGAGAATGGGTTAGGACAGTTCCGTTTATCGTGGTGTGCCATTTGTTTACAGTTATTACACATGCGCTTTGGCTTAGAAGCCAAGGCAATGGCTTTAGCCTTAGCTGACACCATTCTTTTACCACTGCCTTTGTTTTTCGATTGTTTTGGTGGAAGTATTGTTACCTCGTCACTGGCGGGGCAACCAAGGATTTGCTCAAATTCCTGTTGCTTTGTTAAATCCTTCTTGTACGGTAAAAGTTTCTCCTTGAACTCTCTAATTAACGAGCTTAAGTTCACAACTTCAGTCTCACTCGCGCCACGAAGTAAACCAATGGTTGAATGAACTTCTGACCACAACTTCACCATCGCAACTTCTTTTGCATCAGCGCTACTATTTGTTTCCATTTGTACACCATCACATTTCGATAATCTGAAGTGCAATGCATCCTTTTTCCATCTTGTAGAAACGTAATCAATTGGAATTGTCTTCATGCCGTTAGCCGACAAAATCCGGACTATATGTCGACACAGTAAATCCCATCCTTTCAAACATCATACATTTTGCCTTTGTGTAGCCTCGTGTCCCCGTAATCCAATTAAATTATGCAGTTAGTAGTCTTATACATATAATAATAAGAGTTAAACATTATCACGCAGAGTTATACATATGGCAACAAGAGTTATACGTTAAAGCTACGATTATTCAAACTAAATTGAGTTATACTACAAATAGTCTAGATTCAGTGAAAAATTGAATAAGTTCTAATGTTATTCGAAAGTAGATTTATACATATGGCAACAAGAGTTATACATTCTGAAAGCTAAAGTTATTCAAAATGTAATCAGAGTTATACTACAAATGACAACGAGTTCATTGAAAAATTGAATTTCTAATGTTATTCAAGGTAGAGTTATACATATGGCAACAAGAGTTATACATTCTGCAAGTAGAGTTATGCATATAATAAGAAAAGTTATACATTCAGAAAACTTAAGTTATTCAACATGTCGATTTTTTATACGGTGATAATCTAGTTCAGTTCGAACAATTGTATAACTTCTATGTTCGACAATGTAACTTTGGTACTATATCTAGCAACTTCACCAACTACTACATAAAGTTGATGCCAAAATGTTGTTACCTGGGTTGTACTCTACGTTGAAACTTTTCTTTCTGATTGAATCCTTTACGACAGTCACTTCAACTCCATCGACTTCAGCATAGCCGACACTCTTACATGTATCGGTTGAGCAAATGACCTCTAGTTGGAATTCCTTGAAAACCTCACGGGTATAAACATCCGACGCATTTTCCTCTATGGGTAAATGCGTCCCCATTGCCGGTGTTGAGTGTCGGTTTTCATGGTCAAGTCTCTTCTGCGTATGCCGTTGATGGTCCATAGCGCTTTCAAAACGCATCCAAAACTCCACTAACGTACCTGACTTCTGCTCGAACTTCTTAAAAAAACTATTAGTGCTCTCGATCTCCGGGTTGTCCTCATTACACCACCCATGTTCAAGTCCCTGCAATGTGCCATCACCCATTGGCTCCTTTTATCGTACGCTTCAGAAACCGGTCTTCGTTCACAAGACCATGCGCTTCCATTATTTCTCGCCCACCTAGCGTCAAAGTAAATGCTTCGATGTTGTCGTCCCATATAATGTTGTTCAATTTCTGAATGAACTCCTTATAATCCTCCCTTGTCACCCCGACCTTTGATGGCACCTTGTTCATTATATGCCACATGCAAAATCGGTGGCGTGCGATCTTGAAAGCAAGGGGTACGGCCTTAATAATGCCGGACAACGATCCGTGATAATGTACTTGGGTTCCTTTCCTCCCATGGCATTGAAACCCGTTGAAAACCCACTGGAAGGATTCATGGTCTTCATGGGCAATCAATGCCCCACAGAATGTCACCGATCGCTTATGGTGATCTATGCCAGTGAATGGCGTGAAAATCATATCGTACTTGTTTGTTGAGTACGTTGGGTCGTACGACACTGCATCTCCAATAACGGAGTAGTTCCTTCTAGCGGTTCTGTCAACCCCATATTGCGCTTCAAGGTCTGTTATCCTTATCAACTTCATAATCAAAATAAAACCCCTGCCTATTTTGTGCCATATTCTTGAACCGGTCAATGAACAATTGACCGTCCCGTTTATGGATGAAGCACTTCACATCTCGGTGGAAGTTCTTAAAATCGGTTAAGGATGCACCAATGTTCTCGAACCCGTTTACGAACTCCTTACACATGTTGTACGTCCTTGTTGCTCCTATCCTCAACTGCAGTGGACAACAAATCCTTATCGGTCTTTGATTAATAACCAAGAATTCCTCAACTATAACCCTTTCAGCTATTCTTATAACTTCTTATTATTTATAACTTTTAGGTTTACATAACTTTATCATCTCCGTGAATAACTTCGAGGAAGTTTGCCATTTAATTAGTGGATGTTTGTTTAATAGTAAACTAACCCTGGAGTTGTACATTATCAAGTACTTGTGAAAATCTTCTATGTTCCGCGACATCTTAAATCGACGATCCTCACTCGATACAAGCTCGTGATTATGCCCCATGTGGAATCGGTCAATTACTAGTAATCCATTCTTCATAAATAGCCTCACATGTGCTTTACACCCTACCCTCTTGATTTGTATATTTCCTCGGTTCGCAGATTCTTTTTCCCCATTGCATTCCTTCTTCCGTAATCCCGATCTCATTTTTTTTAATTATCGCCTCTCCTTTTGGGACATATGTGAATCCCCTCTCTCGCAAACCAAAGCAACTTTGACTCGATTTCACCGTCACGCCATTTTTTCGTCGAGTACTTCCGAACATCAAACCCGGTTGCCAATGCATAAACTTTATAGAATGTCACCGCCTCGTCGATTTCAAAAAATTGTTGCCCTACACACGGTGTAAACTCCACGCCAAATGCTTACAATACTCGTTTTTCATTTGCCTTGCGACCATCGACGAGAATCAATCAACCATGAAATGATTAAGAAATACATAATTCAACGCATATCTTTGTATAACTCTATGCACATACGGTATAACTCGGCCACAGATCGTATAACTATGGGTGTATAATGTATAACTTTAGTCATACAATTTATAACTCGGGCACGTAACGTATAATCGTAGTCGGATAACGTATAACTCTAGTCATACAATGTATAACTCTAGTCATACAATGTATAACTCTAGTCACAGTTTGTATAACTCTAGTCATACAATGTATA
Organism: Silene latifolia; assembly: GCF_048544455.1. Classification (NCBI taxonomy): domain Eukaryota; kingdom Viridiplantae; phylum Streptophyta; class Magnoliopsida; order Caryophyllales; family Caryophyllaceae; genus Silene; species Silene latifolia. Next base: position 53,337,635 of record NC_133536.1, read on the forward strand.
ACTCTAGTCACGGTTTGTATAACTCTAGTCATTTAATGTATAACTCTAGTCACTTTGTGTATAACTCGGTCACGAGAATGTAAAACTCTAGTCAAATAATGTATAACTCTAGTCACAATATTTATAATTCTAGTCATTCAATGTATAATCGTACTCACAATGTATAACTCTAGTTATACGATGTATAACTCTAGCTACAAAATGTATAACTCTAGGCAGAGATCGTAAGATGTATAACTCCTTCCACACAATGTATAACTCTTAGCAAATAATGTATAACTCTAGGTATATAATGCATAACTCTAGGCATAACTCTACATTCTAAGAGTTATACATTTAATGAAACAACACAGTATATGGAATGCGAAGGGTTATAAGATTTCAAGGAGGGATATGGCACAACTTCCTAAACAAAATTCGTATGAATTTAAGCATCAAACCCAGGACATATTAATTACAAAACAACTCAAAGGACACATTACTAATTATAAATTCATTCTACTATCTAAAAAACCAGTTCATTATATCCCTAAACTCAAAACCCTAAATCGTTAAAACCCATCAAATTCCTTCAACAACAATGAATGATGCCATTCGTAATACATGCATTATGACCGAGTACAACAAGAGTTTCATACGCCGGTTGCTTGACATTGAGAGGAGGTACAAGACCTACCTTGAGGACGCTCAGATCGCACTCAAGGACGCCAAAGAAAATGGCTTGTCGAGAGCAGAGATAATGCGGCTATTAGAAGATATTGGAAATGCGGAACGAAACCTCCAAATAGCAAAGGAGGAGAGGATGAATATCATAGAAGAGAATTCATCCCTATATGAACACCTAAGAACTGTATTTTTAGCAATGCATTAAGTTTATGCATCTATATCTATTAATTAAGATGTGGGTTTGTTTTACTCTCCTCTCCATCATCTTCTTTGTTTTATTTTATTTATTTTGTTTTACTAACAAACACAGAAAAACCAAGCGAATAATTAATAAATAAGGATTTGTTGTATAACTCATGCAAATAACATGCAGAAAAAACAATGACGGAGAAAAACACATGCAAATAACATGTATAACTCTGGGCACAGAATGTATAACTGCAGGCATTTAATGTATAACTCTGATCATAAAATGTATAACTCTAGACACAGCTCGTATAATCTGCAGGCATTTAATGTATAACTCGATCATAAAATGTATAACTCTAGACACGGCTCGTATAACTATGCATTTCTTTGTATGACTCTATGAACAGTTTGTATAACTCTAGTCATGCGATGTATAACTCTAGCTAAGAGTTATACAATGTGTATCTAGAGTTATACATCGCATGACTAGAGTTATACATTATCTATATCTATTAATTTAAGTCACAATGACTGTTCATTGAGTTATACATTGTGTATAACTCTAGGTTTTTAATGCATAACTCTAGGCATACTTTACTAATTATATTAATTAAAAAATAAATATATTAATTAAAAACATGTATAACTCTGGGCACAGCCTGTATAACTTTTAGCATATAATGTATAACTCTACTCATTCAATGTATAACTGTAGGTAGATAATGTATAACTCTAGTCATACATTGTATAACTCTAGTCATACAATGTATAACTCTAGTCATACATTGTATAACTCTAGTCATACATTGTATAACTCTCTCCTCATAAATCAAAGGACACATTACTAAACAAATATATTAATTAAAAAATAAATCAAAGGACACATTACTAATTATAAATACATTCCAGTATCTCAATAACCAGTCCATTATATCCCTATCTCCACCCTCAACTCCAAACCCTAAATCTTTAACACCTAATAAACTCCAAACTTCCTTCAATAATGAATGATACCATTCGTTTAACATGCATTACCACCGAGTACAACAAAAGATTCATAAGCCGCTTGAGGGAAATCGAGAAGAAGTACAGGGAATTCCTTAAGGATGCTCGGATCGCACTTAAGGACGCAAAAAAAAAATGGCTTGTTAGAGCAAAGCAGAATCTGCACTATTAGAAGATATTGCAAAGCTGCTGAACGAAACCTCCAAGTAGCAAAGCGGGGAGAGGATGAATCTCATAGAAGAGAGGCGCATCCCTATATGAACATCTAAGAACTGTAGCTTCAGCAATGTATTAAGTTTATGTATCTATATATCTATTAATTAAGTTCATGTATCCTCTCCATCATCTTCTTTGTTTTATTTTATTTAATTTGTTTTACTAACAAACACAGAAAACCAAGCGAATAATAATTACAGAAAAAACAATGACGGAGAAAAACACATGCAAAGAACATGTATAACTCTGGGCACAGCCTGTATAACTTTTAGCATATAATGTATAACTCTACTCATTCAATGTATAATCGTAGGTAGATAATGTATAACTCTAGTCATACATTGTATAACTCTAGTCATACATTGTATAACTCTAGTCATACATTGTATAACTCTAGTCATACTGTGTATAACTCTAGTTATACGATGTATAACTCATACATACATTGTATAACTCTAGTCATACATTGTATAACTCTAGTCATACAATGTATAACTCTAGTCATACATTGTATAACTCCAGACATACATTGTATAACTCTAGACATACAATGTATAACTCTAGTCATACATTGTATAACTCTAGTCATACTGTGTATAACTCTAGTTATACGATGTATAACTCTACCTACACAATGTAAAACTCTTCTCATAAAATGTATAACTGTAGGCATATAATGTATAACTCTATGGATATAATGTATAACTCCAAACACATCAGTATATGCTAAGAGTTATACATTATATGCCTAGAGTTATACATTGTAGAGTGTATTACTGTAGTTCCAGAATGTATAACTCTAGTCATACAATGTATAATTCTTACCTATATATGGATAACTGTACTTCACAGAATGTATAACTCTAGGCATATAATGTATAACTCTATACACCGTCTCGTATAACTCTAATCATACAATGTATAACTCTTGACACAGCCTGTATAACTCTAGGCATATAATGTACAACTGTCCACATCCTATAACTTCACTTAATGAATGTATAAACTTCAGCTATAACATGAATAACTATATCAAAATTGCTTGGTTAGTAAAAGTTTTTACGCACAATTTAGGGTTTGAGTTACTCTGTTACTTGAATCTGCAGGAAATTGTCAAAGAGTTTTACAAAAACCCACGATGAATATAGAAGCGCATGTTGACATCAGATATCTTGAAGTTATTCATATTTGGGTCAGAGTTATACAAAAACCCACGATGAATATAATTCGTACTTTATCAAGCTTTTAAATTTCCATCATTTTTTGCCATCAACAACAAGCTACCAAAATAAAATAAGAACCTGTCATTTTTTGCCATTAACATCAAGCTACACTAATAACCTAGACACAAATAAGAAAGTAAACAACTCACCATTGACGGCAACTTCAATCTGCATATGATCCATTTCACAAACACTGACTGTCATTTCCCTGCTTGTTTCTCTGATGAACACTGAGAATTTAATTTCTCTTCAACAAAGTTATTTGATGATGATCACTGATGTAGTTTTACATGTGCGCTGAAATTCCTCTTATTTTTTTGATGATTGATATTGTATTTTACAGTATTTAGGATCGTTTTTTTGAGGATTTTTTAGGGTTTTCGCTTGTTCAGATGTTTTGAATGGTGAAAAGAGGAGGGAAGCATGCAAAATGATATAGGAGGCTTTGTTTATTGCTATTATCCGCGGGATTTCATATGCACGCAGTACATAAACAGTGAAAGTGGTCCCTCTCTCACACAATCACCATTTCCCTTTTTTTTTTGCTCCAAAAACCACGCCCTCTCTCCTCATCTCATCCCTTCAATCCCTTCATCCAAGGGCTCTTATAAAGACTTAGGGCCTTATAAGGTATGAAGGCCTTATAAGAACCCTTCTCTATATATATATATATATATATATATATATATATATATATATATAAATACATAATTTAAAAAAAGAATTACATTGATAAAAATGCAATTCTTATATTTTCATATAGAGTCTTATTCTCTTATATGATATCCATCCTCTCCTCCTTAGCTATTTGGAAGTTTCGTTCAGCAGTTGTTATATCGTCATATAGCTGCAATAACTGTTGCTCTGTCAAGCCATTTTTTTTGGCGTCCTTGAGTGCAGATCGAGCATCCACAAGGTAGCTCCTGAAACTGTCATCAATGTGGAGCAACCGGCGGATGAAGCTGTTGTTGTTCTCGATCATAGTAAGAGTCTTAAGGATGATATCATTCATTTTGTTGATGAAGTTTGGAGTTTGTTTGAAAGATTAATTAGGGTTTGGAGTTTGTTTTAGTAGTTAGGGTTTGGAGATAGTGAGATAATGGAATGGTGGTTGAGATAATGCATGTATTTATACTAAGTAATGTGTGGTTTGAGTTATTTTTTTAATTAATATATGTTTAGGAAGTTGTGCCATAATCATTATCATATCTCTCTCTGCTGCTTCAAATCTTATTATAACCCTTCTCATTCCATATATTGTCCATTCATATGCACATGGATGGCAGTAATAATGCATGCATCAGAATTATAATGGGCCGTAATTATGCATGCATCTAGTAATATTTAATTTTTTTTTTTTTAAAAACAAACAACAACGGTTATTGAGAAACAATTCGTTGTCTTTAGTTATAACAACGGTTTTTTATATTACAACCGTTGTTATAACTTTTCCACCAAAATTGAGTCATACTTTCCACAACGGGTTTTTATACTTAAAACCGTTGTTAATAGTTTTACCAACGGGTTCCTTAAGAAAACCAACCGTTGTTAAAACTTTTTACAACGGACGCTTTAACAACGTCCGCTTTTTTATATAACAACGGTTTTTAACCGTTGTTATAGCCTGTATCTGTAGTAATGCAATCACTATTTTCCATAATAATGGCATTAAGGTCTTTTGTTATATGATTTTACAATGTGGTATTGTAAAATTGTTTTACAGAGACTTACTTAAAATTTAAAACAATGTAAACATCTCTAAAGAAAACAAACCAACATCAACGCTCAAATAATATTTGAATTTATTTGACCTTGATTACTACTCATCAACGATATTCATAGACAACAAGAAAACAAAAGTGGAAATAATTACTATATAAATTAATGTAGAATAATGATAATAAATCTCGAAATCATTCCATGCTCATCGTTTATATAGTTTTACAAAATTTTGACGTAGATTCTCATCCCATGTCGAATGTTGTCACACATAAATACGCAGTAAAGACATTTACATACTACTCTTTTAACTATACTCGAAAACTCTATCAATAATATCAACCCATCTAACTTCATTAATTATTAATTAATTAGATCTCTTGTGCTGCAACTCTTCTGGCAGAGAACACAAAACCACACTTTGTGCATGTTCTTACAAAGTTACAATTATGAGATTTTCAATCTTTTTTTATTCGGATTAACGTCAAACATGTAGGAATAATAACCCAAAGTCTGAAACTATATCTGCTGTGATTTGCTTTGTATGTTTTTTTTAAAGTTTATCAAAGAACATTAATACTCATTATTATTACCTCTTATAGTTATAATTTTTAAAATAAATTTAAGTCTTTTATTGGTAGTTCATAAAAGTTGGAGACTCTAATATCATTCGAATTTTTTTTTACGAAAGTTGGACTCTCAGTAATGTTTCGAAGTTTTGCTAATAGTTTTGAATGAGGTTTGCTTAACTTAATTCTCTATAAAAGATAAAAAGAATACTTATTTATTGTTTTTGCCGTATGTATTTTATTCCGTTTTCCACAAAGTTTTGTAGTATCGTGTTTGTTTAGCGTTTGATCTGCCAAATGTGAAAAAAAAAAACTATGGGTTTACATATTTTGATGAACCATTATTTTCGTGTTTTATATTTAACTGACATATGTTCACTATTTTGGATTCAATTGCATTTTGTTAGGAGCAAGCTTAAGATTGAATGAGCCTTTCATTACATCAAAATCAAAATATAGAAAAAACTTAAAAAAAAAAATAGAGAAAATAACTTTCTGATTTCTCACGAAACAACAAAAACATGTTGAAATAATTCAAAAATCGAAACTTTATCTATTTGCTAAGCATTATGCCATTAAAGAGGTACGAAGTTATTATGTCACGATCAATAACAAAATGGTCACGAAATATAGATAAAAGGGTAAGAAAGACTGGTGTCTCAATAACTTATTGAAAGATCGTATCTCCCAAGTTTTAGTGCTTGTCTAATTAGTATTCAAGTAACTATGGCTTTACAATATAACCACAAGTAAAGAGGCCTAATATGCAAAACTACAATTAGTGAGGTACTTTGCAAACACCGATCGTCAATAATAACGGAAAAGATGATCTTTATGGATGATATGATGTTTCACCCTTACACTTTCACTCTGTATGTTTAATATTGGGCAGACAGCCAGACACTCGTATAACCTGCAAACACAACGATGCATTCAAGTTAGTGAAACCATACAAAACAATAGAAAACTGAACTTTACAGCTAGTATAATTCATGTAAATACTAAAAAAAAAAAAAAACAATGTTAATGCTAGCATCAAGTCTATAAAATAATGCGGAAATCGAAACATGGTATAAGTTATACGCATAAGAGACATATGACCCTCGACTTTTGATTGAATTAATTGTATATATAGGCCTTCGGTTTTCGTTTGTAACCGAGACTGTAGCCAACCAATGTAATAGCGCGCTACTCGTTCTCCCATGACAAACACCGATCATCAATAATAGCGCCAAAGATGATATCTACCGATGATAACAGTATCCGGCCAATATAATAGCAAGCCTACTCTTTCTCCCATGGTCTCAACCTACAAACAAAAGGCCAAAATTAGAAATTCAAATTAGGTAATCTCAAGTATACAAAAGTACAACATAAATAACATGTTATTTTGATTTAGAAGTATAATACACACCCTATAAGAGAAAAAAAAACACAGAGAGAAACATCCAAAGTTTGAAATATAAAACAAAATAAAAAAAAATAGAAAATATGATGCATATAAAAAAAGGCAAAAGAGTTGTTTCAAGGATATAAAAATTGAGCGTGAAATTCATATATACAGTATTTTTTTCACAACGATGTTTGAAGTATAGTTAAACACACATTCTTTACTATTTGTTTTTAGATGGAATAATTCGTTAAATATTGTTGTAGTAGGTTAGTAACTCTTAATTAATTTTTTATTTTATTTTTATTTTTATTTTACTATTAGGTGTTTCAAAATAGTTGGACTTTCTGTAATCGCTCGAAAAAACCTTCCTTTAATAATATAGATAGATATATAGATATAGATTTTATTCAATTGGAGAAAGCACAAAAATACAAGTTTGATATTTTAAATTCCACTTCTAATTAATTGTTGTATAAATACAATTGTGGATGATATTTCTGATACTAAAGCGTATGTTGATTTATATTGACGGTAGTTCCCTAAATATTAATAAGGTGAATCATTTATATATATATATATATATATATATATATATATATATATATATATATATATATATATATATATATATATATATTTTCTATCTTTCATTTCTTATTGTTGATTGATGAGAGTGTCTTCAATCAAACTCTAACAAATTAATCCCTCCAATTCACAATAAACTTTCCCTTTTATTTTGATACAAAAATTAAGGAAACACACTAGCCCGCCATATAATTAAATTTGAACCATACAAATACACTATTCCACAATTCAATTAAATTTGCACCACACAAACACTTACCAAAAAAGAAAAAAAAGGAAGTTATTGTAAATAGACAAAAAAGAAAATAAGGGAGTTTATTACTCCGTATGAATTGGAGGAAGTATTTAAAAGAACACTGTCCTTTTTTTTGGAAAAAGAATTCATAATCTTTTTTTTTGGACTCAATCCATAAATACTCTCCACTATATTGATTTTGGAGAGTATTGACCTGAATATTCTGGAAATTTCACCCAACTTCTAACCAATAACTACAACACCCTTGCGGACAAGATTTCATATCATAATAAACATAATATCGTCATCCAACATTGTCCAAAATATTTGATATTTTTCTAAAATAACTAAAAAAAATCAGGAGGATTAGAATAGAATCTTCATCTTTTTAATGATCGTTTCAATTTCGCCACTAAAATCAACGAATGAAAGACGGGAGCGGGGATCCTCTGATCTGTTCCATTTGGTGTCCCAATCTGTGTGTCACTTCAATCATCTTCTAACACATCAACAAATTAATATAATTATTGCAATATAATATTTTATTTTACAAAAAGTGATGTGTCAAAAGGTGAGTGGGGTGACACACACAATAGTAACAAGAGTAGGACAGATGATCCTTACCGGAAAGACGGAAGTAATCTAAACTCGTTATTTTTTTTATTAATTTTTTAGATTTAGAATGTTAAAATAGAATTGTCATTGTTAGAACGGATTAGCACAGAACGATCCACTCGCTCAAAATTATACTACAACAATATTTTTTTAAAAAAATTTACCAGAAAAAAAAAAGACGGAAAGAGGCCCAAGCGTGTAACATTCACTTCCAAACCTAGGTTTGGACGTGAACGTTCCACGTTAGTCTTTTGGCCGTGAATATGGAATAGTACACATTCAGACTTAGGATTGCGCATGAACTATTGATGTCCAGCTCTAGGTTTGGACATGAACTATTCACCTCCAAGGCTCTAACCTTAGGGCTGAACATGAATAATTCATGTCCAAGCGTAAGGTCGTACGTGTATTATTCACACCATTTTTATTAAGTTCCCATCTTTTAAATGGCGTTTAATAATTGAATATCGTTTTTCCGAAATCATTACTAACTAGTATTGATACCCGGCTTCGCCCGGGCTAACTCTACTTACCATTAATTTTTTTTTAACTAAATAAAATTACTTAAAGTTGTATAACTCATAAATTTATCATTAATATATTTTTCTATGATATATCCTAAAATTACGATGAAATAAATTTTGAGACAAATTCACTACTCCCGCTATTAATATTTTAATCTTATTAATGAAATAATAGTAATAAAGTTTCACTACTTGCCCCTAATCATTGTTACTTTCACTACTACCACCGTAATGATTGTTACTATCACTACTGCCGCATTAATATTGATAAATTGACTACTCCCGTCGTAATTATTGTTACTTTCACTATTGCTGCATTAATATTGATTATTTCACTACACCCGTACGTTGTTGTTCTACAACTTTCACTAATCTCGCTATTAATATTGTTACTTTTACTATTCAAATGAGTGATTACTATCATATAACTATATCCAATGTTACTACAATTCTTTTTTTTACTGACGAAATTACTTTTACTACTTAGACATGCAATTTTAAGATAATTATATATTTATATAAATATATTACATATATGCATTAATCAAATCGAAAGAATTATGCAATATTATATATTATGAAATCTAACTTGAATTATTTATAACCCACTTATATTATATTTTTGTATGTTAAATAATTAACATCTCTATACATCTATAAATTATAAAGTTTAATAAAATTACATAGATTTTAAATTTAATATATAATTTTATGATGATAATAATTAAATCCATAAGTGTGCATGTTTATACTAACTAATTATTTTATTTCAAGGAAATTGACCATCTTATAGTCTTCTATGAGTATTTAGGAAAATTACCAAGCATCTTATTTCTTTTAGTCTCCTTGAAATTGACCATCTTAATTAACTATTTTATTTTAAGGAAATTGACCATCTTAATTATCTATTTTATTTTAAGGAAATTGATCATGTTTTAGTCTCTTACAAATGTTTAGGAAAATTACAAAACTTCTATATAATTTAATTTTAACCCAAATTATATAATCTTTGCATTGAGAATTGAGATCCCTTGATCGGGTCCATCACACAGTGCTAGTGATTTAAAACTATATAATATAATTAATTTTTATAACTTTCTTTAATTACATTAAATTCCTTTGATTTCTGGATTTAATATATACTAGTATTGGTGCCCGGCTCCGCCCGGGCTACCTCTACTTACCATTTTTTTTTTTCATTAATAAATTACTTAAAGTTGCATAACACATAAATTTATCATTAATATATTTTTTATAATGTATCCTAAAATTACGATGAAATAAATTTTGAGACAAATTCACTACTCCCGCTATAAATGTATTACTCTTATTAATGAAACAATAGTAATAACATTTCACTACTTGCCCATAATCATAGTAATTTTAACTACTCCTGGCGTAATTATTTTTACTGTCACTACTGCCGTATTAATATTGATAATTTCACTACTTCCGCCGTAATTATTGTTACTTTCACTATTGACTCATTAATATTGATTATTTCACTACTCCCGTTGTTGTTTCTACCGCTCTCACTAATCTCGTTGATAATATTGTTACTTTTACTATTCAAATGAGTGATTACTATCATATAACTATATCCAATATTACTACAATTCTTTTCTTTACTGACGAAATTACTTTTACTACTTAGGCATGCAATTTTAAGAGGATTAAATATTTATATAAATATATTACATATATGCATGAAATCAAAATCGAAAGAATTATATATTATGAAATCTAACTTGAATTATTTATAACCTACTTATTATATTTTTGTATGTTAAATAATTAACATCTCTATACATCTAATAAACTATAAAGTTTAATAAAATTTCATAGATTTTAAATTTAATATATAATTTTATGATGATAATAATTAATAACAGAATAAGTGTGCATGTTTATATTAATTATTTTTTTTATTTTAAGAAAATTGACCATTTTAATTAATTATTTTATTTTAAGGAAATTGACCATGTTTAAGAAAATTACCAAGCTTCTATATAATTTAATTTTAACCCAAACTATATAATATTTGTTTTGAGATCCCTTAATCGGGTCCATCATACGGTGCTATTGATTTAAAACTATATAGTATAATTAATTTGTATAACTTTCTTTGATTACATTGAAGTCCTTTGGTTTCTGGAATTAATATATAGTATTGATATAATACACCCCTTTATACGATACTTAAAATAAGGGTATGCACATTTTCACGGGACTAATCGACTAATACACGGGAAATGTGAGATTTACACCCACAATACCCTTTTTTATGCACTGCAAAATTCTGAAACTGGGGCCCACAAGACAATTACTAGGGGTATGAGTGCAATATGTCCGTGTCCCCGTACATCCACCCAATGGATTCTTTTTTTTTTTTGGACAACAATACCCAGTGGATTTATGGGCGCCTTAAAATAAGCACCTCCATAACCCGTCTGATGGATCTGTTTCACATGTTTAGTAGAACTGTTGAACTGTTTTTTTTTTTTTAGACAAACGTGTACTATTTCATATATAAACTAGCAAAGAGGAGATTACATACTATATGATTACAACAAAGAGAAACAAAACTAATTACCATACAAACATAGGGGAATTAGATACCCCTAAATTAGAAGAAAAAGAAGTAATAGGGCTAAAATTACAGGTGGAACTAACTGAAAAAGAAAGACGACATTTCTTAAAAGGTGGATGATAATAGTCCTCAAACGGGAGCAAGTCAACTTCCTTTCTTTTAGGATATTCAACAGCCGCGACTTTTTCTGTGTACCTGCAAAAAAACAGAGGTAATTTGTTGACATAACCCAACGATCTCTTCCTTGAATTGGCAGCAGACCTAACCATTCAACCCCGGTGAAATGAATGCTCCACTTTGCGACAACACTTCCTCCTCGATTTCTCCTTGACTGCAACAAATTGAAACTGAACTGTGGATACCATACTGACCACAGATGAATCACATGAAATTCTTTTCTTTTTGGCAATATGCAAAACAGACTCTTCATGACCCAACTCATCACTCTCACTCTCAGACCCCAATGCGAATGCGATGGCGCACTTCATGTAATGGATAAGGAATGAGAACTGCTGCTTCCCTTGAAATTTCTTCATGGGGAGTTCCCGTCGAAATAGAATTTGTAGAGATGAGGGGACGAACCCTCAAGGATGACAATGATCTTGGATGGTAGAAAAAGAGATTGCTGCAGAGCAACAGATTCTCATAATCTTGGGACGACAACTGCAAATTATTTTTAGGATGATTTTTGTTGGAAAGGGAGTATTTTGCAGGTCTTGAGGTAGAAGAGTTGGAGGGATTACAAGCACTTTTAGTTGACAAAGCTGGAGCAGCCTCATTCAGGCTATCAGAGTTCAGACTAAAGCCAGGATCAGTGGCCGCAAACAGGATTTCAGAGTCCATAATAGTGTCAGAACCAGACTCACTAGAGTTTTCGGAATCAATAAAAACAGTGGAACTAGAAGTAACATCAGCACGAGGAGGAGAAACATGATCTGTTACCAAAGGAGTTGTACTACAAGACGCTTCATTCAAATCAACACGGATTGCAGACTTATCAAACCCATCATTAGCGATAAAAGGTTTCTTACCTTTCTTATCTGAACCCAAAGGGTTAAAAGGATAAGCGGCTCGTTTCCCATTAACATTGAAAATTAAAAGATCGGCCACAGAATTGAGTTCTCGAACAACATCTTTGTTATGCGGGTCAAATTTCACAGCACGTTCAAAGTCTTCAAGAGCCTTGTTAAGAAGATTCAGATGCTTAAAGGCCAGCCCTCTGCGATAAAGGGCCTTAACATTACTCGGAACAAAGGATAAGACGAAAGTGCAGAAACAACAAGCCCGATTAAACTGTTGAACTGTTGAAGTAACCAAATCATACGATTTGTCTAAAAAAAAAACCAAATTATACGACGGAGTGACGGAGCATCACACTAACCTAAACAAACTAGTGTAGTTTGCAACTTACAGACTACAGTTAACGCTACTTCATCTAATCAATCATCTAATCACCATGGAAACACTACCAATATCCTTGAAAAACACCATCATCTCCATCACTCTCATCTTTTTCATCACTTCCAAAGCATCATCATCTGAAATAATCTCAAGATTCCAAGAATACCTGAGAATAAACACAGCACAACCAAACCCAAATTACTATGAAGCTACTGACTTCATCCTATCCCAAGCTAAATCACTATCTCTTGAATCCCAAGTTATTGAATTTGTGAATAAAAAGCCATTAATATTGCTTAAATGGCCTGGTTTAAATCCTGATTTACCCTCAATCCTTCTCAATTCTCACACCGATGTTGTTCCGGTTGAAACCCATAAGTGGGTTCACCAACCCTTTGCTGCCCATCTTGATTCTAATGGCGATATTTTTGCTAGAGGTTCTCAGGTAACCTCTACACGTCTATCAAATTTCCCTCTTTTACTCGCTTTAATCAATTACTTATATTGGTTGATGGTTGATGGTTGATGGTTGATGGTTGATGTTCTGGATGGATATTATTGCTTGGATTTATGCAAAGTAAAGGCTTCATGTTTATTCAATTTGTTGCTTGTTATCGGTCCCGTCATTTGTTTACCTATTCCATTTTTGGACGTCTATTCATTTGTTTACCTATTCCATTTTTTTGATGTCTGTCTATTCATTTGTTTACTGTTCTATTGAATGCTTTTGCTGAATAATTTGATCATTATATCAGTTTGATCCACTTGTCATCTAACAACAATAAATACAAATAGTCTCCTCCTCTTCTCGGTGCCAAAAGCAAAGGTAAATCAATGAACGAGACTCATGGAGTAGTTATTAGGTAATAAAACTGTTGATTTGGCCTCAATCATCATTTTTAAGCTTGTTGGTTGAGATGCTTTTCTTGTAATACCTTTACCTCATGATGATTCTGTCACATTACTAGCTATTTTATTTTATAGTGGACAATGACCTTTTTCATTGTAACTCCTGTTATATCAGTAGCGATCACTTCACAAGTATAGTTGACCACTAGTTTTCTTGCCCGTGCGTTGCACGGATATTAAAATAATATGTGATGAATTTCACAATAAAATGGAATATAGACATATAGTACATCGTTCATGTCTAAGATTTTATGTATGCCGCATGACCAACAAATAATTCCCGTTAACATAATATTGACATAAGAATAAAAGAGTGTTTGATTAATAAAATACTTTTTTTTAGGAAAATAAAACCAATATGAAGTTTATATATATGATACTTGAACTGATAGTTTTTAAAATTTGTTCATTAATACCTGTTTGTTTTTCAATTGGTCAAGGAAAACAATAATATCTACTCTGCATAATCAACTCAATGATGCAACAAATCTCCTTCTTTCGAATAACAACCATAATTTAACCATTGATGGATCAAATTGTAATTATGTACAAACATTTAGAGATAGTTAGAATGTTATATCTCCCGGTCAAACTATAGAAGTACGTTTGAATATGAACCAAATTCGGACGCAATACTACATGCCTAGGGCTGCTTATGACCCCCTCTCTATAGCAATAGTCTTGGACCCATCTTCTCATTTGAAACAAAATATTTCACGCAGACCCCCATTTTTCTTCCCTATTCACACACATGATCTAAGGCTCCGTTTGGCAGTACACTTCAGGTACCTGATTTGCCTCGAGTAGCTTTTTTGTCAAAAAAATCAGGTACCTTATTTTTTTTATAGTGTTTGGCAACTACCTTTTTTTACCTAAAAAGGTACCTGAAATGAAATGCTACCTTATGTAGCATTTGAGAAATCAGGTACCTGATTCTTTTTTGTTTACCGATTTTACCCTTGTTTTTAATGTTGTCAACTAAAATCTCATTCAATACCTTCTCCCAAATAACACAAACAACCATTAAATAAAATTCTTCAATACACTTCACCAGAAAAAATCGATTTTTTTTTTTTTTTTTTTATGTGTATGAGTTTAATAGAGAACTAATTTTGTATTCATAGAATACATTTTTTGATGATATATTGTTTGAATTTTTTTTCTTTTACCTAATCGTGATATATTAGTTATTATTCTCGTTCTCTTTGAAATATGTTGGAGACTTGCACAAATATGAAAAAACTACATTATGACTTTATTGCTAACAACGTCAATGATAATAACACAAGAATAATAGCAAAAATATAAACGATAACAATAATAACCATGCCCTTTTACGTCATTTGATCAAATATCAGCTACCTTTTCAGCTAGTTTCCAAACACTTTTAATAAAAATCAGCTACCTTATGAGCTCCTAATTTTCAGCTACCTTTTCAGCTACCTTATCAGGTTTCAAGTACCTTTTCAGGTTTTAGGTACCTTTTCAGGTTTCAGCTACCTTTTCAGCTAATTTTGCCAAACATGCCAAACAGAGCTTAAAACAATCTCATCCCTTGAAAGATCGATCATTGTCTTTGAAACTTATCTCATATTTATCCAATCAAGTGAAAAACTAAACCCCTACTTCTAGAAAAATCCACCATCCAATAGAAACTAACCCTTACTCTCGACAATGTTGTTTTTTTAGGAAATAAAACTAATATGAAGTTTATATATATGATACTTGGGACTGGGAGTTTTTAGATTTTGTTCAT
Organism: Silene latifolia; assembly: GCF_048544455.1. Lineage (NCBI taxonomy): Eukaryota > Viridiplantae > Streptophyta > Magnoliopsida > Caryophyllales > Caryophyllaceae > Silene > Silene latifolia. Next base: position 53,353,230 of record NC_133536.1, read on the forward strand.
TAATACCTGTTTGTTTTTCAATTGGTCAAGGAAAACAATAATATCTACTTTGCATAATCAACTCAATGATGCAACAAATCTCCTTCTTTAGAATAACAACCATAATTTAATCATTGTTAGGTCAAATGGTAGTTACGTAAAAACATTTACAGGTAGTTAAATGTTATATCTCCCGGTCAAACTATAGACGTACCTTTGAATGTGAACCAAATTCCAACGCATGATACTACATGTCGGGTGCTTATGACATCCCCTATAACAATAGTCTTGCCCCCATCTTCTCATTTGAAACAAAAGCCTTCACATGAGACCCTATTTTTCTTTCCTATTCACACACATGATCTAAAACAATCCGATCTCATACCTTGAAAGATCGATCCTTGTCTTCGAAACTTCTCTCAAATTTATCCAACCAAGTGAAAAACTAAACCCCTACTTCTAGAAAATCCACAATCCAATGGAAACTAACCCTTGCTCTAGACAATGTGTTTAGAATTAAGATTTTACTTTAATTTGGATTGATGGGGTCAAGATTAAGTTTATCAGTATGATCTTTTGAGGTTTCTTGTTATTATTCATGTTACCTATATATTTTAATGCAAGCGATATTTTGCTGATAAATAACCTTATTTATTATCACTATCCTCGTTGAACTCACCACCCTCCACAAATGCACCCTTCCTCCACCCCACTAATCTACCCGCAAAATAAAACATCAGCCACTGTGATTAGTTCTTACTACTTGAAACAACCTTCAATCCACTACCACTATCACTACCTTTCTACCATGTTTTACATCTAAGAAGTCATAAATCACATTCACCTCCATGAAAATATGGATCCTCGTCTCCCTTATCGAAGACAATTTATATCTCCTTCAACAAAGAAAAGTTTAAGAAGCAATCTTCCCTCTTATCTCTCTCCTTTTCCCTTCTTAGTCGTTTTCTCGTCCCCTCCTCTACCTCCATTCCAGATACTCAAACAAAGTGTTTAGATACTATGTTTGTAAATTGAATAAGTTTGAATATTATATATATACACGAACTTTGTTATTTATTTCATTTTGCATAAATAAATCTTACTACCCCATCTCATTTTTAGTGTCCTTTTTTCTTCAAATTTTATTATCTCATAATTATTATCCCCTTTCTAGATCTAGCAAGGAAAAACTTTAGTCAACCAACTCGTCGCAATGAACCTCATTCCCACTCGAAACAACCTTTAGCCCACTACTTAATCTCTTCGGTTCACACATAAAACATTCTAAAATGCAAAGCTTTCATCTCTCTCTTGAAAAGTCCATCTAACTAACAGAAACCTAACCGCTACTTTCTGAACTTCATAATTTTTACATCCCGTAAAGATTAAGTTGAACATGACAAAAAAAAATGCAGAAACTTAGGTTTTGTTTGATAACGACAGATTGAACATTTTTTTTAGCATTTTGAGAGTTTTTGCACTATTTAAGTAACAAATGTGCTGTTTTCGATCATCGACATATTGAAATAGTAGATTGTGGTGTAATTTCCTGTTTTACATTATGACCTTTAATTAGTACGGAGTATATTATAAGAAAATAAAAATTGAGTTTTTTTTATCTCTGAGGAAATTAAAGATCAAACTTTATCTTTATCATATTTATAATTAATATTTTTCACTTAAAATATATAAATTTAAGCAAGTTCAAATAAGTTAGCTAAAAGTTATAAATCACACATTGTACGAAGCTGTATAATCATTTTTTTTATTAATATGAAATAAATGTCATAAACTTCATGAGAATATTAATGCGGTAGAGAACTATAGAAGAGTTGGCAAATACGTGACCCCCTTTTAGGTTTAAATTTTTTCATTTATTTTTATACTTTTGCCTAAAGGTGGTTAAAGCATTGTATTATGCATGATGAATATGTCTCACCCTTCCCCAATTTGTATCTCTTCCTAAATTATACTGATGATGTGCTCAATTTACACACAAAAAATAAAAAAATATAGCATCAACAATAATTAGCTTGCTCCATATAATTGAATAGTACCGTTTTTTATGCATGTAAATTTGTCAGAAGAAAAGTTTGAGAGAAACGGTATTCACTATATTAGGGAAAGACTACTCTTACCCTTTTATGTGTTGTTCGTGACTTTTTTTAATGTATCTAATAATTTGAATCTTAACCTTATATATATTTCTATAATAAGTGTATCTAACTTACCTTCAAGCCTCATTCAAATCTATTTTATTACTCGTGGTACCATTTTTACTTTAAACTGTAAAACAATCGCACAATAAAGTTTTTCAAAACATTTACTCATTTGTCATAATATGATATTTCGATTCGCAAATTAGCAGCAACTTTCTTTATCTTTTAATACTCCTTGAAAAATAGATATCAAACTTTTTACTTATCAATAATTTGTGAATATCTTATTTAAGTTTTGATTAATATACTTTTATATAATGACAAATGAATGTAAATAATATAATAAAAAATTATCAATAGAAGTTGAAGTGTATTGTGAGGGAAATAACTTTAAAATTAGTAGGAGAAATACATATGACATTTGAAAAATAAATTTCGTATTATGTATAATTAAATATGACATTAGCAATAACAAAAGACGTAGGGGCATATTTCAGCGTTCATTTCACTCTTTACATAAGTAAATTCCATGTAGTACGTATTATGCATGCACATTTGTCACAACCGAGTTCGGCCTAGGGCCTTTTAGCCTCATAATACCTCATTTTTTTAATTGGAAGTTGTTATAAAATTGGACATTATAAATATATCAAAGTTTTTTTGGCCTTCTAATTTAATAAAAAGTGAACAAATACTAATGAATAATTTTTTAATATTAATAAATTGTAGATAATTAATTTTTTTCTTGTTTTTAATAATAAAATTGTAAAATAATTAATTAATTCTCATTTCTAATAGGAAAATTATATTCCTAGTTATAATAGAGAAAATTTAAATAATTATTATCCCCTAATTCTAATAGTATAATTAGGAAAAATAAGCCTTAATAAATTGTTAATTTATTTCCTATTTCTAATAGGAAAATTGTAAAATAATTAATTAATTCTCATTTCTAATAGGAAAATTATATTCCTAAGTATAATAGAAAATTATAAATAATTAATTATCTCCTAATTCTAATGCTAATAGTATAATTAGAAAAAAAAGCCTCCTTTAGTTATATACTAGATTTAATGCCCGGGCGATGCCCGGGCCAATTTGTAATATTAATATTATATGATTATGATGTAATAATACTCAATTGCCGCGTTCTTGGACTTAATTTTACTGAACTGAATATATAGAAACTAAACTGAACTTGTATGAACTTAAATTTTCTAAACTGTATTTATAAAAGTTAAATTGAACTTATAAGAGCTTAATTCATATAAGAAAAAAATAGGTAAAAAGGAGCTTAATCTGATCAATACAATTCCACTCTTATAAAATAATTCGAAATAAAATATACCTATACAATATATTCTGTTGCCGGCCAAACTCTTATATATGAATGTTAAACCATGTATGTTAAATCGATTCAGACTTATCTATTTGGTTTAGAATAAACTCGTGGCATTAAGTAATTATGTTTATGCTTTATTAATTACACTTGTTGTTGCCTATCCTAATAGGAGATAATAAGTTACTTGTTATGTAGGACTCTATCTCAGACGTAGGAAGATATTACTATTGTTATGTTATTATATAAAATATAAAATATACTCTTATAAACAATATCTTGTCGTCCAAATTTCACACTTTGAGCCACTCGAAAGTAGAATTTGTCTTATGATGATGGAATAACAAAACACATGCTCTATTATATACAAAAATAACTCGTTTATTAGCAATAATAATGAATAAATTTTTATTTATAAAAATATATCGTCTCACGTGTAAAAACGAATAATATATTCTCTTTGTCCTATTCATCTATGGGTTTTTCTTTCCATAAATATGTGAGAAGTATTTTTAAATAAATCTCCCCATCCCTCCATTCCCCGACCCATTGTAGGCCTTACTCAATGGATTCCCTCAAATCTGCCTTTCCCTGTTCGCGAGGTTACTCTCCCATATAATCTCTCCTGCAATATCAAAACAAAATATTAGAAAAGGTGGAACAATGAACAATGAGTAGAATATTTATTGCATACATCAAATCTTAATCTTATTTCTTTGACTAATAATCACATAATAAAAATTTAAACCATTAAAGAGGTTGTAACTTGTAACATGAAAGATAATGCAAAATCTTTCCATGCAAAATAATTAATGAAGAAAAAAATCTTCATAAACACACTATATGAATAGACATTGATAATTATGGGAATTGAAATACCCCTTGTTTTGATACGGTATTGAACATCAATGTACGGATATCAATAAGAGTTAAAAAATCACAAGAAAATCACATCCTACATTCTTACCTCATTATCCTTAAATACGCAGTAATACTCAAATATAACAGTATCAAACGTCATGCGAGACGGCATAGTTATAGCCTGCAATAAGAAACTACAATTAGAAATTTGACGTTTTTTTTTTAAAAAAAAAAAGCATAGATAGATGAAGTGATGAACATGAACTACATTAAAGAACATGATGTGACTAAATCATAAAGCTATGAACAATTAAAATTAAAACACCCGTATTTGAGTTTCTAAAAAAAACACCCATATAATTTACATCACCCTAGAAAATTATGTGTAATATATATAATGTGTAAGTTGTTGTAGTTTTGTAGGGCTCTAGAATAGAATATTGATGGCCTTTTGTAATCTGATCTCTTAGATGCATTAGAGTTAAAACGCGATCAAAGACTGCAATTATAATTTAAATAACATATTTTAAAATAAATAGGTAGTTACACATCATTGGAGACTCTATAATCGCTCGAAAAAAGCTTTCTTTATTAATATAGATAGATATAGATAGATATTTATTATTGATTGATTTTAGCGTCATCATAGTTACTCCCTCCGGCCTGATCATTTGTTGAGTTTTTTTATTCCTTGTGAGGGTATTTTTTTTTTTTGGGAAAAGGTAAGTTAAATATTAATGCCAATTTTCCAACATACACATACACGAGTTACACCCTCAGCATATTACGCGACTTAGGGTGTGTTTGGATAGTAAAAGTGGAGGGAAAGGAAGGGGAGGGAGAAGGAGGGAAGGGAAAGGGATGGAAGGGAAGGGGAGGGAGAATGGAGGAGATCATTTTCCCTCCAAATCTTGCCTTTGTTGGAGAGGAAATAATTTGGCTTGGAGGAGGTAAATGGAGGGATTTATTTTCCCTCCCCTCAAAATCCCTTCACCTCCATTTTGCTAACCAAACAAAGGATTTATCATCCCTCCCTTCCCCCCCCCCCCCCCCCCCCCCCCCCCCTCACTTTCCCTCCAAATCCTCCTATCCAAACACACCCTTAAGCTATTATCAATCCAACCTCTAGCGATACTACTCTTTATCAGATCATTTCTGCTTCTAACTCTAGCTAACAAGTCAGTTCTTACAGTTTGAAAAACTCTCTCAGGCCTAGGAATAAACTGATCAACTCGACTCTGATTCCTACAATGCCAAATGTGATACATCATGCTTGCTAATGCAGCTCCAATAATATGCTTTATCAGTAACGACTTCACCTTCAGCTGCACCCACCAGTTAATCACTGCGTTCAGAGGGATGTCCACCTGCAACCAAGTATTCAGCAAAGCCCGACATTTCCTACTAAACATACAAGCAAAGAAAAGATGCTCAATGCATTCCTCTTCAGCACCGCACAAAAAGCACCTGTTCTCCTGAATGATCTTCATTTTGAGCAGACGGTCCTGAGTCAATAGTCTATTCTCAGCAGTTAACCAGATGAAGAAAGAATGCTTTGGCAATAGCATCCTATTACTCACCCAGGGATGCCACCCAACAAGCGTACCCTCATCAACCAACCAAGAGTAGCCTAACTTAATTTTGTAATGAGGATTAGTTCCTCTCCAATTCTCATTAAACAAGAACGATTTCAACAAATTCTTCACCCAACAAATCTTACGCCAAGCCCAGCTAGAGGAAGAAGGAGGAACATAATCTTGCCATACCTGCTGTTTTATATAGATGGCATGAACCCAACGGACCCAAAGATGGTCAACTTTAGCTTCTATCCACCAGACATACTTCCCAATAGCAGCTATGTTCCAACTATGGAGATTTCTAAGTCCCAAACCACCATTTTTCCTTGACTTACACAATTTATCCCAAGCCACCAAAGCTGGGCTTTCCTTAGCATCATTTCCATGCCAAAGGAAGGCTCTACATAAGGCATCAATCTTATTCAGCACAGCCATAGGGAGGATAAAAATACGTGACCAATAATTATGCAAAGTGCTAAGTACTGCTTTGATAAGAGTAACTCTGCCAGCATAAGACAATTTCTTGCTTCCCACAGCCCTGATTCTCTCAGTCACCTTGTCAATCAGCTGCTGACAGTCCATAATCCCCAGTCTCTTAGGAATAATATTCACCCCCAAGTATCTAAAAGGGATAGCTCCTCTTTTCATACCAGTAGCATGTTCAATCTGAACCATAAGAGTTTCAGAAATGCCATTACCATACAAGTTTGATTTCCCTTCATTCATCTTCAGGCCGGTAGATCTAGAAAAAGTCTCAAAGGCTCTTAACACCAATGTTATAGATGCCAGATCTCCTCTGCAGAACACCACCAGATCATCAGCAAAGCACAAGTGTGTGAGTCCAATTCTAGCACAGAGAGGATGATATTTAAACCCCTTAATTCTCTGAACTCCCTCCAACAAACGACTCAGGTATTCCAAGCAAATTGTAAAGAGGAGAGGGGACAAGGGGTCACCTTGTCTTAACCCTCTTTTGCCTTGAAAGTAACCAAAAGTCTCACTATTGACAGCTAGGGAATAAGAAGTAGTACTAACACATTGCATAATCAAATTAATCAAACTATCAGGGAACCCCAAACACTCTAGCATCTCTTTGATAAAAGCCCACTCAACAGAATCATATGCTTTTTGAAGATCAATCTTTAGCATAATTCTTGGAGAGCAAGCTTTCCTTTTATAAAGCTTGATGAGGTCTTGACATATCTGAATACTGCCAACAATGTCCCTACCCTGAATAAAAGCACACTCTGTGCAGGATTGATGATCTCAGGTAGGATGCCAGCAAACAAGTCTGTTAAAGATCACTTTAGCCAGACATTTATAAATAGTGGTACAACAAGCTATAAGACGAAACTGTAACACACTCTCAGGATTATCAATTTTAGGAATCAGGGTCAGGATAGTATTATTACACTCCTTTAATACTTTCCAAGAATCAAAAGCACTCTTCACTGCCCTAATGACATCTCTGCCCACAATGCTCCAGCTATCCTTAAAAAATTGGCTGCTATATCCATCTGGCCCTGGTGCTTTATTGCCGAGAACATAGCATGTTTAATCTCTCTCATCCGTCAAAGGAGCAGTAAGGGTAGCCTTATGCACTGCATTGAGACATTTACCAGACTTTACAACATCCTTATGAATCTGTCTGACAGTCTTTGAATTGCCCAAAAGCCCTACATAGAATTCCTCAAATGCATTTTTTATCTCTTTAGGTTGAGTACATATTTTGCCATGTTTATCTTTTAACTGATAGACTTTGTTCCTTGCCCTTCTTCTTTTAATACTAGAATGAAAGAAAGAGGTATTCTCATCCCCTTCTTTCATCCAATGCTCCTTGGCTTTCTGAGCAAGGTAGAGATTTCTGGCCCTAATGAGAGTGCTAAGCTCCTCAGCACACTCTCTCTCAGCTTTGCAAAGTTCAAAATTTAGAGGATCCAAGCTCAGCTTCTCTTGGAAATGTTTCAGGGATAGCTCAGTAACTTGAGTTAAATTTTCAATATCACTGAAATTAACCCTATTCAGCTGCTTGAATACTTTCTTCAGACCCTTTAATTTCTGCATAATTTGAAACATAGGAGTGCCATGGATATGGACTTTCCACCCCACATTAACCACCTCAAGATAGTTCTCATCCAATGCCCACATATTAAAATATTTAAAAGGAGCCTTCTTCTTTTCACCACTATCATATAATGTAATGAGGCAAGGACAATGGTCAAAAAGACCTTCAGGGAGAAAATTAGCAAAAGAACCAGGGAAGCTAAGTATCCATTCATCATTTACAATCACCCTGTCCAGCCTACTATAAATCTTAGAACCAAGCTCATGTTTATTATTCCAAGTATAGTATGAGCCAATGGTTTTTAATTCCTGCAATTGTCTTTGATCCATCATCTCCTTCATGAGAGCCATTTCACTCCAAGTGACATCAGCCCCCCCAATTCTCTCATTCACATCTATCACACTGTTAAAATCCCCACATACTAGCCAAGGCCCTTGGACAAGAACCTCACAAGCCTGTAGGTTATTCCATAAAAAGACCCTTTCCTGACTTTTGTTAAATCCATAAACCATAGTGACCCAGAAATTCTTATTGTTACTCTTATCAAAAACTTGAGCATGGATAAGCTGATCACTTACCATCTGAATATCAACATCAAACATAAGAGGCTGCCACACCAACCAAATCCTACCACCAGGGTGACACCCATTATTTGTGCAAATGGACCAATTGTCACAAATATTATTCCTTACCTTTATCCACTGACTACCTTTTATTTTAGTCTCAAGCAAACCATATAAGCCTATATTATTTTGATGGAGAAACCATCTTATTTCATTTTGTTTATTAAGGCTATTCATACCCCTAACGTTCCAAAAACGCAAATTAACCATTTTCAGTATATCCTACCTAAATCACCCTCTTACCATTACTCACATTCCTAGCCTCCTGCAATGAAACAGTAAGAGCATCCATGAAAGAAATCCCTCTTGGTGTAAAGATCCTGGGCTCTCCTGAATCCTGCCTTAACATTTTAGTGATAAATCTCCTAGGTAGAGACTGTGTCTCAACCACATGTGACTTCCCCATAATGATTGGTACTCCTACAGATACAGAAGGTTCAGGGGTAACCAGCTGAACACTTGGAGATCTTGCCTGAGCAACAGGTTTTGAGACTGGAGTATGAGGTTTCCTAGGACCAGCTGCAGCTTGCTGAGGTTTGGGTTTAGGTCTCCATACCTTCTTTGATTTCATACCCCCCTCCTTCCTGCACTGAACAGTAGAATGCCCCATACCTTTGCATTTCTCACAAGTTAGAGGTAACCAATCATATGCCACCCTTACTTTGTGAGTTTTACCCAGTTCATCCAAAAACTCGATTTCAGTTGGGAATTCCTGACCAATCTGAACCTCAACCAGCATCCTCGCATAGCCTAAGAAAGCTCTACGAGAGGTTGCCTCATCACATCTTAAGAATTTTCCAACCAGTCCACTAATCTTTGACAAACAACCAGTTCCCCAAAATTTTATGTCAAGCCCATAGAGTTTTAACCAGATTGGGATCGATTTAACATCATGTTTTATCAATTCCGTCTCTGGTTTCCACTCCTTAACGATGACTGGCTTATTATCAAACATTAAGTGTCCTGTGTTCACAACTTCCATTTGTTTTTCCTTGTGAGGGTATTAATTATACTTAAACAGGAGAAAGGAAGTACTCCCTCCATTCCACTTTTACTGTCCTAGTTTGACTAAATGTCATATTTAAGAAAACCTGGTGAAATATCATAAATACCTCTTCAGTCTTGACTACTAAATTTTGAGACAACACATAAGTAAAATGGAAAAAAAGAAGTTATTTTAACTAGGGGTATAATAGATAGTTCACTATTTTTAGTTACTATATTTAGAAGTAGGACAATTAATTTGGAATATAAATTGTGCAAAAAGTGGACGATAAAAATGGAATGGAGGGAGTAGTGTGGAGTACTATCTGTCTAGAGGATTAGTGCCAAACTAGAGGACACATGGATGCACTCCACTCTATAATTTAAGATCAATGATTTTAGCTGATTCTCTTTGATCAATTATATTATAGAGTGATTGTGGTTCAATGAGCCATACCATTTGGATTTGAAGCCATTTATCAGCCTTAAAACTGTCTATACCCATGGCAGTGCAAAAAGTACTCAAATAACGGAGTTTTGAGGTGGTTTAATGGGAAAAAATGTTTGAGGTGGTCTTTGAGGATTGTAAAGCATGGTCACACACGAAAGTCGCAGCTTTCTTGTGATTGTAGGAGTTTTAGTCTCGAAGTTATACTAAAATAAAAAATCGATGGACTATGGTGCTCCCTCAGTTTCTCAATTAGAAATAATGGAAAGTTGCATGTCGCTACGTGATTTGTCTATATATGTGCGTTATTATAATGGGTAGATGGTGATCAACATGAATGCAACGTGCAGGATATGAAGTGTGTGGGTTTGCAGTACTTGGAAGCTATTAGGAAGCTAAAGGAATCTAAATTTGAGCCCACTCGTACCATATATTTGTCATTTGTGCCCGATGAAGAGATAGGAGGACATGATGGGGCTGAGAAGTTGGCCGATTCTGATATGTTTGAGAAAATGAATGTTGCCATTGTGCTGGATGAAGGACTTGCATCCCCTGGAGAGAAGTATCGTACATTTTATGCAGAGAGATCACCTATGTGGACAGTGATCAAGGCTACTGGGGCACCTGGACATGGGGCAAAGTTGTATGATAATACAGCAATGGAAAATCTATTGAAGAGTATCGAAAGTGTAAGGAGATTTCGAGCATCTCAATTTGACATGGTAAAGGCTGGCCTGAAAGCTGAAGGTGAGGTGATTTCTGTAAATATGGCGTACTTGAAAGCTGGCACGCAGTCTCCTACTGTAAGTGTTTCTTGATTCCCGCACAACCAACTTATGTAAACATCCTTATTGCGGATAACAGTTGAAGAGTTACATTAACATATATAATTAACTTAAATGTTGGTATAAACTAAGCAGTTTGTGCTAGAAGTCGTATCTGTTGTTTAGTTCTCAAAACATGACATAGACGAGTTGTAGTGGAGATTAATGTTGGCCAAGGATACTTTAGTAATTTTCAATACAAAAAAAGTCGCTGGATTTAGAATTGAAGTTAAATGAATGAAATACCAATAATGATTAATGATTAATGGGGATAAATTAGTGACATACAGGGAGTATGATTTAATTAGGAGGTGGAATAGTTATTATTGCATTGGGTAGTGGGCAGTGTGTTAGATGGTGATAACTGAAATATCTGCTGACCAAGTTCTAAATTTGATTGGTTGATCCTCCTTTTGTCGATTAGGGATTTGTCATGAATATGCAACCATCTGAAGCTGAAGCTGGGTTTGACATTCGGGTGCCACCAACAGCTGATCAGGTAGCTCTTGAAAGACGTATTGCTGAGGAGTGGGCCCCTGCTTCCCGCAACATGACATTTGAGGTAGGACGTAGGAGCCAGTTGTTGTCCACGTGACTTTGTTCTCTTTGTTAATGTTATGATTCTATTACATGTCCTTACATTTTATGAACTACTCCATATTAATCTCCTATACAGATAGTTCTGACTGATGACTATAGGGGCATTGAGTCCAGTGGCAAGACTCTTTTCACTCTTTTTATGGCATTCCTAAGATTTTGAACCCATTGAGTGTAATCAATTCGCTTTTTCTTTACAAATTGTATTTTACGGTGGGAGTGCTAATCTTGACATGTAGGTGCTTGCACTTCTCACTTGTACACTTTTTTGACCTTGGACAAAAATTCGGTTTGGAGATGGACATAAGTTCTGAATGCTTGTACTTATTTACATTAGATTTGAATTATTGATCTAATTTGGACTTTGGAGGTTTTCTTGCGACGCATGCTGAAACACAGTGACAGAGGGAGGGCATTGATTCCACGACGAGAAGCAATAGTATTTGATGTTATTTGACATATTTAGTGTTTTTATTTAATTTTTTTAAAAAAAATTATTTGTTATTCTCTCCTTTATTACACCTTTTTTTACCAAACACTTTCTTATATATTTTACTTGGTTTACTTTTAAGGTATTCCGGATCCTTAAATTCTAGTTCGGTTTTCAAAATCGTTTTAATCTTTATTCTCGATTTAAATTTTAAGTTTTTATAAAAGAAATCCGGAATTCGATTTTAAAACCTGTAAGTTTACCTTGACTTTGTATTACGTTTCGCTCTCCCTTTTGTTTTTCATTTTTCCCTTTTCTATTTTTTTCGCATTTTGAGGTGTGCGTTCACCCATGGACGGTTCTAAAGGATGATTCATGTCAGCCGACCCCAAATCATTTTGGGATTAAGGCTCTGATGTTGTTGTAAGGTCTTTACCAGGCAAAAGACCAGGAGAAAACATGAGTTATCAAAGAATTTGAGTGTTTTATAAGAGTGGCTGTGTGGTTCCTCAAATGTTACCTTTCCCCCTGTTCCCGTCATTTAGTTTCTCTAGCTTAATCGTCTTCCGAACATTAGGAAAGTATGATGTTCTGCTTATCTTATGATGATTCTTTAGCTTTTAGACTTTACTCATATAATTGTATCATTGGCAGTTCAAGCAGAAGGTCTCTGTGCTGGACAAGTCTGGTAATCCAATTCTGACTGCCACTGACAGCTCAAACCCCTGGTGGGGCCTCTTAGAAGAAGCAGTTAGAAGTGCCGGTGGAAAACTCGGAAAACCAGAAATATTCCCTGCCTCAACAGATGCTCGTTACTTTAGGCGTAAGGGACTGCCAGCTATTGGGTTTTCTCCCATGGCAAATACACCAATCCTACTACATGACCACAATGAGGTAAGGACTAAGGAGTAACCTTTATTGTTCCATTGGTTATTCAGTAAATATATTTACATCTTGTGACATTTCTCATGCCTTTCCCACTATAAAATGTCTTTGTAAGGTGGTTTAACACGAACAAATTGCAAAACCGTATTCTATTTACCCAAATACCCTTTGTAAAAGAGCTTTGTAGTAGCTACCTTAGGATGTCAGGTAAATACATGCAAATGTATAACAACATCGTGTTTTTAAGTATTTTTGTTCTCTTTAAAGCCTCAAGCTTGTTTGAACACTTTTACTCCATGCAGTTCCTGAACCAAGAAGAATATGTTAAGGGAGTTGACATATATGTATCCATCATCAGAGCTTATGCATCATACAAAGAAGAGACTAAGCCTACAGCTGCTAAGGATGAATTATGAGACAGAGGGCCTCTATCTTTGGATATGCTTTGAAAATCAGACACTGAACAGGAGCACGATTCAGTGCGGCTAAATGCTGCTTTATGCCGGAGAGACAATGGAGTCCTTTTGCTACTCAGCTAGTCAGCGAATTGCCATGTGATTCTTTCTGTCATTCTGACGTTTTGTACATTTCTGATCTTTACTTCATATAATAATCCGCACTTCCCGCAGCTTGTTGTGTAGCAAGGTTCATCAGAGGAAACTGTGATGCTTTTTGTTGCTCTGACTGGACATCAATAAATTCATGAACTTGAAAACAGTTTCTTGCAAGGTTGCTAATTTGGACATATATAGATTGTGTTTTGAAAACGGAAAACATGGCTCCTCCAAATGGCTGATTTTTTCATTTAGCAGTTCGTAGTGGCAGTTGAACTGATGGTTTCAACATTTTTCCCAGCATGGGGTGTCCTTTGGTTGGTTATCGCGAGGTAGGAACTTTTAGATTTGAGTTTTAAGATCCTAAATTTACCCCCAGTAAGCTCTATATGAGATGAACGCCTCATTGCAAGTTGGTTTGCTTCGTGTAAAACCAGAAATACAGAAGTTCAGCATACACCAAAAGATAAGAGATCCTTGAGCCAGACTCCTTGCAATTGAACCATGCTAGAAACATTCGAGTTCCCGTAAAAATATAATGGAATCATTGCTTGTTGCTGAGGCCATAGTCGCTATTGTAACGTCGGTCTTTATGTCATCCTTGATTAATAGAAGAGATGTAATCATAATTGTTGAGTGTTCACTCAGAAATAAGTCAGCAGTCAACTCCCACTCAAAAGTGCAAATAATGTCAGGGTTCAGCAGCCTCTTCTGTCTCTCCCTTCTAATGCTGCTGTTAATCACTGTCAACGCAGCAGAAAACCCAGCATCATCTGAATTCTGAAATAATATCAAGATTCCAGGAATATCTGAGAATCAACACAGCACACCCAAATCCCAATTACTACCAAGCTGCTGACTTCATCCTCACTCAACCTAAATCCTTGTCCCTTGATTCCCAAGCCATTGAATTTATCAACAACAAGCCTTTAATCTTGCTCAAATCGCCTGCCCAAAGCCCCATTTTGCCCTCAATCCTTCTCAATTTTCACACCGATGTCGTTCCGGCAGAATCCCACAAATGGACCCACCCTCCTTTTGCTGCCAACATTCATTCTCATGCCAATATCTACGCTAGAGGTTCTCAGGTTTGAAATTTTGTACCATGTTTTGATTTTTTATAAAATACTAAAAAATGGGTTAGTTTTTTCGTAATTGACATAGTTTTTTACATGTTATTAGACTTGTATATTAGGTTCCAATGATAAGATGTGATTAAGCATATTATAGAGAAGAAATGGTGGGTTTAAACTTTAAGCCATATTTATCTGTGTGGGGCACGCCGGAAAATAATAATGTTTTAAGTCAGTATCCCGTTGTTTACATGGGAGGAAAGGAATGTGAATGAAATGGGTAAGAAATGGAGGGATCTGAACTCCTTTCTTCCAGGAGTCCAGGACAATCATAGTCCTACCAATTAGAGGTGGCCATGGCCGGTTTATAGTCGGGCCGGGCTCAGCCTGGTCGGCCCTGAACCGGCCCCTGGTGATAGGCGGGATGGCGGGGTCGAGCTGGTTCCAGGGAAGGCCAACCCTGAACCAGTCATAAGGTGGGTCTTGAGCGGGCCCTATCCCCTAGGTCTGGTGATCTGGTCCAGTTTTAGTTTTTTTTCCTTTGTCTGGGAGCGGGCCAATGGTCGGGCCGGACCTGGGATTGTGGACCCTGACCGAAGAATACAGGTCCTATCCGGGCATTTAGCGAGCTGGCCACGCCAATGTTTAGCAGATCAGTGGAGCGGGCTGCCCCGAGCAATTGGCCACCTCTACTAACAATGTAACAAAGGTTTGGAAGGATATCATATCGCTCCACTCCGTTCGCCTGCCCTTCCCTTTGCCTCCTAATATGCTATCCAAACAAAGTAGTTCTTTAACTAGAAGCCTATGACACATGGGAATGTTGTGAATTTTGTTTTGCACCAAATCTTATGCCTAGAAGTTATAACTTATAGTAATAGTTGTTGGTATTAATATTTGCATGGTATGTGTGCATTAGGATATGAAATGTGTGGGTATGCAGTACTTAGAAGCTATTCGGAAGCTGAAAGAATCGGGTTCGAGCCTACTCGTACAATATACTTGTCATTTGTGCCAGATGAAGAGATTGGAGGGCGTCAGGGGGCCGAGAAATTGGCAGAGTCTGATATATTTGAGAAAATGAATGTGGCCGTTGCTCTAGATGAGGGGATGCCATCGGCAAATGAGAAGTAGTGTGTTTATTATGCAGAGGGTTCACTGATGTGGTTGGTTATTAAAGCTATCGGAGAACCTGGGCACGGGGATATGTTGTATGACAACACTGCCATGGAGAACTTAATGGGAGAGTATTGAAAGTGTAAGGAGATTTAGAGCATCACAGTTTGATATGTTGAAGGCTGGCTTAAAGGAAGAAGGAGAGGTTGTTTCTGTAAATATGGTGTTTTTGAAAGCTGGCACACAGACTACTACTGTGAGTCTATTCTATTCTTTGCTTCATCCTTTACTTGTTTAAAGGACACAAATTAATCAAGTTGTAATTCGATAGTATGAATATTGATGAGAGTCACTTATGCTTTAGTTCCTTGTTATCAGGGTTTTGTTATGAATATTCGGGTTCCACCAACTGCTGATATAGAAGCACTTGAAAAACGAATTGCTGAGGAATGGGCTCCCGCTTCACTTAACATGACATTTGAGGTACACCCAGTTAATCTTAACTCTACTCGTCATATTCTAAAGAGCTAGTCGTATAAAAATATAAACAACTTTGGTATCCTCTTGTAGAATCAATGAGAGAAAATCGCAAGTTAGGAGCATGGTTTCTACTTTCTAATGAATTCACAGAAGTGCCGTTTTCTATGTACGTGATAAAATGATTTTGATATTACTGGCTTTGTCTGAGACTCTGAGTAGCTAACACTTGCTTACTCTTCCTTCTACTTGGATATTGCAATCATACGATGTTGCTAGGCATGACCATCTTGTTTAAAAGCTGCTAATTTTCCCATCAGTTCTACTGTAGGCGTAGATTGAGGTTGTTTAAAATGAATTTTAACTGTTCCCGCATGTGCAGTTCAAGGAGAAGATTCCCGGTCTCCACAAATTTGGGAAGCCACTGATCACAGTTGCTGATAGCTCAAATCAGTGGTGGACCCTTTTAGTTGACGCTATCCAAAGTGCTGGCGGCAAACTTGAAAAGCCAGAAATCCTAGTTGGTGCAAATACCAGATGCTAATTTCTTTAGACAACAAGATGTGCCATCTCTAGGATTTTCTCTCATGGCAAATACCTCGGACTTAGTAGATGAGTAGATGACCACAATGAGGACTGAGGTATTCCATTTATTGCTGTTGAACATTATTTCCTGAAAAAAAAAATCACATTTGGCATTGTGTTTAGATCTAGAATCTTCATCTTCATCAATAGGAGATAATTAAATTCTTTTTTTTTTTTTTTTTATTAGGTAAGAAAATTAGGTTGATCCTCTAGCGTAGGACCAACCTATTTCATCCTTTCAAATGAGGGAGGTAAGTTGAAGCCACCGGCTATCAAACCACTTCGAAAGAGTTGGACATGAATGTCCAATAGAAGCCATGAAGTCAGCAACCTTGTTGGCTTCACGAAAGCAATGTTTAATTATCACTTCTTCGAAAAAATGAAGGTCTAATTTTACATCCTTGATAATACCAGAAATTTCTCAAGGAATTTGCCAAGTACCTCGAATCGAGTTAATAACACATAAATTATCACCCTCCACAATTAACTTTGAGATTCCTAAGTATTTAACTGCTAAAATACCTTCTTTTAAGGCGAGAGCTTCCGCAACAAGAATACTATTGGATCCGCACTTTTTTGCTCCCAACAAAACGATTTTACCATTGTGATCTCTTATAAAATATCCTAAAGCAGCTTTATTACCTTCTATTCTCGATCCGTCAAAATTTAGCTTTAGGAAACCGTTTATAGGTTTTTCCCCACCAAATTTCTTCCTTACTAGAGTTGTTTCTAGCTGACTCTTTTATCTCGGGATTGTTGGGATCCTTAAATCTAGTCACAATCCAGGTCTTAGTGCTATTATTACATAAAGTAATAAGTTTGATAATACTTAAGTTAACATTATTAAATATAATATCATTTCTATGAAACCATGCATTCCACCAAATAAAAATAATTTTAATGAAATCATCTTTTGGAATTAAATCTTTGAGATAATTAAGTTTCGTTAGAAAACTTTAATTTGTAATATTATTATTTTGACAAAAACTCGTTGAAACTAATAATGTTCAGGTCTTGGATAACAGACCCAATCAAGGGACGTTCGTAAAAGAAATGATCTTTGTTTTCAATATGATTGTTGCACAGAACACAATGATGTGGGACATCAATATGACTCGTGAGAAGTCTACTTTTCGTTGGAAGGCCATCAACACAGGCTTTCCAAAGGAAAAATTTCAATTTTGGCGGAATATTCAATTTCCAAATCCACTGAAATTCACATTTAACAAGAGCTTGATCGAACAAACCTTGCGCTAACCAAGTTGCTGTTTTGGTAGAGAAAATTCCATCTACGGACAACCCCCAAATGAGGGTATCTGGAATATCATTATGTGGCAGTGGAATGTTAGTAATCTGATTAACAATATCGTTATTCACTAAGCTGGACAATTTATAAACATCCCATTGTTTGTCAGAAGTTATGAAATCTTTAACCAAAAGATTAGGATCACGGTTACTATCATCATCAACCATACTGCTTGTAAGGTGGGTGTGAAAAAACCCAATTATCAGACCAAAACTTAATATTGCTACCATTACCTACCTGTCATCTTAGTCCTTTTTCTAGAGAGATTTCGAAGACTCGATAATTAAATTCTGTTAATTATGTTCTAATTAAGTTGTATTTTAAATTTCATTAACTATGTTTTATTTAAGTTATAATTTAAATTCAGTTAACTATGCTTTTAAAATTTATGTAATTCCGTTAGCTATATTTTTAATTAAGCTGTATTTTAAATTCCGTTAACTATATTTTTTTAATTTCGCCTTTTTTGTTACGGCATTTTTCGAACTTGAAATAAAAAGTGTTGAAATTGCATAAAAAACATAAAATATCCATACGGATTGATAAAATTAATTAAAAACCAAACTAAAATAAATAAAAGTGAAACAAAATAAAATAATCCATTGTAATACATAACAATACAAACAAGTAAATAAAAATCATCCTCGCTCATAACAGGGTCGGGAGTGGGGCTAGGAGTAGGGCTAATGTGGACGACCTTTGCCCGATTACGACGTGGCGCTAAAGGTAAGGGGTTACGCCGTTTAGATGACGTCACTCTTCGATTTCTCGTACGGTCTGGGCTAGTCATAATGTTATCTTCGCTATCCGTCATCTGCATTAATGAGATTGAAACGTTAGATAAATAAAAACACAATAAAAAACCAAAAAAATATAAATTAATCGATTAAATACATAATTAACGGCGAAATTGAAATTTAAATGTCCGACCATGGGTCGGATGTTGAATTTCAATGTCTGTGGCCGGTTCAGAAAATGAAACCCAATATCCACGCCGTGTTGAGAGGTTGAGTTTCAACATTTCTACTCCACCCAAACGTTGAGATTCATCATCTCATCCATGGACGACATTGAAACTCAACATCCCCCTCCATACCCGACAATGAAACCCAACGTCCCCATCCCCAACAGACGACAACATTCATCATCTCGCTCCCTAACCGACGTTAATATTTAACATCCCTCACCCTCTACCACTGATTGGTAGGATTTGCCGTCATTTCCCCCTATCAAAACTATTTGTAAATTCCGATAAAAGTAGTATTTATCGAGTGTCGAACACAAGGATGGAGTGGGTTTACACTTAGTTTGTTCAAATCTAGTTTAGTCAAACAATAAGAGGTTTATAGTTTCTAGAACTATTTAGAGTAACTAAAGCGATAATTAAGCAATGAGATGTAAACAAATGATATCTAAGCTAGGGTCTTCGGATTCCCCTAAGTGGGACTAGATAAACGAGGGTATGGAATGGGGTATGGGTAGTAATTAGCCTAGGTAAGAGACTCAATCTCTTGGTCTTCCTAAAGATAGACACAAAATCATCATTAAGCACCTAATCCCATCTTAAACATGCTATCAAAAAACCCTACAAATTTTCATCCATAGAGAATTCAAGCAAAGAATGAAGAAAGATGTGGACTTTCATTCACACAATTCCACAAACACCATATTTGCGTGATTAAGAAGACTAACAATTCTACCCAACACCCAAATATTAATCACCCAAGTTGTAACATCAATCTCCACTTAGGTTCTCCCTAAATCCTAGGGGGTCACTACTCACTCATTATGGTTAAACAAATGCCAACAATTGATGAAAGACAAACAAACATAATGAAAGACATGATATAAACTATGACAATAATAAAAAGGGAACTAGAAATGTAAACAATTGAAATTAAAACTAGAAAGGAGGAGAAATTATACCAACAACAATGAAAGGTTGAGTCTTGGATTAATTCAGAGAATAAATTCTTCAAAATCTTCTATTACAATTCAATACCCAAATGTAAACTATTGTTGTAAACTATTGAATGACACTAATCTTATACTAATTTGCTAAAGGATTAATGTTTAATTAAGGAAAAATTAAGGCTTTGATTAAGGAAGTTGCATAAAATTTAGAGAGAATTCTAGATCTAGGGTTCTGTGTACAAATGATTGGGGGGGGGGGGGGGGGGTTGGTTAAGAATTTCTAATGAGTGTAGATCTAGCTTTTTCCTCTTAATAATTTATTAGAAAATTCTCCTAATCAAAGTAGATCTAATAATTTATGACAAAGTAATCCTAATAGAAGTAAATCTAATATTTTATAAGAAAAAAAAAACTAATAGAAGTGGATCTAATAATTTATCGATTATTCTTTACTAACATAAAAATAGAAAAATAATGTTATAAAGAATATTTATTTTAAAAATATTTATAAAGCAAAAAAAAGTCATATAATAAACATACAAAAATGTTAAAATTGTATATTTTATAAACATAAATTAATCTTTGTGAGGAAAAAAACACTTAATTTCTTACAAATATAAATATTGTCAAAAATTTAAGTTGTTCGATTTTAACTACTTGGTGAAATTCGTTTAGTAATAAAGATAATTTTATTTAGAAACGTGTTTGAATATTTAAAATATTTACAAAAGATTCTAGTTGGTAATTATAACCAAATCTGTAATTGTCTTACAAAAACCTTAGGAAAAAGCTGAACTTTATTTTAAAAAATAAATACTTCATGATAAAGTAACATGTCATAATAGGAAAAAGAGATAAAGAATGACATTTACTTAGCATTTGACAGAGAAAAATTTCTACAATGATAATATTAGAAATAAACAACTTCAACGATGGCATGAAATCGTTTTAACTCTGACTTTCTATAACGTATCAAATGTGTATGATTAGATTACCAATAATATTCACATAAGATTAAAAAATTGAGCTACCATTTAAAAATATTAAATAAGTCTCATATCGATTTTGTCAAATGAGCCAAAAAATTAAATACAAATGAACAAAGCCATGAATTTCGATTTTATGCGGACTAATAATTCAAGAACCAACTAACTATGAATAAATCAGTGTAAATATATATACAAATTGTGAGAACTATATATAATATACTATTATATCACCGATTTTTTTTTTCAAACTGGTTTCAAGTTCATATCAAATCCATAATAGTAGTTAAAAATGTATTGAACTGCCAAATATACAAAATTATGCGGTTAGATCAATTTTTACTTTCTAAATTCTAATTCTCCTATATGTTTTTATTCACTTAACTATTACCGCGGTTTGCGAATGGCTGGTTATTACTTTGCCATGTATTGATTGTATATTTAAAAGTGCAATAGT
The DNA here is from genome assembly GCF_048544455.1 of Silene latifolia. Classification (NCBI taxonomy): domain Eukaryota; kingdom Viridiplantae; phylum Streptophyta; class Magnoliopsida; order Caryophyllales; family Caryophyllaceae; genus Silene; species Silene latifolia. The sequence goes on from NC_133536.1 coordinate 53,374,469, forward strand.
TTTTACGGTAACTTTTAAAGATGTTTTTTTTTGTGAAAATTTCCATTTTGTTCCCTGAGGTTTGGGTTAATTCCATTTTAGTGCCATGTGGTTTGCATAATTTCACTTTAGTGTTGTAAGGTTTCGACTACTTCCACTTTGTTAACCGGAGTTTTGAATAAAATTTTATTTTTGTGGCCTAAAATATTTAATAGTCAACTTTTATCTTAAGTAATTATATTTTCAGTAAAATAAAGTACAAAATTAGATATTAAACTATATACAAAATAGTAATATTGAAAAAAATGCCAGATTTGTTATGTTCAAAATATTTTTTTTAGTATCCCTCCATTATCTTTTATCTTCTCATTTCAATAAAATTCTCACACATATATTAGAGAAGTGGTCGGGGAGATAAAAGATGATGGAGGGAGTACGAAATATTAAGATTGTTATGTATAGGTCACTTAAGTAGGAAGTAGACCTCAAGGCACCATAGTGGAATTATGCAAACCTCAGGGCACTAAAGTGAAATTAGGCTAGCTAAACCTTAGGGCACCAAAGTGGAAATAATCATTTTTTTTTTGTTAATGGTTAACTATGGGGTATCCCATAAGGGTTTAGTTGAATATAAAGTACTCCTTAGTGTAATAAATTAGGTCAAACTTAAGAGTTTGAACTTAGTAAAAAAAACTAATTGCATATATATTGGTTAAGAAGTGAAACGATTGTACGTATATATATTTAATACTTTGAAGCAATTTTTTTTAAATTGAAACTCTTTCTGAAAATTTATTCATTTTGTTATTATAAATAAAGAGTAGAATAACAATGTAAGATAACGAGACTTGATTTTGTGAATAGATAACATTTCAAATAAACATAAATGAATTATAGTAATTTTAATAGAATTAATATAAAACTAATCGACTTTAAGAGTAGTATCATAATATTCTACTCCCTCGAATCCACACAAAACCCCTGATTTGTTTTTTACATGTCAAACTTTGAAAATTTTGACCGTTAATTCACTTAAAAATATATCTCACATCTAAAAAATTAAATTTCGTATTATATATTTTACATGAAGTTCATAGGGAACAACCAGTCTTAATGGTTAATAGTCAAAAATAAATTTTTATTGTTTAGAGATCAAACAAAAATCCTCCAAATAGGCTACATATATAATTGAGATACATGCTATTTTTCGTACCACCATTCAACATTTACACGGTCGTATGCTTACAAAATGGAATATTCGTAAATGTTGTAAGTTAATCTAATTTGTGAATCTTGTAAAACCGGCCTCAGTTATCATGTGTTCATTTTATGGAATTCAACCACATTTTTGGGAATGACGTTTTAAATTAACTAAAATCGGTGGTGCATACAACTATAAAAATAGGTAATTACATTATACAACTGTGTCTTCGGATTCTATACAACTGATACAATTAATACCAAAAGGAGTAGCTTTATTTTAAGTTAAAGGGACTGATGATCCATCAATAATCAACCCAAAAGTTTTTTGTGTTCCGATTTTCAAGATTGTTGGACTTTTTTTATCAACTTAATTGACTTCTACTATCAAAGCATGACAATGTAAACCAATGTTTGCAATTTGTTGTTCAACAAATTCTTAGAACATTCAATATGCATATTGTTAAAGATGATCCTAATAGGAGTCTCATGCATTCTATGTAACAGAATCACATATATTTTTGTACTGTTGTTTAGAGACTACTAATTTTATTGGAATTTAGTATGTATTTGATTTTACGAGAAGGTATATAAAGAGCAAAACACCCTCTTAATTAATTGTAGATAATCGAGGAAAACTTTTGCTATAGGAGATCTAACATTGTTCTAAACACACTAAACATATATAATTATGATACTTGTTGCTTTACGTAAAATCATTTGGTTTTACGTAGTTGTTATAAGTTAAAATAATTTGCAAAATTCATAAAGGTCTGTCTCAGTTATTAAGGGCGATTCATTTGGCGAGCTGTACTATATTTATGGAGATAATGTTTTGTATTTAATTAACACCAGTGATACCTATAACAATAATGGAAAAACTAATTACATACTCTTACCATATTACTTGATGTTTTACAACTGAATTAATAACTACTAAATGACAAAACTCCTATGCAAAAGCACTAATAGTTCATTGATCAATTATACCAACCACGAACTTTTGTTTATCAATGATTTAAACATAATTGAACTTTTTTTTTATCAACTATAGAATATATTTATACAAATGACCCTAATGAGAGCCCCGTGCATCGCACGGGCTTTTTTAACTAGTATATATATATATATATATATATATATATATATATATATATATATATATATATATATATATATATATAGAGGCCGGATCCGGTGAGACACCTCATTATGGCGAGGTAGTAGGTCTCACCAAATTACTACCTTGTGATTTGCATTATACATGGATGGGCTGATTTTGTAATGTTGATGAAAAAAACAAGGATGAAAATTAGGGGTCAACAAGAAACTTTTCATTTGGTCCAAAACACTTTCTCTCTCTAATCTAAAAAAAAGCCCAAATACCTTATTCTCTCTAATCTAAACTATAGGCCCAAATTCTTTCCTTCCAAAACATTATTATTATGAGACGATATCATCGATTTGGGAGCATAGTGTATATCATCAAATTTGTGAGACGATTTCAAAGAGGCGATATCATCAAATTTGTGAGACGATTTCATCAAAATAATCAAATTCTGACAATCAAAGAGGCGAATTCATCAAATTAATCGATTTCTTAGAAGATTTCGAGGTAATTTCATATTATTTGATGAAAAATTGATTTTCTTAACTTCGTTCATTAATTGATGATATAATGATCAAATTTGAACAAAATCGAACTGTTTTGTAAATTTATAAGGATCAAAATCAAGTATTTCGTTAGTTTAGGGTTTGAATTCGATCAAAACCGAGCAATTGAGCAATTTCGGAATTCGCGGTGTAAAATTTGTTGATTTTGTTAATTCATTCATTAATTGATTATAATTCATTCATTAATAAGGCTCAAATTGACGTTGCGGCTTTAATTTCAATGGAGATTACGGACATTACAAAGAATCGGTGATAATCTCTTTGTTGAAACAGGTAATCTCCGTTTTTTCGCTATTTTATGAAGCTGTTTTGCTATTCTCCTGATTTTGTGAATATGTGAGGTTATATTGTGAATCTAAGAAGTTATTTCTTAAATCTGAGAAGTTATTTCGTGAATGTAGGCTATAATATCCTGAATTTGATCAAAAATAATGAATTTCGCCCTACTTATTATGGTACTGCTGATGTTGCAGGTCTAACTCCTGATACTGCAACGACTCCTGATAATAGTGCTATTACAACAGGTATTCTGTTTTGTCCCTATTTTATGAATTTGAGACGTTATTTTGTTCTGGTTTTGTGAATCTGAGAGGTTATTTTGCGAATGTAGGAGCTAATTTTGTGCATCTGAGAGGTTATTTTGAAAATATAAACTGTTCTGGTTTTGTGAATCTGAGAGGTTATTTTGCGAATCTAGGAGCTAATTTTGTGCATCTGAGAGGTTATTTTGAAAATATAAACTGTCTATAATATCCTGAAACTTGGATCGTGGCAGAACCTCTTTGACATTGTCTATTTTGTGAATTAGAGTGCTTATTTTGTGAATATAAGAGCTAATTATGTGAATCTGATAAGTTATTTATTGAATCTGATAAAAATAAGATAAACACAAAACTAAATAAGATGACAAATTCTGAAAAGTTTGCACAAGTCCGCACCATTGAATGCTTTAATTGTCTTGTATCAGTAATATTGCATGCTTTCTTATCTATGGTTGTCGATGTCATACTTATTATGGTGTTCCTACTATTTTGTTAATTTGAAACATTATTATTGTGAAACTTTATTTGTTAATATAAGAGCTAATAAGGCTCAAATTGAGGTTGCAGCTTCAATTTCAATGGAGATTACAGACATTACAAAGAATCGGTGATAATATTCTTTGTTGAAACAGGTAATCTCCTTTTTCGCTATTATCCCGATTTTGTGAATACGTGAGGTTATTTTGTGAATCTAAGAGTGAATTTTGTAAACCTGAGAAGTTATTTCGTGAATGTATGCTATAATATCCTGAATTTGATCAAAATTTATCAATTTCGTCCTACTTATTATAGTGTTCGCCGATGATGTTGCAGTCTAACTCCCGATACTACGGCGACTCGATAAGAGTGCTATTGTAATGTATTCTGTTTTGTCCCTATTTTATGAATTTGAGACGTTATTTTGGTCTGGTTTTGTGAATCTGAGAAGTTTATTTGCGAATCTAGGAGCTAATTTTGTGCATCTGAGAGGTTATTTTGAAAAATATAGACTAATATCCCGAAACTTGGTTTGTGACAGAGGAACTTAGATGCTAATATTGTGAAACTTGATTTGTGAATCTCCTATGTTGCTCTTTTTGGCAAAACTTACTAATTGAACCGAAGAAACATCAATCTTTTATGAATTTGAGATGTTATTTTTTTGAGATTGTTTTGCTATTCTCCTTATTTTGTGAATCAGATAGCTTATTTTGTGAATATAAGAGCTAATTATGTGAATTTGATAGGTTATTTAGTGAATATAGACTATAAGATTATGAAGCTTGGTTTGTGCGGAGATTGTTTAACATTGTCTATTTTGTGAATCGAGTGCTTATTTTGTAAATATAAGAGCTAATTATTTGAATCTAGTAGGTTATTTATTGAAATATAGACTATAAGATCCTGAAACTTGGTTTGTCGCAGAGATTATGAACCTTATATGCTAATATTGTGGAACTTTATTTGTTAATCTCCTATCTTGCACTTTTGGCTTATTTTGTGAATCTACAATTTTCAGTTGTTGATTCCAATGTTAATTGCGTTGAAGCTTCTACCTCTCTTGTTTTAACAAGCCCTACAAGTACCAACTATTTCCACACCTACTACTCTTATAACTTACACACCGAGTGGCGCCAACGATGGATAAATAGGATTGATGAAAAGTTTACACGGCGATTGGGAAAACATTTATTGACTTAGACTCGCCGATCTTTGTTTTTATGAAACGTCGTTGTTGCTTGTGGGTTTAAATCAAGGAAATCTTCAAGCAAAAGGTTTCGTGATGATATTATCAGAACAAAGTGCATGGTTTGCAATCGGGAAGGCTGTAATAAGAAGAAAAGACGACCGCCCTAATCGGTGTTGCGAGAAAAGGCGGATGAATCCGTTGCATCGAAATAACGAGAAATAGGTGGTACAAAGAGCAAACCGAAAAAACCCGCTAAACGTAGGGTGAAAAAAGGTGGAGGAGAGATAGAGAGTTCCAACAAAGGGTCAACCACAAGAATAACAAAGATTAGAAGGTGGGGCTGTCAAAGAATGATAAAGTTCAAGTTCCATGAGAACAAGTACATGGTTGACGTGTTTCTTCGAGGGTCACAATCACCCGCTTGATGTTGTGAAAAATAAGGAATTTGAGAAACTTCTTTGAAAATATCAATGAATTTCATATGCAAATGATTGTCACCATTCAAAAGCAAATGTTGGTCCTAGCTTAACACACCAACTATGCACTCAACAATTGGGTGGTTTTCAAAATGTCGGGCAAAAAGTCAAGCAATTCAAAAATTTTCGAGAGGGAAATGAAGTGTCTAATGAACAGTCATGATGGGGAAATGTTCAAATCACGCTTAGACACCCTAATCGAAACAAAAGGGCTCCACTTTGTTTATGAAAAAGATTCAAGAACGCATTGACAAGGATTTTTCGGACGGATTGTGACATGCAAAGAGCGTATGCTGTTTGGGGATGGAGTTTCATACGACCCAACTTATGGTACAAACAAGTACAACATGACGTTCACGCCTTTCACGGGCATTGACCATCATAAAAGGTCAATCACATTTGCATGTGCGCTTATAGAACATGAAAACGAGGAGTCATTCATGTGGGTATTTGACCGGTTTCGGCAGCTATGGGTGGGAAGGAGCCTAACTACATTATCACCGACGAAGACCCGGGGAATAATTAAAGCGAGTTCAGGTATGTTTCGAAACTAACTACAAAATTTATATAGTCCGAATCCGAGGATAAGACATGAGATTCACAAAATAACCCCCCAAATTTACAAAATAAGCTATAGGATTCACAAAATAAGCTATATGATTTATAGTCCGAATCGGAGGATAAGACTTGAGATTTACATAATAGTGCATCGTATGACTTTGTTATGTGAAACTGCGTGAATTTAGTTATTATAAAATGATGGTGACGGTCGATAATTTGATTTTGTTCATTGCAGCTAAGTTCAAAACAGCGAAACATTGGTTTTGCATGTGGCACCTCATGAAGAAAATAACCGACAAGGTTGGGAGTAAAATTTGTAGAGATACCGACTTTTTAACCCGTCTGAACGGTGTTGTATGGGACGATGACTGGAGCCGGGAATTTGAAGAGAAGTGGCTTAAAGTCATGAACGATTTCTCCTTGGAAGACAATACGTGGTTGAATGGGAAGTTCGCTGATAGACACACATGGATACCCGCTTATTTCAGAAATGTGCCAATGGCCGGTTTACTACGAACTACACAAAGGTCAGAGAGTGCTAATAGTTTCTTTAAGCGGTTTGAAAACAAATACGGGACATTAACTGAGTTCGGTGCGCTATGAAAGCGCCATTGACCACCAAAAGCACCTGCTGAAGCTCCGTGAAGAGGAGAATGCGAATTCAATCCTCGAAACATTGTATGGGTCAAAATGGGAGACACAAGCGGTGAGAAGCTATACCCATGCGATGTTCTATGAGTTCCAAAACCAGGTGAAGCTTTCAATAAATACCTTCAGTTTGGTTGGATACACTCCGCCAGATCCTGTGACGAACTTTGAAGTGTCGTTAGTTGAGAAAGGACTAAAATTTGCAGTTGAGTGCAGTAGAAGCACGAATGATGTAAGGTGCACATGTAAACTGTTTGAAAGGAGAGGTATTTTATGCAGTCACATCATTTGGGTTTGTTCGGGAAAGTTTAAGGACATACCTGATAAATATATTTTGCAAAGGTGGAGCAAGAATGCACTCAAAAGTGACGTTTATGATTGGAATGGGAATCTGATAGAGAAATACAACAATACCAAAGACAAAAGCAGATTGGAATGTCCGTGGTGTGGTCCGAGATTGATTAATCGTTGGTATGCTCAAAAGGAAAGAAGAGTCGGATGTGAGAGAGTTTGCCAAGTTAATCAAGGAATTCAGGACAAAACTAGAGGGAAACACTCAACCGTTGACAAAACAACAACAGATTGAGCTTCTACCGGGGGCTGCAAGGTTCCGGAAGAAACCAACATCTTACCGCCTAATGTGTCTAGGAACAAAGGCTGTGGTAAACGGTTGGTGAGCAAGAAAAATAAGGCAATCAAGAAGGCGGAAAAAGCAAAAAGATTGTGTGCTAAGCGTAAGCGCAAGGGTAACCACGACAAAAGGAATTGTCCATATGATTTTGCAGACCTTCCTCCAGTGAATCGGGTTTGTATTCATCTACGCAACTACATCTGATATTAATCAAGTATTTTATTTATCTGTTTATCTTATTTTGAGAATCCCAGAGGTTGCTTTGTGAATCCCAGGTCTTAATTTGTGAATCCTGGGTCTTATTATGTGAATCACATATCTTTATTTGTGAATCATAGAAATGAGCGATTGTATGTAGTAACTCGATATAATTCCTCACTTTGTAACATAAATGACAACGGTTGGCTTATATAAGATGAATGTGATTCACGCCGTGTCACCCAATTTTGCATGATCCTCACTTTTATTATTGTACATCTAATGTTTGTAAACATCTTTCTAATTCCGACTTTGTCTTTTACGTAGGGAGAGCTAGCGGACGAAGAAGTAGAAGAGGAAGGGGATGAGGATGAAGAATGAAGGAAAGAGTCTTCTTAAGCCTTGAGAAATAGATATGATGATTGAAGAAGACACTGACAATTTTGAAAGGAGCGATCTTTTAGTTTGGCAACATATTATTGGTTTCCAAAAATATGGACATCTTATTTGTTTATCTTATTTTTGTGAATCTGAGAGGTTCTTTTGTGAATGTAAGAGGTTGTTTTATGAATCTTAAATCTTAATATGTACAAAAGACCTGGAAATCTTATTTGTTGGTATTAATTTGTGAATCCCGGGTCTAATTTTCGCGATTATTAGGAAGATTCGTAATCTTATTAGAAAGGGAAGTCGATGGCTAAACGGTCTTATTTTGTGAATGACACAATTTAAATATTATATAAAATGGATTAGTGTGAATTATAGACGTTATTTCATGAATCTTACCGTGTGAATGACAATATATAAATCCGAGGTCTAATATTGTGAATCGACTTGTTTTGTGAATCCATCTTTTGTGAATATCGTCTTTTTTGAATCTCGGACATTCTTTTGTAAATCTCGGGTCTCATTTTGTCGACTTGTTTTGTGAATCCATCTTTTTGTGAATATCGTCTTTTTTGAATCTCAGACATTCTTTTGTGAATCTCAGGTCTCATTTTGCGAATCAGACGCTTTATAAATCATCCACGTCAAATTTCACAAATTCAAGCGACTAATCAATTCCATTGATTAAAATCAACTATTACAAAAGGAGATCTACTAAATAAGCAGATTAGCACCCAACTAAATGACTAATAACATATTCACTAGAATACTTGATAGATCCTGCATATACCATCTAATACTATACTAACATAATACTTGATTGTATCCACCACAAGTTAAATTCCACGCATAAGGGACAAATGCCTCCGACGAACCAACCAGAGATAAGTAAGTATACACTGCATAACACCCAAAACTCACACAAAAGGAATAAATGCTGCGCCCGTTTCTACTACACGCTCACAAAGACAATCATGAAGAATAAATTCCCAACCAGAGAAGCATACACTGAAGAACGATCTCCCTGCTTCACATCATCTCACCACCATAGACAAGCACATCTTGCTACTTATACTCCTATATCAGAAAACACGTAAAATATTTCAAAATATATACACGGACAAGCATGGCTCGCTACTATTCAAAATATCGCGGATACTATGAATGAATGGGGATTTGATATGCAAAAGTTATTAAAAAGAACCGGACCGTTCTAGTATTTGCATCCCATGAAAGTAGTTGCATCATTACAGACTTTCGAAAATCGGCATTCTCTCGCAATTGTAAGAAATTATAGTTGAAATTAATGAACAACACGAGTTTCAAATACTGATTTCATGTACGTATCTTGTTCAACTTGTTTCTTACCCGATAATTGTCCGGATTACGCAATCACCGAGCTCACGAGTCCAACATACTCAAATACCTCAACACGTGAGCTCCACAATCAAAACGGAATGTAGTATAGTGTTCAACTGTTTAGTAAACAATATTTAATTTCGTAAAGCGGACACATTAGGGAATAACTTACTTATTTGATTGTTGAGGAACTTTGAGAGTTATAACCCGTGAGAGTGCGAGAAACCGCATGGGATAATATGACGGGGAACTACTTGCCAAAATAGGAGATAATTTGGCCACACGAAAATGTTTCGAGTTAATACCGATTGTACACTAAAAATATTTTATATACTCGATTCACAAACTGTCAAGGGTTAGATTAGGCAAATAATTAATACCGTGTCTATGGTTGTATTATGTACATCATAAGACTGTACTTTCGCGCTTGAGTTGAGGATGTAATTCGTTTTACTCTCCATATCGCATATACAAGCCCACCAATGTTTGTCTTTGATCAGCGGTATAAAAACCTGATATAATAAAGATTAGACTCCAATTTACAGCCCCACATGTCCGCCACAAAAAAAAAAAAAAAAAAATATTGTTGAGGGACCAGACCTTTCGGATTGTGGCACCATTCACCGGTTTGTATGTCCCACTAATGTATTGATTCCAAATACAAGGGTTTTTCTTCTTTGTACAGTTCTACATACCACAAAAGGTGATTTTACAAACCATATCAATTTGGGATAATCAAGATACTTGAATATTAAAACAAGTTCAAAGCTAACCACGATGACAGTCGATGGCAAGTACAGAAGATCTGGTCGATGAAGTGTCGTCCTAATCCCAAACATATCAATCACCAAAAAAAATAATATTAGGAATGAAACAAAAGATTACAGATAATACAATGAAATGCACGCTGATAGTAGTCTACTTACTTGATCCATAACCCACTGACGCGGTCTAAGCGTAGATAAAGCCGCTCGTGTGACTTCCATCCACTCAGTACACACCATAGCCTCGCTGTAGTAAGGCACATTAAGAAACATTAATAGAATTATCCAAATAAAAATAAAAATTAAAGTAAAGGGGCAAGGGAAAAGCACAAAAAAATAAAAGTAAAGGGGAAAAATACTTACTGTGTGACTGCATCTCTTCCTTTGCGGTGCCAAATAAACTTCACAAGGTCGTCTTCAGAATAAGGTAGACGCCGTAGCCCCCGACAAATATTAATAAGATGACTTAAGATCTATGATTCACAAATCAAGATCTTTGATTCACATAATAAGACCCACGATTCAGAAATTAAGAACAACAGATAAAACCAATAATAACATCTAAGATTCACAAAACATGATTAATAAGGGAATGGGTCATACATAGGCACACAATTCCACTCTTCTGCACTTCGTTCGACAGTAGCTTTCAACATGTTGTCACCGGAGGTCATAATTCGAAGGCATAACTTTAATGCATAGCGTTTCAGTTGACTTACCTATAAATGCAAAACAAAAAGTCCTTATAATTATTCCAAAGTTCACGAATCGGCCCTGTGTTTCAGGAAATTAACTCGTGTCCGACAAATCTAACTCTCGGGTTCACAAGGTTAAGTAAAGGTATCTTACGAAGTTATAATTAAAGGACGGTCAGTTTTGTTCCCTTTGTAATGCTCCAACAGGTGAAACAAATAGACGCCAGTATCCATTTCACCAGACTTCAAAATTGAAGGAGGGATAAACAACTCAGGCATCATGTCAGCCACTGCTGCAAATCTTGGTGAAACCCAATTAATGAGCCTGTCTTTCTGCACAGACACAACCTAAATTAGCACTTAATTATGTGGATGTGTTACATGCTTGTCAAACACTTTGATCGTGAATTCACGAAAAAAAGTGAATTCACGAAAAAAAGTAAATTCACAGCTTTGCATAACCAGAAATGGAGGAAAAGACGCACCGTAGGTTGCACATAATCAGAATAGTTAACATCTACTCCATTCATAGGGTGTATGACTGTCAATTTATTCCATCGAAGGTCGAAACAAAGGAAGAACGGTGGGCATGATGTAGACATGATTGGAGTGCAAATCTGAAAACAAGACAAGATGAAATGAAAAGAAGAACATAAAGATGAAAATAGGTTTCACAAAACATAATAACACCAAACCAAAACTTACTAATTGAACTGAAGAAACGTCAATATTTTCCAGACAACCCGGGGGGGAACTAACACCGTCATTGCAGTATGGAACAAATAAACGAACAGGAGAATCCGGTGATTTCAACTTCTCATTACTGTTTAGGATCTCACACCAAATATTTGACTTGAGAACATACTCGATCACCTTCGGGTATAGTCCTCAACATGCTCCTTGTCAATCTCTCGAGTGTTACTTTGAAAAAGAATATCACCGCACTCAACAATCAAAACAATCGATTCGCAAAACAAGCCGTCGATTTAGAAAAACAGTCTATTGGATTCACAATATAAGCCCTACGATTTATAAATTGTCCGATTCACAAAATGAGACCTGAGATTTACAAAACAAGTTCATAGTCAAATACCCTTGTTCTCTTGTTGAGCAAAGCCCGAAATCCAACAAAGTATTTTCTCCTCCCTATTAAAAGGAGTAATAACACCGATGTTTCTTTGGAGATACGGAGATCGATAGGCGATTTGGAATTATATCTCTTCTAGGACGCACAATAGCGGGAGTATTGACATCAACATTATTGACATCAACATTATTGACATCAACATGATCAGAAACTGATGGTACCGATAATGTAGGAAATCTGGTTCCCTCATCCTCTTCCCTCTGACATTGATCTATTCTTTCCTCACCTTGTATGCTTTCCTCACCTGGTCCCTCTTCTTGACTTTTCGGCACGGACGGTGGTTTCATCACCCGACAAACGGTTTCCATGACGACGCCGAATGTACGGGTGAGTGACCAATGGTTTTTCAAGCAATTGCTCGATTCTTCCACACACGTTTCGGAGATGGTGGACGGACGATGGAATCATTGGAGTATCAGGTAAATCAATAACAATTGGGGTTTCGGCTAGTTCGACAACTGGTGTTGGTGTTGGTGGGGACCGAGGATCAATAGATCTGTCTTCTTGAGAAGATAAAAAATGATCGTCGTCGCTAGCGACCTCCACCGTGGGCAATCTCGATGGGGTTGGCAATCTTGGTTTACGACGTTTCCGAATGGGTTTGCTTGTCACTTTGGGATCTGGTGGACGAATCGGTACAAAAGTGTCATCCATAATTTCCAATGCCGCACGAAATCAGCGTCGGACCATCCACCCATCCTGTCCACATCGTCATTAACAACGTGATCATTCTCCACAACATTCGCTGCAATGGATAACGTGTTTCCAACGATATTATTGACCACGTTGTCCAAATTCAGTTCACCGTCCTCATCCTTCTTAGCATCCCCATTATTACCCATCTCTATATTTTCCTCCTTATTCCCATCATCGGCATTTTCTTCATCCCCAACATTCTCATCAAACTCATCCTGTTGGGATGAAATATACCCGTCCGCAATACCATTAACGGCTGCCACCATAGTAGAAACCGCCGAGGAAGGTAGCTTGATCGTAGCTTGAATAGCAAGAGATCTGTAGCTAGCGAAAGCTGCAGCCGCTACCTTTGCGGCTTCAGCAAGTTTGTGAACAATCTCACACTTACTGTCACTAAGGCCATCAGTTTCCTTGTCACCACAATGTGGAATATCAGACCCTATATCTGGTTTGCCTTCTTCGTGGTATTGGATGGTTGACTTGGACTGAACATGCTCAATCTTTGTGACCGGTGGCTGAGGTGCGGGTGCGAGTGTGTGGTAGCTCATGACAAGGGGAGGCTCCACAGAACCTTGACCGAAACCTTTATTTGCCTTCAACTCCTGTTTAATTCTTTTTGCAATTTTTTCTTTCGTCCAATTACAACAAGTTGGAAACTTTCTTACGACCAATCTTGATTTGTAGACGAAACGGTCCAAGTAAATGTACACGAGCACCATAATGGGTCCACCAAAAAAATTATCTCCTTTCAAGCGTTTGACATCTCTCCACTCCTCCTTTTGCCAAGACTCAACTTGGTCACCAACTGTTTGATGAAATTGCATCAATTGAATTCGGAATCAGTGAAGTATCACCTAAACTTTTTAAAATCCTCAAACTTGCGCGATTCCCTTGCACACCACCCAACAGAGACGAGAATATGTAAACGATGAAATTTCGTTTAAAGTCATCTCCACCATCTTTCTGCATGGATAATTTGTTCAAGACGTGGTGATCATCGATATATTTGTGTGGATATTGCTTTCGGAAGTTTTCCAACGTAGCTAAATAAGCAGGACACTTATCCACATGTGACGCTTCCTCAACAGGTCTTGAACCCATTGGAATGCTCATGCAAAGATGGATGTCCTCCTCTAATCTGGGGAGTTTTTGGTCAAATAACCATCCCTTTTCTTTGGGTTGTAATTTGACACTAGCAATAAGCAAGGTCCCCGGGAACCTTGTCTGTTTCAATCATTAACAGACCGCCAAAGCCCATGTCTTTTATAGCTTGAATCTGCTGATCGCTCGGTGGATTTTTCGTATCTTTCAGAAAGTTGTACAACCCTTTTGGCGACATTCGAGTCCTCACTGTAGGCAGTCCTTCTGTACGCACCCTCTGTTTTTTTTGCTGGCGGAGGAGCGGCAGCTTGCTCAACAATGCCTGGTGCAGAAGGGCTTGCTTGCACAACCGCCTGTGATGGTCGCTTCATCTTGTAGCCTGTTTCACAATAATCATCTTTAGCGTCACAAAATAAGCTGAAAGGATACACAAAAAATAATAACTAAGATTTATATAGTCTATTTTGGGAGGATATGACCTGAGATTCACAAAATAACTCTCCAGTTTCACGAAATAACCTCAAGGATTCTTTTCAATAAGGCATAAGATTTATATAGTCTGAATGTGAGGAGAAGACCTGAGATTCACAAAATAACACCCCAGTTTCACAAATTAACCTCTATGATTCACAAAATAAGGCATAAAATTTATATAGTCTGAATCCAGGGATAAGACCTGAGATGCACAAAATAAACCCCCAGTTTCACAAAATAAGCTATAGGATTCAAAAATAAGCTATATGATTTATAGTCTGAAATTGTTCTTGATCCAACGCCAAGACCAAAAGACACCCTAGGAGGGGACGGGTGAACCCTTTTTTGGGGACGGGGTTAACAGTAGGGGCCGGGTGTCCTAAAACGGGACGGGAAAGGGTTTAGGGTTGGATTACGCGGATCCGCTACCGCGGATCCGCCTAATCCAACCCTAAACCCTTTCTCTTGTACATAGTCATTCGACCAACGACAAGACCAAAAGACACCCTAGGAGGGGACGGGTGAACCCTTTTTGGGGGACGGGGTTAACAGTAGGGGGCCGGGTGTCCTAAAACGGGACGGGAAAGGGTTTAGGGCTGGATTAGGCGGATCCGCTACCACTACAAAAAAAACGCTCCAATGCGACGGACACGCTGCGACGGAATAATAATCCGTAGCAAATTTAAACCTGCGACGGACATTGCGACGGGCCTTAAACCCTGCGACGGATTTGCGACGGACTTTCCGTCGCATGACTTATTTTCCCATACCGCCAAATTTTCGACATGGCGGGAATATCCGCGACGGAATTTCCGTCGCTATATTAAAATAATATTAAATTATGCGACGGAAATTCCGTCGCAACATTAAAATACTAATATTTTCTGCGACGGAATTTCCGTCGCAGACATTTCTAAGTGTCATTTGTACACCTCTAAAGGCGCTGGAAAAAAATATTATTTTAATGTTGCGACGGAAATTCCGTCGCAGGAAATATTATTATTTTAAGTTTGCGACGGAAAATCCGTCGCAGGAATTCTTTATACGGGCTGCAGCGTCAGCCTTCTCCTTCACTATCGCTCATCAATTATTTCGTCTCCCTCACTCCCAAAACTCCGTCTCCCTCAAAAAAGACCACCACCACTCCCACCACCACGACTCCTACCACCACCCTATTTCCCAAATCACTCCTATTTCTCCTTTCCCTTGTCCCTTTTCCCCTTTCTTCTTCTTTCCCCTTTCTTCTCCTTTCCCCTTTCCTTTTTTTTTTTTTTTTTTTTCCGCCGCCTTCTTCTCGCCGCCGCCGCTCCCTTCCTTTGTCTCCTTCTCTTAATTAATATAAGGTTTGTTTAATTAATTTTACTTTTGATTAATTAGGGTTTATGGTTATTGTTTTGATTAATTATGATTAGTTTAGGATGCTTAGTATTATTAGGATTGTTTAGTGTAATTGAAAGCCAATTTAGGATGTTTAGAATTGTTTAGTTTAGTTGAAAGCCAATTAAGGATGTTTAGGATTGTTAGGTTTAGTGAAGTTTAGTTAAAATCCAATTTAGGATGTTTAAATCAATTTTATAATGCTTAATTATGTTTTAGGGAATTATATTTTTGGTTTGCATGAAGTGAGCTAAGTATTTCAAAGCTCTTTTAAATCGATTATAGTTGATGGTAGTCAAATTTTGATGTAAATAATTAAATAAAATGAGGCTAGTCGACATTGAAGCAATTTTGAATTCTACTATTTCTCATAAAAATAGAGAAAAAATTTCATAAAAATGTTAGAGTAGTTAATTTAGTTTAGTTAAAAGCCAATTTATGATATTTAAACCAATTTTAGGATGCTTACTCTACTTTTGCTTAGTTTTATAAGGTTTATTAGTAATTATTAAGTTTGTTTTGATAAGTTGTGTTTTTTTGTGTCATGTTTATTTTTTTTACAAATATTAATTCATCTTATGCTTGTGTTGTGATTGTTAATATATTTATGACCTAGTACCCGTTCAGGGATTACACATTAGGTGTAATTCTTGAATAGTCCCCGTTTTGGGACTGTCTTTGAATCTTTTATGCCATTTAGGTGGTAAATACTCAATATTTTTCTTGATTGTTATGAGACAAAATTTGGTTGACATTTCCTTTAATGTTCTCCGAATACATATGTAGAGTGAGAATTCATTCTAAATAATGTATTTGGAGAAGCTGTAAGGAAGTCTTTGCCAAATTTTTGTCTCATTACAATCAAGAAAAATATTGAGTATTTACTAATGGTATGAAAGATTCAAAGATGGGTTTAGGTTGGAGAGATAAGGACCCCAAATCTTGAAAGTATTTTTTTGCAGGTTGTGGTTGTGGTTGTTGTTGTTGTTGTTGTTGTTGTTGTTGTTGTTGTTGTTGTTGTTGTTGTTGTTGTTGTTGTTGTTGTTGTTGTTTTTGTTGTTGTTGTTGTTGTTGTATGAAAAATTCAAAGATAAGTTTATGAATGCTCTTACCATTTTTATTAATAATTTTTATTTACTAATATATATGTAGATTTGCAATGAAGAGATTAGAACGAAACTGGATGTATGAAAGGTTGGATTCCAATAAAAAATTAAGGAAGGAATTTGTAATAGGGGTTAATAAATTCATTGATTATGTTAAGCAACAAGACGAATTCATTAGAAATAAAGAAATTAGGTGTCCATGTAGTAAGTACAAAAATAAAAAGTTTTTAGTTGAACAAGAAGTACGAAAACACCTTGGTCTAAAGGGTTTTTGTGACAACTATTATGATTGGGTGTGTCACGGAGAGAAATTTCCCGTTGAGGAAGAGGAAATGGCAATGCCCCTCGACAATCCTTATAGGGATATGGTAGAGGATGCGTTGCGCGATAGCATTGATCAAATTAGGGAAGAAGCTCTTAATGCCGAGGTGGTTGATGAATCTCCAAATCCCAATGTATTAGCCTTTTTCCAAATGTTAAAACGTGCCGAGCAACCTGTCTACGAGGGATGTCGGCTCTCATTGCTACTGATCGGCTGCAAGGCTTGTCTCTACGAAATGTGAATACAACTTAGCCCATAAATGTGTAGATGGTTTCACGTCACTCATGGGAGACCTTCTTCCTCAAGATCATATTTTGATGCGTAACTTCTATGAAACCAAAAATGTTCTCAAAGCTCTTCAACTTCCTCATGAAAAGATAGATGCATGTTTTAATGGATGTATGCTTTTTTGGATGGACGACGCTCTTCTCGACAATTGTAGAAAATGTGGTAGAGCTAGGTACAAAAGTGCAAAGAATGCAAATGGCAAAAGGGTCCCCGAAAATTTCTTAAATTATTTCCCAATAGGGCCACGTTTGCAACGAATTTATGCCACAAAAAACCTCGCGGAACAAATGCGTTGGCATTATGAAAACCCCCGAGTTAGTGGGACAATGTCTCATCCAAGTGACAGTGAGGCGTGGAAACATTTTGATCATCTTCATCCTTCTTTTGCATCTGAGCCTCGGAATGTTAGACTTGGACTTTGCACCGATGGTTTCTCGGCTTTTGGGCCATTCGGGAACACATATTCATGCTGGCTGGTGATGCTTACACCTTACAATTTACCACCCTGGCTATGCATGAAAAGACAATTTATGTTCTTAACATTAATTATTCCTGGACCAAAGAGTCCCAAACAAAACCTTGACGTCTATTTACAACCTCTAATTCACGAGTTGAAGCAATTGTGGGACACTGGATTTTTTACATATGACGTGTCTAGGAAACAAAACTTCGACTTAAGAGCCGCACTCCTATGGATGATCAACGACTTTCCTGCTTATGGCATGTTATCTGGTTGGTCAACTGCCGGTGAGAATGCATGTCCATGTTGTACGAAAAAAGAGACTAAATCGACTTAGCTTCAAAGATAGCGAGAAAATGGAGTTGGTTTGATTGTCATAGACAATATTTAGACATTGATCATACTTTTCGCAAGGATAAAGTCCACTTTCGAAAAGGAAGAATAGAGAACGATGTTCTTTGGAACGAGGTTATCGGGCGAACAAGTGTGGGAATGTGTGAAAGATTTACCAAAAATCGTAGATGCATCTGACCATGAATTGAAGACGGTTAAAGCGAAACGAATTGGGTGGTGGAAACAAAGTATTTTTTGGGAGCTTCCATATTGGAGCACACTACTAATTCGACATAACCTTGATGTCATGCATATTGAGAAAAATTTTTTCGAACAACTAATTCACACGGTGATGGATAGAAAAGACAAGACAACCTTGAACCCAACTGCACAAAAACATATCTTACAACTTTGTTCAAGGTCGCGAAAGGTGGATTGATCGTTTTGAAAAAAAGAGCGAGAAAAAAGTGTTGTGTGATTGGATATGTAATTTAAAGTTTCCAGATGGCTATGCTTCAGATTTGAGAAGATGTGTCGATATGAATGAGTTGAAGCTACATGGCTTGAAAAGCCATGACTGTCATGTGTTTATGGAGCGTTTACTGCCGGTTGCTTTAAGGCACCTTCTCCCTAAAAATGAGTGGAATGCCATAACTGAGATTAGTCAATTTTTCAGAGACTTGTGCACTTCATCAGTAAAAATTGAAAAAATAACAAGTCTCGAGAAAAATATTGTCGAGATAATCTGCAAATTGGAAAAAATACTTCCACCTTCATTTTTTAACTCAATGGAACATCTGCCAATTCATTTGCCATATGAAGTGAAAGTGGGTGGTCCGTGCAATATAGGTGGATGTATCCTTTTGAGAGGTAATATAAATATCTTTTACGAAGCCTTTTAAGGTTAATACTTAATTTCATTCATTCTTAACCAATTTTTTTGTAGGTTCTTGAATCATCTAAAAAACAAAATTGGAAATAAAGCTCGTATTCAAGGGTCATTATGCAACGCATATTTGCTTGAAGAAATAGCAAATTTTTGTTCTTTTTACTTTGAAGATCATATAGACACAAAGGCAAAAGACCTTGACATAGGTCAGAAAAAGGCGAAGTATTCTACCTTGCCCGAGCTATTTCAAGATCATGAGGGCACTACTTCTGGAAAATGTCGTGACAGATTTTTGGAAGATAACGAATATGAACGTGCACACCTCTATGTTTTATCTAATTGTGATTCTGATGAGTTGAAACGTATGGAAAGGTTGTTTGAGGATTACATCAAAAGAGAATATCCTGAGATTTCTATGGCCGAGGATATTTGGAACAAATTTGAAACAAAATTCCCTAACTGGCTTAGAGGTCAAGTAAGTAAATAATATATATTCTATAATGCTTATTTAAATTATATTATTATTTGGTAAATAATTGGTTCTTTATCATTAATTCTAGGTAAATAATTTAAAAGATCCAGTTGTAGTTGCCTTAGCAAATGGACCTTCAAAAAAGTAAGAACATGGAAGCGTTATTCCATCAATGGATACAAATTTCGAGCTTTCATAGATGGGAAAGATTTGGAAAAGTCTACAATTAACAATGGAGTGTGTGTGAGTTCGACTGAAGGAGCTGACTACTATGGAACCCTAAATGAAGTTGTTGAGTTGTCTTATACTGGCGAGAAAAACCCTTACAACGTTATTTTATTCAAATGTAATTGGATAGATAACTCAGAAAGAGGAATGCAAGTACATAAGGAATATAAACTTGTGGATGTTAATCGGAGCAAAAAATTTCCAAAATATGACCCATTTGTATTAGCATATCAAGTGGAACAAGTTTGCTATGCTCCTTATCCAAATATCAAAAGAGATAAAGATCGGTGGTCGCAGTATTTAAAATAAAGGCAAGATCACAAGTGGATGCTCCTACTGATGAATCTATCTTTCAAGAAGATGTTAATGGTGATACAACATTGACAATAATTGAAATAGAGGATGAGAATGAAAATGTGGAGGAGGAACAAGAAGAAACGCAAGGAGATGAAATGCAAGTACAGAATGATGCTATGCAAGAGGAGGAAGATGAGGAAGAGTTAGGAGAGGAGGCTTTGAAGAAGTATTTAGAAGAAGATGATGATGAGGATTTTTAGATTCGCTTTTTGAACGCAACGAAAACACTAATTTAAGTGATGATGATGATGATGATGATGATGTCTAGGATTTATATTAGTTGTAGATGTTTTGTACCCTTTCTTTCAATCTTATTACTTTGTTGGTACTATTAGTTGTAGATGCCGTATGGCTTAATTTAATGAAATCTTTCTTATTTGGTAGCTATTATTTGATTATTTGATTTCTTACTTTGCCAATTTCTTATTTTGTTGCTATTATTTGAAGCTTTGATTTCTTACTTTGCCAATTTCTTTTTTTGTTGCTATTATTTGATTATTTGATTTCTTACGTTGCCAATTTCTTACTTTGCTAATTTGTTATTTGGTTGCTATTATTTGATTTCTAACAATGTTGAGGAATTTAGTTGGTTTCTATGGCGTCGAGGAGACGAAGACATGGTAGTAATAGTAATGCAGGAAACCAAGGACAGGGAAACGAGAATGAAGAAATACCAATGAGTTGACAAAATTCATCTCGATTCTCTTGAGCAAGATGGCGGCGTTTGGTTAGTATGTTATTTTTTCGTAATTAATTATTTTTATAACGATTTATATATATATTTATTATCTTCTCATTCTTTTTTTCAGGTTGAGAATGAGAAAGTTGTGAGCTTGATATCGGATAATATTGGATGCAACTACAAAGAACATGCTCCTAACTGGAAATCGGCGTCATCTACTCTAAAGAAGGATTGGTGGAATTGGTTTGAGGTATTAGAAATTGTCATTTAATTTAATACTAGGTATTTTATTCATTTATTTTATATTTATTTACAATCAAGTTTATTTTCTAACTTTATTTTTTATTGAACAGTGGCGTGTTAGTTACGATCCCCGTGACAAGGCAAGGGTTAAGAAGGCTTGGGAAGATGCCATGAAGACCCGTTTACGGCAAATGATTTATCGAGCTTATCATAAGGAAGAGCATGAAAAGCCGGATTGGATTAGTCTTTGAGTTGCACCGTCAATTGAAGAATAGACCACTTGATGATCCTAGTTTCACGGGAAGATCGGAGCAGAGTTCGGCCAACCGTAGGTCGGGAAGTGACGAGAAAGGGAAGGCGTTGGCTACTCACGTAATGGGTCGAAAAAGCACTTTGCAATATATGGACTCAATGGTAATTTCTTCACTTCCTTTTTTAATTTATTACCTTTTTTTTCTTTAACTTTATTTAAAGTTAGTAATTATATTTAACAAGTATCAAAATTGTAGATTGATAAAGATGGGAAAGGAGATATTCCGTCCGCTTTGCAAATGTTGGAGAAGAAAAGGAAGCATAGCACAAAAGGATGGTTATCCAAAAAAACTGGTCAACTCTTCGTAAGTTACTATAATTATTTAATTTTTAACTCATTTTTTCAATCATGATTATTTAGTAGATGGTATCTAATCTTTCGTTTTTTATTGATATAGGGTAAAATCATCTCAAAGAAAATCGAGCTTTGAGCCAAGGGGTCGAGAACATTGATGATAATGAAATTTATATTGAAGAACATGGAGGGTTTGATAAGAAAGGTAGAGTACTTGGCGCGGGAAATACAGCACCACAAATTTGGGAGCACCACCGCCGCTCGACTGGTAACCTCTTTTCTACTCCTCATATTCCGGGTTTTGTTGGTAGAGTCGCAAAAGAGAATGCGCGACTAAAGCAAGTCGAGGCCGAACAATCTCAAAGGCTTGCGGCAATAGAGGAGTTCTTGAGCCAACAAGGTTTTACCACTCAAACTTGTAACCCGGGAGGTCCATCTGGAGCTAGAAATGACTTTGATGATGATGGTGGCGACAATGCTAGGCCTACTCCTACTCCCACTCCCGTGTATTGATGTAGTTGTTTGTTGATTAGAAGTTATCATTCCTACCCCGTAGTTTATGGACTTATTTGGCTTTCTTTGTTGAACAATTATTGTACTAAACGGTTGTAAACCTTTTATTTTAAGTTAATGTGAAGACGTTGTTTGGAAATCTCGTCTTGAACGAGTTGTGAATTTCTCAATTGCTGGATTTTCTGAATGTTTGTAGGAAACCGGGAGTATATGTAATTGCTTTCAAAGCAATTTGGCCGCTGGAAGAACATTTGTAAACCCACCGGGTATTTAATCCTGCATGACGGAATTTGCGACGGATTTTCCGTCGCAAGTTTTGACTTTCTGTTTGACTTTAGGGACACGTGTCCCATATGAACAGTGATCTGCGACGGATTTTCCGTCGCAGATTTTGACTTTCTGTTTGACTTAAGTGCCTAGGTGGCCTGTATGAACAGTGATTAGCGACGAAAAATCCGTCGCAGATTTTGACTTCCTGTTTGACTTTGGTGACCACGTGGCCTTCAATGAACAGTGATATGCGACGGATTTTCCGTCGCAAGTCACTGTTTTGCGACGGGTATTTGCGACGCACTGATCCGTCGCAGGTATTTAGCAGCGACGGAATTTCCGTCGCAGAACCAAAATTTGCGACGAAATAGAGCGACGGATTAAATCCGTCGCAATTCCGTCGCAAGATCTATTTTTGCGACAGGATTGACATATTTGCGACGGAGTTTTCCGTCGCTATGGAACCTTTTTTTTGTAGTGTACCGCGGATCCGCCTAATCCAACCCTAAACCCTTTCCCTTGTACATAGTCATTCGACCAACGCCAAGACCAAAAGACACCCTAGGAGGGGACGGGTGAACCCTTTTTGCGGGACGAGGTTAACAGTAGGGGGCCGGGTGTCCTAAAACGGGACGGGAAAGGGTTTAGGGTTGGGTTAGGCGGAGCCGCTACCGCGGATCCGCGGCCGCCTAATCCAACCCTAAACCCTTTCCCTTGTACATAGTCATTCGACCAACGCCAAGACCAAAAGACACCCTAGGAGGGGACGGGTGAACCCTTTTTGGGGGACGGGGTTAACAGTAGGGGGCCGGGTGTCCTAAAACGGGATGGGAAAGGGTTTAGGGTTGGGTTAGGCGGATCCGCGGTAATCCAACCCTAAACCCTTTCCCTTGTACATAGTCATTCGACCAACGCCAAGACCAAAAGACACCCTAGGAGGGGACGGGTGAACCCTTTTTGGGGGACGGGGTTAACAGTAGGGGGCCGGAAATGTCAACGGGGCATGAAGTTATTATTGAAGTTATTATTGAAATTGTCATTCGAAGTTATTATGAAACAATAGGGAACGCAAGGATTCACAAAAAACAAAGAACACAAAGCAAACTTCATTAATAAAACATAGTAGTCATACATTATATTTATAAACTATCGACAATAGAACACGGCAAACAAGATAGCAACGTTCAATGCCGAAAATTACAAAGATAGTATTTTAGGAAAAGGGATACAAATGTAGGCTATAGGTCCATAATAGAAGGTAAATCAATAGAACATGCATCTATACAATTGCGTAATAAGTTGACAGCAATAGCAATTGCAAAGTGGCTCGTTCAAGTAGACATCATGGAGGTAAAGAACGTAAGTTCTCATAAATTGTAGCGGTCAATAGCATTGAAGGTTCATGGCACTTGGATGGTTATATTGGTGAAAATGAAGGATGAATTTAGTGACATATTATCGATCGACAAACATTTGCACGTTTGGAATATTAGGTTAGCACCCCTATGAATAATTAGAATACCCTCCACATGGTTGATTTCAAGAGAAAGCCAATATGCAGCGGTTACACCGGGAGCATTGGGATGAATAAGAAATAATCGAGACCAATTCCGACACACAATAGCCATATTTGCCTTGTCTTCAAAGGCATCAAGTTTAGAAAATATATTATGCATAACTCCTTGAATATTGAAAACAGAATGTTGTGAGTGATAGCGAGGGGAAGATAATTTAACTCTCGCCAAATCAGCTTCCTTAAAAGACAAACTGATTGCGTTTTGTTTTTTGACATAAGCGCACGAAATGACGATTCGTCTTCTTAAAAAGCATTAACGACACACCCTTTGCACCAAGACTCCATAATTCACTAAAAATAATAATAGGAACGCATAGTAGGTTAGTAACTAAATGAATAAGTTTCACAATGGCAGATCTAGGTTTCACAACAACTACTCCAAGATTCACAAAATCAAGTATAGGATTCACGTAATTATGAATCAACATTACAAAGATCGAGAGAGAGTAATGAATCTCATCAAGTGCATGCCAGCTAAATTATTATGAAAGTTGTATTCGAAGTTATTATGAAAGATAGATGCTCGAGGATTGACAAAATAAAAGGAAAATAAACTTGATTAATAGAACATAGTATTCATACATTATGTTGATACAACATCCGAAATAGAAAACTACTGATTACATATTTATACAAGGGTGCCTTAGCAAGTATACAAAAGTAAGATTAAATACTAACGGTGATAGACCTAAGTACACCGACCGACAACTAAACATAATAGGTTCATTTGAAATATAATTTAGTAGCTACATCCCTATCACGCGAGGGTACAACTTTAAGTCCTACAACTGTGTTCATAAGGTATTCTTGTCCTCATATTCAGCATACAGTACAATTCCTTGTGTTGTATTATAAGGGCATTGTAGGCAAGCTTTCTTTAGATGTACAAGAAAGCAAATATATCAAAGATGAAGATGAGGACGATGAAGATAATCGATCCCTCCAAAACAAGTCTTTCTCATGGCATATATGTTCTGCCATATCCCACCATTTGGTGTTGCTCATTTAGCCAGGAAACCGTCACAACTAGAAGGCCGGGCTAAATGAGCAACACAAATGTTGGGATATGGCGAAAAATATAGGTCGTGAGAAAGGCTTGTTTGTAGGGATCGATCTTCATCGTTATCATCTTCATCTATGATACATATTCTTTCTACTAGTACATGGAAAGAAAGGTAACCTAAAATTCCGTTTTAATACAACCCAAGGAATTGTACATGATGAGGCAAGAGTTTGAGCATAGTAATACCTTAAGAACACATTTGTAAGACTTAAAAGTGTACCCTTGTGTGATAGGGAATGTAGCTACTAAATTATATTTCAAATGACCAAGATTAGTCCCTACAACAAGCAAGTGTCCAAGCAAGATAGCATATCCATTTAATGAGCTCAAACTCGCCTCTTCAAAGATATCGACTACCCGACCCGTACACCAAGTGTCCATAGTTGGCAATGTATACGCAGACAGGAGCAATTGACCTAGGCATATAAATAACTAAAACAGTTCAGACAAAAATAAATGAAAATAACTAAAACATAATAAGTAATACATTTAATACACATACACAAAATGTCATGTTTCGTATAAGTACATTCCAGATAAGTAGGATTAAAAGCCATATCAAAACAAGGTAAAGCATTCAGATGAAGTTTTACAAATGACAAACTATGGACAAAGTGGTCTATAGGTTTCGCAAGATAAGGTCTATGCTTCAGACAAGCATTCACATAAACTCATCATAAAAAGATTACAATCATGAGGCAGGTTTAACTTCCGCATTATAATGAGAATGATTCGCAAAATATTCCACAGATTCACAAAATATTCCACAGATTCACAAAAACGACTACAGAATTCACAAAATTAACTCAGGTTTAACAACAACACATCAGTCCAATATTCACAATATCACCTCCAAGTTTCATGATACAAAAACACATAACTATATCGACATTGCAGAATCAACAGAGCACCACAACAGCAACAACAAAAAAGCACAATATTAACAAAAACGAAACATATTAAGCAATGAACAATGAGAAAAACCTAATAAACAAAAATTGACAAAGTAAGTATTGAAGAGAGCGAACAGGACATACAAATAGTAGATCGAAAATGCTCCGAAATTGATTTTGTTGCGTTAGATCGATCGGATAATTCTTTGAGGATGATTAAAACTCGCATTATAATGAAAATGATTTAGTAATACATTATCGAAAAAAATAGTAGATTGAAAAGCGTCTGAAAATAGTAGATCTACAATAATTGATCGAAAATGAAGAAAAATAGTGATACGAATGAGAAGATCACATACCTAGATCCGAAAAAGGACGACCGAACAGAGATAATGATGATGATGACGATCGCGATCAAAATATCAGATGATGAACTGCGTGTGATTCAGACGATGATGAACAAAGTTAATCGAAAAACGATAGTTGAATGTTGAGAGTGAAGCGAGTAAATGAGTGGAAGACAGAGAGAGGGAGAGAGAGAGAGAGTAAAATGTCGTAAATGAAGTTGTTGGCTGGCATTTGCTTTGAGTGTATGATTAAATAGGGACACGTGGCAAAGATTCGGTGCGTCTATAGTTATTAGATCGACGGTTTAGAAGGTGTCCCACCGCCTCACCCTAAAAAAGGGTGCCTCACATGATTCAATCTCTTTTCTCTCTCTCTCTCTATATATATATATATATATATATATATATATATATATATATATATATATATATATATATAGAATTAGGATCACATGAGTCCACCTTTAATTTTTGAGTCCGTGAGTCTCACTTTCAGCCGTCAGATTATAGCCACGGATGGCTGAGATCTGCGCGCTATAGGAAGGGTAGGATTGTCTTTTCACATCTTATTATATATACTCCCTCCTCCTGCCTTTCTCTCATTCTATTTCTTTTTCCCTCTTTCTTCTCTCTCTCTCTCTCTAAAATTCAGCCGTCTCTGATTTGTTCTTCAGCTCCTCGTCGTCGATTTTTGCAATCAATCGCTTCAATTTTACAATCAATCGCTTGAATTCTTCAGCTCTTCAACATCGTTTGGATTTTGCAATCAATCTAATCGGTTTTAATTTCTCCGTCTATCGTACTGCAATGTCAGGTATTTCTTCATGTATGATTCCTTTAATTTTTGTATTTTCGTTTTACCTTTTTGTCTCCATTCTTTAATTCTAGTAATTTTTTTGAGTTTTTATTAACTGTTGTTTAATTGTAATCTGTTCTCCGTTTTAATTTATGTTTCAATCATCTCGTCTTACCTGATTTAGTGTTTTTTTGTTTGAATATGTGAATTTCAGTCATGTTTTCTTACTTTTATCAGCTTGATCATCTCATGTATATATTGCTCATCACTATTACAAATATCTCTTTATTTCGTCTTCTCTTTTTGCGTACTGTTTTGCATTCAATTGTCAATGATTGTTTTGTTTTTTGCATGCTTTTATTCAGATTTACATGTTAACAATTCTCTGCCTAACCTTATTGTTGTCGTTTGACCTAATTTTGTTTACCTACTTCATTTAGTTTAGTATCACAACATATCTTCATTAGTATCACTCGTACTCTTTAGAGTATCCTAGTTTAAATTATAGTGATGTTATACTATATGTTTACCTATTTAGCGTATCACAATTTCTCTTTGATAATATCACATATCCTTCACAATAGTATCATACACTAGAATATCTAACAATATATGCTTGTGTAAATTTATATCTAACAATACATGTTTTACTGTCGTTACTTAATGTACATAAGTATCATCCGGTATGCTTAATAGTATCACATGTTATCCTTAATAATATCACAGGCTGATTTATTCTAATTAACTTTTTCCTACTAAAATTTGTTCCATCACCCTGTTTTGAAGAGACTTCTTCTGCTTCTATTGTACCTGCTTGTACTCCACAATGCATACAAGTTGATGATGTGCATGGTGGAAATCACCTTTCTTTGATTGTCACCCCTGGAGGTTCTGAGGAGTGGATACGGAATGTTGCCACTCAATTTACACCTAGAATAGGACAAAGTTTTGCTACCTTAGATGAGTGTATCGAATTTTATGAAACTTATGCGGACGCTTGCGGATTTGAACCAAGAAAGTCTTCAACTAAAAGGTTTCGTGGTAGTGGTGATATAAAGACAAAACTGATTGTCTGTAATAGAGAAGGGTTTAGGGATACTCAGCCGAAAGTGTTACCATCTAATGGTGAAGAGGAGAAAAGGATCAAACCATATGATCCTAAGAAGACCAAGATTACTAGGATTGGTTGTAAGGCCAAGATTTTATTCAGATTTGTCCTCAAAGAAATTGACCAAGTTAAAGTCCCACTTTTTGTTGTTGATCAGTTTCATGCTGCCCATAATCACCTTCTTTGTCCACTAAAGTATAAAGAATTTCAGAACAAATCCAGACACCTTAATTTACATCAAAATCAAACAATCATTGACAATTGCAAGGTGAATATCGGCCCAACGACTACTTTCAGGTCTTATAAGGAGTATGTTGATGGTTATCAAAATGTGGGAGCTTGTTTGACCGACTTTAAAAATTTTGGTAGGGAAGTCAAGTGTTTTATCGGGCAGCGGGATGCTCAAATGTTCATAAATCAGCTTGAAGTGCTTTCTGAAACTAGGCCAGGTTTTTTTTTTTGCATATGAGGTTGATGCGAATGTGTTTGGTTCGTGTTATTTGGACTGACGCAGAGGCACGTTGAAACTACTCACTATATGGTGAGGTGATGACATTTGACCCAACCTATTCAACCAGTAGGTATGACATGAAATTTTGTCCTTTTACTGGTGTTGATCACCACAAGAAGTCGGTCACCTTTGCTGCTTCACTTTTGGGTAGGGAGAACGACCAGAATTTCATTTGGGTTTTTCAGAAATTCTTAGAATGTATGGGTGGAAAGGAACCCAATTTTTTATTTACCGACCAATGCCCGACAATGAAAATTGCAGTGCCTGCTGTTTTTAAGACACGCCCACCGTTATTGCATGTGGCACATCATGCGAAATTACCGAAAAGGTAGGCACACGATGTGACCAAAGAGACAGATTTTGTAAGCCGTATGAATTCTATTGTGCGGGATTCGACCTAGAGCCTTTTGATTTTGAAGAGAAGTGGTCCGCATTGATCAAGGAGTTTTCATCCGGAAGATAATGGATGGTTGACATATATGTTTAACAAGAGGCAACGTTGGATTCCGGCTTATTATCGTGACATTCCTCTTGGTTGTCTTCTCGTAACAACCCAACGTTCGAGAGCATGAACAGCTTCTTCAAGCGGTTCGAGAATCCTCATGCACACTTGTGGAATTTTGGTTGCGCTTCCGAGTTCTATGGATCAAAGCAAAGATACACCCAAAAGTCCCTTGATAGAGACATTGATCTCTCTCTACCTGTAACCAAAACCATGCTTCATCTTGAGATTCATGCATCCACTGTGTACACACACGCACTCTTTTATGAATTCCAAAAGCAGTGTGTCTCTTCTTTGAATTCATGTAGCGCTGGAGATTCTTCAAGGGATTCCACTACAAGGTTTCTTGATATTGAAGATGCAATATTGCGTACTACGTACACTGTAGCATTTAATCCCACAACTTTTGATGCAAAATGTTCATGTAAGATGTTTGAGAGGAAGGGATACATCTGCAAACACATTATTTGGATTTTATTAGGTAAAGGGGTTAGGAAGATACCTGAACAGTACCTTTTGAGTAGGTGGACAAAGAACACCAAGAAGATGCCTCTTTATGATGTGCACGGGCAGTTGATCGATGATTTTGATTCCTTAGATGTGAGTAAGCTGCAGATTTCAAATGTTTGGTCAGAGTTCTACTCAAACTGTCTCTCGATAAAATCTCTGCCTGAAAATCACGTGAATCGAATCGACTGATTTATCAAGGCATTTAGACAGAAATTCAAGCCCGGCCCTGAAACAATGACCAAATAACAAGAGTTAGAAATGCTTCTTGGGGTTAAGTGTTCAGATGAGGTTCAGATATTACCACTAGTTAAATCCAAAAACAAGGGTAGTGGCAAGAGGTTGACCTCTAAGAAACAAATGTCCATTGAAAAGGCACAAAAGCCGAAAAGGTTTTGCAATAATTGTAAACAAATGGCACATCATGATAAGCGCAACTGCCCTAACCCAGCTGCTGAGACATCTGAGTACTCGGGTGATGATAATGAATCTGATGTAAGTGATTTTGCTAACTACATTCATTATTTCATTATGATTGATTTTTTATTTGTGTGTTTTTTGAGAAACAATATCACATGCACCTCTAAATAATATCATGCTGTATATGAAATAGTTTCACAAATATAAACGATTTATTATCATCCAATTTTGTCTTGTTGTGAAAGAATATCACCTGTACCTCTAAATAATATCATTACTCATTGTATACAATATCACAGTTATTTACATGTACAACATACTGCTGAACTATTTTTTGTGTTCTTTGTTTTGCTTTTTGCAGACTTCTTCACTTGCGGATGTTGATTGAGAGCTTGAGTACGTGCTGCTGAAGTCTATATTACTCGCGTAGACAATTTTTTCTTGTTAACCAATACATTATCAAAGTAGGAACATTGTTTTCTGTTTTTTTATTCTACATGGCCTCTTATTTTGTATTCTTTTTCGATTTTTTCGTAAAAACCACAGTATTACTAAGATTTTGCTTTTTGTGAAGACTTGATTGTAAACAATATCACGGTTACTAAAGAACAATATCACTATTTCTTATAAATAATATCAGAGTTACAGTACTTTTATGAAAGAAAATCCAATTGATTGTGTTTGTCCACCAATAGCGCAACAATTTAAAAAATAAGTATCACCCAATTAATATCAACCTGTCTCTATAACAATATCAAATCTCATAACAAAAAATATGACACATTTTTGTTATATTGGGATTTAATTTCTCTCTAGAATTTTTAAAATTCTGTAACACAATATCACCTTACTTACACAACAATATCAGACTCTAAACCAAAAAATATCAACGAAAAAAGGATACTTAAATCCCTATTAATTTGTATAGTATGTTGAGAAACAATATCACACCAATTGAAGAAAAATATCACATCACACTTGAGACAATATCACACATTTTTGTGATATTGGGATTTAATTTCTCTCTAGAATTTTAAAAATTCTGTTACACAATATCACCTTACTTACACAACAATATCAGACTCTAAACCAAAAAATATCAACGAAAAAAGCATACTTAAATCCCTACTTACTTTTATTATATGTTGAGAAACAATATCACACCAATTGAAGAAAAATATCACATCACACTTGAGACAATATCACACATTGCCAATACTTATATCAGATTCAAAAGAGAAGTGTCATAACTACTTTTGCAAACTTTAGAATCAATATTCTCAAGCTGTTCAATTGTCCTACCAGCTTTAACAGCTTGAATCAATATTCAAAATGAATCTACCATTAGATTCATTGTCCTACCAGCTTTACATCCATCTTTTTTTAATTATATCTTTGTGCCAAAAATCTAATTCTAATACATCACCATTGTTACTTGTCTCAATTGCCTCCTCTACCAACACCTCTTCCCCTGCCTCGATTCTTAGAATTTGCAACAGTCTTGAATCTTTTGTATCTCTTTATAAGTGGTTCTCCGTCATCTTCAACATCTTCTTGGCAATCATTGACCCTATAAACCAAATATGTTATAATTTATATAATTTTTTGTGTGCATCACCATTTTCTACCCTTTTCAATTTTCCACATAAAACAAAATAAAAGCCAAGTAATGTAAAAGTCAGGTTATCGATTTTTGTACCTTTTCCGAAGAATGGGTATTTCTGTGTCAATGTTCTGTCTCCCACTACCATCGACCTTTCTTTTTGCAGTAACTTTTTCGTTTGTTATTACCTCCTCGACAGTTGTTTCCTTCTCAGCAGCTTTCTCCTTGCCCTTTTTGTTACCACACTTCTCTTTTGAAACATCAGCATTTTTCCTCGTTTGTTTTAATGTCTTCAAGAGTTCCTCCTTGCCTTCTATAAACTCTTTAACCTTTTCCATCAAATCTGTCCTCTTCTGATTTATATCAGCTAAAAGCGATCTTCCGCCATTTTCGCCCAAAGAGTAGCGCCTATACACTTTCGCGGTCAAGCCGGCTTCAAACAGCTGGCCCTCATACCGAATCATGTGCAACATTAAGAAGTTCCCAGATTCAGTATTGTTTATCTCCTTCTTCTGCAAATCAAAGGTGATGTTGGCAACATCAAACCCTATTATCTCTTTAGGTCTTTCGACCTTCTTCGCTTCTAGGTAGTCACTCATGTCATTAGCCTACAATGTTAAACAAATCCATTACTGATACTTGCACAAACAAAGTTATTTTTTCCAATGTTAATTTCAGAACTATCAATAAAACATACCACCAAATCTGCAATTTTGTGTGTCTCAGCTTCCTCCCAGTCATCGTACTCTGTATTGTCTAGTACTTCTGATGCGTGTCTTTTATATGATGTTTTATATCCCATTTTACACGCATTTCAGAGCTCATTCATGTAGTTTATGCTACATTTCTCCCTATTTCCGTCTACTTCCGTATTTTTGTACATTATTGCAGAATTGTGAAGAATCCAGCGGAAATTGAGCTAAATCCGTCTCCAAGTATCTTGCATTGCATTTGACGTGAAGTATTCGCTTAAGGAACGAGCTTGGTGCGTAATTCAAGGCCCAACAGACAAATCCACGAGATTATAGAAGTCAAGTAGCAGCTCGAGCGGTCGATCGACCACTGCCATCAGTCGATCGACCAACCTGCGGGTTCCAGAAGCTACTGTATACTGAAGATCAGTCGATCGACCGCCATGCTCAGTCGATCGACCAATCTGCTACCCCAGACGAGAATTAAAAGACTGAGGAAGCGCAAGCCCATTGAGTTTAGGTTTTGGAAATAAAAGTTACGTATGTTTCCTATATAACGTAACTTAGAACACCAGTTTTAGGGGTCCGATTTTTAATCAAGTTTTTACATTAAGTTTTACATACGGTTCTTAGAAATAATTAGGGTTTGGAATATTGTTAAGCATTGGAATTTTCACTCTTGTTCTTAATTTTTCCTCTGCAATCTCGGTATTCTTCTGCCCTATTTCAATTCACTTCTATTTCGTTATTAGTATAGAATTGCTAGTTAGATTCCCGAAACCACTTTATTGTTGCATGTTAATTGTTTGTCTTACCGCTTTAATTATGAATTCAGTACTTTTATGCCCTAGTTTTATTGTTGTTATCACCTGCAGCATGAGTAGCTAAATAGTTTGTGCTAGGATGTAGGGGAATGGTAGGCGGCGTAGTATTAAATTGGACTGAATCGCGTGTCAGTCGATCGACTGCCTTACCCGGCCGATCGACTGACCACGTGAGGTTACCTTTCGTTTTAATTGATTTTAATGATGTATTTAACAAATCGAATGCATGCGACCAGTTAGATGCTTAATTTATGACTGACCCATTAGATCGAAAGATAGGGAAAGTTGTTAGATCACCAATTAAGATGACTAAACTGTGCTGAGATCGAAAGATAAGTAGAGTTTAGACCGTTAGTCACTTTTCAGGACGAGAGTCAGTATTAGTGATATTAGGGACCTATAGCGAGATCGAAAGATGCTATTTGTTAAGAGTGGACCGAGAGGACCTCTTGTTTTCCCGTCTCACTTGTGTTTGATTCAGACCGACTTAGTATGCTGCCGCCGAAGCTGTAATGAACCGACCATCCTAGTACCCCTTCTTTATCTATTTAATCCGTCTTTTTAGTTTATTGTCTTTATTTATTCTTAGCTATAGACCAATTCAACTCAACCCCTACACTCGTTACCTTAGACTAGAATTAGACAGCTAGAAATTACGTCTGCCTCCTTGTGGTTCGACCCTGTTACCACTAGCCTAGGTTAGTCTTAATAGGAAATTATAAATCTTATTTTTGGTACTCACAACGACGGGTATCAAATTTTGGCGCCATTGCCGGGGAGACAATAGTTCTAATTTTTAGTTGTTTTATTTTTAGTCTTTCTTAGTTTAAGGGACTTCTGTTCCTTAAACTTTTCTTATATTCTTTTTGTAGTTTCTTCTTATGCGCAGGTCACAGGGTGGTGAACTAGTACTATTCAATCCTGAGATAGAGAAATCTTTGCGCGAGTTGAGACGATCACAAAGGGTATTACCGACAGAGGAAGAGCTGAGTACTCTGTCAAGCTATTACGAGAACGCGCTGTTCGAGGAAGACCCACATTCTGTGGGAAATAATCTGTATACTTCCCTTTAACATGAAGGATTATAACTGATGGGGCATATTCTGCACCGCTGACCAAGTCAACACATTGAGCAAGGTCAAAGATATCCACAAAAAGTCAACGACTTAGACAGCCTAACCGATGCAACCCATCGGCCTGTCACCGGGTGTCGGCCCGGCAACCGGCGGCCCGGGGCACATATCCGCGTACTCATATCCAAGACCCTCGGCCAGCCTGCCATGGGTCCATCGGCCGAGGGTAGAACGGTCTTTCCACCTGCTAGCCACTTGGCCACTTGGCCACTACGTGACAAAAGGTGAAAGTCTATAAATACTCCTCAACCTTCATTGAGGAAAGGATCCAAAAAATTAACCTAAGAATCACTATTCACCTGGTAATATCTTCCTTATCTCTCTACAATACATATACTTAGGCCAAGCAACAACTTACCTCTCTAAGTTTACTGACTTGAGCGTCGGAGTGAGTACGCTCGGCCAAAGCCGAGCCCTCAGTTTGTTCATCGTTTCAGGAGACCGCAAGGAGGATTCAAGCAAAGACGTCATTCTACAAGCCACGGGTGGTAACAATACTTGCTGCGGAATTACACCGGAACAATAACGATTTAACAAAGATGATCTAAAGTCATAAAATAAAATACATAAACAAAAGTAAAAAGATTTAGAATTAACCTCAGGTCCTAGCAATATTGGCCTAAGAACAATATCAAAATTGATATTCGCCTATTAGTTGCACCCAAGACGATCTGAGATATACCCTTTGATTATGCTAGAAATCAATCTAAAATTTTCTGTAAAATTTTATTGTCTTTGTGTTTTGTGATGAGAAAGAGGAGGCAAGGTCAAAAAAAAGTATTAGGTTAGAAATAATTCTCTACCTTTCTTTTTATACAGACCGAAATCCGAAATCAATTAGGAAAGAAATCACCTCCTAATTTTCGGCCAAACAGACCGAAAATAAGGAGTATATTTTCCTTATTTTGGTCTTTCCAAAAAATATATAAAGTGTGTTAAATTGTCATCTAGTGAGGATCAAACCCATGACCTCTTGGCTTGTGTACCCTCACTATTACCACTATGACACATTCAACTTGTTGATATTAAATACAACTTATTATATTTAACTACGAATTAACAGATTAATTCGTCCAAACTAACCTTATATATATTTAATTAAATATAACTTATTATATTTAACTTACGAATTGACAGTTAATTCGTCTCAACTTAATATTATTTAATTTTCATTAAATAATTATCTCATCAACACATTGACTAACTTTTTAGTCATTTTGGGCATCAATGTAATTATATTTCTATAAGCACATTTCTCAAATACGTCCTATAGGTGTGACCTTTAGGGACCAGTTGATCACCGCCATCTGTATGATAATAACGTCAAACTTTCTAGCAAGCCAACCATTATTAGGAAAACGTTAATCAACTGATTAAATATACGAAGTATACCCTTGTGAACCTGTACGAGATTTACAAATGTTATCACACTAATTTGTGGAGGACACCAGCTCCAACACATTCTTCACCCGTTTCCACTTCTTCAGCCGGGACAGTCACTTCTCCAGAAATTCCAGTCATGGCTGAGGAAGCGAGTATAGCTAGTCATTCTGAGCCGACAGCTGCAAATTTATATAAGGGGTTCGAATTACCAGGAGATGACAGGAAGTTCGAACCAAAGCCTTCATACATTAATATGGTTGAGAGAAACCAGTTCGGGGGAGCTGCAAATGAAGATGCATCTAAGCATATGGAGACGTTTATTGATCTCATTGTTCCATATCCCCACCCCCGGCGTGACCCAAGACCAGATCAAGGAGACTATGTTTATCTTCTCCCTTCGTGATGCTGCAAGGGAGTGGTATAGAGATCTGGACCGAGCCGTTCATGGGATCACCGATTGGAATTCATTGGCTTTGGCATTCTACAAGAAATATTTTTCTGCCTCAAAGACCAATGCAATTAGAGCTCAAATCACGAGCTTTAAACAAGGGCCGGACGAGAACTTCCACGAAGCATGGGTCCGTTTTAAGAAGTTGGTGCGAACCATACCGCACCATGGGTTCGAAAAATGGAGCTTGTGCAATCAGTTCTATAATGGGCTGTATGACGATCAGAGGGCTATTTTGGATCTTTGCAGCCCAAGTGGCCGATTTGCTGAGAATTTGGGAGAAACCAAGGGGTGGAAGATCATTGATGATCTAGCCACCCACAAGGCTGAGTATGGGAATTCCAGAGGGAATCAAAGGAGGAGCGCTGAATCTCCTTCTGTAGCTGCACTTGAAGCTCTCACTGCGAGATTTGACAAGTATGAACTAGGAGGAGCTTCAAAAGGGGGTATTTACCAAGTAAATGCTATGTCAGACGGTCCTTTCGTCTGTGAAAGGTGCGGAGCTGAGGGACACGTTTCGAAGAATTGTCCTAGTCCCTTTGAGTCTTGTGCTGCCTTTCAACATTATAGGCAGACAAACACCTACTATGAGCCTAATGTTCATCCCAACCTGAGGTGGAGTAGCCAGAATGTCCTAAATCCAACTCCACCTCTCGCAACAGCAACCCTATGTGCCCCCCATCAAAAGCAACAACAATATCAAAAACCTCCTTATGTGCCGCAGCAGCAACAACAATCCCATAGTTCGATTTTCTTGAGTTCAAGAACTTGTTGCTGAAGGAGTCCCAAGCAAGAGAGGCCGGGATGAAGCTACTAGAGAGCCAAATTGCTCAATTGGCTAGTAAGAGTACCACTCGAGCTCCGGGATACTTACCGACTCAAACCGACCAAAAGGAGACCCTAAACGCCATCACGTTGAGGAGTGGGTCCACCCTGGAGGGGCCTGCCATGGTCGAGGACGCTGTTGAAAAGAATGAGGCGGATCCGAGTCAAAAGAAAGCTGTAACGAATAATTCAAAGAAAAAGGCGTCTACCAGGTATATCGCCGATCGATCGATCGATACACCCGTCGATCGATCGATATGCGGGTTCAAAGCAGCTTTCTCGGAACGTACACCTCGGTTGATCGACTGAGGATAGTGGTTGATCGACCAAGATCACTGCTGATAGCGAGATTGTTCGTCCTCCGATGCCCGATAACTTGAGGGACCATTTGTTTCGGGGCACGACAACTCCGAAAGTGTTAGGGCCAGACCCGAGTGCTGATGGGTCCGTCCCGATTCCGAAGTGTGAACAGCGGGGGCCCACGGGGGCGCTTGGGAAACAAGCGTTTGCATTTTGTATGGAGTCGCCACCAATTTTTATGGGAAATTGGAACCGTTCGAATACCTCGTGTCATGTCAAGACACAAAGTAGAGACATGAACACTAAGCAATCGTTACCCTTAGCATTCTATGTCTAGAATGACTCTCGTGGATGCCAATGAACACGGGTGTTCACAGATATCTGGAGTAAGGGGTGAGGGTACGTATTAGGAAGCTCTTTTGATCGAACACCTAATCCCGCCCGCCTCGATAGCGGCCTCTACTAATGATTAGGGAAGTTATTCATACTTGATATATCGTCGGCTATATGCATGCAATGCAACATCCATAGATTAATCCAACATGTGAAAATTAACTAAGTCGGTTGACACGTAATTAGCAAACAATTGGGTCGAAGTTGGATTTAATGCTCATTTACATGTGAAAACATACAAGCGATAAAAGAAATACAATAATTATGAATTACAATAATGAAAATTACATTAATTACATTGGGATAGACGATTTATGTCGAAAATACCTTTAAAACGGATGATTTGGAAAAGAAAGAATAAAGGAATTAACGAACAGGAATTAGCGTGATACTACGGATAATAGTTAGTTATACGTAAACTAATTAAACTATGTCAAGGCAAAACGGAGGCCGGGGGACAGAACTCGGCCAGAACAAAGCAGCAGAGCTGCGTCTTTTGGAATAGCGCGCAGACGCCGCGTCTGCGTTCCTTGGCTCGATTGGGCCGTGAAGCCGTAATTGCAAGCCGTTAATATCGATTGGTAATTTAATGATCAATTGGTATTATTTACTCGGATGAAAGTGATTAATAGGTTATTTAACATATGAATGGGTCATGAGAACAGTAAAATATGAATGAGACGGATGCAAACGGATTATTACATGATGGAATAATGATAGAAGTGAAAAATATTAATGAGTCCTACGAATTAAATCAATTAACTACGTTAGATACAATGGATTGATGACAAGTATGCGATTTAACACATGAATAAACAGATGAAAACTATATCAAAGACGAATCCCTTTAAAACTCAATATGAACAAATTGAATCTCTACAACCCGGAATTGAATTTAATGACGAAAACCCGCAAATATTGGATTACTCGGGATTTAAGTCGGGTTTGTGATGATTAAAGCATGATAATGATGATGATTAATGATATACATGTGAATTATTATGCTATTGTAATGAAGAATCAACGAAATAAACAAAAGAAAACAAGAACCAAATAACAAACAAATTTACAGAGGACGGAGGAAGAAGAAAAGAAGCAGGAACTGCGGCAGCCTCATGAAGAGGCGCAGCAGGTACTGCGCTCCTTCGAATAGGCGCAGCAGTTGCTGCGTCTTTTCTCGACGTCGTCTCACCGGAAACCGTAAAAAAGAGTTTTAAAGCACGGTTTTAGAAATCGGTTTTAATGGTGTTTTCGACATAAATCTTACAATTGTGGTACAATAATTAAAATACAATAAATAAAAAAGAGATTACACCCTCAGACTTACATGTTGACGAAACGAGAAGAACTAAGATATCGATTAGTGATGCTCGACGCGAATGCAAAGAAAGTGCCCTCGTAAGAGGAAAACGATTAAGTAATTAAGTTGATTATTGTGTAGTTGGTCAAATTGGTCGGTCATGCAACGGGGAGGCTGGTACTCAGAAGGATCCGAGCTTACGTGGTCGAAAGTTCAAGCACGTAGGCGCCAAAAGTAAGAACAAAGTCTAGAATGCAAAGGGAGAAGAGAAGGGCGGACACTCGCGTGAGAAATATGAGGAACGAAGGCTCCTATTTATACTAATCACGTGAAGGAATTAGGGTTTCGGAGACTCTTTGGAAGTGAATCTCGGAAAGATATGAAAAAGATACGAGAAACATGCAGAAAAGGAACTGGGAAGAGGCGCAGCAGCCACTGCGTCTCTTGGAAGAGGCGCATCACCTGCTGCGTCTATTCCCAAGTGGTTTCCTCCTGCAGAAGAAAGATTTCCGTGTTTGAGTTATGGTAGGACGGAAATAATTCGATTTTCTTAATATCTTATATGAATATTACGGGAATTTACTAACTAAAAGATAAAATTTGTGAAATATGGAATAGAAATATCCGGAACATTCCAGAACATTCTGA
Source organism: Silene latifolia (assembly GCF_048544455.1). Lineage (NCBI taxonomy): Eukaryota > Viridiplantae > Streptophyta > Magnoliopsida > Caryophyllales > Caryophyllaceae > Silene > Silene latifolia. The sequence goes on from NC_133536.1 coordinate 53,414,089, forward strand.
CTCGGATTTTAACGGTTATCAGAAAATGGAGACGGTTTTAGGCCCGGACTCCGAATGTACTCTAATTACTGTCAAAACGACCGTATCGGGACGTAGATGACAACTAAGAGGTAGACATTAATATTTGAGCAATCACTTGACGATAATCTTACGAACTGTCACAAATCGTTCCGCGTACCAAACATGCGGCCCAATCATCACCGGGTGGTTTGCGGGAGGTGCAGAAACGAGGTGTCTACACGAAGTTCGACCCGATGACGGTTAATGGCTCGCATTTGAGACGGTCTGAGGAGGGTTCGAGCTTCAACAAGGCGAAAGCAGTGGACTTCCAGCCTAAGTCCACGGATGCCGGCATGTGCAACTTAGAGGAGAGGGCTAAGGTAGATCGTCAATCCTTACGTCTTGAGAGAGACAGTACGTCCGCTTACTCTCGCTAGAGACACGATTGGGAATTATTCTTCTCGTCATGAGAGGGAAAGTATATCCACTTACTCTCGCTGAAGACATAATGAAGGTGTGTCGAAGTTTGTGAAGGAACCAATGCTCGTTGCGACAAGCAGAAGGTCTTGGAAGGAATAAATAGTACGCAACAGTCCGCTGCGGGCTTGGAAATGCGGGCCGAAACGAAAGAAAAACCGCCAAACGGACCAAAAGAATGAAATAGCATCGGGGAAGAGGCGCACCAAAGATGGGCCCACAAATAACGAACTCATAACGAATTTTTGAAAATCCGTATGGAGGGAACAAAAGGAAGAGGCGCAACAAGAGCTGCGTCTCTTGGAAGAGGCGCAGCGCCTGCTACGTCTATTCCCCAATTTGGTTTTCCTGCGTAAAAACGCGAAAATCAGGAGGTTTATGTTCATCCTTATTCGAAACACAAATCTCTCATTTCTCTCTCAAATCTTCAGCATTTCCGCCAAGGTTTGATTCAAAAGCTTGCATTAAAGATGACTAATCGAGGTATGTGTCTCAATCTTGCATTAATCTTCTACATTTGTCCAATTTTGAACCGAAAAATTAGGGTTTATGACCCTTTTGACCGAAAATTTGGGGCTTTTCCCCCAAATGCATTTGCCTTGTCAAATTGACATTAGAAATGGATTGTAGGTAGCATTAGGAACATAACCATGTATTTGTTTCGAATTTTCATCAAGTTTTGAGCCTTTGAGTGAATTTTGAGACGGTTTTACAGCTAAACCCTAAATTGCTTCGAAAAATAGCCTTAGGATTGCCCATTTGTAATGAAACTTGATATTTGGGATCCTCGAATGATGGGTAAACTTTCTACCATCTCGGAATTTTGGTTTGTGACAGCTTTTTCAGGACACTTTTCTAGGGCATAATCGCCATTATAGCGAAATGCTGTCGAAATTTCGACTCGAACCCGGGACTAGGCTTCGAACTAGACTTGAATTGACCCAAATTGCCACATGAGTGGTCGGGTTGGTGGGAATATGGCCAAAGATGGCGAAAAAAGAGCGGTTTCAGGGCTTTGAAGGCTCGCAAATCCCTCACATGCCTTTTGGTGAGGTGGGAGTCACTTTGGAGGATTACGGCATGATTTCTGGTCTGCCGTGTGGGACCAAGGAGGTGGTGTGGCCGGAGACTGCCATGAGGGTGGACTCGGCCGAGGCGAGGAAGTTGATCGGCTGGAACTTGTTGCCGAAGGCTGTTACAGTGTCGGGTTTGATACCCAGTTCTTACGTTCGAGACTACTTTGTGGGGAAGACCCCGGCGCTGGTGACGATCGATGGGAGGGAGACGGCTCCTCCTCCCTGTACAGCTGAGCAGAGGGCTCGTCTGTGGCTTTGGTGGTTCCTGTCTTCGATTTACCTCGGAGACAAGGGCGAGAGGCTGTCGACGAAGCTTCTTCCCTTCCTTTTCGACCCGAGTTCCCTAGGACGTTGGGGACCGGGTCCTTTGCTGGTTTTACGGTCCTCATCCGCTTCATGAGGGCCATGGTTCGTCCGGAGTTGATGGAGAAGGGACTTCTCCTAGTCTTTGTCGGACCGGACTACATCCGGAGGTATGAACCTACCTTTAGACTAAAGTAAATTCCTTTCTTTATCAAATCACGAAAGATTGTCATTGATTATTTTGCTTTACAGGCGTGGGTGTACTCCTACTTCCCGAGCCTCGCGCCCAAGAGGACGGAGCCGCTGGAGAGGGCCTATCCCGTGGTGAGGGATTGGGTGATGTGCCGGACGAAGAGCAAGCGTTCTTCTCACAATGTCTACCTACTGGACGTGAACGCTCTTCACCGAGCAGCGTGAGTATCTCATTTATATTCACTTGCTTCTTGCTTTTAGTTGATCATAGGAATGATCTTTGTTTTATTTTGTAACAAATGGGTGCCACGACCTTGGGCGGAGTACGCCTGGAGCGCCTCCTTTCGTGGCCGAGGTCCTTCGACCTAGGAGCTCGAGCCGACTGCTGTTGAGGACGTCGATGGGTCTGTGTGGTACCAGGCGAGCGCTTGGCTCGTCGGTGCTCGCGGGCGTGTTGACGGTTCCGTCGATCCTCCCGGGACGATGTTTAGGGAGCCTTCGAGGCCGAGAGGGAGGCGGACTTGGTGATGCCAGTGGTGACGACCTTCTTCTTCCTGGCCAGGACTACTCAGCGTTCCTTTACGGGAGGTTGGCGTACTGGCCAGTAGTGGTGAGTATCTTCATTTTGATTTTGATATTTTTGAGAATGATGAAAGATCATTGATTGATGAGAACCATTTGTCTTTGCAGGAGGTTGAGGCGGCGGGCATCGAGCCCCCAGAGTACCCTGAGACCCTCGAGTACACTGACGCGACCGGGAGGACGACGATCTCCGAGTTGCGTGACTTCGATGTAGCTGTGACGGATGCTGGCCTGGACGACTGGCAGCATCTGATTCGGAGAGTGAGCCTCTAACTTGTATAACCTTTGTATAAGAACACATTTGATTGGGTTTATTCAATTGTTGAGAATGTCTTTTTGAGAATGCAGGTTGCGCCGTCTCGGTTTGTGGCGTTGTGGAGGGTGGCCAACCGGCTGCGAGCTACGGCCGTCGAGGCACTCATTGGCGGTCGAGGTCGTCGGGTATGAACCTTACGCCTATTTCCATTTTTTGATTTTTGATTTTCTAATTTTGCTTGAATTGATTGACATGAGCCAATTTTCTTGTTTACAGGGTGACCGCGAGCTGGAGCGAGAGTTGACCCAGTCTCGGGAGGAGACAGCTCTGAAGGAAATGTAGATTCATATACATACTAACATACTCTTATATGTCAAAATTAATTTGTCATAAAATTAAACATGGATTTTATGCATGCAAACAATATAATAAAAGAGAAGAAATCATATCCTTACATTGAAATTTCGGTTCAAATGGGCACAAAAGAAATCTCCTTTTCTTTTGTTCTTGAGCTTTCCAAATGGAAGAACAAGGATTCAAGTGTAGAATCCCTCCCAAAAGCATATACCCAAGGAATACATCTTAATAAACCAATACTATTTAGATCTAGTAATAATAATGGTTTTACAATAAAATTGATACAATATAAATTGTATTTTCACTCTTGAAATTTCGGTCAAGAGGTGGCAATATTTGTGAGTTTATTTCTCTAGAATTATCATAAATTGTAGAGAGTTTTCAAGGATTTTCTTACACTAGGAAAAATAAGATGGGAGGAATGAATGATGTAAAAGAGAAGAGCTTTCCTCTCTTTTCTTGTTGGTGGCCGAAAAAGGGGCATTGGGTAGTATGCCCAATGCCTTTTGTTTTTGCTCTTCACAAGAGACTAGGCATGCAAGCCTACTACCTAGTGTCATGATTGTGTTTTTATTTAAAAATAAATAACACAATATTTACTAAACACTCACCCATATTTCGGTTTTAAGTATAAAATGGAGAATCCATTTTATTTTGTCATTTGTCAAATTTGTCACATGTAACATGTTACATGACATGTTACTATGCAATGTATTTTTATCATATTAAAAATCAACATACTCATAAAATATGTCATTTACAAAATCGACTAGTAATTCGTAATTACTTGTACCAAAATATTTCACCAATTTATAAATCGTATTTATAATAATTCATTCAAAATTAATTGTTTCTTTAAACAATAATTTCATCCGAGTAATGATACAATTCGATTACTCAGACCGTATCTCATTTAATTACATTTCAATTTGATACGTAAATTATACTCACAAAATCATCCGTCAATTTTAAGCAATTTAATTAACTCGTATCGGTATACGATTAATTAAATAATCAATTAAGAGTATTTCCCTATAGGTATGACCTAAGGGGATCAACTGATCACCACCGTCGCACGACAATAATGTCAAACTCTAGTCAGCCAATCATTACCGATATATGTTGACCAGTTGACAGTAACAATATTACTTCCCAATTGTATTCTTTAAAATGAGATTTAATAATGATATTTAAATCATATGATCGCACTATTGTTGAGGACACATTTCCCAACAATCTCCCACTTGTCCTCGACAAGTGTGCATCACCAATTCTCTTGTCCTATTACTATCTCCCACTCAATGCAAGGTGTCTTTCAGGTCGTACTTGCAAGTGATCATATCGAGAGTGGTTTCCTCGATCTGGAGAATAACTGATTGACCGGATTTATCTATCATAGATACATTCCGAGCGTGGCCACGCATTTCCAGTTCATTACTCCTCGAGTGGCCCTGAGATATTGTTTTAACCCTGACAAGGGGATGGACAATTCCTATCGCACTCATTCCCTTTGACTAGCCACAACCATCATAACCCAAAATATGCCCATTTGACCCCATTTACGAAGGTCGTAGTAACACAAATCCAAGTTAATCTGAAACTGTGCCATCTTAGGTGAATAGTCTTTAGTCAAAATAATCGACTCATTAGAATACTATAGCAGCTCTCGCCACGACCAGGCTATATAAATTTGCCAGAACTCTATAAGCGGTCATAAGGCCCGACAAAACGTTCCTAACAGTCTGCCTATGTGATCGACTAGTCATCTCACATGACTCTATGGCACTTGAACTTGCCATCAATCGCATTACACTCTAGTCACTTCGAGACGTCACCTCATACAAGTGACTATGGGAGAATACAATGTTAATCCGTGTTCACTTTAACGGGGTTCAATTGTCTCCACAACCCGTTTGGATGTAACAAAGTATAATAAAAGAGTTTTAAAATAAAACTCGAACGACAAATGCGATTATCACACATGAATAGTGAATGCCTGATTACCATTTCATGTTCTATAATCTAATTTGATCTTGTACGTAGTTGTTCATTTCAATTCAATTGAAATAACATGACTCATCATGTTTAGCCTTTAAGGAGGCTTTGGTTAGTAGGTTTTATCAATTTCTTGTACCTTACTCAACCTCACTACATACTCGTTTTCCTTTTTTAACTTATACATTTGCATTACAAAACTTTCTGAGTACGTGTCGAGATCCAATCAAGACATAGGCCCTCTAGCCTAAGAATAGCTCCCACTGTTTTCACAGTGTGCGAGACTCATCCTTCTTGCACATCTCATGATCACAAGTGTACTCAATTTCCGTTATAAACATCACTCATTGTTCTTTATTGCCTAGAACGATTCTAGAAAATCTACTTCTTAATTAACATTGCCACAATGGTATCTTAACCATCCTAATGTATTTTGATTTTGGTTTTGTCGGAAACCATGCGCAATCTCAATGTTCAATTGTCACTTGTGTAACACCCTTACACAATATTGCATCATAAACACTTTGCTTTACTTCCTTAATGCTTCTGCAAGCACTTAAGGGTAATCTTTACAGCTTACTTGGTAAAGATTACTTAAATTCGATTTTGAAAACAATTCATCATACTCAAAGTATATGAAGTGTTATACATCATTACTCATTTAATTGATCCCAAAGCGGAAGCAAATGGAATCAATCAAATATGTTCAATTAATTGAACTAGTCATGAATCTTATCAACATAAGACTTCTTACTGACGCTAATATCATGTGGATTTATCTTCATAAATCCGGATATTCCAGATGTATTATAATACTCCAAAAGTCTTAAATCATTCTCAATGATCAATATGTCATCCACATATCGGACTAATTAAAATTTCCGTAACTCCCACTAAACTTCATGTATAAACACAACTTCTTGACTTATCGAGAAATGTTTTATCACATGATCAAAATGTTGATTCTAACTCATTGATGTCCTACTTAAGACCCTCTCTTAAGTTTCACATTATCTTAGGATTGCAAGAATCTACTAAACTCATGATATGTATTGAATACATTCCTTCTATTGAAGAAGCGGGTTTTAGATTTACTTGCTACGTATTTCATAACCTCATAATGAAACACAATCCTTAAGAAGATCCAAATATACTTAAGCATTTCAACTAGTGCAAAACCCTTTGCAACCAATCTTGCTTTGAAATATCTCTTTATTAGTGCAAAACCCTTTGTCACTAATCAAGCCCTTTCGTTTCGGATTTTCACGGCTCTAGGCCTTGTATTGAGTTGTGACTTAAACACTCTTATGTAAGTCATATGTTCATTACTTTCTAGAAGTAATCAACTTGAATCAACCAATTTCTTTTGTAAGTTATAACCTTTTTGCTTTCTTAAAAGTAGCATGAATTCATCATTTTTAACAAGTGACGAATTTAACCTCCTAGGTTTTACAGAAACAATATTTTACACAAAACGTCTCATGTAGCCAAGAAAGACCAGTTTCTTGCGACATAACATTCTCTGTGGCATTCTTTGTGGCTCTTGAATAATTTCTCCCACTCTGTCTTCTAAAATAAACTTGTATTTTAGAAAGACAGCTTCATGAGCCGCAAACCCGTCGTGCTCGTGATAATTGCAAGGGAAAAATGAGCATTTGTTTCTTGTGAAAAACTTACAACCATGGTACCCTTACCATTTCATATCCCATATGATTCGATTTAGTGGAAAAATAATTTTAGACAAAATGATAAAATCCCCAAAAGGATCAAGTAACTCAAAGTAACTTGATTGAAGTTCAAACCATATCGAATAGCGTTTGATTTCTTATCCAATCACACATTATTTCATAATGCGTGCTAAGAGAGATTAACTTGTGATATTAGATCGCATTTCCATTGGCTTATATCAAAGTCTTCACTTTGATAATCCCATCACGACTAAATCGTGATTTCTTGAACTCTTGAACCTCTTCAAAGATTTCTCTATTTACCTTATTAAGTGAACATATTAGTGTCAACTTAAATCGTTGGTAAAAGAAAATGATCAACCTATTTTGAATCAATGATTTACAATCTCGATCTCCTTTTCAACCAAAAGGCACGAGACATCTTGCTTTGAATACAAGATACGCACATACCATTAACAATCTAATGGTTTCAAGAGTACTCGATAACTCTTTGCGTTCATCATTCCAAAATTTTAAGGTTTAATCTTGTGTTACCAATTTAAGTCTTGCATCATCTTCATGATATATCGTTCTAGTTTGGTTTAGAATATACTCACCTTGATGATGGGCTAGCCATACATCAAATCGTGGTGTATAGGGTCACAAAAGTGAAAACCTCTTTTGTATCTTAACAAGTTTATATTCTTATTTAGAGTTTATGCACTTAATAGTCACAATTAAGTACAACTTTAAATCCAAAAACTAGATTGAGTACACAATTACTCTATCTCTCGACATTATTGTCGCTAGTCGTCATATTCTTATCATCCCATGTATCAAACATAATGATGAAAACCACCACCGGTTTCTAATATTGATTTAAGTAGGACTAGCAAAAATTTATGTTTAATCAAATAAACATTTAAAGAAGAAGGTCCCATTAGATGTCCCACAACTAACTTGTTGATTCTTCAATAATTTGGGGTAGTTTCCTTTCTCGTGTCCAACATTTAAGACAATGGAAACTTTATCGGTCGGGATTGATAGGTTTAGTATCGTCATTCTCAACAACTTTACCTTTAACATAACCTTGTATCAATTCCATTCTAATTTTACTTCTTTAACCTCGTCCTCATCTTAACGGTTTAAGAGAATGCTCCCACTCATTTCAATGAGTCTTTGCTTTGAGAAGCAAAATTGAATTCATGAAGATTACTCTTCATTTGTTCGTTTTAGTCTTAAAACTTTCATTGAAGTGGTTGCGTTATTTTGGTCAATTATGAATTCTTGACAAAACTAATTACCAAAACAATTTATCGCTTCAAGGTACTTAATTCATTTAAGTACATGAAAAATAATCCATTGTAAGTAGAAGTGTTAGTCATGAATCAAAAACCTGTTTGATAATGAATAACTTTAATCTATACTCTTTACAAGAGATCCTTATCAATGGTTCATTTGAGGTTTTAGAAGCAAATTCATATTTGTCTTTAGTTACGATGTTTTAAGGAGATTTGAATCAAAAATCAAAATGATATCGTATATAAATTGTGGTAAAGAAATAGAACAATAATAACGGAATAGAGGAAAACTTAACATTTATCGTTTTATTAATACTTGGAAAAACAAGTATAGCATTTACATAGTGACCTCTACCCAACTATGATAAATGATTCCAAGATCCAAATTCATATTAACTTGGGCACGGTGGGGCCGATACATCCCTTATCAATATAACTCGGTGGATTAACTCTTTAATCGATTCTACTTTTAGAACTCTTGGTCGATAATATTACATTAACAATTATCTTTAGCCCAAAACACATCGACAAGGGCACGGTGGGGCCGATACATCCCTTATCAAATACTTTTGTTGAGTTCAATCCAAATTTCGAATAAATGTGTCCATGATCCAAACCCACGTTAACTTGGGCACGGTGTGGCCGATACATCCCTTATCAACATGAATTCGGTGGATTAACATTCATCACCCACTTCCCCTACGTAACAAGGTTTGTACCCGGTGGGGCCGAGCGCACTCCCTCGCGAAATAGGTTTTCATGGTTTCTACTATTTGGTAAGGCTATGTCTCAATTGATTGTTTTAGCGAGAGGTCATGTCAATTTATTATCTATCACGTTTTAAGTGAACTAAAGCGGTGAACTACGATAATTCTAATTGACACGGTCGATAAACTCGATAAAAGACAATGCATGTTTAGTTATGGCGATTTAGCGATGCATGTGACATAAAATAAAATGCAAGCATAAAGATAAATAAATCCTAGTATGGCCTTTCCTAAAATAGAAAAACTCTTTAACTATTACATATTCGGAAACCAACTCCATTGGTCCCTTGAACTTCGGTTGTGGCACGCATCTCGAGGTAACACCGTCTTTATGTATCGCCATTCTTGAAGAAATCCGTCTTTGGGAACTCCGGAATGAATAAAATTACATAATAAATTACATAATTTCCTATTATACATTTGTAACTAAAATAAAATAAATCTATTAAATTACAAAACGGTGATACGAGATCACAATAAAATTACAACCGAATCGATATTCCCATACATTTAGGGAAATACCAATTAAATCTAAGGCCATACTAAGTAAAATTACATAAATTAAAATTATGACAATCATAAAGAAAAATGCAGAATTATAATATGTATGAACATGCTCAATTTTTTTTCTAAATCGCCTTTTAATTAGCCAATATCGTATATTACTCGGTTTTTACGGATTTGCGTGATTTCAACATTTTATAATCACAAAAATACATAAACTCATATTTATGCATAAGTTAATTACCCTAACCTCTTAGGACTCAAAATTTAGTCTTCACTAATAATTTGACCATAATTAACCCATATCTTATAAAATTGTTCATAAATGGACAAAAATTACAAAAATAAGCTATTAAACTTCAAATAAATCACAAAATTTCAAATAAATTCAAAATTTGAAATTTAAACTCATGAACATTCTGGAAAAATTCCATGACACTCATAATGTTCAAAATCTTAGGTTAAAAATTTCGAAAATTTTCCGGAAAAACAATGTTGCGGTTTATCGATTTTTAATAAAATAATCATAAAAAACATGGAAAAATTATTTTCACTAACTTTTCAATTTTAGATCTGAAAAGATAATAAAATGCAACATTAGACGTTTTTCCTAAGTCATAGATTATGTTTTATTAATTTTCTACTAATAATGTCACTATTTATGCTATTTTTCTTCAAAAATCCATAAATCATGCAAAAAGACTTCTTTATAGCCAATTATTTTACACACATCTTGTAAAATTGCATGTGACAACATATAAATTTTCTATGACCAGATTCGAAATTTAACTCATATTAACCTATTTTTCACTTAAATCCGAATTTAATAATGAAAAATTCATTTTTCGAGCATAACAAGTCCAAAAATTATGAAAATTTACAGGTTATCTCAAAATAATATATGTGACAACATATCCAAAAACCAAGTGAAAATTCGAAGTATAGCTAATTTTAGACCAAAAATGACATTTTTACTCATAAAATCACATTTAAATGCCATTATTGTAAATTATGAACAATAAAAATCCGAAAAATAACCAAAATATCCCAAAACACTTTAGGACCAGAAATATTAACATGCATGTAATAATTTCGTGATATATCATAATAACACAAATTTTACAAGTTTTATTTGTTATTCTTATAACTCGGAAAAACTTTTAACCAATTTGCATGCAAACAACCGTGGCTCTGATACCAATTGAAGGAAATGTAGATTCATATACATACTAACATACTCTTATATGTCAAAATTAATTTGTCATAAAATTAAACATGGATTTTATGCATGCAAACAATATAATAAAAGAGAAGAAATCATATCCTTACATTGAAATTTCGGTTCAAATGGGCACAAAAGAAATCTCCTTTTCTTTTGTTCTTGAGCTTTCCAAATGGAAGAACAAGGATTCAAGTGTAGAATCCCTCCCAAAAGCATATACCCAAGGAATACATCTTAATAAACCAATACTATTTAGATTTAGTAATAATAATGGTTTTACAATAAAATTGATACAATATAAATTGTATTTTCACTCTTGAAATTTCGGTCAAGAGGTGGTAATATTTGTGAGTTTATTTCTCTAGAATTATCATAAATTGTAGAGAGTTTTCAAGGATTTTCTTACACTAGGAAAAATAAGATGGGAGGAATGAATGATGTAAAAGAGAAGAGCTTTCCTCTCTGTTCTTGTTGGTGGCCGAAAAAGGGGCATTGGGTAGTATGCCCAATGCCTTTTGTTTTTGCTCTTCACAAGAGACTAGGCATGCAAGCCTACTACCTAGTGTCATGATTGTGTTTTTATTTAAAAATAAATAACACAATATTTACTAAACACTCACCCATATTTCGGTTTTAAGTATAAAATGGAGAATCCATTTTATTTTGTCATTTGTCAAATTTGTCACATGTAACATGTTACATGACATGTTACTATGCAATGTATTTTTATCATATTAAAAATCAACATACTCATAAAATATGTCATTTACAAAATCGACTAGTAATTCGTAATTACTTGTACCAAAATATTTCACCAATTTATAAATCGTATTTATAATAATTCATTCAAATTTAATTGTTTCTTTAAACAATAATTTCATCCGAGTAATGATACAATTCGATTACTCAGACCGTATCTCATTTAATTACATTTCAATTTGATACGTAAATTATACTCACAAAATCATCCGTCAATTTTAAGCAATTTAATTAACTCGTATCGGTATACGATTAATTAAATAATCAATTAAGAGTATTTCCCTATAGGTATGACCTAAGGGGATCAACTGATCACCACCGTCGCACGACAATAATGTCAAACTCTAGTCAACCAATCATTACCGATATATGTTGACCGATTGTGAAGAACAATATTACTTCCCAATTGTATTCTTTAAAATGAGATTTAATAATGATATTTAAATCATATGATCGCACTATTGTTGAGGACACATTTCCCAACAAGCTCGCGTGTTGAGGGAGCTCGAGGTTCGGGATGCCGAGATCGCTGCTCTTGTGGCGAGAGTTGCAGAGTTGGAGGGCGCCCAGCAGTAGTTTTGTGTAGATTTTTTGTCGTATGTTGGCTGTGTCTTGTACATTTGTTCATTGGGACTATCATTTTGAACATTTTTTGGACTTTGTTTGGGGCTCGAGCCCCCAGTTTGTACATTTCCTCCGTTTGGTATATATACGATGGCCCGAGTGCCTTTTTTCTTTGGGTTGTGTTGCTTGTATCTGCAGGTTAGTTTCGAACAGGTTAGGTAGATGACGGTCTACGCCGTCATGCTGCCGAAATTTACATAGAAAAAACACGCAAAGCATACATTTTTATATACATATGTCCTTAATTAGCGGAAAATGAGAGACTCAAAAGAACGCGAAAAAATGCAAAAATGCAAAAATTTTTCTTAGGAAATGACCGGACGGTAGGGAGGGTTACCCCTAAAAAAAAAAAAAAAAAAAAAAAGAAATCTATAAGTTTAGAAATGAAATTAAAGAAATTAATATTTATAAGTTGAAATTAAAATGAAAATTATTTCCTAAAATGAAAATATACAAGCGTAATATAATGGCAGAAATGTCGATGTCGCCTTGAAATGCGTGCCCGCGAATTTAGGAAACCTGAAACCTGGTAATTTCCATTATTTACCAAAATAATAACCCGTAGGAATAGGAAATTATTCGTTATGGAATTAGGAAAGATCAAACGCGGAAAATCACAGAAGTGAAGCTCGGGAAGAGGCGCAGCATGAGCTGCGTCCCTTTGAAGAGGCGCAGCAGGTGCTGCGCCTGTTCCCAGGTTGTTCCGTTCTGACGGATTTTTGGAAACAACAATTAGTATAAATAAAAGCGTCGATGGAGCTTTTATTCACACAAATCTTCCGTCTATTCTTTGTCTAATTACACAAAATTCTTCAAAATAAATTTTCTCATCGTGAATACTTTAGAGATCCGCTTGAAGGAATGGACCAATGAATTTTCAATTATCGAGAAGCACGATATGGGCTCTTATAACTTTGGATCGTTGTTGAGTTTGAAACTCATCAAGGTTGTGAAGCCGTTCTTGGATGCTTGCCTTGACTATTAGGACCCGAACTACCATGTTTTTGCGTTTCCTGGGGGTGATATTTATCCTTTTCCTGAAGAAATTGCTGCCATTGGTGGATGGGACCCCGAACATTTGCCTGCCATTCCTTCTACTTCTCAAGGGTACAAAAGTAAATTTAGGGACTGGCTCGGATTGACTAGGCTTGAGGTGGACCGTCTAGTTACCTCAAAAGGTGTGAGAATGTTGGACTTCATAGATCAATTCATCAATAGGGCCGACCCCACTTTTTCTCATGTTGCTAGGCGGAGGGCTTTTGGCTTTTGCTTGTTGCATGTGTATGTCTTCCAAGGGCATGTTGATGAAGACTTGAGAGGTGATCCCCGTCCTTTGGGTCTTGTTGAGCAGATGGAGCTGCGCAGGAGCCCAGCTTGCTTATGCTTAGGAGAGATTATATTGGGTTTGGATAATAGGAAATCCAACCGTGATCTGCCGTTCTTGGGGAGTCCCGTCGTTTTTTTTTTTTTTTTTTTTTTTTTTATGTCTAATACCTGCTTTTGGTAGGTTTGGCTTATGGAACGGCTCCGATTGATCGAGCCCCCAGTTCATGCGCTTTCCTATCATGCCCGCTAGATTGCGATGAGGACGAGGTTGTACATGGTGGACTTCACTCGGGTCTGTGATTATTGGAAGAATAAGCTGAAGAGTGATGATGGCCCGTTGATCAGGTGGGTCGTTCCGTGGTGACACCTCAAGTCCGTCACTGGAGTGTCTTCTTTGGATCCCACTAGATCGGTGCGCATTCCTGGATTGGAGTTTATGGTGTGCATCTTTCCAGAAAGGCTGATGAGACAAGTTGGGCTGAAGCAGACGATCCCTAGGCTTGATACCGTCCCGCAGACTGCTATGGCACTTACTACAGAGAGCCGAAGAGAGTGGGCTATCAAATGGGCCCAAAGGAACATGTGGTTCTTGAATTTCTCCGCCAATGCTTTATGGGTGTCGGATTCTTATCTGAGGTGGAGAAAGGCTGCAACTCCGGAAGAGCGCGAGAAATTGAGGAAACGCGAGCCCATTGACTACAAGGTGCGCGAGGGAGAGAAAGAGAAAGAGAAGCATCTGACAGAGGGAGAAGAAGAAGCCGGGTTTCAAGTCATTCATCCTTCGAAGAAATCCAAGACTACTCCTGTCGCAGAGATGGCGATTGGCAAGAATAGAAAAGCTAGGCCTCGAGAAAGACCGTTGGTGATTAGGTCTGAAGTGGCGCAAGAGCGTCCGGCTCGAGGTCGTGACAAGAAATATGATAGGAATGACAAGGGCAAGGGGAAGATGGAGGAATAGCCCGAGTCTCTTTAAAATTATTTGATTATTATTATTATTGTTGTAATAAAGGGTGGGGTTTTTAGAATCCTAGCCTATTCTATTTTTTATTATGTAGCGTACTATTATTATTAGAAAATGAATGAAAATAAAAAGGTTAAGTGGTTATGAAACCGTTGTGATTTTCTATTTATTATCCTTGTCGAATTTCAAATGCAATGCAAATGTCCTTCTATTTACATTTTAGATATGATGGGTTGAATCCCGTGAAGGATTGCCTACGTATTCACTTAAAAAGCGAAATCAAACCCTTGCGCATAGTTCGAGTAAATGTAAAAGAATAATTGTTCTAAGCAAGAGCTTGTAATGAACTTAGAAAAGAAGCATGAGCTTTTGCTTACTCAGAAGGTGCGAATTTAGTTTATTTGATGATATGAGGATGATAAGTTTGTCAAAATGCAAGAGCATAGTGACATTTAGCTTATTTCAGCTTGGCCAGGGGCCGTTTATTTAGTGCCACAAGAGCGACACGTGGGGTTACGCGAGGCGCGTGTTTGGTCCTATTCTAGGCATAGTATCGTTTCAGTTGGTCAAGGTTCGTTGGGTTTGAAAACTCATTCCCATCTAGGTCTGTGATCCTAACCGCACCCCCTGGGAGTATGGATTTGACTAAAAATGGTCCGGCCCAATTAGGTTTGAATTTTCCTCGTGGGTCAACAGGTAGAAGAGCTCTAACCGATTTAAGCACTAAGTCTCCTTCTTTGATGTTCCTTGGCCTAACCCTTTTGTTGAAAGCCCGTTTGATACGTGCTTGATATGTTTGGACATTATACAAAGCGCGCAGCCTACGTTCATCCAGGAGGATGAGTTCTTCATATTTATCCCTTTTCCAATCGGCTTCCGGGATTTGACTTTCGAGTAGAATACGCAAGGATGGTATTTCTAGCTCGACTGGTTATACAACTTTCATGTCGTAGGTCAAATAGAAAGGAGTAGCCCCAGTGGGCGTCCTAACGGATGTACGATACCCCCAAAAAGCAAAGGGTATCTTGCTTGGCCAATCTCTATAGTTGTCAATCATTTTCTTGAGAATTGTGACAACATTTTTGTTTGCCGCCTCTACCGCGCCGTTAGTCTGCGGCCTATAGGGCGAAGAGTGATGATGCTTAATCTTGTACTTGGCTAGCAATTGCTCGGTCTCAGCTTAGAAATGTGATCCGTTATCGCTAATGATGTCATGTGGGCAACCATATCGACAGATGATGTTGTTTTGTATGAATTTTGCCACATTTTTAGCCGTAAGACCAGTGTAGGAAGCCACCTCTACCCATTTGGTGAAATAGTCAATTGCTACTAGAATAAAACAGTGACCTCCTGTTCCGGCTGGGGTTATCTTCCCGATTATGTCAATTCCCCATGCATAAAATGGCCAAGGGGATGTCATTGTATAGAGCAATGAAGGAGGGACATGTTGCACGTTCCCGAAGATTTGGCAATTGTGGCAATGTCTTACGTATTTGATGCAATCGGATTCCATTGTGGTCCAATAATATCCCAAACGTGTGATTTTCTTTGCCATCATGGGCCCACTCATGTGAGGACCGCATTCTCCGTCATGGACTTCTTCCATCACCTTTCGTGCCTGTGAATGATCAAGGCAACGTAGGACTACACCAAGAGGTGTTCTTTTGTATAATTCTCCTTGCATCAGAATGTATTGGGAAGCCAGTAGGCGTATAGCACGTTGTCCCCTCTTGTCCATATCTGGTGGATAGGTGCCATTAAGCTTGAAATTCAGGATCGCTTGGAACCAGGGTTTCTGCGCGATTTCCTCTTCGTCGGTGATTTGGTGGACATAAGCCGGCTCTGACCGTCGTTCGATGCACAAAGGCATTTCCACCATGTGATCTGGCATATTAATCAACGATGCAAGTTTCGCAAGAGCGTCTGCAAATTGATTTTCCTCCCGAGGTAGGTGTAGGTAGGTTACGTGATCGAAGAATTGAGCGACTTGGTCTATCCTAGCCTGATAAGGTGCGAGGCTTTCGCTTCGGATTTTCCAAGATCCTGTAACTTGGTTAATTATCAGTGATGAATCCCCATGTACTCGGAGGTTTTTGATGCCTAAGCTTACTGCCGCTTGTAGCCCAATGAGACAGGCTTCATATTCTGCAGCATTGTTTGTCACCTCGAAGTCGAGTTTGACAGCAATTGGTGTATGCTCACCTTCAGGAGAAATGAGCAACACTCCTATTCCGAATCCTCTTAGGTTTGATGCTCCATCAAAATACCGGTCCCAGGAGTCTACATCAGTTTGGAGTATATCCTCGTCTGGAAATGACCAAGTATCTATTGTTTGTGCGTCATTGACAGGATTTTCTGCGAAGAATTCGGCGACGGCGCGACCTTTATAACTTTCGGTGGCACGTATTTGAGGTCGAATCTCGAGAGCATCAAGGTCCATCTTGCTAGACGTCCGTTGAGGACGGGTTTCTCGAAGAGATATTTCACTGGATCCATTTTGGAGTATATTTTGACGGAGTAGCTAAGCATGTAATGGCGTAGCTTCTTTGTTGCCCACACAAGAGCGAGGCATGTCTTTTCGAGTTGTGAGTATTTGCACTCATATTCCAAGAACTTCTTACTAAGGTAGTAGATAGCTCTTTCTTCACTTCCTACAGTTTGAGCCAGCATGGCACCCATGGCTGTTTCGGTTACTGTGAGATATAAACCAAGAGGTTGATCTTGTTGTGGTGGCATGAGCACTGGTGGTTTAGCCAATATCTCCTTGATTCGATCGAATGCCTTTTGACAATCGTCATCCCATATGGTGTGGTCTGTTTTCTTGAGTTTCTTGAAGATAGGCTCGCAAATCATTGTAAGTTTCGATATGAATCGACTTATGTACTGCACCTTTCCTAGGAATCCTCTGACTTCTTTTTCTGTTTGAGGTTGCGGCATTTCGATCAGAGCTTTGATTTTGGAAGGATCTATTTCTATACCTCGTTGACTAACGACGTGTCCCAGGAGCTTTCCAGATGTTACCCCGAATGTGCATTTCTGAGGATTGAGCCTCATGTTGTACTTTCGTAGCCTTGTGAAGAACTTGCGAAGGTTCGCAATATGTCCCTCTCTTTCCTTAGATTTGATAATCATGTCGTCTACATATACCTCAACTTTTTTGTGCATCATGTCATGTAGGAGTGTAGTTGCGGTGCGTTGATACATAGCTCCGGCGTTGATTAATCCGAACGGCATTACCGTATAGCAATAGGTTCCCCATTGGGTGACGAATGCGGTTTTATGCATATCTTCCATAGCCATCTTGATTTGGTTATAACCCGCATACCCATCCATGAAGGATAGTAACGCCTGATCTGCAGTATTGTCCACCAATATGTCGATGTGAGGTAGAGGGAAGTCATCTTTTGGACTTGCTTTGTTTAAGTCCCTAAAATCAACACAAACACGGGTTCTCCCATCCTTTTTGGGCACGGGTACTATGTTAGCTACCCAGTCAGAATACTCGGAAACTTTGATGAACCCGGCTTTGAATTGCTTGTCCACTTCTTCCTTAATCTTTAGAGCCCATTCTGTTCTCATTCGTCGAAGCTTCTGTTTCACAGGTTTGAAACCCGGCTTAATTGGAATCCTATGTTCAGCGATATCCCTGTCGATCCCTGGCATGTCCTTGTAGGACCAAGCGAAAACGTCTTTGAATTCATTTAGGAGGTCTATGAAATCGGCCCTTTCGGTAGAGCTCAAGGTAGTCCCTATCCTAAGTTCTTGGGGTTCTAGTTCGGTTCCTACGTTGATGGGTTCGGTGTCCTCTATTACTGGTCCCCCTTCCCCTTCCTGTAGTATTTCTTTGGCTATGTAGGGAGGTATTTCGATTGAGTCTGGGTCTTAGTCATCCTCAGTATCATCATAAATAGAATTGCACTCAAGATAACACAAAGAGTAAGCAGAACCTGATTTATTCATATTAAAATTTGAGTAAAGTTGAAACAAAGAAGCTAACTGATCCATAGTCAGTGGCGGCAAAGGGACAGGGGCATTTCCCGAACTACTGTGACTACTCGAGACTAAGCTAGGAGAAACGAAGGGAGTGGGGATGACAACAGGAGTAGACTCTCTAATGACTTCTCTAGACTCCGACTCTGACTCCGACTCCGACTCGAACTCATCGTCTTCTGGTTCTCCTTTGAACATCTCTCCTTCTCCAGTGGTGAGCTTGAAGAGTCTTCCTTGATTGTTGGTCCATTTGATTGATTTTCTCCATCCTTTCTGCTGTCTTGCGTCGGTTTCTGTGATCAACGCGGTGGGGTTGAAGCGATCGTCTTGAAGTATCATAGTAATGATCTCATCCTGCGCGGCCCTAACGAATCGATCTTCTCCAAACAATAGGCTAACAGCTTGTTCGTCTAAGCAAGGTGCTTGACGGGTTTTGACGGTAGGAACCGTTTCTGGAGGAATGAAGTAGCAATCGTGAAAGATCTCGATTCCGGCCAACTTCCTTTCGAGATAATGCCAAGGTTCGGGAAATCCGTGGAAGAGTTCTAGACTTCCTTCTTGAACAAAGTACCCATTTAAAGTGGGGAGATAGGGCCTCATTTGGACTCCTACGTGCTTGCGGTTTTTGACTTGGGCGAGCATCTCGAGAACCTCTTCTTTTGTGGGTTTATACCCTAGTCCCAGTGGTATCCTCGTTGAGTTGCCTTCCTTGTATGGTGCGAAGGTATTCTTCCGAATAGGGTTCAAAGGCATTCCAGGGAAGTATCCCTGGTATTTGAGTATGTGGTTGACCACCAAGTTAGAGTAGGGATTATAGTATAAGGGTGCCAACTCACTTTCTATGATGCTTACACTTTGGAAGCCCCCAAGTTCGTATACAGGATCCGCAAGGACTTGATTGTTCGACTGTTTTTCGATCATTGCCTTGATGGGTGACGAAGTGATCGTCACTACTTTGCCGTTTAGTGGGATCTTGATCTTTTGATGAAGGGTGGATGTTACTGCTTTGGAAGCATGAATCCAAGGCCTTCCCAGAAGTATGTTGAATGAAGCTTCAATGTCCACTATTTGGAAGTTAACCTTTCGTTCAATTGGCCCAGTGGCTATGGTTAAGCTAGCAAGTCCTACTACTTTTCATCGTGTACCGTCATATGCACGCACACCTTGATTGGTGGGGTCTAATCCGACTCTTTCATACCTAGCTTGTATGCTGTTTTGAGGGGTATGGCGTTGACCGCGGAGCCATCATCCACCAAGGTCATTGGCACATTTTTCTTTAGACAAATGACAGTGATGTATAGAGCAAGGTTGTGACTAGCGCCAAAAGGTGGCAAGTCTTCGTCTGAGAAAGTAATAGGATTACTTAGCTTAGGTGATTCTTGGAAGACCAAGTTGACTACGTCTTCAGGAGTGGAGTTATGTGCTACATTTAGCTTGGCCAAAGCTTGCAGTAAAGCTTGGCGATGTGGGAATGAGCTTGCTACTAGTTGCCAGACTGAAAGATCAGCCTTTGTTTTCTGTAATTGCTTGACCAAATGATCTGTGGGGTCATCTTCGTTGTCATTTGGTGTGATGACGTTGGTTGGACCGTTTTGAGTAGTTCTTTGATATGGGCGACCCGAACGAGTTAGGTGATCCACATCTTGGTCTTCACCATTTTGGACTATTTCCTTGACTAAAGAGTTTTCAATGAGATATTCGTCCTCATCATCATCGGCCCAAACCCCATTGATTGCAGCTAGTTCCCTCATTCTCATGATATCACCTTCTAGTCGTATGATTTGATCGACTAGTTTATCAACCACGGTGATTATTTCTTGCATAGTGGCATTTTGAGAGAAAATCAATGGTACACGTTCTTCGGGTATTGCGTTGGGATTGCGTAAGGTTGTTACCATGTTTTCTAGTTCCCAAACTTGTCTATCTACACTCCTTGCCCATGTGATGAAGTCGGAAATGGTAGGGGAGATAGTAGAGTAGAGCCCTTCATTCTCGATTGCATGAATTTCATTTTCGGTGGGAGAAATGAGGTGTGAGCAATCTAAGGTAGATTCATCACTTGTGATCACTAGAACTCCAAGAGGATTCTGAGTGTTGTTGGGCTTACCTCCCGGTGGTATTGGGAGTCGACCATCTTCAATCATGTCTTGAAGCACGTTTTTCAACTTGTAGCATTTTTCTGTGTCGTGCCCCTTGCCCCTATGGTATTCACAGTACGAATTTTCATCCCAAAATTTGGACTTCCTCTCGGGTTCGGGAGTAGGTCCAATGGGTTGGAGTTTACCTTGCTTCATTAGCCTTTTTAGAGCGTTGGAGTAAGTGTCCCCAAGGTTTGTGAATTTCCTTGGTGGGGTAGTTTTCTTGGATGGCTCGAGAAGGTTAACGTCATCGGTCTTGCTAGTAGAGCCGTATGAACGACTTGTGGACCCTTGATATCCTCGGCCTACCGTTTTGGACAAGAGTCCTTTACGGATGTCGTCTTCGATCCTTGTTCCTACTACGGTCAAGTCTTTGAAGGTTTTGATGTTTTGGTATCTCAAATGGTTGGCATATATGGGCTTGAGATTATCCACAAACTTCTCCACAAGAGTAGCCTCATCCGGGCGTTCAACTAGTTGAGTGCTAGTCTTCCTCCACCTACTTAGGAAGTCGGTGAATCCTTCTTTATCATTTTGGGTAAGAACCTCTAGAGTACGCATGTTGACTTGGATCTCGGCATTATCCGCATATTGTTTAGAGAACTCGATTGCGGCATCTTCCCAAGTGGCGACCTTCTTGTGATCTAAAGTGTAGAACCATTGCTTCGGGATGGTGTCAAGAGATGAAGGAAAGATCCTTAAGAACATCTCGGGTTTGATGCCTTTGATAGACATGTAATCCTTGAAGGCACGGATGTGGTTTAACGGGTTCTCGTGTCCCTTGAACTTAGGGATATCCGTCATGTTAAAGTTAGTTGGCAATTTGGAATTGACGACTTCATACTTGCGATTGTTCTCCCTATAAATGTCATCCCCCTTAAGGTACATCAATTGCTCCTCTAGGTATTGGAGTCTTTTCTCAGCTGCAGTCGTCCCCATGAGAGGATTCTCATCCCTAGATTCATCATCGGATTTACGTAGTACTTCACTTTCAAGAAGAGGCAACCTTCCCTCTACGGCATAGATACGGCCTTTGATGAGCTCAAGGCGGTCATAGGTTTGTTCTTGAGTAGATTGCATTTGGGCTAGCGCGGCTAGGATTCGATCATTACTATTCTGGAGTTGGTTGAAGTTTGCTTCAAAGACTTGATCGGGCATCTTGGAAACTGGATAAGAGATCGGCGACGAATCAACACACGATCGACCATTCTATCACACTTGCTAAAAGAGGAAAAGTTTTGACTCGTGAAGTGGGTGTGTGCCACTTGTGTTGAGTGAGTTTTGAAGAAAGACAAGGTCTTTGAAAATGTGTGTCCTAGTCAACTGTAGTGTAGTTGTAGGAGTGGACTCGAAGTGAGGTTTTGAAATGGGCTTGTGGCCCGAATTTTGACGCGACAAACGGACAGAGTTTTGACCGGGTTTTGCGCTAATTAAGAGCCTATTTCGAAATTCTTGTTTGAAAAGGGGTTTTGATCTTTTGAAAAATCGTCATGGTTTTGTTTAGAAGTGGTGATCACGTAAGGTATACATATTTATACAGGCATTATAACGGGATGCTGAGTGCATTTAAAAGGGATTTGGTTTAAAAGGTGGGTTGCCATACCGAACCATCAAACCCAAAGTCTGTGGAGAGGCTCGTGCCAAACAAGAGTAAGGCCGATTCCTAGTCCATTTCCTCAAGTAGTGAAGGCCCTTGATACAAACAAGAGTAAGCATCATGGTATGGGTGACGTCAATCGCTATCCATCCTTAGGCCCAAATAAGAATTAGGACCGTTTAGACGGGACGATTGGTCGAATGGGTTGGGTTGGGCCTAGGAAGGCCGAATAAAACGGTCTAGGAAGACCGAGTTATGAAAACCGACAATTGTCTTGTACAAACTATTCCCTAACCTTGTTCAAGTTTCACCCTTTTGGCTACACGTAAGTGTATTATCTCCAGCGGAGTCGCCAAACTGTGGACAGCGGGGGCCACGGGGGCGCTTGGGAAACAAGCTTTTGCATTTTGTATGGAGTTGCCACCAATTTTTATGGGAAATTGGAATCGTTCGAATACCTCGTGTCATGTCAAGACACAAAGTAGAGACATGAACACTAAGCAATCGTTACCCTTAGCATTCTATGTCTAGAATGACTCTCGTTCGAATAATTAGGGTTTGGAATATTGTTAAGCATTGGAATTTTCACTCTTGTTCTTAATCTTTCCTCTGCAATCTCGGTATTCTTCTGCCCTATTTCAATTCACTTCTATTTCGTTATTAGTATAGAATTGCTAGTTAGATTCCCGAAACCACTTTATTGTTGCATGTTAATTGTTTGTCTTACCGCTTTAATTATGAATTCAGTACTTTTATGCCCTAGTTTTATTGTTATTATCACCTGCAGCATGAGTAGCTAAATAGTTTGTGCTAGGATGTAGGGGAATTATGGCGTAGGCGGCGTATTATTAAATTGGACTGAATCGCGTGTCAGTCGATCGACTGCCTATCCGGCCGATCGACTGACCACGTGAGGTTACCTTTCGTTTTAATTGATTTTAATGATGTATTTAACAAATCGAATGCATGCGACCAGTTAGATGCTTAATTTATGACTGACCCATTTGATCGAAAGATAGGGAAAGTTGTTAGATCACCAATTAAGATGACTAAACTGTGCTGAGATCGAAAGATAAGTAGAGTTTAGACCGTTAGTCACTTTTCAGGACGAGAGTCAGTATTAGTGATATTAGGGACCTATAGCGAGATCGAAAGATGCTATTTGTTAAGAGTGGACCGAGAGGACCTCTTGTTTTCCCGTCTCACTTGTGTTTGATTCAGACCGACTTAGTATGCTGCCGCCGAAGCTGTAATGAACCGACCATCCTAGTACCCCTTCTTTATCTATTTAATCCGTCTTTTTAGTTTATTGTCTTTATTTATTCTTAGCTATAGACCAATTCAACTCAACCCCTACACTCGTTACCTTAGACTAGAATTAGACAGCTAGAAATTACGTCTGCCTCCTTGTGGTTCGACCCTGTTACCACTAGCCTAGGTTAGTCTTAATAGGAAATTATAAATCTTATTTTTGGTACTCACAACGACGGGTATCAAATTTTGGCGCCATTGCCGGGGAGACAATAGTTCTAATTTTTAGTTGTTTTATTTTTAGTCTTTCTTAGTTTAAGGGACTTCTGTTCCTTAAACTTTTCTTATATTCTTTTTGTAGTTTCTTCTTATGCGCAGGTCACAGGGTGGTGAACTAGTACTATTCAATCCTGAGATAGAGAAATCTTTGCGCGAGTTGAGACGATCACAAAGGGTATTACCGACAGAGGAAGAGCTGAGTACTCTGTCAAGCTATTACGAGAACGCGCTGTTCGAGGAAGACCCACATTCTGTGGGAAATAATCTGTATACTTCCCTTTAACATGAAGGATTATAACTGATGGGGCATATTCTGCACCGCTGACCAAGTCAACACATTGAGCAAGGTCAAAGATATCCACATCAAAGTCAACGACTTAGACAGTCTAGCCGATGCAACCCATCGGCCTGTCACCTGGGTGTCGTCCTGGCAACTGGCCAGCCGGGGCACATATCCGCGTACTCATATCCAAGACCCTCGGCCGGCCTGCCATGGGTCCATCGGCCGAGGGTAGAACGGTCTTTCCACCTGCTAGCCACTTGGCCACTTGGCCACTACGTGACAAAAGGTGAAAGTCTATAAATACTCCTCAACCTTCATTGAGGAAAGGATCCAAAAAATTAACCTAAGAATCACTATTCACCTGGTAATATCTTCCTTATCTCTCTACAATACATATACTTAGGCCAAGCAACAACTTACCTCTCTAAGTTTACTGACTTGAGCGTCGGAGTGAGTACGCTCGGCCAAAGCCGAGCCCTCAGTTTGTTCATCATTTCAGGAGACCGCAAGGAGGATTCAAGCAAAGACGTCATTCTACAAGCCACGGGTGGTAACAATACTTGCTCTGGAATTACACCCGGAACAATAACGATTTAACAAAGATGATCTAAAGTCATAAAATAAAATACATAAACAAAAGTAAAAAGATTTAGAATTAACCTCAGGTCCTAGCAATATTGGCCTAAGAACAATATCAAAATTGATATTCGCCTATTAGTTGCACCCAAGACGATCTGAGATATACCCTTTGATTATGCTAGAAATCAATCTAAAATTTTCTGTAAAATTTTATTGTCTTTGTGTTTTGTGATGAGAAAGAGGAGGCAAGGTCAAAAAAAAGTATTAGGTTAGAAATAATTCTCTACCTTTCTTTTTATACAGACCGAAATCCGAAATCAATTAGGAAAGAAATCACCTCCTAATTTTCGGCCAAACAGACCGAAAATAAGGAGTATATTTTCCTTATTTTGGTCTTTCCAAAAAATATATAAAGTGTGTTAAATTGTCATCTAGTGAGGATCGAACCCATGACCTCTTGGCTTGTGTACCCTCACTATTACCACTATGACACATTCAACTTGTTGATATTAAATACAACTGATTATATTTAACTACGAATTAACAGATTAATTCGTCCAAACTAACCTTATATATATTTAATTAAATATAACTTATTATATTTAATTTACGAATTGACAGTTAATTCGTCTCAACTTAATATTATTTAATTTTCATTAAATAATTATCTCATCAACACATTGACTAACTTTTTAGTCATTTTGGGCATCAATGTAATTATATTTCTATAACCACATTTCTCAAATACGTCCTATAGGTGTGACCTTTAGGGACCAGTTGATCACCGCCATCTGTATGATAATAACGTCAAACTTTCTAGCAAGCCAACCGTTATTAGGAAAACGTTAATCAACTGATTAAATATACGAAGTATACCCTTGTGAACCTGTACGAGATTTACAAATGTTATCACACTAATTTGTGGAGGACACCAGCTCCAACACATTCTTCACCCGTTTCCACTTCTTCAGCCGAGACAGTCACTTCTCCAAAAATTCCAGTCATGGCTGAGGAAGCGAGTATAGCTAGTCATTCTGAGCCGACAGCTGCAAATTTATATAAGGGGTTCGAATTACCAGGATATGACAGGAAGTTCGAACCAAAGCCTTCATACATTAATATGGTTGAGAGAAACCAATTCGGGGGAGCTGCAAATGAAGATGCAGCTAAGCATATGGAGACGTTTATTGATTACTGCTGTTCCATACCCCCACCAGCCGGCGTGACCCAAGACCAGATCAAGGAGACTATGTTTATCTTCTCCCTTCGTGATGCTGCAAGGGAGTGGTATAGAGATCTGGACTGAGCCGTTCATGGGATCACCGATTGGAATTCATTGGCTTTGGCATTCTACAAGAAATATTTTTCTGCCTCAAAGACCAATGCAATTAGAGCTCAAATCACGAGCTTTAAACAAGGGCCGGACGAGAACTTCCACGAAGCATGGGTCCGTTTTAAGAAGTTGGTGCGAACCATACCGCACCATGGGTTCGAAAAATAGAGCTTGTGCAATCAGTTCTATAATGGGTCTGTATGACGATCGAGGGCTATTTTGGATGCGGCCCAAAGTGGCCGATTTTTGAGAATTTGGGAGAAACAAAGGGGTGGAAGATCATTGATGATCTAGCCACCCACAAGGTTGAGTATGGGAATTCCAGAGGGAATCAAAGGAGGAGCGCCGAATCTCCTTCTCAGAGCCGCACTTGAAGCTCTCACTGCGAGATTTGACAAGTATGAACTAGGAGGAGCTTCAAAAGGGGGTATTTACCAAGTAAATGCTATGTCAGACGGTCCTTTCGTGCGTGAAAGGTGCGGAGCCGAGGGACACGTTTCAAGAATTGTCCTAGTCCCTTTGAGTCTTGTGTCGCCTTTCAACATTATAGGCGGACAAACACCTACTATGAGCCTAATGTTCATCCCAACCTGAGGTGGAGTAGCCAGAATGTCCTAAATCAAACTCCACCTCCGCAAAAGCAACCCTATGTGCCCCCTATCAAAAGCAACAACAATATCAAAAACCTCCTTATGTGCCGTAGCAGCAACAACAATCCCATAGTTCGATTTTCTTTGAGTTCAAGAACTTGTTCTTTGAAGGAGTCCCAAGCAAGAGAGGCCGGGATGAAGCTACTAGAGAGCCAAATTGCTCAATTGGCTAGTAAGAGTACCACTCGAGCTCCGGACACTTACCGACTCAAACTGACCAAAAGGAGACCTTAAATGCCATCACGTTGAGGAGTGGGTCCACCCTGGAGGGGCCTGCCATGGTCGAGAACGCTGTTGAAAAGAATGAGGCGGATCCGAGTCAAAAGAAAGTCAGAACGAATAATTCAAAGAAAAAGGCGTCTACTGGGTATATCGATCGATCGATCGATACACCCGGTCGATCGATCGATATGCGGGTTACAAAGCAGCTTCTCGAATCGTACACCTCGGTCGATCGATCGAGGATAGTGGTTGATCGACCAAGATCATCGCTTGCGATAGCGAGATTGTTCGTCCTCCGATGCCCGATAACTTGAGGGACCATTTGTTTCGGGGCACGACAACTCCGAAAGTGTTAGGGCCAGACCCGAGTGCTGATGGGTCCGTCCCGATTCCGAAGTGTGGACAGCGGGGGCCCACGGGGGCGCTTGGGAAACAAGAGTTTGCATTTTGTATGGAGTCGCCACCAATTTTTATGGGAAATTAGAACCGTTCGAATACCTCGTGTCATGTCAAGACACAAAGTAGAGACATGAACATTAAGCAATCGTTACCCTTAGCATTCTATGTCTAGAATGACTCTCGTGGATGCCAATGAACACGGGTGTTCACAGATATCTGGAGTAAGGAGTGAGGGTACGTATTAGGAAGCTCTTTTGATCGAACACCTAATCCCGCCCGCCTCGATAGCGGCCTCTACTAATGATTAGGGAAGTTATTCATACTTGATATATCGTCGGCTATATGCATGCAATGCAACATCCATAGATTAATCCAACATGTGAAAATTAACTAAGTCGGTTGACACGTAATTAGCAAACAATTGGGTTGAAGTTGGATTTAATGCTCATTTACATGTGAAAACATACAAGCGATAAAAGAAATACAATAATTATGAATTACAATAATGAAAATTACATTAATTACATTGGGATAGGCGATTTATGTCGAAAATACCTTTAAAACGGATGATTTGGAAAAGAAAGAATAAAGGAATTAACGAACAGGAATTAGCGTGATACTACGGATAATAGTTAGTTATACGTAAACTAATTAAACTATGTCAAGGCAAAAACGGAGGCCAGGGACAGAACTCAGCCAGGAACAGGCGCAGCAGAGCTGCGTCTTTTGGAATAGGCGCAGCAGACGCTGCGTCTGTTCCTTGGCTCAGTTCTGGCTGTGAAGCCGTAATTGCAAGCCGTTAAAATCGATTGGTAATTTAATGATCAATTGGTATTATTTACTCGGATGAAAGTGATTAATAGGTTATTTAACATATGAATGGGTCATGAGAACAGTAAAATATGAATGAGACGGATGCAAACGGATTATTACATGATGGAATAATGATAGAAGTGAAAAATATTAATGAGTCCTACGAATTAAATCAATTAACTACGTTAGATACAATGGATTGATGACAAGTATGCGACGAACACATGAATAAACAGATGAAAACTATATCAAAGACGAATCCCAGAAACTCAATATGAACAAATTGAATCTCTACAACCCGGAATTGAATTTAATGACGAAAACCCGCAAATATTGGATTACTCGGGATTTAAGTCGGGTTTGTGATGATTAAAGCATGATAATGATGATGATTAATGATATACATGTGAATTATTATGCTATTGTAATGAAGAATCAACGAAATAAACAAAAGAAAACAAGAACCAAATAACAAACGAATTTACAGAGGACGGAGGAAGAAGAAAAGAAGCAGGAACTGCGGCAGCCTCACGAAGAGGCGCAGCAGGTACTGCGCTCCTTCGAATAGGCGCAGCTTGATTCTTTGCGTCTTTTCTCGACGCCGTCTCCGGAAATCCGTAAAAAAGAGTTTTAAAGCACGGTTTTAGAAATCGGTTTTAATGGTGTTTTCGACATAAATCTTACAATTGTGGTACAATAATTAAAATACAAAAAATAAAAGAGAGATTACACCCTCAGACTTACATGTTGACGAAACGAGAAGAACTAAGATATCGATTAGTGATGCTCGACGCGAATGCAAAGAAAGTGCCCTCGTAAGAGGAAAACGATTAAGTAATTAAGTTGATTATTGTGTAGTTGGTCAAATTAGTCGGTCATGCAACGGGGAGGCTGGTACTCAGAAGGATCCGAGCTTACGTGGTCGAAAGTTCAAGCACGTAGGCACCAAAAGTAAGAACAAAGTCTAGAATGCAAAGGGAGAAGAGAAGGGCGGACACTCGCGTGAGAAATATGAGGAACGAAGGCTCCTATTTATACTAATCACGTGAAGGAATTAGGGTTTCGGAGACTCTTTGGAAGTGAATCTCGGAAAGATATGAAAAAGATACGAGAAACATGCAGAAAAGGACTGGGAAGAGGCGCGCAGAGCCCATGCGTCTCTTGGAAGAGGCGCAAAGACTGCTGCGTCTATTCCCAAGTGGTTTCCTCCTGCAGAAGAAAGATTTCCGTGTTTGAGTTATGGTAGGACGGAAATAATTCGATTTTCTTAATATCTTATATGAATATTACGGGAATTTACTTACTAAAAGATAAAATTTGTGAAATATGGAATAGAAATATCCGGAACATTCCAGAACATTCTGACTCGGATTTTAACGGTTATCAGAAAATGGAGACGGTTTTAGGCCCGGACTCCGAATGTACTCTAATTACTGTCAAAACGACCGTATCGGGACGTAGATGACAACTAAGAGGTAGACATTAATATTTGAGCAATCACTTGACGATAATCTTATGAACTGTCACAAATCGTTCCGCGTACCAAACATGCGGCCCAATCATCACCGGGTGGTTTGCGGGAGGTGCAGAAACGAGGTGTCTACACGAAGTTCGACCCGATGACGGTTAATGGCTCGCATTTGAGACGGTCTGAGGAGGGTTCGAGCTTCAACAAGGCGAAAGCAGTAGACTTCCAGCCTAAGTCCACGGATGCCGGCATGCGCAACTTAGAGGAGAGGGCTAAGGTAGATCGTCAATCCTTACGTCTTGAGAGAGACAATACGTCCGCTTACTCTCGCTAGAGACACGATTGGGAATTATTCTTCTCGTCATGAGAGGGAAAGTATATCCGCTTACTCTCGCTGAAGACATAATGAAGGTGTGTCGAAGTTTGTGAAGGAACCAATGCTCGTTGCGACAAGCAGAAGGTCTTGGAAGGAATAAATAGTACGCAACAGTCCGCTGCGGGCTTGGAAATGCGGGCCGGAACGAAAGAAAAACCGCCAAACGGACCAAAAGAATGAAATAGCATCGGGGAAGAGGCGCACCAAAGATGGGCCCACAAATAACGAACTCATAACGAATTTTTGAAAATCTGTATGGAGGGAACAAAAGGAAGAGGCGCAACAAGAGCTGCGTCTCTTGGAAGAGGCGCAGCGCCTGCTACGTCTATTCCCCAATTTGGTTTTCCTGCGTAAAAACGCGAAAATCAGGAGGTTTATGTTCATCCTTATTCGAAACACAAATCTCTCATTTCTCTCTCACATCTTCACCATTTCCGCCAAGGTTTGATTCAAAAGCTTGCATTAAAGATGACTAATCGAGGTATGTGTCTCAATCTTGCATTAATCTTCTACATTTGTCCAATTTTGAGCCGAAAAATTAGGGTTTATGACCCTTTTGACCGAAAATTTGGGGCTTTTCCCCCAAATGCATTTGCCTTGTCAAATTGACATTAGAAATGGATTGTAGGTAGCATTAGGAACATAACCATGTATTTGTTTCGAATTTTCATCAAGTTTTGAGCCTTTGAGTGAATTTTGAGACGGTTTTACAGCTAAACCCTAAATTGCTTCGAAAAATAGCCTTAGGAATGCCCATTTGTAACGAAACTTGATATTTGGGATCCTCGAATGATGGGTAAACTTTATACCATCTCGGAATTTTGGTTTGTGACAGCTTTTTCAGGACACTTTTCTAGGGCATAATCGCCATTATAGCGAAATGCTGTCGAAATTTCGACTCGAACCCGGGACTAGGCTTCGAACTAGACTTGACTTGACCCAAATTGCCACATGAGTGGTCGGGTTGGTGGGAATATGGCCAAAGATGGCGAAAAAAGAGCGGTTTCAGGGCTTTGAAGGCTCGAAAATCCCTTAACCAAGGCTTGTCGTCATGTGACGCGGCCTAAATTTGCTTTAATGTTGCAGGTGATGAGGCTTCTACTTCCGGGAGAGCTCCCATGGAGATAGACGCTGCTCTCGTCGAGGAGGCTTTAGAGCGAGGCCTTCACCGCCGCGGTGATGGCTACTGGGGACGAGGCTCACGAGGAGGAGGCCGTTGAGGAGGAGGAGGCCCCGAGACGGGCCAACGTCGGACGAGGAGGTCGCCAGCTGAGAGGGGCTCCTGTGTGGGCTGAGACTTGGGAGAGCAGGCACCTGGTGTGGGCTGCAGAGGGTCACCCGTCCTACACAGATGTGAAGAGTTTGGTAAATAGGAATTCACTGCTCATTACTCATCTCCTTTCATTCTTTTATTCAAATTTCTTTCAAACTTCGTTCAAAACTAAAGATAGCTTTGTTTCAAATCATGATAGGAGGCCGGGAACATCAGGTCGTTCTCGGGTTACACGACAGCGATGGAGCACTACGAGCGGCTGTCGGCGAAGGAGAGGGCCATGATCGAGCGCGGATCGTTTGGTCCTTTGGTTCAGGTTTGGAGGGATATCGCGAAGAGGAAGTTGCGGGCTAACCTTAGTCTGGTCCGTGCTTTCTTGGACCGATTCTGGGACATGACTTGCACGTTTCACATGCCTTTTGGTGAGGTGGGAGTCACTTTGGAGGATTACGGCATGATTTCTGGTCTGCCGTGTGGGACCAAGGAGGTGGTGTGGCCGGAGACTGCCATGAGGGTGGACTCGGCCGAGGCGAGGAAATTGATCGGCTGGAACTTGTCGCCGAAGGTCATTCTGATGTCGGGTTTGATACCCGTTCTTACGTTCGAGACTACTTTGTGGGGAAGACCCCGCGCCCGGTGACGATCGATGGGAGGGAGACGGCTCCTCCTCCCCTGTCTGGAACCGAGAGGGCCTGCTCTCGTGGCTTTGGTGGTTCCTGTCTTCGATTTACCTCGGAGACAAGGGCGAGAGGCTGTCGATGAAGCTTCTTCCCTTCCTTTCTGACCTGAGTTCCCTAGGACGTTGGGACTGGGTCACTGCTGGTTTTACGGTCCTCATCCGCTTCATGAGGGCCATGGTTCGTCCGGAGTTGATGGAGAAGGGGACTTCTCCTAGTGCTGTCGGACCTGGACTACTGCTGGAGGTATGAACCTACCTTTAGACTAAAGTAAATTCCTTTCTTTATCAAATCACGAAAGATTGTCATTGATTATTTTGCTTTACAGGCGTGGGTGTACTCCTACTTCCCGAGCCTCCCGCCCAAGAGGACGGAGCCGCTGGAGAGGGCCTATCCCGTGGTGAGGGATTGGGTGATGTGCCGCACGAAGAGCAAGCGTTCTTCTCACAATGTCTACCGGCTGGACGTGAACGCTCTTCAGCTGAGCAGCGTGAGTATCTCATTTATATTCACTTGCTTCTTGCTTTTAGTTGATCATAGGAATGATCTTTGTTTTATTTTGTCACAGTGGGTGCCCTGACCTTGGGCGGAGTACGCTGGAGCGCCTCCTTTCATGGCTGAGGTCCTTCGACCTAGGAGCTCGAGCCGACTGCTATTGAGGACGTCGATGGGTCCTGTGTGGTACCTGGGCGAGCGCTTGGCTCGTCAGTGCTCGCGGGGCGTGTTGACGGTTCCCGTCGATCCTCCCAGGACGATGTTTAGGGAGCCTTCTGAGGCTGAGAGGGAGGCGGACTTGGCTGATGCCAGTGGTGACGACCTTCTTCTTCCTGGCCAGGACTACTCAGCGTTCCTTTACGGGAGGTTGGCGTACTGGCCAGTAGTGGTGAGTATCTTCATTTTGATTTTGATATTTTTGAGAATGATGAAAGATCATTGATTGATGAGAACCATTTGTCTTTGCAGGAGGTTGAGGCGGCGGGCATCGAGCCCCCAGAGTACCCTGAGACCCTCGAGTACACTGACGCGACCGGGAGGACGACGATCTCCGAGCTGCGTGACTTCGATGTAGCTGTGACGGATGCTGGCCTGGACGACTGGCAGCATCTGATTCGGAGAGTGAGCCTCTAACTTGTATAACCTTTGTATAAGAACACATTTGATTGGGTTTATTCAATTGTTGAGAATGTCTTTTTGAGAATGCAGGTTGCGCCGTCTCGGTTTGTGGCGTTGTGGAGGGTGGCCAACCGGCTGCGAGCTACGGCCGTCGAGGCACTCATTGGCGGTCGAGGTTGTCGGGTATGAACCTTACGCCTATTTCCATTTTTTGATTTTTGATTTTCTAATTTTGCTTGAATTGATTGACATGAGCCAATTTTCTTGTTTACAGGGTGACCGCAGCCGGAGCGAAAGTTGTTGATCTCGGGAGGAGACAGCTCGCGTGTTGAGGGAGCTCGAGGTTCGGGATACCGAGATCGCTGCTCTTGTGGCGAGAGTTGCAGAGTTGGAGGGCGCCCAGCAGTAGTTTTGTGTAGCTTTTTTGTCGTATGTTGGCTGTGTCTTGTACATTTGTTCATTGGGACTATCATTTTGAACATTTTTTGGACTTTGTTTGGGGCTCGAGCCCCCAGTTTGTACATTTCCTCCGTTTGGTATATATACGATGGCCTGAGTGCCTTTGCTGCTAGGTTGTGTTGCTTGTATCTGCAGGTTAGTTTCGAACAGGTTAGGTAGATGACGGTTTACGCCGTCATGCTGCCGAAATTTACATAGAAAAAACACGCAAAGCATACATTTTTATATACATATGGCCTTAATTAGCGGAAAATGAGAGACTCAAAAGAACGCGAAAAAATGCAAAAATGCAAAAATTTTGCCGGAAATGACCGGACGGTAGGGAGGGTTACCCCCTAAAAAAAAGGAAATAGAAATCTATTAGTTTAGAAATGAAATTAAAGAAATTAATATTTATAAGTTGAAATTAAAATGAAAATTATTTCCTAAAATGAAAATATACAAGCGTAATATAATGGCAGAAATGTCGATGTCGCCTTCAAATGCGTGCCCGCGAATTTAGGAAACCTGAAACCTGGTAATTTCCATTATTTACCAAAATAATAACCCGTAGGAATAGGAAATTATTCGTTATGGAATTAGGAAAGATCCAACGCGGAAAATCACAGAAGTGAAGCTCGGGAAGAGGCGCAGCATGAGCTGCGTCCCTTTGAAGAGGCGCGCGGCCCAGTCTTTGCTTTGTGAGTTGTTCCGTTCGACGGATTTTTGGAAACAAACAATTAGTATAAATAGAAGCGTCGATGGAGCTTTTATTCACACAAATCTTCCGTCTATTCTTCGTCTAATTACACAAAATTCTTCAAAATAAATTTTCTCATCGTGAATACTTTAGAGATCCGCTTGAAGGAATGGACCAATGAATTTTCAAATATCGAGAAGCACGATATGGGCTCTTATAACTTTGGATCGTTGTTGAGTTTGAAACTCATCAAGGTTGTGAAGCCGTTCTTGGATGCTTGCCTTGACTATTGGGACCCGAACTACCATGTTTTTGCGTTTTCGGGGGTGATATTTGTCCTTTTCTGAAAAATTCGCCATTGGTGGATGGGACCCGAACATTTGCCTGCCATTCCTTCTACTTCTCAAGGGTACAAAAGCAAATTTAGGGACTGGCTCGGATTGACTAGGCTTGAGGTGGACCGTCTAGTTACCTCAAAAGGTGTGAGAATGTTGGACTTCATAGATCGATTCATCAATAGGGCCGACCCCACTGTTTCTCATGTTGCTAGGCGGAGGGCTTTTGGCTTTTGCTTGTTGCATGTGTATGTCTTCCAAGGGCATGTTGATGAAGACTTGAGAGGTGATCCCCGTCCTTTGGGTCTTGTTGAAAGCGAGATGGAGAGCGCAGAGCCCACTTGCTTATGCTTAGGAGAGATTATATTGGGTTTGGATAATAGGAAATCCAACCGTGATCTGCCGTTCTTGGGGAGTCCCGTCGTTTTTTTTTTTTTTTTTTTTTTTATGTCTAATACCTGCTTTTGGTAGGTTTGGCTTATGGAACGGCTCCGATTGATCGAGCCCCCAGTTCATGCGCTTTCCTATCATGCCCGCTCGATTGCGATGAGGACGAGGTTGTATATGGTGGACTTCACTCGGGTCTGTGATTATTGGAAGAATAAGCTGAAGAGTGATGATGGCCCGTTGATCAGGTGGGTCGTTCCGTGGTGACACCTCAAGTCCGTCACTGGAGTGTCTTCTTTGGATCCCACTAGATCGGTGCGCATTCCTGGATTGGAGTTTATGGTGTGCATCTTTCCAGAAAGGCTGATGAGACAAGTTGGGCTGAAGCAGACGATCCCTAGGCTTGATACCGTCCCGCAGACTGCTATGGCACTTACTACAGAGAGCCGAAGAGAGTGGGCTATCAAATGGGCCCAAAGGAACATGTGGTTCTTGAATTTCTCCGCCAATGCTTTATGGGTGTCGGATTCTTATCTGAGGTGGAGAAAGGCCGCAACTCCGGAAGAGCGCGAGAAATTGAGGAAACGCGAGCCCATTGACTACAAGGTGCGCGAGGGAGAGAAAGAGAAAGAGAAGCATCTGACAGAGGGAGAAGAAGAAGCCGGGTTTCAAGTCATTCATCCTTCGAAGAAATCCAAGACTACTCCTGTCGCAGAGATGGTGATTGGCAAGAATGGAAAAGCTAGGCCTCGAGAAAGACCGTTGGTGATTAGGTCTGAAGTGGCGCAAGAGCGTCCGGCTCGAGGTCGTGACAAGAAATATGATAGGAATGACAAGGGCAAGGGGAAGATGGAGGAATAGCCCGAGTCTCTTTATTATTATTTGATTATTATTATTATTGTTGTAATAAAGGGTGGGGTTTTTAGAATCCTAGCCTATTCTATTTTTTATTATGTAGCGTACTATTATTATTAGAAAATGAATGAAAATAAAAAGGTTAAGTGGTTATGAAACCGTTGTGATTTTCTATTTATTATCCTTGTCGAATTTCAAATGCAATGCAAATGTCCTTCTATTTACATTTTAGATATGATGGGTTGAATCCCGTGAAGGATTGCCTACGTATTCACTTAAAAAGCGAAATCAAACCCTTGCGCATAGTTCGAGTAAATGTAAAAGAATAATTGTTCTAAGCAAGAGCTTGTAATGAACTTAGAAAAGAAGCATGAGCTTTTGCTTACTCAGAAGGTGCGAATTTAGTTTATTTGATGATATGAGGATGATAAATTTGTCAAAATGCAAGAGCATAGTGACATTTAGCTTATTTCAGCTTGGCCAGGGGCCGTTTATTTAGTGCCACAAGAGCGACACGTGGGGTTACGCGAGGCGCGTGTTTGGTCCTATTCTAGGCATAGTATCGTTTCAGTTGGTCAAGGTTCGTTGGGTTTGAAAACTCATTCCCATCTAGGTCCGTGATCCTAACCGCACCCCCTGGGAGTATGGATTTGACTAAAAATGGTCCGGCCCAATTAGGTTTGAATTTTCCTCGTGGGTCAACAGGTAGAAGAGCTCTAACCGATTTAAGCACTAAGTCTCCTTCTTTGATGTTCCTTGGCCTAACCCTTTTGTTGAAAGCCCGTTTAATACGTGCTTGATATGTTTGGACATTATGCAAAGCGCGCAGCCTACGTTCATCCAGGAGGATGAGTTCTTCATATCTATCCCTTTTCCAATCGGCTTCCGGGATTTGACTTTCGAGTAGAATACGCAAGGATGGTATTTCTAGCTCGACTGGTTATACAACTTCCATGCCGTAGGTCAAATAGAAAGGAGTAGCCCCAGTGGGCGTCCTAACGGATGTACGATACCCCCACAAAGCAAAGGGTATCTTGCTTGGCCAATCTCTATAGTTGTCAATCATTTTCTTGAGAATTGTGACAACATTTTTGTTTGCCGCCTCTACCGCGCCGTTAGTCTGCGGCCTATAGGGCGAAGAGTGATGATGCTTAATCTTGTACTTGGCTAGCAATTGCTTGGTCTCAGCTTGGAAATGTGATCTGTTATCGCTAATGATCTCATGTGGGCAACCATATCGACAGATGATGTTGTTTTGTATGAATTTTGCAACATTTTTAGCCGTAAGACCAGTGTAGGAAGCCACCTCTACCCATTTGGTGAAATAGTCAATTGCTACTAGAATACAACAGTGACCTTCTGTTCCGGCTGGGGTTATCTTTCCGATTATGTCAATTCCCCATGCATAAAATGGCCAAGGGGATGTCATTGTATAGAGCAATGAAGGAGGGACATGTTGCACGTTCCCGAAGATTTGGCAATTGTGGCAATGTCTTACGTATTTGATGCAATCGGATTCCATTGTGGTCCAATAATATCCCAAACGTGTGATTTTCTTTGCCATCATGGGCCCACTCATGTGAGGACCGCATTCTCCATCATGGACTTCTTCCATCACCTTTCGTGCCTGTGAATGATCAAGGCAACGTAGGACTACACCAAGAGGTGTTCTTTTGTATAATTCTCCTTGCATCAGAATGTATTAGGAAACCAGTAGGCGTATAGCACGTTGTCCCCTCTTGTCCATATCTGGTGGATAGGTGCCATTAAGCTTGAAATTCAGGATCGCTTGGAACCAGGGTTCCTGCGCGATTTCCTCTTCGTCGGTGATTTGGTGGACATAAGTCGGCTCTGACCGTCGTTCGATGCACAAAGGCATTTCCACCATGTGATCTGGCATATTAATCAACGATGCAAGTTTCGCAAGAGCGTCTGCAAATTGATTTTCCTCCCGAGGTAGGTGTAGGTAGGTTACGTGATCGAAGAATTGAGCGACTTGGTCTATCCTAGCCTGATAAGGTGCGAGGCTTTCGCTTCGGATTTTCCAAGATCCTGTAACTTGGTTAATTATCAGTGATGAATCCCTATGTACTCGGAGGTTTTTGATGCCTAAGCTTACTCGCGCTTGTAGCCCAATGAGACAAAGCTTCATATTCTCGCAAAGCATTGTTTGTCACCTCGAAGTCGAGTTTGACAGCAATTGGTGTATGCTCACCTTCAGGAGAAATGAGCAACACTCCTATTCCGAATCCTCTTAGGTTTGATGCTCCATCAAAATACCGGTCCCAGGAGTCTACATCAGTTTGGAGTATATCCTCGTCTGGAAATGACCAAGTATCTATTGTTTGTGCGTCATTGACAGGATTTTCTGCGAAGAATTCGGCGACGGCGCGACCTTTTATAACTTTCAGTGGCACGTATTTGAGGTCGAATTCTGAGAGCATCAAGGTCCATCTTGCTAGACGTCCGTTGAGGACGGGTTTCTCGAAGAGATATTTCACTGGATCCATTTTGGAGTATATTTTGACGGAGTAGCTAAGCATGTAATGGCGTAGCTTCTTTGTTGCCCACACAAGAGCGAGGCATGTCTTTTCGAGTTGTGAGTATTTGCACTCATATTCCAAGAACTTCTTACTAAGGTAGTAGATAGCTCTTTCTTCACTTCCTACAGTTTGAGCCAGCATGGCACCCATGGCTGTTTCGGTTACTGTGAGATATAAACCAAGAGGTTGATCTTGTTGTGGTGGCATGAGCACTGGTGGTTTAGCCAATATCTCCTTGATTCGATCGAATGCCTTTTGACAATCGTCATCCCATATGGTGTGGTCTGTTTTCTTGAGTTTCTTGAAGATAGGCTCGCAAATCATTGTAAGTTTCGATATGAATCGACTTATGTACTGCACCTTTCCTAGGAATCCTCTGACTTCTTTTTCTGTTTGAGGTTGCGGCATTTCGATCAGAGCTTTGATTTTGGAAGGATCTATTTCTATACCTCGTTGACTAACGACGTGTCCCAGGAGCTTTCCAGATGTTACCCCGAATGTGCATTTCTGAGGATTGAGCCTCATGTTGTACTTTCGTAGCCTTGTGAAGAACTTGCGAAGGTTCGCAATATGTCCCTCTCTTTCCTTAGATTTGATAATCATGTCGTCTACATATACCTCAACTTCTTTGTGCATCATGTCATGTAGGAGTGTAGTTGCGGTGCGTTGATACGTAGCTCCGGCGTTGATTAATCCGAACGGCATTACCGTATAGCAATAGGTTCCCCATTGGGTGACGAATGCGGTTTTATGTATATCTTCCATAGCCATCTTGATTTGGTTATAACCCGCATACCCATCCATGAAGGATAGTAACGCGTGATCTGCAGTATTGTCCACCAATATGTCGATGTGAGGTAGAGGGAAGTCGTCTTTTGGACTTGCTTTGTTTAAGTCCCTAAAATCAACACAAACACGGGTTCTCCCATCCTTTTTGGGCACGGGTACTATGTTAGCTACCCAGTCAGAATACTCGGAAACTTTGATGAACCCGGCTTTGAATTGCTTGTCCACTTCTTCCTTAATCTTTAGAGCCCATTCTGTTCTCATTCGTCGAAGCTTCTGTTTCACGGGTTTGAAACCCGCTTAATTGGAATCCTATGTTCAGCGATATCCTGTCGATCCTGGCATGTCCTTGTAGGACCAAGTGAAAACGTCTTTGAATTCATTTAGGAGGTCTATGAAATCGGCCCTTTCGGTAGAGCTCAAGGTAGTCCCTATCCTAAGTTCTTGGGGTTCTAGTTCGGTTCCTACGTTGATGGGTTCGGTGTCCTCTATTACTGGTCCCCCTTCCCCTTCCTGTAGTATTTCTTTGGCTATGTAGGGAGGTATTTCGATTGAGTCTGGGTCTTAGTCATCCTCAGTATCATCATAAACAGAATTGCACTCAAGATAACACAAAGAGTAAGCAGAACCTGATTTATTCATATTAAAATTTGAGTAAAGTTGAAACAAAGAAGCCAACTGATCCATAGTCAGTGGCGGCAAAGGGACAGGGGCATTTCCCGAACTACTGTGACTACTCGAGACTAAGCTAGGAGAAACGAAGGGAGTGGGGATGACAACAGGAGTAGACTCTCTAATGACTTCTCTAGACTCCGACTCTGACTCCGACTCGAACTCATCGTCTTCTGGTTCTCCTTTGAACATCTCTCCTTCTCCAGTGGTGAGCTTGAAGAGTCTTCCTTGATTGTTGGTCCATTTGATTGATTTTCTCCATCCTTTCTGCTGTCTTGCGTCGGTTTCTGTGATCAACGCGGTGGGGTTGAAGCGATCGTCTTGAAGTATCATAGTAATGATCTCATCCTGCGCGGCCCTAACGAATCGATCTTCTCCAAACAATAGGCTAACAGCTTGTTCGTCTAAGCAAGGTGCTTGACGGGTTTTGACGGTAGGAACCGTTTCTGGAGGAATGAAGTAGCAATCGTGAAAGATCTCGATTCCGGCCAACTTCCTTTCGAGATAATGCCAAGGTTCGGGAAATCCGTGGAAGAGTTCTAGACTTCCTTCGTGAACAAAGTACCCATTTAAAGTGGGGAGATAGGGCCTCATTTGGACTCCTACGTGCTTGCGGTTTTTGACTTGGGCGAGCATCTCGAGAACCTCTTCTTTTGTGGGTTTATACCCTAGTCCCAGTGGTATCCTCGTTGAGTTGCCTTCCTTGTATGGTGCGAAGGTATTCTTCCGAATAGGGTTCAAAGGCATTCCAGGGAAGTATCCCTGGTATTTGAGTATGTGGTTGACCACCAAGTTAGAGTAGGGATTATAGTATAAGGGTGCCAACTCACTTTCTATGACGCTTACACTTTGGAAGCCCCCAAGTTCGTATACGAGATCCGCAAGGACTTGATTGTTCATTTGTTTTTCGATCATTGCCTTGATGGGTGACGGCGAAGTGATCGTCACTACTTTGCCGTTTAGTGGGATCTTGATCTTTTGATGAAGGGTGGATGTTCTTGCTTTGGAAGCATGAATCCAAGGCCTTCCCGAAGTATGTTGAATGAAGCTTCAATGTCCACTATTTGGAAGTTAACCTTTCGTTCAATTGGCCCAGTGGCTATGGTTAAGCTAGCAAGTCCTACTACTTTTCGTCGTGTACCGTCATATGCACGCACACCTTGATTGGTAGGGGTCTAATCCGACTATTTCATACCTAGCTTGTATGCTGTTTTGAGGGGTATGGCGTTGACCGCGGAGCCATCATCCACCAAGGTCATTGGCACATTTTTCTTTAGACAAATGACAGTGATGTATAGAGCAAGGTTGTGACTAGCGCCAAAAGGTGGCAAGTCTTCGTCTGAGAAAGTAATAGGATTACTTAGCTTAGGTGATTCTTGGAAGACCAAGTTGACTACGTCTTCAGGAGTGGAGTTATGTGCTACATTTAGCTTGGCCAAATCTTGCAGTAAAGCTTGGCGATGTGGGAATGAGCTTACATTAGTTGCGATCGAAAGATCGGCCTTTGTTTTTGTAATTGCTTGAGCAAATGATCTGTGGGGTCATCTTCGTTGTCATTTGGTGTGATGACGTTGGTTGGACCGTTTTGAGTAGTTCTTTTATATGGGCGACCCGAACGAGTTAGGTGATCCACATCTTGGTCTTCACCATTTTGGACTATTTCCTTGACTAAAGAGTTTTCAATGAGATATTCGTCCTCATCATCATCGGCCCAAACCCCATTGATTGCAGCTAGTTCCCTCATTCTCATGATATCACCTTCTAGTCGTATGATTTGATCACTAGTTTATCAACCACGGTGATTATTTCTTGCATAGTGGCATTTTGAGAGAAAATCAATGGTACACGTTCTTCGGGTATTGCGTTGGGATTGCGTAAGGTTGTTACCATGTTTTCTAGTTCCCAAACTTGTCTATCTACACTCCTTGCCCATGTGATGAAGTCGGAAATGGTAGGGGAGATAGTAGAGTAGAGCCCTTCATTCTCGATTGCATGAATTTCATTTTCGGTGGGAGAAATGAGGTGTGAGTAATCTAAGGTAGATTCATCACTTGTGATCACTAGAACTCCAAGAGGATTCTGAGTGTTGTTGGGCTTACCTCCCGGTGGTATTGGGAGTCGACCATCTTCAATCATGTCTTGAAGCACGTTTTTCAACTTGTAGCATTTTTCCGTGTCGTGCCCCTTGCCCCTATGGTATTCAAGATCACGAA
Source organism: Silene latifolia (assembly GCF_048544455.1). Lineage (NCBI taxonomy): Eukaryota > Viridiplantae > Streptophyta > Magnoliopsida > Caryophyllales > Caryophyllaceae > Silene > Silene latifolia. Next base: position 53,455,828 of record NC_133536.1, read on the forward strand.
TTTTCATCCCAAAACTTGGACTTCCTCTCGGGTTCGGGAGTAGGTCCAATGGGTTGGAGTTTACCTTGCTTCATTAGCCTTTTTAGAGCGTTGGAGTAAGTGTCCCCAAGGTTTGTGAATTTCCTTGGTGGGGTAGTTTTCTTGGATGGCTCGAGAAGGTTAACTTCATCTGTCTTGCTAGTAGAGCCGTATGAACGACTTGTGGACCCTTGATATCCTCGGCCTACCGTTTTGGACAAGAGTCCTTTACGGATGTCGTCTTCGATCCTTGTTCCTAGTACGGTCAAGTCTTTGAAGGTTTTGATGTTTTGGTATCTCAAATGGTTGGCATATATGGGCTTGAGATTATCCACAAACTTCTCCACAAGAGTAGCCTCATCCGGGCGTTCAACTAGTTGAGTGCTAGTCTTCCTCCACCTACTTAGGAAGTCGGTGAATCCTTCTTTATCATTTTGGGTAAGAACCTCTAGAGTACGCATGTTGACTTGGATCTCGGCATTATCCGCATATTGTTTAGAGAACTCGATTGCGGCGTCTTCCCAAGTGGCGACCTTCTTGTGATCTAAAGTGTAGAACCATTGCTTCGGGATGGTGTCAAGAGATGAAGGAAAGATCCTTAAGAACATCTCGGGTTTGATGCCTTTGATAGACATGTAATCCTTGAAGGCACGGATGTGGTTTAACGGGTTCTCGTGTCCCTTGAACTTAGGGATATCCGTCATGTTAAAGTTAGTTGGCAATTTGGAATTGACGACTTCATACTTGCGATTGTTCTCCCTATAAATGTCATCCCCCTTAAGGTACATCAATTGCTCCTCTAGGTATTGGAGTCTTTTCTCATTTCATGCAATCGTCCCCATGAGAGGATTCTCATCCCTAGATTCATCATCGGATTTACGTAGTACTTCACTTTCAAGAAGAGGCAACCTTCCCTCTACGGCATAGATACGGCCTTTGATGAGCTCAAGGCGGTCATAGGTTTGTTCTTGAGTAGATTGCATTTGGGCTAGCGCGGCTAGGATTCGATCATTACTATTCTGGAGTTGGTTGAAGTTTGCTTCATCACTTGATCCGGGCATCTTGGAAACTGGATAAGAGATCGGCGACGAATCAACACACGATCGACCATTCTATCACACTTGCTAAAAGAGGAAAAGTTTTGACTCGTGAAGTGGGTGTGTGCCACTTGTGTTGAGTGAGTTTTGAAGAAAGACAAGGTCTTTGAAAATGTGTGTCCTAGTCAACTGTAGTGTAGTTGTAGGAGTGGACTCGAAGTGAGGTTTTGAAATGGGCTTGTGGCCCGAATTTTGACGCGACAAACGGACAGAGTTTTGACCGGGTTTTGCGCTAATTAAGAGCCTATTTCGAAATTCTTGTTTGAAAAGGGGTTTTGATCTTTTGAAAAATCGTCATGGTTTTGTTTAGAAGTGGTGATCACGTAAGGTATACATATTTATACAGGCATTATAACGGGATGCTGAGTGCATTTAAAAGGGATTTGGTTTAAAAGGTGGGTTGCCATACCGAACCATCAAACCCAAAGTCTGTGGAGAGGCTCGTGCCAAACAAGAGTAAGGCCGATTCCTAGTCCATTTCCTCAAGTAGTGAAGGCCCTTGATACAAACAAGAGTAAGCATCATGGTATGGGTGACGTCAATCGCTATCCACCCTTAGGCCCAAATAAGAATTAGGACCGTTTAGACGGGACGATTGGTCGAATGGGTTGGGTTGGGCCTAGGAAGGCCGAATAAAACGGTCTAGGAAGACCGAGTTATGAAAACCGACAATTGTCTTGTACAAACTATTCCCTAACCTTGTTCAAGTTTCACCCTTTTGGCTACACGTAAGTGTATTATCTCCAGCGGAGTCGCCAAACTGTGGACAGCGGGGGCCACGGGGGCGCTTGGGAAACAAGCTTTTGCATTTTGTATGGAGTCGCCACCAATTTTTATGGGAAATTGGAATCGTTCGAATACCTCGTGTCATGTCAAGACACAAAGTAGAGACATGAACACTAAGCAATCGTTACCCTTAGCATTCTATGTCTAGAATGACTCTCGTTCGAATAATTGGGTTTGGAATATTGTTAAGCATTGGAATTTTCACTCTTGTTCTTAATCTTTCCTCTGCAATCTCGGTATTCTTCTGCCCTATTTCAATTCACTTCTATTTCGTTATTAGTATAGAATTGCTAGTTAGATTCCCGAAACCACTTTATTGTTGCATGTTAATTGTTTGTCTTACCGCTTTAATTATGAATTCAGTACTTTTATGCCCTAGTTTTATTGTTGTTATCACCTGCAGCATGAGTAGCTAAATAGTTTGTGCTAGGATGTAGGGGAATTATGGCGTAGGCGGCGTAGTATTAAATTGATCGAATCGCGTGTCGATCGATCGATCGCTTTACCCCGCCGATCGATCGACCCACGTGAGGTTACCTTTCGTTTTAATTGATTTTAATGATGTATTTAACAAATCGAATGCATGCGACCAGTTAGATGCTTAATTTATGGTGGACCCATTTGATCGAAAGATAGGGAAAGTTGTTAGATCACCAATTAAGATGACTAAAGTGTCTTTGAGATCGAAAGATAAGTAGAGTTTAGACCGTTAGTCACTTTTCAGGATGAGAGTCAGTATTAGTGATATTAGGGACCTATAGCGAGATCGAAAGATGCTATTTGTTAAGAGTGGACCGAGAGGACCTCTTGTTTTCCCGTCTCACTTGTGTTTGATTCAGACCGACTTAGTATGCTGCCGCCGAAGCTGTAATGAACCGACCATCCTAGTACCCCTTCTTTATCTATTTAATCCGTCTTTTTAGTTTATTGTCTTTATTTATTCTTAGTTATAGACCAATTCAACTCAACCCCTACACTCGTTACCTTAGACTAGAATTAGACAGCTAGAAATTACGTCTGCCTCCTTGTGGTTCGACCCTGTTACCACTAGCCTAGGTTAGTCTTAATAGGAAATTATAAATCTTATTTTTGGTACTCACAACGACGGGTATCAAATTTTGGCGCAATTGCCGGGGAGACAATAGTTCTAATTTTTAGTTGTTTTATTTTTAGTCTTTCTTAGTTTAAGGGACTTCTGTTCCTTAAACTTTTCTTATATTCTTTTTGTAGTTTCTTCTTATGCGCAGGTCACAGGGTGGTGAACTAGTACTATTCAATCCTGAGATAGAGAAATCTTTGCGCGAGTTGAGACGATCACAAAGGGTATTACCGACAGAGGAAGAGCTGAGTACTCTGTCAAGCTATTACGAGAACGCGCTGTTCGAGGAAGACCCACATTCTGTGGGAAATAATCTGTATACTTCCCTTTAACATGAAGGATTATAACTGATGGGGCATATTCTGCACCGCTGACCAAGTCAACACATTGAGCAAGGTCAAAGATATCCACAGCAAAGTCAACGACTTAGACAGTCTAGCCGATGCAACCCATCGGCCTGTCACCTGGGTGTCGGCCTGGCAACTGGCCAGCCGGGGCACATATCCGCGTACTCATATCCAAGACCCTCGGCCGGCCTGCCATGGGTCCATCGGCCGAGGGTAGAACGGTCTTTCCACCTGCTAGCCACTTGGCCACTACGTGACAAAAGGTGAAAGTCTATAAATACTCCTCAACCTTCATTGAGGAAAGGATCCAAAAAAATAACCTAAGAATCACTATTCACCTGGTAATATCTTCCTTATCTCTCTACAATACATATACTTAGGCCAAGCAACAACTTACCTCTCTAAGTTTACTGACTTGAGCGTCGGAGTGAGTACGCTCGGCCAAAGCCGAGCCCTCAGTTTGTTCATCGTTTCAGGAGACCGCAAGGAGGATTCAAGCAAAGACGTCATTCTACAAGCCACGGGTGGTAACAATACTTGCTCTGGAATTACACCCGGAACAATAACGATTTAACAAAGATGATCTAAAGTCATAAAATAAAATACATAAACAAAAGTAAAAAGATTTAGAATTAACCTCAGGTCCTAGCAATATTGGCCTAAGAACAATATCAAAATTGATATTCGCCTATTAGTTGCACCCAAGATGATCTGAGATATACCCTTTGATTATGCTAGAAATCAATCTAAAATTTTCTGTAAAATTTTATTGTCTTTGTGTTTTGTGATGAGAAAGAGGAGGCAAGGTCAAAAAAAAGTATTAGGTTAGAAATAATTCTCTACCTTTCTTTTTATACAGACCGAAATCCGAAATCAATTAGGAAATAAATCACCTCCTAATTTTCGGCCAAACAGACCGAAAATAAGGAGTATATTTTCCTTATTTTGGTCTTTCCAAAAAATATATAAAGTGTGTTAAATTGTCATCTAGTGAGGATCGAACCCATGACCTCTTGGCTTGTGTACCCTCACTATTACCACTATGACACATTCAACTTGTTGATATTAAATACAACTGATTATATTTAACTACGAATTAACAGATTAATTCGTCCAAACTAACCTTATATATATTTAATTAAATATAACTTATTATATTTAATTTACGAATTGATTGATTAATTCGTCTCAACTTAATATTATTTAATTTTCATTAAATAATTATCTCATCAACACATTGACTAACTTTTTAGTCATTTTGGGCATCAATGTAATTATATTTCTATAACCACATTTCTCAAATACGTCCTATAGGTGTGACCTTTAGGGACCAGTTGATCACCGCCATCTGTATGATAATAACGTCAAACTTTCTAGCAAGCCAACCGTTATTAGGAAAACGTTAATCAACTGATTAAATATACGAAGTATACTCTTGTGAACTGTACGAGATTTACAAATGTTATCACACTAATTTGTGGAGGACACCAGCTCCAACACATTCTTCACCCGTTTCCACTTCTTGACCAAGACAGTCACTTCTCCGAAATTCCAGTCATGGCTGAGGAAGCGAGTATAGCTAGTCATTCTGAGCCGACAGCTGCAAATTTATATAAGGGGTTCGAATTACCAGGAGATGACAGGAAGTTCGAACCAAAGCCTTCATACATTAATATGGTTGAGAGAAACGATTGGGAGCCGCAAATGAAGATGCGGCTAAGCATATGGAGACGTTTATTGATTATCTTTGTTCCATACCCCCACCACCCGGCGTGACCCAAGACCAGATCAAGGAGACCATGTTTATCTTCTCCCTTCGTGATCTTTGCAAGGGAGTGGTATAGAGATCCGGACCGAGCCGTTCATGGGATCACCGATTGGAATTCATTGGCTTTGGCATTCTACAAGAAATATTTTTTTGCCTCAAAGACCAATGCAATTAGAGCTCAAATCACGAGCTTTAAACAAGGGCCGGACGAGAACTTCCACGAAGCATGGGTCCGTTTTAAGAAGTTGGTGCGAACCATACCGCACCATGGGTTCGAAAAATGGAGCTTGTGCAATCAGTTCTATAATGGGCTGTATGACGATCAGAGGGCTATTTTGGATCTGCAAAGTGGCCGATTTCTTCGAGAATTTGGGAGAAACCAAGGGGTGGAAGATCATTGATGATCTAGCCACCCACAAGGTTGAGTATGGGAATTCAGGAGGGAATCAAAGGAGGAGCGCCGAATCTCCTTTCGTAGCCGCACTTGAAGCTCTCACTGCGAGATTTGACAAGTATGAACTAGGAGGAGCTTCAAAAGGGGGTATTTACCAAGTAAATGCTATGTCGACGGTCCTTTAAATGCGTGAAAGGTGCGGAGCCGAGGGACACGTTTCAAGAATTGTCCTAGTCCCTTTGAGTCTTGTCGCCTTTCAACATTATAGGCAGACAAACACCTACTATGAGCCTAATGTTCATCCCAACCTGAGGTGGAGTAGCCAGAATGTCCTAAATCCAACTCCACCTCCGCAACAAGAACCCTATGTGCCCCCATCAAAAGCAACAACAATATCAAAAACCTCCTTATGTGCCGCGCACAGCAACAACAATCCCATAGTTCTCGATTTTGCTTTGAGTTCAAGAACTTGTTCTTTGAAGGAGTCCCAAGCAAGAGAGGCCGGGATGAAGCTACTAGAGAGCCAAATTGCTCAATTGGCTAGTAAGAGTACCACTCGAGCTCCGGGATACTTACCGACTCAAACCGACCAAAAGGAGACCCTAAACGCCATCACGTTGAGGAGTGGGTCCACCCCGGAGGGGCCTGCCATGGTCGAGGACGCTGTTGAAAAGAATGAGGCAGATCCGAGTCAAAAGAAAGTCAGAACGAATAATTCAAAGAAAAAGGCGTCTACTGGTATATCGATCGATCGATCGATACACTTGGTCGATCGGGTGATATGCGGTTACAACAGCTTTCGGGAATCGTACACCCTCGGTCGATCGACCGAGGATAGTGGTTGATCGACCAAGATCATGCCGATAGCGAGATTGTTCGTCCTCCGATGCCCGATAACTTGAGGGACCATTTGTTTCGGGGCACGACAACTCCGAAAGTGTTAGGGCGGACCGAGTGCTGATGGGTCCGTCCCGATTCGAAGTGTGGACAGCGGGGGCCACGGGGCGCTTGGGAAACAAGCGTTTGCATTTTGTATGGAGTCGCCACCAATTTTTATGGGAAATTAGAACCGTTCGAATACCTCGTGTCATGTCAAGACACAAAGTAGAGACATGAACACTAAGCAATCGTTACCCTTAGCATTCTATGTCTAGAATGACTCTCGTGGATGCCAATGAACACGGGTGTTCACAGATATCTGGAGTAAGGGGTGAGGGTACGTATTAGGAAGCTCTTTTGATCGAACACCTAATCCCGCCCGCCTCGATAGCGGCCTCTACTAATGATTAGGGAAGTTATTCATACTTGATATATCGTCGGCTATATGCATGCAATGCAACATCCATAGATTAATCCAACATGTGAAAATTAACTAAGTCGGTTGACACGTAATTAGCAAACAATTGGGTCGAAGTTGGATTTAATGCTCATTTACATGTGAAAACATACAAGCGATAAAAGAAATACAATAATTATGAATTACAATAATGAAAATTACATTAATTACATTGGGATAGGCGATTTATGTCGAAAATACCTTTAAAACGGATGATTTGGAAAAGAAAGAATAAAGGAATTAACGAAGTGAATTAGCGTGATACTACGGATAATAGTTAGTTATACGTAAACTAATTAAACTATGTCAAGGCAAAAACGGAGGCCAGGGACAGAACTCAGCCAGGAACAGGCGCAGCAGAGCTGCGTCTTTTGGAATAGGCGCAGCAGACGCTGCGTCTGTTCCTTGGCTCAGTTCTGGCTGTGAAGCCGTAATTGCAAGCCGTTAATATCGATTGGTAATTTAATGATCAATTGGTATTATTTACTCGGATGAAAGTGATTAATAGGTTATTTAACATATGAATGGGTCATGAGAACAGTAAAATATGAATGAGACGGATGCAAACGGATTATTACATGATGGAATAATGATAGAAGTGAAAAATATTAATGAGTCCTACGAATTAAATCAATTAACTACGTTAGATACAATGGATTGATGACAAGTATGCGACGAACACATGAATAAACAGATGAAAACTATATCAAAGACGAATCCCAGAAACTCAATATGAACAAATTGAATCTCTACAACCCGGAATTGAATTTAATGACGAAAACCCGCAAATATTGGATTACTCGGGATTTAAGTCGGGTTTGTGATGATTAAAGCATGATAATGATGATGATTAATGATATACATGTGAATTATTATGCTATTGTAATGAAGAATCAACGAAATAAACAAAAGAAAACAAGAACCAAATAACAAACGAATTTACAGAGGACGGAGGAAGAAGAAAAGAAGCAGAAGCTGCGGCGGCCCTCACGAAGAGGCGCGGTATCTGCGCTCCTTCGAATAGGCAGCATTGCGATTCTTTGCGTCTTTTCTCGACGTCTGTCTACTGGAAATCCGTAAAAAAGAGTTTTAAAGCACGGTTTTAGAAATCGGTTTTAATGGTGTTTTCGACATAAATCTTACAATTGTGGTACAATAATTAAAATACAAAAAATAAAAGAGAGATTACACCCTCAGACTTACATGTTGACGAAACGAGAAGAACTAAGATATCGATTAGTGATGCTCGACGCGAATGCAAAGAAAGTGCCCTCGTAAGAGGAAAACGATTAAGTAATTAAGTTGATTATTGTGTAGTTGGTCAAATTGGTCGGTCATGCAACGGGGAGGCTGGTACTCAGAAGGATCCGAGCTTACGTGGTCGAAAGTTCAAGCACGTAGGCGCCAAAAGTAAGAACAAAGTCTAGAATGCAAAGGGAGAAGAGAAGGGCGGACACTCGCGTGAGAAATATGAGGAACGAAGGCTCCTATTTATACTAATCACGTGAAGGAATTAGGGTTTCGGAGACTCTTTGGAAGTGAATCTCGGAAAGATATGAAAAAGATATACGAGAAACATGCGAAAAGGACTGGGAAGAGGCGCAGCAGCCCATGCGTCTCTTGGAAGAGGCGCAAAGACCTGCTGCGTCTATTCCCAAGTGGTTTTCCTCTGCAGAAGAAAGATTTCCGTGTTTGAGTTATGGTAGGACGGAAATAATTCGATTTTCTTAATATCTTATATGAATATTACGGGAATTTACTTACTAAAAGATAAAATTTGTGAAATATGGAATAGAAATATCCGGAACATTCCAGAACATTCGACTCGGATTTTAACGGTTATCAGAAAATGGAGACGGTTTTAGGCCCGGACTCCGAATATACTCTAACTACTGTCCAAACGACCGTATCTGGACGTAGATGACAACTAAGAGGTAGACATTAATATTTGAGCAATCACTTGACGATAATCTTACGAACTGTCACAAATCGTTCCGCGTACCAAACATGCGGCCCAATCATCACCGGGTGGTTTGCGGGAGGTGCAGAAACGAGGTGTCTACACGAAGTTCGACCCGATGACGGTTAATGGCTCGCATTTGAGACGGTCTGAGGAGGGTTCGAGCTTCAACAAGGCGAAAGCAGTGGACTTCCAGCCTAAGTCCACGGATGCAGGCATGCGCAACTTAGAGGAGAGGGCTAAGGTACTTCTTACAGCCCCATATCCGGAGAGACTAGTGCCGACAAAGGAACAGGTATCTTTCAGTAAGTTTGAAAAAGTTATTCGTAGCTTGAATGTACAAGTACCTTTCCTTGAGTTGGTCAATCAAGTGCCTGCCTACACTAAATTCATGAAACAACTCCTGTCTAAGAAAAAGTCACTTGAACATGTTCATACTGTCGCATTAACTAAAGAGTCATGCTCTTACTTGTCTCACACTGCACCTCACAAGCTAGAGGACCCGGGTAGCTTTTCTGTTCCTTGCAATATAGGTACCTTCTCTATTGAGAAGGCATTATGTGACTTAGGAGCTAGTATAAGCGTCATGCCTTTGAGTCTAGCTAGGAAGCTCAAATTGACTAGGTTCGCAGTGATGATATGACAAGATGAGATGGCTGACCGATCTGCGGTCCAGCCAATAGGAGTCTTAGAGGACATCCATGTCCAAATAGGTAAGTTCTTCTTCCCCGTCGACTTTGTTGTACTTGACATGCCTGAGGATGCTCATATTCCCATTATTTTGGGTAGGCCATTTCGCACACCGCTTCTTTGGTGCGATCATAGATGTCGGTCTAGGAACCTTGACTTTCAAAGTGGGAAAGCATTCTATTATCTTTGCCCAACCTGCTAAGAAAAAGGACCCCATGTGGCCTGTGACTTGTAATACGGTTTCTGAAAAGAAATCGTACTTTGTGCTTCCTGAATTGCCTCTCTCTATTACTACTTCTGTGTTAACCCCTCCGTCTCAGACTGGGAGCAAAAAGGACGAAGAATCTGTTGTTTTAGATGTTGCAGGAGCTGGTTTGGGGAAGGAAGTGCTGCAAGTTGCTCCAACTGTAAAGAAGCCGATCATTCAAAGAGGAGGTCTTGGTTGCTTGAGCTATAGAATTGATGAGGTAGTTGATGACGAGCCGGTCAAAGCCAGGGAGTCTGATTTGGATTCTGACAAGCCCGAAGAGATCCTTGACTGGGGAGATGATGAGAGTGTTGACCCGTTGATTTCAGCGGACGTAGATGTAGTACTCCGTATTTATGAGTCTTCGGGGTACTCTATCGAGTAGGCCTTACTCTGTCGAGTAAGGGTAAGTTGCGTTATAGAAAAGTTTCTGACTTGTTGGGTACTCGATCGAGTATCTGGGATACTCGATCGAGTAAGTGGGTACTCGATCGAGTACCTTGGGTACTCGATCGAGTAGCCGGTTTACGGGGAGTTTTTCTCGGGTTTTGTTAATTATGCGATTAAGATATATAACCTTCGTCGTCATTATTCTACACTTTTGCAAAACCTAATTTTCTGTTTAAGAGAGAAAGCAAGTAAGTTCTTAATCCTAATCGCATTGTTAGCAATTCCCGGAGTTTGGAAGGTCAGTTCTCATCGTTGATTATACCGTTGAGATCCTTGCGTCGAGGGTAAGATCTATGTACCCTTTTTGTTGTCTTTCCTTTGTTTTGGTTAAACCCTAATATAGGGATTTGGGGGTTTATGAGTAGTATGTGATTTGGTAGCATTTGTATGTTGTATGATAGGAGGAGGTTTCATAGAGGAAGCTTTTTGATACAAAGAAGAGAGACCGTCGATAGTGTGCTTTCCGGTAGGATTTCCTACTCGTATTAGTCCCATAATGGGATGATTGTTGATGTGTTGAGATTGATTGTTTGATATAGTAATTGTATTGTGATTGTGATTGTGATCGTTGTCTATGGTTCTCGAGGCGTGGCCTCGGCTGAGTGAGGTCACTTGCGGGAGTGGCTTCACGCCCTAGTTTCTCCTTCTGTGGAACCCGCCACAGAAGGGATGTGCACATTAAAGGACAGGGTTATCGCTCACTATGTGGAGCGGGGATTTGGTGGGTACGGCTGCGGTCCCCCCCTTTGGGTGGTGGTCCAATGGACGATCGGTGAATGAGATGATTGTAATTGGCGTGATTTGTGTGTGTGTGTGTGTGTGATTAAGTCGTCTGTTTATCTTATTGCTGACATATACATTGAGTTGTGTGATTAGTACTGACCCCGGTTGTTGTTTTGTAAACCTGCGGTGATCCATTCGGGGATGGTGAGCAGATATTGAGCAGGTATGAGATGAGTAATGGGATAGCTGGGATTGCCACGACATGATGATATGAGTCTTCCGCTGTAGCTTAGTAGTTTATTTACATTTCAGTTAGAACAGTAAACAGTCGGTTTGAGAACATATATTACACTTTTGGTTTGGTTTTGAGAATTGTAACTCTTCACTAAGTATTTATATTTAAACGTTGTTTCTTCATTGTTTATTTGATTATCATTGCCTCGGGTAACCGAGATGGTAACATCCTTATACCTGGGTGGTCCTGGTAAGGCACTTGGAGTATGGGGGTGTTACAAATGGTATCAGAGCGACGATCCTGAAACCTGTAACCAATGAACCTAATGAACATAGCGAGTCAATTAAAATGAACCCGGGGTAAAAGTTGTAGGAGCTAATGCAAAGGCTTGGGAGACGTCCTAAAGTCGCGACCTTGCCCTACAATTTTGAACCGGTCACATAGGGGGTGTATGTCAGGGTCGTATGATGTGTTGTTTGGTTCGCTTGTGTAAGAACGTGATGAGGTGTGTGTAATTGTTGGATGTTTGAAGTAGAAAGTTGAGAATGTGAAAGAAAGGTTGATGATATATGTAGACTTGTTGTTGGAATGAAAACATGTTGGATGTTTACAATGTGGCGTTTAATAGCATGGTGTAATGATTTTGTAGATCATATGAAAGGATGCGTAGCATTGTATGCTTAGTTATGTTATAACGTTGATTTTATAAAGTTTTAGCATGTTAGCATATGACATAGCATGCGGGTAGCGTTTCTGAGTTAGCATGACTCGATCGAGTGGGACTGACTCGATCGGGTGGGTTTTTGACGATTTTGAGTCCAGAATCGTGTTTTTGGGCACTCGATCGAGTACCTAGGGCACTCGATCGAGTAGGGGGTCACTCAATCGAGTAGCCTAGGTACTCGGTCGAGTATGTTAGATATCAGAAGGTCTGTTTGAGGTCTGATGTTGGGGCACTCGATCGAGTATGTTGGGCACTCGATCGAGTAGCCTGTTACTCGATCGAGTGTGTTTGGGAACTCGATCGAGTAGGGGTCTGGGCAGCATGTTTTCTTATTTTGAGGTTTAGTGCGTATGTTTATATCCACCCCTTTTCTGATATAGTTTCAAGATGCCGCCCAAGAAGACTGCTTTGTATGCGAGAGCTGAGCTTATGAACATAGATGACATCGTTAAGATGTTGGAGCATTAGGATGCTCTTACAGAGGCTTTAAAGACTGTGGGGAAAGATAAGGATAAGGATAAGGAGAAGGAGGTTGATCATTCTAAAATCAGCCTCTATATAGCGAGGTTTAACCCGAAAGAGTACAAGGAGTCGGGGAGCCTAACCTTATTGATAGTTGGCTTAGAGAGATGGAGAACATATTAGATTTGGTTCTTGTCCGATGAGATGAGGTGGAACAGTGCGTTCTATCCGAGGGAGGCAGCTGGCAAGTGGTGGGATACAGTGAAAGTGAGTGCTAAGGAGATATATACAAACCAAGGTTTACCTGCTATACCTTGGGAGGAGTTTCGTAGGGCTATGAGAAAGGAGTTCGTACCGGAGCATGTGAGGAGTAAGTTGAGAGAAGAGTTTGACAGTTTTAAGATAACCGCTGAGATGTCTGTGGCCGAGTACTACAGGCAGTTCAATGATAAGTCTAGGTATGCTGAGGATATGGGTTTGAGCGAGGAGAATTTGGCATTGAGGTTTGAGAGAGGGTTGACCCCTAAGATTATGGACAAGTTACCCGTGGGAGTCCTTACTGATGTTAAGGAAGCTTATGAGAGGGCTGGGAGAGCTGAGAGGTTGGTGGAGATGGCTCAGGAGAGAGTGAGTGAGAAAAGAAAGACTGAGAGTGAGGGTGGTGGCCAATCTAGTCATAAGAAAGGCAACCACACCCAAGCTAGAGGGTTTTCTTCTGGGTCAGGATTCAATGCTGGGGCTTCCTTTGGGCGTGGCCGTGTGAGTGGTAGTGGTAGTTGGGGGATGATCTGCTATGGCTGTGGTGGTGTAGGCCACAAGAGATATGAGTGCACGAGTGCACCGGGAGCTTTTCAGGGATCGGCTCGGAGGAGCTATTCTCAGGGACCTGCACAGAGTTATGCGAGTAATAGACCGTCTGAGTCATGGTCTAACCGGGGAAGTCAGAGTTACCAGAGTGGAGGCAACCGCAACGGCGGTAATTCTTATCAGAAACCACCAACGAACAACCGCAACGGCCGTTCTTGATCAACTACTAGTTGATCACATGTTTTCCGAACATTTTATTTGCTTTTATTAGACACTTTTTATTGCTTTTGTGTGCGCGAAACTTCGCATTTTACTTTGCTTGCTTAGGATTTTATACGTTTGAGACTTTATTTTGGGTTTTGCGCAATTTTGGGCGCGTATTATTGTGCACTTGCAGGTTTTTAGACCTCATTAGCTCAAGTAATTGAGCAAATACGAAGAAATAAGGAATACAAAGAAAGTATTTTTCGATCGATCGATGGCTACATTGGTCGATCGACCGAGTTGCACTTTCCAGGAGCTACTGTTCCTGACACATTGGTCGATCGACTGCCGTCCTTAGTCGATCGACCAAGGACGCTGCTGTACCTATTCACGACCTCTCCCCTGCTGTGTTTGGTCGATATGCGGACTTAAGGGAGTTTTATACTCCACTTTATTTTCCGTCAAATTATTTATTTCTTCTAATTTTTCTCATTTGTGCACATATTTACCGCTTCAAAAATTGTCTTCTCGATTTTATGCGTGGGTTTTATTTGTCTTTTAGGTACTTATTAGTAGCACTGCTGGCTACTGAAATCTCCTAGCTCACGCTGGTTTGGGGAGGTTTCCTTTGCTGCGTTTAAAGTCTTGTAAGTTCCCGATTTCCACTTCATGTCATTTTTATTTATTTTCCCGCAAATTCCCATTTCTCTTTTCTTCATTACATGATTTTGCACAATGGGGACATTGTGCGATTTGGTTTGGGGAAGGGTTTTGCGTCGCATATCATTTGTTTGCATTCACGTTTACATTCTGTTTTGCATTGTTCATTTCATTTTATATATATACGAAAATTCAAAAAAAAAAAATTGAAAATTTTCAAAAATTTCCATAAAATGCACGTTTATTTTAGCATATAGGTCGAGTCGGAACGGTAGTATTTCAAGGATGATATTGCATTTTGCACCTGTTTTGCCTGAGCCTTGCTTGATTAACATGTTATTAGTAGAATCGTATAAATGCATACCTACGAGTTTTCATTACATTTCTTGCTGAACTTGAGACTTGACTTTGAAAATTGGCAAACTACATCATATTTCTGAGATTTAGAGCCTATAACTGGTGACATCTATGACCAGTTTATTTAGGAATGTGAGTAGTACTCCTTATGAGGCATGTCACATAAATGTGCATAAATATGAACTTAATCTGCTTAATACCTGTATGCATTCGGTCTGTGGTTAGTTGACACATGTGGTAGAGGTTTCCTTTTCTCATTTTTGCCCATGAACTCCACACTGCCAAAAATATCCCTTTTTGTCCCATTTACTACATCCTACATTTAGCTTGTCCTTTGTCAAGCTAGTAGTCTGTGTTCTTGGGGTTGTTACTCATTTTTGGTGGCATATGCTCTGTTGAGACGTTATTGGGAAGATGAAATAAAGGAAGGAAAGAAACAAAGTTGAAAAGAAAAAAGAAAAAAAAAAGATGAAAATTGATTCGAAAAAAGACTGAAAAGAGGTCTTGTACTGTTTCAGCAGTCGATCGACTGGCATTATAGGTCGATCGACTGAGGTTCGAGAGAAAGAAAAGAAATCAAATTCGCATAATTCAAACCCCCCATGTATTATTCATATTTTATGGGGAGTTAGTTGATTACTTTTATACCTGGAGATTGTGAGATTTGTGCTTGTTATAGCACCGTTCCATTTGTTTTTGAGCAAGAAGTTGGATGTTGCCATATGGTTCCGTTACGGTACTAGCTTGATCACCTGTACCTCCACTTTCCCATAAATGTTTTGCCTCTTCTTACCCATACCTCACATATCCACATATATACCTCGGCATGTGTCATGGTCTCTTGTTGGTTGGAATGCGTATGTACGGTTGTAGAGATTGCTTTCATATTATATTGCAGGCATGTTCTTATAGGTCGTAGTTAGGTGAGAGTCTTTACAAAATGAATTCTTTCTATCTTACACATTATTCACCTGTGCTTATGAGTGATTTGAGCGACCCGTGAGAGTCCAATTTGATGAGTCTCTACAGTTGACGGTTCAGTAGTTTTAACGGCTCCATAACTCGTTTGCATGATTCATTTGCTAATTGATTGTTGGTTGTGCACTAAATTGGTTTAGGCTTTGCATGTTGCATTTCGCTCTGAGATTGAACTCGTTCCATTAGGTAATTAGATCGAGTCTAGTTCTTGCTTGGGGACAAGCAAGGGTTTGGTTTGGGGAAGTTTGATGCGTGTCTTTTATATGATGTTTTATATCCCATTTTACACGCTTTCAGAGTTCATTCATGTAGTTTATGCTACATTTCTTCCTATTTCCGTCTACTTCCGTATTTTTGTACATTATTGCAGAATTGTGAAGAATCCAGCGGAAATCGAGCTAAATCCATCTCCGAGTATCTTGCATTGCATTTGACGTGAAGTATTCGCTTAAGGAACGAGCTTGGTGCGCAATTCAAGGCCCAAAAGACAAATCCACGAGATTATAGAAGTCAAGTAGCAGCTCGAGCGGTCGATCGACCACTGCCATCAGTCGATCGACCAACTTACGGGTTCCAGAAGCTACTGTATACTGAAGATCAGTCGATCGACCGCCATGCTCAGTCGATCGACCAATCTGCTACCCCAGACGAGAATTAAAAGACTGAGGAAGCGCAAGCCCATTGAGTTTAGGTTTTGGAAATAAAAGTTATGTATATTTGCTATATAACGTAACTTAGAACACCAGTTTTAGGGATCCGATTTTTAATCAAGTTTTTACATTAAGTTTTACATACGGTTCTTAGAAATAATTAGGGTTTGGAATATTGTTAAGCATTTGAATTTTCACTCTTGTTCTTAATCTTTCCTCTGCAATCTCGGTATTCTTCTGCCCTATTTCAATTCACTTCTATTTCGTTATTAGTATAGAATTGCTAGTTAGATTCCCGAAACCACTTTATTGTTGCATGTTAATTGTTTGTCTTACCGCTTTAATTATGAATTCAGTACTTTTATGCCCTAGTTTTATTGTTGTTATCACCTTCAGCATGAGTAGCTAAATAGTTTGTGCTAGGATGTAGGGGAATTATGGCGTAGGCAGCGTAGTATTAAATTGGACTGAATCGCGTGTCAGTCGATCGACTGCCTTACCCGGTCGATCGACTGACCACGTGAGGTTACCTTTCGTTTTAATTGATTTTAATGATGTATTTAACAAATCGAATGCATGCGACCAGTTAGATGCTTAATTTATGACTGACCCATTAGATCGAAAGATAGGGAAAGTTGTTAGATCACCAATTAAGATGACTAAACTGTGCTGAGATCGAAAGATAAGTAGAGTTTAGACCGTTAGTCACTTTTCAGGACGAGAGTCAGTATTAGTGATATTAGGGACCTATAGCGAGATCGAAAGATGCTATTTGTTAAGAGTGGACCGAGAGGACCTCTTGTTTTCCCGCCTCACTTGTGTTTGATTCAGACCGACTTAGTATCTTTGCCGCCGAAAATTTGTAATGAAGACCATCCTAGTACCCCTTCTTTATCTGTTTAATCCGTCTTTTTAGTTTATTGTCTTTATTTATTCTTAGCTATAGACCAATTCAACTCAACCCCTACACTCGTTACCTTAGAGTAGAATTAGACAGCTAGAAATTACGTCTGCCTCCTTGTGGTTCGACCCTGTTACCACTAGCCTAGGTTAGTCTTAATAGGAAATTATAAATCTTATTTTTGGTACTCACAACGACGGGTATCAACTTCAATGGTCTCTGTTTTGAAATTTATACAGACACAAAAATAGTGTTCTTTCCATAACATTGGAATAAAAATGAGATCTGCTGCCAGGTTACAGGGAACCGTGTTTCTTGTAATAAATTCATCCCATGCTGCATAAATCTTGTCTTTATTCCTTTCTTTGTATTCAGTTCCTTCCACTATTGCGTCCTGTTGTGTGTGTAAATGTTAAAAAGTCGTATTCGTTTTAAGAGTCAATACATTTTATTGAAAGTGTGAATATATATAAATCAAACTAAAACAAAAGCTTACCATGTGTTGAATTCCAAAAAACATTAAACTTGTATCACATTTTTCTGTGTGCTCAATGTGATTCAGAATTAACGCCCAACAATCAATCACTTTGCTATTGACATGCACATTTGGAAGCAATGACAAAATATCCTCTCTGACAAGGTTTTGATTGTCACCGAAGCTGGCAATAACCTCGCTGTACCAATCATTAAGACAAATGGTTCATATTAAAAATGGAGAATATTACATACAATATCACTCCATAATAAATATAGTATCACATGCCTAAAGAAAAAGTATCACAAAAACATAGTAGCACTTAAGCTGGCAAAAACCTAACTGCTTGTTTAAAAAAAAATGTATCACATTCAAATAACACCCTACTCTAAATATAGTATCATAGCACAAATAAAAATGTATTAAAGATTAAAAAAAAACATACTCTAAGGGGAAACTGTGGTCATCCAATAAGCAGTAATCAATCACGTCTTTCCTCTTGGTCAACATCTTTGCAAACTGTGATTTGTTAGCCCTCATAAACTTTGAGACGACCTCCAATTTAGGATCTGCCAATCCACAATTGTACGTGCTTCCTAGTCCATCTGATTTCCCTTTCCTTCTCCTGCCCACGACACTGGCAGAATCATCTTCTACCATATCTACATAAATATAGTCTATGTTATTCATTGCATACTGAGTATTAAAAATAAAATAAAAAATTAGTAATGTACAAGATAGTGTTAACAAATGTAACCTTTTTTTTTGGTTACGGGCGTCTGAACATTCTTTTTAGAACCTTTTGCTGTCTTGCTTTTTTTGTTTCCTTTTTGCCTTTCTTTCAGCAATTTAGGAAAGAGTATACGTTTGATGGCATTAAGGTTTTCCACCTTCCTCAGGACCGCACTCCTTTTTTTATTTATATCACTCAAGACGAGTGTAGCTGCAATCTCCGCCCTATATAACTCCATCTTCTTCTCATTGTCCAGTTCACAACTAAAACACTCACCAACGAAAAACATCATGTGAAACATCATGAATACGCCACAGTCCAGGGTCAAGTCCTTCATTTGCCAAGCAAAGGTCACATTTACCAAATCGTAGTCCTTTACTTTTAGCCCTCTTTCATAACCTTTACTGTTGATGTATTCACCATAGGTACTACCCTGTACATGTTTATAGTAAACAACTATTCAATCTCGAACTGATCTAACAAAATTATTATATCATTAGTTTTTATATTAAATATAGTACTTACAGCAATATGAGCCAGGTGTACATGCTCTTCGTCTTCGAAATTATCATATTTTCTGTTGTCCAAGTAGAACATGATCTCCCTCTTGAAATCAATACACACACAGACATAGTGCTCTTCATAAACCAAAGGTATGAATACCTATGTTTTTCAGAAACAATATCAGAAACAATATCACAATTGACAAGTAATAATATCATACAATATGTTAAATAATATCACATCTAAAATATGTAATTTAACTTTAACAATATCAGCACTAACTACTAACAATATCACATAATACACAAAACAGGGTCACAGCTAAAAGTAATTTAAATGTCTTACCATATCTGAATTCAAATTCAAAGGTTCGTCATAAACAGTTGACCACGTATCCCATGACACGTATACATCTGCTTTAATTCATGACAATTCATCATCATCATCTTCATCTGCTTTCAAGAGTTTCTTTATATCACCCCGTTGTTTAAAAGGACAATTGATTAGTCTCAATGCCACATTTTAAAGTACCTTATTTAAGTAATGATAAACAAAAAGTTTTTTTTCCATACTGAGTGAGCAAGGCCGTAAAAAATCCTTGTCGGCATGTTGTTGTCCTTTTGCGCCTTTCCAAACTTATTGAGCAATATTGCCCAGCACTCAATGACCACTGCTTCTATCATAGTTTCAGGCAGCAAAGACTCAATATCGCTCTTTTGTATACAATGGAAAGTTCCAAAGTCACAGACCACTTCTCTGTAAAATTTTGCCAAAAAATTAACATATTAGATTTCCATATATAATATCACTATTATAATGTAATAATATCACACTGTTTGTAAAAGAATATCACAACTAAAATATTTTTAAAATTTTAAGGAACAATATCAAACACTCAGTTCCAAGAATATCATGTAGTATAGACAACAGTATCACAGCTAGTATGGATCAGATTAAGTCATGTCTGAAATATTAAAAAAATACTTTAATGGGGGACTTACGATTTGTTAATTTTATGATCGTTAAGAAAGCAATAATCCATGACCTCCTTTCGATGCTTCAACACATTCTCAAATAAATGGCTGTTTTTAAACATTGATTGCGAAACAAGCTGAGCATCCTTTTCCGGCAAACCACAATCAAAAGTACAGCCCAAATTATGAGGTATCATATTTGCTGAAGAAGGTACTTCTTTGCTCGTGTGCA
Source organism: Silene latifolia (assembly GCF_048544455.1). Classification (NCBI taxonomy): domain Eukaryota; kingdom Viridiplantae; phylum Streptophyta; class Magnoliopsida; order Caryophyllales; family Caryophyllaceae; genus Silene; species Silene latifolia. The sequence goes on from NC_133536.1 coordinate 53,475,639, forward strand.
ACAAATACTCATTGATGCTTATCATTCTTGTTTCTGGCAATTGAACATTTGTTACAACCTCCTTCAATTGAGTCACGACACTGTTATCCTCATTCCTTTTCTGTGTCTCTGTTCCACTGCCCTCTGGATGAGCTTTTTCACTATTCAACTCCACTTCTCTTTCATCCTCAACAGTTTTCTTCGCCTCTGTTCCACTTCCCTCCATATGAGCTTTGTCACTATACAACTGCACTTCAATTTCATCCTCAGCAGCGCCCATTCCTCCCAAACCAACGTTTGAAACACCCTCTTTTAATTGTGTTGCCACATTGGTATTCTCATTAGTTTTATCGGCCTCTTTATCAATGCCTTTCTTATTTGTTGTATCAGCATTACTATTTATCCCCTCACCAACAGCCCCTGTTACTCCTAAACCAACTTTTGAAATTAATTCATCCAAATTTGAATCCATATAATTACCCGGCTCATCATGTTGGACTCCTTCATCATCACTGTTCAATTTTGTAACATCATTATTTTCCTCATCTTATTGGTTATTATTGCACTCCAAATCATCATCACTGAGTAGTTCTTTATCCGTACATCCACCATATACCATGTTCAACTCTTTGTACTGTATCTTCAACAACTCAGTCCATACATCAAACGTCGGCAGCCCTTGTTTTTCCTTCTACTTTTCATATGACCTGGCTATGGCGTAGTCCATGAACTTGTGAAAGCTTTGATCTTTAAGGAAAGGCTGTGTTGGGGATATGGGAGGAGTTGCAGCTTGATTTGTTGTTGTAAATTTATCATTATTACAAGCGTCTTCTCCAGCAGCATCTTCTTCAGCAACATCTTGTTCAGCAGCATCTTCTTCAGCAACGGCTTCATTATCACCGTCTTTCCTGGCACCAGCTTGTCTAGATGTACTTGGTTCATCCATTGGATTCCTCGGTTTCATATTGATGAGCTCTCTCATGTTATGAACATATCTTGAATAGAACAACTCATTGTCCCTCTTCATGCGGAGATAAATTTCATGAGCACTCTGCCAAATGACATAGTCAATAAAATATCAGAAGCCATTTACAAAATTAGGCCTTGACAAAAAATATATCACTCCAAGTAAACAACAATATCACACTAAGTAAACAACAATATCACACTGTTGTTAAAATAAAATAAAATATCAGAAGCCATTTTAAAAATAGACAGTTTGTTATTGTTAAATGATACCACTCCAAGTAAACAACAATATCACACTAAGTAAACAACAATATCACACTGTTGTTAAAACAAAATAAAATATCAGAAGCCATTTTAAAAATAGGCAGTTGATATTGTTAAATGATATCACTCCAAGTAAACAACAATATCACACTAAGTAAACAACAATATCACTCTAAGTAAACAACAATATCACTCTAAGTAAACAACAATATCACACTTTTATAGAAAACAATATCAAAGTAAAAGTGGTTTTCAAAAACCTTATCCAAGCTTGTTCTTTTGACAAGGAATATCACAACAGTTGAAGAACAATATCATACTATAAGCAACATAATATCACAGTTTTGCAGTAACACAATATTAAAAATTCCAAGAAACCGGGAAGGCATTAATCCTTACATCCATTGCTCTTGCTCTAATCTGATTGTCAGTCTCAACACCGGCAGGTAATTTAACCATCATGTACCCCTGTTTTGTTTCCGTTCCAGTATCAGGTTCATGATCGGAGCTCTGCGTTAGTCTCAACTCTGGTTCTTCTGGAAAATACATATGTTAGTTTTTCAAACCATTTTTAAAGTTATTTACATTGAAAATAAATCAAAGAGGATTGTTTTATACCTTGTTGTTGTTGGCAGATTGGGTACTCAATCTTGGATACTGGTGCATTTCTCAATGATTTTGTACTCTTCTCATCATCAACCCTCTTCGACAGTGATGCATCATCCCAATGCTTGATAAGTGGTAGAGTGTGTGGCAAAATATCTCCCTTAAAATTAAATCTATGGAAATATGCTATCATAAGAACTACTATACACCCAGTTATAGTAGACCTTGAACGTTCTTTGCACACTCTAATACTGTCAACCATCTCTTGAAAGACATAAGCACACCAATCGTACTTTCTAATGCTACTGACATTCACAACTGCCTTAACCAGTTTCAGATCAAGAGTTTTATTAGAAGATGGTGCAAGGAAAACAGACATGCTGTACATTACGAACAACCTCTTAAAGTCATCATCAGCATTATTACAAGCCATCAACCAGTCGTGCACTTGTTTCACCATAATTGGAGCAGAAGTACTCTCCAACCCAAATTTTATCCTCCATGCATTTTTCAACTTGTTGTTCTCCACAGTAGTTTTAGTTCCTGGGATTACGAGCTCTACAGGTTCACCACCTCTAGGAAGTTGAAAGATGTCGTGGACGTCATGTTTTGTCAATATAAAATCCCACTTCTTGGTTTTAAACATGTTGCACGTACAGTCAAACGCCTTTAAAAGTAAGTTCATAATTCCATGTGGTATTTGTGTTAACTTCAGCTCTAACAAACCACCAAACTCTGTCTTCCCTCACAGCCTGTTTTTGTTCTACATTTAGGTTGTTAATCAGCTCAACCAATTGTTTTGGCCTACACTTCGTCTGCAATGCATGTGCCTTCTTCTTTTTGACCTCAGGTTGCTCCACAAGTTCATTTTGTATCACAGGTTCTATTTCCTGGTTCCTTCCTTTGACTTCTTCGTTGATCTTTGTTCAACTCCATCGTTTGTTGCTAGAGGCCTCTTTTTTGCAGTGTTTTTATTATATACGTGAAACAACCAAGTCCATTTTGGCTGAAGATGAGTTTCTGCATTTAAACATAGCACAATATTTAGAATTACTAACAATCAATATCACAACTATTTTGTAAAAGTATCAACACACATTTACATAATCAATAGTTAACAAAAATTTATGATAATCCAGTATGACAAATCTAAAAATCTAAAAATTATACTAAAAACCGCAGAAATTAAAGAAAATGAGTAACGATTGTACCTCAACTATGTTTGTCAGAATTATATTAAAAATTGCAGAAATTATGATGTGCAAGTGCAAGTGCAAGTATATTACATCAACCGCATCACTGTATCATCAAACAACTTCAATTCTATATTATGAGACTGTAATTTGTAAGTCTTAAGCATTATGAATCCCTAATTTTCATAACTAAACAATGTCAAACCCTAAAATCGCGATCAAACAACATTTTACCCTAATTTTCCCGATTAAAAACAACTAAAACATCTAGTAAACAACTACATTGATAATTAATCGTTTAAAATCGTCAACTACATCATAGTACTCTACATTCAAGTGCTGTATACGCAATTAAATTCGTGTAATTCAATGTACATACTATAATTTTGGACAATATCAACATGTATACACAATTCAATACCATATAAGATGAATTAAAACCGCAGAAATTGAAGAACGAGTAACGATTGTACCTCAACTATGTTTGTAAGAATTATACTAAAAATTGCAGAAATCTATTGACCGAACAATGCTAGATTATTGATATTCAGTTGGAATCGTCTTCAATTTTGGATGTTCTTCCGCTTTTCAGTGAGATTTTTAGAGAGATTTTGGGATTTTTACTTATTTTGAATTTTTTTACCTAAATTTGAAATTTTAGAGAGAGAGTGAAAAGTGAAAAATAAACCGTTGGAACGTTTTTGTTTGTGAATAATAGGCGTGATATTGTGTCGTATATCCTCTGATACAATTTTGGCCTCACGGGACTCAAAAATATAGGTGGACTCACCGGATCCCGCCTCTATATATATATATATATATATATATATATATATATATATATATATATATATATATATATATATATATATATATAAATAGGATCATATGAGTTTGGTTTTTTTGGTGAGTTACCCCTCTAAATCTGAACCACTAATCTAATCTAAGATGGATGGCTGAGATTAGATCTTACCCAACCTACAAATACCCACTTTTTCCTCAATATCCCCCATTATTAGAAAAAATCATTCTCTCTCCTCCTTCAACCTCTAAAAAACCAGAACAAAAAAAAAGAATCGATAAGAATTATGAAATTCAATCTTCATCAATTTCGTTCAAATTCTGACTACAAACTCAGTCTTCATCATACTCATTCAAATTCGTCATCAATTAAGGAGATTTCGTCGTCACTTTCGCCTCATCTTCGTATTTCTCTTCAATTTCACAATAGGTAAGTACTAATTTTGTTTTTCCAGATCTGATTTGTGCGTTTTCATTATCGTTCTTATCTAATGTTCGTTTCATTTTCGTTGATTCGTTGTATATCTGCTTGTTCTTATGTCTTTGTTGTTAAATTACTTGTTCTCTCATTGTTTTTGCCAATAATTTCTAAGGTTTTGAGTTTGAGATGAGAATTCTAAATGATTTGTGCATTTTCATCTTGTTTGTAAGGTGTTTGAGTAGGTTTTTTTTTATTCAATTGTGTTTTTTGTATCTTTGATAATATCTCGAATTCTCTCGGTTAACTGTTAATAGCGAGTTATTGTATTACTTTAACCGAGTTATTGTATTATTCAAACTCAGTTATTGTATTTTGTATTTTGTATTTACTTCTTGTTTGCTATGTTTGAATATATTCTGTTAATAATAGTTATTGTATTGCTTTAACCGAGTTATTGTATTATTCAAACTTAGTTATTGTATTGTTTTAACTTAGTTGTTTCAAATTAAAGTTGTTGTAAGATGGCGTATTCTTATATAATCTGTTTAGGTTGGTTATAATAATATTACACCTCAATTATTGTATTGTTTTAGCTTAGTTATTTCAATTTGGAGTTATTATTGTGGTCTCATATAATATGCTTATAGTCGGTTATAATAGTATACTTTACTTCTCTAAAATATCCAGTTATTTTATAGTTGTTTTACGGTTATTGTATTATACAAACTCAGTTATTGTATTTTGCAGTTACTTTTTTTTGCTGTTTTAATCTGTTAACAACAGTTATTGTATTGCTTTAACCGAATTATTGTATTATTCAAACTTAATTATTGTATTGTTTTAAATTAGTTATTTCAAATTAGAGTTGTTGCAAGATGACGTCTTCTTATATAATCTGTTTAAGTTGGTTATAGTAATATTACATCTCAATTATTGTATTGTTTTAACTTAGTTATTTAAATTTGTAATTATTGTTGTGGTCTTATATAATCTGCTTATAGTTGTATAGTAATTTATAACTTACTCCCTTTTTGTTTTTATTTCTTTCAGTGAGCTTTTGTTGTCTGCTAGTTCAGCCTACATCAATAGGCAAGACATGGTTCTCGTCGGGAAGAAATATCGGTGGAAGAAACGTGAACACAACGACAAGACACGGTTCTCGTTGGAAGAAATATTTTTGGACGTTGTAATAGAGATAAATATATGTAATATTTGTGATGTACTATTGTTAGATGTATTATTTGAAATGCTTAGATGTAATGATGATGATGCTTAGTTATAATTTGTTGGAGATATTTAAGTGTAATGTGTTGGAAACAAAATAGTTATATAATAAAAGTAATTGATTTGTTTTAGCCATGTTATATATGATTATTTCATTTTTCAGATTTTGCAATTGCATTAACCAATCTCAATGATTGATTGAGTGGAAATGACTAGTTATTCAATTAAAGAAGATGAAAACAAACACACGATAGATATTTGAATATATTTGAGTTTCATCTTAATACAATAACACAATTTACTCATTACAATAACCGATTTCTACATTACAATAACTACAAAATACCAGAGTTTTACATTACAATAACTGAGTTTCTAGATTACAATAACTGAGTTTCTACATTGGAATAATTACAAATACCAGAGTTTCTACATTACAATAGCTGAGCTTTTCTACATTACAATAACTGAGCTTCTACATTACAATAATTGAGCTATTCAATTAAACAAGATTAAAGCTAACAACAAATGACCAAGTATATACATCAATTTTTCCATTGAACGTCAATTATCCGCGTCTATCTTGATTCAATCTGCAAATCACCAAAAAGAAGAATATAACTTAACAGAACATCATATAGAATGACTCGGTCAATATATTATAATAACTAGACTATAAAATAACTGTAATTGAGTTTAAACAACTAATGAGTGAATAATGAATCACATATAGAATAACCGACTTTATTCATTACAATAATCGAGTTTCTACATTACAATAACTACAAATATCAGAGTTTCTACATACCATAAGCGAGTTTATACATTACAATAATCGACATTCTATATTACAATAATCGAAGTTTCTTCATTACAATAATCGAGTTTTCGCATTTGAATAACTATTAAATAACCACGTTTCTTCATTACAATAATTGAGTTTCTATATTGAACTAGACATTATAACATACAATTGGTGTGCTAAGTTATATTACCAACAATTTTTCAGGATTATGATAATAAATCACCAATCAAATGCCAACGGTATGATAGACAAGCATATTAACGGAGTAACAATTGAAATAACTCGCAAATAACATATATTCACTTATATAATCTACACTTACCTTCGTTTTGTCAATTTGCGCTAGGTTTTCGCAAATTTTGGGCAAAAGCGACGATTGATGCGTGTATTAATCAAATTGAATGAAGATAATGAATTAATTTTGTGTTTTCAACTTGAATTACTCAAGTTTTGAGAAACTTTGATTGGATTATGCCATAAATTGGAAGAAAATAGGAAAAAAGAGGGGAAGAATGAAGAAAGGGAGGGGAAAAAATAGTAAGCAGGGTAACGTAGAACAAGAATGAACTGGAAGAGAGAAAGAAAAATTAAGGTTGTGTATTTTTTTGTGGGTTAATCTCAGCTCTTGATCTTGTTAGATCCAATGGTATATAAATACGGGGGTAACTCACGAAAAGTGGCAAACTCACCGGATCCTGCCTCTATATATATATATATATATATATATATATATAGATCTAGGATTCGGTGAGAACGACTATTCAGTGAGAACGGTGAGAACGAACCATATAAACAATTCACGTGCAAGTCACTGTTCAAAACAAACCCCAAAACTTGCCTTTTCTCTCACCTGCTCTTATCTTTTATTTTCCAATATAAACCCTCCCTCACCATCACCAACCTCGCATCATATACACGTTCAACTACAACCAATTTCTCTTTCATCACTCTCCAAAAAAGCTTCATTCAACAACAACAATGGCGGAACAAGAAACCTTCGCATTTCAAGCCGAGATTAACCAGCTTCTTAGCCTTATTATCAATACTTTCTATTCTAACAAGGAGATTTTTCTTCGTGAACTCATCAGTAATTCTTCCGATGTATGTTCATTTCGCCGTTTTTTTGATTTATTTTGTTGAATTTGCAGTATTTTTGTTCTTGTTTTGTTTAATCTAGACTTAAATTGATTCCTAGATGTTGCATTTTCACGCGATTTCCCTTCGCGTGCTTATAATCCTTCCGACGTATCTTCATTTCGCCGATTTTCGTATTTGTTTTGTGGAATTTGAAGCATTATTGTTCTTGTTTTGTGCAATTTACGTTTAAATTTCGATTAATATTAGTTAATTGATTTGTTAATTCGCGATTAGGTCATAATTTAAAGGAATTGTACGTGGTGTTTATGTGGTTTCATGGTGCGCTGGTGCCATCTTGGTCGAATATTAATGCAGTCGACCTTACTAAACACAGACGAAAATCATATCTCAACAACCTTCTGTCTCCGAGCTTCTCTCCTTCACTCTCGATCGTCTTCGCCATTTCCCCAATCTTTTTCCCTTCTATCGATTTCTAGGGTTTCCGATCAATTTCTCTGTGTTCGTTGATTTGCAGAACTATAGCTTTTGCGAGTTGATGCAGAGCAAATTCGGTCTAAAATGCATCGAAATTGGTCGATCTTTTTATTTCTGCTGCTGATGCTTTGGTGTCAATTGTGTTTGTTGTGATGATGAATCGAATGATAAGGGGGTGGATACATCAGTGTTGATTAAAGAAGGTTTCAGTTGGGGAATAATCTCAATTTCTAGTGTAATTTTTTAACTTTGCTTTCCGGTCGACGATCCTCATCGTACTTTACGCTGGTATTTGACTTGGCTAATTAAGGTCTGAAATTCAATCGAGTTTGGGATCAATTACCACTGAAATATGGGTCAGAGTTTGTTGAGTTTAACGGAAGTTTATCAGCCGGAAATCTGGTATGAATTAGCTGCAAATTCAATGTGTCCTCTACGTTGATTTGATTTGGAGATGATTTTTTACAAATTCTTGATAACGAAAGTCAATATATACTTACTAGAGCTTTGATTAGTGTATTAAGGTACTTATCTGCCTAAATGACTCGGTTTGACGGTCTTTGCTACTAAAATTTTTGCTGGAGTGTTGTCATACCACTAAAATTCATAGGATTTCAACAATGTATTGGTCTTATATTCTTTGATGGAATACTGCAATTAAAAGAGTAAATGCAAGTGAAGATTGGAGAGAGATTAATTATATAATTTGGGGTGTATTTGATTTTAGGTACATTAGAAATATTATTGGATACATTAATTATAATACCAGATACATTAATCGTAAGTGGGTGAAAAATGTATCTAGCACGAAAAAAAGTGTACCTGCAATGTCAAAAAAATGCATCTACAATTATGTAAAAGTTTATCTACGACGAAAAAAAAAGTGTATCTACATTGTTAAAAGATGTGTCTATAGAATTTTGGTAAAAAGTGTACGAACTTTAGTTAAAAGTGTGTATATGAGGTTTTGTAAAAAAAAGAAAAAAAAATGTATTTACATTCTTAAAATGTGTATATAGAATTTTGGGGAAAAAAAAGTGTATCTACGTTTTTAAAATGTGTGTATAAAATTTTGGTAAAAAGTGTACATAGTTTAGTTAAAAGTGTATATGAGATTTTGTAAAAAAAAAAAAACGTATCTACATTTTTAAAATGTGTATATAGAATTTTGGTAAAAAAAAAAGTGTACCTACTTTAGTTAAAAGTGTATATGAGATTTGATAAAAAAAAAAAAAAAAAAAAAGTGTATCTACATTCTTGAAATGCGTATATAGAATTTTGGTAAAAAAAGTGTACCTACTTTAGTTAAAAGTGTATATGAGATTTGGTAAAAAAAAAAAGTGCACCTTTTATTTATATTCTAATGTATCTAGTGCGTTCTCACCGTTCTCACCGAATAGTCGTTCTCACCGGATCTCACCTCTATATATATATATATATATATATATATATATATATATATATATATATAGAGGCCGGATCCGGTGAGGCACCTCATTATGGCGAGGCGGCCGGTCTCACCAAATTACTACCTTGGACTGATTTGCATTATACATGGATGGGCTGATTTTGTAATGTTGGACTGAAAAAACAAGGATGAAAATTAGGGGTCAACAAGAAACTTTTCATTTGGTCCAAAACACTTTCTCTCTCTAATCTAAAAAAAAGCCCAAATACCTTATTCTCTCCAATCTAACATTTTCCGATCTCTCGAACTTTTCGTCGCTATTTTGTTAACTTTTATCTGTATCCCCCTGGAGTTCGTCGTATATTCCGGCGATATTGCTCAATTTACCGGCGAATTTATCCGGCGATTATCGTCTCTTTTATTTGATAATGTACATTTCTTCATTAATATCACATCACTCCTTGAATCATAGTACACCAGTCGCACTTTGCTTCTATCTTCTCCCTTTTAACGAATTTCCTTCCCAAATATCGTCCATATTCATAACCCTAACATTTTCTCTCTCTCTCTCTTCCTTCATCCGCCATTGTTGAACCTCCAAAATGACCTCCAGGAAGATGCTTCGTGACGGTGAAACTAATTCCGCAGTCGACGACAATAACACAGTTCATTACGATTTTGATTTGTTCGTTATTGGCGCCGGTAGCGGTGGCGTTCGCGCTGCTCGTTTCTCTGCTAACTTCGGCGCTAAGGTTCATTATTTTCCTCATTTTCGTATTTTACTATTTTATATGCTGTTTTCGTTATGCGATCTTATATATTGTCGGCTTGTTAAGCTTGAAATTTGTGTTGTATTGCGAATAAATTATGTTAATTTTTATTTTTTCATATGTTATTTTCGTAATGATTTTGTTTTTCGCTGTTTTATTGAGATGCGATTGTGCGATCTTCTATGTTGCTCTTTTTGGATCTATAGACTAATATCCCGAAACTTGGTTTGTGACAGAGGAACTTAGATGCTAATATTGTGAAACTTGATTTGTGAATCTCCTATGTTGCTCTTTTTGGCAAAACTTACTAATTGAACCGAAGAAACATCAATCTTTTAAGAATTTGAGATGTTATTTTGTTGAGATTGTTTTGCTATTCTCCTTATTTTGTGAATCAGATAGCTTATTTTGTGAATATAAGAGCTAATTATGTGAATTTGATAGGTTATTTAGTGAATATAGACTATAAGATTATGAAGCTTGGTTTGTGGCAGAGATTGTTTAACATTGTCTATTTTGTGAATCAGAGTGCTTATTTTGTAAATATAAGAGCTAATTATTTGAATCTAGTAGGTTATTTATTGAAATATAGACTATAAGATCCTGAAACTTGGTTTGTGGCAGAGATTATGAACCTTATATGCTAATATTGTGGAACTTTATTTGTTAATCTCCTATCTTGCACTTTTGATGTTTTCTGACTTAGTTTCTATTTCAGAACTTTATAGTAGAATTTTTTGCTGTTACTTTTTAGCTTTTTTCCTTATTTGGTGAATCCGAGACCTTATTTTGTGAATCTCAGACCTTGTACAGTGAATCTGAGAGCTTGTTTTGTGAAACTTGGTCATCATAAGTGGTTAAAATCACCTTTTTTGCTCTTTTCCTTATTTGGTGAATTTCAGACCTTATTTTGTGAATCTCATACCTTATTTAGTGAATCTTAAGGCTTGTTTTGTGAAACTTGATCATCATAAGTGGTCAAAATCACCTATTTTGCTCTTTTCTTTATTAGGTGAATCTCAGACTTTGTTTTGTGAATCTTAGACCTTGTTCAGTGAATCTTAGAGCTTGTTTTGTGAAACTTGGTCATCATAAGTGGTTAAAATCACGTTTTTTGCTCTTTTCTTTATTTGGTGAATCTCAAACCTTATTTTGTGAATCTCATACCTTATTCAGTGAATCTTAAGGCTTGTTTTGTGAAACTTGATCATCATAAGGGGTTAAAATCACCTATTTTGCTCTTTTCTTTATTAGGTGAATCTCAGACTTTGTTTTGTGAATCTTATGCCCTATTTTGTGAATCCTAAAGCATGTTTTGTGAAACTAGAAGACAATATTTTGAAACTTGGTTATAAATGATCAAAATCACTTATTTTTTTCCTTGTCTTATTTTGTGAATCTTATACCTTATTTTGTGAATTCTAGATATTGTTTTGTGAAACTAAAAGGCAATATTGTGAAATTGGGTCATAAAATGGTCGAAATCACCTATTTTGCTCTTTTTCTTATTTTGTGAATCCTGGACCTTATTTTATGAATCTTAGCGCTTATATTGTGAATGTTAGAAGACAATGTTGTGAAACTTGGTCATAAATGGTCGAAATCATCTATTTTCCTCCTTTTCTTATTTTGTGAATCTTATACCCTATTTTGTGAATCCTAAAGCTTGTTTTGTGAAACTAGAAGACAATATTTTGAAACTTGGTTATAAATGATCAAAATCACCTATTTTTCTCCTTGTCTTATTTTGTGAATCCTAGAGCTTGTTTTGTGAAACTAAAAGGCAATATTGTGAAATTGGGTCATAAAATGGTCGAAATCACCTATTTTGCTCTTTTTCTTATTTTGTGAATCTAGACCTTATGTTGTGAATCTTATACCTTATTTTGTGAATCTAGACCCTATTTTGCTCTTTTTCTTATTTTTGTAATTTCGTTGTTGTTTTTTGTGTTTTGTTATAATGGTTTCGAGTTTGACGATCCATGTTTTTTTAGAGCATTGCGGATCCGGAGGAGTTGACTCGGGTCCATGCTGAGTTAGATGAGTCGAGGGCGACGATCCATGGACAGGAGCTTGGAATCATCAATCGTGACCAGAAGTTCTTTGCGTTGAGAGGAGGAGCTGCGATGTCGAGAGGCCGAGATCGTCTCGCTTAGGGCCCGACTAGCTACAACGGAGGCTTCTCGTGTCACGACGAGCCGAGATCGTGATGGAGGAGGAGACGCTAGAGAGCTCTCCCAGAGGTGGCCAGAGTGCGAGATCGTGTTTGCTTTAGTCGCGACTTCTAGTGAGATCGAGATCGGCCCGCCTGGGGTCTTTGAGTAGTTTGTTGTTGTTTGCTTGTATTTTGGAATTTGACTTGTTTATGGCGAAGCGGCCGACCTCACCAATTTACTTCATAGTTTTGTGAATTCTAGACCCGATTTTGTGAATCCTAGACCCGATTTTGTGAATCTAACACACAAACAAGTGACAGTGGACATATATTAACATTGATAAATATATTATAATCGTATATTTATATTGGTTTATCTATGTGGGACTCGAACCCACACCTTGCGCAATAGCACAATGCTCTACCTTTTGAGCTAATAGATAATAAGTACAAGCAGTGCATCAACAAAATCAAGTTTCTACTACATAAGATTCAAGTCAGCCCCCGTTTTAAGGATTCAAGCCTCACCCCCTTTAATTTTTGTTGTTGTCAAGTTCGGGTACTATTGAATCAAAAGTACCTAAATCGACTGTGCTTGATTATAATCAATGACGATTAGAAAATCCATGGCCAAAACCAACTCCACAACCAATGCATGCTTCAATATTTTTTGCACCTATCTTTTTCAGCTGGGGAAAGAAAATCCCATATCAGAGTAGAAGAAAAATACCCGAATTAAGTGAAATATGCTCAGGGATTTATTAAATACAGGAAAACAAATAGCAGACATAATCTACGTACAGATTGATTCACATGTCTTCCGACACCCGAGAAAGCCTGTGTTGCACCACTTGCAGCCCTCGTAACTTCACTCAGTACAGGAATTGCACCTGTCACAAATTGTCCAATTAATCAAGATTGGACACGATTGGACTGAGCATGTTTCAATCTTATACAAGTAGTAATTGCCATGTGTAAAGAACAATAATGACAATATTACCTAGTGCATCAAAACCTCCAACCTATGGGTGGGGTAAGGCGTCGAAATATAGGTGGCAATGGATCATTTTCTTTTTCTCAAAAGAGTCGTAGATCCATTTCTCATTTCATGTTCCAGAAGTAATTATTGGACTTATCTAAGGATAATCAAATTACTTACAAAATAAAGTAATTGTTCTCCACTATCCATTTTTTCGATTCCACTCCTTTTTGCAGGTAATTCTAGGACCCTCATATCACTCCTGTAAATACACGTGGTCTGTTAAATGAGAAATGGACCTCCATTTCCTTTGACAAAACAGAGAGGATCCATTTCTGATGTAGGTCAGCCTTACCCATGTTCTAAAACTACACAAAGATAAGTTCTCTCAATGACTCGAAATGAAAATTGCATTGAGGATCGCATAAAACAATTGCTACTTCAGAATAGAAGCAGCGCAAAGAACTCAGTAAGACCTTTCGAGTTATTTCATCATATTTCGAAGCTAGAATATTGATTTTTTGACTGCCTAATATGTCTGTCAAATATAAAGACACACCGGTCTTTGAGACGTAAGGTTCTTCACCTCCTCCGGTCCCCGCCACCTTATCTTTTGTCATGGTCCAAACATACTAAATTCTCAATGGTATAACTCCTCAACCACCCTAAAATTTGACACATTCCATAACAATAGTCTAGCTCAATCATATCTCATGATCTAAACCACAATCACACTGGATAAAGACTCCTAAAATGCCAATCGAATCACTTTATGGATCCTTCCCCTTTCCCTTGACAACTATGCTAACGACCATTAACCTGCATTGGAGGTGACATTCATCCCAAGATTACAATCAAGCCTAGCCACTCTCAAAACTAGATATAAATCACCATCCAGTTTCACAAACTAAGCTAGAGGATTCACAAATTAAGCTGTAGGATTCACAAAATTTGTAAGTAAACAATTGCACAAAATTAAGTTCAAGTTTCACCAAAACACTTTCTAGTTTCACTAATTAAAGTCTAAGTTTCACTGAATCAGGTCCAAGTTTCACAAAACAAAGGATAGCATTCACGAATTATGAATTTAAAACATTAAGGTGAAAATACGGAATGAAAGTACAGTGACAATGGTGAAAACGAGATGAATCGGAGAAGACGAGATGAAAATAACGGATGAATTGAAATGAATACTATTGAATCAAAAGTACCTAAATCGACTGTGCTTGATTATGATCAATGACGATTACAACCTGCATGACAACAAAGTAATTAGTATTGAAAGGACTGTGATAATGGCGAAAAGGACTTGAATCAGAGAAGACGGAATGAAAATTACGGATGAATTGAAACGCTTTGCACAAGCAGCAACCTTGTCCCTGGCAGCAAGCCAGCAACAATCATGTTATCAGATAACACCTTCTGGTTTTTATAAAAATTATTCTCAGTATCTATCAATGTATGAGCAGAATTACTAAAGTGTACTCTTATAATAGTGTTTTGTTGCTATGAATTCAATGATAAGTTTCAAATTCTTCTTCAAAGTAAAAATTGTTATGTCAAACCACTACCTTCACAAGCAACAATGACTTGTACAGAAAGATGAGTGGCACAAGTAAAATCCCCAGGGCACTAAAAACCATATCTGATATGAAGATTTTAGTAAAATGGCATGATACTATTCCCCCATTATATCTCTTCCATATTATGGAGCCGTTGAAATATTAAGCATGGTCAACAATTAGGGTTCACCATGAACAGAAGTGCACATAGAGAAACTTTTATACAATTGCTTCTTCAACTTCAGATTATCAGCTCAATCAATAAGAGCGTTGATTTCCTCCGTCTATCTAGTTGGAAAATGTCCTAACAGGAACCAATTCAATTCATAAATAAAAATCCAGAGACCACAGAATTCATAATTTGTGTAGAAAAAGCTAGTTAAGAACATAATCAATCGGCACCTCAATGTTGGAGGTTGTTTATCCATTTCTTGAGAACTTGAGGAGAGCCATATTTATTTGTTGTTCTAGTATGATTTCTTGTCGTTCTAGTACGTTTCCAAATTCGCCATACATACGTCATATTCCTTTCACACACCACTGCCTTTCGCCTAAAATACACCGTAGATATACTAAAATGACAAAGAAATAATGCTAAAATGAAAGAAAAGCACACAATAATTTCAATCAAATAAAGTGAATAGATTAAACCGGATTGTTGATACTAAATCACACAAGATAAGAAAGTGAAGAGACAATGCAAATAAAAGTGAAGATGAGGAGATCAGCTATTGTACCATAAACTACATTATTTGAGATAAAAACAAATACAGTATCACATATAAAGGTGACTTCAACAGTCACCAATGGCAGGTTGACGACTGCAAGCAACGTTCAACAATATTTCGGATTTCATATCCCGTTTTTTGAAATTCTTACCCAATGAAGAGTGCATCACAACATATAAAAGACAGAAAAGGAAACCATATAATTCAATTCAAATATAAACATTGCTCACCATAAAATTGGCGGTGGTGACAATGTATTCATATTTCCCAGCTCTCTTAGACCAGACAATAAGTATTGCTTGTGAACTTGTAAGCAGAGTCAGCGCAAAGGTAACCAACGACCTATTTTAGTGATGGCGAAGGTATAAAGCACCATATCAGTCGATAAACCAACTCCGAATCTAACTCCATTATCAAAAACAGCAAAAAAACAAGCATACTTGCGTTTCCATTGAGGTTTTGCACCTGTTATCCCTCCCAATGCAATTACATTACTCACAGTACCACCTGATATTCGTCGAAATCCATAAGAATCGTCGTTGCAAGTTGCAACACTAAAATTAAGGTTTTAAGAATCCAAGTACACTAAATCGAAATTATATCAACAAAAAAACGAACATTAGGAATAATTCGGTACCTTTTAAGCGCGAACTTTCTATGTCACCTTCAGATTCTTCGTCTTTATCCTACAAAATTAATCAAACACATTCGTCAAATTCTCTGATCGAGCTTAATTTTTCAATTACATACAAAATTTCACACAATCGATCAATTAACTAGAATCAGGAGAATCAATCAAAGAACTATGAGATCGTCGAAAATCATCGCGGCCGTGAATCACGAGCTCATTTTCATCATAATCATCATCAAATATCTAAATACTTAAATTTCACACAATCGATCAATTAACTAATGAATTAATCAAATAATTTCACCAGAATAATACATAAACAAAATAATAGCTGTGTAAAATGAACAAATTCAATAGTAAAACCTAGAAAACCGGAAATTACTAACAATAATAAAATCTGAACAATAAAAGAGCAAGTATATTATCAAATAACTGACAAAAATCACATGATATGGCGATTACAAGTTTAACATTCAAATAAATGAAAATTAAAAACAAAAAAGAATAACAGAAAATGAGAATAATACTTACTCCGACATTGATGATGAACACATAATAAGAGTCCAGATCAAAACGTGAAGATCGAAGAAAAATGGTGAATCGCAGCATGATTATGGTGTGGACGATGAAAATCAGGGTGATAAAATGGTGATTGAATTCGAAGTGAACGTCGAATTTGAGTTGAAGAACAATAGATGAAGAGAGAGAAAGTGAAGAGATGTGAGTGATTGCGCGTCTGAGTAAATGAACAAAATTGAAGACGGAAATGTGTTTTAGTTGGGGTATTGTATGGGAACACGTGTCATCATCTGAGCCATCTGTAGTTTTTTAATCTGACGGTTTAGAAGGTGTCCAGCCGCCTCACCCTAAGAAGGGTGCCTCACATGATTCAATCTCTCTCTCTCTCTCTATATATATATATATATATATATATATATATATATATATATAGAGAGAGAGAGAGAGAAGGGTTCTTATAAGGCCTTCATACCTTATAAGGCCCTAAGTCTTCATAAGAGCCCTTGGATGAAGGGATTGAAGGGATGAGATGAGGAGAGAGGGCGTTGTTTTTAGAGCAAAAAAAAAAAGGAAAATGGTGATTGTGTGAGAGAGGGACCACTTTCCTTTGTTTATGTATCTGCGTCCATATCAAATCCCATGAGACAATAGCAATAAACAAAGCCTCCTATATCATTTTGCATGCTTCCCTCCTCTTTTCACCATTCAAAACATCTGAACAAGCAAAAACCCTAAAAAATCCTCAAAAAAACGATCGTAAATACTGTAAAATACAATATCAATCATCAAAAAAATAAGAGAAATTTCAGCGCACATGTAAAACTACATCAGTGATCATCATCAAATAACTTTGTTGAAGAGAAATTAAATTCTCAGTGTTCATTAGAGAAACAAGCAGGAAATGACAGTCAGTGTTTGTGAAATGGATCATATGCAGATTGAAGTTGCCGTCAATGGTGAGTTGTTTACTTTCTTATTTGTGTCTAGGTTATTATTGTAGGTTGATGTTAATGGCAAAAAATGACAGGTTCTTATTTCATTTTGGTAGCTTGTTGTTGATGGCAAAAAATGATGGGAATTTAAAAGCTTGATAAAGTACGAATTATAACCGGTGGGTTTTAGTATAACTCGAACCAAATATGTATAACTTCGAATATCTGAGTGTCAACATGCAGTTCTATATTCATCGTGGGTTTTTGTAAAACTCTTTGACAATTTCCTGCAGATTCAAGTAACAGAGTAACTCAAACCCTAAATTGTGCGTAAAAACTCTTACTAAACAACCAATTTTGATATAGTTATTCATGTTATAGCTGAAGTTTATACATTCATTAAGTGAAGTTATAGGATGTGGACAATTGTACATTATATGCCTAGAGTTATACAGGCTATGTCAAGAGTTATACATTGTATGATTAGAGTTATACAGATTGTGTATAGAGTTATCCATATATATGTACGAATTATACATTGTATGACTAGAGTTATACATTCTGGAACTACAGTAATACACTCTACAATGTATAACTCTAGGCATATAATGTATAACTCTTAGCATATACAGACTGTGTTTGGAGTTATACATTATATCCATAGAGTTATACATTATATGCGTACAGTTATACATTTTATGCGAAAAGTTATACATTGTGTTTGTAGAGTTATACATCGTATAACTAGAGTTATACATTGTAAACGTAGAGTTATACATTGTGTATAACTCTATGAACAGTCATTGTGACTTAAATTAATAGATATAGATAATGTATAACTCTAGTCATGCGATGTATAACTCTAGATACACATTGTATGACTAGAGTTATACAGACTGTTCATAGAGTCATACATTAAATGCATAGAGTTATACGAGCTGTGTCTAGAGTTATACATTTTATGATTAGAGGTATACATTAAATGCATAGAGTTATACGAGCTGTGTCTAGAGTACATTGTATGATTAGAGTTATACACATTTTGGCTGGAGTTATACATTGTATGATTAGAGTTATACATTAAATGCCTGCGGTTATACATTCTGTGCCCAGAGTTATACATGTTATTTGCATGTGTTTTTCTCCGTCATTGTTTTTTCTGTAATTATTATTCGCTTAGTTTTTATGTGTTTGTTAGTAAAACAAATTAAATAAAATAAAATAATGAAGATGATGGAGAGGATAGTAAAACAAACCCACATTTAACATACATGAACTTAATTAATAGATATAGATACATAAACTTAATGCATTGCTGAAAATACAGTTCTTAGGTGTTCATAGAGGGATGAATTCTCTTCTATGATATTCATCCTCTCCTCCTTTGCTATTTGGAGGTTTCGTTCCGCAGATGCAATATCATCTAATAGATGCATTATCTGCTGCTCTGACAAGCCATTTTCTTTGGCGTCCTTGAGTGCGATCTGAGCGTCTTCAAGGTAGGTCCTGTACCTCCTCTCAATGTCAAGCAACCGGCGTATGAAACTCTTGTTGTACTCCGTCATAATGCATGTATAACGAATGGCATCATTCATTGTTGTTGAAGGAAGTTTGGAGTTTATTATTAGGTTTTAACGATTTAAGGTTCTGAGTTTAGGGTGGAGATAGGGATATAATGAACTGGTTTTTTAGATAGTAGAATGAATTTATAATTAGTAATGTGTCCTTTGAGTTGTTTTTTAATTAATATGTTTGGGGTTTGATGCTTAAATTAATACGAATTTTGTTTAGGAAGTTGTGCCATATCCCTGCTTGAAATCTTATAACCCTTCGCATTCCGTATATTGTGCTGTTTCATTAAATGTATAACTCTTAGAATGCAAAGTATGCCTAGAGTTATGCATTATATACCTAGAGTTATACATTATTTGCTAAGAGTTATACATTGTGTAGAATGAGTTATACATTGTGACTAGAGTTATACATTGTGACTAGAGTTATACATTGTGTAGTTAGAGTTATACATCGTATGACTAGAGTTATACATTGTGTAGCTAGAGTTATACATCGTATGACTAGAGTTATACATTGTGACTAGAGTTATACATTGAATGACTAGAATTATGAATACTGTGACTAGAGTTATACATTATTTGACTAGAGTTTTGCATTCTGTGACCAGAGTTATACAAACTGTGACTAGGGTTATACATTAAATGACTAGAGTTATACAAACTGTGACTAGGGTTATACATTAAATGACTAGAGTTATACAAACTGTGACTAGAGTTATACATTATTTGCTAAGAGTTATACGTTGTGTAGAATGAGTTATACATCTTACAGTCTCTGCCTAGAGTTATACATTGTGTGGCTAGAGTTATACATCGTATGACTAGAGTTATACATTGTGACTAGAGTTACATTGGATGACTATAATTATGAATACTGTGACTAGAGTTATACAAACTTTGACTAGAGTTTTACATTCGTAACTTGAGTTATACAAAGTGTGACTAGGGTTATACATTAAATGACCAGAGTTATACAAACTGTGACTAGAGTTATACATTGTATGACTAGAGTTATACAAACTGTGACTAGAGTTATACATTGTATGAGTAGAGTTATACGTTATCTGACTACAATTATACATTCTGTGCCCAGAGTTATACCGTATGTGCATAGAGTTATTCAGTATATGCGTTGAGTTATGTATTTCTTAATCATTTCATGGATGATTGATTCTGCTCAGATGGTCGCAAGGCAGCGGAAACTGAGTATTGTAAGCATTTAGCGTGGAGTTTACACCGTGTGTAGGGCAACAATTTTTTGAAATCGACGAGGCAGTGACATTCTATAAAGTTTATGCATTGGCAACCGGGTTTGATGTTCGGAAGTACTCGACGAAAAAATGGCGTGACGGTGAAATCAGGTCAAAGTTGCTGGTTTGCAACAGAGAGGGATTCACATATGTCCCAAAAGGAGAGGCAGTAATTAAAAAAAATGAGACCGGGATTAGGGAAGAAGGAATGCAATGGGGAAAAATAACTGCGAACCAGAAGAAATATACAGTCAAGAGGGTAGGGTGTAAAGCACATGCCAGGCTATTTATGAAGAATGGATTACTAGTAATTGACCGATTCCACATGGGGCATAATCACGAGCTTGTATCGAGTGAGGATCGTCGTTCGGAAGATGTCGCGGAACATAGAAGATTTTCACAAGTACTTGATAATGTACAACTCCAGGGTTAGTTTACTATTAAACAAACATCCACTAATTAAATGGCAAACTTCTAAAGTTATTCACCGAGATGATAAAGTTATGTAAACCTAAAAGTTATAAATAATAAGAAGTTAGAAGAATAGCTGAAAGGGTTAAAGTTGAGGAATTCTTGGTTATTATTCAAAGATCGATAAGGATTTGTTGTCCACTGCGATTGAGGATAGGAGCAACAAGGACGTACAACATGTGTAAGGAGTTCGTAAACGGGTTCGAGAACATTGGTGCATCCTTAATTGATTTTAAGAACTTCCACCGAGATGTGAAGTGCTTCATCCATAAACGGGACGGTCAATTGTTCATTGACCGGTTCAAGAGTATGGCACAAAATAGGCAGGGGTTTTAATTTGATTATGAAGTTGATAAGGATAATGACCTTGAAGCGCAATATGGGTCGATGAGACCGCTAGAAGGAACTACTCCGTTTTTGGAGATGCGTGTCGTACGACCCAACGTACTCAACAAACAAGTACGATATGATTTTCACGCCATTCACTGGCATAGATCACCATAAGCGGTCGGTGATATTCGTGGGGCATTGATTGCCCTTGAAGACCATGAATCCTTCGGTGGGTTTTCAACAAGTTTCGAATGCTATGGGAGGAAAGGAACCCAAGTACATTATCACGGATCAGTGTCCGGGCATTATTAAGGCCGTACCCCTTGATTTCAAGAGTGCACGCCACCGATTTTGCATGTGGCATATAATAAACAAGGTGCCATCAAAGGTCGGGGTGACAAGGGAGGATTATAAGGAGTTCATTCAGAAATTGAACAACATTATATGGGACGACAACATCGAAAGGCACGACTTTGACACTAGGTGGGCAGAAATAATGGAAGCGCATGGTCTTGTGAACGAAGACCTGGTTTCTGAAGCGTATGATAAAAGGAGCCAATGGGTGATGGCACATTGCAGGGACTTGAGCATGGGTGGTGTAATGAGGACAACCCGGAGATCGAGAGCACTAATAGTTTTTTTAAGAAGTTCGAGCGAAGTCAGGTACATTAGTGGAGTTTTGGATGCGTTTTGAAAGCGCTATGGACCATCAACGGCATACGCAGAAGAGACTTGACCATGAAAACCGACACTCAACACCGGCAATGGGGACGCATTTACCCATAGAGGAATATGCGTCGGATGTTTATACCCGTGAGGTTTTCAAGGAATTCCAACTAGAGGTCATTTGCTCAATCGATACATGTAAGAGTGTCGGCTATCTTTGTCAAGTCGATGGAGTTGAAGTGACTGTCGTAAAGGATTCAATCAGACAGAAAAGTTTCAACGTAGAGTACAACCTAGGTAACAACATTTTGGCATCAACTTTATGTAGTAGTTGGCTGAAGTTGCTAGATATAGTGCCAAAGTTACATTGTTCGAACATAGAAGTTATACAATTGTTCGAGTGAACTGCAGATTATCTGTTGTATAAATAGCAGATTATCTCATTTGTATAACTCTACCTTCAGAATAACATTAGAAATTCAATTTTTCAATGAACTGTTGTCATTTGTAGTATAACTCTGATTACATTTTGAATAACTTTAGCTTTCAGAATGTATAACTCTTGTTGCCATATGTATAACTCTACTTTCAGAATAACATTACAACTTATTCATTTTTTCACCGAATCGCTATGACTATTTGTAGTATAACTCGATTAGAGTTTGAATAATGTAGCTTTAGAATGTATAACTCTTGTTGCCATATGTATAACTCTGCGTGATAATGTTTAACTCTTATTATTATATGTATAAGACTACTAATAGCATAATTTTATTGGATTACGGGGACACACAGGCTACACAGTGCGGTGTATGATGTTTGAAAGGATGGGATTTACGTGCCGACATATAGTCGGATTTTGTCGGCTAACGGCATGAAGACAATTCCGATTGATTACGTTTCTACAAGATGGAAAAAGGATGCATTGCAATTCAGATTATCAGAATGTGATGGTGTACAAATGGAAACAAATAGTAGCGCCGATGCAAAAGAAGTTGCGATGGTGAAGTTGTGGTCAGAAGTTCATTCAACCATTGGTTTACTTCGTGGCGCGAGTGAGACTGAAGTTGTGAACTTAAGCTCGTTAATTAGAGAGTTCAAGGAGAAACTTTTACCGTACAAGAAGGATTTAACAAAGCAACAGGAATTTGAGCAACTCCTTGGTTGCCCCGCCAGTGACGAGGTAACAATACTTCCACCAAAACAATCGAAAAACAAAGGCAGCGGTAAAAGAATGGTGTCAGCTAAGGCTAAAGCCATTGCCTTGGCTTCTAAGCCAAAGCGCATGTGTAATAACTGTAAACAAATGGCACACCACGATAAACGGAACTGCCCTAACCCATTCTCTGAGCATCCACCGTCTTCACCAGCATCTGAAGGAGTAGAAGAAGAAGAAGAAGAAGAAGAAGAAGAAGAAGAAGAAGAAGAAGAAGAAGAAGAAGAAGAAGAAGAAGAAGAAGAAGAAGAAGAAGAAGAAGAAGAAGAAGAAGAAGAAGAAGAAGAAGAAGAAGAAGAAGACGAAGACGACGAAGAAGAAGAATAGAGAAACTTAACATGTTGTAGTAGTAGGCAGTAGAAAAATACCCCCGTCTCAACAAATTATTTACAATCTTTTTCTCTTTAAAAGGTAAAAAATCTGGTGAGACGGAGCGGGAATTTAATAGCTAGCTTTTGTCTATTTTGAAGGGGATTGCACCTTCGAATGTATAACTGAGTAATATGGTGTGTGAAATTTATGAACTAATGTTGTACAACTCTTTTACATTATTTTGATGACTTCTGTTCATGGCAACATATTCAATATTTAAAAGTGGCTTTAAGAAGGAATTATAATTTCAGTGGCTTTAAGTACAACTCTTACCCATATATGGATAAATGTACTTCACAGAGTGTATAACTCTTGTTCAAAATTTGTATAACTCTTGTTATTTTTTGCAAAACTCATAACTGTCTAATAAAATTTGCCTTTAAATAACTGCAGTCATATGTTGTATAACTCTTGTACACAGTTTGTATAACTCTTGATGTTTTTTGTATAACTCTTATTTGTCTAATAAATGTTGTATAACTCCCCGCACATAATTTGTACAACTTTACTTCACGAGTGTATAACTCTAACACTTATCGTAAAACTTGGATTTTATTTATGATGACCAAGATGATATAGTAACAATCTATTCCAACAAGTTGTCTAATTTGTTAAGGAGTTTCTTGACCACATTCTAGAGTTGCAAAAAAAGAGAATACAGATTCAAAGGGATCCATTCTATTTTTTCGCAGGTTTTTTTATCTCCTCTCGCGTTGCTCTCTCGTCTTTTTTCTACTACCTTCAGGATCTGTAATTTCTCGCCAATGAAACCATTGACCTTGGTCAGAACTCCTTCCCGGATGATGTTCATGTCGCTAGAGAAGCGTCGCCGCTAATGGATCACCAAATATCGACGGTTCACCTTCCTCTCGAGATCAACGTGACCAAAAATTTCACCCTCGTACATTAACATGTGCATCATGCGAACAAGCGGACTCGGTGTCGTTTATCGTTTGCGGATGCCAGGCAAACGGATCGACGGAAGCTGAACGACGGTATGTCTTTCGCTCGCTCTTCGCATCGTCCCTAGCCTCCACGTAGTCGCTCATGAGGCTCGCTTTGCGAGACAAGAACGTCAAAAAGTGAGATTTGTGAAAGCGGTGAGAACACTTTTTAGTTGAACATAATTACAATTTAATTCCACTTATAATAACGTGACATGCTCCGCATATCTCCGATTGCCGCGGACTTGAATAGTACTTACTGTCCAGGAGATCAATCGTCCTAGAATTAAAGTTGATACACACACATGCATAATGCGCTTCAATCTTAATGGGTACAAAGATTAAATCAGCCTTCAAGCTGAAATCTTTGCCACAATCGGTTCGGAAGACGTCCCACGTATGGTACAAAGATCTCGGTGTCCGGTGTTTGTTGGACAGGATTTCGTACAAGGCTCAAGATTATTTCTGTTCAAGTAGCGAGTATATGAATGAGGATACCGGTGGAGTTATAGGGGTTGTGCATTGGAATTTCACAAAGTAACTCTTACAGAATAATGAAGAATGGCTAAGTATATCTTTGGTTGTTAATAACTTCTCAAGACAAAATGATTAACTCCAGGGAGGGTATGTATAACTTTATACTTACTTTCCACTCGTGATGATTTTAAAGAGGGTATGTGCAACTCTTATAACATATTAAAGGATTGATTAGGACCATACCATATGACGTATACCGAAGAAAGACGAACGAAACATCGCGCAATCCTCTGCCTCCAATCGATTAAGCAACAAGGACCAACACTCAATAACTTTTTCATCCATTGGCGTCTCAGGGAGCATAGACAACATTTCCAACCTATTAAGTGTTTCGTGCCGGCCGTAACTCACAAGTGGTTCACTGTAGTTCGCATAAAGAAGGCAGTGTTAATCGTGCTATGACGTATACTAAATGGGAAGGTAATCGCTATTAAAATGACTGCATAACTTCACGATGAAACGTATAATCATAGTTTAGGAATGAGTAACTCCATTAACGATATATATAACTTCAGTGATGATACATATAACTCCATGTATTACTCTAGGTATAACTCCAGTCCTCTAATGTATAACTCCAAACTATAAATTGAACAACTCTGAGCATATTATGTATAACTCTACGCAACAAAGGGTAGAATTCCAGTATGGAATTGTCTCTATATTGATAAAACTTAATATGATAAAACATTAGGATTTTAGCACAGCTTACGTAAGTGGAAATTTGTAGTCATCAAGGAAAACGTAATCAGCCACTTGTTTGCGATACACGGGATATCCCTAGTTAATGCCTTGTTCATATTCAGAATCTTGGCGACCACGGTAAGGTTGGCGTCTAGTTCTCCGCAATATTTGGTGCAACCAAGGTCATCGCCCTTACCCCGGGAGCGGCTATTAACAGCTGAGAGGGCCCGACTGGACGGCGTCGGCCGCCCAGGCTACTTTGGAAGGTGGAGTCGGAAGGTTGAACCGACCTTAGAGCAAGGTCGTTTAGCAGAACTATTCAATCCGGCGTCTCCAACACCTCTCTTCCTTCCACTTGTGTTGCCGGCTGTCCTCTGTTTATCACGCACCTCCTCCAATTCACGGTCTTTAAGCTCCTTAAAAGCTGATACCCTGGATAACACTTCTTCCCTGTCCAAGTTAATGTCACTGAGGACAAGGGTTGCAGCAATTTCCGCTCGCATGAGGTCATTGCTTTCCTCAGTCCCTAGGGTACAATCGAATGGCTCTCCACGGTACAGCAACATATGGACCATGACGTATGACCACGTCATTGGCGGTATGTCCGGCTCCCTGCCAGTTGAATTTAACGTTGACAAAAGGGAACCCTTCAACTTTCTTGCCTTTGTCGAGCCCTTTGTAGGCCATATACTTTCCCATTGCATCAGCCTGGCGGAAGTTAGGCAAGGCGTTTAAAAGGGGAAGACGTAATAACAAAACAAATGGAGCTGATAATTAATCTAGTCACCAGTTTTATAAGTCTTACGATGAATACGCGCAATCCCTCCGTATGGTAATGTCGGAAGATCGTCCTCGTAAGAACGATTATCAAGGTACTCGATCTGCTCGGACAGAAAATTTATGCAAATGCAAGAGTAATGATCTTTATCACCATCGCTTTGCACGGGACGAATACCTACAAACATGCACCAAAAATCTAAGAGTTTTGAAACATAAATAGCAGATTAGAGGCATACATATTGTGCGTAGTTGGAGTTATACGATCTGTGCCTGAGTTATACATTATATGTGTAGAGTTGTACATTCAATTTCGAGTTATACAAGTATATTCTTGCGATTTGTACATTATGTGCACTAAGCAGATACTGTGATTATACATTATCTCGTATATGCTTACAGTTGTACTTTATGTGCGAGTGAGTTATACATCCTATGGTTAAAGTTATACATTATATGCCTAGAGTTATGGAGTGAAATTAGCCACTCATCAAAACTCTAAGCATATACTGTATAACTCTAGACAAATAATGTATAACTTCAGCCCTAGAACGTATAACTCTAGTAATTCTGAAAACTAAAGTTATATATTGTATAACTCTTGCCATAGGATGTATAACTCTAGCCATAAACTCTATAATCGTAAGCATATACGATTGTAGTGTATAACTCAGGTATTACTCTAGGTAAAACTCCATGCCTAACTCTAAAGCATATATTGTACAACTCTAAGCATATCTTTGTTAAACTCTACGAAAATAATGAATAATTCCAGTATGTAAATGACTCTATATTGATATCTGAGCTCACCATATCGGAGTCCAGTTGGAATGGACTAGGACACGACTCTTGCCACATGTCCCACGAGTAACAAAAGCCTTGTAATGATCAACAACCAAGTTTTTCTTCCCGCCTTGCCAAATTTCAATTGCTAGGTCCTATAAAAATGATAGACGGGGTTGGCGGCTTGTATCATAAGTTACGTACGATTTGTCACAAAATAACTTGCGGAGTTCGAGCACACTTACAGCGTGAGCTAGGCCAAAGAAACAGCGCGAACTTGAAACAGTTTGCGGTGTTTGCGTGCGTAAGTTTGATTGAGTAGTCAGGACCAAGTGATCGATGACATTACCTTAATCTGTTTCCCGGGCATCAACGACTGGAGATCAATACGCGTTATGCAGTTTGGATAGGGATATGTGACCAATTGTTCCCTACAAAGGATTAGCAAAATTGAGACACACAGCAAGGGAATGCATTCATGCCCTGTTTGGCTGTCGTATTGAAATATAGGTCAAACTTATCTTTTACTTACGATTCTTTATGGTCGTGGAATTCATCAAAGACATAATCCATTACATCCTTCCTCACCCTGAACACCGTCCTGAAACGTTCCTTGTTAAATCGCAACCACTGTGAGCATACGTGCTGGTCAGGTTCGGGTGCCCCGCAATCCTGAGAGAAACCTAGGTTCTCAGGTACAATGTCCATACACGGAAGGGGGGCAGTTGAATGCAGTAAGAACGGATGGTGGATCATGTCACATCGCGGCACATAAATAGGGGGTGGGAGTGGCGCAACAGGCTCAACCCTAGCATCTCTAATTTCAACTACCAAACCTTCTTTGGCAGCACCAATCGTTCGCTCCTCAACCCCGGCAAATGCCTCATTCACATCTGCCGTGCTCATGAAAGTCAAAGGGATTTCATTTCCAAAGACATTCCGTTGAAGGATTCCCGGGGTGATCTCCACACCGACGCCAACATCTACGTTTACACCCCTATTGTTAGAATGTTGTTCAACATTCTCAATTACATCCTTTTTAACAAAGATGGCCTGAATGAGAAATAACAAAATTAAACACCAAACGTATAACTCTGGCCATAAAATGTATAATCGTAAGCATAGAATGTATAACTATCTTGTATAACTCTAGATATACCTCCAGCTATCTAATGTATAACTCCAAAGCATATATTCTATAACTCTAGTCATATCTTGTATAATCGTAGTCATATCTTGGTTAACAAAGTGGCATGAATGAAAAATAACAAAATTAAACACCAAACGTATAACTCTGGCCATAAAATGTATAAGCGTGAGCATAGAATGTATAACTCGACCATAAAATGTATAATCGTATACACTATAATGTATAACTATCTTTGTATAACTCTAGATATACCTCCAGCTATCTAATGTATAACTCAAAAGCATATATTGTATAACTCTAGTCATATACAAGATACAATTTTGTAGTCATATCTTGGTAAAGAGTTGTAACAACCGGCCGTTGCAGTGGCACTACAGTTAGAAGGCTTCAACATAAGTTTCAACAAGGTTATACTTGATCAACTTAGAGTTATACACGACCAATAAACAAAAAAAAAACGATTGTATAAAAAGTATTTATCGCAAATTAACAAACTTACCTCGCCACCAGGACCACTCCCGTACGCTGGAAGTCCACGTGCAACTTCCTTCATTTCAAAGTGAGAAAACAGACACTCCATCAATTCTTGTGTGTCCAAAACCCATTCGGGACCGTAGATTTTTCCATCACCATATCGGCGGTTGATTGTCGACAATCTTTCAACATTTTTCGGCAATCCCTCCCCATGAACTTGCCGATGCACCTCATCACCTACCACGGGCCGAGATTCAAGATTCTCGACCGTCCGTCGGCTTGGCCTACAATGTCTGCTTTGCTCTTTCATGGTCGGTGTCGCCAATCTTCCAACATTTTCAGGATTTTCATTCAATCCGTCCCCATGAACGTGCTCATGCCCCTCATCACCTTCCCGCAGGCGAGCCTCATCGTTCTTTGACGGTCCGAGACATTGGTCAATTTCCTCCTCGGAGTAACTCGCCTCCAACAACAGTTCTCGACGGATGGGACGGGGTGCACACAACCCGATCCTCTAACCCTGGGCTAGCGGGTGACACCGGCTTAGAAACGATCGTATCACCTCCCACTTCCTCCATAATCTTTGACCATGAAAGCGCAACCGATTTCGTTGGCGTGTCGCCTTTGACGGACTCTCGACGCGGCTCAACACGGGGGTTACCACCCCATCCACCCCCATCATTGCCGAGACTCTCAAGAACTTCACCGATTTTGACGCGTAGATGCATCGATTCCGACAGATTTTTTTGGATGCTCGGTAACTACCTCTCCAAATGCAGGGGCGTTACCCACGAAACCTTCACCTTTTCTCGCAACTGTTCACTTCAGCCGACGTACTTTTGAATCTTTTCACCCTCAAAGAATTCTTGAGAGGCATGACTAGCATTTAGGCCCGTCGGATCACTATTTACTGACTTTGATCCGTGCGGTTGCATCTGCGTACCATGAATAGAACACAATAGCGTTCCTTTGCATTTGCAGATAAAGCTCGTGAGTACCCTGCATCCAAGAAGTACAGTAAGTTAGTTATATTATAATAGATGGGTACGTTAAATTTGAAAAGAATTCATCTCGTGAAATATATAATAGTTTGCACTTACATCGATGACCCTAGCTTTCAATTCCTGGTCATCCTCGACCCCCCTTTGGTAGTTCTATCTCGAATGAACTTCTTCTCGGAAGTTGGGCGGGGTTGAGGGGGTTAGGGGGCTGTTAGTGATGTAGTTTGGGTTCACGCGGGTCGCCGAGGTCGCTGCGTCCACACGCTTCCATAAGAGGGGTCTTGAAGGCACCTCGGATACACCGGGTCTTAGACAAGGTTAAAGTACCCAATCCCCCTTGACCCACCTCAAATTTTACCCTCTCTACAAGCGAAGCTTCATCCCAATGTTTAATCAAAGGAAGTTCATGATTACAAGGCTTACCCCGTAATCATATCGAAAGTAGCTTATCATGAGGAAGGGGATACACCCATTCAAAATTGTTACCCCCTTTTTAAAGTCTGACCCCGCTTTCACCGTCATGTCCAAAATATAAGAGCACCAGTCAAAATGCGGGATGGCTTTAGGATCTTCTCTGACTCTTAACGACTTCCAATCTATCCCATTGTTTGGGGTGGGTGCGAGGAATGAAGACATACAGAACAAAACAAATAGCCAGCAAAATTGATCGTCCGCCTCCTCGTACTCCAGAAGTTGCTTGTGAACTTTCCTTAAGGGTATTGCACTATTCCCTTTGGCCACCCCGTACGCTTCCCGCCATTTGTCCTTGACTCCTTATTCTCGGGGTCGGTGGACCCCTTCTGCGAGCTCACAGGCACCAAAGGGAGAGGGTTGGGTCCGAAAGGTAACAAGAAACAGTCATGCACGTCATGCTTATCGATCATAAACTCCTTCTTCCGCGAAGCCCACGAACACATATGAGTTGTCGAGAAGGATTCCAAGAACAGTGAACGTGTGCAAGTGGGAAGTTGCTAATCTTGAGCTCCAAAAGGCCACCAAACCCAATTTTCTTAACAGCGGACACCTGATCCTCATTAAGCTTTTCAATGAGAGAAACAAGTCTTTGAGGTCGACATGAAACCGTGATATCATGCACCCTCTTTACCCTTGGCTTGGCCTCAACCATCTGGGGAAAAGCAAAGACAACACACAAAATTATACTGATGTAGTTGCAATTATAGATATTTGGAACAAAGAAATAGACACATCTTGTGAATTAAAGTAATACAATAGATAGTCGAGTTATACAAAAGATAAGTAAAGTTATACATTCGATAATAGAGTTAATCGAGAAAATATCAAGAGTTATACATTTCGACAAAGACAAAAGTTATTCAAAATGTAATCGAGTTATACAACAAATGACAACGATTATAAAAAGCTCAAACTTTGAACTGGGAATCAGCTCCCTTCTCAGTACTTGGTGCATCATCCATCATAGTGACAAATAAAAAGGGATTCAGATTATATAATGTGTAAAATTATATGTGTAACTCGAGCCATTAATGTATAACTCTATTATTAAAATGTATAACTCTAGCAATAGAAAGTATAACTCTGGCCATGTAATGTATAACTCTAGTAATAGAATGTCTAACTCTGGCCATACATTGTATAACTCCAGTTATACATTATGACAGCAGAAGTTATTCAACATGTAATCAGAGTTATACAACAAATAACTGCGATAAAATGTATAACTCTAGCAATAGAAAGTATAACTCTGGCCATGTAATGTATAACTCTAGTAATAGCATGTCTAACTCTGGCCATACATTGTATAACTCCAGTTATACATTATGACAGCAGAAGTTATTCAACATGTAATCAGAGTTATACAACAAATGACTGCGATAAAATGTATAACTCTAGCAATATAAAGTATAACTCTGGCCATGTAATGTATAACTCTAGTCTGTGAATGTATAACTCTGGCTATACAATGTATAACTGTAAGCATATACAGTATAATGAATAACTCCAGGTATAAATTGTATAACTGTAGGCATATATTGTATAACTCTATGTATGGAAACTAATTAGAAGTATAGTCATACATATAACAATTAGAGTTTGACATTATGAAGAAGGAGTTGGTCACAGAATCAGAAGAGCTATACATCTAGAACCCGAGTTATACATCTAGGAACCGAGTTATACATCTAGGAACAGAGTTATACATCTATTAACCAGAGTTTTAAATTAATTACCAGAGTTATACATATTGAGTACTAAAGTTATACATCTACTAAGCAGAGTTAGACATCTAGTAACGTATAAATCAAAATCAAAACTTTTAACCTGGATATCAACTCCCGTGTCAATACTTTCTACAACATCCATCGTAGATGACAAACAATTGGGATTAGAGTTATACAGATATTTAATTGAAGTTACAAATCATTCTATAAGAGTTATACCAACAAGACGAGATTTTTACCTTCGATTGATTTCTTGGAAGATTTCTTGGCATTTTTCTTGGCAAAAACCATTGTTAATTATCAAATGACCTCGAATTCGATTCGCACAACCATAATTAACAATTAAACAAATAAACATCAAAGCAAACCCATAATTGCAGAATGAAAAATCAAATGAACTCTTTTTATGATAGTTTAACAAAGGCAGTAATTAAAAAAAAACAAACTACAAATCACTAAATAAGGAATGGAGAAAATACCTTATAAAAAAATTGAGACAGCCGAGTTTGCACGCGAGTTGGTATTAATTTGTTGTGATGAAAATGGCGTTTGTTAGGATGGACTTAATTGGTAATGATGAAAATGGAGTTATCAGAATTGTGAAGAAAGAAAAGGAAGACGAAGTGACAGGAAATAGAGGGAAAACACAAATACCCGCAAGTTGTTTTGAATTGTCTAGAAAATGAGGAGGAAATGATCATGGGTGATGGACAAACGAGTGTAGCATGCATGGGTTAGTGGGTAAGAGGAGAGAGGTAAATCAAAAATATTAGTTTAATGGGGTTTAGTGGGGTTTGACTGCGAAATCTTGGCCATTGGTTTGATTCATCCAACCGTCCACATTAGGACTTATGGACTTATTATATATAAGGACCTTAGTTGATCCTTCCTCTATATATATATATATATATATATATATATATATATATATATATATATATATATATATATATATATATATATATATAAAAGAGAGTTTTTTCGAGCGATCTAAGAGCGTCCACATCATCAAAAATCAATTTAGGAAAATATAATTTTTGATGTAAAAAATAAAGTGGAAAATCTTTTAATTATTATAATATGTATATTTCCTAAATTATATTCAAGTGATATTTCCAATTTTTATATCAAACTTTTACATTTCATTTGGCAAAAAAATATCGTTAAAAAAATTATGAAAATAATATAATTAGCTTTGTGGTAAAAAATGCTATCATTAGAGTATAGATTTCATATTATTTGCACATATTAAAGATGGTGTACTTCTTAATACTTAAAATTGTGTATTTTTTAGTATGTTTTGTCCACATTGAAAAATAAGTAGGTGTGGTGAATATACTACATATAAATAGTAGAATTGTCCCACATCGAAAGATTAGTATAATGTGATGTGATCCTATGATTATAAATAGGAGGCATATTTGGAACTTATGTATCCACCCATAATTTTTTGAGTCTCATAAATATTGTTTTAAAGAGCTCTTAAGATTTTCTATCATTCTCTACGATATGATATAAAAAATAAAGTGGAATTGCTGGGAACTACCCGGGAAAGAGTTAATAACATGAATAAGAAAATCAAAAAATACAAAACTAAAGGTTTTACTAATGGTAGTCTCCTGACACCGACACAGTACAAAACTAAAGATTTTACTAATGGTTGTCTTCTGAATGCAGTAATAGAGCGTTAATGAGTCGTTATATGTACGATGTAGAGATCTATATCTAATGATCGAGACTAAGTGGTTTTACCTTCAAAGAAAAATAATATGTATACATTAGTGGTTTTTTTAAGAAGAGACATGTATTTTTTTTGTATGTTATATCTTTCACATTGAAAAATAATGTAGGCATGATGAACATACTACGTCTAAATAATTAAATTATGAATCTCACATTGGAATAATAGTACTATACGATAGAGTGATTCTATAAATATAAAAAGGAGGCATCCTTGAAACTTAGGTATTAACCAAAAAAATTTTGATATAAAAGATATGTACTTTTTAGTATGTTATATGTCCCACATTGAAAAATAATATAGGTGTGGTGAATATATTATGTATAAATAATAGAACTGACCGATATATATACATTTTTTATATATTATATTAAAGTGATGTTTATAATTTTGATATAAAAACTTTATATTTCATTTGACAAAAAATGTATCGTATGAAAATTATATAATTAGATTGTGACAAAAAAATGCTATCATTAGAGTGTAGATTATATTGTATTGTATTTTCTCATTATTAAATCGGGTTGATGTCAAAGTAGGTGCAAAAAAAAATGGTGTACTTAGTATGTTATTTGTCCTACATTGAAAAGTAATGTAAGTGTGGTGAATATACAATGTATAAATATTAGAATTGTCCCACATCGGAAGATTACCATAAGGCAGGGTAATCTTATGATTATAAATAGAAGTCATAACCCAAAATATTTTGATTCTCTTTAGTATTGTCAGAGAGAGCTCTTAAAAGAGTTTTTATTATTGTCTCTACAATAATGATTTCTAACCTAAGTTAATCTTTGGAAAATCTTTTAGTTATTATAATATATACTCTGTCTTTCTTATTTATATTCAAGTGATGTTTCTAATTTTTATATAAAAACTTTTACATTTCATTTGGCAAAATAATGTTCGTAAAAAAATTATGAAAATAATATTATTAGATTCATGGTAAGAAATGCTATTATTAGAATATGTATAGATTTCATATAATTTGCACATATTAAAGATGGTGTATTTCATAGTATGTTATATGTCTCACATTGAAAAATAATATAGGTGTGATAAATATACTACATATAAAAAATAGAATTTTCCCACATCGAAATATAGCATAAGGTGGGTGTTATGATTATAAATAGGAGGCATCCTTGGAACTTAGAAATCAACCCAAAATCTTTTGAGTCTCT
The DNA here is from genome assembly GCF_048544455.1 of Silene latifolia. NCBI lineage: Eukaryota > Viridiplantae > Streptophyta > Magnoliopsida > Caryophyllales > Caryophyllaceae > Silene > Silene latifolia. Next base: position 53,510,512 of record NC_133536.1, read on the forward strand.
TAAGTATTGTCTTTGAGAGCTCTTAAAAGATTATATCATTATATTTTCTACATATAGATTTTTTATTTCTCATATTGAAAAATAATGTAGGTGTGGTAAATATACTACGTTTAAATAATATAATTAGAATTGTGTTAAAAAAATATTCTATCATTAGAGTATAAGTTCCTATCATTTGGACATATTTTAATTATGATAAAAAAAAAATAGAAAACAAACGTCCATGGTAGCATGTGTAATCTATCAAAGTTCAAGGTTACCATGAGAAATTTTCAATATTATAATGATATAGTTAATTAAATCTTCATTTAAAAGAGAGAGATATCCGTACCAATAAAATAATAAAGGGGATATTATTTTTTAATTGTTATTTTATTGCCACGCCATCAAACTTAGCGTCCATTTAACAGCCTCTACATTAGGGGGCACCATAGGCAGATTCTTAAAAGTAGGGGCAACTTGAAAAATCTGACAAAATTAAGGGGTACCACCGGAAATTTCCGTATCTCAATTATGTTAAATTTTTTTTGAAGAAAAACAACGTACAAATATTAATGGAGACTACTTGATCGTATTATTAAATTTAAATATAACTATTAGATATAATGAGTAACAATTGTCTGTATTCGGTATTCGAGATCTGGTTTGATATCGAACTACGTGCAAAAAAAATGGTGTAATTATGAGTATGTTATTAACTCACGTATATATTAATCTTTTTTTTTTAAAGAGATATTTTAATAATATGTAAACAAATCATAAGACACAGAATGTAAACATTAAACCCTTATAACGTTCTTTTTTTTTTTGCATTATAAATAAGTTAATTATCCCGTTGCAACGCACGGGCATTCAAACTAGTATATTAATAAATGAAGCTTTTTTCGAGCGATTATAGAGTCTCCAACATTAGTAAAATACGTCATATTTATAAATAATGCTAAATAAGTTAAACTGGATAAAAAAAATTGAATAAAAAAAATAACCGTACAACACTTCTATAAACTGCACAACTCTATATGAATTAGAGTACTCAATTGACTATAATATTAAATGCTTCCACAAATCCTAAACCAAAACAATTGCTACCTCTTCCAAATTAAGTATAAATAGTCTTTCTAAACTCCTCCCTCACATCCATAAATTTTGATACACGTTTTAGTTTTGATTTTTAGCTAGAACTAGAATAATTTGTGTTTTATATATTAGTTGTTTATTGTTTTTTTAGCTATTTGTTTAAGTGGATTATTATGCATGCATGTCAATCACACTGATTAATTTCTCCTTGTGGACAGGTTGTTGTGCGGGCTGCAACGGGTAATGGATAGAGAATATATATTAATATAAAAGGTATGACTATATTTTAGGATTATAAACAATTTATCCGAGGAACACAACTAAAGGAACACCTATACATGATTGAATATAAATATAATGCGGCTATTCAACCCCTTCTTGAAATTTTAGTTTTTTTATGTAGTTTGTAGTTTTATTCTTCACTTCTTTCGTATGGTTTGTAATTTAATGTCGCATTGTTGTTTTTCCATTGTTTACGTAATTAATCTTTATAAGTTTTGTTCTTTTGGTAGGTATGAGGATCAAGGATGAACAAACATACACAACTATTATGTTGCTGGAGAATATTCATCCTCTTGAATAGTCATTTTGGTGCCATTGTTTGTGCCTTGGTGATGGATGTTCGTAAAGTAAAAACGGTTATTACAGATGTGTATACGGTGATAGCATGTCTTTTTGAACATAGAATACAAGGCGAATTATTCGACATTCATCGAAGGTTGTGAAAGATGAAACATTACTTTTGACGATATATAAGGCCAAACTAAAGACTTGAGGTTGCCCGTCATATATAAGCTTTTTAGTAGTCGCTATGCTTAACATGAAATTTTTTAAGGTTTCCCCTTCCCTTATGATTTAAGTAAGCTATATGATCTAATTTATTCCTATTAGGAACACAATATTATCAATAATACAAAGTACGTTTATGAAATACTATTCCCTTATAAAATCTATCAATTCCGTGTTGTTTTATGATTTTACTTGCTAATTTAAGATTATGATTATGATTATTTTTTTTTTTTTGTAATGCATTAAAGTCAAGTACTCTACACGAATTGGCATACTCGAGGAGAAGAGAGATATACACATGACGTATTTTTTTCGTGTTTGTTAATTGAGTTAGTCTCTTGAGACAACGTCTCACACCTGATTAGTGTCAACATAACAAACACTTCACTACTCTACAAAATATTACTAAAATAGAAAGGATAATAATTGACTGAGACACTAAAAATGAAACAAGACAACAAATGATCGGGATAGTGGGATTAACAAAAAGAAAAATAAATAAAGGAATAACAATATTAAAATCTGGGCTCTTAGGAGCATTAGTTGCAAGTATTTTGCATGCGTTTGGGCTTTGCATGGCAATTGTGGTGCTTCTTGATAGTAGAAGAGTTTCTGCACAATCTTTTTTAGTGATAATTACAACTCTACAAGTAAATTGTAGCAACTCGAACGATTTATCGGGGTAGTGCTTTCTTCTTTTATTCAGGGTAACGTGCCTCATTACGAGTTCGGGCAATTTTATCGATAAACGAATAAAACCGAACTTAATCAAAGCTTTTTTTTTGGTGTGTCAAATGAGGTGCAAGCCAAGTATATAGACGTGTATAAGAAGGGGTTGAATCGGTGACCTATTGTCACGATTCACGACACTCACCCTTAACTATACCTACGAGCTACTCTATATATAAAAGGCCTTATAACACATAAACATTCTTACCAATACAGTAAAAAGGAAGAACTAGAATATCTTAAACGCCTCCTTTTCATAGCCATACATTTTAAATTGGATCTTTCCAAGATCTCACAAATACATCACATAGGAAAATATACTTATCTTTAAAGGAGTAAATAGATGAGTATTAGACATATAGTCCTATAATTGACATAACACGGGGGAGGTAGTACACAACAATCTTTGACAGACTAAATATTTACGTACATTTTCTTATGATATAATCTTTTTTCGACTTTTAAAAAAAAATTATATAGGACGATATTAATTCTAGGCACGTGCATCGCACGGACATTAAATCTATATATATATATATAGAGAGAGAGAGAGAGAGAGAGAGAGAGTGGTTCTAGTAAGGCCACTACATCCATTGAGTCCCTAAGTCCTATTATGGACCTTTGGATGTAGGAGATGAAGGGAGGGGATTTCATCTCATTGAAGGGCCACAAATGATCCTCACTAATCCCTCCCCCTAATCAATCCTCCTAATTCTAATCTCCCTCTCCTCACTCCCTCATATCATTCATTCATTTTACTCATTATCTCTCATTCTCTCTCATTTTTTCTCTCATAAAAAAAAGCCAAAAACCCAAAAACCAAAACCCAAAAACCAAATCTCCATTTCCTCCGTCCTCCTTCCTCTGCCATGTCGCGGCTCCACCTCCCCGACCACCCTCCTCTCCACCACCCGCCTCCTTCCTCCCTCCACCGCAACAACTCCACGACAACAACCACCCGCCTCCCTCCTCCCTCCACCACCGCAACAACTCCACGACCGCAACAACTCCCTCCACCACCGCAACAACTCCACGACTTCCTCCTCCCTCCACCACCGCAACAACTCCACGACCCGCCTTCCTCCTCCCTCCACGACCGCAACAACTCCACGACCGCCACCCCTATTTTCAAAATTCAAATTTTGAAAATCCCGCCTTTCCTCCATTGCTCGGCGGTTGGTGATGTTTGCAGTGGTTATGTTGTCGGCGGCTAGTGTTTTTGGCAGTGGTGTTGGTGGTTGGAGGAGGTGTTGGTGGTGTGGCTGGTGTGTTGGTGGGTCGTTGGTGTTGTCCTTGTTTTTTGTTTTTGCTTTTTTCCTTTCTCCCTCCCTGCTCTTCCTTTCTCCTTTTTTTCGTTCTTGTTTTTTTTTTTTTTTTTTTTTTTTTTTTTCGTTTGGTTTTATGTTATTTTTCTGTGGGTATTTTTTTTTATTGTTATTTGGTTTTTTGTTTTGTTATTGTTATTATTGTTATTTGGTTTTTATTTTTTTTAGTTTAGTTATTTTTATTATTATTTGAGATTTGGTATTAATTTTGTGTGGTGTTGTTTTTTTTAGATCTATTGGTTTTTTTGTGTTTTTGTCGTATTTACTTTATTTTGTAATTGTTATTTGGTTTTTAATTTTTGTTGGTTATTAATTTTTTGTTGGTTATACACTTAAAACATTAAAGTTATACTATTTATGGCTAAAGTTATACACTTAAAACATTAAAGTTATACTTTTTTGTTATTGTTATTTGGTTTTTAATTTTTGTTGGTTATTGTTATTTGGTTTTTAATTTTTTGTTGGTTATTAAAGTTATACACTGCGTGCATTAGAGTTATACACACGATATTTAAATTTGGTTTTTTTTTATTGTTATTTGGTTTATTTCAGATTTCGGGTTTGGTTGGGTTGTTGGTTTTTTGGTTTTATTATTGTTATTTGGTTTTTTGTTTTTGTTATTATGAGTTTTTTTGGTTTTTGTTATTTTTTTTTTTTTTCATATTTTTCATATTTATTGTTTGATTTTTTTACTATTTACGACTAAAGTTATACATTTTATGACTAAAGTTATACATTTTATGACTAAAGTTATACATTTTATGACCAAAGTTATACAAAAAAAGACTAAAGTTATACAAAAATTGGACTAAAGTTATACAAAAAATTGGACTAAAATTATACAAAAATGAACCAAAGTTATACAAAAATGGACCAAAGTTATACAAAAATGGACTAAAGTTATACAAATATGGACTAAAGTTATACAAAAAAGGACTGAAGTTGTACAAAAATAGACCAAAGTTATACAAAAAAAGACTAAAGTTATACAAAAATTGGACTAAAGTGATACAACAATGGACTAAAGTTAGAGTAAGTCTTGCTTAAGACGGGTCGAATTTTAAAACGGGTAGTTACACTCACAAAATGAATATGGGGGACAAGGTGGGGACACCCCCATGTGCCTCCCACTATCTCTATTTGGGCATTTTGTCTCACAAAACGGTATCCGTCTACAACTTAAGACGGATAGTGCCCGTCTTAAGTAAGAATTTGTGCTAAAGTTATACAAAAATGAACCAAAGTTATACAAAAATGAACCAAAGTTATACAAAAATGGACTAAAGTTATACAAAAAATTGGACTAAAGTTATACAAAAATGAACCAAAGTTATACAAATATGGACCAAAGTTATACAAAAATCGACCAGAGTTATACAAAAATGAACCAAAGTTATACAAAAATGAACCAAAGTTATACAAAAATAGACTAAAGTTATACAAAAATTTGGACAAAAGTTATACAAAAATGAACCAAAGTTATACAAAAATCGACCAGAGTTATACAAAAATGCACCAAAGTTATACAAAAATTGGACTAAAGTTATACAAAAAATTGGACTAAAGTTATACAAAAATGAACCAAAGTTATACAAAAATGAACCAAAGTTATACAAAAATGAACCAAAGTTATACAAAAATGGACTAAAGTGTTAGTCCATTTTTGTATAACTTTGGTTCATTTTTGTATAACTTTGGTTCATTTTTGTATAACTTTGGTCCAATTTTTTGTATAACTTTAGTCCAATTTTTGTATAACTTTGGTGCATTTTTGTATAACTCTGGTCGATTTTTGTATAACTTTGGTTCATTTTTGTATAACTTTGGTTCATTTTTGTATAACTTTTGTCCAAATTTTTGTATAACTTTAGTCCATTTTTGTATAACTTTGGTTCATTTTTGTATAACTTTCGTCCTTATTTGTATAACTTTAGCCCATATTTGTATAACTTTAATCCATATTTGTATAACTTTAGTCCATTTTTGTATATCTTTGGTTCATTTTTGTATAACTTTGGTTCATTTTTGTATAACTTTGGTTCATTTTTGTATAACTTTAGTCCAAAAAATTATAAGAATTTTTATATGGCTAAGATTAAAACAACAAATTATGAGAATTTTTATATGGCTAAGATTAAAACAACAAATTTTATGAAAAATATAGTAGATCTTAGATGAAAAAAAAGTATCTCATAAAAAAAAACGAGATTTAAAACCCGAAATCTTAAAAAAAAAAGTATAACAAGAAGAGATTTGAGAAAATGAATAAAAAACGAGAAGTAACAAAATAAAAGAAAATAAAAAACAACAACAAAAAATGAATGGAAAGAACAACTCAAAACATGAAAATAAACACCAAACGAAAAAAAAAAAAAAAAAAAAAAAAAAAAAAAAAAAAAAAAGGTGGCGCCGGTGGTGGGTGGTGAGTTGGTGTCGGGTGGGATAGTGGTGGGTGGTGGTGAATGAGGAAGAGAAGAATGAATGATTTATTTGGGTTTTTTGATTTAATTGGATTTTTTGGGTTTTTTTATTTAATTGGATTTTTTGGGTTTTATTTATTTATTTGGGTTTTGGGTTTTTTATTTATTTGGATTTTTTGGGTTTTTATTTTTTTGGGTTTTAGAGAGAAGATGAGTTGTGTGATATGTGAGAAAAGTGGATGAGAGAAAAAGAAGTTATAGTGAATTAGTGATTAATTAGAAAGATTAGTGAAGGAGGAGAGAATGAGTGATATTAGTACATAAACACACTTTTGGAGGTTGATCTTGGTCATCCATCTCCCTCCATCCAATGGCTCACAATAAGACTTATGGACTCATTATATATCTTGGCCTTACATGATCTCTTCTCTCTATATATATATAGATATATATATATATATAAGAGGCTTTTTTCAGACAATTCTAGAGACTCCAACTTTAATGAAACACGTTAAATAGATAAATAATAGAGAAATTAAAAAAATATTAATGATAAAATTTAAATAAGATAGAGATTAAAACAGATATATTAATATGTAAATTATCCCCCAAAATTTTATATTTATTTATCAGATATTATTTAAAAAACAAACTCTATCTAATTAATATGATAGAGTTACATTCGTAACAAACACCCTTTAACATGCATATAAAAAGCAACAACAAATACGGCTTTCCTTCCCCATTCTATTTTATGTCTATTATTATTATTATTATGTGTGTTTATTTTTATTCTATTGCTCTTGTATAATTTCTTGCATATTAATTATCGCTAATTATTTTCCTTCGTATTTCCAGGTGCATGAAATTGGACTCGGTGAAACTGGTACAGTTAGGACTTAGGAGGGTGTGGTCCCAACAAGCGGGAGTATTCCAGTCCCCAACATCCCAAATTCAAGTCTTAAAATGCCACTTATGAGGCTGGAGAAACCTATTTTGGGATTGGAGTTCGTATGAGTAAACAATATTGGAAGGACCTCAATTATACCCAACGCCCAACACACATCTTCACCGCAATTTCCGTTATACCCTTTCCATGACCACCAACACACAGGCAAAGCAACCTTTATCAAATTAAAAACATCCCATCAAATTAACAACGATCAATCATAAATCTAATCTCATCAAACGGCCGAGGTTCAAGCTCCTTAGGAGCAAAAATCCCTGATGGGCCTGATTATACACCAACACATCGACACCGAACAGAATCCAATGCCTTATTAAGGGCCTCAAAAGTCTCTGACGTCGGCGAATGGGGCGATGACCTCGTGCTTCGCATCCTCGAGCTTAGCGCGGTCGCACGGTAGGAAGGTGACATGTGCCCCTCGGTGGTGGGCTAGAGCCAGCCCTCTGCCGCTGGATCCACCGGTGATAAGCCCGTAGCATTTTTTATAGGGATGCGGGTGCACATAATGATGTAGAGGACGGTGGATTTGTTGAGATTTCCAGGTGTTGGATTTTGAGAAAAAAAGGTAAGTGATGGGGTTAATTTTTCATCGAAGGTGTGTAATTGATGGTTGTTAGTTGGATACATACAGCCATACAGGGAACTCAGGGATTATTATGATTTATCATCATTTTAATATTTTTCTTAGTCATAACAAATTTTAGTACCCGTGCAACGCACGGGCACAAAATCTAGTTACAAAGAAAGTTAAAATGCTGAAGGCGTGTCCCAGCCGGTGGGCCAGCCGCCGATGGCTTGCCCGACTGTGAGTTCTCTGTTAATTGTGAATTAAAAACAAGTCATCAGGTGTGCACGGCTGGGGGACCGGCCGCCAGTGGGGTGCCGGCTGGGAGCTCTCTGTGACTTCTTCCCCAATTCTTCACTTTCTTCCTTCTTCATGCCCTCCCAGCCGGTTGACCGGCTACCGGCAGGCTGCCCGGCTGGGAAGTTCCTGTAACTTCCTTCAAAAACTTCACTTTGGCCAAGTAAGGAGGGGTCTCAGCCGGTCTGCCGGCCTATCGGCTGCCGGCCTACCGGCTGGGAACCTCTTCTCAGCTTTTCCTCCTCTCTTCTCCATGCTATCTTCTCGAATCGTATCCCTTGCTCCAATTCCTCTATTTTCGCCCCAATTCCTGCAAGACGAACATGATCTCATAGACTAGGGAATCGGGATACAAAATGCAGGGTAAGACAAGCAAAACCGTCTCAAACAGAGTTAAAATGCATGAAAATAAAGAGGGAAAATGGTACAAATAAATCATATATCAACCACGTTGAATTTCAACGTCCGACACCCTCCCTCACAACAACCACCACCAACAAACACGACAACAACAACAAGAAACTCATCGACAAAACGACAATAACACGACAACAACAACAACAACAACAACAAGAATTGCATAAGACAATAACATTATATAATTAAAATTAAACAAATACAAAACAAATGGTTTGTAATTTACAAATCAAATTAAACAAGATTCAAGAAGCGAATTGAGAATGAATAGAATTAACAAGAATCAAGACAATAGAAACATTACTAATCTAATTAAAATCAAATTATACAAACTAAATTTAAACTAATTAAAAAAAACCGACTTACTTGAGAATAAAGAAGGAAATTGAGAAGAGAAACGAGAAAGGTTCGTGTTGCGGTGGTCCGTGGTGTTGTTGCGGTAGTGGTGCAGGTGCCGCGGTGGTGGTGTAGGTGCTGAAGTGGCGGTGGTGGTGCGGCGTGCTAAGGGTGAGTCAGAGAGTAAGAGTGAAAGAAAGAGGGTAAGGGTATGTTGGTTTTTTTTTTTTTAAAAACGTCGATAATTCGTTATAAAACGACGTTTCACAACAATTACATCACAACACCAACATGGATTCAAGATGAAAGATTGTCATAAAATTCTCAAATTTACTTAAAACAAGGAACTACACACAAAGTTATCAACTTTCAATTCAAAGTTACCTATCTTAGAGCCTCCACATTGGTTGATTTTTACCTCCCAAATATTCTCTCTCTCCTTAGTTGGGGTGCTCCATCAATGTGAAAGGTTTTCAATCATTTGGGGCTCCCCTAGTTTTAGGGAACCTTCTTAAATTGAAAGCCCAATAAAAAACAACCATGTGGCAGGTGAGACATGGAATATTAGTAAATAGTTTTTTTGTTGGGAAACCCCATTAGTACAGGAGTTATTAATGAAATGAGAAGGGTAATTTATAAAGTTAGTGGAAAATGTTATGGGGGAATGAGAAAAAGAGAAAAAAAATATATGGGGAGATCCATGGATGTAGATGCTATTACCAATAGAGAACACATAAAAAGGATGTAATATGAGTTACCTAATCCATCTGTAGGTCACTTGTGTCACCACACTAATAGATAGAGGAGAATGGTGCGAAAATGGTGAAATTTGGTTAAAAACGATCCAATCCAAAAGAAGTGGAGCGAAGTCTGGTTCAACCAAACCCATTAAAGCCGAGGGACTCGATATACCCCTTTATATTCCGACACAGATTTATTTCTCCAGATTCCTCTACTACTCGAGTAATCTACGATGCGACTGATACCATTGCCACGCAACACCAACACCAACACCAACTTCATCTTCTTTCTGTCACTTTTCTTCACTACAGCATTAACTAAACAAATCCCAACAACAACAACAACAAGAAGAACTGCAACACTACCATCATTACCCTCTGAAATAATCTCAAGATTCCAAGAATACCTCAGAATCAACACTTCACAACCAAACCCTGATTACTCCAAAGCTGTTGACTTTATCCTATCTCAAGCTAAATCACTGTCCCTTGAATCCCAAGTTATTGAATTTGTCAAGGATAAACCTCTTATCTTGCTCAAATGGCCTGGTCTATTCCCTAATTTACCCTCCGTCCTCCTCAACTCTCACACCGACGTCGTTCCGGTTGAATCACATAAGTGGTCCTACCCTCCCTTTCAGGCCCACATCGATTCTCATGGCAATATTTTTGCTAGAGGTTCTCAGGCAAGCTATTTACTACTCCCTACTCCCTCCTTTTAATGAATTCCATACGTTTGATTCAAATGATACGAAGTATTGAATAGGGGCTCATCCAAATCATAATATGTCACAATACAGATACTGAAAAGAACTCAGTTAATTCATAAATTCTTGTTTAAGACGGAATATCCCTCGTAAATTTAAAATGGGTCACCTAGATATATAAGACAAAATCATAATGCCTAGAAGAAACTAGCAAAAAAAAATTGTCCCATATAACTAAATGGGTATTAATTGACATGTTTTAAGCTTTAGACAGAAATGTCCGTCTTAAGAGAGACCAACCGAGGAGGAAATAAAATGTGTCCCTTCATTTCCTTCCATAGGATGCAGTTAGAATGTATGGTGGCTCCTGTAGGTGTTTGTGCAGTGGCTTCCATGGCTATTTTTCACTCTAATACATAATGGACAGGCTAATTCAAGGGTGAAATGGTATTCTTGTAGGACATGAAATGTGTGGGTATGCAGTACTTGGAAGCTATCCGGAACCTGAAGAGTACAGGTTTTGAGCCAATACGCACCATATATTTGTCATATGTGCCGGATGAAGAGATTGGAGGACGTGATGGGGCTGAAAATTTTGCTAAATCTCATGTTTTTAAACAGATGAATGTGGGGTTTGTGTTGGACGAGGGAAGGCCATCCCCTGATGAAAACTATCATATATTTTATGCGGAGAGGTCCCCAATGTGGTTGGTAATTAAGGCTATTGGAGCACCTGGACACGGGGCAAAACTGTATGACAATACAGCTACGGAAAATTTGTTGAAGAGCATTGAGAGTATACAGCAATACCGAGCATCACAGTTTGAGTTGTTGAAGGCTGGCTTGAAAACTGCTGGGGAAGTGGTTTCAGTTAATGTGGTGTTTTTAAAAGCTGGCATACAAACTCCTGCTGTGAGTCTCGTTCAAATTATCTGTACCTTGTGATTTTTGTTACAATGGTTGCGGCTTATGATGGTAGTCGGTCTTGTATGAAACTGTCTCACTCACATGTGATGAAACTATGAAAGACTGTTTTATATAATATTTTATGTATGCTCTAATGTGCTCTTGTGTTACTGTCTCTACATGTTGTCTAATAGGGCTTTGTTAGGAATATACAACCATCTGAAGCTGAAGCTGGTATTGACATTCGGGTTCCACCAACTATTGATCAAGTCGCATTTGAGAAACGCATTGCTGACGAATGGGCTCCAGCTTTGCGCAACATGACATTTAAGGTAGAAGCGCTTACTACTTAAAATGAGTATTTTCCTTGCTATTGTTTTCACATATTGGTTAGTTTTGTGGACATTGTTGTCTTCTAATTCTCTAAGTGCATTGCTTGTGCTTTTCAACCTTCGTGACATATCAGTTTGAGGAGAAGTTCTCAGTGCTTGACAAATTTGGAAAGCCAGCTATGACGGTTGCAAACAGTTCAAATCCCTGGTGGATGCTGTTAGAAGAAGCTATCCATGATGGTGGCGGAAAACTTGAAAAGCCAGATATTTTTCCCGGTGGAACGGATGCTAACTTCTTTAGGCAACAAGGAATTCCGGCTATAGGATTTTCTCCAATAGCCAATACCCCAAGCCTGGCTCATGGCCACAATGAGGTACAGATTCTGATTTCTCTGTTTATCCGTTACTGACTAGTCTCTTTCAATGATGTGGCATTCTGCAACTTCCTATTTTTTCTTACTGCCTTAGGTTTTAAACTCCAAGGGCGTGATTGGATAGAAAAAGTGGAGGGGAAGAGAAGGAAGGGGAATGTAGGGGAGGTAAAGGGATGGAAGAGAAGGGGAGGGGGAATGGAGGAAAGGAGGTTTGCCTCCAATCTCTCCTTCATTGGCGGGATTTTAATTTGCCTTGGAGGACGAACCCCATTTCCTCCCTTCAAAATCACTCCACCTCATTTTGTTAACCAAATAAAGGGAAATACATCCCTCCATTTTCCTCCAAATCCTGTCATCCAAACACACCCTAAGGTGTTCATCTTATTTAGCTCATTACAATTTTCCTATCTCCAATCCCATACACATTCGTTTATTTTACCCTTTTTTTGTGAGAATTATATTTGAAGGGTAAACAAATGATTGAGACGGAGAGTGTATTTGAAATCCGGTAGGAAAAACTTTGTAATGGTCGTTTAATGCTGCAGTTCCTAAATCAAAGGGAATACCTTAAAGGAGTCAACATTTACGCATCTATCATCAAAGCTTTCGCCTCTAAGCCAGAACTCAAAACGACCGAAGTTCTGAAAGACGAGTTGTAAGAGGATGCCTAATATTTCTACGGTAAGATAACTGAATCACAGCATGTTCGCCACCACACTGGCTGACTGGCATCCTTTTGGTGCAATGTACTTGTCCATATAATCATTTTATTGTTTTCATAGTTCCATATAACTATTCTCCTCCAAGTCGCATTTATATGTTTGGGAGCATAGTTTGTTAGATTCTTCTTTAACCAAATACGATGGCCTATTGTGAACTAGGTCAAGTGGATCGAATCCTCAGTCCCCGACAATAAACTACACGTCAATGTTGCATCCTCTACCGAGTTCTATTTCTTCTACTCCGAAATCCAATTACGTATGAAGTAATTGTAACAATATCCTTACAAAAGCTTAAAAACAAGAAAATGATAAAATTGCCTTTGAAAGTTTGTTATCGGACAAGTTAATTTCAGAATCTTGGCAATTTCGTAGAAGCGGCATTTCCGTTTTCATCTCTTTTACCGTCTCATCAGTAAATAAGGAAGTCATTAATGAAGTAATGATTAATGAGCTCTCAACGGAAGAGAGCAATCGGACACTTGGTGAAATCTTATCTACATAAATACAAGAACATTTCAAGCATCCTCATGCGTCCACATCATCATATGAAGTTTTTTTAAAAAAAAAAAAATACTTTGGAGGCGACAAAAGCTTTGTCGTTGAAAGTTCTTAACTTTGAAAGGAGCCTTCAAGCTCAAACTACGCTTGTGAGGAGCTCTTTTGATCGTCTTGATGCCTTGGAACATTGCACTCGTCCCGATTACGTTAACCGTATAAGACCCGTCAAATCTAGCTTTGCCTTACTGTGACGATCCGCACACTTCGAACCCTTAGAATTATTGATGCTTATGTAATTTCATTTCCCTTGTATATTTTTAGTAAATACTTTCCTAGTTTAGCATAGTTAGTATAGCTTTTCTTTCCAAAAATAGGTATATCGCTATTCTACACTTTCAATGTTTTTTGCTACCAGGATGTAAATATCAAATTTCCCTCTTTAGGGAGTACTAGTGAATGAAAATCTGCTTCCTACCTTGTGCCTTCGTGTTGCTTGTTGTTGCTTTGTTGTGAATGACTCTTAGCCTTCATTTTTCTAACAAGCCGTGTTTGTGGGATCGACACTAGGATCCCGACTCACACCCGAGACCGATTACGAATGCTTAGTGCTTGACAAGCACTAGTGCTTAACGCTCTCGTTGCAATCCTGTCGAGTGTTGCCGAGACCCGAGTATCGTGCTAGTGAGCGATCCTTCACTGGTACGAAGATCTTTGTCGCTTGCATCTTGCCTTGAGCCGGGCAAGGGTGCGCGCCACGATCCGGCAAAAGTACCGGACCGTGACACTTACCTATAGCCTATTTTAGCACTTTCCTTTATTAGCTCTTAGCTCTTTTACTTTTCTAATGGTGAATTTTGCACAACTTTACCATTCGGCCCATTTTGGCAATCTACTTGTGGTTATGGCCCAAGTAGTTCTAAAACATGTTGTTATTCGGCCCTTTTGGCTTTAGACATGTTTTCTTTTAAGTTTGTATGCTATTTTAATTTCTAGGTACTTATGTTTATCTATGGTCTATTTATTTCTTATATCGTTCTTATCTCTTGTCTCGTCTTATATTATTCTAGTTATTTTATGTTTGTTCTTATCTTTTCGATGATGTCAAGAGGGGGAAAGAAAGTCTATGGTAAGCATCTACCTAAGCTTGCTCCTTGTTAAGACCGATTGTCTCTTAAAGTCCTTTTAAGTTTCGGTTTTGTATTAATCGTCTTGATCTTGCGTTGATCTTTATTATCAAGATGACAGTATTATATTGAGGGGGAACTACATACTTAGTCACAATTTTATGAGACTTTCCATCATCAAAAAGGGGGAATTTGTTGAACCATATAGAATACGGAGTATATGTTTATGTTTTGATGATGTCAAGAGTGGTTTACTTTTTATATACTCGTTGCGCGTAATCGTTTGTTTAGTCCTTTCAGTTTAGACTTACTATTTGTCAAGCTTAGAAAATTGTGATGAAAGTATACAAGACTATGTTAACATTATAGTTAACAATTAGCCATTAAAAAGTATTTTGAGGAGGTTGGGTCGGATAATGGTAACATTATAGTCTGTCCACTCTCGGCAAAAATCAAGTTTCTATTAAATTTCTTGTGGAACACGGTTATGCCGAGAAGGGGTGGAAAGCCATGGCGGCCGATCAATCTCTTACCTTGGAGGCGACAAAGGCCTTGTCATTGAAAGTTCTTAACTTTGAAAGGAGCCTTCAAGCTCAAGCTACGCTCGTGAGGAGCTCATTTGATCGTCTTGATGCCTTGGAACATTGCACGCGTCCCGACTATGTTAACTTGTATAGGACTCGTCCAATTTAGCTTTGCCTTGCCTATTGCCCGATTTAGCACTTTCCTTTTTTAGCTTTATCTTATTTTGCTTTCTAATGGTGTATTTTGCACAACTATCCCATTCGGCCCATTTTGGCACATTACTTGTGGTTATGACCCAAGTAATTCTAAAACATGTTGTTATTCGGCCCATTTGACTTTAAACATGTTTTTTCTTAAGTTTGTGTGTGCTTTAATTTCTAGATGCTTATGTTTATATATGATCTATTAGTTTCTTATATCGTTTTTATCTCTTGTCTCGTCTTATATTATTCTAGTCATTTTAAGTTTGTTCTTATCTTTTCGATGATGTCAAGAGGGGGAAAGAACATCTATGGTAAGCATCTACCTAAGCTTGTTCCTTGTCAAGACCGATTGTCTCTTAAAGTTCTTTTAATTTTCGGCTTTGTGTTAATCGTCTTTGTGGACAAGGCCCTCGGGAACTGCGTCCGAGGGATCCACACCCGGCATAATCGACTCGAGGTTCTTTCGAATCGAATTAAGACAAATTAGAGTCGCCACCAAGTTTTTTGGGAACTTGGAACCGTTCAAGTCAACTTTACACCTTTCATCGAAAAGCATAAAGCCAATCGACTACGAGTGATTAAAGATAAAGACTTGTACCCTATATCACTCGATTTGAATGACTCTTGTAATCCAATGGTATTTAGACGGATCCACAAACCATAGATCTTGAGTAAGGGGTGAGGGTACGTGTTGGGAAGCCCATAAGGACACCCAACCCCGCCCGTCGATAACGGCCTCTACTAAGTCAAGTGTCGGATTTCAAACAAGGTCATAGCTACTACGATGTATGATATGCAAACGTTGTTTTAACCCTATCATGTGAAGTTTCTATGTCGATTTAGATGCAACTAAACTAACTTTGTCAAAGTTGTAATTTAGCATGTGGGTTGATTGATCTAACAACATGCAAAACAAAGCAAACAAGGCTTAAATGGGAATGGGGGAGCCGTTGGGATCTACCTATTACAAACCGGGCATTTCATGCCGACACAACAACGAATTAAAGATACAACTCGATCTAAATACAATTTCTTCATACAAAACAATACACGACAACACACACGGCCGTTTGGCCTAGAAAACCGTGCACATGAGGGGTGGCCCACGGCTCACATGACCCACGGCCTTGGGTCACTCCTCGTAATGCGTGCTCGCGCTTAATCTCATCGAATTAGACATAGGGCTACGCACCAAAGCATGCATTAGCATAAACCGGGCCATGTTGCTTTAGACAACATGCGGTTTACTACGCTCCTACAAGCATTGGGGAATAATCGTCTAACCAAACAAGACCAAGGTTTTTGAAAAGGTTTTGACTCAAAAGAAGTAAAACAAACTCGAAAATTACAACTCGATAAACAAACGATAAATTACAAGCTAACAAACGACAAAGAACAAAAGGTAAGAAGCAAACGAGACAAAGAAAGACGTGGCCAACCCCACGGCCTAAAGCCACGGCCCAAACCAACGGCCAAGATAAGGTCAACCTAGTTCCTAAGTTAAATTCATTGGTTAGATCGAATGTTTGCGAAAAGGGATAGGAAACAAGTTAGAAAACGAGTTAGAAACAAAGTTGATTGATTGTCGCGCAAAGTGTGTTATTCTACACGGCCTAAGGGTCCAATTAGGTCAGATATCATAAGATTAACGCTTACTCGTCGAGTGTTAATAGGAAGGTGCTAATCACGCACTCCTATGCTAGCGAGAAATCAAGTGATAAGAAAGATGCGTTCAATTATTTACAGAATTGTTAGATCGGTTTTTAAAGCTATGTCGATGTACCCTAATGTGTCTAATTAGGTTATTAAATTAATTTAAAGTCATCTAAATACGCCATAGATTAACAATCAGAGGTTAAACTAACATACAACGGGTCCTAGGGTATGTCGAATTG
Organism: Silene latifolia; assembly: GCF_048544455.1. NCBI lineage: Eukaryota > Viridiplantae > Streptophyta > Magnoliopsida > Caryophyllales > Caryophyllaceae > Silene > Silene latifolia. The sequence continues at coordinate 53,527,460 of NC_133536.1, forward strand.
GCCGAAATAACAAAGGGGTCAAAAGCGAAGAGCGAAGTTAGAAACTCGTTTTATTTATGCCCTACCTTGAACACGAGGATATGTAAATGAGACGGGGGTGTACGACCGACTGAAGTAGCGGTTTATTTTCCCATCTCAAGTCAACGCGGGTGTTCATGGCGGTACTTTAACTCATACTCGGACTAACTAGTTTCATAGTTAATTTAAAACAAACGATAAACAAAACGAAAAAACAAACAAAAACAAACAATAAAAACAAACATAAAACAAACGAAATAAAAGGGAAAAGAGGAGGATTTGATGCACCCTCAACCTACATGTATCGTTGACACCGTCTTGGGTCGTAATCGATGGTAGATTTTATCTCGAGAGGCCGTCGTCGACGAAGAATAAAGCAAACACGCGTTTTGGAAACTTTCGGACGCGATTTTCAAACGACGATATCTCCCTCGTTTCACGACGAAAATTCGATTTAAAAGATGTTTTGAAAACTAGAAAGAGAGGAGAACAGGGATCTTAAAGCAACCCCTGCTCGTTTTGGGTTATTGGGCACGAAAAACGAGCACAAACAGAACTGGACAGACAAGAATAAACCGCGAAAACAGAGTGTTATTTCACTCTGTTTTTCGAGGGATTTCGTGTACTCTCAAGGGCAATTTGGCTCGTAAATCTTTGTCTAATGTGTGGATGGATGTTATGTGGTTAATTAGGAACAAGAAACTCGAGTTTTGATGGAGGTTTGATGGAGGAACGAATGAGTTTTCGAAGAGGACACACAAACAGTTTCAGTTTGTGTGTCGGTTTGGTTTAGGGTTTTTGAAGGATGTTTAGGGTTTGTTTCTGAGGTTTAAAGCTTGTGTGTGATGCTTGGATGTATGGAGAACTTATAGGAATGAATGTATGGTGAAGGGGTGGTATTTATAAGGAGTTAAAGTAGGTTAAAAGAGAGGGAGAGGCAATCGGGCTCAATCCCGTATGGCTGCTGTCCATCGGTTTTTGTGAGGGTTTGAGGGGGGTTTTCTTGGTGATTAAGCTAGGATAATATGGGTAGGATACTGGGTATGGGTTAGGGTTAATGGGTACGGGTATTGGTAGTGTTTGGAGCGGGTTTTGGGCTCGGGATTGAGCTGCCAAAACAGGGGCTGCTCGGTTTATGCGTGGGCTGGTTGGGGTTGTTTAGGACGAGAATTTGGACCATGGTTTGGGGGGTTCGAACAAGGGTGGATGGGTAGAGGCTTAGATGGGTTAGTTTACTCGAGATTCGTGCCAATTCGTAAAGGAAACGGGCTCAAAAACCGAGCTAAAATCGAGTTCAAAACAAGTGTTCAAAACGAGTTCTTTTCGATTTTCAAAACGATTTTTCAAATCAATTAACCCATTAAAATAAATGACTTTTCAAATCAAATATACTCATAAAATGATCTTTCAAATCAATTATTTATTTTATTTTCAATAAAATAAACTTGGGAAAATAAATTCAAAATAAAATAAAATAAATTGAATTTACCTAAAAAAAAACATAATTTAAATATCATTTAAATTAACAAAATGAACTCACTAAAAAAACATTAATTTAAATATCATTTAAATAATAGAATGAATTCATTTAACAAAAACATTAATTTAAATATCATTTAAATTAATAAAATACTTCATCGACGACGCCCATTCTACATCGTAAAACGAGCTCCAAATAATGACAGTGACAACTAAAGAATACATGTGTCCTATCATCATCGGGTGTTTGTCGGGTTCTCTATAAATTCCAATATCGACGGATACGGGTATCTCTGAGCCCCCACTTTGACCGAGGCTTGGACAAGGCGAAAGTCAAAGTATACCCCAGGTCCCTCTCGACCTGAGGATTCTTCGGGTCGTTTATAGTCCATTAGACTTGCGTATATAAGCTCGCCAGCCATAAGAAGAGATCATACCTGAAACTTCGTCGGGGATTGCCTCTTGCTTCTGTTGTGTCAAGTTGTCCTCGTTGGTCGTCGACCCACAAATTGCATATATGGTGGATTGAGCCTTATCCTTAGGCGCCTACGTATCCGTTCCTGACGGAATCAAACCCGCGTCGTAGTTTAAGAATCGCCGACACTTGCCCAAAGTTTATCATCTGCTGGCGTTTGTCCAAAATTCATCGTCTGCTGACATTTGCCCAAAATTTATCATCTGCTGGCACTTGTCCGAACGGGACGGGACTTTCCATGGAGGTTGCCGCCGCTTTCCTCATTTGCTTTCAGCTACGGAATTCTTCCATTTCATACTCTTGTATTGAATTGAATTCTTGGTGGATGTCATCCTTTACATCTTGATAATGGTCTCTGAAGCCAACGGCTTCAGAGCCCCCAGTTTGCAATGGCTCTAAAGTCGAAGACTTTAGAGCCCCCAGTTGAAGCATATCCTGCTATATTTGAAACACAAGAACGCACTAGCAATAATTATCACATAAGCACATTTGGATCATCGATCTTGAAATTGGATCATTTGAAATACTAGGTCATCGACCCGAAAATTGAATTTGAAAAATTTGAATGATTGGGCCATCGACCCGAATTTTGAATTTGACATCACTTGGAATGTTGGGTCATCAACCCGAAATTTGAGTTTGAAATACTGGGTCATCGACCCGAAATTTGAACATGTTGAAAATTTTGAATAATTGGGCTATCGACCCAAAAAAGATTCTACTACTTGGATCATCTATCCACAATTCGCAAAAAGTTTTTGAAATTTTGAAATTTTAAAATTTTTGAAATCGAACCTTGACGGGTGAGCATGAAATACGACACAGACACTCTGTATGACTCATAAACAACGTGGGCATAGCCCGCTACCGTAAAACAAAAAAGGAAAATAAAACCGTAAGTGTGCATGGGTTTTAGTCCAAATATTGACTTGTTGAGGGTAGAAATGTAAATTGGCCATTCTGGCGCCAAAAGATGGCAAATGGGAATCACAAGGCCATCGGACTTGAGACAGAGATATCGTATGGCATGGGCGTGCTCCCAAGGGCACATGGGGATCAAGATCACTTGGCATTGACAAGGTGGATTAAAATCACAGAGCAACAACGTTGGCTTCGCCCAGATACTAAACACAGACTGATTTTATGAGAACACCTAGACATCACATATCACTCTTGTTGGGAACATTCTGTCACTCTTCTCCTCGCCTCCTTTCTTTTCAGCGAGTATTCATCATTTCTTGCCACCGCCTTCTTTCTTTTCAGCGGGCTTTTACTATTTTTCTTCCACGCCTTCTTTCTTTTCAGCGGGTTTTTCATATTTTCTGTTCCCAACACAAACCTACATCTATCTGACTCAGCATCTTTGCCTACACCGTTAGATAAAGCTCATTCTGAGACTTGATACTATTCATCTGAACCTATATCCTTATCCTAGCCTACACCGAGTGCTAAGACCGACTCAAACAAAGGTGGCTTCATTTGTTAACGATCTTTCGTCTACATCTGGACCTGAAGCTAGGACTGAGAAGACTCCTAAGACTGACTCACAGGCGACAGGTGTGTGGAAACGGTTGGGTTCAAAGGCACACTCGGGCTCAGCCTTAGAAGGGAGGCTTGGTCCTCGCTTGAGTGTAAAAGATAGGCTGGGCCCTCGGGAGGAAATGATGATCCCTCCTAAGAAGCGCGCTAGACAGAACACAACTACCCCTCCTCCACAGGAGCCTCGGTCACGTGACCCAAAAGGCAAAGGGAAGAAGAAGATGTAGGAGCCTTCGACTCCAAATATATTATTTAATACTACTACTTATTATTTGTTGCTAGCTGTTTTTTTTTTCTTTTTGAAGGATGTAATGGGCATCGCCCGATCTTTAATAAGACTTACTATCTATTAAAATTCCCAGTTTCTGCATAAAATTTCATTTTATTCAAAGAAGGGTCGGTTGTACTCCTTTAAAGAGCTGCCTACGTATCTGTTATCAACAGAATCAAACCGAGCTCGTAGTTCCACAAAACAATTGCGTTACAACTATCAGTTTATAACGCACAAAAAGCAGCGAAGCAAAAGTGCCGCGGCCTAGACTCGCTCACGAGCACTGCAATTCAAAATTTTATTTTATGACATTGAGAGTGAGTTCTAAGGATAGTATTTCTTCAGTTGATCCAAATTCGTCGGATTCGCGAAGTCATTTCCATCTAGATCTGTCAGTCTGACCGCGCCTCCCGATAATATCTTCTTTACCATGTAAGGACCGGCCCAGTTCGGCTTGAATTTTCCCCTCGGGTCAATTGGTAGTAAAGCGCGAACGGACTTTAGGACTAAATCCCCATCTTTTATTCCTCGAGGTTTCACCTTCTTGTTAAATGCCCTTTGTATCCTCTTCTGATAGAGTTGAACATGGTGTAATGCATTTAACCGTCGCTCGTCGAGCATGACCAAGGAATCATACGGCTTGCGCCCGATCGGCCGTGGGGACGACTTTCTAACAGGATCCTTAAAGAAGGTACCTCTAATTCGATAGGTGAACTCGCTTCCATCCCATATCTTAAATAGAACGGAGTTGCTCCGTGTGTTTGTGCGAATAGACGTTCGTATCCCCACAAAGGCGAACGGTATCTTTTCCGGCCACTCGCGATAATTGTCGGTCATCTTTCTGAGAATCACGGTGATTGTCTTGTTGGCGGCTTCCACCGCCCCATTTGTTTGAGGTCGATAAGGTGACGACTTGTGGTGTTTGATTTTATACTTTTCAAGTATTACTAGCGATTTCGGCACTGGAAGTGAGTGCCATGGTCGCTAATGAGCTCATGCGGCACCCCATATCTGCAAATGATTTCATTCTGAATGAACTTTGCTACCTGCTTTGCTTGTAGAACCTTGTATGATTTCACTTCTACCCACTTCGTGAAGTAATCGATGGCGACTAGCATGAAACAATGCCCAATTGTTCCGGATGGGTTGACCTTTCCAATAATGTCGATTCCCCATGTTGAGAAAGGCCATGGTGATGTCAAAGTATATAACAATGATGGCGGCACGTCTTTGTATGTTTGCGAAGATTTGGCAATTATGGCAATGTTTGACATATTGGCGATAATCTGTCTCCATCGTGGTCCAATAATACCCTAATCTCATGATTTTACGAACCAAAGATATGGGCATTCATGTGTGGGCCACACTCTCCGTCATGGACTTCTTCCATGACTCTTTTCGCAGTTGGTGAGTCTATGCATCGCAGAAGGATATTTTGCGCGGTCTTTTTGTACAATTGTCCGTCATTGGTTCTAACGAACTGAGCGGCTAGCATTCGAATAGCGCGCTTTCCGCGGTTATCCATGTCGGGTGGATACTCTCCTGATTCTTTAAATTTCAGAATAGCATGATACCAGGGTTCGGCCTCGGTTTCTTCTGTGTCTCCGATTACATTAACATAAGCAGGTGATGATCTTCGTTCGACACATATTGGCATAGTATCCATATGATCCGGTATGTTGATCAGAGCAGCTAGTTTTGATAGTGCATCAGCAAACTGGTTTTCGTCTCTGGGGAGGTGCACGTACTTGACCTCGGCGAACAACTTTTCTAGTTCTTCGATTTTCGCTTGGTACGGAGCCAAGCTATCACTACGGGTTTTCCACGTCCCGGCCACTTGATTGATCACTAGTGACGAGTCCCCATGTACTACAAGCTTTTTGATGCCTAACTCGAGAGCACTGTGCAAACCGAGTAGGCATGCTTCATATTCGGCCGCGTTATTAGTGACGTTAAAGTCCAACTTGATCGAGATGGGAACATGTTCACCTTCTGGTGAAATGAGTAGAACTCCTATCCCGTATCCCCTATAGTTCGATGCTCCATCGAAATAGAGGTCCCACGTATCATTGTCTATGTGAACGATATCTTCGTCGGGAAACGACTACGTATCCACAACCTCAGTTTCTTCTATCGGGTTATCCGCCAGGAAGTCTGCAACCGCCCTTCCCTTTATAACTTTTAGCGGTACATATTTCAGGTCGAACTCGGAAAGCATTAAAGTCCATCTTGACACCCTGCCGTTTAGAATTGGTTTTTCAAACAAGTATTTGATTGGGTCCATCTTCGAGTGGATGCAGACACTATGACTGAGCATGTAGTGTCGTAACTTCTTTGTCGCCCATACTAAAGCCAAACATGTCTTCTCGAGCTGAGTATACTTGATTTCATACTCCAAGAACTTTTTACTAATGTAGTAAATCGCTCTTTCCTCTTTATCGACTGTCTGCGCCAAAGCCCCCCCCATTGCAAAGATCCGTGATCGTAAGATACAATAAAAGTGGTAACCCAGCCGTTGGTGGGCTGAGCACGGGAGGGAAAGATAGTATTTCTTTGATCTTATCGAACGCAGCTTGACAGTGATCATCCCATACGACGTGTTCCCCGACCTTCAATTTCTTGAAAATTGGCTCGCATATCATAGTTAGCCTTGCCACGAACCGACTTATATATTGGATTCTTCCAAGGAAACCTCAAATTTCCTTCTCGGTTTTCGGGTGAGGCATTTCCATTATGGCCTTTATTTTTGATGGGTCCACCTCGATGCCACGGTGGCTAACGATGTGACCCAACAGTTTGCCGGATGTGACTCCGAATGCGCATTTTTGTGGATTCAACCTCATGTTATACTTGCGCAGTCGCTCGAAGAATTTGCGTAACGTACCAAGGTGGCCATCACGCTCCTTTGACTTGACAATCATGTCGTCGACATAAACCTCGACTTCCTTGTGCATCAAATCATGTAACAATGTTGTCGCGGTCCTCTGGTATGTAGCCCATGCGTTTATCAACCCAAAAGGCATTACTGTCTAGCAATAGGTTCCCCATTGCGTTCTGAACGCAGTCTTATGCATATCTTCTTTCGCCATCTTGATCTGATTATAACCGGCGTATCCATCCATAAAGGACAGTAACGCGTGTTTTGCCGTGTTGTCCACCAGGATGTCGATGTGAGGTAACGGGAAATCGTCCTTCGGACTTGCCTTGTTTAAATCCCGGAAATCAACACAAACCCGAACTTTACCATCTTTCTTAGGCACTGGTACGACGTTAGCCACCCAGTCCGAGTATTCTGACACCTTGATGAACCCAGCTTTGAGTTGCTTGTCGATTTCTTCTTTGACCTTTAGAGACCAATCTGTATGCATTTTGCGTAGTTTCTGCTTGACCGGCTTATATCCCGGCTTGATTGGGATCCTGTGCTCTGTAATTTCCCTATCAATGCCTGGCATGTCTTTGTAGGACCATGCGAAAACATCTTTGAACTCATGCAACAAATCAATGAACCCCTGTCTTTCGGTGGGACTTAAAGTAGTTCCTATTTTAAGCTCTTGTGGTTCTAAGGTTGTACCTACATTGATAGTTTCGGTATCTTCGATGACCGAGGTTTTCTGTTCGTACTCTTCCAACCCTTTTATCAACTGTAGAGGTGGTTCCATTTCTTCTTCTTCTTCTTCTTCGACCAACTGTTCATCCTCGACCCCAGTCTCAATGTCATTATTAAAACAATCATTTTCAAAGTTTGAATTGCAATGTAAGTAAGACAAGTCGTAAGCAAACTGGTTCATATTATTATTGATTTGAAATTGCGCGAAATGCGCTAACATTTGAGCCAACCGGTCGAGCTCGTGGCGAGATAGGGGTATTCGGGACAGGCCCCGGAATACCGCCATTAGGAAAAGGTGCATAGGAAGGGAAAGCTAGGGGAGGGGTATTTTCAACACCTGACTCCTTAGACTCAATCTTAGGACCTAACTCAGACTCAGACTCAGACTCCGACTCAGACTCAGAATCGGTAACATCATCTGGCTTGAACATCTCTCCTTCTCCCGTTGTCAACTTGAAAAGGAGTCCTTTGTTATCAGTCCACTTGATTGTTTTCCGCCATCCCGTGTTGGTCCTAAGAGGATCCACATCGGTGATGAGGGTAGATGGGTCAAATCGCTCGCTTCTCAGGATCATACTTACCAAATCTTCGTTTGGTATTGGTGATTTCTTCTCTTCACCGAAAAGGAGACCCATAGCTTTTCTCGTCATTTATTGGATCCGGTTTGGTTTCTACTGGCATCACGGTCAGAATGTCTTCAGGGATGTAGTAGCAATCTTGGAATACTTCGATTCCTGGGACCATAAGGTTCTTCTTTGGGTCAAAGATAGGTTCGGGGAAGTCCATGCAAGGGAGTTCTTCCCCAGCTTTCACGAAGTGACCATTGAGAGTTAGGTGATACGGTCCCATTTTAATATCTCGATCTTCGATCGTTCTTCCCTTCTTTTCCCGTAGATCTTTCTCAGTGGGCTCATATCCGAGCCCGAAAGTTACTCCTTTGGCTACGGGTGGTTTCAACTTGAAAGACTCCTCCTTTCTAGGATATAAAGAGAAACCGAAGTACTTCCCGGTCTTGAGAATCACCTCGCAGACATGACTTCCCGTGTATAGATCCATATTTTCTGCTTCGGAGTTCAACTCGATCATGTTGACAATCTCGAAACCACATGCGTCATTGGCAGCTTCGACCCTTACTTCAGAAGTAATGTCTCCTCCCCACGCATTGGCGTGGCGTCAATGGTGACGGTTTTGCCATTGAGTGGGACCTTGATTTTTCGATGCAACGTTGATGTTACGGCCCTTGTAGCGTGGATCCAAGGTCTCCCCAACAATAAGTTGAAGGATGAGCAAATGTCAATTACTTGGCAATTTATTTTCTTTTCCACTTGCCCAGTCTGTACTACTAGATCGACAAGTCCACTCACTCGACGCACAGTGCCATCGAATGCCCGGACTGTCTGTGTAGTGGGGATGAAGTCATTCTTCTCCAAGCCCAGAATATGCGCCGTTTTCAGAGGGAGTACGTTGACGGCCGATCCGTCGTCAACCAAGGTCATAGGGATGTGCTTGTTGAGACACACGGTAGCAATATAGAGGGCCAGGTTATGTCGAGGCCCGAACGGTGGCAAATCTTCGTCGGAGAATGTCACAGCGTTGGTAATCTGAGGCCGATTCTGGGCGATGTGAGTGACCATGTCCGCAGGAGTAGCATTCGACGATACGGTCATGTTCATCAAAGCTTGTAACAAAGCTTGACGGTGTTCGAAAGAGCTCAAGATAAGTTGCCAGATAGACACGTCGGCCTTAGTCTTTTGGAGTTGCTTGATGAGGGAAGCCTCGGAGGTCGACCCTTCACCAAGAACTTCGACCACTACCGGTTCTTTGAGAGGCGGCTTGTTCGGGGTATCTTTAGCTTTCTCCACACGATACGGGCGTCCGGATCTAGTCAAATGGTTTGACTCCAGGGCATCTTGCCTCACCTTTAAGATTTCTTCTTGGGTGTGACGGATTGTCGCGCCTTTGACGAGGTAAACATCATCCTCGTCATCAGCCCAAATGCCATTGATTTCATTGCCGCTTCGGAGTATGTAAGGAGTACAATCGACAACAAAATCCCCGAATGTAATCTCGTTTCTCGAGCTTGGTAGGAATTCGGAGCAATCTACAAACATTCTTCCGACGAAAACCCCTTTTAGACGACATGGGCGGATCAAGTGAGAGTAATCGACACTATCTTCGGTAGAGACAAAGTTAGTGTGGTCGCCAAACGGATTGGTGACGTTGTTGGGCTTTATGGCCGGGATTGGGAGCGTTCCGTTCTCAATCATATCTTGAATTTCGTGCTTTAGTCTAAAGCACCTTTCAGTATCGTGTCCCTTCCCTTGATGAAAGGCACAGTGGGCATTGGGTTTGTACCATTTGCCTTGTTGTTCAGCAGGTGGATCCGGAGTTGGACCAATGGGCTTCAACTTTCCTTGGGCCATGAGCCTTTGGAGAGCATAGGCGTAAGTGCACCCGATATCGGTGAATACCCTTGGGGCTTGGCGTGGAGGCCTTTTTGACTGTCCATCTAAGAGATTGACAGTTTCAACAAAGTGGGCCGCGGCGGGTGCTTTTGCTTTAGATGACGAAGCCCCTTGGTATCCCTTTGGCTTCTCAGCTTCAGCAATTCGGACATCGTCCTCTACCTTTATCCCGATCCTTATCAATTCTTTGAAAGAACCAAAATTTTGGTATTTCAGGGCATTACGGTAGACAGGTCGTAAATTCTTCACGAACTTATCTACCATCTCGACTTCATCAGGCTTCTTAGCTAGTTTCACGCTTTCAGCGCGCCATCTTGCGAGGAATTCGGTAAAGCCCTCTTTCTCCTTTTGTGTCATAACCTCCAAAGTTCTTATGTTGGTTTGAATCTCAACATTGTCAGCATAGTGCTTACAGAACTCCACCGTAATATCTTCGAAAGTGGGGAAGTTCTTGAGGTCTAGATTATAGAACCACGCCTTTGGGTGTTCACCCAGAGATTGGGCGAAAATTTCAGAGAGCATATCAGCAGGTACTCCCTTCAGTGCTAAGTACCCTTTATAGGCCTTAACATGGTGGACTGGATCTTCTGTGCCCTTGAACTTGGGGATGTCAGTGAGTACCATGTTCGTGGGCAGCTTGTCCTGAACCGGGGCATAGGCCCTAGCATTCTCATAGTGAATGTTCTTCCCCTGAGAGAGCTTCAAACGGTCCTCAATGAACTTGAACCATTTTTCCAGATCAGTCAGTGGTGGGGTAGATGGAGGGGAATCTTCACCCAGCTTAGATTCGATTGCATCCATTCGGGTCATCATGAGGTTCACGGCCTCGGTAAGCTTGTTAACAGCATCTTCCATTGCTTGACGTCGGGTTTTTGGCGGCCTTTCTACAAGAAAACCCCGTACTGAGTCAATATTTAAAGTAAGAGCCCCTGCACACTTAAGGACACGACGCCAACTTGACTCGAACGAAGACTCGACTTGAGATTGATTAAACAAGGGTTCGACTCACGGTTTGATTTGGACATCGGTTCATTTTAGACTCGACAAAACGACATGACTCAAACTGTCATAACTCGATTCTAAACTGGACTTGGTGTGACTAAACCCGTGATTAGGCTAACACAGCCCATGGGTTCGTGTGAAACGTCCATAAGGGCCTAGCTTGGACGTGTTTTGTGGACTATCCTAGACCAAAAGGTCGACCAACATGACTCGAAGCCCAAGAGGTGAGCTTGGGCGACCCAACAAGGTCGTGTTCTAGACTCTTAGAACGAAACACACCCGGCCTAACACGGCCATGACCCGGACACGACTTGACGCATTTCATGCTTGGTTGAGGTTCGAGAAACATTTTGGATCGGATTTGAAAAAAACGAAGGATTGATTTGAAAATGAGATTTGAAATGGGCAGCATGCCGGCTATAAAAGCTCATTTTTGGGCCGAAAATTCTAGTCCTATTTGGGCAGCATTCCGCGTTTTTAAAACCATGCTAGTTTGAAAGTAAGTTGTTCAAAAGTTCGGTTTTGAAAAGGACATGGGAATTTTCGAAAAAAAGACTTGGGAAAACAAATTGCACATTGTCATTCTCATGTTATAAGGATGTATGCTCCTAGACATCTCTAAGTCTCGGCAAGTCTTCTACAAGAAGGTCTATGCCCTCCATCCTTTTGCGGTCTTATAGAGCAAGGTGTCTTAAGGTAAAGTACCTAGAAGATCGTCCCCACCATCAAGAACCACGCGAGGCGGAGTGGAAGCGAGCAATGTGCAGCTTCCTGGCATAGTGGGACGTCGCCCCCCACGCATCACGAAGAAACGCTGGGACGGCCCGGGCAAGTCCTTAAGGGTTTATGCATGAATCGCAGCACTATGAGTAATGTTTTACTTTCCAACACTTTCTTTTCAAGTTTCACCTCGGAGGAAAAGACCCTAGAAACAAAGTGTAACTAGTCCTCTTTTCCCATGAGTCGCCAAATCGTGGACAAGGCCCTCGGGACTGCGTCCGAGGGATCCACACCCGCATAATCGACTCGAGGTTCTTTCGAATCGAATTAAGACAAATTAGAGTCGCCACCAAGTTTTTTGGGAACTTGGAACCGTTCAAGTCAACTTTACACCTTTCATCGAAAAGCATAAAGCCAATCGACTACGAGTGATTAAAGATAAAGACTTGTACCCTATATCACTCGATTTGAATGACTCTCGTAATCCAATGGTATTTAGACGGATCCACAAACCATAGATCTTGAGTAAGGGGTGAGGGTACGTGTTGGGAAGCCCATAAGGACACCCAACCCCGCCCGTCGATAACGGCCTCTACTAAGTCAAGTGTTGGATTTCAAACAAGGTCATAGCTACTACGATGTATGATATGCAAACGTTGTTTTAACCCTATCATGTGAAGTTTCTATGTCGATTTAGATGCAACTAAACTAACTTTGTCAAAGTTGTAATTTAGCATGTGGGTTGATTGATCTAACAACATACAAAACAAAGCAAACAAGGCTTAAAGGGGAATGGGGGAGCCGTTGGGATCTACCTATTACAAACCGGGCATTTCATGCCGACACAACAACGAATTAAAGATACAACTCGATCTAAATACAATTTCTTCATACAAAACAATACACGACAACACACACGGCCGTTTGGCCTAGAAAACCGTGCACATGAGGGGTGGCCCACGGCTCACATGACCCACGGCCTTGGGTCACTCCTCGTAATGCGTGCTCGCGCTTAATCTCATCGAATTAGACATAGGGCTACGCACCAAAGCATGCATTAGCATAAACCGGGCCATGTTGCTTTAGACAACATGCGGTTTACTACGCTCCTACAAGCATTGGGGAATAATCGTCTAACCAAACAAGACCAAGGTTTTTGAAAAGGTTTTGACTCAAAAGAAGTAAAACAAACTCGAAAATTACAACTTGATAAACAAACGATAAATTACAAGCTAACAAACGACAAAGAACAAAAGGTAAGAAGCAAACGAGACAAAGAAAGACGTGGCCAACCCCACGGCCTAAAGCCACGGCCCAAACCAACGGCCAAGATAAGGTCAACCTAGTTCCTAAGTTAAATTCATTGGTTAGATCGAATGTTTGCGAAAAGGGATAGGAAACAAGTTAGAAAACGAGTTAGAAACAAAGTTGATTGATTGTCGCGCAAAGTGTGTTATTCTACACGGACTAAGGGTCCAATTAGGTCAGATATCATAAGATTAACGCTTACTCGTCGAGTGTTAATAGGAAGGTGCTAATCACGCACTCCTATGCTAGCGAGAAATCAAGTGATAAGAAAGATGCGTTCAATTATTTACAGAATTGTTAGATCGGTTTTTAAAGCTATGTCGATGTACCCTAATGTGTCTAATTAGGTTATTAAATTAATTTAAAGTCATCTAAATACGCCATAGATTAACAATCAGAGGTTAAACTAACATACAACGGGTCCTAGGTATGTCGAATTGGCCGAAATAACAAAGGGGTCAAAAGCGAAGAGCGAAGTTAGAAACTCGTTTTATTTATGCCCTACCTTGAACACGAGGATATGTAAATGAGACGGGGGTGTACGACCGACTGAAGTAGCGGTTTATTTTCCCATCTCAAGTCAACGCGGGTGTTCATGGCGGTACTTTAACTCATACTCAGACTAACTAGTTTCATAGTTAATTTAAAACAAACGATAAACAAAACGAAAAAACAAACAAAAACAAACAATAAAAACAAACATAAAACAAACGAAATAAAAGGGAAAAGAGGAGGATTTGATGCACCATCAACCTACATGTATCGTTGACACCGTCTTGGGTCGTAATCGATGGTAGATTTTATCTCGAGAGGCCGTCATCGACGAAGAATAAAGCAAACACGCGTTTTGGAAACTTTCTGGACAGCGATTTTCAAACGACGATATCTCCCTCGTTTCACGACGAAAATTCGATTTAAAAGATGTTTTGAAAACTAGAAAGAGAGTAGAACAGGGATCTTAAAGCAACCCCTGCTCGTTTTGGGTTATTGGGCACGAAAAACGAGCACAAACAGAACTGGACAGACAAGAATAAACCGTGAAAACAGAGTGTTATTTCACTCTGTTTTTCGAGGGATTTCGTGTACTCTCAAGGGCAATTTGGCTCGTAAATATTTGTCTAATGTGTGGATGGATGTTATGTGGTTAATTAGGAACAAGAAACTCGAGTTTTGATGGAGGTTTGATGGAGGAACGAATGAGTTTTCGAAGAGGACACACAAACAGTTTCAGTTTGTGTGTCGGTTTGGTTTAGGGTTTTTGAAGGATGTTTAGGGTTTGTTTCTGAGGTTTAAAGCTTGTGTGTGATGCTTGGATGTATGGAGAACTTAGAGGAATGAATGTATGGTGAAGGGGTGGTATTTATAAGGAGTTAAAGTAGGTTAAAAGAGAGGGAGAGGCAATCGGGCTCAATCCCGTATGGCTGCTGTCCATCGGTTTTTGTGAGGGTTTGAGGGGGGTTTTCTTGGTGATTAAGCTAGGATAATATGGGTAGGATACTAGGGTATGGGTTAGGGTTAATGGGTACGGGTCTTGGTAGTGTTTGGAGCGGGTTTTGGGCTCGGGATTGAGCTGCCAAAACAGGGCCGTTTCGGTTTATGCGTGGGCTGGTTGGGGTTGTTTGGGACGAGAATTTGGGCCATGGTTTGGGGGGTTCGAACAAGGGTGGATGGGTAGAGGCTTAGGTGGGTTAGTGTACTCGAGATTCGTGCCAATTCGTAAAGGAAACGGGCTCAAAAACCGAGCTAAAATCGAGCTCAAAACAAGTGTTCAAAACGAGTTCTTTTCGATTTTCAAAACGATTTTTCAAATCAATTAACCCATTAAAATAAATGACTTTTCAAATCAAATATACTCATAAAATGATCTTTCAAATCAATTATTTATTTTATTTTCAATAAAATAAACTTGGGAAAATAAATTCAAAATAAAATAAAATAAATTGAATTTACCTAAAAAAAAACATAATTTAAATATCATTTAAATTAACAAAATGAACTCACTAAAAAAACATTAATTTAAATATAATTTAAATAATAGAATGAATTCATTTAACAAAAACATTAATTTAAATATCATTTAAATTAATAAAATACTTCATCGACGACGCCCATTCTACATCGTAAAACGAGCTCCAAATAATGACAGTGACAACTAAAGAATACATGTGTCCTATCATCATCGGGTGTTTGTCGGGTTCTCTATAAATTCCAATATCGACGGATACGGGTATCTACAGTCTTGATCTTACGTTGATCGTTATTATCAAGATGACGATATTATATTGAGGGGGAACTATATACTTAGTCACAACTTTAGGAGACTTGCCATCATCAAAAAGGGGGAATTTGTTGAACCATATAGTATATATGTTTATGTTTTGATGATGTCAAGAGTGCTTTATATTTTATATACTCGTTGTGCGTAATTGTTTGTTTAGTCTCTTCAGATTAGACTTACTATTTGTCAAGCTTAGAAAGTTGTGATAAACGTATACAAGACTATGTTATGATCAAGCTCTCAATTATGAATCAAGATTGTAAAAGAATTATTCAAGCATCATGAGAAGACGAAGCTCGTCTGAAGATTATTCAAGCTTGGATGATGAAGTAATCTACACTCGAAGATCTCCTAAGAAGATTAGAATAGTGTAGGTGATTATCTCGTAATGATAACATAAAAATGAATTTCTTATACAGGTAAAGTTATAGCTTGACAGCTATAACATTACTTGTGAAAGGGCTCAATGTTATAGCTCTTCTACTATAACATTGAGATGCTGAGTTTATACTACACGACTTAAAATGTTTTCAAAATTATTTTTGAAAAATATTTTTGTTTCTTTTAAATGTTCTAGCAAAAGTATTTATTAAGGAAGCCCGTTTTAATATGGAGTTTGGACTTATTTTAAACTTGTAATTAGTAATCATGTTGGATCAACTTATGAGTTGAGTCATATTACTAATTAGGGTTTTAACATGGCATACTCCTAAACCCTAAATCTAACCTAAATATCAAGCTAGGATTTTCACGGATCACGAGGCATATGTGCCGTGTTATCTCGTGTTGCCTTAAGGAATAAAAGATTGTTATTGTAAAGATTTTATTCTCTAGAACAATCTTAGCATATCTTTTATATTTAACTTGATATGGTTATTTATGATAAGGATATTTTTGTTATGGAAAATCTTATCATATCTTTAGATTTATGGAAAAGATAATAGAAGAATAATTTATATTTTATCTTTTGGAATATTCTCTATTATCTCTAAGAGTTTTAAGGAAAGAAATAATAAGAGATATGATTTGTTTACATATCTATATTTCGGCTATTAGGGTTTCGAGAAAACCGTGAGCCATGTTCTTTCCGTTCCTATAAATACTTTGCTTTTGCAACATTTGAAGGTAAGACCTTTAAGCATAAATTGATTTTAATTTTTAAGAGCAAAAAACCGTGTGTTTCAAAACAAGAAAACCGTTTTGCTATTTTCGAAAAAGGTCGTGTGTTTATAAACTCGTATACATTCATTGGTTATCGTTATAAGATAATAGTGCTCAATCGATTTCTTACTCGTTCATTAACGTGAACTTTTAGTAGAATCATTAAGTGCTTTCTTATTAGCGTAAGTTAGTCACTCGAGTATTTAACGGTACTCACTTGAGCTACAACTAGGGTTAGTTATACGAGTTGGGTTAATAAATTTGTAATCCGTAGAAAGGTACTAAATTTATTAATCGAGAATAGTGGGACGTAGGTTTCGATTTGTGAAACTGAACCACTTCAAAAACCGTGCGTCTCTCTCTTTTGTTCGTTTGTTTATTTCGTTCTTCTTCATTAATTAGTTAAAGTTTAATCAATAAGCTTTAAATAATTAATTATACATCTACAATCGAAAAAGTTTTAATCCTCAATTCATCCCCCCCCCCCCCCCTCCTTTGAATATTTCGGATCGATAGACTCTTCAATTATGTTATCAATTTTACATAAAAATGTTATCATTAACATTTATGTGATCATGAGAACTATATTCTGTCACTATGCAGTATAAAAATGTGACCATTGTAATTTACTTAATTACCACACAAGATTCTTATTTTGTAGGTGAAATTATAATAGAATTGAAAACAAAAACTAGCCACAAATTATATTATTCTGGTTACAAAGTCTTCAAAGTTCACTTTGAAGAACTTAAAAGAATATATGTGCTTGAGATTGTATATATACATATCGTAGAAGAGCTCTTATTTACGAGTCTTGCTCTTAACTATAGACTTTGAAGCTTCAATACCTGTGTAAATTGTAATGGTCACGATATAATGAAAAAATATAGACATTTATATATAATTAAACAATATACATTTTCACATACATCTTGAACATTCCCTTATCAATTAATTATTTTTTGCTATTCTTAACACTCAATTTTTTACAGCACCTAACATTGAAAAACATCACATATCAACAGAAATATGTATGGTAACATATTGCATATAAGTGTAGACAATAAATCCAAATGTGGTGACATGTCTATAACGATGTATTAAATGACATTTAACACGTGAAAGAAAAACATTTAAAATGGAAGAAAAGAAATTAATGCTCCAATCAAGAGAGCATCATAGAAAAAGGTCGTCCACAACCATTAAATGCAATTAATGAAGAACATCAAATATAAACCATTGAATAACCACTAACTACAAGTGTATACAAAAACAACAAAATTGGTAACATCTGATAAGGCAAAAGTCGTATCACCTTAATCAAAGTAAACCTAAACTACTACTAACAAAATAGCTAGCGGTAAGTCAGGGTCGAATCCACAGGGAGGCGGTGATTATCTAGTTTGTTTATATTTAAATCTGTCTTAAAGTAACCAATTGTGGGGGTTTGTTTTGTTTGTATGCTAACCAACTAATCGCAAGTAATTTAAAGGGCAAATAACAATAATATTAAAGGTCTAGGATTTCCGGTTCACAATTATATGGGGTCTATTAATCAATTGCTAGATCTGTCAAGCTGTCTAAGGTCATAAGATCGGTCGACTATATTATGCCCTTTAGATCGATTCTAACATGTGGTCGCTATAATTAGATATAATCTATTTGATTATCGCAGCCTATATTAATTCTAACCCGGTCGGTGAAAGGATTAATTCACTACACTAATTAACAACTCAGGCCTAAGTTAATTAACTAGAATAAGAACAATAATCAAACGACAACTTATATGATTTCCCTAGCAATTAATCAATTTTCCCCTTTTAATTAACCTAGATCCCCTTCATCCTAGATGAGGAAATTAGCTACGCATAATAGAAAGAATAACAATAATAGTAATGGAAAACATGATGAACAATAATAAAGATAAACAAGTAATTGAAATAATAATTGAAGAAAGATTAGAACAATACCGTAATTAAAGGCAATAGATCTGAACAATAATTAAACTAAACTAAGTATTTGAGAGAGTTTTCTAAGGTAGCTATACTAAACTTATGTAAAATAAGGCATCCTCTAACCTAGAGTACGAGTTTTGGTATTTATAGTAGCCATAACCGACTTAAGGAAATTTGCGAAATATTGCGGAAACTAGTGGTTCCTCGATCGAGCCAAGGTGCACTCGATCGAGGTACCAATTCCCAGATACCCCAACTCTCGACATTGCAAGGTTTATTGATTAGGTTGGTTCCTCGATCGAGTCGAGAGGTGACTCGATCGAGCATGAAGTTCCTCGATCGAGTCAAGGTTGACTCGATCGAGGCACCAATTTCCTACTTCGCGCACTGAACTTCAAACGGCCTCCATTTCTTCGTTACTTGTCATAAACAAGAGATTTTTGCGGCGTTGGAAAGCTAAGAAGATAATATTTCACTTCCAATTGGAATCACTTAAAAATCTATTGTAGAACTCGAGATATGGCTCTTCAAAGTAGGCACTTGTAATAAGAAGCTCTTTTTTTCTTTTTTTCTTCTTAACTTCTCTTCTTTCATTCTTATGGATTCTCGTGCCATGCTTCGTGTATCCCTTCATGCTCACTCCGCGATGCCCATTTCATTCCTTTGCTCCTCAAATGTATCATTCCTGTATTAAACATCAAAAGGCGGAAGTATCAACATTTTAACATAAAAGACATGTAAATGATATAAACTAGCACGAAAACCGTATCAAAAGTAATTAAGGGGAGGCATAAATATGTATATAATTATGACTCATCAAACTCCCCCAAACCATCTCTTTGCTTGTCCTCAAGTAAAGCAACACACAATACAAAAGGCAATCATACAAATGGTGAATAAACGACTCAGAGCTAATGTTTAATGCACATACAAATCCCAAGCTATCCATATTTGTAACAAAGTAATGACTAAAGTGTACCAATAAAACAAATTCAAAGGTACGGGAAATAGAAAACGTAGCTCAAGTCTCAAGTCACCATACTAGATACAAATGCCAAATACCTTTCGATCTTGCAAGACAAATTAGTCGGATTCTCGCGGATTCACTCATGCACTCATAAGTATATAGGGTGAGTTATATGTGAAGATAGAAAGAAGTAGAAACACTCACTCAAATTATGAAACATGCATGCAGTCTAATGTGATAAGGATTTCCCCAACTAATATGCAATCATCATATGTAGACAAAAGTACATGTATCAAGGACAATAAGGGTGGCAAATGGGTTAAAGGAATAGAAGTGGTTTGTGCCAAAGCACGTTATGGATATGTGGAGCTAAGACGGTAGTCACAGCGCTAACCCAAACCAATTCTAAATCTTAAAATAACAAATGAACCCAACTTAGAGAAATGATCTCAACTTTACAACATATGAGAGCTAACAAACTACTCTCCAATTATACATTAGACTCTAACAACCATCTTTTTTATCCTTGACAAAACCAAATGAAGCAATCTCTTTTCTTTTCTTTCCTCTTTTCCTCTTTTTCGATTTTTTTTTTTTTCATATTTTTCCTTTTCCAACACAAGGATACAACACAATCGCTAAAAGTATTTTGCTATACCCACATGACAACAATAAGTTCCAACCCAACCATAATAGCAAAATAAACATGATAAACAAGCAACTGCGACTGTCCCAAAAAGGTAGGCAAATTCTTGGATTGTAGCTCATAGGATGTAATTAATATTGGATACAAGGGTTCAAACGGGCTAACAAAAGGTAATGTAAGGCTTATTTGAACGATAAGAATCGCCTATCCACACACTACTACAAATCCAGGCAACTACAACGCCCCTTTAACAACGATTATTCACGAAAATCACAATAGACGTTGTAGAATGTATGGCGCGAATTTTACTAAAATCAATTACAATGGGTATGGTTATAAAAACTGTTGTTATTAGTTTTAACAACGGGTCACACATGCACAACCGTTGTTAATAATTTGGCGCAAAATTGGCGCAAAGTTAGTGAAAAGTAATCACAACGGTTACTTTTTTAACCCGTCGTTAAAACATATTTCACAACGGGTGTTTTTTACAACCGTTGTTAAAACATATTTCACAACGGTTGTTATTTAATAACCGTTGTCAATACCTTCCATACTATAAACCACACAAACAGAAGTCTGTTGCAGCCACAAAACACAACCCTTAATACACAAACACAAACACAGCAGACAAACAAACACAAAACACACACTTTCTCTTTCTCTCTTTCTCATCGTCGCTTTATCTTCTCGCCGTCACTGTTGATTTCATCGTCTCTTACGTTCTGTATTTATCAGGTAAATCTCGCCGTCACTGTTAGTTTCATCGTCATTATTTTCTTTTTCTATTTATTTCTTTTGCATGTATGTGTTTTTATCGACCATTATGTTATTTGTTTAAGTATTGTTCGCATAATTAGTTAGTAAAACAATGAAGAAGCAAGATGAAGAAGCAAGATAAACATAATTAATATATATATATATATATATATATATATATATATATATATTTATAAATACATAAATTAAAAAAAAATACATATATAAAAATGCAATTCTTATATTTTCATAGAGGATCTTATTCTGCTCTATCGTATCCGTCCTCTCCTCCTTGGCTATTTGGAGGTTCCGTTCGTTCAGATTGCTATATCGTCATATAGCCGCAATCGCCGCCGCTCCGTCAAGCCATCTTCTTTGGCGTGCTTGATGCGGATCGAGCATCCGCAAGGTAGCTCCTGAAACTTTCCTCAATATGGAGGAACCGGCGGATGAAGCTGTTGTTGTTCTCGATCATGGTAAGAGTCTTAATGATGAAATCATTCATTTTGTTGGAGTTTTTTGGAGTTTGTTTTGAAAGATTAAGTAGAGTTTGTTTTAGCAGTTAGGGTTTGGAGATGTATATATTGAGATAATGGAAATGTTAGTTGAGATAATGCAATGTATTTATACTAAGCAATGTGTGGGTTGGGTTGTTTTTTAATTAATATATATGTTAGGAAGTTGTGCCATAATCATCATCATTTCTCTCAATGCTGCTTCAAATCTTATTACTAACCCTTCTCATTCCATATTGTCCGTTCATATGCACAGTGATGTCAGTAATAATGCATGCATCAGAATTCTAACGAGCCGTAATTATGCATGCATCTAATAATATTTAATTTAATTTTTTTTTTTATTTTTTAAGAACAAACAACAACGGTTATTTACAAACAACCCGTTGTCTTTAGTTATAACAACGGTTTTGTATATTAAAACCCGTTGTTATAACTTTTCCCCCAAAATTGAGTCACACTTTCCACAACGGGTTTTTATACTTAAAACCGCTGTTAATATTTTTAACAACGGTTTCCTTAAGAAAACCAACCGTTGTTAAAATCTTTTACAACGGACGCTTTAACAACGTCCGCTTTTTTATATAACAACGGTTTTTGACCGTTGTTATAGCCTGTATCTGTAGTAGTGACATGTACTTAGTCAAATGAAAGCAATAAATGTATCAAGAAATCAATGTCACACTTATGCAATTTGATATTACACATTTGACAAGGAGAAACCACACTCAAGCCTAATTGACAATGAGACCAGTTTATTGATGTTTCTGGCCTTGGAAGCTCTATAGACCTCAGAATTGAAGTAGTTTACCAACGTAATTATGTCAAATATAATCAATATAAGGCATGTCAATATGGCAAAGACTTGAATTATGAGCTTTATTTTCATGGCTAACGAGTCAAAACAATGTACGCATGGACAACTATTTGAGATTCAAATGCAAAAACAATGCAATTTAACATCATTGTTATTCAATTCACCAAGACTCGTCCTAAAACAAAGGAAAAACATGTTTTTGTATTTTATAAAAATTTTAATTTTTATGGATTTTTTATATAAATGCACACAACATAAATAAAAAGCACACAACATAATAAAAGACCCTCCCCCAAACCTAAATGTCACAGTGTCCTCATTGTGACGCCTACAACATAGCAATCACACACAAATCCAGCAACCTAAAGGACACAACTAACAAAAAGAATGGGAAATAACTAGATAATACAATAAAAGAAGGTACAAGGGAAGAGAATACAAGGTAAGAGCTTATGATTCCCCTAAACCAGCTGCAAAACAGGGGTAAATAATCATCCTCGCAAATCCTATCATCGTCTGGCTACGTTATTGACCCAAAAGACGAGGTGACTCGATCGAGCCCCATGACACTCGATCGAGGAACCTTCCCTGTCAGCGATTTCCGCATTTAAAATAAATGCGCATACAAGTCATAATCAATACAAGTTAAAGCTCGTAACAGTAAATCAAAAAGTAGCGCATGTGCTACACACAAACATAAGTAGCACCAATAAAAAGTCCAAGAGAAAATAGATGACAAATAAAATTCTTGCTCATCAAACTCAAAATCTAATATAAAATAAGAGCAATGGTCATTGTTCTTCAGGTCATCCTCTTGAGGAAGGAGATAAGGCACTTCGTCCGTCATAGAAGCTGCATCAAAAACTCTAACTCGCTCTTCTCTGAAAATTTCAGCATCCAAAACATCCAATTCAGCTTCTATGTCAACATTCTTATCACAGCTGTAAACCATCTCAGGAGGAGGATCATCTCCATAAATCAGCTTCTCTATCTCATCCACTTCCTTACTCCATGGATATGACGCAGCAGCAGGGGCGTCAGGTAAACTCCAAGAATGAACCGTGGGTTCGGAGTGACTTGTTAATGTAGGCATCTTTGGTGTTGTAGAAGTCACAGCTACAGAAATAAGTGTGTCCTCTTCTAAGGACGAGTCTTCTGCGAAAGTATACCGCTCGTAGTCAAGTGTACTCAAGTCTTCCACTTGACTTACCTCTCTTTGAAATTTTCGTCTGTAGCGAAAAGTCTTTTCTGGCTCGGGATCAAACGGTAGGATCTCTAACCTGTTAGACCTGGGCATACACGAAAACAACAAGAAAAGATAAAACTGTCTCAAGGAACTGAAGTTCCCTGAAACAAAAGACAAAAAAAAGACAGAAACAAACAGAACAATTGTTGCCTCCCCGGCAACGGCGCCAAATTTGATAAGGCTAAAGTCGTATCACCTTAATCAAAGTAAACCTAAACTACTACTAACAAAATAGCTAGCGGTAAGTCAGGGTCGAATCCACAGGGAGGCGGTGATTATCTAGTTTGTTTATATTTAAATCTGTCTTAAAGTAACCAATTGGGGGGTTTGTTTTGTTTGTATTCTAACCAACTAATTGCAATTTGCAAGTAATTTAAAGGGCAAATAACAATAATATTAAAGGTCTAGGATTTCCGGTTCACTAGATCAATTATATGGGGTCTATTAATCAATTGCTAGATCTGTCAAGCTGTCTAAGACCATAAGATCGGTCGACTCTATTATGCCCTTTAGATCGATTCTAACATGCGGTCGTTATAATTAGATACAATCTATTTGATTATCGCAGCCTGTATTAATTCTAACCCGGTCGGAGAAAGGATTAATTCGCTACACTAATTAACAACTCAGGCCTAAGTTAATTAACTAGAATAAGAACAATAATCAAACGACAACTTATATGATTTCCCTAGCAATTAATCAATTTTCCCCTTTTAATTAACCTAGATCCCCTTCATCCTAGATGAGGAAATTAGCTACGCATAATAGAAAGAATAACAATAATAGTAATGGAAAACATGATGAACAATAATAAAGATAAACAAGTAATTGAAATAATAATTGAAGAAAGATTAGAACAATACCGTAATTAAAGGCAATAGATCCGAACAATAATTAAACTAAACTAAGTATTTGAGAGAGTTTTCTAAGGTAACTATACTAAACCTATGTAAAATAAGGCATCCTCTAACCTAGAGTACGAGTTTTGGTATTTATAGTAGCCATAACCGACTTAAGGAAATTTGCGGAATATTGCGGAAACTAGTGGTTCCTCGATCGAGCCAAGGTGCACTCGATCGAGGCACCAATTCCCAGATACCCCAACTCTCGACATTGCAAAGTTTATTGATTAGGTTGGTTCCTCGATCGAGTCGAGAGGTGACTCGATCGAGCATGAAGTTCCTCGGTCGAGCCAAGGTTGACTCGATCGAGGCACCAATTTCCTGCTTCGCGCACTGAATTTCAAACGGCCGCTATTTCTTCGTTACTTGTCAGAAACAAGAGATTTTTGCGGCGTTGGAAAGCTAAGAAGATAAGATTTCACTTCCAATTGGAATCACTTAAAAATCTGTTGTAGAACTCGAGATATGACTCTTCAAAGTAGGCACTTGTAATAAGAAGCTCTTTTTTTCGTGTTTTCTTCTTAACTTCTCTTCCTCCATTCTTATGGATTCTTGTTCTATGCTTCGTGTATCCCTTCATGCTCACTCCGCGATGCCCATTTCATTCATTTGCTCCTCAAATGCATCATTCCTGCATTAAACATCAAAAGGCGGAAGTATCAACATTCTAACATAAAAGGCATGTAAATGATATAAACTAGCACGAAAACCGTATCAAAAGTAATTAAGGGGAGACATAAATATGTATATAATTATGACTCATCAACATCTATATACGAAGATGAATTAAATGAGTATTTTCTTGACAATTAATAAAAAACTTATATTCACAAGGTATTTCCAAAAAGTTAATCATTTCAAATTCATCATTCATGAAACTAAACTTAAACATAACAAACAACTTCGTTTGTAAACCCACATTAAATGTACATCGATAGAGTTTAACCATGTTACTCACCTTCATCGTTACATATATGGAGGGTATCGTCACTATTTCTTCCACTATGAGTGTTCTCTTCAACAACATCCTCAGCTTAAATCTCTATGTTCATGATCTCAACTATTTTTTCGTTCTCTGATGCCATTATTAGAGTATGATTTTTAAAATGTTGATTTAAATAAAATAAATGAAGAAACAATGGAGGTTTAAGACTCATTTATTAGCAATGTGGTATTTCCATAAATAAAATCTATTCACAAGGTATTTCCAAAAATTTAATGCATGTTAGAACCACTTAGTAGCAATCAACTCATTTATTAGCAATATGGGTCACCAACTTGGCCTGTCTGAAGGTTTAAGACGGATCACGGATAGTTGCGTCTGAAACAAGAATTTGTGAATTCTTGCTGTATTCTAGAAGTTAGCTCCTTCCTCGAATTATTTTGCTGTATTCTAAAAGCCCTTTATACTCATATGTCATTTCATGATCTATACAATATAATTAAAAGGATACTTAAAACATTTAATTTTAATTCACATGGCATTTTTATAGAGGTTAATACTAATTCATCTATACTAATTACTTAATTATTTATTTTTATACGATATTATAAAAAGGCAAAACTATGTATTAAAAAGTTAATTATCTCCAAAATTGTCACATGCTTTTAAATACCAAAAAAATTAAAGAAAATAGTAGTTGCAATCACTAAAAAACTAATATAAACTCTTTATTTTCGTCTCATAAATTTGGTTATTAATCTACCTATTTATTTAACTTTAATTCCATAAGATAATTAAAAAGCAAGCAATACTATCTACCATTATTATTCTGCATGTCATATTTTAATTTCGGAAGATAATTTCTAAACCATTCTCATGCAAAGTAGATTATGCAAAGTAGATTATGGTTTCCTACCTTTCTCTTTCTCTTCACTTGGGGAGCTGAGTTCGGATGTTGTTGCCTTGCTCAAGCGGATCCAGAAATTCTCGGTATCTCAGGATGCTGGGGCTCGGGTAGCCGCTTACATTTTTACTCGTCTTAGCTTTACTATTGCTAAGGGTGTGGGAGCCCAGATTGTCTCTCGGCTCCCCACCAATTTCATGTAATCTTTTATTTTTTATGTTAATGAAAGCTGTGCGCATAATAATATTAATAAAATAAATAAATAAAAACAAATAAATAAATAAATAAATAATAATAATAATAATAATAATAATAATAATAATAATAATAATAATAATAATAATAATAATAATAATAATAATAATAATAATAATAATAATAATAATAATAATAATAATAATAATAATAATAAAGCAAACCTTTCATATTCCATTTATCCTTACACCATATTTATGTCTATATTAGACTTCATAATACTGAGAATAATCTATAACTCTATAATATAAATAAAAAATCTATAATCTATAAATCTAATTAAAAGGCAAGCCAAACTATCTACCATAATCTATATGTCATATTTAATTACATACGATAATATCTTAAACCACTCTTGTATAAAGTAGATTTTGTAAAGAAAATAAAAATTATAATTATTAGTAATCAAGCAAACCTTATACATTCCATTTCTCCTTAGTCCTTATTTATGTTTATATTAAATTTCATAATAATGAAAAAAATGATGCTCAAAACTCAAAAGTCATGAACCTTAATTCATATTTATATTTATATTAAATTTGATAATAATGAAAAAATAATGCTCAAAAGTCATAAACGCATCCTCAATTGTTTATATATTTTTGTTGGAAGGCAAAATTTATAAACCAAAATTTTTCTCATCCCTAATGTTAGTAGAACTAAATGTGTCACTAATTTATTTCTTTTTTAGTGCAAGTTTCATTGGTATGAAGTTTTGATCACATTTTTCAACTTCATCGTATGTATTTGTCTTGTTCTCATTTAGGGTCTACCAAGATTTGTGGTGTTGACTTATTCAAAGGTTAACATACTTAGATCTCTAAGACTTCATTCCTATTCCCTCTTTCTTTATCTATTTAAGAGGAAGCTTAAGTTAATAACGATAATATTGTATAAAACAAATTCCACTGTTTTGTTGGTTAATTCGCACTAATTACTGAGTTACTTTTTTATAGGGACGATTCATTGGAAAAAGAAGACTATATGGAGAAGTAAAATATTAGGATTGTTTAAAGAACTATATATTAAAAACTAAGTGTAAGATTGACAACATCAACGTGAATGAGTAATAGTTTTTTAGTTTTTTTTTCAACTGTATTTCTTTTTGGGAAAATGCACATGGTGCCCTTGAGGTTTGCCCTTTTGCACGATATACCCAAAATTTTGATCCGGAAAACTTTAAGAGGTCATAACTTGTGTTTAAGAGATCGAAATGTGATGAGGTTTTTTCAAATCGATCGTCTTTTCGAGAACTACGATTTGAAAAAAAAATTCAAGTTTCGAATTCGTTACCAAGAGATATGGTTACTCAAAGTTTGTTCGGTCAAAAAAACTTTGACATACTAAAACTACTAGCCACGGGATCCAAATACGACAAATTTTTTTTTCCAAATCGTAGTTCTCGAAAAGACGATCGATATGAAAAAAAAACCCGTCACATTCCGATCTCTTAAATACGAGTTATGACCTCTTAAAGTTTTCCGGATCAAAATTTTGGGTATATCGTGCAAAATGGCAAATCTCAAGGGCACCATGTGCATTCTCCCTTTTTTATTTGACAAATTTAACAAAAATAACCCAACGTTTGTTAAGTATTCCGAAAATAATCCAAGCTTTTGATTTTAAGAAGAATAATCCAACGTTTGCTTTTGTGTTACAGAAATGTCCCAACATTTTACTTATATTTCGAAAAATAATAATTTAATCATATATTAATCAATCCATTAACTTATTGACCATATATTTGAATAAGTAATTATATAAAATTATGAAAAAATTATTTAAGAACAATTTAAAGCATGGAAAAAAATTAAAAAAATATTATACTGTTGTTCAAAATCTCAAAATGCATAAATGATATGTTTAAAAAATTGTTTGTTTCCTCAAATCCACGGTTTAAAAAATCAAAAGTATTTCTCTCATAACTATTTCCACAAATTTAAAATCTATCTTATTTGTTATTTCTTTTCAAAAAAATTATATATTTGTTTTATAATTAATTTTCCATTGACAAACTAAAGAAATTATAATTTTTCCAGTTTTTTGAGTATGAATTTTTTTATATATGATATCACAAAATAGACTTTAAAGATTTATGAAACTATTTTACAAATATCATTTATCAATATTTGGTAGAAATTTGTTTAGTTGAGATTTCGGGATATTTATGTGACAAAAATACAAAGGTTGGATTATTATTGTTTAAGTTAAAAGGTCGGGTTATTTTTTGAAAACTTATCAAAGGTTGGGTTATTTTTGTTAAATTCGCCTTTTTATTTTGGTATTTGTTGATTTTTTTCATCATTTTAACTTTGAAAAAATAGCACTCTTTAATTTATCGACTTTGATCTTTATGTTAACATGTCAATGCCCGGCCGTATTTTAAATACACGATCTATCATGAATTATTCATGAGGTAATCTTACTTTGTGATTGTATTTTATAAAGTCTCAATTACTAGAAACAATAAAAACAAAATATCTCGTGAAATTCACGGGCCACAAAACTAGTTGTTTAATTAAAAGTTACCCAAGTCCCATCAGGAAATTAAAAATGAAATTTTGGAAAAATTAAAAGTTAATTTCAAAATCTGCAAAAGTAGCGGTTAGCCCCCATAACTTTGAACAATTGTGAGATTAAGCCCCATAAATTAAAAATGTAGCAATTATGTCTCATAACTTTGACAAAAAAGGTGAAATCCAAATCTGGTTTTAATTTTAACATAAATATAGGTATTGCTCTTTCACATACGCATTTTTCTCTTTCACATACGCAAATTACCTTCTTATCCCTTTCATTTTTTCAATTTCTCTCCTCCCTCTCATGCTACATTTATACTCCGTAATTAAAATAACCAAACACCCGCTCGCCAGAAGGCCTAGAACTGCCTCCACCTCCATTTCCCTACCTGCACCAACCACCCATACCACCAGCAATCTCCCCGGCGACCGGCGGACCAGAGACCGACCTGAGACATCGACCTCTTTCCTCAACCAACGACCACAACCACGACTCCACCAAGGAACCACCTTTCACGCAACCATGCAACCACGATCAACGAACCACCTTTCACGCAGCCCTGCACACCACCATGTCCCTGTCCACTCTCATCTTCCATTTTCTCTCATGTATGTTAGAGTTCATTAATTGAAAAAAAAATTAACAAGCAATATGGACATACGAAGTACTCAGGTAATCAACTCGTCCTCACCACTTTGTTCATATTAAATTGGTGATGAAATAAATTTTCCGAAAGAAATGGTACTCTAAATCAATTCGCCAAGCAATTAACTATTGAATGATAATTTGATTGAAAGTTGACCATTGTGTACTGCGTTATGGACATACGGTCTTATCGCACCCTAAATCAAACGCATAAAACAATCTAAGTTATTACACACTGCAATTTTGTGCAATACGAAGCAAATTAATGAAATTTTTTGATAAATCGAAGTATTTACTTGTTTGAATTGACAAATTTGAAGTGAAATTGAATTAGGTTTTAGACGAAAAAAAAAAGATAAAATCAAGGTTTTTTTTTGGGGGGTAGAGTTTGGAAATAATATGAAAAAATGTATGTGAAAGAGTAAAAGTCGTATGTGAAAAAGTAACACCGTAAATATATTATTAATTCATTTTATATTAGGCTAATTGTAAATTAAATAATTTTTAATATTTTAAAACTATTGATTTAACCAAGCTTGAGCCTATTCTGAGCCGTTTTAAGCTGGTAGAGTTTCAAGCCGATTTCTAGCACAAGCTCAAACTTCTGAGCTGACTTCGAGCCTACCGAACTCGAGCTCAAATCGGTTCGGCTACATGCCCACTCAAAGCATTACCCATAAAAAGTCCCAAAAGATTTTCTTTTCTTTTTGTTGAAGGAAATCAGTACTTGGTACTCCCTCTGTCCCGGTCATTTGTTGTCCTTTTCCATTTTGGGGTGTCTCAATCATTTGTTGTCCTTTCTATTTTAAGAATAAACTTC
Organism: Silene latifolia; assembly: GCF_048544455.1. NCBI lineage: Eukaryota > Viridiplantae > Streptophyta > Magnoliopsida > Caryophyllales > Caryophyllaceae > Silene > Silene latifolia. The sequence continues at coordinate 53,557,677 of NC_133536.1, forward strand.
ATGAGTAATTTGATCATTCACACTCAATTTGTTCCACTTGTCATTTAGTAATTGGCCCTATCCTCTTTCCTTGGTCTTTGTGCCAAAACCAAAGGACAACAAATGACCGGGACTAAGGGAGTATTTGTTTCCATTGGTCGTGGAATACTCCCAAAAGCACAAGAAAGCATATTCTTTCACTACTTCTCTGCCATTGATCTCCAAATATTTAGTGGTGTTGACGCCATTAACGAATAGAAGAAGATGGAGAGCTCATCAGAAATGGTGGGATTTCCACTGTTGATCGAATCGAGCTACAGAGCATGCACTATTCCCTACAGATTCCCTTCCGATAATCCCAACAAACCTACTCCTACTGAACTTTCCTGGATTAATCTTTTCGCCTCTGCTATCCCTTCTTTTCAGTATGCTCTTTCTCTCTCTCTTTTTTTTTTTTTTTTTTTTTTTTTTATTTCCTTCTTCATTTTATGTTTTCTATTACGGGCTCGAAACCCGTCACGTATTTTGAAATGTATACAATTCATTGGAATGTAGTCGTAATTTTTAGCTGCTCCCCACATTGGATAAAATATAGGCACACTGACTGAAACATGTATATGAGGCCGGCCACCCACCCTTTTTCTTCTTCTCAATAACGCATAATCTCACCCTGAGAATCATGAATTTTTAACCTGTATTTTGACCCACTGAACCAACCCAGATTGGCTATTATTGGGGTATGATTTGATGTAATCGGTTTAGTATGTTCTTAATTCAGTTAGCACAGATTTTGAGCATGCTATTATTGGGGTGTTAGCAAAAATAGGAGATTGATTTCCTCTGGTTTCTTTTAAATTTTGTTCAAAGGAAACGGGCAGAAAGCGATGAAACTGTTCCAGATGCTAAAGATAGAGCTGAAAAGTTTGCGCAACGGTACTTCCTTGAACCTTTATTGCATTTTTTCCACTTCCATTGATTTCCTTATATTGATACAGTAATCTCATGAAAAGAACAAGTAGAATATGACTGACATATCATATGGGACCGAAATTAGTTCTTCATTCAGTAATGCACAGTGGATCATTGATGTTTTTTGTGTAGCTGTTTTTCCAACTTAAGTGTTTGGGCCGAGGGCAGATGGTGCTTCGAATTTTGTCTTAAAAATTGTACAATTTGGTTGCATACTATGGAGTACATTGTTCTAAATTCCGCCCTTCAAGTAACTGAATTATAGGTGTTGCTACAACCAGCTTCGGTAGATGGGTCTTCAATCTCATGGATGATGTGAAATTATATGTTGATATGGCTACTCAACAATAGTAGTTGGGCAATTATAAAATATTGATTAATTAGATCTTCTGATTGCATAGGTATGGAGAAATTCTTGAAGATATAAAGAAAGATCCAGAGAGTCATGGTGGACCTCCTGATTGTATTGTAAGTATTTCAGTAAGTTATGGCGAAGTTGTTCATATGCGGCTCTGACATTTTACTCACCATCCCCTTTTTCTCTTTGCTGGAAAATTCAGCTACTTTGCAGGCTCCGGGAGCAAGTGCTACGGGAATTAGGATTCAGAGACATATTCAAAAAAGTTAAGGTAGATCCATCAGTGATGCCGACTGTTAAGATTCATGTTTCAATGCCTTGAATTATCTATGGAGTGCGTGTGTACGACTTTAGGTAGACGGCACATCATAACTATTTAACAATTCTTATATATTACAGAACGAGGAAAATGCAAAGGCCATTTCACTATTCGAAAACGTGGTCACTCTCAATGATGCAGTTGAGCAGCCAGAGAAGCGGGTGGAGACTTTGATTAGAGGCATATTCGCTGGAAACATTTTTGATCTTGGTTCTGCAGAGGTAATTTCTACTGTTCGCTAAATTCAGATAACTAAATGAGCATTACTGAGGCAACTACGAAGTACAAAACATTTAGCTTTGATGTTTCAGTTTGCTATTTCAAACAAATCTCTTTGTGAAAATAATTTTTCATACCTACATATTTACCTATGTGTTGTATATCCTGAAGCTTGCAGAGGTATTCTCAAAGGACGGCATGTCCTTTTTGGCAACTTGTCAGAATCTTGTTCCTCGACCCTGGGTTATTGATGACCTTGAGTCTTTCAAACTGCAATGGACTAAGAAGTCCTGGAGGAAGGCAAGTTTTATATGTAGCAACTTAATAATAGTTCCAATGATTATGCTATTGTGCTCCAACAAATATGTGCCTGCTCTGACACCATTTATGTTGCTTCCATATGACAGGCTGTCATTTTTGTTGATAATTCTGGTGCAGATATTATCTTGGGAATTTTACCATTTGCCAGAGAGCTACTCAGGCGTGGTACACAGGTTTGTTTTAAAACGATTTGCCTATTGTGCCAATTTAATTATTTGTGCACACATGCATGGCAGATCACTGTCATAATCGTGGGCTTGTGCTTCTCAAAACTACAAAACTCTTTCTCTCTATCCTGAATTCCTGATCCACCTTTTCTTGTTAAAAAAAATTGTTCATGTACTGTGGGAAATTTTGCATAGCACTATCAGTTGATCAACGATGAGCAAATGTTAATCATAATTTTGCTTGGTAGAAGGAAAAACTTTCTTTTGAAGAGCAATTTAATATATCTAATACGGAGTATGAGTATCCTTAGGAGATGCACTAAATATTTTCATAATTGATGCTGCAAATTTATCTAAAAGTCCTTTGTTGCAGGTTGTCTTGGCAGCTAATGACTTGCCTTCTATTAATGATGTTACATATACAGAGTTATTTGAAATTATGTCGAAGGTGATCAAATCTTTGTAAAATTAGTTCTCTCTTTTTAACCTGTATAGTTCATTTATTTATTTATTTTCTGTAAAGTAATTAAACGAGCGCATTGAAATGACTTTTTTCCTGTATCAGTTGAAGGATGAAAATGGGAAGCTCATGGGCGTTGATACCACTAATCTCTTTATTGTCAATTCTGGCAATGATTTGCCGGTCAGTAAAATCATATTTGTTCGACTCCCAAGTTCATTTTCTTCTGGAATACTGGTGTATGATAGTTGATCTTTACTTCGACAGGTAATTGATCTTTCCAGTGTGTCTCAAGAATTAGCATATTTGGCTTCTGATGCAGACTTAGTTATTCTGGAAGGAATGGTATGATCTTCTACTGTGCTTATTCACCTGTTTTCTTCATCCACCACCCTCACCCCCACCCCTACCCCTTTTTCCAAAGGTAGGAGAAAAGACGTGATGACTTACATTTAGCCAAATCACAGAATAACAAGGAATGCATTATTCATGCACTTTAATGCTGTTGAACTCTCTTTCCCCGTGAATTGCTTTGGCTAGATGTAGGATGTCTGATACCAAAACTGATATCTGTCCCTTTTTTTTACTATTTCCAGTGATTTCCTCATTTCCCTCCAAATTCATTATCATATTTTTTATTTCTACGCCTTTATCTCCTTCTTTCTTCCTCTTTCACCTCCTACATCGTTATTCCTTCTCATCTTCTTGCTCATCTTCTTCATCATCCTTTATCTCCCTTTTCACCCATCCAGCCATCCTACTTCATCTTCTATTTCATCATTCCTCTTTAATCTTCGTGTTCAACCGTCCTTCTTCGTAATCTTCTTCCCCTTTCATCTCTTACATCAATCCTCCAATTTCCTCTCTTTCGTGTCCCACATCATCCTTTATCTTCATACTTTTCTCTCTCTTCTTCCTCTTTCGCCTCTTCCTCTTTCACGTCGAAAAGATGGTGATTGAGTGGAACCCATTATTTTGAAAAAGGTTGATAAGTGACAGTCGTGGCTTCCTTAACATGTTGGTGGTTGTCCCTGTTCTGACTGTATTCAATAACCTATGCATTATTATTATTACTGAGATCATAATTGCTAGATGTAGCAGGATAGTCGGGGAGGGTCAAACATCGAGAATCTATTTATGATGCATGGGTCTTCTTTGTTTTCTTTTTCTCCACTTAGGACTTGGTGTGAGGCCCATAGGTAATAGGTTAGCCATTAGCAAATTTGGTTGCAACTTGCAAGAAATCAAATATAGGAGCTCTATCTCTTGATCTTCACGCTCGCTCCCGCTAGCGTATGAAAATTTCTAAATTTGTAGTTAAAAAAGTTCTGATTTTTTTTCCGAGGTTACCTTATACTATTACCCCTTCGTCCCCGCTGAAATTTTTCGTCCCCGTTGACTTCAAATCCACCACTGTGATTCTAGTGTTATGTCTGAGAGTTTTGCACTTTTACCAAGCTACATATAGGATTTCCTGAGCACTTCATTCATCGTGTTTTTTAATATCAGTTTCACCAAAACGTATTGATTCTGCTTTTCACAGCTCAACTAGAGTGCTCATTTGGCATGCTTATAGGCATTTTAAATGATGCTTTAATGCGTGTTCTAATTGTAAAATTTTGAATATCTCAAGGTCTATGTTAAGTAGCTTGAGGAATCCTTTTGGAAGATGTTTTTTGTTGAATGATGACTATGCCTTTGGGTCATCTTTGTTCACTATGTACTTCATTTTCATAAAGTGGTATATCTTGTTTTGCCAATATGTAGTTGAAATAACATCATGTGATCAAATAATAAAGGAGTCCTTACTACTAAAAATAAAATGTTAAATTTTTCTTGTAGGGCTTTGTATTTGTTACGACTTACGAGTAATTGCTAACTTGTTTCCCCTCGTAATTTCTGTTACGATTAGTTGATTATGCATCGAACAGTTTGGGTTTTTCTTGAATAGCGGTTTACAGTTCCATAGTTTATCGGGTCCATTTTCTGTATTTATCATAAAAAGGTGTACAACTAGATTTGTTTCTTCAGATAGCTGTATCATTCTACCTTTCATAGTTTATGGGGTCCGTTAATAAGTGATGACCCCACGGTTCTCGCTCACGCTCAAAAATCTTCGGGGTAGCTTTTAGGTTTCAGGGAATCATACTTAGTTGGAACAAACGGTCTTCTTTAGATTAGGGTTTCAGTAATGCATTGATTTGGATAGATGCAAATGGTTTCTTATTCTTTTGACAGGTAACTTTCATCTAGGTCTGGTGGTTCAATTCAAATACATTTAAAGGAGCAGTTTGGGCATATTTAGTCTTCTTTTTGGTTGCATCTCGTTCCGTTGATTTCGTGTTGAAACTCTCTGGGGACTACACAAGTCATTTTGTTGAATCTTTGTAGGCTTAGTTTAGGTTGCATTGAATCAAAGTGCAAGTTTTTTTTTTTTTTTTTTCTTTTAGTGCTGTTTGGGTCCTTTTTTAGTGCAAAAATTTTCCATACAAATGTTCTCACGAGACTGACCCTAGAAGATTTAATTTGAATAGGTATTCCTTCTTTTTTGAAGGATAGATTTAGTTTTATTGATATACTTTTATTCATGAAGTTAGTCGGTTAGTGCATATATGGACAGATATAGGTTGGTCTCAACGACTCAACATGAAACTGTCTTGCAAGGGACCGCTTGTTTAGACTTTGAAGTGATGGTTCCTCCAGGCTTTGCTTGGATATCCTTCTTTTGCACAGCTAAATATTCTCCCTGAACACGTGTCGACCACAATGGCTAGCGCCTAACCGTTTGAAATTTGACCCTTTTTTTTTTTTTTTTTAACTTTTGCAGGGTCGTGGAATAGAAACAAACCTTTATGCTCAATTCAAGTGTGACTCTATTAAAATTGGAATGGTAAATGTTTGATATAATTTCGGTTCAACATAGGAAAAACTTTGGTTTTCCAAAAACTCATTAATCCCCTTTTCCCTTTCAATTCAGGTTAAGCATCCAGAAGTCGCTCAATTTTTAGGAGGAAGGTTGTATGATTGTGTCTTCAAATACAACGAGGTCTCCGATTAACATTTTAATCTCTATGAAATAGCATTCACATCTTTGTACGAGTGGTTGGAAGTATGCAGGAGAATGCTCAAAGACGACAAGAGAAATCGATACTGGAGAGTGGGAACCCAATTCTAGACGAGAAGGCGGAGTTAAATGTGACACAAAATGACATTTTGTTTGTTGATTCATTATGGAAGTATTTAGACAAGGTCTCGTGAGTTGGGGCTGTCGTTAGAATTCTTCTATTATTATCTGATTTCAAACAGATCGGGTAATTTGTGGCCGCTGAGAATAAAAGTGAATTTTTTGTGTTTCATTAATGTCGAGGGCCAGCGTAAGTCCAGAGGACCGGAGCATGTCACTTAATAACAGCTTTTTATATTTTGCACTTTAATACGTCAAATCTCAAATGAAAATTGAAGCCTCTAGTACAATTTCTGCAAATAAGATTTACGGTATGCATGTACATCAAATACCTTAATTATATCTAGATCTTGTACATCATAGTGTATCATAAACCCTTCATAAATATTGCGTTCTCCTCCGTAATATGATCCTATATCAAGTGCAAGTAACTTGGATAAAGTAAAATTCATAATCCGGAGTTTCAATCATTTACATGCGCCGATATCTCCGACTTAAAAATATACTAGGAAGTTTAAGGATGAATATTGAAGTGGAGGATGCGTGTTTTTTCTATGAGCTCCGGATAAATACGCCAGAAGTAGAATACATCGAGGGGGTGGAGATGGAGTCGAATGGTTAAGTGGTGGGTGGATCTTATAAACAGATCCTAGTCATGGAAATCAAGCGGCATGAAAAGGAAGTATTTCTGTTATTCATGTCCTATGCCACCTGACGCTGACATTGCTGATCAATCTATCAATTGGCTGTGTTCAGAGAGAGTGAAGGAGGTTTTCGTCTATCTAGACAAGAAGCTGAAGAAGACAACACCACCTGCAATTTAACTTGAATTACGCTCTAACGTCAACAGTAGAATTACAATTCACCAAAAATATGAACTACAAGTATTTATTTGTTTACTTGCTGATATACAATCAAAAAAATACGAGTATTTAGGACATCAAAGTGAATTTCTCGGTTTTTATTGCACTGAGCATTTTTTATTTTTTTAGGTAAGAAAACTAGCTTGATTCTCTAGGGTAGGACCAACATATCTCATCCTTTCGAATGAGGGAGGTAAGTTGAAGTCACCGGCTATCAAACCATCTCGAAAGAGTTGGACATGAATGTCCAACTAAAGCCATAAAGTCAGCAACCTTGTTGGCTTCACGAAAGCAATGTTTAATTATCACATCATCGAAAAAAATGAAGGTTTGATTTCACATCCTTGATAATACTAGAAATTTCCCACGGAATTTGCCAAGTACCTCGAATCGAGTTAATAACACATAAGTTATCACCCTCCACAATTAACTTTGAGATTCCTAAGTATTTAGCTGCTAAAATACTTTCTTTTAAAGCAAGTGCTTCCGCAACAAGGATACTATTGGATCCGCACTTTTTTTCTCCCAACAAAACGACTTTACCATTGTGATCTCTTAAAGAATATCCTAAAGCAGCTTTATTACCTTCTATTCTCGATCCGTCAAAATTTAGCTTTAGGAAACCGTTTGTAGGTTTTTCCCACCAAATCTCTTCCTTATTAGAATTGTTCTAGCTGACTCTTCTACCCCGAGATTGTTGAGATCCTTAAATCTAGTCACATTCCATGTCTTAGTGCTATTATTACATAAAGTATTAACTTTGCTGATACTTAGATTAACATTATTAAAAATAATACTTCCTCCTATTCATTCATTTTGTCCCTCTTTCCTTATTGAAGTTAGTCGGATTTTTGTCCCTTTTTCCTTTTTTGGTAACTTTGGTGTGGTCCAAATTTAATTACATGTGGGGTAGAGTGGAATAGAGTGTTTTGTGTGGTCCAAAATCATTTTCTTAATTCTTGTGCAAAATAGAAGGGGGACAAAATGAATGAATAGGAGGGAGTATCATTTTTATGGAACCATGCATTCCACCAAGTAAAGATAATCTTTATAAAATCGTCTTTTGAAATAAATCCTTGAGATAATTAAGTTTCGTTAGAAAACTTTGACTTATAATAGTATCATAATTTGACAAAAACTCGTTGAAACTAATAATGTTCAGGTCTTGGATGACAGACCCAATCAAGGGACATTCGTAAAAGAAATGATCTTTGTTTTCAATAGGGTTGTTACGTAATGTAACACAATGAGGTGGGACATCAATATGACTCTTGAGAAGTCTACTTTTCGTTGGAAGGCCGTCAACACAGGCTTTCCAAAGAAAAAATTTCAATTTAGGAGAAATATTCAATTTCCAAATCCACTGAAATTCACATTTGTCAAATGCTTGATCGAACAAACCTTGCGCTAACCAAGTTGCTGTTTTGGTAGAGAAATTTCCATATACGGACAACCCCCAAATTAGGGTATCTGGAATATCATTATGTGACACTGGAATGTTAGTAATTTGATTAACAATATCGTTATTCACTAAACTGGATAATTTACAAACATCCCATTGCTTGTCTGAGGTTATGAAATCTTTAACCAAAATATTAAGATCACGGTTACTATCATCATCAACCATACTGCTTGTAAGTGGGTGTGAAAAAACCCAATTATCAGACCAAAACTTAATGTTGCTACCATTACCTACCTGCCATCTCAGTCCTTTTCTAAATAGAGTCCGAAGACTCATTAGTTTACGCCATTGCCAAAAAGAGGCTGAATTAGGCTTATGATCAAATAGTGAATAATTTCTCAAGTATTTTTTAGATACCACTTTGACTCATGCTTTCCTTATCCATAAGAATTTTCCATAAAAGTTTCATTTGAAGAGTTTTATTAGCTGCTTCAGAAGATTTAATTCCTAAACCACCAACCGACTTTGTTAAACAAACTTTATGCCAACCAACCAAATTAGGAGAACGCTGGGAAGGATTCTTATTCCAAAGGAAGTCTCTATTAATCTTATCTAATCTATTATGGATCGATGAAGGGAGGAGGAAGTTTTGCATCTGAAAAGTTCCCTTCGCAGCTAAATTAGCATTGACAAGAACTAGTCTACCTGCTTGAGATAGAGAATTCGCTTTCCACTTCGATAGTTGAGTGCAAGAAGATTGGATAATGTTCTTGAAAGTATTTTTAGTCACTCTGCTATCAATTATAGGACATCCTAAATACTTACCCAAATGAGCTTCCTCGTTCATATGAAGAATGCCTCTAAAGAATTCACGAAGAGAACGCTCAATATTTCTAGTGCATTGAAAAGTGGATTTGTCAAAATTAACAAATTGTCCAGAAATCGTGCAAAATTTATCTAAAATAGACTTAATAGTTCTACAACTCTGGTTAGAGGCTTTAGCGAAAATGATAGTGCCATCCGCAAAAGTGAGAAAAGAAATTTTCTCCACCCCGGACCCAATTCTAATACCAATGTCACTAGAGCTAACATCACTATTTTTTTTGTAGAGATCTTGCTAAAATTTCAACGCACATAATAAATATATATGGCGAAAGTGGATCTCCTTGTCGAATACCTCGAGTGGGTTTAAAAACGTCTCCCGGTGTTCCATTTACTAACACTGAGTAAGAAACAGTGTTTATACATGTCATAATCCATGAAATTCACTTAGCATTAAAACCCATTTGCTTAAAAGTTTTCTCGATAAAATTCCATTCTAGTCTGTCGTATGCTTTCTCCATATCAAGTTTGATTGCAATCCAACCTCCTTTGCCCTTTTTACGTTTAAACGAGTTAAAAATCTCGTGTGCTAAAAGAATATTATCTTGAATAAAGCGATTAGGTGTAAAAACACCTTGAAACGGGTGTATAATTTTATGCAAGACACTTCGAAGACGATTAGTCAATATTTTTGCAATAATTTTATAAATTGTTGAACAAAGACTAATCGGGCGAAAATGGTTTGCTGTTTGAGGATTTTCAATTTTAGGAATCAATGCTATGAAAGTATGATTCATTTCTTTTAGTAATTTCTCAGAATGAAAAAAATGCTAAAACTGCTTTGGTGACAGAATTTCCTACAATATCCCAGTATTTTTGAAAAAACTCTGCAGGAAATCCATCGGGACCTGGGCATTTATCTGCGGCTAAACTAAACACAGTTTGTTTAACCTCTTCCCTACTAATATTAGCTGTAAGAAATCTGTTATCTTCATCTGTAATTAAGCCACTAATAGACTTAAAATCTTCATTCTTGTCAAAATTACAAAGTTGATTTTTTGTAAACCTAAGTTTAAACTCGTCAGAAATTTCTTGTTTAATAAGTTATTGATCAGTAATACAAACACCATTCTTATTAATAAACTGCTTAATACCATTTCTACTACGTCTAATTGTGGCATAACTTTGAAAAAACTTGGTATTGTTATCTCCAAAATTTGCTTTGGTTATACGAGATTTTTGTTGCCAATAGACACGTTTATAGTCAAGAAGCGCATCACGCCTTTTCAGCCATTTCACTTGTGCGTTTTCTAAAATGGTATTATGAGAAGAGCCTAGTTGTTTTTGAATATTTTCTAACTTTTTTTCAGCAATTGAAAATTGTCTAAAAATATTACCAAATGTAGACTGATTCCACTTCTTAGCCTTTTGTTTTAAAAATTTGCATTTTTGAGAAAGGCAAAACATATACGATCCTCGAAACTGATATTGCCAACAACTTTTGACCATTTTACTGAAATCATTTCGGAGAGTCCACGTGAGTCACGAAAAGGAGGGGCTTTCTTATGAATTTGGTAGTAAAAGCATGATGCACAAACTGCATGTTTGGATAAGAACTAATCCAACCAACCGCATAATAATAACTGGTCAGACCGCATAAGTTAATGACCATTGAAGGACTGAAGTTTTAGTAATAATTAGGAATCAGACAGACAGTAGGGTAGACCCCTTAAATAGTAAATACTACTCCGCAAGACACACTGGACATAATATAACCAATAGGTCTTGATATAGACGGGTGGGACGAACAGACGGGTAAAGACCTCTAATAAAATGGGTAGGGGGGACAAGGTGGGGCACCCACCATGTGCTTCCCACTTTATGAAAATGGGTATTTTGTGAGGGAAAATGGTATCCGTCTATACGTATAGACGGATAATGTCCGTCTATAATGAGAATTTGTGTAATATAACAAAGATTCTCATCAAACGTCACAATACGATGCATGGTCGTGGGACTTGTTAGGTGACGGAATTTTATTGCCGTGGAACTTGTTAGTTGGACCTTGCTGGCCGAGGATTTTCCAAAAGAGGCGCCTTGGCATACAAAAACGAGGAAGAGGATAAAATGCAAACCACCACAGCAAAGTCCTAATTTGCTGAGTAACAGCATGTTTACAAGTCTGGGCTGAAAAATTTGGCTACAACAATATAACAAATTAGAGTAAATTATCGATTATACCACGTCAAATTATTTTATTAAATTACACCCAAATTAATACCTCAGGTCATAATTTGCACCCAATATCGAATTCAGGCCAAATTTCCGTCAAATTTCAAATTTCTTGGTTTAAACATTTAATTATGACAAGTTTGCCCTTATTCCTTTCTTTGTAAAGCATGTGTTCATCCTTCTCATTCATTCCCTTCTTCATCATTCTCTCTCATTCATTCCCCAATTTTAACCTACTTCAATGGCCAGCAATTATAAACCCACAAATTAGGGTAAAAAACAATGAACAATTTCAGAGCAATGAATAATAATCAATTTCACGACATTTCCAAATTAACAGAAATCAAACAATAACTTACAAACAAATTCGAAGAAGAGATAGAAGGACAACTTACATCAATTATTAAAGTGATAGATGGTGATGGATGAACAATCGATCAATAATTAAGGTTTAACTTGGATTGTTGCAGAATTTTGGGGAAATTTTTGGGGAAAATTTGGGGGAAATATTTTGATGAAATTAGGTTAAACGGGCGAAAGAAGGGAAGTAAATGAAGGAAGAGTCACAACTCACAACTTGAGTGATAGTTATAAATGCGGGGGCAATTTTGTCACTTCATAAATTTTTTTACCTGTAAATGGCTTTGGGTGCAAATTATAAGCTGAGATATTAAGTTGGGTGTAATTTAATAAAAAAAATTGAAGTGGGAGTAAATGTAAAAAAGTGGATTAAGTATAGGGGTAATCGATAATTTACTCAACAAATTATATAAACAAATAGCCCATATGTAACAGCATATTGGCATTTACAGAAAACCGAACTGAGATAGTATTTGACCATTTGAATCGGCATTGGAAGTAATAGCACGCATTAAGTTCCTGATAATCCAACTCCTCAGCGGCCATTGCACAGCTAGCAGGTAGCAGTAGGCTCGAGAAAGTCTCAATAGGCTATTCCGGTATCTACTAGCTTACGCTGTCTAACGCTTGTTAGTCATGTTCAATAGCTAAAAGGGACTATAAAGCGATTACTTGCACTATCTTTGAAGCTTCCCAATTGAGTGCAGGTATACGGAGACCGAAACAACTCTGAAAATCAAATTTAAGTAGAAGAATTAATTTAGCCAATAGTGTAGCATAAAACAATATATAATTTAATATTTTGATTCAATGCGGTCAACGAGTATTTAAATGGTTCAAAGGATGGTTACTTACGTAGTACCAAGGAAGAAGGCAAGGGAGAGATGAAATCCAAATAGGAAAACTGAGACGACTGCAGTCAGCAGCATAGCAACTGAAGTGGAATACACCTGCATAATCATCAAGTTCACAAAAAAAATAGTTACACTAATGAGCACAGTGCGAAAGAGTTAAAGTTTGCGCTTGAACAAAATATGACAATGATAAAGCTGAGAAGTCTGTCTTACCTTCACTATATTGTCCGCGTACTTCATTACCATCGAGACAGCAATTCCACTGCATATATAGTTATATACATATCAATCAACTAATTAACTTCGTGCAATGGGCAGAGGATGAAACCATAGCAGGAAAATAGTGAGAAGAAAAGTGTAAAGTAAGCAATGGCCATTGATATTATTAGGACACATTCAGGTTTTCACGGAGCCATGCTAACCGATAACTACATTTCTAAAAAGGGTACAGAAAAGTAGGAAACTGATATTTGATACTACAGTCATACCAGAAAAATGCTTAAGCAAATCAATTATCACTATAGGCAAAATGATGTCGCTAGATATTAGAAACTACTGACGAATCCTATGTCTAGCATCATAATGATCCTCCAGGCTACGTCAAGACCACACTCCGCAACAAAAAGGGAAAACATTAGTAATTACACAGATGGATACAAACAGTAGCATAGGACTTAGCTGAAGCAAAACTGTACATGGTATGTCGGCATATTTTAATACTATTAAAGTAACATGAAATACCTGAGTGCGTGGTTTACAATCATAAGAACAGTGACAAATGAGTAACCATGGAAGAATCCCCTGAAACCACAAAATGAAAGAAGAGAATGGAGAGTTAATGCTAGCTAACGTCATAAATGTTTAAACCCGCAGAAACCAAAAAGATAATCTCTGGTGACAATTTTAAAGGCGAGTAGAATATTTGGACTAATTAGAGAAAAGGATGTTAATTAACAGTTTAAATTCAATTCATGAGCACCGAACCCACTCATATCACCAAACATCCATTGGATCAATTGGATGCTAAGAAGCAAGCCATCACATTTCTTGGAAGAGATTTCTCCCTAGGATGACAGAACTGACAAGTAAAATGCGTGCTTCAGGGTGTGTATGACCTATGTTACTCCGACACTTCACTTTTGTTACGTGTCGCATGTCCGATACTTGGACATGACACACTGATTTGCAATTCCACTCTTTCAAATTTAAAAATATTTGGTGATCTTCTCTTCATTATTTATCTGGACAGATAAAGAGACTGAACACGTTTTTCAGGCGAAATCTAAAGAAAGCCTACTTGTTCAGAACTGCATCAAAATCCTGGACCATTATAGCGATTGCATTCAAAATCATCCCAAAGACGTATAAGTAGAAATTCTGCACATTTATATTTCTCTGAGGACGCTTCTTGATAATAGCCTGGGAATAGAAAACATAAGTCAAGTGAAAAATTACTGACCATACAATCATAACCGCTGTAAAAAAACTGATAATGATGGTCTCTGTTCCATTTCAAATCCGGTTAAAAGATTATTTGGTCTATTACTCCCAACTGTACAATATTTCCACAGGAAGGTATATCTGATGAACTTACCTCAGTATAGACACCAGCGAACCCACTAAGAAGAGCCATAACCTACGACAAATCACCATGTATTATTTCATAATTACCAGCCAGACGTATGGTGTTTCATATAAAATCAATAGGGAAGCATGAGAAAAATGAGGACTCACGATGGCCATCATCCAACCTTGGAGTGATGTTTGAAGAACGCGATCGGAGCTGCATGCATATGAGAAAATTTAAGCAGAGAAGCAGAAAAGACGTTATGTTGGATACTACAAAGGCGATCAACTGTTAACATTTATATCTATACACTGGCATAGTAGAATCAATTAAGGGCAATCTATTTTGACTTTTGACAATGGTAAGGAACTGAAATCAACAGAGATAATAGAAAGAACAAAAAGAAGGAACCCCTATGGCCCTGCCCAATGACTTTGATACAGCTGAGATTGCATTATAGAATGGGACCCCAGTCTACCCACAGTCACCATCTTCATGACCTTCTAACAGAGCCAAATAAAATAAATAAATAATTTCTGAATTCCCATTGAATATTTCGAGGACATTATTATATCTAATTAACTTCAGCAAAATAAAGAGACACCGCATCTCACAAAATGCTTCTGTCACTGCCTGACTGCCTTCTAATCCACCCACCATATATTAAAACTGTCAGCACTCAGCACCCACATTATCTGGCCTCACCAATATGTCACTATTTCTCAACACGACCCATCTACTATCATGCCACAGGCTGAATCTGAATGTAGAGTGGTAAGGGTTTGCAGAAGGTCTCAAATATGGAACTTAAGCAGCTAACTTTGTGTGGTCTATCCGGCCAGTTTTAATTTGTCGCCTCAAATTCTCTCTTCTTTTTGTGATTTAGCTGAATATTTTGCCTTTGAGTTATTGGGTAGAGCGTGGGTGATGCTGGAATGGAAAAGGTGAAGGACAGGAGAATGACCATCTATGTTACTCGGACACATTTCGAAGTATCTGACATGGGTGCTTGTCCAAGTGTCGGACTCTGCTATTTTAATGAAAAACATGCACGTTTTGGCAAAAAAATGGGTGTCCAAGTGTTGCACCCTTGTCAGAGTGTTGAGTGAAGGACATGGGTACACGAGGAACTATGAAAAGTCGGAGCAACATAGGTGACCATATAACCGGTGACAGGCTGTAAAGGCAGGGGATCAGGAGACGGAAACGGAATTAATAAAGTAGTGTGTACTGCTGATATGCAAGACAAATGAACTAATTATTGTGGTAAAGATGAAATGATACCTCCATACCAAAGTAATTAAACTGCCCCTCAGTATATATAGATAAAATCACACAGAAACCCAATTAAGAAATATAATGAGACATATAAGTATATAACCACTCTTACTTTGACTTAAGCTGCGCTGTGGTGCACCCTGCACAAAGTAGAATAAAAGCTGCCCACTGGACTTCACTCAACCTGGAAATAAAGTAATAGAATAACTCATTTTGTGAATCAAAGACACTCTTGATGCCATGTTCGTATTGTAAGATAAAAGCCTACGTGCAAGATATTATATGTTCGGGAGTGAATTACCATATTAGGCACTATGATTTGTCATGTTATCAGTTCCAGATCACATTGATGTGAACTAAATTACGTGCGCAGCAAAAAAAATTATTACTCCATATTTTTTTCCTGACTTGATTAGTAGAAAGAACTTAATAGCATGACTCAACACAAACCACGGCTCACCGTTTCTTAAGAATGATACGGTATAGAACACCCGTGCTGATGATATTCAAGTTTTTCAATATCTGATAGCCTGGAGCATCCACATATGCGAAGATATAATACTGCTCAAGGAAAAGGGTAAAATGAGAAAAGGGTAAACAACAACAATCCAAGTTGACTACTTGTTTGTAAATATACATGTACATTAATCCCCGAAGCCATAAACAAACCTGAAGTAGATTCTTGACAAGATAAAGAATTGCTGGAATGGGGTAAACAATGACTTCATCAATCGTGGTGCTTAACCTAAGGGAAGCAAAGCAGATAAATCGAAACTTATATGGACATTTCACATTAAAAGATCAGCCGAAATGATAAGCAGTAGAGTTCATAAACAATCAACAATTACTGACTAAGGCGAGAACAAATCATTCATTCCGTTATCTGCTAATAGGATGGAAACACGCAGAAAGCATAAGGCAAAGCTCACTAACCTATTATCTTCAGTAACACCATCTTTCCTCCAAATCCTTACCAAGGCAGCGAGTGATAATGCACACTTTAAAGTTTCAACCTAGTTCCAGAAGAAGGATTTGAAGTCAATGCACGAAATTCAAAGGAAACAGGTCCAATTTATACGAGGGAAAATGACTAATTTTACAGTTTTCCAAAATCAGCTATTGTACCATAAACTACATTATTTGAGATAAAAACAAATACAGTATCACATATAAAGGTGACTTCAACAGTCACCAATGGCAGGTTGACGACTGCAAGCAACGTTCAACAATATTTCGGAATTCATATCCCGTTTTTTGAAATTCTGACCCAATGAAGAGTGCATCACAACATATAAAACACAGAAAAGGAAACCGTATAATTCAGTTCAAATATAAACATTGCTCACCATAAAATTGGCGGTGGTGACACTGTATTCATATTTCCCAGCTCTCTTAGACCAGACAATAAGTATTGCTTGTGAACTTGTAAGCAGAGTCAGCGCAAAGGTAACCAACGACCTATTTTAGTGATGGCGAAGGTATAAAGCACCATATCAGTCGATAAACCAACTCCGAATCTAACTCCATTATCAACAACTAATTTACAAGAGCAAATCAAAAACAGCAAAAAAACAAGCATACTTGCGTTTCCATTGAGGTTTTGCACCTGTTATCCCTCCCAATGCAATTACATTACTCACTGTACCACCTGATATTCGTCGAAATCCATAAGAATCGTCGTTGCAAGTTGCAACAATAAAATTAAGGTTTTAAGAATCCAAGTACACTAAACTGAAATTATATCAACAAAAAAAACGAACATTAGAAATAATTCGGTACCTTTTAAGCGCGAACTTTCTATGTCACCTTCAGATTCTTCGTCTTTATCCTACAAAATTAATCAAACACATTCGTCAAATTCTCTGATCGAGCTTAATTTCTCAATTACATACAAAATTACGATAGAATGAAATTCAAATTGCGACGATTGAATAATCAGCAAAACTTCAAATTAAAGGAGTTAATTTAGAAGCTCAAGTATTGATAAATTAACGACATTAAATTAAACGCGAAGAAAATGTTACTAAAAAAAATGAAATCTCAAAAATAATTAAATATATGAAAAATAGAAAACGATATAGAAGTAATAGAAAGTGCAGTTGATTGAAATGGGATGAAGAAAGAAAAGAACCTGATCTTTGATCTTGCGGTACTCCATTAACGAACACAGAAAACAAATTTGTGCCTAAATTATGATTTCAGTGAGTGTTTAGTGTGGTGTATGTATGAAGGAAGAGTGAAAGAGTGCAGGGAGAAGTTTAGACCCTAGTAGTCTAGTGTGATTGTGTGAAAGAATGGCGAGAGATCTCAGTAAGTCGTAACAATAAAGTCTCATTTGTGACGGCTAGTTAGTGTTGTGTTTATTTGGAAATGGATCCTCTCCATTTCCTTTCTCTCCATTTTCTCTCACAATCCCCTTAAATAATAATTTCTTCTCTCACCCTCATTTTCCTTTATTTTTATGCGTAAATTTAGAACCGTTAGATGATATCAACATACGATTCGGGCCATTAATAAGTACTTGCCTCTCCATTTCTTTTGAGGAAATGGAGAGGAAATGAGCTCTGTTTATTTAGCCAAAATTTTAGTTGGATTATTTTATATAAGTGTTGGTAAATAATTTAGGGAAATTCTCACTTGTATTCATTTGGTATGGGCTAATCTCATTTGTACCCCTAGTTTTTAAGAAAGTTCACGTATACCCTCCAATTTACTAGTTATTCTCACTTATATCTCTCAAGTATAGACTCATCTCAGTTGCACCTCTACTTTTAAAGAAAGTCAACACTCCAACATCTTAGTTACATAGGCATCGTGACCATAATACTAAGCACCAACAATTAAGACGTTAAGTGAATTCTCACTTGTCATTACGAAGTAGGAAGAAGTTTTAAGAATCATTAAGTAAGATGTTAAGGACTACATAAACAATATGAAGAAGAGTACCTAATTGAAATACTTTCATTGTTTTCTCTCCAACAAACATCGTTTTTCCCTTCAAATTTAATTAATAAGACTCTACTTGATCTTGAACATTCATCTTTTACCCTTTTTCCACACCTCATCCTCATCATTCATCATTTACTATACTTAAAGGGTATAAGTGAGAATAACTATAAAGTTAAAGGGTACAAGTGAACTTTCCTGAAAAGTAGGGGTACAAGTGGGATTAACTCATACCAAAAGGGTACAAGTGGAAATTTCCCAATAATTTATTTAACCAAATAAACTAGCCGAGTTAAAGGGGATGTTTGGTAAACAGTAGATTGTTAAGTTTTTTGCATATCTCAACTTTTAGCATGTTTGACCAGTCATTATGTTGTTTGGGGTGTTGGGTAGATAGCATATTGAAATAGTAGATTGGGGTACAATCTACTATTTTACAATATGCTCAATATGCTGCTTCTACTAGCATATCCAATCAGTAGATTAGAGAATATTTAAATTGACATTTTTATCCGTCACAAGCTTGTGACGGGTCAAGTAAAACTCATATGAGTGATTTGTCTTATCTACCCATATGAGTTTTACTTGATCCGTCACAAGCTTTTGTCGGATATCGACCGTTACAAATGAGAATTTGTGATCTCGTAATTTGTCTTGTGATTTTGGTAAGTATTTGATTCATCTCATCTCATGGTTTGAGATAGACCGTGGTCTTTAACACGAATTTAGGGTTTTTCTACATAGTACCCTCGTGTTTTTTTTCGAATTTTAAGTATTATTCCTCGTTTTTTCCAAAACAATGGCACCCTAAATTTAATGAAAGCTCTCGGAATACCCAAAATGCAATAATCCGCCTCTTTTAAACAGTTATTTTACGCACTTTTTGTTGATCTTTTGGTAATAATTTGTCATATCATTAACATAAATATCTTTTTTTTTTATGACGAGGGGTTGAATCCCCCCCGGCCCATGCATTCCCGCACCACCACATGGACCATGTAAGTCACCCTCTTCGGGAGCTATAATGGCCAAGTGATCATCGCCCCAGCTGGTAGTCGAACTCGGGACCTCTCAACTCCTGCATTTCTGCAAGCTTCAAGGTTTAACCCGACTACCGCTAGACTAACACTACTTGGTTCATTAACATAAATATCGTTTACTTAATCGTCAACATAATTTCTTTACAAATTTAATTTGTTGAAAACTCGATTTTTAGTAGTTTGGTTATTTTAAGAACTATTTTCGAACTTTAAGGGTACTAATGATGTTTTAAAAAAATGGGAATTCGAAAAAACAAAAGGGTACCACGTAGGCCTTGTTTTATTTAGCCAAAATTCTAGTTGGATTATTTTATATAAGTGTTGGTAAATAATTTATTTAACCAAATAAACTAACATAGCTTATTTGGCATATTAGAAATAAGTTAACTTATTTGATCAAACTAACTTATATTTTACTAAATATTAGCTACTAGGGTTGTTCATTCAGTGACCTGATGGAAGACCAAATCAAACCGCGTAATTTGATCCGAACCATGCTTAAATTGGTTTGGTCCACGATCCACCTACTTATTTACGATAATTTGATCTTTTTTCAGGTCAAGGACCAAACTGAGTGGACCGAGGACTGGACCATAGACCAGACTTAAGCAAAGAACTCTAAAGTTGTTAGACTAAAAACAAATATTTATTCTAATCCGATAATATATTTTATTATATATTATACGAAGTATTAACTTATTTTATTACTCTAAACAAACCAAACCCGATGTCTGTATTATAAATTAGACTAACTAAATTAATAAAGCAATAAGCATTATATATTTGGTCTAAATGGTCTGCTCTGGTCGACCCATGTATTCGGTCAAGATCAAACTGGACCAATATAAATATGCTTCAATCCACGGTCCAACATTTACCCTTCTTTGTTCCGGTCAAGTCCAGTCCCGAATCAATGGATGGACACTCTTACTTCAACTATTTTTTCAAGCATTTTTAATATAATCGGTTACCTTATAAGCTCATAGTTTTGAAGTAGTTTTTCCATTTTTCCGTTTCTCAAGTTTCAACCAACTTTTCAACTAGTGTTACCAAACAAAACCTTAGTATTGCAATCCGAGTTGATATTTTGATGGGTTAATGATCTCAGTACACGGACATAAGTTCTTGTGTAAGGCGGTTATAAAAAATAATTTGTGTAGAATGAATATTGTTAATGTTAACCGTATTTTAAAGTTTTTGTTAGGAAAAATTACAAATAACCACTACGTATTTGCGTATTTTTACAAATTACCATCATGTATTTGCGTTTTTACAAATAATATCAAACTTTCGGTATATATTCCCAATCACCACCGTATTTTTATCCCGAGCATCGTCTTTTAATTTCCCAACTGTATCCTCATTTAATTACACAAACACACTAATTAATTATTATCCAAATAACTAGTCTAATCTTAATCTTTTCCCCAATCTATATATATATATATATATATATATATATATATATATATATATATATATATATATATATATATATATATATAAGAGAGTTTTTTCGAGCAATTCTAGAGCGTCCACATCATCAAAAATCAATTTAGGAAAGTATAATTTTTGATGTAAAAAATAAAGTGGAAAATCTTTTAATTATTATAATATGTATATTTCCTAAATTATATTCAAGTGATATTTCCAATTTTTATATCAAACATTTACATTTCATTTGGCAATAAAATATCGTTAAAAAAATTATGAAAATAATATAATTAGCTTTGTGGTAAAAAATGCTATCATTAGAGTATAGATTTCATATTATTTGCACATATTAAAGATGGTGTACTTCTTAATACGTAAAATTGTGTACTTTTTAGTATGTTTTGTCCCACATTGGAAAATAAGTAGGTGTGGTGAATATACTACATATAAATAGTAGAATTGTCCCACATCAAAAGATTAGTATAAGTTGATGTGATCCTATGATTATAAATAGGAGGCATATTTGGAACTTATGTATCCACCCAAATTTTTTTGAGTCTTATAAATATTGTTTTAAAGAGCTCTTAAGATTTTCTATCATTATCTACGATATGATATAAAAAATAAAGTGGAAATCTTTGGGAACTACCCGGAAAAGAGTTAAGAACATGAACAAGAAAATCAAAAAATACAAAACTAAAGGTTTTACTAATGGTAGTCTTCTGACACAGTACAAAACTAAAGATTTTACTAATGGTTGTCTTCTGAATGCAGTAATAGAGCGTTAATGAGTCGTTATATGTACGATGTAGAGATCCCTATCTAATGATCGAGACTAAGTGGTTTTACCTTCAAAGAAAATTAATATGTATACAATAGTGGTTTTTTTAAGAAGAGACATGTATTTCTTGGTATGTTATATCTTTCAAATTGAAAAATAATGTAGGCATGATGAACATACTACGTCTAAATAATTAAATTATGTATCTTACATTGAAATAATAGTATACGGTAGGGTGATTATATAAATATAAATAGGAAGCATCCTTGAAACTTAGGTATTAACCCAAAATTTTTTGATATAAAAGATATGTACTCCCTCCATACCACACCAATGGTAACATTGACTTTTTCACACTTGTCGAGACACGTTTTGCAACGTAAATATCTTTTGTTACACATTATTAAAAATTATAAAAAAATTGATATTCTTATAGCATTCATGACGATAAATCAAACAAGATCTCACATGACTATATTTTGTCTTATAGATTAAGAATAATATCGAAGATTCCCTACGACCATAAATAGTGGCAAAACGATCAATGTTACCATTGGTCTGGTATGGAGGGAGTACTTTTTACTACGTTATATGTCCCACATTGAAAAATAATGTAGCTGTGGTGAATATATTATGTATATATAATAGAACTGTCTCATATATATACATTTTCTGTATTATATTAAAGTGATGTTTATATTTTTGATATAAAAACTTTATATTTCATTTGACAAAAAAGTATCGTATGAAACTTATATAATTAGATTGTGACAAAAAAAATGCTATCATTAGAGTATAGATTGTATTGTATTGTATTTTCTCATTATTTTCTCATTGTATTTGTCCTACATTGAAAAGTAATGTAACTGTGGTGAATATACTATGTATAAATATTAGAATTGTCCCACATCGGAAGATTACCATAAGGCAGGGTGATCTTATGATTATAAATAGAAGTCATAACCCAAAATCTTTTGATTCTCTTAAGTATAGAGAGAGCTCTTAAAAGAGTTCGTATTACTGTCTCTACAATAATGATTTCTAACCTAAGTTAATCTTTGAAAAATCTTTTAGTTATTATAATATATACTCTGTATTTCTTATTTTATATTCAAGTGATGTTTATAATTTTTATATAAAAAACTTTTACATTTTATTTGGCAAAATAATGTCGGTAAAAAAATTATGAAAATAATATTATTAGATTCATGGTAAGAAATGCTATCACTAGAGTATATATAGATTTCATAAATTTGCACATATTAAAGATGGTGTATTTCATAGTATGTTATATGTCCCACATTGAAAAATAATATAGATGTGATAAATATACTACATATAAAAAATAGAATTTTCCCACATCGAAATATAGTATAAGGTGGGTGATTCTATGATTATAAATATGAGGCATCCTTGAAACTTAGGCATCAACCCAAAATCTTTTGAGTCTCTTAAGTATTGTCTTGGAGAGCTCTTAAAAGTTTATATCATTATATTTTCTACCTATAGATTTTATATGTCCCATATTGAAAAATAATGTAGGTGTGGTAAATATACTACGTTTAAATAATATAATTAGAATCGTGTTAAAAAATATTCTATCATTAGAGTATAGGTTCCTATCATTTCCACGTATTTTAATTATGATAAAAAAAAATAGAAAACAAAAGTTCATGGTAGCATGTATAATCTATCAAAATTCAAGGTTATCATGAGAAATTTCCAATATTATAATGATATAGTTAATTAAATTTTCATTTAAAAGAGAGAGATATCCGTACCAATAAAACAATAAAGGGGGTATTATTTTTTAATTGTTATTTTATTGTCACGCTATCAAACTTAACGTCCATTTAACAGCGTTTACATTAGGAGGTACCATGGGCAAAAAAATAGAACCTCAAGGGTACCATAGGCAGATTCTTAAAACTAGGGGTAACATGGAAAATCTGACAAAATTAAGGGGTACCACAGGAAATTTCCGTATCTCAATTATGTTAATTTTTTTTGAAGAAAAACAACGTACAAATATTAAAGGAGAGTACTTGATCATATTATTAAATTTAAATATAACTATTAGATATAATGAGTAACAATTGTCTGTATTCGGTATTCGGGATCTGGTTGGATGTCGAACTAAGTGCAAAAAAGATGGTGTAATTCTGAGTATGTTATTTGTCCACAATGAAAAACAATGCAGGTTTGATGAATATATACTACGTATAAATAGTAGAATTGTCGCACATCAGAAAAAAAATCCAAGTTTGGTGAATATACTACTTATAAATAGTAGAATTGTCCCACATCGAAAGATTAGTATAAGGTGAGGTGATTATATGAAATCTTTTATTTTTTTTTTAAAGAGATATTTTAATAATATGTAAACAAATCATTAGACATAGAATGTAAACATTAAACCATTATAACGTTTTTTTTTGCATTATAAATAAGTTAATTACCCCGTTGCAACGCACGGGCATTCAAACTAGTTCATTCAAGGTGTCAAACATTAACCCTAAATAAATAAGTCAATCAATTACTGAAAATCCCTATTACTCATTTTCAAAAGCTTTAACACATCAATCACATCAAACCGAAGAGATCAGCTCGTGGTGCTTGCTGATATCAGGTTCGGCACCGCGTCGCTGCTGCCTAGGTTGCACGAAAACGGACACGACACGGACACAGGGATACGTCACTTGGAAATTTTTAGGAGACGGACACGGCAAAAAAATCAATATACATATTAAAATAAAGGGAATTTGATGAACATTATAACCAACATTTAAACTTTGGTCATTTAAAAGCGTCAAAGTCGTAAAATGACAAAACAAATACAGAGTATGTATTTACTATTAACCATTCACCAACATCACAAAGAGACTAGTAAACCAACTTTTATCCACTATCCAGTAGCTTTGTTGAAAATATGCATCCACACGTGCCGTTCACCACAAACACAAGCTGTCTAAAATTTTAATGTACATCTCTTGGGAATCTTAGACGTGCCAACTGCCAATGGCAAACAATTCGATAATGACTAAACTTGGTTAATTGAAGGCTACAAACTCGTAAAATGACAAAATAAATATGGTCTTATACATCAAAATCAAACATGTCTTATAAATTACAAAGGTCCAAATTACAAACCTAAATTTAAATAAATATTTAAGTCTTACAAAAATAAATAAAGATTCCAAATTACAAACCAAAGTTCAAATATTACAACACCTATCAAGCATTATTACCCAACGCATTATCATCAAACTCACCAATTTCATCATCACCAAAGACCTTCATTTCCATGTCGGGTTCATCAAGAGAAAGGTTAGCCACATCAAAACAACCAACATCATCAAGATTATCATGTTCATCTCCACCAACATCCCACATCTTGGTTCTCCTCTTGATATACTCTTCACTATTTCTAGAAAGCAAGCGTAAATTATTATGAATTCTTACCAAGTTTTCGGCTCGTTTTGGAGTAAGCTTGTTTCTAGCACAAGGGTGAATGAATTTGTAGATGCTCCAATTTCTTTCACTACAAGAAGAAGAAGAAGAAGAAGGCTGGCCTAACAACTTGAAAGCCAAACCTTGAAGATTAGGAGCAATTGAACCATAAGTAGCCCACCAATGCTTGGCCTCCATTAGAGACATGTCTTCTACACATTCCAAATCTTTAAAGATGTCAGAATCTCTTCTTGAAAAGATGGCATACTCAATGTTGGCCTTTCTTCTATTTTCAGCACATGGGAAAAGTCTCCTAAAACAAGACAATCTTGAAGAAGAGACTTTATTATCAACACGTGGAGCAACTCGACAGGAATTTCATCCAGGCAATTTTGAGTATAAAACCTTAGAGAAAACAAAACACAAGCATTATAGATTACGAAAATATATAAAAAAAACAAAAGGTAAGAATGGTAAAAAAAAAAAAAAATAAGGAAGTATTAATAACCTTGGAACTAAAGAATGTGCCAAGCTATGTAGAGGAGTGCTAGTTTTACTCCAATGATTTGTAAGAATGCTTTCCATCACCTTGCAAAAAGTGGACTCCTCACTCGCACACTGTAATACCTCGTAAATTCTAGAGCTAGTACTCGGTCGAGTGGCCGAGTACTCGGCCGAGTAGACCTCACTCGACCGAGTGAGGGACCGAGTGAGTCTGCAAATTTGTTAAAGCTTCTGATTTGTAGGTCACTCGATCGAGTGGAG
The DNA here is from genome assembly GCF_048544455.1 of Silene latifolia. NCBI lineage: Eukaryota > Viridiplantae > Streptophyta > Magnoliopsida > Caryophyllales > Caryophyllaceae > Silene > Silene latifolia. Next base: position 53,583,447 of record NC_133536.1, read on the forward strand.
GTTCACTCGACCGAGTGGAGCCGTCACTCGACCGAGTGAACTGAGCACTCGATCGAGTGCTGCGGAAACCGCTGAGTTTTCACGCGTGGGCTTTTCTATTGATGGGCCTTGACATATATATATATACCCTATTTTCTGATTTATTTCCATTGCCAAACCCTATTTTCTTTCTCTATAAACCCCTCCTACCTCTCTCTACAATCCCTCCTTCTCTAAATTCTAGATCTACAACTATGGGTGAAGAATTTGGGAGATTCATTCACATATTCTTGTTCCTTATCACTTGGTGAGTATTGTACTACTTGTGGACAATGGGGGCCACGGGGGCGCTTGGGAAACAAGCGTTTGCATTTGTGGAGTCGCCACCAATTTTTATTGGAAATTGGAACCGTTCGAATACCTCGTGTCATGTCAAGACACAAAGTAGTGACATGAACACCAAGAACTCGTTACCCTTAGCATTCTATGTCTATAATGACTCTCTTGGATGCCAATGAACACGGATGTTCACAGAGATCTGGAGTAAGGGGTGAGGGTACGTATTAGGAAACTCTTTTGATCGAACACCTAATCCCGCCCGCCTCGATAGCGGCCTCTACTAATGATTAGGGAAGTTATCTATACTCGACATATCGTCGATTATATGCATGCAATGCAACATGCAAGTTTTAATCCTAGCATGTGAAGAGTTAACTAAGTCGGTTAACAGTTAATTTAGCATACAATTAGGTCGAAGTAGGAATTTAGGCTCAATTATATGTGAAGGCATACAAGTGATACAATACAAGAAAATACAATAAAATACAATAATGAAAATTACAATAATTACAATGGATTCAATTGATTTATGTCGAAAATACTTCCAAAAACGGATAATTTGAGAAAGAACAAAATAAAGGAATAAGCGAACAGGAATTAGGCGGTAATACGATTAATAGTTGATTAAATACGTAAGCTAATTAAAATAAGTCAAGACAGAACGGAAGTTCAGAGACAGAAATCAACCTGGAACAGGCGCAGCAGAGCTGCGCCCTCTGGAAGAGGCGCAGCAGATGCTGCGTCTGTTCCAAGGGTGAGTTATGGCTGTGAAGCCGGAACTGCAAATCATTAATGTTAATTGGTGAATTTAAGGATTGATTACGATATTAGACTCGGATGAAAGTGATTTAATGGATTAATTACATGCGTATGAGTCATAAAAGCAACAAAACATGGATGAGACGGATGCAAACGAATTAATTACATGAACGAAAGGTTGATTAGTGACATAGGTGAAAAAAGGTTAAATACGACAAATTAATGACGAATTACAACAATAGACAGATGAAAATATATCAAAGATCGAATTCCAGAAACTCAATATGAAAGAATCGAATCTCTACAACCCGGATTGATTTTAATGACGAAAACCCGCAAATATTGGATTACTTGGGATTTAAGTCGGGGTTAACGATGAATTAAACGTATTAATGATGATAGACAATATACATGTGAAATCATTAGGCTATTATGTCAAAGAATCTGAAGAACAAACGAAAACAAACAATGAACGACGAGTTGACGGAGGACGAAGGAAGAAGAAAGGAAGCAGGAACTGCGACAGCCTCACGAAGAGGCGCAGCAGATGCTGCGTCCCTTCGAAGAGGCAAAACAGTTGCTGCGTCCTTTCTCGACGGCCATCTTCTGGTAATCCGTAAAAAGGGTTTTAAAGCATGGTTTTATAAATCGGTTTTAAGAAGTATTTTCGACATAAACCTTACATTATGATACAAAAAGGTAAATAACAATAAATAAAGAAGGATTTACACCCTCAGACTTACATGTTTGACGAAACGAGATGAACTAAGTTTATGATTAGTGATGCTCGACTCGAATGTAACGAAAGTGCCCTCGTAAGAGGAAAACGATTAAGATTAATTAAGTTGATTGATTGTGGAGTTGGTCAAATTGTCGGTCATGCAAACGAGGCTGGTACTCAGAAGGATCCGAGCTTACGTGGTCGAATGTTCAAGCACGTAGACGCCAAAAAGTAAGAACGTGGTCTATAATGCAAAGGGAGAAGAGAAGGGCGGACACTCGCGTGAGAAATATGAGGAGCGAAGGCTCCTATTTATACTAATCACGTGAAGGAATAGGGTTTTCGGAGAGACTTTGGAAGTGAATCTCGAAAAGATATGAAAAAGATACGAAAAATACGCGAGAAAAGGACTGGGAAGAGGCGCAGCGATCCATCACTGCGTCTCTTGAAAGAGGCGCAGCACCTGCTGCGTCTGTTCCCAGGTGGTTTCCTCCTGCAAAAGAAAGATTTCCGTGTTTGGTTTATGGAATAACGGGATAATCTTATTTTCCTTAATATTTTGTATGAATATTACGGGAAATTGTTTACCAAAGATTAAAATATTGTGAAAGATTTATAAAATATGGAATAGAAATATCCGGAATATTTCAGAACATTCTGACTCGGGATTTAGCAGTTATCAGAAAATGAAGACGGTTTTAGGCCCGGACTCCAAATGTACTCTAATTACTGTCAAAACGACCGTATCGGCCCGTAGATGACAACTAAGAGGTAGACGTCAGTGTTTGAGTAATCACTTGACAATAAACTTACGAACTGTCACAAATCGTTCCGCGTACCAAACATGCGGCCCAATCATCACTGAGTGGTTTGCGGGAGGTGCAGAAATGAGGTATCTACACTACCTTTTTCCCTTTAATTTGGATAATTCGTTTTAAGACTCAAACCCTAGAATTTGGGGAATTTTCATGTTAATTAGTGTTTTATTAGTATTATGAGTAATTAATGGGTAATAATGGAGGGTTGATTAGTAGTAGTATTAGTTATTGTAGGATGCTTTGTGATAGTTGTTATGGAATTATGTAGGATGAGACGGTTTTATGATATGGAGGCTTGGTGGTTTCGGATTTGCTTATGGTGTATGCTAAAAGGTAGGTTAATCCTACTCGGTTTCAATAATGTGGCCATCTCACATGTTATTGTTAATGTTGTAATTAGTGTCACACAATTAGAGTAATTGAATTATAACATGTTTAGTGGGTAATAACATCATTAAGGAGATAAGTATGTCGGTTGAATTGCATTATAACATGATATTGGTTAAGATGACTTGATGAGTCGGTAATTGGCATATTGTGTGGCATCTTGCATTATTTTATTTGTCATGTATATTGAGAATATGACGGTTGTGATTGTTTGGTGGTGTTACTTGGTTATTGAGGAGACGTAAGACGGTGGGGAGACCGTCTTACGCTTAAGTCGCCTTTTGGAGCTTCCCACTCCAAAAGGGATGTGCACATTAATGGCTTGAGTTACGGAGGGACTCGTGTGGTTGAGACACGACGTCTGTCAGGGGATCCAGTTGGCTTCCGAACCCGGTACGTCTGGGCGTGTCTCGGTATTTGTTTGTGGTTGTTGGTATGTCTGGGCGTGTCCCGGTACCAGTGTGGTTGTCGGTATGTCTTGGCGTGTCCTGTTACCGTGGTGGTGGTTGTTTGATAGCATGTCATTCATATCATAGTAATGTTCCATATTCACACACTCGTGTCGTGTCACACTTTATTTATTGAAACTGACGTTTGTGTGTCTGTGTAATTGTCACCTATTTCCGGGGTGGCCTGTGTCGATCCTATGATATTTCCGATCATATGGGGAGCAGGTTGAGTACATGTTTTCTTGTTGATCTGATTAGGATTTGGGTCGCGCCTTGCACTCGGATTCGAGTAGCATAGCATAGATGACATAGATGGTAGTCGACTTGTAATTTGTATAATTTACATTTATTAATTAGTTTGTGGTTTGTAATCACTAAACTTGTCATTTATAATAAATGTTTCTTTATTGTATCTCTGATTTACCGCCTCGGGAAACCGAGATGGTAACATCCCCTAATTACCTTGGCCGGGTAAGAAGGGGGTGTTACACACACTTATGCTCATGCTTGTATATAGCCTCTTTGACCTTGAAAGTCATAACCTCCCACCTCTCATATACCAAATGAAGTGAAGACCTATCAGTGTCATAATATCTTATCATGTTATAGATAGGACGTGTGAACTCAAGGATATAATCAACTTTGTCCCACCAACATTCATCTAAAATCTTTTCCCTCACAAGTAGAGCTTGCCCACGATGATCTTCTCGATAGGTAGTCCATGCTTCACTAACTACCATTGATTTCAAGGAGGTTTTGAGAAGCATCATAACAATAAAAGCAAATCTTATGTCGGCAACGGAAAGCAATTTCAAAAGAGAAAACTTTTTAAAAATTGCTAGCCTCATCGAATGGGTCATTACATAGTTCTTTATAAATAAAGCATCTACATGAATCTCCGTTATCCAATGACACTCATTATAATTTTCTTCATTATTAGAAGTGTTCTTAGCCGCACAAATATTTTTCAAAGTAAGATTAAGAGTATGGACAACACATGGAGTCCAATATATATGTGAATATCTTCCCTGAATTAGCCCCCCGCACCTTTACAATTACTTGCATTATCCGTTAACACTTGTACAACATTTTGATCATCAACCTCGTCTATTACTTCACTTAGCAAAGCGGATATATACTCTTTGTCCTTCACCTTACCCGAGCAATCAACCGCTTTCATGAACATAGGACCACTTTCACAAGCAACCATGACATTAATCAAAGGTCTCCTTTGTGAGTCACTCCAACCATCACTTAGTACACTAACTCCTTTCTCTTTCCAAGTACTCTTAATAGTCTCTAACAACCTCTCAACATTTTCTTTTTCTTTTTGAAGCAAGGTTGTTCTCAACTTATTATTATATCCCGGAGGAACATAGCCTAGAATCGAGTTAGAAGCGGCAAAGGAGTAAGACCTTACATAATAAGGATTCCTTGCAAGATTAAAAGTCAACCCTCCGGTGTAAAACATTCTAGCAATTTCCGCATCCAAATGGTTACGACTTTGTATATTAAAAGTCATAGGAATGGTATTGGTGGATTTTCTTTTTTTACCAATTTGGATATGTGGTTGTCTAGAGCTAAAATCGGATGAATAAGATTCATTAGGAAAAAGAGGAACTTTTGGTTTTAAAGCATTCTTTTTAGCCTCCGCCGCATCATCCAATTTTTGCAATTTAACTAGATCATCTTTTGACAATTTCTCACAAGCACTAACTCCCTTTTCCCGAAATTTTCAACAAATGAGCCCTCACTCTAGTATAAGTGTCACCCTTAACAGTCTTACAAAACTGACATTTAAAATTGGCATTACCTTCACCTTGTGCTATTTTAGGACCCTTATCAACAAATCTCTACAAAGGATTTGTAATACCCGCCCTGTTTAAAGACTTTTTGACCGATCTATTGACCAAGGGAGACCTTTAGCAAAGGATAAGGGAGATATTGGGTGATCGATGTAGTGTGTTACTCGACCTAGTTAGGTTTACTCGACCGAGTAACTTGGATACTCGGCCGAGTATGTCTATACTCGCGAGTACCTCGTCAGCTAACGCGTTATTATAAAATGCGGAGCCTAAAATGTAATTCATTTTCGGCGATTCCTTTATCTTTCTAACCCTAATCTCTCTCTCCCAACCTCCTCTTATCACCCTATACTTCTCACTCGACCTTAGACACTAACCCAAGAAGGGAGATGGTTTAAGCATGGAGTCATCGAGTCGGGTTGTCGCCGTCATCGGAATCGGTTGCGTCTCAAGGTGAGTTTGTGTTTAATGGTTATCTTTCAGTAGATCTTGATTATTTTAGTAATAGGATATGGCTGTTACTTGTAGGGTTCGTCGTAGAGTCTTTTTTGGCTTAATTGTTGGATGCACCTTCATGGAATAGCAAAAAGGTAGGGTTTCCCTAGTCAGTTGCCTGTTTAATTGATTTAAGATGGATTGTTGTGGTATTGGCGTGTTTAGTATCGTTGTTGGAATTGTTGTTGCTTGTTTATGTTTGCGAGGTGGGTCCTCGGCTGAGTGGAGTCACTTTCAGGAATGCTTCACGCCCTTGATTCGCCCCTTGTGGTTCCCGTCACAAAGAGGGATGTGCACATTAATGGACATGGGTTATTGCTCGTTGCGATGAGCGGGGCTTGGGTGGGCAAGGCCGCGGTCCCCCATGTAGGTGCTAGATCCCTAATTAGACACCTCTAATTAGTTACCAAATTACTTGCTAATTTAGTCTTTAAATATCTAGTTACATGCATGCTTAAAAGATGACTTAAAAATAAGAAATCCTTACATAATTTTAAGGAAAAATTGGGCACAACACAAGGAATGATCTTGTGCTAAAAACTCAAGGATGATCCTCCAATCTTCAAGTTTCCAGATTAGGAAACCTCCTCTTGATGGCACCCAAGATATCACCCAAAATACTTCTTATATTAACTAGATATAATGTAGAATGTAACCTTGAAATAATATTATAAATTATTATTACTATAATAATAATTGATGTATATTATTTTATGTGAGTTTTGGATGAGTTTTTATGTATAAAATAAGAAGGGAAGATGAAGAACAACTATTGTTCTCTTATGCTCACAAAACCATCCAAACCAAGGAAGAAGAGCAATTTTTTCTTTCTTATTTTTCTAACCATCAAATGATTAAGTTGGGGGGGGGGGTGTTATATATAGTCCTCAAATGTAAACAAATGAGGAACATTTGTTAGTGGATAATACTAAACCACATGTGATGACTATCATCACCAAAAGTGACGGCACATGTGTAATTATCGGGTCCATTTTGACATTTGTCCCACAAATTCTTATAAGTCCTATATTTAATGATCTTATATAATTAAATATTAATTTAATTATTTAATACTTAAATAATATAAATTAACAAATGACGTTCACCCAACTTTTAAGTATTATTATACCATTTTATCAATATAAAATGTGTCCCATAAAACTCTATTAACTAATTTTACAACCTCTTGTAAGTTTAATTAGCTAATTACCTCCGCCTCAAACTTTATAAACTCATCGTATTAAAACTAATACTTTGTCAGTAAATAATATTAATTTAGTAAATTAACTATTGATTACTAAATTTTTATCTTATTTAATCATATTAATAGGATTTAATATTTATTACTCAATTATCACATAATATGATAATAAATATACTTTAAAACTCACTTGACTAACCATTAGTCAATATATATATTCCAAGGAACTAATTATCCAAATAATTAGATTTCCATTTGGGCTCCATCCTATAAGTGTGACCTCGAGGGATCAACTGATCACTGCCGTCATACGACAGTAACGTCAAACTCTAGTCAACCGAGCATTAGCGATTTACGTTAATCAGTTGACAAATATATATAATATAAATCCCTGATATTCCTTGTACGAGATTTAGTATGTAGACGCACTATTGTGGAGGACACCCACTCCAACAATCTCCCACTTGTCTGACACAAGTATGCGCTACCAATTCTCTTGTCCGTTAAATCTCCCACTCAATGCAAGGTGTCTTTCAGGTCGTACTTGCACACGATCATATCATGAGTGGTTTCCTCGATCTGGAGAATAACTGCCTGACTGGATAATCTACTATAGATCTCATCCGAGCGTGGCCACGCATTTCCAGTCACATCTCCTCGAGTGGCCTTGAGATATTAAACCCTGACAAGGGTGGACAATCCTGTTGACCTATTTTCTTCATTCGATATAGATCACAATGACCCAGTAAATGTCCATCGGCCTCCTTTTACGGTGCGACCTAGGACAAAAACCAAAGCCACCGGAAAACTGTACCAACTATGACAAATAGTCGCAAGTCTAAAGAATTGACTCAAAAAAATAAATAGAAATCCTCGCCACGACCAGGCAACATTAAGGACTCTATTGTAACACCCCCATACTCCAAGTGCCTTACCAGGACCACTCAGGTATGAAGACATTACCATCTCGGTTACCCGAGGCAATGATAATCAAATAACAATGAAGAAACAACGTTTATTATAAATACTTAGCGAAGAGTTACAAATCTCAAAACCAAACCAAAAGTACGATACATGTTCTCAATCGACTGTATTCTAATCGAAATGTAAATACTAATAAGCTACGGCGGAAGACTCCTATCATCATGTCGTGGCATCCCAGCTATCCCAGTACTCATCTCAATACCTGCTCAATATCTGCTCACCATCCCCGAATGGATCACCGCAAGTTTACAAAACAACACCGGGGTCAGTACTAATCACACAATTCAATATATACCAACAATAAGATAAACAAGACAGCTTAACTGTCACACACACATATCCACACCAAATCCAATCATCTCAATCACTGACTGTTTACTGGACCAGCCCTGCCAGTGGGGGACCGCAGCCGTACCCACCAAATTCCCGCTTCACATAGTGAGCGATAACCCTGTCCATTAATGTGCACATCCCTTCTGTGGCGGGTTCCACAGAAGGCGAAACTAGGGCGTGAAGCCACTCCCGCAAGTGACCCCACTCAGCCGAGGCCACGCCTCGCGAACCATCAACAACGATCAAAACCACAAGCACAATACAATTACTATATCAAACAACCAAACACAATACATCAACCAATATCCCATTATGGGACTAATACTGAGTAGGAAATCCTACCTGGTATGCACACAATCAGACGGTCTCTACTGCTGAGTCAAAAAGCTTCTTCTATGAACCCTCCTCCTATCATACAACACATAGAGGCTACCAAATCACATACTACACATAAAACCCCCAAATCTCTAAATTAGGGTTTAACCAAATCAAGGAAAGACAATAAAAAGGGTACATAGATCTTACCCTCGACTCAATGAACTCATAGGTATGAACAACGATAAGAACTGACCCTCCAAACTCCGGGGATTGCTAATAATGCGATTAAGAAGATGAACTTGCTTGCTTTCTCTCTTAAACAGTAATTTAGGTTTTGTAAAAAGTGATTTAGACTAATGACGACAAAGCTTAAATACCTTAATCGCATAATTAACAAAACCCGAGAAAACTCCCCGAGAAAACTCCCCGTAAAACCGGCTACTCGATCGAGTACCCGAGGTACTCGATCGAGTACCCCCTTACTCGATCGAGTGCCCCAACTACTCGATCGAGTACCCAACAGGTCAGAAACTTTTCTAAAACGCAACTTACCCTTACTCGACAGAGTAAGGCCTACTCGATAGAGTACACCAAGACTTATAAATACGGAGTATTACAGTCTTCCCTCCTTAAAAGGAACTTCGTCCCCGAAGTTCAAACCACTACTAAACAAAGGTACTCCCATAACATTCCCGACTCAACAACCACAACAAAATTCGACATAAAACATGTTACTAACCCAACTCATCCCGACAAACATCCCGACACAACATATAAAAGGGGTATAAAACTCTTAAAAACTGTGCGCGATCATCTCCTACCCCCCTAAAAGAAACAAGGTTACGTCCCCGTAACCATACATACCTGATCAAAAAGGAAAGGGTAACGCTCTTTCATAGCCTCCTCGGGCTCCCACGTAGCTTCCTCGGTCTCGTGGTTAGACCAAAGGATCTTGAGCAGAACTGTCTCACCATCCCCGAATGGATCACCGCAGGTTTACAAAACAACACCGGGGTCAGTACTAATCACACAATTCAATATATACCAACAATAAGATAAACAAGACAGCTTAACTGTCACACACACACATCCACACCAAATCCAATCATCTCAATCACTGACTGTCCACTGGACCAGCCCTGCCAGTGGGAGACCGCAGCTATACCCACCAAATCCCCGCTCCACATAGTGAGCGATAACCCTGTCCATTAATGTGCACATCCCTTCTGTGGCGGGTTTCACAGAAGGCGAAACTAGGGCGTGAAGCCACTCCCGCAAGTGACCCCACTCAGCCGAGGCCACGCCTCGCGAACCATCAACAACGATCACAACCACAATCACAATACAATTACTATATCAAACAACCAAACACAATACATCAACCAATATCCCATTATGGGACTAATACTGAGTAGGAAATCCTACCTGGTATGCACACAATCAGACGGTCTCTACTGCTGAGTCAAAAAGCTTCTTCTATGAACCCTCCTCCTATCATACAACACATAGAGGCTACCAAATCACATACTACAATTAAAACCCCCAAATCTCTAAATTAGGGTTTAACCAAATCAAGGAAAGACAATAAAAAGGGTACATAGATCTTACCCTCGACGCAAGGAACTCAACGGTATGAAAAACGATAAGAACTGACCCTCCAAACTCCGGGGATTGCTAATAATGCGATTAAGAAGATGAACTTGCTTGCTTTCTCTCTTAAACAGTAATTTAGGTTTTGTAAAAAGTGATTTAGAATAATGACGACAAAGCTTAAATACCTTAATCGCATAATTAACAAAACCCGAGAAAACTCCTCAGTAAAACGGCTACTCGATCGAGTACCGAGGTACTCGATCAGTACCCCCTTACTCGATCGAGTGCCCCTGCTACTCGATCGAGTACCCAACAGGTCAAAAACTTTTCTAAAACGCAACTTACCCTTACTCAACAGAGTAAGGCCTACTCGATAGAGTACCCCAAGACTTATAAATACGGAGTATTACAGTCTTCCCACCTTAAAAGGAACTTCGTCCCCGAAGTTCAAACCACTACTAAACAAAGGTACTCCCATAACATTCCCGACTCAACAACCACAACAAAATTCGACATAAAACATGTTACTAACCCAACTCATCCCGACAAACATCCCGACACAACATATAAAAGGGGTATAAAACTCTTAAAAACTGTGCGCGATCATCTCCTACCCCCCTAAAAGAAACAAGGTTACGTCCCCGTAACCATACATACCTGATCAAAAAGGAAAGGGTAACGCTCTTTCATAGCCTCCTCGGGCTCCCACGTAGCTTCCTCGGTCTCGTGGTTAGACCAAAGGATCTTGAGCAGAACTGTCTCACCATCCCCGAATGGATCACCGCAGGTTTACAAAACAACACCAGGGTCAGTACTAATCACACAATTCAATATATACCAACAATAAGATAAACAAGACAACTTAACTGTCACACACACACATCCACACCAAATCCAATCATCTCAATCACTGACTGTCCACTGGACCAGCCCTGCCAGTGGGAGACCGCAGCTATACCCACCAAATCCCCGCTCCACATAGTGAGCGATAACCCTGTCCATTAATGTGCACATCCCTTCTGTGGCGGGTTCCACAGAAGGCGAAACTAGGGCGTGAAGCCACTCCCGCAAGTGACCCCACTCAGCCGAGGCCACGCCTCGCGAACCATCAACAACGATCACAACCACAATCACAATACAATTACTATATCAAACAACCAAACACAATACATCAACCAATATCCCATTATGGGACTAATACTGAGTAGGAAATCCTACCTGGTATGCACACAATCAGACGGTCTCTACTGCTGAGTCAAAAAGCTTCTTCTATGAACCCTCCTCCTATCATACAACACATAGAGGCTACCAAATCACATACTACAATTAAAACCCCCAAATCTCTAAATTAGGGTTTAACCAAATCAAGGAAAGACAACAAAAAGGGTACATAGATCTTACCCTCGACGCAAGGAACTCAACGGTATGAACAACGATAAGAACTGACCCTCCAAACTCCGGGGATTGCTAATAATGCGATTAAGAAGATGAACTTGCTTGCTTTCTCTCTTAAACAGTAATTTAGGTTTTGTAAAAAGTGATTTAGAATAATGACGACAAAGCTTAAATACCTTAATCGCATAATTAACAAAACCCGAGAAAACTCCCCGTAAAACCGGCTACTCGATCGAGTACCCGAGGTACTCGATCGAGTACCCCCTTACTCGATCGAGTGCCCCAGCTACTCGATCGAGTACCCAACAGGTCAGAAACTTTTCTAAAACGCAACTTACCCTTACTCAACAGAGTAAGGCCTACTCGATAGAGTACCCCAAGACTTATAAATACGGAGTATTACATCTATAAATGGTCACTGTCCAGCAAATCGTCTCACAATCTGCCTATGTAATCGACCAGCCATCTCTATGGCCATATGACAGTCGAACTCATCATAGATCGCCTTACAATCTAGTCACTCCGAGACGTCACCTCATTAAGTAACTAGGGACAAAATACAATGTTAATCAAGTTCACTTTAATAGGGTTCGACGTTGTCACCACAACCTATTTGGATAAAATAAAGTATTTAACTTCAAATAAAACTGAAGATAAGAGTTAAAACGATAAATGCAATTATCATATATGAAATAATTAATACAATATTATTATTACATATCATATACTTTACTATAATTCCGTCATTTGTCTCAATCCCATAGAAACTACATGACTACCATGTTTAACTTAAGACAATGGCTTGGTTAAAGGATCAGCGACATTATCTTCTGTCCCAACCTTACAAACTTTTATTTCCTTCCTTTCATTGAAATCTCTAATTACATGATATTTCCTCGGTACATTTTTAGACTTATTACTAGACTTGGGCTCTTTCGCTTGAAAATTGCCCCACTGTTATCACAATAAATAGTGATAGGATCTTCGGCCGTCGGAACTACTCTTAGTCCTTCCAAAAATTGCCGAATCCATGTAGCTTCTTTTGCAGCTTCAGATGCTGCAATGTACTCAGCTTCCGTTGTAGAATCCGCAATGACCGACTCTTTAAAACTTCTCCAGCAAACCGCACCTCCATTTATCATAAAGACAAAACCAGCCTGGGATTTCATATCATCCCTATCTGTTTGGAAATTGGCATCCGTGTAACCTTTTACACGTAGCTCATACTCCCCTCCAAATACCAAGAATGAATCTTTAGTCATTCTCAAGTACTTAAGAATATTCTTGACGGCTATCTAGTGTCTCTCACCTGGATTATTTTGGTAACGACTCATCATACTCAAAGCATACGAGACGTCAGGACGGGTGAACATCATAGCGTACATGATCGATCCAACAACGGAACATAAGGAATCGATTTCATGCGTTCAATATCCTTAGGCTCAGTAGGACACTGTGACTTACTCAAAGTAATTCCACTACCTATTGGCAGAAATCCCTTCTTAGAGTTTTTCATATTGAACCGATCAAGAATCTTATCAATATAAGCTTATTGACTCAAAGCTAATATCCTTTTGGTTCTATCTCTATAGATCTGGATACCCAAGATGCGCTGAGCTTCTCCCAAATCTTTCATCTGGAAATGATTTCCCAACCATTCTTTTACCGAAGTAAGCATTGGTACATCATTCCCAATAAGTAGTATCTCATCTACATACAATACAAGGAATACAACCTTTCTCCCACTAAACTTCATGTATAAACACGACTCCTCAACACTTCGAGTAAAGCCATTCTGTTTAATAACATGATCGAAGCGATGGTTCCAACTTCTTGATGCCTGCTTAAGACGATAAATGGATCTCTTAAGCTTGCACACTTTGTTAGGATTCTTAGGATCCACAAAACCTTCAAGTTGTGTCATGTACACTTCCTCTTCCAGAAACACATTCAAGAATGCGGTCTTGATATCTATTTGCCATATTTCACAGTCATTAAATACAGCAATCGCTAACATAATCCTAATGGATCGAAGCATTACAACTAGTACAAAAATCTCGTCATAGTGTAAGCCATAAACTTGAGTAAAACCTTTTGCCACCAATCGCGCTTTGTAGACATCTTTATGTTCATCCATGCCAACCTTAATCTTAAAGATCCATTTACACTGAAGAGGTCTAACATCTTCAGGTAAATCTACCAGGCCCCATACCTGATTGTCGAACATGAAATCCATTTCGGATCGCATGGCCTCAAGCCATTGTTTGGAGTCGGGACTAGATATTGCCGCTTTGTAGGTTACATGTTCATTACTTTCTAAAAGCAATACATCATAATCACCATCTTGTTCGATAACTCCTAGATATCTATCAGGTTGGCGACTAATTCTACTAGACCTCCTAGGTTCAGAAGAAATTACAACTGAATTAGATGCAGAAGGAACATCTTCCTGCGTCATCTCCTCAGTTTGTGGCTCTTCAATTTCAGAAATTTTAAAATTTCTCCCACACTGTCTTCTAGAAATAATTTTTTTTTCTAGAAATACAGCATCACGAGACACAAAGACTTTGCCCTCTTCTCGATGATAGAATTAATAACCACGAGTTTCCTTTAGATAACCTACAAAGAAACACTTGTCGGATCGGAGAGCTAATTTATTGTCAGATTTTCTCTTGACATAAGCTTCGCAACCCCATACACGAAAAAATGACAAGTTAAGGACCTTCCCTTTCCATATCTCATATGAAGTTTTCTCGGCTTCTTTAGTCGGGCTTCGATTTAGTGAGAATATAGCAGACAAAAACGCGAAACCCCAAAATGAGTCAGGTAGCTCAGTTTGACTCATCAGGGATCGAACCATATCTAATAAAGTTCGATTCCTCCTTTCAGCCATACCATTCAACTGTGGTGTGCCTGGAGGAGTTAACTGTGAAACTATTCCACAATTTTTCAGGTGATTATCAAAGTCATTACTTAGATATTCCCCTCCACGATCTGATCGTAAGGTTTTGAACTTTCTTTGAAGTTGGTTTTCTACTTCACTTTGAAACTCCTTGAATTTATAAAAAGCTTCACTTTTATGTCTGATTAAGTAGACATAGCCATATCTACTTAAATCATCAGTAAAAGTGATGAAGTAGTCATAGCCACCTCTGGCAGTGATTGTCATTGGTCCACATACATCAATATGTATAAGACCCAATAACTCACTAGCTCGTGTACCTTTTCCAGAAAAAGGGGTACGAGTCATTTTGCCAAGTAAATAAGATTCATATATTCCATAAGATTCAAAATCGAATGGTTTGAGAACTCCTGTGGATATGAGTCTCTTTATACGCTTCTCGTTTATATGACCTAATCGACAATGCCAAAGGAAAGATTGATCAGAATCACCTATTTTAACCCTTTTGTTGTCTATATGATAAACATCTTTAGTTAGATCTAGAATGTATATTCCTCCAATTGCAATGGCTTGGCCAGATACCAAATCATCATATGAAAAGGTGAGACAATTGTTTTTAATCACGAATATGAATCCTTCTGTGTCTAACACAGAAATGAAAATTATATTCTTGCTTAGAGTTGGTACATAATAAAAATTATTTAAGCACAACTCTTGGCCCGATCCTAATTTGATTACATATGTTCCTACAGAAACCGCAGCTACTCTAGCTCCATTTCCCATACGTAGGTCAATATCACCTTTTGCTAAACGTCGAACGTTAATTAACCCTTGTAAGTGATTACAAAGGTGTGATCCGCAACCAGTATCAAATACCCATATTGTGGTGCTATCATAGTTTATGTCTATCATAGCGTAGACGGATATTGGATATTATTGGAGTTGGAGAATGGTTGTACAGTTGTTTGTCTTGGTTGTTTCTTCGTGATTAACTTATTTTGGTTACTTAGTGATCTGACCTCGTTGCGTTTTATAAAACTATGGTGATCCATTCGGGGATGGTAAACAGTTGGTTTAATAGGTATTGCTTGTCATGATGCTTGCGGGACATGGAAGGGAATCGAGTCATCACACCGTCGAACTAGATGCTGCTGCCACTTTCGTTTAGTAGTCCTTCCAGTTGTATATGTTGTAACCTTTCTCGCGTTTGTTTATGTTGTAAGGGATACAGTTAATTAATAAATGTTCTGTTATTGTTCATTTGATCTACTTACCTTGGGCAACCGAGATGGTAACACCTTTATATGCTAGGGTGGTCCTTGGTAAGGCACCTTGGTATATGAGGGTGTTACAGGATTATCCTCAATGTCATCAGTTTGAGCACTAACACTACCACCACTAGAATCCATAATTTTCAAACCAAATATTGTCTGCAAAAAATTAAATTAATCCAAACAACAAAAAACAACCATTACTTTAAAGTTTAAACAAATAAGGTTACAGCCATTACATATAAACTAAACTATTGTTACAACCATTTTGATATGAAAAATATTGCTCCAAACGACAAGAAACAACCCATTACTTTAGAAAAGAAACAACCATTATACCTAAACTAAAGTTACAGTCATTTTCATGTAGCCAATTTCATGTGCTTTACTTAATCAACAACACTTTTATTAATGAGACACCAAAAGTCAAACACAATATGATCTAATTGATAAAACTTGATAAATTAGATGGTGAACATATTGACTTGAGGAGAGTTCAAACAATTAATCAACACTCACAACACTTTAATTAATCAACACTCATAATACTTCAAATCTCTAATTAATCAACAACAACACATTAATTAACAATAACATCACTATAAATGAGAGAAATAAAAACACACAAACCCTAAATTGAGAAATTAGGGAAAAGTGAAAAACTCAAAACTGAGAAAGCAAGACAAACCTGGCCGACGACGGGGAGAGGCATCGGTAGGGAGAGGCCAGCGGGCGGTGGACGGTGATGGAAAGGCTGGTGGCGGGTGTCGGGGTGATTGATTGTATTATGAGAGAACACAAGGGTTTTGGTTTGATAAGTCTAAAAGGTATGTCGTGAAATATGAATGAGTTTTTGGTTTGAAAATCCTAATTTGGCGTGTCCAAGAAAAATGGACTGTGTCCAAGCATGTTGGGCCGTGTCCGACACGACATTGATTTAAATGAAAATCGAAAACACGGTTTTTGGCGTGTCGAGGACGTGTCCAGCCGTATCCACCGCATGTCCGACACGTATAGGGCCAAATGTTGCCGTGTCCGTGCAACCTAGGATGCTGTTGCTTATGAAATGGGGGTGATGAGAGAGCAGGTTGCCGTCATGGTGGTCACTGATTTTAGGTCAGAGGGCGGCCTGATTTGTTGCGAATGGTAGTGTCATGCTGGACTGCTTGCGAGTCGATATTTGATGCCTAACGGTGGTGTTCGAATTGAAGGAGCGAGGTGATTGATTACGAGATGCTCAATAGTGGCGGCAAATAGTCAATATCGGCACGGAGTTGTTGCTCGCTGGTTTTGTGCGGTGGAGTAACATGTGGCCGATCATTACCGGGTGGTAGTTGGAAGTTATAAATACGCGTATTTCAACATATACATGTATCTACAATATCACTAAAACAAAAGCTTTTTCTAAAATAATGTTGGAAAATAAAAACTTTGTTCTTTTGGGTCGAATCAAAACTTATTTGTCAATATGGTGTCCACCTAAAACCAGTGAATTCCAAACCAAAGACCAAAGCAAGTCCACCCATCATCAATCAACCTAACTTTAATCTTTCATCTTCATTCTCTTATCTCACCATTACCACGACCACAAGGCCACCCCAATCACCAGACCTACACCATACCTACACCACACCTACTACCCCAGCCACCGGACCACCACCGTATCCACCTACCGCCACTTCCACTCCCTCCTCTCCTCGCCCACCCTTCTTTTCTCCGTCTAACCTATCCGCAGACGTATAACAACCACCATCACTCTCCTTGTTTTGAATAATCGGTGACCATAACCACCCTCGTTTTCAGTGATAACCGGCAACCACCTTGTTTTTTCATTATTATTAATTCCGGGAAAGCTTAAACTACACTACTAAAAGTGTATTGATGGGTTATTAGGAGGTTTTATTTCGGTAGTTATAAATTGAATTAGAGTAATATAATAGAGAACTGATGATGAAGATGAAGGTGAGAAGTTTAATTGTTTTGTAAGATGGTGATGGCGGTGGAGGAAAAAGAAGAGAGAGGAGAGATGTAATACCACAGGTCTCTGATCAGGAGTAACTCGACCGAGTAGGGCTTACTCGGCCGAGTTGGCTGTCGGGTGTGTTATGGTTGGGTTCTGGAACGTCAGAACTTGATCGAATAGGTTGTTACTCGGCCGAGTACATTCTGTACTCGGTTGAGTTGCCGGTTATAATAATTGGAGAAGTATATAAATATGCTTCATCAGTTTTAACCATTTCTTAAGCTTTCTTTTAAAAACCTAAACTACGTATAACTTCTCTAATCATTCTAATCACTGCTAAGCCGGATTCAAGGGGTTTTTACATCTTTCTTTCGCGTCGATTCATCGGTAAGCATCGTACTTTTGTCCTTGTGGTCATAGTGTGTTATTATTGTTGAACCCTAATCGGTTTTATTGGGGGTTTGTGGTAGATTTTGATTATATGATGTATGTATAGGTGACGAGTTCGTAGAGGAGCCTTTCTGATTTTGTTGCTATGATTGTTGGATTGCGAATAAGGTAGGGTTTCCTTACTCAGTCGGCTTTACAATTTAAATAATTGATTATGATTGATTGTTGGCATGTAGTTGTTGTTGGAATTGATGGAGATTGGTTGGTTAGATGATTCTTGTGGAACTATGTCGAGAGATGGTTCCATACCCATGTTCGCCCCTTGTGACTCCCGTCACAAGAGGGATATGCACATTAAGGAGCCTGGATCGCTCGTTGCGATGAGCGGGAATTTGGTGGGTAAGGCTGCGGTTCCCCACTGGCGGTGTGGGTTACCTGATGCGATGGGTAATTATAACCTGGCAGGGCTACACACTTTAGTGTGTAGTCAGTGATTGATGATTGTTGGAGTTGGAGATCGACTGTTTGTATTGTTGTATTGTTTCCGCTGCGTATATTGATTTGGTTGTACAGTTGACTGACCCTATTTTATGTTTTCAAAACTGTGGTGATCCATTCCAGGATGATGAGCAGTTGACTTAGTAGGTGATGATTGTTGATGATTGATGGGATAACTCGCGGGGCATAGATGAGCGTTGTCATCACTGAGTCGTCACGTTGTTTAGCCGACATTAGATCATCTGATGACATCTGTTTCAGTTGTTCTTTGGAGTTGTTTTTTAGACTTGTAAACTTTATCATACTCTTTTATTTAAGTTGTTTCTTTATTGTTACTATGATGCGTTCTACCTCGGGCAACCGAGATGGGAGCACCCTTAATGCTAAGGTGGTCCTTGGTAAGGCACTTTGGTATATGGCCGGGGGTGTTACAAGAGAGAAGGAGGTTTGGCACTAACCATGATTTGTGTTGTGGAGTTAATGCGGTGATATTTCATCGGTGGTGGTAGTTATCATTGATGTTAACTGTAATGAAAATGGTGTATGGGTGGCAGGGGTGTCTAATACCCCGGACAACCACAGGCGGCGGAACCGGGCCTCCAGTTTTGCACTTTTGCCCACTGAATTTATAAGCGTTACTGATAAAATTTAATACAAACTCGACTTGTAGTACACTTATACATTCATATTTAGGGCCTTATTTTTTTATGGTTTACCGAACCTACATTTACTTTAAAACGCCCCTGATGGCTGAGAATATGGGATTAATTTGGTTGCTTTTAGGTTTAATATGTCAATCTTAGGAGAATAACATTTCAATAAATAAGTTTTATTATGATCCAAAATGATAATTATTTTATATTTAAACAATGAAAAAAAACTCACTAAAATACTCATTTTAGAAATTATGCAAAATGTCAAGTTTCCCAACTACATGCACAATAATAAGAAATGATAACATGTTATATTCAGGTGGTGGAGAGAAGTTTAATAATCTTGCGTTGAATTCGGTTTCAAAGACGCAGGCTTAAACTTCCAATGTCAA
This sequence comes from Silene latifolia, assembly GCF_048544455.1. Lineage (NCBI taxonomy): Eukaryota > Viridiplantae > Streptophyta > Magnoliopsida > Caryophyllales > Caryophyllaceae > Silene > Silene latifolia. The sequence continues at coordinate 53,603,092 of NC_133536.1, forward strand.
CCTTGATTGACCACGTTTCAACACAGGCCACGCCTTTGAAATGTAGCCGGGTCGATTATACTCTCTTTTATCCAAATTAAAGGTAACACGATACTGTTTATGCTTGTAGAGAATTTTTGATATTGTTCTTAATCTATAAGACAAAATATAGTCATATGAGATCTTATTTAATTTATCGTCAGGAATGCTATAAGAATATCAAATTTTTATAATTTTTAATAATATGTAAATAAAGATATTTACGTTGCAAAACGTGTCTCGGCAAATATGATAAAACAACTGTTACGTTAATAATAACAACTAGTGTTGAGCTCGTGCAAATGCACGGTATTTTAGATTGTCATGTGTAGAGAGCTTAACAATTAGAGCTAATAATAATATATAAATGAACTTTGAATTTTATTTTTAATTACTAACAATTATTAATGGGTAAAAGTACTAAGAATTAAAATAGAGCGAATTTTACATTTTTACTCCGAATAAATTTATGATTAAAAAAAAAAAATAAGATTGTTAGTTTAATTACAAAAATTTATGCTTATATTTACGCATTTGAAGCATATAACTATTTATGTAATTTTTGTTACAATATACGGAGTAACAATTTAAACGGAGTGAAAAATTTAAAGAATAAAAAAGTGAAAAGCACACACTGATTTTAATAATATGAGTAAAATTTGCATATGTTTTAATATAATATTTACGACATTTAAGATACATATATTGGACTTGTGAGATAATAATGAATAAAATACATTTGGCGCAAGTGCGCAACTATAAAAGTTGTGGTGTTTGATTTCAGTTAATTGTTTTAATCGATTTATAATATTTGCATACGTTTTAATATAATATTTACGACATTTAGTTTGGTTTCAGTTAATTGTTTTAATCGATTTATAATATTTTGAGTCGTCTACGGATCGAGTTGGGTAAATATCTGTTTAAATGAGTTTCATAATTTTATTGAATCGAGTGCTGACATTCATTATTTTTCATTGTTTCATTTTTATTTATAAAAAATTCAATTACTATCAATAAATAAAGAATCAATGAAAAACTCCTAAATAGTTTTAATCAGAAAATTGATTGTTTTAATTCAACATAGTCTGTTAAGCTAGTACTTCCTCCATTCAACTTCACTCTACCAATTTCATTTTTGTACACTGTTAACAAGTAAACATTCAGTTGCAAATTTCTCTCAATACATAAGTGGAAATATATTCATGTGGGATCTTGTTTGATTCGTTCGTCTTTACAAGTACATTAAAAATATCTAACTTTTATAATTTTTGCAAAAACGTAGCTAACGATATTTCCCGCGTAAAATACGCATTGGTAAACGTGAAAAGCAAAATGGTAGAGTGGAGTTGAATGGAGGAAGTATCAGTTAGATGTATTCGAGTTTAGATATTTTTCGAGAACATCGAGTTTTATTTGTTCAGTTTCGTTTCGACAATTCATGGACTATACAACCAGTTGTATATGTTGTACGGTGTAGAATCTGAGCTTTGTGATAATCTATCTGAGCTTTATGTTAAAGAATATGAGCTTTATTAAAAAGTATTGAGTTCATCTATTTACACATTAAAAACATGAACTTTGAATTAGCTCATAAAGAATACATATAAGCTTGGATTCTTATACCTTGGTTATACAATGCTTATGGTACAACTGGATGTATACTCCTATTTATGTCGTTTCGATTCGAATTGAATCGGCTTTCCGATAGTATTCAAGTTCCTCAAATCAGGTATTCAATCATATATCAATTTAATAATTCCGATCACTTTTTTCGGTTTGGTTATTCTTTTTTCCGGTTCCATTTTTGTTGTACTATTTTCTTCAAAATTTATTCCAATTTAATCGGCCACTTTGTAAATTAATGTGCTAAATTAGTGAACTAACAGTGTTACTCCTAATATGTACCTATCACTTTGTGTACCAGAATGCCATTGTCTCAGGGTAAAATTATTATTCCTTGTTTTTAAAATATTTTATAAAGTAAAAAGTACTATTACCTTTGTTCGGTTTGATTCCATACGTTTATTTTATGCACAGGAATTAAGAAAGTTGGTAAAAATAAAATAACGTAAAACAAGCTAAAGTTAGGCTATGCTTAACAAGGCTTTTCAGGTAGCTTATTTGATCAAAATTTCAGTTACCTTATTTCTTTTTGAGTGTTTGGTAAATAGCTTATATAACCAAAAAAGCTACCTGAAATGAAATGCTACCTAAGATAACATTTCAGATTTGAGGTACCTAAAACTATTTTGTCTTCCTTTTTTACCCTTTCAACCTATAATATTAAATAATTATTATATCCTTTTACGTCATTTTACCAAAAATCAGCCACATTTTCAGCTAGTTTGTTAAATATTTTTGGGAGTTGCTAATCCAACACATCATTTTACTTTATCCAACACATTTATCGCCGAAATTCCGACTCTACCCCTTTCATTTTTCACCACAACTAGAGAGCAAGAAATACAATACTACCAAAAAGAAAAAACCCCCAATGATCAGTCCGGCAGTCCCCCACCCACCACCTGCTCCGACGTTCTCCGACTCAATTCAATTAGTAAAGATTCAATTCACCCACCACCGTCAAAGCCCACATATGTTTCGACGTCTGACTCGATTCAAGATTCAATTAGCAAAGATTCAATTGATTATAAATTAGTACAAGTTCATCAGTAAAATTGAAATAAGTATAATTGAAACATAGATCAGTACAATTGAAACAAGTATAATTAATACATAACAGTACACAAGCAAATTGATTATAAATCATTTAAAGCCTAGGTAACGAACGGATGAGGGTGTTGATGCTTATAAAACTCATTGCTTTCTAATGCTGCTACTTGTATCACCATCATAAACGAATTGGAATGATGGATGACAATGGTCTCGTTGGTATCTCACCGCGCCGACTTCATAGGCCGGACCACTTCTCCCTGGCCACCTTACTCCGACAAACGAATACTAACAACCACCCTCTTCAATCCCAATATCTAAACCTAATCGCAAAAACCCTTTTTAGAAAAGAAAACTTAATTCAATCGATTAAAAGACGATGTGTATTTATAAAATTGTCGATAAAACGGAGAAATTACCTCTAATATATGCGAATTAAGATATAATTGTTGAACTATTGATTAGGTTTTGAGAGAGAAAGAGGGAGATAAACTTTTTTTTAGTCTTTAAAGATGAAGGGTAGTTAGGAAATAATAGGAAAAAATGTGTAGGATAGAGTAAACTGATGTGCGGGATTTAGCAATTACGATATTTTTTATTTATATAAACAATTACCTTATCAACTCCTATTTTTCAACTACCTTATCAGGTTTCAGATAGCTTTTCAATTTTCATGTACCTTTTCAGGTTTCACCTATCTTTTCAGTTAGTTTTATCAAATAGAGCCCAGAAGGTTGAAACGTTAATATGTTAAATTACCTTACGCTTATTTCATATAGGTCCACATTTATATAAATGAGATGAAGGTATGTTATAAGTACTTTCAATTTCAACAAGTGGATATAAATGACCTAATATAAACATATGGAATTAAAACGAACATCCGAAAATAGAAAATACTCTCTCTTATTCCGAATAACTTTCATATTTTCGTTTCTGTCTATTCACAATACCTTCCCGATTTAATTTATATTTTTGGGAAGTGTTTGTGTGATCCAAATTTAATTGTATAATGAGATAGTGTGTTTGTGTGGTTTAAATTTACTTATATGGTGGGGTAGCGTATTTCCTTAATTTTTATGTTAAAATAAAAAGGGAAGATTATGTAGAATAGGAGGGAGTATATGGAAATAAATCAAACAAGGCACTATATTACACTGAGAATAACTATCTACTTTCTCCTTTCTACCTTTTCCTCTTACAATCGATTAAAATACCATATATTTTGCTTCATCCACCTTCCTTTCAACCCACATGATATATACTAGTTTAATTGATTGTAAGAGACGAAAGGGAGAAGCTTGGAGAAAATGTTGAAAGGAGAAGTGGATAGATAACCCCATATTTTGTGTAGAAATGAAGGAAATAGGAGTACATGGTAATAGAACATTTCTTTACAAAAATGTTGCTAGTCTAAGAATCCCTTGAAACGCCAAATAGGAAAGCTTAGAAGGGGCACTACGAAAAACATGAAGAAAAGAAGAAGAAAAAGCTGTTGGCGGCAAGTAAAGAGAAGGACAGTTGAGCGACAGCTGGACGTGACCCCACCCAAATAATAGGAAAACACATTTCATTCTTCCACGTAATAAAAGTTTGCCATTCTGTTTCCCGCTCTCTTTCATATTCCCGTTACACAACCCAAGTTGTATTCTTCCACTCATACAGTATATTGCTTCTCTTCATTTTATTACGCCGCATTTTACTTCCATCATTTACTAGAAGTATTTACGAATTCCTGATTATGTCTTTCAATTTATTTTGTTCTAGCTTCTTGGGTGTTTGATTCAATTCCCCTAAACTTGTCATTATTATTTGGAGATTTTTATAACTACTAGTTGTTGCACTGCGCCCTATCGGGCGCATTGTCCCAATTTGGTGAAATTGTCAGCGGGAATAAGACTAAAGCATAGCTTCAAAAAAGGATAGGGGAAATCACGCTACCATGATCCACCGCTGAAACATTTCATGGGTATAGCATTTATGAAGTTTCAACGGCAAAAGGTTTCATAAAAGACATTCCGTAGTTACTACTATGGCAATAACAAGCGCAAAACGCCACATAAAATGCAACATACAAAAGCAAAACTAAAAGAGGACTTAAAAAACTTCGTACAATATTCAATTGCTTTTTTTTTGGGACGTTTTTGGTAGCATGATACCCAAATAAGACTAAGTATTCCATATGAACGGGCGTTCCTTTGTCTAAATTCATAGTCATCGGCACAATATTTGTGATTTTAGACGCCTTATGGTTGGTGTTTCCAAACACATTACCCGCTTGTCTACTGCAATGAACATGCTAAGCTTCATGTTCAGTCACGCCATTCCTTTCCTGTTGAAAGCCAATTAGTACAAGTTAATATGTTGTAATTGTTGCAGCGTAATATCTTAAATACACAGAGGAACTCTAGAATGTGAAATGTATTTTGGTTATAAATAAAATTTCATAAGCTGAGAAAGTAAATAAATAAACTAACATAATTCATCATTTATTTATTGTCTTAGACCATTGCTCAAGGTAAATCAGTACCACCATATTCAAGAAAAGACTCATTAAACAATTTAATGTTTCTTTTTAAAAAAAGAAAAATTGCACTGTAAATATTTAAATTAAAATTAATATCTACTTGTGGAACAAAACCTTATCTATTATTATCCTTACCTTATCCAACCTCATCTCTATGCTTATTTCTTACACAGAATCTAGGTCTATCATCAACATCAAATAATTTAGATATCAATCAACTGACCTATACAAAGAGAAAGAAGAATATAAATAGAAAAAAACTCTAATACATGCCACCATTTCCCATATCCTCACATTTCTATTCTAGTTATTATGTCAAACAATATTCAGAAAATAAAGGCAATGCATCATGCAATTGATAATATTGTAAAAGAAATTCAAGAGTTATTTGTTCGACTAAGAATAGTCTTGACTGAAAGCATTATATGGGAGAAACTTAACCAAAACTCAAACTGTGTTATGCTTGTTCAAATTCTTTGTGGAAATACACCAAATGAACTACTTAACCCATGCTATGATGTGCTACAAAATGTAACTCGCACTGAGTTTTATTCTAGAAAAGGGTATCTGGAAGCATTAAAACAAGAAGTTGTGGATTTTCTATTTAAGCTTGAAAGTGTTATGACATCAAGTGCATTGTGGGATTTGTGCTACGGGGGACGCACTTTATTTAACTTCCCAGAAAGTGATCGGTCAAAATTTGAGTTGATAACTATATACTCAGATTACTTAAGGGATCAACATTTTGCATATGAGATGGAGAGAGATATAGATAGGGTGTTGCCGTCATCTTCATCTTCAGTCGACAACTGCAACTGAGAGATACGGTAGTTCCCATTCAAGGTGTGTAAGTTGCTTTTGTTTCATTTAGAAACATCGGCAGTTTTGGATACTTTAACTTTGCGTTATTTGATAGTATATTTTCATACCTAGCTGATGTCTTTTAACAATTCATGGAAAGTAGCAAGGGATGAATATTTCCTAGCCTAGAATGGGGCTTACTGATGTTGCCTAACAATGCATGTAAACTTTTACTTTGCATTATTTTATAGTATATTTTGATACCTAACTGATGCCTTTTAAGAATGCATGGAAAGTAGCAAGGGATGAATATTTCCTAGCCTAAAATGGGGCTTACTGATATTGCCTAACAATGCATGTAAAGTAGCCATTAGAAGACTTACCTGCCTCAAAAGTCAAAACTTCTAAAATAAGTGCTACCTTAGTGGTTTTCCTTAAAAATCACAAGAAAAGAAACATCAATCAGACATAAGAAGAGTAACATAGCATAGTTCTACTGTAAAACCCTGTCTTATTATTTCATCATAAGAAGAATAACATAGCATAGTTTTCCTTTCACTCTTCTGTCTCAATTCCCCTCACTTTCCCATCTACTATTACCACCTTCGCACATTCATTTTCCACACAAATTTTCCCCGCCAGTCACCATATCAATTATTCATGCTTACGGAGGATAAATGGAAATCTATGTGTCGATCAGATTGATGTTAGATAAGGTAGATAATTTAGAGGAAGAATTACTTGTGAGATACCAGAGTGATGTTGCCTAACAATGCATGGAAAGTAGTATGGAGTGGATGATTTCCTAGCCTAGAATGGGGCTTACTAATGTTGCCTAATAATGCATGTAAAGCATCTATTAGGAGAGTTACCGGCGAGTTCATTTTGTAATTTACAAGTACCATAGATAAGCCTTACACATAATAATAATAAAAACATATTATTAGAGCCGGTTTCAAAAAGACAATGATAGAGTTTGCAGGGCACTATAATTATATTGGCATCAACCTAGCAGTCAGAGTACGAGCATAATCCAGGGAAGCAACTTTTTCACAATTGAACTTTTCCCACTTCTTTCCGTTAAATGCCTTTGTCACAAGAAAACAGTTTAGGTCAGTAAGATTAATTCTGAAAAACACACACAAAAAAAAAAAAAACCTTGGGAGTGAGCATAATGTAGTAAACCAGGTACAAAATAATCTCAGCTGAAAGTCCGAACCTTGTAAAATGGGACGATATGTGCAGGAGACAACATATTTATAAACGCGTAACCCACGTTACACTTATTCTGCATAATGGATACAATGCCACCTAATTAGTTACCAAAAGATGAAACCGAGATAACTTGATTCCGTCTAGTCAACAAGTTACCTTAAAAGCTATAGGTAAATATAGGAAATCATAAGTTCCCTTGTGGTTTTCGTCAATAGCAGATAGTAACATCTTTGAAGTAGACCTGAATGTACAAGAAATGAACTGATTAGTTGAAATGGGAGATAACAAATATTATATCTCATCCTCTCGTATGAGGCAAGTGAAAGTCATTTATGTGTTCAATGCAAAGAATAGTACTTATATAACCAGTAGGAGACAATCATCACATTCTTTCATGTCAAATGTGCTGCATCATCTAACAGTTATCACATATGCAGCTAAGCATTCGACTAAAATATATAACTCTGATGCCATTATAAATGCTCTGCTCAATGCCTAGTATGTAACAGACCAGTCAAATTCCCTTAATACAATCTGGAATGGGGTATGGTGAAAGTGAGACCCATCATGACCTAAAACAGAGGCAAAATTTGACAGCATAAAGTAATCGTTCAATGGTCTTTGGATCAAGTGTGAGAAGTATAACATCTTGCTCAGTAGTTCTTTGTTCAAGGGGAAAACAGGCAAGTTAAACTTTGCTAAAAGTCCATCAACTTAAACATACATGTACGCTTAATACTGTCGGTAAAAAATAAAGGAGCACATCTACAGAATAGTAGCATATGAAAAACGCCAGGGAAGTCCAAACAGTAGTAAGAAAGAAGGTAAACTTGTTATCCATAGCATTCCAATGCAAAATGTAAGCAAACAAAATAAAGACTGAGTGTGCATGAGCTTGCAACATGTTAACCTAGTAGTATAATTTACAAGTACCACAGATAAGCCTTAAACATAATAATAATAATTTAAACATATTATTAGAGCCGGTTTCAAAAAGACAAAGATGGAGTTTGCATGGCACTATAATTATATTGGCATCAACCTAGCAGTCAGAATCATAGTAACCCTCGCTGCCAGAGTTGTCTTCAGGCCACATAGTGATATCTTCCGAAACTGGGTGTGCTTTTTTTAGGCGACGATGACATTCGTATTTTTCTCTTGTAGTCGTATAGTTTTTGCATACACAATACATCTTCACCACCTTTTGGCCCCTTTGAGCCGTGATCAAACCACGTACATTTTCTGTAACTAATTGCTTATTATAATCGACAAGTACTTTTGATGTTTCAATTCCCACAAGGAACAATTCTGCCAACCATTTGCAAACCTCGGCTACACTCCTCTTATCAGCTTTTGAGAGCCTATTAAATACATTAGAAAGCACAACTTCTAAACTAAGTGTCTGATGGTGTTGTGTATCGTCATTTTGTGGTATAGCCTTCAGTACATTCGCTTTAACAAATATCTCTTTGCAGTTGAAGCGACCTTTCTTCCAGTCCTCATATTTCTCTATAAATTCTTCTCTGTCACCTTCATCTTGGAAGAAAGGGCGTGTGCATGTGAATGTATTCATGTTAGGGAGGTAGTGTATTCGTGGGTAAATAGTAGTTTAATTTTTTTTGATAAAGGCAGGATGCTAATGACAGGGTAATTGTAATGCACTCTATTACCTTTATAGAGGAGAGGAGGGGGCAATATAAAGTTTTATCTTACTTAACATAAACAATATAAATGAATAGTGATGTCTTGTCAACTGCCCTTGCATGTATTTATGTCAATAATTTCAGACGTTTGAATAGTTGCATCTATGAGAGCATTAAATACAAGCTCTTTATGTCTTTTAACGTTTTTTGGGGTTTTGTTTTGGGGTTTTTGAATGCAAATTTGTGGTTCGCGTTTTATAATCTGGGAAATTTAGAAGTATGGTTACTCGGTTTCGATACAATTAAAGTATTCTTTATCCCGTACCTTTATACGTATCATGTATGGCCATTTTTTCTAAAAAACCCCAATTTTTTTTTTTGTTAAAACAGAGCCCAATGCCTAGTATATACTAAGTAGTCCATCTAGCAGGTAAATTACGTGATATTACGTATTACTGAAATTACCTATTTTTAATTTTAAAACAGGGCCCAATGCCTAGTATATAACAAGATGGTAGTTTTACGCTATCAGGATGCTAAATAATTACCTTAATTAGAAGGAGATTATCGTTGGAACAACGTGACATGTGCAAGATAGGGATCTAATCATCCTTGCAACTGAGGAAATTTATGCAAACAATACCTGCTATATAATGAAAACCACAACATTTTAAGTTTAAATTTTTGATCAATTTTAAAAGTTGTTATAGTATTATTTCTCGTATAAATGAAAACAACTATTGTTCAAAAGAGTTTTAGTGGTGTTGTCACAATATATAATACTCAGGAATCGCTCGTACAAATATACTCCTCGCAAAGAATTTCAATACTAACTTACAAGCTCATTCACCAAAGAAACAATTGCTACCAGCACTTCCCAAACCAAAACCTACTTACTATATTATTCCCTCCGCACAAAAACACCCAAATCATAAATAATTGTATAAATTTAGGAAGCCAGGGGAGTCATACATAATTCGGAGACCGAAAATTCAAGTTGCTCGCCATGCCTCTTCCTCTGAAACTCATAAAAAAAAAGGTGAGTAGAAAGTCGGAGGATCAAATATAAAAGAACTCTAATCCTTCAAAATTGTATTTTTAAAAGTTAGACTTACTCTGATTTAGCAAGAGCGGAATGAAATGCAATCATGGACTTGATTGTGTTATTGGGGCTCTTGATTCTTCTGATTCATGATCGAATTAAAGCTCATAGAAGACGTCAGCACCACCATCAAATTAGTGGTTCTCGAAGCTGAACTTTACCCGATTCTTCTAAATAGGCTATACCCAATTAGAATCGATTAGAACCAAAATAATTGGAAATTTTAGGGGATAGTAGCGAGAACTGAGAAGGTTGGCTTGTGGAGGAAAGGAAAATGAGGAAAAAGGACTGGCATAAAGTAGACATGCACAATAAAAGTGAAAAAAAAAAAATTTATACAAAAGAAATGAGGGGAGTAGTACAAAACTACTTTGGTCATTTATCATGGGTACAAGTTTGAAGTTTTTCAGCCATATTAACATCAACTACTGCATGTAAACAGAACATATCTCATGATAATCCCGAGTTCCTACAAAAGTTTCTAACTTGACACCGCAATAATTACTTCTCGGGTAATTCGGTGCTCGAATATTGAATAAAGTACAAAAGGAAATTACATTTCACTCAGTCAGCCTTCTACTATAATCACTTTTTATGTTGAAAAATTATGCAATTTTATCAATACTTTTACTGTCATGGTTGAATGTTTGTTTGTCTTATAGACCAGTTGGTGGTGAGCAGCCATTATCAAAGATCAATGTTTTGAGTACTACTTTTGCTCTTCACCCTGATGCTTCTGTTAAAGCTTCACCACTTGTTCTGGGTTTGAAGGTAATTGTTGAAACATGGGCACGTGAACTTTTTAGTTTATCGGGGTAGTGACGGAACTAAGGGGGCTAGCAGGGGTAGTTACCTCGATAAGAAGTAAATGAGGAGTTGAGCCTTAAGTTCTCGGTTCTCGAATGTTATGTTGTGTAGGCGTCATTTTATACACTCATGCTCATTCTTGGGCTTGATCTCATTCTCTTTCTCTTTCTCTTCCTTGTCCCTGCAAATTTTCCCATCTCTTTTTTCCTTACCTGGCGTAACCATTGCGAACCAGTCAAAAAACGATATTTATTTAATCATTAAATGTAACAAATTACTAACGATGATTAGCAAACTTTAGAAATGAACTAATAGTTGTATATTTCAGCACATCATAACTCAAGCATAGTATGAAGCTAAATCTATAAGTTATACAACTTTAAAGTAGTTTTATTCACGCAGTTGATATTGTTGCTGTTATTGACAGTATGTGTCACAATCCTCGCTATTGTTTTCTCTAGTCCACTTCCAGAACCACCAACAACAACTTATTCACGTTACAGAGTTATGGGCATGCAATTTATGAGAATTTTAGGTTTGACAAAAAAGGACTTCTGGTTGTTAATTTCACAGCAGCATAACACAAAAGCTAAAGAATTGTTTATTTACTTATGAACCTGTAGGGAGACAAGGAATCAAAGTTCAAGTTACCGAAATACCATGAAGAAGTGAAGGGAAAATAAGAGAGATGTGAACCTCATAACTCATGTGGTCTGGATCTATATGGTCCTGCCAAATAGCCTGCACTGTACAATGGCAATCAAGCCAGAGAATAAAAAACGCTGTTTAATTTTACACCAGTGATACAATCTGAAAATATATGATCCCCAACATAACAGTGTTTCATAGCAGTCCAAAATAATCAAAAATACGAAGTTAAAATGTGGAGGCAAACATATGATAAACAGCTAAAAGGTTACAGTTGGGGCTAAGACTTGAGAGTATAACATGCAACACAAATCTCTAAAATTTGACTTAAGAATGAGAGAACACTGTGCCAAGCTTACAATTGGGGCTTAGTTTGCTGTCGGTGTGTCACCCGCTAAATTCTTACAAGCTATAAGTTCCCAAGTTATCTTCAAGAGTTCAAGTGAAAATGACCCATCTTAATGCCTAAGTTGAATACCAGATGTTCATTTTTTACAAGCCAAGTTGAACTCTACACCATCTATAATTCTATGCAATATGCAATGCATGAGAAAGTCACACGAGAAAATCACTACCCAATTTTTTTTTATTCACATCCATAGATTGAGTGAAGGGTAGCATAGTTGGGAGAAGAACAAACAGATATCCCCTCTCACATCGAGAGCGCCGACCTAAAACCGTCTATCAAATGTCTGCCAAAGCTCAAATATTTATGCCCAAATATAGCTGGCGTTTTTTTGCCATGGCTGGCCAAAAACCAGACACGTATGAATAAGAATACATCAGCTTTGGCTTCGATATTATAGCCGAAAGTGGAGTGCTACCCTGGCTGCTAAAAAAGGTCCATTGTTTGGTCAACTCCCAAGCATTCAAGCACTAAGCATAAAAAACATTTTCAATGCTCGTATTGCACTCCCACCTTGAACTTGTTCCCACTAATCTTAACGGAGAGGTTACACGAGCAATCAGTAGGATCAAATTACATCAAGGGAGGAAAGGTACAAGCATATCAAGTCTAATGCTAAATCTATGGGATAACGTTCCCAATGCGACATGGTAACGCTGCGACTCTAAACTTGGCATGAGGCTCAAAGGTGACTTGCCAAAAAATTGTCAAATTACTCAAGAAAGCTCATAACTAAGCCAAATAATGTTTTAAGAAAAATACGTTAGTTTGATTTGGGCTGAACATAAACATTCAAAGAGATTCAAGTCAGGTCTTCTTATATAGATACCCAAATATCGGTTAATAAAGCATTTGTCAGCAGCACAACCATAAACCAATAGGGGTAAATGAATGAAAAACGAAAGGAGAAGGGCGAAGTTTCAAAGAACACAGAGATGCACATTGCATAGCAGGATAAACTACTGTAGAACCAATGACAGATTTGTGTTTCTCCCATTTGAGAACGCTCCTTATCTGCCAAAGAGTAAGGGACTATAATACCAATTTATCTTTATAAACTACATATTACTGAAACCACAAAGTCTTATTTAAGACCATCATAACTTAAGACGACTCCCACACCCGATTAAAATAAAAGTGGAAATAAAATAAGGTCGTTAGAGGTCTTAAGTTAAGACGGTCTTAAGTAAGAATAACTCCATACAAAAATTAGTCTATCCGTTATTACCACTAACCCTCGTCCTTTCCTCCACGACAATTCCTATCCCACTTCCTACTAAGCCCTTGCTACCAGTTCCACCGCGTCTGTCTCACTCTCCCCTACCTTGACAAGCCTGTCTCACTCTCCCATATCTCTCTCTCCCTTCACCGACACTCTCCCCCAAAAACCCTAACCACAATTCCCCTGTTACCTATACCAAATTTGCACATACTTACCTACTACCTATTATCTGTGAACAAAATACCCTTTTTTTTCACACAAATGCTCCTTAGTTCCTTATAATTTTGTACCGGTGCCAAAGCAAGAAATTCGAAATAATCTTAATTTTACAGAGCTGAAGTATTTCTATTCTGTAACCACTGCATGTAAAACCATCATAGCCTAATCACAAGGTTTTGGCTGGACAAATTGATGTTCAAATCACGTAGTTTATTGTCCTTATCTTAAGGTTTTTGCTTAGCTAAGAACACATTTAATACATATAAATCCATTGATCAATAATCGTTGAGGGCTTTATGCTTACATTTCCCTTTCCCACTTCAAAAGAAAATGCCTAAACAAACAAAATCTCGTGAAATGTGATTTCTGAACGAATAACATATAACGTTGTGGCTCTTTTTCACAGAGGATGAAAATTAGATACCGACTAAGGTCACATACTCACATGGGTCAAATCATATTAAAACACCGCCAAAGAAAGAATCAGCATGATAAAGAGGTACAAAAACCTAAATAAAGGTAATTACGAAAGGGTTGAGCGAAAAGATCTAGCTTGAATTCATAACCTGCACAAGTCTTCGTTGCTAATCTCCTATCTTTTCACTTTCCCTTGATTTCACCTGCAATATTCCCCGAATTTTATCGATAATTGGCCGAAATAAAATCACAAAAGCCAATTAAAGACCCCAAGAATGGAAAGAAGCACTAACTCCAGCCATATATAATCAAACAAAACATGGAAATCAAGAGGCATGTTAGCCGTAATCACGATTAGTATTTTTTTATAGCAAACAAAAACATCACACTTTATAGCCCCCTCTCCTTTCGTTCCAACCCTTATCCTTCATTTTTTGGTTTCCAAGCAAGGGCCAAATCATATTACTCATTTACGAACATATTCCCTCCGTCCCCATCATTTGTTTATTTATTTATTTTTTCGTGAGAGATATTTTCTTTAAAAAACATTGTGAGAGGTGTATTAATCAAAATTAAACAAATTGAGATAAGGAGTGTAACATTAATAGGTGTTTGGCCGTTCTCCCAGTTTATGCGAATTTGGAAATTGTAAGAATTAACTAAATGAGCTCTTATTAGGTTGTCACATTAGAATCATAACATGAATTGCAATCCTCATCTTCCAATCAAATAGTTTTTATCCAATTAATATGAATTATCTTCTCATGTAATTGTGATTGGAGTATCGAAGGAATATCAAACGAATATCAAAGCTCTGAAGTTTGGACAAGGTGATAGGAAACCGTATAACAAGAGCACAAAGCCTTATTTATAATGTATTGATGTACAAGTGGGTGATAATATTAACAAAGAATGTACCTTGATTTCAGATGAAAATTAGAGGCCAAACTCGGAAACATCTTGTGAACTCAAGACTGTTGAAGGGCAAGGTTGCCAACTAAATAACATTAATATTCCTTTTTTTTCATAAATAATGGGACTTCGACGAAGTTAACCAAGATATGTCATGTTCAGACATCCATTTATGGTTCCCATCCACAACATCTCCACCAATGCTTCTGAAAAAATAAAAAATACAGTGTGCTGAAGTAAGGAAATTTTGAAAGTGTTTTGAAGGGTGGCAACAATTAGAGAAAGTGCAGTTACAGTTGGGGTAGAATAACAATATTCTTACCTATAAATCACACCTTCATATATCTTACCTATAAATCACACCTTCATATAAGGTGTGAAGCCGTATAATCTTACCGGAATACCATCAGTGGGTACTACATCATTACACTTTTCCTCACCATCACTCTCGCTGCCGTCAACGGCCGTAATACAGGACATCAATACTGAACCACATGGCAAACCTAATCACCACCAACCAAGCTCTTTTTAGTTTATTGGGATCATAAACTATCTTGTCAATCAAAGCCATAAGCTACATGTAAACCAATAGAATTTAAATGCAAACCTCACTATCGGATGTCAGAATAACGGTGTCATTGCTGTACAATCAGAAATTGCGTAGTTGATGTCTAAAATGCTGCCAACTTCAGTACGCTGCCATCAGCTCATCAAGCGTGACCTCCTCCACCAGCATCTCTGTCCGACCGAGCTGTGTACAAAACGAACAAATTGTTGAATAAAATAATATTATTTCATAATAATATTATGACCGAACCTAAATTAGTGTTTGTAGAATTTGTGACATCCCATTTGTTCAACCTAGCTAATATGCGATCTATTTGGCATTCGTGATCTCTTTCACATATCTCAAATAGAAGTAACATGTTAATATAATGAGGCCAACCGTCCAATCATAAAATCTATAAGATACTCATCAACCGATTAGCTAAAAGAATAATTACTGTATTGAATAACCACATAGTTTGGTGTCGTGGTAATATAAACACAAATTTTGTAAGAATTTGAACCAACCCATCCAAACCCTGCGACCTCACCCAAAACCCCCCAACAAAAATATTAATCAAACGTTGTTCCCTATTCCCACCCCCAAATTCATAGTAGACGTTTTGTACCTAATCAAGAATTCAATTCATTTTACAATTTACTCACACCCACTTGTCTGACAAAAAGAATACATTTCTCATCTAAATAGCTTTTTAAAAACTAATTTGTTTCATGGAGGGAAAGAGATCTCACAGGGACAGAAGATTGATCTGCTGTTTGTGGAACTGGGGAAAAGTTTGCAGAATTTTGACTTCTAAGTGATGGCCAAGGTTGGCTAGAGACGGGCGCGACAAGATTAGCCATACGGGATACCGATTGATACTGAGCAACATAGTTTAGATAGTTCGAACCAATCATATTAAAATAATCTATTGAATAAATCAAAAACGTTATACCACTATACTCCTCGCACAACAGAAATAAATTAAAAAAATCTTACCGTATATCCTGAAGAAAACGGAATTCCCATGCCACTTCCACCAGATGTGTGGTTACCAAAGCAGGTTCTAAATCGCTCAATATGTTGAATAACACTCTCATGTTGATATAATGCGACCAACTATCCAACTACAAAACTTGTGAAATATTCATCAACCGATAAGCTGAATAATTACCCTATTTAATAACCACACAGTTTTGTGCCATGGTAATGTAAACATAAATTTTCATGTAAACACAAATAGTTCTCTTACAAGAAATGGGTATTAAACGTTGAAAGTCGGGACATACCGCAGACAATGAAATTAAAATCTAACTTTAGATTTCCTTGGCAGATCATAACAAAATTGAACTTAATCAATAAAAAATAGTAGGAGACAGTGACCAGTATGGGTAGGTTGACTTTGGCAACTAAATCTGTTTTCAGATTTGATTGTTTTAGATTGAATTTCATCAACATAATTCCAAGACGATAAACTTTAATAATGTTAAACAATGATTACTACATAAAAACGAACTGCAAACAACCCACCCTGTATCACATCACCTACATCCACCACCCTCAATCAAGATGAATTAATTATGCTCCAACTACCCACAGAAGTAGCATGCAGAAAATAATGAAAACTAAGAAATTCGTTCAGATATTCTAAACAAAATTAGAATGTGCTGCAGATGATTTGCGCAGCCAATTGTTAACTTATGGAATTAAACCAAGACCTAACTGACAACATCTGTGTTCATATGTGTATCGTAAAACCTGCAATTGTATCTAAGCTATATGAAGCACCCAGAATCCGTTTCAACTCAAAATCATTTAAGAAATCGTCACGTTGTCGGGATCATAACCTTAGACCTCTAAAACTGGCCAGATCATTGCATGCAATCAATTCTAAAACACAAAAACTAAACCCTAAATTATTTTAATTAACTCGCAAACAATCATTAAGCTAAATACGACATTTAGGACAAAAATAACAGTAACCAGGAATTAAAGCATGCAATAATAAAATGACAAATGAAAATTAAAAATATAAACAGAAAGACAAACCAAAACATAATAATAACCCGAAATTGAAAATAGAATAATAAAGGCTACTCTTTTGAGCCACAAATTATTACATGTAATCAATTAAAACCCAGAAAAAGCCCCAAATTATTGCATGCCATCAATTTAAACCCAAAACTAAACCCTAACTTATTTAATTTAATTCACAATCAATAACAGATAGAAATCACACAATTCAGCAGAGCAACTTACCTGCTACTTGTTGTTGACGGATTCCATTTTTTATCGCAATTGTTGTTGCTTTGATGAGTGAGAGAAACGGAAAACCCCTAAATTGAAATTGTGATTATAACTTAATTGTGATAAATTGGTGACGGGTTTGGGAGAAATCGCATCAAGAAAAGAGAAAGAGAAAAAGATCAGAAAGAAGAGGAGGAAAGCAACGACATAGATGGAGGAAAGCTGCGAAAACAGTAATAATAAGAACCAGGGGCATAATGGTCAGAAATGCCCAAAGTTACTGTTCTGGGAACAGTAACCACACTTTGGGTTTTTTAAAGGAGTATGGATACGTACTATGAAGTGTTTAATACTCGTATATATACTTCCTCCATACAACTTTACTTTACCACTCTATTTTTTCACGTTTACCAACGCATATTTTACGCGCTAAAATATCATTAGTTACGTATTTGCAAAAAATTATAAAAATATATTTTTCATGTACTCGTAAAGACGAATTAAATAAGATCCAACATGAATATATTTTCACTTATGTATTGAAAGAAAATTAAAATTGAATGCTTACTTGTGAATAGTGTACAAAATATAAAGAACTAAAATGGAGTTGAATAGAGGAAGTATATAACACAAATTTTATTGTTGTACGTGCGAAGGGAAAATGTGATCATTTTTTAGTAAATAATGATCATTTTTGGATAAATAGTGACCAACTAGTTTAGACCCCGTGCAATAAATGCACGGTATATATAATTTTTTAAATAAATAAAGGGACTTGCTAAATCCCAAGCACCAATTTACTCAATCCCGCGCATTTTCCCCTTTATTCCGGCTATACCCCTCTCATTTCTCACCTCCACTAAGACAGAAACAAGAGAGAATTAAAAAACCAAAAAAATATGAGAAACACGCCTTCCAATCACAACCTCCTCTCCCTGCCCCGGCACCCTCCCAGCGCCGTCGACCACCCCTCGACACCCCATCACCGCGTTGATGCTGCCACAATCCCTCGACGCCGCCACACCCCCTCCCTAAACTCGACATCTGATAACCCTCGACGCAAAAACAACCCCTCCCTGAACTCGATGCAGCACAACCGCCACAACCCCTCCCTACACTCGACGCCACAGAGCCGCAATATTGGTTTGACTGTTGGGAATAGGGTAATTTACTAACCCGCAATCACAATAATGATTTGATTGCTGTAAGCTTGTAACCGATAGACTGCAAGTTGCTAGCAAATAGATTGGAATTTGCATGATTTACCACTTATAATTGGTTGAATTATAACACTGATTGTTATTATTGATTTAATCAATGCTACTTCGTATGATTGTTATTATTGATTTAATAAATGCTACTTCGTACATTTTCATGAGAGATTAATGTGAAGGGGGAAAGAGATTTAGCATTTTATGTCGAATTGAATCGTTCGACGACGGGTTTGGGGAGTGATGGTTCAACACTGTGAGGGTTGGTTGTCGGGGCTGGTGGAGGATGGCGCAGGGTGGTCGTCGGGGATGGTAGTTGGGTGGCTAGGGATGATGAGGAGGATGGGTAGAGAATATTTTTTCAAAATAAAGGGTAGTATTGAAAAAAAAGTGGTAAAGTGCGCGGAATATAGTAATATAGTGCGCGGGATTTAGCAAATACGTAAATAAATTACTTATAAAATATAGATATTTTATTAATTGTCCATATTTCTCGTTATTGCATCTTACTTTGTTGACAATTAATCAAGGGCATTGGATAATGTGTTGAAATGTATTTTACACAATATATTTTTTTACCCACAAAGCAAATGATTTCAATTTTTAATTCTCTTAATTTTTTTATCACGAAAGTAATAATAGTGATTTACATTTTTGTTTTATATGTAGTATGTTTCAAGTCATTCTCAAATAATAGTATCAATAAAATATTTAGCAATTTATAATTTTATAAAAAAATTATTTATATTTTAATTAAGAGATTATAGTTTAGAGTTAGATGAAAATAATATAATTTGATGAAAAGATTAATTTTAATTAAAATATAATAATTTAATGAAATAAAAATGTAATTATTAGTTTCCTTTTTAGTGAATACACATAATTGTAGTTACCTTCCTTATTTAAAAAGATATTTTTTGGAGGAAAAAATATGAGAATTTCTATTCTTTTAGTAGATAGAGGATTATTGTTGTTAATATAATCTCATTTTTAAGAATTATTATTCCCTACCATTCTGATCATTTGTTTAAATTTGTTTTTGGCACAAAGACGAATGAGAGAAGAGGGACCATTTGTAAGTATTGGCATTGCATCACAAGTATACCAAAATTGTTTGTAGGGGATCAAACCCATTAAAAACATCTTAAAAAGGTAAACAAATGAGTAAATGACTGGGATACTTAAAAAAAAATAGGTAAACAAATAACCAAATAGTTCATTTTTATTTTTTTATTTATATAAAACTACAAGACCATTATACATGGTTCAGATTAGAAAACATTACCAATTAGTCATCCGGTATAAACAAAGTTACCAAACTCAATGTTGATCTTATAATGTCATCTTAATTTCTATTTTCTCATCTTGGTTTTACCCTTCCCAAATTCAAATAGATAGTCTCCTAAGAGAGTATCTCTGTAACGCCCAAACTATCCGGCCAAGATAATTGGAGCGTTACCGTAACACCCCTAATTTCCATAATATAATTCTTTAATTTTATTTTCCCGTATTTTATATTTTATTTTCGGGAAAATATCCGTCTTTTGCGTATTCGGCTCGTTGGGCTCGAATTTCTACGAAGACCCGCTCTCTCTTGGGTTTTCACGTGTGGTTTAATGTTTATGGGTGAATTTTGGGCCTAAGCTTAGAATAAACCCATGAGCTTCTCCATAAATAAGAAGGGAAATCAAACCCTTGCTTCTCTTTTCTCACAAAACCCTAAACCTAATTCTCTCCTCCTCCTTCCTCCCTTGTGCCGTGAGATCCACCCTTCCTAGGGTTTCGTGCGCCTCCTCCTTTCTCCTCCTTCATCATCTTTCGTGCTTAGATCGATCCTACTTCTTGGATCTATCTATCTTCTTCGTAAGTTTTATGTTTTCGCATAGTTTTATAGTTTTTATAATTTATATATATAGTTAGTATATTTATTAGATTCGTTATCTTTGGCACGTGGATGATTTCAATAAAGGCGTGGAGACTGCACCTGGAGAAGACGTTTATATCGTTGAAGACGATCTCTAGGGTTTAATTTTCTTAACAAGGTAACTAGGTGTTTTCCTTTAATTGTGTTTATGCCAATTGATGTAATTAATGTGATTTAATGATTGATTTGTATGATCATTACATGTTTGATTGTTTATTGTCATGTTAATTATGTTTTTCGCATGTTCGTATATGATTTAATGCTTTAATTATGTCTCGTAAATTTTTTACATGTTTATTATGGGTGTCATGAGCGCAATTAGGGTTTACGAATCTCCGACCGTGATCCGAGGTTTTGTTCACAGTTTTGGAAAAAGCTTCAGTTGGCTTTGGACAGTGAGCTTAAGATGAGTACTGCTTTTCACGCTGCAACTGATGGTCAAACTGAGCGTACGATTCAGACGCTTGAGGATATGTTGCGAGCGTGTGCTTTGGAGTTCCAAGTTAGTTGGGATAAGAGTTTACCGCTTGTGGAGTTCTCCTACAATAACAGTTACCAAGCTAGTATTCAAATGGCTCCGTTTGAGGCACTTTATGGAAGGAAGTGTCGTAGTCCTTTGTGTTAGGACGATTCTAGTGAGGCTGTCGTTCTTGGCCCAGAGTTGGTTAAAGAATCGATTGAGCAAGTGAGGTTGATCCGCGAGAAGCTTAAGGCAGCCCATGATCGACAGAAGACGTATGCAGACTTGCGACGTAGGCCGATTGAGTTTGAGGTTGGCGACAAGGTTTTTCTTAAGGTTTCGCCGATGAAAGGTGTTAAGAGATTTGGGCTTAAGGGAAAGCTTAGTCCTAAGTACATTGGACCATATGAGGTGCTCGAGAGAGTTGGCGAGGTAGCCTATAAGTTGGCTTTACCTCCGAATCTGTCGAAGGTTCACGATGTTTTCCATGTGTCGCAAGATGCGTCGTTATCACAGTGATCCTTATCATGTTCTTCATTCTGATGTTATCGAGGTTGAGCCTAACCTGACTTATAAGGAACGTCCTGTTCGCATTTTGGAACGTCAGGAGAAGAGGTTAAGGAACAAGGTTGTACCTTTGGTTCGGGTTCTGTGGAGGAGTCAGAAGTTCGAGCAAGAGACTTGGGAAACCGAAGCCTCTATACGAGAGAAGCATCCACATCTTTTCGAGTGAGGTAGTTCTCTTATCAAGTTTTGAGGACGAAACTTCTTTTTAGGGGGTTGGATTGTAACACCCCTAATTTCCATAATATAATTCTTTAATTTTATTTTCCCGTATTTTATATTTTATTTTCGGGAAAATATCCGTCTTTTGCGTATTCGGCTCGTTGGGCTCGAATTTCTACGAAGACTCGCCCTCTCTTGGGTTTTCACGTGTGGTTTAGTGTTTATGGGTGAGTTTTGGGCCTAAGCTTAGAATAAACCCATGAGCTTCTCTATAAATAAGAAGGGAAATCAAACCCTTGCTTCTCTTTTCTCACAAAACCCTAAACCTAATTCTCTCCTCCTCCTTCCTCCCTTGTGCCGTGAGATCCACCCTTTCTAGGGTTTCGTGGGCCTCCTCCTTTCTCCTCCTTCATCATCTTTCGTGCTTAGATTGATCCTACTTCTTGGATCTACCTATCTTCTTCGTAAGTTTTATGTTTTCGCATAGTTTTATAGTTTTTATAGTTTATATATATAGTTAGTATATTTATTAGATTCGTTATCTTTAGCACGTGGTTGATTTCAATAAAGGCGTGGAGACTGCACTTGGAGAAGACGTTTATATCATTGAAGATGATCTCTAGGGTCTAATTTGCTTAATAAGGTAACTAGGTATTTTCCTTGAATTGTGTTTATGCCAATTGATGTAATTAATGTGATTTAATAATTGATTTGTATGATTAGTACATGTTTGGTTGTTTATTGTCATGCTAATTATGTTTTTCGCATGTTCGTATATGATTTAATGCTTTAATTATGTCTCGTAAATTGTTTACATGTTTATTATAGGTGTCATGAGCGCAATTAGGATTTACGAATCAAACCCTAGTGGCGGCATGATGGGCGGCCAAGAGTTCTCTCCAAAGTTATAGCTAAAGCTAGTATAACCTTGATGATGATTCAAATGTTATAGCTAAACTTAATACAACTTTGGGTAGTTACTCTAGTTATGGCTGAAACATATATAACCTTGGAAATATGAATCCAGGTTATAGCTGAATCTACTATAACATTGAAGTACGAGTTAAGGTTATAGCTGGAACGTTAGTACCCTGAGATTTATGGCTCAAGGTTATGGTTGGAACTAGTATAACTTTGAGTTTCGTGTCAAGGTTATAGTTGAGGTAGTATAACTTCAAGTTATATATGTTGAAGTTATAGAGGTTACTATAACCTCGTATCCAGAGTTTATGTTATGGTTAGAGTTACTATAATATCGAATGGTTAATGTTAAAGTTATAGCTGAAGTTACTATAACATTGGTTGCTTATACTGGTTTCATATGTTGTATTGTGTTCAACGTGTTATGTCCTTGTGTTTGCATATATATCTTTGGTTACTCTTGTCCATATGATAAGTAGGATGTTCAGTTATACTATCCTATGGGTTGAGTCGTGATGTTGTTCACGCATGTTAGTACAGTCAGTTATACTGTGCATTTATTTGTTGGCTGGTTTGAATAGATGACGGTAGTATTAGTTATATACTATCGGAATGAACCAACGCCACCCTTTGATGCGGGATTTATTTTGGTCTATGTTCGGGGGTGGCCAGAGGCAGTGGTTATACGCTCTGGGTCCCGAGTGTCATTCGGTTTACTGAGAGTCTGGCTAGGTCTTAGACATATAGGCAGTGGTTATACGCTATACTTAGTACCGTGGAGGCAGTGGTTATACGATACACACCGATGGAGGCAGTAATTATACGCTCCGTTAGCTAGAGGCAGTGGTTATACGCTATGGCAAGTTAGAGGCAGTGGTTATATGCTTTAACGGGCGTTCGCTCTATTCGCTACGCTTGATTGCTAGCTTTGTGCCTTCTGCTGCTGTGGATTGTGTGTCACCATGTTTTCTATGCTTCAATGCTAGCTTTGTGCCTTAGGTTGTTGTGGGTCGTTTGTCGCTACTAGTCTTGTAAGTGTTCATGGTCTAGTGGTTGCATATGGTCTAGGTTTGCATGTTTTCATCCGTTTAAGATTGATAAGTCTTGGTAATTTTGTGTTGGGTTTTCATGAGAATAGATGGTCTCGCATGTTTATTGGTTTTACATCTTAATTATTATTTATTGTTGATTATATTCAATTGTTGTAAACATGACTGGAAGAGCATCTAGTTACTCCCGGCTGATTGTCGACCCCCATTCTCAGGTTGTTCAGATGTCTGCTGTTTGGATGATATCTTGCTGGGAAAGTGTTGTGCGGCGAGATGAATAATAAATTAGGAGTTTGTTTTCATGTTACGAGAACCTTTGAATAATGTATTAGTTTGTTTTGGTTTTAGTAGCGAACCGGATTGGTCAGGTGTTTCCGCCACCTTGACACTTTTATCAGCATCGTACTCTGATATTTATTTTATATATGTTTTTCCTTTGTTTTATAATCCGGGTTGTTACAGTACCATCTCGGTCTCCCGAGATGGGGTTTCAAAACTTCAATCAAAGAATATTTTATTAATGCAATGTATAATGATTTACATAAACTTAAACAAATTAATAAAAGTACAACTCGTGACATCTATACTCTTCTAGCCAATTAGACTAGCCTCGTGACTCATCAAGCTCGTCCCGTCTCCCGCGTGCTATCCAAACAACCTGTACTTAACCTGCTCCCCATATGACCAAAGGATATCATATGGATCTACACAGGCCACCCCAAAAGAGATAGGGGACAATTACACAGACACAACAAACGTCAGTTTCAATAAATAAAGTGTGACACAACTTAATGTGTGTGACTGTGTGATTATGCAACATGACAATGATACGAATGAGACGCTATCAAATAACCACCACACCGGTAACGGGACACGCCCAGACGTACCTACAACCACCACGGTACCGGGACAAGCCCAGACATACCGAAAACCACACTGGTACCGGGACACGCCCAGACATACCAACAACCACAAATAGGTACCGGGACACGCCCAGACGTACCGGGTCCGGAAGCCAACCGGATCCTCTGCCAGACGTCGTGTCTTAACCACACGAGTCCCTCCGTAACTCAAGCCATTAATGTGCACATCCTTCTTGGAGTGGGAAGCTCCAAGAGGCGACTTAAGCGTAAGACGGTCTCCCAGCCGTCTTACGTCTCCACAATAACCAAGTAAAACCACCAATGATCTCCAACACAACACAACAATGACCATACATGGGAAATGCAACACGACACCAATTATATGACTCATCATGAACTCAATCCCAACATATCATGGATAAAACTTCCTCAAATACCAACATGATATCCAATCGACTCATACTCGAAACGATGATGAAAACAAATATGCACATAAAAATATTGAAACCGAGTAGGACAAACCAAGCTTTTAGCATTCTTCATGAGCTACTCGAATCCTCTACGACTCCGAATCGCAAGATCGTCATAATCCTATATAAATCATGTAATACCATCACAAATACATCCTACACTATTATAAACTACAAACCCCTTTTTAATACCCACTAATTACCCATATTACATATACTAATTACTAACTAATTACCCAACACCAAATCCCCAAAAGTTAGGATTTAAACTAATTAAACAAGGGTAGATCTCAGCTTACAAATGTTGAGGGAGGAAGGAAAGAGGATGAACAATCTATGAAAGCTTGAATCCCATGTAATAGTGTATGTGGGGGTTTTAGAGAGAAGGGAGAGCATATGAAGTGAGAAGGAAGAAGATAAGATGAATGAGGATAAGGGGATAAGATTTCCTTATCCCGTGTTTTGATTCAGCGCCACTCGGTCGAGTGGCGAGTCCACTCGGTCGAGTGTCACTCACTCGATCGAGTGCCAAGTCCACTAGGTCGAGTGCGACACAGTTCTCAACAATGACCAGTTTTCTTAAATCAGTCATATCTCACTCGTTTCTTGGTCATTTTGGGCGTGTGACCTACCGTTGGAATCATAAGAGAACAAGCCATCATTCCCGTTGGAATCACATCAATACCATGTCTAGATCTCAAGTTATGACAATTTTAAGACGACCCTTCTATAGGAGACATTTTAACAACTCCACTAAGTCTAGTATAGGTTATACTCGGTCCACTTTATAGTTATACCTCACTTCCGAGTCAGCTCTAGTCTAGTCTAAGGTCCCCTCACGCATCCCAAGGTTCCTTTCCGGGTCCCACAATATCCGGGTATTACAATCTTACCCCCTTAATATGAACTTCGTCCCCGAAGTTCGCCTCACTCTCTCTTTTCACAATTATACCTCAATATTCTCTCAAGTCTTATTACCGGTTCTCATGTACTCTCTCGCCATTTTACTATATCATAAATTCCGTCAAGGTTCTTCTTGTCATTATCACTCTTATTAACCACACATGTCTATCGTACTTATCCCAAGGTTCTTTGCTCAATTCTCATTACTTCCTCTAATTCTGTACTTTATCTTTCCTTAATTTCCGAATTATTACATCCATTCCCCCTAAAAGAGAACTTCGTCCCGAAGTTCAACTGTCAAACCTCATAATGTGCTCTCATATGTTCATTACCAAATTCCACAAATGACCATGTTCCAGGTTCAACACTCTCTCTTACTCATTACAAATCCGTAATCAAATCACATATCGTCTTATGCCATTGTCATAACCCCACTCTAGAAGCCTCCCAGACGTCTAAGCGCAAGGTCTAACCCACGGTTCGAAACTCTAATCCCATAAATAACTCCCATTTCATGTTGGCTATATGTATACGTATCTATCGCGGGTATAACTCGATTATTATTACGTATCTATATCACATCAAATCTCATACATTAACCTATATGCGCATTAATCACGAATATGCGGACTCCATCCAACAATTAATCAATGTCAAAATTACTCGTAATGTGACTCAACCATGAACAATAGTTCCATTTCCACACACCATGCCAAGCATATACCGCGTTAAATCCACCACATGATCACACCTGTGTTTCCATATCTGTTCCCATCCATCATCAATACTTCCGCTCATATGGAAGGCCACAATACACAATCATGCAAATGATCACTATGCAACATATAATTTGCGTATTTCCTCTTACTTTTATACAACCAAGTAAAATCACGTCGATTAACATACATCAAACAAGATTATCACATCATTTTTGGTCATCAATCCATTCATGTCGAATTAACAATTTCCATTTGCTTGCAAAAGGCCACACCATATAATCAAACGTAAACAATTCACAAATATCACACATGAAAGGTCAATCATGGTCATCCAAGCACAAGTCAACCAATATAACCGCGAAATTGGGGGGGGGGGGGGGAGGGGGGTACAGGCTCAATATTTGGTCAAATATCAACAAAACAAGGGTCAAGGCAGATGATGCGTGCATTTTATATAGGTATTTCATACTTCATTTGCACGCATTTCTATGCATTTTGTGTAGTGTTTAGCTACAAATGTCCCCCGAATTGTCTACTTTGGTTTCTCTTGTATTATTAACAGGTATGAATTGGAAAGGAGCATAATCAAGCCTAAAACATGTCCCTATGCATGCATTTAGCATATGAGTTGAGTTGGAGCTTGGAAACTACTAATTATGATGTGCAAAGAAGTAAGATAGTTAGGCGAGCAAAGGAAGAACTTTAAATTGCTAGTGCCTAATTTGAAGAGCCATATCTCGAGTTCTACAACTGATTTTCAGGTAATTCTAATTGGAGATGAAAGCTTGTGCTCTTAGATTTCCAACGCCACAGGAAACGCCCTGTTTTCCCATGTAACGAAGAAATGGCAGCCGTTTGAAGTTCAGTGCGCGAAGCAGGAATTGTGCGCTAGAAAGTACTTGATCGAGTACAACTGTGTTCGATCGACTCCTTTTTCTACTCGATCGAAAGTGCCTTTTTGATAAGTGTTCGATCAAGTACCTAAAGTCTCGATCTAGAGGTTTTAGCTTGGTTTTGTTCGATCGAGTGATATAAAAGTCCTGGATTGAGTATTTAGCTATTATACTCGGGATTTTTATCTCGTGATCGATAGGTTTAGTTTTGTTAATTTTTCACTTCCCTATATAAGGGAGTCGTAATTAGGTTAATAGACACTTTTTCTTTTACCTTTTAATAATTTTTTTCTCATACACTCTTCACTGTTAATCACTTTTTCTCTTCCCTTTAATCTCTTGCTTTGCTATTGGATTGATCTTTACGCCGGATTGCTTTAGATTGTAATCACTTTTCTCTCTTAATCTTAATCTTTTTGTTTGTTTGCTTTAAATTCTTGCTTTCTCTCTTTAATATTTATGCCCTAATTTAGTTTATGCTTAATCATCTTTATTCCATCATGCTTTTGATTAGTATGCTCATTATTATTATTATTGACACCATTAGTAGTATGAGTAGCTAATTTCTTCTATGTTAGGACTAGGGAATCCATGGTAGGATTTTGACGATGTAGCGAATAAACTAGATGGTTTACTTGTGAGAATCTGTCCCATAGCAATATAACTGTACACCAATTTAGTTGAATGCATGCTTCTAAATTACATTAATCTGGTTAATTTCGTTCCTGGATTGGAAGATTGGAATGAACAGACCTGCTATGAACAGTAGACTATCCTAATGAGGACGGAAGTTAAGTTAGCGGAAATCTAGGATAGAAAGTGGACCGGAAGGACCTTTCCTGTATCCTTCTCACAGTAGATTGTCTAGGCTATTTGAAACTGAGTCGATAAACTGCCATGGTGAACCGAAATCCTGACATACACTCATTTATCTGATCACATCTATCATTTTCTTCCTTTACCGCTCTTACTTTATTTCTCTTACCCTTTGACTTCCAGTAGTTTATAAAATCAAATATAAAAACCCCATTTGTGACTTAGATAGACGGATTACAGATAGATACCTTGCCTCCATGTGGAGATCGACCCTACTTATCACTAGCTTCTGTTAGTTATATTTAGGTTTATTTTTGGTACAGAAACAACAGTATCAGCAGACCACTCGGTCGAGTGCATGATGCCCTCGGTCGAGTGTCACCTGGGACATAATTTTTTCATTCTCAACTCGATTCCAAACTTCCCTATTTCATCACATAAATGCTAATAGACTCCGATGGTGACTAATACACCATTAAATAACCGAATTTAAGCAAAACTCTTGGCCCTATGGCCATCATCATTACAGAATTAAGATAGAACATCCGAGACACACTACCGACACAAACATACTATTTCATAATTCTTTTCGCAACCGTTCTATTTTCTTCCCATACCCGGCGACAGTATCACCATACTGTCATCAACAACCACAGTAGTCACGTCAGTAGTCATAACACTTATACTATCTCATGGACACAGCCCTACTCACTCATTACTATCAAGGAATAATGACAACATCATCACCCAAGTGGGAACTACCACAAGATCACAATGTATACTATGGACGTTTTCCTGACGTTTGGGAGGCAAGTTTACAAACAACATATATACTACCACTCATAGGATCAAGTCTCGCATAACCATTTTCACATTTATACACACCTACTTCCCATTTAGACGGCTACACTCTATAACACGAAGGATCAACTACCTCGACAATATGATCAACTACACGCCATACTCTTACTCTCATGACCGCGGAAACTAAACTTGGTAATACTAAATGTACCATCATATATCTCAATTATTTATCAACCAAAATTTCCAAGTCACGCTTAACAATAATATTCCTTAATATGCAACCCAAACCTCATTCACTATCCACGAGTTCAAACATTCAACAAATACTCAAATATCACTCATTATCCACAATTACCTCAGACACTTATCTTACTCAATTCCAAAATACCTTACGCAAACTAAAGTCACTTCCTACTACCCCTACTTCCAAAACATATATCATACACCTACCTACTTACACGATTCAAATCCAACTCAAACGAAACTTACATTAATCCCAATAAACACATGTTTCACACTCATAACTCTCAAATACAACACCACTCATCACAATTATTAGCATTTGCCCAACTACCCTCATCAAAACTATCATTCAATAAATTATCTACACGTCTTTACTCATCTAAACTATACGACCTAAAAAGGTAAACAAAGAATTGATTCATATATAAGCAAAATAACACATTTATTAACAAAGGTTGTAAGCTTGCAGCAAAACAAAACCAACTATTAAGCACAAAATCCAAAATTGAGCACTAACACTATAATTTTGCACACATATCACCGTTACAAAGGTTGGGGCACTATGGGACAATTAAGTCATGTTTCAATCATGAAAATCAAAATTTAGTAGTGTACACATGAAGTCTCAAAAAGAACTTGGTCCTCTTTAAAACGGAAATTTTCAATTTAAACCATGTTATTACAGTGATACTCATAAAGATTATTGCCTTAAAAATACCGTTAAGCCAAGTTTAAGATAAAAGAAGAAAATCAAAATTCGGTCAAGATTTTAAGGCGGAATTCTAAACTTAAGATAACACATAGCATTACTAATAGAAATTGAAGTTTTATTACTCAGTAAATTCAAGAAAACTTTAAAACAAAATTTTCAAATTTTAAGGCTATGCCCAACATCAACAAACAACACTTGAAATTTTACTAGAAAATTAGACAAAGAATGGAGCATGAAAATCAAAATTAGGTCACTTTCGATATAACTAACACACATGTCAAAACTTGAGGCGGTTTGTAAGGCAAAATGCCTAGCTTAATATAACACAATGCAACATCAACGAGCATTAAATATCAAGAACAATTGGATCATGTTTTGAGTGCAAGGATCAAAATCATTCGTTATAAGATAAAATTTCAAAAGATTTTGGATGGCATTTTAAGGTTAAATTCCGATTCGAAATAATACATGTCGATATTGACAACGGAAAGTCAAAACTTAAGCATGACAAGATTTTTAGGCCTCATTATTCAACTAAACTAAGTTTTAAGCATTATAATAAATCGAAACTCAAACATGAACATCCAAGCTTCAGAATTTCGTGACAAAATGTTCAAAAATAAAAATTTAAATGTATGATAAGAGTTAGTGATAACAACCCAACTTTAGTCCTTGTCAAATGATCAATCATGCAACAAATGCCAAGTCAAATTATTTACTGAATAAAACACATATTTTCGAGTTCATAAGAAAAATTTTGGGCAAACTTCAACATGAAAATTTTGCACTTGACATCATAAATGGTATAAAAGTTGATTAATATAATGAATCAAACAAGGCATGCACTTAATTGGTGAAATTTGGAGGAATCGCGTGGATTTAAACGAAATCAAATTGGAACAAATTAAGAGTGATGGGAAAACCATTTACATTGTTTAATTAGCAAGGATTAAGAGGATAAAATGGAGTAGAAAACTTAAGTCTAAGCAACAATCGTCCACAATGGAGTTTTAGAAAAAAAATTAAAGAGATTTTGGTATTTTTGCCATGAGAAATGATGAAGAAATGCAAGAAACAAGGTAATAATACAAATCTTGCGAATTTCACAACCCAAAAAATGGCACTCGGTCGAGTGCTGAGACCACTCGGTCGAGTGACAGCCCACTCAGTCGAGTGCCTTCTCCACTCGGTCGAGTGACTCACTTCCAGAAATTTTCAAGTTTCTGGAAATTGGTTTACTCGGTCGAGTGGTAGGGTTCACTCAGTCGAGTGACTGGTACTCGGTCGAGTACTAGCTCGCACTCGGCTGAGTGCTTCTCTATGGTTTGAAATTTCCGACTAAGGATTACTTTTCTTATACTAGCAACTACTTTACCAACAACCATTACTAATCACACTCTAACTATAGCATTAATGAAATTCAAACATATATAAGGTATTGAAATGCTAAAGGATGGGCCAACGCCACTCACACTCTAACACGTAATTACCATTCACCAAAACACGTTATATATATGAATACTTACATCAAATTTTCACATGATAAGATGCACCACATCATACATAATGATATCATGCAAGAAACCTATCAACTTGTTATAGTAAACACGTAATCACGTCACATTTTACTTGTTATCATATATAAAATGGATCCAGATATAAAGCAAGGAACTTCACTATGATCTCAACTACATGTAATCACACAACATTTTACTTGAGTAAGTAAATCATGCAAGATGATCAACAAAATCATATCACGCATATAATCATGTAGCGCTTCACATCACGTTTCCCGACTCGTAACCACCCACGTAGTGACCAACCGAAATAATAGGATCTAGTTTTCAAATGAGGGATCCTTCTCACCCAAAACTGACCTCCTATTGCACTCAAGTCGGGTTCATTTTATTAGACACTCCTAGATTCATTTTGGTTTATTTGTTTAGGTTCCAAAATCGTCGCTCTGATACCACTTTGTAACACCCCAACTATCCGGCCAAGATAATTGGAGCGTTACCATCTCGGTTTCCCGAGGTAGGGTTTCAAAACTTCAATCAAAGAATATTTTATTAATGTAATGTTTAATGATTTACATAAACTTAAACAAATGAATAAAAGTACAACTCGTGACATCTATACTCTTCTAGCCAATTAGACTCGTCTCGTGACTCATCAAGCTCGTCCCATCTCCCGCGTGCTATCCAAACAACCTGTACTTAACCTGCTCCCCATATGACCAAAGAATATCATATGGATCGACACAGGTCACCCCAAAAGAGATAGGTGACAATTAGACAGACACAACAAACGTCAGTTTCAATAAATAAAGTGTGACACAACTCAAAGTGTGTGAGTATGCAACATGACAATGATACGAATGAGACGTTATCAAATAACCACCACACCGGTAACGGGACACGCCCAGACGTACGCACAACCACCACGGTACCGGGACACGCCCAGACATACCGAAAACCAGACTGGTACCGGGACACGCCCAGACATACCAACAACCACAAGTAGGTACCGGGACATGCCCAGACGTACAGGCCGGGTTCGGAAGCCAACCGGATCCTCTACCAAACGTCGTGTCTCAACCACACGACTCCCTCCGTAACTCAAGCCATTAATGTGCACATCCCTCTTAGAGTGGGAAGCTCCAAGAGGCGACTTAAGCGTAAGACGGTCTCCCAACCGTCTTACGTCTCCACAATAACCAAGTAAAACCACCAATGATCTCCAACACAACACAACAATGACCATACATGGGAAATGCAACACAACACCAATTATATGACTCATCATGAACTCAATCCCAACATACATGGATAAAACTTCCTCAAATACCAACATGATATCCAATCGACTCATACTCGAAATGATGATGAAAGACACACAAATATGCACATAAAAATATTGAAACCGAGTAGGATAAACCTACCTTTTAGCATTCTTCATGAGCTACTCGAATCCTCTACGATTCCGTCTCGCAAGATCGTTATAATCCTATATAAATCATGTAATACCATCACAAATACATCCTACACTATTATAAACTACAAAACCCCTTTTTAATACCCACTAATTACCCATATTACATATACTAATTACTAATTAATTACCCAACATCAAATCCCCAAAAGTTAGGGCTTAAACTAATAAAACAAGGGTAGATCTTAACTTACAAATGTTGAGGGAGGAAGGAAAGAGGATGAACAATCCATGAAAGCTTGAATCCCATGTAATAGTGTTTGTGAGGGTTTTAGAGAGAAGGGAGAGCATATGGAGTGAGAAGGAAGAAGATAGGATGAATGAGGATAAGGGGATAAGATTTCCTTATCCCGTATTTTGATTCAGCGCCACTCGGTCGAGTGGCGAGTCCACTTGGTCGAGTGTCACTCACTCGATCGAGTGCGAAGTCCACTCGGTCGAGTGAACCTCACTCGGTCGAGTGCGACACAGTTCTCATTAATGACCAGTTTTCTTAAAATAGTCATATCTCACTCGTTTCTTGGTCATTTTGGGCGTGTGACCTACCGTTGGAATCGTAAGAGAACAAGCTATCACCTTCAATTGAAATAATATCAATACCATGTCTAGATCTCAAGTTATGATACTTTTAAGATGACCTTTCTATAGGCGGACATTTTAACAACTCCACTAAGTCTAATATAGGTTATACCCGGTCCACTTTATAGTTATACCTCACTCCCGAGTCACCTTTAGTCTAGTCTAAGGTCCCCTCATGCATCCCAAGGTTCCTTTCCAGGTCCCACAATATCCGGGTATTACAATCTCTCACTACATTAATGAGAGACAACCAATAAATATACTAAAACTAATTAAAAATATAAAAATAAAAATAAAATAAAAATAATAACTACCTATTATGAGAGAGGTTTCTCACTAATATTAATGAGACACCGTCTCTCTTAAGAATTTGTGCAGTTCAAATAACGCATCCCCCTCCTACTTCATAACTATTCAGATCACTATATATAGACTTTAACAATCTGCTAAGTTAAAACTACCAATTACCAACGATTTTAACGAATTTGCCAACCGTAGTTATAAACCTAGTCAAACTGAACAATTAAACTCATTATTATTTTTACAGTCCGTCTCATTGTAGACGAACACTATCCATCTAAAGTAGAAGAGAGATAGTGGGTTTCTCACAAAATGCAAGTGGGAGGGCAAGTGTGGGTATCCATTTCCCACCCACTTGTACTATCCACTTCAATTTTTTTAGAGGGACACTATCAGTCTTCAGCTTTAGATGAATAATGTCCGTCTACAATAAGAATTTGTGTTATTTTTATAGTTTGCTTAATCAGTCTGCTTTCGCGAATTAATAATCCGTTGAATGTCAATGGAGCTACAAACAACTTACAATAAGACCATGCCCAAGCAAGGTCACCAACCGGGTCGTGACCTTGTTGGGCCATGCTAATGACCCTTAAACTAGGATTAAGAATGTAATTTGGGCGACTTTGAACAAGTAAGGGTCAATTGGTAACCTTGAGTTGAGAATGGTAACTTTGTTGGTGACATTGTATGTGGCATCATTTGGTTGGTTGCTGGACAAAGATAAAAGAGAAAAAAGGATTGAGTCCAAAAAAATGTGCCGGGGCTTCTGCTATATATGCAAAAAAATAGGAAGATTGAAATATTGATTAATATCTAAATTAATTGAAAATATACCAAAATCAAAATAAAAAAATATGAACATATAAAAAAGGGTTATATTTTTTAATTGTCAATAAAATAAACTCAATTTTGACATATTTTAACCCACTTTAAATAAATCGGATTATACCTGGAAATATAGATGTAACGCCCCGTAATTTCGGACCGTTAATATATTTCGAAAATAATTAATTAATCAAGTAAAATTTGACATTAATGTTTTTAAAGTAAAAATAATTCAAAGAAATATAATTTTATTATATTTTGAAGAAAAGTATTTATTTTGATAGTTTTGAAATGTTTAAAAATAGTTTAAACCGTGTAAAATCTTTTATTTCGAATTAAGGGCGTATCGGGGGGAAAATGACAATTCTTTTGAACGTTGGGTAAACGAATTTGGAAATGGGTAGTATGAATATTCAATTTTCTTGTAATCTCGTGTTTAAAAACTTTGGTCTTGACGGAAATTGCATTTGACTTACGGATTTAATTATTATTGAAACGAGTCAAAACCGACTCGAAAAAAATCCCGACTCAAAACCGCTCTCCCTCCTTTCTTCTCCCTTACACGGCTCCCCTCCCCCTTTCTTTTCTTTTTTTCTGATTTTTCTCTTCTATCCTCTTCTTTCATATTCTAAAGAACACCATTAACATAAAACTTAAGGTTTCAAGCCAAAAATCGTCACAACTCACTCATTTCTACTCGGATTCTCGCATAATTTATATTTTCGGAATCCTCTCGTCGCGATCTACAACTTGGTATAATTTAATTTCAGTTTTCTTGAAGTTGTTTTAAGACGAAATTTCGGTATTTTCGGTATTTGTGCTTATTTATGGTGTTTTTATTGTTTATTTAGGTGAAGAATTGGAGGACGAGTTCGGGGACTCGTATATTGTAGAGGATAGCGGCTAGTTGTTGTTAGGGTTTGGGTTTTGAGGTGCTAATTGCTCATTTTCTAGCTTAAGGTAACATATTTCGAGTTACTCGACGAAAGATCGTCACATGCTTTGTTGTTTTTGTATGTTTGGTGATTTTTGTTTGAGTAGTAGTTTTCACATGTTAAAATTTGTTGCATGCATGCTTAATTTGTGCCTTTTGTTAGTTTAAATTAACAAAGTTGAATTGGGAACGATTAATTAGTGTTCAGACGGTCTTTTACTAAACAAAAATGGAAAAATGGTGGTGTAGGGGTGATGGCCAGCAACCGGCAAGCCCACGGCAGCCCACGGCCGGCCTTGGGGTTGGCCCGGGTTGGCCCGTGCTTGTTTCGCGGTTTTTCGTACAATATTGGTCATTTTAGGTTGATTAATGTTATAATTAATATAAGTAACAAATGGGTAGTATTTTGAATTGAATCATACTAGTAATAAAAATTATGTTAATGGTAAAATTGTGCTTATATTAATAGTTATCACATGTTAGGACAGTTTACAAAATGAAATTGTAATTAATAGGCTCAAAATGAATTTTATAGCGATAATTGTAATGTTTTGTTGATTATGCCGAAAATCGAGCCTTAGTCCCTTTGGTCGATGCGATGTCGATTAATTGAGTGATTGGTCACCGCAATTTGACCGTGCACTGTCGCAGGTGGGGTTGCGGGTAAAAATTCGGTTGAATGATTTAGATAATCGGCCTTTTTCTTGTTTTAGGCCATTTATCAAGCTTTAGTTCACATGTATAGCTTATTGAATTTAATAGTGTCTTGTATTGTAGAAATGGCCCTAGTTTCCCCTAAAGCCTTTAATATTGTTAAAATTGCTAGAATTGGAAATTAGTATTGAATACTTATTGAGGATATTGTTGGGTTGTTTGCTGAATAGACATTTATATAGCCTTTCACATGATAGAATGTTAGCATTTATGTTGGTAAGTTGGACTTTTTGCCCTCTTATGGTTAAATGGGTGTCTTAATTGACTTGTGTGGTGAGTCTTGTGTGGTGTGGGCTAAAGTATTCAAGCTGGGACTAGCTGGGACTAGGTCCTAGGTGAGTATTTCGGCCTTCATCATAGATAGGTCTTTATGGTCTTTGACGAGTATATGTTCCTTTTGATAGCCTTTGTGTTCCGACTAGTGGATTTATATCCAAGTTGGGGCATGACCTCAGTTACTTATTTTGATAGTAAGGGGTCAGCTTAAGTACTAGCCAACCCTTTGGTGGACTCCTTAGGGTACTCACTTTATTTTTAGAAAAATAGTGGGTCTTGGGTGCGGTGGTGTGTATCCGCATGTCTAGGTCTGCGCAGATTTTAGGCTAAGGTTGTGTTGTCTCTTGGCCATGTTTTATTAATATTAACCGCTGAGCCAAGATACCGGTTCGATTACCTTCCCTACCTCGTGGTATAGACTCGAGTTACAAAGTGACTATTGACGGGACTAAGAACTTATGCCTGTCTTTGATATATTGCCCTTTCTTGTTTGATGATTCTATGAATCATAGAAGGTGAGATGCAAGCCGGCTATGGTTGATAGAGTTTGGATTACAATTTGTTAAATTTTTCACATGATAGTTTAAATTAGTCAATTTAGCATTCATATGTTAGGATGCTTGGAAATTAGATGAATTATCATATAGTTTACATGTTTTACTACATGTTACATTAATTATGACGATTCGTGGCTGGGAGGACTCGAAGTTACTCCCCACTGAATTGTGGCTTTCGTGTTTGTATAAAATGCGATTGTGGGTTGTTGATGCTTAGTTGGGGTCACGAGGCGAGCTAGTGAGCAAGGAACCTTGGACCTAGTTTGGCTTTCTTTTGTAGAAACCTTTTAACTTTTGGTTTTGTATATAATTTGAAGGGACATATGTCTCCCTTTTCTATTTTGGGTTGTATCATTATGTATTTTCTTACCTTTAGCGGTGTTAAGTAAGTTAGATTGTTAGCAATTGCAGGTTTTGGCACCCGTCTATTGGGAATGTTGGAGATGTTGTAATTGGTTTAGAAATTTTTTTTGAAATTACAGGTTTTTATATAGTTAGACCAATTACAAACGTATCCTACCAGTTTTTCCGTAGAATTTACGCGTTTAATTATCGGGTTATTTAAGGGTGTCACAATAGAGGTGATAGGCGATGGTGATGATGGTCTTCGATGATGGTGATGCCCGATTGTGGATGATGATGATGGTGATGCGATAATGGTGGTGCCTGTCATGGAGCGATGGTGATTTATTGATTTATTTGCTTCGAGGAAGTAATAAATTAGAGAAAAACCTTGATTTATTTGTTTATTTGGGATGGAGAATGAAGGAGATGATGAGTTGATTTGGGAAAAAAAAAAAGAATTTGATGATGTTTAATAATTTTAATTAAAGAGAAGATGATAATTGATAATGAAGGGATATGTTTTGTTGTGAGGATGTGGTTTAACCACGTCCATATTTTGTCCCCCTGTTTTTTCTTTTTACTTTTTGCAAATTTTTTTCTTAATACCCGGATAAAAATTAACAATACGGTATTTTTATATGTTGGATCATGTACGAAATAAAATTAAAATACTTATGAGATTAGAGTAGTTCTTATTTTGTTGAGATATTTATAAAATTACAAAAATAAGTTATTTATAATTTGTGAATAAATATTAATTGAAAAATTAAGAGAAAAGTTTTGGTGGGTAGTGAATGTGGTAAATGATTGGAAATGTTGGAAAGTGGAAAATGATTGGTATTTGATAGAGTCAAATAGTGTCGGCCTAATTAGGTAATTTTAGTTGAATAAACTTGTCACAAAGCCGGTTTTGAGTGTTAATCGTTGTATTTTCCGGTGAATCCACTTTGGTTGTAATTTGGATCATTTGAACTTGTTGTTGGCATTTACATCTCAAGGTAATTCAAGTACTTCATATTGGTAAGTTGAGATGAATGGATCATTTTGTACTAGCCGACTAACAAGTCAAACCCGAGCCACGGTCAACCAAGGTGAAGAAGGAGAGCAAAAGGTAAGTCAAGGGAATAAGTTCAAAGTTAATAAAAGTAAGCTAATGGAAGATTTGATGCCTTGGCATAGACAAACAAGAGCCAAAATGAAGAATTGAAAACTCGGTTTCACAAGGGTCAACTTCAAATGGATATATATCGAATTCTAGAGCTCGTATTGATGCAGGGCTAATTGGAGGTGAAAGCTTGTGATCTTAGCTTTCCAACGGTAGGTCACACGCCTCGTTTGTCCAAGAAACGAGGGAGATATGGCCTTCGAAAGATGCTGCTGTCAGTCTGAAGCGCAGCCTGCGCTCTGCTCTGAATATCGCAACTCTAGTTCCGTGTTTTGGGCTTTCTTGAGGGACTTGACCTAGATTCTCGTGCCTCCCTATATATATCTAGAATTTTGAGATCTAAAAACACTCCACTCTCATCTAAAGATCCATGCTTGCTTGAACCCTTAAGCTTGTAATAATTAAGACAAGAATTCTTTCTAATTTATGTTAATCTTTCTTCAATTTGTGGGTTGTAACAAGATTTTGGAAGGCTAAATCCTTCTTTATTTGGTGTAATTTCATTCAAAGTTTCTAACTTTGATATTGTAAGACCCTCTCATCTCTCTTAAGTAATTGAATGTTTGGTTTGATCACCCTTGCATATTTCTTACTTGACTAGTGCAAATCCTAGAGAAATGGTTTAATCTATCTAGGATTGTTTGAAACAAGTTTGTTGTATGTTGATTTGGTTTAAAGGATTCATATAACAAATAGGAAAGTTTATATCTTTTTCTCATTTGTATGGTTTAATCTTATGAGAAATTGATCCTAGCTCCATCTTTTGGTTAAAATCTTAATGCTCATGCTTAGTCTCTTTTCATGGTTTAATGACTTGTTGTCTAAGTTTGAAGGGTATATGTAGATGGTTTAATTTACATGTATCAACATCTTGAGATGGTAGTATTGGGTAGATAATTTTGAGAGAGTAAAAAGGGTCAAGCTTTACTAATTGTTGGTTACTAAGAAGGAGTTACACCAAGTTCTCTTTAATATTGAATTTTATTGCTCACCAAGTGTTTGTTATATTGTCTTGTTAGAAAAGATTGCAATTTTACCTTACATTCATGTTACCAATCAACTCAAAACTCCTTTTTGGTCTATATTCATCTATTGTTT
Source organism: Silene latifolia (assembly GCF_048544455.1). Taxonomy (NCBI): domain Eukaryota; kingdom Viridiplantae; phylum Streptophyta; class Magnoliopsida; order Caryophyllales; family Caryophyllaceae; genus Silene; species Silene latifolia. Next base: position 53,642,997 of record NC_133536.1, read on the forward strand.
GTCATTGTTAATAATCATTGTGTGTTTATAAACTTGTCATTAGAGTCTTAATTAGTAGTAGAGTTTTGCTTAGTATTCAATAGTTTACAATTCAAGTTTTTAGTTTAAAAGTCCTTCTCTTGGGATCGACCCTTACTTGCACTATATTGCTTTATTCATTAGAATAATCTAGAGTATAGTTTGGCTTATAAATAGTTAATTTGGTAGTTAATTCTAGCTTTTACGACACCTAGTCTTTTCACTATCAGTTAGTGACCTAGGTCGCGACCTTCTGCTTGGGAGGGTGAAAGTGGGTCAAGATTAATAAGGTGTGATTAAGAGGAAAAATTTTGGTGACCCAATTAGGTCGACCTTCTGCTTGGGGATGGTCTAATGCAACGAGTTTATTTTGTATTATAACCCCACATAATTATTACTTATCACCAAACCAATCATAATCACCCAAAAACAAGTAGGGTTTTTTGATAACTACTACCTTTGTATTAGTCTGTTTTAAGAACTACTACCAAAATAATTTTCGCTTAAAAACTACTACCAATAAGTTTGAATTTTTTAAAAAACACTACCAAATTCATCCAAACTCAATAAAACACAATCTCAGCCATTTATTTTTGAATTTCCATCCTAAGTTGTTATTTTTATACCTTAAACTAGTTAATTTGATGAAGTTTAAGCAACTTTTTTACCTTAATTACGTTAGATAGGTGAATTAGATGAAGCTAATTTAAAGTAAATTTGCCCCAAAATGATTGGCAAACAGTAGTATTAGTAGTGCTAAAGGGGTAAAGTTTACAACCTAAGATGAAAATTCAAAAATAAATGGTTAAAATTGTGTGTTATTGTGTTTAGATGAGATTTGGTAGTGTTTTTAAAAAAAAATCAAACTTACAGGTAGTAGTTTTTAAACGAAAATTATTTTAGTAGTAATTCTCAAAACTGTGTAATACAAAGGTAGTAGTTATCAAAAAAACCAAACAAGTAATATTTCAAATACAAAAATGATCACCCTACCATGATCACCCCACCAAATTAACACCTTTCCACACCTTCAAATGAAAATGAAGTTAACAAATAACACCACCATATAATAACATCATAAAAGGGAATCAAATAAATAATAATCCAGCCTTTATTCAAAAACCTTATAGCTGTGTTATTCTATACTCCATCCATCCCTTTTCTACCCTCCTTCATACTCTTCCTCTCAAAAAAAAAAAAAAAAAAAAAACTAAGTAAAAAGCATGAGTTCCATAGTTGAGAGCATCCAAAAAAAGGGGAAAACACTCCCAATATCATCTCCAGCAGACCAAGACGAACTCCCGGGGTTACGCCGCCGTCTATCCTCGTTATCACTAAACCTCAGCGGCAGCAATATCTCCATGTCGGCTGCGGCAGGCGCGGCCAAGATGGAGAATGCTGGGAGTTGTATCAAGAAATGGTGGGAAATGGGGTGGGGTTGGGTTATGTCTAGGAAGCCAAGTTTTGTGCAAGATTTGGAAATGAGTCAAGAGGAGAAGCATTTTCTTGGGTATCAATATAAGGGTAGTTTGATGCATCTCTTTTTTAAGGTTAAGTATGAGGTTAGAAAGTTGCTTAGATTTGATGATATGACTCTTCCTCAGACTCAAACTCATCTTAGGTATGATCGTCTCAATAATAATGTTAATGGTAATTATTCACGTAATTCTGTTATGAGAATATAATTAAGATTAATTCTTGATTATTGGCGGCTGAATTTGATGAATATCTGCGATGCGTAAATGTGAATGGATAATTTTGGTCAGATCAGCAGAAGAGAATTTACCAAATGAGTGGTGTATGTGTAATTGATTCAGTAATTACTGTGTAAGATACCGTATAACAGTGCTTTTATATGTTAAATATCTTATTTATGATAAATGAGTGTTTAATCAATAAGATGGCCGTCTTGTAGCGTAAAATAGTTTTATTTTATACTTTGTTTAATTGATTTAGATTCTTGAGGGTAAATAATTTTATTATTATTAGTTAATTGCTATTGGTTTATTTCATTTGTTAATTGTTCCTATTTGGGACTGAAATTTATCTTGTAAAATGTATTGAGTATAAGGTATTAATCAATAATCATCAAGGGCTTTATTCTTGTTTCATTGTACAATTGTTATGAATTTTGCTCTCATTGTTTATGCTTGCCTATGGACTATGGTTTACTTAAATCATCGTCACGTCAAAGTAGAGGGTAATATTTGGTTGTGGTCTCGGTATTTTTCTTATCGATCATTTGTTTATCTTTGGTTTTGGTACAAGCTAAGGACCAAGAAAAGAGGAGGGGACCATTGGGGATGGTTGTTACTAGATGACCTGTGAACCTAAATGAATGTGTATCATCAAATTACTCATAAAAATCCTTCATTGTTTCCTGCCTCTGTAGATCTCAAGGATACAGAGGTACGAGCCTATAGAATAGATCCTGTTCAAGTAAGGTCGTTCATAAAAATCCTTCATAATATAAAAAGGTAAACAAATGAATGAAACACTATCAAATGAAATAGGTAAACAAATGATCGGTACAGAAGAGAGAATACTAAACTCAATGTCTAATTATTTTACAATTCTTATACTTCGCATCAACACTAATGATCTCGAGGTAATTTAGTCACCAGCATTTTTAAGGGATAGCTTATAAATTTTATGTCCAGATTCTAACGAAGATGCCATTCATAATCTAATTATATAATCATATCATACGATTCGTAGGTCGGCCCCTTACCGGCTTGTCCCGGCACAGAAGGAGTAATATGGACAATGCATTTGCAAAATCTAAATAATTACAACCTTGTTGGTTTAATTCACTATTCTGTTTATTCGTAAACTACATAATTCACATATTAAGATTGGATCCTAATACCTAACCAACATTTGATCACCTTGAGTTTAACTTAGACACCTAATTCCTCTTAAGTATAATAATCAAGACATTTAGACAGCTTGTTTTAATTTCTTTGATGTTTCCTTCTTTCCTTATAGTTTGACAATTGAGAGGCAATGAGATCAAGAATGGAGTACGAATAATGGTATGTCGTACTCATAAACCTAACATACTCTCTATCTAGAAGGTTTGTACCTTTAATTAAACACAATATAATGGATAAATGCGACTCATAGTGCAATATTAACCCAACTAAATAGAGAGTTGAAGTTTAGTGACTAGAACTTAATTAACATTATAAAATCAGCAAGTCCCGTTATAGACGGGAGATATTCGTCTATAATGAGAGACGGGTCAGATCCCTCTGACAAAGAGGTAAGTAGGAGGCCAAATGGTAACCCGCTTGGTTTTCCACTCGCCCTCTCACTTACCTCTTTGTAAGAGATATCCAACCCGTCTCTTATTATAGACGGATATGCCTGTTTATAATGAGAATCTGTGTTATAAAATATGTAGAACAGTGTTTCTCACATGTTCAAATCTCGTTTTCACTTTGTATATTACTGAAAATGTCTAGAGACTAAGGAGGAATAGTGAACATTAGATTTCAGCTTCGAATTCCTCCACCCTAAAATATCAATTGTAATGTTCTTATTACACATTTGAAACCAAAGTGTATGATATTGGCTTTCCATTTCCTCAACAAAAAAAAAGTAATGATTTGAGAAAAAAAGGCGTGTTTTAGGTGAAAAATGATTATAAGTGCAAATTAAACAAGGCAATTTGGGCAATAATGAGCACATGCATGACCGACGACTTATAAATCACCGACAGGTAAGAGTGTTATCACATTGACATATGCTGGAGAAAGATGGCCGGCTTTCGTCTGGTAGCCCAATCATCTGCACGCACCGACGCTGCAATTTACAGCCCAAAATAAAATTGCCAATAAGAGCACCCACATTCAAGAGGATGGTGCATCTTCTTAGCATCTTCTTTCCTTTAAAAGGATATCCTCTTCAATGTGAGATTAATTTTAACATTCTCTTTTAAAGAGGATGGGGAAGACTTTCTCTATTTTTAGATGAAGTATAACCTTGGCCCTTGTCAGGGGAGTCTTAAAACTAGTGGAGGTCCGGTGCGGAAAAAAAAAATGAGGCCCTAAAACATAAGGTTGAAACTTTATCGAAACAAATTGTCAATTTTTATTTGCTCAATGAATAAAAGTACACAAGTAAAATTTGATAACATTATCCAATCGTTCAAAACACTCCTCATTTCTACTTGAAAATGATCCTCCTGCGAGCCTTTCTTGAAGCAAAAATGTCGATCAAATTTTCATAATCAATCTTCTTCAACAAATCTTTCTCTATGGCTATCAATGCTAATCCGTTAAGTCGTTCTTGTAACATCGTAGAGCGTAAATAAGATTTCAGCAACTTCAACTTTGAGAAACTCCTCTCTGCAGATGCAACTGTCACGGGTATAGTCAACAAAATTCGATACGCAATAAATGAATTTTGGAAATAACATTTACGTTTCAAAAACGACAAGATATCAATGGCTCTCATATCTTGATCAGGCAACATATCTTTGAGCAATTTTAACTCCATATAAAGATCATTTCCATCAATATCAAATTGTTTGCCACTAGTAAGAGCCTTTTGAAGATTAATACAATTAGAATGTAAGGTCTCATTATCTAATGATTGCAAATGAGTAGAAGTGAACAAAAATCCAAAAGTATTTTGAAACTCTTGATATTGCTCAAATCTTTTATTAAGTGAACCAATAGCTTGATCAACAATAAATAAGAAATAATTTACTCGAAATGATTCTTCGGTAGTTTGGTGAACAACATCAGACGAGCTACTTTGATTTTCATCAAAATGTTTTTTCCTTCGAATTTCTCGCCTTTTTGGAAATACGGGATCAACACTAAGTTCAATTGCAATGTTTTTTGCTACACTTATAGCATCAGGAAATCCAAATTCTCTATATTCTTCGAAAAACAAAACCAGTTTTTTAATATCTTCAATGGCTACATCAAGAACCATATTATGTGATTGTAAGTTTTTACTAACATAATTAACTCTGTACAATATTTCATACCAAATGACTAGTGCTACCAAAAACTCAAAATCACCAAGTTCATTTTTGGCTAAAGATTTAGCTTCACTTCTTATCTTAGAATCATTATCAGTTTCTCCTACTTGAAGTAAAGCTTCACGTACCTCCTCAATTTGAAATCTTATAGCTCTTACACTTTCCACACGACTCTCCCAACGAGTAGATGACAATGGTTTTAGAGTAAGTTCGGGTACATTTTCTTTCAAAATCTTCCATCTTTTTGTTGAATTGGCAAAAATAGTGTATATTCGTTGAATGACTCCAAAAAAATCTTTTGCCTTAACACAACTATTGGCAATATCACATAATGTTAAATTTAGACTATGAGAACCCTGGCCCTTGTGTCCACTCCCCTATCAAATTATTGCATATGCATTTTATTTTATATAATTATCACATCAACTAATATATTAAAAAAGAATTAAAATATGAAAGAGGAAGTAAAGATGATCCTCTTTGATGTGAGAAAAAAATAGAAGGAAGAATAGAAGGAGGATGGACATAGTGGAAAATGAGTTGGATGAAAAAAGATGTGAGGTGTCAAAAAAATAGTCGAAACGAGAGAAAATAAGAGAAAGACTACATACTCTTCAATGTGGTTGCCCTAACCGCCTTTTATATCATCATCGTACATCCCCTTACTACGGAATACAAATTCTCTTAATTTTTTCCCCTTTAATAGCAACGTCATTCTATGAAGATCTCACAAGAAGAGCCGTTGGCTCCAATATCTCATCCAAGGCAATATTTAATAATTTTCTTGACTGCACATATTATAGCTGTTGGCTTGATTCTTTCCGTAAATATTGATGATCTCATATGTATATAAATAGCCTAACCTTTACTGTTGTAAAACACAATTGTTTCATGAGTAATATCTTACACAATTCCAATATCTTCGAATTCTATTATGGTATCGAGCCATAGAGTTTTTCGAGTTTAAACGATTTCTTTATCCTTCTGCCGCACAATTTTTATTTCCGTAATGACGAATTCCAAAATATCACAACACGATCCCAAAACGACTCAATCATTCTCCATTGTCCCGGTCGAAAATCCGGGAAGCCATATCACTCCGGTTGTCTTCCTTGGCAACAACTGCGACAAATGGTCTCGGTATTTCCGTCTCGCTCTCCTCGCTAAAGGAAAGCTAGACTATATCGACCGGACTATAACCAAACCGGCTACAACTGATCCTGATTTCAAGTCTTGGAGATCCTCGAAGCGTTGGTTTCAGCATGGATCTTCAACACTATCGAACCCGAGCTTCGGAAAACCATTTCCTACCAGGATGATGCTACTCTTCTTTGGGCCGACATCAATCAACGGTTTACACAGGTAAATGATGCCCAAATTTTTCAATTAGAATCTGATATCATTCCTTGTAAGCAGGGTCCAACGGAGACAATCATGGCCTACTATGGACGAATCAAAAAGCTATGGGACGATCTCCTTGAAAGTGATGCACTTCCATCATGTACGTGTAACCCATGTACCTACAACCTGCTTACTCTTATTTCTCGCCGTCACGAAAAAAAACGGGTACGTTCTTTTCTTATGGAGCTCGACTCTCGCTTCTCTGTTCTCAGATCCAACATACTCGGCACAGACCCATTACCCAATATGAACCAAATTTATAGTCGACTTGTCCAGGAAGAGGGGGTGCGTACTACTCTTATTAATTCTCAAACTGAAACTCGACCCGACACCATGGTTTACGCTGCTAACGTTCATCATGGAGGTCGGCATACAGGGGGGTAAATCGTGACAACAATAGGGCTGCTAGCTCTGATAATTTTAATACCGTTGTTCCCGTCAAACCCTCTTGTATTGCTTGTCGACGAGCCGGACATAATTTTAAGAAATGCTTTCGTCAATCCACGGCTGGTCCTGGCGCTCATATGGTTGGGCAGGTCAATACCCACGAGGCTTCGTCTTCCACGCAACAGCCTCTTCTTGACAATATTGATTTAAACACTCTCAACCCAGCTGAACGTGCTGAAGTTACAAAGTTATGGCAGTCCCACAAGTCTTCTTCCACGGATCGTCTTAACGGTAATATATCTCTTTCATCTTGGATTATTGACACGGGCGCATCCCATCATATGTTGGAATGCTTGTCTCATTTTTCTAACATTCGTAATATATCTTCTTTATCGGTTGGTCTTCCGAATGGTGATCGGACAAGTGCAACCCAATGCGGAGATATAATTTTATCATCTCGACTTATTTTAAAGAATGTTTTATATGCTGCTCATCTCCACTGTAACTTAATTTCAGTTTCTAGTCTCCTTCTTGACGATACATTAACAATACAATTTTCTCAAAAATTATGCCTTATTCAGGACCGTTCCTCGAAGATAGTGATTGGTGCGGGTGAGCAGCGTGAGGGGCTTTATTATTTAAAAGGTGTCCGAACTGATGAAGCTAAGGTTTTTATGGTGGGAGCTGCGGGCTCAACGGAGCTTTGGCATCGCAGGTTGGGGCACCCTTCTTCCGATATTACTCGTTTTTTACCCTTTATTAATAAACGGTCTTCCAAAACTAGTACTTTATTTCATAGTCGTACTTGCGAGATTTGCCTTCGCGCAAAACAAACTCGCGAACATTTTCATTTAAGCTTAAATAATGCTACCTCTTGTTTTGATTTCATACATTGTGACCTATGGGGTCAATATTCCGAAAATGGCTCTTGTGGGTCACGTTATTTTTTAACCATTGTTGATGATTTTTCACGCTCTACTTGGGTGTATTGACTCCGTCACAAAAGCGACACCCGTCAAACAATAATAAATTTTTTCGCTATGATTGAACGCCAATTTAATAAGAAAATTAAAATTTTGCGAACCGATAATGGCACCGAGTTTACATGCCTTCAGTCATTCTTTAACATAAATGGTGTCATTTTTCAAACGTCCATGGTTGACACGCCTCAACAAAACGCTCGGGTAGAACGAAAACATCGACACATTTTAAATGTCGCCCAAGCCCTTTTATTTCAAGCTAGTCTTCCTATTTTCTTTTGGGGGGAATGTGTGCTAACGACAATTTATCTCATCAACCGTACCCCGTCAAAACTCCTTAACGGTAAACTCCTTATGAACTCTTATTTAATACACCTCCTCCGATGACTAACATACGCACTTTTGGCTGCTTGTGTTACGCTAAGAGCTTGAATCGAACACGTGACAAATTTGCTAGTCGCTCTCGGACGTGTATTTTTATTGGGTACCCATTTGGAAAAAAAGGTTGGCGTTTATATAACCTAAACACTGGCTCTTATTTTGAGTCACGCGATGTGGTCTTTGTCGAAACCGATTTTCCCTTTCAATCCATAAATATTCATGATACGGATACTAGTTCTACTACGGAATACAATGACGATTTCACACCCATCGATCAAATTTTGGTTCTCAAACAAACTACTCCCACCCTCGACACCACCAACGAACCCACCTCCCCCTCCACGACTTCCGCCACAATAAATCAGACCACACCGAACCTGACCCTCACGTCACAACGCCAACTCCCGAACCCGACACAAGTACCGTTTCTCAGCCTCATGCCGAACAAACTATACAGACTGCTCCGTTGGGCCGTGGCCACCGTGTGAAAATACCGAATTCTAATCTCAAAGGCTTCATTTTACAAACTACATGCCGCTCGTCCAATGCTCTCACCGCATCCACGCAATCTTCAGGTACTATTTTTCCCATTTCTCATTATGTTAGCTGTAATGTTTTTTCTGCTAACCACAAAGCTTTTTTGTCGGCCGTGACTAAAGGTCACGAGCCTAGCACGTTTAATGAAGCAATGCAGGTTCCACAGTGGCGGGACGCGATGAAACTCGAAATTGATGCACTCGAAAAGAACAATACTTGGACTCTCGAACAACTTCCTCCTAATAAAAAGGCGATTGGGTCGAAGTGGGTCTATAAAATCAAGTATAAAGCCGATGGATCTATCGAACGATATAAAGCTCGATTGGTAGTTATGGGCAATCGACAAATTGAAGGTGTTGATTATATTGAAACATTTGCTCCTACCATCAAACTTGTCACTGTTCGTACCCTACTCGCAATTGCCGCGGTAAAAAATTGGGCAATCCATCAAATGGATGTTCATAACGCCTTCCTACATGGTGAGCTTGACGAAGAAGTTTATATAAAACCTCCACCTGGTTTCAATTCCTCTACCGACGGGAAAGTTTGTCGCTTAAGGAAATCGTTATATGGTCTTCGCCAGGCACCTCGTTGCTGGTATGCTAAACTTGCCTCCGCACTCACTACTTATGGGTTCAAACAATGTCCGTATGATCATTCGCTCTTCTCTATCACCACTTCTACTGCCGAAGTTCACGTATTAGTGTACATTGACGACCTAGTAATTTGTGGGAATAACTCTGACATGATAAACCGTTTCAAGAATTATTTAAGCTCTTGTTTTCATATGAAGGACTTGGGAGCACTAAAGTGTTTTCTTGGTCTCGAGATTGCTCGCAATCCATCGGGCATTTTTGTGTGCCAACAAAAGTATGCCTTAGACATACTCGCTGAAACTGGGCTTCTGGGATCAAAACCAACATCTATTCCCATGGATCCCAATCATCGTTTGGGTATATCCACGGCTGCGCACCTAACCGATCCGCAACCATATCGTCGCCTTGTGTATCTAACTATCACTCGTCCTGAGCTTATCTATTCCGTTCATATCTTGGCTCAATTCATGAATGCACCCACAACCGAACATTGGGAGGCTGCTCTTCAAGTAGTACGGTACCTCAAGAACCGCCCTGGACAAGGAATTCTTCTCCGTTCTGACAGCGACCTTTCTCTTCATGCTTATTGTGATGCGGACTACGCTGGTTGTCCCAATAGCCGTCGATCCCTTACGGCCTACCTCGTCTTTTTAGGCTCATCTCCAATCTCTTGGAAAACAAAGAAACAAAAGACGGTATCTCTCTCATCTGCCGAATCTGAATATCGTGCTATGGCGTACACCACTTGCGAGCTCAAGTGGCTCAAAGGACTTCTCACGTTCATTGGCATATCCCATCCTCAACCGATACAACTTCTATGCGATAGCCAATCTGCCCTTCACATTGCTCGCAACCCGGTCTTTCACGAACGAACCCAGCATATCGAAGTTGATTGTCACTTCGTTCGTGATGAAATACAAAATGGAACTATTGCCACAAGCTACGTCCACACAAAGAATCAATTAGGGGACATTTTCACTAAAGCCCTCGGACGAACATCATTCACTAATTTATTGTCCAATTTGGGCGTCTCAAATATTCATGCGCCAACTTGAGGGGGGTAATAGCAATGTCATTCTATGAAGATCTCACAAGAAGTGTAATACTCCGTATTTATAAGTCTTGGGGTACTCTATCGAGTAGGCCTTACTCTGTCGAGTAGGGTAAGTTGCGAAATAAAATAGTTTCTGACCTGTTGGGCACTCGATCGAGTAGCTGGGGCACTCGATCGAGTAAGGGGGTACTCGATCGAGTACCTTGGGTACTCGATCGAGTGTCCGGTTTTACGGGGAGTTTTCTCGGGTTTTGTTAATTATGCGATTAAGGTATTTAAGTTTCATCGTCATTATTCTAAACCACTTTTACAAAACCTAAATTCCTGTTTATGAGAGAAAGCAAACAAGTTCATCTTCCTAATCGCATTCTTAGCAATTCCCGGAGTTCAGACGGTCAGTTCTTGTCGTTGTGTATACCGTTGAATTCCTTGCGTCGAGGGTAAGATCTATGTACCCTTTTTATTGTATTTCCTTCGATTTGGTTAAACCCTAATTTAGAGATTGGGGGTTTTTATGTGTGGTATGTGATTGGTAGCCTCTATGTGTTGTATAATAGGAGGAGGGTTCATAGAAGAGGCTTTTTGACTCAGCAGTAGAGACCGTCTGATTGTGTGCATACCAGGTAGGATTTCCTACTCAGTATTAGTCCCATAATGGGATATTGGTTGATGTATTGTATTTGGTTGTTTGATATAATAGTTGTGTTGTGATTGTGGTTGTGATCGTTGTTGATGGTTCGCGAGGCGTGGCCTCGGCTGAGTGGGGTCACTTGCGGGAGTGGCTTCACGCCCTAGTTTCGCCTTCTGTGGAACCCGCCACAGAAGGGATGTGCACATTAATGGACAGGGTTTATCGCTCACTATGTGGAGTGGGGATTTGGTGGGTACGGCTGCGGTCCCCCATCTGGCGTGGTCGGGTCCAAAGGTGGGATCAAGTATTGAGATGATGGGAATTGGTTGATTGTGTGTGTGTGTGAGACAGTTAAGCTGTCTGTTTATCTTATTGTTGTTATACATATTGATTGTGTGATTAGTACTGACCCCGATGTTGTTTTGTAAACCTGCGGTGATCCATTCGGGGATGGTGAGCAGATATTGAGCAGGTATTGAGTTGAGTACTGGGATAGCTGGGATGCCACGACATGATGATAGGAGTCTTCCGCTGTAGCGTTTAGTTTATTTACATTTCAGTTAGAACAGTCAGTTTGAAATCATGTATCGTACTTTATTTTGGTTTGGTTTTGAGGATTATAACTATTCGCTAAATTATTTATAATAAACGTTGTTTCTTTATTGTTGTTTGATTATCATTGCCTCGGGTAACCGAGATGGTAATGTCTTCATACCTGAGTGGTCCTGGTAAGGCACTTAGAGTATGGGGGTGTTACAAATGGTATCAGAGCGACGATCCTGAAACCTGTAACCAATGAACCTAATGAACATAGAGAGTCAATTAAAATGAACCCGGGGTAAAAGTTGTAGGAGCTAGTGCAAAGGCTTGGGAGACGTCCTAAAGTCGCAGGGGTCGCCCTACAACTTTGAACCGGTCACATGGGGGAAGTGTTTGTCGAGTCGTATGTGTGTTTGGTTAACTTGTGTAAGAATGTGATGAAATGTGTTAATTGTTGGGTGTTGAAGTAGAAAGTTGAGCATGTGAAAGAAAATGGTGATATGTGGGAACTTGTTGATGAGATGATAACATGTTGGATGATTTACAATGTGGCATTTAATAACATGATGAAATGATCTCGTAGATAGTAGAAAGATGCGTAGCATGTTTATTATGATATAATGTGGTTTATAAAGTTTAGCATGTTAGCATATGACGTAACATGCGGGTAGCTTTTATGTATTAGCGTGACTCGATCGAGTGGGGACCGACTCGATCGGGTGGGTTTTTAACGATTTTGAGTCCGAATCGCGTTTTTGGGCACTCGATCGAGTAACTAGGGGTACTCGATCGAGAAGGGGGTCACTCGATCGAGTAGCCTAGCTACTCGATCGAGTAGGTAAGAGATCGAAGGTCTGCGTTAAGGTCGATGTTTGGGTACTCGATCGAGTATGTTGGGCACTCGATCGAGTAGCCCGTTACTCGATCGAGTGGGTTTGGGAACTCGATCGAGTAGGTTCTGGGTGTCGTGTCTTCGTGTTTTGAAGTTTAGTACGTATGTTCATATCTACCCTTTCTTATATATGTATAGTTTCAAGATGCCGCCCAAGAGAACTGCTTTGTATGCGAGAACTGAGCTTATGACCGTGGATGACATCGTTAAGATGTTAGAGCACCAGGATGCTCTTACTGAGACCCTAAAGAAAGTGAATGAGGATAAGAATAAGGATAAGGAGAAGGAGGTTGACCATTCAAAAATCAGCCTTTACATAGCGAGGTTTAACCCGAAAGAGTACAAGGGAGTTGGGGAGCCTAACCTTCTTGATAGTTGGCTGAGAGAGATGGAGAACATATTAGATTTGGTTCTTTGTCCCGATGAGATGAGGTGGAACAGGCTGCGTTCTATCCGAGGGAGGCGGTGGCAAGTGGTGGGATTCAGTGAAAGTGAGTGCTAAGGAAATATATACAAACCAAGGCTTACCTACTATACCTTGGGAGGAGTTTCGTAGGGCTGTGAGGAAGGAGTTTGTACCGGAACATGTGAGGAGTAAGATGAGAGAAGAGTTTGATGGTTTTAAGATGATCGCCGAGATGTCCGTGGCGAGTACTACAGTTGTTCAATGAGAAGTCTAGGTATCCGAGGATATGGGTTTGAGTGAGGAGAATCGGCATTGAGATTTGAGAGGGGGTTGACCCCTAAGATTATGGATAAGTTACCCGTGTGAATCCTTACAGATGTTAAGGAAGCTTATGAGAGAGCTGGGAGAGCTGAGAGGTTGGTGGAGATGGCTCAGGAGAGGTTAGGTGGTGAGAAGAGGAAGTCTGAGAGCGAGGGTGGTGGCCAATCGAATCACAAGAAAGGCAACCACAATCAGTCTAAGGGATTTTCTTCGGGTGGGTTGATCTTTGGGGCTTCCTTTAGGCGTGGCCGTGGAAGTGTGAGTAATAGTTGGGGAGTGACCTGCTATAGCTGTGGTGGTGTAGGCCACAAGAGACATGAGTGCACAAGTGCACCAGGATCTTTCCAGAGACCTGCGCAGAGCTTCGCGAGCAATGCACCGGGCCGGATCATGGCCAAACCGGGGAAGTCGAGTTACCAGAGTGGAGGCAACCGCAACGGCGGTAATTCTTATCAGAAACCACCAGCGAACAACAACAACAATCAAGGGTCGGGTGCTAAGCCGACCACCTCAGCCAGTACTGTCCAGGGAGGTGGGCAGAAGACCAGTGGCAAGTTATTCATGATGGAGAAGAAAGAAGCGGAGGAAGATGCGCACGTTATCACCGGTACATTCCTTGTTAATGGTATTCCTACCTTTGTTTTGTTTGATTCGGGGGCTTCTCAGTCGTTTGTGTCTTCGAGTCATGTCAAACAGTTGGGTTTGAGAGTATATGAGTCTGTTAGTGAGCAAGTTTTCATACCTTCGGGTGAGTCTGTATCGTGTGGGAGATTGTTCAGGGATGTATCTTTGATAGTTGGGCAAGTTGATTTCCCTGTAGACTTGCTAGAGTTTCCTTTTAACGTTTTCGAGATGATAGTTGGGATGGATTGGTTAGGAAAGTATAAAGCTAAGATAGACTGTCATCAAAAGAAAGTGTCTTTAAGAGGTCCTAAGGGCGTTAGTGTGTCTTATCGTGGGTTTCTAGTCAAACCCAAAGTTAAGTTGATTGCAGCTGTCACCTTGAAGTCTTATCTGAGGAAGGGATGTCCTCTGATCTTGTGCCATGTGAGAGATGATCGGATAGAGAGTCCGACGATTGATGAGATACCAGTGGTGGGGAGTTTGCAGATGTTTTTCAGAGGAGATTCCGGGGTTGCCACCGAAGAGGGAGATAGATTTCACCGTTGAGTTGAAGCCAGGGACGGGGCCAATCTCTAAGGCACCGTACCGTATGGGTCCTAAGGAGATGGAGGAGCTTAGGAAGCAGTTGGATGATCTAATAGATAAGGGATACATTAGACCAAGTGTATCGCCGTGGAGAGCACCGATTCTTTTTTCGTGAAGAAGAAAGATGGGAGTTTGAGGTTATGCATAGATTACGGGGAGCCGAACGTGTGACGATAAAGAACAAGTATCCTTTGCCAAGGATAGATGACCTGTTTGATCGTTGAGCGGTGCAACGGAGTCTTTTCTAAGATTGATTTGAGGTCGGGTACCATCGGGTGAAGATTAGAGAGGTGGACATACCAAAGACAACTTTCACGTCGAGGTATGGCCATTATGAGTATGTGGTGATGCCGTTTGGGTTGTCTAATGCGCCGGCAGTGTTTATGGATTTGATGAACAGAATTTTTAGACAGTTCTTGGACCAATTTGTAGTGGTGTTTATCGATGATATCTTAGTCTACTCTAAGACTAAGGAGGAGCATAAGGAGCATCTGAGGATCGTGTTGCAGACTTTGAGGGATCATGAGTTGTATGCTAAGCTGTCCAAGTGTGAGTTCTGGTTAGAGAAAGTTGCTTTTCTGGGGCATGTGATCTCTAAAGATGGGGTAGCTGTGGATCCGGCGAAGATTGAGGCAGTGACAAAGTGGGAAGCACCGAAGAATGTTTCGAGGTTAGGAGTTTCTTGGGTTTATTTGGATACTACAGACGGTTCGTGAAAGATTTCTCCAAGATAGCTAGACCGATGACAGCGTTGATGAGGAAAGAGAACAGGTTTCGTTGGGATGAGAGTTGTGAGACGGCGTTCCAAACATTAAAGGAGCGTTTGACCACAGCTCCTGTCTTAGCATTGACTGAAAGAAGCGAGAACTTTGAGGTTTATACAGATGCCTCGAAGAATGGGCTGGGATGTGTGTTGATGCAGAATGGTAAAGTGATTGCCTATGCTTCTAGGCAATTGAAGCCTTATGAGGAGAACTACCCTACTCATGATCTGGAGTTGGGTGCAGTGGTGTTTGCTCTCAAGATTTGGAGACATTACCTTTATGGAGCAATCTTTAAGGTATTTTCTGATCACAAGAGTCTCAAGTACATCTTCACGCAGAAGGAGTTGAACATGAGACAGAGGAGGTGGATGGAGCTGATTGGCGATTATGACATGGAAATCATCTACCATGAAGGGAAGGCCAATGTTGTTCTTTGATGCTTTGAGTAGGAAGAGTGTACATTCTCTCGTGTACGATCTATCCTTGATGAGGCTGAGGGATGAGGTAGCGAGTTTTGGGATACATATGATGCAGAAAGGAGATGCCATGGGTGATATGACAGTACATCTAGAGTTTTATGATGATATTCGAGGTAAGCAGGCTTTGGATCCTAAGTTAGTTGAGTGGAGAGCTGGAGTAGAGAAAGGGACAGTGTCCCGCTTTTCTATTCATACAGATGGTAGTTTGAGGTTTGATGGTAGGTGGTGTGTCCCTAATGATGAGGAGTTGAAAAAGACTATCATGACAGAGGCACATTGCACACCATATTCAGTTCATCCAGGTGGAGACAAGCTATACAAGGATTTGAAGAAAACGTTTTGGTGGCCTGGGATGAAGAAAGAGACAGCTGAGTTTGTGTCCCGTTGTTTGACATGCCAGAGAGTTAAAGGGGAACAGCGACGACCACAAGGTAAGATTCCGTCTTTAGAAGTTCCTGAGTGGAAGTGGGAATCTATCCATGGATTTCATTGTGGGTTTGCCGAAGAGTCAACAAGGTAACAACATGATTTGGGTGATAGTGGATCGTCTGACCAAGTCAGCTCACTTTGTTCCAATGAAAGATACATGGACTAAGGCACAATTGGCTATGGCCTATCGAAAGAACGTGCTTAAGTTACATGGAGTCCCTAAGGACATAGTGTCTGACAGAGATGCGAGGTTTATATCGAGGTTTTGGAAGGAGTTGCAGGAATCGTTGGGAACAACCTTGAAGATGAGTACATCATTTCATCCTGCGACAGACGGGCAGACTGAGAGAACAATCAAGACTCTTGAGGATATGTTGCGAGCTTGTGTGATGGATTTTGGTGGTAGCTGGGAGCAGAGGTTGGACTTGATAGAATTTTCTTACAATAAATGCTTATCACACCAAAGTATAGGTATGGCACCGTTTGAGGCTTTGTATGGGAGGAGATGTAGGAGTCCAATCTGTTGGGACGATAGTCCGAGGCAAAGTGGTTTTAGGACCAGAGATGGTGCATGAGATGGTGGAACAGATTAAGATGATCAGGGAACGGATGAGAGCGGCCCAGGATCGACAAAAGAGTTATGCAGATCTACATCGTCGGGACATAGAGTTTCAAGTTGGGGACAAGGTTCTTTTGAAAGTTTCTCCTATGCGCGGGGTTATGAGTTTTGGGAAGAAAGGCAAGCTAAGTCAGAAGTTTATAGGGCCTTATGAGATCTTAGAGCGAGTTGGGGAAGTTGCTTATCGTCTGGCTTTACCAGCTGCGTTAGAAAGAGTGCATAATGTGTTTCATGTATCGCAGCTGCGGAAGTATGTGAGTGACCCGTCACATGTGTTAGAGGCAGAGAGCTTAGAGCTAGATGAGTCCTTATCATATCTTGAGGTGCCTAAGCAGATTCTAGACCGAAAGGTTAGAAAGACTAGGAGTGGTGAGACAGTTTTGCTTAAAATCCTGTGGTCTAACCACGAGACCGAGGAAGCTACATGGGAGCCAGAGGAAGCTATGAAAGAGCGTTACCCTTTCCTTTTTGATCAGGTATGTATGGTTACGGGGACGTAACCTTGTTTCTTTTAGGGGGTAGGAGATGATCGCGAGCAGTTTTTAAGAGTTTTATACCCCTTTTATATGTTGTGTCGGGATGTTTGTCGGGATGAGTTGGGTTAGTATCATGTTTTATGTTGAATTTTGTTTGGCGTTTGAGTCGGGAATGTTGTGGGAGTACCTTTGTTTAGTAGTGGTTTGAACTTCGGGGACGAAGTTCCTTTTAAGGAGGGAAGACTGTAATACTCCGTATTTATAAGTCTTGGGGTACTCTATCGAGTAGGTCTTACTCTGTCGAGTAAGGGTAAGTTGCGAAATAAAATAGTTTCTGACCTGTTGGGCACTCGATCGAGTAGCTGGAGCACTCGATCGAGTAAGGGGGTACTCGATCGAGTACCTTGGGTACTCGATCGAGTGTCCGGTTTTACGGAGAGTTTTCTCGGGTTTTGTTAATTATGCGATTAAGGTATTTAAGTTTCATCGTCATTATTCTAAACCACTTTTACAAAACCTAAATTCCTGTTTAAGAGATAAAGCAAACACGTTCATCTTCCTAATCGCATTCTTAGCAATTCCCGGAGTTCAGACGGTCAGTTCTTGTCGTTGTGTATACCGTTGAATTCCTTGCGTCGAGGGTAAGATCTATGTACCCTTTTTATTGTATTTCCTTCGATTTGGTTAAACCCTAATTTAGAGATTGGGGGTTTTTATGTGTAGTATGTGATTGGTAGCCTCTATGTGTTGTATGATAGGAGGAGGGTTCATAGAAGAGGCTTTTTGACTCAAAGTAGAGAGACCGTACGATTGTGTGCATACGGGTAGGATTTCCTACTCGTATTAGTCCCATAATGGGATATTGGTTGATGTATTGTATTTGGTTGTTTGATATAATAGTTGTGTTGTGATTGTGGTTGTGATCGTTGTTGATGGTTCGCGAGGCGTGGCCTCGGCTGAGTGGGGTCACTTGCGGGAGTGGCTTCACGCCCTAGTTTCGCCTTCTGTGGAACCCGCCACAGAAGGGATGTGCACATTAATGGACATGGTTTATCACTCACTATGTGGAGCGGGGATTTGGTGGGTACGGCTGCGGTCCCCCCATCTGGCGTGGTCGGGTCCAAAGTGGATGTCGTATTGAGATGATGGGAATTGGTTGGTTGTGTGTGTGTGTGTGACAGTTAAGCTGTCTGTTTATCTTATTGTTGTTATACATATTGATTGTGTGATTAGTACTGACCCCGGTGTTGTTTTGTAAACCTGCGGTGATCCATTCGAGGATGGTGAGCAGATATTGAGCAGGTATTGAGTTGAGTACTGGGATAGCTGGGATGCCACGACATGATGATAGGAGTCTTCCGCTGTAGCCTTTAGTTTATTTACATTTCAGTTAGAACAGTCAGTTTGAAATCATGTATCGTACTTTTGGTTTGGTTTTGAGGATTGTAACTATTCGCTAAATTATTTATAATAAACGTTGTTTCTTTATTGTTGTTTGATTATCATTGCCTCGGGTAACCGAGATGGTAATGTCTTCATACCCGAGTGGTCCTGGTAAGGCACTTGGAGTATGGGGGTGTTACAAGAAGAGCCGTTGGCTCCAATATCTCATCCAAGGCAATATTTGATAATTTCCTTGACTGCACATATTATAGCTGTTGGCTTGATTCTTTCCGTAAATATTGATGATCTCATATGTATATAAATAGCCTAACCTTTACTGTTGTAAAATACAATTGTTTCATGAGTAATATCTTACACAATTCCAATATCTTCGAATTCTATTACCCTTACTACAGAATACAAATTTCTCTTAATTTTTTTTCCTTCAAATACATCTATTTAAATAAGAACAACAGGTCTTATTTGTGATGGATATATCCGTCACAGCTTATGACGGGTTAAGTATCACCCACATGGATAGATAAGACAAAAAGTAAAATACATAGGGAATCACAAATAACTTATCTTTATCCTCCTATGTGGGTTTTCTTTGACTCGTCACAAGCTTGTAACGGATATCGGCCGTCACAAATGAGAATTTGTGAAATAAGAAAACAAGTAGAACTTTGCTCTTTAAACTATTATCTTTTCATTAAAATATAATCTTATAATTAAACTTTAATTTTATAATTAAATTCAAAATTATGATTTTTTTATCAAAATAAAATAATATTGATGTTAAACTATAAACTATAAGTTGGTAAATTTTTCATTAATATAATAAGGCTCCGTTTGGCACGACACTTCAGGTAGCTTATTTGACCAAAGTAGCTTATTTGACCAAAATTTCAGCTACGTGATTTTTTTGCAAGTGTTTAGCAAGTAGCTTATTTGGTCAAATAAGGTACCTGAAATGAAATGCTACCTCAGGTAGCATTTAAGAAATCAGTTACTTGAAACGACTTATTTTCCATTTTGTACCCCTTTATTCTATAATATTAATAATTTTCATATCCTTTTACGTCATTTTACCAAAATCAGCTACCTTTTCAGCTAGTTTGTCAAACACATTTTTATATAATCAGTTACCTTATCAGTTCCTAATTTTCAGCTACCTTATCAGTTACCTTTTCAGGTTGCAGTTAGCTTTTCAGGTTTCAACTACCTTTTTAGGTTTCAGCTACCTTTTCAGGTAGTTTTGCTAAACAAAGCCTAATTATAACTTTAGAGAATAACTTGATACATACCTACCATTAACATCGTGACAAAAAAATCCATTAAAATAATTGGAGAAAATTTATAAAATGAAATCCTTACGTTTATGGTAAAAAAAATATCTTTTATAAAAATACATCTTTAATAACTTTACTCGATTCTCTTTGATTAGTTTTCATTTTTTTTTTGTTTCATATCAAAATATAATTGAGTGAAATATTAAATATTTATAAGGTGTCGATTTAGAATGTATAAATAATACCCTAAAAAATAAACATTCTCTATATACCACGCATGCATTGCGCGGGATCTATACTAGTATGTCATTATGCCAACACAAATTTAGACCATCGTAGTACGACAATTAAAAATAACCATCTTTTGATAAATAGTCATCACTTTTGTATAAATAATGACCACTTTTTATGGATACAAAATGTGTCTTTTGTAAAGTGATCACTATTTACCATAAAATGATCACCTATTTACCAAAAAATAATCATTTTTTGTAAAAGAAAAAAACACGGACCATCAGTACAAGCGAATAGCTACAGTATTATTCTAATTCCACCCATTAATGATGCATTCGAAGGAAACTATAGTTAACCTTCATTATAGTTAACTTCAGCTTTGATTAGCTGATACGGATACACATTGTATATAGGATTTTTCATATACAACCAATGATATTGTGACGCGTGGCAAATTATAGTTAACTTTCATTAGTTAGTTTAAGTAGAGGTGACAAATAATGACACGACACGAACCCGACACGAAATTAACGGGTTTGGGTTGAGGTTCAATGACCCATTTATGTAAGTGGGTCGACACGAACACGACACGATATTTAATTGGGTCAGGTTTGGGTTGAGCTCTCTAAACACGAACCCGACACGAATGACCTGTTTAATAAATTAATCCTAATTTTTTTTATCTTTCATCACATAAATATACTTAAACTTTCCAAATATTGACATGACACGAAAACACGACCCGAACCCGACACGATATTAGCGGGTTAGGGTTGAGGCTTGATGACCCATTTATGTAAGTGGGTCGATACGAACACGACACGAGATTTAAACGGGTCGGGTTTGGGTTGAAGGGTTTCTGACTCGTTTACATGTGACATGAACACGAACCCGACACAACCCGATCTTTTTGCCAGGTCTGAGTTTAAGGGTAGTGATGGGGCATATTCTGCACCGCTGACCAAGTCAACACACTGAGCAAGGTCAAAGATATCCACAGCAAGTCAACGACTTAGATAGCCTAGCCGATGCATCCCATCGGCCTGCCACCTGGGTCTCGGCGTGACAACCTGCCAGCCGGGACACACATCCGCGTACTCACATCCAAGACCCCTCGGCGGCGAGTCAACATTGTCCGCCGGCCTGCCATAGGTCCCTCGGCCGAGGGGTAGATCAGTCTTTCCACCTGCTAGCCACTTGGCCACTTGGCCACTACGTGACAAAAGGTGAAAGTCTATAAATACTCCTCAACCTTCATTGAGGAAAGGATCTCACAATTATAACCTAAATACACTATTCATCTGGTAATATCTCCCTTATCTCTCTACAATACACATCTAGCCAAGTAACACAGCTTAATCCTTTAAGTTTACTGACTTGAGCGTCGGAGTGAGTACGCTTGGCACACAGCCAAGCCCTCAGTTCGTTCATTGTTGCAGGAGAGGCCGAGTGGGACGATAGGAGCAAGAAGGATTCAGCTCAAGACATTATTCTACAAGCCACGGGTGGTAACTAATCACTGCTCTGGAATTACACCCGGAACAATTGGCGCCGTCTGTGGGGTTAGACACTAGAAGCTAGTCACATTCATTCCCAAAACAAAAAAAAAAAAACACAAAAACCCACCCAAAAAGCTAAGAAAATGTCGAAACAAAGAAGAGGTGTTTCAGAATCGACGAGCCCCTCCACCCGGATGATACCTTCAACAATTGGGAGTCGAGCGGCCCTCCACCGGCGGAGTAATCCAACCGGAGTTCGGGATGCCGATAATACCAGATACGCCATTGCCGACCAACCAGGTCACCATCATGGGACATGTGGTTGACATAGCAAAACTGAAAATGGTCCTGGACCTAATTAGCAATGCGTCTGCTCACACTGTCACACCGACAAGAGCGGCGGAAACCGTCCAGGACAACAGGGCCCAAAACGTGACCCCGAGAAATCTGAACGGAGCACTAGGAGAAGTTGACCCAGTCAAGACGCCGGGGGAGCCCAAAGTGGGCGCGGTAGACCTAAGTCCTTCCCGCACTCGCGGAAGGACAGCGTCCCCGCCACACGAACGAGGCACACCCCAAAGGAGCCAGAGGAGTCCGACTCAGCAGAGTTGGGGAAGGGGTCATAGTCGAAGAAGGAGCCCCTCCCGCTGCGAGGGGAGAAGCCAAGATAGGGATGCGAGGAGCCGATCGCCACGTGTCATTCAACACGTGGTCAGGCAACCCCTCAACGCCCACGTCCTAGAAGTCCCGGTGCCACCCAAGCTCAAGTTTCCACCGATTTCATACAAAGGAGATAGTGATCCTTCCGACCACGCTGAGGCTTTCGAGTCTTACATGTCGGTATGGGAGCAGCCCGATGAGGTCTGGTGCCGAGTCTTCCCAACAACTTTGCATGGGATGGCTCAGAGCTGGTACAAAGGGCTTCCCGACGGCTCGGTGTACTACTTCGCCGACCTAAGGAACGCCTTTCTAGCCCAGTACTCTTGCAATAAGAGAAGGGTCGTGGAGACGTCGGACCTCCTAACTATCAAACGGGGAGGGAGACGAGTCTCGGAACTATGTGAAAAGGTTCGACGGAAAGGTCCAAAGCAAATTCGAGAAATCAATCCCGAATCGGCGGCCTTCGCACTAATGAAAGGCCTCCCGAAGGGAGATTTAAAAAATGAGCTCATCAAGTGCGGAGGCCTAGGTTTGGACGCCGCGTAAAATTGGCCGACCAAGCCATCAAGGTAGAAGACTACCACAAGACCTGGGTAGGCCCCAACGAGGCTGAGCAATCAGAAAGGAAGAACCGCCGGGAGGTTAACCCGAATGAAAAACGCCGTGACAACAACGGGTCACGGTCTGACGAAAGACGCCGTGAGAGTAACAGGCCACGGCCAGAAAAGTCTGCCAGAAAACAAAGCTCGGCGGATGCCGGGAGGAGCTGGGGGACGTACTACAAAAAACGGTACGATGATCACACCCCCCTAGTCGTGTCGGCAGCCGAGGTCTTCGCTTTGAGCAAGAACGAGGGCCAGAAATGGGAAAGACCCCCTAGGCCGAGGAGTGACGGTGACACGAGCCGATCGTAAGTACCACGGCCACAGGACACTTAACCAACGATTGCCGACACCTGAAGGATGCCATTGAAGAGCTAATCCGGACGGGAAGCCTCGGCAAGTATGTTGCCAGGGGCCAAAAATCAGACGCCGGCGGATCGAATAGCAAGTCCGCCTCTGAGCGGATAGGAGTAGTCAACGTCGTCATCGGGGACAACGAGAGCGGCAGATCCGTTAATGAGCACAAACGGCCCCAGGATGAACCTTATCCGGCCATCAACTTTGTGCCCAACACAGCGACCCCCGCTCCCAGCATCCCAGACATGACCATCGGACAAGGGGACTACGAGGGAGTCGCCGCCCTTCATAGCGACCCCCTTACAGTCCGCCTAGACATAGCCAACCACCTGGTGAAGGGGTGCCTAATTGACACAGGCGCCTACACGAATGTTATGAACAAAGAATGCTTTCTCGGCCTCGGTCTGAGGATTGAAAATTTGAGCCCCTGCACCAACCCGTTATACAGCTTTTCTGGGGCCGGCCTGGTACCCCTGGGGTCAATCAGTTTGCCGGTGAGGTTCGGCAAGGGAGGTGCAGCCAAGAACGTTATGTCTAAATTCGTAGTCATCGACGGTACACCTGCCTACGACGTACTCATAGGCCGGATCACTTTGAGCGAGAGATCGATTTTGTAATATCCATCCGGCCCCGACATTGATGTATGTCTCGGACCGGGGGAGGCACATAAGCTCATCTCGGAAAAAGAGGAAGATCCCGGTTTGTGGGAGATTCACGCTAACGGCCTCTCCGCGACAAATGGCTCGAGGGCCGACATCGTCATCATCAGCCCAAACGGGGACGTATCCGAGCACGCCTTAAAGCTTACCTCAGTGACCCCCAGGGAATCCAAGTACGAGGCGGTGATAACCGGAATTGAGCTAGCCAAAGCCGCCGGGGCAGAGCGCATCATGATAAGGACTGATTCGCTCCTCGTGACCAACCAGGTTAGAGGAGAGTGCAAAGCCCAGGACTACAAGACAATAAGGTATCTAGTAAGGGTGAGAGCTGTCGCTTCAGAACTAGAATCGTTCCGAATACAGTACACCCCCAGATCCGGGAACGACCGGACCATCGGCATGGTCGAAGGAGCAGAAACCGAGGAGGTAGAGATCGATCCGGGCCGCACCGTAACCATCGGTGTCAACCTGGAACCAGAATTCAGAGCCAACCTCCTGGGCCTGCTGAGGAAGAACAAAGACGTTTTCGCATACTCAGCGGCCGAGATGCCAGGCGTGAATCGAGAGGTGATTGTTCACAAGCTGAACGTGCTCCCCACCGCTCGCCCCGTCAAGCAGAGAATGAGGAACTCCTCGGTCGAGAAGGACGAGGCCATCAAAGCCGAAGTGGATAAATTACTAGCGGCAGGTTTCATCATGCCTTGTACTTACCCTGAGTGGCTAGCCAATGTTGTAATGGTGAAGAAGTCATCAGGGGCATGGAGAATGTGTGTAGACTTTACCAACCTTAATAAAGCATGCCCCAAAGATTGTTATCCCTTGCCTCGGATAGATAGTTTAATCGACGCCACGGCAGGCTACACCATGCTGAGCCTGCTGGACGCCTTCTCAGGGTATCACCAAGTGTTTATGGCCGAGGAAGACATGCCTAAATGCGCATTTATCACCGCCAACGGCACATACATGTACAAAATGATGCCGTTTGGTTTGAAGAACGCCGGAGCAACGTACACGAGGCTGGTAGACAAAGTGTTTCAAAACCAAAAAGGGCGAAACATTGAGGCATACGTCGACGATGCTATTGTAAAAAGCAAGTCCGACAGCGAGCATCTGGCCGATTTACACGAAACATTTTGTTCACTAAGGAAATACAAGATGAAGCTCAACCCAATGAAATGCAACTTCGGTGTTCGGGCAGGAAAATTCCTAGGAGTACTTGTCAGCGCCAGAGGCATAGATGCCAATCCAGACAAAATCCAAGCAATCCTAGACTGCCGGAACCAAGGAATCGGAAAGAGGTTATGATATCTTGTGGGAGAATGGCGGCTCTCGCCCGTTTCATCTCCCGGTCAGCCGACAAGAGCACCCCATTCTTCAAAGTGCTGAAAGGGAATAAAGACTTCAGCTGGGGGGAGGAACAGAGCACGGCTTTCGAGCAACTGAAAGCTCATCTTCAGACTCTCCCAACACTATCCAGGCCGATACTGGGGGAGACGCTATACCTATACATAGCCGTAACCTCGGCCACGGTCAGTGCTGTGATCATCAGGGAAGAAGACAAACAGCAACACCCAATCTACTTTGTCAGCCACACACTGCTGCCCGCCGAAAGGAATTATCCACTAATCGAAAAAGCGCCTTCGTCGTCGTCGTCGCCACAAGGAAGTTAAAACCCTACTTCGACGCACACCCCGTGACGGTCCTAACCGATCAGCCGTTGGAGAAAGCTTTGGAAAAATTCGAGCAATCCGGCAGGCTCATCAAATGGGCAGTGGAACTCTCCGGTTTCGGCATTCAGTACAAACCAAGGCCTTCGATAAAGGGGCAAGCACTTGCAGACTTCCCGGCCGAATGCACGTATCGGGAAGAGCCAAACCTGCATATGGGAGGTCTACACCGACGGCTCCTCCACGGCGAATAGCTCAGGAGCCGGCATCCTTATTATAAGCCCAAACGGGGATGAGTTTGAGTACGCCTTGAAATTCACCTTCTCGGCCTCGAACAATGAGTCCGAATACGAGGCGGTGATAACCGGAGTCGAGCTAGCAGGGTCGCGGAGCGAGAACACATTGTGTTAAAATCGACTCGCTATTGGTCACCAACCAAATCGAGGAGAGTATGAGGCTCGGGACGACGGAATGGTGAGGTACCTAGAGAGGGTAAAAGCCGACGTAGCAAAATTAAAATCTTTCCGGATACTGAGTGTGTCCCCGATCCGAGAACAACCGGGCCGACGCGCTCTCCAAACTGGCCAGCTCAACTATCAAGAATGTCAGCCGAACCGTGCTGGTAGACATCAGGAACGCGAAAAGCATCACTGAGACCGTCGGCATGGTGGGTAACATAGAGACCGAGACAACGTGGATGACTCCGATAATGAGATACAAACTTACGTGTGAGTTGCCGGAGGGCCGCAATCCCTCGGCCAAAATAAAAAGGATCGCCGCTGTGTACCGTTGTTCGAAGGAGAACTGTACAGAAGATCCGTAATAAGACCACTCTTGAAGTGTGTCGGTCCGGCCGACGCAGAGCTGATACTGACAGAAATCCACGAAGGCATCTGTGGACATCACATGGGGGCAAGAACACTAGCCCACAAAGCTCTCCGAGCTGGCTACTCGGCCCACCATGCTTCAAGATTCAGAACAAAGACCAAGAAGTGCACGAATCGTCAAATGCACGCCCGGTGATACACGCTCCCTCCGGGGACCCGCAACCGGTGCTTAGTCCCCTTCCCTTCGCACAATGGGGGATGGACATGCTAGGGCCATTCCCAACGGCCTCCGGGGGAAGGAAGTTCTTAATCGTCGCCGTTGACTACTTCACCAAATGGGTTGAGGCCGTAGCGATGCAGCCGAAGACCACGGCCGCCGTCGAAAGGTAACTGGGAAAACGTTATAACCCGCTTCGGATTACCCCAAGTTATGGTATTCGACCACGGCCGCGAGTTTTGGAGCGACACGATAATGAACGGTTAGAGGAGCTTGGCATCAAGTTTGCGTATTCCTCCGTCCGCCACCCGCAGAGTAACGGGCAAAGCGGAGGGCCAATAAAACCATCCTCAACGGTTTGAAAAAGACGGTTGAAGATCTTAAGGGAAGGTGGGCCGATGAGCTACCCGGCGTCCTGTGGTCCCTTCGAACCACAGAGAAAGAAGCAACAGGATACACCCCCTTCCATCTAGTCTACGGCTCCGAAGCGGTCTTACCGATCGAAGCGACGGTGCCGACCTTCCGAACGGCCACTTTTGACCCAGCTGAAAACGAGGAAGGCCTTAGAGCTTCCCTTGACCTGGTCGAAGAAAGCCGAGACACGGCACGCCTCAACTTGGCCGTATATCAGAGCCGGATGAAGAGAGCCTACAACCGAAGAGTCCACAAAAGGGACTTAAAAGTAGGAGACCTAGTCCTAAGGAAGTCGGCCGCCACCAACAAAGGAAATATTCATGGCAAACTGACGGCCAACTGGGAAGGTCCCTACAAAGTGATCGAAGAAATAAGGCCGGGTACATACCGGCTGACAGACATGGGAGGTGTGCCTCTGATGAGCCATTGGAACACCGATAACTTGAGAAAATACTTTGTATAGCGGCGGAGGTGTCCGAACACATTGTGGACACCCCAACGCACGATCATGACAAGCAAATGAATCACCAAAGTTCTCCATCAAAGTGTCTGTCCCCTCAACGATTTGCCATTAGACGGAAACTCGAAGGGAAGAAACGCTATCGATGCCGCAACCCCGATTACCTCGGCCGAAACCGAGAGCGACGGGGAACACGTCGGCCGATACGCTAAAAAGAAACGTATACTCAGTGCAATTGAGACGCCAATCTAGCGGTCAATATGCCTACACAGTTGCGATTGCTATCGAGGCCGCAACCCCGATTACCTCGGCCAAAACCGAGAGCGACGGGGAACACGTCGGCCGATACGCTAAAAAAGAAACGTATCGGTGCAATTGAGACGCCAATCTAGCGGTCAATGTGCCTACACGATTGCGATTGCTATCGGCCGCAACCCCGATTACCTCGGCCGAAACCGAGAGCGACGGGGAACACGTCGGCCGATACGCTAAAAAAGAAACGTATACTCAGTGCAATTGAGACGCCAATCTAGCGGTCAATGTGCCTACACAGTTGCGATTGCTATCGAAGCCGCAACCCCGATTACCTCGGCCGAAACCGAGAGCGACGGGGAACATGTCGGCCGATACGCTGAAAAGAAACGTATACTCAGTGCAATTGAGACGCCAATCTAGCGGTCAATATGCCTACACAGTTGCGATTGCTATCGAGGCCGCAACCCCGATTACCTCGGCCAAAACCGAGAGCGACGGGGAACACGTCGGCCGATACGCTAAAAAAGAAACGTATACTCAGTGCAATTGAGACGCCAATCTAGCGGTCAATATGCCTACATTGCGATTGCGATTGCTATCGAAGCCGCAACCCCGATTACCTCGGCCAAAACCGAGAGCGACGGGGAACACGTCGGCCGATACGCTGAAAAAGAAACGTATACTCAGTGCAATTGAGACGCCAATCTAGCGGTCAATATGCCTACACAGTTGCGATTGCTATCGAAGCCGCAACCCCGATTACCTCGGCCAAAACCGAGAGCGACGGGGAACATGTCGGCCGATACGCTAAAAAAGAAACGTATACTCAGTGCAATTGAGACGCCAATCTAGCGGTCAATGTGCCTACACAGTTGCGATTGCTATCGAAGCCGCAACCCCGATTACCTCGGCCGAAACCGAGAGCGACGGGGAACACGTCGGCCGATACGCTAAAAAAGAAACGTATACTCAGTGCAATTGAGACGCCAATCTAGCGGTCAATGTGCCTACACAGTTGCGATTGCTATCGAAGCCGCAACCCCGATTACCTCGGCCGAAACCGAGAGCGACGGGGAACATGTCGGCCGATACGCTGAAAAGAAACGTATACACAGCGCAATTGAGACGCCAATCTAGCGGTCAACATGTCTACACGGTTAAGACATACATTCAAATCGCCTCAGTCAATGACACAAGAAGGCAGATAAAGGATCGTAATCAGAGTCCCGGCCAAGCCGAGGACCAAAAAGATAAAACCTTGTTAAAATGACTGCAAGAAGAGTACAAACGACGGCCGTCCCCATAAGGATTGCCTAAACTCTACCTACCAGAGCTTTACAAAAAGCAAGGAAACAGAAAAACAAAAGGTACAGACTTGGAAATTGAAGCGCCAAAAGGATGGGGGGAGAGAAGGCTCAATAATTGGCCCCGAACAGCTAAAGCTATCCGAGACGCCGGGTGAGTCCGGTGACGACCGCCCGTCTCCCTATGCTCGATGCTCCCCCGCGTCGCAGCCACAAAGCATCATCGGTGGCCGGCTTTGTTGAAGGCTGAGCACCTTCAAGCGACTTCAGCCTCTCATCCTCCTTCACTTTCGCATCATAAGCCGCCTTGGCCTCAGCTATCTGAGCCGCCTTCGCCGCCTCAGCCTTCTCCGTAGCCGCGGTCTCCTCAGCCTCAGCCATTTCATCCAAAAGAGTATCAAATTTATCCCATGGAAAGGAGCCCTCGGGGACGAGTCTTCTTATCGCCTCCCTGGTCGCCTCCTCGGCCCGGTCCGGAATCGGACGCACATTTTAGGAAGGACCTCATCCTGAAGCATCTCAATATCCTTCTCTTTCTGAGCAAGGATAGCCTGCGTGTCCCTGAGCACCTCCGCCTGCTTCTGGAACCGATCCTCCCACTCGTCCCTCTTGGCAACCACAGCGTCGTAGGCACCTTTATACCTATTTCGCTCCTCCATCATCTTGGCCGTGGCGCCATCAGCCTCCTCAACTTTGGCCCTTTCGGCCCTCAGCAGCTTCTCAGCTTCTCTGCACGCCCCCTTGCAGCAAGAAGATCCAACTTAGCCTTCCCGGCTTCCCCCTCGCGCAGAGAGATCAAGCTTGAGCCTTGTAATCAACGGCCCAGATTCGGCCGTCGCCTTTTCTTGCTCCACGATGAGGGAGGCGGCTTGACGGCTCCATCTCCCCAACCTCCTATATATTTCCTCACCCTCCGCCACGAGTTCGGTGGGGGTAACCTTCCGGGGTGAGGAGTCCACGATGACATTTCGGTCACCCACCTTCTCAGTCACCTTCTCAGGCTGCTTCCCTGCTTGCCGTTCAGTGAGGACGGCGGCCTCCGACGATGGAACTGCAAAAAAATCACAGAGGGCATCCATGTCACCGTGCATTGCCACGTCAGAAAGCCTATCGTCAGGAACACCCAACGAGCCGGCTAAATCCGAACCACAAGTTAAATCCGTACCAGTTCGAACCCTCTTAGCTGAAGGGCTGGTGGAAGCAGGCCCTTCCAAGGCAACGGCGGAAGCAGACGGTGGATCTTTCCTCTTCTTCGGAGAAGGGGCCTTAGCAACGGTCACCTCTCCCTCAGAAATGTTGATCACCTCCACACGGTCCTTCGCGACCACGGGGGTCGGAGAGGGAGTTGCCACTGATGCAGCCGCCGACTTGGACGCCGCCTTCTTTGATCTTCTCAGCACGTTGCCAAGAACCCGTGCTTGAGCCGTCTCGGATCAATGCCTTTGTCTGTCTTTCCATGACTTCGTTAGGAGACAGTCGGCGATCACGTGCTTCGGCCGTAGGATGGCGGATGAGAACCTTTCCGTCCTTATCAAGCCCAAGCCTCTCCAAGTCCTTCTCTGACAGGTCCTGACCAAATCGATCTGCAAAGAACCAAACAAGAGTTATATGAAAGAAGTAATAAAGCTCCAAACAGGAGCATAACAAATAAAGGTGGGCCTCACACCGACCCTACTCACCACGGCTGAGGGCCGGTATGAGGCCGACGCGGCAGAGCATCTCGTCCCTGAAGGATAACTGGCCTGGGGCAGCCATCCCTCCTCAAAGCATCAAATAGCCGCATTGCCCGCTTCTCATCCGCCGTAAGGGGGACAAAAGAAGCGTCCATCTTAACCTTGCTACCCCGGAGACGACTTCGCATACTCTTCCGGGTCTCACACCGCAAATGAACGGGGCCCTGGAAAGACCTCGGCAACGGGTAGTCCTCCGGCACCTGGACGTACACCCATCGCCCCACCAATCTTTGCGGGAAGTAAGTTTGTTTACGGAGACATATCCAGCTCCGTCCGGACGCCGTACCACCCCACCTTTCGGAGATCGACGGCCGAAGACTATGAAGTCGGCGGAATAGGTTGACCGTAGGGACCTCCCCTTTAAAAAGGCAGAGCCACACAAAGCCGATTATCGTCCTCATGGCCAACGGATGTAGTTGGGCCACGGCAAGGTTCATAGCTTTGATGATGGCCACAACATGCTCGTTTAAAGGAAACCGGAGCCCGAACTCCAAATGCTTAAGGTACACGCCGATATGGCCCGGGGAGGGCAAGACCACTCGACCCTCCTCGGGATAACAATTTTATATCCCTCACACCGAAGAAGAAATGATCTCCGAACAGGGTCCCTCCGGAACTACTAGCGAATTTGTTCGTCCAAACACGGTCGAGGCCGGTCGTGCGAGCCTCGCCATGACTGAACAGTCATCCTCCCACCATCGACGGAGCCCCATCACCGTGATCAACATCAACATCATCCTCATCCTCCAACTCCCCCGGGAGGGGCAGGTCATCTACGGGAGAAGGAGGCCTAGGACCCCCTAACCTTAGCGGGATGGCCTCTAAAATCTCCTCCTCGTCAGGACGCGACGGGGAACCCCCCGGCGCGGAAGTGCTAGCCCCAAGCATCGATGGCGAGACATGTTCACAACAAATTACTAGCAAAGAAAAGAAAAATTCGTTTGTTTACCTTCAAAGGAAAAAGTGCTAGCCGGATCAAAAACTCTGAAGATTGGAAGAAAAAGAAGCCCTTCACTTGAGCAAGATGAAATTTTGAAGAAAATTTGAGAAAATGAAATTAGTGACCAAAATCACGGAAAAACTGCCCTATTTATAGGGAAAAAGCCCATAATAAAAGGCCAATCGAGCACGACCCATGAAGCAAAAAGCCAATCAACGAGCAAACACGTGTCGAGCATGCAACCACGGAATGTCAATCATCGCACAGTTAAACGTCAATCAATGCAACGGTGACCAAGCGTCTTCAACACGCCCGTTCACATCCCTTCAACTATTCATCTTCCTCAACAAATTCCTAGGTATCTGGTCTCCGCCGGCCACCTGATCAACCAAGCTAGGAAGCACGGCCGGGGCAATAAAAATCAACCAAGCACTCTCGGCCTTGGTCACGGCCGGCGTCATATTCTTTTCCACATCGAGTGCCCTTTACGCATCCATGTGGAGGGGGGATATGGTATACGGCACGGCCTAGCAAGAGCCACGCCGATGCACAAGAAGAAGCCGATGCGAGAAAATTTCTAGAAATTACTTGTGCGAGAATACATGCTCAACGTACATCGGAGCCCATACCACGGCATAGACTACGCTGGGGGCAAATTGATGGGGCATATTCTCGCACCGCCGACCAAGTCAACACACCGAGCAAGGTCAAAGATATCCACAAAGAAGTCAACGACTTAGATAGCCTAGCCGATGCATCCCATCGGCTCGCCACTGGGTCTCGGCGTGACAACCCGCCCGGTAGGGACACACATCCGCGTACTCACATCCAAGACCCTCGGCGGCGAGTCAACATTGTCCGCCGGCCGCCATAGGTCCCTCGGCCGAGGGGTAGATCGATCTTTCCACCGCTAGCCACTTGGCCACTTGGCACTACGTGACAAAAGGTGAAAGTCTATAAATACTCCTCAACCTTCATTGAGGAAAGGATCTCACAATTATAACCTAAATACACTATTCATCTGGTAATATCTCCCTTATCTCTCTACAATACACATCTAGCCAAGTAACACAGCTTAATCCTTTAAGTTTACTGACTTGAGCGTCGGAGTGAGTACGCTGGCACACGCCCAAGCCCTCGTTCGTTCATTGTTGCAGGAGAGGCCGAGTGGGACGATAGGAGCAAGAAGGATTCAGCTCAAGACATTATTCTACAAGCCACGGGTGGTAACTAATCACTGCTCTGGAATTACACCCGGAACAGGTAGTTTAGTAATTTAGCATTTGTAGTTAAATTGTTAACTATGTTTATGATTTTTTTTCATTAGTCAAACCTCAAAAAAAAAAATTATTTATGAGATTTGAACCAATAACCTCTTGGTTTTGATGGCCTTGTTATTACCATTATGACACATCCATCTTGTTATCATTTTTGTATCTACTAGTTTTAAACCCGTGCAAAATTGCACGGGTATGTATTTGGGCTGCCATTAATGTTTTTGGATGTATTTTTTTTTTTGCATTTCTATTGTACTTATCTAATTGGTCTAAATCAACGATCTACATAATTAATGTTTCAACTTGTTGCAAATACTTGTTCACATGCAATGGTTTAAGAGGAAATAACAAAGGATATTTTGTTTTAAAATATATCGTACTATCTAGTTTTTAAAAATTATGCATGTGTTTGAAATATTAATTAGTATGGATGTCCATTGGGCTTCTATCCAGTATAGTCCATATATATTTAACTAGGTTGTAATTCACCCTCCATCTATGTACTATATATACCCCCATATGAGATGAATAATATCTAACTCTCTTACCTCTCTCAATTGATTTGCTTATTTCTCTCTAAGTTCTCTCTACTCTTTCTTCTCCATTTCTTATTCTATAATACGTTATCAGCACGATAGTCTCTGCAATACTTTCATTCTCTTTTGAATTCTTATAGTACGCTCATACACCAATGTTGAGCATTATCACCATTGACCATGAATTATTAATAAATCCATGCGTCGATCACTATATCACCATCATTGGCTTTAGATCCGTAATCCAAGGTATGTTATTACACCATTACTTATGCTTCTTGATTATACAAATCTTACCATTAAAGCAATTATTCTATCATAGTTACCTTATAATTTTGTATAATAACGGAAAAGGAGATATTTGGTTAATTAATATTTGTGTATCAAATGATGTTATGTCAAACGGCCAAGGAATTACGTTATGTATGCGTATGTTGAAGTTCAATTATGTTGAAAAGGGTTAAATCTACGAACTCAGTTAAATTTACATACTACTCGGTTTAATAAATTGACAAACATGTCAATATATGGAGACCATTCAAGTTTTGGGTACTTTCTTACACTTCAGTACTAATATTACGCCTAAATATCTCTCAACCTCCCAGGTTGTTAGGCTCCTTCTTGTGTACATATCATATCTTCAATATGAAATCAAAGACAAGCAATATTATCCTTCGGTTTGTTCATTTCGAGCGACGGCAATTTTGCATTAAGGGACATGTTGAGACTTAGGGTCTGTTTGGATAGGAGGATTTGGAGGGAAAGAGAGGGGAGGGAAAGGAAGGGATGATAAATCCTTTGTTTGGTTAGCAAAATGGAGGTGGAGGGATTTTGAGGGGAGGGAAAATGAATCCCTCCACTTCTCCCCTCCAAGCCAAATTATTTCCTCTCCAACAAAGGCAAGATTTGTAGGGAAAATGACCTCCTCCATTCTCCCTCCCCTTCTCTTCCATCCCTTTCTCTTCCCTCCTTCTCCCTCCCCTCCCTTTCCCTCCACTTTTGCTATCCAAACACATCCTTATAGTCTAAAGATACAAAAGAAAAGGACTGCAAATCAGAAGTGACATAAAAGTTGCATTTATGCTGTAAGATCGCCTATTAATTGTCTTCTATCAATTTAAGGAAGACGATATCCTATTAATTCCAGGCGTCTCTTATCGGTATAATATGGGACAATGACCGCCTTTATCAGTTTATTGAGAGTTTATCTCTTATTACTATAATTTGAGACACCTCATATTTATTTAAATGAACCAATCGTTGGTTGGCGCAGTGGTAGTACGGGGCTGCGCTTGGTAGGGAGGTCTGCGGATCGATCCCCCACAACTGCGATTGGGAGGGGTTTAAATACCGTAATCCTTGGACACGCCCCGAAATCCGGATTAGTCGGCCCAATGTGGTTCGGATTACCGGATGGTTTAGACCAAAAATATATTTATTTAAATGAGACGAACTCTATCTAATTAATATGAGACCAACTCATATATTTTTAAGCGAGACGATCTCATATCTATTTAAGTAAGACAAACCCATATCTATTTTAACATGAAACGATCGTCATTTTAATTTAAGACGATCTCTATCAATATAATATGAGACATTCTCCTATCTGACATTATTTTTGGTCTGTTCAGTGTAAGATGGACTCCTATCTATTTAATGTGGGGCGATCGCATGTGATCATACTTTACGATATTCTATCTATTTAATACAAGACGATCTCATATTTATTTAATTGCGACGAGCTCCTATCTATTTCATGTGAGACATCTCGTATCTATTTAACATGAGAAGAACTCTTATCAGTCATTATAATTTAAGACGATCTTTTATCAATCCATGTCAAGGAGTCTTATGTCATTATAAGGGATATAACATTCCATCACATTAATGTGAAATAGTCTTTTATTAGTATAATAACGTGGATGACCTTCGATCAAATGTCAAAACAACCTTAGTTCACTATCTCTATAACGTGACTAAGTCTCCCATAAATTTAATGTGAAACTAATTTCTTATGGAGTAGTCTTACCCATATTTTTTCATTCCTCAACGGAAAATCATATTATCTAAATTCTTATGACTTAATTATTTATCATTCGTCATATTTCCCAATGGGGATATTAATTCTTGCCAAGTTACCTAAAACACTAAATGTGTCATATAACAAATCATATATTTGGGAAGATGACGATGCATTATTTTGGGCACATACGATATAATAGCCAACCATAGCATCCAACTGTAGTTTGGCAAGTCCGTAGTGCACAATTGCACATATTAAGGCATATCTAACCCCAAATATGAAGGATTATAATAAATTGTGCGAACTACTATCAAAAGTTGACATGAAATGACATATATGATCAACACGTACTTAAAGAACTTTGATGTAACATTGAGTTCATATGAGTTTTTACTATACCCGTTTATTATAAACATAAAGCTTATAATGTGCTGAAACTCTCATGTGTAGCATATAAATATTACTCCGTATTCCAACAGGAGACTACACTAATGAGTATGGTTGATATTTGAAGATCTAAACATGTGTTTCACATTAATACTCGAGGTTGAAAAGACCTAATAAATTCAATTT
This sequence comes from Silene latifolia, assembly GCF_048544455.1. Lineage (NCBI taxonomy): Eukaryota > Viridiplantae > Streptophyta > Magnoliopsida > Caryophyllales > Caryophyllaceae > Silene > Silene latifolia. The sequence goes on from NC_133536.1 coordinate 53,679,028, forward strand.
ACAAATTGATATTGCTTGTAACACCCGCGAATTTCCCATTTTGACATTTAAATTTTATTAAACCGTTTAATTATTTTGTTATATATTTTTGAATTATTCTATTTAATTAATTTTATGTCAAACACGATTTTTATAAACGTATTATATAAAAGCTCATTTTTATAAAAGTACGTATTATTAAATTATATTTTTGAGTCATAATTTATACAATAGTATATGTATACGTACTTTTGGTCGGATAATAATAATGACAGTACTAATAATAATTTCCGTCTCAACATCCGCCTAGCTATAGACCGTCGCATTTCACTTTGTACATGCTTTAGTTCGGACCAACCAGAAATCGACAACACGTTCACCTACCCTCTTACACCCTACCTCTAAATATCTCTTTGATATATTATTATTATTATTATTATTTGTTCCGGGTGTAATCTCGGAGCAAGTATCGTTACCACCCGTGGCTTGTAGAATAATGTCTTGAGTTGAACCCTTCTTGCTTCTATCGTCCCTCTCGTCCTCTCCTGCAACAATGAACGAACTGAGGGCTTGGCTTTGTGCCAAGCGTACTCACTCCGACGCTCAAGTCAGTAAACTTAAAGGATTAAGCTGTGTCACTTGGCTAGATATGTGTTGTAGAGAGATAAGGGAGATATTACCAGATGAATAGTGTATTTAGATTAAGTTGTGGGATCCCCTCCTCAAAGAAGGTTGAGGAGTATTTATAGGCTTTCACCTTTTGTCACGTAGTGGCCAAGTGGCCAAGTGGCTATCAGGTGGAAAGACTGTTCTACCCTCGGCCGATGGACCTATGGCAGGCCGGCCGAGGGTCTTGGATGTGAGTACGCGGATATGTGTCCCGGCTGGCAGGTTGTCAGGCCGAGACCCGGGTGACAGGCCGATGGGATGCATCGGCTGGGCTGTCTAAGTCGTTGACTTTGCTGTGGATATCTTTGACCTTGCTCAGTGTGTTGACTTAGTCAGCGGTGCAGAATATGCCCCATCAATTTGCCCCCAGCGTAGTCTATGCCGTGGTATGGGCTCCGATGTACTTTTGAGCGTATATTCTGCGCAAGTAATTTTCACAAATTTTCTGTATCGGCTTCTTCTTGTGCATCGGCGTGGCTCTTGTTAGGCCGTATCATACACCATATCCCCCCTCCACATGGATGCGTAAAGGGTATCCGATGTGGAAAGGAACATGACGCTGGCCGAGACCAGGGCTGAGAGTGCCGGTTGACTATCCGCTGCCCCGCTCCTTCCAGCACCAGGTTAATTTGCGGTGTGAGACTAGGGCGGAGCATGACAGATGGGTCACTCGGAAGCATCTTAAAATGGATGCCAGCAGGGTCGTTCTCAAGGAGGACGAGAGGCTGGCAATGAGGCTCTTTGAGGTGGACAAGAGTGGGATGCCGAAAAGATGGATTCCCCCGACGCAGATCATTCTTCAGGATGAGCCGCTTTGCTATGTCGGCCTCATATCGGCCCTAGCACGGGGTGAGTGGGGTCGGTGTGAGGCCCGTCGCCGCTCTCAATGTTCCTTTATTTTCGAACTTCGATTTATTTCCTCTACTTGACTCTTGCTTTGTTTCTTTTGCAGACCACTTTGGACCGGACCTATCTGAGGATCTTCTTCGGAGAATGGGGCTGCACAAAGATAAAACCGTTGCTAACTTGCACCCCAAAGCTCTAGCCCATGACCGCAGGACGCCGCCGAATGATCTTTTGGGCATGGGTGAAGGTCTTGAGCAGGAGGAGGAGCGCGAGCGAGGGTTGTTAGCGGCGTAGTGCGTCGGACGCGGAAGACACCGGTTCCAACTCCCATTCCCTCCCCTAAGAAGGTGGAGATTGTTGATATTCCCGATGAGGGGGACTCGACGCAGAGGATCTCCCCTTATCCGTAAGAGAAAAGGGGCGCTTCTACGGGTAAGGAAGTGCCTCCTTCGGTCAAGAAGGCCGGACATGGTACCTATCCGACTTGTGGCTTAAATTTAGCCGTGCCATTAGGTGTTTACGATAAGTCAATGTTGATACGATGTTTTAATCGAATTTTGCGAGACCAGCCGCGATTGGCTATTGCTCACGTTAGGCGGCGGCGGTGGGGTCTTCTGCGCAGGTTGGTGATCAAGGCGCCACCGTCAACCCTTCATCCCAGAAGGCTTTCGTCTCCCAGCCGCGGGCTAGTGGTCAATTTGTGACCACCGTCCCTTCATCCCAAAAGGCTTCCGTCTCCGAGCTTATAGAGGAGGGCACGAAGCTAATTAGGGAGCTGGCGAGGTGGAACGTGGCTACCGGTGCTCGTCTCATGGAGCAAGAGAAGGCCGTGGCTCGGGCTGTTCATGAGCGTAACGCCACTAAGCAGGTGGCTGCGTCGGCGAAGCTTGAGCTCCTCAATGAGCAGAGGCTTAGGGGAGAAGCCGAGAATGCGCTCTTGGCTGAGAGAAAACTTAGGGAGGACGCTGAAAAGGAGGTCCTTGCTGAGAGAGCCAAGGCCGAGGGTGCGGCGGCCGAAGCTGCGAAGCTGCTGAGGAAGTGTGACCTTGTTCAGGGGCGTGCCGACCTTTACCTCCAGCAGAGGAACGAGTCCAGGGGCCTGTTTAAGGCTCAGGCGGAGGTGGTTCGGGGCAAAGAGGCCATCATCAAGCAAAAGGAGGTGGACATCGAGATGCTCCAAACCGTCATGCTCCCCAAACTGTGCGCCGAGTTCCGGGATTTGGCCGAAGATGTTGCTAGGGAAGTTATCGGGGAGCTTTTCCCTCTTGATGGTTCCTTCCCGTGGGGCAGGTTCGACGTGCTGCTTGATGACAAGCTCGAGGCTAAGGAGAAAGCCGCGGTGGAGAAGGCCAAGGAGGCGGTGAAGGCGAAGATGGAGAGGGAGGCGGCCGCGGAGAAAGCAGCTCTTGCTGAGAAGGCCAGGGTGGCTAAGGAAGAAGCCGAAAGGATGAGGGCAGCTGAGGCTGCCGAGGCCAAGGCTGAGGCTGCTAGAAAAGGTCTTTGGGTTGCCTCTCGAAGAAGATGCGGCTACCGATGCGATGGCAAAAGAACGAGGTTTAGGAGAGCAAGTTACAGCAGATCTGTTTCAGCTCCTCACGTACTACCATGTGCTGCTTGATGAGAACAAGTTTACAACAGATCTGCTTCAGCTGTTCGGGGGCCAATTACTCAGCCCTTCCTCCCCGTTACCTCTTGGTACATGAATATAATTGTAGCTTTTGCTTCTCTTTTTGTACAACTTTGGTAGGTTGTGTTTTGGCTCATCCCTGTGGGGACGGCCGTCGTCTGTATTCTTTTCACTTGTAATCTTACTTGTAACTTATCTTATAATAATAGTTCGTTTCTTTCGCCTTCCGCCTGGCCGAGGTCTTTATCTCATCTTCCTTTCCCTTGTGCTAATAGTTGAGCATCTCAATCTGTACTTAGCGTTTTTTTTGTTTTATTATTTTTTTTTTTTTTTTGCCTCTGTTTCCGCCTTGGCTTGGCCGAGGCGGTCTTAGAGTGTGTTCCTCAACTGTGCGACGCTTCTAAGGCGTTTTGATCACTTTGCGAGTATCGACTGCGCTGGTAGAGGCCGTCGAGGTATTTATTTCTTGAGGATGATTGCCGTTCTTGCCGATGTGGTAGTATCAGCCGGCGAGTGCTCCTCGTTGATGACTGCCGCTCTTGTCGGTATGACAGTGTGAGCCGGCGTCGTTTTCTTGATAGCGTGTTACGTGGCGTCTACCACTTGGAGTGACTGCGACGGAGTCTACCTCTTGGGGTGACTACCGTGGCGTCTACTACTTGGGGTGACTGCGACGGCGCTGTATTTCTTCGCAACGACTGCCGCTCTTGTCGGTATGACAGTGTGAGCCGGCGTCGTTTTCTTGATAGCGTGTTACGTGGCGTCTACCACTTGGAGTGACTGCGACGGAGTCTACCTCTTGGGGTGACTACCGTGGCGTCTACTACTTGGGGTGACTGCGACGGCGCTGTATTTCTTCGCAACGACTGCCGCTCTTGTCGGTATGACAGTGTGAGCCGGCGTCGTTTTCTTGATAGCGTGTTACGTGGCGTCTACCACTTGGAGTGACTGCGACGGAGTCTACCTCTTGGGGTGACTACCGTGGCGTCTACTACTTGGGGTGACTGCGACGGGCTTGTATTTCTTCGCAACGATCGCCGCTCTTGTCGGTATGACGGTGTGAGCGGCGTCGGTTTCTTGATAGCGTGTTACGTGGCGTCTACCACTTGGAGTGACTGCGACGGAGTCTACCTCTTGGGGTGACTGCCGTGGCGTCTACTACTTGGGGTGACTGCGACGGCGCTGTATTTCTTCGCAACGACTGCCGCTCTTGTCGGTATGACAAAGTGTGAGCTGGCGTCGGTTTCTTGATAGCGTGTTACGTGGCGTCTACCACTTGGAGTGACTGCGACGGAGTCTACCTCTTGGGGTGACTACCGTGGCGTCTACTACTTGGGGTGACTGCGACGGCGCTGTATTTCTTCGCAACGACTGCCGCTCTTGTCGGTATGACAGTGTGAGCCGGCGTTGTTTTCTTGATAGCGTGTTACGTGGCGTCTACCACTTGGAGTGGCTGCGACGGCGTCTACCTCTTGGGGTGACTACCGTGGCGTCTACTACTTGGGGTGACTGCGACGGCGCTGTATTTCTTCGCAACGACTGCCGCTCTTGTCGGTATGACAGTGTGAGCCGGCGTCGGTTTCTTGATAGCGTGTTACGTGGCGTCTACCACTTGGAGTGACTGCGACAGATTCTACCTCTTGGGGTGACTACCGTGGCGTCTACTACTTGGGGTGACTGCGACGGCGGCTGTATTTTTCTTCGCAACGGCGCCGCTCTTGTCGGTATGACGGTGTGAGCGGCGTCGGTTTCTTGATAGCGTGTTACGTGGCGTCTACCACTTGGAGGATCTGCGACGAGTCTACCTCTTGGGGTGACTACCGTGGCGTCTACTACTTGGGGTGACTGCGACGGCGCTGTATTTCTTCGCAACGACTGCCGCTCTTGTCGGTATGACAAAGTGTGAGCGGCGTCGTTTACTTGATAGCGTGTTACGTGGCGTCTACCACTTGGAGGATCTGCGACGGAGTCTACCTCTTGGGGTGACTACCGTGGCGTCTACTACTTGGGGTGACTGCGACGGATTTGTATTTCTTCGCAACGATGCCGCTCTTGTCGGTATGACGGTGTGAGCGGCGTCGGTTTCTTGATAGCGTGTTACGTGGCGTCTACCACTTGGAGTGACTGCGACGGAGTCTACCTCTTGGGGTGACTACCGTGGCGTCTACTACTTGGGGTGACTGCGACGGCGCTGTATTTCTTCGCAACGACTGCCGCTCTTGTCGGTATGACAGTGTGAGCCGGCGTCGGTTTCTTGATAGCGTGTTACGTGGCGTCTACCACTTGGAGTGACTGCGACGGAGTCTACCTCTTGGGGTGACTACCGTGGCGTCTACTACTTGGGGTGACTGCGACGGCGCTGTATTTCTTCGCAACGACTGCCACTCTTGTCGGTATGACAGTGTGAGCCGGCGTTGTTTTCTTGATAGCGTGTTACGTGGCGTCTACCACTTGGAGTGACTGCGACGGAGTCTACCTCTTGGGGTGACTACCGTGGCGTCTACTACTTGGGGTGACTGCGACGGCGCTGTATTTCTTCGCAACGACTGCCGCTCTTGTCGGTATGACAGTGTGAGCCGGCGTCGGTTTCTTGATAGCGTGTTACGTGGCGTCTACCACTTGGAGTGATCTGGACGATTCTACTCCTGGGGTGACTACCGTGGCGTCTACTACTTGGGGTGATCTGCGACGGCGCTGTATTTCTTCGCAACGATCGCCGCTCTTGTCGGTATGATGAACAGTGTGAGCGGCGTCGGTTTCTTGATAGCGTGTTACGTGGCGTCTACCACTTGGAGGATCTGCGACAGAGTCTACCTCTTGGGGTGACTACCGTGGCGTCTACTACTTGGGGTGACTGCGACGGCAGCCAGTATTTCTTCGCAACGATCGCCGCTCTTGTCGGTATGACGGTGTGAGCGGCGTCGGTTTCTTGATAGATAACTGATGGGAAAATTTTGATTTGATGGAAGGCTTGGATGGTTTTTCATTAGGTAAAAACATGCGTTGGGGTGTCCACAGCTATTTTGGACACCTCCGCAGCTACATAAATTTCTACGAGATTACCAATGCCCTAGTGGCTCATCACAGGCGCACCTCCCCAGTCAGCCACTAGTTGTATCCATGAGGTCGCCCCCCTGCTGTAAGGACGGGCTTTTTCCTTTTTCGGACTTCCTCGCCTCTTTGAGGGATTGCATGTTGCATCCTCGGGCAGCTATCTGGACGTTGATCACCTCATCCTTCTCGTCTTTGGAGACGAGCTTATCCGCTTCCCCCCGGTCCGAGACGTACAGCAGTGTTAGGGCCCGGATGGATATTACTGCGTCGGCCTCGCTCAGGGTGACTCGGCCTATGAGAACGTTGTAGGCGGACGAGCCGTCAATGACCACGAACTCAGCTAGGACGTTTTTAGCCGCGTTCTTTTCGCCGAACGTCACCGGGAGTCTGATTGATCCCAGCGGCACCAGGCCGGCCCCCAGAAGTCGTATAGGGGTTGGTGCAGGGGCTCAAGTCCTTGATCTTCAGGCCGAGGCCGAGGAAGCACTCTCTAAACATGATGTTCGTGTATGCGCCTGTGTCAATCAGGCACCTCTTGACCAGGTGGTTGGATATGTCCAAATTGACTACAAGCGGGTCGCTGTGAGGGGCGATGACCCCTTCGTAGTCCTTTCTTCCAATAGTCATATCGGGGATATTTGCAGAGGGGATCCCTGAGTTGGGCACAAAGTTGATGGCCTGATATAGCTCGTTTAGGTGTCGTTTGTGCCCATGAGCGGACCCTCCGTTCTCGTTGCCCCCGATGACAACATGAATCACTCCTATCCGCTCGAAGACGGACTTCTTATCTGAATTGCCGGCGTCAGTCTTTTGGCCTTTTGCAACGTACTTGGCGAGGCTTCCCTTCCGGATCAGTTCCTCTATGGCATTCTTCAGATGGCGGCAGTCGTTGGTCAAATGGCCGGTGTGGCCGTGGTACTCACAGTACTGACTCGTGTCACCGTCACTTTTTGGCTTGGGGGGTCTCTCCCACTTCTGGCCCTCGTTTTTGCTCAGGGCGAAAACCTCGGCGGCTGATACGACGAGAGGGGTTTTTTCACTATACCGCCTCTGGTGGTACGTTCCTGAATTCCACCCGGCGCCCGCCGAGTCTTGCTTCCGGTCGGATCTTTCCGACCGCGATCTATTATTCTCACGGCGTCTTCCATCGGACCGCGAACCATTGTTGTCGCGGCGTCCTTCGTCCTGACTGTCCTGCCTGTGACTCTTCTTTTCTGAGAGCTCGGCTTCGCTGGGATCTACCCAGGTCTTGTGATAATCTTCCACCTTGATGGCTTGGTCGACCAACTTCCCCGGCGGCGTCCAAGCCGTGCCTCCGCTCTTGATGAGCTCGTTTTTAAGGCTCCCCTTGGGAGGCCCTTCATCGCCGCAAGGCCGCCAACTCGGGATTAATTTCTCGAATCTGCTGGACCTTTCCATCAAACCTCTTCACATAGCTCCGGAGAGACTCGCCCCCTCCCGTCTGATAGTCAGGAGGTCAGATGTCTCTACGACTCTTCTCTTGTTGCAAGAGTCTTTGGGCTAGAAAGGCGTCCTTCGGTCGGCGTAATAGTACACCGAGCCGTCGGGAAGCCCTTTATACCAACTTTGAGCCATCCCATGCAAAGTTGTTGGGAAAACTCGGCACTGACCTCATCAGCTGTTCCCATACCGACATGTAAGACTCGAAAGCCTCGGCGTGGTCGGATGGATCACTATCTCCTTTGTATGAAATAGGTGGCAGCTTGAGCTTAGTTGGCACCGGACTTCCAGACATAGGCGTTGAGGGGTCGCTCGACCACGTGTCGAACGACACGCGGCGATCGGCTCCTCGCATCCCTAACTCGGCTCCTCCCCCGTAGCGGGAGGGACTTCTTCTTCGACTCGGACTTCTTCTCCGGCTCGCCGAGTCGGACTCCTCGGCTCCTTCGGGGTGAGCCTCGTTCGTGTGGGGACGCCTGTCCTCCCACGAGTGCGGGAAGGACTTAGGTCTACCGCGCCCACTTTGGGCTCCCCCGGCATCTTGACTGGGTCGGCTTCTCCTAGTGCTCCGTTCAAATTTCTCGGAGTCACGTTTTGGGCCCTGGTCTCCCGGATGATTTCCGCCGCTCTTATCGGCGTGACAGCGTGAGCGGGCGTGTTATTGATTAGGTCCAGGAGCATTTTCAGTTTCGCTACGTCAACCACCTGTCCCATGATGGTGACCTGGTTGGCTGGCAGCGGCGTGTCGGGTATTATTGGCATCCCGAACTCTGGTTGGATTACTCCGCCGGTGGAGGGCTGCACGACTCCAGAGTTGTTGAAAGCATCATTTTGGCAGAATTCGGTTTCGTCCGTCACGACTACCTCTTGTTGTTTCGACATCTCCTTAGCTTTTTGGGTGGGTTTTTGTTGATTTGTTTTTTGTTTGGGAATGAATGTGACTAGCTTCTAGTGTCTATTCCCCACAGACGGCGCCAATTGTTCCGGGTGTAATCTCGGAGCAAGTATCGTTACCACCCGTGGCTTGTAGAATAATGTCTTGAGTTGAACCCTTCTTGCTTCTATCGTCCCTCTCGTCCTCTCCTGCAACAATGAACGAACTGAGGGCTTGGCTTTGTGCCAAGCGTACTCACTCCGACGCTCAAGTCAGTAAACTTAAAGGATTAAGCTGTGTCACTTGGCTAGATATGTGTTGTAGAGAGATAAGGGAGATATTACCAGATGAATAGTGTATTTAGATTAAGTTGTGGGATCCCCTCCTCAAAGAAGGTTGAGGAGTATTTATAGGCTTTCACCTTTTGTCACGTAGTGGCCAAGTGGCCAAGTGGCTATCAGGTGGAAAGACTGTTCTACCCTCGGCCGATGGACCTATGGCAGGCCTACGAGGGTCTTGGATGTGAGTACGCGGATATGTGTCCCTTTGGCGGGTTGTCGAGCCGAGACCGGTGACAGTAGATGGGATGCATCGGTCGCATCTAAGTCGTTGACTTTGCTGTGGATATCTTTGACCTTGCTCAGTGTGTTGACTTAGTCAGCGGTGCAGAATATGCCCCATCATCATTATTATTATTATTATTATTATTATTATTATTATTATTATTATTATTATTATTATTATTATTATTATTATTATTATTATTATTATTATTATTATTATTATTATTATTATTATTATTATTATTATTATTATTATTATTATTATTATTATTATTATTATTATTATTATTATTATTATTATTATTATTATTATTATTATTATTATTATTATTATTATTATTATTATTATTATTATTATTATTATTATTATTATTATTATTATTATTATTATTATTATTATTATTATTATTATTATTATTATTATTATTATTATTATTATTATTATTATTATTATTATTATTATTATTATTATTATTATTATTATTATTATTATTATTATTATTATTATTATTATATAAACCGTGACCCACCCCCACCCCCTTTATTCTTCTTCTTCTTCTTTTGTTTCACCTGCACAAAACACAGCAACATCAACCACAAAAATCAGAGCACCGTACACTCCATTTCCGCCACCTTCAAAACCCATTTCCTCCCTTATTTCTCCCCCAAATCCCCTAATTCTTACACCGTTAGCTTCCCCTGTTCTTTCTTCATCTTTTGAGGTGCAAGCTTGACAACTCGGTATAATTTTTGAGTCGAAATCGTGCCCATTAAAGATGTTATAAGGTAACGGTGATAGGTTACTCGACAATGAGTCGATATTCCATCCCTTCAACTCGTTTTTTTATACTCCTTTGTCATAAAGTTTGATTCTTTAATTGTTGTTGATGCATACCCGTCTTGTATGCCCTGCTCTCACGATATTTTCGAGTATTATTAGGACGAATTTGATGATTATTCTTCACGTTCTAGTTGTGTTTGTTTCCGTCTCAGTTTTGCTCTTATTTCCGTTTAAAAGTTAGAGTCGATTAGTGAGTTATTCTTTGTTCTTTGGCCGTGGAAAGGGTGACTTGTAGAGCTGAAATATGGAACGAATTGTGGTCTTTTAGAACAGTTCTGAGCTTATTTTATATATGTCGAACGTATTCGGTTGTTACTCATAAATTCCGTCTTGCTTATACTTCTAGATTCGTGTGTAAAGTTGTCTTGAATCGGGCTGTTTTTGGCTCGTTTTTATGCAGCTGTAATGGCTATTTTGGAGTGGTGGTTGTGGCGTGGAAGGATTTCCCGTTTGAGTCGTAGATATCATTTGTACGTGGCGCTGGGTTCATTCGAATTATTTGATTTCCGTCTTGGTTATGTCCAAGGACTCTTGTTGGAATGACTCGATATGGTCCGGGCTTGGCTCGCTTTGTAGGGGCTGTTTTGGGTCTAGACGGTGACGGACCATTAACTGGTTGGACAGTCTGGCCACGACGTGGCTGAGCTCGGGTTTGCTCAGGGTGGCGTGGCTGGGACCTGGCTGTGTGTTGGGGTCGGTCACGGGGAGGGGGGGGGGGAGAAGGTTAGTACACCCATGTTTTCCTTATTCCTTTCCCTTGTTGTTTCTTTTAGATTGTGTTGGTAATGGGTTGATTGGCATGTTATGTTTGGGCCAATCCTTATAATTGAGTATAGACTTATAGCCCTTGTTTCTCATCTTTTTTAATTGAAATTTGCGTTGTGTCTTAAAGTGGGCTTGTGCTCATACTTTAGCTCTTTAGACCAACCCATTAGGATGACATGAACTTAAAAATGATCCATAATTGTGTATTCATATTCTACCTCGGTTTTCACGTAACGTAAATTATTCATTATACCTTACTATATTTTATTTAAACGGCATGTTAAATTATGAAATGGAATATTTAATAATAAATACAAGTACGAAACATTTATTATATATAAGTACTTGTGAGAGTCATATCCTTGATAATGTCTTGAATTGTTTGGTTGTGAGAGTTTTGGTCCTATCGGATACTAGAGGTGAGTTATAAGCCCTCTAGTTGCGATATGATCGTCGGGTTTAATGTTCCCATCCGTACTTATGGTGAGATGCAAGCCATAAGTATGAATGTGACATTAGTGATCCCGTGATATATGACATTCTATCGTGTTTACGTGTGCATTATCATTCTTACTCTTATTGTGACTCAAGTGTGACATTTACATTGTGTGACGACCTGACATTCCTTATTTACTCTCTTTGGACCTTTGGTTACGGATATGTGTGCCATGTGTCCGGATTGGGTTATCTTTCCGCTTCTTCGGACCTTTGGTTACGGACTGTGTGCCATGTTTCCGATTTGGGGTTACTCGACCTTTGATTACGGACTGTGTGCCATGTTTCGAGTCTTGGATGCGGATAGGTCACCGCATGTTGAATCGGGTGACGTCCATCCCGAGAGTCTGGATCTAGGTTTAGACTAGGACCGTATTATGATCGTCGTCCTACCAGGAGGAGTGGAGTCTAGGATGTAGTCTTGTGTGTGGTATCTCGAACATGCTTCAAAGGTAGCCTCTGAGTCGGATACTCCGTCTACACTTTGTGTCGGTCTTACGCTTGTTGAGTCGTGTCAATATGAGTTGGTTGACTTGGTTGTTCTATGCCCATGATTGCATATTTATCCTAATATCCCATGCGTATTTCATTAAGAAAGTATCTTGCCTATCTCATCATGATTATCAATTGTATTCTCTGGTTCTCTATTGTTCATATATGATGCATGATCAATATGTTTAATTAAGTGTTTGTTACTTGCATTTCAACATATTGTGGCTGGGAGAACCTTGAGTTACTCCTCACTGACCGTGGCGTTCATGTTTACATGAATGACAGGTTCTAAAGATGCTTACGCGGGGAAGACGTGTGGGTTAGCGAGAATTAAACCCTTGGACCTTAGTTTGCTTATTAGAAACCCTTTTATTTGTTTATTCGTGGGATATCTTTTCCCGCTTTCTAGACTTGGGTTGTAATAACCTGAATTTGTCTATTGTAGTATTTGTTTCATTATGTTTTGGCACCCGCGTATTAATCTTTAGCTAGTAATTTAAAAGTTTTTAAAATCTCGCAAATTACGCTTTAATTTATTAGTTATATTTTCCGCTTTATCGTGTGGTGTCACAGTTGGTATCAGAGCAGTGCTCCCGACGCACACACGTGTACCCCAAATTTAAACTGAACTTGACCTTGAATAATGAATGAGAGATGGGTAGACTTAAGGACCTAAGATGGTAGTCTGCAATGTGTTTGCTCTTTGTTAGGATCTAACGTGTTTGCTGATTGTCATTTTAATAATTGTTGTGTCCTTGGATCGAGGACCGTGAACTTACCAATGTGGCGATCAATATTTGGTGCCTATTGGTGAGAATTGAAGATTTGTTCAACCTTTGAATAATGCTTCTACTTCCTCGAAGATATTTCTCATTCTTTGTGTATCTTGCGTTATTCTTTATCTCTTGGTGCTTATCCTTCTTCTAAACTCTCTTCCGGTTTACTTTGAAAGCTACTTTTGTACTCCTAACTTGTCCTTTGTTCCTTGCTTATCCTCCCTTAACGCCTTTTGATGGTACTCTTTCTTTTGTGGAATGTTGACTTTGGTTGAAAAATTTGACTTTTGAAGAGATTGTTGTGTTTGACCCTTAAACCTAGTTTTGAGAGGATTTGATGTTGGAAAGGCTTAGGTAGTGTGATGAGACATACTTGATGGTTCTTATACCTAGATCCTTGATAAAGTGAGTATATTTGAATGCTGGATTTGAGGATATAGGATTGACTAAGTAAGTCGAGTTTTTGATTGGCTTCCATAATTACTTTGGACATGAGAGTTTGAAAATGTGTATAACCATATGAGAAAAGCTAATGGTGGGATTATTAGTTGGTTTAAGTGAGTGATATTGATTACTACTTGGGGTATGGTATGAGAGTGAGAGTGAGCTACATTGTTGGAAAGTCTTAGCACTCGTTTTTGTAACTAGAAAGGATAATGGTACGGTTGACACCAATTATTGGGTTAAAGAACATAGTTTCAATTTATGGTTTTAGGAAATTTTTGAGGTGGTAAAGCGTTGTTACAACTGAGACCTTGTTCCTTGAGAACTCGATGGTAAGTAAAGTTCTAGGATGTCAGATTTGAAAGAATACATTTTGGGATGTAGATGACTATAATGGATTGGCGATGTGATTTGGTATTAGTTGGCTCTTGAGAGTTCTTGAGTTGAGAGAGACTTAGTATTGAGAAGAATTTGTTAACCCTATAATTTTATAGACCCTGAATTTGCATTGAGTACTTGAGATGATGGTATTGGGATTTTTGATTGAGGGTTTTACTTTTCTGAGGATCCCGGGGTTGACACTAGTTGGATATGAGTATAACTTTGTTGGCAACCTTGAGCTTGATCTTGTGGAAGTTGTTTGTAGATGATTGAGGATTTAAAGTGATGAGATTACACTTATAGTGGAGTACCTTGTTTCATGGAATGACTTAGGATGAAATAACGTAAGTCTTCTGAGGAAATCATTGAGAGTGTTGTGGTTATAAGTTTTGTTGTTAGGAAGTTTTCGGAACCGTTTAGGATGCTGTTGTCGTTTGAGATTTGAGTACTTAGCGTTTCCTTGTTGTCTAATCTCCTTTCTTCTTTGACCATAAGCATTACCGTTCATACCTCTCTTCCTCGCTTCATCTTGCTCCTCCCTTAAGTTTGATGCTAGTGACCTATAAAAAAACTCTACCCTTGACATTCTTATTGTTTTAACTTCAATTCTAACCCTATGAAGTTCATCATAACTCTTTTTGTTAGTTAAGTTTGGGCTCTCTTAGCGTACCTGGTATTTATGTTGTTTAAATTGCTTTTCATTTCATACAATTCCTATATATTTCAAGCTACCAGTTTTGATTCGTTGTTGAAAGTTGATGTTACTTTTGAAAAACCTTACCTATTCTAAATATTTGAAAATGAAAATTTGATTTAATTCCATATTTGTTCCTTGAGTATAGATTTCTCTATCATGATTTTAATTGCTAAACCTGATATTTCTTTAAATTTTAACCAGTTTCTGTTAACTTTGATCTATTTATGATTTCTTTGTCAAAGTTTAATACTACATTTTCAGAAATTTGACTCCCTTTTGAGTTTAAAGGTGAAATCTTCATTTCTATTTTGACTTTTGCAAAAGAAAATTTGGGTAAATTACCTTTTTCTTTTGATTTTAACGTTGACCGGATGTCAGAACTCGTTATTGGAGACGTTTGATAACTTGTTCTACGCTTGTTGGCGAATTGATTTTGTTTTAAATCTATCTTTGACTTGAAAAGTTAGCGTTCTTGTGTGCACGACAAGACCAATTTCGTTTCATGACTGAGACGTATACTTTTGAAAACTCTTCATAAATAGTTTTGAAAGCATTTTGATTTGGATTTATACAAATGATTTGCATTTCGATCTGGTTCTGTCGGAAAATTTTATTTAAAGCTTTTGAAAGAATTTTAATTCTTACGATAAGTAACATTTTAAATGTTTTGGTTACCGATTTCAGATTCCAGTTTTATTTATATAACCTTTCATTTCTACCTTCAAGTTTCGAGGACGAAACTTTTTAAAAGGTGGGGTGATTGTAACACCCGCGAATTTCCCATTTTGACATTTAAAATTTATTAAACCGTATAATTATTTTGTTATATATTTTTGAATTATTCTATTTAATTAATTTTATGTCAAACATGATTTTTATAAACGTATTATATAAAAGCTCATTTTTATAAAAGTACGTATTATTAAATTATATCTTTGAGTCATAATTTATACAATAGTATATGTATACGTATTTTTGGTCAGATAATAATAATGACAGTACTAATAATAATTTTCGTCTCAACATCCGTCTAGCTATAAACCGTCGCATTTCACTTTGTACATGCTTTAATTCGAACCAACCAGCACTACTACAAATTTAGGCAACTACAACGCCCCTTTAACAACGATTATTCACGAAAATCACAATAGACGTTGTAGAATGTATGGCGGGAATTTTACTAAAATAAATTACAACGGGTATGGTTATAAAAACCGTTGTTATTAGTTTTAACAACGGGTCACACATGCACAACCGTTGTTAATAATTTGGCGCAAAATTGGCGCAAAGTTAGTGAAAAGTAATCACAACGGTTACTTTTGAAACCCGTTGTTAAAACATATTTGACAACGGGTGTTTTTTACAACCGTTGTTAAAACATATTTCACAACGGTTGTTGTTTAATAACCGTTGTCAATACCTTCCATATTATAAACCACACAAACAAGTCTGCTGCATGACCACAAAACACAACCCTTAATACACAAACACAAACACAGCAGACAAACAAACACAAAACACACATTCTCTTTCTCTCTTTCTCACTTTCTCATCGTCGCTTCTTCTCGCCGTCACTGTTGATTTCATCGTCTATTACGTTCTGTATTTATCAGGTAAATCTCGCCGTCACTGTTAGTTTCATCGTCATTATTTTCTTTTTCTATTTATTTCTTTTGCATATATGTGTTTTTATCGACCATTATGTTATTTGTTTAAGTATTGTTCGCATAATTAGTTACTAAAACAATGAAGAAGCAAGATGCATGAAGAAGTAAGATAAACATAATTAATATATATATATATATATATATTTATAAATACATAAATTAAAAAAAAAAAATTACATATGTAAAAATGCAATTCTTATATTTTCATGGAGGATCTTATTGTGCTCTATCGTATCCATCCTCTCCTCCTTGGCTATTTGGAGGTTCCGTTCAGCAGTTGCTATATCGTCATATAGCCGCAATCGCTCGCCGCTCCGTCAAGCCATCTTCTTTGGCGTGCTTGGTGCGGTTCGAGCTTCCGCAAGGTAGCTCCTGAAACTTTCCTCAATATGGAGGAACCGGCGGATGAAGTTGTTGTTGTTCTCGATCATGGTAAGAGTCTTTAGGATGAAATCATTCATTTTGTTAGAGTTTTTTGAGTTTGATTTGAAAGATTAAGTAGAGTTTGTTTTAACAGTTAGAGTTTGGAGATGAATATATGAGATAATAATGGAAATGTTAGTTGAGATATGCAATGTATTTATACTAAGCAATGTGTGTGGGTTGAGTTAATTGCTTTTTAATTAATAAATATGTTAGGAAGTTGTGCCATAATCATCATCATATCTCTCAATAATGCTCCTTCAAATCCGTTTACTAACCCTTCTAATTCCATATTATCCGTTCATATGTACAGTGATGTCAGTAATAATGCATGCATTGGAATTCTAACAGGCCGTAATTATGCATGCATCTAGTAATATTTAATTTAATTTTTTTTTTATTTTTTAAGAACAAACAACAACGGTTATTTTATAACAACCCGTTGTATTTAGTTATAACAACGGTTTTGTATATTAAAACCCGTTGTTATAACTTTCCCCCCAAAATTGTGTCACACTTTCCACAACGGGTTTTTATACATAAAACCGTGGTTAATAGTTTTAACAACGGTTTCCTTAAGTAAGCCAACCGTTGTTAAAACCTTCTACAACGGACGCATTAACAACGTCCGCTTTTTTATATAACAACGGTTTTTGACCGTTGTTATAGCCTGTATCTGTAGTAGTGCAGAAATCGACAACACGTTCACCTACCCTCTTACACCCTACCTCTAAATATTTCTTTAATATATTATTATTATTATTATTATTATTATTATTATTATTATTATTATTATTATTATTATTATTATTATTATTATTATTATTATTATTATTATTATTATTATTATTTTTTTTTTTTTTTTTTTTTATTATAAAGGGATGCGCGCAGCTTTCATTAAAATAACAATAAAAGTTTACATGAAATTGGTGGGGAGCCGAGAAACAATCTGAGCTCCCACACCCTTAGCAATAGCAAAGCTAAGTCTAGTAAAAATGTAAGCGGCTACCCGAGCCCCCGCATCCTGAGATACCGAGAATTTCTGGATCCGCTTGAGCAAGGCAACAACATCCGAACCCAACTCCCCGAGTGAAGAGAAAGAGAAAGGAAGGAAACCATAACCCGCTACCGCGCACAAATCCCCGTACTTAGCACACTTTCGCTGAGCAGCATCAGCAACAACCCGGCCCGGCACAAAATCTGCCAACCCAGTCTGAGTCAAAGGTGAAGAACCTGTCAGATCGACGCACACATCACGGCCCCTGTCCCAAGAATAAAACAATAGATCCGCAGGACGAAGAGAGCCACCATGCCCATCAACCAAACCGATATCAACCTCCTTCCCCGCAGTAATACCAGATCTATAGCAGATGTCGAAAAGAGTGTCCCGGACAAGGTTATGTCGATGTTTGACGCCCACAGTACCAGTACAAGAGACAACATGGTCCCCAAAAACATCCCCAGCAAAAACCCGAGAGCAAGCAGGACAGGGCCTAGATACCGTGAATAACGGAACACCCAGACGATACCCCAGCACACTACGGTAAGTCCTCCCGTTCATAGTCTGCCCCAACCCTGAGATAGGAACCGCACGTAACCAATCAGAGGAGTCAGAACCCTGCTGAGACTGCCATAAAGCAAGCTGGCGCGGTGTCAAAGAGAAAACAGACTCCGAGGCAACGGCAACCATCGTGAAATAAATGTCTGCCAATTTCTTCATAAGTTTGGGGGCAGCAATTTCACTAGGGTGACCCAATATATCAAAACCTGTAGTCGCGGTAAACACCTGCGCAGCATCATCAAAAGCAGGACCAGCAGCTACAACACTAGAAGGGCCGAGGAGCTTAGCCTGCAATCCAGCAGACTGCAAGCGGGACGCAATAAAAGCATAAAATAAAACATCTCCCGCCGCATAGACACCAAGTCCACCCAGATGAAAAGGGAAAGTAGCAAGGCGCCACCGCAATCCCCAAAACCCGCCCCGACGCGGTGACAATACGTTCCAAGCTAGAACGCAGAGCGGCATCAAAAGGAAGATGGACAGACCCAAAAACACTAGGGGAGCAAGTACGAAGGGAGAAGTAAAGCTTAGAAATACCAGTACAAGCTCGAAGAAGAAGCAACTCACATTGCGGGTCCTCAATCCTCGCAACCAAGTCCATTAGCTCAATGGTCTTAGTTACTCTCGTCGCCACAATCTCACTGCTAAAACTAGGACACGTCGATCTGGGTCCTCCCAAAACAGTAACACCACGCAATGGCCGAGAAATAGAAGTGGGGAAAACCCCAGGAAGCCGGCTCCGTGGGTCCTCAACAGGCCAAAAGACCTCCGTCTTGGAGACATTGAGGTGTAAACCAAAACGAGGGCCATCCAACCTAATCAAGTCCAAAACCTTCCCCACCTCCAAAGTATCACCCACAATGGTGCCATCATCTAAATACCATGCCTGCAAAGTGAGGTCAAAAGTGTCCCGGATCTTGCAAACCAAGGGATGCAAAACCAACGCATTATTATTATTATTATTATTATTATTATTATTATTATTATTATTATTATTATTATTATTATTATTATTATTATTATTATTATTATTATTATTATTATTATTATTATTATTATTATTATTATTATTATTATTATTATTATTATTATTATTATTATTATTATTATTATTATTATTATTATTATTATTATTATTATTATTATTATTATTATTATTATTATTATTATTATTATTATTATTATTATTATTATTATTATTATTATTATTATTATTATTATTATTATTATTATTATTATTATTATTATTATTATTATTATTATTATTATTATTATTATTATTATTATTATTATTATTATTATTATTATTATTATTATTATTATTATTATTATTATTATTATTATTATTATTATTATTATTATTATTATTATTATTATTATTATTATTATTATTATTATTATTATTATTATTATTATTATTATTATTATTATTATTATTATTATTATTATTATTATTATTATTATTATTATTATTATTATTATTATTATTATTATTATTATTATTATTATTATTATTATTATTATTATTATTATTATATAAACCGTGACCCACCCCCACCCCCTTTATTCTTCTTCTTCTTCTTCTTCTTCTTCTTCTTCTTCTTCTTCTTCTTCTTCTTCTTCTTTTGTTTCACCTGCACAAAACACAGCAACATCAACCACAAAAATCAGAGCATCGTACACTCCATTTCCGCCACCTTCAATACCCATTTCCTCCCTTATTTCTCCCCCAAATCCCCTAATTCTTACACCGTTAGCTTCCCCTGTTCTTTCTTCATCTTTTGAGGTGCAAGCTTGACAACTCGGTATAATTTTTGAGTCGAAATCGTGCCCATTAAAGATGTTATAAGGTAACGGTGATAGGTTACTCGACAATGAGTCGATATTCCATCCCTTCAACTCGTTTTTTTATACTCCTTTGTCATAAAGTTTGATTCTTTAATTGTTGTTGATGCATACCCGTCTTGTATGGCCTGCTCTCACGATATTTTCGAGTATTATTAGGACGAATTTGATGATTATTCTTCACGTTCTAGTTGTGTTTGTTTCCGTCTCAGTTTTGCTCTTATTTCCGTTTAAAATATAGAGTCGATTAGTGAGTTATTCTCTGTTCTTTGGCCGTGGAAAGGGTGACTTGTAGAGCTGAAATATGGAACGATTTGTGGTCTTTCAGAACAGTTCCGAGCTTGTTTTATATATGTCGAACGTATTCAGTTGTTACTCAGAAATTCCGTCTTGCTTATACTTCTAGATTCGTGTGTAAAGTTGTCTTGAATCGGGCTGTTTTTGGCACGTTTTTATGCAGCTATGGCTGTTTTGGAGTGGTGGTTATGGCGTAGAAGGATTGCCCGTTTGAGTCATAGATATCGTTTGTACTTGGCGCTGGGTTCATTCGAATTATCTGATTTCCGTCTTGGTTATGTCCAAGGACTCTTGTTAGAATGACTCGATATGGTCTGGGCTTGGCTCGGTTTGTAGGGGCTGTTTTGGGTTTAGACGGCGACGGACCAGTGACTGGTTGGACAGTCTGGCCACGGCGTGGCTGAGCTCGGGTTTGGTCGGGGTGGCGTGGCTGGGACCTGGCTGTTAGTTGGGGTCAGTCACGGGGGGGGGAGTTATAAGGTAACGGTGATAGGATACTAGAGGTGAGCTATAAGCCCTCTAGTTGCGATATGATCACCGGGTTTAATGTTCCCATCCGTACTTATGGTGAGATGCAAGCCATAAGTATGAATGTGACATTAGTGATCCCGTGATATATGACATTCTATCGTGTTTACGTGTGCATTATCATTCTTACTCTTATTGTGACTCAAGTGTGACATTTACATTGTGTGACGACCTGACATTCCTTATTTACTCTCTTTGGACCTTTGGTTACGGATATGTGTGCCATGTGTCCGGATTGGGTTATCTTTCTGCTTCTTCGGACCTTTGGTTACGGACTGTGTGCCATGTTTCCGATTTGGGGTTACTCGACCTTTGGTTACGGACTGTGTGCCATGTTTCGAGTCTTGGATGCGGATAGGTCACCGCATGTCGAATCGGGTGACGTCCATCCCGAGAGTCTGGATCTAGGTTTAGACTAGGACCGTATTATGATCATCGTCCTACCAGGAGGAGTGGAGTCTAGGATGTAGTCTTGTGTGTGGTATCTCGAACATGCTTCAAAGGTAGCCTCTAAGTCGGATACTCCGTCTACACTTTGTGTCGGTCTTACGCTTGTTGAGTCGTGTCAATATGAGTTGGTTGACTTGGTTGTTCTATGCCCATGATTGCATATTTATCCTAATATTGCATGCCTATTTCATTAAGAAAGTATCTTGCCTATCTCATCATGATTATCAATAAAATTCTCTGGTTCTCTATTGTTCATATATGATGCATGATCAATATGTTTAATTACGTGTTTGTTACTTGCATTTCGGCATATTGTGGCTGGGAGAACCTTGAGTTACTCCCCACTGACTGTGGCGTTCATGTTTACATGAATAACAGGTTGTGAAGATGCTTACGTGGGGAAGACGTGTGGGCTAGCGAGAACTAAACCCTTGGACCTTAGTTTGCTTATTAGAAACCCTTTTATTTGTTTATTCGTGGGATATCTTTTCCCCGCTTTCTAGAATTGGGTTGTAATAACCTGAATTTGTCTATTGTAGTATTTGTTTCATTACGTTTTGGCACCCGCGTATTAATCTTTAACTAGTAATTTAAAAGTTTTTAAAATCTCGCAAATTCCGCTTTAATTTATTAGTTATATTTTCCGCTTTATCGCGGGGTGTCACATTGTTTTCAGTGGCTTGAAAACCACGTAACAAAATACGAGTAATTGAGCAATAACAATTCACAGTTTGATCATTATTATGTGAACAAGTTGATCTTCTTAATTGGGCATTTTATTCAGCACATTGATAATCAATTGCATTATACATTACTCCTCATAATCAATAATGTCCACTCATGAAATCTCATTTAACATGAGAAAATCGCATTATAAGGTGGTCAAGTGAATGATTGCAATCTATCTTGAATATAGTTTTTACCACCTTAGGGGGAGAAAGTAAATGAAAAGTTGGTAAAACGATATAAGTTTTATCATATTAAATTACACTTACAGTGTAATATATGAAGAATGACGATTCTTTACATTTCTAATATGATCATAAAAGTATATCCATATGAAACGGATACACATTTGCGCGTAATATTCAATTGTCAATTGAATTAGGACTTTATAAGTCCGTTTAACCAGCGGCATATTTATGGTTATTAACGAGCTCAAACGTGAAATCTATCAAATCATGGATATTCAAAACAATACTGTACAATTTGCATTATCGAGTCATCATCATCATGTGCATATAGAGACTAAGTATATCATCTTTGAATTAGTTTCATATCACATCATTACATTCTTTCATGTCATATAGTTTAGAAATTAGTCACATATCATATGAATGCACATTGTTATAATATGTTTTGCAAAGAAAAGTTCAGGTGATTTCAAACTACAAAAGTGACAAGATCATTTGGAGTGAAGCGGCAATATCGTTATGAATGACTATCGTCATATTATGAAATTTAAAGCGATCCGCAATTCTAGAATAACTATTCTTGTTAAATTGAAGGCATCTATTAAGTTGATCAAGTACGGTGACAACTATTTCAAAGATCGAGAACTTTGTCACATCATGAGTTGCATTAACGTTTCACAAGTGATGCAACCATCAGGGGGAGTGTGAACACGCTGTACTCTTTTTCCTTATCTATGGTTTTATCCCACTGGGTTTTCCATTGAAAGGTTTTAACGAGGTAGCTTATTTGTTTTCGTGTTAGAGGAATATTGTACTCTTTCCTTACTAGTGTTTTTCCCACAGGGTTTTTTTAGTAAGGTTTTAACGAGGCATGTTCTTCAGTAATGTACATCCAAGGGGGAGTGTTATGAAACATTAATTAGTATGGATGTTCATTGGGCTTATATCCAGTATAGTCCATATATATGTAACTAGGTTGTAATTCACCCTCCATCTATGTACTATATATACCCCCATATGAGATGAATAATATCTAACTCTCTTACCTCTCTTAATTGATCTGCTTATTTCTCTCTAAGTTCTCTCTATTATTTCTTCTCTATTTCTTATTCTATAATAGCATGTAATTTATTCGCATTATATGTAATTCAATCCCGTAATTAAATGTAATTCTTTCTCGTAATTATGTAATTTTATTATTTTTTTTTTGAAATTATGTAATTCTTTTATTTGTAATTAGTTTCATTTATTCCGATTTGTAATTCATTCCGCTTATATGCCATTAATTTCATTTATTCGGAATGTATAAAATTATTTCATAATATTTGTCCTAAGACGGAATTTGTCGCATGTTTGTATAGCCGAAATTCCGAAGAAATAAATACATTGTACACTAACGGGTCCCACCATAACATGTATTTCCAAAAAAAAAGGCTGAATTAATGACGTGACACGTCCTGGATTGAGTATTGTGTTCTGAATTAATAAAGATAAGATTTTGATATATATGTTTTTTTAAGACATGAGTTAAAACAATATGTACATATATATAACTAGTATAGATCTCGCGCAATAAATACGCTGTATTTATAGATTTTTTACTTTTTTAGTTTATTACTTATTTATTATAAATTTATACCTTAATATTTTTATATTTCACCTTCTTGTGTTTTTATATGAGAAAAAAATTAAACTGCAAAAAAAAAAAAAAATTTGAGTATGTCATAAAATTATTTTTTTTATCACAAATTTAATGATTTTAATTTATAACTTTTCTTAAATTATATTAATGGGTTTTTTTCACAAAACTTAAAATATTAGTTTATTTTATTATTTTATATAGTGTAAGTATGCATCAAGTTCTCAAATGCATGAGCAAGGGCTTTTCCTGTACATGCCATTTTTTCAATGCAATACTGCAACGCGATCTTTTGTCATCGTACCCATTGTGCTCATGAATGTCAGTCAAATCATAATTATCATTCTCAATGATATCAGGGTGAATCACATAATTAGTTTTTATTCGGTTGTGGCTTTCCACAAAACCAGCCCCAAAGCATGCCGAATGCTTCATCAACCGGCTGTCAACAAACCCATCACCAAACCGCTTTGCTTCATTTTTTTATCTTTAGACACACGCGATGAAATCACCGCCTTATCCCATGCCATCTCACTTTGAACATCATTCTATCTAGATATATGAAGATTAAGACCATTATGGGTCCTTTGAAAGTCTTCTTACGACCCCCTTTGGCTTTCCTTTCTTTTTCAGCCCTCCATCGTTCGACACTGTTGATTATGTTTTTCCGGGTGAATTCACACCATTTCAGTCTTGGTGTGAGTGAAACGTCACTCAAACACTTTAGAATTCGGAGACTTGGTATGGTACCTTTGACTCGCATTAGAATGGCAAACACAATGTATACGACAAAATTCCGACATCTTATCATAAGAACTCCAAAGTTAAGCGTGCTCAGGTGATAGTAGTCTAAGGATGGGTAACCTCTTGGGAAGTCTTTCGGATGCGCATGCGGCATGATGGGTGAAATCAAGTGACGTTTGGATGAGAATCGTGTTTTCTAACAAAATAACTACGAAGTATGTCCTGATTTCATATGTGATAACATTTTGGTTATGAAATAATATAATATTCTGACGTTTTATTTACTTAGTTTTTGTATATTGATGCGTGCCTATTTTATACACTTTATTCTATTCATTAGCACGCATTTCTATGCCATTTTGAATAGCGTAAGCTACTATTCTCCCATGAATTTCCTACTTTGTGTTATTTTGTATTTATTGCACATTTGGACCCGAAGGAGTGTAAACAAGCCAAAACCCGTCCCTCGAGTCGCATTCTGGATACTAGTGAAGTTAAGCTCGGGAATTATCATCTTGGAATGCGTGAAGACGTTGGGAAGCATGATAAAGTGATGATAGACGCTGCTGTCACCGCAGGAAAGTCGATCGACTGCTACTTCTTGTCAATCGACTGACTTCAGCTTAGGAAAAAGTCGATCGACCGTTCTTTTAGTCGATCGACTGGTTTTCATACCAGGCCGTGTTGATTAAGTGTTAATTCGGCCCATTATTTGTTTAATTAACAAATCTTAGCTATCTTTATATAAAGAGGGACTGAGAACAATATTAGGTCATCTGGACTTTTGCTACAAAACACTGTTACACATTGCTTTGTTGGAGAATTTTCGGATCGGAAACTTTGTAATCTTCTTTCCTTATTTCGGTAATTAATTAACCTTCGTTCTTCAAGTTCTTAATTCTTGTTGTTTTGCGCTTATCATTCTTCTTTATTAGTTGCGAGTTTCATTCTATATCTTTGTTTATATCTTATCATTATGTTTAATTCAAACTTTATTATTATTATTGTTGAGTTTATCGTACCAATTATGTGTAGTAGCTAAATTCCCTATGCTAGGATTTAAGGGAACCACGGTTTTATGATGGTATTCTGTTAAGTTTTTAGGTCTAGCCTTTTACTCCGTCTGAATTGTTAATCGTTGCACTTAATTGCGGTTTATTTAGTTAAATGCATGGGACTAATTGACCACCTTGTTAAACCTTGATATGGATCGAGAGATTGGAAAAGGTGAAGACTTGCCACGAACAATAGAATACTCTAATTAGGGCGAGAGTAAATTAGAAGTGTTTCTAGGGCGAATAGTGGATCGAGAGGACCTGTTCATTACCCTTCAGACCGTTTTATGCTCACCGTTGACTTGACCTTAGACCGTTGTAGACCGTGGTGAACCGACTATCCTAACTATTTCTCTATATATTTTTAGACCAAATTTCTTCTTTGTTTACTCTTTCCTTACGCTACATTATTAGTTTTAGTAATCAATCAAACAACCCCCGAATTGTTACTTAGACAGACTATAATTAGCAGATAGAACACATTTGTCTCCCTGTGGATACGATCCCGACTACCTCTATTGCATTAGTTTAGGCCAGTTGGTTTATTTTTGATAGGTGTGCGATTTAGCCTGTCAAATTTTGGCGCCGTTGCCGGGGAGGCAACAATTTTTTGTTTGCTTATTTTAGTTTGTCTCGTCTCAGGGAACATTAGTTCCTTGAGTCCGTTCTTATTCCTTTCTTTAGTGTTTTGTTTATGCCCATATCTCACAAGTCCGAGCTCGTACCATTCGACTCTGAACCAGAAAAAACTTTCTGAGCTAGACGAAATTTTTGTAAGGAAGTCCGTAAAGCAGAAGACTTGAGTACACTTGACGCTCAATACACCAGTTTTAGCAGAAAATCAGTCTTTTGAAGAAGACACTTCAGTTTCTGCCACTACTACAATCTTGCCTACCATAGCAAGTCACTCAAAACCCACCCTTGAGTCAATTCCTAAAGGATTCAAACTCCCTACAATAGACAATAGAACTTTCGAGATTAGACCATCTTACATTAACCTGGTAGAGAGAAATTTGTTTGGAGGGTGAGCTACTGAAGACCCTGCTAAACATATGGAGAAGTTTGTTACATACTGCTGTTCCATCCCCTTGACTGCTGGGGTGACCTAGGACCAAGTAAAACATGTGCTTTTTCCTTTTTTTTTTTTTTTTTCTGTGAGACGGTGCTGCAGAGTGGCTGCGTGATTTAGACATGGAAGATCAGGTTGTTACCAACTGTAATAGCTTAGCTGTTACCTTCTACAAGAGATATTTTCCGCCACAGAAGACAAATGTCCTGAGAAGTCAAATCACAAGCTTCAAACAAAGTCCCACTGAAGACTTAAATGAGGCATGGGTTCATTTTAAGAGACTAGTTCGTTCAGTCCATCACCATGGGTTTCAGAAGTAGTTTCTCTGCAACCAGTTTTACAACGGAGTGTATGATGACCATCGGGTTCTACTCGATTCTTCAGCCAACGGGAGATTCCAGGAAAATACTAATGACGCTAATGCCTGGAAGCTAATTAATCAGATAGCTACCCACACTGCCAAGTATGGTAAACCCAGAGGTAGTACGAGAGGCGGTCGATCAGATGGCACTATTGCAGCTCAATTAGAGGCATTAACTGCCCAGATTGCCGAACTGAAGACATCCCAGTCTTTGGGAAACCAGTAGATAGTTCACGCCATGACCCAACAGGAAACACCTTGTGAGCGATGTGGTATTGCAGAACATAGTACAGTTGAATGTATGAGCACCATAGAACAAGTCCATGCTTTTCAGTCCTTCAAACAAGGTACACCATACTCAAATTTTTATAATAAGAGGACTAGGGAGCATTTGAATTTCTCTTACCAAAGCCAAAATGTTCTTACTCCACCGCTGCTGCAAGGTCAGAATTCGTCATATATTATCCCTCAAAATCGTGGAAATCAACCACAAGTTGGTTATCAGAGGCATAATCAAGGAGGTCAACAGATGCAATCTCCTCAACAAACTCAGAATAATGACATGTCTGAAATTAAGGCCATGCTACAGAAACAGATGGCGGCTTCACATAAGCAAAAGGCCCTAATTACTCAATTAACGACACATAATAAGATGTTGGACAATGAAATTGCCGAATTATCTACTTCAAGTAGACAACCGGTTATGTTGCCGTCTCAGCCTGAGAAGCCGCATGACACGGCTAATGCAATTCATCATCAAAGCGGTCTTACTTATAATGGACCAGAGATGCCCCAAGACGCTGAAAAGGTCATAATTGAGGAGTTATATTTGGATACGAAAGAAAAGTACGCTGACGAAGCTGCTGTAACGCCTGAAAAAAGTCGATCGACGGAAGATGATGGTCGATCGACTAAATATGCAGTTGTGAACAACGAGGAAATTGGAAAAAGTCGATCGACTGAGTTGGATAGTCGATCGACCGTGTCTGTTAGTCGATCGACTAGTTCTGACGTTCGATCGACTTTTTCACCCAACAGAACTGCTGATCCATTACCTGTTACTGATGGGACGCCTCTTAATACTGATAAGGCGTCTAATTCTGATAAATGGAAGAGTAAAGCTGCTGACCCACCAATTTTTATCAAGGTTCCTTTTCGAGGGCGCCTAAAGAATACAAAGGTCGAGCAACAATTCGGTAAATTCTTGGAGGTCGTCAAATATCTTGAGGTAACTGTACCTTTTACCGACCTAATTACCCAGGTACCCTCCTACGCTAAATTTATGAAAGATATTCTGACTCGTAAGAGGAGCTTTAATAAAGTGGAGACCATTGCTTTTACAGAAGAGTGTAGTGCACTCCTACAAAGTAAGTCTCCACCCAAGTTGAAGGATCCGGGTAGTTTTTCCATTCCCTGTACCATAGGCACTCTTGTAATAGATAAAGCTTTATGTGATTTGGGTGCCAGTGTCAGTGTCATGCCCTATTCGGTTTACGAGAAACTGAATATGGGGCATCTTAAAGTTACCAACGTGACCCTACAAATGGCTGATCGGACAGTTAAGCGACCTTTAGGTGTATTAGAGGATGTCCCTGTTAAGATAGGTAAATTTTTCATACTTGTTGATTTCATTGTGTTAGATATGGCTGAAGATACTCAGATTCCTATAATCTTGGATAGACCATTGTTACATACAACAGGGGCTATTATTGATGTTAAACAGGGACGTTTGACTCTCGAGGTAGGGGATGATAAGGTGACATTTAATTTGGCTAGCACACTGGCTAAGCCTATGATAGAGGATACATGTTATGCTATAGACATTGTAGATAAATCTATGTTTCATTATTGGACGGGATCCCTTCTTGGGGACCCATTAAAAGGTTTAATAGCTCTTGATGATTTTGCAGAGGATGTACAGGTTTATTACAGGATGATGAAAGCTGCTCTAAAAGGTAAGGAGTTCACTATTGAGAAAGGTGAGATGGTAAATGCTATAATGGAAACTTCTTGTGCTACTGAGGTAAAGATAACAGAGCGTAAACCTCTTCCTTATCACCTTAAATATGTGTTTTTAGATGACTCCGAGCAATATCCTGTTATTGTTAATGCTAAACTTGATGATAACCAACTTTATGCTTTGTTGGTCGTTCTTAAGAAAAACAGGAAAGCTTTAGGATACAGTTTGGCTGACCTTAAGTACATCAGTCCCGACTTTTGTATGCATGGAATTGAGCTAGAGGAAGGACATAAGCCTTGCCAGTAGGGTCAGCGAAAGTTGAATCCGAAGATGCAAGATGTGGTTATGGCGGAAGTGATGAAGCTACTTGATGCAGGTATTATCTACACCGTTGGCAATTCCAAGTGGGTAAGTACGGTTCAGGTAGTCCCAAAGAAAGGAGGGACTACAGTAGCGAAAAATGAGAAAAATGAATTAGTACCAACTAGAGTAGTAACGGGATGGCGGATGTGCATTGATTATAGACAGTTAAATGCCGCCACAAAGAAAGATCACTTTTCCCTTCTTTTTATTGATCATATGGTAGAGAGATTAGCCTCACATAAATTTTTCTGTTATTTAGATGGATATTCAGGTTTCTTTCAAATCCCAATCCATCCGGACGATCAGGAAAAGACTACTTTTACTTGCCCGCATGGTGTCTTTGCTTATCGCAGAATGCCATTTGGATTGTGTAATGCCCCAGCTACCTTTTAGAGGTGCATGATGGGGATATTTTCTGAGTATATAAAGTTAATTATGGAGGTATTTATGGACGATTTCAGCGTATATGGTAATGATTTTGATGATTGTTTGGCTAACCTTGAGAAAGTTTTGCAGCGATGTATTGAGGTTAATTTAGTGCTGAATTGGGAGAAGTGCCATTTTATGGTTAATGAGGGCATTGTCCTTGGGAACTTAGTATCTGATAAGGGTATCCAGGTTGATAAAGCAAAGGTGCAAGTGATTGAGAAATTGCCTCCTCATGTTAATGTTAAGGGAGTTAGGAGTTTCCTTGGTCATGTGAGCTTTTACCGCCGGTTCATTAAGGACTTTTCTAAAATTGCTAAACCACTTACACAATTGTTACTTAAGGATGCTCTATTTAATTTTACTGATGAATGTCTTAATGCTTTTAACAGGTTGAAGCAGACTTTGATTACAGCACCCATCATTCAGCCTCTAGACTGGGAGCTGCCTTTTGAGATTATGTGCGATGATAGTGATTATGCAAGTGGCGCGGTGCTAGGCCAGTGAAAAGACAAAGCTTTGTATGTTATCTACTATGCGAGCCAAACTCTTGATGAGGCTCAGATGAAATATAAAACTACAGAGCAGGAGCTGTTAGCTGTGGTATACGCGGTGGAGAAATTTAGGTCTTATTTATTAGGTTCGAAAGTAACTGTATTTTCTGACCATGCAGTGCTGAGATACCTATTTGCTAAGAAAGAACCCAAGCCAAGATTATTGCGATGGATACTCCTTCTTTAAGATTTTGATTTGGAAATTAAAGACAAGAAAGGCACTGAGAATTTGGTAGTTGATCATTTATCACGCCTACCATTGCAAGAAGAGGGAGATTCTTTACCTATTGATGACTCTTTCCCTGGTGATATTTTGTTGGCTATTTCTAATGCTGAAACTCCTTGGTATGCTGATTATGCTAATTTTATTTTAGGTTATTTATTGCATCCTGACTTGTCATATCAGCAGAGGAAGCGGTTCCTTCATGACGCGAAGCAGTACTTCTGGGATGATCCTTATCTATTTAAGGAATATGCCGATGGTCTTTACAAACGGTGTATACCGCAGTGAGAGACTAAAGATATCCTAGAAGCATGCCATTCTTCTTCCTATGGTGGTCACCACGGTCCTTCTAGGACCAAGGCTAAGGTACTTCAATCTGGTTTTTATTGGCCATCCATGTTTAAAGATGCTAAAGATTTTGTTGTAGATTGTGATGCGTGTCAGCGGACGGGAAATATTTCAAAGTGACAGGATATGCCTCAAGTTAGCTTCTAAGAGTTTAGGGTTTTCGATGTCCGGGGCATTGACTACCAGGGACCATTCTCGTCTAGTAAAAACAACAGGTATATTCTAGTAGCTGTTGAATACGTGTCCAACTGGGTAGAGGCCGTTGCTTCGGTCCATTGTGATGCAAAGACTGTTATTCAACTTTTCAAAAAGGTAATCTTCCCTCGCTTTGGTGTCCCTCGAGTTGTCATCAGTGATGGTGGTATGCATTTTAAAGAAAAACAACTTACTGCTCTTCTGTCCAAATATGGTGTAGAACACCGTAGAGGTTTGGGGTATCATCCTCAAAGTAGTGTTCAAGTAGAGGTTTCCAATCGAAAACTTAAAGAAATTTTAGATAAAATTGTATCTAAATCACGAAAAGATTGGAGTATGAAATTGGATGATACTTTATGGACATATAGGACTGCATTTAAGACACCGATTGGTGCATCGCCGTATCATTTAGTCTATGGTAAGTCTTGTCATTTGCCTGTGGAGTTAGAGCATAAACCATGGTGGGCAGTTTGTGAACTTAATTTTGATTCTAAACTGTGTGGTGAGAAACGTTTGTTGCAGTTAGATAAGCTAGAGGAATTTAGGTTGAATGCCTATGACAGTACCCGTATCTATAAGGAGAAGACCAAGAGATGGTATGACAAGTGAATCATACCGCGCGAGTTTCAAGTTGGGGAGGAGGTGCTACTGTTCAATGTCCGACTCCGTCTATTCTCTGGTAAACTGAAGTCTAGGTGGAGTGGCCCTTATTCGGTAACGTCTGTTTCTAAATTTGGGTTAGTTGAGCTAGAAAACTCGGCGGGAGCCAGGTTTAAGGTAAATGGTCACCAAGTAAAGTATTACTATGGGACCAATGACTTTGTTGGAGTGGTCGAGTTGCTATACTTCGACCCTATTTCCGAGCCTGAGAATCGAGGTAACAAGTGTCGAGCGGGACCTTAAAAACCAGCGCTGACCGGGAGGCAACCCGGGTTGTATACATTTTGTAATTTAGTTAATGAATTCTTTAATTAGTGTGTGTTTTCTTTAATTGCTTTTAGGATTCGTCACCGTGTGATTTTGAAATATTTGTGTGCGTATTCTGCCTCTTGTTAAAAATTGTGTGTGGATTTTTAGATATTATTCCTAGCCGGTTCAAATTTACGACTATTACGCACGAAAAGGAGGAAAACACGCTACGTGCATATGGTGAAAAAAGTCGATCGACTGAATTGGGTAGTCGATTGATTAATTTTAAAAAGTAGGATTGTTGAAAAAGTCGATCGACTGAAATGGATAGTCAATCGACAAAATTTAAAGAGAACCCATGTTGAAAAATTCGATCGACTAAATACCACTGTCGATCGACTATTTTAGGGACTTCCAACGTGTTATAATTTAATAGAGAGAGTTTATTATACTCCTTCATTCATTTACACCAAAAACAAATAAACATACTTTGAAGAAGAGCAAGCAGCGACGAACAACCCGTCATTTTCCTCCTCTCTTTTTCATTTTTCTTGCTTGTTTTTTGGTGCAATTTCCTCCTATTTTCCGTCTTTATACTTCACACAAGTAAGTTTCCCAACATCTAATCTTTTTTCCCCTTTTTGTTTCAATGTTTATAACCCTTTTCTCAATCACTTTGGTTCGAAAATTAGGGTTTACAATTTGGGGGTTTTCTGATTTTTTTGTCCAAATCGTGTTTTTCATGCTTAATCTACCCTTTTGATGTCCCAATTAGCTATTTTTGAAATTAGGATTAGGTATTTTGTCGATTTCTGGGATTATTTGTTGGTAATTAACATGCTAATTTGTTGTTTATTTGTGTGCTAGTTAAAAAATGGAAGGAAAGAGAAGACGAACTGTAGGACAGTCGTCACGACGCGAGATGGCGCCGCACACTCCGAGCAGTAGCCACGGCAGCCGCCTGTCGCTAGCTCAAACGGGTACTGCACTTATCCCGTATACTCCTATTCCGCCTATTGAAGGCCTTCGCGATTACCCCGAGGTAATTTTCTCATCTGAATCACAAAAGAACCGGTTTAGTGCTATTTCGGAACATACGTTAGTTCAAACCCGTTTTTTAGACCATGACGGTCTAATGTCTTTGAGAATTTATGAACCCATTGTAGAAATTTTGAATGGAACGGGTATGTCTAGTTTGGTGAGTATGAGGGAATACACTTATCAGACATCCACCTTTGAATTTTTTAGTAGCATTAAAATTTATGGTGGGGACTATGACGAGGACGCAAATTCTGATTGCGTCCATTTTCGTCGGTTTAATCAAGATTTTCGTATGACTTTAGCTGCG
This sequence comes from Silene latifolia, assembly GCF_048544455.1. Classification (NCBI taxonomy): domain Eukaryota; kingdom Viridiplantae; phylum Streptophyta; class Magnoliopsida; order Caryophyllales; family Caryophyllaceae; genus Silene; species Silene latifolia. Next base: position 53,711,871 of record NC_133536.1, read on the forward strand.
TTCGGCGCTCACCTTGGCATACACAGTGAGGGACCATACACTGCCCCTCGGAAGTTAGTTCAGCCCATGTGGGTCGCCATTGCTGACCATTTTGAGGGTAGAAAGCGGGGTAAATTTGTTCATCATCCACCTACCCGTGTCTGGCTCCGCCTTATAGGCGGTACACTTTTTGCTAGGAAAGAGTCCAATAATGTGAATGCTGAGGAGTTGTCCATTTTAGTTGGTTATTTGAACATTGATAGTGGACCTCAATATGTTCTTAATATTGCTTATTTAGTTGGTCATCAATTTACTAATGTCGCGATCGGACCCTTGTCCTCCTATCACTGCGCGGGGAGGGAGGGTTAGTTACTGTAACACCCCCATATACCAAGGAGCCTTAAAAAGACCTTCCCTAGCATATAAGGGCGTTACCATCTCGGTTGCCCGAGGACAGTAATAATCAAATGTCGATAAAAGAACAATTAAGTTATATTACAAGTGATTAACAAAACTAAAGATATATGAAAGGTACAACTCAAAACCACTATTAGCTATGTGAACTACTTCTGTCGTGACTCGTGATAGACTCGTCCCTCCAAACACCCAGTTATCATCCAAAAACCACCTGCTAAGACTGACTGCTCACCATAGTGGATCACGGCAGACACAACAGAAACAAACAACAAAACAAAACCACACAAGGTCAGCAACTTAGGGAACAGACACACAACCACAGGCACAACATAGGCACAACAGTACACACACACACACACACACACACACACACCACATCTCCTCCAATCAATCTCCATCACCGACTGTCCATTGGACCAGCCCTGCCAGTGGGGGACCGCAGCCGTACCCACCTAAGCCCCGCTCATCATACCAAGCGATAAACCCATGTCCATTAATGTGAACATCCCCTCTGGTGGCGGGTTCCACAGAGGGCGAACTACGGGCGTGAAGCCACTCCCGCAAGTGACTCCACCCAGCCGATGACGGACCTCGAGAACCATAGACAAACAATCATAATCAGCTGTACCATAACAACGATAAACGAAATAACACAACACCAACCAATTACCATAATCAGACCACCATACCGACACTACATACCCCAAATCATATCAAAAGACACTCTAGACAACCAACAGTACTGAGTAGGTGAACATACCTTTAGCGCACCGCAGCGATTCCGCGTCCGATCACATGATACCAATCAACCAAGCAACACACCTATACAAATAGTACAACCATCTATCACTATCACTACAACTCTAATTGAAAACAACGATGACGATGATGATGACGATAACATAGCTATACATAGCAATCCAGCATCAAGACCGCTACCCGACTCAAGCATCCCATCCCCATGGTGTAAGCACCCTCCAAGAACCTCAAGGCGAGGACTATGGTGAAGGATAAGGGGAGTGACGGCATCTAGGTTTAGGAAATGAAGTGCGGAAATGATTTGATGTTTCACGAAACACGATTTATAACTCCCCATTCCAATCCCGTTACTCGATCGAGTAACTGACTTACTCGATCGAGTGACTCCTACTTGATCGAGCTCCCAAGCTACTCGATTGAGTAGCCTCAGCTAGATCGAGTAACACACAGGCCAAAGCTCACATCGTCATCAGTCATCACTCGTAATGTTTCCGAAGGACAAGATAGGTGTCTAAGGCCAGTCAACATCGGTCAACGGGTCCCTAAAAGGACGGATATGACAGTCTTCCCCCTTTAAAAAGAATTTCGTCCCCGAAGTTCGACTCATCCTCCTCCGTGACACATGACAACGAAACCAAGGTCAACACCAACGTTTACCCAACACTGGTCAACATTATCGTTTAAGAACATCATCCCCCTGTGTATGCTCATCAGACATCATCATCATCCACCTTAGCGCACAATACACAACACGAGTCTCAGCGAATCACCAACTTCCTTTTTGAATCACTGAGCACATACTAACCACAAGAAGGACTAACTCGACTATCACTTGCACTTACTACATAATATTATTCAAACGTACACCAACACAACTATCATACTAGACTTTCATCCATTACTTGTCAACAATTACCAATTACAAAACATACAAATCAACGGTCCCACCATTGATTCACAACGATACAGGATTCATTCCACTCTATCACTTTAGCCACACAACACAACTCTACTGATAACAACTCTACTAACGCTAATAACATCTAATTCTCGTGACAACATAACGAATAATTAACTGAAAAAGAAGTATTACGACATGCTATTCTATTTTACAATTATAACTCTTACTCAATTACACAATAACCACAATAGAATTATCCAAGCAAATATTCAACACACTTTAAATGTCATGGAGATACTATAAAATATCACGAAAATACTGTAAAATTGTTATAATTACATCATTTTCCTTTTGCGACATTACTCTGCCCCTCTAAAAAGGAACTTCGTCCCCGAAGTTCACCATTAAACAACTTTCATGTCCCTCAAACTGACACACATTATACCATATAGACATTACGTACGAACCGTAAAGCAAACCTTGACTCATGATGAAGCAATATACCTTTGGACATTACACAACTTGACTCGTATAAACGTAAAACCACTAAAAGTGTGTATCACACCACAAGATATACCATTACCAACTAGCAGCCAAGTCATCTATTACTTTGTTATATGATCACACCAATTATGCAACAAAATTATAAACCTTGTACATTACTTATCTAAGGCGGCTTGATATAGTATACAAAATTAGATAAATACCACCGAGAGTTGTACAAATTAACCAACATGCATGTTCGACTCATGACAACCACGACACTTTTTTGACATTACGCAAACATGACTTACATGATATATATATATATATATATATATATATATATATATATATATATATATATATATATATATATATATATATATATATACCATTAGCAATTTGAACAACACCACTGAACACCTCCCACTAACTATCAGACATGGCAAGAATTATTCCCTTATATGACCATACCAAAATGCAACAAGAATTGCAACCGTTGAACATTACGTTACCTGAAGCAATTTGATTTATCGTTTCAACCGACATACATAGCATTGAAAATTGTATACATTACACGACCACACATTATAATATAGCCATCGTTGAGGCTAAACAATGATATAAAACACCCCCAACAAGTAATGATTTAACAACATTTAAAGATATGGTGATTCAACAAAGTTTTAAAACGAAAAGTAGCTGTAACAGTGCTACTCGATCGAGTTGGTAAGGCGCTCGATCAAGCTGGGCTTACTCGATCAAGTTCATCAGCTACTCGATCGTGTAAGCTGAGATCATAACACTCCTCCAGTGCCACCCCTGCAGTTACTCGATCGAGTGAGGGGCACTCGATCGAGTAGCCACAGGTCAAGAATCCCCCTAAAACGCCATGTCAAGACCAAACAATCATATAAACACGAGTCAGGACGCTCTCCCGACCCAAAATCCTGCATTAACAGTCTTAAAAGTACTCAAAATACGGCCTTATGGCCGAAGTACAAACCAAAGTCTAACAAATTACTACTAACTAAGTGCCGAACAACAACAAATCATCAAGCCGATTACGAAATATAACAAATCCATGAGAACAGAGTATATAAAACAAGGCTAACAAAACAAACATCACTCCACATCCTGCTCATTCATCACCTCGTCACCACCACCTCCACCTGACGTGCTCGCTGCAGCTGCATCATGACCTGCGACACCACCAACACCAGAATCTGCTCCCATACGCCACGCGGCCAAGCAACTGTAGGGATATGACTGGGGCTCTCCCCAAGTAGACCTCTCCATGCCAAAAGAGTGGAAAACTCTACTATCGTCCCCAACGCCCCTTCACCATACGAGCTGAGCTGCCTCAGTCCCAATACCCTGTACATATGCCATCTCATGGAGATTCCGGAGTGTCAAGGTAGTAGACACCCTCTCCGTAAGCTCGCTCACTCTCATATCAGGGCTATAGAAGGGAGGGTAACCGGGGTACTGATACTGTGGAGACACAGGCTGCGCCGGCTGGGTCTCAGCCACCCTCTCCCTCACTCGTCATGGTCCTCTCCTTACTCTAGGCTGGGCATCCCCAGGTCTAACGCGATCCTCTTTCGTCGGCTGCGGCATCACCTCCAAGATATCCGGGTGAATGAGGTAAAGCTGCCTCTCAGGAACCTCCTCATCCTCATCATCAGAATCGGCACCCACCACTGCTGCCGGTAAAGGCTCGGTCGCGGGAAGGTGCTCGGGAGCAGGTATCCTCATCCAACTCACCCCCCAAACTCTCCATGCCAACCCACTATCCTCCAAAGTCCTCAGCCACTTGAGGTCAAGAAAGTACTAGCGGTCCAAGGTAGGCACCGCTGGGGTAAAGGGTGTATAGGCCAAGGAGGCCACAAAGGTGGTAAGCCTCTCCGCCAATCGAGTGGCAATGGCACCACAACTCAGAAAATGAGCGTCAGAAGAGGCCATCAAGGCCAAGCTGGTACACACTATGTCCGGGGCACTAAAGGTGACTCTGTGAGATCGGGTGAGGTTAAGGTAAGCCGCAAGCAACACCACCTCGTGTGAGTTAAGCTTACTCACGTCCTTCCTCTCATATAGCAAACAGGTCAAAGCACGGAGAAAGATCTTTAAGGTGACATTTTGAACATCATTAATCAACATGTTGCTAGAGGTGGGGGCGGGTTTGCCGGTGAAGCAAGGCATAAGGCTACTAGCTCCACACTCAGTCGGGATGTTCCTAAGAGCTCCCTTCGCAGGTCTAGAAAGGCCAGGGTGGGTGGCAAACATGTCCATGGTAAGGAAGAAACTGGTGTTCATAAGGCGGAACTCAACGGTCTGCTCCACCGCATCATACTTGAAAGAACTCATAAACTCGAGGGTTATAAAAACATAGGAATGTTTCCGGAGACGGTACAACCCAGTTATACCCAAGGTTTGAAAGATATGCCTAACATCAGTCTCAATCCCCAGGTCAGTCAAAAGAATGGTGTCGATACAACGGGTGGGTCGCATACGACGTCTCTGCAAAGCAACAAAAGCATCTCTTTGCGTAAAGTCCGCAAAGACAATAGAAGGGTACTCAAGCACTGCTGGGACCGTAGGTCCCCCACTCCCCTCACCTACCTCGGGTTCAGAAGCCCTCCCCCTCTTGCTCTGACGGGTTCCTACAGTTGGTCTCGGCATCTGTTTTTAACACACATTTTAGATACACAACAACACATGCTTGGAACACATAAACCTTCATATAAGGACATTTAGAAGAATCACTATGTATACTCTTTCACCAAACAATCCAAAAATTGCAATAATAAGCTCTAAAAAGGTCGTCAGACGGTCTTACAACTACAACTAATTATGACAAGCATGATATCAATTAACAACCCAACTACAAATTTAAAGATTAAACTTCAAAATAGTTCCAAAATTAGACATGTTTCACAAGAATGTAAGACGAATTTCAGTTTGGGGCACTTTAAGACGGAGTGTTAAGACAAAATTTTGAGTAAAACCATCAAAATCAACTCTAAATATGATACCCATAACAAAAATCACTTAATTTTCCCCCGTTTTCATCAAAAAGACAACCAAAATCCAAATTAAAATCTCAAACCCTAGAAATTTCGATACATACTTTCCCCAAATTGATTCGATTTTTTGTATATTTAGCATTAATACTCAACAAATTGAAGCAACTAGATCATGTTACAACAATTACAAGCAAGATTTTATGCATATAAACCGGATTTCTAGCAAATACCAACTATTTTGCATGCGTTTAATCAATTAAAAACATAAAGAGAGATGAATATTATTACCTTGAAGGATTGGCAAGTAAAGAGGACGAAATTAACAAGTAAACCACCAAGATTCAAGCACCCAAAAACAAGGATTAGAGCAACTTAGAGAGAGATATAGAGGATTAGGGTTTCGGTGAATGAAAATAAATAAGAATAAAAGAATAGAGAAGAGGGGTTATGAATCCTCAATTCTCTGGGTACTGTTCACTTACTCGATCGAGTAAGTAGGTTACTCGATCGAGTGGCCTCTACTCGATCGATTCGGAGCTACTCGGTCGAGTTTCCGCTGGCAGATCCAACTTTTCGATGTTATAACTTCTTAACTAGATCGAATGAGGTCTACTCGATGGAGTAAGTACTCCTACTCGGTCGGGCAAGTTTAAGAACAAGGTCAAAAGTTACGAGTTTGAGTAACGGTTCCTGCAAAACAACAACTCGTGTCGATTCCAAAGTAAATTCGGAAATCGTCACAGATTATTATATTCATTCACAACGTATTACCACTATCCAAATGAAATGCAATGGTTTCATTCGGCCAGGATGCTTATTACTTCATTCTTTAACAAATATTACGCAAACAATTGACTACACTACTAGCCTCCTCATACATGCATTCAACACATTTCTTTACCTCTAATCATGCATTTGCAATTTCAACAATACAACTTTTAATCGTATCACTCTAAGTATTCATCCAACATTAAGCCATCACTTATCGTCCAATCTTACTAGTAGTCTAACATATCACAACAATTTACTAACTAAAATACTCATCTTAGTTATGCCATATAATAAAAGCACTCAACAAATCATCCTTTGCAATCCTAATTACCACTAACAACTTTTACCATCAAACGTAAAACTTACCATCCCTTATTGTATTCACATGCCCACCAAGATTTATAACTTTCTATTATCACACATTCAAGACTCGCAACACCTTTATAAACCATCTCACATAGAGATGTAGAAAACCCTGTTATCACCACATCACACCACACTGTCACATATTATAAGCATTCCACCACTTCCATTACTTTCATACACATTTCTACTCAACCATAGACTTTCACAGTTTCTCATCACAATTACACATACTAGCATTCATAAAGACTCCATCACAAACATTTCTATCATAACCTTATACACACTAGGCACAAAATTTCTGACTCGACATTCCCATACCCGGTGACTGGTTTAAGCATAATAGGGCCATGATTTTGAAATGAGGGCGCCTACTCATCTAAAATCTAGTATCAGATGGGGCTCCCGATATACATACACCAGGTTCATTTTATTAGACTCACTACGTTCATTAGGCTCATTTGTTACAGGTTCCAAAATCGTTGCTCTGATACCACTTTATAACACTCCCATATACCAAGGAGCCTTAACAAGACCTTCCCTAGCATATAAGGGCGTTACCATCTCGGTTGCCCGAGGACAGTAATAATTAAATGTCGATAAAAGAACAATTAAGTTATATTACAAGTGATTAACAAAACTAAAGATATATGAAAGGTACAACTCAAAACCACTATCAGCTATGTGAACTACTTCTGTCGTGAATCGTGATAGACTCGTCCCTCCAAGCACCTAGCTATCATTCAAACAACACCTGCTAAGACTGACTGCTCACCATAGTGGTTCACGACAGACACAGTAGAAACAAACAACAAAACAAAACCACACAAGGTCAGCAACTGAGGGAACAGACACACAACCACATGCATAACACAGGCATAACAGTACAAACACACACACACACACACACACACACACACACACACACACACACACACACTACATATCCTCCAATCAATCTCCATCACCGATTGTCCACTGGACCAGCCCTGCCAGTGGGGGACCGCAGCCGTACCCACCTAAGCCCCGCTCATTATACCTAACGATAAACCCATGTCCATTAATGTGCATATCCTCTCCCGTGGCGGGTTCCACCCAGCCGAGGACGCACCTCGAGAACCATAGACAAACAATCACAATTAGCTGTACCACAACAACGATAAACGAAAAAACACAACACCAACCAATTACCACAATCAGTCAACCATACCGACACTACATCAACCAAATCACATCAAAAGACACTCTAGACAACCAACAGTACTGAGTAGGCGAACCTACCTTTAGCGCACCGCAGTGATTCCGCGTCCCATCACATGATACCAATCAATCAAGCAACACACCTATACAAACAGTACAACCATCTATCACTATCACTACAACCCTAACTGGAAATAACGATGACGATGATAATGATAACATACCTATACATAGCAATCCGGCGTCAAGACCGCTACTCGACTCAAGCATCCCATCCCCATGGTGTAAGCACCCTCCAAGAACCTCAAGGCAAGGACTATGGTGAAGGAGAAGGGGAGTGACGTCATCTAGGTTTAGGAAATGAAGTGCGGAAATGATTTGAGGTTTCACGAAACACGATTTATAACTGCCCGCTGCAAACCCGTTACTCGATCGAGTAACTAACTTACTCGATCGAGCTCCCAAGCTACTCGATCGAGCAGCCTCAGCTAGATCGAGTAACACACAAGCCAAAGCTCAAATCGTCATCAGTCATCACTCGTAAGGTTTCCGAAGGTCAAGATACGTGTCTAAGGCCGGTCAACATCAGTCAACGGGTCCTTAAAAGGATGGTTATTACAGTTACACATATCGCCCGCCGTCTCTTTCCTGATTTCCCCTGGGGGATGATGCCCATCGGACACGCGGAGCCAGACCTTGATAGTTTGTGTCTACTTTCTGTGTCATACATGAAGCATCTATATTGGCTGACTGATGATTTTACGTGGAAGATGTCCATGTACTTGTATGTCCCTTTACCTTATGACACTGTCCCGCCTCTTATTCCTATGTCTCATGTTAAGAATAGAGCAGTCCGACCTCCTTTTCCCGTCTACCACCTTCCTTACATGCTGCCCGAGAAGTCCACTTCTCGCTCTAGGCAGCCTTCTCGGTTCACTAGAGAGGTGGGCTAGTCTTCTAGGGCACCACGTGCCTGGCCTCGTGCTTCTCCACACACTTCACCCTCTACTACTGAGACCGAGACTGGACCTCAACCGGTATATCCGGCCCACTTTATTTGTCCACCTCCTTTTGAGCCTCCACTGGTCATGGATTAGGGGGGTGTGATTCCCTTCTACTTGATTTGTGCAGGTGTACATATATGATGGAGCTGAACCAGGCTTTAGCTAGGTTCCCTGTGTAGGACCACTACGCTCGTTCCAGATGGGTGACACCAACTGGGTGGCCACATCCATCTTACTACCGTTACCCGGAGGCCGGGTATCCTTACACTGCTACTATAGAGGAGGACACAAATGAGGTGGAGGAGAGGTACCATGCTGGGCTTGCTTCACGCTCCCGAGAGAGGAAGGAGGATGACGCTGACTACCTTGCGAGAGACGGCTAGTAGCTGCTGGCTACGACCTCCCCTTGGTTTTGGCTGGTTTGGGGAGGTCTTTTGTGCGCCTTATTTTGTGAGTTTCTCTTCCTTTTCTACTTTACTTGTTTTCATCTTGTTTTGCGTACCCTTTTTCCCATATATTTTGATGCTGCTGGTGATTTGCTGATCACAATGACGGCATTGTGTGATTTGGTTTTGGGAGGGTATGCATTTGTCTACTTGCATCCATTTGCATTTTTTTTGCATTTCTGTTTGCATATTTCTTGCATTTCCGTACGCATTGTTTATTGCTTTAATAAATAAAAAAAATACAAAAATACAAAAATACAAAAACATGTTTTCTTTTTGCATATTAGGTCGAGTCGGAATGGTAGATTACAATGATGAAACCGCTTATGTGCTTTTATTTATAGCCCAAGCCTTGCATTGCCATATCCATTGTTGTACGGTCATTGCATAGTCTACGAGGTTTTGTTTAATTTTGCTGAACGAATAGACTTGACTTAATATCGACAACCTACTCAAAATTTCTGAGGTATAGAGCTAAATAAACTGATGACATTCATGATCAATTTCATTCTAGGATGAGAGTAGTACTCCTTATAAGACATGTGGAGAGACATCCTTTTTCTTCCTATTTTACCCTCGAGCCTCACATTAGCCAAACTGACTTGTTTTGACCCAATTGTTAACTACATTCCTATATAGCCTACTCTAGTCAAGCTAAGACGGTTAATAATTTTGGGTACGTGTGTATTTGTCGATCTTGGCATTCTATTTTGTTATGAAGGGTCTGAGAAGAAGAAAATGAAATTAAAAAAAATAACATGAAAAAGAAAGAAAAAAAATGATGAAAAAAAAATGAAGAAGTTGAAAGAAAAAAAGTAGAGATTCATTTTACTCCTATGTAGTTATTCCATATTATCTGAGGAGTATTTACTGCTTTGGTGCGTGAGTTTTGTGCCACTTTCGGCATCACTTCGTCTTATATGGTTGGGTTGTTGAGTGGGGTTTGTTACTATTGGTTTTGTTTGGTACTGGCTTGGCTCTTACCTCCACTTTTCCAAATCAATTTGCCCCTTCTTACCCAATTACCTCACTTCACCATATTTGTAAGTCGTCGGCAAGTGACTTGGTCCTATTTGGTTGGAATGCATATGTAAGGTCGGCAAAGATAATTATCATGTTAGATTGCATGCGTGTTCTTATAGGTTGAAGTTAGGTGAGTGTCTTATTTTCTTTTTGTTCTTACACTATATAATCTCACCATGTTCTTCAATGAGTGATGAGCGACCCGTGAGAGTCCGATATATACGAGTCTTGAAAGGTCGAAGGTTCAACAGTTTTATCATTAGTATAACACGTTTGCGATTGATTTTGTACATTGGTTTTGACTACATGCATTAAATCGGTTTAGGCGTATAAAGCATAGTTAGCTCTGAGCTTGTCTACCGTTCCATTAGTTGTCTTTGTCCTTAGTCTTTGCTTGCTTGGGGACAAGCAAGGGTTCGGTTTGGGGAGGTTTTATGCATGCCTATTTTATACTTTTTATTCTATTCATTAGCACACATTTCTATGCCATTTTGAGTAGCGTAAGCTACTCTTCTCCCATTAATTTGCTACTTTGTGTTATTTTATATTATTGCAGATTTGGACCCGAAGGAGTGTAAACAAGCCAAAACTGTAATACTACGGTTTTATGAGTCTTTGGGTACTCTATCGAGTGGGGCTTACTCTGTCGAGTAAGTAGTTTTTGACGCAAAACAGTAGACTGCCTGTAGGGTACTCGATCGACTAGGTTGGGTACTCGATCGAGTAAGGGGCACTCGATCGACTAAGTGCCTTACTCGATCGAGTAAGTGAGTTTACGGGCTGAGTTTTGACGGGTTTTGTTAATGATGCGAGATTAATATATAATGATGACCGTCACTTTTCTTAATCTCTTTAACATTCTAAAAACCTACTTGAGAAGAAAGAAGTTACGTAAATTTCTTTCATCGCATCATTAGCAAATCCCCAAGGTTAGGAGTGTCGGATCATCTTGTTCTTTATATCGTTGCGATAGTCGTGTCGGGAGTAAGTTCCTTGTACCATTTATGTTGGGTTTCGTTGTATTTCTTTAAAACCCTAATTGGGTGATTTTGGGGGGTTTTGGGTGATTAGTATGCATGTGGTGGTAATTGTATGTATGTTTGTTATATGAGGAGATTTCATAGAGGAAAGATTCTGATTAGCTGCTAAGACCATCTGTGGTGTTGTATTTCAGGTAGGGTTTCCCTACTCAGTATTAGTTACATGGCTTGTGGTGTTGATGTTGGTAATGTTGTTGTTGTTGATTGAATAATTATCGTATTGGATTCTGATTTGGTGATTGTTGGTAGACGTATTGTATTATCGTATAACTGTCTATGATCTTCAGGGTGCGTCCCTGGCTGAGTGGAGTCACTTGCGGGAGTGGATTCACGCCCTTGATTTGCCTTCTGTGGAACCCGCCACCGAAGGAATGTGCACATTAATGGACATGAGTTTATCGCTCGGATAAGATGAGCGGGGCTTAGGTGGGAACGGTTGCGGTCCCCCACTGGCAGGGCTTCACGTTATTTACTTTTAAGTATGTTTCCTTATTATCTCTTGATTATCATTGCCTCGGGAAACCGAGATGGTAGCACTTCCATGCCTTAAGTGGTTCTGGTAAGGCACTTGGAGTATGGGGGCATTACAAAGTGGTATCAGAGAGACGATCTTGAAACTTGTAACCAATGAACCTAATGAACATAGGGAGTTAAACTAAAATGAACCCGGGGTAGAGGTTGTAGGAGCTAATGCAAAGACTTGGGAGACGTCCTAAAGTCGCGAACTCGCCCTACAATTTTGAACCGGTCACCATGGGATATGAGTCGGGATCGCTATGTGTTTATCTTGTGAATTGTGTATCTTTATAGTAATATGTGGTATGAATCGGTGGAGGTATGTGTGATGAGAATGGGGAATGTGTAGAGAAAGATGGTGATGATGTGATTTTATATGTTGTTGGTTGAAAGCATGAAAGCATGATAACTGATTTATGATGTGGCATTTTAGAAATATGGAGGGAGGGTGTTTTTGTTTGAGTATAGAGGAGTTATATATATATATATATATATATATATATATATATATATATATATATATATATATATATATATGTTGTTGGTTGTCGTTTATATGAAAGTATAATAGCTGAAAGTTTGAGTAAGAGTATGCGGGTAGTGTACGAGTCTGCATGACTCGATCGAGTGGGTGGCACTCGATCGAGTGGGGTCAATTCGACCGAGTAGTTGGTTTTGTGATTTTTTGGACAGTAGTATGTTTGTGTGGCACACGATCAAGTAGGATAGACAACTCGATCGAGTGGGGTCAGCTCGATCGAGGGGGTGATTGGCTCGATCGAGTACGTCTTAGAGAGCTTTTTGGTCAAATTCTGTTTTTTGTGGCACTCGATCGAGTAAGGTAGGTAACTCGATCGAGTGGGTGGTGAGACTCGATCGAGTAGGTGTTATACAGGTCAGATTCATGTTTTGAGATATGGGCTAGGTGTTTATGTTTATCTTTTCTTATATAGTTACAAGATGCCGCCAAAAAGAACCGCTTTGTATGCTAGGGCTGAAAACATGAGCATTGATGAGATAGTAAAGATGTTGGAGCATCAAGATGCTCTCACTGAGGCTTTGAAGATGGTTGGAAAGGATAAGGAAGAGAAACCTGATCACTCTAAGATCAGTATGCATATTGCGAGGTTTAACCCTATGGAGTACTTGGGAACAAGGGCGCCGATTCTGCTGGATAATTGGCATAGAGAGATGGAGAATATTCTCAATCTAGTTCATTGCCCGGAGGAGTTGAAAGTGAAACAAGCTGCGTTCTACCTGAGGAAAGCTACCGGTGAGTGGTGGGATAAGGTTAAGGTGAGTGCTTTGGAGTTGTATGTGAAGCAGGGGTTCCCTGCTATACCGTGGGATGAGTTTAAGAAAGCTGTGAGGAGAGAGTTTGTACCGGAGCATGTGCGCAGTAAGCTGAGGGAGGAATTCGATGATTTTAAAATGACATCTGACATGACCGTTGCTGAGTATTACCATAAGTTTAATGAGAAATTGAGATATGCTGAGGATATGGGGCTGAACCAAGATAACTTGGCATTGAGGTTTGAGAAGGTGTTGACACCCAAGATTATGGAGAAGTTACCGGTAGGGGTCTTTACAGATGTTAAGGAGGTATATGAGCGAGCTGGGAGGGCTGAGAGGATGGTAGAGATGACCAATGAGAGAGTTTCTGAAAAGAGAAAGGCTGAGAGTGAGAGTGGTGGTCACTCCAGTTACAAGAGGGGTGGTCATAACCAGGTGAGAGCGTACTCTTCAGGTTCAGGGTTTAGTACTGGAGCTTCTTACGGGCGTGGTCGTGGAGGTAGGAGCAACAGTTAGGGGATAACTTGTTTTAACTGTGGCGGTTTGGGCCACAAGAGGCATGAGTGCATCAATGCTGTGGGTGGGAGTTTCCAGAGACCGTCACAGGGGAGTTTTTCTCGGGGTCTTTCGCAGAGTTATGCTAGTAACAGACCGGCTGGATCGTGGAATAACCGGGGTGGTCACAGTAACAACAATGGTGAGGCTAACCGCAATGGCGGTAATTCATATCAGAAACCAGTGACGAACAACAACCAGGGGTCGGCAGCTAAGCCGACTACTTCAGCTAGTAATGTCCAGGGTGGTGGGCAGAAGACTAGTGGTAAGCTACTTATGATGGAGAAGAAAGCAGCTGAGGATGATGCTCACGTTATCACCGGTACTTTTCTTGTTAATGGAGTCTTTACCTTTGTTTTATTTGATTCAGGAGCGTCACAATCGTTTGTATCTTCGAGTCATGCTAAGCTGTTGGGTTTGAGAGAGTATGAGTCTCTAACAGAGGAAGTTTTTATACCGTCGGGTGAGTTTGTATCTTGTGGGCGGTTGTATAGAGGTGTGTGTATGATAGTTGGGCAAGTTGATCTACCTGTAGACTTGTTAGAGTTTCCTTTAGATGGTTTTGAGATGATAGTTGGGATGGATTGGTTGGGAAAGTACAAGGCTAAGATATATTGTCATCAAAAGAGGGTTTCTTTGAGAGGTCCTAAGGGGATTAGTGTGTCTTATCGTGGGTTTGTTGTCAAACCCAAAGTTAAGTTGATTGCAGCAGTGACCTTGAAGTCTTATCTGAGGAAGAGGTGTTTGTTGATCTTGTGTCATGTGAGGGATCATCGTATGGAGAGTCCGACAGTTAAGCAGATACCAGTGGTGGGAGAGTTCCCAGATGTCTTTCCAGAGGAGATACCGGGGTTGCTGCCGAAGAGGGAGATAGATTTCAGTGTTGAGTTGAAACCGGGGACATGGCCAATCTCTAAGGCACCGTACCGTATGGGTCCTAAGGAGTTGGAGGAGCTGAAGAAACAGCTGGATGATCTGATTGAGAAGGGATACATTTGACCTAGTGTATCACCGTGGGGAGCACCGGTTTTGTTTGTGAAAAGAAAGATGGGAGCTTGAGGTTGTGCATCGATTATAGGGAGCTGAACAGAGTTACAATGAAGAACAAGTATCCTTTGCCGAGGATAGATGATTTGTTTGATCAGTTGAATGGTGCAGCAGTCTTTTCTAAGATCGATTTGAGGTCGGCTTACCGTCAGGTGAAGATTCTGTAGGAAGACATACCAAAGACAGCTTTTACATCGAGGTATGGTCATTATGAGTATGTTGTGATGTCATTTGGGTTGTCTAATGCACCAGCAGTGTTTATGGATTTATGAACCGGGTCTTCAGTCAGTTCTTGGGTTGTCTTTATTGATGATATCTTAGTCTTTTCTAAGACTAAGGAGGAACATGAGGAGAATTTAAGGCTAGTGTTGCAGACTTTACGAGACAATCAACTGTATGCAAAGTTGTCCAAGTGTGAGTTCTGGTTAGAGGAAGTTGCTTTTCTGGGGCATGTGATTTCAAAGAAGGGTGTTGCTGTGGATTCTGCGAAGATAAATGCAGTTACTCGGTGGGAAGCACCGAAGAATGTGGCTTAGATCAGGAGTATCTTGGGTTTAGGTGGGTACTATCGATGGTTCGTTAAGGATTTTTCTAAGATAGCTAGACCGATGACAGCTTTGATGAGGAAAGAGAACAGGTTTCGCTCGGATGAAAGTTGTGAGACGGCGTTCCAAACAATAAAGGAGTGTTTGACCAAAGCTCCAATCTTAGCATTACCTGAAGGGAGTGAGAACTTTGAGGTGTATACAGATGCTTAAAAGAATGGTTTCGGTTGTGTCTTGATGCAGAACGGGAAAGTGATTGCATATGCTTCTAGGCAGCTGAAGCCTTATGAGGATAATTATCCGATGCATGATTTAGAGTTGGGTGCGGTTGTGTTTGCTCTCAAGATTTGGAGGCACTATCTATATTGGGCGACCTTTAAGGTGTTTTCAGATCAAAAGAGTCTCAAGTACATCTTCACTCAAAAGGAGTTGAACATGAGACAGAGGAGGTGGATGAAGTTGATTGGGGATTATGACATGGATATTATATACCATGAAGGGAAAGCTAATGTGGTTGTGGATGCTCTGAGCAGGAAAAGTGTGCATTCTCTTTGCACGGCTGTGTCTTTGATGAGGTTGAGAGATGAGGTGGGGAAGTTAGGGATACATATGATACAAAAAGGGGACGCTATAGAGGATTTGACAGTGGAGCCAGATCTTTATGATGATATTCGTAGGAAACAGGTGTTAGATCCCAAGATTTAGGAGTGTAGGGCTGGAGTAGAGAAAGGGACAGTGTCTAGATTTGAGGCAGTGTGAGATTTGATGGGAGATGGTGTGTTCCTATTAATGAGGAGTTGAAGAAGATAATCATGACAGAGGCTCATTGTACACCATATTCGGTACATCCAGGTGAGGACAGGCTATATAAGGATTTGAAGAAGACTTTCTGATGGCCTGGGATGAAGAAACAAACAACAGAGTTTGTGGCTCGTTGTTTAACATGTCAGAGAGTTAAAGGGGAGCAGCGACGACCACAAGGTAAGATTCAGTATCTTGAGGTACCTGAGTGGAAGTGGGAGTCCATTTCTATGGATTTTATCGTTGGTTTGCCGAGGAGTCCAAGTCAGCTCATTTTTTGCCAATGAAAGATACGTGGACCAAGATACAGTTAGCTTTGGATTATAGGAAGCACGTGGTTCGATTGCATGGGGTGCCTAAGGATATAGTGTCCGATAGAGATTGCGAGGTTTATATCACGGTTTTGGAAAGAGTTGCAGGAGTCTATGGGAACTACCTTAAAGATGAGTACATCATTTCAACCTACGACAGATGGCCAAACGGAGAGGACCATCAAGACTTTAGAGGACATGTTGCGAGCTTGTGTTATGGATTTTGGTGGTAGCTGGGAACAGAGGTTAGACATAATTGAGTTTTCTTATAACAACATCTATCACACTAGTATTGGCATGGCACCGTTTGAGGCTTTATATGGGAGGAGATGTAGGAGTCCGATTTGTTGGGATGATAGAGCTGAGGCAGTGGTTTTAGGACCAAAGATGGTACAGGAGATGGTGGAACAGGTTAAGCTGATCAGACAGAAGATGAGAGCGGCCCAGGATCGTCAAAAGAGTTATGCAGATTTACATCATCGTGACATAGAGTTCAAGGTTGGGGAAAAGGTTCTTTGAAAGTGTCTCCTATGCATGGGGTCATGAGATTTGGGAAGAGAGGGAAGCTCAGTCAGAAGTTTATAGGACCATATGAGATTTTGGATCGCGTGGGCGAGGTTGCATATCGGTTAGCTTTACCAGCTGCTTTGGATAGGGTGCATAATGTGTTTCATGTGTCTCAGCTGCGGAACTATGTGAGTGACCCTTCACATGTATTAGAGGTAGAGAACATCGAGTTGGACGAGTCCTTGTCTTATCTTGAAGTGTTGAAACAGATTCTTGATCGCAACGTTAGGAAAACTAGACATGGGGAAACGGTTTTGCTTAAGATTCTTTAGTCTAACTATGAAGTTGAGGAGGCTACTTGGGAGGCGGAGGAGGCTATGAGGGAGCGGTATCCGTCTCTTTTTGATCAGGTATGTGTGGTTATGTGTGGTTACGGGGTAGTATCCATGTTTCTTTTAGGGGGGTAGGAGATGATTGCATAGAGTTTTTACAAGTTTTTGCATGTCTTATGTTGGTTTGGTACAGTTAGTGGTTGTCTTGAGTCGAGTTGGGTGTTGTGTTGGGAGTTGTGTTTTGAGTTTTGTTTCGAATTTTGGTTGTGTTGTTATGTCGGAGTAGTGTTGGTATGTTTGTTTTTGTTTATGGGTTGAACTTCGGGGACGAAGTTCTTTTTAAGGAGGGAAGACTGTAATACTACGGTTTTATGAGTCTTTAGGTACTCTATCGAGTGGGGCTTACTCTGTCGAGTAAGTAGTTTTTGACGCAAAACAGTAGACTACCTGTAGGGTACTCGATCGAGTAGGTTGGGTACTCGATCGAGTAAGGGGCACTCGATCGAGTAAGTGCCTTACTCGATCGAGTAAGTGAGTTTGCGGGCTGAGTTTTGACGGGTTTTGTTAATGATGCGAGATTAATATATAATGATGACTGTCACTTTTCTTAATCTTTTTAACATTCTAAAAACCTACATTAGAAGAGAGGAGTTACGTAAGTTGCTTTCATCGCATCATTAGTAAATCCCCAAGACTAGGAGTGTCGGATCATCTTGTTCTTTATATCGTTGCGATCGTCGTGTCGGGGGTAAGTTCCTTGTATCATTTATGTTGGGTTTCTTTGAGTTTCTTTAAAACCCTAATTGGGTGATTTTGGGGGTTTTGGGTGATTAATATGCATGTGGTGGTAATTGTATGTATGTTTGTTATAGGAGGAGGTTTCGTAGAGGAAAGATTCTGATTAGCTGCTAAGACCGTCTGTGGTGTTGTATTTCAGGTAGGGTTTCCCTACTAAGTATTAGTTACATGGCTTGTGGTGTTTATGTTGGTAATGTTGTTGTTGTTGATTGAATAATTATCGTATTGGATTCTGATTTGGTGATTATATTAGTTACATGGCTTGTGGTGTTGATGTTGGTAATGTTGTTGTTGTTGATTGAATAATTATCGTATCGGATTCTGATTTGGTGATTATTGGTAGAAGTATTGTATTATCGTATAACTATCTGTGATCTTCGGGGTGCGTCCCTGGCAGAGTGGAGTCACTTGCGGGAGTGGCTTCACGCCCTTGATTCGCCTTTTGTGGAACCCGCCACAGAAGGGATGTGCACATTAATGGACATGGGTTTATCGCTCGGATAAGATGAGCGCGGCTTAGGTGGGAACGGCTGCGGTCCCCCACTAGCGGTGAGGAGTACTTGTTGCGACGGGTACTCTGGCAGGACTACACACTTCAGTGTGTAGTCAGATATGTGGAGATAGAGTGGAGTTGTGGTGACTGAGATGTTGGAATTAAGTTGTTTGTATTATCGTTTTATTACAGCTGTTTATTTTGTGTAATTAGTACTGACTCCGTTTAAATGTTTTAAAAAATGTGGTGATCCATTCGGGGGTGGTGAGCAGTTATTGATAAGGTATGAGACGATGCGTATGGGATAGCTGGGATGAGTCATCATGTTACAGTTTAGAAGTCTTCCGCTGTGTCAGACATTTTATAGTTTTGATAGTAGACAGTTTTCAGAACATTGTATTTCGATTTAACAGTTTTGGAGTTGGCATGTAATCACTTTAAACGTTATTTACTTTTAAGTATGTTTGCTTACTGTCTTTTGATTATCATTGCCTCGGGAAACCGAGATGGTAACACTTTCATGCCTTAAGTGGTCCTGGTAAGGCACTTGGAGTATGGGGGTATTACAAAGTGGTATCAGAGAGACGATCTTGAAACTTGTAACCAATGAACCTAATGAACATAGGGAGTCAAACTAAAATAAACCCGGGGTAGAGGTTGTAGGAGCTAATGCAAAGACTTGGGAGACGTCCTAAAGTCGCGAACTCGCCCTACAATTTTGAACTGGTCACCATGGGATATGAGTCGGGATCGCTATGTGTTTATCTTGTGAATTGTGTATCTATATAGTAATATGTGGTATGAATCGGTGGAGGTATGTGTGATGAGAATGGGGAATGTGTAGAGAAAGATGGTGATGATGTGATTTTATATGTTGTTGGTTGAAAGCATGAAAGCATGATAACTGATTTATGATGTGGCATTTTAGAAATATGGAGGGAGGGTGTTTTTTTTTAGTATACAAGGGTTATCTTTATATAAAGAGGGACTAGAACAATATTATCATCTTGGAATGCGTGAAGACGTAGGGAAGCATGATAAACTGATGATGGAAGCTGTTGTCACCCCAGGAAAGTCGATCGACTGCTACTTCTTGTCGATCGACTGACTTCAGCTTAGGAAGAAGTCGATCGACCGTTCTTTTAGTCGATCGACTAGTTTTCATACCAGGCCGTGTTGATTAAGTCTTAATTCGGCCCATTATTTGTTTAATTAACAAATCTTAGCTATCTTTATATAAAGAGGGACTGAGAACAATATTAGGTCATCTGGACTTTTGCTACAAAACACTGTTACACGTTGCTTTGTTGGGGAATTTTCGGATCGTAAACTTTGTAATCTTCTTTCCTTATTTCGGTAATTAATTAACCTTCGTTCTTCAAGTTCTTAATTCTTGTTGTTTTGCTCTTATCATTCTTCTTTATTAGTTGCGAGTTTCATGCTAGATCGTTGTTTATATCTTATCATTATGTTTAATTCAAACTTTATTATTATTATTGTTGAGTTTATCGTACCAATTATGCGTAGCTAAATTCCCTATGCTAGGATTTAGGGGAACCACGGTTTTATGATGATATTCTATTAAGTTTTTAGGTCTGGCCTTTTACTCCGTCTGAATTGTAATCGTACCACTTAATTGCGGTTTTATTTAGTTAAATGCATGTGACTAATTGACCACCTTGTTAAACCTTGACCTGGATCGAGAGATTTGAAAAAGTGAAGACTTGCCATGAACAATATAATACTCTAATTAGGGCGAGAGCAAATTAGAAGTGTTTCTAGGGCGAATAGTGGATCGAGAGGACCTGTTCATTACCCTTCAGACCATTTTATGTTTACTGTTGACCTGACCTTAGACCGTTGTAGACCGTGGTGAACCGACTATCCTAGCTATTTCTCTATATATTTTTAGACCAAATTTCTTATTTGTTTAATCTTTCCTTATGCTACATTAGTTTTAGTAATCAATCAAACAACCCCCGAATTGTTACTTAGATAGACTATAATTAGCAGATAGAACACATTTGTCTCTCTGTGGATATGATCCCGACTACCTCTACTGCATTAGTATAGGCCAATTGGTTTATTTTTGATAAGTGCGCGATTTAGCATGTCATATATCTCGTTTTTCACGGGAATAAATTTGTGGCCACATGAGTTATTATCCACGGGAGATCCGTGTCTAAAAATTCAATTCTGGGCACGTGCTTGTTTTTTCCGTGGCTAATTCTTTGCCACGACCACTTGCACCACGAAAGGTATTTCCGTGGCGAAATACTTTAGCCACGGGAATTTAGCACCTGCCCCACAAATTTAAAGGTGGCCTAAGTGATCATTTGTAGTAGTGGTTGTTTAGAAGGGAAAACGTGAATGGATCAAAGTTTGAAACATATGCCAGTAGTTTAGCTGTCCGGGTATCATGTTAGTCTTAAAACAGAGTATCCCAGGAAATCCCATCTCTTTGATATCTGCAATTTGCAGCTCAAAGAGACCGCTGTTTATGGAATGTAAAAGAGCGCTAGGATTCATCCTTGTTGTTAGAACCGAGAAACTTCATGTTCGAACACAATCAGCTTGGTGTTTGCTTGTACTAGCTTCTTCTTGGTGTTTACTACTGTTGCCAGTTACTTCTATGGCTAACTTTCCTGGTCTGGATTTCGTCATGGCTACACCTGTAACCAGAAAAAATGTAGATAACCATCTGGCCCACCTGCGCTGAAGCTATTTGCTCAAAAACCACAGAGTACGATGGCAATTTGACTAAGTCATGAGATAGGCATCTCGACCAGCCCCAACCCACCAGTACTAGTTGGTCATCCATCGGTGTCATTCACGAGATATACTCACTAATTATGGTATAAGTGAGTTTATACTTTATTATCTCACTTCACTCATAAGCGCGCTTATAATTAGACCCTGTTTGGTAATCTGCGGATTAATTTCAGCAGAAGCAGATTGTAAAAACAGATTATAAATGACAGATTTTATTATAAAGTTTGACCAACATATTATAATTAGCATAATTAGTTTAAGTATTTGGTAATTAACAGATTAAGATTAGTAGATTAACAATTTTCTTTGTAAAATAGGGTAAACTTTTCTGTTTTAAAATATGCTAACCAATATGCTGGGTAAACGGCATATTGTAAAACAACATATTGAAGGTCAATATGTTGTTCAATATGTTGTTTTACAATATGCTGTTTACCAAACACTAAGGCCCTAATTGGTACTCAGCAGATTAATATTAACAGAAGCAGATTGGTCAAGTAGATTATAAATGACAAATGGGATTGACAGTGAAGTGTTCGGTAATTAGCGGGTTTAGATTAATAGATTGTTGTATCTATGGATAAATAGTTGACAATTTTATTTTTCACAATCTACTAAGATGAATATGCTGAGAGGAGCAGCATATTGGAAAACAGTAGATTGGAGCTCAATATACTATTTCAATATGACATTTACCAAAACACTCAAATTAGTAGATTGATGAGTCAAATATGCTAAAAACATTGAATATGCTAAAAATTTACCAAACACTCCCTAAAACTCTTAAATATGCTAAATTCCGCAAATATGTCGTTTACCAAATATTCCATTAAGGAGAAAAGCCTCTTTAGTTTCTTTTTCTTCTTAACATTTCGTTTGATTTGGTGTTGTTTGGTATTTGATTTGTTGGATTCTTTATAAACAGTTTTTATTTGTTTAATTACTCATGCCTTGCTACTAATTAGCTACTCCCCCCATTTCACCCATTTCTTTACATTTACTTTTTGGTACTATTAATGAGTGAAGAGAATTTTTAATATAATTTCTAGTATATATCATAAAATATAGTCATGTAAGATTTTTTTTTCGCTAAAATGTAAGTAGTATTATAAAGAAACGGGAACCATTTGAGTACGAGTTACATGGAACTGGCCATCCAAGCCCTTACATAATCACAGCCCGCATAAACAAGGCCCAAAAAGGGAAAGCAACAAAACACAGCTTAAGACAACAAAACAAACTTTTCACTTTCCCTTTTCCTCTCGTGAAAACCGCTCATTTCCAATTCTTCAAGTTCATCAGTTCCATCAAACCCCTATCACGCGATGTAGCTGGTTTATGGAAACAAGTGCTGAATTGATCCTCAATTACTCTATCATTCTCCGAGCTACCTGTTCTGGTCGTTGAATGGTCTGCTCATACCTCGCAAGATTGCGTTGTGACCAGATCTGATAAATACATGCATTTAAGATTGAATTCATCAGATTCTTTCTCAAGGTTGTGCCTATTTGTCTCTTCCTCTAGTTATGAACATCTTGGTAAGGTAAGTTTTCATTTGTCCATTTTTTAGCACATTCAATAATGGTCCTACTGTAAGGACATTCAAAAAAGAGGTGCTCGAGAGTCTTAGCAGTAGATCCGCATATTTAACAGGTATCATCAGAGCTAATGCCAAGTCTATTCAACTTAACATTAGTATTCATGCTTCTATGATAGTATAACCAGGTGATGAATGCATGCTTTGGGATTGTCCATTTGGTCCAAATAAATTTGTGGCATTGAACAATCTCCCTTTTATCTCGAAATCTATCATACTCCTTAGCATTGAAATATTTTTTACTTATGGACCATTGCTGGTAATTACTGTTTTCTGCCATTGCATTTTTTACCTTGCATATTTTACGCCAGCACTAACTGGAGTCAGGGAGGATTATACTCTTGCCAGGAAGCCTGCTTTATATATATATTTGATTGACCCATCTCACCCATAGATGATCAGCCTTTGAAGCAATCCACCACACTAATTTGCCCACTGCTGCCTGATTCCAAATATGGTCATTTTTGAGACCCAAACCTCCTTCCCTATGAGGTCTACAAATTTAGCCCATGAGACTGATGAAGTTTTCATGTAATCCACTCCTCCATCCCATAAAAAGTTCCTGCAGATGCTCTCAATTCTTGCAATAACACCAGTAAGAAGAATAAATATAGAGGCCCAATAGTTGTGAAAAGTCTTTAGAACTGGCCTGATTAAGATAAGCCTGTCAGCATATGATAGCTTTCTAGTCCGAATCCCCCTTATTTTTGCTATCACTTTGTCAATTAAGGGTATACAATCTTGAGCATTTAGTCTAGTAGTTTTAATAGGGACCCCCAAGTATCTGAAAGACAGATTGCCTTCTACCATACCAGATACCTTGAGAATATCTCTCTTAAGCCCTTCAGTGACACCATTAAAATAAGCATTTGATTTGCCCTTACTCATCTTGAGTCCAGAAGTTTTGGATAAAGTGGAAAAGGTTATGAGCATGATCATAATGGACTCTACCTCCTCCTTGGAGAATATGAGTAAGTCATCAGCAAACATGAGGTGGTTAAGCTTAACAGACTTACATAAAGGATGAAACCTGAAATTACTGTTCTCTGTGGTAAAGGCTAGTAATCTGGATAAGTAGTCCATGCAAATAGTGAAAAGTAAAGGGGGGAGGGGGTCCCCTTGCCTTAAGTCTCTCTGACCCTTAAAGAAACCAAATGAGTCCCCATACATACTTAGAGAGTAGGTGGCAGTGGATACACATTGATTGACCCATTCCCTGAATTGTCTAGGAAACTTCATAGCCTTTAGTAGCTGCCTGAGAAAATCCCACTCTATAGTGTCAAAGGCCTTTTGCAAGTCTATTTTGAAGAGGCATCTTGGTGAAACTGATTTCCTGCTATAAAGCCTGATAATATCTTGACAAATCAAGATATTCTCCATAATACTTCTACCCTGTATAAAACCTCCTTGATTAGGAGCAAGTAAATCTGGGAGCAGTGAGGCCAACCTGTTGCAAATTAGCTTAGAAATATATTTATATATTACATTGCAGCAGGCTATAAGTCTGTATTGTAGCATAGTGGTAGGCCTCTCCACTTTTGGAATCAAAGTTATCAAAGTTGAATTCAGCTTCTTAAGAAGTTGACCAGTCTGGAAAAAACCCAAATTTGCATCAGTGATATCCTCCCCTACAATCTCCCATGAGTCTTTAAAGAATTTGCTAGAATATCCATCTGGGCCTGGCGCTTTATCATTAGGGATTTGAAATATGACATTCTTCGCTTCCTCCCTTGAAATTGGAGCCAAAAGTTTTTGTGTATGCTCAATGCTACACAGCTTGCCCTTCTACACCACTCTAGTATTCACCTTAATTACTTATTCTTGGGATCTCAGGAGCATCTTGTAATAGTCCAAAAAAGCTGCTTGGATACTCTCCTCAGTAGTGCAAAATTGACCAGTATGGTCCCTTATCTGAGCAATAAAATGTTTGTTTCTCCTTGCTTTTATAACCCCATGAAAATAAGCAGAATTCACATCTCCCTCTTCAATCCAATGAGCTTTAGCCTTTTGTCTAAGGAAATTCAGTTTGGCCTCTTGGAGTACTTTTGAGGCTTGATTAGCCTCATATTCTTGCCTCATAAGTTCCATGTCTCCTGGTTTTTGTATCAAAGCTTGCTGCAGCTGAATAAGTTTAATGTGGCCTATATCAGCAGCCTTCTCAATGTCAGAAAAATGATCTCTATTTATCTTCTTGAGCCCAGCTTTCAAACCTTTCAATTTTTTGACCACCCTGAACATTTTTGTGCCTACAATATCCTGTTGCCAACAATTCTTAACACAATCCAAAAAATCAGGAGCTATACTCCACATATTGGAATATTTAAATGACCTTTTCCTGCTGCTTTGTGCTTGAGTTTCACTCACAATGCAAGGAGTATGGTCACACATTCCCTCAGGGAGAAAGTTAGCAAAGAAATTAGGGAAATTGATCATCCAGTCATGAATGACTAGGAGTCTATCCAGTCTACTGTATACCCTTGATTCTGGGGGCTGCTTATTATTCCACGTATAAAAAGCTCTTAATGCTGGCATATCAGTTAGATGGCAGGAAGTCATACAATCATGAAAAGGATCAGCTTTTACATTAGTGACATTCCCTCATAGCCTTTCATGCTCATGTAAAACACAATTAAAATCCCCACCAAGAGCCCAAGGCCCTATAGTGATCCCAGCAAGTCTTTTAAGGTTAGGTTTTCCTTTCTCCAATTCCATTAAAAGCATAAATAAAAGTCATAGTAAACTGCTTCTGACCAATCCTATCCATGACAGACATGTGAATATATTGAGGATCATATTCAAGAAATTGAATGTCCACCATATTAGGTTTCCATAAAACCCATACTCTACCTCCTCTGTGAAGAGCATTATTAGTGCTAACTGCCCAATCTTTAAAAATAGTACTCACAACCTTAGAAACTTTATTAGATTTTATTTTGGTTTCAAGAAGTCCAAAATAACCTACATTATTATTGTGCAAAAATTTATTAATAAAAACTTGCTTCTCCTCCTTATTCATACCCCTTACATTCCAAAAACCAAAATTCATCATTGATTAATATTAAGAGGATCAATACCATTCAGACCAATGCCAATTTTAGGGAAATTTGCTCCACTCAAAATCTCCTTGTAGGTAGGTGAGACTTGCCCTGAGCTCTGAATGACCTGAGTTGGTCTTGTTCTGATACATCTCACAGGTGAAATAGAACTAGCAGTAGATGGCTTGGATACAGGTGTGATCTCCACAATACCAGTTTGCTGTTGGACTACAGCACCAGTTTGCTGGTGGACCACAGGTTGCACCCTAGATGACCCCTGCTGAGGAACTGGCTTTCCCATTGGCATATTTACATGTCTCTAGACCTGCTTGATCTGAGGTTTGTGATTCACATCTTTTCCTTTCCTGCAATTGAGAGTTTCATAGCCTATTTGTTTACACTTTGTGCATATGCTTGGTTTCCATTGATACTCAACATCTATTTCCACTAACTTCTGTGTTTCGTCCAAAATTTTTATTTTAGCCGGAAATTTCTGACCCAACTGTAGCTCAACTATCACTCTGGCAAAGCCAAGTCTGGTCTTCCCTTCAGTGGCTGTGTCACTCTTGACATAATTTCCAACCAAAGCAGCTATTTTCTTTAGACTAAGTCCCCAAAATTTCAGAGGCAATTTGTGAAGCCTAATCTATGCAGGTACTTTCTTAACCTCCTCTTTTGTCAATTCCATATCAGGTTGCCACTCACATATGATCAAAGGCTTATTATCAAATAAGAAATATCCACTTTTCAAAACATCCTGTTTCATTTCCTCAGTAGCAAACCTAGCCAAAAATACCCATTAGGTAAAAAAGATAATTTATCAATTGTATATTTATGCCAAATTCGGCCAAGGAGGGTTTGCACCTACTATGAAGCCATATACAGCCGGCTTCCAATAGTTCAATTGAAGAATATCATCTGAGGTGTCATCATCAAGAATTTCCATCACTTTCCTCCCATGATTTTGATACCAAATCTCTTCTTCCTCCTTGTCAGTCATCGCAGCTTCACTATCCTCTGAGTCTTCTACTACATTATCCTCAATAGAAAAGGCAGAAATACCCTTAATGTCATGAATGGACTTGTGCTTCTCACTCTCATCCACATCTGGTTTTCCAAGGATTTTCTCCTTTTCAGTTCGTGTAGCAGACTCTTGATGTTTAGATCGACTAGTTTGTTTAGTCTATATCTTTGTTGCACGTTTTGTCACCATTAGAGAACAGAAAATAGTGTATAAGCAGGATTAAAAAATGGCGGCATTCAAAGTGCTTCTCTCTTTATTTTCTCTCTCTAGGGTTTTCTTAAATCTGGGGTCTCTTTCATCTTAATGAGTACTTTAAGAATATCAAATTTTTATAATTTTTAATAATATGTAAATAAAGATATAAACAAAACAAAATATACATTGGCAAATGTGAAAAAGTAAACGTAAAGATATGGGTGAGACGGAGGAAGTACTTCTCAATAAGAAGGATAAAAAATATTTTAAGGTGTACTTATAGATAAAGAATGAATTAAAAGTAGTATTCCTAACATTTTAGATAGCGATAAGAATTTTAACATGGATGGAAAGTAGTTTTACATAATACAAAACATGAGAGTCAATGTGATTAAAAGGTCAGAAGTTGAATTTAAAACACATGATATGTGTAGACCAATGTATTATCCACTCTACAAGCCCAATGGACACTCGACGGAAGGGGCGAAGTTAAAGTACAAGACAACTGATTGAGCCTAAACCATCACCTTGGTATTTTGGTTACCATAGTCCTCACATGTTTTAAGTCACCAAGCTAAGGTTGAAATTGGGCCAAATAAGGTATTTCAACTAACTTGTTTGACTAAAGTACCTTATTTGGTCCAAATTTCAGCTACCTGATTTTTACATATGTGTTTAATGAGTAGTTTATTTAACAAATAAACTTGCTGGAATATGTGACCTAGGGTTGCATGTGAGGTATACGTTAATTATTTGACCAAATTTGCATATTCACTACATTTTCAACTAATTTGTTAAAACAATTTTAATAAATCAACTACTTTACTAGGTCTTTAATTGTTCCTTAACTAGGTTGAAAGCCCATGCGTTGCACGGGGTAATTAAATTAGTTATAATGGAAAAAAATATTATGAGACTTTAATTTTTACATATAATTATTTATTTACATATGATTACAATATTGCTTTCAATGAAAATAGAAGATAAATACGTACGTACCTACCATTTATTATTTATGCGAGAAAAACAAATAACAAATAAATTTCTCTATTATAGACATAATAATAGAAACTCTAATAAGAGACCTCTAAGACAATACTTACGAGACTCAAAAGATTTTAGGTTGCTGACACGTAAGTTCAAAGATGATTCATATTTATAATCATAGGAATATAGGATCACCCCAATTCGACTTTATACTATATATATATATATATATATATATATATATATATATATATATATATATATATATATATATATATATATATATATATATATATATATATATATATATATTAACCATTTCTATATTATTTTTCAATGTGGGACAAATAACATACTAAGAAATTCACCATCTTTTTCGTACTTAGTACTATACTATGTTCGTACGTTTTCATTTTCTATTTCTTATCATAATTAAAATATGTGCAAATAATAAGAAATATATACACTAATGGTAGCATTTTTTTTACCACGAATCTAATTATATAATTTCCATAATTTTTATTTTTTACGATATTTTTTTGTCAAATGAAATGTATAAGTGTTTATATAAAAATTATATACATCACTTAAATATATTATAGGAAATGTGTATTATACTCCCCCGTATTCATTTTAACTCTCCCCCTTTCCTTTTTCATCTATTCATATAACTCTCCCCCTTTCCTTATTTAGTAAAATTTTATACTTATTTTAATCACCTTATCCCACAACAATACCCCACAATACTCATACTTTATCTTATTTTAATCACCTTACCCCACAACAATACTTATTTTAATCATCTTACCCCACAATAATACCTTTCCTCTCTCCAATTACCTTACACCACCACAATACTTTACAATAAAATAATTCTCCCCTTAATTTGCGTGCCCTTTTGAAAGGGGGGGAGTTAAAATGAATAGGAGGGAGTAATAATTAAAACATTCTCCACATTATTTTTTATATGATATTGTAAGAGCTCTCTAAGACAATACTTGAGAGACTCAAAATATTATTTTGGGTTGATACCTAAGTTTCAAGGATGCATTATATTTATAATCATAGGATCACTCACCTTATGCCAATCTTTCGATGTGGGACAATTCCATTATTTATACGTTCAATTTACGATAGATAACATACTAAGAAGTATACCATCTATAATATGTCCAAATAATACGAAATCTATACTTTAATGATAACATTTTTTTATCATGAATTTGATTATATTATTTTCATAATTTTTTTTAACTATATCATAGGATCAACCACCTAGCTTATGCAATTATTGATCTTTGGGAATATAGAATAAGTATTTTCACTAATCAAATTGTTTAAATTACATATTTTTATTTTTTTTCCTAACACGAATTTTAATATGAAATGGAGGAATCATTAAAATGTATAAATAAATGTAAATGCTTTTTTTTCCTGGTGTGATTTCGATAAATGATTAAAAATAACATTGTGTTTTAGTCTTACTCAAATGTTATGAGACATAATAATTACCTATATTTGAAAGTTAAAAAGATTTAGTTCTACTATTTATCAAAGTAGAAAACTAATTACTGTTTTATTTGTGTATTCACGATCTTTTTATATAACACCTGATTTTATTACTCCCTCCAATTTCATTTATTGTTCCCCTTTCCCTTTTCATCCATTTTTCTTATTGTTCCCTCTTTCCATTTTTGAACAACTTTGTGTGGTCCAAAATCAATTTGGTGTGGGGTCATGTGTATTGTGTGGTCCAAATTGATTCTCTTATTTCTTATGCCAAAAAGAAAGGGGAACAATAAATGAAATTGGAGGGGGTATATTTTATAAATTTTCTATCTTAGTGTAGAGATTATCATTATTTATGACAAATTAATAACCAATTTACGTATATTTAGCACCATTTTATTTTAAGTTGTGATTTTAGTATTAATGAGGTTATTTATACTATCGATTGTCTTAAAATATTCATATTATAATATCACTAATATGTAACCGCTTTTATAATTATTTACGTGATTAATATTTCTATGTTATTGTTATAACTGAGACGTACTGTTATTACAAACTCTTATAAGAGTTATCTAAGTCAATACTTGAGAAACTTAAAATATATAAGAGCTCTCTAAGACAATACTTGAGAGACTCGAAATATTTTGGGTTGATAAATAAGTTTCAAGGATGAATCCTATTTATAATCATGAGATCACCCCACCTTATGATAATTTTCTGATGTGGAACAATTCAACTATTTGTACGTAGTATATTCATAACACCTCCATTATTTTTCAATGTGGAATGAATAATATACTTAGAAATACACCATATTTTTCGAACCTACTTTGACATCCAACCCGATTTAATAATAAGCAAATACTATATCGTACGTTTTTTTTCTATTTTTTTTATCATAATTAAAATATTTGCAAATGATATGAAACTAATACTCTAATGATAATATTTTTTTCACCACGAGTATAATTATATAATTTTCATACCTTTTTTTTTACAATGTTTTTTTGTCAAATGGTATAAGTTTATATAAAAATAATAAACTTCACTTAAATATATATAGAAAATATATCATATTTAGGAGATAATGATACAAACTCTTAAGAGCTCTCTAAGATAATACTTAAGAGACTCAAAAGATTTTGGGTTGATACCTAAGTTCCAAGGATGCCTCCTATTTATAATCATAGGATCACCCTACTTTATGCTAATCTTTCGATTTGGGACAATTCTATTATTTATACGTAGTATATTTACCTCACCAACATTGTTTTTCAATGTGGGACATATAGCATACTATGAAATACACAAATTTTAACATGTGCAAATTATATGAAATTTATACTCTAATGATAGCATTTTTTTTACCACGAATCTAATTATATTATTTCATAATTTTTTAAATAATATTTTTTTGTCAAATGAAATGCAGAAGTTTTCATGTAAAAATAGAAATATGACTTGAATATAAATTAGGAAATATATATACTATATACTATATTATAATAATTAAAAGATTCTCCACTTTATTTTTTACAACAAAAATTATTATTTATGAAACTTTCATAAATTGATTTTTGATGATGTGGACAACTTAGAATCGCTCGAAATAAGCCTATTTTATAAATATATACTAGATTTAATGCCCGAGCCAATTTGTAATATCCTATGATTATAATGTAATAATACTCTAAGGCCCTGTTCTTTTCCATGCACTTAATTTTGTTGAACTGAACATATAAAAACTGTATTGAACTTATAAGAGCTGACTTGAACTTATAGAAGCTGAATTGGACTTATATGAGCTGACTTGAGCCTAAAGGAGCTTAACTTAGAAAATTGGATGACCTAAGTTAACCTAAAACTTGGAGTTCGAATTTATAGGACGATAATAACGTTAAAGTTAATCTTAAAGGTGGAGACTTCTTACCCATAGCGCAACCCCAGTCAAATACCTAGATATAGGTTATGATTTGTAATTTAATATGTAATTTATACTCCAATGTAAATAAAAAGTTAAGATATTATATTATGTCTATGTAGATGTAAGTATCCTTTTTTTTTCAGTTAATTCAAAAACTAAAATAACCTCCTCCAATAATTGGTTTCCATAGTAAGGACATCAAGGCCTTTTTACATGAGACTGACTCCAAATTTAAAACAATGTAAACATCTCTAAACTAAAACAAACCAACATCATCTCTCTAATATTAGCCAACACCTACACCTACACCTACACCTACACCTACACCTACACCTACACCTACATTATTGATAGTTTATCTATACTCGAACTCTCATCCCATGTCAAATGTCCTACATAAATACGCGGAAAAGACAACTACTACTGTTATAACTATACTCAAACTCTATCAACAATATCAACCCAATTAACTTCATTAATTATTAATTAATTAGATTTCTTGGACTGCAACTCTTCTAGCAGAATTGCTTAACTTAATTCTATATAAAATTCTCTATAAAAGTTTCAAACATGGTAGGAATAATAATTCAAAGTAAGTCTCAAACTATATCTTTTGTAATTTGTTTTACATGTTTTTAAAGTTTATACGAAGTACAATACGTTACTGATGCAACTGTTTTGTCCATATTTTGCGCAGGGCTGGAAATATGACCATGGTAGAATAGTATGGGGGTTAACTAGTATTATCCTATTTCGATTCATCGTAATAGTACCTAGGCAGGATTGATTATAATAAAAGTAGTGCAAATAAGGTAAATAATATGACAAAGGAATTTGTACGTGGAAAACCCTTGAATGGGAAAAAACCATGGGCACCAAGCCAGGAGAGGATTTCACAATGATTTAAGAGGATTATAATATCACGAGCACAAAGTATAATATTTTCTCTAAGTATTATAACAGTCTTGCTTGCAATGTGATATCACTACTACAGAAATCATGAAGGACATCGGACTTCTAGACACATGGACATCGGATTATAGGCCGATGTAGAGTTCAGTCCCGTCCATATGGGGTGTAATGGACATGGGACTTTAAACCGATGTCCATTAATATATGCACATCGGATTTTTAAATATATCCGATGTCCATATGAGTAATGAACATCAGATTTTAACATTAATCCGATGTCCATATGTGTAATGTACATCAGATTTTTATAGAAAGCCCATGTCCTTTGAAGCTAGAATTACATCGAACTTTTTATAAATCCGTTGTCCTTTATATTGCTTTTTTTTTTTAAATTTGAAAAGAGCAGGCCAATTCATATTGCATTACACCAATTTGAATGCCAAAACATTAATACAAAACATGCCAACTGCCATTCAACCAAAATGATCGATTTCAATTAATAAAAACCGATCCCAATCAACATACAACGCAACCGTCTCCGTCATCCGAATTCAACAACTAACGAACAACAACAAAGGGCATAACAAATCCCAGCCAACATAACATATGGTCTTGCAGATAATGTAATCAGTTTTTCAAAATGCAACTACCTAATACATTACTACGCTAGCTAGCTATCTACGGCTAGATATTGAGAAAATAGTTCGCCCACAAGTCCCGAACCTCATCTAATTCTTCTTGTGAATATGGCGTGGTGTCTTGAAAAACCTGTAATGCAGAAAAAACAATTTCACCTAACATGATGGCCCTATTTCAGTCTTAAGCCAGTTACAACAACGAACCTGCATCAACATTCTAATACACACCAAAAATTAGCTTCCAGATGTGCACAAAAGAAAACATTCTAAACTAACCAAATACAAAAAATGTCATTGTTTTTTTAATAAATTAGCCGGCGACAGTAAAAGAAGCAGAAGTACAATTTTACATGAAAGCATATCAGAATGAACTACAATTTTACATCTGGTACTCATGAAAGCATTATGAAAAGCCAGCCAATCCAAAATAAGTGTTGCTTCCAAAAGTTGTCATGGTAAAGGGTAAAAGGTACGGGAGTAAGGATTCAAGAGTCTGTGATCATTTTATGCTCAAGACACTGCACTGAACAACAAAATAAAAGCCCTTTTTTGCAAAAACTTACCTTACAATTAATATCATGGCCGCTGCCCGCATGATGTTGTATGCCGGAATATATTCGCTTACCATTCCAAATTCCCTTGCAAATTAGCTGGCAGTAAACACATGATGTAAAAAAGTATAATCATAATCCATCTGATAACTAGTGTATACCTGTATACATGTGATAGCAGGACAATTGTTAGTAGTACAAGTGAGATAATTGAGGGATTTATGGTCGAATTTCAAGAGAAAAGTAGGGTGAGCAGCATTTGAATATCGCAAAAGTTAATACCAATGAATTTCAGTATAATGTAATATGCTCAAGTAGTCGACAGTAAAACATTAATGCCGCATTCCACGAGTTCACTAATCAGCAAACAATCAGAAAAGAAACCACAATTACTCCATGTTCAAAATGATCTAGCTGCTTATTCAGTATAATGTAATATGCTCAAATTAGGTTCTAGAATCCCAAATTAAAATTCAATAGTATTCTCTGGAGAGATGGATTTGTACATTTTGAATAGAACTATTACCTGCATATTCAGGGAATTGCAGCCACCAAGACTATTACCTGCATATTCAATAGCAAAGCAAGGGAAGGATACAAGTTAAAACCAAAACTATTTTCTGGGATAGAGGGATTATAAATCAAAAGATAAATTTCATAGACCCCTACGATACTTGGATAATCAGTGAACTTTGACTCACAGTAGATGATCCTGAAATGGAAATTGGCCGGCTTTGAGCTCTACCACTGTGTACTAGGTTGGCAGCGGCTGGCTTATATCATCCAATGATCAAAAAAGAGGGGTCTCCGGAGGAGTTAATAACCTTCCAATTGAAGAGGTGAACACGATGTTAGAACTACCGCCTGAAACTTTAAGAAATACAAAGCACGATACCCAACAAGTAATATAGGTAAACGTTATGCTTGTTTATCCATTCACTCACAACACTTAGTAATCAAACACATACACACAGACTCAGATTGTTACTAAAAATCATTATGCATAGTACTCCGTATTTCAACAGAGAAAGAAATCATGGAATTAGATAGGACAGTGGGCGGGAAACATCTAGTTACTGACCTACTACAAATAAATAATGAAATAAATAATAAAAATTCGACTACATGAATAAATGGTCAAGGACTGAATTACAAATAACACCAACCACTCATAATCGTTCTTGTCACCATCCACATTGAGCAGATCACTGGTCTCTCCTCGAACAGGGATATTGATTCCAAGCTTGAAATCCATAAATGGCTTGGCTCTGGAAGCTGGAAATTCGCAAATGCAAGTTACACATACATTTAGCACCATTAAGCATTGAATTGCGTATAAAATACTTCACATTTCAAACAACAAATAAAGTATAAGAGCAGAAGAAATTACATAACAAATCTTCAAAATTGTCAGTTGACTCAAGAAGGAAATTTTGTCTTTCTCTGCTTTGCAATTCATTGAATAAAGCAAGATCATCGTCTTTTTCTTTAAAAGATAACATGCCCTCGAGACTACGTCCTCTCTTATGGCTATCACTACGGGAATCGCCCCTGGAAGAGTGCCCCAAGGACGGAGAAGGTGGCAAATTCATGGCCAGCCAAATGCCGACTATATGGCAACAATTGAACACCCTCCTCACCACATTACCAATTAAGTCACAATTAGACAATGGAGTTATCGAAGTAATAGAAGATAATACAGATTGAATCAAACAAATTAAAATGTGAAGGGAAGGATACATAATGATTCATCCTACAATAATGATTCATCCTTCAATAAATAAAACAAATCACGAATTTTGGAATTAATACAAATTTTATACAAAAAACTCCCAATTTAATCACAAACCCTAATTTAAAAACATCAAGATCGAACTCTAATTTTTTTTCTAAAGACTACCCACTTAAATTTGTATAAAGTACAAGCCTTAATCTGAATTACTCTTAACTAAACAATTATCAAGCTCGAAAAACAAAAAAAAAACGAGAACCAAAGCAAACAGTTCTCGGGATTAAAATAGATTTGAGAGCGAATTTACCGATTAAAGAAGAGATGCAAGTTCGTGCACTGGTTGGTGAGCTGCGGTGGTGGGCGGGCATGACGAGCGCTGGTGGTGGGGCGTGGGAGTGAATGTGTGAGGGCATTGAAGAGGAAGGAAAGAGGGAGTCTGAACTCTGAAATTCTGATTAGGTGTAAATGTTCGGAAGTGGAAATGTTGAGGTTGTTGTTCTCGGTGTCTGCGGCGGCGGCGGCGGTTCTGGTGCAGCAAGAGTAGCGGAAGATTGAAGATGGTCTTGTTGATTTGAGAGAGGGGAATTGATGGAAAGGGAATTAGGGCTTGTGACTTGTGAGTGAGGGGAGATTTTGCGGGAGATGATACTGGATTTTGGATAAGTTATATCCATACGGGTACTCTAATATAATGTGGGCCTTAAGGATTATAAATGGCTACGGTTCATAAAGAACCGTTGCCTTTAGTACACTTTTAGCTACGGTTTTTAAGGTGACCGAAGCCTTTTAGTGTTTTTTCTATTATTTGGCTACGGTTAGTTGCCAACAACCGTAGCCGTTTATAATAGGCTACGGTTATTTTTCATGACCGTGGCCATTTGTACCCGCCTAATGTCATTTTTGTACTAGTGAGGGATGAACGATGAAGCAGCAGCAGCAGCTAGAATTTTGGGTTTTTGATCGGGTTTTGAAGTGAAGAAGCTAAGGGATGAACGATGAGATAGAGAAGAAAGGGATGAGTAAGCTCAGGGTTTGGGTTTGGGTTTGTCTAAAAAAAAGAATGATATGGAGTAAGTATAATAGATTGACTCATGCTAGTGAAAATAATTTGGGGCGGGGGAATTGTTTTCATTTTGCGCCCAAATTGAGGATTATATGGACATGGGTTGTAATTTAATCCGATGTCCATTATACTGGACATGGGTTGAAAATAACAACCGATGTCCATATAATATAATTACATCAGACTTTTATAAAAATCCGATGTGCAAACTTATTACATCTGTTTTTTCAAAAATCCGATGTCCATCCACTGATGTCCTTGATGAATTCTGTAGTAGTGTATGTTGTGTTGTGTATGTTAGAGTATGCCTTGTCTTGCCAAATGATCTTCAAATTCTCCTTATATAGCCAAGCTGAATGGCTACCAAATATTTGTACTTAATGCTGAATATTCCTCCTTAATTGCTGTCTTTATTGCGCATTAATGCCTATTAATGCTCCTTCTTTATGACTAAATCTTCCTCTTTAATGACCATATTTATGTTGTAGAAATCTTATGTATAATTATCCATGACTTGGTCAAATGTTGACCTTACATTTGACCGTTGTTCTCTCCGGCCTGGTGCCTGTCTTCTTGTACCCTGATGGCTTGACGTCCTGACACCCTGATTGTCAGGCCAGGGTTGAACTTGATCCTGAAGATGATGTGGGAGTCCAGGCTTATCGACTGGTGCCAAACTTGGACTACCGTGATAGACCTACCCTGATCGTCAGGCTAGGGTAGAATTCTATCCTATCAGTACTGCGAAATTCAAGGCCCAACAATTGCCCCTTATCTCCTTATTATCGCTGGGTCAGGCCAGAAATAAGGAGATAACCTTCTCTTTTCATCTTTGGATAACTTCTTCAGGACGATTCAACGTGCTTTATCAATAAGAAAACGGCTAGTTGTAGTAAATCTCAATCTTTACCGTCTATAAATAACTTCTTCACTTCATGCTTTACTATCCACCAATACTTGATCAATTCCTCTAAATTTTTCTCAATCTTCCTTCCATCTTTATCTTCAACCTTCGTCTATTTTCCCAGAAATTACCAGAAAATCTAACTGTCGCTGTAAAAAGAAAATCAACCGGGGTTGATGTTACTCCTGGCACACCTTTCGTCACAAACCCTGAAAATAAGCCTGAATCTTCTGTAAATCAACTCATCACATTTGGAGATGCATCCCCTGCTCTAGCTGTTGATAAGGTCACCATCTTCGCTGATTACAATGTATGGATTCCTGAAAATTCTCCCGTCCTGGCGCATTGGCTATATATTTATCAGGACCAACTTGGTTGGCCTGACCTAACGTATCTCAATTATGATGCGTGCGTTGGTGGTAAGTATCCTGCAACTTTTGTTTGTCCTGCACATATTCTGTTAGTTCAAAGGAAAGCAGGAAATATTTAACAGGATATACCTTCTTTTGTAGTGGATGATTTGGTGATCGCTATTCTTTATTCTTCTGAGAGGGTAACTATTTTCTTGGCTATTCCTCCTGTGGAGAGGTCATGGCCATTCTACTCCAGGGTAGAGCATTTTCCTTGCTGCTTGAAGGCTGGGGGCTCCTTCAAAGTTTCTAAGCATGTTAAGGCTATTGGGCTTTAACTTCTGGTAGTAAGACTTGAATGCCGGGCTTGCCAAATTCAAGCAGGAAAGTTCACAAGTGGTTGGCCTGTCTCTAGTACTGGAGGTGATCTTGATAAGCTAATTGATCTGACTGATGCTCCTGCCATTCCTACTCGATATATTCAGCATGTTACCCTGTACGTATGATTCAGTCATGTAGCCTATGTACAGTTGACCTAGCTTGTCTTTGCCCCACCATATGAATCAGTAATGTTTGCTTTTTGATCAAGTGTATTTGCGGAGTGTATGAGTCAATGTTCATTGCTGCAACAAGGCAAGGTAAGACAAGGATTATATTGGAAAAGTATCCTGAGCCGATAGAGGCTAATATATTTCGTGATAAAGAAGAATTATGGCGCTTGGTCAGGCGAGGAATAATTTCTCATCGGCGTTAGTATCTAGCCTTGACTAGAGGGATGTCATTCGCAGAAACGTCAAGCAACTGTATTTTGTCCAACCAAGGAGAATGTCCTTGGTAGAATCATTAATCATTTTGTACCTTTGCCCAAGAGGAATGTCCTTGTAAAGACAATTTCATATTTCGTTGGTCCTAGTCAGGGAGGTTATCTCTGATAGGATGGATATATATTTTGTTACCTTTGCCCCAGAGGGTAAGAGTTTTATTAATGATATAAAGTTCGTCTTTTAGACTTGATATGTTCAATCCTGTCGTTCTTTAAACCTGTTAACCTGTTTTCTTCAAACCTGTTCACCTGTTTTCCTCAAACCTGTTAACCTGTTAAAATCTTGATTTTGTTAACCTGTTAGATTTTTGAACTTGTCTTGCGGTTAAGCCATCGTAAGTAATTCAACCATGTATGGTTTTTGCCATAGTGGTTGAAGGGTTGGGAAAACAGGCCTGGCAGGAGGGCTTATGTCCCCTGCCTGACTGGAGGGCTTGGTACTCGGCCTGACAAGAGGGCTTTTTAGACTGATGGTCGGGATAAAACACCCTTGCACCGTCTTGTTGCGTCCAGCCGGTTGTAAATGTATGAAGTAAATCTAGTCAGGTCAGGCAATTATTTTATGCCTGATTGGTCCTGACATTTACTGTATCGGTGATGGTTACCAACTCGTTAGGCACAGTTAAGTGCAAGATTTTGTTTTAAAAACTAATGTATAGTAGAGTAGCCCTCAATCCTAAATATTTATGCATATAAACATTTAGCATGTATAATTGTTCAAGATTAAAAAATAAGAGAAATTGGGTTAGTTGCATATATATATACATGGATTGCACATAGGACATGTGAAGCACGTAATTTTTCAGATAGCATGTCAGGTTGAAACACTGATAGCAAAGATATAGTTTTTACCTGATTCACGGCTGATATAGATTATTATACATGAAATAATTTCAAATGTGTTACATTCCAAGATCTTGGGATCATTTCTCCTTCTAATATTTGGAGCATGTAAGATTCTTCAATCTGTTGGGGTCAGGCTAATATTTACTTCAAAGATATTCAAACCATATCTACATGGATTTTAGCAGGGATGACTTCTTCACAACACTAAACCAATGAATAAGGAGTTTGTCCAGGCTGGCAATTTTTTTATTTTCTTTTTGGCGACCACCTTTTCATTTAATTTCAGCTTGACCATTTGCTTTAGGATAGGCATGCCCTGGTCCACAAATGGCTAGGGTGTAAATATTAGATGCAATAACTTAGTTTGTTTATGAATAGTTGGAGCATGCTTATGGCAGGCTTCACATTTCGTGTTGTAGTCCACGCAATAAGCCACCAGGGTTGGCCAATAGTTGCCAGTCCTTAGAACTTTGCTTTGCTTCATCTGGTACAAGACATTTCACGTATGATTTAGCCTGAAATCTTCTAAACAAAGTGTCATTGATAATAAAATAGGTAGAAGCTCTAATGCTTAGCCTTGCGCCTGCCCTGAGGTAGTATACCTTGCAGGAACCAATCATAATAAGGCTTAATCTATGAATCTTTGTTAATGTTGACAGGGTTCACCTATTCAGGCTTGTTGATGGTAGGTTCAAGTAAATGCACAATAGGTACTTTGTTTAAAAATTGCAGGGGTGAAGTTTGAATCAAGGCTGGCCAAAGCATCAGCCTAGATATTCAGGTCTCTTGGTATTTGCTCAATATCAAATAAAATGAATTTATCGCAAAGTATTTTGGCATATTCCAAATATAAAATTACTTTTTCATTCTTTGCTGTATAAATTCCTTTTATTTGATTTGTAATTAAAAGTCAATCAGTTTTTACCTTTAGGTTTTGAACACCGGGGTCTAGACATACTTTAAGTCCAGCTATGAGGGCTTCATACTCAGCCTCATCATTGGTAGATTTGAATTCACAGCTTACAGCCTGAGCTATCGTGTCTTCTTGTGGCGATTTAAGCACTAATCCTAACCCTGTCCCCTTGGCATTAGATGCCCCATCTATGAACAAGGTCCATTCTTGGTCTGAGGTCTTATCTTCTAATTGGTTAACTTCTTTGGCTAGGTCTAATTTTAGGTTAGGGCAGAAATCAGCCACAAAGTCTGCTAAGGCCTGTGATTTGATTGTTGTCTTGGGTTCAAAGGTAATATCATAGGTACTAAGCTGGACTGACCACTTGGCCACCCTGCCTGACAGTTCAGGCTTTCGCAGGACAACTTTTATGGGTAGGTTAGTCTTAACTAATATAGGGTGAGACTCAAAATAAGGGCGCAACTTGGTTTACGATATAATTAAAGCTAAAACATATTTTTCAAGTAAATCATACCTCATTTCAACATCTAGTAGACTTTTACTTACATCGTAGACATGATGTTGCTGACCTTCCTGTACTTTAACTAGGCACTGACAATATTGTCAATGAGAGAGAGTGATAAACCGGCGGGGGGTTTTCCTTTGCCTGGCTTGGCCAGTAAAAATGGAGACGATGATAAATATAGCTTCTAATCCTTGAATAATGTTGCCTCGTATTCAGGAGTTTTTTTTACTTTCTCGTAGATGTTTATATTTCTTTCAGGGGCGGATTTGCGCTGTTTCTGCCGCACAAACTTCAAAGAAGTATCAATATTGAGTCTATAGGTGATAACATTAGCATATACTTCAATTGTATCAAAATGAGATCAAGCAAAGCCATATATATATTTATAGATTTTTTTTTTTAGAAACTTACTAATTCAGGCCTGACAGAATCAGAGGAGTGAGATCTTATTAGGACATCCATGTCATGGTACTCATACCTGATCTATTTCCATGCAGGATGATGCTACACATGTGTCCCTAACTGGGTACTGTAATTGCTAGGTGAGAAACGTACCTGACTCGGAAGGCTTTAAGGTTTCAAAATAACAATCCATGGCTGATTTTTGTTCAGGTCGGAATCCAGCCTGTCAGTTTTGGATGCCGCTCACTATTTTTGGTAATTGGAATTCCAGTATTGCTTTAATCCATTCAGGACTGACTGTTATGTCTCCTTTGATCACCATGTAACTCATAAACTTACCACATGTCACATAAAGTTGCACTTGGCAGGACCAAAATATCTTACAAGGATATCACAAGTAGATTATAAATGACACAGATGAATTATAAATCACAACCATGCATGTTAAGTACCAGGCCAAGATAGTTTATGTCTCCAGACGTTCATGTTATGTAATGTGTGTAACATGTTAACATTAAAAATTCTGTTGATCAAAGGTTCTAAAATCATGCTAGACATGCTTGATATATAATAAGGAAAAGTTAATGAGTAATCATGTAAGGATTCATAACAGTAGTATGATAATAGATCTAAGCATATCAGGACAGGCTAGTCATGACAGGTTAATTCCTCCTTCAAAAAGTCAACCAGGTTAGGCTTGGTCGATTTATTTTCCTTGATCAGCCAAGTAAAGTTAGGCTTGACTGACCCTGGCATATCAGGGCTGCCCAAAAACTATCATATGTAATATGGTCACTATTAAAAATATTTGATTCATATCTACCTTGGAATATGTACTTATGATGACATATTTATTTAAAAGTTATGTAAAGGATGCGACTTACCTGTGTAGGAATATTACTTAATACCTTTAATGATTTATTTTTATGTTATTGGGTTTCATACTGTCGATCAGCATTCCCTGTTTGGTCTGTCTTGATTGGATCTTTAAAAGCGGTCAGGCTTGATTAAGCGAGAAACTTTATTTTTGAGAGCTCTTTCTTCATTGACGTTGTTCATTTTTTTTTCTTTCATTCCACTAAGAGTGTAACATGTCGAGTGTTATAAATCTCCTTGTGTCTAATCTCAGGATTGGTACAGCCGTTCAGGGTTGAACTGAATGGCCAGGCTTGTAATGACGTTGAGGCCTGCCCTGATATTGTCCAGAACTGACTTTGAAGCCTGTCACGATCAGGACTGAATTGCCCCGCCAGGCTTGAATTTTCGAAGTTCAAGGTTTTATTTCCTAAAAACATCAAGTTATTAGAATTAAGAAAATTCACAATAGAATAAAAGCCAAAAGTACCGAAATTTTAAGATATATTGTTAACATTTTGCAAAACTTGTATTAGATCTAGGAAAAAACTTATCTTTGAATTTCTTTCGTGATAAATATGTCCTTGAATTCCCCATTCTCTTGGTCAACACTGGAGTTTGTTATACTTATGATCGTTGGAAGGAATTTTGACTTGTTTTGGTAATTTTTCTTTTGGATCTAACAATTCTTCATTGGAAATGGGAGTTATGGAAACTCTTGTATCAATTTTTTCCAAGGCTCTCAAACTTGTGAGAAGATAAAATCTTGTGAACACTCTTGTAGGATTAATAAACTAGTTTTCTCACAGACGGCGCCAATTGTTTTGTCCATATTTTGCGCAGGGCTGGAAATATGACCATGGTAGAATAGTATGGGGGTTAACTAGTATTATCCTATTTCGATTCATCGTAATAGTACCTAGGCAGGATTGATTATAATAAAAGTAGTGTAAATAAGGTAAATAATATGACAAAGGAATTTGTACGTGGAAAACCCTTGAATGGGAAAAAACCACGGGCACCAAGTCAGGAGAGGATTTCACAATGATTTAAGAGGATTATAATATCACGAGCACAAAGTATAATATTTTTCTCTAAGTATTATAACAGTCTTGCTTGCAATGTGATAAGTTGTGTTGTGTATGTTAGAGTATGCCTTGTCTTGCCAAATGATCTTCAAATGCTCCTTATATAGCCAAGCTGAATGGCTGCCAAATCTTTGTACTTAATGCTGAATATTCCTCATTAATTGCTGTCTTGATTGCTGTCTTTATTGCGCATTAATGCCTATTAATGCTCCTTCTTTATGACCAAATCTTCATCTTTAATAACCATATTTATGTTGTAGAAATCTTATATATAATTATCCATGACTTGGTCAAATGTTGACCTTACACTTGACCGTTATCCTCTCCGGCCTGGTGCCTGTCTTCTTGTACCCTGATGGCTTGACGTCCTGACACCCTGATTGTCAGGCCAGGG
The DNA here is from genome assembly GCF_048544455.1 of Silene latifolia. Classification (NCBI taxonomy): domain Eukaryota; kingdom Viridiplantae; phylum Streptophyta; class Magnoliopsida; order Caryophyllales; family Caryophyllaceae; genus Silene; species Silene latifolia. The sequence goes on from NC_133536.1 coordinate 53,755,503, forward strand.
TTGAACTTGATCCTGAAGATGATGCGGGAGTCCAGGCTCATCGACTGGTGCCAAAATTGGACTACCGTGATGGGCCTACCCTGATCGTCAGGCTAGGGTAGAATTCTATCCTATTAGTACTGCGAAATTCCAGGCCCAACAGCAACTTCTTTGGATCTTTTGAAACAATTTTAATTATATTTTAAAAGTTACTATATTGAGTATATGAAACTCCGAGAATTATAAATCACATGAGCTATTTGTATCATACTTCATTAACATTAGAATTCTTCTATATTGTTTGCATGTTGTTGATGACAAACTTTAATAAATACCCCCGGAGAAGCTCATGACTTTTGCATTCCACATGCTTAGTATCAAAAAAAGCTTAATTAGAAGTTGATATGATTGTAAAATATGAATGTCAATCCAAATTAATTTAATGTCATTATATTATATATTTCCTCCTCGTAAAATAAAGCAAGTGTAAATTATTCATTAAGACAGAAAAAGTACGTATATTTATGTTTATATTTACAAAACTCAGTTTGTATGCACTTCTGTTTTCACTTTATCTATATGAGCTTAATCAAATACCGACTTTTAGTTTAGGCGATTCAAAAAGTTGAAATAATGAATAAAAAAACTCATAGTTTACAAAGTAAATAACAATACGACATAATGACTAATGAGTGTGTTAAAGGACAATCTCTTTAGGCATCCTTTTGTCATTAATTATCGACTTGGCTATGTGAGCATGTAAACACTTATTTATAAACATGTATTTTATGATATAATATTACGAATCGACATTCTGTATCCTCTTACACAATTTTTACCATACATTTAATAAATCCTATATATTTTTATTATTTTAATTGTTGTGTCCGATGCTAAAAAAAGTTGAGATAGTCAAAGAATTAGTCCAATTATTAAAGTATTATGTGAATTACTATATTAATAATATCATGTGAATTATTCAACTAAAGTATTTATTATGATGTTTTCCATAATAAAATTCTTTTAAATGGATGAAATGACGAATATATCCTCTCATAGTCTCATGTACACCAAGATCATCTACTGCAAATTTCACGTGATAAAATTTGTGTTAGTAAATTAAATTTCTATCATCATAATAAAATCGAGTACAAACACGAATATACACATTTAACTAAGCTACACTACACCAAATAAGACATTCAATAACGGTCAAATAATTCAATTACCGTTTTTAAATAGAAACACGCGACCGTTATTGAACGACGGTTGTTAAATATATATCACGGTTGTAAAAATAACACGCGACCGTTATATAACATCAAGAACCGTTATAAAATCTTTTAAGAAACCGTTATTAAATCTTAAGAACGGTTTCAAATCCGTTGTCGTAGTTTACTATTGACAACGTCTTATCGTTCCAAAATCGTTGTTAAATATTATATATGATAACGGTTCATTTCGTTATCTTATTTAATTGAATGTCAAAATTTAACAACGGCTTTATTGCGTGCAAAACCATTGTTATATTCATTTGTTGACAACGGTATGTAACCGTTATCTATTTCTATTGATGAAATTTTGACAACGGTTCTGCTTAAATAAACTGTTGTAAAAGTTTTGAACTCGACAACGGTTATCGTTCGTTATCTTATATTTTTGGCGGTTTGAATGGGAGGGAAAATATGTCAACGGTTATTTATCTAAATAAAACCGTTGTCAAATAATTGTTTGCAACAGGTTGTTTTTAACCGTTATCGTTTTTAATTTTTTTTTTTTTTTTAACATGATTTTAGCTTGTTTTAGCAGCTGCTGAAATGCTATTTTTTCAGCAGCGTTTGTAGCAGCTGCTGAAATGCTATTTTTTCAGCTGCTACTGAAAACTAGAATTCCAGCAGCTGTGCAATGCAAAAATTCAAACCTGTATCAAAATATTACACCCCGCGATCAATTAAACTCAGTTTAAAAACAGTACAAACAGGATGATCAACAGCCAAACCACAACTTCCTCATAAAAACGAAAGAAGCCAATACACAATGGCTCTATATATACACACTCGTACATAAAGCATGAGAAAACTATTGAGACTCCGCTAATGAAATAACATAACTGGCCCACATATTTCTCATCTGCTTGATGTCCTCTGACGAATATTCTGGGGCTTTGTTGAGTATTAGTGGAAACTACAATTCAAAATATAGATAATCAAAATAGATATAATACATGGAAGTATACAGAATTGAACTCAATTTACGTCTGAAATAGTTTTTTAGTCACACTAACCGGTATCGGAATGGTAGATAATTTTCTGTTGATAAGCTCCCACATGGGCTGACAAGCGTAAAAGGCGCATTGTTTGTCGTCTGGTGCTTTAGGAGACTATTATATAAATCACACACAAATCAGGTGAATTAGATAATCAACCTCTCGCAGAAACATTAATTAAATGACACGAGTAATTATTAAGAATACACTTACTAATGGCGTGATAAAATTGGGAACAACGTTGCTTTCATATTTCCAAAGTGGACATAATCTTTTTTTTACTTCAAAAACACTAATTCATAAATATACACACATGCCATTATTATTTGCATATATTTGGCTCAAGTCATACAATAACAAATGACATTATTGAAGGTTGTAAACTTACTCAGTTATCATCCTTACACAACTGTCAGAGGGTTTGCCTTCGCGAGAGTCAATTCAGTACACTGTTTTTGTTTCCACTTGGATTGCCAGTAGCACCCAATGCTTCCTATTCAATTTGGGACATTGAACTGTTAGTTCATTTACACGCATTTAAGAATGTTAATAATAAATTTATAGAACCGTGATTCATTACAATAATCACGTACTATACACACATATTCTCATTGTAGGGGGCAAGCGATAGTTTTTGGACGACATCAACCGACGAGCGATACTATTGATTTGTTCTTCATATGAAATTCTGTGCACAGAGAACGCCTTAGGACTCAAGAATCCGTCGGCGTGAATTGGGAACTTCCACTCAGCGATCTGATTATTCCGGTACCTATTACGCCACATGGAACGAAAAATGATATTGTAATTGATAATTTAAACAAACATCATTATTCGTAAATGGAAATGACTAAATAGTTTTATTAATAAAACTTACTTCATCCAAATCAAAATGTGAACAACATCTAAATTGTCAAGGTCGACAAATTCCATCAGTTATTTCGGGTCCAGTACGGCTATATCAGCTGCGCCCATAATTTCCTCTTCAGTGGTAATCATGACTACATCCCCTCTAGGTGACTTCTTTACAGCCAGGTTGTACAAAGCCATCAGCGAAGCAGTTTTCATTATTTTCTTATATTCACACGATTCATAATAAGAATCATAAATAGGCTTGACTGCAACAACTTCCGTTGACGTAGTAGTAACTGCTTTAGCTGCCGCCATGGCTTTGCTTAACTTCTGCAAATGTAAAGATTAAAGTACATATGATGTGCTAATATTCGTATCCTAATATATTTAAAGAACAAGTAATAATTAACGCCTGCGTATAGGTACCTCGGGGATGACAACATTGATGAGGTTGTTAGGCCATTGCACATAAGAGCTCATGGCTTCTTTCAAATAAGTGATCTCCTCATTAGAAAATGGTACTTTTACTTCCCCATACTCGTCTTTATATAATTGGGACACTTTCACTTTCCTGCAATTGTGACGAAGGGGTATACCATGAACCTTAACTTGTTGAAGCCGGTCGTAAGCGAACACGTATCCCCTGGCAACAGCAACTTTCTGTTTCCCCTGTAAATAGAACAGACGACAAGCCACCTTGTAATCACCCTTCACGACAACTTTATTCAATTAGTACACATACATTCACTACCTTTAATAAATTTTATAAGTAAAAAATGTGTACTGAGATGAATAATTATAAACTAGCAGCTATTACCTTTTTCGGTGTAGAGAAGAACGTCTGATCATCAACTGCCTCAATCTCATCCTGTGTCACGGCCTTCCTGGCTTCCTCTTCCTCTTCAACTGCCTGATATCGATCCTCGGCTCCCACCTCAGTCTCCTTTGCCATTTCCTTTTCCCTTGTCATGTCCTCCTCGGCTTCTTTCTACATTAACACTTGTCAATATAACACGTACTGATTTTCCAAATCATATAGCACATTGTATATATATATATAAGACATAAATATTATTACCTCTTTTTCCTCCTCCTCCTCCTCCTCCTCCTCCTCCTCCTCCTCCTCCTCCTCCTCCTCCTCCTCCTCCTCCTCTGCTTCCTTTATTACTTCTTGAACCATATCCAACTCTTTTTCTGATGGATTTTCCCAAGTTTCCAACATTCTCACCATCAACCTGGCTATTTTTTGTAGTTGTGTAGTAGAAATTAATGTCAGCATATATAGTTATAAATTATGTTGGTTCAAATACAGTATTTATAGATTACCTTTTTGGAATCATCACCACTTCGAGTAGTTTTCCCAAAATACTTAGTGATACCAACATGCGTCGATACCCCTCTCACACGACGTGGAGGCTCTGCTTTGCCGATTGCCCTAGCAAGAATGTGATCACGTCCATCAGGCTTCCATTTTCCTTCCTGTACCTCCTTCTCACAAATCCTCTACATACACATAAAACCATTAAGCAACTCACAATTATATAACTCCGACCACCAGCGGCAATGGTGACATATTTATTCAAACTTACAATTTTCTCTTTGATGTCCTTATCATATTCAGTTTCCGTCTTTCCATTCTTAGGAGTGTGACCTTCCACCCAAGCGTCGTGACGACTGAATTTTCCAAGCTTTGCCTACAATTCATTCATCACATTTATATCCTCTCAAAATATGTATGATTACTATGAACATATATAACATCCGACTAAGACACCTAATAGTCTAATACTATAAGAATTATGTACTTACGAGTTTCTTCTTAATCAATATATAACCACCTCGGGAGCCATAAAAGACGGTCTTTTTCTTTGAAATGTTCGCCTTTTTCCTCTCACTCATAGCCTTCATCAAATAAATTGTATTAAGAAACGTAAGCATGACCAAACACTAAACTAAGTATACTTCTTTATTTATTATTATTAAGTTACCTTAAACTTGTCAGACTGCCTATAAGCGATATAGCTATCCCAATGGTCTTGACTGACATACTGATACTTCTTTGTTGGTGGGTTCTTGTTCATCTCCCCGGTTTCCTTGTTGAACAAGTGCTTCTCAGCAATCTTTAACTTCCGAGAACTGAGGGGTTCCCCTGTCTTTTTTTTTAGGTACTTATCATACTTTTCGGGGACAACGTAAGCTAACTGCATATATGATGAGCATAGTTGGTACAAGTGTTTCGGCTAAAACACATATCAAGTAGTAACTTAATTTCAGCTAAAACATTTATTATTGTATATACATACCTTTATTCTGTTTATTAGCATAGTGTTCCGTATTTTACTCAGTTCACTGATACACGGCAAACTGAGAGGCACATACTGTCTTACACAACAACCAATCCAACTCGCAAAATACCCGACATTCTCACCATATGGCAGGCTCGTATCTTTATCCCACTGTAAAAGATTAGGTATCTTTGAATTTATTGCTTCTAGGGAAACCCTGTGGCGCATTCGACCCGCAGTGTGTTGCAAATTATTCTCATCACCTGAGTCATCGCCTCACGCATTTCCATCATTTCTTTTCCGCTTTCGGACCATATCTAAAGCAGAAATTAATAAACAAATAATAACAATGCATACTTATAATAACAAACAAATCTCTAGAGATGAGGGTTTATTACTTCTTTAAAGAGGATAATCTGGATTGATCTGGTGGCGGCAATGGCGGTGATGACGATGACTGCGATGGCGATGGCGATGGCGATGGGGTAGGCTGGTGGTTGAGGGGAAGCTCAATGTTTGAGGATATTATGTGGGGGAGGGGAAGCTCAGAGTATATATGTGTGAATAATACAACACTTACAAGACCTTGTTTATTGGAAAGTAATAAATACGGTATAAGAATAACCGTTGTATTTTGTTTCCAAACAGATAACGGTTTTGTTTGAAACCGTAATTGATTAGTACTATCTACAACGGGTTAGAAATAACCGTTGTCTATAATATTTTCATGTTGTTTGATTTTCCCGCCAAGAAATAAAGCATCATTTTTATATACATAACTACGGTGTAATACCCAGGATATTTAAGGACTCTTTTGACTGACCCTTTGACCAAAAAGGACCTTTAGGAAGAGATAGGTGAGGGCCTAGGTTAGGATAGGTGCGTTAAGAGAGAGTTTACTTGACCTAGCAGAGACTACTCGGCCGAGTATTGTGTATACATGACCGAGTAGAGTCTACTCGGCCGAGTACGACAGTACTCAACCGAGTATGGATGCTGTTGACGCGTTGATATAAAAACGCAAGTTCGCGAGATTCATTTTATTTCTCATTTTCTCGACAGTTTCTCCTCCTCTAACCCTAGCCTACCTCTCTTTCCAATCACCTCTACTTTCACACACTCTCATACATGTAGCCAACACCTCAACCATGGGAAAGACGGGGTTGCATAGGAAGGATGTGTGCGTGGTCATCATTCGTGTCATTAGGTAAGTCGCTGTCTTGTGGTTTCCTACAGTAGATTGTTGGAAGTAGTTGTATAATAGGATGGGGTCATCGTTGTAGGATTCATCTCGGAGTCTTGCTTGGCTATGTGTGGATGCATTTTATGGTTGGCGATAAGGTAGGGTTTCCCTACTCAGTTTCTGTTAATTAAATTAAGATGTGATTGTTTTGTGTTTACTATATCTGCTGATCATCGGAGTGTTGGTGTTGTGCTGGTGGTTGTGATGTTATGGTGTTGTGTTGTGATGATTGTGGTGGAGTCACTTACAGGAGTGGCTTCACGCCCTAGTTCGCCCTCCGTGGAACCCGTCACGGGAGGGGATGTGCACATTAAGGGACAGGGTTATCGCTCGTTGATAAGCGGGATTTAGGTGAGGATTAGCTGTGGGCCCCTACTGGCGGCGAGGATTACCTGTTGCGATGGGTAATCTGGTAGGACTACACACTTCGGTGTGTAGTCGGTTACTGTGTGAGTTCGGGAGACCGGAGATGGTGGATGATCAGCTGGTTATTTATCTTATCTGTCTTATCTTGATTGTGCAGTACTGACCCCGTGTTATGTTTTCAAAACTGTGGTGATACATTCGGGGATGGTGAGCAGTTGGCGTAGCAGGTACAGTTGGTCTGTTGCTGCTGGGCATGAAGGGAATCGAGTCATCACGCTACCGGTCTAGAAATGCAGAGGCATTAGTTCATAGTAGTCATTGCTATCACTTGTAATCAGGTTTGTATTTGGATGTAAAGAGTTACGATAATATAATATAAGAGTTCTTCTATTGTCCATTTGATCTACTACCTCGGGTAACCGAGATGGTAACACCTTCATACACTGGGATGGACCTTGGTAAGGCGTCCTGGAGTACGGGGGTATTACAAAGTGGTATCAGAGCCGACGATTTTGGAAGCTTAAACCAATGAAGCAAATGAATATAGTGTTTCAAATTAAAATGAACCTGGTGTATGTGCGTTGGGAGCCCCAGTCGATGCTAGATTTTGGGTGAGTAGGCGCCCTCATTTCAAAATCACGGCCCCATTGTGCTTAAGCCAGTCACTGGGAAGGGTAGTTGATAGGAATTGTTACTTGAAAGACATTTGATAAGTATGTCTATTAATCGTATCACATGTACCAATGTGAGTCTTGCATTCACTAACGATGGTAGTGATGAAATCTTGAATTTGTTGGAATGGTTGCTCAGTTGTGATTAGAAATTTGGAATGATGAAATGTAGAACTCATCTATGTATGGCAACATTGAGTTGAAAGACCTGTTTGATAATTGTGGTATCAAGCGATGATTCCTGTTACAGGAATGTCTTGATTAGTAGGAATATAGGATGGAATATGAGAATTATAATGTTGTAGCGTTATAGACCGACCTTGGCAAGGGTGTAGCTAGTTTAGACTTGTAATATTTAGGCCATTCATGGTTAGAATGTGACAAAATTGTTATAGTGGATGAGGTAGGGAACGTAGATGAGACGTTGGTTAATTGGGTGATGGTTTGTGTAATTCGTGTACGATACGTGTTTATGTGGTAGAAGTAAGTTCTAACGGTGACGAGCCCGTTTGCACGGAACTCCGAGCGTTGTTACTTGTTTTGCAGGTTCAATAACTCCTTTATTCCATTTCTGTTCTGTAAATACTCGACCGAGTGGGCCACACTCGGCCGAGTATAGTAACGCTCGACCGAGTACCCATTTTTGTCCAGATTAAATTTGCTTCTGACCTCTGCATACTTTACCGAGTAGTCCATACTCGGCCGAGTAAGCTCAATACTCGACCGAGTACGGTTTTAGCGTGTTTCATCCGAGTTACTCGAAAAACCCTATAACTCATCTTTCCTTTCTCTTTTCCGCCTCCAACTCCACTTCCTATTCCTTTTAAAACTTCATAACACTTCTCTCTCAAGACCTTGAGTGATTCCTTGGTGATTGTTTGTGGATCTTTCCTCTTTGCTTGCCAAAACTTCCTTCAAGGTAAGGTTCTACATCAATTTCTTTCTTTGTTCTTAAAGTTGTCGTATGCCTTTGCTCAAACTTCGAAATCCCTATCATGTGTAGCTAAAATCAAGCTTTTCTTCTGATCATTTGGATTTAATTGCTTATAAACATCGTTTATGCCGTCACTAGAGCAATTCCATGGCTTAAATCGCTTCTTGAATTTTCTAGGGTTTTGTTCAAAGTCGAAAATTTCACTCTTTTGCTTGTTTTAAAATGCTATTTCAAAGCCCCTTGATGTTGAAAATCATGTCTTTGAGTAAAATACTTGGTGTTTTGGTGAGAAAATTTCGTCTTAAAAGTTCGTCTCAAAATTGTATACAATCAGAAAAACAGTTCATCTATGGCAAAATTTTGTGTAAAATGTCTTTGTTGAAACCTATCTTTTTGCAGTACGCCGAACACAAGAGGCAACGCAAACAAGAGGACCCGTGCCAATGTCCGATTTGAGATGTGTCAATCCAGTCAAGAACCTGTTGTTCCACCGGTGGAGGCCTATCCATCGGTAATCTTTTCCGATTTCAAGCAGCGTAAGGCCTTCATAGCCTTTATGAGTCGTCCTTTCAGACCTACTAGGTGTGTGAACCCCGAAATTTTGGAGACCTTGGGGATTAAGGGAGACATAACCCATATCTTTGAGATCTTGGGAATGGAGGGGCTGTATCATCTAAGGGAAGAAGTCCTACCCTCACCTGACCTTAAAGTTTTTGAGCTCTTTCATTTATAATGTGAAGGAGAAGACTGTCTCCTTCCGTCTCATGAATGAGGATCATGAGCTTACTTTGGATGAGTTTACGGGCCACCCGGGTTTAGAGGCTGAGGGGAAAGGATACCTTAGTGATGTGGCTAAGAACAGTGGTACACCTCTCTATCTTCCTTACTTGACTGGCCGACCTGCCTCTAGTGCTAGTGCAATGTTGATTAATGATATACAGCATGTGACCCTTCGTATGTTCCTGAGGATAATGACCTGTTTGTTGTACTCGAGAGATGATGTGAGCAAGCTTAATTCCCATGAAGTCATGTTGTTGATGTCCTACCCGAACCTGCACCGTGGAAAGCCCTTTTACTATAGTGCTTTAGGGATAGTGTGCTATAGTCTTGAGCACATGGCTGAGTCCCCGAATCACCACATTGCTTGCGGGGCCATAGTGACCCGCTTAGCCCAGCGTCTGACCGATTTTGAGGCCCCACCTCCCTCGGGGGATGAGTACGTTGAGACTGTGCCTACCATGAACGGCAAGTATTGGTGTCAGAACATATGGTTGAGGAAAATGCCTGATGGGTCTTATGCCTGGAGAGTGAGAGGATCTATGTGGATGGTACTTCCCGACCCTGCCCGTCTTCCCGTTGTTGGCCACCTAGTTGAGTGGGAGCCTGTAGGTGGGGTGCCTAGACCTAGACCTCAGTACTACTTGATTGATCCCACCATCCTTTTAGGCCTACCTGAGCCTACCACATCGTCTGAGGTACAGCAGACTCCTCCCCCACCTCGTGAGCGCCGTAGAGTTAGACAGCCTAGGGTGGACCCGGTTGAGGCTGAGCCCTTTTACTCCATGCTGAGCTACTACCTACAGCAGTACTCGCCCTACCCCATAGTTCATGACCCTAGGATGCAGGTGAGCGATTTGACCGAGCGGATCTCCACCACCTTGGTGCTCCGCAATATGCATGAGATGGCCCATAATCAAGGCATATGGACTGAGCTAGCACAGCCTGTCTGGTGAAGAGGACCTGGGGTAGACACGGGAGTCTTCCACAGTTATGGAGTTGACCCCGGCTTTTGGAGGCCACCTGAGGAGACCGAATTTAGCTGCCTCGCGGGACCGTGGGGAGCCAACTATGGCATCCAGCTAGGAGGAGGAGATTACTCAGCAGCGGGTTATCAGGGAGCTAGTACTTCGGGAGCCGGAGCTTCAGGTGCAGGCGGCGATTATGAGATGGATGGGGGTCCATATCAGTGATTTTCTTGTATCTTCTAGACTTGTTTTGGTTGTGTTGGATACGTATATTTTGATTTGAACTTTTACATTTGGATGAGTGTACTTGGCCTTAAGGCCATTACTTGTTTTAGCTTACTTTGGGTATGACAGATTAGTTTTGGACATGCATTTGGTATGGAGGTGTGACTTTTGCAGGTTAGCTCGGGGGGGGGGGGGAGGGGTGGAATTGATTTCACTACGGAAATCGCTTTCTGCCTGTCAAAACTCGACCGAGAATAAAGAATACTCGACCGAGTAGAGGTTACTCGGCCGAGTAGACTCAAATGCTCGACCGAGTAACGCTTACTCGACCGAGTGATCTTTAATACTCGGCCGAGTATCTGTGTGTCGCATGATGTGGTGATGTAAATTGTTCTAGATTCGTATGTTTAATTATTTAGTCATGTGTGTACTATGCTAGATTGCTATTAAAGAGTACCTGCCCTAGTTGTAGTAGTAATGTAATGTGTCATGTGCCTGAGTTGAGATGACATTAGAATCATGAGGTTCTTGTTATGTAGCTCTTTCGGTGGTATCTACGTGGGCATCTTTTCTTTACTATAAGTTATTGTATAGTGTGGAGTATGAGTGGAGACATCTAATGATTATACACAGAAGGTATGACTCGCGAGTATGTCTATTTACGGGTAAGCGTTGTCTTTGAGTTCACTGAACTTCGGGGACGAAGTTCCTTTTTAGAGTGGTAGATATAACATATCGCGGCAATATAAAGGTGCCCATATAAATTAAAGTCACAACAAAGTTCTTGTGTGCGTAGCCTTCTTTCCTTAAATGCTTGTCTTCTATGATCATTTTCCGGTTATGTTGTATGTTCATCTTCCGGCTATGTTGTCTTGTGGTGATATGTTGTCTTGTGATGAGTTAAAGTGCTATGTTGTCTTGTGGTGAAGTAAAGTGTCATAACCGACAAGAGAATAAGATTTTAGTGATATAGTGGGGTTATTAGCCAGTTGTGTGTTGATCGTTGTCTTATACAATGAAGTTTAGGGATAATACTTGTGGTATTGTTTTGTGGTGGTCGATGTTGGTACACCTTATGCTAAGGGGAAAGTCTTTGAGGTAGCTAACCTCGCTATTGAGAAGAGTGGGTTGAACTTCGGGGACGAAGTTCTTTTTAAGGGGGGAAGACTGTAATACCCAGGATAATTAAGGACTCTTTTGACTGACCCTTTGACCAGGAAGGACCTTTAGGAAGAGATAGGTGAGGGCCTAGGTTAGGATAGGTGCGTTGCGATAGCGTTTACTCGACCTAGCAGAGACTACTCGGCCGAGTATTGTGTATACTCGACCGAGTAGAGTCTACTCGGCCGAGTACGGCAGTAATCGACCGAGTATGGCTGCTGTTGACGCGTTGATATAAAAACGCAAGTTTGCGAGATTCATTTTATGTCTCATTTTCCCGACAGTTTCTCTTCCTCTAACCCTAGCCTACCTCTCTCTCCAATCACCTCTACTTTCACACACTCTCATACATGTAGCCTACACCTCAACCATGGGAAAGACGGGGTTGCATAGGAAGGATGTGTGCGTGGTCGTCATTCGTGTCACCGTCGGTCCGCGTCATTAGCTAAGTCGCTGTCTTGTGGTTTCCTACAGTAGATTGTTGGAAGTAGTTGTATAATAGGATGTGGTCATCGTTGTAGGATTCATCTCGGAGTCTTGCTTGGCTATGTGTGGATGCATTTCATGGTTGGCGATAAGGTAGGGTTTCCCCACTCAGTTTCTGTTAATTGAATTAAGATGTGATTTTTTTGTGTTTACTATATCTGCTGATCATCGGAGTGTTGGTGTTGTGGTGGTGGTTGTGATGTTGTGGTGTTGTGATGATTGTGGTGGAGTCACTTGCGGGAGTGGCTTCACGCCCTAGTTCGCCCTCCGTGGAACCCGTCACGGGAGGGGATGTGCACATTAAGGGACAGGGTTATCGCTCGTTGATGAGCGGGATTTAGGTGGGCATTGGCTGCGGTCCCCCACTGGCGGCGAGGATTACCTATTGCGATGGGTAATCTGACAGGGCTACACACTTCGGTATGTAGTCGGTTACTGTGTGAGTTCGGGAGACCGGAGATGGTGGATGATCAGCTAGTTAATTATCTTATCTTTCTTATCTTGATTGTGCAGTACTGACCTCGTGTTATGTTTCAAAACTGTGGTGATCCATTCGGGGATGGTGAGCAGTTGGCTTAGCAGGTACAGTTGGTCTGTTGCTATTGGGCATGAAGGGAATCGAGTCATCACGCTACTGGTCTATAAATGCAGAGGCATTAGTTCATAGTAGTCATTGCTATCACTTGTAATCTGTATTGTATTTAGATATAAAGAGTTACGGTAATATAATATGAGAGTTCTTCTATTTTCTATTTGATCTACTACCTCGGGTAACCGAGATGGTAACACCTTCATACACTGGGATGGTCCTTCGTAAGGCGTCCTGGTGTACGGGGGTGTTACAAATGGCCTGAACCATTATAACTGTATATGTCCTGAACAACGGTTTGGGTATAACCGTTTTATTTTATATTTCATTGTGTTTGATTTTACCGCTAAGAAATAAAACATCATTTGGTATATGCCCGCTAATTTAAAGGATTACAAGTTTACACATAAAGAGTACAAACTACCACCATACATAATAAACTATGTAAATAACAATTAGAAGAAGAAATTTGACAATTAACTTAAGTCATGCCTCATTATTTTTGTGTTCTACGATATCCATGGTTAACTTATTGCATTCTTCTTTTGCCTTCAATATTTCACTGTCATTTCCCCGCTTCGATTCTTCAAGTTGGTATAGTATACTTCTCACTTGAGTAATCTCGATATCCATGTTCTTTTTCTCTTTCACTAACCTGTTTATAACCTTCCTCCACCACTCAGTCATTGGTTCATCAACCCACTTGAAGTAATTGCATCTAGGGGTGTTCAGAATAAACCGAACCGCAATAATTGAACTGCAAAACCGAAAAACCGTCCATTTTTAAGGTTCGATTAACCGAACCGTTTCGACAAAGCGGTTCGTTGAACCGAACCGTTAACTTTATTATGGAAAAGGTTCGGTTAAAGTTCGTAATTTTAGATAACAGGTTAACCGCGAACCGAACCATTTCACAAAAAATTAAAATATTATATAAAAAACTGTTCTTTCGTTTAATTTTCTTAGTGTATCAAAATTTAAAATTTCTTAAATTGAATAATGCTAAAGTTTAGCTTATTAACTTTATTGTTGGGTATAATATATAATGAAAATTTAATTAAACTATTAGAAAAAGTTAATGAAAACTGAAAAAAAAAAAGTAATATAGAACGATTATCGGTTAACCGGTAACCGAACCGCTAATAACCGTTTAAAGTGGTTAACTGAACCGTTTATAACCGTTTCTAACGGTGCGGTTTAGGTTCGGAGTTTTGCCGAACCGAACCGTGTGCGAACCTCGGTGAATCGAACCGCGAATGAACACCCCTAATTGCATCCACGCATTTTAGTCTCGGGATTATAGAATTGGCAAGTAAGAAACTTTGTTCCCGGATTTTGCTAAGTCCAAGAAGTCCGCAATGCTGCCGTAACTGAGCAATTACATGTCCCTGTTGAAATAGAGGAAGAAGAAGAGCTACCACTTGACATAATTTGAGTAATAAGAGAGAGAGAGAGAGAGAGAGAGAGAGAGAGAGAGAGAGAGAGAGAGAGAGAAAGAAAGAAGGTTATTTAAAATAATGATATTCAGCAATTGCATAATTTAACACGGTTTGCATAAGAACCGTTGTCATTATCTTATTAATATCTTCCAATTTCTATTTATTTTTAGAGGTGTTTATATTCTAAAACAGTTCTTATGCACTACCGTTGTCATTATATTATATGTTATTGTTTCATTCATTTGCCTGTTCGCAAGTTATTTAAAATCTATGTTAATAAGCATTTGCATGTAATAAAGAGTAGAACTATATATTAAAACGAGCATATTATACAATGGCAAAAAAAACAGTACAACAAGGGAAAAAAAGGAGACACAATAAAAAATAAAAAACTACAAAAACAAACAACTAACTACTTAGTAAATTAATTAAACACCCTAATAGGAGTTTGACTAGGAGCTGGGTACTGAGGATAAACTTGATTATAAATCAAGTTTACTACATCGGCATCAAGACGATGATCAAAATGAGGCACTTCTTCGTCTTCCCATGATTTCGGTACATTAATAAACCTGTACGGTATGAACCTTCTCATCAGATGAGCGTCCTCAGCGGTGGCAACCCATAAGTAAGGCCCAGCATGTACATAACGATCCTTAGGGTCATCGCCATAATAGTCACTTTTGCCCCCTTTGATGGTCACGTGATGCATACCTTGCAGCGAGTTGTTTTGCTTGGCGAAAATCGTCAAGACCATCCCCTCGAAACACGATCAGAGCATATCCAAGAAACCCACGACCAGAAATCCAAGCCGGGTGGATTGCCCTAACATTTGAAAGCCCATTCTCAATGAGGATGTCCCTCAATGGGTTAAGAGACTTTGAAGGTGGCTTTCCAGCAGCATTGTGTGTGACTGGGAGATTTGTGAATTAATGCACGTAATCGGGTTGATATAGGGGGTTACCGATTGCTGAGGAGGTGCGACTGCGGATGATGAAGACGACGACAGTCTTTTAATTATGATATGTATGTATATGTAGATTATTTAAAAAGTGAAGTAAAAAGGTTAGTAATAATAAAGTGATTCTTATTGTTACTGCAAATGTGATGCTATTTGTAGTATAATAAAGCTATAATTAATTAGATTGCTTTCATCCATACGTTACATTCAAACTTGTATTAATTGTGCATGAATGCATGAGGTGAATAATGGTCAAACAACCAATAATAATAGGGCATGCATTGGTAAAACCATAAACTTTTCAGTTTTCACAGTGGATATGTATTTACAACGGTTATAAGAAAAACCGTTGTTTATTGGTGTAATATAACAATGGATTTACAATAACCGTTGTTGATATATGAAACATGATAACGGCTTAATAAAGAACCGTTATCATTTTATGTTATACATACGGTCAAACAATCAATAATGCAACTTTGAATCAAAAAAAAGTAAAAATTACAGGGCATGCATTAGTCAAATAACAAACACTAGAAAATCACAGATAATTAAACAATTTTTTTTTAAACGGGTTATGTCCAACCGTTGTTGATATATGTAATATGATAACGGCTTAACAAAGAACCGTTATCATTTTATGTTAGACATATGGTCAAACACGCAATAATGCAACTTTGAATCAGAAAAAGTAAAAATTACAAGGCATGAACCGTTTTGTTGTTACTAATTGGACAACGGTTTTTTGATAACTGTTGTGTTTTTACTAATTGGACAACGGTTTTTTGATAACCGTTGTAAGCTAATGTGTTTAACACAGTAGAGTTGACCGATTCTTATTTAACTTGTACCGTTTCCACTTTTCAATTCTTAACTTGTTAAGTTTCCAATTCTTATTTTATTATTATACCGGTTCCAATTCTTACTATCTTATTATACCGTTTCCAATACAACCCAAAATCATTATAAGTATAATTATAATTTTCACAATCTTAAGTTGTACCGTTTGCACTTTCCAATTCTTAACTTGTTAAGTCCTCCATTAATTTTCCACATCGATTATGTCATCAAGTTCATCAACTTATAGTGGTTCATATTATTCATCCGCTGATGATGATGATGATGAAGCATCATATGAACCTCTTGTAAGACCCCCAAGTAGATTTATGTACGCCAAACCCTTTACGTGCATCATTCACAATCTCCCGTATACAGAGGACGGGCATGGAAAGGCTATACTCTCGTATAGCCTTGACTGGTTAATAGGTTTGATTCGGTTAGCCGGATTGAATTTGGTTCAAACTATCTACCCGAATCATGATGCGCATGATGGCTTCGGGCGGTGCGCCCTCATTGAGTTTAGCGTGGGTGAGGAGCGGGAATGCTTTCGTCAGGCTCGCAAACTTGAGCGGGCATTCTATAACAATGACTCTTAGAGACTCTGGTTTTATCATGATGATCAGCGGGTAGGCCCATATTTATGGGTTGCGAATGAATCTGACAGTCTTCTACTACTTCCAATTCTGCACCGCCAAGGTCGCATTGCCGAGCAGGGGACAGTGTCGTTGGAATGGGAAAACGTCTGTGTAGATTGGGCTAAAGGTGAAAGAGACATATATGGTGATATTGTCTCTGAATTCCAGAGGATGGGGTAACAAAAAACATACTCCCTCCATTCAACTCCACACTACATATTTGCTTTTTCACGTTTGTCAACGCTTGTTTTACGCGATTTTTTTCTTTAGCTTGATATTTTAATGTACTCCTAAAAACCTAAGTCATTATAATAAAAGTTTGATATTTTTCTAGTGATATTGTCTCTGAATTCCAGAGGATGGGGTAACAAAAAGCGTAACAAAAAACATAAATAATTAAACTTTAATTCAAACCACCACCATAATCCAAATACAACTTAAAATGCCAGATAATAATTAAAGACTTAATTATTAGAATCTGATGAAGTATTAGGATACTCATCATGAATTTCGGTATAGAGCAAGTCGTAGATTTGCCCTTCATTATCACCGGGAAGCGCGGGTGGAATGACCTCTTTCTCCCATGACATAGGCACTGTGGCAAGAATGTGATGCTTCCTGTAATGTTTTAGTAGATGATGATCAAGATGGGTCGCAAACCATAAATAAGGGCCTTGTTGTTTATCATCCGAATATAAGTCATCTTTCCCCGCATCTTCCCCCGCAAATCTAGCCCCTAATTTTCTTGCCTGACGAAAACTATCATGGAAGTTGGCTTCGTCAAACACGATAAAAGCGAAGCCTACAAAACCTTGCTTGTTTGTAGACACAGGGTACACTTTTTTAACCGCGGTGAAACCGGAGTCATGAAGCATTTGCGTCAATCACCCAAAATTAGGGTTTAAACCCTTTCCATTCACACCATAATGAACCGGGAGATTATGGAGAATGCAAGTAAAAGGTTGTGCGTAACGAGTCCAATACACCAGCTATATTTTTTTTAGAGAGAAATTTAGAAATAAATTAAAGAGTAAATGTTTGATAATTTAGAATTTTACCTAATACATTATGAAGACATATTTATAGAATTATTTTGGTAAAATTCAATATTATTGGTCAAATTGAATATTTATTAAAGTTCTGATAAAGTTTTGAATGCAGTAGTCAAACTGAAAAATCTAATCAAATACTGACAACGGTTGAATTGAAAAACCGTTATTTCATAATAGAAAATAATAACGGTTACAAAAAATCTGTAGCTATAACATAACAACGGGTAACAAAAACCGTTGCTGGTGTTAATTTAGTAACGGTTTTTGAAATGCCGATATCTTAAACTGGTAATGATTTTCTAACAACCGTTGATAAGAGTGATTCTATAACGAGTTTTTGGAAACCGTTAAATGTTTTTGGTAACGGTTTGTTAAGCAGCCGTTGTCAAATTATAATAACAACAGTTTTCGAGGGAAACCGTTATTCCTATTAGCGCGGTCTATGTATCCGCCAATATTTAGAAAACGGTAATCTAAGTGTCGTTATTAAATGCATTAAACCGTTGTGATAGACTCCTTATTGATCGCCAGATTTGGCTTAGTGCTAACGGTTTGCACATATAACTATTATACTTACCTTATTAATTCATCATTAAGTTTGTCTTTTGTAAGGCAATTTGACAAAAAAAATAGTGTAAAACAAATTCAAATATAACCATATTAGTGGTAAAAATAATAATTAAAAAACTTGTTTTACAATTAATTTATGCTATACCTTCTTACATAAGTATTTGTATTCCCCTCTCTCTTCGGCCTTTATTAACGTCAAATATGTACTCCATATGTGATATTGTGATCTTCAATATATTCTCCATCGCAAAATATATCAATAAACTGACGTCAAATATGTACTCCATGCATATGTAAATAGCGTGATCTTCAATACGTCAAATATGTACTCCATGCATATGTGATATTGTGATCTTCAATATGTTCTCTGTCGCAAAATTTATCATTAAACTGCATTATATATAAACATTGTATGTCAGTAAAAATAAGTATAGACATTACTCTTGGAAAAAAAAACTTATTTTATATATGAATCCAAATGAACAAACACAAACACAATCAAAAGATAAACATTCAATGAGGAAATAATAGCGATCAATATCCAAGATGAAAAGCTGGAATATTTATACTATTTGTAGTGTTGTATTGGAATTAGTCTTGTAGTTGTATCAAAATTGCTCTTCATTTAAATAATCTAATTTAATGCATTAGGTAGTTGATAGTCGACACCCAAAATATGGATCCGAACGTGACTAGTAACCCGAATTGACCCGAAATACGCTTAACATTATTCATAAATAACAAGATAAGTTGATAACAATAAACTCGAAAATAACTCGACTTTTACTGAAGAGTCTATCCAAGTCGAAATACTCGATAGGGGGGGGGGGTGAATTGAGTATTTAAAAACTTATGCCCACTTTTTATTTTATATCTAAATAATAACTAATTATCTAAAGTTTATTGGTTAAACTTTAACTAATTAACTAAACAATTTATAAACGTAATGAAATGAATGATAAAGAAAATTGCAAGGACGCACGATATTTGAAGTGGTTCAGCTTCACACGTCGAAGCATGCGTCCACTATTCTCGATTAATAATTTTAGTACCTTTCTCCGGATTACAAAATTATCAACCCACTCGTATAACTAACTCTAGCTATAACTCAATTTGAATATCACTAAATATTCGATTTTGACTATCTTAAGTTACTAAGAAAGCAATTGGTTGTTCCTCCAGGTGTTCACACAATTGAACGAGTAGAAACTATATGAAGTGATATTATCTTATAACGTAACCTTAAGAAATAATATGCAAATTAAGAGCACGACTTTTCGTAAAATATTTTCAATTGCAAAACAATAAAAGTACTCAATTAGAATTTTAAAAAAATTTGTTTGCAAGGAATTTTTATATTTAGAAAAGCTTAATTAAATCAATGAACATCCTGCATATATATAGTAGAAGAGAGACACTAGGGTTTTGGTCGAAACCCTAAGTGTGCCGTGTATGATAGTTTATTTCATAAGAAATAAATCTTATCTCTTCTTAATTTAATCTATTAATTTTGATTAAGTAAATAAGGTAAATCTAATATAATTGATAAGATATGAAAATATCTTATAGCAATATATTATGGATTTGACCTAATATTATTTACTTGCATAGGGAGTTAATTCGGCCTCCACACGGCTCATAAGCTCATCTTAGCCGAAACCCTAGGCCAAAATATGAAGGAGTAGATTAGGGTTAGGTTTAGATAATTTAGCAAACCCTAGGGGTAGCATGACGACTCATAAGTCATTAGACTAACCAGTAAGATAACATAAATTATTCATTCTAAACAAACCGTATTTCATCTTTATCATATACACGCATGATTTCGAAACATATTTGAAGAATTTTATCTTTTGAAAATTGACTTTAAAACTATTGAAATCGTGCCTTTAAAATGCCACCCAAAGTTATAGTACAAATAGCTATAACTTTAAGTTTGGTAAGTAAAGTTATAGGTGAAATATCTATAACTCTACCTTCCCAATATTATTTCTTAAGATATCGTTATTAGATAAAGTCCTATACTAGCTAATCTTCCTGGATATCTTCAGTGATAGGATCATTATTTTATCTTGATCATAAGCTCTTCATCTTGAGCTTGTTATAGACTTGATCGAGCCTTTTGATTGAGTGATCATCATACTTGAAACTTGTTACAGTTACTATGACGCTTTAAGAATATTCAATGTTATAGCTCAAACTGCTATAACATTACTTGCTTATTGCTTCACAAATCCTCAATGTTATAGCCAAGATTGTTATAACATTATTTGCTCAAATTGTAAACTTTAATCAATCTATTAAAGACTAAACAAACGATTACAAGCAAGATTATATATAACATAAAGTACATACTTGTCACTATCATTACTAATCATATGTCTATATGGTCCAACAAATTCTCCCTTTTTGATGATGACAAGTCTCTTACAATATGTGACTAAGTGTAAGTTCCCCCTCAACATAACATTATAAAAGTCATAGTCAGTTGAACGCAAGAACAATCCACTTATATACAAAGTATAGCATCTAAGGACCTTAAGAGATTAAAGGTTCTGACAAGGATCAAGCTTAGGCAAATACTGAAGTCACGATCATCTTCTTCCCTGATGTGACTCATATTTTAGCACATTTAGTCCCCGAATTAACCTCGTTCCCATGCTTTCTAGCACATATTTGGGTCATTTATTATCTTTAGTTTCCCATTTTGCATACTCTTTGAGGTTTTGTGTCCTTGGTAGGTGAGGATCGCTAACCTTGCATTTATGAGGCGAAATGGAGCTAAATGGATCGCATCTAATGACCAAGCATCAAAGAGAAGACCAACATTAGAGGCTTAAGTAGATAAATAAAGTGAAATGGGCAATGATGAAAAGATCCTTGCATCCCCAACACGATCCTTGCGGATTGTTAAGGAGCCAAACAAAGGAACAACTCTGCCCAAGGATCCGAGCGGCCCGAGCATGATCCGAGCGTACCAAAGTGCCAGGATCCGAGTGGCTTGATCCCAGGACGAGCGGATTGAAGAGCTATGATCTGAGCGTCTCCTCCCTGATCCGAGCGGATCTTCTTACAGAACTGCCCGTGCCTCAGCACAGGACGAGCGGATCGTGGTGGGACTAGCAAAGACGATCCGCGCATGTCCCTCGGGAGTTGCATTTCCTCAAGTTTTCTTAGGGTCTTAATAGTCATTTAAGCCCTTAGTAACCCTAATCCTTGTACTTAATTTTAGTATAAATACCCCATTGTACTACCTAGATTATCATGAAGTTTCTAATCATCTCTTAATATCATCTTAATTTAGTCTTAATTTAGTTGTAATACATTTCTCAATATTAATCACATCTTAATCTTTCATTAATCTCTCAATTGTTCTTCTTTTCATTGAGGTAATTAGAAGATTATTTGGGGTTTATTTTGGAGGATTGACAACCTTCCATCAATCATCAAGTACTTCTATTATTGTTTGCTTTATTATTGGGATCATATCCATAGGTATAATTTCTTTTTACCCTTGTTTAATTATTGTTAATCACTTTCATTTATTCATCATGTTTTGCTTTGTTAGTATGATTGACAACCTTATTAGCATGCTAAACTTGATCATGAGTGAGTAGTTTCTCTAGCTAGGGTTAATGGGGAATTAGGGGAAACAAACATGGGGATTGATCTATGCTTAATCTAATATGTTTTCATAATTAATTTGCTTGCTTGTTGTGGTTTCAACCTATGCACATGTTATGTTTGATGAAATGCGAGCCTATGAATCCTTGCATTTTTTACCATCCCTTATCTTTTCAATGAGGTTTGTAAGATATAAACCAACTCGAGCCTTATTAGACCATGCATAGAGTTGAATAGGAAGAATTAAGTCGACTTGTAGGTGTTGTACAGTCTAGACGACTCGGCTCCGGGACCCAAATCTTCCTAGGGATTGTAAGACATACACTAACTCGATCCCATCACAACAATAAGTGCTTGCATCTAATTGAGAACATGTTTGTATAATCTACTCCCATGAATCCGCTATGAACCCATGACACCCTAGTGCCTTTAATCAATTGTTTACAAACCCCTTTATTTTCTTTACTTTGTTTTCATTAATTTACATTCATCTTGTTGAATAGTTTAGACTACATCTCATCTCAAACCCAATTTGTGACACCCTTAGACATAGCTACTTGCAATTGAAAATCCTACATCAATACCCGTCCCTTGGGATCCGACCTTTACTTACCTCTTTGCTAAGAGTGGTTTGTGAAGTTATAAATATTGTTTTGGTTGGTAGCTTTTGACGACGAGTTTTAACCGGACCAAAAACGGCGCCGTTGCTGGGGACGGTGTTCAATTGATTTGATTTTCATTAATTGTTTTTAGTTGTGTCTTTCTTTCTTTACCTTGGGGAAGTTAATCTCCTCAAGGTTATTCTAATTGTTTTCGAGTTGTTTGATATTTTACATGACTAGGAGATCACAAAGTAATTTATTACCTATTGATTTCGAGATTGAAAGGACCTTAACCAAAAATAGAAGAGTTGCTAGAGGTACTTCGAGAGTTGTAGGTATTGGCGAGATTGTGGACATTCAACCAAATAAAATTGAGTTTATCAACCCTTTTGCAAGAGAAGAAGAGGATAACCCAATTCAAAACCCACAACAAAATCAACCCACAATGCCTAAATTTTCATCACATTCCGTACCAACCGAAGAGAACCTACCAAACGGTACTCCTACACCACCATATTTAACCGGTAATTTCATTGCCAAATCCGCATTCATATAATTAGTTGAGAGAAGTTAATTTGGAGGGATGCCTAGTGAAGACCCTCATTCACATATGGAGACTTTTTGTGACTATTGGGATGCAATTTCTCAAACCGGATTTACCCAAGACCAAATCCGATGGGTATTGTTTCCTTTTTCTTTGATCGGTACCGCAAAGCAATGGTTAAAGAGCCTAGGCAAGGCTACTTTTGGTATTGATTCATGGAAGAAGTTAGCACTTGCCTTCTACTAGAAATTCTATCCTCCGGAGAAGACTAATATGTTGAGAGCCCAAATCACCGGGTTCAAGCAAAGGGATGAGGAATCATTATATGAAGCATGGGAGAGATTCAAGGACACTTGTCGTTCTTGTCCACACCATGGACTTAGTGAGTGGTTCCTTGTGCAACAATTTTGGAATGGCCTATATGAAGACTCACGCCATATTCTCAATATGGGATCCAATGGGATGTTTACCGAAGTTGATGACAATCAAACATGGGCCAAAATCGAAGAGATGGCGGTTCATAATTCCTAATATAGTAGGCCTCAAAAGGCCACTAGAGGAGGAAAGCATGAGGTAGATTCCATCACTCAATTGGGTGCTCAATTAAGTATTCATATTGAAACCATCAATTTGAAGTTTGAGAAGGCCATGGCTAAGCTTGATGAAGCTTCCAAATCACCCAAACAACATGTTAATGCTATGGTGGTATCATCCTCAATTCCAAGTGGAGTATGTGAAAGTTGTGGAACCTTGGGACATGATCAAAATGAATGTAGGGGAACAAATGAACAAGTTAATGTTTTCCAAGCAAACAAGAGTTGTACCCCTTATTCCAACTACTATAATAAGAATACCAAATTTCATCCAAATCTTTCATACAAGAGTGAAAATGTCCAAAACCCCCAATAAACATACACCACACCTCTAATGAGAAACCAAGCTCAAAAACCCTTTTTCAACCAAAGCCAAGGTTACCAAAATCAACCTTCCTACAACCAATCAAATTACCAAAGCTTTGATGTTCAAAAAGCGGTCCTCTAAATGCAAAAGAACCAACAAGAATTTTTCACCCAAATGCAAAAAGATAGCCAAGCTAAAGAAATCACCATCAAAAACATACATGCCTACACCAAAATGTTAGAAACTCAAATGACTCAATTAGTATCTTCTAGCTCTCAAAGACAAAAGGGGCAATTACCACCTCAAAGTAATCCCCCAAGACATGGGACGGTTAGTGCCATCCATTTGAGGAGTGGTACAAGATATGAAGGACCGAAGAGGTCAATTGATGAAGATATTGTAGATACTAGTCATAAGCAAGGAGTTGTGGAGAACTCTAAGGAAGTAGATCCTACTTCCAATGAAGTTTCGAAGAAGAAGAATGAAGAGAAGGCTGAGGAAAAAGAGCCTATTGTGATTAGACTTCCATTCCCAAGTCGACAAGCTAAGCCTAAGCTTGATGATCAACTTCGAAAGTTCATAGAAATTGTGAAAAACTTAGAAGTCTTAATCCCATTCATGGAATTGATCAATCATGTTCTGGCTTATGCAAAATACATGAAAGATATTCTTACCAAGAAGAAATCCATCCGAAAGTTGTAGACTATTGCCTTTACCAAAGTGAGTAGTGCCATTCTTCAAGGAACTTCCCCTCCAAAACTCAAAAATCCGGGAAGTTTTTCTATCCCATGTACCATTGGCGACACTATAATCAACAAAGCATTATGTGACCTTGGAGCAAGTGTAAGTGTCATGCCATACTCGGTATGTAAGAGGCTAGGAATGAGAGAGCTCAAATGCACCAACATCACTCTTCAAAGGGCGGATTGATCAACAAAGGTACCTTTAGGGGTATGGGAGGATGTGCCCGTGAGAATTGGCAAATTCTTCATCCTGGTGGACTTTGTCATTGTAGACATAGAAGAGGATTCCAACATTCCTATCATTTTAGGAAGACCTTTCTTGCATACCGCCGGAGCGGTAATCGATGTGAAACATGGAGAGCTCGCACTTGAAGTGGGAGATGAGACAATCACTTTCAACCTTAAGAAAATGATGAGAGCTCCCCGACTACATGAGACATGTTTCATGATCGATCATCATAGCCGAGAAAGTGATAGGAATAATTTGAAATCTCTATGCAAAGATCAAGCCATGGGTAAAGAAACACCACCCATATGGAAGAAGAAAGTGGATGACCTTCAAGTAGCTCTGTCCGGAGAGCAAGGAATTTTCAACAACAATGAGAGCTTGAATAGCTCACCCATCATGACAAGCAATGAAAAAGGCCTCATTGGCCAAGACAACAAGAAAGAAGAGTTGCCCTTGTCAACTCATGACATCATTGGGGAACAAGCTAATGAAGTTTGCGGTCTATGGGATAATGAATTTGAAGGATTAGTCAATCCCTATATTGGAAATGCTATTACCTCAGACCAAGGCCTTCTGGATCCTTGTCATCACTTTGACTTGGATGACTACAACAATGAAGAGAATAACGTGCAAAGGTCTATCCAAGACCTCTATCATGAAAATGAGCAAGCTTTCGACTACTTCTACAAGGTGTTGAGCAACATCAACAACACCTTGGCTTTGCCCCCTTTACATCTCATCCAATAATGAGAGTTTGGTGGAGTCCTCCCTAAACCACCATTTGTAAATATTCTAACCCCTTAACTAGCATTTTATTTCCTTTATTGCATCTTTGTCATTTTTGGATTTGCATTTTTGTGCTTTAATCAAGATTTTTGACGTGAGAGCAAGTGAGGGAGGTATTTTAACGTGTTTTGATGTGTAGTGTTTGATCGAGTGTGGGGATATCAAGTGCCTAGGATAACCGAGCCTTCGTAGTGCACCCCAACAATGAACAAAGGAAAAGAAGAAAGAATGATATGGAAAAAGGAAACCCCACGGGTAGACCTGAGCCCATGGGAGCTGAAGATGATCTAGGCATCCCTGTGATCGGACTATCGTTTTCGGTTACTTGTCGTTAGGAGTACCTAGACCAAAACAATATTTATAACTTCACAAACTACTCTACTATTAGTAAAGAGGTAAGTAAAGGTCGGATCCCAAGGGACGGGTATTGATGTAGGATTTTCGATTGCAAATGGTCGTGTCTAAGGGTATCACAATTTGGGTTGAGATAAGAGGTCACTAAACTAAGTAACAATGTAAATAAACAAGCAAGATGATTAAAATGAGATGTAAACAATTGATTAAAAGCACTAAGGTATCATGAGTTCATAGGGATACATGGGAATTGATCATACAAACATATTCTCAAATTATAAGCAAGCAATTATTGTTGTGATAGGATCGAGTTGGTTTATATCTTACAATCCTAGGAAGGTTTGGGTCCCGGAGCCGAATCAATTAGATTGTACAACACCTACAAGTCGACTTAATCCTTCCTACTCAACTATATGCATGGTCTAATGAGACTCGAGTTGGTTTATGTCTTAAAAGTCTCATTGAATAGGTAAGTGATGGGTAAAAAATGCAAGGATTCATAGGCTCGCATTTCATCAAACATAACATGTGCATAAGTTGAGATCACAACAAGCAAACAAATAAATTATGTGAACATATTAGATTAAGTATGAATCATCCCCTATGTTGGTTTCCCCTAATTCCCCATTAACCCTAGTTAAGAGACTACTCACTCATTATCAAGTTTAACATGCTAACAAGGTTGTCAATCATATTAACAAAGCAAAACATGATGAATGAATGGAAATGATTAACAATAATTAAAAAGGGATTAAGAGAATTATACCTAATGATGATTCCAAAATAATAAGTAAAGAATAATAGAAGTACTTGATGATTGATAGAAGGTTGTCAATCTTCCAATAATACCTAAATAATCTTCAATTACCCAAAATAAATGATGAACAATTGAGAAATTAAGGAAATGAGATTTGTATTAATGCTTAATTAAGAGTTGATTACAAGATTAAGATGAGATAAGAACATAAAAAGAGCATAAGAAGGATATGATAATCTAATTAGTACAATGGGGTATTTATACTAAGGATTAGGTACATAAATTAGGGTTACTAAGAGCTTAAATGACGATTAAGACCCTTAAGAAAAGTTGAGGAAGTGCTCCTCTCGAAGGAGATGCTCAACTCCGCTTCGCTAGTCTTCATAGAATATGCTCATCCCGAGCAGCTTTAGGGAGGGACGGCCTACACTAGAGAGGAATCCGAGTGGGTGGGTGAGGGCAACGCTCGGATTGAGAGGGGCCAGGACGAGCGGATTGGCGAGAGGACGCTCGGATTGTAGCAGGCCAGGACGCTCGTCCCGTGCACTGCGACCCCCGGATTGTTAGCCAGTCATCTTCTCTTCTTTTCTTTCTCCAACAATCCTCAAGGATCTTGTTGGAGATGCAAGGATCTTCCCATCATTGCCCATTTACTTCATTGTTTACATAGGCCTTCTAGTCTTGTCTTCACTTCGATGCTTGATCATTAGATTCGATCAATTTAGCTCCATTTTGCCATGTAAATGCAAGGTTCTTACTCCTTTCCTACCAAGGGATCAAAACCTCAAAGAGTATGCAAAACGAAAGACTAGAGATAGTAAATGACCCAATTATGCACTAAAAAGCATAGGAACGAGACTAATTCGGGGACTAAATATGCTCTAAAATGAGTCACATCACCCTGAGGAGCATCCGAGCGTCCTGTCCTTAGGACGCGGATCCTGGCAAGGCTTCAATTGAGGAAAGCGTCCTGTATCAGAATCTGAGTAGATCATCCTCAGGACGCTCTTCCTAGACTATGAGCCGCTCGTCTTGAGACTAATCCGCACGTCCTGGCATTCTTCAAGTTCATGAGTTTACGCTGTATGAAAATACGCACGTCCCCAGGAGGATCCGAGCATCCCCAAGGAGAATCCGCTCGAGCTGGGCAGGATCCGCACGTCCTGGCACGGGTTGGCAAATTCAGGATGTACTGTCTGAGAATCCGAGCGTCCCTTGTTGAATCCACGCGTCCCGAGCTGCTATTTAACAAAACACGGGACTCATCCCTTCCTTCCCAAATCATTTCTATCTTTTACAAACACAAACACACACCTCTTCTTCCACTTAAAACCCCAATCCCCTCATTCAAAAACACCAATTTCTCAACCAAAATCACCACCATCAAAATAATACTTGCTCAAAAGAAGATTAAATCACTCCTTTATCAACAAAAGACCATCTAAATATCAAAATACTCACAAATTGAATCAATTTTCTAGGGTTTGGGTACAAATTCGAAAAACCTAAATTGATTGAGAAATTGATTGAAGTTTGAGGAAACAAGGAGCATTCAAGCACAATATTGGTTTGTTGATACAAATTTGAGAAGGAGAACACAATGGCAAGAACAAAAGGCAGAAACAAGGCACCCAAGACTACAAATTTATCAAAGAGGCAACAAGCTCTTCTTACATCTAAGGCTTTGGTAGTGACACAACCAAGGGTGAAAATCCAAGAAATTGCAACTCCTATCGAGGAAGCAACCACACCTACTCCGGGTATAGAACAATTGCCAAATTTCCGGAGGTAACTTTCTTAAACGATGCTCATAGGAATGCATTTTTATCCCTTACTAGAAAGACTATTATTGTGGCTACCAAGTTTATTTGTCAAGACACTTTGGAAAAATTGGGTGTGCTTGAGAGAACTAGAACATTTTTCGGATTCTACATGATAACCCTGCAAATCAGAAAAGAGAAATGGTAACCCTGTGGTGCATTATTATGTATCACCGTAACCCTTAACTTAAATTCCGTCAATTTGCACCGTTAAGTGCTGATGTGGCGTGTGATGTGGCTTATGACTTGGCTATTTGGTCTTGATGTGTCTTCCTTCTCTCCTCTCTTTCCTCTCTTCCCATTACCACTGCCACCACCCACCCCGCCACTGCCACCACCCACCCCCACCCTACTTCTGCTCGCCACCGCCGACCCACCAAGACGACGGCATGTCGCCAGCGTTCCAACCCCACACGTATTATCTCTACTTCCTCTCTCATTTAGCTCTCCTTCCTCATCTTATCGTTGCTTTCTTCCTCATCCTCGTCTAGTCACTGCCGCCTACTTCCTCCACGCACCATGCACCACCTCGTCGTAGACCACCGATGGTAATCTTCTCCCCCTGTAACACCCCAACTATCCGGCCAAGATAATTGGAGCGTTACCATCTCAGTTTCCCGAGGTAGTGTTTCAAAACTTCAATAAAAGAACATTTTATAAATAAATGTAATGTTTAGTGAATTACATAAACGTAAACAAATGAATAAAAGTACAAGTCATGACAACTATACTCTCTAGCCAACTATACTCGTCTCGTGACTCATCAAGTTCGTACAGTCTCCCGCGTACTATCCAAAGAATCTGTACCTAACCTGCTCCCCATATAACTAAATGATATCATATGGATCAACACAGGCCACCCTAAAAGAGACAGGTGACAAATACACAGACACAACAAAAGTCAATTTCAATAAACAAATAAAAAATGACACGTGTAATACTCCGTATTTATGAGTCTCTGGGTACTCTATCGAGTAGGCCTTACTCTGTCGAGTAAGGGTGAGTTGCGTTTTAAAATAGTTTCTGACCTGTTGGGTACTCGATCGAGTAACTAAGATACTCGATCGAGTAAGGAGGCACTCGATCGAGTACCTTAGCTACTCGATCGAGTAGCTGGTTTACGAGGAGTTATTTCTCGGGTTTTGTTAATTATGCGATTAAGGTATATAATCTTTTCCGTCATTGTTCTAAACACTTTTCAAAACCTAAATTACTGTCAAGAGAGATAGCAAAGTACGTTCTTCACTTTAATCGCATTGTTAGCAAATCCCGGAGTTTGGAAGGTCGGATTTCATCACTCGTTATACTGTTGAGATCCTTGCGTCGAGGGTAAGACCTATGTACCGTTTTTATAGTATTTCCTTTAAGTTGTTTAAACCCTAATATGGGGATTTGGGGGTTTTGTGTAGATTGTGATTTGGTAGTGTTTATGTATGTGTTTGTATAATAGGAGGAGGTTTTGTAGAAGAGGATTTTTGATACAGCTGTTGAGACCGTCTGATAGTTGTGCTTTCCAGGTAGGATTTCCTACTCAGTATTAGTCCCATAATGTGATGTTGATGTGTTGTGGTTGATTGAATAATATAGTAATTTTATTGTGACGGTTGTTGATTGTGATTGTTTGTCTCTGGTTCTCGAGACGCGTTCTCGGCTGAGTGGAGTCACTTGCGGGAGTGGCTTCACGCCCTAGTTTCGCCCTTCGTGGAACCCGCCACGGAAGGGGATGTGCACATTAATGAACAGGGAAATCGCTCAATATGATGAGCGGGGATTTGGTGGGTACGGCTGCGGTCCCCACGGCGGGCGGGTCCAGTGGACGGTCGGTGATTGAGATTGATGGGGACCGATGTGATTGTGTGTGTGACGGTGTGAGATATCTGTTTATCGTATTGTTGATATATATAGATTGTGTGATTAGTACTGACCCCGTGTTGTTGTTTGTAAAACCTGCGGTGATCCATTCGGGGATGGTGAGCAGTAATTGAGCAGGTTTGAGTTGAGTCACATGGGATTGCTGGGATTGCCAATGTCAGATGATAGAAGTCTTCCGATGTAGCTTAGTCGTTTAATAAACTTTACATTTAGTTGATTAGACAATTGGTTTGAGAACTTGTACCCGTATTTTTGGATTTGGCTTGGTTTGTACGTTTCACTAAAGTTATACTATTAAATGTTGTTTCGTTATTATCTTATGATTATCATGCCTCGGGTAACCGAGATGGTAGTATCCTTATACCTGAGTGGTCCTGACAAGGCACTTGGAGTATGGGGGTGTTACAAATAGTATCAGAGAGACGATCCTGAAACCTGTAACCAATAAATCTAATGAATATAGGGAGTCAATTAAAATGAACCCGGGGTAAAGGTTGTAGGAGCTAATGCAAAGGCTTGGGAGACGTCCTGAAGTCGCGAACTTGCCCTACAATTTTGAACCGGTCACATGGGGGGTGTATGTCGAGGTCGTATGCGTTGTTTGTTAGCTTGTGTGTGGATGTGATGAAGTATGTGTAATTGTTGGATGTTTGGAGTAGAAAGTTGAGAATGTGAAAGAAAGATTGATGAGATATATTGAACTGTTGTTGGAATGAGAAGCATGATGGATGTTTACTATGTGGCGTTTAATAACATGATAGAGTTATTTCGTTGATCGTATGAAGAGTTGTGTAGCATTATATGCTTCGTTATGATATAATGTTGGGATTTATAAAGTTGTTTATAATGTTGGGATATGATATAACATGCGGGTAGCATTTTTGAGTTAGCATGACTCGATCGAGTGGGACTGACTTGATCGGGTGGGTATTTGACGATTTTGAGTCCAGAATCGTGTTTTTGGGCACTCGATCGAGTACCTCGGGGACTCGATCGAGTAGGGGGTCACTTGATCGAGTAGTCGGGCTACTCGGTCGAGTATGTTAGAAGTCATAAGGTCTGTTTTGGGTCTGCAGTCGGGGCACTCGATCGAGTATGTTGGACACTCGATCGAGTAGCCTGCTACTCGATCGAGTAGGTTAGGGAACTTGATCGAGTATGTCCTGGGCAGCTTGCTTTCTTGTTTTGAGGTTTTGGAACGTATGTTTATATCCACCCCTTTTCTGATATAGTTTCAAGATGCCGCCCAAGAAGAATGCTTTGTATGCGAGAGCTGAGCTTATGAACATAGATGATATCGTTAAGATGTTGGAGCATCAGGATGCTCTCACGGAGGCTTTAAAGACGGTGGGAAAGGATAAGGATAAGGAGAAGGAGGTTGATCACTCTAAAATCAGCCTCTATATAGCGAGGTTTAACCCGAAAGAGTACAAGGGGGTTGGGGAGCCTAACCTTCTTGATAACTGGCATAGAGAGATGGAGAACATACTAGATTTGGTTCACTATCCTGATGAGATGAGAGTAGAACAAGCTGCGTTCTACCTGAGGGAAGCAGCTGGCAAGTGGTGGGATACGGTGAAAGTGAGTGCTAAGGAGTTGTATGCGAACCAAGGTTTACCTGCTATACCTTGGGAAGAGTTTCGTAAGGCTATGAAAAAAGAGTTTGTACCGGAGCATGTGAGGAGTAAGTTGAGAGAGGAGTTCGATGGGTTTAAGATGACATCTGACATGTCTGTGGCCGAGTATTACAGGCGAGTTTAATGAGAAGTCTAGGTATCTTGAGGATATGGGTTTGAGTGAGGAGAACCGGCGCCGAGGTTTGAGAGGGTTTGACCCCTAAGATCATGGATAAGTTACCCGTGGGAATCCTTGCGGCGTTAAGGAAGCTTATGAGAGAGCTGGAAGAGCGAGAGGTTAGTAGAGATGGCTCGGGAGAGAGTGGGTGTTGAGAAAAGAAAGTCCGAGAGTGAGGGTGGTGGCCAATCAAGTCACAAGAAAGGCAACCACAATCAAACTAGAGGGTTTTCCGGGTCGGGTTGATCTTTGGGGCTTCCTTTGGGCGTGGCCGTGTAAGTGTTAGTGGTAGTTGGGGAATGACCTGCTATAGTTGTGTTAGCGTAGGCCACAAGAGACATGAGTGCACAAGTGCACCTGGAACTTTCCAGAGACCTGCGCAGAGCTATGCGAGCAATAGACCGACTGGATCATGGTCAAACCGGGGACGTCAGAGCTATCAGAGTGGAGGTAACCGCAACGGCGGTAATTCTTATCAGAAACCACCGACGAACAACAACAACAATCAAGGGTCGGGTGCTAAGCCAACCACATCGCCCGATCGCCCAGGGAGGCGGACAGAAGACCAGTGGAAAGCTGTTCATGATGGAGAAGAAAGCAGCTGAAGATGATGCACACGTTATCACTGGTACTTTTCTTGTTAACGGTATTCATACCTTTTTTTTGTTTGATTCGGGGGGCGTCTCAGTCATTTGTATCTTCGAGTCATGTTAAGCGGTTGGGTTTGAGGGTATATGAGTCTGTTAGTGAGGAAGTTTTTATACCTTCGGGTGAGTCTGTATCACGTGGGAGCTTATATAGGGATGTACCTATGATAGTTGGGCAAGTTGATCTACCTGTAGACTTGCTAGAGTTTCCTTTTAGCGGTTTTGAGATGATAGTTGGGATGGATTGGTTGGGAAAGTATAGAGCTAAGATAGACTGTCATCAAAAGAAAGTGTCTTTAAGAGGTCCTAAGGGCGTTAGTGTGTCTTATCGTGGGTTTCTGGTCAAACCCAAAGTTAAGTTGATTGCAGCTGTTACTTTGAAGTCTTATCTGAGGAAGGGATGCCCTTTGATCTTGTGCCATGTGAGAGATGACCGGATAGAGAGTCCGACAGTTGATCAGATAGCAGTGGTAGGAGAGTTTGAGGATGTGTTTCCGGAGGAGATTCCGGGGTTTCCACCGAAGAGAGAGATAGATTTCACAGTTGAGTTGAAACCGGGACGGGGCCAATCTCTAAGGCACCGTACCGGATGGGTCCTAAGGAGATGGAGGAGCTTAGGAAGCAGTTAGATGATCTGATAGAGAAGGGATACATTTGACCAAGTGTATCGCCGTGGGGAGCACCAGTTCTTTTTGTGAAGAAGAAAGATGGGAGTTTGAGGTTGTGCATCGACTATAGAGAGCTGAATCGAGTGACAGTGAAGAACAAGTATCCTTTGCCAAGGATAGATGACTTGTTTGATCAGTTGAGTGGTGTATCAGTCTTTTCCAAGATTGATTTGAGGTCGGGGTACCATCAGGTGAAGATTAGAGAGATGGACATACCAAAAACATCTTTCACGTCGAGGTATGGCCATTATGAGTATGTGGTGATGCCGTTTGGGTTATCTAATGCACCGGCAGTGTTTATGGATTTGATGAATAGGATCTTCAGACAGTTTTTGGATAAGTTTGTGGTGGTGTTTATCGATGACATCTTAGTCTACTCCAAGACTAAGGAGGAGCATGAGGAGAATCTGAGGATTGTGTTGCAGACTTTGAGGGAGCATGAGTTGTATGCTAAGTTATCCAAGTGCGAGTTCTGGTTAGAGAAAGTTGCTTTTCTGGGGCATGTGATCTCTAAGGAGGGAGTAGATGTGGATCCGGCGAATATTGAGGTAGTGACAAAGTGGGAAGCACCAAAGAATGTTGTTGAGATCAGGAGTTTTCTGGGTTTAGCTGGGTACTACAGACGGTTTGTGAAAGATTTCTCCAAGATAGCTAGACCTATGACAGCGTTGATGAGAAAAGAGAACAGGTTTCGTTGGGATGAGAGTTGTGAGACGGCGTTCCAAACATTAAAGGAGCGTTTGACCACAACTCCTATCTTAGCATTGCCTGAAGGGATTGAGAACTTTGAGGTTTATACAGATGCCTCAAAGAATGGGTTGGGATGTGTGTTGATGCAGAACGGTAAGGTGATTGCCTATGCTTCTAGGCAATTGAAGCCTTATGAAGAGAACTACCCTACTCATGATCTGGAGTTGGGTGCAGTGGTGTTTGCTCTCAAGATATGGAGACATTACCTTTATGGAGCAATCTTTAAGGTATTTTCTGATCACAAGAGTCTCAAGTACATTTTCACTCAAAAGGAGTTGAACATGAGACAGAGGAGGTGGATGGAGCTGATTGGCGATTATGACATGGAAATCATCTACCATGAAGGGAAGGCCAATGTTGTTGCAGATGCTTTGAGTAGGAAGAGTGTACATTCTTTGTGTACAGCTCTATCTTTGGTGAGGTTGAGAGATGAGGTAGCGAAGTTTGGGATACATATGATGCAGAAAGGAGATGCCATGGGAGATTTGACAGTGCAGCTTGATTTTTATGAGGATATTCGAGGTAAAAAGGCGTTGGATCCTAAGATGGTTGAGTGGAGAGCTGGAGTAGAGAAAGGGACAGTGTCTCGATTCTCTATTAATACAGATGGTAGTTTGAGGTTTGACGGTAGGTGGTGTATCCCTAAAGATGAGGAGTTGAAAAAGACTATCATGACAGAGGCACATTGCACACCATATTCAGTTCATCCAGGTGGAGATAAGTTGTACAAGGATTTAAAGAACACATTTTGGTGGCCTGGGATGAAGAAAGAGACAGCTGAGTTTGTGGCCCGTTGTTTGACATGCCAGAGAGTTAAAGGAGAACAACGACGACCACAAGGTAAGATTCAGTCTTTAACGGTACCTGAGTGGAAGTGGGAGTTCATTTCTATGGATTTTATCGTGGGTTTGCCAAAGAGTCAACATGGTAACAACATGATTTGGGTAATAGTGGATCGACTGACAAAGTCAGCTCACTTTGTTCCCATGAAAGATACATGGACTAAAGCACAATTGGCTATGGCCTATCAAAAGAACGCGCTTAAGTTACATGGAGTCCCTAAGGACATAGTGTCTGACAGAGATGCGAGATTTATATCAAGGTTTTGGAAAGAGTTACAGGAATCGTTGGGAACAACTTTGAAGATGAGTACAGCATTTCATCCTGCGACAGACGGACAGACAGAGAGAACGATCAAAACTCTTGAGGATATGTTACGAGCTTGTGTGATGGACTTTGGTGGTAGCTGGGAACAGAGGTTGGATTTGATAGAGTTTTCTTACAACAACAGCTACCACACTAGTATTGGTATGGCACCGTTTGAGGCTTTGTATGGGAGGAGATGTAGGAGTCCGATTTGTTGGGACGATAGTGCTGAGGCAGTGGTTTTAGGACCAGAGATGGTACATGAGATGGTTGAGCAGATCAAGATGATCAGGGAACGGATGAGAGCAGCTCAGGATAGGCAAAAGAGTTATGCAGATCTACATCGCCGGGATATAGAGTTTCAGGTTGGGTACAAGGTTCTTCTGAAAGTGTCTCCTATGCGTGGGGTTATGAGATTTGGGGAGAAAGGCAAGCTGAGCCAGAAGTTTATCGGGCCTTATGAGATCTTAGAGCGAGTTTGGGAAGTTGCATATCGTCTGGCTTTACCAGCTGCGTTAGAGAGAGTGCATAATGTGTTTCATGTATCGCAGCTGTGGAAGTATGTGAGTGATCCGTCACATGTGTTAGAGGCAGAGAGCTTAGAGCTAGATGAGTCATTATCATATCTTGAGGTTCCTAAGCAGATTCTTGACCGAAAGGTTAGGAAGACTAGGAGTGGTGAGACAGTTTTGCTTCAGATCCTTTGGTCTAACCACGAGACCGAGGAAGCTACATGGGAGCCAGAGGAGGCCATGAAAGAGCGTTACCCTTTCCTTTTTGATCAGGTATGTATGGTTACGGGGACG
Source organism: Silene latifolia (assembly GCF_048544455.1). Taxonomy (NCBI): domain Eukaryota; kingdom Viridiplantae; phylum Streptophyta; class Magnoliopsida; order Caryophyllales; family Caryophyllaceae; genus Silene; species Silene latifolia. Next base: position 53,791,844 of record NC_133536.1, read on the forward strand.
TAACCTTGTGTCTTTTAGGGGGGTAGGAGATGATCGCGAAGAGTTTTTAAGAGTTTTTGTACCCTTTTGTATGTTGTGTCGGTATGTTTGTCGGGTTGAGTTTGGGTTAGTAACATGTTTATGTCGAGTTTTGTTTTGGTTGTTGAGTCGGAAGTGTTGTGGATGTATCTTTGTTTTGTGGTGGTTTGAACTTCGGGGACGAAGTTCTTTTTAAGGAGGGAAAACTGTAATACTCCGTATTTAGAGTCTCTGGGTACTCTATCGAGTAGGCCTTACTCTGTCGAGTAAGGGTGAGTTGCGTTTTAAAATAGTTTCTGACCTGTTGGGTAGTCGATCGAGTAACTAAGATACTCGACCGAGTAAGGGGGCACTCGATCGAGTACCTTAGCTACTCGATCGAGTAACCGGTTTACGGGGAGTTATTTCTCGGGTTTTGTTAATTATGCGATTAAGGTATATAATCTTTTCCGTCATTGTTCTAAACACTTTTCAAAACCTAAATTACTGTCAAGAGAGATAGCAAAGTACGTTCTTCACTTTAATCGCATTGTTAGCAAACCCCGGAGTTTGGAAGGTCGGATTTCATCGTTCGTTATACCGTTGAGATCCTTGCGTCGAGGGTAAGACATATGTACCGTTTTTATAGTATTTCCTTTAAGTTGTTTAAACCCTAATATGGGGATTTGGGAGTTTTGTGTAGATTGTGATTTGGTAGTGTTTATGTGTTTGTATGATAGGAGGAGGTTTTGTAGAAGAGGCTTTTTGATACAGCTGTTGAGACCGTCTGATAGTTGTGCTTTCCAGGTAGGATTTCCTACTCAGTATTAGCCCATAATGTGATGTTGATGTGTTGTGGTTGATTGAATAATATAGTAATTGTATTGTGACGATTGTTGATTGTGATTGTTTGTCTCTGGTTCTCGAGACGCGTTCTCGGCTGAGTGGAGTCACTTGCGGGAGTGGCTTCACGCCCTAGTTTCGCCCTTCGTGGAACCCGCCACGGAAGGGTATGTACACATTAATGAACAGGGAAATCGCTCAATATGATGAGCGGGGATTTGGTGGGTACGGCTGCGGTCCCCCACTGGCAGGGCTGGTCCAGTGGACAGTCGGTGATTGAGATTGATGGGACTGATGTGATTGTGTGTGTGACGGTGTAAGATATCTTTTTATCATATTGTTGATATATATAGATTGTGTGATTAGTACTGACCCCGTGTTGTTGTTTGTAAAACCTGCGGTGATCCATTCGGGAATGGTGAACAGTAATTGAGCAGGTTTGAGTTGAGGTACATGGGATTGCTGGGATTGCCACTGTCAGATGATAGAAGTCTTCCGCTGTAGCTTAGTCGTTTAATAAACTTTACATTTAGTTGATTAGACAGTTGGTTTGAGAACTTGTACCCGTATTTTGGGATTTGGCTTGGTTTGTACTTTTCACTAAAGTTATACTATTAAATGTTATTTCGTTATTATCTTATGATTATCATGCCTCGGGTAACCGAGATGGTAGTATCCTTATACCTGAGTGGTCCTGGTAAGGCATTTGGAGTATGGGGGTGTTACAACACGACTCAAGTGTGAACATGCAACGTGACTACTAATGTGAATGACATAACACCAAATGACGACCTCCACGGTACCGGGACACGCCCAGGCATACTTAAAATCACACTAGTACCGGGACACGCCCAGAAATACCGATAACCACAAACAGGTACCGGGACACGCCTAGACGTACCGGGTCCGGAAGCCAACCGGATCCCCTGCCAGACGTCGTGTCTCAACGACACGAGTCCCTCCGTAACTCAAGCCATTAATGTGCACATCCCTCTTAGAGTGGGAAGCTCCAAGAGGCGACTTAAGCGCAAGACGGTCTCCTAACCGTCTTACGTCTCCAAAACAACAACAACAACGACGACAACGACAACGACAACGACAATAACAACCACAAATCCTCCAACATATATGATACTAACCAATGCATGGACCACACTCAACATATCATAATCATCCTCTTAATGATGTGATTATCACTAAACATGTTAAAATGCAAATGCCCTAATTATGTAAGACTAACCACAACATCAACATAAACAACATCACATTATTGAAACCGAGTAGGATTAACCTACCTTTTAGCATTTTTCATGAATTACTCGAATCCCATACGATTCCGTCTCGCAAGACCGTCTTAATCCTATACAATTCATGTAATATCATCACAAATATATCCTATGCTAATATATAATACAAATCCCTCATTATTACCCACTAATTACCCATATTACATATACTAATTACTAATTAATTAAACTAATTGAAAACCCCCAAAAGTTAGGGTTTATAAGACTAGAAAAAGGGGTAGATTTTGACTTACAAGATGAATGGATGAAGGAGAAGGTGAGCAATCCTCTAATCCAAGCTTGAATCAACTAAAATGGTGTTTGTGAGGGTTTTAGAGAGAAGGGAGAGTGTTTGGAGAGATAAAGAAGAAGATAGAATGAATGGGGATAAGGGGATAAGATTTCCTTATCCCGTATTCTGATTCAGCTTCATTCGATCGAGTGGCGAGTCCACTCGGTCGAGTGTCGCTCACCCGGTCGAGTGTCACTAACTCGGTCAAGTGTCGCTCACTCGGTCGACTGAACCTCACTCGGTCGAGTGCGAAACAGTTCTCGACAATGACCAGTTTTCGTAAAACAATCATATCTCACTCCGTTTCTTGGTCATTTTGGGTAGGGATGTCATTGGGGCGGGGCAGTGGTGATATAGGCTCCCCCGTACCTGTACCCAGCAAGAAAAACTCGTACCCATGCCCGCCCCACCACCCGTGGCGGGTACAAGTTTCTAAAACCACCCCCGCCCCAACGGGTGGAAATATAAAACCGTACCCGCCCGCTTACCCATTAACTGCTACACCATAATTTTATTCGATAATTTTTTTCGTAAAAGTTCGTTTAATCATTTTAATTTCAATTTTTTTTTGAATTTATCTTTATAATTTTATTTTTTCACCAAATAAGTTAGTAAAAAGCTTTATAAAATAGTTATTATTAACATTATATCTTAATTATAACTAAATAAGATTTATAAAATTATCAAAATCCTACCAGTTTTTTTAATGATTGGCGGGTAGGCGGGTATTAGGTGGGTAAAATGCAAAATCCATCCCCGCCCCATGACCCATGGCGGGTACAATTTTCATACCCGCCCCGCCAAAGCTCTACTCATCCCCGCCCCAATTGGGGCGGGTGCGGGGCGGTATCCACTTGTACCCGCCCCGCTGACATCCCTAATTTGGGGCGTGTGACCTACCGTTGGAATCGTAAGAGAACAAGCTATCACCTCCAATTGGAATCACATCAATAGCATGTCTCGATCTCAAGTTATGACAGTTTTAAGACGACCCTTTTATAGGCGGACATTATAACAACTCCACTAAAGTCTAGTATTGGTTATACTCGGTCCACTCGGTCGAGTGAACGCCTTAGAAATTACGAGGTATTACACCCCCACCCTTGTAATCTTATCCGAGTCCCCTAAAAACAGTAGATCTGGGATCGTGGAGTTATGGGTGGAGAGATGGGTGGGGGAGGGAGTGGTTAAGGTGGGGTCAGGGCTGGTGGACCGGCCACCGATGAAAGTGATGTGGGCTCAGGGTTGGTTTATGCGGCTGAGACAAGGTGGAGCAGCGCATGTGGCGGAAATGGAGCCTTGATGGTGGGTTGTTGGTGTGCTGCTTCAATGGCAGTTCAGTAATGGTGATGTGAGGGTGATGAATTAGATTGGTGATTGATGAGGTGGTGGTTATAGTGGGGGGTGGTAGTAATGAGTAGGTGAGGAGGTGGTTCGAGGGGGGGGGGTTGGAGATGATGGGTGGTGAAAGGAAGGGTTAAGGGTTTTAGTTAAAGGTAGGATTCCGTGTCACACGCCACATCAAGACCAAATATCCACATCACACGCCACATCAGCACTTAACGATGCAAATTGACAGAATTTAAGTTAAGGGTTACGGTGATACACAATAATGTACCACAGGGTTACCATTTCTCTTTTCTGATTTGCAGGGTTACCACGTGGAATCTGAAAAAGTTCAGGGTCACCACGTAGAATTTCCCAAAATCTTGGTTTTGCTTCTTTCTTTATCAAGAGATGTCGAAGAGCACGGTGATCCGAGAAAACAATAACTTTTGATCCAAGCAAATAGGAACGGAATTTGTCTAATGCATAGACAATGGCAAGGAGCTCTTTCTCGGTGGTATCATAGTTCACTTGGGAGGAATCAAGAGTCTTGCTTATATAGTAGATAGCATGCAAAGCCCTTCCTACCCGTTGGCCAAGAACCGCTCCAACGGCGTAGTTACTAGCATCACACATAATCTCGAATGGTAGTTCCCAATTTGGTGGTTGAATGATCGGTGCCGAGATTAGTGCTTCCTTAATTATATTAAAGGCTTCAACACACTCATTAATGAAATTGAATTGGGCATCTTTGAGTAAGAGTTGAGTGAGGGGTTTCGCGATTTTTGAGAAATCTTTTATAAAACGGCGATAGAAACCCGCGTGACCGAGAAAACTTCTCACCCCTCTAACATTCACGGGAGGTGGGAGTTTCTCTATCACCTCAACCTTAGCTTTATCGACCTCGATGCCCTTTTCTGAGATTAAATGACCCAAAACAATTCCTTCATTGACCATAAAGTGACACTTTTACCAATTCAAAACGAGACTAACGTCTTCACATTTTTGCAATACAAGAGAAAGGTTATGCAAGCAAGAGTCAAAGTCTTTTCCATAAACGCTAAAATCATCCATAAAAACTTTCATTATGGTCTCTAGGTAGTCGTAGAAGACACTCATCATGCATCTTTGGAAAGTAGCGGGGGCATTACATAAACCAAAAGGCATTCTCCTATAAGCAAAAGTACCATAAGGGCATGTGAAGGTGCTCTTGTATTGGTCATCCGGGTGTATGGGGATTTGAAAGAATCCCGAATACCCGTCAAGGTAGCAAAAGAACTTGTTAGAGGCTAACCTCTCAAGCATTTGGTCAATGAATGGTAGGGGGAAATGATCCTTTCTTGTTGCGGAATTCAATTTTCGATAGTCAATACACATACGCCAACCGGTGATTTTCCTTGTGGGTATTAGCTCATTCTTATCATTTGTTACCACCGTGGTACCTCCTTTCTTAGGTACCACTTGAACGGGGCTAACCCACAAAGAATCCGATATGGGATATATGATTCTTGCATCAAGTAATTTCATAACCTCTCCTTTAACAACTTCTTGCATGTGGGGGTTTAATCTCCTTTGAGATTGTATGGTAGGTCTATGGTCTTCTTCTAGATGAATTCTATGCATGCAAAAATTGGGACTTATCCCCTTAAGATCATCTAGACTATAACCTATAGCCTTTTCATGGTGTTTCAACACATCAAGCAACTTTTCAAATTGGTTCTCATCAAGTTTGTCATTAACAATCACGGGTTTGGTCTTAGATTCACCAAGATAAGCATATTTCAAATTTGGGGGAAGGGGTTTTAGAGTTGAAACTTGTACCTCACTTTCCTCCATTGAAGGTTCATTAAGAACTTGCTCCATTTCCATTAGACATTCCATTCTCATGGCATATTCAACTTGTTCTTCAAGCTCACTAATCTCATCATACTCAAATTTCATGACAAATTATTCTTGCTCTTCGGCTTGTATGATGTCATATTCGATTGCTTGTTCTTCTTCCATGGGTTGATATGCTTCTACAAGGATGTTATATACTAATTCGGATTGCTCATGAGTAAGTTCTTTGTTGGTTAAAGCGGCCTCAAGAAGATCCACCTCCAATTCCCAATGCATATTTTTGGCCTCACTTGCTTCTAAGGCTTCCAATGCTTGCAAGGGGTCTTTGAAGAAAGGTATACTCAAGTGGTCCTCAACAAAACAATCTATAATATCCATCTTGCAAAATATCGAACAACTTGAAAACAATTAGAACAAACCTTGAGGAGTATTACTTCCCCAAGGCAAAGAAAGACACAACTAAAAACAATTAAAGAAAATCAAATCAAGTTAACACCGTCCCCGGCAACGGCGCCATTTTTGGTCGGACTATCATTTTCGGTTACTTTTTGTTAGGAGTACCTAGACCAAAACAATATTTATAACTTCACAAACTACTCTACTATTAGTAAAGAGGTAAGTAAAGGTTGAATCCCAAGGGACGGGTATTGATGTAGGATTTTCGATTGCAAATGGTCGTGTCTAAGGGTGTCACAATTTGGGTTGAGATAAGAGGTCACTAAACTAAATAACAATGTAAATAAACAAGCAAGATGATTAAAATGAGATGTAAATAATTGATTAAAAGTAGTAGGGTGTCATGAGTTCATAGGGGATACATGGGAATTGATCATACAAACATATTCTCAAATTATAAGCAAGCAAGTATTATTGTGATAGGATCGAGTTGGTTTATATCTTACAATCCTAGGAAGGTTTGGGTCCCGGAGCCGAATCAATTAGATTGTACAACACCTACAAGTCGACTTAATCCTCCCTACTCAACTATATGCATGGTCTAATGAGACTCGAGTTGATTTATATCTTACAAGTCTCATTGAATAGGTAAGTGATGGGTAAAAAATGCAAGGATTCATAGGCTCGCATTTCATCAAACATAACATGTGCATAAGTTGAGATCACAACCAGCAAACAAATAAACTATGTGAATATATTAGATTAAGTATGAATCATCCCCCATGTTGGTTTCCCCTAATTCCCCATAACCCTAGTTAAGAGACTACTCACTCATTATCAAGTTTAACATGCTAATAAGGTTGTCAATCATATTAACAAGGCAAAACATGATGAATGAATGGAAATGATTAACAATAATTAAAAAGGGATTAAGAGAATTATACCTAATGATGATTCCAAAATAATAAGCAAAGAATAATAGAAGTACTTGATGATTGATGGAAGGTTGTCAATCTCCCAATAATACCCAAATAATCTTCAATTACCCAAAATAAATGATAAACAATAGAGAAATTAAGGAAATGAGATTTGTATTAATGCTTAATTAAGAGTTCAATACAAGATTAAGATGAGATAAGAACATAAAAAGAGCATAAGAAGGATATGATAATCTAATTAGTACAATGGGGTATTTATACTAAGGATTAGGTACATAAATTCGGGTTACTAAGGGCTTAAATGACGATTAAGACCCTTAAGAAAAGTTGAGGAAGTGCTCCTCTCGAAGGAGATGCTCATCTCCGCTTCGCTAGTCTTCATAGAATATGCTCATCCCGAGCGGCTTGAGGGAGGGACGGCCTGCACTGGAGAGGAATCCGAGCGGCTTGGTGAGGACGACGCTCGGATTGAGAGGGGCCAGGACGATCGGATTGGCGAGAGGACGCTCGGATTGTAGCAGGCCAGGACGCTCGTCCCGTGCACTGCGACGCCCGGATTGTTAGCCAGTCAGCTTCTCTTCTTTTCTTTCTCTAACAATCCTCAAGGATTTTGTTCGAGATGCAAGGATCTTCCCATCATTGCCCATTTACTTCATTATTTACATAGGCCTTCTAGTCTTGTCTTCAGTTCGATGCTTGGTTATTAGATTCGATCAATTTAGCTCCATTTTGCCATGAAAATGCAAGGTTCATACTCCTTTCCTACCAAGAGATCAAAACCTCAAAGAGTATGCAAAAAGAAAGACTAGAGATAGTAAATGACCCAATTATGCACTAAAAAGCATAGGAACGAGGCTAATTCGGGGACTAAATATGCTCTAAAATGAGTCACATCACCCTGAGGAGCATCCGAGCGTCCTGTCCTTAGGACGCGGATCCTGGCAAGGCTTCAATTGAGGAAAGCGTCCTGTATCAGAATCTGAGTAGATCATCCTCAGGACGCTCTTCCTAGACTATGAGCCGCTCGTCTTGAGACTAATCCGCACGTCCTGGCATTCTTCAAGTTCATGAGTTTACGCTGTATGAAAATACGCACGTCCCCAGGAGGATCCGAGCATCCCCAAGGAGAATCCGCTCGAGCTGGGCAGGATCCGCACGTCCTGGCACGGGTTGGCAAATTCAGGATGTACTGTCTGAGAATCCGAGCGTCCCTTGTTGAATCCACGCGTCCCGAGCTGCTATTTAACAAAACACGGGACTCATCCCTTCCTTCCCAAATCATTTCTCTCTTTTACAAACACAAACACACACCTCTTCTTCCACTTAAAACCCCAATCCCCTCATTCAAAAACACCAATTTCTCAACCAAAATCACCACCATCAAAATAATACTTGCTCAAAAGAAGATTAAATCACTCCTTTATCAACAAAAGACCATCTAAATATCAAAATACTCACAAATTGAATCAATTTTCTAGGGTTTGGGTACAAATTCGAAAAACCTAAATTGATTGAGAAATTGATTGAAGTTTGAGGAAACAAGGAGCATTCAAGCACAATATTGGTTTGTTGGTACAAATTTGAGAAGGAGAACACAATGGCAAGAACAAAAGGCAGAAACAAGGCACCCAAGACTACAAATTTATCAAAGAGGCAACAAGCTCTTCTTACATCTAAGGCTTTGGTAGTGACACAACCAAGGGTGAAAATCCAAGAAATTGCAACTCCTATCGAGGAAGCTACCACACCTACTCCGGTTATAGAACAATTGCCAAATTTCCGGAGGTAACTTTCTTAAACGATGCTCATAGGAATGCATTTTTATCCCTTACTAGAAAGACTATTATTGTGGCTACCAAGTTTATTTGTCAAGACACTTTGGAAAAATTGGGTGTGCTTGAGAGAACTAGAACATTTTTCGAGTCCATGAGGTTGTTAGCCCTCTTTGAAATGGAAGAATTGAGCTACCCTTCATTAACCATGGAGTTCATAAGCTCCTTGAAGGTGTTTAAGATAAAGACTCGAAAATATGTTGAATTACGTCTTGAGAACAAGAGTAGAATAATGGCGTTGAGTGAGTTTGGTGAAGTGTTTGGTCTTTTACAACATTATCATTATTCGAAGAAGCCTTTAAAATATGATGCCGCACCCCTTTGGAAAGCGATTACTGGGCGAAAATTTGACTCTTTCCGGGAGTGACATGATCTATATGTTCACAATCCGGGCATAAGAATATGGCACAAATTTGTGGGCAATACCTTGATTGCTAGAAAAGGCACCAATCACTTTACCGAGCTTGATTTTGTCTACCTTGAGTCTACCATGAATATCAATGAAAAGTTCACCAAAGAATACAACATCCTTCAACTTTTGCTTGATCGGTGGCTTGAGATTGATAATGGGAAAGATGGAGTGGCTTTCATTGTAAATGGAGGAATAGTAACGAGTTTAGCCAAGCACTTTAACCCATATTTCAACAAAGATAACACCTACAAACTGGTTAAAGGGAGAAACCTCCTTGATATGAGCACTTTGATCAACAAATTCCATTGGGTCAAGAATGACAATCTTGACAACAAGTATGAGTGGCTCATCAAAGAAGCTAAGTCCTTCATCTTTCCTAGCAAAATAGGCCGCATCGTCGTTCGTAGCCCAAACTACCTACTACCCGTCTCCGAGGAAGCCGAAGTGATAGTGAAGCAACATAGGGAACCAAATGCAAAGCCCTCCTCCTCCTCCATTTTGACTCCACCATATCCATTTGCCTACCAAGAATTCAAACCAATTGGCTCCAATGTCATGGTAAGCAACGACTTTTTGACCCAACTAATGCAACAAATGCATAAAGAAGCTCATGAAGACCGGGTCATGCTTACCGTGCTCAATATCCACCCCTACTACATTTAGCTAGGCAAGGACTACTTGATCCTTCATGTCCTTTGCCTAGTTGGTCGGATAGAGAGGCATTCTTCCCAAGTGCTTCTAAAGATTCCAACATGGATAGTCAAGTTGCTAGTGGAAAGGAGATTGTTGTTGTTGAAGACGGGGAAGGTAGTTATTCTTACGAAGAACAAGAAGAAGAGAAAGGGCAAGCTTCAAGTTCAAACGTTAATGATGAAGATGGTGAAGCCTCCGGTTCAATGGAGGTAGATGATGAAGAAGTTGATGATGAAAGCAATGATGGTGATGAGAATGCCGCAAAGAGCGATAATTGAGGGTTCACAAGCTATTTGGAGGATGCCACATATGCGGGGTTGATTACTTGACTTCAACCTATTCCATTGTGAGTTTCCTACACCTCCTCTAGCTTTGTTTATATATCTTGTTTTAAAATTTTAATCTTGATCACTTGTTTTGAGTCCTAGCAACACTTAAAGGACTCCCACCTTGGTTCCATTGAGGTGTCTCATTTATTGTTTCCACTTGTACAATCCAAAATGACAATTAGTTTCATGCATCGCATACTTGTGCATGAACTTCCCTATTTTTACACTAGAAATAGTGTCTTACTCGGTTTGGGGAAGTTCAAACATAAGGAATGGGAGTTAATTTAAATTAGCTCTCCGAACAATAAAATCATGCATCACATAGAGTAGAATAGATTGCATCATTTGTACATATGTCATATAGTTTGCATATTAGTGTATAAATCATGCATTCTCATTTAGCTTGCATAATTCCCTATCGTTTTGGCCATTGAGGACAATGCCCATACTAGTGTAGGGATGGGAAATTCTAACTTAACTTTTAAAATCAAAAATGATAAAAATTTTAAAAATTTTAAAAAAATCAAAAACATGTTCTTTCATTTCACATAAACAAAAAACATAAAAATTTGAAAAATTTAAAAATCCAAAAACATGTCCTTTCCTTTGTAGTATAGAATTTTATATTTTGTATATACTTGTGTTTGTTTGTCCTCCTATTACATTGGATCGACTACGCCACATCCGAGGCATGAGGAATACGAAGACCGCATGGTATGATCTTTCCAATCTCCTTTTTCCTCTCTATGCTAATGACTATGTGGCTTTATTTTGATTGATGCGGTACAAACCAATGTGATTTTAGGAGTTGCATGTAGTTTATATGCCGCATCATAGCATGTAGTTGCATGGTTAGAAAATTTTGTGAAAACATCTATTTGGGAAGCTTGACAAGTGTATATAAGGCCCTTGTAAATACTTTTTCTTCTTTAGACTTTGCTCATTAGAATGCTTCTAAAACACCCTAGGATGTGTCATGCTATTAATCTTTGACCCATGGACTACGGCCTAGTCGAGAGTACCTTGTGATGTGATGACTCCTTGGCTACCGTTTATTTCAAGGTGACCCTTGAAACCATGCAACCATCTTCCACTTCTATCACATTTTGTCAACAAAAAGGAAATGAGCACAAAAATTATCAACTTGAGTTCAAGTACCAAAATGAAAATCAAAAAGTTTGCAATTTGCATCAAAGAAAAGAAGAGTACAAAAACAAGAACTCCTATGCTTCAAATATAAGCACCCTCGTTACTAATTAGGGTGACTTTGAAAATGTTCAAAAAAAATGCAAAAGTTGAAAATTGTCAAGCATCAAAATTGCCAAACATCAAAGAAATGGCAAAAGAAATTATTCTCAAAAATGTCAAATGCCACAAGAATTTGGGGGGAATAACAAAATCAAAAGCAAACTCCCTTTACAAAACTCAAAATACATTGATCCCTTTTTCCATTTGAAACCACTTTTGTGCATGGTGAAGAGGGGACGACCCTTCTTCTTGTCTAGGAAAGAGGGGGAATTCCGCGATCCTACAGTGTTTCTAACATTATAAGGAGTCTACTCTTGATGAAAGCATTTAGCGATTGAGGACAAAGGTACCCTAGCTTGACACAACTTGGAGGTGATTTATTGGTATCCTTCTAGGCTTAGTAACTTGAAGAAACCATATCTATAATGGAGTGTGTACTCTTAGATTTCTTCCCTTCTAGATAATTTCCGCGACTTAGATGAGAAAAGTGGCTATTCTTTTGTAGATGCATCCATTACCTCCTTTTGTGTGCTTAATGCTTGGATGTATCGCCATTTTGGCAAGCCCCACCTTGCCTTGCAAGAAGGCATCCTACCTCATGGTTGTCTTGTTTTGAGTTGAAGGGGCGGAGTGAGACTCGCTAATTGTCTCATATCGGTTATATTAGTAGGCTAGTTTAAATAAAGGTCTTAGTTTTAGTCACCTATTTACTCGGGACGAGCAAAGGTTCGGTTTGGGGATGTTTGATGTGACTCATATTTGAGCACATTTAGTCCCCAAATTAACCTCGTTTCCATGCAATCTAGCACATATTTGGGTCATTTATTATCTTTAGTTTCCCATTTTACATATTCTTTGAGGTTTTGTGTCCTTGGTAGGTGAGGATCGCTAACCTTGCATTTATGAGGCGAAATGGAGCTAAATGGATCGCATCTAATGACCAAGCATCAAAGAGAAGACCAACATTAGAGGTCTAAGTAGATAAATAAAGTGAAATGGACAATGATGAAAATATCCTTACATCCCTAACACGATCCTTGCGGATTGTTAAGGAGCCAAACAAAGGAACAACTCTGCCCAAGGATCCGAGCGGCCCGAGCATGATCCGAGCGTACCAAAGTGTCAGGATCCGAGCGGCTTGATCCCAGGATGAGCGGATTGAATAGCTATGATCCGAGCGTCTCCTCCCTGATCCAAGCGCATATTCTTACAGAACAGCCCGTGCCTCAGCACAGAACGAGCGGATCGTGGTGGGACTAGCAAAGACGATCCGCGCATGTCCCTTGGGAGTTGCATTTCCTCAAGTTTTCTTAGGGTCTTAATAGTCATTTAAGCCCTTAGTAACCTTAATCCTTGTACTTAATTTTAGTATAAATAACCCATTGTACTACCTAGATTATCATGAAGTTTATAATCATATCTTAATATCATCTTAATTTAGTCTTAATTTAGTTGTAATACATTTCTCAATACTAATCACATCTTAATCTTTCATTAATATCTCAATTGTTCTTCCTTTTATTTGGGTAATTAGAAGATTATTTGGGGCTTATTTTGGAGGATTTACAACCTTCCATCAATCATCAAGTACTTCTATTATTCTTTGCTTTATTATTGGGATCATCTCATAGGTATAATTCCTTTTTACCCTTGTTTAATTATTGTTAATCACTTTCATTTATTCATCATGTTTTGCTTTGTTAGTATGATTGACAACCTTATTAGCATGCTAAACTTGATCATGAGTGAGTAGTTTCTCTAGCTAGGGTTAATGGGGAATTAGGGGAAACAAACATGGGGATTGATATATGCTTAATCTAATATGTTTTCATAATTAATTTGCTTGCTTGTTGTGGTTTCAACCTATGCACATGTTATGTTTGATGAAATGCGAGCCTATGAATCCTTGCATTTTTTTTACCATCCCTTATCTTTTCAATGAGGCTTGTAAGATATAAACCAACTCGAGCCTCATTAGACCATGCATAGAGTTGAATAGGAAGAATTAAGTCGACTTGTAGGTGTTGTACAGTCTAGACGACTCGGCTCCGGGACCCAAAACTTCCTAGGGATTGTACGACATACACTAACTCGATCCCATCACAACAATAAGTGCTTGCATTTAATTGAGAACATGTTTGTATAATCTACTCCCATGTATCCCCTATGAACCCATGACACCCTAGTGCCTTTAATCAATTGTTTACAAACCCCTGTATTTGCTTTACTTTTTTTTTCATTAATTTACATTTATCTTGTTGATTAGTTTAGACTACATCTTATCTCAAACCCAATTTGTGACACCCTTAGACATAGCTACTTGCAATTGAAAATCCTACATCAATACTCGTCCCTTGGGATCCGACCTTTACTTACCTCTTTGCTAAGAGTAGTTTGTGAAGTTATAAATATTTTTTTGGTTGGTAGCTTTTGACGACGAGTTTGAACCGGACCATTCCCCCTCTTCACATCATCGAAAAGATGAGAAAAGACATAAAACAACTAGCAATGCCTAATGGGCCGAATAGAGTATAAAGCCAAAATGGGCCGAATTTAGACAATTATCCAAAATATAAGTCTAATAAGAAAAAGTACGAGGAATGGGATTTTAGGACGGGTTTAGGCATAGTCGCGTTTCACGACATTAGGGTTCACATAACCGGGACGAGTCCTAAACTCACGAGAGTCGAGACGATCGAAGCAAGACCGCACATGATTGGGTTGTGCCATGAGACACGCCTAAACGTTAAGCACCTTCAATGACAAGGCCTTAGTAGCTTCGAAAATAAGTCCCATTTCCGCATGCATAGCTTTCCTTTCACACCAAATAGCTCCTCCTTGACTAGCCAAGTTAGCCAATGACCCGGAATGGTTAACACAGTCCTTAGCGGCTCTATCCGCATCACGAGCTATAGCTTCAACACATCCTTCTAACCCATGTAAGTAGGCTAGGACCTCGGCATTACCCAAACCATTAGAAACCGGAGCCCCATCTTTCCCTTTTCCCATTCCCGTGACCAACTCCACAAGCAACTAATTTTGAACATCCAATTTTTCACAAATACTTGACATGAACGAATCCAATTTTTGTTCCATGGCCATCATCACATCCGGCTTTTCCACCACATTACCCTTGGACAAGAAAATCAATTCGGGTCCAACCGCGGCTATTTTTATTAATTTGAGTTGTGTATCACACATCTCGTCTTTGACCATGACCCCATAGCTAGTAAGACCGACAACCCCCTTGTGTTCCAAAATTCTAGAAATCCACATCCTAAACGGTAAGTCCAAGGTAGTATAAAATTTTTATTCGGTGACGGAAATACTAGTTTGGACAATACGATGGAAAATTAGTCGGGAAAAACTAACCTTGTCACCTTCGAGCCATTTGGAGACCAAAACCATATCATAGCTCGACAATTTATCATGGCCTCCCCTCCTTGGAACGACTGTATTCCATAAAAAGTTTAAAAAGAATCTTAACTTGGGTGTAAACATACCCGCCAACATGTTACTTGACCCCGTAGCACTATCATCAAAAGACCTCTTAATTTGAAGCTTTTCTTCCTCCGTCACATCCCCCCATTCTGCACTTGGGTTGATTTCCACCCCATCAT
The DNA here is from genome assembly GCF_048544455.1 of Silene latifolia. NCBI lineage: Eukaryota > Viridiplantae > Streptophyta > Magnoliopsida > Caryophyllales > Caryophyllaceae > Silene > Silene latifolia. The sequence continues at coordinate 53,806,895 of NC_133536.1, forward strand.
CAGGGACGGAAAACAGAGTGCAAAAGTCGTCAAGGGAGATGGTGACTTCGGACTCATTTACCATTGCATGCAACACATTCTTCTTTATAGACACTGAAGCATAGAATTGAATTACCCCGATAGGATAGACGGGACCGATTAAGGAGCAAATCTTTGTCCATTCTTGATAAGTCAAGAAATCCTTGAAAAATTGTAAAGCTTCAACCTTTGCATACCACTTTTCGGAATAGGACCGCCCTCCATGAATATCGTATCTCATAACATGGTTTACTCGAGTCCTCTCCTCCGTGGTAAATCGAACCTTATCAAGGCCCGTCATCGTTGCATTCGGCATATATTCTCGGAATAAGGTTCTTTGAGAACCATCTCGGTTAACCACCACCTCGGTCTCTTCAACCGAACCCTCCATACCAACATCCTTCTTCATACCCTTATTAAGCTTCCGACGCTTTCCCTCGAGATTAGTATCAACCCGGTTATGATCGGGATTAGAAGGTTTGGGGTTTGATTGAGGTGAGGAAGTGTTTGTGGTTTGAATGGGCTTGTTGCATGGTGGTTTGGATGACCCGGTCTTAGTAGCGGACCGAGTTGATGGTGAGTTAAGGCGAGTTATTGGTGGAGACATGATGATGATTGATGGTGAGGTTGAGTGTGGGAGAGCTTTAAGAAAAGTAATTTTTTAGAGAATTGTGAGGGTGATGGAGACGTGAGGGAGGTAGGGCATTTATGAGTTTAGAGGCAATTTGTATTATGGTAAGATTAGGCTTGGGTATAGACGGTTATAGATATGAATAAGATTCTTTCCTTTTTTTTATCATATATAAATAAAAGATTAGGAAAGGTGAGGTAGGGTAAATCTTTTTGAAAATATTGTAAGATGATAATAGGCAAAAAGATAGAATTTAGGTCAAAATTTCGGTAAAGGGGATATAGAATAATAATTTGTTACCGAAATTATGGTTCGTAAAAAGACACAAGATATACATGACTAGCAAACGGAATATTCTCGTAATATAATATAACATTTAACACAAATAAACTTGTAACGAAAAATACGGACACAGTCATATAATCTCGTCAAATCTAGTCAGTCATACGAGAAATAAAATATCTGTGACAAGTTTAGTTGCCACCAATTAAACCAATTTCCAACCGTAAAATCTCAAAACGTTCTCTTGCCAATGCTTTGGTAAAAATGGCAGCCCATTGTTTTTCTGTACTACAAAATTCCAGTCTTATATTGCCCTTATCTACATGGTCACGTAGAAAATGGTGTCTAATGTCTATATACTTATATGTGAGTGTTGCGCAGGGTTCTTATATATAATTATAGCACTCGTGTTATCACATAAAATGGGAATACACCCAACGTTAACACCGTAGTCACATAGCTGTTGCTTAAGCCATAAAAGTTGTGAACATACCAGCCCAGCGGCAATATACTCGGCTTCAGCTCTAGATAATGCAACGGAATTTTGATTCTTTGACCCCCCCCCCCCCCCATGTAATAATGCATGGTCCAACAAACGTAGTTATGCCAAGGTACTTTCTCTATCAAGTGAACAACCTGTATAGTCTGCATCTGTAATACCCATCCTTTTTGGGACCCGTTGACCAATGTTGACCGACTTTTGGGGCGTGTGATAGTCTTTAGGAATTCGTACAAGAGATGCCTTGTGTCATGTTAGACTTTGGGGATGAGTGGTACTCGATCGAATAGAGGTTACTTGATCGAGTAGCTTGGGTACTCGATCGAGTAAGGGCCACTCGATCGAGTAAGTTGGTCACTCGATCGAGTAGCGTCTTTACAGTGAGGGTTTATAATCGTGTTTTGATAGAACCGCAAATCAATTCCGCCTCTTTTCTTCAGACCTAGATGTCGCCTCCCTCCTTCCTTTCACCTTAATTCCTTCCATGGGAGCCTTTGAGGATGCTTATGCCTTGGGGATAGGTTGCTTGAGTCGGGTAGCGGTCTTGACACCGATATACGATGCGTAGGTATGTCATCATCATCATCTTTGTCGTTGTTGTTCCTGGTAGGATTGTGGTAGTAGTAATAGGTGTTTATGCTGTTTGTATAGGGTTTTTGCTTGCTTGGTTGATGTCATGTGGTTGAATAAGGAATCGCTGCGATTGGCTAAAGGTAGGTTCGCCTACTCAGTTTCTATTGGTTGTTGTTGTTGTTGTTGTTGTTGTTGTTGTTGTTGCTATTGTTATCGTTGTTGTTGTTGTTGTTGTTGTTGTTGTTGGTGGTGGTGGTGGTGTTGTTGTTGTTGTTGTTGTTGTCGTTATTGTGATGCAGCTGGTTGTGACTGATTGTCTGTGGTTCTCGAGGTGCGTCCTCGGCTGAGTGGAGTCACTTGCGGGAGTGGCTTCACGCCCTAGTTTCGCCCTCCGTGGAACCCGCCACGGGAGGGGATGTACACATTAATGGGACAGGGTTTATCGCTCGGTTTGATGAGCGGGTATTTTGGTGGGTACGGTCGCGGTCCCCCACTGGCAGGGCTGGTCCAGTGGACAGTCGGTGACGGTGATTGATTGAAGTGTTGTGGTTTGTGTGTGCGTTCTGTTGTGTCTGTAGTGAGTTTGCTGTTGTTGCTATATTGTCCGCAATACTGACCTTGTGTGGTTGTTTTCTTGCTTGCTTCTGTTGTGTCTGTCGTGATCCCTTATGGTGAGCAGTTAGTCTTAGCAGGTGATGTTTTTTTATGGTAGCTGGAGTCTTGGCGGGATGAGTCTTCACGAGTCATGACGGGAGTAGTCTTCATAGTATTTGATGAGTTGTATTATGTATATCAGTAGCTTGGTCAATCACTTGTAAAATTATTATAAACGTTCTTTTATCGACTTTTGATGATTGCTTTCCTCGGGCAACCGAGATGGTAACACCTTTATATGCTAGGGAAGGTGTTGTTAAGGCTCCTTGGTATATGGGGGTGTTACAAAGTGGTATCAGAGCGACGATTTTGGAACCTATAAATGAGCCTAATGAACGTAGTAAGTCTAATAAAATAAACCTGGTGTATGTATATTAGGAGCCCCAGTTGTTGCTAGATTTTGGGTGAGTAGGCGCCCTCATTTCAAAATAATGGCCCCATTATGCTTAAGCCAGTCACTGGGTATGGGAATGTTGAGTCGGCAATTATGTGCCTAATGTGTATAGTGGTCATACTAGAATTATTCGTGGTAAAGTTTCTGTTGAAGTTAGCATGTGTGTAATGGTTATGCTAGAATCGTATATGATGAAGTTCCTAATGGAGCCAATATGTGTGTGATGATAATGAGAAACGTGAAAGTTTGTACACGAATAGAAGTGTGTGTGTGAAAGAGTAGAAGTGCGGGGAAGTATATAGAATGTGGTGATGGTTGTGGTTGCTTTAAATAGTTGGTAATGGGAGTTCCTATAAGAGTTTATAAGTCTTATAATAGTAATAATAATAATAATAATAATAATAATAATAATAATAATAATAGTAGTTAAAAGTTGTGGATTTATGATGATAATTATCAAAATAATAATGAATGAATGTGATATATGAATGGTTGAAAGCTTCTGCTTGTGACATGATTAATTTGAGTAGACTAATTTGTTTATGTTGAGGCATAGTTACATTGCTAGTAGACTCGGATTATACATGATAATTTAATGTTGAATGAGTGCTTATAGTAATATGATTATAAGTTTCATTAGTGAAGTTGTAGACAAAGGATTATACATGAAATAACGCGTTAAAAGTATGCGTGAATGGTTTAATAGTGTGGTAAATCGTTTTGTGTGATGTTCGCTATAGAATAGAGTGATATATATCGTGGTTGGGTGAAACCGTTGCGTTACATTTGAATGGTAATAATGTGCTGTGAATGATTATAGTAACCTGTGACGATTTCCGAATTTGGTTTGGAATCGACACATGTTGTTGTTTTGCAGAAATCTTAGTAAATCTCGTAATTCTGACCGTGTACCTAACCTTGCTTGACCGAGTGTGGGTGCCTACTAGACCGAGTAGACCTCATTCGATCTAGTTAGGAAGTTATAATGTCGAGGAAGTAAGAATTTTCTTCGGAAACTCGACCGAGTAGCTCCTACTCGATCGAGTAGAGGCCACTCAATCGAGTACCCTACTTACTCGATTGAGTAAGGCTACAGTACCAGCACATCTGCGGGTTCTAAACCCTTTCTTTGTTCATTCCTTTACTTTCTCTCCTATTTTCGCAAACTCTAAACTCTTTTTCCTCTCAAATCCTTGTTGCTTGCTAAATTGTGGTGTTTTAATCTAGTAATTTTCTTGCTTGAATTTGTTCTTTCTACTTCCTAATTGCTCAAGGTATGAATGCTCTCTCTAATTTGATGTTTTCAATTGGTTAGTATCATATAGGATGTTAAAAAAAAATTGTTGGAAAATTGATCTATATATGCCAAATCTTGGTTGTAATTGTTGTCATATGCTCTAGTTGCTTCAATTTGTTGATTATTGATGTTAGTTGTGCCAAAAATCGAATCAAAAGGGGGGGGGGTCTTATGACTCGAAATTTCTAGGGTTTGAGAAATCGAATTGAATTTTGATTGTCTATTGAATGTAAAAGGATGAAAAATGAGCAATGTATGTTGTATATATCATGTATGGAGTTGAATTTTGTGATTTTCACCTTAAAATTTGTCTTAAAACTCCGTCTTAAAAGTGTCCCAAACTAAAAGTCGTCTCATGTTATTGTAAACTTGGGTTGTATATGAATGTGTCTTGAAGGTTTGAGTCCTAAAAGTGGTAGTGGTTAAATTGATCCATGTTAAATATGACAAAATTTTACAGCTGTAGAGATCGTCTGAGCTATCAGAATTGGGAACTTTACTTGTAAATTGGGAATTGTTGGTGATAGTGTGTACTTAGATGATGCTTCTATGATCAAATATGTGTACTTGGTACGTTTTGGTGCATATGTGTTGGTATATTTAAATTATATGCTGAAACAGATGCCGAGACTGAACATAGGAACCAGACAGAGTAAGAGGGGTAGGGCTTCCGCGCCCGAAATTGGGGAGGGGAGTGGACCGATTGTTCCAGCTATACCTGAGTATCCGTCTGTGGTATTCGTAGATTTCACCCAAAGGAAGAAGTTTGTGGCCTTACAAACTCGTAAGATGAGACCGACCCGCTGCATTGACACGACCCTTTTGGATGATCTGGGCATTGAGACTGATGTCTGACACATCTTTGAGACCTTGGGGTTCACCGGACTTTATCACTTACGAAAGCATTCGTATGCCTTTCTGACCCTCGAGTTCATGAGCTCGTTTAAATACGAGCCGGTGGAACAAACTGTGGAGTTCCGCCTCATGAACACCAGCTTTGTCTTGACCATGGACATGTTTGCTTCCCACCTTGGCTTGGCTAAGCCTGTCGAGGGAGCCCTTCGTGACATACCGGCTGAGTGTGGGGTTTGCCGCCTTATGCCTTGTATCACCGGGAAATCAGCTCCTACTGCTAGTAACATGTTGATCAATGATGTGAACATGTTACCTTAAGGATCTTCCTTCGAGCTGTGTCGTGTCTCCTCTACGAGAGATCTGATATGAGTAAGTTGAACTCGCATGAGTTGATTCTTCTGATGGCATACCTTAACCCCGAGCGGACTGAGAGAGTGACCTTCAGTGCTCCCGCTATGGTGTGTGCCAGCCTTACCTTGATGGCCTCGTCTAGCACTAGGGTCCTGAGTTGTGGTGCTATTGCCACCCGTTTAGCTGAGAAGCTAACTTCCTTTGAGGCTTCCTCGGAGTACACCCCTCTAGCTACCCCGGTAACTACCATGGAGAGAGATTATTTCCTCGACCTGAAATGGTTGAGAACCTTGGAGGATGGCAGTTTAGCTTGGAGAGTATGGGGCATGAGTTGGATGAAGATACCCGATCCTGAGCATCTCCCACCGACGGAGCCTTTACCCGCGACAGTGGTAGCTGCCGATTCTGATGAGGAGGGGGATGAAGATGCACGTCCTGCGAGGCAGACGTACTTCATCGACCCGGAGATCCTCTGAGTCATGCCTGAGCCGAGGAAGGGGGAGAATGTGAGAGCGGAGGAGGATCGACCTAGGATAGCGAGAGGGCCACGCCGAGTGCGGGAGAGGGTGGCTGAGACACAGCCACAGCCAACAGCACCGCCATAGTACCCGTTTCCTAGTTACCTTTTTCTTGATACCCCGGAGACGCGTGAGAGCTACCTGGCCGAGAGAGTGTCCTCCACCTTGACGCTCCAGAATATACATGAGATGGCATATACTCAGGGCCTCGGGACCGCATCAGGTTTGGTGGAGGGGAGTTGGGGATTACAGTGGGGTTTTCCACTCCTACAGGGTGGATATGTCCACATGGGGAGCACCTCAGTTATACCCTTACGGCAGCTTGACCCCTTGGTACATGAGACCAGATGCTGGAGTTAGTGGTGATGCAGGTCTGGGTGTATCAGGAGCAGGCACCTCGGGTGGTGGTGGTGGAGATGAGGATGATGTCATGGATGAGCAGCAGCAGCAGGAGTGATACTTCTTTTCCCTTTTTGTATGATTGTCGGTTGTGTTGGATATTTGTTTATTTCGTTTCATACCTATCATATTTGGTTTGTATTGGTGGCCATAAGGCCGTACTTGCTTTTTCTAGACTTGTTTTGCAGGATTTGTGGTTGGGTTACCATCCCGACTAGTGATTATGAGACCATATATATTGTGTTAGGGAAGTTTTGAGTAGCTTTTGACCTGAAACCACTCAATCGAATGCCCCTCACTCGATCGAGTAGCTGCAGGTGTGTCAATTTGGGAGCATTTTGATCTCGGGCTACTCGATCGGGTAGCTAAGTTACTTGATCGAGTAGGGCCAGCTCGATCGAGTGCCTAACCCACTCGATCGAGTAGCACTGTTACAAGCACTTTTCGAAAATTAAATTGTTTGAATGCTTTTATTTTCGCATATTTCGATATTTATCATGGTTATTGAAGGTTAGTAACATGTCTGGGTCGACTTATTAGATATGCTTGGGTTTGTGCTTGACTTATAAATGACGTTTTGTGAGAAATAGATGTGACGGGACAATAACACATATTGTTGCAGGAATTTGGCATGCAAGTAATGCTATAAAAGTTCATATTTTTGTATGTATACATATCTTTACCTTGCGAGTAGTGGTTATGTGGCGTCAGGTGTCACAAAGTGAAAAATATTAATTGGTTCTTAATGCATTCATTTTACTTCCTCAACGTCTACAAGCAAGCCTCACTTATTTATTACCGAAAAGACTTGTTACTTACTTCATGGACTTTCCGTAATTCCATTATACACAGGTTGTTACACACTTGAAAAAAAAAATACTAGTAAGGTTTGCATGTCCTTCATGGCTGTTGTTAATCATTCTCATAAAGTAGCAGGTGTATATAAGTTAATGTTAGTCGTGGTTAGTGAATAATGTCGACAAGATGCGATAAGTATCGGGTTAAGGAACTGGGAAGTCGTTTGATGGTGAACTTCGGGGACGAAGTTCTTTTTCAGAGGGGAAGAGTAATGTCGCAAAAAAAAATGCCGCAATTATAACAATTTTTCAGTATGTTTGCGATGTTTATTGTATTTCTGTTATATTTAAAATATGAGTTATAATTGTTTTAATAGTTTTATTGTGGGAATTATATAATTGCGTGAGAGTGAATAATTGTCGATAATTGTCGAACAAGATGGCATGTCGTTGTACTTTATTTAAGTAATCATTCGTCATGATATAATGAGAATATGATGTCATGAGCAGCAGTGGGGTCGTCATTAGTGGTTTTGCGTTATGCGGCTATGAATCATACATTGTTGTGAATCTGCGATAGGACCGTTGTGTTGTATGTTTTGTGTTGGTAATTGTTGGCCACTGATAGCATAGTCAGGTAATTGCGTATTCGGTGTAGTTGTATAAGCGATAGTCGAGTTGGTGCGTGTTGTGTGTTCGGTAATTCAAGTAGTGGTTCTTCGGGACTTGAATATGTGGTGTGTGTTGGACAAGTGATGATGATGATGTTTGATGGACATACGTAGTGGGATAATACTTCTAGAGAGTTGTTGACCTGTGTCGGGTAAACGGTGGTGTCGACCTTGGTTCCTTGTCGTATGGTTTGGGGGAGGATGAGTTGAACTTCGGGGACGAAGTTCTTTTTAAGGGGGAAGACTGTAATACCCGTCCTTTTTGGGACCCGTTGACCGACTTTGGGGAATGTGATAGTCTTTAGGAATTCGTACAAGAGATGCCTTGTGTCATGTTAGACTTTGGGGATGAGTGGTACTCGATCGAATAGAGGTTACTTGATCGAGTAGCTTGGGTACTCGATCGAGTAGGGGCCACTCGATCGAGTAAGTTGGTCACTCGATCGAGTAGCGTCTTTACAGCGAGGGTTTATAATCGTGTTTTGATAGAACCGCAAATCATTTCCGCCTCTTTTCTTCAGACCTAGATGTCGCCTCCCTCCTTCCTTTCACCTTAATTCCTTCCATGGGAGCCTTTGAGGATGCTTGTGCCTTGGGGATAGGTTGCTTGAGTCGGGTAGCGGTCTTGACGTCGATATACGATGCGTAGGTATGTCATCATCATCATCATCTTTGTCGTTGTTGTTCCTGGTAGGATTCTGGTAGTAGTAATAGGTGTTTATGTTGTTTGTATAGGGTTTTCGCTTGCTTGGTTGATGTCATGTGGTTGAACAAGGAATCGCTGCGATTGGCTAAAGATAGGTTCGCCTACTCAGTTTCTGTTGGTTGTTGTTGTTGTTGTTTTTGTTGTTGTTGTTGTCGTTGTTGTTGTTGTTGTTGTTGCTGTAGTTGTTGTTGTCGTTGTTATGATGCAGCTGGTTGTGACTGATTGTCTGTGGTTCTCGAGGTGCGTCCTCGGCTGAGTGGAGTCACTTGCGGGAGTGGCTTCACGCCCTAGTTTCGCCCTCCGTGGAACCCGCCACGGGAGGGGATGTGCACATTAATGGGACAGGGTTTATCGCTCGGTTTGATGAGCGGGGATTTGGTGGGTATGGCTGCGGTCCCCCACTGGCATGGTTGGTCCAGTGGACAGTCGGTGACGGTGATTGATTGGAGTGTTGTGGTTTGTGTGTGCGTTCTGTTGTGTCTATAGTGAGTTTGCTGTTGTTGCTATATTGCCCGCAGTACTGACCTTGTGTGGTTGTTTTCTTGCTTGCTTCTGTTGTGTCTGCCGTGATCCCTTATGGTGAGCAGTAAGTCTTAGCAGGTGATGTTTTGGATGGTAGCTGGAGTCTTGGCGGGATGAGTCTTCACGAGTCATGACGGGAGTAGTCTTCATAGTATTTGATGAGTTGTATTATGTATATCAGTAGCTTGGTCAATCACATGTAAACTTATTATAAACGCTCTTTTATCGACTTTTGATGTTTTCTTTCCTCGAGCAACCGAGATGGTAACACCTTTATATGCTAGGGAAGGTCTGGTTAAGGCTCCTTGGTATATGGGGGTGTTACAGCATATGAATATCCTATGACACCGAAACTACACTCAAGAGGATATTACATTTATAATTTCGACGTACCAATTAAATATTTCAAAATTCTCTTAACTGCAATCATAGGCGATTCTTTAGGGCACGATTGAAATCGAGCACATACGCATACACTAATTATTATATCAGGACGACTTGCAGTTAAATAAGGAAGTGAGCCAATCATACCTCGATAAGTTCTCTCATCGACAGACTTACCGTCTTCATCCTTAGTCAACTTCTTATCTGTAACCATAGGAGTTGGCTTTGAATTAGAACTTTCCATACCAAATTTCTTAATCAGCTCTTTGATGTATTTCTGTTGGTGTATCATAATTCCTTCACTAGTTTGTTGAATTTGAAGCCCAAGGAAGAACTTGAGTTCTTCCATCATGCTCATCTCGAACTCAGAGGTCATCCATTCAGAAAAGTACTTACACAAACGATTATTAGTTGAACCAAAAATAATATCGTCAAGATAAATTTGTACAACTAATAAATCGGAATTTTCGGATTTTAAGAATAGAGTTTATCGACAGATCCTCTTTTAAAACCACTTTCAAAAAGATATTTTGGTAATCTGTCGTACCAAGACCCGGGAGCTTGTTTCAAACCATGCAAAGCTTTATCTAATTTGAAAACATGGTTTTGAAACTTCCTATCGAGAAATCCTGGAGGTTGCTCAACAAAAACCTCCTCATTCAAATAACCGTTAAGAAATACTGTCTTAACGTCCATTTGAAACAATTTAATTCCTTTGTGAGCTGCAAAAGCTATTAATAGCCTAATAGCCTCAAGTCTGGGTACGGGAGCGAAGGTCTCGTCATAGTCAATTCCTTCTTGTTGATTATACCCTTGTACAACCAATCTGGCTTTATTTCGTATAATGACTCCCGTATCGTCCAACTTGTTTTTAAAAACCCATCTTGTACCAATAACAGTACGGTCTTTAGGTCTCGGAACCAAATGCCAAACTTTGTTTCGTTCGAACTGTTGAAGCTCTTCTTGCATAGCAGCGATCCAATCTAGTTCAGCAAGTGCTTCTTTGTTGTTGGTTGGTTCGATGGTAGAGAGGAAGGAATAGAATGAGCAAAAGTTGTTAAGCTTTCTACGAGTTCGAACTCCTTCATTTAAATTACCTAGGATAGTTTCCATTAGATGAGAATCCTTATATCTCCATTTCTTAGAGACAGGAGGCACATCGTCATCTGAACTTGGCTCGCCTTCTTCGAATGATTGAGGTACAAGCCTCATTCCCTCTGAATCCAATCCTGGGTTTATAACAGAATCAGGTATAACTCTAGATCTTGTTCTTTGATTTGGATTTGATGTTATAGCATCATCAGCTATAACTTCAGTTTTCGATTGCTTGGATTGAGAAGAGATTATAACATCATCAACTATATTCTCAGTTCTCTCTCCTTTATCATTCGAAGGGCTTCCTTGTTGATCATTTGTGTCCTCAATTTCTTTATCTTCCTCATCCAATTCTGGAAGATCATCCCTAGACAGTCGAAAGTCAGGTTCGTTTATATCTTCTTCTTCATCCTATTCAGCTTTGTCAAACATGTTATTCTCATCAAACACAACGTGAACACTTTATTCTATGCATAAGGTTCTCTTATTAAAAACCTTATATGCTTTACTATGATTAGAGTAACCCACAAATACAGCCTCGTCACTTATAGGATCGAATTTGCTTAGTCTATTTTTGCCATTATTGTGGGCAAAACACTTACTCCCGAAGCAACGTAGATGTGATATGTTGGGTTTACGTCCCCTAAGAAGCTCGTAAGGAATCTTCTTGAGAATAGGTCTAATCAAAGCACGATTGTGTACATAGCATGCAGTATTAATAGCTTCAGCCCAAAAATTACGAGGTAGACTGCTACATAACAATATAGTGCGTGCTATGTCCTCCAATGTTATATTCATACGCTCAACAACACCGTTTTGTTATGGGGTTCGTGGTGATGAGAAGTTATGCCTAATACCATTCTCCCTACAATATTCTATAAAGGCATGGTTATCAAATTCGGTGCCATGATCCGTGCGAATAGAAACCAATTTTTATTTATACTTATTTTGGGCAAGCTTTATTAGAACTCCAAACTCTTCAAAAGTTTTATCTTTTGAATTGAGAAATATTGGCCAAACATATCTAGAGTAATCATCAACTAGAACGAAGACATACCTGGATCCGCCTCTACTTCTTACCTTCATTGGGACACATAGATCCATATGTACGAGTTCTTGAGGTTCATTGGTGCTTACCACTCTCTTAGGTTTGAACGGTGATCTCACATGTTTGCAACGAGCGCACGAATCACATAGCATTTCTTGATCAAATTTGATTGAGGGAAGTCCTTCAACCAAATCCCATCTCTTTAACTTATTCAAAATAGTTGAACTAATGTGTTCAAATCTTTTATGCCAAAGACAAGGATCATCTGTTATAACTTTCATGCATGTGAACGAGTTAGTAGGAATATTATTTAAATCAATCATATAAGCATTCCTTTTACGCTGTCCTTCAAACACAACACTACTTGTTCCTTCAATTATTATTCGACAGGAATCTGAATGAAAAACAACTTTATTACCCTTGTCACATAATTGAGAGATACTCGGTAAATTGTGCTTGAGACCACTAACAAGATAAACATCACTAATAGCATGAGAAGAGGATATGCCAACTTTACCAATACCAATAACCTTACCCTTCTTATTGTCACCAAATGTAACTTTACCTCCGTCGAAGGGTTCAAGTGAAAGAAATAAATTAACATCTCCAGTCATGTGCCTTGAACATCCACTATCAAGGTACCATAGATTATTTTCTTTCGCCACAACCTGCAAAATAATTAGATACAGTTCTTAGGTACCCAAGCTAAGTTGGGTCCTTTGACGTTAGTCACTCTAAAAACTAAATCTTTTCTAACCCAAACTTGTCTAATAATCTTTCATTTTGGGAACGAATAGGCTTGTTTGGGAACCGTCTTTGGTTGTGTTTTGGGTTCTTCATGACGTGGTCTTTAAGTTTTTTTGGGGGGAGCTTTAGTTTTGAAAGACTCTTTAGGCTTAGGTGATTGTTTTGATTCGGTAGCCTTCTTAAAGTCAAAGCTCATATCATAGAACCAACGATGATTATTTTTACGTTCTTCACTCGTACTAGGTTCAGATGGGGGGGGGGGGAGTCATTATCCTCTAAAACAGTGTCAGTTGCTTTAACAAAGTTGATTCCTTTTCTCAAATATTGAACGTATTTGACACAGTTTTCTTGGATATGACCCGTATGACCACAGTAATTGCAAATCAAGTATTCTGGTAGATTAACATATTTTCTCTTCCTGAAATCTCTTTCGGAAGGAGTTTACTTGCATTTAGAGTGGTCTCTATGACCATTGCACTCATGTCTTAATCCCATTTTCATATTATTGTCTGATTGCTCAGTTAGGAAATTTGGGACACGTGTGCTACCTTCCCACTTTTCATGGACCTTTCTACCATGTAAGAGTAAGTCTTTTAAGGGCTGAATCTCTTTATTGCATTTGGAATGGTCTGACTCAACGGTCTTGGGAGGATGAGTCTCTTCATAATTGTCAAGAAAGTTTTGGAATCTCTCGTCAAGAACTCGTACCATTTTAGTATTCATTCTTTTTGTATTTAATAGAACGGTTTTAGATTCCTTCAATTGCTGAGTTAGAGAGTAAATTTCCTTCTTTTGATCTGAGATCACAGCTTCTCTAGCTGTAGCCTTTGACTCAAGAAGCTCTTTAACTTTCCTCAATTCTAAGGTTATAGCTTCACTAGCTGTAACCTTGGCTTGAAGATGCTTAATGTTGAGTTTCAGATATGAGGTTATAGCTTCATTAGCTATAACTTTAGACTCAAGAACCTTTTTCTCAGTATTTTTCATATCTGAAGTTGTAGCCATATTGGCTGTAACTTTATATTTGAGCTTCTTGGCCTTGGCTTTAAGGAGATGATTCTCTTCAGCAATATCGAGAATTTGTTCTTTTAAATCTTTCAACTCCAGATCTTGTTCATGACATTTATCAAGAGATTGCTCAAAGTATTCAATTAAAGCATTCTTAGACAATTTCTTAAGGCTTTTCTTAAGTTCAAGATAGCTTACCTCTTCTTCTTCATCTGAATCTGAATCTCCTAGGAAGCAGCAATAGAAGTCCACGTTATCTTTATCATTGTCTGAAAATAGGTCAAGGCTTACGTTGCTTAGGCATAGATTAGCAACTTCTTCTTCTTCTTGAGATCCTTCGTCGTCCTCCGTGTCAAGATCTCCCCAGCATGATGCCATCATTACTTGCTTGAACTCTTTCTTAGTTTTCTCACGTTTTGCTTTGTCTTTAATTTTCTCCCATGTAGGTCAATCCTTAATCATATGACTGGATTCTCCGCACTTGAAGCATCATCCATTAGCAAACGTACTCTTAGACTCATAAGTTTTCTTATTATAGGACTTGTTGTTGTTGTTAAACGATTTTGCTTGTTTATTCCTAAAAATTCTTTTATCGAAACGTTTAGCAAACAAAACTGTTGCGTCCTCTATTTCAGCATCGACATCTTCCTTAGCAGGGGCTTGTAGAGTCGTGCTCTTACTATTACTGGACTCGGCCTCATCATCATCCAGGACGAGTTCATGAGCCATAAGAGCTCCAATTAGTTCTGCATAAGGTAGAGAGATGAGATCTCTAACTTCCTCCATAAACGTGACCTTGGGACGTCATTTCTTGGTCAAACTCCTAAGTACTTTCCTAGCAATATCCTTGGAGTTAAAAGTTCTACCAAGATTTTTGAGCTCATTAATGATAGTAGAAAATCGTGATGACATGCTATCGAGTGATTCATTCTTTTCCATTTTAAAAAGTTCGTATTTTTGAATCAGCAAGTCAATAAGATATTTTCTAACAGCTGACGTTCCTTCATAGGCCAATTCAAGACCATCCCATATTTCCTTGGCCGAAGTGCAAGAAGAAAAACGATCGAATTCAGTCGATGTCATGCCGCTTTGTAACAGGCTTATCGCTTTCGAGTTTTTCTCAGCCTTCTTGTAATCAGCGTCAATATAGTCTTCTTCCTTCTTCTCATAGGTAGTGCCTTCAGTAGATCCAACGACCAAAATTTTATTTGGCCCGTTTTGAACGATCTTCCAGCACTCCCAATCATGTCCTTTTATGTAGTGTGTCATCATGTTTTTCCATAGTCCATAATTCTTCCCATCAAAGATAGGACACTTAAGATACTTGGAATCCATTTCACACGTGTAAGGCAGCGGAAAAATAAAATAAAGAGATAGACGGAGCAGCCTCTTTGCGGTTAGGCAATCAACAGCACGAGACTTTGATACCAATTGAAGAGTCTATCCAAGTCGAAATACTCGAGGGGGGGGGATGGGGGGAGGGGTGAATTGAGTATTTAAAAACTTATGCCCACTTTTTATTTAATATCTAAATAATTAATTATTTAAAGTTTATTGGTTAAACTTTAACTAATTAACTAAACGATTTATAAACGTAATGAAATGAACGATGAACAAAATTACAAGGACACACGATATTTGAAGTGGTTCAGCTTCACACGTCGAAGCCTACGTCCACTATTCTCGATTAATAATTTTAGTACCTTTCTCCGGATTACAAAATTATCAACCCACTCGTGTAACTAACTCTAGCTATAACTCAATTTGAATATCACTAGATATTCGATTTTGACTATCTTAAGTTACTAAGAAAGCATTTGATTGTTCCTCTAGGTGTTCACACAATTGAACGAGTAGAAACAATATGAAGTACTATTATCTTATAACATAACCTTAAGAAATAATACGCAAATTAAGAGCAAGACTTTTCGTAAACTATTTTCAATTGCAAAACAATAAAAATACTCGTTTAGAATTTAAACTCAATTTGTTTGCAAGGAATTTTTATATTTCGAAAAGCTTAATTAAATCAATGAACATCATGCATTTATATAGTAGAAGAGAGACACTAGGGTTTTGGTCGAAACCCTAAGTGTGCCGTGTATGATAGTTTGTTTCATAAGAAACAAATCTT
Source organism: Silene latifolia (assembly GCF_048544455.1). Classification (NCBI taxonomy): domain Eukaryota; kingdom Viridiplantae; phylum Streptophyta; class Magnoliopsida; order Caryophyllales; family Caryophyllaceae; genus Silene; species Silene latifolia. Next base: position 53,822,478 of record NC_133536.1, read on the forward strand.
AACTCTTCTTAATTTAATCTATTAAATATTTTGATTAAGTAAATAAGGTAAATCTAATATAATTGATAAGATATGAAAATATCTTATAGCAATATATTATGGATTTGACCTAATATTATTTACTTGCATAGGGAGTTAATTCGGCCTCCACATGGCTCATAAGCCCATCTTAGCTGAAACCCTAGGTCAAAATATCAAGGAGTAGATTAGGGTTAGGTTTAGATTTAGCAAACCCTAGGTAGCATGACGACTCATAAGTCATTTTACTAACCAATAAGATAACGTAAATTATTCATTCTAAACAAACCGTATTTCATCTCTATCATATACACGCATGATTTCGAAACATATTTGAAGAATTTTATCTTTTAAAAATTAATTTTAAAAATATTGAAATCGTGCCTTTAAAATGCAACCCAAATTTATAGTACAAATAGCTATAATTTTAAGTTTGGTAAGTAAAGTTATAGGTGAAATAGCTATAACTTTACCTTCCCAATATTAATTCTTAGGATATTGTTATTAGACGAAGTCCTATACTAGCACTACTACAAATGAGCACTTGGGCCACGGCTAAATTCGTGGCGCAAGTGCTAAATTTTCGTGGCTAAATGATTTTGCCATGGGAATACCTTCCGTGACGCAAGTGGCCGTGGCAAAAAGATAGCCATGGGAAAAACAAGAACGTGGCTATTATTGAATTTTTGGCCACGGATTCTCTTGTGGCTAATTACTCCCGTGGCCAAAAACATTTCCCGTGGCGAAAAAATAATTCTCGTGGCAAACAATATATATGAAAATTAAATAAATAAAACGTAAAATAATTTTTTTTCCACAATGGATATTTTATCATATATGGAACCGTGACAATCTAGTAGAGCTGATCAAAAGCGGGCTTGGGCCGGACACGGGCCGGGCCCAACTCTTAAAAAGTGTCCGACGGGCCTTATTTTATAGCCCGAGCCCGCTCAGCGGGCCAGTTTCCACTGTCCGCACCCGCTCACTTCAAAAGAGCAGGCTAGCCCGCGGGCCTGACTAAAGTCAAATACAGAAATTAGTGTTTTTATTAAAACACGAGTTTGTTACGCCACATGCTACTAAAACTTAACAATTGTCTTTAAAAGCTTACCCATAAGAAGGTATGCTAATTTTCAAATGATAGGTTTACTAGATTTTGTAAAAAAAACACAAGTTTAATAATGTTCTACTACAAACATCAAAAGTTCATTTTTGCCTTGGTCTTTGTGCGGCATTGTTAGCGGTTACATACACTCCCGTGTAATAAATACTTAAAAGGTACTATCTTTATACGACAATCCCGTTAGCATGTCCATTCTTGAAAAATCTTTATACGACAAGTGTATATACCGGCAATCTTCCATTTATACGTAAGGCATAAGTATTCATTTGCGCTACCTAATTTGTTTAGAGTGTACTAATTGTAAATGAAATGAGCAGAGAACGTCGGAGGATTGAGGGTTTTTGAGAACTTTTAAGAGGTTATACCCGTTTAGTTTTTTATTTTTCTTATCCAAGCCCGCTATTTAAGCGGGCTGAACGGACTGCGCCGAACGGGCCGACCCACACTTGATCAGCTCTACAATCTAGGTACTTGTTTCGTGAGTTAACTTGATTCATTTGAACGTTATTTGATTTCATCAGTCATGCATCTGTGCGTATCGGAGAGGCTTCCCAGGAGGTCACCCATCCCAACACTACTCTCACCCGAGCACGCTTAACTGTAGAGTTTCTTTTGATGTGCTACCAAAACTGAAAGTTAACTTTGTTGATATAATTAGCACTTTGAATCTTTTTAAATTTTTTTTTCTTTCAAAATTTACCTTTAGTACTATTTAATTACAAATCTGTTACATGATTTACAAATTTTTGCGAGAAAAACATTATTTTGCCAAAACAATCAAATTTTCGATGTTAACCTCCTAACTAATGATTTTGACGTCATTTTTTTGCTGAAGTCAACAAAACCATTTTCTTCAAAAAGTAAACTTAATCTTGTTTTCGTAACATTTTTTATTTCTTTAGTTTATCGACATTCTAATTTTTATTTCTCTTGTACTCATTTTGTAGTATAATTTTCTATGTAAATTCTATAATATGACCGTCGTACCTGTGATATGAAAAATAAATTTTTTTGTAAGATAATGACCAGTTTTTATAACTAATGGTCTTTATCCCCCAAAGTGGTCACTATTAAACAACGAGTACTCACTTTTATACAAAGAAACACGAAAAAAACAGTCGTACAACAAAGTTGCTTATTTTCCTAAACTGGTTTCTCTTTGTTATGATTTGTCGTTTCTTTTCTCAAAATTTTCACATTATTTGCACACGTAACTTTAAATTATTATAATGTCTATATTTGCCCTATGATGCACTCATTTTCAGTGAAAAAAATACTCTATATTGAATTTTTATATTGATAGTTTTTCCAAGATGTTTTTTTTTAATTGATTTTGTGGGAGATCTTTTTTTTTACTTTCATTTCTGAACGCACTTAATTTATTTAATCAATTTTTTATTCTAATTATTTTTTCTTTTTCACTCCTAAATTTTTTTGTCCAAATTATTTTTCTCAACTATTTAAATTTTATATCAAATTAAATTTTTTCTACAAATATCTTACAAATAAAGTTGTGAATCTAATTTTGAATGAAACGGTTTAACAATATATAAATTTTAGAGTTATCTAAGATAGATACTAAGTAACTTATTTATTTAATTTGATATGCTATGTTTTTAAATGTGATACGTTTATTTGAGATTGTTATTCAAGATTATAAAGTTTTAATTAAAAAAGTAAAAGAAATTAAGGACTTTAATAAACAAAATTATATATTACAACAAATTTTCTAAATTATCAATGTTTTGAAAAACATACAAAACATAATTGTGATTTGTAAAAAAATAAAAAAGTAAAATAAATTAAGGACTTTAATAAACAAAATTATATATTAAAAGTTTAAAACAAATTTCCTAAATTATCAATGTTTGAAAAACATACAAAACATAATTGTGATTTGTAAAAAAATAAAAAAAAATTTGATTATAAACTTTTCTTTTGATTACATAGAAGTTTATAAAACTTTTAAATTTTTTATTAAAGTAGATAAACAATAAAAAAAACATTAATGAAATTAATCAAAGTGCTTCCAAAATTTAATATTTAAATTTCTTTTCATATTATTTATATTTGATTAAATTTCATTCAGACTTAGTATTTTTTTTTAAGCAAACAATTTTTAGGTTTGCCTTAGCTTGAACATATCTTAATTTAAGTCGCAAAAGATACTCGCCACAGGTGTTTGTTAGTTCGTGGCTAAAAAAATATTTACCACGGAACATTTCGTGGCTAAATAATATTTCGCCACGGGTGTGACATAGCTCGTGGCTAAAATGATTATTTACCACGGGTGTAGCCTAATTCGTGGCGCAAGTGACTTTTTCTCACAGTAAAAGTTATCTCGTGGCATAAAAGTTTTTCCAAAATAATGAATAAGTTTTTCCCGTGGCTAACCAGAATTTAGCCACGAATTATAAATTCTCGTGGCATAATTCGTGGCGCAAGTGACAATTTGTTGTAGTGTAGCTAATCTTCCTGGAGATCTTTAGTGATAGGATCATGATTTTATCTTGATCATAAGCTCTTCATTTTGAGCTTGTTATAAACTTGATCGAGCATTTTGCTTGAGTGATCATCATACTTGAAACTTGTTACAGTTACTATGACGTTTAAGAATCTTCAATGTTATAGCTCAAGCTGCTATAACATGACTTAAATGATGCTTCACAAATCCTCAATGTTATAGCCAAGATTGCTATAACATTACATGCTCAAATTGTAAACTTTAATCAATCTATTAAAGACTAAGCAAACGATTACAAGCGAGAGTATATATAACATAAAGTAAATACTTGTTATTATTAAAACTAATCATATGTCTATATGGTCCAACACTTATAATCCCGAAATGAGTTGCATGACCGTACCCGACCCAATTAACCCGATTATCTAATCTAGTTTCAGTGCAAAGACTTTCGACCCCAAGAAACAAGCTCTTACTTCTTAGGCCCTGTTGTTTTCTGTAACACCCCTATCTACAAGAAGCCTTAACAAGACCTTCCCTAGCAGATACGAGCATTACCATCTCGGTTGCCCAAGGAATAGTATATATCATAACGTCAATAAAAGAATTAATTAAGTTTATTACAAGTTTAACTCAACAAAAGAAAGATACAACTGATCAACAACAACTTTCAACTATGGTGATAATACTACATGCCAAGACTCGGTGAAAGACTCGTCCCTCCAACGTACCCAGATAAGCTCCACATTTCAACACCTGCTAAGACTAACTACTCACCATAATGGATCACGGCAGACACATAATAAGAAAGAAAGACAAACAAACCACACAAGGTCAGTAACTGAAGAAAACACACAACACAAGGTACAACATACACACATCCATCTACAACTCCAATCATTCATCAATCATCTGACTAACCCGAAGGTAAAGTCTTGCCAGAATATCCATCGCAACAGATATTACACACCGCCAGTGGGGGATCGCAGCCTTTTCCACCGAAGTCCCGCTCATCTCCATTGAGCGAATAACCCATGTCCATTAATGTGAACATCCCCCTTGTGACGGGAACCACAAGGGGCGAATCAAGGGAGTGAAGCCATTCCCGATGATGACTCCACTCAGCCAGGGACGCACCTCGCACACAAACACAATGATACTATCACACAATCAACGATGCTACACAACACACATAACAACCAATCAACAGTACTGAGTAGAAAAACCTACCTTTAGCAATTAGCAGCCACAACGCATACATCCACACGAAGATAAGACAACCTCCATCAACACCTATCACAAACAGTAGGGAAAACCCTATTACTTACAACCATAACCACAACGAAACCTATGTATGATGATGATGACTTACCTATGCTCGACATTCCGGCGACAAGACCGCTACCCAACTCAAGTCTCCATCCCCATGGTGTCTCCAAGTGTAAAGGATCGCAATAGGTTGAAGGCTGGTGGAAGAGAAAGCATATCGTCGATTAGGTTTAGGGAGAAAAGAAAAAGAAAACTAATTTGGAGTTTACGACTCACGACTTATATACTTACGCTGGACTCGCCATACTCGATCGAGTATGAGACTTACTTGATCGAGTCACTAGACTACTCGATCGAGTAGCCTACACTAGATCGAGTTCCCACATCCCCACGGTTACAATGACACAAGGTCGCTTGTGTGAAAGGTTCTAAGGGTCTAACATGTGTCTAAGGTCAGTCAACAGGTAGTCAACGGGTCTTAAATAGGGCGGGTATTTACATTTTCAGCTGAAACGAGTTGAATCGAATTGAATGAAGTTGAGCTGATATGAACCAAACTGAATGAAGCTGAATTCAGAGTTAATTTGTGAAGAGATGAACTGAACTGAACTGACTGAAGCTAACCTGAGCTGAATTAAACAGAGCCAAACTAAATAAAAAAGAGCTAAAATAAAGCAAAAAAGAACATGACCTTATAGAGTATGAAAAGTTCTTGTGTCCCTCGGGAGTACGGTACTCCGTACACCCAAAGCCAATTCACTAAATGAAATATTATAATGACTTAGTGTAAGGAATACCATACTCCCGGAGGACACCAAGATTTTTCATAGAGTCTAGTCTCATATACACAAACACAAACCCCAAATATGAAAAAACCCACCCACAATCATATACCCATGATAAGTTCACCCCCTCATAACCCAGCAAAAATAGAAATGGGCTAAAAAGCCCAAATAATAACCCATCCAATCCAATTCCTAAAACCCTAAACCTTTCTCCCACCCAATCAATAAAATCATCTTAAGCCTCCACATTTATAAACCCTCCTCATTCCGCCAAACCTTAAAACCCTAATTCCCAAATCGCCAAATTACACCTTCAACAAAAACCCTAACAATGGCGGAAGTCGATGTTTCTCGCTCCGACAAGAAGAAGAAGTCAAAGTCCAAGCAAAATGATACCGCTGATGAAACCGTCACTGCTGAAATTGACACTTCAACCTTCGATTTCTTAATCAAACCGTCTCAAATCACCCCACCTACTGACACTTCTGAGTGGCCGATTCTACTGAAGAACTACAACCGTCTCAACGTCCGTACCGGTCACTACACTCCTCTGCCTTCTGGGTTTTCGCCATTGAAGCGGCCATTAACGGAGTATATAAGGTATGGTGTTCTTAACCTTGATAAACCTGCGAATCCCTCGTCTCACGAGGTTGTTGCTTGGATTAAAAGGATTCTTAAGGTTGAGAAAACGGGTCATAGTGGTACACTTGACCCGAAAGTCACTGGTAATTTAATTGTTTGTATTGAACGGGCGACCCGTTTAGTGAAATCGCAGCAAGGTGCTGGAAAAGAGTATGTTTGTGTTGCTAGGTTGCATTCTGGTGTACCCGATGTTGCGAAAGTAGCGAGGGCGTTAGAGACCTTGACTGGTGCTGTGTTTCAGCGTCCGCCGTTGATTTCGGCGGTGAAGCGACAACTTAGGATTAGGACAATTTATGAGAGTAAGTTGTTGGAGTATGATGCCGATAGGCATTTGGTTGTGTTTTGGATTAGTTGTGAGGCGGGTACGTATGTGAGGACTCTGTGTGTTCATTTAGGGTTGTTGCTTGGTGTTGGTGGGCATATGCAGGAACTGAGACGGGTGCGGTCTGGTATTAATGGTGAAAAGGATAATATGGTGACAATGCATGATGTTATGGATGCTCAGTGGATGTATGAGAATTATAGGGATGAGAGTTATTTAAGGCGGGTTATTATGCCTTTGGAGGTGTTGTTGACGAGTTATAAGAGGTTGGTTGTTAAGGATTCGGCTGTGAATGCGATATGTTATGGTGCTAAGTTGATGATTCCGGGGTTGTTAAGGTTTGAGAATGATGTTGAGGTTGGTGAGGAGGTTGTGCTTATGACTACTAAAGGTGAGGCGATTGCGCTTGGGATTGCTGAGATGACCACTGCTGTTATGGCGACTTGTGATCACGGGACTGTGGCCAAGATTAAGAGGGTTATTATGGATAGGGATACTTATCCTAGGAAGTGGGGGCTTGGGCCAAAGGCGAGTATGAAGAAGAAGTTGATTTCTGAGGGGAAGTTGGATAAGCATGGGAAGCCGAATGAGAAGACTCCGAGTGAGTGGGCGAGGAATATGCCTTTGCCTACTGGTGGTGATGCTGTGGTTGCTAAAATTGCTGCCTCGGCTGATGATGCAGTCAAGGTGGATGGAGAGGTGGCTGTTGAGGAGAAGGAGAAGAAGCACAAGAGGAAGTTGGAGGAGGTTGATGCTGTTAGCCCTGCTGATGCTGCCAAGAAGGTGAAGGTTGATGAGGAAGTTGATGTCGGGAGTGAGAAGAAAGACAAGAAAAAGAAGAAGAAAAAGGAGGAGGCCGAGGAAGCCTCTCCTGAAGTGAAGTCATCATCCAAGAAGGAAAAGAAGAAGAAAGACAAAGAGGAGAAGAAGTCTGAGGCTTCGGATGAGGAAAAGTCCGAAAAGAAGAAAAAGAAGAAGAAGAGCAAGGATGTGGAAAATGGCGATGATGCCCCTGTAGAGGCAGAGGAAGAAAGCAGGAGCGAGAAAAAGAAAGACAAGAAGGAGAAGAAGAAAAAGAAGGATAAAGATGGTGATGAAGAATGAAATAAAATTATCGATATTATGTGTCAATCGAATTAGTATTTAGATGATGTGTATGTTCTATCGTTCTTCTTAACTCTCACATTATGGTTTTAAGTTTTAAGTTTTTGTATTGTTTTTAATGTATTTCGATCAGAACTATGGTTGCGGCTTTAGATGTTCATTTCCGGGCTTCTGTCCCTTTCATCAGCTCGTTTTGCTGTTCGAGCTATAATATCAATCTTCCTTTTGTTTGTTATCTTGAATGTTTATAATTAGATCATCTGTTTAGAGCCGTTGTGTACTGTGGTTTTTCACTGTCCCTTTTTACTAGTTAAGTTGATACTCCGTATTATCTACCTTTTGCTGTGGATGTTGGATTCTATTAGTGGTTTTTTCATTATCGGCTCCTTTACAGTTCTACTTTACACATCAAATGCATTTTTGTTCAACTATCCCTTTGCTATTTTTGCTCGATTTTGACTTTTGAGGTTAGCACAAGCCCTCTATGGTGATGGTATCTAGTCATGCTAAACTAAAACTTATTCTGGTATTCCCTCTTCAAAAGACTTGATCCTTTGGAGATCAAGTCAATAGAGGAGAACTGCTTCGCACTTTGCCCTGTTAGTTTACACCGGGTTTGTGATTTACTCGCTGACTATTACTCAGGCAGAGTCAGACTGGTCTAATTTCATTTAGGAGTATTTGTTATTCCTTTTTCAAATTCCTATATTTCAACTATTCCTTGTCGTCAAATAATTTATGAAAATCTCGCCATGTATTTTTACTCAAGTGTAGGTCAACTATTCCTTTTGAAATTTATTGCCAAAGGATTGGACCCAGATTTATATACTGACATGTTATTTCGGTTCCATTCCCATTGCATCAATCCATGGCTGCGGAATACTACCAAGATCGAACACAAACTGATCAGGCCAGAAGCTATTGCTCTGATCATTTCTGAGGAAATGAGATTGAGAATCATCACTATCAAAGATGGTGACAGATCTTGGTTTGATAACTTGATCCAAAGAAATCGATTGAATCATGAAGATGAAGAGGCATACTCGTCAAGGAAAACGGGATAGAAAGGTAATTAAGGAGATAAGGTTTGGTCTTATTGGGCCTCTCCTTGTCTCGGTTAGATACTCGACCCACTAATTTCTAAACTGTAACCGATTTCGAGTGCTTTATTAAATTTCTTATATTTCATCTAAAAAAATTATGTGATCACACATGCATTTGTGTGAAGATTTCAGACGGAATAGTCCGTTTGTTTGAAATGAGATATTAGTGAAGTAAATTACCAATTACTCAGTACCACTTACCAATTACGTTTCATTTACTACACATAACAAGAGGAATTTTTTTTAAAATGAGGTTTAAATCCAAAATATTTACAAAAATAACGCTCCTTTCAAACTATTTACAAAAAAAATGGGTCCACGTCATTAATGGAGGAATTGTTTTTTTTTTTTTTTTTTTTTTTTTTTTACTGAAATTGAAACTTCTCGCTGTGTAAGACGGCGAGTAGTTCTCACTCCATTTGCTCCTTGCCATGCTACTTTCATCGCCTTCGTTTTTCGTGCTCCGACCACCAAACAACAAAATAATGACACCATTCTCTTCTTCACACTCCCCTTATCAAGTATACATCTTTTTTGGAGTGATTAGCTTAATAGTTTGTAAAGAAAACAGGGCACAATATTACCGTTTACAAAACTGTTTCTGCTATTTCGGTTTTGCGGCAAACGAAATTATACGATTTACTCAAGTTGAGATGACTTCTTTAGGTCTTTGAATGATGAGACTTTCCGTGCTCATTTGTTCCTGGTTTGCATGATCACTCTTGGCTTATGGAGTTATGGCTATATCAACTTCGTGGCCAGATTTTGGTACTCATTTAACCGAAACCGTAGATGCAATTATGTGAACGGCGATATTGCGGCCTTGTTTTCTTTGCAAACGACGAGGCTAGTCACTCAAACAAAGACTTTTATTTGATAAAGGAAGTGAGAGGAAGAGAAGGGCGGTGGTGGTTTGTTGTTTGGTGGTCGGAGCACAAAGAATGAAGGCGACGAAAGTAGCATGTCAAGGAGCAAATGGAGTGAGAACTATTCGCTGTCTCACATAGTGAGAAGTTTCAATTTCAGTAAAAAAAAATAAAAAATTCCTCCATTGATGATGTGAACCCATCCTCTATTTACTAAATGAATAGGTGAAATTCCAACTTTTCCCGCCTAAAAATATTTCTTAGAATAATTGTTCCGGGTGTAATTCCAGAGCAGTTATAAGTTACCACCCGTGGCTTGTAGAATGATGTCTTGAGTTGGATCCCTCGTCTCTATCGTTCCTCTCGGCCTCTCCTGCAACAATGAACGAACTGAGGGCTTGGCTTTGTGCCAAGCGTACTCACTCCGACGCTCAAGTCAGCAAACTTAGAGGGATAAGTTGTTATTACTTGGCTAGGGATGTATTGTAGAGAGATAAGGAAGATATTACCAGATAAATAGTGATTCTTAGGTCAATTTATGGATCCTTTCCTCAATGAAGGTTGAGGAGTATTTATAGGCTTCCACCTTTTGTCACGTAGTGGCCAAGTGGCCAAGTGGCTAGCAGGTGGAAAGACCGTTCTACCCTCGACCGATGGACCTATGGCAGGCCGGCCGAGGGTCTTGGATATGAGTACGCGGATATGTGTCCCTACCTGGTGGTTGCCGGCCGAGACCCCAGTGACAGCCGATGGGTTGCATCGGCTAGACTGTCTAAGTCGTTGACTTTGTTTGTGGATATCCTTGACCTTGCTCAATATGTTGACTTGGTCGTCGGTGCGAATATGCCCCATCAATTTGCCCCAGCGTAGTCTATGCCGTGGTATGGGTATGGGCTCCGATGTATCCGAGCGTATATTCTGCGAAAGTAATTTCGAAACTTTTTTCAGACGGCTTCTTCTATCTCGGCCTGGTTCTTATTAGGCCGTACCATATATATCCCCCCTCCGCATGGATGTGTAAAGGGCATCCGATGTGGAAGAGAAAGTGACGCTGGCCGAGACCAGGGTTGAGAGTGCCGGTTGTTTTTGATTGCCCCCAGGCCGGTGCTCCCTAGCATGGTTGATCACGTGGCCGGCGGAGAACAGATACCTAGGAATTTGTTGAGGAAGATGAAAAGGCAGAGATATGAAGGGGCGTGTTGAAGACGCTTGATCACTGTTGCATTGATTGACGTTTGACTGTTGCGACGATTGACTTTCCATGGTTGCATGTCTGACACGTATCTGTTAGCTGATTGGCTGGCGCTTCATGGGCTGTTCTCTGATTGGTCCTTCTTCATGGGCTTTTCCCTATAAATAGGGCAGTTATTCCGTGAAATTGGCCACCAATTTCATTCTCCAAAATTTTCTTCTCTCTAAACTTTCAAGGGCTTCTTTGTCTTCTAATTTTCAGAGTTGTTACTCCGGCGAGTGTTTTTCTTCAAGGTAAACAAACAAACTTCCTCACTTCTTATTTTGTTAAATAATCATTGCTATCATGTCTTCTGCTGACGCTGGGACTAGCACTTCTGCACCGGGGGGTTCCCCGTCGCGTCTTGATGAGGAAGAGAGGCCAGACGCCATCCTGATAAGGTCTGGGGGCCCTAGGTCTCCTTCTCCTGAAGTTGATCCTCAAATTTTGGAGGAATGGGAGGATGACGATGATGATGCAGACGATTTTGGTGATGCTGCTGAAAGGGCTCGTCCTAATAAGGGGAGGCAGTACGTTATGGATCACGGCGACGCCTGTAAGGTCCGCCTTGACCGTGCTTGGACCCATAAGTTCGCTAGTTGTTCCGGCGAGAAATTTTTCGAGGGCCATTTTTCCTTTGGCAGGGGATATAAGATTGTTATCCCTGAGGAGGGTCAGGCCGTCTGTTGCCCTCCACCGGGCTACACCGGCGTATACATGCGGCACTTAGAGTACGGGCTCCGGTTTCCGCTGAATGAGTACGTTATGGCCATCATTAGGGCCATGAACGTTGCTGTTGCCCAACTGCACCCGTTGGCTATGAGGACCATAGTCGGCTTTGTCTGGCTTTGTCTCTTCAAGGGAGAGGCCCCAACGGTGAATTTATTCCGCCGGCTTCATCATCTCCGGCCATCAATCTCGGCGCGCGTCGGATGGTACAAAGTGTGCAAACGGAGCGGGGTTATGTCTCTGTTGACAAACTTACTTCTTGCAAGGACTGGAAAGATCGGTGGGTGTACGTTAAGGTGCCGGATGACTATCCGCCGCCCGCTCCTTTCAAAGCACCAAGTTAATTTGCGGTGTGAGACTAAGGCGGAGCACGACAGATGGGTCACCCGGAAAAAACTCAAGATGGATGCCAGCAAGGTCCCTCTTAAAGAGGATTAGAAGCTGGCGATGAGGCTCTTTGAGGCGGACAAGAGTGGGGTGCCGAAAAGATGGATTCCCCCCAACGCAGATCATCCTCCAGGATGAGCCGCTCTGCCATGTCGGCCTCATACCGGCCCTAGCACAGGGTGAGTGGGGTCGGTGTGAGGCCCATCACCGCTCTCAATGTTCCTGTTTCTCGAACTTTGATTTATTTCTTCTACTTAACTCTTGCTTTGTTTCCTTCGCAGACCACTTTGGACCGGACCTGTCTGTGGATATCCTCCGGAGAATGGGGCTGCACAAAGATAAAACTGTTGCTAACTTACATCCCAAGGCTCTAACCCATGACCGCGGGGACGTCGCCGAATGATCTCATGGATCGGCGGTGAAGAGCTTGAATGTGGTGGAGGCCTGTGCGAAGGTTGTTAGTAACATGCCGCGCCACACGCGAAAAACAAAGTCTTCGGCGGCGATGGCGTCGACATCAGTTCCACCTCCCATTCCCCCTGTTCAGAAGGCAACGGTGGAGATCGTTGATATCACCAATGGGGAGGACTCTGATGAGGAGGGGTCTCCCCTTGTCCGTAAGAGAAAGGGGACAGCCTCTACCATTGTCGTTGCTTAGCCGCCGGGCGAGGAAACGCGTCCTCCGGCCAAGAAGGCCAAGCATGGTATCGATCTATTCTCGTGGCTCGATTTAGCCGGTTCATTAGGCGCTGCTGATGACGGGCTCTCTGGCGTGTCTATGCATGTTGATACTAATGCTTTCGTTAAATTTTGCAGATCAGCCGCTGTCGGCCGTCGCTCTTAATGAGCAGCAAGTGGAGGAGAAACCCGCGCAGTGGTGATCATAACGTCACCATTGACTCTTCATCCCTAAGGCTTCCCCCTCCCGATTCGCAGGCGGTGATCGAAACGTCACCACCGACCCTTCATCCCTGAAGGCTTCCCCCTCCCGCCTTGTAGCGGAAAGCGCGAGGTTGATCGAGGAGTGGCGAGATGGAACGAGCCGACCGGTGCTCGTATTATAGAGAGCGAGAGAAGGCCGTGGCTCGGTCCGCTCTTGAGCTTAATGCCACTAAGAAGGTGGCCGCGAAGGCGAGGCTGGATCTCCTCAATGAGCAGAGGCTTAGGGGAGATGCCGAGAAAGCGCTCTTGGCCGAGAGAAAACTCGGGAGGACGCCGAAAAGGAGGTCCTTCTTTGAGAGAGCCAAGGCCGAGGCCGCTGCGGCCGAAGTTGCAAAGTCTTTGGAGAAGTGTGACCTTGTTCGAGGCACGCCGACCTTTATTTCCAGCAGAGGAATGAATTTAGGGGCAAATTTCAGATCCAGGGGAAGGTGATTCGGAGCAAGGAGGCCATTATTAGACAAAAGGAGGAGGACATTGAGATGCTCCAAACCGTCATGCTCCCTAACATGTGCACCGATTCCGGATCCGGCCGAAGAAGCGCCAGGGAAGTGATTGAGGAGCTCTTCCCTCTTCTTTGGTTCCTTTCCGTGGGGCAAGTTTGACGATTTGTTTGACGATAAGCTCGAAGCTAAGGAGAAAGCCGTGGAGGAGAAGGCCAAGGAGGCGGTGAGGGTGAAGATAGAGAAAGAGGCGGCCGCGGAGAGTGCGCCCTTCTTGCCGAGAAGGCTAAGGCGGCCAAGGAGGAAGCCGAGAGGGCAAGGGCACCGAGGCCGCCGAGGCTAAGGCCGAGGCCGCTGAAGCCGAGGTCGCTAAGAACGCCGCCGGGTTGCCCATCGAAGAAGATCTCGCTACCGCGCGATGGCAAGCAAGAAAGGCATAGGGAGAGGCGATCGTCACCAGGCTCACCCGGCGTCTCGGATAGCTTCACTGCTCGGGGCCAATTATTAAGCCTTCCCTCCTTGCCATTTTTGGCGCTTCAAATGATACCTGTAATCTTTTGTTTTTCTTTTCCTTGTATTTTGTACAACTTTGGTAGGTTGTGTTTTGGCTTATCCTTATGGGGACGGCCGTCGTCTGTATTCTCCTCACTTGTACCTTATCATTTTTAATAAGAGTTCGTTTCTTTTGTCTTCGGCTTGGCCGAGGTCTTTACCTCACTTTGAGTTTCCTTGCGCTAATAGTTGAGCGTATCAACTGTACTTAGCGTCTTCACTTTGCCTCTGGCTTGGCCGAGGTCTTTTTTCGTCTTCGTCTGAGTTGCCTTTTTGTTTCCACCTCGGCCTGGCCGAGGCAGTCTAGAGTGCGCATCCCAACTGTGTTTAAACGCTTTTAAGGCGTTTTGATCGTTTCTGCGAGTATCAACTGCACCGGCCGTAACTGCCGCGGCGTCTTCTTCCTGAGGGTGATTGCCGCTCTTGTCGGTGTGACAGTGTGAGCCAGCGTCTGCTTATTGGTAATGACGGCCGCTCTTGTCGGTGTGACAGTGTGAGCTGGCGTCTTATTTCTTGATGACGGCCGTGGCGTCTACCACTTGGAGTGACTGCGACGGCGTCTACCTCTTGGGGTGACTGCCGTGGCGTCTACTACTTGGGGTGACTGCGACGGCGCTTTTGCGCTTCTTTATGGAGACTACCGCTCTTGTCGGTGTGACAAAGTGTGAGTGGCGTCTATTTCTTGATGACGGCCGTGGCGTCTACCACTTGGAGGAGCTGCGACGGCGTCAAACCTCTTGGGGTGACTGCCGTGGCGTCTACTACTTGGGGTGACTGCGACGGCGCCTGCTTCTTTATGGAGACTACCGCTCTTGTCGGTGTGACAGTGTGAGCCGGCATCTGCTTATTGCTGGTGATTTATAGGGGAAAATGGACACTTTGATGGAAGACTTGGACGATTTTTCATTAGGTATAAACATGCGTTGGGGTGCCCACAGCTATCTTGGACACCTCCGCCGCTATATAAAGTTCTCCCGAGATTACCAGCGTCCTAATGGCTCATCAAAGGCACATCTTCCCAGTCAGCCGCTAGTTGCATCCATGAGGTCGCCCTCCTGTTGTAAGGACGGACTTTTTCCTTTCTCTGACTTCTTTGCCACTTTGAGGGATTGCATGTTGCATCCTCTAGCAGCTATCTGGACGTTGAACACCTCGTCCTTCTCGTCCTTGGAGACGAGCTTATGCGCTTCCCCCCGGTCCGAGACATACATCAGTGTTAGGGCCCGGATGGAAATCACAGCGTCGGCCTCGCTCAGAGTGACTCGGCCTATGAGAACGTTGTAGGCGGACGAGCCGTCAATGACCACGAACTCGGCTAGGACATTCTTAGCCGCATTCCCTTCGCCGAACATCATAGGCGTCCCGATCGACCCGGTGGTACCGGCCGGCCCAGAGAGAAGTCTGTATAGTGGATTGGTGCGGGGGCTTAAGTCCCCGACTTTCGGCCGAGGCCGAGGAAGCACTCCCGAACATGATGTTCGTGTAGGCGCTGTGTCAATCGGCACCTCTTGACCAGGTGGTTGGATATGTCCAAATTGACTACAAGTGGGTCGCTGTGAGGAGCGATGACTCCTTCGTAGTCGTTCCTTCCAATAGTCATATCGGGGATGTTGGAGGCGGGGATCGCTGTGTTGGGCACAAAGTTGATGGCCTGATATAGCTCGTTCAGGTGCCGTTTGTGCCCATGAGCGGACCCTCCGTTCTCGTTGCCCCCGATGACAACATAGATCACTCTTATTCGTTCGAAGACGGATTTCTTATCTGAACTGCCGGCGTCAGTCTTTTGGCTTTTGGCAACGTACTTGCCGAGGCTCCCCTTCCGGATCAGCTCTTCAATGGCATTCTTCAGATGCCGGCAGTTGTCAGTAAGGTGACCGGTGTGGCCGTGGTACTCACAGTACTGGCTCGTGTCACCGTCTCCCTTCGGCTTGGGGGGCCTTTCCCACTTCTGGCCCTCGCTTTTGCTCAGGGCGAAGACCTCGGCGGCCGATACGACAAGGGGGGTTTTATCATTATACCGCCTCTGGTGGTACGTCCCCGAACTCCACCCGGCGCCCGTCGAGTCCTGTTTCCTGGCAGATTTATCAGACCGTGACCTATTATTGTCACGGCGTCTTTCACCAGACCGTGACCGATTATTGTCACGGCGTCCTTCATCCGGGTTGTCCTCCCGGCGGCTCTTCTTTTCTGAGGGTTTGGCCTCGCTAGGGCCTACCCAGGTTTTGTGATAGTCCTCCACTTTAATGGCTTGATCAACCAATTGTCTGGCGGCGTCCAAGGTCAGGCCGCCGCATTTGATGAGCTCGTTTTTTAGGTCTCCCCTTGGGAGGCCTTTCATCAGCGCGAAGGCTGTCAGTTCGCTGTTCAGCTCACGAATTTGCTGAACCTTGGCGTCGAACCTCTTCACATAACTTCGGAGAGACTCGCCTCCCTCCTCGTCGATAGTCGGGAGGTCCGATGTCTCCACGGCCCTCCTCTTGTTGAGAATCGGGCTAGGAACGCGTCCTTTAGGTCGGCGTAAAAGATACCGACCCGTCGGGTAGCCCCTTGTACCAACTCTGTGCCATCCCATGCAGTGTCGTTGGAAAGATTCGGCACCAAACCTCATCAGGTTGCTCCCATACTGACATTTGAGACTCGTAAGCCTCGACGTGGTCGGTCGGGTCACCTTCTCCTTTGTATGCTATAGGTGGTAACCCGACTTAGTCGGCACCGGGGTATCTAGGACGTAGGCGCCGAGGGGCCGTCGACCACATGTTGAACGACACGCGTCGATCGGCTCCTCGCATTCCTAGTCCGGCTTCTCTCCTCGTAGCGAGAAGGACTTCTCCTCCGACTCTGGTGAGTCGGGCTTCTTCTCCAACTCTGACGAGTTGGGCTTCTTTCGCTCCTCCGGGGTGTGCCTCGTTCGTGCCGCGGCGACGCTGTCTTCTCACGAGTGCGAGAACGACTTAGGTCTACCACGACCACTTTGGGCTCCTCCGGTGTCTTGACAGGGTCAGCTTCTCCTAATGCTTCGTTCAAGTTTCTTGGGGTCACGTTTTGGGCCCTGGTCCCCTGGACGGTTTCCACCGCTCTTGTCGGCGTGACAGTGTGAGCGGCGTACTCCCAATTAGGTCCGGGAGCATCTTGGTTTTTCTTTGCGTCAACCACATGTCCCATGATGGTGACCTGGTCGGTAGGCGTAAGCGTGAGTGTCCGGTATTATTGGCATCCCGTACTCGGTTGAATCGCTTGACCGGCGGAGGGTTGCACAACTCAGCATTTGTGGATGTATCATCTTGGTAGAATTCGGTTTCGTCGATCCACGAATGTCTCTTGTTGTTTCGACATCTTCTTGGCTTTTGGGGTGGGTTTTTTGTGTGTGTATTTTTGTTTGGGAATGAATGTGACTAGCTTCTAGTGTCTTCCCCACAGACGGCGCCAATTGTTCCGGGTGTAATTCCAGAGCAGTTATAAGTTACCACCCGTGGCTTGTAGAATGATGTCTTGAGTTGGATCCCTCGTCTCTATCGTTCCTCTCGGCCTCTCCTGCAACAATGAACGAAGGCGAGGGCTTGGCTTTGTGCAAGCGTACTCACTCCGACGCTCAAGTCAGCAAACTTAGAGGGATAAGTTGTTATTACTTGGCTAGGGATGTATTGTAGAGAGATAAGGAAGATATTACCAGATGAATAGTGATTCTTAGGTCAATTTATGGATCCTTTCCTCAATGAAGGTTGAGGAGTATTTATAGGCTTCCACCTTTTGTCACGTAGTGGCCAAGTGGCCAAGTGGCTAGCAGGTGGAAAGACCGTTCTACCCTCGGCCGATGGACCTATGGCAGGCCGGCCGAGGGTCTTGGATATGAGTACGCGGATATGTGTTCGGGGTGGTTGCGGCCGAGACCCCGGGTGACAGGCCGATGGGTTGCATCGGCTAGACTGTCTAAGTCGTTGACTTTGCTGTGGATATCCTTGACCTTGCTCAATATGTTGACTTGGTCAGCGGTGCAGAATATGCCCCATCAATAATGTTTGGTATTTTTAGTATATACTATATGTGTGGATATGATAAGTTATAAATGGATATAATTTTCTGTATTTAAATATTTATAACATTTAATATTTCACATTCTACACAAATTTATCTCCGATCTTTTTAGGATAAGGAAATTCTTTTTTTAAAGAACTTATTGATAAAAATTTATTGACTTTTTATGATAAGAAGTTGCGGCTAAAAAACATGGTATTAGTAAATATTTGTTAAAATTCATTAAATTTTTATGATAAAAATTTGCAGCTAAAAAATATGTTATATTAGTAAATATTTGTAAATTAATATCATTAATTTCTCGATAAAAAAACAAAAAAAAAAAAATTCAAAAAAAAAATAACTCATTTTATTACTTCTTACGATTTAAACTTTTATTTATTTTTATAATCAAAATACATTAAGGAGAAACATGAAAAATAAGTGAATTGTCAATTTAAATTCTATAAATAATACACTAAAAAGTAAAACTCTATAAATACCGTGCATATATTGCACGAGGTCTATATTAGTAACTCTATAAATACCGTGCATTTATTGCGCGAGATCTAAACTAATATTTTATAAATAATTTAAGATGAACACCATTTTTGTAAATATTTTAGATTTAACCCCACTTGAAAAAAATTCTAACAAGAGGCCAATGCACAAATGAATTACCCACGGCCAAGGACACAATAAACGTACGTAAATTTTGGGTTCTCATAATTTTTAGGAGGCATTAGTTTCCTACCGTCCTAAGCATTTTGCTTTTGTCTTATCTATCCACTTAAATAGTACTTGATCTGTCTTCATTTTGTGACGGATATGCCCGTCTTCAATGAGAATTTGTGAGTTTCCTAGACCAACTTGGGGAGCCCGCGTAGAAAGAAATATTTGGGCAAGTAAATGAAGTCACACAAAACTCAGAGTTATAAACGCGGGGCAAAATTGTCACTTCATAAATTATTTTACTTGAAAATGGTGTTGGGTGTAAAATATAACTTGAGCAAATAATATGGGTGTAAGTTTTTTTTAAAAAAATGACGTGGAAGTAAGTGAAATTAAAAAGGTGGATTAAGCGAGAGTGTAAATGTGTAATTAATAATTTACTTTTTTTATTATCTTTCAGAATAGATGATTAAATAATATGGAAAATTTATACGCGGTGAAATTTTGGGAAAAAATACTAGTAAGTCAAATTAAATCTTATAAGCTAAGTTTTTGGAAAAAATTACACTCTCTAGGATTTTTTTTAATGATGTCATTAGAAAATTAAATTTAAAACATCATACTCCGTCCGTTTCGGTCGTTTGTTTACCTATTCTATTTTGGATTATTTCAGTCAATTGTTTACCTCTCTGTTTTAGAAATGTCTTTGATGAACATTTTGATCCTCCACACTCAATTTGATACACTTATCATCTAATAATTGACTCCTCTTCCCCTGGTCTATGTGCCAAAATTAAAAGTAAACAAATGACCGGGAGAAAGAGTAATAATTAATAAATAAATATTATTGTGTGCGTGTTATACTTTCCAAAATAAATTAAATTCATATTATGCGGGTGCTATTTTATCATGCAAGAATAGATATAAATATCAATAGGTAAAATACTTGTGTAAGGCGTTTTTACACATATTCATTGTAGTCCCCAATTTTTAAAAACTAGCATAATAGAAGTTCTTGCGTCCTCCCGAAGGACGTCCTCCCTACCCAAAAGAGAATTTTACAATATTTAATTCCCATTTTATTCCCATTTTGGTCATCCTTTTTTGGATGTAGGGAGAACGTCTTTCGGAGCAAGTATTTTCCCTAGCGTAGTTTACAATTTCAATCAAAAAAATTGTTAATCGAATGAACGGCTATAATTCCATTGTGCCTTATATCGTTGAAGTAGGGTCAATATCTTTATGCACAAAATCTCATTGAAGACGGCACGTATCCGTCACTTTGGAGTGACGGATACCATTTCCTCTCACAAATGACCCAAATAGAGGAGAGAGGGAAGCACATGGGGGTGCCCCCACCTTGTCCCCTTATCCGTTTTATGAGTGGCATTACCCGTCACTTGCTCCGACCCGTCTTCAACAAGACTAACTGCTCTTTATGATACCCACGAATTTAGACAAGAAGCTCAATAATATTTATAAGTACGATGAGAAGAAAAAGAAAGATATTTAAGAAGTTTGATAATTTTGTACGTACGTAGTATGGCTAAAGACAAACAAAGGCATTAATGTTTATAAAGGACATACACTAGTTCTAACGGAGTACTATATATATATGCAATAATACAATGCATAATATGCATACATTGTTGTATGCGGGTGGTTAGAGGATGTAATAGGGAGATAATTTTTGGTGAAATTTACCAATCAGTTACAAAGTTTCCAGGAAACGTAAACTTAATTATTGACTCGGCTATGAGGTTATAGTAATGAAAAATAGGACCATAGGGGTATACGGATTTGTTTTCAAGAAAAAATAAGTATTTAGTTACTATATAGGATCTAGGAGACGACGATTTCATATGCCGACTTTTGATTCTTAACCCTTTTCAATTTATTTTATTTTTATTTTCTTTTGCAATTTTATTGAAATTTGTTGAACATAGTAATCTTAATCCAAAATGATATTTTTATTGAAGATTAAACCTTTGAAATGATCGTAACTCCATAAAGAAATTAATTCAACATTCAGCATTAGAGTTGTTGTAACAGAGGCGTTCCGTTACCCAAAGTTAGTTAAATATGGTAATACGAACAAAATAATAGCGAATAACAAATAAAGTTGATACAAAGATATACATGCTTCACTAGTAAAATAACTGGTTACGCTACGTCCACTCTGAATTAAGGAGAACAAAATTCACTATTATGGAGATAACAGTACAAAACTAGACCGGTATACACGCGCTACTAAGAGCCAAAAGCAAACACAATTCTACCAACAAAAAGTAGTAATCTCAAAGGGATAAAAGAAACTACCCAAACAAGATGAAAGACAAATGATCTTGAGGCCAACAAGATCCGAACAAACTCCTTCGATCGATCTCCAAAGATAGAAGAACAACAACCAATTTGAGCTCGAACAAACTGAAACTTCCTCCCCGTAGGAAATCTCACAAATCCACTCTCATACAATTGACCTTACAAATATCTTCATCTCTTTTAGAAAATGGAGAAGATCCCAATCCTTTTTGATAGGTAGCCAACTAGCCATACCTCTATGACTCTGCAATTTCTTTATAAATACTAAAATTATTAATTATTAATAATTTAATTTCGTTTATCTTTTATATTCGTTACAAAGAGTATTTACTCATGTAGTAATTTTAGTATTTCATTATTTTATTTTCCTAGAAAGATACTCCGTAAGTTAATATTGGAATGCAAAGGTTGAACTCTTAAGTCTTAAATAAAGATTGTGACTTATAAGTTACGTAGTAGTTGGATAATTGGCTAAGCAAGTGTTACATATAAATGTGACTTCTAGGAGCGATTTGACCCATAAGACTCTTAACATCAGAGAAGTGTGTGACTAACATCCTTCGTTTTTTGCTGCGTCTTTTTCTTGCCTTAACTAAATCCGTCTTCGACATAAATTTAAGGCACAAATTTCTAACAAGAGCAGAGTCTCCAAATTCCATTGGCCTATCCTGTTTAATTTTCGATGTTTTTAAAGACGGCCAATGCAAGAAAGGTAACTAGTCACGAAGTAAATTCAGAAGGTCTTTCTTCATATGGTCATTTTCATCTGAAGGTTTCATATAGAACTTTGACCCATTTACAGCTAAATGTGACCCGTTTAAATGGTCAAATTTTAATGGTAAAAATATGACCCAGTTGAAATGATCACAACTTTAGATAAAAATGATCACATAAATCCGTCTGAAGCCTTTTGACGAAATAATCCGTTTGAAATGAGATATTAGTGAAGTAAATTATCAATTACGGAGTAGCGATTACCAATTACTTTGTACGAATTACCAATTAAGTTTCATTTACTACACGTAACAAGAGTCTAATGCATAAATGAATTACCCACGGACACAATAAAAGTACGTAATTTTTAGGTTGTCATAGTTTTTACGAGGCATTAGTTTCATGAACCACTTGAGTACATAGGATGTCTATATATAGTGGGCATTTGAAGCTAGCTCCTTCACAACAACAACAACAACACTCTCTTAGCTTAACAATCTCTTAAAACACACAAAAATGTCACCAAAGAAAGTCTCTGATCAGTCTTTTCTCTTTGTTCTCCTACTCTCTCTCACTTTATCATCGTCCTTTTCCTTTTCCTCTGCCGAATACGACTCAGTTTATGACCTCCTCAAAGCTTATAGCCTCCCTAAAGGGATCATCCCTAAGGGGGTAGCTAAAAATGACTTCAGTTTCGACCCGACCTCTGGCAAACTTGAAATTAATTTCTCCTTTTTGGAACCCAATCACGCTTGCACGGTTACTAGAACACAATATATTCTCTCATATATCCCTGTTTACAACAGAGTTGAGTTGCAACCCACCATTTCCGCCACTGTAAAACACCAAGGCCTTGTCGACATCAAGGGTATCACCGCCACCGTCAAAATAGCTGGCGTACCTGTAATTTATAACGTCCAAATTGTCAAACTCGAAGTTTCAAATGATGGTAAAACACTTCGCTTCGTATCTTCGATTCCATATGTGCAAAGTCCGGAATTTCCTATCACCGAGGAGTTCGATGTTCCTCAAACCTGTGAGGCAGATCTCACCGTCTCACCCATAAATATGATGCCTTTGTTGGGTGGGATTATGGTGAATCAGAACCAAGGTGATAATGCTGATAATCCTTTGTTCTTGTACAAAGGAGCGTTTCTTCGTCGTGCTTGATTCTACGGATCGGAGTACTTTGCATGCATGGTAACATGCAGTAACGTGCACGTGCATGGTAACATGCTTTCTATTACTATTTCCAAGTGATTACTAATAGAGTAACCACATTATGTATGGAGTAATTTCTATTTAATAAAGT
Source organism: Silene latifolia (assembly GCF_048544455.1). Taxonomy (NCBI): domain Eukaryota; kingdom Viridiplantae; phylum Streptophyta; class Magnoliopsida; order Caryophyllales; family Caryophyllaceae; genus Silene; species Silene latifolia. The sequence goes on from NC_133536.1 coordinate 53,845,486, forward strand.
ACTTGCGTGGTGCAGTATGTGTATGGGACATGGCCTGGGTAGATTATTAGTCCACGGAACTAGGTCTATCCTACTTATGAGTTATGAGCAGTCTGTGTAATATGGAACTTATTATTCCCAAATAAATAAAGTCGTTTTGTGCCACTTTATCATCTTTATATTATGTATTAAGGTTAATGAACTTATTAACTATAAAATTAGTTTTGTGACCCGTATAATGCACGGGATCTCTTTAATATGACATATTATTAAAAACTATTCACGATATATTTTGAATATATTGAGTAATATAAATAATTTAAATGGAAGTTTATAAAATTATTGGGTGAAAGTAGCACTTTTGTATTTGAAAACAACTATGTAATTGAATCCATGATAGTTTAACACCAAACGACGAAAACTAACTTTTTTTTGCGAGAGAGCGAGAAAGGGAAACATTTTAACATAAAATTGATATAAAAAAAATATTTCACAATTAGTTAACTAAAATAGAGGATTTTGTGAAGGTTGATGTTATAAATTAAGGGAGTGTGTGACAAATTTACCTACATTTCCCCTAATGAAAATGACCTATCTAAAAGAAAGTGGGTAAATATTACTCATTGAAATGTGTATAGTCTCGTAAACTAATAGTTATATTAGATCTTTTTCTAATTAAATTTGGAAGATAGGACTTGAGATATAATTCATTATTCATAGAAACTCCGACTACAACAATCCAAGATGGCTCAACGTAATTGTCAATTGTATCCTAGCTATCATTCAATCAACATGTAATGAAACTCTCAAATATAGAGGTAAGACAACAAAAGAATGCATCGAATTAGCTATTGAAATTGTATTACAAGGCAATAATTGGGATCTAACCAAAAATTACATGTTTAACAACTATGGATATTATCTGCCCAAAAAACTAAATGAAGGTGTTGACGAAAATAGCTAGAGAAGCCATTACCGCATCCATGAAAAAAATAATAATTTTACGTACATGTCACTCCTTAAAAGCCATAGACACAACTACATATGTTCGGGGGAACACACTTATAGAGGTGAATATTGCTAAAAGCATTTTCTAAAAGGAAATTTTAAGCTTAACATTAGGCTTGAGAATTGTGAGATATTTGGTATATTGCAATAGAAAAGTGATTAAAATTAATCCAGCATGTAATGACTTGTATGAATCAAACAAAAAAAGAATAGTGTAGGATCATGTCAGACCATGTAGTTTGAGTTTCGTATTGGGGGTTAGTATTCTCCACTCGTTAACAATATGGGCATGCATTTTTAGTGACGACGCGAGGTAACCAACCAAATCTCATCATCGACCTTCTTCTTATCCCCATTGAAAGCTGAAACGTGACCTACAAAATAAATCTATAAGTAGAAATATTAAGCAGACAACGGCAAGCCCAACGGTTCACTCCGAGTCCTATTCATGGCAACCACATCTCTGTTGCCGTATTTAGAAGATTATATAGCTGTTGGGAATATCATGTTACTGTTACACCAAATCTCTTCCGTAAATAACATATGTAAGCCGAGTATATAAGGCACAATATGGGTCGATTATAATGAAACATTCGCACCTACAGTAAAGATGGTCACAGTCCGAACTCTTCTTACCATCGCTGCCGCAAAACAATGGGATCTCCACCAAATGGACGTACACAATGCGTTCCTTCATGGCGATCTTGACGAAGAAGTCTACATGAAACCACCACCCGGGTTCCACGCTGCCTCTGATAGGAAAGTGTGCCGCCTCAGAAAATCCCTTTACGGCCTCCGTCAAGCACCACGATGTTGGTACGCCAAACTTGCTTCCGCTCTTCAAACCTATGGATTCAAACAATGCCCATACGATCACAGTCTCTTCTCCCTTCACGAAACAAATACTGAGGTACATGTTCTTATCTACGTCGATGATCTTGTCATTTGTGGGAATAATACACCTATGATTGATCGCTTCAAAACCTACCTCAGCACATGCTTTCATATGAAGGACCTAGGGCCTTTAAAATATTTTCTGGGTTTGGAAATTGCTCGCAACAATACAGGTCTATTTATTTCTCAACGGAAATACGCCCTTGAAAGCTGAAACGTGACCTACAAAATAAATCTATAAGTAGAAACTTGACATTATAATCGAACACAAACAAATAAGAACCAGGCAAATGAATTATATTCTGCTCCCAGGAGTAGGGAGCAAGATACTCCTATACAGTTATTTATATAAAAAAAATGAAAAGAAAAAAAAAAGAAAAAAACTACCCACTAAAACGTCGACTATGCTTCTTCTCTTCCAATTTTCCCAAATTCTTCAAACTTATAGTCCCTAATTATTTTTTACTGAAGTTAATTTCTCTACGCTAATTTCTTCGACGATTTTCAGTTGGAGCAAAGCTTTCATGATCATCACTCAATTGATTTGAATAAATATGCAGACGAAGATATTAACAATACTGAATTCAACGTCACAAATCAAGGTTTGTTTGCATTCGCTAAAACTGTGTTGATTTCATTAGAATTGGTATGATGGGATGATGATGACATATTACCTTTATGTTGTGAATGTCGAATTATTAATAAACTAAATGCATAATTGTCGATTTTGTCTGCACATGTAAACTAGTATGGCATATGAACACCTTATTTATGACACAATATGCAGCAAGTGTTTAATTTTTTTTTGTATAATGGACAAATTTTCTGATGATTACAATATGCATAACTTTGTACAGAGTATCTCAATATTTAACTGATACTCTTGCTAATAAGTTGTATATTCATTACTTAGTATTCCCATATTCATCGAGTTTTCTGCTAATAAATCATATATTCACTTCTTAATGTTTGCATATTAATCGATTTCTACTAATAAGTCATATATTCACTTCTTAATGTTCGCATATTCATCGATTACTGCTAATAAGTCGTATATTAATTATTGAGTATAAGCATATTCATAAATAATCTGCTAACAATCGATTTCTTCTATATATCATGCATTTATTGCACGGGGTCTAAACTAGTTACTTAGTATATGTATATTCATCTATAATAGGATAGTACATCCAACATATAAAAGCGTTAGTTCCATGAAATAGAGCTTTTTTATCCACATATGTAATTATTTGTTTTATAAAATAGCAATTACGTATTAATTAAGGGAACATATTTATAAATAGTAAGGGAACAAATTATTTGTGCAGCATATGAGGAGATCGTAGTCATCGAAGCCGATAAATCTGAGCTTCTACATAAAGAGGTAAAGAATGAGCAAGAAGCATATGATCCTTACCATGACAGCCTTTTTGAAGGGGTTTAGCATAAGGCGAAACAAGCAAAGGAAAAGATTAGACGGATGTTCACCTGATCAACTATTCAACTGCTTTACCTAAACTCCAAATTCGGCCTCAACATCCAAGAGTTTTACATTTCCTGAACATGAATACTTCTATAGCAGCAATAGAGTTTAAATCCTTAGGAAGTCTTACGTCTACATTTTTATATAGTGTATATTTGTGTTTTCCATTGTCGTATTTACTTTAATTGTGGTTGTTATCATTGATGTACACACTTTTGTATTTCGTAAGCCATGCATGTATTTTTCATGAATATGACGTGTGCATATTCATCTTATTGAAGAGACATATGTATGTATGGATCTCAGTTTGCATATATTTACCAATTTTTTGAAATATTGTTAATTGAAGAGACATATGTATGTATGGATCTCAGTTTGCATATATTTACCAATTTTCTGAAATTTTGAACAATATTGTAGTTGGGAATTCTGGCATATTCACGCTATCATGCGAGCATATCCACTCTAACGTAGTGTCATATTCATAGTAATACTGATATTTTAACGATACAGACTTTCACGCCATTCTGCGCCTGTATTAGTTTGACACATTTCTAGGTCTGTATCAACTTGACACATATTCATTATGCCTTATTCATCAACTGCACGTCCATTGTTGGCGTTCACACCAATCCGTTCAACATCTTGTTAATTGAATCATGGATATACAATGATAATTGATTATACCATGGAAACAAAGCTTGTCATTAAACTAAATCCTTTCATACATCACTAATTAAATAGCCATGAAAAAACATCGTTCCAAAAATACCAAAACAATAAAGATGCATTTGTCCTCGACATAATGGTCGTTTCAATAATACAAAACCAAAAACAAACTGCGTTGACTTCACTAGACTCCTCTTTCATCTTCCTCTTCATATTCATCTTCTGACATATCTTCTATAGTCAAACTCGTATCGACTTCATCATCTTTCAAGACATCATCGCTACTATTAGGTTTCTTATTCAAAATCGAATCTCCCCTTCTTTTGCTTTGAACATTTTTAGCTCTACATTCTTCATCACCATTGTTGTTTCTGGCGCCAACACTACATCATAAAACATGAAATAAATAGACATATTCACGCTATACAATTGAATTCAGAGGCAAATTGATCTCATATTCACATCATTTAACTGTCATATTACTAAAATTCAACTAACTCATGCTATAGAACTCGATAATGAACTATCATTCATATTTGCAAATGTTCAATATTCACACCATATGTGTGTCATATTCATACTACATAACTATCATAGCCATATTCACAGCACATGTACATCATATTCACGATAATAAAGAACTATTTTAGTCACAGAACATGATCACCTAATTCACAATATGTTAATGCCATATTCACAGCTAATATCATTCATATTCACAGTGGTGCGATATTCAAAAGTTAAATTCGTCAAAGAGCTTGCTAACCTAATTCACATTATTCACAGCTTATGTCATTCATATTCACAGTCCTTCCATATTTAGAATATATGTGTCATATTTACAATAAATAACTATCATAGTCACCAAGAGTACCTCATTTACTATAGATTACGCACATATTCACACCGTTTTTCATTCATATCTACCGGCTGTTTGATATTCACACCTTATATGTGACATATTGACAATGGTTTTAATAACTCATTCGATTGATTGATTAAATTTTCAAGCCATTTGCACAATCTACAAATTGATTACATATACACAATTGATTGCTTATATATTCATATATTCACAATCTACAGCTATACTCAACGCATATTCACATGCATGTGCATAACATAAATAATATCAAAAAACTCACTGTTTTTATCCTCCGCGACTTTTCATTGAAGGGTAACCCAAAATAACCTAATATAACAATTTAACAATGAATATTGACAGAGAAACATAAATTTAATTCAATTAAATTTTAGGGCTTTGATGACTATTAAAACATACCTGATTAGACGATTAAAAATGACTACAGATGCATAGATTGCTTGAATGTTGTGAATATACGATGAAATGTTTAATTGAGCAAGAAAATAGGGGGCTTTTGTTTTTTGGTAACTGCTTTGGTGAGTGAAGAGTAAAATGTGGGAATGGGGTGGGTGGTTTTCATATTTTATTGGATTTTTTTTTTTTAAACGAACAAGGAGTATGGAGTACTATACTCCTGGGAGTATAGTCTAAGAATTGGATGTTTGGTATATAGTTTAGATATCTTTTTTTTTTATTAAAGTGCAATTATGCCAAATAATCAAATTAATAACTTATGTGGCAAAAAATTAAATGTGTTAGGTAGCCTTTTAACCAGAGGTGGTCATGGGCCGGGTTTGGGCCGGGCCCAAGCATTAAATTAAGCCCAAGTATGCGGGTCGGGCCGAGAAGGCGTACAAGTGCGGGTCTATGTTATCGGCCCAACCCCGGCCTATGCGGGCTTTCGGGCCAATTCGGGCTAAATATTTTTCCTCTTGAAATAAATTTAGAAATCTCCATTATGAAGTTAGATACTTTGTGTATTTGTTATCAAAATTTTCGTATAGAATTATGTGATTTTTTCGAGTATTGTCAATTAAGAACTAGTAACCTAATGTACTTTTTATGAACCTACTACTTGAGGTGACTCATACAAACTAAATGCACAATTTTTAGTAGTGTAATAATATATTTTAGTGCGGTGCTCACTGCTGTATGTTGTTCTAGTGTTGTAATTGATTTTATATTTATGATTCTTTAGGTTGAAAAACATTGACTTAGCACGCCGATAATGGTAAACAATTTATCGGCACTAGTGTGATACAAAATCATTTGCTCATTTTTTATCATATAAATATTGGTATAGGAAAATACTAAGCCTTATCAAACTAATACATGTAAACAAGTGACTAAGGCTTATTTACAATACAACAATTGATTGGTTAATTATTTTACTAAATGCTTATTAACATTCTTAAATTGTACACATATTCGTAAATTTTGCATATATTCAGGCCGGGGCGGGCCAAAATTTGGGCTGTAAAGGCGGCCCAAACCCGACCCTATTATATTAAATCGGGACACGGGCTTCGGGCCATGGGCTTTTCGGGCCTAAAATCGAGGCCCAAGCCCAGGAAAAAATGGGGCTGGGCCGGGACGGGTTAGCGGGCCTGGGCCATATGATCAACTCTACTTTTAACTATATAGTATAGATATTAAATAAATAAAGTCGTTTCTTCGTCGTGTTTGGATATCCGATTTGGTTTTTTCGGATTAAACGGGAATGGATGTGAATTGAGAAATTTTAAAACCGGATATCCAAAAAAATTTTCATTTTATCGCCCGAAAATTACTAATATCACCGTTTAAATTACTAAATTACTCTTCTACAACTAACACACTTACATAATCACGCTTCTAAAAGTCAGCACTCTATTACTAACAAATTATCAACTTACATTTACCCTACATCCCATCGGACTGAATTTCTTAACCATTTGGCGCCATCGTGACGACAACGATAACGACGACAACAATAACTAAACGAAATTACCCTCGATCGTTAATTTTAATTCATTTATTTGAATTGTTTTCATTAGGCGAACTGCAAATTATAGAACAAATTTTACCTCGATCTAGAAATTCATGACTGAATTGAGGTGGTGAATTGCAAATTATATAATTAGAGGTGGCAAACAGGTCAATCGGATCAGTTTCTGTTCGGGTTATTTCGGTTGATCTTTTTTTTTTCGATTTCAGTTCGGTTCAACTCAGGTTGGATTCAGTTTTCACTTTTAATCGGTTGTAGATATTTCGGGTCGGTTCAGGTTCGAGTCAGGTCATTATCGAAGCAAATAAGGTTTGAGTCGGTTCAATATCAAAGAAGACGAGATTCGAGTCAGGTCATAATCGGATCGGATATCAAGAGATTAGGTCTTTATTCAAAACATTGTGTGGACAAGGCCCTCGGGAACTGCGTCCGAGGGATCCACACCGGCATAATCGACTCGAGGTTCTTTCGAATCGAATTAAGACATATTAGAGTCGCCACCAAGTTTTTTGGGAACTTGGAACCGTTCAAGTCAACTTTACACCTTTCATCGAAAAGCATAAAGCCAATCGACTACGAGTGATTAAAGATAAAGACTTGTACCCTATATCACTCGATTTGAATGACTCTCGTAATCCAATGGTATTTAGACGGATCCACAAACCATAGATCTTGAGTAAGGGGTGAGGGTACGTGTTGGGAAGCCCATAAGGACACCCAACCCCGCCCGTCAATAACGGCCTCTACTAAGTCAAGTGTCGGATTTCAAACAAGGTCATAGCTACTGCGATGTATGATGTGCAAAACGTTGTTTTAACCCTAGCATGTGAAGTTTCTACGTCGTTTTAGATGCAACTAAACTAACTTTGTCAAAGTTGTAATTTAGCATGTGGGTTGATTGATCTAACAACATACAAATAAAGCAAACAAGGCTTAAGGGGGAATGGGGGAGCCGTTGGGATCTACCTATTACAACCCAGGCATTTCATGCCGACACAACAATAAATAAATTACAACTCGATCTAGTTACAATTGCTACAAACAAAACAATACATGACGCAAACCCGCGGCCAATTGGCCTTGAAAACCGTGCACTTGAGGGTGGCCCTCGGCTCACATGACCCACGGTCCTTGGGTCATCCTCGTGTTGCGTGCTCGCGCTTAATCTCATCGAATTAGACATAAGGCTACGCACCAAAGCATGTATTAGCATAAACCGGGCCATGTTGCTTTCGACAACATGCGGTTTACTACGCTTTTACAAGCATCGGGAACAACCGTCTAACCAAATAAGACCAAGGTTTTTGAAAAGGTTTTGACTCAAAAGAAGTAAAACAAAATTAGAAGATTACAACTCGATAAACAAAACCGTAAATTACAAGCTATAAACGACAAAGAACAAAAGATAAACAAAAGAGGGAGACGAACAAAGAAGGCCAAAATACACGGCCAAAGCACACGGCCAAGACACGGCCCAACCAAAGCCAACCTAGTTCCTAAGTTAGATTAATTGATTAGATCGAATGATGGCGAAAAGGAATCGAAAACAAGTTAGAAAACGAGTAAAAAAACGATGTTGATTGATTGTCGCGCAAGGATGCATTCTACACGGCCTAAAGGGTCTATTTAGGTCAAATTCGCTAATTAAATTAACTCATCGAGTGTCAATAAGAAGGTGCTAATCACGCACTCTTATACTAGCGAGAAATTAGATGAAAGAGATAGATGCATTCAATTATTTACAGAAATCGTTAGTTGATTTTATAAATTACGTCAAAGCCACCTAAAGTGTCTAATTAGATTATTAAATTGATTTAAAGTCATCTAATTACGTCATAGGTTAACAATCAGAGGTTAAACTAACATACACCGGATCCTAAGGTCCATCGATTTGGCCGAAACCAAAAGGGGGTCGAAAACGAAGATCGAAGTTAAATAATTGTTTTATTTATGCCCTACCTTGAACACGAGGATATGTAAATGAGACGGGGGTGTACGACCGACAGAAGGAGCGGTTTCTTTTCCCATCTCAAGTCAACGCGGGTGTTCATGGTGGTACTTTAACTCGTACTCGGACTAACTAGTTTCATAGTTAATTTAAAACAATCGAAAAACAAACCAAAACAAACGAAAAAACAAACTAAAAAAAAGCATAAAAAAAACGAAATAAAAAAGGAAAGAGAAGGGGATTTGATGCACCCTCAACCTACATGTATCGTTGACACCGTCTTGGGTCGTAATCGAAGGTAGATTTTATCTCGAGAGGCCGTCGTCGACGAAGAACAAAGCACGCGCGCGTTTTGGAAAGTTTCTGGACAGCAGTTTTAAAACAGTGATATCTCCCTCGTTTCACGACGAAAATTCAATCCGAAAGATGTTTTGGAAACTAGAAAGAGAGGAGAACAGGGATCTTAAAGCAACCCCTGCTCGTTTTGGGTTATTGGGCACGAAAAACGAGCACAAACAGAACTGGACAGACAAGGAAAAACCGCGAAAACAGAGTGTTATTTCACTCTGTTTTTCGAGGGATTTCGTGTACTCTCAAGGGCAATTTGGCTCGTAATTCTTTATCTAATGTGTGTATGGATGTTATATGGTTAATTAGGAACAAGAAACTCGAATTTTTATGGTGTTTTGATGGAGGAACGAAAGGGTTTTCGAAGGAGACACACAAACAGTTTCAGTTTGTGTGTCGGTTTTGCTTAGGGTTTTTGGAGGATGTTTAGGGTTTGTTTCTGAGGTTTAAAGCTTATGGGTGATGGTTGGATGTATGGAGAACTTAGAGGAATGAATGTATGGTGAAGGGGTGGTATTTATAAGGGGTTAAAGTAGGGTAAAAGGGAGGAGGAAGCAGTCGGGCCCAATCCCGTATGGCTGCTGTCCATCGATTTTTGTGAGGGTTTGAGGAGGGTTTTCTTGGTGATTAAGCTAGGATAATATGGGTAGGATACTAGGGTATGGGTTAGGGTTAATGGGTACGGGTCTTGGTAGTGTTTGGAGCGGGTTTGGGCTCGGGAATTGGCTCGCAAAAACAGGGGACTGCATTGGTGTTTTGCGGGCTGCTTGTGGCCTGTTTGGGACGAGAATTTGGGCTGCTTGTGAGGGGGTTCGAACATGGGTTGATGGGTAGAGGCTTAGGTTGGTTAGTGTACTCGAGATTCGTGTCAATTCGTAAAGGAAACGGGCTCAAAAACCGAGCTAAAAACGAGCTCAAAAAAACATGTTTAAAAACGAGTTTTCTTCGCTTTTAAAATCGATTTTTCAAATCAATTAACCCATTAAAATAAATGACTCATAAAATGATTTTTCAAATCAAATATTTATTTTATTTTCAATAAAATAAACTTGGGAAAATAAAATTCAAAATAAATTAAATTGAAATCACTTTAAAAAAGCTTTAATTTAAATATCATTTAAATTAATAAAATGAACTCACTAAAAAACATTAATTTAAATATCATTTAAATTAATAAAATACTTCATCGACGACGCCCATTCTACCTCGTAAAACGAGCTCCAAATAATGACAATGACAACTGAAGAATACATGTGTCCTATCATCATCGGGTGTTTGTCGGGTTTCTCTATAAATTCCAATATCGACGGATACGGGTATCTACTGAGCCCCCACTTTGACTGAGGCTTGGACAAGGCGAAAGTCAAAGTATACCCCGGTCCCTCTCGACCGAGGATTCTTGGTCGTTTATAGTCCATTAGACTTGCGTATATAAGCTACTTGACCATAAGAAGAGATCATACCCGAAACTTCGTTGGGGTTGACTCTTTTACATTGCGTCGAAATATCATCGTTGGTCATCGACCCATAAATTGCATAAATGGTGGATTGAGCCTTATCCTTAGGCGCCTACGTATCCGTTTCTGACGGAATCAAACCCGCGTCGTAGTTCGGCAACTGCTGACACATGCCCAAAGTTTATCATCTGCTGGCATTTGTCCAAAATTCATCATCTGCTGACACTTGCCCAAAATTTATCATCTGCTGGCAGGTGCCAAAATGGGACGGGACTTTCCGAGGTGGTTGCCGCCACTTTCATCATTTGCTTTCAGCTGCGGAATTCTTCCATTTCATACTCTTGTATTGAATTGAATTCTGGGTGGATGTCATCCCTTTCATCTTGATAATGGTCTCTGAAGCCAACGGCTTCAGAGCCCCCAGTTTGCAATGGCTCTAAAGTCGAAGACTTTAGAGCCCCGATTGAAGCATGTCTTGCATTTGAAACACAAAAACGTACTAGCAATAATCATCACATAAGCACATTTGGATCATCGATCTTGAAATTGGATCATTTGAAATACTGGGTCATCGACCCGAAAATTGAATTTGAAAATTTTGAATGATTGGGCCATCAGCTCTTCAAAATTTGAATTTTGAAATTTTGAATTTCGAAGGATTGGATCATCGACCCACAAGGATTCCACTACTTGGATCATCTATCCACAATTCGCAAAAAGTTTTTTGGAATTTTGAAATTTTGAAATTTTTTGAAATCGAACCTTGATGGGTGAGCATGAAATATGACTCAGACACTCCGGATGACTTGTAAACCACGTGGGCGTAGCCTGCTACCGTAAAACAAAAAAGGAAAATAAAACCGTAAGTGTGCACGGGTTTTAATTCAATTATTGACTTGTTGGGGGTAGAAACGTAAATTGGCCAATCCGGCGCACCAAAAGATGGCAAATGGGAATCACAAGGTCGTCAACTTGGGACGAAGATATCGTATGGCATGGGTGTGCTCCCAAGGGCACATGGGAATCAAGATCCTTTGGTATTGACAAGGTGGATTAAACTCAGAGAGCAACAACGTTGGCTTCGCCCAGACACTAAACACAGACTGATTTTATGAGAACACTTAGAAATCACACATCACTCTTGTTGGGAACATTCTGTCACTCTTCTCCTCGCCTCCTTTCTTTTCAGCGAGTTTTCATTATTTCTTGCCACCGCCTTCTTTCTTTTCAGCGGGCTTTTATTATTTTTCTTCCACGCCTTCTTTCTTTTCAGCGGGTTTTTCATATTTTCTGTTCCCAACACAAACCCACATCTATGTGACTCAGCATCTTTCCCTAAACCATTAGATAAAGCTCATTCTGAGACTCGATACTATTCATCTGAACCCATATCCTCATCCTAGCCTACATCGAGTGCTAAGACCGACTCAAACAAAGGTGGCTTCATTTGGACTTGGTTAAGACCCGTAAGAAACCGACAAGATGACAACTTGGTTGATGAGTGGATTGAATCCCTTGTTCAGAAGGACTGCCTACGTATTCGCGTGGAGCGAAATCAAATCCGACGTAGTTCGATCGTGGTGTATAAACATGGCATTCTGATTGTGTGTACACACTCGAAGGTTTCACCTAAGGTATCATGTCATATCCCATTCTAGCCTGTAAAGTACCATTAAATCCCGTGTTTGGGGTTAGGTGTAAAAGGCTTGGATCTTTTGGGATGTGGAGCTTGGTAATAACAAGTTGGAATGGTTAACCATCATTCTGAAGGTTTGTTTTGTGGTGCTAAGGCCAAGGGCTATGGCTGCTGATGTGGTTGGAATGGGTGTCTCGGGTTTGATGAACCACGAGTGCAAATGGGTTGAAAAATGATGTGGGTTCAAATTTCCATGTCTGGACCCTAAAGGCTAGGTATAACAACACAAGCGGAATGATTCTCAAAATTCCCGACTATACCCTTGTAACTGTCTCAGGAAGGACTTAGAGGGTAAAGAGGTCACTACTTACGCTTTTGGGCTTCGCCCATTGAACCTCAACTATGGGTACTTGACTTGAATTCTGGCTTCCGTAACTTCGACATTCAACCAAAAAGCATTCCGCAATAACTTCAACATTTTTTTTTTCTTTTTCTTTCATCACTTTTCTTTTTTCATTTTTCTTTTCTTTCATCCTTTTTTTTTCATCTTTTCATTCTTTTTCATCTTTTTCCTCTGATCTTCTATTCATTCCCTTAGTCATGAATGGATACACCTTGAAAACTGGGCTTCGCCAACTAATTTGGGTAGGAACTAACAATTCCTTGTTAGAACGGGTTGATATCTTCTCTCTTCGAGATGGGATGATTTTTTTTGGGGAAAAGGCTTGCCTTCCATCATCGATAGGGGAAACAAGGAGCTAGTCCGGGTTTGTCATAGAATCATCTAAAAGCTTGTCATAAACATTGGTTCAGATGGAGGTTTTCTACCACCAGCCATGGAATAGATAAAGGAATCAAACACGGAATCCTATTGTACCTTACATTTTGAAACGGGACATATTTCTACCCCAGGGATGCCTTTGAGTGTGTTGTGCATTTAATCATGCTTTCGGAATGATTGAGGATTGAAAACAAGACAAATTTGGAAACGAAACTGGAACTTTTTATTGGAATGAGAAATGTTTAACAGACTCGAAGGAACGATTCCTAGGACACATCCTAGGTCATCGCGGAACAAACGACTCAAATTCAAAAAAAAGAAAGTTCTAGACTCGACTCGACTAAGATAAGAAAACAGATCCCGACTCATAATTTTCAAATCTGGTCTTGAGCTTTCCCTTGTTCAGCTGTCAGCTTAGATGCTCGGCTCTGGTCCTTGATCTCTTTGATGGTCTGCCTCCATCCCGAGGTAGTCCTCCGAGGATCTACGCCTTGATGATGAAGGTTGGTGAATCAAATTGTCTTTTATTAACTTCGTTAACGAGAGGAGTACATTCTAGAGCAAGACTCCCGACTTGAATTTCATTCTTCGGGTTTGGCAAGAATTCAAAGCAATTCACAAATATTTTCCCGATGAACACCCCTTTCAAGTGACATGGGCGGATAAGATGGGAATAATCGACATTGTCTTCGACAGAAACAAAGTTGGCGTGATCGCCAAATGGATTGGTGATGTTATTGGGTTTAACAGTTGGGATCGGGAGTGTTCCACTCTCAATCATGTCTTGAATTTCATGCTTCAGTCGATAACACCTTTCAGTATCATGGCCTTTCCCTTGATGAAAGGCGCAGTAGGCATTTGGTTTATACCATTTACCTTGTTGATCAGCGGGAGGGTCCGGAGTTGGACCAATGGGCTTCAATTTTCCTTGGGCCATGAGCCTTTGGAGAGCATAGGCGTAAGTGCATCCGATATCAGTGAATACCCTTGGAGCTTGGCGCGGAGACCTTTTTGACTGTCCATCTAGGAGATTGACAGTTTCAACAAAGTGGGCCGCTGCGGGCGCTTTGGCTTTAGATGACGAAGCCCCTTGGTATCCCTTTGGCTTCTCAGCTTCAGCAATTCGGACATCGTCCTCTACCTTTATCCCGATCCTTATCAATTCTTTGAAAGAACCGAAGTTTTGGTATTTCAGAGCATTACGGTAAACAGGTCGTAGATTCTTTACGAACTTATCCACCATTTCAACTTCGTCGGGCTTCTTAGCTAATTTCACGCTTTCAGCGCGCCATCTTGCGAGGAATTCAGTAAAGCCCTCTTTCTCCTTTTGCGTCATAACCTCCAAAGTTCTTATGTTGGTTTGGATCTCGACATTGTCAGCATAGTGCTTACAGAACTCCACCGTAATATCTTCGAAGGTGGGGAAGTTCTTGAGGTCAAGATTGTAGAACCAAGCCTTTGGGTGTTCACCCAGAGATTGGGCGAAGATTTCAGAGAGCATATCAGCAGGTACTCCCTTCAGTGCTAAGTACCCTTTATAGGCCTTAACATGGTGAATGGATCTTGAGTGCCCTTGAACTTGGGGATGTCGGTGAGTACCATGTTCGTGGGCAATTTGTCTGAATCGGGGCATAGGCCCTAGCATTCTCATAGTGAATGTTCTTCCCCTGGGAGAGCTTCAAACGGTCCTCGATGAACTTGAACCGTTTCTCCAAATCAGTCAGAGGTGGGGTAGATGAAGAGGAATCTTCAACCAACTTAGACTCGATCACATCCATTCGGGTCATCATGAGGTTCACGGCCTCCGTGAGCTTGTTGATAGCATCTTCCATTGCTTGACGTCGGGTTTTGGGCGGCCTTTCTACAAGAAAACCCCGTACTGAGTCAATATTTAAAGTAAGAGCCCCTGCACACTTAAGGACACGACCCCAACTTGACTTGAACAAAGACTCGACTTGAGATTGATTAACCAAAGGTTCGACTCACGGTTTGATTTAGACATCGGTTCATTTTAGACTCGACAAAACGACATGACTCAAACTGTCATAACTCGATTCTAAACTAGACTCGGTGTGACTAAACCCGTGATTGGGCTAACATAGCCCAGGGTTCGAGTGAAACGTCCATAAGGCCTAGCTTGGACGTTTTTTGTGGACTATCCTAGACCAAAAGGTCGACCAACATGACTCAAAGCCCAAGAGGTGAGCTTGGGTGACCCAACAAGGTCGTGTTCTAGACTCTTAGAACGAAACACACCCGGCCTAACACGGCCATGACCCGGACACGACTTGACGCATTTCATGCTTGGTTGAGGTTCGAGAAACATTTTGGATTGATTTTGAAAAACGAAGGATTGATTTGAAAATGAGATTTGAAATGGGCAGCATGCCGGCTATAAAAGCTCAATTTGGGCCGAAATTCTAGTCCTATTTGGGCAGCATTCCGCGTTTTGAAAATCATGCTAGGTTTGAAAGTAAGTTGTTCAAAAGTTCGGTTTTGAAAAGGACTTGGAATTTTCGAAAAAAAAGGACTCGGGAAAACATATTGCACATTGTCATTCTCATGCTATAAGGATGTATGCTCCTAGACATCTCTAAGTCTCGGCAAGTCTTCTACAAGAAGGTCTATGCCCTCCATCCTTTGCGGTCTTATAAAGCGAGGTGTCTTAAGGTAAAGTACCTAGAAGATCGTCCCCATTCCCAAGAACCACGCGAGGCGAAGTGGAAGCGAGCAATGTGCAGCTTCCTGGCATAGTGGGACGTCGCCCCCACGCATCACGAAGAAACGCTGGGACGGCCCGGGCAAGTCCTTAAGGGTTTATGCATGAATCGTAGCACTATGAGTAATGTTTTACTTTCCAACACTTTCTTTTCAAGTTTCACCTCGGAGGAAAAGACCCTAGAAACACAGTGTAACTAGTCCTCTTTTCCCCAGCGGAGTCGCCAAACTGTGGACAAGGCCCTCGGGAAGCTGCGTCGAGGGATCCACACCGCATAATCGACTCGAGGTTCTTTCGAATCGAATTAAGACATATTAGAGTCGCCACCAAGTTTTTTGGGAACTTGGAACCGTTCAAGTCAACTTTACACCTTTCATCGAAAAGCATAAAGCCAATCGACTACGAGTGATTAAAGATAAAGACTTGTACCCTATATCACTCGATTTGAATGACTCTCGTAATCCAATGGTATTTAGACGGATCCACAAACCATAGATCTTGAGTAAGGGGTGAGGGTACGTGTTGGGAAGCCCATAAGGACACCCAACCCCGCCCGTCAATAACGGCCTCTACTAAGTCAAGTGTCGGATTTCAAACAAGGTCATAGCTACTGCGATGTATGATGTGCAAAACGTTGTTTTAACCCTAGCATGTGAAGTTTCTACGTCGTTTTAGATGCAACTAAACTAACTTTGTCAAAGTTGTAATTTAGCATGTGGGTTGATTGATCTAACAACATACAAATAAAGCAAACAAGGCTTAAGGGGGAATGGGGGAGCCGTTGGGATCTACCTATTACAACCCAGGCATTTCATGCCGACACAACAATAAATAAATTACAACTCGATCTAGTTACAATTGCTACAAACAAAACAATACATGACGCAAACCCGCGGCCAATTGGCCTTGAAAACCGTGCACTTGAGGGTGGCCCTCGGCTCACATGACCCACGGTCCTTGGGTCATCCTCGTGTTGCGTGCTCGCGCTTAATCTCATCGAATTAGACATAAGGCTACGCACCAAAGCATGTATTAGCATAAACCGGGCCATGTTGCTTTCGACAACATGCGGTTTACTACGCTTTTACAAGCATCGGGAACAACCGTCTAACCAAATAAGACCAAGGTTTTTGAAAAGGTTTTGACTCAAAAGAAGTAAAACAAAATTAGAAGATTACAACTCGATAAACAAAACCGTAAATTACAAGCTATAAACGACAAAGAACAAAAGATAAACAAAAGAGGGAGACGAACAAAGAAGGCCAAAATACACGGCCAAAGCACACGGCCAAGACACGGCCCAACCAAAGCCAACCTAGTTCCTAAGTTAGATTAATTGATTAGATCGAATGATGGCGAAAAGGAATCGAAAACAAGTTAGAAAACGAGTAAAAAAACGATGTTGATTGATTGTCGCGCAAGGATGCATTCTACACGGCCTAAAGGGTCTATTTAGGTCAAATTCGCTAATTAAATTAACTCATCGAGTGTCAATAAGAAGGTGCTAATCACGCACTCTTATACTAGCGAGAAATTAGATGAAAGAGATAGATGCATTCAATTATTTACGTAAATCGTTAGTTGATTTTATAAATTACGTCAAAGCCACCTAAAGTGTCTAATTAGATTATTAAATTGATTTAAAGTCATCTAATTACGTCATAGGTTAACAATCAGAGGTTAAACTAACATACACCGGATCCTAAGGTCCATCGATTTGGCGAAACCAAAAAAGGGGGTCGAAAACGAAGATCGAAGTTAAATAATTGTTTTATTTATGCCCTACCTTGAACACGAGGATATGTAAATGAGACGGGGGTGTACGACCGACAGAAGGAGCGGTTTCTTTTCCCATCTCAAGTCAACGCGGGTGTTCATGGTGGTACTTTAACTCGTACTCGGACTAACTAGTTTCATAGTTAATTTAAAACAATCGAAAAACAAACCAAAACAAACGAAAAAACAAACTAAAAAAAAGCATAAAAAAAACGAAATAAAAAAGGAAAGAGAAGGGGATTTGATGCACCCTCAACCTACATGTATCGTTGACACCGTCTTGGGTCGTAATCGAAGGTAGATTTTATCTCGAGAGGCCGTCGTCGACGAAGAACAAAGCACGCGCGCGTTTTGGAAAGTTTCTGGACAGCAGTTTTAAAACAGTGATATCTCCCTCGTTTCACGACGAAAATTCAATCCGAAAGATGTTTTGGAAACTAGAAAGAGAGGAGAACAGGGATCTTAAAGCAACCCCTGCTCGTTTTGGGTTATTGGGCACGAAAAACGAGCACAAACAGAACTGGACAGACAAGGAAAAACCGCGAAAACAGAGTGTTATTTCACTCTGTTTTTCGAGGGATTTCGTGTACTCTCAAGGGCAATTCGGCTCGTAATTCTTTATCTAATGTGTGTATGGATGTTATATGGTTAATTAGGAACAAGAAACTCGAATTTTTATGGTGTTTTGATGGAGGAACGAAAGGGTTTTCGAAGGAGACACACAAACAGTTTCAGTTTGTGTGTCGGTTTTGCTTAGGGTTTTTGGAGGATGTTTAGGGTTTGTTTCTGAGGTTTAAAGCTTATGGGTGATGGTTGGATGTATGGAGAACTTAGAGGAATGAATGTATGGTGAAGGGGTGGTATTTATAAGGGGTTAAAGTAGGGTAAAAGGGAGGAGGAAGCAGTCGGGCCCAATCCCGTATGGCTGCTGTCCATCGATTTTTGTGAGGGTTTGAGGAGGGTTTTCTTGGTGATTAAGCTAGGATAATATGGGTAGGATACTAGGGTATGGGTTAGGGTTAATGGGTACGGGTCTTGGTAGTGTTTGGAGCGGGTTTGGGCTCGGGAATTGGCTCGCAAAAACAGGGGACTGCATTGGTGTTTTGCGGACTGCTTGTGGCCTGTTTGGGACGAGAATTTGGGCTGCTTGTGAGGGGGTTCGAACATGGGTTGATGGGTAGAGGCTTAGGTTGGTTAGTGTACTCGAGATTCGTGTCAATTCGTAAAGGAAACGGGCTCAAAAACCGAGCTAAAAACGAGCTCAAAAAAACATGTTTAAAAACGAGTTTTCTTCGCTTTTAAAATCGATTTTTCAAATCAATTAACCCATTAAAATAAATGACTCATAAAATGATTTTTCAAATCAAATATTTATTTTATTTTCAATAAAATAAACTTGGGAAAATAAAATTCAAAATAAATTAAATTGAAATCACTTTAAAAAAGCTTTAATTTAAATATCATTTAAATTAATAAAATGAACTCACTAAAAAACATTAATTTAAATATCATTTAAATTAATAAAATACTTCATCGACGACGCCCATTCTACCTCGTAAAACGAGCTCCAAATAATGACAATGACAACTGAAGAATACATGTGTCCTATCATCATCGGGTGTTTGTCGGGTTCTCTATAAATTCCAATATCGACGGATACGGGTATCTACACATTGGATATAATACAAATAATTTTCTTTAAAAAAGTAATATATAATGTTTTTTTTGTATAACTACGATATAGTATTAATTCATTGACGTCAAATGGGAGACACTCATTCAAAACGACATCTTAGATGTGACGCCTAGGTACATTTAGGTCATTTAGGGTTTCAATGTTGGGTTTCAGTCATCAATGTACGGGTTGAAATCGGTTTAGGTATATATCGGTTCGGATTAAAATAATTCAGGTTGAAACAGTTCAGGTTCATTCGATCTTAGGTCTATTTCGGATATTACAAATTCGGTTCGATTTCGAGTCAATTCAGGTCGATTCAGGTTTCGGGGTGAAGTTCAGTTATACCTTTCGGATGTACGGTCAGGTGTCGATTCAGGTACTTTCAATAGATTTTTTGGGTTCGGTATATTTTTGTCAGGTCTATATATATGTGGAGACAATCACCCGCGCCGCGCGCACCTGCCCGTTGGTTTCGAGGCGGCGGCACTTCTCCCACGGAACTCCGGCGTGAGCCAAAACACTTCATGGGTCATTACCGATTTGTAAGGCATTGAAACCGGTGAAAGGTTTGTGTTGGGTTCTCTTAATTGATGATGACATACCCATATAACTTTTGTACCTTCTTAGTTTACTATTTCAGGATTAATCGATCAATTTGCAAGTCTTAATCAATCAAGGATCGTCAATTGCTTGCTGCCCAAGATTTAGAGTCATTTTGTCAACCTATGTAAAGATGAAAGGGTAGAATACATGTAATGGTAACAGTCAAGCCTACCGTTACTCATCACGGGTAGCAGTGTGCTTGATTGTCACGTTTGACCCGTCACACTTGAAGCAAGTCTTTCATCTTGAATATTTCACTTTTATTAAAATGGGCTTTTATTCATCAGATTTAAAATAGAGTTTTAAGTTTGAAATATTTGAAGGGTGGTCTTTGAAAAGAGTTTGTAAATAGCACTTCAAAAGATTTCCTCTTTTATGCTACAACCTTTCCTTGTCTTTTATGAAACATTGTTTGGTTCTTTCCTTCTATTATCAAGAGTTGTCTTCTTGTAAATGTCCTCTCCACTTTGTTTCTGAAAAATACAAAGGCTCTTTAAGGATAATTACAAACCTCCTTTTCTCCTTTATGCTTCTTAGAAAGAAATCTTTTTGGTGCTAATTTGGGAAGGTCAACACTTTTGTATCATGACCAAAAGTTTTGACTAAAAACCCTAGCATGCATCCATTCGTTTTTCTCCTATAAAAGGAGCACCTCCCTTCACGTTGAAAGCAAGACTTTTACCTGAGAAATCAAAGCATTTTGCAAAATCAGTTTTAAGAAACTCAAAGCTTTTTCATTTGCAAAAATCTTCTAAGTCTTAAAGTGTGTCAGTCATTAACACTGTTACTTCATAGTATTGTACTCTCTCATCTAGAATCGTTTGTACCAATAAGTTGTCCTTCTCAATTCTTTATAAGAATCAGTCTAAGGAAACTTGGTTTTGTAACATTCTAGTTAGAGTGTAGAGTTCATAGAATGAGTAGTCTTAGAACTCGTGTCGCAACCGGAGTAGGTTGTTGGTCCTTTTATTGTAAGTGTCTTAAGTAGTCGGAGTAGATCACTTCACTTATCAATAAAAGAATATTGGACGTAGGCCTTTAGAGTGTCGGTCGAACCAATTCAAAATCGTTGTGTTGATCTTTTCTTCACTTTTAATTCCGCTGTACTCGCTCTTCTTTTACGGTTTTGTTAGTAACAGTCCAGAATACTGTCACTTCTGGTCTTTAGTTTTTTACTTCATAAACTAAGACCATCGAGTAACAGTCAGAACAACTGTTACTTCCAAACTTCATTTGTCTCCTTGAGCTTTCGTGATACACATTTAATCATTCAATTTAATTGATGTATCCACTTGTTCTTCATATTGTTCATCTACTTATCTTTAAACAATAAAGATTAAAGTTGAAATTTTAAAGTAGTACCTAATCCACCCCCTCCCCCTCTTAGGTACTTAGAATGTGTGTGGTGTGCTAGACATGTGGTTGATCTTTTATCTTGCTAAGCATCTTCAAATTAACCTACCCGCTTTGATGTTCTTTCACATTGATCATCTTGCTAAGATAGTTGAAAAGCGTAAGGTTGATAGTTCCACCGTGTTAGCTTATGGGATGTGGTTATCGGTCATTCTTGAGAAATTAGACTTTGTTGACTCGACTAGTTTCGGTGTGGATCACATGTGTGACACTATGACCTCGGGAGTTTTATCACAAATGTACTTGAAAATTGATGGTGATAAACTTGCTCGTATTTGGTCGGGTATGAAGGCTACGGATGTTGCCTCCTCCTCTATGAAATCGTCTTCCTTGACACGTCTCACAAAGGATGTAAAAGCCTTGTTGGATCTCCAACATGCTCAAATGGGTGAGATTGCGGGTCTTCGTTTGGAAGTAATGGGTTTGCGTAAGGAACTCAAGGAGGTTAAGGGTCAAAATGAAGAGATTGTAGAGATGTTTCACGGGTTGGTTGATGAAGAAGTGGATGATTAATCTCTTGCTTAAAGTCGTGCCTAGCCTATGCCGTACCAAGCCTTTTGCCATAACCATACCTAATGCCTAATCAAAACTAAAGCCTTTCTAATCCTTTTTGCCTTGGCTTTATGTTTGTGATATCTTGCTAATATTGGTTATGTTGTTAGTTGTTGAACAATTTGTTTTGTATAACTCTAATCCTTGTTTAGACTATTTGTTCTTCCTACTTGATGATGTCAAGAGGGGGAAGTTGTTTAAAATTGCAGGCGTTGATTCAATGACTCTTAGACTTGCGTACACCGTATCTATGTTAACTTGGCGATTAAATGTTCTACTTAGGCTAATTAGAAATTTGACTAATTTTCAATAACCATGTATTTATGCATCTTATTTTGATCATGTTTTGACTTGTTAACCTTGACCATGGATTAAGGGGGAATGCACACTCAATTTTATTTGTCTTGCCATCATCAAAGGGGGAAATTGAAGAGACCCAATTTGATTAAGTTAAATGTTGATGATGCCTTAAGACAAATTAATCTCATTGTTATTTAATTGTGTGCCTCTTAAGTTTTAACCATGTAGCATGAAGATCCAATTGTCAATTCAAGGTTATCAAGATAGTCATCATGAAGATCAAAGATGAAGATTGTCATTAGTGCTAAAGTCATGTGTTGTAAGGAGATCGTTAACTCGAATTTACGTTTAGGTGAAAAAACAACAATTCAGTCAACTGTTAATTAAGGTTCGTCTTTGACAGAAATATTTCGAAATTATTTGAATCATTGTTAAAATGCTTTCAAGTATCACAAATGATTTCTGGAAATGTTTTGAAGTCTTTTGAAGAAAATAAAGCTTTCAATGTCTTGTTAAGGAGTTTGCTTGCACAATAAGACACTTTCTATAAATGGGTTGTTTGCTTTTTACATTTATGGAAATGTTTATGGTTCCCATAAACACAACCATTTATGCTTGTTTCTTGTTGAAAAACCCAACCCATATTTGTGTGTGTGCACAATCTGATTTCTTGCATTCTTAGGCACCGATTTCTTGAGGAAGAATACTCGGTTGCTTGGAGAAGATTTCGGTTGTCTTGTGCATGTTGCCCAAGCAAACTACTTACAATATTTTAATCACTTGTGCTTATGAGTGTAAGATATTTTAATGTGTAAAGTATACTACTTGGACATTATAAATAACTTGCTTAATTCATTTTTACATGTGTGCAATAACGAGTTTAAAACTGAAAAAGACTTAAGCTTTCAATTGAGTAAATTAACTTTGCAAAACCGTTTTTCATGTCAAATCTTTGAATCATTTTGCAAGTTTGTTTATTTATCTTTTGAGTCTTTTATTGAGTTATTGTATTGCACCTAGTCGTTTAGTCGTGTTCAAGGTTCCCGTGTTTTGTACTTAAACTTTATCTCCTCCGTTCAATTGAGTGAACAACATTGAGATAAGTGGAGTCTTGTAACAACCGGGTAGAACCAAACCAAGTCTTAGGATAGAGTTATCCTTAAGCATGAAGTCTTAGAAGCGGAGTAGCTTTTGAGCACGGAGTCTTTCGGCGGAGTAGCCCAAAGCAAAAGCCTTATTGCGGAGTAGCTTTAAGCACGGAGTCTTTCGGCGGAGTAGCCCAAAGCAAAAGTCTTGGAAGCGGAGTAGCTTTTAAGCATTAGCAACCGGAGTAGGTTGGGGAGTTTTTTTATTATTCGGGGTGGTCTTAGTTTGTATGAGTTTACTTTTGAAACGTTTAATAAAATAGCGCTGAACGTAGGTCGCGGAGTAGTGACCGAACCAGTTTTAAAAACATCGTTTGTCATGTCCATTTCGTTTTATTTCCGCTGCCACTCTATACTCACGTTTATATCTTCAGAATCAACAGTTGAGTACACTGTAACTTCTGCTTGCTGAATCGTTGTTGATTACCTCTAACTCTATAGTTTTAAGTATCGACTTCTCCTTTCATCTAAGCATTGTTTGTAGTGTTTAAGAGTTTTAAAAGAAGCTTTCATTAAGCTTAAATTTTAAATAGACACCTAATTCACCCCCTCCCCCTCTTAGGTGCTCTCGCTCGTGACTCTTCAGTAACCATATTCGAATGATATATTACCATATCAATTTGTTTACATTTCTTGCTAATATATATACAAATGGACTTCAAGTGGTGACACTGCGTTCTTTGTTTGTCCTCCTTCATCTATTGTGTCACCTTCTTTTTTCTCTCCTTGCTTTCATCTTTCCATCCTCTTAGTTGCTTCCATAGTTTGAAAATTGGGTTAACACAAATTAACAATTTTAAATCTGAAAATTTTATAAAAGAAATACAAATTTAAAACTAGCTTAATCAAATAATGGGGCGAGATGCATATGTTTTTGGTGGAGGAAAATAAATCTTAAATTTGACAATCTAAAAAACAAAACCAAAAATTAAAACTACCTTCAACAGTTTCATCCAGTACATGTACTGTCTTCTCCTTTTTCTTTGCGTGTATCCTCTTTATCATAGTCTTTCTTACCATATTTATGTGATGATTAAAGATGATTTTAATAGGGATGAGAGTTGAGACGAAAAGATGATTTTGGTGGAGGAAAATAAATTGTGAAATGATTTTGGGATGAAATAAAAATGGGAGAAGAATAAATGATTTTGAGAATAAATGATTTTGAAAATGGTGTGGTAACTGCTCTTTCAGCTAGTCTTTCTATAGACGGATATATCCCCGTCCATAGCTAAAGACGGGTTAAATAGCTTGAAAGTGGTGACATTTTTTGCCCCCACCACCCTACTTGTTGTTTGTCATATTAGGAATGTGGTATTGTATTTGGCTCGTCTTTAGTTATAGACGGATAAATGCCGTCTATAATGAGATTTTGTGCTGCTCTTTTATGACACTCGGTTTTTGAGATGTATGGCTACATGAGTGTTGTATTGGTAATGTGAAAATAAAAGATTTATTTATTGCAAACATGTCTTTTCATTTTCTCTTTAGTCAAATCTCATTTTTTCATACTACACAGCTACACTCCACCTCAGTCTGCCTACAATTAGGCCATGTTCTTTTGGACTTAATTTCAGTTCTAATAAGTTGATTCGATTCGATTCGATTGACTCCATTGATTCGATTCGATTGATTGCTCCATTGATTGATTGATTGATTGATTGATTCATATTAGTTTATTTCAACATTACTATTATTATTCTTATTGATATCATTATTATTATTTTTTATAATGTAGTTATTATTATTATTATTATTATTATTATTGTTATTATTGTTATTATATTATTTTTTTATTTATTATATTACTATTATATTTATTAATAATTAATTCGTATTGTTTATATTATTATATTTATATTTAATATATTTATTATTATTATTATTATCATCATTATTATTATCATTATTATTATTATATTATATTTATTATTTTATTAATATATTCATTATTATTAATATTATTGATAATATATTTAATATTATTATATTAATAAGGTATAATATTATATTTATTATTTTATTAATTTACTCATTATTATTAATATTATTAATCACATATTTATTATTATTATTATATTTAATATTATTATATTAATAAGTTATTATATTATACCTATTATTATTATTATATTATTATTATTTATTTTTTAGTTATTATTATTATTAATATATTATATTATTATTAATAATGTTATCATTTATATTACTAATATATTATTATTATTACTATATTTATTATTATATTACTATTTTATTTTTTATATATCTTATTAAATTATTATTATTAGATTATATTAATATATTATTATTATTATTAATGTATAATATTATAATAATATTTAT
This sequence comes from Silene latifolia, assembly GCF_048544455.1. NCBI lineage: Eukaryota > Viridiplantae > Streptophyta > Magnoliopsida > Caryophyllales > Caryophyllaceae > Silene > Silene latifolia. The sequence continues at coordinate 53,871,073 of NC_133536.1, forward strand.
TATTATTATTGGTATTGGTATTTTTTTATTATAATATTTATTATTATTATTATTATTATTATTATTAATATAATCTTTTTATTATTATTATTATTTGATTGATTGATTGATTGATTGATTGATTCGATTGATTAGTTGATTGATTCGATTGATTCGATTGATTTAGTTGACTCCATTGATTGATTGATTGATTCAATTATTGGACAATTTCGGTCAAAAGAACAGGGCCTTAGTCCATAGGTCTACTTTTACCCATTTTCACACAATTTGGTATTGATCACCCGACTCGTCTTACACCTAAGACGGATATCATCCGTCTTAAGTAAGACTAATTGAATTACCAATTACTCCGTACCAATTACCAATTACGTTTCATTTACTACACGTAACAAAAGGAATTTTTTTCTTAAATGAGATTTAAATCCAAAATATTTACATAAATGGCGCACCTTTCAAACTATTTACAAAAAAATGGGTCCCCGTGAGGAATTTTTTTTATTTACTGAAATCTAAACTTCTCGCTGTGGGAGACAACGAGTAGTTCTCACTCCACTTGCTCCTTGACATGCTACTTTCATCGCCTTCGTTGTTCGTTCTCCGACCACGAAACAACAAAAGACTGACACCATTCTCTTCTTCACACTCCCCTTATCAAGTATACATCTTTTTTTGGAGTGATTAGCTTAATAGTTGTAAAGAAAACAGGCCGTAATATCGCCGTTTTCAAAACTGTTTCTGCTATTTCGGTTTCGCGGCAAACGAAATTATACGATTTACTCAAGTTGAGATGACTTCTTTAGGTCTTTGAATGATAAGACTTTTCGTGCTCATTTGTTCCTGGTTTGCATGCATGATCACTCTTGGCTTATGGAGTTATGGCTATATCAACTTCGTGGCCAGATTTTGGTACTCATTTAATCGAAACCGTAGAAGCAATTATGTGAATGGCGATATTGCGGCCTTGTTTTCTTTGCAAACGACGAGGCTAGTCACTCAAACAAAGGCTTTTATTAGATAAAGGAAGTGAGAGGAAGAGAAGGGTGGTGGTGGTTTATTGATTGGTGGCCGGAGCATGAAGAATGAAGGCGACGAAAGTAGCATGTCAAGGAGCAAATGGAGTGAGAACTACTCGCTGTCTCACATAGCGGGAAGTTTCAATTTCCGTAAAAAAAATAAAAAATTCCTCCATTGATGATGTGAACCCATTTTTTATAAATACTTTAAGATGAGCACCATTTTTCTAAATATTTTTGATTTAACCCCCACTTGAAAAAAAATTCTAACAAGCCCAATGCACAAATGAATTACCCACGGCCAAGGACACAATAAACGTATATAAATTTCAGGTTCTCATAATTTTTAGGAGGCATTACCGCATTAGTTTCTTACCACCCTAGACATTCTGCTTTTGTTTTATCTACCCATTTAGATAGTACTTGACCCGTCTTCATCTTGTAACGGATATGTCCGTCTTCAATGAGAATTTGTGAGTTTCCTAAACCACTTGGGGAGCTCGCGTAGAAAGAAATATTTGGGCAAGTAAATGAAAAGTCACACAAAACTCAAAGTTACAAACGCGGGGCAAAATCGTCACTTCATAAATTATTTTACTTGAAAATGGTGTTGGGTGTAAAATATAACTAGAGCAAATAATATGGGTGAAATTTTTTTAAAAAAAATTGACGTGGAAGCTAGTAAGTGAAATTAAAAAAGTGGATTAAGCGAAGGTGTAAATGTGTAATTGATAGTTTACTTTTTTTATTATTTTTCAGAATAAATGATTAAATAATATGGAAAATTTATACGCGGTGAAATGTATTTTTTTGTTAGGATTCAAATTAAATCTTATAAGTTTTCGGAAAAAATTACACTCTCTAGGATTTTTTTAATGATGTCATTAGAAAATTAAATTTAAAACATCATACTTTCTCCGTTTTCGATCATTTGTTTACCTATTTTATTTTGGATTTTCTCAGTCAATTGTTTACCTTTCTGTTTTAGGAATGTCTTTGATGAGCATTTTGATCCTCCACCCTCAATTTGGTACACTTATCATCTAATAATTGGCTCCTCTTCTTTCCCTGGTCTATGTGCCAAAATCAAAAGTAAACAAATGATCGGGACGGAGAGTAATAATTAATAAATATTATTGTGTACGTGTTATACTTTCCAAAATAAATTAAATTCATATTATGTGGACGCTATTTTATCATGCAAAAATAGATATAAATATAAATAAGCAAAATACTTGTGTAAGGCGATTTTACACATATTCATTGTAGTCCCCAACTTTTAAAAACTAGCATAGTGTAGAAGTCCTTGCGTCCTCCCGGAGGACGTCCTCCGTCCTCCCTAAACTCAAAAGAGGATTTTATAATATTTAATTCCCATTTTGGTCATTCTCTTTTGGGTGTAGGGAGGACGTCCCCCAGAAGGACGCAAGTATTTTCCCTATCGTAGTTTATAATTTCAATCAAAAAAATTGTTAATCGAACGGCTATAATTCCATTCGTTGAAGTAGGGTCAATATCTTTATGATACCCACGAATTTAGACAAGAAGCTCAATAATATTTATACGTACGATGAGAAGAAAAAGAAAGATATTTAAGAAGTTTGATAATTTTGTACGTACGTAGTATGGCTAAAGACAAACAAAGGCATTAATGTTTATAAAGGACATACACTAGTTCTAACGGAGTACTATATATATGCAATAATGCAATGCATAATATGCATACATTGTTGTATGCGGGTGGTTAGAGGATGTAATAGGGAGATAATTTTTGGTGAAATTTATCAATCAGTTACAAAGTTTCCAGGAAACGTAAACTTAATTATTGACTCGGCTATGAGGTTTTAGTAATGAAAAATAGGACCACAGGGGTATACGGATTTGTTTTCAAGAAAAAATAAGTATTTAGTTACTATATAGGAGCTAGGAGACGACGATTTCATATGCCGACTTTTGATTCTTAACCCTTTTCAATTTATTTTATTTTTATTTTCTTTTGCAATTTTATTGAAATTTGTTGAACATAGTAATCTTAATCCAAAATGATTTTTTTATTGAAGACTATGACGTTATACCTTTGAAATGATCATAACTCCATAAAGAAATTAATTCAACATTCAGCATTAGAGCTGTTGTAACGGAGGCGTCCCGTTATCCAAAGTTAGTTGAATATGGTGATATGAACAAAATAATAGCGAATAACAAATAAAGATGATACAAAGATATACGTGGTTCACCGGTAAAATAACTGGCTACGTCCACTCTGAATTAAGAAGAGCAAAATTCACTATTATGGAGATAACAGTACAAAAGTAAACCGGTATACACGAGCTACTAAGAGCCAAAAGTATACACAATTCTACCAACGAAGTAGTAATCTCAAAGGGATAAAAGAAACTATCCAAACGAGATAAAAGACAAATGATCTTGAGGCTAACAAGATCCGAACAAACTCCTTCGATCAATCTCCAGAGATAGAAGAACAACAACCAATTTGAGCTCGGACAAACTGAAACTTCCTCCCCGAAGGAAATCTCACAAATTGACTCTCATAAGATTGAGCTCACAAATATCTTCATCTCTTTTAGAAAATGGAGAAGATCCCAATCCTTTTTAATAGGTAGCCATACCTCTATGACTCTATGCAATTTCTTTATAAATGCTGAAATTATTAATTATTAATAATTAAATTTCGTATGTATTTTTAGTTGATGACTAATTCATTGTTATTTGTTAATTTTCCAGGAACTTTCAATGTCTACATAATGTAGGAGTTGGTTTACCTACCCCCCTTGGTCATTAGAAGTTCACATAGAATCTAATTTTTATATAAGCAATCAAATATTTTTGTCATATTCACTCGAATTGAATATAGAAACTTAATTCCTATGAAATTGAAGTTTTTAGGAAAATTAAGTTCTTTAATCCACCAAACGAATCATAAAAATCTTGTAAATCCAATTAGTGCCAAAACTCCACCTACAACATGCTACGCAAATCTCCTAGACTCTTAACATCAGAGAAGTGTGTGACTAGCATGTTAATGCGCGCAAATCGCTCATGCTGTGGCTTATTCCGTCGCTTTTTCCTGCGTCATCTTTTAACCAAGTCCCTCATCGACATAAATTTAAGGCAAAAATTTCTAATAAGTGCACAGTCTCCAAAATCCATTAGCCTAGGCAAAAACAACCCAACCCGAAAAGACTGACTCGAAACTCGAAATGACCCGAACTACATCACCTGAATATGACCCGACCCGAACATGATCCGAGCTTTCTTGACCCGTAACTGACCCGACCCGAAAATGACCCTATTCAAAACCGTCCCGAGACCCGAAATGATCTGAACTACATCACCCGAATGTGACCCGACCCGAACATGACCCGGGCTTTCTTGACCCGAAAATGGCCTCATTCAAAACCATCAAACCCGAAAATTACCCGACAAAATATAACTCTAATTGAACCGAAAAGACTTGAAATGACTATTTCTCTATTATTCATTGACCCGAAAATTACCTGACCCGCTTGACCCGAAACAGACCCGACCAACAAACCCGTTCTGACCCGAATTAACTTGAAATCAATGAGAGATCCGAATTGATCAGACCCGAATTGGCCCGACCCAAACCCGACCTGTTGACCCCTTTTGTGAGGTCTAGCCTATCCTGTTTAATCGTTGATGTTTTTAAATGCCAATGCAAGAAAGGTACCTAGTCACGAAGTAAATTCCGAAGGTCTTTTTTCAAACGGTTATTTTCATCTGAAGGATTCAAATAGAACTGTGACCCATTTACAGCTAAATGTGACCATTATAGACCCGTTTAAATGGTCACATTTTTATGGTAAAAATATGACCCTGTTTAAATGATCACGTTTTACATAAAAATGATCACATAAATCCGCCCGAAGCCTTTTGACGAAATAATCCGTTTGAAATGAGATATTAGTGAAGTAAATTATCAATTACGCGGAGTACCGATTACCAATTACTTTGTAGGAATTACCAATTAAGTTTCATTTACTACACGTAACAATTACCCACGGACACAATAAAAGTACGTAATTTTTAGGTTGTCATAGTTTTTACGAGGCATTAGTTTCATGAACCACTTGAGTACATAGGATGTCTATATATAGTGGGCATTTGAAGCTAGCTCCTTCACAAGTCACAACAACAACCTCTCTTAGCTTAACAATCTCTTAAAACACACAAAAATGTCAGCAAAAAAAGTATCTCTGTCTTTTCTCTTTGTTCTCCTACTCTCTCTCACATTATGCTTTTCCTCTGCCGAATACGACTCAGTTTATGACCTCCTCAAAGCTTATGGTCTCCCTCAAGGGATCATCCCTAAGGGGGTAGCTAAAAATGACTTCACTTTCGACCCCAACTCCGGCAAACTTCAAATTAATTTCCCATTTTTGGAACCCAATCACGCTTGCACGATTACTAGAACACAATATGTTCTCTCCTATATTCCTGTTTACAACAAAGTTGACTTGCAACCCACCATTTCCGCCACCGTAAGCCACCAAGGCCTTGTTGACGTCAAGGGTATCACCGTCACCGTCAAAATTGCTGGTGTACTTGTATTATCTAACGTCCAAATTGTCAAAATGGAAGTTTCAAATGATGGTAAAACACTTCGCTTCGTATCTTCGATTCCATATGTGCAAAGTCCGGAATTTCCCATCACCGAGGACTTCCAAGTTCCTCGAACCTGTGAGGCTGATCTCACCGTCTCACCTATAAATATGATGCCTTTGTTGGGTGGGATTATGGTGAATGAGAACCAAGGTGATAATGCTGATAATCCTGTCTTCTTTTACAAAGGAGCGTTTGTTCGTCGTGCTTGATTTTACGTGGATGCATGGTAACATGCAGTAAGTGCACGTCAGCACGTGCATGGTAACATGATGGTTTCTATTACTATTTCCAAGTGATTACTAATAGAGTAATCACATTATGTATGGAGCAAAATAAAGTACATACTTGCGTGGCGCAGTATGTGTATGGGACTATGGGTAGATTATTAGTCCATGAAACTAGGTCTATCCTACTTATGAGCAGCCTGTCAGCCTGTGTAATATGGAACTTATTATTCCGAAATAAATAAAGTCGTTATTGTGCCACTTCATCTTCTTTATATTACTCCCTTTAACTTAGTAACAAAAAATTGGTTATAAGGTCTCAATATTTACATCTTATATCTAATCATTTATTTAGATATGATCAAAAGTCAAAAACATCTTATTTAAGAGACACAAAAGATGTTGAGTTGATACCTAAGTTCCAATGATGCCTCATATTTATAATCATAAGATCACCACATCTTATGTTAATCTTTCAATGTGGGACAATTCTATTATTTTTATATAATCCCACATTATTTTTCAATGTGGGACATATAACATACTAAGAATTACACAATTTTATATATGTACAAATTATATAAAATCTATACGCTAATGATAACATTTTTACCACGAATCAAATTATGTTAGTTTTCATAATTTTCTTCACGATATTTTTTTGCTAAATGAAATGTAAAAGTTTTTATATAAAAATTAGAAACATCACTTGAATATAATATAGGAAATAAATATTATAATAATTAAAAGATTCTGTACTTTATTTTTTAAGTCGAAATATATTATTTATAATACTTTCCTAAATTAATTTTTAGGATCACCCCACCTTATGATAATTTTCTGATGTGGGACAATTCAACTATTTATATGTAGTATATTTACCACACTTACATTATTTTTCAATGTGAGACAAATAACATACAAAAAAGTACACCATCTTTTTTGCATCTATTTCGATATCCAACCCGATTTAATAATGAGAAAATAATATACTATCTATTTATATTCGTACATTTTTTTCCATTTTTTGTCATAATTAAAATATGTACAAATGATATGATTTAAATTACATTTTTTTCCTAACACGACTTTTAAGATGTAATTGAGGTAGCAACAAAATGTATAAACAAATGCAAAATATTTTCTTTTTCTGGTGCGATTTTGATTAATGGTTAAAAATTATGATGTGTTTTAGTTACTCAAATGTAATGAGGCATAATAATTACCTATATTTGAAAGTTAAAAAGATTTAATTCTACTATTTGTCAAAGTAAAAAAGCTCGTTATTGATTTGTTTAGGGATTCAAGATCTTTTTATGCAACACTTGATTGTATTATAATTTATAAATTTTCTGTTTTAGTGCAGAGATTATCATTATATATGATACATTAATAACCAATTTATGTATATTTAGCACCCATTTTAATTTTTAATTATGATTTTGTCTTAAATAAAGTTATTATACTATCGATTGTCTTAAAATAAACATTATAATATCACTAATATAGTAATATATAATCGCTTTTATAAATATCTACGTGATTAATATTTGTATGGTATTATTGTAACAAAGGTTTGTCGTTAATACAAACTCTTATAAGAACTCTCTAAGATAATATTTAAGCGATTCAAAAGATTTTGGATTGATACCCCTAAGTTTCAAATATGACTCCTATTTATAATCATGTGATACCTCACCTCATGATAATCTTCTAATGTGGGACAATTCAACTATTTATATGTAGTATATTTACCATACCTACATTATTTTTCAATATGGGACAAACAATATACTTAGAAATACACCATCTGTTTCGCACCTAATTCGACATCTAACCCAGTTTAATATCTAATTATATAATTTTTCAAAAAAAAAAATTTATGTTACTTTTTTGCTAAATGAGATGTATATGTTTTTTTATAAAAATTATAAACATCACTTGGACATAATACTAAAAATATACATATCAACCGTGGAGATAATAATATACTCTTAAGTGCTCTCCAAGACAATGCTTAAGAGACACAGAAGGTTTTGGGTTGGTATTTAGGTTCTAAGGATGCCTTCTATTTATAATCATATGATCACCCACCTTATGCTAAATTTTCGATGTGGGACAATTTTATTATTTATACATAATATATTTACCACACCAACATATTTTTCAATTTGAAACAAATAACAAACTTAGAAATACACCAACTTTTTCGCACATAATTCGACATCTAACCCGGGTTAATAATAATGAGCAAATACTATACTCCCTCGATTCAAGGCCAAATACAACATTCCTTTTTTTTACACTATTCATGAACGAATAGAATCTTTATGATTCCTTCTAATATGTAAGACAAAATATGGTCATCTGGGATCTTATTTGATTCACCTAATTAGGGATGTCAGCGGGACGAGTACAAGTGGGTACCGCCCCGCACCCGCCCCAGTTGGGGCGGGGATGGGTAGAGCTTTGGCAGGTGGTGGGGCGGGTGCGGGTACGAAAATTGTACCCGCCATGGGTCATGGGGCGGGTATGGATTTCGCATCTTACCCACCTAATACCCGCCTACTCGCCAATCATTAAAAAAATTAGTAGGATGATAATAATTTTATAAATCTTATTTAGTTATCGTTAAGATATAATGATAATAATAACTGTTTTATAAAGTTTTTTACAAATTTATTTGGTGAAAAATTAAAATTATAAAGGTAAATTAAAAAAATGGAAATTAATAGTGATTAAAGCAACTTTTATGAAAAAAATTATCAAATAAAATTATGGTGTAGCGGATTAATAGGTAGGCGGGGCGGGTACGGTTTTATATTTTTACCCGTTGGGGCGGGGATGGTTTTTGAAATTTGTACCCGCCACGGGTGGTGGGGCGGGGATGGGTACGAGTTTTTCTTGGTGGGTATGGGTACGGGGGAGCCTATATCCACCACCGCCCCGCCCCAATGACATCCCTACACCTAAGTATAATGAGAATATCAAATTTTTAAATTTTTTATAATGTAAACTTAAAGATATTTACGTTGTAATTTGTGTCTTGGCAAGTGTGTAAATGAAAATGTTGTATTTGGTCTTGAATGGAGGGAGTACTATTTATTAGGGCTGAGCAAAACCGTATACCCGATACGGTTTTAAAAACCGTATACCCGATACGGTATTTAAAAACCGTATCGGGTATACGGTTTTTAAATTCACAATTTTGTCGATACGGATCCGACCCGGGTTAACCGTATACCCGGTTTTCGTATACCCGTATTTTCCGTATATCCGGTTTTCGTATACCCGGATACGGATTTCAGTTGTTTGTTGTTCAATTTATTGCATACGCGATAAAATTGGTACACCCTAACTTAAATTTAATAATAGGTTACATATTAAAATAATCAAAATTTTAATATTCATTATACAAATGCATTAGGGAAAAAGAAAGTGGGACGAGTTAAAGTGATTTTGGTTCAATTATTTAGTTTTTTGTAAGATATTTTTGGTTTTTTTATTTCTTTTCAAAAACCGTATCAGAAACCGTATACCCGGTTTTGTTTTTACCCGACCCGGATACGATACGGTTTTTTGAAAACAGTATCGTATATACGAAAATTCGTATCGTATATACAGAAATTCGTTTAATTGAAACCGTATACCATATCGTATCCGTATATTAAAACCGTTTCGTATATTTTTGCTCACCCCTACTATTTATTAATATTCATACGTTTGTTTTTAATTTTTTTATCATAATTAAAAATATATGCAAAGAATATGATACTATATACTAATGCTAGCATTTCTTTTACCAAGAATCTATTTTTTTTTTATTTTTTTTAAAATACTTTTTTGGGAAATGAGATGTATAAGTTTTTATATAAAGATTATAAACATCACTTGAATATAATACATAATATAGAAAATATATAAATATATATCATACTATGAAGATAATGATATAAACTCTTAAGAGCTCTCCAAAACAATACTTAAGAGACTCAAAATGTTTTTGGTTGGTATAGAGGTTCCAATGATGACTCCTATTTATAATCATAGGATCAACCACCTTATGTTAATCTTTCGATGTGGGACAATTCTATAATTTATACGTATTATAATCACCACACTAATATTGTTTTTCAATGTGGGACATATAACATATTAAGAAGTACACCATCTTTAATATGTGCAAATCATATGAAATCTATACTCTAATGAAAACATTTTTTACCACGAATCTAATTATATTATCTTCATAATTTTTATAACGACATTTTTTTGCCAAATGAAATGTCAAAGTTTTTATATAAAAATTAGAATTACTTCTCATGAATATAAAATAGGAAACATAGATATTATAATAATTAAAAGATTCCCCACTTTATCTTTTATGTGGAAAATACTGTATTATTTATGAAACTTTCCTAAATTAATTTTTGATGATGTGGACGCTCTAGAATCGCTCGAAAAAACTCTCTTTTATGTATATACTAGATTTCATGCCCGGCCGTTGGCCGGGTAATATCAAAAAATAATTTCTGAATACTTATCTTGAGATGGTTGCTTTTAAAGCATTCTACAACGAAAAATGCTTCAATGTTGCAATGTAGAGAGTTTCACTTTCTTGTATTTTATAATTCGTACTAATGTCTTATGATCTCTGAGGGGTTCATTTGTCAAAAAAAAAATATCTTATGATCTTTAATTAATCTTCAAGGTATTAAAAAGTTAATTAACGGGTGACGCCCAAATTGGGTGCCACCCTCTCACAACCATTCTTTATTGAAGGGGTTCCCACTCACCCCATGTGAGAGGGTGGCGCCCAAATTCGGTGTTACCCGGTGGCGCCCTTTCATTTTCCAATCTTATATAAGAACCTAATTGAGTTGCTCTTCCGTGTAACTCAAGTTAAAAAATTGAATCGATTTTGTCATAATCAAATAGCAATATTTATCTTAATTAAATACAACTAATAAAAAAAATATTAATAAGTGGTTTATAAAAGTTGGCTTTAATTGTACAAATCTTTTAGAACCCCGCTCCACTTGGAATAGTAACCTTTGTAGAACGGCAAAATCCGGCTTAGTGAATACATTAACATTACTGATCGTAGAAATTGGATGAAAATTGTAGATGGTATATAAGTACAAACATTATGTGTGATATAATATAAAATTAAGAAACTTAGCGATCAATAATACCGAAAAAACAATGCAGGCACAAATTAGTCATCATGAACCATTAGAAACAAATATAAACAGATCGTATCCTATAGTCACTCCAATCAACAAACACTCCTGTATAACTACATAAATAAACAATAAAATAATGATAGAGACAATAAATGTCTAAATGATGCGTTCATGTCAAATGATACAAATCAATAATGGTGTCCTCCTTATATATACATGTCAAAACTTGTATGAAAATATGAATATACGACAATATATACATAAATGTAGTGATAGATAATCATAGAAATTAGAAGTTTTAGATTTATTGTAGTTCTCTTCTTTGTATCATAAGTATCCCATCCCAATTCATGTAGCTTCTATACAGGTAGGAATTCCAATGAAGATCATTCACTATTACACATCTAAATACATTATTTTATAGAATTAGTAGTTCACAAATTTGAATTCCCTAATATTACTCGAAATTCGTTTCCAAAAGTTAATTAGACTCTCTAATATTGCTCTAAAAATTCCTTTCATAAGTTACGGCCTTAAGGTGTTTGATTGCAACAAATGAAACTTAAATGACTTAAATTTCGCCATTAAACCAAGTTAAGGAGGTCATTTGCTGCTTTTCTATATATTTTATTAATAGCTCCTATAATTTCTTAAAATTTTGACTCTCGGAGATCGCTTTAATGACACTCAGAATAAATAAAATGCAACATAGATAATAGATTGAGTTGGTGAACGTATACTCCTATAAGTTTCCAAATTAAAATATAAACTCACTTACAAACATGTTTAGTACTAATAAATGACATTGTAACAAAGAAGAGAATCGAATAAAACGAGGATTGGTTTTAGCTTTTCCGATGCTAAATCGTATACTCCGCACAATCAAATAGTACTAAAATATGTGCAACATATGTAGTATCTAAATTAATTTCCCCTGAACCTTAGAATCCATATATATGAATACTAATAGATTTCTTTTTATTGAACCTTATCTAGAAAAGATTTATTAGTATCTAGAAAAGATTTATTATTAAAAAAAAAAAAGTAGTTAAGACTCTATTTATTTACTTATTGAACCTTATCTCTTAAATAGTATAGGACTCTAACAGATTTCTTTTTTGTTATCTAACCCGTACGTAAAAAGTGTTAAAATAACTATTCTTTTTTGTTTTTTAATTTATTAGTTTTTATTGGAGTTAACTTTTAGCAACTTTTATAAACTTAATTTAATTTGTCGGATTCAATGAATAATTGTTCACATCTCAAAAAAATGAAAACATATTTCTTTCATTGAATTGTGGGGGGATATTTTTTAATCAAATGTGAGATAATGCAAATCTCTTCAAATAAAAAGACCGGCTAGTGAAGAGTGGCTCAATCTTTGTGATAGTGCTGTGACTTGTGACAACCTCATGCTAATTCATTTGCTAACTTTGGGGGTTGCTGGCATGTATTTGCATGATATATAGGAGATTTGTAACCTTTACGCATTTGGACATTGGTCATTGGAAATCCAAATAAACTACACCTCATCAATAATATTACATCAAAATAATTCCGGAGATTGTCGATCATCAAACCCGCCTATAATATTATGTAACAAATTGTGGCATGTCATTTGACGGGCCTGCAACTACTAAACTAACTGAGCTGATGAACATTGCTATAACTCTATTTTTTAATTAAAACTATTCTCTTAATTAAATTTGATTATCTTATAAAAGGATAATAAGAGTATAGAATAGTGAATTAAACTTGTATTTATATTATTGGGTTTGGGTATATAAAGTTTGCTATTTATAATAAATTAAATTATGTACAGAGTACTTTGCAGGTAAAACAAACACAAGAATTGTGTTAGTCTAGCAATATGATATACATGAACATAATCATAAACAAAATAAGGCAAAACACAAACCTTCGTAAGCTATTTTGTGATTATAGCACTAACCTTCGTAAGCTATTTTAATTTAGGAACGTCATAACACATTTACACACATTCAGGAGAAACAACTAATTTTGAAAAAAAAAACGTTAGGGAACCTATTAAACTTGCAAGCTAAATATAACACCGTTTGAGTGTTGTGCGTATCTCTCAAATATCACAAAAACCCTGAAATCAAACAGGCAAAAATAAATATAAATAATTGTTAAGATGCCAAACAAATAATTAATACGCGGACGCGCCAAACAGTCATACTAATGAAAATAATATAGGAAAACAAAGGCTTTTTGACCATATTTATAATGTAAGTTTTAGAGTACAATTTGAACTCTTGATGTATTAGAAGCATGCGAAATAGTACAATACACATATAAAATTAGGAATCTCTACAATACACATAGAAAATTAGATTTGAGATTCCAATATGATTTAATATAATATAATATAATATTCTTTAATGTAAATCTTTTTATTTTTATGTACATAATTTATTGAACAAAAGTAATAGCCAATGAAATCGCTTCAAAAGTTCCTCTTTTAAGTATATACTAGATTTCAAGCCCGGGCGTTGCCCGGGTCATATCAGTACAGTGGCTTCAAAGTACTTATTAGGAGATTGTTGTTAAAAACGACTATTGAATTGCATTTTGGTCACTTTGTATGCTCAATACCAAAGAAGAATAAGATGGCCATGGTTCTTTTAAGAGAACTCATTTTTCATGATATTTGATGTGAGGCATGTCAAAAATGATTCGACCTATAATAAGTGTATCTCGTGACTCAAGATTGATCTGAAATACCAAGCTTTTAGAAACACATCAAGTTGATAAAAAAATGATCTGAGTGTGATTGGGTTTTACTTGGCTCGTCCTTAAACTGCACGCTCCGTAACAACATATAATGAAAATTCGTAATTGTTATCTTTGTTAGGATAAATGGGTAATTATCAAACATCTTTCTAATTGGTGCGTTAGACTATGACAGCAAGATTATGAAAACATATAATTGATCTTAGGGTCCTAGGTGTTAGCTTAAAATTGTAGGATAAAGCAACAATGAATGATTAAGTACTTTTACCAAAAACATATTGACAATTCAGATTGATAAACAAAAAGTTAGTCTCTTAAATAAAATTTGTAGCGACAAAATCCCTCTTGCAAAAACATCGTAAGTTCATTAGATATGTATATATTGCCTCTATCCCAATTATTAATATACATTTGTTTTTTTCCCCTTACAAAATAAATTAAATGTAAACTATTCACTGTAATAGATGGAGGAATACTCTTTTCCTCATACAATGCATACCCTCAAACATAAAATCTTAGAAGTTTGTATATTATATTCTTTTCGTCTCAATTCTTTGTTTACCATCTATATTTTTGTGAAATATATTATTATCAAAGGTAAATAAATGATTTGAATGGAGGGAGTAAAAAATAATATGGATTTCTTTACAAATTGACAAACAAGTGAAACAACAGAAGAAAAACTCTAAGTTAGACACATCTGATTATTTGCTCTAAGTTAACAATTGAGTAAGATGTAGAAATCATACGGAATATATCATTATACATACAATGAAAATAGCGTGGAAAGAATGATAAAAAAAAAATAGAACACACATCTAATTTAAACCCCCTTTAATAGTTTATACAATATAAAATATGACTAATAACTTCAAAGTTTTGGACAAATACAAACTCATGTCTACGAAGTATTGAACATTAAAAGTGATATACTTTTAGGAGTTTAGATCCATTAGAATTCTTTGTAGCTCAAATCTCCAAACTCATAAGAATTCTATACACGTAGTTGTTGGAGATCACTCGTTATTCATCATGTTAAGATATAGTGAGAATTGAGATGCATATATACTATATATAATTTGTTGAATTCTTTTTATATTACGAAACTTCCATCGAAAATGTGTTAACTATGATATAATCGTAATACGCATGCAATTTCAAATTCTCATTAAGAATGAGAATGACGGACGGTATAAGGCTTAGTTTATACGGTATTTATTTATTTATTTATTTATATTCATAATCAGCTTATTCCATATTGCAAGTATATCATATTAGCTAGTCTCCATTAAGACAGATGTATCCATATAACTCATAATGAACAATGTCCCCAATTCCGCCAATCAATAGTAAATACTCACTATATTGCACTTACATATAGCTTTGACATAGGATTTAAAGCAAAGTTCTATACTTGGAAGGGCTATGCGTTCTCTCATTCATGCTTCTTTTTTACTAAGCAAAAATGCAGTTTTGAGTATGCTAGCATGCCCATAAAACTCGTACACCATGATACATACCGTATATACCAACATATTTTAAAAAAATAATTCTCCTTAATGTGCGATTATGTGGGAGAGTTGCTCATTCTAAAAACCATAGCTAGCCGCTTCATCCGTTTATTACCATTTAGTAAAATTAGTAAAAGCACTCTTTTTTTTCTAAGATCATCACTCAACTAAACTTCCTTTATTGTATGACTTACTTAATAGTGAGTCATAACTACACTAATTTCGTTATTTGTTTAACAGCAACACAAAAATTGAGACGTAAGTTCAAGAAAAAAACTAATAAATATCTATCTTGCTTGGTGGACACCAACTATTCAAATTCTCTTACACTATAGAAGAGAGACCTGATATATATAAGAGAAAAAGGTTAGTACTTGTTAGTTGGTACGATATACCGAATAATATAAGCACAAAGAAAAAACACAATGTCATAGTTACGGGTTTGCTGCTAAAAATCGTGCAGGTGCTACCGTTTCACCATGACTAAGTTGAGTAGGCTTGTAAGACGATTCCATGATTGTACCTGCAATATGATATGAAGAATACTTATTAGAAAAAAAATAGCAAACCAAAATACAAACTAAATTATTACGAAGAAAATAGCTAATGAATTATAAACGAAACTATTGTTTGGAAGATCAAATATGTAATTCGTATTATATATACTGTAAAACATATAGTGCCCTAGTAGTAGTTGAAGAGGTAGTATAGTTTTGATTGATTCCCTAGACCTTATCTCATAGATGCTATAGGACTCTAATTGAATTTTCTAATTATCTAAATATATACGTATTATTTGTTCTAAATATTTATTTATATAGATAATATGCAAAAGTTATAGCCAATAAAATCGCTTGAAAAGTTCCTCTTTTAAGTATATATATTGATATTGATTGATACTAGATTTAATACCCGTGCGATGCACGGGCCAGTTTGTAATATACTCCCCCATATCCAGACCAAATGTTACACTTGTGTTGTGGGTAGTCTTGGAGTAGTTTGTAAATTGAAGTCTCTGCTACTCAGCGTTATTCGGAAAATTCGAGCTCTCTAAACTCTAATATCCATCTGATAAAATGGTTCTATTCACAAAAGCCAATAACCTAAAAATAATAATAAACAAATAGCAGAACCTAAGATTAATCGAGTAAGAAATGGCAAGAAGAAGTTATGAAGAAGATCTAAATTGAGATCAATCCTAATTCCTATCATGCACAAATGCAACACGGGGGAATCATAAGAGCAAAATAGAAAGAAAAATTATTTGTAATGTATAAACTGTGTTGTATCTTTATATGTGATCGTAATATTAGTTGTTTGAAGTCAAGCCCAACTCTTATTTTCTTTTTTTTTTTTTAGTTTAAACAAGAAAAAATGAGAATAACATACCGTAAAAGATTGTAGGAATAAAGTTCTATAAAATATAGAAATTAATCTAAAAGAATCTTAAAAATATTATGAATAATAAGATCTTAGCTAACATATTCCACATCCTTGATAAATATGTATTTAGTAGCTTATTTGTTAAATGCATTTCGGGTACCTGATTTGTTCAAAATAGCTTATTTGACCAAAATTTCAGGTACCTTATTTTTTTAAGCGTTTGACAAATAACTAATTAAACTAAATAAGCTACCTGAAATGAAATGTTATCAAGGGTAACATTTGAGATTTCAGATAACTGATTTGATTTAATTTTTCTTTGTTACCCCTTAAATCTATACTATTAAATAATTATCATATTCTTTTACGTCATTACATCAAAATCAGTTATTTTTCAGTTAGTTTGTCAAATATTTTTTTTTATACGATCAACTACTTTATTAGTTAACTTTTTAGGTTTCAGTTAGATTTTCAGCTATCTTTTCAGATTTCAGCTATCTTTTCAGCGCCTTAAGAATGAGCATACTACATACGAATTAGTCTTGTGTAGATCGATTTTACCTTAATATATTTGTAAAACGAATTCAAACACAACCACAAGGTTGGACTATGAAATAGAAATATATAATAAGAAAAGCAGTTGAAATATGATTTCTTTCAATAAAATGTATTTATCTTTTTCTCTCCGCATAAATGATTTTGAAGGGGTATAGTCCATTTACAATTCTACTTTCACTCTAAAACTAATTAAAGATACACTTATTCTATTTAGTCGTTGATTCTTTTTCTGTTGATGAATGCAAAGTCTTAGAATTCTATCAGGAGTATTACTCAAGCAGTCAAGCATCGTCTGACTCCAAAATTACTGGAAAGATGTAAGTTTTTCCTATTATACATTAGAATAAGATGAGTTGGATATTAGTCTTTAACTTAAACACTAATAGAAATTTAAAACTACATTTGTACTTTTGAGAGTGACTGAGTGAGCCTTAGAGGAAAGGTAATTTGCCGATTATATGATTACGTGATGTTTAAGGATCGGTACATCTTCCAACTAATCGTGTATTTTCTTATTATTGTGGAAGACTAACGTAAGTAGGTCAACTTAATTTAAAAACTTTTCCTTATCTCTTTACTTAGTTTTTAAGCAACAGGTCATCACACAAGTTCAACACCTACATAGATATTTCAAATTTAATCAAACTAATAAAAAAACAAACTTCAAATTAAGATATTCTAATTTATATTGAGATAAAAAAAAGGGTTATGTTCTTGTTCTTGTTCTTCTATGTACATGATTTTTAACATTATCTCTTGACTCCCTTCTACTTTAAGAAGGTGTTTTACGATTTTTTTTGCATTTTAAATAAAGCGTGCATTATCCCTCTACAGCTTAGAAATATTATTGTGTCCTTTTGGAGGACCGTCCTCCTTACTTTAAATCAATATAAACTCTTTGAATTATATGAACTGACAATAAAGGCGAATGTAATCTTACGATTTGCATGCACTATATGAAAAATACAACAACTAAAATTAAAAGAATGATGTAAATTAATCTAGAGAAGTACGTGGTAGCTCTTAACATTACTAAGTAGAGACAAATTTCAAGTGTTATAAGCATTCATGACAATTGTTCATGTAATAAACAGATTGGGTTTATCAACTTACTATAAAATCTTTTCCTTGCCCTTCGTCCTGTTTCTTATCTCGAAATCATCCTGCAATTAAAACAAAGCAATTGATTAGTTTTCAATTGGAAATTATTAACACGACTACACACAAAATTGAATTAAATTGTTGCAAAAAGAGGTGGTTGTTGACGCATTTTATGAGAATATGAGGCAGTAGGATAACAATGAACTTTGATAACTATTTATATAGGATAAAAGTTGACAACTATTAGTGTTCTACATGTAGTAGAGTTTTAATTGTGAAAAAGTTGATCGTCATAATGGTTTTATTATTATTATTACTATAATTAGACTCCATATCTCGAAAGTTATTTGCTAAACTTGAACTCTCTATAATCGCTCGAAAAAAGCTTCCTTTAATAAAGATAGATAGATACTAGATTTCATGCCCGGGCGTTGCCCGGGTCATATCATAATAGTGGCTTCCAAGAACTTATCACGCGATTGTTTAAAGGACCATTTTATAGCAATTATTTACCTATGCTTTGGTCGCTTTGTATGATTAGTATTATACTATGTTAAAGAAGAGTAGGAAATGGGATAGGCTCAATTTTATGCGCAACTTACTCGTTTTGAAGTTATATATTAAGAAATTGATGTGACTTAAAATCACTTATAACATTTATGGCACGTATAATTCTAGTATGATAAAGGAAGATTGTCCAACGTATTCTATCTGATTAGGTGTGGTAACGTGTAACAAAATTTCTTCTTTATCTATTAACTCAGGATGACTATTATCAAACGTCACTAAGTAATTATAAGGGCCATAGTGATAAGCTATGTAGGACTCTTATTGTGACGGTAGTATTTCGTTTTGTTAGTTTATTTTCTTAAATAATAATAGATTTAAGAAAATATATTTTAGAGGGTAATCCCTCCGCCCCGGTCATTTGTTTACCTATTCTATTCTCACAAAAACTTTAGAGAGACGGTTTCTCAATAGCGTTATTGAGAGACCTCTAACATAATAAGAGGAAGGATTTATTTAATTTATGTCTCCCATTATTTTAGGGTGTCTCATTCATTCATTTACTTTACTATATTGGATAAGTTTTTTCTATATTGGATAATTTTTTATTAATAATTTGATCATCTAATGAACTATTGCCCACTTGTCATCCGTGACTACCACTACAAATGGCCTCCTCCTCCCTCCTTCGTTTTTTATGGCAGAGTAAAGGTAAATAAATAACCGAAACTAAGGAAGTATAAAACAATGACTAAAAAACATGTATGCATACAACATCATAATATTAAAAATATGCATGCATTTGTGCAACATGTTTATAAGATCTTGAATGTACGACAACTCTTTTTATATTAGTCTCTCATGAATCTCACAACTACACACCCGTCCTATTCTTTCACGACTGCCACATTGTTATAGGCTTAAAGCTAATGTGCACAAATAAGTTACTAACTTATGATATGATATAAATGGAAGATTTATTGCGTACAATTGTTTGTATTTTGTATGATTAAGTATACAGTTTTGTTCCGTCCCACACAGCTTTATCGATCCAGACAACATAAAATTTTGAATGACTTCGAAATAGATACCAGCTTAATTTTAACGTATGAGTCGGTCTTAATGTCTTATGATAATTTTACCATACCATCTATCTTATATAAAAATTGTGTTACAACTAATGAATAATTCTTAAGTTATCTCTTAATCAATACACTTATACAATTTATAAACTCATAAAAAAACGTGTACACGTCACTTTTTTTATCCCTAATTAAGAAGCATTTGATTTTTGTAATTATCATAAAATCCCCATTAAAGCACCATGCCACAATCACTATTCATTTGACGCCAACACAAATACTAACATAAGTCTTCGAAATTCATCATATTGCTGGTAATTAACGGTCATATCGGAAACTCGAGCACGAAAAACCAATTATTCAGTGAAGATAAAATTATTGTTAATTACATAAAAGTAAGAAAAGCAATAAAAAATTACAGGCTATGTCTTCGAAATTTTTGACGGATGGGTGGACATGGATAAAAGAGTCAGTTGGGACTCGGGAGTTTACACATAGAAACTTTATTCTAATGATACTCTAAAATAATTACTAGTTTTAAACCCGTGCAAATTGCACGGGTTGTTGTTTCAGAGTTGTTATTATTAAGGTTTTTTATGAGACGGTGTTTTAATAGTGTTTATATAACACATCTCACATGATAGGATACTTACCAATTTAATTTTTTTTGTTAGTTTCTAATGTAGTTAATGACATGTCTAGCCGAGATGTCGCATGAGACGGTCTCAAAAACCTTATCAACATGTAGAATGTTGTATTCTTGTATTAGGACATGTTTAGATTGAGTGTTACCATCTCCACAATTAATAGTTATACCATCTTATATACTCGTATAATATACTTGTTATATAAATAGTTTTAAAAATATGTTATATGTCGTGAAATTTCGTTAAATATATTTGGTAGAAAATTATAAAGTAGATACATACTCTTATTAGATGTTGTGAAATTTCGTTAACTAAATTTATTTTTTAGCATGGGGTTGGCCCATTCATATTTCATAATATAGGTTAACCCAATTTATGAATGTATATTATGGTTTTGTTTAGCAAAACACTTCAGGTAGCTATTTGACCATAATTTCATCTACCTGATTTTTTGCAAGTGTTTGGTAAGTACGTAATTTGACCAAATAAGCTAACAGAAATGAAATGCTATCTCAGGTAGCATTTGAGAAATGAAGTACTTCAAATGAGTTATCTTCCATTTTTTTACCTCTGTAATCTATAATATTAAAGAATTATCATATCCTTTTACGTTATTTTACCAAAATCAGTTACCTTTTCAGCTAGTTTGGCAAACACTTTTTTATATAATCAGCTATCTTATTCACTGCTAATTTTCATCTACCTTAGCGAGTTAACTTTTTAAGTTCGTTAGCTTTTTGATTTTCAAACTACACCTAGCTACTCGCTTATACATGTCAAGACTTCACTCGTCCTCGTAAACCGACCTGGTTTTTTAGGGTTAAAGATCTGTTAATCTTGACTCGCAGTTTGATTGACTCTATTTCAGGGTCGAAACTCAACCCAACCCGGGTTCGGTCATTAGGCCAAAGAAATTCAAGATTATTTGTAATCTTAATATTAATACTCTTTTTTATTTTTCTATGTTTTTCCCAATTGTTTTTTCACAATCTCCAATATGGAGCTTTGACTATATTTTCCGATATGTAATGTTACTTTTTTTTCGTCAAAATAATATTTCATGAAAGATAATTTGATAATAAATGTAAATATTTTAATTGAATTTATTAATAATTTTTATTTTCCAATATATTTACGATAAAATTTATTTCATCTTTATAATAAGTGCCTTAATAAAAGTACAATAAGTAATGAATATAATTATATTGTTAATATTAAATGTGATGGGTTAAAATATGGACTCGTATTCTAACCTTGATACGACCTGTGACCGACTCGCTTAAAAGGCTAATCTCAACGACCCTCATTTATACGATTAAGTAATGACTTAATAACTAAGTCCACAACATCCTTCGCTTATAAACCCGACCTCATATAAATTAGGCCCCTCCCAAGCCCCAATAGAACCCTACTTAGTACTTGTAAATTGGAATCAGCTCTCCTTTTGATTGTTTCACTTCAGCGCCGCACCAAAACTCCCTCTCACCTACCTCTCAAGTCTCAATCTATATCATTCTATCTCACTAAATATCATGTCAAATACACACAATAATCCTGGTTCATTCTACTCTCAATCGTCTCATAAATCTAGCTTTTTTTCAATCTCAATCTCATTTTCCTAAAAACTCCCACAAACGATATCCATCCTATCGAATGTTCTTACAAATTTACGGATGACTTTAATTTCAATGAAGGCTCTCATTCATGTAGAAATTTTAAAGCGTATTTCTTCTAAGAAATTCTGTTTTTTTTTGCTCTTTTAACATTGTACTTTTGTCAACTTTTATCTCAAAAAATTGCACGGATACCTGCAATTTTACTCTCTTCAAAAATTGCACAACTTCTTAGTTCATTGCTATTCACTCTTTTTTATTTATTTTCTAGCAGGAGTAGTATTTTTCAATGATTTTTTCGTTTTAACTTTTTTTTGCTGATAATTTTTTATATTGAATAAATAATTGCCTATTTAACGCAAAATTACTTGTTTCCCTGGTAATTCATTTTCCGTAAGCAAAATATCACTTCGTATTTATTTCTGAATATTTTATTTTATTATGTTAAATCGTTTTTGTGTTTTTTTCGTATTAGTTGAATATAATACTCCGTATTAAATTGGTGGATTGGAATAAGATTATTTTATTTTTGAATGTACATTCGAAGAAGTATTCCATAAGATTATTTTATATAGTTTGTTGCGACACGAAATTTAGCGCATGTCCGAAAAGACGGATATCTGAATAATTAAATACGTTGCACACTGTTGGGTCCCACCATAACCTGGATTTTCCAAAAAAAAAAAAATGCATTTATGACGTGGCGCGCTGTACAATGAGTATTGTCTTCTGAATTTATATAGACTAGTATTGGTGCCCGCCTTCGCCCGGGCTACCTCTACTTACCATTAATTTTTTTTTCATTAAATAAAATTACTTAAAGTTGCATAACCCATAAATTTATCATTAATATATTTTTATAATATATCCTAAAATTACGATGAAATGAATTTTGAGACAAATTCACTACTCCTGCTATTAATATTTTACTGTTATTAATGAAACAATAGTAATAACATTTCACTACTTGCCCGTAATCATTGTTACTTTCACTACTCCCGCCGTAATTATTGTTACCGTCACTACTGCCGCATTAATATTGATAATTGCACTACTCCCGCCGTAATTATTGTTACTTTCACTATTGTCGCATTAATATTGATTATTTCACTACTCCTGTTGTTGTTTCTACCACTATCACTAATCTCGTTGATAATATTGCTACTTTTACTATTCAGATGAGTGATTATTATCATATAACTATATCCAATGCTACTACAATTCTTTTCTTTACTGACGAAATTACTTTTACTACTTAGGCATGTAATTTTAAGAGGATTATATATTTATATAAATATATTACATATATGCATCAAATCAAATCGAAATAGTTATGCAATATTATATATTATGGATTCTAACTTGAATTATTTATAACCTACTTATTATATTTTTGTATGTTAAATAATTAACATCTTTATACATCTAATAAACTATAAAGTTTAATAAAATTGCATAAGTTTTAAATTTAATGTATAGTTTTATGATGATAATAATTAATGACATAAGGGTGCATGTTTATACTAATTAATTATTTTATTTTAAGGAAATTGACCATCTTCTAGTCTTTTATAAATTTAGGAAAATTACCAGCATCTTCTTTCTTTTAGCTTCCTTGAAATTGACCATATTAATTAATTATTTTATTTTAAGGAAATTCACAATATTAATTAATTATTTTATTTTAAGGAAATTGACCATGTTTAGGAAAATTACCAAGCTTTTATATAATTTAATTTTAACCCAAACTATGTAATATTTGCATTGAGATCCCTTAATCGGGTCCATCACACGGTGCTATTGATTTAAAACTATATAGTATAATTAATTTGTATAACTTTCTTTAATTACATTGAAATCCCTTGGTTTCTGGATTTAATATATAGTATTGATAAGATAGGTATACGCAAAAGTTTAATTTAATCCAAATAATCAATCTTTATCTATCTTCATAGTAGTGTAGTGTAGGATAAATAAAACACTTGCCTAGTTTCCAATTGGTAATTAATTACATTAATTACTTAATTAGCTGTTTAATTTCATATTTTACAATTTAAGCAATATACAATTATGAACAAAAGTAACAGCCAATGAAATCGCTTGAAAGCAATAACCAATGAAATTGCTTCAAAAGTTCATCTTTTAAGTATATACTAGATTTAATGCCCGTGCGATGCACTGGCCTATTTGTATTCTCTATTTTGTATAATGTCGTAACTAAAAACTATTTCACCTCATCTTGTTTGTATATGCTCTCACTTTAATGAAAGGGGATAGAAAATCTGCTCACATGAGAGGGTAAAGGGAAATACGACAATGAGGCAAAAAGGATGAGAGAAATATGCCGTTTTTATAGTCTTTTAACTCTATATTTATTGGACATGAATACCTTGCACGAACAACTTTCTTGTACATAAAATTGTAGCAAGGATGCAAAAACTAAAGCATCACAACGTCCATTTGTTAAATAACTCATATGAGCAATGAAATACAAACTGAATTATTGAACAAAAATAGTATAGAATGAATGGATTAGCATACACATATTAAGTAATGGAAAATACTCGTAGAGATTAATATAAATGACAGTAGCAAGAGTTGTTAAGTTTACGACCTCCGTAGATTCATCGATCATGCTCTTAGTCAATATAAAACAACAGGTGCAATGATTACAAATAATGTATAATGTATATTAATGCCAATATAGTATTATAGGCAACATGCGTAAATCTCAAATTGCTGTGAGCTATAATGCTCATCATTTATATAGTCTGGCCTTACAAAGTTGTAATAGGCTCCGATTATGTATCAAATACTCCTATCTTATATACATTGGCAAGGAAGAACACTAATCTTTTCATTATGCTCCAACTCTATCACTATTTCAACTCCGGTGAGATTTGCTTTATTTTGCATCACAAAATAAATCAAGTGTAAACTATTTAATGGAACGGAGGAAGTATTTATTTTAAAGAAATTCAAACAACAATATCTCTTTAAATTTTTATATTTATTTTAATTTTAAGAAGTTTATAAAAGTTGGAAATTCTAATTTTACTCGAAAGTTGGACTCTCTGTAGTGGCTTAAACATCAGGAATTTAGAACATCTCCTTATAAATCAATCAATCAATATATATTATATTTTCAACGGAAGTCTTGAACACCACCGCCATTTTTATAATTTCATTGATCATTTCAATGGCCTAAAATGTGTCAAATTAAAACTACTCAAGTATATTACACTAATTAATGAAATATTAATATTTTAAAATTGTAAAAGTCATTAATTAATTAATATTAATATTTGTGCCCTTTGTCTTTCTCATATTTGAGATCACTCATTCGTTAATTCATCACAAGATTCTTCAAACTTTATTTCCTCGACGTGTTAATAGTACGTAGTAACCATAATATTATAATCTAATTTGTAGATCCTCTATGCATTTGTACTCATACTATACGTTCACAAATAATGCCTCACAGTTAGGTTATTTTTCAAATGATAATGCCATATGGAAATGCACTTTTAATAATTCCTTGCTGAAAATCGAATACAGATTTTAGAGTTTTGCATTTCCTTTTATTTTCGATTTTCACAATATGAGTAATTCTACTATCGGTCGAAAAAGTTCAAAAAATCGAACTTTCTAACATCGGTTGAAAGTCGTATCTTTTCTCCTTTTTTTTATATTTTGGACGGAAAGTGCATAAAAGTTGTATCTTTTCAAACACTCAAAAATACATATAATATCAAGACTCAAGAGTAAGCCTCCTGAGATGCGGAACACTCCAAAATATAAAAAATAGGTACACTTATTAGGTAAATAAGTACAAAATTAACCAAATTTTAGTGTCATATCAAATTTGTTCCTCAAATAAATTGCTTAATATCTTAAAATATCAATTTGTTCCTCGAATAAATTGCTTAATATCTTAAAATATGGGGTATACCTTTTCTATTTATATGTAACTCTATCCATCACCTATTGCAGCCGGTATAGGAATCTGTTCACAATAAGAAGAAATTAATTAGTATGAATCACACACCCAAACGCATAATAAATAGACATATATAGCTTATAAAATTGACATACATGCACAATACAATATGGATAAATTAATAGTAGAAACAATTCTAATACGAAAGACAAATTAATTTAGCTAAAAGATCAAAACAAAAAATTGAATCTCAATAGCTATGGGTGTGAGGCCGGAGGGAGGAGTCTAAAGGATTATATTTATAGTTTTATATCTAGGAATAGCTAGTAATTGAATTGGTTAAGGATTTGTGAAAAAAAGCATATCTTTATTTAGTATTCTATCTATTATTTTATAATAATAGTTTTGACAAAAGTAGAGTTGTAATATACATAGGATTGTACTCCGTAGTTGGTTTTTTGGTAGGTGTACGTTGCGTCGAAGTGTTTTGATGTGAATATGTGATCAATCTAGATTTTAGATGATAGTAGAAGTTTATTAGGTGTAAACTTGTGTACGACATGATGCAATATTTTCTTTTTATATATAATCAATTTTATATCTTTTGTAATTATCTTTAAATATATTTTTATTAAAAAAATATTTTAGGTAGTTCGTAAAAATTGGACTCTCTGCAATCGCTCGAAAAAAGCTTCCTTTATTAATATAGATAGATAGATAGATATTGATACTAGATTTCATGCCCGTGCGTTGCACGGATACTAAAACAGTTTATAACAATACTGTGTTCCACTACTTTATATTTTAGACTTTTAGTTGTAAAATAATGTGCATACATTTAAATATTTAAATTCTTCTACGAATATGAGAATACACACATTCTCATTTGTGATGGACAGACAGGCCAAATAATACCCACATGGATAGGTAAAGAATAACTATTGATTCCCTAAGCTTGTCTTATCTATCTAAGTGGGAGATACTTGACCCGTTACAAACTTGTGACGGATACCCGTTACAAACTTATGACGGGTATATCCGTCACAAGGGAGACATATTGGATGAGAATATGCGGTTAGGCTTTTAATAGAATTACTATTACTAATAATATAGGATAGAATTTCGGTAGATATGATAAGAACTCTCATTAACATTTAAATTGTAATACCCGTCCTTTTAGGGCCCCGTTGACTGACGTTGACCGACCTTAGTGACATGTCGTGGTCTTAGGGAAACCTTACGAAAGATATCTTGTGTCATGGTAAGCTTTGGGTGTGTGGTACTCGATCTAGTCGAGGCCACTCGATCGAGTAGCTTGGAGGCTCGATCGAGTAGAGGCCACTCGATCGAGCAAGTTAGTTACTCGATTGAGTAACGTCTTTACAACGAGGATTTATAAATCGTGTTTTGAGAAACCGCAAATCATTTACGCCTCTTCCCTAAACCTAGATGTCGTCTCTCCTTCTTCCCTTCACCATAACCTCTTTCGTGGGAGCCTTTAAGGATGCTTGTGCCGTAGGGATGGGTTGCTTGAGTCGCGTAGCGTTCTTGACGCCGGAATGCTATGCGTAGGTATGTCATCAGCATCCTCATTATTGTTGTTGGTTTCAGTTAGGGTTGCAGTGGTTGTGATAGATGATTGTACTGTTTTTATAGGTGTGTTGCGTGGTTGTTTGACATCTTGTGACCGGGAGTGGAGTCGCTGTGGTGCGCTAAAGGTAGGTTCGCCTACTCAGTACTGTTGATTGTCTAGTGAGTCTTTTTTTGTGGGTTGATTGTGGTTGTGTTGATATGGTTGATTGGTTGTTGTAATTAGTTGGATTGTGTTGTGTTGATTATCGTTGTTGTGATACAGCTGTGTTGGGTTCCTTATGTTGATGATAACATGCCCATTTGATTTGTGTCATCTTAGTTTACCTTTTCAGGATATATGATCATATCAAGCTTGGATTAAGAAGTGTTGAAGTTGTTAATCATCCCCTTGTAATAAGTCGTTGTGTCATCTAATGTACAAGTGAGAAAGTAGAGTATATTAGAGTAATAGAAACAGTCCAGACGACTGTTGCTTTTACAAGTAAACAACTGCTTGGATTGATTGCCACAACTCGTAAAACTTGAAGTCTCTTTTTATCTTTCAAATGCTCTCACGTGACTCTTATTTTTCAAAGATAAAAATCAGATTTTTATTAAGGAGATGGTCTTCATTAAAGAGTGGTTTGAATTATTATTTTCAAAATGTTTCCTCTTTATGCAAATTCAACCCTTTGGCTCTTTAAGAAAAAAAAGAATGCTTTTTGCCATTTTAGTGTTAACTTGTCATCATGTGACTTGTCTTTTCTCTCTTTGTTTTCTGAATTTGCATGAGCTTTTAAGGATATCTTTCAAACCATCTTTCCCTATTCTTGCCTTTGCAAAAGAGCCCTCTTTGGTGCAAGTTTTGGGTGGTTGCAAATGCCCTTCACATGTGAGGTCTTTGACCCTTCAAAACCCTAGAAACCCCTTCACTCACCTCCTCTATATAAGACGTGCCATCCTCCTCATAAAATCCAAGACTTTTCTGAATTAATTCTTCCATCTTTGTAAATCATTTTTAAAGCTTAAAAATCGTGTTTATTTGCAAAAATCTTTAAAAGTCTTCAAGTGTCTTCAAGTTGTTACAGTCGTGGCTACTGTTGCTTTTCTATACTAAACTCTCTTGCTTATGAATTGTTGATCTTGTAAAAGTTGTCCATCTCTATTCTTTGTTAAGAATGTGTTAGTGGAAACTTGATCCTATAACATTCTAAGTGTGTTAGTAGAGTTTAGGACGGAGTAGTCTTTAACTCTTGACAACCGGAGTAGGTTGTGAGTTGGCAACCGGAGTAGGTTGCGAGTTAGCTTGTCATAAGAACGGAGTAGTTCTTGTACTAGCTTTACAACCGGAGTAAGTTGGTGTCTTTTATTGTAAGGGTCTTTTAGTTGTCGGAGTAGATCACTAAAAGAAAGCAATAAAAAGGTAGATTGGACGTAGGCACTTGAGTATTTGCAGAACCAATTCAAAAATCTCGTGTTCATTTGTTTTACTTTATTTCCGCTGCAATTTACTTTGTTTGTTTGTTTTGCTTTGCTTAACCTTAGAAGTAACAGTTCATCATACTGTCGCATTTGGTCTGCAGTCATATTCCACAAACTGAGACAAATAGATACAGTCAGAACGATTGTTGCTTTCATACTTCAGCAAATATCCATCGTGATACTTGTTCAATCTTTCAATATTATTCAAAGTATCTTCTCATCTCTTTTGTCCTCGTAACTCACTTTAATTCAATAAAGTTGGAGTTATAAATTTTTAAATAGTACCTAATTCACCCCCTCCCCCTCTTAGGTACTTGAATCCATAAACTCAACAATTGGTATCAGAGCCTCGTGCTCTTGATCGAGGCTAACCGCCTTAGAGTTTGATTCGTGGGTAATAGATTCCGAGAAACACTCCAAGATCCCGGTCTTTACCGGTTCGAATTTTGGATGGTGGAAACTCAAAATGGAACATTACATCAAAAGTATCGATTATCAATGTTGGAACATCATCCAAAATGGACCTCTTGCCATTGAGGAAACCGATATTCTTAGCGGTTTCACCAAGACAAAAGAGGAAAGAAATTACAATGAGAACGACTTCAAGCTTGCCGAAAAGAATTCCAAAGCAATGTCGATTCTTCAACGTTGTGTTGGTGAGGGGGAAGTTAGTCGAATCTCCGGGTGTCCTACGGCAAAATCTATTTGGGATTCCCTTGTACTTGCATATGAAGGGACGTCCCAAGTAAGAAAACACCGTATTGACCCTCTCATGCAACAATATGAGATGTTTAGAATGTCAAAGGACGAGTCTTTAAATAGTTTCTCTTCACGTTTTTCTTGTATTATTAATGAGCTTAAAAGTCTAGGAAGGAATTTCGAGTCCGAGGACATCATTCGAAAAATCCTTCGTAGTCTAACCCCTAAATGGCAACCTAAAGTCACCGCCATAGAGGAAGCTAAAGACTTGTCAACCCTATCTCTTCATGAACTAATGGGATCACTAATGGCTCACGAGTTTAACCTCGATAAGCATTCTAGTGAGTCATCAAAGGGAAAGAGTCTCGCCCTCACATCTTCTCCAAGTGATGAAGAAGATGAGGAGGAAGACGAGTTTGCTATGTTCACAAGGAACTTAGCCGGGTTGGTCAATGGACAAGGTAACAAAAGGTTCACTAATAATTACTCGAAAAAACGCTTTCCTAAGAAACGACCTACCTCCACCGTGGGATGCTTTAAATGTGGTGATAAAACTCATCAAATTAAAGAATGTCCCAAGTGGGAAGAAATCAAATCTAAGGAAAGAAGAGAAAAGGTTAAAAAGGACTATAAACATAGAGTCATGAGTGCTATATGGGGAATGTCCGACTCCGAGGAAGATGAGGAACTCATCGAGGAGGAACTTGAGGCTAAAATGTGACTTGCAAATCATGGTAAAGAAAAAGTCTCAAAAACCTCAAAACTTGAACACTTAAGATGCCTCATGTCTAACCCCGACGATTCCGACTCCGATTCCGACAACGAGGTAAATCATCTAAAGGCCAAGGCTAGAACTTACTCCAAAGAGAAAGTATGTAAGCTTCTTGACCAACTTTTTGATAAGTGTCGATTTCAAAATGATAAACTCGAGGTAATGCAAAATGAGATTGAGGAAATTGCTCAAGAAAACTTTAATCTGAAAAATGAACTAAAAGCAACAGACTGCGTCACCGTCACTTCTGAGGCATATAATGAAGTTAAAAGAGTCAACAAGTTAAACAAACATTTGACTAAAGAACTAGAGCGTCTTAGGTTGACACCCACGGACGTCTCTGACCTTGAAAATGTCAACACTACCTTGGTGATGCAAGTTTCCTCACTAACCAAGGAACGTGATGATCTTTTGAAGGACAAAGATGCTCTTGAAAATGAGATCTATGACCTTGTAGTTGAAGTTGTAGACTTAAGAGAAACAGTGTCTAAGACTGTTGCTTCTGACCACGATTTGGACAAGTCTAAAAGAAAGAGTGAATGGTTGGAAAATGAAAACGAGTGTCTTAAGAGTGAGGTTGTTTGTCTCAAGAATGAAATAGAAGATCTCCATGATAGGCTTACTTTATTTCAAAAAGGTATGCCCGAATGTAGCACTTCTAGGTCTTCTCCTCACCATAGATCCGATGAAGTCGTTGATCTAAACAAAAGGCTTGACGAGATGACATCTAAATATGAAGAGTTTAAAGAAAGAATCATATATCTCGTGTCTAAACTCAACAACCACACCCATGACTTCATTGTTGAGAAAAGATTGTCCATAGAAAGTGTTAACAATGATGAACTTAAAAGAGAAAAGGAAAAGAATTTGCATCTTCTCTCACGTGTCAATGACTTGACCAATGAACTTGTTAATGCTAAGAACATCACTGAAAAATGGGAAGGAAGTCAAACCGTGTTAAACTTCCTCACGAATCAAACCGAGAAATGTGATAAAGTCGCTGGTTTGGGCTTCAAATGGAACAGTCAGACTGACTGTTGCATCCAGAAGCCTAAAAACGATTTTAGAGGAAGGAAGTATGTAGGTCTTCCCGAATATATTATTTGCAATTATTGTGGTGACAATGGTCATGTTTTTAATGAATGTACAAAACGATTTGATGACATTGACAAGAACACCAAAACATTGAAAGAAATGAACATTAAGAGAGACACCACAAGTTATGTTGATCACAAAAAGGGACCCAAATTCATTTGGGTTCCTAAACTCAAAAACTAATCTTGTGTAGGGCTTGGTGAGAGGCGGCCGCAATTGGTACTTGGATAGTGGATGCTTGATGCGTGTCTTTTATATGATGTTTTACATCCCATTTTACACGCATTTCAGAGCTCATTCTTGTAGTTTATGCTACATTTCTCCCTATTTCCGTCTACTTTCGTATTTTGTACATTATTGCAGAAATGTGAAGAATTCAACGGGAAAATCAAGCCAATCCGTCCCCGAGTAATCTGCATTACATTTGACGTAAAGGAATCACTTAAGAAACGGGCTTGGTGCGCAATTCGAGGCCCAAAAGACAAGTCCACGTGTTTTGAGAAGTCAAGTAGCAGCTCAAGTGGTCGATCGACCATCACCTTCAGTCGATCGACCAATGTTCGGGTTCGAAGCTCTTTGTTTCTTTGAGGAGCGATCGATCGACGATCCTATCAGTCGATCAACCAGCTTGCTATTCCAGACGTGAATTGAAAGACCGTGAATCTTGAAGCCCGTGAAGTTTAGGTTTTGGAATAATTGTTACGCTTGTTTGCTATATAACGTAACACAAACTTTCAGTTTAGGGATCGAAGTTTTTATCTAAGTTTCATACAGTAACTTCCAGTTTTTGTTCATTCGAGTAATTAGGGTTTGGAACATTGTTTTAGCATTGGAATTCTGTTCTTGTTCTTAATCTCTCCTCTGAAATCTCGGTATTCTCTCTGCCCTAATTTCAATTTATTGTTTTATTTTCATCATTAGTATAGATTTGCTAGTTAGTATCCCAAAAGCCAACTATCGTATTATCGCTATTTGTTATTTACTTTAAGCATGAATTCAGTAATCGTTATTAGTTTTAATGTTGTTTTTACCCTTAGCATGAGTAGCTAAATCTATAGTGCTAGGATGTAGGCGATTTATGGCATAGGCGGCAATAGATCATACACGGACTGTCTCGCGTGTTGGTCGATCGACTGACATTGTAGGTTGATCGAATGACCTCGTAGGGTTTTATATTCGTTTTAATTGTTTTAATGTTGTATTTAACGAATCGAATGCATGCGACCAGTTAGATACCTAGTTTATGACTGACCCATTAGATCGAAAGATAGGGAAAGTTATTTGACCATCAATTAAATCGACTAAACTGTGCTAAGATCGAAAGATAGGTATAGTTTAGACCGTTAGTCACTTTTCAGGACGAAAGTTAGTATTAGTGACATTAGGGACCTATAGCGAGATCGAAAGATGCTATTTGTTAAGAGTGGACCGAGAGGACCTCTTTATCTCCCGCCTTACCCGTGTTTGATTGACCGACTTAGTTTCTTTGCCTTGAAGCTATAATGAACCGATCATCCTAGTACCCTTCTTTTATCTGTTTAAATCGTTTATTTAGTTTATTGTCTTTATTCACTTTTAGCTGTAGACCAATTCAATTCAACCCCCACAATAGTTACCTCGGGATCGAACATAAATCAACTAAATTTTACATCCGCCTCCTTGTGGTTCGACCCTGTTACCACTAGCCTAGGTTAGTCTTAATAGGAAATATAAATTTTATCTTTGGTACTCACAACGACGGGTATCAAATTTTGGCGCCGTTCTTAGGTGAGGCAATAGTCCTAATTTTAGTTGTTTTTATTTTTAGTCTTTCTTAGTTTATGGGACATCCGTTCCTTAAACTTTTCTTATATTCTTTTTGTAGTTTCTTCTTATGCGCGAGTCACGGGGTGGAGAATTAGTACCGTTGAACCCCGAGCTTGAAAGATCCTTGCGCGAGTTGAGACGAACACAAAGGGTACTACCGACAGAGGAAGAGCTGAGTACTCTGTCAAGCTATTACGAGAACGATCCGTTCGAAGAAGACCCCTGATCTTCACCGTTTCCACTTCTTGGTAGAGACGAGTTACTTCTCCAGAAATTCCAGTCATGGCCGAGGAAGCGAGTATAGCTAGTCATTACGAGCCGACAGTGAAAACTTATATAAGGGGTTTGAACTACCAGGAGATGCCAGGAAGTTCGAACCAAAGCCTTCATACATTAGCATGGTTGAGAAGAACCGATTCGGGGAGGCAAACGAAGATGCGGCTAAGCATATGGAAACCTTTATTGACTACTGCTTTGTTCCATACCCCCACCACCGGTGGCGTGACCCAAGACCAGATCAAGGAGACTATGTTCATCTTCTCCCTTCGTGATCTTTGCAAGGGAGTGGTATAGAGATTTGGACCGAAGCGCTCGGGGATCACGATTGGAATACATTGGCATTGGCATTCTACAAGAAGTACTTTTATGCTTCAAGGACGATTGCTATTAGAGCTCAAATCACGGGCTTTAAACAAGGGCCAGATGAGAATTTCCACGAAGCATGGGTCCGATTTAAGAAGTTGGTGCGAACCATACCGCACCATGGGTTCGAAAAATGGAGCTTGTGCAATCATTTATACAATGGGTTGTACGATGATCAAAGGGCCATTTTGGATCTTTGCGGCCAATGGAAGATTATTTGAAAATTTGGGAGCAACCAAGGGGTGGAAGATCATTGACGATCTAGCTACCCACAAGGCCGAGTATGGGAATTCTAGAGGGAACCAGAGGAGAGCTGCTGAATCCTCCTCTGTTGCTGCACTTGAGGCTCTCACTGCGAGATTTGACAAGTATGAGCTAGGAGGAGCTTCTAAAGGTGGGATGTACCAAGTCAATCTTTGTGTCGACGGTCCTTTCGTCTATGAAAGGTGTGGAGGTGAGGGCCATGTCTCGAAAAACTGGCCTAGTCCCTTTGAATCTTGTGCTGCCTTTCAACACTATAGGCAGACCAACACTTACTAC
Organism: Silene latifolia; assembly: GCF_048544455.1. Classification (NCBI taxonomy): domain Eukaryota; kingdom Viridiplantae; phylum Streptophyta; class Magnoliopsida; order Caryophyllales; family Caryophyllaceae; genus Silene; species Silene latifolia. Next base: position 53,905,847 of record NC_133536.1, read on the forward strand.
GAGCCAACCCACCCAAACTTGAGTTGGAGAAGCCAAAATGTCCTAAATCCAACTCAAGATCCGCCGTAGCAGCAACCCTATGTGCCCCCTCATCAAAAGCAACAACAATATCAGAAACCTCCTTATGTGCCGCAGCAGCAACAATCGCAGAATTCTGAATTTTCCGAGCTTAAGAACCTGTTGCTAAAGGAGTCCCAAGCAAGAGAGGCCGGGATGAAGCTACTAGAGAGCCAAATAGCTCAATTGGCTAGCAAAAGTAACACTCGAGCCCCCGGACACTTACCGACTCAACCTGAACAAAGGGAGACCCTAAATGCCATCACTTTGAGGAGCGGGTCCACCCTTGATGGTCCTGCCATAGTCGAGGACGCTGTTGAAAAAGATGAGCCGGAAACAAGTCAAAAGAAAGCTTCAACGAATAAATCAAAGAAACTGCCGTCTACCAGGTATATCAGTCGATCGACTGATATACCTAGTCGATCGACTGAAGCATGGGTTACAGGAGCTTCTGGAACTGTACATCTCAGTCGATCGACTGAGGACAGTGGTCGATCGACTGAGATCGCTGCTGATGCTGAGGAATTTCGTCCTTTAATGCCAAATAATCTGCGAGACCACTTGTTTCGGGGTACCACGGTCCCGAAAATTTTGGGGGAAGACCCGAGTGCTGATGGGTCAGTCCCGGTCCGGAAGTTCGACCCAATGACGGTCAATGGTTCTCATTTGAGACGATCTGAGGAGGGGTCTAGCTTCAACAAAGAGAAGGTGATGGACTTTCAGCCTAAGTCCAAGGATGCCGGCGCGCGAGATTTGGAGGAGAGGGCCAAGGTACTTCTTACAACCCCTTACCCGGAGAGGCTAGTGCCGACCAAGGAACAGGTATCTTTCAGCAAATTTGAAAAAGTTATCCGTAGTCTGAATGTACAGGTTCCTTTTCTTGAGTTAGTAAACCAAGTGCCCGCTTATACTAAATTTATGAAACAACTTTTGTCCAAAAAGCGGTCACTTGAGACAGTGCACACTGTCGCACTTACTAAGGAGTCTTGCTCCTATCTGTCTCACACTGCGCCCCATAAGTTAGAGGATCCGGGCAGCTTTTCTGTCCCTTGCAAAATAGGTACCTTCTCTATTGAGAAGGCATTATGTGACTTAGGGGCTAGCATAAGCGTCATGCCCTTGAGTTTAGCTAGGAAGCTTAAGCTGACCCGTTTTGCTATCACAGACATGACAGTTCAGATGGCTGACCGATCTGCGGTCGAGCCTATAGGAGTCCTAGAGGACATACCCGTCCAAATAGGGAAGTTTTTCTTCCCTGTTGACTTTGTTGTCCTTGACATGCCTGAGGATGCCCATATACCGATCATCCTAGGTAGGCCATTTCTGCACACTGCTGGTGCAGTCATTGACGTTGGCTCTGGAACTTTGACCTTCAAAGTTGGCAAACATTCTATCATTTTCGCCCAACCTGCTACCGCATGTGGCCTGTTACTTGTAATACGGTCTCTGAAAAGAAATCGTACTTTGTGCTTCCTGAGTTACCTATCTCTATTACTGCTCCTGTGCTAACCCCTCCGCCCCAGATTGGGAGCAAAATGGAGGAAGAATCTGTTGTTTTAGACATTGCAGGAGCTGGTTTGGGGAAGGATGAGCTGCAGGTCACTCTTGCCGCGACAAAGCCTATCATTCAAAGAGGAGGTCTTGGTTGTCTAAGCTATGGGATTGATGAGGAAGTGGAAGATGAGCCAGCCAAGGTGAGATGGGCTGATTTGGATTCTGACGATTCCAAGGAAGTCCTTGATTGGGGAGATGACAAAGTTGATCCATCGAGCTCTCCAACTGTTGAAGGCCGAGAAGGGTGCAACTGATAAGATGAGCACCATTGAGGCTACCTCTAGTAGCCAGAAGCCGACGAAGTGGGCCATACCTTGGCCTTTCTTGATCAACTACTAGTTGATCAAAAGCTTTACAAACATTTTATTGCCTTCGAACAACTTTTCTTGCTTTTGTGTGCGCGAAAACTTCGCATTTTCTTTTGTTTATCTAGGATTTTAAGCACTTAGACTTTTTTCTGGGTTTTGCGCAATTTTGGGCGCGTATTATTGTGTACTTGCAGGTATTTACAGCTTGTTAGCTCAAATCATTGAGCAAATACGAAGAAATAAGGAGTACAGCAGTACTTTCAGTCGATCGACTGGCCATCATGGTCGATCGACTGAGTTGCGCTTTCCAGGAGCTTACATTCTGTTCATCTAGTCGATCGATTGCCCGTGTAGGTCGATCGACCATAGACACTCTTGTATTTGTTCACGACCTCCCCTGCTTTGTGTTTGGTCGATATGCGGACTTAAGGGAGTTTTCTACTCCACTTTATCTTCCGTCGTTTTATTTATTTCTTTCTTCTGATTTTCCCATTTGTGCACAATTTTACCGCTTCATGATTGTCTTTCTCGGTTTTATTCGTGGTTTTTGTCTGTCTTTCAGGTACTTAATGGTAGCACTGCTGGCTACTGAAACCTCCTAGCTCACGCTGGTTTGGGGAGGTTTCCTTTGCTGCGCTTAAAGTCTTGTGAGTTCCTTGCGTCTACTTTAAGTCATATTTTTATTTCATTTCTCGCAAATTCCCATTTCTCTTTTCTTCATTACATGATTTTGCACAATGGGGACATTGTGCGATTTGGTTTGGGGAAGGGTTTTGCGTCGCATATCATTTGCTTGCATTCACGTTTACATTTTGTTTTGCATTGAGTCGGAACGGTAGTATTTCCATGATGATATTGCATTTTCAGCTGTTTTCGCCTAAGCCTTGCTAGATTAACATGTTATTAGTAGAATCGTAAATGCATATCTACGAGTTTTCGTTACATTCTTGCTGAACTTGAGACTTGACTTAGAAAATTGGCAAGCTACATCATACATTCTGAGATTTAGAGCCTATAACTGGTGACATCTATGACCGGTTTATTTAGGAATGTGAGTAGTACTCCTTATGAGACATGTTTCCTTAATTTGCATAAATATGAACTTGATCTACTTAATACCTGTATGCATTCGGTTTGTGGTTTGTTGACACATGTGGTAGAGGTTTTCCTTTATTCATTATGCCCATAAGCTCCACACTGCCAAAAATATCCCTTTTTGTCCCATTTACTACATCCTACATTTAGCCTGTCCTTTGTCAAGCTAGTAGTTTAGTTTTTGGGATTGTTACTCATTTTTGGTGGCATATGCTCTGTTGAGATGATGATTGGAAAATGAAGGAGAAAGAAATAGAAAAAAAAAAAGAAAAAAAAAGATGAAAAAGATTCGAAAAAAGAAAAGAAAAAAGAGTTCTGTACTGTTCATAGCAGTCGATCGACTGCCCAATATAGTCGATCGACTGAAGTTCGAGAAAGAAAAAAAGAAAAAAAAAAGGAGAAAAAATCAATTCGCATAATTCAATCCTTATCTTTTGGCGATTTTTGCTCCCATGATTCATTTATATCTTATGGGGAGTTTATTGATTTAGTATTTTGGAGACTGTGAGATTTGTGCTTGATATAGCACTGTTTCGTTTGATTATGAGCAAGAAGTTGGATGTTGCCACTTGGTTCCGTTTTGGTACTAGCTTGATCACCTGTACCTCCACTTTACCATGAAATGTTTTGCCTCTTCTTACCCATACCTCACATATCCCATATATACCTCGGCATGTGTCATTGGTCATCTGTTTGGTTGGAATGCATATGTACGGTCATAGAGATCATTTTCATATTTTATTGCTGGCATGTTCTTATAGGTCGTAGTTAGGTGAGAGTCACTACAAAATTAATTCTTTCTATCTTACAAATATTCACCCGTACTTATTGAGTGATTTGAGCGACCCGTGAGAGTCCAATTTGATAAGTCTCTACGATGTGATTGTGATTTTTTGACGGCTTCATAACTCGTTTGCATGATTCATTTGCTAGTTGATTGTTGGTTGTGCATTAAATTCGGTTTAGGCTTAACAGTTTGCATTTCGCTCTGAGATTGAACTCGTTCCATTAGGTCATTAGATCGAGTCTAGTTCTTACTTGGGGACAAGCAAGGGTTCGGTTTGGGGAAGTTTGATGCGTGTCTTTTATATGATGTTTTACATCCCATTTTACACGCATTTTAGAGCTCATTCTTGTAGTTTATGCTACATTTCTCCCTATTTCCGTCTACTTCCGTATTTTGTACATTATTAAAGAAATGTGAAAAATTCAACGGGAAAATCAAGCCAAATCCGTCCCCGAGTAATCTGCATTGCATTTGACGTAAAGAAATCACTTAAGGAACGAGCTTGGTGCGCAATTCGAGGCCCAAAAGACAAGTCCACGTGTTTTGAGAAGTCAAGTAGCAGCTCAAGTGGTCGATCGACCATCACCTTCAGTCGATCGACCAATGTTCGGGTTCGAAGCTTTGTTTCTTTGAGGAGCGATCGATCGACCGATCTATCGATCGATCGACGACTTGCTATTCCAGACGTGAATTGAAAGACCGTGAATCTTGAAGCCCGTGAAGTTTAGGTTTTGGAATAATTGTTACGCTTGTTTGCTATATAACGTAACACAAACTTTCAGTTTAGGGATCGAAGTTTTTATCTAAGTTTCATACAGTAACTTCCAGTTTTTGTTCATTCGAGTAATTAGGGTTTGGAACATCGTTTTAGCATTGGAATTCTGTTCTTGTTCTTAATCTCTCCTCTGAAATCTCGGTATTCTCTCTGCCCTAATTTCAATTTATTGTTTTATTTTCGTCATTAGTATAGATTTGCTAGTTAGTATCCCAAAAGCCAACTATCGTATTATCGCTATTTGTTATTTACTTTAAGCATGAATTTAGTAATCGTTATTAGTTTTAATGTTGTTTTTACCCTTAGCATGAGTAGCTAAATCTATAGTGCTAGGATGTAGGCGATTTATGGCATAGGCGGCAATAGATCATACACGGACTGTCTCGCGTGTTGGTCGATCGACTGACATTGTAGGTCGATCGACTGACCTCGTAGGGTTTTATATTCGTTTTAATTGTTTCAATGTTGTATTTAACGAATCGAATGCATGCGACCAGTTAGATACCTAGTTTATGACTGACCCATTAGATCGAAAGATAGGGAAAGTTATTTGACCATCAATTAAATCGACTAAACTGTGCTAAGATCGAAAGATAGGTATAGTTTAGACCGTTAGTCACTTTTCAGGACGAAAGTTAGTATTAGTGACATTAGGGACCTATAGCGAGATCGAAAGATGCTATTTGTTAAGAGTGGACCGAGAGGACCTCTTTATCTCCCGCCTTACCTGTGTTTGATTCAGACCGACTTAGTTTGCTGCCGCCAAAGCTATAATGAACCGATCATCCTAGTACCCTTTTTTATCTGTTTAAATCGTTTATTTAGTTTATTGTCTTTATTCACTTTTAGCTGTAGACCAATTCAATTCAACCCCCACAATAGTTACCTCAGACTGAACATAAATCAACTAAATTTTACATCTGCCTCCTTGTGGTTCGACCCTGTTACCACTAGCCTAGGTTAGTCTTAATAGGAAATATAAATTTTATCTATGGTACTCACAACGACGGGTATCAATGCTCTCGTCACATGACGGGTGATAGAAGCCAATTCCTCTCACTTAAAGCGTATGATGGTGGCACGGTAAGGTTTGGTGACAACAAGAAAGGTGAAGTAATTGGTATTGGAAAGGTTGGTAAGTCATCCTTACTTTGTGTCGACAATGTGCGGCTTGTCAAAGGTTTGAAACATAATCTCCTTAGCATTTCTCAACTTTGTGATAAGGGTAATTTTGTTGAATTCCGTGCCAATATGTGTCGAATTTTTGATGCCTCCACTAATGAACTAATACTCGAAGGAAGACGTGTCAAAGATGTTTACTTAACTAATTTGAACTCTCTATACTGTCACACCATGTCTTGCATGAGTGTAATGAACAATGATCCTTGGTTATGGCATAAAAGGTTTGGTCATGTTAGTACAAAAACTCTTAATACCCTTAAAAGACTTGACTTATTTGAAGGCATTCCCAATATAAAGTTTGATTTTGATAAAGTATGTGATGAATGTGCTAGAGGTAAACATGTTAAAAGTTCCTTTAAATCCAAAAGAATTATGAGTACATCTCAACCTTTGCAACTTTTACATATCGACTTGTGTGGACCAATGAGAACTAGAAGTAGAGGTGGTAGTCGTTATGTGTGTGTCATTGTTGATGATTACTCTAGGTTCGTTTGGGCACTCTTCCTAAGCTCTAAGGATGAGACATTTGATGAGTTTCTAATTTGGTTAAGAAAGATTCAAAATAAACTTGGTTTAAAACTTATCTCAATGAGAACCGATCACGGAACCGAATTCGAAAACTCATCATTTGGTGCTTATTGTGATGACAATGTTGTAGACCATAACTTCTCGGCTCCTAGAACCCCACAACAAAATGGTGTGGTTGAAAGGATGAATAGAACCCTTGAAGGAATGGCTAGAACAATATTATTATCTAGTAAGTTGCCTAAGAACTTTTGGGCCGAAGCGGTAAATACCGCTTGCTACATTCATAATCGTGTCATGATAAGGAGTATATTAAATAAAACTCCCTATGAATCGTTACGTGGAAGAAAACCCAACATTTCATATTTTAGATGTTTTGGAAGCAAATGTTTTGTTCATAACAATGGTAAAAACAACTTGGGTAAGTTCGATCCACGTAGTGATGAAGGAGTATTTATTGGGTACTCCGATCATAGCAAGGCCTATAAAGTTTACAATAAACGAACCTTGTTAATTGAAGAAAGCATCCATGTCATTTTTGATGAATCTAGTGTGCTTGGACAGGTACAAAACATGGATGATGATGATGAGGATGAGGATGATGAGTTTGAGATTGGTCTTGTTCGAAAAGACTTCGTGTTCACGGATGAAGAAGCTCCCAAAGACTGAATTGCAACAGAACATACGAGACTGTCACCTTCAAAGGAGATCAGCAACTCAGGGGGAACACGTAGCACCTCTGATTCTTCTATGGAAGCAACAGACCCAACGACTGTTGCATCCACCTCCAGAACTGAAGTAACCCAAAACAGTGAGGATGAAGAACCTTCCAGGCCAATAGAAACAGTCACTCTGACTGATGCTGTTGAGGGGGAACAAGAAACCATTGTTCCAAAGAAGTGAAAACATCAAAGCTCTCATCCACTCACTAATCTCACAAGTGATCTCAACTCGGGAATTCGAACAAGATCATCCGTTAACAATCTCGCTCATGTCAATGATTATTGTGCCCACAATGCCTTCCTTTCTCAAATTGAACCTTCAAATGTAACAGTCGCATTGACTGATGCAGACTGGTTGCTTGCAATGCAAGAAGAGCTCAATCAATTCAAAAGAAACGAGGTATGGCACTTAGTCCCTAGACCGCCTAATCGTACCGTCATTGGTACTAGGTGGGTCTTTCGCAACAAGCTTGATGACTCGGGAGAAATCGTAAGTAACAAGGCTAGACTAGTGGTGCAAGGTTATAACCAACAAGAGGGTATTGATTACGATGAAACCTATGCACCGGTAGCTAGACTTGAGGCCATACGATTGCTTATAGCTTTTGCGGCTCACAAAGGCATTAAACTCTTCCAAATGGACGTCAAAACCGCTTTCTTAAATGGATATTTGGAAGAAGATGTCTTTGTAGAGCAACCACCGGGTTTTGAGAACAATGACTTGCCTAACCATGTTTTCAAATTAGACAAAGCTCTTTATGGTTTAAAACAAGCACCAAGATATTGGTATGATAGATTGTCTAAATTTCTTATTGAAAATGGTTTTAAAAGAGGCTCCGTTGACAAAACATTGTTCTTGAAGCAACAGTCCAGTGAACTGTTGGTTGTACAAGTATATGTTGATGACATTATATTTGGTGCAATAAATGAACTCCTTTACTTATATTTTTCGGAACTAATGAAATCAGAGTTTGAAATGAGCATGATGGGTGAGCTAGGATTCTTCCTTGGGCTCCAAATTAAGCAATCAAAGGATGGAATCATGATCCATCAACAAAAGTATATTAAGGAAATGCTTAAGAAATTTGGGATGACTAATGGTAAGCCTCATGATACACCTATGGTAGCCGGGTCCAAATTGGACAAAGATGAACTCGGTAAGAATGTTAGTGATAAGGTGTATAGAGGTATGATAGGCTCACTTCTTTACTTGACCGCAAGTCGTCCCTACATTCTCTTTAGTGTTTGTTTATGTGCTAGATTCCAAGCAAATCCGAAAGAATCACATTTCAAAGCCGTTAAACGAATTCTTCGGTATTTGATTGGAACACAAAATCTTTACCTATGGTACCCTTTACATTGTCCTTTTGATCTTATAGGCTTTTCGGATGCGGACTATGCGGGGTGCACGGTGGATAGAAAGAGTACCTCCGGAATTGCAACGTTCTTGGGTCCTTGCTTGACTTCTTGGGCCTCAAAGAAACAAAACACGGTAGCTCTTTCTACGGCCGAAAGTGAGTACGTTAGTGCGGCACATTGTTGTTCTCAACTCCTTTGGGTAAAACAACAACTCTTGGATTTTGGTATTATTTTTGACTCCATTCCCTTAATGTGTGATAATACGAGTACAATAAATATTTCCAAAAATCCTATTCAACACTCTAAAACCAAACATATTGATATTCGTCACCATTTTATTCGTGATCATGTGGAAAAAGGACATATTAAACTTATCTTTTGCAAGACCGAAAATCAAATTGCCGATATTTTCACTAAGCCACTTGCAAGAGAACATTTTGAGAAATTTAGACTAGAAATTGGGTTAATTAATAGCTCGTGATTTTTAGTGTGAGTTTTACAAAATTCCTTAATTGATTAAATTAAAATTGGATATATGTTATTAAGTGTTCTAAGTGCATTGACATCATGTTTAGACCAAAAATTGACACCGTATTTGTGAGTCGGTAATCACTCAACCTCATATCTAAATTTACGTTTATTATATGCTACCTTGCGTTTTTATTTCGAGTGATTAAATATGTTTAGTTGGGCCAACCACCTCACTTACCACATTTAATGGGCCATTAACTACCTCAACCCAAAACCTATGCCTACCCGTCCAACCATCCTAATCCACTAAACCTTTCATCTCCAAATCCACAAAACTCCCTCATCTCACCTACCTATTAACCCACCATGGTCAAGACATCTTTCAATACCCACATACCCATCAAACCAACAAACTTGACCTCACCACCTGTCACGTCACACCCACCGACATCAACAACTACAACAATGACTTCAACCAAAATCTCCTACGCATTCCCTCCTCAAACCTCAAACACGACTCCTTCAACAAACCCAGATCCACCAAACCCACAACCATCACCGAACCCCTCTGACCCACCATCATCCGACGACATCCCCATCTCCACTATGGTAGGACGACGCACACGAGGAGGTCGGAAGAAAAGCTCCACTGTTCCGAGTTCTTCCTCTGAACCGGTTACGGTGGTTGTTGAAGATGTTGAAGAAGAAACCGAGTTTGATTTGAATGAGAATCCCACCAAGTCCGGTGAGTCTGACCCGACTCCGGCGAAAAAGAACAACAAAAGGAAAGAAAAAGCCTCTTCATCCCATTTACCCCCAATTTCAGAAAATGTTGAACAAAGTAACATCGAAAACCCCATTGTTGATACTCCAATTGAAAATCCTAGTGAACCTCCCCAGAAAAAATCGAAACCATTGAAGAAAAAGCTTGTATACCTTTCTTCCTCTGATCCGGTCTCCCTAACCTCAAAATGGGACTTGGCCATTGTTTGGGATCATCTTGAGAGCATAGACCTCCCTACTTCCATTTACAAAAACTGTGAGAGGTTGATGAACATCAAAGCAATTCACTCTCCTCGGGTTTACAACCAAACCTGGTTTGAGCCGCCTGCATTTCATTCAGTCCGTGACATGGTCTTAGCTCAAGGTTGGGAAAAATTATTGGAAATGCGTGAGCCGGTGTTTGTGAGCGAGGTGATTCAGTTCTTTGCAACTGTTCGTGTTGATAAGTCGGGTGAATCTCTTATGGCTAAGGTGAACGGTAAGCCTCTTAAACTGTCTCAATCTGATTTCGCTACCGCCCTTGATATTCCTGTCGGAGGATATGACAAACTCCCCTCCGAAACATGGGTCGCTTTACCTTATGCCTCACCACTTAATGTCGCCCAAGTCGTGTGTCCCAAAACTGTCTCTCCCGGTCCAGTGAGCAACACTCAAATACCCCCTCCTCTCCGAATCATTTTTAACATGCTTTGTAGGTCTATTTATCCCTCGGGTGATAGGGGAAAACTCACCATAGCCCAACAATACTTAATCTATCATATTGCCACCCACAAAAAGGTGAACTTAGTTGGGTTAATGTTTAAGCGTTTTCATCTCATCTCGACCAAACTTCGTAGACCTTCCTCTAGCATGATTCACTTACCCTATGGAATGTGGTTGTCGGTTGTGCTCAAGGCACAAGGGGTTTTAGTGAATACTAGCTTGGGTTCGTTGGATATGTGTGATGTTATGAGTGATGGTCAAATGGGGAACATGCTTATTAAAATTGAAAATGATGAATTAATTTCGGTGAAAATTAAGAAGGACCCGGAGGTTGGGTCATCCAGTCAGGTAAATACGGGTGGTATGCGAAAAGTGCTTAATGCCGTGGCTGAGTTGAGTGCGTGGCTTAAGGAAGATGCTCGTCAAAAGGACTTGGCAATCTCGGCCCTTACTTCTACTATGGACCTCATCCGTGGTGAGGTGGATATCATTTCCACCCTTGTGTCAACAAAAGAAGTCGGTGATGATGCTCATGTGGATGATGATCCTTTGGGTAGTGGCTCGGATGGTGAACAAGCCTCCTCCCCTTAGCCTATCCTTCCCTCTCGGCCCTCTTAACCTTTTACCCGTGCCCTTTCATTTTGTTCCACTTTGGTTGTGCCCCTCTAAGACAATATTTTCTTTACTTGTTATTTTGACATTTGGTGGTGTACTTTAAACTTTATTTAGCCATGGTGAGCTATGGTTAACTTATGCTTAATCCGTATGCTTATGTTGACCTTGTTACCTTGTCACGATTACATGTGTCTTTTTGTGTTTTCTTGTGAATTATTTGCACTCTAATGCTTTTGACATCCCTATCCGTTTGATGATGTCAAGAGGGGGAAAAGGTAAACTCATGCTCTTAATCTCCTTGCATATTGATTAACTAATGTCTATGTCTAACCTTCTTAGTTTTGAATCTTGTTTTGGGGCAATGTAAAATTGTCATGGTAGCTTGATTCTAGCTTTTGCCTTAGGTAAGGTAATATTGTCCTTTCTCTATCATTTGATCTTGCTTGCTTAAAATCTTGAATCAAGGTGTTTACATTGCTTATACATTCGTTTGGGGCTTGTCATCATCAAAGGGGGAATTTGTTGGGTTCCTTATGTTGATGATAACATGCCCATTTGATTTGTGTCATCTTAGTTTACCTTTTCAGGATATATGATCATATCAAGCTTGGATTAAGAAGTGTTGAAGTTGTTAATCATCCCCTTGTAATAAGTCGTTGTGTCATCTAATGTACAAGTGAGAAAGTAGAGTATATTAGAGTAATAGAAACAGTCCAGACGACTGTTGCTTTTACAAGTAAACAACTGCTTGGATTGATTGCCACAACTCGTAAAACTTGAAGTCTCTTTTTATCTTTCAAATGCTCTCACGTGACTCTTATTTTTCAAAGATAAAAATCAGATTTTTATTAAGGAGATGGTCTTCATTAAAGAGTGGTTTGAATTATTATTTTCAAAATGTTTCCTCTTTATGCAAATTCAACCCTTTGGCTCTTTAAGAAAACAAAGAATGCTTTTTGCCATTTTAGTGTTAACTTGTCATCATGTGACTTGTCTTTTCTCTCTTTGTTTTCTGAATTTGCATGAGCTTTTAAGGATATCTTTCAAACCATCTTTCCCTATTCTTGCCTTTGCAAAAGAGCCCTCTTTGGTGCAAGTTTTGGGTGGTTGCAAATGCCCTTCACATGTGAGGTCTTTGACCCTTCAAAACCATAGCAACCCCTTCATTCACCTCCTCTATATAAGACGTGCCATCCTCCTCATAAAATCCAAGACTTTTCTGAATTAATTCTTCCATCTTTGCAAATCATTTTTAAAGCTTAAAAATCGTGTTTATTTGCAAAAATCTTTAAAAGTCTTCAAGTGTCTTCAAGTTGTTACAGTCGTGGCTACTGTTGCTTTTCTATACTAAACTCTCTTGCTTATGAATTGTTGATCTTGTAAAAGTTGTCCATCTCTATTCTTTGTTAAGAATGTGTTAGTGGAAACTTGATCCTATAACATTCTAAGTGTGTTAGTAGAGTTTAGGACGGAGTAGTCTTTAACTCTTGACAACCGGAGTAGGTTGTGAGTTGGCAACCGGAGTAGGTTGCGAGTTAGCTTGTCATAAGAACGGAGTAGTTCTTGTACTAGCTTTACAACCGGAGTAGGTTGGTGTCTTTTATTGTAAGGGTCTTTTAGTTGTCGGAGTAGATCACTAAAAGAAAGCAATAAAAAGGTAGATTGGACGTAGGCACTTGAGTATTTGCCGAACCAATTCAAAAATCTCGTGTTCATTTGTTTTACTTTATTTCCGCTGCAATTTACTTTGTTTGTTTGTTTTGCTTTGCTTAACCTTAGAAGTAACAGTTCATCATACTGTCGCATTTGGTCTGCAGTCATATTCCACAAACTGAGACAAATAGATACAGTCAGAACGATTGTTGCTTTCATACTTCAGCAAACATCCATCGTGATACTTGTTCAATCTTTCAATATTATTCAAAGTATCTTCTCATCTCTTTTGTCCTCGTAACTCACTTTAATTCAATAAAGTTGGAGTTATAAATTTTTAAATAGTACCTAATTCACCCCCTCCCCCTCTTAGGTACTTGAATCCATAAACTCAACAAGCTGTCTGCGGTTGTTATCTCTGGTTCTCGAGGTGCGTCCTCGGCTGAGTGGAGTCACTTGTGGGAGTGGCTTCACGCCCTAGTTTCGCCCTCCGTGGAACCTGCCACGGGAGGGGATGTGCACATTAATGGGACAGGGTTATCGCTCGGTATGATAAGCGGGGCTTAGGTGGGAACGGCTGCGGTCCCCCACTGGCAGGGCTGGTCCAGTGGACAGTCGGTGACGATGATTGATTGGTGGCGATGTGGCTGGTGTGTGTGCTTTTGTGTCTGCATTATTATGTCAGTGGTTGGTGTGTCTCTTCAGTTACTGACCTTGTGTGGTTTTGCCTTTTTGTTTGCTTCTGTTGTGTCTGTCGTGATCCCTTATGGTGAGCAGTCAGTCTTAGCAGGTGATATCATGGATGATAACTGGATACTTGGCGGGATGAGTCTTTCACGAGTCATGACAGAAGTGTAGATCACATAGTTGATAGTAGTCCGAGTTGTATCTTTGTATATCGTAGTTGGTTAATCACTGTAATGTAACTTAATTGTTCTTTTATCGACATTTTATTATTACTGTCCTCGGGCAACCGAGATGGTGATGTCCTTATATGCTAAGGAAGGTCTTGTTAAGGCTCCTTGGTATATGGGGCTGTCACAAAATGGTATCAGAGCGACGATTTTGGAACCTGTAAGAAATGAGCCTAATGAATGTAGTGAGTCTAATAAAATGAACCTGGTGTATGTATATTGAGAGCCCCAGCTGATGCTAGATTTTGGGTGAGAAGGCGCCCTCATTTCGAAATCATGGCCCCATTATGCTTAAGCCAGTCACCGGTTATGGGAATATCGAGTCGGGAAGTATGTGCCTAGTGTGTATAATAGTGATGTTAGGAACATTTGTGGTGGAGTCTTTATGGATGTTAGTGTGCATAATTGTGATTAGAACTGTGAGAATCTATAGCTGAGTAGTAATGGAAGTGGTGATATGTTTGTAATACGTGACAGTGTGTATGATGTTGTGTTGGTAATGTTTGTTCCTAGTGATTGGCAATAGTACTTGATATGGAAGGGATTGTGAGTGTGGTGTGTGATAACGGTGGTAATTAGTAAGTTTTGAATGAGTCGTAGCAGCTGACCAAGTAGTACTTGGGGGAATGTAATGTATGAATGTTTAAATGCTTCCGCAATGTGGTGTAATTAAGTTGATTAAACTACTTGATAATTGTTGTGTGTCATGGTTAAACTGTTAGTACGCTTGAATGATAAGGAATGGTTACTTGATAGACGTATGTCTAGAATGACATTATTAGAAGTTATTTTGTTGTGGTCACGATTGTATGATCATAAGTGAAACGAAGCGTGTTGGATGTATACATGAGAAAGCTAATAGTAAAATCAGTTGGTTGCGTAATGTTGTCATAGAATGAACGAGTTGCACAAAGTAATGGGTTTGTTAATGATGCGTTGTATTAGTGTGATAGTATTTCATCGTGAATGAGTATAATAATCTGGGTCGATGTCCAAATTCATTTTTGGAATCGACACGAGTTGCTGTTTTGCAGGAATATTTAGTTAATCTTATATTTCCGACCGTGTACCTAGCCTTACTTGACCGAGTACGAGTGCTGATGTGACTCATATTTAAGCATATTTAGTCCCCGAATTAGCCTCATTCCTATGCTTTTTAGTGCATAATTGGGTCATTTACAATCTTTAGTTTCTCGTTTTGCATATTCTTTGAGGTTTTGATCCCTTGGTAGGAAAGGAGTGCAAACCTTGCATTTTCATGGAAAAATGGAGCTAAATTGATCAAATTCAATGACCAAGCATCAAAGGGAAGACGATACTAGAAGGCCTATGTAGATAATAAAGTAGATTGGGCAATGATGAAAGGATCCTTGCATCCCCAACAAGATCCCCAAGGATTGTTGAGGAAAGAAGAAAAGAGAAGTGCTGACCCAGGATCCGAGCGTCTCCCTGCCCAGGACGAGCATCTCCCTGCCCAGAATCCGAGCGTCCCGATGCCAAGACGCTCGTCTTGAGGCCAAAAAATCCGAGCGTCTCTCCCCTGACCCGCTCGGATTCCCTTGCAGAACCCACCGTGCCTACTTCCTAGACGCTCGGGATGAGCAGATTTCCTGGAGACTACCAAAACGGAGATGAGCATCTCCTTGGAGAGGAGCACTTCCTCAACTTTTCTTAAGGGTCTTAATAGTCATTTAAGCCCTTAGTAACCCTAATCCTTGTACCTAATCTCTAGTATAAATACCCCATTGTACTACCTAGATTAGGATGTCATCTTAAGAGGATCTTAATCTCATCTTAATCTTATCCTAATCAAGTCTCAATACTCTCTTAATCTTGTAATCAACTCTTAATTTAGCATTAATACAAATCTCATTTCTTAATCTTTCCTTAATTTCTCTATTGTTCATCATTTATTTTGGGTAATTAGAAGATTATTTGGGTTTATTTGGAGGATTGACAACCTTGCATCAATCATCAAGTACTTCTATTATTCTTTGCTTTATTATTTGGAATCATCTTTATAGGTATAATTCTATCTTAATCCCTTTTTAATTATTGTTAATCATCTTCATTTGTTCATCATGTTTTGCCTTGCTTAGTATGATTGACAACCTTGTTAGCATGTTAAACTTGATAATGAGTGAGTAGTTTCCTTAACTAGGGTTAATGGGGAATTAAGGGAAACCAACATGGGGATTGATTCATGCTTAATCTAATATGTTTTCATAATTAATTTGCTTGCTTGTTGTGATTTCAACTTATGCACATGTTATGATTGATGAAATGCGAGACTATGAATCCTTGCATTTTTTACCCATCACCTACCTTTTCAATGAGACTTGTAATACATAAATCAACTCGAGTCTCATTAGACCATGCATATAGTTGGATAGGGAGGATTAAGTCGACTTGTAGGTGTTGTACAATCTAATCGATTCGGCTCCGGGACCCAAACCTTCTTAGGGATTGTAAGATATACACTAACTCGATCCCATCATAACAATAAGTGCTTGCATCTAGTAGAGAACATGTTTGTATGATCAAATCCCATGAATCCCCTATGAACCCATGACACCCTAGTGCTTTTAATCAATTGTTTACATCTCATTTTAATCATCTTGCTTGTTTTCATTCCTTTGCTTTTATATTGTTGATTAGTTTAGTTGATCTCCTACCTCAACCCAAATTGTGACACCCTTAGACACAACCATTTGCAATCGAAAATCCTACATCAATACCCGTCCCTTGTGATCCGACCTTTACTTACCTCTTTACTAAGAGTAGAGTAGTTTGTGAAGTTATAAATATTGTTTTGGTCTAGGTAACTTTTGACGACGAGTAACAAAACCGATCATCGACCAAAAATGGCGCCGTTGCCGGGGACGGTGTTAACTTGATTTGATTTTCTTTGATTGTTTTTAGTTGTGTCTTTCTTTGCCTTGGGGAAGTAAAAATCCTCAAGATACTTCTCATCTTTTTCTCTTAGCGCATTTTGCAGTATGGATATTATAGATTGTTTTGTTGAGGACCACTTGAGTATACCTTTCTTCAAAGACCCCATGCAAGCATTGGAAGCCTTAGAAGCAAGTGAGGCCAAAAATATGCATTGGGAATTGGAAGTAGATCTTCTTGAGGCCGCTCTAGCCAACAAAGAACTTACTCATGAGCAATCCGTATTGGTACATAACATTCTTGTGGAAGCATATCAACCCATAGAAGAAGAACAAGCCATAGAAGACGATATCATACAAGCCGAGGAGCTAGAAGAATTTGTCATGGAATTTGAGTATGACGAGATTAGTGAGCTTGAAGAACAAGTTGAATATGCCATGAGAATGGAATGTCTAATGGAAATGGAGCAAGTTCTTAATGAACCTTCAATGGAGGAAAGTGAGGTACAAGTTTCAACTCTAAAACCCCTTCCCCCAAATTTGAAATATGCTTACCTTAATGAATCTAAGACTAAACCCGTGATTGTTAATAACAAACTTGATGAGAACCAATTGGGAAAATTGCTTGATGTGTTGAAACAACATGAAAAGGCTATAGGTTATAGTCTAGATGATCTTAAGGGGATAAGTCCCAATTTTTGCATGCATAGAATTCATCTAGAAGAAGACCATAGACCTACCATCCAATCTCAAAGGAGATTAAACCCCCACATGCAAGAAGTTGTAAAAGCGGAGGTTATGAAGTTACTTGATGCGGGAATCATATATCCTATATCGGATTCCTTGTGGGTTAGCCCCGTTCAAGTGGTACCTAAGAAAGGAGGTACCACGGTGGTAATAAATGATAAGAATGAGCTAATACCCACAAGGAAGATCACCGGTTGGCGTATGTATATTGACTATCGAAAATTGAATTCCGCAACAAGAAAGGATCATTTCCCCTACCATTCATTGACCAAATGCTTGAGAAGTTAGCCTCTAACAAGTTCTTTTGCTACCTTGACGGGTATTCGGGATTCTTCCAAATTCCAATACACCCGGATGACCAACATAAAACCACCTTCAAATGCCCTTATGGTACGTTTGCATATAGGAGAATGCCTTTTGGCTTATGTAATGCCCCCGCTACTTTCCAAAGATGCATGATGAGTGTCTTCTCCGAATATCAAGAAACCATAATGGAAGTCTTCATGGATGATTGATGCGTGTACTTTATATACGGTTTTTACCTTATTTCTACACGCATTTCTATACTTTTTATGTAGCATTTAGCTACGAATACCCCCGAATATTCTACTTTGGTTTGTTTTATGTAATTTGCAGGAATTAACCAAAGAGGAGCTAAATCGAGCCTTAATTCGTCCCATTTGCATGCATTTATGGAGAACGAGGAGCCGGAGCTTGGAAATCTAACATTTGGAAGACGCGTGAGCTGGATTCGGGAAGTATTTCAAGGTTTAACGTGCTTAAACAGCTCGATCGAGTGATTTATTGCTCGATCGAATGCTTTATATGCTCCAAGTTGCTCGATCGAGCAGTGCAAGTTTATACAAGATAAGACATTGCGAGAACTACTCGATCGAGTGGTTTAATTCCACTCGATCGAGAGGTTTTGTGCTCAGTTGCTCGATCGAGTGGTTTAATTCCACTCGATCGAGTGGTTTGTCCTGCTATTGTTTATTTTCCGCCTAATTTCGTATGGGCTTTTGTAATTAGTCCATAGATTAGGTTTAGAGTGGATTTTTCGTATAAGACCAGAGGAGTGAACAACGTAACTCCTCTCCTCTCTCTCTTCCCCCCCTGTTCGACACTCTTAATTCTTTATACATTTTTACTCTATACTTTGCTACTCGGATTTGGATTACGATTGGTATTATCATTCATCTTTAATCTTTTAATTATAATTATTATTGTTATTGTGTTGTGTTCTTCCCTATCATTTCATCTCTACCTATTTCGATTTCTATTAGTTTCTATAATGTTTAGTGTTAATTATTTATATGTTGTTATTGTCAATTCAATGATGAGGCGTAGCTAATTCCTTTAATATGTTAGGATTAGGGAAACCATGGTAGAAACATGTTAGGATCGACATGATTAGATTAGTTTCGCGATAAGAATTGTATTAATCAATATAATTGTGTTTAGGTTGAATGAATGCATGCAGGAGACCGATTAATTTGTTACCCCCGACCTGGATCGAAAGATTGGAAGGGAAGGCTTGCTTAATTACAATAGGTGACACCTAATTAGGGCGAAAGCTAAGTTAGGAAGACCCTAGGGCGATTAGAGACCGAAAGGGTATAATCGTAGGTTTAAGGACCGGAAGGTGACGACCTCGCTCTTCTTATCAATATTTTAATCGACTCAGTTGATCCGATAGTGTTGCTGCCACGGTAGACCGATTCCTAGCATATTTCTCTCTTTTATCGGATTTACCCCTGTTTTTCCTCCTTATTTTCTCTGCTTTACTCTTTCCCTCACTCTCATTAGTTTAGAATCAATCATTTAAAACCCCCTATTTTGGTTACCGAGACGAACTTAGACAAAGCTGACATCTTCCCATCTCCCTGTGGAGATCGACTCGACTTCCCTAGCTATATTAGTTAGAGCCAGTTGGTATTTTTGACAGGTATACGACTGACGTGTTAAATTTTGGCGCCGTTGCCGGGGAGGTGGCACAATTTTGTTGCTTTAATTAAGTTTGTTTCTCGTCTCAGGGAATTTATTCCTTGAGGCTGATCTCATTTCTGCAAAGTTTTGATTAGTTTTGCAGGTTGTTCGTTTGCTTTGTAAGTCTGTTTGCCAGAATGCCTAAATTACAGGTTTGTTCGATTACTGAGCATATAGAGCCATGTGGTAGATGTGGCATGGAAGGGCATGACCCTATTGGATGCCTGGGAAGTATAGAGCGCGTCCTTGCTTATCAGAAATACAAGCAAGGAGTCCCTTTTTCTCAGCTGTATGAAGAAATAAAGAATGTCTCTGCTCTTTCTACGCCAGCGCCGCAGCCAGTTTCTCCTCCTGCAAATGAGGAGATTGCCGAATTGAAATCTTTTATGTTGAGCATATCACAACAATTTGATGAGAAGTGCAATAAGAAAGAAGCTGTTATAGCGGAATTAAGAGAACAAGTCGCGCAGTTATCACTCGCGAAAGACCAAGCCAAGCTTCTACCGATGTGTAACCCAGCCAATGCAACGAATTTCCAAGTTGGCCTTACTCATGAAGGGCCAAAAGGACCGGAAGACGGGGTTTTGATAGCTGACGATGCCCCGGAGGATGATATAGATGAGTTTTTAGAAGAACTACTAGCTGCGTGCAATGCAGACACTCGATCGAGTGAAAAATCAACTCGATCGAGTGAATTAATTCATCCCATCACTCGATCGAGTGATAATTATGGTCGATCAAGCATTGCAGAAATTGAAAATGGTCGATCGAGTGATATTCTTACTTGATCGACTAAATTTGCTGAAGAACTCACTCGATCGAGTGATAAAAACGCTCGATCGAGTAAATCAGAAAAGGACATCACTCGATCGAGTGATAATAATGGTCGATCGAGTACATTGCAATGTGAAACCACTCGATCGAGTGGTAATTGTGCTCGATCGAGTACCAGAAGTGGCGGAGATCCTATTTTACTATCTAATTCCGCTACCGTGTCATCTTCCCCTGCTGCGGAGGTGTCACGCATTGATAAAGGTAAAGAGAAAGTTGCGGGTCCACTCATTGCTACCAGAGTGCCCTTCCTAGGTCGTCTGAAGGACGCAAAGATCGAGCGACAGTACGGTAAGTTTGTGGATGTTATGAAGAACCTCCAGGTAACTGTCCCTTTTTCCGAACTTGTTACTCAGGTACCTACTTACGCTAAGTTTATGAAAGATATTGTGACGCGTAAGAGAAATTTAAGTGAATTTGAGACGATTTCATTTATGGAAGAGTCTAGTAATTTGCTTTTAAATAAGGGTCCACCTAAAATGAAAGACCCGGGCAGCTTTTCTATTACCTGTATTATAGGCAACGTGGTCATTGATCAAGCTCTTTGTGATTTAGGAGCCAGTGTTAGCGTCATGCCCCTTCCTGTCTGCAAGAAACTGAACATGCGTCATTTTAAAGTGACTAACATTACCCTACAGATGGCTGATAGATCTGTTAGGAAGCCTCTAGGTGTCTTAGAGGACGTGCCTGTGAAAATAGGCAAGCTCTTTATCCCAGTGGATTTCATTGTTTTAGATATAGCTGAGGATACCCGGAGCCCAATTATCTTAGGAAGACCTTTCCTTTGTACAGTGAAATGGGTCATTATTGATGTCGACAAGAGCGTTTGACTCTTGTAGTAGGGGATGACGCGATCACTTTGATCGCCCGATACTTTGGCTCGATCAATGATAGAGGATACTTGCTATTCGGTTGATATTATTGACGAGTCTATTTATGACTTCTGGTCGGGTTCTTTTATGAAGGACCCACTAGAAGCTCTTATGCTTTTTGATGAGTGTGCGAGATAGCCCAGGACGATGACGTTGTGTTGGAATTGCTTGTTGATGATTTAGATGAGCGTGAGGGAGAGCAAGTGGAACAGATGATTAGCACTCTTTGCTCCATTGAGGTAAAGGTCTTTGAACGTAAGCCTCTTCCTTCTCATCTCGAAATACGTTTTCTTAGACGATCTTGAGCAATATCCAGTCATTGTTAGTGCTAAGCTTGATGATGATTAGTCGACTTCTTTGTTTAGTTTGTCCTTAAGAAAAACAGGAAAGCAATGGGTTATTCACTGGACGATATCAAGGGGATTAGTCCCGATGTTTGTATGCACAGGATAGAGCTGGAGGAAAATCACAAACCTTGCAGACAGGGTCAGCGCCGGTTGAACCAGAAGATGCAGGATGTTGTGATGGCTGAGGTAATGAAGCTGCTAGACGCAGGTATTATTTATTCTGTTGGCAATTCTAAATGGGTGAGTCCAGTACAGGTGGTCCCGAAGAAAGGAGGGACAACTGTAGTTAAGAATGATAAGGATGAATTAATACCTACTCGAGTAGTGAATGGTTGGCGGATGTATATAGATTACAGACAGCTCAATGCCGCCACCAAGAAAGATCACTTTCCCCTTCCTTTTATTGATCAAATGGTAGAAAGGTTAGCATCTCATAAATTTTTCTGCTATTTAGACGGGTATTCAGGGTTCTTTCAGATCCTCATTCACCCAGACGATCAGGCTAAGACTACATTTACTTGTCCTCAGGGTGTGTTTGCTTATCGCAGGATGTCTTTTGGTTTATGTAATGCCCCTGCCACCTTTCAAAGGTGTATGATGGGGATATTTTCAGAGTATATTGAGTCTATTATGGAAGTTTTCATGGACGATTTTAGTGTTTATGGAAGTGATTTTCCTAACTGTCTGTCTAACCTTGATAAAGTGTTGCAGCGCTGCATTAAGTTTAATCTTGTGCTTAACTGGGAGAAGTGCCACTTCATGGTCAACGAGGGAGTTGTCTTAGGGCATTTAGTTTCTGATAGGGGAATATAAGTTGACAAAGCAAAGGTGGAAGTGATTCAGCAATTACCACCTCCTGTTAATGTTAAGGGGGTGAGGGGTTTCCTTGGTCACGCCGGCTTTTATCGCCGATTTATCAAGGACTTCTCAAAAATTGCTAAACCACTTACACAGCTGCTACTTAAGGATGCCCCTTTTGTGTTTACTGATGAGTGTCTTTCTGCTTTTCACAGGCTAAAGCAGGCTTTAGTCTCTGCGCCGATCATGCAGCCTCCCGACTGGGACTTGCTGTTTGAGATAATGTGTGATGCCAGTGACTATGCACTAGGAGCGGTGCTAGGCCAGAGGAAAGACAAAGCTTTGAACGCGATTTACTATGCGATCCGAACTCTGGATGAGGCTCAAGTGAAGTACACTACCACTGAAAAAGAGCTGCTAGCCGTAGTTTATGCCTTAGAGAAGTTTCGTTCTTATTTAGTTGGGTCAGAAGTTACTGTTTTTACTGACCATGCAGCTTTGAGGCATCTTCTTGCTAAGAAGGAGGCTAAACCACGGCTATTGAGATGGATACTCCTTCTTCAGGAGTTTGATTTGCAGATCAAGGATAAGAAAGGAGCTGAGAACGTTGTAGCTGATCACTTGTCGCGACTGATGCGACAAGAAGGGGAAGATTCTCTACCTATTGACGACTCTTTCCCTGACGATACTTTAATTGATCTTATATCGTCTATTGTTGACCAAGAACCTTGGTATGCAGATATAGCTAACTTCGTTGTCAGTGGCAAGCTGCCGCCTGACCTTTCTCATCGCCAGAGGAAGCGTTTTCGTATAACGCTAAGCGTATTTCGGGATGATCCTTATTTGTTTAAGGAATGTGCAGATGGTCTCTACAGACGGTGTATTCCGCAGTGGGAGGCCAAAGTAGTCCTGGAAGGCTGTCACTCCTCTTCCTATGGTGGTCACCACGGTCCATCGCGTACCGTGGCTAAGGTACTTCAGTCTGGTTTTTGTTGGCCCTCTTTGTTTGCTGATGCTAAGTCTTTTGTTTCAGCTTGTGATGCTTGCCAACGATCAGGGAACATTTCAAAGAGACATGAGATGCCACAAAACGGCATCCTAGAGGTTGAGGTTTTCGATGTCTGGGGCATTGATTTCCAAGGACCGTTCCCGTCTAGTAAAGGTAACAGGTACATCTTAGTGGCTGTAGATTATGTGTCCAAATGGGTCGAGGCAATTGCTTCACCCCATTGTGATGCCAAGACCGTGATAAAAATGTTCAAAAAGGTCATATTTCCCCGAGTTGGTGTCCCTAGGGTCGTCATTAGTGATGGGGGAATGCACTTTAAGGAAAAGAAACTAACTTCTATTCTGTCTAAAGTTGGTGTCCAACACCGGCGAGGTTTGGGGTATCATCCCCAATCTAGTGGTCAGGTTGAGGTCTCTAACCGCGAGTTGAAAGAGATCTTGTCTAAGGTAGTTTCTAAATCACGGAAGGATTGGAGTCTTAAGTTAGAGGACGCATTATGGGCTTACAGAACTGCCTTTAAGACACCAATTGGTGCATCACCTTATAGGTTAGTCTATGGGAAATCATGTCACTTACCTGTTGAATTGGAATGTAAGGCTTGGTGGGCAATTCGTGAGCTTAACTTTGATTCTAAGTTGTGTGGTCAGAATCGTCTTTTGCAGCTAGATGAGTTGGAAGAATTTAGGCTTAATGCCTATGATAGCTCGCGCATCTACAAAGAAAAGACGAAGAGATGGCATGACAAGAGAATTCTACCTCGGGAGTTCCACGTTGGGCAAAAGGTGCTGCTGTTTAATGCCCGATTGAGATTGTTTTCTGGCAAGTCAAGTCCGGTGGAGTGGTCCTTATACGGTGACAGCTGTTACCAAATTTGGATCCGTGGAGCTCGAAGATTCTGAAGGTCATAGGTTCAAGGTGAATGGCCAATATGTGAAGCATTACCACGAGGCGAATGAAGCAGACAATCGTGTCGAAGTCTTGTAGTTTGACGAGCTAGACGCGCCAGTTAATTGATGCCAGAAAGGTCGTACGGGACCTCATAAACCAGCGCTCTCCGGGAGGCAGCCCGGACTGTTTTATTGTACTTTTGTTGAACTTTTTTTTATTTTTCTTTAGCTTTTTGTTGAACTTTAGACGCTGTTTTACGAACTTTTTATGCTTTTCTTGCTTTGAAATGCGTATGCTGCAGGTTGCTTCACTCGATCGACTAGTTTTCTGCTCGATCGAGCGCTTTTTGGGGCAATTTTCACTCGATCGACCAAAGCAGAAATCACGTTTACTCGATCGACTGGTTTTCTACTCGATCGAGTCCTTCCATATTCCAGTTTACTCGATCGAGCAGTTTCGTCTTCCAGCGGCTGTTTTATGTCTATTGAGCTACTGCTTGACTTTCTTTGACCTCCCATGTTCATGGTCGGTTTGGGGAGGTCCCTCTTTATGACGTTTTGTAAGTTTTCCGACTCCACTTCTCTTTTTCTTTTCAGTTTGCATTTCTTTCCCTATTTTTGGTACAATGAGGGCATTGTACGGTTTGGTTTGGGGAGGTATGCATCCATATCTGTGTCTGTCTGCATGTTTTCTTGCATTTTCGCTTGCACGTTTAATTATTTTCGCATGCATTGTTGTCTTAATTAATTCAAAAAAAAAAATCATAAAAATTCTAAAGTTTAGAAAAATTTTAAAATTCAAAAAAAATTCACGTTTAATTTGAGTCGGAACGTTTGAACTTTGACGCTACATTGAATCCCTACTTGAGCCTTGCATATTCTTGACATTTAGTTGGCGTGATTATGTGCATGATCTACGAGTTTTTGTTTCTCTCTTATCTGAACGAATAGACTTGATTCATCATATCGGCAAGCTACATTACATTCTGAGGTTAGAGCTTTATAAACTGGTGACATTCATGACCGGTTTCATTTAGGATGTGAGTAGTACTCTCTTTAAGGCATGTAACATCAATTTGCATAAGCATGAGTCTGGTCTTCTTAATACCTGTATGCATTCGGTCTGTGGATGGTGACACATGTTGGGAGAGGCAATTCCTTTTATTTCATTCTACCCATGAGCCCCACATAGCCAAATTGCCTTTTTGTCCTATTAGCTACTTTCTAAAATACTTCCTACCCTAGCCGAGCTAATGACGAGTAGTTGTTGGAATGTTTTATTGCAATATGGTTATTCTATCTGATTTCAGAAGATGGTGGAAGAATTGAAGGGAATGGAAGAAAAAGAATTGTTGAAAAAAAAAAAATGAAACGAAAAAGAAGAAAAAAAAGAACGGAAAATGGAAATAAGAAAAGAAGAAAAAGAAAGAAAAATCATATGAATAAGAAAAAAGAAATTGTGTAATGATTTTCACTCCCATGTTCTATCTATACTTTAGGGAGAGTTGACAAGTATTGGTGTTTAGTGAAGTTTAGTGCATGGAATTTGCACTGTTTTATTTTGTTATATTGAGTATGAAGATGGGATGCAGTTATATTTGGATTCGTTGTTGCTAGCATGGCTATTAACCCCACATATCCAAATTCATTTTAGCCCCTTCTTACCCATTACCTCACTTACCCAAATGTAAGTCCTCGACATGTGTCTTGGTCACTAGTATGGTTGGAATGCATATGCATGGTTGTAGAGACTTTATTCATGTTAACTGCATGCATGTTCTTATAGGTCGAGTTAGGTGAATGTCTTTACTTCTTTCTATCTTTCACATATATACTCACCTTGTGCCTAATTTTGAGTGACGAGCGACCCGTGAGAGTCCGATATCTTTTAAGTCTTGCAAGGTCGACGGTTCAGTAAGTTTGGAACATTCGTTTAACTCGTTTGCATTTCTCATTTGCCACTCTGTCATTTTGTTGCATTAAATTGGTTTTGGTGGGTGATTTGTAGCTGATACATTGGTCCCGTTCAACTGTTCTTTCTTAGTTGCATTCATTTTTGCTTGGGGACAAGCAAAGGTTTGGTTTGGGGAGATTTGATGCGTGTAATTTATATACGGTTTTACCTCATTTCTACACGCATTTCTATACTTTTTATGTAGCATCTAGCTACGAATACCCCGAATATTCTACTTTGGTTTGTTTTATGTAATTTGCAGGAATTAACCAAAGAGAAGCTAAATCGAGCCTTAATTCGTCCCATTTGCATGCATTTATGGAGAACGAGGAGCCGGAGCTTGGAAATCTAACATTTGGAAGACGCGTGAGCTGGATTCGGGAAGTATTTCAAGGTTTAACGTGCTTAAACAGCTCGATCGAGTGATTTATTGCTCGATTGAATGCTTTATATGCTCCAAGTTGCTCGATCGAGTAGTCCAAGTTTATACAAGATAAGGCATTGCGAGAAGTACTCGATCGAGTGGTTTAATTCCACTCGATCGAGAGGTTTTGTGCTCAGTTGCTCGATCGAGTGGTTTAATTCCACTCCATCGAGTGGTTTGTCCTGCTACTGTTTATTTTCCGCCTAATTTCGTATGGGCTTTTGTAATTAGTCCATAGATTAGGTTTAGAGTGGATTTTTCGTATAAGACTAGAGGAGTGAACAACGTAACTCCTCTCCTCTCTCTCTTCCCCCCTGTTCGACACTCTTAATTCTTTATACATTTTTACTCTATACTTTGCTACTCGGATTTGGATTACGATTGGTATTATCATTCTTCTTTAATCTTTTAATTATAATTATTATTGTTATTGTGTTGTGTTCTTCCCTATCATTTCATCTCTACCTATTTCGATTTCTATTAGTTGCTATAATGTTTAGTGTTAATTATTTATATGTTGTTATTGTCAATTCAATGATGAGGCGTAGCTAATTCCTTTAATATGTTAGGATTAGGGAAACCGTGGTAGAAACATGTTAGGATCGACATGATTAGATTAGTTTCGCGATAAGAATTGTATTAAGCAATATAATTGTGTTTAGGTTGAATGAATGCATGCAGGAGACCGATTAATTAGTTACCCCCGACCTGGATCGAAAGATTGGAAGGGAAGGCTTGCTTAATTACAATAGGTGACACCTAATTAGGGCGAAAGCTAAGTTAGGAAGACCCTAGGGCGATTAGAGACCGAAAGGGTATAATCTTAGGTTTAAGGACCGAAAGGTGACGACCTCACTCTTCTTATCAATATTTTAATCGACTCAGTTGATCCGATAGTGTAGCTGCCACGGTAGACCGATTCCTAGCATATTTCTCTCTTTTATCGGATTTACCCCTGTTTTTCCTCCTTATTTTCTCTGCTTTACTCTTTCCCTCACTCTCAATAGTTTAGAATCAATCATTTAAAACCCCCCATTTTGGTTACCGAGACGAACTTAGACAAAGCTGGCATCTTCCCATCTCCCTGCTGAGATCGACCCGACTTCTCTAGCTATATTAGTTAGAGCCAGTTGGTATTTTTGACAGGTATACGACTGACGTGTCAATGATTTTAGCGTTTATGGAAAAGACTTTGACTCTTGCTTGCATAATCTTTCTCTTGTATTGCAAAAATGTGAAGATGTTAGTCTCGTTTTAAATTGGGGAAAGTGTCACTTTATGGTCAATGAAGGTATTGTTTTGGGTCATTTAATCTCGGAAAAGGGCATCGAGGTCGATAAAGCTAAAGTTGAGGTGATAGAGAAACTCCCACCTCCCGTGAATGTTAGAGGGGTGAGAAGTTTTCTCGGCCACGCGGGTTTCTACCGCCGTTTTATAAAAGATTTCTCAAAAATCGCGAAACCCCTCACTCAACTCTTACTTAAAGATGCCTAATTTCACTTCACTAATGAGTGTGTCGAAGCCTTTAATAGAATTAAGGAAGCACTAATCTCGGCACCAATCATTCAACCACCAAATTAGGAACTACCATTCGAGATGATGTTCGATACGAGTAACTACGCCGTTGGAGCGGTTCTTAGGCAACGGGTAGGAAGGGGTTTGCATGCTATCTATTATATAAGCAAGACTCTTGATTCCTCCCAAGTGAATTATGATACTACGAAAAAGGAACTCCTTGCCATTGTCTATGCATTAGACAAATTCCGTTCCTATTTGCTTGGATCAAAAGTGATTGTTTTCTCGGATCACCGTGCTCTTCGACATCTCTTGATAAAGAAAGAAGCAAAACCAAGATTGTTGAGATGGATTCTGCTACTTCAAGAATTTGACTTAGAAATAAGAGATAAGAAGGGGGCCGAAAATGTGGTAGCAAATGACTTGTCGAGAATCCGATTTCATGATGAAGAGGGAGAGACACCGATCAATGACTCTTTCCCCGATGATATTTTGATGGCCATTCATTCACAACTTGAGAGGCATACTACTCCATGGTTCGCCGACTATGCCAATTATATTGTTGGAGGAGTTCTTCCTCCGAATTTGAACTACAACCAAAGGAAGAGATTCTTGTTCGAGGTAAAGAGATATTTTTGAGATGACCCCAATCTTTATAAAGAGTGTAGTGATGGACTTTACCGGAGGTGCATACCCCAATGGGAGATTCATGGTGTTTTGGAAGGATGTCACTCATCACCTAATGGTGGACACCATGGAGCACAAAGGACTATTGATAAGATCCTTCAATCGGGCTTCTTTTGGCCTACCATGTTCCAAGATGCTAGGGAATTCATTCTCCATTGTGATGCTTGTCAAAGAACGGGAAATATTTCTTGGAGGAATGAGATGCCACAACGAGGAATATTGGAGGTGTAAATCTTCGATGTTTGGGGTATCGACTACCAAGGACCATTTGTGACATCTAAGGGAAACTGATACCCGTCGTTGTGAGTACCAAAGATAAAATTTATAATCTCCTATTAAGACTAACCTCGGCTAGTGGTAACAGGGTCGAACCACAAGGAGGCAGTTGTAAATTCTAGTTGCTCTATATTTAGTCTAAGGTAACAAATGTGGGGGTTGGTTTGAATTGGTCTACAGCTAATAGTAAATAAAGACAGTAAACTAAATAAATGATTTAAACAGATAAGAGAAGGGTACTAGGATGGTCGGTTCATTATAGCTTTGGCGGCAGCAAACTAAGTCGGTCTGAATCAAACACAGGTAAGGCGGGAAATAAAGAGGTCCTCTCGGTCCACTCTTAACAAATAGCATCTTTCGATCTCGCTATGGGTCCCTAATGTCACTAATACTAACTTTCGTCCTGAAAAGTGACTAACGGTCTAAACTATACCTATCTTTCGATCTTAGCATAGTCTAGTCGATTTAATTGATGGTCTAATAACCTCCCCTACCTTTCGATCTAATGGGTCAGTCACGAAATAGGTATCTAACTGGTCGCATGCATTCAACTCGTTAAATACAAGAATAAAACAATTAAAACGAATGTAAAACCCTACGAGGTCAGTCGATCGACTGGCAATGTCAGTCGATCGACCAACACGCGAAACAGCCTTCTCTGATCTAATGCCGCCTATGCCATAAATCGCCTACATCCTAGCACTGACTATTTAGCTACTCATGATGAAAGTGATAACAACAATAATACTAGGACAATAGGGTACTGAATTCATGATTAAAATAGATAACAAATAACAATAAAACGATAATTGGCTTAAGGGATATTAACTAGCAATTCTATACTAACAAAGAAAGCAAAACAATAAACAGGAATTAGGGCGGAAGGAATACCGAGATTTCAGAGGAAGATTAAGAATAAGCACAGAATTCCAATGCTAAACGATGTTCCAAACCCTAACTACTCGAATGAATAAAACTGAAAGTAACTTTATGAAATTGTGATAGGAACTTGGATAAAAACCTAGATCCCCAAACTGATGGTTTTATGTTACGTTATATAAAAATCAACGTAACATCTTATTTCCTAAACCTAAACATCACGGGCTTCAAGATTCACGGTCTTTCAATTCACGCCGGAATAGAAATCGTCGATCGATCGATAAGGTGGTCGATCGATCGCTCCTCGAAACAAAATTAGCTTCGGAACCGAGCATTGGTCGATCGATCAAGGTGGTAGTCGATCGACCGGGCCGAGCCGCTACTTGACTTCTTAAAACACGTGGACTTGTCTTTTGGGCCTTGGATTGCGCACCAAGCTCGTTCCTTAAGCAATTCCTTTACGTCATTTGCAATGCAGATTACTCGGGGACGGATTTGGCTTGATTTCCCGTTGAATTCTTCACATTTCTGCAATAATGTACAAAAACACGAAAGTAGAGGAAAATAGAGAAATATTGGCATATATTGCACATTTGAGCTCTGAAATGCGTGTAGAATAAAGTGTGAAACATCATATTTTAGACACGCATCAAATCTCCCCAAACCAAACCTTGCTTGTCCCCAAGCAAGAACTAGACTCGATCTAATGACCTAATGGAACGAGTTCAATCTCAGAGCGAAATGCAAACTGTTAAGCCTAAATCAATTTAATGCAAAACCAACAATCAATTAGTAATGCGAATCATGCAAACGAATTATGAAGTCGTTAAAATTATGCCGAACTGTTGACTGTAAAGACTTATCAAATTGGACTCTCACGGGTCGCTCAAATCACTCAAATAAGCACAGGTGAAAAATGTATAAGATAGAAAGAAGTAATTTTGTAGTGACTCTCACCTAACTACGACCTATGAAAACATGCCAGCAACAAAATATGAAAATGACCTCTACGACCGTACATACGCATTCCAACCGAACAGATGACCAATGACACATGCCGAGGTATACATGGGATATGTGAGGTATGGGTAAGAAGAGGCAAAACATTTTATGGTAAAGTGGAGGTACAGGTGATCAAGCTAGTACCAAAACGGAACCAAGTGGCAACATCCAACTTCTTGCTCATAAACAAACGAAACGGTGCTATAGCAAGCACAAAACTCACAAACTCCAAAATAGAAGTAATCAACTAACTCCCCATAAGATATAAATAAAATATGGGAGCAAAAATCGCCAAAAGATAAAGGATTAAATTATGCGAATTGATTCTTTTTTTTTTTTTTCTTTCGGACCACAGTCGATCGACCTATGATGCCAGTCGATCGACCGCTTTGAACAGTAAGAACACTTTTTTTTTCTTTCTTTTTCGAAACATTTTTCATCTTTTTTTTTTCTTCTTTTTCTTTCTTTTCTATTTCTTTCTTTCCTTCTTTTCATCTTCCCATCAACATCTCAAACATGAGCATATGCCACCAAAAACGAAGTAACAATCCCGAAAACTAAACTACTAGCTTGACAAGGGCAGGCTAAATGTAGGATGTAGTGATGGGATAAAAAGGCTATTTTTGGCAGTGTGGAGCTTCCGGGCATAATAAGAAAAGGGGAACCTCTACCACATGTGTCAACAAATCACAAACCGAATGCATACAGGTATTAAGCAGATTAAGTTCATATTTATGCATATTAAGGAAACATGTCACATAAGGAGTACTACTCACATTCCTAAATAAACCGGTCATGAATGTCACCAGTTATAGGGCTCTAAATCTCAGAAACATGATGTAGGTTGCCAAAAATCAAAGTCAAGTCTCAAGTTCAGCAAATAATTTAACGAAAACTCGTAGATATGCATATACGATTCTACTAATAACATGTTAATCTAGCAAGGCTCAGGCAAAACAGGTGCAGATGCAAAATCATCATAGAAATACTACCGTTCCGACTCGACCTATATGCTAAAATAAACGTGCATTTTATGGAATTTTTTTTTTTTTTGAATTTTTGATTTATGTATATATGAAAAATGAAATAAACAATGCTATGCAAGGCAAAAATGTAAACGTGAATGCAAGTAAATGATATGCGACGCTTTTTTTTTTTGAATTTTTGATTTATGTATATATGAAAAATGAAATAAACAATGCTATGCAAGGCAAAAATGTAAACGTGAATGCAAGCAAATGATATGCGACGCAAAACCCTTCCCCAAACCAAATCACACAATGTCCCCATTGTGCAAAATCATATAATGAAGAAAAGAGAAATGGGAATTTGCGAGAAATAAATAAATAGGACATGAAGTGGGAATCGGGAACTCACAAGACTTTGAGCGCAGCAAAGGAAACCTCCCCAAACCAGCGTGAGCTAGGAGGTTTCAGTAGCCAGCAATGCTACCAATAAGGACCTGAAAAGACAATTAAAAACCACGCAAAAGACCGAAGAAAATAATTTTGAAGCGTAAAAATTGTGCACAAATGAGACAATAGAAGAAATAGTTAATTCGACGGAAAATAGAGTGGAGTAGAAGACTCCCTTAGGTCCGCATATCGACCAAACACAGCAGGGGAGAGGTCATGAACGAATATAGCAGCAGCAGTGGTCGATCGACCACGGAGATCAGTCGATCGACCAGGTGGGCGTGAACAGTAGCTTCTGTAAACCTGCAATTCAGTCGATCGACCAATGGTGCGATCGATCGATCGAAACACTTTTTGCAGCGTCTTATTTCTTCGTAATTGCTCAATGATTTGAGCTAACCAGCTCTAAATACCTGCAAATGCACAATAGTACGCGCCCAAAATTGCGCAAAACCCAGAACGAAGTCTAAAGTACTTAAAAATCCTAAGCAAATAAAATAAAAGCGAAGTTTTCGCGCACACAAAAAGCAATAAAATTGTCTTAACAAAGCAAATAAAGAGAAGTTCGTAACGAGATTGATCAACTAATAGTTGATCAAGAAGGACCACGGTATGGCCCACTTCGTCGGCTTCCGGCTACTAGAGGTAGCCTCAATGGTGCTCAGTTTATCGGTTGCACCCTTCTTAGCGTCGACGGTCGGAGAGCTCAATGGATCAACTTCGTCATCTCCCCAATCAAGGACTCCCACGGAATCGTCGGAATCCAAATCAGCCCATCTCACCTTGGCTGGCTCATCTTCCACTACCTCATCAGTCCCATAGCTTAAGCAACCAAGGCCTCCTCTTTGAATGATAGGCTTCTTTACAGCTGGCACAACTTGTAGCACTTCCTTCCCCAAACCAGCTCCTGCATTATCTAAAACAACTGATTCTTCCTCCTTCTTGCTCCCAATGGGGCGGAGGGGTTAACAGCGCAGTAGTAATAGGGACGGTCGATTCGGGAAGCACAAAGTACGATCTCTTTTCAGAGACCGTATTACAAGTCACAGGCCACATGGGATCCTTCTTTTTAGCGGGTTGGGCAAAAATGATGGAATGTTTCCCAACTTTGAAGGTCAAAGTTCCAGAGCCTACGTCAATAACTACACCAGCAGTGTGCAGAAACGGCCTACCTAAGATGATCGGTATATGGGCGTCCTCAGGCATGTCAAGGACAACAAAGTCAACAGGGAAGAAAAACTTCCCTATTTGGACGGGTATGTCCTCTAGGACTCCTATAGGCTCGACCGCAGATCGGTCAGCCATCTGAACTGTCATGTCAGTGATAGCAAACCGGTTCAACTTGAGTTTTCTAGCTAAACTCAAGGGCATGACGCTTATACTGGCCCCTAGATCACATAACGCCTTCTCAATTGAGAAGGTACCTATTTTGCAAGGAACGGAAAAGCTACCCGGATCCTCTAACTTATGGGGCGCAGTGTGAGACAGATAGGAGCAAGACTTCTTGGTGAGTGCGACAGTGTGCACTGTTTTAAGTGACCGCTTTTTGGACAACAGTTGTTTCATAAATTTAGTGTAAGCGGGTACTTGGTTAACTAACTCAAGGAAGGGGACTTGCACATTCAGACTACGGATAACTTTCTCAAACTTACTGAAAGATACCTGTTCTTTGGTCGGCACGAGCCTCTCCGGATATGGGGCTATAAGGAGTACCTTAGCCCTCTCCTCCAATTCACGCGCACCGGCATCCTTGGACTTAGGCTGAAAGTCCGTCACCTTCTCTTTGTTGAAGCTAGACCCCTCCTCAGATCGTCTCAAATGAGAACCATTAACCGTCATTGGGTTGAACTTGGGTCGCGACCGACCCATCACACTCGGGTACGCCCCCAAAATTTTCGGGACGGTGGTTCCCGAAACAAGTGGTCTCGTAGGTTATTTGGCATCAAAGGACGAAATTCTTCAAGATCGCAGCCGATCTCGGTCGATCGACCATGTCCTCGGTCGATCGACCGAGATGTACGATTCGAAGCTTCGTAACCCGTGCTTGATTGATCGACTAGGTATATCGATCGATCAAGTGCGAAATACTGCGACGTCTTTTCCTTTGATTTGTTCGTTGAAGCTTTGTTTTGACTTGTTTCCGGCTTATCTTTTTCAACAGCATCCTCAACCATGGCAGGACCATCAAGGGTGGACCCGCTCCTCAAAGTGATGGCATTTAGGGTCTCCTTTTGTTCGGGTTGAGTGGGTAAGTGTCCGGGAGCTCGAGTGTTACTTTTGCTAGCCAGTTGAGAAATTTGGCTCTCTAGTAACTTCATCCCGGCCTCTCTTGCTTGGGACTCCTTCAGCAACAAATTCTTTAGCTCGGAAAATTCAGAATTTTGTGATTGTTGCTGCTGCGGCACATAAGGAGGCTTTTGATACTGCTGTTGCTTTTGATGAGGAGGCACATATGGCTGCTGCTGTGGCAGAGGTTGGGTTGGATTCAAAACATTCTGACTTCTCCAACTCAAGTTTGGATGCGGTGGCTCGTAGTAGGTGTTTGTCTGCCTATAGTGCTAGAAGGCAGCACAAGATTCAAAGGGACTAGGGCAGTTTTTCGAGACATGGCCCTCAACTCCACACCTTTCACGAGGACGAAGGGACCGTCGACACAAAGATTGACTTGGTATATCCCACCTTTAGAAGCTCCTCCTAGCTCATACTTGTCAAATCTCGTGGTGAGAGCCTCAAGTGCAAAGAACAGAGGAAGATTCAGCGACTCTCCTCGGTTCCCTCTCGAATTCCCATATTCGGCCTTGTGGGTAGCTAGATCGTCAATGATCTTCCACCCCTTGGTTGCTCCCAAATTTTCAGCGAATCTTCCATTGGCTGCAGCATCCAAAATGGCCCTCTGATCGTCGTACAAACCATTGTAGAAATGATTGCACAAACTCCACTTTTCGAACCCATGGTGCGGTATGGTTCGCACCAACTTCTTGAATCGGACCCATGCGTCATGGAAATTCTCATCTGGCCCTTGTTTAAAGCCCGTGATTTGAGCTCTAATAGCGATCGTCCTTGAAGCAGAGAAGTACTTCTTGTAGAACGCTAATGCCAATGTATTCCAATCGGTGATCCCCCGAGCGGTCCGGTCCAAATCTCTATACCACTCCCTTGCAAAGCATCACGGAGGGAGAAGATGAACATGGTCTCCTTGATTTGATCTGGGTCACGCCCTGGTGGGGGAATGGAGCAAGCAGAGTCAATAAAGGTCTCCATGTGCTTAGCCGCATCTTCATTTGCAGCTCCCTCAAACCGATTTCTCTCGACCATAGTAATGTAGGCGGGCTTTGGTTCGAACTTCCGGCATCTCCGTAATTCGAACCCCTTGTATA
The DNA here is from genome assembly GCF_048544455.1 of Silene latifolia. Lineage (NCBI taxonomy): Eukaryota > Viridiplantae > Streptophyta > Magnoliopsida > Caryophyllales > Caryophyllaceae > Silene > Silene latifolia. The sequence goes on from NC_133536.1 coordinate 53,941,246, forward strand.
AGTTATCGGTGTCGGCTCTGAATAACTAGCTATACTTGCTTCCTCGGCCATGACTGGAATCTCTGGAGAAGTAAATGTCTGTCTCGAAGAAGTGGAAACAGCGAAGATGGTGGATTATCTTGAACAGTTCGTTCTCGTAGTAGCTTGACATGAGTACTCGGCTCTTCCTCTGTCGGTAATACTCTTTGTGTTCGTCTCAACTCGCGCAAGGATCTTTCAAGCTCAGGGTTCAACGGTACTAATTCTCCACCCTGTGACCTGCGCATAAGAAGAAACTACAAAAAGAATATAAGAAAAGTTTAAGGAACGGATGTCCCTTAAACTAAGAGAGACTAAAAATAAAAACAACTAAAATTAGGACTATTGCCTCCACGGCAACGGCGCCAAAATTTGATACCCGTCGTTGTGAGTACCAAAGATAAAATTTATAATCTCCTATTAAGACTAACCTAGGCTAGTGGTAACAGGGTCGAACCACAAGGAGGCAGTTGTAAATTCTAGTTGCTCTATATTTAGTCTAAGGTAACAAATGTGGGGGTTGATTTGAATTGGTCTACAGCTAATAGTAAATAAAGACAGTAAACTAAATAAATGATTAAAACAGATAAGAGAAGGGTATTAGGATGGTCGGTTCATTATAGCTTTGGCGGCAGCAAACTAAGTCGGACTGAATCAAACACAGGTAAGGCGGGAAATAAAGAGGTCCTCTCGGTCCACTCTTAACAAATAGCATCTTTCGATCTCGCTATGGGTCCCTAATGTCACTAATACTAACTTTCGTCCTGAAAAGTGACTAACGGTCTAAACTATACCTATCTTTCGATCTTAGCATAGTCTAGTCGATTTAATTGATGGTCTAATAACCTCCCCTACCTTTCGATCTAATGGGTCAGTCACGAAATAGGTATCTAACTGGTCGCATGCATTCAACTCGTTAAATACAAGATTAAAACAATTAAAACGAATATAAAACCCTACGAGGTCAGTCGATCGACTGGCAATGTCAGTCGATCGACCAACACGCGAAACAACCTTCTCTGATCTAATGCCGCCTATGCCATAAATCGCCTACATCCTAGCACTGACTATTTAGCTACTCATGATGAAAGTGATAACAACAATAATACTAGGACAATAGGGTACTGAATTCATGATTAAAATAGATAACAAATAACAATAAAACGATAATTGGCTTAAGGGATATTAACTAGAAATTCTATACTAACAAAGAAAGCAAAACAATAAACAGGAATTAGGGCGGAAGGAATACCGAGATTTCAGAGGAAGATTAAGAATAAGCACAGAATTCCAATGTTAAACGATGTTCCAAACCCTAACTACTCGAATGAATAAAACTGAAAGTAACTATATGAAATTGTGATAGGAACTTGGATAAAAACCTAGATCCCCAAACTGATGGTTTTATGTTACGTTATATAGAAATCAACGTAACATCTTATTTCCTAAACCTAAACTTCACGGGCTTCAAGATTCACGGTCTTTCAATTCACGTCTGGAATAGAAATCTGGTCGATCGACTGATAAGGCTGGTCGATCGACTGCTCCTCAGCAAACAGTAGCTTCTGGAACCCGAGCATTGGTCGATCGACTGAAGTTGGTAGTCGATCGACTGGCTGAGCTGCTACTTGACTTCTTAAAACACGTGGACTTGTCTTTTGAGCCTTGGATTGCGCACCAAGCTCGTTCCTTAAGCAATTCCTTTACGTCATTTGCAATGCAGATTACTCGGGGACGGATTTGGCTTGATTTCCCGTTGAATTCTTCACATTTCTGCAATAATGTACAAAAACACGAAAGTAGAGGAAAATAGAGAAATATTGGCATATATTGCACATTTGAGCTCTGAAATGCGTGTAGAATAAAGTGTGAAACATCATATTTTAGACACGCATCAGAAACAAATACATTCTTGTAGCCGTTGACTATGTTTCAAAATGGGTAGAGGCAATTGCTACCCCAACCGATGATGCCAAAACGGTCACCAAACTCTTCAAGAAAATAATCTTCCCAAGGTTCGGAGTCCCTAGAGCAATCATAAGTGATGGAGGGACACATTTTCATGAAAAGAAGCTCACATCCCTTTTGACCAAATATGGTGTTCAACATAGAACCAGCTTGGGATATCATCCTCAAACAAGCGGTCAAGTTGAAGTTTCAAATAGAGAGATCAAGCAAATTCTTGAGAAGGTTGTCAACAAGACTCGTAAGGATTGGTGCATGAAGCTTGATGACACTCTTTGGCCTTATAGGACGGCCTATAAGACTCCCATAGGAGCCTCCCCTTACAAACTTGTCTATGGGAAAGCATGCCACTTGCCAATTGAGCTAGAATACAAAGCTTTTTGGGCAATCAAACCTCTCAACCTTGATATCAAATTAAGTGGTCAAAAGAGAATGATGCAAATCCAAGAGTTGGAGGAATTCCGACTACAATCTTATGAGAATGCCAAAATCTACAAAGAGAGGACAAAGTTGCTTCATGATAAGAGAATCAAGCAAAAGGCCTTGCACAAGGGATACAAAGTCCTTCTTTTCAACTCCCGATACCGACTCTTTCCCGGAAAATTGAACTCTAGATGGATGGGTCCCTATGTGATCACCGAGGTAGGAAAATATGGAGACTTCGAGATAAGGTCGGAAGATGGGAGCAAATTTAAAGTCAATGGCCAAAGATTGAAACCGTATTATGAAGGAGCATTCATTGGAGAGGTCGAGGTCACCTACCTCGGGCCTCCTCCCCCATGAAAAGATCATCAAAAAGAGAGTTTGGAGGAGTCCTCTCCAAACCACCACTTGTAAATAAACTAACTCTTCTTACTTATATCTTTAACTTTATTGCATTTTTTTTCAGAAGAATGATTCTTGCCATGAGATTAAGTGAGGGAGGGACACTAACCATTTTTGATGAATGAAGGATTTAGAAATTCAAGTGTAGGGAGGCACTTTCACCGAATGAGGAATGAAGAAGAAATAGGATCAATCCGAGCGTCCCGTAAGGAATCCGCTCGACCTAGACGAAGATACGAGCGTCCTGGGAGAAAGACGCTCGTCCTGAGAGAGCTGGAAAAGAAATTTTTGGTCTGACTAAAGATCCGAGCGTCTCCATAAACAATCCGCTCGTCTCAGTCAAGACGGTCGTCTTACCATGCATCCTGACAGGGCAGTCGTATACCTATCAAAAATAACCAACTGGCTCTAACTAATATAGCTAGGGAAGTCGGGTCGATCTCCACAGGGAGATGGGAAAATGTCAACTTTGTCTAAGTTCGTCACGGAAACCAATTTGGGGGGTTTTAATTGGGTTGTTCTAAAATAATGAGAATGACAAAGAGAAAAAAGGCAGAGAATAAAGATTAAGCAGATAAAGGAAAAGCAGCTAAGACAGTCGGTTCACCATGATCATTTAGTCAAGCAATCTAGGTCTCAGGTCAATGCAAATATAGCCTAGGGGGCAGTGAAAGTCTCGTTCCGGTCTCGATTCGCCCTAAAGCACAAATAGCTTAGCTTCCGCCCTCACTACGGTGCCCTATTGTTCGCTACGAGTCTCACCCCTTCCAACCTTTCGGTCCAGGTCAAGGTTTACTACGAATAAATGCCTAATTACGCATTTGCGCCGACTCAATTAGACAGATACAATTATAGAAGCGATTAACATCAAAGACTACACAAGCATTAACCTAATAATTCAATTACTATCCCTTCATAATCATGGATCCCCTAGCCTTAGCAAAAGGGAATTAGCTACACATTACTATCAAATTAACAACAATAATATATAGATAATCGGAACTAAACATGATAATAATGGAAATGAAGAGATGAAATAAGCAATAATAAAAGCAATAACAGAAAAGAAGGAATTCAAATAACAATTATGATTAACAAATTAAAGAGGAATAATAATACCGATTACAAATTTGAATCCGAGTAGAAAGAGTAAAGAAGGCAAACCACTCGATCGAGTGGAATAAAACCTCTCGATCGAGTAAACTAAGCAAAATTCCCTTCGATCGAGTAGAAATACTACTCGATCGAGTAACTCCTTATTGTGGCCTGCTCGATCGAGTAGATAAATAACTCGATCGAGTAATCTTCATGGTATAAAGCATTCGATCGACTAGATAAGTGGTCGATCGAGCTATTTTGGCACGTTAGGCACTATGACACCTTTCGAATTCAGCTCGCTCGTCTTCAAAGTGATAGATTCCAAGCTCCAGCTCCTTGTTCTCACTAAATGCATGCAAATGGGATGAGTTTAGGCTCGATTTATCTTCTCTTCGGTCTATTCCTGCAATTTTGTAACGCCCCGTAAACAACAGGAGTACAAAATGGTATATTTTATTATTAGCAGCGGAAATTACAGAGCGTTACCGCCGTATTTCCCCATACAGAGAAACACAAGGCTTACATTATTCTTTAGTACAACCAAATAACTAGAAACAAGTCTTATTGATAAGATTATATTATTATGATACAATATTCTCATTCTATTTTCTTGCGTCAATCTCACTCATGCCCTTCCCTGTTTCCTGTACCTGAAAAAGATTAATAAAATAAAGAGTCAACCAACCACAGGTTGAGTATATTTCCCATAACCTCCAACTCAAATTAATATAATTCGGGTCATTATTATTGAACAAGGCCACATTACGGAGCCGAGACTCCCTTAGGCTATGCCCTCCTCCGTGTACACAGGATAACCATCTTTTTCTCTTTTTCTCTTTTTTTCTTTTTCTTTTTCTCTTTTTCTTTCTTTCTTTTTATCCGGATATAACGGGGCGGAGCCAATTGCCGAGCCCCCTGCCGAGCCCACTTCAGAGCTCACATCCATGTACACGGGATAAAATAATAATGTGGTCCGGTCCCTTCCAATAATAATGTCCCAGACGATACATTGGCCAAATGTACCTCTTAGCAATGGTATTTTAACCTTACCATTATCAAGTGAGCATTATAACGTCAATTATTAACACAAACAGTACCACAGTCATATCTCACGTAGACCGCATTACGTAAAATATACAAGTATAACATAACTTTATCACATAAACAATAATTCACGTACATTATAATATCAGTTGAGTAATTATAACGATAATATACTTACTCATTATATTAACTTAAGACGAAGGGGTAGGAAATATACCTTTTATAATTGATCAACTACTCCGAATACTCGTCCTTATGTTCCAACTATAGCTGGCAAGTTGGTTTTTTTGTTTGTGTGCATGGATTCCCAATGGACTTCACGTCCTTTTATAGGCAAACTAAGTCGGTTACATGCTAGAGTATACCTCCCTATCAAATCTTACGTGGTGTAGTTTTTCACCATTGTGAAAACTAGGTCCTAGGATTTCTACATTTAGGTTGGTACGTGGTAAGACATGGACCATGTTTTACTTTCTAATTTTTTTATTTGTTAATTCAACATGGGATGAAAATCAATATTATATAATAAAATCTATAAATATCTAGATATTTTATTTACGGGTTATTTTCTTTGAGATAGGTCTAATAAAAATTCTACGGGTGCAGTTATTATTAAGTCGGATTCCGACCGAACTATTTTATTCTTATTCTAGGGTCTTAGTTGTACTAGGTTACTACGTCTTTCGAATTTTATTAGGTCAATATCTCCCTCTAGGATGGATTCATTTCATTTTATGTACTCTCTCGACTCCACATTGATAAAAATTCTTTCCTCTTTCAACGAATAACTTACTTAATTTTATTAAATATTATAATTTTATTCGGGGTATCACAAATTTACACAAGACGAACCAACGTAGACTATTCGGGGGTATTTGTAGCTGGATGCTACATAAAATAGTACAAAAATGCGTGTAAAAATGAGGTAAAAACCTTATATAAAAGACACGCATCAAATCTCCTCAAACCAAACCTTTGCTTGTCCCCAAGCAAACTATGAATGCAACTAAGAATAAACAGTGGAACGGGACCAACGCATCAGCTACAAATCATCCGCCAAAACCAGTTTAATGCAACAACTAACAAAGTGGCAAGTGATAAATGCAAACGAGTTAAATCAATGTTTCAAACTTACTGAACCGTCGACCTTGCAAGACTCAAAGATATCGGACTCTCACGAGTCGCTCATCACTCAATTTCAGGCACAGGGTGAGTATATAAGTAAAGGATAGAAAGAAGTAAAGACACTCACCTAACTCGACCTATAAGAACATGCATGCAGTTAACATGAATAAAGTCTCTACAACCGTACATATGCATTCCAACCAAACTAATGACCAAGACACATGCCGAGGACTTACATTTGGGTAAGTGAGGTTAATAGCCAGGCTAGCAACAACGGATCCAAATTTTGAAACTACATCCCAACTTCATACTCAATATATATCAATACAAAACAGTGCAAATTGGATGCACTCAACTCACAATACACCATAAACTTGTCAACTCCCCATAAAGTATAAATAAGCCATGGGAGTGAAAATCATCCATATAATTTTTCATCTTTCGCATATGATTTTTCTTTCTTCTCATTTTTCTTCTTTTTCAACTCTTTTTTTTTCATTTTCATTCATTTTTTTTTCTTTTTTTTTTTTCACAACATTTTCTTTCTTTTCATTCCCTTCGATTCTTCCACCAGCTTCTGAAATCAGACATGTATAACCAAACTGCAGTAAAGCATTCCAAACAACTACTCATCACTAGCTTGGCTAGGGTAGGAAAAATTATAGAATGTAGCTAATAGGACAAAAAGGCAATTTGGCTATGTGAGGCTCATGGGTAGAATGAAATAAAGGGAACTGCCTCTCCTAACATGTGTCACCATCCACAGACCGAATGCATACAGGTATTAAGAAGACTAGACTCATGCTTATGCAAATTAATGTTACATGCTTTACAGAGAGTACTACTCACATCCTAAATGAAACCAGTCATGAATGTCATCAGTTTGTAAAGCCCTAACCTCAGAATGTATAGTAGCTTGCCAATATATGAGTCAAGTCTATTCGTTCAGATAAGAGAGAAACAAAAATTCGTAGATTATGCATATTATCATGCCAACAATATGTCAAGAATATGCAAGGCAGAGGTAAGGATTCAATGTAGCGTCAAAGTTCAAATGTCCCGACTCAAATTAAACGTGAAATTTTTTGAATTTTATGTGATTTTTGAATTTAAGAACGACAATGCATGCGGAAGTAAATAAACGTGCAAACAGAAATGCAAGAAAACATGCAGACACAGATATAGATGCATACCTCCCCAAACCAAATCGTACAATGCCCTCATTGTACCGAAAATAGGGAAAGAAATGCAAACTAAGGAGAAAAGGAAAGCAGGGGTCGGAGTACTTACAAAACGTCATGAAGAGGGACCTCCCCAAACCGACCATGAACATGGGAGGTCAAAGGAAGTCAAGCAGTAGCTCAACAGACGAAAAGTAGCATCCTGAAGACGAAATAGCTCGATCGAGTGGCTTGGAATAACTCGATCGAGTGAAATGGTGTCATAAATGCTCGATCGAGTGAAATTATTACTCGATCGAGTGACCGTGGATTTGCAGCTTGTCAATCGAGTATAGATGTTACTCGATCGAGTGATTATCAACTCAAATATGCTCGATCGAGTGGAAAAACTACTCGATCGAGTTAATGCACCTGCAAAACACTAGTAAAGAGCAAGGGAAATACAAAAGATGCATAGTTCAGCATTTAAAGTTCAACAAAAACTAAATGCGAAGGAAAAAGTTCAACAAAAATACAACAAAACAGTCCGGGTTGCCTCCCGGAGAGCGCAAGTTTAAGAGGTCCCGCACAACCTTTCTGGCATCAATTAACTGCCGCGTCAAGCTCGTCGAAGTACAAGACTTCGACACGATTGTCTGCTTCATTTGCTTCGTGATAATGCTTCACATATTGCCCATTCACCTTGAACCGGTTTCCTTCGGGGTTTTCTAGCTCAACGGATCCAAATTTAGTAACAGCTGTCACCGTATAAGGACCACTCCACCTGGACTTCAGCTTGCCAGGAAATAACCGCAGTCGGGCATTAAACAGCATCACCTTTTGCCCGACATGAAATTCCCGAGGTAGAATTCTTTTGTCATGCCATCTCTTCGTCTTTTCCTTGTAAATGCGCGAGCTATCATAGGCATTGAGCCTAAACTCTTCCAATTCATCTAGCTGCAAAAGACGATTCTGACCACACAACTTAGGATCAAAGTTAAGCTCACGAATTGCCCACCAAGCCTTACATTCCAACTCAACAGGTAAATGACATGATTTCCCATAAACCAACCGATAAGGTGATGCACCAATCGGTGTCTTAAAGGCAGTTCTGTAGGCCCATAATGTGTCTTCCAATTTAAGACTCCAGTATTTCCGTGATTTAGAAACTACCTTAGACAAGATCTCTTTAATCTCACGATTAGAGACCTCAACCTGACCACTGGTTTGGGGATGATACCCCAAACCACGCCGGTGTTGAACACCAACCTTAGACAGAATGGAAGTTAGTTTCTTCTCTTTAAAGTGCATTCCCCCATCACTAATGACGACCCTAGGGACACTAAATCGGGGAAATATGACCTTTTTAAACAATTTTATCACGGTCTTGGCATCACAATGAGGTGAGGGGATTGCCTCAACCCATTTCGACACATAATCTACAGCTACTAAAATGTACCTGTTACCTTTACTAGATGGGAACGGTCCTTGGAAATCAATGCCCCATACATCGAAACCTCGACCTCTAAGATACCATTTTATGGCATCTCGTGTCTCTTTGAAATATTCCCTGATCGTTGGCAGGCATCATAAGCTGAAACAAAAGACTTAGCATCACCAAACAAAGAAGGCCAGTAAAAACCAGATTGAAGTACCTTAGCCACGGTGCGCGATGAACCGTGGTGACCACCATAGGGAGAGGAGTGACAGCCTTCTAGGACTACTTTGGTCTCCCACTACAGAATACACCATCTGTAGAGACCGTCTACACATTCCTTAAACAAATAAGGATCATCCCAAAAATACTGCTTAGCGTTATACTGAAAATGCTTCCTCTGCTGATGAGAAAGGTCAGGCGGCAGCTTGCCACTGACAACGTAATTAGCTATATCTGCATACCAAGGTTCTTGGTTAACAATAGAAGATAATATAGCAAATAAAGAATCATCAGGAAAATACTCATCAATAGGTAAGGAATCTTCCCCCTCTTGTCGCGACAGTCACGACAGATGATCAGCTACAACGTTCTCAGCTCCTTTCTTATCCTTAATCTGTAAATCAAACTCCTGGGGAAGGATTATCCATCTCAATAGCCGTGGTTTAGCCTCCTTCTTGGCAAGGAGATGCCTCAAAGCTGCATGGTCAGTAAAAACAGTAACTTCTGACCCAATCAAATAAGAACGAAATTTCTCTAAGGCATAAACTACAACTAGCAGCTCTTTTTCACTGGTGGTGTACTTCACTTGAGCCTTATCCAGAGTTCGGCTCGCATAGTAGATTGCATTTAAAGCTTTGTCTTTCCGTTGGCCTAGCACCGCTCCTAGTGCATAATCGCTGGCATCACACATTATCTCAAACGACAAGTCCCAGTCGGGAGGCTGTATGATCGGCGCAGATACCAAAGCCTGTTTTAACCTGTTAAAAGCAGAAAGACACTCATCAGTAAACACAAAAGGGGCATCCTTAAGCAGCAGCTGTGTAAGTGGTTTAACAATTTTTAAAAAATCCTTGATGAACCGGTGATAAAAGCCGGCGTGACCAAGGAAGCTTCTCACTCCTTTAACATTAACAGGAGGAGGTAATTGCTGAATCACTTCCACTTTTTCTTTATCAACTTCTATTCCCCTATCAGAAACTAAGTGCCCTAAGACAACTCCCTCGTTGACCATGAAATGGCACTTCTCCTAGTTAAGCACAAGATTAACCTCGATGCAGCGCTGCAACACTTTATCAAGGTTAGATAGACAGTTAGAAAAATCACTTCCATAAACACTGAAATCGTCCATGAAAACTTCCATGATAGACTCAATATACTCTGAAAATATCTCCATCATGCACCTTTGGAAGGTGGCAGGGGCATTGCATAAACCAAAAGGCATCCTGCGATAAGCAAACACGCCCTGAGGACAAGTAAACGTAGTCTTAGCTTGATCGTCCGAATGAATATGGATCTGAAAGAACCCTGAATACCCGTCTAAATAGCAGAAAAACTTATGAGAAGCTAACCTTTCTACCATTTGATCAATAAAAGGAAGGGGAAAGTGATCTTTCTTGGTGGCGGCATTCAGCTGTCTGTAATCTATACACATCCGCCAACCAGTCACTACTTGAGTGGGTATTAACTCATTTTTGTCATTCCTAACCACGGTAGTCCCTCCTTTCTTCCGGACCACCTGCACTGGACTCACCCACTTAGAATGACCAACGGAATAGATAATACCTGCGTCGAGCAACTTCATTACCTCAGCCATCACAACATCTTGCATCTTCTCGATTCGGCGCGACGACTGTCTCGCAAGGTTTGTGATCTTCCTCCAGCTCTATCCTGTGCATACAAATATCGGGACTAATCCCCTTGATATCGTCCAAGGAATAACCCAAAGCTTTCCTGTTTTTCTTAAGCACAGCTAATAAAGAAGTCAGCTAATCATTATCAAGCTTAGCACTAACAATGACTGGATATTGCTCAGTATCATCTAAGAAAACATATTTTAGATGAGAGGGAAGAGGCTTACGCTCAGGCACCTTTACCTCAATTGAGCAAAGGGTACTGATCATCTGTTCCACTTGCTCTCCCTCAGCGTCGGTGAGTTCACGCTCATCTAAATCATCTATAAGCAAATCCAACACAGCATCATCGTCATCTGGGTTATCTACACACTCATCAAAAGCATAAGAGCTTCTAGTGGGTCCTTTATAAAAGAACCCACCCATAAGTCATTAATAGACTCGTCAATACTATCAACAGAATAACATGCGTCCTCTATCATTGGCCGAACTAAAGTACTAGGCGGACTGAAAGTGATCGCGTCATCCCTTACTGCAAGAGTCAAACGCCCTTATTTGATATCAATAATGGCCTCAGCTGTACAAAGGAACGGTCTTCCTAATATAATTGGGGTCCGGGTGTCCTCAGCTATGTCTAAAACAATGAAATCTACTGGTATAAAGAACTTGCCTATTTTCACAGGCACGTCCTCTAAGACACCCAAGGGTCTCCTAACAGATCTATCAGCCATCTGTAGGGTAATGTTAGTCAATTTAAGATGACCCATATTCAATTTCTTGCAGATAGATAGGGGCATGACACTGACGCAGGCTCCTAAATCACAAAGAGCCTTATCAATTACCTCATTGCCTATAATACAGGTAATAGAGAAACTACCCGGGTCCTTCATTTTGGGTGGAGCTTTATTTAAAAGTAAATTACTAGACTCTTCCAAAAACGAAACGGTCTCAAATTCACTTAGCTCTCTCTTACGCGTCACAATATCTTTCATGAATTTAGCGTAAGTAGGTACCTGGGTAATAAGTTCGGTAAAAGGGACAGTTACCTGGAGGTTCTTGACAACGTCCACGAACTTACCGTACTGTCGCTTAACCTGTGCGTCCTTTAGACGACTTGGAAAGGGTACTCTGGTAGCAATGAGTGGACCCGCGACTTTATCTTTACCTTTATCAGTGCGTGACGTCTTCACAGCAGGGGAAGATGACACGGTAGCGGAATTAGATGTCAAAATAGGGTCTCCGCTGGTTCTGGCACTCGATCGAGTACTTTCCTCACTCGATCGAGTGGTTTTCTCTTGATATTTACTCGATCGAACTGTTTGAACCACTCGATCGAGCTCTTCTATTTCTGGCTTCCTCGATCGACCATCTGTTTCACTCGATCGAGTGACTTCTTCATCTTTTTCACTCGATCGAGGAGAATTTGCACTCGATTGACCATCTATAAATTGGACACCACTCGATCGAGTAAGGTTATCACTCGATCGAGTACCTGGATGGATTATTTCACTCGATCGAGTAGAAGTTTTACTCGATCAAGTGTCTGGACAGCACGCAGCAAGGATTTCGTCCAGAAACACGTCCAAATCATCTTCCGGGGTATTATCAGCTGTCACAACCCCGTCCTCTGGTATTTTTGGCCCCTCATAAGCAACGCCACTTCGGAGATTTATTGCATTGATTGGGTCGCACGATGGTGGATGATTAGCTTGGTTTTTCGCGAGTGTCAACTGCGCAACTTGTTCCCTTAACTCCACGATAGCGGTATCATCCTTGTTTCATTTCTCCCCAAACTGTTGTGTTAAGCTCAAAACCAAAGATTTCAGTTCGGCGATCTCCCCATTTTTAGAAGAAGGGTGTGGTTACGGTATTTGCCTAGAGAGTAGAAACATTCGTCATCTCTTCATATAATTGGGAAAAAGGAACTTCTTGCTTGTATTTTTGGTAAGCAAGGACGCGCTCTATTCTCGCCATACAACCAATGGGGTCATGCCCCTCCATGCCGCATCTACCACATATCTCCACATGCTCAGTAATAGCACAAATTTGTGCATGCTGACCCATAGTCTCCGTAATGTCCGCACTACCTAGACTTTTGCTAGGACTTGCCACCTCAGCTGCCACCAACTCGTTAACTTGCCCACTTCTTCATGGATTTCCATATTCGGCAACATGGATGGCCATATCCTCAATAAGATGCCACCCTTGATCATCCTCTACATTCTTCGTGAATCTCCCCTTAGCTACATTATCAAGGATAGCTCTCTGTTCCGGATATAACCCGTTATAGAATTGGGTACATAGGAACCAAAGCTTGAAACCGTGATGAGGCACAGAACGGACGAGCTTCTTGAACCTAGTCCAAGCCCCATTCAAGTCTTCAATGGACAATTGCTCAAATGCAGTAATCTGAGCTCTCAACGCATTAGTGCGCTGTGGCGGAAAATATCGCCTGTAAAAGGCCAAGGCAAGGGAACTCCAGTCAGTTACACCGGCTGCTTCCCTGTCTAAATCCCTCAACCATTTTCGGGCATCATCAGCTAAAGAGAAAGGAAAAAGAACTCCCTTTACTCCGTCTTGTGTTACCCCAGCAGCAATAGGAATGGTAGAGCAGTACTCTGTAAACAGCTCTATATGCCTGCAAGAATCTTCTTCAGGTACTCCCCTGAAAAGATTTCTCTCGACCAGCTGTATGTAGGATGGGTGGATTCCAAAAGTTCCCGATTCAGTAGTGGGTAGTAAGAAACCTTTTGGAAGGGAATCCACATTAGGCTCTGAATGGCTGGCTATATTCGGCATTCTGGCAGATAGAATTTACAAAGCAGAGCAGGTGCGACAATGTTCTCTTATAGAACAGATAACCTGCAAACTAATCAAAAACTTTTGCAAAAATGAGATCAGTCTCAAGGAAAAAATCCCTTGAGACGAGAGACAAACTTAAATAAAGCAACAAAATTGCGCCACCTCCCCGGCAACGGCGCCAAAATTTGACAGGGCAGTCGTATACCTTTCAAAAATAACCAACTGGCTCTAACTAATATAGCTAGGTAAGTCGGGTCGATCTCCACAGGGAGATGGGAAAATGTCAACTTTGTCTAAGTTCGTCACGGTAACCAATTTGGGGGGTTTTAATTGGGTTGTTCTAAACTAATGAGAATGAGAAAGAGAAAAAAGGCAGAGAATAAAGATTAAGCAGATAAAGGAAAAGCAGCTAAGACAGTTGGTTTACCATGATCATTTAGTCAAGCAATCAAGGTCTCAGGTTAATGCAAATATAGCCTAGGGGGCAGTGAAAGTCTCCTTCCGGTCTCGATTCTCCCTAAAGCACAAATAGCTTAGCTTCCGCCCTCACTACGGTGCCCTAATGTTCGCTACGAGTCTCACCCCTTCCAACCTTTCGGTCCAGGTCAAGGTTTACTACGAATAAATGCCAAATTGCGTCGACTCAATTAGACAGATACAATTATAGAAGCGATTAACATTAAAGACTACACAAGCATTAACCTAATAATTCAATTACTATCCCTTCATAATCATGGATCCCCTAGCCTTAGCAAAAGGTAATTAGCTACACATTACTATCGAATCAACTACAATAATATATAGATAATCGGAACTAAACATGATAATAATGGAAATGAAGAGATGAAATAAGCAATAATAAAAGCAATAACAGAAAAGAAGGAATTCAAATAACAATTATGATTAACAAATTAAAAAGGAATAATAATACCGCTTACAAATCCGAATCCGAGTAGAAAAGAGTAAAGAAGATGGAAACAGTGAGTAAGATCAAGGAGAAGTAAGTGTGGAAGAGTTACGCAGTCTACTCCCTTTAGTAGCACACGAAAATCTCCCCTTCTAACCTAATCCAAAGCCTAATTACAAAAGCCCATACGAAAATAGGCGGAAAAATACAAATATAAGGCAAACCACTCGATCGAGTGGAATAAAACCGCTCGATCGAGTAAACTAAGAAAAATTCCCTTCGATCGAGTAGAAATACTACTCGATCGAGTAACTCCTTATTGTGGCCTGCTCGATCGAGTATATAAATAACTCGATCGAGTAATCTTCATGGTATAAAGCATTCGATCGACTAGATAAGTGGTCGATCGAGCTATATTGGCACGTTAGGCACTATGACACCTTCCGAATTCAGCTCGCTCGTCTTCAAAGTGATAGATTCCAAGCTCCGGCTCCTTGTTCTCCATAAATGCATGCAAATGGGATGAGTTTAGGCTCGATTTATCTTCTCTTCGGTCTATTCCTGCAATTTACACAAGACGAACCAAAGTATACTATTCGGGGGTATTTGTAGCTGGTTGCTACATAAAATAGTACAAAAATGCGTGTAAAAATGAGGTAAAAACCTTATATAAAAGACACCACTACTACAATTTTGCTCAAAGAGAACGGTTAAACACCGTTCTTGAAGCCTCTTTGAACCGTCCTGTGGCCAAGTGTTCTCTTTTATGTAAGAGAACGGTTGGTACGAAGTCAACCCGTTCTCTTTGTAATAACAATCAGAACGGTTGCATTACTTACCCGTGCTCATTGATTTATCAAGGAGAACGGTTTCTATTGAGAACCGTCGTCTTTGATATTGCTGCTATATTTGGATTCTAATTTTTAAATTTGGCGCCTATTTTCAAAGATAACAGGTTTTAACATGTAACCGTTCTCTTTGTTCCTGATATTTGAATTTGGCGCCTTTATTTTATATTTTCAAATAGAACAGGTTTAACATGTAACCGGTCTCTTTGATTCTGATATTTTTTTTTTAATATTTACGATTTTTTTTTTGAATCGGATAGCACATATAAATTATACCTGCAATTCATATACTCAAGCAAGTTTTACGCAGCAAGAACCTGAACATTCATATTTAATTTGAATTCACAAGACAAATCCTTGTAAAATTATACCAACTCTTATCATGTCTTTAAGAGCCTAAAGGCTACAAATATCGAAAATAAGTACAAAACATAAATAAAAATCCTTCATTCCTCATCACTTAGTTGCCTAAAGTGCAAAAATAATTAAACGCCAAGAAGAAGCTGCCAACATGGTCTTCATCCAACATTACTTTAGGGTTTGAAATTGAGTGTGAATTCAGCCCAAATATTTAGCGCCTCGTCAATTTGCTCAACCGTATATGATGGTGGGGCGGTTAACATGAACTACATACATAAGACACCAAAAATTTAATACACTATATACAATATGTAAAATAAAATAATTACTATAATGAAAATGAGAAATACAAAGAGATGAAAAATGATTGAAATGATAAGGAAAAGAACATACATTTGGGGTGATATTAACATATCTTGCTTTGATAAGGTCCAACATATATCGGCAAACATAATATCCGCATAATACGCTCCGAACCGGCTGCCGAGGACACTAAAATAAAAACCCATAATGAGATTTGCAAAATGAGTAATTACTGTAGATACCCTACTCATTATGCCCCACAATGGTACAATCATCATTCTAGTCATCTTATTAGCTTAGCCACAAAAGCATTTACCAACACAATTAGCATTCACAACAGGATTTACATACCTTTGAAGCAATAGTATTAGTACTACATGTAAGCAATGATTTCCATAGTCAATACTAACCTACCTCTCTTTTTCTTTTTTCTTTTCTCTTTTAAATTTTTTACTTGTTCTCCCACTTCTTCACCCAATTCCCATTAAAGCAACCAGTCTTCTCTAACACAAATAAAGCTATATTTCGGCTTCTTAGAAAGCACTGTTATAACACATAGAAGTATCATCTTGTTCTGCTATTCTGATATGCATAAATTTATACATATCGACAAAGGTCAACTATTAAAAGAGCAGTGAGACATGATCTCAAGAAGGATTAAACAACTCGGTGACATTTATATCACGAATAAATCTAACTAGCTACTGATGTTTATCAAAACGAAAAAGTGAAAAGCACAAGTATCTATTTTTGGTCTTCTCTGTAGGTATAAACCAATTTTCAACACCCTTATATGTAACCATTACTTGCATATTCACAGGACCACAAATTATAGTGTATTGTGAGACGGTTCACTTTTGTGCAAAAAATATCTATTTAATGCTTGAAATGATAACAGTAGACTTGAATCATAAATGCTACAATTCGATTTTACGCCACAATCCTAACCTTATGCTGGCAGTACAGGCGGGTAGTAGAGGCGGGATCTCATTCTATATCCGACCTATCTACGCAATAAAAATATTCACAATATAAAAGTTCGATATACCTTAATAATTTTCCAAGTAAGCGGTTTCGCCTCGAACCCGGCAAGTGGATCGATAGAGTTTCTTTTCTCGAACGCTCTACATTTCAATTAACTAAAATAAGTCGTTACTTCAAACATAAATCAAAGCACTAATAACAAGTATAATACACAATTTACCGAGCATGTGCAACTTTCCTGAGTTTTTTTAAAGTTTTTTTTTTTTTATGTTTAAGTGAGTGAGTTAAGAAACTTTACAATATAGCTTGGATTCTTTAAAACAAAACTTAAAGCTTTAGTGCAGAGCTCGATTTCTACACCATACAACTGGTGGTATAGTCTATTAATTGGTCGGTTTTTGACAGCTACGATTCTAGGTTACTAACATAACTCATCAAGTAGAACCAGGGATCAATGACTACAAATGGCTGTTTTGAAAGATGTTTTCATTTCCTGTAATAACACATCAAAAGAGGTTTCCGTAATTTATAGGGTAAGAAGAAGTTCTCTGATACAAATCGGACACGACACTTCTCTGCCAAGCCGGAGTAACATAGGTCCTAGAAGATAACAAAAATAATCATGGCTTTTCATTCATATACAACTGAGCTCAACTGAAAGTAGTGAGAGCAAACCTGGAGTCGATTGTTTTTTATGTACTTCCACACTCTTTATTACTTCAGGATGAGTTAATGCAGTTTCTCCTGTACCCAAGAACCTTATAAGAGTATCTGAAAGTGGAAGTGGAGCAAGAAAACCAGACAATACTTTCCTCTGCCGCTTTTCTTGCCTTTCATCCTCACATATATCTGAAAAAATCAAGCAAAGAGCAGAACACATTAAAAAATTATGGGTGCAAGACTCTTTATTCAGTATCAGTTTGCAACACAAATGCAGTATCTCAGTGTCCAGCAATGCTGCTCGCATAAGTGAATCATTTATAAATGACAAAGTCTTGTGTAAGACTGGCATTGTCTTGTATGAAATGGATTGTTGACATCAATATCACCAATTCCACATACATATGGCAAAAATAAAAGCACATGAATTGATTCTCTCACCTGCCTCTCTCCCATGCTTCCGTGGTTTGTACTTTTTCAGCAGCTTCACTGCAGATGTAAAAGTAATACAAAGAAGTTGAAGTATTTTGGAGGATTTGTTAACATTTCAAGAAAATATACTGCAGTAGGTTCCACTTAGGATCCTCGGTCCCATTAAGAGAAGATGTCGAATCTGTGGTATCACAATGATTTATTCACTCACCTTCTTCCTCTTTCTGCTGCTTCCTCACTTTGTCTCCTTTCAGAGGATTAGTTGAAATAGTAAATCCAATACAAATAACTAAAACACAGTTTCGGCAATTTTAATATTGACATTTACTTTTTGTGTGGATAGAGGGATTTGTCGAGAAAAATGAGAGGGTGGGAGAGGGGGGTTGGAGGAATGGGGAAATAGAGGAATCTATATCCCACTTAGGATCACAAGTCTCATTAAGATAAGATGTCAAATCTACGGTATGTGCACAAGGATTCATTCACTCACCATCCTCCTCTTCCTCCTCTTTCAGCGGTTTGTCCCCTTTCAGCAGCTTTACTGAAACAGATCAAGCAACACCAATAACTGAAAGATACTTTTGGCAAAACTAATATTGACACTTACCCTTAGTTTGGATGGCAAATTGGACCGGGGAGAATAGGGAAATAGAAGGATCCATATTCCACTTACGATCACCAGCCCCATAAATATAAGGTGGAATCTTCGGGTATGCGGAAGGATTCATTCACTCACTTTCTACCTCTTTCTCGTGCTTCTGTATTTTGTCCCCTTTCAGCGGCTTTACTGAAATAGCAAAAGCAATACAAATAAGTCAAACACGATTTCAACAAATTAACTGACGCTTACTCTTTGTTTGGATGGAGGAATGTATAGGAAATGGGAGGGAGGGGTCCAATTTCCCTTGTTTGGTTAGCCAATTGGATTGGAGGGATTAGGGAAATGGAGGGATGTATATTCCCCTTACGATCACCAGTCTCATTAATATAAGATGTGGAATCTGTGGTATGTACACAAGGATTCATTCCACTCACCTTTTTCCTCTTTCTCGTGCTTCAGTGGTTTGTCAAGTTTCAGCAACTTTACTGAAATAACAAAAGCAATACAAATAACTCAAATACGATTTCAACAAATTTATATTCAGTCACACTTATTTTTCATAGTGTTACCATTTCTGTGAATTATCCACTTCCACAGGCAGAACAGAAGTGTAGATACAAATAATGCACTCAGAATCACACTGACTGCCGTAATTATTTTCCTTTTGCCACTTCCATCTATAAAGCAGGGAGAAAAATAAGTAACACTGGTAAGTCTTTTCCAATACAAGAAGAGCTGTAGAAGTCAGAACAGTAAGACAGTTTAGACAGTGACGGGTTTCAAACCCAGGATAAGTAGCTAAGGTAGCCGAGATCTACAATACTCTGATCATGTTAATAGAATGTTTAAAAATGCATATGAAATTATTGAAAGATCATCAAAGAAAAACCCCTTAACTTGCTCACCAGGCAATTCTGAATTAGCCAAACGAAGGAAAAGATCAGCACCATCATCAGAGAATTGTTGCAGGTTAATAAGGCTTTCATCACCAACAATCATAATACACTTAAATATCATCACCAAAAACTAAACCCTAACATTAGCATACATTAAATTATACAAGGGGTTCCATGGATATTGTCTTAAAAGTAGCAAATAAACGAATTAATCAGAGAATATAATGTCGATTGTAGTATTATCTTAAAAACTAACATTAAAGAGTAGTGAAAAATAGTCTTACCAGCAGCAAGAATAATCGGCAACGATGAAAGGGAATCGACTGGACAACCAGGTGGTCACCGGAGAAGAGCACCGCGTACAACAAGGGCGTGACGAGTGAAGATTAATCCGTGCTAGGGCAAAAGAGATGATTTTTTTCGAGAAAGCGAGATGTTAGTTTGATAGAAGGAGACTTGGAAGTTTTAAAGTTTTTGATATTTTATATTATAACAGGGAGAACGGTTAGATAAGGGACCGTGCTCATTGTGTATCAAGGAGAACGGTTTCATGCAATACCCGTTCTCTTTTAAAAATTAAGACGGTTGGTCAAACGTAACCGTTCTCTTTGTTAATCTATCAGCACGGTTCGAATAATTAACCGTTCTCTTTTTAAGTCATATATGCGCGCCCAACACAAAAAAAACAACAGACCGGTTCTGTTATCAACCGTTCTTTAAGTGGCGTTCTCGTAGCATAAAATTGTAGTAGTGCACGCATCACATCCGCTTGTCCTGATTGTATCAATTTCTGGGATTTTATCCTGACAGAGAATCCGAGCGTCCTCAGAAGGATCCGCTCGTCTCCGTGCAGAAATACGCCCGTCCCGTGAAGAATCCGCTCGTCTCCAAGAGCTATGATCCGAGCGTCTCATGCTCGAGCCGCTCGTCGCCCTACCGTCCTTTTCTTCTATTTTCTCGCCAATTAAAATCCCTCCCCACCACACATTTCGTGACACTTCATCCTTCCTTCCACTTTAAAACATAAAACCCCCTCTCATATAACTCAAATCATATCTCAAGCACTCATTTACCCCTCAAAAACAAAAACCCCCAAAATCTACGATTTCAAAAGATTCAAAAGAAGATCTAAATCACAAGGATCAATGAAGAGCTAATCCTTAGGCAACTGTGGGATTTATCTGTATGCATCCCTTTAACTTTAAGGATTATAACGAATTTATTGTGATGATAACTAGTCATAAAATAAATTGCATAAACAAGATCGTAAAGGATTAAGAAATAACCTTCGGTCCTAGCAAAATCGGCCTATGAACAATATCACAATGATATTCGCCTATTAGTTGCACCCAAGATGCTCCGAGAAATACCCCTCAAAATTGCTAGAATGAGATCCCCAATTTTCTGTAAATATTAGGGTTTGTGTGTTTATTTTTGATGAGAGAAATGATGAGCAAAATTAGGTTAGAATTGGAGTCAAAAATAATCTCTCATACCCCTTCTTAAAACCGAAAAAAGGAGTTAAATGGAGATCTTTTTCTCTCCTAATTCGGCCCATAATATCCGAAAATAATGAGTATAATTTCCATATTTTCGGTTATTCCAAAAATGTATAAAATGTGTTAAATATAAATTGTCATCTAGTGAGGATCGATCCCATAACCTCTTGGTTTGAGTACCCTTACTATTACCACTATGACACATTCATCTTGTTGATTAAATATAACCGATTACATTTAATTACGAATTAACATATTAATTCGTCCAAGCTTACATCATATACATTAATTAAATATAACTTATTATATTCAATTTACGAATTGACACTTAATTCGTCTCAACTAATATTATTTAATCGGCATTAAATAATCGTGTCATCAACACATTGACTAACTGTTTAGTCATATAAGGCATCAATGTGATTACATTTCCATAACCACATCTTGTGGACAACGGGGGGACCACGGGGGCGCTTGGGAGGAAGAGAACAAGCGTTTGCATTTTTGTTGAGCCGTATGAACGACTTGTTGAGCCTTGATATCCTCGACTTACCGTTTTGGACAAGAGCCCTTTACGGATGTCATCTTCAATCCTTGTCCCTAGTACGGTTAAGTCCTTGAAAGTTTTGATGTTTTGGTATGTCAAATGGTTGGCATAAATGGGTTTGAGATTATCCACGAACTTCTCCACAAGGGTAGCCTCATCCGGGCGTTCAACTAGTTGGGTACTAGTCTTCCTCCACCTACTTAGGAAGTCGGTGAATCCTTCTTTGTCATTTTGGGTAAGAACCTCTAGAGTGCGCATGTTAACTTGGATCTCGGCATTATCCGCATACTGCTTAGCAAACTCGATCGCGGCATCTTCCCAAGTAGCGATCTTCTTGTGTTCTAAAGAGTAGAACCATTGCTTTGGGATGGTGTCAAGAGATGAAGGAAAGATCCTTAAGAACATCTCGGGTTTGATGTCTTTGATAGACATGTAATCCTTGAAGGCACGGATGTGGTTCAAAGGGTTTTCGTGCCCCTTGAATTTAGGGATATCCGTCATATTGAAGTTGGTTGGCAATTTGGAATTGACGGCCTCATACTTGCGGTTGTTTTCCCTATAAATGTCATCTCCTTTAAGGTACATCAATTTCTCCTCTAAGTATTGGAGTCTTTTCTCAGCTACAGTCATTCCCATGAGAGGTTTTTCATCCCTGGATTCATCCGCGTAGTCACCTACTACTTCACTTTCATGAGGAGGCAATCTCCCCTCTACGGCGTAGATCCGGCCTTCGATGGTCTCAAGGCGATCATGCACTTGGTCTTGGGTAACTTGGATTTGGGCTAGCGCGGCTAGGATTCGATCATTACCATATTGAAGTTGGTGGAGGTTTGTTTATTTGGTTCCGGCGTCTTGAAAATCGGATAAGAGATCGATGACGAATCAAAACACGATCGACCATTCTAACACACTTGCTAAAAGAAGAAATGTTTTGACTCGTGAAGTGGGTGCGTGCCACTTGTGTTGAGTGAACTTTGAAGAAAGACAAGGTTTGAAAATGTGTATCCTAGTCAACTATAGTGTAGTTGTAGGAGTGGACTCGAAGTGAGGTTTTGAAATGGGCTTGTGGCCCGAATTTTGACTCGACAAATGGACAGAGTTTTGACTTGGTTTTGTGCTAATCAAATGGCCTTTTTCGAAATTTTGATTAAAAAAAGGGTTTTGATTTTTTTTACAAAATCATCATGGTTTTGTTTAGAAATGGTGATCACGTAAGGTACAAACATTCATACAAGCATTATAGCGGGATGCTGAGTGCATTTAAAAGGGTTTTGGTTTAAAGGGTGGGTTGCCATACCGAACCATCAAACCCGAAGTCTGTGGAGAGGCTCGTACCAAACAAGAGTAAGGCCGATTCCTAGTCCATTTCCTCAAGTAGTGAAGGCCCTTGATACAAACAAGAGTAAGCATCAT
The DNA here is from genome assembly GCF_048544455.1 of Silene latifolia. NCBI lineage: Eukaryota > Viridiplantae > Streptophyta > Magnoliopsida > Caryophyllales > Caryophyllaceae > Silene > Silene latifolia. The sequence continues at coordinate 53,964,021 of NC_133536.1, forward strand.
GGTATGGATGACGTCAATCGCTATCCATCCTTAGGCCCAAATAAGAATTAGGACCGTTTAGACGGGACGATTGGTCGAATGGGTTGGGTTGGGCCTAGGAAAGCCGAATAAAACGGTCTAGGAAGACCGAGTTATGAAAACCGACAATTGTCTTGTACAAACTATTCCCTAACCTTGTTCAAGTTTCACCCTTGGCTACACGTAAGTATATTATCCCCAGCGGAGTCGCCAAACTGTGGACAACGGGGGGCCCACGGGGGCGCTTGGGAGGAAGAGAACAAGCGTTTGCATTTTTGTGGAGTTGCCACCAATTTTTATGGGAAATTGGAACTGTTCGAATACCTCATGCCATGTCAAGACACAAAGTAGAGACATGAACACTAAGCAATCGTTACCCTTAGCATTCTATGTCTAGAATGACTCTCGTGGATGCCAATGAACACGGATGTTCACAGAGATCTGGAGTAAGGGGTGAGGGTACGTATTAGGAAGCTCTTTTGATCGAACACCTAATCCCGCCCGCCTCGATAGCGGCATCTACTACTGATTAGGGACATCATCTATACTCGATATATCGTCGATTATATGCATGCAATGCAACATCCAAGTTTTAATCCTAACATGTGAGAATTAGGCTAAGTCGGTTGACACGTAATTAGCATACAATTAATGTCAAAGTAGGATTTAATGCTCAATTACATGTGAAGGCATACAAATGATACAAGAAATGCGATAAATATAATAAAATTACAATAAAGAAAATTACAATAATTACATTGGGTTTAGCGATTTATGTCGAAAATACCTTTAAAATGGATAATTTGATAAAACGAATAAAAGAATGAATCAACGAACAAGTCAGAAGGCCATAATACGGTTAATAGTTAATTATACGTAAGCTAATTAAATTAGGTCAAGCAACAACGGAGTTCAGAGGCAGAACTCAACCTGGAACAGGTGCAGCAGGACTGCGCCCTCTGGAAGAGGCGCAACAGACGCTGCGTCTGTTCCAAGGGTGAGTTCTGGCTGTGAAGCCGGAACTGCAAATTGTTAATGTTAATCGGTTAATTTAAGGATTGATTATGATATTTACTCGGATAGAAGTGATTAATGGGTTATTTACATGTGATTAATGGCCGTAAAAGCAACAAACATGGATGAGACGGAATTAAACGAATTAATTACATGGATGAACGATTGATTAGTGACATGGGTGAACAAAATAGACTAAACATGATGAATTGATGACGAATTAATGATGAACATGCGATGAATATGACAATAAACAGATGAAAATATATCAAAGATCGAATTCCAGAAACTCAATATGAACAAATCGAATTTCTACAACCCGGATTGAATTTAATGACGAAAACCCGTAAATATGAGATTACTTGGGATTTAAGTCGGATTTATGATGGATAAAACATGTTAATGATGATAATTAATATACATATGAAATTATTATGGTGTTATGGTCAAAGAATTAGCAAAAACAAACGAAACAAATAAACACGAACGAATTACAGAGGACGAAGGAAGAAGAAAGGAAGCAGGAACTGCGGCAGCCTCACGAAGAGGCGCAGCAGGAACTGCGCTCCTTCAAAGAGGCGCAGCGATTCTTTGCGTCCTTTCTCGACGGTTTGTCTTCTGGAAATCCGTAAAAAGAGGTTTTAAAGCACGGTTTTAGAAATCGGTTTTAATTGGTATTTTCGACATAAACCTTACAATTGTGATACAAAAAGTAAATAACAATAAATAAAGAGAGATTTTACACCCTCAGACTTACATGTTTGACGAAACGAGAAGGACTAATATAATGTAACGAAAGTGCCCTCGTAAGAGGAAAACGATTAGATTAATTAAGTTGATTGATGTGGAGTTGGTCAAATTGGTCGGTCATGCAAACGAGGCTGGTACTCAGAAGGATCCGAGCTTACGTGGTCGAATGTTCAAGCACGTAGACGCCAAAAAGTAAGAACAAAGGTCTAGAATGCAAAGGGAGAAGAGAAGGGCGGACACTCGCGTGAGAAATATGAGGAGCGAAGGCTCCTATTTATACTAATCACGTGAAGGAATTAGGGTTTCGGAGAGTCTTTGGAAGTGAATCTCGGAAAGATATAAAAAAGATACGAAAATTACGCAGAAAAGGACCTGGGAAGAGTTGCAGCAGCCACTGCGTCTCTTGGAAGAGGCGCAGCACCTGCTGTGTCTGTTCCCAAGTTATTTCCTCCTGCGGAAGAAAGATTTCCTTGTTTGAGTTATAGAAGGACGGAATAATTTGGTTTTCCTTAATATCTTGTGTGAATATTACGGGAAATTGTTTACCAAAGATTAAAGATTGTGAAATATTTATAAAATATGGAATAGAAATATCCGGAACATTCCAGAACATTCTGACTCGGGATTTAACGGTTATCAGAAAATGAAGACGGTTTTAGGCCCGGACTCCAAATGTACTCTAATTACTGTCAAAACGACCATACCGGCACGTAGATGACAACTAAGAGGTAGACATTAGTATTTGAGCAATAACTTGACGATAAACTTACGAACTGTCACAAATCGTTCCGCGTACCAAACATGCGGCCCAATCATCACCGGGTGGTTTGCGAGAGGTGCAGAAATGAGGTATCTACAGAGCCCCCACTTTGACTGAGGCTTGGACAAGGCGAAAGTCAAAGTATAGCCATCAGGTCAATCGAAGATTACAACCTGACGACTATGGCGACGCGAGGCGGCTCAAGGGGTCTGAGCCAAGGACCTATCGTCGGGAACATTTTAGAGTCTGTCGACTATCGGGGAGGGTCGTTTAAAGTCCATTAGACTACGTGAGGAGGCTCGCCAGCCATAAGAAGAGACCATACCTGAGAATTCTTCTCGCGATGCTTCCGGAGGTGCATAGGAGCTAAGGGTAAGACCTAAAAGATATATAAGGATTGGTGCTAGGGTGTGGGGCCCTAAAGGAAAGCATCGGCGGGAAGGAGGCCCGAATATAAGTTTAAACTAAAGGGTAACTAAGGCTCGAGTGTAGGAACTTTACTGGTTTGGGAACTTATGAGAACGATATCTTTATCGCACACCGAGGGGAAACAAGAAATATTGTGGGCAGCAGGACACAGGCGGGAACGGTTGGGAGAAATCTGTTCGTGTTCAGCTTCAAACAAACTTCGGAAGAAATAGGGGCTGATGTTGATCTCCATGTCTCGAGAGGGAAAGTCTATCCGCTTACTCTCATTGGGGAACATAATCGGGAATTAATTTCCATGTCTCGAGAGGGAAAGTCTATCCGCTTACTCTCGTTGGGGAAATATAATGAAGGCGTGTCGAAACACCTGTGAAGGAATATCTGCTCGTTGTGACAAGTAAAGTCTTGGAAGCGATGAATAACGTGTAATAGTCTGCTGTCGCCTTAGAAATGCGGGCCGGAACGAAAGATAATCGTCAAACGGACCAAAAAGATAAAATAGCATCGGGGAAGAGGTGCACCAAAGATGGGCCCACAAATAACGAACTCATAACGAATTTTTGAAAACTCGTATGGAGGGAACACCAGAAAGAGGCGCAGCAAGAGCTGCGTCTCTTGGAATAGGCGCAGCGCTTGCTGCGTCGGTTCCTAAGGGTGTATTTTCTGCGTAAAAACGCGATAAACAGAGGGATTATTTCATTTGTTTCGAAACACAAATCACACAATACTCTCTCAAATCTTAACCATTTCCGCCAAGGTTTGATCCGAAATCTTGCATTAATCATGACTAATCGAGGTATGTGTCTCATTCTTGCATTAATCTTCTGTATTTGTTCAATTTGGATCGAAAAAATTAGGGTTTATGACCCAATTAATTCGAAAATTTGGGGCTTTTCCCCCAAACAGATTTGCCTTGTAAAATTGGTATTAGAAACGGATAATTGGTAATATAAGGAACATAACCATGTATTTATCTCGAATTTTCGTTGAATTTTGAGCCGTTGAGTGAATTTGAGACGGTTTCACAGCTAAACCGTAAATTGCTTCGAAAATGGCAATTGTGATGAAACTTGATATTTGGGATCCCTGGATGACGGGTAAACCCCCTACCATCTCGGAATTTTGGTTTGTGACAGCTTTTTCAGGACACTTTTCTAGGGCATAATCGCCGTTATAACGAAATGCTGCCGAAATTTCGACTCGAACCCGGAACTAGGCTTCAACTTAGGCTTGACTTGACCCAAATTACCACATGAGTGATCGGGTTTATGAGAATATGGCCAAAGATGGCGAGAAAGAGCGATTTCAGGGCTTCCGAGGGCTCAAAAATCCCTTAACCAAGGCTTGTCGTCACGTGACGCGGCCTAAATTTGCTTTAATGTTGCAGGTGATGAGGCTTCTACTTCTGGGAGAGCTCCCATGGAGATAGACGCTGCCGTGGTCGAGGAGGCTTTGGAGCAGGCCTTCACCGCTGCGGTGATGGCTGCTGGGGACGAGGTCCACGAGGAGGAGGCTGTTGAGGAGGAGGAGGCCCCGAGACGGGCCAATGTTGGGCGAGGAGGTCGTCAGCTGAGGGGAGCTCCCGCGTGGGCTGAGACCTGGGAGAGCAGGCACTTGCTTTGGGCTGCATAGGGTCACCTGTCCTACAGGACGGTGAAGAGCTTGGTAAATAGGAATTCACTACTCATCACTCATCTTCTTTCATTCAATTCGTTTATATCTCTTCCAATTTTCATTCAAAACTAAAGATAGATTTTGTTTCAAATCACAATAGGAGGCTGGGAACATCAGGTCATTCTCGGGTTACACGACAGCGATGGAGTGCTACGAGCGGCTGTCGGCGGAGAAGCGCGCCATGATCGATCGTGGAGCGTTCGGTGCCTTGGTGCAGGCCTAGAGGGATATCGCGAAGAGGAAGCTGCGGGCTAACCTTAGCCTGGTCCGCGCTTTCTTAGACCGATTCTGGGATACGACTTCCACTTTTCACATGCCTTTTGGTGAGGTCGGAGTCACTCCGGAGGACTACGGCATGATTTCTGGTCTGCCGTGTGGGTCTGAGGCTGTGGAGTGGCCAGAGACAGCCATGAGGGTGGACTCGGCCGAGGCTAGGAGGCTGATCGGCTGGAACTTGTCGCCGACGGCTGTCACAGTGCCGGGTTTGGTGCCCAGCTCCTACGTACGAGATTACTTTACGGGAAAGATCCCGGCGCTGGTGACGATTGACGGGAGAGAGACGGCTCCTCCTCCCTGTACAGCTGAGCAGAGGGCCCGTTTGTGGCTTTGGTGGTTTCTGTCTTTGATTTACCTCGGAGACAAGGGAGAGAGGCTGTCGACGAAGCTTCTTCCCTTCCTTTCTAACCTGAGCTCCCTAGGGCGTTGGGACTGGGTCACTGCTGGTTTTGCGGTCCTCATCCGCTTCATGAGGGCCATGGTTCGTCCGGAGTTGATAGAGAAGGGTACTTCTCCTGGTGCTGTCGGACCTGGACTACTGTTGGAGGTATGAACCTTTATTTAGACTAAAATCAATTCTTTTGGTTATCAAATCACGAAAGATCGTTATCGACTATCTCGCTTTGCAGGCGTGGGTGTACTCCTACTTCCCGGGCCTCGCGCCCAAGAGGACGGAGCCGCTGGAGAAGGCCTATCCCGTGGTGAGGGATTGGGTGATGTGCAGGACGAAGAGCAAGCGTTCTTCCCACGGTGTTTACCGGCGGGACGTGAACGCTCTTCAGCTGGACAGCGTAAACATCTCACTTATATTCATTTGCTTCTTCATTGCTTTTAAATTGATCATAAGAATGATTCCTTGTTTATCTTGTCCCAGTGGGTGCCCAGGCCTTGGGCGGAGTACGATGGAGCGCCTCCTTTTGTGGCTGAGGTCCTTCAACCTAGGAGCTCGAGCCGGCTGCTGTTGAGGACGTCGATGGGTCCTGTGTGGTACTTGGGCGAGCATTTGGCTCGTCAGTGCTCTCGGGACGTGTTGACGGTTCCCATCGATCCTCCTAGAACGATGTTCAGGGAGCCTTCTGAGGCAGAGAGGGAGGCCGACTTGGCTGGCGCTAGTGGTGACGCCCTCCTTCTTCCTGGCGAGGACTACTCGGCATTCCTCTACGGGAGGTTGGCGTACTGGCCGGTTGTGGTGAGCATATTTTCTCTTCTTCTTTACTTGAATTTTGAGAACTATGATGAAAGATCATCGATTAATGAGAAATATTTGGTTTTGCAGGAGGTTGAGGCGGCGGGCATCGAACCCCCAGAGTACCCCGAGGCCCTCGAGTACACTGACACGATTGGGAGGACGACGATCTACGAGCTGCGTGACTTTGACGTGGCTGTGACGGATGCTGGCATGGACGACTGGCAGCATCTGATTCGGAGGGTGAGCCTCTAATTTTGCATAATTTTTGTGTAGGAAAACATTTGATTGAGTTTGTTCAATTATTGAGAACTTCTTTTTGAAAATACAGGTTGCGCCGTCTCGGTTCGTGGCGTTATGGAGGGTGGCCAAACCGCGAGCACGCCGTCGAGGCACTTGTCGACGGTCGAGGCCGTCAGGTATGAACCTTGTGCCTGTTTCATTTTTGAATTTTGATTTTCCAACTTTTCTTGTAATTGCTTGAAATGATTGACATGAGCCAATTTTGTTGTTTACAGGGGGACCGCGAGCTGGAGCGAGAGTTGGCTCAGTCTCGGGAGGAGACAGCTCGCTTGTTGAAGGAGCTCGAGGTTCGAGACGTCGAGATTGCTGCTCTTGCGGCAAGAGTTGCGGAGCTGGAGGGCGACCAACATTAGTTTTGTGTAGTTTTTGTTTGTTTGTTGGCCGTATTTTGCACATTTGTACATTTTGGACCTTCATTTTGAACATTTCGGACTTTGTTTGGGGCGAGAGCCCCCAGTTTGTTGTACATTTCCCTTTTTGGTTGTATATAAGATGGCTTGAGTGCCTTTGCTGCTGGGTTGTGTTCACTACTACAAATCCAGGCAACTACAACGCCCCTTTAACAACGATTATTCACGAAAATCACAATAGACGTTGTAGAATGTATGGCGCGAATTTTACTAAAATCAATTACAACGGGTATGGTTATAAAAACCGTTGTTATTAGTTTTAACAACGGGTCACACATGCACAACCGTTGTTAATAATTTGGCGCAAAATTGGCGCAAAGTTAGTGAAAAGTAATCACAACGGTTATTTTTGAAACCCGTTGTTAAAACTTATTTAACAACGGGTGTTTTTTAAGACCGTTGTTAAAACATATTTCACAACGGTTGTTGTTTAATAACCGTTGTCAATACCTTACATACTATAAACCACACAAACACAAGTCTGCTGCAGCCACAAAACACAAACCTTAATACACAAACACAAACCCAAAGCAAGAAGCCCAAACACAAACACAAAACACACACTTTCTCATCGTCTCTTTCTCTCTTTCTCATCGTCGCTTTATCTTCTCGCCGTCACCGTTGATTTCATCGTCTCTTTACGTACGTTCGTAATTATCGGTTTGTTTCATCGTCATTATTTTATTGTTCTAATTATTTCATTTTAATGTATGTGTTTTTATCGACCATTTGGCGTCCTTGACGGATCGAGCATGTTTTAGCGATTAGGGTTTGGAGAATATATTGAGATAATGGAAATGCATGTTAGTTGAGATAATATATATGTTAGGAAGTTGTGCCATATATGTTAGGAAGTTGTGCCATAATCAGATCTTGATGATGACTGATAGATCTATGGAGTTGAAAAAATGGAAGCAAATCAAACAAGCATAACTCAACACTTTCAAAATGATCATTTCATTTAATTTTAAACCAAATACATTACAAAGAATTATCGAAATCAAAAGATGTATAATAAGCCGGAACAACCCGGTTAAGCGTAAAAAGCGCTTCTCAACCTGCCACCAATCACGCCACTCTGGTATACCGCTAACTTCCGGGTCATTGGCTTCATATTTTGCAATAACAGATTGAATATATGCAAGGACACGACTTGCATGTGGAGATAAGGTTGGAAGAGTACAACTCAACATATCTCTGGTGCAGCCAAGTTGCGAGTAATGAGCCGACTAGGGTATGAAGATGATGATGAGGCTTTGTTGACAAGCCGGACCGCTTCACGCCTCTTAATCCAATAATTCCGTTGATGTTCAAGGGATGCTTTGATTAATGGGTGTTGATCGGCGGGAAGCCCGGCGAGAACCTTCCCATCATCTTCAATCGTTTGTGTAAGCCATTCTTCGTTGTTGATAAAATTAGGGTTCATTGCCATGTTGTTTCAATTAATGAATGTTAGTAAAGGATGCTTTAATATGTTGGTAAAGGATAGATGCTTTAATATTTATAGCTAGTAATATTTAATTTAATTTTTTTTTATTTTTTAAGAACAAACAACAACGGTTATTTACAAACACCCGTTGTCTTTATTTATAACAACGGTTTTGTATATTAAAACCCGTTGTTATAACTTTCCCCCCAAAATTGAGTCACACTTTCCACAACGGGTTTTTATATTTAAAACCGTTATTAATAGTTATAACAACGGTTTCCGTAAGAAAACTAACCGTTGTTAAAACCTTCTACAACGGACGCTTTTACAACGTCCGCGTTTTTATATAACAACGGTTTTTGACCGTTGTTATAGCCTGTATCTGTAGTAGTGGTTGCTTGTATTTGCAGGTTAGCTTTGAACAAGTTTGGTAGATGACGGTTTACGCCGTCATGCTGCCGAAATTTACATAGGAATTACGCAAAACATACATTTGTATATACACATGGCCTGGATTAGCGCAAAACGAATGACTCAAAAGCACGCAAAAATGCAAAAAATTTGCCGGAAATGACCGGACGGTAGGGAGGGTTACCCCCTAAAAAAAAGAAAAAAATACAAACCTATAAGTTAGAAATGAAATGAAAAAAGGAATAAAAGAAATATAAATGAAATAAATATATAAATTTTGAAATGAATTAAATTATAATGAAAATTATTTCCTAAAAAAAGATGAATTAAAGTGAAAATTATTTCCTAAAATGAAAATATACGAGTGTGGTAAAATGACGAAAATGTCGATGTCGTCTCGAAATGCGTGCCCGCGGAATTAGGTAACACGAAATATGGTAATTTCCACGTATTTACCAAAATAATAACCCGTAGGAATAGGAAATTATTCGTCGAGGAATTAGGAAAGATCCAACGCGGAAAATCACAGAAGCTTAGGTGAGGAAGAGGCGCAGCATGAGCTGCGTCCCTTTGAAGAGGCGCAGCAGGTGCTACGCCTGTTCCCAGGTGGTTCCGTTCTGGCAAATTTTTGGAAACAGAAATTAGTATAAATAGAGACGTCGATAGAGCTTTTATTCACACAATTCTTCCGTCTCTTCTTCGTCTTATTACATAAAATTCTCAAAATAATCTCTCATCATGAATACCTTGGAGATTCGCTTAAAAGAATGGACCAACGAATTTTCAAACATGGAGAAATATGATATGGGCGCCTATAATCTTGGATCATTTTTGAGTTTGAAGCTTATCAAGGTTGTCAAACCATTATTGGATGCTTGTCTTGATTATTGGGACCCGAATTACCACGTTTTTGCGTTCCCTGGAGGCGATATTTGCCCATTTCCTGAAGAAGTTGCTGCGATTGGTGGGTGGGACCCTGAACACTTGTCTGCCATTCCTTCTACTTCGCAAGGGTATAAAAGCAAATTTAGAGACTTGCTTGGGTTGAATAGACTCGAGGTGGACCGTCTAGTGACCTCGAAGGGAGTGCGAATGTTGGACTTCATTGACCGATTTATTAACAGGGCCGACCCCACCGTTTCTTATGTTGCTAGGCGAAGGGCATTTGGGTTTTGCTTGTTGCATGTGTATGTCTTCCAAGGGCATGTTGATGAAGACTTGAGAGGTGATCCCCGTCTTCTGGGCCTTGTTGAGCAAATGGAGCTGCGCAGGTTCCCAGCTTGTTTATGCTTAGGAGAGATCTTGTTGGGCTTGGATAATAGGAAAGCCAACCGCGACCTACCGTATTTGGGAAGTCCCGTCATTCTGCAGGTAAAAGAACATTTTCTTTTCTTTTTCTTTTTCGCTTTTTTTTTCGCTTCGTTTTTTTTTTATGTCTAATACCCGCTTTTGGTAGGTCTGGCTTATGGAACGGCTTCGATTGATCGAGCCCCCAGTTCACGTTCCTTCTTATCATGCTCGTTCAATTGCAATGAGGACCAGGCTTTACATGGTGGACTTCACCCGAGTCTGCAATTATTGGGAGAACAAACTGAAGAGTGATGATGGCCCTTTGATTAGGTGGATGGCACCGTGGTGGCACCTCAAATCTGTCACTGGAGTATCTTCTTTGGATCCTACCCGATCTGTGCGCATTCCTGGCTTGGAATTTATGGTGTGCATCTTCCCGGAAAGGCTGATGAGACAGGTTGGACTAAAACAGACGATCCCGAAACTTGATACCGTCCCCAGATCGCTGGGTGGCTCTTACTACAGAGTCAAGGGAGTGGGCCATTAAATGGGCCCAAAGAAACATGTGGTTCTTGAACTCTTCTGCTAATGCCTTATGGGTGTCGGATTCCTATCTGCGATGGAGGAAAGCTACTACTCCGGAAGAGCGCGAGAGATTGAGGAAGCGCGAATCCGTCAACTACAAGCTGCGCGAGGTGGAAAAAGAGAAGGAGAAGCATCTGACCGAGGGAGAGGAGGAAGCCGGGTTTTGAGTCGTTCATCCTTCAAAGAAACCGAAGACCTCTCCTGTCGTGGAGATGGTGATTGGCAAGAATGGGAAGTCAAGGCCTCGAGAAAGACCGTTGGTGATTAGGTCCGAAGTGGCGCAAGAGCGTCCGGCTCGAGGTCGTGACAAGAAATATGACAAGAATAACAAGGGCAAAGGGAAAATGGAGGAATAGCCCTAGTCTTTATTTATTATTTATTATTATTATTGTTGTAATAAAAATGTGGGGTTTTTAGAATCCTAGCCTATTTATTTTTATTATGTAGCGTACTATTACTATTAGGAAATGAATGAAATAAAAAGGTTAAATGGTTATGAAACCGTTGTGATTTTTCTATTTATTATTCTTGTCGAATTCCAAATGCAATGCAGATGTCTTTCTATTTACATTTTTAAAATAATGGGTTGTATCCTGTGAAGGATTGCCTACGTATTCATTTAGAAAATGAAATCAAACCCTTGCGCGTAGTTCGAGTAAATGTAAAAGAATAATTGTTCTAAGCAAGAGCTCGTAATGAACTTAGAAAATAAGCATGAGCTTTTTACTTACTCTGAAGGTGCAGTTTAGTTTATTCGATGATATAAGGATGACAAATTTGTCAAAATGCAAGAGCAAAGTGACATTAGCTTATTCTAGCTTGGCCAGGGGCCGTTTATTTAGTGCCACAAGAGCGACACGTGGGGTTAAGTGAGGCGCGTTTTTGTTCCTATTCTAGGCATAGTACCGTTTTAGTTGGTCAAGGTTTGTTGGGTTGGAAAACTCATTCCCATCTAGGTCTGTGATTCTAACCACGCCCCCTGGAAGTATGGACTTGACTAGAAATGGTCCGGCCCAATTAGGTTTGAATTTTCCCCGTGGATCGACAGGTAAAAGAGCTATAACCGATTTGAGTACTAAGTCTCCTTCCTTGATGTTTCTTAGCTTAACCCTTTTGTTGAAAGCTCGTTTGATACGTGCCTGATATGTTTGGACATTATGCAAGGCGCGTAGCCTACGTTCATCCAGGAGGATGAGTTCTTCATATCTATCCCTCTTCCAATCGGCTTCTGGGATTTGACTTTCGAGTAAAATGCGTAAGGATGGTATCTCTAGCTCGACTAGTTGTACAGCTTCTATGCCGTAGGTCAGATAGAAGGAGGTAGCCCCAGTGGGCGTCCTAACAGATGTACGATATCCGCACAAAGCAAAGAGTATCTTACTTGGCCAGTCTCGATAGTTGTCAATCATTTTCTTGAGAATTGTGACAACGTTCTTGTTTGCCCCTCTACCGCGCCATTAGTCTGTGGTCTATAGGGCGAAGAGTGGTGATGCCTAATTTTGTACTTGGCTAGCAATTGGTCAGTCTCAGCTTGGAAGTGTGATCCATTATCACTAATGATCTCATGTGGGCAACCGTATCGACAGATGATGTTGTTTTGTATGAACTTTGCCACATTTTTAGCCGTGAGACTAGTGTAGGAGGCCGCTTCTACCTATTTGGTGAAATAGTCGATTGCCACTAGGATGAAACAGTGACCTCCTGTTCCGGCTGGGGTTATCTTCCCGGTTATGTCAATTCCCCAGGCAAAAAATGGCCAAGGAGATGTCATTGTATAGAGCAATGAAGGAGGGACATGTTGTACATTCCCGAAGATTTGGCAATTGTGGCAATGTCTTACGTATTTGATGCAATCGGATTCCATCGTGGTCCAATAATACCCCAAACGTGTGATTTTCTTTGCCATCATGGGCCAACTCATGTGAGGACCGCATTCTCCATCGTGGACTTCTTCCATCACTCTCCGCGCTTGTGAATGATCAAGGCAACGTAGGATTACACCAAGAGGTGTTCTTTTGTATAACTCTCCTTGCATGAGAACGTATTGGGAAGCTAATAGGCGTATAGCGCGTTGTCCCCTCTTGTCCATATCCGGTGGATAGGTACCGTTGAGCTTGAAATTTAGGATTGCTTGGAACCAGGGTTCCTGTGCGATTTCCTCTTCGTCGGTGATTTGGTGTACATAAGCTGGCTCTGACCGTCGTTCGATGCACAAAGGCATTTCCACCATGTCATCTGGTATATTAATCAAAGATGCAAGTTTTGCAAGAGCATCTGCAAATTGATTTTCTTCCCGAGGTAGGTGTAGATAGGTCACGTGATCAAAGAATTGGGCAACTTGGTCTATTCTGGCTTGATAAGGTGCTAGGCTTACGCTTCGAATTTTCCAAGATCCCGTAACTTGATTGATGATCAGGGATGAATCCCCATGTACTCGAAGGTTCTTAATGCCTAAGCTCACTGCCGCTTGTAGTCCAATTAGACAAGCTTCAGATTCTCATAGGCGTTATTTGTCACCTCGAAGTCGAGTTTGACAGAGATTGGTGTATGCTCGCCTTCAGGAGAAATGAGCAACACTCCTATTCCAAATCCTCTTAAGTTTGATGCTCCATCAAAGTAAAGGTCCCAGGAGTCTACATCAGTTTGAAGTATATCCTCGTCTGGAAATGACCAAGTATCTATTGTTTGTGCATCATTGATGGGATTTTCTGCGAAGAATTCGGCAACGGCGCGACCTTTTATAACTTTTAGAGGCACGTATTTGAGATCGAATTCTGAGAGCATCAAGGTCCATCTTGCTAGGCGTCCGTTGAGGGCGGGTTTCTCGAAGAGGTATTTGACTGGATCTATTTTGGAGTATACTTTGACGGAGTAGCTAAGCATGTAATGGTGTAGCTTCTTCGTTGCCCACACAAGAACGAGGCATGTCTTTTCGAGTTGTGAGTATTTGCACTCGTACTCCAAGAACTTCTTACTAAGGTAATAGATAGCCCTTTCTTCACTTCCTACAGTTTGAGCTAGCATGGCACCCATGGCTTTGTTTGCCATTCTTGTGAGATATAAACCAAGAGGTTGATCTCGTTGAGGTGGCATGAGCACTGGTGGTTTAGCCAATATCTCCTTGATTCGGTCAAATGCCTTTTGACAATTATCAGCCCACATGGCGTGGTTTGTCTTCTTGAGCTTCTTGAAGATAGGCTCACAAATCATGGTGAGTTTCGATATGAATCGACTTATATATTGCACTTTTCCCAGGAATCCTCTGACTTCTTTTTCTGTTTGAGGTTGTGGCATTTCGATCAGAGCCTTGATCTTGGAAGGGTCTATTTCTATACCTCGTTGGCTAACGACGTATCCCAGGATTTTGCCAGACGTTACTCCGAATGCGCACTTCTGAGGATTGAGCCTCATGTTGTACTTTCGTAGCCTTGCGAAAAATTTGCGAAGGTTCGCAATATGCCCCTCTCTTTCCTTGGACTTGACAATCATGTCGTCTACGTATACCTCAACTTCTTTGTGCATCATGTCATGCAAGAGTGTAGTTGCGGTGCGTTGATATGTAGCTCCGACGTTGATTAACCCAAACGGCATGACCGTATAGCAATAGGTTCCCCATTGAGTGACAAAGGCGGTCTTATGCATGTCTTCTATGGCCATCTTGATTTGGTTATATCCCGCATATCCATCCATGAAGGATAGTAATGCCTGGTCTGCAGTATTGTCCACCAATATGTCGATGTGTGGTAGAGGGAAGTCATCTGTAGGACTTGCTTTGTTTAAGTCCCTAAAATCAACACAAACACGGATTCTCCCATCCTTTTTGGGTACAGGTACTATGTTGGCTACCCAGTCGGAATACTCGGAAACTTTGATGAACCCGGCTTTGAATTGCTTATCAACTTCTTCCTTAATCTTGAGAGCCCATTCCGTTCTCATTCGTCGAAGCTTCTGTTTTACAGGTTTGAAACCTGGCTTAATCGGGATTCTATGTTCGGCGATATCCCTGTCGATCCCTGGCATGTCTTTGTAGGACCAAGCGAAAACGTCTTTGAACTCGTTTAGGAGGTCTATGAAATCGGCCCTTTCGGTTGAGCTCAAGGTAGTCCCTTCCTAAGTTCTTGGGGTTCTAGTTCGGTTCCTACATTGATGGGTTCGGTGTCCTCTATTACTGGTCCCCCTTCCCTTTCCTGTAGTATTTCTTTGGCTACGTAGGGAGGTATTTCGATTGAGTCTGGGTCTTGGTCATCCTCGTATCATCGTAAAATGTAATTGCACTCAAGATAACATAAAGAGTAAGCGTAACCCGATTTATTCATATTAAAGTTTGAGAAAAGTTGAAACAAAGAAGCCATTTGATCCGTGGTCGAGTGGCGGCAAAGGGACAAAGTGGTTGGGACATTTCCGAACTCGTGACTACTCGAGGCTAAGCTAGGAGAAACAAAGGGAATGGGGATGACGACGGGAGGAGACTCCCTAGTGACTTCTCTAGACTCCGACTCTGACTCCGACTCGAACTCATCGTCTTCTGGTTCTCCTTTGAACATCTCTCCTTCTCCAGTGGTGAGCTTGAAGAGTCTTCCTTGATTGTTGGTCCACTTGATTGATTTTCTCCATCCTTTCTACTGACTCGCGTTAGTTTCTGTGATTAACGCGGTGGGGTTGAAGCGATCGTCTTGAAGTATCATGGTAATGATCTCATCCTGCGCGGCTCTAACAAATCGATCTTCTCCGAACAATAGACTAACAGCTTGTTCGTCTAAGCAAGGTGCTTGACGGGTTTTGACGGTAGGAACCGTTTCTGGAGGGATGAAGTAGCAATCGTGAAAGATCTCGATTCCGGCTAGCTTCCTCTCGAGATAATGCCAAGGCTTGGGAAATCCGTGAAAGAGTTCTAGACTTCCTTCTTTAACAAAGTACCCATTTAGGGTAGGGAGATAGGGTCGCATTTGGACTCCTACATACTTACGGTTTTGAACTTGAGCGAGCATCTCGAGAACCTCCTCTTTAGTGGGGTTGTACCCTAGTCCAAGTGGTATCCTTTTTTAGTTGCCTTCCTTGTATGGTGCGAAGGTGTTTCTTCGAATAGGGTTCAAAGGCATTCCAGCGAAGTATCCCTGGGATTTGAGTATGTGGTTGACCACCAAGTTGGAGTAGGGATCATAGTATAAGGGTGCCAATTCACTTTCTATGACACTTATGCTTTGGAAGCCCCCAAGTTCATATACTGGATCTGCAAGGACTTGATTGTTCGAGTTCTTTTCAATTATTGCTTTGATGGGTGACGAAGTGATCGTCACCTACTTTGCCATTTAGTGGGATCTTGATCTTTTGATGAAGGGTGGATGTCACCGCTTTGGAAGCGTGAATCCAAGGTCTTCCTAGGAGTATGTTGAAGGAAGCTTCGATGTCCACTATTTGGAAGTTAACCTTTCGCTCAATTGGCCCTGTGGCTATGGTTATGTTAGCAAGTCCTACCACCTTTCGTCGTGTACCATCATATGCGTGAACACCTTGATTGGTAGGGGTCCAATCCGACTCTTTCATGCCTAATTTGTATGCCGTTTTGAGGGGTATGACGTTGACCGCAGAGCCATCATCTACCAAGGTCATTGGCACGTTCTTCTTTAGACAAATGACAGTGATGTAAAGAGCTAAGTTGTGACTAGCGCCAAAAGGTGGCAAATCTTCGTCTAAGAAAGTAATAGGATTACTTAGCTTCGGTGATTCTTGGAAGACCAAGTTGACTACATCCTCGGGCGTCGAGTTATGTGCTACATTTAGTTTGGCCAAAGCTTGCAGTAAAGCTGGGCGATGTGGGAATGAGCTTGCTACTAATTACCAGACTGAAAGATCAGCCTTTGTCTTCTGTAATTACTTGAGCAAATGATCAGTGGAGTCAACTTCGTTATCATTTGGTGTGACAATGTTGGTTGGACCATTTTGAGTAGTGCTTTGATATGGACGTCCCGAACGAGTTAGGTGGTCCACATCTTGGTCTTCACCATTTTGGACTAATTCTTTGACTAGGGAGTTTTCAATGAGATACTCGTCCTCATCATTATCGGCCCAAACTCCATTGATTCTAGCTAGTTCCCTCATTCTCATGATTTCATCTTCTAGTCGTATGATTTGGTCGACTAGTTTATCAACCACGGTGACTATTTCTTGCATAGTGGCACTTTGAGAGAAGATCAGTGGCACATGCTCCTTAGGTGTTGCGTTGGGGTCATGTAAAGTTGTCACCATACCTTCTAATTCCCAAACTTGCCTATCCACACTCCTTGCCCATGTGATAAAGTCAGAAATGGTAGGGGAGATAGTAGAGTAGAACCCTTCATTCTCGATTGCGTGGATCTCATCTCCAATTGGAGAAATGAGGTGTGAACAATCTAAGGTAGATTCGTCACTTCTAATCACTAGAACTCCAAGAGGATTTTGAGTGTTATTGGGTTTACCTCCCGGCGGTATTGGTAGTCGACCATCTTCAATCATGTCTTGAAGCACATTTTTCAATTTGTAGCATTTTTCTGTGTCATGCCCCTTACCCCTATGGTATTCACAGTACGAGTTCTCGTCCCAGAATTTGGATTTTTTTTCGGGTTCGGGAGTAGGTCCAATGGGTTGAAGTTTGCCTTGTTTCATTAACCTTTTAAGAGCGTTGGAGTAAGTGTCCCCAAGATTTGTGAATTTCCTTGGTGGGGTACTTTTCTTGGATGGCTCGAGAAGGTTAACCTCATCGGTCTTGCTAGTGGAGCCGTATGAACGACTTGTTGAGCCTTGATATCCTCGACTTACCGTTTTGGACAAGAGCCCTTTACGGATGTCATCTTCAATCCTTGTCCCTAGTACGGTTAAGTCCTTGAAAGTTTTGATGTTTTGGTATGTCAAATGGTTGGCATAAATGGGTTTGAGATTATCCACGAACTTCTCTACAATGGTAGCCTCATCCGGGCGTTCAACTAGTTGGGTACTAGTCTTCCTCCACCTACTTAGGAAGTCGGTGAATCCTTCTTTGTCATTTTGGGTAAGAACCTCTAGAGTGCGCATGTTAACTTGGATCTCGGCATTATCCGCATATTGCTTAGCAAACTCGATCGCGGCATCTTCCCAAGTAGCGATCTT
The DNA here is from genome assembly GCF_048544455.1 of Silene latifolia. Lineage (NCBI taxonomy): Eukaryota > Viridiplantae > Streptophyta > Magnoliopsida > Caryophyllales > Caryophyllaceae > Silene > Silene latifolia. Next base: position 53,981,675 of record NC_133536.1, read on the forward strand.
CTTGTGTTCTAAAGAGTAGAACCATTGCTTTGGGATGGTGTCAAGAGATGAAGGAAAGATCCTTAAGAACATCTCGGGTTTGATGTCTTTGATAGACATGTAATCCTTGAAGGCACGGATGTGGTTCAAAGGGTTTTCGTGCCCCTTGAATTTAGGGATATCCGTCATATTGAAGTTGGTTGGCAATTTGGAATTGACGGCCTCATACTTGCGGTTGTTTTCCCTATAAATGTCATCTCCTTTAAGGTACATCAATTGCTCCTCTAAGTATTGGAGTCTTTTCTCAGCTACAGTCATTCCCATGAGAGGGTTTTCGTCCCTGGATTCATCCGCGTAGTCACCTACTACTTCACTTTCATGAGGAGGCAATCTCCCCTCTACGGCGTAGATCCGACCTTCGATGGTCTCAAGGCGATCATGCACTTGGTCTTGGGTAACTTGGATTTGGGCTAGCGCGGCTAGGATTCGATCATTACCATCTTGAAGTTGGTGGAGGTTTGTTTCGCTGGTTCCAGGCATCTTGAAAACTGGATAAGAGATCGATGACGAATCAAAACACGATCGACCATTCTAACACACTTGCTAAAAGAAGAAATGTTTTGACTCGTGAAGTGGGTGTGTGCCACTTGTGTTGAGTGAACTTTGAAGAAATACAAGGTTTGAAAATGAGTATCCTAGTCAACTATAGTGTAGTTGTAGGAGTGGACTCGAAGTGAGGTTTTGAAATGGGCTTGTGGCCCGAATTTTGACTCGACAAATGGACAGAGTTTTGACTTGGTTTTATGCTAATCAAATGGCCTTTTTCGAAATTTTGATTAAAAAAAGGGTTTTGATTTTTTTTACAAAATCGTCATGGTTTTGTTTAGAAATGGTGATCACGTAAGGTACAAACATTCATACAAGCATTATAGCGGGATGCTGAGTGCATTTAAAAGGGTTTTGGTTTAAAGGGTGGGTTGCCATACCGAACCATCAAACCCGAAGTCTGTGGAGAGGCTCGTACCAAACAAGAGTAAGGCCGATTCCTAGTCCATTTCCTCAAGTAGTGAAGGCCCTTGATACAAACAAGAGTAAGCATCATGGTATGGATGACGTCAATCGCTATCCATCCTTAGGCCCAAATAAGAATTAGGACCGTTTAGACGGGACGATTGGTCGAATGGGTTGGGTTGGGCCTAGGAAAGCCGACTAAAACGGTCTAGGAAGACCGAGTTATGAAAACCGACAATTGTCTTGTACAAACTATTCCCTAACCTTGTTCAAGTTTCACCCTTGGCTACACGTAAGTATATTATCCCCAGCGGAGTCGCCAAACTGTGGACAACGGGGGGGCCCACGGGGGCGCTTAAGAGGAAGAGAACAAGCGTTTGCATTTTTGTGGAGTCGCCACCAATTTTTATGGGAAATTGGAACTGTTCGAATACCTCATGCCATGTCAAGACACAAAGTAGAGACATGAACCCTAAGCAATCGTTACCCTTAGCATTCTATGTCTAGAATGACTCTCGTGGATGCCAATGAACACGGATGTTCACAGAGATCTGAAGTAAGGGGTGAGGGTACGTATTAGGAAGCTCTTTTGATCGAACACCTAATCCCGCCCGCCTCGATAGCGGCCTCTACTACTGATTAGGGACATCATCTATACTCGATATATCGTCGATTATATGCATGCAATGCAACATCCAAGTTTTAATCCTAACATGTGAGAATTAGGCTAAGTCGGTTGACACGTAATTAGCATACAATTAATGTCAAAGTAGGATTTAATGCTCAATTACATGTGAAGGCATACAAATGATACAAGAAATGCGATAAATATAATAAAATTACAATAAAGAAAATTACAATAATTACATTGGGTTTAGCGATTTATGTCGAAAATACCTTTAAAACGGATAATTTGATAAAACGAATAAAAGAATGAATCAACGAACAAGTCAGAAGGCGATAATACGGTTAATATTTAATTATACGTAAGCTAATCAAATTAGGTCAAGCAACAACGGAGTTCAGAGGCAGAACTCAACCTGGAACAGGCGCAGCAGGACTGCGCCCTCTGGAAGAGGCGCAACAGACACTGCGTCTGTTCCAAGGGTGAGTTCTGGCTGTGAAGCCGGAACTGCAAATTGTTAATGTTAATCGGTTAATTTAAGGATTGATTATGATATTTACTCGGATAGAAGTGATTAATGGGTTATTTACATGTGATTAATGGTCGTAAAAGCAACAAACATGGATGAGACGGAATTAAACGAATTAATTACATGGATGAACGATTGATTAGTGACATGGGTGAACAAAATAGACTAAACATGATGAATTGATGACGAATTAATGATGAACATGCGATGAATATGACAATAAACAGATGAAAATATATCAAAGATCGAATTCCAGAAACTCAATATGAACAAATCGAATTTCTACAACCCGGATTGAATTTAATGACGAAAACCCGCAAATATGAGATTACTTGGGATTTAAGTCGGATTTATGATGGATAAAACATGTTAATGATGATAATTAATATACATATGAAATTATTATGGTGTTATGGTCAAAGAATTAGCAAAAACAAACGAAACAAATAAACACGAACGAATTACAGAGGACGAAGGAAGAAGAAAGGAAGCAGGAACTACGGCAGCCTCACGAAGAGGCGCAGCAGGAACTGCGCTCCTTCGAAGAGGCGCAGCAGTTGCTGCGTCCTTTCTCGACGGTTTGTCTTCTGGAAATCCGTAAAAAGAGGTTTTAAAGCACGGTTTTAGAAATCGGTTTTAATTGGTATTTTCGACATAAACCTTACAATTGTGATACAAAAAGTAAATAACAATAAATAAAGAGAGATTTTACACCCTCAGACTTACATGTTTGACGAAACGAGAAGGACTAAGTTATCGATTAGCGATGCTCGACTCGAACTATAATGTAACGAAAGTGCCCTCGTAAGAGGAAAACGATTAGATTAATTAAGTTGATTGATGTGGAGTTGGTCAAATTGGTCGGTCATGCAAACGAGGCTGGTACTCAGAAGGATCCGAGCTTACGTGGTCGAATGTTCAAGCACGTAGACGCCAAAAAGTAAGAACAAAGGTCTAGAATGCAAAGGGAGAAGAGAAGGGCGGACACTCGCGTGAGAAATCTGAGGAGCGAAGGCTCCTATTTATACTAATCACGTGAAGGAATTAGGGTTTCGGAGAGTATTTGGAAGTGAATCTCGGAAAGATATGAAAAAGATACGAAAATTACGCAGAAAAGGACCTGGGAAGAGGCGCAGCAGCCACTGCGTCTCTTGGAAGAGGCGCAGCACCTACTGCGTCTGTTCCCAAGTGGTTTCCTCCTGCGGAAAAAAGATTTCCGTGTTTGAGTTATAGAAGGACGGAATAATTTGGTTTTCCTTAATATCTTGTGTGAATATTACGGGAAATTGTTTACCAAAGATTAAAGATTGTGAAATATTTATAAAATATGGAATAGAAATATCCGGAACATTCCAGAACATTCTGACTCGGGATTTAACGGTTATCAGAAAATGAAGACGGTTTTAGGCCCGGACTCCAAATGTCCTCTAATTACTGTCAAAACGACCGTACCGGCACGTAGATGACAACTAAGAGGTAGAAATTATTATTTGAGAAATCACTTGACGATAAACTTACGAACTGTCACAAATCGTTCCGCGTACCAAACATGCGGCCCAATCATCACCGGGTGGTTTGCGAGAGGTGCATAAATGAGGTATCTACAAATCTCTCGAACATATCCTTTAGGTGTGACTTTTAGGGACCAGTTGATCACCACCATCTGTATGATAATAACGTCAAACTTTCTAGCAAGCCAACCGTTATTAGGTAATCGTTAATCAACTGATAAAATACGAAGTATACCCTTGTGAACCTGTAAGAGATTTACAAATGTTATCACACTAATTTTTGGAGGACACAAGCTCCAACAGCAATACCATTGGATGACCCATGAGGGATATGAAAAGAAAATCAAATGGCTTACTAAGGGGAACACTCCCATTTACCTACCAATAGAAGGATTAGCAAGAGTTTCACCAAGACGAGGCCCTCTCTCTCCAATACCATCATATCTCATCCTAACAAGTACAAATCAAGCAAATCAAGCACCACCTCCAACACAACATCAACAACATGAACAACAAAAGAATGACAATGAAAAGATTGTGAGACCACCCTACCCCTTTAAATTCCAACCTTACAACCACCCGAATCCTTTCATCCTCCCTAGGGATGATTTTGTTACGGGAATCCTTCAAGATATGCATCTCCGACAATTTGAAGGCAATGTGGAGAGGGAATGCTTCCCTCTTGGGCTCAAATGCATATTATTTTCCCAAATTCGGAGAAAGCTAATGAGGGAGCACATGGTCAAGGAGGTGAAGGGAGTAAAAACTCAAACGGTGGAGCTAGATAGCGAAGGGGATGAGTTTATGGATTTCCATGAAAGCGATGCATCGAGGGAAGCTTGGGATAGTGATTTGGGAGGGGATGATGACGACCTTTGAAGAACACTTCATAAGCTAGATGGAACGGGCACGAGGCACCCATCAAGGCCAAAGTGAAGTTTCTCTTATTCCCCCTCATTTCTTTCTTTTTCATGACAAGAATTTCATGTTTTGTTAACTTGTTTCATAACTTATTGTTCCATCTTTGTGGTGTCCTTGTAAAATGGAAGGACTATTATCTCACCTCGGTCCCATTGAGGTGTTTCTTTTATTGTTCCCATATTTAAAATCCAAAATGACAATTGTAGTTTCATGCATAGCATCTTTATGCATGAACTCCTCCAATTTTTGACATTAGAAATAATGTCTATTTTGGTTTGGGGAAGTTTATGTATATGCATTGGGAGCTAATTTAAATTATGCTCTCCAACCAAAATAAAAAATCATGCATCATATAGTATAGTTTAGTTGCATCACTTGTTTATATGTCATATAGTTTGCATTTAGCTTAGAAATCATGCATTTTCATATAAATTGCATAATTTCCTATCGTATTGGCCATTGAAGGCAATTCTCATACTAGTGTGGGGATGGAAAATTCTAACATAACTTTTTGAAACAAAAATGATAAAAATTGAAAAATTGTGAAAAATACAAAAACATGCCTTTTTATTTTATAAATCATAAAAACCATAAAAATTTGAAAAATTCAAAAATCCAAAAAAATATTCATTTCTTTTGTAGTGTAGTCTTGTATATATTGTGTTTGTTCATCCTTTTTCACATTGATCGACTAGGCCACATCCGAGACATGAGGATATAAAAGACCGCATGGTATGATCTTTCCAATCTTCTTTTTCCTATTTATGTTAATGACTATGTGGCTTTATTTTGATTGATGCGGTAAAAACAATGTGATTATAGGATTGCATTTAGATTATTTGGCATACTAGTTGGTAGAAGCATATGCATTAGGACGTATATATGTTAGTTGCATCATGGCATATAGTTGCATGTTAGGAAAAATTTTGTGAAACCATCTATTTGGGAAGCTTGACAAGTGTATATAAGGCCCTTGTAGATACTTTTTCTTCTTAAGACTTTGCTTGTTAGAATACTTATAAAACACCCTAGGATGTGTCATGCTAGTATCCTTTGACCCATGGATTAAGGCCTAGTCAAGAGTACCTTATGGTGTGATAACTCCTTGGCTACCGTTTATTCCAAGGTGACCCTTGAAACCATGCAACCATCATCCATGTTCTACCACATTTTGTCATCAAAGGGAATTGGCACAAAAATTGTTCAAAATTTGAGTTCAAGAAATGAAATGAAAAATAAAAAAGTTTGCAATTGCATCAAAAGAAAAGAGGAGTAACAAAAATGAAAACTCCTATGCTTCAAAAATAAGCACCCTCACTACAAATGGGGTAGCTTTGAAAATGCTCAAAAGAAATGCAAGAAAAAGTTGAAAAATTGTCAAGTGTTGAAAATGCCAAACATCAAAAGAAATGGCAAAAGAAATGTTCTCAAAATGTTAATGCCACAAGAAATTGGGGGAGAAAACAACAACAAAGCAAACTCCCTTATGAAACTCAAATTCTATTGATCCCTTTTCCATCGTATCCACTTTTGTGCATGGTAGAGAGGGGACGACCCTTCTTCTTGTCTAGGCAAGAAGGGGAATTCCGCGATCCTCCAGTGTTTCTAACACCATAGGGAGTCTACTCTTGACGAAAGCATTTAACTATTGAGGACAAAGGTACCCTAGCTTGACACAACTTGGAGGTGATTTATTGGTATCCTTCTAGGCTTAGTAGTTTGAAGAAACCATATCTATGATGGAATGTGTACCCTTAGATTGCTTTCCCTTTAGATAATTTCCGCCACTTAGATGAGGAGAGTGGCTATTCATTTTTGTAGATGCATCCATTTAATTGTTTTGTGTGCTTAATGCTTGGATGTGTCGCCATTTTGGCAAGCTCCACCTTGCCTTGCAAGAAGGCATCCTACCTCATGGTTGTCTTGTTGTGAGTTGAAGGGGCGGAGTGAGACCCGCTAATTGTCTCACATCGGCTATATTAGTAGGTTAGTTTGAATAAGGGTCCTAGTTTTTGTCACCTCTTTACTCGGAACGAGCAAAGGTTCGGTTTGGGGATATTTGATGTGACTCATATTTAAGCATATTTAGTCCCCGAATTAGCCTCTTTCCTATGCTTTTTAGTGCATAATTGGGTCATTTACTATCTTTAGTTTCCCGTTTTGCATATTATTTGAGGTTTTGTTCCCTTGGTAGGAAAGGAGTGCAAACCTTGTATTTTTATGAAAAAATGGAGCGAAATTGATCAAATTCAATGACCAAGCATCAAAGGAAAGACGATACTAGAAGGCCTATGTAGATAATAAAGTAGATTGGGCAATGATGAAAGGATCCTTGCATCCCCAACAAGATCCCCAAGGATTGTTGAGGAAAGAAGAAAAGAGAAGTGCTGACCCAGGATCCGAGCGTCTCCCTGCCCAAGACGAGCGTCTCCCTGCCCAGAATCCGAGCGTCCCAATGCCAAGACGCTCGTCTTGAGGCCAACAAATCCGAGCGTCTCTCCCCCGATCCGCTCGGATTCCTTTGCAGAACCCACCGTGCCTACTGCCTAGACGCTCGGGACGAGCAGATTTCTTGGAGACTACCAAAACGGAGATGAGCATCTCCTTGGAGAGGAGCACTTCCTCAACTTTTCTTAAGGGTCTTAATAATTATTTAAGCCCTTAGTAACCCTAATCCTTGTACCTAATCTCTAGTATAAATACCCCATTGTACTACCTAGATTAGGATGTCATCTTCAGAGGATCTTAATCTCATCTTAATCTTATCCTAATCAAGTCTCAATACTCTCTTAATCTTGTAATCAACTCTTAATTTAGCATTAATACAAATCTCATTTCTTAATCTTTCCCTAATTTCTCTATTGTTCATCATTTATTTTGGGTAATTAGAAGATTATTTGGGTTTATTTGGAGGATTGACAATCTTGCATCAATCATCTAGTACTTCTATTATTCTTTGCTTTATTATTTGGAATCATCTTTATAGGTATAATTCTCTCTTAATCCCTTTTTAATTATTGTTAATCATCTTCATTTGTTCATCAAGTTTTGCCTTGCTTAGTATTATTGGCAACCTTGTTGACCGACCTTAGTGACATGTCGTGGTCTTAGGGAAACCTTACGAAAGATATCTTGTGTCATGGTAAGCTTTGGGTGTGTGGTACTCGATCTAGTCGAGGCCACTCGATCAAGTAGCTTGGAGGCTCGATCGAGTAGGGGCCACTCGATCGAGCAAGTTTGTTACTCGATCGAGTAACGTCTTTACAACGAGGATTTATAAATCGTGTTTTGAGAAACCGCAAATCATTTCCGCCTCTTCCCTAAACCTAGATGTCGTCTCTCCTTCTTCCCTTCACCATAGCCTCTTCCATGGGAGCCTTTATGGATGCTTGTGCCGTAGGGATGGGTTGCTTAAGTCGCGTAGCGGTCTTGACGCCGGAATGCTATGCGTAGGTATGTCATCAGCATCCTCATTATTGTTGTTGGTTTCAGTTAGGGTTGTAGTGGTTCTAATAGATGATTGTACTGTTTTTATAGGTGTGTTGCGTGGTTGTTTGACATCTTGTGACCGGGAGTGGAGTCGCTGCGGTGCGCTAAAGGTAGGTTCTCTTACTCAGTACTGTTGATTGTCTAGTGAGTCTTTTTTTTGTGGGTTGATTGTGGTTGTGTTGATATGGTTGATTGGTTGTTGTAATTAGTTGGATTGTGTTGTGTTGATTATCGTTGTTGTGATACAGCTGTCTGCGGTTGTTATCTCTGGTTCTCGAGGTGCGTCCTCGGCTGAGTGGAGTCACTTGTGGGAGTGGCTTCACGCTCTAGTTTTGCCCTCCGTGGAACCCGCCGCGGGAGGGGATGTGCACATTAATGGGACAGGGTTATCGCTCGGTATGATAAGCGGGGCTTAGGTAGGAACGGCTGCGGTCCCCCACTGGCAGGGCTAGTCCAGTGGACAGTCGGTGACGATGATTGATTGGTGGCGATGTGGCTGGTGTGTGTGCTGTTGTGTCTGCATTATTATGTCAGTGGTTGGTGTGTCTCTTCGATTCATCGACCTTGTGTGGTTTTGCCTTTTTGTTTGCTTCTGTTGTGTCTGTCGTGATCCCTTATGGTGAGCAGTCAGTCTTAGCAGGTGATATCATGGATGATAACTGGATACTTGGCGGGATGAGTCTTTCACGAGTCATGACAGAAGTGTAGATCACATAGTTGATAGTAGTCCGAGTTGTATCTTTGTATATCATAGTTGGTTAATCACTGTAATGTAACTTAATTGTTCTTTTATCGACATTTGATTATTACTGTCCTCGGGCAACCGATATGGTGATGTCCTTATATGCTAAGGAAGGTCTTGTTAAGGCTCCTTGGTATATGGGGCTATCACAAAGTGGTATCAGAGCGACGATTTTGGAACGTGTAAGAAGTAAGCCTAATGAACGTAGTGAGTCTAATAAAATGAACCTGGTGTATGTATATTGGGAGCCCCAGCTGATGCTAGATTTTGGGTGAGAAGGCGCCCTCATTTCGAAATCATGGCCCCATTATGCTTAAGCCAGTCACCGGTTATGGGAATATCGAGTCGGGAAGTATGTGCCTAGTGTGTATAATAGTGATGTTAGGAACGTTTGTGGTGGAGTTTTTATGGATGCTAGTGTGCATAATTGTGATTAGAACTGTGAGAATCTATCGCTGAGTAGTAATGGAAGTGGTGATATATTTGTAATACGTGACAGTGTGTATGATGTGGTGTTGGTAATGTTTGTTCCAAGTGATTGGCAATAGTACTTGATATGGAAGGGATTGTGAGTGTGGTGTGTGGTAACGGTGGTAATTAGTAAGTTTTGAATGAGTCGTAGCAGCTGACCAAGTAGTACTTGGGGAATGTAATGTATGAATGTTTGAATGCTTCCGCAATGTGGTGTAATTAAGTTGATTAAACTACTTGATAATTGTTGTGTGTCATGGTTAAACTGTTAGTACGCTTGAATGATAAGGAATGGTTACTTGATAGACGTATGTCTAGAATGACATGATTAGAAGTTATTTTGTTGTGGTCACGATTGTATGATCATAAGTGAAACGAAGCGTGTTGGATGTATACATGAGAAAGCTAATAGTAAAATCAGTTGGTTGCGTAATGTTGTCATAGAATGAACGAGTTGCACAAAGTAATGGGTTTGTTAATGATGCGTTGTATTAGTGTGATAGTAATTCATCGTGAATGAGTATAATAATCTGTGCCGATGTCCAAATTCATTTTTGGAATCGACACGAGTTGCTGTTTTGCAGGAATATTTAGTTAATCTTATATTTCCGACCGTGTACCTAGCCTTACGTGACCGAGTATGAGTGCTGATGTGACTCATATTTAAGCATATTTAGTCCCCGAATTAGCCTCATTCCTATGCTTTTTAGTGCATAATTGGGTCATTTACTATCTTTAGTTTCCCGTTTTGCATATTCTTTGAGGTTTTGATCCCTTGGTAAGAAAGGAGTGCAAACTTTGCATTTTCATGGAAAAATGGAGCTAAATTGATCAAATTCAATGACCAAGCATCAAAGGGAAGACGATACTAGAAGGCCTATGTAGATAATAAAGTATATTGGGCAATGATGAAAGGAACCTTGCATCCCCAACAAGATCCCCAAGGATTGTTGAGGAAAGAATAAAAGAGAAGTGCTGACCCAGGATCCGAGCGTCTCCCTGCCCAGGACGAGCGTCTCCCTGGCCTGCCCAGAATCCGAGCATCCCGATGCCAAGACGCTCGTCTTGAGGCCAACAAATCCGAGCGTCTCTCCCCTGATCCGCTCGGATTCCCTTGCAGAACCCACCGTGCCTACTGCCTAGACGCTCGGGATGAGCAGATTTCCTGGAGACTACCAAAACGAAGATGAGCATCTCCTTGGAGAGGAGCACTTCCTCAACTTTTCTTAAGGGTCTTAATAGTCATTTAAGCCCTTAGTAACCCTAATCCTTGTACCTAATCTCTAGTATAAATACCTCATTGTATTACCTAGATTAGGATGTCATCTTAAGAGGATCTTAATCTCATCTTAATCTTATCCTAATCAAGTCTCAATACTCTCTTAATCTTGTAATCAACTCTTAATTTAGCATTAATATAAATCTCATTTCTTAATCTTTCCTTAATTTCTCTATTGTTCATCATTTATTTTGGGTAATTAGAAGATTATTTGGGTTTATTTGGAGGATTGACAACCTTGCATCAATCATCAAGTACTTCTATTATTCTTTGCTTTATTATTTGGAATCATCTTTATAGGTATAATTCTCTCTTAATCCCTTTTTAATTATTGTTAATCATCTTCATTTGTTCATCATGTTTTGCCTTGCTTAGTATGATTGACAACCTTGTTAGCATGTTAAACTTGATAATGAGTGAGTAGTTTCCTTAACTAGGGTTAATGGGTAATTAGGGGAAACCAACATGGGGATTGATTCATGCTTAATCTAATATGTTTTCATAATTAATTTGCTTGCTTGTTGTGATTTCAACTTATGCACATGTTATGTTTGATGAAATGCGAGCCTGTGAATCCTTGCATTTTTTACCCATCACCTACCTTTTCAATGAGACTTGTAATACATAAATCAACTCGAGTCTCATTAGACCATGCATATAGTTGGATAGGGAGGATTAAGTCGACTTGTAGGTGTTGTACAATCTAATCGATTCGGCTCCAGGACCCAAACCTTCTTAGGGATTGTAAGATATACACTAACTCGATCCCATCATAACAATAAGTGCTTGCATCTAGTAGAGAACATGTTTGTATGATCAAATCTCATGAATCCCCTATGAACCCATGACACCCTAGTTCTTTTAATCAATTGTTTACATCTCATTTTAATCATCTTGCTTGTTTTCATTGCTTTGCTTTTATATTGTTGATTAGTTTAGTTGATCTCCTACCTCAACCCAAATTGTGACATCCTTAGACACAACCATTTGCAATCGAAAATCCTACATCAATACCCATCCCTTGGGATCCGACCTTTACTTATCTCTTTACTAAGAGTAGAGTAGTTTGTGAAGTTATAAATATTGTTTTGGTCTAGGTAACTTTTGACAACGAGTAACAAAACCGATCATCGACCAAGTGCCTACTAGACCGAGTAGACCTCATTCGATCTAGTTAGGAAGCTATTATGTCGAGAAAGTTGGAATTTTCTGCGAAAACTCGACCGAGTAGCTCCAACTCGATCGAGTGGAGGCCACTCGATCGAGTAACATACTTACTAGATCGAGTAAGTTGCTACAGTGCCGCTGAAACACGGAATTTTAAACCCTTTTTTTCCTAAATATTTCCTATTCTTTCTTCTATTTCCGCAAACCCTAATCTCTAATCTCTCTCTCAAAACACTTTTATTCTTGTTGATTTGTGCTTGAACTTTGGTGATTTCTTTGCTTAATTCGTTCCTTTTGCTTGCTAATCAATCAAGGTATAAATATCTATCCTATTTTGATGCTTTTAATTAATTAGAAACATGTAGGATGTTGAAAGTTGTTGGAAAAATCGATTTATGTGGGGCTAAATCTTGCTTATAATGGTTGTAATATGATCTACATGCTTCAATTTGTTGAATATTGACAATAGTTATGCAAAAATCGAACCAAATTAGGAACTTATATGACTCGAATTTTCTAGGGTTTGAGAATTTGAATTGAATTTTGGTTGTCTTTTGTATGTAAAAGGATGAAAATTGGGTAATATATGTTATACACATCATGTTTAGAGATGATTTTGATGATTTTCCCTCAAAAATTTGCCTTAAAACTCCGTCTTAAAAGTGCCCCAAATTGAAATTCGTCTTACATTATGATGAAATTTGTTTATTGGTGAAGCTAGTTTGAAGGTTGATTTCTCAAAATTTGTAGTTATGATGTAAATGGATGCTATACTTGTTATAATTTTAACAACTGTAGAGACCGTCTGATGATTAGAATTGAGAGTTATACATATAATTTTGGGATTGTTGGTGAAAGTGTGTACTTAGTTGCTCCTTTCTATGACTATACATGAATGCCTTGCATGTTTTTCCAAGTATGTGTGGGTTGTATATTTAAGTTATATGTTGAAACAGATGCCGAGACCAACCGTGGAAACCCGACAGAGCAAGAGGGGGAGGGCTTCTGAGCCCGAGGTAGGAGAGGGGAGTGGACCTACGGTCCCAGTGGTACCGGAGTACCCGTCAGTAGTCTTTGTGGACTCTACCCAAAGGGGTTAATTTTGTAGCCTTGTAGAACTGGAAGATGAGACCTACCCGGTGTATAGACACCACTCTCTTGACTGACTTGGGGATTGAGACCGATGTTCGGCATATCTTTGAGACTCTGGGGATGACTGGGTTATACCGTCTCCGGAAACATTCTTATGCTTTCTTGACACTTGAATTTATGAGTTCGTTTAAGTACGATGCGGTGGAACAAACTGTTGAGTTCCGCCTGATGAACACAAGTTTTCTGTTGACAATGGATATCTTTGTAACTCACCTTGGCTTGGCTAAACCCGCCAAGGGAGCTCTCCATGATATTCCGTTTGAGTGTGGGGTTAGTAGCCTCATGCCTTATCTTACCGGGAAACCAGCTCCTACATCGAGTAACATGTTGATCAACGATGTCCAACATATCACTTTGAAGATTTTCCTTCGTGCTTTGACATGCCTGCTTTATGAGAGGAAGGATGTGAGTAAGTTAAACTCACACGAGTTGATGCTGCTGATGGCGTACCTTAACCCCACCCGGTCTCAGAGAGTGACCTTTAGTGCCCATGCCTTTGTGTGTGCCAGTTTAACGTTGATGGCTTCTTCCGACACCCGCTTCCTGAGTTGTGGGGCCATTGCCACTCGGGTGGCAGAGAGACTGACTTCCTTTGAGGCCTCCTTGGCCTACACTCCTTTGACCACCACGGTGCCTACCTTGGACCGAGAGTATTTCCTCGACCAGAAATGGTTGAGAACCTTGGGGGATGGTAGTTTGGCATGGAGAGTGTGGGGTATGACTTGGATGCGGATACCAGCTCCTGAGCACCTTCCTGCTACAGAGCCTTTACCAGCGGCAGTGGTGTTTGCCGATTCTGACGAGAAGGAGGAGGAGGAGCGTCCTGCGAGGTAGACGTGCCTCATTGACTCGGAGATCCTACAGGTCATGCCCGAGCCGAGGAAGGGGGAGAATGTGAGAGCTGAGGATGCCCAGCCTAGGGTGGGGAGGGGACCACGCCGAGTGAGAGAGAGGATGGCTGAGACTCAGCCAGTGTAGCCGGAGTAGCCAGTGCCGCCACAGTACCAATACCAGTTTCCTGGTTACCCTTCTTTCGATAGCCTAGAGATGCATGAGAGCTACCTTACAGAGAGAGTGTCTTCTACCTTGACACTCCGGAACCTGCACGAGATGGCCCACGTACAGGGCATCGGGACCACGGGACCTCAGCCGGTTTGGTGGAGAGGTGTCGGGGACGACAGTGGGGTCTTCCACTCTTATGGTGTGGATAGGTCTACTTGGGGAGAGCCTCAGTCGTACCCATATGGTTGTTTGGCCCCTTGGCGCATAGGAGCAGGTGCAGGTGTTGGTGGTGATGCGGGTCATGATGCGGCGGGAGCAGGTACCTCTGGTGGTGGCGTTGGTGATGATGCGAGGATGGACGAGCAGCAGCAGGAGTGATGATACTCCATTTTCTTCTTCTTATGTTTCATAGTTTGTGGTGGATATTATTCCGTTTTCGGTTGGTACTTTTGGATCTTGGTTTGTATGGTTGGCCATAAGGTCGTACTTTGTTTATTGTTAGACTAGTTATGCAGGATTTTAGGGTCGGGAGAGTATCCCTACTCGTGATTATATGATTGCCTAATTTACATTTGGCATTGGAGGATTTCGGACCTGTTGGCTACTCGATCGAGTGCCCCTTACTCGATCGAGTAACTACAGGTATGGCAGTAGTGGAGTATTCTGACCTCAGCGTACTCGATCGAGTAGCTGTTAAACTCGATCGAGTAGGGCCAGCTCGATCGAGTGTTACTGCTACAGGAACATTTCGAGTTTAGAATTGTTTGAATCATCATATTTTTGGATACTTTTATGTTAGTCTTTGTTGTTGGTGTTTAGTAACATCCTTTAGCTTCATCGATGGTTATATAATTGTGTGTGGTCGTGTTATATATATATATATATATATATATATATATATATATATATATATATATATATATATATATATATATATATATATATATATATATATATATATAGATTTTGTCATGCCATGTCTACTAGTCGGAACGATAAATCAAATTGCTACAGGTAAGGTAAAGTGTGGTGGTGTTATTCAAAGTTGACATAATTTTATATATATATGTATCATGTGGGTTATGTTTACGTCATGTCAAGAAAGTGTCGTTGCTGTCATGAGTCGAGTATGCATATTGGTTATTTTGCACAATTCTCGGTGGTATTCGTATAATGTGTAGTCTATATCGAGTCGAATTGGACAAGTGGAATATGATGGTTATAATGTGGTAGCATAATTAGTACGATCATGTTACAAATATTTGGTGACTTCGCTGCTAGTCTGTAATAATGTATCTTGCGGTGTGCTGCACAATTTCAGTGATTTTACATTTATACGAGTTGTAAGTGTGTAATGTCAAAGAGTGGGTTGTGTCAGTGTGAACCAAGCTTATGTCGTGGTTTATGAGTAATGTCAAAATGGTATAATATGTGTCGGTTTGAGGGACAGGGAAGTTGCTCGACGGTGAACTTCGGGGACAAAGTTCCTTTTAAGAGGGGAAGAGTAATGTCGCAAAGGAAAAATAATGTAATTATAACAATTTTACAGTATTTCTGTGGTATTTTAATGTATGTGAATGATTTTCGGTGATAGTTTCATATGATTGTTTGGATAGTTTCATAGTAGTTTTGGTGCGATTGAGTAAGAATTTATGATTGTCGAATAAAATAACATGTTGTATACTTTATTTTCAGTAGCTATTCGTTATGTTGGCCTAAGAATTTGATGTTATTAGCAACAGTGGAGTTGCCTTGAGCAGTAGTGTGTTGTGTGGTTAAAGTAATAGAGTATAATGAAACATGTGTGTTGTATGAATCAGTAGCATGTGGTGATGAATCGATGGTATGACCGTTGCTTTGTATGTTTCGTGGTTAGTAGTCATTGACAAGTAATGGATGAAGGTATAGTCTGACAGTTGCGTCGATGTACGTTTGAATAATAATATGTAGTAAATGCAAGTGATAGTCGAGTTGGTTGTGTTGGTGCATGGTATGCGTTTATTAACTCAAAAAGGAAGTTAGTGGCTTGTTGAGGATTGTGTGTGTGTCGTGTGTTAAGTGGTTGATGATGATGATGTTTGATGAACATACGTAGTGGGATAGTAATTCTAAACAGCTGTGTTGACCTGTGTCGGGTAATCGGAGGTGCTGACCTTAGTTTCTTTATCGTGTGGTTCGGGAGAGGATGAGTCGAACTTCGGGGACGAAGTTCTTTTTAAGGGGGGAAGAGTGTAATACCCGTCCTTTTAGGGACCCGTTGACTGACGTTGACCGACCTTAGTGACATGTTGTGGTCTTAGGGAAACCTTACGAGAGATATATTGTGTCATGGTAAGCTTTGGGTGTCTGGTGCTCGATCTAGTCGAGGCCACTCGATCGAGTAGCTTGGAGGCTCGATCGAGTAAGTTAGTTACTCGATCGAGTAACGTCTTTACAGCGATGATTTATAAATCGTGTTTTGAGAAACCGCAAATCATTTCCGCCTCTTCCCTAAACCTAGATGTCGTCTCTCCTTCTTCCCTTCACCATAGCCTCTTCCATGGAGCCTTTAAGGATGCTTGTGCCGTAGGGATGGGTTGCTTGAGTCGGGTAGCAGTCTTGACGCCGGAGTGCTATGCGTAGGTATGTCATCATCATCCTCATTATTTTTGTTGGTTTCAGTTAGGGTTGTAGTGGTTGTGATAGATGATTGTACTATTTGTATAGGTGTGTTGCGTGGTTGTTTGACATCTTGTGACCGGGAGTGGAGTCGCTGCGGTGCGCTAAAGGTAGGTTCGCCTACTCAGTACTGTTGATTGTCTAGTGAGTCTTTTGTTGTGGGTTGATTGTTGTTGTGTTGATATGGTTGATTGGTTGTTGTAATTAGTTGGATTGTGTTGTGTTGATTATCGTTGTTGTGATATAGCTGTCTGCGGTTGTTGTCTCTGGTTCTCGAGGTGCGTCCTCGGCTGAGTGAAGTCACTTGCAGGAGTGGCTTCACGCCCTAGTTTCGCCCTCCGTGGAACCCGCCACAGGAGGGGATATGCACATTAATGGGACAGGGTTATCGCTCGGTATGATGAGCGGGGCTTAGGTGGGAACGACTGCGGTCCCCCACTGGCAGGGCTGGTCCAGTGGACAGTCGGTGACGATGATTGATTGGGGGCGATGTGGCTGGTGTGTGTGCTGTTGTGTCTGCATTATTATGTCAGTGGTTGGTGTGTCTCTTCAGTTACTGACCTTGTGTGGTTTTGCCTTTTTGTTTGCTTCTGTTGTGTCTGCCGTGATCCCTTATGTTGAGCAGTCAGTCTTAGCAGGTGATATCATGGATGATAGTTGGATACTTGGCGGGATGAGTCTTTCACGAGTCATGACAAAAGTGTAGGTCACATACTTGATAGTAGCCCGAGTTGTATCTTTGTATATCGTAGTTGGTTAATCACTGTAATGTAACTTAATTGTTCTTTTATCGACATTTAATTATTACTGTCATCGGGCAACCGAGATGGTGATGTCCTTATATGCTAAGGAAGGTCTTGTTAAGGCTCCTTGGTATATGGGGGTGTCACATAAATTGTGTTTGAAATAGATAAGAAATTCTACAAATTATATCTATCAAATAGTTATAAAATTTACGATTTTTAAAACTGGTTGTATCCTAACATTCCCACAAACTTTATTTATGAACCAAATTAAGCGTAAAAAAAATTATATTATAATTGTTATAGGTAATATTTTATTGTATATGGCTTACATATTAAGTATTAACAAAGATTGGAATTTGAAGAATTGAAGGTATATGTATTAAATTGCGATGCATTTGTTCGTTGGAATAATTTATGTGGAAATTGCTATGGGTTTTGCCTTATGGTTCAGTTGATTGATATCTGCTTGAAGCCTTGAATCATATGTTTACCAATGAATAATACGTTGAATAGCCACGAACCTGGATGTATCATCGTTCACTGGAACAAAAAAAAATCTCATAAATAAAATCGTCAAAATTCAAAGATCAAGCTATATAAATCTAAAACTACAATCTACAATAACAAAGGCTTTTATAGAGTAGAATGATGTATCATAGTTCAACATAAATAGGTAAGAGTAGTAGACTCTTATAATATTATAATATTTTATTTTCCAATAGATTATCTTTAAGTGAATTAGTTAATGAAAATAAAAAACGTGTTTAAAAATAGTTGGAGTCTCTCAGAGTGCCTGAAAAAAGCCTCTTTTATATATATACATTGATACTAGATTTCATGCCCGGGCGTTGCCCGGGTCATACACAACAGTAGTTTCTAAGTAATTATCATAAGACTTACTCCCTCTGTCCCGGTCATTTGTTGTCTTTTTCCATTTTTGGGTGTCTCAGTCATTTGTTGTCTTTTCTATTTTAAAAATGGATTTGATGAGTAACTTGATCATTTACACTCAATTTGTTCCACTTGTCATTTAGTAATTGGCCCTCTCCTTTTTCCTTGGTCTTTGTGCCAAAACCAAAGGACAACAAATGACCGGAACGGAGGGAGTATTATTTACTTGCGTTTTTTTATGAGGGATTATGAAATTTTAATGTTATCTTTCCCTTAAAACGAGAAGAAATATGAAAACGTCCCATCGTACAAAAAAACTCGCAAGTATATAAACGAAGAAAATTAATATTATTTTCTTCGTAAAGTTCAGTTTACTTCAAGTACTTATTAAAGAACCATAAATAAATGGATATAAAATTGAAAATAACTCTAACTTATTACGGAATACGGAGTAGTCCAACGGATATATTCCGTGGAGGCCATATTACGGAGTAGTAAAAGATAAGAATAACTCTAACTTAAGAAGAACAAATAATAAAAAGCTAATTGGAGGAACTATAATATATCATGGAGACCATCTAATGTAGACAACTCCAACTAATACGTTCCTAATATTTAATAGAAAAATCCTAATTGATTATGGTATCTACTAATTATAGCAATACAATACACTAATAAAGAATAAGTAATCAGGCTACCCTTAGTAATAGTAGAATAATACTGTATTTAGAGATACGGGCATATCTCAACATTATAGCGTATTTACATTATACAAAAACATATACTGTCGTATAAAGTATCCCATAATCGATAAATAGTAGTATAGTACTCCTATTAAACTAATATCTCTCTCTTAGGCTCTGTTTGGCAAAACTACCTAAAAGGTAGATTTAAAACTCGAAAATGAAATTGAAAAGTGAAAAGGTAATCAAACTAGGAAAAGGAATCGATAAGGTAATGAAAATTAGGAGTGATAAGGAATCGATTATATAAAAATGTGTTTGGCAAATTAGCTGAAAAGGTATCTGATTTTGGTAAAATGACGTAAGAGGATATGAAAATTATTTAATATTATAGAATAAAGGGGTAAAAAATGAAAAATAAGTCATTTCAGGTACCTGATTTCTCAAATGCTACATGAGGTAGCATTTCATTTCAGGTACCTTATTTGACCAAATAAGCTACTTGTCAAACACTTGCAAAAAAATCAGATAGCTGAAGTTTTGGTCAAATAAGCTACTTTGGTCAAATAAGCTGCCTGAAGTGTCGTGCCAAACGAAGTCTTACTATATATATAGTACTCCATTTATTAGAATAACAAATATAATGGAAGAAAACTTTCAGCTAACAAATCTCTAACCAAAGAACTAAAGAAGAATCATGTTTTACATGTAAAAGTTGTAGCTAGCTAAGAGATACTCCAAATACTATATTGAGCGAGATAGTAGAATACAATATAGGCAACTGAGGTATTCTACTTCAGTTAGACAACAACACTTGTAGCTTTTTAAATTAAATAAATAATGTAGGGTGTTAAAACTTAAATTGTAGTGTGAATATATAGTATTGAAAGTAGATCTTATTAAATTAAATTAAATTGTGTATAAGATGATGAATTTGAGCCCCTCTTGACTTATGTTGCTGCTGTGATTCTAATTAGTAGTTTCAATTGTTATACGTGAATTAGTTGGAATGAATAGAAGTACAACACACTCCAATTCCTATTCTTAGTTTTATGAATGTACTCGGTTAATATAATTAATAAAAAAAGATAAATAAATGAATGAGACAGAAAGAGTATATGCATAGGACAATACTATATCTTAATGGGGTGTACACTTCCACATACATCTCCGTCATTTTACACTCTACTACATCAATTGTATATTTGTATGGATTCCTTTGCATCGTGGGTAGATCTGTCAAATTATGACCCGTCTCGACCCTTTTTTCAGTAGCACGACTCGAACTCGAACTGACTCGTTATTTTAAAGTCGAAAGCCGACTCAAATAGGTCAACCCGTTGAGTCAAAGTTAAATAAGAAATTTACTAAAATATTACTCTTATATAAAGGAGCATTACCTAGAATACATTGCTTTTTAGGAAGAGAAATCTTAAAAGTCTAATACCTTAAACTCCAAGATCCAGTTCCTGTTTTTCAAAATCTTAAACATAGAAACTCATACGGTGAAAAATGAGTAGTACTGATGATAGAGTCAAAAGTGTCGAGTCAATAAGACCTTCTTAGGCCTAGTTTGTTTAATTTAAGGGTCATTTTGTAGGAACAATGAGTTAGTTTTCCCGTCCCATTGATTGTCGTGATTAATGAGCTTTAATGCATGTGTGGAGCATTGTTTTGAGAGGAGAGTCCGGAATCCCGAGAAAGAGCCTCTAGCCACACTAGTAAACAAGCAATCAAGTGAAGACGGATATACATGAGCTAATATAGGAGTTAACGTCCCTTATTAGTGAAAAGCATGGAAGCTAAGTGATGAAGAAATGGTGAAAAGGAAGAACAATTTTGGAACGGAGATAAGTCCAGGACGCAGGCTACGTCAAATGACGCAGCCTGCGGTGGATGACGCAACTTGCGTCCTCCTCGACCTTGAAGAATTGATCCACCGTCCTTAATCATTTTGGTTGAAGCCCAAATCCGTGTTTAACCTAGATGGGGGTGCAACCTTATATATAGTTCATGTTTTGAAGACCTAAAGGACCATCTTATTAGGTAATAATCTCAAAAACTTGTATGAGAAGAGAACTTGGTAATTTAGGAAGAAAGTTGTAATCTTTTGACATTGAATGTTAATCTTTCCACATTTCTTGGGTTTTTCTAAGGATATGGAAGGCTAAGCTTTAATCTTGGTGTAATTTCTTTCAAAGTCATCAACTTTGGTATTGTAAGACTCTCTAATCTCTTTTAAAGTTATCTAATACTCTTTCCTTGGGTTTAATTCTTATGTTGAGTGAATGAATGTGTGGTTTGATCATCCTTGCATCTTATTTACTTGATATTGCAAATTCTAGAGAAAATGATTTAATTTATCTAGGATTGTTTGAAGCAACCTTGTTATGTGTTGATTTGATTTAAAGGATTCATATAACAAGTAGGAAAGTTTGTGTCTTTTTCTCATTTGTATGATTTAATCTTGTGAGAATTGATCCTAGCTTGAATATCTTGGTAAAGGTTCTTAATGCTCATGTTTAGTTGTCTTTCATGGTTTAATGAATGGTTGGCTAAACTTGAAGAGGATACATGGATGATTTAATTTGTGTATGCTAATATCTTGATATTGTAGTATTGGGTGGATAACCTTAGGAGAGTAAAAAGAATCAAGTTTTGCCATTTGTTGGTGACTAAGAAGAGATTACACCAAGTTCTTTCTCATTATTACTCTGTGCCTATTAAGTGTTTGTTGTATTGCCACAATAGCAAAGTCTCCATTTTTACTCATTTTCATGTTATTTCCAATCAAATACCTTTTCCATCTATGTTTCCTACTAGTTGAACATTGTTAATACCCATTGTTTGTGATTAGTTCCTTTGTTGAGTTTAAATTGTCATTAGGGTCTTAATTGGTAGTTAGAGTCTTAATTAGTATTCAATAGTTTACAATTCAAGTCTTTAGTTTAAAAGTCCTCCTCTTGGAATCAACCATTACTTGCACTATATTGTTTTATCCATTAGAGTGATCTAGAGTATAGTTTGGCTTTATAATTTGTTAATTTGATAGTTGATTCTAGTATTTAGCGACCTAGTATTTCACTAATCAAATTTTGGCGCCGTTGCCGGGGAGGGCAACGTAACTAGAACTTGAGTTGTGATTTATGCTTTGTTGTTCTTATTTCCTTGTTATTGTTAAAAGTAAGTGGTAGTTCTAATCCATCTTGTTTAGTGTAAAGGTGTAGATACCTCGTTTCTGCACCTCCCGCAAGCCATCCGGTGATGATTGGGCCGCATGTTTGGTACACGGAACGATTTATGACAGTTTGTAAGTTTATCATCAAGTGATAGCTCAAATACTTGTGTCTACCCCTTGGTCGTCATTTACGCGCCGATACGGTCGTTTTGACAGTAATTAGAGTACATTTGGAGTCCGGGTCAAAAACCGCTTCATTTTTCTAATAAACTGTTATAAAATGCCGAGTCGGAATGTCCTAGAATATTCCGGATATTTTCATTCCATAAAATAATTTTATATCTTTTGGCAAAATATATCCCGAAAATCTTATTTTAAGGAATAAGGAAGTTGAGATCTGTAACACCTCCTCATACCAAGGTACCTTAACAAGGACTACCCTAGCATGAAAGGCTGTTACCATCTCGGTTGCCCGAGGTTAGTATATATCAAAAGCAACAATCCAAAACACATTTATTTAATTACGATAAAGTAAAGTTTACATAATCACAAAGTCCGACATAAAGAACTATCCAAAAACCAACAACTAGGAAATGACAACTACAACTCTTGACAGCGATAACTAAGTTTGCGTGGTGACTCCCCATAACTGCCCCAAAGCTCATCAACTGCATCACCTGTCACAATCTGCTCACCATCCCCGAATGGATCACCACAGATTTTACAAAACACACCGGGTCAGTTACTGAATAATTAAAGTAAGACAAGCGTATAAAGCAACCAGCTGATCATCCTCCATTTCCGGTCTCCCGATCTCACACAATAACCGACTACACACCGAAGTGTGTAGCCCTGCCAGATTACCCATCGCAACAGGTAATCCTCGCCGCCAGTGGGGGACCGCAGCCAATCCCCACCTAAATTCCGCTCATCAACGAGCGATATCCATGTCCCTTAATGTGCACATCCCCTCCCGTGGCGGGTTCCACGGTGGGCGAACTAGGTTGTGAAGTCACTCCCGCAAGTGACTCCACCACAATCATCACCACACCACCACTACCACCACATCAACACCACACCAACTCTACAACGATGATCAGCAGACAACAATCATACACAGTACAACAAAACAATCTCAAATCAATTAAACAGGAACTGAGTAGGGAAACCCTACCTTAGCACAACTGAAAGGAATACAAGCAAGCGATCTAGAACGGCTCCTCTACGAAGTCTCCGCCTAATCAACAATCATATAACAACAATCACTATATGCATAAACCCCATTTCCCCCAATTCATAATTAAAGCCAACAACCCTAGAAATACGAACCAAAGAATATGAAGATAAGGACTTACCAACGATGAAACAAGGGATGAATGCACTTGCTAAAGATCACACACACTTTAGGGAGGGATTTAGAGAGGATTATAGCGTCGTAGAAGTGTGTAGGTTTTGTAAAATGTAATTAGAAACTGTTTAACGTATTTTATATCGCCCTAATCATCTCTAAATCAAACCGCGGAAATAACACACGACGGACCGGATACTCGGTCGAGTATAAAGTATACTCGGCCGAGTATCCTTTACTCGGTCGAGTATTCCACATACTCGGCCGAGTGTTCCTGGGCAGTAGCCAAACAGGATACATGATACACTTTACTCGACCGAGAAGGCCATACTCGGTCGAGTACCAGCCTATGAAAATCATAGTATTACAGTCTTCCCCTCTTAAAAAAGAACTTCGTCCCCGAAGTTCACACTCTATAAAAACACACTACAACCAAACGACCTCCCGACACAACATACCAAACAATATACTAACACAAAACATCACAAGACACAACTAACCCGACTCAAACTATCCCAAAAACACACATGCGACCATCTCCTACCCCCCTAAAAAGACAACAGTTACGTCCCCGTAACCAACCATACCTGATCGAAAAGGTTAAGAAAAAGTTCTCGCATAGCCCCCTCGGGTTCCATGTGGCCTCTTTCACATTATGATTGGACCAAAGCACTTTGAGTAAAATGGTCTCACCATTCCTTGTCTTGCGTACTTTGCGGTCTAGAATCTCTTTAGAAACTTCAGCATAGGACAAGGACTCATCAAGCTCGATGTTCTCAACCTCAAGTACATGTGACGGATCACTCACATACTTCCGGAGCTGTGAAACATGAAAGACATTGTGGACTCTATCCAAAGCTGGTGGTAAAGCTAACCTATAGGCTACCTCACCTACCCGATCCAAAATCTTATATGGACCGATAAACTTCTGACTCAACTTGCCCTTCCTCCCAAACCTCATCACTCCTCGCATTGGTGACACTTTCAAAAGGACTTTGTCACCCACTGCAAACTCGATGTCTCTACGGTGTAAATCGGCATAACTCTTCTGACGATCTTGAGCTGCTTTCATCTTTTGACGAATTAGCCGAACATGTTCAACCATATCCTATACCAGCTGTGGTCCTAAAACCACTGTTTCTGAGCTGTCATCCCAACAAGATGGACTTCGGCACTTCCGACCATACAAGGCCTCGAAAGGTGCCATCCCGATACTAGTATGGTAACTGTTGTTGTACGAAAACTCGATCAAATCCAGTCTGTCCTCCCAACTTTCCCCAAACTCCATCGCACATGCTCTCAACATGTCCTTTAAGGTTTTGATAGTCCTCTCAGTTTGACCATCAGTTGCAGGATGAAAAGCTGTACTCATCTTCAAGGTAGTACCCATCAAATCCTGCAGTTCTTGCCAAAACTTGGATATAAACCTCGCATCTCGGTCGAACACTATATCCTTAGGTATACCATGTAACCGGACCACATGTCTCCTGTAACCCAAGGCCAGCTGCATCTTAGACCAGGTATCCTTCATAGGAACGAAATGAGCTGACTTCGTTAATCGGTCGACAATCACCTAGATCATATTATTACCTGTTGTGTCCTAGGTAACCCCACGATAAAGTCCATAGAGATCGACTCCCACTTCCACTCAGGTACCTCAAGAGATTGAATCTTACATTGTGGTCTCTGCTGCTCACCCTTGACCCTCTGACAGGTCAAACATCTAGCCACAAACTCAGCCACATCCCTCTTCATATTAGGCCACCAAAAGGTCTTCTTGAGATCTTTATACAGCTTGTCACCTCCTGGGTGAACCGAATAAGGAGTGCAGTGAGCCTCTGTCAGGATTACCCTCCTCAAATCCGCATCATCAGGGACACACCATCTCCGATCAAAGCGAACACTCATGTCTGTGTGGATAGAAAACCTGGAAACAGTACCACTCTCCACCCTAGACTTCCACTCTTGTATCTTAGGATCAAGCTCCTGCTTACTCTTGATGTTCTCATACAAATCCGGCTCGATCGTCAAATCCCCGATGGCATCCCCTTTCCTTATCATATAGATTCCCATCTTGGACATCTCATCCCTCAGCTTCCGCAAAGGAATAGTTGTACATAGCGAATGAACACTCTTCCTACTCAAAGCATCTGCAACAACGTTAGCCTTACCCCCGTGATAGATGATCTCCATATCGTAGTCCCCGATCAGCTTCATCCATCGTCTCTGTCGCATGTTAAGCTCCTTTTGAGTGTAGATATACTTCAGACTCTTATGATCTGAAAACACCTTAAAGGTTGCCCCGTAAAGGTAGTGCCTCTAAATCTTAAGAGCAAAGACAACTGCACCCAGTTCCAAATCACGAGTAGGGTAGTTCTCCTCATATGGCTTCAGCTGCATCGATGCATAAGCATTAACCTTTCCATCCTTCATCAAAACACAACCTAGACCATTCTTTGAAGCATCGGTATATACTTCAAAGTTCTCACATCCCTCTGGCAAAGCTAGAATAGGAGCTGTGGTCAAACGCTCCTTTAAGGTCTGGAACGCCGTCTCACAACTCTCATCCCATACAAATGTGGTCTCTTTCCTCATCAAGGCAGTCATAGGTCGTGCTATCGTAGAAAAGTATTTCACAAACCTCTTGTAGTAACCAGCTAGACCCAAGAAACTCTGAATCTCAGCAACACTCTTCGGTGATTCCCACTTGGTCACTGCCTCAATCTTGCTAGGATCCACGGACACCCCCTTCTTAGATATCACATGACCCAGAAAAGCCACCTCCTCTAACCAGAACTCGCACTTAGATAACTTAGGGTAAAGTTGGTTGTCACTCAAGGTCTGCAAAACTTGCCTCAAGTGCTCCTCATGTTCCTCCTTAGTCTTAGAGTAGACTAAGATGTCATCAATGAAGACAACCACAAACTTGTCCAAAAACGGACTGAAAATCCGATTCATCAAATCCATGAAAGCTGCTGGTGCATTAGTTAGACCAAAAGGCATTACCACACTCATAGTGGCCATAACGGGATCGGAAGGCTGTCTTAGAAATATCCTCATCTGCTATCCTCAACTGGTGATAACCTGACCTCAGATCGATCTTAGAGAACACCCCTGCTCCACTCAGCTGGTTAAACAGATTATCAATCCTAGGCAAAGGATACTTGTTCTTCACTGTGACACGGTTAAGCTCCCTGTAGTCGATACATAGCCTCATGCTCCCATCTTTCTTCTTTACAAACAAAATTGGAGCTCCCCATGATGACACACTTGGCCGGATATACCCCTTGTCTAACAGCTCATGTAACTGTTTCTTCAACTCTGCCAGTTCTTTAGGTGCCATACGGTATGGTGCTTTAGATATAGGACTTGTTCCCGGTTTAAGCTCCACGTTGAAGTCGACATCTCTCTTTGGCGGCAACCCCGGTATATCTTCTGGAAAGACATCACCAAACCCTCCCACCACAGGTATATCAGAAGCTGTCAGCGGCTCCACCCGGCGATCTCTCACTTGACAAAGAATCAAGGGACACTTCTTCCTCAAGCATGACTTTAAGGTCATTACCGCGATAAACTTACACTTAGGTCTCACAACAAACCCCTTATAAGACACCTGTGTACCCTTAGGACCCTTTAAACACACTTTCTTTTGCCGACAATCTATCTTAGCATCATACTTACCCAACAAATCCATCCCGACGATAACCTCAAACCCATCCATAGGAAACTCTAGCAAGTCAACCAGTAAGTCTACCCCTCCAACCAACATGGACACGCTCCTATACAACTTAACACATGACACCAACTCCCCAGAAAGTATAAACACATCATCTTTTACAAGTTCAAACTCCCCCAAACCCATGGACAAAGCATGACTCCTCGACACAAAAGACTGTGTTGCCCCCGAGTCAAACAAAATAAAAGATGGTGTATTATGAACAAGAAAGGTACCGGTAACTACACGTGCATCGTTCTGAGCTTCCTGCTTGTCCATCATGAAGAGCTTCCCACTGCTTTTCTGACCTCCTCCCTGGACCGACGCGTTAGAAGTACTCGGCTTAGCTGTCGAATCCTGGGTGGCACTGTTGTTCGGGCGCTGGTAAGATCCTCCACTATTACGGTTAAAACCGCCATTGTTGTTATGTCCCCCACGGTTCCCCCATAACCCAGATGGCCTGTTGCTAGCAAAACTCTGACTCGGACCCTGTGAGAAATTCCCCTGAAAAGCTCCCGAGCCTCCTCCAGTCCAGGCACTCGTGCAGTCACGTCTCTTGTGGCCTATTCCACCACAGTTGAAGCAAGAAAGGTTGGAGTTGTCACTCACACTCCGACCACCACCTCTACCCCAAGCTCGTGATCCTCCAGAAAACCCCGCTCCACCAGAAAAAGCTCTAGCCTGATTGAAGTTGCCCTTTTTGTTACCTGACTGGTTGTTATTTCCACTCTCTGCTTTCCCTTTCTCAGCAGCAGTTCTCTCAGTAGCTTCCTTAGAGAGATCTACCAGCCTCTCAGCTTGACCAGCCCTCAAGTACACATCTTTAAGATCAGTAATAACTCCATCTGGTAAGCGGTTCATGATCTTGGCTGACAAACCCCTCTCGAAACGAAGAGCCAAACCCCTTTGCCCTAGCTGCATGTCTTCCGCATAGCGGGATAACTGAAGGAATCGGTGATAGTACTCGGTGACTAACATGTCATCATTCATGGTAAAGGAATCGAACTCAGATCTCAACTTGTGACGGATATGCTCCGGCACAAACTGTTCCCTCATGGAACTCTTCAAACCCGACCATGGTATATCCCCTAGACCCTCGGTCTGGTAGTAAGCTTTGGCTTCTTCTTTGACGTTCTGCCACCATACAGCAGCCTCGCCCCTCAGGTAGTACACTACCTGCTCAACCACTAACTCTGGCGGACACTTAACAACCTCCATAAGACTCTCCATCTCACGATGCCAATTTTCGAGCAACTTTGGTTCTCCGGCGCCCTCATAAGTAGGTGGGTTAAAGCGAGCGATGATAATGCTAAGTTGGGTAGCATCCACCGGTTTCTCTGTCCCCTTACCCACATTCTTGAGAGCCTCAAGGAGCGCCTCTTGCTGCTCGATCATACGGGCTATCTCATCGATAGTCATCTCAGATGCTTGGATTTACGGGGCAGTCCTCTTTGGCGGCATTTGAGCTGATAAGAAGCAAAGAAACGTAAGCACAAAAGCCTACTGCTCAAAATGTAGACGACCCTCCGCCAAAGAAGCACTCGGCCGAGTATGTAGCGATACTCGGTCGAGTAAGGACTACTCGGTCGAGTATCACTGATATTCGGTCGAGTAATCCACTCCAGTAGCCAACGTCAAAAACACAAGAATCATACTCGGTTGAATATGCTCTACTCGTTCGAGTATGCTAAAATACTCAGTCGAGTAAACACTTCCAGTAGCAACTAATACTCACTGCCAAACAACACTCGGTCGAGTGCTTGGTTACTCGGTCGAGTACCTGCCCTGCTTGGCCGAGTCATGCCATAAACGAGCTACAACAGTACGTAAACATATCCTATGCATGCCTGTCTACCCCAAAGGTTACATATAATACATCATCAACCTTAAAAGCTAGGTAATAAACACGTAACATGCCAACATATTTCATACAAAATCCGTTTCAACCAATCTCGCCATGTTTTACGCATATTTCCACATACCACACCTCCTACCACATGATCCAACCATTTAAGTTCCAATACCACACACATACATTGAATAGACACACAACAATTTCCCCCTGGTGACCGGCTTGAGATTGTGAGGGCCATAGTGCGACTTCGGGACGTCTCCCAAGTACTTGCGGTAGCTCCAAACAACTCTCCCCGGGTTCATTTTATTTAGACTCCCTAAGTTTATTGGGTTCATTAGTTTTAGGTGCCGGAATCGTCGGCTGTGATACCACTTTGTAACACCCCCTCATACCAAGGTACCTTACCAAGAACTACCCTAGCATGAAAGGCTGTTACCATCTCAGTTGCCCGAGGTTAGTATATATCAAAAGCAACAATCCAAAACACATTTATTAAAGTACGATAAAGTAAAGTTTACATAATCTCAAAGTCCGACATAAAGAACTATCCAAAAACCAACAACTAGGAAATGACAACTACAACTCTTGATAACGATAACTAAGTTTGCTTGGTGACTCCCCATAACTGCCCCAAAGCTCATCACCTATCACAATCTGCTCACCATCCCCGAATGGATCACCACAGAATTTACAAAACACACCGGGTCAGTTACTGAATAATTAAAGTAAGACAAGCGTATAAAGCAACCAACTGATCATCCTCCACCTCCGGTCTCCCGATCTCACACAGTAACCGACTACACACCCAAGTGTGTAGCCCTGCTAGATTACTCATCGCAACAGGTAATCCTCGCCGCCAGTGGGGGACCGCAGCCAATCCCCACCTAAATCCCGCTCATCAACGAGCGATATCCATGTCCCTTAATGTGCACATCCCCTCCCGTGTCGGGTTCCACGGAGGGCGAACTAGGGTGTGAAGCCACTCCCGCAAGTGAATCCACCACAATCGTCACAACACCACCACTACCACCACATCAACACCACACCAACTCTCCAACGATGATCAGCAGACAACAATCATACACAGTATAACAAAAAAAATCTCAAATCAATTAAACAGGAACTGAGTAGGGAAACCCTACCTTAGCACAACTGCAAGGAATACAAGCAAGCGATCTAGAACGGCTCCTCTACAAAGTCTCCGCCTAATCAAAAGTCATATAACAACAATCACTATATGCATAAACCCCATTTCCCCCAATTCATAATTAAAGCCAACAACCCTAGAAATACGAACCAAAGAATATGAAGATAAGGACTTACCAACGATGAAACAAGGGATTAATGCACTTGCTAAAGATCACACACACTTTAGGGAGGGATTTAGAGAGGATTAGAGCGTCGTAGAAGTGTTTAGGTTTTGTAAAATATAATTAGAAACTGTTTAACGTATTTTATATCGCCCTAATCATCTCTAAATCAAGCCGCGGAAATAACACTCGACGGACCGGAGACTCGGTCGAGTATAAAGTATACTCGGCCGAGTACCCTCTACTCAGTCGAGTATTCCACATACTCGGCCGAGTGTTCCTGGGCAGTAGCCAAACAAGATACATGACACACTTTACTCGACCGAGTAGGCCATACTCGGTCGAGTACCAGCCTATGAAAACCGTAGTATTACAAGATCCACCGCAATTCCATAAAAGAAATGCGGAAATCTTTCTTCCGCGGGAGGAAACCACTGGGGAAAGGACGCAGCACCTGTTGCGCCTCTTCGAAGGATTGCAGCAGTTGCTGCGCCTCTTCCCCAGCTCCTTTCTGCGTGTTTTCAGATTTTTTCGAGATTTGTTTTCAAAGTTTGAGTCATTCCATAACTCTCCGTATTTTCTAGTATAAATAAAAACCTCCGTTCCACATATTTCTCACGCGAGTATCCGCCCTTCTCTTCTCCCTTTGCATTCTAAGACCGTGCTCTAAGCTTTTGACGTCTACGTGCTTGATCAATCGACCACGTAAGCTCAGATCATTCTGAGTACCAGTCACGTCGCATGACCGACCAATTTGACCAACTAAACCTCAATTAATCAATCAATTTAATCTAAATCCTCTTACAAGGGCACTTTCGTCATACATTCGAGTCGAGCAATCACTAAAACGTTAACTTAGTTAATCTCGTTTCGTCAAACATGTAAGTCTGAGGGTGTAAATCACATCTTTTGTTATTGTATTTTTTTTGTACCAATTAATGTAAGATTTACATCAAAAGTATGCTTAAAACCGATTTCTAAAACCCTTTTATCAAATCGTTTTTACGGATTAACAGTGGGCACACGTCGAGAAGAAACGCAGCAACTGATGCGCCTCTTCTAGAGGCTGCCGCAGTTCCTACCTTTCTTCTTCTTCCTCGTTTCTCTGTTAATTCGTCCTCTTTTGCTTCCTTTTCTTATTTTCTTCTCTTTCATTCGTACATAATAATTTTAATACATATTCTTAATAAATATCAGGCTTTAATTCCGACTTAAATCCCTTATAATCGATATTTGCGGGTTTTCGTTATTAAATCAAACCCGGATATTTAGAGACTCGATTTGTCCATATCAAGTTTCTAAAGTTCGCCTTTGTACATATTTTTACCGTTTATTTCCAGTTTGTCTAACTCGTTTCCGTTTTCGTAAATAAACCTAATTAATTTGTAATTAGTTTTATTCCGTTGTAATTAGTTCTAACTCGTTTATAATTCGTTCTAATTAGTTTTAATTCGTTTTTATCGCTTTCATGACAATTTCATATGTAAATAATATGCTAAATCACTTTCATCCGAGTCAAATATCAATAATCAGCCATTAAATACACCAACGACCATTAACGAATAGCAGTTCTGACTTCACAGCCAGAACTCACCTCAGGAACAGACGCAGTGACCACTGCGCCTCTTCCAAGAGACGCAACATTGATGCGCCTGTTCCGGGGTGAATTCTGTCTCTAAATTTCGTTCTTGCTTTGACCTTAATCCCTTAATTACATAATTAATCGACTATTAGCCGTAATATCACCATTAATCTGTCCGTATTTTCTAACCTAATTTATTTTCACTTGTTTTTCTCAAATTATTCGTCTTAAATATATTTTGACGTAAATCATTAAATCAATGTAATTATTGTAATTTTAATTATCGTAATTTATTTATTGTGTTTTGTTTATTGGATGATTTATTTATTTGTTTTTCACATGTAATTAATTCTAAACCCTACTTTAACGTTAATGAGTGCTAAATTATATGTTCACCGACATAGTTTAATCTTCACATGTTAGGATTAATCTGTGGATGTTGCATTGCATGCATATAATCGACAACATATCGAGTACAAACGATTTCCCTAATCATTAGTAGAGGCCTCTATCGAGGCGGGCGGGATTAGGTGTTCAGTAAAAGAACTTCCTAATACGTACCCTCACCCCTTACTCCAGATCACTGTGAACATCCGTGTTCATTGGCATCCACGAGAGTCATTCTAGACATAGAATGCTAAGGGTAACGAGTTCTTAGTGTCTATGTCACTACTTTGTGTCTTGGCATGACACGAGGTATTCGAACGGTTCCAATTTCCCATAAAAATTGGTGGCGACTCCACAAATGCAAACGTTTGTTTCCCAAGCGCCCCCGTGGCCCCCCGTGTCCACAAAAGGTTTATGCCTAGTTCCCAACAAGGTGGTGAGTTCACCCCCAAACGAAGAAGACGCATATGGAGAATATTCTTGGTTAATCACCAACCCTTGGTATCAACGACCTCAAAGGAGAGGACAATTTGAAGAGGAAGACTTCGAACCCCTTTCAGTTGATCCAATAGAAGTAGAATATCCACGAATGGCTAATGATACAAGAACCATCCGGGAGATCCGGGCAAGAAACTATGATACTCAACCTCTATGCATTGCCTACCCACCCATGGAAGCTAATGCAAACTTTGAGTTGAAAGGCTACTTCATCCACAATCTACCCAAGTTTCATGGGCATGCGGGGGATGACCCCAACCGTCATCTCTCCGAATTCCATATGATGTATGAAGGTGCTATACCAAATGGTGTCACGGAAGATCAATTTAAGTTGTGAACTTTTCCATTCTCTTTACTAGATGCGGCAAAGGATTGGCTATTCTACCTTCCACCGGGTACAATTCGTACTTGGAAGGCCATGAAATCGGCATTTCTTGAAAAGTTCTATCCCGATTCAAGACACAACCATGCCAATAAGGCCATCACTTCTCCGGAACAAGATCCAAGTGAAAGCTTGTACGAGTATTGGGAAATGTTCAAGAAGTTGGTTGCCCAATGTCCCTACCATGGGCTAAGTGGTGATGATCTTTTGGTTAACTTTTGTGACGGTCTTACTCAACAATACCAAATAATGGTGAATGCCGCTACGGGTGGTAGGGTTGACAACTACTTCGTGGCGGAGGCAAATGAAATCATAGAGAGGTTAGCCGCGAGCACAAGAAGCTATGGGAGAGGGGGCCGAGGGTCTAAGACTCTCCACTCAATTGAAACACCCTCTCCTTCCAACCAAAAACTTGAGAAGACCATGGATGATCTCACCAAAATGGTAGTTCAATTAATGGGGAGCAACCAAGGTGGAGCACAAGGATCCAATGTAGAGTGCAATTATTGTCAAGCTCCACACCCGGTGGAATCTTGTCCCATCATGGAAGAACAAGGGATAAGCAAGGAGAATGTGAGTGCCATGATGCATGGTAACTATAATTCTAGAAATCCCACCGGGGGAGGGTACTACAAATACGATCCAAGTGGCAACACTTACAATATCGGCTCAAGGGACAATCCAAACCTTAGTTGAGGAGGGGATACTTCAAAGAGTTTCCAAAATGGGCAATTCAACCATTTGAGGAACCAAAATTCACAAGGTCCCAGCCCAAATTACCAAAGAAACCAAAACTTTCAACAAGGAAAATGAGGTTCTTTCCAATTTGGAAATCAAGGTAACCAAGGTCGTCAAGGTAACCACAAGAATTTTCAAGGAGGGAGTTCCTCTTCTCAAGGAGATGACGATTTATCCACCAAGGAGATGTTTAAGATTCTTATGAAAGGGCAAGCCGAGACAACCAAGAGGTTTGACAAAATAGATGCGGATAAGCTTTCAAGTGATGCAAGGGTGAAGAACCTTGAGATCCAAATTGGCCAAATTTCCCAAGAAATTGCCAAGAGCAACCAAAAACACTCCACTTCAATCCCTTCCACCACAATCCCTCCAAAAGAGAATGCTAGTGCCATGACCTTGAGGAAGGGGAGAACCTTAGAATCTCCCCCAAAGAAGAAGAGAAAGGCAAAGTCAAATTAGAGGATCATTGACATTGAGGAACAAGAGGAAGAAGAGATTGTGGTAGACAAAGCAAAGGATTCACCGTCCAAGGATAGTGGAGAAGAGTTGAAGACTCCTTTGAGCAAGGACAAAGGAGGGAAAGCAAACAACAACACCAATGATCATATTGAGGAGATAGTGAAAGACCATGACGTGGAGGTACCTTTTCCTCACGCTCTCACACACTCCAAAAGGTTTGAAAGAGACGAAGATCTCTATGAAACCTTTAGGAAGTGTGAAGTAAACATTCCCCTACTCAATCTTTTAAAAGGTGTCCCGAGGTATGCAAAGTTTCTCAAGGAACTTTGTACGCCTAGGAGAAACGCAAAAAAAGGAGCCCACAAAGTAAGGGTAAGTGAACATGTCTCCGCCATTTTTAAAAGATCTCTTCCGAAAAAGTGTGGCGATCCGGGGATGTTCACTATACCATGCTCAATTGGGAAGACAAGTTTGACTCATGCTATGTTAGATTTAAGTGCATCAATCAATGGCATGCCCTACACACTTTACGAGACCTTAGGGCTTCCACCTTTGAACAAAACCGACGTAGTGATCCAACTTGCAGATCGCTCAAATATTTACCCAAAGGGGATGGTGGAGGATGTGTTGGTAGAGGTAGACCACTTAACTTTCCCGGCCGACTTCTATGTTCTTGATATGGAAGCCGACTCGAGGGCCACTCCGATCCTTTTGGGGAGGCCTTTCATGAAAACCTCTAAAACAAAGATTGATGTGTCTAATGGGAACCTCACTATGGAATTTGACGGAAAGAAACTCACATACAACATATATGATGCCATAAAACAACCTAGCGATTCTCATTCATGCTATTTCTTGAACATCATTGAACCAATTGTCTCCCAAGTGTATGATTTATGTCAAAGGGACCCTCTTGAGGTTGCCCTCACTAACAATTTGGAACAAGAAGGTTTGCGTGTAGTGTTGTCTCATGATGTGCAGGAGTATTTCGAAGACTTGGACAAGGAAGAAGAGCTTAAAGATGGGGAAGAATTATCCGAAGAAAAAAATAAAACACCACGATCCAGCCTAGGACGCAGCCTGCGCCATTCAATGCAGCCTGCGTCCCCTCACACAGCCTGCGTCCTCCTCGGGTTTCATCTGAAACTTTGGCATATCAAGAGCATAAATTCCTTACACCCTTCCTCCCCTTAGAAGCTAATCTTGAAAGACCTTTACCCTCCATCATAAAACCACCAAAACATGAACCAAAACCTCTCCCAAATCACCTCAAATACATTTTCGTGGGAGAAAACAACACTCTTCCATTGATTATCTCAAACCAACTCAAAAAGGAGCAAGAGGAGAGGTTAGTGACCATGTTGAAAGAGCATAGGGAAGCTTTTGGGTGGAGCATATCCGATATCAAGGGGATAAGTCCAAGTACTTGCATGCACAAGATTCGGTTGGAGAAAGAGGCTAAGCCCGTGAGACAACCTCAAAGGAGACTCAATCCACCCATGATAGAGGTGGTGAAAGAGGAAGTCATCAAGCTCCTTCAAATGGGAATCATCTACCCCCGTTAGTGATTCCCAATGGGTAAGTCCTACTCAAGTTGTGCCAAAGAAAGGAGGGGTGACTGTAGTAAAAAATACCCAAGGGGCATTGATCCCCACCCGTTTACAAACGGGATGGAGGGTATGTATTGATTATCGACGCCTCAACCAAGTCACTTTAAAAGACCATTTTCCCCTACCCTTTCTAGATCAAATGCTAGAGAGGTTAGGTGGAAAAGAGTACTATTGCTTTTTGGACGGGTACTCCGAGTATTTTCAAATCCCCATTCACCCGGAGGACCAATCTAAAACAACTTTTACTTGCCCATTTGGCACTTATGCTTACCGCCGTATGCCCTTTGGATTGTGCAACACTCCCAGAACTTTCCAACGTTGCATGATGAGCATTTTCTCGGACTATGTGGAGCGTATTTTGGAAGTCTTCATGGATGACTTCACCATCCATGGAGACTTCTTTGAGTCGTGTCTAGACCACCTCGCTATGGTCCTAACATGGTGTATAGACTCTCACCTCATACTAAATTCTGAAAAGTGTCACTTAATGGTGAGTAGTGGCATCGTGTTAGGGCATAAAGTGTTGAAAAGAGGGATTGAGGTGAATACGGCAAAGGTGGATGTGATTAAGACCTTGCCGTATCCATCTAATACTCGAGACGTGAGGTCGTTCTTGGGACACGCGGGTTTTTATCGAAGGTTTATTAAAGATTTCTCCAAAATCGCTAACCCCTTGTGCAAACTTTTGCATAAGGATGTGGAGTTCGTGTTTGATAATGATTGTAGGGAATCATTTGACTTGTTGAAGGAGAGACTTATATTGGCCCCAATCATCCAAGAACCCAATTGGGATCGACCATTTGAGATCATGACGGATGCAAGCGATTTTACCATTGGAGCTGTGTTGGGGAAAAAGGAGGACGAAGCTTCTTATGTGATCCAATATGCTTCCTCCCTTCTCAACGAAGCCCAAAGGAATTACACTACAACCGAGAAGGAATTATTGGCGGTAGTATATGCTCTTGAGAAATTTCGGTCATACTTATTAGGAGTCAAAGTGATTGTCTATACCGACCACAAGGCCATCACTCAACTTGTGAGCAAAAAAGACACCAAACCGAGGCTTATGAGGTGGGTTCTCCTATTAAGTGAATTTGACATTGAAATAAGAGAGAAAAAG
Source organism: Silene latifolia (assembly GCF_048544455.1). NCBI lineage: Eukaryota > Viridiplantae > Streptophyta > Magnoliopsida > Caryophyllales > Caryophyllaceae > Silene > Silene latifolia. Next base: position 54,018,713 of record NC_133536.1, read on the forward strand.
GGAATGGCAAATGTTGTGGCCGACCACCTTAGTCGATTATAACTTAATGATCAACAAATGCAAAGAATGGGGGTCGTTGATGGGAGTTTGTCTCATGAATCTCTTTATGCTTTGAGGATAACGGAGCCATGGTACGCCAACTTGGTAAATTACATAGTGACAAAGAAGTTTCCTACTTCTTTGTCATCAAGCCAAAGAAGCAAGATCAAAGCCGATGCCCGGTTTTTTATATGGGATGATCCCTATCTATGAAAGATGTGTCAAGACCAAGTTATCCGAAGGTGTGTGCCGGATGTGGAGATACCGTCTATCCTCAAACATTGCCATGAATATGCTTGCGGAGGTCACTTTGGACCCCAAAGGACGGCCCAGAAAATTCTTGAAAGCGGGTTCTATTGGCCAAACATCTTTAAAAATGCCCACATATTCACAAAGACTTGTGAAAAGTGCCAACCGGTTGGAAATATATCGAGGAGGAATGAGATGCCTCAACAACCTATGCTCTACTTGGAGATCTTTTATGTGTGGGGAATAGACTTCATGGGGCCATTCCCAAAATCGGATGGCTATCTCTACATTCTATTGGCGGTAGACTATGTTTCAAAATGGGTTGAGGCCATACCAACTAGGAATGATGATGCAAGAACAGTTTTGAGTTTTGTTCAAAACAACATTTTCTCAAGGTTTGGCTATCCAAGGGCGTTGATAAGTGACCGAGGCACTCACTTTTGCAACCGGATTATGGAGGGGTTGCTCAAGAAGTACGGGGTCGTGCATAAAGTCTCCACCGCTTACCACCCTTAAACAAACGGGCAAGCGGAGGTGTCTAATCGGGAGATCAAGGTTATCTTAGAAAAAACGGTGAACCTCGATAGAAAAGACTGGAGTCAAAGGTTGAACGACGCTCTTTGGGCATACCGCACCGCCTACAAGACTTCGATATATATGTCCCCGTACCGGCTCATCTATGGCAAGGCATGCCACCTTCCGTTGGAAGTGGAGCATAAAGCCTATTAGGCCATCAAATCTTTCAATCAAAGCATAGATGATGCGGGCCTCCATAGGAAGCTTCAACTTCAAGAAATTGAAGAAATCCGTCTTGACTCTTACGATAATGCCGCCATATACAAGGAGAAGGCAAGAATATGGCATGACCGGATGATAAGTCGGCGGGAGTTCAAGGAGGGTAGCAAAATTCTTGTCTTCCAAAATAGGCTCAAGTTATTCTTCAGAAAGCTAAGGTCAAGATGGCTTGGACCGTACATTGTAAGGAAGGTCCATTCTCATGGAGCGATGGAAGTTGAAAATCCAAGCACGGGAAAGATGATCAAAGTGAATGGACTACATCTCAAGGAATATCATGAAGGAATGGAACCACAAATGGTGGAAGAAGTCAATTTGGAAGACCCAATTTATCAAACATGAACAAATGAAGCACTAAGTCGAGCCATCGATGTTAAAAATACGACAACCTTTGTAAATACACTCTCTTTAGCATAATTTACCGCTTTCATAGATAGAATTTACATTCATGTCATTTCATTTCGTATCATTTCATTCTTTGTTAAAAATGAATTGCATCAAATACTTGGAAGTTACTAATGCTCTTGTGGAGATTTGATAGACGAGTTTAGCATGGGGAAATGCGATAAAAAAGGGTCAACTCGGCATTTGTGAAGTATGAAGGACGACTTAACTGTGGGGAATGCTCATTACACCCAAAGAAAACAAGAATCAAAAATCAAATTTTGGAGCCCCCGGCAGTCTCAAACGCAGCCTGCGTCATATGACGCAGCCTGCGTCGTTTAACGCAGGCCTGCGTTGATTGATGCAGCCTGCGTCCCAGACTGCATAGAGCCCCCGTCAATCGTCAAAACACCAAAAACGCAATACCTCCTTCATAATTCCGGATTCACCTTACCTTCTTCTCCATCAAAACCCCTTCAAAAATCTCCTAACTATCATCAAATCCCCACAAATCATCACCTCCAATCCTCCCTCCTTGTCACAACTCTTTCAATTTCGTGATTACCACCACTAAATACCTCGCATGAACACCTGTTGACAGATTTTTGCCCAAAACTTCAAGAACCCTAACTTTCGAAATCCACTAATTCAAGCTTAAGGGTTGAAATTCAAGGGTCCAAGACGGGTTTTGGAGCAACTAGGAGCATCAAGGAGCATTGCTTTGTGGAAATCGGGGAGGTATAACAACCAAACTCAACTTTCAATTTCATGCTCTCTTATAATCCGAAAATTTGCTTCATTTAGTATCATTGTAGGATTATTGTTGATCTCTTGTTGCTATATTTGTTGTTGGTGGTAAAAATTTTCTGGGTGAGGTAGAGGAAATCATCAAACACAAATTTTTGAGAAGATGCAAAGAGGTGCACACCAAGTGTTTGTTGATTTGCCTCATTGAGTGAAAAACTGATTTGAGTGGTATTTGCATTGTTTTTATCTTGCAAGAAAGTGTAAGATGGCCCCAAGGATCGCAAAGTTGTTTGGTGGGAAAGGAAAGTCGAAGAAGAGGGCGGTTGAAGCATCCGATTCAGATGTTGAGGAAGTTTTTATGGGACATGAGGGAATGACCGCCGCCCAACTGAAAATTTGGAACAAATTTTTTGCCCCTAAAACACAAAACGTTGTTACAACCAAATTCTTGTGCCCAACCACATTGAAAAAGCTCGGCCTCTACGACACCACTTTTCCTTTACTTGCCAAGGTGCGGTTAGAGGCCTACCTCCATAATGATACATGGGACACAACATACCGATCCTACACTTACGGTTCCTAACCACATTGACCGAACTTGATATGGATGAGGATGGTGAGCGTTCATATAGGTTTAGAATCCATCAAAAGTGGTACGAGTGCACCCTCTCACAAGTGCGGGAGATCCTAAAGATAACCAAAAACCCCGAGCCCATCATGTCACGAAAACGAACCGCCGAGGACTTTTGGAACGCACTCACCGATAAAACCTCTACCACTAAAGACGACAAAATCTCCGCCCTAACAAACCCACCCCTCCGCATACTTGCCCATTTTCTTATCACCCTTTTTACGGTCGTTGGAGAGCCAACTAAGGTGAGTGAACTGGTAAAGATTTATTTGTGGAATATGCTCCCCGAGGGAGTAGGCATTCCGGATTGGGCCAAATTGTTCATGGATGCATGCTTGCATCACAAATTGAAGCTATCGGGTGGAAATATTCATTGTGGGGGACTTGTGACCTTCTTTGTCCGTCATTTACATGGGCAAATTCCCGAAAGTCAAGCGGCCAATGGAGCTAGGGGAATTTGTTATTACAACTAATTCGCCCTTCAAGAATGCAATATGTTTAGAATTCTTCCTACGGTGCCACTTTCGGGTCATTGGCTAGGAAACAATGGTTTGTCTTATCTTCGGTTTCCCCTCTTGCACCTCTTCCTAGAGGACCCACGGCTCATCACTTCTATTGCCGCCGGGATCCCGATATTGAAGAAGAGCAACGAGGAGAACCACCTAGGAGGAGTGTGGCTAGAAGAAGTGAAGTAAGACAAAGAAGGGAGAGGGAAAGTGAGAGACAAGAAGAAGAGAGGGAGATCGAAAGAATGGAAGGATCTAGTCATCAACAACCAGGTATGCACTCAACTTATGTACAAGACACTCCTTTGCATGAAGCCGGAGGTTCCACCACTCCCACCATGGAACCTTGGCAACATCAAATGTTCAAGTATTTTGAGGACACCCGGAGGACTTTGCAAACTATTAGTGGGCGGGTTGAGAGCTCCCATACTTGGCAACAACAATATGGGCCAAGGTTGGAGAGTTTAGAACAATTCAAGAATGCTTTTGATGAACATAAGCGGTTGGAAGATGAAGCCGAGTTGGCTCAAATGAGGATGCTTGAAGGGATAGCCAAACAACAAGAGGAATCTCATACTTTGCAACAACAACAAGCCAAGCAGTGGACGGAAAATCAAGCCTTGTGGAAGGCTCAAAATGAGTGGAGAGAGCAAGTGAGTCACCAATTTGGGGTGCAAAATGAAAGGCACCACCAATACATTGAGGACTCATACCAAGATGCCCAAACTCAAGAAGATTCTTTCGGCCTCATCCGCGGCCTCTTTGGCATGACCCTCCATCAAAATGATCCCAACTATCAACCCACCATTAATGAACAACAAGTTGATGAAGGCTATGCGAGGGCGAGAAGAGTGAGAGAAGCAAGGGAGAGGAGGATAAGAAACCAAGGGACATATGAGCAAGGTGAAGGCTTGGGTCCCTTCAACAACTAATCTTGACAAGGTGATGGTACTCCTCCACATTGAGGACAATGTGTGGTCTAAGTGTGGGGGAGTGAGATGATTGTAATATATGTGTATACACAGTTTTTGATGCAAGTGGTCTAAGTGTGGGGGAGTGAGATGATTTTAATATATGTGTATACACAGTTTTTGATGCAAGTAAAAAAAAATGAAAATTCCGGCTAGGTGAAAACCCACAAAGGTGGGCACCTAAGGCAAGATTGGGAAGATGGCCGAGGACGGAATGATAACCCGAAAGGGCGTTCCGGGCAAAATGAAGAAACGAGTTGCGAGCCACCATGAGAGGTAAGTAAAAGTTAAGGTGAAAACTCGGAAGGGCACCTTAAGCAAAATGAGGGATTTTCAACAAAAAAATTGAAAAATTGAAAAATGCAACACCAAAAAGATGGAGGGATAAGAAGGGAGTGATAAGGAGGGTCTTGGAAGGAGGTTAGGTCTAGGATTTAATTTCTTTTGAGTCACAAAAACTTGTCCCAAATTGGTGGATTTTTGATTTGGCTACTTGTGTTGTTGATGCTTAATGGAGTTTGGCCAACCAAGTAGCACAATTCTCATTGTATGGAGTGATAAGGGGGTGTTATAAGTGGAGATAAGTTATGTGTGGTAGGAGGATCGAGAGGTCACTTTGCTATTGCCTTGGGATGAGGCAAGAGTGACCATTACTACTGAGGTGATATAAGAAGGGTGGAGTTGCGTGATGAGTCGGAGTTGGTGGTGTGCCGTGTCTTTATATGAGGGAGATATAAGGCGGGGGAGTGAGGGAAGAGCGAGTGTCAAAAACCTTGAGTCTAGATTTTCATTTAATCGGTGGATTTTGTATGATGGAGATATAAGAAGGATGTGGAAAGGGAAGAGTGATCATTCACCCCTATACTCACCTATGGACTTGCCCAAGTGCCTTCCTTGAGTTTTACTCGGGACGAGCAAAAGTCCAAGTGTGGGGGAGTTTGATAGAGTCAAAAGTGTCGAGTCAATAATGCCTTCTTAGGCCTAGTTTGTTTAATTTAAGGGTCATTTTGTAGGAACAATGAGTTAGTCTTCCCATCTCATTGATTGTCGTGATTAATGAGCTTTAATGTATGTGTGGAGCATTGTTTTGAGAGGAGAGTCCGGAATCCCGAGCAAGAGCCTCTAGCCACACTAGTAAACAAGCAATCAAGTGAAGACGGATATACATGAGCTAATTTAGGAGTTAACATCCCTTAGTGAAAAGCATGGAAGCTAAGTGATGAAGAAATCGTGAAAAGGAAGAACAATTTTGGAACGGAGATCAGTCCAGGACGCAGCCTGCGTCAAATGACACAGCCTGCATCGTATGACGCAGGCCTGCAGTGGATGACGCAGCCTGCGTCCTCCTCGGCCTTGAAGAATTGATCCACCGTCCTTAATCATTTTGGTTGAAGCCCAAATTCGTGTTTAACCTAGATGGGGGTGCAGCCCTATATATAGTTCATGTTTTGAAGACCTAAAGGATCATCTTATTAGGCAATAATCTCAAAAACTTGTATGAGAAGAGAACTTGGTAATTTAGGAAGAAAGTTGTAATCTTTTGACATTGAATGTTAATCTTTCCACATTTCTTTGGTTTTTCTAAGGATATGGAAGGCTAAGCTTTAATCTTGGTGTAATTTCTTTCAAAGTCATCAACTTTGGTATTGTAAGACTCTCTAATCTCTTTTAAAGTTATCTAATACTCTTTCCTTGGATTTAATTCTTATGTTGAGTGAATGAATGTGTGGTTTGATCATCCTTGCATCTTATTTACTTGACTATTGCAAATTCTAGAGAAAATGATTTAATTTATCTAGGATTGTTTGAAGCAACCTTGTTGTGTGTTGATTTGATTTAAAGGTTTCATATAACAAGTAGGAAAGTTTGTGTCTTTTTCTCATTTGTATGATTTAATCTTGTGAGAATTGATCCTAGTTTGAATATCTTTGTAAAGGTTCTTAATGCTCATGTTTAGTTGTCTTTCATGGTTTAATGAATGGTTGGCTAAACTTGAAGAGGATACATGGATGATTTAATTTGTTTATGCTAATATCTTGATATTGTAGTATTGGGTGGATAACCTTAGGAGAGTAGAAAGAGTCAAGCTTTGCCATTTGTTGGTGACTAAGAAGAGATTACACCAAGTTCTTTCTCATTATTACTCTAAGTGTTTGTTGTATTGCCACAATAGCAAAGTCTCCATTTTTACTCATTTTCATGTTATTTCCAATCAAATACCTTTTCCATCTATGTTTCCTACTAGTTGAACATTGTTAATACCCATTGTTTGTGATTAGTTCCTTTGTTGAGTTTAAATTGTCATTAGGGTCCTAATTGGTAGTTAGAGTCTTAATTAGTATTCAATAGTTTACAATTCAAGTCTTTAGTTTAAAAGTCCTTCTCTTGGGATCGACCCTTACTTGCACTATATTGCTTTATCCATTAGAGTGATCTAGAGTATAGTTTGGCTTTATAAATTGTTAATTTGATAGTTAATTCTAGTATTTAGCGCACTAATCAACTGACTTGGTACAAAGTGAGATATTGGCATCGGAAAGTATAAACAGAAAAGCGAAAAACTCACCCGCCACAATTTCTACGTATCCTAAATAGATAAATTAACAATATTTTGTCCATCCATCTCAATATTAGTCATCCTAATCTTATGAGGTCAGGACCGTAAAACAAACAATGCAAACTCCAACTCTTTCTCGATAGCTCTGGTGCCATGTTTAGCTTCTCTATATCACTTACCACTACTCTTCTGAACAAAGATACTTGTAATTTAGCATAAGTTGCATTAGTATGTTGTCTAATGTTAGACCTTATTAGGATCTCGAAAGACGGAGGACCAAGTATGAATGAATAGCTAAACAAAGTTCTTTATTCACGTATAGAGATTAGAGCACATGGTAGTTTATACAGTAGTTTTCAAAAAAAACGTAGGATTTGTTATTTTACGTCAATTTGATACTGAGGAGCAAGTTTATGTATGTACATGCTACACTAAAGCGGAAGTCATAATCAAAGCATTTACTATATGAAGATCATCATGTGTAAGAGGAATCGCTTCAACTATGCCATGTATGCCTTTGTAGCAGTTCTTTGATTTGTTGCACCAGGTTTGCATATCCTTTACAGCTTTACTCCCATGAACATGCAAGTTTCGGTGGATGATCGAAGTGGATAATAAATCAAGAAATATGATAACGGTGAAAATCAAGAATTTCGAGCATCACAATGATATTTAATTTTTAAATTATTAATTAAAGAGGCAGGAGTTACCTTTTGTTCTATTGCCAACTATTACGGTAAATCACGAATCATAAATAAACCTTCTCATAACCGACTCATCATCCACGCATAGTCATTAATCTTCCAACCTTACATCAAGAAGAGAGTAAACATGTATTAGCCCAACATATACAATGACAACGATTATTCGAAGTATTAAAACAGATGAATACAGTGATAACTACATGGGAAAAATTTTAATGCAACGAGAGAGCTCGTTAAGATTATTATATATAGTAGTTTAGTGCCATACAGTTGTAACAAATAGAATAGATGTTTGGTAGGATCACAAATTTGTATATCAACCTTATATAATATTAAGATCTTTAATTCAAACTCAAACTAATACGGAGTAGTAAGATCTTTAATTCCTACTGAATTTCTTATCTTTCATATAATATAATTACAAGATTAATTTGTTTTTGTTAATTATCTAAAAGTTATATCTTTTAATACACATAATTTATTGAATAAAAGTAATAGCCAGTGAAATCGCTTCAAAAGTTCCTCTTTTAAGTATATATACTAGATTTAATGCTCGTGCGATGCACGGGCCATTTGTAATATTATGTTATATATAAACATCGGATAAACGCTCCATTTTATAGAAAATAGTAACACTCAACTCAGTCAAATACGAAATGACATGATATAATTTCATACACGAAACTAAACATTTAATTATCGTTGTGTAGAAGACTGTATCACGATTCGCTAATCTTGACCCCGCCTCTTGTGAGAACTTAGTTAAACGAAGATGTTATTATGGAAGTTTTTCTTATATGATAAAAAAAGTCGTGTAAATTGCAAGTTTTTCTTAATCAAAATGTATGTATACTCTCTTCTATTGGTTAAAATTTCTCCAATTATTGAAACAATTAAACATGCATATTGTATAATACTCCCACGCACCCACCAGGTACTGTTTGAATGTATTATTCATTAATATTTGATCACAATTGATATTGTGTAAAGCGGTTTTATATAAAGGTAGCGTAAAATGGATCCAAATATAAAGCCTATTAGTGGGTAAACGTTGTTATAACTTAGAAGTGGTATTCGATAGTAGTCTGTCCATCATAAAATTGATAATATAGACTTGTGATTAGCTTACATGTAGTAATTCACTGAGAGTCGGAGTCCTACCGAGAAGAAAGCCTATAAACAATTACTGTTAGATCTATTCACGCATTGAATCCATTCGTCATACTAATCTCGTAATTACCAAAGATGTCTTAGTCTAGTTGTTAAGACGGAGGTATTGTTAACAATATGTCTCAGGTTCGATTCCCCCTTCCCTCTATTGTAATGCGACTAAGTACGTTTCGTTTGACAAAAACAAAATACTAATCTCATAATTTATTCTTACTCTTATAATTTAATAATTAATTTAAATTGACTAAATGAACAAATAAAGCAGTGCCATCACATTAAACATATATATGAGTGCTAACTCAATTGTATGAAAAACGTAAATAAATAAAATAGAATGTACAGAGTAAACTTATGCTCGGTATAGTCGGTATACAACAAAAGCATGATACGTTATTTTTGAGGGCGACAAAAATAAAAGCCTTTTGTACGTATTTTTTTAAAATAAATTGGAATTAAGCACCTATATATAGCAAGTTCTTTGAAATCATGTGCCACTAAACTACTTCGATAAGTAGGACTTTGATTAAACTAACAATTCTTTAGTTATAGCAATGTACGCAATTTAATGTACGACTAAGTGACAGTACACCGTAATACCGTATTACATAATTTTTGCAAGTTGAGAGTATTATAGTAACTTTATTAATGATAAGTAAGAATTTGAGAATGGAGCTATACAACACTTTTTTAAGGTACTTTTGTACTAAGAAAAGATCGAGCTAGTGAAGCGTTAAGCGTACATAAGAAATAGCAATCAAGAATATCACAAATTCCTATTTAAGAAGGGTTAGATAGTTAGAATATAACAAATCAGATATACTCTAATTAGTAAGAAGGGATTTGTTTTTTGTGAATGGAATGATACACTACGAAAGAATTAGGGCCATAAAAATATCTTTATTTTAAAAATTATTTATTTAATTTAGATTGGTCCAAAGTCATTCATAAAAACTAAATTAAAAACCATACGTATTATCTAATACGAAGCATACGTAAAAAGTTAATGGAGCAAAATATGTTATTACGGAATAATCACATAATATTGTTGTTGACGTTTGTATATAGTAGATACTTCGTACAAAATTTAAAGAGCCATCTAAGAAGACATGCTATATGATAAATCATGTTATTATGACCTTCATTCTCCGCTGTTTTTAATGTATGGGAGGTTATAATAACCTTCCTCTATAGTACGGAGTATAATATCCTCATAATTCGTAAGACACTTACTCATAACAAATTTGAATGTTTTTAAACTATGTGTGCCCTGTTTACTTTCAAAAGATATATACAATGAAAAATATACTCATAAATAAAACATATAGCCCAACTTGAAGCAACTTTAAATATACAATTAAGAAAAAATCATAGCAAAGAATAAAAATCGAGAATTGTATTTTCACCTTTGATTAAATTGTTTGAACATATTGATCAAACAATGAAACAGAGCATCATTGACATATCGTTTTCTTCTTATCTGACATTAAAGGAAGAGAAAATTTGTTAGATTTACAAACATTATCATATTTAATCATAGACATAACAAAACACATGATTGGTAATCAAATACATGGGAACGTAAAAAAGCATAACAATAACAAATAACAAAGTTAAATAATATGTGTGGTAGAATACTTCAAATGAAGCATCGCTTTATATATGCAGCGTAATTCGGTATTAGCTGCTTAGTTTGTATACATCACAAACTCTATTGTAAAATATCTTTATTTTAAAAATTATTTATTTAATTTAGATTGGTCCAAAGTCATTCATAAAATTTGGACTCTCTGTAATCGCTCGAAAAAAGCTTCCTTTATTAATATAGATAGATACTAGTTTGAAAGCCCGTACTTCGTACAGGTTAATGACCTTAATTATTTTAAAACTAAGTTATACTCCGTAGAACGTTATCGAATAGGTGTTTCGAACTTAAAATTCGAGTGTCACATAATTCTAAAAATAAAAATAAAATATCTTAATCCCTTATGGTCTCTTGATACGTACTTGATTATAAGTATTAAGTAGCCTCTAAAGCTTTGTTATCTCGAATTCTAGCAAAATTTATTAAGTACATACTCATCATCATAAGTGTAAGGGAATCGGGGCGTTTTGATATCCTTTATGATTAATATAAAGACAAGTGTGAAATTAATGAATAGTTTACATTTGCTGTATTTTGTGAGGGGGAATAAAGCAAATGCAAACTATTGACTGAGACAGAGAGAGTATAGATTTTGTTTGAACCATATACCTATCCTTCAAATATGGACAATTTACTTACACATGTCATGCTTTTAAATTAGTCATTTCAAATTTTTTGGTTCAATTAATAAGACAGTCTTACATTATAATAATAATACACATAGTTCATTTTTATGTTCTTTCTTTCATAAAGCACATGTAATGTATACTCCTATGATCATCTTATTGCTATCATTCCACCGTAAAGGCGTAAAAGATAAACTCATCTATATTTTTGGCCAATATAAGCAAACATACAATTTAGTGACAACAAAATTATAGTTTTTAAAATTTTAATTTTAACCATTAATAATAGAACATCTTAAGAGCTCTCTTTCACAATAGTTAAGTGACTCAAAAGATTTTGGGTTGATTCCCAAATTTCAAGGATAACTTCTATTTATAATCATAAGATCACCCTACCTTATGCTAATCTTTCAATGTGGGACAATTCTATTATTTATACGTAGTTTATTCACAACAACTCCATTATTTTCAATGTGAGACAAATAACATACTAAGATTATCATAGGAATATACATTAACTATTGTGAAAGAGAACTCTTAAGAGTTTATATTATTAACGGTTAAAATTAATATTTAACAAACTAATCTTATCTAAATTGTATACTCATCTATTTTTTTTTGATAAAATGCTAATCTTATTGCTAACAAACTAATCTTATCTAAAGTCCAAAGTTTTTCTTACGTTTAAAATTAACATTTTTTTTTTTAAATATTAAGTTGTTTTTAAGGGTTGGACTCTCTAGATGAAAAAAATGTTAAAACTTGAAAAATTAACATGAAAAATTAACATTATGTAACGTAACTTTTAAAGTCTCTTATATAATAAGTATAATACTGATGTATGTTCGTTATTTAAAAATTCAGCTTAAAAATTTAAAAAATAAATAACTTATTGCTAAACTACTAAATTTGAGTAGAAAAGGAGATGATATAACTATATAATTGTGAAACCACCAAAATCAAAAGTATAATACAAATAAATTTCACTATTGTGGAGGTAATAATACAAACTCTTATAAGAGCTATCTAAGACAATACTTAAGAGACTCAAAAGATTTTGGGTTGATATTTAAGCTCCAAAGATGACTCATATTTATAATTATTATAGAATCACCCTACATTATGTTAATCTTTCGATGTGGGACAACTCTACTGTTTATAATAATACGATCAACACACCTTATGTTAATCTTTCGATGTGGGACAATTCTACTATTTATAATAGGATGACCCCACATTTTCTACTATTTATACGTAGTATGTTCACCACATATACATTATTTTTCAATGTAAGACATATAACATACTAAGAAGTACATCATCTACTATTTATACGTAGTATGGGTCTTTTAGAAAAATATTTTTGTAGCATTTTATTATGAGTGTGTTGACAGTTCCTATAAACATTCTTGTGTCCTCCGGGAGGACGTTACTCCTTACACTAAAAAGTCATCTATAAGATAGAATATTATATTAGCTTAGGTGTGAGGAGTATCATCCTCCCAGAGGACACAAGAATTTTTCCCCACTTTAATATAGGAAATATTATTATAATAATTAAAAAATTCTCTACATTATTTTTTATATCATATTGTGAAGATAATGATACAAACTCTTAAGAATTCTCTAAGACAATACTTGAGAGACTCAAAAGATTTTGGGTTGATAAATAAATTTCAAGGATGCCTTCTATTTATAATCATAGGATCATCCCACCTTATGCTAATCTTTCGATGTGGGACAATTTTGTTATTTATATATGTTCAATATGTAACATATAAAATACTAAGAAGTATATCATTTTTAATATGTGCAAATAATATGAAATCTATACTCTAATGATAGCATTTTTTTACCACGAATCTAATTATACAATTTTCATAATTTTTTTAACGATACTTTTTTCTTCAAATGAAATGTAAAAAGTTTATATATAAAAATTAGAAAAATCACTTGAATATAATTTAGGAAATATATATTATAATAATTAAAAGATTTTTTACTTTATTTTTTATATCAAAAAATATTATTTATGATACTTTCCTAAATTGATTTTTGATGATGTGGACAGCTTAGAATCGCTCAAAAAAACCTATTTTATAAATATATATATATATATATATATATATATATATATATATATATATATATATATATATATAGTGTAAAGTTCTCCTAAGTCCTTAATATCTTTTGAGTCCCTAAGTCTTTATTAGGGCCCTTGGATTAGCAAAATGGAGAGTGGAGATTTGCCTACTTTAAAGCCAATATAGGCGTGAAAAAAAAGGAAATAGGTTGAGGAGGAGAGAGGGTGTATGTGTCAGTACTATTGTCTATTACCCATTGTACACACACAAACACATGCATAATCATTTAACAACCTTCCTCAACACAATTCTAAACAAACTCCACCAAAACACAATTTGAAAAAAACTCATCTTCCTGGCGATAATTTAGAGCAAATAAAACTTCTGAAAATAAAAATCCTACATTCTTCCTTTATCATCTTCCTTTATCATCCTCCATTCTCACAAACAAACAACAAGACCACCGTCCAACGTAAAAAAATGACGGATTTGCAAATGATTCCATTTGGCGATGGTAATTTTTGGATTGTTTATTTATTTTCTTCATTCAAAGTTAGGTTATATTTCTTTTTTTATCAAAACATTAGGTTAAATATCAACAGTAGCTTAAATATGAGAAGGAAGTGTATTTTAGGTTATTTTTGAAACTTGTTTTTTATTATTTGAAATCTGTAAATCCATTCTTTCAACATGAAGATGAGTTTTATTTGCTCTAAATTATAGAGTTCAACATCAACTCTGTGAAGTTGAAGTTAAACTTATCGACGTTGGAGTTATTTATCTGGTAGATAATGTCACATTTGTTATGAGTTGCTTCATATTTCAGTTTCTTATTTGTAAGAGCCAATATAGTATCTGCAACGTGACAGTAAAAAGACGAATAAAGTGTAACTATAACATTCAAAAGTGTAATACTGACGGATGAAAGAGTAATTTCAGGATTCACAAAACTGTAATTATAATGGTCGTATATGTAATTTTAACTACAAATGGTGTGATTTTAAGCAACAAAAGTATAATTGTAATTCTTTTAACTGTAATTGTAAATTTGAAATTCAAAAGTGTAATATTTGTATCTGTAATTGTAATTGTAAAAATTGTAATTATAACAGATAAAAGTGTTATTTTAACAGCTAAAAGAGTTATTATAACAGTCAAAAGTTCTAAATTTGTAAACAGTAATTCTAATAGGAAAAAGTATAATTGTAACAGAGAAACGTGTAATTTTGACTAGTAAAAGTGTGATTGTAACAGACAAAATCTGTAAGTTTTTAAACTGTAATTCTAATAGTAACAAGTATAATTGTAACAGACAAAAGTGTAATTTTATAAACGAAAGGGTTATTGTAACAAAAAAGCTGTAAGTTTTTAAACTGTAATTGTAATAGTAAAAAGTATAATTCTAACATACAAAAGTGTAATGATAACAACAAAAAGTGTAATTCTAACGAAGCTATAATTTTAACAAATATATGGGTTACTTTAAGTTGTTATGAAAACAATTGATAATAATGACACTATTGACAGATAATATTGAGCACAATGGAAAACGAAAGCCGAACGAGGAAGAATTTTGCAGGGACGTTGAAGCTAAGTTCACCCCTATGTTGGTCGGGAATTTCGGAAATAGAGGAAGCGAGTGACATTTTATAGAATTTATGCTGTTGCTTGTGGTTTTGATGTGCGTAAGTACACGACTAAGAGATGGCGTGGCGGAGAAATAAAATCTAAACTGTTGGTTTGCAACCGGGAGGGGTTCAAACATAAGGGACAATTGGAGTGTAGTGGCCGCCAGGACTCAGGTAGGAGACACAAAGTCAGGCGCGTTGGGTGCAAAGCGAGGATCAGGCTATTCATGAGGAATGGGGAATTAATAATTGACAGATTCCACAGTGGCCACAACCATGAACTCGTATCAGCCAGAGATAGAGAGTTTCAAAAGTTGGCATGCAACATAACAGACTATCACAAAATGATAATCCTTTATAATTCAAGAGTGAGTATTCCAGGTTTGCTGAAGTTAGCCTTCGCCTTCTTGAACTTACAGTTTTGTTAGTTAGAATTACACTTAGTTTGAGTCATTGGAATTCTACATTTGTCTGTTAAAATTACACTTTTGTGTGTTACAATTATACATATATCCGTCAAAATTACAATTTATTTTGTCAAAATTACAGTTTTCTTGATTAAAATTACACTTTTGTTGATTAAAATTACACTTCTATATGTTATAATTTCACTTTATTTTGTTAGAATTACACTTTTGTCTGCTACAATTACACTTTATGCTGCTACAATTACACTTTTTCTTGTTAAAGCAACACTTTTATTTTTTGAATTTATACTTTTGTATCTGTTTAAATTACGTTTTTGTTGATTAAAATACATAATTCTAAAAGATTGTCAATAATCAACAGCTGAAGATAGGAGCAACGAAGACTTACAAAATTTTGAAGGAACATGTTAATGGGTTTGAAAACATTGGAGCTAGTTTAAATGATTTTAAGAACTTTCACAGAGATGTGAAATGCTACATTCATGAACGGGACGGTCAAATGTTCGTGGACCACTTTAAGGAATTGGCTGTTAATAGGCCAGGGTTCTTCTTTGACTATGATGTTGATTCTGACGGTAGCCTTAGTAAAGCTATATGGGCCGACGGAATCGCTAGAAGGAACTACTCAGTTTTTGGGGATGCAGTGTCATTCGATCCGACGTATTCCACCAATAAGTATGACATGTCCTTCACACCTTTCACCGGGGTTGATCACCATAAACGACCAGTCACTTTCTGTGGAGCGCTTGTTGCTCATGAAGATGCAGACTCGTTTAAATGGGTTTTCACCCGTTTTTTAGCTGCGATGGGTGGGAAAGAGCCTAATTATATTATCACCGATCAGGATCCTGGTATTCTTAAAGCGGTGCCATTGGTGTTCAAGACAGCGCGCCACCGATATTGTATGTGGCATATCATGAACAAGGTGCCAAGCAAGTATGAAGTGACGAGAGACGATTATTCGGTCTTTGTAAAGAAATTGAATGCCATAATATGGGATGAAGACATTGAAGCGGCAGAGTTCGATGCAAAATGGGAAGAAATTGGCAGAGAACACAATGTTAATAACATTGACTGGTTCCAAGAAATGTACGCTAAGAGAAAGCAGTGGGTTATGGCTCATTGTAGGGACCTAGATATGGGGGGTGTTATGAGGACAACCCAGAGATCAGAGAGCGAAAATAGTTTTTTTTAAAAGATTTGAGAGTAAGTCCGGAACATTAGTTGAGTTTTCGATGCGTTTTTGACAGTAGCGATGGACCAAAGAAAGACACACGCAGAAAAAGATTGACAACTGTAACAGACACACTTTCCCTGTAATATCAACGCATCTAGCTATTGAAGTGCACGGGGCGCAAGTGTACAGTCATAAAGTATTCGAGGAATTTCAAGAAGAGGTCAAGTACCCAATCGGTACTTGTAAAAGCAGAGGATTTACTGAGTGTGACTCTTTAGAGGTGACCACTGTAAGAGATGCAAACAGGGACAGAAATTATGAGGTCACATACTGCCCATGTATCATTCTGTAGCATTTGTTTGTTAAAATTATACTTTTATCCGTTAAAATTACAATTTTGTTGATTAAAATTACACTTTGGGTTGTTACAATTACACTTTTGTTGATTACACTTTGGGTTGTTAAAATTATACTTTGGGTTGTTAAAATTATACTTTGATCCATTAAAATTACACTTTTGTTGATTAAAATTACACTTTAGGCTGTTAAAATTACACTTGTCTTAAAATTACACTTTATGCAACTAAAATTACACTTTTGCCTTTTAAAATTACATTTATATTTTGTGTTATGTAAGGTCTATCTCATCCTTTGCTATGCCTAGGTTAGAATTACACTTATGCCGGTTAGAATTACACTTTTGTGTATTACAGTCACACTTTCTTCTGACTGATTTAACTAACATATTACTCTATATTGTTGAACTAGATACATTGAAAGCCACTTGTAGCTGCAGAATGCTTGAGAGAAAAGGCATTCTTTGCCGGCATGTCATTTGGATTTACTCATCAAACGGAGTGAAGATTATTCCAGAACAATGTGTTGTTAAAAGATGGTGTAGAGATGCAAGGTTGTCTAAAATGTTCGATTGTTATGGTGAAGCAACTGAGGACGTTGATATAATAGATGGAAAACAGATTGCGATGTCAGTAATGTGGTCAGAGATTCATCAGACAATTGGTATGCTCATGGGCAAATTGAAGAATGATGTCGACAACTTTTCTAGTCTAATTAGACATTTTAAGGAGAAACTTTCACCATTAGGATCACCATTGAATAAACAACAACAGTTGGAGAAAATTCTTGGTTGTTCTCCTGGTCAGGAGATAACCATTTTGCCGCCCAAGAAATCCAAAAACAAGGGAAGCGGAAAGAGAATGTTGTCGATGAAGGAAAAAGCAGTTGCTTTGGCAAGGAAGCCAAAACGTATGTGTAAAAATTGCAAGCGATTAGCTAACCATGACAAAAGGAACTGCCCTAATCCTTTCGCAGAGCACCCACCGTTGTCGCAATCGTCAGAGCCCTCGTCGGAAGAAGAAGAAGAAGAAGAAGAAGAAGAAGAAGAAGAAGAAGAAGAAGAAGAAGAAGAAGAAGAAGAAGGCATCTTAGAATAATCAATATAATACCTAATAAGCAGTACATTTTTTGGGGATGTCTACGCAAAATACGAGGTACAATATGATGTTTCGTATTGTGTTTAGACATCAAACTGCCAGGAAGGCAACTGGTCGCCGTTGTTATTACAATGTATTTTGTTGAAGTATTTTGAATTGGACGAAACAGTTATAATGTGCAACACCAGAACTTGAAATTTTTCACTCTTGACTATTATGACAATTTATGTTCTTAGAATTACAGATATCTAGGAAATAAAATTGCAATGGCCTCATATCTGCTTAGGGTAGGATTGTTATGATCAAAATTACACTTAAACTCATTATAATTACAGATTATGCGATTAAAGTTACACTTCATCTATAGTAAAGCCTTATAACATAGTTTGGTAAAACAACATAAATATTATTGCACCATCTATTAACAACATAACTATATTTTCATAAAACACCTTGTCTTATAGAATGTTGAAAGCTAACAATAAGCATCTGCTAACATTGTTTACACAAAAACTAACTGTCTAGATTAAGGTTGCTAACATCTGATAATGATACCAAGTATGAAATAAATGTTTACATAGGCAAGGCAATATTCCCACAAAAACTTTACTACTAGATTAAGGTTGTTATTTTTTCACATTGGCACAAGGCAATCTACGCTTCTGTTGTAATACCTTCCACAATTTGTCCTTCGTGCTAACAAAAGCTTTGACCTTCTCGAGCACACCTCCGCGCAAGACGTTCATGTCTGCTAGAACGAGGGTAGCTATAAGCTGGATCACCAAATAGCGCCTTGATTTCTTCTTCTCGAGGTCTTCATGCTGAAAAGGAAGACCCTCGTATAAGAGCATTGCCATCATGGTGAACAGACCCGACTCTGGTTGGTTGAGAGTATGTGACATCCCCATTTGAAAGGTATACGCACAACGCATAATTAGGAATTTCCCGTGCTCTAGTGTTCTTCTTTTCCTTATCCCGTGATTCTAAATAATCACTCACTGCGCTAGCCTGCATATGTACATAATTACCTCAAAAAACTGATTGGAAAAAAATAGATAGCATTTGGAAGAAAGGGATGGACGATAACTTACAATTAAACGCGCTGCTTTTCCAAACTGCGACTTTTGCAAATCGAATGCCTTTGCCCGTCCGCAAGTCGATGAATTTGATTTGTGATTGATACATACGCATGCGAAATGGTCGTCAATGCAGAACGGGACAAATAGCAAGTCTGTTTTCAAGTTGGCGGTTTGCTCTTTGTCGACGATGAAGGTGTCCCAGAGCTGGTACAGGTTATCATAGTTGCTGTCTGATTGTGTGCCTGGTTGTTCAAAC
Source organism: Silene latifolia (assembly GCF_048544455.1). Lineage (NCBI taxonomy): Eukaryota > Viridiplantae > Streptophyta > Magnoliopsida > Caryophyllales > Caryophyllaceae > Silene > Silene latifolia. The sequence goes on from NC_133536.1 coordinate 54,037,843, forward strand.
GTTCTAAGCAATCCCAACAGTATATCCTTTTAAAGGCAACAGTGAACATGATTAATGTGGTTATTTTCTCACCTAAAATTACACTATTGTTCCTTAAAATTACACTTCAGACGGTTAATATGACACTTTTGTTGATTAAAAGAATTAAAGTGAAACATTCACATAATATAACTGCAATTTAGAAAAGTGTCATTCTAACTAACAAAGGTGTAATAGAAGTGGATATAAATATTATGCAATGGTTAATGGAAGTACCATGTGACGTATACCAAAGAATGACATCCTCATTTGGTCGCCATATTCCTCCTTTTCAAAATGGTTCATCAATATCGACCAGCACTCGATGACATTCAACGACATAAGGTTTTCAGGCACCAAGGACATAATGTCAGCTCTCCGTAGCGTTGCGTGCCGGGTGTACCAGACCAGCTGTTCACTGCACTCCATAATATTAAAGAACTCGTTAATTAAAATAGACAAAATGTGAAAATTAATGTGAGTATGAGTCATTCTTAATTCAGATTAACCGACCGTTCATCAAAATTGTGGTCATCTAACAAGCAATAGTCGGCAACATGATTTCTCCTTTGTTTAATATCCTTGATTAACGCTTGGTTGCTCCAGAGCATCTTCGACACCACATTTGTGTTGAGACCATCTCTACCACAGTCGAGAGAGCAGCCCAACCCGTCCCCCTTTCCACGAGGATGGCTCTTAACCAGACGGAATGTGCATGGTAACAGGTGTCGCCTCCATAACGGGCTCTTCAGATTCAGTTACGCGAGCACGTTTTGTGGACTGCGGCCCTATGTCACCATCTGTTTTCCTCTTAATAACGTTCAACTTTCTTGTCAACGGATGTCCAGCAGTTGCTTTGAAATAACCAACCCGCATCAAGATGTCTTCTCTGATACTGTTAATGTCACAGAGGACGAGTGTTGCAGCAATCTCAGCACGGTATAAACTCATAGCATCCTCTTTCCCGAGGTCACATTGAAAAGGGTTTCCGCGGTAAAATATCATATGTAGCATCATGACAACACCACAGTCATTTCGCGAATACCCTTGACCTTGCCAACTAAACTCAATGTTCACGATCTTAAACCCGCTGACCTTTGCCCCCTTAGATAGCCCTTTAGACACCAAATACTTCCCCATTATATTTGCCTGAACATGAATACGCGTCAGTGTTAACGTAGTATGACCCATATAAATTGGTTGACTTTTGGATATCGGACACTTACCGAAATACGTGCTATCCCTCCGTAAGGGAGCGTTTCTAATGGGTCATCGTATGTGCGGTTGTCGAGGTAGTCAATCTGCTCGGTGAGAAAGTTGATGCACACGCAGCTATAATGATCACCGTCACCAGATAACACGGGCATAAAGATTTGCATCGTGTGTCGCTGAGATCAGTAAAAGGAATCCTTAAACATCATGATTTAGATTACATGTTTTGTTACATACCATGTCCGTGTCAAACTGGAATGGTGCACAACAGGTTTCAGCCCAGGTATCCCAACCACCAAAAATGTCTTCGTCTTTGTTCAATACTTTCCCAAGCTTTTGAGCCTTCCAAATATACCTTGCGGGGTCCTTTAATTTGAAAAGTGTTAAATGCGTGATCAGATAATTAAAAGAGCTATTTTATAAAAATAAAGTGAAACTTTTACCAAAAAAAAATGTAATTGTAACACGCAACAGTGTACTGTTAACACAGAAGGGTAATGTTAAAAGTATAATTTAAACAATAAAAAGTGTAATTCTAACGGCCAAAAGTATCATTTTAATGGACAAATGTGTAATTTTAACATACAAAAGTAACATTTTAACTTTAAAAAGTGTAATTTTAACGGACAAATGTGTAATTTTAACTTACAGTGTGACTTAGGCCAAAGAAATAACGGGATATGTCCGAAGGTGTCATGATGTGGTTGAGTAACAAGCACCAACCATCAATAACACTTGTCATGATTTGCTGCCCAGGGTTCAAAGTTCCAATGTCTTCCCGGGTAATGAAATAAAACTCGCTAAATTGGACCAATCGTTCACTACAACAAAAACATTTACTTAGTCAACAAATATATATATATATATATATATATATATATATATATAATTAGGAATGTTAAGGGCCCCTTGTAAAAAATAATACACTTACAACTGGGAAAACGCGTCTGACTGATTGAACGCATAGTCAATCAAGTATTTCCTGTCACTAAACATTGGCACTAAGTGCTCCTGACTGAATGCTAGGTTTCTCGTCGCAAAGCACAATTCAGGAGCAGGTGCCCCACAATCAATAGAACACCCAAGGTTCTCAATGACGTGATCCATGCACGGTAAGGGCTCGCTCGAGTGAAGTAAAAAAGGATGGTAGCTCAGATCACCGTGAGGGACGACGGTGCGGGATAGGAATGTCGGCGTTCTCGCCTCTCGGTACTACATCACTGTTACCTCTCCATGGTCGATAGTCCCTTCCAAAGATTTCACGGCATCATCCTCCACTGCCGCATCTGTAATCAAAATAGTGTAATTTCATCATCAGAAAGTAAGTGTAACTGTAGCAGCTTAAAGTGAAATTTTAGTAGACAAAAGTATAATTCAAACAAAATAAAGTGTTATTTTAACAGACAAAAGTGTAATTTTAACTAAAAAAAGTGTAATTTTAGCAGACAAAAGTGTAATTCTAACAAAATAAAGTGTTATTTTAACTAAAAATTGTGTAATTGCAGCAGATAAAAGTGTAATTCTAACAAAATAAAGTGTTATTTCAATAAAGTGTCACTTTAACTATAAAAAGTGTAATTTTAACTGTCAAAGTAGTAATTTTTGTGAAAAAAAATATAACTTCATCCATGGCACTTCTAAACTCTAAAGGTCAATGGATTACCTCCGTGATCCTTCAGTGCAGCCCCATCCACCACCTTCTCCACCACTGTCTGAGGACTTGCATCCAAATTTGGTTCACCATTCTTTCACCCTGGCTGTTTTTCAGCATGCACGGATGTTGGGTCCTCCTGGAACATCGCGTTTACGTCCGCACTAGAATAGACGGTACTTGTCCATTCTACGTCCATAAATTCCTTTGCCTGCAACGAATATACATATTCCGGCAGCTCGTCACCCTTTAACGACCGCTCATCAGTCGTGGCGCATCCGCCGTTTCCGGGCCCCTCTTCATAATGTTGAGTTTCCTCTGAGGCCTGTTCGGCTGCGCGCTCTGCTTCACATATCTCAGCAGTTGAGAAAAGGAACTAAGTGATAGGGGGCAACTTCTTTGTTCTGAACTTCCACCAACGCATTTTCCGCCTTCTCAGACTCCCCATCATCAGGCCCGCTAAATTCCAAAGATTTAGTCTCCACTTGTACAGCATCTCTAATGTTGCAGTAACCACTGTTGTACTAGCACTTTGGAGACCAAGCTCCGCATTACCCTTCCCAATCTGGTCATCATCCTTGTTCGTCTCGGCATTCACAACTTCACTCACATACACAACCGTTCTCGTAGCATCAGGCGCCACTTTTGACAATTCTGGTACCTCTCCAATTCATTGGGCTTCTCGGCCGTGATTCAGCGATTCGGCTCGGCGCTCGCTTCAATAATCTCATGATCGAAAATAGAAACTGATGGACAGTTGGATCAGCGTCGGTGGGCCCATCCTCCTCATTTTTCTTATCAGCTATCTGAGGTTCCCCAGCAACAGGCACCTCCATTTCCATAGTCTGCTCTTGTTCCTTTGCAGCAGCAACATTCGCATAGAACTTCTTCTCAGCATCATCAACGTCTTCTTTTGAATAATACTCTTCAAGAATTTCCCGGTCAAATTTAGGTGGTTCGTCAACGACCACCTCCTTCCCCACTACCTTCCTCCTTTTGTAAATAACGGAAATTTCCCGAGTACTACCATTGTCCACGTTGGTGTCGTTACTGTCATCCTCTCTGTTAGCAACGTCCTTAAATTCAGCGGTGTTGTAAAATTGCACCGCCTCCATTATCTGTTGTGCAGACACCTCACGTGCTTTGTCACTGGCTAGTTCATCACGATCAATTGAGGCGGCTACCTCGCCTTCGAGGTCTGTACCAACATCTACAGTCACCTCTTTCTCATTATCGTATCTATCATCCTCCATATCATCACCATCCTCCTCATCCTCCACATCATCACCATCCTCCTCATCTCCCTCGTCCTCATCACCATTGTCCTCCTCTTCATCATCATCACCACCATGCTGCTCGTATCCCTCGTCATCTACCTCCTCATTCTGATACTGAACACCTGGACTTTGTTGCAGCACAGGCGCTAATTTCACGGAATCATTTATTCGTTCACTATCTCCCGCATTTCCACAAAGATAATCCTTCATCCTTTGGCTTTGAAAGAATGATTGCGTGCATTGTGTAGCGACAGGGTCACTAGAATAGTTGAGACCTCCTGTTAACCTTTTGAGCGTCATGGCTGCATCTGCATACCATGAATAGAAGACAGTAGCATTCCTTTGCATCTTCAAGTAAAGCTCATGCACATCCTACACTCAAAAAAAGATAATTGGACAAGTGTTCAGTCAAAAGTGTTCATTCAAAAGTATAATTTTAACTTTGACAAGTGTAATTCTAACGGCCAAAAGTATAATTTTAACGGACAAAAGTGTAATTGTAACAGACAAAAGTATAATTTTAACTTTAAAAAGTATAATTTTAACGGACAAAAGTGTAATTTTAACAAACAAAAGTGTAAATTTAACAGTCAAAATTGTAATTTTAACTTTAATAAGTGTACTTCTATCTGATAAAAGTGTAATTTTAACTGACAACCTTGTAATTTAAGCAATTACTGATTAATATCGCAATTACAATTGTAGTGTAATTGTAGTGAAAGAAAGAGTAACTTTAAAACATGTAAATTAGCCTTGACAAATCAACAAATAACACTTACATCTACAGCCCGAACTTTCAACTCCTCGTCATCATCAACACCAGATGGGAGTTCAATCTCGATGAACTTCTTCCTGTCTGAAGTTGAAGTCACTTATAATGCCGCATCACTAACCACATTGCCAATGGCCAACACTTTGCTATCATTAGGCACCCCGCCAATGCTTAACAGTTCCTTTTGAAGGCACCGAGGATACTTGACCAAGGACCAAGTTTGCCGACCCAAACGGTTCTTGTCAAGCTCACCATGTAATCTTTCAGAAACCGTCTGCTGGTCCCAGTGCTTAATGAGAGGGAGGTTGTCTCGTACCACGGAAATCGAAACGTTGAAAGTACGTAATCATTAATAAGGGGATACAACCAAGCAGGGTCTGTTTATTTTCACTAGTAGCTGCCGCGGCCTTCACCAAATGTTCCAGGACATAACTACACCAATCGTACTGCGTAATAGCGTTCACATCTTCAACGGCTCTCAAAGCTTGAAGTCAATCCCGCTGTATGAAGTTGGAGTTAGGAATGATGACATGGCGAGCAGAACAAACAGCCTGCAGAATTGAGGACCTCATTTTTTGTATTTTTTTCTTAAGATATCTTGGAAGACAATTCCTAAATTAATGCCTTCGTTAACCCCTTTTATGTTGTACGCTTTCCGCCATTTATCTTTCAATTGCTTGTTCTCCGGCGCTTGAGAATCCTTTTGGCGGCCCGTAGGTACTAGATCAACTATTTTAGGACCAAGTGGTAACATAAAACAGTCATACGCGGCTCTTTATTTCATTCTACGAAGTAGGTCTTATTCATGTAAATCATGGCTACATTTAGAAAGGGTGTTCTAGTAGGTAACAAAAATCATTGGCTCAGCCACTCTCTGTGATAAAAAGGATTTTTCTTCATTTACATGGAAAAAATAGTAAAAGTATTTTGAGGTAGAAAAGGTTGTTTAATCCTTTTAGTTGAAATTATTTCATGCTTAGTGGTGTATCTTTCTCACGTTTCTAAGTCAAAGGATAAGTCATACTAAGGACAATCTTACAACAAACTTGAATTATTGTATGGATAAGTTTCATTGTTCGTTTAATTCTTTTTTCTCTATATTCCTAGCATGCAACATGGATAATCGGTAACAAATGTATTGTTGAGAAAATTACAGTCATAAGTCCTACTAGCAGCTAAGACTCAAGAGTCAAGACTACTGAGCTTCGTGTGCTTTTAGTAAGGGGAAGATCAGATTTAGTGCTTGTTTGAATCTCTTACTTGGTACCTATGGGAATTCTAGCTAAAGGACGTCTGAATTCATGTAAGCCATTCTGCAGTGTCAACCATTCTGCAGTGTCAACCAGGTCAGGAAAGAGTGCCTTGGTGATGCCCGGCCACCCATTCCAAATGGCAGTAGATTATTGTTGTAGCCTTGTCTGAATTGATCTTTTGTTTTTGCAAATTTTTTAGAATGGCATTCTCTGTCTCTCTAATGTCAGCGAATCCACTCTTTTTAATGCTGTTGTGAGCTTCTTCCTCTCTTAATGCGGATACTCTTTTCAACGTTGAATGCCCAGCATTTGTTTGATTATATGCCAATGTCACATTTTTTGAATTTTAGCCTTTCTAGTCAATAGCGGTCTTGAAAAATGTTCTTTTACTTCGGTTTACTTATTGATTGCTAAAGTTCTTTTACTTCAGTTTTCAAAAATAATCTAACGCTTTGCTTGGTTCTTTTACCACAAGGTAGTGTGCATTCCTTTTTTCAGTTATGTTTCTTGAGCTTAATTGTTTCTTTTGGGACTCACTGATCATTTTCAAGGAATTCGGATGTTATAATAATTCGCAGCTTGTTTAACATTTTGTTATATTTATATTTGGATTTGTTGCAGCGCGAATGAGCCTAATGTGGATCCCAACCGTCATGGTGGATATTTAGCTTTTAAAGCGCAGGTATTTGTTCAGAGTTTAGCCTTTCTCCTATTGTCTTAAAAACCAGTCTTCTACCAGCAGGTATTTATTTTGAAAATGCTCAACTTGTAACTGGTATTCTCAGATTTTGTTGTACGATTTTCTAAGAAAACCTTCCAGACAACAATTGATACAAACTTTAGCCCGCTTGATGAATGTGCTGTGTGAAATAGTTATAGGCCATGCTAATATATTCAAGGGTAAGAAATTTGGTGGCAGTACGTAGTTTAGATGTAAATTCTACGTAACTTCTGCAAATATAGGAAAGGGGCAATTGTTGTGTGATCACTGTTTTGCTAATATATATGAATCTTGATACATCTTACCTATGTAGTTTATTCTGGCTAAGATTTATTCAGATAGAACTTTAATCAAAATACTTAATATTAGAATACTAGAAATCTACTTCCATTTCCTCTGATTGTTTCCATATAGAACTATGGTCCATGTCTAATTAATCTCCTACATGAAGGACTCAGCTGGCACTCGACACTTAAAGAGGCTATCTGCTGGTGGTCTTACTCACTTACTCATGTCCATTTGCTCCCAAGCTTTCACTTTGCTGTGGTGGATGATTACAAAAGGAAGTGGAGGTTTGTAGGTAACTTTTCTTTTAATTTATTCATATATGCCCCATATATTTGGTGCTAGTGTGTTTCGGTCCTACGGGCGAATTATGATCAATTAAGCATCTGTTAGCATTAATAGAGCTACAGTTCTAATCTTTTTTTAGGCACATCGCTGTAATTTGTTTAGGTTTACTTCAGTTTTACCACTAAATCAAATTGTTAATGTTTTTTTTTTCTTTTTTTTCAGTTTTTTCTTACTATTGGTTTTGTTAAATGTATCATTGCAGATTTAAGAGTGTCAATTGACGAGATGAAGGATGTTAAAGAGGTGTAGGCTTCAAAACTATATTACTACATACAGGTGATAACTTCCTTCACTTCTTACTTTACTTCATAAATTTTAAGCCGAGTTGTGTTCACGTGTTCACGTGTGTCGTGTAATAGAGTATTGTGACCACATGAGCATTTGATCGTTGTTGGTTTTCATGTGTTCACACTCTCTCTTTGTAATCTTTGTCAACTCTCAACTCTGAACTCTCACCTTATTATTTTGATATTTCTATCTTTGCACTATTATCCAGCCTGACATTAGTAATTAGTGTCTATCTCAAGTTCTTGGTAATTATCAGCATCACTTGAATGTCATTTTCACTGCAGGCAAATTGAACATAGGAATGGCCGATGAATACAATTATCTTAACCAGAGCAAGCGCTTGGCGATTAGTGGTCTTGATGATGCTCTGAACTTCTTAAGCTATCAAAGATGTTAAAGAGGTGTAGGCTATCAAAAGTTTAGAGAACATGTAATGTTGATTAGTTTATTAACTAAGACGTGTGTGATTATTTATACACTTGGAAGTATGTTTTTTTTTTAACATCAACAATACTAATTTGTTAGGTCGGATGATACACAAATTTGTTGGTTATCATTCACTTCTATTTATTGTTTGTTCATTTTGGTATTTGAATTGTCAAATCTTTAGGTTATTGCTACCAAAATTTTGGTAGCAATTTTTTTTAAAAAAAATAACTACCTATGGTGGCGGTTCTTCACCAAACAACCGACGTTATAATTACCTTTAGTGGCGGTTATGTACAAACAACCGACGTTATAATTACCTTTAATGGCGGTTCTGTAACAACAACCGTCGTTATAGAGAACATGTAGTGGTGTAATGATATTATTGATATAGCTATAGTGGTGGTTTTTAAACAATAACCGCCACTATAGGTGAGTTATAATGGCGGTTCTTGTCTAACAACCGTCGTTTTATGTAAGTCTATAATGACGGTTTTTTTAACAACCGCCACCGTATGAGAGCTATAGTGGCGGTTGTACAACCGCCGCAAAAGTATATACGACCCCGTGATATACGACGCACCCAAAACCTTTAAAAACCGCCATAAAAGGTCATTTTAGACCGCCACTGTAGGGGTTTTTTCTACTAGTGACACGTCATGCTTGGTGACCATGAACTCCTTATCTTTAGCTGCCCGGAAAATATACGATTCGTTGCTGAATGCTTTGAGGAAATCTTTAACATGACCCATTGGATATGTTTTGAGCTTAAGCTCCAAAATACCACCGAAACCGATCCTCCGTACCGCGTCTCGCTAGGCATCATTAAGCTTTTCAACGAGCTCAACAAGTCGCTTTACGGCACTTGACAGACACCTTTGCTATTTTGTTCTTGGTGGTTTAGCCTCAACGTGATCGACATCTTTGAAGAAACCAAAGATTAATTAACAATGTGACATATAGACCTTACATAACACAAAATACAAATAACAGTAATTTTAAGTTTTTCAACCTGCTCAACAAGCTGCTTCTTCACCTTTGCTTTTTTGGTGTTGCCTGATTTAGCCTCATTTCCATCTGACATCTGTTAACATTACAAAAAATTAATTGTAGCAGACAAAAGTAAAATTCTAACAAAAAAAGTGTAATTGTAGCAAAGATAAAGTGTAATTTTAGCGGAGACACAAGTGTAATTCTAACAATATAAAGTGTAATTTTAACAGGCAAAAGTAAAATTTTAACAAAAAAAAGTGTAATTGTAGCAGCTTAAAGTGTAATTTTAGCAGACAAAAGTGTAATTTTAACAAAATAAAGTATTATTTTAACAGAAATGAGTGTAATTTTAACAAAAAAAAGTGTAATTGTAGCAAAGCATTAAGTGTTATTTTAGCGAGACAAAAGTGTAATTCTAACAATATAAAGTGTAATTTTAACAGCGAGTGTAATTTTAACAAAAAAAAGTGTAATTGTAATAAAGACATTAAGTGTTATTTTAGCAGACAAAAGTGTAATTCTAACAATATAAAGTGTAATTTTAATGAGACAAAAGTACAATTTTAACAAAAAGTGTAATTGTAGCAGCTTAAAGTGTAATTTTAGCAGACAAAAGTATAATTCTAACAAAATAAAATGTTATTTTAACAGACAAAAGTGTAATTTTAACAAAAAAAAAGTGTAATTTTAGCAGACAAAAGTGTAATTCTAACAAAATAAAGTGTTATTTTAACAGTCAACAGTGTAATTTTAGCCAAAAAAAGTGTAATTGTAGCAGCATAAAGTGTTATTTTAGCAACAAAAGTGTAATTCTAACAAAAGGGTAATCAAAAGTGGGATTTTTCAAAAAAAAACTCTGGATAAACTGTAATTTTAACAGAGAAAGAGTAATTGTAAGCAACAAAAGTGGGATTTTTCAAAAAACTCTGTTAGAATGGAATAGTACAACATAACACACTGGGTAATCAAAATGTATGTGCTAAAATAGATAAGTAAATGTCTTAAATGTGCTAAAAATAACTGGGTAATCAAAATGAAGTAAGCAAATACAGTAATCAAATAGAACAGTACAACAACAATGGCGATCAAATATAGTGCAATTACATAACAATGCCCAATAAATTAAAAAAACGTCTAAATAAATGAAGAGAAAAAATCATAAAACTCTAAAAACCAAAAAAATAATTACCTTGATAACCTACACAAAGAAATCTGAATGGACGAAAATGGCAGGTTGCAAGTGAGTGAAGAAAATGGAGAAGAAATCGATAATAAGGTAACAAAAAAGCGATAAAATTGGGAGATTTTGAGAGCAGTTTCGTTCTTAGGCGGTTGAAATTACTGGGGTTTAATTTGGGGGAAATTTTTTGGGGGAAATTTAATTTTGAATAATTGAGAGAAATGATAAATGGGGGGAAGTCAGTAGGACGTGTGTGATGTTTGATTGACAACCTGCATGCATGTTAATAACCTATGAGAGGTAGGATGAGAGAGGTAATTGTTTTAGCCATTAGAATAATATTATTAGTTGCTTTTTACTTTTAATCTAAGACATTCAATAACATGATCTAAGGGTAGACAATGGAACTCATGGACTCACATGTAAGACATGGACTTAGTTGATCTTATTACTATATATATATATATATATATATATATATATATATATATATATATATATATATATATATATATATATAGAAATAGGATCTCGTGCGAACTTAAAGTTCGGTGCGAACTGTGCGAACTAATACTCTAACAGTGATATTCATGCAACCGCACAAAGCCCAAACCCCTCATAAATAACCAAAGCCCAAACTTCTCAAAACCCAACCAAATATTCTACGACCCCTTTTTTCTTTCACCTCTACACAAGACACGATGTCAAATCACCGGCGCCGGAGTACTAGATTTAGTCGGCCACCTCCGACAAGGGCATCGGCGATGCATCTAGTTTCTCCGCGACATGTTTCAGACTCTCCCCTTCTCTTTATCTTCCCTGTCTTCACTCCGACCATTGCGCAAGCTTCACTGCCGCCATCGAACACCACCGGCAACAACTCGTGACAACAATGACGACGCTGACGACATTTTTCCAGTCACTTACACATGTTTCATCTGCAAAATTTGTTTTCAAATTAAGTAAATCTAAGCTCGAAAATCGACAATCACCTACCGGCACAAGAATGACCACCTATACTCCGGCGAAGCTCTGATGGCAATTTTTAAATCCGAGCATCGTTTTATTTGTAGATTCGGCAAAGGTTTTACTTTCCCTTAGAAATGCGGTGTTTTGGTGGTCGATCTGGCGAAGGTTTTACCAAGGCCAGTCAATCGACTCCGATGCCCTTTCATTTTACCATTGATTGTCCCCTCATCTTACGTGTTGGTTAACATGGTTGGGTGCTTATAAGGTGGTTAGTTGATGGGGGTAGTGGTGGTCAATTAAGGAGCGATGGTGGTCGGAGTTTCTGTGACTTGGTCACTTGGGTGACATGTATGGTGAATGGTTGAATATTTTCGATAGAGTGTTACTACTCCGGTGGTGATGATGATGGATGGTGCAAAATGGAGGTGTAGGAGCAGCTCATCGTGGCTTCAATTGGTGGAAGTGCTGAACCGGACTTGTGTTTTGATTCCGAGTTCAGTGTTGAAGATGGAGATGGTGGTCATGGCTTGTTTCGATGTCGAGACGAGATGGGGTTGTTTTTGGTGGGTCACTGGTTCACAATGGTGAATTCACAAAAACTTGGCCATTGAATTAATACTTTGCCAATTGTTAAATGAAATTATTGGTGGAGTTGTGTAGCAAAACGAAGGAAGCAGGGGCTTTGTGACTTTACCAAAGTCATTGGTCAACACCTTGCTTTCTTTTATTTGATTTATTTCCATATGGCTACTTGGGTCTTCAATTTGAGTCCGTCTTATTCATCCGTTCTCACCTGACTCGATACCTACAAATACAAAAATACGAGAGCAGTACGAACATTCCAACAAATAATATAAATTGACACTATTTAACTTAAAGTAATTAATATTCCATTTTTATTCCAATATAAATTAATAATAACAAAAAGTCAAGCTACAAATTTGACTAAATAGGAGACAAAATGTAGGTTAAAAACGGATAAAATATGGCGTTATCAGTAATTAACATACCTCTAACTAGTTTTCATGATTTTATTTTTTGAAGGGGAATAGGATCATACCTCTAACTAGTTACTAGATACATTCCTTTAAGTTGCTAGATGCCCTCCTTTAAGTTAATAGATACATTCTTTTAAGTTGCTAGATACCCTCCTTTAAGTTACTATATACATTTCTTTAAGTTGCTAGATACTCCGTTAACTTACTAGATACATGCATTTAAAGCATTAGATACGCTCCTTTAAGTTACTAGATACATTTCTTTAAATTGCTAGATACACTCCTTTAAGTAATTAGATACATTTCTTTAAATACCTAGATACGCTCCTTTAACTTATAATTCATACCTTTAAAGTGTTAGATACGCTCCTTTAAGTTACTAGATATATTTCCTTAAATTGCAAGATACACTTCTTTAAGTAACTAGATACATTTCTTTAAATAGCTAGATACGCTCCTTTAACTTAATGCATAACTTTAAGTTGCTAAATACAGTCCTTTAAATGACTAGATATACACCTTAAACTAGCTAGATACACTCCTTTCAGTTACTAGATACATTTATTTAAATAGCTAGATATGCTCCTTTAACTTAATGCATAACTTTAAGTTGCTAGATACACTCCTTTAAATGACTAGATACACATCTTAAACTAGCTAGATACACTCCTTTCAGTTACTAGATACATTTATTTAAATAGCTAGATATGCTCCTTTAACTTATAATGCATACCTCTAAAGTGTTAGATACGCTCCTTTAAGTTACTAGATACATTTCTTTAAATTGCAAGATACACTCCTTTAAGCAACTAGATACATTTCTTTAAATAGCTAGATACGCTCCTTTAACTTAATGCATAACTTTAAGTTGCTAGATACACTCCTTTAAATGACTAGATACACACCTTAAACTAGCTAGATACACTCCTTTTCCTTTAAGTAACTAGATACATTTCTTAAATAGCTAGATACGCTTTTTTTTTTGGTCAAATGTGAGCATTATATTAATTCAAGGATCAAAAAACATCAGTCGTTACATCCATGATCAAGTTTATCGTATTTCTCTACTTTAAGCTGGCTCAAGATATTAATCTGAGTTAACCAATTCCTATCTCTAGCTATTACATGAGAAGGTTACAACAGCTTAATTCTAGCACGGACCAAGTATTGAATATCCTGCACTATCTTATTAGGTCTGCACAATTTGAGTTCTAGCCTGCAATTGTTCCTTTCCAGCCAGATATGATACCAGCATGCCAGTTTTGCCATCCTCCTTCCCTTCTGTTGCAAATAGGATAAACCAGAACTTCCTATCTGCAAAGGGATCTGCAGCCAGTCTTCAACTGACTGAATAATGAGCTTAATGTATGGACAATCAGAAAACAAATGGGCATAAGTTTCAACTCCATTCTCACAAAGAACACATAGACAGCTATCACAGAAGTGAAGCCGATGCATCTTCTCTCTAGTGTTGAGAGCCTCCTGATAGATCAACCAACCAATGATAGTATGCTTAGGTAGACTCCAACTATCCCAAACCTCCTTATCCCACTGCACAGAAGGGTGCATTCCTTGCAACAGGCTATAACCAGACTTCATACTATAGCCCTTTGGATCATAGATCCATTAGTTACCTGAATAACCAGCCTCCAACAACCTTCTAATCTTACATATGTTCCTCCTTTAGCTAGATACACTACTTTAACTTAATGCATAACTTTGGTCCTCCTTTAGTTTTTTCGATACATATTTTTAGTTTGTTAGATATACTTTTTTAAGTTGTTAGATACACATATTAAACTTGTTAGATACACTCTTTTAACTAGTTAGATACATACCTCTAGACTCTAGCTAGCTAGATAGATTCCTGTAAGTTTTTGAATACAAACTTTAAGCATACTACATACACTCTTTTAATTTGTTAGTTAAATATAATATTCTGTGCTTCATCTGTGCGTCTTATTCATTTATTTACTTTTTATATTCTTTTTTAGAAATACTTTAATTAAATATGGGTATTTTTTTAGCTAATATTTCTAAATTTTGTATAAGATAATTTAATACTCTTTCCTTTATGGTTAATAGTTTACACTTTTCTTTTATGGGTGTTTCAGTCAATAGTTTACTCTTTCCTTTTCTAGCAAATAAATCAACTCATATAGGTAGAGACCATTACATTTTCTCGTAATTTCAAGTTGCTTTGATTTTTTAATAATTAAAAATTCATTTCTCTCCTTATCGTAGTAATCGTGTATAAAGTAACTGTAAACTATTGACCTAGACAAAGGGAGTATGATTAATTTTTTTTATAATTTTTATTCTTATGTCTTGAAAAGTACAAATTAGATACATTAAGATGCGTGACAAATACATTTCAGAAGTATACTATACACCTCTCAGTGCTCTAGAGTCTAGATACACACATGTACTTCCTCCATTCAACTCTACTCTACCTATTTCAATTTTGTACACTATTCACAATTGTGTATTCAATTTCGATTTTCTCTCGATACGTAAGTGAAAATATATTCATGTGAGATCTTGTTTGATTCGTCTTTACGAGTACATTAAAAATATCTAACTTTTATAATTTTTGCAAATACGTAACTAATGATATTTAGCGCGTAAAACACGCGTTGGCAAACGTGAAAAAATAAAATGGTAGAGTGGAGTTGAATGGAGGAAGTATTTGTGTGATAGATGCATTTCTTAATAAAATAATAAACGACTCGTACTTATCCTGCCACTGTGCCACATGCTTAAATTTAAGTGGCTCAAGTTATTGTAATTTTTTTATGGAAAGTCTTCCAACAATGACCTTTGTCAGGAGCTGGTTAACGAAATCATTACTTGATCCGTCGGCTGTCACCGCTATTATTTCTACCACCTCTGAAATGAAGCCTTATCTCCGGCGGCAACGCCACATAAACGTCACTCAACCAAATTAATGACCACCCTGAGGTCCTTGACCAACGGCTACCCTACCTAAGCGACGACGCCGACGAAACAATTGGAATTGAACGACGAAGAGATGAAAGAAGTTGAGATCAATGACCGATAAAATTGACTGGTGAAGATAAATCCGCGACATCGGAGCCTCATCAATGTTGAAACCTCGCTGGAATCAATCGTGGTTAGCTTTTGTTATTTCAAAATTCGATCTAACTACTAGATCTAAACAAAACGAAGATTAATGGTTTTGTCGTGGCGAATGGAAGCCACGAATAAAGGTAAGCGGTTGGACGGCGAAAAGGAGCGCCGTCGACGACGATCATGGTGACCAGAGCAAGGATGCATGACGGAAAAGAGGGATAAAATTGAAAGGCCGAAGTCGGTAATGTGACCAATGTTCGGAAGTGGCATCCGGAGCTCCAGCGGTGCGCCGAGAACGGTGGTGCCTCGTCGGTACTCTGGTGGCAGCTGGAAAAGCAGTTGGTTGTGTGCAGGGGCGTCTTAAAACAAATGGAGGCCCGGTACGACACGGAAAAATGAGGCCCCAAAATGAATGCTTTAAGTATATTATACTTCGAGATTTGTATTGAATTTCATTAATAAAAGCTTATAATACGGTGGCCAAAAGCGGAGGCTCGGTTCCCACGCCCGTGGTTGCCCGTGGCCTTAGACACCCCTGGTTGTGTGGTGGATAAGAATGAGTAAGAAGAAAATTAGGGACAAGAGTGAGTAGTGTGGTGTTTGTCTTTGAAAATGGGGTTTTTAAGTTAGTTCGTACGGTTCGCACCATACTTTAGTTCGCACCTGACCCCGCCCCTATATATATATATATATATATATATATATATATATATATATATAGGGTTATTTAACAGAAATACTCCAACGTATGGGTGGTCTTCTCAAAATACTCCCAACTTTATTTAATTTCAGAATAAAACCAACTATTAAACTCTCTTCTCGTAATAGACTTGGATGACCTACTACCCGTTGATCAGGTCATCTAAATAAAAACTACCTCATTATTACCACTTTGTTCACCATTAACGACACATCAATTTCTTCACCATTATTTTGACACCGTTGACAACCACAGTCATAAACCTAACAATCATACACCATTACCATCAAACTTAACCACAACCATTACCACCAGCACAAACCATGAACACAATTACCAGTGGCTTCATTCAACCGCAAAAACCCCTGCTCCCGACCAACCCATTCATTGTTTCACCTTGAACCAGCTGTTGCGGTGGCGAGTGTGATCAGATCTGGAAGTGCCGCCGACCAACCCACCTTATTCACCTCTGACGACCACCCACCATTAACGCCAAGAATCTGACAACTATTGTGCTGCACCCCGATTTTTTTCTCCCTATTTCGCAATGTTGAAGTTGAAAGTTCTAACCAAAATCTTGGACACTATATTTGAGGAACATCTTACCCATTATTAATATTACAATTGATCCTATTCTGCTCATTTTGTAATCAAGGGTTGTAGTGAGCTATCACAACCTCAATTAAATTAAAGACTATAATTTTGTGTAGCCGTGAATCCCTAAGTTCATTGGATTTATCATTTGACACAAGCTTCTTCTTTTGTTTTTTCGTGGGATAAATCGTGTACAAGAAGTTGAAGGAGCAGATGATGTTTTTGTTGGAAATATTAGAAATCTGACATCATAGCTATTGCAATCCAAGGTTGAAATAGATTAATATGACAATGGAGGAAATTTTAAGGGGAGAGAAGAGAAAAAAAAGTAAGATGAAGAGGTGGAAAGTTGCAGTTTAAGGGAATAAGAGGAAGATAAAGTAGGATTATAGGAAGTAAGTGGGAGCGGAAGGGAAATAACATGCTGTTTCAGGTTAAGAAAAATGCAATTCTATTACGAGAGGATAGGTGTAATAGTTTGTTATAATGCTAGTTAAATTAAAGTTTGGAGTAATTTGAGAAGGACCTTAATAGTTTGTAGTATTCCAATTAAATAACCCTATATATATATATAGGGTCGGGGTCAGGTGCGAACCGTACGAACTACCTTAAATCAATAAAACACGCGACTACTGACATTAAAAGCATTTCTTACTTGCACAAACCAACCTGGCTGACATTATTCCCTTATATTTTCTTTCATCCCCTTCCACCACCCACTACCCTCCCTCCACCTCCCCAGACCACCACCCTCCGGCGGCGACCTACTTGATGGGACTTGACGCCGATCACGCAGGCGCAACTCTGACGCCGACGGTCTTGCTTTTCTTCTTCTCCATTCCTGTTTTTAATCTCAATTCGTTCTATCAGTCACACAATCGCCAATGCTCCGGCGACTAATTCCTTTGTTTGGCGACTCACTTCAACATATTATCGTTGAATCTCCATTGCATCTCCCTTCTCCGGTGAGTTAGTTATTTTCAACTCCTAAATACTTGTTATTTTAATTATAGATCTACCAAAAAATAGTGTAGATTCGAAAAAAAATGTTGTAAAAATGGACTAGTCGGAATATTTTGACTCGGGAAATGTCTTTCTCAACCAAATTTGAGTCCACCAGTGGTGACGAAGGAGAACGACAACAATGGTGTGTTAATTATTTGCGGGTGGTTAATTATTGGGTCGTCGACAATTGACGCCGGCAACGATGTTAGTGGGTCGGCGACTCGCATGTGTTGGATTTGATTTCTCTTGCTTTTGAATTCAGTTATGAGGGTTTTGTCAATTAGTTGTTTATACTACTGGTTATAACAAGTCTATATCCCCAATATTTATTGTTGATAATTTCGCTTTTTCAAGATTTAAACTGCTTGTTATGGGTATGGAAATCTGGTTGTGCAATTTTGATGATTGTTAGCAACATTGCCATTTCATAATCGTCAACTAGTATGATGGTTTCAGATAATTGAACTTGTTTTATGTCAGGGTTAGCTTTTTTTTTGCTGTAAGTGTCAAGCTGTCAACTATGTGTAGTTTTTAAAATGTTGATCTTAATTGTCATATGCTTGTCACTAGAAACACTTGTTTAGTGTTCTCCTTCTTGTATATGTTAAATGGTTATTTCAAGGTTGATTAATATGCTATGTTTACCTAACATCTGATTCTAAAGACTTTCTTAATATAGTTTTCTTAAACAACACTGTTATATTATATATCTTCTCGGTCTTCTCGGTTTGGTATTTGCTGGGCGGGCATTGAGTGTATCTAGTAACATAAAAAAATGTATCTAGCGATCTAATGATATGTATCTAATAAGTTAAAAAGTTTCTCTAGCAAATTGAACGGTATGTATCTAGTAACTTAAAGGAGTGTATCTAGCACCTTAAAGTATGTATCTAGTAACTTAAAAGTGTGTATCTAGCTAGCTAAAGCCTAAAGGTATGTATCTAGTAACTTAAAAATGTGTATCTAGCAACATAAAGGGGTGTATCTAGCAACTTAAAGGAATGTATCTTGTAAATTAAAGGAGTGTATGTAGCATCTTAAAGGTATGTATCTAACAACATAAAGGGGTGTATCTAGCAATTTACAGGAATGTATCTTGTAAATTAAAGGAGTGTATGTAGTACCTTAAAGGTATCATATTTCTTCAATCCAATCACTTAAAGTCGTAGTCTTTTTTTACCCTTTCTTCTTACACAACCAAACAATTATTTCATCTCAATTTCAATGTTTCTTCATTTGTTAGCAACTTGGTAATTTATACTCTTATGTTAAATTTGGCGATTATTAATTATATTTCCATGATGAGTTTAGGCATTTTTCTATTTTTTTTTTGCGTGCTCTCTTGCTATTACTTTCGAGTTGCGACAGAAATTCATATCTCGTCGAGAAATGTATTTTATATTTCTCTTGGATTATAGCATGTTGAGAGTTATACTGTCACCAAAAAACTTTATGCGTAGAGTGAACTTGCGGAAGCTAGAAAGCTATATCGTCCTTGAAGTTCGAATTTTTGACAAGTTCACTCAATTGATTCAGTACTTGACATAGGTGAATGATATGTTTTGGGTGGTGTCATTTCACGTATATTTGAGATTGTCAGGTTTGATCATTTTGATTCAAATATGTTTTGGGTGTAATTATCGAGTAATTTAGGGGTGATAATCAGTTTGGGTGTCAACAGCTTAATTCAAGTCATATTTGGATTCGTTTGCTCGGTTGTAAGGTGGAACAATTTCATATTATTACTTTAGGGTTGTTTGAAAATAAAGTTGATGTTTGTGGTATGCAACTTTTGTGATTGTGCTAATAAAAGTTAATTAGCAAACTAAGTATTATTAAAAACTGGATAGCTAATAAAAGTAAGGTGTTTGATGGTGCTTCTATGTGATTGTCATGTTTAATTAAAAGAAATTTTCGCCAAGTGAGAAACTGATTTAGTGACATGTACTTTGACAGAGGACTATGAATGCAAATGGAGAGGTGCTCCGGCAATTCAACTTGATTATGGCTTAAGACCATGCATTGGCATGTCTCGACTTCATCGGTGGAATGTTGCTAGGAAATTCGGATTGAACAGTCCCAACTCCCAAAGAGGTTGAAGTCTTGATGGAATCCAGGCAAGGTTCAGAAAGAATGCTTATAGAACGGTCGAGTTTAGACATTCAATAATGGCTAATGAGATCCTGAACTGAACCGACATTTTGGCTCCTTTTTACACTTCATGCTCAGATTTTCTTGTTGTTGTCGCTTTTTTTAGTTTATCACTTCAACAGTTATCCTCCTATAAGTTAGAATGATAAAGTAGATTGTTCGCATCTTCTGAATCTGTACTAGTTGAATCTTCGTAAATTTCAATTATTACAGACTGCCATGTATGTAATGTTAATTGTTAAACACGAAACCGAAGTTAATCTCAATTCTGCAGCTTTCTCAAGTGATATGTGGATGTCAAACACTTGCACAGTTGCATCAACATAATTTTAACTCTACTGATTTCTTAGCTTTTGATGATCCTGAGAGGGAAATAATTTCTCTCAATCTCAAATCCGAATATCACTTGATAAAGATCCACAGCTTTTTTCTGCCAGGTTACTACGGCATGCTTAGGGACTGCGTATCCGCTCCATACTACTCTATGCAGGTAGCATGGTAGCATTCTTCTGTCTATACCATTCATATCCATTCTTAATGGTATATATCCTCCGCCATCTACAATCCACTACTGGCCATTATGGAAACCAATTGCAAACTTCAATTTAACCTTGCAGATCCGTCGATGGTTCAGCTGACATCCTCACTATGACTGTAATTCTCTATGCTTTGGTTTTTTAAGTATATCACATTGATCCATTTTACCCAGAGCCTATCAAGAAACTATATTTTCTTTTGAATCACTTAAAACTGAAGATTAATAGTTTACAAGGTTACATTCTTAAAATTAGTTAATTTGTTCCTAATGAGAGGGTTTATGTAGACAGATTTTAAACTGCCCTATATTCTTGGCAAGTTCAATTACTGACTACAATTATCTTTCTTAGGCTGCCAATTACATTCCAATATAATATTAATATATCATCCAAATGAATCCAGCCCATGACCACATCCGAAGCCATGAATTCTTGAACATGGCAATGTAATAATCATATCATTAATTAGACAAAATTAAACCAAGATAACTATTAGCAAAATGTGGAATATTGCAATCCAGAATATGACTGCCTTTTTTTTTTTAATAAGGAGTGAGATTTTGTATTCAGCGACATTCAACCATAAACAAATTCCACGAATTCCATTTTAATTACTAGAATAATTGTTGTCTATGAAATTATAAGATCGGAATATTAAAGGTGTGGTGACTAGACACATACACAAATTTTTACACCAGATACACAAATTAGTACACTCACATACACAAGTCAATTTGTGTGTATCTATAGCTCTATACTCGTGTTGTCGTGTACATGGGATAGTATTGTGTGTATCCAGAAACCACCAGCCACCCATAAGCCTCCACTACTCACACTCACTTGGTATTACTACAAGATATACATGTATGTCGTACGAACTACTCAGATATACAATATAATACTTCCAAATACACATACTACTATCCTCAGATATACATCGTATAACTACTAGATACACATGGTATTACTACCAGATACACATGTATGCCGTAGTAATACGATGTGTATCTGGGCTGGTATTATGTGTATCTACCGCTCCACTAGGATCCACAAAGCCCACCACCTACCACCACCATTGCCGCCGTCACCATCACCACCACCAGCCTATCACCACCCACCACCATTATAGCCGTCACTATCACAACCGCCAGCCTACCACTACCATCACGACCAACGCCATTTTACCACAGCCGCCACCACCTCCAATACTCAGGCCAGCGATACCACCGGCCATCCCAGGCAACACAAATGACATCACAAACAACGTCAGACGACGCCGACGATATAATCAGAGCCACGACACAACCAATCACCCCATGTCTCACCTAAATCCGTCATCGACCTCGCCAATCAACTCACCGTTCGACGACCATCCCACCACCACGTTCTGTTCCCATCTGCCTTGAAGAACTAGCCTGTAATTGTTACAATAACAGCCTGAACTCCGAGCGTGACCATATCGATGAAACCATCAGCACAACTAACAACAACAAGAAGTCAACAATTCAACCCAAGACCACCAAAACCCTTCCAAAGCCGTGCTGACGACAACCCATCAGATTTGAAAGAATAACACTTATTGCGTCCTTCACCCAGGCTTTTTGAAACTTTATTTGTTAGATGTACACAAATTCACAAGAAATTTTGACAAACTAATAGTAAAAGAGTAATTGTCATGAAAGTTTGGATCAAATCCTGGTAACACTTGTCGGAAAAATAAGCTATCGACTCTGGCGTGTGTCTGGGTGACCGGCGGCATCGAAAAGAAGCAAGATTGCTTGCGCAAATCTGTGTGTAAGGAGATTGTGGAGACGACGCCGGTGGGTTTGCCGTATTAGAGATGGTGCGCGGGTTCGAAGCTGGCTCTAATTTCACAGGTACCAGAGATAGGACGGTGAAGAGAAAGAGCGGGAAAGGATGACATTGCCGGTGGAGTTGTCGGAATTTCGTTGCCGGTGCCGTCGTGCCAGTGTTTGTAGAAAAGGATGAGGGAGAAATACGATGGATGCATTTGAGTGTCAGGGAATAGATAATGGGTGAGTAACTGAGTACTGAGTGGTTTCATGTGAGAGATGATAGCGCGTGTTTTTCAACTGGGGTCTTTTAAGTCAGTTCGTACGTTCGCACCGAACTTTAAGTTCGCACGAGATCCTATTTATATATATATATATATATATATATATATCAGCAAGGATCCGGTGAGTCCGGGGTTTTAAATGAGTCCGTCCTACCATTTTAGACCGTCCGATCATAAAAATAGACGCATAGGATGATGCCACGTTGTTCGTGCAACGGGCTCAGATTAATGTCAAAATTATGTTTCACCAAAATTAACAGGGGTCGCGTATTACTTCCTTCATTCAACAAAAACGCGACTCTCCCTCCTCTCTCACTCACTCACTCGCTCTCTCTCTCTCTCTAGACTCCTGGTTCCACACCTTTCTTCACCGTGTTCTCCAACTCATCAACCTCCTTTTATGAGAATTAAAATTCATCCCCAAAATCACTTGAAATAATGGTAAACAATGGTGGATCTGATTACAATCGTCAGATCTACTGAAATAGATGCCTAAGATATCTCCGCAATTAAACACCTTGTCTCCCACTATACGTTGTTTTCTTGTCTCTCTTACTTTCTTCCTCATTTCTCTGGTAAAATAGTATCATTGTGATACTAGTCAAACAGGTAAATTGAATATTTTGATTTGTCTAATTGTGAAATAGATTTTTTTAGTCGATTTTTAATTGATTCGATCCATAATTGGTTTGAATTTTACTTAGATTCCTAATTTCGTTTATATGTAGTATTGATCTTTGAAATTAGATGTTGCTTCACGCTAATTTGTTAGAGTTTCAATTGATATGGTTTATCACTTAAATTTGGTCAACTACTGCAATTTCTACTATTTCCACCATTATTATGCTCCATAACACATTTGTTTGTTATTATAACACTTTTTTTCGATCAATGTATAATACATTTATTCTTGACCCTAAAATCCATACGAGTACTTCTCATTGTAACACGAGTTTTCATAGTAAAACATAATTGTTAGTGTAACACTTGTTTGTTATTGTAACACTTCTGATCTGCTAATGTAACATAAGTATATGAGTATTGAGTAGTGTTCTAATAAGGCATAATTGTTTGCTACTGTAATAGTTATGACTTGTTATTATAACACATATAACTCCTTATTGTAACACATTTAAGTCGCCTGATGTTACTTTATAAGTAGCTGGTGTTACATCATACCCTAACTCTTGTTAGGCACTTAGGCTATGAAATAACTTGTAGTGTTACTCAATCAAGTCAAACGAGTGACTAGTATGACTCGATAAACAAAGGTTACACAATCAGGTACGGAGTGCGTCGGATACATTCCATAACTAACATTTATTTACATAAGTGGAGGATTGGGCTAGTGTCAAAAACCCGTAGTACGTTGGGTGCCTAGACCTCATGGATTTCATTTGAGCTAGTTTGTGAACTACAAGCGATATGTCCTACTATGCTAGTGATGCGACTTGGATTAATGTTAATAATGTGCTTAGTGGTGCATGAAATGTCCTATATCTGTATATATCAAAAAAATGGCAATAGATGCACCATTGTTTAGTTAGAAATTTGGCAACTGTATACATGATAACTCTTGGCACGACCATTCTTATCCGGTTTACTATACTTCACAAATCAACAATATAGGTGTCTTTTTGCTTCAAAAGTCTGTCAATATTTTTCAGGAGAACTTAAGTTCGATTGTTCTTCTTTGCACTTTTGAGTTTCTAAATGCAACCATGTTTAATAAAGGCTATTAGCTCAATGGTAGAGCAATGTGCATTTTTGTACAAAAGATGTGGGTTCGAATCCCACATAGCCTAACATAGTAATACTCTTTTATTTATGCTAGATGTAACTATTGTTTCTTTATTGAATACTTCTAACTAATGTTACTTCATTATACTTTAACTGGTGTTACTCATAACAATAAACACAATATAGGTTCAACTTACGAATATCAATTTCATTAGATAAGGATAACTAGTGTTACTTTAAAGAGTAAGTAGTGTTACTTTATAAAATAAGTAGTGTTATTCTATATGAAATCTAATGTGAATCTAATAATATGTGTTGTTCCATTGAATAGCTTGTGTTACATTATAAAATAACTAGTGTTACTATAAAGAGTAACTAGTGTTACTTCCTAGTAGAGACTATAACTACATGTATAAGATTCAATCACACCATTTGAACTTGAGATTATACCTAGTTAATTGAGTTTCGCACGGTCAATATCTAAACAATATACTTACTGTTCGTCTATGTGGGGCTCGAACCCACATCTTGCATAATAATGCAATGCTCTACCTTTTGAGCTAATAGACGACAAAATACCAAAATAATCATCAGTGGGTTGTATAAGTAGCAGCAACATTTACTACGACATAACAATGCACCGATGCGACTAATAATGAATAACCAACTTGTTTCTAATGAGCACCATCATAATTCAAATGAATCAAATGAACGCAGCACGAGTTATTGCCAAATGTCTACCTACTATCTTATATAAGATTCAAATCTACACCCTTAACGCCAGATAAGTTTGTATATTTGTGCATTGTATGAATGAATTGTTAACTTCTCATATACTTTATAGGAAATACAAGAGTAAAAGAAGGTTTTTGACACTATTAGTTTGTCTAAAGTGTTGTACACCTGTGTCGAGCCATTTATAGTAAGATCTCTTTCCGTTGCTGTATTCCAAACAAATGAAATACCTTGAACTCCAATGTAAATATAGACCAACACTAGCACATGCCTTCCTGGATCGACACATGCGAAAGCCAGTATCTGTTAATACTCACATAAGTCGCATTGAATACCACTAATTGCAATAAAGCTTTCTAGGCTCTTTATAAAACCAAATGCTCAAAAGTGATAATATAACAAGGACATAATCTCATTCTATTTCACTTATTCAACACAATAAGCATGTTAAGAGAAGCATTCGGTAAAAAAATCAGTGGTAACATTAGAATCGACTAAATTTTGAAAACGCCTGATAAATCTCGTACAAAAAATATAATATAATGATAAATTTGGCATAAGTAAACATATTGAAATTGAATAACAACAATGACTAGTGTCGTATTATAGTAACACGGACACAACATTGCAATAACATAAGTAGACCGTTACCATAACATACATACATTGTTATCGTAACACAGACACAACATTGTTATAACCTAAGCAGGCCATTACTGTAACATAGATACTTTGTTACTGTAAGAGAGTTACAACATTATCATAAACATGCAACATCATTAAACAATGACAGGATATGTAATTCAAGTAAACCATTATAGTAACATAGCTAAGGTATTATTGTAACGTAGTCAAACCGTTATTGTAACACTAGAAAAACCATTATTGTAACAAAGTATAACCGTTAGTGTAACACGCCTAAACCATTATTGTAACAAAGGATAACCGTTTTTGTAACACGAATAAACCATTATCGCAATACAGTTGAACAATTATTTAGGACAAGTTGCATCCACATAGTAGCACACATACTTACATACTCTTATTTCTAGAAACTAGTTGAACAATTAATAATAACGTGAACAAAAAATCATCAGTACACAGAAAAAGTATACTAGAAAATTAACAAGACAAGAAACACAACTAAACGGAAACTAAATCGCAACGCTTAATAAACGCTTACCTAAAGATTTGTAGTCTCTACATTCAGCAAAAGCGAAACACTAAGCTTCGGCTCGATAACTAGATATTTTTTTAACACGAATCGACAACATCTGAATATTCGCACAAACCGTAAATTAACGGAAATAGATTGTCATTTAAAAATTATATAAACAACCTAATTAAATCAAAAACTCACATTTTTCAATATATTTAAGAGCTCCTCCTTCAATCGTTCCCTAATTTGAAGCAACGGAAAAGTGACTTACTTGCGAATTGAGTGAAAACAGTGGAAGTCGTCGTCAAACACTAGAATATTCCTCTTGTTGCGCTTCGATCGGCATCAACGCGTACCTACTATGATAGTCATAGAAATTGAAGTTCAGTGAGATTTTTAGATCTATAAACTCAAATCTGAAATTAAAATACAAAATACACTCATGTTGATGAATTTATAAATTAGAACTGAAATTAACCTAAAACTTGTTAAATTCACTATAAAAGAATGCTAAAAATCGATAAAACCGAAAGAAATTACCAAAATTAAAACTTGCTTGAAATTAAAGTATTGGTGTGATATGGAGAAACGATGACGGAAAACAGCTGCACATAGAGAGGGGAAAATTAAGAGCTGAGAGTGAAGAGAGAGAAAAGAATCTGAAAAAAATGGCGGAAGAGGAAATGTTTTTTTGTGGATGTATTAAATACGATAAAATACAATGACAAAATTACCCTTACTAAGTCGTAGAAAATACTGAATAGTTACCTTGTTTTTAATCAATTTGAGTCGTTGATCTTAATAGATCTGATGGTCCAAGATGGTAGGACAGACTCACCCTAAGAAGGTAGACTCTCATGATCCTAACTCTATATATATATATATATATATATATATATATATATATATATATATATATATTATTTCCTCTTTCCTTTCGATGCTAGTTAGATGTTGGTTCTCTTTCCTTTTTTTGGTAATAATGAGTTTGGATTTCAATTTCTCATGATACTAGTTTTATACCCGTGCAAATTGCACGGGTTTGTTATTTAGGTTGTTATAGTGAAATGTGTTAATAGTGGTTGCTCTTTAACTGAAATATCTATCGAGATTATCTAAAATATAGCAATAATAAAGTTGTATTTATCGAAAGTATTTAAAAAGGGTTTTGCTTTTTCACATTCGGATTTTACTCTTTCACATAAATCTTTTACAATTTTAACCTTGTCACATATTTTTCATTCTCTCACTCAATTGATTTTTTTTCCCCTTTCCCCATTTCTTGTCCTATTTATGTATATCATTGATGATCTTGAATCCAAATAATTACTTAGACTGTGTATGGCACTGTCATTCTTGAGAAAAACACGTGCAGAAGAGTTTTAGTCGAAGTAATTTATGTTGCTCTATATGCTACGCATACTATTCTTTTATTCAGAAAATTTGTTGTGCGTATTAATTCTTGATGAATCTTGTATAGATGAGCACTAAGACCGATTCTCCAATTTATTAATGGAGTAGTGATTATTTCACAGCAACATTGCCCCTCCTTAAATCAATACCCCAATTGAAAATTAATTTTGATAAACAAAACTGATTAAATCAACTTAATCCACTAAAAATTAAAGTCATTTGTTGATAAAACGAATTAATTACTTGTTTGATATAAGAATTAAAATACATAATTGAAGAATTTGGGAGGTACTTGATTAGGTTTTAGGAGAAATAGAAATTTAGGTTATTTAATTTGGGAAGGGTAATATTTGTAAACATTATTAAAAAAATATATGTGAAAAAAGTAAAAGTCGTATGTGGAAGAGTAATTCCGTTAAAAGGGGTAAGACAATAATAATAAAAATACAACAATAACTCCTCGAAAATTTCAAAGCATAACAAAAGCAGACAAATTTGAAAAAAAAAAAACAACAATAACCTATTACGATGTACAATCATAAGTATATTTTAGACAATAAGCTATTACGGTGTACAATCACAAGTAGAATGGTGTAAATAGAAATGGTTAGGTTTTTTTTTAGAACCGTATTAAACCATATTTAAAATAGTATTAAAGTGCTGAAACGTAAATAGGATTTACAAATTCTCGAAAAATAACAGTGCGTTAGTTTTAAGTGTCAAATCGCATTATATACAATATAAATGTCATATAGTTTTTTTTTTTTAAAATAAATATAATATATAATACTAAAACCTTAAAACAATAATGTTCCCTTCGACTAAATTTAAGCAAAATCGCAATGTTTATATTAAGATGTGTGTCTCGACTATTCTATATAATGATCTATGTAATATAGTCGGTTATAGGCGAACCTGACAAAAAATGACTCGATCTCAATAACAGACCGAAACCCGCCTGAAATACCCAAATTCGAAAATGATCCGATCTAGTATTAACCCTCGTTTTTAGGGTAAAGACACGTCCGACCCGTGATAAGATAATTTATTCAAACTTTGTATTTAATTATAATCCTCAAACTTGTATTATGTATTTACTTTTGAAATTTTGAGATAAAATATATATTTTGAGATAAAATATACTCCCTCCTATTCTACATAACCTTCCCTCTTTCCTTTTTCATCTATTCACAATACCTTCCCCCTTTCCTTATTTAGTAAAGTTTTATACTTATTTTAATCATCTTACCTCACAACAATACCCCACAATACTCATACTTTATCTTATTTTAATCACCTTACCCCACAACAATACTTATTTTAATCACCTCACTCCATAATAATACCCACAATACTTTCTCTCTTTCCAATTATCTCACCCCACCACAATACTTTAACTTATTTAATTCAAACACCCTTAATTCCCGTGCCCCCAATGAATATGGAAGGTTATCGGGAATAGGAGGGAGTATTTTTATTTGTTTTAAAACATACTTTAGCACATAAATGCTAAAAAATTGTTATCATACAAATCTAGACAATGTTTGTCATGTATATGTAACATTTGATCAATAATATGAATCTGACACAATATTAAATATATATATATATATATATATATATATATAAAATAAAAACGTGTATTCTTATTTATATCACACTCTATTAAAGTAACTAATTAAAAAATTAAAACTAACTATATATTTATTACACAAAAAGTGAAGATAAACATTTGTAAAAAGATGTGAATCCGACTTGTAGACCCAAACTTGACTATACAAACTCGTGTTTTCCATTTTCCATTTTTGTAATACACTCAACTAACATTTTTTCTCGAAATCCAAAATAATCGACCCGTTATCCGTCTAACCGATCTGATTGAAAGGCTATGTCTATGTGAGGGAATTTTATTTTTAGTTCAAATCAATAACATTGTATAATTTAGATGCATACCTGTTATCATTTAGATAATTTTAATGTGACCTTTTTTTTGACCCTGCCTTTATATGATTGACCTGAATAAGGTTGTATTATGACTTAACCATTGTTTTGACCCACCCGACCCGTTTAACTGCTCAAAGATTTCATATAAATGTACTGGTTCAATTCATTACAAAAAGTGACCCATATATCCAAACTTTTTTCACTTACATTTCCAGCCGATATCACTCATCTAATAAGTTTCCTTTAAAACGGATGTATCCGTCGTAATTTCAAATAGGTTAATTATTATTCCACTTGTATATGTAAGGCAAATATGTTACTTTTCCTATATAATATTCTACTTTTATTTATTCTAACTACTTGGCCCGTCTTAACCTTAAGACGGATATTGGATCAATTCTCGTATCATTCTTTTGCGAAAATTGGCCTACGAAATATATTCTAAAACGGATCTATATATCTAAGAATATGATCTACGTCGTTGGCCCATATACTTATCACTATGCAGCCATACACTCATGACTCACCCCGTATAAATTACTCTTTTACACTCCTCTTTTACCCTACTCTCCCTCCTTCAGCCGCCTACCTCTTTGTCTCTTAGCTCATAATCTCATACTCGTAATTCTTATCGCCTTAATGCCAAAATAAATCAAGCCCCATAAAAATAAAACCGTAATTATAATCGCCTAAAAGTTTCGTTCTCTCTCACTCAATGTTCACCCTCAATCTCACAATTACAGGTTCATGCATGATTGCATGAAGTGTAACTATAAAGATTTCAAAACATGTTTATATGGACCGTTTTTGCAGGCGATTTATAGCGTTGCAGAATTGTAGATGTTAATTGAACATTTTCAGTTGACTTTATAGTAGAAGGTTATTTATCATATTTCATTTTTTGGGTTATTTTTTTCATTTTGCAATTTTATCATATTTATTTATTTTGAATGTTATTTATTTATCTCATCATTCAATTTATATAAAAAAAAAAGTTCCATGGGTATTTTTTTCACGTTTATGTTATTTTTCTTTGTTAATTGATCATTTTTTGAGTCATTTTCTGCCCCGATAATAGTAGATTTATAAATACTACTCCTAGTACGATACTGGTAATATGGTTATTATTAATGTACAATGGTTAATTAATGATAGAAAATTGGTAATTGTGTTATTAATGAGCCAAGCACAAAGTCGGTATTACTGAGTATTCATTCATCTTCCAAATTAAATTGCACTAAAAAACATGATTGGCCTACATAACAAAAATAAAAATGCCTTTTTAGAATTCCAACTTTATACATCAATTCTCTGGTCCTTTCTTTAATAAGGAGGATTCATATTGAGCAATTAATTCCTTTATGTACGTGGTTGCTAAAAAATAGGAAATGAAAAAACTCATTTGAAAAGTTGACTTTTAACCAAAGAGCGACACCTCAGCTCTGTGGTTGTTCTTTTAATAAAGAGGATGATAAAAAATTGTGATTTTGGCTTTATTTGTAAGATTGGGCCAGTCTTATAGTATAAGACCGTCCTTTCTAACAATTTTAATATTAAATATGATAAACTAAAATACGTCATAAATATTTTTCCGACCTGTATTTTTACCTTAACCCGGCCCGAGACACGTTCGATGCGACTCATATTTGACTCGACTTGTATTCAACCAGTTCCATATTCTAACACAGCCCAATATATACCCATGTCCTAATTAAAATCCCTGTTTGACCCCAATGAGCCCGTAAATACATCTACCCATTTGGGCATTTGGCCCATAGTACGGTGCTTAATTGCCTACCTTTCTTATTTTCCCTAATAATTTTCATCCTATCTTAATCTCCTTTTTTTTGATTAGTAAGAAGGGATAAAATCCCAGAGACCTACAGCGAGTAGTGTCCCAGAAAGTTCACAAGAAGCAGAAAAACAATAAAAGCGAATATAAAAACAATGTCCTTTCCAACGCGAAAACTTGTGTACTAAGAGACCCTCCTTTGCATAGTCCTTTTCTTCTTCCATGATCTTAATGTTTCCAATTGTTTAACCATTCCGCCAAAATGTAAGGTAAAGTGCCCTTCCATGATTAGCACCCCAACCCAACTCTCATAAGCAGTTTATCCATTGTAAACGGCCAATAAGATATCTTGATCTCGAAAAAATCTTCCAAACCATACTATACAAGTTACGGGTCATTCCCTTCGAAGTCATCGCATTCCATTCATATCATATCCCTTGTGTTTACCCTTTCCCATAATGTTACCATAAAAGTATTACATACATTGGTGATGCAAGCCCTTTCCAAATCCGTCTAAATAGACCAAAGCTAAGAATGCATCCTATATAAGATTCAGTCAGAAAACTTGAAAATCAGTAAGGCTTACCTCTGCTATCGCCTATCAGCCCCCTCAATAGTGCTTACGTCTGCTATCAGCCCCCCTCCTCTTCCAATCCATGCCATACACCAATATTTGATGAACAAAACTACTTAAGCAAATCTTGAAGGTCCAAACTTTCACCAACCCGAAAACCCAACAACCTTCCTAAATCTTTGGTCTTTCTTTCTTCCGCAATTCTATCATTATCGAAGTCATCGTCAGAAAAAAGTTCAATGCTGTCCTCCGAGTTTCCTCCGGCCCTATTTGCAATTTCGTCTCTTAATAATTGGGCAGCTGCTTTCCTGGTCGACTTATTTTTTGATACTTCAGTGCTCTTCCGATTAAGCTCCTTTGACGTAGACCTGGAATTCCTCTTGAACTTTTTCGCATTTAAAATCTTTTGGAAGCCAGGGGGACAATCATCATCAAAAGACGAAATATCTGGTGAAAAAACTAAGTTTGCATCTAATCTCCGCTTCATTAAAATTAAGTCCATTTCCTCATTAATATCATAATTGACATTTCCGATCATTGTTACCGTCTTTTCACTTTTATTTGATTGTTCACCATTCTCAGTTGTAACCACGATCTGAGAAAGATTAGTCCCCTCGCATTCTTGGACACCAAACTGGGCGTGGTTATTGGCAGATAGTGTATCATCCCATTGATGGGACGACAAATTCCGGTTGGGCTCCGGCTGTTTGATGAAACATGTAGTCAAATTTGACCCCTCCCTAACAAAAACCGACTTTCCAATAGATTGTTCATCGATGCTCAAATACACTACCTCCGCAATATACGACATAATATTGGTATCAATCATCATTCTGCAGGTAACAAAGCTATCAGGGCTTTCAGAGCTCGAATCACAGCAAACTAGGATTCCAAATTTACCTGCAATCTTTTCACAAGTATCCCTAGACCATACTTGTGGAGGAATTCCCATTACCTCTAACCAAATCCTCCTGGTATCTCCTTGTTGGTATATATCCCATGGTAAACATGACTAAAGTATTGCATTAGAAGGGGATTTTTGGTCTCAACAGCATCCTATCTTAATCTCCTTCTGCCGCATCTCCCTCATTCAATCAGAAATTAATTATATGAAACTCTTATACGCCTCTTTCTCCTTCACTCAGATTATCCTCAATCAAACTATTTGATCTTCATGCATGAAGGTAACTTACGGGGATTTAGAAAAAAAGTATGTACATTATCGTTTTGCACACAATTTTCGGCTATTGCAGATTTGCAGACGATACCCACACTCTCAATTGATTGTTTTGCATATGCATATTAGCCTTTAACACTTTTTTCCATCATTTTTTTTTTATAGAAAATTAGTTTTTTTTTTTTGGCTTTTTTTAATTCTAATTTCTTCAATCTAAGTAATTTTTCTGAAATATTTTCATTTCATGCAAATTTAACATATCTAATTATTTTTTACCTTATTTAAAAAAAAAATTTGAAAGTGTGCTCATAAACTCTTGAACCTTGTAGATCTAATGACTCGATTTATTAAAATTGTATTCATTAATTTTTTTTAAGAAAATGTTTTTTCATTTTTATGTTTTTTTTTCATTTTTTTTTTCAATATTAGTATTTGTTTTAAATATTAAGGAGTACTTCGTATGATGCTATTATTATTATTATTATAAACATGATTTTTTTTTCAAGAAAAATATTTTTGTATTTTTTTTCTCGTTTTAAAGTCATTTTTTCCTTTTTTTTCGTCAAATATATCCAACCAAGAATAAATTCTGTTTATTATGTTTATGTATTCTATATCAAATTTGTGAGATTTTTTTTAAGGTTGATTTTTTTTATATCATAATCAAGTTAACAATAAATATTAGTTATAATTATATATCAGATGAGCAATTCACATAAAATCAAACATGCGGAGTACATCAAATCAAATTTAACTCTTCTATATAAAAGAGGATGGTTGAACGTGTGTGGGACCTAAGACTTTTCTTTAATTAAAAAAATAAAAAATATACTTTTAACCACAGTGCGACACCTCAGCACTGTGGTTGTTGCTTTAATGAATATGATATTAATGTAAATCTTTCCATTATTAACATCTTAACATATGCTTATTGAACACATTTTAAAAAAACCTAATTAAAATATCAGTTACAAAAAATAAAAAAATATAAGCAAATGGTAATTAAAACGTAGCGAGTATATAATACAATATGAACATCATCTTTTTTTCACCCACCAACTACTCAACGAGTCGGAGTAAGTGACGGATAATGCCACTCACAAAACGAATAGGGAGGACAAGGTGAGGGCACCCCCATGTGCTTCCCTCTCTCCTCTATTTGGGTTATTTGTGAGAGGAAATGGTATCCGTCACTCCAAAGTGACGGATACGTGCCGTCTTCAATGAGATTTTGTGTTCACCAAATATAATGTCATCAACTTGTATTTTTGTTTTATTAAAAAGTAGGCTAATATAGCCCACATAAAATAGGTGGTCAGTATATTGTGGCTAAGAATATTCCATCCATGGGGGTGCCCTGCTATGGTAACAGACTGATGAACTGAAAACAGTATCTGGACACAAAAAAAAAAAAAAAAATCACAGAAATGGCTTCTTCAGCAGCTGTTATCTCATCACATAGCAGGGCTCTTATTTCTCCTAATTCCATTTCTAGCTTTCACAACAATCCTAATTTACCAAAATTAATCCATAATTTACCTTCTTTAACCTCTAATTTTACTGCCTTATCAAGCAGTAAATTAACCATCTGTTCAGTTGCTAAGACCACTACACCAGAAGTTGAGCTTCAGTACAGCAGTAACTTCAGCACACCTGCTCCTAATAACAGTACGCTCTTCTAACCCCCAATATTGCACAATTGTTTGCTTAGATTTAATTGTTTCTACAAGACTCTCAAGAATAAGATTTTCATTAATTGAATACTCACTTACGCAGTGGCGGAACTAACGGGGTTAGCCTGGGACAACGAAATTTCTGAAATTTTTTGTTCAAAGCTCCATTTTTTCTGTTTTAGCTTTATGATATTACTAGTTTGCCTGCTGAGATTTTTCGTCCCCGCTCTGTAAATGGTAGATACGGTATTAATCCGCTTGAACATTGGCGTTATATAGACCCGACCAAACCAACCGCGCCTGATAAGAACAATCTGAATTAGACCAATTTCTATGACTGATCATTTTGTGGCAAACAAAACCTTAATAACCACGATTGTTGACCCGATCTAAATAACTCGTTTGTCATGTCTAGTATTATGATTATTAAGACACTAACAAAAACATTTTTGTCTTTTAAGGTTGGTCTGAATTTGCTAGCAAGGTATCGGGTGAATGGGACGGGTTTGGAGCAGACTTCACAACCGAAGGCAAACCCATTGAACTTCCTGAATCAGTAGTCCCTGAAGCTTACAGAGAATGGGAAGTGAAGGTGTTTGACTGGCAAACTCAATGCCCAACACTAGCCGAACCTCAAAACTTGCTCTTATCATACAAATCTATAAAACTACTCCCAACTGTTGGATGTGAGGCCGATGCTGCCACAATTCACACCACTGATTCAAAGAATATAGGAGGTGAACAAAGTAACAAAACATTAGGCTTTGGATATCAGAGCACAGGTTGTTATGTATCGGTTTGGGTGGTGGACGAGACTGAAAGATACAAAGTGATTGAAGTTGAGCATTGTTTGGTTGATCCTCGGGATAAGGAGTCCCGAGTGAGAGTTATTCAGATTGTTCGATTTGAGGGTTCAGAGATGAAATTGGTGAAGATTAGAGTGTTTTGTGAGCAGTGGTATGGGCCGTTTAGAAATGGCGATCAGTTGGGCGGTTGTGCTATACGTGATTCAGCGTTCGCATCTACTGTGAAGCTAAATGCTTCTGATGTTGCTGGTGCCTGGCAGGGCACGACTGCTCTGGCTAGCTATCAGAGTTCCTCTAATGTGAGTTCATTTTGTGAAAATCACACAGATATTATGTTACTTAAGAGACTTAAAACTTGCAAAGTTTTCCAATCGGAAACAAACCCAAATTTTGCGATCTCAATAAGTCTCAAAGCTCGAATTGACCATATCCAATCTGAACTTTGTTGGATGCGAGATTAATCGGTACGAAATGAGTTGAATTAAATTTCGATTGATCATCCCCGGCCCGTAACCATTGCCAGAAAAATGATCGGGCTTGAAATTAGCCATACAAAAACCTGATAGACATACCTGAAGCACAAAATGACCCAACCCAAGCCGAAATATAAACACGTCCTGGTTTGACCCAAGCTAATTGACCAAGACCGGACCCAAATAATCCATTTGCCAAGTCTAGTAAAGTCAATAGTACGTCTCTCGCATAACATTGATTGATATCTTTACAATAATCTTGGCTATTTTCTTCTTGTGATTTCTAATGTGTCAATTTGACAGGAACTAATCCAAGAAGTCAGGGGAAGCAGCATAGACAAGATTGTCAGAGACGAAAATGATTTGATTGGCCTGCCACGACAGTTATGGTGCTCGCTCAAGGAAGACGGGAATGGTGAAACTTATGCAGAGGCCGGGTGGTTACTAGACCGTGATTTTGCTATTTCATCGACATGTATTCTCTCAAGTGACTGCCAAGTAAAGGTACACGCCTCTACAAAGAATTCAATTTTATCAGTGTCAGATATACATGGTGCTAAAAGGTGCTGTTGAATCTATTTGCATTTTGCAGGAAATAGCTGTTAGGAATGAGACTGCTGCGACAATCACTTGAAATACAGACATGTGAAATATATAAGACTACAGTTTTCTGTAATTCTAAAGATGTCTTATTTTTCTGTTGGTACCGTTGATTTGTTAAATAACGCAAAATCACTCACTAAACTGTAACTGTTTATAGTTCCCACACAAGAAATAAGGATTTTTTGTCAAAAACTACCTTAAAATTAGGGGTACTTGTAAAAATACTACCTTATATTATTTTTCTTGTTTTAGACTACCTTTGTTTTCTCATTTTTTGGTCAATAACTACCTACGCTAAGAGTCTAGACATATATGGTCTGTTTTGCGGCTTTAACCTGTCTCACACGACTCTTTTATGTTTTAATCTTACTTAGGCCTGATTTTGGGAAGTGATGATGTACTTACGCTTAACTTTAGTAGATGTTTGTAGTTATTATTGAAAAGTGAAATTCATAAATTTTTCTTATCTAAAGTCAAATTGTCGATTGAATGCGATTGATCATTGTCGTTTGATGTTAACAAAGACATATGAGATAGGTTAATGTCGCTAAATCGACCAAATCTTGCTATATTTTCGGCATAGGTAGTTATTGACCAAAAAATGAGAAAACGAAGATAGTTTAAAACAAGAAAAATAATTTAAGGTAGTATTTTTACAAATACCCCTAAATATAAGGTAGTTTTTGACAAAAAACCCCAAGAAATAATGATAAAAAGAAACATGGACTACATTTAAGCACAATACTATTTCGATTCATGGCATAGCACATAGTGTTACAGGTTTGAATATTACACTTTCAACCAAAATCTGACAAATCCTGCTTTTCTGCATACCAAAATCCCTCTCTGAATGTCAGGTAAGAAATGAGACTGATACTAGTCGAGCAGACACTGTCCTTCGTAACAAATGATCAGACGAATCAAACAAAGCAGTTAAAGGGAATCATTCCAGAGCACTTGGTATTGAGATTGTATGTTCTACTTTGTCCCACTTCTAAGGCTCTCAACCATACAACCTTTCCGAAAACACACAACTTGAAACGAGGAAGAACATGACTGCGTTTTGTTGTTTCACACGTCCATTGCTGTACAAACCTGCAATCATCATACTGTATGTTCATAAAGGAGTAGGGAAAAGCTGAAGAATATTGAATTGAATCGAAACAAATGACACAAAAGAAAACCTTTATCATTGGACTCGAAGTAATAAGATGAGATCTATGTAACTGACACATAATGACACAAATTGTCACTGTATACTGAGTCATAAATTGTTCTGCATCAGTATAATCGGTAAGCGATCTTGAGAGATATAAGTTGCAAGCTAAATCCAACTCAACTAAGTGAATGTTATGTGGAAACACGAGGGCCTAACTATCAAAAATATATATTTGATCCGTCAATAGTCAACTTAAGCCAAGAGAAAGAAGGATATTAAGAAAAAATCAGCACCGTATGAAACAACTATAGACGACTAGTGAGCTCCAGGAGCGTCTCTCATGCTGATATTCAAGCTGTTGCGCATGGTCCTTCTGCCTATCGCACCATCTCCCTTTCTCATCATTGCTACAAATTCGCCATAATCAATTGTCCCATCCTGAAGTTAAAACAAAACGACCTAGGTCAACATCGCTTATAGGTCCTATGGGAGCATAGCAACTACACCTGTTAAAATATGCCCGTACTCGCAAGTCCAACTGAATCTACTTTTGTAGGATAATAAATCAGTAAAATTTTGACCCCTTACTCAAAACAACTCGTAACTTTAGGGCTAGGGTTGAACAACTTACATTATTTTGATCCACTTCTTTAATTACATCTTCAAGGAAGAGATCATTGAGTCCCTGCTCTTGACATGCTTCCTGGAGCTCATCAATTGTAATAGATCCACTGCCATCCTTGTCAAAATACTGAAATGCAGCCACAAGATGTTCCTCGCGTTCGAGCTTATTTAGATGAATAGTGGCAGCTATAAATTCCCCATAATCAATGGTACCACTATTGTCAATATCAGCCTGTGAGATAAAATGGTTAAGAAGAAAGATGGTTTAAAGAAGGAAGGTGATGTCACTAATAGAACACTTAATCTCCAGTATCGTCAAAACAAAAGGAATAACGATTTAGGATAATATACAATATTAAGAGTATCATGATCCAAGATCCCAATTAGAGAATAATTTTTTTCTTCAACACAGTTTCCACGATCTATCTTAACATGCCAAATTGTAAGTACAGAAATACAGCTTATAAAGTTCACATTAGTCAAAACCGTGTAGCAGATGATATACTATGAAATAGGTTATCCCGCCCAGAAGTCAGACTCTAAACAATCCTTGTGACAAATATAGATAATACTTCTACCTATGACAAATGAACAAAGGGAGCAATGCATTTTCAAAATGTCCTAAAAAAACATGTAGTGCAAGCAGTGGCAAATCGAAAACTGCATTGGATGACTGATACTTCACAATAGAAAGAACTGCAGCCTCTTTGTGTTGCTAACACAAGGGCAAGTTTGTGTACATCCGACCCCTCCTTACCTCGCAATTTGTGGGAGCCATTGAGGCCTTGGGGTAATCCGGTAATTGTTGTTGTTTCAACACCATATTTGAATAAAATAAAAGAGAAAAAAATATTTTACGGTGGTAAAAATCCCAGTCATGACACATGGGTCTACCAATGAGTGTGAATGTGCAATCAAACCACCAGACTACAATTCAGAAGCAAAATTCACTTTCATAGAAATCAAAGAATAGGTTGTGTTGGTGCCAGTGAAAAAAACAAGAGTGTTTGAAACAAAAGGAAAGGTATCACCAGTTCAATAAAACAGCATTACCGCATCCATCAGATCACGAATCTCTGTATCTTTAAGGTTTGAACCGTATCTTTTTAAACCAGCTTTAAGCTCCTCAAATGTAATTGCACCACTGTTATCAGTATCCATCGACTGAAACATTTCTCTCAGTCCAGCAATTTCCTCCTCTGACAAATTTTCAGCTATAACCTGCCAGCAAAAAGACGGAGAAAGGAAGATGAGTATCTCTTCTGTTTTGTTCTCAATTAAATTTCTTTACAATCTATTTTATTTGTTGTAAAAATATATTTAAGCTGAAAACAAACTGGAAAAGATTCGAGGACAAACTATTAAATTCAGGAAACCACAGTAAGATTCGGAAAAGAAAACTACCAGAATGGAATGCCAACCTAAACAAGGAAGTTAAACTTTAATAAGATGCATACCCTTAAAGCCATTTTTTTCAGCTTGTTCATAGCAGAGAAGTGTTTGAGACGAGAAAGAACAGCAGGGTCCAATGCTCTATCAGGTGCGACCCCATTTTCGCAAATCCAAGGATGAC
This sequence comes from Silene latifolia, assembly GCF_048544455.1. Taxonomy (NCBI): domain Eukaryota; kingdom Viridiplantae; phylum Streptophyta; class Magnoliopsida; order Caryophyllales; family Caryophyllaceae; genus Silene; species Silene latifolia. Next base: position 54,077,835 of record NC_133536.1, read on the forward strand.
CTAAAACATAGTAACTCTAATTTGGTAAACCAGGTTCCCACAAAACATAACATGAGAGAAATATTAACGTCCATATAGCCTTATACTCCCTCCTATTCACTATATTCTTCCCTATTTCCTTATTCGAATTATTCGGGTTTTCTTCCCTATTTCCTTTTTTGGGTTGATTTGTGTGGTCCAAATTAAATTGCATGTGGGGTAGTGTGTTTTGTGTGGTCCAAATTCACTTTCTTATTTCTTGTGCAAAAAGGAAAGGGGAAGAATAGTGAATAGGAGGGAGTATATGAACCGCATAAGCTAACTGAGTGTCAGGGAATATAACTCACATAAGACCTGATGGGCAGTTAATCTTTCTGAAGGTTGCAAACACAACATCTTTCTGATAAGATCCTTTGCACTATCAGAAATTAAGGGCCATGGATCCGAGTCAAAGTCAATCTGACCCTTCAAAACTTCATCAAATATTCCCTGTTGTGTTTCTGAGCAAGAAAACATGAAAGAAAATGAAATCAATGTTTATGAATTGGAATGATGACCTATTTTACTATAAACGGCTAGAAATAACCGACATGGGTGCCTGTCCAAGTATCAGACTTGGGCATTTTTATGAAAATGCTGAGTGTCAGACACAGATATATGAAGTAATATGAGGAGTAAAATAAGCTGACAGCATAAGGACATAAATATTGCAAGAACTACATACCAGCCCAAAATGGAGGTACACCACTGAGCAAAATGTATAATATAACTCCTGCAGTCCATACATCTGCCTCTGGGCCATAGCGCTTCAAAAGAACCTCGGGTGCAACATAGTAAGGGCTTCCAACCACATCAGTAAACACCTGACCTGCAGTAACAAATCACCTTCATTTACTCTTCCAAAATTGGAAACTCGGTGCTAATTAGTGAGAGCTTACAAATGTCAAATAATATCTACACAATCTGAAGAGATTGACTCATGTAATTGGGCAAGTTCTTTTTCATTTTAGTTTTTTTTTTTTTTTTCATTTTTGTCATCATTTTGTAGATTAACAGATAAAGTTGGTCTCACATTATATAAATATGAGACAGTGTCTATAGAGGCTAACTTTATCATCTAAGCAGCTGCAATTAAAGCAATTTAGCTCAAAATTAAAATTTAGAAAGTACAGAGTGAACACTAGGAATCTAGCGAAAACAACATGACCAAAGTTCTAATATGTGGTCTTTGCTTTCAATAGCTCAATGGTAGGCTCATGGCATACAATGAAGCTGAAAGCCATGCTTTCACTATATGACTACAAATTAATCGTGTGTCACGACTATACTAATAAAGTAATAATACTTACCTACAGTGAATTACTATAGCGTTTCAGATATAAATTGGAACTAAACGAAACGTAAAGACAATGTCAAAATGGAAACCAGCAAGGGGACAGGGAAAAGTTACTTGCTTTAATACCTGGTTTGAAGAAGACCGACAACCCAAAGTCGATGGCTTTGAGTGAAAAATCATCATCCTTATTAACCAACAAGAAATTTTCAGGCTTGAGGTCCCTATGCATTACCCCAAGAGAGTGGCATGTCTCCACAACCCCAACTACAATCTTAGTCAATTCAGCTGCTTTTCTCTCACTGTACTGCCCTCTCTGAATGATACGGTCAAACAACTCTCCCCCAGAACAAAGTTCCATCACAATATGTACATATAATGGATCCTCGTAGGCACCCTTAATGGTCACAATATACTTGTGACCAGCCAAATGGTGCATTATTTGAATCTCTCTCCTAACATCCTCTAAATCCTCCTTGGATATCAACTTCCTTTTCGATATGGATTTACATGCATACTCAATCCCAGTAGCAATCTCAGTACATAAATAAGTAGTCCCGAACTGCCCTTGCCCCAATTTACGACCTAACATGTAAAGATCACGGATGTTTTCCGTTTGATGACCCAACACAAAGTAAGCTTGGGTATCATTTTGCTTCCTCATGTTATTATCTTTACTAATGGCCACTACAGCAGGGTTATTATCTTTCTTTGGAGGGTTTTCGCGGCCGAATTCTTGGTTTATAAGCTCTTGGGTCCTCAAACTAGTGGGAGAAAGATCAGAAGGGTTTTTCTTTGAGTAATGACTACTAGTGGTATTCGAATTGGTGGAAGGTGAATGATCTTCGGGCTTATTTTCGCCCTGAAAAAAATTTGTCCCGAAAGAACCCCGACATGTGTTGCCCATGAAACAATCTCAATTCCTCCAACTTCTTACAAAAACAGGACAAAGCTCAAATCTTTCACATTCAACACCAAAATTTCTCATCCAACCAATATAATTACTCTGAAACAACATAAACCCACCAAAAAACATCAACAATTACATCCAAATTAACAGTCTTTTCACAGCTTAATCAACAACATTAACAATTATCAACTTTTTAGCAACAAAAGGCAAACAAAACACTTAGTTCCAGGGGCGAACATAGAAATAAAGTTTTGGGGTAGCAAATTTTTCTAATATTGTTTTATACTTATGTTAAGCTCCATATATAACAAATTTGGGTAACAAATATCCATAATTTTAACCATTTTCTGAAATTTTGGGGGTAGCGAGTGCTACCCTTTGCTACTAGCTAGGTTCCCCTCTACGGCTCTACTTACAGTGAACTGAGATTTAGGAAAAGAAAAGTAGCAAACAATAGTTTTAACTAAATAAAGCTAAATCAACAAATAAAAATGAGAAATAAATGCAAAATTAGGAAAGTAGATCTAGCTAGCAGCTGTATCCATGTACAAAGAAAGAGAGAAAGGAGAGAAGAAAAGTATACCAGAGTGCAGTGAAGGATATGATTGAAACAGTAATCATAAAAGAAGAGAAGAGAGATTTATTAGTGAAGACTTTAAGATGTGATGATCAGCTGACAGAAAGATCTTTCAAGGCAAATTCCTTAGCTCATGTTGATAACAGTTAAGGTATAAAATCATCACAAATTCTACGGGAGATATTCGTCTATAGTTATAAACGAGTTAAATATTAACTCACTTTAAGCATAAGACAAACAATAAATTGCATGGTGGGGCTCAAAAATATCACCATTTTAAACATATTTGACCCACCTTTCACTTTAGACGGATATATCCATCTATAGTGAGACTAATTGTAAAATCATTGATTGCTTATAATCATTTATTTAATTTTTTTTTTTTCAGAGAGAGATAATTCATTAATAGAACGATACTTAGAGATGTATAGGGGAAAACCAATTTGACAATTGAACTCGTCCTCGTATTATTTTCATGCAACAGTTTGATTCACTAGGAGAGAAAATTTACCTTTTATAATTTACATTTTTATTGGTTCCAAACATCGTTGACAAATAACTTTATCCGACAAGCGACGAACCATCGACGAATTACTCTTGTCTTTATTGCTAATGAAACTAAATTAGGAATAACTGGAAAATACCTGAAATAAAGGACTGAAAAATGATTCATACCAAAAAGGAGACTTTTATTGACTAAACGATTGATATGCTCATGATAGTGTCAAATATTATCGGATCAATTAGTTGTTATTAGCTAAATAAAGTATCTAAAGTAAATAGTTTAATAATAGATTGAGAAAGTTTCGGGTTATGTAGGGAGTTCGCATTTCTAATGACTTAAACCTCGGTTTTGTAACTCTTTTTTATGCTTGTAATAGTCGATTGTTATTAATGGTGTAGATGGCTTGGAGGTCAACTCAATGTCAACAAAAGTCAACGCCGGCCGATCAACAAAGTCAATGTCTGGTCAACTAGAAGGAAGAGGTAGATAAGTCATATGAATCCCTCAACACGGAGTCAAGACGGGAGGATAACAAAGTGAAGACAAGTTTTGAAGCTCGAAGATCAGACCTCCATCGCAGCCTACGACACCATCGCAGCCACGTCATTAGAGTCACGTCTTTTGCGTAATTGGAGGCCCAAATCCCATGTTTAACCTAAAAAGGGGTGCAGCTCCATATATACCCAACACTTTTGAGATCTAAAAATCATCTTACTTAGAGACTAATCTTGTAATAACTAAAACTTAATCTTTCTTTAATTTATGTAAATTTTTCTTCATTTAGTGCATTGTAATCAAATTATGGAAGGCTAAACTTCCTTTCTTAGTGTAATTCATCCTAATTTCCATTCCTAAGCAATTGTATGAACCTTTAATCCTTTCCTTTGTTAATTAATGTATTTCCTTTGTGTTTATTGTTGAAGTTGGATTAATATGTGCTACAAATGATCACTCTTTCATGTGAATGTCTAACTAGTGCATATTCTATGTTGGTTAGCTAAATCTTGCTTGGAATTAGTAGAAGCATTCTCATTTGTTGCATATTTTACTTAAAGTTTGCATCTTTAGGAGAAGGTTATACATGTGTGTTCTTTGTTAGGTTGTCTTCATCTAACCAAAAGCATATTTTATCATTGTTCAATTGGAATTGTTGTTATTGCTCTAGGTTGTATGTCATGTGTAGTTTATATGCATGTATCCATCTTAAAAGGATCTCTCACATGATTTAAGGTGTTTGGTTATCATCTTTTGAACAATTGTCTTAGATTATTAGAAGGGGAAGGAAAATAGGGGATTATTAGCTTAAGGTTTGGTAAAAGGGTTGGATTGAACCAAGTTTTCTCTCATTATTGTCATTTCTTTGCATACCAAGTGTTTATTAGATTGTCTTTCAAGTAAATGTCACAACTTTCTTATTAATTATGTCACCAATCAATTCAAACCTCTCTTATTTATGTTCAGCACTTGTCTATCATTGTTTATAACCATTATGTGTTTATAAAGTTGATTAGTGAGTCTTAGTTTTATTATTAGAGTCTTAATTAGTGATTAATAGTTCAAAAACCGAGTCTTTAGTTTACGAGTCCTTCTCTTGGGTTCGACCCTTACTTTTACTTTACTACTTTCTTAATTGGAATAGTTAGAGCCAAGTTAAGTTATAAATTAGTAATTTGATAGAGTAATTAGTTAATTACGACACCTAGTTATTTTCCTATCAGCTCATATGCATACTATTGATTGGAAGAGGAAGCAAATTTGGAGCGCACCATCGATTGATAATTGGTGAGAGGCGGCGTGTGAATAATGGAGGCTATGGTTTCTTAGAGTGTTTTTTACAAAGAGATTGAATTTTATTTAAATTTTTGATTAAGATAATTTTGTTAGTAGGATACTTGTGTATTATCCACTCTTTATATTTAAAGAGTTTTTTTAGTTTAATCTTAGTGAATTCAATTCGTCAATGTTGTCCATCTATTATAGATAGATTAGGGAAAAAAGGATTATACATCGGATGTACTACATTAGACTTGATATATAATTGAGTTTATGTGTATTTTTTTTTTGAATTTTATAAAGGTTAAAGGTTACACTTTTGTTTTTTTATGTCAAAAATCAAATTTATCTAAGCTTATATGTAATGTTTTTGAGTTATATTGTAATTTTTTGAGCTTAATGTTTAGGTGAACGAACTCAGAAACTTTATGGCAAAGCTCATAATCTCTAAAATAAAACTCAAAATTTTATTATAAATCTCAGAAATTACAACATCAGTTGTAGTACATCAGATATATAATCCATTAACTGATTTTTATAAACGGCATGTTCGTAAATTTTTAATATACTAGTATTAACGTCCATCCCCGCCCGAGCTACTTCTATTTACCATTTAAATTTTATTTTGCATGACATAAAACTACGTTAGATTTGTCTAACTCATATATTTATCATTTATAATATATTTTTCTATGACATATGTAGAAATTATAATTAAATGTAAAATTTACAGACAAACTATCAGAAACATTCACTACTCCCGTCCTCAATATCATTACTTTCATTAAATCCCTAGTTAATAATTTCCCGTTCACTATTAATGCGGTTACTATTGTATCTCTGACTACTCCCGCTATATTTTTTTTCGGTTAAATTCACTATCCCCTTTAATTTTATCAAACTTATATATTTAAATAAATAAAATAATTTCCTTAAATCGATTGGTTAGCTAACTGTTCATAATTTCTCTTATTGTTACTACTTTTACTTTCACTGTATTCGTTGTTACTATTGTTACTTTCACTACTTCCGCCGTCATTATTGTTATTTTCACTACTCACGCATCAATACAGTAAATTTCACCATTACCGCATTGATACAATTAATTTCACTACCCTCGTTGTTGCTGCTATTATTTTAATGATCCTCTCTGCTATTATTGTTACCTCATATTTACTACATCCACGTGATTTGAATGACACCTGTAGAGGTTGTATGCACTCTGTAGGAGGTGTCGATTTGTATTCTTGAGAGGGTCACTGCGACTTGTTCTCTCTTGAATGTTGTAGCTTGAACTTGAATTTCTTGGGCAGGCGGCACAGTTTTGGTGTGCTTGTTGACTGCTTGCAGAGGTGTCTTGCAGAGGGAATTTATAGAGGTTTTGTGTCTTCTTCTCTCTGAATTTTATGATTATGATTTCTCTCTAACCTTGAAATGAATGGGAATGGCTCTATTTATAGATTTCCAATCCCCCTTGGTGGACTTTGGCATTCACAGGCCCATTTATGGGTTTATTAGTGAATTTAGCCCAAATTTGATTCTTTTCGGGTTTAGTAATCCAGATAACCCATTTTATAATCCGAGTCGACCCGTATTTCATTTAATCGGGGCAAATTAATTAAATCGAGCTAAAATTTAGTATTAACTCAGATTCAATTGATTTATTTTATTTATTCGGCACATTAATAAATTTTTCGTGCCTACAAATTGCCCCCTCGGGACCTTGTCACGTGCACTTTTAGTGTCTTGATGTGGCGAGGTCTCGATTTATTTTGGCTTTGACTTGGAAGTCGATGTGTACCCAAACTTGTCGTAAAGGTAGCTTTTTTGACGTCACCCTCTCATTTTTAGGCTTGGAGGATAACATTTTTTTTTTGCTTGATTTGAAAGTAGGTACCCGAACTTGTCGTAAGGATGACCCATCTTTTTTAACGTCACTCTATCATTTTTTGATTTGGCGAGCGACTTTTTTGTTTGACTTGAAAGTTGATGGCACCTTAACTTATCGTAGAGGTAGTCCATTTTCTTTATAACGTCACCCTATCATTATCCGACTTGGCGAATGACATGTTGACTTGGGAGTTGACGGGCACCAAAACTTGTAGTAAGCTAATTCATCATTTAGTGACTCCTGTCATTATCTGACTTGACGGATGACCTATCACTGAAGTGCCCGATCTTTCTTCACAAATGAGACGTAGAACAATGACTCATTTATTTAAAGCCGCAATCTCTTTTATTCTATTAACTTGCCATATCTCTTAACCTTGGAAAATAGGAAATAAGGTTCCTTGTGAAAAAACCTTATGCATGAGAGATGTCCTAGTCGAGTAGTCGGTTTCTATTTTTTAGTCTCATACGGCTGCACGTCTTCTAAGTAGGGTTTAGAATAAGACAGATCCATTCCATCCAAACCTATATATATTATACTCTCCTTCAAGCCTTTTCATGCCATCATCTTTGAGACCTCCTCGCGCACGGTTGCCTCCTCAATTTTTTTTATTTTCACCTCAAGTCGTCACGGTCCTTTTCTGATCTCCGTCTTTTGACTTCGGAACAAAGGAAAATAAAGGTGATTTCTCTTTTCATTGCCTTGTAAATAACTTGATAATTTTATTCACAAGTTCACGTAAGAATACGTAAAGTTCGACCCTTTGTTTAGTTTCATTGTTTTCTCCTTTGACTCAATGTGTGTATGGTGATCAAACTCATGGACTCCGTCACTTACGCTTGACAATTAGTAATTATCTTAATGTTTGAGGCTCTGAGCATTCATTCTAATCATAAAGAAACGTGACTTAATCAATATTGATTTGAATATCAATTGTAATGACACTGCTATTTTTTCCTTAGACAGCAAGGTACTTCTCCGTTCCCGAAGTTTGCGGCGGTGGGCGAAAACCGAATAGCAGGTAAGAAATCTCTTGCTTTCTGCAACTCTCGACATCAAATTATGACTACTCTGGATTCTTGATTTGTTTACGAAACTCTGGCTGTGTGTACATACTTGATATAATTTTCGTTATAAGAACATTCATCCTATTCCGACGAACACTCACGCACTGTCTTGACCATTTCTGATTCGTGCTCCTGCGTACTATTTGCACTTGATTTGAACTTTGATTCAGCTATTATTATTGTTCAGAACTCCGCTTTCGATACGGACCGATGGGACAAGATGAACTTTGATATTAAGAATGATGATAATGATGAAAACCTCATGCATCTTTGCGTTTTTCTAAAAAAAAGTGAAGTTTGGTATATGAAAGTGCATGGGTTTTATTTGTTTTCAGAGGTATTAGTGGACACCAATGCACCCTTACTCTTTTTTAATATCAAATCAATGTTCATATAAGCAGCTGAGGTCGGCACTTGTGTTTAGTGGGTTGACATTGCAAAATTAATCAGAAGTTTGTAAGGTGGCAATTTTGTCTTTTCTTCATGCATTGTTTGCCACGTTTGTTTTTTTTAAGGATGTTTGCAGGTTCAGACCAAACCGTCGTCTACTTATCAACCTAAGTGGATTCACTCCGGTCGGATCATTTCGACTCTCTTCGGGATTGTCATGCAATGTACCTGATCCGTCGACCGCTTAAAGATGTGGAAATTACTCCGGTCGGATCATTTCGATTCTCCTTTGGAGTTATCATGCAATGTACCCGATCCGTCGACCGCATGATGATTTGAAGCTATTCCGGATCATGTAATATACCGACTTGTCGACATGAAGAAACTATGAGCTAATCCGAGATGGGTCATTTTGGTTTCTCTTTGGAGTTACCATGCAATGAACCTAGCTCGTCGACTGCAGGAGGTGTAAGAGACAAGAGACTGCGAGCTACTCCGAGTCATGCAATGTATTGACTCGTCGACAGAAGAAAGACGACGAGCTACTCTCCCAGGAGATGTCATGTAGTATACCTGACTTGTCGACTCCAAGAGGCTACGCAATGCATCAAGTTAAATACATCAAGAAATTTGTCAACGACATGAGGAAGAAGATATACATCCCAGATTATTGCAACTTATTCTTGAGAAGTCTCTACGAGCAATGGCGTACATTTCTCTAAAGCACATAATATGCACTTAACAAGATCAAGACAACATGGTTTAAAGAGGCATGGTTTTTATTTGGAAGTGTGGCTGCACTTGAACAAAGTGTTTGTCCAAATTGCCTACGTACTCACAAAGTTGACAGGGGTGACAACTTGTAAGATCAAGCCAACGTAGTTCATAAAGAGGGATGATATTTGTTTGGAAGTGTGGCTGCACTTGAGCTACATGTTCACCCAAGCTGCCTACGTACCTGTAAATCACGAAGCACTTTACAAGATCAAGCCGACGTAGTTCATGAGGGATGGAAGGATTTTTTTTTTTTTTTTTTGTATGCAGTTTAGCCTCTTGCTTAGGAGCTTTTGTCTGCAGTTTAAGCTCTTGCTTAGGAGCTTTCATTGTTGAGCCTCAAGAATAGTAGCGCTTCAAGAATTTTCCGTTGATTGGACCGACACGCACACCGTCTTCATCAACAATCTTATAAGCACCATTTGTGTAGACCTCCTGTACCACGTATGGACCATCCCACTTAGAGGTGAATTTACCAACTGGCTTATGAGAGGTGATGATTGGTCTTAAATCGCAAGGACGAGGTCTCCTACTTGGAAAGAACGAGGGCGCACCTTTTTGTTGAATGCGCGTGACAACCTTGCTTGATAGCACTGGAGCTTTTGTTGAGCCTCTAATCTCTTTTCATCGAGAGCTTCCAACTCTGCTAATCGCAATTTGTCATTCTCATCATCGTGAGTCCCTCCCGAATAGCAATGCGTAAGGAAGGGATCTCGCAACTCCAAAGGCAACACGGCCTCCACTCCATACACCAACGCGTACGGGGTTGCCTGAGTAGGTGTTTTGTATGTGGTACGATATGCCCACAACGCCTCACCAATTCTTTCATGCCAATCTCGCTTTGACTTTGCTACTACTTTTCTCAACAAGTTGCAAAGAGTTTTATTGAAGGCTTGACCAAACCATTTGCGAGAGGCATTGTACATGGATGACTTGTATTGTTTGAACTTGAATTTTTCTCCCAGACTTGTCATCAGATGGTTGAAAAATTGTTTCCCATTGTCAGTTGTGATACGTTGAGGTACACCATATCTGTAGATGATTTGGGTTCTAATGAAGTCCACAACATTTTCTTTCTTCACTTCCCGTAGTGTGATGGCTTCTGCCCATTTTGAGAAATAGTCAGTGGCAACGAGGATATACTCGTGTCCATTTGAGGCCTTTGGAGTAAGAGGTCCCACAACATCAAGTCCCCAAGCTTCAAAAGGCCATGAAGAAACAGTAGGATGCAACGGCTCCGACGGTTGGTGTATGAAGTTTGCGTAGAACTGACAGGGTTCACATTTTTTTGCAAAGTCCATACAATCTTGCACTATGGTTGGCCAGTAATACCCCATTCTCTTTACACGATCATGAAGTTTAGGCCCAGATTGATGAGCACCACAAATGCCAGAATGAGCTTCATGCATTGCTTGATAACCGTCCTTGCTTAGACACCTCAACCATTGGCACGAGAAAGAACGTCCGTAGAGCGTCCCTTTATAGTGAATAAACTTTGGAGCACGTCGACGTATCTCAACCTTGTGTGCGGGATCATCGGGTAATTTTTGGTGGTCCAAGAAATCAATGATAGGTTGACGCCAATCATCTTCATCATTTTGTGTAGACGCATATCATGTTGGTTGTGTCTACATTTTCTTCTCCTTCAAGCAAAGATACTGCCCAACGGTTGCAGACTGGGACTTGCATAGACTCTTCGCCCCCGGTGCCAAAGTGGTCGCAAGATTAGCAAGCGCGTCACCCAACTTATTGGCACTCCTTGGTACATGACCAACATGGATGTCGTCAAGTTGATTCAAGTGAGTTGTAATGCCCGTTGATGGTAGGGGATCAAGTCTTCCTTTTTCACTTCATATTCACCAAGAACTTGGTTGACCACTAACTCTGAGTCTCCGTAGATGTCCATATCCCTGACGCCTATTTCAATCGCCATTTGAAGGCCGAGTATAAGGGCTTGGTATTCTGCCATATTATTTGTACACAAGCGAGTGAGTGTAAAGGCATATGGCATAAGATGATTTTGTGGAGTTACGAATACAACTCCAGCTCCAGCTCCATCTTGCCTTGCGGCAAAGACCGTCAAAGTACATTTGCCATGGAGGTAGGACGTCCACATAGAAAATTTCTTCTCCTGGGAGGTCATCTGAAATTTCCCACTCTGCCGGCACTGGATGATCAGCAAAGAAGTCGGCGATAGCTTGACCTTTCATGACCTTTTGAGGCACGAACACCAAGTTATCTTTGCTTAAGCAACATTGCCCATTTTGCAAGTCTTCCAGACAAGACTGGTCTTGAGAGTATGTACTTGATTGGATTAGCTTTTGAGACCACATGTATGGTATGCGCCTGCATATAGTGCCTCAACTTCTGGATGGCAAACACCAAAGCAAGACATATCTTCTCTATAGGTGCGTAATTCAACTCAGCTCCAACCAAGGTACGACTCAGGTAGTAGAGTGCTCTCTCCTTGCGGTCTTCAATTTCTTGAGCACACATTACCCCCAGTGAGCGTTCTTGTGCTGTAATGTAGAGGACCAGTGGCCTTCCTGGAATTGGTGCCCCCAGCACTGGCGCGCTGGCCAAGTACTTCTTGATGCTATCAAAAGCATTTTTGCATTTTTCATCCCATTGAAATGGAGCATCCTTTTTCATGAGATGGCTAAACGGCTGGCAACGCCCGGCTAAGTTAGAGATGAACCTTCGGATGTATGCCAAACGTCCTTGCAATCCGCGCAACTCTTTCAATGTCTTTGGTTCCGGCATTTCGTTGATAGCTTTGATTTTTGTTTGGTCAATTTCAATGCCTCTATGCCTGACCACAAAACCTAAGAACTTCCCAGATGTGACTCCAAATGCGCACTTGAGTGGATTCATCTTGAGTTGACATTTTCTAAGTCTTTCAAAGACGGTTCGAAGGTCTTTGATATGGTCTTCTCTTTTCTTTGATTTGACAACCACGTCATCAACATAACACTCTATTGTTTTATGCAGCATGTCATCAAAGATCTTTTGCATTGCGCGTTGGTACGTAGCGCCAGCATTCTTCAATCCAAACGGCATGGCTGTGTAGCAGAAGATCCCTTTTGGGGTTCGAAAACCTGTTGCTTCTTGATCTTCAGGTGCCATATGTATTTGATTGTAACCAGCAGTACAATCCATGAATGAGAGGGCTTCATGACCAGTGGTTGCGTCAATCATCAACTCTGTAACTGGCAAAGGGAAGTCATCCTTTGGGCATGCATCATTAAGGTCTCTGAAGTCGACACATATGCGCAGTTGTCCATTCTTCTTTCTGACTGGGACAATGTTTGCTATCCAAGTAGAATATTTGACTTCTCGAATGAAACCTGCTTCAATGAGTTTATTGACTTCCTTTTCAATTTCAGGTACAAGCTCCGGCCTGAAACGACGTTGAGGTTTCCTTTTGGGATTGGTGCCTTTCTTGATTGCTAGACGATGAACTGCAATTTTTGGGCTGAGTCCAGGCATCTCCTTATAGCTCCAAGCGAAGACATCCTTGTACTCGACCAACAACTTGTAGTACTCCTCTTCTTCTTCCTTAGTCAACAGAGCACTGACATAAATGGGCCGAGGATCTTCAATAGTTCCCAAGTTGAGTTCCTTGAGTTCATCTACGATCGATTGCCCCCGTCTTCAAGTGTTTCGGGGCTTCATCCGCCTCAACTTCTTCGTTCTCATCAGGTATCTCTTCTACTGTGATGTGATATGACGACGTTTTAATTTCTAAGTCACATGATTTCTTTGTATCACAGGGACGTGAAGATGAAGGCACAAGCTGAGGCACAAGCTCTTCGGCATTCTTTTGCTGGCCAGTAAGAACTAGTACGCGCCTCCTTGCTTTGAGTGGCTCATGTTGGATGATATCCACTACTTGCATACGCTTCATGCGAGATGATATTGCGCTTCTCAAGTCATCGCTTACTCTTACTTCTTCTTCATTTTGTGTTGCAGAAGTTGAGAGAGGACGACCCTTGCCACTATTCTTCTTGGGAGCCCCTAGTCGACTGAAGACTGTTTTTGATGGACCGCCCAAGCGTTCGTGTATTGCGCCCTTCTTGTTTATGCGCAACAAAGGAGTTGACACTTTGACTTTACTTTCTCCTTGATTGCCAAGCCTAGCAAATACAGAAATGTGTTTGGTTGAAGCACTTGGTCTCCCTAACCTTGTGAATATAGAAGGGTGACACTTCTCTACAGGTGGACTTATTCGATCGAAGACTGAAGATGGATGCATCTTTTCCTCTCCTTCATTTTCTTCGACCTCTTCTACTGTGATGTGCTGAGAAGACGCAGTAGCCCCTTTTCTACGAGCACCAATCTTCACAGGCGCAGGAGACTCATATCCGAGCCCAGCCCTGGTCACCATGAAGCTCCCATCTTGCTTGAACACTTCATGTTGCGCTTTGTTCGGGCACGTGCGGCTCAACTTCTATAACTTTGCCGAGAGGAGTCGGATTTGTAAAGTCATATCCAGCCTTTGCCAGTAGCTTGTAAGCATTGGAATCAAATATCCCCTTGTTTCCCTCACTTGACGATTGACTGGATGAACAGACAAAACCATTCGGAGGAGGTCTCACAATCTTCGTTTGAGATGAACTTGGTAGAGGTGTAACGACTTTGGCCACCCATTCCTGCTTGAACATCAGACTTGACTTTTTATCCTTAGGCTCTGTCTTTGGTGTTAGACACTCTGCAAAAGGACGCTCCCCATCTTTGCGGCGAGACTTCAGGATGTAGCGTAGTACTGGTGGTGTAGTTTTCTGCGTCGTCTCTTGCTTCTTGGGTGATGCGGCAGGCGTAGCTGTTTTGCTGGCCTTGTCTACATCTTTCTTAACATCATTTTCTTTAGCAGGATTTGCAGCACTATCTTCTTTGATGATGTTCTTTTCCCGCTTACCCCCTTTTCCTGTTGAAGAGATGGTGGTTGACATGAACTCACTGGAAGTACCATTCTCTTCAAAGAATTTTGCGTCAGCGAAGAAAGAGTCGACCTTAGAGAAAGGTTTGACGTCTCCGTCTATCTTCCTTTCACCACCACGATAATATTTCAAGCATTGATGGAGGGTTGAGGCGACAACTCCGTTTTCGTGCTTCCAAGGTCGTCCCAGCAATAGTTTGAACGATGTCTTGCCATCCATGACATGGAACAACGTGTCGGAAAAAAGATCACCCATGGTAAGGTTTACGCGGATCATGCCAACTGCGCGCTCCCCATTCAAGTTGAAACCATGAATCATTGTTCGACTATTGGAGAGTTCATCCATCGTGATCCCCAATTCATTCATAGTGGCTTTTGGCATGAGATTGACTCCTGAGCCTCCATCTATTAAGATGCGCTTGACCTTTTGCCCCCGGATGTACCCGGACACATAAAGTGGCCTGTTGTGAGGTTTGGATCCAAGAAGTAAATCCTCATCTGAAAAACTCAAGGTGCGTTGCGCAGAGACACATCCAGTTGATTGCTCAAGAGGCTCAATTTTTTCTTTCATCTTGCCCGCATACAACTCAGGCTTCTCAAGTCCTTGAATTATCAGCTGACGCTTCTCTTTAGGTAGATGAAAGATTTGCTTCCATCCCATGTTTGTAGGAAGGGCGTGAAGAGCAGCCACTATTTCGTTCTCCTTTTCAGAACGCAACTGTTGAGGCAATACCGTATCATCTGGGCCTCCTTCCTCTATATTCTTTTTATCATCACCACCTTCCGTAGCTGAGACGGTGCACACGGTAACCTTGTTTAAGAAGTCTTGTGGGAAAAATTCTTTTAAGATGACGGGACTCGGTGGTTCTTGCTCAAGTATATCGATAGGCAAGACATGTGGTTTGACCACTGTTTTGGACTTTCTCTTTCCCTTCGTCTTGCGAGATTTCGTCCCTTTTGATTGTTTTCTTCGACGATGAACAAGTTGCGCTGTCTGTCTTGTTTGTTTCTTTGACTTCTTGCGCGTAACCAAAGTCCAACCTTCATCGTCATCTTCATGCTTCTTTTCCTCATTCTTATCCTGAGGAGGTAGTCTTTCTTCCAATGGCATTGGAGGTAGTGACGACAATGACCCTTGGATCCGTAATGCCACAGGCTCAAAACTCCCGAACTGCAACATATACACACATTGTCCTTGTCGTATAATTGGCTCATTAGGTTGCTCCAAGACTACAGTAGTTTGATTTGTGGTTACTGTGTCATCCAAGTCAAGAATGATCTTCCCTTCCTTGGAGAGCTGCATGATTTTCTCCTTGAGTGTTATACACTTTTCAATAGGATGACTCACCAGCCTGTGATAACGTGAATTGGGATCGTTTGTCTTGTTTGCTTGCTCGGGCGCTTGGACTCGGCAATTGTATAACCTTCTTTTCTAAGAGGTCATCAAGCATTCCGGACAAGTCGAATCTGGGAATGGGTATTTCTTTGCCTGCAACTCTTTCAATGTAGGCTTGTCTCGTTGGTAGTTGTAAGAGAATGACTCTTTCTTCTTTTCATACTTAGGCTTTGACGATATTTTCACAGGTAAACTGCTGGTTTCGACGACCATTGTTTCCTTTGTTGGCGATTTGGAGTTCTTATCAGTTTTCTTGAACTCCTTCTTTTCACTTGGCACCTTAGAAGAACTTGGTCGAGCACTACCATGTTCTTTGATTGTGATCTCCATGTCATGGGCGCGGGTAGCCAGGTCTTGGAAGCTCTTTGGCATGATCCCTTTCAGGATGTAAAGAATGTCCCATTTCATCCCGTTGACGCACATTTCAACTGCTGACGCTTCACTTAAGCGATCCTTACATTCCAGACTCGGCGCACGCCACTGTTGATGTAATCGACGAGGCTCATCTTGCCATTGAGTTGTCTTTGTCAATTCGCTCATGCTGACGACACGCCTGGTGCTGTAGAATATGTTGAGGAATTCATCTTCCATGTGACCCCAGCTGTCAATTG
This sequence comes from Silene latifolia, assembly GCF_048544455.1. Lineage (NCBI taxonomy): Eukaryota > Viridiplantae > Streptophyta > Magnoliopsida > Caryophyllales > Caryophyllaceae > Silene > Silene latifolia. The sequence continues at coordinate 54,093,980 of NC_133536.1, forward strand.
ACTCAGAGTCCAGATCTGTGTACCAGTCGAACGCGATCCCTTTGAGCGAACGAACGAACTGCTTCACCAAACGATCACCTTCTGTTCCAGCATTGTTGCATGTCTCGACGAAGTGGGCGATGTGTTGCTTTGGGGTTCCCTTCCCGTCGAACTATTGAAATTTTGGAGGCTGATAGCCAGATGGCATGCGCAGACTGTCAATCCTCTTAGTGTAAGGCTTGATGTAGCGTCCACTACTTGTCGAGCTATCATCCAACTGACACTTGATCGTCCTGGCTATTAACTCCCGCAGACTTCTCTTGGTGAAGTTCTTGATCTCATTTTTGGCTTTTCCCTATCCTCGCCAACCTCTCTATCGCTATCATCATCCCTATCGGTGTCACCATGCTCGCTCTCGGCCTTCCTGTCACGGAGTGCCACCACCTCTTTTTGGAGCTCATCAATTTTTTTGTTCTTTTCTTCATTTTCCTTCATCATCTTCTCAAGGAGTTCATTCATTTTATGCATTCGATCCTCAAGAGTATCACCACTTATCACCATGACTGAAGCGACGCTAGGAGTTGATGTTTCTTTCTTCTTTGGCGACGCCTTGGATTTGCAGGGGGAAGCCTTTTTGTCAACCTTAACACTTCTAGTCTCCTCGCGTGAAGGAGAAGAGGCGGCCAGGAGCGCTGTAGCAGCAGCAGCTATGGAGGCGACAGAGAACTTGCGCGGCCTAGTTGGGACGTGTGCAGAGCGTAGACTAGCAGCAGCAGCCTTCTTCGCCGTTCCTCTTGTGGAGATGCCAACTGACTGCGTAGCAGGAGAGGTAACATCAATGGGGGTACCCTGCAGGATATCTGCGTAGGTCTTCTTGGATGGACTGGAGGAGATGCTTTGCTTAGTAGACATCTTCTTGTTTTGGTAGACTTGAATAAAACGGCATTTAGAATCAGAGGATACATTAGAGATTGTACACATAAACTTTCTGTTATTAATAAAAAATTCATTTGTTTCCTATTTTGTATTACATTTATTTTGCGATACAAAATTTGCTGTTACAAATTTTGATTGTCATATTTACGACAATCATGATGTTACAATTATTTCTACTACGAACACATGTACTTTTGCTACTTGCAATTTTATCACTCTTACATACGTATTTAAATATATATATATATATATATATATATATATATATATATATATATATATATATATATATATTATGCATATTAGAATGAGATCATTATGTTACTTAATTTATCAAATTTATTTTTTTATATCAATTGGATATCTAATTGTATTAAATTTATATATTTAAATAAATTTTAATTATTAAAGTAGCACTACTACAAAAACAGGCAATAACAACGCACCATTAACAACGCATATTAACGCTTAATACTTAAACACGTTGTTATTTACAAGCTTTCGGTATTATAATTTATTTAATTAAAGTATAAACCTAAATAATTATAGAATATTGTATCTTTTGAGAATCTCGATTTATTTACCTATTTATAGTTTCCAAAATCCAACTTACTCATATTATATTTATGTTTGCAAAAAAATTAACATCTTTATACTTACAAACTATATAGTATATGAATATTTGTATATTTATGCCATTGCATTAATGTCCCTTGATATTCGAGTTATTAGTGCAAACCGGAAATCAAAATTGGTTCAAACATAAATCAACATTTAGGGCCAAGCTCTATCGTGGTGGTACCCGCCCGCGGATGAGCGCTTGGGATCGGTCTGCTTTCCTTTACTAGAGCTAGTGTGTACCCCCGGTGTTGGGCTCTTGGGGTCATTCTGCTTTTGTTTTTTCCCGAGTTACCTTCGGCTGTTTGGGCTCTGACTCATACCTTTTCCTTGTCGTGAAATTTTGCTTGAATGCCATAACATTGCTAAATCTTGAGGTGACCTGGTTTTCGTGCAGATTCTTTCCCTTTCCGGTGTCTACTATGTATACCAGGGTTAAAACTCGGGGACTGACATCACAGCTTTGATATATCCCAACATTTCTCTTCCGATCAGGACATTGTATGTTGATTCGACGTTTACAACAACGAAAGTGGCATGTACCTTTCTTATTATTACCCCCTTTTCCGAATAGGACATGTATATTTCAATACAGACACTCTCCGTAGAAACCATAAAACGAGTCGCCAACCGGTTTTAGGTTGCATTGCCTGAAACCGAGTTACTCAAAAGCTTCTCGATACAATAGGTTGATTTAGGCTCTTGTGTCTATCCGTCATCTCTTTATTGTGTGGGTGTTGATCTTAAGGTCGAGGACGAGTGGGTCGTGGTGAGGGTTCACTCTTTGCTTGTGATCAAAGGCGTCTATCATCATGCCGGGGATGTTGACGATCAGTCTTTCCTCTTGGGCGTTTCCGACCTGCACTATTAGGTTTTGAAGGTTTTCTTTATGTCCGTTGTGTGTGCCCCCATTTTCGCGTCCGTTGATAACCACGTGGATGATGGGGATGCAGCCCTCTCGACCATCCTCCTTTTCATGCTCGGACTTCTCTAGGGCTTTTTATTTTCCCGGGTATCCTCGACAGATGAGGTCTTTGATTGCTTCTTTTAGGTGCATGTACTCATCCGTGGTTTGGCCATTCCTTTGTGGTAGTCGCAATACTAATTCTTGTCTCATTCCCGCTTATCTTCGGAGGTTTTCTTAATTTCTCGTTGTTCTTTTCCAACGCGTATACCGCCGACATCTTACTGTTCAAAGAGGTTAAATGGTGGAATCGAGGGAAAACGGTCTCTCTCATTTTTCCTCACTCCCATCTATCTTTCACATTCTTTGCGCTTTTTTGCGTATAGGAAATGCACCCTCTCCGGGAGGTAATTCCTTGGCCGATTTCCTACCCCTGATCAATAAGGCATCAGCTCTTGCAAACCTTTTTTTGTTATTTCTCTTCTCTTATGTATCCATATACGACGTCTCGGGCTTCTACGAGACTCTTTATGGCTTTCTCACCATCTTGCACTTCAGGGGCCCCGTCCGTAATACCGTGGGTGAGGGCGAACACCACCATCTTTGAGTCTAGGCCTCAGATCTGCTGACTCTCTAGGTCAAAGCGGCAAAATGTAATCTTTGATTCAACCGCCATCTGACTTTCTTATCGTGAGCTGTTCAGTGGTTTTCCTTTCCTGCCTCATGTTGTCGGTGTATTGTTTTTTTGAAGTGGTGGCGCAATATCTCATAGGATCTGATTTACTCATCGGGTAGGCCCCTGAACAGGACTGCGCCAGCTTCACGAGGGTGATCGTGACTACTTTGCACCAGATGGCATCATCAACGTCCCACATCTCCATGTGGCTTTCGTATGCGGCTAGGTGATCGTCTGGGTTGGCCGTCCTGTCGAACTAGGCTGTTGGCATCTTCTTTTTTTTGGGATTTTTACCTTTTTAATCTTCTTATCCAATGGGTTGGGCATATGAGGATGTCCTCCTTCTTGCATTCGCTCTTGGGGCTCCGGTTGGTTGTCCTCCTCTTGCTCTTTTCAGTCAGATGTGAGAATACGAGCCTGGATTTCTTGGGTGACATGTACCTCTTTAAAGAGCTCCTTATCGGTGTGCCCTCACTGTTCACCAAGGCGGTTAACTCGTATAATTTCAACATGGGTTGAATTACGATGGATGCTCCCTATACTTTCTTAGGACCTTTCTAACAAAATAGTTGACGAGGTGAGATATGGTTTGACCCTTCTCAACATTACCGCATGTTTTTTTGGGTAGCTAAGATATTGGCACGTGCCCGTTGTAGAGTTTTGATGGTTTTATCCAACTCGGCAGAGCTAGGCGCTTCATGGGGCGCAACATTGTTTTTCGGTGGTGTCGGCGTATTTATAACACCCACACTTTGTAACACCTCCATTCATTAAGGAGCCTCTAGCAAGACCTTTCCTAACAAATGGGAGGGTCACCATCTTGGTTTCCCGACCAAGTGAACATCCAAATAGCCATAATGAAACATCTTTATTATAACTAAGTTTAAATTTATAGAAACGGAAGCAAGTCTAACAAAACTTTGTGAACGGTAAACCAAAGTTATACAACTCCAAGACTGTGTGAATAATACTATAATCCAAAACTACGACAAGTGTCAACACTAAAAAGCAAATGTTAAGATCTCTAGAGAAGATGACTCGTCCCCAATCCTCCCAGCTGCTACATGCTACCACTACTACCTTCAGGCTCAACTACTCACCATTTGTAATACTACGCATTTTTGAGTTCTGGTACTCGGTCGAGTAGGATAAGAACTCGACCGAGTGAGTCTTACTCAGCCGAGTATGGCTGGCCGAGTGGGTGGTTGGAGTTGGGATGGTTACTGTATTGGGTAATTCGACCGAGTAGATGGTGCACTCGGTCGAGTAGTCATTACTCGGTCGAGTGGGTTATGGTACTCGACCGAGTGGCCGGCCTGGGGAACATTTTCCGCGGTTTGATTAAGGTGATTTGAAAGGTTATAAAACATTTCTTTCAGTTTCTTAAACGTCATTTTTAACCTAAACACATTTCTTAAACTCTCTCTAATCACCCTAATCATCATCTAGGAAAGGTTTGCATTTTTGGCATTTTTGGTTTCTCATTTGCGTATTAAGTCTCGATCTCCATTATTTATTTATTTCATCTTTTGGTTTATCCTTAATTTGGGTTGATTTGGGGAGTTAATAGCATTTGTCTATAGAATCATTGTAGTAATGGTAATTGTATCATTATATTGGTGACGAGTTTGTAGAGGAGCATTTCTAGTTGGTATACGTGCTAGTCGGAATTGCAAATAAGGTAGGGTTTCCCTATTCAGTATGATTATATGATTAAATATGAGATAGTTATGTTTATGTGGTTTGTGATTTACATTATTCTGATTATTGTTGAATTGGGGAGGATGATGGAGTGTGGTTGATATTGTGAAGCCATGTCGGGAGATAGACCCCACCTTCATGTATCAACTCTTGTGACTCCCGTCACAAGGGGGATGTGCACATTAAGAATCTGGGTTCGCTCATTGCGATGAGCGAGGCTTTTGATGACCAGTGTTGCGGTCTGGCATTAGCAGGGGTTGGTTACCTGTTGCGATGGGAACCATTGGTGTCTACGCTGCGGTTCAGACATAGGCTACGATGGAGTTCGGGGTTGATGGATTTATATTGGTTGTTCATATGAGTTATATGTGATTGTGCAATTCTTATGATTAATTGTATAGTTGTACTGACCTTCGTATATTTTCAAAACTGTGGTGAACAATTTGATATTTCTGGCAAATGGGGAGCAGTGAGTCTAGAAGGTGTTGATGGTTGAGATTGTATGCGGGATTGGATGGGACACCGACGAGGCTTTTATCTTCATAGCTTTGGCTGAGTTTAGTAGACTGTAATTTTACTTTGGATATTGAGTTTATTTCATTTTGGAGTTTGGAACCTTGTAATTCTATTAAATTTAGTTTACCTTTAATAAATGTTTCTTTATGGTAAATTTGATATGTACTACCTCGGCAACCGAGATGGTAACGCTCCTTTTTGCTAAGGTAGGCCTCGCTAAAGGCTCTTTGGTAAATAAGGGTATTTCAAAATGGTATCAGAGCGACGATTTTGGAACACAAAACCAATAAAACAAATGAACGTAGGGTGTCTAATAAAATGAACTCGGGTAGGGATTGTTAGGAGGTACCGCAAAGATTGGGAGACGTCCCGAAATCGCACAAAGGCCCTTACAATCTCGAGCCGATAACTACGAGCCGATAACTACTCTAATGGTAAGGATTGTTAGGAGGTACCGCAATGAACATAGGTTCTGTCACTGATGCCATTACATATTTCTTCCATAGTGGTAAGATTCTTAAACAGATTAATCACACTCTAATAAGCCCGATTCCAAAATGTGAACTGCCTCAAAATGTTACACAATTTAGACCCATTTCCTGCTGTAATGTGGTATATAAATGCATTTCAAAGATTTTATGTAATAGACTTTCCTTTGTTTTGCCAAGTATCATAAGTGACAATCAATGTGGGTTCATTCAGGGGAGAAGTATAGTGGAAAAAATTCTTATATGTCAAGATGTGGTTAGATGTTATAATAGGAAGTCCGTGTCTCCTAGATTTATGGTGAAAGTGGACTTTAAAAAAGCATATGATTCAGTAAGTTGGGATTTCCTAGAGCAGATGATGTATGCCTTAAATTTTCCACTTCAAGTTATTCACTTAATTATGAAATGTGTGAATACTGCATCCTATTCTTTAGTCTTGAATGGTGAGGTGTTTGGGCTTTTTTTTTTCGGGGGGTTGGTTTGAGGCAGGGCAATCTATTACGTCCCCTTCTCTTCACCGTTGCAATGCTGAGCAGAATTCTGACTTTTACTACCGCTACAATGCCATTTAAATTTCATCCTATGTGTTGTTAGCTTAAACTTTCACGCCTTTTGTTTGCTGATGATGTTGTATTATTCTGTAAGGGTGACATAAGTTCTATTATGGTCCTGCTGAGGTCTTTCTCTACTTTTTCCCATGCTTCTGGCCTCCAAATGAATTCCATAAAAACTAGTGCTTATTTTAAAGGGGTTCAATGTTGGGTGAAAAGAGACATTTTGTAGGTGTCTGGCTTTAGTGAAGGACAGTGCAGACTGTACTGTACTAGTTGAAAGGATTAGAAGTTTTGTCACAAAGAAACTCTTCTATGCTGGTAGTATAACACCCCCGTTTCTCTTTTTTTTTTTTGCAAGAAATGAGCTCTTCCATTAATAGAAGAAAAACAAGGCTTACAAAGTACATCCGCTAAAGAAACCATCAAATCTAGCTAACAAGGAAAAGAGCTAAACTAGAAGATCTACCTCATTAGCTTGATCATGTACGTTAGCTAAGACACGAATTCTAACTATATTTTTAATCATATAAATTAGCTGCTCAGTAGTCCTATAATCCTCCTGGAATAAACGCATATTACGCTCAGACCAAAGGTTATATACTACAACAGCCAATGCACATTTTGCCCATTTCTGACGCCAAGTCTGTCCAGATCTCTCAGCTAGCCTTCGAATTTCATGATTAAGACTCAGGTGTCTTCGAGAAATCCCCTGCCAGGTGAAAATTTCTTGCAAAACCCTAGATGAATAAGAGCACAAGAAGAAAAGATGTCTTGCTGACTCTTCAGCTTGCAAGCATAGTGCACATCTGCTTACCATATGGAATCCTCGTTTGCAGAGATTGTCAGTGGTAGCTAGACAATTATGAATAGCAAGAGTGAGGATAAACCTATGCTTAGGTATGATGATGGAATCCTTTGTGGCTTTGGTCCAAAACAGATCAGGGGAAAGCCCTCTGAAAAGCTGATAAGTCTTCCTCATTCTGACAGTAGAAGGCCATGTCCCCTGAAGCTGCTTAGCAGCAGTCACTCCCACAAGCTGAATAAGGTTATCTCTGAGTTGGAGAAGACGACTCCATACTGGTGAACAAGTAGCATGGGCCTGAATAGACCAAATGTCAGCATCCTTAATGACATAGGAATGCATCCAATCAGTCCAGACAGTTCTAGGAGCATCAGTAAGCTTCCAAAATTGCTTCATCATAAGCGTTTTATTCCAACTAAGAATCTCCCTTATGTCAAAGCCCCCAACACGAGTACTTCTACAGATTTTAGCCCAATTAAAGAAAATAAGCCTCCTGTGCCCTTGAGTATGTCCCCATAAGAACTGCCTACAAAGCTTCTCAATATTTTTGATAATGCCCGCAAGGAGAAATAAGCAAGAACACTAGAAACTTTTCAATCCAAAAATTGTAGAGTTAATAAGCTGAATTCTGCCAGCATAGCTCAAGTTTTTGCTGGCCCAATGAGTAATTCTACACTGAATTTTCTGAATGAGGGAGTGATACATAGCTGCAGTAAGTCTAGAAGAATGCAAAGGAGTGCCAAGATATCTGATAGGGAAGGTGCCCTGAGTGAATTGAGTGGCCTGCAGTATAGCTTCTGTAATCTGCTGAGTGACTCCTCCAAAGTAAATGCAGGATTTCTGAGCATTTGCTTTGAGTCCAGACCAGGTGTCAAATTGAGCAACCCCATTAATAGCTGTTTGAACAGAAACAGGGTCCCCTCTAGAGAAAATGAGCAGGTCATCTGCAAATAATAAGTGAGAGAGACCAACCTTGGCACACTTAGGATGAAATTTAAACTCCAGTTGTCTAAGGTGCCTAGATAGGACTTCCATACTGAGGACAAAGAGTAAAGGGGAGAGTGGATCTCCTTGTCTCAAACCTTTCTTACCAGGGAAATAACCCACTATGCTGCCATTGATTTTCAGTGAATAATGGGCAGTGGTGACACAAGTCATCAACCAGTGAACAAAAAGTGTAGGGAAACCCATAGCCAGCAAACACCCCAGTTTCTCAAGGAGCCTTTAACAAGACATTCTCCAATAAATAGAGATGTTACCATCTCAGTTTCCTGAGGTAGTGCTTTAAATTAAATAAATAATGTGTCTCAACGGTTTTATTACATGTCTTAAAAGATTAAACCAATAACTATAAAATTATAACGCAGCGGAAATAAAATAATTAATGTTATAACTAAACTCTAATAATGGCAACTAGACTCCAGTGCCGGTCAATCCTCGCGCCAATTCCATCCAGAGCATCCAAGACAGCTACAATAAATACTTGTTTCTTATAATCTGCTCCCCATTTAACCGGAAATATTAAATGGTTCAGCACATGACGCCATCAATTAAAACAGGCATCAATTTTATTTTTGACAAGACAACAAGCACCCGTCAACCAATGGTTGAGTAGAAAACTAAACAACAAGTAAAGATAATAACAATCCTGCAATGAGCAATAAAAATCAACATAATATACATCCGTCACCATCAAGGCTCATGGCCAAATACCATACGCCCTACACACACATACTCGACGCCTCATACCCCCAATGCACATCACTAGCACACGCACCACATGTGCGTGGGTCTGCAGATCCACGACAAAACTCCGTACACCACCATACCTGGCCTCTCAAATAACATTAGGACCACGAACCTTCAACACCCCGTGACTGGCCTACCAATCTCATGTCCACAACCGCAGTCATGTCTGGCCCACTATATCATATCTCATGGCAATACAAATTCCCGTAATCTATCTCGGCACAATAGAAAAACAATAACAATATTCCAACTCCCAATTATCATTAATCAAATCAACAACATTACCCATCTCCAAATTATCATTAATCAATCATTAAATTCAAAAAGGCATAAGATAACAATTTCAGCAGATAAAACCATCATCCACTATAAATATCAATATAGGCATAAAACTAACAATCTCAGCAAGTCATCTCCGAAAGACCGTTTCAAGAATATCACTTTTAATCTTATAATCATAATAATTCAAGTAGACAAGCCAAATCCATAAACATAAATAAATAAAGACAAGTTGAGTAGTTTTCTACCTTGAAAGCAAAATCTTCAATCAAGACAATTAAAATAGTTAGAATTGCTCCTCTTGAAAGCCTCCCCCTTTAGATCTTAAGATGAAAAAGATGAATGAATAACTTGTTTTCTTTCTCTCTCTCTCTCTCTCTCTCTCTCTCTCTCTCTCTCTCTCTCTCTCTCTCTCTCTCTCTCTCTCTCTCTCCCTCTCGGATTTAGGTTTTGTGTTTAAGTTGTAAAAGTGTTTATTATGTGGGAAAAATAGTATTTATACCTTTTAGAATTAATTAGAATAGAATTAGAAAACTTGTATTTAAGATAGAAAAAACACAGCACTCCGCCTACCCAGGCACGACACGCGCCCGCCCGGGCGCCTAGGTTCGCTCAACCATCAACCCCAATAGCACTCCACCCGCCCGGGCACGGAACCCGCCCGCTTGGGTGCCTGGGCTCGCCTAACCAACAACCCAATTCCCGTTTTTCCTTTTTGTTTTATTTTGTTTTGTTCCCTTCTTATAAACCTAACTCTGTAAATATTGCAAGTATAATTAAATAAACTATAATTTAATAAAACACATTTCACTGTTGACTAACATTTGCTAGTCGTATACCTATCAAAAATAACCAACTTGCACTAACTATATAGCTAGGGAAGTCGGGTCGATATCCACAGGGAGGCAAGATATCTGTTAGAGGTCCGTCTATTTGGTCACAAATGGGGGGTTTGAATTTGGTTTTCTAAACTATAAAGGCTTGAAGGAAAGAGTAGTAAAGGAAGAGCAGTAAAAAGGCAGAAAATATAAATAAGAGTAATTAATAAAGAGGGAACATGTCGGGATTTCGGTTCACTATGATAGTCTAATGACTCAACTGCAAATAGTCTAGATAATTTACTGTGAGACGGATGTTGAAAGGTCCTTCCGGTCCACTTTCTATCCTAGATTTCCACTAACTTAACTTCCGTCCTCATTAGGGTAGTCTACTGTTCATAGCAGGTCTATTTAGTCCAATCTTCCGATCCAGGAATAAATTTAACCAGATTAAAGGGTAACTTAGAAGTGTGCACTCAACTAAGTCGGTATTATAATTAAATTGCCATGGGTACATATTCTCACAAATAAGTACTCTAGCCTATTCGCTATATCGTCACATTTCTACCATAGATCCCCTAGTCCCAACATGAAAGAACTTAGCTATTCATGCTATTAATGTTGTCAATATTAATAATGATGAATGAACTAATAATAAACATGTTGCAATAATAATAATATGGCATAAACAAATTAGGGCACAAATTAATTAAAGAGAACAAAGTAATTAAAGCAAGTAAAAGCAAGATTAAGATTAATAGGAGAGAAAGATTACAATCACGAGAATTCCGGCGTAAAGAACAACCAAGATCCAAGCAAAATAATCCGAAAGCAAAGTTTACAGTAGAAAAGTTTAGGGAAAGAGAAAAGAGTAAAGTGGCGTTCGCAAGTGTTAAACGTAATTGAGAAGTGCTAATGACCTAATCATTCCACGCTTAAATAGAAAATAACAAAGTCCAAAACTAAAATAAGCAACACGGGTTAATTAAGGCCCGTGAAGACTCCAATCCTCTCGATCGAGTAGTTTGAGACAACTCGATCGAGGACTTCAGCATATAAAACACTCGATCGAGTAGAAATGTTACTCGATCGAGGAAACCTGATATCCAACATTTCGATCGAGTAAAATAAATTACTCGATCGACCTCCTCAGCATGTGAAACCACTCGATCGACCAAGAAAACCATTCGATCGAGGGTTCTTCCTCCAAAAACAGCTTCAACTCGTTGCCGACTGCTTCGTTGACCACTCCTTCACGCATCCCAATGCAGTATCTCGCTCTAAAGTTTTCGTCTCCTCAAAATGCATGCAAAACAGGACGAAAATGGTACGATTCCACTACTTTCAGGTTCATTCCTACAAAACAGACAAAACGAACCAAATTAGCCATTTCGGAGCATAATGCAATACACAACAGTACAAAAGTACATAGAAATACGTGCAAAAATAGGCTAAAAAGACTATATAAAATGCACGTATCAAATCTCTCCAAACCGAACCTTTACTCGTCATCGAGTAAACTAAATGCAAACTAATGGAACAGAAATGATAACTCAGAGCTAGCTATAACTTGTCTACTTGAACCAATTTAATGCAACAAAAATCAACAGTTACAGCTACAACATTCAATACGCAAACAAGTTATAAGATGTCCAGAAATAAAGCTGACCTATCGACCTTGCAAGACCAACAAAATCGGACTCTCACGTGGTCACTCTTCTCTCATGAAGCAAAGGGTGAATTATTATGTAAAAGAGAGAAAGAGAAAGAGAAACAGTCACTCACCTAAACTGCGACTTACATAGCATGCATGCAACAAAAATGAAATACGATTCGAGCACTAATGCACACATTCCAACCAACAATGTCCGTCACAGCCGAGTGCTTACAAATAGTATAGGAAAGTGAGGTTCAGGTGAGAAAAGGCAAAACAGATTATGGAAATGTGGAGGTAAAAGCGTCAAGTTAGTTGCTAAACAGGACCATATAAGACCGTCCGAATCTCAACTGACTGAAAAATAAACACAAGTGCCCTTCATTTGGCACACAACTCACCATCCAAATACACTATCTCCTCAAAAATATATGGATAGGAACAGAGGAGTGAGACGGTCACAAACTTCCCTTTTTTAATACCGTCTTAATTAAACAATAAATACAAATCAAATAAATTTTCAAAACTTTTTTCTTTCTCTTCTCTGATCACACGTGAATCCATCTTTTTCAATTTTTTTTCTTTTTTTTTTCTCTCTTCACGTTTTTCTTTCTCTTTTTCTTTCAATTTTTTTTCTTTTTTTTTTCATCCTCTTTTCCTTCATTTTCCACCAACTCCAATCAATATATACGGGCCAAACTCGCAGACGAAAAGACATACCACAAAAGACATACTAAACAAGCTTGACTAGGCAGGCTCAGTTTTGGATGTAGCTAATGGGTCAAAAAGGCTAAATTTGGCTTAAGTGGAGCTAAATGGGTGAAAAATGTAAGAAAAGGGAAAAATTGCAAGCACCTCCCTGCATGTGACACCGACCACAAACCCGAATGTATGCATTTGACAAGAAATCGAATGTCATAAGAGTGCAAAAATGATGAACATGCTATGCAAGGAGTACTACTCTCAATTCCTATGTAAACCGGTCATGAATGCCACCAATAAGGCTCTAAATCTCAGAAATTGTAAGTAGGTTGCCAATTTATCAGGTCAAGTCTAAACAGCCAGCTATATTTGAACAAAAACTCGTAGATTATGCGTAAGACTTAGCTAATAACCGTCAATGAAAGTGCAAGGCTCAAATAAAATGACAAGTTAAAGTACAATATCATCACGGAAATCGACCGTTCCGACTCAACCTATATGCAAAAATAAACGTGAATATTTTATTAATTTTTGAAAGTTTTCTAATTTTTTGGATTTTATGATTTTATGAAATAAATAAATACAATGCAAGCTGAAAATAGAAACGCGAATGCAAAACAAATGCAAATGCAGACTCAAAGGATGCATTACCCTCCCCAAACCAAAACGGACAACGCCCTCATTGTCCTTCAGCATACACAAGCAGATATATACGGAGAAACGGGAATATACAACCAAAAAAATGAATGAAAACAATAAAATAAAAAGGAGACAAAAGAAAATAAAAGAGAGAGAATAGACATACAAAACACGAACTTCCCCAAACCAGCCTGAAAACTGGGGAAGTGAGTAGACCAGTAGCTACTCGTCAGCCTCCTCTGTCACGTCCTCCACCGTCACAGTGAAGTCCGGGTCCTCCTCCTGCTCAGCCTGAGCTCTTGCTGCCGCCGCTGCTGCGTCCTCCTTCTCCTCCTCACTAGCTGACTCAGGGTACCCTTCAGCTGGGTACCGGTAGAAGGACGGGTGTGGCCAACCCTCTGGAATGGGACGGTGTCACCTCATGTGATACTCGTACAGAGGGAACAAATTAAGAGCTATGTCCCTCTCCATACGAGCCTGTCTCTCTGCAATCTCAAGCAACAAACCGTCACGGCGCCCTTTGTCCATGACCGCATACGCCTCAAAGGGTGGAGGAGAAACAAAATTAGCCGGAAGAACCGGCTGTGCCTGGTCGGGCGCAGGATTAGGAGTAGGAGTAAGGATCGGGGTAGGAGTGGCCGTGGAAGTCTGGCCACCTGTGAAACGTGTGGATTCCTCTCCGGTCTCAGGTTGTGGCCGCTTCCTAGAAGCGGACATGGTAGTAGGTGATCGGAGCGGTAGGTGGTACATGGGTAACGGTGGTGGTAAAACCCCCCGTGCGACAGTGGGCAAGGGGACGAGGCGAGGAAGGGTGGTGCAAGGAAGGTCCTCGGACAAGGAACCACTAATCTTCCAAGTCCGGTAGTCAGAAGTCAGCCAAGTCATGGATAACATAGATGCTAGGTCCAGGAACCTGTTGGAAAATGTGTCCTCAACAATAGTGCGATCACATGATTTAATATCATAATTAAATCTCATATAAAGAATAAGTAAGGGATAATTCAATTATATAGTCAACTGATCAACATTAACCGGTAACGATTGGCTTGCTAGAGTTTGACGTTACTGTCGTAGGACGGTGGTGGTCAGTTGATCCCTTAAGGTCACACCTAAAGGATGATGCCCTTATCTGTAAAGTTGATTAATTGTATGACGATACAAGTTGATCAATTCCTTAAAATTGAACAATTCAATTGTGAGAGAGAAAATTGATATCTTATTGTAATGGGATTAAATAAGATTTATTTTAGTAATAAAAATGCTTTATTACTGAAATTGTTTATTGTTTGAGAAACAATAGAGATAAGAATGAATGGTTAGTTATAATTACAAAATGTTGTGAATTATAATTAAATGACCCATTTTATTTATATGATCAAGTATCACTAATCAATTTGTTGTATGTAATTTAATTAATTTATAAAATGATATTTATGTGATAAATATGCATTAAGTTAATTAATAACATGTTACATACTACATGTAACATATTGTGTGACAAATGACAAATTGACAAAATAAAATGGTAGTCCATTTTACATGAATGGACCGAAATATAGGAGGTAGTAGTGGGTTGTGGTTATATTATTTTATGTGATAAAATTTTAATAATTAAACCTACACTAACTAGCTTACAAGCCTACTACATGGAGAAGTAAAAAAGGCAAAAGGAGATGCCAAAGTTTGGCATTTTTGTTCCACCCCATCCGGCACTCCCTCCTTTAATTGGGTCACTTTTGTTCTTATTTTTACACTTCTCCATATTCCATTCAAAACATATGCAAAACATTCATCTCTCTTATTCTTGTTCATCTTTCTCTAAAAAAGTTGAGAAATGATGATCTAAATTGTTCAATCACATTATTAATATTATTGGTGTAATATATGAGTATTAGTAATCAATTTTAAGGTAAACTACTAAACACATATCTAGCACATATTATTTAGTAGAGATAAGGGATAATCTTGGGTGCAATCAAGAGGAGTGGTTTCTATACTTGGAGTCTTTGGAGGATCATCCTAATACTCATCATAGCTCAAGAACAAGTGAAGGTAGGAGACCTTACTCGTGCCCACAAAACCGAAATTAACAATGTAAGGGACATTGTTTTCTTATAAATCTCTTATTTAGTTATGCATGCACTAGATCTAAAGAACAAATAATTAAAATATTAATTAGTTTAATATTAGAGGAGTCTAATAAGAGGTAAATAAACCTAACAAGTGGTATCAGAGCATAAGGATGTTGCATGCATAATCGATTATTGTTTTTCCGAGTTAAAATGTTAACATATAAAACTAAAAATTTGTGATTTATAAGAATAAACCACGAAATCATTTTGCATGTTATATATTCTGGTACTAAAATGTGTTTAGGTCAATTTTATGGTTTATGGAAATTTATTGCTCATTTTAATGTTTTTTAGTGATTTTATTACATTTTTATGACTAAAATGAACTTTTATTCACTAAAATAAGTTAACCTTCACTAATGGCCGTGGTATTGTAGTATGACCTCACATGAATATTTTATGTATTGCATGTAAAATATCATATTAATGTGATTAATATTTCATGATTTATAAATTTTTAGTGTAAAAATGGCATAAATGGAGGTTAAAATGACTAAAAATGGTTAAACTTATTCTCTGACCTTGAAAATTTTATATGACCTCACATGCATATTTTACAAGTTGTGTATAAAATCTAGTATTAATTGGATTAATATTGCATGATTTATGATTTTTATGAGATAAAAATGGATTAAAAGAGGTTAAATGCTTAAAAATAGTTATATTTCGAATTAGGCCATAAGATTTTAATATGTTGTCACATGTGTAATTTACAAATTTTATGTAAATTTCGAGATTAAATTATCTCATTTAGCATGATTTATGAATTTTTAGAGTAAAAATGGCATAAATAGTGACTATTTTGGCATAAATAGCTAAAACCAATTGCATGGCAAGAGAAAATTATTTTAGGTTGCATAAATATCCCACTTATCAGATCTAAAGTTTTAAAATTAATAGGAGTAATTTTTGGATACTTTAGATGTTTTATGAGATAAAACCGATAAAATGCAACTATATTTTCTCAAAATTAATTCGAAAATTTTAACCATGATTTTTGATATTATGAGTGTCATGGAATTATTCCAGAATGTTCAAAAAGTTAAAATTCAAATTTTGAAATTTTTATAATTTAATTTGGATTTATTTCATAAATATTATGATTTTAAGGTAAAAAATGAGCATAAAATTAAATCAAGTTGAATTATTGTCAAAAATTGAGTGATGACTAATTTTTGAGTTCTAAAAAGTGTTAGGATAACCAACTTGAGCTTAGATGTGATTTAAGTGTTAATTAGTGATTTTAAAAGGTTATATACGACATAAGTTAAATAGGGCGATTTGGCACATTATTTGGCATGATAGGTACATATTATAATGCTGCATATTTCAATTTTTGAATGTCTTTTATTTATATACTTTTGAATTATGTAATTTTATCTTAGTATGGCCTTAGTTTTAATCGATATTACCTATAATGAAAGGGAATATTGATTCGGTTGTAATTTAATGTGATCTCGCATCATTTTTATTTTAATAGTTTTCCCATTTTACAAATGTATAATATGAATAGTTTTGTATTTTTATTATTATTTGTAATTATGGAGCATCTTCAAAGACGGTGCCATTCGGAAAGGTGATCCGACGAAGACGGTGTCTTGGGAAGCGTGCCATTTGAAGATTCAAGGGACCAAAGGAGTTGGTTTCCGAATATGTAATAGATTATTAGATTTTCTATTTTAGGAAGGCCATACTAGGAACTTTATTATTGCTTACCATTTCTTTTAATATGTTACATGCATTGCCAAATCGCCATAAACAACAACATGCATTTCAAATCGAGTCATCGACCGTGTCAATTATAATTATCGTAGTTCACCGCTTTAGTTCACTTAAAATGTGATAGATAATAAATTGACAAGACCTCTCACATATAATAATTGAGAAATAGCCTTACCAAATAGTAGTAACCATGAATCCCAATTTCATAAGGGAGTTGAGCCGGCTTTACCGTAATACAAACCTTATTACGTTGGGTAAGTGGGTAATAAAATGTTATTACATCGAAATTTGGATTGAGCTCAACGGAAGTATTCGTGACCGTAGTCGCATGTGTTCCGGGCTAAAGATGAAAATTAGAGTAATTTTTATCGACCGAGAGTTCTAGAAGTAGAATCGATTAAGGGGTTAATGTTGGAAATCTATATCTCATTACTTAACATATTCATATATGTTTCAAATTTAATTTAGTCATAAAATTAATTAGATCTTATGCATGCAAACATAAGTAAATATTGAGGAGAAATCATCATTCTTACATTGATATTTCGGATCAAAGGGCACAAGTAAGATCTCCTTCTTACTTGTTCTTGAGCACTCCTAAAATGGAAGAACAAAGGATTCAAGTATAGAATCCCTCCCAAGGAATAATACCCAAGGTAATCTCTTAATAAAATTAATATTATTGATACTAGAACAATATTAATTTGAATAAAATTGACCCAAAATATTGTTTTGGACTCTTAATTTTCGGTTAAGAGAAAGGGAGAAGGAGGAAGAATTTTTATCTCTCTAAAACTCTATTTTAGATGGTAGAATGAATGAATTATTACACTAACTATTGAAGTAGTGTATTAGGTAAATTATAGAGAAAAACCCATGGTTTTCTCTATGGCAAAACCGGGTAGGGGGAGGGGTGGTGATGGCCAATGCATGAGCAAGGTGTTCTTCACAAGAGGCACTAGGTATGCATGACTAGGTTTAGGAAAAATGATTATGTTTTCCACTTAATTAATCAACATAATATTTATCCTAATACTCCCACTAATTCGGTCCATATAAGATAAAATGGACTCCATTTTATCTTTGTCAATTTGTCACATGTCACATGTCATGTAAAATTGTTATGCATTTTTAACATATTAAAAATCAACGCATTAATAAAAATACGCCATATACAAAATCGACTTAGTAATTCATAATTACTTGTACCAAAATAATTTACCAATTATAAATCACAACATCTTGTATTTATAATAAATTATTCATTCAGTCCAATTGCTTCCGTAAACAATAATTTCATCTAAGCAATAAAACAATTCGATTACTTAGACCGTATCTTATTTAATCAAATTACAATGAGACACGTAAATATTACTTCCAAAATCGTCCGTCAATTTCAAGTAATTTAATTAACCCATATCGTCACACGATCAATTAAATAATCAATTAAGAGTGTTACCCTTTAGGTATGACCTAAGGGGATCAACTGATCACCACCGTCGCACGACAGTAATGTCAAACTCTAGTCAGCCAATCATTACCGATATGTGTGGACCAGTTGACAGTAAAATATTACTTCCCAATTGTATTCTTAAAATGAGACTTAAACATGTGATCATCGTGATCGACAGTTGTGATCGCATTATTGTCGGAGGACACATATTCCAACAGCTAATCCACCGAGTTATATTAATAAGGGATGACTCGGCTTACCGTACCCGTATTAATATGAATTTGGATCTCGGAATCATTTACATAGTTGGGTGGAGGTCACTATATAAATGCAATACTTGTAGTTAAATTTACGAGTATTATTAAAACGATAGATGTTAATTATTTCCTTCATTTCCGTTTTTTGTAGTTAATTATACGCAATGAATTCATCTAATACTCCTACACCAATCACCGTTGATACATGGCTCCAATCATTCGATGAAAAATACTCCGAGTATGACAATGATACGATTAGAGAATTATGCATTGGCATTGGTCAGGATGGAAATTTTTGCTTCTTTACCACCTCCACACCACCCACTCCAATATTATTGCCCACCACCTTGGAAAGAAAATCTTGTGAAGAAAATCTGTCTAAACCAAAGGCATCCTTGTTTGAAGAAACAAGGAGTGATATTAAATTCAGTGGGAGTTCTAGCAAGAGTGTCCTTGCAAATGAAAGGAGTATTGGTATTAATAAAGGGAAGGCAAAAATGGGTGAGAAACCCAAACCTGATAATGAATTGGAAATGGATAGTGAGACTACCAAGACCAAGACCAAGAAGGGTGCCAAATCCTATGAGGAATGTCATTATTGTAATGTCATGGGCCATTGGAAGCGAAATTGCCCCAAGTATTTGGGAGATATCAATGTTGAACTTGTTACTCCAAGTGGGACATGGAAATGTGGAAAAGTTAAACGAGAGTGATATGAATCTCCGACAAGGAAATGGAGCTAGGGTAGCCGCCAGTTCAAGAGGGACTTATGTACTTGTTTTAGCTAATAGCTTCGAGCTGTAATTTACATAATTGTTATTATGTACCCACTTAGTCTAAAACATTATTTCCATTTCTATGTGAGACATGAAAGGATTTATATTTTGCCATCAAAGACAATTGTTTTATTTTGTTAAAAATAGACATGGCTGTGAACCATGTCACTTATCTTTATGATATACAAGTTTTAGACACTTCCAACTCAAACAATGATATCTACATAATACGATCTAAAAGACTCATAACTAGTAATCCAAATGATTTGTACATTTGACTTTTTCAATTAGGTTACATAAATGAGAAACGCATTAAAGGCTAGTGTCGACTAGATTTAATGAACCATATGATTTCAATCATATGGAATATGCGAATCTTGTCTCCTTTGCAATATGATTTGTACTTCCTTTAGTGATAAAGGAACACGAGAAAATGATTTGTTGGGACTAATACATGTCGATGTACGTGTTCTAAATATATATCATTGCAAAGGGAATTTATGACTACTTCGTCACTTTTACCGATAATTTGAGTAGATATGGGTATATTTACTTAATCAAATATAAAGTGAAGCATTTAAGAAATTTGAAAAATTTCTAAATGACGTAGAGTACCAATTGAACAAAGTACTAAAGCATTACGATCCAATCGTAGTGGCAAAGATCTAAGTAATAAATTTGATTTATTAAAGATGGATTATGACCTAGTGTCACTACCCATAAGATCAAACTAATATGAGTTGGTTTGAGTTGTTGAACTCAATTTTGGAAATTTGCAATCCAAAACGGACAAGTAATTCTAAACGGATGGTCAACCATGAGATACCTAGAATAGAGAGTCTATTAAACAGATGACATGGATAAGACTCGTATATTACATGAATCAAACTGCCATGTTAGGGATGGCCTTTTGAAAGCTAATACATAGTCTAGATAAACTCCTAATATTCCACCATATATATTTGTTTGTAACTCACAAAGCTATCTCTCAAGAAGTTAGATGTATTTCTGAGAGATAGAGTGGGAGTAAATTGGATCGTTACAAACATGTCTTATAGTATTACTTTGTGAAAGTAATAGAACTATAGAGTGGGAGTATAGTTGAACTATAATCTATAAAGATAGAGTGGGAGTATAGCTCAGTGGGAGTTTATCGCACATGTCTTATTGGTTAAAATATTGCTTTGCGAAAGTAATGGTATTATGACCTTGTCCCAAATCGACCTTGTTACATACGAGCCATAGCATTACAATCCGAAAATTGTTACCCAAGAGTATATTTACTTTAAAGCAAGGGTCTCTTTAAAGGTAAATAGAGCTTTAGAGTACTCAAATGCATAACATTTACATGAAAAATGTTGATCAAGATTAATTATGTTAGGAATTGCCGCATTTTATTTTAATGAAGAATGGCAAATAAAATTCTCTTTTCTAAAATGGGAATTTTGAGAAGGAAGTGTTTGGAACACAAAACCTTAGATGAAGATCTAAGAATCCTAACATATTATGCGTAGCTTTCTTAAGTGACCCTAGAATGGTCTTAAGCAAGCATTAAAGGATTATAATTTTCGTTCATGTGATAATAGTGAATGGTTTCATTCACATGATTGAAAAATCATGATTATACATGAAGTTAAGTGGGAGCCAGAATCATTTTTCCATGTCTTATATATTGAAAACATATTACTTATTGAGAATAATGTACCAATTCTCTCTTCTGGCAAGAGTGATTGGGAGACTAGGAAAGGGTGCAATATACTTTAGATTACCGTATCTATCTGAGAGTATATTGACATAGAGTTGAGAGTTTTATGATAATAAGATCTTTCATATCTGTTGCACATCAACAAGGTTGAATAGGCTATTCATGTTGATGGAAGTAGAATTACTATGATGGAGTCATAGTCATTCACTGAACCTATTAAGTTGTTGATCACATGAAATCGAATTCTAATGTTTCCGCTATTAGAACGATCATGTATGCCAACAGACGCACGTGCCATGATGTGACATATGCTGAGAGCATAATAATTCAATAAAAGGGATAATTCCCATGATATGGCTTGTGAAAGCCTTAAAGAACATCCTTGAGATTCTTGAGAAGAATTAAGGATTCGTTCATATGTTTGGATGACAAACTAAGTTAGGTGTTGAAGTGTTGCACAAACTTTAGTTTCCAAACTCAAAAGAAATTTGTTGAAATTCTAGGATGTCTTATTGACTAAGGAGTAAGAGACTAAAAGGGTGTTTTAGTTTCCCACATTGCAAATTGTACAAAAGGAATCTAAGTAAATTGTGATAAAATGGTCAACGTAGGGATTAAGAGTGAATCCCTCTACAAATGACTTTATCACAAGTTATGCGATAATAGTGAGAGCATATTTCAAGTTAAAGAGCCCAAATTTAGTAAGAAGACTAGACAAATACTTAGAGATAAATTCAAGTTATTTGAAATAACATTGAATTGAAGGAAATAGCAATTGACAAAGTTGGAATATATGGATATCGGGTATATCCACTTGCCAAACTTTTATTGCATTTTAACTAGTGTTAATATTACACTAAAGATTATAGGATATGAAGTAGTAATAGTATATTGACTATTCATATGTGATAATCGCATTTATCGTTTGAGTTTTATTAAACTCACCCATTACCTTGTCGTATCCGAATGGGTTGTTGAGAACAAATTGAACCCCATTAAAGTGAACTGGATTGACATGGTATTCGCCCCTAGTTACTTATATGAGGTGACGTCTCGAAGTGACTAGAGTTTGATGCGATTGATGACAAGTTCAAGTGTCATAGAGTCATATGGGATGACTAGTCGATCACATAGGCAGACTGTATGGGACACTCTGTCGGGCAGTGACCGCTTATAGAGTTCTGGTAATTCATAAAGCCTGGTCGTGGCAAGAGCTACTATAGTATTCTTATGAGTCAATTCTTTTGACTAGATACTATTCGCCCAAGTTGGCACAACTTCTGACTAGCTTTGATTTATACTCTACGATTTCGTAAATGAGGTCAAATTGGGTATATTTTGGGTTATGATGGACTGTGGCTGAACGAAGGGAATAGGGCGATAAGAATTGTCCACCCCTTGTCAGGGTTGTTCAAAATCTCAAGGCCACTCGAGGAGTAGTTAACTGGAAATGTGTGTCCACGCTCGGAAGGTATCTATGGTAGATAATTCCGGTCAGACAGTTACTCTCCTGATCGAGGAAACCACTCAAGATATGATCAAATGTAAGTACGACCTACAAGACACCTTGCATTGAGTGGGAGATTGTAATAGGACAAGAGAATTGGTGACGCACACTTGTCTCGGACAAGTGGGAGATTGTTGTAAAATGTGTCCTCAACAATAGTGCGATCACATGATTTAATATCATAATTAAATCTCATATAAAGAATACGTAAGGGATGATTCAATTATATAGTCAACTGATCAACATTAATCGGTAACGATTGGCTTGCTAGAGTTTGACGTTACTGTCGTAGGACGGTGGTGGTCAGTTGATCCCTTAAGGTCACACCTAAAGGATGATGCCCTTATCTGTAAAGTTGATTAATTGTATGACGATACAAGTTGATCAATTCCTTAAAATTGAACAATTCAATTGTGAGAGAGAAAATTGATATCTTATTGTAATGGGATTAAATAAGATTTATTTTAGTAATAAAAATGCTTTATTACTGAAATTGTTTATTGTTTGAGAAACAATAGAGATAAGAATGAATGGTTAGTTATAATTACAAAATGTTGTGAATTATAATTAAATGACCCATTTTATTTATATGATCAAGTATCACTAATCAATTTGTTGTATGTAATTTAATTAATTTATAAAATGATATTTATGTGATAAATATGCATTAAGTTAATTAATAACATGTTACATACTACATGTAACATATTGTGTGACAAATGACAAATTGACAAAATAAAATGGTAGTCCATTTTACATGAATGGACCGAAATGTAGGAGGTAGTAGTGGGTTGTGGTTATATTATTTTATGTGATAAAATTTTAATAATTAAACCTACACTACACTAGCTTACAAGCCTACTACATGGAGAAGTAAAAAAGGCAAAAGGAGATGCCAAAGTTTTGCATTTTTGTCCCACCCCATCCGGCACTCCCTCCTTTAATTGGGTCACTTTTGTTCTTATTTTTACACTTCTCCATATTCCATTCAAAACACATGCAAAACATTCATCTCTCTTATTCTTGTTCATCTTTCTCTAAAAAACTTGAGAAATGATGATCTAAATTGTTCAATCACATTACTAATATTATTAGTGTAATATATGAGTATTAGTAATCAATTTTAAGGTAAACTACTAAACAAATATCTAGCACATATTATTTAGTAGAGATAAGGGATAATCTTGGGTGCAATCAAGAGGAGTGGCTTCTATACTTGGAGTCTTTGGAGGATCATCCTAATACTCATCATAGCTCAAGAACAAGTGAAGGTAGGAGACCTTACTTGTGCCCACAAAACCGAAATTAACAATGTAAGGGACATTGTTTTCTTATAAATCTCTTATTTTGTTATGCATGCACTAGATCTAAAGAACAAATAATTAAAATGTTAATTAGTTCACTATTAGAGGAGTCTAATAAGAGATAAATAAACCTAACAGTACCTATCTCCCGGTATGTACGGTGAGTCACGAGGTAAAGTAGGGAGGAGAGAACGAGCAAGGAAGGTGGCTATGCCACCACAGACAATGGTGCCCGTGGCCTTCTCCCCCTGAGACTGGAAGTACTGGGCGGTCAGGTAAGCAATGTTGAGGGCAAAGGGGCCCTCGTTGTCAATGTTCAGGTACCCGCCCAGAATAGAAAGCTCGGTGTTAGTCACGTTGTTTGGCTCCTTTCGACCAAAAATAGTACTTCCCATCAGTCGCAGGAAGTAACGGGCATGGGGAAGGTAGACCTGAGCGAGACGTCGCTCCTCGTAGGTGGTCTATGCCAAAGTCCGCCAAAGCTGACGGATGACCTTTCTAGGGGCAGCAGTGGCGCCCGTAAAGGAAAGGCCAAGTCTAGTACCAAACTCTTCCAAAGTCAAAGAAAAAGTTCGGTTGAACAACCTAAAAGACACAGAAGCACAAGTAGGGGCAGCGTCGTGTGCCCTGGAGGAGAAGATAAAGGAGTTGAAAAACTCAAGGGTCAGCTCCCTGAAGGTGTGGGCACTCATGGTCACAAGTCTAGCCATCCCCGTACCCCTCAAAATCTCACACACCGGCTCGTAGATACCAAGCCTCTCAAGTGACGAACGGCACAAGAAATGAGTCGAGAGAAAGTCACAGTCTACTAAACGATAAAATCTAGTGCGATGAATACCGTTAACAAAAATTACCTGGGGGTAGTCGGGGTGCGAGTCAAGGGACTCGTCCCCTCGGATGATAACTCGGTCAGCAGAACGGCCAGCAGCAGGTGTAGCTCGTACACGACCCCGACCACTAGAACCTGAAGTAGAAGCCCGTCCTCCGACCGGGCGAGGTAATAGAGCCGCCCGGTAAGCAGCTGTGACTGCGGGTGACCACGCAATAGGGGTGGTCACCGTACTTGAAGTACTAGCGGAAGCCGCAACAGAAGAAGCAGCAGAAACCGACACAAAGGAAGAAGGGCTAGCAGCAGTGCTAGCAAAAACAGAGGCTCTGACGGAGGTGGAAGCTGAAACGGAACTAGCAGTAGTGCTAGGAGCAGTAACGACAGTACCAGCAGCGGTAACAAGAAACACAGGAGTAGCAGCTGCAGTACTAACGGTCGTGGAGATGGTGGTGACAGCAGGGACCACCGTCTCAGTCAAGGACGGACGAACAGACGAACTGGAACAGGGCATTGAGCTACGTTCTATCCTAATCAAGTAAGGAAGGGGAAACGATAATCAATTAACAAGTAAACAACGAGATTTCCCCAAAACAGTCGAAACTTTCGACTTAACAAACCTTAATTCCCAATTTTACCTCAATAATTCAAGACAAGCAGATAATCAACGATAGGTAAAGGGAAAACAATCATCAAGTGAAGTAATGTAAACAGGAAATCCCAAAAACAGTCGAAAATTTCGACTATGATAAACCCTAAACCATAATTTACCTCAATTGATAAAATTAAAGCAATTAAGCAACAAGAGAGTAGAAGGGATACTTACTTGATGATTGAGACCTACAAAAGATGCAATTAATCGACAAAGAATGGTGCAAATTAGGCGATTTTCGAGCAAAAACCGCAAACCCTAACTCCTCAATTGACCGCAAAAACCAACAACAATCAGAGGAAAAATAAGGAGGAAATGACGATTAATTAGCGATGAAGAGTTTGTAGGTGTTTGATTTGGTAAAAAGGCAATAAAAATGGAGGATTTGGGAGGTTTTTATCGCAAATAAGGGTTGATAATGAATAATGAACGAAATAATGAAAAATGAGGGAGTTTAGAAGACACTTCCTGCGTGTAAAAATCCTTTTCACTCGATCGAGTGACTTGAAATCACTCGGTCGAGGAGTTTCAGCTTCAATTTACTCGATCGAGTAGAAATTTACTCGATCGAGAACTCCCTTATTTAGCCAATTCGATCGAGCAACTGCAAAGCCTTCGATCGACCCCTTTTCCTGCAGTATCCTCTCGATCGAGTACAAAATGTACTCGATCGAGTGCTTTTCCTCGTATAAGTCCATAAGATGCGTTAAAACTTCCCCAAACCTGCCTAAAAACAATTGCAAACATATCCCGATATACCAAATCACAAAAAGTAACAGTCTATAGTCTTCCTAATTATGCTTAAAAATTGTTTAAATTCTAATAGTCCTAATAAATGCAATAAAGAAATTCAACGGAAATTTAAAATTAGTTTTTACAAATTGTTACACGGGCATTCCCCGCTCATTTCTCAAGATAATTCAGTAGCCCAACGGAGGGCTTCTAACTGGAGGACGTCCCTTCAGCATCCTTGACCATCCTCTTCATTCTCCACGAGCTTGAATTTGAACCAGTAGGAGGAGAATAGTTGACGTCCACGTACGCACGAACTTTCCTCGTACCTTTTGCTTTCTCACTAGCTTTGACATTGTCATCCCCAATTTGAGTGATTTTAATTGCACAATGACCCTTGAAAACTCCTAGATCTTTTTCATCTGTACCTACAGCAAGGAAAACAGACGAATTCTCCTTCTTTTTGCTCTCAATCCGAGGCGGAGGGTGTTGGAGTTAGTGTCCTCCACAATAGTGCGTTTACATAATAAATCTCATTAATGGAATATCATCAGATATTTAATTATTTGATCCTCGTCAGTTGATTAACGTAAATCGATAACGGTTGGCTGACTAGAGTTTGACGTTATTGTCGTGAGACGGCGGTGATCAACTGACCCCTTTCGGTAACACCTAAAGGAACGAACCCCAATTGACAACTAATTAATTGTATGAGATACAATTTATTTAGTCCCTTGATTTATAGACTAAAAGGTTTGTCGATTATTTTAGAGAGATTTCGAGTTGCGAACTCGAAGCACGGCAGTTATTATTTAATTATGCGATAATTGAATAATAAATTTTGGGAGACGGGTTTTAGTTAATTAATTGTTAATTCACTAAAATTGAACTACTTGATTAATGTGATTAATATTAGTACGTAAATAATATGTGTAGTGGTACACGTATATTTACGGAGTGATTTGGACGAATTAATTATGGAAGTATTTAAACATGAAACGATGTTTAAAATAAAATTACACGTATTTGTGCGACAAATATAAGAACCAATATGGACCCGTAAATGGGCAAGTGGACCGTGTAAAATAGAGTAGTGGATGATTAGGAACATAATCATTTCACCTTACTTTATATACTTCCATAAGTTATCCTATTATAGATTTTGCATGTGATGTAAGATTAAATAATATAAGACAATTTGTCCACTCCTACACTCTACCCTCCCACCAGTTTTCCCCCCTTATACACTCCAAAATGTTTGCTCATTTTTACACACAACAACACTTGAACATTTTGCATGTGTATCTTCTTCTCTTTAAAAATAATAAAGCATCCTCTTACTAAGATTGTTAGTATACAAAATTAATATTTACTAAGAGAGTTAGTAATATTAAAATATTATCAAGGGTATAATTTTAACAAGTTTCTAGTTAAATACTTGTTAGATTTTTGGGTTGAGTTCTTGGGTGCAACTTGAAGGAGTCTATTTTTGGAAGGTGTTCCAAATCCCACAAGAAGGAGCCACTTATGGAATGAAGAGGCAAGGGACCAAGGAGTTGGTTTCCGAAATGTAATAGACTAGTTTCACAGGAGGAGTCCATTGTGATACTATACCACAATCTTTTAGGTGTGAATCAAATTCAATATTTAGATACTCACCACCACGGTCGGACCGTAGGGTCTTAATCTTTTTATCCAATTGGTTCTCTACTTCATTTTGGAACTCTTTGAACTTGTCAAAGGCTTCACTCTTGTTCTTCATTAAGTAGACATACCCATATCTACTTAAGTCATCAGTAAAAGTAATGAAGTAGTGAAAACCTCCTCTAGCGGTGATGGTTAATGGTCCACACGCATCCGTATGTATGAGAGCCAAAACCTCACTAGCTCGTGTCCCTTTTCCCGCAAAAGGTACACGAGTCATCTTGCCTAGAAGGCAAGACTCGCATGTACCATAAGATTCGAAACCAAATGGTTTGAGCACTTTGATGAAGCAAGTCTCTTAATGTGTCTTTCGTTTATGTGGCCTAAACGACAATGCCAAAGGTAGGATTCGTTTGGATCACCCGTTTTGAGCTTTTTAGTTTCCACATGATGAACGTCATTAACATCATTTAAAACATAAATGCCTCCAATTGAAATGGCCTTGCCATAAACCCATCATTAAAAGAAAAAGTACAACACTTGTCCTTAATCATAAAACAAAAGCCTTCCGCGTCTAACGCGGAAATGGAGATGATGTTCTTAGTTAAAGTTGGTACAAAATAACACTTATTTAAATACAACTCTAAACCACTAGCTAAAGTGAGCACATAGGTCCCCACGGAAACGGCGGCTACTCTAGCTCCATTGCCCATGCGGAGATCCACATCACCTTTTGCTAGTGATTGCACGTCCCTTAAACCCTGCAAATGATTACAAAGGTGAGAGCCACATCCGGTATCAAGTACCCAAGTGGAAGTACAAGAATAATTAACGTCTATCACATATAGAGAGGAAATCATATCAATAGGCGTCACACGCCCTTCCTTGAGATCCTCCAAGTATTTGGGACAACTTCTCCTATAATGCCCCTTCCCATTACAATGGAAACATTCGGCCTCGGAGAGTTTGACACTTTTTGCCTTGGGATTGCCATTCTCAACGGCCTTCCCCTTTCCCTTGTCATGTTTCTTTGACGATTTCTTCAATTGGGACTTTTCCTCCCCTTTTCCTTTCTTAACTCCAAGGGACATGTTCTTTAACTTCATGGTTAAAACATCTCCTTTTTCACTCCCACTAGCTTCCATATCCCTCTCCGCTTGGGTGAGGAGTGCATGAATTTCATGGTAACTCTTATCCATGTCATTCATGTTGTAGTTTACCCTAAAGTGGGCAAACTTGGTGGGAAGTGAGTGGAGGATACGATCCACCACAAGAGTCTTAGGAATCTTACACCCTAGACGCTCTAGGATGTCAACATATTCGACCATTTTGAGTACATGGGGACCAACCTTTTGGCCCCTCTCAAGCTTAGATTCAAAGAAGCGTGCCGCCGCATCGTATTGACGGACTTTAGGTGTTTGTGAAAACATAGTGATCATACGAGTGAATATCTCGTACGCATTTAAAGAAATGCATGATAGCTTGAGCTTTGGGGACATCGACCATATCAACACATTCTTGATATCATTCGACATCCTCACATGGTCATCATAGGCGGTCCGCACCGCCGATGAAGCCCTTGTACCGGGCTCGATGGGAGGAGCTTCGGTCAAGTAAGTGAGCACATTGTCGGACAACGCGGCACTTTTGATGTTGGATTCCCATTCAAGAAAGTTACTACCGTCATCTTTTAAGATACATTTGTCCATTACGGACCTTAGCCATGAATCTTTGCCTAGTGAAGTAGTTGATGGAGTTGATGAAGTTGCCATTGCGAATTAAAATGCTACAACAAAAAGGAAAAATTAACATCCATTGTTTTAAAAATTTACTTGTGAAAACATGTTTAACAAGTTTTAGCATTTATATAATGATCTCCCACTAAATTATATAAATGATTCCAAGACCCAAATATTAAACAAAAATGAGCATCGCTTGGGCGAAACATCCCATAATTGTGTAAATTCGGTAAGTCACGTTGACTAATTCTACCTCTAGAACTCTTGGTCGACGAATTTCCTTAAATCCATCTACTAGCCCCGGAACACAAGACCGTCTTATATCCCGTTGAGTCCAACCAATTTTAGCGTGTGATAACCGTTTACCAACCTACTTACCCAAGGTAAAAAGAGAACACCCCGCTTGGGCGAGCGTGGCTCTAATGAATAAGAGATTCATAGGTGTTACTAATTGGTAAGGCTAATCTCAATTTTAGTTATGTGAGAGATCTTGTCAATTTAGTCATAAATTCCTTATAAGTGAATTAATTCGGTGAATGTAAATGACGTGAATTGACAACCGTGAAAATAAAATGCATGTGAATGGCGATTTTGGCATGCGTAAAATATCACCAAATCAAACTAATTATTCATCATAAAATTAGTGAGGACTAATTTTGAGGTTCAAAACAGTTTGGATAATTAGTTTGGACTTAAATGAGAAACCGAACTTTATTAGACATGGTTCGGTCTATGATGAGTCTAACTGAGCTTCCTAGTTCATTTTGGGGTTTTGCCCTCTTGTCTGCAACATTTTCACTAAATCGAAGCCCGACTAAAGCGGCCGATAAGACTGCATATGAGATATGGACGGGGAAAGTCCCTCATTTGTCATTCATGTGTATTTGGGGTTGCGAAGCGTACGTCAAGATCAAGTCTGACAATAAGCTTGCACCCAGGTCTGATAAATGTCTTTTTGTAGGATATCCAAGGGAAACTCGTGGCTATTAC
Source organism: Silene latifolia (assembly GCF_048544455.1). Lineage (NCBI taxonomy): Eukaryota > Viridiplantae > Streptophyta > Magnoliopsida > Caryophyllales > Caryophyllaceae > Silene > Silene latifolia. The sequence goes on from NC_133536.1 coordinate 54,124,434, forward strand.
TTCTACAATAAACACGAGAACAAAGTGTTTGTGGCTCGTGATGCTATCTTCCTAGAAAAGGAGTTTATTTCTAGGAGACAGAGTGGGAGAAAATTTGAACTTGAAGAAGTTCGAGAGCCACAAACCGAGAATGAGGTAGAGGAGAACGTGGAGGATATCATTCCCTCTTCCTCTGAAACGGTAATTGTTCCTAGAAAGTCAAGTAGGATTTCTAATCCACCTGACCGCTACCTTGGTAACATCGAAGAGGATGGTGTTTTGTTACTTTTGGAAAGTGATGAACCCACTACCTACAAATCGACCATGTCTAGTCCCGACTCCTCGCTTTGGCTAGAAGCCATGTGGTCTGAAATGGATTCCATGTACGAGAACCAAGTATGGGACTTGGTGGATTTACCTGAGGGAGTGCGACCCCTTCAGTGTAAATGGATATATAAAATTAAGCTCGGCATGGATAAACATGTGGATGTTTACAAAGCTAGATTGGTGGCAAAAGGTTTCACTCAAGTTCATGGTTTACACTATGACGAAACCTTCGCTCCAGTCGCTATGCTTAGGTCCATTAGGATAATCTTAGCGGTTGCCGCATTTCATGATTATGAGATTTGGCAAATGGATGTCAAAACCGCCTTCTTGAATGGGATTCTAGAAGAAGAGGTGTACATGATACAACCTGAAGGTTTTATGGATACATCTAACCCTAAGAAAGTGTGTAAGCTCAAGAAGTCTATTTATGGTCTTAAGCAAGCATCTAGGAGTTGGAATCATCGCTTTGATCATGTTATTAAACAATACGGTTTCACTAGAAGTGTGGAAGAACCGTGTTTATACATGAAGTTTAGTGGGAGTAAGGTTGCATTCCTTGTCCTATATGTGGATGACATATTGCTCATTGGGAATGATGTTCCATCACTCACTTCCGTTAAGGAGTGGCTAGGGAAACACTTCCAAATGAAGGACTTGGGAGAGGCACAACGAATCTTAGGTATTCGGATCTATAGGGATAGGTCCAAGAGGATACTAGCATTGAGTCAAGAAACTTATATTGACAAAGTTCTTGACCGGTTCAATATGAAAGACTCCAAGAGAGGATTTCTACCTATGGGCCAAGGGATTACTTTGAGCAAGTCACAGTCTCCCTCCACCCCTAAGGAAATTGAACACATGAAGACCGTCCTTTATGCTTCCGCTGTTGGGTCTATCATGTATGCTATGATTTGCACTCGTCCCGACGTTGCGTATGCCTTGAGCATGACAAGTCGTTATCAAGCCAAGCCTGGTGAGAGTCACTGGATAGCCGTAAAGAACATCCTTAAGTACTTGAGAAGGACTAAGGATTCGTTCTTAGTGTTTGGAGGAGAAACTGAGTTGCGTGTAAGAGGTTACACGGACGCAAGTTTCCAAACCGATCGGGATGACATGAAATCCCAATCCGGCTTTGTGTTTATGCTAAATGGAGGAGCTGTTTGCTGGAAGAGCTTCAAGCAAAGCGTTATCTGCGGATTCTACAACAAGAGGTGAGTACCTTGCGGCGTACGAAGGCTGCGAAGGAAGCTGTTTGGATTAGGCAATTCATGGAGGGGCTAGGAGTAGTCCATTCCGCCAAAGATCCTATCACTCTATATTGTGATAACAGTGGAGCTATTTTTCAAGACAAAGAGCCTAAGTTTAGTAACAAATCTAGACACATTGAAAGGAAATACCATGTAACTAGAGATTATGTGGAAAGGAAGGAAATTGACATTTGTAAGGTTGGGACAGATGATAATATTGCTGATTCTTTAACCAAGCCTTTATCAAAGGCTAAGCATGATGGTCATGTCGTCGCTATGGGATTGAGACGAGTACCAGATTTTCTTTAGATTATGGATATGTAATAATTGGATAGTGTATCTCTTATTATATATATGATAATCACATTCATCGTTTTCGCAATCATTCTTTTATGAATCTTTTATTTAGTGTGACTAAATTTTAATACCTTGTTTATCTGAATAAGTTGTGGAGACAATGTTGAACACTATTCAAGTGAGTAAAATGAACATTGTATTTTGTCCCTAGTCACTTAATGAGGTGACGTCTCGGAGTGACTAGATTGTAAGTCGATTGATGGTTGTTCAACACCATAAGGTCATACGTGATGACTAGTCGATTACATAGGCAGAGTGTGTGACACTTTGCCGGACAGTGACCATTTAGAGAGTCCCTAAGTTCTATTATAGACGCCTGGTCATGGCGGGGATCTCTAAGATGTTCTAATGAGTCGATTCTTTTGACTGGAGACTATTATCTGAGCAAGTGCAGTTTTCGAGTGACTTTGGTTTTTGTCCTAGGCCGTGCCGTGAAAGGAGGCCAAAAGGGCATTTACTAGGTCATGGTGATCTGTATTGTGCAGTAGGATAGATAGGGCATACATGAATTGTCCATCCACGTTGGGTAACTATATCTCAAGGCCACTCGAGGAGTTAATGACTACAAATGCGTGGCCACGCTCGGAAGTAATCTGTGAGAGATTTTTCCGGTCAGGTAGCCACACTCCCGATCGAGAAAACCACTCGCGATATGTTCGTGTACAAGTGTGACCTGAAAGACACCTTGCATTGAGTGAGAGATTAAAACGGACAAGAGAATTGGTAGCGCACACCTTGTGTCGGACAAGTGGGAGATTGTTGGAGTTAGTGTCCTCCACAATAGTGCGTTTACATAATAAATCTCATTAATGGAATATCATCAGATATTTAATTATTTGATCCTCGTCAGTTGATTAACGTAAATCGATAACGGTTGGCTGACTAGAGTTTGACGTTATTGTCGTGAGACGGCGGTGATCAACTGACCCCTTTCGGTCACACCTAAAGGAACGAACCCCAATTGACAACTAATTAATTGTATGAGATACAATTTATTTAGTCCCTTGATTTATAGACTAAAAGGTTAGTTGATTATTTTAGAGAGATTTCGAGTTGCGAACTCGAAGCACGACAGTTATTATTTAACTATGCGATAATTGAATAATAAATTTTGGGAGACGGGTTTTAGTTAATTAATTGTTAATTCACTAAAATTGTACTAATTGATTAATGTGATTAATATTAGTAAGTAAATAATATGTGTAGTGGTACACGTATATTTACGGAGTGATTTGGACGAATTAATTATGGAAGTATTTAAACATGAAACGATGTTTAAAATAAAATTATACGTATTTGTGCGACAAATATAAGAACCAATATGGACCAGTAAATGGGCAAGTTGACCGTGTAAAATAGAATAGTGGATGATTAGGAACATAATCATTTCACCTTACTTTATATACTTCCATAAGTTATCCTATTATAGATTTTGCATGTGATGTAAGATTAAATAATATAAGACAATTTGTCCACTCCTACACTCTACCCTCCCACCGGTTTTCCCCCCTTATACACTCCAAAATGTTTGCTCATTTTTACACACAACAACACTTGAACATTTTGCATGTGTATCTTCTTCTCTCTAAAAATAATAAAGCATCCTCTTACTAAGATTGTTAGTATACAAAATTAATATTTACTAAGAGAGTTAGTAATATTAAAATATTATCAAGGGTATAATTTTAACAAGTTTCTAGTTAAATACTTGTTAGATTTTTGGGTTGAGTTCTTGGGTGCAACTTAAAGGAGACTTTCTTTTTGAAGGTTTTTCAAGGAGGATCATCCATATCTTTTTAGCTCAAGAACAAACTAGTAAGGTGATCTAGTTTGTGCCCATTTTACCATAAAATCAATGTAAGAAAATTGTTTTTCCTTAAACTTTCATTTTTATGCTTTTATATTTGCATGCATGTTACATAGATCACCTAAATGATAAATTATGAGATAATTTAATTTTTATTAGAGAGTCTAATATGGATCTATGATCTTTCAGAGGGGTCACAATAGCAGCACAAAATTCCAAATTTTCATCTGGAGTGTCAATATGAGGGTCAGTAGAGGAAAGGACATTGCAAGGTTGAGCTTGCATGGCAGCCCTTCGAGACTTAGACTGATGGAAAATTAAATCCTCGTCTCCTACCTGAAATGTTAGTGTCTTACCCCTGACATCTATCACTGCACGAGCAGTGAATAAAAATGGTCTCCCTAAAATAATAGGGTTGTGAGTGTCCTCGGGTATGTCAAGCACAACAAAGTCAATGGGAATAAAGAATCTCCCGATTTTAACAGGTATGTCCTCAATGACACCTAACGGTCGTGATACACTACGGTCGGCCATCTATACAGTCATATTCGTGCAATTAAATTTAGTCGAACCAAGTCTCTTAGTAAGAGACAAAGGTAAGACGCTCACGCTAGCACCAAGATCGCATAGCGCGTTATCAATCAAATGGGTACCTATATGACAAGGAATCGAGAAACTACCCGGGTCTGACTGTTTAGGAGGTAACTTATTTTGAACTAGGGCAGTCCCTAACTCGGTCAAAGCTACCGTCTCATGATCACTAATATGCCTCTTACGTGATAAAATTTCTTTCATAAATTTTAAATAAGAGGGTACCTTTGTCAGCAATTCAGCAAATGGAACAGTGACTTGTAAGCTTTTCGGAGCTCAGTAAATTTACCGAACTGTTGATTGGCCTTTTTGTTCTGTAATCGCCTCGGGAAGGGCACCGTAATAGGTATCTCGAACCCTTTGTTTCTTTCTTCCAACGTATCAGCTGGATCAAGCTCTTTATCACTCGATCGAGACTTTTTACCTCTCGATCGAGTTCTTCCAGGTGAAATATCACTCGATCGAGCACTAGCAGGCTCTCGATCGAGGTCTTCAATATCATCAGTGTTCGATCGAGCAAAATTACCACTCGATCGAACAGTTTCCTCAGCAATATCACTCGATCGAGCTGTTTGCACCTCTCGATCGACCTCTTCTTTATCCTGTTCACTCGATCGAATAATAATTCCACTCGATCGAGTCCTTTCAGCTTCAATTTTACTCGATCGACCCCCAGAAACCAGTCGATCGAGTATCTTCTTCGTGGTCAGCTCGTTTTCAGCAACAAATGACCGTACATCGTCATTTACTTCCTTCCTCGGGTCTGAAATATCCCTGTCATCAGATAATTTTGGTCCTTCAAAAGAATGACCGCTCCTCAAATTAATCAAATTCACCGTCTCATGTTGATTCTTCTCAGATTGAGACGGCAAATGACCCTGTTTCCTCGTGGACCGGTTCGCGGCTAGCTGAGCAACTTGAGTTTTAAGTGACTTGATGGATGCTTCTTTTTGTTGGTCACTTAACTGCCATTGCTTTGTCAACGACTGCAATATCGACTTTAAGCTCACCTAGCTCACTTACCCCACCTAAAGATGATGCACCTTGATTTGGTGGAGGAAAGGAAGGAGGCTTTTGAAAGCCTTGTTGAGCCTTATGAGGAGGGACATATGGCTGCTGCTGCTGCGGTGGAGGAGTAGGATTGAGTACATTTTGACTTGTCCACCTCAAATTAGGATGGACTGCCCCTTGATTGTTGTAAGAAGAACCCCCTCCTTGTCTGTATTGTTGAAAAGCAAGGACCTGTTCTTTCTCAGTAAGACAGTGAATAGCCTATATTAGTAGGTTAGTTTGAATAAGGGTCCTAGTTTTTGTCACCTCTTTACTCGGGATGAGTAAAGGTTCGGTTTGGGGATATTTGATGTGACTCATAATTGCGCACATTTAGTCCCCTAATTGAGCCTATTTTGCATACTATTATAACATTCCATAGCCATTTTATCCGTCAAATGCTTTCTATTTTGCTTTCCTAGTGCATTTCGTATGTTTTGTAGGAAAGAAGGTAATTAGGCAGAAATTCCCGTCTCCCGTGCATATTTAGAAGCTTTTTGATGATATTGGATAAACTAGTATGAAGAGGAGGCAAGAATGATAACCAAGGATGTAGGAATAAAGAGTATATAGAAGGATCATAGGCTAAAAAGCAAGGATGACGAGAAGAAAGTCAATGCAAGAAGAAATTGCTCGGAACCAAACTGAGAGTTATTCTTTTGGCTCTGAAAGTATGCTAGATGAAACGGCGTCGAAAAATCAAGCGGTCTAGGCTTTTGAATCACTCCAATAGGAGTCCGGATGAGGAAATGACGTCCGTTTTCCAATCCGAGTTCAAGTAAGGCATGATACAGCTCAACCCGCTCGGGACAAATTCAACCCGCTCGGGTTGAGGCTCAGGATGCTCGTTTTCAGCACGGGACGAGCATATTATTGGACAGGAAGCTTTTTCTTGCTACGTGATCCGTGATCCGCGCATATCCATACGAGACTAGCAAAAAGGAGACTAGCATCTTCCTTGGAGAGGAGCACTTCCTCAACTCAACAATTAGCATTGTTAATTACTAATCTACCCTTGCTTAACCTAATGATGTACCACTATATATACTCCATTTGTAATAATCAAACCATCAAGCTTTCTTAGATTAAATCAACTTTCCTTGGATTAGATTAGAAGTAGATTAGAATAGATTATCCTTTAATCTTTCCACAAAATTACACATCAATCTTTCCTTAATTATTGTTCAAGTTTATTATTGAGTAATTCAAGTTTATTATTGAGTAATTAGAAGGTCATTTGGGTTTATTGGGAGATTGACAACCTTCCATCAATCATCAAGTACTTCTATTATTCTTTGCATTATTATTTTGGAATCTCCATAGGTATAATTCTCTTAATCCTTGTTTTAATTATTGTTAATCTTTCTTACTTGTTCATCATGTTTTGCCTTCCTAATATGATTGACAACCTTGTTAGCATGTTAAACTTGATAATGAGTCAGTAGTCTCTTAGCTAGGATGAATGGGTAATTAGGGGAAACCAACATGGGGATTGATTAATACTTAATCTAATATGTTCACATGATTTATTTGCTTGCTTGTTATGATTTCAACTTATGCACATGTTATGTTTGATGAAATGCGAGCCTAAGAATCCTTGCATTTTTTACCCATCACTTACCTTTTCAATGAGACTTGTAAGACATAAACCAACTCGAGTCTCATTAGACCATGCATATAGTTGAATAAGAAGGACTAAGTCGACTTGTAGGTGTTGTAAAATCTAATCGATTCGTCTCCAGGACCCAAACCTTCTTAGGGATTGTAAGATATATACTAACTCGATCCCATCACAACAATAATTGCTTGCATCTAGTAGGAAACATGTTTGTATGATCAACTCCCATGAACCCCTTATGAACCCATGATATCCTAGCATTTTTAGTCATTTGTTTACATTTCTTAATTTTGTTGCTTGTTTACTTTCCATTGCTTCTATTAGATTATAATCATCTACCCATTACAATTGTGACAACCCGAAGCACAACCATAATTAGATTGAATAATTTGAGTACCACCGTCCCATGGATCGACCTCAACTTACCACTAACTAGTTGTTTGTTGAGAATTATAAATTTGTTTAATTGAGAGCCCCAACGACACTCTTCATCAAGTAATCAGTAAAGACCTCCATGTGCTTCCTTGGGTCTTCACCCGCCAGACCCCTATACAGATTTCTCTGCACCAGATTTATGTAAGACGGTCTGATATCAAAGGTGTTGCCGTCCTCAGTCTGGAGGTTGAAACCCTTGGGAATAGAAGATGCTTTAGGCTCCGAATGACTTGCAATATTCGGCATCTTTACTGGTTGGTTAACAAAAATGAGATTATCTTCTTCTAAAGATTTATCTTCTGCAAATAGAAAATGCTGTAGCTCGGGCTCGAAAGTACTGAAGTCTTCCTTTCCAAGTTCTCTTTGCAAACGGAGTCTATGCCTAAATAGTCTCTCTAACTCAGAATCAGCTGAAACTAACTCCGACCTGTTTGACCTGGGCATACACAACACTGAAAGAGATAAATGAGGGCTGTCTCAAGGAATAAAAATTCCCTGAGACGGATAGAAATAAACGAATAACAGAAACAGATAGGTATATTACCTCCCCGGCAACGGCGCCAAAATTTGACAGGCTAGTCGTATACCTATTAAAAATAACCAACTGGCACTAACTATATAGCTAGGGAAGTCGGGTCGATCTCCACAGAGAGGCAAGATATCTGTTAGAGGTACGTCTATTTGGTCACAAATGGGGGGTTTGAATTTGGTTTTCTAAACTATAAAGGCTTGAAGGAAAGAGTAGTAAAGGAAGAGCAGTAAAAAGGCAGAAAATGTAAATAAGAGTAATTAATAAAGAGGGAACATGTCGGGATTTCGGTTTACTATGATAGTCTAATGACTCAACTGCAAATAGTCTAGATAATTTACTGTGAGACGGATGTTGAAAGGTCCTTCCGGTCCACTTTCTATCTTAGATTTCCACTAACTTAACTTCCGTCCTCATTAGGGTAGTCTACTGTTCATAGCAGGTCTATTTAGTCCAATCTTTCGATCCAGGAATAAATTTAACCAGATTAAAGGGTAACTTAGAAGCGTGCACTCAACTAAGTCGGTATTATAATTAAATTGCCATGGGTACAGATTCTCACAAATAAGTCATCTAGCCTATTCGCTATATTGTCACATTTCTACCATAGATCCCCTAGTCCCAACATGAAAGAACTTAGCTACTCATGCTATTAATGTTGTCAATATTAATAATGATGAATGAACTAATAATAAACATGTTGCAATAATAATAATATGGCATAAACAAATTAGGGCAAAAATTAATTAAAGAGAACAAATAAATTAAAGCAAGTAAAAGCAAGATTAAGATTAATAGGAGATAAAGATTACAATCACGAGAATTCCGGCGTAAAGAACAACCACGATCCAAGCAAAATAATCCGAAAGCAAAGTTTATAGTAGAAAAGTTTAGGGAAAGAGAAAAGAATAAAGTGGCGTTCACAAGTGTTAAACGTAATTGAGAAGTGCTAATGACCTAATTATTCCACGCTTAAATAGAAAATAACAAAGTCCGAAACTAAAATAAGCAACACGGGTTAATTAAGGACCTTGAAGACTCCAATCCTCTCGATCGAGTAGTTTGAGACAACTCGATCGAGGACTTCAGCATATAAAACACTCGATCGAGTAGAAATGTTACTCGATCAAGGAAACCTGATATCCAGCATTTCGATCGAGTAAAATAAATTACTCGATCGACCTCCTCAGCATGTGAAACCACTCGATCGACCAAGAAAACCATTCGATCGAGGGTTCTTCCTCCAAAAACAGCTTCAAATCGTTTCAGACTGCTTCGTTGACCATTCCTTCACGCATCCCAATGCAGTATCTCGCTCTAAAGTTTCCGTCTCCTCAAAATGCATGCAAAACAGGACGAAAAGGGTATGATTCCACTACTTTCAGGTTCAATCCTACAAAACAGACAAAACGAACCAAAGTAGCCATTTCGGGGCATAATGCAATACACAACAGTACAAAAGTACATAGAAATACGTGCAAAAATAGGCTAAAAAGACTATATAAAATGCACGTATCACGGGTGGTAGTAGATGCATCCGCTATCGGCACTGCTATTGTCCCCCACCATCCCATGAAATATGAGGGAACAAATGCACCGAATCTACTTGATAATTGGATTCGTGAAATTTAGAACATATTTGAGGTGGTCAATTGTCCAGATATTCTAAAAGTAGACCAGGTTGCCTTCTTCTTGGCAGGTCAAGCTGGGGCATGGTGGTATCGGGAGAGAGTGGTTATGAGAGAATAATACAAGGATCAAAGGGAAACGACGATTCCATGGGATGAATTTCGAGCCAAGCTGAGGCACGAGTTTATTCCGAAGCTTATTCAGTGTCAGTTAATGGCCGAATTTGACTCATTCGTCATGACTGATGACATGATTATGGCAGAGTATTATATTAAGTTTAATGAACTATCCTTCTATGTTGAGGAGTTGCAGCTGAGCCAGCAGGTCTTAACTCTTCGTTTTGAGAAGGGGTTGACCCTGAAGATCTTAGAAAGGTTACCAGTTGGGGTACTCACTAACTTCAAAGAAGTATACGAAAGAGCAAAGCATGCTGAAAGGTTGGCGAATATGGCCAAATAAGCTAAGGAGAAAATGAGTGATAAGCGTAAGGCTGATAGTGATGGTGGTAGTCACTCGAGTTACAAACGAGGTAACTACAACCAAGCTAAGTCTTATTCTGGGGGATCTAGCTATAGAGGAGGATCAAGATATAGAGGGAGAGGCGGCCGGAGTGTGAGTGATACCACCGGTGTACAGTGCTTCAACTGTTGTGGGACTGGCCATAAGAGGTTTGAGTGCATGAGCTTCGGAGGGGGAGGGTATTAGAGGCCGTATAAAGGGAATTCTTACCAAGCTCTGACTCAGAGTATGGCAACTAATCGCATGGCTGGATCATGGAATAATTAGAGAAGTTAGATCAACAACAAGAGTGGTGGCTACAACAACAATGGTGGGTCCTATCAGCTTCCGAATAATAATGGGAATCAGAATTCAGCAGCCAAATCTACAGCATCGGCGAGTACGGTGCAAGAAGGTCAGAAGAGCAGCGGGAAATTGTTTATGATGGATAAACAAGTAGCTGAGGAGGATGCTCAAGTCGTTACTGGTACATTTCCGGTTATTAATAAGCCAACTTTCGTTTTATTTAATTCGGGTGCTACCCATTCTTTTGTGTCTAGGAGTCATGCTTTGACCTTGGGGTGGGAGTATTTGAGTTAGTGAAAGATGAAGTGTGTATGCCGTCGGGAGAGTGTGTATCATGTTGTAAGTTGTATAAAGGGGTGTCTAAGGTTGTCGGGGAAGTAAATTTTGCAGTTAGCTTGTTTGAGTTTCACTTAGATGTGCTTTAGATCACTGTGGGGATGGATTGGTTAGGTAAGTATAAAGCCAATATCGATTGTCATCTGAAAAAGTTGTTGTTGAAGGGTCCTAAGGGAAATAAAGTGTCTTACCGGGGTTTTATAGTAAAGCCAAAGGTTAAGAACATTGCAGCTATGACGTTAAAGTCATGTTGAAGGAAGGGATGTCCTATGATCATGTGTCATGTGAGAGATACTTGCGTGGAGGAATCGACAGCAGTGAGTAAACCAATTATTGGCGAGTTTGAGGATGATTTTCCGGACGAAATACCGGGATTACCTCCTAAGAGGGAAATTGATTTTAGTGTGAAGTTTAAACCCGGAACAGGACCTATATCTAAGGCCCCATGCCTTATAGGCCCAAAAGAGTTGGAAGAGTAAAAGAAGCAGTTGAATGAGTTGCTGGATAAGGGGTACATCAGACTTAGTGTGTCACCGTAGGGCGCACCAGTTTTATTTGTGAAGAAGAAAGATGGCAGTTTGAGGTTGGGTATCGATTATCGGGAGCTGAATCATGTCACTGTTAAGTGTAGGGAAATATCCGTAAAATTCCCTTAAAATTAAGGACTATAACGCAAATTTATCATGTGATTAATTGTCATAAACGAAAAACAAGAGAAACGATAAAAGAATAGAATCAACCTCGGGTCCTTGTTCAATTCGGCCTAATGAACAGAAATCAATGTAGATTTCCTCCTAATTGTTGCACCCAAGATCGTCTGAGACTATGCCCCTTGTGCTAGAAAGTACTCTCTAATTGCCTTGCAATATTGAGAGAGTTTTTGTGAGTTTTCGATGTGAGATCTAGAATTTTTAGAGAGAATGCCTCCAAAACCCTAATTTTTGTGCAAATGACAATGATTAGGTCAAAAGGAGAGAAGGACTCTCCTTTTGTTTATTCGGCCAAACCGTGAGCTTCAAGGGGGGAGTGGGCTTTCCACTTTCTCCTTATTTAACTCGTGGTCCGACTCGTTTTGCTAAATGGTATATGACGGGTTTTAATTATAAATCGTCATCCTATATCGGATATTAAAATATCAACTAGTAACATGACTCAGTCGATATATTAATACTTGTCCGACAATGACAATATTGTATAATTAATTAATTCAATATACATTAATTAAATATAATCGTTTATATTCAATTTATGAATTAACCGCTTAATTCACTTTAGCCAGTATTATTTAATCCGTATTAAATAATTATCTCAACATCGCGTTTGACTAATTATTAGTCAATAACTCCGACTAACTGCTTAGTCAAATTAGGCATCAACATGACTGTATTTTCATACCGTCACATCTCTCAAACGTATCCTATAGGTGTGACTTTTAGGGACCAATTGATCACCGCCATCAGTATGACAATAACGTCAAACTTATCTAGCAAGCTAACCGCTATTGATAAACGTGGACCAACTGATAATAATAAAAAAGTATACCCTTTGATCCTTTTAGAGATTTATATGTCATTGTACTAACTGTGGAGGACACCAGCCCCAACAAACTCCCACTTGTCCGTACAAGTGTACGTGCAATAACGTTATCCGCACTAACTGGAGGACACCGGCTCCAACAAACTTCCACTTGTCCGTACAAGTGTATGTGCGATAACCGATTCTCATATCCATTTAAAATTTCTCCCACTCAATGTAAAACAATTTGCAGATCCGGATCCGCAAAGGTCGTATTTTACAATCGATCTGTATCAAGAGTGGTTTCCCCGACTAGAGAGTAACTTAACTGATAAAACGAATCCGTATCCGAGCATGGCCATACATTTCGATTCTGACTCCTCGAGTGGCCCCGAGAAATATCGAGTACGATAAAGGCTGAATATTTTCTTCAACTCGACTCTGCCGATCTAAGCACAAAGCATGAAATGACCAGAAAAAAATCTACTTGGCCCCTGTTACGGATGACCGTGAGAAAGAAACCAAAGTCACCCAAAATCTGCCTTAATCTCAAAAGACAGTCGATAGTCAAAAGAATCGACTCTTAGGATCACCATGGAGGTCCTATCCACGACCTGGCACCGAATGTTATAAAACATTTAGGACTCCACGTCGTTGTCACAATTGTGTCCTACGAGATATCCGTATAACTCGCCTCTGTGATTGGTCAGTCAACCGTTTGACTTATGGCTCGTTGAACCCACCATCAACCAACGTCACAAAATAATTGCCAGAGTTATCAGCTCACATGGGCAATTAAGGACCATAATATAATGTTTGTTCAGTTCACTTTGTGGTGTTAAAAAATTGTCGTACAACTCCACATGAAAAACAAAATATATAAATATCAAAACGATGATGTCGTATAGAGTACACAAGAAAATGAATCTAATCCATAAAAGAGTACTACAACTCAGGAACACGTTTCATTCCCATGGAATTAACATGCCCTTCATACTTATCTTGTCGTAATGGTTTAGTGAGAGGATCTGCTATATTATCATCTGTAGCAATCTTTTCTATCACTACCTCCTTTTGCTCCACGTAATCTCGGATTAGATGAGCTTTCCGTTGTATATGTCTAGACTTGTTGCTAGACTTAGGCTCCTTAGCCTGGAAGATGGCACCTCTATTGTCGCAATAGATGGTGATCGGGTCATTCGAACTAGGCACTACAGATAGTCCTTGTAAGAATTGACGCATCCATATCGCTTCCTTTGCGGCCTTCGACGCGGCATAGTACTCGGACTCGTCGTAGAATCTCTTTGTAACACTTTGTTTGGAACTCTTCCGGTGATCTGCAGCGCCATTAAGAGTAAAAACGAGTCTAGCGAGATTTCGAGTCATCTCGATCCGTTTGGAAGCTAGCATCTGCGAACCGGTTGCGCATAGCTTTTGTTCGCCTCCATAAGTCAATGCCCAATCTTTAGTCCTCCGTAGGTACTTAAGAATGTTCTTGATAGCCATCCAATGTGATTCACCTGGATCTTTGTTGGAATCGACTTGTCATACTCAACGCATATGCCACGTCCGGACGTGTGCATATCATGGCATACATGATTGATCCTATAGCCGAAGCATAAGGAATCCGGGTCATGCGCTCTTTCTCTTCCGGTGTCTCGGTGCCGAGACTTGCTCAAATGCACCCCTGGAGCCATAGGAAGAAACCCCTTTTTGGAGTTAGTCATGCTTAATCTCTCTAGTATCTTGTCTATATAAGACTCTGATCGAGAGATAACATCCGACGTGATCTATCTCGATAGATACGGATGCCCAAAATTCTTTATGCCTCACCCAGATCTTTCATCTGGAAATGGTTCTTCAACCATACCTTTACCGAAGTTAAGAGAGGTATATCATTCCCAATCAGGAGTATGTCATCAACATACAATATTAGGAAGACAATCTTGCTCCCACTCGACTTGATATATAGACATGGTTCCTCGACCGATCGAGTAAATCCATTTTCTTTTATCACTTGGTCGAAACGATGATTCCAACTCCGAGATGCTTGCTTAAGTCCATAGATGGAACGCTTAAGCTTGCACACTTTCTTAGGATGTTCAGGATCGATGAAACCTTCGGGTTGTACCATGTACAACTCTTCCTCCAAATAACCGTTTAAGAAGGCGGTTTTCACATCCATCTGCCAAATTTCATAGTCATAAAAAGCGGCAATCGCTAAGATAATCCGAATTGAACGCAGCATGACTACGGGTGCAAAAATTTCATCGTAGTGCAAACCTGGCACTTGGGTGAAACCTTTAGCAACTAGTCATGCTTTATAGATATCTTGTTGACCTTCCACAGAATGCTTTATCTTGTAAAGCCATTTGCATTGAAGGGGATGAACCTTAGCAGGCAAGTCAACAAGATCCCATACGTTGTTCTCATACATGGAGTCCATCTCGGATTGCATGGCCTCAAGCCATAGCTTTGAGTCGGAACTATTCATGGCACCTTTATGGGTTGCGGGTTCACTACTCGTTAAGAGCAGAATGTCATCTATGTCATGTTCCTCGACCATACCAATGTATCTGTCCGGAGGAATAGAGACTCTACCCGACCTCCTAGGTTCCTCAGGAATATTAACCGTAGCCGGGATTGAAGGAACTGGTTCCTCCAATGGTTGCTCGGCATTTGGTTCTGGAATCTCCGACAGCTCGAAGGTTCTATTACTCTTCGCGTTCTCGAGAAATTCCTTCTCTAAGAATGTCGCATTAGCCGCAACAAATACACGTTGTTCGGTTGGCGAATAGAAGTAATGACCAAATGTTCCTTTAGGATAACCTATAAAGTATGTCTTGACCGATTGCGGGCCGAGCTTATTGATCGAGGCCATTTCGTGTTCAGAATTAAGTAGATGTGGTCGTTGGTCAATGGTCGATACAAAACACAATTTATACTTCACAAACAACTCTACAATTAGTAAAGAGGCAAGTAAAGGTCGGATCCCAAGGGACGGGTATTGAAATGAGAATTCTATTGTAACTAGTAGTGTCTAGGGGGTGTCACAAATTGGGTTGATGTAGAAGGTTACTAAACTAGAATAACAATGAAAATAAACTAGCAAGATGAATTAAAGGGGGTGTAAACAATTGATTAAAGGCACTAGGGTGTCATGGGTTCATAGGGGAATCATGGGATATGATCATACAAACATGTTCTCAAATTATAGGCAAGCAATTATTGTTGTGATGGATTGAGTTGGGTTATATCTTACAATCCTAGGAAAGTTTGGGTCCCGGAGCCGAATCGATTAGATTGTACAACACCTACAAGTCGACTTAATCTTCCCTACTTAACAACATGCATGGTCTAATGAGACTCGAGTTGGGTTATGTCTTACAAGTCTCATTGAAAAGATAGGAGATGATAGTAAATGCAAGGATTCATAGGCTTAGCATTTCATCAAACATAACATGTGCATGTATTAAGATCAAAACAAGCAAGCAAATAAGATATGAAAGCATATTAATTTAAGCATGAATCATTCCCCATGTTGGTTTCCCCTAATCACCCATTAAACCCTAGCTAAGAGACTACTCACTCATTATCATGTTGATCATGCTAGCAAGGTTGTCAATCATACCAACAATATGAAACATGATGAATAAATGAAAGTAATTAGCAATAATTAAAAAGGGATTAAGAGATTATACCTACTAATGATTCCAAAATAATAATGCAAAGAATAATAGAAGAACTTGATGATTGATGGAAGGTTGTCAATCTCCCAATAAACCCAATAATCTTCTAATTACCCAAAATAAAGGAAGAACAAGAGAGAGAGATTAAAGAACTAAAACTTGGATTAAAACTTGATTAATACTTGATTACAATATTTGAGAGAGATTTGATTGATATTAACTACACTAATTATTGATAAGAAGAACATGCTCCTCTAATTAGACTAATGGGGTATTTATAGTGAAAATTAGGGAGGATGCATTAGGGTTAACTAAGGGCTAAACTAGTAATTACACTTTTTAAGTTGAGCAAGGAGGACCCGGTATTTTCTGAGAGAAGGGCTTCTCTTTTCGTAGCTTGAAGAATGAAATCCGTGTTGTGCAGGAATCCGGGCGGATTAGAGTCGGGACGGCCGGATTTGGGCGGTGAAATCCGAGCGGATTCAGGGGAGGGACGCTCGGATTGTTGAGGGGAAATCCGAGCGGATTCCAAGGAGGGATGCTCGGATTGTTGAGGCTGGACGGACGGATTGTCTGCAATCCGTTCGGATTGTTGGTCAGCGTCAATTCTTCTTCTTTTCTTCCTTTTTCTTCATAAATTCCTTGGGGATCTCCTTGGGGACGCAAGGATCCTTTCTCAACATTGTTCTTCTACTATGATATGTACAAAGGCCTTCTAGTCTTGTCTCTTCTTGATGCTTGGTCATTGAATACAATCAATTTAGCCTCGTTTTGCCATGAAAATGCAAGATTCTTACTCCTTTCCTACCAAGGGATCAAAATCTCAAAAAATATGCAAAACAAAGAACTAAAGACAAGAAATGACCCAAATAGGCACTAAAAAGCATGGGAACAAGGCTAATTCAGGGGCTAAATATGCGCTAATTATGGTCACATCAAATATCCCCAAACCGAACCTTTGCTCGTCCCGAGTAAAGAGGTGACAAAGACTAGGACCAAAACTAACCTATCCTAATAATAATAGCCGATATGAGACAATTAGCGGGTCTCACTCCGCCCCTTCAACTCACAACAAGACAACCATGAGGTAGGATGCCTTCTAGCAAGGCAAGGTGGGGCTTGCCAAAATGGCGATACATCCAAACATTAAAGCACATAAAATCACATAATGGATGCATCTACAAAAAGAATAGCCACTTTCCTCATCTAAGTGGCGGAAATTATCTACAAGGGAAGCAATTCAAGGGTACACAATCCTTCATAGATGCAATTTGTTCAAACTACTAAGCCTAGAAGGATACCAATAAATCACCTCCAAAATGTGTCAAGCTAGGGTACCTTTGTCCTCAATCGTTAAATGCTTTCGTCAAGAGTAGACTCCCTATGGTGTTAGAAACACTGGAGGATCGCGGAATTCCCCCTCTTGCCTAGACAAGAAGAAGGGTCGTCCCCTCTCTACCATGCACAAAAATGGATACGATGGATAAAGGGATCGATAGATATTTGAGTTTCATTTTGGGAGTTTGCTTTTGTTTTTGTTTTTCCCCCCAATTTCTTGTGGCATTTGACATTTGAGAACACTTTCTTTGCCATTTCTTTTGATTTTTGGCATTTCAATACTTGACAACTTTTTGTATTTCTTTTTGAACATTTTCAAAGTCACCCCAATTAGTAACGAGGGTGCCTTGTATTTGAAGCATAGGAGTTCTATTTTTTTTTTTGCTCCTCTTTTCATTTGATGCATTTTTTGCAAACTTTCTTTTCTTTTCATTTCTTGAACTCAAATTGATTTCTTTTTGTGCCCATTCCCTTTTTGATGACAAAATGTATGGTAGAACATGGATGATGGATGGATGGATGCATGGTTTCAAGGGTCACCTTGGAATAAACGGTAGCCAAGGAGTTATCACACCACAAGGTACTCTTGACTCGGCCTTAAACCATGGGTCAAAGGATACTAGCATGACACATCCTAGGGTGTTTTACAAGCATTCTAACAAGCTAAGTCTTAAGAATAAAAAGCATCTACTAGGGCCTATATACACTTGTCAAGCTTCCCAAATAGACGGTTTCGCAAAATTTTTCTAACATGCAAACTACATGCCATGATGCAACTAACATATACACATCCTAATGCAAATGATTCTACCAACTAATATGACATATAAACTAAATGCAAGTCCTAAGTTCACATTGTTTATACCGCATCAATCAAAATAAAGCCACATAGTCATTAACATAAAGAGGAAAAAGGAGATTGGGAAGATCATACCATGCGGTCTTCAATATCCTCATGTCTCGGATGTGGCGTAGTCAATCAAAGTGAACAAGGATGAACAAACATAATATATACAAGACAATATATACAAAGGAAATGAACTTGTTTTTGGATTTTTCAATTTTTTCAATTTTTATGATTTTTGAAATTTTTCAATTTTTATGGTTTTTTGAATAAAAGTTAAGTGTTAGAATTCCCATCCCCACACTAATATGGGCATTGTCCTCAATGGCCAAAATGATGGAAATTATGCAAAGATGATGCATGATTTCTATACTAAATGCAATTCTATACTAAGCTATACTACATGATGCATGGTTTTTGTTATGACGGAGAGGATAATTTAGATTACCTCCCGTTGTGTATGCATTAACTTCCCCAAACCGAGTGAGACACTATTGCTAATGTCCAAGGATGGGTATAGTTCATGCACACACTATGCTATGCATGAAACTAGATTGTCATTTTGGATTTTACAAATGGGAACAATAAGAACACCTCAATGGTACCGAGGTGTGAGTCCTTTGATGTTGCTAGGACTAAACCAACAAT
The DNA here is from genome assembly GCF_048544455.1 of Silene latifolia. NCBI lineage: Eukaryota > Viridiplantae > Streptophyta > Magnoliopsida > Caryophyllales > Caryophyllaceae > Silene > Silene latifolia. Next base: position 54,143,177 of record NC_133536.1, read on the forward strand.
GATCAAAATGAAATAAAATACAAAGAGATATAGACAAACCATGGGAGTGTAGGAGTCTCCAAGGCTTGCTAGTCTTCCATCATGCTATCATCATCACCACTTCCCTCATGAGAAGTGGTCACATTGTCACTTTCCTTGTCACTTTCTTCTTCACTTTCTCCATCATCTTGTTCATCATCATCTTCACCATCTCTTTCTCCATCTCCACTTGCTTCTTCCTCAATATTATCATCAAATTCTTCACCATTTCCAATAACCTCATTATCTCCCACCACGTCCCTAGATGCACCCGGAAACAAGGCTTCTTTATCCGCCCAACTAGGCAAAGGACAAGATGGATCAAGGAGTCCTTGCCTAGCTAAATGTAGAAGGGGAGGATATTGAGCCAAATATGCATTCTTCCGATCTTCATAAGCTTTCTTGTGCATTGCTTGCATAAGAAGAGTGACATAGTCTTTCCCAATTTCAACTTCTTCCGGTTTGAACTCTTCATACACAAAGGGGTAAGGCGGTATAACAATGGAAGAGGAGGGGGTTTCATGATCACCATTTTGTTGTTGAATGATGTACTCGGCTTCTTCGGATAGGGGAAGTAGATAGTTGGTCCGGTGGACACTTAGACGACAAATCTTCGAGGGTAAGGTGAACGATCTAGCTTCACTAGTTAGCCATCCATATTTAGTGTCAAGGGGGTTATGGGCAACCCACTTGAACTTGTTGATCATAATGTGCATATTAATAAGATGGCCACCTTCCTTTGCCTTGTACTTGCTATCCTTATTGAAATTAGGATCAAAGTGCTTGGCTAGGACCGTGACTAGGCCGCCATTAACAATAACGGTTGTACCCTTCTTCCCATTATCAACATTAAGCCATCTATCAACCAATAGCCTCAAAGAATTGAAAGGCTTGGTGTGAATTCTTCCGACATTCAAAGCCGATTCAAGGAGAATAAAATCAAGTCTTGTGAAATGATTGGTGTCTTTCCTAGCAATTATGGTATTTCCCACAACTTTGTGCCATACTCTTATGCCCGGATGATGGACCAAAAGAGCACGACAAGCATGAAAATCATCAAATTTCTTCCCGGAGATTGCCTCCCAAAAAGGCTCGGGGTCATACTTTCCATAATGCTTAAGATATCTCGATTCATCGCTAAGACCCAAAATTTCACCTAATTCCTTAAAGGTAATGCGTCTACTAATGTTAGCTAGACGAAACTCAAGATTTTCCCTATCCTCAACATTGGTGACTTTCAAAGAACTTAAGAATTCCAAGACAAGGGAGGGGTATGTCGATTCCTTTGTTTCAAACAATTTCTTCAAACCCATGGCATTGAAAAAGGCTTTTGTTTGTTCAAGAACACCCAATTTCTCCAAGGCATCATTACATATGAATTTGGTGGATTGAATTGATTTCATAGCAAACTTGACAAATGTATTTCTATGGGTATCGGAAATAAAAGTTACCTCCGGATAATGCAAGAGTTGATCGATTACCGGAGTAGAAGGTGATGCTCCCATAGAAGTTTGTTGTTGTTGCACTTCCAAGCTTGGTGTTGATACCACCATTGCCAAAGCTTTCTTTGTTTGGAGAGCTTTTTGCCTTTGAGAGAGAGCCTTTGCCTTTGGTGCCTTTGTTGCTCCCTTTGTCCTTGCCATTTGATGAACTAACCAAGAAAAGAATAAAAAATCTTCAATTTGTAGGATGCCCAAATAGATTTGAAGGTGAAAGGCTTTGCCTTTATGAAATCAAAAATCGACTCAAAGGTTGAAGATTTTGTTCTTGGTTTTGATTTTTATTGAAGATGGAGTGATTGATTTGTTGTTTGAAGGATGGTTTGATTTGATTTTGGTGGATTTTGTTGAGGGTTTTTGTTTTTGTGATGGAGAGGGTGAGGGTTTTGATGTTGTGGGTAGTGTTTATGAATGAATGAAGGAAGGAATGAAGGTGGGAGGGTATTTAAAGAAGTCGAAATTTTCAAAACGAGGCAATCCGTGCGGATTAGGCCCAATCCGTGCGGATTCTGCAGCCTTCAAAATTTTCGAAGCTCGCCTAAAGACGGGCGGATTCGGGGAATCCGCTCGGATTCTTCTGTGTTGGGACAGCGGATTTCTTTGCGGGGACGGACGGATTTTGTCCGAGAGAAATTTCTTTGTTTTCTTCAAATTTGCAAAGACGGGCGTCTTCTTCACAAGACGGACGGATTCTATAAGACGGGCGTCTTTCCAGAAATCCGCTCGGATTCTTTAACAGTCAAGAATTCTTCAATTTCAGCTCAGGTCAGGACGGGCGTCTTCTCAGCAGGACGCTCGGATTGTTGAAGACGGACGGATTCTCAGGAATCCGCTCGGATTCTTCCCTGTTGTGCACGGATTCAGCTCCACCCGTGCACAAACGCAATCCCTTATCATTCTTTCTTTCTTTCTTTCAAATCTTGTGTTCTTCATTGTGGGGGCACTACTAAGGCATGAATAGCCTAGGCAATTGCCATCCCCACACTAAGGTAAAGCACTACACATCAATTGAAGTCATTAGTCCCTCCCTCACTTCTCTCTTACATGACAATTATTTTGATCAAAGTAAATAAAAATCCAAAAATGACAAAAATGCAATACAAGAATTGAAATGTAAGTTAGGGAGTTAGAAATATTTACAAGTGGTGGTTTAGGGAGGACTCCACCAAACTCTCATTCTTGATGAGATGTCAAGGGGGCATGTTCAAGGTGTTGTTGATGTTGCTCAACACCTTGAAAAAGTAATCAAAAGCTTGTTCATTATTGTGGTAGAGGTCCTCAATAGACCGTGGCCCTTGTTGTTGATCATGATCGATGACATGCCCAATGTAGGGATTAAAAATCCCTTCAAACTCGTCGTCCCAAAGACCACAAACTTCATTGAGTTGATCATTGAAAATCTCTTGCTTAGATGGAGACAACTCTCCCAATTTCTTCTCTTGGCCACTGAGGCCATCCTCTTCTTCCTTGGTTGATTTTGATGAGCCTTGCAAGCTCTCCTTGTCACAATTCACTTGCTCTTTGAATGGAGCATCTTCATCTTTCTTCTTCCATTGGAGTTCCGATCTCTTCCTTTCATCCTTCCGGCTATAATGATCAATCATGAAACATGGCTCATGCAAACGAGGAGCTCTCATGGTCTTGTCAAGATTAAAAGTTATGCTTTCATCTCCCACTTCTAGAGTGAGCTCTCCATGTTTCACATCAATCACCGCACCCGCGGTGTGTAGGAAAGGTCTTCCTAAGATGATTGGAATGTTGGAATCTTCCTCCACATCAACAATGACAAAGTCCACCGGGATGAAAAACTTCCCAATTCGCACGGGGACATCTTCCCATATCCCTAATGGTGTCTTCGTCGATCTATTGGCCATTTGAAGTGTGATATTGGTGCATTTAAGCTCTCCCATTCCCAACCTCTTACTCACCGAGTACGGCATGACACTCACACTAGCCCCTAGATCACATAAGGCTTTGTTGATCGTCGTGTCGCCAATGGTACACGGTATTGAGAAGCTTCCCGGATCCTTTAACTTTGGAGGTGAACTCCCTTGAAGTATTGCACTACTCACCTTAGTGAAGGCGATAGTCTCAAGTTTCCGGATCGACTTCTTCTTTGTGAGGATATCTTTCATGTACTTTGCATAGGCCGGAACGTGATTGATTAATTCCGTGAAAGGAATTGAGACTTCTAAGTTCTTCACAATCTCCATGAACTTTCCAAGTTGATCATCAAATTTGGGCTTGGCTTGACGACTTGGAAAAGGAAGTCTAATCACAATGGGCTCCTTCTCTTTGGCCTTGTCTTCATTTTTCTTTGAACTTTCTTCTTTTGATGATTCTCCATCTTTGGAGTTTTGCACAATTTCTTCCTTTTCACTAGCTTCCACAACTTCATCCTCAACTTGCTTCTTCGGTGCTTCATACCTTGTACCACTTCTCAAGTGAATGGCACTAACCGTTTTATGTCTAGGGGGATTACTTTGAGGTGGTAGTTGCCCCTTTTGTCTTTGTGAGCTTGAAGATGCTAGTTGAGTCAATTGTGTTTCCAACATCTTGGTGTGAGCTAGAATGTTATTGATGGTGGTGTCTTTTGCTTGGCTATCTTTTTGCATTTGAGTGAAAAATTCTTGTTGATTCTTTTGCATTTGGAGGACCGCTTTTTGGACATCAAAACCTTGGTCATTTTGGTGATTGTATGGATTTTGATTTTGGTAGCCTTGGTTTTGATTGTAAAAGGGTCTTTGATTTTGGTTTCTCATGGGTGGTGGAGTGTATGTTGTTTGAGGGTTTTGAACATTTTGGCTTTTGTATGAGAGATTTGGATGGAACTTGGTGTTTTCATTGTAAAAATTTGAATAAGGGGTACCACTTTTGTAAGCTTGGAAAGCATTAACTTGTTCGGTTGTTCCCCTACACTCACTTGGGTCATGACCCAAAGTTCCACAATTCTCACATATCCCACTTGGGATTGATGAGGATGCCGTCATGGCATTGACATGATGCTTTGATGATTTTGAGTTTTCCTCAAGTCTAGCCATAGCTTGTTCAAACTTCAAGTTGATTGTGTCAATGTGAGCACTAAGTTGAGCACCCAATTGAGTAACGGAGTCCACTTCATACTTTCCTCCTCTAGTAGCCTTGCGAGGTCTACTATATTGTGAATTATGGACAGCCATTTCCTCAATCTTGTTCCATGTTTGATTGTCATCAACTTCGGTGAACATTCCATTTGATCCCATATTGAGAATGTTCCTTGAATCTTCATATAAACCATTCCAAAATTGTTGTACCAAAAACCATTCGCTAAGTCCATGGTGAGGACATGAGCGACAAATACCTTTGAACCGCTCCCAAGCTTCATACAAAGATTCTTCATCCCTTTGCTTAAAACCCGTAATTTGAGCTCTTAGCATGTTGGTCTTTTCCGGTGGGTAGAATTTTTTGTAGAAAGCTAGAGCTAACTTCTTCCAAGAATCTATTCCAAGGGTGGCCTTATCAAGGCCCTTCAACCATTGCTTTGCGGTGCCGATTAAGGAAAAAGGAAATAAGACCCATCTAATTTGGTCTTGAGTCACGCCCGTTTGAGAGATAGCATCACAATAGTCACAAAAGGTTTCCATATGAGAATGAGGGTCTTCACTTGGCATCCCCCCAAATTGGCTCCTCTCAACTAGTTGGATGAAGGCGGACTTGGCAATAAAATTTCCGGTGAGATGTTGCGGTGTAGGAGTACCATTTGGTAGATTCTCCTCGGTGGGTATAGAGTGTGACGAGAATTTAGGCATTGTAGGTGGATTTTGTGGGATATTGTTTAATGGGTTCTCTTCTCCTTCTATTGCGAAAGGATTGACAAACTCACTAGTGGGTTGAACAACTTCACCAACACCTCTCAAATTCCTCCTAACAAGTCTCCTATTATTCATCAAGGTTCTTTCGATTTCACGGTCAAAAGGTAACAAATCACCTTGTAACCTTCTTGTCATGCAAAATATCAAACAACTCAAAAATAATTAGAACAAACCTTGAGGAGTTTTACTTCCCCAAGGTGAATAAAGACACAACTAATAGCAATAAAAAGAAATCTTAAATCAATTAAACACCGTCCCCGGCAACGGCGCCATTTTTGATCGAGGCCATTTCGTGTTCACAATTAAGTAGATGTGGTCGTTGGTCAATGGTCGATACAAAACACAATTTATACTTCACAAACAACTCTACAATTAGTAAAGAGGCAAGTAAAGGTCGGATCCCAAGGGACGGGTATTGAAATGAGAATTCTATTGTAACTAGTAGTGTCTAGGGGGTGTCACAAATTGGGTTGATGTAGAAGGTTACTAAACTAGAATAACAATGAAAATAAACTAGCAAGATGAATTAAAGGGGGTGTAAACAATTGATTAAAGGCACTAGGGTGTCATGGGTTCATAGGGGAATCATGGGATATGATCATACAAACATGTTCTCAAATTATAGGCAAGCAATTATTGTTGTGATGGATTGAGTTGGGTTATATCTTACAATCCTAGGAAAGTTTGGGTCCCCGGAGCCGAATCGATTAGATTGTACAACACCTACAAGTCGACTTAATCTTCCCTACTTAACAACATGCATGGTCTAATGAGACTCGAGTTGGGTTATGTCTTACAAGTCTCATTGAAAAGATAGGAGATGATAGTAAATGCAAGGATTCATAGGCTTAGCATTTCATCAAACATAACATGTGCATGTATTAAGATCAAAACAAGCAAGCAAATAAGATATGAAAGCATATTAATTTAAGCATGAATCATTCCCCATGTTGGTTTCCCCTAATCACCCATTAAACCCTAGCTAAGAGACTACTCACTCATTATCATGTTGATCATGCTAGCAAGGTTGTCAATCATACCAACAATATGAAACATGATGAATAAATGAAAGTAATTAGCAATAATTAAAAAGGGATTAAGAGATTATACCTACTAATGATTCCAAAATAATAATGCAAAGAATAATAGAAGAACTTGATGATTGATGGAAGGTTGTCAATCTCCCAATAAACCCAATAATCTTCTAATTACCCAAAATAAAGGAAGAACAAGAGAGAGATTAAAGAACTAAAACTTGGATTAAAACTTGATTAATACTTGATTACAATATTTGAGAGAGATTTGATTGATATTAACTACACTAATTATTGATAAGAAGAACATGCTCCTCTAATTAGACTAATGGGGTATTTATAGTGAAAATTAGGGAGGATGCATTAGGGTTAACTAAGGGCTAAACTAGTAATTACACTTTTTAAGTTGAGCAAGGAGGACCCGGTATTTTCTGAGAGAAGGGCTTCTCTTTTCGTAGCTTGAAGAATGAAATCCGTGCTGTGCAGGAATCCGGGCGGATTAGAGTCGGGACGGCCGGATTTGGGCGGTGCAATCCGAGCGGATTCGGGGGGAGGGACGCTCGGATTGTTGAGGGGAATCGAGCGGATTCCAAGGAGGGACGCTCGGATTGTTGAGGCTGGACGGACGGATTGTCTGCAATCCGTTCGGATTGTTGGTCAGCGTCAATTCTTCTTCTTTTCTTCCTTTTTCTTCATAAATTCCTTGGGGATCTCCTTGGGGACGCAAGGATCCTTTCTCAACATTGTTCTTCTACTATGATATGTACAAAGGCCTTCTAGTCTTGTCTCTTCTTGATGCTTGGTCATTGAATACAATCAATTTAGCCTCGTTTTGCCATGAAAATGCAAGATTCTTACTCCTTTCCTACCAAGGGATCAAAATCTCAAAGAATATGCAAAACAAAGAACTAAAGACAAGAAATGACCCAAATAGGCACTAAAAAGCATGGGAACAAGGCTAATTCGAGGGCTAAATATGCGCTAATTATGGTCACATCACTTATCCTCGTGTCTCCACTTGACATAAGCCTCACAGCCCCAAACCCGTATAAAGGACAAGTTAGGGACCGTTCCCTTCCACAGTTCATATGGAGTCTTGTCAACAGCTTTAGACGGACTTGGTTAAGTATTAGAGCGGTGTGTAAGAGCATAACCCCACAATGAATCAGGCAACACGGTGTGACTCATCATGGATCGAACCATATCAAGTAGTGTTCGATTTATCCGTTCGGACACACCATTCAACTGAGGTGTTCCAGGTGGAGTTAACTGTAAGACAATCCCACAGTCCTTAAGGTGTTGATCAAACTCATGTGAAAGATACTCGCCACCACGGTCTGATCGTAGTGTTTTAATCTTTCTACCCAGTTGGTTCATGACCCTATCTCGGTATTCTTTGAATTTCTCAAAGGACTCACTTTTATGCTTCATTAAGTAGACATAGCCATATCTACTTAAATCGTCCGTGAAAGTGATAAAATACCTATAGCCTTCTCGTGCGGTGATTGACATAGGTCCACACACATCCGTATGTATGAGTCCTAATAGGTCAGCAGCGCGCATTCCAACACCTTTGAAAGAAATTCGAGTCATCTTGCCAATGAGACATGATTCACACGTGCCAAATGATTGAAAATCAAAGGCCGAGATAGCTCCATTCTGTATGAGCTGTTTAACGCGTTTCTCATTAATGTGTCCCATACGGCAGTGCCATAGATACTTTTGATCTTTGTCACCAACCTTTAACTTCTTATTCATTACGTGCAATATTTCGGTGGTCTGATCTAAAACATAAATTCCATTCATGGAGACTGCCTTGCCATAAATCATATCGTGTAATGAGAAAATGCAGCTATTATTCTCTATTACAAATGAAAAACCAAGTTTGTCAAGTGAAGAAACTGAAATAATGTTTTTAGAAAGACTGGGTACATAATAGCAGTTATATAAAAATAACTCAAATCCGCTAGGAAGCTGGATCACATATGTTCCCCTCGAGACGGCAGCCACTCGTGCTCCATTCCCGACACGCAGGTCCACCTCACCCTTTACGAGGGGTTCGATGTTTCGGAGCCCCTGCACATGATTACACAGATGAGAACCACAACCAGTATCTAGTACCCAAGTTCCGTAACTTGCGTGGTTAATCTCAATCATATGAATAAAAGAAGAAGAAGAAGAAGACATACCAACAGGAGTAACGCGACCTGCTTTTATATCCTCATGGTATACAGGACATGTACGCCTCCAATGCCCAGTCTTGTGGCAATGGTGGCATTCCATGTTACCGGTCTTGCTCTTTGTCGCTTTGATGAGGTGCTCGACTCACCAGGCCCACTCTTACCTGATCCCGACTTCTTAAACTTCGGCTTACCTACTGCTAGGTCTGCTTGAGCTTTGCCCTTACCCTTGCCCTTGTTTGACACAACGAGAACATCCTGTTTTAGACTCCCACTAAACTTCATGTCCTTCTCGGTCTGTACGAGAAGGGAGTGTAGTGCATGAGGACTTTTCTTCAAATCATTCATATAGTAATTGGCTCTAAAGAGCGCAAAACCATCGTGGAGTGAATGAAGCATGCGGTCAATCACGATGTTCTCACTGATCTTGCAATCAAGTGCCTCCAGTTTCTTGACATTCTCAATCATGCTGAGAATGTGTGGGCTAACCGGTTGGCCCTTCTGGAGTTTCGCCTCAAAGAAGCGACAGGTATGCTCATAGGTCACGATTCTCGGTGCTTTCGAGAATTCCTTAGTGAGCGTGGTGAAAATCTTGTTTGCACCTTGGGCTATGAAGCGTTTTTGCAAATTGAATTCCATTGCAAAGATGAGTACGTTCTTTATCGCACCCGCTTCCATGGCGAAATCGTTATACTTGGCGATCTCGTTAGCTCTAGCCGTGGGACCTGGGTTTGGTGGGATGGGCTCTATCAGATATTTGAGCTTCCCGTCAGCAATGGCAGCATTCCGTAATACCGCCTCCCAGTCCGCGAAGTTTGATCCATCATTCTTCAGTCGAGTAGACTGATTCATCTGATTCATGAAGATCCGAAGCCAGGACTCACGGTCCAATGTGGCACTTGGCATTGGGTCGTCAGCACGGCCAGCCATTTTGTTCTTAGCAGTTTAAATGATCGTGATCTACACTGAAAAAGAAAGGAAAAACAAAACGAAATAAGCAACTCATCGTGGTGATTTAAGTCTATTTAAAATACATTTTAACGCGTAGACTCATTGCACTTGTATAATCGATCTACCTCAAGAATTATACAAATGATTCCAAGACTCAATTTCCGTAAATTGATAAGCCAACTGTTTAGCTAGTTCTATCGTTAGAACTCTTGGTCGATAGATTTCCGTAAATCCTATCTATAGTCCACCATAATCACAAGATCGTACGAGTGACCATAGTGTTGAGATAAAATAGGTCAATCAGTTCCAACTTACCCGACGTAGAAGGGGTCATATTATGCCTACCGACGAAGAAGGGATTCATTGGAGTTTGACCTATAAAGACTATTCTCAATTTTTGGTTATACGAGGAAGATCCCATCAACTTAGTTTTAATTCATTTTAAGTGAACGAAAAACTAGCATTACGTGAATGAATTAACTTAGGTGATGGCTTATAAATTCGTGTGACATCTGTATGTCATAGAAAACTAACGCGTGACCTCTATATGAGTCAGTTTTCATGCAAATATTAGGTGGTTTGGTTTTAGGCGGAATATGATGCAAACTATCGTTACGATGAAAAACATAAAACAAATGTAAAACGTAAATAAAAGTCTTGGTGTGGCCTATCCTAGCAAAAATGAACATAATACAACTTTGGAATCCACTGTTGGACCCGAGAAGCTTGACTTGATGTTCCATCTTGATCTATGTAGCGGGAGTGAGCATCCGATTCTCCATCTTTGGTCTTCTCAAAATTACAATTTAAAATTTACAAAATATAAACCTATTTACATTCTAAATAAAAACTGTAATTACAAAGAAAAATCCAAAACGGAGATGCGAGATCTCAAAATACAACCAAGACCGTGTTCCATCATTACGGTAACACGTTCTACTAAGGCCACACTAAGTTACAACCGTTTGTAAAATTAAATACGTAATAAAAACATTCAAGGCATTCAAAAGTAACGATAAATAAAAATGCATCAACTAAAACAAAATTTATTCGTGACATAATTCCGTAATTATGTTAAGTTTATCCAAACCACCTTTTAACGATTAAAATTATGTGACAAAACCGCTTCTATCAACTTAATTTTAATTCATGATAATCCGTTACTTTAAATTGCTTTAAAATAACTAAATGGTACGTGAGTGAACCGTTTCACTATCAAGCGAGTGTACAACATCCGTATAATGTACATATTATGGCCCAAAAAAAATTTGGAACAAAAAAATCCAGCACGGCTAAAAGAAAAAACAAACCGAAAAAAAATATTTTTTTTTTCTTTTCAGCGGCTTTTGCCGAGAGCAAAAAAAAAAATTTCAGCGGCTCAAATTTCAGCGCGGCCAAAACATACGTGAAATCGATTTGACAAAGGAAACCAATTGCAATTTTTTGATCTAATTCGTATGAAATTAAATCTACAAATGATATAATCTTAACATATTGCTACAAAAACGTGTATAATAACAATATGCAAAAACAAATCGAAAAACAAAACCAATCGATCATCGACTGATCAGACGGGAACCGCATGACACGGTTTTCAAGGCTGTCACGGTTTCAAACAAAAAACAAAACAGCCGTGAACAGTAGCATGTCACGGTTTTCAAGAAAAAAAATTATCGATTCAAATCGTTTTATGAAAATCACATTGAAAAATTTACGTGGCCTCGCTCTGATACCACTTGTAGGGAAATATCAGTAAAATTCCCTTAAAATTAAGGACTATAACGCAAATTTATCATGTGATTAATTGTCATAAACGAAAAACAAGAGAAACGATAAAAGAATAGAATCAACCTCGGGTCCTTGTGCAATTCGGCCTAATGAACAGAAATCAATGTAGATTTCCTCCTAATTATTGCACCCAAGATCGTCTGAGACTATGCCCCTTATGCTAGAAAGTACTCTCTAATTGCCTTGCAATATTGAGAGAGTTTTTGTGAGTTTTCGATGTGAGATCTAGAATTTTTAGAGAGAATGCCTCCAAAACCCTGATTTTTGTGCAAATGACAATGATTAGGTCAAAAGGAGAGAAGGACTCTCCTTTTGTTTATTCGGCCAAACCGTGAGCTTCAAGGGGGGAGTGGGCTTTCCACTTTCTCCTTATTTAACTCGTGGTCCGACTCGTTTTGCTAAAATGTATATGACGGGTTTTAATTATAAATCGTCATCCTATATCGGATATTAAAATATCAACTAGTAACATGACTCAGTCGATATATTAATACTTGTCCGACAATGACAATATTGTATAATTAATTAATTAAATATACATTAATTAAATATAATCGTTTATATTCAATTTATGAATTAACCGCTTAATTCACTTTAGCCAGTATTATTTAATCCGTATTAAATAATTATCTCAACATCGCGTTTGACTAATTATTAGTCAATAACTCCGACTAACTGCTTAGTCAAATTAGGCAGCAACATGACTGTATTTTCATACCGTCACATCTCTCAAACGTATCCTATAGGTGTGACTTTTAGGGACCAATTGATCACCGCCATCAGTATGACAATAACGTCAAACTTATCTAGCAAGCTAACCGTTATTGATAAATGTGGACCAACTGATAATAATACAAAAGTATACCCTTTGATCCTTTTAGAGATTTATATGTCATTGTACTAACTGTGGAGGACACCAGCCCCAACATTAAGAACAAGTACCCATTACCGAGAATTGATTATCTGTTTGATCAGCTGAGCGGAGCTGGGGTGTTCTCGAAGATTGATTTGAGATCGGGGTATCATCAGCTAAGGATTAGAGACATCGACATTGCTAAGACAACGTTTCGATCGAGGTATAATCATTATGAGTTCGTAATGATGCCGTTCGGGTTGACTAACGCACCAGTTGTGTTTATGGATCTCATGAACCGTGTGTGTAACCCGTTTCTAGACAAGTTTGAGGTGGTATTCATTGATGACATTTTAGTTTATTCTAAGACTACAGGGGAGCACGAGGAGCATTTAAGATTGGTGTTGCAGACTTTACGAGTGCCAAGTTGTCTAAGTGTGAATTCTGGTTGGAGAAAGTGGCCTTCCTCGGCCATGTGATTTATAAAGAGGGTGTGGCAGGTTGAGGCTGTGTCGAACTAGGAAGCACCAAAAAATGTGGCTGAAATTCGGAGTTAATTGGGTTTGGCCGGGTACTACAGGTGGTTCGTAAAGGATTTTTCCAAGATAGCGCGACCAATGACAGCACTTATGAGGAAAGATAACAGGTTTCATTGGGATGAGAGTTGTGAAATAGTTTTTCAAACCTTAAAAGAGCGTTTAAATACAACTCATATCCCAACTTTGCCAGAAGGGAGTGAGAACTTTGAGGTTTATGCTGATGCTTCGAAGAATGGGTTGGGTTGTATATTGATGCAGAACGGCAAACTGATTGTTTATGCATCGAGGCAGCTGAAGCCATGTGAGGAGAATTATCCTACTCATGACTTGGAGTTGGGTGCGGTTGTGTTTTCTTTGAAGATTTGGAGATATTACCTATATGAGGTGACCTTTAAAGTGTTTTCAGATCAGAAAAGCTTAAAATACATCTACACTCAAAGAGAGCTGAACATGCGATAAAGGAGATGGATGAAGTTGATAGGTGATTATGGTATAGAGATTATCTACCATGAGGGGAAGGCTAACGTTGTAGCCGATGCGCTGAGTAGGAAGAGTGTGCATTCTCTATGTAATGCTTTATCAATGATAAGACTGAAAGAAGAAATGGAGAGGATGGGGATTCACATGATCCGAAAGGGGGATGTCATTAGTGACTTTACGATGAAGCCCGGGCTTTATGATGAGATTAGGAAGAAAAGATTACTTGATCCTAAGATTTGGGGGTGGAAGGATACAGTGGAGAAGGGTACTACCTTGAGATTCGAGATTCATGCTGATGCTAGTGTTCGATTTGATGATAGATGGTGTGTGCCAAGTAATGATGAGTTGAAGAAGATGATTATGATAAAGGCTCATTGTACACCTTATTTTGTGCACCCGAGAGGTGATAAGTTATACAAAGATTTGAAGAAAACATTCTGGTGTCCAGGTATGAAGAAAGATGTAGCGGAATTTATCGCTCGATGTTTAACGTGCCAGAGGGCTAAAACTGAGCACCGACAACCTCAAGGTAAGATTCAGTCTTTGGAAGTACCTAAGTGGAAGTGGTAGTCGATTTCCATGGATTTATTGTTTGATTACCGCGAACACAGAAAGGTAATAACATGATTTGAGTGATCGTTGATCGCCTAACGAAGTCAGCTCACTTCATTCCGATGAAAGATACATGGAACAAGATTAAGTTGGATAATGGGCATAGAAAGAATGTGGTGAAGTTACATGGAGCACCTAAGGACATTGTGTCAGATCGAGATGCACAGTTTATATCGAGACTTTTGGCAAGAATTGCAGGATTCCTTGGGGACTACTTTGAAAATGAGCACGGCATTCCATCCTGCGACTATTAGGCAGACGGAGAGACTTATTAAGACTTTGGAGGATATGTTGCGAGATTGTGTGATGGAATTTAGTGGTACTTAAAAGGATGGACTTGGTTTTATCAAGTTCTCATAAAACAATAGTTATCCTACGAGCATTGTGATGGCAGCATTCGAGGCATTGTATGGGAGGAAGTGTATGAGCCCAGTGTGTTAGGATGACAGTTCATAAACGGTGGGTTTAAAACAACAAATGCTGCAAGATACTGTGGACGTGGGCCCACCTGCGACGCCCAGCCGATCTGTGGGCATGGCAGCGGTCTTTTGAAAGCCACGCTCGACGGTGTAAGAATAGTATGCTTTCGACCGGATCGTTTTTAGATCGGTCGGTTTCGTCTCGGCAAGAGTCTCGAAACGATGCAAGAGATGTTCGAAGTCACCACCAAGCATTTGTGGGATGCTTGGAACCCGTTCAAATCCACTTTATACCTAGGTCAACCAAGGCAAAAAGCGGTGTTTGACATAGGTACTAAAGATAAGGAGTCGTCCCTGTTTAGCATCCTATCTCTAGAATGACTTTCATTCACCCTGGATAAGGTCGTCCACTATCCAAAGTTTCTTAGTAAGAGGTGAAGGTACATATTGGGAAGCCTTTTAATCGGACACTCAATCCCTCCCGCGGCAGCGGCCTCTACTGATCGATCTTGGTTGGTTAAATGCTAAAGTTGATAAAACGGGTAAATTCATGAATGCACATCCATAAGTTTAAACCTAACATGTGAGCTTTCTATGTCGGTTGTTTATCCAAATATCAAGTAATTGATGTCAAATTGGATTTAGTGTTGATTTTCATGCAAGACGGAAATTAAACATCCATTTACCGAGTTAGGTTTATGGTGCATAACGTGGTCCATTTGTCTTAGAAAGGCGTTTTTTCAAATATAAGGTAAAAGGGGAAGGCTAGCCATCTGATGAGTCTTGTATTCGGGTTAACCGAAGTCAGGATCGTCCTAGATAAGTGCTAGAAAGGAAACTGGACCTGCATCAGGCAACCCATTGAGGCGCGAGTCGTCAGG
Organism: Silene latifolia; assembly: GCF_048544455.1. Taxonomy (NCBI): domain Eukaryota; kingdom Viridiplantae; phylum Streptophyta; class Magnoliopsida; order Caryophyllales; family Caryophyllaceae; genus Silene; species Silene latifolia. Next base: position 54,158,282 of record NC_133536.1, read on the forward strand.
CGATGCAAGTAGGCCTGTCCTGGTTTGAAAACTGGAAAACAGTTGGCTTATTTAGGCGCGAGGCAGCTGACTGTCCAAAGGGACGTCTTATGACTTTTGAAAACGTTTGTAAAACGGTTTGTAATAGGGTATTTGAACCCGTCTTTGTTTGAAAAGGTCGTTTAGACCGCTTTTGTGTTAGTATGGAGAACGAGACTTGAATAATCATCATTGTATTGACGATATTCGATGTCGGGTTCGGTTTTGCAAGCTTGACATGAATAGTTTTGAAAGATAATTATGAAGTAATTTTATTAAGTTCATTTGTTTGTAATTATTCAATATTTATCATCGTACTCGGGTTTAAAAACCGACATGGTATATGGAACCAAGGATGACTTTGCATGTATGACTAATATGTTGGTTTTGAAATGTAAAGAAATGAAATAAAAGGTTTTAAAATACCTTTTAAAATGTAATTAACCAAATATTATCACCGAGACATGGATTAAACCGTCATGGTATAAGGAACCAAGGGTGAAAATGTTTTATGGTTAAAAAGTTTATCATAAATATGATTTGAAATGGTAAAAACCGGTTTTAAAATGAAATGAAAAATTGAAAGAATGAACTCAAACACGTTTGAGTTCAGACCTGGACACCCCTATTGAGGCGCGAGGTACCTAGTGGTGATTAGGGCTTCTGTTTTCCGTCAAAACTCGGTTTTGGCTCATTCGATCCGTATTTTGGACCATGTTATGCAAGTTTTAGCATGTTAAGGCCATAAAACAGATAAAAAGACATGAAAGAAGAGGATTATTACACCCTAATACTTACATGCTAGGTTTGAGACGAGAAATCGATGAAAGTGTGACAACTTGTTAGGTCGGAAAACTCGGTTGACTCGGTTTGACTCGTTGTTGGAGTCGGGATTTGAATTTTTGAGTCGGTTTTTGGCCCGGTGTCGGTTTTGACTCTAGTTAGTGTCATTGCGACCCCGTTGTCGTGCATTAAACACTCCAGGTACTTTTGAAAAGTTTGGAAAATGTTTTGTTTTCGAAATCGTTTTGAGTTTTCCGACGTATAGTTATACAAAACTGTCGATTAAACGTATCGATTCCTAAGCATGTTGTAGTCCGATAATCATCGGGTGTTTATTGGATACTCAACAGATACTGGGTATCTACAGATATGATTGAATAGGTTCACTTAATTCGACAAAAGATGAAAGCAGCGCAGGATCGGCAAAAGAGTTATGCGGACTTGCATCGTCGTGATATAGAGTTTCAAGTGGGTGACAAAGTTCTATTTAATGTGTCACCAATGTGCGGTGTGATGCGATTTGACAAACGAGGGATGTTGAGCCAAAGTTTCGTAGGCCCTTATGAGATATTGGACAAAATCGGGGAATTGGTTATAGACTAACAATTCCACTGGTACTGGATCGAGTTCATAACGTTTTTCATGTGTCACAACTGAGGAAGTATATGAGTGACCCGACACATGTGATTAAGGCTGAAATGATTGAGTTAGATGATGCACTAACTTATCTTGAGGTACCTAAGGTGATCTTGGATAGTAAGGTGCGCAAAACTAGAAATGGTAAAACGACGCAACTAAAGGCGTTATGGTCTAATCATAACGTGGAAGAGGCCACGTGGGAGCCAGAAGAGGCGATGAAAGAACGCTATCCTCATCTTTTTGGGGAAGTATGTTTGGTTACGGGGTCGTAACCTTATTCTTTTTAGGGGGTAGGAGAGGTCGCATCTGTTTTGGGTCGGTTTTGTTGTACATTTAATTTGTTTTTGGTTGCTTTGGTGTACAATTTGATATCTTTTAGAAGCGGTTGTCTTTGGTTTTGAGGTTGGTTATATGGTAGGGTTAGAGGATTATATGTTGTGCAGGCACGAGCATGAACTTCGAGGGCAAAGTTCATTTTTAAGGAGGGAAGACTGTAATACTACGCACTTCTGAGTTCTGGTACTCGGTCGAGTAGGATAGAAACTCGACCGAGTGAGTCTTACTCGGCTAAGTAGGTGGTTGGAGTTGGGATGGTTACTGTATTGGGTAACTTGACCGAGTAGATGGTGCACTCGATCGAGTAGTCATTACTCGGTCAAGTGGGTTATAGTACTCGACCGAGTGGCCGGTGTGGGGACCGTTTTTCCGCGGTTTGATTAAGGTGATTAGAGGGGTTATAAAACATTTCTTCCAGTTTCTTAAACGTTTTTTTTAACCTAAACACATTTCTTAAACTCTCTCTAATCACCCTAATCATTATCATCTAAGCAAGGTTTGGCGTTTTAGGCATTTCGGGTTTCTCATTTGCGTGTCAATCGCGTAGTAAGTCTCGATCTTCAGTCTTTATTTATTTCATATTTTGGTTTATCCCAAATTTGGGTTGATTTGGTGAGTTAATAGCATTTGTTTATAGAATCGGTGTAGTATTGTAATTGTATCGTTACATAGGTGAGGAGTTAGTACAGGAGCATTTCTAGTTGGTTTGCGTGCTAGTCGGAATTGCGAATAAGGTAGGGTTTCCTTACTCGGTATGATTATATGATTAATTATTGTGTTTAACTTGTTTGTGATTTACATTATTGTGATTATTGTTGAATTGTGGATGATGATGGAGTGTGGTTGATATTGTGAAGCCATGTCGGGAAATGGACTTCACCCCCATGTATCGCCTTTTGTGACTCTCGTCACAAAGGGGATATGCACATTAAGGTTCTGGGTTCGCTCGTTACGATGAGCTGGGCTTTTGATGACTAGCGTTGCGGTATGGAATCGGCACGGGTTGGTTACCTGTTGTGATAGAACCATTGGTGTCTGCGCTGCGGTTCAGACACATGCTACTAATGAGTTCGAAGTTGATGGAGTTGTATTGGTTGTTCATATGAGTTATTTGTGATTGTGCAATTCTTGTGATTAATTGTATAATTGTACTAACCTTCGTATATTTTCAAAATTGTGGTGAACCATTTTATATTTCCGACAAATAGGGAGCAGGGAGTCTAGAAGGTATTGATGGCTGAGCTTGTATGCGGGATTGGATGGACTGTAATACTACGGTTTTATGAGTCTATGAGTACTCTATCGAGTAGGGCTTACTCTGTCGAGTAAGTAGTTTTTTGACGCAAACAGTAGTCTACCTGTAGGGTACTCGATCGAGTAAGTTGGGTACTCGATCGAGTAGGGGGCACTCGATCGAGTAAGTGCCTTACTCGATTGAGTAAGTGAGTTTACGGGCTGAGTTTTTACGGGTTTTGTTAATGATGCGAGATTAATATATAATGAGTTCTGTCACTTTTCTTAAATCTTCTTATCATTCTAAAAACCTAAATTGAGAGAAGGAAGTTACGTAAGTTGATTCATCACATCATTAGCAAATCCCCAAGGCTATGAGAGTCGGATCATCTTGTTCTTTACGCCGTTGTGATCATCGTGTCAAGGGTAAGTTCCTTGTATAATTTTTATAGCATTTGGTTGAGTTTCTTTAAAACCTTAATTGGGTGATTTTGAGGATTTTGGGTGATTTGTATGTGTGTGGTAGTAATTGAATGTATACATGTTATAGGAGGAGGATTCATAGAGGAGAATTCTGATTAGCTGCTAGATCATCTGTGGTGGTTGCTTCTCTAGGTAGGGTTTTCCCTACTCGGTATTAATTACATAATGTGTGGTGATTGTGCTGTAGTTAGTGATTTTTGATTGATTCAGACGGTTGTGATTTCGTATTGTTGATTGATTCAGACGGTTGTGATTTCGTATTGTTGATTGATTCAAACGGTTGTTGATTTTGTGTTGTGATTACTGTTTAACTGTCTCTGATCTTCGGGGTGCGTCCCTGGCTGAGTGGAGTCACTTGTGGGAGTGGCTTCACGCCTTTGATTCGCCTTCTGTGGAACCCTCCACAGAAGGGATGTGCACATTAATGAACTTGGGTTTATCGCTCGATGGAGATGAGCGGGGATTTGGTGGGTACGGCTGCGGTCCCCCACTGGCGGCGTGGAGTACTTGTTGCGATGGGTACTCTGGCAGGGCTACACACTTTAGTGTGTAGTCAGTTGTGTGGAGATTTGAGATGGAGACTGGGGGTTTGTTAAGCTGTTTGTGTTGTTTGTGATATTGTTCCTTTATGGTATTTGTTTTTGTGTAATTAGTACTGACCCCGTTTAAATGTTTTAAAAACTGTGGTGATCCATTCGGGGGTGGTGAGAAGTTATTGAGCAGGTTTGGTGGTTGCGCATGGAATAGCTGGGTTGAGTCATCACGAGCTGTTTTAGAAGTCTTCCGTTGTGTCGAACGTTGTTCTTTAGCTAGTTGGTTTAACATTTGAGAACAGTTGTATTTTCTTTTAACAGTTTTGGAGTTTAGTTGTATCACTTAAACTTTGTAATCATTTAAGTACGTTTCATTATTGTCTATTTGATTATCATTGCCTCGGGTAACCGAGATGGTGGCGTTCTCATACCTTTAGTGGTCCTGGTAAGGCACTTGGAGTATGGGGGTGTCACAGGGACACCGACGACGCTTTTATCTTCATTGATTCCGCTGAGTTTAGTAGACTGTAGTATTATTTTGGATATTGAGTTGTATTTCACTTTGGAGTTTAGAACCTTGTAATCGTATTTTTACTTTACCTTTAATAAATGTTTCATTATGGTAAATTTAATATGTACTACCTTGGGCAACCGAGATGGTTACGTTCCTATTTGCTAAGGTAGGCCTCGCTAAAGGCTCTTTTGTAAATGGGGGTGTTACACCATTGGCCGGAAATATCCAATAGATCACAGCAGAATTGCAAACATTAAAAGGATCAATCTCAATGATACAAATGACGACAATATAATATGAATGCAAAACTAAGGAATAAGGCACGCTGTAACACCCATGCTTTTAGAGGCTCACTTGGTCAGTGTACTCGACTGAGTAAGGTCTCACTCGACCGAGTGAGTTCGTCAATTCTTATGCAGGCTACGGTAGAGCGTCACTCGACCGAGTGAAGTGTTCACATGATCGAGTGCAGATCCACTCGACCGAGTGAACTGGTCACCCGATCGAGTGACCTGTCGTTGTCCAGCTTTTTACACGAGGCTTTGGTAGGTGGCCTATCACTCTCCAACCCTTATCTTTTCAGATTTCCTTCACTAAAACCACCCTCACCTTACCCTACCACTCTCTAAAACCTCTAAAAACACTATACATCTTATCCTCCAAGATCTAGCTCTTACAATTAAAGATTTATCTCCCATTTCTTGTTCTTGCTCTCTTTTACTACCATTTGTAAGTTCATCCTTATACTTTCTCCCTTATTCTTATTTAGTAGACCTTAATTTATCTAATATATGGTCTTATAATTAATTAGAGTTATGAATAATTAATTAGGGTTATGACTAATTAATTAGGGTAATTAAGGGAGTTAATTAGTATTTGTTATCAAATATTATGGTATAATGTTATAAGGATGTCCATATCTTAGAATATTCTAGAGTATATTATCTTATGGAAAATCTACCCTCATTGTATATGTATATATAACCCCTCATAATGGAATAATAGATGGTTTTGTCTCTCTTTTCTCCTCTCTGCCTTCTCTCTATAATTATCTCTTGTCTTTATTTCACAACACGTTATCAACACGAGTGTCAACCAACTGAGCAAAAAGGAATTAATATTCTTAATTTCTTTATACTTCATATATTATTATCAGATTTTATTCCGCTAATCAAGGTATGTTTTCGGATTCGTCCTACATTTGATAAAAAGGGTAAAACGCATGCTAATTCGTCTTAATTTAACATGCGATTAATGAGAGATGAACAATCTTAAAGACTGATCCATTAATTCGTCTTAATATACTTTATTCAGATATGTTTGAATATTCTATTTTGTTGCTATAAATTGCGAGAGTAATTATACAAGACATTAACACTTGATAAAATTTGCTTAATGGTGTTTATTTAATCAGAAGAGTTTACAGAATAACTTTTGTATGTTCATTGGGATTTGTAAAACATGATTTATTTTACAAGTATCAACGTACTATCCCACTTTCATTGATTATATCCTAATCAAGTATCAACATGAATTTCTTTATTTTGCACTTTTTCATCCACCGCTTGACGATTTAATTAGTAATGATTTATTTATTGATGTCTCTAAGTTTAATTGTTGGTTTAGAATAAAATTTGGGAGAGTTTTTTTTGTGTGGTTGAATTTAGTATTTTGATTTTTGATGCAAGTTGTTATAATCTGGTAATGAGTAACGTATTAACGTGGGTACTTGATATATGACTCTGAATTTAGTATTATTTGTCAATGATTTGTATTTACAATAAAAACTAATTTACCCAATGTCATATAAATAATAGGTTTAGTTATATTATATGATAGTTGTATAATTGTGTTCTGATCTAATTAATTTATGAGGTTTTATCGTCATCATATGATTAATTATGTCGAATTTTACGAAACTTGGATTTGCGGTCCTAAAAACACTAGTATTTTAGTGGTGTATTAGGGTTACGCAAGGACAATTTTGTAGGGCTAGTTGCATTGTTTTCCTAATCTCGTACTTTTGGTTGACTGTTGTTATGGCTTTTATACCCTTAATGCAAGTAATGTTATCGGTTTCGCGTAATAATGGGTTTGTTATTTTAACTTTCGAACGCAAATCTCATCAATTACGTGTTTTAGAATTAAGGCCCTCAGTTGCGATGAGTTTCATACATATAAGATTTGTGCTTATATAAGAATGATTTATTGAGAATTTATCATATGACTACGAGATGAGTAGATATGTCTACATTATTACTTTCGCCTGAAGTTCAAAGTTTTAAAGGTGTGTGTAATTTAACACCGTCTTATCAGTACAATATATTCACATTGTATACGTGTAAGTGTCCAGAAGTCCACGTGTAAATGCTAGTGGCCAGAAGTCAACGTCTATGAGTTTATGAACCGCAATTGAGTTTAAAGCGGTCTTTATGAAAGGCAAATTTATTTGCGACTTGATTCTTGTTCACCTGATGTTGAACAGTATAATGAGATATGAAATTTGATCCATTCCTTGAAGTGAATGTGACATCTCATAAAGACTCTGTGTGTAGTAGAGTTCGAGAATATGGTATTATGATAAGCCTAATATTGTGGCCTTAATTGAGCGTTATCATGTGGCATTTGATGAGCCAAGTAAAGAAGCCTTAATTGAGCTTAATGACGTGACCTTATCGAGCCAAATTTGTTCATTGAAAGAAATGAAAATATCTCATGAAAGTGAATATCTCATGAAAAGTCATATGAGAATATGATACTCGTATATGCAAGAGTTTGATATGAGAAAAGAAAAAATTATACGAGCTGAAATTTTGATATTCATACTGTGACCAAAGTTCATAGTGTTTACATATAGTGAATTATGACATGGAAATGTTTGCGGATATTGAAACTGTGACTTGAAGTATACAGTGTTTATAAATTCTCACATTTTATATAATGAGTATTATTTTGAGTATCAATATTAAGAATGAAGTCAGTGTTTATACATGAATGTCTGCAAATTATGCGACAATTTTGAAAAATTCAGAATCATATCAAACCAATTCAAATGATTCCCTGAAGCGAATGAGATATCATGTTTTAAAGATGAAATTATTTTATCTTTCATACAAGTAATGTAGTCCTATAGACATATTACATAATAAATTTGATTACAGGCCATTATTCCCCGAGAATAATATGGCATTGCTTTACTGATATAATAAAAGTATGAAAGTATACCATCAGCATTGGTCAAGTATGAGGATGTGTATATTTTCATGAGTTATGTGCTAATTTTAAAACACTCGTATTCCCACCATAAGTAGTGGACATTACTTCACATTTGAAGTAAGAGTGATAATGTGACCAACATATAATATATTGTGAAGTAAATGGTCGAAAAATACAACTAATTTGAAAGTTGTTGAATCATATCTGATCCTTAAAGGGAATAATTGATTCATAAGTTGAATTGTGATCAACTTACATGTATTATCATGCTATATAGCACATTGAAACATGCATTGTGATAAGCATGCATATGTCATCATTGTATATGTTGACGATTATAATTGTTGGTCATATGAAAATACTCAAAGAGTAATATATTCCCTATTGGAATATTGATGAGTCTTGCCTACATATATGAGACACCTATTGTGTCCTATGTCATATCATTTATCTGGTTGAATAAAGTATTACTAACCATAAGATTAACATGATGAATATAGTCAACTAAACTATGGCATGTGATAAGTGAAATTATTGAGATACATCCAATTCTTATTAAAGATTATCGTGTATTTTTGGCAAACTAAGAAAGTTGATTGAATGATTTAGATGTGACAAATTAAAGCTATTCGGGTTCTTACTATACCCATTTTGATAAACCTTGAGTTTATCTTAAATAAAAGATAAGTGCTCAAATTCTCTCGTGTAGAAATTTTATTAAAGGCAAGACACTACACTGAGATTGAGTATATATGATGTTGGAGTTCTAAACACTACTCGATATTGAATAAAAAACTTAAATGTTCATGTATGGATTGACATTATATTGAGTGGCCTGTAGTCACATAATGATTTTTTTTGAGTAGTTTCCGTGATTAAAAATCACATTTTGATTTTTATATGAAATCATTGATCTCTTGAATTGGGTATTGTAATTCAACACATTTAAACTCCAACTGCATTATATGTTTCTCCCCGAAATATTTTGTTATTGAACAAAAATGCCCATATAAATTTTCATCAATGATATGAGAAATTAATGTCTAAGGTGGTTATGGTAAATTGTGGACTATAAATTGGTTATAGTTTTTACCAGCTTAGGGGGAGAAATATGAGTTAAAAGCTGGTAAAAATAAATATGATCCCTACTGAAACAGATGTTCAGCGAATGTTATACATTAAATTCATTGAGTAGAGGTTTTTGAATTTGATATAACAAAGCCAGATTAATACATGTACACTTGAAGTGTGATATAAGAAAAGTCAAGATGAATTGACGGTTCCACTATGAATAAAATGTAATAGCAAGATGACGCAGTTGGTATGAATTTGCTATATACAAGTGTCTCTGAAGTGACACAGATATCTGAGTGTAAAATAGATGGCGTAAATGAATATAATTGTACCACATATATTCAGATTCAGATATCATCATTGAACAGTACTGATATCATCAAGAGATGATGAAATTATATCGATATATTTATGGAACCTATATACATTTGCGCACGATATTTTATATATGGACTCGATAATGAGGATCTAATATAAGTCCATTTTTGATTGTCGACATATAATCAATGATTATAAGTGAACTCATGGACTAGAAATCCAGTTATTGACCTGAAGTTAATCCAAATTATGAATATTGGAAAAGAAAACTGTACAGTTTGCATTTTGAGTCATCATCTTGTGCATATAGAGAGTAAGTTCAGCATTGCATCTTAGTTTTAGTAATACATTATTATTATTATTATTATTATTATTATTATTATTATTATTATTATTATTATTATTATTATTATTATTATTATTATTATTATTATTATTATTATTGCATATTTGTTAGAATATGTTATTTTGAACTTAGTTTCGTATCATATGCATGCACATGTTTCGTAATATTGTTTGAAATGGATAAATGTTTAAAAGGAGAAATATATTTTACTCCTATGAGGATAACTCCTTGTAGGAGCCTCTTATAAATGATCATCAATTGTTATTGGTTGATCAATTGAGTTATTGAAAACTCTTGATGAAATATATAAACCTCTACAATACGATTGAAAGATATCGTCATTAGTTTCAAAATGGAACATTAAAACTCTTACAGTGTTTATTTGAAAAGTTATTTTTTCAACTTGAAGTTTGAGCATATTGAACGAGCTTTTTGCTAAACATGTGAAATTAGTTTATCGTCCAGAAGTACCATAACGTTTAGAATAATGTAGTGAAAATCTACAATGAAAAATGTCAATCCATACATATATGGTTTAGCAAAGAAAATCGCTCAAAGGTATTGGATGACTTATTCAATAATGATCGGATTGATTCTCCTGAACACAATGAATTCAAGAATGAAAGCTACACTCTTTTTCCCTCCGACTAACTTTTTTTGTCTCAATGGGTTTTTCCTAGCAAGGTTTTTAACGAAGTAGCATTATAAGCGCACTATTACGCTATAGTCATGATCATCGTGATTGTTGAGATGACAATTGTTTTAGACATAATGTAATATATCATCTATTGAGGAATCTCTATCACAATTATGGAGGTATTAATTGAAATGAAGATCCAAGAATTATTATGAAATATTATATCCGGACCCTGAGTTCTAAAAGAAATATGATATCGAAGCTGTCAAGGATTTTTATTGATAGAAGATTCAAGTTTATTAACCACAATGGGTTCTACTTCAACGATCGAGAAGTTATGTCAAATCATGGATCATTTCAAGATTTATCAAGTTATGTAATCATCAGGTGGAGTAGCACGCGCTGTACTCTTTTTCTTTAGTCATGGTTTTGTCCCACTGAGTTTTCCATGGAAAGGTTTTAACGAGGTAGCTTGGTATGCCTGTTTGAAGATTAGTGTACTCTTTTCCTTCACTAGTGTTTTTCCCACGATGTTTTTCGAGGAAGGTTTTTAACGAGGCATCTTCTTCAGTGATGGACATCCAAGAGGGAGTGTTATGAAATATTATGGTATAATATTATATGGATGTCCATATCTTAGAATATTCTAGAGTATATTATCTTATGGAAACTCTACCCTCATTATATATGTATATATTGTTAGGTTCATATACCCATATTAGACTCATCTAATCATTTTATAAATTACCCATAATTTATTTACTAGTGGATCTAGTTGTATGCATAACAAAATGAATAAAAATACGGAGAAAATCACATTTCTTACATTGTATATGGTTCGAATTTTTGGGGCACAAACAAGGTCTCCTACCTTCACTTGTTCTTGAGCTTAATTAATTTGGATGATCCTCCAAAATCCCAAGTATAGAGATTCTCCTCTTGTTACACCCAAAAAAAACCCTTAATACTAATATACTAATTAACTAGATTAATATATTAGTGATCCTTATTAATTCTAATAATATTTATATTACTACACTAGTAATATTATTATGTGATATTAGAATTAGATGAACAGTTTTATGAGATCTAAAAACAAGTTTTAGAGAGAATAAGAGAGGTTTTAAGTCAAAATCCTAAAATTGTTTAAGAATGAAAAATAAGAGCAAAAGATGCTCTTATTGAGCCTTGGGAGGCCGGGTGAGAGGAGGGGAGAGAGGCCAATGCATGGCTTTTGTCTTACCCATAAAATGTAGGCTTGAATGGCTAGTTAGTGTAGGTTATGATTGTGTTTTATTTAACAATTAAATAAAACACCCACTAACTTATAAGTCCTCCCCTTTTTCGGTCCATACATAAAATGGACATCCATTTTATGTTTGTGATTTTGTCAAATGTCATTTGTTAGGTCATGTGTCATACACCATGCCCATAACTAATTTTAATGCATATTTATTCAAATAAATATCATTTCTTAATAAATTAATCACATATGACAAATTAGCTAGTAATTTATGATCACAAGTATAAAATGGGTTATATAAATATAATTCACAACATTTTGCAATTATAATTAATCAATCATTCTTAATTTAATTGTTTCATAAACAATAATCAATTTTAGTAAGAAAATCTTTTAATTACTAAAGTGAATCTTATTTAATCAAATTACAATAAGATACTTATTCTTACTCACAAATTGTTCAATTTTAAGGATTTGATTAACTTGTATCGATATACAATTAATCAACTTATCTATCAAGGGAATTGTCCTATAGGTGTACTGTCCTATAGGTGTGACCTTAAGGAATCAACTGATCACCACCGTCAAACAACAGTAATGTCAAACTCTAGTTAGCCAATCATTACCGATTAATGTTGATCAGTTGACTATGTAATTGAATCATCCCTTACGTATTCTTATTATGAGATTTAATAATGTGATCGCACTATTGTTGAGGACACTTACTCCAATAATTTCCCACTTGTCCGAGACAAGTGTGCGTCAGCAATTCTCTTGTCCTACATCATCTCCCACTCAATGCAAGGTGTCTTGCAGGTCGTACTTGCATTTGATCATATCTTGAGTGTTTTCCTCGATGTGGAGAGTAATTGTTTGACCGGAATTATCTACCGTAGATACCTTCCGAGCGTGGCCACGCATTTTCAATTCACTACTCCTCGAGTGGTCCTGAGATTTTAGATAACCCTAACAAGGGGATGGGCAATTCCTATCGCACTATTCCCTATATATAGCCACAGTTCATCATGACCCAAAAGATACCCATTTGACTTCAGTTACGAAAATCGTAGAGCATAAATCAAAGTCATTCAGAAACTGTGCCAACTTAGGCGAACATTCTCTAGTCAAAGAATTGACTCATAAGAATACTATAGTAGCTCTCGCCACGACCAGGCTTTATAAAAATTACCAGAACTCTATAAGCGGTCACTGCCCGACAGAGTGTCCCATACAGTCTGCCTATGTGATCGACTAGTCATCCCATATGACTCTATGACACTTGAACTTGCCATCAATCGCATCACACTCTAGTCACTTCGAGACGTCACCTCATATAAGCAACTAGGGGCCAATACTAAGTTAATCCAGTTCACTTTAATAGGGTTCAATGTTGTCCATACAACCTACTTGGATATAACAAAGCAATAAAAGAGTTTAAAATAAAACTCAAACGATGAATGCATTATCACATATGTAAAATTGATACAATATCAATTACTACATAATCTATAATCCATATTCCATTTTGTATATAATTTCACATTTCAACTCAATTGAAATGACATGACTTATCATGTTAAGCCTGTGAAAAGGCCTTTGGTTAGTAAGTCTCAGCAATACCTTGCACTCTTCCTAACCTTACAATATACTATTTCCCATTGTTATGTATAATCTTTATTATAAAAACCTTTTGAGTACGTGTCTAGATTCAATCTAGATATAGGATCTCTTGCCTTAAATAACTCCCACTGTCCTCACAGTGTGTAGGTATAGGACCTTCGGTTATTAGAGCGAACTACCATAGTTCCCCAATTCATAAAACCGAATCCTAATATGATCCCCTCCTTCTTGCACATCTCATTATTGCAAGTGTACTCAATTTTCGTTGTGTATATTTCATCGTTCAACTGCCTAGGATGTTTCTAGCAGATATCCTCCTTAAATAATATAGCCAAGATTGTTCTCTAACCATCCTTATGTGTTTAGAATATGGTTTTTGTGTAACTCCTTGCCCATAAATCCATCTCATTTCTAAATGCTTAGCTTCGTATCTTTAGTACTTCCTAAGTACTAAATAATGAACTATTTGGCTATATAGAGACTTCTCTCAAAGATTCGATTTATAACTTCTCGTCATACTCCAAGTATACGAAGTTTAAGAATGATGATACTGTAACACCCCCATTTATTTAAGGGCCTGGACTAGGACTCCTCAGATAAATAATGGTGTTACCATCTCGGAAGCCCGAGGCAGTAGATAACAAAGGAAAGAAACACAGTACTTTATTATAATGTTTATAGTGACATTACAACTGAAATAAAAACAAGTCTCCAAATACGACCAAATAATAAGTCTGATAAAACTACTCAAAAGACTAAGGTGAGCTAGGCACTAAGTCGGTCATCCAAGCTCTCTTCCCGGCCAGCTCCCATCAGTCTCTGAATACCTGTCAATCTGCTCCCCAATAATTGGATCATCACAGGCGTACACGAATACACGGGGTCAGCCACGAAGCTGAGTAGGTAATACGATAAACAGTAACACAAAACACATACTCCTCCATCACCAAACATGTCATACGAAAATATAAAAGACATCTCGTATAACTAACACGGTCAAGCACACTACTAGACTACATAAACACGAAATGTTACATTCTACCCTCCTAAAAAGAAAGTTACGTCCCGTAACTTACCTCAAGCGAACAGATGTGGATAGCTCTCTCTCATCGCGGCCTCGGTTTCCCAGGTAGCCTCCTCCACTTTATGATTAGACCACAACACTTTCACTAAAGCAGTCTCTCCGTGCCTGGTCTTTCTAACCTTCCTGTCCAAGATCTCCTTAGGCGTCTCGATGTAAGTCAACTGCTCGTCCACCTCGACCACATCATGGCTCAAAATGTGCGAAGGGTCACTCATATATCTCCGCAACTGAGAAACATGGAAGACATTATGTACCCTGGCTAAAGCTGGTGGTAGAGCTAGTCGATATGCCACTTCTCCAACTCTATCCAAGATCTCATATGGCCCAATAAACTTCTGGCTCAACTTTCCCCGCTTCCCGAATCTCATCACTCCCTTCATCGGAGACACTCTAAGAAGTACTTTCTCCCCCACCTGGAAAGAAATGTCGCTTCTCCTAGCATCGCGTAGCTCTTCGCCGGTCTGGGCAGCCCTCATCTTTCGTCGAATGATCGCACTGTGCAACCATCTCTGAATCATCTCTGGTCCCAAAACTACCGCATCAGCTCTATCATCCCAACACACAGGACTCCTACACTTCCTGCCATACAAAGCCTCAAATGGAGCCATCCCAATACTAGCGTGGTAACTGTTGTTGTATGAAAACTCAATCAACCCCAGTCTATCCTCCCAAGACCCGCCGAACTCCAAAACACAAGCCCTCAACATGTCCTCGAGCGTCTGAATAGTCCTCTCTGTCGACCATCCGTAGAATTTGGATGAAAAGCGGTGCTCATCTTTAATCGAGTACCCATTAGTGATCGTAACTCTGCAGAATTTGGATAGAAACCTGGAGTCTCTATCGGAAATGATGTCCTTGGGTACACCATGCAGCTTCACCACATACTGAACATAAGCCTTGGCCAACTCAGCTTTACTCCAAGTATCCTTCATGGGAATAAAGTGAGCCGACTTGGTTAGCCTATCCACGATCACCCAAATCATATTGTTACCTTTCTGAGTTCGAGGCAACCCGACAATGAAATCCATGGAAATGCTTTCCCACTTCCACTCTGGCACCTCTAGGGGTTGAACCTTCCCTTGCGGCCTCTTATGTTCACCCTTCACTCTCACGGCATGTCAAGCATCGAGCTACGAACTCAAAGAACTTCCCTCTTCATATTCGGCCACCAAAAGGTCTTCCTAAGGTCCTTGTATAATTTATCTCCCCCAGGATGAACCGAGTATGGCGTGGCATGTGCCTCAGTAAGAATCTTCCTCTTGACTCATCATTATCCAGGAACACACCACCGTCCCCCAAACCTCGGACTACCATCAGCATGGATAACAAACCCGGAATCAACCCGCCTTCTCGCCTGTTCTCGTGTTGCGCCACTTCGAATTCTAGCATCGGTTTTACGTCGTAGCTCTCGATCTCCTCATATAACTCGGCTCAACGGTCAAGTCCCCAAGAGTCTCTCCTTGCCGGATCACGTGGATTCCCATCCCTCGCAGCTCATTATGCATCCTCACTCTAGATCTAGCACTGCTCAAAGCATGGATGGATTTCCTGCTTAAGGCATCGGCTACGACATTCGCTTTCCCTTCATGATAAAGTATCTCCATGTCATAGTCGCCAATCAATTCGATCCATCTCCTCTGTCTCATGTTCAACTCCTTTTGTGTGTAAATGTACTTTAAACTCTTGTGATCGGAGAACACTTTGAAGGTAGCCCCATAAAGGTAATGTCGCCATAGTTTGAGCGCGAACACCACTGCCCCCAACTCCAGATCATGAGTAGGGTAATTCTCCTCATAGGTCTTCAATTGTCGAGAAGCGTAAGCGATTACCTTCCCGTTTTGCATCAATACGCACCCCAGACCCTTCTTGGAAGCATCGGTATACACCTCGAAATTATCATTCCCATCTGGTAGTGCAAGGATAGGAGCTGTAGTGAGTCGTTCTTTGAGGGTTAGAAACGCCTCCTCACAACTCTCATCCCAAACAAACCTGTTCTCCTTCCGCATCAAGGACGTCAATGGCTTGGCGATCTTTGAGAAGTCCTTGACAAACCTTCGGTAATAACCTGCTAGCCCCAAGAAGCTTCGGATCTCACCCACATTCTTAGGACTCTGCCATCTCGTCACTGCCTCAATCTTGCTAGGATCAACCGACACCCCTTCCTTGGAAATCACATGGCCTTAAAAGCAACTTTCTTCAACCGAACTCACACTTGCTCACTTGGCATATAACCGGTTCTCCTCCAAGGTTTTCAAGACTAACCTCAAATGTTCCTCATGTTCCTCCTCATTCTTGGAGTATACCAGAATATCATCGATGAATACAACCACGAACTTGTCCGGTAAGGACCGAACACCCGATTCATCAGGTCCATAAACACGGCTGGCGCATTAGTCAACCCAAATGGCATGACCACGAACTCATAGTGCCCATATCTTGTTCTGAAAGCGGTCTTAGGTATATCCTCGTTCTTAATTCTCAACTGGTGATAACCTGACCTCAAATCGATCTTAGAGAAAACTCCGGCTCCACTCAATTGATCGAACAAATCATCGATCCTTGGCAAAGGATAACGGTTCTTGACGGTCACATTGTTCAACTCACGGTAATCCACGCAAAGTCTCAAGCTTCCATCTTTCTTCTTGACAAACAACACTGGTGCTCCCCAAGGTGAAACACTAGGCCGTATGTAACCTTTCTCTGCTAGCTCATCCAACTGCTTCTTCAATTCCTCCATCTCTTTCGGCCCCATACGGTAAGGTGGTTTAGAAATCGGCCCAGTTCCTGGCTTTAGATCAATGGAAAAGTCCACTTCTCTTTTCGGTGGTAACCCTGGAATGTCCTCCGGAAATACATTCTCGAACTCCCTCACCACTGGAATCTCAGACACCTTAGGGGTCTCCGACTCACTATCCCACATCTGACACAAGATTAATCGGTCCCCTTTCCTCGGACTCGACTTGAGGGTTTTAACGAGATATGAATTTGACTCTTGGCTTGACCACATACCCCTTATAAGACACCCTAACTCCCTTAGGTCCCCTCAAAGAGATCTTCTTCTGATGGCAGTCGATAAAAGCTTTGTACTTCCCTAACCAGTCCATCCCCAGAATCACCTCAAAACCCCCCAAGGGAAACTCTATAAGGTCACAGTGAAACACAACCTCTCCGTCGAATTGGTACCCCCAGTGTAGACTCTATCACAAGATACCGACTCCCCCGAAGGTACCACTACCGAATCAGCAATTCTATCATATGACTTAAGGTTTAAGACTCTGGCATGTTCCGCAGATATAAAAGAATGTGTAGCTCCGGAATCAAACAACACAAAGGTGGGTTTAGAGTTAACAGGAAATGTACCAGTCACCACATGAGAGTCATTCTTAGCTGCCTCCTTGCCCATGGCGAAGAGCTTGCCACTGGACTTAGCCCCACTCTGGTTTGAAGAAGCTGCTCCAGATTGTTTGTTCCCTTCATTTGCAGTCTTCTGAAAGTTGGTGCTCCCACTCTGCGGCTCACTGACACGGCTCGGTAGTTGTTGTAGCTTCCTTGGTAGCTGTTACTAG
This sequence comes from Silene latifolia, assembly GCF_048544455.1. Classification (NCBI taxonomy): domain Eukaryota; kingdom Viridiplantae; phylum Streptophyta; class Magnoliopsida; order Caryophyllales; family Caryophyllaceae; genus Silene; species Silene latifolia. Next base: position 54,175,925 of record NC_133536.1, read on the forward strand.
CTCCAGACCTCGCACCTCCCCCATAGCCAGACATAGGTGTGCGATAATCGTTATACCTGACCCCACCGAACGAGAGCCATCGAACCCACACGGGTGCCCCTGTATCCACCGGGACCGATTCGCCCCGGATGATCGGCATTCAAACCTCTTGTGTCTGTCTTTCCACGCCCAAAACAAGTAAGCCCCGCAGAACTACCTCCCCCACGGTGCCCCCGAAGCCACCTCCACTCGAGCTCTCATACCCCCGGGGCACCGTTAGTGGAGTACCCACCATATCTGCCCGAACTCGCTTCTTTGCCCCAAAGATTATCACTTGTGGTCTCCACTTCCTTTTCTCGGCCTTGCCTTTCTTATCGGCCTTGATGCTCCGAGAGTCTTTCAGCAGCACCAGCCCTCAAGTAAATGTCCTGAACTGTAGTGGGTGGAGCTGCTGTGAGCCTCTTCTTGATGTCCATAGTGAGTCCCCGCTCAAACCTCATAGCCATCATAGCTTCATTCTGCCCAAAGTCATCAATGTATGAGGATAAGCGTCGAAATTTCCGATGATAAGTCTCCTTTGTCATATCTTTGTCATCTTGAAGGTGTCAAACTCCTCCCGAAGTTTGGCTTTTTGGAACTCGGGCATAAACTCGTTCTTCAGAAGCTCTTGGAATTCCAACCAAGATACATGTCCCGTCTCAAGATCCCTAGCAACCTCTCGTATCTCCACCTTGTTCCTGGTCCACGGTCACCTGCAGGCTGTGGCCCTAAGATAGTGGGCGACTTGGTCCACCTGCGGCTCTTAGGACATGCTAACAGTTCAAACAGATTGGTGAACTCTCTACACCATTCCCCCAGCAACTGTGGTTCCCCCTCTCCAGTGAATTTTGTGGGGTTATGCCTTGCCACAATGGTACTCATCTTTCCCGGATCCAATCGTTTGGCCTTTAGGGCCTCATTCTCAGCCAGTAGTTGATCTAACTCTTCCGGGTGATGTTTACACCGTGTTCCTTCTTGGAGGCATGACTACAAGAGAATTTTAGGGATTAGCTGCAACACAAAACACTTTGGTAATTCTAGCCAATTCTTTTACTCTTATCTTACTTGTCTATCTAGCATGGCTTAGGGATCACATAACCGCATATCACTAGGCATAGCCTTCTGACACAACTTAATAGATGTATAAGTATAAATCAATCTTAAAACATGCCAAGTATTATGCCACAACCTCCTATCAACTTTTATGCAACAATTATCATATCAATCAGTTAATACTTAGGCAATAATATATGGAGTTATGCTCAGTATCATGCAACTTCTCTACCCTTCCTCTCATATGCACTCGGGGTTCCGGGTCAAACCGAGAGGGCCAATGGTTCGGTGTGAGGGGGCCCCTAACTCATCCCTTACCTTTAGTGTGCTCCTAACAGTTTTGTCCCGGGGTTCATTTTATTTAGACTCTTCCTATATTCATTGGATTCATTGGTTTAGGCCTGAAGATCGTTCGCTCTGATACCACTTTGTAACACCCCCATTTATTTAAGGGCCTGGACTAGGACTCCTCAGATAAATAATGGTGTTACCATCTCGGAAGCCCGAGGCAGTAGATAACAAAGGAAAGAAACACAGTACTTTATTATAATGTTTATAGTGACATTACAACTGAAATAAAAACAAGTCTCCAAATACGACCAAATAATAAGTCTGATAAAACTACTCAAAAGACTAAGGTGAGCTAGGCACTAAGTCGGTCATCCAAGCTCTCTTCCCGGCCAGCTCCCATCAGTCTCTGAATACCTGTCAATCTGCTCCCCAATAATTGGATCATCACAGGCGTACACGAATACACGGGGTCAGCCACGAAGCTGAGTAGGTAATACGATAAACAGTAACACAAAACACATACTCCTCCATCACCAAACATGTCATACGAAAATATAAAAGACATCTCGTATAACTAACACGGTCAAGCACACTACTAGACTACATAAACACGAAATGTTACAGATACATCTTAGCGTAATGAATTAATCCCGCAGCGGAAGCATGTGGATTCAATTTCTATATGTTCAATACTTTTGAACTTGTCAAGATTCTTATTAACATAAGAATATTCATTCAACGCTAATATCCTCTTAGAACTATCTTTATAGGTCTGGATACGTTAGAGATGTATTATTCTTCTCCTAAGTCTTCCATCATTCAAAATGATCAATATGTCCCTTACACATAAGACTAGTAACACCATATTACTCCCACTAAACTCCATGTATAAACAGAACTACTCGACAATTCGAGTAAAGTTTATCACATGATCAAAACATACAATTCAACTCCTTTACTTCTACTCAAGACTTCTTCCTACCTTAGGATAGTTGCGATTTAAAAACTCATACAAGATGATTTTTAAATCCAACTATAAAATTCGAATTTTAATGAAGCGTTGTTGTGGCGTGCAAAACCCTTTCCCACCAACCAACCAGGCTAAATAAACATTTTCATGTTTATGCTCATTTCGGACTTTTGCGGAGTTGAAACTAGACAAAGCATCTTAATAAGTTACAGGCTTGTTACTTTCAAAAATAACATGACTCCTGTCCACTTTAGATTTCGAAGAAATAATTACTGATTTTGACCAAGAAGGAACATCTTCCTACGTCTTATTCTCAGTTTGTGGCTCTTGAATATTTTCTCCCACTCTGTCATTAAGAAATACTCGTCATTTCTTTAACAGACAGCATCACGAGACACAAACCCTTTGTTCTCGTGATCATGTAGGGAAAATGAGCACATGTTTACTATCGAAACAAGCTACAACTTAGGTGCCTGGCCTAACCATATCTCATAAGAATTGTACTTTATTTCTTTAACTATATTCTGTTTTAGTGGAAAAATTATAAATGCTAGACAAATTTGCAACAGAAACTATCTCCATCTTTATAGTAAAGATTCAATCATATCGTACAGGATTCCTTGTAACTTTCGAATACACCTTATCTTGATAGGGTGTGATTATGAAAGTGATCTTGTGATACCATATCACACTCTATATGGTGCAGATAAAAGTCATCACTTTATTATTCCCCATTTTAACAAAGTAATAATACTTTGGTTATATAATATGTAGGTTTTGATCCCTTTTAAACATTCATTGAAGTTATTCAAAGAATGTCTCTTCTTACCTCATTAAGTGGACAACTAGTATCTACCTAATTCGTTGGTAAAAGAGATGAAGAAGTAATAACCTTTTCTAATTGAAATTATATTCGACCATACACTTCAAAGTGTAAATTGGGCGAATATTTTGCTCTATTCATAATTCTTTTCCAGAAAAAGTCATGAATTAACTCGCTTTGAATACAAGATTCGCACACACCAAAAGATTCCCAATCAAATGGTTTGGGAGACTAGTCAAAACTAGTTTCTAAATGTGATTTTCAATCGAGAATTGAGAGATGATAGGGGTCACCAACTTGAGTCTTGTATATATGACATTTTATTTCTAGTTTGAATATAATTACCTTGATTTGTATGGTCTCACCATAAATTTAATCGTGGTATGTAAGGGCACAACGCTTGTTCTAATTGCATAATAGTGAAACCCCTTTGTTTTTATACAAAAACTTGAATTATATTCTTATTTAGAGTTAGTGTACATCATAACAATTATTGAGATACATTTCTAAATACAAAACTAAAATGAATATACTACAACATTCATATGTTCATGGATGAAATGGCAACTACCCTAGTTCCATTCACGCAAATTTCTGAACTTATTCTTGCTAGTCGTCACACGATAATGCCAAAAACCACAAATTTGTATCAAGTACTCATGACGTGGTAATTGGTAATAATGGAATGTCAATGTCATAGATTATTCAAGAAGGAATATGTTGGAGTCACACGACCAACTTCCTTGATCTTTACTTATTGGGGTTTGTATCTATTTTAGTGTCTAACACCCTCTCTTTCATGCCTAGTACTATCCTTAACAATTAAGATAGGTACTTACTTCTTATTGCTCCCACTCACTTCAAGAATTTCTACTTGATGGAAACTTATCTTCATATAAATTCCTAGTTAATCTTTCACAAGGATGAACTCTATTGTGGGATTTGGTCAATCAAAATTTCTAACAAATCAATTTACCGATTTAACATTGTCATATTCTTAACAACTTAAGTGCTTGATGACAAGTGTTTAGGTTGAGCAATAAGACTTTTGAACCATGGATGCATAGAAGATATAATCAAAACATATTTTGACTAATCATTACCTCTAGTCATATTTCTTCACAAGAAATCACACATAGGTATGTTAGGAAATTTAAGATGCTAATCTTATATGACATAGGACAACTCCTATGGAGTTCTATGGAATAGAATGATTCCTATGGAGCTAGTCCACAATCTATGATACGGTTCATTTTTAGTAAGAGATTCTTTGTCGTTAGCAATAGTGGTTTAGCGGAGACTCGTGTTACAATCGAATGATATCGCATATGAGTAAGAGTAATGAAATCATTAAAAAACAACGAAATACTGGGAAAAAACAACATTCATCGTAATATATATAAAACATGTAAGTATGTTTTAGCATTTATATAATGACCTCCACCCAATTATATAAACGATTCCGAGACCCAAAAATTCATATTAAATCTTGGATGTGTGCCTACGGGCCCTCTACACCTCTTGCTAATATAATCTTGGTGGGTTAACCCTTTTAACCGATTCTACAATTAGAACTCTCGGTCGATGAATTTACGTTAAGTTCATCTTTAGCCCGAACCTATTGGGACAACGACCCCTCTAATATTTTCGTTGAGATCAACCAAATTTTGAAGTGTAATAACTATTTATTACCCCACTTACCCAATGTCAAAGAAAGCACCCAGGTATAATATTTCAATACCGTATTGTACCCCTAATGAAATTGGGATTCATGGGTTCCTACTATTTGTTAGGTTTATTTACCTCTTATTAGACTCCTCTAATAATGAACTAATTAACTTCTTAATTATTTGTTCTTTAGATCTAGTGCATGCATAACAAAATAAGAGATTTATGAGAAAAACAATGTCCCTTACATTGTAAGATGGTTCGAAATATAGGGCACAAGTAAGGTCACCTTCCTTCACTTGTTCTTGAGCTTAATATGTTGGATGATCCTCCAAAATCCCAAAGTAGAGATTCTCCTTTGATTGCACCCAAGACTTGTCCCTTAAACTAGTATATTAATTAACTAGATTAATACACTAGTATCCTTAAAATGTAATCTAATATTGTTATTATTACTACACTAGCAACCTTGTTGATATTAGAATTTATGAATAATTTATAAGGTTTCTAAAAGCTTGTTTTAGAGAGATATGAGAGAATAGAGCTAGCTTTGCATGTAGTGATGTATGAATGAATGATAGATGGGAAAATAAGAGAACAAATCTCTTATTGAAAGAGTAGGAAACCGGTGGGGGTCAAGGAGAACAAGCCAAAATGGAATCTCCCTTTTCCTTTTACTCTTATCAACAATTTAGGCGTGTAAGGTTAGTATGCATATGTTCAATTATTTATTATTTCATCACATAAAATAAAATAATCACAACCAACTAATACACCCTTCATTTCGGTCCAACACACTTAAAATGGACTACCATTTTATTTTGTCAATTTGTCATTTGTCACACAATATGTCACATGTAGTATGTTACATGTAATTAATTAATTTAATGCATATTTATCACATAAATATCATTTTATAAATTAATTAAATTACATACAACAAATTGACTAGTGATACTTGATCACACAAATAAAATGGGTCATATAATTATAATTCACAACATCTTGTAATTATAATTAACCATTCATTCTTATCTCAACTGTTTCTCAAACAATGAACAATTTTAGTAATAAAGTATTTCAATTACTAAAATAAATCTTATTTAATCCCATTACAATAAGATATCAATATTCTCTCTCACAAATGAGTTGTTCAATTTTAAGGAATTGATCACCTTGTATCGTCATACAATTAATCAATTTATCTATTAAGGGAATTGTCCTTTAGGTGTGGCCTTAAGGGATCAACTGGTCACCACCGTCATATGACAGTAATGTCAAACTCTAGTCAGCCAATCATTACCGATTAATGATGATCAGTTGATTATATAATAAATCATCCATCACGTATTCTTAATATGAGATTTAATTATGATATTAAATCATGTGATCGCACTATTGTTGAGGACACATTTTCCAACAATCTCCCACTTGTCCGAGACAAGTGTGCGTCACCAATTCTCTTGTCCTATTACAATCTCCCACTCAATGTAAGGTGTCTCTCAGGTCGTACTTGCATTTGATCATATCTTGAGTGGTTTCCTCGATCTGGAGTGTAACTGTCTGACCGGAATTATCTACCATAGATACCTTCCGAGCGTGGCCACGCATTTCCAGTTCACTACTCCTCGAGTGGCCTTGAGATTTCAAACAACCCTGGTCCCTGACAAGGGGTGGACAATTCCTATCGTACTATTCCCTTCGTTCAGCCATAGTTCATCATAACCCAAAATATACCCATTTTACCTCATTTACGACAGTCGTAGAGCATAAATCAAAGCTAATCAGAAATTTGTGCCAACTTGGGCGAATACTCTCTAGTCAAAAGAATTGACTCACAAGAATACTATAGTAGCTCTTGCCACGATCAGGCTTTATGAATTACCAGAACTCTATAAGCGGTCACTGCCCGACAGAGTGTCCCATACAGTCTGCCTATGTGATCGACTAGTCATCCCGTATGACTCTATGGCACTTGAACTTGCCATCAATCGCATTACACTCTAGTCACTTCGAGACGTCACCTCATATAAGTAACCAGGGGAAAATACCATGTCAATACGGTTCACTTTAATGGGGTTCAATTTGTCTCTACAACCCATTCGGATACGACAAGGTAACGGGTGAGTCTAATGAAACTCAAACGATAAATGTGATTATCATATATGAATAGTCAATACACTATTACTACTTCATATCTTATAATCTTTAGTGTATTATTAACACTAGTTAAAATGCAATAAAAGCTTGGCAAGTGGATATACCCTATATCCATATATTCCAACTTTTCAATTGCTATTTCCTTCAATTCAATGTTATTTCTAATAACTTGAATTTATCTTTAAGTAGATGTCTAGTCCTCTTACTAGATTTGGGCTCTTTAACTTGAAAGATGCTCCCACTGTTATCACATAACTTGTGATAAAGTCATTGGTAGAGGAATTTACTCTCATTCCCTACGTTGACCATTTTATCACAATTTACTTAGATTCCTTTTGTAGAATTTGCAATGTGCGAAACTAAAACACTTTTCTAGTCTTTTACTCCTAAGTCAATAAGATATTCTAGGATTTCAACAAATCCCCTTTTGGTTTGGAAACTAAAGTTTGTGCAACCCTTCAACACATAACCTAGTTTATCATCCAAACATATGAACGAATCTTTAATTCTTCTCAAGAATCTCAAGGATGTTCTTTAAGACTTTCACAAGCCATATCATGAAATTGACTTATCATGCTCTAGGCATATGTCATATCATGGCATGTGCATCTGTTGGCATACATGATCATTCTAATGGCGGAAACATTAGCAAACGATTTCATGTAATCAACAACTTAATAGGTTCAGTGAACGACTATGACTCCATCATAGTAATTCCACTTCCATCAACATGAATAACCTATTCGACCTTGTTGATATTAAACAGATACGAAAGATCTTATCCTCATAAGACTCTCAAGTCTATGCCAATATTCTCTCACATAGATTCAAAATCTAGAATACTTTGCATCCCTTTCCAAGTCTCCAATCACTCTTTCACAGAAGAGAGCATTGGTACATTATTCTCAATAAGTAATATGTTATCAACATATAAGACATAGAAAAACAATTCTAGCTCCCACTTAACTTCATGTATAATCATGATTCTTCAATCATGTGAATGAAACCATTCACTATTATCACATGAACGAAAAGTATAATCCTGTAATGCTTGCTTAAGACCATTCTAGGATCACTTAAGAAAGCTACGCATAATATGTTAGGATTCTTAGATCTTCATCTAAGATTTTGTGTTCAAAAAACATCCTTCTCTAAATTCCCATTTTAGGAAAGCGTATTTATAATATCATTTGCCATCCTTCATCAAAATGAAATGTGGCGATTTCTTACATAATTTATCTTGATCAACATCTTGATGTCAATCTTATGCATTTGAGTACTCTAAAGCTCTTTTTACCTTTAAAGAGACCCTAGCTTTAAAGTAAATCTACTCTTTGAGTAACAATTTTCGGATTGCAATGCTACGGCTCGTATGTAACAAGCTCATATTACTATCACTTTCACAAAGCAATATTTTAACCAATAAGACATGTGTGATAAACTCCCACTGAACTATGCTCCTACTCTATCTTTATAGATTATTGTTCAACTATACTCCCACTCAATAGTTCCATTACTTCACAAAGTAACACTATAAGACATGTTTGTAACGATCCAATCTACTCCCACTCTATCTCTCAGATACATCTATCTTCTTGAGAGATAGCTTTGTGAGTTACAAACATATATATGTGGTGGAGTATTATGAGTTTATCTAGACTATGCATTAGCTTTCAAAAGGCCATCCCTATCATGGCAGTTTGATTCATGTAATATACGAGTCTTATCCATGTCATCTGTTTAATAGACTCTCTATTCTAGGTATCTCCTGGTTGACCATCCGTTTAGAATAATGTGTCCGTATTGTATCGTAAATTCCCTATTTTATGAGTTCAATAGCTCATCACAACTATATAATTGATCTTACATAAGTAAGTTGTTACTTTTAGTAACAATGACATAAGGAGAATCAAATTCATAGCTTATGGACTTATAATGATTCAATCATCATATTTGTCTACTTGATCAATTTAAGTCAATAATCTTATGTTTCACGATGCAAGTAGTGTATCATGAAAATCTTAGAACAAACGGTACGATAAAACAAGTAACTTGGGTTGCAAACCAATTCACCAATATCCAAAATATAACCCGTGTTTAAAGGATACAAACAAATTTCCAAGTCACACAAGGAAATCAAAATAGTTCTAAAAAGTCTCAAAATACACCATGAAATTGAAGCCAAAGCAAATTGAAGCCAAGTTTCCATAGATCCATCACCACGGTCGGCTACTTCTAGCTTCTCTCATGATCCTTTAAGCTTGATTTTCCTTGCCTTTGTCCTTGCTAGGATGCCCTATTTACAATAAAAAGGGTAATCATCACAACTTGTACCATCATACCAAAGTTGGGATCGAACCATAAAAGATAGGGAGAGTTATATACCTACTGGAATAACCTTTCCAGCTTTAATGTCGCCAAGGTATTTTGAACAGTTTCTCTTCCAATGCCCAACACCACAACAATAGTAGCACTTGTCCCCGGAGGAGGCACTGTACTTGGGCATGGAGGAACTAGCTTCACAAGCTTTACCTTTCTTCTTGGTGGGAGTTCGCTTCTTTCCCTTGTTCCCACCTTTCTTGAAAGCTCCCTTGCTCTTATGATTGACATTGAGCACATCTTTGGTGGAGCTAACACTTAGCCCCATATCCCTTTCGGCTTGCACAAGCATTTTGTGCAACTCATCAAGGGAAACCTTCTTATCTTGCATATTAAAATTCACCCGGAATTGAACATATGCTTTGATTTTGTTGAGGGAATGAAGAATCCGATCAATCACGAGTTCCTCGGGAATCTGCACCTTATGCATTTTCAAGGTCTCAACATGCTCTATCAACTTGAGCACATGAGGGCTAACTTTTTGACCCTCCTTTACGTTAAGATCAAAGAATGCGGAAGCCGCCTCATATTGTATGATCCGTGGAGCTCGTGAAAACATGTTCACAAGTTTCATGTAGATCTCATGGGCGGTGCTAATCTTTATAGCACTTCTTTGGAGTTCGGCCTCCATTGCAAAGATCAACACGTTTTTGATCGCGACCGACTCCTTTTGGTAAACCTCATAGGCTTGCCTAGCGGCGGCGGTGGACCTAGCATTAGGTTCGGTGGGAGATGCCTCGGTAAGGTAACGAAGCTTGTCGTTACCCTCCGCGGCCAAGCGAAGTTGCGCGTCCCAATCGGCGAAATTGGACCCAATATTTTCTAACTTACATCGATCCATGAAGGATCGGAGCCATGAAACATTGGTGATCGTGTTGGAACTAGTGGTTGCGGATGTGATTGGAGTTGCCATTGCGATTGATAAAACGATTTTGACTACAAAATAGGAAGTGAAGGAATTAATGAACATCTATCGTTTTGACAATACTTGTAAACATTTTAAACAAGTTTTAACATTTATATAGTGACCTCCACCCAACTATTATAAATGATTCCGAGATCCAAATTCATATTAATACGAGTACGGTGAGCCGAGTCATCCCTTATTAATATAACTAGGTGGATTAACCTCTTAATCGATTCTACTTCTAGAACTCTCGGTCGATAAAAATTACTCTAATTTTCATCTTTAGCCCGGAACAAATGCGACTACGGTCACGAATACTTCCGTTGAGCTCAATCCAATTTTCGATGTAATAACATTTTATTACCCACTTACCCAACGTAACAAGTTTAGTACCCCGGTGAGCCGAATCTACTTCCTTATGAAATTGGGATTCATGGTTTCTACTATTTGGTAAGGCTAATTCTCAATTATTAAATGTGAGAGGTCTTGTCAATTTATTATCTATCATGTTTTAAGTGAACTAAAGCGGTGAACTACGATAATTATAATTGACACGGTCGATGACTCGATATGATATGCATGTGTTGTTATGGCGATTTGGCAATGCATGTAACATATTAAAAGAAATGCAAAGCAATAATAAAAATTCCTAGTATGGCCTTCCTAAAAATAGAAAATTAAATAAACTATTACATGTTGGAAATCAACTCCTTTGGTCCCTTAAATCTTCAAGTGGCACGCTTCCCAAGGACACCGTCTTCGTCGGATCACTTTTCCGAATGACACCGTCTTTGAAGATACTCCATAATTACAAATAATAATAAAAATACAAAGCTATTCCTATTATACATTTGTAAAATGGAAAAACTAGTAAAAATAAATTAAAAGTGATACGAGATCACATTAAATTACAACCGAATCAATATTCCCTTTCATTACGGGTAATATCGATTAAAACTAAGGCCATACTAAGATAAAATTACATAATTCAAAATTATATAAATAAAACACATTCAACAATTGAAATATGCAGCATTATAATATGTATCTATCATGCCAAATTATGTGCCAAATCACCCTATTTAACTTGTATCGTATATATAACCCGGTTTTATGGAAATGCGTGATAATAACTTCTTAAATCACAAATTAACACTTAAATCACATCTAAGCTCAAGTTAATTATCCTAACACTCTTAGGACTCAAAAATTAGTCATCAATTTTTGACAATAATTCAACTTGATTTAATTTTAGGGTTATTTCATAGAAATAATCCAAACTATACCTCATCTTCTTATATTAATCCATACTACCGTTTAACCGTGAAAAATCCGAACTATTCCATCATTTATCTTTTAATGAACTTGTAGAAGGGAAACCTATAGAACCGGTTCCCTTAATTTATGAACTTGAAATCAGTCCCTCACTCATGAGTCTAAACAAAAACAAAATCCATGTACCTCCTTCCTTAATTAAATTAAAACAAATCCCTCCTAAATGTTTCCCACTTCACAACATCTTTATCAAGAATTGACAAATCTTTCTTAATTAATTCAATTACCATCCATGGCAACCCCTCTAAACAGCCCAAAAGAGAAGCAAGGTATTAATCATCATCATCATCATTTATCGTCTTTGGAGCTGCTAAACGGTCATACATCGTCAAGGAGTCTGACTCGATTTATATCAATGGATGTACCGGATCCGAACAATAAAGGTGGGTGTGTATTCATCAGCATACACCAAGTTTGCAGGAGTACATGCTAAACTTGAATTTCTCCTTAAACGGTCTTGAAAATGGGTACTCCGTATAACATATTCCAAGTGCAACAACAAGGATATATAGAGAACTCGTCAGACAACCCGTCAAACACATGACATCGCCCCTCTTTCAAATGTGCTCCACTACTCAAGCAGTTAGTTAAAAGATTTTTCCGGGGGTTTCATAAATTGTTGTCTTAAATTGTTTAATTAGGTTTTTTTGAGTTTTTCTATTATAGTGTTTTTGGTTTTTTTTTTTGCTAAAATTTGAGATTATAGTGTGTGTTTTCCTAAAATTCGAGATTACAGTATTTGATTTGTTTAAGTCTTGGGTAATTAGGTTTTTTATGCATTTTTGATGAAGTTTGGTTTTGTTCTTAATTTGGGGAATGTTAAACATAGAGGAAGAAGAAGAACAAAAAAATTGGGGTCCATGGCCTTGTGACCTGAAAGGTTACTTGTTGTAGTAGGTAAAAAATTGGCTCGGTTCATTAGAAGATAAATGAGGTAATAGTTCAGATTTTTCTCAGTTAAAATTTAGTATGAATTAATATGAGAAGGAGAGGTATAATTTGGATTATTCCCATGAAATAACACTTAATTTTATGCTCATATTTGACCTTAAAATCATAATATATATGAAATAAATCCAAATTAAATTACAATAATTTCAAAATTTGAATTTTAAATTTTTGAACATTCTGGAATATTTCCATGACACTCATAATGTCAAAAATCATGGTTAAAATTTTCGAATTAATTTTGAGAAAATATAGTTGCATTTTATCAGTTTTATCTCATAAAACATCTAAAGTATCCAAAAATCAATCCAATCAATTTTACAACTTTAGATCTGATAAGTGGGATATTTATGCAACCTAAAATAATTTTCTCATGCCATGCAATTCGTTTTAGCTATTTATGCTAAAATAGTCACTATTTATGCAATTTTTACTCTAAAAATTCATAAATCATGCTAAATGAGATCATTTCATCTCAAAATTTACATACACTCTGTAAATCATGCATGTGACAAAATATTAAAATCTTATGGCCTAATTCGAAATTTAACTATTTTTAACCATTTTACCCCTTTTAATCCATTTTTATCTCATAAAAATCATAAATCATGCAATATTAATCCAATTAATACGAGATTTTACAAACAACTTTTAAAATATGCATGTGAGGGCATATAAAATTTTCAAGGTCAGAGAGTAAGTTTAACCATTTTTAGTCATTTTAACCTCCATTTATGCCATTTTTACACTAAAAATTCATAAATCATGGAATATTAATCACATTAATATGATATTTTACATGAAATACATAAAATATTCATGTGAGGTCATACTAAAATACCATGGCCAGTAGTGAAGGTTAACTTATTTTAGTAAATAAAAGTTCATTTTAATCATAAAAATGTAATAAAATCACTAAAATTCATTAATTTGAGCTATAAATTTCCATAAATCATAACAATGACCTAAAAACATTTTAGGACCAGAATATATAACATGCAAAAAATTTCTTGGCTTTATCTTCATAAAACTCAAATTTTTAGTTTTATATGTTAACATTTTAACTCGGAAAAACAATAACCGATTATGCATGCAACATCCTTATGCTCTGATACCACTTGTTAGGTTTATTTACCTCTTATTAGACTCCTCTAATAATGAACTAATTAACTTCTTAATTATTTGTTCTTTAGATCTAGTGCATGCATAACAAAATAAGAGATTTATGAGAAAAACAATGTCCCTTACATTGTAAGATGGTTCGAAATATAGGGCACAAGTAAGATCACCTTCCTTCACTTGTTCTTGAGCTTAATATGTTGGATGATACTCCAAAATCCCAAAGTAGAGATTCTCCTTTGATTGCACCCAAGACTTGTCCCTTAAACTAGTATACTAATTAACTAGATTAATACACTAGTATCCTTAAAATGTAATCTAATATTGTTATTATTACTACACTAGCAACATATTGTTGATATTAGAATTTATGAACAATTTATAAGGTTTCTAAAAGCTTGTTTTAGAGAGATATGAGAGAATAGAGCTAGCTTTGCATGTAGTGATGTATGAATAAATGATAGATGGGAAAATAAGAGAACAAATCTCTTATTGAAAGAGTAGGAAACCGGTGGGGGTCAAGGAGAACAAGCCAAAATAGAATCTCCTTTTTCCTTTTACGCTTATCAACAATTTAGGTGTGTAAGGCTAGTATGCATAGGTTCAATTATTTATTATTTCATCACATAAAATAAAATAATCACAATCCACTAATACACCTCCATTTTGGTCCAACACACTTAAAATGGACTACCATTTTATTTTGTCAATTTGTCATTTGTCACACAATATGTCACATGTAGTATGTCACATGTAGTATGTTACATGTTATTAATTAATTTAATGCATATTTATCACATAAATATCATTTTATAAATTAATTAAATTACATACAACAAATTGACTAGTGATACTTGATCACACAAATAAAATGGGTCATATAATTATAATTCACAACATCTTGTAATTATAATTAACCATTCAATCTTATCTCAATTGTTTCTCAAACAATGAACAATTTTAGTAATAAAGTATTTCAATTACTAAAATAAATCTTATTTAATCCCATTACAATAAGATATCAATATTCTCTCTCACAAATGAATTGTTCAATTTTAAGGAATTGATCACCTTGTATCGTCATACAATTAATCAATTTATCTATTAAGGGAATTGTCCTTTAGGTGTGACCTTAACGGATCAACTGATCACCACCGTCATACGACAGTAATGTCAAACTCTAGTCAGCCAATCATTACCGATTAATGACGATCAGTTGATTATATAATAAATCATCCCTCACGTATTCTTAATATGAGATTTAATTATGACATTAAATCATGTGATCGCACTATTGTTGAGGACACATTTTCCAACACTATTTGGTAAGGCTAAGTCTCAATCTTTTAAAATGAAGGTCTTGTCAATTTATTATCTATCAAATATAATTGAACTAAATTTTCAAACTAACGATAATTATAATTGACACGGTCGAATACTCGATATGATATGCATGTGTTGTTTATGACGATTTGGCAATGCATGCAACATATAATGAAAAATGCAAAAGCAATAAATAAACTTCTTAGTATGGCCTTCCTAAAATAGAAAATCAAATAATCTATTACAAATTCGGAAACCAACTCCATTGGTCCCTAGAACTTCAAGTGGCACGCTTTCCAAGGTAATACAGTCTTGATCGGAACGCCTTTCCGCATGGCACCATCTTGAAGGAACTCCGGAATTACAAATAATAATAAAATACATATCTATTCCTATTATACATTTGTAATATGAAAAACTAGTAAATATAAAAGTGATACGAGATCACATTAAAATTACAACCGAATCGGTAATCCCTTACATTACGGGTAATACCGATTAAAACTAAGGCCATACTAAGATAAAATTACATAATTCAAAATTACATAAATAAATTATGACAAACATCAATAAAATGCAGCATTATTATATGTGATTAACATGCCAAATTAATGTGCCAAATCGCCTTACTTAAACCTTATATCGTATATAATCCGGTTCTATGGAAATGCGTGATAGTAACTTATTAAAATCACAAATCAATACTTAAATCAAATTTAAGCTCAAGTTAATTACCCTAACTCTCTTAGGACTCAAAAATTAGTCTTTACTTAATTTTTGACAATAATTCAACTTGGTTTTGTATTATTGCTTATTAAACTTCTTTTAACCATAACAATTATGAAATAATTCCCAATAAATCATAAAAATTTGGAAAAATTTGAAATCACATTTTTGTAAATACTGGAATATTACCAAGATTCCAAAAACTCAATAAAATTTGCCCACAAAATATTTATTATTTATTTCATTAATAAATCGTATAAAACATAACTTTTACCATTTAATTCCAAACTAGTTTTGTACCCGCGAAAATCGCGGAATTGTTCTATTTGTCCCATTTATTTGCTTTTGTTGACGTCCATCTTTAACTAAAATATAAAATATTTTTTTTATCGCGGATAAGCTATAAACCAAACATTTGTAAATATTTACTTCTTTTACATTATTTTTCATGATCATAGTAATATAGATTGAAGTTTTAATTTGAATTTTATTTCCATATATTTTAATACATGTTAATATTAATTATTCATGAATATTTTGTAGTCAACAATTTAATGTAGCTAATTTTATAACTATAAATGTTTGTTTGAATTTTTTTACAAATTTGTTATTTTTATGTATTTATGATGTACGTCATAAATAATTAAGCTAAAAACGGCTGCGTCGTTAGGTCGATAAACAAAGCACTCCAAGATCGCGGTTACATATGTGATAGGTTTTTTTAAGAAAGTTAAATAGATACTATTAATTTAACTTTTCCTCAAAATCTATACTTTTTATCAAAAATATACATGTAAAATAGAGAATCTCGCCGATGATGAACGGTGATGCTTTGTAAGCCAACTAAAAGAGTAAAAAATATGTTTTCGTTTTTCACATTTAGATCCAAACATGTAATCTCCACTTTTTAATAGCCTCCTCACAATCAATAATCTGCAAATTGAGATAGTTAAAATTAAAATTAAAATTAAATAAGCATCATCTTAATTACAAAACTAACTATACAACTTATTAAACGTTTAAAATTTTAAAATCTTAAAAGATAGAAATATGGAGTACTTTTAAGAAGACTATGAACGTTTGAATCACATGCACATATACACCTTATTTTTCATTTTTTCGCAAGTGTGCTAATTACAATATTTAAGATGGTTTTGAAATAAATCAAAAGTAACAATATGAAAAATTGTGAAGCTTTATAATCCAAGTTATTGGATTTTTCATTTACCACATATAAGACCTTTTAGCTACTATCTTTATTACTAAAGAGGAATTATATGGATAAATTTTATGATTTAAAATTTAAATAATGAGAGTAAATTATTAATTTATTTTTGTAATTTAGTACATGATCTTATGGTTTTCACTAAAAAATATTATTAGTAGCTTTATAATCCAAAATATTAGACTTTTTATTTACTACATATAAGACCTTTTAACTACTATCTCTATGGTTAATGAAGAGTTAGATGGACAAATTGTACGATTTAAATGATGAGAGTAAATTGTTAATTAATTTTTATAATTTAAATCATGATCAGTATTATGATTTCCATAAAAAAATATTAGTAAATCTTATGAAGAATTTTAATAAATAAGTCTGATGTAGCCTTAATATTAACCAATATAAAAATGACATGTGAATTAAAATTAGATGTTTTAAGTAGCCTTTTAACTAT
The DNA here is from genome assembly GCF_048544455.1 of Silene latifolia. NCBI lineage: Eukaryota > Viridiplantae > Streptophyta > Magnoliopsida > Caryophyllales > Caryophyllaceae > Silene > Silene latifolia. The sequence continues at coordinate 54,193,324 of NC_133536.1, forward strand.
ATTGTATTTTTTTTTTTTTACAAAACCAGAGTTATAAAAAAAAACAATTTACTAAGATCCACTAAATTCGAATTAAAAACTAAAAATGTTTTGTTTTTATATCAAGTGAGACAATTACGTACCAAATAAGTTCTAATATCATTAGAACATGGTTCAAGGACGAATAGCAAGTTTTTGTTCAACTAAATCCTTCTGTTGCCTACACATTTCCCATGTAGTTTTTTTTAAACACACTATGTTAATATTATGAGAAGACAAAGGAAGCATCACCTACAAAAATAGAATAAGAAACAAACATACATTTAACGATAATTCAATTAATCTTGTAAGAGGGTTTACATAAAGATAGTATAAAATAAATCTACCACAAAGCGATAATATTAGTGAATAAATTACAAAAAACTGTGCATTTTACAATAAGCTTGTATAAATTACACAAACAAAACTCGTAGAACATACCTTATGTATAACGTAATTAACTGCACAATCCAACTTTGCAATAATAAGAAAATTGTACCATTCCATCTGCAAAAATAAATCAAGGTGAGAAATACAAATTGACATCAATAAAAGTTATTTAAACAATACCAAATAAAACACAAATCTTATGTATGATATAACTTTATTTTTTTCACAAATGCAAATGATTAATAAAAATTATATGCAATGGAAAGTTTCAATAACATATGAATATGCCAAAAGGTTAGAAAAAGAGGGTAAAAAATAAAAGTGCTTATTTTAAAGACTTTACTTATATTAACTTAGCATCAAATAAAGGAGTTAAATTTTAGGGGAGAAAGGAATCATCAAAAAGGAAAAGGAAGAGCTATGAGAAAATGAAGAGTTAGAGATGAATAAGGGGTCATAAACGTGATAATAAGTATTCTATCTTAATTCTATGAATGAATATTATTAATTAGTCACATATTATCAAAGGAAAGTTTCTTAGTGATTCTACGTTGTCGCATGTCTTATACATATGATCAAGGTAGTCTTTTTATATTATTGTATAGATATGACATGTAGATTATGATAGGTAATTTAGCATGCCTTTAAGTTAGATATATAGATCTTGTATTTAGATTATAGAGTTATTGATTTTACATACATAAATATGGAGCAAGGAGAAATGTAATGTAAAAGGTTTGCATGAGAGTGGTTTATAAATTATCTTATGAAATTAAAATAAGACATATAGTTGATGGTTGATAGTTTGACTTACTTTTTAATTATATTTATAGATTATTATTATTATTATTAAATCCACTTTGCATGAGAGTGATTTAAAAATTATCCTATGAAATTAAAATTATCTAAATTTAGTTTTTTACCATTAATTATGAGAGTAACTTTTAAATGTGGAATTGATAATTTTTTTTCATGTGTACTACTTCGCGAGTATTTCCACGTGGACTATATTTTGCCACGTCATAATTAATTGTTGCCATGTCACATTTGTCTACGTGGTGTTTAATGTCTAGCCTTTTAATAATATTTATAGATTAAACATAAAAATTATGGAAAAATCAAAATAAAAATTTTGAACATTCTTAAAAATTTCCAGAACCTGGAAATGGCAAAATTTCAACCGAAAATTTCGAATTTATTTTTATGACTAATAAAGTTGCCCTTTTATCGATTTTATCACATACAAATCAATAATCATACCAAATCAATCAAAATTAATCATGCAACTTTAGATCTGATGTTTATATCATATATACAACATTAGAGAAAAATTTCATGCCATAGAATTCATTTTAGCTAATTTTGCTAAAAATAGTCAATATTTCTAACATTTTAACCATTAAAATTATAAATCATGCATAATAAATCACATTTATCTCAAATTTTACATACAATTTTTAAAATATGCATGTGACATCATATTAAAATTTCATGACCTATTTCGAAGTATAACTATTTTTAGTCATTTAACCTCCATTTATACCATTTTTATCACATAAAAATTATAAAACATGCAAAACTAATCACAATGATCCGAAATTTTACATACAATATGAAAAATATGCATGTGAGGTCATACTAAAAAATCATGGCCGGTAGTGAAGTTTAACTATTTTTAGTAAATAAATGTTAATTTTACTCAATAAAATGTAATTATTTCACTAAAAATCATTAAAATAAGCAATAATCATCCATAAATCATCAATATGACCTAAAAATATTTTAGAACCAGAATGCATAACATGCAAAAATTTTCGTGGTTTTATCCTTATAAATCACAAAATATCTAGTTTTAATTAAGTTACATTTAACTCGGAAAAACCAAACTGATTATGCATGTAACACTAAAGCTCTTGATGCCAATTGTTAGGTTTATATACCCATATTAGACACATCTAATTATTTTATAAATTACTCATAATTTATTTACTAGTGGATCTAGTGCATGCATAACAAAATGAACAAAAATAAGGAGAAAATCACATTTCTTACATTGTATATGGTTCGAATTTTTGGGGCACAAGCAAGATCTCCTACCTTTACTTGTTCTTGAGCTTAATTAATTTGGATGATCCTCCAAATCCCAAGTATAGAGATTCTCCTCTTGTTGCACTCAAAACAAAACCCTTAATACTAATATACTAATTAACTAGATTAATATATTAGTGATCCTTATTAATTCTAATAATATTTATATTACTACACTAGTAATATTATTATGTGATATTAGAATTAGATGAACAATTTTATGAGATCTAAAAACAAGTTTTAGAGAGAATAAGAGAGGTTTTATGTCAAACCCCTAAAATTGTGTAAGAATGAAAAATAAGAGCAAAAGATGCTCTTATTGAGCCTTGGGAGGCCGGGTGAGCGGAGGAGAGAGAGGCCAATGCATGACTTTTGTCTTACCCATAACATGTAGGCTTGCATGGCTAGTTAGTGTAGTTATGATTGTGTTTTATTTAACAATTAAATAAAACACCCACTAACTTATAAGTCCTCCCCTTTTTCGGTCCATACATAAAATGGACATCCATTTTATGTTTGTGATTTTGTCAACTGTCATTTGTTAGGTCATGTATCACACACCATGCCCATAACTAATTTTAATGCATATTTATTCAAATAAATATCATTTCTTAATAAATTAATCACATATGACAAATTAGCTAGGAATTTATGATCACAAGTATAAAATGGGTTATATAAATATAATTAACAACATTTTGCAATTATAATTAATCAATCATTCTTAATTTAATTGTTTCATAAACAATAATCAATTTTAGTAATAAAATCTTTTAATTACTAAAGTGAATCTTATTTAATCAAATTACAATAAGATACTTATTCTTACTCACAAATTGTTCAATTTTAAGGAATTGATTAACTTGTATCGATATACAATTAATCAACTTATCTATCAAGGGAATTGTCCTATAGGTGTGACCTTAAGGGATCAACTGATCACCACCGTCAAATGACAGTAATGTCAAACTCTAGTTAGCCAATCATTACCGATTAATGTTGATCAGTTGACTATATAAATGAATCATCCCTTACGTATTATTATTATGAGATTTAATAATGTGATCTCACTATTGTTGAGGACACTTACTCCAACATATATACCCCCTCATAATGGAATAATAGATGGTTTTGTCTCTCTTTTTTTATCTCTGCCTTCTCTCTATAATTATCTCTTGCTTTTATTTCACAATAGTATTATTGTTATTGTAGTAATTAGTAGTAATAGTAGTCATAATATATGTAGGAGGAGACTTCATTGAGGACTCCTTTTAGCATGGTTGGTTGATTGATTCAAGACTAGCAAGAGGCGGGGTTTCCCTACTTAGCTTTGATGATATAGATGTTTGTTTGTGCATTAATTAGCATTAATGATATAGTAGTTGCATTATAACATGAGTAATGGTAATTAGGGTTTAATGGTATGTTATTGTATGGCAATATTCATACATGTGGAAAGATGGGTAAGCATGGTTGGTCTTTTATTGTTAGTAGATTGCATTACAACATGTTTATGAGACATTGGTACAAAGGGTAAGTTATTGATGAATTGAGCATTTGTTACATGTCATGAGTTGTGCCATTGGGAATCATACTACTTGTTTGTAATTGTCATTCTACGTGGTGTTGATTCTTGGACAATGGTTGGATTTGGCATTGGTTGTGAGACATGGTTGTTGAGGAGACGTAAGACAGTTGAGAGACCGTGTTGCGCTTGAGTCGTCGGAGCTTCCTACTCCAAGAGGGATGTGCACATTGAGGACTTGAGTTTGGAGGGACTCGTGTGATTGAGGCACGATGTCTGGCAGGAGATCCGAGTCGCTCTCGGGCCCGGTACCACAAACAGTTCCGAGTACTTAGTTGTGTGATGCAGTGTCGTGGGCGTGTCCCTGACACTGGTGTTGGAGGTGGATACTTGAATTATTGTACATCATTGTATAAATCTTTAAATGTATATTCATATAGTTCATCGTAGTAGCATGCCACTCATGAACATTTGTATTATTAGAGCTAACCAAAGTGTCTTTAAAATGTATGTGGTGAACCATATGATGATTATCGCTCATATGGGGAGCAGTGAATTGATAGGTTAGCTTTGCATATATGCGGAGGCTTGGGAGCGGTCTTCACTTTGTTGTCATCATGCTTGTTGTTGTCTAGTTTTTGACTATTAGACTCCACTTTTCATTTCAATATGCTTGTAATTAATTGGGATAGTATGTGCATCCCTTAACATATAACTAATTATCTAACTACAACTTATCTATTTAAATTATTGTCCTTAATCGCTTTATATTCGTTTGTTCGCACTACAAACTTGGGAAACCAAGTCTTGTGCCACTCTCATGTGTTGAGAATTGCCTTGAGGAATGATCCCGACTTATGGGGGTGTTACAAAGTGGTATCAGAGCGACGATTTTGGAGTATAAACTAATGAACCAATGAACATAGGTGTGTAAGTTTAAAATGAACCCGGTTTGAGTTTGGGGATATTTGATGTGACTCGTATTTGCGCACATTTAGTCCCCTACTTGAACCTATTTTGCATATTATTATAGCGTCCCATAGCTATTTTACCCGTCAAATGCTTCCTATTTTGCTTTTCTATTGCTTTGTGATTGATTTGTAGGAAAGGAGAAAATTAGGCGGAAAATTCCCGTCTCTTGAGCCTATTTGGAAGGACATTGTTGATCTTGGTTGAACGGGTATTGAAGGAAGGGCAAGAACCAAAGACTAACATTTCAAGAATAAGGAATTTGCGAAGAGAAGGATTCTGAAGAAGAATCCGAGCGTCCAAGGAGTAAAGACGCTCGTCCAAGAAGCCAACAATCCGAGCGTCCCAACATCTCAGCCGCCCGTCCCTCCATACAACAATCCGAGCTGATTCACCTCTTGGACGAGCGGATCGTGGCGTCCTCAGCAAAGATGCCCATCTCTCCGAAAGACTAGCGATTCCCTGCTTAGAACTTAGAATTGTTAATTACTAGTTTAGCCTTAGTTAACCTAATCCCTACTATAAATACCCCATTTTGATGATAATCAAAGGGGGCTTCCACATTAGAAATTCCTCTTAGATTAGATTAGGAGTAGATTAGAATAGATTACTCTTTAATATTTCCACAATTTTCACATTAATCTCTCCTTAATTATTGTTCAAGTTTATTATTTTTGGGTAATTGAAGACTATTGGGTTATTATTGGAGGATTGACAACTCTTCATCAATCAATCAAGTTTCTTCTATTATTCTTTGCTTTATTATTTGGATCATCTTAAGTTGGTATAATTCTTTTACCGTTTACTCTTTATTGTTTATTTCATCATTCTCTTATCATGTTTACACTTGTTGTGATGATTGACACCATTAATGACATGTTTACCATGATAATAAGTGAGTAGTCTCTTAACTAGGATTAGTGGGTAATTAGGGGAAACCAACATGGGATTAATCATGCTTAATTTAATATGTTTTTATAATTAAATTGCTTACTTGTTGTGATGTCAACCTATGCACATGTTATGTTTGATGAAATGCTAAGCCTATGAATCCTTGCATTTTTACCCATCTCTTATTTACTCAAAAGACTTGTAAGATATAAACCAACTCGAGTCTTGTTAGACCATGCATAGAAGTTGAATAGGAGGAAAGTAAGTCGACTTGTAGGTGTTGTACAATCTAATCGATTCGGCTCCGGGACCCAACTCTTCCTATGAACCGTAAGACATAAACCAACCCGGTTCCTTTACAACATTAATTGCTTGCAACTTTGTAAACATGTTTGTATGATCAACACCATGAATCCCCTGGCCTATGACCCCATGACATCCTAGTGCTTTTAGTTATTTGTTTACATTTCTTAGTTCATTGTTTGCTTTACTTCATTACTTTCATTAGTTTAGAATACAACTACAAACCCCATCAATTGTGACACTAGCATAAATTGAGATAGATAGACTTAGAACCCAAAGCACACCGTCCCATGGATCGACCTCGACTTACCACTAACTAGTTGTTTGTTGAGTATTATAAATGTGTTTGATTGGATGTGTGACGACCAACTCTTGTTCCATCAACCACCCCGTACGTCCAAGGAAGAGGTGGACCAAATCAATATACAAAATGAAGCTCTCACCAAAGCTCTTCCGAATGTCACTAGAGAGAGGGACGCGGCAATAGATGCCTTGGCCGTAAGAACCGCTATCTAACATCACTGACCCATAAAGTACCTTGGAGTGGGCGAGCCTAATCTCTTTAGTGATTGGTTAAGAGAAATGGAGAATGTCTTTGAGGTGGTAAGGTGTCCCAAGGAACTCAAGGTGGAGCAAGCCGCTTTCTACCTAGGGGGTCTGGCGGGATGTAGGTCGTATAAGGAAAGGGATGCTATGAGAGACTACTATGATGAAAATGGCGAGGTTGCTATTCCGTGGGATGACTTCAGGATGGAGATGAGGAATGAGTTTATTGTAACACTACGGATTTTCATTAGTGACTACTCGACCGAGTAGAGCCTACTCGGCCGAGTAGTGCTAGGGTTGTGTGTTGTTTTGGTTCTGCCGAGGAATACTCGGCCGAGTATAGTGAATACTCGACCGAGTATTGGACACTCGGCCGAGTATGCACTTACTCGACCGAGTGTCCGGTTTGGCGGTATGTTATTTCGACGGTTTGATTAGGGAATGTTCTGGGTATTTTACAATTACGCGTCAGTTTCTAATATCATTTTCAAAGCCTCATCATTTCTACGTTACCCTAGTCACACCCAAATCATTCCCTAATCCTTCTCTTAAGCATTTCGTAGCGTCATTGTGTGGGTAATCGCTGTGATTCTTGCGTATAAGTCCTTGTTGCTTCGTTGGTAAGTTCTATCTTTGTGATTATTTATACTTGTTGGATTCTTTGTACATTTATATGGGAAGGGGATTTTGGGGAATTGTGCAAAGTGTAATTGTGTTGTATGATCATTGTATAGGAGAAGACTTCGTAGATGGGCCTTTTTGATTGTCCGTGTTGCATCTTTGTGATTGCTAAGGTAGGGTTTCCCTACTCGGTTCTTGTGTAATTGATTTGAGATATTTGTTGTATTGTGTATGATTGTTGTCTGCGCCGATCATCGGATTATTGGTGTTGTGGTGACGGTGGTGATGTGGTTGTGTTGTGACGGTGGTGGTATTGTGACAAATTTGTGTTCTTTGTGGTATGTGTGATTGTGGTGGAGTCACTTGCGGGAGTGGCTTCACACCCTAGTTCGCCCTCCGTGGAACCCGTCACGGGAGGGGATGTGCACATTAAGGGACAGGGATTGTTAGTCGCTCGTTGATGAGCTGGACTAGGTGGGGATGGGCTGCGGTCACCCACTGGCGGCGAGGATTACCTGTTGCGATGGGTAATCTGGCAGGGCTACACACTTCGGTGTGTAGTCGGTTAATGTGTGAAATCAGGAGACCGGTGATGGAGGATGATCAGTCGGTTACATTATTTGTTTGTCTTATTTGAATTATGCGTAGAATCGACCCCGTGTTGTTGTTTTGTAAAACTGCGGTGATCCATTCGGGGATGGTGAGCGGATATGACAGTAATGCGAGATGTTTAGTTATGGGACAGACATGGGGAGACATCACTTCGAGTCTAGCTTCCGCCGTTACGAGTTTAGCCGTCTATGATTTCAGTTGTATTGAAGTTCTTACACTTTTAGTTTGTATTGGTTTAAGATAATGTATTCGCTAATTCTTTATACTTAAATAAATGATGTTTGGAAATTGTAACTTTGATATACTAACCTCGGGAAACCGAGATGGTAACGACCTTTCATGCTAGGGTAGTCCTTGGTAAGGTACCTTGGTATGAGGGGGTGTTACAAAGTGGTATCGGAGCCGACGATTCCGGCACCTAAAACAAATGAACCCAATGAACTTAGGGAGTCTAAATAAAATGAACCCGGGGAGAGTTGTTTTGAGTCGCCGCAAAGACTTGGGAGACGTCCGAAGTCGCATTAAGGCCCTTACGATCTCAAGCCGGTCACATGGGGGAAACTGTTGTATGTTTGAGTCATGTGAGTTTGATATCTCTAGTTTGAATCTTGTGCATGGTTGGATGAAATGATGAAAGAAGTGGAATGTGATAGTTGTTGAAAGATGCATCGAGGATTGTTCATGTTAAACTTTGGAAAGGAATATGTTGGCATGTTAAGTGTTGGAACATGGTAAAATAGGAAAGGTGAATTGTGAATCTGTATCTGATTGATATTGAGTATGAAGAATGTGATCATGTTATCTGTTTAATACAATGTTGAGCATGAAGTATGGTAGTGGTACATGTGCATATGAACATGATGATTTTAATGCTTGATTGTTGGTAGAAGCATGTGAGTAAGGTCATGCGTCTGTATATGTAAATGTCGTGTTTAATTTTAATGTGAATATGATAAATGTGCAACTATGTACTGGTTTTTAGAAGTATTGGGTCGTTATTGCTTGTTTTATGCATGTTTAAGCCGTTTTGATAAGAAATTTTGATTGGTATACAAACCGATTTTGGAAGGGTTGTCTTAAAACTGTCATAAGTCGAGTTCTGGAAATGATATTGCTATGATTCCAGATTGAGGTGATAGCTTGTCCTCTTACGATTCTAACGATAGGTCACACGCCCAAAATGACCAAGTAACGAGTGAGATATGACTGTTTTACGAAAACTGGACGGTGCCGAGAATTGCGCCTATACTCGACCGAGTAGTCCCTACTCGGCCGAGTATCTTTTATACTCGACCGAATATTCCATATTCGGCCGAGTAATCTATCTGTGATAATATCTTGTTTAGCGTGCGGAGTCGTGAACTCGGTCGAGTAGTCTCATACTCGACCGAGTAAGGTCTACTCGGCCGAGTATTCCCAATACTCGACCGAGTAATCCTTCTGCGACAATTGAGTTTGCTTCTGGAGTCGAAAACTCGACCGAGTAATATAGTTACTCGACCGAGTATCTTGTACTCGACCTAGTATGTTTTGTACTCGACCGAGTACCTCATTGGGCGGCCACTTTAAGTCGGTGACTATGTTTTACATTGTTTTGAGTCGTGGGGTATGTCCACACGTGTATGTTTTGAGTCTTAACGCATTCTTTTATATGTGAGACGGTCTTGATACGTAAGTTACCGGAAGTTATGACATGGAGAATGATGGCTTATGAGGGACATGTGTTGGGTAAGGAAGACATGTGTTAAAGTGGTTGTGAAGGATAGTGGAAAAGAAAAGGGAAGAATGATGAGCTAATCGAGGTAAAGTGCATGTTTTTTGAGATATGATGAGTGATATAGTCGTGTGTTGAGTAGTATAAAATTAAGTGTATATGGGCAAGGGTGATGTAAGTGTAAAGAAGCATGAGAATGAAAGATTGAGATAAGGGATACGAATAGTGGCATATTTAGATGTGTAAAGATTTATGGAGGAAGACAGCTAGGATAAAGTTGCTTAAGGATATATGTAATGAAAGGTTGTTGTAAGAAGATAGAAAAGAGAGGTATATAGTGAACTTAAAGAAAGTTATATCGCGATGTGGATTTGTAGATAGTGGCCAAGTTTGGGAAGTTGGAATACCAAGGGGTGAGCCTAGTGTGTAATTCTTTGGACAAACGGTATGAAGTGAATTTTGGTTTCTAGAGATGCGAAAGGGAGATACGACTAATTGAAGAGTAATTGTTAGTGTGCGGACTTGATGGTGACAAGGGTGAGTGTGAAGCAAGATGAGAGATGATAAATGATAAGAAGAATGATAAGATATTGATATGAATTAATGGAATTAGAGTTGTGGAACTATGGAAAATAAACAGATTACTAAAAGTTAGGTAGAAAGAGAAAGGAGATGAATTATTAATTGGTATTATTAAGTAAAAAGGGGGAAAGAGGGATGGAAGTAAGTTGAGAGAACGTTGACCGGAGTTAAGGAGCATGAAGGTGGAAATTATGGAAATGTACGATAGCCTCACTAGAGGGTGTGAGTTGATGGTCATATAGGAGAGCAGGACGACATGTTAGCCGTGGGTTTCAAGGTATTAAGGGAATAAGGAGCTTGTAGAGTGTTTGCACGATCTGAGATTTTGGTGGAGAGTTAGGTAACGATATGATAAAAGATAGAATTGGGATTAATGTTGAGGTAAATTTTGTTGATGGATTGGATATTTGTTATTTGGGATGATAACCAAAGAGAGAAAACGGATTGTGATATTAAGAAGTGATAGTAAGAGAGTAGTCACATGAAGGATGTTGGTGTCATAGTATGGTCACTAGTGGTTGAGGATGATGTTACTTTAGGGAAGCTAGTTGTTCTAATGGGGTTGATTTTGTAGAGACCAGATTGATATGTATGGTGGTGAGAGAGAGTAAAATGTGGTTATATGAGGCGGTTGTTAGTAGTTGAGTATTAATGGTATGGTTATACTTGGCAGGGGGTGATGGTTATGCGAATAGGAGAATATGTTATGAGGGGTGTACGAGTTAAGCTCGGGTGAGAGGTAACTTTTAACAGGTGGTAACTTACGTGATTAGGATTGACTAGTTGGATGTGATTATGGGTCTATGATGTGTATAAATGTTTGTGTGAGGTTCTGACCTCACGAGAAGCGGTATGGTGTGATAGTCATAAAGTTGTTATATGAATGTTTGTGATATATGTTGGGTACGACAATCTAATGGAATAAGGTTCAAAAGGTAATAATTTGATTGATCTGGCATGGATAGTTAAAATCGTATGTGTATTGATGATACATGTTATTCCGTGAAATGATAAGGATGATGTTCATGAGAATCTTGTCAGTTTATTCTGTATAATATGTTGTGTTATAATCTAATAAAACGGTTTTGAATGAGTTTTCTTGTTCGAAATGTCATCGAGTCGTGTGTTTATGGGAATTATATGTGATTGTGATGTTTATCGATGTGGTTGTTGTGCCTCGAGTGGTGATCCGGGCATGGTACTTCATGTTGTGATGCGGGCATTTTCGCACTGCGGTGCGGCTGTTGGTGGCGGTGTTAAGATGCCGTCACCGGTCGTGGTGGAGTAGGTGAGATGACTATGATATGAGTTTTCGAAAGTGCATACCAGTTAAACATAGATTGTTGTTTTGTTTGCTGCTGTTCCTTGTGAGTTTTGGTTGAACATAAAGACTGTTGTTTTGGTTTGTTGATGTTTCTTACCAGTTTCAGTTTGGGAATGAGGGTAGAGTATGATATGAAAGAGAGTTGTATATGTTTTCGTTGTTGTCATGGTAGTGATATTCTGTTGATGGGACACAGTTGTGAGAAGTTGTCACAGTAATTTTGATCTTGTTTTCAGATGAGACATCGGTAGTCATAGTCATGGCAAGTGATTCGTGGAATATGTGCTGTAATGATCTGAAAGCGACAGGTGGTTCATAATCTTTTGTTGAAATAGCGAGTGCAGGATATTGGGAATTGGTGTCATGCTAAGTTATGTATGAGCTTTGAGGTAATGAAGGAAAGAACTGGAGGATCTAGTGTGAGCGTACGTAACGAGTGTGGATCGTGAGTTATGCTTTTGGGAGATAGGTGCTTTACATAGAGAGGTATATATGTTGTTTTGCAGTAATAATGGAGAGTTAGTATGGTGATTTTGCTACGAGTTCTATGGTTTAGGTTAGGTGGTGTGCCGAATGAGTTGAGGTATGAGAAATGGTTAAGTAAGAGAGCCTTTGATATATACATGACGAGTGTTTAGATTATAGGTGGTTATCTTTGACATGCGGATGTGATGAGGATAATGCGACGATATAGCTAGGATTTAGTATTAGTGAGTTACGAGGACGTAACATTTATCTTAAGAGGAGTAGGATGCGATAAAAGAGATTTTGATGGTTGTGCATATGGTAGTATAATTGGAAGTAGAGTGTTGGTGTAGCATAAAGGACGGACATTTGTTTTGATTGATTTTATTAAAGGTCATGACCGTGCTTGTAGTAGTTCGATGTTTAGGAATGGGAGAATATTTCAATAGTGTTGACAGTTGGATGATGATGTGATGAGTGTGAGTAAACTTCGAGGACGAAGTTCCTTTTAAGGGTGATATAATGTAACATTCCGTTTTGATGGTTGATCTTCTTTTGTGGATTGTTTTGGTATTGAGCTGCTAGTGAGGGTTATTGAAGTGAGACAGAGTTGGCAACATTATATTGTGGCTATTCGGTAATGTTATGGGGTCAGTATTGGGAGCCTATGCTATAGTTGAGACGATATCGTGAGCCATGTTATGGAAGGAAGAGTGGTTTTTGGAGTTAGTGTTAGATGTCCATGTTTTGTAGGTTGGGTTGGAACTTCGGGGACGAAGTTCTTTTTAAGGGGGGAAGATTGTAACACTACGGATTTTCATTAGTGACTACTCGACCGACTAGAGCCTACTCGGCCGAGTAGTGCTAGGGTTGTGTGTTGTTTTGGTTCTGCCGAGGAATACTCGGCCGAGTATAGTGAATACTCGACCGAGTATTGGACACTCGGCCGAGTATGCACTTACTCGACCGAGTGTCCGGTTTGGCGGTATGTTATTTCGACGGTTTGATTAGGGAATGTTCTGGGTATTTTACAATTACGCGTCAGTTTCTAATATCATTTTCAAAGCCTCATCATTTCTACGTTACCCTAATCACACCCAAATCATTCCCTAATCCTTCTCTTAAGCATTTCGTAGCGTCATTGTGTGGGTAATCATTTGTGATTCTTGCGTATAAGTCCTTGTTGCACTGTTGGTAAGTTCTATCTTTGTGATTATTTATACTTGTTGGATTACTGTACATTTATATGGGAAGGGGATTTTGGGGAATTGTGCAAAGTGTAATTGTGTTGTATGATCATTGTATAGGAGAAGACTTCGTAGATAGGCCTTTTTGATTGTCCGTGTTGCATACTGCTGTGATTGCTAAGGTAGGGTTTCCCTACTCGGTTCTTGTGTAATTGATTTGAGATATTTGTTGTATTGTGTATGATTGATTGTTCTGTGATCATCGGATTGTTGGTGTTGTGGTGACGGTGGTGATGTGGTTGTGTTGTGACGGTGGTGGTATTGTGATTTGTGTTCTTTGTGGTATGTGTGATTGTGGTGGAGTCACTTGCGGGAGTGGCTTCACACCCTAGTTCGCCCTCCGTGGAACCCGTCACGGGAGGGGATGTGCACATTAAGGGACAGGGATTGTTAGTCGCTCGTTGATGAGCTGGACTAGGTGGGGATGGGCTGCGGTCACCCACTGGCGGCGAGGATTACCTGTTGCGATGGGTAATCTGGCGGGGCTACACACTTCGGTGTGTAGTCGGTTAATGTGTGAAATCAGGAGTCCGGTGATGGAGGATGATCAGCTGGTTACATTATTTGTTTGTCTTATTTGAATTATGCGGTAGAATCGACCCCGTGTTGTTATTTTGTAAAATCTGCGGTGATCCATTCGGGGATGGTGAGCGAGATATGACAGTAATGCGAGATGTTTAGTTATGGGACATGGACATGGGGAGACATCACTTCGAGTCTAGCTTCCGCCGTTACGAGTTTAGCCGTCTATGATTTCAGTTGTATTGAAGTTCTTACACTTTTAGTTTGTATTGGTTTAAGATAATGTATTCGCTAATTCTTTATACTTAAATAAATGATGTTTGGAAATTGTAACTTTGATATACTAACCTCGGGAAACCGAGATGGTAACAGCCTTTCATGCTAGGGTAGTCCTTGGTAAGGTACCTTGATATGAGGGGGTGTTACATTTATCCCCGAGCATGTTAGGTGTAAGCTTCGGGCAGAGTTTGACCGATTCGTGATGACTGATGCAATGACGGTGCAAGACTACTACATCCGCTTCAATGAGCTTGCTACCTATGTAGAAGACCTTTACCTTAGCCAAGCCCATTTGGCTCTCAAGTTTGAAGGAGGGTTGACCATGAAAATCTTGGAGAAGCTTCCACCGGGAGAGTTGTCAAGTGTGAAGAAGGTGTATGCTAGCGTCGGGAATGCGGAGAGACTTATCAACATGACTAAGGATGCCAAGGAGAAGATCGGAGAAAAGAGGAAGACCGAGAGTGAAAGCGGGGGAACATCAACAAAAGAAGTTTACCTACAATCAAACAAAGTCTTATTCGGGAGGATCACAAGTAAGCAGTTATGGGAAGTCGGGCGGCTATGAAGGGAGGGCCTCTAGTGAAGGCGGTGATTTGAGATGTTATAATTATGGTGTCCTTGGCCAAAAGGGAATGATTGTACTAACACTCCAAAGGGCCCCAACTGAATATTTGAGCTAGGAAGTTCTTACCACACCCCTTCCCAAAGTTGAGCGAGCAACTAGAACTCGGGAGCATGGAGCAACCAAAGGAATGCCAACTCTAGCTTCAAAGGTAGGAACAACCGCGGAAACTTCAATAGGGGAGCACCATTAACGGCGACAAGCTACATTGGAGGCAACGCTTCGGAGGCTAGGCCGACTAACCCGGCAAACACGGTGCAAGGGGAGCCCAAGGCTATTGGCAAGCTCTTTGTCATGGACAAGAAAAGCGCCGAGGAGGATGCTCATGTTGTCTCCGGTACATTTCTTTTTAATTCTCATCCTTATTTTGTTTTGTTTGACTCGGGAGCTACACATTCTTTCGTGTCTAAGAGTCGTGTGTCGACCCAGCTAGGTTAGGGGGAGGGTGAGTTAGCAAATGATGACGTGTCCTTACCTTCAGGAGAGTCTATTGTATGTTCAAGGGTGTATAAATAGGTGTCGGTTTTGGTTGGAACAAACTTTTCGGTAAACATTTTTGAATTTCCTTTGCAGGGGTTTGAAGTAATCTTGAGAATGGATTGGCTAAGTAAGCACAATGCCAATATAGATTGTCATCAAAAGAAAATAGCTTTGAAAGGACCCAAGGGTACTAGAGTGTCGGACAAGGGTTATTTGGTTAAGCCCAAAGTGAAGCTCATTTCGGTGATGACCTTAAAGACATGTTTGAAGAAGGGTTGCCCTATACTTTTGTGTCATGTGTAGGACACTAGCATGGAAAGACCACAAGCTCAAGATATACCAGTAGTGGTAGAGTTTAAAGATATATTTCCGGAGGAGTTGCTCGGACTACCTGTAACACCCCCATATACCAAGGTGTCTTACCAAAGACCACCCTAGCATATAACGGTGCAACCATCTCGGTTGCCTGAGGTAAGTATATCAACAGTGACCATCAAAGAACAATTATTAAAGTATAAAGTTAACTTATTACATCGTCTCAAAACTGTAAACCAAAGTATAATGAAAGTAAACCAAAGTACAACTCAAAAGTATCTAAGGACTCGTAACAGCGGAAGCTAAGACTCTAAGTGATGACATACCATCCTCGTTCCCGCAGCTAACTTGAAATCATCACCTGTCACAATCTTCTCACCATCCTCGAATGGATCACCATAATTTTAGAAAACATAAACGGGGTCAGTTCACTGAATAGTCATAGTAAGTAAATCACAAAGACAACAAATACAATCCAATCCAAACGTAGAACCATTCTGCAAACTCCTTTAGTATCCAGTAACCGACTACACACCTGAGTGTGTAGCCCTGCCAGATTACCCATTGCAACAGGTAATCCTTACCGCCAGTGGGGGACCGCAGCCTTACGCACCTAAGCCCCGCTTATCATAACGAGCAATAACCCATCTCCATTAATGTGCATATCTCCCTTATGACGGGAATCACAAGGGGCGAATCAAGGGCGTGAAGTCATTCCTGAAGATGACTCCACTCAGCCGAGGACGCACCTCGCAAACCATAGACAAACAACAACCAATCCAAAGACAATTTCAATTACAATATTAATCATGCCAGTACAACAATCAACATCGTCTTAAATCAATTAAACAGGCAACTGAGTAGGGAAACCCCACCTTATTACGAATCCGAATCACAAGCACACAATGGAAGCTAGAATTGTTCATCTACGAATCCTTCACCTATCAATAATCAAAATCATGCCTATGTCACAATCATTCCAAAACCCCTTTTTCCCAAACTGACAATTAGAGCATAGCGCTAAAGACAACATACTAAAGATTAACGATATACAAGAAACTTACCAAAGAAATCGGGATAAAAGACGGAACTAGACTCATGATCAATCAACAAAGCCTTGAGAGTAATTAAGGGTGATTAGAGAAGTGAAGAACGTAGTTTAGGTTTTGATAAAATGAATAGTAACTCTTAAATGAAGTTTATATAATATCTAATCACTTTTAATCAAACCGCGAAAATTAATCTCGTCAGACCGGTTACTCGGTTGAGTACTCGGCCGAGTACGCCTTACTCGGCCGAGTATCACACTACTCGGCGGAGTGTTCCTGGTCAGTAGCCTGGCCAGAAACCACACGACAACCTACTTGGCCGAGTTAGTCCTATTCGGTCGAGTAACCTAGACTCAGAAAACCGTGGTATTATAGTCTTCCCTCCCTAAAACGAACTTCGTCCCTGAAGTTCATACCATACCCAAAACAAAACGACACAAAACAACACTAACTACCCAAAGACAACACCGACAATTACTCAAAGGGACTATCCATATCAACTATGAACAATAAAACAACTCATCACAAGCTCAAAGATACTAACAACACAACCATCTCGACCTCAAAATAACTCAAAACATGCTTGAGACCATCTCCTTCCCCCCTTAAAAGACAACGGTTAGGTCCCCGTAACCAAACATACCTGATCAAAGAGGTGAGGAAAGCGCTCTCTCAAAGACTCCACTAGTTCCCATGTGGCCTCTTCCACACTGTGATTAGACCAAAGTACCTTAAGTAAGACGGTTTTAACATTCCTTGTCTTGCGTACCTTACGATCTAAGATCTCCTTAGGAATCTCTGCATAAGTTAGAGCCTCACCTAGCTCGATGTTCTCAGCCTCAAGTACATATGACGAATCACTCACATACTTCCGAATTGTGATACATGAAACACATTGTGGACCCGATCAAGCGATGGTGGTATAGCTAGCCGATAAGCTACTTCACCTACCCGGTCTAGAATCTCATAAGGTCTGATAAACTTCTGGCTCAACTTCCCTCGCTTGCCAAACCTCATCACTCCTCGCATAGGTGACACCTTCAAAAGGACCTTGTCGCTTACGGCAAACTCAATGTCCCTGTGGTTCAAATCCGCGTAACTCTTTTGTGGGTCCTGAGCTGCTTTTATCTTCTAACAAATCAAGTGAACTTGCTCAATCATATCCTGCACCATCTGTGGCCCCAAAAGCACGGCCTCAGTACTATCATCCCAACATACTGGACTCCTGCACTTCCTGACATACAAAGCCTCAAAAGGTGTTATCCCAGTGCTAGAATGATAGCTGTTGTTGTATGAAAACTCAATCAAGTCCAGCCTATCTTCCCAACTTCTACCAAATTCCATAGCACAAGCTCGTAACATGTCCTCTAAAGTCTTGATAGTCCTTTTAGTCTGACCATCTGTCGCAGGATGAAATGTTGTACTAATATTTAACGTAGTTCCCATCAATTCCTGCAACTCTTGCCAAAACCGTGATATGAACCTCGCATCTCGATCTGACACTATATCCTTTGGTACTCCATGTAACTGAACCACATGCTTCATGTACCCCAAAGCTAGCTGCATCTTAGTCCAAGTATCTTTCATTGGGATAAAGTGAGCTGAGTTTGTTAAACGGTCGACGATAACCCAAATCATATTGTTACCTTGCCGAGTCCTTGGTAACCCGACGATGAAGTTCATGGAGATCGACTACCATTTCCACTCCGGCACTTTAAGTGACTGAATCTTACCTTGTGGTCTCCGTTGTTCACCCTTTTACTATTTGACAGGTTAAACACCTAGCCACAAACTCAACCACCTCTTTCTTCATATTAGGCCACCAAAATGTCTTCTTTAAGTCCTTGTAGAGCTTGTCACCACCCGAATGTACCGAATAAGGAGTGCAATGAGCCTCCATCATGATCAACTTCTTCAAATCGACGTCACTAGGTACACAACATCTCCCATCAAAATGATCACTCTCATTCGTATGGATAGAAAACCTTGAAACTGTGTCACTCTCTACCCTTAACTTCCACTCTTGAATCTTGGGGTCAAGTTCCTGTTTCTTCTTTACGTCATCATACAGATCAGGTTCTATAGTCAAGTCACTGATGGCATCACCCTTCCGACTCATATGGATCCCAATATTAGACATCTCATCCCTCAGTTTCATCAAAGACATAGCAGTGCAAAATGAATGTACACTCTTCCTACTCAAGGCATCCGCCACCAAATTAGCATTCCCCTCATGATAGATGATTTTTATATCGTAGTGCCCAATAAACTACATCCATTGCCTCTGTCGCATGTTCCGCTCTTTTTTTGTGTAGATATACTTCAAGCTCTTATGATCCGAAAACACTTTAAAGGTTGCCCCTTAGAGATAATGCCTCCAAATCTTTAGAGCAAAAGCCACTGCACCTAGTTCCAAGTCGTGAGTAGGATAGTTCTCTTCATACGGTTTCAGCTGTCTCGACGCATAAGCGATAACTTTCCCATTCTGTATCAAAACACACCCCAACCCATTCTTTGAAGCATCAGTATAAACCTCAAAGTTCTCACTTCCCTCCGGTAGAGCTAGAACAGGAGTTGTGGTGAAAACGCTCCTGTAATGTTTGGAACGTCGTTTCACAACTCTCATCCCAACGAAATCTGGTCTCTTTCCTCATCAAAGCTGTCATAGGTCGAGCGATCTTAGAAAAGTCTTTCACGAACCTCCTGTAGTAGCCAGCTAAACCCAAGAAACTCCGGATCTTAGCAACATTATTCGGCGCTTCCCAGTTTGTCACTGCCTCAATCTTATGAGGATCCACCGACACACCCTCTTTCGAGATCACATGGCCCATAAAAGCCATTTTATCTAACCAAAACTCGCACTTACATAGTTTGGCATACAACCGGTTATCTTGTAGGGTCTGTAGTACTAACCTTAGGTGCTCCTCGGGCTCCTCTTTAGTCTTAGAGTAAACCAAGATTACCCATATACCACTTTGTAACACCCCCATATACCAAAGTGCCTTACCAAGGACCACCCTTGCATATAACGGTTCTACCATCTTGGTTGCCCGAGGTAAGTATATCAACAATGACCATCAAAGAACAATTATTAAAGTATAAAGTTAACTTATTACATCGTCTCAAAACTGTAAACCAAAGTATAAAGAAAGTAAACCAAGGTACCACTCAAAAGTATCTAAGGACTCGTGACTGCGGAAGTTAAGACTCTAAGTGATGACATCTCATCCTTGTTCCTACAGCTAACATGAAATCATCACCTGTCACAATCTACTCATCATCGCCGAATTGATCACCGCAGTTTTAGAAAACATAAACGGGGTCAATTCACTGAATAATCAAGATAAGTTAATCACAAAGGCAACTAATACAATCCAATCCAAACGTAAAACCATTCTCCAAACTCCATTAGTATCCAGTAACCGACTACACACCTGAGTGTATAGCCCTGCCAGATTACCCATCGTAACAGGTAATCCTCACCGCCAGTGGGGGACCGCAGCCTTGCCCACCTAAGCCCCGCTTATCGCAATGAGCAATAACCCATGTCCATTAATGTGCACATCCCCCTTGTGACGAGAACCACAAGGGTCAAATAAAGGGCGTTAAACCATTCCCGAAGATGACTCCACTCAGCCGAGGACGCACCTCGCAAACCATAGACAAACAACAACCAATCCAAGAAAGACAATTCCAATAACAATATTAATCATGGCAGTACAACAATCAACATCGTCTTAAATCAATTAAATAGGCAACTGAGTAGGGACACCCTACCTTATTATGAATTTATATCACAAGCACCCAACGGAAGCTAGAATTGTTCCTCTACAAATCCTTCACCTAGCAATAATCACAATCATGCCTATCTCACAATCATTCCAAAACCCCTTTTTCCAAAACTGCCAATTAGGGCATAGCCCTAAAGACAACATACCAAACATAAATGATATACAAGAAACTTACCAAAGAAAGCCGGACAAAAGATGGAACTAGACTCACGATTGATCAACAAAGCCTTGAGAGTGATTAAGGGTGATTAGAAAAGTGAAGAATGTAGTTTAGGTTTTGATAAAATGAATAGTAACTATTAAACGAAGTTTATATAATCTCTAACCACCTTTAATCAAACCGCAGAAATTAATCTCGTCAGACCGGTTACTCGGTCGAGTACCTGGGGTACTCGGCCGAGTATGCCTTACTCGGCCGAGTATCACACTACTCGGCCGAGTGTTCCTGGGCAGTAGCCTGACCAGAAAACACACGACAACCTACTCGGCCAAGTTAGCCCTATTCCGCCGAGTAACCTAGACTCAGAAAACCGTGGTATTACACTACCTCCACCAAGAGAAGTAGAGTTCGGTGTGGACTTAAAACCGGGAGTGGGACCAATCTCTAAGGCCCCGTACCGGATGGGTCCAAAGGAGTTAGAAGAATTAAAGAAGCAACTTTGTAAATTGGTGGATAAGGGGTACATTAGACCTAGTGTTTTGCCATGGGGATTGCTGGTTCTATATTTAAAGTAGAAGGACGGAACTATGAGGTTGTGTATCGACTACCGGGGGTTGAATAACTGATGGGTGATGTCGTCGGGTCACATCCAATCAAACACATTTATAATACTCAACATACAACTAGTTAGGGGTAAGTCGAGGTCGGTCCATGGGACGGTGTGCTTTGGGTTCTAAGTCTATCTATCTCAATTTATGCTAGTGTCACAATTCGGTTGGGTTTATAGTTGTGTTCTAGACTAATAAAAGCAATAAAGTAAAACAAGCAATAGAAGGAAAGATGTAAACAAATGATTAAAAGTGCTAGGATATTATGGGGTCATAGGGGATTCATGGTGTTGATCATACAAACATGTTTACAAAATTAAGCAAGCAATTAGTGTTGTGGAGGAACCGAGTTGGTTTATGTCTTACGGTTCATAGGAAGAGTTGGGTCCCGGAGCCGAATCGATTAGATTATACAACACCTACAAGTCGACTTACTTTCCTCCTATTCAACTTCTATGCATGGTCTAAGAAGACTCGAGTTGGTTTATATCTTACAAGTCAAGTTGAGTAGATAAGAGATGGTAAAAATGCAAGGATTCATAGGCTTAGCATTTCATCAAACATAACATATGCATAAAGTTGACATCACAACAAGCAAGCAATTTGATTATGAAAACATATTAATTTAAGTATGAATCAATCCCATGTTGGTTTCCCCTAATTACCCATTAATCCTAGCTAAAGAAACTACTCACTCATTATCATGGGAAACATGTCATTAATGGTGTCAATCATCACAACAAGTATAAACATGATAACAGAATGAAGAAATGAATAATAAAGATTAAAGAGTAAAGGAATTATACCAAACTTGAGATGATCCAAATAATAAAGCAAAGAATAATAGAAGAAACTTGATTGATTGATGGAAGTGTTGTCAATCCTCCAATAATAACCCAATAATCTTCAATTACCCAATAATGAACTTGAATAATAAACTTGAACAATGATTAAGGAAAGATTAATGTGTAATTTGTGGAAAGATTAAATGATAATCTATTCTAATCTACTCCTAATCTAATCTAAGAAAGCTTGATTTAATCTAAAGAAACTTGATTCTAATCTAATAAAACTTCATAAAAGCTCCCCCTTGATTATTTACAAATGGGGTATATATAGTGGGGATTAGGTGTAGGAATTAGGGTTAACTATAAGCTTAAATGACGATTAAGTCCCTACTTAAGGAAACGCCGGTCTTTTTGAAAGGATGGGCATCTCGGCGGAAGATGTCGCGGTCCGTTCATCCAAGGAGGAAGACGCGCGGATTCATGAGGTGGTGCACAGGCGTCTTCATGGGAATCCGCTCGGATTCTTTGGAGGAATCCGGGCGTCTTTGTTGCTTGGACGCACGGGTTGTCACCTCTGGACGGGCGTCTTGTGTTGAAGCCGCTCGTCTTCTGTGACAGAATCCTTTTTCTTCCCTTTCTTTTTTTATTCTTGTAGGATTGGTCTTTAGTTCTCGCTTCCTCTTCACACTAGTCCATCAAACATCGTCAAATAGCTTCCAAGTATGCACAAAAGACGGGAATTTCCGCCTTATTATCTTCTTTCCTATAAAACATACGAAATGCACTAGGAAAGCAAAATAGAAAGCATTTGACGGATAAAATGGTCGTCGAATGACATAATAGTATGCAAAATAGGCTCAATTAGGGGACTAAATATGCTCAAATAATGGTCACATCTAATATCCCCAAACCGAACCTTTACTCGTCCCGAGTAAAGAGGTGACAAAAACTAGACCTTTATTTAAACTAACCTACTAACATAACCGATATGAGACAATTAGCGGGTCTCACTCCGCCCCTTCAACTCACAACAAGACAACCATGAGGTAGGATGCCTTCTTGCAAGGCAAGGTGGGTCTTGCCAAAATGGCGACACATCCAAACATTAAACACACAAATTCAAATAATGGATGCATCTACAAAAGAATAGCCACTTTCCTCATCTAAGTGGCTGAAATTTTCTACAAGGGAAGCAATTCAAGGGTACACACTCCTTCATAGATGCAATTTCTTCAAACTACTAAGCCTAGAATGATACCAATAAATCACCTCCAAATTGTGTCGAGCTAGGGTACCTTTGTCCTCAATCGTTAAATGCTTTTGTCAAGAATAGACTCCCTATGGTGTTAGAAACACTGGAGGATCGCGGAATTCCCCCTCTTGCCTAGACAAGAAGAAGGGTCGTCCCCTCTCTACCATGCACAAAAGTGGATACGATGAATAAAGGGATCGATAGTATTTGAGTTTCATTTGGGAGTTTGCTTTTGTTGTTGTTTTTTTCCCCCCAATTTCTTGTGGCATATAACACTTTGAGAACACTTTCTTTTTGCCATTTCTTTTGATTTTTGGCTTTACAACACTTGACAACTTTCAACTTTTCTTTGCATTTCTTTTGAACATTTTCAAAGTCACCCCATATGTAGTGAGGGTGGCTTATATTTGAAGCTTAGGAGTTCTATTTTTGCTCCTCTTTTATTTTGATGCATTTTGCAAACTTTCTTTCATTTTTCATTTCATTGAACTCAAATTGACTTCTTTTTGTGCCAATTCCCTTTGATGACAAAATATATGGTAGAACATGGGTGATGGATGCATGCATGGTTTCAAGGGTCACCTTGGAATAAACGGTAGCCAAGGAGTTATCACACCACAAGGTACTCTTGACTAGGCCTTAATCCATGGGTCAAAGGATACTAGCATGACACATCCTAGGGTGTTTTACAAGTATTCTAACAAGCAAAGTCTTAAGAAGAAAAAGCATCTACTAGGGCCTATATACACTTGTCAAGCTTCCCAAGTAGACGGTTTCGCAAAATTTTTCTAACATGCAACTACATGCCATGATGCAACTAGCATATAAACATCCTAATGCAAATGCTTCTACCAACTAATATGCCATATAAACTAAATGCAAGTCCTAAGTTCACATTGTTATACCGCATCAATCAAAATAAAGCCACATAGTCATTAACATAGAGAGGAAAAAGGAGATTGGAAAGATCATACCACGCGGTCTTCAATATCCTCATGTCTCGGATATGGCGTAGTCAATCAATGTGAACAAGGATAAAACAAACACAATATATATATGACTACACTACAAAGGAAATGAACTTGTTTTTGGTTTTTCAATTTTTTCAAATTTTTATGGTTTTTATGTTTATGAAACAAAAAGACATGTTTTTGTGATTTTTCAAAGTTTTTCAATTTTTATGTGTTTTTGGAATATAAATTCCCATCTCCCACTTTATTTTGGACATTGTCCTCAATGTACATGTAGGAGTAGGAATAAAAAAGGAAATATATGTTTTTGGATTTTTGAATAAATGCAATGATATGAATGCATGCTCTAACTAAATGCAATTCTATATGACATATAAAACAAATGAATGCAAACTAAACTATACTATATGATGCATGTTTTAAACTATGGTCACTTATGATCAAACCTCCCTAAACTGATTTAAACACTATTTCTAGTGTAGAAATGAAGAGGTTTGGCCATTAGTAACTATACATGAATTCTAATCTATATGCAACTAACTACATGAATTATGTGAGATATACTACAATGCAAAGTATACTATATGAACTAGCTAATGTAAATGAAATATGATACAAATGCATGCGAAAACTACACTAAATGCAATGTATATACAAAAGAGAGAGGGAGAGAGGGGTATCATACAAATGGAGGATGTGAGGTAGGCCTCTTTCACTCGTCGTCCTCCTCATCTTGGGGGTAGCCATATTGGTGAGAGCTCCCGGCTTGGTCATACCCTCTTGCTTGTCCCCAATACCCTCCTTGGTCAAACTCTCCTCCTTGACCCGAGTACCCTCCACCTTGGCTAGAATGCTCTCCGCCGTCGCGATCCCAAGCTTGGTTCCCTTGATTAGGGAACAAGTGTTGTGGTTGGGCCCAAGAGGGCTTAGGACCATTGGGGTCAATATACCCTTGTTGAGCCATGTTATAGTATTGGGGATAAAGGGCCAAGTAGTTGTCGACCCTCCCTTCATGTACCCCGAGGTCCACTCTATTCATGAGTGCCATCAAATCATTAATGCCCGGGGTATTGGGGATTTCCGGTTCAAATTTGGTATGAGGGATAGGGTATGGTGGGATAGGCACATAGGAAGGCGGCCGAGTAGCCCTTCCCGGTACCCCACGAGGTACTTGCTGTTGGCGGGGCGGCTCTTCCCTTTGAGGGGGATTGTCGAGAATTTGGATATCAAGGAGGTAGCTTGGTGGAGGCGAATATGGGCTCAATCTTGGGTCGATGCCCGGTATCTTCCAACCCTCAAGGATGATTGAGGTGCATCCTTTGGTGTACCATTCTACACTCCCTTCTTGAGTGTAGTTACACCACCGGTGATGGGTGAAGATGGTGTGCTCATCAATCAAAGTCCTCCCCTCAAGAGGAGTATAAATCCCACGGGCGTTGAACCCGGGGCAAAGGTAGTTGGCCAAAATAGTAACTAGACCTCCCATTACGAAGGTCTTGAGTTGGGTGGTCCCTTGAGCAAAATCATGAAACCTAGTAAGTATCTCAAGGGGTGTGTTGAAGTTATAGCGCCTCGTCCCCCGAACATTCAAATAGGACTCAAGAAAAGTTAAATCAATGAGAGTACACCTATCTTGTTCGTACCTCCCATTGATGGTACCGGCCACAAAGCGCTCGGTGATTCGAATCACCGGATGTTGGATGGCGAAGGTATAGCATTGCTTTAAACCGGTAAAATTCCTCCCGGAAATAGCTCTCCAAAGATGGTCCACATCGAAATTATCGGGTTTATCGGTATAGTTGGTGGGCACTTCAAGACCGAAAACGTAGGCAAATTGTTCAAGTTAAAGACTATGGTCTAGGTTGCACAACCTAAACTCCATGCCCACAGTTGTTCGAGTATTCGTTACAATGCGAAGGCTACTCAAAAATTCAAGGGTGAGACTAAGGTACGTCTCCTCATGGGCATGGAAAAGCTTTCCAATCCCTAGGCCATCAAAGAACATCTCGGTGGGGTACCTTATCCTAAGGGTTTCCAACACCCTAGTATCTATGAATTGAGTGGGTTCATAGTTCTTACCAAGCAATTTGACAAAGTTCTTGCGGTGGTCATCGGATTCGAAAAGCACCTCTTGAAAGTACTCAAGTTGTTCAATTCCTCCTCTCATGATGGGACGGAAGTTTCATGGTGGCATTACCTCTTGCGGGGTTGAGGAGGAAGATCCTTTGCGTTTCCTTCCGGTGGATTCAACCAACTTCTTGGCCTTGCCCTTGAGGTTCATCATCTTGGAGTTGAGGAAATGGGGTTTTGTTGGCTTTTGATGTGAGGGGAGTGTTTTTGAGGATGGAGATGAGTGTTTTAGGGTTTGATAAGGTGAAGAAATGAGGGAGAAAGGGGGTGATTTTATAGAAGAAAGGGGAATCCGAGCGGATAAGGGTGGGACCTGGCCGGATTGTTCGAGAAAAAGGACCACAATCCGTGCGTCTTTGTTGCGGGACGGGCGTCTCGTGCTAGTAGAAGACGGGCGTCTTCCTTCAAAACCACGCGGATTTTAAGACAGGGCCTCAGCTAATTTGGGAGCAGGAAGAAGACGGGCGTCTTCTGCGTTGGGACGGGCGTCTTTCCAAAAATCCGCTCGGATTTCCTGGCAGTTTCAAAATTTTGTTTCAGATGACATTCAGGACGGGCGTCCCGTGGAGAATACGAGCGTCTTCATTCAGAACGGGCGTCTTGCTCTGAATCCGCCCGGATTCTGAGACAGTGCCAGCCAGTCAAGTGACGAGGGTCCTGGACGGGCGTCTTCAGCTCCTTTTCTTCTTTTTCTTTCTTTTCCTTGCACAATCATACCCTTTCACCAATTTGCTATTTCTCCTTATCTTTTTCTGAAATTTGCTCAATAAAAATGTAAGAAGACTCTCTCTCTCTCTCACTACTCTCATGCAAGAAATCAAACACAAAAGTAAGAATTTACAATATTATACAAAGTAAAGGGTCCAAGGAATATTTTACAATCGGTGGTTTAAGATAGGACTCTACCAAACTAGTTCAAATTGTAGAAATTCTTGTCCATAGAGCTCAAAGCTCTTAATAGAAGATCAAAAGCTTGTGAACAAGCTCCAAATAAGCACAAGTATGGTTTGCTGAACTTCAAGACGAAGCTTGGCCAAAGGAATTTGTCATTCATTCTTGTTTTCTTCCTCTTCTTGGCACTTGGATATTCACGATTCTTCAAACCAATTAGCCCATGATTCTTGTCATTATATGGTAAGAAGTATGGTTCATATTCGTCCGGAGACTTTAACTCACCACCTTCTTCTTCAATTTTGGTGATGATGATAGCATTTTGATTTTTCAATCCTTCCAAGGTGGAAGGAGAATTGTCATGGCTTTGATGATCGAGTTCCTTAGAAGTTGGCATTGTGGATGCCAAATTTCCACAAGTAGCTTCACGTGCAAGTTTCTCTTTGAGCTTTTCCACCAAGTAGCTTTTGTATGATGCTTTGACTTTTTGAAGAAGGTCCACCATATCCTCTTCAACGATCATTGGCTCCATGATAGGTGTCAAGTAGTCTTCATGAGGAATAGGGGAAGGACGTTCTTCATCATGATAGGGTATCTCAAATGTCTCAAGGATAGGCTCCCCAAGCAAAGTGATATTACGAGTCCATCCTTTAGGCTCATCATCATTGTTGCTATCTTCATACGAATCATAAATGGGGGCTTCATGCAATTCTTTCTCTAACATCTCAACATTCACTTCAAAGGACACACCCTCATACTCACAAAGGCTAAGAGTATTTGGCTTACTCAACCTCAAATCTTCCTCATCAAACACAACACTTTCATACTCACAAGAGCTCAAGGAGATTGGCTCTTCCCATTTCTCATTTTCCATATCAAAAGTTACTACTTCAAATTCACATTCATGATCAATGTCCAAAGAACGGTGAGGAGTGATTGCTTGGGATTCTTTCAATTGGGCAATTTGAATCTCTAATTCCTCACCTTGGGCAACAATGCCTTGAAGAACATTGTCCCTCTTTTGGCTCTCTTCTAGCATTTGTTTGAAGAAGTTTTGTTGATCTCCCATCATCTGGAGAATCACATTTTGAATGGGCTCATCTTCTTGTTGTGGGTGGGTGTGCAAATGGTTGTATTGTGGCAATTGAAACTCATTATGAAGTGGGTATTGGGTGGGTGGTTGTTGTGGATATTGGATTTGGTGATTTTGGTGGGAAAAAGTGGGGTAGTGGTTAGGATTTTCCTGTACAAATAGTAAGGTAGGTTTGTGTTGACTTGCTCCTCAAACTCCCCATATCTAAAGTCATACTCAAAAGATCCACCACATACTCTATATGTCAATTCTTGAGCCATCATAGCTAAGACAAGGAAACGACTACAAGCATGGAAACTACACAAAAATGGTAAGAACAATCCTTGAGGAACAAGTTCCTCAAGGTGAAAGCAAAATCAAAATAGACAAACAAGTAAGAACTTAATCACATAGCACCGTCCCCGGCAACGGCGCCATTTTGATGGGTGATGTCGTCGGGTCACATCCAATCAAACACATTTATAATACTCAACATACAACTAGTTAGGGGTAAGTCGAGGTCGATCCATGGGATGGTGCGCTTTGGGTTCTAAGTCTATCTATCTCAATTTATGCTAGTGTCACAATTCGGTTGGGTTTGTAGTTGTGTTCTAGACTAATAAAAGCAATAAAGTAAAACAAGCAATAGAAGGAAAGATGTAAACAAATGATTAAAAGTGCTAGGATATTATGGGGTCATAGGGGATTCATGGTGTTGATCATACAAACATGTTTACAAAATTAAGCAAGCAATTAGTGTTGTGGAGGAACCGAGTTGGTTTATGTCTTACGGTTCATAGGAAGAGTTGGGTCCCGGAGCCGAATCGATTAGATTGTACAACACCTACAAGTCGACTTACTTTCCTCCTATTCAACTTCTATGCATGGTCTAAAAAGACTCAAGTTGGTTTATATCTTACAAGTCAAGTTGAGTAGATAAGAGATGGTAAAAATACAAGGATTCATAGGCTTAGCATTTCATCAAACATAACATATGCATAAAGTTGACATCACAACAAGCAAGCAATTTGATTATGAAAACATATTAATTGAAGTATGAATCAATCCCATATTGGTTTCCCCTAATTACCCATTAATCCTAGCTAAAGAAACTACTCACTCATTATCATGGGAAACATGTCATTAATGGTGTCAATCATCACAACAAGTATAAACATGATAATAGAATGAAGAAATGACCAATAAAGATTAAAGAGTAAAGGAATTATACCAAACTTGAGATGATCCAAATAATAAAGCAAAGAATAATAGAAGAAACTTGATTGATTGATGGAAGGGTTGTCAATCCTCCAATAATAACCCAATAATCTTCAATTACCCAATAATGAACTTGAATAATAAACTTGAACAATGATTAATTAAAGATTAATGTGTAATTTGTGGAAAGATTAAATGATAATCTATTCTAATCTACTCCTAATCTAATCTAAGAAAGCTTGATTTAATCTAAAGAAACTTGATTCTAATCTAATAAAACTTCATAAAAGCTCCCCCTTGATTATTTACAAATGGGGTATATATAGTGGGGATTAGGTGTAGGAATTAGGGTTAACTAGGGGCTTAAATGACGATTAAGTCCCTACTTAAGGAAACGCCGGTCTTTTTGGAAGGATGGGCATCTCGGCGGAAGATGTCGCGGTCCGTCCGTCCAGGGAGGAAGACGCGCGGATTCATGAGGTGGTGCACGGGCGTCTTCATGGGAATCCGCTCAGATTCTTTGGAGGAATCCGGGCGTCTTTGTTGCTTGGACGCACGGGTTGTCACCTCAGGACGGGCGTCTTGTGTTGAAGCCGCTCGTCTTCTGTGACAGAATCCTTTTTCTTCCCTTTCTTTTTTTATTCTTGTAGGATTGGTCTTTAGTTCTCGCTTCCTCTTCACACTAATCCATCAAACATCGTCAAATAGCTTCCAAGTATGCACAAAAGACGGGAATTTCCGCCTTATTATCTTCTTTCCTATAAAACATACGAAATGCACTAGGAAAGCAAAATAGAAAGCATTTGACGGATAAAATGGTCGTGGAATGACATAATAGTATGCAAAATAGGCCCAATTAGGTGACTAAATATGCTCAAATAATGGTCACATCAATAGCATCACCATCAAGAACAAGTATCTATTACCAAGGATTGGCGGCCTATTTGACCAACTTAGTGGAGCCGGTGTGTTTTCAAAGATTGACTGGATATCGGGCTACCATCAATTGAAGATCAAGAATGAGGACATTCCGAAAACTGCATTTAGATCGAGGTATGGGCATTATAAGTTCATGGTGATGCCTTTTGGATTGATCCTATAAAGATTGAAGCCCTGTCAAAGTGGGTAGCACCCAAAAATGTGGCGGAGATACGAAGTTTCTTAGGTCTAACCGGGTATTATCGACGATTTGTGAAAGACTTCTCTAAGATCGCTAGGCCTTTGACATCTTTGATGAAGAAAGAAAACTGTTTCAAGTGGGACGGGAGTTGAGAGAGAGCCTTCTTGAATCTAAAAGAGCGCCTAACACGGCCCCAGTGTTAACCCTTGCCAGAAGAGAGTGAAAATTTTCAAGTGTATATCGATGCTTCAAAGAATGGTTTGGGATGTGTACTAATGCAAAACGGTAAGGTTATTGCCTATGCGTCGCGACAACTAAAGCCATATGAGGAGAACTATCCAACCTATGATCTAGAGTTAGGAGTCGTTGTCTTTGCTTTAAAGATTTGGAGGCATTACCTTTATGGTGCGACCTTTAAAGTGTTTTCCGATTGCAAGAGTTTGAAATACATTTACACCCAAAAAGAGTTCAATATGAGGCAAAGAAGATTGATTAAGCTCATTAGGGATTATGATATGGAAATAGTATACCATGAAGGGAAGGCTAACGTGGTGGCCGATGCCTTGAGTAGGAAGTCGATGCACTCCTTGTGTACCGCTTTGTCCATGCTAAGGCTGAAGAGAGAATTAAAGAAGATGGGTATCCATATGATACGAAAAAGGGGAGGCAATTGGAGACTTAACTTTAGAACCCGAGTTGTACGATGAAATACGGGAGAAGCAAATAAGTGATGCCAAGATCTGAGGGTGAGAAGGAGCGTTAGAGAGAGGTGAACCTCAAGGTTTGAGCTGCATGGAGATGGAAGTCTTAGATTTAAAGGGAGGTGGTGCATACCAAGTGATGAAGAGTTTAAGAATAAGATCATGAATGAAGCCCATAACACACCTTACTCGATGCATCCGGGTGGTGATAAGTTGTACAAGGACCTTAAAAAGACATTTTGGTGGTCAAACATGAAGAGGGAAGTGGCGGAATTTGTGAGAGGATACTTGACTTTCTAAAGAGTAAAAGGAGAGCACAAGAGACCACAAGGGAAAGACTAACCGCTAGATGTGCCAGAATGGAAGTGGGAGTCAATATCTATGGATTTCATAGTGGGTTACCAAGAACTCAAAAGAAGAACAACATGATTTGGGTCATTATGGATAGGTTAACCAAATCGGCTCATTTAATGGCAATGAAAGACACTTGGAGCAAGGTGGAATTAGTGATATGGGTAAAGTCATATCACCTTTATCAAAATAAACCTAAATTACTGCTAACTGATAGCTAGCGATAAGAAGGGTCGAATCCACAGGGAGGCTAGCTAATTGTTCTAGTTTGTTAATATTTAAGTCGTCTTAAAGTAACAGTTTTCTTGAAGGATTTGATTGGTTTGCTAAAAATAATTGCGATGTAAATAAAAGATGAATTCAATAATATTAAAGAGTTTAGGTATCAAGTTCACTAGGTAGTTATCAGGGGGTATGATTTAACTAGTTGATAGAGCAATTTATATTGTTTAAGGTCATATGATTGGTCAATTTTAATATGTCCTCTAGGTCTAAACTTAACATGCGGTCGCTATCATTAAGTGAGCCAATTCAATTGTCGTATCCTATATTAGTCTTAATTCGGTCGGTAATAATCCTAATTCGCAATGCTAATTAACTAATCCTTGCCAGTAATTAATCAATTAGGTTTAAGACAACAATTGAACAGCAACCAAAAGCAATTTAACTATCAATTCATTATATAATCCTCTTCTAACAACCTAGATTCCCATTCACCCTAAATAAGGAATTTAGCTATGCATACTAGGAGAATTAACAACAATAATAATAATGAAAGACATAATTAAAAGCATGTAAAGATGAATAACAAGCAAATGAATGAACTAGAACTTTAAATTAATAATAACTGAAGAAAGATTAGCAATACCGTAATTAAAGAATGCTTAGATCCGAAATAATAGCAATAAAACTAAACTAAAGGTTTGTAGAAGTTTTTAGAGTAAATAAGACGTAAAAATACAATAGGGCACGAATTAGGTATTTATACTAAACATAAACCGATTTAGCAAACTTGCACGAAAAGTCATCAGAATATAGTATACTCGATCGAGTCCATGCATACTCGATCGAGTACACCACCACTCGATCGAGTCGATGCTTACTCGATCGAGTACTCTATGCTTCAGCTCTTTTTCTTCGTCTAATCTTCTTCAATTGTCCTCCTTTATTCTTCTATATTTCTGTGCCATGCTTCATGTATTCCTTCATGCCATCTCCGTGGTACTAGATTTCATTCTTTTGCTCCATAAATGCATCATTCCTGCATTAAACACCAAATAGCGGAAGTAACAACATTCTAATGTAAATGGCATATAAGCAATTTAATTTAGCACGAAAACCATTACAAAAGCAACTAAGGGGAGGCATAAATATGTATATAATTATGACTCATAAATTAGCAAATGCCTATTGCAAGTACGCTTCATGGATTCCCGAAAGATAGCGTGTCGGACCGTGATTCGCGATTCATTTTAAGGTTTTGGCAAGAGCTTCAAAGCTCTTTGGGTACTCAATTGAAAATGAGTACGACTTTCCACCCGGTAACAGATGGCCAAACGGAGAGGACTATTCAAACCTTGGAAGATATGTTGAGAGCATGCGTCTTGGAATTTAGGGGCTCTTGGGAAGATAGGTTACATTTAATCGAGTTCTCTTACAATAATAACTACCATGATAGTATTGGCATATCACTATTTGAAGCCTTGTATAGAAGGAAGTGTCGAAGTCAAATATGTTGGGATGATAGCACCAAGGCCGTCTTGTTGGGACCTCAAATGATCCAAGACATGATAGACCAAGTGCATATAATCCGAGAGAAGATGAGGGAGGCACAAGATAGGCAAAAGAGTTATGCCGACTTGAGGAGAAACGACATTGAATTTGCGGTGGGAGACAATGTTTTACTTAAGGTTTCACCCTTGAGAGGAATGATGAGATTTGGAAAGAAATGTAACATCCCGTAAATTTGAAGACCTTTATTATATTTTAAAAGTAATATTTTAATCTATTTTAATTTTATATTAATTTATTTGAAATAAAATTTATTTGATAAAATATAATCTTATTTTATTTTGAAGAAATGTAATTATTTTTGAAAGTTTAGAAATGTTTAAAAGTGATTTAAACTATATTTAAACCTTTTTCCTTGATAAAATAGATTTCGGATAAAAGTCGTAAAATTGGGATTTTCCCATTTCTTACGGTCGTTGGGTAAACGAGTTTGGATATTGGGCATATGAGTACTTAATCTTTTAGTAAAATCGTGTTTAAGAACTTTAATTTTCTCGAAAATCGCGTTCGACGAATATTTTTAATTTCCATCGAAACGAACCAAAACGTAAACAATTGAAACTCACCCAAACACCCTACCCCAAACCATGCACCCTCCATCCTCCATGGGTCTCCTCTTCATCTTTCATTTCCTCAATTGTCATTCTATCACTTCCTTCTTCCAAACACCAAATTCATCTCAAAAATTCTCCTTACAATCTCTAAATCCACCATAACTTCTTCATTTCTCCACCAAATCGCATAAAAATTATACATTCGGAATCCTCTCTTCAATCCTCATCTACTAGTAAGCTTTATTTTCATTTCCCCCAATTTTTGTTTAAGGCTCATCTTTTAGGGTTTTCGAATTTAAGCTTAATAATTGTGTTTTTGTTGTTCTTATAGGTGAAGAATATGAAGATGAGTTAGGAGACTCATATATTATAGAAGATGATGCATAATTTTGGGTTTTAGAAGCTTTCTCAAGTTATTACTTGTCTCTTTGCTAGCTTAAGGTAACTATTCCGAGTTACTCGACGAATTAATGTCACATTAGTAGTTGTATTTGTTGTTTGTTGTTGTTTGTTGTTGTTTGAGACGATCTTGTTGATAAATGAATGAATGGAGTAAGATGAGTATGCTTATGTTTAATTTATGTTACCCATTTGTATATTATTGTTTGGAACAAATTTGGATGAGGAATTATGTGTTGTGACAAGTCCGTGTTTTGGCTGGAACGCGTCGACGGGACCGAGACGGTTTCCAATGTTTCCAAAAATATGACAGATTGAACGGCATCGAAAAATTAGGTGGTTTAGCCACTTGAATCACTCAATTCGGAGTCCGTATAAGTAAATGGCGTCGTTTTATCGATTAAAATTTATAGAAAAGTTTACCCTTGTGTGAGACGGTTATTTATGCTGTTTTATTATGCGAGAATTTTGTGGAATTAGTTATTTTGTAAGTTGGAATGTTTTCTTTATGTTGATAGTGTTCACAAGATAGAAATTGGAAATAGCATGAGAATGATATTGTGATGAATTTTGTGATTTGGGCCAAAGTAGGCCAAGACTCTGAGCTGGGCCAGTTTGACCGAATGAGTTTGGTCAAACTAGGTTTAAACCGGTCAGCCTCGATTTGACCAATGATCCGTCGCGGGACTAGGGTCGAGGGTTTGTCTTTGAGGTGAGATTGTTGTTATTGGATGTTTTAGGTTGATGCCTTGATATTTGTGATTATCATTTCACATGTTGGTTGTTGGATGCTTTGGATGCCTTATGCTTGAGTCTTGTTGCCTCTCTGCCATTTTAGCTTGTTCTCATGGATTACGGTATTGTTGGTTAGCTGGAATTTGGATTATTATTGATATTGGAGATATTGTTGGATTGTCAGCTGAATATGCTCTTGCGTAGTCTTTCATATGCTAGGGTGTGTATGATCATTTGTGTGTGTGCAAGTTTGAACTCTTTGCCCCTCTTATGATTAATTGGGTGTCCTACTTGTCTTGTGTGGAGTGGGCTAAAGTATTCAAGCTGAGACTAGGTCCTAGGTGAGTATTTCGGCCTTCGTCATAGATAGGCCCTTATAGTCTTTGACGAGTGTATGTTCACCGCTTAATAGCCTTTGTGTCTTAGCTTGGTGGGCTTATATACAAGTTAGGGCATGACCTCCTGACGTACTCTTAGAAGTATGTGGTCAACTTAAGTAATAGCCAACCCTTTGGTGGACTCCTTAGGGGTACTCATGTGTGTGATCATGGGTCTTGGATGCGGTATTTTCTGCATGTCGCTAGGTCTGCGCAGGTTTAGGACTAGGGTGTTTACCTTACCTCGTGGTATAGACTCGAGTTACAGAGTGACTATTGACTGTCCTAAGAACTTATGTCTGTCTCTAGATATATTGTACTTTCTTGTTTGATGATTCTATGAATCATAGAAGGTGAGATGCAAGCCGGCTATGGTTGATAGAGTTTGGATTCCTGGATGTTACGTGATTCACATGATAGTGTAGTATGAGTCGGTCTAGTATTCACATGCTAGGACTATGTGTTGTTATATTGTTGTTCACATGATAAGCACGATTGTCTAGCATTTATATGCTAAGGCTATGTGTTATTCATATTCATATTCTTATGTTTACATGTTATATTAATTATGACATTTCGTGGCTGGGAGAACTCGGAGTTACTCCCCACTGACTGTGGCTTTCGTATTTGTATAAAATGCGATTGACAGGTAGGTGATGCATATATGGGGTACATGGACGAGCTAGCGAGCAAAGTAACCTTGGGACCTAGATTGGCCTTATTATATTGTGACCCTTAAACACTTTTTATGTCATATACTTTTTAGGGACATATGTCTCCCTTTCTCATATTTGGGTTGTATAACTTTGTTTCGCGACTTTAGCGATGTTTCATTCATGAGATTTATTTTGGACCTTGCATGTTTGACACCTTCCCATTTGGATATTTTTATAACAGGTTCAGGTTTCGTGTTCAATTTTTAAAAATTACAGGTTTTTACCCAAATGAACCTATTACAAACATATCCATGCAGTTTTTATCTAGAATTATGTGTTTACTTTTCCGCAATGAATGAGGGTGTCACAGTTGGTATCAGAGCATATTTGCTCCCGACGCACGTTTGTGCACCCCAATATAAATAACTTGACCTTAAAATAATAAACTTGAGAGATGGGTAGGATGGGTAGACTTAGGACCTTATGTTGTAGTCTCTTTGTGTTTGCTCTTTGTTAGGTTCTAACATGTTGGTTGATTGCCATGTAATATTTGTTGTGCCTTGTATCAACAACCGTAAACCTACCAACGTGAAGATCAAGATTTGGTGCCTATTGCCGAGGACTGAAGATTTGTTTACCTTTGAAGAATGCTTCTACTTCCTCGAAGATGTTTCTCATTCTTTGTGTACCTTGTCTTATTCTTTATCTCTTGGTGCTTATTCTCCTTCTAAACTCTCTTTTCTCTTTCCTTAAAAGTTACTCTTGTACCCTCCTAACTTGTCCTTTGTTCCTTGCTTATCCTACCTTAACGCCTTTTTGATAGTACTCTTTCTTTTGAGGAACGTTGACCTTGGTTTGGAAAATTCGACTTTTGAGGAGATTGTTTGTGGTTAACCCATAACCCTGGTTTTAAGAGGTTTTGATGTTGGAAAGACTTAGGTGGAATTGAGTGGTGGAATCGAAGGTGTAAGATTGAGAGAGTAAGTAAGTTGAATTTACGATTGGCTTTCGTAATCACTTTGGATATGAGGGTTTTATAAGGTATATGTTACCATATGCGAAATACTAATTTTGGGATTATTAGTTGGTCTAAGTGAGTGATCTTAATTACTACTTGAGGTATGGAATGAGAGTGAGACAAAGCTACATTGTTGGGAAATCTTAGCACTTGTTTTAGTAACTAGAAAGGATAATGGTATGGTTGACGCCAATTGTTAAGTTGAAGGACATAGTTTTAATTTATGGTGTTAGAATGTGGGAATTTAGAGATTGGAATTAGGACCCTTGATTGAAGATTTTATCATTTTGAGAAACCCATGGTTGACACTAGTTGGATATGAGTATAGCTTTGTTGGAAACCCTGACCTTGATCTTGTGGAAGTTATTTGTGGATATTTGAGGATTTGGAGTGATGAGATCACACTTATAGTGGAGTACCTTATTTCAGGGAATAGATTAGGGTGAAGTAACATGAGCGTTTTGAGGAAATCCTTGGGAGTGATGTGGATATAAGTTTTGTTGCTAAGAAGTTTTCGGAACCGCTTAGGTTGATGTTGTTGTTTGAGATTTGAGTACCTGGCGTTTCGTTGTTGTCTAATTTCCTTTCTTCTTTGACCATAAGCGTTACCGTTCATACCTCCTTTCCTCGCTTCATCTTGCTCATGATCTTGAATTAGCCGCCGTGGTACATGCCTTGAAGACATAGAAGCATTACCTTATTTGAGTTCATTGCCGCATTTATACCGATCATAAGAGTTTGAGGTGTATCTTTACCCAGAAAGAATTGAATATGAGGCAAAGAAGATGGCTAGAGTTGGTGAATGATTATGATGCCGAGTTGATTTATCATGAAGGGAAAGCAAATGTGGTTGCCGATGCTTTGAGTAGGAAGACTAGTCACTCTTTGAGCACTATCCGTGTGTTACCTGATGAACTTACCACGGAATTTCAAAAGTTAAGGATAAGCCCTGTTGGGAAGGGCTTTGACTATCTTAGTGCCTTGAGTGCAGAACCCGACTTTTATCGTGAGATCCGTACTTGCCTACCTGAGGATGCTACTTTCAAGTCCATTCAAGCAAAAATCCAACTTGGGCAAGCTAAGGATTGTGTGGTGGATAGTGATGCATACCTTCGTTACCAAGGTAGGATGTATGTTCCGAGAGTAGCCGAGTTGAGGAAGAAGATCCTTGATGAAGCTCACCTTTCTCCTTACTCTATTCATCCTGGTGGTGACAAGATGTATAAAGACTTGAGATTACAGTTTTGGTGGCCTAGGATGAAGATTGATGTCCTAGAGTATGTTAGCAAGTGTCTTACCTGTCAGAAAGTGAAGATTGAGCATCAGAAACCCGGGGGTTTGCTACAACCTTTGGATGTTCCCCTTTGGAAATGGGAATCCATCTCTATGGACTTTGTGATGGCTTTACCTAAGACTGCTAGCGGAAAAGATGCGGTTTGGGTGGTTGTAGATCGATTGACCAAATGTGCTAGGTTTATACCTATCAAGGAGACGTGGAGATTAGATGTCCTTGCTGAGGCCTACGTGAAGGAGATAGTACGCTACCATGGAGTGCCTAAGGATATAGTTTCAGATCGTGAGCCTAGATTCTGTTCCCGTTTCTGGACTGCTTTGCAAGAAGCCACGGGTAGTAAGCTACTGATGAGTACCGCTTTTCATGCCGCTACAGATGGGCAGACTGAGAGGACTATCCAGACTTTAGAGGACCTCCTCCGTGCTTATGCTTTAGACTTCCACACTTCTTGGGAGAAATGTTTACCTCTTGTCGAATTCTCCTACAATAATAGTTATCATTCCTCTATCAAGATGTCACCTTATGAAGCTTTGTACGGTAGGAAGTGTCGTAGTCCTGTTTGTTGGGATCAAGTCCAAGATGCTCATGTGTTGGGACCCGATTTGGTAACTGAGACCATCAATCAGGTTCAGATCATTCGAGAGCGTATGAAAGTCGCTCAAGACCGACAAAAATCGTATGCTGATGCCCGTCGTCGACCACTTGCCATTGAGGTTGATGATCGAGTGTTCCTTAAAGTATCACCTATGAAAGGGGTAAAACGGTTTGGTGTGAAAGGAAAGCTGAGTCCCAAATACATTGGACCTTTCCGTGTGCTTGAGAAGATTGGTCCCGTTGCTTACCGTTTAGAGTTGCCCTCGAATTTGAGCAAGGTTCATGATGTCTTCCATGTATCTCAGTTGAGGAAGTACATTAGTGATCCGAGCCATGTTATTCAAGAAGAAATCCCAGATTTGGAACCTAACTTGGCTTTGGAAGAAAGGCCGATCCGAATCCTCGAAAGGGCAAACAAGCAACTTAGAAACAAAGTTGTGCCCCTAGTTCATATCCTTTGGCGTTGTGGAAATGTCGAAGAAGAAACTTGGGAGCCTGAATCTTCTATGTTAGCTAAATATCCCGAACTTTTCTCGTGAGGTGATTCTCTTTCCTTTATCTAATTCTTGTGAGTTTTAGCTATCCTTTCGAGTGTTCCTCTCCTTCTCTTAAATACTCTCTGCGTTAGTAGTCCTTGCTTAGTTGTTTAAAAGTCGCAGTTAGAGTTTGGTCATAGCTAGTGGAGTTATTATCCTTATTATAGAGTTTGGAACTAAAGATTTTGAAAATGTTTTACTGTTTTCCACTGGTTTTAACGTCAATGAGTGGTAAAGCTCGTTATTGGAGACGTCCGATAATTGGTTTTCTCATTTGTTGGTGTAAAAATATATATTTTTATGTCTTTGATTTGGAATGTTGATGTTCTTGAACGGCCGACGAGGATTTTCCGTTCCATTGAAAAGACACTTATACTACATACGTCCATATTTTGAAGATTTTGTTTACTTGATTTTAAGGAGATAGACCTACATATATACAATGTTCCTTCTTCTAAGTTTCGGGGACGAAACTTCTTAAAAGGAGGGATGATTGTAACATCCCGTAAATTTGAAGACCTTTATTATATTTTAAAAGTAATATTTTAATCTATTTTAATTTTATATTAATTTACTTGAAATAAAATTTATTTGATAAAATATAATCTTATTTTATTTTGAAGAAATGTAATTATTTTTGAAAGTTTAGAAATGTTTAAAAGTGATTTAAACTATATTTAAACCTTTTTCCTTGATAAAATAGATTTCGGATAAAAGTCGTAAAATTGGGATTTTCCCATTTCTTATGGTCGTTGGGTAAACGAGTTTGGATATTGGGCATATGAGTACTTAATCTTTTAGTAAAATCGTGTTTAAGAACTTTAATTTTCTCGAAAATCGCATTCGACGAATATTTTTAATTTCCGTCGAAACGAACCAAAACGTAAACAATTGAAACTCACCCAAACACCCTTCCCCAAACCATGCACCCTCCATCCTCCATGGGTCTCCTCTACATCTTTCATTTCCTCAATTCTCATTCTATCACTTCCTTCTTCCAAACACCAAATTCATCTCAAAAATCCTCCTTACAATCCCTAAATCCACCCTAACTTCTTCATTTCTCCACCAAATCGCATAAAAATTATATATTTGGAATCCTCTCTTCAATCCTCATCTACTAGTAAGCTTTATTTTCATTTCCCCCAATTTTTGTTTAAGGCTCATCTTTTAGGGTTTTCGAATTTAAGCTTAATAATTGTGTTTTTGTTGTTCTTATAGGTGAAGAATATGAAGATGAGTTAGGAGACTCATATATTGTAGAAGATGTAGAAGCTTTCTCAAGTTATTACTTGTCTCTTTGCTAGCTTAAGGTAACTATTCCGAGTTACTCGACGAATTAATGTCACATTAGTAGTTGTATTTGTTGTTTGTTGTTGTTTGTTGTTGTTTGTTGTTGTTTGAGACGATCTTGTTGATAAATGAATGAATGGAGTAAGATGAGTATGCTTATGTTTAATTTATGTTACCCATTTGTATATTATTGTTTGGAACAAATTTGGATGAGGAATTATGTGTTGTGACAAGTCCGTGTTTTGGCTGGAACGCGTTAGTACCAGACCGAGACGATTTCCAATGTTTCCAAAAATATGACAGATTGAACGGCATCGAAAAATTAGGTGGTTTAGCCACTTGAATCACTCAATTCGGAGTCCGTATGAGTAAATGGCGTCGTTTTATCGATTAAAATTTATAGAAAAGTTTACCCTTGTGTGAGACGGATATTTATGCTGTTTTATTATGCGAGAATTTTGTGGAATTAGTTATTTTGTAAGTTGGAATGTTTTCTTTATGCTGATAGTGTTCACATGATAGAAATTGGAAATAGCATGAGAATGATATTGTAATGAATTTTGTGATTTGGGCCAAAGTAGGCCAAGACTCTGAGCTGGACCAGTTTACCGAATGAGTTTGGTCAAACTAGGTTTAAACCGGTCAGCCTCGATTTGACAATTGACCCGTCGCGGGACTAGGGTCGAGGGTTTGTCTTTGAGGTGAGATTGGTTGTTATTGGATGTTTTAGGTTGATGCCTTGATATTTCTGATTATCATTTCACATGTTGGTTGTTGGATGCTTTGGATGGCTTATGCTTGAGTCTTGTTGCCTCTCTGCCATTTTAGCTTGTTCTCATGGA
Source organism: Silene latifolia (assembly GCF_048544455.1). Classification (NCBI taxonomy): domain Eukaryota; kingdom Viridiplantae; phylum Streptophyta; class Magnoliopsida; order Caryophyllales; family Caryophyllaceae; genus Silene; species Silene latifolia. Next base: position 54,235,028 of record NC_133536.1, read on the forward strand.
TTATGGTACTGTTGGTTAGCTGGAATTTGGATTATTATTGATATTGAAGATATTGTTGGATTGTCAGCTGAATATGCTCTTGCGTAGTCTTTCATATGCTAGGGTGTGTATGATCATTTGTGTGTGTGCAAGTTTGGACTCTTTGCCCCTCTTATGGTTAATTGGGTGTCCTACTTGTCTTGTGTGGAGTGGGCTAAAGTATTCAAGCTGGGACTAAGTCCTAGGTGAGTATTTCGGCCTTCGTCATAGATAGGCCCTTATAGTCTTTGACGAGGTTATGTTCACCGCTTAATAGCCTTTGTGTCTTAGCTTGGTGGGCTTATATCCAAGTTAGGGCATGACCTCCTGACGTACTCTTAGAAGTATGTGGTCAGCTTAAGTACTAGCCAACCCTTTGGTGGACTCCTTAGGGGTACTCATGTGTGTGATCATGGGTCTTGGATGCGGTATTTTCCGCATGTCGCTAGGTCTGCGCAGGTTTAGGACTAGGGTGTTTACCTTACCTCGTGGTATAGACTCGAGTTACAGAGTGACTATTGACTGTCCTAAGAACTTATGTCTGTCTCTAGATATATTGTACTTTCTTGTTTGATGATTCTATGAATCATAGAAGGTGAGATGCAAGCCGGCTATGGTTGATAGAGTTTGGATTCCTGGATGTTACGTGATTCACATGATAGTGTAGTATGAGTCGGTCTAGTATTCACATGCTAGGACTATGTGTTGTTATATTGTTGTTCACATGATAAGCACGATTGTCTAGCATTTATATGCTAAGGCTATGTGTTATTCATATTCATATTCTTATGTTTACATGTTATATTAATTATGACATTTCGTGGCTGGGAGAACTCGGAGTTACTCCCCACTGACTGTGGCTTTCGTATTTGTATAAAATGCGATTGACAGGTAGGTGATGCATATACGGGGTACATGGACGAGCTAGCGAGCAAAGTAACCTTGGGACCTAGATTGGCCTTATTATATTGTGACCCTTAAACACTTTTTATGTCATATACTTTTTAGGGACATATGTCTCCCTTTCTCATATTTGGGTTGTATAACTTTGTTTCGCAACTTTAGCGATGTTTCATTCATGAGATTTATTTTGGACCTTGCATGTTTGACACCTTCCCATTTGGATATTTTTATAACAGGTTCAGGTTTCGTGTTCAATTTTTAAAAATTACAGGTTTTTACCCAAATGAACCTATTACAAACATATCCATGCAGTTTTTATCTAGAATTATGTGTTTACTTTTCCGCAATGAATGAGGGTGTCACAAGAGAGGTAAGTTGAGCCAAAAGTTCATTGGGCCTTATGAGATACTGCGTAGAGTCGGGGAAGTGGCCTACTATTTAGCACTTCCCCCGGCATTGGAGCGAGTTCATAATATTTTTTATGTGTCCCAATTGAGTAAGTACATAAGTGATCCTTCACATGTGCTTGAGGCATAAACGATTGAGTTAGATGATGCCTTAACTTACGTGGGAATGCCCAAGGAGATCTTAGACCGGAATATAAGGAAAACAAGACGCGGTGAGACGTGTTGGTGAAAGTTTTATGGTCTAACAACCTAGTAGAGGAGGCTACATGGGAGGTCGAGGAGACCATGAAAGAGCGGTACCCTCACCTTTTCGCACAGGTATTGGTTTGGTTACGAGGTCGTAACCTTGTTTCTAGAGGGCTGTGGCGTATTACGCAAGTGCAATTTCCTTTGTTTCCCCGTCATTTAGTAGTACTTAGTCATCCTTTCCTCATCATGGACTCGTTAGTGTTGGTCACACTCGTATTTATCACCAAGTACCTTAGGGATGTCACGGGATATAGAATTTAGTGTAAGAGGCACCTTGTTTTGAGTCGGGTATGAACTTCAAGGACGAAGTTCCTTTTAGGGGGGAAGATTGTAACACCCATGCTTTTAGAGCCTCACTCGCTCAGTGTACTCGACCGAGTAGTGTCTCACTCGACCGAGTAGAGGTCAACTTGACCGAGTGAGTTCGTCAGTTCTTCTACAGGCTACGATAGAGCGTCACTCGATCGAGTGAAGTGTTCACTCGATCGAGTGCAGATGCACTCGCCCGAGTGAACTAGTCACATGATCGAGTGATATGTCGTTATCCAGCGTTTTACACGAGGCTTTGGTAGGTGGCCTATCACTCTCCAACCCTTATCTTTTCAGATTTCCTTCACTAAAACCACCCTCACATTACCCTACCACTCTCTAAACCTCTATATATAAACATTATACATTTGATGTGCGCTTATTTTGTACCGTTTTCCTCCATTTTTCCTATGCATTTTGTCCCTAATCTAGATGGTTTTGACCTCTTTAACTTGCATTTTATACCCTTAGTCCCGTTCTACGAGTCTTATGTCTTTCCTTGCAGGTTTTGAGCCCGAGAGGACTAAAGGAGCTAGCAAAGAACCTCACAAAGCAAGCATGGGGAAGAAGGTTGAAGGAAAGCAAAGAAGGACTCCAGGTCGGTCGGCCGGCAGCCGGTCCACCGGCTGAGAGTCCCCCCATGAGACGGTCCATGGCCGGCAGCCGGCCCAGCATAGCTGCTATTCAAGAAACCACGAGAAAATGCAGGGATTTCCCAGCCGGTCCATAGCCGGCGGCCGGTTGACCGGCCAGATCCCTTTACCCGCATTTTCAACTCTTGTAATTTTTAACCTAATTTGATTGTAAATTATAAATACCCCCTTCCTAATTTCATTCGAAACATTACCCTACATCTAGAATTCTCTCTAGTTTTATGCAAGTCTCTTAATTAAAGTACTAATCTTTCCTTAATTAAATATTAATTACCAACTTAATTAATTTAGATCTACTTAGTCTCAATAGTTTACCCTTGAGTATTTGGGTTGTAATTGAAGAAGATTGAAAGATTCTTCCATTATTAATACAAGACTCAGCCTTTCTTCATTGTTGGTATAATTACTTCTTTTGTTAAGTTTATTTATCAATTGTTTACATTTCTAATTACATCCTTATTGTTTTTTCATTTATTATCATGTTTACCACCATGTTTACTTGCTTCTTTTCAATTAAGGATTAAGGGATGAATATGGTGTGTTAATATTGGTAATTGGGTAAATTATTTGGCTTTTGTTAACATGCATAGATGGTGTTTGTAGGAATTTGTGAATGAAAGTTCATGTTTTTCTCCATTTTATGCTTAGTGTCTTGTAGAACGAAAGTTTACATGGATGCTTGATAGTGTGTTTACATCAAATTTGGATGCTTTATGAGAGTTTTGTGTCCATATTTTGGAAAGTGTAAGAAATTAACTTTCTTGACCAATAATTACCCAATACCCTCCAATACCTTAACTTGCTTAGGGGAACCCGACAACCCTAGTTTTTAATCAATAGTTTACATCCTATCATCTTACCTTGCTTGCTTTTAATTGCTTTGTTGAACCATATAGTATATATGTTTATGTTTTGATGATGTCAAGGTGCTTTATAATTTATATACTTGTTGCGCGTAATTGTTTGTCTAAGTCTTTTAGATTCGATTTATCTAATACAAACAACAAAGGAAGTTGTGATGGAAGTATATAAGAGTCAAGCCTCAATTCAAGATCAAACGATGTGAAGATTCATTCAAGATTTATGTGAAGACAAAGTCCGTCTAAAGATTAATCAAGCTTGGATGATGACGTAGCCTATACTCGAAGATCTCCTTGAAGATTAGAATAGTATAGGTGATTATCTCGTAATGATAACCAAGAATGAGTTTCTTGAATTAGTAAAGTTATAGCTTTGCTGCTATAACATTACTAGTAAAAGAGCTCAATGTTATAGCTCTCTTACTATAACATTGAGATGCTGAGTTTACTATACACGACATATAATGTTTTAAAATTGTTTTTAAAATTGTTTAAAGTTTATTTTAAATGTTTTGATAAAAGTAGCCCGGTTTAGTGCGGAGTTCGGTTCCTTGTTGAACGTTTACTAGTAGTCGTTTTGGGTCAACTTATGAGTTGGACCATGCTACTAATTAGGGTTTCAACAAAGCCTCTCTTAAAACCTAAATTCTAACCCATATATTGAGCTAGGGTTTGCACGAGTCACGAGGCATATGAGCCGTGATATCTCGTGTAGACTAAGATATGTTTGGTAAAGATTCTATATCTTTACATATCTTATATATCTTACTTAATATATTTGTTTATGATAAAAGATATTCTTGTTATATAAAATCTTATCATATCTTAGAATTTATAGTAAAGATAATAATTGAATAAATTATATTCTATCTTTTGGAATATTCTTTATTATCTTTTAGGCTTTTAGGAAAGAAATAATAGAAGATATGATTTGTTGACATATCTCATATTATTCGGCCATTAGGGTTTCTAAAAACTAAATTGCCTTGCTCTTTCCTTCCTATAAATACTTTACTCTTTACAACATTTAAAACAGAGACCTTAAGCATAAAAATTGATCTTATTTTTACAAAGCAAAATCGTGTATTTCAAAGCAGAAAACCGTTTTGTTATTTTTGAAAGGTCGTGTGTTTTTAAACTCGTATATTCATTTGTTAAGTTATCGTTATAAGATAATAGTGCTTATTTGATTTCTTACTTGTTCATTAACGTGAACCTTTGCAAGAATCACTAGTGCTTTCTTATTAGCGTAAGTTAGTCACTCGAGTATTTAACGGTATTCATTGAGTTACAACTAGAGTTAGTTGTACGAGTTGGGTTAGTAAATTTGTAATCCGTAGAAAGGTACTAAATTTATTAATCGAGAATAGTGGACGTAGGTTTCGACTTGTGAAACTGAACCACTTCAAAAACCGTGTGTCTCCTCTCTTTCGTTCGCTTGTTTATTTTGTTTTACATTCATTAGTTGATTAGTTAAAGTTTAATCAATAAACTTTAAATAATCAATTACATTCATACAATCGAAAAAGCTTTCAAAAGTTTTAAATCCTCAATTCACCCCTCCCCTCCCCCCTCTTGAGTATTTCGGATCGATAGACTCTTCAATTGGTATCAGAGCCTCGTGCTCTTGATTTCCTAACCGCAAAGAGGCTGATCTATCTTGTTTTTATTTATCCAATCGTTTTATATTCCGCTGCCTATCACGTGATAAATGGATTCCAAATATATCAAGTGTCCCGTCTTTGAAGGGAAGAATTATGGATTGTGGAAAAACATGATGACTCACTATGTGAAAGGTCATGATTGGGAGTGCTGGAGGATTATCCAAAATGGACCGCACAAAATTCTTGTAGCATCCGAGGAAGACACTACCTATGAAAAGAAAGAAGAGGACTATGTCGAGGCCGACTACAAGAAGGCCGAAAAGAACTCCAAAGCAATAAGTCTCCTGCAAAACGGAATGACTTCTACAGAGTTTGATCGGTTTTCTTCATGCTCTACGGCCAAGGAGATATGGGGTGGGCTTAAACTAGCTTATGAAGGTACTTCCATTGTTAGGAAGCACCGAATAGATTTGCTTATGCAAAAATATGAGCTATTCATTATGGAGCCTAATGAGTCCTTAGACAGTATGTCCGCAAGATTTTCAAGCATCATAAACGAACTGAAAAACCTAGGTAGGAAATTCAGTACTGAGGACATTGCTAGAAAGGTTCTTAGGAGCCTTACTAAGAAGTGGCGTGCTAAAGTCACTGCAATGGAGGAATCACGAGATCTTGAAAACCTATCCTATCAAGAACTCATCGGTGCTCTCATGGCCCATGAAATTACTCTTAATAAAGATGACGCTGAACCAAGCCGAAACAAGAGTATGGCCTTAAAGAGCGAAGAAGTTGACTCTGAACTAGAGGATGAAACTGTTCTGTTTGCACGCCGTTTCAAAAATAAGATATTTCGAAACAAACAAACAAAATCATCCTACAACAACAACAAGTCATCCAATAAAAAGGTTATAGAATCAAAGTCATCTTTCACAAACAGAGGTTGCTTCAAGTGTGGAGAATATGATCACATGATTAAGGATTGTCCAACATGGGAGAAGATCAAGGACAAGACAAAACGTGATAAGACAAAGAGAGAATTCAAACAGGTTATGATGGCTTCGTGTTGGGGAGACCTTGACTCAGAAGATGACGAGGGATCTGAAGACGACGAAGTAGCCAACCTTTATCTCAGCAGCGTTAGTCTTGACCTAATCTCCGACAGCGACGATGAAAGCACAAACTCACACTCAAATTATTGCTTTCTTGGAGAATCAGACGAAGATGACGATGAAGAGGTAAGTTATCTTGAGCTTAAAAAACGCGTCAAGAAATTGTCTAAAAGTGCTTTAATTGAATTCTTTGAACAATCTCTCGATAAGTGTCACGAACAGGACTTGGAGCTAAAAGATCTAAAGGAACAGATTCTCGAAATTGCAGAAGAGAATCATACTCTGAAGGCCAAAGCTGAGAAGTTAAAATCTAAGGTTATAGCTGAGAAAGCAACAACGTTAGATTCTACTATGGCTGAAAAGAAGGAATTAGAGTCCAAAGTTATAGCTAATGAAGCTAGAACTTCAGACCTAAAGCTTAACATCAAGCACCTTCAAGCCAAAGTTATAGCTAATGAAGCTATAACTTTAGAACTTAGAAAAGCCAAAGAACTTTTGGAAACTAAGGTCACATCTGATGAAGCAGTGATCTTAGACCAAAAGAAAGAGATAGATTCCCTTTCAAAGCAATTAAAGGAATCTAAGACCGACATGATCAATGTTAAGAAACAACATTTTGATGTTGTATTCCTTCTTAACAAACGATTCCAAGACTTTCGCGATAACTTTAAGAAAGATAATGATGTAAATCACACGAAATGTCAAGAGGAAATTAAAACCCTAAAAGTCCTACTTCTACATGCTAGAAAGGTCCATGATAAGTGGGAAGGTAACACAAAAGTCCTAAACTTCCTAACCGAACAATCTGACAATAATATGAAGATGGGGTTAGGACATGAGTGCTACAGCCGTAGAGATCACTCTAAATGCAAATCAACACCTTCGGATTATGATTTCAGAAAAAGGAAGTATGCTGATCTTCCTGAATATCTGATTTGCAATTATTGTGGTCATACGGGTCACATCCATATCAATTGTGTCAAAAAGGCTCATGATATACGAAAAAATGCCGACCATGCTAAAATTGTTGACACAGTTGACGAGAATGATGAAACCTCCATAAATGAACCTAACGAATAAAGGAACAATAAGTTTCGTTGGTTTTATGACATGGCCTTCGACTGCACCAAGAAACCTAGCACCTCACAAAACCTCTGTCGACCTCAACCTAGTAAACCTATTCACAAGGGTAAAAGTCATGATAGACCTAGAGGAATTCCCAGACCGAAAGAAAACCCTAAACCTAGAACTCCTCCCACGCAAAATAACCCAAGGGTTAGAAAAACAGCTATTAGACGAGTTTGGATTCGGAAAGATTTAGTATATAGAGTAACTAATCATAAGGGACCCAACTTAGCTTGGGTACCTAAGAACTGTATCTAATCCTTTCCGCAGGAAGTAGTGAAAGAAAACAATCAATGGTATCTTGACAGTGGATGCTCAAGACACATGACCGGAGATAAGAATCTATTTCTTTCACTCAAGCCCTTCAACGGAGGAAAAGTGACATTCGGGGATAACAAAAAGGGAAAGGTAATCGGCGTTGGAAAAATCGGAATTTCTAAGTCTCACGCGATCAGTGACGTTTATCTCGTAGACGGTCTAAAACATAACTTGCTAAGCATATCTCAACTATGCGACAAAGGTAACAAAGTCGTTTTCCATACTGATAGTGTCGCATTATAATTGAAGGAACTAGCAATGTCATTCTTGAAGGCCACAGGAAAAGAAATGTTTATATGGTAGATTTAAATGTTGTGTCTACTAACTCTTTCTCATGCATGAAAGTTACACTTGATGATCCCTGTTTGTGGCATAAAAGGTTTGGTCACATTAGCTCACTAATCTTGAACAAACTCAAGAAGTGGGACTTAGTTGAAGGGTTACCTAAAATCAAGTTCGACCAAGAAAAGATGTGTGATACGTGTGCCAGGTGCAAACAAGTAAGATCATCGTTCAAACCTAAAAGAGTAGTAAGCACAAATCAAGCCTTGGAATTAGTACACATGGATTTATGTGGACCCATGAAGGTAAGGAGTAGAGGAGGATCCAGGTACGTCTTCGTTCTTGTAGATGATTACTCAAGGTATGTATGGTCTATCTTTCTTCATTCAAAAGATGAAACATTTGATGAATTTGATTGTCTTATGAAACGTGTTCAAAACAAATATAAGACAAATCTTGTATCTATTCGTACAAATCATGGCACTGAGTTTGACAATTAAGCTTTCATAGAATATTGTAGAGTTAATGGTGTAGGGCATAACTTCTATGCACCAAGAACTCCTCAACAAAATGGTGTCGTTGAATGTATGAATAGAACTTTGGAAGATATGGCTCGTACAATGCTTTTGTGTAGTGGTTTACCTCGTAACTTTTGGGCTGAAGCTATTAGTACTTCTTGTTACATCCATAATCGTGCTATGATCCGACCTATTCTTAAGAAAACCCCCTACGAACTCCTTAGAGGTCGAAAACCTAATATCTCCCATCTTCGTTGCTTTGGGAGTAAATGTTTTGTTCATAATAACGGTAAAAACCGGTTAAGTAAGTTCGACCCTAGGAGTGATGAGGCGATTTTCATAGGATACTCAGATCATAGCAAGGCTTACAAAGTCTTCAATAAGAGAACTCTTTGTATTGAAGAAAGTGTCCACGTGATTTTTGATGAAGATAACATGTTTGATAAGCCTTTACAGGATGAGGAAGAAGACTTGGATGAACCCGACTTTCGTCTTTCAAGAGACGATCCCCCGGAACTGGAATTGGAGGATAATGAAATTGAGGGAACAAGTGATGAACTTGATCGTTCCTCAAAAGATAAAAAGGAGAAAACCAAAGTTATAGTTGATGATACTATAACATTGACTCAAAATAAGGAATCCCAAACTAATGTTATAGGTGATGTTACTATAACATTGGATCCAAATCAAGGTGTAGAGTCCGATGTTATAAACGGCTCTAATACAATACCCGGATTAGATTCAGGGGGAACTTCCTCTAATTCCGATCCAAATGAAGTTGGGTCAAGCTCAAATAACGATGAAGAACCTAGTACTTCAACAAAATGGAAATACAAGAGCTCACATCCCATTGACAACATTATAGGGAATATTAAGAAGGGTGTGCAAACAAGACAATCCTTGAATAACTTCTGCTCTTTCTACTCTTTTCTATCCATGATCGAACCAACAAATATCAATGAAGCTCTTGCAGAATCAGATTGGATTGTCGTTATGCAAGAAGAGCTACAACAGTTTGAACGAAACAAGGTTTGGCATTTAGTTCCTAGACTAAAGGATCGATCTGTCATTGGAACAAGGTGGGTCTTTAGGAACAAACTAGATGATGTCGGAGTCATTATCAGAAACAAAGCAAGATTGGTGGTTCAAGGTTATAATCAACAAGAAGGAATAGATTATGACGAGACTTTCGCACCTGTTGCTCGTCTTGAAGTTATTAGACTTCTGATAGCATTCGCTGCACATAAAGGAATGAAGCTCTTCCAGATGGACTTCAAGACAGCATTTCTAAATGGGTATCTACAGGAAGAAGTCTTCGTTGAACAACCCCCCGGATTTAAGAATAGAAAATTTGTAGATCATGTCTTCAAGTTAGATAAAGCCCTATATGGATTAAAGCAAGCTCCTAGGGCATGGTACGACAGATTATCTAAGTTTCTACTTGACAGTGGATTCAATAGAGGATCCGTTGATAAAACTCTATTTCTAAAATCTGAGGGTTCTGACCTTTTGGTTGTTCAAATCTACGTCGATGACATTATCTTTGGATCGACCAACCGAAGCTTGTGCAAGTATTTCTCTGAGTTGATGACTTCCGAGTTCGAGATGAGTATGATGGGAGAATTGAAATTCTTCCTAGGTCTGCAAATACAACAAACCAATGAAGGCATTAAAATTCATCAACAGAAGTATATCAAGGAATTAATTCGAAAATTCGGAATGGAAAATTCCCATGCTATGCCTACTCCAATGGTCGAGAACAAAAAATTGACATTAGATGAAAACGGTAAATCAGTTGATGAAACTACTTACCGTGGAATGATTGGGTCACTATTATATTTGACCGCAAGTAGACCCGATATTATGTTTAGCGTATGCGTTTGTGCGATATATCAATCATCTTCCAAAGAATCGCATTTGACGGCCGTAAAACGAATTTTACGATATTTAATTGGAACGGCCAAGCTGTATTTGTGGTACCCGATGGAGTGTAACTTCGATCTAGTTGGTTATTCTGATGCCGACTACGCAGGATGTTCTCTAGACAGAAAAATCACGTCGGGTGTCGCCACATTTGTCGGACCGTGTATTATTACGTGGGGTTCGAAGAAGCAAAATTCGGTTGCCCTCTCAACTGCTGAAGCCGAATACATCGCTGCGAGACTGGTATGTACTCAATTATTATGGCTTAAGCAACAATGAAGTGATTATGGTATTGACGTAGGATGTATTCCTATTTTATGTGATAATACTAGTGCAATAATAATTTCTAAAAATCCCGCACAACATTCACGTACTAAACACATTGAAATAAGACACCATTTTATTCGAGACCATGATGAGAAGGGGAATATAAAACTTGAATTTTGTAGTACTGAAAAACAATGGGCTACCATTTTGACAAAATCGTTAGCTAGAGAACGATTTGAGACTTTACGGTTGGAAATTGGTTTAATTGGTGGTACCTAAGCTTCTATATATGTTTAATTTTCCTATGACTGACTAGTTTAAGTTAAGATTGTATGACTGTGTCCGTATATTGCGTTGCATGAATAATTTCGTTTATAGGAAAATATTTATCATAAATTCTATTTGTTATTTAGAATTTAATTGTCATACAAACTTTATCTTTTATCAAGATACACCATATTTTTATTTTTTCAAATTGCACAAAATTCTCCTAAAATAGCCTCACAAAATCTTACGTATTATGCTTCCTATTCCTAAATAAACTTTAAATAATTATCTTTTCCATATCTTATCTTTTACCATATTTATTTGATCACCTACCATCCTATTCCTACCTTAACTCTTATCACTATTTGACACTTACCATAATTGATTAACACTTGCCTAAACCTAAACCTAGCCTTATAATTACCCCCCCCCCCCCCCCTTTCTTTGCCGTGTCAACCATTACTACATCCCCACTTGCATAACTTTTTCTCTTCTCATAAGATTTACCATCATCTCAACATCACCTCCTTTACGCAACCATCAACATCACAATGAATTCAAACCATGCAAAAACCCGATCATCAACCCGCCATCAACAAAGCCGTCACTTTCACAAACCATCATCACCACTACCATCTCATGATCTTAATTCTTCTAGCTTTCCTTCACCTCAACCAAATTCATCTACACCCCTGTTTCACGGTTGGGATGACTCGGTGTCCGAGGGAAAGAGACGCCGTCTTTTTAAAGGGAAGAATAAGGTAGTTGTTGATGAAGGTAATGACATTGAGGAACCCGAGATTGTTGTAAGGAATGGTGTTGCACGAACTTTACTCCGGGATGTTTCGAAAGCCGCGACAAAAGAAGGGTTAAATCGAGTCCGGTTGACTCATGACGAAAGCATCCTTGTTTCTCATGTCTTGAAGTATTCTATACATGGAGGAAAGTATTATCCCAAATATTGGTTGGTTAATGTTCCCGCCCTTAAGTTTTTTATTGATTTTCTTGATTTTCAAGGGTGGAGTCACATTAGTCAATTTTCGGGTCCAATTTATCCGGTTTAAATTGTTCAATTCTTTGCTATTGTGTCGATTAAGAAAGGGGTCTTGCATGCATTGGTTAATGGTGTTGAGGTGACTGTTTCTGCTTCGGATTTTTGCTCTGCTTTTTCGGTTCCCGATGACGGAATTGAAATTAATCCGAGTCTTGAATGGTCCAATGTTGTTAGTGACAAGGAGTTGTTGGTTAAGAAGTATTTTGAGGATGTTGGAATGGATGGTGGAAACATTGTTGTTCGTCCTCTCTCGGCGAAAATTAAGTTCCTCTTAAATTTTCTTTGGAACACGGTTGTGCCGAGGAGAAGAGGACGAGACAAGGTTTCGAGTTATGAGGATATTATTATTTACTCATGGTTGGAAGGACAAAAGGTGAATTTAGCGAGTCTTGTTTTACATCGTATAGTCCAAACGAGTCTCATGGTTACCAAGGAGAAATTTAGTACAATAATCGACCTTTCATATGGGATGTGGGTGTCTCGGTTGTTAGAAGTGAAACGAGTGGTGGGACGGGATATCTACGGTGTAAGTGCAAAGGATTGCATGTGTGATCGCTTGATTAAGCTTATGGGTCTTGTCGTTGATGGACCCGAGTTGTTACTTATCAAGGATGTTGAGAAGATTCCGAGTGATTCGGGTTTGGGGCCAGTAGAGGCAAAATTGGGAAGTTTTATGACTACTTTAATGGAGAAGTTTGAGGAGCAATCCACCCACTTGGCTACGGTTTTATCACATGTTGGACCATCACGGTCTTTGGAGTCGGGTTTGGATGCTTCTCGGGTTTATTCTTGGATGGATGAGATGGATAAGAGGCTAGAGGGTTTTGAGAAGGAATTGAAGGCTATTCGTGGGGAAGTGTTCCCACATGGAGATCGTCTTACCTTTCTCAGTAGTCAAGGCGGTGCTTTGGTTATGCATGGAAAAGCTATGGCAAACGATCAATCACTAACTTTGGAGGCGACTAAGGCTTTGTCCTTGAAGATACTCAACTTTGAACGAAGTATTCAAGGTCTTTCTTAGCTTGTGAGGAGCTCCTTCGATCGTCTCGATGCCTTGGAACATCGTACCCGCACCGAGTACGTGAACCCTTACAGAACCCGCAACATTTGACTTTGTCTCACCTTTCCTTATTTAGCACCTTCTCCTTTTAGTATCTTTTCTTTATCTTGATGGTGTATTTTGTAAACATAAATTTGGCCCATTTTGGCATCTACTTGTGGATTATGGCCCAAGTATTTCTCTAAACATGTGTTTATTCGGCCCTTTGGCATCAACCATGTTTTCTTAAGTATGTATGATAATTAATCCTCTAGATGCTTATAGTTATGCATGCTAATATTATGTTCTATGACGTTTTATCTCTTGTCTCGTCTTATATTATTCTAGTCATTTCAGTTTTGTTCTTAACTTTTCGATGATGTCAAGAGGGGGGAAGAACGTCTATGGTAAGCATCTACCTAAGCTTGCTCCTTGTCAAGACCAATTGTCTCTTAAAGTTCTTCAAGTTTCGATTTTTTTTGTTAATCGTCTTGATCTTGCATTGATCTTTATTATTAAGATGACGGTATTATATTGAGGGGGAACTCTTTACTTAGTCACAACATTAGGAGGCTTGCCATCATAAAAAAGGGGGAATTTGTTGAATCATATAGTATATATGTTTATGTTTTGATGATGTTAAGGTGCTTTATAATTTATATACTTGTTGCGCGTAATCGTTTGTCTAAGTCTTTTAGATTCGATTTATCTAATACAAACAACAAAGGAAGTTGTGATGGAAGTATATAAGAGTCAAGCCTCAATTCAAGATCAAACGATGTGAAGATTCATTCAAGATTTATGTGAAGACGAAGTCCGTCTAAAGATTAATCAAGCTTGGATGATGACGTAGCCTATACTCGAAGATCTCCTTGAAGATTAGAATAGTATAGGTGATTATCTCGTAATGATAACCAAGAATGAGTTTCTTGAATTAGTAAAGTTATAGCTTTGCAGCTATAACATTACTAGTAAAAGAGCTCAATGTTATAGCTCTTTTACTATAACATTGAGATGCTGAGTTTACTATACACGACATATAATGTTTTAAAATTGTTTTAAAAATTGTTTAAAGTTTATTTTAAATGTTTTGATAAAAGTATTTACTTGATAAAGCCCGGTTTAGTGCGGAGTTCGGTTCCTTGTTGAACGTTTACTAGTAGTCGTTTTGGGTCAACTTATGAGTTGGACCATGCTACTAATTAGGGTTTCAACAAAGCCTCTCTTAAAACCTAAATTCTAACCCATATATTGAGCTAGGGTTTGCACGAGTCACGAGGCATATGAGCCGTGACATCTCGTGTAGACTAAGATATGTTTGGTAAAGATTCTATATCTTTACATATCTTATATATCTTACTTAATATATTTGTTTATGATAAAAGATATTCTTGTTATATAAAATCTTATCATATCTTAGAATTTATAGTAAAGATAATAATTGAATAAATTATATTCTATCTTTTGGAATATTCTTTATTATCTTTTAGACTTTTAGGAAAGAAATAATAGAAGATATGATTTGTTGACATATCTCATATTATTCGGCTATTAGGGTTTCTAAAAACTGAATTGCCTTGCTCTTTCCTTCCTATAAATACTTTGCTCTTTACAACATTTAAAACAGAGACCTTAAGCATAAAAATTGATCTTATTTTTACAAAGCAAAATCGTGTGTTTCAAAGCAGAAAACCGTTTTGTTATTTTTGAAAGGTCGTGTGTTTTTATACTCGTATATTCATTTGTTAAGTTATCGTTATAAGATAATAGTGCTTATTTGATTTCTTACTTGTTCATTAACGTGAACCTTTGCAAGAATCACTAGTGCTTTCTTATTAGCGTAAGTTAGTCACTCGAGTATTTAACGGAACTCATTGAGTTATAGCTAGAGTTAGTTATACGAGTTGGGTTAGTAAATTTGTAATCCGTAGAAAGGTACTAAATTTATTAATCGAGAATAGTGGACGTAGGTTTCGACTTGTGAAACTGAACCACTTCAAAAACCGTGTGTCTCCTCTCTTTCGTTCGCTTGTTTATTTTGTTTTACATTCATTAGTTGATTAGTTAAAGTTTAATCAATAAACTTTAAATAATCAATTACATTCATACAGTCGAAAAAGCTTTCAAAAGTTTTAAATCCTCAATTCACCCCCCCCCCCCCCCCCCTCTTGAGTATTTCGGATCGATAGACTCTTCATGCTTAGTTCTAGCTCAATCAATTTCACCTCTCTCTTTTTATTAGACCAAACTTGGACTCGAAAAAACCTTGTGTAAGCCCACACCATCCTCGTGGATTTCGACCCCATTTATACTACTTAATTGGGCTTGTTTTTTATCCGGAAACGATGACAATTCTGCACATCAAAATGGCGTCGTTGCCGGGGATGGCGTTAGGTTATACATAGTTTGTAAAAGGCTTAGCTTTAGTCTTAGTTTAGTTGTTTGTTTGTTTTAGTAGTTGTATGCTTCTTGTAGAGTTTGTGATTTTTGCCATACCCTAGTGTCTAAAAGCACTAGGAGTCTTACGGTTTGTCAAGTTGTATGCCTAGGAGGAATCATCAAACTTTGCTCTTTGCCTCCGACCCCGAAAGGCTTTTTATAGCCTTACGGAATAGGACAATTGCAAGGGTTAGAACCACTTCACAAGCTACTTTGAACCATGCAAATTCACCCACCCAACCTCTCATTGAAGACACACTACTACAACATCCAAACAATATCATTGATTCTCTACTAGGAAACCCATTTTACATTCTCCAAATCCCAAATACACCACCTCAAATACCACCTCCATACATACCAATTCCACAACCACAAATGGCGGCTTTACGTGACCACAACCGCCCAAACCACAATGAAGCTTGCAATCCGATTAACTTTGGCACCTTGGCCCCAAACAACTTCGAAATGCATCCGGCTCAAGTTGGCTTGATTGAAAAGGATATTTTCGATGGGCATATCAATGAAGATGCTCATGCCCATCTAAGGAAGTTCAAAAACAAGGTTGCAATGATGAAATAAAACGGGGTGTCCGAGGACACATTGCGATTGATGTTGTTTCCCTTTTCCCTCCGAGATAAAGCGGATCGTTGGTTGAATGGGCATGCTCTGAACACATTTACTACATGGGATGCCTTATCCAAGGCGTTCCTAGCCAAGTATTACTCATCAACGAAAACTGCCATGCTCCGAAACGAAATTAAAAACTTCCAACAAGAGGATAGGGAGTCCTTGGGGGAGGCATGGGATAGGTATCAAGACTTAATCGTGTTAGAGTATGTGTCCTCAACAATAGTGCGATCACATGTTTAAATCTCATATTAAGAATACGTAAGGGATGATTCATTATATAGTCAACTGATCATCATTAATCGGTAATGATTGGCTAACTAGAGTTTGACATTACTGTCGTTTGACGGTGGTGGTCAGTTGATCCCTTAAGGTCACACCTAAAGGACAATTCCCTTAATAGACAAATTGATTAATTATATGACGATACAAGTTAATCATTTCCTTAAAATTGAACAATTCATTTGTGAGAGAGAATATTTATATCTTATTGTAATGGGATTAAATAAGATTTATTTTAGTAATTGAAATACTTTATTACTAAAATTGATTATTGTTTGTGAAACAATTAAGATAAGAATGAATGGTTAATTATAATTACAAGATGTCGTGAATTATAATTATATGACCCATTTTATTTATGTGATCAAGTATCACTAGTCAATTTGTTGTATGTAATTTAATTAATTTATAAAATGATATTTATTTGATAAATATGCATTAAATTAATTAATAACATGTAACATACTACATGTGACATATTGTGTGACAAATGACAAATTAACAAAATAAAATGGTAGTCCATTTTATATGATATGGACCGAAATATGGAGGGAGTAGTAATGAATTGTGGTTGTTTTATTTTATTTGATAAAATAGCTAATCATACCTACACTACAATTCTTACACACCTACTCTTACATGTCTTACACAACCTATTTCTTGTGAAGACCAAAAGGAAAAAGGAAGATGCCCTTTTGGACATACTCCAACCGGTCCTCCCTTCTCCTCTTAAGAGAATTTTGTTCTCTTATTGTTCATTCATTCACATTACATGCAAATTGCTCCTTATTCTCTCAAGCTCTCTCTAAAACAAGTTTTTAGAAAACAAGAATTTGTTCATCAATTCTAATATCAAAATAAGGTTACTAGTGTAGTAATAATAACAATATTAGAATATATTTGAAGGAACAATAATACACTAATCTAGTTAATTAGTATATTATTTTTAAGGGATTAGTCTTGGGTGCAATCAAAGGAGAATCTCTACATTGGAATTTTGGAGGATCATCCAACATATTAAGCTCAAGAACAAATAAGGAAGGTGATCTTATTTGTGCCCATTATTTCGAACCATCCTACAATGTAAGGGACATTATTTTTCCTTATAAATCTCTTATTTTGTTATGCATGCACTAGATCTAAAGAACAAATAATTAAGAAGTTAATTAGTTCACTATTATAGGAGTCTAATAAGAGGTATATGAACCTAATAAATGGTATCAGAGCATAGAATGGTGCATGCATAATCGGTTATTGTTTTTCCGAGTTAATTTGTTAACATATAAAACTAAATTTTTTTGATTTATAAGAGTACGTCACAAAATCATGATGCATATTATATATTCTGGTCCTAAAATATTTTTAGGTCATTTTTTTATGAATTATGGCAATTTATTGTTCATTTTTATGATTTTTAGTGAAATAATTACATTTTTATGAGTAAAATAAACTTTTATTCACTAAAATAAGTTAACCTTCACTAATGCCGTGATTTTTTAGTATAACCTTACATGAATATTTTATGTATTGTATTTAAAATGTTATATTAATGTGATTAATATTTCATGATTTATGATTTTTATGAGATAAAAGTGGCATAAATGGAGGTTAAATGACTAAAATTGGTTAAACTTAGTTTATGACCTTGAAAATTTTATATGACCTCACATGCATATTTTACAAGTTGTGTGTAAAATCTCGTATTAATTTGATTAAGATTGCATGATTTATGATTTTTATGAGATAAAAATAGATTAAAAGAGGTAAAATGGTTAAAAATAGTTAAATTTCGAACCAGGCCATGAAACTTTAATATGTTGTCACATGCATGATTTGTACAGTGTATGTAAATTTTGAGATGAAATGATCTCATTTATCATGATTTATGAATTATTAGTGTAAAAATGGCATAAATAGTGACTATTTTAGCATAAATGGCTAAAATGAATTACATGGCATGAGAAAAATTTTTTAGGGTGCATAAATATCCCACTTATCAGATTTAAAGTTGTAAAATTGATTGGATTAATTTTTGGATACTTTAGATGTTTTATGAGATAAAACCGATAAATTGCAACTATATTCTCTCAAAATTAATTCGAAAATTTTAACCATGATTTTTGATATTATGAGTGTCATGGAATTATTCCAAAATGTTCAAAAATTTAAAATTTAAAATTTGAAATTATTTTAATTTAATTTGGATTTATTTCATAAATGTTATGATTTTAAGGTAAAAAATGAGCATAAAATTAAATCAAGTTGAATTATTGTCAAAAATTGAGTGCTGACTAATTTTTGAGTCCTAAGAGTGTTAGGATAATTAACTTGAGCTTAAATGTGATTTAAGTGTTAATTTGTGATTTTAAGAAGTTATTATCACGCATTTCCATAAAACCGGGTTATATAATCGATATAAATTAAATAGGGCGATTTGGCACATAATTTGGCATGATAGATACATATTATAATGCTGCATATTTCAATTGTTGAATGTCTTTTATTTATATAATTTTGAATTATGTAATTTTATCTTAGTATGGCCTTAGTTTTAATCGATATTACCCGTAATGAAAGGGAATATTGATTCGGTTGTAATTTAATGTGATCTCGTATCACTTTTATTTTTACTAGTTTTTCATATTACAAATGTATAATAGAATAGCTTTGTATTTTATTATTATTTGTAATCATGTTCCTCAAGACGGTGCCATTCGGAGAGGCGTTCCGACAAAGACGGTGTTCTTGGGAGGCGTGCCATTTGAAGATTCTAGGGACCAAAGGAGTTGGTTTCCGAATATGTAATAGATTATTTGATTTTATATTTTAGGAAGGCCATACAAGAAATTTTTTATTATTGCTTTGCATTTCTTTTAATATGTTGCATGCATTGCCAAATCGCCATAAT
The DNA here is from genome assembly GCF_048544455.1 of Silene latifolia. Lineage (NCBI taxonomy): Eukaryota > Viridiplantae > Streptophyta > Magnoliopsida > Caryophyllales > Caryophyllaceae > Silene > Silene latifolia. The sequence goes on from NC_133536.1 coordinate 54,254,192, forward strand.
AACACATGCATATCATATCGAGTCATCGACCGTGTCAATTATAATTATCGTAGTTCACTGCTTTAGTTCACTTAAAATGTGATAGATAATAAATTGACAAGACCTCTCACTTATAATAATTGAGAATTAGCCTTACCAAATAGTAGAAACCATGAGTCCCAATTTCATGAGGAAGTAGGCTCGGCTCACCGGGATACTAAACTTGTTACGTTGGGTAAGTGGGTAATAAAATGTTATTACATCGAAATTTGGATTGAGCTCAACGGAAGTATTCGTGACCGTAGTCGCATGTGTTCCGGGCTAAAGATAAATATTAAAATAATTTTTATCGACCGAGAGTTCTAGAAGTAGAATCGATTAAGAGTTAATCCACCGAGTTATATTAATAAGGGATGAATCGGCTCACGATGCCCGAATTGATATGAATTTGGATCTCGGGATCATTTATAATAGTTGGGTAGAGGTCACTATATAAATGCTTAAAACTTGTTTAAAATGTTTACAAGTATTATTAAAACGATAGATGGTTATTAATTCCTTCACTTCCTATTTTGTAGTCAAAATCGTTTTCTCAATTGCAATGGCAACTCCAATTTCATCTGCAACCACTAGCTCCAATATGCTCACCAATGTTTCATGGCTCCGATCCTTCATAGATCGTTGTAAGTTAGAAAAGAATGGGTCCAATTTCGCCGATTGGGACGCGCAACTTCGTTTGGCCGCGGAGGGTGACGACAAGCTTCGTTACCTTACCGAGGCCTCTCCCGCCGAACCTAATGCTAGGTCTGCCACCGCCGCTAGGAAAGCTTGTGAGGTTTACCAAAAGGAGTCGGCCGCGATCAAAAATGTGTTGATCTTCTCAATGGAGGCCGAACTCCAAAGAAGTGCTATAAAGATTAGCACCGCTCATGAGATCTATACGAAACTTGTGACCATGTTTTCACGAGCTCCGAGGATCATACTATATGAAGCGGCATCCGCATTCTTTGATCTAAACATTAAGGAGGGCCAAAACGTTAGCCCTCATGTGCTCAAGTTGATGGAGCATGTTGAAACTCTAAAAATGCATAAGGTGGAAATTCCCTAGGAACTCGTCATTGATCGGATTCTTCATTCCCTAAACAAAGTCAAAGCATATGTTCAATTCAGGGTGAATTTTAATATGCAAGACAAGAACGTTTCCCTTGATGAGTTGCACAAAATGCTTGTGCAAGTCGAAAGGGACATGGGGCTAAGTGTTAGCTCCACCAAGGATGTGCTCAATGTTAATCATAAGAGCAAGGGGACTTTCAAGAAAAGTGGGAACAAGGGAAAGAAGCGAACTCCCTATAAGAACAAAGGAAAAGCTTGTGAAGCTAGCTCCTCCAAGCCCAAGTACAGTGCCTCATCCGGGGACAAGTGCCATTATTGTTGTGATGTTGGACATTGGAAGAGGAATTGTTCGAAATATCTTGGCGATATTAAAGCTGGAAAGGTTATTCCAGTAGGTAAATAACTATCCCTATCTTTTATGTTTCAATCTCAACTTTGGTATGTTGATACAAGTTGTGATGATTACCCTTTTTATTGTAATTAGAGCATCCTAGCAAGGACAAGGGCAAAGAAAAGCAAGCCTAGAAGATCTTGAGGGAAGCTAGATGTAGCCGCCCATGGAGCTAGATCTATGGAAGCTTGGTTTTATATTGCTTTGTCTTTATTTTCATGTTGTATTTTGAGATTTTAGAACTATTTTTATTTCCTCGTGCGACTTGGAAATTTGTTTGTATCCTTTAAACAATTGTTGTGCTTTGGATATTTGTGACTTGGTTTGCAACCCAAGTCACTCATTTTATCATTTGTTCTAAGATTATCATCATACACTACTTGCATCGTGAAACATAAGATTATCGACTTAAATTGATCAAATAGACAATTATAATGATTAGATCATTATAAGTCCATAAGCTATGAATTTGATTCTCCTTATGCCATTGTTACTAAAAGTAATAACTTACTTATGTAAGATCAATTATAAAGTTATGTTGAGCTATTGAACTCATATATTATGGAATTTGCGATACAAAACGGACACATTATTCTAAACGAATGGTCAACCAGGAGATACCTAAAATAGAGAGTCTATTTAAGAAATGACATGGATCAGACTCGCATATTACATGAATCAAACTGCCATGATAGGGCTGGTCTTTTATGAGCTAATGCGTCAGTCTAGAGAAACTTCTAATACTCCACCATATGTATGTTTGTGACTCATAAAGCTATCTCTCAAGAAGATAGATGTATTTCTGAGAGAGAGTGGGAGTAGATTGGATCGTCACAAACATGTCTTATAGTTAATATGTTACTTTGTGAAAGTAATGAAACTATAATCTATAAAGATAGAGTGGGAGTATAGCTAAGTGGGAGTTTAGCACACATGTCTTGTTGTTAAAATGTTGCTTTGTAAAAGTAATGGTATTATTCCAAATCGACCATGTTACAAACGAGCCATAGTATTACAATCCAAAAATGTTACTCAAGAGTAGATTTACTTTAAGGCGAGGGTCTCTTCAAAGTAAATGGAGCTTTAGAGTACTTAAAAGCATAGATTAACATGAAGATGTTGATCAAAATAAATCATGTTAAGAATCGCCACATTTCATTTTGATGAAGGATGGCAAATGATATTAAAAATTCGCTTTTCTAAAATGGGAATTTAGAGAAGGATGTGTTTGGAACACAAAACCTTAGATGAAGATCTAAGAATCCTAACATATTATGCGTAGCTTTCTTAAGTGATCCTAGAATGGTCTTAAGCAAGCATCAAAGGACTATACTTCTCGTTCATGTGATAATTGAGAATGGTTTCATTCACATGATTGAAGAATCATGATTATACATGAAGTTAAGTGGGAGCTAGAATTATTTTTCCATGTCGTATATGTTGAAGACATATTACTTATTGAGAATAATGTACCAATGCTCTCTTCTGTAAAAGAGTGATTGGGAGACTTGGAAAAGGTTCGAAGTATTCTAGATTTTTTAATATATGTGAGAGAATATTGGCATAGAGTTGAGAGTCTTATGAGGATAAGATCTTTCGCATCTGTTGTGCATCAACAAGGTTGAATGGGTTATTTATGTTGATGGAAGTGGAATTACTATGATGGAGTCATAGTCGTTCACTGAACCTATTAAGTTGTTGATTACATGAAGTCGATTTATAATGTTTCCGCCATTGGAACGATCATGTATGCCAACAGACGCACACGCCACGATGAAGTATATGCTAGGAGCATAATAAGTCAAGAACAAGATAATTCCCATGATATGGCTTGTAAAAGCCTTAAAGAACATCCTTGAGATTCTTGAGAAGAATTAAGGATTCGTTCATATGTTTGGATGATAAACTAAGTTATGTGTTGAAGGGTTGCACAAACTTTAGTTTCCAAGCTGAAAAGGATTTGTCGAAATCCTAGGCTGATTTTATTGACTAAGGAGATAGAAACTAGAGAAGTGTTTTAGTTTCGACCATTGCAAAATCTACAAAACAGAATCTAACTGAATTGTGATAAAGTGGTCAACGTAGGGATTAAGGGTGAATCCCTCTACAAATGACTTTATCACAAGTTATGCGATAAGAGTGGGAGCATCTTTCAAGTTAAAGAGCCCAAGTCTAGTAAGAAGACTAGACAAATACTTAGAAATAAATTCAAGTTATTAGAAATAACATTGAATAGAAGGAAATAGCAATTAATAAAGTTGGAATATAAGGATATCTGGTATATCCACTTGCCAAGCTTTTATTGCATTTCAACTAGTATAAAAGGTACACTAAAGATTATAAGATATGAAGTAATAAGAGTGTATTGACTATTCATATGTGATAATCGCATTTATCGTTTGAGTTTTATTAAACTCACCCATTACTTTGTTAAATCCAAATGGGTTATAGAGACAAATTGAACCCCATTAAAGTGAACTGGATTGACATAGTATTCGCCCCTGGTTACTTGAAGGAGGTGACGTCTCGAAGTGACTAGAGTGTGATGCGATTGATGGCAAGTTCAAGTGCCATAGAGTCATACGGGATGACTAGTCGATCACATAGGCAGGTTGTATGGGACACTCTGCCGGGCAGTGACCGCTTATAGAGTTCTGGTAATTCATAAAGCCTGGTCGTGGCAAGAACTGCTATAGTATTCTTATGTGTCAATTCTTTTGACTAGAGACTATTCGCCCAAGTTGGCACAAATTTCTGATTAGCTTTGATTTATGCTCTACGACTGTCGTAAATGAAGTCAAATGGGTATATTTTGGGTTATGATGAACTGTGGCTAAACAAAGGGAATAGTGAGATAGGAATTGTCCACCCCCTTGTCAGGGTTATTTGAAATCTCAAGGCCACTCGAGGAGTAGTGAACTGGAAATGCGTGGCCACGCTCGGAAGGTATCTACGGTAGATAATTCCGGTCAGACAGTTACACTCCAATCGAGGAAACCACTCAAGATATGATCAAATGCAAGTACGACCTGCAAGACACCTTGCATTGTGGGAGATTTTAATAGAACAAGATAATTGGTGACGCACACTTGTCTCGGACAAGTGGGAGATTGTTGGAGTATGTGTCCTCAACAATAGTGCGATCACATGTTTAAATATCATATTAAGAATACGTAAGGGATGATTCATTATATAGTCAACTGATCATCATTAATCGGTAATGATTGGCTAACTAGAGTTTGACATTACTGTCGTTTGACGGTGGTGGTCAGTTGATCCCTTAAGGTCACACCTAAAGGACAATTCCCTTAATAAACAAATTGATTAATTGTATGACGATACCAGTTAATCAATTCCTTAAAATTGAACAAATCATTTGTGAGAGAGAATATTTATATCTTATTGTAATGGTATTAAATAAGATTTATTTTAGTAATTGAAATACTTTATTACTAAAATTGATTATTGTTTGTGAAACAATTAAGATAAGAATGAATGGTTAATTATAATTACAAGATGTTGTGAATTATAATTATATGACCCATTTTATTTATGTGATCAAGTATCACTAGTCAATTTGTTGTATGTAATTTAATTAATTTATAAAATGATATTTATTTGATAAATATGCATTAAATTAATTAATAACATGTAACATACTACATGTGACATATTGTGTGACAAATGACAAATTAACAAAATAAAATGGTAGTCCATTTTATATGATATGGACCGAAATATGGAGGGAGTAGTGATAAATTGTGGTTGTTTTATTTTATTTGATAAAATAGCTAATCATACCTACACTACAATTCTTACACACCTACTCTTACATGTCTTACACAACCTATTTCTTGTGAAGACCAAAAGGAAAAAGGAAGATGCCCTTTTGGACATACTCCAACCGGTCCTCCCTTCTCCTCTTAAGAGAATTTTGTTCTCTTATTGTTCATTCATTCACATTACATGCAAATTGCTCCTTATTCTCTCAAGCTCTCTCTAAAACAAGTTTTTAGAAAACAAGAATTTGTTCATCAATTCTAATATCAAAATAAGGTTACTAGTGTAGTAATAATAACAATATTAGAATATATTTTAAGGAACAATAATACACTAATCTAGTTAATTAGTATATTATTTTTAAGGGATTAGTCTTGGGTGCAATCAAAGGAGAATCTCTACATTGGGATTTTGGAGGATCATCCAACATATTAAGCTCAAGAACAAATAAGGAAGGTGACCTTATTTGTGCCCATTATTTCGAACCATCCTACAATGTAAGGGACATTTTTTTTCTTATAAATCTCTTATTTTGTTATGTATGCACTAGATCTAAAGTACAAATAATTAAGAAGTTAATTAGTTCACTATTAGAGGAGTCTAATAAGAGGTATATGAACCTAATAAATTGCGAGTTGTCCTCACCATGGGATCCCGACGTGGTACATAACCCAAACTTTCTTTCAAACCTTGTTACCGCGAACTAAGGAAATGGTGAATGCCTCCGCGGGGGGAGGATTCGACCATTTAGGGGATGAAGAAGGGTCGGCCCTTACCAAAAAGATGGTCGATTCGGAAGCTAACTATGGTTCGAGAGGTAACGCGTTGAGAAGAAATAGTCGCTATCCTAAAGAGAATTCTTTTAGTTCAAATGCCGAGACCAATTCCAAACTTAACCTTCTCACCAAGAAGCTTGAGCAAATGCAAAGAAGTCAAGTGCATCAAGCTAGTGCCTCCCATGGTCCACCCATGGAGGAGGTAATCCCAAATTCTTCTTGTGAACTATGTGAGGGAAATGGTCACAATTTCGATGTGTGTGCCAACAACAACTATGATGTGGGGTATGAAGACAATATTCAAGATGTTAATGCTTTTCAAAGCTACAACAACAATGCGAAGCCACCACGACCACCCTACAACAATCCAAACACGTACAACCCAAACTCCAATTTCAATCATCCGGGTTTGAAGAATCACTCAAACTTTAGCTACAAGAGTACCAATGTTCAAAACCCGCAACACATCCAACCACAATTACCCAACACCAATCCACTTGGTTTTTCTCAACCTAGAGGTGGATACCCAGACCAAAGAAACAATTTCGACAATCAAAACAAATAGCCAAGCAATAACTAACACCAAAATTTTGGGAACCAATCCCAAGGGTACCAAGATTTTGGGGGTAACCAAAACAACCAAAGTTTCTATCAAGGGAATCAAGGTAACCAGGCTAACCAAGGGTTTGGCCAAAGCTATGTTCAAGGCTTTCAAGAGCAAGGACAATGATCTAACTTCAACAATCAAGGACCTAAGGGGAACTACCAAGGGGGACACAATAACAACAACAATCAAGGTCCCAACACTCGAAATGATTATGGATTCCCTTTACCCTTAACTAACCAACCACATAAAGAGCCATCCATGGAATCCCAATTTGGTGAGTTGATAAAGGTGGTGAAGAATATGCAAATATCTCAACAGCAAGACATGACAAACTTCAAGAAAGACATGGAAGCTCGGTTGGCATCTCATGCTCTTGATAACCCTCAAAGGCCGTCGGGTGGCTTCCTAGACCAAGGCCAAAGCTCAAAAGACGCTTCCACAAATCATCAAGCACATGCGGTAGTCTTAAGGAGTGGGGTTGAGCATGAAGACACATATAAGGACCTTGAAATTGAAGTGGATGCGGATCCCAAAAGGAAGCGGTTGGTAATGAATGGTGGTGGGGAAAGCCCACCAATAACTCCATCGGCAAGGGTAAGTGAATCCAAGAAGGGGAAGACTACAAGTGAAGGATCCAAGGAAAAAGCTCCTTAAGAAGATCATGAGGATATATTGGTTGAAGACCTCCCTTACCAAAGGGAGGTTGGTGAAGAAGCTAGAGAGGAAGCCCTCGTACAACCTTTTACTAAGGTAACAAGCAAAGCCACTTCGTCCATGGTATCCCCAAATTCTCAACTTGTCACTAACATCCCTTATCCCACTAGAGCTTTGAGGTCTAGAGAAAACTTCAAGTATACCAAATTTTTCGAAATGTTAGAAAAACTTGAAGTAACTCTACCCTTCACCGAAGTAAAATATTGAACATGCCTACATACACCAAATTTTTAAAAGACATTTTGACAAAGACAAGAACCTTGGGTGACCAACAAATTGTGGCAATGGAAGAAGAGTGTAGTGCTCTTCTTCTCAACAAGATGCCACATAAACTTGGTGACCCGGGGAGCTTTTCAATTCCTTGTGTGGTTGGTGGTGTCCCGATATCAAGGGCTCTATGTGATTTGGGAGAAAGTGTGAGTGTTCTTCCTCTAAAAGTAGCAAGGAAAATTGGCATTCCCAATCATGTCCCTACTACTATGACTCTCCAATTGGCGGATAGGTCCGTCAAGCGCCCTTTGGGAGTACTTGAGGACATACCCGTCAAAGTTGAAGTATTTAATCCCGGCCGACTTTGTAGTCCTTGATATCCCGGAGGATAGCCATACCCCCATCATCCTAGGTAGACCATTCTTGGCTACCGGAGGAGTGTTAATCGATGTAAGAAATGGGCGGCTAACCTTCCGGATAGAGGGAGACAAAGTTGAATTTAATCTTCCAAATCTTGTGAAAGGACCCAAAGTTGACAAAGCATGTACAATTGAGGTGATTGATGCAGTGATAGAAGAGGTGGCTCGGGAAGAGTCGGAGATGGAATAAGCCTTCCAAATCTCCCTCCATGATGAAGAAATGAAAGAAGACTATGAGGTAGATGATGAGCTCTTGAAGAAAGTTGGGGGATCGCTCCCTCCAAAGGTACAACTCAAAACCCTTCCCCCCTCACTTAAGTATGCCTTTCTAGGTGATGGAGAGACTTATCTGGTGATAATCAATGCTAATCTTAGTGAGGACCAAGAACAAAAACTCTTAAAGGTTCTTAAAACTCACAAGGCCTCTTTAGGATATAGCATTGATGATATCAAAGGATTGAGTCCAAATTTGTGTATGCACCGCATAAACCTTGAAGAGGGGATCCGGCCATCGGTTGAGGGTCAACGGAGGTTGAACCCCAAAATGGCCGAGGTAGTCAATAATGAAGTCTTGAAGCTACTTGAGGCAGGGATCATCTATGAAATACCGATAGTAAATGGGTGAGCCCCATTCATGTGGTTCCCAAAAAGGGTGGAGTGACCATGGTGGAGCAACCGGACGGAACTTGTGTGCCTACACTGTAACACCCCTACATACCAAGGTGCCTTAGCAAGGACCACCCAAGCATGGGAGACTGTTACCATCTCGGTTGCCTGAGGTTAGTATATCAAAAGAAACCATTCCACAACATTATTAAAGTATATAAGTTAAAGTTTACAAGTTCCACAACCAAATTAAAGCAAGTGTTCACTAATACTCAAAACAACTGAATCTAAAACAGCTAATCTCGTGACAGCGGAAGCTAGACTCGAAGTGAGGACTCCCCATCTCGTCTTCATAGCTAAAGACCATCATCACCTATCACAATCTGCTCACCATCCCCGAATGAATCACCACGGATTTTACAAAACAGCAACGGGGTCAGTTCACTGCATAATTAAAATAAGACAAAATGCAACAAAGGTAAACAACTGTTCCACCATCAATCTCCAACTCCCAACCATAACTCATAACTGACTACACGCTAAAGTGTGTAGCCCTGCCAGTGGGGGACCGTAGCCTTGCCCACCTAAGCCCCGCTCATCACACAAGCGATAACCCATGTTCATTAATGTGCACATCTCCTCCTGTAGCGGGTTCCACAGAGGGCGAATCAAGGGCGTGAAGCCACTCCCGCAAGTGACTCTACTCAGCCAAGGACGCACCTCGCAAACATCATCAACCATCTCAACTTCATCACCCCATACTCCAATCCACCAACAACAATCAATCAACAATATCAGTCGTATCAATTAAATCACAATACACATCTTAAATCAATTAAACAATAAAATGAGTAGGGAAACCCTACCTTAGCACAAATCTGAAACGAGTCAATCAAGAAAGCTAGAACGGCTCCTCTACGAAATCTCCACCTAACAATAACCACACAATTCCAATCACAATCATGCCAAAATCCCTTTTCCCCCAAATCACAAACTAGGGCAAACCCTAAAAGACAAATTGACAAAACTTGTAGAACTAGAGGCTTACCGACACAATCGACGCAAGAGAATAATGAACAAGACTCACGAGCAATCCACGAACTTGAGAGAGATTAAAGATGATTAGAGTTACGTTGAAGGCTTAGGTTTTGGTAAAAAATAATTATGAAACTGTAAATCCCATTTTTATAACTCTAATCCTCTCTAAATCAAACCGTGGAAATAATCACCGTCAGACCGAATACTCGGTCGAGTATAGAGTATACTCGTCCAAGTATCCTCTACTCGGTCGAGTATTCCCATACTCGGCCAAGTATTCCTGGACAGTAGCCTGACCAGAAATACACGACGCATTACTCGGCCGAGTAAGCCATATTCGGCGGAGTAACAGACTTAGAAAACCGTAGTAATACAATCTTCCCTCCTTAAAAAGAACTTCGTACCCGAAGTTTACACTATACTAAAAAAAAACCAACAACCACAACACAGACGGTACACAAACGGCTCACAACTACTCCAAGTACCAAACAATTGCCACTATATATGACAAAACACCCAACTTAAACTCAAAATATGACAAAAACATAGCTATGTTAACACAAACTAACCCAAAAATAAGCATGCGATCATCTCCTACCCCCCTTAAAAGGCAACGGTTACGTCCCCGTAACCAAACATACCTGATCAAAAGGGTGAGGGAAACGCTCTCTCATCGACTCCTCTGGTTCCCATGTGGCCTCTTCCACATTGTGATTAGACCAAAGTACCTTTAGTAAGATGGTCTCACCGTGCCGTCTTGCGCCCTTTTCGATCTAAGATTTCCTTGGGAACCTCCGCATACGTTAGAGACTCATCAAGCTCTATGTTCTCACCCTCAAGCACATGTGATTGGTCACTCACATACTTCCGAAGTTGCGAAACATGAAACACGTTGTGGACTCGATCCAACGATGGTGGTAAAGCTAGCTGGTAGGCTACTTCACTTATACGGTCTAAGATCTCATACGGGCCGATAATCTTCTGACTCAACTTCCCTTTCTTACCAAACCTCATCACCTCTCGCATAGGTGACACTTTCAAAAGGACCTTGTCACTCACTGGAAACTCGATGTCCCTACGGTGCAAATCTACATAACTCTTTTGGCGATCTTGAGCTGCTTTCATCTTTTGACGAATCAGACGAACTTTCTCAATCATATCCTGCACCATCTGTGGTCCTAAAACCACTGTCTCTACACTGTCGTCCCAACAAACTGGACTCCTGCACTTCCTGCCATACAAAGTCTCAAACGGTGTCATTCCAATGCTGGTGTGATAGCTGTTGTTGTAAGAAAACTCAATCAAGTCCAGCCTATCTTCCCTACTCCCACCGAACTCTATGGCACAAGCCCTCAACATATCTTCCAAAGTCTTGATAGTCCTCTCAGTCTGACCATCTGTCGCCGGATGAAAAGTTGTACTTATCTTTAAGGTCGTTCCCATCAAATCCTGCAGCTCTTGCCAAAACCGTGATATAAACCTCGCATCTCGATCTGACACTATATCCTTTGGCACACCATGTAACCGAACCACATGCTTCCTATAACCCAAAGCTAGTTGTATCTTGGTCCAAGTATCCTTCATCGGAATAAAGTGAGCTGACTTTGTTAAACGATCGACGATCACCCAAATCATATTGTTACCTTGCTGAGTCCTTGGTAACCCCCCGATGAAATCCATAGAGATCGACTCCCACTTCCACTCTGGTACCTCAAGTGACTGTATCTTACCTTTTGGTCTTCGTTGCTCACCCTTTACTATCTGGCAGGTTAGACACTTAACCACGAACTCAGCCACATCCTTCTTCATATTAGGCCACCAAAACGTTTTCTTTAGATCCTTATAAACCTTGTCACTCCCTGGGTTAACTGAATAATGAGTGAAATGAGCCTCCTCATGATCACCCTCCTCAAATCTGCATCACTAGGAACACACCATCTCCCATCAAAATGAACACTCCCATCTGTATGGATAGAAAACCTCGAAACCGTGCCACTCTCTACCCTTGACTGCCATTCTTAAATCTTTGGATCAAGCTCTTGTTTCCTCTTTATATCATCATACAAGTCCGGCTCGATCGTCAAATCCCTGATGGCATCCCCTTTCTGAATCATATGAATCTCCATCTTGGACATCGCCTCCCTCAGCTTCAGCAAAGACATAGCTGTACATAACAAATGAACACTCTTCCTACTCAAAGCGTCTGCCACAACATTGGCCTTACCCTCGTGATAGATGATCTTCATGTCATAGTCCCTAATCAACTCTATCTATCGCCTCTGTTGCATGTTCAACTATTTTTGAGTGTAGATATACTTCAGACTCTTATGATCTGAAAACACCTTAAAGGTTTCCCCATAAAGATAGTGACTCTAAATCTTAAGAGCAAAAATAACTCCACCCAGCTCCAAATTATGAGTAGGAGAGTTCTCCTCATACAGCTTCAGTTGCCTCGACGCATAAGATATGACCTTCCCATTCTGCATCAAAACATAACCCAAACCATTCTTTGAAGCATGGGTGTATACTTCAGAGTTCTCACTTCCCTCAGGTAAAGCTAGGATAGGAGCTGTGGTCAAACGCTTCTTTAAGGTTTGGAACGCCGTTTCACAACTCTCATCCCAATGAAATCTGGTCTCTTTTCTAATCAATGCTGTCATAGGCCTCGCGATCGTAGAAAAGTCTTTCACGAACCTCCTGTAATAACCAGCTAAACCCAAGAAACACCGAATCTCAACAACATTCTTCGGTGATTCCCACTTGGTCACTGCCTCAATCATGCTAGGATCCACCGACACAACCTCTTTAGATATCACGTGACCTAGAAAAGCCACTTTCTCTAACCAAAACTCGCACTTAGATAACTTGGCATATAACTGATTATCTCGCAAAGTCTGCAAAACTAACCTCAGATGCTCCTCGTGCTCCTCCTTGGTCTTAGAGTATACCAAGATGTCATCAATGAAGATGACCACAAACCTGTCCAAGAACGGGCTGAAAATCCGGTTCATAAGATCCATGAAAACAGCTGGTGCATTCGTCAACCCAAAAGGCATCACTACGTACTCATAGTGACTATAACGTGACCGAAAGGCTATCTTAGGAATATCCTCATCTGCTATACTCAACTGATGGTAACCCGGCCTCAAGTCAATCTTAGAAAACACTCCTGCGCCACTCAGCTGGTCAAAAAGATCATCAATCCTTAGCAAAGGTTACCTGTTCTTCACCATGACATGATTCAGCTCCCTATAGTCGATGCATAGCCTCATGCTCCCATCTTTCTTTTTCACAAACAATACTAGTGCTCCCCATGGTGACACACTAGGCCAGATATACCCTTTGTCTAACAGGTCATTCAGCTGCTTTTTCAACTCTTCCAACTCTTTAGGTGCCATACGGTACGGTGCTTTAGATATAGGACCTATCCCCAGTTTGAGCTCAACATTGAAGTCGATATCCCTCTTAGGTGGTAACTTGTAGAACTAGAGGCTTACTGACATAATCGACGCAAGAGAAGAATGAACAAGACTCACGAGAAATCCATGAACTTGAGAGAGATTAGAGATGATTAGAGTTACGTTGGAGGTTTAGGTTTTGGTAAAGTAATTATGAAACTGTAAATCCCGTTTTTATAACTCTAATCCTCTCTAAATCAAATCACGGAAATAATCACCGTCAGACCGGATACTTGGTCGAGTATAGAGTATACTCGTCCGAGTATCCCCTACTCGGTCGAGTATTCCCATACTCGGCCGAGTATTCCTGGACAGTAGCCTGACCAGAGATAAACGACGTATTACTCGGCCGAGTAAGCCATATTCGGCCGAGTAACAGACTTAGAAAACCGTAGGATTACATACACGCCCAGTTACCAGGTGGCGTATGTGTATAGAATACCGGAAATTGAACTCCACGACCCTTAAAGACCATTTCCCCATCCCTTTTATCGGTCAAATGCTTGAAATGTTGTCGGGACACACGTATTATTGTTTTTTAGATGGATATTCCAGGTTCTTTCAAGTGCAAATACACCCGAAAGACCAAGAAAAAATGACTTTCACATTTCCCAATGGTGTTTATGCTTACCGTAGGATGTCGTTCGGGTTGTGTAATGCACCCGGCACCTTTCAAAGGTGAATGATGGCTATCTTTGCGGATTTTCTTGAAAAATGCATGGAAGTCTTCATGGATGACTTTAGTGTCCATGGAGACTCATTTGATCATGGATTGATTAACCTCTCTAATGTCTTGAGACGATGTGAGGAGCACAACTTAGTCCTCAATTGGGAAAAATGCCACTTTATGGTGGAAGAGGGAGTTGTGCTTGGTCACATTGTCTCCAAGAGAGGGATTGAGGTTGATGGTGCTAAAATTTCGGTCAAATAAAAGTTGTCACGTCCCACAAATGTGAAAGGGGTGAGGAGTTTTCTAGGACATGTCGGCTTTTATAGGCGGTTCATAAAGGATTTTTCAAAGATAGCAAAACCATTGACCTCACTCCTTCTCAAAGACGCCCCCTTTGTATTTGATGATGTTTGCCTTGGGTCTTTTGGTAGGTTGAAGCTTGCTCTCACCACGGCTCCAATCATCCGGGCTCCGGATTGGAGCCTTCCCTTTGAAGTTATGTGTGATGCTTCGGATTTTGCCGTGGGAGCGGTTCTCAGATAAGTAGTTGACAAGAAACACCATGTCATCTACTATTCAAGCAAGACCTTAGACCAAGCTCAATGCAACAACTCGACTACGGAAAAACAGATGCTTGCAATTGTCCATGCAATCGAGAAGTTTAGGCAATACCTTGTGCGATCCAAGGTGGTGGTTTATACCGACCACACCGCCTTGAGGCAACTAATGGTAAAGAAGGATGTTAAGCCAAGGCTCTTGCGATGGGTTCTATTGCTTCAAGAATTCGATCTAGAGATAAGAGATAAAGTCGGGGCCGAAAATGTGGTGGCCGATAATTTGTCAAGGCTTACGGTGGAAGACCATGGAATAATTGATAAGAGTGGACCAATTGATGAATGGGTAAGAGACGATTCATTGATGGAAGTGAGTGTCAAGGTGCAATGGTTTGCGGACTTGGCAAATTATATGGTTAGTGGCTTCATTCCCGATGAAATGGAAGCTAGGGAAGGAGGAAATTGAAGCATGATGCAAAGAGATATTTTTGGGAAGATCCTCACTTATTCCGGAAGTGTGGGGATGGTATGTTTTGAATATGTGTGTCAAAAGAGGAAGGACTTGAGATTGTTGATAGGCTATATAACTCGGCCTACGGTGGACACTTGGCCACTTCAAAAACAATTGCCAAAGTGTTGCAAGGCGGGTTTTATTGGCCTTCAATGTTTAAAGACATTCATACGGTGGTGAAGTCTTGTGATTCATGCCAAAGGACCGGAAATATCGGAAACGAAATGAGATGTCATTAACTAACATCTTGGAGATCGAGATTTTCGATTGTTGGGGCATAGACTTTATGGGACCTTTTCCAAACTCTTGCGGAAATGAGTACATCCTAGTGGTGGTGGACTACGTGTCCAAGTGGATTGAGGCGGTGGCTTCATCGACAAATGATAGCAAGGTTGTGATGAAACTCTTCAAAGGAACCATTTTCCCAAGGTTTGGAACCCCAATAGTAGTGATAAGTGATGGTGGGTCTCATTTTCGTAAGAGCACATTCAAGGCTTTGCTAGAAGAACATGGAGTGCGGCACAAAATCGACCTTGCCTACCACCCTTAAATGAGTAAGCAAGTGGAGGTTTCTAACCACCAAATCAAAGCTATTTTGGAGAAAGTGACCAATAAGAGTCGCAAGGATTGGTTTCAAAAGCTACCGGATGTATTATGGGCCTTAAGAACGGCATTCAAGACACCTCTTGGCACCACACCCTACAAACTTGTCTATGGAAAAGCTTGCCACTTGCCAGTGGAGCTAGAACATAAGGCACGGCGGGCCTTGAAGGAAATGAACTTTAACTTCAATGCGGTCGGTGAGATATGGTTTCTCCAAATGAATGAGCTTAAAGAGTTGAGGATGGAAGCTTATGAAAGTTCTAGGATATACAAGGAAAAAACCAAGAAATGGCATGATGCCAAGTTTGTTAAGAAAGATGTGAGTGTAGGATACCTAGTGCTCCTTTTCTATTCAAAGGTCAAGGTATTTCCGGGGAAGCTCTGATCACGTTGGTTGGGGCCATTCAAAGTGACACATATTTCCCCTTGTAGCGCATTTGAGCTATGGAGCGAGGATGATGGTAGCTTCAAAGTCAATGGCCAAAGGGTGAAGTGATATTTCAATGGAGATGAGCTAGGAACGGTTGAAGTGCTCTACCTCGGGGACCCCCTCCCCGAGGAGGAATCAGAATGAGAACAAATTCAAATTGATAGGTTTGGCGGAGTTTCTCAAGAACCACCATTTTTTGTAAATATTAGTGTACATGCATAGTAGGTGCATGGATTACTCGGGGTTATCATCGCTTGGAAGTTGAGGTTAGAGTTTTGGAGGAGTTCTCGTGGTTTAATTGTGTTTGGGAGAGTCGATTTTGAGTGGACCGTAATTGGTACATGTTTGATGTTTGAAACATAAGATATTTGCAAGTGGTTATGAGCCTTTGGACAGGCGACCTATCTAGGATAGGATCAAAACCCGTTGGAACTTTTGTACATTATTCAAGTGAGAAAAAGTTGAGAAATTGGGAAAAAGGAGTCCCAGCCGGTCGACCGGCGGACGCTCCATGCCCGGCTGGGAACTCATGTATGTTGAATGAAAATTTTGGGGAGAAAAGCGAAGAAGGACTCCCAGCCGGTCGGCCGGCAGCTGGTCCACCGGCTGAGAGTCAGAGTATAAAGGGCGTGATGTGAAAAAGTTTTAGGGAGGACTCCCAACCGGTCCGCCGGCTGAGAGTCCATTTAGTGCCTTAAAAAAAATTTCGAAAAAAAATATGTAGGGTTGGAGTCGGTCGACCGGCGGCCAGTTGGTGACCGGCTCAAAACCCGCTGCTTCTTCTTGCACAAAAATCGTCAAAATAAAAAAAAATACTAAGGCTCTGAGCCGGTTGGCCGGCGGACGGTCCCAGACCGGCCCATAGTCCGCTGAACCGTGGCTTAATACTCTCCTCACCACTCATTTTCTCATCACTCTCTAAAATTCACTCTCTCTCTCTCTCTCTCTCTCTCTCTATACAAAACACAAACACCATCTTTTCTTCACCAAATCCACCTCAAATCATCAAATCCATCTTTAAATCATATATTTTAAGGTCCCAAAATACCTTTTAACCATATATCTTCACTCCAAACCCCATTTTTCAACATCAAAACACCAAAAAAATCAAAAATCAACACTTTTAAATCTAGGGTTAGCAAAATTCGAAAATACAACCTCATTTTTCGGGTAAGATCTATACTCTAGCATTGTTTGTTTAAGGCTTATTTGTCATTTTAAGCCTTCTGGTGAGAAAAATTTGGGTTTTTACTTGGTTTAAGAAGTAAGGTAATTATTTGTGAAAGATGGCACCAAGCAAGAGGGCTAGGGCCGAGGCTAGTACAAGTGGAAATGTCGTGGAACCCGACCCATCCTTTCCGAAAGTCATCTTCATTAGCGAAAAGCGTAAGGTAAGGTTTGCTCACCTTAAATCTAGTTTAATTGTTCCCACTAGATTCATTTGTCGCAATACTTTGAGGAGGCTTGGGTGGGACACGGAATGTGAGAAATTGTTCAAAGGGGTCGGGATGGGAGCATTGTATAATTTACACCGCCAAACTTTTGAAAGAATCACACTTGAATTTCTATGCTCTCTTGAAGTAGAAAAAAAATAAGAATACTAGCAAAATAACAGGTATATCTTTCCGGTTAATGAACAAGACGATGGAAATTACCCTTGCTAGGTTTGGTAAACTTTTTGGGTTGACATTTATGGGAAATCATTTTGCCCCGACGAGGCATGACCAAAAGGAATTGTGGAAGGAAATTTCGGGGGGAAATAACGAGGATGAGCCGAAAATGAAAGAAAGCCACATCCATAACCCAATCATCCGAACTTGGCATCGCTCTATGGGGTGCACCGTATTTGGGAGGCATGAGCCTCACAACATCGCTCCGATAAGCTCTATATCCTTGGGAGTTATCTAAGATAACAACCCACCCCATACCAAATTAACATTGCCCACTTGATGATTATGCAAAAGGTCGGAAACAATATCCGGAACAATTCGCCAATTGTGATTGGGGGTTTGATCACCCAAATTGCTAAGGAAACGGTAGGTTTTGTCGAGTCAAGGCACCGGCCAGTTGAAGGGATCACTACCATCAACAACAACCACATAACCTCACTTGATTGGATAAGATACGATTGGGATGATAAGAAAACCTACCTCTTGATTAAGAAGAATATGACTTCCATTGCCCTTCCAAACGCCGACAAACATATTCTTGAGCCGGACCGAGAGACTTACCTCCTTCCACTAGCCCAAGCTCCCCCTCCAACATCCCGACAACAAGCACATAACGCTCAAACTTACGGGAAAAATGCCCGGGGGCCAACCGAATCATCTTTCACCTATGATGCCCCTTCTATTGCCGGTACCTCTACACCCGACTAACCACCTCAATAACACACCGTGGATCCCTGAGTCACAGAGCTTATAGAGCGAATGAACCTCAGGATCGGAAAAGTTCAAACCACTCTTGATGATTTCCACACCCACGTCGACTCTCGCTTTGAGCAAGTCGACGACTCCTTGGGTCGTGCTCACCAAAAGATTGATAGACTTTATGTGAATCAAGCCCTAGGCAATTACCCGGTCTATGAAAACTATGCTTCCCGGAGCATGGTACCGCCCGATGGCCCTTTCCCTTCGTACTTCAACTTGCCAAACGGAGGGTATACCCAACCGGGAGTTCATGGAGGCCTCAAATTACGACTCGACTACTATAGTTACCCCTCCTTCCAAACTAGTGGAGGGTATGATTACAACCAAGAAGGAGCCGGTTATGGTGGGTCGGGAGCGGGTTACCAAGACCAAGGAGGCTCGGGTTCAGGAGGTCATGACAACCTCATTGATGTTGATGCTTTATATAGTGGTCAAGGAAGTCATGGTGGTTATGATGATCACGGTGGTTATGGTGGAGGAGGTAGCTATGGTGGCGGTAATGGATAAGTTGACCAAGATAGTGGCTATGGTGGTGGAAGTGGCTATGGTGGTGATAGTGGCTATGGTGACGGAAGTGGTTATGGCGGAGGAAGTAGTTTTGGAGGGTATGGTGACGGTGGATACTAAGGAAGTGGCGGCTATGATGATGGAGGCTGTGTGGTCGGAGATATTTCTTTCGGTTACTTGTCGTTAGGAGCACCTAGACCAAAACACAATTTATAACTTCACCAACAACTCTACAATTAGTAAAGAGGCAAGTAAAGGTCGGATCCTAAGGGACGGGAATTGAGATGAGATTTCTATTGCAACTAGCGGTGTCTTAAGGGTGTCACAATTGGGGTTTGAATAGAAGATCACTAAACTAAATAACAATGAAAGTAGACAAGCAAGATGAATTAAAAGGGATGTAAACAATTGATAAAAAGCGCTAGGGTGTCATGGGGTCATAGGGGATTCATGGGAATTGATCATACAAACATGTTCTCAAATTATAAGCAAGCAATTATTGTTATGATGGATCGAGTTGGTTTATATCTTACAATCCTAGGAAAGTTTGGGTCCCGGAGCCGAATCGATTAGATTGTACAACACCTACAAGTCGACTTAGTCTTCCCTACTCAACAACATGCATGGTCTAATGAGACTCGAATTGGTTTATGTCTTACAAGTCTCATTGAAAAGATAGGTGATGGGTAAAAAATGCAAGGATTCATAGGCTCGCATTTCATCAAACATAACATGTGCATGACTTGAGATCATAACAAGCAAGCAAATAAACCATGAAAGCATATTAATTTAAGCATGAATCATCCCCCATGTTGGTTTCCCCTAATTACCCATTAACCTTAGCTAAGGAACTACTCACTCATTATCATGTTGAACATGCTAGCAAGGTTGTCAATCATACCAACAAAGTGAAACATGATGAATAAATGAAAGTAATTAGCAATAATTAAAAAGGGATTAAGAGAATTATACCTACTAATTATTCCAATAATAAAGCAAAGAATAAAAGAAGTACTTGATGCTTGATTGAGAGGTTGTCAATCTCCCAATAATAACCCAAATAATCTTCAATTACCCAAAATAAAGGATGAACAAGAGAGAGATTAAGGAAATAAAACTTGTATTAAAACTTGATTAATTGTTGATTACAAAATTAAAGAGAGATTTGATTGATATTAACTACACTAAAGATTGCTAAGAAGAACCTCCTCTTCTCATTAGACTAATGGGGTATTTATAGTGGGGATTAGGTGTGTGAATTAGGGTTAACTAAGGGCTTAAATGACGATTAAGTCCCTACTTAAGGAAACGCCGGTCTTTTTGGAAGGATGGGCATCTTTCTTGAAGCTTGAAGAAACGAAATTGGTCTGCCTTGGAATCGGGGGCGTCTTCAAGACGGACGGGCGGATTCTGTGGTCTCTGCCCGGGCGTCTTGGGGTGAAGACGGGCGTCTTCTGGAGCTGCTGCCCGGGCGTCTTGGAGTGAAGACGCACGGATTGTGGTGAGGGAGACGGGCGTCTTCTGAGGAAGACGCACGGATTGCTGTGCAGTCTCATTCCTTCTTCTTTTCTTCCTTTTTCTTCATAAAAGCCTTGGGGATTTCCTCGGGGATGCAAGGATCTTTTCTCATCATTGCCCATCTACTATAGTATGTACAAAGGCCTTCTAATCTTGTCTCTCCTTGATGCTTGGTCATTGAATTCAATCAATTTAGTCTCATTTTGCCATGAAAATGCAAGGTTTGCACTCCTTTCCTACCAAGGACACAAAACCTCAAAGAATATGCAATACAAAGAACTAAAGATAGTAAATGACCTAAATATGCACTAAAAAGCATGGGAACGAGGCTAATTCGGGGACTAAATGTGCTCTAATTATGGTCACATCAAATATCCCCAAACCGAACCTTTGCTCGTCCCGAGTAAAGAGGTGACAAAGACTAGGACCATTATTTAAACTAACCTAATAACATAGCCGATATGAGACAATTAGCGGGTCTCATTCCGCCCCTTCAACTCACAACAAGACAACTATGAGGTAGGATGCCTTCTTGCAAGGCAAGGTGGGTCTTGCCAAAATGGCGACACATCCAAACATTAAGCACATAAAATCAAATAATGGATGCATCTACAAAAGAATAGCCACTTTTCTCATCTAAGTGGCGGAAATTATCTACAAGGGAAGCAATTCAAGGGTACACACTCCTTCATAGATGCAATTTGTTCAAACTACTAAGCCTAGAAGGATACCAATAAATCACCTCCAAGTTGTGTCAAGCTAGGGTACCTTTGTCCTCAATCGTTAAATGCTTTTGTCAAGAATAGATTCCCTATGGTGTTAGAAACACTGGAGGATCGCGGAATTCCCCCTCTTGCCTAGACAAGAAGAAGGGTCGTCCCCTCTTTATCATGCACAAAAATGGATACGATGGATAAAGGGATCAATAGATATTTGAGTTTCACTTTGGGAGTTTGCTTTTGTTTTCGTTTTTTTTCCCCCAATTTCTTGTGGCATTTGACATTTGAGAACACTTTCTTGCCATTTCTTTTGATTTTTGGCATTTCAACACTTGACAACTTTCAACTTTTCTTTGCATTTCTCTTTGAACATTTTCAAAGTCACCCCATATGTAGTGAGGGTGGCTTATATTTGAGGCTTTAGGAGTTCTATTTTTGCTCCTCTTTTCATTTGATGCATTTTTGCAAACTTTCTTTCACTTTTCATTTCATTTCTTGAACTCAAATTGATTTCTTTTTGTGCCCATTCCCTTTGATGACAAAAAATGTGGTAGAACATGGATGATGGATGGATGCATGGTTTCAAGGGTCACCTTGGAATAAACGGTAGCCAAGGAGTTATCACACCACAAGGTACTCTTGACTAGGCCTTAATCCATGGGTCAAAGGATACTAGCACGACACGTCCTAGGGTGTTTTACAAGTATTCTAACAAGCAAAGTCTTAGGAAGAAAAAGCATCTACTAGGGCCTATATACCCTTGTCAAGCTTCCCAAGTAGACGGTTTTGCAAAATTTTTCTAACATGCAACTACATGCCATGATGCAACTAGCATATAAACAACCTAATGCAAATGATTCTACCAACTAATATGCCATATAAACTAAATGCAAGTCCTAAGTTCACATTGTTATACCGCATCAATCAAAATAAAGCCACATAGTCATTAACATAAAGAGGAAAAAGGAGATTGGAAAGATCATACCATGCGGTCTTCAATATCCTCATGTCTCGGATGTGGCGTAGTCAATCAATGTGAACAAGGATAAAACAAACAAAATATATACAATAATATATACATGACTACACTACAAAGGAAATGAACTTGTTTTTGGTTTTTCGATTTTTCAAATTTTTATAGTTTTTCGAAATTTTTCAATTTTTTTGGATTTTTGAATAAAAGTTAAATTAGAATCCCCATACCCACACTAATATGGGCATTGTCCTCAATGGCCAAAATGATGGGAAATCATGCAAGCATGATGCATGAATTCTACACTAAATGCAAGCTACACTAATCTACACTACATGATGCATGGGTTTTTGTTTATGACGGAGAGCGTAATTTAGATTACCTCCCGTTGCGTATGCATGTACTTCCCCAAACCGAGTTAGACATTATTTCTAATGTCCTAAAGTTGGGTGTAGTTCATGCACACACGATGCAATGCATGAAACTAAATTTGTCATTTTGGATTTTCAAAAGTGGGAACAATAAAATAAGAACACCTAAATGGGGCCGAGGTGTTAGTCCTTTATGTTGCTAGGACTCAACCAACCATGATCAAGATAAAATAAATAAAACAAAGAAAGAAGTAAGCAAACCTCAAGAGGGTAGGAGCCTCCAAAGCTTGCTAACCTTCCACCATATCATCATTATCATCATCTTCCTCACTAGAAGTGGAATCATCACCACTTCCCTCTTCACTTTCTTGTTCACTTTGTTCATCATCCTCTTCTCCATCATCACTAGCCTCTTCTTCAATGTTATCATCAACAACCTCATCACCGACAACCTCATCATCACCCGGAATACCCCTAGATGCACTCGGAAAGAAGACCTCCCTATCCGCCCAACTAGGCAAAGCACATGAAGGATCAAGTAGTCCTTGCCTAGCTAAATGAAGGAGGGGTGGATATTGGGCTAAGTAAGCATCTTCCCGATCCTTAAAAGCTTGCTTGTGCATCTCTTGCATAAGTAGAGTCACATAATCTTTGCTTGCTTCAACACCTTCGGGTTTGAACTCTTGGTACATGAAAGGATAGGGTGGTGTGACAATGGAAGAGGAGGGCATTTCAACTTCACCCTTTTGTTGTCGGATAATGTATTTGGCTTCTTTTGAGAGGGGAAGGAGGTAGTTGGTCCGATGGACACTCAAACGACAAATCTTTGAAGGCAAAGTAAAAGATGTAGCCTCACTTGTGAGCCACCCATACTTGGTGTCAAGAGGGTTATGAGTAACCCACTTGTACTTGTTAATCATAGCATCCATGTCAATGAGATGACCACCTTTCTTTGCTACATACTTGCCATCCTTGTTGAAATTCGGATCAAAGAACTTAGCCAAAAGAGTGACTAGACCTCCATTCACAATAACCGTGGTGCCTTGCTTTCCACAATCAACATTTAGCCATCTTTGCACCAAAAGCCTTAGAGAATTGTACGGCTTGGTGAATTCCCTTCCAATGTTTAAGGCCGACTCAAGAAGAATACAATCGAGCTTGGTAAAGTGGTTGGTGTATTTTCTTGCAATGATGATATTTCCGATGACCTTATGCCACACTCTAATGCCCGGATGGTGGACTAATAGAGCGTGACTAGCATGATAGTTCTCAAATTTCCTTCCGGAAATCGCCTCCCAAAGAGGAGCGGGTCATACTTGCCAAAATTCTTGAAATAACTAGGTGAATCACTAAGACCCAATATATTACCCAATTCCTCAAAGGTGAGGCGCCTACTAACATTAGCAAGGCGGAACTCGATGTTTTCTCTTGTTTCTACCTTAGTAACTTTCAAAGAACTCAAGAATTCTAAGGTAAGGGAGGGGTATGTCAATTCTTTTGTAGCAAACAATTTTTCCAACCCCATGGCTTTAAAGAAGGCTTTGGTTTGTTCAAGGACACCCAACTCATTCAAGGAATCTTCACAAATAAACTTGGTGGATAGGAAGGATTTTCTAGCATACTTGGCAAAAGTTTCCCTATGGGAGTTAGAAGTGAAAATTACCTCCGGATAGTTCGAAAGTTGAGCAATTTCCGGAGTAGTTGAAGTTGTTGCTTCCAAGGGAGGTTGTTGTTGTTGCACTTCCAAGTTTGAACTAGCTACCACCATAGCCAATGAGGCTTTCTTTGCTTGAAGACTCTTTTGTCTTGTTGAGAGTGCCTTTGCCTTAGGTGCCTTTGTTGCTCCTTTTGTCCTTGCCATTGATGATTTAACCAAGAAAAGAGTGAAAATCTTCAATTTCCAAGTATACCCAAATCGATTTTAAGGTGAAAGGCTTTGCCTTTATAAGTTCAAAAATCGACTCAAAGGTTGAAGATTTTGGTGCTTGGTTTGATTTTTGTTGAAAGAGGAGTGATTAATTGTTGTTAGAAGGATGTTTTGATTTGATTTTGATGAATGTGGTTGAGGAAATCTTGTTTTGGTGATGGAAGAGATGAGGGTTTTGATTTTTGGGGTTTATGGGTAGTGTTTTGAATGAAGGAATGAAGAAATGAATGGGGGATGGGGGATGGGGTTTATAAAAGATCCAAAAAATTTGAATTGCAGGAGGAAGACGGGCGTCTTTCCGTCGGGACGCCCGGATTCTGTCTGTTCTGGCTTCATAGTTCTCGCCTAAAGACGGGCGTCTTTCAGCAAAGACGCTCGGATTGTCCAACTGCGGGACGGGCGTCTTTCACTGAAGATGGGCGGATTCCTTTCCAGTGATTTTTCTTGTTTTTCTCAGCCAAAAAGACGGGCGTCTTTTCTTCCAGGACGGGCGTCTTTCTGAGGACGGGCGGATTCTATACCAGGACGCTCGGATTTACCAACAGTCCCAAAATTTCAAATTCTCAGCTCAAAAGGACAGGCGTCTTTTGACAAATACGCCTGGGTTGCCTGAAGACGGGCGGATTCTCATGAAGACGCTTGGATTCAGCCCCTTTTACCCGGATTCAGTTCCATCCGTGTACTTGCATATCCCTTGTCATTTTTTCATTCTTCAAAATCCCGTGTTCTTCATTGTGGGGGCACTACTAAGGCATGAATAGACTAGGTAATTGCTATCCCCACACTAAGCTAAAGCACTACACATCAATTGAAATCATTAGTCCCTCCCTCACTTCTCTCAAAAATGATAATTATCTTGATCAAAGCATAAGAAATCCAAAAATGACAAAAAATGCAATATAAGAATTAAAATGCGAGTTAGGGAGTTAGAAATATTTACAAATGGTGGTTTAGGGAGGACTCCACCAAACTCTCATCCTTAGTGAGATGTCATGGGGGCATGGCCAAGGTGTTGTTGATGTTGCTCAACACCTTGAAGAAGTAATCAAAAGCTTGTTCATTATCATGATAAATATCTTCAATAGATCTTTGCCCTTGTTGTCGGTCTTGATCGATAGCATTACCAATATAGGGGTTGAAAATCCCTTCAAACTCATCGTCCCAAAGACCGCAAACTTCATCTACTTGATCACTAAATATCTCTTGAGTTGATAGAGACAACTTTCCCAATTTCTTGTCTTGGCCAATGAGGCCATCCTCTTCATTGCTTGACTTTGGTGAGCTTTTCAAGCTCTCTTTGTTACAATTCACTTGCTCTTTGAATGGAGCATCTTCAATTTTCTTCTTCCATTGGAATTCCGACTTCTTCCTATCATCTTTCCGGCTATAATGATCAACCATAAAACATGGTTCATGCAAACGGGGAGCTCTCATGGTCTTGTCAAGATTGAAAGTTATGCTCTCATCTCCCACTTCTAGAGTGAGCTCTCCATGCTTCACATCAATCACCGCACCCGCGGTGTGTAAGAAAGGTCTTCCTAGAATGATCGGAATGTTGGAGTCTTCTTCCATGTCAACAATGACAAAGTCCACCGGGATGAAAAATTTCCCAATTCTTACGGGAACATCTTCCCATATCCCTAATGGTGTCTTCGTCGATCTATCGGCCATTTGGAGTGTGATATTGGTGCATTTAAGCTCTCCCATCCCCAACCTTTTACTCACCGAGTACGGCATAACACTCACACTAGCCCCTAGATCACATAAGGCTTTGTTGATCGTGGTGTCGCCAATGGTACACGGTATTGAGAAGCTTCCCGGATCCTTGAGTTTTGGAGGTGAACTCCCTTGAAGTATTGCACTACTCACCTTAGTGAAGGCGATAGTCTCAAGCTTCCGGATCGACTTCTTCTTTGTGAGGATGTCTTTCATGTATTTTGCATAGGCTGGCACGTGATTGATTAATTCCGTGAAAGGAATTGAGACTTTCAAATTCTTCACAATTTCCATAAATTTTCCAAGTTGGTCATCAAATTTGGGCTTGGCTTGACGACTTGGAAAAGGAAGTCTAATCACAATGGGCTCCTTCTCCTTGACCTTGTCTTCATTTTTCTTTGAAATTTCTTCTTTTGATGGTCCTCCATCCTTTGAGTTTTGCACAATTTCTTCTTTGTCACTAGCTTCCACAACTTCATCCTCAACTTACTTCTTCGGTGCTTCATACCTTGTACCACTTCTCAAGTGAATGGCACTAACCGTTTCATGTCTTGGGGGATTACTTTGAGGTGGTAATTGCCCCTTTTGTCTTTGTGAGCTTGAAGATGCTAGTTGAGTCAATTGAGTTTCCAACATTTTGGTGTGAGCTAGAATGTTGTTGATGGTGATTTCCTTTGCTTGACTATCCTTTTGCATTTGAGTGAAAAACTCTTGTTGATTCTTTTGCATTTGAAGGACCGCTTTTTGGACATCAAAACCTTGGTCATTTTGTTGATTGTATGGAGATTGATTTTGGTAACCTTGGTTTTGGTTGTAAAAGGGTCTTTGATTTTGGTTTCTCATGGGAGGTGGGGTGTATGTTGTTTGAGGGTTTTGAACATTTTGGCTTTTGTATGAGAGATTTGGATGGAATTTGGTGTTTTCATTGTAATAGTTGGAATAAGGGGTACCACTCTTGTATGCTTGGAAAGCATTCACTTGTTCATTTGTTCCCCTACATTCACTTTGGTCATGTCCCAAAGTTCCACAATTCTCACATATCCCACTTGGGATTGATGAAGATGCCGTCATGGCATTAACATGATGCTTTGGTAATTTTGAGGCTTCTTCAAGTTTAGCCATAGCTTTTTCAAACTTCAAATTGATGGTATCAATGTGAGCACTAAGTTGAGCACCCAATTGAGTAACGGAGTCCACTTCATGCTTTCCTCCTCTAGTAGCCTTGCGAGATCTACTATATTGTGAGTTATGGACCACCATTTCCTCAATTTTATTCCAAGTTTGATTGTCATCAACTTCGGTGAACATTCCATTTGATCCCATGTTGAGAATGTTCCTTGAATCTTCATAAAGACCGTTCCAAAATTGTTGTACCAAGAACCACTCGCTAAGTCCATGATGAGGACATGAGCGACAAATTCCTTTAAATCGCTCCCAAGCTTCATACAAAGATTCTTCATCCCTTTGCTTAAAGCCCGTGATTTGAGCTCTTAGCATGTTAGTCTTTTCCGGTGGATAGAACTTTTTGTAGAAAGCTAGAGCCAACTTCTTCCAAGAATCAATTTCGAGAGTAGCCTTATCAAGGCTTTTCAACCATTGTTTCGCGGTGCCAATTAGAGAAAAAGGAAATAAGACCCATCGAATTTGGTCTTGAGTTACTCCGGTTTGAGAAATCGCATCACAATAATCGCAAAAAGCCTCCATATGAGAATGAGGGTCTTCACTAGGCATCCCCCCAAATTGGCTTCTTTCGACTAATTGGATAAATGCGAATTTGGCAATAAAATTTCCGATTAGATGTTGTGGTGTGGGAGTACCATTGGGTAGGTTCTCCTCGGTGGGTACGGAATGTGATGAAAACTTAGGCATTGTGGGTTGATTTTGTGTTGGATTTTGTGTTGGGTTCTCCTTACCTTCTCTTGCAAAAGGGTTGATGAACTCAATAGTATTTGGTTGAATAACCTCACTAACACCTCTAAAAGTTCTCCTAGCAAGTCTTCTATTGGTTGTCAAAGTCCTTTCAATTTCACGATCAAAGGGTAACAAGTCACCTTGTGACCTTCTAGACATGCAAAATATCAAACAACTCGAAAACAATTAGAACAAACCTTGAGGAGTTTTACTTCCCCAAGGCAAAGAAAGACACAACTAATAACAATATAAGAAAATCTAAATCAAGTTAACACCGTCCCCGGCAACGGCGCCATTTTTGGTCGGAGATATTTCTTTCGGTTACTTGTCGTTAGGAGCACCTAGACCAAAACACAATTTATAACTTCACCAACAACTCTACAATTAGTAAAGAGGCAAGTAAAGGTCGGATCCCAAGGGACGGGAATTGAGATGAGATTTCTATTGCAACTAGCGGTGTCTTAAGGGTGTCACAATTGGGGTTTGAATAGAAGATCACTAAACTAAATAGCAATGAAAGTAGACAAGCAAGATGAATGAAAAGGGATGTAAACAATTGATAAAAAGCGCTAGGGTGTCATGGGGTCATAGGGGATTCATGGGAATTGATCATACAAACATGTTCTCAAATTATAAGCAAGCAATTATTGTTATGATGGATCGAGTTGGTTTATATCTTACAATCCTAGGAAAGTTTGGGTCCCGGAGCCGAATCGATTAGATTGTACAACACCTACAAGTCGACTTAGTCTTCCCTACTCAACAACATGCATGGTCTAATGAGACTCGAGTTGGTTTATGTCTTACAAGTCTCATTGAAAAGATAGGTGATGGGTAAAAAATGCAAGGATTCATAGGCTCGCATTTCATCAAACATAACATGTGCATGACTTGAGATCATAACAAGCAAGCAAATAAACCATGAAAGCATATTAATTTAAGCATGAATCATCCCCCATGTTGGTTTCCCCTAATTACCCATTAACCCTAGCTAAGGAACTACTCACTCATTATCATGTTGAACATGCTAGCAAGGTTGTCAATCATACCAACAAAGTGAAACATGATGAATAAATGAAAGTAATTAGCAATACTTAAAAAGGGATTAAGAGAATTATACCTACTAATGATTCCAATAATAAAGCAAAGAATAAAAGAAGTACTTGATGCTTGATTGAGAGGTTGTCAATCTCCCAATAATAACCCAAATAATCTTCAATTACCCAAAATAAAAGATGAACAAGAGAGAGATTAAGGAAATAAAACTTGTATTAAAACTTGATTAATTGTTGATTACAAAATTAAAGAGAGATTTGATTGATATTAACTACACTAAAGATTGCTAAGAAGAACCTCCTCTTCTCATTAGACTAATGGGGTATTTATAGTGGGGATTAGGTGTGTGAATTAGGGTTAACTAAGGGCTTAAATGACGATTAAGTCCCTACTTAAGGAAACGCCGGTCTTTTTGGAAGGATGGGCATCTTTCTTGAAGCTTGAAGAAACGAAATTGGTCTGCCTTGGAATCCGGGCGTCTTCAAAGACGGACGGGCGGATTCGTGGTGGTCTGCCGGGCGTCTTGGGGTGAAGACGGGCGTCTTCTGGAGCTGCTGCCCGGGCGTCTTGAGGTGAAGACGCACGGATTGTGGTGAGGGAGACGGGCGTCTTCTGAGGAAGACGCACGGATTGCTGTGCAGTCTCATTCCTTCTTCTTTTCTTCCTTTTTCTTCATAAAAGCCTTGGGGATTTCCTCGGGGATGCAAGGATCTTTTCTCATCATTGCCCATCTACTATAGTATGTACAAAGGCCTTCTAATCTTGTCTCTCCTTGATGCTTGGTCATTGAATTCAATCAATTTAGTCTCATTTTGCCATGAAAATGCAAGGTTTGCACTCCTTTCCTACCAAGGACACAAAACCTCAAAGAATATGCAATACAAAGAACTAAAGATAGTAAATGACCCAAATATGCACTAAAAAGCATGGGAACGAAGCTAATTCGGGGACTAAATGTGCTCTAATTATGGTCACATCACTGTGGCAAAGGAAAAGTAGTTGATGATGATGAAGAGGATGAAGAGGAACTCGTGGATTATGGCTCGGATCTTGATTAAGCCTTGCATTTTGCTCCCCACTTGAAAATCCAAAGCACAAGTATGATCCCTTAAATCCAAATCTTTCATGCATAATTAGATTAGTTTGCATTTAGTTAATCTCATATAGTTGCATTCATATAGGTTTGCATTAGTATTCAATTACATGTAATATATTGTCACATATAGGAATGCATTCATATAGTGTAATTTGCATTGTACTTTAATTTTGCATTTAGATTTAAAGCATGTATTCCATCCTTCCACTAAAAACAACTAAAAATTCCACACATTTATTTTCATTGGAAATATGTAAATAAATAAGTGTGGGGAGTAAATTCTTTCATTTAAAAATCCAAAAACATGTTAATTATTTTCAAAAATACAAAAACCCAAAAATATGTTCTTTTATTTCAAAAAATTGCCTATTAACCACACTCTCTCCGTCATTGGAGGTTGTAAATATCAAGTGTGGTGAGGAGGCTAAACAAAAAACAAAAACATGTTATTTCAATTTCAAGAAAATTTCAAAAATCACAAAAACATGCCTTTTATTTTTCCTATTTCTTCCCTACATTTCGTTCCATTAAGGACGATGTAAATTTTAAGTGTGGGGAGGAAAATATTCACTTTGTGTATATTTATATATATTTACTTGTAAATTTGAGAAAATTTCAAAAAAATGCCGAAAAATAAAAAATTCCAAAAATTCCAAAAACATATGCATTGTATATATATGTTTTGTCTAACAAAGCAGCACAGGAACATTTGAAGCAAAAGGAGAATAGAAGACGCTTGGTATAACCGCTCCTATCTCATTCTCCTTTACTACCCGCTTCCTTTATTTTGTTAAATATATGGAGGAGGACGGGA
Source organism: Silene latifolia (assembly GCF_048544455.1). NCBI lineage: Eukaryota > Viridiplantae > Streptophyta > Magnoliopsida > Caryophyllales > Caryophyllaceae > Silene > Silene latifolia. The sequence continues at coordinate 54,285,088 of NC_133536.1, forward strand.
TTTTGTGCTTTGGGTGTTCCCTTGGGGAACTTGTGGTTTCTGTTGTTGATGTGCTGCTAGGATTTAGACAAATTTGTTGCACGTTTCAATTTCATGTCATTTACATTTCCGCATGCATTTGTAATATGTGAATATGTGTAGTATTTCCTTATGTTTTGCATTGAGTTTGTATATAAATGTTTGGTTAAAATGTGGTTTAGGGAGGGAGTATGATACTCCTATGATGAGATACGTCCCAATTGTGCCTTCCCCCTCCTCGTGGCTCGCACCCGTGTCCATATGGTTAGTACAAGGGTAAAACGGCATGTTTAACAAGTCTTGACCATCTTGTGAGATCGAGAGGACCGAAGGCTAGACCTAGACTTCGACCTAGCTACTTATAAGTGAGGAATAGAGCCTCCTTTGGGGTCGGTTCATCCATACCCGATCCCCCATTTAAGATTGTGAGTAGGTCTCCTCGCGAGACGCGTCATGTCAATATACATAAATGTGTCATTCATTCCTTAGACCGTGATTTGTCCTATTTTTGTGCACATTTTATGAAACAAACTCGTTGCATATATATTTTTAGCCTCACATTGCCAAATTGCCTTTGTTTCGACCCTTCAAACTAGCTTCAATTTTGTTTACCCCTTTTGAGCCTTATCCTTTCATTTGGCATACCTACTATACTAACTACAACCCAAAAACAACCAACCTTGATCAAGAAAGTTGTCTATGAGTTTGTGGTAGTATGAAGAAAGGGAATTGAGTCTTAGTTTAATGGATGTGTACAATCCATTTGTGTTGAAATTTTGGTTTCTAATTTCGCATATTGCTTGAATAAGAGGTTTTTGAAAAAGAGAAGAAAAAAAATAGAAAAGAAGAAAAATGTGAAAAGAAAAAGAATTTTACTTGTTATGTTTTTACATTATGTTTGATGAGAAAAAGCCAAGCAACAATCCTTATGCATCATTAAAGGAGTAGAAAAAGGCGTTGCAAAATAAAGTGGGCATTTGATGTTTTTCCTAAGTGAGTCGGGTTTACACAATTTTTGCTTGATTTGGGAAACCGAATTCTTTTTAGGGTGTAAACGTTACTCATTGGTTGCAATAAGGGGATCATTTTACGTTTTTCCAAAGTGAGTCGGGTTTGCACAATTTTTGCTTGATTTTGGGAAACCAAATTTTTTTTAGGGTGTAGACGTTACTCATTTGTTGCAATAAAGTTGGGAAGAAGGGATTTTGACAACTCCTTGATATGAACTTCACATTATCCATCGGTGCTTGCACCAATCCCGTTCCGACCTATCCCTAAGCCCCGTTACAACCCTGTGTTTCATTTTATGTGCATTCTTCCTTTTTTGCATCTAACATGGTCATAGGATAGGATTACACATTAGATTGCGGGCACGGTTCACGAGTCATAGTAGGAGAGTGTTTTGGTTACATTTTGCAAAAGAAAAAACTCGTTATTCAAATGTGTGATAAGTGAATACCGTGAGGAAGTCGGTAGTCTAGGTCCCCTTAGTCATGGGTCTCTCTTGGTTGAATCTTGAGTCATGTCATGTAATTATTGTAAGACTAGCCTTGTTTCCCCTTTCCCACCTTAGAATGTGTTTCTTTGACTTATGTGGTCACATTTGGGTTGCTTGTGCCATCCTTAGGGAGTTGGCACCTCATTGGGATTTTGAGATGGTATCTCCCGACATAAGCCTTTCATTTTTTTTTTTTTTTGGAAATAAAACGGCCGCTTAGATGAGGAAAGCGGTTTGGCTTTTTGTGATGCATCTTATATGTTGATTTGTGCTTAAATGTTGGATGTGTCAAAAAATTTCCGCAAGCCCACACTTGCCTTGCAAGGGACCACATACCTCATTGTGTTTCGTTGTAAGTTGAAGGGACGGAGAAGGCCCGTTAATTGCCTATCATCGGATATTATTAGCTTAAATTAGGTAGAGGGGAAAATAAGAGACACAAGTTTTGCTCACTTACTTGGGGACGAGTAAGGGTTAAGTGTGGGAATGTTTGATGTGCGCTTATTTTGTACCATTTTCCCCCTTCTTCCCTATGAATTTTGTCCCTAATCTAGACGGTTTTGACCTCTTTAGCTTGAATTTTATACCCTTAGTCCCATTCTACAAGTCTTATGTCTCTCCTTGAAGGTTTTGAGCCCAAGAGGACTAAAGGATCTAGCAAAGAACCTCACAAAGCAAGCATGGGGAAGAAGGTTGAAAGAAGCAAAGAAGGACTCCCGGCCGGTCGGCCGGCAGCTGGTCCACCGGCTGAGAGTCTCCCCCAGGAGTCGGTCCATGGCTGGCAGCTGGTCATCCGATCCAGCATAGCTATTATTCAAGAAACCACGAGAAAATGCAGGGATTTCCCAGCCGGTCCAAAGCCGGCGGCCAGTCGACCGGCCCAGACCCCTTTCCCCGCATTTTCAACTCTTGTAATTTTTGACCTTATTTGGTTGTAAACTATAAATACCCCCTCCCTAATTTCATTCGACACATTACCCTAGATCTAGAATTCTCTCTAATTTTATGCAAGTCTCTTAAGCAAAGTACTAATCTTTCCTTAATTAAATCTTAATTACCAACTTAATTAGTTTAGATCTACTTAGTCTCAATAGTTTACCCTTGAGTATTTGGGGTGTAATTGAAGAAGATTGAAAGATTTCTTCCATTATTAATACAAGACTCAACCTTTCTTCGCTGTTGGTATAATTACTTCTCTTGTTAAGTTTATTTATCAATTGTTTACATTTCTAATTACATCCTTATTGTTGTTTCATTTATTATCATGTTTACCACCATGTTTACTTGCTTCTTTTCAATTGTTTACATTTTCTCTTTGAGTATGTGTGAGTAGTGACCCCCTAGGGTTTAGAGGGAACCTAAGTAAGGATTAAGGTATGAATATGGTGTGTTAATGTTGGTAATTGGGTAAACTATTTGGCTTTTGTTAACATGAATAGAAGGTGTTTGTAGGAATGTGTGAATGAAAGTTCATGTTTTTCTCCATTTTATGCTTAGTGTCTTGTAGAACGAAAGTTTACATGGATGCTTGATAGTGTGTTTACATCAAATTTGAATGCTTTGTGAGAGCTTTGTGTCCATATTTAGGAAAGTGTAAGAAATTAACTTTCTTGACCAATAATTACGCATTACCCTCCAATACCGATTCTTACCTTAACTTGCTTAGGGGAACCCGTCAACCCTAGTTTTTAATCAATAGTTTACATCCTATCATCTTAACTTGCTTGCTTTTAATTGCTAAGTTCTAGCTCAATCGATTTCACCTCTCTCTTTTTATTAAACCAAACTTGGACTCGAACAAACCTTGTTTAAGCCCACACCATCCTCGTGGATTTCGACCCCATTTATACTACTAAATTGGGCTTGTTTTTTACCCGAAAACGACGACAATTCCGCGCATCAACATCTTATCCTCAAAGATCTAGCTCAAACAATTGAAGATTTATCTCCCATTTCTTGTTCTTGCTCTCCATTTGTAAGTTCACCCTTAAACTTTCTCCCTTATTCTTATTTAGTATACCTTAATTTCTCTAATGTATGGTCTTAAAATTAATTAGAGTTGTGATTAATTAATTAGGGTTATGACTAATTAATTAGGGTAATTAAGGGAGTTCATTAGTATTATTGTTGTTGTAGTAATATTAGTCATAATTTGTGTAGGAGGAGACTTCATTGACGAGCCCTTCTAGCTTGGTTGGTTGATTGATTGAAGACTAGGAAGAGGTAGGGTTTCCCTACTTAGCTTTGATGATATAGATGTTTGTTTGTGCACTAATTACCATTAATAATGACATGGTAGTTGCATTATAACATGAGTAATTGTAATTAGGGTTTGATGGTATGTTATTGTTTGGCAATATTTATACATGTGGAAAAATGGGTAAGCATTGTTGGTATTTTATTGTTAGTAGATTGCATTACATGTTTATGAGACATTGGTACAAATGGAAATTTATTGATGAATTGATCATTTGTTATATGTCATGAGTTGTGTCATTGGGAAGCATACTACTTGTTTGTAATTGTCATTCTATGTGGTGTTGATTCTTGGAGAATGGTTGGATTTGGCATTGGTTGTTGAGCAGACATAAGACGGTTGGAAGACCGTTTTGCGCTTGAGACGCCTCTTGGAGCTTCCCACTCCAAAAGGGATGTGCACGTTGAGGACTTGCGTTTGGAGGGACTCGTGTGGTTGAGGTATGACGTCTGACACGGGATCCGAGTCGCTCTCGGGCCCGGTACCACGGAGTGTTCCGAGTGCCTAGTTGTGTGATGCGGTGTTGTGTGCGTGTCCCTGACACCGGTGTTGGAGGTGGATACTTGAATTGTTGTACGTCATTGTATAAATCTTTAAATGCATATTCATATAGTTCATCGTAGTAGCATGCCACTCATGAACATTTGTATTATTGGAGCTAACCAAAGTGTTTTCAAAATGTCTGTGGTGAACCATATGATGATTTTTGCTCATATGGGCAGCAATGAATTGACAGGTTAGCCTAGCATATATGCGGAGGCTTGGGAGCCATCTTCACCTTGTTGTCATCATGCTTGTTGTTGTCTAGTTTTTGACTCTTAGACTCAACTTTTCATTTCAATATGGTTGTAATTAAATGGGATAGTATTTGCATCTCTTAACATGTAACTAATTATCTGACTACAACTAATCTATTTAAATTGTTGTTGTTTTAGCAAGATTTCACACGGAAGTATTGTCTTGCTAGGGGAATGTTTTGCAGGGTGATCTAACTCAATTAACAATGCCTGGCTAGTACGAAAAATAAATAAAGAGTAAGCAATAAAATGAGACACAGATTTATACGTGGAAAACCCTGGGAATAAGTGAAAAACCCACGAGCACCAAGCCAGGAGGGATTTTCCTATGGTTTGATGTATCCTGGCAGGGTGATCTAACTCAATTAACAGGTCATGACCTCATACGGACTAAATTGACAAGTAGATAGTGACCGCCTCCCTGTGGAGATCGACCCTACTTACTGGTAGCTTTTGTTAGTGTATCTAGGTATTTATTTTTGGTACTAAATGACGATATCAATTACCTCTTGGAATGTGAAGGGGTTTAATTGCCCTATTAAACATAGTGAAGTGAAAGATTTCTTATGGACAAATAAAATTGATATTATAGCTATCTTGGAAACTCGAGTGAAAAGTAACAAAGCTACCAAAATTATTCATAAACATTTTAGGGATTGGATTGTCATATGCAACTATGACAAACACTATAATGGTAGGATTTGGATCCTTCTAAATCCTAAAACTACTGCTAGTCTGCATAAGAAGATTGAAGCCCAGTTTATTCATTTGCAAATCCAACATCATGAATCTAACTTCAATTTCTATTTGAGCATGGTTTATGGGAGTAATAATGCTCAAGAAAGGGAGCAGTTGTGGTCAAGCTGAAGAGCTATCAGTACTCATGAACCTTGGTTGGTTCTTGGGGACTTTAATGTAGTTAGAGACCCGGATGAAAAACTTAGCAACAATCCCCATGTTCTTCAGGAAATGCTCACTTTCAGCTCTTGCCTTTCTACTTGTCATTTGGATGACTTGTCTAGCACTGGGTGTGATCTTACTTGGAATAATAAACAAGACCACCAGACTAGGGTATGGTCAAAATTAGACAGGGTTCTGGCTAATGCAGGTTGGATTTCCTTATTGCCTAATTCTTTTGCTCATTTCTCTGAGGCTGGCATTTCTGATCACTCCCCTGTGATTGTTCAAGTCTCTGAAGATAAGAAGATTCATAAAAGATTTAGTTTCTTAAATAGCTGGATAGACCATCCTGACTATTTTGCTATTATTATTGCTGCCTGGAAGACTGATATAAGAGGAAGCCCTATGTTTTCCTTCTTTGACAAGCTTAAATCTGTCAAGAAAGCTCTCTTTGTTCTTCATAAAACTGATTTTGCTAATATTTCCCTTCGAGTTAAAGAAGCTAAGGCCAGCTTGACTGATTGTCAATCCAGGCTTCTTCAAGAGCCCTTCTCTGCAACTCTCATTCAGGAATAAAAATCAAAGCTTCTGGACTACACCACTCTTAAAGCTACCGAGCTTAATATCTTTTCTCAGAGAGCTAAGATTAAGCATCTCCAAGGAGCTGATTGTTGCTCTAAATATTTCTTTGCAAATATTTCTGAAAGAAGGCACCAGCAAGTGATTGGAGCAATCAAAGATAAGACTGGCAGACTTCAGTTAGGCTCTGATCAGATTAATATGGCCTTTCAAGACTATTATGTTTCATGTTGCTCAGCTTGATGAAGATTTTCTTTCATTAGGTAGCAGAGTTTCTCCTTCTTACAGTGCTGATCTTATCAAGCCTATTTCTCCTCAAGAAATTAAAGTTGCAGTATTTTCTATGGATAAAAATAGCAGTCCAGGAATTGATGGTTTCTCTGCTGATTTTTTTAAATCAGCTTGGCCAATTGTTGGTGAAGACTTTTGTAGAGCTGCATCTAATTTTTTTTTCAAACAAATCATATGTCAAAGCAAGCCAACTCCACTGTGATCTCCTTAATCCCAAAGAAAAGTACAGCTGATTCTGTTTCTGATTACAGGCCTATTTCATGTTGTATAGTTTTTTATAAAGCTGTAAGCAATGTCCTTACTAACAGGCTCTAAAACGTTTTGCCTTCCATAGTTGGTGATGAGCAGGCTGCATTTATTAAAGGGAGGAGCATTTTTGAAAATATTATGCTCTCCCAATCTCTTGTGAAGGGTATGGGAGGAAGAACATCTCTCCTAGGTGTTTAATCAAAGTAGATATTCGAAAAGCATTTGATTCCTTACAATGGGATTTCATTGCTAATACTTTGAGAGGGTTTGGCTTCCCTGATACATTTTCAAAATGGATTATTGGTTGCATTACTAATCCCTGGTATTCTATCAAGGTTAATGGGGAGGTCTCAGGGTTCTTCCAAGGAGGTAGTGGCATTAGGCAGGGTGATGCTTTGTCACCTTACCTCTTTGTCTTGAGCATGGAAGTGCTCTCAAGGTACCTCAGAAAAATTTGTGACAGACAGCAGGTTTTTTATCACCCTAAATGCAGTGGTATTAATCTTACTCATCTTATTTTTGCGGATGATTTGATGATTTTCACACGAGGGGATGTGCTCTTTGTCAATGTTGTGACTGATACTCTTAATAACTTTGCTCTGATTCCTGGTCTTACTGCTAACACTGATAAAACCTGCATATACTTTAGAGGACTGGCTAAATAGTATTCATGATCTTATTCTTAGAAATACTGGTTATTCTCAGGGTGATTTCCCTTTCAGGTATCTTGGACTGCCTCTTAACACGTCCAGAATCACCACAAATATGTTTGATCCTCTTCTAGTTAAAATTCACAAAGGAATTCACCATTGGTCTAACCACTTTATCACCTATGTTGGTAGACTGCAGCTAATCAATTCCATGGTTTTTGGTTTGGAGAACTTTTGGTGCTCAAGTATTCTTCTTCCCCAGCAGATATCTAAGCACATAAATCAATTGTGTAAAGATTTCTTTTGGGGTAACTGTGAGGGGGGCAAGAGGTTAGTTTTCAAAAGTTGGAAACAAATTTGTTCTCCATTTGCAGTAGGAGGATTTAATGTGAAAGATCTGTCAGCTTGAAATTTCTCTCTTTTGTGTAAATGGATTTGGATACTTTCCTCTCCTGCTCCTGGTAAATGGGCTCATTGGATTAGACGTTATGTGCTCAAACAAGAGGATATCTGGCATGTTCCTTTCAAAGATTGCTTCTCTTCCAGTTTCAAAGGAATTCTTACTATCGGTGACAAATTAATCAGTCTTGCAGGAAATATTCAGAATGCTACAACTATTCTGTACATTTGGGTAGCATGAGGTAAACTCAGCATGAAGAAGGCATACCTGTTCTTCAGAAATGTCTCTGCAGTAGGGCCTTGGGTACAGAATATCCTACACTCCAGAATTCTTCCTAGTCATCTAATTCTTTGCTCCCTTAGTGCCCAAGCTCAGCTTGCCAATGTTGATAATCTAAAGAAAAGGGGGTTCCATCATGTTAACAGATGTGTTCTTTGTGAAGTGGCAGAAGAGTCTCATTCCCATTTATTTATTCAATGTGCCTATTCAAAGGCAGTCTGGCATGCTCTCTTGGCTTGGATGAGAATTTCGAGGCATGGCAAACAGCAAATGGTTGAACTGAGCAGTAGCCATTGTCTAGGAGGAGCAAAAGGTTGGAAAATTGTCTGGTTCAGGACTTCTCTTGCTAATTCAAAGGATTCAGTTTCAGGTTGCTGTTTGAATGCTAATGTGGAAACAAAACCCAGATTATAGTCTTCTAGTTGCTACACTTTGTAAATTGTACTTAGTCTATTATTCTCTTTCAGATGTTTTATTTTCTAGTGGTTAGCCTTTGCACAAAAAAAAAAAAAAAAAAAAAAAAAAAAAAAAAAAACTCCTCTACAAGTTCAGTCCCTAAACAAACATAATAATATACATATCAACTTCTATCCTTAATCGATTGCATAATTGTGATTCCCCCAAAACCCCCAAAATCTAGGTTTTGGTCTCAAGATGCAATTATTACAAGAAATTCCTAAATCCCAAGTATGTCTTCCTAGGATGATTGGAATAAGGGTAGAGGACTTAATTTTACAAATAAAAGGAAGATTAGTGTAAACTTACCTAGAGAATGATTAGAAAAGATAAATCCTTGCAAAATCCCCCAAATCTCTCAAGAGATACAAAAACAATGTAATAATAAGGAGAAATAAGGTATTTGGGTGAGTTTCTAGCTGAAAAGGTGATAATGATTACGCATGGACTATTTATAGGGAGCCCACAACCCTAGGTTTAAAACAAAACAAAACCGAGCGAACTCCCCAAACCGGCCTGACTCGATTGAGTAACATGACCTACTCGGTCGAGTGGCAAATATACTCGGTCGAGTTAGCCCAGGGAAATATGGAGTATTACAATGTTGGTCTCAACCAGGATCCCATTAAGTCGGGTGTCCTTGGTTTCGAAGTGGTTGTGTCGCGTTCGGTACCACCGTTTGAACGAACGACTGGCTCGATGATTGGATTATCGGGGACTCCGGCCACCCAGGATTGTGTTGGTGCCTTGTTCCTATCCAGCGTCTTCCGAGTGAGGTATTTCGAAAATAAGTCTTTTTTTCAGGGCTTTTAGGTAAAGATTTTTCATAAATGGCGCAAAATTGTTTCGGGTCAAAATAGTCGAGTTAGCGTTGTTGGAATCCGGGCTGAGTCAATGCGCTCCTCTCGGATGATATCTCGGGTCGATTATTGCTCTCTTCGGAAGGTTCATGTACACGTAGCAAACAGGGTCGGGGGTGGGGGTCATTATGTTACTGGTGAATGGTCGAGACCTCGCTTGGGGCTAAGATCTCGGTGCCCTCTCTTAATAGCTTAAGCAGTCTTATTTCTAGAGAGGGAAAGATATTAGTGAGAAGTCTGTTTTTCATTGATTGGTGAATAGTGAGGTGTTTATAGGAATCCATGTGTATCTCAATGGATGACTTGACGAGTATTTGGACCCGTATGGTCCCTATTTGGTACGCTGGTCGGATCGCCTAAGCGTGCCTTATCAGTATGATTCCAATTAATGTGGAAGAGTAACATTTATTCGCAAAATATTGATAACTAATAGGTTTTACATCATCATTTAAGAATATTTATTTCTTTATTTATGATATTATACCTATACAAATACAAATTTTCAAATTAATATAATGGTAAAATTTTACAACCATGAGTAAAACTGTAAAATCACTATTTCTCAAACTGTTTTGAAACTTAAAATCGTAGTCTCCTAGAATTCAATCGGGATCGACCATAATAAAGATTAGAGAGTATAGCCTATAAGGAAAAGAGATTGTTGTGGGTAGGAAGTCGTGACAAGGATGCAGAAGAAACGTGTATAAACTAGTAACCTCCTCCATTCCTCTTGCTTTAAATCACTCTGATCGCACTTCACAACTCTCACTCACATTTCTACTCACTTCAATCTTCTTCTTCTCCATTCCCCATTTCTACCATTTTCCAGGTATTCCCCTTTTCTTTTCTCCTTTTTTTTTTTTTTTTCTCCTTTTAATTTCATCTTTCCCTTCATTTCCATGCTTGCCCCTTTCTTGATTTCGATGTTTTTCATGCGATCTACAGTACATCAACTTCACCAATTTCCATGTTTTTTTTAATTGATCTATTATTTTAATTTTCTATTATGTTAGATGAACTTTGAAAGAATTGAATCGTAAATCCTAACATACCAGTCTTAAATGAGAATTTATGTTTAATTTAATCATGATGGGATAATTAAGTAATTGCATGTCCTTGAACTACCTGAAAACCCTCTGTCTTATGCTCCATGATCTGTTTTAAGCACATACCGCCACGGTGCGGAGGGCGTAGCAGAGGTTACCGTCTTAATCATTTGTTTAATTTTGATTAAAATACCCGTAAATTAATGACTGAGAGAAAGAGAATAACTTTTAGCCCCAAACATTAAATTCTGGTTTGGCTACTTAACTGATGTGATCTCATTTCATTTGAGACCAGGGCGGAGCAATGCAGTACAAGAATCTAGGGCGTTCGGGTCTTAAGGTGAGTCAGCTATCGTACGGAGCGTGGGTGAGCTTCGGCAACCAATTGGATGTTAAAGAAGCCAAATCCTTACTCCAATGCTGCAGAGACCATGGGGTGAACTTCTTTGACAATGCTGAGGTTTATGCTAATGGCCGAGCTGAGGAGATCATGGGCCAGGCCATCCGTGAGCTAGGATGGAAACGTTCCGACATTGTAATCTCCACCAAGATTTTCTGGGGAGGTCCAGGTCCCAATGACAAGGGTCTCTCCAGGAAGCATATTATTGAAGGCACCAAAGCGTCTCTCAAACGTCTGGATATGGAGTATGTGGATGTCATCTACTGCCATCGTCCTGATTCATCGACCCCTATTGAAGAGACTGTCAGGGCCATGAATTACGTCATTGACAAGGGTTGGGCCTTCTATTGGGGTACAAGTGAGTGGTCGTCTCAGCAGATCACTGAAGCCTGGGCTGCTGCTGAACGTCTTGATCTCGTTGGCCCTATTGTTGAGCAGCCCGAGTACAATTTGCTGTCGAGACACAAGGCATTATATCTTGCTCTTGCTCACTTTTTTTTATCTACTTTATTTTACCCATCTTTGATGCTAATGGATACTAATTCCGTTTAATTGATTGCAGGTCGAGGCTGAATACCTTCCTTTGTATACTAATTATGGTATCGGTCTCACTACTTGGAGTCCTCTTGCATCTGGAGTGCTCACTGGCAAGTACAACAAGGGCTCCATCCCCACAGATAGCCGATTCGCACTGGAAAATTACAAGGTCAGTCTACTTTCAAGTATTTTGGGACCTTTTTTTGTATCGCTTTCTGCTACTTCAACTTTTGTGAATCTTGCTCAGTTTGTTGGTTTGTCCATTTTCAATTGTTTAATTTTTCGTTCCTATGAATAGTATCTAGCTAGTTAGTATCTCACGCATCAACATTGATGAGACCTATAATAATTCACCCTCTAAGCATAATGCGACTATATTGCGATAAAATATTGTCTCCGTATCCGTATCTGTTACAGCTAAAATGTGGAATTTTATAAGATAATTTAAAAGATGGTATCAGAGTTCATTTTTTTTTTTTTAAATGAACACTTCATAAGCATGGGTGTATCTACGGGGATGCACTGGGTGCGCCTGCATCCCCCATTATTTCAAGAACATATACTCGTACATATTAGCTTCATGATATCTCATGCAGAATGTTGTATCTTGGTGGTTAGCAACTTGGTTTTTTCCCTAATGGTCATAAACGTGTGAAGTTAAGTATAAATTACAATATAATTAATATACTGGTTGCGAAATTATGATTTATATGTTCTATTCGATAATTTTTATCAACGGTTTTCAAAAACTCCATTATCTATAACGGAGATGATAAAATATAATTCCCCTCAAAAAAGTGGTGGTTTGGATTGTTTTACACCCTTGTTGTGAATTATTAAGCAACGGAATCTAAAAGCCGCTACTAACACGATGTTTTATTTTTGTTGAATTTTTGCATCCCGTTTACCGTTTCTCGATACGCCACGGTTCATAATAGAGATAAAAGGTAGGAAATAAGATGGTAGGACTATGTCACCGATAAACAACTCAAAAAGTGTAGAATGTTATGTTTGGGGGCGAATCAAAAAGGGAAGATTAAGTGACTGGGGATTCTCGTGTCACCAATAAACTTAATCGTAGATCTCAATTTGTTATTTTTTATTTTGTAATACTTTAATATGGAGACTCTCGAAGAGAAAAAACTCTATATGCTGTATTTGTGAAACTCTGTGTTGGGACCAACCCAGTTTCCAACCGTGTTTCATGGTAAGTGAGACAGCCACTTTGCTTAGAGTCCGTCTCCTTTACATTAACCTCGTGAATTCCTATTGAGCGTTGGCTCCTCTTTTTTCAGTCACTATACTTTTACCAGTCACTATATCTAATTTGTACCTTGTAGCCCCAGATATGCTTTAGTGGCACTTGCTCAATCATCTTTTTTTTTCTGGTAAAACAGCCCATATTAAAATATTATGTTAGAATTTGATTATTTATAGGGATGTGTGGCGAAAGAAAAAAGTCATAACATAAGCTTACATAAAGTTACTAAAGAACTGTCGTAATGCTAGTCTAAGAAAATATGGTTTCGTACTTGTTTAGCATCAGAGTAGTCCGCGTCAGACTTCCTACTTGTTTACTCTCTTGGAAAATATAGCTTTGTTTATATTTTTCTTGTTTGTATATCTTCTATGGGGCTAAAGATTCATATGCATTATTGTGATCTGATGCTAGAACCTAGTCTTTGTTTCTCTAAAGGTGCAAGTCTTTGCTACTTCTCAAAGTAAATCTGTGAATCTTGTGGAACCTTATCTCTCTTTTATCTGATAAATAGCGTAACCAGTCATTGCTAGCGTCAGCAAGTTGACCTAGCTCCATCGCTTTGCATCTGATTCACCTCAGATGATAAAACTTAATGCACCAACACTCAACTCGGTGATTTGTTGTGCGCCACTTATTGATTCCCTTAGATGTTGACCACTCTTATTATTCTAGTCTTTTCTTGCATCCATGTATCATGATTATTAAAATCTCGGTTTCTTATTTGATTTCAGAACCTGGCAAGCAGGTCCTTGGTTGATGATGTGCTGAAAAAAGTCAACGGGTTAAAACCAATTGCAGAAGAGCTAGGCGTGCCCTTATCTCAACTTGCCATTGCTTGGTGTGCTGCCAATCCTAATGTGTCGTCAGTTATAACTGGCGCAACAAAGGAATACCAGGTAACTCTTAGATCTTTAGAACTACAACTTTTTTCTGTGTCTACACAATAACTGATAAAATGTATGATATATATGAGTTTACTTACTTTCCTCTTTGTGTTTTTACCCCAAGTAACGCCTGCAAACGGATATAGAATTAACTAAATAAAGATGCATTTACGGAATGACCTCTATGGCTCTACCTGGTAGCAGAGTTTACTTATATTGTACTCCCTCCAATTCTTTGGAATTGCAACATTTCCACTTTTGAGATATACATGGAATTGCCTCATTTCTATTTTTGGTCATATTTTTATTTTAACACGACTCTACCTTATTGAATGAGACTCACCTCCCTCTCATAACCTTAATAATTGTTGAAATTCCAAGGAATTGGAGGGAGTATAGAATATGTTGAATCATGCCATCTGTTTGTGGAGAAACTAAGGGGCTTGCTTAACCATTGTTGGTCAAGAAACATTTCATTATCAAACTAGGGTCATCTCGAACATTTTGGCCTTACAAAAGACTAAATTTAAAGCTACGGCGTAAATTATTTTTCCATCTGTCCCCATTAATTTTTCACGTTATCCTTTGGATCGGCTTTGTATGTAAGTTAGTCCAAGACTCACTCTCGACCTCCCAAAACATATTTAACATATCTAAAATATAGCCGTCAACTATTAACACGATAGACTAAAAATGGAGGATTATTATTCTCAATGCAATTTTCATAATGGGTCATATGAAAATAGCCATTGTGTGTACTGCATAGGGGTAAGGTTGCATACATCCGATCCTCTTACCTCGCCATTTGCATAAACTCTGGAGACACTGGGGTAATGTTGGTTTTGTATAAAGCTGTCTCACTCCAGATGTGTATTTGTGCGACAAACAAATTCTGCCTTCGGTTAGACCTCTTAGGTGCGCCCTTGCTTTGACCTCTTAGGTTAAACCCTATAACTAATTTCTCACTGATGCAGGTGGAAGAAAACATGAAGGCTATTGATGTCATTCCTAAGCTTACACCTGCTGTTATGGAGAAAATCGAGGCTGTCGTGCAGAGCAAACCTAAGAAGCAAGAAGCCTATAGATGAGAAGGATCTTGATAGTCGATGGTTCCCTCTGAGAATTGTGCTGTTGCAGTTCAAACTGGACAATTGCAGTTTTCATGTGTTAGTTTGGCCATTGACTCTAAAATTGACTTGTCTTCTGTTCGTGAATTGAACTTGAGAACCTCTATTGAACTTGGTTTATGTTGCTCTATATTTGTGGCGTTCTAATTTTCTTCGGTTTGTTTTGTCAAATTTTTGTCTGTTTCTCTGCGTCTTTGCTTCTATTTTCTATGCTTTGAACAATTGAGCCTGATGTCACCCATCAAACCGAAAGAGAGTTAGGCACAAGTGCACAACTCAACTTCAAGAAAGTGTTAGTCGAAAGGTTTGCGACTAAGTACAATCAGTTTTCTCTTCACCCAGGAGTGTGTTTCTTAAATTTTAGCTATTCCCATTTGTTTAACCAAATTTGAGGATTGGTTAAAAACCCCAACATGGGTATCTATAATGCTAGTAGCGGATATAGAGAAGCGATTCTTGGATCTCCTAGGGTGAGATGTTGTAGTCGCAATTTAGGACGCTCAAATGAGATGGTTAAAACTTTTATCAAAATTGCTGTGGAGATTACCAGGACTACTCCTGGAGAATTTTTATTTGGAAAATTCTTAATGACGCTCTTCTGTAGCTGTAGGGTTTGAACTCCAAAAAGAAAAAATTTGTATGTTGCCTTTGTTCTCAAATTCTTATTGAAGACGGCACTAATGGTCGTCTTACACAATAAGATGGTTCAGATCATACCGTATTTTTAAAATGGGCCACCCAATTATCTATTGTTATCATTAGGCTATGCTTAGTCAGTAGGAGACCATTTTGTATAATATATTTTACGGTTTTTTTGGGTCAAAAACTACCTTATATTTAGGGGTATTTGTAAAAAAAACTACCTTATATGAGTACTATTTTTCGTGTTTTAGACTATGTTTTCTTCTTTTTGGATCAAAGACTACCTATGCTGCAATCCGGTGAGACTTGGTCGATTTGGCGACATTACCCTTATCTCACATGACTCGGTTAACATCAAACAACAATGACCAACTGCGTCCAAAATACAATTTAACTTCATACAAGCAAAATTTATGTTTTCACCTTTCAATAATTACGCTCATTTACTAAAGTTAACCGTAAGTACATCATGACTTCCCAAAATCGAGCCTAAGCAGATTATATATAAAATATTTATGTGAGGTAGGTTAAAGCTGGAACACAAATTCTCATTGAAGACGGACACTATCCGTCACGAGCTGAAGACGGATAGTGTCTCTCTCACAAAATGAATGGATAGTGCAAGTGGGGAAAAATGGATATCCCACTTGCCCTCCCACTTGCATTTTGTGAGAAAAAATGGATATCCCACTTGCACTCCCACTTGCATTTTGTGAGAGGGCCACTATCCATCTTCAGCTTGTGACGGATAGTGGCCGTCTTCAATGAGACGGACTGAAGCTGGAAAACTAGTCAAACATGTCTATACTCTTAGCGCATGTAGTTTTTGACAATAAAGAAAAATGTTGTTGAAAACAAAAAATATAATATAAGGTAGTTTTTTTACAAATACTCCTAAATATAAGGTACTTTTTAACAAAACAAAAACTCTAATAAAACAGTAAATTGGTAGGTAAGTCAACTATCTATTGGGACGGAGGGAGTACTAGCTTGAAACATAAAAGGTCAAATTTTAAGCTAATGTTTAGAACAGTCATACGGATTACGGAGTATTAAGATCAAACTAGAATAGCTCATTCGGTTTTACATCACATTATAACGTCCAGTTAAACAACGTTATACGGAGTATTAAGATCAAACTTCCTATAATGTTTGAACACCGTTGAAAATTACTGACCTACCGCCATCAAAGCGAGAGAAGAATCTGATGATACAAGTGTGCCTTTTGTTGTATTTTTGCACAGTTGCCCAAGTTGCCGGAGAAGCTAGTTTCCGCAATTTGAAGCTTGGATGTACCGAATCACTCCTACCAAAAATATAATCTAACATGGCGAACAAGAAACTA
Organism: Silene latifolia; assembly: GCF_048544455.1. Classification (NCBI taxonomy): domain Eukaryota; kingdom Viridiplantae; phylum Streptophyta; class Magnoliopsida; order Caryophyllales; family Caryophyllaceae; genus Silene; species Silene latifolia. The sequence goes on from NC_133536.1 coordinate 54,301,564, forward strand.
GAATTTGAAAGGAAGACGAATTTCAACCACAATGCTGGTAACAACGAATAACATATACAACATTGTCACTGTAAAATGACTTAATTAGATACATGTGTAGAATTTATGGGGAAAGAGGTATTGACTACAAGTGACGGAAAATATTACAAATATGACCTGAGAGATTGGAAGCGCCTTGGCTTTTGAGGTTGAGGTACAAAAGTGATAAAACTACCAAAATGTGATACTAGATCTTTCGACAAAATGACACATCTATCCCTGCTTCCCTTTCCTGTTCTAAGTTATCAACATCTTATGCTTGGTTTTTCTCCCAACACTTCAGTAAAGCACAACACGAAGTAGGCCTGGCTGAGGTTCAGTGTAATCGAGACCTTCTTCTTGGAGCAGATAGCGCTGAACAGCTATTGGAAGTCTTGCAGGTGTGCGAGATCCTCTAGTATGATGTCCCGTCCCAACACATATGTAAACAGGTCTCCGGTGCTCCCCCAACCTAGCTGCTTCATTCCTTAGCTTATTAAGGTCAAGCTTCAGCATTTGAATCGCTTCATTCACATGCAGTCCGTGTAGATCTATAACATCCTGGTTTCTCCCACCACCACCACCACTTTGCAGCCTTGGGCTAATTGGGTTTCTGCAAAGTACCCCTTGTAGAGATCAGAAAATGCTCAAAACGTGGAAATATACAGAGGCAATAAATAATCATATTACAGATAGTACAGCATCACGGCAGGTAGGCAACTGCTACCCTAGCTTTTAGAGAAGGGAATTCTGAGAATGCTGCCAGATCGACCACTAAACAAGAGAATGAAAGGATAAAATGGACTGTGAGAGGTACTACCTAAGAAATATGTGTGGTTACTTTCAGATAACAGATACACTAAAACGATTAGCCCTTTCAGTTGTATACGGAGCAGAATTTTGACCACTAATGTCTTAACTTTTAACCTTCGAAATTATAAACAGACTGCTAACAAGAATTATTAGTGATAAAAATAAAAAGCTGAGTAGAGGGATGTGATGGTATTGTTCCTGCAAGTGGATGCATATGTAGTCATCATGCATTAAACCTTATCTCCCTATGATTATCAAAGCTTAATATTCAGTCCTCTCTCACTGGACGCTTCCATCCGAGGTTACAAGGTTCGGTTCACTGAACAGATTGAAGTAGGTTACAAGGTTTGGTTCACTGAACAGATTGGAGTAATGCTACATAGAGTGAACTGGGTTCGGAAAGAGTAGTTTGATGGTACAATATTACCCCGGTGGCTCAATGGGGTAAGGGGGAGTCAGACGTACACAGTCTAACCCTTGTGTTAGCATATTCAAAATTAAATCCCAATAGTAGACCCGCACACGATCCCACCTTGTTTTAGCAAAAAAATTTAAAAAAATTAATTAGTCTTCCAACAAGCCAACTGTTCCAACTTCCATGTCTACTCAAATAATAAGATAATACTACCTTTAGCAAGTTAAAAGAAAATATCCCAACTAGTCACGTCAGTTAAAGTAAGAAGGAAAAAAAAAAAAAAAAAAAACTAATTTCTCTACTTAATTTCATGACAACTCGCTTTAAAGCAAAATAAATTAAAAATTCATTTTCTCCTAACGTGTTCATCAATAGCTTCCAAGCTTGTCATCTTCTTTTCGACTTCTATTTCGAGGACCTAGGTACACATTCCTCTTATTCTAGTACCTTCCATGGCCCCTTATCACTCCCATCACAAACTGGCCTAACAGTTCACCTGAAATGCCGTTTTGGGGTGTGAACTCAAGCGATCTGGCGGCGAACGAACCCTGTTCTGGTACGCGCGAACCAGTTCGAAAATTCAAGCACTGAACTCTGAACCATGCAAACTGCTACCACCAATCGGTATGACAACACCAACTCCAGTTCTACCGTGAATACCGTAGTTTGTAACCTTATAGAGCTATTTCTCTGGATTAATTAAATCACAAAAATCCCTACATTAACTGCTAAATTAATTCTCATTACCCTTGTTATGGCCCATTAGACACATGGTCAAAGATTAAGAAGACAGCAACAAGTATGGAATTGACTTCGTTCACTTTAATGTCCATGGCAATCCATCACCATTAAGAAAGGTGATTTTTGTCAGTAGTAGTTACAGCCTAAACAGAGCAATGGAGTGACAACACGAAAAAGCATTTTTACTTGATTTTGCCATGAGTCATAGAGAGTAAGATAGGAGCAGTTTTTAACCATACACAATAAAAACAGGCCAGCAGTACAGAATACTTTGACAGAAGACGTTTTTAGTATTTAACTCTCTTCCTGAACAATATGCTGCTAGGTAAATTTGTAAAACACACTAATAATTAGCTCAAACATTAGCACATGCATCATAACAACAAACCTTTCACGGTATATCGACTCTCCAGCTTTACAATGAGCAGCCTTCATCTGCAGGTTGTACGCTTGCCCTTTCACACTCAATTCTTTGGCTAGTGCTTTGTTACCAATTAGGTAAGCCTGGCGAGCCTGGATAAGAATATCAAACATGAACCTTCCTCAGTAAAAATAGCACATAAATAAAAAAAGAAAAACGTCAATATTACTCACGATAATAACAGCCCAAGGAGTAGTCACATGAAAAAATAAATTGTATTAACATTTTACATTGCATGAAATTGCGTTTTCAGCTAAAATTTTGAAATGCAGGTAATTTCTGACTCCGTAAGAGTAGAATTCTACCCTAAACCCCAATCAAAGAGAAAAGAAATGTGAATCTCTGCTACTGCATTAATTGCGAAAACAAAATGCTAGGCAATTAGATTACATAAATGTAGTGGTAACTTACTTAAGAGAGACAATCAACTAGAGAGAGTTGAAAGAAAACCAAATAGGTGAGAGTTATTGAAATCCACATATGTACACTAAACATCTAGCTTAAAACGATGGCATTAAATCTTGGAGACTCAGTCTCAGAGTGGGTAGTCACAACTCGACCATGGTCCTTACACCGTAAGTAACGCCTGAAAACACTATAATGATAACCTTCAAATCTTTATAATAAGATTGGGAGGCAGTGTTGCTGCCTACATTTTTAGTACCATTCTTGAAACCACTAAAGGTCAAGTATTATATGGCAGAGGTGATTAGCATAAAATTTGCCATGCACCCAATAAGGTATCATGAAATCCATGATATCTTTTTAACAGAAAATGTACAGTTTGGATTCTGTCTGCATGTAGCTTAGCATTTTTTAATTAACCAAGTGTAAATTATGAGTATGAGACATTCAATGAACATCTACAATTTTTTTCTAAGATGATAGGCTATATGCAAATAGAATTCGGCATTAAGGAAATAATACTGTACATGATGTCAGTTGAATAGCATACCTGTTCAAAATAGGCATTCCGTAAGCGAGCACGATCCCGAGCTTCTTCTCGCACCTCGGTATATAAGTTGGCTGCCAACTCAGTAAGTGTTAAAGCATAGACATATTCAATGTAAATTTGATGCAAGAGACGGAAAAAAAAAATTCATAAGATTTACCGACTGCATCTCCAGTTTCAAGCCAAGCAGGAGCTGCTCGGGCAGAGCCACGGCCCTGTGTTCTATCAGAAAAACTTCTTCCAGCACCAGAATTGTACAAGCCAGCTAAAGTTTGGGAACTTCTACTTGAACCAATGGCAGCATCAGCTGAACCATTTCTGTCATACTTCCAAAACCCAGAGTCCTGAGACGCTAGTTTACGGACAGCCGAAGCAAAATCAGTAGCACTTTTGGCACTTAAAGATGGACTGGATTTAAACAAAAGCAGATTGTCCTTGTCAAAGAAACCATAAGGATTAATGGTTTGTTGGAGTTCATCTCCAGTATATTTTTGCAAATTTGTTTTGTTGTCCGGAACAGGAAGTGAGGGAAAATCCGTTGATGTGAGGTTTGGAGCTGATACAGTCTTGACATTCATATTCTGATTAGTAACACCATCAACTTGAAGCTACAGAAACCGTCAAAAAAAAATACTTGAAGCTACAGGCCAATGAAAACGAACCCGCTAGAAGTACATAAAGCAAAGCCAAAGACCAAGACCGCCAAAATCGTGAGTTGGGTGATTCTACGATAATAATGTTTACCTCAGAATTTTAGAAAAAGGCACAGAGTCACGAATAATACTGTTAAATCATCTAAATTTGAGAATTCATCCCATATAGCAACATACATGATGGGTAAATAACAGCTTTAGATGCTCGAGAGTGAACATCCCTGAACCCCTAACTACTAGATCAAATTCCACAAGGTGTCTTGAGCAACTCTGTTTCCAATGTTTGGCTGTCTGCTCCAATTAGTTGAACCAACAAAAGTTAATTTCATGCATCAAATGAACTGATGTAGAAATTAACAATCCTATTTGTCTTTGCTCTCCCTTTCTTTCCTCATTTTTATCTACTTACATTTACAATAGCCAGACTTTGAGACTATCTGAGTTTAAACAAGACTCTACAGAAACCCATAATTCAATAACCAGGGGTTAACCTCTTCTTATAGGGCGAGTTCTTACAAATCAAGCTTTCATTGGTTGTCCTCTTCTTTCCTAAAGAGCCTAAAACGACCAATATGTAATGACGAACACATCTTAGTGACAACACGGAGACCAAAAAACAGAAGTCAGTGACTCAGGTATGTCCCATACAGAAACAAGTGTAGTAGCTTACCTCAAGCTGAGCTAGCATCTCGAAAGTCAAATTCAGGTCACAGCAATTGGCAAAATATACCTCAGCCAGGCTTTCAACGGCGAAGCCAGGAAATTGTGAAGCCAAGAATTCCACAGGATTCATGTTGTTGTCTCCAGCTAGAGCAGCATCAGTATCCAGGTTGTTAGGGTTGATATGTGTTGTGCTTTCATTGAAAGAGGATCCGTCACTGCCATTACCCAAGTGATGGCCAGGGGCAAGGTGTTGCATTTCCCAAGGCTTACTGTTCCTTTGAAGAAAACTTGTGGATGATGGATTATCTCCATACATAGGTAGGGAATACCCCAACTTGTTAGAGAAAGCAGTGGCATTTGAACGATTTGGGGAAAACTCTGGGTGACCATTCATCATGTAACCAGTGGCCCCAGCAGCAGCAAATCTGTTTTCCTCGCTGGCAGCATGCAAAGACAACCCTTCAAGAGAAAGGCTGGCATGATCGTCCTCTCCCACATTGAAGTCAGGAGTGATGTCATCAGGGAGCTGCTGCTGCCAATACTGGCGAGCTTCATCATCGGAATTAGCTGAAATTGATGACTCTGATCTATCTAGGATCTGCTTCCCAGAGGACGCAGAAGCGGGAAGCTTGTCTGGAATGGGACTAGAAGCAGAAGATCTAAGGGAAAAGGGAACAAATTCAGCAGCATTGGGATTTAGTGAAGTTCCTCTTGTGAAAGCCCTCAGTTTGGTTTCAGCGGTAGGAGACACTTGCTTAGATAAGCTCATTCTTTATCAAACCGGACTGAAATTAGTGCACATATAAGACCGTAAAAAGAAACGGCTACGGGAGTTTGTTCAAAGATCACCAAAACCTGCACAACAAACTTGATAACTTTAGTCAAGTTCATTTATAGAATCCAGAAAACTAAGTGATAAATTACTCTTCTCGGGTGTTTGGGAACTGGATTTTATTTTAAATCCTTTTATGTGAAATCGACAAAACCCAAATCCATTGTTTGTCAAATGTTGAGAGTATCAATTCTGAATTCGTAATTAAAATTCAGTCTGGGGACAACATGGGATTTTGAATTCTAAATTTGTAACTTAAAGAACAGATCAATCATGTAGTAACCAACATCATTTCTTAAGCTGTTTTTCGGTTGCAATTTATCATTTTGATAACCTAAATCATCAAATTCTGGAACAACCTTAAACACATCCAACTACTCATAACAACACGATATACCAAGTTCTAATACCACCTCGTTAGGACAAACAAAAACTGTCAAAATTCTAACACTCTAGAAGACCTCATGAGTATCTTGACAACTCTTAAAACTTGATGAGAGAGAATGCAATGCCCTTGAACACTTCTTGACTCAGGTATGTCATTGTCGCAACTTCAACAGCAGAAAATACAAGATAAGATCAAAGAAAAATTTCAACCCTCAAACTTTTTAAAATTCTTATTTAGTATTTCTTGAAAATCTGATTGTAAATAGCATATACATTACACATATATGAAGAATGTCTCAAATGCTAGCTTGCATCACCCGTCATCCCAAATCACAATTACAAACTTCATAAACACCTACATAGAGTCGGGGACAATATTCTGCATGAGCTTCAAATAGAACACAAGAAGTAAGCACTCAAAACACATTGCCCCAATAAACAGGGAATAAACCCAAACCAATTCTCATATACGCAATTGTACCAATTAAATTGACTTCACCACCTGCCTTAAAGTTGAATCAATTACTTTTAAACTACCCCACCACCAGATACATCCTGTTTGACTTGCCAAGGGAATACCTATCATCATACCTCCACATGCAACAGTCATGGAGTACTCTCATCAAAACGTAGGCTTCCTGACGAAGGTCGCCTATCCATGACCTCTAAGCGAGGTAGCCTAGATGCGTGATAGCTAATATCATCTTGATGTAGGTTTCCATAACAAGAAAGCCAAGCATCATCCATTCCGTGCTCACACATGGGAAACAATAACTATACTGTTCAAACACTCATAATAATGGCATCATAGCAATTTCCACAAGGTCACTGAGACACTCACCAATCAATATCTTTAGGACAACATGGTTCAATAGCGCAACTTCACAATATGTAGACTATTGTCATCATCATCATAATACAACTATAACCAGAATTATATCATTTAATAATAGCCAACAATTCAAATTAAACATTGATCTAACATTGTTTAATCCCTAAAATCATCATAAAAACACTAAAATATGATCATACATAATTGAATCATTATCAACTCACTAAACCGTTAAAACATTGGTAGCTTAATAGAAGAGGAGATCATTAAATTTACAAAAGACAACCCAAAAACCAAATATAAAGATATGACGCGGACAAATTCTTGTACTAGAGGGTCTGAGATGGTTTCTCAAGAGCGCAATTGTGAGGCACAAATAACAAAACAAACTTTAAACACTCCCTTAAGACTTGAAGGCCCCAACTTTTGATATCACCAACATATTTCGTCATTACTATATATGAACATATACGGAGTTACGGACAACACAAAATTACAGCTAAACAACCGCAAAAATCGATATCACAGTCACCCCCAAAATCTGTCATTAAAGCAACGAATTAACTTATTAACACTAAAACATGACAGTCATAGCTAAACATTCGACCCCATCGTCGAACGGAACAACCACCACCAACACCACCACGCCATCTGTTCCGACAACCACGACAAGTCTCGAACTCGATAAAAACCACTAACCTAATAACAGCAACAATAACAAGTAAAATAACACCAAATATCAAAATCGATAAAGTACATCACATCACGAAACGCTGGATTTCGAGAATTCATCACAGATAACGTGTAATGTACAGAAAGCAAACATATCATCAAAAAAACACAAATTAAACGGTAAAAATACAGTACTACCTCGCTGATGATGATCAATCCGAGTACGATTGGAGTTCAGCCTAAGCAGATGAAACAGATTAGATCGAAATTAGCAAAACCAAAAAAAAAAATCCCCAAAAAAACAGCGAAAGAAGTAAAATCCATAAATCTAAAAGAGAAAAACTTACGAATCGGAAAGAATGTAATTGGCGAAAAAGAAAGGGTGTATGTGGTGATTGTTAGAGGTTTAATGGTGGTAGAACTATGAAGGCATCGTGGTTGAAGAAAGAAGAGGGTTGAAGTTCAAGTGCTGAAGATATGAAGGGATTAGCTATTGTTTTATGTCAAATGTCACTATGTTCCCCAAGCTGACCCATACACCACCAATTTCAATGTTTAGGGTTACTACTACTACTACTTGCCTCACTTGTTTCATCAATACTAGTGCTTCTAATATACTCCCTCTTAGTCTGATTGTTGATTCCCTTTCTTTTAGGCACCAACCACACAAAACACCCTAACCCATATGAAATTGGATTTGGACCACACAAAACTTACCAAAAAAAGGAAAGGGAAACCAACACCCGACTAGCATGAAAAAAGAAAAAGAGGAACCAACAATCAGACTAGGAGGGAGTACTTGTTTAGTGTAGCACAAACAACGAATCGGGCCGGATTAGATCGGATTGAAACGAAGGCCTTATTTTGGATCAAATGTTGTTGTTAGAGATTTCCGAATTGAATACTTTCATATTTGATTTAATATTTCTTTTTCTTGAATTATATTAGGATCAATTCAATAATAGATAATCAAAAGAAGTTTTGTCCACGATGTTTTAAGGTAGACGGATAGGAGCAGAACCTCTTACATGATCTCCATGAACTATTGTAAGCCAGTTCATATCTACCTAAAATGGTAACGTAATCAAATAATATCATCCACAGTACAACCATAGGTAAGTCATTCCTTCCATGTTTCTACTACTTCAAAATTTTAGTAATCGCCATACAATCAATGTCATAGATCATCATCCTTATTGTAAACCTTCAAGCGCTACAACGACTTCCACAATGCAAGGCTACATCGTCTCCCATTGTTGCAATCATACCATCTCTCATCTCAATTGAAACAACATGAATTAATCAAATAAAGGCGTGAAATGACTCAAGTTTTGAATGAAAATAACATAAATAAACAAAGACCCTTGTGGTTAATACAAACTATAAATTAATCATTACTGTATAAATCCAAGATAGTTCGAGTTTTACCAATAAAATGTAAGCAAATCACATGTAAACCAAAGTTAGTTATCAATACATAAATCCAAAGTCATTTATTAGTTCATTTAAGTTGGTGATATTTCCAACAACTTAAATATTGAGTACATTTTCTTCCAATGTTCTATTCTCAGTCATTCCAAATTCCTTGGTAAACCTCTAGTCACCTTTAAATCTTTTTTTCTTCAAAAGGTAAACGGCGGAATCTTCTCCCCGTGCTTGTTCATCACTATTAACCAATTCATCAACTGTTTACCACCAAAGTTCCCTTTTGATCATATACAAACATTGACCTATAACAATGAACATAACCTTTGTCGTGAACTTTTTACTCTTGTGCATGTTATATAAGGTTCAGCTTTATCCTTTCCAAAGTGGTATTTTGCACTTTTAATGGTCATATCAGACTATTTTTCGCCAAAGTGAACATTAATGTTCACATGCTTGAATTTACAAGTAGTAATACTCTATCAAAATATAACTTTGACAACACAACGTTGAGTTTGTGATAGTATTACAACGACTCATCTTCTGGTGGAAAACTAAGATTAGAGGTGTTCAAAAAGTGGTTTGGACTGGCAAACAAGACAGATTCGGAGCGGCCGGTTTAAACCGATCTGGGCCCAATGCCTTATGTTCTAGTCTCTAGGTCCACAAAATTATGGTTCGTTCTCCAATCGACCAGTTTGATCCAATCAGGTGCAAATTTGGAAAGAAAACTACCCTCCCTCCCCAATCCCCCCCCCCCAAAAAAAAAAAAAAAAAAAAAAAAAAAAAAAAAAAAAGCCTAACTGTATGCCTTGTTTGGTCTCATACAATAAAAACCAATCTAATGGATTCCGGTTGAGTCTCCTCCAACCAGTCGATTCTCCTGGTTTGGGTTTTGGGTAGTCCAGTCTCCAAGTTCTTCCAACCCAGTCCGATCCATTAACAACATTAATTAAGTCTCCAAGTTCTTCCCACACGGTCTGTTAACAACGCTAATTAAAAGCTACTTAGATGTAATTGTGGAAGATAATTGATTTATGTGTGGCATTTAATTTCTGCATAAATTGACTCATTGTCTATATCTCAACCACTCTATTCTTTTTGAGTATTTTATTAACTTCTGTAGATACGGTAAAAAAAATGGAAAAAAATCTAGTAAAAAATCATAATATTCCTGGTCATTTCCACATAAACGATTCGTAAGTCTTAACAGTGCACAATATTACTTGTACCTGGTTCAATAGCACGATATCAAGTTTCTTTTCAAGATTTTGCAAACGGTTCTAAAAAAATTGGGTTTTCTCACTGGTACCCCTAAAGTATTCGGTTTTTTCACTTGTACCCTCGGTATTTTGGAATTCCCAGTTATACCTCTCAACTCCGATCATTAATCACAAACGTGACCATTAATGACAAATCCGTCAATTACTCCGTTAATAAGCTAATATGACATACACATTTTACCATTCTCTTCCAGTTTTTTAATTTTTATACCTTTCTTGTCTTCTCGGTAAAACCACTTCCGTATTTCTCTTTCTTTTTTGAAAAACAAAAACCTTAATTGAATATGCCGGAAAAAAAAATTAGATCAAGTTTGGAATTTGTGGGACTCGTTTCTGCTCAACACTCTCTGTAAACTCCTTTCATACGCCATTGATTGTAATTTTTATTTGAAAATTCAATAAAATCTTCTTTCAACCTGTTAAAGCTTATGAACATTTGAACTTATGTAGTGTTTTTTCTCATCAATCGTCTTGGTAGTAGGACATGTTCACCAGGCAACCACTTGATGAAAGTGTCACACTCTAACATTTTAAAATAAGTTGTATGAATCCTTATTTGTTAGATGACCGCAAATCTTCAATACCTCAATTTCTTCCACTTCAATTACAAGATTGATTTATAAATTGAAGGGCTGAGGATTTTTACTAGATAAATAGGAAAATAGAAAGTTGAAAATACTAAGGAAAACCCGAGGAAGAAAAGTGTAGTGATTTTTGGTGGGCAAAGACTCGGTTAGTTGAAGGGAACATAAAACATACAACAAAATTTAACGACACATAAGCAATTGACGGAACACTTAACATGAATTTATAGTTAGGTCACATTTGAGACTAATAACTACGTTTGTGACCCGTAAAATTCATGGGTTTATCTTTTTTAGTTTTGTTATTTTTATCGTATTTATTTATCTAATTCTAGTATTTTCTTCTTCATATAGCCTTCTTTCTCCATTGAAATATCCCTACAAAAAACAAAACAAAAAACCACTGGGTGATTAATAACAAACAAAATGGTGGACTTTGATTTATGTAATATTAACCTTATCGTTGTTAATTTAATTTTTCCCGTAAATAATGAAAAAAAGAGGGCATTGAATCATAAAGATGTAAGTGTATTTACCTTTGAATATCTCAACTCCACAAATCTTGATAGCCCCTAAATGGAACAAAACAACATATATGAGAAGGTTAAAATGTGAAGAATATTTCATAACCAATGGAACTTAAAAATAAATATAAAAATTATTAATTTAAAACCTTAATACACTTATCTTTATGCTGATAAAATGATAAGAAATATTATTGACACATATTTACAGTTCTTTTAGCGATGGGGGCAAAAAGATATTGGCTTATTTTGGCTTACAAATGTTGTCTTCCATCAAACATTTATAACCAAATGAGTATGCGTTTTATGACTTTTGGCGTTTTTTTTATTATTATCAAATTTAATATATACATAAATATGTAGCATAAAGTTTTATGACTTTTGAGCATTCTTTTTCATTATTAGCAAATTTAATATAGACATAAATATATAGTGTAAGGAGAAACGAAATGTAAAAGGTTTGCTTTAATTTTTTTTTTAACAAAATCCACATTGCATGAGAAGTGTTTAGGGACTTATCTTACGAAACTAAAATATGGTAGATATTTTGCCTTGTTTTTTATTTATAAAATTATATTTATAGATTTATATATGTATCCAATTAATGAAATTGAGCAAGTTTATTGCAATAAGATTTAAGAGGGAATTGCACATATAAACAGTTTAAAATTAGAGTGATGTAAATTTTTATTTGTCGTTTAACCTATTCTAATTTGAAAAATTAAAAGGTCAATGTTTAATGTTAAGTATTTTATTATTTGCCCTTAATCTTTACAAATTCTTTATTATTTTATAAATGGCGTAAACTTAGAATTATGTGATATTTATCTGTTGCTTAGAATATTCTAACAATAAAGTAGAAATTTAAAATTTTGTATGAATTTTATTTGATTTTTAATTGTTGTTTAATTTATCTAGAAATTAAAAAGGCCAAATTTTAATATTTGTTATGCTATTTGCATTTATTGTTTTAGATTTTTTTTTTGTCTCACAAATTTTGTCATCCATCAAAAATATATAAAAAATTGAGGATATTTTTTATGACTTTTGAACATCCTTTTTCATTATTATCAAACTAGATTTCATGCCCGTGCGTTGCACGGGTAACTAAATAGTGTTTTATTTTTAAGTGAGTTGGTAAAAAATGGAACTTTTTGCATCTGAAAAATATGTGTTTTTTCGTAGAATAACTATTGACTTTAGGGTTACTTAGTTCAAGTAATCGAAATGGATTGAAATGGGGTTTAATACCATATATGTGTATTGTGTAGAGTTAGAATAACACCATTGTTAGTATTTGTTAGGTTAGATCGTGAGATGGAACATAAATTACATAATAATAATAATATTAGATGGAATGGAGTTAGAAATTTAGGGTAAAAAATTCCTTGAAGTTTCAATATATTAGAATCTATTCACTTTTAAAACTCTATCCACTAATCCACCTAATATGTGACAGACTTGTGAAAAATTTAAGATCAATTAGTCTTTAATTCTAAATTAGTGTTTTGTAAGACTGGTATGTTAGATACTACTCCCTCCATTCAACTCCACATTACAAGTTTTTTTTTTGTACACTGTTCACAAGTGAACATTCAATGTCGATTTTCTCTCGATATATAAGTGAAAATATATTCATGTGAGATCTCATTTGATGGTCTTTAGGAGCACATTAATAATATCTAACTTTTATAATTTTTGGAAATACATAGCTAAAGATATTTAGCGCGTAAAACACGCGTTGATAAACGTGAAAGAATAAACTTGTAATGTGGAGTTGAATAGAGGGAGTATTATCAATTATGTATATAATTTGAGATTTGAATAGTCACATATAAACAATAGCTGTCCTCTGTAATTTTTGGAGGGTTCTATTTATTTAGCTATGGTAAGATCTAAAAAAAAGGTGTAATTAGGAATAATAATTTCGTCTATTAATCTCAAATATTATTTTCCATCCCTCTTCAAATGGTTGTCGTTTTCAAAATGAGAATGAATATAAGATCTTATATTGTATCGATCTTTATTCTTTACAATAATAAACTAAAAGATATGTACATTATCGCCACTAAAGTACTCAATAAATAATTAAAAACGGCTTATTTTATCCACAATTAGTGTTAGTATAAAATTCATCTTGCTCAACCATGAGGTAGAATTTGTTCTACGCCATCAAATTTACAGCTTGACTTATTAAAGGTTTCATATTGAAATCATATGATGCTAACCATGCATTCGGGGGCGGATCCAGCCCATTGGCTATATGGGCTGGAACCCAACCTGTTTTCTGAGAAAAAAATGATTAATAAGTAGATATTGTAATAAATGGACATAATTGCTCTTGGTTTAGTGGTAAAGTAACACGACTTCCATTCCGGTGGTGTGGGGTTCAAACCCCCAAATGAGTACATAATTCATTTTACTTGTTGAAATTTTTGTTTTCTTTGAGTTTTATACTTTCTAAACCCATAGTTCCGGAGTATAAGATACGGAATTTTTTTCGTGTACTTTTATTGTCTCACATGACTTTTTATTACTCTCCTTTGTTTATGAAGCTCCTATTATCCAAAAAATTTGTCGAGATTTATAACTTTAAGAATTTATCGGGACAATTGCAAGAATAGTTATATGTAAGCTTAATTAGCACATACTCCCTCTGTCCCGGTCATTTGTTGTCCTTTTCCATTTTGGGGTGTCTCAGTCAATTGTTGTCCTTTCTATTTTAAGAATGCATTTGATGAACAATTTGGTTATTCACACTCAATTTGGTCCACATGTCATTTAGTTATTGACCCTCTCCTCTTTCCTTAGTCTTTGTGCCAAAACCAAAGGACAACAAATGACCGGGACGGAGGGAGTAAGTACTTAGGTAATATAATGCCGATAAAGTTTCAAAAATCATAATTTAAAACTATTGGCTCGAATATGACGAAAATGAAGCATAATACTATATCTGTAATAGTAAGGGTTAAAGAGAATATATAATTATTAATTTTAAGCCTCTTAAATAGCTTCTCCAAATAATTTTCTTTTACGAGTAAGCAAAATTTTCTAGCCCACCGTACATTAGATTCCTGGATCCGCCCCTGCATGCATTTAATGTAAAACTGCATTCATATGACCATTGTACCTTTGTTTATATTGTCCGATTGTCCAAATTAAAATTGTGATATGGAGTCGTCCGTTAAGTATCTAAGTCGTACAACATGTGAATATGTGATGAACTTATAACAGCTATGTTCCACTTTTCTTGAAATTTATTCAATTAATAATTGTCCTTTTCTAAATTTAGTACGTTTAATGGGTAGACTACCACTACCACCCCCTATTTTTTAAAGAAATAAAGTTGATTAGTAAGCATGAGTTATATCATAGGCTTATTCACAATTGTATTTATATCAAAAATCACGATCACGGTTTCACTTATCTACCGAACAATTTAATAAATAATGCGTGGAATGAAAACAACAGATAAAAAATTGGTAACCCAAAATAATTTTATATTCAGAGTAATAAACAAAGGAAAAACTAATATATATTGCTCCATAAGATGATATATACCCTGATATTTTGTTCCATAAGATGTAACCTCGGGCATGTATATATAATCCTGAAAAAAAAAAAACACAACCATTAATATAAACATCTAAGGATTAAAACTTAAATAACTCCATCAATCATAAGTATATATAGAAAAAAAAATTCTCTAATGATCAATAATGCAAAATCAAACGTGGGAATGTTTGGTGTAAGATACAATGCATGCGATATGAAGTTTATATAGCTAAAGATGAAGTAGTTTATTTGGCATGGATTGATTTATATATAGATTACGTGTTTGTTTGGTCTAAGGAGTCCTAATTAATCTTGGCCGGACTCGAGCAACCGACAAAATTTTCCTATCTAGTACATATTAATTAATTAAGTAGTTATAGAAGTTTGTGATAAATTTATCCATACATTGTATAAAATATTATATGGAGTATATAACAGATTAAGTTTTAAAAAATAAGTAATTATCTTTAAATAATAAGTGTTTTGAAAAATCTGAAGACTACCACATGCTTTGAAAACAGCCTCTTTTATATATATACATTGATTTAATATAGGCATAAATATGGAGCAAAGTTCATGACTTTTGAGCATCATTTTTTTTCATTATTATGACATAAATATTATAATAAATATTTGTGTTGATTATGTTCTAAATTCTACATAAAGATAATCTTTTTTTTGTGAGACCGTTCTTTTGTATGACCGCAATATTTTCTCAATTTTTAAGTCACAAATACTTAAACTATTTTTAAGTTGATCCCAAAAATTTATAAATATTACTTTGTAGGGTAATTTAGTTATTTGTAATGGTCTCATTCAAAATAAACAGTGTTATATTAGAAATAGTCAAAATTTTGGTGTTCATGTGGTATTTTTTTATTATAGAAAATTATTTATAATTGATATACACCTCCCCAAATAGGCTTTTACTTTTTTTTGGTGGGGCACTAACTCAATTATCATTCAATGTGTGTTTTTTTAGTAAGAATTATCCGTCAAGACGTCAATATTGTATTGTAATTGGGTTTTTTGTCAAACACAACCTTTAAAAAACTTTTTTTTCCAAACACCACCTTTAAAAAAAAAGTTTGTAAAACACAACCTTTAATAATTTTTCTTTTGTAAAACACGACATTTTGGCAAGTCTTGCAATAGGGTGACTTTAAGTGGATATTTGAGGTAGCAAACGGGTCGATTTGAGGTGTTCTTAGACTTTTTGAAAAGGTGGTAGTACAAGCTTTCCAGGGGTTACCAATACGGTGGTGATAGGTGGCTTTATGTGGGGTTTATTGGTGTGTATAGTAAGGTTGGTCAAGGAGTGAATTGGAGGTAAAAACAAATCAGAAAAACACAAATTCACTCCTTAACCACCCGTACTTTACACACCAATAGACCCCACATAAGTCCACCTATCACCGCCGTATTGATAACGCCTTGAAAGCCTATACTCCCACCTTTCCAATGAGTCTGAAAACATATCAAACCGACCTCGTTTGCTATCCCAAACGGCGACTGAAAGTCACCCCATTGCAAGTGTTCAAGCTCTAGCCAAAATGTCGTGTTTAACAAAAAATTTTTTATTAAAGGTTGTGTTTCACAAACTTTTTTTTTAAAGGTGGTGTTTGGAAAAAAAAGTTTTTTAAAGGTTGTGTTTGACAAAAAACCCTAATTTGTCACTAAGCAAATATTATATAATGAAATACAAAATACAAATTAATTGTAAAAATGGCTCATGGAATAAAAGTTAATGTTTTATGCAGTCTTCTAAACTATATTGTATAAATTGATAATATTTGGATTATGATATTGCTATGTCACATTTAATTTGCCATGTCACATTTAATTTTGCCTTGTCACATTTAATTTGTCACGTCACATTAGCCTTTTAATTATACTAGTTGCCTCTCCGCGCGCGTTGCGCGCGGAGATCCAAGACACGTTTCCATTTGTTGTTGCAGTGATTTTGTTTACGTCTCATGCTTACTGCATTCTCCTTAATGTGCCTTCTTGTTGACGCATTTTGTTTTGTTGTGGTAGCTATCCTATTTACGTTTAATGTTCAATGTGGTCTCCTTAATTTACCGTTTAGTTGTTTAGACTGTTGTAGATTTAGACGGACTTTATTGATTCGTCTTCACATATTCGGCAATACAATACTCACGTGTGTCCCAAAGCAAATCATCTACTGTACCAAGAAATTATAGAACTGGAAAACTTTGTTGCATTTAATGTTGTTCATTGAATACAAGTATTAAATTAAAACAATTGAACAATCAGTTTGTGTTGAATTTGGTGCATTTACCATAGGATGTTTCAATTTGACTATTGCTGTCCAAATTCTTAAATTTAAGAGGTTGTTTAATGCGCGTGGAGATCCAAGACGCGTTTTGTTTTGTTGTCGAAACTATCCTATTTACGTCTAATGTTAACTGCGGCCTCCTTAATGTACCGTGTTGTTGTTTAGTCTGTTGTAGATTTAGACACACTCTATTTATTCGTCTTGACATATTTGGTAATACAGATATTGAATTGTGTCCCAAAGCGAAGCATCTGCCGTACCAAGAGACTACATAACTGAAATATTTTCGTATGATCCATAGCAAAGGCACTGTAATGACCTTTTACTAACAGATGCATATGTCGTAATTAAATAGTTATTATATTCGTTGTGAAGTTCTATAATCATTTTTAGTCGAACATAACATTTCTTTTTCTACTGGTTCATTGTTCTATGTTAGTATGTTACTTCAAAATAAAAAATACTGGAGTCTCGTACGCAATTCTCATAATTGAGTGAATGAGTATACGAACTAACATTAATAATACATGGAGTTTAACTTTGATGCACTTAATGTTGTTCATTGAATAAAGATATGAAATATAAACAACTGAACAATTAGTTTGTGTTGAATTCGGTGCATTTAACGTGGGATGTTTCAAGTTGACCATTACTCTCCAAATTCTTAAATTTAAGAGGATGTTTCACATTGACCATCGATGTTCGAAATCTGGAATTGAAGGTTATAAATAGTCATATGAAAACTCAATACTTTTCGTAGAACCATTATTTCCCTTCCTCCTCCCGCTGCTCTCATATTACAACTCCCATTTTTCCTCGCACTACTCCTCTATATCTTTCTCTTTCTCCTCCCCCTTCTTTTCTCTTCGTTCAAATCCTTCTATTTCCCTCTCCCTACCTCGTATTCTTTCCTCATATTCTCTTTCTAAACCTCCATCCCTTTCCCCTTCTCATTCCCCTCATTCGTATTCTCCTCCTTCCTCTTCTCCTTCTACTATTTGTCATTCTCCCCTTAGCCCTTCCTCCTTTTCCTCCCTCATTCTTCACCCTCTCCCCCTCATTCTCATCTTTCCCCTTTTTTTTATCTTTAACATTACCGCCTCCTAATCTTCATTCTCGTCCATCTTCTCATCTTCCTTGTCTCCTTCATATTCCTTCCCCCCCTCCTCTTATTTCATGTCTCCCCACCTGCTTTTCTGTCTAGTATCTCTATAACTATTTGAAGAAAATGACATTCTGATTACGATTGTCTCTATTAACTAATACATTAATGAAAACGAAATTCATTAATTTTAATAAATTTTATTTTTTAAGTAGAGTTTTCCTATTTTTTTTTTTGAATTTCTCATTAGAATCAATTTTCTTCCTATTACTAATACTCCTCCTCCATTTTCTCCTTGTACTACTCGCCATTTTTCTCTTGCCCCTTCCTCCTCCTCCTCCTCTTTCCCCTTCCTCTCCTCCTCTTCATTTTATCTCTGACGTTGTCCTCGCGTCCTAGCCATTTCCTTCTCCTCCTTTTCTCCTTCACTTTCTCGCATAATACTCCTGCGGCCTTCACTTTGTCCTCGAACTATCCATTCTTATCTTTCTCTTCCTCTTTCTCCTCCTTGTCCCTTCCACTCTCCTTTTCCTCTTGTAGCTTACATTTTTTCTCTTTTATATGCCTTTTTTATCTTTCTCCTCATTCTCTTTCTCAACCCTCATATATTTCCATTTGGTAACGGTTTGGTGTGTTCAAACATTACCACAAGTCAATTTAACTGAAGTGTCCAATTATCGGAAGAAAGAAAAACCATTTTACAATTCACAACCGCAACGTTATCTAAGAAAAAAAAAATCTTACAATCTTAAAATGGAAAAAATCCTTAGAATCAACTTATTATAACCTCTACTTCCATTCGAGCAAGAAACATTATCGCCTTCGTGTATAAAGATAAATAGATAATAAAATGAAAAGGAATTGATAGCATATAATTGTCATTCAAAAATAGAGGCTCGAGGGAACAATTTCTTTACAATTATCCGTGTAAGTAACACAAATGTGTCTTGCTCGACATTAAGGGTAACACAAGATTCCTTGAGGATTTCGGAGCCAACAACAATCACAGAAAAGCAAACGTTCAGTAAGTTGATAGAACTTGTTGTCATTGTTGTTTATAATTTGTTGTAGAAACAATGTCTTGCAAAATTATATGCAAGCTATCCATCCATAACTAATAAACCACCCTCTTTATTTCATTCATTTGACGCCATTTTAAGTGTCGAAAGAGAATGGAAATCACTTAGTCATTATTTTAAATGATAATGTAGCACAATGGATTCACTTAAAGTGATTATTGGTGACATTTTTTATTGATTCTAAAGTTTCATTAGGATGAAGTAGTCATGTTAACCATTAAATGTTTATTTGATATAAATGAGGATAAATGAAAATAAGAAATTTGACCTTTAAGAGTTGTACATGTCAAGGATAAACAGTTTAAGACGCCCATAATCTAATGGGTTACCCAACTATACAAAAAAAGAGAAAAAAAAGCTCCGACTCATCATCTCTGTCCAGGCTTTCATCTTTGGATCTTTTACTACCTATAGCCTCTAGGTCTTTCATTTCTACATCACCATTCATTCGTATCTGCAACTTCTCTACTAAAACGTAACCTGGACATCAGTTAAAAGAGTGTAGATAATATCAGGTAATTATGATATATGAGTACTATACAACTGAAACATCAACAATAGGAACACAGAAAGCCATCTGGTCAGCTTTCCGTTCAAAGCTGGCAACACCTTCCCCGAAACCTACAGATTTGAAGCAAAAGAGAAATTAGTAATATATACTCATGAACACGGATCAACTTCCATAGTGTGACGTTATCAAACAGGTTTGGTCAAAACACCATCTAATGATGCAAATTTCCGTTCTATGCAAATATGCACTTATAAAGTATAATCACGCAACGACATATAAGGGTCCAGATAGTAAGATCAGCTAATTCAGCTAATTCTACATCATATAAACACAAAATCAAACTAATTCAGAGCACTAACTTGAAAAGGCGAATAATACGTACAACTTGTCCTCCATTCTTCTCCTCCATTCATTTTCTACCTGCATCTCCTCCCATTCATTCATTTTTTGCTTCTCCCTTCTTTTCCTCTCCAACACTCCTTTGGTCAGTTAAACTCGGACATCATTTTTTCTTAACCCAAATCATCTATTGACGAATCCTAATTGTTTCTTCTCAATGGCTTTTAGGTCAGCTTCAGTGGCTAAGTTGTTTTCAAATAAGTACTCCTTCAAGGCTACAATTGGATCTCTTGTAGTGTAGTGGCCTTTCTCAGCTGCAAAGATAAAAAAAAAATATAGTTCTTCAGAAGCTGCGCTACTCAACCTGGCCCAACACTTCACTTTAGTTTTAGTGTCGCGTGTCGACATAGATGACACTGGGATGCATATTCAATTACTCATGCATCATTGGCTCATTGTAGTCCAAAAACCATCAAATTCCGTCATAAATAGCCAAGTTTGAGTAGAATTGATTGGAAGTACCTTTAGAAATCCTATAGTTGCGTGTATGCGAATATAACGCTACACATCTTATAGTTAAGAAACAATCTCATTGAATTTTGAGATACATGCAACTTAGCTAGTCCAATATTAGCTCATTTGGTACGTCAAGATATACACAATTCGACCCACACAAAGTAAATAACTACTTCAGCCTAAGGCAAGAAAAATAAGACCTCTAGCCAATTTTCCGACCAAAACTTATCGAAGATTGCTGGATGTTAAGTTTTAAGTAGGCATTTAGATCTTTTCTCACAAGTCAACACTTTTTAGTAATCACTTCCAAACCAAGTTTTTACGACTGTGTATAAATTTTAGGTCTATTTCCATCAAAATTTTTAGTATAATCTCGGGATCTGCTATAGTTGGCTCTACTAAAAAATCAAATCAGAGCCACTCGGAGAATAACGAAGTTGGATCGAACCTTCAAAACTCCTCCAACTACGAATGTGCATGGACGAATAACTTGACCAACAAAAAATTAAAAGACACATGGAACTCCATTTAATCATTAAGAGCCAAAGCGAACATATATATGGGGTACTATAATGGGCATTTTCACTAATCATCCATCCACACTTACTCTAAACAGCGAAAGAATCTCCTTGTTTATGCAATTAGCAATTCCAAGTCAGAGATCAACGTCCCATTTGAAAGGATAACAACAACTTGGATTCGTTAAAAAAAAATGCAAGAAAATGTTCACACACACTGATGGTTCCTGCCACACCATTTGTTAAAGGACAAATTCAATAGCCACACCTCAAATGACCTATATCTACTTTAATTCTGCACACATTTAGCGTTTCAACTCAACTGGGTAAGTATTCCATCTCAGATTTACCATCTATTCACTAAAAAGGATTCCATCTTTTCAAATGAATTCCATACCGTTTCCTAATTTTTGTTGAGGTACATCCTATCCTTTTCCAATTCAATTTAGAGTGCTTCATTTTAATTTTGTTGTAATTTGATTGGTATTAACTGGAATTGTATATTTGCATTATGACGAAATCAGTATGTGAAAAAGCATCGCCCGGAACATTCAAGGTATATAGACAATAATATTTCCAGAAGAAAGTGAACTAAGTTTCAAATCAATTGATCAGTGACGGTCAAGTTCAAAGTAAGGCGATTACATCAATTGACCAAGAAATAGTGGTGGCAAAAAGTAGTGGTGGCAAAGACCAAGAAAATTGATGGAGGAAACGAATTGAGAAAATATAATTATGTAGCCGACGCACCTGGTCTTGGTGGTGTGAGAGTGAACAACAATAGTAGTCGAACCCATGCTACTCGAATACGGCATGCGCGCTCAGATGTGCACACTGAAAATGTGAACCAGATGAGATATTGAACCTGAGCAAAAAAACAACAACGTATCCTCCAAACCTTATCTTTTGAACCTTCCTTTTTGTTACGGATCTCCAGCTGATCAGAAGTTTCCGTTTGCTCCACTACTAATACTCGATAGCTCTATCAATCCGAAAAGAAGAAAGCAAAAATAAAGCTTCAATTTCAATCTCATATTCAAGAATGAGGTGCCAGTAAACCCTAACAAGTAGCACTTAATTAGATGTAAATAACAATGAATTTGAACAATGACCTTTCTTGCTAGTTTCTCCTCATTAATGAAAAATTCTTTTCGGGAACCCGCAATGAGGTCGTTTCTCCCCGCCAATAAGAGCAACTTAGTTCGAATAAAAGGAATAGACAAACTATTCAACAAGAGGAACTTAAGAACATGGCCAAGACATAAGCTATATCCGCACCTTCATGTACTGAAGATCAAGGTCTTTCACGCCAACATGGGCATCCATTTCGAAAAGCTCGTAAAATTTGCCCATCTAAAACATGTAAATTACCATCAATATACTGACATTGCTAGAAAGTAGATTGGTAATTTGATATAAAGACTCGAGTATGAACTACCTTAAAGAACATAACTTTGTCCATATGCTTTGATTTAAACTCCCACCATTGTCTCTACATAAGGGCAACACATTTTAAAATCAAACAACTTCGAATAGACAGACATAACTTCTTATAGAGGATCATTAAGTGATAACTTACCTGACCGCTAGTAAGACTTTTCAGAAATTGAAGGGGCAAGTAAAGAGTTTTCGGATCATAATGTGGATCACTTGGGAGTCTCCTCTTAGCATCCCGACGATCTCTGTATGTGATGGGGCAGTGTAAAAGCATTAGATACATGACCTGAAGCAAGGAAGTAAGATGTTAAAAGTTGAGCTCAAACTTACTTGCCCAGGAATGACAACTTTTTCTCCTCACGAATACCAAACCTCTCAAGAGCATCAGTGTCCATGTTGTCAACAACATTAGATACATGACAGCATGGGGCAGTGTAAAAGCATTAGATACATGACCTGAAGCAAGGAAGTAAGATGTTAAAAGTTGAGCTCAAACTTACTTGCCCAGGAATGGCAACTTTTTCTCCTCACGAATACCAAACCTCTCAAGAGCATCAGTGTCCATGCTGTCAACAACATTGGTAGATTTTGTCTCTACAAAATATAGTTTTTGATAAGAATAAGAAAGCAATCATATACAAGCCAAGAAACCACTTAACCAAGATAAGAGACGAGAGACGAGAAAGCAATAATGCAGTAAAGCTCATGCAATAATGATCAGCCAAATAGATTATAGATCGCACGACATAGAGACGTAGATGCATTCCCGTCTTTAAGTACAAAGCTTAACACCATATTATCAGTTCGAATTGAGGAATGGCTTAAAGGCTCTCCCATAGAGGCGAAAATGGAAGAGATACAGAATTTTATACAATTCCTGAAAGTCAGGCTCTAAGAACAACAAAGCTCAGAATTTCGACTCCAGAACATATATTAGCTTTTGTTCTTGGATCCTTGCTAGTAGAGGTCCTGAAGCATTTACTTCCATTACCCGTTACATACTCACATATCCCACAAAAGACAACGTAAAGTTCATTTACATGTATTAGACCCTATTTCTTCTAAATAAATGATTATTAAAGTACACCATCAAATGAGTTAAGTATCCTCTAACACATTTTGTCTCGTCATGTATCACATCATTTCTCAAACTCAAAACGTATTTCAACACAAATATTTCTCGCCACAGCGCAATGATACAATTGATACCAACAACAGTACTGCAATCAATCAGGGATTGAATCATCAAAATAGCTATTACTATTCCAACTAATTTAGTTAGTCCAAAAAATGAGCAACAAAAATAACTCCGGGAATTACCAAATTCGACAAACATAAATTAAATGCAAACCCCACTATTAGATATCGAGAAAACGGCGTCATCGCTATACAATCAGAAATTAAGCAGCGATAGACATGAGATAATAATCAGTTACTATAATAATTTAGAATCAAAAGTAATTCCAGAAATTACCAAAACCCGAGTAAGAAATTATCAAAATCAGAAATAATTGGTTCTATCTTTATTGTATGATGAAGAATTTGTATCAAAATCAGAAATTACAATTAGTTCAACTTTGGTGTATGATGAACATATGAAGAATTTGGAAAATTAATGTTTAAAAGGGGAATGAAAACCCTAAATCTCAAAAGCCAACCACAAGTAGAAAAAAGTGTGGAGAGCAAAAAAATAATCAAATAATTCAAAGGAAAAGAAAAAGGTGAAGAATAAATTACCGATGCACGAATTACTGATCTACAATCTCCGATAAACCCGAGTGCAGGAAGAGTATGGAGAGAGAATGAAGGCAGAGGACGTAGTAAAGAGAAAGGAAAATGAAAGAGCGAGGAAGGAAAAAGCGACTGAGAAAAAAATAGAGAGCAACAGTGCAAAAACTGTGCCTCACGTGAGGAGCACAAAATCCACTGTCCTACTGTTCATAAGCAACCAATTTTTAGAAGTTTAGACATTTATAAGGGTTTTAGATTGTATAGATAATAGGAATTGAGGAGCACACGTGAGAATTCCAAAATACCGGGAATACAAGTGGGAAAACCGAACACTTGAGGGGTATAAAAGAGAAAAATCCAAAAAAAATATAATTAGGACCTCTTCTTCCCTCTTGTTCTATGCAAGTCAATAATTTTTTTTAGGGTACGGTATTGGTGAATTTAAGCCTAAAAAAATCAACAAAGTTATTTATGTTATTGGTAAGTTTGTAAGTAGAAATAAATATCCCCACTTATTACAAACTTTTTTTTGAGGGGAACTTCTTACAAACTTGTGGGTCATTCAACGTACAAATTGAAATTCTACTGTGTGATACAAGAGCACTCCCTCACTTCTGCTTGATTTTCGTGTCAAAAAAAATAAGTCTGTTGTGAAATAAAGACAAGAGAAGAATTGTAGAGAGAAGGTAGAGAGAATATGGAGAGATATAGAACAGTATATTATTCGATTATGAGGGGGTATATATACACATACAATGAGGGTAAAGTTTCCATAATATAATATACCCTAGAATATTCTAAGATATGGACATCCATATAATATTATACTATAATATTTCATAACACTCCCTCTTGGATGTCCATCACTGAAGAAAATGCCTCGTTAAAAACCTTCCTAGGAAAACCTCGTGGGAAAAACAATAGTGAAGGAAAAGAGTACACTAATCTTCAAACACGCATAACAAGTTGCCTCGTTAAAACCTTTCCATGGAAAACCCAGTGGGACAAAACCATGGCTAAGGAAAAAGAGTACAACGCGTGCTACTCCCCCTGATGATTACATAACTTGATAAATCTTGAAATGATCCATGATTTGACATAACTTCTCGATCGTTGAAGTAGTACCCATTGTGGTTAATAAACTTGAATCTTCGATCAATAGAAATCCATGACAGCTTCGATATCATATTTCTTTGAGAACTCGCCGTGTGGATATAATAATTTTATAATAACTCTTGAATCTTCATTTCAAATAATACTTCCATAGTTATGATGGAGTTTCTCCCCAATATATGACATAGCATTATATGTCTAAAATAATTGACATCTCAACAATCACGATGACATGACTATAGCGTAATAATGCGCTTATAGTGCTACCTCGTTAAAAACCTCGCTAGGAAAAACCCATTGGGACAAAAAACCTAGTCGAAGGGAAAAAGAGTGTAGCTTTCCTTCCTGAATTCATTGTCTTCAAGAGAATCAATCCGATCATTATTGAATAATTCATCCAATACCTTTGAGCGATTTTCTTTGTTAAACCATATATGTATGGATTGACATATTTCATCGTAGATTTTCACTACTTTATTCTAATCGTTATGGTAATTCTAGACCATAAACTAATTTCATATGTTTAGCAAAAGCTCATTCAAATCTAAATTCCAATATGCTCAAAACTTCAAGTTGAGACAATAAGTTTTCAAATAAACTCTATAGGAGTTTTGATGTTCCATTTTGGAACTATCACGATATCTTTCAATCGTATTGTAGAGGTTTATATATTTTAACTAGAGTTTTTAATAACTCAACTGATCAACTATTAACAATTGATGATCATTTATAAGAGACTCCTACGGGATTATCCTCAAAGGAGTAGATCATAATATATTTCTCCTTTCCAACATTATCCATTCAAAATTATATTATGAAACATGTTCATGCATATGATATGAAACTAAGTTCTAAATAACATATCCTAAAATAATCCAATAATAATGTATATAGTAAAACTAAATGCAATGATAAACTTACTATCTATATGCACATGATGATGACTCGATAATGAAACTGTACAATTTTCTTTTCCAATATTTATAATTTAAATTGACTTCAAGTCAATAACTGGACATCTAGTCCATGAGCTCATTTATAATCATAGATTATATGTCGACAATCAAAATGGACTTAAATTTACGATCCCATTTTATAAAGTCCATAAAATATCGCACGCAAATGTATGTAGGTTCCATAAATATATCGATATAATTTCATCACCTCTTGATGATATCAGTACTGTTTAATGATATCTGAATCTGAATATGTATGTGTTACCATTATATTCATTTAAGCCATCTATTATCCTTCAGATATCGTGTTACTTCAGGGACACTTCAAATATAGCAATTATATGTCACACCAACTACTTGAAGTTGCTATTTCACATTCATTGGAACCGTCAATTCATCTTGACTTTTATTATAATACACTTCAAGTGTATATACTTGTATTATTCTGGTAAAACATATGGTTATATCAAATTCAAAAACCTCTACTCAATGAATTTAACGTATAACCTTCTATGAACTTTTGGTTCATTATGGGATCAATTTTGTTTTTACCAGCTTTAACTCACATTTCTCCCCCTAAGGTGGTAAAAATATAACCCATATATAGTCCAATTATTTATCATAACCACCTTAAATCTCAATTTCTCATATCATCGATGAGAATTTATATGGGCATCTTTGTACAATAACAAAATATTTCTGGAAGAAATGTATAATGCAGTTGGATTTTTAATGTGCTGATTTACAATGCCCAATTTAAGAGATCAACGATTTTATATAAAATTCTGAATGTGATTATTAATCATGGGAACTACTCAGAAAAATCATTATGTGACTACAAGTCACACAATATAGTGTCAATCCATACACGAACATTTAAGTTCTTTATTCAATATCGAGTAGTTTAGTCTCCAACATCATATATACTCAATCAGAGTGTAGTGTCTTGCCTTTAATAAAATTTCTACACGAGAGAATTTCAGCACTTATTTTTTCTTGAAGATAAACTCAAGGTTTATCAAAACGGGTATAGTAAGAACCCGGATGGCTTTAATTTGTCACATCTGAATCATTTCATGTCAACTTCCTTAGTTTGACAAAAATACACGACAATCTTTAATAAGAATTGGATATATCTCAATAATTTCACTTATCACATGTCATAATTTAGTTGACTATATTCATCATGCTAATCTTTTAGCAATACTTGTATCAGTAAATCTCATTAAAATTTTATATCCGGCCAGATAAATGATGTGACCTCTGACATAGGACACAATGAGTGTCTCATATATGTAAGCAAGACTCATCAATATTCCAATAGGGAATATATTACTCTTTGAGTATTTTCATATGACCAATAATTATAATCGTCAACATATACAATGATGACATATGCATGCTTATCACAACGCATGTTTCAATGTGCTATATAGCATGATAATACATGTAATTTGATAATTCAACTCACGAATCAATTATTCCCTTCAAGCATGAGAGATGATTCAACAACTTTCAAATTAGTTGTATTTTTGACCATTTACTTCACAATATATTATATGTTGGTCACATTATCACTCTTGTTCCAAATGTGAAGCGATGTCCACTTCTAGTGGGAATACAAGTGTTTTAAAATACCCACATAAATCATGAAAATATCCATATCCTCATACTTAACCACTGCTTTGGTATACTTTCATACTTTTATTAGATGAGTAAAACAATGCCATATTATTCTCGGGGAATAATAGCCTCTAATCAAATTTATTATGTAATGTGTCAATAAGACTACATTATTTAAATGAAAGATAAAATAATTTCATCCTCTAAACATGATATCTCATTCGCTTCAAGAAATGTTTTGAATCGGTTTGATATAATTCTGAATTTTTCAAAATTGTCGCATAATTTGCAGACATTCATGTATGAACACCGAGTTCATTCTTAATATTGATACTCAAAATCATACTCACTATATGGAATGTGAGATATTATAAACACTATAAACTTCAAGTCACAGTTTTAATATCTGCAAACATCACTATGAACTTTGGTCATAGTATATGAATATCAAAATTTCAGCTCGTATATCATTTTTTCTTTTCTCATATCAAACTCTTGCATATACGAGTCTCATATTCTCACATGACTTTTCATGAGATATTTTCATTTCTTTCAATGAACTAATTAGGCTCAATAAGGCTACATGATTAAGCTCAATTAAGGCTTTTTTTACTTGGCTCAATAAGGCCACATCATTAGTGTAACACCCCCTCATACCAAGGTGCCTTACTAGGACCACCCTACCATGAAAGTGTGTTACCATCTCGGTTGCCCGAGGTTAGTACATATCAAAAGAGCCTGAACTGAGCACATTTATTAAGGTACCGTAAAGTATAAAGGTTTACATCAACCAAATCCCAAACTGTTACAATAAAATAAACCAAATGCCTGACAACTAAGAATTCAAAACTAAGACTCGGACGGTGATGCTACGACTGGTGATGACAACTCTCCCATGACTGCCCCAAGCTCACCAAGCAATACCTGTCAAGTCTGCTCACCATCCCTGAATGGATCACAGCAGATTCCACAAACAACAACGGGGTCAGTATTACTCAATCAATATAAGACAAACAAACACGGTAACCAGCTGGTCATCCTCCAATCCCAGTCTCCCGATCTCACACAGTAACCGACTACACACCGGGGTGTGTAGCCCTGCCAGATTACCCATCGCAACAGGTAATCCTCGCCGCCAGTGGGTGACCGCAGCCGATCCCACCTAGTCCAGCTCATCAACGAGCGACTAACAATCCCTGTCCCTTAATGTGCACATCCCCTCCCGTGGCGGGTTCCACGGAGGGCGAACTAGGGTGTGAAGCCACTCCCGCAAGTGACTCCACCACAATCACAATCACACAGCACCAGGGCTGTCACAACACCTCCACACCAACACCGTCACAACAACGCCCATACTCCGATGATCAGCAGACAACAATAATCATAAAACAATCATGTCTTAAACAATGAACAGTAAACTGAGTAGGGAAAACCCTACCTTAGCAATCAACAGTAGAACGAAACTAGGACAATCAGAAAGGCTCCTCTACGAAGTCTTCTCCTATACAATAATCACATAACACAATTACACATTGCACAATACCCCATATTCCCGATTCCATATATGTATACAGTAACCCCAAAAGGATACAAATAACATAGAAATAGAACTTACCAACAGTAGAATAAGAAATTATACGCAAGAACCACGAAGATTGTACACACAACGATGCTAGGGGATGATTAGGGAGTGATTAGAGTGATCGTAAAATGATTAGGGTTGGAAATGATGTTTTAGAAACTGACGTTGAATATAATATAACCCTAAACATTCCCTAATCAAACCGGTAAAATAACCCTTCGCCAGAACGGATACTCGGTCGAGTAAAGTGTATACTCGGCCGAGTATCCTCTACTCGGTCGAGTATCCACTATACTGAAGGAAATGTAGATTCATATACATATTAACATACTCATATATGTCTAAACTAATTTATCATAAAATTAAAACGGATCTTATGCATGCAAACAATAATATAAATAGAGGAGAAATCATGTCCTTACATAATAGATTTCGGCTATTAGGGCACAAGAGAGATCACCTTTCTCTTCTTGTTCTTGAGCTTTTCCAATGAAAGAACAAAGATCTAAGTGTAAGATCTCTCCCTATGTATTATACCCAAGGCTCCTCTTAATTAAAATTAATATTACAAGTACTAGTTATAATATTAATCAAGGTAGAAAATGGAACCAAAATATTTATAAACTTCTTATGTATTTCGGTTTTTAGAGAGATAATTAGGAGGATTTTAATTCTCTCTAAAACTATATTTTGGATGATTGAATTAGAATGAAAATAATACACTACCTTTAGTATATTATTAGGCAAAATAAAAGAAAAACAATGATCACATTTTTCTTCCCAAAACCGTGTAAGAGGAGAAGGAAAGGGAAGCCAATGCATGGACTTGTTGCTCTTAACAATGTTCATAGGCTTGCATGGCTAGACTTCTTTTTAATCATTATGTTTTCTTATTAAAATACAAACACAATATTAAGTCTATTCCTCCTCCTTTTTTTCGGCACTTTACATAATATGGTGTCCATATTATTTTTGTCAATTGTCTATATGTTACATGTCACATGTCACATATATTTGTTATGTATTTTTAACTTATTAAAAATCAACGTATTAATAAAAACACGTCATATACAAAATCGACTTAGTAATATCATAATTACTTGTACCAAAAATATTTTACCATTTATAAATCACAACAGATTGTATTTATAACAATTCATTCAAATTTAATTGTTACATTAAACAATTTATTTCATCCGAGTAATTATACAATTTAATTACTCAGACCGTATCTTATTTAATCACATTTCAATATGATACGTAAATTTTACTTCCAAAATCGTCCGTCAATTTTCAAGTAATTTAATTAACTCGTAACATTATACGATTAATTAAATAATCAATTAAGAGTATTGCCCTTTAGGTATGACCTAGGGGGTCAACTGGTCACCACCGTCACACGACAGTAATGTCAAACTCTAGTCAGCCAATCATTACCGATATATGTTGACCAGTTGACAGTAACAAAATTACTTCCCAATTGTATTCATTTTAATGAGACTTAAACATGTGATCATCATGATCAACAGTCGTGATCGCATTATTGTCGGAGGACACATATTCCAACATATACTCGGCCGAGTATTCCTTGGCAGAACCTAAACAGACCATACCAACAGCACTACTCGGCCGAGTAGGCTCTACTCGGTCGAGTAGTCACTTAAGAAAATCCGTAGTATTACAGTCATCCTCCCTTAAAAAGAACTTC
The DNA here is from genome assembly GCF_048544455.1 of Silene latifolia. Taxonomy (NCBI): domain Eukaryota; kingdom Viridiplantae; phylum Streptophyta; class Magnoliopsida; order Caryophyllales; family Caryophyllaceae; genus Silene; species Silene latifolia. The sequence goes on from NC_133536.1 coordinate 54,332,848, forward strand.
GTCCCGAAGTTCACACTCCACCCTAAAACAAGACACTACACAACACAAAAAGACTACACAAACAAACATTTATCATGCCAAAGAACCACACAAGACACCACAAGACTCACTAACCCGACTCAAAATAAGACAAAACACAACCGCGACCATCTCCTACCCCCCCTAAAAAGACAACGGTTACGTCCCCGTAACCAAACATACCTGATCAAAAAGACTCGGAAAACGTTCTCGCATGGCTTCCTCGGGTTCCCATGTGGCCTCTTCCACGTTATGATTAGACCAAAGGACCTTGAGTAAGACCGTCTCACCGTTCCTTGTCTTACGAACCTTGCGATCAAGAATCTCTTTAGGAATCTCGGCGTAGGACAAGGATTCATCAAGCTCGATGTTCTCCATCTCAAGGATATGCGATGGATCACTCACATACTTCCGAAGCTGAGAAACATGGAAAACATTGTGGACTTTATTCAAAGCTGGTGGCAAAGCTAATCTGTAGGCTACCTCGCCTATACGGTCCAAAATCTCATAAGGACCTATAAACTTTTGACTTAGCTTACCCCTCTTCCCAAACCTCACACACCTCGCATAGGTGACACTTTCAAAAGGACCTTGTCACCTACTGCGAACTCAATGTCCCTACGGTGTAAATCGGCATAACTCTTCTGACGATCTTGAGCTGCTCTCATCTTTCGCCGAATCAACTGAACTTGCTCAACCATATCCTGTACCAGCTGTGGCCCTAAAACCACTGTCTCAGAACTATCATCCCAACAAGCTGGACTTCGGCACTTCCGGCCATACAAAGCCTTAAAAGGTGCCATCCCGATGCTCGTATGATAACTGTTGTTGTATGAAAACTCGATCAGATCAAGCCTGCCTTCCCAGCTGCCCCCAAACTCCATGACACATGCCCTCAACATATCCTCTAAGGTCTTGATGGTTCATTCTGTCTGACCATCGGTTGCCAGATGAAAGGCTGTACTCATCTTCAAGGTTGTACCCATCAACTCCTGCAGTTCTTGCCAAAACTTGGATATGAACCTCGCATCACGATCAGAAACGATATCTTTAGGTATACCATGTAACCGAACCACATGCCTCCCGTAACCCGAGTGCAGTGCATCTTAGACCAAGTATCTTTCATAGGAACAAAGTGAGCTGACTTGGTTAACCGATCAACAATCACCCAGATCATGTTGTTACCTTGCTGTGACCTAGGCAACCCCACAATGAAGTCCATAGAGATTGACTCCCACTTCCACTCAGGTACTTCCAAAGACTGTATCTTACTTTCTGGTCTCCTTTGTTCACCCTTGACCCTCTGACAGGTCAGACATCTGGCCACAAACTCACCTACATCTTTCTTCATGTTTGGCCACCAAAAAGTCTTCTTAAGATCTTTGTAAAGCTTGTCACCACCCGGGTGAACTGAATAAGGAGTGCAATGAGCCTCCGTCAAGATCACTCTCCTCAACTCTGCATCCTCAGGAACACACCATCTCCCATCAAAATGGACACTCCCATCTGTATGGATAGAAAACCTGGAAACCGTCCCACTCTCTACTCTTGACTTCCACTCCTGAATCTTAGGATCAAGCTCCTGTTTACTCTTGATGTTCTCATACAACTCTGGCTCGATCGTCAAATCCCCAATGGTATCTCCCTTCCTTATCATAAAGATCCCCATCCTAGACACCTCATCCCTCAGCTTTAGCAAGGACATGATTGTACATAGCGAATGAACGCTCTTCCTACTCAGAGCATCTGCAACAACATTAGCCTTAACCTCGTGATAGATGATCTCCATATCATAATCTCCGATAAGCTCCATCCACCGTCTCTGTCGCATGTTAAGCTCCTTCTGAGTGTAGATATATTTTAAGCTCTTATGATCAGAAAACACCTTAAAGGTTGCTCCATAAAGGTAGTGCCTCCAAATCTTAAGAGCGAAAACAACTGCACCTAGCTCCAGATCATGAGTAGGGTAGTTCTCCTCATATGGCTTCAGCTGCCTCGAAGCATAAGCTATGACTTTCCCTGCCTGCATCAAAACACAACCAATACCATTCTTTGAAGCATCGGTATATACCTCAAAGTTCTCACATCCCTCTGGCAAAGCTAGGATAGGAGCTGTGGTCAAGCGTTCCTTTAAGGTCTGAAACGCCGTCTCACAACTCTCATCCCAAACAAATCTGGTCTCTTTCCTCATCAAAGATGTCATAGGCCGTGCTATGGTAGAGAAATCTTTCACAAATCTCCTGCAGTAGCCAGCAAGGCCTAAGAAACTCCGAATCTCTGCAACATTCTTCGGTGATTCCCACTTGGTTACGGCCTCAATCTTACTAGGATCCACAGATACCCCCTTCTTAGATATCACATGGCCCAGAAAAGCCACCTCCTCTAACCAGAACTCGCACTTAGATAGCTTGGCATAAAGTTGATTCTCTCTCAGAGTCTGCAAGACTATCATCAAGTGCTCCTCATGTTCTTCCTTAGTCTTAGAATAGACTAAGATGTCGTCGATGAAAACAACCACAAACCTGTCTAAGAACGGTGTAAAGATCCGGTTCATCAAATCCATGAAAATTGCTGGTGCATTGGTCAACCCAAAAGGCATCACCACGTACTCATAGTGACCATATCGAGATCGGAACGCTGTCTTAGGAATATCCTCATCTGCTATCCACAGCTGGTGATAGTCCGACCTCAGATCAATCTTGGAAAACACACCTGCTCCACTTAGTTGATCAAACAGGTCATCAATCCTAGGCAAAGGATACTTGTTCTTCACTGTGACACGATTCAGCTCTCTGTAATCAATGCACAGTCTCATACTCCCATCTTTCTTCTTTACAAAAAGAACTGGGGCTCCCCACGGTGACATACTAGGCCTGATATAACCCTTGCTTAGCAACTCATTTATCTGCTTTTTCAACTCTGCTAACTCTTTAGGTGCCATACGGTAAGGGGCTTTGGATATAGGACATGTTCCCGGTTTAAGCTCCACGCTAAAATCAACATCCCTCTTGGGAGGCAAACTCGGTATCTCCTCAGGAAAGACATCTTCAAACTCTCCCACCATATGTATCTCAGAAGCTGTCTGCGGCTCCACTCGGCGATCTCTCACATGACAGAGAATCAAGGGGCACTTCTTCCTCAAACATGACTTTAAAGTCATCACAGCTATGAACTTACACTTAGGTTTTACCACAAACCCTCTATAGGACACCCTAACACCCTTAGGGCCCTTTAAGGACACTCTCTTTTGCCGACAATCTATCTTGGCATCATACTTACCCAGCCAATCCATCCCGACAATCACCTCAAACCCATCCATAGGAAACTCTAACAGGTCTACCGGTAAATCTACCCCTCCAACCACCATAGACACTCCCTTATACAACTTGAGACACGACACAGACTCTCCTGAAGGTATGAACACATCATCTTTTACAACCTCGAACTCCCCCAAACCCATAGACAAGGCATGACTCTTAGACACAAAAGAGTGTGTAGCCCCCAAATCAAACAAAACAAAGGACGGTACATTATGAACAAGAAAGGTACCGGTAACTACATGAGCATCATCCTGTGCTTCCTGTTTGTCCATCATGAAAAGTTTCCCACTGTTTTTCTGTCCTCCACCTTGAACCGAAGAATTGGAGGTACTTGGCTTGGCTGCGGAATCTTGAGTGGTGCTGTTGTTCTGGCGCTGATATGATCCACCACCACTGCGGTTGTAACTGCCCTGGTTGCCCTGTCCACCTCTGTTGCCCCATGAACCTCCCGGTCGGTTACTAGCAAAACTCTTGAGTTGGCCCCTGAGAGAAATTCCCTTGCCGAGCTCCTGAACCAGTGCCGGGTCTGTAACTCGTGCATTCCCGTCTCCTGTGGCCTACACCACCACAGTTGAAACATGTAAGGTTAGAGTTGTCACTCTGATGCGATCCCGCTAAGTGTTCACAAATTAAGATGTGGTCGTTGGTCACGGTCGAATCAAAACACAATTTATAGCTCCACAAACAACTCTACAATTAGTAAAGAGGCAAGTAAAGGTCGGATCCCAAGGGACGGGAGTTGAAATGAGATTTCTATTGTAACTAGCGGTGTCTAAGGGGTGTCACAAATTGGGTTGATGTAGAAGGTTACTAAACTAGAATAACAATGAAAATAAACAAGCAAAATGAATTAAAGGGGGTGTAAACAATTGATTAAAGGCACTAGGGTGTCATGGGATCATAGGGGAATCATGGGATATGATCATACAAACATGTTCTCAAATTATAAGCAAGCAATTATTGTTGTGATGGATTGAGTTGGGTTATATCTTACAATCCTAGGAAAGTTTGGGTCCCGGAGCCGAATCGATTAGATTGTACAACACCTACAAGTTGACTTAATCTTCCCTACTCAACAACATGCATGGTCTAATGAGACTCGAGTTGGGTTATGTCTTACAAGTCTCATTGAAAAGATAGAAGATGATAGTAAATGCAAGGATTCATAGGCTTAGCATTTCATCAAATATAACATGTGCATGAGTTGAGATCAAAACAAGCAAGCAAATAAAACATGAAAGCATATTAATTTAAGCATGAATCATTCCCCATGTTGGTTTCCCCTAATCACCCATTAACCCTAGCTAAGAGACTACTCACTCATTATCATGTTGATCATGTTAGCAAGGTTGTCAATCATACCAACAATATGAAACATGATGAATAAATGAAAGTAATTAACAATAATTAAAAAGGGATTAAGAGATTATACCTACTAATGATTCCAACAATAAAGCAAGAATAATAGAAGTACTTGATGTTTGATTGAGAGGTTGTCAATCTCCCAATAATAACCCAAATAATCTTCAATTACCCAAAATAAAGGATGAACAAGAGAGAGATTAAAGAACTAAAACTTGGATTAAAACTTGATTAATACTTGATTACAATATTAAAGAGAGATTTGATTGATATTAACTACACTAATTATTGATAAGAAGAACATGCTCCTCTAATTAGACTAATGGGGTATTTATAGTGAAAATTAGGGAGGATGCATTAGGGTTAACTAAGGGCTAAACTAGTAATTACACTTTTTAAGTTGAGCAAGGAGGACCCGGTATTTTTCGAGAGAAGGGCTTCTCTTTTCGTAGCTTGAAGAAGACAATCCGTCTTTGTGAAGAAATCCGGCGGAATAGGGTCGGGACGGGCGGATTGCACCGTTGGAATCCGAGCGGATTATGGGGAATCCGGGCGGATTGTTGAGGGGGAATCCGAGCGGATTCAGGCAAGGACGCTCGGATTGTCTTTGGGCCGGACGGACGGATTGTTGACAATCCGCTCGGATTGTCGATCAAGATAGTAACTTCTTCTTTTCTTCCCTTTTCTTCATAAATTCCTTGGGGATTTCCTTGGGGACTCAAGGATCTTTCCTCAACATTGCTCTTCTACTATGATATGTACAAAGGCCTTCTAATCTTGTCTCTCCTTGATGCTTGGTCATTGAATTCGATCAATTTAGTCTCGTTTTGCCATGAAAATGCAAGATTCTTACTCCTTTCCTACCAAGGGATCAAAATCTCAAAGAATATGCAAAACAAAGAACTAAAGATAAGAAATGACCCAAATAAGCACTAAAAAGCATGGAAACAAGGCTAATTCGGGGGCTAAATATGCGCCAATTATGGTCACATCAAATATCCCCAAACCGAACCTTTGCTCGTCCCGAGTAAAGAGGTGACAAAGACTAGGACCAATACTAACCTATCCTAATAATATAGCCAATATGAGACAATTAGCGGGTCTCACTCCGCCCCTTCAACTCACAACAAGACAACCATGAGGTAGGATGCCTTCTTGCAAGGCAAGGTGGGTCTTGCCAAAATGGCGACACATCCAAACATTAAGCACACAAAATCAAGTAATGGATGCATCTACAAAAGAATAGCCACTTTCCTCATCAAGTGGCGGAAATTATCTACAAGGGAAGCAATTCAAGGGTACACAATCCTTCATAGATGCAATTTGTTGAAACTACTAAGCCTAGAAGGATACCAATAAATCACCTCCAAGTTGTGTCAAGCTAGGGTATCTTTGTCCTCAATCGTTAAATGCTTTTGTCAAGAGTAGACTCCCAATGGTGTTAGAAACACTGGAGGATCGCGGAATTCCCCCTCTTGCCTAAACAAGAAGAAGGGTCGTCCCCTCTCTACCATGCACAAAAATGGATACGATGGATAAAGGGATCGATAGTATTTGAGTTTCACTTTGGGAGTTTGCTTTTGTTTTTGTTTTTCCCCCCAATTTCTTGTGGCATATAACATTTGAGAACACTTTCTTGCCATTTCTTTTGATTTTTGGCATTTCAACACTTGACAACTTTTTTTTTTTTTTGCATTTCTTTTTGAACATTTTCAAAGTCACCCCAATTAGTAACGAGGGTGCCTTGTATTTGAAGCTTAGGAGTTCTATTTTTTTTTTTTTTGCTCCTCTTTTCATTTGATGCATTTTTGCAAACTTTCTTTCACTTTTCATTTCATTGAACTCAAATTGATTTCTTTTTGTGCCCATTCCCTTTTGTTGACAAAATGTATGGTAGAACATGGATGAATGATGGTTGCAAGGTTTCAAGGGTCACCTTGGAATAAACGGTAGCCAAGGAGTTATCACACCACAAGGTACTCTTGACTAGGCCTTAAACCATGGGTCAAAGGATACTAGCATGACACATCCTAGGGTGTTTTACAAGCATTCTAACAAGCAAAGTTTTAAGAACAAAAAGCATCTACTAGGGCCTATATACACTTGTCAAGCTTCCCAAATAGACGGTTTCACAAAATTTTTCTAACCATGCAAACTACATGCCATGATGCAACTAGCATATAAACATCCTAATGCAAATGATTCTACCAACTAATATGACAAACAATCTAAATGCAAGTCCTAGATTCACATTGTTATACCGCATCAATCAAAATAAAGCCACATAGTCATTAACATAAAGAGGAAAAAGGAGATTGGAAAGATCATACCATGCGGTCTTCAATATCCTCATGTCTCGGATGTGGCGTAGTCAATCAATGTGAACAAGGATAGAACAAACACAATATATACAAGACAATATATACAAAGGAAATGAACTTGTTTTTGGGTTTTCAATTTTTTTCAATTTTTATGATTTTTGAAACTTTTCAATTTGTTTGGATTTTTAAAAAAGAGTTAAATGTTAGAATTCCCATCCCCACACTAATATGGGCATTGTCCTCAATGGCCAAAATGATGGAAATTATGCAAAGATGATGCATGATTTCTATACTAAATGCAATCTATACTAAGCTATGCTACATGATGCATGGTTTTTGTTATGACGGAGAGGATAATTTAGATTACCTCCCGTTGCGTATGCATTAACTTCCCCAAACCGAGTGAGACACTAATGCTAATGTCCAAGGATGGTTATAGTTCATGCACACACTATGCTATGCATGAAACTAATTTGTCATTTTGGATTTTACAAATGGGAACAATAGAATAAGAACACCTCAATGGTACCGAGGTGTGAGTCCTTTGATGTTGCTAGGACTATTCCAACAATGATCAAAATTAAATAAAATACAAAGAGAGAAATAGACAAAACATGAGAGTGTAGGAGTCTCCAAGGCTTGCTAATCTTCCATCATGCTATCATCATCACTTCCCTCATGAGAAGTGGTGACATTGCCACTTTCCTTGTCATTTGCTTCTTCACTTTCTTCCTCATCTTCATCTTCACCATCCTTTTCTCCTTCACTTGCTTCTTCCTCAATATTATCATCAACTTCTTCATCATTTCCAACAACCTCATTGTCACCCAAAACGACCCTAGATGCACCCGGAAATAAGGCTTCTCTATCCGCCCAACTAGGCAAAGGACAAGATGGATCAAGGAGTCCTTGCCTAGCTAGATGTAGGAGGGGTGGATATTGAGCCAAATAAGCATTTTTCCGATCTTCATAGGCTTGCTTGTGCATTGCTTGCATGAGAAGAGTCACATAGTCTTTCCCAACTTCAACTCCTTCCGGCTTGAACTCTTCATGCTCAAAGGGGTAAGGTGGTATGACAATGGAAGAGGAGGGAGCTTCAAGATCACCCTTTTGTTGTTGAATGATATACTCGGCTTCTTCGGAAAGGGGAAGTAGATAATTGGTCCGGTGGACGCTTAGACGACAAATCTTCGAGGGCAAGGTGAACGATCTAGCTTCACTAGTTAGCCATCCATACTTAGTGTCAAGGGGGTTTTGGGCAACCCACTTGAACTTGTGAATCATAGTATGCATATCAACAAGATGGCCACCCTCCTTTGCTTTGTACTTGTTATCCTTATTGAAGTTAGGATCAAAGTGCTTAGCTAGGACCGTGACTAGGCCGCCATTGACAATAACGGTCGTGCCCTTCTTCCCACTATCGATGTTGAGCCATCTATCTACCAAGAGCCTCAAAGAATTGTAAGGCTTGGTATGAATTCTTCCGATATTCAAAGCCGATTCAAGGAGAATAAAATCAAGTCTTGTGAAATGATTGGTGTCTTTCCTAGCAATTATGGTATTTCCCACAACCTTGTGCCATACTCTTATGCCCGGATGGTGGACCAAAAGAGTACGACTCGCATGAAAATCCTCAAATTTCTTCCCGGAGATTGCCTCCCAAAGAGGCTCGGGGTCATACTTTCTATAATGCTTAAGATAACGCGATTCATCACTAAGACCCAAAATTTCACCCAATTCCTTAAAGGTAATGCGTCTACTAACATTAGCTAGACGAAACTCGAGATTTTCTCTATTCTCAACTTTGGTGACTTTCAAAGAACTTAAAAATTCCAAGGTAAGGGAGGGGTATGTCAATTCCCTTGTTTCAAACAATTTCTTTAACCCCATGGCATTGAAAAAGGCTTTTGTTTGTTCAAGAACACCCAATTTTTGTAAGGTATCTTCACATATGAATTTGGTGGATTGTAATGACTTCATAGCAAACTTGACAAAGGTATTTCTATGGGTATCGGAAATAAAAGTTACCTCCGGATAATGCAAAAGTTGATTAATTACCGGAGTAGAAGGTGTTGTTGCTCCCATAGAAGGTTGTTGTTGTTGTTGCACTTCCAAGTTTGGTGTTGCTACCACCATAGCCAAAGCTTTCTTTGTTTGAAGAGCCTTTTGCCTTTGTGAGAGTGCCTTAGCCTTTGGTGCCTTTGTTGCCTTTGTTGCTCCCTTAGTCCTTGCCATTGATGAACTAACCAAGAAAAGAGTGAAAAATCTTCACTTTGTAGTATGCCCAAATCGATTTGAAGGTGAAAGGCTTTGCCTTTATGAAAACAAAAATCGACTCAAAGGTTGAAGATTTTGTTCTTGGTTTTGATTTTTGTTGAAGAAGGAGTGATTAATTTGTTGTTGGAAGAGTGGTTTGATTTGTTTTTGTTGAATGTTGTTGAGGGTTTTTGTTTTTATGATGGAGAGGATGAGGGTTTTGATGTTGTGGGTAGTGTTTATGAATGAATGAATGAATGAATGAAGGTGGGAGGGGTTTTAAAGAGGCCGAAAATTTCGAATTTGCAGAGGCAATCCGTGCGGATTCTGCCCAATCCGTGCGGATTCTGCTCTTTTTGAACTTTGCAAAACTCGCCTAAAGACGGGCGGATTTGTGACAATCCGCTCGGATTTGCTTGAACACGGACGGGCGCGGATTTGCTCAAAGACGGACGGATTTCTATCCGAGAGAAATTTGCTTGTTTTCCTCAGCTGCAAAGACGGACGTCTTTCTCCCAGGACGGACGGATTCTTCAAGACGGGCGGATTTTCAGAGATCCGCTCGGATTCTTTAATAGTCAAGAAAATTTCAAAATTCAGCTCAGTTCAGGACGGGCGTCTTTTCTGCAATACGCTCGGATTTTGCAAGACGGGCGGATTCTCAGGAATCCGCTCGGATTCTTCCTTCCTCGTGTACACGGATTGGTTCCACCCGTGCACAGCGCATTTCCCTTATCATTCTTTCATTCTTTCTTCAAGTCTTGTGTTCTTCATTGTGGGGGCACTACTAAGGCATGGATAGCCTAGGCAATTGCCATCCCCACACTAAGGTAAAGCACTACACATCAATTGAAATTGTTAGTCCCTCCTTCACTTCTCTCTTACATGACAATTATTTTGATCAAAGTAAATAAAAATCCAAAGATGACAAAAATGCAATACAAGAATTGAAATGTAAGTTAGGGAGTTAGAAATATTTACAAGTGGTGGTTTAGGGAGGACTCCACCAAACTCTCATTCTTGATGAGATGTCAAGGGGGCATGTCCAAGGTGTTGTTGATGTTGCTCAACACCTTGAAGAAGTAATCAAAGGCTTGTTCATTATCATGGTAGAGGTTCTCAATGGACCGTGGCATTTGTTGTTGATCATGATCGATGGCATGCCCAATGTAGGGATTAAAAATCCCTTCAAATTCGTCGTCCCAAAGACCACAAACTTCATTGAGTTGATCATTGAAAATCTCTTGCTTAGATGGAGACAACTCTCCCAATTTCTTCTCTTGGCCAATGATGTAACGCCCCGTAATTTCGGACCGTTAATATATTTCGAAAATAATTAATTAATCAAGTAAAATTTGACATTAATGTATTTAAAGTAAAAATAATTCAAAGAAATATAATTTCATTATATTTTGAAGAAAAGTATTTATTTTGATAGTTTCGAAATGTTTAAAAATAGTTTAAACCGTGTAAAAACTTTTTATTTCGAAATAAGGGCTTTTCGGGGAAAAATGACAATTCTATTGAAAATTGGGCAAACGATTTTGGAAATGGGTCGTATGAATACTCAATTTTCTTGTAATCTCGTGTTTAAGAACTTTGGTCTTGTCGGAATTTGCATTTGACCAACGGTTTTAATTATTATCGAAACGAGCCAAAACCGACTCGTAAAATCCCGACTAAAAACCCGCTCCCTTTCCTCCTTTCCTCTTCCCTACCCGCGGCACCCCTACCCCCTTCCTTCTTTTTTCTGATTTTTGTTCTTACCAAACACATTTCCTTAGCTTTACACCATTTTCAACAATTTCAAGTCAAAAATCATCATAACTTTCGCATTTCTTGACGGATTTTCGCATAATTTATATTTCCGGAATCCCCTCGTCGAGATCTACAACCTAGTATGTTTTAATTTCAGTTTTCTTGGAGTTGTTTTAAGACAAATTTTGGGTAATTTCGGTTTTATATACTTATTTTTGTGTTTTTATTGTTTATTTAGGTGAAGATTTGGAGGACGAGTTTGGGGACTCGTATATTGTCGAGGATAGCGGCTAGTGCTTGTTAGGGTTTGGGTTTTAAGGTGCTAATTGCTCATTTTCTAGCTTAAGGTAACATATTTCGAGTTACTCGACGAATAATCGTCACAATCTTTGTTGTTTTCGTATGTTTGGTGATTTTTGTTTGAGTAGTAATTTTCACATGTTAAAATTTGATGCATGCATGCTTAATTTATGTCTTTTGTTAGTTTAAGTTAACATAGTTGTATTGGGAACGATTAATTAGTGTTCAGACGATGTTATAATGAACAAAAATGGAAAAAAAGAGGAGTAAGGGTGGCGGCAGCAGGCCGGCAGGCCCATGGCTGGCCCGGGTCGGCCCGTTACTTGTTTCGCGGTTTTCCATGCTTGTTCGTCATTTTAGGTTCATTAATGATATAATTAGACTAAGTAACATATGGTTAAACTTAGGAAATGAATCATAATAGTAGTTAAAAATTATGTTAATGGTAAAAAAAATTATGTTATATTGATAGTTATCACATGTTAGGATAGTTTACAAAGTGAAATTGTAATTAATAGGCTCAAAATGAATTATATAGCTATAATTGTAATGTTTTGATGATTGTGCCGAAAACTGAGCCTTAGTCCCTTTGACTGATTCGATGTCAGTTAATTGAGTGATTGGTCACCGCAATTTAACCCGCACTGCCGCAGTGGGGTTGCGGGTAAAAATTCGGTTGGATGAAATTTTATATGAATTAGATAATCGGCCTTTTTCTTGTTTTAGGCCATTTATCAAGCTTTAGTTCACATGTATAGCTGATTGAATTTAATAGTGTCTTGTATTGTAGAAATGGCCCTAGATTCCCCTAAAGACTTTAATATTGTTAAAATTTGCTAGAATTGAAATGGGTATTGAATATCTCTTGCAGGTTGTTGTGTTTGTCATAGATAGGTCTTTATAGTCTCTGACGAGTATATGTTCACTGCTTAATAGCCTTTGTGTTCCTAACTAGTGGATTTATATCCAAGTTGGGGCATGACCTCGTTACTTATTTTGATAGTAAGTGGTCAGCTTAAGTACTAGCCAACCCTTTGGTGGACTCCTTAGGGTACTCACTTTGTTTTAGAAAAATTGTGGGTCTTGGGTGCGGTGGTGTGTATCCGCATGTCTAGGTCTGCGCAGATTTTAGGCTAGGGTTGTGTTGTGTCTTGGCCATGTTTTATTAATATTAACCGCTGAGCCAAGATACCGGTTCGATTACCTACCCTACCTCGTGGTATAGACTCGAGATTCTGAGTGACTATTGACGGTACTAAGAACTTATGCCTGTCTTTGATATATTGCCCTTTCTTGTATGGTGATTTTATGAATTGTAATAGGTGAGATGTAAGCCGGTTACAATTGATAAAGTTTGGATTACAATTTGTTATATGTTTCACATGATAGTTTAAATTGGTCAAATTAGTATTCATATGTTATAATACTTGGAAATTAGATTAATTGTCATATTGTTTACATGTTTTACTACATGTTACATTAATTATGACGATTCGTGGCTGGGAGGACTCGAAGTTACTCCCCACTGAATTGTGGCTTTCGTGTTTGTATAAAATGCGATTGACAGGTTGATGATGCTTTGTTGGGGTCACAGACGAGCTAGTGAGCATAAGGAACCTTGGACCTAGTTTTGGCTTTTTCTTATAGTAAACCTTTTAACTTTTGGTTTTGTATATAATTTGAAGGGACATATGTCTCCCTTTTCTATTTTGGGTTTGTATCATTACATTTTCTTATTGTTAGCTTTGGCATGTAAATTAGTTCGTTAGCATTGCAGGTTTTGGCACCCGCCTCTTGGGAATGTTGGAAATGTTGTGATTGGTTTAGAAAAGAAAATTTTGAAATTACAGGTTTTATCTAGTTGAACCAATTACAAACATATCCTACCAGTTTTTCCGTAGAATTTACGCCTTTATTTATCGTTAATTTTAAGGGTGTCACAAATGAGGCCATCCTCTTCTTCCTTGGTTGATTTTGATGAGCTTTGCAAGCTCTCCTTGTCACAATTCACTTGCTCTTTGAATGGAGCATCTTCAATTTTCTTCTTCCATTGGAGTTCCGATTTCTTCTTCTCATCTTTTCGGCTATAATGATCAATCATGAAACATGGCTCATGCAAACGAGGAGCTCTCATGGTCTTGTCAAGATTAAAAATTATGCTTTCATCTCCCACTTCTAGAGTGAGCTCACCATGTTTCACATCAATCACCGCACCGGCGGTGTGTAGGAAAGGTCTTCCTAGGATGATTGGAATGTTGGAATCTTCCTCCATATCAACAATGACAAAGTCCACCGGGATGAAAAACTTCCCAATTCGCACGGGGACATCTTCCCATATCCCTAACGGTGTCTTCGTCGATCTATCGGCCATTTGGAGTGTGATGTTGGTGCATTTAAGCTCTCCCATCCCCAACCTTTTACTCACCGAGTATGGCATGACACTCACACTAGCCCCTAGATCACATAAGGCTTTGTTGATCGTCGTGTCGCCAATGGTACACGGTATTGAGAAGCTTCCCGGATCCTTTAACTTCGGAGGTGAACTCCCTTGAAGTATTGCACTACTCACCTTAGTGAAGGCGATAGTCTCAAGTTTCCGGATCGACTTCTTCTTTGTGAGGATATCTTTCATGTACTTCGCATAGGCCGGAACGTGATTGATTAATTCCGTGAAAGGAATTGAGACTTCTAAATTCTTCACAATTTCCATGAACTTTCCAAGTTGATCATCAAATTTGGGCTTGGCTTGACGACTTGGAAAAGGAAGTCTAATCACAATGGGCTCCTTCTCCTTGGCCTTGTCTTCATTTTTCTTTGAACTTTCTTCTTTTGATGATTCTCCATCTTTGGAGTTTTGCACAATTTCTTCCTTTTCACTAGCTTCCACAACTTCATCCTCAACTTGCTTCTTCGGTGCTTCATACCTTGTACCACTTCTCAAGTGAATGACACTAACTGTTTCATGTCTAGGGGGATTACTTTGAGGTGGTAATTGCCCCTTTTGTCTTTGTGAGCTTGAAGATGCTAGTTGAGTCAATTGTGTTTCCAACATCTTGGTGTGAGCTAGAATGTTGTTGATGGTGGTTTCTTTTGCTTGGCTATCTTTTTGCATTTGAGTGAAAAATTCTTGTTGGTTCTTTTGCATTTGGAGGACCGCTTTTTGGACATCAAAACCTTGGTCATTTTGGTGATTGTATGGATTTTGATTTTGGTAACCTTGGTTTTGATTGTAAAAGGGTCTTTGATTTTGGTTTCTCATGGGTGGTGGAGTGTATGTTGTATGAGGGTTTTGAACATTTTGGCTTTTGTATGAGAGATTTGGATGGAATTTGGTGTTTTCATTGTAAAAGTTGGAATAAGGGGTACCACTCTTGTATGTTTGGAAAGCATTCACTTGTTCATTTGTTCCCCTACATTCACCTTGGTCATGTCCCAAAGTTCCACAATTCTCACATATCCCACTTGGGATTGATGAGGATGCCGTCATGGCATTAACATGATGCTTCGATGATTTTGAGTTTTCCTCAAGTCTAGCCATAGATTGTTCAAACTTCAAGTTGATTGTGTCAATGTGAGCACTAAGTTGAGCACCCAATTGAGTAACGGAGTCCACTTCATGCTTTGCTCCTCTAGTAGCCTTGCGAGGTCTACTATATTGTGAGTTATGGACCGCCATTTCCTCAATCTTGTTCCATGTTTGATTGTCATAAACTTCGGTGAACATTCCATTTGATCCCATATTGAGAATGTTCCTAGAATCTTCATATAAACCATTCCAAAATTGTTGCACCAAAAACCATTCGCTAAGTCCATGGTGAGGACATGAGCGACAAATACCTTTAAACCGCTCCCAAGCTTCATACAAAGACTCTTCATCCCTTTGCTTAAAACCCGTAATTTGAGCTCTTAGCATGTTGGTCTTTTCCGGTGGGTAGAATTTTTTGTAGAAAGCTAGAGCCAACTTCTTCCAAGAATCTATTCCAAGGGTGGCCTTATCAAGGCCCTTCAACCATTGCTTTGCGGTGCCGATTAAGGAAAAAGAAAATAAGACCCATCTAATTTGGTCTTGAGTCACGCCGGTTTGAGAGATAGCATCACAATAATCGCAAAAGGTTTCCATATGAGAATGAGGGTCCTCACTAGGCATCCCCCCAAATTGGCTCCTCTCAACTAGTTGGATGAAGGCGGACTTGGCAATAAAATTTCCGGTGAGATGTTGCGGTGTAGGAGTACCATATTCTCCTCGGTGGGTACGGAGTGTGACGAGAATTTTGGCATTGTAGGTGGATTTTGTGGGGTATTGTGTAATGGGTTTTCTTCTCCTTCTATTGCGAAAGGATTGACAAACTCACTAGTGGGTTGAACAACTTCACCAACACCTCTCAAATTCCTCCTAACAAGTCTCCTATTGTTCGTCAAGGTTCTTTCGATTTCACGGTCAAAAGGTAACAAATCACTTTGTAACCTTCTAGACATGCAAAATATCAAACAACTCGAAAATGATTAGAACAAACCTTGAGGAGTTTTACTTCCTCAAGGCGAAGAAAGACACAACTAATGACAATAAAAAGAAATCTAAATCAAACAAACACCGTCCCCGGCAACGGCGCCATTTTTTGATGCGATCCCGCTAAGTGTTCACAAATTAAGATGTGGTCGTTGGTCACGGTCGAATCAAAACACAATTTATAGCTCCACAAACAACTCTACAATTAGTAAAGAGGCAAGTAAAGGTCGGATCCCAAGGGACGGGAGTTGAAATGAGATTTCTATTGTAACTAGCGGTGTCTAAGGGGTGTCACAAATTGGGTTGATGTAGAAGGTTACTAAACTAGAATAACAATGAAAATAAACAAGCAAAATGAATTAAAGGGGGTGTAAACAATTGATTAAAGGCACTAGGGTGTCATGGGATCATAGGGGAATCATGGGATATGATCATACAAACATGTTCTCAAATTATAAGCAAGCAATTATTGTTGTGATGGATTGAGTTGGGTTATATCTTACAATCCTAGGAAAGTTTGGGTCCCGGAGCCGAATCGATTAGATTGTACAACACCTACAAGTTGACTTAATCTTCCCTACTCAACAACATGCATGGTCTAATGAGACTCGAGTTGGGTTATGTCTTACAAGTCTCATTGAAAAGATAGAAGATGATAGTAAATGCAAGGATTCATAGGCTTAGCATTTCATCAAATATAACATGTGCATGAGTTGAGATCAAAACAAGCAAGCAAATAAAACATGAAAGCATATTAATTTAAGCATGAATCATTCCCCATATTGGTTTCCCCTAATCACCCATTAACCCTAGCTAAGAGACTACTCACTCATTATCATGTTGATCATGCTAGCAAGGTTGTCAATCATACCAACAATATGAAACATGATGAATAAATGAAAGTAATTAACAATAATTAAAAAGGGATTAAGAGATTATACCAACTAATGATTCCAATAATAAAGCAAGAATAATAGAAGTACTTGATGTTTGATTGAGAGGTTGTCAATCTCTCAATAATAACCCAAATAATCTTCAATTACCCAAAATAAAGGATGAACAAGAGAGAGATTAAAGAACTAAAACTTGGATTAAAACTTGATTAATACTTGATTACAATATTAAAGAGAGATTTGATTGATATTAACTACACTAATTATTGATAAGAAGAACATGCTCCTCTAATTAGACTAATGGGGTATTTATAGTGAAAATTAGGGAGGATGCATTAGGGTTAACTAAGGGCTAAACTAGTAATTACACTTTTTAAGTTGAGCAAGGAGGACCCGGTATTTTTCGAGAGAAGGGCTTCTCTTTTCGTAGCTTGAAGAAGACAATCCGTGCTGTGAAGAAATCCGGGCGGAATAGGGTCGGGACGGGCGGATTGCACCGTTGGAATCCGAGCGGATTATGGGGAATCCGGGCGGATTGTTGAGGGGGAATCCGAGCGGATTCAGGCAAGGACGCTCGGATTGTGCTGGGGCTGGACGGACGGATTGTTGACAATCCGCTCGGATTGTCAGTCAGCATAGTAACTTCTTCTTTTCTTCCCTTTTCTTCATAAATTCCTTGGGGATTTCCTTGGGGACTCAAGGATCTTTCCTCAACATTGCTCTTCTACTATGATATGTACAAAGGCCTTCTAATCTTGTCTCTCCTTGATGCTTGGTCATTGAATTCGATCAATTTAGTCTCGTTTTGCCATGAAAATGCAAGATTCTTATGTTGGGGTTGGTGTCCTTAACAGTTAGTGCAAGGACTTATAAATCTCTAAAAGGATCAAAGGGCATACTTTTGGTATTATTATCAGTTGGTCCACGTTTATCAATAACGGTTGGCTTGCTAGATAAGTTTGACGTTATTGTCATACAGATGGCGGTGATCAACTGGTCCCTAAAAGTCACACCTATAGGATACGTTTGAGAGATGTGACGGTATGAAAATGCAGTCATATAGATGCCAAATTTGACTAACCAGTTAGTCTGAGTTATTTGACTAATAATTAGTCAAAATGTGATGTTGAGATATTTTATTTAATACGGATTAAATAATAATGGCTAAGACGAATTAAGCGGTTAATTCGTAAAATTGAATATAAGCGTTTTATATTTAATTAAATGTATATTGAATATAATTATACAATACTGTTTTGTCGGACATGTATTAATAATTCAACTAATCCGTATTATTAGTTGATGCTTTAATATCCGATAACCGATGACAGTTTATAATGAAACCGCGTCATATACATTTAGAATTTAACGAACCGGACCACGAGTTAAAACCAAGAGGAAGTGGAAGCCCACTTCCCCTTGTGGGCTTCGGTTTTGCCGAGTGAGAGGGAACAAAAGGGAGGGTTTCTCCTCCCTTCTAACCTAATCATTCATTTGTAAAAATTCTAGGGTTTTGGGAATTGTGCCTCTCGAAACTCGGATCTCTCATCCAACACAAACTCACAAAACAATCCCCTCAATATTGCAAGGCAATTAGGGGATTCTCTCTAGCACAAGGGCATTTCTCGGACCATCTTGGGTGCATCATTTAGGAGGAGGTCTACTTTGATCTCTCATTGCCTTTTGCACTAGGACCGAAGGTTATTTCTATATCTTTATCGTTTCATCATGTTTTTCGTTTTATGACTATAATCACATGTAAATTTTGCGTTATAATCCTTAATTAGAAGGGTAGTATACGGATATTACCCCACATCTTACTCCTTTCCTACCAAGGGATCAAAATCTCAAAGAATATGCAAAACAAAGAACTAAAGATAAGAAATGACCCAAATAAGCACTAAAAAGCATGGAAACAAGGCTAATTCGGGGGCTAAATATGCGCCAATTATGGTCACATCACACTCACACTCCGACCTCCATTCTTTCCCCAGCCACGAGATCCCCCCGAGAAACCAGCTCCACCAGAAAAAGCCTTTGCATGGTTGAAGTTCCCTTTCTTGTTGGCCGACTGACTATTACTTCCACTGTCAGCCTTCCTCTTTTCAGCAGCAGTCCTCTCATCGATCTCTCTTGAGAGATCTACCATTCTCTCAGCTTGGCCCGCTCGTAGGTACACTTCCTTAAGGTCAGTAGCAACCCCAGCTGGCATACGACTCACGATCTTGGCAGATAAACCCCTCTCAAAACGGAGAGCCAAACCCCTCTGACCTAGCTGCATGTCCTCAACATAACGCGATAGCTCTAGGAACTGATGATAGTAGTCAGTGACTGTCATCTCCTCAGACATGGTGAAGGAATCAAACTCAGATCTCATCTTGTGTCGAATATGCTCCGGCACAAACTGCTCTCTCATATCGCTCTTCAACCCAGACCAAGGAATAACTCCCATACCCTCAGCCTGGTAATAAGCTCAAGCATCTTCCTTGACGTTTTGCCACCAAACAGCAGCTTCACCTCTCAGGTAGCATACTACCTGCTCAACGATCATGTCTTCGGGGCACTTAACCATTTCCATGAGAGCTTCAATATCACGGTGCCACTTCTCGAGCAGCTTTGGTTCACCTACCCCTTCATATGTGGGAGGGTTGAAGCGAGCAATGATGATGCTGAGCTGAGTAGCATCCATCGGCTTCTCATTCCCCTTTACCACATTTCAGAGAGCTTCAAGGAGAGCCTCTTTGTGACACCCTAGCCTATCGCGGCAAAGTAAACACGTAATTCTAGAATAAAACTGCATGGATATGTTTGTAATAGGTTCAATTGAGTAAAAACCTGTAATTTTAAAACCTGAACCTGTTATAAAGATATCCAAATTGGAAGGTGTCAAACATACAAGGTCTAACTAGAAGAGTCATAACATAACCATCGCTAAAGTCGCGAATAGCAAATTATACAACCAAATGTAAAGAGGGAGACATATGTCCCTAAAATGTATGTAACATAAAAAGTATTTAAGGGTCACAATAAAATAAAGCCAATCTAGGTTCCAAGGTTACTTTGCTCGCTAGCTCGTCCATGTACCCAATATATGCATCACCTACCTGTCATTCGCATTTTATACAAATACGAAAGCCACAGTCAGTGGGGAGTAACTCCGAGTTCTCCCAGCCACGAAATGTCATAATTAATATAACATGTATACATAATAATATGAATACGAATCACACAATGCCTTAGCATATAGATGCTAGACAATCGTGCTTATCATGTGAACAACAATATAACACCACATAGTCCTAGCATGTGAATACTAGACCGACTCATACTACACTATCATGTGAATCACATAACATCCAGGAATCCAAACTCTATCAACCATAGCCGGCTTGCATCTCACCTTCTATGATTCATAGAATCATCAAACAGGAAAGGGCAATATATCAAAGACAGGCATAAGTTCTTAGTACGGTCAATAGTCACTCTGTAACTCGAGTCTATACCACGAGGTAGGGAAGGTAATCGAACCGGTATCTTGGCTCAGCGGTTCTATCAAAACATGGCCAAGACACAACACAACCCTAGCCTAAAATCTGCGCAGACTTAGACATGCGGATACACACCACCGCACCCAAGACCCACAATTTTATAAAACCATGTGAGTACCCTAAGGAGTCCACCAAAGGGTTGGCTAGTACTTAAGCTGACCACTTACTCTCAAAATAAGTAACGAGGTCATGCCCCAACTTGGATATAAACCCACCAAGTCAGGAACACAGAGGCTATTAAGCAGTGAACATACACTCGTCAAAGACTATAATGACCTATCTATGATGAAGGCCGAAATACTCACCTAGGACCTAGTCCCAGCTAGTCCCAGCTTGAATACTTTAGCCCTCACCACACAAGACAAGTAGGATACCCAATTAACCATAAGAGGGCAAAGAATCCAACTTACCAACATAAATGCTAACATTCTATCATGTGAAAGGCTATATAAATGTCTATTCAGCAGACAATCCAACCATATCCTCAATGTCATCAATAACCAAATTATAGCTAACCATCAATATCATAGTCCATGAGAATAAACTACAATGGCTAAAGGCAAACAAGACTCAAGCATAAGGCATCCAAAGCATCCAACAACCAACATGTGAAATGATAATTACAAATATCAAGGCATAACATAAAACCTCCAATAACAACCAATCTTACCTCAAAGACAAACCCTCGACCCGAGTCCCGCGACGGGTCATCGGTCAAATCGAGGCTGACTGGTTTAAACCTAGTTTGACCAAACTCGTTCGGTCAATCTGGCCCAGCTCAGAGTCTTTGCCTACTTTGGCCCAAACCATAAAATTTATCACAATATAATTCTCATGATATTTCTAATTTCTATCATGTGAAAAAAACGAAAGTAACACATTATCAATCACCTAAACACTTAACAAACAACAGGCACAACATCAACTACTAATGTGACATTAATTCGTCGAGTAACTCGGAATAGTTACCTTACGCTAGCAAAGAGACAAGTAATAACTTGAGAAAGCTTCTAAAACCCAAAATTACTCTTCCTCTTCAACCACTTATGAGCCACCTAAAATAATTATGTGAAAGGACGATATTAACGAATTATCTTTATATAAAATATGAGACGGAAATTAATTTAATTATATTTTAAATAAACCAAACTAGCGTCAAAACAATTTATGGACACGGCTCAAAAGTTATTATGACAACCTCAAACTCGGCCTAACTACCAACTACACATGGCCTCAAACTCGTGACTTAGCTAGGCCTTTGCCAAAGCCATCGCTAAGCTACAGCCAAAGCCATCTGCCTGGCCATCGACTCGCCTAAAAGCAAGCCACAAAGAGTCCGACACGACCATCACCCGACTACCCATAGCCACCCTTCACCCTACTTCATAACCTGACCCAAAAATCAGTCCAAAACAGAACCCAAAAGATGCCTAAGTTCGACCCCAACTCCAGTCCTCAAATGCAAAGTGAAAACTCACGATGACAGCTCTCGTCCCCGCCCAAAAACAGTACCAATCGTCCCCTTAAGACTCCATTCTCGCGCCTAAAAACAGTCCTAGCCGAGCCAACTAAGTCAGCATTTAAAACGGTTTTAGAGCGGAAATCCACAAGTATAAAGCAACTCAAAAAAGACCTAAAGACTACGTAAATCGCCCCAACACGAGTCCAAATTAGTCCAAAACAAACCCTACATGTCAGTATACACCGTCTCAACTATAAAACACACCAATTATCACCCAAAACAATCCATACATGTCAGCATACACCGTCTTAAATATACCACTTACTAGCTAGCATCCCAAATGATCCCTAGAGGTCAGTATACACCGTCTCAATCATCTCCACATATCAGTATACACCGTCTCAACTATACAACTGACTAATTAACATCCATAAGGATCCCTATATATAATTATACACCGTCTTAATTATAAAACAGACTAACCAGCATTCGAAATAAACATATTTTACAAGTAATATCGAGTAATCTATAATTGTTACCTTTTTCCGATTGAACTAATCATTTATGACTAACAAATCTTCTACAAGACCGTCTATTTTAGTACATACAACCGTCTTATAATAAATAAAGCTGAAAATATAAATGGGTTTGTAAAAATACATGACGAAAATGAATTTTACTTACAACGGATTGACAGGAATGATGGGAGCAGCAATATGGAACGAAAATCATTGATAACGGATGACAAACGGAGTGGCAGGATCAATTTAAAATAAAAAAAAAATCAAAACAGAACGAAAAGAAGAAAAAGGAAGGGAGAAGAAGAATGCTGCGTGAGAAATGAGGGAGCAACTTGCCTGCCTGCTATTTATTATACGACGTTTCTTCGTCGTTAAGAAACTTCGATCGTTATTAAAACCGTTTGAGTTAAATTTAACCGATTTAAGTAAAAGTTTGATAATAAAACGGAATCAATAATAAATAAATTTAATGAGTGAAAATAAAATAAACTCAGCTAGTTAACGTAAATAATACAATATCAGCTTGAATCGGAATTATTACCGATTTTTACAAAACTAACGGATATTAATAAAAATTGCTAATTTAGTGAAATAAGCTCAAAATAGCTAATTGGACGGTTTTGTTCCCAAAATCCATCTCGGGTTCACTTAAAACAACTTTCATAAAGACTCGTAAAGAAACGGAAATTATTAAATAAATAAACTCGAACTAATTTCAATAAACTCGAACTAACTTTAAATAAACTTATTAATGATTATTAAAATTAACGTATCGAATTATGATGAAATTAATTAATTAGCTAAGCATATATATATAAATCGTTAAATGATGTAATTAAATTCAAAATAGCAATTAAAAGAATTTTATCCAACTTAATAAAATACGGGGTGTTACAATCACCCCATCTTTTAAAAAGTTTCGTCCTCGAAACTTGAAAGTATAAATGAAAGGTTATAAAAATAAAATTGGAATTGGGAATCGGTAACCAAAACATTTAAAAGGTCACTTATCGTAAGAATCAAAATTCTTTCAAGAACTTCAACTAAAATTTTCCGACAGAACCAGACTCTCATCAGAGGAACGGAAGTGTTCTCGTTGCGCATTCAAGAACATCACATTCCAAATCAAAGATAAGGTCAAAAGGCAAATCATTTGTATGAATCAAAAATCAAAATGCTTTCAAAAACATTTATAGAGAGTTTTCGAAAATATAAGTCTCCTCCATGGAACGAAATTGCCCTTGTCGTGCACACAAGAGCGCTAACTTTCCATGTCAAAGACAGATTTAAAATAAAAATCATTCGCCGATAAGCGCAGGGCAAGTTATTAGACGCCTTTAATAACGAGTCATAACATCCCATCAACGTTAAAACCAAATGAAAATGGCAATCCATTCAAATTTTTCTTTCGCAAAAGCCAAATGAAAATTAAGGGATTCATGGTTAAACTCAACAAAGAGTCAAGTTCGTGAAAATATAACATTAAATTTTGACAAAGAATCATAAACAAATCAAAGTTAGTTAGAATTTGAACAAAATTTAAAAGCAACTCGGGTTTAACAATCAAAATTTAGGATAAAGGAGTCGATGCTCAAAGATCAAAATGGGAACTAAATTAAATTTTCATTTTCAAACCTTTAAAATAGGTAAAGTTTTGTAGGAGTAACATATTTTTTTTTTTAAACAACGAATCGAAAATGATAGTTTGAATTGTTTAGAAATTGTACGAAAAGAAAAGTAACTTAGACATCAAAATACAAGATACGCTAAGAGAGTCCAAACTTAACCAACCAAAAGAGCTATGGTGAACTTTCCTAAGGGTAAGAGTCGAAGTTAGGTCAACAAGGATGTCAAAGGTAGAGTTTCACAAGATACGAGTGTCAAACTTAAAGGAGGAGCAAGATGAAGCGAGGAAAGGAGGTATGAACGGTAACGCTTATGATCAAGGAGAAAGGGAATTTAGACAACAAGGAAACTTAAGCAACATGTCAGGGTGTGAGACTAAAAGAGTCGAATCATAAAGATAACTAGTTACCAACCAGTAAGAGGTATTAGAATTAGGAAGGTACTCAAGACAAGGAAATAACGAGTAAACTTTTATACTTAAGAATCAAATCCAACCAAGGTATGAACGAAAGGGAGGAAAACGATTAATGATACGAAAGAGGATTTTTAAGGCTTAATCCATACGCTTCCTAAAACTTAAGGTTCTCTCTAACAAGGTCACGTCTATTAGGGTATTGTACCTTCATGACAAAACGACCAAATCCCAAAACAAGGGTCAAGGTAAAATAAACGCTCGCTTAAGGGGTAATAAATCGGTTAGATACTTCTTCCACCTATCTTATCACATATTAGGATTCCCCTGAAGCAAATCTACCACTCAAATATAAAACCATCTCTTTATCTCAAGCACTCGACACAACCTCAATGTTTTAAAAACCAAAGAATGAATTGATAAAGACTTCTCAACAAAGTTCTCAAGGAACAACTAACACCAAATCACATTCCCAAACTATACGGGATTGTTAACATCTAAAAATGGGTTTTCTTCCAAATTCAAATTCTAAACTTATCTCATGTTTACTCCTAAGGCGACGACGCTCAACCTACTAAGCTTTCAAATCCCAAACATAAACAACAAAGCTAAGTTCTATAACTTTAGTAACATAGGCAACTCATTCCTAACACAAAGAATCCACCAATTGATTATACTCGCTTTGTCAAGGAACTAGGTATAAGAATCATTAAGTATGTCTCATCACATTACCTAAGTCTTTCTAACATCACGACTTCTCAAAGCCAGGGTTAAGGGTCAGACACAAACAATCTCCTCAAAAGTCGAATTTTCCAACCCAGGTCAACATTCCTCACAAAAAAGAGTACTATCATATGGCGTTAAGGGAGGATAAGCAAGGAACAAAAGACAAGTTAGGAGTACAAGCTTAGCTTTTAAAGTAAAACAGAAGGGAGTTAAGAAGGAGGATAAGCACCATGAGATTAAGAATAGGGCGAGATACAAAAAGAACGAGAAACATCTTCAAGGAAGTAGAAGCATTCTTCAAAGGTTGTGTAACACCCCCATACTCCAAGTGCCTTACCAGGACCACTCAAATATAAGGATACTACCATCTCGGTTGCCCGAGGTACTGAATATCATAAGACAATAAAGAAACGTACTTTTAAAGTAATTATAGATTAAGTGATTACATGTTCAAACCAAAACTAATAAAAGGAATTACAAGGTTCTCATACGGTCTACAGCTAAAACTATCAAAGCTACTAGACTTCGTCCGACACAAATGGAAGACTTCTAACCGCCACGTGATGACTCATCCCGGCTATCCCATACGCGTCATATCACACACCGCTCAATAACCGCTCACCACCCCGAATGGATCACCACAGTTTTTAAAACATTTAAACGGGTCAGTACTAATCACACAATTCAATACATATATCAACAATAAGATAAAAGATGACTTAACCGTCACACACACACAACCAACCAATTCCAATCATCTCAATCATTGATATCCTTTGGACCGACTACCGCGATGGGGACCGCACTGCCGTTCCCACCTAAGCCCCGCTCATCATATCGAGCGATAACCCTGTCCATTAATGTGCACATCCCCTTCCGTGGCGGGTTCCACGAAGGGCGAAACTAGGGCGTGAAGCCACTCCCGCAAGTGACTCCACTCAGCCGAGAACGCATCTCGAGAACCATCAACAGCAATCACAACCACAAACACAATACAATCATCACATCAAACAACTAACTACAGCACATCACCAATATCCCATTATGGGACTAATACCGAGTAGGAAATCCTACTGAAAGCACTGTGATCAGACGGTATCAACAAATTTTGTATCAAAAAGTCTCTTCTACGAACCCTCCTCCTATCATATAACACATAGAGGCTACACATCACAAACTACACACAAAACCCTCAATCTCTAAATTAGGGTTTAACCAAACTTAACAAAACATTATAAAAATTATATTAAAAGCTTACCCTCGACGCAGGGAACTCAACGATACGAATAACGACAAGAACTGACCGTCTGAACTCCGGGAATGTTAAGGATGCGATTAGGAAGATGAACTGGTTGCTTTCTCTCTTAAACAGAGTTTTAGGTTTTGTAAAAGTGATTTAAAACAATGACGACTATGTTTAAATACCTTAATCGCATAATTAACAAAACCCGAGAAAACTCCCCGTAAAACCGGACACTCGATCGAGTACCCAAGGTACTCGATCGAGTACCCCCTTACTCGATCGAGTACCCAACAGGTCAGAAACTATTTTATCTCGCAACTTACCCTTACTCGACAGAGTAAGGGCTACCCGATAGAGTACCCCAAGACTTATAAATACGGAGTATTACAGGTTGAACAAATCTTCAATCCTCAGCAATAGGCACTAAAACTTGATCTTCTTAAAATATAAGTGTCCTTTCAATGGAACGGAGATACTCTTGGCGATCACTCAAGAATATCAATATTCCAATTCAAAGACATAAAAATACATTTTTACACCAACAAATGATAAAACTAATTATCAGACGTCTCCAATAACAAGCTTTAACACTAATTGACGTTAAAACCAGTGAAAAATATTAAAATATTTTCAAAACCTTTAGTTCAAAAATTTCTTTATAATAAGGGTAATAACTCCATTAGCTATAGATAAGCTCACGGTCATTGATCCAAGAACGCAACAATTATTAAATGACAATCAACAAACAGGTTAATACCTAACAAAGAGCAAACACAAAGAGACTACAACATAAGATCCTAAATCTACCCATCTTACCCATCTCTCAAGTTTATTATTTTAAGGTCAAGTTATTTATATTGGGGTGCACAAACGTGCGTCGGGAGCAAATATGCTCTGATACCAACTGTGATACCCTAGCCTATCGCGGCAAAGTAAACACGTAATTCTAGAATAAAACTGCATGGATATGTTTGTAATAGGTTCAATTGAGTAAAAACCTGTAATTTTAAAACCTGAACCTGTTATAAAGATATCCAAATTGGAAGGTGTCAAACATACAAGGTCTAACTAGAAGAGTCATAACATAACCATCGCTAAAGTCGCGAATAGCAAATTATACAACCAAATGTAAAGAGGGAGACATATGTCCCTAAAATGTATGTAACATAAAAAGTATTTAAGGGTCACAATAAAATAAAGCCAATCTAGGTTCCAAGGTTACTTTGCTCGCTAGCTCGTCCATGTACCCAATATATGCATCACCTACCTGTCATTCGCATTTTATACAAATACGAAAGCCACAGTCAGTGGGGAGTAACTCCGAGTTCTCCCAGCCACGAAATGTCATAATTAATATAACATGTATACATAAGAATATGAATACGAATCACACAATGCCTTAGCATATAGATGCTAGACAATCGTGCTTATCATGTGAACAACAATATAACACCACATAGTCCTAGCATGTGAATACTAGACCGACTCATACTACACTATCATGTGAATCACATAACATCCAGGAATCCAAACTCTATCAACCATAGCCGGCTTGCATCTCACCTTCTATGATTCATAGAATCATCAAACAAGAAAGGGCAATATATCAAAGACAGGCATAAGTTCTTAGTACGGTCAATAGTCACTCAGAATCGAGTCTATACCACGAGGTAGGGAAGGTAATCGAACCGGTATCTTGGCTCGGAGGTTCTATCAAAACATGGCCAAGACACAACACAACCCTAGCCTAAAATCGCAGAGACCTAGACATGCGGATACACACCACCGCACCCAAGACCCACAATTTTATAAAACCATGTGAGTACCCTAAGGAGTCCACCAAAGGGTTGGCTAGTACTTAAGCTGACCACTTACTCTCAAAATAAGTAACGAGGTCATGCCCCAACTTGGATATAAACCCACCAAGTCAGGAACACAGAGGCTATTAAGCAGTGAACATACACTCGTCAAAGACTATAATGACCTATCTATGATGAAGGCCGAAATACTCACCTAGGACCTAGTCCCAGCTAGTCCCAGCTTGAATACTTTAGCCCTCACCACACAAGACAAGTAGGATACCCAATTAACCATAAGAGGGCAAAGAGTCCAACTTACCAACATAAATGCTAACATTCTATCATGTGAAAGGCTATATAAATGTCTATTCAGCAGATAATCCAACCATATCCTCAATGTCATCAATAACCAAATTATAGCTAACCATCAATATCATAGTCCATGAGAATAAACTACAATGGCTAAAGGCAAACAAGACTCAAGCATAAGGCATCCAAAGCATCCAACAACCAACATGTGAAATGATAATTACAAATATCAAGGCATAACATAAAACCTCCAATAACAACCAATCTTACCTCAAAGACAAACCCTCGACCCGAGTCCCGCGACGGATCATCGGTCAAATCGAGGCTGACTGGTTTAAACCTAGTTTGACCAAACTCGTTCGGTCAATCTGGCCCAGCTCAGAGTCTTTGCCTACTTTGGCCCAAACCATAAAATTTATCACAATATAATTCTCATGCTATTTCTAATTTCTATCATGTGAAAAAAACGAAAGTAACACATTATCAATCACCTAAACACTTAACAAACAACAGGCACAACATCAACTACTAATGTGACATTAATTCGTCGAGTAACTCGGAATAGTTACCTTACGCTAGCAAAGAGACAAGTAATAACTTGAGAAAGCTTCTAAAACCCAAAATTACTCTTCCTCTTCAACCACATATGAGCCACCTAAAATAATTATGTGAAAGGACGATATTAACGAATTATCTTTATATAAAATATGAGACGGAAATTAATTTAATTATATTTTAAATAAACCAAACTAGCGTCAAAACAATTTATGGACACGGCTCAAAAGTTATTATGACAACCTCAAACTCGGCCTAACCACCAACTACACATGGCCTCAAACTCGTGACTTAGCTAGGCCACTGCCAAAGCCTTTGCTAAGCTACAGCCAAAGCCACTTTGCCAGCCATCGACTCGCCTAAAAGCAAGCCACAAAGAGTCCGACACGACCACCACCCGACTACCCATAGCCACCCTTCACCCTACTTCATAACCTCACCCAAAAATCAGTCCAAAACAGAACCCAAAAGATGCCTAAGTTCGACCCCAACTCCAGTCCTCAAATGCAAAGTGAAAACCCACGATGACGGCTCTCGTCCCGCCCAAAACAGTACCAATCGTCCCCTTAAGACTCCATTCTCGCGCCTAAAAACAGTCCTAGCCGAGCCAACTAAGTCAGCATTTAAAATGGTTTTAGAGCGGAAATCCACAAGTATAAAGCAACTCAAAAACAGACCCTAAAGACTACGTAAATCGCCCCAACACGAGTCCAAATTAGTCCAAAACAAACCCTACATGTCAAGATACACCGTCTCAACTATAAAACACACCAATTATCACCCAAAACAATCCATACATGTCAAAGATACACCGTCTTAAATATACCACTTACTAGCTAGCATCCCAAATGATCCCTAGAGGTCAGTATACACCGTCTCAATCATCTCCACATATCAGTATACACCGTCTCAACTATACAACTGACTAATTAACATCCATAAGGATCCCTATATATAATTATACACCGTCTTAATTATAAAACAGACTAACCAGCATTCGAAATAAACATATTTTACAAGTAATATCGAGTAATCTATAATTGTTACCTTTTTCCGATTGAACTAATCATTTATGACTAACAAATCTTCTACAAGACCGTCTATTTTAGTACATACAACCGTCTTATAATAAATAAAGCTGAAAATATAAATGGGTTTGTAAAAATACATGACGAAAATGAATTTTACTTACAACGGATTGACAGGAATGATGGGAGCAGCAATATGGAACGAAAATCATTGATAACGGATGACAAACGGAGTGGCAGGATCAATTTAAAATAAAAAAAAAATCAAAACAGAACGAAAAGAAGAAAAAGGAAGGGAGAAGAAGAATGCTGCGTGAGAAATGAGGGAGCAGCTTGCCTGCCTGCTATTTATTATACGTACGTTTCTTCGTCGTTAAGAAACTTCGATCGTTATTAAAACCGTTTCGAGTTAAATTTAACCGGTTTAAGTAAAAGTTTCAGTAATAAAACGGAATCAATAATAAATAAATTTAACGAGTGAAAATAAAATAAACTCAGCTAGTTAACGTAAATAATACAATATCAGCTTGAATCGGAATTATTAGCGATTTTTACAAAACTAACGGATATTAATAAAAATTGCTAATTTAGTGAAATAAGCTCAAAATAGCTAATTGGACGGTTTTGTTCCCAAAATCCATCTCGGGTTCACTTAAAACAGCTTTCATAAAGACTCGTAAAGAAACGGAAATTATTAAATAAATAAACTCGAACTAATTTCAATAAACTCGAACTAACTTTAAATAAACTTATTAATGATTATTAAAATTAACGTATCGAATTATGATGAAATTAATTAATTAGCTAAGCATATATATATAAATCGTTAAATGATGTAATTAAATTCAAAATAGCAATTAAAAGAATTTTATCCAACTTAATAAAATACGGGGTGTTACAATCACCCCATCTTTTAAAAAGTTTCGTCCTCGAAACTTGAAAGTATAAATGTGTGGACAAGGCCCTCGGGAACTGCGTCCGAGGGATCCACACCCGGCATAATCGACTCGAGGTTCTTTCGAATCGAATTAAGACAAATTAGAGTCGCCACCAAGTTTTTTGGGAACTTGGAACCGTTCAAGTCAACTTTACACCTTTCATCGAAAAGCATAAAGCCAATCGACTACGAGTGATTAAAGATAAAGACTTGTACCCTATATCACTCGATTTGAATGACTCTCGTAATCCAATGGTATTTAGACGGATCCACAAACCATAGATCTTGAGTAAGGGGTGAGGGTACGTGTTAGGAAGCTCATAAGGACACCTAACCCCGCCCGTCAATAACGGCCTCTACTAAGTCAAGTGTCGGATTTCAAACAAGGTCATAGCTACTACGATATATGATATGCAAACATCGTTTTAAAACCCTAACATGTGACAATAATTTCTATGTCGTTTAATGCATGAATACTAACTTTGTCAAAGTTGTTTTAGCATGTTGGTTGATTTGAAATAAAAGATGCGCAAACACGGCTTAGGAGGAATGGGGGAGCCATTGGGATCTATCCTATTACAACCCAGGCATTTCATGCCGACACAACGAGAAATAAATTACAACTCGATCTAATTACAACAACTATCGGAATTATTTTGACTCAATTAAAATAAAACCTATATACATGATACAAAATTACAATACAAACTAACAAAAAACAACTTAAACTATTATGACTTAACAAATAAAATAAATGTAAACACAAAGGCTAAAACTAAGTTAGATTGATTAATGATGTTAGCCGATTTATTAATTAGTAAACAAATTAGACTAGAATTAAACTAATTAAATTAAATTAAACAAATACAAAGGTTTGAAATAAATTAGGTACAACTTATTGATTAAATTGAACCAAACTCATTAAAATTATTCACCAATCCATATTTATTAAAATAGGATTAGTAAACAATTAAAGAAACAAAAGAAGAAAAGAGATCAAAACTGGCAGACCCGTGCAGTGCACGGATCAGAATACAGAACAGACCCGTGCAGTGCACGGTTTTTTGTAGAAAACAAAGTTAATTGCATTTTAATTTCGAAATCAGCAAAATAAATTACGGAAAAATTCACTAAATTAAATTTACATATTTTGAACCTTAAAAAATAATAAAAACAGAATTTACAATATTAGAAACAAGTAAAACAAATTAAAGGTTAATTAATTATAAATTAAATTAAGTAATTACGAACTAGGTTAAAAACAATTCTAATTTGTCAACGAGTGCAAATGGAAAGGTGTTAAGCACGCACTTCCATGCTAGCGAGAAAATTAGTGAAAGAGAAAGATGCATTCAATTAAGTTACAGAATCGTTAGTTGATTTTAAAGCTTATGTCGAAGCCACCTATCGTGTCTAATTAGGTTATTAAATTAAATTAATGTTATCTAAATATGTCGTAGGTTAACAATCAGAGGTTAAACTAACATGCAACGGGACCTAGGGTATGTCGATTTGGCCGAAACAATAAGGGGGTCGAAAGCGAAGATCGAAGTTAGACAATTGTTTTATTTATGCCCTACCTTGAACACGAGGATATGTAAATGAGACGGGGGTGTACGACCGACTGAAGTAGCGGTTTATTTTCCCATCTCAAGTCAACGCGGGTGTTCATGGTGGTACTTTAACTCATACTCGGACTAACTAGTTTCATAGTTAATTTAAAACAAACGGTAAACAAACGAAAAACAAACAAAAAAACAAGCTATAAAAAAAGCATAAAAAAAACGAAATAAAAAAGGAAAGAGAAGGGGATTTGATGCACCCTCAACCTACATGTATCGTTGACACCGTCTTGGGTCGTAATCGAAGGTAGATTTTATCTCGAGAGGCCGTCGTCGACGAAGAACAAAGCACACGCGCGTTTTGGAAAGTTTCTGGACAGCGATTTTAAAACAGTGATATCTCCCTCGTTTCACGACGAAAATTTGATTTAAAAGATGTTTTGGAAACTAGAAAGAGAGGAGAACAAGGATATTAAGGCAACCCCTGCTCGTTTTGGGTTATTGGGCACGAAAAACGAGCACAAACAGAACTGGACAGACAAGAAGAAACCGCGAAAACAGAGTGTTATTTCACTCTGTTTTTCGAGGGATTTCGTGTACTCTCAAGGGCAATTTGGCTCGTAATTCTTGGTCTAATGTGTAGATGGATGTTATGTGGTTAATTAGGAACAAGAAACTCGAATTTTGATGGAGATTTGATGGAGGAACGAAAGGGTTTTCGAAGAGGACACACAAACAGTTTCAGTTTGTGTGTCGGTTTGGTTTAGGGTTTTTGGAGGATGTTTAGGGTTTGTTTCTGAGGTTTAAAGCTTGCGAGTGATGTTTGGATGTATGGAGAACTTAGAGAAATGAATGTATGGTGAAGGGGTGGTATTTATAAGGGGTTAAAGTAGGGTAAAAGGGAGGAGGAGGCAGTCGGGCTCAATCCCGTATGGCTGCTGTCCATGGGTTTTTGTGAGGGTTTGAGAGGGGTTTTCTTGGTGATTAAGCTAGGATAATATGGGTAGGATACTAGGGTATGGGTTAGGGTTAATGGGTACGGGTTTTGGTGGTGTTTGGAGCGGGTTTTGGGCTCGGGATTGAGCTGCCAAAACAGGGGGCTGCATTGGTTTGTTGCGGGCTGTTTGTGAGGGATTTGGGACGAGAATTTGGGCTGTGGTATGGGGGGTTCGAACAAGGGTGGATGGGCATTGGCTTAGGTGGGTTAGCATACTCGAGATTCGTGCCAATTCGTAAAGGAAACGGGCTCAAAAACCGAGCTAAAATCGTGCTTAAAAACACATGGTTGAAACGAGTTTTCTTCGCTTTTAAAATCGATTTTTCAAATCAATTAATACATTAAAATAAATGACTTTTCAAATCAAATATACTTATAAAATGATTTTTCAAATCAATTATTTATTTTATTTTCAATAAAATAAACTTGGGAAAATAAAATTCAAAATAAAATAAATTAAATTGAAATCACTTTAAAAAAGCTTTAATTTAAATATCATTTAAATTAATAAAACGAGCTCACTAAAAAACATTAATTTAAATATCATTTAAATTAATAAAATACTTCATCGACGACGCCCATTCTACCTCGTAAAACGAGCTCCAAATAATGACAATGACAACTAAAGAATACATGTGTCCTATCATCATCGGGTGTTTGTCGGGTTCTCTATAAATTCCAATATCGACGGATACGGGTATCTACAGAGCCCCCACTTTGACTGAGGCTTGGACAAGGCGAAAGTCAAAGTATACCCCAGGTCCCTCTCGACCTGAGGATTCTTCGGGTCGTTTATAGTCCATTAGACTTGCGTATATAAGCTCGCCAGCCATAAGAAGAGATCATACCTGAAACTTCGTTGGGATTGACTCTTGCTTCTGTTGCTTCGAAATATCATCGTTGGTCATCGACCCATAAATTGCATAAATGGTGGGTTGAGCCTTATCCTTAGGCGCCTACGTATCCGTTTCTGACGGAATCAAACCCGCGTCGTAGTTCGGCAGCTGCTGACACTTGCCCAAAGTTTATCATCTGCTGGCGTTTGTCCAAAACTCATCATCTGCTGACATTGGCCCAAAATTTATCATCTGCTGGCGTTTGTCCGACTGGGACGGGACTTTCCAAGGAGGTTGCCGCCGCTTTCATCATTTGCTTTCAGCTGCGGAATTCTTCCATTTCATACTCTTGTATTGAATTGAATTTTGAGTGGATGTCATCCCCTTCATCTTGATAATGGTCTCTGAAGCCAACGGCTTCAGAGCCCCCAGTTTGTGATGGCTCTAAAGTCGAAGACTTTAGAGCCCCCAGTTGAAGCATATCCTGCTATATTTGAAACATAGAAAACGTACTAGCAATAATCATCACATAAGCACATTTGGATCATCGATCTTGAAATTGGATCATTTGAAGGATTAGGTCATCGACCCGAAAATTGAATTTGAAAATTTTGAAAAACTGGGCCATCGACCCGAAGTTTGAGTTTGACATCACTTGGAATGTTGGGCCATCGGCCCTTCAAGAATTGAACCTTGAATTTTGAATTTCGAAGGATTGGATCATCGACCCACAAAGATTCCACTACTTGGATCATCTATCAACAATTCGCAAAAAGTTTTGGAAATTTGAAATTTTGAATTTTTTTTTTTGAAATCGAACCTTGATGGGTGAGCATGAAATATGACTCAGACACTCCGGATGACTTGTAAACCACGTGGGCGTAGCCCGCTACCGTAAAACAAAAAAGAAAATAAAACCGCAAGTGTGCATGGGTTTTAGTTCAAATATTGACTCGTTGAGGGTAGAAATGTAAATTGGCCATTCTGGCGCCAAAAGATGGCAAATGGGAATCACAAGGTCGTCGAACTTGGGACGGAGATATCGTATGGCATGGTCGTGCTCCCGAGGGCACATGGGAATCAAGACCACTTGGCATTGACAGGGTGGATTAGACTCACGGAGCAACATTGTTGGCTTCGCCCAGACACTAAACACAGACTGATTTTATGAGAACAGTTGGACATCACACATCACTCTTGTTGGGAACATTCTGCCACTCTTCTCCTCGCCTCCTTTCTTTTCAGCGAGTATTCATCATTTCTTGCCACCGCCTTCTTTCTTTTCAGCGGGCTTTTACTATTTTTCTTCCACGCCTTCTTTCTTTTCAACGGGTTTTTCATATTTTCTGTTCCCAACAAAAACCCACATCTATCTGACTGAGCATCTTTGCCTACACCGTTAGATAAAGCTCATTCTGAGACTTGATACTATTCATCCGAACCTATATCCTTATCCTAGCCTACATCGAGTGCTAAGACCGACTCAAACAAAGGTGGCTTCATTTGGACTTGGTTAAGACCCGTAAGAAACCGACAAGATGACAACTTGGTTGATGAGTGGATTGAATCCCTTATTCTGAAGGACTGCCTACGTATTCGCGTGGAGCGAAATCAAATCCGACGTAGTTCGATCATGGTGCATAAACATGGCATTCTGATTGTGTGTACACACTCGAAGGTTTCACCTAAGGTATCATGTCATATCCCATTCTAGCCTGTAAAGTACCGTTAAATCCCGTGTCTAGGGTTGGTAACAAAAGGTTGTGGTTCTTTGGGATGTGGAGCTTGGTAAAAACAGGTTCGTAAGGTAAACGATCATTCTGAAGGTTCGTTTTGTGATGCTAAGGCCAAGGGCTATGGCTTATAACATGGTTGGAAATGGTGTCTCAGGCTTGATGAAACCCGAGTACAAATAGGTTGAGAATTGATGTGGGTTCAAATTTCCATGTCTGGACCCTAAAGGCTAGGTATAACAACACAAGCGGAATGATTCTCAAAACTCCCGACTATCCCTTTGTAACTGTCTCAGGAATGACTTAGAGGGTAAAGAGGTTACTACTTAAGCTTTTGGGCTTCGCCCATTGAACTTCAACTATGGGTACTTGACTTGACTTCTGGCTTCCGTAACTTCGACATCCAACCAAAAGCACTCTGCAATAACTTCAACATTTTTTTTTCTTTTTTCTTTTTTCTTTTTCTTTCATCTTTTTTCTTTTTTCATTTTTTCATTTTTTCATTTTTTTCATTTTTCCAATTTTTCTCTTTTTCTTATTTTTTCATTCTTTTTCTTTTTTTTTTCTCTCTTTGAAAATGATCTTCTATTCATTCTCTTAATCATAAATGGATACACCTTGAGAACTGGGCTTCGCCAAATAATTCGGGTAAGAACTAACAATTCCTTGTAAGAACGGGTTGATATCTTCTCTCTTCGAGATGGGATGATTTTGTTGGGGAAAAGGCTTGCCTTCCGTCATCGATAGGGGAAACAAGGAGCTAGTCTGGGTTCGTTATAGAATCTTCTAAAAGCTTGTCACAAACATTGGTTCAGATGGAGGTTTTCTACCACCAGACATGGAACAGGTAAAGGAATCAAACACAGGATCCTAGTGTACCTTACATTTTGAAACGGGACATATTTCTTCCCCAGGGATGCCTTTGAGTGTGTTGTGCATTTTATCATGTTTCGGAATGATTGAGGATTGGAAACAAGACATATTTGGAAATGAAACTGCAACTTTTTTTATTGGAATGACAAATGCTTAACAGACTCGAAGGAACGATTCCTAGGACACACCCTAGGTCATCGTGGAACAAACGACTCAAATTCAAAAAAACGAAAGTCCTAGACTCGACTCGACTAAGATAAGAAAACAGATCCCGACTCATAATTTCAAATCTGGTCATGAGCTTTCCCTTGTTCAGCTGTCAAATTAAATGCTCGGTTCTAGTCCTTGATCCCTTTGATGGTCTGCCTCCATCCCGAGGTAGTCCTCTGAGGATCTACGCCAGTGATGAAGGTTGGTGAATCAAATTGTCTTTTATTAACTTCGTTAACGAGAGGAGTACATTCTAGAGCAAGACTCCCGACTTGAATTTCATTCTTCGGGTTTGGCAGAATTGAGCAATCCACAAATATATTCCCGA
Organism: Silene latifolia; assembly: GCF_048544455.1. NCBI lineage: Eukaryota > Viridiplantae > Streptophyta > Magnoliopsida > Caryophyllales > Caryophyllaceae > Silene > Silene latifolia. Next base: position 54,370,288 of record NC_133536.1, read on the forward strand.
TAAACACTCCTTTCCAGTGACATGGGCGGATAAGGTGGGAATAATCGACATTGTCTTCGACAGAAACAAAGTTGGCGTGATCGGCAAATGGATTGGAGATGTTATTGGGTTTGACAGCTGGGATCGGGAGTGTTCCATTCTCAATCATGTCTTGGATTTCGTGCTTTGATCGATAACACCTTTCAGTATCATGGCCTTTCCCTTGATGAAAGGCACAGTAGGCATTTGGTTTATACCATTTACCTTGTTGTTCAGCAGGTGGATCCGGAGTTGGACCAATGGGCTTCAGCTTTCCTTGGGCTATGAGCCTTTGGAGAGCGTATGTATAAGTGCATCCGATATCGGTGAATGCCCTAGGTGTTTGGCGCTGCGACTTCTTCGATTGCCCTTCTAAGAGATTGATGCCTTCATCAATATGGGTCATTGCTGGGGCCTTGGCCTTACACGACGAGGCCCCTTGGTATCCTTTCGGCTTTTCAGCCTCTGCCCTTATGACATCATCTTCTACCTTTATCCCGATTCTTATCAATTCTTTGAAAGAGCCAAAATTCTGGTATTTCAGAGCATTGCGGTAAATGGGTCGTAGATTCTTTACGAACTTATCTACCATTTCAACTTCATCAGGCTTCTTAGCTAGTTTTACGCTTTCAGCGCGCCATCTTGCGAGGAATTCAGTAAAGCCCTCTTTCTCCTTTTGTGTCATAACCTCCAAAGTTCTTATGTTGGTTTGAATCTCGACATTATCAGCATAGTGCTTGCAGAACTCCATCGTAATATCTTCGAAAGTGGGGAAGTTCTTAAGGTCCAAATTGTAGAACCACGCCTTCGGGTGTTCATCCAGAGATTGAGCGAAAATTTCAGAGAGCATGTCAGCGGGTACTCCCTTCAGTGCTAAGTACCCTTTATAGGCCTTAACATGGTGGACTGGATCTTCTGTGCCCTTAAACTTTGGGATGTCAGTGAGTACCATGTTCGTGGGCAACTTATCCTGAACTGGGGCATAGGCCCTAGCATTCTCATAGTGAATGTTCTTCCCCTGGGAGAGTTTCAAATGGTCTTCGATGAACTTGAACCGTTTCTCCAGATCAGTCAGAGGTGGGGTAGATGGAGGTGAATCTTCACTCAGCTTAGATTCGATTTCATCCATTCGGGTCATCATGAGGTTCACGGCCTCAGTGAGCTTGTTGACAGCATCTTCCATTGCTTGACGTCGGGTTTTTGGCGGCCTTTCTACAAGAAAACCCCGTACTGAGTCAATATTTAAAGTAAGAGCCCCTGCACACTTAAGGACACGACCCCAACTTGACTTAAACAAAGACTCGACTTGAGACTGATTAAACAAGGGTCCGACTCACGGTTTGATTTAGACATCGGTTCACTTTAGACTCGACAAAACGACATGACTCAAACTGTCATAACTCGATTCTAAACTGGACTTGGTGTGACTAAACCCGTGATTGGGCTAACATAGCCTATGGGTTCGTGTGAAACGTCCATAAGGGCCTAGCTTGGACGTTTTTTGTGGACTATCCTAAACCAAAAGGTCGACCAACATGACTCAAAGCCCAAGAGGTGAGCTTGGGTGACCCAACAAGGTCGTGTTCTAGACTCTTGGAACGAAACACACCCGGCCTAACACGGCCATGACCCGGACACGACTTGACGCATTTCATGCTTGGTTGAGGTTCGAGAGGTATTTTGGATTGATTTTGAAAAATGAAGGATTGATTTGAAAATGAGATTTGAAATGGGCAGCATGCCGGCTATAAAAGCTCATTTTGGGCCGAAAATTCTAGTCCTATTTGGGCAGCATTCCGCGTTTTTAAAACCATGCTATTTTGAAAATAAATTGTTCAAAAGTTCGGTTTTGAAAAGGACATGGGAATTTTCGAAAAAAAGACTCGGGAAAGCACATTGCACATTGTCATTCTCATGTTATAAGGATGTATGCTCCTAGACATCTCTAAGTCTCGGCAAGTCTTCTACAAGAAGGTCTATGCCCTCCATCCTTTTGCGGTCTTATAGAGCAAGGTGTCTTAAGGTAAAGTACCTAGAAGATCGTCCCCACTCCCAAGAACCACGCGAGGCGAAGTGGAAGCGAGCAATGTGCAGCTTCCTGGCATAGTGGGACGTCGCCCCCCACGCATCACGAAGAAACGCTGGGACGGCCCGGGCAAGTCCTTAAGGGTTTATGCATGAATCGTAGCACTATGAGTAATGTTTTACTTTCCAACACTTTCTTTTCAAGTTTCACCTCGGAGGAAAAGACCCTAGAAACACAATGTAACTAGTCCTCTTTTCCCAGTGAGTCGCCAAAGCGTGGACAAGGCCCTCGGGAGGCTGCGTCCGAGGGATCCACACCCGGCATAATCGACTCGAGGTTCTTTCGAATCGAATTAAGACAAATTAGAGTCGCCACCAAGTTTTTTGGGAACTTGGAACCGTTCAAGTCAACTTTACACCTTTCATCGAAAAGCATAAAGCCAATCGACTACGAGTGATTAAAGATAAAGACTTGTACCCTATATCACTCGATTTGAATGACTCTCGTAATCCAATGGTATTTAGACGGATCCACAAACCATAGATCTTGAGTAAGGGGTGAGGGTACGTGTTAGGAAGCTCATAAGGACACCTAACCCCGCCCGTCAATAACGGCCTCTACTAAGTCAAGTGTCGGATTTCAAACAAGGTCATAGCTACTACGATATATGATATGCAAACATCGTTTTAAAACCCTAACATGTGACAATAATTTCTATGTCGTTTAATGCATGAATACTAACTTTGTCAAAGTTGTTTTAGCATGTTGGTTGATTTGAAATAAAAGATGCGCAAACACGGCTTAGGAGGAATGGGGGAGCCATTGGGATCTATCCTATTACAACCCAGGCATTTCATGCCGACACAACGAGAAATAAATTACAACTCGATCTAATTACAACAACTATCGGAATTATTTTGACTCAATTAAAATAAAACCTATATACATGATACAAAATTACAATACAAACTAACAAAAAACAACTTAAACTATTATGACTTAACAAATAAAATAAATGTAAACACAAAGGCTAAAACTAAGTTAGATTGATTAATGATGTTAGCCGATTTATTAATTAGTAAACAAATTAGACTAGAATTAAACTAATTAAATTAAATTAAACAAATACAAAGGTTTGAAATAAATTAGGTACAACTTATTGATTAAATTGAACCCAACTCATTAAAATTATTCACCAATCCATATTTATTAAAATAGGATTAGTAAACAATTAAAGAAACAAAAGAAGAAAAGAAATCAAAACTGGCAGACCCGTGCAGTGCACGGATCAGAATACAGAACAGACCCGTGCAGTGCACGGTTTTTTGTAGAAAACAAAGTTAATTGCATTTTAATTTCGAAATCAGCAAAATAAATTACGGAAAAATTCACTAAATTAAATTTACATATTTTGAACCTTAAAAAATAATAAAAACAGAATTTACAATATTAGAAACAAGTAAAACAAATTAAAGGTTAATTAATTATAAATTAAATTAAGTAATTACGAACTAGGTTAAAAACAATTCTAATTTGTCAACGAGTGCAAATGGAAAGGTGTTAAGCACGCACTTCCATGCTAGCGGGAAAATTAGTGAAAGAGAAAGATGCATTCAATTAAGTTACAGAATCGTTAGTTGATTTTAAAGCTTATGTCGAAGCCACCTATCGTGTCTAATTAGGTTATTAAATTAAATTAATGTTATCTAAATATGTCGTAGGTTAACAATCAGAGGTTAAACTAACATGCAACGGGACCTAGGGTATGTCGATTTGGCCGAAACAATAAGGGGGTCGAAAGCGAAGATCGAAGTTAGACAATTGTTTTATTTATGCCCTACCTTGAACACGAGGATATGTAAATGAGACGGGGGTGTACGACCGACTGAAGTAGCGGTTTATTTTCCCATCTCAAGTCAACGCGGGTGTTCATGGTGGTACTTTAACTCATACTCGGACTAACTAGTTTCATAGTTAATTTAAAACAAACGGTAAACAAACGAAAAACAAACAAAAAAACAAGCTATAAAAAAAGCATAAAAAAAACGAAATAAAAAAGGAAAGAGAAGGGGATTTGATGCACCCTCAACCTACATGTATCGTTGACACCGTCTTGGGTCGTAATCGAAGGTAGATTTTATCTCGAGAGGCCGTCGTCGACGAAGAACAAAGCACACGCGCGTTTTGGAAAGTTTCTGGACAGCGATTTTAAAACAGTGATATCTCCCTCGTTTCACGACGAAAATTTGATTTAAAAGATGTTTTGGAAACTAGAAAGAGAGGAGAACAAGGATATTAAGGCAACCCCTGCTCGGTTTGGGTTATTGGGCACGAAAAACGAGCACAAACAGAACTGGACAGACAAGAAGAAACCGCGAAAACAGAGTGTTATTTCACTCTGTTTTTCGAGGGATTTCGTGTACTCTCAAGGGCAATTTGGCTCGTAATTCTTGGTCTAATGTGTAGATGGATGTTATGTGGTTAATTAGGAACAAGAAACTCGAATTTTGATGGAGATTTGATGGAGGAACGAAAGGGTTTTCGAAGAGGACACACAAACAGTTTCAGTTTGTGTGTCGGTTTGGTTTAGGGTTTTTGGAGGATGTTTAGGGTTTGTTTCTGAGGTTTAAAGCTTGTGAGTGATGGTTGGATGTATGGAGAACTTAGAGAAATGAATGTATGGTGAAGGGGTGGTATTTATAAGGGGTTAAAGTAGGGTAAAAGGGAGGAGGAGGCAGTCGGGCTCAATCCCGTATGGCTGCTGTCCATGGGTTTTTGTGAGGGTTTGAGAGGGGTTTTCTTGGTGATTAAGCTAGGATAATATGGGTAGGATACTAGGGTATGGGTTAGGGTTAATGGGTACGGGTTTTGGTGGTGTTTGGAGCGGGTTTTGGGCTCGGGATTGAGCTGCCAAAACAGGGGGCTGCATTGGTTTGTTGCGGGCTGTTTGTGAGCGATTTGGGACGAGAATTTGGGCTGTGGTATGGGGGGTTCGAACAAGGGTGGATGGGCATTGGCTTAGGTGGGTTAGCATACTCGAGATTCGTGCCAATTCGTAAAGGAAACGGGCTCAAAAACCGAGCTAAAATCGTGCTTAAAAACACATGGTTGAAACGAGTTTTCTTCGCTTTTAAAATCGATTTTTCAAATCAATTAATACATTAAAATAAATGACTTTTCAAATCAAATATACTCATAAAATGATTTTTCAAATCAAATATTTATTTTATTTTCAATAAAATAAACTTGGGAAAATAAAATTCAAAATAAAATAAATTAAATTGAAATCACTTTAAAAAAGCTTTAATTTAAATATCATTTAAATTAATAAAACGAGCTCACTAAAAAACATTAATTTAAATATCATTTAAATTAATAAAATACTTCATCGACGACGCCCATTCTACCTCGTAAAACGAGCTCCAAATAATGACAATGACAACTAAAGAATACATGTGTCCTATCATCATCGGGTGTTTGTCGGGTTCTCTATAAATTCCAATATCGACGGATACGGGTATCTACAAAATGAAAGGTTATAAAAATAAAATTGGAATTGGGAATCGGTAACCAAAACATTTAAAAGGTCACTTATCGTAAGAATCAAAATTCTTTCAAGAACTTCAACTAAAATTTTCCGACAGAACCAGACTCTCATCAGAGGAACGGAAGTGTTCTCGTTGCGCATTCAAGAACATCACATTCCAAATCAAAGATAAGGTCAAAAGGCAAATCATTTGTATGAATCAAAAATCAAAATGCTTTCAAAAACATTTATAGAGAGTTTTCGAAAATATAAGTCTCCTCCATGGAACGAAATTGCCCTTGTCGTGCACACAAGAGCGCTAACTTTCCATGTCAAAGACAGATTTAAAATAAAAATCATTCGCCGATAAGCGCAGGGCAAGTTATTAGACGCCTTTAATAACGAGTCCTAACATCCCATCAACGTTAAAACCAAATGAAAATGGCAATCCATTCAAATTTTTCTTTCGCAAAAGCCAAATGAAAATTAAGGGATTCATGGTTAAACTCAAAAAAGAGTCAAGTTCGTGAAAATATAACATTAAATTTTGACAAAGAATCATAAACAAATCAAATTTAGTTAGAATTTGAACAAAATTTAAAAGCAACTCGGGTTTAACAATCAAAATTTAGGATAAAGGAGTCGATGCTCAAAGATCAAAATGGGAACTAAATTAAATTTTCATTTTCAAACCGTTAAAATAGGTAAAGTTTTGTAGGAGTAACATATTTTTTTTTTTAAACAACGAATCGAAAATGATAGTTTGAATTGTTTAGAAATTGTACGAAAAGAAAAGTAACTTAGACATCAAAATACAAGATACGCTAAGAGAGTCCAAACTTAACCAACCAAAAGAGCTATGGTGAACTTTCCTAAGGGTAAGAGTCGAAGTTAGGTCAACAAGGATGTCAAAGGTAGAGTTTCACAAGATACGAGTGTCAAACTTAAAGGAGGAGCAAGATGAAGCGAGGAAAGGAGGTATGAACGGTAACGCTTATGATCAAGGAGAAAGGGAATTTAGACAACAAGGAAACTTAAGCAACATGTCAGGGTGTGAGACTAAAAGAGTCGAATCATAAAGATAACTAGTTACCAACCAGTAAGAGGTATTAGAATTAGGAAGGTACTCAAGACAAGGAAATAACGAGTAAACTTTTATACTTAAGAATCATATCCAACCAAGGTATGAACGAAAGGGAGGAAAACGATTAATGATACGAAAGAGGATTTTTAAGGCTTAATCCATACGCTTCCTAAAACTTAAGGTTCTCTCTAACAAGGTCACGTCTATTAGGGTATTGTACCTTCATGACAAAACGACCAAATCCCAAAACAAGGGTCAAGGTAAAATAAACGCTCGCTTAATGGGTAATAAATCGGTTAGATACTTCTTCCACCTATCTTATCACATATTAGGATTCCCCTGAAGCAAATCTACCACTCAAATATAAAAGCATCTCTTTATCTCAAGCACTCGACACAACCTCAATGTTTTAAAAACCAAAGAATGAATTGATAAAGACTTCTCAACAAAGTTCTCAAGGAACAACTAACACCAAATCACATTCCCAAACTATACGGGATTGTTAACATCTAAAAATGGGTTTTCTTCCAAATTCAAATTCTAAACTTATCTCATGTTTACTCCTAAGGCGACGACGCTCAACCTACTAAGCTTTCAAATCCCAAACATAAACAACAAAGCTAAGTTCTATAACTTTAGTAACATAGGCAACTCATTCCTAACACAAAGAATCCACCAATTGATTATACTCGCTTTGTTAAGGAACTAGGTATAAGAATCATTAAGTATGTCTCATCACATTACCTAAGTCTTTCTAACATCACGACTTCTCAAAGCCAGGGTTAAGGGTCAGACACAAACAATCTCCTCAAAAGTCGAATTTTCCAACCCAGGTCAACATTCCTCACAAAAAAGAGTACTATCATATGGCGTTAAGGGAGGATAAGCAAGGAACAAAAGACAAGTTAGGAGTACAAGCTTAGCTTTTAAAGTAAAACAGAAGGGAGTTAAGAAGGAGGATAAGCACCATGAGATTAAGAATAAGGCGAGATACAAAAAGAACGAGAAACATCTTCAAGGAAGTAGAAGCATTCTTCAAAGGTTGAACAAATCTTCAATCCTCAGCAATAGGCACTAAAACTTGATCTTCTTAAAATATAAGTGTCCTTTCAATGGAACGGAGATACTCTTGGCGATCACTCAAGAATATCAATATTCCAATTCAAAGACATAAAAATACATTTTTACACCAACAAATGATAAAACTAATTATCAGACGTCTCCAATAACAAGCTTTAACACTAATTGACGTTAAAACCAGTGAAAAACATTAAAATATTTTCAAAACCTTTAGTTCAAAAATTTCTTTATAATAAGGGTAATAACTCCATTAGCTATAGATAAGCTCACGGTCATTGATCCAAGAACGCAACAATTATTAAATGACAATCAACAAACAGGTTAGTACATAACAAAGAGCAAACACAAAGAGACTACAACATAAGATCCTAAATCTACCCATCTTACCCATCTCTCAAGTTTATTATTTTAAGGTCAAGTTATTTATATTGGGGTGCACAAACGTGCGTCGGGAGCAAATATGCTCTGATACCAACTGTGATACCCTAGCCTATCGCGGCAAAGTAAACACGTAATTCTAGAATAAAACTGCATGGATATGTTTGTAATAGGTTCAATTGAGTAAAAACCTGTAATTTTAAAACCTGAACCTGTTATAAAGATATCCAAATTGGAAGGTGTCAAACATACAAGGTCTAACTAGAAGAGTCATAACATAACCATCGCTAAAGTCGCGAATAGCAAATTATACAACCAAATGTAAAGAGGGAGACATATGTCCCTAAAATGTATGTAACATAAAAAGTATTTAAGGGTCACAATAAAATAAAGCCAATCTAGGTTCCAAGGTTACTTTGCTCGCTAGCTCGTCCATGTACCCAATATATGCATCACCTACCTGTCATTCGCATTTTATACAAATACGAAAGCCACAGTCAGTGGGGAGTAACTCCGAGTTCTCCCAGCCACGAAATGTCATAATTAATATAACATGTATACATAAGAATATGAATACGAATCACACAATGCCTTAGCATATAGATGCTAGACAATCGTGCTTATCATGTGAACAACAATATAACACCACATAGTCCTAGCATGTGAATACTAGACCGACTCATACTACACTATCATGTGAATCACATAACATCCAGGAATCCAAACTCTATCAACCATAGCCGGCTTGCATCTCACCTTCTATGATTCATAGAATCATCAAACAGAAAGGGCAATATATCAAAGACAGGCATAAGTTCTTAGTACGGTCAATAGTCACTCAGAATCCTCGAGTCTATACCACGAGGTAGGGAAGGTAATCGAACCGGTACTCTTGGCTCGGCGGTTCTATCAAAACATGGCCAAGACACAACACAACCCTAGCCTAAAATCTGCGCAGACCTAGACATGCGGATACACACCACCGCACCCAAGACCCACAATTTTATAAAACCATGTGAGTACCCTAAGGAGTCCACCAAAGGGTTGGCTAGTACTTAAGCCGACCACTTACTCTCAAAATAAGTAACGAGGTCATGCCCCAACTTGGATATAAACCCACCAAGTCAGAACACAAAGGCTATTGAGCAGTGAACATACACTCGTCAAAGACTATAATGACCTATCTATGATGAAGGCCGAAATACTCACCTAGGACCTAGTCCCAGCTAGTCCAGCTTGAATACTTTAGCCCACACCACACAAGACAAGTAGGATACCCAATTAACCATAAGAGGGCAAAGAGTCCAACTTACCAACATAAATGCTAACATTCTATCATGTGAAAGGCTATATAAATGTCTATTCAGCAGACAATCCAACCATATCCTCAATGTCATCAATAACCAAATTATAGCTAACCATCAATATCATAGTCCATGAGAATAAACTACAATGGCTAAAGGCAAACAAGACTCAAGCATAAGGCATCCAAAGCATCCAACAACCAACATGTGAAATGATAATTACAAATATCAAGGCATAACATAAAACCTCCAATAACAACCAATCTTACCTCAAAGACAAACCCTCGACCCGAGTCCCGCGACGGGTCATCGGTCAAATCGAGGTCGATTGGTTTAAACCTAGTTTGACCAAACTCGTTCGGTCAAACGGCCCACTCGAGTCTTTGCCTACTTTGGCCCAAACCATAAAATTTATCACAATATAATTCTCATGATATTTCTAATTTCTATCATGTGAAAAAAACGAAAGTAACACATTATCAATCACCTAAACACTTAACAAACAACAGGCACAACATCAACTACTAATGTGACATTAATTCGTCGAGTAACTCGGAATAGTTACCTTACGCTAGCAAAGAGACAAGTAATAACTTGAGAAAGCTTCTAAAACCCAAAATTACTCTTCCTCTTCAACCACTTATGAGCCACCTAAAATAATTATGTGAAAGGACGATATTAACGAATTATCTTTATATAAAATATGAGACGGAAATTAATTTAATTATATTTTAAATAAACCAAACTAGCGTCAAAACAATTTATGGACACGGCTCAAAAGTTATTATGACAACCTCAAACTCGGCCTAACTACCAACTACACATGGCCTCAAACTCGTGACTTAGCTAGGCCACTGCCAGGCCACTGCTAAGCTACAGCCAGGCCACTGCCAGGCCATCAGACTCGCCTAAAAGCAAGCCACAAAGAGTCCGACACGACCACCACCCGACTACCCATAGCCACCCTTCACCCTACTTCATAACCTGACCCAAAAATCAGTCCAAAACAGAACCCAAAAGATGCCTAAGTTCGACCCCAACTCCAGTCCTCAAATGCAAAGTGAAAACCCACGATGACGGCTCGTCCCCCGCCCAAAACAGTACCAATCGTCCCCTTAAGACTCCATTCTCGCGCCTAAAAACAGTCCTAGCTGAGCCAACTAAGTCAGCATTTAAAATGGTTTTAGAGCGGAAATCCACAAGTATAAAGCAACTCAAAAACAGACCCTAAAGACTACAGAAATCGCCCCAACACAGAGTCCAAATTAGTCCAAAACAAACCCTACATGTCAGTATACACCGTCTCAACTATAAAACATACCAATTATCACCCAAAATAATCCATACATGTCAGCATACACCGTCTTAAATATACCACTTACTAGCTAGCATCCCAAATGATCCCTAGAGGTCAGTATACACCGTCTCAATCATCTCCACATATCAGTATACACCGTCTCAACTATACAACTGACTAATTAACATCCATAAGGATCCCTATATATAATTATACACCGTCTTAATTATAAAACAGACTAACCAGCATTCGAAATAAACATATTTTACAAGTAATATCGAGTAATCTATAATTGTTACCTTTTTCCGATTGAACTAATCATTTATGACTAACAAATCTTCTACAAGACCGTCTATTTTAGTACATACAACCGTCTTATAATAAATAAAGCTGAAAATATAAATGGGTTTGTAAAAATACATGACGAAAATGAATTTTACTTACAACGGATTGACAGGAATGATGGGAGCAGCAATATGGAACGACAATCATTGATAACGGATGACAAACGGAGTGGCAGGATCAATTTAAAATAAAAAAAAAAATCAAAACAGAACGAAAAGAAGAAAAAGGAAGGGAGAAGAAGAATGCTGCGTGAGAAATGAGGGAGCAGCTTGCCTGCCTGCTATTTATTATACGTACGTTTCTTCGTCGTTAAGAAACTTCGATCGTTATTAAAACCGTTTCGAGTTAAATTTAACCGGTTTAAGTAAAAGTTTCAGTAATAAAACGGAATCAATAATAAATAAATTTAATGAGTGAAAATAAAATAAACTCAGCTAGTTAACGTAAATAATACAATATCAGCTTGAATCGGAATTATTAGCGATTTTTACAAAACTAACGGATATTAATAAAAATTGCTAATTTAGTGAAATAAGCTCAAAATAGCTAATTGGACGGTTTTGTTCCCAAAATCCATCTCGGGTTCACTTAAAACAACTTTCATAAAGACTCGTAAAGAAACGGAAATTATTAAATAAATAAACTCGAACTAATTTCAATAAACTCGAACTAACTTTAAATAAACTTATTAATGATTATTAAAATTAACGTATCGAATTATGATGAAATTAATTAATTAGCTAAGCATATATATATAAATCGTTAAATGATGTAATTAAATTCAAAATAGCAATTAAAAGAATTTTATCCAACTTAATAAAATACGGGGTGTTACACTCTTGTTGCTCAATCATGCGAGCAACCTTATCAAGAGTCATCTCAGAAGCTTGAATCTGTGCGGAGGTCCTTTTGGGCGGCATTTTGAGCTGATAAGAAACAAGGAAACGTAAGCACAAAAGTCTACGGCCCAAAATGTAACGATCTTCCGCCAAAGGAACACTCGGCCGAGTATACTACAATACTCGGTCGAGTAACGACTACTCGGTCGAGTATCCCAGACACTCGGTCGAGTAATCGACTCCAGTAGCTAACGTCAAATACCCAGAAACAACACTCGGTTGAGTAAAAACAATACTCAGCCGAGTAGTCTCTACTCGGTCGAGTATACCTACTTACTCGGTCGAGTAAATACATACAGTAGCCATTGCTACTCACTGCCAAACAACACTCGGTCGAGTGCTTGGTTACTCGGCCGAGTACTCCCTACTCGGTCGAGTACCTGCCCTGCTCGGCCGAGCCATACTGTAGACGGGTTAAAACAGTAAAAGTCCCCTATCATGCTTTCTGTTCCCCCAACAAACATGTATCAACAGGAACTGAATGCCACGTTATAAACATATAATCATACAAATCATGCACATGCTAAATCCGATACACCAAAAGTTCACAAACCCGTCCCCTCTACTATTTCTCCAATCACCAAACTTACGAATTCCACATATACATTTTCAACCATCCATTATTATCAACATTAATCTTCACGTACATGCACATGCAAGACACATCTCTCAACACACTTCCCCATGTGACCGGCTCGAGTTAATGAGGGCCAAATTGCGACTCCGGGACGTCTCCCGAGTCTTTGCGGTAGCTCCAAACAACTCTCCCCGGGTTCATTTTATTTAGACTCCCTAAGTTCATTAGATTCATTTGTTTAGGTCCCGAAATCTTCGGCTCTGATACCACTTTGTAACACCCCCTCATACCAAAGTGCCTTACCAGGACCACCCTACCATGAAAGTGTGTTACCATCTCGGTTGCCTGAGGTTAGTACATATCAAAAGCGTCTGAACTGAGCACATTTATTAAGGTACCGTAAAGTATAAAAGTTTACATCAACCAAATCCCAAACTGTTACAATAAAATAAACCAAATGTCTGACAACTAAGAATTCAAAACTAAGACTCGGACGGTGATGCTACGACTGGTGATGACAACTCTCCAACGACTGCCCCAAGCTCACCAAGCAATACCTGTCAAGTCTGCTCACCATCCCCGAATGGATCACAACAGATTCCACAAACAACGAGGTCAGTATTACTCAATCAATATAAGACAAACAAACACGGTAACCAGCTGATAATCCTCCAATCCCAGTCTCCCGATCTCATACAGTAACCGACTACACACCGGGGTGTGTAGCCTTGCCAGATTACCCATCGCAACAGGTAATCCTCGCCGCCAGTGGGTGACCGCAGCCGATCCCACCTAGTCCAGCTCATCAACGAGCGACTAACAATCCCTGTCCCTTAATGTGCACATCCCCTCCCGTGGCGGGTTCCACGGAGGGCGAACTAGGGTGTGAAGCCACTCCCGCAAGTGACTCCACCACAATCACAATCACACAGCACCACGGCTGTCACAACACCTCCACACCAACACCGTCACAACAACGACCATACTCCGATGATCAGCAGACAACAATAATCATAAAACAATCATGTCTTAAACAATGAACAGTAAACTGAGTAGGGAAAACCCTACCTTAGCAATCAACAGTAGAACGAAACTCGGACAATCAGAAAGGCTCCTCTACGAAGTCTTCTCCTATACAATAATCACATAACACAATTACACATTGCACAATCCCCCATATTCCCAATTCCATATATGTATACAGTAACCCCAAAACGATACAAATAACATAGAAATAGAACTTACCAACAGTAGAATAAGAAATTATACGCAAGAACCACGAAGATTGCACACACAACGATGCTAGGGGATGATTAGGGAGTGATTAGAGTGATCGTAAAATGATTAGGGTTGGAAATGATGTTTTAGAAACTGACGTTGAATATAATATAACCCTAAACATTCCCTAATCAAACCGGTAAAATAACCCTTCGCCAGACCGGATACTCGGTCGAGTAAAGTGTATACTCGGCCGAGTATCCTCTACTCGGTCGAGTATCCACTATACTCGGCCGAGTATTCCTCGGCAGAACCGAAACAGACCATACCAACAGAACTACTCGGCCGAGTATGCTCTACTCGGTCGAGTAGTCACTTAAGAAAATCCGTAGTATTACAATTAGGCTCAATAAGGCCGCGACATTAGGCTTTTAGGCTTATCATAACGCCATATTCCCGATCTCTGCTACAGACAAAGTCTTTATGAGATGTCACATTCACTTCAAAGAATGAATCAAATTTCATATCTCATTATACTGTTCAACTTCAGGTGAACAAGAATTAATTCGCAAATAAATTTGCCTTTCATAAAGACCGCTTTAAATTGAACAGCGGTTCATATAGTCATAAATGTGGACTTCTAGCCACTTACACTTATACAATATGAAAATATTGTACTGATAAGACGGTGTTAAATTATTACACACCTTTAAAACTTTGAACTTCAGGTCAAATTTATAATATGGACATATCTCTCATCTTTATAAAATAGATATTTTGAAACTTCAGGTCCAAAACAATATGATATGTCGGATGTCCTTTTTCAAACCTTCTTGCTCACAAACATAGAACGTGAAGTTCAAAATATGGTATTAAAATGGCGAAAGTGGTAGATATCCCCCTCTACTTTGCTTACTAGTGAAATTCACCCCCTTAACTTTGTTTGCTAGTATTTCACCCCCTTAACTTTCATACTAGATGAAGTCAAGCCCTTTTCTTTTTTTTGGCCAAAATATCGTGGGAAAGTCAATATATCATCAATTTCTCGTCGACAATTCATTATCAAATCCAAATCTCTCACAGAAAAAATAAAAAATACACTTCCAAAAAAAAAAATACGTTTACAGTCTATATAAACGTATATTTTACATAAAAACAAAGCTGCTGTTCATCCTTCTCCCAATTTACAAATTTTCTTTTCATCGTACAAACTGATCATCTAATTGCTTCCCTTTGCAGTGCAATTGCCATGTCTACACTCTCTGCCATAGGTAAATCAATCGCTTTCCCTACTTTTTGATTGAGATTCTTCAAGAGTCCTATTTGTGTACTTGAATTTATAAATGTATAATTAGGGTTTAAACCTGTAAACACAATCAAGATATACAAGAGGTCAAAAATTTCCATCTTTGCATTCAATTTACATGAATCAGTTAAATAATATGATCTTATGCATGAAAACTATCAACATTTGATCTTTATGGGTCAGAAATAATGAGAACTAAAAAAAAAAGTTCAGCAACCAGGCATCAAAATCAAACCAGAACTCATAGATTGGCCCAAACCTGTATATATGTATAAACGCCGCGTACGTATATATTGTCTCATAGAGGTTTGTCTTCATTGCTCTCTGCACAGTTGGGAATCCCAGAGTTCTGCGACTTTGCAATTTTCTCTATTTTTCTCTGACATGAGGACAACCATAAACTAATGAGCATTAATGCCTATATATAATGAACTTCGTACTAAATTTTACTTTATGTTGTATTCTTAGATGCACCACCAAATATCATTACATGTAAGTATGATTATGGAAGAAATTTATCGGCAACTGATAATATGGTAGACTATGTGGGTGGATCTTTTGTTGAGTGCGCCTTGGATATATACGAGTTAACTTTGAAAAAAGTGAACGACATGGCTAAAGAGTTGTATGATCATGAGAATGCAGACTGTTTTTATCGCATCAAAGGAGTAGGAATACAAATATTATGTGATAAAGAAACTATAGAGGAGCTAAAGATAGAAGGGGTTACACATGCGTCCATTGACTTATATTTTCTTGGAGAGGACCAGCAAAAGGATGTGACTGATAAAACAGAAACTGAGAATGATAACGAAGTTTTAGATGATATTGAAGATGAAGAAATATGTTTCAGTGAGCCTGAAAATGTTATTGATGATGTAGAAGTTTGATAGCCGATGAAGAATTTATTGAAGCACAAGAGAAGAAGAAAATGTGGATTTCATTGAGAAATAGTTCTGGAAAGAATAATATTATGAGACGAAAAGAAGATGAAATAGAAAAACATTCACTTAAAGGGGTAAAAGATGACTATTGGGGTGAAGACGAATATGATCATAAACTTTTTAACCAAGAACATCTTTATGAGAGAGAGTCTGATGACGAAGGCCCTTTATCTTTAAGTGATGACGACGAGAATCTTGAAGTTCTTCAAAGATGTGAGTGGCCTATGTATAACCATGAAACACCATTTGGTTTGGTACAAATTGAGTTAGGACAATTATTTGACAAAGTCGAGGTGCTAAGAAAAGCACTAATCTACTACAGCTGCCAAACCCACAAGGCATGGAAATACTGTCATAATGAACCAAAGAGGGTTCTTGTGAAGTGTAAATCTTAACCTAAATGCAATTGGAAGCTAAGTGCTAGGTACACCAATGAGTATGGATGTTTACAGGTACGATTTTTCAAAGACATTCATACTTGCGCGCCAACAAAGATTAATAAAAGGGCTAATGCTAACTTTTTTGCTGAAGAGTACCAAGAAAAACTTCTTAAACATCCTACATGGAAACTGGAATTATTTGTAAGGGATGTAGAAAAGACATATGGGGTGAAGATTAGTAGGTGGCAAGCTTCTAGTGCAAAAAAAAAATGCTTTATCTTCGTGTGCAAAGGTAGTGGAGAAACAATATGACTCCCTTAGAGATTATATGTATGAATTAAGAAGATCCAATCAAGGGACTAGTGTGTTTTTAGTCTTGAAGCCTCACGTATCAAGACCAATTCCTCAATTTCATATGTTTTATGTCAGTTTTCTTGCTCTAAAAAAAGGATTCTTGAATGGTTCCAGAAGAGTACTTGGTTTAGACGGTGCTTTTCTTAAAGGCTATTGTAAGGGTGAGTTGCTTTGTGCCACGGCGAGGGATGCCAATAACCAAATGTTCCCTGTGGCGTGGGCTGTTGTAGAGTCTGAGTCTAAAGAGAGTTGGTCTTGGTTTCTTGAACATCTCATAAATGATCTTGAAATGAAAGCCGGTAATGAATGGACTTTGCTATCAGATAAGCAAAAGGTACATATACATTGAGCTTTTTTTGTTTTTAAATAGTTTCTTTCTGCGAGTTATTTTTGTATTTTGCGCTTTAATATTAACATAAAAAATTAATTTATACATGAATAAAAACAGGGTTTGCTGCCTGCAATTGCTAAATTGTTACCCGATGCAGAGCATAGGTTATGTGCAATCGTTCTTCATAGTAAATAGCCATAAAATTTTATTAGAACAAATAAAAATATACTTATAGTCCAAACAATCATAAGCAGTACATTTGCAGAATGCAATACCTGAATACCTTAGTTGTCTCTTTGAGCAGTACGAGTTTCAAAACATTGCGATCGTTTATTCCGCCAAAACCTTCTTGATTGGAAAAACTCAAGAGTATCAAGATAAACAGGTAGCGTGTGGAAAGAGACATTACAATCGGCTTCACTATGAATGGTGATAGATAAGGACGAGTCTAGTTCGCCATTCAATTTGAACTTTCTCAAACTTGGAGCATCAATCAAAACATCGCACAACCGCAAAGCAATCATTGAAGCGAATATGCTTTTTTCCGAGTACTTGATAGTATGATACTCGTCAGCTTGTGACAGCCCCAAAACACCAAATTCTCTAACGAGGTGAGTTTAGGTCGTAGTTCAGCAAAAGTCTCGTATGTGATATCAACAGTAGCGATGTTTATAAACCTCAAATTTCTCAACGAACCACCTTTTGATGTAATCGGCCAAGGGCTAGCACGATTAGAATGCTTGGGTATGTAACAAAACACCTTAAGACTAGAAGTTTTGAGAATGACTTTCCCATCTGTAGGTAAAGTTTCAGATATGTCGCGCAACTCCAGCTTACTAGTACTTGTTTATACAACAAATCTGTACCACCAATCTAATAGTGCTTATCAGTATAGAAACTCAGATAAATCACAAATAATAACCAACCAATCAATCAGATCTTAAAAGGACAATCATACTCCCCCTATTAAGCTAAGCTACATACCAAATTTATTAACTTAAATCCTATTAATCTCTTATGCATCAATACAGGAGAGAGAGATAAGATCTTACCTGGAATTCATTAAGCTCCACAAGATAAATCTGAGCCGGACAGATAAATAATCTATCGTTCTTTCTCCACCGTACCAGTTTGGGCAACATAAATCGGCTCAATTCATGTTTTTCGGATAAGCAAATAGTTTTTTTTTTTTTTTTTGATTTCAACTCAAACCAGCAAGATAAAGACACAAATTTGAGAATGATAAAGAAATTTAATAGTGCAACCGATTGACGGAATGAGATTTTGAGCGTTGAGGTTGGTGGAATTAATTGGATTATTTTGGAGGTAAGTAAAGAGGAGTGGCATTGGGATTTGCAGGTAAGAGGAAAAGACAAGTCAAAGACGTAAGAAAAATAAGAATTGGGTAGTATTGAAATCATATGTATTTGATAGTAGGATACATTACACAAATACTAGATGTGAGATATTGACGAGATATTGAATTTATCGCGAGATTTTGGTTGGAGATGGAGAGGGTTTGACTTCACCTAGTATGAAAGTTAAGGGAGTGAAATACTACAAAACAAAGTTAAGGGGGTGAATTTCACTAGTAAGCAAAGTAGAGGGGGTTATCTACCACTTTCGCCGTATTAAAATTACCAAGATCAACTGAACTATCTAATTAAAATTAACCCCCTTAACTGAATAACACTTGTAACATTAAAACTGAATAACACTTTTTTTTTTTTTTTTTTTTTTTTTTTTTTTTTTTTTTTTTTTTTGACAGCTGTAAAATAAGAGTTTTACATACGCAAAGCTTGTTTAGCCAAACCATGCGCTATACTATTTAGACTCCTAGGAATAAAACTTAGACTCAAGCAATGAAAGAAACTGAATCGATCACGAACATCCTCCAGGATACCGGCAATCAGGTGATCTTCCTTGTCGATTCCCGCTACTTGATTGATCAACTGTAAACTGAATAACACTTGTAACATTAAAACGCCAAACCAATAGAAGAAACACGAAAACAACTCATTTGCCTCTTACAAATTTCAATTGTTCCTTCTTATAATATGTTCCCAAAACCCAATACACACATGTTTTTATTTTACTTCCTTTATATAAAATACTAACAATGATTAGTGGTAAACTAACATATAAGCATGGTTTTTACTTCCTTTATATAAAATACTAACAATGATTAGTGGTAAACTAACATATAAGCATGGTTTTTGTGAGACAGGGATACTAGCAAATTTAAACTTGCTGCTGTCGTTAATCAATGCGACACTATTAAAATACGGGATGCTATAAAATTTACACGCAATTAGAATTTCGTAATTGGTATTTGCATATGAAAATTAAATTTAACGGATTACCTAAATACAATGATAAAAGACTCAAATTTTCATTCATTGTATTGCTGCTACCCACAAATCCTCTTTTCATGGCACCGCTAAGTTGTACACATATTAAAGATGAGAAATAATTAAACGAATCACGCAAACAATTTATGGCCAACATAGAATTAATAGCCTTATTAGTACGGAGTATCAAAACAATTGATGATTCCTAAAAGTAATTAATAATGTACATGTTCAGGCATGCAATTTTTTTTTTAAATACTCATGCTCTAGGAATAATACATCCATACCACAGCTAAATTGATTCCCACGTATACGAGACTTTTGAATTTTTGCGACTAATAAGATCTCAATAGATAATTATAGAGTATAACGGAAACATACCTCAAGTAACAGGATCTGATATAAACCTCTTGATTATCAGATTTTTAATAATATGTAAAGTATGAACAAATAATATGTGACTTATTAACAAAATGTAAAGTATGAACAAATAATATGTGACTTATTAACAAATACAGTGTTGTGAAATAAAGACAAGAGAAGAATTGTAGAGAGAAGGTAGAGAGAATATGGAGAGAGATAGAACAGTATATTATTCCATTATGAGGGGTATATATACACATACAATGAGGGTAAAGTTTCCATAATATAATATACACTGGACATCCATATAATATTATACTACGTATAATATTTCATAACAAAGTCACTATTGACGGGACCCAAGGAATATTATGAGAAATGGAGTTATTACGAAAAGTTTCATCATCGAACAGATTCAGAATGATAGGCTACAACAGCCAGCTTCAAGGCTACAGCAGCCTGCTTCAAGGCTACTAGACAGGCCATAAATCACTGAATAAACATGTTCCTTAGGCTACGAAACATGCATTGCACATGGATTTTACGAGCGATATCTAGTTATCTACAATGAAGAATCAATACAACCAGATGCCTTGGGACCAAATTACCAAAGTACTCCCGAATAATGTTGAGAAGATTTTTTCTCAAGGATATCAAAAAGATGTGGGTGTAGTGCTCAAAGTTAGCCGTAAAATCTGTCATTTGAGCATTAGGAATGAAGTAAATATCAACCAAGTAAAAATCTCCACATACAAGTTTCCTCGATTCCGAATTGATCAAGGAGTGTGTAATAAATAATCTATTGACAGAGAAGTACTACAAGGTATTCCGGTACTCCCAACGACAGAATGGAGACTAACCTGTGAGTGACTGAAAGTTCAAGTTTGTAAATAAGACGCTGTAACTTCTTGTTGCAATGCGTTTTGACAATGACGGGCAAGATGATGCTAAAAATATCAGAGTTTAAAGTTAATTGGAACTATGCTCTTCAATACTCCCTCGTTGTCTCCCCAAACCAAGCTTATATTGACAAGCCAAAATTAACGCCTAAATGTTCTACTATTATCACAACAAACCTGCCTCAACAAGGTTTCTCCTTCTCAGAGTCTCGTCTAATAGCTTGAAAGTCTTTTTCACAAGTTTTTGGTCAAGCGCAGTCGTTCTGTAGATCTTGAAGACCCGATCAACACGATCAGGAGCAGTGCATTGGTAATAAAGCTCTTCAAATTTCTTCTTCACAAACCTGAAAGCAGAGAGAATTCAGTTTCCAGCAACAAATTTCATTCAACGATTTTGTTTAAACATGAGAAAATAAGTAAGCAAAGATCAACATGGTTTGGGATCGGTTAACATGAATCATCATTCGAATCCCTTTAGGCTTGAATCCACCAATACGGTCAAGGGTAAATAAACAAAGTAAAAGAAAATAGAATAAAGATGGACGAAACAAGTGGCATTCTAAAAAATAAAGCAAAGTAAGAAAAATGTGAAAACCGAAATTAAAGCGGCAAAATAGGTTTGTAAAATAATACTAGGATTTAAGGAAATAATTGTTCTTTAAGCAAGCACAAGATTGCCTAAAATTTGTGTTCCAATTACTGATTCAATTCAGTGTACACAGAAATCAACAACGAGCTCAAAGCATTAAGGAACCGGTGGAAGATTTGTGCATTGTCTATTTCACCACATGACTGTCTACTTGACTACTTATGATCCATCAAAAAACTATTGGAAATAGTAGTAGTACCTCCTCCATCCCAATTATATCATACCCATTTCCTTTTGGGTTGTCCCAAAATAATTCTCCCCTTTAAGCACAATAGTGAACATCCCATATTGACTCATTAGCTATGTAAGCCCTAATAATATTCTATCCAACTTATACTGTCCTCATTTCCTTTTAGTAAACAGCAATCATGTTATTTCATCAACTTTTTTATAAATACAAAAGTCAAATAGCGACAAATATATAAATGGGATGGATAGATTAGTTCCTAAACTTGTTTAGACTTTAGATATTTATTCTCTTCAATGTAGAAGGCTTTCATATGACTTTTTCACACAATTCTCAGTCCTTCCCCCTCACATGTGAGTATGTAACCCTATTCATCCACACAAGCAAATGAAAACCTCCATCATTTGACAAATCATCAGATATTTTAATCACCCCAGTCTTATATCCGATAATGAATTTTTTTAGCAAAGTGGGCTAGATGTTACCACTTCTGCGCCCAGCTAGAAGTTGAGAGACCACTTCAAAGATCCAAGTGAGCTCCATCCCAAGAACAATTATGGAGAAGTAAATCCTCGAACTGAGAGTTATTATTTCTCTCCAATGTAGGGTATTTCGAAAGGTTCTTAGCAACATCAAAGGGATAAAGACCAACACAAGGAATCGAAAAGGGTATGCAAGTAAAAAAGCACATTAACAGAGGACAATAAAGCTAAACAAAACATATGAGGACAAATTGCATACTCATAGGCATGTTCAGTCTCTTGTTTTCCAGATAAAACTTGTTGGTAATCCTTGAACCATTCACACGAGTCGAGTGGAACCTGCAAATTAGATAAAGCATGAGTTCCAGGTAATGATAACCGCTCATATAGGGTGAATGAGTTCACTGGTCTTACCTTATGAATCTTCTGCTCAAATATATCAAATTTGTTCAGAAACAGCATGATAGATGCTCTCTGCATCAAAGGAAAGGGGATCAAAACAATTATATATTCATCATACAAAACAATTAAAACAGATGAAAGAGCTGATAAGAAAATAAATGAGTGGATGAAAACCTCAAAGCAGGGTTGTTTAAGGACCCACTCAAAGAGCTCTTTAGTCTCCATCATTCGGTTTTTGTTTTCGCTCTCATATAGCATTTGGTCATACCTGGACAATATCAGAACATTTCATAGTGTAAGAAATTTAAGGGTAACCTCTTGTTAAAACTTGGACGGATGACCTATGTTGCTCGGACTCGGTTAGAAGTATCCGACACGGGTGCGTGTCCAAGTGTCGGATTCGTTCATATTATGGATAAAAAATCTTGTTTTTTTGGTCTAAAATGAAGTGTCCGAGTGTCCTAACTCCTACCCATGCCCGAGTGTCGAGTGTCCGACACGGGTACGCGAGGTAATCTTGAAGAGTCTGAGCAACATAGTGGATGACTTGTCAGGAACATTGAGCATCTCATTTAGGCCATCTTTAAGCTAGCCAACACCTAATCCTATGACCCTAAAATCAAAAACAATCAAGACAAGAGGCTCCACAGGCATGGAGTTTTTTTGGAGTTTGACCTTATGGATCTTAGCCATGACGTGTGCGTCATGTGCATGATGTACGAGAAATCGTGAGTATGACAAACATTTACTTCTTTATTATCATGTGGTTTAAACCATTCTTCTACAATGACTAGGTGTGGAGAAGGTGGATGAATTCATTCTGATTTTTTCTTCATGAAAGTGTCAGGGGATTGTGCAAGAGAAGAAAGGGAAATTGCTTCAGTAGTGCACAATGCTGAACACAACCACTTGCATTTGAATGAAACGAAATTCTGGACTATGTAATGTCCTAAGATTATTTTGAGAGGGTAGTATGTTTAGCCTCCTTTAGGTCAAAGTCAGGTGGTGCTTTCAAGGGTCTCTCAGTTACCTTTCGGCAAATGGATCGGCCCTATTACATTACATAAGAATGTTATGTTTCAAACTTGCAACAATGGCTGCCCAGATTAAGCTAAGAGGACAAAAAGAGATCTGGAGACTTCTTAGTTTAAGTCATGGTCTAATGACGGAACTAGGCTAGGTTCTGGTTTAATCCTGTTGAAGACCAATGTTCACATTCATAGAAAACAAAGTATAACCTACACAGTTTATTGATGATGATATTAGACATAAATATATAAATTGGACATTCATGGTTCATAAAAAAAAAAAAAAAAAACAAAGCAACATAGGGGTTCATGAGGTCTGTCAGGGGCAATAAGAATGATATTTAGCACAGAAAGAGGGTAGGGAAACCTTTGATAACATTTAAACAAAGGGGGGAAGAAACAAGAGACTCCTTCAAAATAAGTACATCTTCCATCGGTTTCAACTTTTAGCTCCACAGTCAATGATATATGATCTGAATAAACACACTTACACATTTATTTAACCATCTCTGAAGACTTGAAACTCGTAAAGACACAAACAAAAAATAAGGCTCGTTAAATTTACTTGTAAAACATACTGCCATCTAAGATAGAAGCAAATATGCAAGCTGATAATGTACGAAACAAAAGGTCTGTGCTATATTTAGAGCCCAGATACCATGAAAGAGACAGGTTCTTAGCTGAGATTAAAGGTAACCTTTATGAACTTAAAGAAGGTATCAATATCTCTCATGTCCATTGTTCACATATTATGAGTTTCTTCCCCGGATTAACTGAGTTGCTTTGGAGCTCAGGAGCGCATGGGGGAAACTATTTACTTGCTTCATCGCATGATATCCCTCATGAAGCACTGTTTAGATAGAAGAAACCATGTCTACTCGTAATTTAATTGAGTGGCTTTTGAAGCTAGTTGGAGAAACTATATACTGATATGTATCTTCCCCTTTCTCTAATATATGTGAGGAGTATTTTATTGAAAGGGGAAGGTTGATAAAACTTGGAGGGAGTATGTGTTTCATCATATGAGAACCTCTTGTACAAGACTATTTGGGTAGAAGAATCTATCTATAACATGGAAATATAGTGAAAAACCATAACGTATGTTTAAAATTGTTTCTAGGTTTACATTTCGAAGATATATGACATTTCCACAACAGGATCATAATTAATCAATCATTCACTAGCGAATCCTCTCCATTTCCTCGAAAGAAATGGAGGTCTATTTTCCCATTCAAAGCTCCACATTTAATTATTGATCATGGGACTAAAAAAATTTCTTGTAAAAAAAGAAGCAACTGTTTTCACTCCTCATTTTATCCGATTCATAAAAACAATTGTAGGACCCTCATATTACTACTACAAGTCTCCAATAATATGCTGACTGTTGAACGAGGAAATGAACCTGTGAACCTCTATTTCTTTTGAGGAAATGGAGAGGATCCATTCCCCTTGCCACTTGCTCAACTAAGCACTTGTGCAAGACTTTATGTTGCAATTTGAAAGAGTTGGGAAAGTAACATTTTAGGTGTAATCGTATGTGATTAACTATTTCTCGTAAAGTGAATTTCTATACCCTAAGAGGTTTTAGTCAAATCCATTTCATTTTATGGTCTCATACTGTCACTTGTCAAGTAACGAAAAAAGCTAGATTTAAGAGGCGAGTTTGGGTGAAAAGTAATATGCGCTGTAATAAACAATTTCTAGTTTTGAACCTATACCGGAAAAGAGAGATGAACATTATAACAAGATAATACCATAATATTATCATTAGTCACTACCATAAAAATTTGCATGACAAATGAGAAAATTATCTTACTCGCTTATAGCTGCACAGAATATTACAGCTGTAACACCTTCAAACAGATGGATCCATTTCCTTCGCTCATTTCTTTGGCCTCCAACATCAAAAAGTCTATATACTTCACCACTCTTTTTATTCTCACCAACAGGGCTGTGAATGTGAAACATAGAGATAAGAAATCAGGGTATATGCCACAATAATTGACGTAAAAGCATACAGATTATAAGTTTATAATAGAAACGTTTTCAGTAGCGCTAAATATACACCTGAACTGGATTTCCACAACACCTGTTGTGCGTACTCTAGCATAAAGAACATCCTCCTGCAGAAAAAGAATATCATAACAGGCATACGCTGAGTATATTGTAACTGATGATTCATCATGGTAAGGACAGAAGTCACAAAAGAGATTATGCAGATAAACAAACTTTACAAAATGTTCCACAATACGAAGCAATGTTCTATAGCTCTATCCTGAGTTTTTTCGTCGCACTACCCTAATACTTAGGTGGCTTTGTGAGGAACTGCCACTGCCTACAGTTTTTTTATTTATCAAACACTACATAATGTTTAACATTTGTGTGACACAAGTACACAGCCATTATTCCGTCAAAAAAGTCAGAGTTGTGTCTTTGACCGTTAATCATGTGAGTCTTACATCAACATGATTCCCATTTCTAATAACACCCCTACTCACCTCTTTAAAACAAAAAATATCTTCTTACCAAATCCCTTTCACTATCTTAATTAAGTGATTAGGGATTCTAAATATTTCCCTTTCTTCCTTCCTCATTGGGAAGAACAATTATTTTACTTGGGAACATTATCATAAAGGCATTTTGACGGCATCTTTTGATCGACTTCCTCTAAGTATGTAAATAATCTATTTTTATTTTTGTTACATAAAACCCAATTATTTATCACCGATTTGTTTCCTTCAATTTCTAATACCCTAATTCAATTCTTTGTTATTGTGCATGTAATAGAAGTAGTTCGTTTATTAAATCTTGTTGTATCTTTTTTATTTCATTAACTAGCTTAGGACTCGTGCAAAATTGCACGAGCATATATAAATAATATATATAATTACTTTTTAGAAATTTATATTGATATCATTATATTATATTAGTTTCAAAGTATAACTATAATAAACAATCAATATTATTATTTACATGGGAATTTTGTACTAAAAAATTGACCTCCGTGTTATAGCATATTGGTGATTTTAATTGTAAGCCAATTCTATCTATCGTATATAGAAGTCTTAAAATGTTCATTTTTACAATTTTAAAAATCGAGAAAATAGTAAAATAAAAGGTACAATTTAGATCTAAGTCAAACAATCATATATTGCTACTCATGATTACTCACTACAAATTTTAAAAGTTATATGTATTTTATTCCACTAATTAGACTGGTAGATGAGCATAAACTTGGTGGTATTACTCATCAATTTTTTCTTCGCCTTTACTTGATTAACAGGTTAACTTTACAGGACATAACTACTTCATAAAAGACAAATTTTGATAAACTAAGTTTTAAAAAAAATAATTGTCAAATAATTCAACAATTCGTTTCCTCAACGCCTCTAATAATTCTTAAGCAATTGACTTCAATGAATTAGAGGTATGTCTTGTGGTACTATTTTTCAATTGAAATCACAAAATAGGTTGATTTTGAAAAATATGAAATTGTTCCCTTTTTTGAAAGTTTTATGCTCTCTGTTCAAATTAGGGACAATGAAATTATGAAACTGAATAGTACATAAGCATAAATTTGATGGTACATAAGCAAAACATGTCGGTGCTATAAAAATGATTGTTGCATAATTTTTTTTACGCCTCATATGTTCAAATTAGGGAAAACGAAATTATGAAACTGAATAGTACACGTTTATACCCAAATAATTCTGCCAAATCAAAAAGATACTAAGGCGTAAAATGTTAAAATTGTATGGAAAAAAGTTGGAATAATTAATAAATATATAGTTAAGATAAGATTATAAGAGGTATAGAATGACTCGATTTATTTTATAAAAAACTGACGGAGTTGGAATTACAAATACGAAAGAGAACGCCGGGAATATGGGTATGTGGAAAAACCAGGGTTAAGAGATATGACCCATTTAATTTATTTTATTTTCCTCTAAATTTGGTATGTGTAGTTGGAGGGAAAAAAACATTGGGTGGTTTCTGTTTTATTATTTAGTATAGATAGATAGATTCACAAAATTAGAAAAGGACTAATGAGAAAATAGAGGCAGGGGAGCGTTAACAAAATTAGGGAAGTGTTTGATTTGTAGGGTTAAAGAGTTATGTTTAATGTGGGATTGTAAAGAGTTAGGCAGGAAAAAAAATGTTTAGGGGTTTCTGTTTTATTATATTGTATAGATAGATAATTTGTTAGTAAATATTTGGGTATTTTCTCTATGAGTAGTATCTGGTTTGGTTTAAACCCAAACCCAATTAGTATCTGTGTCCGTGCGTGGTATGCTTGGTTTGAGGCTTAGGTGTGTAAATGGGTTGTTGCATCACTTGCATCTACTATTTTCTATTTAATTTGCTAAACAATGGGTAAGGATGGGGAAGAAAGAAAAGTAGGGAAGAAAATGATGGACAACACCAACATCAGAGCCTTAATCCCAAAATGACTTGGGGTCGGCTGACATGAATCATCGTTTAGAACTGTCTATGGGTGAACGCACACCTCAAAATACGAATAGAAAAGGGAAAATGAAAAACAAAAGGAAGAGCGGAAATGTAATGCAAAGTCAAGGTAAACTTACGGGTTTTAAAATCGGATTCCGGATTTCTTTTATAAAAACTTAAAATTTAAATCGAGAGAAAAAATTAGAACGCTTTTGAAAACCGAAATAGAATTAAGGATCCGGAATGCCTTAAAAGTAAACCAGGTAAAATATATAAGAAAGTGGTTGGTAAAAAAGTGTAATAAAGGAGAGAAGAACAAATAATTAAATTTGTAAATTAAATAAAAAAACACTAAATATGTCAAAACACATCAAATACTAAAAATCCACATGTATCCTTTCCCTCCATTATGCCCTCTTCGTCACCATACTCTCCTCAAGCCCCAGAAATATCATATCGTGCTCTCATCGTGCTCTGACACTCTCAACCATGTCTGTCTCTGTCTTCCTCTACCTCTAGGGACCTTTTCTGTTCTCCAAGTCTCCCTCTACCTCTAGGGACCTTTTCTGTTCTCCAAGTCTCCCGCCTCCTTACTGGTGCGTCTATAAGTCTCCTTCTCACATGGCCAAACCATCTTAGTCGGTTTTCCATCATCTTATCCTCTATTGGCGCCACTTTTACCTTTTCCCTAATCACCTCATTCCTTAATCGATCTTTCCTTGTATGTCCGTACATCCACCTCAGCATACGCATCTCCGCCACACTCATCTTTTGAATGTGACAATGTTTCACGGCCAACACTCGGAACCGTAAAGTAAGGCATGCCTAATTGTCGTGCGATAAAATTTTCCCTTTAATCTTTGGGGCATATCTTTATCGCATAAAAACCCTAAAGCACTCTTCCATTTCAACCATCCCGCTTTAATTCTGTGAGCCACATCTCCGTCTAACTCCCCATCTTTTAGAATAATAGATCCTAGATATCGGAAGAAATCTGACCCCTCAACAACATTCCCATCGAAAATAATACTTCCCGCCTATGTCGATCTCAACCCCGCCACTTTGCCACTTTAGTGAACTGACACCTCAAATACTCAGTCTTACTCCTGCTCAGCCTAAACCCACGAGTCTCTAAAGTCTGCCTCCACAATTCCAACTTTCTCTCCACCCCCTCTTTTGTCTCATCAATCAACACAATATCATCAGCAAACATCATACACCAAGGGATGTCGTCCTGAATATCCTTTGTCAACTCATCCATAACTATAGCAAAGAGAAAAGGACTAAGTGCGGAACCTTGATGCACCCCGATGGTAATGGGAAATTCTTCCGTTCTCCCAACATTAGTGCGAACACTTGTACTAGCCCCCTCATACATGTCCTTTATGAGTTCAATATATTTTCGAGAGACACCCTTTCTCGCTAAAGCCCACCAAAGTACTTTTCTTGGTACCCTATCATATGCCTTTTCCAAGTCAATAAACACCATATGCAAGTCCTTCTTCTTGTCCCGATGGTGTTCCATCAACTGTCTCATGATAAAAATCGCATCCATAGTCGATCTCCCGGGCATAAATCCAAATTGGTTATCCGAGATGTCTACACATCTCTTAAGCCTTTGCTCGATTATCCGCTCCCATAACTTCATCGTATGACTCATAAGTTTAATTCCTCGATAATTAAAACACTCTTGAATATCACCTTTGTTCTTGTACAAAGGGACAAGAGTGCTTCTCCTCCAAGTTGATGGCATCTTGTTGTTCCTCCAAATCTTGTTGAAGAGCATGGTTACCCATTCGATCCCTTTCTCCCCGAAGCACCTCCAAACTTCTATGGGTATACCATCTGGTCCCTCTGCTTTCTTTGACCCCATCTTCCTTAACGCCTTTCTAACTTCACTCTTTTGTATTCTACGCACAAATTCCCGATTAACCATGCTTGGTGTTACTTCAACATCCCCAAAACCTTGTTCCTGATGTCCATTGGAACTCCATCTAGCCTTTATTTCGTTATCCTGAACCAGAACCTTGTCGTCCATATCTTTCACACACCTAACTCTCCCAATATCTCTCGTCCTTCGGTCTCTTATGCGAGCCAGTTTATAGATATCCTTCTCTCCTTCTCTCGTGTCCAACCTTGCATCCACTTCTTGGTTAACTTTTACCCTCGCATCCCGTACTGCCTTTTTAGCGGCTCATCTAGCCTCCTTGTACTTTTCAAAATTCTCATCACTCATGCATTTCCCCAAAACCTTATAGCATTCACGTTTTGTCTTTATCGCTTGTCTCACCTCATCGTTCCACCAAGATGTGTCCTTACTTATGGTCTATTCCCTTTAGATTCCCCTAACACCTCCCTCGCCAAATCCTTTACAACATGCTCCAGTTTATCCCACGTTGCATCAATATCTTTCTCCTTGCAATCCGACCAAATATCGCTACTTCCAACCTTATCCAAAAACGCTTGTTGGTTTTCCCCTTGTAGCTTCCACCACTTGATTCGTGCCTCACCGATTATCTTTCTCTTCCTCAAGTCTCTCTTACCCCGAAAATCAAGCACCACTAGTCTCTGTTGTGTTGGAGCACTTTCCCCGGGTATGACCTTGCAATCGGTGTACTCTTTCCTCCACACATTCCTTACCAAAAGGAAGTCAATTTGACTAGCATTTCCTCCACTCCTATAAGTCACCAAATGAGAATGTCTTTTCTCGAACCAAGTGTTCATTACACCCAAGTCATATGCCAAAGCAAAATCTAATATGTCACTTCCTGCTTCATTTCTCTCCCTCATTTCTCTCCCTGAACCCAAAACCCTCATGAATGCTCTCGAAGCCAGCTCGACTAGTACCCACATGCCCATTGAGGTCACCACCAATGATCAATTTCTCTCTAATAGGGACTCGTTCTACAACCTCTTCCAGATCTTCCCAGAAGGCTCGTCGAAAGGAAGCATCCAAACCTACTTGAGGTGCGTAAGCACTTATAACAGTCACCACCTCATCTCCGACTACAAGCTTAATGCTCATAATCCTATCACTCTTTCTTGATACTTCTACCACATCATCGATGTAATCTTTATCAATGACAATACCCACTCCATTACGACTTTTGTCTTTACCCGTGTACCAAAGCTTATAACCCCAAGGCGCTATCACCCTTGCTTTATCTCCGACCCACTTTGTTTCTTGTAAACACATTATATGCACTCGCCTCCTTTTCATAACCTCTCCTACCTCAGCTAATCTCCCTGTCAAAGAGCCAACATTCCAAGTACCAAAACGTAACCTACTACCCTTCCTAAAGCCATGTCCTGATTTCTTTACCCGCTCTTGACCATGCTTCCTAGATCCAAACCTATTTGACACCACACCCATACTTCGAGGTGGCGCGCCGCTTTTGGGCGACGACCTAACAACCCTTACATATTTTTCACTACACCCGGGTCTAGAAGATGTAGCGCACCCTTGCCTATTTGACACCACCCCCAGATGTAAAGATGGCGCGTCGCTTCCGGGCGACGACCTAGCAACCCTCACATACTTTTCACTACACCCGGGTCTAAGAAGTGCAGCGCGTCGCTTCTGAGGAGACGCCCCAACGATGTTAAGAAAATGATGGAATCAGGGCTAATATCAAACTCACATGATTAAGCTTGGTTAACAACACAAGTCTGACTTTTTTGACGGAGTTTGTTAAATGGTAGTGTGTCACGCACGCGGCTAAATACCAGGTACTTCCCTAACATTAGGTGCAGAACTTTAGGTAGTTCCTCACAAAGTGGGGTGTGACAAAAAAAAACTCTTATATCAAACATGTCGGACAATCTGAAAAAACTTAACTACAGGAGGAAAGACAAGTCTTATTTAGGTGCAACTATACAAAAGTTCCAAAGTTGTCAGCTTGAGAGTCGGGAAGAAGACGACAAAATGAAAATACCCAGACTAGAACAAGTTTAATCTGAATATAACATCACGGTGTTTCCATACCTTAATGGCCACCGCCTATAGTAGGTGTTCCATACCTTAAAGGTCACCGCCTATAGTGGGGTAAAGGAACAAAGAGGCTGGTTACGGACAGACCACAGTAAAAAAAAAATGTGCTGACAACCTACCTCATAAGATAATAAGTGCAACCAACTTTGTGAAACATCTTCGTTTTGGAAAAGGATATACACATTTTTGTGAGGAGTTTTGCTGTTTTCTACTCACTCCCTTGAAATCCAAGTATCCTAGAAATTCAAAATCTCTCTCACAAAAAAGGTGGTCCCATAGTGTTTGGATTTGAAGGAAGGAGTATAAGAAAGGTGAAAATTTGTTCTCACTTAAACGGAAAAAACCGAGAGTAATCCTTACCAACATAGAAAAAATGGGAGAAGTAAATAGCCTTAATTAGGTTAAGTTGTCATTTAGCAACAACATAATCAACTATGAGAGCTTGAAGAGATAGCATGATCCAACGGTTACAGGAACACCTCAGAAACAAGTTTCTTCCTAGAAATAAACCAACAAATAGGACACTAGGAAGGGTGATGTCAGAGTCTCGCACACCTTAGTAGGGACATAATTGACATCAGAAAGTCTTCTTAGATGTTCCATAAAATAATGTGTGCAGTCTGGGAGTTGGAGTTTACTACCATGGGAATAAGTCTCCTGCACATAACACAAATTACACTGAGTAATGCTACCTGTGCAAACTATCAAACCCAGTAAAGGTGTAAAGCTATAAACATAACTGCATTTAGAAGCACAATTTGAAAAGACCAAGGGCAACTAAATTCTACAACCTGAATAGCTGGATCTTTCCATAATTTTTCTATTTCTTGAGCAAGTTCTTTTGTAAGTCGTGGATAGTCAGACCTGCCACCGATTTCAGACATCATGTCTCCAATTTCCTGACAGGAAAGCAGGCAATTAGAAAATTCACGACGAAAATGAATGTCCATGCCTTCAAAATCAAAGGGAGGGAAATTGTCCTTAAAAGTTCATACATTATTTTGGCAAACAGATTCAGGCAAGCAGCAAGGAGGAATTGTGCAAAAATTAACCAGAAAATTCAGGCTAACCTTGCTGTCAGCAGATAAAGTATACTTTGAGGACTCAGTTTCGTTCTGAGCCAATTCCTTAGAACCATCAATCAACAGCTGTCAGAAAACACATGATCCAGATTAGAAAAATGAAACAATGCAGTAAGACGAATAGTGTTAAAACAAGATAGTATGAACAGTTTCCACATGAAAAAAGGAAACCACCGACACACCCTTTCAAGTATTGCATACTTTTATTGTCTGAAAAACGTTGGCATGAATAACAGATGTGTAGCTCTTCAGTTCCGCTTCATCAAATCCCATCTGAAATAGAAGTTTAATCTGCATAACGAACCCAGAACAGTAAGACTTCAGAGTTATGTGGACGCAGTAATTAGTCTGCACGAAAGCATTGAAATGTCCACTTGCCTGTTTGAATATTGTTGACTTTCCAGACTCTCCGGAGCCTTCAAAAGCAGCAGCACAGCATTAGTGACAGAGACCAGGCAAATGTCAGAATTAGAGATGACACCACAACAACTTGAACTTTAACGTCTTTTGATTTTTGTTTGATTTGGAATTATATGGAGGCTAAGGAACAAAATACATTTCCTTGTTTGGTTCACATAAAGGGTTGGAGGGAAATGAAGGGATCCATTACCCCACCTCTAAGACAAATCAAAATCCCTCCAACATAAGAAAGATTTGAAGGGAAGAACTTCAATAGTCCAATTCCCCTCTCCTCTCCTTCCTCCCTTGCCCTCACTTCCATCCCTTTCTCTTCCCCTTCCCTCTCTTCCACCCCTTACCCCTCCCTTTCCCTCCTGTTTAATATCTAAACAAAGGGGTAAGGTTGCAGACAAGCTCTTCTAAAGTTTATCAAGGAGTTGAATATGCTTGATTGAACTTTAAAAAGAAAAAAAAAATCTTAAATCAGTTCCGAATTTTGGAACCAAGATGAATTTTTTTTCTTGATTATATTCACTCCCTCCCTGACTCTTGTCATTGCATGGAGAAAAAATGAGAATAAAATGGATAAATAACGCACAAATAGTTTGCTGGCTCTCTACCGCTAGTGGACTTCAAAACCCATCAACCAGGCTTGACCATCAAGTCATATATTGACCTTTCTCATATTTACCACCATACAGCATTAACTAAGCATAGATTTTTACCATTAAGGTGAAAGTGAAGTAAAAAATATCTCAATAAAAATGACACCATTGAGATTTGGGGTTTTGTGAATTGACATAGTCATTAAGTCGAGAAAAAAACACATAGCAATAGAATCAAGGAGAGGAGGAGACCAAAACGAATTGGATTAAATGGTAGCAAGCGAAGGAATTGGAACGTTGAAATAAATAACCTCGGAGGAGCAGACTAAGGAGTCAGTGAGAATGGGATAGCCGACAACACTAAGGGATAATCATACAGCATTCGATAAAAATAAATTAATCCATTTTGCTAACCAAACAGGAAATTTGTTTCCTTCTAAATCCTTCATTGCCTATCCCTCCAAATCCACATGTCTAAACCACATCTTAAAAGCATATATAATAGGAGCTCGCAGGTGCTCTTCAAGGTGATCCACAATTATGGACAGCAAAAATTAGTGTCGTTTTTTCGCCCAGATTACATCCTTTTCTTAGTGCTCTCAAATCTCAATAGACAGAAGGCAAAGTTGTCGAATAAAAGATAAGTAATAAACGAGAATTGAGATCCTAGTATGCCATAATTCAACTAGTTCCCCAGAATTTGAAGTGGGGATATATTAGAATCATGTTATTGCTGTTGCAATAAGAGGGAGCAAAATGCAATGATTCAGCTGGAGGAGCTTGAGGCCGACTAATCTGCACCCTATAATTTAGCATCTAGTAACTACTCCCTATCAAGTCTGGGTCTACCACTACCAGTGGTAACTTGGATGCGGAATTGCAACATATTTAACAAAAAATGTAAGTGAAGTAGATAAAAGAGAGAGTACCGAGCAATAAGAGCTTGTGAATATGCTTATCAGCATTAGATTCTTGCTGAATCCGTCTATCAATTTCGGCAGCCTGGAAGTAATAAATGGAGCGGGTTAAGATTTCAAAACAATTCCAATTCCAATTCCAATTCCAATTCAAATTGCGAATAAAAGAAGAGCCGACCTGAGTATCATCGGCATCGGGTTTATGAGAATGTTGATACCTGCTGCATAGAACTCCCATCTTCCTCCTCCTCCTGCATCCAAACCAAACCAAACCAAACCAATATCTGTATTTGAATTGCAACAAAGTTGTTAAAAAGAGACAGAGATGGAGTTTGTTACTAATCAACTTACCTGTTTTAGAAAAACGAGTATGGTGGTGGGGGATGAATGATGATGGTGGCTAAGTTGGGCGTCCAAGCTCCTCTTACTTTCCACTCACCACTCACCACCCCCTTCCACTTTCATCTTTGACTCCATTTCTTCTACTTGTCTTTGTCGATTTTTTTTTTTTTTTTTTTTTGCAAATTTAACGAAAATAATTCAACCTTTGTCATCTTATCTTATATATATATATAAAACTGGGTTGAAAACGCATTTGTGGATCTTTTGCGTGTCAACTCAAAGATTAAATACAAGTATTAATTACAATTTGAACATTAAATATAAACATAATAAATCTTTGTATAAATCTCAAAGCAAAATATATTATAATTTAATAAATTTTATTATAAAATTAAATTAAATAATTATGGTGATTTGATACTAAATTTATTAAAAAATTATTTTGATATAAATTTTAAAACGTGAATAATTACGTTCATTGCGAAAAATGCTTCAAATTGAGTATAATTTTCATTATATTTTTTTTGGTGCGCATTTTCTTTATATTTATTGAAATATTTTTATTTGTAGAGAGATGATTAAAGTGAGTGTCTCATAATATTTTATGTTTACGTAAAAAGACATTTTGAGAAAGTTATAAAACTTAAATCATTAAATCCTAAGAAAAATATATTTAGAAGAGTAATTGTATTTCTTAAAAACATAACTTAAAAAAACTACTAAAAGATACTCCCTCCTATTCTCTATGTTTTTCCACAATTGTTTTTAGGTAGAATTTAGTGGGGTATGATATGTGGATGTAAATGAAAGTAAGAGAGAGAATATGGGGTCATAAGATATTGTAACCACAAAAGATAGACAAATAAGGAAAGTGGAAGATCTTAGTGAATTTGCGAAAGTGTGGATGCGACACGTGGCATATAGAAAAATTTATTTTTTAAAAAAATACATCATAAATATCAAAAGTATGTTCATACAAGTATACGATGTATGTCCAGATGCACCAAATTTTTCATAGGTAGTAAAATGACTAAGGGAGGAGTACGATATTGATAAGATGTGGATTATAATTCGAATAACTTTAGACGTCGAATTTAGTCAATTAATTAGCCAGTTCTATAAGATAGTAAATGGAGCATTATAGATTCAAATGGGCAATTTAGAACGAATGTGCTACATGTTCAAATATTCAATAAATGCCTCAACTTCCAACGAAATTTTTCATTGACCTCCTTCCTACATATGTAGCCATACACAAGTATAAATATTTAGAGGGGTGCTATAGACCTTCTCCCTCCAACCTTTTCTTCTACCTTCTTCCTTTCTCTCTCACAATTGATTAAATTTAGTATATATCGTGTGGGGTCAAAAAGCAAGTAGATGAAGCAAAAGAAATGATATTTTAATCGGTTGTGAGAGGAGAAGGTAGAAAAGAGAAGGTAGATATAAATTCTCAAATATTTATAACAAGTAGTTCTTTCATCTTAGTGTTAGAGTTCTTCTATCTTTTTCCTCCTCTCATATTTTAAAAAAATATTTGCCTAGATGTTAAGCTTTTAAAGTACATAACTAGTTTTGTGACCCGTGAGTTTCACGGAAAATTTTGTTTTTAGTATGATGTTTTTAGTGTTTCTAGTAATTGAGACTTTATAAAATATCAAATCACATAGTAAGATTACCTCATGAATAATTCATGATAAATCGTGTACTAAAAATATGGGCATTGACATGTTAACATAAAGATCAAAATCGATAAATTAAAGAGTGCTATTTTTTCAAAGGTAAAATGATGAAAAAAATCAACAAATACCAAAATAAAAAATACAGATGAAAAACAAAACTAAAAAACTATTACTCATTCACGTTGATGTCGTCAATCTTACACTTAGTTTTTAATATATAGTTCTTTAACCAATCCTAAGAAAAGTATGTTAACCTTTGAATAGGACAACACCATAAATCTTGGTAGACCATAAATGAGAACAAAACAAATACATACGATGAAGTTGAAAAATGTGATCAAAACTTCATACCAATGGAACTTGCACTAAAAAAGAAATAAATTAGTTAATAATCTGAAACCTTAATACATTTACCTTAATTGGAATAGAATCATAGGAAGATTAGTGACATATTTAGTTCTACTAACAATAGGGATGAAAAAAATTTTGGTTTATAAATTTTGCTTTCCAACAAAAATATATAAACAATTGAGGATGCGTTTATGACTTTTGAGCATCATTTTTTCATTATTATTATCAAATTTAATATAAGTATAGATATGAATCAAGCTAAGGTTCATGACTTTTGAGTTTTGAGCATCATTTTTTTCATTATTATGAAATTTAATAAAAACAAAATAAGGAGTAAGGAGAAATGGAATATATAAGGTTTGCTTGATTACTAATAATTATAATATTTTTTTTTTTTACAAAATATACTTTATACAAGAGTGGTTTAAGATATTATCGTTTGTAATTAAATATGACATATAGATTATGGTAGATAGTTTGGCTTGCCTTTTAATTAGATTTATAGATTTTTTTCATTATTATCAAATTTAATATAAGTATAAATATGAATCAAGGTTCATGACTTTTGAGTTTTGAGCATCATTTTTTTCATTATTATGAAATTTAATATAAACATAAATAAGGAGTAAGGAGAAATGGAATGTACTCCCTCCTATTCTACATAAACTTCCCTCTTTCCTTTTTCATCTATTCACAATACCTTCCCTATTTCCTTATTTAGTAAAATTTTATACTTATTTTAATCACCTTACACCACAACAATACTTATTTTAATCAACCTACCCCACAACAATACTTATTTTAATCAACTTATCTCATAACAATACTTATTTTAATCACCACACCCACAATAATACCCCACAATACCTTCCCTCTCTCCAATTATCAAACCCCACTACAATACTTTACCTTATTTTAATCACCCTCCTTAATTCTAGTGCCCCCCATGAATAGGGAGGTTTATCTAGAATAGGAGGGAGTATAAGGTTTGCTTGATTACTAATAATTATAATTTTTTTTTACAAAATCTACTTTATATAAGAGTGATTTAAGATATTATCGTTTATAATTAAATATGACATATAGATTACGGTAGATAGTTTGGCTTGCCTTTTAATTAGATTTATAGATTATAGAGTTATAGATTTTTCTCAGTATTATAAAGTCTAATATAGACATAAATATGGTGTGAGGAGAAATGGAATGTGAAAGGGTTTCTTTATTATTATTATTGTTATTATTTTTTTTACACAATCTACTTTGCATGATAATGGTTTAAAAATTATCTTCTGAAATTAAAATATGACATGCAGAATAATAATGGTAGATAGTATCGCTTGCTTTTTAATTATCTTATGGAATTAAAGTTAAATAAATAGGTAGTTTAATAATCAAATTTATGAGAGGAAAATAAAGAGTTTATATTAGTTTTGTAGTGATTGCAACTACTTTTTTTTATTTTTTTTTGGTAATTATAAGCATGTGACAATATTGGAGATAATTAACTTTTTAATACACAGTTTTGGCTTTTTATAATATTGTATAAAAATAAATAATTAAGTAATTAATATAGATGAATTAGTATTAACCTCTATAAAAATGCCATGAATTAAAATTAAATATTTTAAATAGCCTTTTAATTATATTGTATAAATATTTTACCTCAGTTTTGTGCATTTTGTATTTCTTCCCTCTTCAGATTACCCACGTGATGTTTTGTCTTATCTGCATTCACATACATTTCACGATGCTTTAAAATTCATATAAAAAATATATTGACAATAAAGTAAAACATCAACATGGCAAAAACTTCACAAACGAATCAACATTGTCAAATGTAAATCATTGAAATTAAACCAAATGGAAAACATGAATTTAAATATAAATCAAAGGATTTATAAAACTAATAACACAACAAATGAAAATATACTTTATTGGACATAACAACAACAATACTCAATAATAATACTCAATATACTCTCTATAATCAAATAAATAAATTAAACCATAAAATATAATCCACAACTTAGAAACTCATGGGCAAATGAGCAATAGATTTTAAATAAATATTGTGAATAGAAACTATCATAGGTATTATAAGTTTTATAGCCATCACACAACCATAGACTCCCATATTTTAATTTTATTTTTAATTTATTTTTGGTATTATTAAATTAGATAATTGATTGCTGAGCAACTCAAGAGGTGAATTAAATAGGGAAAAATGTTAATGAAAATTATGGGTATTAAGTAGTATAAAGAAATATAATCAATTTATTAACATATTACATTACAAAAATTAATTTTGATAGGAATAAATTTTAATTAATTTAATGGGTGTTAAGTATTATGAAGAGTTTTAATCAATTTATTATAATGTTTAATTAAAAAAATGAATTAAACAGGAAAAAGTGTTAATAAAAATGGTGGGTGCATGTTAAGTAATATGAAAAGTTTTAATTTATTAACACATTTTATTACCAAAATTTCAATTAAAGTGTCAATTTTAATTATAAATTATGACATTTATTAACATGTTTTTATTACAAAAAATTCAATTAAAATGTCAATATTGATTATAAATTATGAAATTTTGATATAAATTTTTAAGGGTTACATTAATTAAATTAATTTATAGATAAATGAATTATATCTATAAAATAAGACAATTATGTGGCAATGAGTTTTGATGCTCACATTTACGTGGCATTTACGTGGCATTTTTGGATCCTACGTGGCTTTGTCTACGTGGCGTTTATTAATCATTTTAGGGTAGTCTTTTAATTATATTTTATAGATTATCAGTACCTTATCTTTCTCGATTTTATTTAGCTGCTTCGGAATTGCATCGCTACAAGGATTTAAAATAATGTGGAGTTCAATGGAAACTTTTATCAGTATAATTTTTGTGCACCTGAAATGTTATCTACAAAAAGTGTGTAATAGAAACTTTGCTAAGGTACCAACCTCATACTAAAATTATTTCTTTAATTGTTTGTATTAAACTTATTTACTCATAACGGTTAAATGGCCAGTGATAATGAAGGAAACGGGCTCGGATTTGTACAAGTGTTAATCAACATCAAAGTATATTCTTAATGCATTGAGTTTAATGTAGTTAGCCTGCCATTTTTATTATAGTTTAAGAGAAATGTATTTGATTGCCATGTTCCCATATATTTCGTATTATGCCTCTGATGATTATCATATTTCATATATAATCTGCAATTAAAGTACTTTGTGATAAGAGAAAATTTTTATTCCTTGCTTGATAAAAGAAAAATCGACCATTCAATACGCCCAAGATAACTAATTAATAATATTTTCATCAAATTGTCATAACTCTCTTTAATTTGAAGGGTAGCATAAGTTGTTCATAGTTTGTGTTTCTTTAAATCTTCCCAATATACTAAAGAGGACGATAATAGTAAAAAAAGAAATGAGAGAGTAAAATGGAATATATAGAGGGATATGAGTATTTACAAATTTAGGGTACTTTAAGTTTCAATTTTGCTATGTAAGTATGTACTTTTTCCAGTTTTAAAACTATATCCCTCTTTCTCAACCAATTATTTATCTTTTTATAAAGATATTATGAACAAGCAAACAATTCTTTGTGTATATATACAAAAAAATCACTAAGTTGCTAAAGAACCATAGGCTAATTCACCAACATATACAATATTTAGGAATGATTTCATATACTACATCTACTTTACATTTAGCATTACAATAACTAAATATAAAGCTGGATATGTTCATTGTTCATTGTAGGCTTAATTTGTCATGTCATATATCCAATCTGATCATTAGTATTTAGTAAAACATAAGCATAAGTTATAAACTTAACTAAAAATACAAAACAATACATAGAACACATTGACCATAGAGTACTAATTATAAGTCGAGAATTAATGTCAATGTTAGTTGTATAATCTTGAGGATGTTTTAATTAAAAGATATATTAATTGAATAAGTACATATATACATACACAATATGTTTTTTCAAGAAATACATCATTACTTTCAATAGTTAAGATTGTGAAACATTTATATCTTACAATCATTTGAATAAGTGCATTTGAATACTCAAAACAAAAGTAATGATTATTAAGTAATATAGTATTATAAACGACATGAAAAAGTAGAAAACACGTTACATTTTTCTTTAATATCTTTAATTAAATATGTATAAGTCAAATATAAAATATTGATTATGACTAACCAAATACTCCGTATTACTTTTAGTTAAATATTTTATATGTTATCTTTTAAATACTTTGAAGTTAAACATCAAAAAATAATATTCGAGAAAGTTCAACCTTTTATACTTACAGGTAATAAACTCTTAAACATCATTATATATAATTGTTTAAAAAAACAAAAGGTGCAAATTTCTCATAGATATGTTTGACACATATCACATGCAAGACACAGTCAAAACATTTGAATAAGTTGAGTTTGAACTCTATATGTTTGATAGATAAATGTCACATGTTATACATAAAAAATTAAAAATTACATAAAATTATGTTCACATCATTTTGAATAAATATTAATTGTTTTGAGACATAAAGTATCATGAAATGATATAATTTGAGAACTTATTGTTGATTGTTGTATTATTCGAATAAATTTTATTTTGATTAATATGATATTTCACCAGTCACAAATTTATTTATAAAACGTTGATCATGCAGAATTAATTATCACTTATTAGTTTTAATTAAAACTCTTATGTATTTTATTTTAAAACATTGAAGTTAAACCTAAAAATATTAAATTTGAGAAAAAAATTATAAGAGAAAATATTGAAGGTCATATATGAATTATATAATTTTTCTTCAATTATAATCATAAAATATTAAAACAGGCCGCGCGAAGCGCGGGATACTACCTAGTATATTCTAAAAATAATCCAACTTTTCAACTTAAACAATAATAATCCAACCTTTGTATTTTCGTCACAAAAATATCCCATTACTCAACTAAATTGCATTTTTAGCAAAATAATGATATTTTGTAAAAAAAAAAAATACTTTTATCAATCCTGAAAATCTGATGTTAAGTAAAAAAAAGTTTAATTAAAAGTAAAATTAATTTTTTTTTTTATATTTCTGTAAAATAAAAAATAAAAATTAAAACACACCATAACTTGACACTCATAATTTTAACTAACTCAATTGATGAGAAAGCCGGCAAGTAATGAACATTCATCCACTTGACGGTACCATATATAAAGATCAACAACTCTCTCTTGTGATGGATATATCCGTCACAAACTTGCGACGGGTCAAGTAATACTCATGTGGGTAAATAAGATAAAACAGATTGCTACTCCCTAAGCATTCTACTTTTGTCTTATCTACCCCACATGGGTAATACTTGGCCCGTCGCAAACTTGCGACGGATATGCCCTTCACAAATGAGAATTTGTGTATAAAGATTACATTAGCAAAATGAACTCGAGAGAGAATTTGTTGAAGTAAGAAAATCCCTAGAAAAAAACTTTAAAGAGCAAACCTTTTTTTTTTCCTTCAGAAAATATCAAGAAATCTAAAAATTTTGATTTTTCTTGTTTTTTTTGTAAAATATCAGATTTATTAAAGTATTTTACAAAATAACATTCCTTGATTTGCTAAAAATGTAATTTAATTAAATAATATGATACTTTTGTGACGAAAATGTAAAGGTTGGATTATTATTGTTTAAGTTGAAATGTTGGGTTAGTTTTAGAAGACTTAACAAAAGTTGGGTTATTTTCGTTAAATTTGCCTCTCTTTTTTTTTCCTTTTTTTTCTCTTTTTTTTTTTTAAAAAAAAAAAGTATTCCTAACATTTTTTTTGTATTATTTTTGCCATTCGGTTAGGCTCGATTCTTTTCGACTAAAATTAGACCTGGCAAACGGGTCTCAATCGGCCAGAATCACTTTTGGGTTTGCAAGTGTTATGGCTGGGCTAGCCATTTCGTGTTCGACTCATTTTTGAGTCAAGTGTTACCAACTTATTTATGGATAATAATCACTTTGCAAAAATAAACATTTGGGTCGGGTTCATTCTGGTTCAGTTCAAATTCGGATCTTGAGATCGGGTGTCGGATCAGGTCAATTTTGCCGCCTCTAGCTGAAATTGAGCTCATCTAAACTGAACTTTAGGAGTTGAGTTGAATTGAACTAAAGAATATAATTGAATGAAAGTATGAAACTATAAAGTAAAGTTGAGTATGACTTAGGTTAATTAAACCGGCGAAGTGGCAAATAAACCCCATAAGTTTGACACTATGTGCAAATTAGTCCCGTGTCTTTCTTTTCGTGCAAATTCACCCCATCAGTTATAACTTATGTGCAATTAAACCCCACACAAAATTTTCGGGTCAATTTCTCGCCGGAGAAAAATAACATGACGCTGAAAATATGACTAGGATGGAATCAGTCACTTATCTCGTTACTTTCGCTTATCTCTCTTTCTAGTGGGACTGTGATATGATTAGATGAACATGAATTTGCATCATCGTGTCTTTATTTCTCTTGCTATTGTTGTTCACCTCTCTCCTTACTTTCCTTCACTTTCTAACTTCTTTCCTTCAACAGTAATATCAACATGGTCGTTTGTCTTTTGTTGTTCTTAAAATATTGAATCTTGCATTAGCTTACTTCATAAGATCCAATGAAAAAAGAGGAACAATATGAATTTGTCTGATTTGTCTTGAAAAGAGAGCTTAAT
The DNA here is from genome assembly GCF_048544455.1 of Silene latifolia. Taxonomy (NCBI): domain Eukaryota; kingdom Viridiplantae; phylum Streptophyta; class Magnoliopsida; order Caryophyllales; family Caryophyllaceae; genus Silene; species Silene latifolia. The sequence continues at coordinate 54,414,256 of NC_133536.1, forward strand.
TTGATGCAGTGAAAGAAGAAGAACAATTCGCATCATATGTACGGAGTATGATTTAGCCCAATCATGTTTTTTTTTTTTTTTTATTTAATCCTAAACATTTTCCGGTGCCATGTAATTACTTTCCGGCGAGAAATTTACCTAAATATCTGTAATTGGGCTTAATTGCACATGAGGTATAACTAATGGGGTTAATTTGCACGAAAAGAAATATATGGGGCTAATTTGCACATATTGTCAAATGTATGGGGCTTATTTGACACTTCCCGTAAACTTAACGGAACTTAACAGAATCGAACTAAAGTGAGCTGAAATTAAGCGGTAAGAAACAGGACATTTGTCTCGTTGTGTATGAGAGTATCGGCGTTAAAATTCTTCCTCAAAATTTTAGGATTGATTTAGGGATGACAATTGAAGTCGAAACCAAGTCGATCTAAAGGAAATTTTTTGTTCCAACCAAATTTGACTTATACCTAATCAACTCTTTATAAAGCCATATCTAAACCCAATAATTGAAAAACTCAAACCAAATCCATTACTGATCCACTCAAATCCGTACTTAATCGGGTCAACTTTTGAAAATTTAGAATTTATTAAGCTTAAAGTTTCAGTTTTTGACAGAAACATTCTACAAAAGTACAAACATCCTTTTGAAGAAAAATTAGGGTTCATGTTTGACCTTTGATGCAAATTTAGAATGAGTAGGAACAATATTTGCAAACTTTGTTTTATATGTTCTCTGAGATCAAGATCATTTAAGACAATTGTTGTACTATACAAGTACGCAAATAAAATGCACTGACGATTGATCACACAATTGTTAACGAATTAGTTTCACTTATCTTCACTAACTAAGAAAGTCATATAATCTCTCTTATTTCTAAATTAGTCATTCTCGTAGTTGAGGCAATCAATGTCTTTAATATAATAGAAATTATTACAAAATAATCTACTAAGCGTCTCATGCATCACATACGCATTAAATCCACTTTGCATTTCAAATCGGCTTTGGATATTGGGATACACTTACTTACCATATCGTAACATTGTGCAAAATAAGTTTATCACTTTATCTCTTAAAAGAATGAGCAAGATCCTCTCTTATTTAATATTCTCGTATTTGCGATTTTATACATTCCATGAACTTTCAGTCCAATTGCAAATTTTGAGTTGCCATAATTCAGTTAAATAGTTGTTCCCAAAAGGAAACCTTTTTTTCAAGGCAACCTCATGCTAATACTTTGAAACCACCCGTTCTGATATTACCGGACAACGCCATGACTTGAAATATAGTAATCCAGTTACTCCACATATAATAATTATAAAACATATAAGTTGATTTATATATTAGCTTACGTTTTATTTATACATAACCGTGCAACTTTGCACAGACCCGCCCTTTTTCTCCCTATTTACTCGGTTTAAAACTCTTATCACCCTTTCATCGTTACCTCTAATCAATCAATCAATACATCCCCCTACTACTAAGAGAATAAAAATTCTCTTAGTTTTCCTTCCAAAAAGCATCTACCTAAATTAGGAAATAAGTATCATAGAATTATATTTTCAATAAATATATTTTAATAATTATAACTCTAATCTTTTTATTAAATTCATAATTATTATTTTTTCATTAAAATTAAATAAAGTTAGTATTAAATTATAAATTAAAAGTTGTTAAATTTTTCAATAATGCAATAATTATTATTTTAGAGAATCACTTGACATCCTCCTTTTTACTAAAAAAATAACAAATCTCAAACATTTTCCGCCTAAGTTTACCGCCTACGTCACTAACTACTACTTACAGTACTTAGTATATTTCTCTAATTAACTACTCCCCTAATTCATTTTACACTAAAACTTGAGAGAGATGGTCTCTCAATAAACTTATTGAGAGACCGTCTCTCAGGAGACTTACTCTTCATTTTAATGATATTCTGATTTTGTACACAATAAATATATGTTGTATAATTGAAAATAGAAAAATACCAATAGTTTAATTGATAATTTTTCTTACATTTCCATCTAGAAAAACCGTGCTATAGCATGGGAGCTACACTAGTATATATAAAGCAGGAACTTTTCGAGCGATATTAGAGAACCCAACTTTTTTAAAATTCCTATATATAAAATAATTTTTATATAAAGATATCATTATCCTAATAAGTGTAGATCTAGCTTTTTCCTCTTACTAAATTATGAGAAATTTATCCTAATCGAAGTATATCTAATAATTTATGAGAAAACAGTCATAATAGAAGTAGATTTAATAATTTATGAAAAAAATAATACTAATAGAAGTGGATCTAAAAATTTATCGATTATTCTTTACTAAAACAATAATAGAAAAATAACTTTATAATGAATATTTATCTTAGAAATATCTATAACGCAAAAAAAGTATATAATAAACGTATAAAAGTGTTAAAATTATACTACCTCCAATCTAATCCAAACTACCCATTTGACTTTTCACGGTCTACGAGACGACACTTTGATAACGTTTTTCTTCATTTATATATTACGTTTTTTGGTCGAAATTATAATTTTCCGAAACCCCTTTTTATAACAAACGTGAATATGCAAATTTTAGGTAAAAAAATTTAAAATTTGGCTTTGTTTAATTGAGGTCAATATTTAACAAGGTTGACTTTAAAAAGTGAATGAGTAGTTTGGATTGGATTGGAGGGAGTATATTTTATAAACATACAATTACTCTTTGTGAGAAAAAAAAAGAGAATCTAACTTATTACAAATAAAATAATATTGTCAAAAATCTAAGTTGTTCGATTTTAAATTCATAGTGAAACTCGTGTAGTAACAAAGATAGTTTTATTTTAAAACCTTTTTGAATATTTAGAAGATTTAAAAACAAAAGATTCGAGTTGTTAATTATAACCAAATCAGTAATTATCTTATAAAACCTTAGGAAAAAGCTGATTTATTATTTAAAAAAAACTTCAAGAAAAAGTAACATGTCATAATAGGAAAAAGAAGTAAACAATGGCATTTACTTAGCATTTAGCTTTTACAATGGCAGTAGAAGGTGAAAAATTTCTACAATGACAATAATAGAAATAAACAACTTAAACGATGATATGAAATCGTTTTAACCCTGACTTTCTATAACATATCAAATGTGTATGATCATATTACCAATAAAAAAAAAAAATAAATAAAAAGTCTAACTATGTTGAAAATTGGAACAAACAAAACTTTGGAGTTGATTTAGTTGAATATTGATGGATCATCAGTCCCTTTAACGTATAAGGTACTTACTTCTTTTGGTATTAATTATATCAGTTGTATGACATCCAAAGACACGGTTGTATGTAGTTACCTATTTTTATTGTTGTGCACACCACTGGTTTTTAGTTAATATAAAACGTTATTGCCCAAACTGTGGTTTAATTCCCCCAAAATAAACACGTGATAACTGAGGCTGATCTTGCAAATTAGATTAACCTACAACATCTACCAATATATTCCAGCATGTAAGCATACGACGGTATAAAAGCTGAATTGTGGTACGCAAAACAACATATATCAATTATATGTGTAAATTGTTTGGAGAATTTTTTAGATCTGATCTTAGCATTTGGCTTTTTATAAAGGTGGTGGAAGGAGAATTTTTTCTTTAGTGACAAACTTCAATGATGACATGGAATAGTTTTGACTCTGAGTTTCTATAACGTATCAAATGTTTGTGTGCTTAGATTACCAATAATATTCATAACAGATTTAAAAGTTCGAACTACCATTTAAAAATATTAAATAATAAGTCTCGCATCAAAATTTTGTCAAATGAATAAAAAAAATGAATACAAATGAACAAAGTTCGAGCTACCATTTACGATTTTCTGCGAGACCAATAATCGAAGAACAATCTAACTATGAGATTTTGATATAAAGATGTTCGACTATATAAAAATCATTAAAATAAATTTATATTATACTTAGTGTAGAATAAATTTGAACAAGCCGAATGTATGTAGTGTAGTGTACGATAAATATATAGAGAAATAGTGTACACTATAGAACCGCTATTATATCACCGAAGTTTATCATCAATTAGGGATTTACGTTTCAAATTCATCTCAAATTCGTAGTAGATGCTAAAAATATATGGAATGCCAAATAGGCTTAACATTGCGGTTTGTGTATGGCTAATTATTAATGTAAGATGTAAGATGAGGCTTGTATTTGTTAATAGATAATATTTCATGTAAACAAAATGAGTTATAATTTCTTAATAAAATTAAGGTATTTTTTACGTAATACCCTCCTGTTTTTTTCGATTTCTATGCAGTACCTCTCATCTTTTAAAAACATCATTGGTACCCTTTGTTGGAGCTTGTGTCCTCCACAAATTAGTGTGATAACATTTGTAAATCTCTTACAGGTTCACAAGGGTATACTTCGTATATTTAATCAGTTGATTAACGTTTACCTAATAACGGTTGGCTTGCTAGAAAGTTTGACGTTATTATCATACAAATGGCGGTGATCAACTGGTCCCTAAAGGTCACACCTATAGGATGTGTTTGAGAAATGTGGTTATAGAAATATAATCACATTGATGCCCAATATGACTAAATAGTTAGTCAATGTGTTGATGAGATAATTATTTAATGAAAATTAAATAATATTAGTTGAGACGAATTAACTGTCAATTCGTAAATTAAATATAATAAGTTATATCTAATTAAATGTATGTAATGTTAGCTTGGACGAATTAATCTGTTAATTCGTAATTAAATATAATCAGTTATATTTAATATCAACAAGATGAATGTGTCATAGTGGTAATAGTGAGGGTACACATACCAAGAGGTCTTGGGTTCGATCCTCACTAGATGACAATTCAACACATTTTATATATTTTTGGAAAGACCAAAATTAAGGAGATTATATTCCTTATTCGGTCAGATGGGCCGAAATTAGGAGAGATTTATTCTTCCTAATTTTCGGTCAGTATAAGAAAGAAAGGGAGAGAATTATTCTACCCTAATTCTTTTTCTTGACCTAGCCTCCTCTCCCATCAGAAAAACACAAAAACAACTAAATTTTACAGAAAATTTTAGATCGATTCTAGCACAATCAATAGGGCATATCTCATATCGTCTTGGGTGCAACCAATAGGCGAATATCTATTTTGATATTGTTCTTAGGCCAATTTTGCTAGGACCGAAGGTTAATTCTGAATCCTTTATTTTGTTTATGTATTTTTATTTTATGACTATTGATCATCACTGTTAAAATCGTTATAATCTTTGCATAATAAGGGAAGTATACAGATTATTTCCCACAAGTGGTATCAGAGCCAGGCCACGATTTTTAAATTTTGATGATTTTCGTAAAATTGTATGTAAACAATGAGGATTTTCGAAAAAAAAATTTAGGGTTTCGAAAAAAAATTTGGTTCGGCAGATTTTTTTGTGCCGAGATGTATTTTTTTTTTCCAGCCATTTTTTTCTTTTAGTTTGATGATATTTTTCCATTTTATTTTTTATATTATTGTTTTAATCAGTTAAAATTGTCATATGAAAAATTGGTAGTTTTGATTTAATACAGATTAAGTTAAAGTTAAATGGAATCGTCATGTTTATGATAAAAAGAATGTTTTTGCTATATAGTTTTTGGCATATAAATTAATCATGTTTATTATTTCATATGCTAATCATGTTCTAATTGCAAATGTAAACAATTTTGTCATCAAATCTTGTTTTAGGGCATTTTGCCGCAAAAAGAAAGAAAAAAAGGGGCAATTAGGGTTTTTGTTTTTTTACCATATTTTTTTTTTTGCTTCTGCTACTGTTCACGGCAGATATTATAAAAAAAAAAGAAAAAAAAATTTACGGTTTTTGCAGAAAAACCGAGATGGTTTCATGGGGTGATTCGTTTTTTTTACCGTATGAAAAGAAAGTTTTTTTGTTTTCTGTTTTTTCCAGCCGTGCTGAAATTAATTTAAAAAAAAAAAAAATTTTTTGGTTTCTTTTGAGTTCAGCCGAGACTTATAAAAAAAAAAGGATTTTGTTTTGTTTGTTTTGGCCAATTAGTTATTGTGAAACGGTTCACAATTATAAGATACAGAATTATTTTAAATCAGTTTAAAATTTTGACGGATTGAATTCATATTACAAGTTTAATATGGATTAAGAATGAAATTAATGTGATTAATTGAGGAATTGTCACTTAATTTGATTCAAATAGGTGGTTTGGATAAATTAATCAACATAATTAAGGAATTGTGTCATGTATGTTTAATTTATTTTTAGTTGATACTTTTATTTTTGTTGAATGAATCGGATGAATGAATTTTATTTACGTATTTAATTTTGCAATCGGTTGTAAATTGTAATACTTAGTGTGGCCTTAGTCAAATTATGTTTTCGTAATGAAGGAAACATGATTTTTATGTAATTATGAGATCTCGAATCTCCTATATTTTTTAGTTTTGGGTTTTGAAATTAGATTGTAATAAATAGGTTTATTATGTAATTTTAATTATTGTAATTTCAAAGAAGACTAAAGATGGAGATTGGAGCTCACTCCCGCTACATGGATCAAGATGGAACATCAAAACAAGCTTCTCGGGTCCAAGGATGGATTCCAAACTTGTATTTATTGTTCATTTTGATAGGATAGGCCACACTAGGACTTTTACTGTTTTTACGTTTTTCATTCTATTGTTTTTCATTCACATGTTAGTTTATGCATCATATTCCGCCTAAAACCAAACCACCTACTACTAAAATGGATGAAAATTGACTCATATAGGTTGTATGTTAGTTTTCATGGACATACAGATGTCACAGTCTTATTAAGCCATCACCTTAGTTTATTCATTCTCGCATGCTAAATATTAGTTCACTTAAAATGAATTAAAATAAAGTTGATGGGATCTTCCTCTAAAACGGAAATTGAGATTAGTCTTTATAAGGGCAAACATCTAGGAATCCCTTCTTCTTCGGTAGGCCTAATATGACCCCTTCTACGTTGGGTAAGTAGTTGTGTTGACTTAGTTTACCTCAACATCATAGTCCGAAGAGTTTCTCGTGATTATGATGGACTAAAGATAGAATTTACAGAAATTTATCGACCAAGAATTCTAACGGTAGAATTAGCTAAAAGGTTAGCTTATCAATTTACAAAGAATTGAGTCTTGGGATCATTTATATAATTCTTGAGGGAGGTCAATTGTATAAATGTTTTGAGTCTTCGCGTTATGACATTAGTTCATTAGACTTAAAATCAAAACGATGCACATGCTTATTATTTTTATTCTTCTTTCGCAGTGTAGAACACGATTATTTTCGATAATACTGTTACAACAAATGGCTGGAAATAACGCAATCCCAATGCCTAGTGCCACACTAGATCGTTCGTCTTGGCTAAAAATATTCATGGACCAAATGAATCAGTCCACGCGACTGAAGAATGATGGGTCCAACTTTTGATGGATCGGGAGGCGGCACTACGGAATCTTGCCATTCGACGGTAAGCTCAAGTATTTAACTGAGCCAATATCGGTCAACCCAGGCCCAAATGCAGGAGCCAACGAGTCACTCGCTTATAGTGATTTCGTTATGGAAGCGGGTGCGATAAAGAACGTACTCATCTTTGCAATGGAAACCAATTTGCAGAGACGCTTCATTGCCCAAGGTGCAAACAAGATTTTCACCACGCTCACTAACGAGTTCTCAAAGGCACCGAGAATCGTTACATATGAGCATACCTGTCGCTTCTTTGATGCGAAACTCCAGAAGGGCCAACCGGTTAGCCCACACATTCTTCACATGATTGAGAATGTCAAGAAGCTGGAGGCACTGAATTGTAAAATCAGTGAGAGCATTGTCATTGACCGAATGCTTCATTCTCTTCACGATGGTTTTGCCCTTTTCAGGGCGAACTACTACATGAATGACTTGAAAAAGAGTCCTCATGAGCTACACTCCCTTCTCGTACAGACCGAGAAGGATATGAAATTGAGTGGGAGCATGAAGCAGGATGTTCTCACGATTCACAACAAGGGTAAAGGTAAGGGCAAGGCTCATGGCGACCTAGCTGTAGGTAAGCCAAAGTTCAAGAAGCCAGGAAATGGTAAGAGTGCGCCTGGTGAGACTAGTGGCTCACAGGGCAAGGCAAAGAGCAAGGGCGGTGACATAGAGTGCCACCATTGTCACAAGACTGGACATTGGAGGAGGAACTGTCCCGTCTACCGTGAGGACATCAAAGCAGGCCGCGACGTTCCTGTTGGTATGTCATCTTATATTCATATGATTGAGATTTACCATGCAAGTTTCGGAACTTGGGTACTTGATACTGGTTGTGGTTCTCATCTATGTAATCATTTGCAGGGCCTAAAGAACATCATACCTCTCGAAAAAGGTGATGTGGACCCGCGAGTTGGGAATGGAGCACGAGTTGCTGCTGTCTCGAAGGGAACATATGTAATCCAACTCCCTAGTGGTTTTGAGTTATTTTTAAATAACTGTTACTATGTACCCAGTTTGTCTAAGAACATTATTTCTGTTTCCGTACTTGCTAAAGACGGTTTTGCATTTTCAATAAAGGATAATAGTTGTATTTTCTCTTTCAATGAAATGATTTATGGCAAAGCAGTTTCCATGAATGGAATTTATATCTTAGACCAAACTACAGAAGTATTACACGTGAATAATAAGAAAATAAAGGTTGGTGACAAAGATCAAACTTATCTATGGCATTGTCGAATGGGACACATAAATGAGAAACGCGTGAAGAAACTCGTCGATAATGGGACTATTCCCGCATTCGATTTTTCTACATATGGCACGTGTGAATCATGTCTCATTGGCAAGATGACTCGAATTTCCTTCAAAGGCGTTGGAATGCGCGCTAGTGACCTATTAGGACTCATACATACGGACGTATGTGGACCTATGTCAGTTACCGCTAGAGATGGCTATAGATATTTTATCACTTTCACGGACGATTTGAGTAGATACGGATATGTCTACTTAATGAAGCATAAAAGTGAGTCCTTTGAGAAATTCAAGGAATACCAGAACAGGGTACATAACCAACTGGGTAGAAAGATTAAAGCACTCCGTTCAGATCGGGGTGGCGAATATCTTTCAAATGAGTTTGATCAACACCTGAAAGACCGTGGAATCGTTTTGCAGTTAACTCCACCTGGAACACCTCAATTGAATGGTGTGTCCGAACGGAGAAATCGAACCTTACTTGATATGATTCGATCCATGATGAATCACACGGTAGTGCCTGATTCATTATGGGGTTATGCTCTTTTGTCAGCCGCTCTTATACTTAACCGAAGTCCGTCTAAAGCTGTCGACAAGACTCCATATGAAATGTGGAAGGGAACGGTCCCCAACTTGTCCTTTATTCGGGTTTGGGGCTGCGAGGCTTATGTCAAGTGGAGACACGAGGATAAGCTCGGCCCGCGATCGGTCAAGACATACTTTATAGGTTATCCAAAAGGAACATTTGGTCATTACTTCTATTCGCCTACCGAACATCGAGTTTTTGTTGCGGCTAGTGCGACGTTCTTGGAGAAAGAATTTCTCGAGAACAAGACGAGTAATAGAACCTTCGAGCTGTCGGAGATTCCAGAACCAACGACCGAGGAACGGATGGAGGAAGTGGTTCCTCCAACTGATGATACGGTTAATATTCCTGAGGAACCTAGTAGGTCGGGTAGAGACTCTCATCCTCCGGACAGATACATTGGTATGGTCGAGGAGAATGACGTTTTACTTCTAGAAAGTAATGAACCCGCAACCTATAAAGGTGCTATGGCCTGTTCCGACTCAAAGCTATGGCTCGAAGCCATGCAATCCGAGATGGACTCCATGTATGAGAATAACGTATGGGATCTTGTTGATTTACCTAATAAGGTAAAACCTCTATAGTGAAAATGGCTTTATAAAATAAAGCGTTCTGTAGACGCGCAACCAGATACCTATAAGGCACGACTTGTGGCAAAAGGTTTCACTCAAGTGCACGGATTGCATTATGATGAGATTTTTGCACCTGTAGTCATGCTACGTTCCATTCGGATAATCTTAGCGATTGCCGCATTTCATGATTATGAGATTTGACAAATGGATGTGAAAACCGCCTTCTTAAACGGTTATTTGGAGGAAGAGTTGTACATGGTGCAACCCGAAGGTTTCATAGATCCTGAGCATCCTAAGAAAGTATGCAAGCTTAAGCGTTCCATTTATGGACTTAAGCAAGCTTCTCGGAGTTGGAATCATCGTTTCGACCAAGTGATAAAAGAGTATGGTTTCACTCGATCGGTCGAAGAACCATGCTTATATATCAAGTCGAGTGGGAGCAAGATTGTATTCTTGATATTGTATGTCGATGACATACTCCTGATTGGGAATGACATTCCTCTCCTATCTTCGGTTAAAGAATGGTTGAAGAACCATTTCCAGATGAAAGATCTGGGTGAGGCACAACGCATTTTGGGAATCCGTATCTACCGCGATAGATCACGACGGACGTTATCACTTAGTCAAGAGTCTTATTTGGATAAGGTTCTTGAGAGGTTCAGCATGACCAACTCCAAGAAGGGGAACCTTCCTATGACGACGACCGGGATGCGGTTGAGCAAGTCTCGATCACCCACGACGCCTTTGAAGGGATTGAGCGCATGAGTCGTGTTCCTTATGCATCTGCAATAGGATCGATCATGTATGCCATGATATGCACACGTCCAGACGTGGCATATGCATTGAGTATGACGAGTCGGTACCAAAAGACTCCAGGTGAAAGACACTGGATAGCAGTCAAAAATATCCTCAAGTACCTACGGAGGACTAAGGATTGGGTATTGACTTATGGAGGCGATACTAAGCTATGCGCAACCGGTTACGCAGATGCTAGCTTCCAAACGGATCGAGATGATTCAAAATCACAGTCCGGGTTCGTCTTCACTCTTAATGGTGCTGCGGTCAGCTGGAAGAGTTCCAAACAGAGTGTTGTAGCAGATTCTACTACTGAATCCGAGTACTATGCCGCTTCGGAGGCAGCAAAGGAAGCGATATGGATGCGTCAATTCTTACAAGGGCTTTCGGTAGTTCCTAATTCGAATGACCCGATCACCATCTATTGTGACAATAGAGGTGCCATCTTCCAGGCTAAGGAGCCAAAGTCTAGCAACAAATCTAGACATGTACTTCGGAAAGCTCACCTGATCCGTGATTACGTGGAGCAAGAAGAGATAGTGATTGACAAGATTGCGACGGATGATAACATCTGTGGACAATGGGCCACGGGGGCGCTTGGGAAACAAGCGTTTGCATTTGTGGAGTCGCCACCAATTTTTATGGGAAATTGGAACCGTTCGAATACCTCGTGTCATGTCAAGACACAAAGTAGAGACATGAACACCAAGCAATCGTTACCCTTAGCATTCTATGTCTAGAATGACTCTCGTGGATGCCAATGAACACGGATGTTCACAGAGATCTGGAGTAAGGGGTGAGGTACGTATTAGGAAGCTCTTTTGATCGAACACCTAATCCCGCCCGCCTCGAAAGCGGCCTCTACTAATGATTAGGGAAGTTGTCTATACTCGATATATTGTCGATTATATGCATGCAATTCAACATCCAAGTTTTAATCCTAACATGTGAAGGATTAGACTAAGTCGGTTAACACGTAATTTAATCATACAATTGGGTCAAAGTAGGATTTAATGCTCAATTACATGTGAAGGCATGTAAATAAATCATACAAATGCGATAAATAAAACAATAATAGAAAATTACAATAATTACATTGGATTTATTGATTCATGTCGAAAATACCTTTAAAACGGATAATTTGAGAAAAAGAATAAAGGAAGGAATTAACGAACAAGTCAGAAGGTGATAATACGGATAATAGTTAATTATACGTAAGCTAATTAAACTAGGTCAAGCAACAACGGAGTTCGAGAGATTTAACTCAACTGAAAACAGCGCAGTGAATCGCGCCCCTGGAAGAGGCGCAACAGTTGTTGCGTCTGTTCCAAGGGTGAGTTCTGGCTGTGAAGCCGGAACTGCAAATCGTTAATGCTAATTGGGTTAATTTAATGATTGATTAATATATTTACTCGGATGGAAGTGATTAATAGGTTATTTACGTGTGATAAAAGGTCATAAAATCAATAAAACATGGATGAGACGGAATTAAACGAATTAATTACATGGATGAATGATTGATTAGTGACATGAGTGAACAAAATAGGTTAGATATGACGAATTAATAATAAATTAATGACGAATAACAATAATAGACAGATGAAAATATATCAAAGATCGAATTCCAGAAACTCAATATGAAAGAATCGAATTTCTACAACCCGGATTGAATTTAATGACAAAAACCCGCTAATATGAGATTATAAGGGATTTAAGTCGGATTTTAAATGACAAATTATACATGTTAATGATGATGAATATACATATGAAATTATTATGGTGATTGCGTCAAAGAATTAGCAAAAAACAAACGAAGCAAATAAAAGACGAACGAATTACAGAGGACGAAGGAAGAAGAAAGGAAGCAGGAACTGCGGCAGCCTCACGAAGAGGCGCAGCAGGAACTGCGCTCCTTCGAAGAGGCGCAGCAGTTGCTGCGTCCTTTCTCGACGGTCTATCTTCTGGAAATCCGTAAAAAAGGTTTAAACAAAGGGTTTTAGAAATCGGTTTTAAGAGGTATTTTCGACATAAACCTTACATTAATGATACAAAAAGTAAATAACAATAAATAAATGAGAGATTTACACCCTCAGACTTACATGTTTGACGAAACGAGATGAACTAAGTTTACGATTAGTGATGCTCGACTCGAATATAGACGAAAGTGCTCTCGTAAGAGGAAAACGATTAAGTTAATTAAGTTGATTGATTGTGGAGTTGGTCAAATTGGTCGGTCATGCAAACGAGGCTGGTACTCAGAAGGATCCGAGCTTACGTGGTCGAATGTTCAAGCACGTAGACGCCAAAAGGTAAGAACAAAGGTCTAGAATGCAAAGGGAGAAGAGAAGAGCGGACACTCGCGTGAGAAATATGAGGAGCGAAGGCTCCTATTTATACTAATCACGTGAAGGAATTAGGGTTTCGGAGACTCTTTGGAAGTGAATCTCGGAAAGATATGAAAAAGATACGAGAAACATGCAGAAAAGGATGCGGGAAGAGGCGCAGCAGCCCATCTGCGTCTCTTGGAAGAGGCGCAAAGACTGGGCCGCTTTGCGTCTATTCCTAAGGGGTTTCCTCTGCGAGAAGAAAGATTTCCGTGTTTGAGTTATGGTAGGACGGAAATAATTCGGTTTTCCTTAATATCTTATGTGAATATTACGGGAAATTGTTTACTAAAAGATAAAATTTATGAAATATGGAATAGAAATATCCGGAACATTCCAGAACATTCTGACTCGGGATTTAACGGTTATCAGAAAATGGAGACGGTTTTAGGCCCGGACTCCGAATGTACTCTAATTACTGTCAAAACGACCGTATCGGCACGTAGATGACAATTAAGAGGTAGACATTAATATTTGAGCAATCACTTGACGATAATCTTACGAATTATCACAAATCGTTCCGCGTACCAAACATGCGGCCCAATCATCACCGGGTGGTTTGCGAGAGGTGCAGAAATGAGGTATCTACAGAGCCCCCACTTTGACTGAGGCTTGGACAAGGCGAAAGTCAAAGTATAGCCATCAGGTCAATCGAAGATTACAACCTGACGACTATGGCGACTCGAGGCGGTTCAAGGGGTCTGAACCAAGGACCTGTCGTCGGGAACATTTTAGAGTCTGTCGACTATCGGGGAGGGTCATTTAAAGTCCATTAGACTACGTAAGGAGGCTCGCCTTGACCATAAGAAGAGACCATACCAGGACTTCTTCTCGAGATACTTGGGAGGTGCGTAGGAGCTAAGGTTAAGCATGGGAGCTAAGGGTAAGACCCAAAGGATATATAAGGATTGTGCTAGGGTATGGGGCCCTAAAGGAAAGCATTGACGGGAAGGAGGCTTAAGGTAAGTTCAACTTAAGGGTAACTAAAGCTTGGGTGTAGGAACTCTATTGGTTTGGGAACTTGAAGGCTTATGAACTTAAAAGGGATTGGGATCCTATAGTTAAAAAAAATCCTAATTTCGGGTTTACGAACCTAAGAAAGAAGGCTTTGGGTTTGGGAACTTCTGGAGAACGACGCCTTTGTCGCACTCCACGGGGAAACAAGAAATATTGCGAGTAGCAGGACACAGGCGGGAGCTGCTGAGAGAAAACTGCTTGGGTAGGTGTTCGGGAAATAATTTCGAGTAGCAGGACAAAGGCGGAAACTGCTGAGGGGAAAACTGCTTGGGTAGTCTTCGGGAAATAATTGCGAGTAGCAGGACACAGGCGGGAACTGCTGAGGGGAAAACTGCTTGGGTAGATGTTAATCCTCATGTCTGAGAGGGACAGTACGTCCGCTTACTCTCGCTGGAGACACGATTGGGAATTATTCTTCTTGTCATGAGAGGGAAGGTATATCCGCTTACTCTCGCTTGGAGACATAATGAAGGTGTGTCGAATTTTGTGAAGGAACAAATGATCGTGCGACAATCTGTTGCGAGCTTGGAAATGCGGGCCGGAACGAAAGAAAATCGTCAAACGAACCAAAAGAGTAAAATAACATCGGGGAAGAGGCGCACCAAAGATGGGCCCACAAATAACGAACTCATAACGAATTTTTGAAAAATCCGTATGGAGGGAACAAAAGGAAGAGGCGCAGCAAGATCTGCGTCTCTTGGAAGAGGCGCAGCGCCTGCTGCGTCTGTTCCCCAAATTGGCTTTTCTGCGTAAAAACGCGAAGAATCAGAGGGATTGCTTCATTTGCTCGAAACACAATTCACTCATTTCTCTCTCAAATCTTCACCATTTCCGCCAAGGTTTGATCCAAAAGCTTGCATTAAACATGACTAATCGAGGTATGTGTCTCAATCTTGCATTAATCTTCTACATTTGTCCAATTTTGAGCCGAAAAAATTAGGGTTTATGACCCTTTTGATCGAAATTTTGGGGCTTTTCCCCCAAACGCATTTGCCTTGTCAAATTGACATTATAAATGGATAGTAGGTGATATTAGGAACATAACCATGTATTTGTTTCGAATTTTCATCAAGTCTTGAGCCTTTGAGTGAAATTTGAGACGGTTTTACAGCTGAACCGTAAATTGCTTCGAAAATAGCCTTAGGAATGCCCATTTGTAATGAAACTTGATATTTGGGATCCTTGAATGATGGGTAAACTTTCTACCATCTCGGAATTTTGGTTTGTGACGGCTTTTTCAGGACACTTTTCTAGGGCATAATCGCCGTTATAACGAAATGCTGCCGAAATTTCGACTCGAACCCGGAACTAGGCTTCGAATTAGACTTGACTTGACCCAAATTACCACATGAGTGATCGGGTTGGTGGGAATATGGCCAAGGTTGGCAAGAAAAGATCGGTTTCAGGGCTTTGAAGGCTCGAAAATCCTTTAACCAAGGCTTGTCGTCACGTGACGCGACCTAAATTTGCTTTAATGTTGCAGGTGATGAGGCTTCTACTTCTGGGAGAGCTCCCATGGAGATCGATGCTGCTACCGTTGAGGAGGCTTTAGAGCAGGCCTTCACTGCTGCGGTGATGGCTGCTGGGGACGAGTTTCAGGAGGAGGAGGCCGTCGAGGAGGAGGAGGCCCCGAGACGGGCCAACATCGGACGAGGAGGTCGTCAGCTGAGAGGAGCTCCTGCGTGGGCTGAGACTTGGGAGAGCAGGCACCTGGTGTGGGCTGCAGAGGGTCACCTGTCCTATAGGACGGTGAAGAGTTTGGTAAATAGGAATTCACTACTCATTACTCATCCCTTTTCATTCTTTTGTTCAAATTTCAAATTTCATTCAAAACTAAAGATAGCCTTGTTTCAAATCACAATAGGAGGCCGGGAACATCAGGTCGTTCTCGGGTTACACGACAGCGATGGAGCACTACGAGCGGCTGTCGGCGGAGGAGAGGGCCATGATCGAGCGTGGAGCGTTTGGTCCTTTGGTTCAGGTCTGGAGGGACATCGCGAAGAGGAAGTTGCGGGCTAACCTTAGCCTGGTCCGCGCTTTCTTGGACCGATTCTGGGATACGACTTCCACGTTCCACATGCCTTTTAGTGAGGTGGGAGTCACTCTGGAGGACTACGGCATGATTTACGGTCCGCCGTGTGGGACCGAGGAGGTGGTGTGGCCAGAGGCGCCATGAGGGCGGACTCGGCCGAGGCGAGGAGATTGATCGGGTGGAACTTGTCGCCGAAGGTGTTCGATGCCGGGTTTGATACCCGTTCTTACGTTCGAGACTATTTTGCGGGGAAGACCCGGGCGATGACGATTGACGGGAGGGAGACGGCTCCTCCTCCCCTGTCTGAGCAGAGGGCTCGTCCGTGGCTCGTGGTTTCGTCTTCGATTTACCTCGGAGACAAGGGCGAGAGGGTCGACGAAGCTTCTTCCCTTCCTTTTCGACTGAGTTCCCTAGGGCGCCGGGACCGGGTCATCGCTTGGTTTTGCGGTCCTCATCCGCTTCATGAGGGCCATGGTTCGTCCGGAACTGATGGAGAAGGGGACTTCTCCTGGTGCTGTCGGGCCTGGACTACTGCTGGAGGTATGAACCTTCCTTTAGATCAAAGTTAATTCTTTTCTTTATCCAATCATGAAAGATCGTCATTTGATTATTTTGCTTTGCAGGCGTGGGTGTACTCCTACTTCCCGAGCCTCGCGCCGAAGAGGACGGAGCCGCTGGAGAGGGCCTATCCCGTGGTGAGGGATTGGGTGATGTGTCGGACTAAGAGCAAGCGTTATTCTCACAACGTCTACCGGCGGGACGTGAACGCTCTTCAGCTGAGCAGCGTGAGCATCTCACTTATATTCACTTGCTTCTTATATTTGCCTTTAATTGATCATAGGAATAATCTTTACTTTATTTTGTCACAGTGGATGCCCAGACCTTGGGCGGAGTACGCTGGAGCGCCTCCTTTCGTGGCTGAGGTCCTTCGGCCTAGGAGCTCGAGCCGACTGCTGTTGAGGACGTCGATGGGTCCTGTGTAGTACTTGGGCGAGTGCTTGGCTCGTCAGTGCTCGCGGAGCGTGCTGACGGTTCCCGTTGATCCTCCCAGGACGATGTTTAGGGAGCCTTCTGAGGCTGAGAGTGAGGCGGACTTGGCTGGTGCCAGTGGCGACGCCCTTCTTCTTCCTGGCGAGGACTACTCGGCGTTTCTTTACGGGAGGTTGGCGTATTGGCCGGTAGTGGTGAGCATCTTTTATTTTTCCTCTTGATTCGATTGTAAGATTTATGATGAAAGATCATCGATTAATGAGAACTGTTTGTCTTTGCAGGAGGTCGAGGCGGCGGGCATCGAGCCCCCAGAGTACCCCGAGACCCTCGAGTACACTGACGTGACCGGGAGGACGACGATCTCCGAGCTGCGTGATTTGACGTAGCTGTGACGGATGCTGGCCTGGACGATTGGCAGCATATGATTCGGAGGGTAAGCCTCTAACTTGTATATCTTTTGTGTAAGAACACATTTGGTTGAGTTTGTTCAATTGTTGAGAATTTCTTTTTGAAAAATGCAGGTTGCGCCGTCTCGGTTTGTGGCATGGTGGAGGGTGGCCAACCGGCTGCGAGCTACTGCCGTCGAGGCACTTGTCGGCGGTCGAGGTCGTCAGGTATGAATCTTACACCTATTTCCATTTTTGATTTTCTAATTTTGCTTGAATCGATTGACATGAGCCAATTTATTGTTTACAGGGTGACCGCGGGCTGGAGCGAGAGTTGATCCAGTCTCGGGAGGAGACAGCTCGCGTGTTGAGGGAGCTCGAGGTTCGGGATGCCGAGATCGCCGCTCTTGTGGCGAGAGTTACAGAGTTGGAGGGCGCCCAGCAGTAGTTTTGTGTAGCTTTTGTCGTATTTTGCACATTTGTACATTTGGACTATCATTTTGAACATTGTTTGGACTTTGTTTGGGGCTCGAGCCCCCAGTTTGTACATTTCCTCCATTTGGTATATATATGACGGCCTGAGTGCCTTTGCTGCTGGGTTGCGTTGCTTGTATCTGCAGGTTAGCTTCGAACAGGTTTGGTAGATGACGGTTTGCGCCGTCATGCTGCCGAAATTTACATAGAAAACACGCAAAGCATACATTTTTATATACATATGGCCTTAATTAGAGCAAAATGAGAGACTCAAAAGAACGTGAAAAATGCTAAAATTTTGCCGGAAATGACCGGACGGACGGTAGGGAGGGTTACCCCCTAAAAAAAGAAAAAAATAGAAATCTATAAGTTAGAAATGTAGAAATGAAATTTAAGAAATTGAAATGAATATGTACATGTTGGGATTTGGTAAAATAAATGACTTAAATATTATTTCCCTAAAAAAGAAAATTAAAATGAAAATCATTTCCTAAAAAAAAAATGAAAGAAAAGAAAAGTGTGATATAATGGCAGAAATGTCGATGTCGCCTCGAAATGCGTGCCCGCGAAATTAGGAAACCTGAAACATGGTAATCTTCCCGTATTTACTAAAATAATAACCTGTAGGAATAGGAAATTATTCGTTAAGGAATTAGGAAAGATCCAACGCGGAAAATCACAAAAGTGAAGCTGAGGAAGAGGCGCAGCATGAGCTGCGTCCCTTTGAAGAGGCGCAGCAGGTGCTGCGCCTGTTCCCAAGGTTGTCTGTTCTGACGGATTTTTGGAAATAACAATTAGTATAAATAGAAGCGTCGATGGAGGTTTTATTCACACAAATCTTCCGTCTCTTCTTCGTCTAATTACACAAAATTCTTCAAAATAAATTTTCTCATCATGAATACTTTGGAGATCCGCTTGAAGGAATGGACCAACGAATTTTCAAATATGGAGAAGCATGATATGGGCTCTTATAACTTTGGATCGTTGTTGAGTTTGAAACTCATCAAGGTTGTTAAACCGTTCTTGGATGCTTGCCTTGACTATTGGGACCCGAACTATCATGTCTTTGTGTTCCCTGGAGGTGATATTTGCCCTTTTCCTGAAAAAATTGCTGCTATTGGTGGGTGGGACCCCGAACACTTGCCCGCCATTCCTTCTACTTCGCAAGGGTACAAGAGCAAATTTAGAGACTTGCTTGGATTGACTAGGCTTGAGGTGGACCGCCTAGTTACCTCAAAGGGTGTGAGAATGTTGGACTTCATAGATCGATTCATCGACAGGGCCGACCCCACCGTTTCTCATGTTGCTAGGTGGAGGGCATTCGGCTTTTGCTTGTTGCATGTGTATGTCTTCCAAGGGCACGTTGATGAAGACTTGAGAGGTGATCCCCGTCTTCTTGGCCTTGTTGAGCAGATGGAGCTGCGCAGGAGCCCAGCTTGCTTATGCTTGGGAGAGATTATATTGGGTTTGGATAATAGGAAATCCAACCGTGATTTGCCGTTCTTGGGAAGTCCCGTCATTTTGCAGGTAAAAGACACCTTTCTTCTTTTTTTTTTTTTTTTTTTTTTTTTTTTTTTTTGATGTCTTTTTTTTTTGTGTCGTTTTTTTTTTTGTGATGTATAATACCCGCTTTTTGGTAGGTTTGGCTTATGGAACGGCTCCGATTGATCGAGCCCCCAGTTCATGCGCTTTCCTATCATGCCCGCTCGATCGCGATGAGGACAAGGTTGTATATGGTGGACTTCACGCGGGTTTGCGATTACTGGAAGAACAAGCTGAAGAGTGATGATGGCCCGTTGATCAGGTGGGTCGTACCGTGGTGGCACCTCAAGTCCGTCACTGGAGTGTCTTCTTTGGATCCCACTAGGTCCGTGCGCATTCCCGGATTGGTGTTTATGGTATGCATCTTTCCGGAAAGGCTGATGAGACAAGTTGGGCTGAAACAAACGATCCCTAGGCTTGATACCGTCCCGCAGACTGCTATGGCGCTTACTACAGAGAGCCGAAGAGAGTGGGCTATTAAATGGGCCCAAAGAAACAAGTGGTTCTTGAATTTCTCCGCCAATGCTTTATGGGTGTCGGATTCTTATCTGAGGTGGAGAAAGGCTGCAACTCCGGAAGAGCGCGAGAAATTGAGGAAGCGCGAGCCCATCGACTACAAGGTGCGCGAGGGAGAGAAAGAGAAAGAGAAGCATCTGACAGAGGGAGAAGAAGAAGCCAGGTTTCAAGTTGTTCATCCTTCGAAGAAACCAAAGACTACTCATGTCGCAGAGATGGTGATTGGCAAGAATGGAAAAGCTAGGCCTCGAGAAAGACCGTTGGTGATTAGGTCTGAAGTGGCGCAAGAGCGTCCGGCTCGAGGTCGTGACAAGAAATATGACAAGAATGACAAGGGCAAGGGGAAGATGGAGGAATAGCCCGAGTCTTTATTATTTGATTATTTATTATTATTATTGTTGTAATAAAAAAGGTGGGGTTTTTAGAATCCTAGCCTATTCTATTTTTATTATGTAGCGTACTATTATTATTAGAAAATGAATGAAAAAAGGTTAAATGGTTATGAAACCGTCGTGGTTTTCTATTTATTATTCTTGTCGAATTTCAAATGCAATGCAAGTGTCCTTCTATTTACATTTTAGATATAATGGGTTGAATCCCGTGAAGGATTGCCTACGTATTCACTTAAAAAGCGAAATCAAACCCTTGCGCGTAGTTCGAGTAAATGTAAAAGACTAATTGTTCGAAGCAAGAGCTTGTAATGAACTTTTAGAAAAGAAGCATGAGCTTTTGCTTACTCTGAAGGTGCGAATTTAGTTTATTTGATGATATGAGGATGACGAACTTGCCAAAATGCAAGAGCATAGTGACATTAGCTTATTTCAGCTTGGCCAGGGGTCGTTTATTTAGTGCTACAAGAGCGACACGTAGGGTTACGCGAGGCGCGTTTTCACTCCTATTCTAGGCATAGTAACGTTTCAGTTGGTCAAGGTTTGTGGGGTTTGAAAACTCATTTCCGTCTAGGTCTGTGATTCTAACCGCACCCCCTGGGAGTATGGATTTGACTAGAAATGGTCCGGCCCAATTAGGTTTGAACTTCCCCGTGGGTCCACAGGTAAGAGAGCTCTAACCGATTTAAGCACTAAGTCTCCTTCTTTGATGTTTCTTGGCCTAACCCTTTTGTTGAAAGCTCGTTTGATACGTGCTTGATATGTTTGGACATTATGCAAGGCGCGTAGCCTACGTTCATCCAGGAGGATGAGTTCTTCATATCTATCCTTCTTCCAATCGGCTTCCGGGATTTGACTTTCGAGTAAAATACGCAAGGATGGTATTTCTAGCTCGACTGGTTGTACAGCTTCCATGCCGTAGGTCAAATAGAAAGGAGTAGCCCCGGTGGGCGTCCCTAATGTATGATGTACGATACCCCCATAAAGCAAAGGGTATCTTGCTTGGCCAATCTCTATAGTTGTCAATCATTTTCTTGAGAATCGTGACAACATTCTTGTTTGCTGCCTCTACCGCGCCGTTAGTCTGTGGTCTATAGGGCGAAGAGTGGTGATGCTTAATCTTGTATTTAGCTAGCAATTGCTCGGTCTCAGCTTGGAAATGTGACCCGTTATCGCTAATGATTTCATGTGGGCAACCATATCGACAGATGATGTTGTTTTGTATGAACTTTGCCACATTTTTAGCTGTAAGTCCAGTGTAGGAAGCCGCTTCTACCCATTTGGTGAAATAGTCAATTGCTACTAGAATGAAACAGTGACCTCCTGTTCCGGCTGGGGTTATCTTCCCGATTATGTCAATTCCCCATGTAGAAAATGGCCAAGGGGATGTCATTGTGTAGAGCAATGAAGGAGGGACATGTTGCACGTTCCCGAAGATTTGGCAATTGTGGCAATGTCTTACATATTTGATGCAATCGGATTCCATTGTGGTCCAATAGTATCCCAAACGCGTGATTTTCTTTGCCATCATGGGCCCACTCATGTGAGGACCGCATTCTCCGTCATGGACTTCTTCCATCACCTTTCGTGCCTGCGAATGATCAAGGCAACGTAGGACTACACCAAGAGGTGTTCTTTTGTATAATTCTCCTTGCATCAGAATGTATTGGGAAGCTAGTAGGCGTATAGCACGTTATCCCCTCTTGTCCATATCCGGTGGATATGTACCATTAAGCTTAAAATTCAGGATTGCTTGGAACCAGGGTTCCTCTGCGATTTCCTCTTCGTCGGTGATTTGGTGGACATAAGCCGGCTCTGACCGTCGTTCGATGCACAAAGGCATTTCCATCATGTGATCTGGCATGTTGATCAAAGATGCAAGTTTCGCAAGAGCGTCTGCAAATTGATTTTCTTCCCGAGGTAGGTGTAGGTAGGTTACGTGATCAAAGAATTGAGCGACTTGGTCTATTCTAGCCTGGTAAGGTGCGAGGCTTTCGCTTCGGATTTTCCAAGATCCTGTAACTTGGTTGATGATCAGTGATGAATCTCCATGTACTCGGAGTTTTTTGATGCCTAAGCTCACTGCCGCTTGTAGTCCAATGAGACAAGCTTCGTATTCTGCAACATTGTTTGTCACTTCGAAGTCGAGTTTGACAGCAATTGGTGTATGCTCGCCTTCAGGAGAAATGAGCAACACTCCTATTCCGAATCCTCTTAAGTTCGATGCTCCATCAAAGTATAGGTCCCAGGAGTCTACATCAGTTTGGAGTATATCCTCGTCTGGAAATGACCAAGTATCTATTGTTTGTGCGTCGTTGATAGGATTTTCTGCGAAAAATTCGGCGACGGCGCGACCTTTTATAACTTTCAGTGGCACGTATTTGAGGTCGAACTCGGAGAGCATCAGGGTCCATCTTGCTAGACGTCCGTTGAGGACGGGTTTCTCGAAGAGGTATTTGACTGTATCCATTTTGGAGTATATTTTGACGGAGTAGCTAAGCATGTAATGGCGTAGCTTCTTTGTTGCCCACACAAGAGCGAGGCATGTCTTTTCGAGTTGTGAGTATTTGCACTCGTACTCCGGGAACTTCTTACCGAGATAGTAGATAGCTCTTTCTTCACTTCCTACGATTTGAGCTAGCATGGCACCCATGGCCGTTTCGGTTACTGTGAGATATAAACCAAGAGGTTGATCTCGTTGTGGTGGCATGAGCACTGGTGGTTTAGCCAATATCTCTTTGATTCGGTCAAATGCCTTTTGACAATCATCATCCCACATGGTGTGGTCTATTTTCTTGAGTTTCTTGAAGATAGGCTCACAGATCATTGTAAGTTTCGATATGAATCGACTTATATACTGCACCTTTCCCAGGAGTCCTCTGACTTCTTTTTCTGTTTGAGGTTGTGGCATTTCGATCAGAGCTTTGATTTTGGAAGGATCTATTTCTATACCTCGTTGGCTAACGACGTATCCCAGAAGTTTGCCAGATGTTACCCCGAATGTGCATTTCTGAGGATTGAGCCTCATGTTGTACTTTCGTAGCCTTGCGAAGAACTTGCGAAGGTTCGCAATATGTCCCTCTCTTTCCTTGGATTTGACAATCATGTCATCTACGTATACCTCAACTTCTTTGTGCATCATGTCATGTAGGAGCGTAGTTGCGGTGCGTTGATATGTAGCTCCGGCATTGATTAATGCAAACGGCATTACCGTATAGCAATAGGTTCCCCATTGGGTGACGAATGCGGTCTTATGCATATCTTCCATGGCCATCTTAATTTGATTATAACCCGCATACCCATCCATGAAGGATAGTAACGCGTGGTCTGCAGTGTTGTCCACTAATATGTCGATGTGAGGTAGAGGGAAGTCATCTTTTGGACTTGCTTTGTTTAAGTCCCTAAAGTCAACACAAACGCGGATTCTCCCATCCTCTTTTGGTACGGGTACTATGCTAGCTACCCAGTCAGAATACTCGGAAACTTTGATAAACCCGACTTTGAATTGCTTGTCAACTTCTTCCTTAATCTTCAGAGCCCATTCTGTTCTCATACGTCGAAGCTTCTATTTTACAGGTTTGAAACCTGGCTTAATTGGAATCCTATGTTCAGCGATATCCCTGTCGATCCCTGGCATGTCTTTGTAGGACCAAGCGAAAACGTCTTTGAATTCATTTAGGAGGTCTATGAAATCGGCCCTTTCGGTAGAGCTCAAGGTAGTCCCTATCCTAAGTTCTTGGGGTTCTACTTCGGTTCCTACATTGATGGGTTCGGTGTCCTCTATTACTGGTCCCCCTTCCCCTTCCTGTAGTATTTCTTTGGCTACGTAGGGAGGTATTTCGATCGAGTCTGGGTCTTGGTCATCCTCAGTATCATCGTAAACAGAATTGCACTCAAGATAACACAAAGAGTAAGCGTTAACCCGATTTATTCATATTAAAATTTGAGTAGAGTTGAAACAGAGAAGCCAACCGATCCATGGTCGGTGGCGGCAAAGGGACAGCGGTTGGGGCATTCCCCGAACTACTGTGACTACTCGAGACTAAGCTAGGAGAAACAAAGGGAGTGGGGATAACGACAGGAGTAGACTCTCTAATGACTTCTCTAGACTCCGACTCTGACTCCGACTCCGACTCGAACTCATCGTCTTTTGGTTCTTCTTTGAACATCTCTCCTTCTCCAGTAGTGAGCTTGAAGAGTCTTCCTTGATTGTTGGTCCACTTGATTGATTTTCTCCATCCTTTCTGCTGTCTTGCGTCGGTTTCTGTGATTAACGCGGTGGGGTTGAAGCGATCGTCTTGAAGTATCATGGTAATGATCTCATCCTGCGCGGCCCTAACGAATCGATCTTCTCCAAACAATAGGCTAACGGCTTGTTCGTCTAAGCAAGGTGCTTGACGGGTTTTGACGGTAGGAACCGTTTCAGGAGGGATAAAGTAGCAATCGTGAAAGATCTCGATTCCGGCTAGCTTTCTCTCGAGATAATGCCAAGGCTCAGGAAATCCGTGAAAGAGTTCTAGACTTCCTTCTTGAACAAAGTACCCATTTAAAGTAGGGAGATAGGGTCGCATTTGGACTCCTACGTGCTTGCGGTCTTGGACTTGGGCAAGCATTTCGAGAACCTCCTCTTTTGTGGGTTTGTATCCTAGTCCAAGTGGTATCCTTGTTGAGTTGCCTTCCTTGTATGGTGCGAAGGTATTCTTCTGAATAGGGTTCAAAGGCATTCCAGGGAAGTATCCCTGGGATTTAAGTATGTGGTTGACCACCAAGTTAGAGTAGGGATTATAGTATAAGGGTGCCAACTCACTTTCTATGACACTTACACTTTGGAAGCCCCCAAGTTCGTACACGGGATCTGCAAGGACTTGATTGTTCGATTGCTTTTCGATTATCGCCTTGATGGGTGACGAAGTGATCGTCACTACTTTGCCATTTAGTGGGATCTTGATCTTTTGATGAAGGGTGAATGTTACCGCTTTGGAAGCGTGAATCCAAGGCCTTCCCAAAAGTATGTTGAATGAAGCTTCAATGTCCACTATTTGGAAGTTAACCTTTCGTTCGATTTGTCCCGTGGCTATGGTTAGGTTGACAAGTCCTACCACCTTTCGTCGTGTACCGTCATATGCACGCACACCTTGATTGGTAGGGGTCCAATCCGACTCTTTCATGCCTAGCTTGTATGCCGTTTTGAGGGGTATGACGTTGACCGCGGAGCCATCATCCACCAAGGTCATTGGCACATTCTTCTTTAAACAAATGACAGTGATGTATAGAGCAAGGTTGTGACTAGCGCCGAAAGGTGGCAAATCTTCGTCCGAGAAAGTAATAGGATTACTTAGCTTTAGTGATTCTTGGAAGACCAAGTTGACTACATCTTCAGGAGTGGAGTTATGCGCTGCATTTAGCTTGGCCAAAGCTTGGCGATGTGGGAATGAGCTTGCTACTAATTGCCAGACTGAAAGATCAGCCTTTGTCTTCTGTAATTGCTTGAACAAATGATCAGTGGAGTCATCTTCGTTGTCATTTGGTGTGATGACGTTGGTTGGACCATTTTGAGTAGTGCTTTGATATGGACGACCCGAACGAGTTAGGTGGTCCACATCTTGGTCTTCACCATTTTGGACTATTTCTTTGACTAGGGAGTTTTCAATGAGATACTCGTCCTCATCATCGTCGGCCCAAACTCCATTGATTGTAGCCAATTCCCTCATTCTCATGATATCATCTTCTAGTCGTATGATTTGATCGACTACTTTATCAACCACG
Source organism: Silene latifolia (assembly GCF_048544455.1). Taxonomy (NCBI): domain Eukaryota; kingdom Viridiplantae; phylum Streptophyta; class Magnoliopsida; order Caryophyllales; family Caryophyllaceae; genus Silene; species Silene latifolia. The sequence continues at coordinate 54,440,452 of NC_133536.1, forward strand.
GTGATTATTTCTTGCATAGTAGCGTTCTGAGAGAAGATTAGTGGCACATGTTCTTCGGGTGTTGCGTTGGGATTGCGTAAAGTTGTTACCACGTTTTCTAATTCCCAAACTTGTCTATCCACACACCTTGCCCATGTGATGAAGTCGGAAATGGTAGGGGAGATAGTAGAGTAGAACCCTTCATTCTCGATTGCATGAATTTCATTTTCGATTGGAGAAATGAGGTGTGAGCAATCTAAGGTAGATTCATCACTTGTGATCACTAGAACTCCAAGAGGATTCTGAGTGTTGTTGGGTTTACCTCCCGGTGGTATTGGTAGTCGACCATCTTCAATCATGTCTTGAAGCACGTTTTTCAACTTGTAGCATTTTTCTGTGTCGTGCCCCTTACTCCTATGGTATTCGCAGTACGAGTTCTCGTCCCAGAACTTGGACTTCCTTTCGGGTTCGGGAGTAGGTCCAATGGGTTGGAGTTTACCTTGCTTCATTAACCTTTTTAGAGCGTTGGAGTAAGTGTCCCCAAGGTTTGTGAATTTCCTTGGTGGGGTAGTTTTCTTGGATGGCTCGAGAAGGTTAACTTCATCGGTCTTGCTAGTGGAGCCGTATGAACGACTTGTGGAACCTTGGTATCCTCGACCTACCGTTTTGGACAAGAGTCCTTTACGGATGTCATCTTCAATCCTTGTCCCTAGTACGGTCATGTCCTTGAAAGTCTTGATGTTTTGATATCTCAAATGATTGGTATAGATAGGTTTGAGATTAGCCACAAACTTCTCCACAAGAGTAGCCTCATCCGGGCGTTCAACTAGTTGAGTGCTAGTCTTCCTCCACCTACTTAGGAAGTCGGTGAATCCTTCTTTGTCGTTTTGGGTAAGAACCTCTAGAGTACGCATGTTGACTTGGATTTCGGCATTATCCGCATATTGTTTAGAGAACTCGATTGCGGCATCTTCCCAAGTAGCGACCTTTTTGTGGTCTAAAGAGTAGAACCATTGCCTCGGGATGGTATCAAGAGATGAAGGAAAGATCCTTAAGAACATCTCGGGTTTGATGCCTTTGATAGACATGTAATCCTTGAAGGCACGGATGTGGTTCAAAGGGTTCTCGTGTCCCTTGAACTTAGGGATATCCGTCATACTAAAGTTAGTTGGCAATTTTGAATTGACGACCTCATACTTGCGATTGTTCTCCCTATAAATGTCATCCCCCTTAAGGTACATCAATTGCTCCTCTAGGTATTGGAGTCTTTTCTCAGCTACAGTCATCCCCATGAGAGGATTTTCATCCTTGGATTCGTTGTCAGAGTCACTGATGCGTGTCATTTATATGATGTTTTACATCCCATTTTACACGCATTTCAGAGCTTATTCTTGTAGTTTATGCTACATTTCTCTCTATTTCCGTCTACTTCCGTATTTTGTACTTTATTGCAGAAATGTGAAGAATTCAACGGGAAATCAAGCCAAATCCGCCCCCGAGTAATCTGCATTGCAAATGACGTAAAGGAACTGCTTAAGGAACGAGCTTGGTGCGCAATCCAAGGCCCAAAGACGAATCCACGAGAATAAAGAAGTCAATTAGCAGCTCAAGCAGTCGATCGACTATACCAATCAGTCAATCGACCAACTATCGGGTTCCAGAAGCTACTGCTTGCTGACAGGCAGTCGATCGACTAGTTCCAGCAGTCGATCGACCAGATTTCTATCCCAGACGGGAATTGAGAGATCGTGGATCTTGAAGCCCGTGAAGTTTAGGTTTAGGAAATAAGATGTTGCGTTGGTTGCTATATAACGTAACATAAAACCATCAGTTTAGATATGAAGCTTTTATCTAAGTTATCATCAGAATTTACTTAAGTTTTATCTCAGAAATTTCATTAAGTTTTAGAGTTTATCACGAATTAGGGTTCGGAATATTGGTTTTGCATCGGATTCTCATTCGCGTTCTTAATCATTCCTCTGCAATTTCGGTAGTCCTTTGTTCTTAATTCAATTTATCTTTATTGCATTCGTAGAATCAGATTTGCTAGTTAGTTGCCCGAAAGCCGTAATTATCATCTTATGCAATTTCTCTATATCGTTAATTCAAGCATGAATTCCCTAGTCTTAATCTTTAATATTGTTATAGTTTTCATCACTGCCATGAGTAGCTAAATAATTCGTGCTAGGATGTAGGTGAGTTGTAGCATAGGCGGCAATAGATTAGACACGGCCTGTACCCGCGGGTTGGTCGATCGACTGACAATGTTAGTCGATCGACTGACCTAGTGAGGATTCTCTTCGTTTTAATTGAATTTAATCTTGTATTTAACGAATCGAATGCATGCGACCAGTTAGATACCTTTTTCGTGACTGACCCATTAGATCGAAAGGTAGGGGAGGTTATTAGACCATCAATTAAATCGACTAAACTGTGCTGAGATCGAAAGATAGGTATAGTTTAGACCGTTAGTCACTTTTTAGGACGAAAGTTAATATTAGTGATATTAGGGACCTATAGCGAGATCGAAAGATGCTATTTGTTAGGAGTGGACCGAGAGGACCTCTTATTTCCCGCCTCACATGTGTTTAATTCAGACCGACTTAGTTTGCTGCCGCCGAAGCTATAATGAACCGATCATCCTAGTACCCTTTCTTTTATCTGTTTAAATCGTTATTTTAGTTTACTGTCTTAGTCATAGACCAATTCGAATCAACCCCTACAATAGTTACCTCAGACTTTTATTAGACAACTAAAATTTACAACTGCCTCCTTGTGGTTCGACCCTGTTACCACTGGCCTAGGTTAGTCTTAATAGGAAATATAAATTTTATCTTTGATACTCACAACGACGGGTATCAAATTTTGGCGCCGTTGCCGGGGAGGCAATAGTCCTAATTTTAGTTGTTTTATTTTTAGTCTTTCTTAGTTTAAGGGACTTCTGTTCCTTAAACTGTTCTTATATTCTTTTTATAGTTTCTTCTTATGCGCAGGTCACAGGGTGGAGAATTAGTACCATTGAACCCTGAGCTTGAGAGATCCTTGCGCGAGTTGAGGCGAACACAAAGAATATTACCGACAGAGGAAGAGCTGAGTACTCTGTCAAGCTATTACGAGAACGATCTGTTCGAAGAAGACCCACGATCTTCACCGTTTCCACTTCTTGGTACCGAGACAGTTACTTCTCAGGAAATTCCGGTCATGGCCGAGGAAGCAAGTATAGCTAGTTATTCCGAGCCGACATCCGACAATTTATACAAGGGGTTCGAACCACGGGAGATGCCAGGAAATTCGAACCAAAGCCTCGCTTACATTACTATGGTCGAGAGAAATCGGTTTGGGGGAGCTGCAAATGAAGATGCAAAGCAAGGCATATGGAGACCTTTATTGACTACTCGCTGCTCCATTCCCCCCCACCGGTGGCGTAACCCAGGATCAAATCAAAGAGACCATGTTCATCTTCTCCCTTCGTGATGCTGCAAGGGAGTGGTATAGAGATTTGGACCGGACCGCTCAGGAGATCACTGATTGGAATACATTGGCATTAGCGTTCTACAAGAAGTACTTTTCTGCTTCGAGGACGATCGCTATTAGAGCTCAAATCACGGGCTTTAAACAAGGGCCAGATGAGAATTTCCACGAGGCATGGGTCCGATTCAAGAAGTTAGTGCGAACCATACCGCACCATGGGTTTGAAAAGTGGAGTTTGTGCAATCATTTCTACAATGGGTTGTACGACGATCAGAGGGCCATTTTGGATGCTGCAGCCAATGGCCGATTTGCCGAGAATTTGGGAGCAACAAAGGGGTGGAAGATCATTGACGATCTAGCTACCCACAAGGCCGAGTATGGGAATTCGAGAGGGAACCAGAGGAGAGCTGCTGAATCTTCCTCTGTTGCTGCACTTGAGGCTCTCACCGCAAGGTTTGACAAGTATGAGCTAGGAGGAGCTTCTAAAGGTGGGATATACCAAGTCAATGCCGTGTCAGACGGTCCCTTCCTTTGTGAAAGGTGTGGAGTTGAGGGCCATGTCTCGAAAAACTGCCCTAGTCCCTTTGAATCTTGTGCTGCCTTTCAACACTATAGGCAGACAAACACCTACTACGAGCCACCGCATCCAAACTTGAGTTGGAGGAGCCATAATGTTTTGAATCCACCTCAACCTCCGCCACAGCAGCAGCCATATGTGCCTCCTCATCAAAAGCAACAGCAGTATCAAAAGCCTCCTTATGTGCCGCAGCAGCAACAATCACAGAATTCTGAGTTCTCCGAGCTAAAGAATTTGTTGCTGAAGGAATCCCAAGCAAGAGAGGCCGAGATGAAGTTACTAGAGAGCCAAATTGCTCAACTGGCTAGTAAAAATAACACTCGAGCTCCCGGACACTTACCCACTCAACCCGAACAAAAGGAGACCTTAAATGCCATCACTTTGAGGAGCGGGTCCACCCTTGATGGTCCTGCCCTGGTTGAAGATGTTGTTGAGAAAGATGAGCCAGAAACAAACCAAGAGAAAGCTTCAACGAACAAAGCAAAGAAAAAGACGTCTGCCAGGCATTTCAGTCGATCGACTGAAGTACCTAGTCGATCGACTGAATTACGGGTTACAGAAGCTTCTGGAACTGTGCAACCCAGTCGATCGACTGAGGTGGGTGGTCGATCGACCAATATCACTGCTGATGTTGAAGAATTTCGTCCTTTAATGCCAAATAATCTACGAGACCATTTGTTTCGGAGAACCACGGTCCCGAAAATTTTGGGGGCAGACCTGAGTGCTGATGGGTCAGTCCCGGCTCCGAAGTTCGATCCGATGACGGTTAATGGGTCTCATTTGAGACGGTCTGAGGAGGGGCCTAGCTTCAACAAAGAAAAGGTGACGGACTTCCAGCCAAAGTCCAAGGACGCCGGCGCACGCGAATTAGAGGAGAGGGCTAAGGTGCTCCTTACAGCCCCATATCCGGAGAGACTCATACCGACAAAGGAACAGGTATCTTTCAGTAAATTTGAGAAAGTTATTCGTAGCTTGAATGTTCAGGTACCCTTCCTTGAGTTAGTTAACCAAGTGCCAGCATACACTAAGTTTATGAAACAGTTGTTGTCAAAGAAAAAATCGCTTGAGCATGTTCATACTGTTGCGTTAACTAAAGAGTCTTGCTCCTACTTGTCTCACACTGCGCCCCATAAGTTAGAAGACCCGGGCAGTTTTTCCGTCCCTTGTAGCATAGGTACCTTTTCTATCGAAAAGGCTTTATGTGATTTAGGAGCTAGCATAAGTGTCATGCCCTTGAGTCTAGCTAGGAAGCTTAAAGCGACCAGGTTTTCTATTACCGAAATGATGATCCGGATGGTCGACCGATCTGCGGTCGAGCCCATAGGAGTCCTAGAGGACATACCCGTCCAAATAGGGAAGTTTTTCTTCCCTGTTGACTTTGTTGTCCTTGACATGCCTGAGGATGACCATATTCCCATCATTTTGGGTAGGCCATTTCTGCACACTGCTGGTGCAGTCATCGATGTCGGTCTAGGTACCTTGACTTTCAAAGTGGGAAAGCACTCTATTGTCTTTGCCAGTAGGCTAAGAAAAAGGATCCCATGTGGCCTGTCACTTGTAACACGGTTTCTGAAAAGAAATCGTACTTTGTGCTCCCTGAATTACCTGTCTTTATTACTACTTCTGTATTAACCCCTCCGCCCCAGACTGGGAGCGAAAAAGAGGAAAAACTTGTTGTTTTTGACATTGCAGAAGCTGGTTTGGGGAAGGAAGAGCGGCTGGATGCTCCAGCTGCGACAGAGCAGATTGTTTCAAGAGGCGGTCTTGGATGCCTAAGTTATGGGACTGATGAGGAAGTGGAAGATGAGCCAGTCAAGGTGAGATGGTCTGATTTGGATTCCGATGATCCCAAGGAAGTCCTTGATTGGGGAGATGACGAAGTTGATCAGCTGAGTTCTCCGACTGTCGAAGCTAAGAAGGGTGCAACTGATAAGATGAGCACCATTGAGGCTACCTCTAGTAGTCAAAAGCCGATGAAGTGGGCCATACCGTGGTCCTTCTTGATCAACTATTAGTTGATCAAACTCGTTGCGAACTTCTCTTTATTTGCTTTGTTAAGACATTTTTATTGCTTTTGTGTGCGCGAAAACTTCGCTTTTATTTTATTTGCTTAGGATTTTTATGCACTTTCGACATTCTTCTGGGTTTTGCGCAATTTTGGGCGCGTATTATTGTGCTTTTGCAGGTATTTAGAGCTTATTTGCTCAAATCATTGAGCAAATACGAAGAAATAAGACACTGCAGCAGTGTTTTCAGTCGATCGACTGGCACCATTGGTCGATCGACTGAGTTGCAGGATTACAGGAGCTACTGTTCACGCCCACCTGGTCGATCGACTGATCTTCTTGGTCGATCGACCCTTTCGTCTTGCTATATTCGTTTACGACCTCTCCCCTGCTGTGTTTGGTCGATATGCGGACCTAAGGGAGTCTTCTACTCCACTCTATTTTCCGTCGAATTATCTATTTCTTCTATTTGTCTCATTTGTGCACAATTTTTACGTTTCAAAATTGTTTTCTTCGGTCTTATGCGTAGTTTTTAATTGTCTTTCAGGCTCTTATTGGTAGCACTGCTGGCTACTGAAACCTCCTAGCTAACGCTGGTTTGGGGAGGTTTCCTTTTCTGCGCTCAAAGTCTTGTGAGTTCCATATCTTTCCTTTGTGTCTTGCCTATTTATTTTCTCGCAAATTCCCATTTCTCTTTTTCATTACATGATTTTGCACAATGGGGACATTGTGCGATTTGGTTTAGGGAAGGATTTTGCGTCGCATATCACTTGCTTTCATTCACGTTTAGTTTTGTCTTGCATTGCTTATTTCCCTTTTATATACAAAATTCAAAAAAATTGCAAAAATTTCAAAAATTTCCATAAAATGCACGTTTATTTTAGCATATAGGTCGAGTCGGAACGGTAGTATTTCAATGATGACCTTGCATTTTCAACTGTTTCTGCCTAAGCCTTGCTAATTAACATGTTATTAGTAGAATCGTAAATGCATATCTACGAGTTTTCGTTAAATTAATTGCTGAATCTTGAGACTTGACTTATAATTTTGGCAAGCTACATCATATTTTCTGAGTTATTAGAGCCTATAACTGGTGACATTCATGACCAGTTCACCTAGGAATGTGAGTAGTACTCCTTATGAGACATGTTTCCTTAATTTGCATAATTATGAATTTGATCTACTTAATACCTGTATGCATTTGGTCTGTGGTTTGCTGACACATGTGGAAGAGGTTTCGTTTTCTCATTTTACCCATAAGCTTCACACTGCCAAAAATACCCCTTTTTTGTCCCATTACTACATCCTACATTTAGCCTGTCCCTTGTCAAGCTAGTAGTTTGCGTTTTGGGATTGTTACTTCGTTTTTGGTGGTGTTTGCTCGATTGAGATGTTGTTGGGAAAATGGAAAAAAGGAAAGAAAGAAACAAAAGAAAGAAAAAGAAAAAAAAAATGAAAAAATGATTCGAAAAAAAAAAAAAAAGTGTTCTGTACTGTTCAAAGCAGTCGATCGACTGCTACATTTGGTCGATCGACGGAGATTCGAGAAGAAATCAATTCGCATGATTAAGCCTTTATCTTTTGGCGATTTTTGCCCCCATGTTTCATTTACATCCTATGGGGAGTTTTTATTGATTTGATAGTTTGGAGATTGTGAGTTTTGTGCTTGCTATAGCACCGTTTCATTTGTTTATGAAAAGGAAGTTGGATGTTGTCCTTTGGTTCCGTTTTGGTACTAGCTTGATCACCTGTACCTCCACTTTACCATAAAATGTTTTGCCTCTTCTTACCCATACCTCACATATCCCATATATACCTCGGCATGTGTCATTGGTCATTTGTTTGGTTGGAATGCATATGTACGGTCGTAGAGGTCATTTTCATATTTTATTGCTGGCATGTTTTCATAGGTCGTAGTTAGGTGAGAGTCAGTACAAAATTTACTTCTTTCTATCTTACATTAATATCGCCTGTGCTTATTGAGTGATTTGAGCGACCCGCGAGAGTCCAATTTGATAAGTCTCTATAGTCAACGGTTCAGCATGTCTTTGACGACTTTATAATTCGTTTGCATGATTCACATTACTAATTGATTGTTGGTTGTGCATTAAATTGGTTGGGGCTTAACAGTTTGCATTTCGCTCTGAGATCGAACTCGTTCCATTAGGTCTTTAGATCGAGTCTAGTTCTTGCTTGGGGACAAGCAAGGGTTTGGTTTGGGGAAGTTTGATGCGTGTCATTTATATGATGTTTTACATCCCATTTTACACGCATTTCAGAGCTCATTCTTGTAGTTTATGCTACATTTCTCTCTATTTCCGTCTACTTCCGTATTTTGTACTTTATTGCAGAAATGTGAAGAATTCAACGGGAAATCAAGCCAAATCCGCCCCCGAGTAATCTGCATTGCAAATGACGTAAAGGAACTGCTTAAGGAACGAGCTTGGTGCGCAATCCAAGGCCCAAAGACGAATCCACGAGAATAAAGAAGTCAATTAGCAGCTCAAGCAGTCGATCGACTATACCAATCAGTCGATCGACCAACTATCGGGTTCCAGAAGCTACTGCTTGCTGACAGGCAGTCGATCGACTAGTTCCAGCAGTCGATCGACCAGATTTCTATCCCAGACGGGAATTGAGAGATCGTGGATCTTGAAGCCCGTGAAGTTTAGGTTTAGGAAATAAGATGTTGCGTTGGTTGCTATATAACGTAACATAAAACCATCAGTTTAGATATGAAGCTTTTATCTAAGTTATCATCAGAATTTACTTAAGTTTTATCTCAGAAATTTCATTAAGTTTTAGAGTTTATCACGAATTACGGTTCGGAATATTGGTTTTGCATCGGATTCTCATTCGCGTTCTTAATCATTCCTCTGCAATTTCGGTATTCCTTTGTTCTTAATTCAGTTTATCTTTATTGCATTCGTAGAATCAGATTTGCTAGTTAATTGCCCGAAAGCCGTAATTATCATCTTATGCAATTTCTCTATATCGTTAATTCAAGCATGAATTCCCTAGTCTTAATCTTTAATATTGTTATAGTTTTCATCACTGCCATGAGTAGCTAAATAATTCGTGCTAGGATGTTGGTGAGTTGTAGCATAGGCGGCAATAGATTAGACACGGCCTGTACCCGCGTGTTGGTCGATCGACTGACAATGTTAGTCGATCGACTGACCTAGTGAGGATTCTCTTCGTTTTAATTGAATTTAATCTTGTATTTAACGAATCGAATGCATGCGACCAGTTAGATACCTTTTTCGTGACTGACCCATTAGATCGAAAGGTAGGGGAGGTTATTAGACCATCAATTAAATCGACTAAACTGTGCTGAGATCGAAAGATAGGTATAGTTTAGACCGTTAGTCACTTTTTAGGACGAAAGTTAATATTAGTGATATTAGGGACCTATAGCGAGATCGAAAGATGCTATTTGTTAGGAGTGGACCGAGAGGACCTCTTATTTCCCGCCTCACATGTGTTTAATTCAGACCGACTTAGTTTGCTGCCGCCGAAGCTATAATGAACCGATCATCCTAGTACCCTTTCTTTTATCTGTTTAAATCGTTATTTTAGTTTACTGTCTTAGTCATAGACCAATTCGAATCAACCCCTACAATAGTTACCTCAGACTTTTATTAGACAACTAAAATTTACAACTGCCTCCTTGTGGTTCGACCCTGTTACCACTGGCCTAGGTTAGTCTTAATAGGAAATATAAATTTTATCTTTGATACTCACAACGACGGGTATCAGTCACGTAGTACTTCACTTTCATGAGGAGGCAACCTTCCCTCTACGGCATAGATACGGCCCTCGATGAGCTCAAGGCGGTCATAGGTTTGTTCTTGAGTAGCTTGCATTTGGGTTATTGCGGCTAGGATTCGATCATTACCATCTTGAAGTTGGTGGAGATTTGGTTTATCACTTGATCCGGGCATCTTGGAAACTGGATAAGAGATCGGCGGCGAATCAAAACACGATCGACCATTCCAACACACTTGCTAAAAGAAGAAATATTTTGACTCGTGAAGTGGGTGTGTGCCACTTGTGTTGAGTGAACTTTGAAGAAAGACAAGGTTTTTTGAAAATCTGTCCTAGTCAACTATAGTGTAGTTGTAGGAGTGGACTCGAAGTGAGGTTTTGAAATGGGCTTGTGGCCCGAATTTTGACACGACAAACGGACAGAGTTTCGACCGGATTTTGCGCTAATTAGAAGCCTATTTCGAAATTTTTGTTTGAAAATGGGTTTTGATTTTTGAAAAATTGTCATGGTTTTGTTTAGAAGTGGTGATCACGTAAGGTATACACATTTATACAAGCATTATAACGGGATGCTGAGTGCATTTAAAAGAGTTTTGGTTTAAAGGGTGGGTTGCCATACCGAACCATCAAACCCGAAGTCTGTGGAGAGGCTCGTACCAAACAAGAGTAAGGCCGATTCCTAGTCCATTTCCTCAAGTAGTGAAGGCCCTTGATACAAACAAGAGTAAGCATCATGGTATGGATGACGTCAATTGCTATCCATCCTTAAGCCCAAATAAGAATTAGGACCGTTTAGACGGGACAATTGGTCGAATGGGTTGGGTTGGGCCTAGGAAGGCCGAATGAAACGGTCTAGGAAGACCGAGTTATGAAAACCGACAATTGTCTTGTACAAACTATTCCCTAACCTTGTTCAAGTTTCACCCTTTTGTCTACACGTAAGTGTATTATCCCCAGCGGAGTCGCCAAACTGTGGACAATGGGCCACGGGGGCGCTTGGGAAACAAGCGTTTGCATTTGTGGAGTCGCCACCAATTTTTATGGGAAATTGAAACCGTTCGAATACCTCGTGTCATGTCAAGACACAAAGTAGAGACATGAACACCAAGCAATCGTTACCCTTAGCTTTTTATGTCTAGAATGACTCTCGTGGATGCCAATGAACACGGATGTTCACAGAGATCTGGAGTAAGGGGTGAGGGTACGTATTAGGAAGCTCTTTTGATCGAACACCTAATCCCGCCCGCCTCGAAAGCGGCCTCTACTAATGATTAGGGAAGTTGTCTATACTCGATATATTGTCGATTATATGCATGCAATGCAACATCCAAGTTTTAATCCTAACATGTGAAAGATTAGACTAAGTCGGTTAACACGTAATTTAATCATACAATTGGGTCAAAGTAGGATTTAATGCTCAATTACATGTGAAGGCATGTAAATAAATCATACAAATGAGATAAATAAAACAATAATAGAAAATTACAATAATTACATTGGATTTATTGATTCATGTCGAAAATACCTTTAAAACGGATAATTTGAGAAAAAGAATAAAGGAAGGAATTAACGAACAAGTCAGAAGGTGATAATACGGATAATAGTTAATTATACGTAAGCTAATTAAACTAGGTCAAGCAACAACGGAGTTCAGAGACAGAACTCAACCTGAAACAGGCGCAGCAGAACTGCGCCCTCTGGAAGAGGCGCAACAGTTGTTGCGTCTGTTCCAAGGGTGAGTTCTGGCTGTGAAGCCGGAACTGCAAATCGTTAATGCTAATTGGGTTAATTTAATGATTGATTAATATATTTACTCGGATGGAAGTGATTAATAGGTTATTTACGTGTGATAAAAGGTCATAAAATCAATAAAACATGGATGAGACGGAATTAAACGAATTAATTACATGGATGAATGATTGATTAGTGACATGAGTGAACAAAATAGGTTAGATATGACGAATTAATAATAAATTAATGACGAATAACAATAATAGACAGATGAAAATATATCAAAGATCGAATTCCAGAAACTCAATATGAAAGAATCGAATTTCTACAACCCGGATTGAATTTAATGACAAAAACCCGCTAATATGAGATTATAAGGGATTTAAGTCGGATTTTAAATGACAAATTATACATGTTAATGATGATGAATATACATATGAAATTATTATGGTGATTGCGTCAAAGAATTAGCAAAAAACAAACGAAGCAAATAAAAGACGAACGAATTACAGAGGACGAAGGAAGAAGAAAGGAAGCAGGAACTGCGGCAGCCTCACGAAGAGGCGCAGCAGGAACTGCGCTCCTTCGAAGAGGCGCAGCAGTTGCTGCGTCCTTTCTCGACGGTCTATCTTCTGGAAATCCGTAAAAAAGGTTTAAACAAAGGGTTTTAGAAATCGGTTTTAAGAGGTATTTTCGACATAAACCTTACATTAATGATACAAAAAGTAAATAACAATAAATAAATGAGAGATTTACACCCTCAGACTTACATGTTTGACGAAACGAGATGAACTAAGTTTACGATTAGTGATGCTCGACTCGAATATAGACGAAAGTGCTCTCGTAAGAGGAAAACGATTAAGTTAATTAAGTTGATTGATTGTGGAGTTGGTCAAATTGGTCGGTCATGCAAACGAGGCTGGTACTCAGAAGGATCCGAGCTTACGTGGTCGAATGTTCAAGCACGTAGACGCCAAAAGGTAAGAACAAAGGTCTAGAATGCAAAGGGAGAAGAGAAGAGCGGACACTCGCGTGAGAAATATGAGGAGCGAAGGCTCCTATTTATACTAATCACGTGAAGGAATTAGGGTTTCGGAGACTCTTTGGAAGTGAATCTCGGAAAGATATGAAAAAGATACGAGAAACATGCAGAAAAGGATCTGGGAAGAGGCGCAGCAGCCACTGCGTCTCTTGGAAGAGGCGCAGCACCTACTGCGTCTATTCCTAAGGGGTTTCCTCCTGCAGAAGAAAGATTTCCGTGTTTGAGTTATGGTAGGACGGAAATAATTCGGTTTTCCTTAATATCTTATGTGAATATTACGGGAAATTGTTTACTAAAAGATAAAATTTATGAAATATGGAATAGAAATATCCGGAACATTCTGACTCAGGATTTAACGGTTATCAGAAAATGGAGACGGTTTTAGGCCCGGACTCCGAATGTACTCTAATTACTGTCAAAACGACCGTATCGGCACGTAGATGACAATTAAGAGGTAGACATTAATATTTGAGCAATCACTTGACGATAATCTTACGAATTGTCATAAATCGTTCCGCGTACCAAAAATGCGGCCCAATCATCACCGGGTGGTTTGCGAGAGGTGCAGAAATGAGGTATCTACAACATCGCAGATCCTCTCACCAAACCGTTGAATTATGATAAGCATGTAGGGCATGTTAATTCCATGGGAATTAAACATGTTCCTGAGTTGTAGTACTTGATTATGGATTTGATACATTATCTTTTTCATATACTATTTATAACTTCATCGTTTTATATATAATATTTTGTTTTTCATGTGGATTGTACTGACTACATTGAACGCCACAAAGTGAACTGAATTACATTATATTTGTTTTGGTCCGTAAACGCCAATGTGAGCTGATAACTCCGGCTATTATATTGTGCAGTCGATTGATGGTGGGTTCAACGAGCCATAAGTCAAACGGTTGACCGATCGATCACAGATACGAGATTATGACGACACCTCGTAGGACAACTTTTTGTGACAACGTAATGGAGTCCTAAATGTTTAATAACATTCGGTGCCAGGTCGTGGATAGGACATCCATTGTGTTCCTAGAGTCGATTCTTTTGACTATCGACTGTCTCTTGAGATTAAGGCAGTTTTTGGGTGACTTTGGTTTCTTTCTCACGTCTGTCCGTAGAATCGGAGGCTAAGTAGATTTTTTTCGGGTCATTTCATACGTGCTTACATCTGCAGGATTCGAGTTGAGGAAAATATCCAACCCTTATCAGGTATAGTTATTTCTCAGAGCCACTCGAGGAGTTGTAACTGAAATGCATGGCCATGCTCGAATGTTGATTCGTTTATCAGTTAAGTTACTCTCTAGTCGGGGAAACCACTCTTGATATTGATCGCTTGTAAAATACGACCTTTGTGAATACGGATTTGCAAATTGTTTTACATTGAGTGGGAGAAATTTTAGGATATGAGAATCGGTTATCGCACATACACTTGTGAGGACAAGTGGGAGTTTGTTGGAGCTTGTGTCCTCCACAAATTAGTGTGATAACATTTGTAAATCTCTTACAGGTTCATAAGGGTATACTTCGTATATTTAATCAGTTGATTAACGTTTACCTAATAACGGTTGGCTTGCTAGAAAGTTTGACGTTATTATCATACAGATGGCGGTGATCAACTGGTCCCTAAAGGTCACACCTATAGGATGTGTTTGAGAAATGTGGTTATAGAAATATAATCACATTGATGCCCAATATGACTAAATAGTTAGTCAATGTGTTGATGAGATAATTATTTAATGAAAATTAAATAATATTAGTTGAGACGAATTAACTGTCAATTCGTAAATTAAATATAATAAGTTATATCTAATTAAATGTATGTAATGTTAGCTTGGACGAATTAATCTGTTAATTCGTAATTAAATATAATCAGTTATATTTAATATCGACAAGATGAATGTGTCATAGTGGTAATAGTGAGGGTACACATACCAAGAGGTCTTGGGTTCGATCCTCACTAGATGACAATTCAACACATTTTATATATTTTTGGAAAGACCAAAATTAAGGAGATTATATTCCTTATTCGGTCAGATGGGCCGAAATTAGGAGAGATTTATTCTTCCTAATTTTCGGTCAGTATAAGAAAGAAAGGGGGAGAATTATTCTACCCTAATTCTTTTTCTTGACCTAGCCTCCTCTCTCATCAGAAAAACACAAAAACAACTAAATTTTACAGAAAATTTTAGATCGATTCTAGCACAATCAATAGGGCATATCTCATATCGTCTTGGGTGCAACCAATAGGCGAATATCTATTTTGATATTGTTTTTAGGCCAATTTTGCTAGGACCGAAGGTTAATTCTGAATCCTTTATTTTGTTTATGTATTTTTATTTTATGACTATTGATCATCACTGTTAAAATCGTTATAATCCTTGCATAATAAGGGAAGTATACAGATTATTTCCCACACCCTTAAATATAATGAAAATCTATTAAAATACCTAAAAAGATCTAATCCGCCATTTTTAAATGTTTAGTTTATGCATTTTTATTGGTTTTTTTGCGATATATATTTTGTCAAACTTTTGTCACAAATTCCGTTTACTTACTCTTGAGTATATATTTCTTTGTTAAATTTAACCGTTTGAAAACTCAAATTTTATTAATTAGTTTGGGTATTTTGTGGACAATTTATAAAAGTTAACGGTACCGGTAATGTTTTTTAAAAACCGAGGGGTACCACGTAAAAATCGGAAAAACACGAGGTTACCATGTAGAAAATCTCTAAAATTAATCTCAAACTAATCAGATTTAAGAGTAGTAGCCCACTATCCTATCTCTTAGAAATAAAATATTTATTTAGCTATATTTCAAGAATAAACATGCATCTATTTATATATTTTAAATAAAGTTTTAATGAGTTATATCGTTATATATACTAGATTTCATGCCCGGCCGTTGGCCGGGTTATATCGTAACAATGGCTTTTAGTAATTTATCACTTTATAACTTGAGTTACAACATGTCTAACTGTAGCATTATTTGGTTATGAAATGATCAATACAAAATCAATGTAATTTATTTTGAAATAATTCAAGCATTTTTAAATTGAATTAGACTTTTTATTTAGTTACATAGACAATATAATGTATGTACATATAATAATTTCAATCGCTTGTCGATTTTTTCTAACTATTGCTGAAATTTTTATCTAAACTATCCAAAATAGTTCTTTTGACCATATTAGTTTGACCTATAAATAATGCTATAAATAATAAGGCAAGAATAACAATTCGAGAAAAACTTGTATGTAGATTAATCAAAGATAACAATATATAGAGTGATATAATGATTAAGATTATGGAAATTAAGCAAGGCTTGGGTACAATACGATAAAAAAAAATAACAGATTATAAATAAAAAAGAGCTTGAAGAGTAAGGGGTCTATAAAAAAGAGCTTGAAGAGTAAGGGGTCGATTTATCAATAAGAACAAAGCTTATATAGTCATAAACCGTATGGAGATTATCTTCCTTTGCCTAATCAAACGGCTTCATTTGTGCTTGATTTTCTAACTATTGTCTTATCAAATTCTATATTATATACTCCTATGTGTTATAGTTTTATACAAATTGGATTTGACATGTGATATTACTAAATACTGCGTGTTTTTCAAATACATCTAATTAATTTCATAAAGAATGTTTGTTGATAGACATGTCAAAATTGGTGTGATCTTATAATAATCTTAAGTTAACCTAATTTTGACTGAGTTTACCTTTGATTAAGTCTCATAAATATAATAGATACAAAAAATAAAAATGTATAAACATTAAACTCTAAATTTCTCTACACATCCAATACATTGTAAACCGTACTATACAGTATTCAAACAATAAAAGATCTCACTTATCTTGCATGGTAGAAATCATTAGCAATTCTGTAATAGAAGACCAAGTCACCTTTGCCCGTAAACTACATGAATATAATATTTGGAATTCTAAATTAAAAGAATACCAATTGACGATGATTGACACTAAACGGGTACAAATACTTATTTGAGACGGTTCTATGCGTAAAATAGATGTAAAATAACTCATATACATATGTCCATATACATACCAATTAACTCATATACATTAAGATATGTATTTTATCCGTTTTACAATAAGACGGCATAAAAGAGACTTACTAATAAAAGAGAGATTAAAATTAAAAAACACGAAATTCTCATTTTCTAAGGTAGTGCAATAACCTCTTTTGCCTTCTGGACTATTTCTTGCCCCTTCACTCTGTTGTACAATCCTCATAGCTGACGTATTTGGACTTGATACCACCTTGGTACTGTTTCCTGCCTTGGGCTCTTTAGGAGTTTTTTTTTTTTTTTTTTTTTTTTTTAAATGATTATTTTGCATTAGATGTTTCCGTGTAGTTGTTCTGAATTCGTATTTGAATTGTATGTTGCATCTTTTCAAGCGGTGACGCCATTTAAGCTCCATAAGAAGACTTGATTTTTTATTGAAGCTAATCTCTACTATAATTTTTTGTTCATGGCCTATGTAGCACCTCTGCTAAAATAAAAGAAAACCTCATACCCAAATTTCTGGTATAGAGATACACAACCAGCGAAAATTATACCCCATAGGATTCCAGTAAAAGGATTATACATCTGATGTACTACCTCTAATTCTATAGTTTATGAGCATTCTAATAAAGTTTTTGAGTTTTATTTTAAAGTTTCTGAGTTTTACTATGAAGTTTATGAGTTTATTCACTTAAATATGAAGCTCTAAAAAATTACAATAAAACTCAAAAATATTACTATAAGTTTAGTTAAATTTGAGTTTTGACGGAAAAAATATTAAAATCTAACTTATAAACTTTAATATGGTAAAAAAAATACACATATATGCTCAAAAACAAATAAAGTTTGAGGTAATAAGCTCAAAAAAAATACATATATGCTCAAAAAACAAAAAAGTTGGAGGTAGTACATGTATGTTCCTTTTTTCTCATAGGATTCATATGAAATCTACGGTAACAAAGGGATAATCGTAAACTAAATCTTATAAATCAGTAGAAGTATATTCATAGAAAAATAATACGAAGCACATAACAGCGGCACATGGCTCGTCTTAGGATAAGATGACACTCACAACCGATTCAAATAATCTAAAACTAAAAAGGGAGTTGTGAGAGGTCTTAGTTTAAGACCGTCCTAAGACCTGCTGATATATTACTAAAATTTGAGAAAGACGGTCTCTCACTAAGTTGTTGAGAGACCACTCTTTTATTACTCTTTATTTATATATTTTTCATGATCCATTTGTTGTTGATCATGACTCATAACCTAAATTACCATTAATATCCAATGTGTATTATTTAAGAGAAAGGGCGACAGCTACGTACTTATCATGGTATGGGTTGATATATTGTTGGCTTTATAATGATTTGAACACACACAAAAAAAACACATGCATTTGTACCAATAATTAAAGTATATATAATGACAACTAAAAACACTTGAATAACTAAAAGAGCACATAACGAAGAAGAAAATACTCCTAAACCGAACAACAATAGAAATCAACAATTTAAAGTATGTAAATCTTAGAGCAAATTACATCATAAATAAGGGAAAAAAAAGTAATCTAAATAAGGGGAAAAAAAGTAATTTGCTATTACGTAGTAAGCTAATTAATGAAATCTAACATGACCAAATTGTGTTTATATATAGTCTGTATTTAACCATCCTATGATTCTTATCTACATCTTATATAAGGACCAAATGTAGTTTCCTTGAAGGGAAACTCTCCAGGGAGTTTCTATGATTGAAACTAATGTTACATCAATTTTTATCTTAATCAAATGGCTGTTGTTAGTTGAATATTTTTATCTTAATTAAATGGTTGTTTTTAATTTAAAATAATATAACTAATTTATTAAACAAAAGCAATAGCCAATGAAATCACTCCAAAGTAATAACCAATGAAATGACTTCAAAAGTTCCTCTTTTAAGTATATACTAGATTTAATACCCGTGCGATGCACGGGCCAATTTGTAATATCGTATGATTCAACTATGAGTATGAATATGAGTCTTTTAAATATTTTCGTCAATAGTCTAACATGTTCAAACTCCTGCGAAGTCGGATTGTGATAACAAAAAACCAGTCTTCTTTAACCTATAGTTTGACATTAAGTATGGGTTACTTAAGGATGTCACTGTGTTAAGTAGAGGACGTAGGTTTCCTACATTCGTGTTCGCCAAGCAAAACCTATATTGCTCAGTAGCAATTTCAGTTAAGAAATCAATGTTAATCCGGCCGGTAGATACAGTTAAGAAACCCAATTCAATGCTAGTCGTAGCGTCCTTGTATACACTAATAAGATTTATTAATAGATAAAAGAAATACTTTCCGCTAAACGGAAAACAGTTTAAACCATTAAAATATTATCGGCTTTTATCCAACATTAATATATGATTAAATTATGACCTTAAAAATATACTCTTGTTACTCCCGTGACACACAAAAAAGTATAAACTAAACAATTAATAGATAGTGCTTCTTTTTAAATTCCATGACTCGTGTTAAGGGTGTTTTTTGGCACTATGAATTACTTCCCCGTTTCGGTCATTTGTTTAGTTATTCCATTTGGGTATTTCGGTCAATTGTTTACCTTTCTATTTTGGAGCTGTCTTTGATCGGTAATTTGATGCTCCGTACTCAATTTGGTCCACTTTTCCTCTAATAATTCCCTATCCTCTTTCCTTGTCCTTGTGACAAAATTAAAGATAAAAAAATAATCAAAACGGAAGAAATAATTTTTAAGCAATGGATGTGAGAAAAACTTAGTTGGTCCTAATATGCGTACAAAATATGACTACTGAACAATTTTGATCATAATTAGAAGTTTGCTTCGATTAGAGTTTAAATTCTCTTCAACTCTCTAATCATTAATTTTAATCTTATAAGGATGTGATCACGATATAATTTGATTTTAAGTAACTCGTTAAAGTAGGACTATCTAATATCACTCGAAAGTCGTTTGTAATAGTTGGACTTAAAAATTTTAGTTGTAACTACTCGCTGGGAAATTATACTACTAAATACTAATATACCCTTGCCACCCTATACTTTAGGGCTATTTCTCATATAAGCCTTATATCAATAATGTTAGGGGGAATACTCTCACATAATGGATAATTATTATCTTCATTAACCTTTTATTTTTACTTTCAAATATATTAATGATATATATATATATAAATAGGATCTCGTGCGAACTTAAAGTTCGGTGCGAACTGTGCGAACTAATAGTCTAACAGTGATATTCATTCAACCGCACAAGGCCCAAACCCCTCATAAATAACCAAAAGCCCAATCTTCTAAAAACCCAACCAAATATTCTACGACCCCTTTTTTCTTTCACCTCTACACCAGACACGATGTCAAATCGCCGGCGCCGGAGTACTAGATTTAGTCGGCCACCTCCGGCAAGGGCATCGGCGATGCATCTAGTTTATCCGCGACATGTTTCAGACTCTCCCCTTCTCTTTATCTTCCCTGTCTTCACTCCGACCATTGCGCAAGCTTCACTGCCACCATCGAACACCACCGGCACCGGCAACAACTCGAAACAAAAATGACGACGCCGACGACATTTTTCCAGTCACTTACACATGTTTCATCTACAAAATTCGTTTTCAAATTAAGTAAATCTAAGCTCGAAAATCGACAATCACCTGCCGGCACAAGAATGACCACCTATACTCCGGTGAAGCTCTGACGGTAATTTTTAAATCCGAGCATCATTTTATTTGTAGATTCGGCGAAGGTTTTACTTTCCCTTAGAAATGCGGTGTTTTGCTGGTCGATCCGACGAAGGTTTTACCAAGGCCAGTCAATCGACTCCGATGCCCTTTCATTTTACCATTGATTGTCCCCTCATCTTACGTGTTGGTTAAGATGGCTGGGTGCTTATAAGGTGGTTAGCTGATGGGGTAGTGGTGGTCAATTAAGGGGCGATGGTTGTCGGAGTTTCTGTGACTTGGTCACTTGGGTGACATGTATGGTGAATGGTTGAATATTGCGACTGAGTGTTACTGCTCCGGTGGTGGTGATGATGGATGGTGCGAAATGGAGGTGTAGGGCAGCTCATCGTGGCTTCAATTGGTGGAAGTGGTGAACTGGACTCGGGTTTTGATTCCGAGTTCAGTGTTGAAGATGGAGATCGTGGTCATGGCTTGGTTTCGATGTCGAGACGAGCTGGGGTTGATTTTGGTGGGTCACTGGTTCACATGGTGAATTCACAAAAACGTGGCCATTGAATTAATACTTTGCCAATTGTTAAATGAAATTGTTGTTGGAGTTGTATAGCAAAACGAAGGAAGCAGGGGATTTGTGACTTTATCAAAGTCATTGATCAACTTACTAGATACATGCATTTAAAGTATTATATACGCTACTTTAAATTACTAGATACATTTCTTTAAATTGCCACAGATACACTTATTTAAGTAACTAGATACATTTCTTTAAATTGCTAGATACACTCCTTTAAGTAACTAGATACATTTCTTTAAATAGCTAGATACGCTCCTTTAACTTATAATGTATACCTTTAAAGTGTTAGATACTCTCTTTTAAGTTACTAGATACATTTCTTTAAATTGCAAGATACACTCCTTTAAGTAACTAGATACATTTATTTAAATAGCTAGATACACTCCTTTAACTTAATGCATAACTTTAAGTTGCTAGATACACTCCTTTAAATGACTAGATACACACCTTAAACGAGCTTGATACACTTCTTTCAGTAACTAGATACATTTCTTTAAATAGCTAGATACGGTCCTTTAACTTATAATGCATACCTTTAAAGTGTTAGATACGCTCTTTTAAGTTACTAGATACATTTCTTTAAATTACAAGATACACTCCTTTAAGTAACTAGATACATTTCTTTAAATAGCTAGATACACTCCTTTAACTTAATGCATAACTTTCACTTGCTAGATACACTCCTTTAAATGACTAGATACACACCTTAAACTAGCTAGATACACTCCTTAAACTAACTTTCACTTGCTAGATACGGTCCTTTAACAAGCCAGGTTGCTACATAAAATTTGTAAAACCGACTTTATGGTCTAATTGCTTAGGTTTATCGCTTATGCAATGTTACTATTTTCTGTGCCAAAGAGAGACACCACTAAACTATGTCAAATGTTTCGGCAATGTGATTAGAACTCTGAAATTTTGATCAAATTGTACTAGCAGTGGACAGTTTACGTCTTACAAGCAGGTACCTTGTTACCATCAGATTAGGAGTTTCAATCAGAAAGATTAATGAAAGAATTTCAATCAAAAAGATTAGTGAAAGAATACAACGATGAGGAAATGTGATCTCTCACTTGCTTCTAAGTGGAGTTATTGGAAAACCGGTGGACAATGAGGACAGACAGAAACAATTCGAAGAAAGTCCTCTGTCCCCCTTTTTTTCTGGTGGGAATTCGGAAAAGCTAACATAACACACAGTATGCGAGCATTTCACTACCCATGCGAACAATTATCCACATACTACAATTATGAATAATCAAGTTGACCGATGATGGGCAATGCCGCATGGGTCTCAACATTCAACGGCTCATACAAGGCATATCAGTACTAGTAATAGACTACTCACATTTGCCAATAACGGAGTACATTTGACGTGTAGCTGAACTCTTACTCCACTTTTGGGACAATATACTGCCTGTAAGCCCAAGATTTGAAAGGACCAAAATTTTTACATGGATTTCAATAAACATTCCAGCAAATGAGCCAGCTCAACAAATTCCATCATCGGTACTGAGCAACATACAGTTGACAATGATGGGCGAATGTCACAACTCAAGTCCTCTTTAATATTACATGACCCTTAGCCTCAGTTGATGTCTTTGTTCAGGAAAGTCTACTTCTCAAGCCGAGCCAGAGGAAGATCAAAAGGCAGATATAAACCTTTGAATTTTTGACTGAGCTTTTTCCTTTTCCTCTGGTCCATCGAGATCTCCGATATAATCATGATATTCCTGAGGTCACGAAAAACCAAGTCTTAATTTCAGGAGGTGCTATAATCAAACCACAAACTATTGCTATACTAGCTTAAGGTGTGTATCTAGTCATTTAAAGGACCGTATCTACCTTAAACGAGCTTGAGGACCCAGAATCATAACCAAATGATTCTATTAGAAGAAGCAAACTGAAATGCACCGCAGCTCAACACTGTAACCCACAATGTAACAGACGGGTAAGATAAATAAGTAAATAAGTGACTAAATTTGTCGGGGAATAAAAATAAACATCTACAGATGAAATTCATATGTTGCAGCTCTGGTAAGTGATCTGAACTGCTTAAATTCACTCAATTAATTAGCTAAGCTATTGAAGCATATGTAGATAGGAAAGCACTCGAGGCAACTTGCAGAAGAAGTTGATTACACAACTGCTATGCATATACATAAATTTACTCAAATTTGGCTGAGCAAGACATTTCCCGAGTCAAAATGTTCCGACTAGGTCATTTTTACAACGTTTTTATCGAATTTCCACCTCTTTTTTAGTAGATCTCTAATTAAAATCACAGGCTTTTAGGAGTTTTAAATAACTAAATCGCTGGGAAGGGAGATGCAATAGAAATTCCGCTATACTATGTTGGACGGAGTCGCCGGATAATGCAATTGATCGCCGGAGCAAAGGCAATGCGTGAATTATAGAAACGAAGAGATATTAAAAACAAGAATGGAGAAGATGAAAAGCAATACCGTCGTCGATCAGAGTTGTGTCTGCGTGATCGGCGTCGGAGTTCCGTCGAATAGGTTGCCGTCGGAGGGTGGTGGTCTGGGGAGGTGGAGGAAGGGTAGTGGGTGGTGGTGGTGATGGATGAATGTCAGGAGAGATTAATGTCAGAGGGTTGATTTGCGTATGTTTGAATCTTTTATTTTATTGATTTGGCATAGTTCGTACGGTTCGTACCGTACTTTAGTTCACTTTGACCCGACTATATATATATATATATATATATATATATATATATATATATATATATATATATAGAATCAGGATCCTGTGCGAACCAAATTACGGTGCGAACGTATTTAACTCATCTATACCATTGGATCAAACAAATAAAGGGTCCTGATTAGAACTTAGTCTACCATCCCGTGTCAGCATATTACTTTCCCAGTTCCCCTCACCTACTCTCTTATCCATTCACACCAAAAAACAAATACTTCTCTCATCCCATTTCCACTCAAAACCCACCAACCACCTACAAACTTCACCTGCCGGTGGCCAAACGTCTTTCCGATCACCAGCAAACCATGTTTTTGGATCCAAACATCTATATCTCCTCACCTGATT
The DNA here is from genome assembly GCF_048544455.1 of Silene latifolia. Taxonomy (NCBI): domain Eukaryota; kingdom Viridiplantae; phylum Streptophyta; class Magnoliopsida; order Caryophyllales; family Caryophyllaceae; genus Silene; species Silene latifolia. Next base: position 54,464,390 of record NC_133536.1, read on the forward strand.
CCCCTCCGTCACCTTTCTGCGCCTTACCAAGCCGTCGAAAATGTCGTTCCTATGTTGCGCCGCAATTGAGATCTAAAAACTTTAGATCTGCTAATATGAACAACGAAAGTTCAACAACTTATTTATATTTGGTAAAATCAGGCGAAGTCTATGGCGTTTCCTGGTGGTGTGCGGCTGTCGGTGGTCATCTCCGGTCACTGGTCTCCACATCCCGGGTTAATTGCTGAACTATGAACTCATAATAGATTCGAAATCCTCCAACAAATTCACCAATGCAGTTAATTTTCTGAAATTCATCTTCTTTTTTCGTAGATCTATGATTTGAATCACTTAGTTTTTGAAAAAAAGGCGATTTAAAATGAGGTTTGAGGTGGTCGTGCAGGCGCTTGACTGAGCCATGGTGGGGTGGTGGTCGGATTTGATAGAGTTAGTTCTGGGTTGTAATGGAGATACAATAATGATAAGGTCAGTCTCAAGCTAACGCAAAGATATATGATAATCTTGAGACATGCGATGTTGCGATTTCATGAGTACAATGCAAGCATAGAGTTCTATTGGGCGCCTTTCTTGCTTGAATCAAACTCCGACAATGCTGTTGTGCACAGAATAGCAGACATAATTGTTCGCAAAGGATCTATTAAAAAGCACGGGGATTTCTGGAAAGGTGCTGATATTATGATATTCAACACCTACCTTTGGTGGATGACTGGCCTGAAGATGAAGATATTGTAATGCTCCTGATTCTTTTTCAATTATTTTGCTTTTTTGAAGATGGAAAAATTGAAGCTTCAGTGAATCGAAGAGAGTATGATTGTTATTATGCTGATTGAATGATTACATGTCTTCAGGAAAGGGTCATTCCAAGATGAGGAGAAGGAAATCGAAAAGCTCTCGACTGAAGACGCTTATAGGATGGCAATGAAGACTAGGGTGTTCTTCACTGGCATGGACCTTAAGAAGACTAGGGTGTTCTTCACTGGCATGTCACCTACTCATGGAAAGTAAGTTCACTTGCAATCAAAAAGAAAACTGTGTTTTACTGTTTGCAGGAATTTCGTCTAGTTCTAGTCCCGTCAGTTTCTAGCCCTGTCAGTTTAGAACAAAAGAAACATGAACTACTGATTTCCTTCCTTAACTAATAGTAGGTCTTAATGAAACAAATTTTGCGATATTTTGACAGAAGTGAAGATTGGGGTGGCGAACCTGGTAACAACTGCTATAATGAAACAACAATGATAGAAGATCCAGAATACTGGGGTTCAGATTCGCGCAAAACCATCATGAAAGTTATAGGTGAAGAGTTCAGTAAGACCAAGGTGCCTATATCATTTCTGAACATCACTCAGTTATCAGGTTACCGGAAAGATGCGCACACACAAATTTACAAGAAACAATGGTGGTGTCGTGGTAGCCTCGGGGACGACGTTTTCTATTTGTTGTTTATGGGTATGTGTGGCGCTAGTGTGTTGTGTCGCCGGAAATTTGGTACGACCAGCAGGGGGGATGGTGTGATGGTCGGAGGCAGTGCTATGTGGAGTGTGTTGGGCGGTCATGGCGAGGGGGGTTGGTGGAGGTCTTCTGTGATGGGTTTCGTGGTGGTGTGTGTTGAACGGCGATTTGATGAGTGGTAATATACGACGGTGGTCGGAGGTTGTGCTACCGCTCGTGAAGATGCGAATACGAAGTCGGAGGTTCGGCGAAGTTGTCGTCGTCAGTGTAACGAGTGAATCGAGTGCTTAGATTTGGTCGATTTTCTCGATCTTTGATGACTGTTAGTGGTGTGGTGACTGTTACGGCAGCGTGATGGTAGTGGGGGCAGGGGTCGTGGTGGTGGTTGTGGCGTTCGCGTTGGTGGGGTGATGCAGCCGATGTTGTTTGTGTGATAGTGGTGGTAGTGGTGTGGTGTTAGTCGGGTTAGCGTGGTTGTGGCAGTGGTGGGGGGGGGGCAAGTGGTGGTGGTGGCGGTGGGTGGGGGGGCGGTGGTGGTGGGGGGGTGGTGGGGGGTGATGACGGTGGTGGAAGTGGATACACAAAATACCACCCCAGATACACATGGTATTGATACGGGATACATGTGTATCCCGTATTAATACCATGTGTATCCGGAGGTACTAGCTAATGTATCTGGAAATGCGTATCTGACTTTAATGACATGCGTATCTGGGGTTAATAAGATGCGTATCTGACTTTAATGACATGTGTATCTGACTTTAATGACATGCGTATCTGGGGTTAATAAGATGCGTATCTGGCATTAATGTCATGTGTATCCGCAAAAATTATAAAATGTATCCGCAAAAAATATAAAACGTATCCGAGAGTTAGTGTTAAAACTTGTAACAATTTACACAAAGTGTATCCGCTAATAATATAAAATGTATTCGGAAATAGTACAAAATGTATCTAGGAGTTAGTCTTAAACCTTCCAAAAAAAAAGTGTTAAAAAAAGTGTAAAAGTGCATCTAGAATTGTAGTGTAGAAAAAGTGTATCTAGATATGTTATAAGATGTATCTGAATGAGAGGTGTATATGGTAAGTAGATAAAGTGTATCTGAAAAAAAAAAAAAAAAAAAAAAAAAAAAAGCGCCTAATTAAGGTAGTTCGTACAGTTAAGACGTTAAGGCGATTCGACCAACCCGCCCCTATATATATATATATATATATATATATATATATATATATATATATATATATATATAGTGTAAAGATCAAGAGAGTCCACCTCTTACAATTGAGTCCATAAGTCCCCCTTATAGCCCTTAGATGAGGAAAATGAAAGGCTTAGATTTGGTGAAGAAAAAAGGAGATTAAGGGTAAATAAACCCACTCTCTCACTACCCTTCCTAATCTACATTAATCAAACCCCTAATTCACTATAAAAGATTATTTTTCCACCCACTTTATTTCTCATCTCACAAAATAACACTCACCACATCTATCTAAAACCCTCAAAAAATCAAAAAAAAAAACCAAAAAACAAATCACTCCCTCACTCACCAACCCACACCCACCGATACATACCACCAATTCTGCCACCACCACGTCCACCACGGACAGCCACGACTCACGGGCCCCACCGTCACCTTACCACGACCACGACTCACTCCCTTCCTCACTCACCACAACACACCCGACCACCTTTCAACCACCCACCCTACCACCCACCAACCACATGACCCACAACCCACCACCACCCAAATCCGCCACCCCACGGCCAGCCTCGCCCAAAACCAACTCCACCCCACGACCAAGCACAGCGCATCCCACGGCCCACCACAACCCGACAACAACACCACCCACACTGCACCCTCTCCTCTAACCCACGCCACCACGTCCTCCCATCTCTGACCCAGAAACCACGTCTTCCGCCACCCTCTACTTCCGCCTGCCGCTTTCCTCTTCTACTTCTCCTTTTTATTTTTCAGATCTCATTTCACTCACCTTTTTTGTTTTTTTTCAATTTTTGTCGATTTTTTTGTTTTTGTCGGGTGATGTTGTGCGTGGGTTTGATTAATCTGATTGTGCGTGTTTTAATGTTAGATCTCCTGTTATTTTTTTAAATCTCAGATCTCATTTCACTTCTTATTTTTTTATATTTCTCAAATCTCCTGTTATTTTTTTTTTTCAAAATTCGTCTTTTTTTTAAAGGTACTTTTGTTTTAATGTTAGATCTATAAAGATTGGTGGTATTCGGGTGTTGTGTTAAAGTTACATGTGTAGACGGTTGGAAATAAATATGACATTAGGTATAATTTTTAAATTTTAGATGTAATTTTTTGAAAATAAATTTGATTTTTTCAAATTTTAAATCTCACATAATATCATTTTTTATTTTTTCTATTAAAGTTATATTTTCTCCATTAAAATTACACATTTATCCATTAGATTTACACTTTTATCCATTAGAATTAATTTAAATTTGGATCCGAAGGTTAATGGTTGTTGTGGGGGTGGTGCCGTGGTGGTGGCTCGGGTTTTCGTATTTGATTGGTTGTGTTTTTTTCATGATTTTTTAAATTTTAGATTACACTTTCTCCATTAAAATCACACTTTTTTCTGTTAAAATTACACTTTTCTCCATTAAAATTACACTTTTTTCTGTTAAAATTATACTTTTTTCTGCTACAATAACACTTTTTTCGACTAAAATTACACTTTTTCTGCTAAAATTACGCTTTTTGTTGTTGTTAGAATTACATCTTTTTCTGTTAAAATCACACTTTCCTCCATTAAAATTACACTTTTTTCTGTTAAAATTATACTTTTTTTTGCTAGAATAACACTTTTTTCGGCTAAAATTACACTTTTAGTTGTTAGAATTACACTTTTTTCTGTTAAAATTACACTTTTTTTTGCTAGAATAACATTTTTTTCGGCTAAAATTACACTTTTTGTTGTTAGAATTACACTTTTTTCTGTTAAAATTGTACTTTTTTTTGCTAGAATAACACTTTTTTTGGCTAAAATTACACTTTTTGTTGTTAGAATTACACTTTTTGTTGTTAGAATTACACTATTTTCTGTTAGAATTACACTTAGCTCTATTGGACTAAGGTTATACTCTCAATGGACTTGGTCATATTCTCATATTCTCATTGGACTAATGTTACACTCTCAATGGACTAAAATTACATTCTCGATTAATTGACCGAAATTATACTTTTTCGGACTAAAATTACACTTCTCTGGACTAAAATTACATTCTCCTTGACTAAAAATAACAATCTCATTGGACTGAAATTACACTTACTTGGAATAAAATAACACTTTTTGTCATTAAAATAACACTCGTAAAATGCTAAATTACAATAACTTGTGATAAAATGACAAAAATTCAAAATATTATTCGTTAAAATCACTCGGAAAAGATTGAAGTTAAACTTGTAAAACGCTAAATTCTCGAAAATATTCCTTAAAATTACACTTTTTCCTGTTAGAATTACACTCATAAAATCCTAAAATGTCGAAAACTTGTCTCGAAAAAAAAAAACGAAGAAAATCGAAACAAGAAAAATGTTAACAAAATTTTCATAAACTTTGAAGTATAAGACAAAATATGGTGTTAATTGTGTATGATAATGAATTAGTGAATGTATTATTAAAACTAGAGAGAGAAGTGAATTAATTAGTGTTAAGTGTGTTTTTTGCTTTCAATCTCAACCTTCCACCATGCATGATCCAAGGGTTGTGGGAGAGACTTATGGACTCAAAAAAAAAGGTGGACTTAGAAGAACTTTGCTATATATATATATATATATATATATATATATATATATATATATATATATATATATATATATATATATATCCTATACAATAAGTGTAAGAATGGGGTCTCGCTTAGCCTATACATTAAGAATGGGGTCTCGCTTAGCGACGCAGCTCGTTAATCAAAAGAGAGTTGCATGGGCCAGACAGAGTTTAGAATCACCAAGTTCATGCCCACTCTAAGTATATACACGCAGAACGGCACAAGTACCTTCGATGAATAACTGATTGATCGCGTACCGTATGCTTTCGGAAAGGGCAATTCATGAATCAAGGAAATTAAAGTCACACTTCAGGGTCGGCAGATATAGCTGATATTTTAGAAGTCTCCAATCTCGAAAGAGGCATTCCATGGGAGTGATTCGTTTGCACACCCGGAAAGTTTCGATATCAATAATAGGAGTAAAGCTATAAAACTATAAAGAAGATATCATGAACATATTATGCTGTCAAATTAAGAATAAGACTATAACTAAAATTGTAGAGTCTCCCAATAACGATATGCAACAGCCAACGTAATATATCGAACCCAATATTGGTCCTCCCCGCCATCTAAACTCTGAAAATTAAACATCGTACTTTAGTCTTCATAATATATATATTTCCTGCGATAAAGACGAAGATTAATTAGTAAAGCTCTTATAAGCAAACAAATATAGGAATATGTTTTATACGTACAAAAGCTACGGAGTATAATAAACTATGGGGAGGGGAAATACGTAAAAAAGAAATTTATCTTTAGGGATAACCAAATCTCCTATCTCCTATCTCCTATTTATATATGTAAAAAGTGGGGGTAAGTCTTCAATGCATAATCAAATTGTTAGTCTCCTAATTATAATATAATATCCATATTAATATATAATCTTTTTATTTTTGATAATTTATTTTAATGCATGGTAGTGTCAATATATTGGACTCTCTATAATTGCTCGAAAAAAGCTTCCTTTATTAATATAGATAGATAGATAGATAAATATTAATATTGATTGATTGATTGATGATTGATATTGATTCTATAAGATATCTTTGTATTACCTATGTTAAAAGAAGTCTCTTATTAGTTTTACATAGATGCGTATTGAAATACATGTTGTTTTGCGTACCACCATTCAACTTTTACACCATCGTATTCTTACGGACCGGAATGTATTGGTAGATGTTGTAGGTTAATCTAATTTGCGAATCTCATAAAGGTCATCCTAAGTTATCACGTTTTATATTAACTAAAAATCGGTGGCACGTACAACAATAAAAATAGGTAACTACATAATACAACTGGTGATCCATTTATAATCAACTAAATCACCCTCATGTGTGTGTTCCAGTTTCAACATAGTTGTACTTTTTTTTTATCACGATCAACTTAACTGACTTTACTACCAAACCGTGACATGTATTACAATACGTTATTCAATAAATTTTTAGGACATTCAACTTGCATATTGTTAAACATGATCCTAATGAGAGTCCCGTGCAATGCACGGGCATCCCAACTAGTAACAAAAAAAAGTTATAAAAAAAAAGAATAATAGCAGCAACTCAGAGCATGGCGTTACAGGTTTTTAGGTATGCATCCATCGTTCTAGTCCCTCACTGTAGGAAGATTATGAAGTTAACATAGATTGAAAATCATTTGTGAGAACGAATTAATTATGCACAAAGAAACATTGGAGAAAAATCAATAATTTTGATCATATTTTCTATTCGTCAACGGGGGCGACTGCCACCTGCAAACCCCCTCGCACCTTTACTGGTCTAAGGATCCTCTCGCATATCCAGCCTTCTCTTTGCCTGTTGTGCAAGCCGTGCATCTCTCTCCCTTTCATATTCCCTGTAATCTGCCCTACTCAGGAACGAAACCTTGTCTAAATACTGATTTGAACTCTTTTTGTATGCATCCAGCTCGTCCTCCAAACCTTTATTTTCTTCTTTGAATTCTCCCCAGTCCTTTTTTGTCTTGTCAAGAAGATTGAGCTTTGGTTTTTTCTTAATTTGTTCTAGAATAGCATCTACTGCAGACGATGGCCCTGCCGCTTCCATACAACTGGAATCAATAACCTTCTTTACTTCAATCTCTTCACCAGCAAAATCTCGAATCTCCGTCACCTGTAACAAACCAGGATCAGAACTTTGTGCTCTTCATACTACATCATGTTGCCAAAATACTCCTGCAACATAGTGAATTCCAGGCTACTACATTATTTTACGTTGCATAAAGCTATGCCCATATTTTTCTGATGTTTGTCACCACTTGCATTCCAGAAAGAGAATGATGCGGATGGATTGACAAATGGGGTATGTACTATGTAAACATACGTTACTACCATGGAAAATCAACTCAAGTTTCGGATTTCAAAAAAGAGTTAAGACCCAAAGCATTTGGTCAATGTTTTTGACATTCCAACCGCGTAAGCTGCAAGCTGTTAGGTTACAATTTACATACATCACATGAGATTGCTCTCACATTGGTCAAGATTTGGGGCCCCAAATACTACTACAACAACATCACTCCAGTGCATTAGGCTCCTGTAAATAGTAGGTAGGGGGTCGGATGTGCCCAACCTTGTTCTTGTGTTAGCCATAAAGTGGTTGTTTCCGAATGACCCTAAATGAAAATTACACGATAATTGCATCGAATGACTATTACTTCAAAATTAAATAAAGAGCAAAAAGCTTAGTGAGCCGTTTTGCTTTATTCCATCACAAATAAACCAAACAAAAACATATAAAAGCATACAAAGGGGATTTCAATTGCACACTCAAAGAAGGAAAGAACTGCAAAAATGTCCTTAATCTCAAAACTAAGAATAGTAGCAGCACTTGTCACAAAGGGGCCCCAAAATTCCAGAGTATCCAGGCCCACGGCAAACCTACACCACCTCCGCCTAGTGGGGGGAAAAGGGGTGGAAAACAAGAACAAAAAGAAAAACTTACAAAACCAGTAAATTAAAGGTTTGGGCCTTGGGGAGGTGAGGAAAGAACTACTCCAAGTTACGTTGATACTTAATACATCAATTAGCCATTTTGTCGCATGTCTGATAGACATTAGACACTTGACGAACATCCTCCAGTTGATTTTTAACAGTGTCAAATTAGGGCAAGAAGAGGAAAGAATAAGAAAAAGAATATACAACATTAACTCCTGGAAATTGCGAGGTAGGGGGAGTCTGATGTATGCAACCTTAACCATGTGTCAGCAACATGAAAAGGTTGTTTCAGAATGACCCAAAATAAAAATTACATCAACAACTCTATCAAAGGACTGCTATTTTTTTTACAATAAACGAAGCGCCACCACTTTAGCGAGCCATTTCGCTTTTATCCAACATAATCCATAACCAAAAAGTAATGGTTTTTTATTCCTTTGGAAATGGAAACAAAAAAGCAAAAGGACAATAAAAAAACCTTTGAAGAATAACATAGCATGTGACATAGGACTAAAACATGTAGGAAATTAAATTTCTCCACAATTCTTTTTGTTGAACGGAACATGGGTTGTCTAAATAGATAGGATTAAACATAGTAGAGCTTTGTTAATTGTTTAAGCCTCCATATGCAAAACTAAATTTCTAGCTTATACTGAGTATTAGTCTAATTCTGTGTAATGGAAATAGTTATAAATATGCTGGGATAATTACAACATTTTACAATATGAGTTGAATCTGTATCTACCTAATTGCCAAACACTTGTTCAACATAAAAAATAAAAACAGTGTCATAATCGACAAATGCTGGCGTACCTAAGTAACATAGGAACTTATTAAGAATGTACAGTCCTTGACACACATAAGCAAGAGAAAAGAAGGTAGATTTCCACTTAAGTACCTTAAGGTTTAGGTTAATTTCACTTTGTGCCCTGTGGTTTAAGTAATTCCACTTTAGTAGCTTGAAATTTGAGTTATTTCCCACTTTGATTACATAAAATGTACTAAGTTGCTAACAAGCTAATAAATAACTTTAAGCTTAGCATAGTATTTTTTTCCCGCTTGAGATTTGAAATATTTCCCACTTTAGTTACTTATTAAGGTTTAGGCTTGAGATTTGAAATATTTCCCACTTTAGTTACTTATTAAGGTTTAGGCTAATTCCACCTTATTCCCTTAGGTTTCAGACTTTCAGTTTAGTTTTCCACTTTGATTAAAAGGATTTAGTATCACCCAAATTTCATCAAACTAACAAAACTTTAAGTTTTAGTAGTTTTCTTTAGCTTGAGATTTGAGTTATTTCCCGCTTTAATTACTTGAATGTACTATACTACTATCACCCAAATTTTATCAAACTTTCAAATATTTTTAAGCTTAACATAGTAGTTTCTGCAAAATTATGTGACGATTCATCTCAGTATATGCTTGAGTGTTCATTTTGGTACTTCAGTATGTTGGAAAAGGACTCATTTAGATGTTATAATAATTCATACTTTAAGCCGCTAAAGTGGAAAAAAAAAATCCCTAGGCTACGATAGTGGTAAATATCTCAAATCTTATGCCACCAAAATTAAACTAGCCAAACCTTATGGAAACAAAGTGGAATTTTCCATAATTAAATGAAATCACACTACCGGCATAGGATACCTCAATCTTTCCCATGGCTGCTGCAGATGCTGCAGTAGCTTTGGCAGCTGCAAGAGCAGTAGCAGCAAGCTTCTTGGCTTCATCACTAGTTCCATTATGTGCAGGGGTAGTATTATTGCCTTGGCACGCCTCCTTTACTTCTGTTTTCTTCGTATTCATACCCAAGAAAGACATCCAATTCTGCAAAGAGAAGCAAGAAGCAGGATTAATTGATTAAAGCCTTTCCAATTGGAGGAACAAACACAAAATATTCAAAAGAAAATCATACATGGGAAGCTTTGCTTTTCTGCAGACTTCCATTTCCATTTCCATTTGAGCTCTGTTTGCTTACAATTGAGTTAAGTGTCTTTGAAGATACACCTTTGTTCATCTGCTCCCACACAGCATCTACCCGAGACTTGATATCTAGAAAAATGGCATAAAATCATTAGAACGTCAATTAGTATAATCATACTAGTAACAGTATTACCCATACAGATTACCAGATTTTTCAGGCTGGGTTTGTGAAGAAGGAAGAGACGCGGGTTCTTTTTTGGTCTCCCTTGGAATCCCCAGCATATCCTGCATCACAAACAAATACATTATGGACAGGCTAGATCTGCATCAAAGCTTTTCAATCATGTGATGATACAAGGAGCAAACAATGCACGGCTTGGTGCTACTACAGAAGCAACCCACTTCCACTTACTGATATCAAAGGGATTGTCCACCAGCTTACATCGGTTTACATGCCAGAGATATGTCAATAATTGATCAACTGGAAAGATATATGACATTATTCGAAGCAGGTCGCGAACAGACGACAAGAAAACATTACAAGTTCTAAGCTATAGACACGGTAATAAACTGGCCGTGACACCGCATCGTAAACAATAAGACTTCTCTAGTCACCCAAAGTCAGAGTTAAGGGTAGTTGGAGTCGAGTTTATGTCAACCCATTACTCAAATGGGTTCTGGCTTGTGAATGCATTGACGAAATACAAATTAGTAAAACAAATAATACCAAACTAAAATATATAAAACAACATACGCAAAATCTTATTTCAGACGGGCACTTTTCCCGTCTGAAATAAGACCGACAAAATGTTGCCATTTTTTAATAAAATGTAAGCAGTAAATCTACAAAATGTTATCACTAGAGGTGTCACTTTTTACCCTGAAAATAGTGGGAAAAATAATGGGAACATGTTATCAGAAAAATACAAACATTTTACTGTCAAATGATAACATGTTGTCCGTCTTATTTCAGACCAAAAGCAATGGTCTGAAGCAAGATGCACTGAACAACATAAGATTTGGAATCAAGAACGATAGTAATTAATCAAGTTGAGAGCTAGGAAACTAGCATCACTTAAAGTTGATAAACAAAACAGAATTGGCTGAAATTGAAAGTTTGAAACAAATGATAAGTGAAGCAAGGGACATTCCTTCCTCAACCTATACACCTTCCCACTGTCATCAACCTTGGGAAACTGCAAAAACAACAAGCTTAACCATCCTATGCTTATGCTTAATCTTCTTAGGCTTAGTTTAGGTCTTCTTCTTACGCTTCTTAGTACCAGATCTGTAGATCTGTAGTTCTATGCAAATATTAATATACTCCTTTTGTCTTAATTATCTGTTTGCCTTTTTTATTCCTGAGTATTTTAATCAAAAGCAACCAAATTATTGGGACATTGTTAGTGTAATTAACTCTAAAAATCATCTGTTTTCATCGAATCATCAATAGAAAACGAATTATCTCCAAATTTAATCGAAAACCCTAACCCTAATATTTAATTGTACCCTAACATGATAAAAACGATTGAATCCCAAAACACAAGCATCATTAAAAAAACCAAAATTCAGTGACAAATGAAAACAAATACTCGAAAAATACATGAATTGTGATAACTTTAAAAATAATTGAAATAAAGAATCACACCTGATTGAGGATTGTGAACTGGGTAGACGAATTGTGCCGAGATGGGTGTAGGTCGTCGGTGACAAGGTGGCTGCCGGCGATAATAGGGTGGTTGTCGGTAAGAGGTTGGCAGTGATAAGGTGGCTGTGGGTCATGAGTTGGGTTTTGGTTTTGGGTGTGAATGAAAATAATGATATGGCTGATTGTGAATGAAAGTCGTTAATATAAGAAGACCTTGTATATCATAATTTTTTATTTAATTATATTCTTCTTACTTAAGGCTACGGTTCCTTATACCGACCATTGCCTTTTATTTACTTTCATATATTCGGTTACGGTTCTTTGCCAATAACCGTAGCCTTTTATAATAGGCTACGGTTATTAGCAATAACCATATAATCTTTTCAACTTGCCTAATGTCATTTTTCTACTAGTGTAGTATTTAGTAAAAAATTTAAGGTCACCATATCTATATTTTAAGGCGGTATCACAAACAAACTGAAATAGAACCATGGCCAGAATCTGCCACGAGCCACTTTAACAGTATATGATAGCCAACTGTTTCCGGCGCTCAGCTCTACATAATAGTTGAAGCTTCAGGACAGATCATATGTCTCTTAGAGTCTCAGTAGAGGTGCTTGCAGTCAGGCTTTGCAGCAGTTTTAGTAAAAAAATCCATCCGCAAAAAAGTGGTTCATCGACTCTCTGAACCTCACCACCTTTTAATTATGTAAACCAGAACAAGCTGCAACCACAAATTACGGTATGGTGCGGTTTGATTGGTGATTTTGTCAATATTTACATATTTCTAAAAGCTCTTAAGTTAAATTTTAAAGACACGTCACATCTCAAGACTAGTGAGAAAATAGCCCATGTTTAAAATTATCCACATACCAGATAGATGTTAAATATTCATTTAGAAAATGATTTTCTAGACTTTTAATGTTGGTGCCTTGGTGGTATTGAAACTTAATTACGCTAAAAATTATCAGGTATATTACACACAGTGGTTTGCTGCGGTCTCCACAAAGAGGAAAACCAAAAGTTTGGGAGTACTTCATCATTCATAGAGTCAGTACCATAGTTGCTACTTGACACTGCCACATTAATACTTCGCAGATATTAGAGGTATTTTACTTTATTACTATTAGGCTATAAACCGAGTTAAAGATTATTAGGAGGCGTCTTACTCTAATAGTATTATAGGCTATTTTAACAGAGTTAAAGATTACGCAAGGACAGAAGTAGCTCAGCAATTCAGTATATATATACCAAAAAGCATAAAGGGTGAATAAAGGCGACAAGCTACCAACTAACCCAGGACTCCTTCATAGCATAAATATCTGCCTTGGGAAGGTTAGGTACTATGACATCCTACGAAGCAGGCAACTGGAAATTTTAACATAAACAAAAGAATTGTTTCAGATTTGCTTATTCAACAGTGTAGTAGTAAGCTCAATGTACAAGGGAGGGTTCAGATTATGAACCATAGTACCATACTGGTCGCTGCATGAAGTAAAAGCAAATCCGTGACACGATTAACAGATTCACACAAGTAACCATGATTTGTGAAGCTATCCGCCAACATCAATTCAACATACGTTTGTGAATCAATTCACCTGGATTCGCAAATCAACTCCCCAAATTGTGGCAATTCGCCATAATCAATGAGTTAGAAGTGTTGTATATACTAGAAAAAAATTAGGAAATTAAGGCTTGACTGGCTTGTATACTGAGACTTTTATTAGTCATCTCAAACAGCCCCAACTCACAGATGAAGGAAGAGATGTGATACACAATACTCTCTTTTCCAATACATGATAAAATAACCTGGCAGAAAATGCTAAACGGTCACTGTCTTGAAATATTGTTAGTACTAGCTCTCCTCGCCCAATACTTTAGCTAAAGGTTGTACTCTGACAAAGCCATAGTATCCCAAGTATAGATTAGAACAGCAAGAGAGAAAGTTCCACCAGGTCCAAGTCACAGCGAGTTATTCGCAAAGACTCGAATACTCTCTACATAAGCAGAATGCTAAAACGCTAGAGTTATAACTATACTAATCCAAAAGTACAACCAATGATAGATTATAGCTTGAACGAGAGGGGACGCGGAGCGGGGAAGTGGCAAATTGGCCCCAAACATTTGACACTATGTGCAATTTAGCCCCATAACTTCCGACTAGTGCAAAAAAAAAACTTCCAACTAGTGCAAATTAACCCCATAAGTTATACATGATGTGCAATTAAACCCAATTAAAGATTTCAGGCTTGAGGAGAGTATGGTGACGGAGAGGGCACAATGGAGGGAAAGGATACATGTGGATTTTTAGTATTTGATGTTTTTTGACATATTTAGTGTTTTTATTTAATTTTTTTTAAAAAAATATTTGTTCTTCTCTCCTTTATTACACTTTTTTACTAACTACTTTCTTATATATTTTACTTGGTTTACTTTTAGGCATTCCGGATCCTTAATTCTATTTCGGTTTTCAAAATCGTTTTAATTTTTTCTCTCAATTTAAATTTTAAGTTTTTATAAAAGAAATCCGGAATTCGATTTTAAAACCTGTAAGTTTACCTTGACTTTGTATTACATTTTCGCTCTCCGTTTTGTTTTTCATTTTTCCCTTTTCTATTCGCATTTTGAGGTGTGAGTTCACCAGGGACGGTTCTAAAGGATGATTCATGTCAGCCAACCCCAAATCATTTTGGGATTAAGGCTCTGATGTTGTTGTTGTTGTAAAGATTTCAGGCCAATTTCTCACCGGAAAAAATGACATGGCACTGGAAAAATGACTAGGACCGAGATAAATGGACTTTTACCTTCTCTTTTTCACCCTTTTTACCGTCATCATCAACAACAACACTGCGATACTTTTCCACCCCGCATTTTCTCTCCAAATCATCACTCTTTCTCTTCTTCTTCTTTGTTTTCTCATCTAATTAAACAACATTTGCATTTACCTGAATTAGGGTTCTTCAATATGCAATTATGCACAGTGTCAAACGTATGCCACTTCCCCCGGTAGCCCCCGACTAGTCTGAGCTAGCTTCTTAAGCTAATATACTCCCTCCATCCCATTAATATTGTCCATGTCTTCATAATCGTACGGGACATTAAAATCCTTCATACGTTGGAGAAACCCCATTTTATGATTCGACAAGCGAAATCATTTCTCCCCCTTTCCCTTTCCCTCATCTCCCTATTCCGTCAAATTCCCTGATGACTCAAAACCCTAAACCCTATGACAAAGACTAGCAAATTTAGCGAAAATACTTGGCTCAAAACAACCATCCGTGTTTCTATATTAACAAACAAAATCAAAATCAAAAGCAAGTACGCCGAAAAGAAATTACACAAACCAAAAAAAAACAAAACAATCAAGAAAGTGAAGAGAACCATACTTGGGAGGAGTTGATTGACATTGGATCAAATCAGAGTGTTGCAAATTTGGCGAGTTTTGAAACAATCTTAATGACAGAAAAATACAATTAATTGACTATTCCAACTGCTCCAGCGCGAGACCGGAGGTGAAAAAATGAGGAGCTTCAATGGCATAAACAAGGAAGCAAAAAGTGAGGAAAGTGAACGGAATTATTTTTGTCACTTTAGAGCCATTTGTCACGTTATTTTCTTAAGCTACAACCATTTTAAGTTAGAATTTACTCAAACACAAATTCTCATTATAGACGGGCACTATCCGTTTATACGTATAGACGGATACCATTTTCCCTCACAAAATACCCATTTGCCATAAAGTGGGAAGTACATGAGGGGTGCCCCACCTTGTCCCCCCTACCCATTTTATTAGAGGTCTTTACCCGTCTGTTCGCCCCACCCGTCTATACCAAGACCTATTGTTACTCAAATAGTTTCGCCAACTTAATACTAGCTTAATTGGATCCACTTAATATACTCCACTATTTATTTATTCAATTTCCAAATTTTCAAAAAAAAAATAATTAAAACTTTATTAATAGGATAACTATTTTCCTATTGGTTAAATTACATTTGTGGATCCATTTAAACAAGTAGCTCCATGTAGCTACTAGCTTAAAATTTTTTGGGCAAAGCTAATCTACATTTGTGGGTCCATTTAAGCAAGATGCTCTTAGGGACAACTCTGGAGTAAACAATAAAGGAAGGACCTCAATTATAGGGGCCATAATTAATTGCCAAATTTAATAAAAATAACCCAACATTTGATAAGTATTCCGAAAATAACTCAACCTTCTGATTTTAACAAAAATAACCCAATGTTTGCTTTTATGACATAAAAATGACCCTTAAAGTATTTTCATAGTTAAATGAGATAATTTACTTGCATATTATTCAAAGTATACACTTATTTGGCTTTTTTTTTGTATTTTTTTTTTTTGCAAAATATACTCCAATTGTGAAACTACAAGTAAAATTAATTGAAACTAGAAAAGAAGCAGAAAAATGACACTTCAATTTTTGAAAACTTTTTATAATATGTTCTTGAAAAATCATTTTTTTTTTCAAAATTCACTTGTGATAACTTTTAGATAAGTTAAAAACTACAATATTCATTAATTTTAAAATATAAAAAAATGATTTATTTTTATATGTAAGATCTCTTGCTTTAAAATATCAAATACAGTGTAAATATTTACTTCTCAAAAATTACGATTTCCTTTATTTTTTTTATTTATTAATTTTCATATCTTTTTAATTTTATGAATGACATTTTGCAATATAAACATTTAAAATCTTTATAACAATAATATACTAGGCTAGGTTTGGGATATTATTGTAGCAAACATACAAACGTTGGGTTATTAGTTTTAAAGTTGAAAGGTCGAGTTATTTTTACAAGATTACACAAACGTTGGGTTAGTTTTATTAAATTTGCCTAATTAATTTGTTATCTCTATAATTTCTTGTTTTTTGGGAAGAACTTGGTTCTTTTTTTCAAACCTAATTTGTTCATTTAAGAACAAACTTTATTTTGTAATGGGACAAACTTTCTCTAAAAATTCTTATTTACAAACCCAAGACAAAAAAACCTTCCATTGCAATTGTTCTAATTTTTTTAGATTGTTTTCTTTCAAAATCAATTGTATTTGATTTTAATTTGCGCGACCCGATTTTTGGGTTTATATAATCGCTAATCTCGACATTTGAACCGAATTCGAACAATACTTAGCCCAGTGGAAGAGTTATTCGTTAATGCTGGAATTGGCCATGTTTGATTCGTAAGTGGCGTGTCCAAAAAAATTTTGTTCAGGGTTTTGTAGATACCTCATTTCTGCACCTCTCGCTAAACACACAATGATGATTGGGCTGCATGTTTAAACATGCGGAACGATTTATGAAATTTCGTAAAGTTCGTCGACAAGTGGTAGCTCAAACAGTCATGTTAACCCCTTGGTCGCCATCTACGTGCCGATACCGCCGTTTTGACAGTAATTAAAGTTCAAAAAACGTCTTCATTTTATAAAATCATCTTAGTCCGAGTCAGAATATTCTAGAATTTCTATCAAACTTAATTTCTAATATAATATTTTAAATATTCCCGAAATATCTACCTTGGGGAATAAGGAAGCCCACATCTTCCCCAATTCCTAAACAAAACGCGGAAATCTTTCTTGTTGAGGAGGAAAGGCCTCAGGAGAGGACGCAATAGGTGCTGCGTCTCTTGGAAGGATCGCAGTGCCTGCTGCGCTTCTTCCTGGGCTTGGTTTTCGTCAGTTTCCAGAATATTTCCTAATTCTTTCCAAATCCTATCTTTTTCTAAATTTTCACCTCGTGATTAGTATAAATAGAGGCCTCCGCCTCACATATTTCTCAGTCGAGTGTCCGCCTCTTCTCTTCTCTTTTTACATTCTAAGACCGTTGCTATTGCCTTTGACGCTTACGTGCTTGATAAGTCAGCCACGTAAGCCCAAATTGTAATACTACGGTTTTCTATGTCTATGGGCACTTTATCGAGTGGGGCTTACTCTGTCGAGTAAGTATGTTTTTATACGAAATAGTAGGCTACCTGAAGGGTACTCGATCGAGTATGTTGGGCACTCGATCGAGTAAGGGTCACTCGATCGAGTAAGTGACTTACTCGATCGAGTAAGTTGGTCTTACGGGCTGTTTTAGCCGGGTTTTGTTAATAACGCGTGATTAATATTATTTAAGGGTTCCGTCATTCTTCTTAATCACTTTTCACTTTCTAAAACCTTTCAAAGAGAGAAAAAGAGTTACATTGCATTGTTCTTCGCGTTATTAGAAAATTCCAAGGGCTAGGATCGTCGGATTGTCGTGTTCTTTACACCGTTGAGTTCGTCGCTTCAAGGGTAAGATTCTTGTATAATTTTTATAATATTTCGTTGAGTTTGTTTAAAACCCTAATTGGGTAGATTTGGGGGTTTTGAGAGTATTATGTTGATTAGGTGATAATTGTATGCATATGTGTTTATAGGAGGAGGATTCGTAGAGGAACATTACTGATTAGCTGCTTGTGACGGTCTTGTGGTTGCTTATTCCAGGTAGGGTTTCCCTACTCGGTTATTGTTTACATAGTATTATTGATGGTTGATCATTGTTGTTGATTTATATCATATTGAAATTGGTAATTGGTAATTGTTGTGGCTTCACGCCATTGATTCACCGTTTGTGGAACCTGCCACAGAGGGAATGTGCACATTTAGGAACATGGGTTATCGCTCGGATAATATGAGCGGGGCTTAGGTGGGAACGGCTGCGGTCCCCCACTGGCGGTGTGGAATACTTGTTGAGATGGGTATTCTGGCAAGACTACACACTGTCAGGTGTGTAGAGTTATGATGGAGATTGGATGATTGTTGCTTTGTTTCTATTGTATTGTTTTATGTAAACAGTAACTGATCCCGTTTAAATGTTTTGGAAACTGTGGTGATTCATTCGGGGATGGTGAGCAGTTATTGAGCAGGTATGAGATGATGCGCATGGGATAGCTAGGTTGAGTTGCCACGAGATATCTAGAAGTCTTCCGCTGTGTCTTAAACATTTGTTTACTTTATTTGGATTAGCATTTTTGGGAATAGTTGTATTTTATTTACCAGTTTTGATTTTGGACTTGTATCGCTTTAAACTTAATTAATAAAGTATGTTTCTTTATTGTCTATTTGATATACCTTGCCTCGGGTAACCGAGATGGTGGCATTCCCATGTCTTTAGTGGTCTTAGTAAGGCACTTGGAGTATAGGGGTATTATAAAGTGGTATCAGAGCGACGATTTTGGAGCCAGTAACTAATGAACCCAATGAATCTAGGGAGTCAAAATAAAATGAACCCGGGTAGGAGTTGTTAGGAGCTAATGCAAAGGCTTGGGAGACGTCCTAAAGTCGCGATCTCGCCCTACAACTTTGAACCGGTCACTATGGGGTGTGTCTTGGGGTCGCTCTGTGTTTATTTATGTATGTTGCATATCTATATAGGAATGTGTTGTATGAATTGATGGATGAATGCATGTGGAGGATGGAGAATGATGTGGTGAAAGGTGAGTAAGTAACATGAGTATATATGTTGATATGAATAACGGAATTGCATGATGATTGATTTATAATGTGGCTTATTAGAAACATGTGAAATAGGATGTTGCTTGTTATATATACACATATGTTTATCGATTTATATATATATATATATATAGTTGGTTGGAAAGTGTTGAGTTGAGCATGCGGGTAGTATACGAGTCAGCATGACTCGATCGAGTGGGGGGCACTCGATCGAGTAGGTGAGGGACACGATCGAGTGGGTGTGACTCGATCGAGTGGGGTGTATATCGTTTCTGGACAGTGTACTGTTTTTGAGCACTCGATCGAGTAAGTAGGGGGACTCGATCGAACGAGGTCAACTCGATCGAGTATGTCAGGGACTCGATCGAGTGAGGTTTTTGAGGCTTTCTAGTCAGGTTCTGGAGTCGAGGCACTCGATCGAGTAAGTGGGAAACTCGATCGAGTGGCCTCAACTCGATCGAGTGGGTTGTGTTGCTCGATCGAGTAAGTTCTGCACAGGTCATATACGTGTTTAAGTTGTGGGATGTGTGTTTATGTTTACCTCTTCTCTTATATAGTTCAAAGATGCTGCCAAAGAGATCTGCGTTGTATACTAGGGCCGAGATGATGAGTATTGATGAGATTGCCAAGATGCTTGGGCATCAAGAGGCGCTGACTGAGGCCTTAAAGAAGATTGGGAAGGATAAAGAGGCTGGGGTGGATTTTGCTAAGATGAGTGTCACCAGGCCATAGCCCGTTTCAACCTAAAAGAATACATGGGCACCGGAGCGCCAATTTTGCTTGACAGTTGGCATAGGGAGATGGAGAATATTCTTAATGTGGTTCATTACCCTGAGGACTTTAGAGTGGAAAAAGTTGCGTTCTACTTGAGAGATGCGGCCGGAGAATGGTGGGATAAAGTTAGGGAGAGTGCCTTAGACCTATATGTGAAACAGGGGATGTCGGCTATACCTTGGAGTGAGTTCAAGAGAGCTATGCACCGATAGTTCGTACCTGAGCATGTCCGTAGTAGGCTGAGAGAGGAGTTTGATGATTTCAAAATGACTCCAGATATGACGGTGGCTGAGTACTATCACAAGTTCAATGAGAAGTCTAGATATGCCGAAGATATGGGGTTGAATCGGGAGAACTTAGCGTTGAAGTTTGAGAAGGGTCTGACACCTAAGATCACAGAGAAGCTACCTGTATGAGTCTTTACTGATGCATGGCTGAGAAGTTGAGAACAGATAAATTGGTGACGGATTTGAAGCAGGGTTAATTTGAGAATTTTTTGAGAAAAAAATGGGCAAATGAAATAAGAATTGGGTGTAGAGAAGTAGTAAAATCGCATGAGAGAGAGAGAGAGAGAGAGGGAAAACACCAGAAGAAAGAAAAATATAACGTGCTAAGTCAGAGGGGCAAAATAGGCAGAAATGCATAAAATTACTGTGCTGGCTACAGTAGCACATCTTTAGGATTTTAAAGGAGTATGGATTCCATGAAATAAGTATTATTAGTATCTCCCTCTTTTATCCACATACTTTTGGCTTTTTGATATAAGAAACTATCTATGATGCCTCATATTCTTTTGTGATCAACTGTAAATTTGAAGGATCAACTCCAATTTGTTTTTGTAAATCCTCTACATACTTCTGAAGCATACCAATAGTATTCTTAATGTCACTAAAACCCTCTCTATTAAGTTTTTTCAAGGCAGGTTTCAATTGTTTAAAAGTTTTTGGCAAACCTGAATAAAGGAGTACCATCAATGCTATTATCCCATGAACTCCTCACAGTAACCAAGAATTCCTTAGATTTTTCCCACATATTGAAATATTTGAAGCTCCCCTTTCCCTGCACACAGTTGTTGCTACTGACTATGCAAAGGAAGTGATCAAACATCCCCTCTGGGAGAAAATGAGCATATAGATCAAGGAAGTGGTCACAACAGGACTTATTGACAATAAAATATATCAAGTCTACTATAAATCCTCTCCTCAGGCTTCTGCTTATTATTCTAAGAGAATAAAGAGCCAATAGCAGCAATGTCCAAGACATCACAGTCTGCAACACATCCCCTACAAGGCTCAATCTTAGCTGAGGTAGTATTACCACCAAATCTCTCATTAGCAGCCAGAGCACAATTAAAATCACCAGCAATAGCCCAAGGTCCATGACATGCTAGTTTCCTCAATTGATCCCACGGAGGAGCCCTATCTTGAATCCCATTGAAGGCATAAACCATAGTCATATAAAACACACTCCTAGTCATCAAAGAGTCTACCTTCATGTGAATAAACTGAGCATTATACTCAATGAAGTGAACTTTGAACACCTTTGGCTGCCAAAGCACCCAAATCCTCCCACCATTATGGTACCCATTATTAGTAGAAATGCACCAACCATTATTAAAACTATTTACAGCTCTATTAAAGGACTTACTTTTTATTTTTATTTCCAGCAAGCCAAATAAACCAATACCCTTATTCTGTAAAAAATAATTAATAGTTTTCTGTTTTCCTACTCTATCTACCCCTCATGTTCCAGAACCTTATATTATCCATTGGAAGAATTGGCTGAGAGGACATTACCATTAGCCACATCATTCTTCTTGGGATGGGAAGATGAGACCTCCTTATAAGAATGAGCTCCAAACGATTCATTACTGTATCCATCTGCTCTGGTTTCCGGCCTAGTAAATTTTATAGGCCTCTTTGTTGGAGTAATTAAACCATCTGACAAGTTACCAGGAGCCCTAGTAGGAGCCCTACCAGGTGACTGAACCAACTGTATAACATCATGTTTAGCCGGAGCCATACCAGGCTTCTGCACAACAGGTCTCCACAACTTTTTTTATAACTTGGGTTCCCTGCTTCTTCTTCTCACCAAGTTTGCAATGCTCCATATCATGTCCCATACCTTGACATTTGATGCACTTGACTGGTTTTCACTCATATTCAACTTCCACTTGAATCACAGTCCCCTTTTCATCTTTAAAAGAAACAGTTGCAGGTAGGTTTTGATCCACCACCATCTCAACCATGACTCGTGCATATCCCAATGTCGTTCTTTCCTCTATTGCTACATCACATTTAATATACTCCCCAAGTAGTTTGGCAATTTTAGGCAAACCCTTGCCCCAAAACTTTAACGGAAGCTTATGCAACCGTATCTAAGCAGGAACATCTTTTACCTCCTCTTTCTTCATTTCCAAATCCTTAGTCCACGCCTTGATAATTATTGGTTTATTATCAAACAAGAAATATCCAGATTGTAGCCCATTTTCCTTCATCTCCATAGTTTTGAATCTTACTAAAAATACCCCATTAGGCATAAAAGAAATCTTCAATATTAAACTTCGTCCAGATGCGCCTTATGAACCCCTCAACCACTTCCCATGGAGGATTGGCTCCTAGGATGAAACATAAAATAGCCTGGCTCCAGTATTCAATCTCTTCCTCAACGTCTTCCGGTTGAATTTGCAGCATATCCTCATTCTTTGTTTTTGTGTCATCGTCGTGGATTTCATTCTCCCGAGTCTCACACACAATAGTGTCCCCCTTATCATCCTCATTATCAGATTCTACTGTAAGTTCAGGGATTCCTACCACCTCATGAATATTCTTGATCTTACCCCCTTCATCACCATCTGGGCCAGAAATATGGCCATTAGGGGTTCTAGTATCATTAGTTTCCTCATCTGTTACTACCAAGGATGCGTCTGAAGGATTAACAAGGGATACTCCGTCCTCTCAAAGTCATCTCCGGCTGTCGTTATTGCAGATTTAACTTCCTAGCCATGGGCTCGAAAATCAATGGCGGCACACTTTCTCTCTCTATGCAGTCACCGCTTTTCTCTTTAGGGTTCCCCAAATCTATTTTTTTTTAATTAATTATAGTTATAGAACAAACGTCTTATAAAATAATTGAAACAACTTAAGAATAACTTGGAGAAAAAAAATTGTGCCCTCTTAAAGAAAAATTCTCACGTGAGCCTCTACTTTAAAAGTATAAATATTACGTATATACTTTGCCGTTTTCATCCATAATAGATTTTTTTTGTTTTGTTTTGGTCGTTTATTGAAAGTGGTTTACTCTTAAGAGCATTCACAATAGAGGTTTGCCCACAAAGAATTGTGTACTTTTTAGAGGTTTGTGTACAAACCCCTCTATTGTTACAAAAGAATGAACCGGTTTGTTCATGCTAATATTTCTAATATATGCAAATCGTTTGTAGAGAGAGGTAAAAGAGAGGGTGGATGCCCTTATAGTCTTACGTATGCACGATCATAATGATGCATTGATGCTCAGCAGTCTCCTGCACTAATGTTAATGCTCCAAATATGATATGTTTATTTTGCGGGAGTGTTAATTCACATAGAAGTCTCTAGAGACATGTTGTATGATACAATCACTCTTTATGTATCTAACATTGATATAAATAACACGTTATATAGCCCATAAGCCATAGTTAAAACTTAAAAGAATGATAAATAAATGAATGAGACACTTAAAAATAAAATAGGTAAATAAATGATTGAGATATGGGTATGAATTAGTGGAAGCTTAATTTTATTCTCCAATGATAATAAATATAAATATTTAATTAAAACAATATGCTTTTTTAAACGTAACATGGTAGACTAGTCCCTAAGTTTTTCAACCTACTAAAACTGAAAATGAAAATTAAAATACGTTATTTGAGATGTTATTAAAATTCTATCCAAATTTGAGAAAAACAATTAATTATTAAAATCATGCGCATCTTAATAAGAGTCCTACACTTACTAAGCTACTCGTAATACCTATCTCACTTGCTTAAACCACGAGATTTATTTGATTGAGAATAATAAATTGATTATGACAAATAAAAAAATACTCCTCTATTTTTTTATATATGTCATTTTTACTTTTTGAAAAACTCCTTTCTATATTCAATATCTCTTAAAATATAAGAAAAAATATTATGAAATGTATACTCATAAAAAAACTACCCCCCTCCAATTCACCATTTTCTTCCCAGTTTCCTTAAATGGATTATTCAAGTTTTCTTCCCTATTTCTTTTCAGTCCGTCTCATTATAGACGGTCACTATCCGTCTATAGGTCACTATCCGTCTATAGCTATAGACGGATAGTGGCCCTCTCACAAAATTAAAGTGGGAGGGCAAGTGGGGGTATCGATTTCCCACCCACTAGCACTACCCACTTTTATTTGTGAGAGGGACACTATCCGTCTATAGCTATAGACGGATAGTGTCCGTCTATAATGAGAATTTGGGATTTCCTTATTTGGGTTGATTTGTGTGGCCCAAATTCAATAGCATGTGGGGTAGTGTATTTTGTGTGGTCTAAATTCAATTTCTTATTTTTATAATCTTTGGATTACAATATTTTTCTAAAAATTAAAGTCAAAGGGTCATCTCAAAAAAAAAAAAAAAAACGCTATATATACAAAAACGGAGTGAGGGAGTACTTTTTTGTTGTTTTTCTAAAAGCTACCCATTTTAGTAGATAGGTTTTTAAGTAGGAAAAAAAATCATCTAACTGAACATTGTATTTGTATGTCTCCTGAGGACTGTTTTATGCTAGAATTATGTGAGACATGTCATTTACTGCCTGAAAACTAACAAAAAAAGAAAAAGTTTTCATAAATTAATACATTTATCATGTGAGAGATCTCACATAAACACTATTGAGAGACCGCGTGTGTGTGTATATATATATACACACACACACAATACTTTTATGGGTAGCATTATGGGAAAGGGTAAACACAAGGGATATGATATGAATGGAATGCGATGACTTGGAAGGGAATGACCCGTAACTTTTATCGTAATGGTTTGGAAGATATTTTCGAGATCAAGATATCTTATTGGTCGTTTACAATGGATAAATTGCTTATGAGAGTTGGGTTGGGGTGCTAATCATGGAAGGACACTTTACCCTATATTTTGGCGGAATGGTTAAACAATTGAAAACATTAAGATCATGGAAGAAGAAAAGGACTATGCAAAGGAGGGCTCTCTTAGTACGCAAGTTTTTCGCGTTGTAAAGGACATTGTTTTTATATTCGTTTTTATTGTTTTTCTGCTTCTTGTGAACTTTCTGGGACACTACTTGGTCTCTGAGATTTTATCTTTTCTTACTAATCAAATATACATATATATATATATATATATATATATATATAGAGAGAGAGAGAGAGAGAGAGAGAGAGAGAGAGAGAGAGAGAGAGAGAGAGAGAGAGAGAGAGAGAGAGAGAGAGAGAGAAGGGTTCTCATAAGTCCCTTACATCTTATGAGTCCCTAAGTCCTTATAAGGACCTTAGGATGGAAGGGATGGAGGGATGAGATTACATCTCATTCAAGGGTCATAAATGAACCTCCCTAATTCTGTATAACTCCTTATAATTTTGTATAACTCTTCCACCATCCTAATCTCCCAACTCACTTCCTCATTATTCATTCTTTCATACTTCTCTCATACCCTCATTCTCTCTCATTCCTCTCATCAGTAAACCAAAAAAAAAAAAAACCAACAAAAAAAACCCAAAAACACCCAGCCTCCTACCACTTCCGCCTCCCTCCATTCGATCTCCACTGCCACCTCCCTCCATTCGAACCCCACCAGCACCCCCTCATTCGTCTCCCTCCATTCGAACCGACACCACCGCAGCATACCACGACCCAATGTCCTGCCGCGCACGCCACCACGACCCGTCTTCTCCATCCCGCACATCCTGCCGCCCCACCACAACAGCAACACCAACATCGCAACAACCTTCCCATCACCCTTCCCCACCGACAGCAACCACCACAACAACACCCCACCAACACCGACGCCCCTTTCTCCTTCCCTGTTGCCGTCACCATCACCGTCATCATCTCTCCTCTCCAACCGATGCCCCCACCATCGTTCTCCTTCCTCCACGACATTCTCCCTCGTTTTTTTTCCAGATCTATTGTTAATTTTTTTTCAGATCTGGACAAGTGTGGTGGTTGTTGTTGGCGAGGGTTTGGTCGTTTGGGTGTTTGGGCGTTTTTATTCATTTCATTTAAGCATTTATGTGGTTCTTGTTGTTGTTGTTGGTTGTTGCGCTTCATATTTCGATTTCAATTTTTTTACACATCTCGTTTTCGAGTTCTGGTTTTGTATTTTGATTTGTTTTCTTATATTTTTTTTATTTTGTTATGTGATTCTTTGTTTTCATATTTGGTTTTAGTTGGAATTTCAGATACCTCACTCACAAAAACCGTATCTGAGTATTTGAAAGTTGGTTTTTGTATTTGTATTTGTATTTTTTTTTTTT
The DNA here is from genome assembly GCF_048544455.1 of Silene latifolia. NCBI lineage: Eukaryota > Viridiplantae > Streptophyta > Magnoliopsida > Caryophyllales > Caryophyllaceae > Silene > Silene latifolia. Next base: position 54,490,945 of record NC_133536.1, read on the forward strand.
CTGATTTCCAAATCTAATTTTTACCTCTAATAGTTTTTTTGGTTTAGATATTTTTTTATTATTTTAGATTTGGTATTAATTTTCTTCATATCTATTGGTGATTTTTTGTTAAATTTTAATGACATTTTTTTTGTTATATATATAATTTGTTGATTTAATTGGGCTATACGACTAAAGTTATACAACTTACAACTAAAGTTATACAACTTACAACTAAAGTTATACAATTTACTACTAAAGTTATACTATTTATGATTAAAGTTATACTATTTACGACTAAAGTTATACTATTTATAATTTTTTGTTATTTGGTTTTTTCTTAGATTTACGGTTTTTTTGTTAGATTAACGAGTTTTTGTTATTATGGATTAAAGTTATTTTCGATTTTTTTGTTCTTGTTATTGTTGGTTTTTTTAGATTCTAATCTTAAAGTTCAGATAGTTTTTTTTTTTTTGCAATATTATTGTTGTTTGGGCATTATAGTTTCATGCCAGTAGTTCTGTTATTATGGATTAATGTAGTATTGTTTAGTTTGTTTCTTCTTCTCATTTGTTTTTATTTTTCAGATTTAAAATTTAAACTTATATGTGCAACTTCAGTGGTCATTGTGTACAACTTCAATGCCCTTATGTGCAACTTCAGTGATCATTGTTATTTGTTTTTTTTTATATTTGGTTTTTTTTTTAGATTTACCGGTTTTTTTGTTAGATTAACGTTTTTTTGTTATTATGGTGGACTATTTACGACTAAAGTTATACCTTTTTAACATTAAAGTTTAAAGTTATACAAATATAGACTAAAGTTATACCCTTTAAACTTTAAAGTTATACAAATATGGACTAAAGTTATACAAAAATGGACTAAAGTTATACAAATATGGACTAAAGTTATACAAATATGGACTAAAGTTATACAAAAATGGACTAAAGTGATACAAAAATAGACTAAAGTTATACAAATATGGACTAAAGTTATAAAAAAATGGACTAAAGTTATACAAATATGGACTAAAGTTATACAAATATGGACTAAAGTTATACAAAAATGGACTAAAGTGATACAAAAATTGACTAAAGTTATACAAATATGGATTAAAAGTTATACAAATATTGCCTAAAGTTATACAAATAAGGATTAAAGTTATACAAAAATTGACTAAAGTTATACAAATATGGAGTAAAGTTATACAAAAAATTGGACTAAAGTTACATAAAATTATATAAATTCCAACTAATTTATCGAAAATGACTAAAAGTTATACAAAAAAAGACTAAAGTTATACAAAAATGGACTAAAGTTATACAAAAACGGACTAAAGTTATACAAAAACAGACTAAAGTTATACAAATATGGACTAAAGTTATACAAATAAAGACTAAAGTTATACAAAAATTGATTAAAGTTATACAAATATGGACTAAATTTATACAAACTGTACTTATATCAATTCAAATTTGGACTAAAGTTATACAAAAATGTATAACTTTACTCTGTTTTTGTATAACTTTAGTCCATTTTTGTATAACTTTAGTCTTTTCGTATAACTTTTTTGTATAACTTTAGTCCAAAATTGTGTAACTTTAGTCCATAATAGTATAACTTTAGTCCAAAATTGTGTAACTTTAGTCCATAATATTATAATTTTAGTCCTTTTTTGTATAACTTTTGTCCAAATTCGTGTAACTTTAATCCATAATAGTATAACTTTTGTCCAAATGTAATTAAGATTTGAAACTAACACAATGTCATTGTTATACATAATGTAAGTTAAAGTTATACATAATGTCAGTGAAGTTATACATAATGTCAGTGAACTTATACATAATGTTCATTGAAGTTATACATAATATCGGTGAAGTTGCACACAATATCATTGAAGTTGTACATAATGTAAATTAAAGTTATACATAATGTCAGTGAAGTTATACATAATGTTGATTGAAGTTATACATAATTTTAAATAATTTTATAAAACAAGAGGTTGGAGTTATAAATATTGAAATTTGAGAAATAAATAAATAAATATACATTTAAATTTAAATACTAAAACTGAAAAATTTATATAACAAGACGAATTTTAAAGAAACGACATTTGTAAAAATAAAAAAGTATATCACCAAAAAAAACGATATTTAAAACCCGAAATTTAAAAAAAAACGTATAACAAGAAGATATTTGAAAAGAATAAGTAACAACAAAAACCAACAAAAATTAACAAATAAAATAAACCGACCCCAAACAACAAATTTAACACAAAATCTAAAAAAAAAAAGTGACGAAAATAACCGAGACGCAAAATCTGGAAAAAAAAAACGAGTTAATAGAATTTACCGACGGCGGTGGTGGAGGTGGGTGGCGGTGGGGGTGGGCGGTGGGTGGTGTCGGGTGGGATAATGGTGGGTGGTGGTGAATGAGGAAGAGAGGAATGAATGATTTATTTGGGTTTTTTGATTTATTTGGATTTTTTGATTTATTTGGATTTTTTGGGTTTTATTTGGATTTTTTGGGTTTTTTTATTTATTTGGATTTTTTGGGGTTTGAGAGAGCAGATGAGTTGTGTGATATGTGAGAGAAGTGGATGAGAGGAAAGGAAGTTATAGTGAATTAGTGATTAATTAGAAGGATTAGTGAGGGAGGAGAGAATGAGTGATTGACACGTCTGTCGCGTACCTGTCAAAAATAAACCTAACGGTCTCAACTAAAAATGTAGTAGAGGCAGTCGAGTATCGAATCCTCAGGGAGGTAATGCAACTACAGCTATCTATTTCTAATTCCACGGTAACAATTGGTGTTGATTAATTTTTGGTTCTAAACTACGAAGTTGAAAGGGAAGAGAAATAAGCAAAGAGCAGTAAACAGGATAATGATTTCAAACTATCAATAAGAGAGGGACATGTCGGGACTTCGGTTCACTACGGTAGTTCAACAACTTAGCAAAGTAAATGACTCGAGGATTTAACTAATGTGAGACGGATATTAGAAGGTCCTTTCGGTCCACTTCCCACCCTAAAATACCACTAACTTAACTTTCGTCCTCATTAGGGTAGTCTACTGTTTATAGCAGGCCTATTTAGTCCAATCTTTCGATCCAGGATTAATTGTAGCCAGGTTAATGGGTGACATAGAAGCGTGCACTCAACTAGGTCGAGAATTACAGTTATATTGCTATAGTGACAGAGTCTCTTTAATCAATTCGTCTAATTCATTCACTACGTCGTCATTATTCTACCGCAGATCCCCTAATCCCAACATGAAGGGAGATTAGCTACTCATGTCTATTGTTAAACTAACAGCATGTAAATTCCCAGCAGATAACATAATGAAATGATAATAAAACTCAATAAATGTAAATTAGGGAGAAAAGAACAATAACATAAACAAGAATTAAAACAACAAGAAGGTTAATTATTATTAAAAGAGAGAGAGAATTACAATCCAAGCAAATTCCGGCGTAAAGAACCCGTAATTCGAGTGAAGCAATCCAAACGAAAGTAACAGTGTCTAACGTGAAACTTAGAGAGTAAAAGAGATGATAAAAAGAATAGATAAAAAGATAGATGACTAATAACCTAGTAAACCATAGGTTAAATAGCCAAAAACAAAGTGTTTATGCGGAAATACTTAAAACACGGACTGATTAAAGCCCATAGAGTCGAAAGCCACTCGATCGAGTGGGTCAAACCACTCGATCGACCAAGATCTCAGCAGAAACTCCTCGATCGACCAGCATGGTTCTCGATCGAGGACTTGGTCAAATGCAGCTTACTCGATCGAGTACGGAATAGCTCGATCGAGTCTTGGGGAGCTTAGGGACCACTCGATCGTCCAATATACAGCTCGATAGACCACCAAACAGCTCGATAGACCACTTGGGTCTTCAATTCAGCTCACGTCTTCACCCAAATGCCTCGTAATGCGTGCAACGATACTTCTAAGTGCAACATCTCACTCTGGGACAATCCCGTCTCCTCTAAATGCATGCAAAAAGGACGAAAAGGAGTATGGTTCCGCTACTTCCGCGATTATCCCTACAAAAAGGACAAAATACACCAAAGTAGCCAATTCGGGGCAAAATACTATAAAAACAGATAGAAATGCATAGAAATACGTCTTTGAAATAGGCCAAAAAGACTATACATTAGGCACGTATCAAATCTCCCCAAACCAAACCTTTACTCGTCCTCGAGTAAACTCAAAACTAAACTAATGGAACGGAAATGATAACTCAGAGCTAGCTTAACTTGTCTACTTGAACCACTTTAATGCAACAGAAATCAACAGTTTAAACTAGACAGTCAATACGCAAACGAATTATAAGCTGTTCAGAAATAAAGCTGACCTATCGACCTTGCAAGACCAACAAAACCGGACTCTCACGTGGTCACTCTTCTCTTATGAAGCAAAGGGCAAATGTTATATGTAGAAGAGAGAAGAAAAGACAGTCACTCGCCTAACTGCGACCTACATAGCATGCATACAACAAAAATGAAAGACAATTCAAGTACTAATGCACACACTCCAACCAATAATGTCCGTCACAGCCGAGGGTTTGCAAATAATATGGGAATAGTGAGGTTCAGGTGAGAAAAGGCAAAACAAGTTATGGAAATGTGGAGGTAAAAGCGTCAAGCTAGTTCCTAACAGGACCATAATAAACCATCCGGATCTCAAACTGACTGAAAGACTAACACAGGTGCCCTTCACTTGGCACAAAACTCACTAGACTGAAAGCACAATCTCCTCAAAAAATATAGAATAAGAGTGGAGGAGCTAGACGGTCACAAAGTTCCCTTTTTTAAACACCGTCTGAGACAACTAACTGAAACAACCAACCCTCTTGTCGATTGTACGTCTTCAAACATCTTCTCAACTCTGACAAGAGGGTCCAACTTTTTCACAAATTTTTTTTTTCTTTTTCTTTTCCGTGAATCTCATCTTTTTTTTTCATTTTCTATTTTTTTTCTTTTCCTTTCTTTCACGTTTCTCTGTTTTTTTTTTCAATACTTTTTTTTTCTTTTTTTTTTCTTCCTCCTTTCTTATCACAAACACCAACTCCAAACAGAAATTACGGACCAAACTGCAATGGAAAACATACCACAAAAGAACAGGCTAACTAGCTTGACTAGGCAGGCTTGTTTGGAATGTAGCTAATGGGTCAAAAAGGCAAGTTTTGGTCAATGTGGAGCTAAATGGGTGTAAGATGTAAAGAAAGGGGAATTTGCAAGACCCTCCCTGCATGTGACACCAACCGCAGACCCGAATATGTGCATTTGACGAGAAATTGAATGTCATAAATGTGCAAATGAGACGAACATGCTATGCAAGGAGTACTACTCTCAAAATTCCTAATGGACTGGTCATGAATGGCACCAGTTATGGCTCTAAAACTCAGAATTTTTAAGTAGTTTGCCAATTTATCAGTCAAGTCTAAACAAATCACTATTATTTGAACAGAAATTCGTAGACTATGCGTATGACAAAGCTAAAAACCATCAATAAAGTGCAAGGCTCAAGTAAATCGACAAGTTAAGTGCAATTTCATCACGGGAATCTACCGTTCCGACTCAACCTAAATGCAAAAATAAACGTGAAATTTTTTTTGAATTTTAACATTTTCTAATTTTTTTGGATTTTTGATTTTTTTGAAAATAAACAACAAATGCAAACTGATAAATTAAACGTGAATGCAAAACAAATGCAGATGCAGACTCAAAAGGATGCAATACCCTCCCCAAACCAAAACGGACAACGCCCTCGTTGTCCTCCAGCATACACCAGCAGAAAAATGGGGGATGGGGGTATACAACCAATAAAAGAAAAATAAAGGAGACGAAATAAAAAGAGTAAGAAGACATACAAAACACGAACTTCCCCAAACCAAATTTTAACGGCGGGAAGTGAGTAGACCAAGAGCTACTCGTCATCGGCACCGCCGTCTCTCAGTACTCCGACTCAACAAAACGGTCTCCCAAACCAGAAGCAAACAAGGGGGAGACTCGGTCGTCATCTCACTGGTCCTCCGGACTGGTACGAACGGGGATCCTCTCCTCCTCTCGCGGCGGCCCGGTGTGCCGCGCCGCTCTCGCCCGAACCGCACCTCTCGTGCTACCATTGCTGTCTCCTCCTCCTCCTCCTCTGAGTCAGAAGGAAGTGGAGGGTACCCGTCCGCTGGGTATCGGTAGAAGGAAGGATGCGGCCACCCCTCTGGAATCGGTCGCCGGGCTCGGATATGGAACTCGTAGAGCGGGAATACAGCCAAAGCCATATCCCGTCTCATCTCAGTAATGTACCTGCACATATCCGAAAGCACGGCATCACGACGCCCTTGGTCCATGACCTCGGGCGCCTCTAAGACAGGAGGGCAAACAAAATTGGCCGGAAAACCGAACAGGAAGGAGGGTCAAGTGGAGGTGGAATATGAGTCCGAGTGGGTGTAGGCCGAGGCGTGGGGGTCGATCCACTGGGCTCGAGTCCGAGCCGAGAGCTAGAAGATGCTCCGGCTTCCCGCTTCCTCTTCTTAGAGGAAGAAGGAGGGGTGAAGGTAAGGTGGTAGGTAGGTGGAGGTGGCCTCGCTCCCTCAGCAGCAGTAGGGAGCGGTGAAAGTGGCGGAAGGGTAGAGCACGGCAAGGTAACAGACGTGGAACCACAGATCTTCCACGTCCTCGCACTCCCCTTCGCCTTTGGGAACCAGGCGAAGACAGCCATGGCATCCAGGTCAAGGAGAGCCATCTCATCAGGTGCAGTGAGTCCAGGCTCAGTGGGGTAAAGGTGGCGGGCAATCCTAGTCACCAGCCCGCCACAGACAACAGCGGTCTTGACCCGAGTCCCAATTCCGTTCAATCTTTGAGCTACCAGATAGGCAATGTTTAGAACAAACGGGGTACCGGAGTCAATGTTGAGGTACCCCGCGAGAATCGCTAGCTCAGTGTTGGTCAAGTTATTGGGCTCAGGGCGCCCAAAAATGGTCTCTCCTAACAGACGCAAGTAGTAACGGGGCGCAGGTAAGTGAACATGAGCTCCCTTCCGTGAGTGGAAGGGGGTGTGAGAGAGAGCAGCCCAAAGTGGCTGAAGGAGGTCTCGAGGTGGGGTGGTGGGACCGTCACTAACTAGTCCCAAAACCCGCCCAAACCTGGCCAAGGTCCAGTGATGCGACTCATTGCGGAGTCGAAAGTGAATGCAAGTACTGGAGTGGTCAGCCTCGTAAGAGTCGGTGTCAAAAAAGTAGGAGCTAAAAAACTCGTAAGTAGAGGTACGAATAGTAGCCTCCTGCATGGTAATCAGACCCGACATACCCGTCCCGTTCAACAAACTACAGACCTCCTCATAAATGCCTAAGGTCTCTAGGTCAGTCCGTGCAAGGAAACGGGTGGGGGAGAGAGGGCAACGAAGTAAAGCGGTTAACCGTTTCCGGTGAGCCTCGGAAATGAAACGTACCGTGGGCATCTTCGGTAAAGGTGTGAGAGCGCCCTCTCTCGTAACAATGCCTCGAAGGGCTGGAAGTGATGGCTAATGGCTAGCCTCTTTGGTGTGGCCTCGGTGGCAGCATACCAGGCTGCTGGAACGGGGCTCGAATCCTTGATCCAGCAGAGAGAAAGGCCTGGGAGGAGTGGTGGCTGGTGAAGCCTGAACTGAGCTCCCGGCTGAGCTGGCTGCGGCGTACACTGTCCCTGCAGCTGAGACAAGTAGGACTGGTGCTGCAGTGGTGACCGAGGCAGAGCTAGTGGCAACAGCAGGGACCACTGACTCGCTCACGGACGAGCTGGAGGACGTGCTAGTAGAAGGCAAAGAACTCGCGTCCATCCTGCAAAGTATCAAAGGGCACGAAATAAGAGAAGATGCTGCTAACCGTGGTTAAAACAACCGCTAACCAATATGTGACAGCAAAAAGGATGGCCCTATTGGTCGAAACAATCGACGTACAGCATACAAGACCAAACAATTCCTCAAAAAAAATTTCGAAGAGCGGCATGTGAGTGGTGATAATATGATGAAATAATGACTGCTAGAGGAGTAAACACAGCATGAAAACCACACGAGGGAGCACGTAAGACTCCTAACAGTCGAAAATAATCACTCACAGCGCGAGATTCCCAAAAATTCACAGCATATAAAGGCGATAGGGGACGGTAACGGCAATTAACAACAGTATTAAGTAAGCATGGACTGAAGTTAAGCAAGCAAGGCAACAGAAAACCGTCTGACAGTCGACACATTCGACTCACTGGGACCCTAATCGCGGAAATCGCGCAAATTCGAATTTAACATATAGAAGAAGGGAGGAATTGCGAAAATATCATCAATCAAGCTAATTAAGGGCATATAAACACAAATAAGTCGAAACAAAATCGACTAGACATGGATTTTCGAGCCCTAAATCAAATCACCTCAAAAAATCGAATTAAATGAAGAGAAAATGCAAAGAGTGTGATAGAAACACTTACTTGATGATGATTATCCTATAACAAGCAATTAAACTTCAAATAACAAGCAACAAAGGTGGATTTTGATCGAAAAAACCGCAAACCCTAATTCCTCTTAAAATCCGCAAAAACGAGCACAAAAGAGGGGGAATATAAGGGGCTATTGAAGAATTAAGTGCTAGTAGTAGAATGTAGGTGGTGGATTTGATAATTTTGGGCAAAAATTGGGGATTTGGGGGAAATGGGAATCGCAATTAAGGGGGAGTTAGACGGAATTTAGGGGTTAAATGAAATAGAATTAGGAAAGTAAAGAGTTTTAAGAAAGAAAACTCCCGTCTCCTGTTCATTTCACTCGATCGAGTGATTTTAAGTCACTCGATCGAGGAGTTTTTGATGTCCCTCTGCTCGATCGAATACGAGACCTCTCGATCGACCTGTTTCTTTTTGGTCTTCCTCGATCGAGTAACCAGCCAGCTCGATCGACCCAATCGCCATTCGATCGAGTACAAAAAGTACTCGATCGAGGGCTTCTTTTCGTTGACTCTTGGATTTCCGTCTTTATTTCCTCGAAATGCGTGACATTTCCCCAAACCTGCATAAAACACGTCCAAACACATCCCAAAATACCAAATATGCAGAAACACAGTCTATAGTCTTAGTCTACGCTAAAAACTGTCTAAACTAATTGTCCTAATTAAAAACGTAATAAAAGAAATTCAAAAGTTATTCAAACGAATATCTATTACAATTTGTTACACGGGGCATTTCCCCGTTTAATTCCCATTAACTTTCAGTAGCCCCTTCGTGGGCTTCTGACTGGAGGACGTCACTTCAGCGATACTGACCGTCCTCTTTGATTTCCATGAGCTTGAATTACTGTTTGCAAGAGGAGGAGGGACATAGTTCCAATCTATGTAGGTTCGAACTGCCTTCGTTCTCGCCCCTCTGTCATCTTCCTTGGCATCCTTTGCTCCAGTTTGATTGATAATGGTTGTACCACGTCCTTTGACAGCTCCTTTCTTGCCTTCATCTGTACCTGCAGTAAGGAAAACAGACGATTTTTCCTCCTTTTTGCTCTCAGTATGAGGCGGAGGGTTAGCAATAACAGCAAAATTCTCCAAATTTTCATCTGGAGTGTCAATAATAGGGTCAACAGAAGAAAGGGCATTGCAAGGCTGAGCTTGCATGGGGGCCCTCCGGAACTTGGACCGATGGAAAGTCGGCTCTCGTCCCCCTACCCGGAAGGTCAAAGTCTTCCCCGCGTCTATTACCGCACGGCAAAGGCGGTGGACAAAAATGGTCTCCCTAAAATGATAGGGGTGTGCACATCTTCGGGGATATCTAAGACGACAAAATCGACGGGAATAAAGAACTTCCCGATCCGAACAGGTACGTCCTCCGCTACACCTAGTGGCCGTGATAAACTACGGTCGGCCATCTGGACGGTCATGTTGGTGCAACTCAGTTTTGTCACACCAAGTCTCTTAGCTAGAGACAAAGGTAAAACACTTACGCTAGCGCCTAAATCGCATAGCGCATTATCAATCAATTGCATACCTATGTGACAAGGGATCGAAAAACTACCCGGGTCTGATTGCTTAAGAGGTAGCTTATTTTGAGATAGGGCTGACCCCATCTCAGTCAAAGCTACGGTCTCATTGTCATTAATGGTCCTCTTACGTGCTAAAATTTCTTTCATAAATTTTAAATAAGAGGGTACCTTGGTCAGCAGCTCAGTGAACGGCACGGAAACTTCCAAACTCTTCAAAAGCTCAACAAATTTGCCAAACTGTTGATTAACCTTGGTATTCTGCAGCCGCCTCGGGAAGGGAACCGTGATTGGTATCTCGAGCCCCTTGTTTCTCGCTTCCAAAGTGTCTTCCGGAGCAAGTTCAGTATCCTTTGGACGCTTCTTACCTCTCGAACGAGGCCTTTCTGGTAATTCCTCGCTTAAACGAGCACTAGCAGGCTCTCGAATAAGCTTCCCGTCGTCAATATCACTCGATCGAGCAATGTGTTCACTCGATCGAGCAGTTTCTTTATCAGCTTCAGTCGATCGAGTAAACCCACCACTCGATCGACCAACCTCATCGTCTGCTGCACTCGATCGAGCAGGGACACCGCTCGATCGACCAGATTCTTCACCATTTCCACTCGATCGAGCTGTTTCAGCATCAGACTTCAGTCGATCGAGTAACTGCTTCGTCGTGAGCCCCTTTTTCTTAACGAGCAATCGTTCATCATCGATTCTGACTATTTCGTGTCGATTTCTTCATTTCGGTCCCTCATAAGAGAGACCGCTTCTCAACTCTATCAGATGCACCGTCTCATTTGGGTTCTTGTCATTTTGAGTTGGCAAATGACCGGGCTTCCTCGAAGATTGATTTTCAGCCAGTTGAGCAACTTGAGTCTCAAGTGCCTTGAATGCCGTGTCCTTCTGTTGTAATTGCTTTGCGATGGACTGCATCATGGACTTTAACTCACCTATCTCACTCACCCCACTAGATGACGAAGCACCTTGGTTAGGAGGGTTGAAAGACGGAGGCTTCGAATAGCCTTGTTGCTTCTGGTGTGGAGGAATATAGGGTGCTGCCGCCGATTTGGAGGAGCGGTGGGATTGAGTACGTTGTTCGATTACTCCACCTCAAATTGGGGTGGATATTCGGCTCGTAATGAGTGTTGTTTTGCCTGTAGTGTTGAAAGGCGGCACATTGCTCATAAGGACTAGGACAATAATCAGCGACATGTCCATCTACCCCACATCTCGCATGCACGAAAGGACCGTCTCGTCATGGCATTAACCTGGTACATCCCTGGCTTGAGAGCTCCCCCTAGTTCATACTTGTCGAACCTAGCAAGAAGGGCTTCTAATGCGGCTCGAAGAGGATTCAGCAGCTCTCCTTTGGTTTCCTCTTGAATTCCGTATTCACCCTATGAGTGGCTAAATCATCTATGATTTTCCATCCCTTCGTCGGCCCCAAGTTGTCAGAAAATCGACCGTTGGCTGCCGCATCTAGTATAGCCCTCTGATCATCATATAAACCATTGTAAAAATGGTTACACAGACTCCATTTTTCGAAACCGTGGTGCGGTATGGTCCGCACCAGTTTCTTAAACCGAAGCCATGCCTCGTGGAAGTTCTCGTCGGGCCCTTGTTTGAAACTGGTTATCTGAGCTCTGATGGCTATGGTTCTCGAAGCAGAGAAGTACTTCTTATAAAACGCCAATGCTAGCGAATTCCAATCTGTTATGCCGTGAGCAGCTCGGTCCAAATCCCTATACCACTCCCTTGCAGCATCGCGGAGTGAGAAGATGAACATAGTTTCTTTGATCTGATCAGCTGTCACGCCAGTGGGAGGAGGTATGGAGCAGCAGTAATCAATGAAAGTCTCCATATGCTGAGCTGCGTCCTCGGTTGCAGCTCCCGAACCGATTTTTCTCGACCATATTGATGTATGCGAGGCTTAGGCTCGAACTTCCGGCATCTCCCAGATTCGAACCCTTTATAGAGATTGTCGGTGTGGGCTCGGAGTGACTAGCAATGGTTGCTTCCTCAGCCATTTCGGGAAATTCTGGGAAAGTGATAGACTCAAGTGATGAATTGGAAACTGGAGAAGACGGTGGATTGTCTTCGAAAAGCTCGTTCTCGTAAAAGTTACCACGAGAACTAGGCTCTTCCTCTGCCTGTTGCTCTTGAAATAGTCTCCTTTTTACGTGCAGAGATCTCTCAATCTCGGGATCAAAAGGTAGTAGTGGCCCACCTTGCGACCTGCGCATAAGAAGAAACTAAAGACAAGATATGAGAATAGTCTAAGGAACGATGTTCCTTAAACTAAAAGGAGAATTAAAAATAAAACAGCTAGTAAATTGAACAATTGCCTCCCCGGCAACGGCGCCAAAATTTGACACGTCTGTCGCGTACCTGTCAAAAATAAAACCTAACGGTCTCAACTAAAAATGTAGTAGAGGCAGTCGAGTATCGAATCCTCAGGGAGGTAATGCAACTACAGCTATCTATTTCTAATTCCACGGTAACAATTGGTGTTGATTAATTTTTGGTTCTAAACTATGAAGTTGAAAGGGAAGAGAAATAAGCAAAGAGCAGTAAACAGGAAAATGATTTAAAACTATCAATAAGAGAGGGACATGTCGGGACTTCGGTTCACTACGGTAGTTCAACAACTTAGCAGTAAATGACTCAGACGAACTAATGTGAGACGGATATTAGAAGGTCCTTTCGGTCCACTTCCCACCCTAAAATACCACTAACTTAACTTTCGTCCTCATTAGGGTAGTCTACTGTTTATAGCAGGCCTATTTAGTCCAATCTTTCGATCCAGGATTAATTGTAGCCAGGTTAATGGGTGACATAGAAGCGTGCACTCAACTAGGTCGAGAATTACAGTTATATTGCTATAGTGACAGAGTCTCTTTAATCAATTCGTCTAATTCATTCACTACGTCGTCATTATTCTACCGCAGATCCCCTAATCCCAACATGAAGGGAGATTAGCTACTCATGTCTATTGTTAAACTAACAGCATGTAAATTCCCAGCAGATAACATAATGAAATGATAATAAAACTCAATAACAGAAATTAGGGCAGAAAAGAACAATAACATAAACAAGAATTAAAACAACAAGAAGGTTAATTATTATTAAAAGAGAGAGAGAATTACAATCCAAGCAAATTCCGGCGTAAAGAACCCGTAATTCGAGTGAAGCAATCCAAATGAAAGTAACAGTGTCTAACGTGAAACTTAGAGAGTAAAAGAGATGATAAAAAGAATAGATAAAAAGATAGATGACTAATAACCTAGTAAAACATAGGTTAAATAGCCAAAAACAAAGTGTTTATGCGGAAATACTTAAAACACGGACTGATTAAAGCCCATAGAGTCGAAAGCCACTCGATCGAGTGGGTCAAACCACTCGATCGACCAAGATCTCAGCAGAAACTCCTCGATCGACCAGCATGGTTCTCGATCGAGGACTTGGTCAAATGCAGCTTACTCGATCGAGTACGGAATAGCTCGATCGAGTCTTGGGGAGCTTAGGGACCACTCGATCGTCCAATATACAGCTCGATAGACCACCAAACAGCTCGATAGACCACTTGGGTCTTCAATTCAGCTCACGTCTTCACCCAAATGCCTCGTAATGCGTGCAACGACACTTCTAAGTGCAACATCTCACTCTGGGACAATCCCGTCTCCTCTAAATGCATGCAAAAAGGACGAAAAGGAGTATGGTTCCGCTACTTCCGCGATTATCCCTACAAAAAGGACAAAATACACTAAAGTAGCCAATTCGGGGCAAAATACTATAAAAACAGTATAGAAATGCATAGAAATACGTGCTGAAATAGGCCAAAAAGACTATACATTAGGCACGTATCAGTGATATTAGTCCATAAACACACTTTTTGGAGGTTGATCTTGGCCATCCATTTTCACAATCCAAGGGCCCTTAATAGAACTTATGGACTCAAATACATATGGTGGACTTACATGATATCTTCTCTCTCTCTCTCTCTCTCTCTCTCTCTCTATATATATATATATATATATATATATATATATAGAGTCGGGATCCGGTGAGAACTCCTAAATATTTGAGGATTGAGTAACGAATAAAGTATCACACCATATACAAAACAATATCGCGAGGAAAATTGACAAACAAAACCACCTAAAACTCAAAAAATCAATCGTCAGTTTCTCTCTCTAATAATTTTACCAAAAATCAATCAAACATCTCAAACGAAAACTATCACAAAATCCTCTCTAAAATCTCGCCGAAAATCCGCAAAAACTTAAAATTCAAAGACGATTTCAACTGCATTTCAACATTCTAGATGTATCCGTTCACTAGATTGAATAATCTCACCAGAATTCTCTCCAAAATCGTTGAGGTACATTTGTTTCTCATCTTTATCCATTTTTGCGATTTTTTTCAACTTTTGTAGCATTAAATTGATTATACATTTTGATTTTGTTCGAAATTATTGTATGTATGTTGAATTAGATGAATTTAATTGGATTAAATCAACAAAATCGAACTAATTATCGAGTTATTTAGGGTTCTTTCGTGTTCTTGCTGTAAATTTCTAAATATCTTACTTATAAATGATTTTAAACGTTTTTCGTTCATAATATCGACACATTGAATCAATTACTATCATCAATTGAAGTTTTAGTTGTTTATAAGATGTCTTTTTAGTTTGAATCGCTAAAATTAGGGTTTAATATTGATCGATTGTGAAAATTAGGGTTCAACTTTGTTTAATTGTGAAAATTAGGGTTTCATATTGTTTTAATCGCGAAAGTTAGGGTTTAACATTGTTTAATTGTGCAAAATTACAGTTTCATATGATAGAATTGAAGTAATCGTTTGTTTTCAGTAAAATGAGTAATGTCGAATTACATGTTGGCTATGATAACTAAAACGTGTGATCATGTTGTTTGTATGATGTGATACTGAATGTGAATATTCGTGGTACTCTATTTTCATACATTTTGGCAGGTTGACTACTACATAATTAAGTTGTAAAATGTCATCAAGGCACTAAAATGCTATAGTATGGTATTTTCGCTGTAAAATGTCACTGGTTTGCAGTAAAATAATGTAAAATGTTGCCGTAAATGCTGTAATATGGTGTGTTTTTTATATTTGTTGTATTTTCTTTTGTCTGAAAGATGATGTTTGTACTTTTTTTTCCTTTTTTTTGCAGATTTCTTCGCTTTTGGAGGTTACTTAAGAGTATGTGTGCATGTTGGCGAAGTCTATAGTACATGATCAACTAAACAAATCATGTTTTTTTATTCATTTCTCTTATAAAGACAAATTCTGTATTCTTAGATATTGTTTCAAGCGATTATTAATTTGTATCTTTTTTTTTTTTTTTGCATTTTTGAGTTGGAATGTAAAGTAATGGTAACAATATTATAGTTGTATCAGGATTTGCCTCTTTTTTTATGTCATTAAATAGAGAATATATGGTTCTTAAAGTATTTCATTTTTTTTTGGTAAACAATATCACACGTTTGTTTTAGCAATATCACAAGTTTTAGTAAACAATATCACATTTAATTATAAAAAATATCACCTTTCATGACACAATATCAAATGACTTTGAGAACAATATCACACTATTAGTTTAACAATATCACAAGATGTGGTAAACAATATCACACTACTGGCTTAACAATATCACAAGATGTGGTAAACAATATCATAAAACAATATTACCATTATTGTGTTAATAATATCATATAATTTAGTTCTTTCAAAAAAAATATCAAATGATATGGTAAACAATATCAAGTTATTGTGCTAATAATATCACACTATGTTATTAACAATATCATATATTTATCTTTATTTGCTAGTTTCCAAACAGTTATAAGAAACAATATATATCTTCATAAGTATCACGTCATATTGTTCTAGAAGCATTACCGAACAATATCAAACTTCACACATCCCGGTATCACACTTTATCCAAAACAATATCACATTCACAAGGAATTTTGAAACCCTCAAACTTTTTGCTATTGAGAAACAATATCACAGCATATAAGATAAAATATCATTGCTGATTCTAAACAATATCACAAAATTACAACAACAATAATATTAATTTATAACGACTATAACAGATTACTATCCTTCCAAAATTACATCAATCAGTGCATATTCAATTAAAGTTCTGTCAACACAATCTGAGTACACTTAGTTCCTTTCTCCTCCTCTACCTTTACCAATTTCCTTTTATTATCCTTTTTGGCATCTTTTTCCAGCACAATCTTCAACTTCTTGCTTGACGTTTGTTCAACCTCATCTTGTTTTAAACACCAGTACAACCGTTTTTACAACCATTTCATGACCATGACTCAACTTAATGCAGCCACCTGACTATCTACTCAACTTTTAGGAACTCAATTATATCAAACCATTAGTACGACACCAATGAAGAATATCATGAAACTTCATATCCCCTTGGAAAGTAACACTGATCCTTAGCTTCATTTCTGACTTGGTTTTATCAATTAGCTTCTCTGGACGCATCATGAGACTTCATATCCCCTTCAAAGAGGATCTGTCATTCCCAGTAAGCAAACATGTGAGAGATATACAAGGATGCAAAATAAAGCTCGTCAAGACGAATGAACCATATTGTGTTGTGGCGTCTACTTCCACTTTCATCGATGATCCATCTCAAATAAATAAAAGGTGGCCAACACATTTACTCCGCAGGATGCTTCACCTTTAAGCCGCTTAACCAACCTGGTTTACGCAACCAACAATCTAGTGGGACAAAGTCCAACCTATTGTACCAATAGAAGAAAGTGGATTAATCAAAACTCGAATCCACCAATGAATTAAGAGCACTCACAGAAAATATGAGCAAGGCCACAACTGAAATTAGACAAATCCGATCTAATTTTTTTCAATACCTGATGAAAACAATGGAATCAGAAGAACCAACATCTTAAAATT
The DNA here is from genome assembly GCF_048544455.1 of Silene latifolia. Lineage (NCBI taxonomy): Eukaryota > Viridiplantae > Streptophyta > Magnoliopsida > Caryophyllales > Caryophyllaceae > Silene > Silene latifolia. The sequence continues at coordinate 54,507,868 of NC_133536.1, forward strand.
TATGTTGTGCTTGCTGCTCAACAAGATGAAATGGTGATGGTCAAACAAAATACCGCAACTCAATAAACAAGCAGAATGTAAATCAGAAACATATGATAACAACTCAACATCAAATCTATACCAAAACCAAACATACACCAAACTTGGAGACTCATTTGGCAGGTAAATTAAGTCTTAAGCCCAAAGCTTCGTATGCCAATTTGGACCAAGTCATATCTCTGTCCAATAGGCCGCTCAAAGCTAAACAACTTTCACGATCTGACAAAAAATAGCACAAAAAACTACAATGTAAACAAACAAGTAGTAATTGATTTCTGACAATCAAAGTAAAAGGGATGTAATAAAACAATATCACACGATCCGCTAAACAATATCACATAGTCTTCTAAACAATATCACACTGGATACTTTAGCAGCAAATACGTGATATTTATAAGATGTCAAACAATTTAGAACCTAAATCGGCGAAATATATACTACTACTAGCTAACAGTAAAAAGTAACAATGTAAAAAAGGATGTAAATAAATCGACACAAATTTAAAGAAATTTGAAACAAGATACTACACATGTAAATTAGGTTTATATGACAACAAAACTCGAACAAAGTGAAATAATTTAAAATCGCAATCAAATAACAAGACTATGAATCAATCTCATCAAAATTATAAATCGAGAACAAAAAACTCATAACAACAGGTGAGTTTAACATAGATCAGGAAAAATTACTGAATATATAACAAATTCGTAACTTGTTCGAATTAAATTAACCTAGATATATGAGAAAGAAGACCAATAAATCATATGAAATCCTCACAAATTAAACCTAATTTAGGAAAAAGAGATACAAAGCATTGAAATCACGAAGAGTAGCTGCAAAATCATAACAAACGCAGTAAGATGACTAGTAATTGCAAATATATGTAGCGAAACAACAATCACATGAAAATAAAACTGAAATTAAAAACTAAAGATAAAGTATATGTACCTGACATCGCGATTTCAATTGAAAGAGTATGATCGTTGATAAGAAATAGAAGAATGACAAATGATTGAGTTGAGATTGAATTCGAAACAAAAAAGTCACGAAAACAGGAAAATTACTGATTCATCGAAGAAGATAGAAGGTAGATAGAGAAAGACTTTAACTGAGAATGAATGAATTAGGTTTGTTCGATGGAATAAGGAGTATATATGTGCATCCGCGAAATTACCATATTACCCTTACTTATCCGCACCAAATCATGGATGTTTGATCTCTTAGATCTGACAGCTAGTATTAATCCTCAATCCTCAAATATATGAGTCATACTCACATGATCCCATTCCTATATATATATATATATATATATATATATATATATATATATAGAGAGAGAGAGAGAGAGAGAGAGAGAGAGAGAGAGAGAGAGAGAGAGAGAGACCATCATATGCCATTGAGTCCATAAGTCCCTCTAAGGGCCATTGGATGGACTCAATGGGTGGTTGAGATGAATTTGATTAAGGACTATTAAAAAGAAAAGGAAAAAAATGTGGATGGTTGGATTGAGATGGGTGGTTGAGATTGAAAATAACAAAAAAAATTTACCACTAATCAAATTTCTATACACTAATTAATTTTTCTTTCTCTCTCTAGCTCCTAATTAATCAGTTTTGAGTTTCAGATTTCAGAAGTGTAAATGTAATGTTGTATGAGTTTTACAAGTGTAAATCTGACATTTTACGAGTGTAAATGTAATATTTTAAGAGTGTAAATTTGATTTTTTGTGACGAAAATTTTGAATTGTTATAATTTTAACATTTTACACGTGTAAATTTGATGTTCTACGAGTGTAAATGTAACATTTTAAGAGTGTAAATTTGATTTTTTGTGACGGAAATTTTGAATTTTTATAATTTTAACATTTTACAAATGTAAATTTGATGTTTTACGAGTGTAAATGTAACATTTTAAGAGTGTAAATTTTATTTTTTGTGACGGAAATTTTAAATTTATATAATTTTAACATTTTACAAGTGTAAATTTGATGTTTTACGAGTGTAAATGTAATATTTTAAGAGTGTAAATTTGATTTTTTGTGACGGAAATTTTGAATTTATATAATTTTAACATTTTACAAGTGTAAATTTGATGTTTTACGAGTGTAAATGTAACATTTTAAGAGTGTAAATTTGATTTTTTGTGACGGAAATTTTGAATTTATATAATTTTAACATTTTACAAGTGTAAATCTGATGTTTTACAAGTGTAAATGTAATACTTTAAGAGTGTAAATTTGATTTTTTGTGACGGAAATGTTGAATTTTATAATTTCAACATTTAGCGAGTGTAAATTTGATGTTTTACGAGTGTAAATATAATATTTTAAGAATGTAAATTTGATTTTTTGGTCCTTTAAGTGTAACTTTGGTCCTTTAAGAGTGCAACTTTTGTCCTTTAAGAGTGTAACTGTAGTCCGACCACCGACAAACACCACCACCGTCCTTCACCAGTCACCACCAACTCATACTCACAAAAAAGATCTATAGCAGATCTGGAAAAAAAAAGTGTAAATGTAAAGAAATACGAGTGTAAATGTAAAGAAATACGAGTGTAAATGTAAACGAATACAAGTGTAACTGTAAAGAAATAGGAGTGTAAGTGTAAAGAAATACAAGTGTAAATGTAAAGAAATACGAGTGTAAATGTAAACAAATACGATAGTAACTATAAAGAAATAAGAGTGTAAATGTAAAGAAATACAAGTGTAAGTGTAAAGAAATACGAGTGTAAGTGTAAGGAAATACGAGTGTACAGAAACAAGAGTGTAAATTTAAACAAATACGAGTGTAAATGTAAAGAAATACGAGTGTAAAGATAAAGAAATACGAGTGTAAATTTAAATAAATATAAGTGTAAATCTAATAAATATGAGTATAAATTTAAAGAAAGACGAGATCTAAAAAATGAAAAAGAAACCCAACAAAACCAGATCTGAAAAAAATATATAACAAGACGATTTTATAAGACGATCGATTTGAAAAATTATAAAACAAACACCCACAACAAAACAAAACACCACCTTTCTTTATCATTAAAACACCACTCTTTTTTTTTTTAAAAAAAAAGAAAAAGTAAACGACACAGCACGATCCACTTATACACCATTAATAAAACAAACAATAAAATGATAAAACACCATCATCATCAACAACAACGACAACAATCACAACAATCAACAGCAACGACAACTAATTCCTACTTATTTTTTCAAAAACCATTTGAATAAAATCTTAGATCCTTTAAAAACGATGTATTTTTAAAAAATAATCGAACAAATGACTTAATCAGAAGATTTAGAGTCAGAATCGCCTCTTTGTTGCGGTGGTAGAGGTAGTTGAAGTGGTGGTGAATATGAGGAAGGAGGTCGACGGCGTTGTGGTTCTTGACGCGAGATCTCCGGCGAGGCAGGGGTGGGTGGTCGGATGTCGGGTGATGCTTCTTTGAGAGGCGGTGACGGCGTGAGGCGTGGTGAGATTTGGTCGGAAAAGGGAAGAGGAGAAGCATATCTGGTTGTCGTGGAGTGGTGGTGGACGGGTGTATTGTTGGTTGTTGTTGTTGTTGACGGCGGATCTGGTCGTTTTTGTTGACGGCGGTGTTGGAGGAGACGTGGGGTGTGGCTGGTGGTGTTTTGGCCGCCGTGAGAAGGTGTCGTGGGTTGTGGGTCATGGGTCGTCGGGTGATGCGAGGCAGTGAAGGAATGTGCGTGGTGATGGTCGGTGGTTGTGACTCACGACGGACAGGGGGGAGGAGCATGGCAGGGAGGTCGGGTTTAGGTAGGGTAGGGTGGGGTTGTCGGTAGTGAGGCTGAGGGGAGGGAATTTATTTTTTGATTTTTTGATTTTTTGGATTTTTTGGGTTTTTGGAATTTTTGGTTGTTAGAGAGATGGGAATGATGATATTTGTGTGATAGGAGAGAGAAGTGAGTGGAAAAAGAAGGTTTATATAGTGAAATTAGAGGTTTGATTAGTGATGGTAGTGAGGGAAAATAATTAATTAATAACAATCCCATATTTTTGGCACTAACGGGTTAGAGATTATACCTTTTGATCCCGAGCCAGAGAAGACTTTTCGCTATAGACGGAAATTTCAAAGAGAAGTAAGTCAGGTGGAAGACTTGAGTACACTTGACTACGAGCGGTTTACTTTCGCAGAAGATTTGTCCTTTGAAGAGAACACACTTATTTCTCCACCTGTTACTCCTACAACATTGAAGATGCCGACCTTGGCAAGTCATTCCGAACCCACTGTTGATTCTATTCCTAAAGGCTTCAAGCTCCCTACCACCGATAAAAGGTACTTTTGAGATCAAGCCTTCCTATATAAGCCTACTAGAGAGAAATTTATTTGGAGGAAAAGCTGGAGAGGATCCCGCTAAGCACATGGAGAAATTTGTCACATATTGTTGTTCTATTCCTTTGACAGCTGGGGTGACTCAAGATCAAGTCAAGCAAACTCTCTTTCCTTTCTCTCTGAGAGATGATGCAGCAGAATGGCTACGTAATTTGGATATGGAGACCGACGCAATCACTAACTGGACTTCACTAGCTCTTGCATTCTACAAGAGGTATTTTCCACCTCAGAAAAGTAATGCTCTGAGAAGCCAGATCACGAGTTTTAAAAAGGGTCCTACTGAGGATTTTAATGAAGCCTGGGTTAGTTTCAAGAGGCTAGTTCGATCCGCCCCTCACCATGGTTTCCAGATTTGGTTCCTTTGCAACTAGTTTTACAACGGGTTGTATGACGATCACATAGCTTTACTTGATTCTGCTGCCAATGAGAGATTCCAGGATAATACTAATGACGGTAATGCTTGGAAGTTGATTGATCAGATAGCTACTCACACTACTGAGTATGGTAACCCCAGAGGTAGCAAAAGAGGAAGTGGTTCAGATAACGCTATTGCGACACAGCTGGAGGCCTTAACGGCTCAAATAGCTGAGTTGAAGACTACTCAGTCTTTGGGTAATAAGCAAGAAACGCTTCATATAGTTTAACAAGAAGTGTCCAATGAGATATGTGGGATAGATGGCCACACTGCGGCCAAGTGTATGAGTACCATTGAACAAGTCCATGCCTTCCAGTCTTTCAAGCAAGGTACTCCCTATTCTAACTTCTTCCCAGAAAGGAGTCAGAATGTATTTGCTCAAGCCTCGCTGCAGAATACTTACATTATTCCTCCAAATCGTGATAACCAACCACAAGGAAACTTTGTTCGGTAAAATCAATGAGGTTTTCAACAGATGTAACCTCCTCCTCAAGGTCCAAGTAATGAGATGGCCGAGATGAAAGCTCTTTTGCGACAAAGTTTAATGATTCAACAAAAGTAGACGACTCAGATTTCCGAACTTATGGCTCACAACAAGACGTTAGATACTCAAGTTGCTCAAATGGCGGCTCAAAATCCTTCAAAACAATCCGGCAATCTTCCTCCTCAAGGTAAACAAGCACATAAGCAAGTTAATGCTATTTCTTTAAGGAGTGGTACCACTTATTAAAGTCCGAATGTGCCCATTAATGAAGATGTGGTTCCCTATATGCATCCTAAGGGATTGGGTAATCTCGAGTTGAGTGATGATGAGAAAGAAATTTGCAAGGATCAAACACGGGATAAGAAGAAAAGCGAAAAAACGATGGAAGGCATGGTTCCTCAATCGAGTAAGAACAAGATTGATCGAGGATCTCGCGTACTCGATTGAGTACAACATGGGCTCGATCAAGGAACCCCCTCAGATGACAAAATTTTGCGTGTTTCAGTTATGGCATTGGAAGAAAATAGGTTCCTTGATCGAGTAACCACTGGACTCGATCAAGTCATCTCTGGAACTGACGATAATGATTCTAAACCAATTACCAAAGCAAAAGAAGCCGGGCCAATTAAAATTCAACTACCTTTTCCTCAAAGATTGCAGAAATATAAGCTTGAACAACAATTTGGGAGGTTCGTGGAGGTAGTGAAGAATCTTCAAGTGAGTGTGCTATTTGCTGAATTGGTCACTCAAGTGCCGGCATATGCTAAGTTTTTGAGAGAGATCTTATCAAAGAAGCGGTCTTTTGATGAAGTTGAGACAATAGCATTTACTCAGGAGTATGCGGCCGCATTACAAGCTAACTCACCATCTAACCTAAAGGATCCAGGGAGTTTTTCTATTCCTTGTCATATTGGTAGTATAGCTATTGATAAAGCCCTTTGTGATTTAGGGGCTAGTGTTAGTGTCATGTCGTATTCTATATGCAAAAAGTTAAATATGGGTCAACTACACACTAATATGACCTTGCAAATGGCTGATAGATCTTTAAAGAAGCCTATGGGTGTCTTAGAGGATGTGCCAGTTAGAGTAGGGAAGTATTCCATTCCAGTTGACTTTATTGTTATGGATATGGCCGAGGACTCCCAAGTCCCTATTATTCTTGGTAGACCATTCCTCCACACTGCGGGGGCGGTCATAGATGTTAAGGATGGCAGTCTTACACTACGAGTTGGGGATGATAAAATTACTTTTAATCTTGATACACCATTAAAACATCCCAATTTAGAAGCTACTTGTCATATGATTAATGCTCTTGCTCCTACTATTGATGATTCCTTTGTTTATTGTTTGTACAAGAGTCAATTTGACGCCCCTGCTGCTGCGTCATATCCATGGAGCAAGGAAGTGGATGAAATTGAGAGGTTGATTTATGGAGATGAGCCTCCTCCTGAGATGGTTTACAACTGTGATGAGAGTGTTGACTTGGAGGCCGAGTTGGATGTTTTGGAAGCATATATATTCAGAGGGGAGCCCGTCGGAATTTATGAGATAAAGCAAGCCCCTTTGATGGATGAAGTGTCCTATCTCCTTCCTCAAGAAGATGATTTGAAGAGCGATGAACATACTTGCTCATATTTTACATTAGACCTTGTGTTTGATGAGCCAAAACTTTTGATGCGTGTCCTAAATATGATGTTTTACGCCCTATTTCGCACGCATTTCAGAACTCAATTATGTAGTTTATGCTACTATTTTCCCTATTTCCGTCTACTTTCGTGTTTTTGTATAATATTGCAGAAATGTGAAGAATCCAGCGGAAATCGAGCCGAATCCGTCCCTAAGTACTTAGCATTGCATTTGACATGGAGTAAAGACTCGGGAAGCAAACTTGGTGCGCGTATCGAGGCCCGAAAGACGAATTTGCGAAGTTTTTGGAGCCAAGTACCTGTTGAAGTGGTCGATAGACCGATGCTCTTGGTCGATAGACCAGAGTACGATTGTCAGAAGCTCCTGTACAGCGCACCTTGGTCGATCGACTGACACCCATGGTCGATCGACCACCCCACGATCTGACGGAAATTAAAAGACGAGAAAGCCCAATGTAATTAGGTTTTTGGAATAAAAGTTACGTAAGACTATCTATATAACGTAACTTTAGGTTTCAGAAGAGGAGGATCGAATTTTAGGGAAGCAATTTAGGGTTCAATATCGAGTTTAACATTAGGATTCATAATCATTCATTACAATTTACTTTCGTTCGTGCTTTCGGATTCTTCTTCCTGCTTTCAACTGGTTATTTTGGTTCCATTATTCAGTTTACTTTATTCATTCATAGATTAGAATTGCTAGTGTAGATTTCCCAAAGCCGAATTATCGTTTTATGTTAGTTAAATATTTAGTTAATTCTATTATGAATTCAGTAGCTTTATTTGTTAATCTCACTGTTGTCTTTGTCATAATCATGAGTAGCTAAACCCTTTGTGCTAAGATGTAGGGGACCTGTAGTGTAGGCGGTGTAAATTGGTAGACCTCAGTCGCGCCATGGTCGATCGACCGGCTTACCTGGTCGATCGACTGGCTCACGTGAGATCAGTCCCGTTTTAATTAATTTAATTGCTATATTTGACGAATCGAGTGCGCGCGACTAGTTGAATGCTTAGGAATTGACCGGCCCGATAAGATCGAAAGATGGGGAGGAAAATAGACTACTTAATTAAGACGACTAAATTAATAAGATCGAGAGATAAGTTAATTTAGATTTTGAGTTTCATTAATCAAGAACGAAAGTTAGTATTAGTGAGATTAGGGACCCGTAGCTTAGGCCGAAAGGTTGCTACCTGTTAAATTGGACCGAGAGGACTTTTTATTTTCCCGTCTAACATGTTTAAGACAGTTTACCTAGAGTTGCCGCCGTTGAAACTACAGTGAACCGACCATCTTAGCATCCCTTTAATATTTGATTTCATATATTTTCATCTATTTCTCATTTACCTGCCTTAGTTTAGTTTTAATTTTGTTACCTTTAGTCATAGAATTGTTCAAATAAAACCCCCCTCAAACTGTTACCTTGGACTAGAATTAGACAACTATTAATTACATCGCCTCTCTGTGGTTCGACCCTGACTGCCGCTATCTATAGTAGTAGTTTGGACTATAAATTTATCTTTGGTACTCTACGACGGTATCAAATTTTGGCGCCGTTGCCGGGGAGGCAATTGTTTAATTTGTAGTTGTTTTTATTTTAGTCTTTATCTTAGTTTAAGGGACATCTGTTCCTTAAACTTTTCTCATATTCTACTTGTAGTTTCTTCTTATGCGTAGGTCACAGGGTGGTGAATTACGACCGTTAGATCCTGAGATCGAAAGGACTTTGCGTGAGTTAAGACGATCATCTAGAGTATTGCCGACAGAGGAAGAGCTGAGTACTCTGTCCAGTTACTACGAGAACGCGTTATTTGAGGAGGACCCACCTTCATCTCGTATTTCCACCTCATCAGCTGAGACCGTTACTTCTCCAGATTTTCTAGAGATGGCTGAAGAAGCGAGTATAGCCAGTCACTCCGAGCCGGAAGCTGAGAATCTCTATAAGGGATTTGCATTGCCAGCTGGGACAGATAGAAAATTCGAACCGAAACCGTCCTACATTAACTTGGTTGAGAGAAACCAATTTGGGGGAGCTGCAAATGAAGATGCAGCTAAACATATGGCGATATTTATTGACTATTGTTGTTCTATACCCCCACCAGCAGGTGTGACCCAGGACCAGGTGAAAGAGACGATGTTCATATTCTCACTCCGTGATGCTGCTAGGGAGTGGTACCGAGATCTGGATCGAGCTGCTAATGGGATTACTGATTGGAACTCGCTGGCCCTAGCATTTTATAAAAGATATTTCTCTGCATCGAAGACCAATGCGATTAGATCTCAGATCACGAGTTTTAAGCAAGGACCTGATGAGGATTTTCATGAAGCTTGGGTCCGTTTCAAGAGGCTGGTGCGAACTATTCCGCACCATGGGTTCGAGCAATGGAGCCTGTGCAATCAATTCTATAATGGGCTTTATGATGATCAGAGGGCTATCCTTGATGCTGTAGCTAATGGCAGATTCCAGGAGAATGTTGGGGAGACTAAGGGTTGGAAAATTATTGAAGATATGGCCACCCATAAAGCTGAGCATGGAAACTCTAGGGGAAATCAAAGGAGAGCTGCTGAATCTCCTTCTGTAGCCGCACTAGAAGCTCTTACTGCGCGTTTTGATAAGTATGAGCTAGGAGGAGGATCTCAAAAGGGAGGTATTTACCAAGTAAACGCTATTTCAAACGGTCCTTTTTCATGCAAAAGATGTGGAGGAGAGGGACATGTTTCAGAGTTTTGTACTAGTTCGAATGAAACATGTGCTGCCTTTCAACATTATAGGCAGACTGGTACTTATCCCGACCCTTCTAATGTCTACCCCAATTTGAGGTGGACTAACCAGAATGTTCTTAATCCGGGTCCACCACCGCAGCAGCAGCAGAATTATGTGCCCCCTCATAAGCAGCAACAATATCAAAAGCCTCCCTATGTGCCTCAGCAGCAGCAATTTCAAGGTTCTGATATTTCTGAGTTGAAAAACATGGTTCAGAATTTGTCGGGTTTGCTGCAAAAGGAGTCTCTAGCTAGAGAGACTTCTACAAAAATGTTGGAGAGTCAAATTGCCAAATTGGCAAGCAAAAGTGGAACTAGAGCTCCGGGGCATTTACCGTCGCAGCCGGATCAAAAAGAGACTCTAAATGCGATCACTTTGAGGAGTGGGTCTACCCTTGATGGGCCCGATATGGTCGAAGATGCTACTGAAAAAGATGAGGCGGAACCGAGTAAGAAAAAGGCTGGAATGAACAGTAGCAAGAAAAAGACGATCAGTAGGTATGTCAGTCGATCGACTGATACACATGGTCGATCGACCAGCCCGCGTAACAGTACAGCTTCTGGTCCCGAGGAAGCAGTCGATCGACTGACCTTCATGGTCGATCGACTGAAGATACTGCTGATCGTGAACCTTTTCGTCCTCCAATGCCCGATAACTTGAGAGACCACTTATTTCGGGGTACAACGGTTCCGAAATTATTGAGGCAAGATCCAAATGCTGATGGGTCAGTTCCGGTTCCAAAATATGACCCTACGACGGTCAATGGTTCATTCCTGAGACGGTTTGAAGAAGGTTCGAGCTACAACAAAGACACGGTAGTGGATTTTCAGCCTAAGTCCACTGACGCCGGTATGAGAGACTTAGAGGAGAGGGCTAAGTTGCTTCTTACAACCCCTTATCCAGAGAGATTGGTGCCGACAAAGGAACAGGTATCGTTTAACAAATTTGAGAATGTTATTCGTAGTTTAAATGTGCAAGTTCCTTTCTTAGAATTAGTTAATCAAGTGCCTGCTTACACGAAATTTATGAAGCAGGTTTTGTCTAAAAAGAAGTCACTTGATACTGTGCAATCTGTCGCACTAACTGAGGAGTCATGTTCCTATTTGACTCACACTGCGCCTCATAAGTTAGCTGACCCAGGTAGTTTTTCAGTCCCATGTAATATTGGCACCTTTTCTATTGAGAAGGCCTTGTGTGACCTAGGGGCCAGTATTAGCCTTATGCCTTTGAGTCTTGCTAAGAAATTGAAATTGACTAGGTTTGCAGTTACTAACATGACATCAGATGGCCGATCGTTTCAGATTCACCCTATAGGAGTCTTAGAGGATATTCCTGTGCAAATAGGAAAGTTCTTTTTCCCAGTTGACTTCGTTGTACTAGATATACCCGAGGATGCTCATATTCCTATCATTTTGGGTAGACCATTTTTGCACACTGCTGGTGCAGTTATAGATGTTGGCTCAGGGACGTTGACCTTTAAAGTAGGGAAACAGTCTATTGTTTTTGCCCAAACCGCTAAGAAAAAAGGTCCTATGTGGCCAGTCACTTGTAATACGATTTCTGAAAAGAAATCTTATTTTGTGCTTTCTGATATGCCCGCCCCTATGCCTATTTCTGCTATAACACCTCCGCCCCTGATTGGGAGCAAATTGGAGGAAGATCCTTCTGTTTGACTATTGCAGGAGCTGGTTTGGGGAAGTTAGAGCCGCAAGTTGCTCCAGTTGTGAAGGAGCCAATTGTTCAAAGAGGCAGTCTAGGATGTCTGAGCTATGGAACTGATGAGGAGCCTGATGAGGAGCCAGTCAAGGTGACGGAGTCCGATTTGGATTTTGATGAGCCAGACGAGGTCATTGATTGGGAAGATGTTAGAGATGCTGATCCGTTGAGTTCTGCGGATATTGGAACTGATAGGAGTGCAGCTGAGAAGATGAGCACTGGAGAGGCTACTTCTTGTAGCCAGAAGCCGAGCAAGTGGGCCATCCCGTGGCCATTTTTGATCAACTATTAGTTGATTGAGACTTTTTAAAACATTTTATTGCTTTGTTAAACTTTTTATTGTTTTGGTTTGCGCAAGACTTCGCTTTCATAAGTTTGCTTAGGATTTAAGGACTTTAGACTGTTACTTTGGGTTTTGCGCAATTTTGGGCGTGTTATTATGTGTATTTGCAGGTTCATAGACCTTATTAGCTCAATTTATTGTGCTAATCCAAAGAAATCAGAAACTTACAGTAGGTTTCTTGGTCGATCGACTAAGCTGTATGGTCGATCGACTGGGCCGCAACTCCAGGAGCTTCTGTTCCTGTCACTCTGGTCGATCGACTGAGCTGTATGGTCGATCGACCGCTTCCCGCTGCTGTACCTGTTCGCGACCATTCCCCTGCTGTGTTTGGTCGATTTGCGGAGTTGAGGGAGTCTTTTCTCCACTATTCTCCGATCCATTTCTGTTTTCTTCTATTTTTCTTATTTTGCCCATAATTTTGCGTTTCGTAATTTACTTCTTGGAATTATGCGCGGTACTTTTGTTTCTTTTCAGGTACCTATGGTAGCACTGCTGGCTACTAAAACCTTCTAGCTCACGCTGGTTTGGGGAGGTTTCCTTTTGCTGCGCTTAAAGTCTTGTGAGTTTCCAAGTCCTTTTCATGTTTTATTTAGTTATTATTTAACGCAAAATCCCATTTCCCTTTTATTTCATTACATGATTTTGCACAATGGGGACATTGTGCGATTTGGTTTGGGGAAGGGTTTTGCATTGCATTCACATGTTTTATTGCATTCTCGTTTCACGTTTATTGCATTTCAGTTTGCATTTGTTATTTCATTCCTCTTATATATACAAAAATTCAAAAAATTGAAAAATTTCAAAAATTCAAAAAAATGCATGTTTATTTTAGCATATAGGTTGAGTCGAAACGGTAGTATTTCAATGATGACATTGCATTTGCATCTGTTTATGCCTAAGCCTTGCTAATTGACATGTTATTAGTAGAATCACATATGCATAGTCTACGAGTTTTCGTTAAATATCTTGCTGAACTTTAAACTTGACTTAGATTTTTGGTAAACTACTTATATTTCTGAGGTTTAGAGCTTATAGCTGGTGTCATTCATGACCAGTTTATCTAGGATTGTGAGTAGTTACTTCTTATGAGACATGTCATATCAATATGCATAAATAAGAACTTAATCTGCTTAATACCTGTATGCATTCGGGTTCGTGGTTAGTTGACACATGTGGAAGAGGTCACCCCTTTATTCATTTTGCCCATAAGCTCCACACTGCCAAAAATAGCCTTTTTGTCCCGTTACTACATCCTACATTTAGCCTGCCCTTGTCAAGCTAGTAGTTTATGTTCTTGGGATTGTTATTTCGTTTTTGGTAGCTAATGCTCTTTATGAGAACTTGGTAAAATGATTGAAGGGAAAGAAAAAAAAAGAAAAGAAGAAAAAAAAGGAAATTCGTGCTGTACTGTAGAAGGGCAGTCGATCGACTGGAAACAATGGTCGATCGACTGAACCCCGTGGAAAAATTCGAGAAGAAAAACAAAATCATATGCGGTAAAGCGAAAGATATTGGGTTGCTGATTTATACTCCCATGTTACATTTGTATTTTATGGGGAGTTGACAAGTTTATGATTAGTGAGTTTGTGTGCTACAATCTGCACTGTTTTATTGTTGAATCTTGAGCAAGAAGTTGGAATGAATTATTAATTTGGTTCCCTTAGTTACTAGCTTGGCTTTTAACTCTGTTTTTATCCAAATTTATCTTAGCCCTTCCTGCCCATACCTCACATATCCATATTTGCCTCGGCATGTGTCATGGTCATTTGTTTGGTTGGAATGCATATGTACGGTTGTAGAGATCATTTTCATATTAGATTGCAGGCATGTTCTTATAGGTCGTAGTTAGGTGAGTGTCATTACAAAATTACTTCTTTCTATCTTTACATATATTCACTTGTGCTTATGTGTGATATGAGCGACCCGTGAGAGTCCATAATGATAAGTCTCTATAGTTGACGGTTCAGCAGTTTTTGACGACTACATAACTCGTTTGCATGATTCATATCGCTAATTGATTGTTAGTTGTTACATTAAATCGGTTTAGGTTATTCGGTTTGCATTTCGCTCTGAGATTGAACTCGTTCCATTAGGTTTTAGGATCGAGTCTAGTTCTTGCTTGGGGACAAGTAAGGGTTTGGTTTGGGGAAGTTTGATGCGTGTCCTAAATATGATGTTTTACACCCTATTTCACACGCATTTCAGAACTCAATTATGTAGTTTATGCTACTATTTTCCCTATTTCCGTTTACTTTCGTGTTTTTGTATAATATTGCAGAAATGTGAAGAATCCAGCGGAAATCGAGCCGAATCCGTCCCTAAGTACTTAGCATTGCATTTGACATGGAGTAAAGACTCGGGAAGCAAACTTGGTGCGCGTATCGAGGCCTGAAAGACGAATTTGCGAAGCTTTTGGAGCCAAGTACCTGTTGAAGTGGTCGATAGACCGATGCTCTTGGTCGATAGACCAGAGTACGATTGTCAGAAGCTCCTGTACAGCGCACCTTGGTCGATCGACTGACACCCGTGGTCGATCGACCACCCCACGAGCTGACGGAAATTAAAAGACGAGAAAGCCCAATGTAATTAGGTTTTTGGAATAAAAGTTACGTAAGACTATCTATGTAACGTAACTTTAGGTTTCAGAAGAGGAGGATTGAATTTTAGGGAAGCAATTTAGGGTTCAATATCGAGTTTAACATTAGGATTCATAATCATTCATTACAATTTACTTTCGTTCGTGCTTTCGGATTCTTCTTCCTGCTTTCAACTGGTAATTTTGGTTCCATTATTCAGTTTACTTTATTTATTCATAGATTAGAATTGCTAGTGTTGATTTCCCAAAGCCGAATTATCGTTTCATGTTAGTTAAATATTTAGTTAATTCTATTATGAATTCAGTAGCTTTATTTGTTAATCTTACTGTTGTTTTTGTCATAATCATGAGTAGCTAAACCCTTTGTGCTAAGATGTAGGGGACCTGTAGTGTAGGCGGTGTAAATTGGTAGACCTGAGTCGCGCCATGGTCGATCGACTGGCTTACCTGGTCGATCGACTGGCTCACGTGAGATCAGTTCCGTTTTAATTAATTTAATTGCTATATTTGACGAATCGAGTGCACGCGACTAGTTGAATGCTTAGGAATTAACCGGCCCGATAAGATCGAAAGATGGGGAGGAAAATAGACTACTTAATTAAGACGACTAAATTAATAAGATCGAGAGATAAGTTAATTTAGATTTTGAGTTTCATTAATCACGAACGAAAGTTAGTATTAGTGAGATTAGGGACCCGTAGCTTAGGCCGAAAGGTTGCTACCTGTTAAATTGGACCGAGAGGACTTTTTATTTTCCCGTCTAACATGTTTAAGACAGTTTACCTAGAGTTGCCGCCGTCGAAACTACAGTGAACCGACCATCTTAGCATCCCTTTAATATTTGATTTCATATATTTTCATCTATTGCTCATTTACCTGCCTTAGTTTAGTTTTAATTTTATTACCTTTAGTCATAGAATTGTTCAAATAAAACCCCCCTCAAACTGTTACCTTGGACTAGAATTAGACAACTATTAATTGCATCGCCTCTCTATGGTTCGATCCTGACTGCCGCTATCTATAGTAGTAGTTTGGACTATAAATTTATCTTTGGTACTCTACGACGGTATCAACTTTATTCATCGTTTATTTTCTTTGCTTGGACTATTTATTGGTGCTACTTATGTCTTTGTGTAGCACATGCTCTACTTTTTGATTTACTATTACGTGCTTTAAGTTGTATTGATTGTGATTTATTTGGTCATTTGTTTTAAATGCAGAAAACTGGTTCGTGCACTAGTTACTCGATCGAGCCTAGCATTACTCGATTGAGTAACCAAGCGTTTTTGGGTTAGAAACGTAGCCAGATGATGTGGAATTGCGCGGTTAGTTATTTTCCTCTATATTTGTAGCTGGTTTGGGGGAACTCCTATTCTCTTACTCGGTATTCTCTTCCCTTATAGTTTCTTTTATTGTATTAGCTCTAGTTATTTCCCATTCCTAGGTTGCTTGAATTCTGTGTGATTGATATGCTGTAGGCGTCACAATGAGGACACTGTGATATTTAGGTTTGGGGGAAGAGGCTTTATTTATGTTTTGTGATTTACTTATTGTTATGTGCATTTATTTCAAAAATCCATAAAAATTTAAAAAATTCCAAAATACAAAAACATGTTTTTACTTTGTTTTAGGTCGAGTCTTGGTGAATTAAATAACAATGGTGTTAAATTGCATTATTTTTGCATTTGAATCCCAATATCGTTATCCATGTACATTGTTTTGACCCGTTATTCATGAAAACAAAGCTCATAACTCGAGTCTTGACCGTATTAACATGCCTTATACTAATTACATTTGACACAATTATGTTGGTAAACTACTTAAATTCTGAGGTCTATAGAGCTTCCTAGGCCAGGAACATCAATAAACTGGTCTCATTGTCAATTAGGCTTGAGTGTGGTTTCTCCTTGTGAAATGTGTAATATCAAACTGCATAAGTGTGACATTGATTTCTTGATACTTTTATTGCTTTCATTTGACTAAGTATATGTGGATAGGTGATTCTTACCGTTCAAATAAGCCTTATATCACCTTTTGTTTAGCCCGTTTGAACCCTTGTAGCCAACTTTAAATTATATCCTATGAGCTACAATCCAAGAATTTGCCTACCTTATCGGGACAGTCGCAGTTGCTTGTTTATCTTGTCTATTTTGCTATTATGGTTGGGTTGGGACTTATTGTTGTCATGTGGATATAGAAAAGTACTTTTTAGCAATTGTGTTGTATCCTTGTGTTGGAAAAAGAAAAAAAAATATATGAAGCAAAAGAAAAAGAAAAGGAAAAAAAAAGAAAGAAAAAATCGAAAAAGAAAAAAGAAAAAAGAGAATTGAAAAAAAAGGAAAAGAAATTGATTGCTTCATTTGGTTTTGTCAAGGATCAAAAGGATGGTCGTTAGAGTCTAATGCATATTTGAAGAGTACTTCATTCGCTCTCATGTGTTGTAAAGTTAGGATTATTTCTCTAAGTTGGATTCATTTGTTATCATAGATTTGGCTTTGGTTTTCGTTTAGCACTGCGACTATCGTCTTAGCTCCACATATCCATAACGTGCTTTGGCACAAACCATTTCTATCCCTTTAACCCATTTGCCACCCTTATTGTCCTTGATACATGTGCTTTTGTCTACATATTGGATGCATACTAGTTGGGGAAATCTCTATCACATTAGATTGCATGCATGTTTCATAAGTTGAGTGAGGGTTTCTACTTCTTTCTATGTTCACATATAACTCACCCTTACATACTTATGAGTGCATGAGTGAATCCGCGAAAATCCGACTAATTTGTCTTGCAAGATCGAAAGGTATTTGGCATTTGTCTATAGTATGGTGACATGAGACTTGAGCTGCGTTTTCTATTACCCGTGCCTTTAAATTTGTTTTATTGGTACAGTTTGGTCATTACTTGAGCTTGAGATTTGTATGTGCATCAACATTAGCTCTGAGTTATTTGTTCGCCATTTGTATGATTGCCTTTTGTAATGTGTGATGCTTTGCTTGAGGACAAACAAGCAAAGAGATGGTTTGGGGGAGTTTGATGAGTCATTATTATATACATATTTATGCCTCCCCTTAATTACTTTTGATACGGTTTCGTGTTAAATTATATTATTTACATGCCTTTTATGTTAGAATGTCGATACTTCCGCTATTTGATGTTTAATGCAGGAATGATGCATTTGAGGAGCAAAGGAATGAAATGGGCATCGCGGAGTGGGCATGAAGGAATACATGAAGTATGGCACGAGAATCCATAAGAATAAAGGAAGAGAAGTTAGGAAGACAACACAAAGAAAAGAGCAGAAACAGAGTGATTCCTCGATCAACTAAACACAGGCTCGATCGAGGAAGTTGGTTAATCGATCGAGTAAGAGTAGGCTCAATCAAGGAACCCCTAATTTCCAGTATTCTCTGCAATTTTCTCAAGTCGGTTATGTTTTATTATAAATACCCAAATCGTACCCTAGTTTATTTTACGTCTTATTTTACCTAGTTTCGTAGAACTACTCTAAAAACTATAAAAAAACTCTTAGTTTAGTTTAGTTTATTGTTCGGATTTTCTAAGCTTGTTCTTCATTATTATTACGGTATTGCTATTAATCTTTCCTCAACTATTACTATTCAATCGTTATTCATTTTTTATTATTATTAATCATGTTTCTTATTATTGCTATTGTTGTTCTTCCCTTTAGTATGAGTACCTAAGCCTTTAATCTACGGTGGAAGGGGATCTAGGTTGTTATAAAAGGGTTAACTTATGAATTGATTGTTAAATTGCTTTTGATTGTTGTTTAATTATCGTCTTACATCTAGTTAATTGATTACTGATCATAATTAGTTAATTAGTCTTGCATAAACTAGGATTTTCACCGAACGGGTTAAGACTAGTATAGGCCACGATAATTGAATTAGACCAACTTAATGATAGCGATTGCATGTTAAGTTTACATCTAAAAAGACATATTAGAGTCGACCGAACATATGACTTTTAATAATATAAATTGCTCAATCAATGAATTAAACCTTACCCTTGGATGACTACCTGGTGAACCCGATCCCTAGACTCTTTTATTATTATTGAATTCGTCTTATTTACTTTTATTCCATTTAGTTATTAGAAATCATACAAACAAAACCCCCAACAAAATTGGTTACTTTTAGACGAACTTAGACATTAGCAAATAGATTATTATCGCTTCCCGGTGGTTTCGATACCTGACTTACCACTCGCTATTTTGTTAGTATTAAGCTAGGATTTATTTTGATTAAGGCCAAACAACTGAAAATAATCTTATCGAGAATGCATCATTGTCGCTTATTACAAGCACATAGGAATGAAAATATTGAATTTTAGAGTATCGAGTTGCATATAATGATCTCAAGACCACTATCAAGTCTTATATATCGTGTTCAAATTGCCACTGGACTTTTTGCTTCCTGTGCCACGGAATATGCTGCATATGCTCTGAATGGAAAGTTGATGTTCTTAATATTGAGACTCAGTGTAGTAGTTTGGCTAGATTGTTTGAATTATGTGATTTCTTATATTTTATCAGTTGATAATTCCGTTAGTCTTTCTTAACACGGGCATATCCGCCTTAAAGATTAAAACGGGGTAAATAGCGCCGTTATATGTAGGACTAGTTTTCTTGCCCGTGCGTTGCACGGATATTAAAATAATGTGTGATAAATTTCATAATAAAATGGAATATAGACATATACTACATCGTTCATGTCTAAGATTTTATGTATTCCGCATGACCAACAAATAATTCCCGTTAACATAATATTGACATAAGAACAAAAGAGTATTTAATTAATAAAATACTTTTTTTTAGGAAAATAAAACCAATATGAAGTTTATATATATGATACTTGGACTGATAGTTTTTAGAATTTGTTCATTAATACCTGTTTGTTTCTCAATTAGTCAAGGTGTTAGAATATGTCAATATTTTGTATATATTTGATATGATTTGTTTCCCTTATTATAGGATAGAATTAGGTGTTAATTAGGTACATAATCCCTAATTGATAGGCAGGATAATCTGCTCCAAACTTGTACATCTTATTCTATGAATGGAGGTCACGGATTACATTCCTTACGGTTCACGGTTCTCTCTTTGGCTTTGTCACATGGTTGGGAAATTCAACAACTTGACGTCAAAAATGCATTTCTTCACGGTAATCTACAGGAAACTGTTTACAGTTATCAACCACTCGGTTATCGTGATCCTTGGTTCCCTAATCATGTATGTCTACTTAAGAAATCCTTGTACGGCCTCAAGCAAGCACCGCGTGCATGGTACACTCGCTTTACAGATTTCGTCCAATATCTCGGATTTAAACATAGCCAATGTGACCACTCTTTGTTTATTTACCGAAATGCTCAAGGTGAAACTGCATTCTTGTTACTATATGTCGATGATATCCTCCTCACATGCTCGAATGAAATACTTCAAACTACCCTCATGGAGCGTCTTGGAGGAGAATTTGCCATGAAAGACCTTGACTATCTTCATTATTTTCTTGGGATACGTGCCACTCGTCATTCAAAAGGTTTATTTCTATCTCAACAAAAATATGCGGCTGAGATTATTGATCGTGCAGGTATGAGTTCTTGCAAACCTGCTTCTACACCTGTTGAAGCTAAACCGAAGCTGAGTTCGACAGCCAACACGAGTACATGTGCTGATTCTACTCTATATCGGAGCTTAGCAGGTGCGTTACAATATTTGACGTTCACTTGTCCTGATATTTCCTATGCCGTGCAACAAGTGTATATCTTCATGCACAATCCTCTGGAAATTCATATGAACGCCCTGAAATGTATTCTACGGTACGTCCAAGGGACTATTGGTCACGGTTTATGGCTCATTGCATCTCCTCCTACGTCTCTCACATCGTATACCGATGCATATTGGGCCGGGTGTCCAGACAGTAGGCGCTCTACTAGTGGATATTGCGTTTTCCTAGGTGACAACTTAGTCTCATGGTCCTCCAAACGACAACCAACGATTTCGCGCACGAGTGCCGAAGCCGAATATCATGGCATTGCTAATGTCATATCCGAGTCATGTTGGCTCTGAAATTTGTTACTCGAATTACATCACCCATTCGGTAAAGCGACATTTGTTTACTGTGATAACGTCAGCGCCATCTACCTCGCGAGTAATCCCGTTCAACATCAACGTACTAAGCATATTGAGATCTACATTCATTTTGTTCGAGAAAAGGTTTCCTGAGGTGACGTGCGTGTTCATCATGTTCCGTCTCGTTCTCAGATCGCGGACATTTTTACAAAGGGACTTCCTTCTATTTTATTTAATGATTTTCAGGACAGTCTCAATGTTCATCCTCCTCCCGTTTCGACCGCGGGGGTGTGTTAGAATATGTCAATATTTTGTATATATTTGATATGATTTGTTTCCCTTATTATAGGATATAATTAGGTGTTAATTAGGTACATAATCCCTAATTGATAGGTGATAGGCTATCGCGTACCTATGCAAAGATAATTTCCCTAGACACAAATTAATGTAGTAATAGGGGTCGAACACAAGGAAACGGGAATTACGTCGTGAATTGCTATGGGTAGATTTTTATCAAGGTCGACTTCGATTTGGGTTTGGTTGATGATTAATAAAAATTATGATGTAAATTATATAATAAAAGAGAGTCTAAAGGTTCGGGTCACTCATGCAAAGGAGAACATATGAACATGGTAAATTCGGTACTAATAATTTTGTCAATTGTTTAGGTTTAGAGATACCCACCTTACGGCATTAGTATCAATCTTAGACCGGGTCCTAGAGAAACTCTCGTCCATGACTAGGTCGTCCTACCACACATGCTTAGTCTAATTCAATTTCGTGCCTCTCGACTTTAGAACGAATGAACAAACTTAATCTACGATTACGGCCGATAACCAAAGATTAAACGTAACAATACAAACATGTGATGGAAACAATTGAATAATATTATTATCAACCTATTTAAGCATGTTATATATTTGATATTTCATGGCTCCCCTAACCTTTAGACTAAGAAATTTAGCTACTCATACTAAAATGTAAATTGCAAACTAAATTATAAGAAATGCTAAACATGGTTGTATGATTTATACGGATTAGATAATATAACACGTAAAAGGAATAATGCTAATGTAAAATGAAGTACTTAATTGTAAACTATGTGGTAACTAAATTAGTAATGTGAAATTGCAAACTTAGAATTAGAAATACCTTAATGGAAGAGAACTTATATGGAAGAACAAATAACAATAACCAAATGCTTGAATATCAAATGCTTGAACAATAGTTTGTAGTACAAAATGTTGAAAGATTAACTAATTGAATGCTTAACAACTTGTAAATTAAAATGAGAAAACTAATGAGAGAAAATATAATGCTTGAGGCTATTGTAAGTAAACTTGGACGTGAAAATGAGATGCCTAAATCCTTGGAATACCTCTCCTATTTATAGGAGCGGAAGAGCAAAACGTAAGAAATCAATGAGCATATGGCCCCGATCGGGGTTTGGGCGGCCCCGATCGGGGTCGTGGTTATCCGGGTATTTTGGCTTAAATTCTTGTTTAATGCTTGAAGGAATCCAATGTTTGAGATAAATGATCCTTAATGCACCCGGGTAAATGCTTCATCTATCATGTTTAGAGCTCCCAAAAAGTATCCTAAGCATGTTGGAATCTTATACTTTCCACCTTGACTTGGACTTGAACATTGGGCTTTGACTTTTGCATTAGGCTTCAATTGTAATTCTCACTTCAATCCAACAAATCTTCATGCAAACACCCATTCAAACACTTCCATGCTAGTCCAATATTAGGTCTTGTTTAGCTTAGTGGACTTAGTGTACAAAATGATAGGAAAAAGCCTCTAAATGCTTAGATTCCTACAAAAACATGTTAAGACAAGCAAATACACTAGAACAACAAATATTAGCTTATGACACTATGATAAGTGCTAAATAACAAATAAAATAGAGCTAATATAGGGGATGAAAGTATGTAAAATATGCACTTATCAAACTCCCCCAAGCTAAACCCTTGCTTGTCCCCAAGCAAGAAACCAAATCCCATCAATTGCAATATCCCAAACAAGCTAAGTATAATGATTTAAAAACCCGAAACAACATGGGCAAGGGATAAAGCAAAACATGGATGAGATTTACACGACGGCGTAGCATAGAAAACTTTGAATGAACCTTTAAGCTCTTCCATGATCTTCGAACTTATGGACTCTCACGGGGCACTCAACTTTGTATATGTGAAAGGACAATTTTGTGAATGAACACTCAACTATCCTCAACTTATAACAATGTGCCCGCAATCTAATATGGTAACGTGTCAAAACTAGCAAGCAAAGACAATCAAAAGTAAGCATGATAAAGAAGCCAAGTGGGTAGGAAGAAGGCAAATAAACATGGGTAAGAAAGGGGAACAAAAGAGTTATGGTAATGTGGAGCTAAGTCAAGCTAGCAACTACCAAAATGCAAGGATGCTCAATCCCTATTTTAACCCAATTTTCAATTCAAATCATAAGAAAATTCTCCAAAATAATATGAATAATGCATGAGAATTTCTCACATCTTCTTATTCTTCTTCTTCTTCTTCTTCTTCTTCTTCTTCTTCTTCTTCTTCTTCTTCTTCTTCTTCTTCTTCTTCTTCTTCTTCTTCTCTTTTTTTCTTTTCAATGCATACTTCTTTTTTTTCATGCTTTTTCTTTTCTTTCCTCAACTTTTTTCTTAATTTTTCATCTTTTCTTTTCATCATTCTTCTCTTTCAATTTTGCGCAATTTTTTTTTTTTTTTTTTTTTTTTTTTTTTTTTTGAGCATTATCCAAACTTTGAAACAAATCCCAATTGAGCACCCAAACAAGACCAAACAAAGCTACTAGCTCAACAAGGTAGGCAAGTTATAATATAGCTAGGGAAAATGTTTGTGAAGGGGTCAAGAAAGCAATTATAATCATGTGAATGGCTCCAAAATGCTATAACAAATGAATGCATGCTTACAAAGAGATTACATGAGAACCATACTTGTGCGTTTTGATGAAACACACATCATAAGGAGACCTACACTCACCTAAGAGAGACCGGATATGGATGCATCGGTCAAAAAGAGGCTCTACCTAACCATTTTGTAACTTGCCACAAGTCAGGATCAAGCCTATTCGGTTCATTCTCCATCTCCCACCTACTATGTCAAGACATCCCCATGTAGCTAATATCCCATCATTAACGAATAAATCATTAGCAACAAGCCATTATTAGGATAAGCAAAGAGGAAAGTAGGCTACAAGCAAGCACAAAGCAAAAATTTCTCTAAAAAATTTTCAAATTTTCTACACTACATGCAAAACTACACTATATGTAAATGCAATCTCCCCCCAAGCTAAACATTACATTGTCATCAATGTGCCAACAATTCAAATTACCCAATCAAACCATCAAAATGGCTCAAAGCACAAAACAAGAAGGACTAGAGGGTATGTTTAATGGGTTGCAAGACCTAAACTAAAATGCAAAGCAATTAAAAACTTACTCAACTTGCTAGCCTCCCCCAAGCTAACATGAATTCGGGGGATGTAGATGTTTCCTTGAGATTAAGGTGAAAAATTGGAGAAATATGGAAGAGAAAAGAAGAGAAAATACCATCGAGTGTGAAAATGATCGAAAGAATTCTATACCCCTCTTTTATTTTTACCCGTATAAAGCAAAGGCCAGGAAATCACAGAACCACGACCCCGATCGGGGTTGACTGCCTCTTCGGCTTTTTGACTTGCTTCCGTGTTTGATTAATTTCCGTTTCATTATTGAAAACCACGTCCTCGAACAGGGTTCTTGCATGGGGAAGCGTGGAAAATTTACTTCTAATTCTTCTCCCTTCATTTTTCACCTAAAAATCACAAAAAGAAACATCGTCAAGTCGAACATTTTATTTCTAATCTATGAAAAACAATAAATTGCAGAAAAATAAATAAAAACAAATAAAAAGCTTGGGTTGCCTCCCAAGAAGCGCTGGTTTAACGTCCCACACGACGTAAGAAGCTATTTGATCAAGTTTTGTTCTTGAACTTGCCACCAACCAAGCTCCATTTCATAGCTCCTTTTGCATTCCGCAACCATTTGAAATTCTTCAAATAAAAATTCTCTTTCTTCTTTTTTCCACTCTTAGCAATAGCGCCCTTAGCATCATCACCTACAAAGCAAACAACACCCATATCGTCCTCCAACGGATCCGTTAGTGAGGATCCAAGCGTATTAGAGGCATAAGAAGAGTCCACAATGCTAAATAAATAACAAGACTCTTGTAACATTGGGCTTCTAATGGTGTTGTTTTTGCTAAAGGAGACCCGGTCATCACCCACTTCAAATGTTAACCTCCCATTCTTCACATCAATTAGCTCACCCGCGGTGCGTAAAAATGGCCTACCCAATATAATTGGGGTTTGTGAGTCCTCGGCCATATCAAGTATGAGGAAGTCAACGGGTATGAAAAACTTGCCAACTTTGACGGGTACATCTTCTAAGACACCTAAGGGTCGTTTTAAAGAATGGTCCGCCATTTTCAAGGTGATACTTGTGCATTTTAAAGCACCCATGTTAAGTTTCTCACAAAGAGAATAGGGTATGACACTTACACTAGCACCTAGGTCGCAAATGGCCTTATCAATGGTATATGTGCCTATAGTGCAAGGAATAGAATAGCTACCGGGGTCCTTAAGTTTCGGAGGAGACTTATTTTGTAAGAGTGCACTACACTCTTCGGTGAAAGCAATGGTCTCAACCTCATTGAAGGATCGCTTCTTTGAGAGAATCTCCTTCATAAACTTTGCATAAGAGGGGACTTGGGTAAGCAATTCTAAAAATGGGACGGTGACTTGTAAATTCTTACAAACTTCTAAAAACTTACCGAACTTACCTTCCTCCTTATGCTTTGCTAGACGATGGGGAAATGGTACTTGAACAACTTCCTTTGGAGGAGCATCCTCCACATCTTTCACTTTCTCTTTCTCATTGGGAACACTCGCCTTCTTTGAAACGACATCACTCTCCTTAGCATTAGGAGCGACTTCTTCAACAGTTACCTCATCACTTTCCTTAGGCATAGGGTGCTCAACAACTTTCGCATCAAGCTTGCTCTTCCTTTTTAGCATTAACAACCGGTGGGGAAATGGTACACGGTCCCTAACAAAAGGTTCTTCACTAACCTTCTTTTTATCATTTCCCCCAAGCTTGGCCTTTTGAACAACCACCTAATCATCCAAAGTCATGGATTGCCCATCATAGCTTGTACCACTTCTCAAGGAGATAGAATTGACGGTCTCGTGTGGTTGCTCACCTTGGGGAGGAAATTGACCGGTCTTCCTTTTAGAATTAGAAGCGGCTAGTTGAGCCACTTGTTGTTCCAACATCTTGACCACGACACTATGAGCTTGATCATTCTTTTGAATTTGAGTCAATAATTCCATTTGCATTTGGACTATCATGCCCTCGAGCTTACCAACTCCTTGATTATTTTGTTGGGCATTTTGTGGTGGATTTTGTTTGTAATTGTTTTGTGGGGGCCTTTGTTGATTTTAATAACCCGGTGGAGGGATATACTTTTGTTGTTGAGGAACATAGGCATTTTGTTGTGGTAGGGGTTATGGGTTAAGCACATTGTTGCTAGTGTAAGACAAGTTCGGATGGAATTTTGTATTCAGGTTATAAGTGTTGGAAAATATACCTGATGGATATGAACTTTGTCTTAGAGCTTGAAAAGCATTTACCTCTTCAATGGGGGATCGGCAATGAGTGGCATAATGATCCGCTCCTCCACAACCGTCACAAATGATGATTTGACTTGTTGAAGACACGACATTGAGTTGTTGAAGGGAATCTTTAGCATCTCTTTCCGCCAATTGTTGTTGAAGCAAGGCAATTTGAGCTAGCAAAACGGAGTTGTTGGAGGATTCTTATTTACCTTTGGATGACACAACTCGGAAATTGACATATTGTGCATCATGAACCGCCATAGACTTAATCATGGCATGAGCAAGGTCGGTGTCAATTTGATCAAACCTCCCATTGTTGGAGGAATCAAGAATCCTTCGGGACTCGGCACAACATCCATTGTATAAAGTTATTGCTAGAAACCAATCATCTAGCCCATGATGTGGGCATTGTCTTTGAAGCTCTTTGTACCTCTCCCAAGCCTCATATAAGCTCTCAAGAGCTTGTTGATGGAATCCGGTAATTTGGCTCCTCAAAGTTTGAGTTTTCTCCGGTGGAAAAAACTTTTGATAGAAGGCTAGAGCCAAAGTTTCCCAATTGGTGATTCCCATGGCGGTGCGGTCAAGGCTATTGATCCAAAGCTTGGCCTTGTCCTTCAGAGAGAAAGAGAAAAGTATTTCCCTTATTTGGGTTTGAGTGACGCCCGTTTGACGGATCATGGAGCAATAGTCACAAAAGTTTTGCACATGCAAATTGGGATCCTCCAAAGGACTTCCCCCAAATTGCTTCCTCTCCACAAGGCTAATGAAAGCCGGTTTGATCTCGAATTCCGGCGCGGTGATTTGAGTAGTTGTGATACTGGCCGGAAGCATGGCCGCGGTGGGATTTGAGTGATCGAAAATTTTCACCATCTTTTTGGTAGTAGATGGTGGTGATGGTGGAGATGATGAACTTGAAACCTCCTCCTCTTCAAGGGCTTCTAGATCGTCTAAGTAAGACTTTCTAGCACTTTCGGCTTGTACGGGAGAAGAGGCCTCTTTCACTTCCTTCCAAAACGTCGTCTTCTCCTAAAGGTTCTCTCGGGATCGGAATCTAGTGAAAGCAATTCTCCCTTGCGTGAGGACCTGAGCATAAGACAACAATTTCTAGAGAAGTGATAAGTAACGGTCTCAAGGAACAAGTGTTCCCCAAGACAAAGGAAAACAAGATAAAAATCGACAATTCAAAATGCAATAAAACCGTTTCCCCGGCAACGGCGCCAAAATTTGATAGGCTATCGTGTACCTATGCAAAGATAATTTCCCTAGACACAAATTAATGTAGTAATAGGGGTCGAACACAAGGAAACGGGAATTACGTCGTGAATTGCTATGGGTAGATTTTTATCAAGGTCGACTTCGATTTGGGTTTGGTTTGTTTGGTTGATGATTAATAAAAATTATGATGTAAATTATATAATAAAAGAGAGTCTAAAGGGTTCGGGTCACTCATGCAAAGGTGAACATATGAACATGGTAAATTCGGGACTAATAATTTTGTCAATTGTTTAGGTTTAGAGATACCCACCTTACGACATTAGTATCAACCTTAGACCGGGTCCTAGAGAAACTCTCGTCCATGACTAGGTCGTCCTACCACACACTTAGTCTAATTCAATTCCGTGCCTCTCGACTTTAGAACGAATGAACAAACTTAATCTACGATTACGGCCGATAACCAAAGATTAAACGTAACAATACAAA
Source organism: Silene latifolia (assembly GCF_048544455.1). Taxonomy (NCBI): domain Eukaryota; kingdom Viridiplantae; phylum Streptophyta; class Magnoliopsida; order Caryophyllales; family Caryophyllaceae; genus Silene; species Silene latifolia. The sequence goes on from NC_133536.1 coordinate 54,535,699, forward strand.
CATGTGATGGAAACAATTGAATAATATTATTATCAACCTATTTAAGCATGTTATATATTTGATTTTGCATGGCTCCCCTAGCCTTTAGACTAGGAAATTTAGCTACTCATACTAAAATGTAAATTGCAAACTAAATTATAAGAAATGCTAAACATGGTTGTATGATTTATATGGATTAGATAATATAACATGTAAAAGGAATAGTTCTAATGTAAAATGAAGTACTTAATTGTAAACTATGTGGTAACTAAATTAGTAATGTGAAATTGCAAACTTAGAATTAGAAATACCTTAATGGAAGAGAACTTATTGTAGATACCTTATTTCTGCACCTCCCGCAAACCACCCGGTGATGATTGGGCCGCATGTTTGGTACGCGGAACGATTTGTGATAGTTCGTAAGTTTATCGTCAAGTGATTGCTCAAACACTGATGTCTACCTCTTAGTTGTCATCTACGCGCCGATACGATTGTTTTGACAGTAATTAGAGTACATTTGGAGTCCGAGCCTAAAACCGTCTTCATTTTCTGATAACCGCTAAATCCCGAGTCAGAATGTTCTGGAATGTTCCGGATATTTCTATCCCATATTTCACAATCTTTTAATCTTTGGTAAAGAATTTCCCGTAATATTCATACAAAATATTAAGGAAAATAAGATTATTCCGTTATTCCTTAAATTAAACACGGAAATCTTTCTTCCGCAGGAGGAAACCACCTGGGAACAGACGCGGCAGTGCTGCGCCTCTTCCAAGAGACGCAGTGACTGCTGCGCCTCTTCCAAGAGACGCAGTGACTGCTGCGCCTCTTCCCAGGTCCTTTTATGCGTATTTTTTCGTATCTTTTCATATCTTTTCGAGATTCACTTCCAAAGTCTCTCCGAAAACCCTAATTCCTTCACGTGATTAGTATAAATAGGAGCCTTCGCTCCTCATATTCTCACGCGAGTGTCCGCCCTTCTCTTCTCCCTTTGCATTCTAGACCACGTTCTTACTTTTTTGGCGTCTACGTGCTTGAACATTCGACCACGTAAGCTCGGATCCTTCTGAGTACCAGCCTCGTTTGCATGACCGACCAATTTGACCAACTCCACAATAATCAACTTAATTAATCTTATATCGTTTTCCTCTTACGAGGGCACTTTCGTTACATTCAAGTCGAGCATCACTAGAAGATAAACTTAGTTCATCTCGTTTCGTCAAACACGTAAGTCTGAGGGTGTAAATCCTTCTTTATTTATTGTTATTTACTTTTTGTAATCATGTTGTAAGATTTATGTCGAAAGTACTTCTAAAACCGATTTGTAAAACCATGTTTAAAATCCTTTTTATGGATTATCAGAGGACAGACGTCGAGAAAGGACGCAGCAACTGCTACGCCTCTTCGAAGGGACGCAGCACCTGCTGCGCCTCTTCGTGAGGCTGCCGCAGTTCCTGCTTCCCTTCTTCTTCCTCCGTCTTTTGTTAATTCGTTTGTTTTTATTTTGTTTTCGTTCGTTCTTCAATTGATATAACGATTTGAACATAATAATTAACATGTTGTTTATCATTCATTAGTATTTAATTCATCGTTAAATCCCGAATTAAATCCCTTATAACCAATATTTGCGGGTTTTCGTCATTAAAATCAAATTCGATTTTTAGAGGTTCGATTTGTTCATATTGATTCTCTGGAATTCGATCTTTGACATATTTGTATCTTTTGTTTATCATATTCATCATTAATTCATCTTTAATAACCTATTTAATCTAATTAATTCGTTTAGTTCACCCATGTCACTAATCAATCTTTCATTCATGTAAGTAATTCATTCACATTCGGCTTTATCCATGTTTTATTGCTTTTATGACTCATTCGCATGTAATTAATGTATTAAATCACTTCTATCCTAGTCAAATATCATAATCAATCATTAAAATCACCAACGAATGTTAACGATTTGCAGTTCCGGCTTCACAGCCAGAACTCAGCCTTGGAACAGACGCAGCGACTGCTGCGCCTTTTCCAGAGGGCGCAGCTCTGCTGCGCCGGTTCCAGGTTGATTTTTGTCTCTGAACTTCCGTTCTGCCTTGACCTAGTTTAATTAGTTACGCATTAATTTACTATTATTCGTATTATCACCCTAATTTCTGTTCGTTAATTCATTTATTCATTTTTTCCCAAATTATCCGTTTTAAATGTATTTTCGACATAAATCAATTAATCCAATGTAATTATTGTAATTTTCTATTGTAATTTTATTGTATTTCATTTATCGTATTGCTTGTATGTCTTCACATGTAATTGAACTTAAATCTCAACTTCGACATCAATTGTATGCTAAATTACTTGTTCACCGACATAGCCTAATTCTCACATGTTAGGATTAAAACGTTGGATGTTGCATTGCATGCATATAATCGACAATATATCGAGTATAGATAACTTCCCTAATCATTAGTAGAGGCCGCTATCGAGGCGGGCGGGATTAGGTGTTCGATCAAAAGAGCTTTCTAATACGTACCCTCACCCCTTACTCCAGATCTCTGTGAACATCCGTGTTCATTGGCATCCACGAGAGTCATTCTAGACATAGAATGCTAAGGGTAACGAGTTCTTGGTGTTCATGTCACTACTTTGTGTCTTGACATGGCACGAGTTATTCGAACGGTTTCCAATTTTCCACAATAAATTGGTGGCGACTCCACAAATGCAAACGCTTGTTATCTCTCCCAAGCGCCCCCATGGGCCCGCGTCCACAGTTTGGCGACTCCGCTGGGGATAATACACTTATGTGTAGCCAAGGGTGAAACTTGAACAAGGTTAGGGAATAGTTTGTACAAGACAATTGTCGGTTTTCATAACTCGATCTTCCTAGATCGTTTATTCGGCCTTCCTTGGCCCAACCCAACCCATTCGACCAATCCTCCCGTCTAAACGGCCCTAATTCTTATTTGGGCCTAAGGATGGATAGCGATTGACGTCATCCATACCATGGTACCTACTCTTGTTTGTATCAAGGACCTTCACTACTTGAGGAAATGGACTAGGAATCGGCCTTACTCTTGTTTGGTACGAGCCTCTCCACAGACTTCGGGTTTGATTGTTCGGTATGGCAACCCACCCTTTAAACCAAAACCCTTTTAAATGCACTCAGCATCCCGTTATAATGCTTGTACCTTACGTGATCACCATTTCTAAACGAAACCATGACGATTTTTGTAAAATCAAAATCCTTTTAAAGTGTAAATTTCGAAAAAAAAGGCCAATGATTAGCGCAAAATCGAGTCAAAACTCTGTCCATTTGTCGAGTCAAATTTCGGACCCAAATCCATTTCGAAACCTCACTTTGAGTCCACTCCTACAACTACACTAAAGTTGACTAGGACTAACATTTTTAAAATCTTGTCATTTCTTCAAAAGCTCACTGACACAAGTGGCACACACCCACTTCATAAGTCAAAACATTTCTTTCTCAGTAAGTGTGTTAGAATGGCCGGTCGTGTTTTTGATTCGTCGTTGATCTCTTATCCAGTTCCCAAGATGCCTGAAACAAGCGACGTGAACTTCAATCAACTCCAAGATGGTAATGATCGAATCCTAACCGCGCTAGCTCAACTCCAAGTTACTCAAGACCAAGTGTATGATCGCCTTGACACCATCGAGGGCCGAATCTATACCGTAGAGATGAGGTTGCCTCCTCGGGAAAGTGAAATCGTTGATGACTTCGTGAATGACTTCAGGGACGAAAACCCTCCCATGGGTATGATTGCAGCTGAGAAACGACTCCAATACTTAGAAGAGCAATTGATGTATCTTAAAGGGGATGACATTTATAGAGAGAATAATCGCAAGTATGAGGCCGTGAGTTCCAAGTTGCCAACCAACTTCAACATGACGGATATCCCTAAATTCAAGGGGCATGAAAACCCTTTGAACCACATCCGCGCTTTCTAGGATTATATGTCTATCAAAGGCATCAAACCCGAGATGTTCTTAAGGATCTTTCCTTCATCTCTTGACACCATCCCAAAGCAATGGTTCTACTCTCTAGAACACAAGAACATCGCTACTTGGGAAGATGCCGCGATCGAGTTCGCTAAGCAATATGCGGATAATGCTGAGATCCAAGTTAACATGCGCACTTTAGAGGTTCTTACCCAAAATGACAAAGAAGGTTTCACCGACTTCCTAAGTAGGTGGAGGAAGACTAGTACCCAACTAGTTGAACGCCCGGATGAGGCTACCCTTGTGGAGAAATTCGTGGACAACCTAAAGCCCATCTATGCAAATCATTTGAGGTACCAAAACATCAAAACTTTCAAAGATTTAGCCGTACTAGGAACGAGGATCGAAGATGACATCCGAAAAGGGCTCTTGTCCAAAACGGTAGGTCGAGGATATCAAGGCTCAACAAGTCGTTCTTACGGCTCCACTAGCAGCTCCACTAGCAAGACCGATGAAGTTAGCCTCCTTGAGCCATCCAAGAAGAGTACCCCACCAAGGAAATTTACAAATCTTGGGGACACCTATTCCAATGCTCTAAAAAGGTTAATGAAACAAGGCAAACTCCAACCCATAGGCCCTACACCCGAACCAGAAAAGAAATCCAAGTTCTGGGACTAGAACTCATACTGCGAATATCATAGGGGTAAGGGACATGACACAGAAAAATACTACAAATTGAAAAATGTGCTTCAAGACATGATTGAGGATGGTCGACTACCAATACCGCCGGGAGGTAAGCCCAACAACACTCAGAACCCTCTTGGAATTCTAGTGATCATAAGTGAAGAATCTACCTTAGATTGTTCACACCTTATTTCTCCAGGCGAAGATGAGATCCACGCGATCGAGAATGAAGGGTTATACTCTACCATTTCCCCTACCATTACCGACTTCATCGCATGAGCAAGGAGTGTGGATTGGCAAGTTTCAGAATTGGAAAATGTGGTGACAACTTTACATGACCCCAATGCAACACCTAAAGAACATGTGCCACTAACTTTCTCCCAAAATGCTACTATGCAAGAAATAGTCGCCGTGGTTGATAAACTAGTCAACCAAATCACACAATTAGAGGACGAGATCATGAGAATGAGGGAACTAGGTACAGTCAATGGAGTATGGGCCGATGATGATGAAGATGAGTATCTCATTGAACACTCCCTAGTCAAGGAAATAGTCCAAAATGGTGAAGACCAAGATGTGGACCACATAACTCGTTCGTGGCGTCCATATCAAAACACTACTCAAAATGTCCAACCAACGTTATCACACCAAATGATAACGAAGATGACTCTACTGATCATTTGCTCAAGCAATTACAGAAAACAAAGGCTGATCTTTCAGTCTGGCAACTAGTAGCAAGCTCATTCCCACATCGCCAAGCTTTACTGCAAGCTTTGGCCAAACTGAATGTAGCACATAACTCCACACCCGACGATGTAGTCAACTTGGTCTTCCAAGAATCACCAAAGCTAAGTAATCCTATTACTTTCTCAGACGAAGATTTGCCGCCCTTTGGCGCTAGTCATAACTTGGCTCTCTACATCACTGTCGTTTGCTTAAAGAAGAATGTGCCAATGACCTTGGTGGATGATGGCTCCTCGGTCAACGTCATACCCCTCAAAATGGCATACAAACTAGGCATGAAAGAGTCGGATTGGACCCCTACCAATCAAGGTGTTCGCGCATATGATGGTACACGACGAAAGGTAGTAGGACTCATTAACCTAACCATAGCCACAGGGCCAATTGAGCGAAAGGTTAACTTCCAAATAGTGGACATTGAAGCTTCCTTCAACATACTTCTGGGAAGACCCTGAATTCACGCTTCCAAAGCGGTAACATCCACCCTTCACCAAAAGATCAAAATCCCACTAAATGGCAAAGTGGTGACGATCACTTCCCAGGAATGTGATACGGTCGTTTCTGTACCAAAAATAAACCTAAATACAACTAACAGAAGCTAGCAGCAAGTAGGGTCGATCTCCACAGGGAGGCAAAAATGAGATTTATCTATTTTAAATTAGTCTAAGAGTAACGGGGATTTGAATATGATTTCTAAACTAAGAGAGGTGGCAAGAGAAATTGAGAGATAAAAATAAAGGGATTAACAATAAAGAGAGAGAGAGAACTATGATTCCGGGTCATCAATGAACGTCAGTCAATCGCAGTTAAGGTCACAGATCAGTCGATGTGTCGGTCTAAGGGGCAATGAATATCTCTATTCGGTCTCAATTCGCCCTAAAATGCTATTAGCTTAACTTTCGCCCTCACTAAAGCATCCTATTGTTCACTGCAGGTCTTACCCCTTCCAACCTTTCGGTCTAGGTCAAGGTTTACCTAATTTAAAAGGCTAATTGTGTCGACTCAACTAGCAGGATACAATTATAGCAGCGATTAACAACATAGACTAAAACAACAACGACAACCTATAAACCTAATTAGCAATTAACATTAGTCCATTGAATCACCTAAATCATAGAAAGGGAATTAGCTAGACATGAATAATAAAAGATCAAGAATAAAGGAAGTAAGAACAATAAACATTAAATAAATTAAGGAGAAAAGGGAGAGAAAGAATTACAGAAATAGATATGGAATTAATAGAGGAATAAAGTAGCAGCAGTAAAAGTAACGTATGTGGTAAAAACCGAGAGGAGAAGCCCCCTAAACATGACGTCCTAACTTCCTATTTATAAGAAAATAGGATTTATTTGACCTAATGACGGAATAAAACTAAAAAGACCAAGCCCATAAGAGAATCCACTCGATCGAGTGATTTAAAACCACTCGATCGAGTAAACTAAAGCTTAAACCACTCGATCGAGTAGAGAATATACTCGATCGAGTAGAAAATATACTCGATCGAGTAAATCCTAAAATGCAACTACTCGATCGAGTAGAAAAAGGACTCGATCGAACATAATTGTACTCGATCGAGTACTTTCCAGCGCACAATTACCTGCTTCGCGCACTGAACTTCAAACGGCTTCCATTTCTTCGTTACTTGGGCAAACAGGGCGATTCCGGTGGCGTTGGAAAGCTAAGAGGACAAGCTTTCATCTCCAATTAGAATCACCTGAATATAAGTTGTAAAACTCGAGATATGGCTCTTCAAAGCAGGCACTAGCAATTTGAAGTTCTTCCTTTGCTCGCCTAGCTATATTTCTTCTTTGCGCATCTCAAAATAGCTACATTCCCGCTCCAAATTCACTCTTCCTCCAAACACATGCTAAACGGACGGTAAAAGGCTCGATTTCACTTTTTTATGGTTCATTCCTGCAAATAAGACAAAACAAACCAAAGTAGCATATTCGGGGCATTTCGTAGCATAAACTACGATAATAGCATAGAAATACGTGCATAAAAAGGCCTAAAAAGACTATATAAAATGCACGTATCAAATCTCCCCAAACCAAACCTTTACTCGTCCTCGAGTAAACTAAATGCAAACTAATGGAACGGAAAAGACAACTCAGAGCTAGCTATAACTTGTCTACTTAAACCAGTTTAATGCAAACTAAAATCAACAGTTACAGCTACAATGGTCATTACGCAAACGAATTATAAGATGTCCATTAATAAAGCTGACCTATCAACCCTGCAAGACCAACAAAATCGGACTCTCACGTGGTCACTCTTCTCTCATGAAGCAAAGGGTGAAAATATATGTATAAGAGAGAAAGAGAAAACAGTCACTCACCTAGACTGCGACCTACATAACATGCATGCAACAAAAATGATAGACGATTCAAGTACTACACATACATTCCAACCAACAATGTCCGTCACAGCCGAGGGCTTACAAATGATATGGGAAAGTGAGGTTCAGGTGAGAAAAGGCAAAACAAATTATGGGAGTGTGAAGGTAAAGCGTCAAGCTAGTACCTAAACAGGACCATATAAGACCGTCCGAATCTCAACTGACTGAAAAATAAACACAAGTGCCCTTCTTGGCACACATCTCACCACCCAATACACAATCTCCTCAAAATGATGTAAATAAAACAGAGGAGGGAGACCGTCACAAGATAGAAATAAGCACAATCGGTCTCTTTTATTCATACAACTCAATTCAAATTTTTTCTTTTTTCTTTCTTTTCTTCTTTCTGTTTCACGTGAACTTCAACTTTTTCAATTTTTTTTTCTTTTTTTTTTTTCAATTTCTTTTTTTTTTCTCTTTTCATCCTTCCTTCCTTTATTTTCCACCAACTCCAACAATACACACGAGCCAAACTTGCAGACGGAATAAACATACCACAAAAGACATACTAAACTAGCTTGACTAGGCAGGCTTAGTTTTGGATGTAGCTAATGGGTCAAAAAGGCTATATTTGGCTAAAGTGGATCTAAATGGGTGAAAAATATAAGAAAAAGGAAATTTGCAAGCACCTCCCTGCATGTGACACCGACCACAAACCTGAATGTACGCAAGTGACAAGAAATCGAATTTCATAAATGTGCAAAAGTAATAAATATGTTATGCAAGGAGTACTACTCTCAATTCCTATGCAAACTGGTCATGAATGTCACCAGTTATAAGGCTCCAAAACTCAGAATTTATAGAGTAGGTTGCCAATTTATCAGGGTCAAGTCTAAACAGTCAGCTAAATTTGAACAAAAACTCGTAGACTATGCGTATGACAAAGCTAATAACTATCAATAGAAGTGCAAGGCTCAAGTAAAAATGACAAGTTATAGTGCAGTTTCATCACGGAAATCTACCGTTCCGACTCAACCTATATGCAAAAATAAACGTGAATATTTTTTGAATTTTTGAATTTTTGAATTTTTATGAGATTTTTGATTTTTATGAAAATAAATAACAATGCATACTGAAATTAGACGTGATAACAGAAATACAATAAAAACAAGATGCAGACACATATATGGATGCATAACCTCCCCCCAAACCAAACCGTACAATGCCCTCATTGTACCAAAACATGGAAAGGAAATGCAAACTAAAAGAGAAAGAGAGTAAATACGGAAAGCTCACAAGATTGCGCGAATAAGGGACCTCCCCAAACCAGCCAGCAACGTGGGAGGTCACTAATAGCTCCGAAACATCGTCACAAGAAGCTAATCCAAGCAATGGGCGTCCAAAACAGCTCGATCGAGAGGAATAGTGGTCGATCGAGTACCTTTTTTATTTTTTATTTTTTTATTTTTTATTTTTTTTTAGGTACTCGATCGAGTAGAATATAAGTACTCGATCGAGTGATTTCAGCAGCAAAAGCTCTCGATCGAGTACAAAAAGTACTCGATCGAGTGATCCTTAGTATATTCCTGCAAAAGACGCAATAAAAACAGCCCGCAAAACTAACAAAGCAAGCATACTGATATAGTCTATGGTACGAAGACCAATTATTACACACAACTGAAATAAAATGCAATGTTTGAAAAACAACTAAAAATAAATCTCCGGGTTGCCTCCCGGGTAGCGCTAGTTTCAGACAGGTCCCAGCTCGACCTTCTTTTTCAGCCAACTACTCTAATTGAACCCAATCAAAGCAGCTCAAAGCTCGCAGCAACCTGTCAAATAGCTGCGCATGTGCTACACAAAACTGTAAGTAGCACCATAATATAGTAATAGCATAGGAAATTGAAATGCAAAATCGTTTAAGCCTAACGAATTTCCTATGACAGCTCCCAAAATCATTCACAAAATAATTCTGTCCTCCAGCTAAGGGCGGAATATAAAAGCTCAAATTATCAGCAGGTGGAGAACAAGAGAGCTCAACAACATTCAACCCAAAAACAATGCGAGTAGAATTTAAATGCTCAGACGGGAAAGAACTGTGAGGTGAAGGAATCTGGTCGGCTAAAAGAGAAGGTGGATAATCATCCCAGATGCAAGGGGCTGTAAAGTCAATTGGGTCAATCGGGTCCTCTATAATAGGCTCATCTACATTGTCATAATTATCCCATATGACCTCAAGACTATCAAAATTTTCCTCCTCACTCTCCTTATCGCTAGACTCGTCAATTTGGAGGTTCTGATAGAGGTCCTCCCAATCGTCCTCACTATCAGTGTAAGAATCATAAAGGGGTTCTAAACTATCCTTATAAAAAGGATTGTCAACCACGCTAATGGTCTCTTCTATGTCTCCGTCAGCATTTCCTAGATTGGTTTCTAAGGTCTCACCCACCCCCTCATCTGAGTCAACATGAAGAGAAAAGTTGGGTTTAAGAGATTCAGCAGCAAACCAATCAAAGAATTATAATACCTCATTTACGTGGATTCCTTAGAAATCCCACTTACCAATAGATTCTAGGTATGCTCGCGTAGGGTCATTCACTCCATGGATGATAGTCCAACATAGTTGGAGTTCAGAAAATGCATCTCATCTGGGCTCGAGCCACTCCAAAAACCTGGCTAAATAAGCACCAAAAATCTCGTCTTCTTCCTGCGGAAATCTCAGAAGGAACGACATGAGAACGGTCTCAAGGAACCGAAGCTCCTTGAGACAAGAAATAAACTAAATAAAAACAGATAAAACTACGCTGCCTCCCCGGCAACGGCGCCAAAATTTGATACGGTCGTTTCTGTACCAAAAATAAACCTACATACAACTAACAGAAGCTAGCAGCAAGTAGGGTCGATCTCCACAAGGAGGCAAAAATAAGATTTATCTGTTTTAAATTAGTTTAAGAGTAACGGGGGTTTGAATATGATTTCTAAACTAAGAGAGGTGGCAAGAGAAATTGAGAGATAAAAATAAAGGGATTAACAATAAAGAGAGAGAGAACTAGGATTCCGGGTCATCAATGAACGTCAGTCAATCGCAGTTAAGGTCACAGATCAGTCGATGTGTCGGTCTAAGGGGCAATGAATATCTCCTTTCGGTCTCAATTCGCCCTAAAATGCTATTAGCTTAACTTTCGCCCTCACTAAAGCATCCTATTGTTCACTGCAGGTCTTACCCCTTCCAACCTTTCGGTCTAGGTCAAGGCTTACCTAAATTAAAAGGCTAATTGTGTCGACTCAACTAGCAGGATACAATTATAGCAGCGATTAACAACATAGACTAAAACAACAACGACAACCTATAAACCTAATTAGCAATTAACATTAGTCCATTGAATAACCTAAATCCTAAAAGGGAATTAGCTAGACATGAATAATAAAAGATCAAGAATAAAGGAAGTAAGAACAATAAACATTAAATAAATTAAGGAGAAAAGGGAGAGAAAGAATTACAGAAATAGATCTGGAATTAATAGAGGAATAAAGTAGCAGCAGTAAAAGTAACGTATGTGGTAAAAACCGAGAGGAGAAGCCCCCTAAACATGACGTCCTAACTTCCTATTTATAAGAAAATAGGATTTATTTGACCTAATGACGGAATAAAACTAAAAAGACCAAGCCCATAAGAGAATCCACTCGATCGAGTGATTTAAAACCACTCGATCGAGTAAACTAAAGCTTAAACCACTCGATCGAGTAGAAAATATACTCGATCGAGTAAATCCTAAAATGCAACTACTCGATCGAGAAGAAAAAGGACTCGATCGAACATAATTGTACTCGATCGAGTACTTTCTAGCGCACAATTTCCTGCTTCGCGCACTGAACTTCAAACGGCTGCCATTTCTTCGTTCCTTGGGCAAACAGGGCGATTCCAGTGGCGTTGGAAAGCTAAGAGGACAAGATTTCATCTCCAATTGGAATCACCTGAATATCAATTGTAGAACTCTAGATATGGCTCTTCAAAGTAGGCACTAGAAATTTGAAGTTCTTCCTTTGCTCGCCTAGTTATCTTTCTTCTTTGCGCATCTCAAAATAGCTACATTCCCGCTCCAAATTCACTCTTCCTCCAAATGCATGCTAAACGGATGGTAAAAGGCTCAATTTCACTTTTTTCTGGTTCATTCCTGCAAATGAGACAAAACAAACCAAAGTAGCATATTCGGGGCATTTCGTAGCATAAACTACGATAATAGCATAGAAATACGTGCATAAAAAGGCCTAAAAAGACTATATAAAATGCACGTATCAGAATGCCTTTGAACCCTGCCCGAAGAAACACCTTCGCACCTTACAAGGAAGGCAACTAAAAAAGAATACCACTTGGACTAGGATATAAACCCACTAAAGAGGAAGTTCTCGAGATGCTTGCTCAAGTTCAAAACCGTAAACATGTAGGAGTCTAAATGCGACCAAATCTCCCAACTCTAAATGGATAATTTGTTAGGGAAGGAAGTCAAGAACTCTTTCACTGATTTCCCGAACCTTGGCACCATCTCGGAAGGAAGCTAGCCGGAATCGAGATCTTTCACGATTGCTACTTCATTCCTCCAGAAACGGTTCCTACCGTCAAAGCCCGTCAAGCACCTTGCTTAGACGAACAAGCTGTTAGTCTACTATTTGGAGAAGATCGATTTGTTATAGCCGCGCAGGATGAGATCATTACCATGATACTTCAAGACAACCACTTCAACCCGACCGCGTTAATCACAGAAACAAACGCGAACCAGCAGAAAGGATGGAGAGAATCAATCAAGTGGACCAACAATCAAGGAAGACTCTTCAAGCTCACCACTGGAGAAGGAGAGATGTTCAAAGGAGAACCAAAAGACGATGAATTCGAGTCAGAGTCAGAGTCGGAGTCAGAGTCGGAGTCTAGAGAAGTCACTAAGGAGTCTCCTCCTGTCGTCACCTCCACTCCCTTTGTTTCTCCTAGCTTAGCCTCAAATAGTAACGGTAGTTCGGAAAATGTCCCAACAACTGTCCCTTTACCGCCGCTGACCACAGATCAGATGGCTTATTTGTTTCAACTTTTCTCAAACTTTAATATGAATAAATCAGGTTCTGCTTACTCTTTGTGTTATCTTGAATGCAATTCTGTTTACGAAGATACTGAGGATGACCCAGACCCAGACTCAATTGAGATACCTCCCTACATAGCCAAGAAAATAATGCAACAGGGGGAAAGGGGACCAGTAATAGAGAACACCGAACCCATCAATATAGGAACTGAACTAGAACCTCAAGAACTTAGGATAGGGACTACCTTGAGCTCTGCCGAAAGGGCCAGTTTCATAGACCTCCTACACGAGTTCAAAGATGTTTTCGCTTGGTCCTACAAAGACATGCCAGGGATCGACAGGGATATCGGTGAACATAGAATCCCATTTAAGCCAGGTTTCAAGCCCGTGAAACAGAAGCTTCATCGAATGAGGACAGAATGGGCTCTCAAGATTAAGGAAGAAGTCGATAAGCAATTCAAAGTCGGGTTCATCAAAGTTTTCGAGTACTCTGACTGGGTAGCCAACATAGTACCCGTACCAAAAAAGGATGGGAGAATCCGTGTTTGTGTTGATTTTAGAGACTTAAACAAAGCAAGTCCTAAAGATGACTTTCCTCTACCACATATCGACATATTGGTGGACAATACCGCAGATCACGCGTTACTATCCTTCATGGATGGGTACGCGGGTTATAACCAAATCAAGATGGCCATAGAAGACATGTATAAGACCGCCTTTGTCACTCAATGGGGAACCTATTGCTATACGGTCATGCCGTTTGGGTTAATCAACGTCGGAGCTACATATCAACGCACCGCAACTACACTCCTACATGACATGATGCATAAAGAAGTCGAGGTGTACGTAGATGACATGATTTTCAAGTCCAAGGATAGAGAGGGGCATATTGCGAACCTTCGCAAATTCTTCTCAAGGCTACAAAAGTACAACATGAGGCTCAATCCTCAGAAGTGCGCATTCAGAGTAACATCTGGCAAACTCCTGAGATACGTCGTTAGCCAACGAGGTATAGAAATAGACACTTCCAAGATCAAAGCTCTGATCGAAATGCCACAACCTCAAACGGAAAAAGAAGTCAGGGGATTCCTGGGAAAGGTGCGATATATAAGTCGATTCATATCGAAACTCACCATGATCTGTGAACCTATCTTCAAGAAGCTCAAGAAAACAGATCATACCATGTGGGATGATGACTGTCAGAAGGCATTCGACCGAATCAAGGAGATATTAGCTAAACCACCCGTGCTCATGCCACCTCAATGATACGTGCTTTTTATATAGTCTTTTTAGCCTATTTCAGCACGTATTTCTATGCATTTTTATACTGTTTTTATAGTATTTTGCCCCGAATTGGCTACATTGGTTCGTTTTGTCCATTTTGTAGAAATGAACGAGAAAGTAGTGGAATCGTACTCTTTTTCGTCCTTTTTGCATGCATTTAGAGGAGACGGGATTTTTCCAGAGTGAGATACTACGTTGGAAGTGTCATGGCACGGATTACGAGGCATTTAGGCGTGGACTTGAGCTGATTTGAAGTCAAAGAACTCGATCGAGCAGTTCTACCACTCGATCGAGTGGTTTCTACGTCCTCTGATGGTCGATCGAGTGGTTTTCCACTCGATCCTTAGCTTGCTGAAAGACTAGTTACTCGATCGAGTAACTATCTACTCGATCGAGTAGATGCTGCTGAAGATTTGCTCGATCGAGTGGTTTTAATCCACTCGATCGAGTGGTTTTGCTATTATGGGCTTTAATTAGCCCGTGTTATGTTTTATTCCGCAAAAACTTAATTATTTTCTATTTAAGCAAGCTTTAGTTAGGTCATTAGTATCAATTTTTATTCACTACTTAGCTCTTATCAAAACTTTACTGCGTTAAACATTCTTCTTCACTGTAACTTTACCTTTTCGGTTATTATTGCTCAGATTCGATTGTTATTTACGCCGGATTCGCTTGATTGTAATTCCTTTCTACTCTCTTATTAATAATTAATTATTGTTTGCTTTAATCATTTGTTTACTTCGTTATTTATTCTGCCCTAATTTTACTTTTATGCAATTTTATTGTTATTTCATAATGTTTACTGCTGGGAATTTATCTGCTGTTAGTTTAATTAGCGACATGAGTAGCTAAACCCCTTTCATGTTGGGATTAGGGGATCTGCGGTAGGAATGTGACGATGTAGTGAATGAATTAGATGAATTGATTACTAGACTCTGTCACCATAGCAATTTAATTGTATTTTTCGACTTAGTTGAGTGCACACTTCTGAGTCATCCTTTAATCTGGCTAAAATTAATCCTAGATCGAAAGATTGGACTAAATAGGCCTGCTATGAACGGTAGACTACCCTGACGAGAATGAAAGTTAAGTTAGTGGTATTTTAGGATAGAAAGTGGACCGAAAGGACCTTTCAACATCCGTCTTACATTAATTCGTCTGAGTCATTTACAGCTGAGTCACTGGACTACCGTAGTGAACCGAGATCCTGACCTGTCCCTCTCTATCTGATAGTTTTATCTTATTTCTTGCCTTTATTGCTCTTGCCCTTTATTTCTCTTTCCTTTAAAACTTCGTAGTTTAGATAACAATTCAAACAACCCCCCCCATTTGTGACCAAATAGATGGACTTCTACAGATATCTTGCCTCCCTGTGGAGATCGACCTGACTTCCCTAGCTATATAGTTTGTTTAGTTAGTTTATTTTTGACAGGTACACGATAGACGTGTCAAATTTTGGCGCCGTTGCCGGGGAGGCAATTGCCCTATTTGTTTTAGTTCCGTTTATTTTATCCGTCTCAGGGAATTTTTATTCCTTGAGGCAGTTCTTATTCATTTCCTTTCAGTGTTGTTTATGCCCAGGTCAGACAGGTTTGAATTAGTTTCGTCTGATTCAGAACCAGAGAGATTATTCAGGCATAGACTTCGTCCGTAGAGGAAATCACGAAAGGAAGACTTGAGTACTTTCGAGCAAGAGCTACATCACTCTCTTTTCGAAGAAGATAGTTCGATTTCTACAGTAAAGATGCCAAAGCTTTCTAGTCACTCAGTGCCTAAAGCATCCTCTATTCCGAAAGGTTTCAATCTCCAGACTGAGGATGGGAATACATTCGACATTCGTCCTTCTTATATAAATCTGGTGGAGAGAAATATTTATAGAGGTGTGGCAGGTGAGGATCCGAGGAAGCATATGGAGACCTTTACCGATTACTGTTCTACTATCCCCGCCACTAAGGGGGTAACTCAAGATAAGATTAAGGAGGTTTTATTTCCTTTCTCTTTAGCTGACTCAGCCAGGGAGTGGCTGACTGACTTGGACCGCACAGCTGCTGGGGTTACAGATTGGGAGTCTCTTGCTCTTGCCTTTTACAAGAGATATTTCCCTTCACAGTGCACCAATCTGCTGAGGGTCAAGATTACTAGTTTCAGGCAGGCTCCCGATGAAAGTTTCTATGAGGCATGGTCACGATTCAAGAAGTTGGTGAGGTCTATTCCTCACCATGGTTTTGACCCATGGTTTCTAGCTAATCAATTCTACAATGGGCTGTATGATGACCAAAAGCCATACTTGATGCGACATCTTATGGGAGATTCCAGGAGAACACCGATGATGACAAGGGGTGGTCTCTTATTGAAGAGATGGGTAATCATAGTGCTGAGTATGGAAACCCGAGGGATGGGATTAGAACAGTTCATGAAGTTGATAAGCAGGTTTTGGCTCAGCTGGAGACCATGAATGCTAGGTTTGACAAGTTGGAGTTACAAGCTGTTGGGGAGCCTCAGACGGTCCATGTTCTTACTAGAGGAGAGACCATTTCATGTGAGAGATGTGGGGGTAATGATGGCCACACTGCTGTTGGCTGTCTTGTAGAGAAGGAACAAGTCCTTGCCTTTCAACAATATAGGCAAGGAGGGGGTTCCTATTACAATAATCAAGGGGCAGTCCATCCCAATTTGAGGTGGACTAGTCAAAATGTACTTAATCCTACTCCTCCTCCGCATCAGCAGCAGCCTTATGTTCCTCCACACAAGAATCAACAAGGCTATCAGAAGCCTCCTTCCTTTGCTCCTCCTAACCACGGTGCATCATCTTCCGGTGGGGTGAGTGAAATTGATGAGCTTAAGTCCATGTTGCAAGCTTTTACAAAGCAATTTCAGCTGAGTGATCAACAGAAAGATGCGTCCATTAAGGCACTTGAAACTCAAGTTGCCCAACTAACCATGAACCAATCCTCAAGAAAGCAGGGTCAATTAACGACTCAAAATGAGAAGAATCCACATGAGACGGTAAATTTCATCAATCTGAGAAGCGGTCGTTCATATAAGGGACCGGAAATGCAAAAGTCAGACCCAAGGAAGGCTAAAACTGATGGTGAACAGTGTCCTGTCGAAGAAAGTGAGCTCACGGCAAAGCAAGTGCTCGATCGACTAGTTTCAGGTGGTCGATCAAGCAGATTTGGTGAAGAAAGTGGTCGATCGAGTAGTTTTTCTACTCGATCGAGTGAACAGGAAGAGCAGATTGGTCGATCGAGTAGTTTTTTTACTCGATCGAGTGAAGAGCAAAATGGAGTTGCTCGATCGAGTGAAAATTTTACTCGATCGAGTGATATTATTGAAGATTCTACTCGATCAAATGGGTATATTGGTCGATCGAGTAGTTTTGATGACGGGAAGCTTATTCGAGAGCCTGCTAGTGCTCGCTTAAGCGATAAATCACCGGAAAGACCTCGTTCGAGAGGTAAGAAGCGTCCAAAGGATACAGAACTTGCTCCGGAAGATACATTGGAAGAGAGAAACAAGGGACTCGAGATACCTATCACGGTTCCCTTCCCGAGGCGTTTGCATAATACTAAGGCCAATCAACAATTCGGCAAATTTGTCGAACTTCTGAAAAGCTTGGAAGTCACTGTGCCGTTCACTGAGTTGCTGACAAAGGTACCCTCTTATCTTAAGTTTATGAAAGAAATTTTATCGCGTAAGAGGAGTATTAGTGATAGTGAGACCGTAGCTTTGACTGAGGTGGGGTCAGCCCTATTTCAAAATAAGTTACCTCCTAAGCAGTCAGACCCGGGTAGTTTTTCAATTTCGTGTCATATCGGTACCTATTTGATTGATAACGCGCTATGCGATTTAGGCGCTAGCGTGAGTGTCTTACCGCTGTCTCTAGCTAAGAGACTTGGTTTGACAAAGCTGAGTTGCACTAACATGACTGTCCAGATGGCCGACCGTAGTATATCACGGCCACTAGGTATAGTAGAGGACGTACCTGTGAGGATCGGGAGATTCTTTATTCCCGTTGATTTCGTTGTCTTAGACATCCCTGAAGATGCACACACCCCTATTATTTTAGGGAGTCCATTTTTGTCTACTGCTCGTGCAGTTATCGACGTCAAGGGGAAGACTTTGACCTTTCAGGTAGGGGATGAGGAGCTGATTTTTCATCAGTCTAAGTCCCGGAGGGCTCCCATGCAAGCTCAGCCTTGCAATGCTCTCTCTTCTATTGACCCTATTATTGACACTCCAGATGGAAATTTGGAGTATTGTGCTGCAATTGTTACCCCTCCGCCTCAGATTGAGAGCAAAAAGGAGGAAAGTTCGTCTGTTTTCCTTGCTGCAGGTATAGATGAAAGAAATGAAGGAGTGGCCAAAGGACAGTGTGCAATTATTTTCAATCAAATGGGAGATGTTGACGCTACAACTGGTGATAGAGGAGCAAGGACGAGGATAGTTCGTGCTTATGTGGATGTGAACTACTCCCCTCCTACCGTTTCAAATGATAATTCATGCTCATGGAAGTTGAAGAGGACAATCAACGTTGCTGAGATGACGTCCTCCAGTCAGGAGCCCTTCAAGGGGCTACTGAATTGCATTGGGAATTGAGCGGGGAAATGCCCCGTGTAACACTTTGTAATAAATGATTTTTGAATTTTCCGTTGAATTTGTTTTATTGCTTTTAATTAGGACAATTAGTTTATAGACTGTTTTTAGCGTAGATTTAAGACTATAGACTGTTCCTATGCGTATTTGGTATTTTGGGATATTTTTGCACGTGTTTTTATGCAGGTTTGGGGAAGTTTTACGCATTCCAAAGGAAGAAATGACGAAATTCAAGAGCTTACGCGAGAAAAGAGCTCGATCGAGTACTTTTTGTACTCGATCGAGTGAAAATATGGTCGATCGAGTGCTTCTTCTGGTCGATCGAGTAAAGCAATAAATGGGAGTTCTCGATCGAGTAGAAATCTACTCGATCGAGTAGATGGATCCGTACAGTGTTCGATCGAGTGGTTTAAAACCACTTGATCGAGTAAAATGCACAGGACGCAGGGAGTTTTTATTCCTTAAACTCTTTTGTTCTTATTTCTCATTCATTTATCCCCTATTTTCGTCATCTCCTCCATTTTTTGCGATCAAAATCAACCCCAATCCCCATTTTTCTTGTCCAAGTACCAAATCCGCCTCCTACAATCTGTTACTTGTCAATTAATCTTTCAAAGCCCCTAATTTCCCCTTAATTTGTGTTCATTTTCACGGTCTTAAAGGCGGGTTAGGGTTTGCGATTTTTTCGAACAAAAATCGTCTTTTCTTGCTTGTTTATTTGAAGATTAATTGCAATTGTAGGATTTTTTCTCATCAAGTAAGTGATTTCTACACCCTCTTTGCATTTTAATTTCAATTATTTTGAATTTTATGAGGTAAAATTAAAATTAGGGTTTGAATATCCATTGTTGGTCGAATTTTCGACCTTAATTGTCTCTATTCGCCCTTAATTGTCTTACTTGATGATATATCCGCATTCCTCGTTGTTGTTGTATGATCAATTCGAATTTTGCGCGAGATTTTCGCGATTAGGGTTGTTTTAGTCGAACTTTTCGACTGTCAGACGGGTTATATGCTGCCATGGTTTAGTTAACCTCAGTTGTTGTTAATTGTTGCTGTCATTACCTGCTATCCCGTTCCCTACCGCTGTTTACACGCTGTAATTCGAAATTTTTGAGGAACTGTTGGGAATTATGTGATGTAGGTCGAAATTTTCGGCTGGTAGGGGGTTTCACATGCTGTTTCTGCCGATTTTCGCCACTATTAGCCGCTGTTTCTTATCATGCCCCTACCCTTGTTACAGGATGGAGTCTAGTTCGTTACCTTCCACCAGCTCCACTTCTAGCTCGTCCTTGAGTGAGACGGTGGCCCCTGCTATTGCCACCGCCTCCGCGTTAGTCACTACTGCAGCCCCACTGTTTCTAGTTTCAGCTGCAGATACAGTTTTTGCTACAGCTAGCTCTGCTGCTAGCTCAGTTCAGGCTGCCACTTCCTCTACGGTCACCACCACTGCTAGCACTGCTGCTAGTTCCTCTTCAGTGGTGGCCACAACTGCCACTACCTCTGCACCAGCCTCTACTTTTACACCTGTGGTGGACTCGCCCGCAGTTACAGCTGCTTTTAGAGCAGCCCTGGTCCCTCACACCGTCGCTGCACGGGCTTCTGCTTTGAGTTCCAAAGGTCGGGGTCGTAGACAGTCTCAAGCTACGCCAACTCCTGTTACCTCTACTTCCGCTCCTAGCACTTCTACAGCTGCCGCTTCTACTTCTGGCACAGTCACGGTCCGAGGTGACACTTCCCTCGACCCTCACCCAGACTATCCGCAGGTACATTTCGTTAATGCTTTACATCGCAAGAAATTTTATAACCTGCTGCGTTGTGTGCATGTACCCTCCCGATTTCAAGAGAAATCGGCACTTGAGAGACTCGGTATCTACGAGTCGGTTTGTGACTTACTACGGGGCACGGGGATGGCCGGGCTCATCACTATGAGCGGCCGCACTTTTCTGGAGCTGAGCCTCGAGTTTCTCAGCTCCTTTACCTTCTCCTCTGGGGCACACGAGGCTGACCCCGATAGTTCTTCAGTGTCTTTCCGGTTGTTTAACCGGACCTTTCCGATGACCTTAGCGGAGTTTGGTAGGTTACTTGGCCTTTCCTCTACGGGCGCGACTGCCGCCCCTAGGAGGGTCTTCCGTCAGCTTTGGAGGACCCTGGCCCAGACCACTTTTCAGGAGCGAAAGCTCCATCAGGTCCACCTTCCCCCTGTCCGTTGTTTCCTTAGACTGATGGGGAGCACTATTTTCGGCCGAAAGGAGCCGAACAACATGACAAACACCGAGCTCTCCATCTTGGGCGGTTACCTGAACGTTGACTGCGAGGGTCCTTTTACCCTCAACATTGCTTACTTGACCGCCCAGTACCTTTAGAGCCAGGGGCTGAAGGAGACGGGAACTATTGCTTGCGGTGGCATAGCCACCATTCTTGCCCGTCGCCTTTTCCCTGTTTGGCCCCGTGACTTGCAGTACCTCGAGGGAGAGAGGCTACTGAGTCTGGATGCCATGCTTGCTCAGCATTGGCTGACCTCAGACTACCAGACATGGAAGATTGATGGCTCCTTGTCTGTTGACTTACCTTGTGACACTCTCCCCCGTCTTGAGCCCTTCCCCACTGTTGCTAGGGGCGCCCGTCTGCCACCACTGGCTGACCTTCACCTTCCACTCCGACCTACTCCCACTGCACCCGCCGCTAAGAAGCGGCGACTTGAGACTGGAGAGGGGTCCACACCTTCAGGGAGTACCCAGCCTTCCACGGCTACTCCCATCCCGACCCCAACTCCCACTACTACTACCACTCCTACTCCTACTCCCGCTCCCACTAACAAGACACAGGCTCAGCCGGTCCTACCGGCTACTTTCGTACCACCTCCTCCATTTGTGGCGCCCGCGGTCCTGGACCAAGGGGGCGCCGTTTACGGTTTGTAGATTGAGGTTGCAGAGCGTCAGGCTCGTATGGAGAGGGACTTGGCTCTAGCCTTGCACCCTCTGTACGAGTACCACTTGCGGCGACACCGACCGATCCCAGAGGGTTGGCCACACCCTTCCTTCTTCCGGTACCCAGCTGAGGGGTACCCGGTTTCTGACGAGGAGGAGGACGAGGACCCGGAGGTGGCAGTGGAGAGAGCTCGTGCTGAGGAGTAGAGGAGGAGAGAGGAGGAGAGAGATCCGGAGTTTAGGGTGGAGGACATCCGTGACAGCGACGGCGACGACGACGACGAGTAGCTACTGGTCTACTCACTTCCCCAGTTTTCTGGCTGGTTTGGGGAAGTTCGTATTTCGTATGTATCTCTTACTCTTTTATTTTGTCTCCTTTTTATTTATTGCTTTTATTTTGTTTTGGTTGTGTATTCCCGTTCCCCTGTATATATCTGCTAGTGTATGCTGGAGGACAACGAGGGCGTTGTCCATTTTGGTTTGGGGAGGGTATTGTATCCTTTTGAGTCTGCATTTGCATTTGTTTTTGCATTCACATTTATTTTTCAGCTTGCATTGTTGTTTATTTTCATTAAAAAAAAATCAAAAATCCAAAAAATTAGAAAATTTCAAAAAATCAAAAAAACTTCACGTTTATTTTAGCATATAGGTTGAGTCGGAACGGTAGATTTCCATGATGATAATGCACTATAACTTGTCCTTTTGCTTGAGCCTTGCACTTTTATTGATAGTTATTAGCTTTGTCATACGCATAGTCTACGAGTTTCTGTTCAAATATAGCTGACTGTTTAGACTTGACCTGATAAATTGGCAAACTACTTGATAAATTCTGAGTTTTAGAGCCCATAACTGGTGACATTCATGACCAGTTCATTAGGAATTGAGAGTACTACTCTTTGCATAGCATGTTCATCTTTTTTGCACTTTTATGACATTCAATTTCTCGTCAAATGCACATATTCGGGTTTGTGGTTGGTGTCACATGCAGGGAGGTGCTTGCAAATTTCCCTTTCTTTATATTTTTCACCCATTTAGCTCCACATTAGCCAAATTCGCCTTTTTGACTCATTAGCTACATTCCAAATTAAGCCTGCCTAGTCAAGCTAGTTAGTATGTTCTTTTGGGTATGAGTTTTCCGGTTGCATTTTGGCCCGTATTTCTTTGTTTGGAGTTGTTGGAAAATTGAGGAAGGAGGAAATAAAAGAAAAAAAAAAGAATAGAAAAAAAAAGAAAGACGTGAAAGAAAGAAAGAAAAAAAAAAGAAAAAAAAAACAAAACGAAAAAAATGAAAAAGAGAAAGAGCTGGAACGTGAGAAAAGAAGAAGAAAAAAAGAAAGTTTGAAAAAAAGAGTTGTTTTATTTGAGTTAGTTCTTTCAGACGGTATTAAAAAAGGGAAGTTTGTGACCGTCTGACTCCTCCATTCTTATTCTATATTTTTGAGGAGATTGTGTTTGAGTTGAGTGAGTTGTGTGCCAATCGAAGGGCACTTGTACTTAGTTTTTCAGTCAGTTGAGATTCAGATGGTTTATTATGGTCCTGTTAGGAACTAGCTTGACGCTTTTACCTCCACATTTCCATAACTTGTTTTGCCTTTTCTCACCTGCACCTCACTATTCCCATATTATTTGTAGGCCCTCGGCTGTGACGGACATTATTGGTTGGAGTGTGTGCATTAGTACTTGAATTGTCTTTCATTTTTGTTGCATGCATGCTATGTAAGTCGCAGTTCGGTGAGTGACTGTCTTTTCTTCTCTTTTTTACATATAACATTCACCCTTTGCTTCATGAGAGAAGAGTGACCACGAGAGAGTCCGATTTTGTTGGTCTTGCAAGGTCGATAGGTTGGCTATATTTCTGAACAGCTTATAATTCGTTTGCGTATTGATTGCTTAGCTTTAACTGTTAATCTTTGTTGCATTAAATTGGTTCAAGTAGACGAGTTAAGCTAGCTCTGAGTTATCATTTCCGTTCCATTAGTTGCATTTTAGTTTACTTGAGGACGAGTAAAGGTTCGGTTTGGGGAGATTTGATACGTGCTTTTTATATAGTCTTTTTAGCCTATTTCAGCACGTATTTCTATGCATTTTTATACTGTTTTTATAGTATTTTGCCCCGAATTGGCTACTTTGGTTAGTTTTGTCCATTTTGTAGAAATGAACGCGAAAGTAGTGGAATCGTACTCTTTTTCGTCCTTTTTGCATGCATTTAGAGGAGACGGGATTTTTCCAGAGTGAGATACTATGTTGGAAGTGTCATGGCACGGATTACGAGGCATTTAGGCGAGGACTTGAGCTGATTTGAAGTCAAAGAACTCGATCGAGCAGTTCTACCACTCGATCGAGTGGTTTCTACGTCCTCTGATGGTCGATCGAGTGGTTTTCCACTCGATCCTTAGCTTGCTGAAAGACTAGTTACTCGATCGAGTAACTATCTACTCGATCGAGTAGATGCTGCTGAAGATTTGCTCGATCGAGTGGTTTTAATCCACTCGATCAAGTGGTTTCGCTATTATGGGCTTTAATTAACCCGTGTTATGTTTTATTCCGCAAAAACTTAATTATTTTCTATTTAAGCAAGCTTTAGTTAGGTCATTATTATCAATTTTTATTCACTACTTAGCTCTTATCAAAACTTTACTGCGTTAAACATTCTTCTTCACTGTAACTTTACCTTTGGGGTTATTATTGCTCGGATTCGATTGTTCTTTACGCCGGATTCGCTTGATTGTAATTCCTTTATACTCTCTTATTAATAATTAATTATTGTTTGCTTTAATCATTTGTTTACTTCGTTATTTCTTCTGCCCTAATTTTACTTTTATGCAATTTTATTGTTATTTCATAATGTTTACTGCTGGGAATTTATCTGCTGTTAGTTTAATTAGCGACATGAGTAGCTAAACCCCTTTCATGTTAGGATTAGGGGATCTGCGGTAGGAATGTGACGATGTAGTGAATGAATTAGATGAATTGATTACAAGACTCTGTCACTATAGCAATTTAATTGTATTTTTCGACTTAATTGAGTGCCCACTTCTGAGTCATCCTTTAATCTGGCTAAAATTAATCCTAGATCGAAAGATTGGACTAAATAGGCCTGCTATGAACAGTAGACTACCCTGACGAGAATGAAAGTTAAGTTAGTGGTATTTTAGGATAGAAAGTGGACCGAAAGGACCTTTCAACATCCGTCTTACATTAATTCGTCTGAGTCATTTACAGTTGAGTCATTGGACTACCGTAGTGAACCGAGATCCTGACATGTCCCTCTCTATCTGATAGTTTTATCTTATTTCTTGCCTTTATTGCTCTTGCCCTTTATTTCTCTTTCCTTTGAAACTTCGTAGTTTAGATAACAATTCAAACAAGCCCCCCCCCCATTTGTGACCAAATAGATGGACTTCTACAGATATCTTGCCTCCCTGTGGAGATCGACCTGACTTCCCTAGCTATATAGTTAGTTTAGTTAGTTTATTTTTGACAGGTACACGACAGACGTGTCACTCAACGAGATCAACCTCTTGGTTTATATCTCACAGTAACCGAAACAGCCATGGGCGCCATGCTAGCTCAAACCGTAGGAAAGGATGAAAGGGCTATCTACTACCTTAGTAAGAAGTTCTTGGAGTACGAGTGCAAATATTCACAACTCGAAAAGACATGCCTCGCTCTTGTGTGGGCCACGAAGAAGCTACGTCATTACATGCTTAGCTACTCCGTCAAAATATACTCCAAAATGGATCCTGTCAAATACCTCTTTGAGAAACCCGTCCTCAACGGACGCCTAACAAGATGGACCTTGATGCTCTCCGAGTTCGATCTCAAATACGTACCTCTGAAAGTTATAAAAGGGTGCGCCGTTGCTGAATTCTTTACAGAGAATCCCATCAATGATGCACAAACAATAGATACTTGATCATTTCCAGACAAGGATATACTCCAAACCGATGTAGACGCCTGGGACCTTTACTTTGACGGAGCATTAAACTTAAGAGGATTTGGAATAGGAGTGTTGCTCATTTCTCCTGAAGGCGAGCATACACCAATCTCTGTCAAACTCGACTTCGAGGTGACAAATAACGCCGTAGAATACGAAGCTTGTCTCATTGGACTACAAGCGGCTGTAAGCTTAGGCATTAAAAACCTCCGAGTGCATGGGGATTCGTCCCTTATCATCAATCAAGTTACGGGATCTTGGAAAATCCGAAGCGAAAGCCTAGCACCTTATCAAGCCAGAATAGACCAGGTTGCCCAATTCTTTGATCACGTGACCTATCTACACCTACCTCGGGAAGAAAATAAATTTGCAGATGCTCTTGCAAAACTTGCATCTTTGATCAATATGCCAGATGACATGGTGGAAATGCCTTTGTGCATCGAACGACGATCAGAGCCAGCTTATGTCCACCAAATCATCGATGAAGAGGAAATCGCAGAGGAACCTTGGTTCCAAGCAATCTTAAACTTCAAGATCAACGGTACCTATCCACCAGATATGTACAAAAGGGGACAACGTGCTATACGCCTACTTGCTTCCCAATACGTCCTCATGCAAGGAGAATTATAAAAAAGAACACCTCTTGGTGTAATCCTACGTTGCCTTGATCATTCACAGGCGCGGAAAGTGATGGAAGAAGTCCATGAGGGAGAATGCGATCCTCACATGAGTGGGCCCATGATGGCAAAGAAAATCACACGTTTGGGGTATTATTGAACCACAATGAAATCCGATTGCATCAAATACGTAAGACATTGCCACAACTGCCAAATCTTCGGGAATGTACAGCATGTCCCTCCTTCATTGCACTATACGATGACATCTCCTTGGCCATTTTATGCATGGGGAATCGACATAATCGGGAAGATAACTCCAGCCGGAACATGAGGTCACTGTTTCATCCTAGTGGCAATTGACTATTTCACCAAATGGGTAGAAGCGGCTTCCTACACGAGTCTCATGGCTAAAAATGTAGCAAAGTTCATACAAAACAACATCATCTGTCGATACGGTTGCCCACATGAGATCATTAGTGATAATGGGTCACATTTCCAAGCCGAGACTGAGCAATTGCTAGCCAAGTACAAAATTAGGCATCACCACTCTTCGCCATATAGACCACAGACTAATGGCGCAGTAGAGGTGGCAAACAAGAACGTTGTCACAATTCTCAAAAAAATGATTGACAACTATCGAGATTGGCCAAACAAAATACCCTTTGCTTTGTGGGGATACCGCACATCTGTTAGAACGCCCACTGGGGCCACCACTTTCTATTTAACCTACGGCATGGAAGCTGTACAGCCAGTTGAGTTAGAAATACCATCATTGCGTATCTTGCTCGAAAGTCAAATCCCAGAAGCCGATTGGAAGAGGGATAGATATGAAGAACTCATCCTCCTGGATGAACGTAGGCTACACGCATTACATAATGTCCAAACATATCAAGCACGTATCAAACGAGCCTTCAACAATAGGGTCAAGCCAAGGAACATCAAGGAAGGAGACTTAGTACTCAAGTCGGTTAGAGCTCTCTTACCTGTCGATCCACGAGGAAAATTCAAACCTAATTGGACCGGGCCATTTTTAGTCAAGTCCATACTTCCAGGGGGTGCGGTTAGAATCACAGACCTAGATGGGAATGAATTTGCCAACCCGACAAACCTTGACCAACTAAAGCGGTATTATGCCTAGAATAGGAACAAAAAACGCGCCTCGCGTAACCTCACGTGTCGCTCTTGTGACACTAAAATAAACGGCCCCTGGCCAAGTTGAAATAAGCTAATGTCACTCTGCTCTTGCATTTTGACAATTTGTCATCCTCATATCATCAAAATAAACTAAATTGCATCTTAAGAGTAAGTAAAAAGCTCATGCTTATCCTCTAAGTTCACTACAAGCAAGAGCTCAGAACAATTATTCTTTTACATTTACTCGAACTACGCGCAAGGGTTTGATTTCATTTTTTTAATGAATACGTAGGCAATCCTTCACAGGATACAACCCATTAATTTCAAAATGTAAATAGAAGGACATTTGCAGTTGCATTTGGAATTCGACAAGAATAATAAATAGAAAATCACAACGGTTTCATAACCAATTAACCTCTTTTATTTCATTTTCTAATAATAATAATACGTTACATAATAATAATAATGCTAAAAAGAAGAAAAAATAAAAATAGGCTAGGATTCTAAAAACCCCCACCTTCTTATTACATTAATAATAATAATAATAAATAATAATAAAGACTTGGGCTATTCCTCCATTTTCCCTTTTCCCTTGTCATTTTTGTCATATTTCTTGTCCCGACCTCGAGCAGGACGCTCTTGCGCCACCTCAGACCTAATCACCAACGGTCTTTCTCGCGGTCTAGCCTTCCCATTCTTGTCAATCACTTTGTCCACGGCAGGAGAGGTCTTCGGTTTCTTCGAAGGATGAACAACTCGAAACCCGGCTTCTTCCTCTCCCTCAGTCAGATGCTTCTCTTTCTCCTTTTCAACCTCGCGCACCTTGTAGTCAACGGGCTCGCTCTTTCTCAATATCTCACGCTCCTCTGGAGTAGTAGCTTTCCTCCACCGCAGATAGGAGTCCGACACCCATAAGGCACTAACAGAAGAGTTCAAGCACCATACATTTCTTTGAGCCCATTTAATGGCCCACTCCCTTCGACTCTCAGTAGTAAGCACCACGGCAGTCTGCGGGACAGTGTCAAGCTTCGGGATTGCCTGCTTTAGTCCAACCTGTCTCATCAGTCTCTCCGGGAAGATGCATACCATGAATTCCAAGCCAGGAATGCGCACAGAGCGAGTAGGATCCAAGGAAGACACTCCAGTGACAGATCTGAGATGCCACCATGGTACGATCCATCTAATCAAGGGGCCGTCATCACTCTTCAATTTGTTTTCCCAGTAATTGCACACTCGAGTGAAGTCCACCATGTAAAGCCTGGTCCTCATTGCAATCGAGCGAGCATGATAAGAAGTAACATGAACTGGGGGCTCGATCAATCAAAGACGCTCCATAAGCCAGACCTACCAAAAGCGGGTATTAGAACGAAAAAAAAAACGAAAAAAAAAAGAGAGAAAAGAAGAGAAACATGTTCTTTTACCTGCAAGATAATGGGACTTCCCAAATAAGGTAGGTCACGATTGACTTTCCTGTTATCCAAACCCAATAGGATCTCTCCTAAACATAAACAGGCTGGGTTCCTGCGCAGTTTCATTTGCTCACGTAGGCACAGGAGACGGGGATCACCTCTCAAATCCTCCTCAACATGCCCTTGAAGAACATATACATGCAACAAGCAAAATCCGAATGCCCTTCGCCTAGCAACATAAGAGATGGTGGGGTTGGCCTTGTTAATGAATCGGTCAATAAAGTCCAACATTCGCACTCCTTTCGAGGTCACTAGATGGTCCAACTCAATTCTTGTCAACCCAAGCAAGTCCCTAAACTTGTTCTTATACCCTTGTGAAGTAAAAGGAATAGCAGGCAAGTGTTCTGGGTCCCACCCACCGATCGCAGCAATTTCTTCAGGAAATGGGCAAATGTCACCTCCAGGGAAAACAAAAACATGATAATTCGGGTCCCAATAATCAAGACAAGCATCTAGGAATGGTTTGACCACCTTGATAAGCTTCAAACTCAACAATGATCCAAGATTATAAGCACCCATGTCGTGTTTCTCCACGTTGGAAAACTCGTTGGTCCACTCTTTTAGACGAATCTCTAAAGTATTCATGATGAAAGATTATTTTGAGAATTTTATGTAATAGGACGAAGGAAGAGACGGAAGAATTGTGTGAATAAAACCTCTATCGACGTCTCTATTTATACTAAAATCTGTTTCCTAAAATCCGCCAGGACAGACACACCGGGGAACAGGCGCAGCACCTGCTGCGCCTCTTCAAAGGGACGCAGCTCCTGCTGCGCCTCTTCCTCAACAACGTTTCTGTGATTTTCCGCGTTGGATCTTTCCTAAATTCCTTAACAAATAATTTCCTATTCATACGGGTTATTATTTTGGTAAATACATCAAAGTTACCATATTTTCATATTTCCTAATTTCGCGGGCACGTATTTCGAGACGATATCGACATTTTCGTCATTTTAGCACACTTGTACATTTCTTTTTAATTTTCTTTTTGGAGAATCATTTCACAAATTTAATTCAATTTATGTTTTTAAACCTATACATTTTTTATATTTAATTTCCTTATATCTTTTTTATATACATTCCTTTTTTTTACTTTTTTTTCTTTTCAGGGAATCATTTCACTCTCCATTTCAAACTTATATGTTTTTATTTTTCTCTCTTTTTAGAGGGTAACCCTCCCTACCGTCCGGTCATTCAATTTTTTGCTTTTTTTGCATTTTCAAGTCATTGTTTTGCGCTAATTTAGGCCATATGTATGCATATGTGTCCTATGTGATTTCTATGTAAATTTCGGTAGCATGACGGCGTAAACCGTCATCTACCAAACCTGTTCAAAGCTAACCTGCAGGTACAAACAACGCAACCCAGTAGCAGAGGCACTCAGGCCATCATATACAACCAAAAGAGGGACATGTACAACAGACTGGGGGCTCGAGCCCCAAGCAAAAATCCAAAATGTCCAAAATGTAGGTCCTAAAATGTACAAATGCGCAAGATACAGCCAACAACAAACAACAACAAAAAAACTACTGCCGGTCGCCGCCTAACTCCGCAACTCTCGCCTCGAGAGCGGTAACCTCGGCATCGCGAACCTCGAGCTCCCTCAGCAAACGAGTTATCTCCTCCCGAGACTGGGCCAGCTCTCGCTCCAGCTCACGCTCCCTCTGCAAGCAACAAAATTGGCTCATGCCAATCATTTCAAGCAATCATAAGAAAATTCAAAATTCAAGAAGACGAAAGGTTCATACCTGACGACCTCGACCGCCGACAAGTGCCTCGATGGCAGTAGCTCGCAGCCGGTTGGCTGCCCTCCATAACGCCACAAACCGAGACGACGCAACCTACATTTTCAAGTAAGAAGTTCTCAATAATTGGATAAGTTCAATCAAATGTGTTCTTAGACAAAAAATCATACAAATTAGAGGCTCACCATCTGAATCAGATACTGCCAATCGTCCAAGCCAGCATCCATCACAGCCACGTCAAAGTCACGCAGCTCGGAGATCGTCGTCCTCCTAGACATCGTCCCCGGCAACCTCAGTAGCTGCCCCAACAACAGTAAAAGCCTCCTCGAGAGAACGAGAAGCGTCAACGGCTGTGTCTATTTCCATGGGAGCTCTCCCAGAAGTAGAAGCCTCGTCACTTGCAACGTTAAAGTAATATTAGGCCGCGTCAAGTGACGACGAACCTTGATTAGGGGATTTTTTCGAGTTTTGGAAGCCCCGAAATCGCGCTTTTCTCGCCATCTTTGGCCGTATTCCCCCAAACCCGATCACTCATGTGGTAATTTGGGTTAATTCAAGCCTAAGTTGAAGCCTAGTCATGGGTTCGAGTCGAAATTTCGGCAGCATTTCGTTATAACGACGATTATGCCCTAGAAAAGTGTCCTGAAAAAGCCATGACAAACCAAAATTCCGAGATGGTAGGAAGTTTACCCATCATCCAAGGATTCCAAATATCAAGTTTCATCGCAAATGGGCATTCCTAAGGCTATGTTCAAAGCAATTTACGGTTTAGCTGTGAAACCGTCTCAATTTCACTCAAATGCTCAAAACTCAACGAAAATTCGAAACAAATACATGGTTATGGTCCTTATATTACCAATTAACCATTTACAAGGTCAATTTTAGAAGGCAAGATCATTTGGGGGAAAAGCCCCAAATTTTCGACATTTTAGGGTTGAAAACCCTAAATTTTGTCGATCCAATTCGTCCATTATAGAAGATTAATGCAAGAATGATATACATACCTCGATTAGTCATGGCGAATGCAAGCTTTTGGATCAAATTTTGGCGGAAATGGTTGAAATTTGAGAGAGAAATTGAGGATTTATGTTTCGAAACAAATGAAATAAAATCCCTGTTTCATCGCGTTTTTACGCAGGAAAGACACCTCCAGGAATAGACGCAGTAGGCACTGCGCCTCTTCCAAGAGACGCAGCTCTTACTGCGCCTCTTCCTCAGCTTTCCTTCATACGAATTTTCAAAAATTCGTTATAAGTTCGTTATTAGTGGGCCCATCTATGGTGCGCCTCTTCCCCGATGCCATTTTATCTTTTTTGGTCCGTTTGACGATCATTCTTCGCTCAGACCCGCGTTTCTAAGCCAACTACAGACTATCATACATTATTTACTGCTTCCATGACTTTGCTTGTCACAACGAGCAAGTATTTTCTCAGAGGTGTTTCGACACGCCTTCATTATATTCCCCCAGCGAGAGTAAGCGGATAAACAATCCCTCTCGAGACATGGAGATAAGTTCCTGACGAGAGTTCACGACATACAATCGTCCTTCTCGAGTTCTTCTGAAGTTTGTTTGAAGACGACCCAAGCAGATTTCTCCCAGCAGTTCCCGCCTGTATCCTGCTACTCACAATATTTCTTGTTTCCCCGCGGAGTGCGATAAAGGTGTCGTTCTCCAGAAGTTCCTAGACAGGCAGAGTTCTTACACTCGAGCCTTAGTTACCCCTTAGTTTGAAATTATATTCAGGCCTCCTTCCCATTGATACTTTCCTTTAGGGTCCCACACCCTAGCACAATCCTTACTTATCTTTTAGGTCTTATCCTTTAGCTCCTACGCTTACCTTTAGCTCTTACGCTTACCCTTAGCTCTTACGCTTACCCTTAGCTCTTACGCTTACCCTTAGCTCCTATGTAGTTCCGGAAGCACCTCGAAGAAGTCTCAGGTATGGTCTCTTCTTATGGCTGGCGAGCTTCCTTACGTAGTCTAATGGACTTTAAACGACCCTCCCCGATAGTCGACAGACTCTAAAATGTTCCCGACGACAGGTCCTTGGTTCAGACCCCTTGAGCCGCCTCGCGTCGCCATAGTCGTCAGGTTGTAATCTTCGATTGACCTGATGGCTATACTTTGACTTTCGCCTTGTCCAAGCCTCAGTCAAAGTGGGGGCTCTGTAGATACCTCATTTATGCACCTCCCGCTAACCACCCGGTGATGATTGGGCCGCATGTTTGGTACGCGAACGATTTGTGATGATTTCGTAAGTTTATCGTCAAGTGATTGCTCAAACACCGATGTCTACCTCTTAGTTGTCATCTACGCGCCGATACGGTCGTTTTGAAGAATTAGAGTACATTTGGAGTCCGGGCCTAAAACCATCTTCATTTTCTGATAACCGCTAAATCCCGAGTCAGAATGTTCTGGAATGTTCCGGATATTTCTATCCCATATTTCACAATCTTTTAATCTTTGGTAAAGAATTTCCCGTAATATTCATACAAAATATTAAGGAAAATAAGATTATTCCGTTATTCCTTAAATTAAACACGGAAATCTTTCTTCCGCAGGAGGAAACCACCTGGGAACAGACGCAGCAGGTGCTGCGCCTCTTCCAAGAGACGCATGATCGCCGCGCCTCTTCCTTCCCAGTCCTTTTCTGCGTATTTTTTCGTATCTTTTCATATCTTTTTGAGATTCACTTCCAAAGTCTCTCCGAAAACCCTAATTCCTTCACGTGATTAGTATAAATAGGAGCCTTCGCTCCTCATATTTCTCACGCGAGTGTCCGCCCTTCTCTTCTCCCTTTGCATTCTAGACCACGTTCTTACTTTTTGGCGTCTACGTGCTTGAACATTCGACCACGTAAGCTCGGATCCTTCTAAGTACCAGCCTCGTTTGCATGACCGACCAATTTGACCAACTCCACAATAATCAACTTAATTAATCTTAATCGTTTTCCTCTTACGAGGGCACTTTCGTTACATTTGAGTCGAGCATCACTAGAACATAAACTTAGTTCATCTCGTTTTGTCAAACATGTAAGTCTGAGGGTGTAAATCCTTCTTTATTTATTGTTATTTACCTTTTGTAATCATGTTGTAAGATTTATGTCCAAAGTATTTCTAAAACCTATTTGTAAAACCATGTTTAAAATCCTTTTTACGGATTATCAGAGGACAGACGTCGAGAAAGGACGCAGCAACTGCTGCGCCTCTTCGAAGGGACGCAACACCTGTTACGCCTCTTCGTGAGGCTGCCGTAGTTCCTGCTTCCTTTCTTCTTCCTCCGTCTTTTGTTAATTCGTTTGTTTTTATTTTGTTTTCGTCCGTTCTTCAATTCTTTGATATAACGATTTGAACATAATAATTAACATGTTGTTTATCATTCATTAGTATTTAATTCATCGTTAAATCCCGACTTAAATCCCTTATAACCAATATTTGCGGGTTTTCGTCATTAAAATCAAATTCGGTTTTTACAGGTTCGATTTGTTCATATTGAGTCTTTGGAATTCGATATTTGACATATTTGTATCTTTTGTTTATCATATTCATCATTAATTCATCTTTAATAACCTGTTTAATCTAATTAATTCGTTTAGTTCACCCATGTCACTAATCAATCTTTTATTCATGTAATTAATTCATCCACATTCGGTTTTATCCATGTTTTATTGCTTTTATGACTCATTCGCATGTAATTAATGTATTAAATCATTTCTATCCGAGTCAAATATCATAATCAATCATTAAAATCACCAACGAATGTTAACGATTTGCAGTTCCGGCTTCACAGCCAGAACTCAGCCTTGGAACAGACGCAGCGACTGCTGTGCCTCTTCCAGATGGCGCAGCTCTGCTGCGTCTCTTCCAGAGGGCGCAGCTCTGATGCGCCTGTTCCAGGTTGATTTTTGTCTCTGAACTTCCATTCTGTCTTGACCTAGTTTAATTAGTTACGCATTAATTTACTATTATTCGTATTATCACCCTAATTTCTGTTCGTTAATTCATTTATTCATTATTTCCCAAATTATCCATTTTAAATGTATTTTCGACATAAATCAATTAATCCAATGTAATTATTGTAATTTTCTATTGTATTTTTATTGTATTTCATTTATCGCATTGCTTGTATGTCTTCACATGTAATTGAACTTAAATCTCAACTTCGACATCAATTGTATGCTAAATTACTTGTTCACCGACATAGCCTAATTCTCACATGTTAGGATTAAAACGTTGGATGTTGCATTGCATGCATATAATCGACAATATATCGAGTATAGATAACTTCCCTAATCATGAGTAGAGGCCGCTATCGAGGCGGGCGGGATTAGGTGTTCGATCGAAAGAGCTTCCTAATACGTACCCTCACCCCTTACTCCAGATCTCTGTGAACATCCGTGTTCATTGGCATCCACGAGAGTCATTCTAGACATAGAATGCTAAGGGTAACGAGTTCTTGGTGTTCATGTCACTACTTTGTGTCTTGACATGGCACGAGGTATTCGAACGGTTTCCAATTTTCCACAATAAATTGGTGGCGAGTCCACAAATGCAAACACTTGTTCTCTCTCCCAAGCGCCCCCGTGGGCCCGCTTCCACACTTATATAGAAGAACAAATAACAATAACCAAATGCTTGAATATCAAATGCTTGAACAATAGTTTGTAGTACAAAATGTTGAAAGATTAACTAATGGAATGCTTAACAACTTGTAAATTAAAATGAGAAAACTAATGAGAGAAAATATAATGCTTGAGGCTATTATAAGTTAACTTGGACGTGAAAATGAGATGCCTAAAGCCTTGGAATACCTCTCTTATTTATAGGAGAGGAAGAGCAAAACGTAAGAAATCAATGAGCATATGGCCCCGATCGGGGTTGGGCGGCCCCGATCGGGGTCGTGGTTATCCGGGTATTTTGGCTTAAATTCTTGTTTAATGCTTGAAGGAATCCAATGTTTGCAATAAATGATCCTTAATGCACCCGGGTAAATGCTTCATCTATCATGTTTAGAGCTCCCAAAACGTATCCTAAGCATGTTGGAATCTTATGCTTTCCACCTTGACTTGGACTTGAACATTGGGCTTTGACTTTTGCATTAGGCTTCAATTGTAATTCTCACTTCAATCCAACAAATCTTCATGTAGACACCCATTCAAACACTTCCATGCTAGTCCAATATTAGGTCTTGTTTAGCTTAGTGGACTTAGTGTACAAAATGATAGGAAAAAGCCTCTAAATGCTTATATTCCTACAAAAACATGTTAAGACAAGCAAATACACTAGAACAACAAATATTATCTTATGACACTATGATAAGTGCTAAATAACAAATAAAATAGAGCTAATATAGGGGATGAAAGTATGTAAAATATGCACTTATCAATAGGCAGGATAATATGCTCCAAACTTGTATATATGTACCTCTTATTCTATGAATGAAGGTCACGGATTACATTCCTTCACAAGGAAAACAATAATATATACTCTACATAATCAACTCAATGATGCAACAAATCTCCTTCTTTCGAATAACAACCATAATTTAATCATTGCTGGATCAAATTGTAATTATATAAAATCATTTAGAGGTAGTTAGAATGTTATATCTCTCGATCAAACTATAGAAGTAAGTTTGAATGTGAACCAAATTCCGACACAATACTACATGGCTAGGGCTGCTTATGACCCCCCTCTCTCTATAGCAATAGTCTTGGCCCAATCTTCTCATTTGATACAAAATCTTTCACGCAGATCTTTATTTTTACTGCCTATTCACACACATGATCTAAAACAATCTCCTCCCTTGAAAGATCGATCATTGTCTCCGAAACTTATCTCAAATTTATCCAACCAAGTGAAAAACTAAACCCCTACTTCTAGAAAATTCCACAATCCAATGGAAACTAACCCTTGCTCTCGACAATGTTGTTAGAATTAAGATTTTACTTTAATTTGGATTGATGAGGTCAAGATTAAATTTATCAGTATGATGTTTTGATGTTTTTTGTTATTATTCATGTTACCTATATTGTAATACTACGGTTTTACGAGTCTATGGGTACTCTATCGAGTGGGGCTTACTCTATCGAGTAAGTATGTTTGGTTTACGAAACAGGGGTCTGCCTGTAGGGTACTCGATCGAGTAGTCTTGGCACTCGATCGAGTAAGTGGCACTCGATCGAGTACGAGACTTACTCGATCAAGTAAGTCGGTTATCGGGTAATATTTTGACGGGTTTTGTTAATAATGCGAATTAGTATATATAATACTCTGTTATCTTTTCTAAACACTTTTATAAACCTAATACACTCAAAAAGAGATTGCAAACTACGTTGTTCTCCACATTCGCATTATTGGCTAATCCTGGAGCTAGAGTGGTCGGATTTCGTTGTTCTTGATATCATTGTGATCTTTGCGTCAAGGGTAAGTCTTACATGCCGTATTTGCAGCATTTGGTTGAGATTGGTTAAACCCTAATTTTGGGATTGGGGGTTTTTATGATTATGTTGTGTTAGTAGTGATTGTATGATTGTGTGTATAGGAGGAGGGTTCGTAGAAGAGGGATTTCGAGACAGCTGCTAGATCGTCTACTTTTGTGTTTGCATTCCAGGTAGGGTTTTCCCTACTCAGTATTAATTACATGACTTGTGGTGATTGTGCTGTAGTTAGTATTGTTGAATGTTTCAGACGGTTGTTGAGGTTGTATTGTGATTGTTGTTTATCTGTCTGTGTTCTTCGGGGCGCGTCCTTGGCTGAGTGGAGTCACTTGCGGGAGTGGCTTCACGCCCTTGATTTGCCTCCTGTGGAACCCGCCACAGGAGGGATGTGCACATTAATGAACATGGGTTTATCGCTCGATGGAGATGAGCGGGGATTTGGTGGGTACGGCTGCGGTCCCCCATTGGCGGGTGTGGAGTTCCTCTGGCGATGGGTACTCTGGCAGGGCTACACACTTTAGTGTGTAGTCAGATACGAGGAGATTGATTATGGAGTGTGGGGTTTGATGTGACGTTTGAGTCGTTTGTCTTTTGTTTGTTGTGATTTATGTTGTGTAATTAGTACTGACCCCGTTTATTGTTTTTAAAAACTATGGTGATCCATTCGGGGATGGTGAGCAGTTGTTGAGAAGGTTTGATTAGAGGCATTTGGGCTAGCTGGGATGTGTCACCACGAGGTGATTAGAGTCTTCCGCTGTCGTACTTTAGTAGTTTGAGACATTTGGTTTGAAGAACATGTATTGTACTTTTGGTCAGTTTGGATTTGGAATTATAATCACTTTAAACTTTATTACTATTTAAATTGTGTTTTGTTTTTTTCATTTGATTATCATTGCCTCGGGAAACCGAGATGGTGACATTTCTATACCTGAGTGGTCCTGGTAAGGCACTTGGAGTATGGGGGTGTCACAAAGTGGTATCAGAGCGACGATCCTAAAACCTGTAACCAATGAATCTAATGAACATAGGGAGTCAAATTAAAATGAATCTGGGGTATAAGTTGTAGGAGCTAATGCAAAGGCTTGGGAGACGTCCTAAAGTCGCGAACTCGCCCTACAATTTTGAACCGGTCACATGGGGTAAATGTCAGGGTCGTATGTGTTATATTTTGGTTTGTATGTGTACATAGTAGCATGCGGTGTGAATTGTTGGAGGTGTGGAGTAAAAGTTGGAAAATATGAGATTTGTATATTGAATTGGGTGAAAAGCATGTTGGGTGTTTATAATGTGGCATATTAGTGATATGAATAAATCGTTTTGTTGATTTTATAACGAGTTGCGTACATGCATAGTTTTTGTTATTTTATTGAGATTATGGAAGTTATATATTATGTTTGGAAAGTAAGATGAAAATACGGGTAGTGTATACGAGTCTGCATGACTCGATCGAGTGGGGGGCACTCGATCGAGTAGGTGAGGTACTCGATCGAGTGGGTGTAACTCGGTCGAGTAGGTAGTTTAGTGGTTTTCTGGGCAGAATCGTGTTTTTGGGTACTCGATCGAGTACATAGGGGCACTCGATCGAGTAGGGTCCGCTCGATCGAGTGGCTTGTCAGCTCGGTCGAGTATGTTTTTGAGCAGAGGTCTGATCAGGTGCTGGAGTCGGGGCACTCGATCGAGTGGCCTCAACTCGATCGAGTGGGTTCCGGTGCTCGGTCGAGTGGGTTCTGTACTGGACATATATGTGTTTTGGGTTATAGTATGCATGTTTATGTCTACCTTTTCTTATATAGTTACAAGATGTCGCCAAAGAAAACCGCCTTGTATGCTAGAGCTGAGAACATGACGATTGATGATATAGTAAAGGTGTTGGAGCACCAAGATGCTCTTACGGAAGCGTTGAAGAAAGTGGGAAAAGATAAGGAGGTTGATCACTCCAAGATCAGCATCCATATATCTAGGTTCAGTCTGAAAGAGTAAGGGAACCGGGGCACCAATTCTTCTGGGGCACAGGGAGATGGAGAATATCCTGGAGTTAGTGCACTTCCCGGATGAGTTGAAAGTGGAACAAGCTGCGTTCTACTTAAGGGAAGCGTTGGTGAGTGGTGGGATAAGGTCAAGGTGAGTGCTAGGGAGATGTATGCGAGGCAGGGATTACCTCCAATACCTTGGGATGAGTTCAGGAAAGCTATGAGACGCGAGTTTGTGCCAGAGCATGTGAGGAGTAAGCTGAGGGAAGAGTTCGATGAGTTTAAGATGACATCTGATATGACGGTGGCTGAGTACTACTGCCAGTTTAATGAGAAGTCCAGATACGCTGAGGATATGGGGCTGAGTGAGGAGAACCTACCTTTGAGGTTTGAGAAGGGGTTGACCCCCAAGATTATGGAGAAGCTACCGGTGGGAGTCCTCATAGATGTTAAGGAAGTTTATGAGAGAGCTGGGAGGGCCGAGAGGTTGGTGGAGATGACTAGGGAGAGGGGAGCTGAGAAGAGAAAGGCTGAGAGCAAGGGTGGTGGTCAATCCAATTATAAGAAGGGTAACCACACTCAAGCGAGAGCATATTCATCGGGCACGGAGTTTAGTGCTGGGGCTTCATTCCGGCGAGGCCGTGGTAGTAGTGGTGGTTGTTGGGGTATGACCTGTTACAACTGTGGCGGTATGGGCCACAAGAGACATGAGTGCACCAGTGCGGTGAGTGGAGGTTTTCAGAGGCCGGGACAGGGGAGCTTTTCTCAGGGTCCTGCACAGAGTTATGCGAGTAACAGACCGGCTGGGTCATGGAACAACAGGGGAGTTCAGAACAACAACGGTGGGGGTAACCGCAATGGCGGTAATTCTTATCAGAGACCAGCAATGAACACCAACAACAACCAGGGGTCGGGTGCTAAACCGGCGACTTCAGCTAGTACTGTCCAGGGAGGTGGGCAGAAGGCCAGTGGCAAGCTATTTATGATGGAGAAGAAAGCAGCTGAGGATGATGCTCACGTTATCACCGGTACCTTTCTTGTTAAAGGTTATTATACCTTTGTTTTGTTTGATTCGGGGGCGTCACAGTCGTTTGTATCTACAAGTCATGTTAAAAGGTTGGGTTTGAGAGAATATAAGTCTGTAAGAGAGGAAGTTTTTATACCTTCGGGTGAGTCTGTATCATGTGGGAGGTTGTATAGGGATGTATCCATGTTAGTTGGGCAAGTTGATCTACCTGTAGACTTGCTAGAGTTTCCTTTAGACGGTTTTGAGATGATAGTCGGGATGGATTGGTTGGGAAAGTACAAAGCTAAGATAGATTGTCATCAAAAGAAAGTCTCTCTAAGAGGTCCTAAGGGGATTAGTGTGTCTTATCGTGGGTTTGTTGTCAAACCCAAAGTTAAGTTGATTGCAGCTGTGACCTTAAAGTCTTATCTGAGGAAGGGGTGGCCGTTGATCTTGTGCCATGTGAGGGACCACAGAGTGGAGAGTCCGACAGTTGAGCAGATACCAGTTGTGGGAGAGTTTCCGGATGTCTTTCTAGAGGAGATACCGGGGTTGCCACCGAAGAGGGAGATATATTTCAGTGTTAAGCTGAAACCGAGGACGGGGCCAATCTCTAAGGCACCGTACTATGTGGGTCCTAAGGAGTTAGAGGAGCTGAGGAAGCAGTTGTATGATATGATTGAGAGGGGATACATTAGACCTAGTGTATCACAGTGGGTAGCACCAGTTCTGTTTGTGAAAAAGAAAGATGGGAGCCTGAGGTTGTGCATAGATTACAGGGAGCTGAACAGAGTGACAGTGAAGAACAAGTATCCTTTGCCAAGGATAGATGACCTGTTTGATCAGTTAAGTGGTGCAGCAGTCTTTTCTAAGATTGATTTGAGGTTGGGGTACCATCAGGTGAAGATTAGAGAGGAGGACATACCAAAGATAGCTTTCACGTCGAGGTATGGCCATTATGAGTATGTGGTGATGCCGTTTGGG
The DNA here is from genome assembly GCF_048544455.1 of Silene latifolia. Classification (NCBI taxonomy): domain Eukaryota; kingdom Viridiplantae; phylum Streptophyta; class Magnoliopsida; order Caryophyllales; family Caryophyllaceae; genus Silene; species Silene latifolia. Next base: position 54,576,570 of record NC_133536.1, read on the forward strand.
TTATCTAATGCGCCAGCTGTGTTTATGGATTTGATGAACAGAGTCTTCAGTCAGTTTCTGGACAGGTTTGTGGTGGTTTTCATCGATGACATCTTAGTCTTTTCTAAGACTAAGGAGGAGCATGATGAGCATCTGAGGATTGTGTTACAGACCTTCAGGAAGCATGAGTTGTATGCAAAGTTCTCCAAGTGTGAGTTCTGGTTGGAGAAAGTTGATTTTCTGGGTCATGTGATTTCTAAAGAAGGGGTAGCTGTGGATCCTGCAAAGATTGAGGCAGTTACCAAGTGGGAAGCACCGAAGAATGTAGCTGAGAGCAGGAGTTTCTTGGGTTTAGCTGGGTATTATCGACGGTTCGTGAAGGATTTCTCCAAGGTTGCTAGACCTATGACAGCTTTGTTGAGGAAAGAGAACAGGTTTCGTTGGGATGAGAGTTGTGAGACGGCGTTATAAACACTAAAGGAGCGTTTGACAACAACTCCAATCTTAGCATTGCCTGAAGGGAGTGAGAACTTTGAGGTGTATACAGATGCCTCAAAGAATGGGTTGGGTTGTGTGTTGATGCAGAATGGTAAAGTAATTGCCTATGCTTCTAGGCAATTGAAGCCTTATGAGGAGAATTATCCGACGCATGATTTAGTGTTGGGTGCAGTTGTGTTTGCTCTTAAGATTTAGAGACATTACCTATATGGAGCGACCTTTAAGGTATTTTCAGATCACAAGAGTCTCAAGTACATCTTCACTCAAAAGGAGTTGAACATGAGACAGAGGAGGTGGATGGAGTTGATTGGCGATTATGACATAGATATTATCTACCATGAAGGGAAAGCTAATGTGGTTGCAGATGCTTTAAGTAGAAAGAGTGTGTATTCTTTGTGCACAGCCATATCCTTGATGAGATTGAGAGATGAGGTTGGGAAGTTCGGGATACATATGATACAGAAAAGGTGTTGGAATAAGTGTCCTCCGACAATAATGCGATCACAACTGTCGATCATTATGATCACATGTTTAAATCTCATATTTAAGAATACATGTGGGAAGTAATATTTTACAGTCACCTGGTCCACACATATCGGTAATGATTGGCTGACTAGAGTTTGAAATTACTGTCGTGCGACGGTGGTGATCAGTTGATCCCCTTAGGTCATACCTATAGGGAAATAATTTTAATTGATCATTTAATTAATCGTATGCCGATACGAGTTAATTAAATTGCTTAAAATTAACGGATGATTTTGTGAGTAAAATTAACATGACTCATTGTAATTCGATTAAATGAGATACGGTCTAAGTAATCGAATTGTTTTATTACTTAGATTAAATTATTGTTTACGAAACAATTGTAACGGATAGAATAATTTATTATAAATTCAAGTTGTTGAAATTTATAATTCGATAAACCGTTTTGGTACAAGTAATCAAGAATTACTAGTCAAATTTTGTATGTGACATATTTTATTAATATGTTAATTTTTAATATTTTAAAAATACATTATAGTGTTACATGTCATGTAACATGTGACACATGACAAAATTGACAAAGTACAAAATAAAATGGACCTCCCATTTTATGTATGTGTGCCGAAAATGGAGGGAGTATAAGAGTTTATATTGTGTTGTTTATTTTAATTGGAAACACAATAATTATACTCTACTCATAGCCATGCAACCCTATAGCTTTTGAGAAGAGCAACTTTTGCATGCATTGGCCTCAAATACTCCCCCCCTCCAACCGGTTTTTGCATGTGAGAAGCCATGGGTTTTCCTCTATAATAATTCATTACTTTACTAAATATTTTCTAGTGTTAGAAAATATTGATCAACTCTCTACATTTGTGAAATAATTTTAGAGAAAGAAATACACACAAAACTATCTCCTCTTAACCGAAATAGAGGAGAACAAAATCAATATTTTTGTGTCCAAATTTTAAGTAAGATTAGTATTATTACTAGTTCATAATAATATTAGTTATTAAGGGTGTTCCTTGGGTATAAGGTTTTGGGAGAGGTTCTAATTTGAACCTTTGTTCATCCATTGTTGGAAAGCTCAAGAACTAACAAGTAGGAGATCTTGTTGGTGCCCAAAATCCGAAACACCAATGTAAGAAGTGACGATTTCTTCTCTACTTTGTTTTATGTTTGCATGCATAAGATCTTGTATTTATTTTATGACCAAATAAATTAATTCATATATGAATATGTAAACTTATGAGATTAATGAATCCTAACAAAAGGGATGCCATGGGAGATTTGACAGTACAGCCGGATCTTTATGATGATATTCGCGGTAAACAAGTGTTGGATCCCAAGATAGTAGAGTGGAGAGCTGGAGTAGAGAAAGGGATAGTGTCTAGATTCTCTATTCATACAGATGGTAGTATGAGGTTTGACGGGAGGTTGTGTGTCCCTAATGACGAGGAGCTGAAAAAGATGATCATGACAGAGGCTCATTTCACACCATATTCGGTACATCCAGGTGGTGACAAGCTATACAAGGATTTGAAGAAGACTTTCTGGTGGCCTGGGATGAAGAAAGATACAGCTGAGTTTGTGGACCGTTGTTTGACATGTCAGAGAGTGAGAGGGGAGCAGCGACGACCACAAGGTATGATTTAGTCTCTTGAGGTACCTGAGTGGAAGTGAGAGTCCATTTCTATGGATTTTATCGTGGGTTTACCGAAGAGTCAACATGGAAACAACATGATATGGGTTATAGTGGATCGACTGACCAAGTCAGCTCATTTTGTGCCAATGAAAGATACATGGACTAAGGGACAATTAGCTATGGCTTACCGGAAGAATGTGCTGAGGTTGCATGGGGTGCCTAAAGATATAGTATCTGACAGAGATTCGAGATTTATCTCACGGTTTTGGAAAGAGTTGCAGGAGTCTTTGGGAACTACGTTGAAGATGAGTACAGCATTTCATTCTGCGACAGATGGTCAGACAGAGAGGACAATCAAGACTCTAGAGGATATTCTACGAGCTTGTGTGATGGATTTTGTTGGTAGCGGGGAACAAAGGTTAGATTTGATTGAGTTTTCTTACAACAACAACTACCACACCAGTATTGGCATGCGCCATTTGAGGCTTTATATGGGAGGAGATGTAGGAGTCCGATTTGTTGGGATGACAGTGCTGAGGTAGTGGTTTTAGGACCAGAGATGGTACATGAGATGGTAGAGCTGATTCAGCTGATCAGAGAGAGGATGAGAGCGGCCCAGGATCGACAAAAGAGTTATGCATATCTACATCGACGGGATATAGAGTTTCAGGTTGGGGACAAGGTTCTTTTGAAAGTGTCTTCTATGCGTGGGGTCATGAGATTTGGTAAAAAGGGAAGCTGAGTCAGAAGTTCATAGGACCATATGAGATCTTAGACCGTGTTGGAGAGGTTGCTTATCGGTTGGCTTTACCGCCTACTTTGGATAGGGTACATAGTGTGTTTCATGTGTCTCAGCTGCGGAAGTATGTTAGTGACCCGTCAAATGTGTTAGAGGTGGAGAACTGTGGACATGGCCCACCTGCAAGCCCAACCGATCTGTGGACATACAACGGTCTTTTGAAAGCCACGCTCGGCGGCGTAAAAATGCTTTCGACCAGATCGTTTTAGATCGGTCGGTTTGGTCTCAGTAAGGGTCTCGAAACGATTAGAGATGTTCGGAGTCGCCACCAAGCATTTGTGGGATGCTTGGAACCCGTTCGAATCCACTTTATACCTCGAGTCAAACCAAGCACAAAGCAGTGTTTGACATAGGTACTAAAGATAAGGAATCGTCCCTCTTTAGCATCCTATCTCTAGAATGACTCTCGTACGCCCAGGATAAGGTCGTCCACTATCCAAAGTTTCTGAGTAAGAGGTGAAGGTACGTATTGGGAAGCCCTTTAATCAGACACCCAATCCCGCCCGCGGTAGCGGCCTCTACTGATCGATCTTGGTTGGTTGAATGCAAAAGTTGATAAAACGGTTTAAATGCATGAATGCGCATCCAATAATTTAAACCTAACATGTGAGAGCTTTCTAAGTCGGTTTATTTAATCCAAGTATCAAGTATAAGATGTCGAGTTGGATTAATGGTTGATTTGCATGCAAGACGAAAATTAAACATCCATTTACCGTATTAGGTTTATGGTGCATAACATGATCCATTTGTCTTAGTAAAGCATTTTGCAAATATGAGTTTTTGAATGAGTAAATAGTCATCTGATCCGTCCTATATCCGGGCTAACCGGAGTCGGGATCATCCTAGACTAATGCTGGAAAGGATACAGGCCCTGTGCTAGGCGGCCATATGAGGCGCGAGCCTGTTGGCGACGCAAGGGGGTCTCCCCTGGTTTTGAAAATGAGAAAGAAAAGGGCTTGTTTAGGCGCGGATCAGTCAACGGTTTAAGACGCGTTCTGACCATTTGAAAAACGTTTATAAAACGTGTTGAAAAATGGGTATTTGAACCCGTTTTGGTTTGAAAGGGTCGTTTAGACCGCATTTGTTGATTTGAGGAACGAGACTCGAATAATCATCATGATTTTGATGATATTCGGTGTCGAGTTCGACTTGGCAAGATTGACATGAATAGTTTTGAAAATAATTATGAACTAATTGTTTTAAGTTCATTTGAATATAATTAGTCGATGCTCATCATCGTACCCGGTTTAAAATCCGGCATGGTATGTAGAACCAAGGATGACTTTGTGTTGGTGACTAATATGCTTGTTTTGAAAATGTAAAGAAATGATGAAAGGCTTTAAAATACCTCCCAAAATGTAAAGAAATGAAATAAAAGGCTTTAAAATACCTTTTAAATGTTATTAACCAAATATTATCACCGAAACACGGATTTTACCATCATGGTATGAGGAACCAAGGGTGAAAAATGTTTTATGGTTAAAACAAATGAACTAGAATAAAAAAGGTTTGAAAATATTTGAAATGGTAAAAACCGATTACAAATATGAAAATGAATTAAAGGGGAAAGACGAGAACAAACACGGTTGAGTTCTGACCAGGGCACCCCATTGAGGCGCGAGCCTTTGTGCACAATAAGGGGCTTCTGCCTCAGGCCAAAACTCAGTTTTGGCTCGTTTATCCCATGTTTTGGATCGTGTTATGCATGTTTTAGCATGTTATTTTCATAAAACAAATGAAAACATGATAAAAGAAGGATTTTTACACCCTCATACTTACATGTTTGGTTATGGCGAGAAACCGACGTAAGTGTAACAACTCGTTTGGTCGGATAAGACTCGGTTTAAAACCGTTTTGGTAAGTAAAAAGAGTGTTTTTAAGATTAGTGACGGTGTAGTGGTCGAAGTGGTCGGTCAAGTCATTTAATGCACGATGACGGTACCAAACAATGTGTAAGGCTTGTATTTACGATCGGTAGGTCGCAAATACGCGTCGGATTGTGACTTAAGAAGTCGAGTCGAGAATTTTAAGGGAGAAAAGAGGGGGCGGACATTCGCGTAAGTTCTCAAATGGGGGCATTTGAGGGGTATTTATAGGAAAATGAGTGGTTGTGTGAGTTTTGAGCGACGTGGCCACCTGGGCTGCTCAAAGAAGCGTGAGCCACGTCGCGGGTCTTCGAGTTGTCCTGTCACTTTCACACAAGTGCAATCATGATTTTTTCTATTCTAGGATTTATAGTCACATGTTTGGTACTTGACCATTCATGAATCCGGAAAATCTTAGTATAGAAGGCTTTGAATGTTTTGTTTTTGGTGGTTGACTCGGTTTGACTCGTTGTTGGAATCGGGATTTGAATTTTTAAGTCGGTTTTTGGTCCGGTGTCGATTTTGACTCTAGTTAGTGTCATTGCAACCCCGTCGTCGTGCATTAAACACTCCAGGTACTTTTGAAAAGTTTTGAAATATTTTATTTTCGAAATCGTTTTAGGTTTTCCGACGTAAAGTTGTACACAAACTGTCGATCAATCGCCGCGATTCCAAAGCATGTTATAGTCCGATAATCATCGGGTGTTTGTTGGAGTCTCAGCAGATACTGGTTATCTATAGATCCCCCACTTTGACTGAGGCTTGGACATGGCGAAAGTCAAAGTAAAGCCCCCAGGTCAATCAAATATTAAAACTTGGAGACCCAAGCGACGTCGAGGCGGCTCAAAAGGATTCGGGATCAGGACCTGCCGTCGGGAAGGGCGACGCCAAGGCGACTCGAGGGTACGAGCCAAGGACCTATCATCGGGAACAGTTTAGAGTCTGTCGACTATCCGGGTGGGTCGTTTAAAGTCCGTTAGACTACGTACAAAGGCTCGCCAGCCATAAGAAGGAGTCATACCTGAGGCATCTTCGGATAAGTCCTTGCATGTTTGCGGATAAAGGCTCACCAGCCGCAATGCGTTGTAAGGTTCGCCAGCCATGGTGCGTACCTGAGGAAGGCTCGCCATCCGCGATGTGTTGTAAGGCTCGCCAGCCATGGTGCGTACACGAGGAGGGCTCGCCAGCCGCGATGCGTAGTAAGGTTCGCCAGCCATGGTGGGTACATGAGGAGGGCTCGCCAGCTGCGATGCGTTGTAAGGCTCGCCAGCCATGGGGCGTATATGAGGATGGCTCGCCAGCCGCGATGCGTTGTAAGGCTCGCCAGCCATGATGCGTATATGAGGAGGTCTCGCCAGCCGCGATGCGTTGTAAGGCTCGCCAGCCATGGTACGTACCTGAGGAGGGCTCGCCAGCCGCGATGCGTTGTAAGGCTCGCCAGCCATGGTGCGTATATGAGGAGGGCTCGCCAGCTGCGATGCATTGTAAGGCTCTCCAGCCATGGTGCGTACATGAGGAGGCTCGCCAGCCGCGATGCGTTGTAAGGCTCGCCAGCCATGGTGCGGTCGGTTAATTGACAGTGAGAATAGTCGCGTTGGATGGGCTTGTTTTGAAGGTAACGGACTCATGATGCCGCCGTAAAAATAGTGAATTTTGAATTTCACTATCCATGTTGTTGAAATGAGCGGGTCCCGCGAGGAAGTCCCCTGTTGACGTTTGAAGGAATAGCGAATTTTGAACTTCCACTACTCGTTTTTTGAATTTTTTGAAGGAAATAGCAAAGTTTAAATTTCGCTATTACGACTGAGGTGACGTTTTATGTGCCGCCGTTGACATGTGATAGAAATAGTTAATTTGGAATCTTCACTATTATTTTTGAAGTGACGGTTTATGTGCTGCCGTTGACATGTGAAGGAAATAGTGAATTGGGAATCTTCACTATTACGTTTGAAGTGACGGTTTATGTGCCGCCGTTGACATGTGTGGTGAAAATAGTGAAATTTGAATTTCCACTATTATTTTGAAAATGACGGTTTTAATTGCCGTCGTTTGAAATTTGACGAAATAGTGAATTTGATTTTTCACTATTATTTTGAAAATTGACGGTTTTAATTGCCGTCGTTGAAATTTGAAGGGAAAATAGTGAATCTGAATTTTCACTATTATTTTGAAAATTGACGGTTTTAATTGCCGTCGTTGAAATTTGAAGGAAAATAGTGAATTTGAATTTTCACTATTATTTTGAAGGGAAAATGGCGGTTTTGATCGCCGTTTGTTTGAAATTTTTGAAGGAAAAATAGTGAGTTTTGATTTCACTATTTGTTTTTGTATTTGCAAAATGACGGTCCTTAATATCGTCATTGAAAACTAGAAGTTTGTTACGGGAAATTGGGCCAAAGCCCAAAATTTCGCTGAAAGAGCAGGGAACACCTGATTGAGGCGCGAGCTACCTGGCGAACCAAGGGAGCTTCCCTATTTTTCTGTAAAAGACGCGAGGTTGGTCCGCATGCCATTCATTCTTCGTCTTCTTCACACAAACTCGAAAACCCGCAAAAAAATCGCCATTGTTGGTCTCTAGCTTGCTTCCGTTCGTGCCATCATCAACAATGTCATCTCAAGGTATGTATTTCCTCTTGAATCCATTTAAATTTGTTGGTTTTTTAGCTAAATTGAATTAGGGCGAAAATTTTACCCTAGAAAATCGATTTGGGCGTTTTTGATTGAGCCCATTTCGAGTGAAATTGATGATTGCAATAGGTTAGAAACCCGTTTAGGAGTATAGGGGTGCGTTTAGTTTGCATTTTGGTCCCCGTTCCCGTTCCTTATGTTCGAGAAACGTGAGTGAGGTGGAGAAACCGTCTCATCTCACGATACCAAGTTTATTTGCTTGGGTAATGGGTCCCACTAGGTTACATTGTAGTCGGGAAAGACCGTATTTGCCATTGTGGACCTTTGTTGTGTATTGTGGGCAAAATTGGAATTTTTGCCTTTCGTGACGGTCTTATGTCTAACAAAATAAGCGCCTGTTTGGGCTTGAATTGAGTCAGTTTGCCTTGAAATGGACCTTATTGGTAGTTTAAGTCGCCTTGAGGCGTGATAAAATCACGTTTGCCTCTTGCGGTCGTTTTTGAATTTTTGACCGATTTGTGCCCAAATTGGCATATAAATTGCCTTTTTGAGCTGTAGAAAAATTCCTCATTGCATTAAGAATGTACTTTGGTTTGTTGGCGGACCTTGTGTGGGTCTTGGGGTGCCGTTTTTTGTTGTGGTTGTTTTGAGTCGTCTTTTGCTTGAAAAGAAGGGTGAGTCGTTTTTTTTTTGTGAATTGTTTTTGTTGTTTAGTTTGGGTTTGGGCGGGATTGCCCTTGCTTTGCTTTGCTGGTTGTTTGTTTGTTTTGGGTTTGTCCAATTTACGCCGTCATAATGCCGAAATTTCGGCTGACGTTTTTTGTTTGACCTTGATTGCAGGGTACCATTTGGTACCTATGGGGTCCGTCGTGGAGGCTTTGGAAGAGGAGGATGATCCAGGAGGAGGAGAGGCGACTGTTTTTTGTTATAGGCTTGGTTGTGTTTCTTCCTGGCGGCCTTTACCCGGCCAATGATCGGGTATCGATTGTTGGTCGTTGTCTGCAGAGGTTCGGATGTCCGATGAGTGGGGTTCAATACGAGCGTGTTATCCCATGTTGCCACTTTTGATCGTTGTCGAGTTCTGGTGATTGGGGGTCAACATCGAGGTAGTGTCCGTTGTCATGGTCCTCTTTCACTCTTGAATTCTGCTGATTGGAGGTCAACGTCGGGGTAACGTGTTGAGTTATGATCCTCGGTTGTCGTGTCGTCCGAAGTCTGCCAGACATTATTTTTCTTTTTGTTATGGAGGAGGAACGTGGTGTTACCGTTATGGTAACCACCGCTGCTTCCGTTGTTGCTCCTCTGTTTCCTGTGTTGCTCCCTTTCTTTTCCGTTTGGGGGGATAGGGAGTGCCTAGTTCGGTAGGTGGCGGATACCCCCCAGTTCGTTGTCTTAGGCCAGTGTCTGTATGATAGATGGTTGTTTTAGGCCAGTGTCAGTATGATAGATGTCTGTATTGGATCCTGTTTGTACGGTCAGTTGTCCGTATCAAACGTGTGTTGATGTATTTTGCGTGAGGCGGTTTATATATATGTGTTTTTGGATTGTGGTTCATTTTGTGATTTTTGGCTTTTTATGTTGTGTTTCGGAGGAGCGCTGTCGGCTGTCAATTCTCCTTTTGCTTTGCACGAGTTCCTGCATCGTTAGTGTAGAAAACAGGCAACAGGTAGCACATACGCATAAACGTAAACACGTAAAAGCATTTGATTGAAAACAAAATTAACCAAGGTGACTTGAAGTTAAAATTGAATTTTGAAAATTGAAATGAATTTTGAAAAATTCCGCGACAAGTCGTCACACTTGGAATTCAAAAGGAATTAATTTGAAAATTGAGCAATTAACTCGTGTCGTGAATTAAATTGCGTTAAAATTGTTGAAATTGATTTGTGACTCGAAAAATTTCAAACTCATTCCGTCAGGGAAGAATTTTAGAAAAGATTTTTACGAGTGTATTTGATTTGATTTTTTTGAGGTCAAGACTCGAATTTGTGAGTGCTTGAAGATTTGAGGAAAATTGATGTCGTGTTATCAATTTTCGATTTTTATTTTTGCTGCAAAATTGCGAAAAAGCGAAAACAAATTCGGAATTTTGATTGACATGGAAACGATCCATCGCGGATCGGGGCGACTAGCCCTTCCCCCCTTAAAAAAAGAAAGAAAAAATCCGTATGTTTAAAGCTGCGTGATGGAAACCGTGTCGAATTTCGTAAAACGGGAAAGCAAGGAAATGTGAGTGTGAGGAAACACAAAATGTCCTGGATCATCCCGAAGAGGCGCGAGCGTTCTGGCGGGAGGTTTGAGGTGTCAGAAGAAAACACAAGTTGAAAGAGACAAGTCAAAGCGGGAATCCTGGGAGAGGGCTTAAAGAGGCGCGAGCAGCCTGACGATGGGAGCCAGCTCTCCCCTTTTTTTGAAAAATGCGCTGATCGTTTTGTATAAATAGTGATGTTTGCACTTCATTGTTTCATCATCCGAAACACAAAAGCATCTCTATAAAACCTCTTCTTCTTCTTCCACAAAAATATTTCATGGATGCCTTTGAGAATGCGTTGCGACAATGGTGTCGGGATTTGTCGCCTCCCGAAAAGTATCAACTCATTTGCATGGGAGTTGGTCAATTGTTGGTGCTCCGTCAAGTCAAGGTGCAACCCTCATTCCTCGAAGCATGTTCTCGGTTTTGGGATTCGAAACACCATGTTTTCGTTTTCCCGAAAGGTGAAATTTGTCCTCTTGCCGAAGAAGTTGGAGCCATTGGTGGGTGGCCGGGTTGTGTTTTGGTGCTTCCTCCGACTTGGTTGTGCTACAAGGAGAAATTCCGTGCCATGTTGGGTTTGTCGACAAGTCAAGTCAACTTCCTTCTTGCTCCTCATGGTGTGGACATGTTGGCTCTTATCAACATCTTTTCAAACCGATTAGATGCCAATGGTTCGGAGGTGGCTAGAAGAAGGGCTCTTGCCTTTTGCCTTGTCCATGTATACCACTTTGTTGATGCTTTGAAGAAGGAGGGGCCGAAATGCTATGGTAGCATGACCCTTGTTCATGTGGTTGAGCAAATGGAGCATGGTAGAGATCCATCATGGTTGGTGCTTGGAGAGATCATCCAAGCTTTGGAGAAGGAAGGCTCTTGTGGAGAAGCTCTCTCATTCGGATCCCCAAGGATCCTCCAAGTGTGGCTATTGGAGAGGCTAAGCTATGTAGAGCCTCCGGTTGATTCTTCTTCTTATTCCTTCCGTCACCTCACCATGAGGAAGAAATTGTACTCGGATAGTTTTGCTTCTACCGAGGCTTGTTGGGCCATAAGATTGGCGGAGGAGGGCGGTCCTCTCATCCGTTGGGTGGTGCCATGGTGGCACGTGAGGTCCTTCACGGGGTTTCCCGCTTCGGGTGCTAGTCCTCGTTCTATGATGGTGGTGGGTTTGATGGTTGCTTCCTTCATCTATCCCGAAAGGCTCATGAGGCAAATGGGGCGTCAACAAAAGGTGCCCGCTCAAGATACCCTTGTCCAAGAGAATGTTTTCCGGAACTCCGAGCTTGTGGAGTTCTTCGAAAGATGGTGGGCCACTCGGCCGCTTAAAGAGGTACCGGACCCCGTTGCCACGACATGGGTGACTCCCGCTTATGTCAAGTAGTCACGCGCTCCGTCCTTGGAAGAGAGGTCCAAATTTCGTAAGGACAAGGTTGTCGACTTGAAGTATCGAGAGGTTGGCAAGGCCAACCGTGCCTTCTTTGAGGAGTATGTTGATGGAGCTAGTCCCGATGTGATGAGACCACCAAAGAGGAGAAGCTCGGGTCCCAAGAACATGGTGGGCCGTGCATGGGCTCGTTTTGGGCCGAACATGGGGTCTTGCACTAGACCGGAGGCCGTCGCCATCTTAGATCCGTTAAGGATCCGTTCCGAGGAGGAAATCCATGTTAGGCGGGCCAACAAGAAGAGCAAGGGGAAGATGCACCCCGAGGGAAAAGGCAAGGGTAGAATGGAAGAGTGAAGACCTTCATTACCCATTTTATTATTATGTTGTATTAGTGTTGTGAGTTTTTATTATGTTGTACTAGCTAGTTGTTGTGTGTTTTGTGATAGTTTTATTATGTGAGGTGTTTTAGTTGACACCTTAGCTTTGACAAGTTGTAGACTCGTCGAGCTTTATTTGTTGTTGAAATTGTAATCCCTCCCATTATAAATTAAATAAGAAGATTGCTTGTGTCAAAAATTATGAACGCTTGTTTCTTCCATCCATTTTGTAAAGGCAATTCGATTTGAATCATCCTAAACGTTTGCACTTGGGAAAGTGGGATTTTTCTAGGACGGGAGAAAGGCTACTTTTTGTATTTTTGTGGGAAAGGGAATGGTTTTCCCCTTTCTTTTTTTTGAAAGTTGATGTGGGTGATGTTTTTTGATTATGGGGATGGTTGTATCCTTCTTGTGTAAGAAAGGACTGCCTACGTATCCACTTGAAGAGGTGAAATCAAACCATGATCGTAGTTCGAAATGTTTTGTAAATTTTGATTGGGTTTTGTGGTTGTATCCCTCATGTATAAGAGGGACTGCCTACGTATCCACCTGAAGAGGTGAAATCAAACCATGCTCATAGTTCAGGGGTTTTTTTTTGTTTTAGTGCAAATGGACGTTGCCTTTGACAGATCAAAGGACATTCGAAACGGGCAAGGTGCCGCAACTTAGACTAGATAAAACATGCAATTTCAAATCAGAACGCGTCTGAGGAACTTGACTTGAAAAGGGTTAAGGTGGACGCTAGTTGTAAAACTAGGCTTGGATCGTTGGTTGCTATGGTTTAAGGGTGGTATTTCTTGAGTTGGTCTAGGTTGGTCGGGTTTGTAAAATCCTCCCCATCTAGGTCACTCAGTCTCACTGCGCCCCTCGAAAGTATTTTCTTGACCAGGTATGACCCGGCCCGGTTGGGTTTGAATTTTCCCCTCTGATCGACGGGTAGCGGTGCTCGGACCGACTTGAGGATCAAGTCGCCCTCCTTAATGTTCCTGGGTTTGACCCTCTTGTTGAATGCCCGTTGTATACGTCGTTGGTATAGCTGGACATTGTGCAAGGCGTTGAGCCGCCGTTCGTCTAGAAGAGTGAGTTGTTCGTACCTTCGACGGGTCCATTCCGCCTCAGGGACTTGACTCTCCAGTATGATGCGTAGAGAAGAGACCTCTAACTCTACCGGTTGAACTGCCTCCATACCGTATGCTAGGTAGAAGGGTGTGGCGCCTGTCGGTGTTCGAATGGAGGTTCGGCATCCCCAGCGTGCGAATGGGAGTTTGCTCGGCCAATCGCGGTAGTTGTCTTGCATTTTCTTGATAATGGAGACAAGAGTTTTGTTAGCTGCCTCCACCGCTCCGTTGGTTTGGGGACGGTAGGGGGATGATCGATGTCGTTTGATCTTGTATTTGTCCAGCAAGGTCTGTGTTTCCGCCCGGAAGTGAGAGCCTTGATCGCTGATGATTTCATGGGGTACCCCATATCGGCAGATGATGTTGTTCTGGATGAACTTGGCCACTTGTTTGGCGGTAAAGATTGCATATGACTGTGCTTCCACCCATTTGGTGAAGTAGTCGATGGCGACGAGGACGAAACAATGTCCCTTGGTGCCCACCGGGTTAACTTTCCCGATGATGTCGATGCCCCAGGTCGAGAAAGGCCAGGGTGACATCATGGTGTATAAAAGGGATGGTGGTATATGTTGTATGTTGGCGAAGATTTGACAATTGTGGCAATGTTTGACGTAGCTACGGCAATCGGCTTCCATGGTGGTCCAGTAGTAGCCTAGCTGCATGATTTTTCGGGTAAGCATCATTGCGCTCATGTGAGGGCAACATTCTCCATCGTGGACCTCTCCCATGACTTTTTTGGCTTTGTGATGGTCAATGCAAAGGAGGAGAATCCCTTGGGGTGTTCTTTTGTATAATTGGTCTTGGTTTATCACGAATTGTAATGCAAGTAAACGGATGGCTCTTTGTCCTCTTTGGTCAGAGTTAGGAGGAAATTCGTTTTTTAGTTTTGTAGTTGAGGATGGATTGGTACCAAGGTTCATCATGGTTTTCCTCGTCGTCGTTGATGGCACAAATGTGAGCTGCCTTGCTCCTTCTCTCGACACATAGGGGCATCGACGTCATGTCGTCAGGTATGTTGACGAATGCGGCAAGTTTTTCCAGGGCATCAGCAAATTGATTTTCCTCTCGTGGCAAGTGCAAGTAGTCGAGTTGGTCGAAGAACTCGGCCTCTTGATTGATTCTCGCTCGGTAGGGAGCTAAACTGTCACTTTGGATTTTCCATGATCCGGACACCTGATTGATGATGAGCGAGGAATCGTCGTGGACCCTCAGTCTTTTGATGCCAAGTGTGATGGCTGCTTGCAGGCCGATGAGACATGCCTCATATTCAGCGGCATTGTTGGTGACGGCGAAGTCTAGTTTGACCGAGATCGGAACATGTTCCCCCTCTGGCGATATTATAAGGATTCCTACCCAGAAGCCTCTCAGATTAGATGCACCATCGAAGTATAGGTCCCATGCGCCGGAATCGGCACAAAGGATGTCTTCGTCAGGAAGTGACCATGTGTCGGTCATTAGATCCTCGTTGACGGGATTTTCCGCCAGGAAATCGGCAACTGCTCTTCCCTTGATAACCTTGAGGGGTACAAACTTGAGATCAAACTCGGACAGCATGAGTGTCCACCTAGACAGCCTTCCGTTTAGTACGGGTTTTTCGAAGATGTATTTGACCGGGTCCATCTTAGAGTAGATGTGGACCGTGTAGCTGAGCATGTAATGTCGCAGCTTCTTTGTTGACCATACTAGGGCAAGGCATGTCTTTTCCAGTTGGGTGTACCTTGTCTCGTACTCAATGAACTTTTTGCTGATGTAGTAGATGGCTCGTTCTTCGCCGTCGACTGTTTGTGCTAGTATTGCTCCCATGATTGTGTCTGTAACAGTCAGGTATAAGGATAAAGGAATCCCTGGTTGAGGTGGCATTAGGACATGAGGTTTGGATAGGATTTTTTTTATCCTGTCGAAGGCCTTTTGACAGTCGTCGTCCCAATCGGTGTGATCGGAGGCGCGAAGTTTCTTGAATATTGGTTCACAAATCATGGTGAGCTTGGCAATGAAGCGGCTGATGTATTGGACCTGACCGAGAAAACCCCGAATCTCCTTATCGTTCCTAGGTCGAGGCATTTGCTGAAGGGCTTTGATTTTGGTTGGATCAATCTCAATGCCTCTTTTGCTGACGACATGTCCCAAGAGTTTTCCAGAGGTGACCCCGAATGCACACTTCTGAGGATTTAGTCTCATGTTATATTTCCGCAGACGAGCGAAGAATTTTCGAAGGGTGTTGATGTGGCCGTCCCGTTCTCTTGACTTGACAATCATGTCGTCGACATATACCTCTACCTCCTTGTGCATCATATCATGTAGGAGAGTGGTAGCGGTTCTTTGATAGGTAGCCCCGGCGTTGATGAGACCGAAAGGCATGACTGTGTAGCAATATGTACCCCACTGTGTAGTGAATGCAGTCTTGTGCATGTCTTCCTAAGCCATTTTAATCTGGTTGTACCCGGCATACCCGTCCATGAATGATAGGAGAGCATGTTCGGCAGTGTTGTCTACCAGAATGTCAACATGTGGCAGAGGGAAGTCGTCCTTTGGACTCGCCTTGTTCAGATCCTTGAAGTCGTCGCAAACCCGAATTCTCCCATCTTTCTTCGAAACAGGAACAATGTTGGCCACCCAGTCAGAGTATTCAGACACTTTGATGAAACCAGCCTTGAATTGTTTATCCACTTCTTCGATTTTTAGGGCCCATTCAGGACGCATTCGACGCAGCTTCTGCTTCACAGGTGTAGCCCCGGGCTTAATGGGTATCCGGTGCTCTGCAATTTCCCTGTCAATCCCAGGCATGTCTCTGTAGGACCAGGCGAATACGTCCTTGTATTCGTGGAGGAGGTCAATGAACTGTTGTCTTTGCGGGAGGTCCAGGGTTGTCCCTATCCTAAGTTCTTGAGGTGTGTTGTCGGTTCCTACGTTAATAGGTTCGGTCTCCTCAATAATGGGGGTTATGGTTTCCCGTTTGTCAAGTTCTTTGGCTAGGTGAGGTGGGTAGTCACTCAAGTCAAATTCCTCATAGTCATTCAGAATTGCATTGCAGTTAAATTGAGACGAGTCATAAGCAAACTTAGCGTTCATTAAGTTGACACGAGCGAAAAGCTCGGAGAGGACAGATATCTCATGGTGGTCGAGGCGACACGGCAGAGGAGGTGGCCCTGGAACAGCTCCAGGTTGTCACCTTTCATGGGAGTGGGGGTGACCCTAGTAGACTCAGCCTCTGAATCAGCCACGACCTTGTGATAAAACAGCGGGAAGGGGACCTTGACTGGGACATCGGGAGTGTTAGGAGCTATGACAGACTCTGACTCCGGCTCAGACTCAGATTCACATTCTTCTCCACTTCCTTCTTTGAACATAGGGCCTTCTCCAGTTGTGATCTTGAGAATGCGGCCTCGGCAATCGGTCCACTTGACGGTTTTCCTCCAGCCTTGTGTAGCTTTCTCCAGGTCAGTGTCGGAGATCAAGGCAGTTGGGTCAAATCGGTTGTCCTTCAGGGCGATGTTGATGATGTCCTCATAGTCGAGGTGCTTAATGTTATCCTCTCCAAAAAGGAGGGTGACAGCTTCTCCATCGAGGCATGACGACGACTTAGACTTAGTTGACGCAGCTTCGGCGTTGTCGGGGATGAAGTAGCAGTCCTGGAAGACTTCCACACCCGGGTACCTGGCCTTGGCTATAGATTCATAGATCGGCTCTGGAAAGCCATGGTAGAGCTCGGACTCTCCCTCGGGAACAAAGTATCCATTAAGGGTCAGATGATAGGGATGGAGGATAACTCCGTGCTTCTTGCGTTTTCGAACTAGGAGGTTCATCTCCTGGATATCTTCATCGGTAGGTTCATATCCCAGTCCGAAGGGGATGTTGGGGACCTTAGCCTGTTTCAAGGGAGGTAAGGTGCTCTTCAGTGGATTGAGGGGCAAACCCGGGAAGTAACCCTGGCGCATCATGATGCGGTTGACTGTGAGGTTGGCAAACGGGTCACAATCAAAGGGTGTTGATTCATCAGTTATGGCATTCACAGCTTGGAATCCCCACATTTCATTATCATCTTCCTCAATAGTCTGGGAGGCTATTCCCTTTCTCATGAGAACTTTGATCGAGGAAGCAGAAATTGTGATTGTTTTCCCGTTGAAGGGGACCCTGATCTTCTGGTGGAGAGTTGAGGTAACTGCCTTGACGACGTGAATCCAGGGACGTCCCAGGAGCATATTGAAGGAGGCGTCGATGTCGACCACCTGAAAAATGGTTTGCCTTTCCAGTGGTCCGGTTGCGATAGTTAGAGTGATTAGCCCCGCGACCTTGCAACGAGTGCCGTCGTAGGCGCGTACTCCTTGATTTGTTGGGACCAAATCAGCTTCCTTAATACCCAGCTTGTGAGCAGTCTTGAGGGGAATGACATTTACCGCGGATCCGTCATCTACAAGGACCATGGGTACATTCTTCTTGAGACATCGTACGGGAATGTATAGGGCAAGGTTATGATTGGCTCCGAAGGGAGGGATATCTTCGTCAGAGAAGACGACTGGGTTGTTCAAGTTAGGGGCGTCCCTCGTCATATGTGCCACTATTTCTTCAGGGGAAGAGGTGGAGGGTACAGTTAATTTTCCCAAGGCCTGTAGCAAAGCCTGTCGATGCTCAAAGGATGTCGCGATCAGTTGCCAAATTGAGATCTCGGCTTTTGCCTTCTGAAGCTGCTTGAGGATCGAATTCTCAGGAGCTCTTGGTTGAGTGTCTACTTCCGGGACGATTTGGTCGTTTGTTGTTGGAGCGACCGCTGAATTGTTCGGGTTCTTATAGGGGCGTCCGGACCAGGTAAGTTGACCGATCTCTTTCGCCCGTTTCTCTTTCCCTGGGATAATATAGACATCTTCAACATCATCTCTCCAGATGCCATTGATTTCAGGATCACGAAGGCACCTTGGAGGGGTATTCTTTGGTGGGTAATTTTTGTGAGGGATATTTCTGTGAGGGTAGTTTTTGTGGGGTTGATTATTGTGAGGGTGATTATTGTGAGGTGCATGCTAGAATGGTCGCGGGAGCAATCCGTCCTGGTGAGGGTAGTGTTGGGCGCTCGGGGGACTCTTCCTCGGGCGTGGTGGTGGAGGATTGAAGATAAGCCGGCGGTAGGCATCGTCAAGTCGGGTAATCCTCTCGGAGAGGCTGGCTATGACTTCCTCAACCTGTTGGAACATGGTGAGCATAGTTGCGGCACTAAACACAAATACCCCGTCTGAGGGATCTTTCTCCAAGGTGTTCACCTCGTCATCAATTGGCAGGATGAGGTGAGAGCAGTCCAGAGTTGGCTCATCGTTGGAGATAACGTGGATTCCCAGAGGGTTTGTTTTGTTATTAAGCTTAGTCGGTGGGGGGAAAAGGCAATTCCCCCTTCTCAATCATGTCTTGAATGATGAGTTTGAGTTTGAAGCAGGTTTCTGTATCATGCCCTTTCCCTTGATGGTACTGACAGTAGGCATTGGGGTTCCAGAAGCGGGATTTCTTAGCATCGGTCGGATCCGGGGTGGGTCCGATTGGTTGTAACTTTCTCTGGTCCATGAGCCTCTTCAGGGCACTTGCATAAGTTGACCCTATATTAGTGAACACTCTCTGGGGGCGCTCAGCTCTCTTAGCAGATGGTTCAACGAGGTTGACATCATCGATCTTGTTCGTTTGACCATAAGGGCGAGATCCGGTTGAGGTGGATCCCTGGTAGCCTCTGCCAGTGGTCTTGGCTAGGACACCCTTTCGGAGGTCATCTTCAATAGATGTTCCCATAATTTGCAGATCCTGGAAGGTCTTAATATTTTGATACCTCAGTAAGTTGGCATACACTGGGCGGAGATTGTTGACGAACTTTTCCACCAAAGTTGATTCGCTCGGCATTGACCGGTGAGTACTTACCCTCCTCCAACGGGTTAAGAACTCGGTGAATCCCTCCTTGTTGTTCTGGGTTAGGACCTCAAGGGTACGGGTATTGGCTTGGATTTCAACATTGTCAGCGTATTGCTTAGCAAATTCAACCGCGACCTCATCCCAGGTAGTAAGGTTCTTCGGTCAAGGGAGTAGTACCATTGGCGAGGGATCGGTTCCAAGGATGAGGGGAAGATCCGGGTGAAGAGCTCCTGTTTGACCCCTTTTATGGCCATGTAGTCTTTGAAGGCACGGATATGATTGAGTGGGTCCTCCACTCCCTTGAACTTGGGCACATCAATCAGGGTAAAGTTGTCAGGTAGTTGATCCCCAACAGGTTCAAACCTTCTGTTGTTCTCAAGATGGATATTGTTAACCCGGGCTAGGAGCTGTTCTTCTAAGAGCTTCAGCCTTTTTTCAGTTTCAGTCAAAGGTGGAGTATTATGTTCTCCAGCTTCTTTGTTTTCCAGGGTGTCGATACGGGTCTCGACCCGATCTAGAGTGACCTTAAGAGCGGTGAGCAGGCTGGCTAGCTGAGCAGTCGTGACATCTCTGTTGTTATCATTGTTGTTGCTGTTGACAGACGAAGTTGAAGACGGGGCCATGGCTCTGAGGCAGAAAAACGACTCACATTACAACTCAATCCGACACGGTTCAAAGACTGAACACAGACAACGCAAAGGACGAGACAAAGATAAGACTCAATAAGACGAGGATGACCGTGTGTGGTACCTCGGTGCTGACTCGATTTATGACGTGACAGTGTTGACCAAACCTTTGACACGTGTCCAACGTAGCGGCGTGACGCCATTGGACGAGTCTCGTGGTGAGACGACTCATAAGTAAAGACCCATAAGTACGTTTGCTTTGACTCGATAGACACGAGGCGGAATTGGAATGGTGGACTGAAGTTTTCGAAAATAGAAATTTTCAAAAAGATTCATTTGTCGCTTTGTGGACGGCTTCCGAAGATAGAGATCTCCGCAAGTCGGTCAGTTGAAGGGGTTGTCTTAAGTTTATTCGCAAAAGACGGTTTGAGTTTGAACCGGCTCGGAAAACAATGCATTGCCTCCCCAGACGGTTTTTGAAATTCAAAATTGTATGTTTTGAAAATCGAGTTTGAAATGTTTTAAGAGGTCTCGGGGACGGTGCATGGTCCTCGGGATCTCGAAACTGTCTCGAGAAAAGGGTGTGTGCTTTTCTCGGGTTTTGAAAGAGCCATTGTCGGCGTGAGACGGGTTAAAGTCCGTGTCTAGACGCGGCGATTATAACGGCGTAAAAAGGTGATTTGAAATGGTTGTAGAAAACCGAGTTTGAAAATCGTCATTACGACGGCCTAGAAAGGCGTGCTGAAATGGTTATAAAAACCGAGTTTTGAAAATCGTCATTACGACGGCCTAGAAAGGCGTGTTGAAATGGTTATAAAAACCGAGTTTGAAAATCGTCATTACGACGGCCTAGAAAAGGCGTGCAACGGTGGCAGAAGACCGAGGTTTGAAATGGCCATTATAACAGCGCAAAAGGGTGTTTTTTGAAAGTTTGAAAATGACGCAGAAGGACTTATGATCAAGTAGCACATAAGCACTCAAAGTTCATTACATTATGCATTATGCTGACACGGGTTTTGGCTTAGAAGGGTGGGTTACACACCAAGCAATCAAACCCCGATTTGCGAGAGGGATACCAATCCAAACAAAATGTGTAAGGAGGGTGCCCTAGCCTCGTGCTCGAAAGTGATGAAAGCTCTTTGACGAAACAGAAATGTGTGACGTCAATGGTATGCTTAACTCAATCGGGATTCGAAACGCGGGGATGAGAAAACTCACGCCGACGAGACGAGCCAATTGCTCGATGAAGGTTATGTTGTGGGCCCGGACAAGGAACCCGACCATGACCGTAATATCAATTAATGCATTCCAACCAAGACCTCGTTCGAGTCTCACCATCTAGGGATCACAAAGAGGTAAGTGTCCTAGTTTTCCCCAGCGGAGTCGCCAATCTGTGGACATGGCCCACCTGCAAGCCCAGCCGATCTGTGGACATACAACGGTCTTTTGAAAGCCACGCTCGGCGGCGTAAAAATGCTTTCGACCGGATCGTTTTAGATCGGTCGGTTTCGTCTCGGTAAGGGTCTCGAAACGATTAAAGATGTTCGGAGTCGCCACCAAGCATTTGTGGGATGCTTGAAACCCGTTCGAATCCACTTTATACCTCGGTCAAACGAAGTACAAAGTAGTGTTTGACATAGGTACTAAAGATAAGGAATCGTCCCTCTTTAGCATCCTATCTCTAGAATGACTCTCGTACGCCCTGGATAAGGTCGTCCACTATCCAAAGTTTCTGAGTAAGAGGTGAAGGTACGTATTGGGAAGCCCTTTAATCAGACACCCAATCCCGCCCGCGGTAGCGGCCTCTACTGGTCGATCGTGGTTGGTTGAATGCAAAAGTTGATAAAACGGTTTAAATGCATGAATGCGCATCCAATAATTTAAACCTAACATGTGAGAGCTTTCTAAGTCGATTGATTTAATCCAAGTATCAAGTATAAGATGTCGAGTTAGATTAATGGTTGATTTGCATGCAAGACGGAAATTAAACATCCATTTACCGTATTAGGTTTATGGTGCATAACGTGATCCATTTGTCTTAGTAAAGCATTTTGCAAATATGATTTTTTGAATGAATAAATAGTCATCTGATCCATCCTATATCCAGGCTAACCGGAGTCGGGATCGTCTTAGACTAATGCTGGAAATAGAACAGGCCCTGTGCCAAGCGGCCATATGAGGCGCGAGCCTGTTGGCGACGCAAGAGGGTCTCCTCTGGTTTTGAAAATGAGAAAGAAAAGGGCCTGTTTAGGCGCGGGTCAGTCAACGGTTTAAGACGCGTTCTGACCATTTGAAAAACGTTTATAAAACGTGTTGAAAAATGGGTATTTGAACCCGTTTTGGTTTGAAAGGGTCGTTTAGACCGCATTTGTTGATTTGAGGAACGAGAATCGAATAATCATCATGATTTTGATGATATTCGGTGTCGAGTTCGACTTGGTAAGCTTGACATGAATAGTTTTGAAAATAATTATGAACTAACTGTTTTAAGTTCATTTGAATATAATTAGTCGATGCTCATCATCGCATGATGTGACCATAATTAGCGCATATTTAGCCCCCGAATTGCCATTGTTTCCATGCTTTTTAGTGCCTATTTGGGTCATTTCTTATCTTTAGTTCTTTGTTTTGCATATTCTTTGAGATTTTGATCCCTTGGTAGGAAAGGAGTAAGAATCTTGCATTTTCATGGCAAAACGAGGCTAAATTGATCGTATTCAATGACCAAGCATCAAGGAGAGACAAGACTAGAAGGCCTTTGTACATAGCATAGTAGAAGAGCATTGTTGAGAAAAGGATCCTTGAGTCCCCAAGGAAATCCCCAAGGAATTCGTGAAGAAAAGGGAAGAAAAAGAAGAGGAAAAGTTGCTGGACTACAATCCGAGCGGATTGTAGGGAATCCGTCCGTCCTTCCCAGTCCGAGCGTCCTCGCCAGGAATCCGCTCGGATCCACCATGCCCAGTCCGAGCGTCTTGTTCCTCAATCCGCTCGGATCGTCCACCCCAAATCCGGCCGTCCCGACTCCCAGCCGCACGGATCACAGTACAGCACAGTTTCGTTCTTCAAGCTACGAAATGGAGAAGCCCTTCTCTCGGATAATCCCGGAGGCTCCTTGCTCAACTTAAAAAGTGTAATTACTAGTTTAGCCCTTAGTTAACCCTAATGCATCCTCCCTAATTTTCACTATAAATACCCCATTAGTCTAATTAGAGGAGCATGTTCTTCTTATCAATATTTAGAGTAGTTAATATCAATCAAATCTCTCTTCAATATTGTAATCAAATATTAATCTAGTTTTAATCCAAGTTTTAGTTCTTAAATCTCTCTCTTGTTCTTCATTTATTTTGGGTAATTAGAAGATTATTGGGTTTATTGGGAGATTGACAACCTTCCATCAATCATCAAGTTCTTCTATTATTCTTTGCATCTTTATTATTGGAATCATTAGTAGGTATAATCTCTTAATCCCTTTTTAATTATTGTTAATTACTTTCATTTATTCATCATGTTTCATTATGTTAGTATGATTGACAACCTTTCTAGCATGATCAACATGATAATGAGTGAGTAGTCTCTTAGCTAGGGTTTAATGGGTGATTAGGGGAAACCAACATGGGGAATGATTCATGCTTAAATTAATATGCTTTCATATCTTATTTGCTTGCTTGTTTTGATCTTAATACATGCACATGTTATATTTGATGAAATGCTAAGCCTATGAATCCTTGCATTTACTATCATCTTCTATCCTTTCAACTTGACTTGTAAGACATAACCCAACTCGAGTCTTATTAGACCATGCATGTGTTGAGTAGGGAAGATTAAGTCGACTTGTAGGTG
Source organism: Silene latifolia (assembly GCF_048544455.1). Classification (NCBI taxonomy): domain Eukaryota; kingdom Viridiplantae; phylum Streptophyta; class Magnoliopsida; order Caryophyllales; family Caryophyllaceae; genus Silene; species Silene latifolia. The sequence continues at coordinate 54,599,940 of NC_133536.1, forward strand.
TTGTACAATCCAAGAGATTCGGCTCCGGGACCCAAACTTTCCTAGGATTGTAAGATATAACCCAACTCGATCCATCACAACAATAATTGCTTGTTTATAGTTTGAGAACATGTTTGTATGATCACATCCCATGATTCCCCTATGAACCCATGACACCCTAGTGCTTTTAATCAATTGTTTACACCCTTTATTTCATTTATCTTGCTAGTTTATTTTCATTGTTATTTTAGTTTAGTAACCTTCTACATCAACCTAATTTGTGACACCCCTAGACACCGCTAGTTACAATAGAATCTTCATTTCAAGACCCGTCCCTTGGGATCCGACCTTTACTTGCCTCTTTACTAATTGTAGAGTTGTTTGTGAAGTATAAATTGTGTTTTGTATCGACCATTGACCAACGACCACATATGTTTAATTGTGAACACCAAATGGCTCCGATCAAAAATGGCGCCGTTGCCGGGGACGGTGTTTAATTGATTTAAGATTTCTTTTATTGTTATTAGTTGTGTCTTTTTCACCTTGGGGAAGTAAAACTCCTCAAGGAGTGTTCTAATTGTTTTCTAGTTGTTTGATATTTTGCATGTCTAGAAGGTTACAAAGAGATTTGTTACCTTTTGACCGTGAAATCGAAAGAACCTTGACGAATAATAGGAGACTTGTTAGGAGGAATTTGGGAGGTGTTGGTGAAGTTGTTCAACCCACTAGTGAGTTTGTCAATCCTTTCGCAATAGAAGGAGAAGAGAACCCATTTAACAATATCCCACAAAATCCACCTACAATGCCTAAATTCTCGTCACACTCTATACCCACCGAGGAGGATTTACCAAATGGTACTCCTACCCCACAACATCTCACCGGTAATTTTATTGCCAAGTCCGCCTTCATCCAACTAGTTGAGAGGAGCCAATTCGGGGGAATGCCTAGTGAGGACCCTCATTCTCATATGGAAACATTTTGTGATTATTGTGAAGCTATCTCTCAAACGGGCGTGACTCAAGACCAAATAAGATGGGTCTTATTTCCTTTTTCGTTAATCGGCACCGCAAAGCAATGGTTGAAGGGCCTTGATAAGGCCACTCTTGGAATAGATTCTTGGAAGAAGTTAGCTCTAGCTTTCTACAAAAAATTCTACCCACCGGAAAAGACCAATATGCTAAGAGCTCAAATTACGGGTTTTAAGCAAAGGGATGAAGAGTCTTTGTATGAAGCTTGGGAGCGGTTCAAAGGTATTTGTCGCTCATGTCCTCACCATGGACTTAGCGAATGGTTTTTAGTGCAACAATTTTGGAATGGTTTATATGAAGATTCAAGGAACGTTCTCAATATGGGATCAAATGGAATGTTCACCGAAGTTGATGACAATCAAACATGGAACAAGATTGAGGAAATGGCGGTCCATAATTCGCAATATAGTAGGCCTCGCAAGGCCACTAGAGGAGGAAAGTATGAAGTGGACACCGTTACTCAATTGAGTGCTCAACTTAGCGCTCACATTGACACAATCAACTTGAAATTTGAACAAGCTATGGCTAGGCTTGAGGAAAACTCAAAATCATCAAAGCATCATGTCAACGCCATGACGGCATCCTCATCAATCCCAAGCGGGATATGTGAGAATTGTGGAACCTTGGGCCATGACTCAAGTGAATGTAGGGGAACAACCGAACAAGTCAATGCTTTCCAAGCTTACAAAAGTGGCACCCCTTATTCAAATTTTTACAATGAAAACACCAAGTTCCATCCAAATCTCTCATACAAGAGCCAAAATGTCCAAAATCCTCAACCAACATACACTCCACCACCCATGAGAAATCAAAATCAAAGACCCTTTTTCAATCAAAACCAAAGTTACCAAAACCAAAATCCATACAATCACCACAATGACCAAAGTTTTGATGTCCAAAAAGCGGTCCTTCAAATGCAAAAAAATCAACAAGAGTTTTTCACCCAAATGCAAAAGGATAGCCAAACAAAGGATACCACCATCAACAACATTCTAGCTCACACCAAGATGTTGGAAACACAATTGACCCAACTAGCATCCTCAAACTCACAAAGGCAAAAGGGGCAATTACCATCTCAAGGTAACCCCCCTAGACATGAAACGGTTAGTGCCATTCACTTGAGAAGCGGTACAACGTATGAAGCACCGAAGGAGCAAGTTGAGAATGAAGTTGTGAGAGCTAGTGAGAAGGAAGGTCCCAAGGAAGGGGAATCATCGAAAGAAGAAAGTTCAAGGAAAAATGAAGACAAAGCCAAAGAGAAGGAGCCCATTGTGGTTAGACTTCCTTTTCCAAGTCGTCAAGCCAAGCCCAAATTTGATGATCAACTTGGAAAATTCATGGAAATTGTGAAGAATTTAGAGGTCTCAATTCCTTTCACGGAATTAATCAATCACGTTCCGGCCTATGCAAAGTACATGAAAGATATCCTCACAAAGAAGAAGTCAATCCGGAAACTTGAGACTATCGCCTTCACTAAGGTGAGTAGTGCAATTCTTCAAGGAGTTCGCTCCAAAGTTAAAGGATCGGGAAGCTTCTCAATACCGTGTACCATTGGCGACACAACGATCAACAAAGCCTTGTGTGATCTAGGGGCTAGTGTGAGTGTCATGCCGTACTCGGTAAGTAAAAGGTTGGGAATGGGAGAGCTCAAATGTACCAACATCACTCTTCAAATGGCCGATAGATCGACGAAGACACCATTAGGGATATGGGAAGATGTCCCGGTGCGAATTGGGAAGTTTTTCATCCCGGTGGACTTTGTCATTGTTGATATGGAAGAAGATTCCAACATTCCAATCATCTTAGGAAGACCTTTCCTACACACCGCGGGCGCGGTGATTGATGTGAAACATGGAGAGCTCACTCTAGAAGTGGGAGATGAAAGCATAACTTTTAATCTTGACAAAACCATGAGAGCTCCTCGTTTGCATGAGCCATGTTTCATGATTGACCATTATAGCCGAAAAGATGAAAGGAAGAAATCGGAACTCCAATGGAGGAAGAAAATTGAAGATGCTCCATTCAAAGAGCAAGTGAATTGTGGCAAGGAGAGCTTGAAAAGCTCATCAAAATCAACCAAGGAAGAAGATGATGGCCTCATTAGCCAAGAGAAGAGATTGGGAGAGTTGTCTCCATCCAAGCAAGAGATTTTCAATGATCAACTCAATGAAGTTTGTGGTCTTTGGGACGACGAATTTGAAGGGATCTTTAATCCCTACATTGGGCATGCCATCGATCATGATCAACAACAAGGGCCACGGTCTATTGAGGACCTCTACCACAACAATGAACAAGCTTTTAATTACTTCTTCGAGGTGTTGAGCAACATCAACAACACCTTGAACATGCCCCCTTGACATCTCATCAAGAATGAGAGTTTGGTGGAGTCCTCCCTAAACCACCACTTGTAAATATTTCTAACTCCCTAACTTACACTTTAATTTTTGTATTGCATTTTTTGTCATTTTTGGATTTTATTTACTTTGATCAAAATAATTGTCATGAAAAGAGAGAAGTGAGGGAGGGACTAATGATTTTAATTGATGTGTAGTGCTTTACCTTAGTGTGGGGATAGCAATTGCCTAGGCTATTCATGCCTTAGTAGTGCCCCCGCAATGAAGAACACAAGATTAGAAAGAATGAAAGAAAAGAATGATAAAGGAAATCCGGGAGCAAAGGACTAGGATCCGAGCGGATTCCTGACAATCCGCCCGTCCGCAGTGGATCCGAGCGTCCTGCTGAGAAGACGCCCGTCTTGGGCCGAATAAAATCGCAAAATCTTGTCTGTCGAAGAATCCGAGCGGATTTACGAAAAGACGCCCGTCTTTCAGAATCCGTCCGTCTCATGGACAATCCGCCCGTCTTGAAGCTGAAGAAAAACAAAGAAAAATCTCTGGACAAGAATCCGTCCGTCTTGCACGAAATCCGCCCGTCTCATCCAAAAAGAATCCGAGCGGATTCTCCAGAAGCCGCCCGTCTCTAGGCGGGATTTTTGAAAATTTGAAGTGAAGAATCGAGCGGATTGCGCCTAATCCGCACGGATTGTCCCCGCAATTCGAAAATGTCGAGTTCTTTAAATACCCACCCCCATCTCCATTCATTCATTCATTCACTCATAAACACTACCCATAACATCAAAACCCTCATCCTCTCCATCTCAAAAACAAAAACCCTCAACAAAACTCACCGAAATCAAATCAAACCATCCTTCAAACAACAAATTAATCACTCCATCTTCATCAAAAACCAAAACCAAACACAAAATCTTCACCTTTGAATTGATTTTTGTTCTCATAAAGGCAAGGCCTTTCACCTTCAAAATCAATTTGGGCATTCTACAAATTGAAGATTTTTGACTCTTTACTTGGTTAGCTCATCAAATGGCAAGAACAAAGGGAGCAACAAAAGCAAAAGCAAAGGCACCAAAGACTACAACTCTCTCTCAAAGGCAAAAAGCTCTACAAATGAAGAAAGCTTTGACAATGGTGGTAGCAACACCAAGCTTGGAAGTGCAACCACCTCAACAAATTTCTATGGAAGCATCACCCTCTACTCCGGTAATTAATCAACTCTTGCATTACCCGGAGGTAACATTCATTTCCGATTCTCATAGAAATACATTTGTCAAGTTTGCCATGAAACAAATTCAATCCACCAAATTCATATGTCAAGATGCTTTAGAGAAGTTGGGTATTCTTGAACAAACAAGAGTCTTTTTCAATGCCATGGGTTTAAAGAAATTGTTTGAAATGAAGGAAGTGACATACCCCTCCCTTGTCTTGGAATTCTTAAGTTCCTTGAAAGTGACAAAAGTTGAGAATAGGGAAAATATTGAGTTTCGTCTAGCTAACACTAGTAGACGCATTTCCTTTCCGGAATTGGGTAAAATATTGGGTCTTAGTGATGAACATAAATTTTATAAGCAATATGGGAAGTATGATCCCGAGCCTCTTTGGGAGGCAATCTCCGGGAAGAAATTTGAAGATTTTAAAGCTTGTCGTGCTCTTTTGGTCCATCATCCGGGCATAAGAATATGGCACAAAGTTGTGGGAAATACCATAATTGCTAGAAAAGACACCAATCATTTTACGGGACTTGATTTTATCCTCCTTGAATCAACTTTGAATGTTGGAAGAATTCACACCAAGCCTTACAATTCTTTGAGGCTATTGGTTGATAGATGGCTCCATATAGATAGTGGGAAGAAGGGTCAAACCGTAATTGTTAATGGCGGCCTTGTCACGGTCCTAGCCAAGCACTTTGATCCTAATTTCAATAAGGATAGCAAGTACAAGGCTAAGGATGGTGGCCATCTTATTGATATGTCTACCTTGATTAACAAGTTTAAGTGGGTTGCTCACAATCCCCTTGATACCAAGTATGGGTGGCTTACAAGTGAGGCTCGATCATTCACTTTACCCGCAAAGATTTGCCGTCTTAGTGTCCACCGGACCAACTATTTACTTCCCCTATCCAAGGACGCCGAGTACATCATTCAACAACAAAAGGGTGATCATGAAACTCCCTCCTCTTCCATTGTTATACCACCTTACCCCTATGAATATGAAGAGTTCAAACCTCAAGGAATTGAAATTGGAAAAGATTATGTAACTCTTCTAATGCAAGCCATGCACAAGCAAGCTTATGAAGATCGGAAGAATGCTTATTTGGCTCAATATCCTCCCCTCCTACATCTAGCTAGGCAAGGACTCCTTGATCCATCTTGTCCTTTGCCTAGTTGGGCGGATAAAGAAGCCTTATTTCCGGGTGCATCTAGGGACGTGGTGGAAAACAATGAGGTTGTTGGAAATGGTGAAGAATTTGATGATAACATTGAGGAAGAAGCGAGTGGAGATGAAGAAGGAGATGGTGAAGATGATGATGAAGAAAGCAATGAAGAAAGTGCCAAAGAAAGTGGCAATGTGACCACTTCTCATGAGGGAAGTGGTGATGACGATAGTAGCATGATGGAAGACTAGCCTTGGAGACTCCTACTCTCACATGGTTTGTCTATATCTCTTTGTATTTTATTTTCATTTTGATCATTGTTGGTTTAGTCCTAGCAACATCAAAGGACTCACACCTCGGTTCCATTGAGGTGTTCTTTATTGTTCCCATTTTTGAAAATCCAAAATGACAATCTAGTCTCATGCATAGCATAGTGTGTGCATGAACTATACCCGTGCTTTGACATTAGCAATAGTGTCTTATTTGGTTTGGGGAAGTTAATGCATACACAACGGGAGGTAATCTAAATTATCCTCTCCGTCATAACAAAAACCATGCATCATGTAGTATAGCTTAGTGTAGAATTGCATTTAGTATAGAAAATCATGCATCATTTTGCATAATTTCCATCGTTTTGGCCATTGAGGACAATGCCCATATTAGTGTGGGGATGGGAATTCTAACACTTAACTTTTATCCAAAAACCATAAAAATTGAAAAATTTCAAAAATCATAAAAATTTGAAAAATTGAAAAACCAAAAACAAGTTCATTTCCTTTGTATATATAGTCTTGTATATATTGTGTTTGTTCATCCTTGTTCACATTGATTGACTACGCCACATCCGAGACATGAGGATATTGAAGACCGCATGGTATGATCTTTCCAATCTCCTTTTTCCTCTTTATGTTAATGACTATGTGGCTTTATTTTGATTGATGCGGTATAAACAATGTGAATTTAGGACTTGCATTTAGATTATTTGGCATACTAGTTGGTAGAATCATTTGCATTAGGATGTGTATATGCTAGTTGCATCATGGCATGTAGTTGCATGTTAGAAAAATTTTGCGAAACCGTCTACTTGGGAAGCTTGACAAGTGTATATAGGCCCTAGTAGATGCTTTTTATTCTTAAGACTTTGCTTGTTAGAATGCTTGTAAAACACCCTAGGATGTGTCATGCTAGTATCCTTTGACCCATGGATTAAGGCCTAGTCAAGAGTACCTTGTGGTGTGATAACTCCTTGGCTACCGTTTATTCCAAGGTGACCCTTGAAACCATGCATACTTCTATCATTCATCCATGTTCTACCATACATTTTGTCAACAAAAGGGAATGGGCACAAAAACAAAAAGAAATCAATTTGAGTTCAATGAAATGAAAAGTGAAAGAAAGTTTGCAAAAATGCATCAAATGAAAAGAGGAGCAAAAATAGAACTCCTAAAAACTTCAAATACAAGGCACCCTCGTTACTAATTGGGGTGACTTTGAAAATGTTCAAAAGAAATGCAAAAAGTTGTCAAGTATTGAAATGCCAAAAATCAAAAGAAATGGCAAAGAAAGTGTTCTCAAATGTCAAATGCCAAAGAAATTGGGGGGAAAACAAAAATGAAAGCAAACTCCCAAAATGAAACTCAAATACTATCAATCCCTTTTCCATCTTATCCATTTTTGTGCATGGTAGAGAGGGGACGACCCTTCTTCTTGTCTAGGCAAGAGGGGGAATTCCGCGATCCTCCAGTGTTTCTAACACCATAGGGAGTCTACTCTTGACAAAAGCATTTAACGATTGAGGACAAAGGTACCCTAGCTTGACACCTTTTGGAGGTGATTTATTGGTATCCTTCTAGGCTTAGTAGTTTGAACAAATTGCATCTATGAAGGATTGTGTACCCTTGAATTGCTTCCCTTGTAGATAATTTCCGCCACTTAGATGAGGAAAGTGGCTATTCTTTTGTAGATGCATCCATTATTTGATTTTGTGTGCTTAATGTTTGGATGTGTCGCCATTTTGGCAAGACCCACCTTGCCTTGCAAGAAGGCATCCTACCTCATGGTTGTCTTGTTGTGAGTTGAAGGGGCGGAGTGAGACCCGCTAATTGTCTCATATCGGCTATTATTATTAGGTTAGGTTAGTATTGGTCCTAGTCTTTGTCACCTCTTTACTCGGGACGAGCAAAGGTTCGGTTTGGGGATATTTGATGTGACCATAATTAGCGCATATTTAGCCCCGAATTACCATTGTTTCCATGCTTTTTAGTGCCTATTTGGGTCATTTCTTATCTTTAGTTCTTTGTTTTGCATATTCTTTGAGATTTTGATCCCTTGGTAGGAAAGGAGTAAGAATCTTGCATTTTCATGGCAAAACGAGGCTAAATTGATCGTATTCAATGACCAAGCATCAAGGAGAGACAAGACTAGAAGGCCTTTGTACATAGCATAGTAGAAGAGCATTGTTGAGAAAAGGATCCTTGAGTCCCCAAGGAAATCCCCAAGGAATTCGTGAAGAAAAGGGAAGAAAAAGAAGAGGAAAAGTTGCTGGACTACAATCCGAGCGGATTGTAGGGAATCCGTCCGTCCTTCCCAGTCCGAGCGTCCTCGCCAGGAATCCGCTCGGATCCACCATGCCCAGTCCGAGCGTCTTGTTCCTCGATCCGCTCGGATCGTCCACCCCAAATCCGGCCGTCCCGACTCGGCCCGCACGGATCACAAGACAAAGACACGTTTCGTTCTTCAAGCTACGAAATGGAGAAGCCCTTCTCTCGGATAATCCCGGAGGCTCCTTGCTCAACTTAAAAAGTGTAATTACTAGTTTAGCCCTTAGTTAACCCTAATGCATCCTCCCTAATTTTCACTATAAATACCCCATTAGTCTAATTAGAGGAGCATGTTCTTCTTATCAATATTTAGAGTAGTTAATATCAATCAAATCTCTCTTCAATATTGTAATCAAATATTAATCTAGTTTTAATCCAAGTTTTAGTTCTTAAATCTCTCTCTTGTTCTTCATTTATTTTGGGTAATTAGAAGATTATTGGGTTTATTGGGAGATTGACAACCTTCCATCAATCATCAAGTTCTTCTATTATTCTTTGCATCTTTATTATTGGAATCATTAGTAGGTATAATCTCTTAATCCCTTTTTAATTATTGTTAATTACTTTCATTTATTCATCATGTTTCATTATGTTAGTATGATTGACAACCTTTCTAGCATGATCAACATGATAATGAGTGAGTAGTCTCTTAGCTAGGGTTTAATGGGTGATTAGGGGAAACCAACATGGGGAATGATTCATGCTTAAATTAATATGCTTTCATATCTTATTTGCTTGCTTGTTTTGATCTTAATACATGCACATGTTATATTTGATGAAATGCTAAGCCTATGAATCCTTGCATTTACTATCATCTTCTATCCTTTCAACTTGACTTGTAAGACATAACCCAACTCGAGTCTTGTTAGACCATGCATGTGTTGAGTAGGGAAGATTAAGTCGACTTGTAGGTGTTGTACAATCCAAGAGATTCGGCTCCGGGACCCAAACTTTCCTAGGATTGTAAGATATAACCCAACTCGATCCATCACAACAATAATTGCTTGTTTATAGTTTGAGAACATGTTTGTATGATCACATCCCATGATTCCCCTATGAACCCATGACACCCTAGTGCTTTTAATCAATTGTTTACACCCTTTATTTCATTTATCTTGCTAGTTTATTTTCATTGTTATTTTAGTTTAGTAACCTTCTACATCAACCTAATTTGTGACACCCCTAGACACCGCTAGTTACAATAGAATCTTCATTTCAATACCCGTCCCTTGGGATCCGACCTTTACTTGCCTCTTTACTAATTGTAGAGTTGTTTGTGAAGTATAAATTGTGTTTTGTATCGACCATTGACCAACGACCACATATGTTTAATTGTGAACACCAAATGGCTCCGATCATCGCACCCGGTTTAAAATCCGGCATGGTATGTAGAACCAAGGATGACTTTGTGTTGGTGACTAATATGCTTGTTTTGAAAATGTAAAGAAATGATGAAAGGCTTTAAAATACCTCCCAAAATGTAAAGAAATGAAATAAAAGGCTTTACAATACCTTTTAAATGTAATTAACCAAATATTACCACCGAAACACGGATTTAACCGTCATGGTATGAGGAACCAAGGGTGAAAAATGTTTTATGGTTAAAACAAATGAACTAGAATAAAAAAGGTTTGAAAATATTTGAAATGATAAAAACTGATTACAAATATGAAAATGAATTAAAGGGGAAAGACGAGAACAAACACGGTTGAGTTCTGACCTGGGCACCCCATTGAGGCGCGAGCCTTTGTGCACAATAAGGGGCTTCTGCCTCAGGCCAAAACTCAGTTTTGGCAAGTTTATCCCATGTTTTGGATCGTGTTATGCATGTTTTAGCATGTTATAGTCATAAAACAAATGAAGACATGATAAAAGAAGGATTTTAACACCCTCATACTTACATGTTTGGTTATGGCGAGAAACTGACGTAATTGTAACAACTCGTTTGGTCGGAAAAGACTCGGTTTAAAACCGTTTTGGTAAGTAAAAAAAGTGTTTTTAAGATTAGTGACGGTGTAGTGGTCGAAGTGGTCGGTCAAGTGATTTAATGCACGATGACGGTACAAAAAAATGTGTAAGGCTTGTATTTAAGATCGGTAGGTCGCAAATACGCGTCGGATTGTGACTTAAGAAGTCGAGTCGAGAATTTTAAGGGAGAAAAGTGTTGGGGTTGGTGTCCTTAACAGTTAGTGCAAGGACTTATAAACCTCTAAAAGGATCAAAGGGCATACTTTGGTATTATTATCAGTTGATCCACGTTTATCAATAACGGTTGGCTTGCTAGATAAGTTTGACGTTATTGTCATACAGATGGCGGTGATCAACTGGTCCCTAAAAGTCACACCTATAGGATACGTTCGAGAGATGTGACGGTATGAAAATACTGTCATGTAGATGCCAAAATTGACTAACCAGTTAGTCCGAGTTATTTGACTAGTAATTAGTCAAATATGTGATGTTGAGATATTATATTTAATACGGATTAAATATCATGGGCTAAGGCGAATTAACGATTAATTCAGTAAAATTAAATATAAGCGATTTATATTTAATTGTATATTGAATATAATTATACAATACTGTTTTGTCGGACACGTATTAATAATTGACTAACCCGTATTATTAGCCGATGCCTTAATTTCCGATAACCGATATGATTTATAATCGACCACGTCATATACACTTAGCGAGTGATGGACCGGACCGCGAGTTTAAGTGAAGAGAAAATGAACAGCCCATAAGGGCTCCTCTCACTCGGTTTGGCCGAGAATCACAAAGACAAAAAGGGGAGTTCTCTCCTCTTGTCTAACTTAATTTCATTTGCTAAAAATTATTAGGGTTTCGAGAACAGTGCCTCTCGAAATCCGGATCTCTCATCCAGTGAAAAACTCACATCAGTTCTCCCAATATTGCAAGGCAATCGGAGAACACTGTTCTAGCACAAGGGCATATCTCGGACAAGTCTTGGGTGCAACGATTAGGAGGAAATCTGCTTTGATTTCTGTTCTTTACGCCGCAATTTAAAGGACCCGAGGTTGATTTCTTGTTCCTTATCGTTTCTTTATGTTTTTCGTTTTATGACGATATTCACATGTAAATTTTACGTTATAGTCCTACAATTTAAGGGGTAGTATACGGATATTAACCCACAAGTGGTATCAGAGCGAGGCCACGTAAATTTTTATATGTGTTTTTCATAAAAAACGATTTTGAAACGACTGTTATGTCTCGAAAACCGTGCCTAGTATACACGGCAGAAATTTTTTGAAACCGTGTCATGTATTACACGGTAATTTCATCTTTTTCGATTTGTTTTTTATGCATATTGTTGTTTTATACAGAGATTATAACAATATGTCATGTTTTGTCAATTGTCAAATTTGTTTTAATGCAATTTTGATCGAATTTGCAATTGTTTTTGTCTCGAAATGTGTTTTCACGAGGGTTTTGAATTTTCCAGAGACTTTTGCACTCGATCGACCAAGTTTTTAATCGATCGAGTGGCTTTTCTGTATAATTTTTTGCTCGATCGAGTCCCCCATTGTACTCGATCGACCCGTTCAAAACCTTTTGCTCGATCGAGTCCCCTGTTGTACTCGATCGACCCCTTTCAAAACCCCTCGCTCGATCGAGTTGTCCTCGTACTCGATCGAGTAGATTTGCTGATATAAGTTCTCGATCGACCTCCAGTTTAGTCGATCGAGTACTCCCTGATTAGCATACCCCTCGATCGACTTGCGTTCATCGATCGAGCCCTTTAGTTCCTCGATCGAGCACTTGTGTCCCTGGATCGAGGGATTTAAATCTTTAATGACTTTGAAAATTTGTTTCTTTTGATTTAAATTTTCTTTTGGCTTCAATATGTACTTTATACGGATATAGTACACTCGCTTAATAGTGAATCGGTTCACTCACGTACCATATAGTTGTTTTAAAGCGTCTTTAAAATGACGGATTATAATAGATTAAAATTATATGATAGAAGCGGTTTTATCACACGAATTTTAATCATTAAAAGGTGGTTTGGATAAATTTAACATAATTACGGAATTATGTCACGAATGAATTTGTTTTTAGTTGATGCATTTTATTTATCGTTTATCTTGAATGCCGTGAATGCCTTTTTATTACGTATTTAATTTTACAAACGATTGTAACTTAGTGTGGCCTTAGTAGAACGTGTTACCGTAATGATGGAACACGGTCTTGGTTGTATTTTGAGATCTTGTATCTCCGTTTTGTTTTTTTTTTCACTTGTAATTACAGTTTTAATTAGAATGTAAATAGGTTTATATTTGTAATTTTAAATTGTAATTTTTGAGAAGACCAAAGATGGAGACTAGATGCTCACTCCCGCTACTTGGATCAAGATGGAACATCAAGACAAGCTTTTCGGGTCCAACGGTGGATTCCAAAGTTGTATTTTGTTCTTTTACTAGGATAGGCCACACTAGGAAATTTTTTATTTACGTATTGCATTCCTTTATTTATTTATCGTTACGATAACATGCATCTTATTCCGCCTAAAAACCAAACCACCTAATTATTGCATGAAAACTGACACATATAGAGGTCACGAGTTAGTTTTCATTGACATTCTCATGTCACACGTTTTAAAGCCATCATCCAGATAAATTCATTCACGACAAACGCTAGTTATTCGTTCACTTAAAATGAATTATAATTTAGTTGATGGGATCTTCCTCGTATAAACAAAAATTGAGAACGGTCTTTATAGGTCAAACTCCAATGAGTCCCTTCATCGTCGGTAGGCATACTATGACCCCTTCTACGTCGGGTAAGTTGGAACCGATTGACCTATTTTATCTCAACACTATGGTCACTCGTACGATCCTGCGATCATGGTGGACTATAGATAGGATTTACGGAAATCTATCGACCAAGAGTTCTTCTGGAAGAATTAGCTAAACAGTTGGCTTATCAATTTATAGAAATTGAGTCTTGGGATCACTTGTATCATTCTTGAGGGAGATCAATTATGCAAGTGCGAGAGTCTACATGTTTAAAATGAATTTTAAAATAGACTTAAATCACCTCGATGAGTTGCTTATTTCGTTTTGTTTTTCTTTCTTTTCAGTGTAGATCACGTTTTTAAAGCGCTAAACAACAAATGGCTGGTTCAAGTGATAACCCAATGCCAAGTGCCACATTGGACCGTGAGTCCTGGCTTAGGATCTTCATGAATCAGATGAATCAGTCTACTCGATCAAGAATGATGGATCCAACTTCGCGGATCGGGAGGCGGCATTACGGAATGCCGCCACCGCCGACGGGAAGCTCAAATTTTGTTAGAGCCCCTCCCGGCAAACCCAGGTCCCACGGCTAGAGCTACCGAAATCGCCAAGTTTAACGATTTTTGTATGGAAGCGGGTGCGATTAAAAACGTACTCATTTTTGCAATGGAATCCAATTTGCGTAAGCGCTTCATAGCCCATGGTGCAAACAAGATTTTCACCACGCTCACTAAGGAATTCTCGAAAGCACCGAGAATCGTGACCTATGAGCATACCACTCGCTTCTTTGATGCGAGACTCGAGAAGGGCCAACCGGTTAGCCCACACATTCTCAGCATGATTGAGAATGTCGAGAAACCGGAGACCTTTAACCGTAACATCAGCGAGAATATTGTTATCGACCGTATTCTTCACTCACTCCACGATGGTTATTCGCAATTCAGAGCGAATTACTATATGAATGATTTGAAGAAAACTCCGCATGAACTGCACTCCCTCCTCGTACAGACCGAGAAGGACATGAAGTTCAGTGGGAGTTCGAAACAGGATGTTCTCGTTGTGTCAAACAAAGGGAAAGGTAAGGGCAAAGCTCCAAGCAAACCTAACGAAGAGGTAAGGCGAAGTTCAAGAAGTCGGGTTCGGGTAAGAGTGGGCCTGGTGAGTCGAGCAACTCATCGGCATGACAAAGAGCAAGAGTGAAAACATGGAATGCCATCATTGCCACAAGATTGGGCATTGGAGACGCACATGTCCTGTTTATCATGAGGACTTAAAGGCAGGTCGTGTTAAACTTGTTGGTATGTCTTCTCTCTCTTCTACTTTTATTCATATGATTGAGATTAACCACGCAAGTTACGGAACTTGGGTACTTGATACCGGTTGTGGTTCTCATCTGTGTAATCATGTGCAGGGGCTCCGAAACATCGAACCCCTCGTAAAGGGTGAGGTGGACTTGCGTGTTGGGAATGGAGCAAGAGTAGCTGCCATCTCCAAGGGGACATATGTGATCAGACTTCCTAGCGGATTTGAGTTATCATTATATGATTGCTATTATGTACCCAGTCTTTCCAAAAACATTATTTCAGTTTCTGCGCTTGATAAACTTGGTTTTTCATTTGTAATAGAAAATAATACTTGCATTTTCTCATTACACGATATGATTCTGACAAGGAGTCTCCATGAACGGAATTTATGTTTTAGATCGACCACGGAAATATTACACGTAATGAATAAAAAGTTAAAGGTTGGTGACAAAGATCAAACGTATCTATGGCACTGCCGCATGGGACACATTAATGAGAAACGCGTAAAACAACTCATCAAGAATGGAGCTATCTCGGCCTTTGATTTTCAATCTTTTGGCACGTGTGAATCATGTCTCATCGGTAAGATGACTCGGATTTCCTTCAAAGGTATTGGAATGCGCGCTGCTGGCCTATTAGGGCTCATACACACGGATGTATGTGGTCCTATGTCAATCACCGCACGAGAAGGCTATAGGTATTTCATCACTTTCACGGACGATTTGAGTAGATATGGCTATGTCTACTTAATGAAGCACAAAAGTGAATCCTTTGAGAAATTCAAGGAATACCAAAATAGGGTACAGAACCTATTGGGTAGAAAGATAAAAACACTGCGTTCGGATCGTGGTGGCGAGTATCTTTCTCACGAGTTTGATCAACACCTAAAGGATTGTGGGATTGCCCTACGATTAACTCCACCGGAACACCTCGGTTGAATGGTGTGTCCGAACGGAGAAATCGAACACTACTTGATATGGTTCGATCCATGATGAGTCACACGGTTTTACCCGATTCATTATGGGGTTATGCTCTTTTGTCAGCCGCTCTAATACTTAACCAAGTCCGTCTAAAGTCTGTTGACAAGACTCCATATGAACTATGGAAGGGAACGGTCCCTAACTTGTCCTTTATACGGGTTTGGGGCTGCGAGGCTTATGTCAAGTGGAGACACGAGGATAAGCTCGGCCCGCGATCGGTCAAGACATACTTTATAGGTTATCCTAAAGGAACACTTGGTCATTACTTCTATTCGCCAACCGAACAACGCGTTTTTGTTGCGGCTAGTGCGACATTCTTAGAGAAGGAATTTCTCGAGAATGCAAAGAGTGATAGAACCTTCGACCTGTCGGAGATTCCAGAACCAAATACCGAGCAACTATTGGAGGAACCTATTCCTTCAATCCCGGCTGCGGTTAACATTCCTGAGGAACCTAGGAGGTCGGGAAGAGTCTCTATTCCTCCGGACAGATACATCGGTATGGTCGAGGAACATGACATAGATGACATTCTACTCTTAACGAGTAGTGAAACCACAACCTATAAAGGTGCCATGACCAGTTCTGACTCAAAGCTATGGCTTGAGGCCATGCAATCCGAGATGGACTCCATGTATGAGAACAACGTGTGGGATCTTGTTGACTTACCTGCTAAGGTTCGTCCCCTTCAATGCAAATGGCTTTACAAGATAAAGCATTCTGTGGAAAGTCAACAAGATATCTACAAAGCACGACTAGTTGCTAAAGGTTTCACCCAAGTGCCAGGTTTGCACTACGATGAGATTTTTGCACCCGTAGTTATGCTGCGTTCCATTCGGATTATCTTAGCGATTGCCGCTTTTCATGACTATGAAATTTGGCAAATGGACGTGAAAACCGCCTTCTTAAACGGATTTTTGGAGGAAGAGTTGTACATGGTACAACCTGAAGGTTTCATCGATCCAGTACATCCTAAGAAAGTGTGCAAGCTTAAGCGTTCCATTTATGGACTTAAGCAAGCATCAAGGAGTTGGAATCATCGCTTCGACCAAGTGATAAAAGACAATGGATTTACTCGATCGGTCGAGGAACCATGTCTATATATCAAGTCGAGTGGGAGCAAGATTGTCTTTCTAATATTGTATGTTGACGACATACTCCTGATTGGGAATGACATACCTCTCTTATCTTCGGTGAAAGTATGGTTGAAAAACCATTTCCGGATGAAAGATCCAGGGGAGAGGCACAGAGAATTCTAGGCATCCGTATCTATCGAGATAGATCACGACGGATGTTATCTCTCGATCAGAGTCTTACATAGACAAAGTCCTAGAGAGATTCAAAGCATGACTAACTCCAAGAAGGGGTTCCTTCCTATGGCTCCAGGGGTGCATTTGAGCAAGTCTCGGCACAGAGACACCGGAAGAGAAAGAGCGCATGACACGGATTCCTTATGCTTCGGCTATAGGATCAATCATGTATGCCATGATATGCACACGTCCGAACGTGGCATATGCATTGAGTATGACAAGTCGATTCCAACAAAGAACCAGGTGAACCACATTGGTTGGTTGTCAAGAACATTCTTAAGTACCTCCGGAGGACTAAAGATTGGGCATTGACTTATGGAGGCTCTCAAAAGCTATGCGCAACCGGTTACGCAGATGCTAGCTTCCAAACGGATCGAGACGACTCGAAATCTCAATCTGGATTCGTTTTTACTCTTAATGGCGCTGCAGATCAGTGGAAGAGTTCGAAACAAACTGTTACATAAAGCAGATTCTACGACCGAGTCCGAGTACTATGCCGCGTCTGAAGCAACAAAGGAAGCGATATGGATGCGTCAATTCTTACATGGGCTCTCTGTAGTGCCTAGTTCGAATGACCCGATCACCATCTATTGCGACAATAGTGGTGCCATCTTCCAAGCTAAGGAGCCAAAGTCTAGCAACAAGTCTAGACATGTACAACGGAAAGCTCATCTAATCCGAGATTACGTGGAGCAAAAGGAAGTAGTGATAGAAAAGATTGCTACTGATGATAACATAGCAGATCCTCTCACTAAAGCATTACGACAAGATAAGCATGAAGGGCACGTAAATTCCATGGGAATCAAACGTGTTCCTGAGTTGTAGTACTCTTTTATGGATTAGATTCATTCTCTTTTGTACTCTATACGACATCATCGTTTTGATATTTTATATATATATATATATATATATATATATATATATATATTTTGTTTTTCATGTGGAATTGTACGACGATTTTGAACACCACAAAGTGAACTGAACAAACATCATATCTTGTTAGTCCTTAATTGCCCACATGAGCTGATAACTCTGGCAATTATTTTGTGACGTTGGTTGATGGTGGGTTCAACGAGCCATAAGTCAACCGGTTGACTGACCAATCACAGAGGCGAGTTATACGGATATCTCGTAGGACACCATTGTGACATCGACGTGGAGTCCTAAAATGTTTTATAACATTCGTTGCCCGGTCGTGGATAGGACTTCCATGGTGATCCTAAGAGTCGATTCTTTGACTATCGACTGTCTCTTGAGACTACGGCAGATTTTGGGTGACTTTGGTTTCTTTCTCACGGTCATCCGTAACAGGGGGCCAAGTAGATTTTTTTTTGGGTCATTTCATGCTGTGCTTAGATCGGAAGGAGTCGAGTTGAAGGAAATATTCAGCCTTTATCAGGTACTCGATATTTCTCGGGGCCACTCGAGGAGTCAGAATCGAAATGCATGGCCATGCTCGGATACGGATTCGTTTTATCGGTTAAGTTACTCTCTAGTCGGGGAAACCACTCTAGATACGGATCGATTGTAAAATACGACCTTTGTGGATCCAGATCCGCAAATTGTTTTACATTGAGTGGGAGAAATTTTAAATGAATATGAGAATCGGTTATCGCACATACACTTGTTCGGACAAGTGGGAGTTTGTTGGAGCTTGTGTCCTCCGTTAGTGCGGATAACGTCATTGCACATACACTTGTACGGACAAGTGGGAGCTTGTTGGGGTTGGTGTCCTTAACAGTTAGTGCAAGGACTTATAAACCTCTAAAAGGATCAAAGGGCATACTTTGGTATTATTATCAGTTGATCCACGTTTATCAATAACGGTTGGCTTGCTAGATAAGTTTGACGTTATTGTCATACGAGATGGCGGTGATCAACTGGTCCCTAAAAGTCACACCTATAGGATACGTTCGAGAGATGTGACGGTATGAAAATACTGTCATGTAGATGCCAAAATTGACTAACCAGTTAGTCCGAGTTATTTGACTAGTAATTAGTCAAATATGTGATGTTGAGATATTATATTTAATACGGATTAAATATCATGGGCTAAGGCGAATTAACCAGTTAATTCGTAAAATTAAATATAAGCGATTTATATTTAATTGTATATTGAATATAATTATACAATACTGTTTTGTCGGACACGTATTAATAATTCAGCTAACCCGTATTATTAGCTGATGCCTTAATTTCCGATAACCGATAACAGTTTATAATCAGACCACGTCATATACACTTAGCGAGTGATGGACCGGACCGCGAGTTTAAGTGAAGAGAAAATGAACAGCCCATAAGGGCTCCTCTCACTCGGTTTGGCCGAGAATCACAAAGACAAAAAGGGGAGTTCTCTCCTCTTGTCTAACTTAATTTCATTTGCTAAAAATTATTAGGGTTTCGAGAACAGTGCCTCTCGAAATCCGGATCTCTCATCCAGTGAAAAACTCACATCAGTTCTCCCAATATTGCAAGGCAATCGGAGAACACTGTTCTAGCACAAGGGCATATCTCGGACAAGTCTTGGGTGCAACGATTAGGAGGAAATCTGCTTTGATTTCTGTTCTTTACGCCGCAATTTAAAGGACCCGAGGTTGATTTCTTGTTCCTTATTGTTTCTTTATGTTTTTCGTTTTATGACGATATTCACATGTAAATTTTACGTTATAGTCCTACAATTTAAGGGGTAGTATACGGATATTAACCCACAAAAAGAGGGGGCGGACACTCGCATAAGTTCTCAAATGGGGGCATTTGAGGGGTATTTATAGGAAAATGAGAGGTTGTGTGAGTTTTGAGCGACGTGGCCACCTGGGCTGCTCAAAGAGGCGCGAGCCATGATACCGTCGTAGAGTACCAAAGATAAATTTATATTTCCAAACTACTACTATAGATAGTGGTAGTCAGGGTCGAACCACAAGGAGGCGATGCAATTAATAGTCGTCTGATTTTAGTCTAAGTAACAAATGTGAGGGGGGGTTTGATTTGAGTGAAACTATCACTAACTGCAATAAAAGTAAACTAAAGAAGTGGATGAAATCAAATATTAAAAGGGTGCTAAGATGGTCGGTTCACTATAGATTCGGCGGCAGTATCCTAGGTAAGTCTGAAATAAACACATGAGACGGGAAAATAAGAAGTCCTCTCGGTCCATTCTTAACAGGTAGCATCTTTTGATCTCGCTACGGGTCCCTAATATTACTAATGCTAACTTTCGTCCTGAAAAGTGATTTAAAAGTCTAAATTAACTTATCTCTCGATCTTATTAATTTAGTCGTCTTAATTAGGCAGTCTATTTTCATCCCCTATCTTTCAATCTTATCGGGTCGGTCAATTCCTAAACATTCAACAAGTCGCGTGCACTCGATTCGTCAAATATCGCAATTAAATTAATTAAAACGAAGGTAATCTCACGTGGCCGGTCGATCGACCAAGTAACCCAGTCGATCGACCATGGCGCGATTCAGGTATACTATTCTACGCCGCCTACTTCTACAGATTCCCTACATCCTAGCACAGGGTATTTAGCTACTCATGTTTACGATAAAAACAACAACAAGATTAACGAATAAAGATAATGAATTCATGGTTAAATTAATTAAATGAACAATTAACATAAAACAATAGTTTGGCTTTCGGGAAATTATTCTAGCAATTCTAATCTACGAATGAATGAAAGATAAACTGAAATTATGGAACAAAGGAATACCAGTAGAAAGCAGGAAGAAACTCGAAAGCAACGACCGAAAACAAAGCCAATAAAACCGATTGTATTGAATGATTAAACTTGAATGCAAACCCTAATTATTTCCCTAACTAACTCATAAAGACTTGATTAAAGCTTGATAATTATTCTGAAAACTAAGGTTACGTTATATAGGAGTATTACGTAACTCTTATTCCTGAACCTAAGAATACATTGGGCTTTCTAATTCTCGATCTTTTAACTTGCGTCAGAATAACGGCTTGGTCGATCGACCACTGCAGCCGGTCGATCGACTGATACGCGCTGAACAGTAGCTTCTGTAACTCGTGCTCTGGTCGATCGACCATAGGCATCAGTCGATCGACCACTGTAGCTGGTAAACGCTTCCGAATTCTTCATAAAGTTGTCTTTCAGGCCTCGAAATGCGCACCAAGTTCATTTCCCGAGTAAATACTTCATGTCAAATAAAATGCCAAGTACTTTGGGGACGGATTTGTTGGGAAATGTGTCCTCAACAATAGTGCGATCACATGATTTAAATATCATTATTAAATCTCATATAAAGAATACGTAAGGGATGATTCAATTATATAGTCAACTGATCAACATTCACTACTACAAATACAGGCAACCACAACGGCCCTTTAACAACGCTTATTCACGAAAATCATCAAAACACGTTGTAGAATTGATTCCGCGAATTTTACCAAACTTAATTACAACGGTTCTGTGTTGTTAACTGTTGTTATTGGTTTTAACAACGGGTCATACTTGAAAAACCGTTGTTAATGAAAAAACTAATAACAACGGTTAAATTTTAACCGTTGTTAATGGTTTGGCGCCAAATTAGTGAAAAGTAATCACAACGGTTATATTAGAACCCGTTTTTAATACTTTTTAACAACGGTTGTAGACTCAATAACCGTTGTTATTAATGTTATGAAAATATTAAGAACAACAGATTGCTTTATTCTGCTATACGCTACAAAACACAAACACAAGCTAATACTGCTACTATATCTTTCTCCATTCCTCCCTGATCGTCACTCTGTCTTCATCTCCGTCACTGTTGTCACGTCTTCTCTCCCTCATCGTGTTTATCAATCAGGTATATATATATGTTTCTTAGCAACGCTTATAGATATAGGATTTTTTTGGGTTATTATCTAATTTGTTGATAATTTAGCTTAATTGCTTTCCTTGAATTTCGTTTATTTGTTTGCCTATTATTGTATTTTCTGAATTAGTTGCCTATTATTACGAATGTAGAATAATGACTCGAACTTGGATGATTGATGCAAATATGAGTGACCGCACCTACAAGGATGGTTTAGCTGAATTTTATGAATTCGTTTCGAACAATTTGAAAGGTTCTTCTAGTATTGCATGTCCTTGTGAAAGATGTGGTAATATTAGCTATATGGCTTTTCCGGACGTTAAAATACACCTAGAAAAGTGGAGATTTAGTCGATCCTATACACGTTGGATTTTTCATGGGGAATCATTAGAGGAAGAGAATAACTCTGAAGAAGATGATGTTGAGGTACACGAAAGGCTAACTGATGATCCTGAGTTTGCCGAGTTTTTTGAGTTGGAAGAGTTGGAAGTAGAGAAGTTGAATGTTGGGTCTATAGATAATGAAGAGAATGATGATGAGTCCATTGCTTTTGAAGATGTAGGTGATGACACTAGTAATTGGGATGACCTTAACAACATGTATGAGAAGTTGTGTGAGTCTGAAGCACCTCTGTATCCTGGTTGTAAGTTCACAAAAATGTCGGCTGTGGTGAAGTTGTATAATATCAAGGGGGCAAATGGGGTGAGTGACACGTGTTTCACTAGTTTTTTAGCCTTGATAAAGGAGTTGCTTCCTGATGGTAATGTTCTACCTGTTAAGACATATGAGGCGAAAAAACTAATAAGAGGAGTGGGTATGAAATATGAGAAAATACATGCATGTCCAAATGATTGCATATTGTATCGGAAATTATATCAAAACTTAACCAATTGCCCTAAATGTTTGGAGTGGCGTTATAAGGATAAGGAAGGGATCCCGGCTAAGGTGTTGTGGTATTTTCCTTTGATACCAAGAGTCATAAGGATTTATGCGAATCCCGATGATGCAAAAATGTTAACTTGGCATGAAACAGGAAGACTAAATGATGGAAAGCTAAGACACCCGGCAGATGGTAAGCAATGGAAATCGTTCGACGCTAAGTATCCCGAGTTCGGCAATGAACCTAGAAACTTACGTCTAGCGCTGTCCACTGATGGAATGAACCCACACGGAAACATGAGTAGCCAACATAGTACTTGGCCAGTAGTGTTGGCTATTTATAACTTACCTCCATATGTGTGCATGAAAAGAAAGTATTTGATGTTGTCGTTTTTAATTTTCGGCCCTAAACAACCTGGAAATGATATAGATGTATATTTGGAACCTCTTCTAGATGATTTGCGATTGTTGTGGGATAGTGGGATAGAAGTATTTGATGCATATAAGAACGAAACTTTCAATTTGAGAGCGATGTTATTGTGTACAATAACTGACTATCCGGTTTATGGCGACCTTTCTGGGCACACAGTTCATGGGAAAGAGGCTTGTCCATTGTGTGGGGAGGATATCGAGTCTGAATACTTGAAGTCTTCTCGTAAGTTTGTGTATATGGGAAATAGGAGGTTCTTGTATCATGACCATTGTTATCGCAAGATGCAGAAAGCATTCAATGGAAGACAAGAACTTCGTCAACCTCCTAGAATTTTGAGTGGGCATGAAGTTTATCAGAAAGTAAAGCATATTGAGATAGATTATGGGAAAAAGAGCGGCTCTAAATTTTCTACTCGTGGGTATAAGAAAAGATCCATATTTTTTGATAAATTTCCATATTGGTCTGACCTGGAGGTCAGGCATTGCCTCGATTTCATGCACATTGAGAAAAATGTCTGTGATAATATTATCAATACCCTTCTGAATGTTCCTGGTAAAACAAAGGATAACGCCGCAGCTAGGGAAGATATGAAAATGATGGGTATTAGGCTAGAGTTGGCACCACAGAAGAGAGGTAATCGTACATTTTTACCGCCAGCAGCTTTTACCTTTTCACGGAATGAGAAAAAAGAGTTATGTGCATGCTTGAATGGAATTAAAGTGCCACATGGTTATTCGTCAAATATCAAAAGCCTAGTGTCGATGCAAGACCTAAAACTCACCGGGTTAAAGTCACATGATTGTCACACTTTCATGCAACAATTACTACCTGTGGCTATTCGTTCCATTTTACCTGAAAAGGTAAGATATGCTATAACTAGATTCTGTCTCTTCTTCCAGTCCATATGCGAGAAAGTCATCGATCCCGATGACGCGGATTCATTGTAGGACCTCATTGTAACCTCTCTTTGTCAGTTGGAAATGTATTTTCCACCCTCTTTCTTCACTATCATGACCATTCACTTGGTTAGGGAGATTTTGTACCTTGGGCCCGTGTACTTGAGATACCAGTATCCTTTCGAAAGATTGATGAAAGTCTACAAGGACTATACATTTAATCGGTATCGTCCGGAAGGTAGTATTGCTGAACGCGCTATTTTAGAAGAAGCTCTTTCATATTGTTACGCTCATCTCTCCCCTGAGGAGTTGATTGGCGTTCCTAAGAATCGTCATAGTGACTGGATGACCGGAAAAGGTATTAGGGGCCGGGTTGAAAAAATTGTGACACGTGAAATGTTGCATTTAGCACACACGTATGTGCTAAACAACGAAGATGAGGTGCAACCTTATATTCAACAACACAAAGATGAGCTCAAATACGATCACCCAAACAAGACCGAGAAGTGGATTGGGAACGAGCATACGAAGACGTTTGCAGAGTGGTTTAGGAATATTGTCTTAGAGTGTACTGATCAAACTGGTGATGACATCTCTCCTAGGTTACTACGTCTTGGTTTAGGTCCAAATGCCAGGGTCACCTTTTACAACAGTTTTGCCATTAATGGATATACTTTTTACACCCGCGAGCAAGATGAGTTGAGCACAATGCAAAATAGTGGTGTGAGTTCTGAATTTGAGGCAATGCACTTTGCTACTTCAAAAGATAAAAAGCCTATTTGGGGAAAATGCCTTTATTATGGTGTTATTCAAGAAATATTGGTACTAGATTACATTGATTTCACAATGCCTTTGTTTCGATGTAACTGGGTTGATAACAACATCCATTGTGTCCGAAAGGATAAGATGGGATTTACGTTGGTCAATCTGGGTAAGGTTGGCAATAATAAGGATGATCCTTTCATAATGGTATCCCAAGCTAAACAAGTGTTCTATGTCACCGATCCTATGGATAAGAAGTGGTCTCGTTGTACTTTGTCTATAAGGAGTAGAAGGAGTAGTCCATCCGATAATGGTGATGATGATCAGGATGTCATTTTTGAGGGAATGGATCAGTCTACCACTGTATCTTATTTCGACGATGTTGACACTGATCATGAGGACACTGAAAGCATCTATATGCGTGATGACCATGGTGAAGGTATTTGGGTTAACGAAGAAACTATGACATCCAAGAAACGTCGCCGATCCTGAGATAGTTCATTAGGACACAGTGATATGGACGACCAACATTTTGAGTCATTTTCAGACCAATAATTTGATGGTTTAATTTATTGGTAAATCAATAATGGTCATTATATTGTTAAATAAAAATTCCCAAATTTGCATGGCATGGTAAATCCTGTAGCTTAGATATGCAGTATGCATGCATGCTGGTGTTGTCTTATTTTCTTAATCTTATTATTAGATGTGGATGCTGGTGTTGAAATTGTTGAATAATGTTGCATTATATGGTGCTTTCGCTGTTATTAAGTATGTATTGTTTGAGTTTGACCTGTAATGGAATTACTGATAATTTAAAAAAACAAAAAAGAGGTTCAACAATAACAACGGTTATATTTAAATTACCCGTTGTTAATACTTTCAACAACGGGTGTAGTACCTCTACCTGTTGTCAATGATTTTTTTGACATATTTCATTTGGCGCAAATTTGGTGAAAATATATTACAACGGGTATATTTTAACCGTTGTAATAAAGTTTTGACAACGGTTGACTTTTATTGACCCGTTGTTATTAACATATAACAACGGTTCTTCTTTGAGCACCCGTTGTCAATAGTTTGTCTTAATAAAAAACTAATTTACAAACCCATACAGCATACCATACACAAACACACACAACATTAGTTCAACCGTTGGTATCCTGAGTTAATTCTTCTCTCTTCCTCGCTTTCTACATTTCGTTGTTGCCGCCGCCCAATTTCCGACGCCTTGATTCCGTTGCCTTCCCTTATCATCTCGCTCGTTCTCTTTATCATCATCATCATCAGGTATGTTCACTTTAATTTTGTGTTTCGTCATTAGGGTTTTAAGACGATCATCTTTTTTCTTTTTCATGCATCTGTTTGTTTTTCGTCTTCTTTGTTATCTTTATCATCCCGCATCATCTACTTCACTCCTCTTATTAGGGTTTAGGATTTTAGAAGCTCAATCTGTTGTTTTGAATTTTTATTCCTATTACGGTTTAGGGTTTTAGATAATACTCTGCATGTACGTTGTTAAGTTGTTCATTTCCTATATCATTCATATTTGGGTTTTAGGATTATCATGGGTGAAAAACGTAAAAGAAGTCAAAAGAATAATAAGCCTCGGGATAATAAGCCTGGGTGAGGGGTGCTACGAAGTGCGAGAAAGTCCTTGCGGCTATAGCCGCTAAACAGTAGTTGGAAATAACATGGAGTGAGATGGGTTTCCCTCTTTGGTCCAAATGCGGGTTATTTCTCCAGTTGGATTGGTACTTGCACAAGACACTTTGTGCCTATCCATTTAGATGATTTTAGAAATTTGAATCCAAAATTGGCGGAGTTATACTTGGCTCGTGTAAAGGAAGGCTTTATTATACCCGATGAAAGCCATGATAAGTATTTAATGCATAAGGCAGCGGATGTCCACAGGCAGTGGAGGTGTGACGTTGCTAGGGATTGGTTGTATGTGGACAAGGCAACGGGGGAGATGCGTAAGAGCCCACCGGAAAACAAGTGTCCCACCATCAAGCAGGAACAATGGGATCTTTTCAAAAAGATGAGAACTACTGAGAAGTTTCAGGTTAAATATCCTCGCCTTTTAACGATTTACCTATCATTTTTTTAATTAATGAGTCCTTTATATAATCTTTTTATTATCTCATCTACTTGCGCTTTTATATAATTATTTGAAGGCCGTTAGCAGAAGAAATCGTGCTAACATTTCATGCAAGAAGGGGAAATGGTATGGTTCTCGAGGCGGTTGCAGAAAGATAGAAGAGAACCTCGTAAGTAGCATGCATTATTTCCCTGTGAGACTTTATTTTTTTAATCACACTTGGACTTGCATTGATATACATTTACGTGTATAAATGTTACCATGTTAATGTGTAGGTGGCAAAGGGAGTGAAAGAGGTGGATCGGCATGTAACTTATAAAGAAGGGCACACGCCTAAAGGATCCCGGTCGCGTGACAAATATGATGAGGAAGTGTTGGCCAACATAGTAAGCATTATTTTATTAAGACGAGTTCATTACTAACTTTATTATTTTAGTCACAAATATAATAGGACAACGTATTGAAAGAGGTAGAAGAAGGGAAATTCACTCCCAGTGGTCGTAATGACGTTCTTGCTAGAGCGATCAGCCGACCCGAACATCCAGGTCGTTTGAGGGGCGTCCCGTTACAGGTTGGAGTAACGAAATATTATGGGACAACTGCCCCGATAAAGAAGAAAAGGAAGACTAAGTCTGAGAAGGCTGACATGGTAACATTTATTCTATTATTTTCATTTATGTTCAATTCACATGTTATTATTGGGATAAAAATTGCTTGACACATTACATTCTTTGCACGCAGACTTGATTAATGGCATCCGTACTACTAAAGTGAATCTTTGGAGGCAAGCTTTCCGAAGAAGAAGTGAAGATGATGGAGGATGTCATTTCTAAAAGGGGTAATAATAAGGTACAACAGATTGGTCAAGAGGCCGCTACTACCTTGGCAATACATGAGAAGGAAGTATCAGAACGAGATTCGAAAGATCGGTACCTAATAATGCTTCGAAGTTGTAACAACTAAAGCCGATCGGTACCTAATACTTCCTTATTTTTCTTTTCTTTTTCTTTGGGTAAGATCAAGGGGTGTGTTCCCTGCCAGCTCTAATGCTATAACTTCCGACTTGCTTGGTGCCATTGGTTAATTTTATTAGGTAAATAATGGGTCCGAAAAGGAGATGCAACTTGAGAAGACGGCTGATGGAAAACAAAGATACATCTCCTTCAAGTCGGTTCCTGTTTTGATAAGGTATGCATGAAGTGTTTAATTAGTTAAATTTATATGAATTCAATTAAATTTTGGGATATAATAATGTATGTGTATATTCTTGAGGCCGTAAACAAGAGGCCGATTATTCTTTTGCCGACCCTAAACCGAAAAGCCACATGTGCGTGTTGGCCGGGGTCTCGTAGAAATGCACACCAAATCTGCAGCGGAAAGCGTAGTTCATGGCGAAAAACTTTTGCCGAATCATACCAAAGTAGAGATAACTACAGTCTTTCCAGGCCATGAAGACTTTCAACTTCTGTCCGATTCGTGACGACATTACCATTCGGGAGATGCGGTTGGAAGTTTCATCCAATGGCCTGAAACTCATATCTACTTGGCTCGGTCGTCTCGCCTAAGCGCGGAAAGCGAGTTGGGGTTAGAAGAAATACCTTTATATATATGTTAAATTTTTAATTGTTGAATGTTTTTATATGTTATTTTTTTTTTTGTAGGGAACAAAAAAGCCGGCTTTAGCGGATAAGCCTAAGTCCACAGACATGCCAACGACCTCGTCGAGACAACAACTTGATGAGGTATTTAATTAACTTCTCCATTTTTTAAAAACCTCGCTCCCTTTATTTATATTTTGTCTGTATTTATAAAAAGCATGGTAATTTTGTGTAGGGGACAAAAAAAAGACCGATAAGCCTAAGTCCCCAGTCTTTACTGCTACTACTACCTCATCATTGAAAGAGCGGAGTTGACGAGGTATTTAATTAAGTACGCTTTTATTTTTATTACTCCAACTAGGATATGTTACCTTTGGATTTTTTATTATTTTAATTATCTACTACATGTGTAGGTTGGTGGTAGTAGCACAAAATCAAAGACTCATTCTTTCCGGACTGAAAGAAGTTAGGAGTTTAAACGACTCACAATATTCGGGAAGGATTACATGCAAAAAGTAAGAAACGGCGACGATGAGGAAAGCGCATGAGGAGGTGGCCATCGCATAGCCACCGAGCAATTGATAGTTATTCCGCTCGAGGAGGATATTCTAGGGGTTGAGCGCCAAGCACTTATATCATGAGATATGCTAGCCGTTTGTCTTTGGCCTAGACCAGATTGATGTGGCACACCTATTTGTTTGGATGAAGTAAGTTTCTTAATAAATAATTTCATATTCTAATATTCGTTCTGACTACTAGATAGTGTTTTAAATACCGGAATTAATACCGTAATAATGTAGGATATTGAAATTGAGAGTGATCCCCGAGAAGAATATTCCATCTGATCAATACGGATTCTTGTGCCCCTATGTTTTATCTTTATTTATTCTGGATTTCTCGTTCGAAGAACGGGTAGATTATATTGCTCAAAGAATTGGCGACAACCAAGAAGTGATTTTTGGCGCTTATAATGAAAAAGGGTAATAAACAAATTAATATTACGTTTACCTCTACAATTGCATTTTCATAACTAATATATGTATTTGTTAATAATGATGATGTCTCTTGATGTAGGACTCATTGGGTGCTAGCAGCCATCATGCCGACAAGGAAAAAAGTATTCTGGTTGGACTCTATACATCATCCACCATGCGAAACTTTTAAGCGCTTGATTAATAAGTAAGTTTATAATACAGATTTATTTATAATAACATTAAGTTTCAATTTTTATTTATAGAAAAAAGCTCATTTTTGCCCCTAAAAAATGAGTTTACGCCTCCTTTTTATTTTTAAAAAAAGGGCCTTTGAGAAGAGAAGAGCAAACGAGCGGGATCAACCCAGGTAAGATTACGATGTTGGCCCCGCTTTTATTACGATAACAGGGGTACGTGCTCAAATACAATAACATTAAGTGCAAAAATCTGTGTTTAATACTAATACAATACCTAAAGTTCAAGATTCTGATGTGAGCTTTCTCTCGTCATTTGTTTTTATGTAATAATAGGCCCCTCGCCAGCCGGATAGCATACAATGTGGATACTACGTTTGTCGGTTCATGTTGGAGATTATTAGGCGAAGATATATCATTATTCGAGAAAAGGTTAGTAATTTAATAATGTGTTTATTACTTTTTTTAAATTAGAGCTAATGTTGTCTTGCTTGTTGCTATATATACCATGATGTTGCTATGCGTAATTGATGTTGTTACAATAATGTCTTCTCTTTGTTTTTTTAAAGTATGTAATCAACCCGTCACAACAGATTGAGGAGTACTCAAGTATAGATATAGACGAGGTAAGGGACATGTTGGGCAAATACGTCTTAGAAAATAGAAATGCATGATACTCAGAGTTTAGATCAACTTATTAGTAAATTTTTTGTTGAAGTTAGGGAATGATTAGTTCATGTAAATTCAACTCCTTGTAAGTATATATATATATGATCTTTCTTTGTTGTGGTTGAATTGAATCTATTGAGTTCGATGAACCTATTTGTGATTTATCTTTGGTCTTTGGTATACAGTCTTTCTTTTGATATATGCGAGGTTTTTGAATGGCATGAAACAAATTTAATTTTTCAAAACATTAGGAGTTCGTAATAAAAACGGTTACTAAAAAAAACCGTTGTGAATACCTTTCACAACGGTTAATAAAAATAACACCGTTGTGAATGACTTTCACAAATACCGCGCATAATATTCAACAACAGGTTTTAAACGAAGAACCGTTGTTAAAAGTCTTCACAATTTTGGAGGTAAAGTTACAACAACGGGTTTTAAACTAAGAACCGTTGTTACTAACAATTTCAACAACGGGTATGTAGCATAAACCCGTTGTTAAAAGACTTCACAATTTTGGAGGGAAAGTTACAACAACGGTTATACATATGACAACCGTTGTAATATTATTCCCTCTAAATTTTTGAAACACTTTCCACAACGGAGAACACCCAACAACAACGGCTTTTAACCGTGGTGAATACATTCGACAACGGTTTCATTAAAAAACCAAACCGTTGTAAATACCTTCTACAACGGCCGCTTTAACAACGTCCGCTTTTTGTTTTTACAACGGTTTTTACCCGTTGTTATAGCCTGTATCTGTAGTAGTGATTAATCGGTAACGATTGGCTTGCTAGAGTTTGACGTTACTGTCGTGGGACGGTGGTGGTCAGTTGATCCCTTAAGGTCACACCTAAAGGATGATGCCCTTATCTATAAAGTTGATTAATTATATGACGATACAAGTTGATCAATTTCTTAAAATTGAACAATTCAATTGTGAGAGAGAATAATATTATCTTATTATAATGGGATTAAATAAGATTTATTTTAGTAATAAAATGCATTATTACTAAAATTATTTATTGTTTGAGAAACAATAGAGATAAGAATGAATGGTTAATTATAATTACAAGATGTTGTGAATTATAATTATATGACCCATTTTATTTATGTGATCAAGTATCACTAGTCAATTTATTGTATGTAATTTTAATTAATTCATGAAATGATATTTATGTGATAAATATGCATTAAATTAATTAATAACATGTATCATACTACATGTGACATATTGTGTGACAAATGACAAATTGACAAAATAAAATGGTAGTCCATTTTATGTAAATGGACCGAAAATGGAGGGTGAGTTAGTGGGTTATGGTTGTTTTATTTTATTTGATAAAATGACATAATGATGCCTACCTACAACTAGTCTTACACATCTTACACATCTATTTTTCTTGTGAAGACAAAAAGAAAAAGCAAGATCACTACTATAGATACAGGCTATAACAACGGTTAAAAACCGTTGTTATATAAAAAAGCGGACGTTGTTAAAGCGTCCGTTGTAAAAGGTTTTAAAAACGGTTGGTTTTCTTAAGGAACCCGTTGTTAAAACTATTAACAACGGTTTTAAGTATCAAAACCCGTTGTGGAAAGTGTGACTCAATTATGGTGGGAAACTTATAACAACGGTTAATTTACAAGGAACCGTTGTTATAACTAAAGACAACGGGTTGTATCTACATAACCGTTGTTGTTTGTTTTTACAAAATAAAAAAAAATTAAATTAAATATTACTAGATACATGCATAATTACGGGGCCCGTTATAATTACGATGCATGCATTATTCCTGCCATCCCTGTATACTGTGCATATGAATGGACAATATATGCAATGCGAAGGGTTTACATTAGATTTGAAGCAGGGAGATATGATGATTATGGCACAACTTCCTAAACATGCATATATTATCTTAATTAAAAAACAACTCAAAGGACACATTACTTAGTATAAATACATACATTATCTCAACCACCATTCCATTATCTCACTATCTTCAAACCCTAACTGCTAAAACAATCTCCAACCCCTAATTAATCTTTCAAACTAACAACTCCAAAGTTCATCAACAAAATGAACGATTACATCCTTAAAACTCTTACTATGACCGAGAAAAATACTAGCTTCATCCGCCGGTTGCTCCACATCGAGGACAGTTTTAGGAGCTATCTTGTGGATACTCAAGCCGCACTCAAGGACGCCAAAAGAAATGGCTTTGACAGAGCAAAGCGATTGTTGCGGCTATATGACGATATAGCAATGGCGAACGAAACCTCCAAATAGCTAAGGAGGAGAGGAGGGATATCATAGAAGAGAATAAGACTCTCTATGAAAATATAAGAATTGCATTTTTAGAAATGTAATTCTTTTTTTAATTTATGTATTTATATATATATATATATATATATATATATATATATATATATATATATATTAATGAATTATTAATTAAGTTTATCATGCATTCCTCTCTATCATCTTGCTTCTTCTTTGTTTTATTTTATTTAATTTGTTTTACGAGCTAATTAAGCGAATAATAACATAATAATGATCGATAAAAACCCATCATATATACATGCAAATGAAATAATTAAAAAAAGAAAACAATGACGATGAAAGACGATGAAACCAACAGTGACGGCGAGATTTACCTAATAATTAGAGAAAGTAAGAGACGATGAAACCAACAGTGACGGCGAGATGATAAAGTGACGATGATAAAGAGAGAAAGAGACGATGAGAAAGAGAGAAAGAGACGATGAGAAAGTGTGTTTGTTGTGTTTGTGTTTGTGTTTGTCTGTGTTTGTGTTTGTGTTAGGTTATGTATGTGTTTTGTGGCTGTAGCTGATCTGTGTTTGTGTGGTTTATAGTATGGAAATTATTGACAACGGTTGTTGATTTACAACCGTTGTTAAAACTTATTTAACAACGGTTGTTGTTTAACAACCGTTGTCAAATAAGTTTTAAAAACGGGTTTAAAAATACCCGTTGTGATTACTTTTCACTAACTTTGCGCCAATTTTGCGCCAAATTAGTAACAACGGTTGTGCAAATTTAACCCGTTGTTAAAACTTATAACAACGGTTATATAACCATACCTGTTGTAATTAAGTTTAGTAAAAATCGCGCCATACATTCTACAACGTCTATTGTGATTTTCGTGCATAAACGTTGTTAAAGGGGCGTTGTAGTTGTCTGGATTTGTAGTAGTGGATGCCCTATACTACTACCCAAACCGTCCACCCTCTCATCTATCATGATTATTGAGAGTTTTTCCTCTTATTATCATTCATTCACATGCAAAGCGCTCTCTCTCTCATATATTCATCCTCTTCTTCATCAAAAAGATGAGTTTTTGATTTCAAATTGTTCTAAAAGATTACTTAAATTATTAATGTAATATATGAGTGTTAGTAATCAATTTTAAGGTAAACTACTAAACTAATATCTAGCTAATATTATTTAGTGGGGATAAGGGATAGTCTTGGGTGCAATCAAGAGGAGAATCTCTACTTTGGGATTTTTGGAGGATCATCCTTATATATGGAAAGCTCAAGAACTAACAAGAAGGAGATCTTGTTGGTGCCCATAAAACCGAAATCATGTAGTAAGGACAATGGTTTCTTCTCTTTTAATTTAAGTTTGCATGCATAAGATTTGTAAATTAATTTTATGACTAAATTAATTTGTAACATATTAGAATATGTTGTATAATGAGATAAAAGATTTCTAACAGGATTTAGCTTGATTTCTACTCATTACCGTATAAATCTGCAATATTACATGAAAATACGAAAGTGGACGAAATGGGGCAAATAGTAGCATAAACTACATAATTGAGCTCTGAAATGCGTGTAAAACAGGGTGTAAAACATCATATTAAGGACACGCATCAAACTTCCCCAAACCAAACCCTTGCTTGTCCCCAAGCAAAAACTAGACTCGATCCTAAAACTTAATGGAACGAGTTCAATCTCAGAGCGAAATGCAAACCGAATAGCCAAACCAATTTAATGCTACAACTAACAATCAATTAGCAATATGAATCATGCAAACGTGTTATGTAGTCGTTAAAAACTGCTGAACCGTCAACTGCAGAGACTTATCATTATGGACTCTCACGGGTCGCTCAAATCACTCGTAGACACAAGTGAATATATGTAAGAGATAGAAAGAATTCATTTTGTAAAGACTCTCTCCTAACTACGACCTATAAGAACATGCCTGCAATCTAATATGAAAATAATCTCTACAACCGTATATATGCATTCCAACCAAACAAATGACCATGACACATGCCGAGGTAAATATGGATGTGTGAGGTAAGGGTAAGAAGAGGCTAAAGTAAATTTGGATAAAAACATAGTTAAAAGCCAAGCTAGTAACTAAGGGAACCAAATCAATAACAACATCCCAACTTCTTGCTCAAGATTAAATCGAAACGGTGCTAATAGTAAGCACAAAAACTCACAATCTCCATAATTAATCAACTCCCCATAACATAAAAATGCAACATGGGAGCAAAAATCGCCATTTAATACAGACTTTGAATTATGCGATTTGATTTCTTTCTTTTTCCCGGGCTTCAGTCGATCGACCAATGAGTCCAGTCGATCGACCATAGATCGAACTTATTTTCCCCTTTTTTTTCTTCTTTTTCAATTCTATTTTTCTCTTTCTTTCCTTTTTAATCTTCCCAACATCATCTCAAAATGAGCATTAGCTACCAAAAACGAAGTAATAATCCCAAGAACATAAACTACTAGCTTGGCAAGGACAGGCTAAATGTAGGATGTAGTAACGGGACAAAAAGGCTGTTTTTGGCAGTGTGGAGCTTATGGGCAAAATGAATAAGGGCGACCTCTTCCACATGTGTCATCTAACCACGAACCGAATGCATACAAGTATTAAGCAGATTAAGTTCATATTTATGCAAATTTATGTAACATGTCTCATAAAGAGTAACTACTCACACCCTAGATGAACTGGTCATGAATGTCACCAGTTATAGGCTCTAAACCTCAGAAAATGATGTAGTTTGCCGAAAAACAAAGTCAAGTTTAAAGTTCAGCAAGAATTTTAACGAAAACTCATAGACTATGCAAATGATTCTACTAATAACATGTCAATTAAGCAAGGCCCAGGCATAAAATAGCTGAAAAAGCAATGTCATCATTGAAATACTACCGTTCCGACTCAACCTATATGCTAAATTAAACGTGATATTTTTGTATTTTTTTTGAAATTTTTCAATTTTTTGAATTTTTGTATATATATAGGAAATGAAATAACAAATGCAAACTGAAGTGCAATAAACGTGAAACAGAAATGCAATAAAACATATGAATGCAATGCAAAACCCTTCCCCAAACCAAATCACACAATGTCCCCATTGTGCAAAATCTTGTATCTTATGACCCCTGCTAGAATTCTAACAAGGATGAATACACTGGTGGTTTCAGGTACTGGTGGGCTTGGTAAGCATACTTTCATGGACACTTTTAATAGTGCCTTACAGAAATCAGTTCAGATGGCTAAAGATGGTTTTAATGGAAGGAAGTTCTTGGGTAAAGTAGTGGTTGAGGAAGGGTCCTGCTCCAGACTTGAGAATGGATAATATCGGATTCTGGAACATAAGGGGACTGAATAGCCTTAATAAACAAAAGGAAATAAAGTGGTTCCTCCACTCTAATAAAATTGGGCTATTTGGTTTGATTGAGACTAGAGTTAAGAGTAGTAATTGGATTAGGGTTAGGAATAATATTTGCTCTAGTTGGGCAATTTCCACAAATAATGGTGTTCATAAAGGTGGTAGGGTTTGGTTAATTTGGAATCCAGCTTATTTTGAAGTTGATATTAAGGATATTACTAGCCAAACTATCCACAGTGCAGTTTGGGATAAGGCTAATGATAGGAGATATTGGTTAACAATAGTTTATGGGTTCAACAAGGCAGTGTTAAGAAGGGAACTATGGAAGAAATTGATTGAATATGCTGGCAGTTGTTCTGGTGCTTGGGCTATAGGGGGTGATTTTAATAATGTATTATCTTTTCATGAGAGGATTGGCTCAGATATTAGTGTGAATGAAATCCAACCATTCCAGGATTGTCTTGATATTTGTCAAGTAAAGGACATTACTGCTATTGGCTCTTTCTTCACCTGGAACAACAAACAAGAGGTGGCTACAAGAGTCTACAATAGAATTGATAGGTTTTTGATTAATGATGAATGGATGCATTTGTTCCCTGATGCATATGCAAACTTCATGCCAGAAGGGATTTTTGACCACTGTCCTTGTGTGGTCCAGTTTACTGAGCAGGTATAGAGGAGAAAGGGTTCTTTTAAATACTTTAACATGTGGTCTTTGCATCCTGAATTTGAGTCTGTCATCAGGAATCACTGGCAGAGTTCTATTGAGGGCACTTTGATGTTTCAGCTTACTTCTAAGTTGAAAATGCTTAAATATAAGCTAAAAATGTTGAATAAGGATTCTTTTAATGATATTGAGAATAACTCTGATATAGTGCTTATGGCTCTTCAGAATGTACAAAAAGAGTTGAGAGCTCAACCTATGGATCCTACTTTGGTTGCTACTGAACGAGCTTTGTCTAAGGAGTATGATATTATGATGGAGGCTAAGCATCAGTTTTTAGCTCAAAAGGCTAAGGCTGAGTGGGTAGCTGATGGTGATGACAATATAGCATACTTCCATGCTAGTATTAGGGCTCACAGGAATAGGAGTAAAGTGGTGAATATTATTGATATGAATGGCAATTGTCACTCTTCTGCTCAGGGTATTAATGAAGCGTTTGAAAATTACTATAAAGTTATTTTGGGTACTCAGAAGAGTGTTGCCTCTGTTCATGTCCCCACTGTATAGAAAGGAAGAGTTTTAACTGATGATCTAAGGCAAAAACTCATGAAACCTGTTAGAGGGGAGGAATTTTCCATTCCAGGGACTAAGGCCCCTGGCCCTGATGGTTACAACAGTCAGTTCTTCAAGGACACATGGGGTGTTACTGTTCCTAGTGTTATTGATGCTGTCAAGGATTTTTTTACTCATGGCAGACTACTGAAACAGATTAATAATACGGTGCTTACCTTGATTCCTAAAGTTGATATGCCTCAGTCTGTGACTCAATTCCGTCCTATTGCTTGTTGCAATACTATCTACAAGTGTATTGCCAAGTTGATGTGTAACAGACTGAGTGAGGTGCTGCCTTTCATCATTAGCCCTAACCAAAGTTCCTTTGTCAAGGGTAGGGATATTGTTGAAAATATTTTGGTGTGCCAGGATTTGGTGAAGTTGTATAGTAGGAAATCCTGCTCTCCTAGGGTGATGTTCAAAGTGGATTTGCAAAAAGCATATGATAGCATTGAATGGTGTTTTTTGGAAGGTATGCTGGGTGCTTTAGGTTTCCCAGAACAATTTACTAAGCTTATTATGGAGTGTGTGACAACACCTTCCTTCACTATTGCCTTAAATGGTGAGAATTTTGGTTTCTTCAAAGCTCAAAGGGGTATTAGGCAAGGGGATCCTATGTCCCCCTTACATTTTACCATTTGTATGGAATATCTGAGTAGAATTCTGAGTGAAGTTCAGGATTATGATGGCTTCAAATTCCACCCACTGTGTAAGCCTCTTAAACTCACTCACCTTTGCTTTGCGGATGACCTTTTGATGTTCAGTAGAGGAGATGTGAAGTCTGTTGAGATCTTATTGAGAGCCTTTGAGACCTTCTCTAGTGCTTCTGGTTTATGTATAAATAAAAGGAAGTCTTGCTTTTATAGTAATGGTGTGTCCAGTGGCTTGGTTGCTGAGATTAGGGAGCTTGCTGGTATGACTAAGGGGAAACTCCCCTTTAGATATTTGGGAGTTCCCATTGCTGCTAAACGTCTTTCATCACTGGATTGTGCTAAACTTGTGGATAGAGTGTGATACCCGTCATTGTGAGTACCAAAGATAAAATTTATAATCTCCTATTAAGACTAACCTAGGCTAGTGGTAACAGGGTCGAACCACAAGGAGGCAGTTGTAAATTCTAGTTGTTCAATATTTAGTCTAAGGTAACAAATGTGGGGGTTGGTTTGAATGGGTCTACAGCTAATAGTAAATAAAGACAGTAAACTAAATAATTGATTTAAACAGATAAAAGAAGGGTACTAGGATGGTCGGTTCATTATAGCTTTGGCGGCAGTAAACTAAGTCGGTCTGAATCAAACACAGGTAAGGCGGGAAATAAAGAGGTCCTCTCGGTCCACTCTTAACAAATAGCATCTTTCGATCTCGCTATAGGTCCCTAATGTCACTAATACTAACTTTCGTCCTGAAAAGTGACTAACGGTCTAAACTATACCTATCTTTCGATCTTAGCACAGTCTAGTCGATTTAATTGATGGTCTAATAACCTCCCCTACCTTTCGATCTAATGGGTCGGTCACAAAATAGGTATCTAACTGGTCGCATGCATTCGATTCGTTAAATACAAGATTAAATTCAATTAAAACGAGGGAAAACCCTACGAGGCCAGTCGATCGACTGGCAATGTCAGTCGATCGACCAACACGCGAGACAGTCCTTTCTAATCTAATGCCGCCTATGTCATAAATTGCCTACATCCTAGCACTATAGAATTAGCTACTCATGATGTAAGTAATAACAACAATAAAACTAATAACGTTTACTGAATTCATGCTTAAAGTAAATAACAACAATGATAATACGATAATTGGCTTTCGGGACACTAACTATCAAATCTATACTAATTAAAGGAAGTAAAACAATAAAATGAAATTAGGGCAGAAGGAATACCGAGATTTCAAAGGAAAGATTAAGAATAAGAACAGAAATCCAATGCTAAAACGATGTTCCAAACCCTAATTACTCGAATAATCTAAAACTGAAAGTACTGCATTGTGATAAAGACTCCGATAGAAAACTGATGAAAACTTAATGGTTTTATGTTACGTTATATAGAAATCAACGTAACATCTTATTTCCTAAACCTAAACTTCACGGGCTTCAAGATTCACGGTCTTTCAATTCACGTCTGGAATAGAAATCTGGTCGATCGACTGATAAGGTTGGTCGATCGACTGATTCTCAGCAAACAGTAGCTTCTGGAACCCGAGCATTGGTCGATCGACTGAAGGTGGTAGTCGATCGACTGGCTAAGCTGCTATTTGACTTCTTAAAACACGTGGACTTGTCTTTTGGGCCTTGGATTACGCACCAAGCTCGTTCCTTAAGTGATTCCTTTACGTCATTTGCAAATGCAGGTTACTCGGGGACGGATTTGGCTTGATTTCCCGTTAAATTCTTCACATTTCTGCAATAATGTACGAAAACACGAAAGTAGAGGAAAATAGGGAAATAATGGCATATATTGCACATTTGAGCGATAAAATGCGTGTGGAATAAAGTGTGAAACATCATATTTAAGACACGCATCAAATCTCCCCAAACCAAACCTTGCTTGTCCCCAAGCAAGAACTAGACTTGATCTAATGACCTAATGGAACGATTTCAATCTCAGAGCGAAATGCAACAAGTAAAGCCTAAGCCAATTTAATGCACAACCAACAATGAATTAGTAATGTGAATCCCGCAAACGAGTTATGTGGTCGTTAAAATCATGCTGAACTGTTGACTGTAAAGACTTATCAAATTGGACTCTCACGGGTCGCTCAAAACACTCAATAAGCACAGGTGATATTAATGTAAGATAGAAAGAAGTAAATTTTGTAATGACTCTCACCTAACTACGACCCATGAAAACATGCCAGCAATAAAATATGAAAATGATCTCTACGACCGTACGTATGCATTCCAACCAAACAGATGACCAATGACACATGCCGAGGGAAAATGGGATATGTGAGGTATGGGTAAGAAGAGGCAAAACATTTTATGGTAAAGTGGAGGTACAGGTGATCAAGCTAGTACCAAAACGGAACCAAGTGGCAATATCCGACTTCTTGCTCATAAACAAGCGAAAAGGTGCTATAGCAAGCACAAAACTCACAATCTCCAAACAAATCAATAAACTCCCCATAGGTTATAAATGAAACATGGGAGCAAAAATCGCCAAAAGATAAGGATTAAATTATGCGAATTGACTTTTTCTCCTTTCGAATTTCAGTCGATCGACTATATTGGACAGTCGATCGACTGCCTTGAACAGTGCAGAATCTCTTTTTTTTTTCTTTTCTTTTTTTTTCTTTCTTTCCTTTTTTCATTTTCCAATCATCATCTCAACAGAGCATATGCCACCAAAAATGAGTAACAACCCCAAAAACACAGACTACTAGCTTGACAAAGGACAGGCTAAATGTAGGATGTAGTAAATAGGACAAAAGGGGATATTTTTGGCAGTGTGGAGCTTATGGGTAAAATGGGAATAGGAAACCTCTACCACATGTGTCAACAAACCACAAACCGAATGCATACAGGTATTAAGTAGATCGAATTCATATTCATGCAAAATTAAGGAAACATGTCTCATAAGGAGTACTACTCACATTCCTAAATAAACCGGTCATAGATGTCACCAGTTAGAGGCTCTAATTCTCAGAAATATGATGTAGGTTGCCAATTTTCTAAGTCAAGTCTCAAGTCCAGCAAGTAATTCAACGAAAACTCGTAGATATGCATATGTGATTCTACTAATAACATGTCAATTAAGCACGGCTTAGGCATAAACAGGTGCAAATGCAAAATCATCATTGAAATACTACCGTTCCGACTCGACCTATATGCTAAAATAAACGTGCATTTTATGGAAATTTTTGAAATTTTATCAATTTTTTTTTGGAATTTTCTGTATATATGAGAAATGAAATAAACAATGCAAGGCAAGAATGTAAACGTGAATGCAAGCAAATGTTATGCGACGCAAAACCCTTCCCCAAACCAAATCGCACAATGTCCCCATTGTGCAAAATCATGTAGTGAAGAAAAGAGAAATGGGAATTTGCGAGAAAATAAATAAAACATGACACGAAGTAAAGAAATCAGGGACTCACAAGACTTTAAGCGCAGCAAGGGAAACCTCCCCAAACCAGCGCGAGCTAGGGAGGTTTCAGTAGCCAGTAGTGCTACCAATAAGGACCTGAAAAGACAATTAAAAACCACGCATAAGACCGAAGAAAATAATTTTGAAGCGTAAAAATTGTGCACAAATGAGACAATAGAAGAAATAGTTAATTCGACGGAAAATAGAGTGGAGTAGAAGACTCCCTTAGGTCTGCATATCGACCAAACACAGCAGGGGAGAGGTCGTGAATGAATATAGCAGCAGTAGTGGTCGATCGACCACGGAGATCAGTCGATCGACCAGGTGGGCGTGAACAGTAGCTCCTGTAAACCTGCAATTCAGTCGATCGACCAATGGTGCCAGTCGATCGACTGAAAACACTGCTGCAGCGTCTTATTTCTTCGTAATTGCTCAATGATTTGAGCTAATAAGCTCTAAATACCTGCAAATGCACAATAGCACGCGCCCAAAATTGCGCAAAACCCAGAACGAAGTCTAAAGTACTTAAAAATCCTAAGCAAATAAAATAAAAGCGAAGTTTTCGCGCACACAAAAAGCAATAAAATTGTCTTAACAAAGCAAATAAAGAGAAGTTCGTAACGAGATTGATCAACTAATTGTTGATCAAGAAGGACCACGGTATGGCCCACTTCGTCGGCTTCTGCCTACTAGAGGTAGCCTCAATGGTGCTCATCTTATCAGTTGCACCCTTCTTAGCGTCGACGGTCGGAGAGCTCAATAGACCAACTTCGTCATCTCCCCAATCAAGGACTCCCACGGAACCGTCGGAATCCAAATCTGCCCATCTCACCTTGGCTGGCTCATCTTCCACTACCTCATCAGTCCCATAGCTTAAGCAACCAAGACCTCCTCGTTGAATGATCGGCTGCTTTACAGTTGGCACAACTTGTAGCACTTCCTTCCCCAAAACCAGCTCCTGCATTATCTAAAACAACAGATTCTTCCTCCTTCTTGCTCCCAATCCGGGGCGGAGGGGTTAACACAGCAGTAGTAATAGGCACAGTCAATTCAGGAAGCACAAAGTACGATCTCTTTTCGAGACCGTATTACAAGTAATGAGCCACATGGGACCCTTCTTTTTAGCGGGTTGGGCAAAAATGATGGAATGTTTCCCAACTTTGAAGGTCAAAGTTCCAGAGCCTACGTCAATAATCGCACCAAACCTTTGTGTAGAAACGGCCTACCTAAGATGATCGGTATATGGGCATCCTCAGGCATGTCAAGGACAACAAAGTCAACAGGGAAGAAAAACTTCCCTATTTGGACGGGTATGTCCTCTAGGACTCCTATAGGCTCGACCGCAGATCGGTCAGCCATCTGAACTGTCATGTCTGTGATAGCAAATCGGGTCAACTTGAGTTTCCTAGCTAAACTCAAGG
Organism: Silene latifolia; assembly: GCF_048544455.1. Classification (NCBI taxonomy): domain Eukaryota; kingdom Viridiplantae; phylum Streptophyta; class Magnoliopsida; order Caryophyllales; family Caryophyllaceae; genus Silene; species Silene latifolia. Next base: position 54,642,396 of record NC_133536.1, read on the forward strand.
GCCACGACGCTTATACTTGGCCCCTAAGTCACATAATGCCTTCTCAATTGAGAAGGTACCTATTTTGCAAGGAACAGAAAAGCTACCCGGATCCTCTAACTTATGGGGCGCGAGTGTGGGACGAGATAGGAGCAAGACTCCTTGGTGAGTGCGACAGTGTGCCTTTGTTTCAAGTGACCGCTTTTTGGACAACAGTTGTTTCATAAATTTAGTGTAAGCGGGTACTTGGTTAACTAACTCAAGGAAGGGGACTTGCACATTCAGACTACGGATAACTTTCTCAAACTTACTGAAAGATACCTGTTCCTTCGTCGGCACGAGCCTCTCCGGATATGGGGCTGTAAGGAGTACCTTAGCCCTCTCCTCCAATTCACGCGCACCGGCATCCTTGGACTTAGGCTGAAAGTCCGTCACCTTCTCTTTGTTGAAGCTAGACCCCTCCTCAGATCGTCTCAAATGAGAACCATTAACCGTCATTGGGTCGAAATTCGGGGCCGGGACCGACCCATCAGCACTCGGGTCTGCCCCCAAAATTTTCGGGACGGTGGTTCCCCGAAACAAGTGGTCTCGTAGATTAGTTGGCATCAAAGGACGAAATTCTTCAGCATCAGCAGCGATCTCAGTCGATCGACTACTGTCCTCAGTCGATCGACTGAGATGTACAGTTCCAGAAGCTCCTGTAGCCCGTGCTTCAGTCGATCGACTAGGTATATCAGTCGATCGACTGAAATACCTGGCAGACGTCTTTTTCTTTGATATGCTCGTTGAAGCTTTCTCTTGACTTGTTTCCGGCTCATCTTTTCCAACAGCGTCCTCGACCATGGCAGGACCATCATGGGTGGACCCACTCCTTAAAGTGATGGCATTTAGGGTCTCCTTTTGTTCCGGTTGAGTGGGCAAGTGTCCGGGAGCTCGAGTGTTATTTTTGATAGCCAATTGAGCTATTTGGCTTTCCAGTAGCTTCATCCCGGCCTCTCTTGCTTGCGACTCCTTTAGCAACAGATTCTTGAGCTCGGAAAATTCAGAATTCTGTGATTGTTGCTGCTGCGGCACATAAGGAGGTTTCTGGTATTGTTGTTGCTTTTGGTGAGGGGGCACATTGTGGGTATACATCCGTATAATACCCTTTAAATTTAGGACTATAACGTAAATTTAAACATGTGATTATTGTCATAAAACATAAAAACAATAAGAACGATAAGGAACAAGAAATAACCTCGGGTCCTTTGATGCACGGCGTAAGGAACAGAAATCAAACGAGATTCCCTCCTAATTGTTGCACCCAAGACCTTGTCCGAGATATGCCCTTGTGCTAGATGGTGTTCTCCGATTGCTTTGCAATATTGGGAGAACTGATGTGTGTGTTTTTTTGAGATGAGAGATCTCAGGTTTTTCAGAGGAGAATGCTCTTCAAAACCCTAATAATTTTTGGCAAAAATGATTATTAGGTCAGAAGGGAGGAGAAGCTCTCCCTTTTGATCCCTCTCACTCGGCAAAACCGAGACCCACACAAGGGAAGTGGGCTTCCACTTCCTCTTGGTTTTAACTTGTGGTCCGGTTCATTAAATTCCAAATGTATATGACGTGGTCTGATTATAAATCTGTTATCGGTTATCGGAAATTAAGGCATCGCTAATAACGGGTTAGTCTGAATTATTAATTCGTGTCCGACAAAAAACGATATTGTATAATTATATTCAATATACATTTAATTAAATATAAATCGTTTATATTTAATTTTACGAATTAACTGGTTAATTCGCCTTAGCCCATGATATTTAATCCGTATTAAATATAATATCTCAACATCACATTTTGACTAATTACTAGTCAAATAACTCGGACTAACTGGTTAGTCAATTTTGGCATCTACATGACAGTATTTTCATACCGTCACATCTCTCGAACGTATCCTATAGGTGTGACTTTTAGGGACCAGTTGATCACCGCCATCTGTATGACAATAACGTCAAACTTATCTAGCAAGCCAACCGTTATTGATAAACGTGGATCAACGGATAATAATACCAAAGTATGCCCTTTGATCCTTTTAGAGGTTTATAAGTCCTTGCACTAAGCGTTAAGGACACCAACCCCAACAAGCTCCCACTTGTCCGTACAAGTGTATGTACAATGACGTTATCCGCACTAACTGGAGGACACAAGCTCCAACAAACTCCCACTTGTCCGAACAAGTGTATGTGCGATAACCGATTCTCATATTCATTTAAAATTTCTCCCACTCAATGTAAAACAATTTGCAGATCTGGATCCACAAAGGTCGTATTTTACAATCGATCTGTATCTAGAGTGGTTTCCCCGACTAGAGAGTAACTTAACTGATAAAACGAATCCGTATCCGAGCATGGCCATGCATTTCGATTCTGACTCCTCGAGTGGCCCCGAGAAATATCGAGTACACGATAAAGGCTGAATATTTCCTTCAACTCGACTCCTTCCGATCTAAGCACACGGCATGAAATGACCAGAAAAAATCTACTTGGCCCCTGTTACGGATGACCGTGAGAAAGAAACCAAAGTCACCCAAAATCTGCCGTAGTCTCAAGAGACAGTCGATAGTCAAAGAATCGACTCTTAGGATCACCATGGAAGTCCTATCCACGACCGGGCAACAAATGTCATAAAACATTTAGGACTCCACGTCGATGTCACAAGTGTGTCCTACGAAATATCCGTATAAATCGCCTCTGTGATTGGTCAGTCAACCGGTTGACTTATGGCTCGTTGAACCCACCATCAACCAACGTCACCAAATAATTGCCAGAGTTATCAGCTCATGTGGGCAATTAAGGACTAACAAGATATGATGTTTGTTCAGTTCACTTTGTGGTGTTCAAAATTGTCGTACAATTCCACATGAAAAACAAAATATATATATATAATATCAAAACGATGATGTCGTATAGAGTACAAAAGAGAATGAATCTAATCCATAAAAGAGTACTACAACTCAGGAACACGTTTGATTCCCATGGAATTTACGTGCCCTTCATGCTTATCTTGTCGTAATGCTTTAGTGAGAGGATCTGCTATGTTATCATCTGTAGCAATCTTTTCTATCACTACTTCCTTTTGCTCCACGTAATCCCGGATTAGATGAGCTTTCCGTTGTACATGTCTAGATTTGTTGCTAGACTTAGGCTCCTTAGCTTGGAAGATGGCACCACTATTGTCGCAATAGATGGTGATCGGGTCATTCGAACTAGGCACTACAGAGAGCCCATGTAAGAATTAACGCATCCATATCGCTTCCTTTGTAGCTTCAGACGCGGCATAGTACTCGGACTCAGTCATAGAATCTGCTGTAACAGTTTGTTTCGAACTCTTCCAGCTGACTGCAGCGCCATTAAGAGTAAAAACGAATCCAGACTGAGATTTCGAGTCATCTCGATCCGTTTGGAAGCTAGCATCTGCGAATCGGTTGCGCATAGCTTTTGAGAGCCTCCATAAGTCAATGCCCAATCTTTAGTCCTCCGTAGGTACTTAAGAATGTTCTTGATGACCAACCAATACGGTTCACCTGGTTCTTTGTTGGAATCGACTTGTCATACTCAATGCATATGCCACGTCCGGACGTGTGCATATCATGGCATACATGATTGATCCTATTGCCGAAGCATAAGGAATCCGTGTCATGCGCTCTTTCTCTTCCGGTGTCTCGGTGCCGAGACTTGCTCAAAAACACCCCGGAGCCATAGGAAGGAACCCCTTCTTGGAGTTAGTCATCTTTGAATCTCTCTAGGACTTTGTCTATGTAAGACTCTGATCGAGAGATAACATCCGTCGTGATCTATCTCGATAGATACGGATGCCTAGAATTCTTTGTGCCTCTCCCGGATCTTTCATCTGGAAATGGTTTTTCAACCATACTTTCACCGAAGTTAAGAGAGGTATGTCATTCCCAATCAGGAGTATGTCGTCAACATACAATATTAGGAAGACAATCTTGCTCCCACTCGACTTGATATATAGACATGGTTCCTCGACAGATCGAGTAAATCCATTTTCTTTTATCACTTGGTCGAAGCGATGATTCCAACTCCTTGATGCTTGCTTAAGTCCATAAATGGAACGCTTAAGCTTGCACACTTTCTTAGGATGTACTGGATCGATGAAACCTTCGGGTTGTACCATGTACAACTCTTCCTCCAAAAAGCCGTTTAAGAAGGCGGTTTTCACGTCCATTTGCCAAATTTCATAGTCATGAAAAGCGGCAATCGCTAAGATAATCCGAATGGAACGCAGCATGACTACGGGTGCGAAAATTTCATCGTAGTGCAAACCTGGCACTTGGGTGAAACCTTTAGCAACTAGTCGTGCTTTGTAGATATCTTGTTGACCTTCCACAGAATGCTTTATCTTGTAAAGCCATTTGCATTGAAGGGGACGAACCTTAGCAGGTAAGTCAACAAGATCCCACACGTTGTTCTCATACATGGAGTCCATCTCGGATTGCATGGCCTCAAGCCATAGCTTTGAGTCAGAACTAGTCATGGCACCTTTATAGGTTGCGGGTTCACTACTCGTTAAGAGTAGAACGTCATCTATGTCATGTTCCTCGACCATACCGATGTATCTGTCCGGAGGAATAGAGACTCTACCCGACCTCCTAGGTTCCTCAAGAATGTTGTTAATGGCAGCCGGGATTGAAGGAATAGGTTCCTCCAATAGTTGCTCGGTATTTGGTTTCTGGAATCTCGACAGGTCGAAGGTTCTATCACTCTTTGCATTCTCGAGAAATTCCTTCTCTAAGAATGTCGACGCCGCAACAAAAACACGTTGTTCGGTTGGCGAATAGAAGTAATGACCAAGCGTTCCTTTAGGATAACCTATAAAGTATGTCTTGACCGATCGCGGGCCGAGCTTATCCTCGTGTCTCCACTTGACATAAGCCTCGCAGCCCCAAACCCGTATAAAGGACAAGTTAGGGACCGTTCCTTTCCATAGTTCATATGGAGTCTTGTCAATGACTTTAGACGGACTTGGTTAAGTATTAGAGCGGTGACATAAGAGCATAACCCCATAATGAATCGGGTAAAACCGTGTGACTCATCATGGATCGAACCATATCAAGTAGTGTTCGATTTCTCCGTTCGGACACACCATTCAACCGAGGTGTTCCGGTGGAGTTAAGCTGTTGGGCAATCCCACGAGTCCTTTAGGTGTTGATCAAACTCGTGAGAAAGATACTCGCCACCACGATCCGAACGCAGTGTTTTTATCTTTCTACCCAATAGGTTCTGTACCCTATTTTGGTATTCCTTGAATTTCTCAAAGGAGTCACTTTTGTGCTTCATTAAGTAGACATAGCCATATCTACTCAAATCGTCCGTGAAAGTGATGAAATACCTATAGCCTTCTCGTGCGGTGATTGACATAGGACCACATACATCCGTGTGTATGAGCCCTAATAGGTCAGCAGCGCACATTCCAACACCTTTGAAGGAAATCCGAGTCATCTTACCGATGAGACATGATTCACACGTGCCAAATGATTGAAAATCAAAGGCCGAGATAGCTCCATGTTTGATGAGTGTTTTTCGCGTTTCTCATTAATGTGTCCCATACGGCGAGTGCCATAGATACGTTTGATCTTTGTCACCAACCTTTAACTTTTTATTCATTACGTGTAATATTTCCGTGGTCGGATCTAAAACATAAATTCCGTTCATGGAGACGCTTGCTTGTAAATCATATCGTGTAATGAGAAAATGCAAGCATTATTTTCTATTACAAATGAAAAACCAAGTTTATCAAGCGCATAAACTGAAATAATGTTCTTAGAAAGACTAGGTACATAATAGCAGTCATATAATGACAACTCAAATCCGCTTGGAAGCTGGATCACATATGTCCCCTTTGAGATGGCAGCCACTCTTGCTCCATTCCCAACACGCAGTTCCACCTCACCCTTTACGAGGGGTTCGATGTTTCGGAGCCCTGCACATGATTACACAGATGAGAACCACAACCAGTATCAAGTACCCAAGTTCCGTAACTTGCGTGGTTAATCTCAATCATATGAATAAAAGTAGAAGAAGAAGACATACCAACGGGTTTAACACGACCTGCCTTTAAGTCCTCATGATAAACAGGACATGTGCGTCTCAATGCCCGGTCATGTGGCGGTGATGGTGGCATTCCATGTTATCTTTCTTGCTCTTTGTCGTGCACGATGAGTTACTCGACTCACCAGGACCACTCTTACCCGAACCCGACTTCTTGAACTTCGCCTTACCTACTCGCTAGGTTTGCACGAGCTTTGCCCTTACCCTTTCCTTTATTTGACACAACGAGAACATCTTGTTTCATGCTCCCCTTTGGACTTCATGTCCTTCTCGGTCTGTACGAGAAGGGAGTGCGGTTCATGGGGAGTTTTCTTCAAATCATTCATATAGTAATTCGCTCTAAATTGCGAATAACCATCGTGGAGTGAGTGAAGTATGCGGTCGATAACAATGTTCTCGCTTATGTTACGATTAAAGGTCTCGACTTCTCGACATTCTCAATCATGCTTTGAGAATGTGTGGGCTAACCGGTTGGCCCTTTTTTCGAGTCTCGCATCAAAGAAGCGAGTGGTATGCTCATAAGTCACGATTCTCGGTGCTTTCGAGAATTCCTTGGTGAGCGTGGTGAAAATCTTGTTTGCACCATGGGCTATGAAGCGTTTCGGCAAATTGGGTTCCATTGCAAAAATGAGTACGTTTTTAATCGCACCGCTTCCATACGAAATCGTTAAACTTGGCGATTTTCAGCAGCTCTAGCCGTGGGACTGGGTTTGCCGGGATGGGCTCCAAGAGATATTTGAGCTTCCCGTCGGCAGCAGCAGCATTCCGTAATGCCGCCTCCCGATCCGCGAAGTTGGATCCATCATTCTTGATCGAGTAGACCGATTCATCGATTCATGAAGATCCGAAGCCAGGACTCACGGTCCAATGTGGCACTTGGCATTGGGTTATCGTAGAACCAGACCATTTGTTGTTTAGCGAGTTTAAAAACGTGATCTACACCTTTGAAAAAGAAAGAAAAACAAAACGAAATAAGCAACTCATCGAGGTGATTTAAGTCTATTTTAAAATTCATTTTAACATGTAGACTCTCGCACTTGCATAATTGATCTCCCTCAAGAATGATACAAGTGATCCCAAGACTCAATTTCTGTAAATTGATAAGCCAACTGTTTAGCTAATTCTTCCGGAAGAACTCTTGGTCGATAGATTTCCGTAAATCCTATCTATAGTCCACCATAGTCACAGGATCGTACGAGTGACCATAGTGTTGAGATAAAGTAGGTCAATCGGTTCCAACTTACCCGACGTAGAAGGGGTCATAGTATGCCTACCGACGAAGAAGGGACTCATTGGAGTTTGACCTATAAAGACCGTTCTCAATTTTTGTTTATACGAGGAAGATCCCATCAACTAAATTATAATTCATTTTAAGTGAACGAATAACTAGCGTCTGTCGTGAATGAATTTATTTGGATGATGGCTTTAAAAACGTGTGACATGAGAATGTCAATGAAAACTAACTCGTGACCTCTATATGTGTCAGTTTTCATGCAATAATTAGGTGGTTTGGTTTTTAGGCGGAAAATGATGCATACTATCGTTACAATAAATAAATAAAGGAATGCGATACGTAAATAAAAATTCCTAGTGTGGCCTATCCTAGTAAAACAAAACATAAAACAACTTTGGAATCCACCGTTGGACCCGAGAAGCTTGTCTTGATGTTCCATCTTGATCCATGTAGCGGGAGTGAGCATCCGGTCTCCATCTTTGGTCTTCTCAAAAATTACAATTTAAAATTACAAATATAAACCTATTTACATTCTAATTAAAACTGTAATTACAAGTGAAAAATCCAAAACGGAGATACAAGATCTCAAAATACAACCAAGACCGTGTTCCAGCATTACGGTAACACGTTCTACTAAGGCCACACTAAGTTACAATCGTTTGTAAAATTAAATACGTAATAAAAAGGCATTCACGGCATTCAAGATAAACGATAAAAAAATGCATCAACTAAAAACAAATTCATTCGTGACGTAATTCCGTAATTATGTTAAATTTATCCAAACCACCTTTTAATGATTAAAATTCATGTGATAAAACCGCTTCTATCATTTAATTTTAATCCATTACAATCCGTTACTTTAAATACGCTTTAAAATAACTTAATGGTACGTGTGTGAACCGTTTCACAATCATAGCGAGTGTACTATATCCGTATAAAGTACATATTGAAGCCAAAAGAAAATTTAAATCAAAAGAAACAAATTTTCAAAGCTGTCAAAATGGAAATCCCTCGATCCAGGGACACAAGTGCTCGATCGAGGGACAAAAGGGCTCGATCGTTGAATTGCAAGTCGATCGAGAGGTGTGCTAATCGGGAGGTACTCGATCGACAACACGGTGGTCGATCGAGGACTTATATCAAGAATCTTTGCTTTCGATCGAGTACGAGGACTTCTCGATCGAGCGTGGGGGTTTTAAAGCGGTCGATCGAGTACAACAAGGACTCGATCGAGCAAAAACTTGTCAGAAAAACCACTCGATCGATTAAAAACTTGGTCGATCGAGTGCAAAAACCTCTGAAAACTTCAAACCCTCGTGAAACAGTTTTGGCGAGACAAAACAAACGCTATTTTGATCAAAACTGATTGAAAACAGATCTAGAAATTGCTAGACATTAACATATTGTTATAATGATCGTGTAAAATAACAATATGCATAATATCAAAACGAAAATAACCCGTGTAAACATGTCACGGTACGGTTTTCGAGACAAAACAACAACAAGAGCAACCGAAAACGCAGCAACAACAGAAAAAAAATTTCTGCCGTGTAAAAATTACTGCTGCCGCACGGATTTTTAGACAAAACAAAAATCGTTTCAAGATAGTTTTATGAAAAACACATGGAAAAATTCACGTGGCCTCGCTCTGATACCACTTGTGGGTATACATCCGTATAATACCCTTTAAATTTAGGACTATAACGTAAATTTAAACATGTGATTATTGTCATAAAACATAAAAACAATAGAAACGATAAGGAACAAGAAATAACCTCGGGTCCTTTGATGCACGGCGTAAAGAACAGAAATCAAACGAGATTCCCTCCTAATTGTTGCACCCAAGACCTTGTCCGAGATATGCCTTTGTGCTAGATGGTGTTCTCCGATTGCTTTGCAATATTGGGAGAACTGATGTGTGTGTTTTTTTGAGATGAGAGATCTCAGGTTTTTCAGAGGAGAATGCTCTTCAAAACCCTAATAATTTTTGGCAAAAATGATTATTAGGTCAGAAGGGAGGAGAAGCTCTCCCTTTTGATCCCTCTCACTCGGCAAAACCGAGACCCACACAAGGGAAGTGGGCTTCCACTTCCTCTTGGTTTTAACATGTGGTCCGGTTCATTAAATTCCAAATGTATATGACGTGGTCTGATTATAAACTGTTATCGGTTATCGGAAATTAAGGCATCAGCTAATAATACGGGTTAGCTGAATTATTAATTCGTGTCCGACAAAACAGTATTGTATAATTATATTCAATATACATTTAATTAAATATAAATCGTTTATATTTAATTTTACGAATTAACTGGTTAATTCGCCTTAGCCCATGATATTTAATCCGTATTAAATATAATATCTCAACATCACATTTTGACTAATTACTAGTCAAATAACTCGGACTAACTGGTTAGTCAATTTTGGCATCTACATGACAGTATTTTCATACCGTCACATCTCTCGAACGTATCCTATAGGTGTGACTTTTAGGGACCAGTTGATCACCGCCATCTGTATGACAATAACGTCAAACTTATCTAGCAAGCCAACCGTTATTGATAAACGTGGATCAACTGATAATAATACCAAAGTATGCCCTTTGATCCTTTTAGAGGTTTATAAGTCCTTGCACTAACTGTTAAGGACACCAACCCCAACACACATAGGGTTGTTGCTGCTGCGGATGTTGGGTTGGATTTTGGACATTTTGGCTCCTCCAACTCAAGTTTGGGTGGCTTGGCTCGTAGTAGGTGTTTGTCTGCCTATAGTGTTGAAAGGCAGCACAAGATTCAAAGGGGCTAGGACAGTTTTTCGAGACATGGCCCTCACCTCCACACCTTTCACAGACGAAAGGACCGTCTGACACAGCATTGACTTGGTACATCCCACCTTTAGAGGCTCCTCCTAGCTCATACTTGTCAAACCTCGCAGTAAGAGCCTCAAGTGCAGCAACAGAAGAGGATTCAGTAGCTCTCCTCTTGTTTCCTCTCGAATTCCCATACTCGGCCTTGTGGGTAGCTAGATCGTCAATGATCTTCCACCCCTTGGTTGCTCCCAAATTTTCAGCGAATCTTCCATTGGCTGCAGCATCCAAAATGGCCCTCTGATCGTCGTACAACCCATTGTAGAAATGATTGCACAAACTCCACTTTTCAAACCCATGGTGCGGTATGGTTCGCACTAACTTCTTGAATCGGACCCATGCCTCGTGGAAATTCTCATCTGGCCCTTGTTTAAAGCCCGTGATTTGAGCTCTAATAGCGATCGTCCTTGAAGCAGAAAAGTACTTCTTGTAGAACGCCAATGCCAATGTATTCCAATCAGTGATCTCCTGAGCGGTCCGGTCCAAATCTCTATACCACTCCCTTGCAGCATCACGAAGGGAGAAGATGAACATGGTCTCCTTGATTTGATCTGGGTCACGCCCCGGTGGTGGGGAATGGAGCAGCGATGAGTCAATAAAGGTCTCCATATGCCTTGCTACATCTTCATTTGCACCTCCCCTAAACTGATTTCTCTCGACCATAGTAACGTAGGCAGGCTTTGGTTCGAATTTCCTGGCATCTCCCGGTAACTCGAACCCCTTGTATAGATTGTCGGCTGTCGGCTCAGAATAACTAGCTATACTTGCTTCCTCGGCCATTCTTTGGAATTTCCGGAGAATAACTGTCTCGGTGAAGAAGTGGAAACAGGCGAAGATGGTGGATTATCTTGAACAATTCGTTCTCGTAGTAGCTTGACAGAGTACTCAGCTCTTCCTCTGTTGGTAATACCCTTTGTGTTCGTCTCAACTCGCGCAAGGATCTTTCAAGCTCAGGGTTCAACGGTACTAATTCTCCACCCTGTGACCTGCGCATAAGAAGAAACTACAAAAAGAATATAAGAAAAGTTTAAGGAACAGATGTCCCTTAAACTAAGAAAGACTAAAAATAAAGACAACTAAAATTAAGACTATTGCCTCCCCGGCAACGGCGCCAAAATTTGATACCCGTCGTTGTGAATACCAAAGATAAAATTTATAATCTCCTATTAAGACTAACCTAGGCTAGTGGTAACAGGGTCGAACCACAAGGAGGCAGTTGTAAATTCTAGTTGTTCTATATTTAGTCTAAGGTAACAAATGTGGGGGTTGGTTTGAATTGGTCTACAGCTAATAGTAAATAAAGACAGTAAACTAAATAAATGATTTAAACAGATAAAAGAAGGGTACTAGGATGGTCGGTTCATTATATCTTTGGCGGCAGCAAACTAAGTCGGTCTGAATCAAACACAGGTAAGGCGGGAAATAAAGAGGTCCTCTCGGTCCACTCTTAACAAATAGCATCTTTCGATCTCGCTATAGGCCCCTAATGTCACTAATACTAACTTTCGTCCTGAAAAGTGACTAACGGTCTAAACTATACCTATCTTTCGATCTTAGCACAGTCTAGTCGATTTAATTGATGGTCTAATAACCTCCCCTACCTTTCGATCTAATGGGTCGGTCACAAAATAGGTATCTAACTGGTCGCATACATTCGATTCGTTAAATACAAGATTAAATTCAATTAAAACGAGGGAAAACCCTACGAGGTCAGTCGATCGACTGGCAATGTCAGTCGATCGACCAACACGCGAGACAGTCCTTTCTAATCTAATGCCGCCTATGCCATAAATCGCCTACATCCTAGCACTATAGAATTAGCTACTCATGATGAAAGTAATAACAACAATAAAACTAATAACGTTTACTGAATTCATGCTTAAAGTAAATAACAACAATGATAATACGATAATTGGCTTTCGGGACACTTACTATCAAATCTATACTAATTAAAGGAAGTAAAACAATAAAATGAAATTAGGGCAGAAGGAATACCGAGATTTCAAAGGAAATATTAAGAATAAGAACAGAAATCCAATGCTAAAACGATGTTCCAAACCCTAATTACTCGAATAATCTAAAACTGAAAGTACTGCATTGTGATAAAGACTCCGATAGAAAACTGATGAAAACTTAATGGTTTTATGTTACGTTATATAGCAATCAACGTAACATCTTATTTCCTAAACCTAAACTTCACGGGCTTCAAGATTCACGGTTTTTCAATTCACGTCTGGAATAGAAATCTGGTCGATCGACTGATAAGGTTGGTCGATCGACTGCTTCTCAGCAAACAGTAGCTTCTGGAACCCGAGCATTGGTCGATCGACTGAAGGTGGTAATCGATCGACTGGCTGAGCTACTATTTGACTTCTTAAAACACGTGGACTTGTCTTTTGGGCCTTGGATTACGCACCAAGCTCGTTCCTTAAGTGATTCCTTTACGTCATTTGCAAATGCAGGTTACCCGGGGACGGATTTGGCTTGATTTCCCGTTAAATTCTTCACATTTCTGCAATAATGTACGAAAACACGAAAGTAGAAGAAAATAGGGAAATAATGGCATATATTGCACATTTGAGCGATAAAATGCGTGTGGAATAAAGTGTGAAACATCATATTTTAGACACGCATCAGAGTGGTTGAGAGAATAAGAGCTATGGGCACCAGAAGGCTCTCTTATGCTGGTCGTCTGGTGTTGGTCAAAGCAGTGCTTAGTTCTTTACACTGTTATTGGGCAAGAATCTTTATACTGCCTGCTACTGTTCTTAAAAGAGTTGAAGCTTTGTGCAGGAGTTTCCTGTGGCAGGGTAAAGAGGTGGCTCATTCTCCCCCCCTTATAGCCTGGGATACTTGTTGTCAGACTCAGAAGATGGGTGGATTGGGCATTGTTGATTTGAGAAGATGGAATGTGGCAGCTCTTGGTAAATATGTGTGGTGGATTGCCCACAAGGAGGATCACCTCTGGGTGAAATGGATTCATGCTATCTATATGAAACATGTTGACTGGTTCTCCTATAATCCTAAAAGCACTGCTAGCTGGTCGTGGAGGAAGATTTGTGGAGTGAAGGATAAATTGAAACAAGGTTATGTTGACTCTTGGTGGTTGAAGCAGGATAATCACTATACTATTCAGCAAGGCTACTCTTGGTTGGGGGCCTTAATGGGCAGCAGGTTCCATGGTTTCATTTTGTGTGGAATAGGTATAGTTTACCTAAACATTGTTTTATGGGTTGGGTTGCAGTTCAGGGGAGGTTATTAAAAAAGGATAGGCTGATGAATATGCAAATATGCCAGGATTCTGTGTGTGTACTTTGTGGTAATGATGGAGAAGACCACGCTCATCTCTTTTTTGGATGTACATTCAGCATATTATGTCTGCAGCAACTGAACAATATGCTGAGAACTCAGGTGCCTGATACAGGCTATGTTGAATGGTGGACTCATAAACGGTTTCAGAGTTTGTTCAGAAAGCAGGTTGTTGCAGCTTGTTTACAAGGCCTTGTTTACTATATTTGGGATGCAAGGAACAGATGTAGGATTGAGCATGTAGTCCCTCGGCCTGAAAAGATTGTCAAATTAGTTAAGAGGCTATAATGATGAGGTTGCAGAGGATGTGTACGGGCAGAGAGAAGGAACGGTATAGGCAGCTATTTCATTAGAATTGATGTAATGTTATCCTTCAAGTTCTTTAAAACGATGATGTTGTAATTGGTTGGTCAATGGTTTATAATATTACTTACATTTTACCAAAAAAAAAAACAAAAAAGACATGAAATTAAACTCAAAAACTCACAAGATTTTAAGCGCAGCAAAAGGAAACCTCCCCAAACCAGCGTGAGCTAGGAGGTTTCAGTAGCCAGCAGTGCTACCAATGAGTACCTGAAAAGAAGCAAAAGTACCGCGCGTAAATCCGAGAAAACAATTTATTAAACGCAAAATTATGTGTAAAATAAAGAAACGGAAGAAAACAGAAATGAGTCGGAGAATAAAGTGGAGAAAAGACTCCCTCAACTCCGCAAATCGACCTAACACAGCAGGGAAATGATCGAAAACAGGTACAGCAGCGCTGGGCGGTCGATCGACCACATCACCCAGTCGATCGACCAGAGTGAACAGGAACAGAAGCTCCTGGAATTCGCAGCTCAGTCGATCGACCATAGGAGGCAATCGATCGACTGGAAAACCTGCTGTAAGTTCTGATTTTCTTAGAATTAGCTCAAGAAATTGAGCCAACATGGTCTATAAACCTGCAAATACACATAATAACGCGCCCAAAATTGCGCAAAACCCAAAGTAACAGTCGAAAGTGTTTAAAATCCTAAGCCAACTTATAAAATGCGAAGTCTCGCGCACACGAAAAACGGTTAATAGTCTTAAAAAGCAATAAAATGTTGTTTGAAAAAGCCTTAATCAACTAATAGTTGATCAAGAATGGCCACGGAATGGCCCACTTGCTCGGCTTCTGGCTACAAGAGGTAGCCTCTACAGTGCTCATCTCCTCAGCTGCACTCCTATCAACTTCAACATCCGCAGAGCTCAACGGATCAACAGCTTCAGCATCTCTGATGCGTGTCTTTTATATAAGGTTTTCACCTCATTTTTACACGCATTTCTGTGCCTTTTATGTAGCATCTGGCCACAAATACCCCCGAATATTCTACTTTGGTCCGTTATTTGTAATTTGCAGGAATTGACCGAAGAGAAGCTAAATCGAGCCTTAATTGTCCCAATTGTATGCATTCATGGAAAATAAGGAGCCGGAGCTGGGAAATCTAACACTTGGAAGACGCATGAGCTGAGTTCGGGAAGCAATTCAAGTCCTAACGTGCCTATATAGCTCGATCGAGTGATTCACTACTCGATCGAATGCTCTATATACTCGGGATGGTCGATCGACGGTTTAAGGAGCCATCGAGGAGTTTTTGCAAGAGCTGCTCGATCGAGTGATTTGTATCTCCTCGATCGAGTGGTTTGGTGATGATATTGCTCGATCGAGTAGATTATTCCTACTCGATCGAGGGGTTTCGTGCGCTTTAGCTGATTTCCGCCTAATCATATTATGGGCTTTTGTAATTAGTCCATAGATTAGGTTTTAGGATGGATTTCAAGTATAAGACTGAGGGAGTGAACTACGTTACTTCTCTTCTTCCACACACGATAGTTTGACTCTATTTTTATCACTGTTCTTTGGTATTTTGTCCTTCTTTTACTTTTGCTACTCGGATTTGGGATACGATTGGTATTGTCACTCTACTGTTATTCTTAATTTCATTATTGCTTTTAATTCTTCCCTTCTTCTAAATTGTTATCATTGCTTCAATTGAATTGTTATCAGTTTTATCATTATGTCTGGTTTTAATTATCTGCTCGTTGTTATTGATAATTCAATGGTTATGAGTAGCTAATTTTCTTATGCTAAGACTATAGGGGATCCATAATATGAAGGGAGAGTTGTAACACCCCCATACTCCAAGTGCCTTACCAGGACCACTCGGGTATGAAGACATCACCATCTCGGTCGCCCGAGGTATGATAATCAAATAGACAAAACAGAAACAACATTTATTATAAGTAGTTTAATGATAAATACAATCTTTAAAACCAAACCAAAGTACAATACATTATTCCAAACTATCTGTTCTCAACTGAAATGTAAATAAATGCTAAACTACAGCGGAAGACTCTATCGTCATGTCGTGGCCATCCCAGCTATCCCAGTACTCATCTCTATACCTGTTCAATGTCTACTCACCATCCCCGAATGGATCACCGCAGGTTTACAAAACAACACCGGGGACAGTACTAATCACACAATCAATATAGATAACAATAATAAGACAAACAGACGGCTGAACTGTCACACACACACACACACCACCAACTCCCATCATCTCAATACCGATGTCCTTTGGACCGACCCGCCGATGGGGGACGCGGCCGTTCCCACCTAAGCCCCGCTCATCGTACGAGCGATAACCCTGTCCATTAATGTGCACATCCCCTTTCGTGGCGGGTTCCACGAAGGGCGAAACTAGGGCGTGAGATCACTCCCGCAAGTGACCCCACTCAGCCGAGAACGCATCTCGAGAACCATCAACAGCAATCACAACCACAAACACAGTACAATCATCATATCAAACAACTAACTACAGCACATCACCAATATCCCATTATGGGACTAATGCGAGTAGGAAATCCTACCGGAAAGCACAACACGCAGACGGTATCTACAATTTGTATCAAAACGGCTCCTCTACGAATTCTCCTCCTACCATACAACACATAGATGCTACCATTCAAATACTACTCATAAAAACCCCAATTCCTAAATTAGGGTTTCATCAATCTTAACAAAACATTATAGAAATTATATTAAAAGCTTACCCTCGACGCAAGGAATCCAACGACACGAACTACGATACGAACCGACCGTCGAACTCGGGAATTGTCAAGAACGCGATTAGGAAGAAGAACTAGTTGCTTTCTCTCTTAAACAGGTTTTAGGTTTTGTAAAAAGTGATTTAAAACAATTACGAATATGTTTAAATACCTTAATCGCGTAATTAACAAAACCCGAGAAAACTCCCCCGTAAAACCGGACACTCGATCGAGTACCCAAGGTACTCGATCGAGTACCCCCTTACTCGATCGAGTACCCCAGCTACTCGATCGAGTACCCAACAGGTCAGAAACTATTTTATTTCGCAACTTGCCCTTACTCGACAGAGTAAGGGCTACTCGATAGAGTACCCCAAGACATATAAATACGGAGTATTACAGTTTTCCCTCCTTAAAAGGAACTTCGTCCCCGAAGTTCAAACCACCACTAAACAAAGGTACTCCCATAAGCCTCCCGACTCGAAGGTCAAACAAAACACAACGTAAAACATGATACTAACCCCAACCTATCCCGACAAACATACCGACACAACATATAAAAGGTGTATATAGAACTCTTAAAAAAAACTCTCGCGATCATCTCCTACCCCCCTAAAAGAAACAAGGTTACGTCCCCGTAACAATACATACCTGATCAAAAAGGAAGGGGTAACGCTCTTTCATGATATCCTCTGCCTCCCATGTAGCTTCCTCAGACTCGTGGTTAGACCAAAGGATCTTAAGCAAAACTGTCTCACCACTCCTAGTCTTTCTAACCTTTCGGTCTAGAATCTGCTTAGGCACCTCAAGATATGATAAAGACTCATCTAGCTCTAAGCTCTCTGCCTCCAACACATGTGACGGGTCACTCACATACTTCCGCAGCTGCGATACATGAAACACATTATGCACTCTCTCTAATGCAGCTGGTAATGCCAGACGATAAGCAACTTCCCCAACTCGCTCTAAGATCTCATAAGGCCCTATAAACTTCTGACTTAGCTTGCCTTTCTTCCCAAACCTCATAACTCCACGCATCGGAGACACTTTCAGAAGAACCTTGTCCCCAACTTGAAACTCTATGTCCCGACGATGTAGATCTGCATAACTCTTTTGTCGATCCTGGGCTGCCCTCATCCGTTCCCTGATCATCTTAATCTGTTCCACCATCTCATGCACCATCTCTGGTCCTAAAACCACTGCCTCAGCACTATCGTCCCAACAGATTGGACTCCTACACCTCCTCCCATACAAAGCCTCAAACGGTGCCATACCTATACTAGTGTGATAGCTGTTGTTGTAAGAAAATTCTATCAAGTCCAACCTCTGCTCCCAGCTACCACCAAAATCAATCACACAAGCTCGCAACATATCCTCAAGAGTCTTGATTGTTCTCTCAGTCTGCCCATCTGTCGCAGGATGAAATGCTGTACTCATCTTCAAAGCTGTTCCCAACGATTCCTGCAACTCTTTCCAAAACCTTGATATAAACCTCGCATCTCTGTCAGACACTATGTCCTTAGGGACTCCATGTAACTTAAGCACGTTCTTTCGATAGGCCATAGCCAGTTGTGCCTTAGTCCATGTATCTTTCATTGGAACAAAGTGAGCTGACTTGGTCAGACGATCCACTATCACCCAAATCATATTGTTACCTTGTTGACTCTTCGGCAAACCCACAATGAAATCCATGGAAATGGATTCCCACTTCCACTCCGGCACCTCTAAAGACTGAACCTTACCTTGTGGTCTTCTCTGTTCCCCTTTAACTCTCTGGCATGTCAAACAACGGGACACAAACTCAGCTGTCTCTTTCTTCATCCCAGGCCACCAAAACGTTTTCTTCAAATCTTTGTAAAGCTTGTCTCCACCCGGATGAACTGAATATGGTGTGCAATGCGCTTCTGTCATGATTGTCTTTTTCAACTCCTCGTCATTAGGAACACACCACCTACCATCAAACCTCAAGCTACCATCTGTATGAATGGAAAACCGGGACACTGTCCCTTTCTCTACTCCAGCTCTCCACTCCACTATCTTGGGATCCAAAGCCTGCTTATCCCGAATGTCATCATAAAACTCCATGTGTACTGTCATATCACCCATGGCATCTCCTTTCTGCATCATATGTATCCCAAAGCTCGCTACCTCATCCCTCAGCCTCATCAAAGATAGAGTTGTACACAAGGAATGTACACTCTTCCTACTCAAAGCATCAGCAACAACATTGGCTTTTCCTTCATGGTAGATGATTTCCATGTCATAATCACCAATCAGCTCCATCCACCTCCTCTGTCTCATGTTCAACTCCTTCTGCGTGAAGATGTACTTGAGACTCTTGTGATAAGAAAATACCTTAAAGATTGCTCCATAAAGGTAATGCCTCCAAATCTTGAGAGCAAACACCACTGCACCCAACTCCAGATCATGAGTAGGGTAGTTCTCCTCATAAGGCTTCAACTGCCTAGAAGCATAGGCAATCACTTTACCATTCTGCATCAACACACACCCCAACCCATTCTTCGAGGCATCTGTATAAACCTCGAAATTCTCACTCTCTTCAGGCTATGCGAGGACAGGAGCTGTGGTCAAACGCTCCTTTAATGTTTGGAACGCCGCCTCACAACTCTCATCCCAACGAAACCTGTTCTCTTTCCTCATCAACGCCGTCATCGGTCTAGCTATCTTGGAGAAATCTTTCACGAACCTTTGTAGTATCCGGCTAAACCCAAGAAACTCCTCACCTCAAGCAACATTCTTTGGTGCTTCCCACTTTGTCCCGCCTCAATCTTCGCCGGATCCACAGCTACCCCATCTTTAGAGATTACATGCCCCGTAAAGGCAACTTTCTCCAACAGAACTCACACTTGGACAGACTTAGCATACAACTCATGATCCCTCAAAGTCTCGCAACACGATCCTCGGATGCTCCTCATGCTCCTCCTTAGTCTTAGAGTAGACTAAGATGTCATCGATAAACACTACTACAAACTGATCCAAGAACTGTCTGAAGATTCTATTCATCAAATCCATAAACACTGCCGGCGCATTAGACAACCCAAACGGCATCACCACATACTCATAATGGCCATACCTCGACGTGAAAGCTGTCTTCGGTATGTCCACATCTCTAATCTTCACCTGATGGTACCCCGACCTCAAATCAATCTTAGAAAAGACTGTTGCACCGCTCAACTGATCAAACAGGTCATCTATCCTTGGCAAAGGATACTTGTTCTTTATCGTCACACGGTTCAGCTCCCGGTAATCGATGCACAGCCTCAAACTCCCATCTTTCTTCTTCACGAAAAGAATGGTGCTCCCAAGGCGATACACTTGGTCTAATGTATCCCTTCTCTATCAAATCATCCAACTGCTTCCTAAGCTCCTCCATCTCCTTAGGACCCATACGGTACGGTGCCTTAGAGATTGGCCCCGTCCCTGGCTTCAACTCAACGGTGAAATCTATCTCCCTCTTCGGTGGCAACCCGGAATCTCTCCTCGGAAAAACATCTCGCAAACTCTCCCACCACCGGTATCTCGTCAAGCTAGGGCTCTCTATCCGGTCATCTCTCACATGGCACAAAATCAACGGACATCCCTTCCTCGAATACGACTTCAAGGTAATTTGCAATCAACTTAACTTTGGGTTTGACTAGAAACCCACGATAAGACACACTAACACCCTTAGGACCTCTTAGGGACACTTTCTTTTGATGACAGTCTATCTTAGCTTTATACTTTCCTAACCAATCCATCCCAACTATCATCTCAAAACCATTAAAAGGAAACTCTAGCAAGTCTACAGGGAAATCGACTTGCCCCACTATCAAGGATACATCTCTAAACAAACTCCCACACGATACAGACTCACCCGAAGGTATGAAAACTTGCTCCCTACCAGACTCATATACTCTCAAACCCAACTGTTTTACATGACTCGAAGACACAAACGACTGAGAAGCCCCCGAATCAAACAAAACAAAGGTAGGAACACCATTAACAAGGAAAGTACCGGTGATAACGTGCGCATCCTCCTCTTTTGCCTTCTTGTCCATCATGAACAACTTGCCCTTTGGTCTTCGCCCGCCTCCCCGGACAAGATCTTGGCGATGCGGTCGGCTTAGCACCCGACCCTTGATTGTTGTTGTTGTTGTTCATCGGTGTCTTCTGATAAGAATTACCGCCGTTGCGGTTGCCTCCACTCTGGTAGCTCTGACTTCCCCGGTTTGGCCATGATCCCGCCGGTCTGTTGCTCGCGAAGCTGCGCGCAGTCTCCGGAAAGATCCTGGTGCACTCGTGCACTCATGTCTCTTGTGGCCTACGCCACCACAACCAAAGCGAGTCACTCCCGGCTATTGCTCACACTCCCACGGCCTCGCCCAAAGGAAGCCCCAAGACACTAAACCCCGACCCGAAGAAAATCCCTTAGATTGATTGTGGTTGCCTTTCTTGAAATTAGATTGGCCACCACCCTCGCTCTCGGACTTCCTCTTCTCTCCACCGACCTCTCCGAGCCATCTCCACTAGTCTCTCGGCTCTCCCGGCCCCTCTCATACGCTTCCTTCACATCGTAAGGACTCCCACGGGTAACGTATCCATAATTTTCGTGGTTAGCCCTCTCTCAAACCTCAAAGCCAGATTCTCCTCACTCAAACCCATATCCTCAAAGATATCTAGATTTCTCATTGAACTGCTGTAGTACTCGGCCCACGGACATCTCGGCGAGTCATCTTAAACT
This sequence comes from Silene latifolia, assembly GCF_048544455.1. Classification (NCBI taxonomy): domain Eukaryota; kingdom Viridiplantae; phylum Streptophyta; class Magnoliopsida; order Caryophyllales; family Caryophyllaceae; genus Silene; species Silene latifolia. The sequence continues at coordinate 54,663,704 of NC_133536.1, forward strand.
TGTCGAACTCCTCTCTCAACTTACTCCTCACATGTTGCAGTACGAACTCCTTCCTCACGACCCTACGAAACTCCTCCCAAGGTATAGCGAGGTAACCCCTGGTTGGTATATATCTCCTTGGCACTCACTTTCACTTGAATCCCACCACTTGCCAGTGCCTCCCTCGGATAGAATGCGGCTGATCCACTCTCATCTCATCGGGGACAGCGAACTAAATCTAGTATGTTCTCCATCTCCCTCAGCCAACTATCAAGAAGGTTAGGCTCCTCAACTCCCTTGTACTCCTTCGGGTTAAACCTCGCAATATAGAGGCTGACTTTAGCATGGTCAACCTCCTTCTCCTTACTCTTATCCTTGTCCTCATTCACTCTCTTCAGGGTCTCAGTAAGAGCATCCTGGTGCTCTAACATCTTGACGATGTCGTCCGTAGTCATAAGCTCTGCTCTCGCATACAAAGCATTTCTCTTGGGCGGCATCTTGAAGCTATATAAGAAAGGGTAAACATAAACACACGTACTAAACCTCAAAACACGAAAACGCGCTGCCCAGAACCTACTCGATCGAGTATCCAAACCCACTCGATCGAGTAACGGGCTACTCGATCGAGTGCCCCCATGTACTTGATCGAGTACCCAAACTCCAGAACCAAACAGACCTTCTGATCTCTAACCCACTCGATCGAGTATCTAGGCTACTCGATCGAGTGACCCCCTACTCGATCGAGTACCCATAGTTACTCGATCGAGTGCCCCAAAACGCGATTCTGGACTCAAAATCGCCAAAAACCTACCCGATCGAGTCAGCCTCACTCGATCAAGTACTACCAATACGTAAGAGCTACCCGCATATTACGTATATACTAACATGCTAACTTTATAAATCACATTATATCCTAACAATCATGCTATTAATTGCCACATTGTAAAACATTCCATCATGCTATCATTTCATCAACAATGTCTATATATATAACATCACTTTTCTTTCATCTCATCAACTTCCAATTCGAACATCCAACCATCAACACATTCCATCATATTGTTACGCAAGTTACTAAGCACACACATGACTCAACACACATATTTCCCCCATGTGACCGGTTCAAAGTTGTAGGGCGACCCCCGCGACTTTAGGACGTCTCCCAAGCCTTTGCACTAGCTCCTACAACTTCTACCCCGGGTTCATTTTAATTGACTCCCTATGTTCATTAAGTTCATTGGTTACAGGTTTCAGGATCGTCGCTCTGATACCATTTGTAACACCCCCATACTCCAAGTGCCTTACCAGGACCACTCGGGTATGAAGACATCACCATCTCGGTCGCCCGAGGTATGATAATCAAATAGACAAAACAGAAACAACATTTATTATAAGTAGTTTAATGATAAATACAATCCTCAAAACCAAACCAAAGTACAATACATTATTCCAAACTATCTGTTCTCAACTGAAATGTAAATAAATGCTAAAATACAGCGGAAGACTCTATCGTCATGTCGTGGCCATCCCAGCTATCCCAGTACTCATCTCTATACCTGTTCAATGTCTGCTCACCATCCCCGAATGGATCACCGCAGGTTTACAAAACAACACCGGGGTCAGTACTAATCACACAATCATTATAGATAACAATAATAAGACAAACAGACGGCTGAACTGTCACACACACACACACACACCACCAACTCCCATCATCTCAATACCGATCGTCCCTTTGGACCAGCCCGCCGAGTGGGGGACCGCGGCCGTTCCCACCTAAGCCCCGCTCATCGTACGAGCGATAACCCTGTCCATTAATGTGCACATCCCCTTTCGTGGCGGGTTCCACGAAGGGCGAAACTAGGGCGTGAGATCACTCCCGCAAGTGACCCCACTCAGCCGAGAACGCATCTCGAGAACCATCAACAGCAATCACAACCACAAACACAGTACAATCATCATATCAAACAACTAACTACAGACATCACCAATATCCCATTATGGGACTAATGCGAGTAGGAAATCCCACCGGAAAGCACAACACGCAGACGGTATCTACTGTTTGTATCAAAACGGCTCCTCTACGAATTCTCCTCCTACCATACAACACATAGATGCTACCATTCAAATACTACTCATAAAAACCCCCAATTCCTAAATTAGGGTTTCATCAATCTTAACAAAACATTATAGAAATTATATTAAAAGCTTACCCTCGACGCAAGGAATCCAACGACACGAACTACGATACGAACGACCGACCGTCGAACTCCGGAATTGTCAAGAACGCGATTAGGAAGAAGAACTAGTTGCTTTCTATCTTAAACAGGTTTTAGGTTTTGTAAAAAGTGATTTAAAACAATTACGAATATGTTTAAATACCTTAATCGCGTAATTAACAAAACCCGAGAAAACTCCCCCGTAAAACCGGACACTCGATCGAGTACCCAAGGTACTCGATCGAGTACCCCTTACTCGATCGAGTACCCCTTACTCGATCGAGTACCCAACAGGTCAGAAACTATTTTATTTCGCAACTTGCCCTTACTCGACAGAGTAAGGGCTACTCGATAGAGTACCCCAAGACATATAAATACGGAGTATTACAAGAGTAATCGATTTATTAGGTTAATGCTGGTACTGTCTTTGTTGGTTAAATGCTACAATTAACTGTATCTTTCTAATTGAGTCGACGCAATTAGACCTATAATTCTTAGTGATCCTTGACCTGGACCGAAAGGTTGGAAAAGGTAGACTAGTAGCGAACAATAGAGTATTGCAGTGAGGGCGGAAGTTAAGCTGTTTACACTTTAGGGTGAACTAAGGACTGAAAGGTGACATTCACTACCCCTTAGACCGTATTTGCATTGACCTGAGACCTAGATTACTCGATCGGATGATTATGGTGAACCGATTGTCTTAGCTATTCTTCTTTATCTGTTAAATTCCTTCCTTTTATTTCTCTTCTCCTTGTTCTCTTTAGTTTAGAAATCACATTTTATAAACCCCCAATTTGGTTACTTGACGAACTTAGATTTAGCTGACATTTTCCTACCTCTTTGTGGATTCGACCCGACTTCCCTAGCTATATTAGTTAGAGCCAGTTGGTTATTTTTGACAGGTACGCGACAGACGTGTCAAATTTTGGCGCCGTTGCCAGGGAGGTGGCGCAAACTTGTCGCTTTAATTAAGTTTGTCTCTCGTCTCAGGGAATTTATTCCTTGAGGCCGATCTCATTTTCTGCAAAGTTTTGATTAGTTTTGCAGGGTAGTTTTTGCTTTGAAAGCTGATTTGCCAAGATGCCTACTATTACGGAGCATAAAGAGCCATGTGGTAGATGTGGCGCGGAAGGGCATGACCCTATCTTATGCATGGAAAGTGTTGAGCGCGTTCTTGCCTACCAGAAATACAAGCAGGGAGTTCCTTTCTCCCAGCTGTATGAAGAAATCAAGAATGATCCTTCCCCTTCTACGCCAGTACCACAGCCGGTCTCTCCTTCTGCAAGAGAAGAAATTGCCGAATTAAAATCCATCATGTTGAGTATGTCAAAGATGTCACGGCAATCTGAAACGGTTATATCGGAATTGAAAGAACAAGTCGCGCAGTTAACACTCGCGACAGACCAAGCCAAGCTTCTTCCAGTTTGTGATCCAGTCAGTGCAGTGAATTTTCGAAATGACCTTATTCATGAAGAAGACGAGGTTTTGATAGCTGATGATAACTCAGATGATGATCTAGACGAGTTTTTGAAGGAAATACTTGCTGCGTGTGCTGTAACCACTCGATCGAGTGACTCTTCTACTCGATCGAGCGGTTCTAATCATCCAGTCACTCGATCGAGTGAAAATGGCGGTCAATCGAGAACCACAGAATTCCAAGTTGATCGATCGAGTGACAATCTTACTCGATCGAGTAACTATGCTGATGAAATCACTCGATCGAGTGATAAACATGGTCGATCGAGTGAAACAGGAAAGGCAAATGGTCGATCGACTGATAAAAGTGCTCGATCCAGTACTTTAAGTGGCGGGGATCCTAATTCACTATCCAATACCGCCACCGTGTCATCTTCCCCTGCTGTGGAGACGTCACGCATTGATAAGGGTAAAGAAAAGGTTGCGGGACCGCTCATCGCTACCAGGGTACCCTTCCCAAGTCGTATGAAGGACGCAAAGATCGAGCAACAGTACGGTAAGTTTGTGGACATCGTGAAGAACCTCCAGGTAACTGTCCCTTTTTCCGAACTTGTTACTCAGGTACCCACTTACGCTAAGTTTATGAAAGATATTGTGACGCGTAAGAGAAATTTGAGTGAATTTGAGACAATTTCATTTATGGAAGAGTCTAGTAATTTCTTTGTTGAATAAGGCCCCTCCAAAAATGAAAGACCCGGGCAGCTTTTCTATTACCTGTGTCATAGGTAATATGGTTATTGATAAGGCCCTTTGCGATTTAGGTGCCAGTGTCAGTGTCATGCCCCTTCTTGTGTGCAAGAAGCTGAAGATGAGTCATTTCAAAGTGACTAACATTACCCTACAGATGGCTGATAGATCTGTTAGGAGGCCCTTAGGTGTCTTAGAGGACGTGCCTGTGAAAATAGGCAAGCTTTACATCCCAGTAGACTTCATTGTTTTGGGTATAGCTGAGGACACTCGGACTCAAATTATCTTAGGAAGACCATTCCTTTATACGATTGGAAATTTGTTATTAATGTCGACAAGGCGTCGACTCTTGCGATAGGGGATGACGCTATCACATTCGGTTTGCCAAAGACTTTAGCCCACCAAATGATAGAGGACACTTGTTATTCGGTCGATATCATTGACGAGTCTATTTATGACTTCTGGTCGGGTTCTTTTATGAAGGACCCACTAGAAGCTCTTATGCTTTTTGATGAGTGTGCAGATAGCCCAGACGACGATGACGCTGTGTTGGATTTGCTTGTTGAGTATTTAGATGAGCACGAAGGAGAGCAGGTGGAACAAATGATCAGCACTCTTTGCTCCATTGAGGTAAAGGTACCAGAACGTAAGCCTCTCCCTTCTCATCTTAAATATGCTTTCTTAGACGATACAGAGCAATATCCAGTTATTGTTAGTGCCAAGCTTAGTGATGATCAGCTGACCTCTTTGTTAGTTGTACTTAAGAAAAATAGGAAGGCAATGGGCTATTCATTGGACGATATCACGGGGATTAGTCCCGATATTTGTATGCACAGGATAGAGCTGGAGGAGGATCACAAACCTTGCAGACAGGGTCAGCGCCGGCTGAACCAGAAGATGCAAGATGTCGTGACGGCTGAGGTAATGAAGCTGCTGGATGCAGGTATTATTTATTCTTGTCGGTAATTCTAGATGGGTGAGTCCAGTACAGGTGGTCCCGAAGAAAGGAGGGACAACTGTAGTTAAGAATGAGAAGAATGAATTAATACCTACTCGAGTAGTAACTGGTTGGCGGATGTGCATAGACTACAGACAGCTGAATGCCGCCACTAAGAAAGATCACTTTCCCCTTCCTTTTATTGATCAAATGGTAGAAAGGTTAGCTTCTCATAAATTTTTCTGCTATTTAGACGGGTATTCAGGGTTCTTCCAGATCCCTATCCACCCAGACGATCAGGCTAAGACTACATTTACATGTCCTAAAGGCATTTTTGCGTATCGCAGAATGCCTTTTGGTTTGTGCAATGCCCCTGCCACCTTCCAAAGGTGTATGATGGGGATATTTTCAGAGTATATTGAGTCTATCACGGAAGTTTTTATAGACGATTTCAGTGTATATGGAAGTGATTTTTCTAACTGTCTGTCTAACCTTGAGAAAGTGTTGCAGCGCTGTATTGAGGTCAATCTTGTGCTGAACTGGGAGAAGTGCCACTTTATGGTCAACGAGGGAGTTGTCTTAGGGCACTTAGTTTCTGATAGGGGAATAGAAGTTGATAAAGCAAAGGTGGAAGTGATTCAGCAATTACCACCTCCTGTTAATGTTAAGGGGGTGAGGAGCTTCCTTGGTCACGCCGGCTTTTATCGCCGGTTTATCAAGGATTTCTCCAAAATTGCTAAACCACTTACATAGTTGCTGCTTAAGGATGCCCCTTTTGTGTTTACTGATGCTTGTCTTTCTGCTTTTAACAGGTTAAAGCAGGCTTTGGTCTCTGCGCCGATCATACAGCCTCCCAACTGGGACTTGCCGTTTGAGGTCATGTGTGATGCGAGTGACTATGCACTAGGAGCGGTGCTTGGCCAGAGGAAAGAAAAAGCCTTGAATGCTATCTACTATGCGAGCCGAACTCTGGATGAGGCTCAAGTGAAGTACACTACCACTGAGAAGGAGCTGTTAGCTGTAGTTTATGCCTTAGAGAAGTTTCGTACTTATTTAGTTGGGTCAGAAGTCACTGTTTTTACTGACCATGCAGCTTTGAGGCATCTCCTTGCTAAGAAGGAGGCCAAACCACGGCTACTGAGATGGATACTCCTTCTTCAGGAGTTTGATTTGCAGATCAAAGATAAGAAAGGAGCTGAGAACGTTGTAGCTGATCACTTGTCGCGACTGATGCGACAAGAAGGGGAAGATTCTCTACCCATTGATGATTCTTTTCCTGACGATACTTTGATTATTGTTATATCGTCTATCGTTAACCAAGAACCTTGGTATGCAGATATAGCTAACTTCGTTGTCAGTGGCAAGCTGCCGCCTGACCTTTCTCATCAGCAAAAGAAGCGTTTTCTGTATAACGCTAAGCAGTACTTCTGGGATGATCCTTACTTGTTTAAGGAATGTGCAGACGGTCTCTATAGACGGTGTATTCCGCAGTGGGAGACCAAAATAGTCCTGGAAGGCTGTCACTCCTCTTCATATGGTGGTCACCACGGTCCATCGCGCACCGTGGCTAAGGTACTTCAGTCTGGTTTTTACTGGCCTTCTTTGTTTGCTGACGCTAAGTCTTTTGTTTCAACTTGTGATGCTTGCCAGCGATCAGGGAACATTTCAAAGAGACATGAGATGCCACAAAACGGCATCCTAGAGGTTGAGGTTTTCGTTGTCTGGGGCATTGATTTCCAAGGACCATTCCCATCCAGTAAAGGTAACAGGTACATCTTATTAGCTGTAGACTATGTGTCAAAATGGGTTGAGGCAATTGCTTCACCCCATTGTGATACTAAGACCGTGATAAAGATGTTCAAAAAGATCATATTCCCCCGTTTTGGTGTCCCTAAAGTCGTCATTAGTGATGGGGGATGCATTTTAAAGAAAAGAAACTCACTTCCATACTGTCTAGAGTTGGTGTCCAACACCGGCGTGGTTTGGGGTATCATCCCCAAACTAGTGGTCAGGTAGAGGTCTCTAATCGCGAGTTGAAAGAGATCTTGTCTAAGGTAGTTTCTAAATCACGGAAGGACTGGAGTCTTAAGCTAGATGACACATTATGGGCTTATAGAACTGCCTTTAAGACACCAATTGGTGCATCACCTTATAGGCTAGTTTATGGGAAATCGTGTCACTTACCTGTTGATTTGGAATGTAAGGCCTGGTGGTCAATTCGAGAGCTTAATTATGATCCTAAGTTGTGTGGTCAGAATCGTCTTTTGCAGTTAGATGAATTAGAGGAGTTTAGGCTTAATGCCTATGACAGCTCGCGCATTTACAAAGAAAAGACAAAGAGATGGCATGACAAGAGAATCCTACCTCGGGAGTTCCATGTTGGGCAAAAGGTGCTACTGTTTAATGCCCGGTTGAGACTATTTCCTGGCAAGCTGAAGTCCAGATGGAGTGGTCCTTATACGGTGACAGCTGTTACCAAATTTGGATCTGTGGAGCTTGAAGATTCCGAGGGGCGCAGATTCAAGGTGAATGGTCAATATGTGAAGCATTACCACGAGGCGACTGAAGCAGACAATCGCGTTGAAGTCTTGCACTTCGACGAGCTCGACGCGCCAGTTAATTGATGCCAGAAAGGTCGTGCGGGACCTCTTAAACCAGCGCTCTCCGGGAGGCAGCCCGGACTGTTTTATTGTACTTTTGTCGAACCTTTTATTTTCCTTTGGCTTTACGTTGAACTTTAGACACTGCTTTATGAACTTCCTACGTTGTTTTCTTGCTTTTTATGCGTGTTTTGCAGGTCAAAGTACTCGATCGAATGATATAGTGCTCGATCGAGCACTTTTTGAGGCAGCTTTCACTCGATCGAGTGGTGATGTCCTCGATCGACCAGATCCAAACCCATGCCTACTCGATCGTGTGGTTTTTCATTCGATCGAGCCCTTCCAATGCACTGGTTCACTCGATCGAGCTGCTCCAAGAGCTCGATCGAGTGGTTTTGACTTCCAGCTGTTGTTCTACGTCTTTGGAGCTACTGCTTGACTTTCTTTGACCTCCCATGTTCATGGTCGGTTTGGGGAGGTCCCTCCTTACGACGTTTTGTAAGTTTTCCGACTCCACTTCTCCTTTTCCTTTCAGTTTGCATTTCTTTCCCTATTTTTGGTACAATGAGGGCATTATACGGTTTGGTTTGGGGAGGTATGCATCCATATCTGTGTCTGCATGTTTTCTTGCATTTCTGCATCCATGTTTATTATTTCCGCATGCATTGTTGTTTGTTTTTACTTCAAAAAAAAAATCATAAAATTCAAAAATTTTCCAAATTTCACGTTTAAATTGAGTCGGAACGTTTGAACATTGACGCTACTTTGAATCCTTACTTGAGCCCTGCATATTCTTGACATTTAGTTGGCGTGGTCATGTGCATAATCTACGAGTTTTTGATCCTTCTTTATCTGAACGAATAGACTTGATTCATTATGTCGGCAAGCTGCATTACATTCTGAGGTTAGAGCTTATTAAACTGGTGACATTCATGACCGGTTTCATTTAGGATGTGAGTAGTACTCTCTTTAAGACATGTAACATCAATCTGCATAAGCATGAGTCTAGTCTTCTTAATACCTGTATGCATTCGGTCTGTGGATGGTGACGCGTGTTAGGAGAGGTAGTCCCCTTTATTTCATTCTACCCATGAGCCTCACATAGCCAAATTGCCTTTTTGTCCTATCAACTACTTTCTATAATACTTCCTACCCTAGCTGAGCTAGTAACGAGTAGTTCTTGGAACGTTTTATTGCAATATGGTTGTTTCATCTGATTTCAGAAGATGGTGGAAGAATTGAAGGGAAAGAGAAAAAAAAGAAAAGAAAAAAAAATGTTGAATTGAAAAAAAAGAGGAGAATGAAAAGTGAAAAATGCGAAAAAGAAAAGAAAATGAAAAAGAAAGAAAAATTACATATGAAAAGAATGAGAATTGTATAATGATTCACACTCCCATGTCTTATCTATATTTTATGGGGAGTTGACGATTTTTGGTGTTTTGTGAGTTTAGTGCATAATTTTGCACCGTTTCATCTTGCTGTCATGAGTACGAAGTTGGGATGCAGTCTATATTTGGATCCGTTGTTGCTAGCCTGGCTATTAACCCCACATATATCCAAATTCATTTTAGCCCCTTCTTACCCATTACCTCACTTACCCAAATGTAAGTCCTCGGCACGTGTCTTGGTCATTAGTATGGTTGGAATGCATATGTACGGTTGTAGAGACTTTATTCATGTTAACTGCATGCATGTTCTTATAGGTCGAGTTAGGTGACTGTCTTACTTATTTCTATCTTTCACATATATACTCACCTTGTGCCTGATTTTGAGTGACGAGCGATCCGTGAGAGTCCGATATCTTTTGAGTCTTGCAAGGTCGACGGTTCAGTAAGTTTGAAACATTAATTTAACTCGTTTGCACTTTTCACTGCCACCTTGTCATGTTATCGCATTAAATTGGTTCTAGTGGATGATTTGTAGCTGATGCGTTGGTCCCGTTCCATTGTTCACCCTTAGTTGCATTCATATTAGCTTGGGGACAAGCAAAGGTTTGGTTTGGGGAGATTTGATGCGTGTCTTTTATATAAGGTTTTCACCTCATTTTTACACGCATTTCTGTGCCTTTTATGTAGCATCTGGGTACAAATACCCCCGAATATTCTACTTTGGTCCGTTATTTGTAATTTGCAGGAATTGACCGAAGAGAAGCTAAATCGAGCCTTAATTGTCCCAATTGTATGCATTCATGGAAAATAAGGAGCCAGAGCTGGGAAATCTAACACTTGGAAGACGCATGAGCTGAGTTCGGGAAGCAATTCAAGTCCTAACGTGCCTATATAGCTCGATCAAGTGATTCACTACTCGATCGAATGCTCTATATACTCAGGACTGGTCGATCAACCAGTTTAAGGAGCCATCGAGGAGTTTTTGCAAGAGCTGCTCGATCGAGTGATTTGTATCTCCTCGATCGAGTGGTTTGGTGATGATATTGCTCGATCGAGTAGATTATTCCTACTCGATCGAGGGGTTTCGTGCGCTTTAGCTGATTTCCGCCTAATCATATTATGGGCTTTTGTAATTAGTCCATAGATTAGGTTTTAGGATGGATTTCTAGTATAAGACTGAGGGAGTGAACTACGTTACTTCTCTTCTTCCACACACGATAGTTTGACTCTATTTTTATCACTCTTCTTTGGGATTTTGTCCTTCTTTTACTTTTGCTACTCGGATTTGGGATACGATTGGTATTGTCACTCTACTGTTATTCTTAATTTCATTATTGCTTTTAATTCTTCCCTTCTTCTAAATTGTTATCATTGCTTCAATTGAATTGTTATCAGTTTTATCATTATGTCTGGTTTTAATTATCTGCTCGTTGTTATTGATAATTCAATGGTTATGAGTAGCTAATTTTCTTATGCTAAGACTATAGGGGATCCATAATATGAAGGGAGAGTAATCGATTTATTAGGTTAATGCTGGTACTGTCTTTGTTGGTTAAATGCTACAATTAACTGTATCTTTCTAATTGAGTCGACGCAATTAGACCTATAATTCTTAGTGATCCTTGACCTGGACCGAAAGGTTGGAAAAGGTAGACTAGTAGCGAACAATAGAGTATTGCAGTGAGGGCGAAAGTTAAGCTGTTTACACTTTAGGGTGAACTAAGGACTGAAAGGTGACATTCACTACCCCTTAGACCGTATTTGCATTGACCTGAGACCTAGATTACTCGATCGGATGATTATGGTGAACCGATTGTCTTAGCTATTCTTCTTTATCTGTTAAATTCCTTCCTTTTATTTCTCTTCTCCTTGTTCTCTTTAGTTTAGAAATCACAATTTATAAACCCCCAATTTGGTTACTTGACGAACTTAGATTTAGCTGACATTTTCCTACCTCTCTGTGGATTCGACCCGACTTCCCTAGCTATATTAGTTAGAGCCAGTTGGTTATTTTTGACAGGTACGCGACAGACGTGTCAATCTCCCCAATCAATAATAACTTCATCTGACTCGTCAAAATCCAAATCGGACTCCGTCACTTTGACTGGCTCCTCATCAGGCTCCTCATCAGGCTCCTCATCAGTGCCATAGCTAAGACATCCTAGACCGCCTCTTTGAACGATTGGCTCATTCACAGCTGGAGCAACATGCGGCTCTTCCTTCCCCAAACCATTTCCTGTAATATCCAAAACAGAAGAATCTTCCTCCAATTTGCTCCCAATCTGGGACGGAGGTGTTACAGAAGGAATAGGCATAGGGGCAGGCATGTCAGAAAGCACAAAATAGGATTTCTTTTCAGAAACCATATTACAAGTTACTGGCCACATGGGGTCTTTCTTCTTAGCTGTCTGGGCAAAGACAATGGAATGTTTCCCTACCTTAAAGGTCAATGACCCTGAGCCAACGTCTATAACTACACCAGCAGTGTGCAGAAATGGTCTACCCAAAATGATAGGAATGTGAGCATCCTCGGGCATATCTAACACAACGAAGTCAACTGGGAAAAAAAACTTCCCTATTTGCACAGGAATGTCCTCTAAGACTCATACAGGCTGGACCGCGGAGCGATCAGCCATCTGTACTATCATGTTAGTGACTGCAAACCTAGTCAATTTCAGCTTCCTAGCAAGACTCAAAGGCATGACACTAATACTGGCTCATAGGTCACATAATGCCTTCTCAATTGAGAAGGTGCCAATATTACATGGGACTGAAAAACTACCTGGATCTTCTAGCTTATGGGATGCAGTATGAGTTAAATAAGAGCATGACTCCTCAGTTAGTGCGACAGATTGCACAGTACCAAGTGACATCTTTTTAGACAAAAGTTGCTTCATAAATTTCATGTAAGCAGGCACTTGGTTAACCAATTCTAAGAAAGGAACTTGCACATTTAAGCTACGAATAACATTTTCAAATTTGTTAAATGATACTTGTTCCTTTGTCGGCACTAATCTCTCTGGATAGTGGGCTGTAAGAAGTAACTTAGCCCTCTCCTCTAAGTCTCGCATACCCGCGTTAGTGGACTTAGGCTGAAAATCCACTACCTTCTCTTTGTTGAAGCTCGAACCTTCTTCAGACCGTCTCAAGAATGAGCCATTAATCGTCATCGGGTCATACTTTGGAACCGGGATAGACCCATCAGCATTTGGGTCTTGCCTCAATATTTTCGGAGTCGTCGTACCCCGAAACAAGTGGTCCTTCAAGTTATTAGGCATTGGAGGACGAAAAGGTTCAATATCAGCAGCGTTTTCAGTCGATCGACCAGGTAGGTCGGTCGATTGACTGGCTTCTACAGGACCAGAAGCTGTATTGTTGCGTGTTTTAGTTGATCGACCGGGTATGTTAGTCGATCGACTGATATACCTGGTAAACGTCTTTTTCTTGCCACTGTTCGTTACTGCCTTCTTCTTACTTGGTTCCGCCTCATCTTTTCCAGTAGCTTCCTCGACCATAGCGGGCCCATCAAGGGTAGACCCACTCCTCAAAGTAATTGCATTAAGGGTCTCTTTTTGATCCGGCTGCGACGGTAAATGCCCCGGAGCTCTTGTTGCACTCTTGCTAGCCAATTGAGCAATTTGGCTCTCCAACATTTTCATCCCGGCTTCTCTAGCTTGAGACTCTTTCAGCAACAAATTTTTCAGTTCGGCAAAATCGGAGCCATGGGACTGCTGCTGCTGCTGCTGTTGAGGGACATACGGAGGCTTTTGGTATGGCTGCTGCTGCTTATGAGGGGGCACATAGTTCTGCTGCTGTGAAGGTGGAGTCGGATTTTGGACATTCTGGCTACTCCACCTCAAGTTTGGATGGACATTCGGCTCAAAATAAGTGTTTGTCTGCCTATAATGTTGAAAAGCAGCACAAGACTCATAAGGATTGAGACAAAAATCTGCAACATGTCCTTCTGCTCCACATCTCTTGCAGACGAAAGGACCGTCTGACACAACATTCACTTGATAAATCCCTCCTTTTGAAGCTCCTCCCAACTCGTACTTATCAAATCTCGCCGTAAGAGCCTCTAATGCAGCTACAGAAGGGGATTCAGCAGCTCTCCTTTGATTTTCCCTGGAATTTCCATACTCAGCTTTATGGGTGGCCAAATCATCAATAATTTTCCACCCCTTAGTTTCTCCAACATTCTCCTGGAATCTGCCATTAGCTGCCGCATCCAGGATAGCCCTCTGATCGTCATAAAGCCCATTATAAAATTGATTGCATAGGCTCCATTTCTCGAACCCATGGTGCGGAATAGTTCACACCAGCTTCTTGAAACGGACCCACGCCTCATGAAAATTCTCATCAGGACCCTGTTTAAAGCTCGTGATCTGAGCTCTAATGGCATTGGTCTTCGAGGCAGAGAAATATTTCTTGTAGAATACTAGGGCCAACAAATTCCAATCAGTGATCCCATTAGCAGCTCGATCCAGGTCCCGGTACCACTCCCTTGTAGCATCACGAAGCGAGAATATGAACATCGTCTCCTTCACCTGGTCCTGGGTCACACCGGTTGGTGGAGGTATGGAACAACAGTAGTCAATGAACGTCTCCATATGTTTGGCTGCATCTTCATTTGCAGCTCCCCCAAATTGTTTCCTCTCAACCAAGTTGATATAAGACGGTTTCGGCTCGAATTTTCTATCCGTCCCTGGTAATGCGAATCCCTTATAGAGATTCTCAGCTATCGGCTCAAAGTGACTGGCTATACTTGCTTCTTCAGCCATATCTGGAGATGTGACGGTCTCAGCTGATGAGTTAGAAACAGGAGATGAAGGTGGATCCTCCTCAAATAAAGCGTTCTCGTAGTAACTGGACAGAGTACTCAGCTCTTCCTCTGTCGGCAATACCCTAGATGATCGTCTCAACTCACGCAAAGTCTTCTCAATCTCAGGATTGAACGGTAGTAATTCACCACCCTATGACCTGCGCATAAGAGGAGACTACAAGTAGAATATGAGAATAGTTTAAGGAACAGATGTCCCTTAAACTAAGAGAAAGACTAAAAATAAAACAACTAAAAATTTAAACAATTGCCTCCCCGGCAACGGCACCAAAATTTGATACCGTCGTAGAGTACCAAAGATAAATTTATATTTCCAAACTACTACTATAGATAGTGGCAGTCAGGGTCGAACCACAAGGAGGCGATGCAATTAATAGTCGTCTGATTTTAGTCTAAGTAACAAATGTGAGGGGGGGTTTGATTTGAGTGAAACTATCACTAACTGCAATAAAAGTAAACTAAAGAAGTGGATGAAATCAAATATTAAAATGGTGCTAAGATGGTCGGTTCACTATAGATTCGGCGGCAGTATCCTAGGTAAGTCTGAAATAAACACATGAGACGGGAAAATAAGAAGTCCTCTCGGTCCATTTTTAACAGGTAGCATCTTTCGATCTCGCTATGGGTCCCTAATATCACTAATGCTAACTTTCGTCCTGAAAAGTGATTTAAAAGTCTAAATTAACTTATCTCTCGATCTTATTAATTTAGTCGTCTTAATTAGGCAGTCTTTTTTCCTCCCCTATCTTTCGATCTTATCGGGTCGGTCAATTCCTAAACATTCAACTAGTCGCTTGACTCGATTCGTCAAATATCGCAATTAAATTAATTAAAACGAAGGTAATCTCACGTGGCCAGTCGATCGACCATGGCGCGATTCAGGTATACTATTCTACGCCGCCTACTTCTACAGATTCCCTACATCCTAGCACAGGGTATTTAGCTACTCATGTTTACGATAAAAACAACAACAAGATTAACGAATAAAGATACTGAATTCATGGTTAAATTAATTAAATGAACAATTAACATAAAACAATAGTTTGGCTTTCGGGAAATTATTCTAGCAATTCTAATCTACGAATGAATGAAAGATAAAATGAAATTATGGAACAAAGGAATACCAGTAGAAAGCAGGAAGAAACTCGAAAGCAAGGACCGAAAACAAAGCCAATAAAACCGATTGTATTGAATGATTAAACTTGAATGCAAACCCTAATTATTTCCCTAACTAACTGATAAAGACTTGATTAAATCTTGATAATTATTCTGAAAACTAAGGTTACGTTATATAGGAGTATTACGTAACTCTTATTCCTAAACCTAAGAATACATTGGGCTTTCTAATTCTCGATCTTTTAACTTGCGTCAGAATAACGGCTTGGTCGATCGACCACTGCAGCCGGTCGATCGACTGATACGCGCTGAACAGTAGCTTCTGTAACTCGTGCTCTGGTCGATCGACCATAGGCATCAGTCGATCGACCACTGTAGCTGGTAAACGCTTCTGAATTCTTCATAAAGTTGTCTTTCAGGCCTCGAAATGCGCACCAAGTTCATTTCCCGAGTAAATACTTCATGTCAAATAAAATGCCAAGTACTTTGGGGACGGATTTAGCTTGATTTCTACTCATTACCGCATAAATCTGCAATATTACATGAAAATACGAAAGTGGACGAAATGGGGCAAATAGTAGCATAAACTACATAAATGAGCTCTGAAATGCGTGTAAAATAGGGTGTAAAACATCATATTAAGGACACGCATCAAGCCACGTCGCGGGTCTTCGAGTTGTCCTGTCACTTTCACACAACTGCATGTGGGGTAATATCCGTATAATACCCTTTAATTGTAGGATTATAACGCAAATTTTATATGTAATTTATAGTCATAAAACGAAAATAACAAGGAAACGATAAAGATTAGAAATCAACCTCGGGTCCTTTGTAGTGCGGCGTAAAGAACAGAAATCAACAGAGATTTCCTCCTAATTGAAACACCCAAGACCGTCTGAGATTATGCCCTTGTGCTAGAAGAGAATTCTCTAATTGCCTTGCAATATTGAGAGAATTTGTGTGAGGTTTTCTTAGATGAGAGATCCGAATTTTTGAGAGGCAAGCTATTCTCAAAAACCCTAATTTTATTTTGCTAATGAATCACCAGGTTAAACAAGAGAGTGAGCCTCTCTTATTGTCTAGGCCATTCGGCCAAACCGAGATCAAGAGAGGGAAATGGGCTTTTCCATTTCCTCTTTATTTTAACTCGCGGTCCGACATGCAATTTACTAAATGTATATGACACGGTCTAATTATAAATTGTCATCGGTTATCGGAAATTAAAGCATCAACTAATTACACGGATTAGTTGAATTATTAATACGTGTCCGACAAAGACAATATCGTATAATTAATTTATCCAATATACATTAATCAAATATAAATCGTTTATATTTAATCTTACGAATTAACTGCTTAATCCGCCTTAGCCATTATTATTTAATCCGTATTAAATAAAATATCTCAACATCACATTTTGACTTATTATTAGTCAAATAACTCGGACTAACTGGTTAGTCAATTTTGGCATCTACATGACTGTATTTTCATACCGTCACATCTCTCAAACGTATTCTATAGGTGTGACTTTTAGGGACCAGTTGATCACCGCCATCTGTATGACAATAACGTCAAACTTATCTAGCAAGCCAACCGTTATTGATAAACGTGGATCAACTGATAATAATACCAAAAGTATGCCCTTTGATCCTTTTAGAGATTTACAAGTCCTTGCACTAACTGTTAAGGACACCAGCCCCAACAAGCTCCCACTTGTCCGTACAAGTGTATGTGCAATGACGTTATCCGCACTAACTGGAGGACACAAGCTCCAACACTGCAATCATGATTTGTTCTATCCTAGGATTTGTAGTCACATGTTTGGTACTTGACCATTCATGAATCCGGGAAATCTTAGTATAGAAGGCCTTGAATGTTTTGTTTTTGGTGGTTGACTCGGTTTGACTCGTTGTTGGAGTCGGGATTTGAATTTTTGAGTCGGTTTTTGGTCCGGTGTCGGTTTTGACTCTAGTTAGTGTCATTGTGACCCCGTCGTCGTGCATTAAACACTCCAGGTACTTTTGAAAAGTTTTGAAATATTTTATTTTCGAAATCGTTTTAAGTTTTCCGACGTAGAGTTGTACACAAACTGTCGATCAAACGCCGCGATTCCAATGCATGTTATAGTCCGATAATTATCGGGTGTTTGTTGGAGTCTCATCAGATACTGGGTATCTACAAGAACATAGAGCTAGATGAGTCCTTGTCTTATGTTGAGGTGCCTAAATAGATCCTTGACCGGAAGGTTAGGAAGACTAGACATGGTGAGACAGTCTTGCTTAAGATTCTTCGGTCTAATCATGAGGTTGAGGAAGCTACATGGGAGGCGGAGGAAGCCATGAGAGAGCGCTACCCGTTTCTTTTTTATAAGGTATGTATGGTTACGGGGACGTAACCTTGTTTCTTTTAGGGGGTAGGAAATGGTCGCGAAGAGTTTTTGCGTCTTTTTGTGTTGATTTTGTTATAAGTTAGTAGCTGTTTGAGTCGGGTTGAGTTAGTTTGGTTAGTATGTTTTGGAGTTTTATGTTGAGTTATGCTTTAGTTGTTGTGTCGGAAGGGTGTTAGTGTGTTTTTGTTTTGTTGTGGTTTGAACTTCGGGGACGAAGTTCTTTTTAAGTAGGGAAGACTGTAATACTACGGTTTTACGAGTCTATGGGTACTCTATCGAGTGGGGCTTACTCGGTCGAGTAAGTATGTTTGGTTTACGAAACAGGGGTCTGCCTGTAGGGTACTCGGTCGAGTAGCCTTGGCACTCGATCGAGTAAGTGGCACTCGATCGAGTACGAGACTTACTCGATCGAGTAAGTCGGTTATCGGGTAATATTTTGACGGGTTTTGTTAATAATGCGAATTAGTATATATATAATACTCCGTTATCTTTCCTAAACACTTTTATAAACCTAATACACTCAAAAAGAGATTGCAAACTACGTTGTTCTCCACATTCGCATTATTGGCTAATCCCGGAGCTAGAGAGGTCGGATTTCGTTGTTCTTGATATCATTGTGATCCTTGCGTCAAGGGTAAGTCTTACATACCGTTTTTGCAACATTTGGTTGAGATTGGTTATACCTTAATTTTGGGATTGGGGGTTTTTATGATTATGTTGTGTTAGTAGTGATTGTATGATTGTGTGTATAGGAGGAGGGTTCGTAGAAGAGAGATTTTGAGACAGCTGCTAGATCGTCTGCTTTTGTGTTTGCATTCCAGGTAGGGTTTTCCCTACTCAGTATTAATTACATGACTTGTGGTGATTGTGTTGTAGTTAGTATTGTTGAATGTTTCAGACGGTTGTTGAGGTTGTATTGTGATTGTTGTTTATCTGTCTGTGTTCTTCGGGGCGCGTCCCTGGCTGAGTGGAGTCACTTGCGGGAGTGGCTTCACGCCCTTGATTCGCCTCCTGTGGAACCCGCCACAGGAGGGATGTGCACATTAATGAACATGGGTTTATCGCTCGATGGAGATGAGCAGGGATTTGGTGGGTACGGCTGCGGTCCCCCACTGGCGGTGTGGAGTACCTGTTGCGATGGGTACTCTGGCAGGGCTACACACTTTAGTGTGTAGTCAGATACGAGGAGATTGATTATGGAGTTTGGGGTTTGATGTGACGTTTGAGCCGTTTGTCTTTTGTCTGTTGTGATTTATGTTGTGTAATTAGTACTGACCCCGTTTATTGTTTTTAAAAACTGTGGAGATCCATTCGGGAATAGTGAACAGTTGTTGAGCAGGTTTGATTAGAGGCATTTGGGCTAGCTGGTATGTGTCCCCACGAGCTGATTAGAGTCTTCCGCTGTCGTACTTTAGTAGTTTGAGACATTTGGTTTTAAGAACGTGTATTGTACTTTTGGTCAGTTTGGATTTAGAATTGTAATCACTTTAAACTTTATTACTATTTTAATTGTGTTTCGTAATTGTCATTTGATTATCATTGCCTCGGAAAACCGAGATGGTAACATTTCTATACCTGAGCGGTAAGGCACTTGGAGTATGGGAGTGTCATATATATGTTTTAATGCAAGCGATATTTTGCTGATAAATAACCTTATTTATTATCACTATCCTCGTTAAACTCATCACCCTCCACAAATGCATCATCCCTCCATCCCACTAATTTACCCGCAAAATAAAACATCAGCCACTGTGATTAGTTCTTACTACTTGAAACAACCTCCAATCCACTACCACTATCACTACCTTTCTGCCACGTTTTACATCTAAGAAGTCATAAATCACATTCAGCTCCATGAAACACCAATCTTTACTCTAGATGATATGGATCCTCGTCTCCCTTATCAAAGACAATTTATTTCTCCTTCAACAAAGAAAAGTTTAAGAAGCAATCTTCCCTCTTATCTCTCTCCCTTTCCCTTCCTAGTCTTTTTCTCGTCCCCTCCCCTACCTCCATTCCAGATACTCAAACAAAGTGTTTGGGTACTATGTTTGTAAACTGAATAAGTTTGAATATTATATATATACACACGAACTTTGCTATTTATTTCATTTTGCATAAATAAATCTTACTACCTTCATCTCATTTTTATTGTCTTTTTTTCTTCAAATTTTATCATCTCATAATTATTATCCCTTTTCTAGATCTAGTAAGAAAAAACTTTAGTCAACCAACTCGTCGCAATCAAACTCATTCCCACTCGAAACAACCTTTAGCCCACTACTTAATCCCTTCGGTTCACACATAAAATGGTCTAATATGCAAAGCTTTCATCTCTCTCTTGAAAAGCCCATCTAACTAACAGAAAACTAACCGCTACTTTCTGAACTTCATCATTTTTACATCCTGTAAGGATCAAGTTGAACATGACAAAAAAAATGCAGAAACTTAGGTTTTTTTGATAACGACATATTGAACATTTTTTTTAGCATTTTGAGAGTTTTTACACTATTTAAATAACAAACGTGCTATTTTGAGTGTTGATCATCGACATATTGAAATAGTAGATTGTGGTGTAATTTCCTGTTTTACATTATGACCTTTAATTAGTATATTATAAGAAAATACAAATTGAGTTTTTTTTTTATCTCGAAGGAAATTAAAGATCAAACTTTATCTTTATCATATTTATAATTAATATTCTTCACTTAAAATATATAAATTTAAGCAAGTTCAAATAAGTTAGCTAAAAGTTATAAATCACAAATTGTACGAAGCAATATAATCATTTTTTTTATTACTATAAAATAAATGTCATAAACTTCATGAAAATATTAATGCGGTAGAGAACTATAGAAGAGTTGGCAAGTATGTGACCCCCTTTTAGGTTTAAATTTTTTCTTTATTTTTAAATTTTTGCCTAAAGGTGGTTAAAGCATCGTATTATGCACGACGAATATGTCTCACCCTTCCCCAGTTCGTATCTCTCCCTAAATTATAGTGATGATGTGCTCAATTTATGCACAAAAAAAAAAAAATTATAGCATCAACAATAATTAGTTTGCTCCATATAATTGAATAGTACCATTTTTTATGCATGTAGATTTTTCACAAGAAAAGCTTGAGAGAGACGGTCTTCACTATGTTAGGGAAAGACTAATCTTACCCTTTTATGTATTGATTATGACTTTTTTTTAATGTTGATTGTTGCTGGAATTAAATCTTAACCAAATACATATTTCTATAACAAGTGTATCTAATTTACCTTCAAGCCTCATTCAAATCTATTTTATTACTCAATTGTAAAAACAATCGCACAATAAAATTTTTCAAAACATTTACTCATTTGTCATAATATGATATTTCGATTCGCATATTAGCATCAAATTTCTTTGTCTTTTAATACTCCTTGAAAAATAGATATCAAACTTTGTACTTATCAATAATTTGTGAATACCTTATTTAAATTTTAATTAAAATAATTTTATATAATAACAAATGAATGTAAATAATATAATAATAAATTATCAATAGAAGTTGAAGTGTATTGTGAGGGAAATAACTTTAAAATTAGTAGGAGAAATACATATTGTTGGAGCTAGTGTCCTCCACAGTTAGTGTGATAACGTGTATAAATCTCTTATAGGTTCACAGGGTATACTTAGTATTTTATCAGTTGATTAACGTTTACTAATAACGGTTGGCTTGCTAGAAGTTTGACGTTATTATCATACTGATGGCGGTGATCAACTGGTCCCTAAAAGTCACACCTAAAGGATGTGTTTGAGAGATGTGATTATATGAAAATATAATCATATTGATACCTTATATGACTAAAAGGTTAGTCCATGTATTTGACTAAAAGGTTAGTCAATGTGATGATGAGTCGATTATTTAATACATTTAAATAATATCAGCTGAGACGAATTAATTGTTAATTCGTAAATTGAATATAAACTGTTATATTTAATTAATGTATATAATGTTAGCTTAAACGAATTAAGATGTTAATTCGTAATTAAACATAAACGGTTATATTTAATTAGCAAATTATAAATATGCGATATTTATAGTTAATGTATATATTATACGAAATTGTCATAATAAATGATGACAGACCGATATTAATAAATCGACTACAAACTGTTGTGTGTGGACTTATTAATACGTGATGACATAAATGACAATTGATAATGATACACATTTTATACAATATGATAACAACCTAAAATAAGAAGATTTTCTCCTTATTTGTTTGGTTGTTACACGATTAAAGGGGAGAAAAAATAAGAAAAAGATCTTCCCCTCTTTTTCTCCTTTTGGAGGGTTAAATAGGAGAAGAGGGAGGATCATTTTCTCTCTTGATTTTTTACTTCATACTCTCAAAAAAAAAACCCTAAAAATTATTATGAATTAGGGTTCTCTTTCTAGCAAGAAAAAGGCATTTCTCGGAGCATTTTGGGTGCAACGATTAGGAGAATATCGATCTCGATATTTGTTCTTAAAACCAAATTTCTAGGACCGGAGGTTAATTCTAACCTCTATTCTTTTGTTTATGCATTTCGTTTATGACTCGTAATTTCATATTTCATATTTCATAATTTCGTTATAATCTGAATTTTCTTGATGAAATATACCGATATTTCCAATAAGTGGTATCAGAGCATTGGCCACGAAATTATTTTATATGATTTTAATAAATGGATTAAAAAAAATTTTAAAAAAAAAAAAATTTCGGCCGTAGCAACTGTTTTTGCCGAGATGGTTTTTTTTTCTTTTGTTTTTTTGATGCCTTGTTTCCATTTTGATTTATTGATATTGTTGTTTTAATATGTTAAGATGATAATATGATAAATTTGTAGATGTTTTGATTTAATAAAAATTAAATTGAAATGTAAATCAAAATTGTTTTTATTGATGATGTTCATTTGTTTTTGCTATATAGTTTTGGCATACATGGTGTTAAATTGTTGTTTAAGAATCATGATTCATTAATTTAATAATGTTCAAATCAATTTTGATGAATCAAATATTCAGATAATCGATTTAATCATAATTTAGATATTCATTTTAAGAGGTTAAATTGAATCATCTAGTTTGGATCTATGTTTAAATTAAATGTTGATGATTATGCCAATCTTGTTATAGTAGCAACATTAAACAAATTTGTTCACATAAAAGGGGTTGTTTTCGAGAAAAAAAAAACTGTTTTTCGAATTTTTAGGGCAGAATGCCGAGAGCTTTAAAAAAAAGTTTTCGTTTTTTTTTTTTTTTTTTTTTTGGCCAATAATTATTATACATTATATCTATAATGTATGATTGTTTGTTGTGAAAAAGTTCACAAATTTTAGATACCTAATTATTTTAAAGTGGTTTAAAATGATGTTAGATTAATTCATATTACAAGTTAATGTGTATTAAGATTGGAATTATTGTGAGTAATTGAGGAATTGTCACATAATTTTGATCATTTTAAAATAGGTGGTTTGGATAAATTACTCTACATAATTAAGGAATTATGTCTTGAATGATTAATTTATTGTTGATGCATTTTATTTAGTAGTATGATTTGTTGAATGGTTTATTTACGTATTTTTGCAATCGGTTGTAATTTGGTATTACCTACTGTGGCCTTAGTTGATTATGTTTTCGTAATGATGTAAACATAATTTTGATGTAATTTTGAGATCTCGAATCTCCTTTGGTTTTCTTTAGTATTATGTTTTTGAAATTAGAATGTAAATAGGTTTATTTTGTAATTTTTAATTGTAATTTTGAGAAGACTAAAGATGGAGATTGGATTGCTCACTCCCGCTACATGGACCAAGATGGAACATCAAGACAAGCTTCTCGGGTCCTAGGAAGGATTCCAAAGTTGTATTTATGTTCATTTTGGTAGATAGGCCACACTAGGACTTTGTTTTTGTTTTACGTTTTTCCATTCTTGTTGCTTTTCTTCGCATGATAGTTAGTGCATCATATTCCGCCTAAACCAAACCACCTACTTATATGCATGAAAATTGACTCATATAGTTTGGATGTTAGTTATCATGGACATAAAGATGTCACACTATTTTAAGCCATCATCTTAGTTTATTCATTCTCGCATGCTAGATATTAGTTCACTTCAAATGTATTAAAATAAAGTTGATGGGATCTTCCTCTAAAACTGAAATTGAGACTAGTCTTTATAGGCCAAACAACTATGAATCCCTTCTTCGTCGGTAGGTATATATGACCTTACTCTCCATATGACCCCTTCTACGTTGGGTAAGTAGTTTGTGTTGACTTATTTTACCTCAACATTATAATCCGAAGAGTTTCTCGAGATTATGATGGACTATAGATAGAATTTACAGAAATTTATCAACCAAGAATTCTAAAAGTAAAATTAGCCAAGAGGTTGGCTTATCAATTTACAGATAATTGAGTCTTGGAATCATTTATATAATTCTTGAGGGAGGTCAATTGTATAAATGCTTGAGTCTTCGCATTATAACAGTTTTGCATTAGAATTAAATCATAACGATGAGTATGCTTATTATGTTTTTCTTCTTCTTTTCGCAGTGTAGAATTCGTTTTATATTGATAATACTGCTTACAACAAATGGCTGGAAATAATGATATCTCTATGCCAAGTGCCACACTTGCACGCGAGTCCTGGCTCAAAAGTTTCATGGACCACATGAATCAGTCCACACGACCTAAGAATGACGGGTCCAACTTTGCGGACTGGGAGGCATCATTACGGAATGCTGCCATTGCTGACGGTAAGCTCAAGTACTTGACTGAGCTAATACCGCCAAACCCAGGCCCCAATGCAAGAGCTAACGAGTCACTTGCTTATAGTGACTTCGTCATGGAAGTGGGTGCGATAAAGAACGTACTCATTTTTGCAATGGAAACCAATTTGCAAAGACGCTTCATTACCCAAGGTGCAAAAAAGATTTTCACCACGCTCACTAATGAGTTCTCAAAAGCACCGAGAATCGTTACTTATGAGCATACCTGTCGCTTCTTTGAGGCGAAACTCCAGAAGGGCCAACCGGTTAGCCCACACATTCTTGACATGATTGAGAATGTCGAGAAACTGGAGGCACTTGATTGCAAAATCAGTGAGAGCATAGTCATTGACCGTATGCTTCATTCACTTCATGACGGTTTTGCCCTTTTCAGGGCAAATTACTACATGAATGACATGAAGAAAAGTCCTCATGAGCTACACTCACTTATCGTGCAGACCGAGAAGGATATGAAATTGAGTGGGAGCATGAAGCAAGATGTTCTCATGATTTCCAACAAGAATAAGGGTAAGGGCAAAGCTCACGACGACCTAACTGTAGGAAAGCCAAAGTTTAAGAAGTCAGGAAACGGTAAGAGTGGGCCTGGTGAGACTAGTGGCTCACAAGGCAAGGAAAAGAGCAAGGGCGGTAACGTTGAGTGCCACCATTGTCACAAGACTGGGCATTGGAGGAGAAACTGTCCCGTGCACCGTGAGGACATAAAAGCAGGCCGCGTCACTCCTGTTGGTATGTCATCTTATATTCATATGATTGAGATTAACCATGCAAGTTTCGGAACTTGGGTACTTGATACTGGTTGTGGTTCTCATCTGTGTAATCATTTAGGGCCTAAAAAACATCACACCCCTCGCAAAGGGTGATGTGGACCTACGAGTCGGGAATGGAGCAAGAGTTGCTGCATTCTCAATGGGAACATACGTAATCCAGCTCCCGAGTGGTTTTGAGTTATATTTATATAACTGTTACTATGTACCCAGTTTATCTAAGAATATTATTTCTGTTTCCGTACTTGATAAAGATGGTTTTTCATTTTCAATAAAGGACAATAGCTGTATTTTCTCTTTTAATGAAATGGTTTATGGCAAAGCAGTTTCCATGAATGGAATTTATATCTTAGATCAAACCACAGATATATTACATGTGAATAATAAGAAATTAAAGGTTGGTGACAAAGATCAAACTTATCTATGGCATTGTCGAATAGGACACATAAATGAAAAACGTGTAAAGAAACTCATTGAGAATGGGACTATCTCCACATTTGATTTCTCATCATTTGGCACGTGTGAATCATGTCTTATCGGCAAAATGACTCGAATTTCCTTCAAAGGTGTTGGAATGCGTGATAATGACCTATTAGGACTCATACATACTGATGTATGTGGACCTATGTCAATCACCGCAAGAGACGGCTATAGATATTTTATCACTTTCACGGATGATTTGAGTAGATACGGATATGTCTACTTAATGAAGCATAAAAGTGAGTCTTTTGAAAAATTCAAGGAATACCAGAATAAGGTTGAGAACCAACTAGGAAGAAAGGTTAAAGCACTCCGTTCAGATCGTGGTGGCGAATACCTTTCAAATGAGTTTGATCAACACCTTAAAGACTGTGGAATAGTTTTACAATTAACTCCACCTGGAACACCTCAATTAAATGGTGTGTCCGAACGGAGAAATCGAACACTACTTGATATGGTTCAATCCATGATGAGTCACACGGTAGTACCTTATTCATTATGGGTTTTTCCTCTTTTGTCAGCTGCTCTTATACTTAACCGAAGTCCGTCTAAAGCTGTCGACAAGACTCCGTATGGGATATGGAAGGGAACGGTCCCTAACTTGTCCTTTATTCGGGTTTGGAGCTGCGAGGCTTATGTCAAGTGGAGACACGAGGATAAGCTCGGCCCGCGATCAGTCAAGACATACTTTATTGGTTATCCAAAAGGAATGTTTGGTCATTACTTCTATTCGCCTACCGAACATCGAGTTTTTGTTGCGGCTAGTGCAAAGTTTTTAGAGAAAGAGTTTCTCGAGAACAAGTCAAGTAATAGAACCTTCGAGCTGTCGGAGATTCAAGAACCAACAACCGAGGAACAGATGGAGGAAGATGTTCCTTCAACTTATGATACGGTTAATATTCCTCAGGAACCTAGGAGGTCGGGTGGAGTCTCTAATCCTCCAGACAGATACATTGGTATGGTCGAGGAAAATGACGTTTTGCTCCTAGAGAGTAATGAACCCGCTACCTATAAAGGTGCCATGACCTATTCCGACTCTAAGCTATGGCTTGAAGCCATGCAATCCGAGATGGACTCCATGTATGAGAATGACGTATGGGATCTTGTTGATTTACCTAACAAGGTACGATCTCTTCAGTGCAAATGGCTTTAAAAAATAAAGCATTCTGTAGAAGGGCAACCAGATACCTATAAAGCACGACTAGTGGCAAAAGGTTTCACTCAAGTGCACGGATTGCATTATGATGAAATCTTTACACCCGTAGTTATGTTGCGTTCCATTCGGATAATCTTAGCGATTGCCGCTTTTCATGACTATGAAATTTGGCAGATGGATGTGAAAACCGCCTTCTTAAACGGTTATTTGGAGCAGGAATTGTACATGGTACAACCCGAAGGTTTCATAGATCCTGAAAATCCTAAGAAAGTGTGCAAGCTTAAACGTTCCATTTATGGACTTAAGCAAGCTTCTCGGAGTTGGAATCATCGTTTCGACCAGGTGATAAAAGAGTATGGTTTCACTCGATCGATCGAGGAACCATGCTTATATGTCAAGTCGAGTGGGAGCAAGATTGTTTTCTTGATATTGTATGTCGATGACATACTCTTGATTGGGAATGACATTCCTCTCTTATCTTCGGTAAAAGGATGGTTGAAGAACCATTTCCAGATGAAAGATCTGGGTGAGGCACAACGCATATTGGGAATCCGTATCTATCGAGATAGATCACGACGGATGTTATCACTGAGTCAGGAGTCTTATTTAGATAAGATTCTTGAAAGGTTCAGTATGACCAACTCCAAGAAGGGGAACCTTCCAATGACTTATGGGATGCATTTGAGCAAGTCTCAGTCACCCAAGACACCGGAAGGGGTCAAACGCATGAGTCGCGTTCCTTATGCATCATCCATAGGATCAATCATGTATGCCATGATATGCACACGTCCAGATGTGGCATATGCATTGAGTATGACGAGTCGGTACCAAAGCAATCCAGGTGAAACACACTGGATGGCTGTTAAAAACATCCTTAAGTACCTACGGAGAACTAAGGATTGGGCATTAACCTATGGAGGAGATACTAAGCTATGTGCAATCGGTTACGCAGATGCTAGCTTCCAAACGGATCGAGATGATTCGAAATCTCAGTCTGGATTCGTCTTTACTCTTAATGGTGTTGCGGTCAGCTGAAAAAGTTCCAAACAGGAAGTTGTAGCAGATTCTACTACTGAATTCGAGTACTATGCCGCTTCAGAAGCAGCAAAGGAAGCTATATGGATGCGTCAATTCTTACAAGGACTAACCATAGTTCCTAGTTCGAATGACCCAATCACCATCTATTGTGACAATAGAGGTGCCATCTTCCAGGCCAAGGAGCCTAGGTCTAGTAACAAGTCTAGACATGTACATCGGAAGGCTCACCTGATCCGTGATTACGTGGAGCAAGAGGAGATAGTGATTGACAAGATTGGTTCGGATGATAACATCGCGGATCCTCTCACTAAACCATTGAAATATGATAAGCATGAAGGGCACTTTATTTCCATGGGAATTAAACGCGTTCCTGAGTTGTAGTAGTTGCTTATGGATTCGATACATTTTCTTTTTCATATGCTATTTATAACTTCATCGTATTATTTCATATTTTGTTTTTCATGTGGATTGTACGACAACATTGAACACCACAAAGTGAACTGAATTACATTATATTTTTTTTTGGTCTGTAATCGCCTACATGAGCTGATAACTCTGGTTATTATATTGTGAAGTTGATTGATGGTGGGTTCAACGAGCCATAAGTCAAATGGTTGGCTGATCGATCACATATGCGAGTTATAACGATACCTCGTAGAACATTGTGACAACGTAATGGAGTCCTAAATGTTTAAAAACATTCGGTGCCAGGTCGTGGATTGGACGTCCATTGTGTTCCTAGAGTCGATTCTTTTGACTATCGACTGTCTCTTGAGATTAAGGCAGTTTTTGGGTGACTTTGGTTTCTTTCTCATGGTCGACCGTAACAGGAGGCTAAGTAGATTTTTACTGGGTCATTTCATACTGTGCTTGTATCTGCAGGATTCGAGTTGAAGAAAATATCCGTCCTTTATCAGGTTTAGTCATTTCTCAGGGCCACTCGAGGAGTTGTAACTGAAATGCATGGCCATGCTCGAATGATGATTCGTTTATCAGTTAAGTTACTCTCTAGTCGGGAAAACCACTCTTGATATTGATCACTTGTAAAATACGACCTTTTAGAATACGGATTTTGCAAATTGTTTTACATTGAGTGGGAGAAATTAAGGATATGAGAATCGGTTATCGCACATACACTTGTGAGGACAAGTGGGAGATTGTTGGAGCTAGTGTCCTCCACAGTTAGTGTGATAACGTGTATAAATCTCTTATAGGTTCACAGGGTATACTTAGTATTTTATCAGTTGATTAACGTTTACTAATAACGGTTGGCTTGCTAGAAATTTGACGTTATTATCATACTGATGGCGGTGATCAACTGGTCCCTAAAAGTCACACCTAAAGGATGTGTTTGAGAGATGTGATTATATGAAAATATAATCACATTGATACCTTATATGACTAAAAGGTTAGTCCATCTATTTGACTAAAAGGTTAGTCAATGTGATGATGAGTCGATTATTTAATACATTTAAATAATATCAGCTGAGACGAATTAATTGTTAATTCGTAAATTGAATATAAACTGTTATATTTAATTAATGTATATAATGTTAGCTTAATCGAATTAAGATGTTAATTCGTAATTAAACATAAACGGTTATATTTAATTAGCAAATTATAAATATGCGATATTTATAGTTAATGTATATATTATACGAAATTGTCATAATAAATGATGACAGACCGATATTAATAAATCGACTACAAACTGTTGTGTGTGGACTTATTAATACGTGATGACATAAATGACAATTGATAATGATACACATTTTATACAATATGATAACAACCTAAAATAAGAGATTTTCTCCTTATTTGTTTGGTTGTTACACGATTAAAGGGGAGAAAAAATAAGAAAAAGATCTTCCCCTCTTTTTCTCCTTTTGGAGGGTTAAATAGGAGAAGAGGGAGGATCATTTTCTCTCTTGATTTTTTACTTCATACTCTCAAAAAAAAAACCCTAAAAATTATTAGGAATTAGGGTTCTCTTTCTAGCAAGAAAAAGGCATTTCTCGGAGCATTTTAGGTGCAACGATTAGGAGAATATCGATCTCGATATTTGTTCATAAAACCAAATTGCTAGGACCGGAGGTTAATTCTAATCTCTATTCTTTTGTTTATGCATTTCGTTTATGACTCGTAATTTCATATTTCATAATTTCGTTATAATCCGAATTTTCTTGATGAAATATACCGATATTTCCAATACATATGACATTTGAAAAATAAACTTCATATTTTGTATAGTTAAATATGACATTAGCAATAACAAAAGACGTAGGGGCATATTTCAGCGTTCATTTTACTCTTTACATGAGTAAATTCCATGTAGTACGTATTATGCATGCACATTTGTCACAACCCAGTTCGGCCTAGGGCCTTTTAGCCTCATAATACCTCATTTTTTTAATCGGAAGTTGTCATAAAATTGGATATTATAAATATATCAAAGGTTTTTTTCCTTCTAATTTAATAAAAAGTGAACAGATACTAATGAATAATTTTTTAGTATTAATAAATTTTAGATAATTAATTTATTTCGTGTTTCTAATAATAAAATTGTAAAATAATTAATTAATTCTCAATCCTAATAGGAAAATCATATTCCTAATTATAATAGAAAAAGTTTAAATAATTATTATCTCCGAATTCTAATAGTATAATTAGGAAAAAAAAAGCCTTAATAAATTGTTAATTTATTTCCTATTTCTTATAGGAAAATTGTAAAATAATTAATTAATTCTCATTTCTAATAAGAAAATTATATTCCTAATTATCATAGAAAAATTGTAAATAGTTAATTATCTCCTAATTCTAATGCTAATCGTATAATTAGAAAAAAAAGCCTCCTTTAGTTATATACTAGTACTAGTATTGGTGCCCGGCTTCGCCCGGGCTACCTCTACTTACCATTAAAAGTTTTTTTCATTAAATAAAATTACTTAAAGTTGCATAACCCGTAAATTTATCATTAATATATTTTTCTATGACATATCATAAAATTACGATGAAATAAATTTTGAGACAAATTCACTACTCCCGCTTTAAAATATTTTACTCTTTATTAATGAAACAATAGTAATAACATTTCACTATTTGCCCGTAATCATTGTTACTTTAACTACTCCCACCGTAATTATTGTTACTATCACTACAGCCGCATTAATATTGATAATTTCACTACTCCCACCGTAATTATTGTTACTTTCACTATTGCCGCATTAATATTGATTATTTCACTTCAAATGAGTGATTACTATCATATAATTATATCCAATGTTATGTACTCAGGCATGCAATTTTAAGAGGATTATATATTTATATAAATATATTATATATATGCATTAAATCAAATCGATATATATTATGGAATCTAACTTGAATTATTTATAATCTACTTATATTATATTTTTGTATATTAAATAATTAACATCTCTATACATAATAAACTATAAAGTTTAGTAAAGTTGCATAGATTTTAAATTTAATATATAATTTATGATAATAATAATAATTAATACCATAAGTCTGCATGTTTATATTGATTAATTATTTTATTTTAAGAAAATTGAACATCTTCTATTCTTCTATAAATATTTAGGAAAATTACCAAGCATCTTGTTTCTTTTAGTCTCCTTAAAATTGACCATCTTAATTAATTATTTTATTTTAAGGAAATTGACCATCTGAATTAATTATTTTATTTTAAGGAAATTGATCATGTTTTAGTCTCTTACAAATGTTTAGGAAAATTATCAAGCTTCTATATAACTTAATTTTAACACAAACTATATAATATTTGCATTTAGATCCCTTAATCGGGTCCATCACACGGTGCTAGTGATTTAAAACTATATAGTACAATTAATTTGTATAACTTTCTTTAATTACATTGAGGTCCCTTGATTTCTGGATTTAATATATAGTATAGATTAATAAAAGCTCTCATTATCTTTAACTTATGGAAGTTGCCGCTTCGATCAAAACATGTAATACTCATGTATGTATAGTTGAAAAAATTGTGATTTAACAATTATATGTTGAACGATCTATTGGAGATTTAACTTTAACTTATGTAATATACGTATCACAACGAAGCTTTTTGTAGGCTTTTTCCACTCATACACTTTCATATTATCCAAGGCAAAAAGCTTATTTGATGAACGATCCATTGATGATTTTTATTAAAAAAATAACCAAATTTTACGTGATTTCTCAATATAAATGAATACAAATTCTATGATTAAGATTAGTATGAGATACCCTACTCAGTATTTCTAATCGTTAATTTGAGTCCTATAAGGACTTGCTACAAATATTGTAGTTGGTAAAAGGTGAAACTCTAAATATCACTCCAATAAAATCTGAACTAATTGACAAAAGGTGAAACTCTAAAATATCACTTCAATAAAATCTCAACAGATCATGTACATTATTGAATCAGAGGAAGAGTTTTAAGTAATTCTCAACTTATACTACTGGCTACTAATTTGTGATAAACTCCAATTTTAGAAGTGTAGAAACGGTATATTTTTATACTATTATGAGATTTTTTTTGGTACAAACTATTATGAGATTAGTGTAGTATGTTATCATGGCTAAAATACATAAGTCATTTCAAAAACTTAATTATTAATGAGAGCGCTCGAAAGTAGCTTGCGATTGTTAGACTATCGGTAATCGCTCAAAATAAACCTCTTTTATGTATGTAATATTATGGTTAAATCTACTAAGATTAAAAAATAGATGAGCATATGTCAAACACATTCTTAAAAGTGGTAGTGTTGGAAACTTTTTTTTTTTTTTTTTCATATTAATTGCTCAAAAAGATCCTCTGTTCTTCCATCAAATGTTCGACACTCCGTCTTAACATCCCCCTCGTGTGGAACATGACCTTGCGCTAAATGACTCCTTACCCAACTGTCACAATCACGATTGTACAAGCATAATAAGCATATATATAGAAAATTAGTTGAGTACGATTATATTCAAGTATATAATCCTTGAACCGATCCGACACTATTCGCCTTGTACCAATTCTGCCCATATTACTCTCGTATCCTCAATATAGGTTTAGTGATCGGATTGTAAACAATATCAACTGTACTTACTAAACATCACGGAGAATAAACCGACGATTAGTTTTAATTGCAATACAAATGGAGTCGGGTGTGGTCTTTATGCAAAGTTACATATAAACAATCTCTGTAAACCAAGTAAAAGCATGGACACAGTACGAATGGAACGAATGCCTTGGTTTGAAAACTTCATATTAATATCTCATGCCAACAAAAAAATCATCTAATTTTTTGAGTATTTGGATATCAACTTGTCGACATGAATAACGATGTCATCAATTCGATGTCGGACAATAGGCTGAGGTTGAAGCATCTGCGTCACAAACTGGTGAAGTGTATCGGGGTATGGCAACATGCTACTCTAATAAAACACACACAATATAAATAATACGGAGTAAATAAAAACAATTATCAGAAGAAGAAACGTGAACATAATGTGATTTGGCTCTTTCTTTTCGAATCCAATTTTCAAAAACCCCTTAATTCCTTTGTGCAATTGGACGATATGCCTGGGTGAACAAATCTTGAACCACAATTTGACGTGATGTCGATGGCAAATAATTCACTGATATCATCTTCCTCAAAAATAAGTAGCATATATCACTTTTCTTTTTTTCTAATCGTTGTCAGCCTGTCATAGAAAAATAATCAAATCGTTAAATATCTAACATGAAAAAAAAATTAAATCTTTAAATATCTAACATGCAAAATTATGAGGACGTAAACATAGACAAAATTAAAAGAAAACAATTTTTATCAATCATATAAAAGCTAACAAAGACTAAGAAAAACGTGAAAGTTGGAAAATAAGTTCGTGAACGGCTGTTTATATACTATACTCATAATACATTTGTTATTGCTTGGTATTAGGACTTTAGGAGTCCAACGTGATAGAAATTGACGGTTTTTGATAAAATGTGTTCTTCTCTAATATTTACATCTTGATCATTATCTTTAAATTAAAAAACAGCTTAGGTAGTTTCGAAAACTTGGATTCTCTGTAATCGCTCGAAAAAAATTTCTTTTAATAATATAGATAGATAGATATTGACTATTTGATATCAAAACATTTCATT
The DNA here is from genome assembly GCF_048544455.1 of Silene latifolia. Classification (NCBI taxonomy): domain Eukaryota; kingdom Viridiplantae; phylum Streptophyta; class Magnoliopsida; order Caryophyllales; family Caryophyllaceae; genus Silene; species Silene latifolia. The sequence goes on from NC_133536.1 coordinate 54,697,733, forward strand.
CATTTATAGCTGAATTTGTTTATAATTTTCATTATGATTTTAATGGATTTAGTGAAATTATATTTGCTTTATGGGAATGAGGAAGAGGTGCTTGTTTTCTGTCTCATCCATTTGGTGATGAAAAGGGTATTTTGGTGCTTAGCCTGATTAACTCAAGACATTAAACTTGACCTACTGCTCTATTAATACATAAAATTCTTATCAACTGTTGTATGACCCACATAAAATGGACAAAACCTGTGAATAACAATGAGTAGAAGTCTAGAAGATCTATGAGAAAAATTCAATTTCCTGTAGTATTGTTTTAGGAAATTGACCATGCTATTGAGTTTGAAAAATTCACAAAGACGTTTGATTTGTTTGCTCTGAAGATCCATGAGAAAGTGCAGGGTCTGTTAAAGCTAATTATTGAACCGAGGAAGACAGATCTCAATAAGGTGGTCTCTGAGGTGCAGGCTATAAGACAAGGTTAGTTGATGTTAAATGAATTAATGATTTTATTGATGAGTGAATTACATATATATAGGATTTACAATGCTAATGACAGTAAGAATAAGTGCTATAATTACAATGATACACTAATATATTCTTCCTTTATTTGTAATATGAACATGATTAAGTTTCCTTGATTTTAGGAGGTGATTGAGAGGATGATTGATAGGGTTTGGTGGTGGTGTGCCGTAGGTGGCGTAGTGAGCCTGAGGCGGTGGTTGTTGTGACGAGTAGTCGGTGGTGCCGGGAAGACAATCGTGGGAAATAGTTTCCAGAACAAGGGACAATCGGCGATCGCCCTGGCAAGGGACACCACTGGCATCGCCCTTTGAAGAGACGGGGATTAGGGTTGTTGGTGGGGTTGTTGTGGGTGGCGTTTTGTGGGTAATTGGTGTTGTGTTGGTTGCGGTAATAGCCGCGTTGGTGGTGCTGGTTGTTCTGGCGATATGCCGGATTTGCAGATGGGGCGAACTGATTGGTGGTTCCTTGGTGTTTGACAAACAGTTCGTGTTGGAGCAGTTTTTCATGTAACAGTTCAAAACTAATGGGTGTATCACGAGCTCTAACGGGGTTGATGACGGCTTTATAGAGCTCATAATCAAGGCCCTTAAGGACCCTGGAAATAATGTCCTCTGGATCAAGGATTTTGCCCATAAGAGCGAGTTGGTCTACACACGTTTTAATCGAGTGCATATAGTCTGAGATGGGTTGATCTGGTGATTTGACAATGTTGTCAAATTTGTCTTTAAGTTACAGAATATGCGCACGCGAGGGGTTTGCGTAGGTTTGGGCCAGGATGTCCCAAGCCTCCTTAGCAGTTTTAGCCCTTACAGTCAAGGATTGAAGAGCGGAAGAGATGGTACCCATTAAGGCACCAAGAATCAGTCCATCCTGCTTGAGCCAAGTCAAGTAGGCGGGATTTGTTTTTTCTTTATTGTCAGAATCTTGAATGGTGGCGGGTGGTGGAGACTCGGATCCATCCAGGAAACCGAGTAGGCTAAACCCAAAAAGAATAATGGTTAACTGAAAGTGCCATGAAGAATAGTTCTGGGATGTCAGCTTAACGACATGACTGAGGTTGAGGGTAGTGAGGGGTTTTGTGGTTTTATGTGGGTTTGGGATCTGGATGTCTTGGTTGGGGTTTGACATGGTGGACTGGCGTGGAAGCAGAGGTGGGGTGCTACGCTTGAATGTGATGCGTTTTGGTCGGAGGTTGTTGTTGGCGGATCGGTGATGGCTTTTGGATACCATATAAGACAAGGTTAGTTGATGTTAAATGAATTGATGATTTTATTGATGAGTAGATTACATATATATAGGATTTACAATGCTAATGACAGTAAGAATAAGTGCTACAATTACAATGATACACTAATATATTCTTCCTTTATTTGTAATATGAACATGATTAAGTTTCCTTGATTTTAGGAGGTGATTGAGAGGATGATTGAGGATTTGATATGCTGGCAATATTTGTGGGAATATTCTTATTGGCATGTTGTAGATACCTCATTTATGCACCTCCCGCAAACCACCCGGTGATGATTGGGCCGCATGTTTGGTACGCGGAACGATTTGTGACAGTTCGTAAGTTTATCATCAAGTGATTGCTCAAACACTAATGTCTACCTCTTATTTGTCATCTACGTGCCGATACGGTCGTTTTGGCAGTAATTAGAGTACATTTGGAGTCCGGGCCTAAAACCGTCTTCATTTTCTGATAACCGTTAAATCCCGAGTCAGAATGTTCTGGAATGTTCCGGATATTTCTATTCCATATTTTATAAATATTTCACAATCTTTTAATCTTTGGTAAACAATTTCCCGTAATATTCATACGAAATATTAAGGAAAACCAAATTATCCCGTCATTCCATAACTTAAACGCGAAAATCTTAATTCCGCAGGAGGAAACCGCTTGGGAACAGACGCAGCAGGTGCTGCGCCTCTTCCAAGAGACGTAGTGACTGCTGCGTCTCTTCCCAGGTCCTCTTCTGCGTATTTTTCATATCTTTTTCATATCTTTTCGAGATTCACTTCCAAAGTCTCTCCGAAAACCCTATTCCTTCACGTGATTAGTATAAATAGGAGCCTTCGCTCCTCATATTTCTCACGCGAGTGTCCGCCCTTCTCTTCTCCCTTTGCATTCTAGACCACGTTCTTACTTTTTGGCGTCTACGTGCTTGAACATTCGACCACGTAAGCTCGGATCCTTCGGAGTACCAGCCTCGTTTGCATGACCGACCAATTTGACCAACTCCACAATAATCAACTTTAATTAATCTTAATCGTTTTCCTCTTACGAGGGCACTTTCGTTACATTCGAGTCGAGCATCACTAATCATAAACTTAGTTCATCTCGTTTCGTCAAACATGTAAGTCTGAGGGTGTAAATCTCTCCTTTATTTATTGTTATTTACTTTTTGTATCATTAATGTAAGGTTTATGTCGAGAATACTTCTAAAACCGATTTGTAAAACCTCGTTTAAAACCCTTTTTACGGATTACCAGAAGACAAACCGCCGAGAAAGGACGCAACAACCGTTGCGCCTCTTCGAAGGAGCGCAGTACCTGCTGCGCCTCTTCGTGAGGCTGCCGCAGTTCCTGCTTCCTTTCTTCTTCCTTCGTCCTCTGTAAATTCGTTTTCTTTATTTGTTTCGTTTGTTTTTGTCAATTCTTCGACATAATAACATAGTCATCTCACATGTATATTATTTATCATTCATTAACGCATATAGTTCATCATTAATCCGACTTAAATCCCTTATAATCCAATATTTGCGGGTTTTCGTCATTAAAATCAAATCCGGGTTGTAGAGATTCGATTTGTTCATATTGAGTTTCTGGAATTCGATCTTTGATATATTTTCATCTGTTTATTGTCATATTCATCATTAATTCGTCATTAATTCATCATATTTAACCTAATTAATTTTGTTTAGTTCACTCATGTCATTAATCAATCTTTCATTCATGTAATTAATTCGTTTACATTGGTTTCATCCATGTTTTATCGTTTTTATGACTCATTCACATGTAAATAATATATTAAATCACTTCTATCCGAGTCAATTGTTCATAATCAATCATTAAATTCACCCACGAATACTAACGATATGCAGTTCCGGCTTCACAGCTAGAACTCACCCTTGGAACAGACGCAGCATCTGCTGCGCCTGTTCCAGGTTGACTTCTGTCTCTGAACTTCCGTTCTGCCTTGACCTAGTTTAATTAGTTTACGTATTTAATTAACTATTAACCGTATTATCACCTACTGATTTGCTCGTTGATTCATTCCTTTATTCTTTTCCCAAATTATCCGTTTTAAAAGTATTTTCGACATAAATTGCTAAACCTATTGTAATTATTGTAATTTTCATTATTGTAATTTTTTTTATTGCATTTATTATTGTATTTTGTGTCATTTGTATGCTTCACATATAATTGAACATAAATTCCCAACTTCGACCTAATTGTATGCTAATTAATTGTTCACCGACTTAGTCTAATCTTCACATGCTAAGATTAAAACTTGGATGTTGCATTGCATGCATATAATCGACGATATATCGAGTATGAATAACTTCCCTAATCATTAGTAGAGGCCGCTATCGAGGTGTGCGGGATTAGGTGTTCGATCAAAAGAGCTTCCTAATACGTACCCTCACCCCTTACTCCAGATCTCTGTGAACATCCGTGTTCATTGGCATCCACGAGAGTCATTCTAGACATAGAATGCTAAGGGTAACGATTGCTTAGTGTTCATGTCTCTACTTTGTGTCTTGACATGACACGAGGTATTCGAACGGTTCCAATTTCCCATAAAAATTGGTGGCGACTCCACAAATGCAAACGCTTGTTTTCCAAGCGCCCCCGTGGCCCATTGTCCACAGTTTGGCGACTCCGCTGGGGAATAATACACTTACGTGTAGCCAAGAGGGTGAAACTTGAACAAGGTTAGGGAATAGTTTGTACAAGACAATTGTCGGTTTTCATAACTCGGTCTTCCTAGATCGTTTTATTCGGCCTTCCTAGGCCCAACCCAACCCATTCGACCAATCGTCCCGTCTAAACGGTCCTAATTCTTATTTGGGCTTAAGGATGGATAGCGATTGACGTCATCCATACCATGATGCTTACTCTTGTTTGTATCAAGGGCCTTCACTACTTGAGGAAATGGATTAGGAATCGGCCTTACTCTTGTTTGGTACGAGCCTCTCCACAGACTTCGGGTTTGATGGTTCGGTATGGCAACCCACCCTTTAAACCAAAACCCTTTTAAATGCACTCAGCATACCGTTATGATGCCTGTATAAATGTTTGTACCTTACATGATCACCATTTCTAAACGAAACCATGACAATTTTTGTAAAATCGAAATCCTTTTTTTAAAAAAAAAAATTCGAAAAGAGGCCCATCATTAGCGCAAAACCAAGTCGAAACTCTGTCCATTTGTCAAGTCAAAATTCGGGCCCAAGCCCATTTCAAAACCTCACTTCGAGTCCACTCCTACAACTACACTATAGTTGACTAGGACACACATTTTCAAACTTGGTCTTTTCTTCAAAAGCTCACTGACACAAGTGGCACACACCCACTTCACGAGTCAAAACATTTCTTTCTTAGTAAGTGTGCTAGAATGGTCGATCGTGTTTTGATTCGTCGTCGATCTCTTATCCAGTTTCCAAGATGCCTGAAACAAGCGACGCAAACTTCAATCAACTCCAAGATAGTAATGATCGAATCCTAGCCGCGCTGGCTCAAATCCAAGTCACTCAAGACCAAGTGCATGATCGCCTTGACACCATCGAAGGCCGGATCTATACCGTGGAAACAAGGATTCCCCCTCGAGAAAGTGAAGTCGTTGATGACTTCGTGAATGACTTTAGGGACGACAACCCTCCCATGGGTGTGACTGCAGCTGAGAAAAGACTCCAATACTTAGAGGAGCAATTGATGTATCTTAAAGGGGATGACATTTATATGGAGAATAATCGTAAGTATGAGGCCGTAAACTCCAAGTTGCCAACCAACTTTAACATGACGGATATCCCTAAATTCAAGGGGCATGAAAATCCTTTGAACCATATCCGTGCCTTCAAATATTACATGTCTATCAAAGGCATCAAACCCAAGATGTTCTTAAGGATCTTTCCTTCATCTCGTGACACCATCCCAAAGCAATGGTTCTACTATTTAGAACACAAGAAGATCGCTACTTGGGAAGATGTCGCGATCGAGTTTGCTAAGCAATATGCGGATAATGCTGAGATCCAAGTTAACATGCGCACTCTAGAGGTTCTTACCCAAAATGACAAAGAAGGTTTCACCGACTTCCTAAGTAGGTGGAGGAAGACTAGTACCCAACTAGTTGAACGCCCGGATGAGGCTACCCTTGTGGAGAAATTCGTGGACAACTTAAAGCCCATCTATGCCAACCATTTGAGGTACCAAAACATCAAAACTTTCAAGGACTTAACCGTACTAGGAACAAGAATTGAAGATGACATCCGTAAAGGGCTCTTGTCCAAAATGGTAGGTCGAGGATATCAAGGCTCAACAAGTCGTTCGTACGGCTCCACTAGCAAGACCGATGAAGTTAACCTTCTCGAGCCATCCAAGAAGAGCACCCCACCAAGGAAATTCACAAACCTTGGGGACACTTACTCCAACGCTCTAAAGAGGTTAATGAAGCAAGGAAAACTCCAACCTATAGGACCTACTCCCGAGCCTGAAAAGAAGTCCAAGTTCTGGGACGAGAATTCGTACTGTGAATACCATAGGGGCAAGGGGCATGACACAGAAAAATGCTACAAATTGAAAAATGTGCTTCAAGACATGATCGAGGATGGTCGACTTCCAATACCGCCGGGAGGTAAACCCAACAACACTAAGAATCCTCTTGGAATTCTAGTGATCACAAGTGAAGAATCTACCTTAGATTGTTCACACCTCATTTCTCCAGTCGAAGATGAGATCCACGCGATCAAGAAGATCTTTCACGATTGCTACTTCATTCCTCCAGAAACGGTTCCTACCGTCAAAGCCCGTCAAGCACCTTGCTTGGACGAACAAGCTGTTAGTCTACTATTTGGAGAAGATCGATTTGTTAAAACCGCGCAGGATGAGATCATTATTATGATACTTCAGGACGATAACTTCAACCCTACCGCGTTAATCACAGAAACAAACGCGAATCAGCAGAAAGGATGGGGAAAATCAATCAAGTGGACCAACAATCAAGGAAGACTCTTCAAGCTCACCACTAGAGAAGGAGAGATGTTCAAAGGAGAACCAGAAGACGATAAATTTGAGTCAGAGTCGGAGTCGGAGTTAGAGTCAGAGTCTAGAGAAGTCACTAAGGAGTTTCCTCCTGTCGTCATCCCCATTCCCTTTGTTTCTCCTAGCTTAGCCTCAAATAGTAACAGTAGTTCAGGAAATGTCCCAACAACTGTCCCTTTACCGCCACTGACCACAGATCAGATGGCTTCTTTGTTTCAACTTTTCTCAAACCTTAATATGAATAAATCAGGTTCTGCTTACTCTTTGTGTTATCTTGAGTGCAATTCTGTTTACGATGATACTGAGGATGACCCAGACCCAGACTCAATTGAAATACCTCCCTACATAGCCAAAGAAATATTACAAGAGGGGGAAGGGGGACCAGTAATAGAGAACACCGAACCCATCAATGTAGGAACCGAACTAGAACCCCAAGAACTTAGGATAGGGACTACCTTGAGCTCTACCGAAAGGGCCAGTTTCATAGACCTCTTAAACGAGTTCAAAGACGTTTTCGCTTGGTCCTACAAAGACATGCCAGGGATCGACAGAGATATCACCGAGCATAGAATCCCAATTAAGCTAGGATTAAAACCTGTGAAACAGAAGCTTCGTCGAATGAGAACAGAATGGGCTCTCAAGATTAAGGAAGAAGTCGATAAGCAATTCAAAGCCGGGTTCATCAAAGTTTCCAAGTACTCTGACTGGGTAGCCAACATAGTACTTGTACCTAAAAAGGATGGGAGAATCCGTGTTTGTGTTGATTTTAGAGACTTAAACAAAGCAAGTCCTAAATATGACTTTCCTCTACCACATATCGACATATTGGTGGACAATACTGCAGACCACGCGTTACTATCCTTCATGGATGGGTATGCAGGTTATAACCAAATCAAGATGGCCATGGAAGACATGCATAAGACCGCCTTTGTCACTAAATGGGGAGCCTATTGCTATACGGTCATGCCGTTTGGGTTAATCAACGCCGGCGCTACGTATCAACTCACCGCAACCACACTCTTACATGACATGATGCACAAAGAAGTTGAGGTATATGTAGACAACATGATTATCAAGTCCAAGGATAGAGAAGGACATATTGCGAACCTTCGCAAATTTTTCGCAAGGCTACGAAAGTACAACATAAGGCTCAATCCTCAGAAGTGCACATTCGGAGTAACATCTCGCAAACTCCTGGGATATGTTGTTAGCCAACGAGGTATAGAAATAGACCCTTCTAAAATCAAGGCTCTGATCGAAATGTCTCAACCTCAAACAGAAAAAGAAGTCAGAGGATTCTTGGGAAAAGTGCAATACATAAGTCGATTCATATCGAAACTCACCATGATCTGTGAACCTATCTTCAAGAAGCTCAAGAAAACGGATCATACCATGTGGGATGATGACTGTCAGAAGGCATTTGATCGAATCAAGGAGATATTAGCTAAACCACCAGTGCTCATGCCACCTCAACGAGATCAACCTCTTGGTTTATATCTCACAGTAACTGAAACAGCCATGGGTGCCATGCTAGCTCAAACCGTAGGAAAGGAAGAAAGGGCTATCTACTACCTTAGTAAGAAGTTCCTGGAGTACGAGTGCAAATATTCACAACTCCAAAAGACATGCCTCGCTCTTGTGTGGGGAATGAATAAGCTACGTCATTACATGCTTAGCTACTCCGTCAAAATATACTCCAAAATGGATCCAGTTAAATACCTCTTCGAGAAACCCGTCCTCAACGGACGCCTAGCAAGATGGACTTTGATGCTCTCAGAGTTCGACCTCAAATACCTGCCTCTAAAAGTTATAAAAGGGCGCGCCGTTGCCGAATTCTTTGCAGAAAATCCCATCAATGATGCACAAACAATAAATACTTGGTCATTTCCAGACGAGGATATACTCCAAACCGATGTAGACTCCTGGGACCTTTACTTCGATGGAGCATCAAACTTAAGAGGATTTGGAATAGGAGTGTTGCTCATTTCTCCTGAAGGCGAGCATACACCAATCTCTGTCAAACTCGACTTCGAGGTGACAAATAATGCTGCAGAATACAAAACTTGTCTCATTGGACTACAAGCGGCAGTAAGTTTAGGCATTAAAAACCTCCGAGTGCATGGGGATTCATCCCTAATCATCAATTAAGTTACGGGATCTTGGAAAATCCGAAGCGAAAGCTTAACACCCTATCAAGCCAGAATAGACCAAGTTGCCCAATTCTTTGATCACGTGACCTATCTACACCTACCTCGGGAAGAAAATCAATTTGCAGATGCTTTTGCAAAACTTTCATCTTTGATTAATATGCCAGATGACATGGTGGAAATGCCTTTATGTATCGAACGACGATCAGAGCCAGCTTATGTCCACCAAATCACCGATGAAGAGGAAATCACAAAGGAACCCTGGTTCCAAGCAATCCTCGATTTCAAGCTTAACGGTACCTATCCACTGGATATGGACAAAAGGGGACAACGTGCTATACGTCTACTAGCTTCCCAATACGTTCTCATGCAAGGAGAATTGTACAAAATAACACCTCTTGGTGTAATCCTATGTTGCCTTGATCATTCACATGCACGGAAAATGATGGAAGAAGTTCACGATGGAGAATGTGGTCCTCACATGAGTGGGCCCATGATGGCAAAAAAAATCACACGCTTGGGGTATTATTGGACCACAATGGAATCCGATTGCATCAAGTATGTAAGACATTGCCACAACTGCCAAATCTTCGGGAATATACAACATGTCCCTCCTTCATTGCTTTATACAATGACATCTCCTTGGCCATTTTCTGCCTGGGGAATTGATATAATCGGGAAGATAACCCCAGTCGGAACATCAGGTCACTGTTTCATCCTAGTGGCAATCGACTATTTCACCAAATGGGTAGAAGCGGCTTCCTACACTAGTCTCACGGCTAAAAATGTGGCAAAATTCATACAAAACAACATCATTTGTCGATACGGTTGCCCACATGAGATCATTAGTGATAATGGATCACATTTCCAAGCTGAGACTGAGCAATTGCTAGCCAAATACAAAATTAGGCATCACCACTCTTCGCCATATAGACCACAGACTAATGGCGCGGTAGAGGTGTAAATACCCAGTATCGGCTGAGACTCCAACAAACACCCGATGATTATCGGACTACAACATGTTTTGGAATCGCGGCGTTTGATCGACAGTTTGTGTACAACTTTACGTCGGAAAACTTAAAACGATTTCGAAAATAAAACATCTCAAAACATTTCAAAAATACCTGGAGTGTTTAATGCACGACGACGGGGTTGCAATGACACTAACTAGAGTCAAAACCGGCACCGGACCAAAAACCGACTCAAAAATTCAAATTCCGACTCCAAAAACGAGTCAAACCGAGTCAACCACAAAAAACAAACATTTCAAACCTTCTACCTTAAGTTTTCCCGGATTCATGTTGGTCAAGTACCAAACATGTGACTACAAAACCTAGGATAGAACAAATCATGATTGCGTTTGTTGTGAAAGCGACAACACAGCTCGAAGACCCGCGACGTGGCTCGCGCCTCTTTGAGCAGCCCAAGTGGCCACGTCGCTCAAAACTCACACAACCACTCATTCTCCTATAAATACCCTTCAAATGCCACCCATTTGAGACTTACACGAGTGTCCGCCCCCTCTTTTCTCCCTTAAAATTCTCGACTCGACTTCTTAAGTCACAACCCGACGCGTATTTACGACCTACCGATCGTAAACACGAGCCTTACACATTGTTTGGTACCGTCATCATGCATTAAATCACTTGACCGACCACTTCGACCACTACACCATCACTAAACTTTTAAAACACTCTTTTAATTACCAAAACAGTTTTAAACCGAGTTTTTTCCGATCAAACGAGTTGTTACACTTACGTCGGTCACTCGTCATAACCAAACATGTAAGTATGAGGGTGTAAAAATCCTCTTTTATTATGTTTTCATTTGTTTCATGACTCTAACATGCTAAAACATGCATAACATGAACCAAAACATGGAATAAACGAGCCAAAACTGATTTTTGGTCTGAGGCAGAAGCCCCTTAGGTCGCCAACTAGCTCGCGCCTAAATGGGGTATTCAGACCAGAAAGCAACCGTGTTTGCTCTCGTCATTTCCCTTAATCCATTTTTCATATTTGTAATCGGTTTTCACCATTTCAAGTATTTTCGAACCATTGTTATTTTATTTCACATGTTTTAACCATAAAGCATTTTTCACCCTTGGTTCTTCATACCATGGCGGTTAAATCCGTGTTTCGGTGATAATATTTGGTTAATGACATTTAGAAGGTATTTTAAAGCCTTTTATTTCATTTCTTTACATTTTCAAACAAACATATTAGTCACCAACACAAAGTCATCCTTGGTTCTACATACCATGCCGGATTTTAACCCGGGTACGATGATGAGTATCAAATAATAATATTCAAATGGACTTAAAACAATTAGTCCATAATCATTTTTCAAAACTATTCATGTCAAGTTTGTCAAATCGAACCCGACACCGAATATTATCAAATAATGATGATTATTCGAGTCTAGTTCTTCAAATCAACAAATGCGGTCTAAACGACCCCTTCAAATCAAACACGGCACATAAACCGTGGGCTAACCCGCGCCTAAACAGGCTCTCCTTTTCTCATTTTCAAAACCAGAGGGAGGCCCCTTACACCGCCGGCTAGCTCGCGCCTCATATAGCCGTCTGGTACAGGGTCTGTTCCCTTCCAGCATTAGTCTAGGACGATCCCGACTCCGGTTAACCGGGATATAGGACGGATCAGATGACTATTCAAAACCACATTTGCAAAATGCCTTACTAAGACAAATGGATCATGTTATGCACCCTAAACCTAATACGGTAAATGGATGTTTAATTTCCGTCTTGCATGCAAATCAACCATTAATCCAACTCGACATCTTATACTTGATACTTGGATTAAATCAACCGACTTAGAAACCTCTCACATGTTAGGTTTAAATTATTGGATGCGCATTCATGCACTTAAACCGTTTTATCAATTTTTGCATTCAACCAATCAAGATCGATCAGTAGAGGCCGCTAAACGCGGGCGGGATTGGGTGTCTGATTAAAGGGCTTCCCAATATGTACCTTCACCTCTTACTCAGAAACTTTGGATAGTGGACGACCTTATCCAGGGCGTACGAGAGTCATTCTAGAGATAGGATGCTAAAGAGGGACGATTTCCTTATCTTTAGTACCTATGTCAAACGCTGCTTTGTGCTTCGATTTGACCGAGATATAAAGTGGAATTCGAACGGGTTCCAGGCATCCCACAAATGCTTGGTGGCGACTCCGAACATCTCTAATTGTTTCGAGACCCTTACCGAGACGAAACCGACCAATCTAAAACGATCCGGTCGAAAGCATTTTTACGCCGCCGAGCGTGGATTTCAAAAAAGATCGATGTGCGTCCACATATCGAAGTGGGCTTGCAGGTGGGCCATGTCCACAGATTGGCGACTCCGTTGGGGAAAACTAGGACACTTACGTCTTTGTGATCCCTAGATGGTGAGACTCGAACGAGGTCTTGATTGGAATGCATTAATTGATATTATGGTAATAAGTCGGGTTCCTTGTCCGAGCCCATAACCTAACCATTCTGGACCAATTGGCTCGTCCTGTCGGCGTGAGTTTTCTCATCCCCGCTTTTCAAATCCCGATTGAGTCAAGCATACCATTGACGTTACACATTTCTGTTTCGTCAAAGAGCTTTCATCACTTTCGAGCACGAGGCTAGGGCACCCTCCTTACACATTTTGTTTGGATTGGTATCCCTCTCGGAAATCGGGGTTTGATTGCTTGGTGTGTAACCCACCCTTTTAAGCCAAAACCCGTGTCAGCATAATGCATAATATAATGAAACTGTGAGTGCTTATGTGCTATCTGATCATAAGTCCTTCCGTGTCATTTTCAAACTTTCAAACAACACCTCTTCGCGCCGTTTTAATGGCCATTTCAAAACTCGGTCTTTCGCCGACCGATGAACGCCTTTCTAGGCCGTCGTAATGACGATTTTCGAACTCGGTTTTGTATAACCATTTCAACACGCCTTTCTAGGCCGTCGTAATGACGATTTTTAAACTCGGTTTTGTATAACCATTTCAACACGCCTTTCTAGGCCGTTGTAATGACGATTTTCAAACTCGGTTTTGTATAACCATTTCAACACGCCTTTCTAGGCCGTCGTAATGACGATTTTCAAACTCGGTTTTGTATAACCATTTCAACACGCCTTTCTAGGCCGTCGTAATGACGACTTTCAAACTCGGTTTTGTATAACCATTTCAACACGCCTTTCTAGGCCGTCGTAATGACGATTTTCAAACTCGGTTTTTTATAACCATTTCAACACGCCTTTCTAGGCCGTCATAATGACGATTTTCAAATCCGGTTTTGTATAACCGTTTCAAATCACCTTTTTACGCCGTTATAATCGCCGTGTCTAGACACGGATTTTAACCCGTTTCGTGCCGACAATGGCTTCCTTTCAAAACCCGAGAAAAGCAGACACCCTTTTCTCGAGACACTTTCGAGATCCCGAGGACCATACACCGTCCCCGAGACCTCTTCAAACATTTCAAACTCGATTTTCAAAACATACAATTTTGAATTTCAAAACCGTCTTAGGAAACAATGCACTGTTTCCCGAGCCGACTCAAACTCAAACCGTCTTTTGTAAATAAACTTAAGACAACCCCTTTCAACTGATGGACTTGCGAAGATTTCTATCTTCGGAAGCCGCCCATTTAAAAGCGACAAATGAATCTTTTTGAAAATTTCTATTTTCGAAGACTTCAGTCCACCATTCCAATTCTGTCTCTTGTCTATCGAGTCAAAGCAAACGTACTTATGGGTCTTTACTTATGAGTCGTCTCACCACGAGACCCGTCCAATGGCGTCACGCCGTCATGTTGGACTCGTGTCAATGGTTCGGTCAAACACCATCACGTCATAAATCGAGTCAGCACCGAGGGACCACACACGGTCGCCCCGTCTTGTTGAGTCTGTCTTTGTCTCGTCCTCTGCGTTGTCTGCGTTTAGTCTTGGAACCGTGTCGGATCGAGTTTTAATGTGAGCTATTTTTCTGCCTCAGAGCCATGGCTCCGTCTTCAGCTTCGTCCAACAACAACAATGATAACAATAGAGATGTCACAACTGATCAGCTAGCTAGCCTACTTACCGCTCTCAAGGTCACCCTGGATCGTGTCGAGACCCGTATCGACGCCCTGGAAAACAAGGAAACTGGGGAACATAATACCCCACCTCTGACCGAAACTGAGAAGAGACTGAAACTCTTGGAAGAACAGCTCCTAGCCCGGGGTAACAATATCCATCTTGAGAACAACCGAAGGTTCGAGCCTGTCGGGGACCACTTACCTGACAACTTCACCCTGACTGATGTGCCTAAGTTCAAGGGAGTGGAGGACCCACTCAACCATATCCGTGCTTTCAAGGACTACATGGCCATTAAGGGGGTCAAACAGGAGCTCTTTACCCGGATCTTCCCATCCTCTTTGGAGCTGATTCCTCGCCAATGGTACTACTCCTTGAACCCGAAAAACCTTACTACTTGGGATGAGATCGCAGTTGAGTTTGCCAAGCAGTATGCCGACAACGTCGAAATCCAGGCCAACACCCGCACTCTCGAGGTATTAACCCAAAATGACAAGGAAGGGTTCACCGAGTTCCTAACCCGTTGGAGGAGGGTGAGTACTCAATTGGTCAGTAAGCCGAGTGAATCAACTCTGGTGGAAAAGTTTGTCAACAATCTCCGCCCGGTTTATGCCAACCTACTGAGGTATCAGAATATCAAAACTTTTCAAGATCTGCAGATTCTAGGGACACGTATTGAGGACGACCTCCGAAAGGGTGTCTTAGCCAAGACCACTGGCAGGGGTTACCAGGGATCCACCTCAACCGGATCTCGCCCTTACGGTCAGACACACAAGATTGATGAGGTCAACCTCGTCGACCCATCTGCCAAGAAAACTGAGCGCCCCCAGAGAGTGTTCACCAATATAGGGTCGACTTATGCAAATGCCCTGAAAAGGCTCATGGACCAAGGGAAGCTACAACCGATCAGACCCACCCCGGATCCGACCGAGGCCAAGAAGTCCCAATTTTGGAACCCCAACGCCTATTGCCAATATCATCGAGGGAAGGGGCATGATACCGAAAATTGCTTCAAACTCAAGCACCTCATTCAAGACATGATTGAGAAGGAAGACTTGCCTATACCAACACCAACTAAGCCGAACAACAAGACGAATCCTCTGGGAATTCACGCCATCTCTGACGATGAGCCGACCCTAGACTGCTCTCAGCTCATCTTGCCGATTGACAACGAGGTGAATGTTCTGGAAAAGGATCCTTCAGACGGAGTGTTTGTGTTTAGTGCTGCCACCATGCTCACTATGTTTCAGCAAGTGGAAGAGGCCATAGCCAGCCTCTCTGAAAGAATTACCCGACTCAACGACGCCTACCGTCGACTCATCTTCAATCCCCCAACACCGCACCCAAGGGAGAATTCCCCAAGCATTCAAAACTACCCACCCCAGGAAGGATTTCTCCCGCGACCATTCTGGCATAGACCTCACGAAAATCACCTTCAAAATAACTACCCTCAAAATAACTACCCCCATAAAAATCGCCCTCACAAAAATATTCCCCACAAGAACTACCCACCGAGGAACACCCCTCCAAGGTATCCTCGAGACTCTGAAATTAACAGCATATGGAGGGATGATGTTGAGGATGTCTATATCCTCCCAGGGAACGAGAAGCGGACGAAATAAATCGGACATCTCACCCGGTCCGGACGTCCCTATCAAAATCCGAACAGTCCAACGGTCATTCCAACAACGAATGACCAAATCGTCCCAGAGGTGGACACTCAACCAAAGGCCCCCGAGAACTCAATCCTGAAACAGCTTCAGAAAGAAAAAGCCGAAATCTCAATTTGGCACCTGATCGCAACGTCTTTTGAGCATCGACAGGCCTTGGGAAAATTAACCGTGCCCTCCACCTCTTCCCCAGAAGAAATAGTGGCGCACATGACGAGAGACGCCCCTGACCTGAGTAACCCGGTCGTCTTCTCCGACGAGGATATCCCTCCGTTCGGAGCCAATCATAACCTAGCCCTGTAAATCACCGTACAATGCCTCCAGAAAAATATACCAATGGTCCTCGTGGATGACGGTTCCGCCGTGAATGTCATTCCTCTCAAAACTGCCCACAGGCTGGGTGTCAAGGAATCTGATTTGATCCCAACAAATCAAGGAGTACGCGCCTACGACGGCACTCATCGCAAGATCGCTGGGCTAGTCACTTTGACCGTCGCAATCGGACCATTAGAAAGACAAACTAGTTTTCAAGTGGTCGACATCAACGCGTCCTTCAACATGCTCCTGGGACGTCCCTGGATTCACGCTGTGAAGGCGGTCACATCAACGCTCCACCAGAAGATCAGGGTCCCCTTCAACGGGAAAACAATCACGATTCCCGCTTCCCTAATCAAAGCAGTTATGAGAAGGGGGATAGCCTCCCAAGCCATTGAGGAGGACGACAGTGAAATGTGGGGTTTCCAAACCGTAAACGCCATAACTGATGAATCGGCGACCTCTGATTGTGACCCGTTCACCAACCTCACGGTCAACCGTACTATGATGTGCCAGGGTTACTTCCCGGGTTTGCCGCTCAATCCACTAAAGGACCCGTTGCCTCCCTTGAAACAGGCTAAGGTCCCCAACATTCCCTTTGGGCTGGGATACGAACCCACCGACGAAGATATCCGGGAGATGAACCTCCTAATCCGAAAACGCAAGAAGCGCAGAGTCATCCTCCGTCCCTACCATCTGACTCTCAACGGATACTTTGTCGCCGAGGGAGAGTCCGAGCCCTACCATGGCTTTCCAGAACCAATCTTTGACTCTGTGGCCAAGGCTAGGTACCCGGGAGTGGAAGTCTTCCAGGACTGCTACTTTATCCCCGACAACATTGAAGCTGCATCAACTGAGTCCAAGCCGTCACCATGCCTTGACGGACAAGCTGTCACACTCCTCTTTGGGGAAGATAACGTCAAACACCTCGACTATGAGGATATCATCAACATCGGCCTGAAAGACAATCAATTTGATCCAACCGCCTTGATCTCCGATACTGACCCGGAGAAAGGCACCCAGGGCTGGAGGAAAACCATCAAGTGGACCAATCGCCAGGGCCGCATTCTCAAGATAACAACTGGAGAAGGCCCTATGTTCAAAGAGAGAAGTGAAGAAGGATCTGAGTCTGAGTCTGAGTCGGAGTCAGAGTCTGTCATAGCTTCTAACACTCCTGATGTCCCAGTCAAGGTCCCCTTCCCACTACTTTATCACAAAGTCGTGGCTGATTCGGAGGCTACTAGGGCCACCCCCACTCCCATGAAAGGTGACAACCTGGAGCCTGTTCCAGGGGCCACTTCCTCTGTTGTGTCGCCTCTGACTGATCACGAGATGTCTGTCCTTTCCGAGCTTTTCGCTCGTGTCAACTTAATGAACGCTAAGTTTGCTTATGACTCATCTCAATTTAACTGCAATGCGATTCTGAATGACCATGAGGAATTTGACTTGAGTGACTACCCACCGCACTTAGCCAAAGAACTCGACAAACGGGAAACCAGAACCCCCATCATTGAGGAAACCGAACCTATTAACGTAGGAACCGACAATACACCTCAAGAACTTAGGATAAGGACAACCCTGGACCCCTCGGAAAGACAACAGTTCATTGACCTCTTCCATGAATACAAGGACGTGTTCGCCTGGTCTTACAGAGAGATGCCTGGGAATGACAGAGAACTCGCAGAGCACCGAATACCCATTAAACCCGGAGCTAAACCTGTGAAACAGAAGCTACGCCGGATGCGTCCTGAGTGGGCCCTAAAAATCAAGGAAGAAGTGGACAAACAGTTCAAGGCTGGGTTCATCAAAGTGTCTGAATACTCTGATTGGGTGGCCAACATTGTGCCCGTACCAAAGAAAGACGGAAGAATTCGGGTTTGCGTCGACTTCAGGGATCTAAACAAGGCAAGTCCAAAGGACGACTTCCCTTTGCCGCATGTTGACATTCTGGTGCACAACACTGCCAAACATGCTCTCATATCCTTCATGGACGGGTATGCCGGGTACAACCAGATTAAAATGGCTGAAGAAGACATGCACAAGACTGCGTTCACTACACAGTGGGGTACATATTGCTACACGGTCATGCCTTTCGGCCTCATCAACGCCGGAGCAACCTATCAAAGAACCGCTACCACTCTCCCACATGATATGATGCACAAGGAAGTAGAGGTATATGTCGATGACATGATCGTCAAATCGAAAGAACGGGACGGCCACATCAATGCCCTCCGGAAATTCTTCGCTCGTCTGCGGAAATATAACATGAGACTAAATCCTCAGAAGTGTGCATTCGGGGTCACCTCCGGAAAACTCTTGGGACATATCGTCAGCAAAAGAGGCATTGAGATTGATCCAACCAATATCAAAGCCCTTCAACAAATGCCTCGGCCTAGGAACGAGAAGGAGATTCGGGGATTTCTCGGTCAGGTCCAATACATCGGCCGCTTCATTGCCAAGCTCACTATGCTTTGTGAACCAATATTCAAGAAGCGTCGTGCCTCCGATCATACCGAATGGGACGACGACTGTCAGAAGGCCTTCGACAGGATAAAGGAAATCCTATCCAAACCTCCTGTTCTCATGCCACCTCAACCGGGGATTCCTCTATCCCTATACCTGACTGTTACCAACACAGCCATGAGAGCAATGTTAGCACAAACAGTTGGCAACGAAGAGCGAGCCATCTACTACATCAGCAAAAAGTTCATTGAGTACGAGACGAGGTATACCCAACTGAAAAAGACATGCCTTGCCCTAGTATGGTCAACAAAGAAGCTGCGGCATTACATGCTCACCTACACGGTCCACATCTACTCCAAGATGGACCCGGTCAAATACATCTTCGAAAAATCCATACTAAACGGAAGGCTGTCTAGGTGGACACTCATGCTGTCCGAGTTTGATCTCAAGTTTGTACCCCTCAAGGTCATCAAGGGAAGAGCAGTTGCCGATTTCCTAGCAGAAAATCCCGTCAACGAGGACCTAACGACCGACACATGGTCACTTCCTGACGAAGACATCCTTTGTGCCGACTCCGACGCATGGGACCTATACTTTGATGGTGCATCTAATCTGAGAGGCTTCGGGGTAGGAATCCTTCTAATATCACCAGAGGGAGAACATGTTCCGATCTCGGTCAAGCTAGACTTTGCCGTCACCAACAACGCCGCTGAATATGAAGCATGTCTCATCGGCCTACAAGCAGCCATCACACTTGGCATCAAGAGACTGAGGGTCCACGGCGATTCCTCACTCATCATCAATCAGGTATCCGGCTCATGGAAAATCCGATCTAACAGCTTAGCTCCCTACCAAGCAAAGATCAGTCAAGAGGCCGAATTTTTCGACCAAATCGACTACTTCCACTTGCCGCGAGAGGAAAATCAATTTGCTGATGCCCTGGCAAAACTTGCCGCGCTTGTCAACATACCTGACGACATGACGTCGATGCCCCTATGTGTCGAGAGAAGGAGCGAGCCAGCTCACATTTGTGCCATTATCGACGACGACGAAAGCCATGATGAACCTTGGTACCAAGCCATCCTCAATTACAAAACCAAAAACGAATTCCCTCCCAACTCTGATCAAAGAGGACAAAGAGCCATCCGTTTACTTGCATCACAATTCGTGATAAACCAAAACCAACTCTACAAAAGAACCCCCCAAGGAATTCTCCTCCTTTGCATTGACCATCACAAAGCCAAGAAGGTCATGGGAGAGGTTCACGACAGAGAATGTGGCCCTCACATGAGTGCAATGATGTTTACACGGAAAATCATGCGGCTAGGTTACTACTGGACCACCATGGAAGCCGATTGCCGTAACTACGTCAAACATTGCCACAACTGCCAAATCTTCGCCAACATACAACACATACCATCATCCCTTTTATACACCATGACATCACCCTGGCCATTCTCAACCTGGGGCATCGACATCATCGGGAAAGTCAACCCGATAGGCACCAAGGGGCATTGCTTCGTCCTCGTCGCCATCGACTACTTCACCAAATGGGTAGAAGCACAGTCATATGCAGTTTTGACCGCCAAACAAGTGGCCAAGTTCATTCAAAACAACATCATCTGCCGATATGGGATACCCCATGAAATCATCAGCGATCAAGGCTCTCACTTCCGGGCGGAAACTCAAGCTTTGCTGGACAAATACAAGATCAAACGACATCGATCATCCCCCTACCGTCCCCAAACCAACGGAGCGGTAGAGGCAGCGAACAAAACTCTTGTCACCATTATCAAGAAAATGCAAGACAACTACCGCGATTGGCCGAGTAAACTCCCACTCGCACTCTGGGGATACCGAACCTCCATTCAAACACCGACAGGCGCCACACCCTTCTACCTAGCATTCGGTATGGAGGCAGTTCAACCGGTAGAATTAGAGGTCCCATCTCTACGCATCCTACTAGAGAGTCAAGTCCCTGAGGCGGAATGGACCCGTCGAAGGTACGAACAAAACACTCTTCTAGACGAACGGTGACTCAACGCCTTGCACAACGTCCAGCTATACCAACGACGTATACGACGGGCATTCAACAAGAAGGTTAAACCCAGAAACATCCAGGAGGGCGACTTGGTCCTCAAGTCAGTTCGAGCACCATTACCCGTCGATCCGAGGGGAAAATTCAAACCCAACTGGGTCGGGCCATACCTGGTCAAGAAAATACTTTCGGGCGGCGCAGTGAGACTGAGTGACCTAGACGGGGAAGACTTTACAAACCCGACAAACCTAGACCAACTCAAGAAATACTACCCTTGAACCCTAGCAACCAACGACCTAGCCTAGTTTTACAACTAAGCAATGACCTCAACCCTATTCAAGTCAAGTTCCTCAACGTGTTCTAATTTGAAATTGCATGATTTATCGAGTCTAAGCTGCGACACTTTGCCCGTTTCAAATGTCCTTTGATCCGTCAAAGGCAACGTCCATTTGCACTAAAACAAAACAATCTCTGAACTACGAGCATGGTTTGATTTCACCTCTTCAGGTGAATACGTAGGCAGTCCCTCTTATGCCTGAGGGATACAACCACAAAACCCAATCAAATTCACAAAACATTTCGAACTACGATCATGGTTTGATTTCACCTCTTCAGGTGGATACGTAGGCAGTCCTTTCTCACGCAAGGAGGATACAACCATCCCCACAATCAAAAACAACCATCACCCACATACAAAAAAACATCCCCATCAAAGAGGAGGAGGGGAAACCATTCCCTTTCCCACAAAAATACAAAATTTGTTGGGAAATGTGTCCTCAACAATAGTGCGATCACATGATTTAAATATCATCATTAAAATCTCATTTTAAGAATACATGTGGGATGTAATAGTTACTGTCAACTGGTCAACATATATCGGTAATGATTGGCTGACTAGAGTTTGACATTACTGTCGTGCGACGGTGGTGATCAGTTGATCCCCTAGGTCATACCTATAGGGCAATACTCTTAATTGATTATTTAATTAATCGTATACTGATACGAGTTAATTAAATTGCTTGAAAATTGACGGACGTTTTTGTGAGTATAATTTACGTATCTTATTTAAATGTGATTAAATAAGATACGGTCTGAGTAATTAAATTGTATAATTACTCGGATGAAATAAATTGTTTAATGTAACAATTAAATTTGAATGAATTGTTATAAATACAATCTGTTGTGATTTATAAATGGTAAAATATTTTGGCACAAGTAATTATGAAATTACTAAGTCGATTTTGTATGTGACGTATTTTTATTAATACGTTGATTTTTAATATGTTAAAAATACATGACAATTATATGTGACATATGACATGTAACATATAGACAATTGACAAAAAATAATATGGATTCCATATTACCAAAAGTGCCGAAAAATTGGGGAACATTAAGCTAGTTAATTGTTTTATTTAGTTGAAAAAACATAATGATGAAAAAGCAAGTCTAGGCATGCAAGCCTATTGTTCCTTGTGAAGAACAAATTTACCATGCATTGGCTCCCCAATAGCCCTCCTCTTACACGGTTTTGGGGAAGAAAAACTATCATTGTTTTTCTTTAATTTTGCCTAATAATATACTAAAGGTAGTGTATTATTTTCATTCTATTCATTTTTCATCCAAAAATACAAGTTCAAGTAAGAAGAAAAATCCTCTCTTTCTCTCTTACATAAACCGAAATAATTCAAGTGTTCAATATTATTTTGGTTCAATTTTCTACTAAGAATTAATATTATAACTAATGTATCAAGTACAATGATGAAAACCTCCATTGGTTTCTAATATTGACGAAGTGGTACTAGCAAAAATTATGTTTAATCAAATAAACATTTAAAGAAGAAGATCCTATTAGGTGTCCCACAACTAATTTGTTGATTCTTCAATAATTTGGGGTAGTTTCCTTTCTCGTGTCTAACATTTAAGACAATGGAAACTTTATCGGTTGGGATTGATAGGTTTTAGTATCGTCATTCTCAACAACTTTACTTTTAACATTACCTTGTATCAATACCATTATTATCTTTACTTCTTGAACCTCGTTCTCATCTTAACGGTTTAAGAGAATGCTCCCACTCATTTCAATGAGTCTTTGCTTTGAGAAGCAAAATTGAATTCATGAAGATTACTCTTCATTTGTTCGTTTTAGTCTTAAAACTTTCATTGAAGTGGTTGCGTTATTTTGGTCAATTACGAATTCTGAAAATCTAATCACCAAAACAATTTATCGCATCAAGGTACTTAATTCAATTAAGTATATGAAACATAATCCATTGTAAGTAGAAGTGTTAGTCATGAATCAAAAACCTGTTTGATAATGAATAACTTTAATCTATACTCTTTACAAGAGATCCTTATCAATGGTTCATTTGAGGTTTTAGAAGCAAATTCATATTTGTCTTTAGTTACGATATTTTAATGGAGATTTGAATCAAAAACGAAATGATATCGTATATGAATTGTGGTAAAGAAATAGAACAATATAAAAACGGAATAGTGGAAAACTTAACATTTATCGTTTTATTAATACTTGTAAATAACAAGTAAAGCATTTACATAGTGACCTCTACCCAACTATGATAATGATTCCAAGACCCAAATTCATATTAACTTGGGCACGGTGTGGCCGATGAAACCCTTATCAATATAACTCGGTGGATTAACGCTTTAATCGATTCTACTTTTAGAACTCTTGGTCGATAATATTACATTAACATTTATCTTTAGCCCAAAACACATTCAACAAGGGGACGGTGTGGCCGATGAAACCCTTATCGAAAAACTTTTGTTGAGTTCAATCCAAATTTCGAATAAATGTGTCCATGATCCAAACCCACATTAACTTGGGCACGGTGTGGCGATAAAACCCTCATCAACATGAATTCGGTGGATAGACATTTATCACCCACTTCCCCTACGTAACAAGGTTTGTACCCGGTGTGGCCGAGTGCACTCCCTCACGAAATAGGTTTTCATGGTTTCTACTATTTGGTAAGGCTAAGTCTCAATTGTTTATTTTAGCGAGAGGTCATGTCAATTTATTATCTATCACGTTTTAAGTGAACTAAAGCGGTGAACTACGATAATTTTAATTGACACGGTCGATAAACTCGATAAAATAAGGATGCATGTTTAGTTATGGCGATTTAGCAATGCATGTGACATAAAATAAAATGCAAGCAAAAAAAAAATAAATAAATCCTAGTATGGCCTTTCCTAAAATAGAAAAACTCTTTAACTATTACATATTCGGAAACCAACTCCATTGGTCCCTTGAACTTCGGTTGTGGCACGCATCTCGAGGTAACACCGTCTTTATGTATCGCCATTCTTGAAGAAATCCGTCTTTTGGAACTCCGGAATGAATAAAATTACATAATAAATTACATAATTTCCTATTATACATTTGTAACTAAAATAAAATAAATCTATTAAATTACAAAACGGTGATACGAGATCACAATTAAAAATTACAACCGAATCGATATTCCCATACATTTCGGGAAATACCAATTAAATCTAAGGCCATACTAAGTAAAATTACATAATTCAAAATTACATAAATTAAAATTATGACAATCATAAAGAAAATGCAGCATTATAATATGTATGAACATGCTCAATTTTATGCTAAATCGCCTTTTAATTAGCCAATATCGTATATTACTCGGTTTTTACGGATTTGCGTGATTTCAACATTTTATAATCACAAAAATGCACAAACTCATATTTATGCATAAGTTAATTACCCTAACCTCTTAGGACTCAAAATATAGTCTTCACTAATAATTTGACCATAATTAACCTTTATTTATAAAATTGTTCATAAAAGGACCAAAAATTACAAAAATAAGCTATTAAACTTCAAATAAATCCAAAAATTTCAAATAAATTCAAAATTTGAAATTTAAATTCATGAACATTCTGGAAAAATCCATGACACTCATAATGTTCAAAATCTTAGGTTAAAAATTTCGAAATTTTTCCGGAAAAACAATGTTGCGGTTTATCGATATTTAATAAAATAATCATAAAAACATGGAAAAATTATTTTCATTAACTTTTCAATTTTTAGATCTGAAAAATATAATAAAATGCAACATTAGATGTTTTTCCTAAGTCATAGATTATGTTTTATTAATTTTCAACTAATAATGTCACTATTTATGCCATTTTTCTTCAAAAATTCATAAATCATGCTAAAAGACTTCTTTATAGCCAATTATTTTACACACATCTTGTAAAATTGCATGTGACAACATATTAATTTTCTATGACCAGATTCGAAATTTAACTCATATTAACCTATTTTTCTCTTAAATCCGAATTTAATGATGAAAAATTCATTTTTCGAGCATAACAAGTCCAAAAATTATGAAAATTTACAGGTTATCTCAAAATAATATATGTAACAACATATCCAAAAACCAAGTGAAAATTCGAAGTATAGCTAATTTTCGACCAAAAATGACATTTTTACTCATAAAATCACATTTAAATGCCATTATTGTTAAATATGAACAATAAAAATCCGAAAAATTAACCAAAATATCCTAAAACACTTTAGGACCAGAAATATTAACATGCATGTAATTATTTCGTGATATATCATAATAACACAAATTTTACAAGTTTTATTTGTTATTCATATAACTCGGAAAAACTTTTAACCAATTTGCATGCAAACAACCGTGGCGCTCTGATACCGATTGAAAACAAGGATTTAATTAACTCTTATATGAGCCTTGTATTTATAATAAGATGTTGAAATCACAATTGGTATATTACTTAATAAAACTCATTGATGTCCTACTTAAGACTCTTATATGAGCCTTGTATTTATGAAGATAAATCCACATGATATTAGCGTCAGTAAGAAGTCTTATGTTGATAAGATTCATGACTAGTTCAATTAAATTGAACATATTTGATTGATTCCATTTGCTTCATTCTTAGGATCAATTAAATGAGTAATGATGTAAAACACTTCATATACTTTGAGTATGATGAATTGTTTTCAAAATCGAATTTAAGTAATCTTTACCTAGTATATAAAGATTACCCTTAAGTGCTTGCAGAAGCATTAAGGAAGTAAAGCAAAGTGTTTATGATGCAATTTTGTGTGAGGGTGTTACACAAGTGTCAATTGACAATTGAGATTGCGCATGGTTTCCGACAAAACCATAATCAAAACACATTAGGATGGTTAAGATACCATTGTGGCAATATTAATTAAGAAGTAGATTTTCTAGAATCGTTCTAGGCAATAAAGAACTATGAGAGATCAAAAACATTTTGTGTCATTTTTAAGTAAGACTAATAATAATTCTAGATCACATTATTTTTAGTCTTTAAGATGTATTCCTTGGGTATATGCTTTTGGGAGGGATTCTACACTTGAATCCTTGTTCTTCCATTTGGAAAGCTCAAGAACAAGTGAGTAGGTGAACTCACTTGTGCCCATAAATCCGAATATCACATGGTGAGATATAGATTTTTCCATCTCTTTATTTAATGTTTGCATGCATAAGACCTTTATTAATTTTATGACAAATTGATTTATATACATATATGAATATGTTAGTGTATATGAATCTACATTTCCTTAAATCGGTATCATGAGCCACGGTTGTTTGCATGCAAATTCGTTAAAAGTTTTTCCGAGTTATATAAATAACAAATAAAACTTGTAAAATTTGTGTTATTATGATAT
Organism: Silene latifolia; assembly: GCF_048544455.1. Taxonomy (NCBI): domain Eukaryota; kingdom Viridiplantae; phylum Streptophyta; class Magnoliopsida; order Caryophyllales; family Caryophyllaceae; genus Silene; species Silene latifolia. The sequence continues at coordinate 54,723,930 of NC_133536.1, forward strand.
ATCACGAAATAATTACATGCATGTTAATATTTCTGGTCCTAAAGTGTTTTAGGATATTTTGGTTAATTTTTCGGATTTTTATTGTTCATATTTAACAATAATGGCATTTAAATGTGATTTTATGAGTAAAAATGTCATTTTTGGTCGAAAATTAGCTATACTTCGAATTTTCACTTGGTTTTTGGATATGTTGTTACATATATTATTTTGAGATAACCTGTAAATTTTCATAATTTTTGGACTTGTTATGCTCGAAAAATGTTTTTTTCATCATTAAATTCGGATTTAAGAGAAAAATAGGTTAATATGAGTTAAATTTCGAATCTGGTCATAGAAAATTAATATGTTGTCACATGCAATTTTACAAGATGTGTGTAAAATAATTGGCTATAAAGAAGTCTTTTAGCATGTTTTATGAATTTTTGAAGAAAAATGGCATAAATAGTGACATTATTAGTTGAAAATTAATAAAACATAATCTATGACTTAGGAAAAACATCTAATGTTGCATTTTATTATATTTTTCAGATCTAAAAATTGAAAAGTTAATGAAAATAATTTTTCCATGTTTTTATGATTATTTTATTAAATATCGATAAACCGCAACATTGTTTTTCCGGAAAAATTTCGAAATTTTTAACCTAAGATTTTGAACATTATGAGTGTCATGGAATTTTTCCAGAATGTTCATGAATTTAAATTTCAAATTTTGAATTTAATTGAAATTTTGGATTTATTTGAAGTTTAATAGCTTATTTTTGTAAATTTTTGTCCATTTATGAACAATTTTGTAAATAAAAGTTAATTATGGTCAAATTACTAGTGGAGACTATATTTTGAGTCCTAAGAGGTTAGGGTAATTAACTTATGCATAAATATGAGTTTGTGCATTTTTGTGATTATAAAATGTTGAAATCACGCAAATCCGTAAAAACCGAGTAATATACGATATTGGCTAATTAAAAGGCGATTTAGCATAAAATTGAGCATGTTCATACATATTATAATGCTGCTTTTTCTTTATGATTGTCATAATTTTAATTTATGTAATTTTGAATTATGTAATTTTACTTAGTATGGCCTTAGATTTAATTGGTATTTCCCGAAATGTATGGGAATATCGATTCGGTTGTAATTTTTAATTGTGATCTCGTATCACCGTTTTGTAATTTAATAGATTTATTTTATTTTAGTTACAAATGTATAATAGGAAATTATGTAATTTATTATGTAATTTTATTCATTCCGGAGTTCCAAAAGACGGATTTCTTCAAGAATGACGATACATAAAGACGGTGTTACCTCGAGATGCGTGCCACAACCGAAGTTCAAGGGACCAATGGAGTTGGTTTCCGAATATGTAATAGATTAAGAGTTTTTCTATTTTAGGAAAGGCCATACTAGGATTTATTTATTTTTATGCTTGCATTTTATTTTATGTCACATGCATCGCTAAATCGCCATAACTAAACATGCATTGTCTTTTATCGAGTTTATCGACCGTGTCAATTCAAATTATCGTAGTTCACCGCTTTAGTTCACTTAAAACGTGATAGATAATAAATTGACATGACCTCTCGCTAAAATAAACAATTGAGACTTAGCCTTACCAAATAGTAGAAACCATGAAAACCTATTTCGTGAGGGAGTGCACTCGGCCACACCGGGGTACAAACCTTGTTAATGTGGGTTTGGATTATGGACACATTTATTCGAAATTTGGGTTGAACTCAACGAAAGTATTCACGACGTATTTCCGGATGTGCTTCGGGCTAAAGATAAATATTAATGTAATTTTATCGACCAAGAATTCTAAAAGTAGAATCGATTAAAGAGTTAATCCACCGAGTCATATTGATGAGGGGTATTTCGGCACACCGTGCCCCAAGTTAATATGAATTTGGATCTTGGAATCATTTATCATAGTTGGGTAGAGGTCACTATGTAAATGCTTTACTTGTTATTTACAAGTATTAATAAAACGATGAATGTTAAGTTTTCCATTATTCCGTTATAATATTGTTCTATTTCTTTACCACTATTTATATACGATATCATTTCGTTTTTGATTCAAATCTCCATTAAAATATCGTAACTAAAGACAAAATTTGAATTTGCTTCTAAAACCTCAAATGAACCATTGCTAAGGATCTCTTGTAAAGAGTATAGATTAAAGTTATTCATTATCAAACAGGTTTTTGATTCTTGACTAACACATCTACTTGCAATGGATTGTTATTCATATACTTAATTGAATTAAGTATCTTGAAGCGATAAATTGTTTTGGTAATTAGATTTGTTGGAATTCGTAATTGACCAAAATAACGCAACCACTTCAATGAAAGTTTTAAGACTAAAACGAACAAATGAAGAGTAATCTTCATAAGATTCAACTTAAATTCTCAAAGCAAAGACTCATTGAAATGAGTGGGAGCATTCTCTTAAACCGTTAAGATGACGACGAGGTTCAAGAAGTAAAGATTATAATGGAATTGATACAAGGTAATGTTAAAGGTAAAGTCGTTGAGAATGACGATACTAAACCTATCAATCCCAACCGATAAAGTTTCCATTGTCTTAAATGTTGGACACGAGAAAGGAAACTACCCCAAATTATTGAAGAATCAACAAGTTAGTTGTGGGACATCTAATGGGATCTTCTTCTTTAAATGTTTATTTGATTAAACATAAATTTTGCTAGTACCACTTCGTCAATATTAGAAACCAATGGAGGTTTTCATCATTATGTTTGAGACATAGGATGATAAGAATATGACGACTAGCAACAATGAAGTCGAGAGATAGAGTAATTGTGTACTCAATCTAGTTTTTGGATTTAAAGTGGTACTTAATTGTGACTATTAAGTGCATCAACTCTAAATAAGAATATAAACTTGTTAAGAGACAAAAGAGGTTTTCACTTTTGTGACCCTATACACCACGATTTGATGTATGGCTAGCCCATTATCAAGGTGATTATATTCTAAACCAAAACTAGAATGATATATCATGTAGATGATGTAAGATTCAAATTGGTAACCCAAGATTAAACCTTAAATTTTGGAATCATGAACGCAAAGAGTTATCAAGCACTCTTGAAACCATTAGATCGTTAATGGTATATGCGTATCTTGTCTTCAAAGCAAGATGTCTCGTGCTTTTTGGTTGAAAAGGAGATCGAGGTTGTAAATCATTGATCCAAAATAGGTTGATCATTTTCTTTTACCAACGATTTAAGTTGACACTAGTGTGTTCACTTAATAAGGTAAATAGAGAAATCTTTGAAGAAGTTCTAAAGTTCAAGGAATCACGATTTAGTCGTGATGGGATTATCAAAGTGAAGACTTTGATATAAGCCAAAGGAAATGTGATATAGTATCACAAATTAATCTCTCTTAAACTCGCATTATGGAAAAATGTGTGATTGGATATGAATTCAATTGCTATTCGATATGGTTTGGACTTCAATCAAGTTACTTTGAGTTACTTGATCCTTTTGGGGATTTTATCATTTTTGTCTAAATTATTTTTCCACTAAATCGTATCATATGAGATATGAAATGGTAAGGGTACCATGTTTGTAAGTTCTCACAAGAAACAAATGCTCATTTTTCCCTTTCAATTTTCACAAGTACGACGGGTTTGCGGCTCATGAAGCTGTCTTTCTAAAATACAAGTTTATTTTAGAAGACAGAGTGGGAGAAATTATTCAAGAGCCACAAAGATGTTATGTCGCAAGAAACTGGACTTTCTTGACTACATGAGACGTTTTGTGTGAGACGTTGTTTCTTTAAAACCTAGGAGGTTAAATTCGTCACTTGTTAAAAATGATGAATTCATGCTACTTTTAAGAAAGTAAAAAGCTTATAACTTACAAAAGAAATTGTTTGATTCAAGTTGATTACTTCTGGAAAGTAATCAACAAATGACTAACATAAGAGTGTTTAAGTCACAACTCAATACAAGGCTTAGAGCCATGAGAATCCGAAATAAAAGGCTTGATTAGTTGCAAAGGGTTTTTGCACTAATAAAGAGAGATTTCAAGGTTTGATTGGTTGCAAAGGGTTTTGCACCAATTGAAATGCTTAAGTCTATTTGGATCTTCTTAGGGATTGTGTTTCATTATTATGAAATACATAGCAAGTGAATCTAAAACCCACTTCTTCAATTAGAAGGAATGTATTCAATACATATCTTGAGTTTTGAAGATTCTTGCAATCCGAAGATAATGTGAAACTTAAGAGAGGGTCTTAAGTAGGACATCAATGAGTTGGAATCAACATTTTGGATCATGTGATAAAACATTTCTCGATAAGTCGAGAAGTTGTGTTTATACATGGAGCTTAGTGGGAGTTACGGAATTTTAATTAGTCCGATATGTGGATGACATATTGATCATTGCGAATGATTTAAGACTTTTGGAGTATTATAATACATCTTGAATATCCGGATTTATGAAGATAAATCCACATGATATTAGCGTCTGTAAGAAGTCTTATGTTGATAAGATTCATGACTAGTTCAATTAAATTGAACATATTTGATTGATTTCATTTGCTTCCGCTGCCGAATCAATTAAAAAGAAATGATGTATAACACTTCATATGCTTTGAGTATGATGAATTGTTTTAAAAAAAAAAAAACGAATTTAAGTAATCTTTACCAAGTAAGCTATAAAGATTACCCTTAAGTGCTTGCAGAAGCATTAAGGAAGTAAAGCAAAGTGTTTATGATGCAATATTGTGTAAGGGTGTTACACAAGTGACAATTGACAATTGAGATTGCGCATGGTTTCTGACAAAACCATAATCAAAACACACTAGGATGGTTAAGATACCATTGTGGCAATGTTAATTAAGAAGTAGATTTTCTAGAATCGTTCTAGGCAATAAAGAACAAATAGGAAATGTTTACAACGGAAATTGAATACACTTGCAATCATGAGATGTGCAAGAGGATGAGTCCCGCACACTGTGAAAACAGTGGGAGTCGCATTCTTAGGCTAAGAGGGCCTATGTCTTGATTGGATCTCGACACGTACTCAGAAAGTTTTGTGATGCAAATGTATGCATTACAAAGGAAAACGAGTATGTAGTAAGGTTGAGTAAGGTACAAGAAATTGATAAAACCTACTAACCAAAGCCTTCTCAAAGGCTAAACATGATGAGTCATGTCATTTCAATTGAATTGAAATGAACAACTACGTACAAGATCAAATTAGATTATAGAATATGAAATAGTAATCAGGCATTGACTATTCATATGTGATAATCGCATTTGTCGTTCGAGTTTTTCTTTAAAAACTCCTTTTATACTTTGTTACATCCAAACGGGTTGTAGTGACAATTGAACCCCGTTAAAGTGAACACGGATTAACATTGTATTCGCCCATAGTCACTTGTATGAGGTGACGTCTCGAAGTGACTAGAGTGTGATGCGATTGATGGCAAGTTCAAGTGCCATAGAGTCATGAGAGATGACTAGTCGATCACATAGGCAGACTGTTAGGAACACTTTGTCGGGCAGTGACCGCTTATAGAGTTCTGGCAAATTTATAAAGCCTGGTCGTGGCGAGAGCTACTATAGTATTCTAATGAGTCGATTCTTTTGACTAAAGACTGTTCACCTAAGATGGCACAGTTTCAGATTAACTTTGATTTGTGTTACTACGACCTTCGTAAATGGGGTCAAATGGGCATATTTTGGGTTATGATGGCTGTGGCTAGTCGAAGGGAATGAGTGCGATAGGAATTGTCCATCCCCTTGTCAGGGTTAAAACAATATCTCAAGGCCACTCGAGGAGTAATGAACTGGAAATGCGTGGCCACGCTCGGAAGGTATCCAGAGTGGATAAATCCGGTCAATCAGTTATTCTCCAGATCGAGGAAACCACTCTCGATATGATCACTTGCAAGTACGACCCGAAAGACACCTTGCATTGAGTGGGAGATAGTAATAGGACAAGAGAATTGGTGATGCACACTTGTCGAGGACAAGTGGGAGATTGTTGGGAAATGTGTCCTGAACAATAGTGCGATCATATGATTTAAATATCATTATTAAATCTCATTTCAAGAATACGGAAGGGATGATACATTACACATATAGTCAACTGGTCCACACATATCGGTAATGATTGGCTGGCTAGAGTTTGACATTACTGTCGTGCGACGGTGGTGATCAGTTGATCCCTTGAGGTCACACCTAAAGGACGATTCCCTTAATTGAAAAGGTTAATTAGTTGTATACCGATACAGATTAATTGATTCCTTAAAATTGAACAATTCGATTTGTGAGAAAGAGAATATTGATATCTTATTGTAATGGGATTAAATAAGATTTAATTTTAGTAATAAAATGCTTTGTTGCTAAAATTATTTATTGTTTGAGAAACAATAAAGATAAGAATGAATGGTTAATTATAATTACAAGAAGTTGTGAATTATAACTATATGACCCATTTTATTTATGTGATCAAGCATCACTTGTCAATTTGTTGTATGTAATTTAATTAATTCATGAAATGATATTTATGTGATAAATATGCATTAAATTGAATAATAACATGTATCATACTACATGTGACATATTGTGTGACAAATGACAAATTGACAAAAATAAAATGGTAGTCCATTTTAAGTAATGGACCGAAAATGTGGGTGTGTTAGTGGGTTTTGGTTGTTTTATTTTAATTGATAAAATAAACATAATGATGCCTACCTACAACTAGTCTTACACATCTTACACACCTACTATTTTTGAGAAGAGAAAAAGGAAAAGATATGATGCCATTTTGAGGCTCCAAACCGTGTACTCCCTCTAATTTATGGGTTGTTGGTTCTTTTCTTTGATTCTCACACTACCATTCAATATACATGCAAGTGTTCATGAATTTCCTCTCTTCTCTCTCTTCTATCTTCATCAAAAAGGATGAGATTTTAATCTAAATTGTTCATTTAAATTACTAAGATTACTAGAAGTAGTATATGAGTATTAGTAATAGATTTTAAGGTAAACTACAATACAAACATCTAGTACATGTTTATTTGTGGGATTAAGGGATTGTCTTGGGTGCTACTAATTGGAGGGCTTCTAATTTGAAGTCAAGAATGTTCATCCATTAATGGAAAGCTCAAGAACTAACAAGAAGGAGATCTTGTTAGTGCCCATTATGACCGAAATCTTTATGGTGAGAAAATGTTTTCTTATCTTATTTTATTAATGTTTGCATGCATAAAATCCACATTTAATTTTATGACAAATTAATTTCGACATATATGAGTATGTTAGTATGTATATAGATCTACATTTCCTTCAATTGGTATCCCTTTACCACTAAAAGGATTTCGAGTCATTTTGCCAAGTAGGCAATATTCGCATGTACCAAATGATTGGTAATCAAATGGTGTAATCACATTAGTCGAAATTAATCTTTTGATGCGATTCTCGTTTATGTGACCTAATCGACAATGCCAAATGAACGCTTCACTTGGGTCACTTGTTTTGAGTTTATTTGATTGTATGTTATAAATATCATTTGTCGGATTTGAGGTCTCTAAAATGTATATGCCATTGATGGAGGAAGCTTGGCTTATAACCAAATCATTCCTTGAAATAGAGCAACGATTGTTCTTAATGACAAAACAAAAACCGTCCATGTCTAGCATGGCGATTGAAATAATGTTTTTAGAGAGCGTAGGAACATAAAAACAATTATGCAAATACAACTCAAAACCGTTTGGCAAAGCTAGAACATAAGTTCCTTTGGATTCGGCCGCTACCCGAGCTCCATTTCCAAGTCGAAGATCCACATCTCCCTTGCTAAGCTTCTCCACATCTCTTAAACCCTGTAAATGATTACAAAGGTGAGAACCACAACCGGTATCTAGTACCCATGTCGTAGTGGAAGTATAATTTATATCAATAACATAAATTTCTTTAGGAATTGTACCTTTTGGAGTAATGAGTCCCTCCCTTATATTTCGCAAATACATAGGGCAATTCCTTAGCCAATGTCCCATGCCATAGCAATAATGGCACTCATCATTAACTTGCTTGAAGTTCTTGATTTTCTTTCCTTTCTTCTTGAACCTCTTGCCCTTTGAAGCAAGAACTTGATTGCTAGAGCTCCCACTAACTTTGGCATCTTTATCTTCCAGAGACAAAGACCCTATAGATTGTGTGAGGTAGTCTTCCTGAGACGGACTCACACGAGGTCTAGTAGTAGTGGGTGGTTTAGAAGTGGTGATGAAATTAAGGTTTCCATCCGAACCTATCCCGAAATGAAGTTCTCTAGTTGTATCGAAATTATTGTTGGAGCATACGTCGTCAAGAACATGGTGATATGACTCAATAGTAATGGGTGCGGTAGCATTTGATGGATTCATTGCACTACAAATATGGAGGAAAGGAAATATTAACATTTGTCCTTTTTAAATCATACTTGCAAATTTAACAAGATATGAACATTTATATAGTGACCTCTACCCAACTATATGAAATGATTCCAAGATCCAAATTCATATTAACTTAGGGCACGGTGTGCCGAAATACCCCTTATTAACATAACTCGGTGGATTAACCTTTTAATCGATTCTACTCTTAGAACTCTTGGTCGATGATATTTACATTAATATTCATCTCTAGCCCGAAACACATCCGGAAATCGTCGTGAATACTTTCGTTGAGTACAACCCAAATTTCGAATAAATGTGTCCATTATCCAAACCCATATCAACTTAGGGCACGGTGTGCCGAAATACCCCTTATTAACATGAATTCGGTGGATAGACATTTATCACCCACTTCCCCTACGTAACAAGGTTTGTACCCCGGTGTGGCCGAGTGCACTCCCTCACGAAATAGGTTTTCATGGTTTCTACTATTTGGTAAGGCTATGTCTCAATTGTTTGTTTTAGCGAGAGGTCATGTCAATTTATTATCTATCACGTTTTAAGTGAACTAAAGCGGTGAACTACGATAATTCGAATTGACACGGTCGATAAACTCGATAAAATAACAATGCATATTGAAGGAAATGTAGATCTATAAGATCTAAGTGTAAGATAAATCCACATGATGTTAATACTATATCCATTTCGGCCACACCGGGGTACAAACCTTGTTACGTAGGGGAAGTGGGTGATAAATGTCTATCCACCGAATTCATGTTGATGAGGGTTTTATCGGCCACACCGTGCCCAAGTTAATGTGGGTTTGGATCATGGACACATTTATTCGAAATTTGGATTGAACTCAACAAAAGTTTTTCGATAAGGGTTTCATCGGCCACACCGTCCCCTTGTTGAATGTGTTTTGGGCTAAAGATAAATGTTAATGTAATATTATCGACCAAGAGTTCTAAAAGTAGAATCGATTAAAGCGTTAATCCACCGAGTTATATTGATAAGGGTTTCATCGGCCACACCGTGCCCAAGTTAATATGAATTTGGGTCTTGGAATCATTTATCATAGTTGGGTAGAGGTCACTATGTAAATGCTTTACTTGTTATTTACAAGTATTAATAAAACGATAAATGTTAAGTTTTCCACTATTCCGTTTTTATATTGTTCTATTTCTTTACCACAATTCATATACGATATCATTTCGTTTTTGATTCAAATCTCCATTAAAATATCGTAACTAAAGACAAATATGAATTTGCTTCTAAAACCTCAAATGAACCATTGATAAGGATCTCTTGTAAAGAGTATAGATTAAAGTTATTCATTATCAAACAGGTTTTTGATTCATGACTAACACTTCTACTTACAATGGATTATGTTTCATATACTTAATTGAATTAAGTACCTTGATGCGATAAATTGTTTTGGTGATTAGATTTTCAGAATTCGTAATTGACCAAAATAACGCAACCACTTCAATGAAAGTTTTAAGACTAAAACGAACAAATGAAGAGTAATCTTCATGAATTCAATTTTGCTTCTCAAAGCAAAGACTCATTGAAATGAGTGGGAGCATTCTCTTAAACCGTTAAGATGAGAACGAGGTTCAAGAAGTAAAGATAATAATGGTATTGATACAAGGTAATGTTAAAAGTAAAGTTGTTGAGAATGACGATACTAAAACCTATCAATCCCAACCGATAAAGTTTCCATTGTCTTAAATGTTAGACACGAGAAAGGAAACTACCCCAAATTATTGAAGAATCAACAAATTAGTTGTGGGACACCTAATAGGACCTTCTTCGTTAAATGTTTATTTGATTAAACATAAATTTTGCTAGTATTACTTCGTCAATATTAGAAACCGATGGTGGTTTTCATCATTATGTTTGATACATAGGATGATTAGAATATGACGACTAGCAACAATGAAGTCAAGAGATAGAGTCATTGTGTACCAAATCTAGTTTTCGGGTTTGGAGTTGTACTTAATTGTGACTATTAAGTACATAAACTCTAAATAAGAATACAATTTGTTAAAGATACAAAAGAGGTTTCACTTTTGTGACCCTATACACCATGATTTGATGTATGGCTAGCCCATCATCAAGGTGATTATATTCTAAACCAAACTAGAATGATATATCATGAAGATGATGCAAGACTCAAATTGGTAACCCAAGATTAAACCTTAATTTCTGGAATGATGAACGCAAAGAGTTATCGAGTACTCTTGAAACCATTAGATTGTTAATGGAATATGCGTATCTTGTATTCAAAGCAAGATGTCTCGTGCCTTTTGGTTGAAAAGGAGATCGAGTTTGTAAATCATCGATCCAAAATAGGTTGATCATTTTCTTTTACCAACGATTTAAGTTGACGCTAATATGTTCACTTAATAAGGTAAATAGAGAAATCTTTGAAGAAGTTCAAGAGTTCAAGGAATCACGATTTAGTCGTGATGGGACTATCAAAGTGAAGACTTTGATATAAGCCAAAGGAAATGTGATATAGTATCACAAGTTAATCTCTCTTAGCACGCATTATGAAATAATGTGTGGATGGATAAGAAATCAAACGCTATTCGATATGGTTTGAACTTCAATCAAGTTACTTTGAGTTACTTGATCCTTTTGGGGATTTTATCATTTTGTCTAAAATTATTTTTCCACTAAATCGAATCATATGAGATATGAAATGGTAAGGGTACCATGTTTGTAAGTTTTCACAAGAAACAAATACTCAATTTTTCCCTTTCAATTATCACGAGTACGACGGGTTTGTGGCTCGTGAAGCTGTCTTTCTAAAATACAAGTTTATTTTTGAAGACAGAGTGGGAGAAATTATTCAAGAGCCACAAAGAATGTTATGTAACAAGAAACTGGTCTTTCTTGGCTACATGAGATGTTTTGTGTAAGACATTGTTTCTTTAAAACCTAGGAGGTTAAAGTTCGTCACTTGTTGAAAATGATGAATTCATGCTACTTTTAAGAAAGCAAAGAGCTTATAACTTACAAGAGAAATCGTTTGATTCACATTGATTACTTCTAGAAAGTAATGAACATATGACTTACATGAGAGTGTTTAAGTCACAACTCACTACAAGGCTTAGAGCCATGAAAATCCAATATAAAAGGCTCGATTAGTTGCAAAGGGTTTTGCACTAATAAAGAGAGATTTCAAGGTTTGATTGGTTGCAAAGGGTTTTGCACCAGTTGAAATGCTTAAGTCTATTTGGATCTTCTTAGGGATTGTGTTTCATTATGAGGTTATGAAATACATATCGAGTGAATATAAAACCCACTTCTTCAATAGAAGGAATGTATTCAATACATATATGAATATGTTAGTGAATATGAATCTACATTTCCTTCAATTGAAAGAAATGTAGATTCGTATACATATTAACATACTCTTATATGTCTAAATAATTTGTCATAAAATTAATTACGGATCTTATGCATGCAAACAATAAAATAAATAGAGGAGAAATCATGTCCTTACATTGTAAATTTCGGCTATTAGGGCACAAGAGAGATCACCTTTCTCTTCTTGTTCTTGAGCTTTTCCAATGGAAGAACAAAGATCTAAGTGTAAGATCTCTCCCTATGTATTATACCCAAGGCTCCTCTTAATTAAATTAATATTACAAATACTAGTTATAATATTAATTCTTAGTAGAAAATTGAACCAAAATAATATTGAACACTTGAATTATTTCGGTTTATGTAAGAGAGAAAGAGAGGATTTTTCTTCTTACTTGAACTTGTATTTTTGGATGAAATGAATAGAATGAAAATAATACACTACCTTTAGTATATTATTAGGCAAAATTAAAGAAAAACAATGATAGTTTTTCTTCCCCAAAACCGTGTAAGAGGAGGGCTATTGGGGAGCCAATGCATGGTAAATTTGTTCTTCACAAGGAACAATAGGCTTGCATGCCTAGACTTGCTTTTTCATCATTATGTTTTTTCAACTAAATAAAACAATTAACTAGCTTAATGTTCCCCAATTTTTCGGCACTTTTGGTAATATGGAATCCATATTATTTTTTGTCAATTGTCTATATGTTACATGTCATATGTCACATATAATTGTCATGTATTTTTAACATATTAAAAATCAACGTATTAATAAAAATACGTCACATACAAAAATCGACTTAGTAATTTCATAATTACTTGTGCCAAAATATTTTACCATTTATAAATCACAACAGATTGTATTTATAACAATTCATTAAAATTTAATTGTTACATTAAACAATTTATTTCATCCGAGTAATTATACAATTTAATTACTTAGACCGTATCTTATTTAATCACATTTAAATATGATACGTAAATTTTACTTCCAAAATCGTCTGTCAATTTTCAAGTAATTTAATTAACTCGCAACATTATACGATTAATTAAATAATCAATTAAGAGTATTGCCCTTTAGGTATGACCTAGGGGTCAACTGATCACCACCGTCACACGACAATAATGTCAAACTCTAGTCAACCAATCATTACCGATATATGTTGACCGATTTGAAGAACAATATTACTTCCCAATTGTATTCTTAAAATGAGATTTTAATAATGATATTTAAATCACATGATCGCACTATTGTTGAGGACACATTTCCCAACAATCTCCCACTTGTCCTCGACAAGTGTGCGTCACCAATTCTCTTGTCCTATTACTATCTCCCACTCAATGCAAGGTGTCTTTCAGGTCGTACTTGCAAGTGATCATATCGAGAGTGGTTTCCTCGATCCGGAGAATAAGCGATTGACCGGATTTATCCACACCTGGATACCCTCCGAGCGTGGCCACGCATTTCGATTCATTGCTCCTCGAGTGGCCCCGAGATATTGTTATAACCCTGACAAGGGGTGGACAATTCCTATCGCACTCATTCCCTTCGACTAGCCACAGCCATCATAACCCAAAATATGCCCATTTGACCCCATTTACGAAGGTCGTAGTAACACAAATAAAAGTTAATCAAATCGTGCCATCTTAGGCGAATAGTCTCTAGTCAAAAGAATCGACTCATTAGAACACTATAGTAGCTCTCGCCACGACCAGGCTATATAAATTTGCCAGAACTCTATAAGCGGTCATTAGGCCCGACAAAAATGTTCCTGTGATGCCTATGTGATCGACTAGTCATCTCACATGACCGTATGGCACTTGAACTTGCCATCAATCGCCTCACACTCTAGTCACTTCGAGACGTCACCTCATATAAGTAACTATGGGCAAAACAATGTTAATCCATGTTCACTTTAACGGGGTTCAATTGTCTCTACAACCCGTTTGGATGTAACAAAGTATAAATTAAGGATAAAAGACAAATGTGATTATGAACATGAACAAAAACAACACTTTTATTTCATTTCAAAATCTAACAAAAATTTGGTACACGTTTAAGTCCCATGGACGCAACATGCCCATCATGCTTAGCTTGCGATAAAGGCTTGGTGAGCGGATCGGCTATGTTGTCATCCGTCCCAACCTTACAAATCGCAATTTCCTTTCTTTCAATGAAATCTCTTATTACATGATACTTTCTAAGTACATGTCTAGATCTATTACTAGACTTTGGCTCCTTAGCTTGGAAGATCGTCCCACTATTATCACAATAGAGAGTGATGGGATCATCGGCGGTAGGTACTACTTTTAGACCTTCCGTGAATTGCTTGATCCACATAGCTTCCTTGGCGACTTCGATCTTTGCTATGTACTCACCTCCGTTGTTGAATCCGCATGATTCTGACTTCCTTGAAGCTTCTCCCTTACGGCACCACCGTTGAGCATAAACACGAAACCAGACTTGTGATTTCATGTCATCTCTATCTGTTTGAAAACTTGACTCCGTGTATCCTGTAACACGCAACTCAGTGTCTCCTCCAAACACAAGGATAGAATCCTTAGTTCTTCTCAAGTACTTAAGGATGTTCTTGACAAAGCAATCCGTGACTCTCACCTGGATTTGCTTGATATCTACTTGTCATGCTCAAGGCATACGAGACATCGGGACGTGTGCATATCATGGCATACATGATTGATCCAACAGCGGAAGCGTAAGGGATCAACTTCATGCGTTCAACATCATGGGGTTCGGAGGGACATTGAGTCGTGCTCAATATCGTTCCGGTTACCATAGGTACCAAACCCCTTTTGGATTTGTCCATGTTGAATCGTCGAAGAATCTTATCAACATAAGACTCTTGACTTAGTGCCAATATCCTCTTGGGCCTATCTCTATAGATCCGGATACCTAATATGCGTTGTGCCTCTCCTAAGTCCTTCATTTGGAAGTGGTTACCTAACCACTTCTTAACAGAAGACAACATTGGAATATCATTTCCAATGAGTAGTATGTCATCGACATACAAGATTAGGAACACAACATTGCTCCCACTGAATTTCATGTATAAACATGGTTCCTCAACATTTCGAGTGAAACCATTTTCTTTTATAACATGATTGAATCGATGATTCCAACTTCTAGATGCTTGCTTAAGACCATAAATGGATCTCTTAAGCTTGCACACTTTGTTAGGATTTTTAGAATCAACAAAACCTTCGGGTTGTATCATGTACACCTCCTCTTCTAAATGCCCATTTAGAAAAGCGGTTTTGACATCCATTTGCCAAATTTCATAATCATGAAATGCGGCGATCGCTAACAAAATCCGTATGGATCTTAGCATGGCTACGGGGCAAATGTCTCATCATAATGGAGACCTTGGACTTGGGTAAATCCTTTTGCCACTAGCCTAGCTTTGTAGACATCGTCATGTCCTTCTATGCCATTCTTGACTTTGAATATCCATTTGCATTGAAGGGGTCTTGCCCCTTTAGGCAAATCTACCAAGTCCCAAACTTGGTTTTCAAGCATAGAATCCATTTCGGACTTCATGGCTTCAAGCCATAAGTTGGAATTAGGACTAGAGATTGCGGTCTTGTAGGTAGCGGGCTCGTCACTCTCTATAAGCAACACATCAAGTGTTCCATCTTCCTCGATAAGTCCCACATATCGATCCGGATGACGTGAAACACGGCCCGTTCTTCTAAGAGGAGGAGGAATAACCGTATTAGACGACGAAGGAACTTCTTCTTGCGCCTCTATCTCGGTTTGTGGCTCTTGAACTTCATCAAGTTCAAAATTTCTCCCACTCTGTCTCCTAGAAATAAAATCACTTTCTAGGAAGACAAAGATCGCGAGACACAAACACTTTGTTCTCTTGAGGCTTATAGAAGTAATAGCCTCGTGAGGCCATGGGATAACCTACAAAAATGCATTTTTCGGATCGTGGTGCCAATTTGTTGTCATTTCTAATTTTGACATAAGCATCACAACCCCAAATTTTCATATGGGATAGATTTGGAACCTTTTCTTTCCATACCTCATATGGAGTCTTTTTGATTTGCTTTGGTTGGACTTACGTTCAAAGATTTTATTGCGGTTTGAATTGCAAATCCCCAAAACGAGTTTGGTAACTCGGTTTGACTCATCATGGATCGAACCATATCAAGTAAGGTTCGATTTCTCCTTTCGGCAACACCATTAAGTTGTGGTGTTCCGAGTGGAGTAAGTTGTGATATAATACCACGACTTTTCAAGTGTGAATCAAATTCAAGGCTAAGGTATTCTCCACCACGATCGGATCGTAGTGCCTTAATCCTTTTGTTCAATTGGTTCTCTACTTCGTTTTGAAATTCCGTGAATTTCTCAAAAGCTTCACTCTTATGTTTCATTAAATAGATATACCCATATCTACTTAAATCATCGGTGAAGGTTATGAAGTAGTCATAATTACCACGAGCGGTGATAGTCATTGGTCCACATACATCGGTGTGTATGAGTCCCAATAGCTCACTAGCTCGTGTCCCTTTACCACTAAAAGGATTTCGAGTCATTTTGCCAAGTAGGCAATATTCGCATGTACCAAATGATTGGTAATCAAATGGTGTAATCACATTAGTCGAAATTAATCTTTTGATGCGATTCTCGTTTATGTGACCTAATCGACAATGCCAAATGAACGCTTCACTTGGGTCACTTGTTTTGAGTTTCTTTGATTGTATGTTATAAATATCATTTGTCGGATTTGAGGTCTCTAAAATGTATATGCCATTGATGGAGGAAGCTTGGCCTATAACCAAATCATTCCTTGAAATAGAGCAACGATTGTTCTTAATGACAAAACAAAAACCGTATGTATATATCTCTGATACCAATTGAAAGAAAATTGTGATTATAAAATGTTGAAATCACGCAAATCCGTAAAAACCGAGTAATATACGATATTGGCTAATTAAAAGGCGATTTAGCATAAAAATTGAGCATGTTCATACATATTATAATGCTGCATTTTCTTTATGATTGTCATAATTTTAATTTATGTAATTTTGAATTATGTAATTTTACTTAGTATGGCCTTAGATTTAATTGGTATTTCCCGAAATGTATGGGAATATCGATTCGGTTGTAATTTTTAATTGTGATCTCGTATCACCGTTTTGTAATTTAATAGATTTATTTTATTTTAGTTACAAATGTATAATAGGAAATTATGTAATTTATTATATAATTTTATTCATTCCGGAGTTCCAAAAGACGGATTACTTCAAGAATGGCGATACATAAAGACGGTGTTACCTCGAGATGCGTGCCACAACCGAAGTTCAAGGGACCAATGGAGTTGGTTTCCGAATATGTAATAGATTCATAATTTTTCTATTTTAGGAAAGGCCATACTAGGATTTATTTACTTTTATGCTTGCATTTTATTTTATGTCACATGCATCGCTAAATCGCCATAACTAAACATGCATTGTTATTTTATCGAGTTTATCGACCGTGTCAATTCGAATTATCGTAGTTCACCGCTTTAGTTCACTTAAAACGTGATAGATAATAAATTGACATGACCTCTCGCTAAAACAAACAATTGAGACATAGCCTTACCAAATAGTAGAAACCATGAAAACCTATTTCGTGAGGGAGTGCACTCGGCCACACCGGGGTACAAACCTTGTTACGTAGGGGAAGTGGGTGATAAATGTCTATCCACCGAATTCATGTTAATAAGGGGTATTTCGGCACACCGTGCCCTAAGTTGATATGGGTTTGGATAATGGACACATTTATTCGAAATTTGGGTTGTACTCAACGAAAGTATTCACGACGATTTCCGGATGTGTTTCGGGCTAGAGATGAATATTAATGTAAATATCATCGACCAAGAGTTCTAAGAGTAGAATCGATTAAAAGGTTAATCCACCGAGTTATGTTAATAAGGGGTATTTCGGCACACCGTGCCCTAAGTTAATATGAATTTGGATCTTGGAATCATTTCATATAGTTGGGTAGAGGTCACTATATAAATGTTCATATCTTGTTAAATTTGCAAGTATGATTTAAAAAGGACAAATGTTAATATTTCCTTTCCTCCATATTTGTAGTGCAATGAATCCATCAAATGCTACCGCACCCATTACTATTGAGTCATATCACCATGTTCTTGACGACGTATGCTCCAACAATAATTTCGATACAACTAGAGAACTTCATTTCGGGATAGGTTCGGATGGAAACCTTAATTTCATCACCACTTCTAAACCACCCACTACTACTAGACCTCGTGTGAGTCCGTCTCGGGAAGACTACCTCACACAATCTATAGGGTCTTTGTCTCTGGAAGATAAAGATGCCAAAGTTAGTGGGAGCTCTAGCAATCAAGTTCTTGCTTCAAAGGGCAAGAGGTTCAAGAAGAAGGGAAAGAAAATCAAGAACTTCAAGCAAGTTAATGATGAGTGCCATTATTGCTATGGCATGGGACATTGGCTAAGGAATTGCCCTATGTATTTGCGAAATATAAGGGAGGGACTCATTACTCCAAAAGGTACAATTCCTAAAGAAATTTATGTTATTGATATAAATTATACTTCCACTACGACATGGGTACTAGATACCGGTTGTGGTTCTCACCTTTGTAATCATTTACGGGGTTTAAGAGATGTGGAGAGGCTTAGCAAGGGAGATGTGGATCTTCGACTTGGAAATGGAGCTCGGGTAGCGGCCGAATCCAAAGGAACTTATGTTCTAGCTTTGCCAAACGGTTTTGAGTTGTATTTGCATAATTGTTTTTATGTTCCTACGCTCTCTAAAAACATTATTTCAATCGCCATGCTAGACATGGACGGTTTTTGTTTTGTCATTAAGAACAATCGTTGCTCTATTTCAAGGAATGATTTGGTTATAAGCCAAGCTTCCTCCATCAATGGCATATACATTTTAGAGACCTCAAATCCGACAAATGATATTTATAACATACAATCAAAGAAACTCAAAACAAGTGACCCAAGTGAAGCGTTCATTTGGCATTGTCGATTAGGTCACATAAACGAGAATCGCATCAAAAGATTAATTTCGACTAATGTGATTACACCATTTGATTACCAATCATTTGGTACATGCGAATATTGCCTACTTGGCAAAATGACTCGAAATCCTTTTAGTGGTAAAGGGACACGAGCTAGTGAGCTATTGGGACTCATACACACCGATGTATGTGGACCAATGACTATCACCGCTCGTGGTAATTATGACTACTTCATAACCTTCACCGATGATTTAAGTAGATATGGGTATATCTATTTAATGAAACATAAGAGTGAAGCTTTTGAGAAATTCACGGAATTTCAAAACGAAGTAGAGAACCAATTGAACAAAAGGATTAAGGCACTACGATCCGATCGTGGTGGAGAATACCTTAGCCTTGAATTTGATTCACACTTGAAAAGTCGTGGTATTATATCACAACTTACTCCACCCGGAACACCACAACTTAATGGTGTTGCCGAAGGAGGAATCGAACCTTACTTGATATGGTTCGATCCATGATGAGTCAAACCGAGTTACCAAACTCGTTTTGGGGATTTGCAATTCAAACCGCAATAAAATCTTTGAACGTAAGTCCAACCAAAGCAATTGAAAAGACTCCATATGAGATATGGAAAGAAAAGGTTCCAAATCTATCCCATATGAAAATTTGGGGTTGTGATGCTTATGTCAAAATTAGAAATGACAACAAATTGGCACCACGATCCGAAAAATGCATTTTTGTAGGTTATCCCATGGCCTCACGAGGCTATTACTTCTATAAGCCTCAAGAGAACAAAGTGTTTGTGTCTCGCGATCTTTGTCTTCCTAGAAAGTGATTTTATTTCTAGGAGACAGAGTGGGAGAAATTTTGAACTTGATGAAGTTCAAGAGCCACAAACCGAGATAGAGGCGCAAGAAGAAGTTCCTTCGTCGTCTAATACGGTTATTCCTCCTCCTCTTAGAAGAACGGGCCGTGTTTCACGTCATCCGGATCGATATGTGGGACTTATCGAGGAAGATGGAACACTTGATGTGTTGCTTATAGAGAGTGACGAGCCCGCTACCTACAAGACCGCAATCTCTAGTCCTAATTCCAACTTATGGCTTGAAGCCATGAAGTCCGAAATGGATTCTATGCTTGAAAACCAAGTTTGGGACTTGGTAGATTTGCCTAAAGGGGCAAGACCCCTTCAATGCAAATGGATATTCAAAGTCAAGAATGGCATAGAAGGACATGACGATGTCTACAAAGCTAGGCTAGTGGCAAAAGGATTTACCCAAGTCCAAGGTCTCCATTATGATGAGACATTCGCCCCCGTAGCCATGCTAAGATCCATACGGATTTTGTTAGCGATCGCCGCATTTCATGATTATGAAATTTGGCAAATGGATGTCAAAACCGCTTTTCTAAATAGGCATTTAGAAGAGGAGGTGTACATGATACAACCCGAAGGTTTTGTTGATTCTAAAAATCCTAACAAAGTGTGCAAGCTTAAGAGATCCATTTATGGTCTTAAGCAAGCATCTAGAAGTTGGAATCATCGATTCAATCATGTTATAAAAGAAAATGGTTTCACTCGAAATGTTGAGGAACCATGTTTATACATGAAATTCAGTGGGAGCAATGTTGTGTTCCTAATCTTGTATGTCGATGACATACTACTCATTGGAAATGATATTCCAATGTTGTCTTCTGTTAAGAAGTGGTTAGGTAACCACTTCCAAATGAAGGACTTAGGAGAGGCACAACGCATATTAGGTATCCGGATCTATAGAGATAGGCCCAAGAGGATATTGGCACTAAGTCAAGAGTCTTATGTTGATAAGATTCTTCGACGATTCAACATGGACAAATCCAAAAGGGGTTTGGTACCTATGGTAACCGGAACGATTTTGAGCGGACTCAATGTCCCTCCGAACCCCATGATGTTGAACGCATGAAGTTGATCCCTTACGCTTCCATTGTTGGATCAATCATGTATGCCATGATATGCACACGTCCCGATGTCTCGTATGCCTTGAGCATGACAAGTAGATATCAAGCAAATCCGGTGAGAGTCATCGGATTGCTGTCAAGAACATCCTTAAGTACTTGAGAAGAACTAAGGATTCTATCCTTGTGTTTGGAGGAGACACCGAGTTGCGTGTTACTGGATACACGGACTCAAGTTTTCAAACAGATAGAGATGACATGAAATCACAAGCTGGTTTCGTGTTTATGCTCAACGGTGGTGCCGTAAGTTGGAGAAGCTTCAAGGAAGTCAGAATCGCGGATTCAACAATGGAGGTGAGTACATAGCAAAGCATCGAAGCGCCAAGGAAGCTATGTGGATCAAGCAATTCACGGAAGGTCTAAAAGTAGTACCTACCGCCGATGATCCCATCACTCTCTATTGTGATAATAGTGGGACGATCTTCCAAGCTAAGGAGCCAAAGTCTAGTAATAGATCTAGACATGTACTTAGAAAGTATCATGTAATAAGAGATTTCATTGAAAGAAAGGAAATTGCGATTTGTAAGGTTGGGACGGATGACAACATAGCCGATCCGCTCACCAAGCCTTTATCGCAGCTAAGCATGATGGGCATGTTGCGTCCATGGGACTTAAACGTGTACCAAATTTTTGTTAGATTTTGAAATGAAATAAAAGTGTTGTTTTTGTTCATGTTCATAATCACATTTGTCTTTTATCCTTAATTTATACTTTGTTACATCCAAACGGGTTGTAGAGACAATTGAACCCCGTTAAAGTGAACATGGATTAACATTGTTTTGCCCATAGTTACTTATATGAGGTGACGTCTCGAAGTGACTAGAGTGTGAGGCGATTGATGGCAAGTTCAAGTGCCATACAGTCATGTGAGATGACTAGTCGATCACATAGGCGGACTGTTAGGAACATTTTTTCGGGCCTTATGACCGCTTATAGAGTTCGGCAAATTTATATAGCCTGGTCGTGGCGAGAGCTACTATAGTGTTCTAATGAGTCGATTCTTTTGACTAGAGACTATTCGCCTAAGATGGCACAATTTCAGATTAACTTTGATTTGTGTTACTACGACCTTCGTAAATGGGGTCAAATGGGCATATTTTGGGTTATGATGGTGTGGCTAGTCGAAGGGAATGAGTGCGATAGGAATTGTCCACCCCTTGTCGGTTATAACAATATCTCGGGGCCACTCGAGGAGCAATGAACTGGAAATGCGTGGCCACGCTCGGAGGGTATCTAGTGTGGATAAATCCGGTCAATCGGTTATTCTCGGATCGAGGAAACCACTCTCGATATGATCACTTGCAAGTACGACCTGAAAGACACCTTGCATTGAGTGGGAGATAGTAATAGGACAAGAGAATTGGTGACGCACACTTGTCGAGGACAAGTGGGAGATTGTTGGGAAATGTGTCCTCAACAATAGTGCGATCATGTGATTTAAATATCATTATTAAAATCTCATTTTAAGAATACAATTGGGAAGTAATATTATTCTTGTCAACCTGGTCAACATATATCGGTAATGATTGGCTGACTAGAGTTTGACATTACTGTCGTGTGACGGTGGTGATCAGTTGACCCCCTAGGTCATACCTAAAGGGGAATACTCTTAATTGATTATTTAATTAATCGTATAATGTTGCGAGTTAATTAAATTGCTTAAAATTGACGGATGATTTTGTGAGTATAATTTACGTATCTTATTGTAGATATGATTAAATAAGACGCGGTCTAAGTAATCGAATTATTTTATTACTTGGATGAAATTATTGTTTACAGAAACAAATGAAACGGAATGAATAAATTATTATAAATACAGAATGTTGTAGTTTATAATTTGGAAACATTTTTGGTACGAGTAATTACGAATTACTAGTCAATTTTGTAAATGACATATTTTATGAGTATGTTGATTTTTAATATGATAAAAATACATTACATTGTAACATGTCATGTAACATGTTACATGTGACAAATTTGACAAATGACAAAATAAAATGGTTTCTCCATTTTATACTTAAAACCGAAAATATGGGTGGGTATATAGTTTATATTGTGTTATTTATTTTAAATGGAAACACAATCATGAAACTAGGTAGTAGGCTTTGCATGCTTGGTCTCTTGTGAAGAGCAAAAATGAAAGCTATTGGGCAACCTACCCAAGGCCTTTTTTTCGGCCATAATGAAGAGAAAAGAAAGAGTTTTCTTTTCCTAATCAATTCATTCATTCAACATCTTATTTTCTAGTGTAAGAAAATTAAAAATGCTCTCTACATCTTATGAGATTTCTAGAGAAATAAAATCACAAAATCCTCTTCTCTCTCAACCGAAATTTATGAGAGATCAAAAACATTTTGTGTCATTTTTAAGTAAGACTAATAATAATTCTAGATCACATTATTTTTAGTCTTTAAGATGTATTCCTTGGGTATATGCTTTTGGGAGGGATTCTACACTTGAATCCTTGTTCTTCCATTTGGAAAGCTCAAGAACAAGTGAGTAGGTGAACTCACTTGTGCCCATAAATCCGAATATCACATGGTGAGATATAGATTTTTCCATCTCTTTATTTAATGTTTGCATGCATAAGACCTTTATTAATTTTATGACAAATTAATTTATAAACATATATGAATATGTTAGTGTATATGAATCTACATTTCTTTCAATCGGTATCAAGAGCCACGGTTGTTTGCATGCAAATTGGTTAAAAGTTTTTCCGAGTTATATGAATAACAAATAAAACTTGTAAAATTTGTGTTATTATGATATATCACGAAATAATTACATGCATGTTAATATTTCTGGTCCTAAAGTGTTTTAGGATATTTTGGTTAATTTTTCGGATTTTTAATGTTCATATTTAACAATAATGGCATTTAAATGTGATTTTATGAGTAAAAATGTCATTTTTGGTCGAAAATTAGCTATACTTCGAATTTTCACTTGGTTTTTGGATATGTTGTTACATATATTATTTTGAGATAACCTATAAATTTTCATAATTTTTGGACTTGTTATGCTCGAAAAATGAATTTTTCATCATTAAATTCGGATTTAAGAGAAAAATAGGTTAATATGAGTTAAATTTCGAATCTGGTCATAGAAAATTAATATGTTGTCACATGCAATTTTACAAGATGTGTGTAAAATAATTGGCTATAAAGAAGTCTTTTAGCATGATTTATGAATTTTTGAAGAAAAATGGCATAAATAGTGACATTATTAGTTGAAAATTAATAAAATATAATCTATGACTTAGGAAAAACATCTAATGTTGCATTTTATTATATTTTTCAGATCTAAAAATTGAAAAGTTAATGAAAATAATTTTTCCATGTTTTTATGATTATTTTATTAAATATCGATAAACCGCAACATTGTTTTTCTGGAAAAATTTCGAAATTTTTAACCTAAGATTTTGAACATTATGAGTGTCATGGATTTTTCCAGAATGTTCATGAATTTAAATTTCAAATTTTGAATTTATTTGAAATTTTTGGATTTATTTGAAGTTTAATAGCTTATTTTTGTAATTTTTGGTCCTTTTATGAACAATTTTATAAATAAAGGTTAATTATGGTCAAATTATTAGTGAAGACTATATTTTGAGTCCTAAGAGGTTAGGGTAATTAACTTATGCATAAATATGAGTTTGTGCATTTTTGTGATTATAAAATGTTGAAATCACGCAAATCCGTAAAAACCGAGTAATATACGATATTGGCTAATTAAAAGGCGATTTAGCATAAAATTGAGCATGTTCATACATATTATAATGCTGCATTTTCTTTATGATTGTCATAATTTTAATTTATGTAATTTTGAATTATGTAATTTTACTTAGTATGGCCTTAGATTTAATTGGTATTTCCCGAAATGTATGGGAATATCGATTCGGTTGTAATTTTTAATTGTGATCTCGTATCACCGTTTTGTAATTTAATAGATTTATTTTATTTTAGTTACAAATGTATAATAGGAAATTATGTAATTTATTATGTAATTTTATTCATTCCGGAGTTCCAAAAGACGGATTTCTTCAAGAATGACGATACATAAAGACGGTGTTACCTCGAGATGTGTGCCACAACCGAAGTTCAAGGGACCAATGGAGTTGGTTTCCGAATATGTAATAGATTAAGAGTTTTTCTATTTTAGGAAAGGCCACACTAGGATTTATTTATTTTTATGCTTGCATTTTATTTTATGTCACATGCATCGCTAAATCACCATAACTAAACATGCATTGTCTTTTATCGAGTTTATCGACCGTGTCAATTCAAATTATCGTAGTTCACCGCTTTAGTTCACTTAAAACGTGATAGATAATAAATTGACATGACCTCTCGCTAAAATAAACAATTGAGACTTAGCCTTACCAAATAGTAGAAACCATGAAAACCTATTTCGTGAGGGAGTGCACTCGGCCACACCTGGGTACAAACCTTGTTACGTAGGGGAAGTGGGTGATAAATGTCTATCCACCGAATTCATGTTGATGAGGGTTTTATCGGCCACACCGTGCCCAAGTTAATGTGGGTTTGGATCATGGACACATTTATTCGAAATTTGGATTGAACTCAACAAAAGTTTTTCGATAAGGGTTTCATCGGCCACACCGTCCCCTTGTTGAATGTGTTTTGGGCTAAAGATAAATGTTAATGTAATATTATCGACCAAGAGTTCTAAAAGTAGAATCGATTAAAGCGTTAATCCACCGAGTTATATTGATAAGGGTTTTACCGGCCACACCGTGCCCAAGTTAATATGAATTTGGGTCTTGGAATCATTTATCATAGTTGGGTAGAGGTCACTATGTAAATGCTTTACTTGTTATTTACAAGTATTAATAAAACTATAAATGTTAAGTTTTCCACTATTCCGTTTTTATATTGTTCTATTTCTTTACCACAATTCATATACGATATCATTTCGTTTTTTGATTCAAATCTCCATTAAAATATCGTAACTAAAGACAAATATGAATTTGCTTCTAAAACCTCAAATGAACCATTGATAAGGATCTCTTGTAAAGAGTATAGATTAAAGTTATTCATTATCAAACAGGTTTTGATTCTTGACTAACACTTCTACTTACAATGGATTATGTTTCATATACTTAATTGAATTAAGTACCTTGATGCGATAAATTGTTTTGGTGATTAGATTTTAAGAATTCGTAATTGACCAAAATAACGCAACCACTTCAATGAAAGTTTTAAGACTAAAACGAACAAATGAAGAGTAATCTTCATGAATTCAATTTTGCTTCTCAAAGCAAAGACTCATTGAAATGAGTGGGAGCATTCTCTTAAACCGTTAAGATGAGAACGAGGTTCAAGAAGTAAAGATAATAATGGTATTGATACAAGGTAATGTTAAAAGTAAAGTTGTTGAGAATGACGATACTAAAACCTATCAATCCCAACCGATAAAGTTTCCATTGTCTTAAATGTTAGACACGAGAAAGGAAACTACCCCAAATTATTGAAGAATCAACAAATTAGTTGTGGGACACCTAATAGGATCTTCTTCTTTAAATGTTTATTTGATTAAACATAATTTTTGCTAGTACCACTTCGTCAATATTAGAAACCAATGGAGGTTTTCATCATTGTACTTGATACATAGGATGATTAGAATATGACGACTAGCAACAATCATATTGAGAGATAGAGTCATTGTGTAATCAATCTAGTTTTGGGTTTGGAGTTGTACTTAATTGTGACTATTAAGTACATAAACTCTAAATAAGAATACAATTTGTTAAAGATACAAAAGAGGTTTCACTTTTGTGACCCTATACACCATGATTTGATGTATGGCTAGCCCATCATCAAGGTGATTATATTCTAAACCAAACTAGAATGATATATCATGAAGATGATGCAAGACTCAAATTGGTAACCCAAGATTAAACCTTAATTTTTGGAATGATGAACGCAAAGAGTTATCGAGTACTCTTGAAACCATTAGATTGTTAATGGAATATGCGTATCTTGTATTCAAAGCAAGATGTCTCGTGCCTTTTGGTTGAAAAGGAGATCGAGTTTGTAAATCATCGATCCAAAATAGGTTGATCATTTTCTTTTACCAACGATTTAAGTTGACGCTAATATGTTCACTTAATAAGGTAAATAGAGAAATCTTTGAAGAAGTTCAAGAGTTCAAGGAATCACGATTTAGTCGTGATGGGACTATCAAAGTGAAGACTTTGATATAAGCCAAAGGAAATGTGATATAGTATCACAAGTTAATCTCTCTTAGCACGCATTATGAAATAATGTGTGGATGGATAAGAAATCAAACGCTATTCGATATGGTTTGAACTTCAATCAAGTTACTTTGAGTTACTTGATCCTTTTGGGGATTTTATCATTTTGTCTAAAATTATTTTTCCACTAAATCGAATCATATGAGATATGAAATGGTAAGGGTACCATGTTTGTAAGTTTTCACAAGAAACAAATACTCAATTTTTCCCTTTCAATTATCACGAGTACGACGGGTTTGTGGCTCGTGAAGCTGTCTTTCTAAAATACAAGTTTATTTTTGAAGACAGAGTGGGAGAAATTATTCAAGAGCCACAAAGAATGTTATGTAACAAGAAACTGGTCTTTCTTGGCTACATGAGACGTTTTGTGTAAGACGTTGTTTCTTCGAAACCTAGGAGGTTAAATTCGTCACTTGTTGAAAATGATGAATTCATGATACTTTTAAGAAAGTAAAGAGCTTATAACTTACAAAAGAAATTGTTTGATTCAAATTGATTACTTCTAGAAAGTAATGAACATATGACTTACATAAGAGTGTTTAAGTCACAACTCAATACAAGGCTTAGAGCCATGAAAATCCGAAATAAAAGGCTTGATTAGTGACAAAGGGTTTTGCACTAATAAAGAGATATTTCAAAGCAAGATTGGTTGCAAAGAGTTTTGCACTAATTGAAATGCTTAAGTATATTTGGATCTTCTTAGGAATTGTGTTTCAATATTATGAAATACATAGCGAATGAATCTAAAACCCACTTCTTCAATAGAAGGAATGTATTCAATACATATCATGAGTTTAGTAGATTCTTGCAATCCTAAGATAATGTGAAACTTAAGAGAGAGTCTTAAGTAGGACATCAATGAGTTAGAATCAACATTTTGATCATGTGATAAAACATTTCTCGATAAGTCGAGAAGTTGTGTTTATACATGAAGTTTAGTGGGAGTTACGGAAATTTTAATTAGTCCGATATGTGGATGACATATTGATCATTGAGAATGATTTAAGACTTTTGGAGTATTATAATACATCTTGAATATCCGGATTTATGAAGATAAATCCACATGATATTAGCATCAGTAAGAAGTCTTATGTTGATAAGATTCATGACTAGTTCAATTAAATTGAACATATTTGATTGATTCCATTCGCTTCAGTTGCGGATCAATTAAATGAATAATGATGTATAACACTTCATATACTTTGAGTATGATGAATTGTTTTCAAAATCGAATTTAAGTAATCTTTGCTAAGTACGCCATAAAGATTGTCCTTAAGTGCTTGCAGAAGCATTAAGGCTATAATGCAAAGTGTTTATGATGCAATTTTGTGTAAGGGTGTTACACAAGTGACAATTGACAATTGAGGTTGCGCATGGTTTCGGACAAAACCATAATCAAAACACATTAGGATGGTTAAGATACCATTGTGGTTATGATAATTAAGAAGTAGATTTTCTAGAATCGTTCTAGGCAATAAAGAACAATGAGAGATATTTATAACGAAATTGAGTACACTTGCGATCATGGGATGTGCAAGAAGGATGAGTCCCACCTTTGTGAAAACAGTGGGAGCTATTCTTAGGCTAGAGGGCCTATGTCTTGATTGGATCTCGACATGTACTCGGAAAGTTTTGTAATGCAAATGTATACATTACAAAGGAAAACGAGTATGTAGTGAGGTTGAGTAAGGTGCAAGAAATTGATAAAACCTACTAACCAAAGCATTCTCAAAGGCTAAACATGATGAGTCATGTCATTTCAATTGAATTGAAATGAACAACTACGTACAAGATCAAATTAGATTATAGAACATGAAATAGTAATCAGGCATTGACTATTCATGTGTGATAATCGCATTTGTCGTTCGAGTTTTATTTTTAAAACTCTTTTATTATACTTTGTTACATCCAAACGGGTTGTGGAGACAATTGAACCCAGTTAAAGTGAACACGGATTAACATTGTATTTGCCCATAGTTACTTGCATGAGGTGACGTCTCGAAGTGACTAGAGTGTGAGGCGATTGATGGCAAGTTCAAGTGCCATAGAGTCATGTGAGATGACTAGTCGATCACATAGGCGGATTATTAGGAACATTTTGTCGGGCCTTATGACCGCTTATAGAGTTATGGCAATTTATATATAGCCTGGTCGTGGCGAGAGCTACTATAGTATTCTAATGAGTCGATTCTTTTGACTAAAGACTATTCACCTAAGATGGCACGATTTCAGATTAACTTTGATTTGTGTTACTACGACCTTCGTAAATGGGGTCAAATGGGCATATTTTGGGTTATGATGGCTGTGGCTAGTCGAAGGGAATGAGTGCGATAGGAATTGTCCATCCCCTTGTCGGGAGTTAAAACAATATCTCGGGGCCACTCGAGGAGTAATGAGCTGGAAATGCGTGGCCACGCTCGGAAGGTATCCAGAGTGGATAAATCCGGTCAATCGAGTTATTTTCCGGATCGAGGAAACCATTCTTGATATGATCACTTGCAAGTACGACATGAAAGACACCTTGCATTGAGTGGGAGATAGTAATAGGACAAGAGAATTGGTGGCACACACTTGTCGAGGACAAGTGGGAGATTGTTGGGAAATGTGTCCTCAACAATAGTGCGATCACATGATTTAAATATCATCATTAAAATCTCATTTTAAGAATACATGTGGGATGTAATATTTTACAGTCAATTTGGTCACACATATCGGTAATGATTGGTGACTAGAGTTTGACATTCTTGTCGTGCAGCGGTGGTGATCGAGTTGATCCCCTTAGGTCATACCTATAGGGAAATACTCTTAATTGATTATTTAATTAATCATTATCTTGATACGAGTTAATTAAATTGCTTAAAATTGACGGATGATTTTGTGAGTATAATTTACGTATCTTATTGTAGATATGATTAAATAAGACGCGGTCTAAGTAATCGAATTATTTTATTACTTGGATGAAATTATTGTTTGAGAAACAAATGAAACGGAATGAATAAATTATTATAAATACAGAATGTTGTAGTTTATAATTTGGAAACATTTTTAGTACAAGTAATTACGAATTACTAGTCAATTTTGTAAATGACATATTTTATGAGTATGTTGATTTTTAATATGATAAAAATACATTACATTGTAACATGTCATGTAACATGTTACATGTGACAAATTTGACAAATGACAAAATAAAATGGTTTCTCCATTTTATACTTAAAACCGAAAATATGGGTGGGTATATAGTTTATATTGTGTTATTTATTTTAAATGGAAACACAATCATGAAACTAGGTAGTAGGCTTTGCATGCTTGGTCTCTTGTGAAGAGCAAAAATGAAAGGTATTGGGCAACCTACCCAAGGCCATTTTTTCGGCCATAATGAAGAGAAAAGAAAGAGTTTTCTTTTCCTAATCAATTCATTCATTCAACATCTTATTTTCCAGTGTAAGAAAATTAAAAATGCTCTCTACATCTTATGAGATTTCTAGAGAAATAAAATCACAAAATCCTCTTCTCTCTCAACCGAAATTTATGAGAGATCAAAAACATTTTGTGTCATTTTTAAGTAAGACTAATAATAATTCTAGATCACATTATTTTTAGTCTTTAAGATGTATTCCTTGGGTATATGCTTTTGGGAGGGATTCTACACTTGAATCCTTGTTCTTCCATTTGGAAAGCTCAAGAACAAGTGAGTAGGTGAACTCACTTGTGCCCATAAATCCGAATATCACATGGTGAGATATAGATTTTTCCATCTCTTTATTTAATGTTTGCATGCATAAGACCTTTATTAATTTTATGACAAATTGATTTATATACATATATGAATATGTTAGTGTATATGAATCTACATTTCCTTCAATTGGTATCAGAGCGCCATTTCATGATACCAATTGAAGGAAATGTAGATTCATATTCACTAACATATTCATATATGTATATAAATCAATTTGTCATAAAATTAATAAAGGTCTTATGCATGCAAACATTAAATAAAGAGATGGAAAAATCTATATCTCACCATGTGATATTTGGATTTATGGGCACAAGTGAGTTCACCTACTCACTTGTTCTTGAGCTTTCCAAATGGAAGAACAAGGATTCAAGTGTAGAATCCCTCCCAAAAGCATATACCCAAGGAATACATCTTAAAGACTAAAAATAATGTGATCTAGAATTATTATTAGTCTTACTTAAAAATGACACAAAATGTTTTTGATCTCTCATAAATTTCGGTTGAGAGAGAAGAGGATTTTGTGATTTTATTTCTCTAGAAATCTCATAAGATGTAGAGAGCATTTTTAATTTTCTTACACTAGAAAATAAGATGTTGAATGAATGAATTGATTAGGAAAAGAAAACTCTTTCTTTTCTCTTCATTATGGCCGAAAAAAAGGCCTTGGGTAGGTTGCCCAATAGCTTTCATTTTTGCTCTTCACAAGAGACCAAGCATGCAAAGCCTACTACCTAGTTTCATGATTGTGTTTCCATTTAAAATAAATAACACAATATAAACTATATACCCACCCATATTTTTGTTTTAAGTATAAAATGGAGAAACCATTTTATTTTGTCATTTGTCAAATTTGTCACATGTAACATGTTACATGACATGTTACAATGTAATGTATTTTTATCATATTAAAAATCAACATACTCATAAAATATGTCATTTACAAAATTGACTAGTAATTCGTAATTACTCGTACCAAAAATGTTTCCAAATTATAAACTACAACATTCTGTATTTATAATAATTTATTCATTCCGTTTCATTTGTTTCTGTAAACAATAATTTCATCCAAGTAATAAAATAATTCGATTACTTAGACCGCGTCTTATTTAATCATATCTACAATAAGATACGTAAATTATACTCACAAAATCATCCGTCAATTTTAAGCAATTTAATTAACTCGTATCGATACGATTAATTAAATAATCAATTAAGAGTATTTCCCTATAGGTATGACCTAAGGGGATCAATAGATCACCACCGTCGCACGACAAAGAATGTCAAACTCTAGTCACCCAATCATTACCGATATGTGTGGACCAGCTTGATCGTAAAATATTACATCCCACATGTATTCTTAAAATGAGATTTTAATGATGATATTTAAATCATGTGATCGCACTATTGTTGAGGACACATTTCCCAACAATCTCCCACTTGTCCTCGACAAGTGTGCGCCACCAATTCTCTTGTCCTATTACTATCTCCCACTCAATGCAAGGTGTCTTTCGGGTCGTACTTGCAAGTGATCATATCAAGAATGGTTTTCGATCCGGAGAATAATCGATTGACCGGATTTATCCACTCGGATACCTTCCGAGCGTGGCCACGCATTTCCAGCTCATTACTCCTCGAGTGGCCCCGAGATATTGTTTTAACCCTGACAAGGGGATGGACAATTCCTATCGCACTCATTCCCTTCGACTAGCCACAACCATCATAACCCAAAATATGCCCATTTGACCCCATTTACGAAGGTCGTAGTAACACAAATCAAAGTTAATCAAATCGTGCCATCTTAGGTGAATAGTCTTTAGTCAAAAGAATCGACTCATTAGAATACTATAGTAGCTCTCGCCACGACCAGGCTTTATATAAATTGCCAGAACTCTATAAGCGGTCATAAGGCCCGACAAAATGTTCCTAATAATCCGCCTATGTGATCGACTAGTCATCTCACATGACTCTATGGCACTTGAACTTGCCATCAATCGCCTCACACTCTAGTCACTTCGAGACGTCACCTCATGCAAGTAACTATGGGCAAATACAATGTTAATCCGTGTTCACTTTAACGGGGTT
The DNA here is from genome assembly GCF_048544455.1 of Silene latifolia. Lineage (NCBI taxonomy): Eukaryota > Viridiplantae > Streptophyta > Magnoliopsida > Caryophyllales > Caryophyllaceae > Silene > Silene latifolia. Next base: position 54,756,819 of record NC_133536.1, read on the forward strand.
CAATTGTCTCCACAACCCGCTTGGATGTAACAAAGTATAATAAAAGAGTTTTAAAAATAAAACTCGAACGACAAATGCGATTATCACACATGAATAGTCAATGCCCGATTACTATTTCATGTTCTATAATCTAATTTGATCTTGTACGTAGTTGTTCATTTCAATTCAATTGAAATGACATGACTCATCATGTTTAGCCTTTGAGAATGCTTTGGTTAGTAGGTTTTATCAATTTCTTGCACCTTACTCAACCTCACTACATACTCGTTTTCCTTTGTAATGTATACATTTGCATCACAAAACTTTCTGAGTACATGTCGAGATCCAATCAAGACATAGGCCCTCTAGCCTAAGAATAGCTCCCACTGTTTTCACGTGTGCGGACTCATCCTTCTTGCACATCTCATGATCGCAAGTGTACTCAATTTCCGTTATAAATATCTCTCATTGTTCTTTATTGCCTAGAACGATTCTAGAAAATCTACTTCTTAATTATCATAACCACAATGGTATCTTAACCATCCTAATGTGTTTTGATTATGGTTTTGTTTGAAACCATGCGCAATCTCAATTGTCAATTGTCACTTGTGTAACACCCTTACACAAAATTGCATCATAAACACTTTGCATTATAGCCTTAATGCTTCTGCAAGCACTTAAGGACAATCTTTATGGCGTACTTGGCAAAGATTACTTAAATTCGATTTTGAAAACAATTCATCATACTCAAAGTATATGAAGTGTTATACATCATTATTCATTTAATTGATCCGGCAATGAAGTTTAATGGAATCAATCAAATATGTTCAATTTAATTGAACTAGTCATGAATCTTATCAACATAAGACTTCTTACCGACGCTAATATCATGTGGATTTATCTTCATAAATCCGGATATTCAAGATGTATTATAATACTCCAAAAGTCTTAAATCATTCTCAATGATCAATATGTCATCCACATATCGGACTAATTAAAATTTCCGTAACTCCCACTAAACTTCATGTATAAACACAACTTCTCGACTTATCGAGAAATGTTTTATCACATGATCAAAATGTTGATTCTAACTCATTGATGTCCTACTTAAGACTCTCTCTTAAGTTTCACATTATCTTAGGATTTCAAGAATCTACTAAACTCATGATATGTATTGAATACATTCCTTCTATTGAAGAAGTGGGTTTTAGATTCATTCGCTATGTATTTCATAATATTGAAACACAATTCCTAAGAAGATCCAAATATACTTAAGCATTTCAATTAGTGCAAAACTCTTTGCAACCAATCTTGCTTTGAAATATCTCTTTATTAGTGCAAAACCCTTTGTCACTAATCAAGCCTTTTATTTCGGATTTTCATGGCTCTAAGCCTTGTATTGAGTTGTGACTTAAACACTCTTATGTAAGTCATATGTTCATTACTTTCTAGAAGTAATCAATTTGAATCAAACAATTTCTTTTGTAAGTTATAAGTTTTTTTTTGAACATTAAAAGTATCATGAATTCATCATTTTCAACAAGTGACGAATTTAACCTCCTAGGTTTTGAAGAAACAACGTCTTACACAAAACGTCTCATGTAGCCAAGAAAGACCAGTTTCTTGTTACATAACATTCTTTGTGGCTCTTGAATAATTTCTCCCACTCTGTCTTCAAAAATAAACTTGTATTTTAGAAAGCGACTTCACGAGCCACAAACCCGTCGTACTCGTGATAATTGAAAGGGAAAAATTGAGTATTTGTTTCTTGTGAAAACTTACAAACATGGTACCCTTACCATTTCATATCTCATATGATTCGATTTAGTGGAAAAATAATTTTAGACAAAATGATAAAATCCCCAAAAGGATCAAGTAACTCAAAGTAACTTGATTGAAGTTCAAACCATATCGAATAGCGTTTGATTTCTTATCCATCCACACATTATTTCATAATGCGTGCTAAGAGAGATTAACTTGTGATACTATATCACATTTCCTTTGGCTTATATCAAAGTCTTCACTTTGATAGTCCCATCACGACTAAATCGTGATTCCTTGAACTCTTGAACTTCTTCAAAGATTTCTCTATTTACCTTATTAAGTGAACATATTAGCGTCAACTTAAATCGTTGGTAAAAGAAAATGATCAACCTATTTTGGATCGATGATTTACAAACTCGATCTCCTTTTCAACCAAAAGGCACGAGACATCTTGCTTTGAATACAAGATACGCATATTCCATTAACAATCTAATGGTTTCAAGAGTACTCGATAACTCTTTGCGTTCATCATTCCAGAAATTAAGGTTTAATCTTGGGTTACCAATTTGAGTCTTGCATCATCTTCATGATATATCATTCTAGTTTGGTTTAGAATATAATCACCTTGATGATGGGCTAGCCATACATCAAATCATGGTGTATAGGGTCACAAAAGTGAAACCTCTTTTGTATCTTTAACAAATTGTATTCTTATTTAGAGTTTATGTACTTAATAGTCACAATTAAGTACAACTCCAAACCCAAAACTAGATTGATTACACAATGACTCTATCTCTCAATATGATTGTTGCTAGTCGTCATATTCTAATCATCCTATGTATCAAGTACAATGATGAAAACCTCCATTGGTTTCTAATATTGACGAAGTGGTACTAGCAAAAATTATGTTTAATCAAATAAACATTTAAAGAAGAAGATCCTATTAGGTGTCCCACAACTAATTTGTTGATTCTTCAATAATTTGGGGTAGTTTCCTTTCTCGTGTCTAACATTTAAGACAATGGAAACTTTATCGGTTGGGATTGATAGGTTTTAGTATCGTCATTCTCAACAACTTTACTTTTAACATTACCTTGTATCAATACCATTATTATCTTTACTTCTTGAACCTCGTTCTCATCTTAACGGTTTAAGAGAATGCTCCCACTCATTTCAATGAGTCTTTGCTTTGAGAAGCAAAATTGAATTCATGAAGATTACTCTTCATTTGTTCGTTTTAGTCTTAAAACTTTCATTGAAGTGGTTGCGTTATTTTGGTCAATTACGAATTCAGAAAATCTAATCACCAAAACAATTTATCGCATCAAGGTACTTAATTCAATTAAGTATATGAAACATAATCCATTGTAAGTAGAAGTGTTAGTCATGAATCAAAAACCTGTTTGATAATGAATAACTTTAATCTATACTCTTTACAAGAGATCCTTATCAATGGTTCATTTGAGGTTTTAGAAGCAAATTCATATTTGTCTTTAGTTACGATATTTTAATGGAGATTTGAATCAAAAACGAAATGATATCGTATATGAATTGTGGTAAAGAAATAGAACAATATAAAAACGGAATAGTGGAAAACTTAACATTTATCGTTTTATTAATACTTGTAAATAACAAGTAAAGCATTTACATAGTGACCTCTACCCAACTATGATAAATGATTCCAAGACCCAAATTCATATTAACTTGGGGTACGTGTGGCCGATGAAACCCTTATCAATATAACTCGGTGGATTAACGCTTTAATCGATTCTACTTTTAGAACTCTTGGTCGATAATATTACATTAACATTTATCTTTAGCCCAAAACACATTCAACAAGGGGACGGTGTGGCCGATGAAACCCTTATCGAAAAACTTTTGTTGAGTTCAATCCAAATTTCGAATAAATGTGTCCATGATCCAAACCCACATTAACTTGGGCACGGTGTGGCCGATAAAACCCTCATCAACATGAATTCGGTGGATAGACATTTATCACCCACTTCCCCTACGTAACAAGGTTTGTACCCCGGTGTGGCCGAGTGCACTCCCTCACGAAATAGGTTTTCATGGTTTCTACTATTTGGTAAGGCTAAGTCTCAATTGTTTATTTTAGCGAGAGGTCATGTCAATTTATTATCTATCACGTTTTAAGTGAACTAAAGCGGTGAACTACGATAATTTGAATTGACACGGTCGATAAACTCGATAAAAGACAATGCATGTTTAGTTATGGCGATTTAGCGATGCATGTGACATAAAATAAATGCAAGCATAAAAATAAATAAATCCTAGTATGGCCTTTCCTAAAATAGAAAAACTCTTAATCTATTACATATTCGGAAACCAACTCCATTGGTCCCTTGAACTTCGGTTGTGGCACGCATCTCGAGGTAACACCGTCTTTATGTATCGTCATTCTTGAAGAAATCCGTCTTTTGGAACTCCGGAATGAATAAAATTACATAATAAATTACATAATTTCCTATTATACATTTGTAACTAAAATAAAATAAATCTATTAAATTACAAAACGGTGATACGAGATCACAATTAAAAATTACAACCGAATCGATATTCCCATACATTTCGGGAAATACCAATTAAATCTAAGGCCATACTAAGTAAAATTACATAATTCAAAATTACATAAATTAAAATTATGACAATCATAAAGAAAATTCAGCATTATAATATGTATGAACATGCTCAATTTTATGCTAAATCGCCTTTTAATTAGCCAATATCGTATATTACTCGGTTTTTACGGATTTGCGTGATTTCAACATTTTATAATCACAAAAATGCACAAACTCATATTTATGCATAAGTTAATTACCCTAACCTCTTAGGACTCAAAATATAGTCTTCACTAATAATTTGACCATAATTAACCTTTATTTATAAAATTGTTCATAAAAGGACCAAAAATTACAAAAATAAGCTATTAAACTTCAAATAAATCCAAAAATTTCAAATAAATTCAAAATTTGAAATTTAAATTCATGAACATTCTGGAAAAATCCATGACACTCATAATTTTCAAAATCTTAGGTTAAAAATTTCGAAATTTTTCCGGAAAAACAATGTTGCGGTTTATCGATATTTAATAAAATAATCATAAAAACATGGAAAAATTATTTTCATTAACTTTTCAATTTTTAGATCTGATAAATATAATAAAATGCAACATTAGATGTTTTTCCTAAGTCATAGATTATGTTTTATTAATTTTCAACTAATAATGTCACTATTTATGCCATTTTTCTTCAAAAATTCATAAATCATGCTCAAAGACTTCTTTATAGCCAATTATTTTACACACATCTTGTAAAATTGCATGTGATAACATATTAATTTTCTATGACCAGATTCGAAATTTAACTCATATTAACCTATTTTTCTCTTAAATCCGAATTTAATGATGAAAAATTCATTTTTCGAGCATAACAAGTCCAAAAATTATGAAAATTTACAAGTTATCTCAAAATAATATATGTAACAACATATCCAAAAACCAAGTGAAAATTCGAAGTATAGCTAATTTTCGACCAAAAATGACATTTTTACTCATAAAATCACATTTAAATGCCATTATTGTTAAATATGAACAATAAAAATCCGAAAAATTAACCAAAATATCCTAAAACACTTTAGGACCAGAAATATTAACATGCATGTAATTATTTCGTGATATATCATAATAACACAAATTTTACAAGTTTTATTTGTTATTCATATAACTCGGAAAAACTTTTAACCAATTTGCATGCAAACAACCGTGGCTCTGATACCAATTGAAGGAAATGTAGATTCATATTCACTAACATATTCATATATGTATATAAATCAATTTGTCATAAAATTAATAAAGGTCTTATGCATGCAAACATTAAATAAAGAGATGGAAAAATCTATATCTCACCATGTGATATTCGGATTTATGGGCACAAGTGAGTTCACCTACTCACTTGTTCTTGAGCTTTCCAAATGGAAGAACAAGGATTCAAGTGTAGAATCCCTCCCAAAAGCATATACCCAAGGAATACATCTTAAAGACTAAAAATAATGTGATCTAGAATTATTATTAGTCTTACTTAAAAATGACACAAAATGTTTTTGATCTCTCATAAATTTCGGTTGAGAGAGAAGAGGATTTTGTGATTTTATTTCTCTAGAAATCTCATAAGATGTAGAGAGCATTTTTAATTTTCTTACACTAGAAAATAAGATGTTGAATGAATGAATTGATTAGGAAAAGAAAACACTTTCTTTTCTCTTCATTATGGCCGAAAAAATGGCCTTGGGTAGGTTGCCCAATAGCTTTCATTTTTGCTCTTCACAAGAGACCAAGCATGCAAAGCCTACTACCTAGTTTCATGATTGTGTTTCCATTTAAAATAAATAACACAATATAAACTATATACCCACCCATATTTTCGGTTTTAAGTATAAAATGGAGAAACCATTTTATTTTGTCATTTGTCAAATTTGTCACATGTAACATGTTACATGACATGTTACAATGTAATGTATTTTTATCATATTAAAAATCAACATACTCATAAAATATGTCATTTACAAAATTGACTAGTAATTCGTAATTACTCGTACCAAAAATGTTTCCAAATTATAAACTACAACATTCTGTATTTATAATAATTTATTCATTCCGTTTCATTTGTTTCTGTAAACAATAATTTCATCCAAGTAATAAAATAATTCGATTACTTAGACCGCGTCTTATTTAATCATATCTACAATAAGATACGTAAATTATACTCACAAAATCATCCGTCAATTTTAAGCAATTTAATTAACTCGTATCAGTATACGATTAATTAAATAATCAATTAAGAGTATTTCCCTATAGGTATGACCTAAGGGGATCAATGGATCACCACCGTCGCACTACGTAATGTCAAACTCTAGTCACCAATCATTACCGATATGTGTGGACCAGTTGACTGTAAAATATTACATCCCACATGTATTCTTAAAATGAGATTTTAATGATGATATTTAAATCATGTGATCGCACTATTGTTGAGGACACATTTCCCAACAATCTCCCACTTGTCCTCGACAAGTGTGCGTCACCAATTCTCTTGTCCTATTACTATCTCCCACTCAATGCAAGGTGTCTTTCGTGTCGTACTTGCAAGTGATCATATCAAGAGTGGTTTCCTCGATCCGGAGAATAATCGATTGACCGGATTTATCCACTCGGATACCTTCCGAGCGTGGCCACGCATTTCCGATTCATTACTCCTCGAGTGGCCCCGAGATATTGTTTTAACCCTGACAAGGGGATGGACAATTCCTATCGCACTCATTCCCTTCGACTAGCCACAGCCATCATAACCCAAAATATGCCCATTTGACCCCATTTACGAAGGTCGTAGTAACACAAATCAAAGTTAATCAAATCGTGCCATCTTAGGTGAATAGTCTTTAGTCAAAAGAATCGACTCATTAGAATACTATAGTAGCTCTCGCCACGACCAGGCTATATATAAATTGCCATAACTCTATAAGCGGTCATAAGGCCCGACAAAATGTTCCTAACAGATCGCCTATGTGATCGACTAGTCATCTCACATGACTCTATGGCACTTGAACTTGACATCAATCGCCTCACACTCTAGTCACTTCGAGACGTCACCTCATGCAAGTAACTATGGGCAAATACAATGTTAATCCGTGTTCACTTTAACGGGGTTCAATTGTCTCCACAACCCGTTTGGATGTAACAAAGTATAATAAAAGAGTTTTAAAAATAAAACTCGAACGACAAATGCGATTATCACACATGAATAGTCAATGCCCGATTACTATTTCATGTTCTATAATCTAATTTGATCTTGTACGTAGTTGTTCATTTCAATTCAATTGAAATGACATGACTCATCATGTTTAGCCTTTGAGAATGCTTTGGTTAGTAGGTTTTATCAATTTCTTGCACCTTACTCAACCTCACTACATACTCGTTTTCCTTTGTAATGTATACATTTGCATCACAAAACTTTTTGAGTACGTGTCGAGATCCAATCAAGACATAGGCCCTCTAGCCTAAGAATAGCTCCCACTGTTTTCACGGTGTGCGGGACTCATCCTCTTGCACATCTCATGATCGCAAGTGTACTCAATTTCCGTTATAAATATCTCTCATTGTTCTTTATTGCCTAGAACGATTCTAGAAAATCTACTTCTTAATTATCATAACCACAATGGTATCTTAACCATCCTAATGTGTTTTGATTATGGTTTTGTCGGAAACCATGCGCAACCTCAATTGTCAATTGTCACTTGTGTAACACCCTTACACAAAATTGCATCATAAACACTTTGCATTATAGCCTTAATGCTTCTGCAAGCACTTAAGGACAATCTTTATGGCGTACTTGGCAAAGATTACTTAAATTCGATTTTGAAAACAATTCATCATACTCAAAGTATATGAAGTGTTATACATCATTATTCATTTAATTGATCCGGCAGTGAAGCGAATGGAATCAATCAAATATGTTCAATTTAATTGAACTAGTCATGAATCTTATCAACATAAGACTTCTTACTGACGCTAATATCATGTGGATTTATCTTCATAAATCCGGATATTCAAGATGTATTATAATACTCCAAAAGTCTTAAATCATTCTCAATGATCAATATGTCATCCACATATCGGACTAATTAAAATTTCCGTAACTCCCACTAAATTTCATGTATAAACACAACTTCTCGACTTATCGAGAAATGTTTTATCACATGATCAAAATGTTGATTCTAACTCATTGATGTCCTACTTAAGACTCTCTCTTAAGTTTCACATTATCTTAGGATTGCAAGAATCTACTAAACTCATGATATGTATTGAATACATTCCTTCTATTGAAGAAGTGGGTTTTAGATTCATTCGCTATGTATTTCATAATATTGAAACACAATTCCTAAGAAGATCCAAATATACTTAAGCATTTCAATTAGTGCAAAACTCTTTGCAACCAATCTTGCTTTGAAATATCTCTTTATTAGTGCAAAACCCTTTGTCACTAATCAAGCCTTTTATTTCGGATTTTCATGGCTCTAAGCCTTGTATTGAGTTGTGACTTAAACACTCTTATGTAAGTCATATGTTCATTACTTTCTAGAAGTAATCAATTTGAATCAAACAATTTCTTTTGTAAGTTATAAGCTCTTTACTTTCTTAAAAGTATCATGAATTCATCATTTTCAACAAGTGACGAATTTAACCTCCTAGGTTTTGAAGAAACAACGTCTTACACAAAACGTCTCATGTAGCCAAGAAAGACCAGTTTCTTGTTACATAACATTCTTTGTGGCTCTTGAATAATTTCTCCCACTCTGTCTTCAAAAATAAACTTGTATTTTAGAAAGACAGCTTCACGAGCCACAAACACGTCGTACTCGTGATAATTGAAAGGGAAAAATTGAGTATTTGTTTCTTGTGAAAACTTACAAACATGGTACCCTTACCATTTCATATCTCATATGATTCGATTTAGTGGAAAAATAATTTTAGACAAAATGATAAAATCCCCAAAAGGATCAAGTAACTCAAAGTAACTTGATTGAAGTTCAAACCATATCGAATAGCGTTTGATTTCTTATCCATCCACACATTATTTCATAATGCGTGCTAAGAGAGATTAACTTGTGATACTATATCACATTTCCTTTCTCTTATATCAAAGTCTTCACTTTGATAGTCCCATCACGACTAAATCGTGATTCCTTGAACTCTTGAACTTCTTCAAAGATTTCTCTATTTACCTTATTAAGTGAACATATTAGCGTCAACTTAAATCGTTGGTAAAAGAAAATGATCAACCTATTTTGGATCGATGATTTACAAACTCGATCTCCTTTTCAACCAAAAGGCACGAGACATCTTGCTTTGAATACAAGATACGCATATTCCATTAACAATCTAATGGTTTCAAGAGTACTCGATAACTCTTTGCGTTCATCATTCCAGAAATTAAGGTTTAATCTTGGGTTACCAATTTGAGTCTTGCATCATCTTCATGATATATCATTCTAGTTTGGTTTAGAATATAATCACCTTGATGATGGGCTAGCCATACATCAAATCATGGTGTATAGGGTCACAAAAGTGAAACCTCTTTTGTATCTTTAACAAATTGTATTCTTATTTAGAGTTTATGTACTTAATAGTCACAATTAAGTACAACTCCAAACCCAAAACTAGATTGATTACACAATGACTCTATCTCTCAATATGATTGTTGCTAGTCGTCATATTCTAATCATCCTATGTATCAAGTACAATGATGAAAACCTCCATTGGTTTCCTTCAATCGGTATCAAGAGCTACGGTTGTTTGCATGCAAATTGGTTAAAAGTTTTTCCGAGTTATATGAATAACAAATAAAACTTGTAAAATTTGTGTTATTATGATATATCACGAAATTATTACATGCATGTTAATATTTCTGGTCCTAAAGTGTTTTAGGAGATTTTGGTTAATTTTTCGGATTTTTATTGTTCATAATTTACAATAATGGCATTTAAATGTGATTTTATGAGCAAAAATGTCATTTTTGGTCTAAAAATAGCTATACTTCGAATTTTCACTTGGTTTTTCGATATGTTGTTACATATATTATTTTGAGATAACCTGTAAATTTTCATAATTTTTGGACTTGTTATGCTCGAAAAATGAATTTTTCATTATTAAATTCGGATTTAAGAGAAAAATAGGTTAATATGAGTTAAATTTCGAATCTGGTCATAGAAAATTAATATGTTGTCACATGCAATTTTACAAGATGTGTGTAAAATAATTGGCTATAAAGAAGTCTTTTAGCATGATTTATGAATTTTTGAAGAAAAATTAGCATAAATAGTGACATTATTAGTGAAAATTAATAAAACATAATCTATGACTTAGGAAAAACGTCTAATGTTGCATTTTATTATATTTTTCAGATCTAAAATTGAAAATTTAATGAAAATAATTTTTCCATGTTTTTATGATTATTTTATTTAAACATCGATAAACCGCAACATTGTTTTTCCGGAAAATTTTCGAAATTTTTAACCTAAGATTTTGAACATTATGAGTGTCATGGTTTTTTTTTTCCAGAATGTTCATGAATTTAAATTTCAAATTTTGAATTTATTTGAAATTTTTCGATTTATTTGAAGTTTAATGGCTTATTTTGTAATTTTGGTCCATTTATGAACAATTTTGTAAATAAAAGTTAATTATGGTCAAATTATTAGTGAAGACTATATTTTGAGTCCTAAGAGGTTAGGGTAATTAACTTATGCATAAATATGAGTTTATGTATTTTGTGATTATAAAATGTTGAAATCACGCAAATCCGTAAAAACCGAGTAATATACGATATTGGCTAATTAAAAGGCGATTTAGCATAAAAATTGAGCATGTTCATACATATTATAATGCTGCATTTTTCTTTATGATTGTCATAATTTCAATTTATGTCATTTTGAATTATGTAATTTTACTTAGTATGGCCTTAGATTTTAATTGGTATTTCCCGAAATGTATGGGAATATCGATTCGGTTGTAATTTTTATTGTGATCTCGTATCACCGTTTTGTAATCTAATAGATTTATTTTATTTTAGTTACAAATGTATAATAGGAAATTATGTAATTTATTATATAATTTTATTCATTCCGGAGTTCCAAAAGACGGATTACTTCAAGAATGGCGATACATAAAGACGGTGTTACCTCGAGATGCGTGCCACAACCGAAGTTCAAGGGACCAATGGAGTTGGTTTCCGAATATGTAATAGATTCTTAATTTTTCTATTTTAGGAAAGGCCATACTAGGATTTATTTACTTTTATGCTTGCATTTTATTTTATGTCACATGCATCGCTAAATCGCCATAACTAAACATGCATTGTTATTTTATCGAGTTTATCGACCGTGTCAATTCGAATTATCGTAGTTCACCGCTTTAGTTCACTTAAAACGTGATAGATAATAAATTGACATGACCTCTCGCTAAAACAAACAATTGAGACATAGCCTTACCAAATAGTAGAAACCATGAAAACCTATTTCGTGAGGGAGTGCACTCGGCCACACCGGGGTACAAACCTTGTTACGTAGGGGAAGTGGGTGATAAATGTCTATCCACCGAATTCATGTTAATAAGGGGTATTTTGGCACACCGTGCCCTAAGTTGATATGGGTTTGGATAATGGACACATTTATTCGAAATTTGGGTTGTACTCAACGAAAGTATTCACGACGATTTCCGGATGTGTTTCGGGCTAGAGATGAATATTAATGTAAATATCATCGACCAAGAGTTCTAAGAGTAGAATCGATTAAAAGGTTAATCCACCGAATTATGTTAATAAGGGGTATTTCGGCACACCGTGCCCTAAGTTAATATGAATTTGGATCTTGGAATCATTTCATATAGTTGGGTAGAGGTCACTATATAAATGTTCATATCTTGTTAAATTTGCAAGTATGATTTAAAAAGGACAAATGTTAATATTTCCTTTCCTCCATATTTGTAGTGCAATGAATCCATCAAATGCTACCGCACCCATTACTATTGAGTCATATCACCATGTTCTTGACGACGTATGCTCCAACAATAATTTCGATACAACTAGAGAACTTCATTTCGGGATAGGTTCGGATGGAAACCTTAATTTCATCACCACTTCTAAACCACCCACTACTAATAGACCTCGTGTGAGTCCGTCTCAGGAAGACTACCTCACACAATCTATAGGGTCTTTGTCTCTGGAAGATAAAGATGCCAAAGTTAGTGGGAGCTCTAGCAATCAAGTTCTTGCTTCAAAGGGCAAGAGGTTCAAGAAGAAGGGAAAGAAAATCAAGAACTTCAAGCAAGTTAATGATGAGTGCCATTATTGCTATGGCATGGGACATTGGCTAAGGAATTGCCCTATGTATTTGCGAAATATAAGGGAGGGACTCATTACTCCAAAAGGTACAATTCCTAAAGAAATTTATGTTATTGATATAAATTATACTTCCACTACGACATGGGTACTAGATACCGGTTGTGGTTCTCACCTTTGTAATCATTTACAGGGTTTAAGAGATGTGGAGAAGCTTAGCAAGGGAGATGTGGATCTTCGACTTGGAAATGGAGCTCGGGTAGCGGCCGAATCCAAAGGAACTTATGTTCTAGCTTTGCCAAACGGTTTTGAGTTGTATTTGCATAATTGTTTTTATGTTCCTACGCTCTCTAAAAACATTATTTCAATCGCCATGCTAGACATGGACGGTTTTTGTTTTGTCATTAAGAATAATCATTGCTCTATTTCAAGGAATGATTTGGTTATAGGCCAAGCTTCCTCCATCAATGGCATATACATTTTAGAGACCTCAAATCCGACAAATGATATTTATAACATACAATCAAAGAAACTCAAAACAAGTGACCCAAGTGAAGCGTTCATTTGGCATTGTCGATTAGGTCACATAAACGAGAATCGCATCAAAAGATTAATTTCGACTAATGTGATTACACCATTTGATTACCAATCATTTGGTACATGCGAATATTGCCTACTTGGCAAAATGACTCGAAATCCTTTTAGTGGTAAAGGGACACGAGCTAGTGAGCTATTGGGACTCATACACACCGATGTATGTGGACCAATGACTATCACCGCTCGTGGTAATTATGACTACTTCATAACCTTCACCGATGATTTAAGTAGATATGGGTATATCTATTTAATGAAACATAAGAGTGAAGCTTTTGAGAAATTCACGGAATTTCAAAACGAAGTAGAGAACCAATTGAACAAAAGGATTAAGGCACTACGATCCGATCGTGGTGGAGAATACCTTAGCCTTGAATTTGATTCACACTTGAAAAGTCGTGGTATTATAACACAACTTACTCCACCCGGAACACCACAACTTAATGGTGTTGCGGAAAGGAGAAATCGAACCTTACTTGATATGGTTCGATCCATGATGAGTCAAACCGAGTTACCAAACTCGTTTTGGGGATTTGCAATTCAAACCGCAATAAAATCTTTGAACGTAAGTCCAACCAAAGCAATTGAAAAGACTCCATATGAGATATGGAAAGAAAAGGTTCCAAATCTATCCCATATGAAAATTTGGGGTTGTGATGCTTATGTCAAAATTATAAATGACAACAAATTGGCACCACGATCCGAAAAATGCATTTTTGTAGGTTATCCCATGGCCTCACGAGGCTATTACTTCTATAAGCCTCAAGAGAACAAAGTGTTTGTGTCTCGCGATCTTTGTCTTCCTAGAAAGTGATTTTATTTCTAGGAGACAGAGTGGGAGAAATTTTGAACTTGATGAAGTTCAAGAGCCACAAACCGAGATAGAGGCGCAAGAAGAAGTTCCTTCGTCGTCTAATACGGTTATTCCTCCTCCTCTTAGAAGAACGGGCCGTGTTTCACGTCATCCGGATCGATATGTGGGACTTATCGAGGAAGATGGAACACTTGATGTGTTGCTTATAGAGAGTGACGAGCCCGCTACCTACAAGACCGCAATCTCTAGTCCTAATTCCAACTTATGGCTTGAAGCCATGAAGTCAGAAATGGATTCTATGCTTGAAAACCAAGTTTGGGACTTGGTAGATTTGCCTAAAGGGGCAAGACCCCTTCAATGCAAATGGATATTCAAAGTCAAGAATGGCATAGAAGGACATGACGATGTCTACAAAGCTAGGCTAGTGGCAAAAGGATTTACCCAAGTCCAAGGTCTCCATTATGATGAGACATTCGCCCCCGTAGCCATGCTAAGATCCATACGGATTTTGTTAGCGATCGCCGCATTTCATGATTATGAAATTTGGCAAATGGATGTCAAAACCGCTTTTCTAAATGGGCATTTAGAAGAGGAGGTGTACATGATACAACCCGAAGGTTTTGTTGATTCTAAAAATCCTAACAAAGTGTGCAAGCTTAAGAGATCCATTTATGGTCTTAAGCAAGCATCTAGAAGTTGGAATCATCGATTCAATCATGTTATAAAAGAAAATGGTTTCACTCGAAATGTTGAGGAACCATGTTTATACATGAAATTCAGTGGGAGCAATGTTGTGTTCCTAATCTTGTATGTCGATGACATACTACTCATTGGAAATGATATTCCAATGTTGTCTTCGTTTAAGAAGTGGTTAGGTAACCACTTCCAAATGAAGGACTTAGGAGAGGCACAACGCATATTAGGTATCCGGATCTATAGAGATAGGCCCAAGAGGATATTGGCACTAAGTCAAGAGTCTTATGTTGATAAGATTCTTGACGATTCAAAGCATGGACAAATCCAAAAGGGGTTTGGTACCAATGGTAACCGGAACGATATTGAGCGGACTCAATGTCCCTCCGAACCCCATGATGTTGAACGCATGAAGTTGATCCCTTACGCTTCCGCTGTTGGATCAATCATGTATGCCATGATATGCACACGTCCTAATGTCTCGTATGCCTTGAGCATGACAAGTAGATATCAAGCAAATCCAGGTGAGAGTCATTGGATTTCTTTGTCAAGAACATCCTTAAGTACTTGAGAAGAACTAAGGATTCTATCCTTGTGTTTGGAGGAGACACCGAGTTGCGTGTTACTGGATACACGGACTCAAGTTTTCAAAGCAGAGATAGAGATGACATGAAATCACAAGTTGGTTTCGTGTTTATGCTCAATGGTGGTGCCGTAAAGTGGAGAAGCTTCAAGGAAGTCAGAATCGCGGATTCAACAACGGAGGTGAGTACATAGCAAAGCATCGAAGCTGCCAAGGAAGCTATGTGGATCAAGCAATTCACGGAAGGTCTAAAAGTAGTACCTACCGCCGATGATCCCATCACTCTCTATTGTGATAATAGTGGGACGATCTTCCAAGCTAAGGAGCCAAAGTCTAGTAATAGATCTAGACATGTACTTAGAAAGTATCATGTAATAAGAGATTTCATTGAAAGAAAGGAAATTGCGATTTGTAAGGTTGGGACGGATGACAACATAGCCGATCCGCTCACCAAGCCTTTATCGCAGCTAAGCATGATGGGCATGTTGCGTCCATGGGACTTAAACGTGTACCAAATTTTTGTTAGATTTTGAAATGAAATAAAAGTGTTGTTTTTGTTCATGTTCATAATCACATTTGTCTTTTATCCTTAATTTATACTTTGTTACATCCAAACGGGTTGTAGAGACAATTGAACCCCGTTAAAGTGAACATGGATTAACATTGTTTTGCCCATAGTTACTTATATGAGGTGACGTCTCGAAGTGACTAGAGTGTGAGGCGATTGATGGCAAGTTCAAGTGCCATACCGTCATGTGAGATGACTAGTCGATCACATAGGCGATCTGTTAGGAACATTTTGTCGGGCCTAATGACCGCTTATAGAGTTCTGGCAAATTTATATAGCCTGGTCGTGGCGAGAGCTACTATAGTGTTCTAATGAGTCGATTCTTTTGACTAGAGACTATTCGCCTAAGATGGCACAGTTTCAGATTAACTTTGATTTGTGTTACTACGACCTTCGTAAATGGGGTCAAATGGGCATATTTTGGGTTATGATGGTCGTGGCTAGTCGAAGGGAATGAGTGCGATAGGAATTGTCCACCTTGTCGGGTTATAACAATATCTCGGGGCCACTCGAGGAGCAATGAATCGGAAATGCGTGGCCACGCTCGGAGGGTATCCAGTGTGGATAAATCCGGTCAATCAGTTATTCTCCGGATCGAGGAAACCACTCTCGATATGATCACTTGCAAGTACGACCGAAAGACACCTTGCATTGAGTGGGAGATAGTAATAGGACAAGAGAATGGGTGACGCACACTTGTCGAGGACAAGTGGGAGATTGTTGGGAAATGTGTCCTCAACAATAGTGCGATCATGTGATTTAAATATCATTATTAAAATCTCATTTTAAGAATACAATTGGGAAGTAATATTATTCTTGTCAATGGTCAACATATATCGGTAATGATTGGTGACTAGAGTTTGACATTTCGTCGTGTGACGGTGGTGATCGATTGACCCCCTAGGTCATACCTAAAGGGCAATACTCTTAATTGATTATTTAATTAATCGTATAATGTTGCGAGTTAATTAAATTACTTGAAAATTGACGGACGATTTTGGAAGTAAAATTTACGTATCATATTTAAATGTGATTAAATAAGATACGGTCTGAGTAATTAAATTGTATAATTACTCGGATGAAATAAATTGTTTAATGTAACAATTAAATTTGAATGAATTGTTATAAATACAATCTGTTGTGATTTATAAATGGTAAAATATTTTGGCACAAGTAATTATGAAATTACTAAGTCGATTTTTGTATGTGACGTATTTTTATTAATACGTTGATTTTTAATATGTTAAAAATACATGACAATTATATGTGACATATGACATGTAACATATAGACAATTGACAAAAAATAATATGGATTCCATATTACCAAAAGTGCCGAAAAATTGGGGAACATTAAGCTAGTTAATTATTTTATTTAGTTGAAAAAACATAATGATGAAAAAGCAAGTCTAGGCATGCAAGCCTATTGTTCCTTGTGAAGAACAAATTTACCATGCATTGGCTCCCCAATAGCCCTCCTCTTACACGGTTTTGGGGAAGAAAAACTATCATTGTTTTTCTTTAATTTTGCCTAATAATATACTAAAGGTAGTGTATTATTTTCATTCTATTCATTTCATCCAAAAATACAAGTTCAAGTAAGAAGAAAAATCCTCTCTTTCTCTCTTACATAAACCGAAATAATTCAAGTGTTCAATATTATTTTGGTTCAATTTTCTACTAAGAATTAATATTATAACTAGTATTTGTAATATTAATTTAATTAAGAGGAGCCTTGGGTATAATACATAGGGAGAGATCTTACACTTAGATCTTTGTTCTTCCATTGGAAAAGCTCAAGAACAAGAAGAGAAAGGTGATCTCTCTTGTGCCCTAATAGCCGAAATTTACAATGTAAGGACATGATTTCTCCTCTATTTATTTTATTGTTTGCATGCATAAGATCCGTAATTAATTTTATGACAAATTATTTAGACATATAAGAGTATGTTAATATGTATACGAATCTACATTTCTTTCAATTGGTATCAGAGCGCCATTTTTTCGGTATGTAATTTAATTCATGAAATGTGATCTAGGATTTTCTCGGTATGTAATTTAATTCATGAAATGTGATCTAGGATTTCTATTCATTTTTCATCCAAAAATACAAGTTCAAGTAAGAAGAAAAATCCTCTCTTTCTCTCTTACATAAACCGAAATAATTCAAGTGTTCAATATTATTTTGGTTCAATTTTCTACTAAGAATTAATATTATAACTAGTATTTGTAATATTAATTTAATTAAGAGGAGCCTTGGGTATAATACATAGGGAGAGATCTTACACTTAGATCTTTGTTCTTCCATTGGAAAAGCTCAAGAACAAGAAGAGAAAGGTGATCTCTCTTGTGCCCTAATAGCCGAAATTTACAATGTAAGGACCATTGAAAGAAATGTAGATTCGTATACATATTAACATACTCTTATATGTCTAAATAATTTGTCATAAAATTAATTACGGATCTTATGCATGCAAACAATAAAATAAATAGAGGAGAAATCATGTCCTTACATTGTAAATTTCGGCTATTAGGGCACAAGAGAGATCACCTTTCTCTTCTTGTTCTTGAGCTTTTCCAATGGAAGAACAAAGATCTAAGTGTAAGATCTCTCCCTATGTATTATACCCAAGGCTCCTCTTAATTAAATTAATATTACAAATACTAGTTATAATATTAATTCTTAGTAGAAAATTGAACCAAAATAATATTGAACACTTGAATTATTTCGGTTTATGTAAGAGAGAAAGAGAGGATTTTTCTTCTTACTTGAACTTGTATTTTTGGATGAAAAAAATAGAATGAAAATAATACACTACCTTTAGTATATTATTAGGCAAAATTAAAGAAAAACAATGATAGTTTTTCTTCCCCAAAACCGTGTAAGAGGAGGGCTATTGGGGAGCCAATGCATGGTAAATTTGTTCTTCACAAGGAACAATAGGCTTGCATGCCTAGACTTGCTTTTTCATCATTATGTTTTTTCAACTAAATAAAACAATTAACTAGCTTAATGTTCCCCAATTTTTCGGCACTTTTGGTAATATGGAATCCATATTATTTTTTGTCAATTGTCTATATGTTACATGTCATATGTCACATATAATTGTCATGTATTTTTAACATATTAAAAATCAACGTATTAATAAAAATACGTCACATACAAAAATCGACTTAGTAATTTCATAATTACTTGTGCCAAAATATTTTACCATTTATAAATCACAACAGATTGTATTTATAACAATTCATTCAAATTTAATTGTTACATTAAACAATTTATTTCATCCGAGTAATTATACAATTTAATTACTCAGACCGTATCTTATTTAATCACATTTAAATATGATACGTAAATTTTACTTCCAAAATCGTCCGTCAATTTTCAAGTAATTTAATTAACTCGCAACATTATACGATTAATTAAATAATCAATTAAGAGTATTGCCCTTTAGGTATGACCTAGGGGGTCAACTGATCACCACCGTCACACGACAGTAATGTCAAACTCTAGTCAGCCAATCATTACCGATATATGTTGACCAGTTGACAGTAACAATATTACTTCCCAATTGTATTC
The DNA here is from genome assembly GCF_048544455.1 of Silene latifolia. Taxonomy (NCBI): domain Eukaryota; kingdom Viridiplantae; phylum Streptophyta; class Magnoliopsida; order Caryophyllales; family Caryophyllaceae; genus Silene; species Silene latifolia. Next base: position 54,776,303 of record NC_133536.1, read on the forward strand.
TTAAAATGAGATTTTAATAATGATATTTAAATCACATGATCGCACTATTGTTGAGGACACATTTCCCAACAATCTCCCACTTGTCCTCGACAAGTGTGCGTCACCAATTCTCTTGTCCTATTACTATCTCCCACTCAATGCAAGGTGTCTTTCAGGTCGTACTTGCAAGTGATCATATCGAGAGTGGTTTCCTCGATCTGGAGAATAACCGATTGACCGGATTTTTCCACCGGATACCCTCCGAGCGTGGCCACGCATTTCCAGTTCATTGCTCCTCGAGTGGCCCTGAGATATTGTTATAACCCTGACAAGGGGTGGACAATTCCTATCGCACTCATTCCCTTCGACTAGCCACAGCCATCATAACCCAAAATATGCCCATTTGACCCCATTTACGAAGGTCGTAGTAACACAAATCAAAGTTAATCTCAAATCGTGCCATCTTAGGCGAATAGTCTCTAGTCAAAAGAATCGACTCATTAGAACACTATAGTAGCTCTCGCCACGACCAGGCTATATAAATTTGCGAGAACTCTATAAGCGGTCATTAGGCCCGACAAAATGTTCCCTAACAGATCGCCTATGTGATCGACTAGTCATCTCACATGACCGTATGGCACTTGAACTTGCCATCAATCGCCTCACACTCTAGTCACTTCGAGACGTCACCTCATATAAGTAACTATGGGCAAAACAATGTTAATCCATGTTCACTTTAACGGGGTTCAATTGTCTCTACAACCCGTTTGGATGTAACAAAGTATAAATTAAGGATAAAAGACAAATGTGATTATGAACATGAACAAAAACAACACTTTTATTTCATTTCAAAATCTAACAAAAATTTGGTACACGTTTAAGTCCCATGGACGCAACATGCCCATCATGCTTAGCCTGCGATAAAGGCTTGGTGAGCGGATCGGCTATGTTGTCATCCGTCCCAACCTTACAAATCGCAATTTCCTTTCTTTCAATGAAATCTCTTATTACATGATACTTTCTAAGTACATGTCTAGATCTATTACTAGACTTTGGCTCCTTAGCTTGGAAGATCGTCCCACTATTATCACAATAGAGAGTGATGGGATCATCGGCGGTAGGTACTACTTTTAGACCTTCCGTGAATTGCTTGATCCACATAGCTTCCTTGGCAGCTTCCGATCTTTGCTATGTACTCACCTCCGTTGTTGAATCCATGATTCTGACTTCCTTGAAGCTTCTCCAGCTTACGGCACCACCGTTGAGCATAAACACGAAACCAGCTTGTGATTTCATGTCATCTCTATCTGTTTGAAAACTTGAGTCCGTGTATCCTGTAACACGCAACTCAGTGTCTCCTCCAAACACAAGGATAGAATCCTTAGTTCTTCTCAAGTACTTAAGGATGTTCTTGACAGCAATCCAATGACTCTCACCTGGATTTGCTTGATATCTACTTGTCATGCTCAAGGCATACGAGACATTAGGACGTGTGCATATCATGGCATACATGATTGATCCAACAGCGGAAGCGTAAGGGATCAACTTCATGCGTTCAACATCATGGGGTTCGGAGGGACATTGAGTCTGGCTCAATATCGTTCCGGTTACCATTGGTACCAAACCCCTTTTGGATTTGTCCATGCTGAATCGTCGAAGAATCTTATCAACATAAGACTCTTGACTTAGTGCCAATATCCTCTTGGGCCTATCTCTATAGATCCGGATACCTAATATGCGTTGTGCCTCTCCTAAGTCCTTCATTTGGAAGTGGTTACCTAACCACTTCTTAACAGAAGACAACATTGGAATATCATTTCCAATGAGTAGTATGTCATCGACATACAAGATTAGGAACACAACATTGCTCCCACTGAATTTCATGTATAAACATGGTTCCTCAACATTTCGAGTGAAACCATTTTCTTTTATAACATGATTGAATCGATGATTCCAACTTCTAGATGCTTGCTTAAGACCATAAATGGATCTCTTAAGCTTGCACACTTTGTTAGGATTTTTAGAATCAACAAAACCTTCGGGTTGTATCATGTACACCTCCTCTTCTAAATGCCCATTTAGAAAAGCGGTTTTGACATCCATTTGCCAAATTTCATAATCATGAAATGCGGCGATCGCTAACAAAATCCGTATGGATCTTAGCATGGCTACGGGGGCGAATGTCTCATCATAATGGAGACCTTGGACTTGGGTAAATCCTTTTGCCACTAGCCTAGCTTTGTAGACATCGTCATGTCCTTCTATGCCATTCTTGACTTTGAATATCCATTTGCATTGAAGGGGTCTTGCCCCTTTAGGCAAATCTACCAAGTCCCAAACTTGGTTTTCAAGCATAGAATCCATTTCGGACTTCATGGCTTCAAGCCATAAGTTGGAATTAGGACTAGAGATTGCGGTCTTGTAGGTAGCGGGCTCGTCACTCTCTATAAGCAACACATCAAGTGTTCCATCTTCCTCGATAAGTCCCACATATCGATCCGGATGACGTGAAACACGGCCCGTTCTTCTAAGAGGAGGAGGAATAACCGTATTAGACGACGAAGGAACTTCTTCTTGCGCCTCTATCTCGGTTTGTGGCTCTTGAACTTCATCAAGTTCAAAATTTCTCCCACTCTGTCTCCTAGAAATAAAATCACTTTCTAGGAAGACAAAGATCGCGAGACACAAACACTTTGTTCTCTTGAGGCTTATAGAAGTAATAGCCTCGTGAGGCCATGGGATAACCTACAAAAATGCATTTTTCGGATCGTGGTGCCAATTTGTTGTCATTTATAATTTTGACATAAGCATCACAACCCCAAATTTTCATATGGGATAGATTTGGAACCTTTTCTTTCCATACCTCATATGGAGTCTTTTCAGTTGCTTTGGTTGGACTTACGTTCAAAGATTTTATTGCGGTTTGAATTGCAAATCCCCAAAACGAGTTTGGTAACTCGGTTTGACTCATCATGGATCGAACCATATCAAGTAAGGTTCGATTTCTCCTTTCGGCAACACCATTAAGTTGTGGTGTTCCGGGTGGAGTAAGTTGTGTTATAATACCACGACTTTTCAAGTGTGAATCAAATTCAAGGCTAAGGTATTCTCCACCACGATCGGATCGTAGTGCCTTAATCCTTTTGTTCAATTGGTTCTCTACTTCGTTTTGAAATTCCGTGAATTTCTCAAAAGCTTCACTCTTATGTTTCATTAAATAGATATACCCATATCTACTTAAATCATCGGTGAAGGTTATGAAGTAGTCATAATTACCACGAGCGGTGATAGTCATTGGTCCACATACATCGGTGTGTATGAGTCCCAATAGCTCACTAGCTCGTGTCCCTTTACCACTAAAAGGATTTCGAGTCATTTTGCCAAGTAGGCAATATTCGCATGTACCAAATGATTGGTAATCAAATGGTGTAATCACATTAGTCGAAATTAATCTTTTGATGCGATTCTCGTTTATGTGACCTAATCGACAATGCCAAATGAACGCTTCACTTGGGTCACTTGTTTTGAGTTTCTTTGATTGTATGTTATAAATATCATTTGTCGGATTTGAGGTCTCTAAAATGTATATGCCATTGATGGAGGAAGCTTGGCCTATAACCAAATCATTCCTTGAAATAGAGCAACGATTGTTCTTAATGACAAAACAAAAACCGTCCATGTCTAGCATGGCGATTGAAATAATGTTTTTAGAGAGCGTAGGAACATAAAAACAATTATGCAAATACAACTCAAAACCGTTTGGCAAAGCTAGAACATAAGTTCCTTTGGATTCGGCCGCTACCCGAGCTCCATTTCCAAGTCGAAGATCCACATCTCCCTTGCTAAGCTTCTCCACATCTCTTAAACCCTGTAAATGATTACAAAGGTGAGAACCACAACCGGTATCTAGTACCCATGTCGTAGTGGAAGTATAATTTATATCAATAACATAAATTTCTTTAGGAATTGTACCTTTTGGAGTAATGAGTCCCTCCCTTATATTTCGCAAATACATAGGGCAATTCCTTAGCCAATGTCCCATGCCATAGCAATAATGGCACTCATCATTAACTTGCTTGAAGTTCTTGATTTTCTTTCCTTTCTTCTTGAACCTCTTGCCCTTTGAAGCAAGAACTTGATTGCTAGAGCTCCCACTAACTTTGGCATCTTTATCTTCCAGAGACAAAGACCCTATAGATTGTGTGAGGTAGTCTTCCTGAGACGGACTCACACGAGGTCTATTAGTAGTGGGTGGTTTAGAAGTGGTGATGAAATTAAGGTTTCCATCCGAACCTATCCCGAAATGAAGTTCTCTAGTTGTATCGAAATTATTGTTGGAGCATACGTCGTCAAGAACATGGTGATATGACTCAATAGTAATGGGTGCGGTAGCATTTGATGGATTCATTGCACTACAAATATGGAGGAAAGGAAATATTAACATTTGTCCTTTTTAAATCATACTTGCAAATTTAACAAGATATGAACATTTATATAGTGACCTCTACCCAACTATATGAAATGATTCCAAGATCCAAATTCATATTAACTTAGGGCACGGTGTGCCGAAATACCCTTTATTAACATAACTCGGTGGATTAACCTTTTAATCGATTCTACTCTTAGAACTCTTGGTCGATGATATTTACATTAATATTCATCTCTAGCCCGAAACACATCCGGAAATCGTCGTGAATACTTTCGTTGAGTACAACCCAAATTTCGAATAAATGTGTCCATTATCCAAACCCATATCAACTTAGGGCACGGTGTGCCGAAATACCCCTTATTAACATGAATTCGGTGGATAGACATTTATCACCCACTTCCCCTACGTAACAAGGTTTGTACCCGGTGTGGTGAGTGCACTCCCTCACGAAATAGGTTTTCATGGTTTCTACTATTTGGTAAGGCTATGTCTCAATTGTTTGTTTTAGCAAGAGGTCATGTCAATTTATTATCTATCACGTTTTAAGTGAACTAAAGCGGTGAACTACGATAATTCGAATTGACACGGTCGATAAACTCGATAAAATAACAATGCATGTTTAGTTATGGCGATTTAGCGATGCATGTGACATAAAATAAAATGCAAGCATAAAAGTAAATAAATCCTAGTATGGCCTTTCCTAAAATAGAAAAATTATGAATCTATTACATATTCGGAAACCAACTCCATTGGTCCCTTGAACTTCGGTTGTGGCACGCATCTCGAGGTAACACCGTCTTTATGTATCGCCATTCTTGAAGTAATCCGTCTTTTGGAACTCAGGAATGAATAAAATTATATAATAAATTACATAATTTCCTATTATACATTTGTAACTAAAATAAAATAAATCTATTAAATTACAAAACGGTGATACGAGATCACAATAAAAATTACAACCGAATCGATATTCCCATACATTTCGGGAAATACCAATTAAAATCTAAGGCCATACTAAGTAAAATTACATAATTCAAAATTACATAAATTGAAATTATGACAATCATAAAGAAAAATGCAGCATTATAATATGTATGAACATGCTCAATTTTTATGCTAAATCGCCTTTTAATTAGCCAATATCGTATATTACTCGGTTTTTACGGATTTGCGTGATTTCAACATTTTATAATCACAAAATACATAAACTCATATTTATGCATAAGTTAATTACCCTAACCTCTTAGGACTCAAAATATAGTCTTCACTAATAATTTGACCATAATTAACTTTTATTTACAAAATTGTTCATAAATGGACCAAAATTACAAAATAAGCCATTAAACTTCAAATAAATCGAAAAATTTCAAATAAATTCAAAATTTGGAATTCAAATTCATGAACATTCTGGAAAAAAAAAAAAAAAAAAAAAAAAAAAAAAAATCTTTATTAGAAACCATTATGAAATAATAAGAGATGGAAAAATCTATATCTATTCATATATGAATTATTTATTTTATGTCACATGCATCGCTAAATCGTCATAACTAAAACATGCATCTTTTTTTTTATCGAGTTTTTCGACCGTGTCAATTCGAATTATCGTAGTTCACCGCTTTAGTTCACTTAAAACGTGATAGATAATAAATTGGCATGACCTCTCGCTAAAACAATCAATTGAGACATAGCCTTACCAAATATTAGAAACCCATGAAGTACCAGTTTCGCAAGGGAGTTGAGCCGGCTTTACCGTAAGACAAACCTTGTTACGTTGGTGAAGTGGGGTGATAAATGTTTATCCACCGAATTTATGTTAATGAAGGGTATTTCGGCACACCGTGCCCTAAGTTGATATGAGTTTGGATCATGGACACATTTATTCGAAATTTGGGTTGAACTCAACGAAAGTATTCACGACGTATTTCCGGATGTGTTTCGGGCTAAAGATAAATATTAATGTAATTTTATCGACCAAGAGTTCTAAAAGTAGAATCGATTAAAGAGTTAATCCACCGAGTTATATTGATGAGGGGTATTTCGGCACACCGTGCCCCAAGTTATAATGAATTTGGGTCTTGGAATCATTTATCATAGTTGGGTAGAGGTCACTATGTAAATGCTATACTTGTTTACAAGTATTAATAAAACGATAAATGTTAAGTTTTCCACTATTCCGTTGTTGTTATTGTTCTATTTCTTTACCACAATTCATATACGATATCATTTCGTTTTTGATTCAAATCTCCATTAAAATATCGTGACTAAAGACAAATTTGAATTTGCTTCTAAAACCTCATATGAACCATTGCTAAGGATCTCTTGTAAAGAGTATAGATTAAAGTTATTCATTATCAAACAGGTTTTTGATTCTTGACTAACACATCTACTTACAATGGATTATTTTTCCATGTACTTAATTGAATTAAGTACCTTGAAGCGATAAATTGTTTTGGTGATTAGATTTTCAGAATTCGTAATTGACCAAAATAACGCAACCACTTCAATGAAAGTTTTAAGACTAAAACGAACAAATGAAGAGTGATCTTCGTGAATTCAATTTTGCTTCTCAAAGCAAAGACTCATTGAAATAAGTGGGAGCATTCTCTTAAACTGTTAAGATGAGGACGAGGTTCAAGAAGTAAAAGGAATTGATACAAGGTAATGTTAAAGGTAAAGTTGTTGAGAATGACGATACTAAACCTATCAATCCCAACCGATAAAGTTTCCATTGTCTTAAATGTTAGACACGAGAAAGGAAACTACCCCAAATTATTGAAGAATCAACAAATTAGTTGTGGGACACCTAATAGGATCTTCTTCTTTAAATGTTTATTTGATTAAACATAATTTTTGCTAGTACCACTTCGTCAATATTAGAAACCAATGGAGGTTTTCATCATTGTACTTGATACATAGGATGATTAGAATATGACGACTAGCAACAATCATATTGAGAGATAGAGTCATTGTGTAATCAATCTAGTTTTGGGTTTGGAGTTGTACTTAATTGTGACTATTAAGTACATAAACTCTAAATAAGAATACAATTTGTTAAATATACAAAAGAGGTTTCACTTTTGTGACCCTATACACCATGATTTGATGTATGGCTAGCCCATCATCAAGGTGATTATATTCTAAACCAAACTAGAATGATATATCATGAAGATGATGCAAGACTCAAATTGGTAACCCAAGATTAAACCTTAATTTATGGAATGATGAACGCAAAGAGTTATCGAGTACTCTTGAAACCATTAGATTGTTAATGGAATATGCGTATCTTGTATTCAAAGCAAGATGTCTCGTGCCTTTTGGTTGAAAAGGAGATCGAGTTTGTAAATCATCGATCCAAAATAGGTTGATCATTTTCTTTTACCAACGATTTAAGTTGACGCTAATATGTTCACTTAATAAGGTAAATAGAGAAATCTTTGAAGAAGTTCAAGAGTTCAAGGAATCACGATTTAGTCGTGATGGGACTATCAAAGTGAAGACTTTGATATAAGCCAAAGGAAATGTGATATAGTATCACAAGTTAATCTCTCTTAGCACGCATTATGAAATAATGTGTGGATGGATAAGAAATCAAACGCTATTCGATATGGTTTGAACTTCAATCAAGTTACTTTGAGTTACTTGATCCTTTTGGGGATTTTATCATTTTGTCTAAAATTATTTTTCCACTAAATCGAATCATATGAGATATGAAATGGTAAGGGTACCATGTTTGTAAGTTTTCACAAGAAACAAATACTCAATTTTTCCCTTTCAATTATCACGAGTACGACGGGTTTGTGGCTCGTGAAGCTGTCTTTCTAAAATACAAGTTTATTTTTGAAGACAGAGTGGGAGAAATTATTCAAGAGCCACAAAGAATGTTATGTAACAAGAAACTGGTCTTTCTTGGCTACATGAGACGTTTTGTGTAAGACGTTGTTTCTTCAAAACCTAGGAGGTTAAATTCGTCACTTGTTGAAAATGATGAATTCATGATACTTTTAAGAAAGTAAAGAGCTTATAACTTACAAAAGAAATTGTTTGATTCAAATTGATTACTTCTAGAAAGTAATGAACATATGACTTACATAAGAGTGTTTAAGTCACAACTCAATACGAGGCTTAGAGCCATGAAAATCCGAAATAAAAGGCTTGATTAGTGACAAAGGGTTTTGCACTAATAAAGAGATATTTCATAGCAAGATTAGTTGCAAAGGGTTTTGCACTAATTGAAATGCTTAAGTCTATTTGGATCTTCTTGGGGATTGTGTTTCATTATGAGGTTATGAAATACACAGCAAGTGAATCTAAAACCCACTTCTTCAATAGAAGCAATGTATTCAATACATGTCATAAGTTTTATAGATTCTTGCAATCCTAAGATAATGTGAAACTTAAGAGAGGATCTTAAGTAGGACATCAATGAGTTGGAATCAACATTTTGATCATGTGATAAAACATTTCTCGATAAGTCGAGAAGTTGTGTTTATACATGGAGTTTAGTGGGAGTTACGGAATTTTTAATTAGTTCGATATGTGGATGACATATTGATCATTGAGAATGATTTATGACTTTTGGAGTATTATAATACATCTTGAATATCCGGATTTATGAAGATAAATCCACATGATATTAGCAAGAAGAAGTCTTATGTTGATAAGATTCATGACTAGTTCAATTAAATTGAACATATTTGATTGATTCCATTTGCTTCGCTTAGGATCAATTAAATGAGAAATGATGTATAACGCTTCATATGCTTTGAGTATGATGAATTGTTTTCAAAATCGAATTTAAGTAATCTTTACCAAGTAAGCTATAAAGATTACCCTTAAGTGCTTGCAGAAGCATTAAGGCTGTAAAGCAAAGTGTTTATGATGCAATTTTGTGTAAGGGTGTTTCACAAGTGACAATTGACAATTGAGATTGCGCATGATGTCCGACAAAACCATAATCAAAACACATCAGGATGGTTAAGATACCATTGTGGCAATGTTAATTAAGAAGTAGATTTTCTAGAATCGTTCTAGGCAATAAAGAACAATAAGAAATATTTATAACGGAAATTGAGTACACTTGTAATCATGAGATGTGCAAGAGGATGAGTCCCGCACACTGTGAAAACAGTGGGAGCTATTCTTAGGCTAGAGGGCCTATGTCTTGATTGGATCTCGACACTTACTCAGAAAGTTTTGTAATGCAAATGTATACATTACAAAGAAAACGAGTATGTAGTGAGGTTGAGTAAGGTACAAGAAATTGATAAAACCTACTAACCAAAGCATTCTCAAAGGCTAAACATGATGAGTCATGTCATTTCAATTGAATTGAAATGAACAACTACGTACAAGATCAAATTAGATTATAGAACATGAAATAGTAATCAGGCATTGACTATTCATGTGTGATAATCGCATTTGTCGTTCGAGTTTTATTTTTAAAACTCTTTTATTATACTTTGTTACATCCAAACGGGTTGTGGAGACAATTGAACCCCGTTAAAGTGAACACGGATTAACATTGTATTTGCCCATAGTTACTTGCATGAGGTGACGTCTCGAAGTGACTAGAGTGTGAGGCGATTGATGGCAAGTTCAAGTGCCATAGAGTCATGTGAGATGACTAGTCGATCACATAGGCAGACTGTTAGGAACATTTTGTCGGGCCTTATGACCGCTTATAGAGTTCTGGCAAATTTATATAGCATGGTCGTGGCGAGAGCTGCTATAGTATTCCAATGAGTCGATTCTTTCGACTAAAGACTATTCACCTAAGATGGCACAGTTTCAGATTAACTTTGATTTGTGTTACTACGACCTTCGTAAATGGGGTCAAATGGGCATATTTTGGGTTATGATGGCTGTGGCTAGTCGAAGGGAATGAGTGCGATAGGAATTGTCCATCCCCTTGTCAGGGTTAAAACAATATCTCAGGGCCACTCGAGGAGTAATGAACTGGAAATGCGAGGCCACGCTCGGAAGGTATCCAGAGTGGATAAATCCGGTCAATCAGTTATTCTCCAGATCGAGGAAACCACTCTCGATATGATCACTTGCAAGTACGACCTGAAAGACACCTTGCATTGAGTGGGAGATAGTAATAGGACAAGAGAATTGGTGACGCACACTTGTCGAGGACAAGTGGGAGATTGTTGGGAAATGTGTTAGTGTATATGAATCTACATTTCCAATTGAAAGAAATGTAGATTCATATACACTAACATATTCATATATGTATATAAATCAATTTGTCATAAAATTAATAAAGGTCTTATGCATGCAAACATTAAATAAAGAGATGGACACATTTCCCAACAATCTCCCACTTGTCCTCGACAAGTGTGCGTCACCAATTCTCTTGTCCTATTACTATCTCCCACTCAATGCAAGGTGTCTTTCAGGTCGTACTTGCAAGTGATCATATCAAGAATGGTTTCCTCGATCTGGAGAATAACTGATTGACCGGATTTATCCACTCTGGATACCTTCTGAGCGTGGCCACGCATTTCCAGTTCATTACTCCTCGAGTGGCCCTGAGATATTGTTTTAACCCTGACAAGGGGATGGACAATTCCTATCGCACTCATTCCCTTCGACTAGCCACAGCCATCATAACCCAAAATATGCCCATTTGACCCCATTTACGAAGGTCGTAGTAACACAAATCAAAGTTAATCTGAAACTGTGCCATCTTAGGTGAATAGTCTTTAGTCAAAAGAATCGACTCATTGGAATACTATAGCAGCTCTCGCCACGACCATGCTATATAAATTTGCCAGAACTCTATAAGCGGTCATAAGGCCCGACAAAATGTTCCTAACAGTCTGCCTATGTGATCGACTAGTCATCTCACATGACTCTATGGCACTTGAACTTGCCATCAATCGCCTCACACTCTAGTCACTTCGAGACGTCACCTCATGCAAGTAACTATGGGCAAATACAATGTTAATCCGTGTTCACTTTAACGGGGTTCAATTGTCTCCACAACCCGTTTGGATGTAACAAAGTATAATAAAAGAGTTTTAAAAATAAAACTCGAACGACAAATGCGATTATCACACATGAATAGTCAATGCCTGATTACTATTTCATGTTCTATAATCTAATTTGATCTTGTACGTAGTTGTTCATTTCAATTCAATTGAAATGACATGACTCATCATGTTTAGCCTTTGAGAATGCTTTGGTTAGTAGGTTTTATCAATTTCTTGCACCTTACTCAACCTCACTACATACTCGTTTTCCTTTGTAATGTATACATTTGCATCACAAAACTTTTTGAGTACGTGTCGAGATCCAATCAAGACATAGGCCCTCTAGCCTAAGAATAGCTCCCACTGTTTTCACAAAAGTGCGGGACTCATCCTTCTTGCACATCTCATGATCGCAAGTGTACTCAATTTCAGTTATAAATATCTCTCATTGTTCTTTATTGCCTAGAACGATTCTAGAAAATCTACTTCTTAATTATCATAACCACAATGGTATCTTAACCATCCTAATGTGTTTTGATTATGGTTTTGTCGGAAACCATGCGCAACCTCAATTGTCAATTGTCACTTGTGTAACACCCTTACACAAAATTGCATCATAAACACTTTGCATTATAGCCTTAATGCTTTTGCAAGCACTTAAGGACAATCTTTATGGCGTACTTGGCAAAGATTACTTAAATTCGATTTTGAAAACAATTCATCATACTCAAAGTATATGAAGTGTTATACATCATTATTCATTTAATTGATCCGGCAGCGGAAGCGAATGGAATCAACCAAATATGTTCAATTTAATTGAACTAGTCATGAATCTTATCAACATAAGACTTCTTACTGATGCTAATATCATGTGGATTTATCTTCATAAATCCGGATATTCAAGATGTATTATAATACTCCAAAAGTCTTAAATCATTCTCAATGATCAATATGTCATCCACATATCGGACTAATTAAAATTTCCGTAACTCCCACTAAACTTCATGTATAAACACAACTTCTCGACTTATCGAGAAATGTTTTATCACATGATCAAAATGTTGATTCTAACTCATTGATGTCCTACTTAAGACTCTCTCTTAAGTTTCACATTATCTTAGGATTGCAAGAATCTACTAAACTCATGATATGTATTGAATACATTCCTTCTATTGAAGAAGTGGGTTTTAGATTCATTCGCTATGTATTTCATAATATTGAAACACAATTCCTAAGAAGATCCAAATATACTTAAGCATTTCAATTAGTGCAAAACTCTTTGCAACCAATCTTGCTTTGAAATATCTCTTTATTAGTGCAAAACCCTTTGTCACTAATCAAGCCTTTTATTTCGGATTTTCATGGCTCTAAGCCTTGTATTGAGTTGTGACTTAAACACTCTTATGTAAGTCATATGTTCATTACTTTCTAGAAGTAATCAATTTGAATCAAACAATTTCTTTTGTAAGTTATAAGCTCTTTACTTTCTTAAAAGTATCATGAATTCATCATTTTCAACAAGTGACGAATTTAACCTCCTAGGTTTTGAAGAAACAACGTCTTACACAAAACGTCTCATGTAGCCAAGAAAGACCAGTTTCTTGTTACATAACATTCTTTGTGGCTCTTGAATAATTTCTCCCACTCTGTCTTCAAAAATAAACTTGTATTTTAGAAAGACAGCTTCACGAGCCACAAACCCGTCGTACTCGTGATAATTGAAAGTGAAAAATTGAGTATTTGTTTCTTGTGAAAACTTACAAACATGGTACCCTTACCATTTCATATCTCATATGATTCGATTTAGTGGAAAAATAATTTTAGACAAAATGATAAAATCCCCAAAAGGATCAAGTAACTCAAAGTAACTTGATTGAAGTTCAAACCATATCGAATAGCATTTGATTTCTTATCCATCCACACATTATTTCATAATGCGTGCTAAGAGAGATTAACTTGTGACACTATATCACATTTCCTTTGGCTTATATCAAAGTCTTCACTTTGATAGTCCCATCACGACTAAATCGTGATTCCTTGAACTCTTGAACTTCTTCAAAGATTTCTCTATTTACCTTATTAAGTGAACATATTAGCGTCAACTTAAATCGTTGGTAAAAGAAAATGATCAACCTATTTTGGATCGATGATTTACAAACTCGATCTCCTTTTCAACCAAAAGGCACGAGACATCTTGCTTTGAATACAAGATACGCATATTCCATTAACAATCTAATGGTTTCAAGAGTACTCGATAACTCTTTGCGTTCATCATTCCAGAAATTAAGGTTTAATCTTGGGTTACCAATTTGAGTCTTGCATCATCTTCATGATATATCATTCTAGTTTGGTTTAGAATATAATCACCTTGATGATGGGCTAGCCATACATCAAATCATGGTGTATAGGGTCACAAAAGTGAAACCTCTTTTGTATCTTTAACAAATTGTATTCTTATTTAGAGTTTATGTACTTAATAGTCACAATTAAGTACAACTCCAAACCCAAAACTAGATTGATTACACAATGACTCTATCTCTCAATATGATTGTTGCTAGTCGTCATATTCTAATCATCCTATGTATCAAGTACAATGATGAAAACCTCCATTGGTTTCTAATATTGACGAAGTGGTACTAGCAAAAATTATGTTTAATCAAATAAACATTTAAAGAAGAAGATCCTATTAGGTGTCCCACAACTAATTTGTTGATTCTTCAATAATTTGGGGTAGTTTCCTTTCTCGTGTCTAACATTTAAGACAATGGAAACTTTATCGGTTGGGATTGATAGGTTTTAGTATCGTCATTCTCAACAACTTTACTTTTAACATTACCTTGTATCAATACCATTATTATCTTTACTTCTTGAACCTCGTTCTCATCTTAACGGTTTAAGAGAATGCTCCCACTCATTTCAATGAGTCTTTGCTTTGAGAAGCAAAATTGAATTCATGAAGATTACTCTTCATTTGTTCGTTTTAGTCTTAAAACTTTCATTGAAGTGGTTGCGTTATTTTGGTCAATTACGAATTCTGAAAATCTAATCACCAAAACAATTTATCGCATCAAGGTACTTAATTCAATTAAGTATATGAAACATAATCCATTGTAAGTAGAAGTGTTAGTCATGAATCAAAAACCTGTTTGATAATGAATAACTTTAATCTATACTCTTTACAAGAGATCCTTATCAATGGTTCATTTGAGGTTTTAGAAGCAAATTCATATTTGTCTTTAGTTACGATATTTTAATGGAGATTTGAATCAAAAACGAAATGATATCGTATATGAATTGTGGTAAAGAAATAGAACAATATAAAAACGGAATAGTGGAAAACTTAACATTTATCGTTTTATTAATACTTGTAAATAACAAGTAAAGCATTTACATAGTGACCTCTACCCAACTATGATAAATGATTCCAAGACCCAAATTCATATTAACTTGGGCACGGTGTGGCCGATGAAACCCTTATCAATATAACTCGGTGGATTAACGCTTTAATCGATTCTACTTTTAGAACTCTTGGTCGATAATATTACATTAACATTTATCTTTAGCCCAAAACACATTCAACAAGGGGACGGTGTGGCCGATGAAACCCTTATCGAAAAACTTTTGTTGAGTTCAATCCAAATTTCGAATAAATGTGTCCATGATCCAAACCCACATTAACTTGGGCACGGTGTGGCCGATAAAACCCTCATCAACATGAATTCGGTGGATAGACATTTATCACCCACTTCCCCTACGTAACAAGGTTTGTACCCCGGTGTGGCCGAGTGCACTCCCTCACGAAATAGGTTTTCATGGTTTCTACTATTTGGTAAGGCTAAGTCTCAATTGTTTATTTTAGCGAGAGGTCATGTCAATTTATTATCTATCACGTTTTAAGTGAACTAAAGCGGTGAACTACGATAATTTGAATTGACACGGTCGATAAACTCGATAAAAGACAATGCATGTTTAGTTATGGCGATTTAGCGATGCATGTGACATAAAATAAAATGCAAGCATAAAAATAAATAAATCCTAGTATGGCCTTTCCTAAAATAGAAAAACTCTTAATCTATTACATATTCGGAAACCAACTCCATTGGTCCCTTGAACTTCGGTTGTGGCACGCATCTCGAGGTAACACCGTCTTTATGTATCGTCATTCTTGAAGAAATCCGTCTTTTGGAACTCCGGAATGAATAAAATTACATAATAAATTACATAATTTCCTATTATACATTTGTAACTAAAATAAAATAAATCTATTAAATTACAAAACGGTGATACGAGATCACAATTAAAAATTACAACCAAATCGATATTCCCATACATTTCGGGAAATACCAATTAAATCTAAGGCCATACTAAGTAAAATTACATAATTCAAAATTACATAAATTAAAATTATGACAATCATAAAGAAAATGCAGCATTATAATATGTATGAACATGCTCAATTTTATGCTAAATCGCCTTTTAATTAGCCAATATCGTATATTACTCGGTTTTTACGGATTTGCGTGATTTCAACATTTTATAATCACAAAAATGCACAAACTCATATTTATGCATAAGTTAATTACCCTAACCTCTTAGGACTAAAAATATAGTCTTCACTAATAATTTGACCATAATTAACCTTTATTTATAAAATTGTTCATAAAAGGACCAAAAATTACAAAAATAAGCTATTAAACTTCAAATAAATCCAAAAATTTCAAATAAATTCAAAATTTGAAATTTAAATTCATGAACATTCTGGAAAAATCCATGACACTCATAATGTTCAAAATCTTAGGTTAAAAATTTGAAATTTTTAGGAAAAACAATGTTGCGGTTTATCGATATTTAATAAAATAATCATAAAAACATGGAAAAATTATTTTCATTAACTTTTCAATTTTTAGATCTGAAAAATATAATAAAATGCAACATTAGATGTTTTTCCTAAGTCATAGATTATGTTTTATTAATTTTCAACTAATAATGTCACTATTTATGCCATTTTTCTTCAAAAATTCATAAATCATGCTAAAAGACTTCTTTATAGCCAATTATTTTACACACATCTTGTAAAATTGCATGTGACAACATATTAATTTTCTATGACCAGATTCGAAATTTAACTCATATTAACCTATTTTTCTCTTAAATCCGAATTTAATGATGAAAAATTCATTTTTCGAGCATAACAAGTCCAAAACTTATGAAAATTTACAGGTTATCTCAAAATAATATATGTAACAACATATCCAAAAACCAAGTGAAAATTCGAAGTATAGCTAATTTTCGACCGAAAATGACATTTTTACTCATAAAATCACATTTAAATGCCATTATTGTTAAATATGAACAATAAAAATCCGAAAAATTAACCAAAATATCCTAAAACACTTTAGGACCAGAAATATTAACATGCATGTAATTATTTCGTGATATATCATAATACATTTCCTTCAATTGGTATCAGAGCCACGGTTGTTTGCATGCAAATTGGTTAAAAGTTTTTCCGAGTTATATGAATAACAAATAAAACTTGTAAAATTTGTGCATGCAAACATTAAATAAAGAGATGGAAAAATCTATATCTCACCATGTGATATTCGGATTTATGGGCACAAGTGAGTTCACCTACTCACTTGTTCTTGAGCTTTCCAAATGGAAGAACAAGGATTCAAGTGTAGAATCCCTCCCAAAAGCATATACCCAAGGAATACATCTTAAAGACTAAAAATAATGTGATCTAGAATTATTATTAGTCTTACTTAAAAATGACACAAAATGTTTTTGATCTCTCATAAATTTCGGTTGAGAGAGAAGAGGATTTTGTGATTTTATTTCTCTAGAAATCTCATAAGATGTAGAGAGCATTTTTAATTTTCTTACACTAGAAAATAAGATGTTGAATGAATGAATTGATTAGGAAAAGAAAACTCTTTCTTTTCTCTTCATTATGGCCGAAAAAATGGCCTTGGGTAGGTTGCCCAATAGCTTTCATTTTTGCTCTTCACAAGAGACCAAGCATGCAAAGCCTACTACCTAGTTTCATGATTGTGTTTCCATTTAAAATAAATAACACAATATAAACTATATACCCACCCATATTTTCGGTTTTAAGTATAAAATGGAGAAACCATTTTATTTTGTCATTTGTCAAATTTGTCACATGTAACATGTTACATGACATGTTACAATGTAATGTATTTTTATCATATTAAAAATCAACATACTCATAAAATATGTCATTTACAAAATTGACTAGTAATTCGTAATTACTCGTACCAAAAATATTTCCAAATTATAAACTACAACATTCCGTATTTATAATAATTTATTCATTCCGTTTCAATTGTTTTCGTAAACAATAATTTCATCCAAGTAATAAAATAATTCGATTACTTAGACCGCGTCTTATTTAATCATATCTACAATAAGATACGTAAATTATACTCACAAAATCATCCGTCAATTTTAAGCAATTTAATTAACTCGTATCAGTATACGATTAATTAAATAATCAATTAAGAGTATTTCCCTATAGGTATGACCTAAGGGGATCAACTGATCACCACCGTCGCACGACAGTAATGTCAAACTCTAGTCAGCCAATCATTACCGATATGTGTGGACCAGTTGACTGTAAAATATTACATCCCACATGTATTCTTAAAATGAGATTTTAATGATGATATTTAAATCATGTGATCGCACTATTGTTGAGGACACATTTCCCAACAATCTCCCACTTGTCCTCGACAAGTGTGCGTCACCAATTCTCTTGTCCTATTACTATCTCCCACTCAATGCAAGGTGTCTTTCAGGTCGTACTTGCAAGTGATCATATCAAGAATGGTTTCCTCGATCTGGAGAATAACTGATTGACCGGATTTATCCACTCTGGATACCTTCCGAGCGTGGCCACGCATTTCCAGTTCATTACTCCTCGAGTGGCCCTGAGATATTGTTTTAACCCTGACAAGGGGATGGACAATTCCTATCGCACTCATTCCCTTCGACTAGCCACAGCCATCATAACCCAAAATATGCCCATTTGACCCCATTTACGAAGGTCGTAGTAACACAAATCAAAGTTAATCGAAAACTGTGCCATCTTAGGTGAATAGTCTTTAGTCAAAAGAATCGACTCATTAGAATACTATAGTAGCTCTCGCCACGACCAGGCTATATATAAATTGCCAGAACTCTATAAGCGGTCATAAGGCCCGACAAAATGTTCCTAACAGTCTGCCTATGTGATCGACTAGTCATCTCACATGACTCTATGGCACTTGAACTTGCCATCAATCGCCTCACACTCTAGTCACTTCGAGACGTCACCTCATGCAAGTAACTATGGGCAAATACAATGTTAATCCGTGTTCACTTTAACGGGGTTCAATTGTCTCCACAACCCGTTTGGATGTAACAAAGTATAATAAAAGAGTTTTAAAAATAAAACTCGAACGACAAATGCGATTATCACACATGAATAGTCAATGCCTGATTACTATTTCATGTTCTATAATCTAATTTGATCTTGTACGTAGTTGTTCATTTCAATTCAATTGAAATGACATGACTCATCATGTTTAGCCTTTGAGAATGCTTTGGTTAGTAGGTTTTATCAATTTCTTGCACCTTACTCAACCTCACTACATACTCGTTTTCCTTTGTAATGTATACATTTGCATCACAAAACTTTCTGAGTACGTGTCGAGATCCAATCAAGACATAGGCCCTCTAGCCTAAGAATAGCTCCCACTGTTTTCACAGTGTGCGGGACTCATCCTTCTTGCACATCTCATGATCGCAAGTGTACTCAATTTCCGTTATAAATATCTCTCATTGTTCTTTATTGCCTAGAACGATTCTAGAAAATCTACTTCTTAATTATCATAACCACAATGGTATCTTAACCATCCTAATGTGTTTTGATTATGGTTTTGTCGGAAACCATGCGCAACCTCAATTGTCAATTGTCACTTGTGTAACACCCTTACACAAAATTGCATCATAAACACTTTGCATTATAGCCTTAATGCTTCTGCAAGCACTTAAGGACAATCTTTATGGCGTACTTGGCAAAGATTACTTAAATTCGATTTTGAAAACAATTCATCATACTCAAAGTATATGAAGTGTTATACATCATTATTCATTTAATTGATCCAAGCGGAAGCGAATGGAATCAATCAAATATGTTCAATTTAATTGAACTAGTCATGAATCTTATCAACATAAGACTTCTTCTTTGACGCTAATATCATGTGGATTTATCTTCATAAATCCGGATATTCAAGATGTATTATAATACTCCAAAAGTCTTAAATCATTCTCAATGATCAATATGTCATCCACATATCGGACTAATTAAAATTTCCGTAACTCCCACTAAACTTCATGTATAAACACAACTTCTCGACTTATCGAGAAATGTTTTATCACATGATCAAAATGTTGATTCTAACTCATTGATGTCCTACTTAAGACTCTCTCTTAAGTTTGACATTATCTTAGGATTGCAAGAATCTACTAAACTCATGATATGTATTGAATACATTCCTTCTATTGAAGAAGTGGGTTTTAGATTCATTCGCTATGTATTTCATAATATTGAAACACAATTCCTAAGAAGATCCAAATATACTTAAGCATTTCAATTAGTGCAAAACTCTTTGCAACCAATCTTGCTTTGAAATATCTCTTTATTAGTGCAAAACCCTTTGTCACTAATCAAGCCTTTATTTCGGATTTTCATGGCTCTAAGCCTTGTATTGAGTTGTGACTTAAACACTCTTATGTAAGTCATATGTTCATTACTTTCTAGAAGTAATCAATTTGAATCAAACAATTTCTTTTGTAAGTTATAAGCTCTTTACTTTCTTAAAAGTATCATGAATTCATCATTTTCAACAAGTGACGAATTTAACCTCCTAGGTTTTGAAGAAACAACGTCTTACACAAAACGTCTCATGTAGCCAAGAAAGACCAGTTTCTTGTTACATAACATTCTTTGTGGCTCTTGAATAATTTCTCCCACTCTGTCTTCAAAAATAAACTTGTATTTTAGAAAGACAGCTTCACGAGCCACAAACCCGTCGTACTCGTGATAATTGAAAGGGAAAAATTGAGTATTTGTTTCTTGTGAAAACTTACAAACATGGTACCCTTACCATTTCATATCTCATATGATTCGATTTAGTGGAAAAATAATTTTAGACAAAATGATAAAATCCCCAAAAGGATCAAGTAACTCAAAGTAACTTGATTGAAGTTCAAACCATATCGAATAGCGTTTGATTTCTTATCCATCCACACATTATTTCATAATGCGTGCTAAGAGAGATTAACTTGTGATACTATATCACATTTCCTTTGGCTTATATCAAAGTCTTCACTTTGATAGTCCCATCACGACTAAATCGTGATTCCTTGAACTCTTGAACTTCTTCAAAGATTTCTCTATTTACCTTATTAAGTGAACATATTAGCGTCAACTTAAATCGTTGGTAAAAGAAAATGATCAACCTATTTTGGATCGATGATTTACAAACTCGATCTCCTTTTCAACCAAAAGGCACGAGACATCTTGCTTTGAATACAAGATACGCATATTCCATTAACAATCTAATGGTTTCAAGAGTACTCGATAACTCTTTGCGTTCATCATTCCAGAAATTAAGGTTTAATCTTGGGTTACCAATTTGAGTCTTGCATCATCTTCATGATATATCATTCTAGTTTGGTTTAGAATATAATCACCTTGATGATGGGCTAGCCATACATCAAATCATGGTGTATAGGGTCACAAAAGTGAAACCTCTTTTGTATCTTTAACAAATTGTATTCTTATTTAGAGTTTATGTACTTAATAGTCACAATTAAGTACAACTCCAAACCCAAAACTAGATTGATTACACAATGACTCTATCTCTCAATATGATTGTTGCTAGTCGTCATATTCTAATCATCCTATGTATCAAGTACAATGATGAAAACCTCCATTGGTTTCTAATATTGACGAAGTGGTACTAGCAAAAAATTATGTTTAATCAAATAAACATTTAAAGAAGAAGATCCTATTAGGTGTCCCACAACTAATTTGTTGATTCTTCAATAATTTGGGGTAGTTTCCTTTCTCGTGTCTAACATTTAAGACAATGGAAACTTTATCGGTTGGGATTGATAGGTTTTAGTATCGTCATTCTCAACAACTTTACTTTTAACATTACCTTGTATCAATACCATTATTATCTTTACTTCTTGAACCTCGTTCTCATCTTAACGGTTTAAGAGAATGCTCCCACTCATTTCAATGAGTCTTTGCTTTGAGAAGCAAAATTGAATTCATGAAGATTACTCTTCATTTGTTCGTTTTAGTCTTAAAACTTTCATTGAAGTGGTTGCGTTATTTTGGTCAATTACGAATTCTGAAAATCTAATCACCAAAACAATTTATCGCATCAAGGTACTTAATTCAATTAAGTATATGAAACATAATCCATTGTAAGTAGAAGTGTTAGTCATGAATCAAAAACCTGTTTGATAATGAATAACTTTAATCTATACTCTTTACAAGAGATCCTTATCAATGGTTCATTTGAGGTTTTAGAAGCAAATTCATATTTGTCTTTAGTTACGATATTTTAATGGAGATTTGAATCAAAAACGAAATGATATCGTATATGAATTGTGGTAAAGAAATAGAACAATATAAAAACGGAATAGTGGAAAACTTAACATTTATCGTTTTATTAATACTTGTAAATAACAAGTAAAGCATTTACATAGTGACCTCTACCCAACTATGATTAATGATTCCAAGACCCAAATTCATATTAACTTGGGCACGGTGTGGCCGATGAAACCCTTATCAATATAACTCGGTGGATTAACGCTTTAATCGATTCTACTTTTAGAACTCTTGGTCGATAATATTACATTAACATTTATCTTTAGCCCAAAACACATTCAACAAGGGGACGGTGTGGCCGATGAAACCCTTATCGAAAAACTTTTGTTGAGTTCAATCCAAATTTCGAATAAATGTGTCCATGATCCAAACCCACATTAACTTGGGCACGGTGTGGCCGATAAAACCCTCATCAACATGAATTCGGTGGATAGACATTTATCACCCACTTCCCCTACGTAACAAGGTTTGTACCCCGGTGTGGCCGAGTGCACTCCCTCACGAAATAGGTTTTCATGGTTTCTACTATTTGGTAAGGCTAAGTCTCAATTGTTTATTTTAGCGAGAGGTCATGTCAATTTATTATCTATCACGTTTTAAGTGAACTAAAGCGGTGAAATACGATAATTTTAATTGACACGGTCGATAAACTCGATAAAATAAGGATGCATGTTTAGTTATGGCGATTTAGCAATGCATGTGACATAAAATAAAATGCAAGCAAAAAAAAAAAAAATAAATCCTAGTATGGCCTTTCCTAAAATAGAAAAACTCTTTAACTATTACATATTCGGAAACCAACTCCATTGGTCCCTTGAACTTCGGTTGTGGCACGCATCTCGAGGTAACACCGTCTTTATGTATCGCCATTCTTGAAGAAATCCGTCTTTTGGAACTCCGGAATGAATAAAATTACATAATAAATTACATAATTTCCTATTATACATTTGTAACTAAAATAAAATAAATCTATTAAATTACAAAACGGTGATACGAGATCACAATTAAAAATTACAACCGAATCGATATTCCCATACATTTCGGGAAATACCAATTAAATCTAAGGCCATACTAAGTAAAATTACATAATTCAAAATTACATAAATTAAAATTATGACAATCATAAAGAAAATTCAGCATTATAATATGTATGAACATGCTCAATTTTATGCTAAATCGCCTTTTAATTAGCCAATATCGTATATTACTCGGTTTTTACGGATTTGCGTGATTTCAACATTTTATAATCACAAAAATGCACAAACTCATATTTATGCATAAGTTAATTACCCTAACCTCTTAGGACTCAAAATATAGTCTTCACTAATAATTTGACCATAATTAACCTTTATTTATAAAATTGTTCATAAAAGGACCAAAAATTACAAAAATAAGCTATTAAACTTCAAATAAATCCAAAAATTTCAAATAAATTCAAAATTTGAAATTTAAATTCATGAACATTCTGGAAAAATCCATGACACTCATAATGTTCAAAATCTTAGGTTAAAAATTTGAAATTTTTTTAGGAAAAACAATGTTGCGGTTTATCGATATTTAATAAAATAATCATAAAAACATGGAAAAATTATTTTCATTAACTTTTCAATTTTTAGATCTGAAAAATATAATAAAATGCAACATTAGATGTTTTTCCTAAGTCATAGATTATGTTTTATTAATTTTCAACTAATAATGTCACTATTTATGCCATTTTTCTTCAAAAATTCATAAATCATGCTAAAAGACTTCTTTATAGCCAATTATTTTACACACATCTTTTAAAATTGCATGTGACAACATATTAATTTTCTATGACCAGATTAGAAATTTAACTCATATTAACCTATTTTTCTCTTAAATCCGAATTTAATGATGAAAAATTCATTTTTCGAGCATAACAAGTCCAAAAATTATGAAAATTTACAGGTTATCTCAAAATAATATATGTAACAACATATCCAAAAACCAAGTGAAAATTCGAAGTATAGCTAATTTTCGACCAAAAATGACATTTTTACTCATAAAATCACATTTAAATGCCATTATTGTTAAATATGAACAATAAAAATCCGAACAATTAACCAAAATATCCTAAAACACTTTAGGACCAGAAATATTAACATGCATGTAATTATTTCGTGATATATCATAATAACACAAATTTTACAAGTTTTATTTGTTATTCATATAACTCGGAAAAACTTTTAACCAATTTGCATGCAAACAACCGTGGCGCTCTGATACCGATTGAAAGAAATGTAGATTCATATACACTAACATATTCATATATGTTTATAAATTAATTTGTCATAAAATTAATAAAGGTCTTATGCATGCAAACATTAAATAAAGAGATGGAAAAATCTATATCTCACCATGTGATATTCGGATTTATGGGCACAAGTGAGTTCACCTACTCACTTGTTCTTGAGCTTTCCAAATGGAAGAACAAGGATTCAAGTGTAGAATCCCTCCCAAAAGCATATACCCAAGGAATACATCTTAAAGACTAAAAATAATGTGATCTAGAATTATTATTAGTCTTACTTAAAAATGACACAAAATGTTTTGATCTCTCATAAATTTCGGTTGAGAGAGAAGAGGATTTTGTGATTTTATTTCTCTAGAAATCTCATAAGATGTAGAGAGCATTTTTAATTTTCTTACACTAGAAAATAAGATGTTGAATGAATGAATTGATTAGGAAAAGAAAACTCTTTCTTTTCTCTTCATTATGGCCGAAAAAAAATGGCCTTGGGTAGGTTGCCCAATAGCTTTCATTTTTGCTCTTCACAAGAGACCAAGCATGCAAAGCCTACTACCTAGTTTCATGATTGTGTTTCCATTTAAAATAAATAACACAATATAAACTATATATCCACCCATATTTTCGGTTTTAAGTATAAAATGGAGAAACCATTTTATTTTGTCATTTGTCAAATTTGTCACATGTAACATGTTACATGACATGTTACAATGTAATGTATTTTTATCATATTAAAAATCAACATACTCATAAAATATGTCATTTACAAAATTGACTAGTAATTCGTAATTACTCGTACCAAAAATGTTTCCAAATTATAAACTACAACATTCTGTATTTATAATAATTTATTCATTCCGTTTCATTTGTTTCTGTAAACAATAATTTCATCCAAGTAATAAAATAATTCGATTACTTAGACCGCGTCTTATTTAATCATATCTACAATAAGATACGTAAATTATACTCACAAAATCATCCGTCAATTTTAAGCAATTTAATTAACTCGTATCAGTATACGATTAATTAAATAATCAATTAAGAGTATTTCCCTATAGGTATGACCTAAGGGGATCAACTGATCACCACCGTCGCACGACAGTAATGTCAAACTCTAGTCAGCCAATCATTACCGATATGTGTGGACCAGTTGACTGTAAAATATTACATCCCACATGTATTCTTAAAATGAGATTTTAATGATGATATTTAAATCATGTGATCGCACTATTGTAACCAACTCCATTGGTCCCTTGAACTTCGGTTGTGGCACGCATCTCGAGGTAACACCGTCTTTATGTATCGTCATTCTTGAAGAAATCCGTCTTTTGGAACTCCGGAATGAATAAAATTACATAATAAATTACATAATTTTCTATTATACATTTGTAACTAAAATAAAATAAATCTATTAAATTACAAAACGATGATACGAGATCACAATAAAATTACAACCGAATCGATATTCCCATACATTTCGGGAAATACCAATTAAAATCTAAGGCCATACTAAGTAAAATTACATAATTCAAAAATTACATAAATTAAAATTATGACAATCATAAAGAAAATGCAGCATTATAATATGTATGAACATGCTCAATTTTATGCTAAATCGCCTTTTAATTAGCCAATATCGTATATTACTCGGTTTTTACGGATTTGCGTGATTTCAACATTTTATAATCACAAAAATGCACAAACTCATATTTATGCATAAGTTAATTACCCTAACCTCTTAGGACTCAAAATATAGTCTTCACTAATAATTTGACCATAATTAACCTTTATTTATAAAATTGTTCATAAAAGGACCAAAAATTACAAAAATAAGCTATTGAACTTCAAATAAATCCAAAAATTTCAAATAAATTCAAAATTTGAAATTTAAATTCATGAACATTCTGGAAAAATCCATGACACTCATAATGTTCAAAATCTTAGGTTAAAAATTTCGAAATTTTTCCGGAAAAACAATGTTGCGGTTTATCGATTTTTTTAATAAAATAATCATAAAAACATGGAAAAATTATTTTCATTAACTTTTCAATTTTAGATCTGAAAAAGATAATAAAATGCAACATTAGACGTTTTTCCTAAGTCATAGATTATGTTTTATTAATTTTCCACTAATAATGTCACTATTTATGCTATTTTTCTTCAAAAATTCATAAATCATGCAAAGAGACTTCTTTATAGCCAATTATTTTACACACATCTTGTAAA
This sequence comes from Silene latifolia, assembly GCF_048544455.1. Lineage (NCBI taxonomy): Eukaryota > Viridiplantae > Streptophyta > Magnoliopsida > Caryophyllales > Caryophyllaceae > Silene > Silene latifolia. The sequence goes on from NC_133536.1 coordinate 54,802,876, forward strand.
ATTGCATGTGACAACATATTAATTTTATATGACCAGATTCGAAATTTAACTCATATTAACCTATTTTTCACCTAAATCCGAATTTAATAATGAAAAATTCATTTTTCGAGCATAACAAGTCCAAAAATTATGAAAATTTACAGGTTATCTCAAAATAATATATGTGACAACATATCCAAAAATAAATGGAAAATTCGAAGTATAGCTAATTTTAGACCAAAAATGACATTTTTACTCATAAAATCACATTTAAATGTCATTATTGTAAAATATGAACAATAAAAATCCGAAAAATTAACCAAAATATCCTAAAACACTTTAGGACCAGAAATATTAACATGCATGTAATTATTTCGTGATATATCATAATAACACAAATTTTACAAGTTTTATTTGTTATTCATATAACTCGGAAAAACTTTTAACCAATTTGCATGCAAACAACCGTGGCTCTTATACCAATTGAAAGAAATGTAGATTCATATACACTAACATATTCATATATGTTTATAAATTAATTTGTCATAAAATTAATAAAGGTCTTATGCATGCAAACATTAAATAAAGAGATGGAAAAATCTATATCTCACCATGTGATATTCGGATTTATGGGCACAAGTGAGTTCACCTACTCACTTGTTCTTGAGCTTTCCAAATGGAAGAACAAGGATTCAAGTGTAGAATCCCTCCCAAAAGCATATACCCAAGGAATACATCTTAAAGACTAAAAATAATGTGATCTAGAATTATTATTAGTCTTACTTAAAAATGACACAAAATGTTTTGATCTCTCATAAATTTCGGTTGAGAGAGAAGAGGATTTTGTGATTTTATTTCTCTAGAAATCTCATAAGATGTAGAGAGCATTTTTAATTTTCTTACACTAGAAAATAAGATGTTGAATGAATGAATTGATTAGGAAAAGAAAACTCTTTCTTTTCTCTTCATTATGGCCGAAAAAAAATGGCCTTGGGTAGGTTGCCCAATAGCTTTCATTTTTGCTCTTCACAAGAGATCAAGCATGCAAAGCCTACTACCTAGTTTCATGATTGTGTTTCCATTTAAAATAAATAACACAATATAAACTATATACCCACCCATATTTTCGGTTTTAAGTATAAAATGGAGAAACCATTTTATTTTGTCATTTGTCAAATTTGTCACATGTAACATGTTACATGACATGTTACAATGTAATGTATTTTTATCATATTAAAAATCAACATACTCATAAAATATGTCATTTACAAAATTGACTAGTAATTCGTAATTACTCGTACCAAAAATGTTTCCAAATTATAAACTACAACATTCTGTATTTATAATAATTTATTCATTCCGTTTCATTTGTTTCTGTAAACAATAATTTCATCCAAGTAATAAAATAATTCGATTACTTAGACCGCGTCTTATTTAATCATATCTACAATAAGATACGTAAATTATACTCACAAAATCATCCGTCAATTTTAAGCAATTTAATTAACTCGTATCAGTATACGATTAATTAAATAATAAATTAAGAGTATTTCCCTATAGGTATGACCTAAGGGGATCAACTGATCACCACCGTCGCACGACAGTAATGTCAAACTCTAGTCAGCCAATCATTACGATATGTGTGGACCAGTTGACTGTAAAATATTACATCCCACATGTATTCTTAAAATGAGATTTTAATGATGATATTTAAATCATGTGATCGCACTATTGTTGAGGACACATTTCCCAACAATCTCCCACTTGTCCTCGACAAGTGTGCGTCACCAATTCTCTTGTCCTATTACTATCTCCCACTCAATGCAAGGTGTCTTTCAGGTCGTACTTGCAAGTGATCATATCAAGAATGGTTTCCTCGATCTGGAGAATAACTGATTGACCGGATTTATCCACTCTGGATACCTTCCGAGCGTGGCCACGCATTTCCAGTTCATTACTCCTCGAGTGGCCCTGAGATATTGTTTTAACCCTGACAAGGGGATGGACAATTCCTATCGCACTCATTCCCTTCGACTAGCCACAGCCATCATAACCCAAAATATGCCCATTTGACCCCATTTACGAAGGTCGTAGTAACACAAATCAAAGTTAATCTGAAACTGTGCCATCTTAGGTGAATAGTCTTTAGTCAAAAGAATCGACTCATTAGAATACTATAGTAGCTCTCGCCACGACCAGGCTATATATAAATTGCCAGAACTCTATAAGCGGTCATAAGGCCCGACAAAATGTTCCTAACAGTCTGCCTATGTGATCGACTAGTCATCTCACATGACTCTATGGCACTTGAACTTGCCATCAATCGCCTCACACTCTAGTCACTTCGAGACGTCACCTCATGCAAGTAACTATGGGCAAATACAATGTTAATCCGTGTTCACTTTAACGGGGTTCAATTGTCTCCACAACCCGTTTGGATGTAACAAAGTATAATAAAAGAGTTTTAAAAATAAAACTCGAACGACAAATGCGATTATCACACATGAATAGTCAATGCCTGATTACTATTTCATGTTCTATAATCTAATTTGATCTTGTACGTAGTTGTTCATTTCAATTCAATTGAAATGACATGACTCATCATGTTTAGCCTTTGAGAATGCTTTGGTTAGTAGGTTTTATCAATTTCTTGCACCTTACTCAACCTCACTACATACTCGTTTTCCTTTGTAATGTATACATTTGCATCACAAAACTTTCTGAGTACGTGTCGAGATCCAATCAAGACATATGCCCTCTAGCCTAAGAATAGCTCCCACTGTTTTCACAGTGTGCGGGACTCATCCTTCTTGCACATCTCATGATCGCAAGTGTACTCAATTTCCGTTATAAATATCTCTCATTGTTCTTTATTGCCTAGAACGATTCTAGAAAATCTACTTCTTAATTATCATAACCACAATGATATCTTAACCATCCTAATGTGTTTTGATTATGGTTTTGTCGGAAACCATGCGCAACCTCAATTGTCAATTGTCACTTGTGTAACACCCTTACACAAAATTGCATCATAAACACTTTGCATTATAGCCTTAATGCTTCTGCAAGCACTTAAGGACAATCTTTATGGCGTACTTGGCAAAGATTACTTAAATTCGATTTTGAAAACAATTCATCATACTCAAAGTATATGAAGTGTTATACATCATTATTCATTTAATTGATCCGACAGCGGAAGCGAATGGAATCAATCAAATATGTTCAATTTAATTGAACTAGTCATGAATCTTATCAACATAAGACTTCTTTTGATGCTAATATCATGTGGATTTATCTTCATAAATCCGGATATTCAAGATGTATTATAATACTCCAAAAGTCTTAAATCATTCTCAATGATCAATATGTCATCCACATATCGGACTAATTAAAATTTCCGTAACTCCCACTAAACTTCATGTATAAACACAACTTCTCGACTTATCGAGAAATGTTTTATCACATGATCAAAATGTTGATTCTAACTCATTGATGTCCTACTTAAGACTCTCTCTTAAGTTTGACATTATCTTAGGATTGCAAGAATCTACTAAACTCATGATATGTATTGAATACATTCCTTCTATTGAAGAAGTGGGTTTTAGATTCATTCGCTATGTATTTCATAATATTGAAACACAATTCCTAAGAAGATCCAAATATACTTAAGCATTTCAATTAGTGCAAAACTCTTTGCAACCAATCTTGCTTTGAAATATCTCTTTATTAGTGCAAAACCCTTTGTCACTAATCAAGCCTTTTATTTCGGATTTTCATGGCTCTAAGCCTTGTATTGAGTTGTGACTTAAACACTCTTATGTAAGTCATATGTTCATTACTTTCTAGAAGTAATTAAATTGAATCAAACAATTTCTTTTGTAAGTTATAAGCTCTTTACTTTCTTAAAAGTATCATGAATTCATCATTTTCAACAAGTGACGAATTTAACCTCCTAGGTTTTGAAGAAACAACGTCTTACACAAAACGTCTCATGTAGCCAAGAAAGACCAGTTTCTTGTTACATAACATTCTTTGTGGCTCTTGAATAATTTCTCCCACTCTGTCTTCAAAAATATATAGCCTGGTCGTGGCGAGAGCTACTATAGTATTCTAATGAGTCGATTCTTTTGACTAAAGACTATTCACCTAAGATGGCACAGTTTCAGATTAACTTTGATTTGTGTTACTACGACCTTCGTAAATGGGGTCAAATGGGCATATTTTGGGTTATGATGGCTGTGGCTAGTCGAAGGGAATGAGTGCGATAGGAATTGTCCATCCCCTTGTCAGGGTTAAAACAATATCTCAGGGCCACTCGAGGAGTAATGAACTGGAAATGCGTGGCCACGCTCGGAAGGTATCCGAGTGGATAAATCCGGTCAATCGTTATTCTCCGGATCGAGGAAACCATTCTTGATATGATCACTTGCAAGTACGACCTGAAAGACACCTTGCATTGAGTGGGAGATAGTAATAGGACAAGAGAATTGGTGACGCACACTTGTCGAGGACAAGTGGGAGATTGTTGGGAAATGTGTCCTCAACAATAGTGCGATCACATGATTTAAATATCATCATTAAAATCTCATTTTAAGAATACATGTGGGATGTAATATTTTACAGTCAACTGGTCCACACATATCGGTAATGATTGGCTGACTAGAGTTTGACATTACTGTCGTGCGACGGTGGTGATCAGTTGATCCCCTTAGGTCATACCTATAGGGAAATACTCTTAATTGATTATTTAATTAATCGTATACTGATACGAGTTAATTAAATTGCTTAAAATTGACGGATGATTTTGTGAGTATAATTTACGTATCTTATTGTAGATATGATTAAATAAGACGCGGTCTAAGTAATCGAATTATTTTATTACTTGGATGAAATTATTGTTTGAGAAACAAATGAAACGGAATGAATAAATTATTATAAATACAGAATGTTGTAGTTTATAATTTGGAAACATTTTTGGTATGAGTAATTACGAATTACTAGTCAATTTTGTAAATGACATATTTTATGAGTATGTTGATTTTTAATATGATAAAAATACATTACATTGTAACATGTCATGTAACATGTTACATGTGACAAATTTGACAAATGACAAAATAAAATGGTTTCTCCATTTTATACTTAAAACCGAAAATATGGGTGGGTATATAGTTTATATTGTGTTATTTATTTTAAATGGAAACACAATCATGAAACTAGGTAGTAGGCTTTGCATGCTTGGTCTCTTGTGAAGAGCAAAAATGAAAGCTATTGGGCAACCTACCCAAGGCCATTTTTTCGGCCATAATGAAGAGAAAAGAAAGAGTTTTCTTTTCCTAATCAATTCATTCATTCAACATCTTATTTTCTAGTGTAAGAAAATTAAAAAATGCTCTCTACATCTTATGAGATTTCTAGAGAAATAAAATCACAAAATCCTCTTCTCTCTCAACCGAAATTTATGAGAGATCAAAAACATTTTGTGTCATTTTTAAGTAAGACTAATAATCATTCTAGATCACATTATTTTTAGTCTTTAAGATGTATTCCTTGGGTATATGCTTTTGGGAGGGATTCTACACTTGAATCCTTGTTCTTCCATTTGGAAAGCTCAAGAACAAGTGAGTAGGTGAACTCACTTGTGCCCATAAATCCGAATATCACATGGTGAGATATAGATTTTTCCATCTCTTTATTTAATGTTTGCATGCATAAGACCTTTATTAATTTTATGACAAATTGATTTATATACATATATGAATATGTTAGTGTATATGAATCTACATTTCCTTCAATTGGTATCATTGAAGGAAATGTAGATTCATATACATACTAACATACTCATATATGTTAAAATTAATTTGTCATAAAATTAAAACGTATTTTATGCATGCAAACAATATAATAAAAGAGAAGAAATCATATCCTTACATTGAAATTTCGGTTCAAATGGGCACAAAAGAAATCTCCTTTTCTTTTGTTCTTGAGCTTTCCAAATGGAAGAACAAGGATTCAAGTGTAGAATCCCTCCCAAAAGCATATACCCAAGGAATACATCTTAATAAACCAATACTATTTAGATCTAGTAATAATAATGGTTTTACAATAAAATTGATACAAATAAATTGTATTTGGGCTCTTGATTATTTCGGTCAAGAGGGGTGTTTTTGTGTGATTTTATTTCTCTAGATTTCACAATATTTAGAGAATATATTAATTTTCTCACACTAGAAAATTATGATATTGAATAAAAATGAATTGATGATGAAAAAGAAAACTCTTTCTTTTCTCTTCATTATGGCCGAAAATTTGGCCTTGGGTAGGTTGCCCAATAGCTTTCATCTTTGCTCTTCACAAGAGACTAGGCATGCAAGCCTACTAGTTAGCTTTTATCATTGTGTCTACCACTAATACAATTAACACAATTTTATTCCACTAACTCCTTATAATTTCGGTACATACAAAATAAAATGGATGGTCCATTTTATTTTGTCATTTGTCAATTGTAACATATGTGACATGTTACTTGACATATGAAATTGTAATGTATTTTTAACATATTAAAAATCAACATACTCATAAAATATGTCATATACAAAATTGACTAGTAATTCGTAATTACTTGTACCAAAATGGTTTCCAAATTATAAACTACAACATTCTGTATTTATAATAATTTATTCATTCCGTTTCAATTGTTTCTTTAAACAATAATTTCATCCAAGTAATAAAATAATTCGATTACTTAGACCGTGTCTTATTTAATCATATTTACAATAAGATACGTAAATTATACTCACAAAATCATCCGTCAATTTTAAGCAATTTAATTAACTCATATCGGTATATGATTAATTAAATAATCAATTAAGAGTATTTCCCTATAGGTATGACCTAAGGGGATCAACTTATCACCACCGTCGCACGACAGTAATGTCAAACTCTAGTCAGCCAATCATTACCGATATGTGTGGACCGATTGATCGTAAAATATTACATCCCACATGTATTCTTAAAATGAGATTTTAATAATGATTTTAAATCATGTGATCGCACTATTGTTGAGGACACATTTCCCAACAATCTCCCACTTGTCCTCGACAAGTGTGCGTCACCAATTCTCTTGTCCTATTACTATCTCCCACTCAATGCAAGGTGTCTTTCAGTTCGTACTTGCAAGTGATCATATCGAGAGTGGTTTCCTCGATCCGGAGAATAAGCTGTTTTGACCGGATTTATCCACTCGGATATCTTCCAAGCGTGGCCACGCATTTCGATTCATTACTCCTCGAGTGGCCCCGAGATATGGTTTTAACCCCGACAAGGGGATGGACAATTCTATCACACTCATTCCTTCGACTAGCCACAGCCATCATAACCCAAAATATGCCCATTTGACCCCATTTACGAAGGTCGTAGTAACACAAATCAAAGTTAATCAAACCGAGCCATCTTAGGTGAATAGTCTTTAGTCAAAAGAATCGACTCATTTGAATACTATAGCAGCTCTCGCCACGACCAGGCTATATAAATTTGCCGGAACTCTATAAGCGGTCATTAGGCCCGACAAAACGTTCCTAACGATCGCCTATGTGATCGACTAGTCATCTCACATGACTCTATGGCACTTGAACTTGCCATCAATCGCATCACACTCTAGTCACTTCGAGATGTCACCTCATACAAGTGACTATGGGCGAATACAATGTTAATCCGTGTTCACTTTAACGGGGTTCAATTTGTCACTACAACCCGTTTGGATGTAACAAAGTATAAAAGGAGTTTTTAAAGAAAAACTCGAACGACAAATGCGATTATCACATATGAATAGTCAATGCCTGATTACTATTTCATATTCTATAATCTAATTTGATCTTGCATGTAGTTGTTAATTTCAATTCAATTGAAATGACATGACTCATCATGTTTAGCCTTTGAGAAGGCTTTGGTTAGTAGGTTTTATCAATTTCTTGTACCTTACTCAACCTCACTACATATTCGTTTTCCTTTGTAATGTATACATTTGCATCACAAAACTTTCTGAGTACGTGTCGAGATCCAATCAAGACATAGGCCCTCTTAGCCTAAGATTAGCTGCCACTGTTTTCACAGTGTGTGGGACTCATCCTCTTGCACATCTCATGATTGCAAGTGTACTCAATTTCCGTTATAAATATCTCTTATTGTTCTTTATTGTCTAGAACGATTCTAGAAAATCTACTTCTTAGTTATCATAGCAACAATGGTATCTTAACCATCCTAATGTGTTTTGATTATGGTTTTGTCGGAAACCATGCGCAACCTCAATTGTCAATTGTCACTTGTGTAACACCCTTACACAAAATTGCATCATAAACACTTTGCTTTACTTCCTTAATGCTTATGCAAACACTTAAGGGTAATCATTATATATTAGGTAAAAATTACTTAAATTCGATTTTGAAAACAGTTCATCATACTCAAAGTATATGAAGTGTTATACATCATTACTCATTTAATTGATCCGGCAGCGGAAGCAAATGGAATCAATCAAATATGTTCAATTTAATTGAACAAGTCATGAATCTTATCAACATAAGACTTCTTATTGACGCTAATATCATGTGGATTTATCTTCATAAATCCGGATATTTAAGATGTATTATAATACTCCAAAAGTCTTAAATCATTCTCAATGATCAATATGTCATCCACATATCGGACTAATTAAAATTTCCGTAACTCCCACTAAACTCCATGTATAAACACAACTTCTTGACTTATCGATAAATGTTTTATCACATGATCCAAAATGTTGATTCCAACTCATTGATGTCCTACTTAAGACCCTCTCTTAAGTTTCACATTATCTTAGGATTGCAAGAATTTACTAAACTCAAGACATGTATTGAATACATTCCTTCTATTGAAGAAGTGGGTTTTAGATTCACTCGCTATGTATTTCATAATAATGAAATACAATCCCTAAGAAGATCCAAATAGGCTTAAGCATTTCAATTGGTGCAAAACCCTTTGCAACCAATCAAACCTTGAAATCTCTCTTTATTAGTGCAAAACCCTTTGCAACTAATCAAGCCTTTTTATTTCGGATTTTCATGGCTCTAAGCCTTATATTGAGTTGTGACTTAAACACTCTTATGTAAGTCATATGTTCATTACTTTCTAGAAGTAATCAATTTGAATCAAACGATTTCTTTTGTAAGTTATAAGCTCTTTACTTTCTTCAAAGTAGCATGAATTCATCATTTTTAACAAGTGACGAATTTTAACCTCCTAGGTTTTGAAGAAACAACGTCTTACACAAAACGTCTCATGTAGCCAAGAAAGACCAGTTTCTTGCGACATAACATTCTTTGTGGCATTCTTTGTGGCTCTTGAATAATTTCTCCCACTCTGTCTTCTAAAAATAAACTTGTATTTTAGAAAGACAGCTTCACGAGCCGCAAACCCGTCGTACTCGTGATAATTGAAGAGGGAAAAATGAGTATTTGTTTCTTGTGAAAACTTACAAACATGGTACCCTTACCATTTCATATCTCATATGATTCGATTTAGTGGAAAAATAATTTAGACAAAAATGATAAAATCCCCAAAAGGATCAAGTAACTCAAAGTAACTTGATTGAAATCCAAACCATATCGAATAGCGTTTGAATTCTTATCTAATCACACATTATTCCATAATGCGTGCTAAGAGAGATTAACTTGTGATACTATATCACATTTTCTTTGGCTTATATCAAAGTCTTCACTTTGATAATCCCATCACGACTTAAATCGTGATTCCTTGAATTTTTGAACTTCTTCAAAGATTTCTCTATTTACCTTATTAAGTGAACACACTAGTGTCAACTTAAATCGTTGGTAAAAGAAAATGATCAACCTATTTTGGATCAATGATTTACAACCTCGATCTCCTTTTCAACCAAAAGGCACGAGACATCTTGCTTTGAATACAAGATACGCATATACCATTAACAATCTAATGGTTTCAAGAGTACTCGTTAACTCTTTGCGTTCATTATTCCAAAATTTTAAGGTTTAATCTTGGGTTACCAACTTGAGTCTAGCATCATCTTCATGATATATTATTCTAGTTTGGTTTAGAATATAATCACCTTGATAATGGGCTAGCCATACATCAAATCGTGGTGTATAGGGTCACAAAAGTGAAAACCTCTTTTGTATCTTAACAAGTTTATATTCTTATTTAGAGTTTATGCACTTAATAGTCACAATTAAGTACAACTCCAAATCCAAAAACTAGATTTAGTACACAATTACTCTATCTCTCGACATTATTGATGCTAGTCGTCATATTCTAATCATCTAATGTGTCGAAAACAATGATGAAAACCTCCACTGGTTTCTAATATTGACGAAGTTGTACTAGCAAAATTTATGTTTAATCAAATAAACATTTTAAAGAAGAAGATCCCATTAGATGTCCCACAACTAACTTGTTGATTCTTCAATAATTTGGGGTAGTTTCCTTTCTTGTGTCCAACATTTAAGACAATGGAAACTTTATCGGTCGGGATTGATAGGTTTAGTATCGTCATTCTCAACAACTTTACCTTTAACATAACCTGTATCAATTCCATACTAATTTTACTTCTTTAACCTCGTCCTAATCTTAACGGTTTAAGAGAATGCTCCCACTCATTTCAATGAGTCTTTGCTTTGAGAAGCAAAATTGAATTCATGAAGATTACTCTTTATTTGTTCGTTTTAGTCTTAAAACTTTCATTGAAGTGGTTGCGTTATTTTGGTCAATTACGAATTCTGAAAATCTAATCACCAAAACAATTTATCGCTTCAAGGTACTTAATTCAATTAAGTACATGGAAAAATAATCCATTGTAAGTAGATGTGTTAGTCAAGAATCAAAAACCTGTTTGATAATGAATAACTTTAATCTATACTCTTTACAAGAGATCCTTAGCAATGGTTCATATGAGGTTTTAGAAGCAAATTCAAATTTGTCTTTAGTCACGATATTTTAATGGAGATTTGAATCAAAAACGAAATGATATCGTATATGAATTGTGGTAAAGAAATAGAACAATAACAACAACGGAATAGTGGAAAACTTAACATTTATCGTTTTATTAATACTTGTAAACAAGTATAGCATTTACATAGTGACCTCTACCCAACTATGATAAATGATTCCAAGACCCAAATTCATATTAACTTGGGGCACGGTGTGCCGAAATACCCCTCATCAATATAACTCGGTGGATTAACTCTTTAATCGATTCTACTTTTAGAACTCTTGGTCGATAAAATTACATTAATATTTATCTTTAGCCCGAAACACATCCGGAAATACGTCGTGAATACTTTCGTTGAGTTCAACCCAAATTTTGAATAAATGTGTCCATGATCCAAACTCATATCAACTTAGGGCACGGTGTGCCGAAATACCCTTCATTAACATAAATTCGGTGGATAGACATTTATCACCCCACTTCACCAACGTAACAAGGTTTGTCTTACGGTAAAGCCGGCTCAACTCCCTTGCGAAACTGGTACTTCATGGGTTTCTAATATTTGGTAAGGCTATGTCTCAATTGATTGTTTTAGCGAGAGGTCATGCCAATTTATTATCTATCACGTTTTAAGTGAACTAAAGCGGTGAACTACGATAATTCGAATTGACACGGTCGAAAAACTCGATAAAAAAAAAGATGCATGTTTTAGTTATGACGATTTAGCGATGCATGTGACATAAAATAAAATGCAAGCATAAAGATAAATAAATCCTAGTATGGCCTTTCCTAAAATAGAAAAACTATTCAACTATTACATATTCGGAAACCAACTCCATTGGTCCCTTGAACTTCGGTTGTGGCACGCATCTCGAGGTAACACCGTCTTTATGTATCGTCATTCTTGAAGAAATCCGTCTTTTGGAACTCCGGAATGAATAAAATTACATAATAAATTACATAATTTCCTATTATACATTTGTAACTAAAATAAAATAAATCTATTAAATTACAAAACGGTGATACGAGATCACAATAAAATTACAACCGAATCGATATTCCCATACATTTCGGGAAATACCAATTAAAATCTAAGGCCATACTAAGTAAAATTACATAATTCAAAAATTACATAAATTAAAATTATGACAATCATAAAGAAAATGCAGCATTATAATATGTATGAACATGCTCAATTTTAATGCTAAATCGCCTTTAAATAGCCAATATCGTATATTACTCGGTTTTTACGGATTTGCGTGATTTCAACATTTTATAATCACAAAAATACATAAACTCATATTTATGCATAAGTTAATTACCCTAACCTCTTAGGACTCAAAATTTAGTCTTCACTAATAATTTGACCATAATTAACCCTTATTTTATAAAATTGTTCATAAATGGACCAAAAATTACAAAAATAAGCCATATACTTCAAATAAATCACAAAATTTCAAATAAATTCAAAATTTGAAATTTAAACTCATGAACATTCTGGAAAATTTCCATGACACTCATAATGTTCAAAATCTTAGGTTAAAAAATTTCGAAAATTTTCCGGAAAAACAATGTTGCGGTTTATCGATTTTTTAATAAAATAATCATAAAAACATGGAAAATTTTTTTTCATTAACTTTTCAATTTTAGATCTGAAAAAGATAATAAAATGCAACATTAGACATTTTTCCTAAGTCATAGATTATGTTTTATTAATTTTCCACTAATAATGCCACTACTTATGCTATTTTTTTCAAAAATCCATAAATCATGCAAAAAGACTTCTTTATAGCCAATTATTTTACACACATCTTGTAAAATTGCATGTGACAACATATTAATTTTCTATGACCAGATTCGAAATTTAACTCATATTAACCTATTTTTCACTTAAATCCGAATTTAATAATGAAAAATTCATTTTTCGAGCATAACAAGTCCAAAAATTATGAAAATTTACAGGTTATCTCAAAATAATATATGTGACAACATATCCAAAAATCAATGGAAAATTCGAAGTATAGCTAATTTTAGACCAAAAATGATATTTTTACTCATAAAGTCACATTTAAATGCCATTATTGTAAATTATGAACAATAAAAATCCGAAAAATTAACCAAAATATCCTAAAACATTTTAGGACCAGAAATATTAACATGCATGGATTAATTTCGTGATATATCATAATAACACAAATTTTACAAGTTTTATTTGTTATTCTTATAACTCGGAAAAACTTTTAACCGATTTGCATGCAAACAACCGTGGCTCTGATACCGATTTATATACATATATGAATATGTTAGTGTATATGAATCTAAATAATTAAACATTTGATAACCAATTTCGTGAGGGAGTGCACTCGGCCACACCGGGGTACAAACCTTGTTACGTAGGGGAAGTGGGTGATAAATGTCTATCCACCGAATTCATGTTGATGAGGGTTTTATCGGCCACACCGTGCCCAAGTTAATGTGGGTTTGGATCATGGACACATTTATTCGAAATTTGGATTGAACTCAACAAAAGTTTTTCGATAAGGGTTTCATCGGCCACACCGTCCCCTTGTTGAATGTGTTTTGGGCTAAAGATAAATGTTAATGTAATATTATCGACCAAGAGTTCTAAAAGTAGAATCGATTAAAGCGTTAATCCACCGAGTTATATTGATAAGGGTTTCATCGGCCACACCGTGCCCAAGTTAATATGAATTTGGGTCTTGGAATCATTTATCATAGTTGGGTAGAGGTCACTATGTAAATGCTTTACTTGTTATTTACAAGTATTAATAAAACGATAAATGTTAAGTTTTCCACTATTCCGTTTTTATATTGTTCTATTTCTTTACCACAATTCATATACGATATCATTTCGTTTTTGATTCAAATCTCCATTAAAATATCGTAACTAAAGACAAATATGAATTTGCTTCTAAAACCTCAAATGAACCATTGATAAGGATCTCTTGTAAAGAGTATAGATTAAAGTTATTCATTATCAAACAGGTTTTTGATTCATGACTAACACTTCTACTTACAATGGATTATGTTTCATATACTTAATTGAATTAAGTACCTTGATGCGATAAATTGTTTTGGTGATTAGATTTTCAGAATTCGTAATTGACCAAAATAACGCAACCACTTCAATGAAAGTTTTAAGACTAAACGAACAAATGAAGAGTAATCTTCATGAATTCAATTTTGCTTCTCAAAGCAAAGACTCATTGAAATGAGTGGGAGCATTCTCTTAAACCGTTAAGATGAGAACGAGGTTCAAGAAGTAAAGATAATAATGGTATTGATACAAGGTAATGTTAAAAGTAAAGTTGTTGAGAATGACGATACTAAAACCTATCAATCCCAACCGATAAAGTTTCCATTGTCTTAAATGTTAGACACGAGAAAGGAAACTACCCCAAATTATTGAAGAATCAACAAATTAGTTGTGGGACACCTAATAGGATCTTCTTCTTTAAATGTTTATTTGATTAAACATAATTTTTGCTAGTACCACTTCGTCAATATTAGAAACCAATGGAGGTTTTCATCATTGTACTTGATACATAGGATGATTAGAATATGACGACTAGCAACAATCATATTGAGAGATAGAGTCATTGTGTAATCAATCTAGTTTTGGGTTTGGAGTTGTACTTAATTGTGACTATTAAGTACATAAACTCTAAATAAGAATACAATTTGTTAAAGATACAAAAGAGGTTTCACTTTTGTGACCCTATACACCATGATTTGATGTATGGCTAGCCCATCATCAAGGTGATTATATTCTAAACCAAACTAGAATGATATATCATGAAGATGATGCAAGACTCAAATTGGTAACCCAAGATTAAACCTTAATTTCTGGAATGATGAACGCAAAGAGTTATCGAGTACTCTTGAAACCATTAGATTGTTAATGGAATATGCGTATCTTGTATTCAAAGCAAGATGTCTCGTGCCTTTTGGTTGAAAAGGAGATCGAGGTTATAAATCATCAATCCAAAATAGGTTGATCATCATCTTTTACCAACGATTTAAGTTGACACTAGTGTGTTCACTTAATAAGGTAAATAGAGAAATCTTTGAAGAAGTTCAAGAGTTCAAGGAATCACGATTTAGTCGTGATGGAACTATCAAAGTGAAGACTTTGATATAAGCCAAAGGAAATGTGATATAGTATCACAAGTTAATCTCTCTTAGCACGCATTATGAAATAATGTGTGGATGGATAAGAAATCAAACGCTATTCGATATGGTTTGAACTTCAATCAAGTTACTTTGAGTTACTTGATCCTTTTGGGGATTTTATCATTTTGTCTAAAATTATTTTTCCACTAAATCGAATCATATGAGATATGAAATGGTAAGGGTACCATGTTTGTAAGTTTTCACAAGAAACAAATACTCAATTTTTCCCTTTCAATTATCACGAGTACGACGGGTTTGTGACTCGTGAAGCTGTCTTTCTAAAATACAAGTTTATTTTTGAAGAAAGAGTGGGAGAAATTATTCAAGAGCCACAAAGAATGTTATGTAACAAGAAACTGGTCTTTCTTGGCTACATGAGACGTTTTGTGTAAGACGTTGTTTCTTCAAAACCTAGGAGGTTAAATTCGTCACTTGTTGAAAATGATGAATTCATGATACTTTTAAGAAAGTAAAGAGCTTATAACTTACAAAAGAAATTGTTTGATTCAAATTGATTACTTCTAGAAAGTAATGAACATATGACTTACATAAGAGTGTTTAAGTCACAACTCAATACAAGGCTTAGAGCCATGAAAATCCGAAATAAAAGGCTTGATTAGTGACAAAGGGTTTTGCACTAATAAAGAGATATTTCAAAGCTAGATTGGTTGCAAAGAGTTTTGCACTAATTGAAATGCTTAAGTATATTTGGATCTTCTTAGGAATTGTGTTTCAATATTATGAAATACATAGCGAATGAATCTAAAACCCACTTCTTCAATAGAAGGAATGTATTCAATACATATCATGAGTTTAGTAGATTCTTGCAATCCTAAGATAATGTGAAACTTAAGAGAGAGTCTTAAGTAGGACATCAATGAGTTAGAATCAACATTTTGATCATGTGATAAAACATTTCTCGATAAGTCGAGAAGTTGTGTTTATACATGAAGTTTAGTGGGAGTTACGGAAATTTTAATTAGTCCGATATGTGGATGACATATTGATCATTGAGAATGATTTAAGACTTTTGGAGTATTATAATACATCTTGAATATCCGGATTTATGAAGATAAATCCACATGATATTAGCATCAGTAAGAAGTCTTATGTTGATAAGATTCATGACTAGTTCAATTAAATTGAACATATTTGATTGATTCCATTCGCTTCCGCTGCCGGATCAATTAAATGAATAATGATGTATAACACTTCATATACTTTGAGTATGATGAATTGTTTTCAAAATCGAATTTAAGTAATCTTTGCCAAGTACGCCATAAAGATTGTCCTTAAGTGCTTGCAGAAGCATTAAGGCTATAATGCAAAGTGTTTATGATGCAATTTTGTGTAAGGGTGTTACACAAGTGACAATTGACAATTGAGGTTGCGCATGGTTTCCGACAAAACCATAATCAAAACACATTAGGATGGTTAAGATACCATTGTGGTTATGATAATTAAGAAGTAGATTTTCTAGAATCGTTCTAGGCAATAAAGAACAATGAGAGATATTTATAACGGAAATTGAGTACACTTGCGATCATGAGATGTGCAAGAAGGATGAGTCCCGCACACTGTGAAAACAGTGGGAGCTATTCTTAGGCTAGAGGGCCTATGTCTTGATTGGATCTCGACACGTACTCGGAAAGTTTTGTGATGCAAATGTATACATTACAAAGGAAAACGAGTATGTAGTGAGGTTGAGTAAGGTGCAAGAAATTGATAAAACCTACTAACCAAAGCATTCTCAAAGGCTAAACATGATGAGTCATGTCATTTCAATTGAATTGAAATGAACAACTACGTACAAGATCAAATTAGATTATAGAACATGAAATAGTAATCGGGCATTGACTATTCATGTGTGATAATCGCATTTGTCGTTCGAGTTTTATTTTTAAAACTCTTTTATTATACTTTGTTACATCCAAACGGGTTGTGGAGACAATTGAACCCCGTTAAAGTGAACACGAATTAACATTGTATTTGCCCATAGTTACTTGCATGAGGTGACGTCTCGAAGTGACTAGAGTGTGAGGCGATTGATGGCAAGTTCAAGTGCCATAGAGTCATGTGAGATGACTAGTCGATCACATAGGCAGATTGTTAGGAACATTTTGTCGGGCCTTATGACCGCTTATAGAGTTTTGGCAATTTATATAGCCTGGTCGTGGCGAGAGCTACTATAGTATTCTAATGAGTCGATTCTTTTGACTAAAGACTATTCACCTAAGATGGCACAGATTTGATTAACTTTGATTTGTGTTACTACGACCTTCGTAAATGGGGTCAAATGGGCATATTTTGGGTTATGATGGTGTGGCTAGTCGAAGGGAATGAGTGCGATAGGAATTGTCCATCCCCTTGTCATGGTTAAAACAATATCTCAGGGCCACTCGAGGAGTAATGAACCGGAAATGCGTGGCCACGCTCGGAAGGTATCCATGGTGGATAAATCCGGTCAATCAGTTATTCTCCGGATCGAGGAAACCATTCTTGATATGATCACTTGCAAGTACGACCTGAAAGACACCTTGCATTGAGTGGGAGATAGTAATAGGACAAGAGAATTGGTGACGCACACTTGTCGAGGACAAGTGGGAGATTGTTGGGAAATGTGTCCTCAACAATAGTGCGATCACATGATTTAAATAT
The DNA here is from genome assembly GCF_048544455.1 of Silene latifolia. NCBI lineage: Eukaryota > Viridiplantae > Streptophyta > Magnoliopsida > Caryophyllales > Caryophyllaceae > Silene > Silene latifolia. The sequence continues at coordinate 54,820,700 of NC_133536.1, forward strand.
CATCATTAAAATCTCATTTTAAGAATACATGTGGGATGTAATATTTTACAATCAATTGGTCCACACATATCGGTAATGATTGGCTGACTAGAGTTTGACATTCTGTCGTGCGACGGTGGTGATCAATTGATCCCCTTAGGTCATACCTATAGGGAAATACTCTTAATTGATTATTTAATTAATCGTATATCGATACGAGTTAATTAAATTGCTTAAAATTGACGGATGATTTTGTGAGTATAATTTACGTATCTTATTGTAGATATGATTAAATAAGACGCGGTCTAAGTAATCGAATTATTTTATTACTTGGATGAAATTATTGTTTCGTAAACAAATGAAACGGAATGAATAAATTATTATAAATACAGAATGTTGTAGTTTATAATTTGGAAACATTTTTGGTACGAGTAATTACGAATTACTAGTCAATTTTGTAAATGACATATTTTATGAGTATGTTGATTTTTAATATGATAAAAATACATTACATTGTAACATGTCATGTAACATGTTACATGTGACAAATTTGACAAATGACAAAATAAAATGGTTTCTCCATTTTATACTTAAAACCGAAAATATGGGTGGGTATATAGTTTATATTGTGTTATTTATTTTAAATGGAAACACAATCATGAAACTAGGTAGTAGGCTTTGCATGCTTGGTCTCTTGTGAAGAGCAAAAATGAAAGCTATTGGGCAACCTACCCAAGGCCATTTTTTTCGGCCATAATGAAGAGAAAAGAAAGAGTTTTCTTTTCCTAATCAATTCATTCATTCAACATCTTATTTTCTAGTGTAAGAAAATTAAAAATGCTCTCTACATCTTATGAGATTTCTAGAGAAATAAAATCACAAAATCCTCTTCTCTCTCAACCGAAATTTATGAGAGATCAAAACATTTTGTGTCATTTTTAAGTAAGACTAATAATAATTCTAGATCACATTATTTTTAGTCTTTAAGATGTATTCCTTGGGTATATGCTTTTGGGAGGGATTCTACACTTGAATCCTTGTTCTTCCATTTGGAAAGCTCAAGAACAAGTGAGTAGGTGAACTCACTTGTGCCCATAAATCCGAATATCACATGGTGAGATATAGATTTTTCCATCTCTTTATTTAATGTTTGCATGCATAAGACCTTTATTAATTTTATGACAAATTAATTTATAAACATATATGAATATGTTAGTGTATATGAATCTACATTTCTTTCAATTTATTTATTTTTTTTTTCTTGCATTTTATTTTATGTCACATGCATTGCTAAATCGCCATAACTAAACATGCATCCTTATTTTATCGAGTTTATCGACCGTGTCAATTAAAATTATCGTAGTTCACCACTTTAGTTCACTTAAAACGTGATAGATAATAAATTGACATGACCTCTCGCAAAAAGAAACAATTGAGACTTAGCCTTACCAAATAGTAGAAACCATGAAAACCTATTTCGTGAGGGAGTGCACTCGGCCACACCGGGGTACAAACCTTGTTACGTAGGGGAAGTGGGTGATAAATGTCTATCCACCGAATTCATGTTGATGAGGGTTTTATCGGCCACACCGTGCCCAAGTTAATGTGGGTTTGGATCATGGACACATTTATTCGAAATTTGGATTGAACTCAACAAAAGTTTTTCGATAAGGGTTTCATCGGCCACACCGTCCCCTTGTTGAATGTGTTTTGGGCTAAAGATAAATGTTAATGTAATATTATCGACCAAGAGTTCTAAAAGTAGAATCGATTAAAGCGTTAATCCACCGAGTTATATTGATAAGGGTTTCATCGGCCACACCGTGCCCAAGTTAATATGAATTTGGGTCTTGGAATCATTTATCATAGTTGGGTAGAGGTCACTATGTAAATGCTTTACTTGTTATTTACAAGTATTAATAAAACGATAAATGTTAAGTTTTCCACTATTCCGTTTTTATATTGTTCTATTTCTTTACCACAATTCATATACGATATCATTTCGTTTTTGATTCAAATCTCCATTAAAATATCGTAACTAAAGACAAATATGAATTTGCTTCTAAAACCTCAAATGAACCATTGATAAGGATCTCTTGTAAAGAGTATAGATTAAAGTTATTCATTATCAAACAGGTTTTGATTCTTGACTAACACTTCTACTTACAATGGATTATGTTTCATATACTTAATTGAATTAAGTACCTTGATGCGATAAATTGTTTTGGTGATTAGATTTTCAGAATTCGTAATTGACCAAAATAACGCAACCACTTCAATGAAAGTTTTAAGACTAAACGAACAAATGAAGAGTAATCTTCATGAATTCAATTTTGCTTCTCAAAGCAAAGACTCATTGAAATGAGTGGGAGCATTCTCTTAAACCGTTAAGATGAGAACGAGGTTCAAGAAGTAAAGATAATAATGGTATTGATACAAGGTAATGTTAAAAGTAAAGTTGTTGAGAATGACGATACTAAAACCTATCAATCCCAACCGATAAAGTTTCCATTGTCTTAAATGTTAGACACGAGAAAGGAAACTACCCCAAATTATTGAAGAATCAACAAATTAGTTGTGGGACACCTAATAGGATCTTCTTCTTTAAATGTTTATTTGATTAAACATAATTTTTGCTAGTACCACTTCGTCAATATTAGAAACCAATGGAGGTTTTCATCATTGTACTTGATACATAGGATGATTAGAATATGACGACTAGCAACAATCATATTGAGAGATAGAGTCATTGTGTAATCAATCTAGTTTTGGGTTTGGAGTTGTACTTAATTGTGACTATTAAGTACATAAACTCTAAATAAGAATACAATTTGTTAAAGATACAAAAGAGGTTTCACTTTTGTGACCCTATACACCATGATTTGATGTATGGCTAGCCCATCATCAAGGTGATTATATTCTAAACCAAACTAGAATGATATATCATGAAGATGATGCAAGACTCAAATTGGTAACCCAAGATTAAACCTTAATTTTTGGAATGATGAACGCAAAGAGTTATCGAGTACTCTTGAAACCATTAGATTGTTAATGGAATATGCGTATCTTGTATTCAAAGCAAGATGTCTCGTGCCTTTTGGTTGAAAAGGAGATCGAGGTTATAAATCATCAATCCAAAATAGGTTGATCATCATCTTTTACCAACGATTTAAGTTGACACTAGTGTGTTCACTTAATAAGGTAAATAGAGAAATCTTTGAAGAAGTTCAAGAGTTCAAGGAATCACGATTTAGTCGTGATGGGACTATCAAAGTGAAGACTTTGATATAAGCCAAAGGAAATGTGATATAGTATCACAAGTTAATCTCTCTTAGCACGCATTATGAAATAATGTGTGGATGGATAAGAAATCAAACGCTATTCGATATGGTTTGAACTTCAATCAAGTTACTTTGAGTTACTTGATCCTTTTGGGGATTTTATCATTTTGTCTAAAATTATTTTTCCACTAAATCGAATCATATGAGATATGAAATGGTAAGGGTACCATGTTTGTAAGTTTTCACAAGAAACAAATACTCAATTTTTCCCTTTCAATTATCACGAGTACGACGGGTTTGTGGCTCGTGAAGCTGTCTTTCTAAAATACAAGTTTATTTTTGAAGACAGAGTGGGAGAAATTATTCAAGAGCCACAAAGAATGTTATGTAACAAGAAACTGGTCTTTCTTGGCTACATGAGACGTTTTGTGTAAGACGTTGTTTCTTCAAAACCTAGGAGGTTAAATTCGTCACTTGTTGAAAATGATGAATTCATGATACTTTTAAGAAAGTAAAGAGCTTATAACTTACAAAAGAAATTGTTTGATTCAAATTGATTACTTCTAGAAAGTAATGAACATATGACTTACATAAGAGTGTTTAAGTCACAACTCAATACAAGGCTTAGAGCCATGAAAATCCGAAATAAAGGCTTGATTAGTGACAAAGGGTTTTGCACTAATAAAGAGATATTTCAAAGCAAGATTGGTTGCAAAGAGTTTTGCACTAATTGAAATGCTTAAGTATATTTGGATCTTCTTAGGAATTGTGTTTCAATATTATGAAATACATAGCGAATGAATCTAAAACCCACTTCTTCAATAGAAGGAATGTATTCAATACATATCATGAGTTTAGTAGATTCTTGCAATCCTAAGATAATGTGAAACTTAAGAGAGAGTCTTAAGTAGGACATCAATGAGTTAGAATCAACATTTTGATCATGTGATAAAACATTTCTCGATAAGTCGAGAAGTTGTGTTTATACATGAAGTTTAGTGGGAGTTACGGAAATTTTAATTAGTCCGATATGTGGATGACATATTGATCATTGAGAATGATTTAAGACTTTTGGAGTATTATAATACATCTTGAATATCCGGATTTATGAAGATAAATCCACATGATATTAGCATCAGTAAGAAGTCTTATGTTGATAAGATTCATGACTAGTTCAATTAAATTGAACATATTTGATTGATTCCATTCGCTTCCCATTTGCCGGATCAATTAAATGAATAATGATGTATAACACTTCATATACTTTGAGTATGATGAATTGTTTTCAAAATCGAATTTAAGTAATCTTTGCCAAGTACGCCATAAAGATTGTCCTTAAGTGCTTGCAGAAGCATTAAGGCTATAATGCAAAGTGTTTATGATGCAATTTTGTGTAAGGGTGTTACACAAGTGACAATTGACAATTGAGGTTGCGCATGGTTTCCGACAAAACCATAATCAAAACACATTAGGATGGTTAAGATACCATTGTGGTTATGATAATTAAGAAGTAGATTTTCTAGAATCGTTCTAGGCAATAAAGAACAATGAGAGATATTTATAACGGAAATTGAGTACACTTGCGATCATGAGATGTGCAAGAAGGATGAGTCCCGCACACTGTGAAAACAGTGGGAGCTATTCTTAGGCTAGAGGGCCTATGTCTTGATTGGATCTCGACACGTACTCGGAAAGTTTTGTGATGCAAATGTATACATTACAAAGGAAAACGAGTATGTAGTGAGGTTGAGTAAGGTGCAAGAAATTGATAAAACCTACTAACCAAAGCATTCTCAAAGGCTAAACATGATGAGTCATGTCATTTCAATTGAATTGAAATGAACAACTACGTACAAGATCAAATTAGATTATAGAACATGAAATAGTAATCGGGCATTGACTATTCATGTGTGATAATCGCATTTGTCGTTCGAGTTTTATTTTTAAAACTCTTTTATTATACTTTGTTACATCCAAACGGGTTGTGGAGACAATTGAACCCCGTTAAAGTGAACACGGATTAACATTGTATTTGCCCATAGTTACTTGCATGAGGTGACGTCTCGAAGTGACTAGAGTGTGAGGCGATTGATGGCAAGTTCAAGTGCCATAGAGTCATGTGAGATGACTAGTCGATCACATAGGCAGATGTTAGGAACACCTTGTCGGGCCTTATGACCGCTTATAGAGTTATGGCAATTTATATAGCCTGGTCGTGGCGAGAGCTACTATAGTATTCTAATGAGTCGATTCTTTTGACTAAAGACTATTCACCTAAGATGGCACGATTTCAGATTAACTTTGATTTGTGTTACTACGACCTTCGTAAATGGGGTCAAATGGGCATATTTTGGGTTATGATGGTGTGGCTAGTCGAAGGGAATGAGTGCGATAGGAATTGTCCATCCCCTTGTCAGGGTTAAAACAATATCTCGGGGCCACTCGAGGAGTAAGGAATGGAAATGCGTGGCCACGCTCGGAGGGTATCCGAGTGGATAAATCCGGTCAATCAGTTATTCTCTAGATCGAGGAAACCATTCTTGATATGATCACTTGCAAGTACGACCGAAAGACACCTTGCATTGAGTGGGAGATAGTAATAGGACAAGAGAATTGGTGACGCACACTTGTCGAGGACAAGTGGGAGATTGTTGGGAAATGTGTCCTCAACAATAGTGCGATCACATGATTTAAATATCATCATTAAAATCTCATTTTAAGAATACATGTGGGATGTAATATTTTACAGTCAACTGGTCCACACATATCGGTAATGATTGGCTGACTAGAGTTTGACATTACTGTCGTGCGACGGTGGTGATCAGTTGATCCCCTTAGGTCATACCTATAGGGAAATACTCTTAATTGATTATTTAATTAATCGTATCTCGATACGAGTTAATTAAATTGCTTAAAATTGACGGATGATTTTGTGAGTATAATTTACGTATCTTATTGTAGATATGATTAAATAAGACGCGGTCTAAGTAATCGAATTATTTTATTACTTGGATGAAATTATTGTTTACGGAAACAAATGAAACGGAATGAATAAATTATTATAAATACAGAATGTTGTAGTTTATAATTTGGAAACATTTTTGGTACGAGTAATTACGAATTACTAGTCAATTTTGTAAATGACATATTTTATGAGTATGTTGATTTTTAATATGATAAAAATACATTACATTGTAACATGTCATGTAACATGTTACATGTGACAAATTTGACAAATGACAAAATAAAATGGTTTCTCCATTTTATACTTAAAACCGAAAATATGGGTGGGTATATAGTTTATATTGTGTTATTTATTTTAAATGGAAACACAATCATGAAACTAGGTAGTAGGCTTTGCATGCTTGGTCTCTTGTGAAGAGCAAAAATGAAAGCTATTGGGCAACCTACCCAAGGCCATTTTTTTCGGCCATAATGAAGAGAAAAGAAAGAGTTTTCTTTTCCTAATCAATTCATTCATTCAACATCTTATTTTCTAGTGTAAGAAAATTAAAAATGCTCTCTACATCTTATGAGATTTCTAGAGAAATAAAATCACAAAATCCTCTTCTCTCTCAACCGAAATTTATGAGAGATCAAAACATTTTGTGTCATTTTTAAGTAAGACTAATAATAATTCTAGATCACATTATTTTTAGTCTTTAAGATGTATTCCTTGGGTATATGCTTTTGGGAGGGATTCTACACTTGAATCCTTGTTCTTCCATTTGGAAAGCTCAAGAACAAGTGAGTAGGTGAACTCACTTGTGCCCATAAATCCGAATATCACATGGTGAGATATAGATTTTTCCATCTCTTTATTTAATGTTTGCATGCATAAGACCTTTATTAATTTTATGACAAATTAATTTATAAACATATATGAATATGTTAGTGTATATGAATCTACATTTCTTTCAATTGGTATCACTTGATGAAGTTCAAGAGCCACAAACCGAGATAGAGGCGCAAGAAGAAGTTCCTTCGTCGTCTAATACGGTTATTCCTCCTCCTCTTAGAAGAACGGGCCGTGTTTCACGTCATCCGGATCGATATGTGGGACTTATCGAGGAAGATGGAACACTTGATGTGTTGCTTATAGAGAGTGACGAGCCCGCTACCTACAAGACCGCAATCTCTAGTCCTAATTCCAACTTATGGCTTGAAGCCATGAAGTCCGAAATGGATTCTATGCTTGAAAACCAAGTTTGGGACTTGGTAGATTTGCCTAAAGGGGCAAGACCCCTTCAATGCAAATGGATATTCAAAGTCAAGAATGGCATAGAAGGACATGACGATGTCTACAAAGCTAGGCTAGTGGCAAAAGGATTTACCCAAGTCCAAGGTCTCCATTATGATGAGACATTCGCCCCCGTAGCCATGCTAAGATCCATACGGATTTTGTTAGCGATCGCCGCATTTCATGATTATGAAATTTGGCAAATGGATGTCAAAACCGCTTTTCTAAATGGGCATTTAGAAGAGGAGGTGTACATGATACAACCCGAAGGTTTTGTTGATTCTAAAAATCCTAACAAAGTGTGCAAGCTTAAGAGATCCATTTATGGTCTTAAGCAAGCATCTAGAAGTTGGAATCATCGATTCAATCATGTTATAAAAGAAAATGGTTTCACTCGAAATGTTGAGGAACCATGTTTATACATGAAATTCAGTGGGAGCAATGTTGTGTTCCTAATCTTGTATGTCGATGACATACTACTCATTGGAAATGATATTCCAATGTTGTCTTCGTTTAAGAAGTGGTTAGGTAACCACTTCCAAATGAAGGATTTAGGAGAGGCACAACGCATATTAGGTATCAGGATCTATAGAGATAGACCCAAGAGGATATTGGCACTAAGTCAAGAGTCTTATGTTGATAAGATTCTTCGACGATTCAACATGGACAAATCCAAAAGGGGTTTGGTACCTATGGTAACCGGAACGATATTGAGCAGGACTCAATGTCCCTCCGAACCCCATGATGTTGAACGCATGAAGTTGATCACTTACGCTCATTTGTTGGATCAATCATGTATGCCATGATATGCACACGTCCCGATGTCTCGTATGCCTTGAGCATGACAAGTAGATATCAAGCAAATCCGGTGAGAGTCATGGATTGTTGTCAAGAACATCCTTAAGTACTTGAGAAGAACTAAGGATTCTATCCTTGTGTTTGGAGGAGACACTGAGTTGCGTGTTACAGGATACACGGACTCAAGTTTTCAAACAGATAGAGATGACATGAAATCACAAGCTGGTTTCGTGTTTATGCTCAACGGTGGTGCCGTAGTGGAGAAGCTTCAAGGAAGTCAGAATCGCGGATTCAACAACGGAGGCTGAGTACATAGCAAAGCATCGAAGCGCCAAGGAAGCTATGTGGATCAAGCAATTCACGGAAGGTCTAAAAGTAGTACCTACCGTCGATGATCCCATCACTCTCTATTGTGATAATAGTGGGACGATCTTCCAAGCTAAGGAGCCAAAGTCTAGTAATAGATCTAGACATGTACTTAGAAAGTATCATGTAATAAGAGATTTCATTGAAAGAAAGGAAATTGCGATTTGTAAGGTTGGGACGGATGACAACATAGCCGATCCGCTCACCAAGCCTTTATCGCGGGCTAAGCATGATGGGCATGTTGCGTCCATGGGACTTAAACGTGTACCAAATTTTTGTTAGATTTTGAAATGAAATAAAAGTGTTGTTTTTGTTCATGTTCATAATCACATTTGTCTTTTATCCTTAATTTATACTTTGTTACATCCAAACGGGTTGTAGAGACAATTGAACCCCGTTAAAGTGAACATGGATTAACATTGTTTTGCCCATAGTTACTTATATGAGGTGACGTCTCGAAGTGACTAGAGTGTGAGGCGATTGATGGCAAGTTCAAGTGCCATACCGTCATGTGAGATGACTAGTCGATCACATAGGTGATGTTAGGAACATTTTGTCGGGCCTAATGACCGCTTATAGAGTTCTCGCAAATTTATATAGCCTGGTCGTGGCGAGAGCTACTATAGTGTTCTAATGAGTCGATTCTTTTGACTAGAGACTATTCGCCTAAGATGGCACAGTTTAGATTAACTTTGATTTGTGTTACTACGACCTTCGTAAATGGGGTCAAATGGGCATATTTTGGGTTATGATGGCTGTGGCTAGTCGAAGGGAATGAGTGCGATAGGAATTGTCCACCCCTTGTCAGGGTTATAACAATATCTCAGGGCCACTCGAGGAGCAATGAACTGGAAATGCGTGGCCACGCTCGGAGGGTATCCAGTGTGGATAAATCCGGTCAATCAGTTATTCTCCAGATCGAGGAAACCACTCTCGATATGATCACTTGCAAGTACGACCTGAAAGACACCTTGCATTGAGTGGGAGATAGTAATAGGACAAGAGAATTGGTGACGCACACTTGTCGAGGACAAGTGGGAGATTGTTGGGAAATGTGTCCTCAACAATAGTGCGATCATGTGATTTAAATATCATTATTAAATCTCATTTTAAGAATACAATTGGGAAGTAATATTATTGTTTGTCAATGGTCAACATATATCGGTAATGATTGGCTGACTAGAGTTTGACATTACTGTCGTGTGACGGTGGTGATCAGTTGACCCCCTAGGTCATACCTAAAGGGCAATACTCTTAATTGATTATTTAATTAATCGTATAATGTTGCGAGTTAATTAAATTACTTGAAAATTGACGGACGATTTTGGAAGTAAAATTTACGTATCATATTTAAATGTGATTAAATAAGATACGGTCTAAGTAATTAAATTGTATAATTACTCGGATGAAATAAATTGTTTAATGTAACAATTAAATTTGAATGAATTGTTATAAATACAATCTGTTGTGATTTATAAATGGTAAAATATTTTGGCACAAGTAATTATGAAATTACTAAGTCGATTTTTGTATGTGACGTATTTTTATTAATACGTTGATTTTTAATATGTTAAAAATACATAACAATTATATGTGACATATGACATGTAACATATAGACAATTGACAAAAATAATATGGATTCCATATTACCAAAAGTGCCGAAAAATTGGGGAACATTAAGCTAGTTAATTGTATTATTTAGTTGATAAAACATAATGATGAAAAAGCAAGTCTAGGCATGCAAGCCTATTGTTCCTTGTGAAGAACAAATTTACCATGCATTGGCTCCCAAATAGCCCTCCTCTTACACGGTTTTGGGGAAGAAAAACTATCATTGTTTTTCTTTAATTTTGCCTAATAATATACAAAAGGTAGTGTATTATTTTCATTCTATTCATTCATCCAAAAATACAAGTTCAAGTAAGAAGAAAAATCCTCTCTTTCTCTCTTACATAAACCGAAATAATTCAAGTGTTTAATATTATTTTGGTTCAATTTTCTACTAAGAATTAATATTATAACTAGTATTTGTAATATTAATTTAATTAAGAGGAGCCTTGGGTATAATACATAGGGAGAGATCTTACACTTAGATCTTTGTTCTTCCATTGGAAAAGCTCAAGAACAAGAAGAGAAAGGTGATCTCTCTTGTGCCCTAATAGCCGAAATTTACAATGTAAGGACATGATTTCTCCTCTATTTATTTTATTGTTTGCATGCATAAGATCCGTAATTAATTTTATGACAAATTATTTAGACATATAAGAGTATGTTAATATGTATACGAATCTACATTTCTTTCAATTGGTATCATATTGAAGGAAATGTAGATTCATATTCACTAACATATTCATATATGTATATAAATCAATTTGTCATAAAATTAATAAAGGTCTTATGCATGCAAACATTAAATAAAGAGATGGAAAAATCTATATCTCACCATGTGATATTCGGATTTATGGGCACAAGTGAGTTCACCTACTCACTTGTTCTTGAGCTTTCCAAATGGAAGAACAAGGATTCAAGTGTAGAATCCCTCCCAAAAGCATATACCCAAGGAATACATCTTAAAGACTAAAAATAATGTGATCTAGAATTATTATTAGTCTTACTTAAAAATGACACAAAATGTTTTTGATCTCTCATAAATTTCGGTTGAGAGAGAAGAGGATTTTGTGATTTTATTTCTCTAGAAATCTCATAAGATGTAGAGAGCATTTTTAATTTTCTTACACTAGAAAATAAGATGTTGAATGAATGAATTGATTAGGAAAAGAAAACTCTTTCTTTTCTCTTCATTATGGCCGAAAAAATGGCCTTGGGTAGGTTGCCCAATAGCTTTCATTTTTGCTCTTCACAAGAGACCAAGCATGCAAAGCCTACTACCTAGTTTCATGATTGTGTTTCCATTTAAAATAAATAACACAATATAAACTATATACCCACCCATATTTTCGGTTTTAAGTATAAAATGGAGAAACCATTTTATTTTGTCATTTGTCAAATTTGTCACATGTAACATGTTACATGACATGTTACAATGTAATGTATTTTTATCATATTAAAAATCAACATACTCATAAAATATGTCATTTACAAAATTGACTAGTAATTCGTAATTACTCGTACCAAAAATGTTTCCAAATTATAAACTACAACATTCTGTATTTATAATAATTTATTCATTCCGTTTCATTTGTTTCTGTAAACAATAATTTCATCCAAGTAATAAAATAATTCGATTACTTAGACCGCGTCTTATTTAATCATATCTACAATAAGATACGTAAATTATACTCACAAAATCATCCGTCAATTTTAAGCAATTTAATTAACTCGTATCGATATACGATTAATTAAATAATCAATTAAGAGTATTTCCCTATAGGTATGACCTAAGGGGATCAACTGATCACCACCGTCGCACGACAGTAATGTCAAACTCTAGTCAGCCAATCATTACCGATATGTGTGGACCAGTTGACTGTAAAATATTACATCCCACATGTATTCTTAAAATGAGATTTTAATGATGATATTTAAATCATGTGATCGCACTATTGTTGAGGACACATTTCCCAACAATCTCCCACTTGTCCTCGACAAGTGTGCGTCACCAATTCTCTTGTCCTATTACTATCTCCCACTCAATGCAAGGTGTCTTTCGGTCGTACTTGCAAGTGATCATATCAAGAATGGTTTCCTCGATCCGAGAGAATAACCGATTGACCGGATTTATCCACTGGATACCTTCCGAGCGTGGCCACGCATTTCGATTCATTACTCCTCGAGTGGCCCTAAGATATTGTTTTAACACGACAAGGGGATGGACAATTCCTATCGCACTCATTCCCTTCGACTAGCCATAACCATCATAACCCAAAATATGCCCATTTGACCCCATTTACGAAGGTCGTAGTAACACAAATCAAAGTTAATCGAAATCGTGCCATCTTAGGTGAATAGTCTTTAGTCAAAAGAATCGACTCATTAGAATACTATAGTAGCTCTCGCCACGACCAGGCTATATATAAATTGCCAGAACTCTATAAGCGGTCATAAGGCCCGACAAAATGTTCCTAACAGTCTGCCTATGTGATCGACTAGTCATCTCACATGACTCTATGGCACTTGAACTTGCCATCAATCGCCTCACACTCTAGTCACTTCGAGACGTCACCTCATGCAAGTAACTATGGGCAAATACAATGTTAATCCGTGTTCACTTTAACGGGGTTCAATTGTCTCCACAACCCGTTTGGATGTAACAAAGTATAATAAAAGAGTTTTAAAAATAAAACTCGAACGACAAATGCGATTATCACACATGAATAGTCAATGCCCGATTACTATTTCATGTTCTATAATCTAATTTAATCTTGACGTAGTTGTTCATTTCAATTCAATTGAAATGACATGACTCATCATGTTTAGCCTTTGAGAATGCTTTGGTTAGTAGGTTTTATCAATTTCTTGCACCTTACTCAACCTCACTACATACTCGTTTTCCTTTGTAATGTATACATTTGCATCACAAAACTTTCTGAGTACATGTCGAGATCCAATCAAGACATAGGCCCTCTAGCCTAAGAATAGCTCCCCTTTGTTTTCACGGTGTGCGGGACTCATCCTTCTTGCACATCTCATGATCGCAAGTGTACTCAATTTCCGTTATAAATATCTCTCATTGTTCTTTATTGCCTAGAACGATTCTAGAAAATCTACTTCTTAATTATCATAACCACAATGGTATCTTAACCATCCTAATGTGTTTTGATTATGGTTTTGTCGGAAACCATGCGCAACCTCAATTGTCAATTGTCACTTGTGTAACACCCTTACACAAAATTGCATCATAAACACTTTGCATTATAGCCTTAATGCTTCTGCAAGCACTTAAGGACAATCTTTATGGCGTACTTGGCAAAGATTACTTAAATTCGATTTTGAAAACAATTCATCATACTCAAAGTATATGAAGTGTTATACATCATTATTCATTTAATTGATCCGGCAATGAAGCGAATGGAATCAATCAAATATGTTCAATTTAATTGAACTAGTCATGAATCTTATCAACATAAGACTTCTTCATCGATGCTAATATCATGTGGATTTATCTTCATAAATCCGGATATTCAAGATGTATTATAATACTCCAAAAGTCTTAAATCATTCTCAATGATCAATATGTCATCCACATATCGGACTAATTAAAATTTCCGTAACTCCCACTAAACTTCATGTATAAACACAACTTCTCGACTTATCGAGAAATGTTTTATCACATGATCAAAATGTTGATTCTAACTCATTGATGTCCTACTTAAGACTCTCTCTTAAGTTTCACATTATCTTAGGATTGCAAGAATCTACTAAACTCATGATATGTATTGAATACATTCCTTCTATTGAAGAAGTGGGTTTTAGATTCATTCGCTATGTATTTCATAATATTGAAACACAATTCCTAAGAAGATCCAAATATACTTAAGCATTTCAATTAGTGCAAAACTCTTTGCAACCAATCTTGCTTTGAAATATCTCTTTATTAGTACAAAACCCTTTGTCACTAATCAAGCCTTTTATTTCGGATTTTCATGGCTCTAAGCCTTGTATTGAGTTGTGACTTAAACACTCTTATGTAAGTCATATGTTCATTACTTTCTAGAAGTAATCAATTTGAATCAAACAATTTCTTTTGTAAGTTATAAGCTCTTTACTTTCTTAAAAGTATCATGAATTCATCATTTTCAACAAGTGACGAATTTAACCTCCTAGGTTTTGAAGAAACAACGTCTTACACAAAACGTCTCATGTAGCCAAGAAAGACCAGTTTCTTGTTACATAACATTCTTTGTGGCTCTTGAATAATTTCTCCCACTCTGTCTTCAAAAATAAACTTGTATTTTAGAAAACGACTTCACGAGCCACAAACCCGTCGTACTCGTGATAATTGAAAGGGAAAAATTGAGTATTTGTTTCTTGTGAAAACTTACAAACATGGTACCCTTACCATTTCATATCTCATATGATTCGATTTAGTGGAAAAATAATTTTAGACAAAATGATAAAATCCCCAAAAGGATCAAGTAACTCAAAGTAACTTGATTGAAGTTCAAACCATATCGAATAGCGTTTGATTTCTTATCCATCCACACATTATTTCATAATGCGTGCTAAGAGAGATTAACTTGTGATACTATATCACATTTCCTTTGGCTTATATCAAAGTCTTCACTTTGATAGTCCCATCACGACTAAATCGTGATTCCTTGAACTCTTGAACTTCTTCAAAGATTTCTCTATTTACCTTATTAAGTGAACATATTAGCGTCAACTTAAATCGTTGGTAAAAGAAAATGATCAACCTATTTTGGATCGATGATTTACAAACTCGATCTCCTTTTCAACCAAAAGGCACGAGACATCTTGCTTTGAATACAAGATACGCATATTCCATTAACAATCTAATGGTTTCAAGAGTACTCGATAACTCTTTGCGTTCATCATTCCAGAAATTAAGGTTTAATCTTAGGTTACCAATTTGAGTCTTGCATCATCTTCATGATATATCATTCTAGTTTGGTTTAGAATATAATCACCTTGATGATGGGCTAGCCATCATCAAATCATGGTGTATAGGGTCACAAAAGTGAAACCTCTTTTGTATCTTTAACAAATTGTATTCTTATTTAGAGTTTATGTACTTAATAGTCACAATTAAGTACAACTCCAAACCCAAAACTAGATTGATTACACAATGACTCTATCTCTCAATATGATTGTTGCTAGTCGTCATATTCTAATCATCCTATGTATCAAGTACAATGATGAAAACCTCCATTGGTTTCTAATATTGACGAAGTGGTACTAGCAAAAATTATGTTTAATCAAATAAACATTTAAAGAAGAAGATCCTATTAGGTGTCCCACAACTAATTTGTTGATTCTTCAATAATTTGGGGTAGTTTCCTTTCTCGTGTCTAACATTTAAGACAATGGAAACTTTATCGGTTGGGATTGATAGGTTTTAGTATCGTCATTCTCAACAACTTTACTTTTAACATTACCTTGTATCAATACCATTATTATCTTTACTTCTTAAACCTCGTTCTCATCTTAACGGTTTAAGAGAATGCTCCCACTCATTTCAATGAGTCTTTGCTTTGAGAAGCAAAATTGAATTCATGAAGATTACTCTTCATTTGTTCGTTTTAGTCTTAAAACTTTCATTGAAGTGGTTGCGTTATTTTGGTCAATTACAATTCGAAAATCTAATCACCAAAACAATTTATCGCATCAAGGTACTTAATTCAATTAAGTATATGAAACATAATCCATTGTAAGTAGAAGTGTTAGTCATGAATCAAAAACCTGTTTGATAATGAATAACTTTAATCTATACTCTTTACAAGAGATCCTTATCAATGGTTCATTTGAGGTTTTAGAAGCAAATTCATATTTGTCTTTAGTTACGATATTTTAATGGAGATTTGAATCAAAAACGAAATGATATCGTATATGAATTGTGGTAAAGAAATAGAACAATATAAAAACGGAATAGTGGAAAACTTAACATTTATCGTTTTATTAATACTTGTAAATAACAAGTAAAGCATTTACATAGTGACCTCTACCCAACTATGATAAATGATTCCAAGACCCAAATTCATATTAACTTGGGCACGGTGTGGCCGATGAAACCCTTATCAATATAACTCGGTGGATTAACGCTTTAATCGATTCTACTTTTAGAACTCTTGGTCGATAATATTACATTAACATTTATCTTTAGCCCAAAACACATTCAACAAGGGGACGGTGTGGCCGATGAAACCCTTATCGGTAATGATTGGCTGACTAGAGTTTGACATTACTGTCGTGCGACGGTGGTGATCAGTTGATCCCCTTAGGTCATACCTATAGGGAAATACTCTTAATTGATTATTTAATTAATCGTATACTGATACGAGTTAATTAAATTGCTTAAAATTGACGGATGATTTTGTGAGTATAATTTACGTATCTTATTGTAGATATGATTAAATAAGACGCGGTCTAAGTAATCGAATTATTTTATTACTTGGATGAAATTATTGTTTACAGAAACAAATGAAACGGAATGAATAAATTATTATAAATACAGAATGTTGTAGTTTATAATTTGGAAACATTTTTGGTACGAGTAATTACGAATTACTAGTCAATTTTGTAAATGACATATTTTATGAGTATGTTGATTTTTAATATGATAAAAATACATTACATTGTAACATGTCATGTAACATGTTACATGTGACAAATTTGACAAATGACAAAATAAAATGGTTTCTCCATTTTATACTTAAAACCGAAAATATGGGTGGGTATATAGTTTATATTGTGTTATTTATTTTAAATGGAAACACAATCATGAAACTAGGTAGTAGGCTTTGCATGCTTGGTCTCTTGTGAAGAGCAAAAATGAAAGCTATTGGGCAACCTACCCAAGGCCATTTTTTTTCGGCCATAATGAAGAGAAAAGAAAGAGTTTTCTTTTCCTAATCAATTCATTCATTCAACATCTTATTTTCTAGTGTAAGAAAATTAAAAATGCTCTCTACATCTTATGAGATTTCTAGAGAAATAAAATCACAAAATCCTCTTCTCTCTCAACCGAAATTTATGAGAGATCAAAACATTTTGTGTCATTTTTAAGTAAGACTAATAATAATTCTAGATCACATTATTTTTAGTCTTTAAGATGTATTCCTTGGGTATATGCTTTTGGGAGGGATTCTACACTTGAATCCTTGTTCTTCCATTTGGAAAGCTCAAGAACAAGTGAGTAGGTGAACTCACTTGTGCCCATAAATCCGAATATCACATGGTGAGATATAGATTTTTCCATCTCTTTATTTAATGTTTGCATGCATAAGACCTCAAATCATTTGATTTCCTTTCAATTGGTATGACAACATTTTTAATTTTCTTACACTAGAAAATATACGATTTAATTTATGTAGATTCATATACACTAACATATAGATTTTTCCATCTCTTATTATTTCATATAATTAAACAATTATGAAACCATTATGAAATAATTAAACATATACGAGTTAATTACACTAGAAAATTGTGATTATAAAAAAAAACTACAACATGCGTGATTTCAACATTTCCTTCAATTGGTATCAAATTGAAAGTATTCACGACGATTTCCGGATGTGTTTCGGGCTAGAGATGAATATTAATGTAAATATCATCGACCAAGAGTTCTAAGAGTAGAATCGATTAAAAGGTTAATCCACCGAGTTATGTTAATAAGGGGTATTTCGGCACACCGTGCCCTAAGTTAATATGAATTTGGATCTTGGAATCATTTCATATAGTTGGGTAGAGGTCACTATATAAATGTTCATATCTTGTTAAATTTGCAAGTATGATTTAAAAAGGACAAATGTTAATATTTCCTTTCCTCCATATTTGTAGTGCAATGAATCCATCAAATGCTACCGCACCCATTACTATTGAGTCATATCACCATGTTCTTGACGACGTATGCTCCAACAATAATTTCGATACAACTAGAGAACTTCATTTCGGGATAGGTTCGGATGGAAACCTTAATTTCATCACCACTTCTAAACCACCCACTACTACTAGACCTCGTGTGAGTCCGTCTCAGGAAGACTACCTCACACAATCTATAGGGTCTTTGTCTCTGGAAGATAAAGATGCCAAAGTTAGTGGGAGCTCTAGCAATCAAGTTCTTGCTTCAAAGGGCAAGAGGTTCAAGAAGAAGGGAAAGAAAATCAAGAACTTCAAGCAAGTTAATGATGAGTGCCATTATTGCTATGGCATGGGACATTGGCTAAGGAATTGCCCTATGTATTTGCGAAATATAAGGGAGGGACTCATTACTCCAAAAGGTACAATTCCTAAAGAAATTTATGTTATTGATATAAATTATACTTCCACTACGACATGGGTACTAGATACCGGTTGTGGTTCTCACCTTTGTAATCATTTACGGGGTTTAAGAGATGTGGAGAGGCTTAGCAAGGGAGATGTGGATCTTCGACTTGGAAATGGAGCTCGGGTAGCGGCCGAATCCAAAGGAACTTATGTTCTAGCTTTGCCAAACGGTTTTGAGTTGTATTTGCATAATTGTTTTTATGTTCCTACGCTCTCTAAAAACATTATTTCAATCGCCATGCTAGACATGGACGGTTTTTGTTTTGTCATTAAGAACAATCGTTGCTCTATTTCAAGGAATGATTTGGTTATAAGCCAAGCTTCCTCCATCAATGGCATATACATTTTAGAGACCTCAAATCCGACAAATGATATTTATAACATACAATCAAAGAAACTCAAAACAAGTGACCCAAGTGAAGCGTTCATTTGGCATTGTCGATTAGGTCACATAAACGAGAATCGCATCAAAAGATTAATTTTGACTAATGTGATTACACCATTTGATTACCAATCATTTGGTACATGCGAATATTGCCTACTTGGCAAAATGACTCGAAATCCTTTTAGTGGTAAAGGGACACGAGCTAGTGAGCTATTGGGACTCATACACACCGATGTATGTGGACCAATGACTATCACCGCTCGTGGTAATTATGACTACTTCATAACCTTCACCGATGATTTAAGTAGATATGGGTATATCTATTTAATGAAACATAAGAGTGAAGCTTTTGAGAAATTCACGGAATTTCAAAACGAAGTAGAGAACCAATTGAACAAAAGGATTAAGGCACTACGATCCGATCGTGGTGGAGAATACCTTAGCCTTGAATTTGATTCACACTTGAAAAGTCGTGGTATTATATCACAACTTACTCCACCCGGAACACCACAACTTAATGGTGTTGCCGAAAGGAGAAATCGAACCTTACTTGATATGGTTCGATCCATGATGAGTCAAACCGAGTTACCAAACTCGTTTTGGGGATTTGCAATTCAAACCGCAATAAAATCTTTGAACGTAAGTCCAACCAAAGCAACTGAAAAGACTCCATATGAGATATGGAAAGAAAAGGTTCCAAATCTATCCCATATGAAAATTTGGGGTTGTGATGCTTATGTCAAAATTAGAAATGACAACAAATTGGCACCACGATCCGAAAAATGCATTTTTGTAGGTTATCCCATGGCCTCACGAGGCTATTACTTCTATAAGCCTCAAGAGAACAAAGTGTTTGTGTCTCGCGATCTTTGTCTTCCTAGAAAGTGATTTTATTTCTAGGAGACAGAGTGGGAGAAATTTTGAACTTGATGAAGTTCAAGAGCCACAAACCGAGATAGAGGCGCAAGAAGAAGTTCCTTCGTCATCTAATACGGTTATTCCTCCTCCTCTTAGAAGAACGGGCCGTGTTTCACGTCATCCGGATCGATATGTGGGACTTATCGAGGAAGATGGAACACTTGATGTGTTGCTTATAGAGAGTGACGAGCCCGCTACCTACAAGACCGCAATCTCTAGTCCTAATTCCAACTTATGGCTTGAAGCCATGAAGTCCGAAATGGATTCTATGCTTGAAAACCAAGTTTGGGACTTGGTAGATTTGCCTAAAGGGGCAAGACCCCTTCAATGCAAATGGATATTCAAAGTCAAGAATGGCATAGAAGGACATGACGATGTCTACAAAGCTAGGCTAGTGGCAAAAGGATTTACCCAAGTCCAAGGTCTCCATTATGATGAGACATTCGCCCCTGTAGCCATGCTAAGATCCATACGGATTTTGTTAGCGATCGCCGCATTTCATGATTATGAAATTTGGCAAATGGATGTCAAAACCGCTTTTCTAAATGGGCATTTAGAAGAGGAGGTGTACATGATACAACCCGAAGGTTTTGTTGATTCTAAAAATCCTAACAAAGTGTGCAAGCTTAAGAGATCCATTTATGGTCTTAAGCAAGCATCTAGAAGTTGGAATCATCGATTCAATCATGTTATAAAAGAAAATGGTTTCACTCGAAATGTTGAGGAACCATGTTTATACATGAAATTCAGTGGGAGCAATGTTGTGTTCTTAATCTTGTATGTCGATGACATACTACTCATTGGAAATGATATTCCAATGTTGTCTTCGTTTAAGAAGTGGTTAGGTAACCACTTCCAAATGAAGGACTTAGGAGAGGCACAACGCATATTAGGTATCCGGATCTATAGAGATAGGCCCAAGAGGATATTGGCACTAAGTCAAGAGTCTTATGTTGATAAGATTCTTCGACGATTCAGCATGGACAAATCCAAAAGGGGTTTGGTACCAATGGTAACCGGAACGATATTGAGCGGACTCAATGTCCCTCCGAACCCCATGATGTTGAACGCATGAAGTTGATCCCTTACGCTTCCATTGTTGGATCAATCATGTATGCCATGATATGCACACGTCCCGATGTCTCGTATGCCTTGAGCATGACGAGTAGATATCAAGCAAATCCAGGTGAGAGTCACTGGATTGTTGTCAAGAACATCCTTAAGTACTTGAGAAGAACTAAGGATTCTATCCTTGTGTTTGGAGGAGACACTGAGTTGCGTGTTACGGGATACACGGACTCAAGTTTTCAAACAGATAGAGATGACATGAAATCACAAGCTGGTTTCGTGTTTATGCTCAACGGTGGTGCCGTAAGCTGGAGAAGCTTCAAGGAAGTCTGAATGCGCGGATTCAACAACGGAGGTGAGTACATAGCAAAGCATCGAAGCTGCCAAGGAAGCTATGTGGATCAAGCAATTCACGGAAGGTCTAAAAGTAGTACCTACCGCCGATGATCCCATCACTCTCTATTGTGATAATAGTGGGACGATCTTCCAAGCTAAGGAGCCAAAGTCTAGTAATAGATCTAGACATGTACTTAGAAAGTATCATGTAATAAGAGATTTCATTGAAAGAAAGGAAATTGCGATTTGTAAGGTTGGGACGGATGACAACATAGCCGATCCGCTCACCAAGCCTTTATCGCAGGCTAAGCATGATGGGCATGTTGCGTCCATGGGACTTAAACGTGTACCAAATTTTTGTTAGATTTTGAAATGAAATAAAAGTGTTGTTTTTGTTCATGTTCATAATCACATTTGTCTTTTATCCTTAATTTATACTTTGTTACATCCAAACGGGTTGTAGAGACAATTGAACCCCGTTAAAGTGAACATGGATTAACATTGTTTTGCCCATAGTTACTTATATGAGGTGACGTCTCGAAGTGACTAGAGTGTGAGGCGATTGATGGCAAGTTCAAGTGCCATACAGTCATGTGAGATGACTAGTCGATCACATAGGCAGACTGTTAGGAACATTTTTGTCGGGCCTAATGACCGCTTATAGAGTTCTAGCAAATTTATATAGCCTGGTCGTGGCGAGAGCTACTATAGTGTTCTAATGAGTCGATTCTTTTGACTAGAGACTATTCGCCTAAGATGGCACGATTTTTGATTAACTTTGATTTGTGTTACTACGACCTTCGTAAATGGGGTCAAATGGGCATATTTTGGGTTATGATGGCTGTGGCTAGTCGAAGGGAATGAGTGCGATAGGAATTGTCCACCCCTTGTCAGGGTTATAACAATATCTCAGGGCCACTCGAGGAGCAATGAACTGGAAATGCGTGGCCACGCTCGGAGGGTATCCAGTGTGGATAAATCCGGTCAATCCGTTATTCTCCAGATCGAGGAAACCACTCTCGATATGATCACTTGCAAGTACGACCTGAAAGACACCTTGCATTGAGTGGGAGATAGTAATAGGACAAGAGAATTGGTGACGCACAATTGTCGAGGACAAGTGGGAGAGTGTTGGGAAATGTGTCCTCAACAATAGTGCGATCATGTGATTTAAATATCATTATTAAAATCTCATTTTAAGAATACAATTGGGAAGTAATATTGTTACTGTCAACTGGTCAACATATATCGGTAATAATTGGCTGACTAGAGTTTGACATTACTGTCGTGTGACGGTGGTGATCAGTTGACCCCCTAGGTCATACCTAAAGGGCAATACTCTTAATTGATTATTTAATTAATCGTATAATGTTGCGAGTTAATTAAATTACTTGAAAATTGACGGACGATTTTGGAAGTAAAATTTACGTATCATATTTAAATGTGATTAAATAAGATACGGTCTGAGTAATTAAATTGTATAATTACTCGGATGAAATAAATTGTTTAATGTAACAATTAAATTTGAATGAATTGTTATAAATACAATCTGTTGTGATTTATAAATGGTAAAATATTTTGGCACAAGTAATTATGAAATTACTAAGTCGATTTTTGTATGTGACGTATTTTTATTAATACGTTGATTTTTAATATGTTAAAAATACATGACAATTATATGTGACATATGACATGTAGATTCGTATACATATTAACATACTCTTATATGTCTAAATAATTTGTCATAAAATTAATTACGGATCTTATGCATGCAAACAATAAAATAAATAGAGGAGAAATCATGTCCTTACATTGTAAATTTCGGCTATTAGGGCACAAGAGAGATCACCTTTCTCTTCTTGTTCTTGAGCTTTTCCAATGGAAGAACAAAGATCTAAGTGTAAGATCTCTCCCTATGTATTATACCCAAGGCTCCTCTTAACTAAATTAATATTACAAATACTAGTTATAATATTAATTCTTAGTAGAAAATTGAACCAAAATAATATTGAACACTTGAAATATTTCGGTTTATGTAAGAGAGAAAGAGAGGATTTTTCTTCTTACTTGAACTTGTATTTTTGGATGAAATGAATAGAATGAAAATAATACACTACCTTTAGTATATTATTAGGCAAAATTAAAGAAAAACAATGATAGTTTTTCTTCCCCAAAACCGTGTAAGAGGAGGGCTATTGGGGAGCCAATGCATGGTAAATTTGTTCTTCACAAGGAACAATAGGCTTGCATGCCTAGACTTCCTTTTTCATCATTATGTTTTTTCAACTAAATAAAACAATTAACTAGCTTAATGTTCCCCAATTTTTCGGCACTTTTGGTAATATGGAATCCATATTATTTTTTGTCAATTGTCTATATGTTACATGTCATATGTCACATATAATTGTCATGTATTTTTAACATATTAAAAATCAACGTATTAATAAAAATACGTCACATACAAAAATCGACTTAGTAATTTCATAATTACTTGTGCCAAAATATTTTACCATTTATAAATCACAACAGATTGTATTTATAACAATTCATTCAAATTTAATTGTTACATTAAACAATTTTTTCATCCGAGTAATTATACAATTTAATTACTCGACAGTATCTTATTTAATCACATTTAAATATGATACGTAAATTTTACTTCCAAAATCGTCCGTCAATTTTCAAGTAATTTAATTAACTCGCAACATTATACGATTAATTAAATAATCAATTAAGAGTATTGCCCTTTAGGTATGACCTAGGGGGTCAACTGATCACCACCGTCACACGACAGTAATGTCAAACTCTAGTCAGCCAATCATTACCGATATATGTTGACCGAGTTTGACAAGAACAATATTACTTCCCAATTGTATTCTTAAAATGAGATTTTAATAATGATATTTAAATCACATGATCGCACTATTGTTGAGGACACATTTCCCAACAATCTCCCACTTGTCCTCGACAAGTGTGCGTCACCAATTCTCTTGTCCTATTACTATCTCCCACTCAATGCAAGGTGTCTTTCAGGTCGTACTTGCAAGTGATCATATCGAGAGTGGTTTCTCGATCGGAGAATAAGCGATTGACCGGATTTATCCACACCGGATACCCTCCGAGCGTGGCCACGCATTTCGATTCATTGCTCCTCGAGTGGCCCCGAGATATTGTTATAACCACGACAAGGGTGGACAATTCCTATCGCACTCATTCCTTCGACTAGCCACAACCATCATAACCCAAAATATGCCCATTTGACCCCATTTACGAAGGTCGTAGTAACACAAATCAAAGTTAATCTGAAATCGTGCCATCTTAGGTGAATAGTCTTTAGTCAAAAGAATCGACTCATTAGAACACTATAGTAGCTCTCGCCACGACCAGGCTATATAAATTTGCGAGAACTCTATAAGCGGTCATTAGGCCCGACAAAATGTTCCTAATATCATGCCTATGTGATCGACTAGTCATCTCACATGACTGTATGGCACTTGAACTTGCCATCAATCGCCTCACACTCTAGTCACTTCGAGACGTCACCTCATATAAGTAACTATGGGCAAAACAATGTTAATCCATGTTCACTTTAACGGGTTCAATTGTCTCTACAACCCGTTTGGATGTAACAAAGTATAAATTAAGGATAAAAGACAAATGTGATTATGAACATGAACAAAAACAACACTTTTATTTCATTTCAAAATCTAACAAAAATTTGGTACACGTTTAAGTCCCATGGACGCAACATGCCCATCATGCTTAGCCTGCGATAAAGGCTTGGTGAGCGGATCGGCTATGTTGTCATCCGTCCCAACCTTACAAATCGCAATTTCCTTTCTTTCAATGAAATCTCTTATTACATGATACTTTCTAAGTACATGTCTAGATCTATTACTAGACTTTGGCTCCTTAGCTTGGAAGATCGTCCCACTATTATCACAATAGAGAGTGATGGGATCATCGGCGGTAGGTACTACTTTTAGACCTTCCGTGAATTGCTTGATCCACATAGCTTCCTTGGCGCTTCGATCTCGCTATGTACTCAGCCTCCGTTGTTGAATCGCGATTCTGACTTCCTTGAAGCTTCTCCTTACGGCACCACCGTTGAGCATAAACACGAAACCACTTGTGATTTCATGTCATCTCTATCTGTTTGAAAACTTGAGTCCGTGTATCCCGTAACACGCAACTCAGTGTCTCCTCCAAACACAAGGATAGAGTCCTTAGTTCTTCTCAAGTACTTAAGGATGTTCTTGACAAAGAATCCAGTGACTCTCACCTGGATTTGCTTGATATCTACTTGTCATGCTCAAGGCATACGAGACATCAGGACGTGTGCATATCATGGCATACATGATTGATCCAACAAATGAAGCGTAAGGGATCAACTTCATGCGTTCAACATCATGGGGTTCGGAGGGACATTGAGTCCTGCTCAATATCGTTCCGGTTACCATAGGTACCAAACCCCTTTTGGATTTGTCCATGCTGAATCGTCGAAGAATCTTATCAACATAAGACTCTTGACTTAGTGCCAATATCCTCTTGGGCCTATCTCTATAGATCCGGATACCTAATATGCGTTGTGCCTCTCCTAAGTCCTTCATTTGGAAGTGGTTACCTAACCACTTCTTAATAGAAGACAACATTGGAATGTCATTTCCAATGAGTAGTATGTCATCGACATACAAGATTAGGAACACAACATTGCTCCCACTGAATTTCATGTATAAACATGGTTCCTCAACATTTCGAGTGAAACCATTTTCTTTTATAACATGATTGAATCGATGATTCCAACTTCTAGATGCTTGCTTAAGACCATAAATGGATCTCTTAAGCTTGCACACTTTGTTAGGATTTTTAGAATCAACAAAACCTTCGGGTTGTATCATGTACACCTCCTCTTCTAAATGCCCATTTAGAAAAGCGGTTTTGACATCCATTTGCCAAATTTCATAATCATGAAATGCGGCGATCGCTAACAAAATCCGTATGGATCTTAGCATGGCTACGGGGCAAATGTCTCATCATAATGGAGACCTTGGACTTGGGTAAATCCTTTTGCCACTAGCCTTGCTTTGTAGACATCGTCATGTCCTTCTATGCCATTCTTGACTTTGAATATCCATTTGCATTGAAGGGGTCTTGCCCCTTTAGGCAAATCTACCAAGTCCCAAACTTGGTTTTCAAGCATAGAATCCATTTCGGACTTCATGGCTTCAAGCCATAAGTTGGAATTAGGACTAGAGGTTGCGGTCTTGTAGGTAGCGGGCTCGTCACTCTCTATAAGCAACACATCAAGTGTTCCATCTTCCTCGATAAGTCCCACATATCGATCCGGATGACGTGAAACACGGCCCGTTCTTCTAAGAGGAGGAGGAATAACCGTATTAGACGACGAAGGAACTTCTTCTTGCGCCTCTATCTCGGTTTGTGGCTCTTGAACTTCATCAAGTTCAAAATTTCTCCCACTCTGTCTCCTAGAAATAAAATCACTTTCTAGGAAGACAGCATCGCGAGACACAAACACTTTGTTCTCTTGAGGCTTATAGAAGTAATAGCCTCGTGAGGCCATGGGATAACCTACAAAAATGCATTTTTCGGATCGTGGTGCCAATTTGTTGTCATTTCTAATTTTGACATAAGCATCACAACCCCAAATTTTCATATGGGATAGATTTGGAACCTTTTCTTTCCATACCTCATATGGAGTCTTTTCAGTTGCTTTGGTTGGACTTACGTTCAAAGATTTTATTGCGGTTTGAATTGCAAATCCCCAAAACGAGTTTGGTAACTCGGTTTGACTCATCATGGATCGAACCATATCAAGTAAGGTTCGATTTCTCCTTTCGGCAACACCATTAAGTTGTGGTGTTCCAGGTGGAGTAAGTTGTGATATAATACCACGACTTTTCAAGTGTGAATCAAATTCAAGGCTAAGGTATTCTCCACCACGATCGGATCGTAGTGCCTTAATCCTTTTGTTCAATTGGTTCTCTACTTCGTTTTGAAATTTCGTGAATTTCTCAAAAGCTTCACTCTTATGTTTCATTAAATAGATATACCCATATCTACTTAAATCATCGGTGAAGGTTATGAAGTAGTCATAATTACCACGAGCGGTGATAGTCATTGGTCCACATACATCGGTGTGTATGAGTCCCAATAGCTCACTAGCTCGTGTCCCTTTACCACTAAAAGGATTTCGAGTCATTTTGCCAAGTAGGCAATATTCGCATGTACCAAATGACTGGTAATCAAATGGTGTAATCACATTAGTCGAAATTAATCTTTTGATGCGATTCTCGTTTATGTGACCTAATCGACAATGCCAAATGAACACTTCACTTGGGTCACTTGTTTTGAGTTTCTTTGATTGTATGTTATAAATATCATTTGTCGGATTTGAGGTCTCTAAAATGTATATGCCATTGATGGAGGAAGCTTGGCCTATAACCAAATCATTCCTTGAAATAGAGCAACGATTGTTCTTAATGACAAAACAAAAACCGTCCATGTCTAGCATGGCGATTGAAATAATGTTTTTAGAGAGCGTAGGAACATAAAAACAATTATGCAAATACAACTCAAAACCGTTTGGCAAAGCTAGAACATAAGTTCCTTTGGATTCGGCCGCTACCCGAGCTCCATTTCCAAGTCGAAGATCCACATCTCCCTTGCTAAGCTTCTCCACATCTCTTAAACCCTGTAAATGATTACAAAGGTGAGAACCACAACCGGTATCTAGTACCCATGTCGTAGTGGAAGTATAATTTATATCAATAACATAAATTTCTTTAGGAATTGTACCTTTTGGAGTAATGAGTCCCTCCCTTATATTTCGCAAATACATAGGGCAATTCCTTAGCCAATGTCCCATGCCATAGCAATAATGGCACTCATCATTAACTTGCTTGAAGTTCTTGATTTTCTTTCCTTTCTTCTTGAACCTCTTGCCCTTTGAAGCAAGAACTTGATTGCTAGAGCTCCCACTAACTTTGGCATCTTTATCTTCCAGAGACAAAGACCCTATAGATTATGTGAGGTAGTCTTTCCGAGACGGACTCACACGAGGTCTATTAGTAGTGGGTGGTTTAGAAGTGGTGATGAAATTAAGGTTTCCATCCGAACCTATCCCGAAATGAAGTTCTCTAGTTGTATCGAAATTATTGTTGGAGCATACGTCGTCAAGAACATGGTGATATGACTCAATAGTAATGGGTGCGGTAGCATTTGATGGATTCATTGCACTACAAATATGGAGGAAAGGAAATATTAACATTTGTCCTTTTTAAATCATACTTGCAAATTTAACAAGATATGAACATTTATATAGTGACCTCTACCCAACTATATGAAATGATTCCAAGATCCAAATTCATATTAACTTAGGGCACGGTGTGCCGAAATACCCCTTATTAACATAACTCGGTGGATTAACCTTTTAATCGATTCTACTCTTAGAACTCTTGGTCGATGATATTTACATTAATATTCATCTCTAGCCCGAAACACATCCGGAAATCGTCGTGAATACTTTCGTTGAGTACAACCCAAATTTCGAATAAATGTGTCCATTATCCAAACCCATATCAACTTAGGGCACGGTGTGCCGAAATACCCTTTATTAACATGAATTCGGTGGATAGACATTTATCACCCACTTCCCCTACGTAACAAGGTTTGTACCCGGTGTGGCCGAGTGCACTCCCTCACGAAATAGGTTTTCATGGTTTCTACTATTTGGTAAGGCTATGTCTCAATTGTTTGTTTTAGCGAGAGGTCATGTCAATTTATTATCTATCACGTTTTAAGTGAACTAAAGCGGTGAACTACGATAATTCGAATTGACACGGTCGATAAACTCGATAAAATAACAATGCATGTTTAGTTATGGCGATTTAGCGATGCATGTGACATAAAATAAAATGCAAGCATAAAAGTAAATAAATCCTAGTATGGCCTTTCCTAAAATAGAAAAATTATGAATCTATTACATATTCGGAAACCAACTCCATTGGTCCCTTGAACTTCGGTTGTGGCACGCATCTCGAGGTAACACCGTCTTTATGTATCGCCATTCTTGAAGTAATCCGTCTTTTGGAACTCCGGAATGAATAAAATTATATAATAAATTACATAATTTCCTATTATACATTTGTAACTAAAATAAAATAAATCTATTAAATTACAAAACGGTGATACGAGATCACAATAAAAATTACAACCGAATCGATATTCCCATACATTTCCTTAAAAAAAAAAACTATTAACATACTATATCACATAAATATACTATATCACATAAATATAGTACTCAAAGTATATGAAGTGTAAGGAAATTTTATGACAAATTTGATACCAATCATTTGGTACATGCGAATATTGCCTACTTGGCAAAATGACTCGAAATCCTTTTAGTGGTAAAGGGACACGAGCTAGTGAGCTATTGGGACTCATACACACCGATGTATGTGGACCAATGACTATCACCGCTCGTGGTAATTATGACTACTTCATAACCTTCACCGATGATTTAAGTAGATATGGGTATATCTATTTAATGAAACATAAGAGTGAAGCTTTTGAGAAATTCACGGAATTTCAAAACGAAGTAGAGAACCAATTGAACAAAAGGATTAAGGCACTACGATCCGATCGTGGTGGAGAATACCTTAGCCTTGAATTTGATTCACACTTGAAAAGTCGTGGTATTATATCACAACTTACTCCACCTGGAACACCACAACTTAATGGTGTTGCCGAAAGGAGAAATCGAACCTTACTTGATATGGTTCGATCCATGATGAGTCAAACCGAGTTACCAAACTCGTTTTGGGGATTTGCAATTCAAACCGCAATAAAATCTTTGAACGTAAGTCCAACCAAAGCAACTGAAAAGACTCCATATGAGGTATGGAAAGAAAAGGTTCCAAATCTATCCCATATGAAAATTTGGGGTTGTGATGCTTATGTCAAAATTAGAAATGACAACAAATTGGCACCACGATCCGAAAAATGCATTTTTGTAGGTTATCCCATGGCCTCACGAGGCTATTACTTCTATAAGCCTCAAGAGAACAAAGTGTTTGTGTCTCGTGATCTTTGTCTTCCTAGAAAGTGATTTTATTTCTAGGAGACAGAGTGGGAGAAATTTTGAACTTGATGAAGTTCAAGAGCCACAAACCGAGATAGAGGCGCAAGAAGAAGTTCCTTCGTCGTCTAATACGGTTATTCCTCCTCCTCTTAGAAGAACGGGCCGTGTTTCACGTCATCCGGATCGATATGTGGGACTTATCGAGGAAGATGGAACACTTGATGTGTTGCTTATAGAGAGTGACGAGCCCGCTACCTACAAGACCGCAATCTCTAGTCCTAATTCCAACTTATGGCTTGAAGCCATGAAGTCCGAAATGGATTCTATGCTTGAAAACCAAGTTTGGGACTTGGTAGATTTGCCTAAAGGGGCAAGACCCCTTCAATGCAAATGGATATTCAAAGTCAAGAATGGCATAGAAGGACATGACGATGTCTACAAAGCTAGGCTAGTGGCAAAAGGATTTACCCAAGTCCAAGGTCTCCATTATGATGAGACATTCGCCCCCGTAGCCATGCTAAGATCCATACGGATTTTGTTAGCGATCGCCGCATTTCATGATTATGAAATTTGGCAAATGGATGTCAAAACCGCTTTTCTAAATGGGCATTTAGAAGAGGAGGTGTACAAGATACAACCCGAAGGTTTTGTTGATTCTAAAAATCCTAACAAAGTGTGTAAGCTTAAGAGATCCATTTATGGTCTTAAGCAAGCATCTAGAAGTTGGAATCATCGATTCAATCATGTTATAAAAGAAAATGGTTTCACTCGAAATGTTGAGGAACCATGTTTATACATGAAATTCAGTGGGAGCAATGTTGTGTTCCTAATCTTGTATGTCGATGACATACTACTCATTGGAAATGATATTCCAATGTTGTCTTCTGTTAAGAAGTGGTTAGGTAACCACTTCCAAATGAAGGACTTTGGAGAGGCACAACGCATATTAGGTATCCGGATCTATAGAGATAGGCCCAAGAGGATATTGGCACTAAGTCAAGAGTCTTATGTTGATAAGATTCTTCGACGATTCAGCATGGACAAATCCAAAAGGGGTTTGGTACCAATGGTAACCGGAACGATATTGAGCCAGACTCAATGTCCCTCCGAACCCCATGATGTTGAACGCATGAAGTTGATCCCTTACGCTTCCGCTGTTGGATCAATCATGTATGCCATGATATGCACACGTCCTGATGTCTCGTATGCCTTGAGCATGACAAGTAGATATCAAGCAAATCCAGGTGAGAGTCACTGGATTGCTGTCAAGAACATCCTTAAGTACTTGAGAAGAACTAAGGATTCTATCCTTGTGTTTGGAGGAGACACTGAGTTGCGTGTTACAGGATACACGGACTCAAGTTTTCAAACAGATAGAGATGACATGAAATCACAAGCTGGTTTCGTGTTTATGCTCAACGGTGGTGCCGTAGTGGAGAAGCTTCAAGGAAGTCAGAATCGCGGATTCAACAACGGAGGTGAGTACATAGCAAAGATCGAAGCTGCCAAGGAAGCTATGTGGATCAAGCAATTCACGGAAGGTCTAAAAGTAGTACCTACCGCCGATGATCCCATCACTCTCTATTGTGATAATAGTGGGACGATCTTCCAAGCTAAGGAGCCAAAGTCTAGTAATAGATCTAGACATGTACTTAGAAAGTATCATGTAATAAGAGATTTCATTGAAAGAAAGGAAATTGCGATTTGTAAGGTTGGGACGGATGACAACATAGCCGATCCGCTCACCAAGCCTTTATCGCAGGCTAAGCATGATGGGCATGTTGCGTCCATGGGACTTAAACGTGTACCAAATTTTTGTTAGATTTTGAAATGAAATAAAAGTGTTGTTTTTGTTCATGTTCATAATCACATTTGTCTTTTATCCTTAATTTATACTTTGTTACATCCAAACGGGTTGTAGAGACAATTGAACCCCGTTAAAGTGAACATGGATTAACATTGTTTTGCCCATAGTTACTTATATGAGGTGACGTCTCGAAGTGACTAGAGTGTGAGGCGATTGATGGCAAGTTCAAGTGCCATACAGTCATGTGAGATGACTAGTCGATCACATAGGCAGACTGTTAGGAACATTTTGTCGGGCCTAATGACCGCTTATAGAGTTCTGGCAAATTTATATAGCCTGGTCGTGGCGAGAGCTACTATAGTATTCAAATGAGTCGATTCTTTTGACTAAAGACTATTCACCTAAGATGGCACAGTTTCAGATTAACTTTGATTTGTGTTACTACGACCTTAGTAAATGGGGTCAAATGGGCATATTTTGGGTTATGATGGCTGTGGCTAGTCGAAGGGAATAAGTGCGATAGGAATTGTCCACCCCTTGTCAGGGTTATAACAATATCTCAGGGCCACTCGAGGAGTAATGAACTGGAAATGCGTGGCCATGCTCGGAATGTATCTATGATAGATAAATCCGGTCAATCAGTTATTCTCCAGATCGAGGAAACCACTCTCGATATGATCACTTGCAAGTACGACCTGAAAGACACCTTGCATTGAGTGAGAGATAGTAATAGGACAAGAGAATTGGTGACGCACACTTGTCGAGGACAAGTGGGAGATTGTTGGGAAATGTGTCCTCAACAATAATGCGATCACATGATTTAAATATCATTATTAAATCTCATTTTAAGAATACATGTGGGATGTAATATTTTACAAGTCAACTGGTCCACACATATCGGTAATGATTGGCGGACTAGAGTTTGACATTCGTCGTGCGACGGTGGTGATCGATTGATCCCCTTAGGTCATACCTATAGGGAAATACTCTTAATTGATTATTTAATTAATCGTATACCGATACGAGTTAATTAAATTGCTTAAAATTGACGGACGATTTTGTGAGTATAATTTACGTATCAAATTGAAATGTAATTAAATGAGATACGGTCTGAGTAATCGAATTGTATCATTACTCGGATGAAATTATTGTTTAAAGAAACAATTAAATTTGAATGAATTATTATAAATACGATTTATAAATTGGTGAAATATTTTGGTACAAGTAATTACGAATTACTAGTCGATTTTGTAAATGACATATTTTATGAGTATGTTGATTTTTAATATGATAAAAATACATTGCATCGTAACATGTCATGTAACATGTGACAAATTTGACAAATGACAAAATAAAATGGATTCTCCATTTTATACTTAAAACCGAAATATGGGTGTGTGTTTAGTAAATATTGTGTTATTTATTTTTAAATAAAAACACAATCATGACACTAGGTAGTAGGCTTGCATGCCTAGTCTCTTGTGAAGAGCAAAAACAAAAGGCATTGGGCATACTACCCAATGCCCCTTTTTCGGCCACCAACAAGAAAGAGAGGAAAGCTCTTCTCTTTTACATCATTCATTCCTCCCATCTTATTTTTCCTAGTGTAAGAAAATCCTTGAAAACTCTCTACAATTTATGATAATTCTAGAGAAATAAAATCTCCCAAAAACACCACCTCTTGACCGAAATTTCAAGAGTGAAAATACAATTTATATTGTATCAATTTTATTGTAAAACCATTATTATTACTAGATCTAAATAGTATTGGTTTATTAAGATGTATTCCTTGGGTATATGCTTTTGGGAGGGATTCTACACTTGAATCCTTGTTCTTCCATTTGGAAAGCTCAAGAACAAAAGAAAAGGAGATTTCTTTTGTGCCCATTTGAACCGAAATTTCAATGTAAGGATATGATTTCTTCTCTTTTATTATATTGTTTGCATGCATAAAATCCACATTTAATTTTATGACAAATTAATTTTGACATATAAGAGTATGTTAGTATGTATATGAATCTACATTTCCTTCAATTCATTGTTGAAAATGATGAATTCATGATACTTTTAAGAAAGTAAAGAGCTTATAACTTACAAAAGAAATTGTTTGATTCAAATTGATTACTTCTAGAAAGTAATGAACATATGACTTACATAAGAGTGTTTAAGTCACAACTCAATACAAGGCTTAGAGCCATGAAAATCCGAAATAAAAGGCTTGATTAGTGACAACAATTGAAAGAAATGTAGATTCGTATTCACTAACATATAGTTATAATTCACAACTTTATTGTAATTATAATTAACCATTCATTCTTATCTTTATTGTTTCTCAAACAATAAATAATTTTAGCAACAAAGCATTTTATTACTAAAATTAAATCTTATTTAATCCCATTACAATAAGATATCAATATTCTCTTTCTCACAAATCGAATTGTTCAATTTTAAGGAATCAATTAATCTGTATCGGTATACAACTAATTAACCTTTTCAATTAAGGGAATCGTCCTTTAGGTGTGACCTCAAGGGATCAACTGATCACCACCGTCGCACGACAGTAATGTCAAATGATTTAAATATCATCATTAAAATCTCATTTTAAGAATACATGTGGGATGTAATATTTTACAGTCAACTGGTCCACACATATCGGTAATGATTGGCTGACTAGAGTTTGACATTACTGTCGTGCGACGGTGGTGATCAGTTGATCCCCTTAGGTCATACCTATAGGGAAATACTCTTAATTGATTATTTAATTAATTATATGCCGATACGAGTTAATTAAATTGCTTAAAATTGACGGATGATTTTGTGAGTATAATTTACGTATCTTATTGTAGATATGATTAAATAAGACGCGGTCTAAGTAATCGAATTATTTTATTACTTGGATGAAATTATTGTTTACAGAAACAAATGAAACGGAATGAATAAATTATTATAAATACAGAATGTTGTAGTTTATAATTTGGAAACATTTTTGGTACGAGTAATTACGAATTACTAGTCAATTTTGTAAATGACATATTTTATGAGTATGTTGATTTTTAATATGATAAAAATACATTACATTGTAACATGTCATGTAACATGTTACATGTGACAAATTTAACAAATGACAAAATAAAATGGTTTCTCCATTTTATACTTAAAACCGAAAATATGGGTGGGTATATAGTTTATATTGTGTTATTTATTTTAAATGGAAACACAATCATGAAACTAGGTAGTAGGCTTTGCATGCTTGGTCTCTTGTGAAGAGCAAAAATGAAAGCTATTGGGCAACCTACCCAAGGCCATTTTTTCGGCCATAATGAAGAGAAAAGAAAGAGTTTTCTTTTCCTAATCAATTCATTCATTCAACATCTTATTTTCTAGTGTAAGAAAATTAAAAATGCTCTCTACATCTTATGAGATTTCTAGAGAAATAAAATCACAAAATCCTCTTCTCTCTCATGACTGTATGCGAATCTACATTGTTTGATTATTTAATTATTTGTATGTGACGTATTTTTATTAATACGTTGATTTTTAATATGTTAAAAATACATGACAATTATATGTGACATATGACATGTAACATATAGACAATTGACAAAAAATAATATGGATTCCATATTACCAAAAGTGCCGAAAAATTGGGGAACATTAAGCTAGTTAATTGTTTTATTTAGTTGAAAAAACATAATGATGAAAAAGCAAGTCTAGGCATGCAAGCCTATTGTTCCTTGTGAAGAACAAATTTACCATGCATTGGCTCCCCAATAGCCCTCCTCTTACACGGTTTTGGGGAAGAAAAACTATCATTGTTTTTCTTTAATTTTGCCTAATAATATACTAAAGGTAGTGTATTATTTTCATTCTATTCATTTCATCCAAAAATACAAGTTCAAGTAAGAAGAAAAATCCTCTCTTTCTCTCTTACATAAACCGAAATAATTCAAGTGTTCAATATTATTTTGGTTCAATTTTCTACTAAGAATTAATATTATAACTAGTATTTGTAATATTAATTTAATTAAGAGGAGCCTTGGGTATAATACATAGGGAGAGATCTTACACTTAGATCTTTGTTCTTCCATTGGAAAAGCTCAAGAACAAGAAGAGAAAGGTGATCTCTCTTGTGCCCTAATAGCCGAAATTTACAATGTAAGGACATGATTTCTCCTCTATTTATTTTATTGTTTGCATGCATAAGATCCGTAATTAATTTTATGACAAATTATTTAGACATATAAGAGTATGTTAATATGTATACGAATCTACATTTCTTTCAATTGGTATCAGAGCTACGGTTGTTTGCATGCAAATTGGTTAAAAGTTTTTCCGAGTTATATGAATAACAAATAAAACTTGTAAAATTTGTGTTATTATGATATATCACGAAATTATTACATGCATGTTAATATTTCTGGTCCTAAATTGTTTTAGGAGATTTTGGTTAATTTTTCGGATTTTTATTGTTCATAATTTACAATAATGGCATTTAAATGTGATTTTATGAGTAAAAATGTCATTTTTGGTCTAAAAAAAGCTATACTTCGAATTTTCACTTGGTTTTTGGATATGTTGTTACATATATTATTTTGAGATAACCTGTAAATTTTCATAATTTTTGGACTTGTTATGCTCGAAAAATGAATTTTTCATTATTAAATTCGGATTTAAGAGAAAAATAGGTTAATATGAGTTAAATTTCGAATCTGGTCATAGAAAATTAATATGTTGTCACATGCAATTTTACAAGATGTGTGTAAAATAATTGGCTATAAAGAAGTCTTTTAGCATGATTTATGAATTTTTGAAGAAAAATTAGCATAAATAGTGACATTATTAGTGAAAATTAATAAAACATAATCTATGACTTAGGAAAAACGTCTAATGTTGCATTTTATTATATTTTTCAGATCTAAAATTGAAAAGTTAATGAAAATAATTTTTCCATGTTTTTATGATTATTTTATTTAAATATCGATAAACCGCAACATTGTTTTTCCGGAAAATTTTCGAAATTTTTAACCTAAGATTTTGAACATTATGAGTGTCATGGTTTTTTTTTTCCAGAATGTTCATGAATTTAAATTTCAAATTTTGAATTTATTTGAAATTTTTCGATTTATTTGAAGTTTAATGGCTTATTTTGTAATTTTGGTCCATTTATGAACAATTTTGTAAATAAAAGTTAATTATGGTCAAATTATTAGTGAAGACTATATTTTGAGTCCTAAGAGGTTAGGGTAATTAACTTATGCATAAATATGAGTTTATGTATTTTGTGATTATAAAATGTTGAAATCACGCAAATCCGTAAAAACCGAGTAATATACGATATTGGCTAATTAAAAGGCGATTTAGCATAAAAATTGAGCATGTTCATACATATTATAATGCTGCATTTTTCTTTATGATTGTCATAATTTCAATTTATGTAATTTTGAATTATGTAATTTTACTTAGTATGGCCTTAGATTTTAATTGGTATTTCCCGAAATGTATGGGAATATCGATTCGGTTGTAATTTTTATTGTGATCTCGTATCACCGTTTTGTAATTTAATAGATTTATTTTATTTTAGTTACAAATGTATAATAGGAAATTATGTAATTTATTATATAATTTTATTCATTCCGGAGTTCCAAAAGACGGATTACTTCAAGAATGGCGATACATAAAGACGGTGTTACCTCGAGATGCGTGCCACAACCGAAGTTCAAGGGACCAATGGAGTTGGTTTCCGAATATGTAATAGATTCATAATTTTTCTATTTTAGGAAAGGCCATACTAGGATTTATTTACTTTTATGCTTGCATTTTATTTTATGTCACATGCATCGCTAAATCGCCATAACTAAACATGCATTGTTATTTTATCGAGTTTATCGACCGTGTCAATTCGAATTATCGTAGTTCACCGCTTTAGTTCACTTAAAACGAGATAGATAATAAATTGACATGACCTCTCGCTAAAACAAACAATTGAGACATAGCCTTACCAAATAGTAGAAACCATGAAAACCTATTTCGTGAGGGAGTGCACTCGGCCACACCGGGGTACAAACCTTGTTACGTAGGGGAAGTGGGTGATAAATGTCTATCCACCGAATTCATGTTAATAAGGGGTATTTCGGCACACCGTGCCCTAAGTTGATATGGGTTTGGATAATGGACACATTTATTCGAAATTTGGGTTGTACTCAACGAAAGTATTCACGACGATTTCCGGATGTGTTTCGGGCTAGAGATGAATATTAATGTAAATATCATCGACCAAGAGTTCTAAGAGTAGAATCGATTAAAAGGTTAATCCACCGAGTTATGTTAATAAGGGGTATTTCGGCACACCGCGCCCTAAGTTAATATGAATTTAGATCTTGGAATCATTTCATATAGTTGGGTAGAGGTCACTATATAAATGTTCATATCTTGTTAAATTTGCAAGTATGATTTAAAAAGGACAAATGTTAATATTTCCTTTCCTCCATATTTGTAGTGCAATGAATCCATCAAATGCTACCGCACCCATTACTATTGAGTCATATCACCATGTTCTTGACGACGTATGCTCCAACAATAATTTCGATACAACTAGAGAACTTCATTTCGGGATAGGTTCGGATGGAAACCTTAATTTCATCACCACTTCTAAACCACCCACTACTAATAGACCTCGTGTGAGTCCGTCTCAGGAAGACTACCTCACACAATCTATAGGGTCTTTGTCTCTGGAAGATAAAGATGCCAAAGTTAGTGGGAGCTCTAGCAATCAAGTTCTTGCTTCAAAGGGCAAGAGGTTCAAGAAGAAGGGAAAGAAAATCAAGAACTTCAAGCAAGTTAATGATGAGTGCCATTATTGCTATGGCATGGGACATTGGCTAAGGAATTGCCCTATGTATTTGCGAAATATAAGAGAGGGACTCATTACTCCAAAAGGTACAATTCCTAAAGAAATTTATGTTATTGATATAAATTATACTTCCACTACGACATGGGTACTAGATATCGGTTGTGGTTCTCACCTTTGTAATCATTTACAGGGTTTAAGAGATGTGGAGAAGCTTAGCAAGGGAGATGTGGATCTTCGACTTGGAAATGGAGCTCGGGTAGCGGCCGAATCCAAAGGAACTTATGTTCTAGCTTTGCCAAACGGTTTTGAGTTGTATTTGCATAATTGTTTTTATGTTCCTACGCTCTCTAAAAACATTATTTCAATCGCCATGCTAGACATGGACGGTTTTTGTTTTGTCATTAAGAACAATCGTTGCTCTATTTCAAGGAATGATTTGGTTATAGGCCAAGCTTCCTCCATCAATGGCATATACATTTTAGAGACCTCAAATCCGACAAATGATATTTATAACATACAATCAAAGAAACTCAAAACAAGTGACCCAAGTGAAGCGTTCATTTGGCATTGTCGATTAGGTCACATAAACGAGAATCGCATCAAAAGATTAATTTCGACTAATGTGATTACACCATTTGATTACCAATCATTTGGTACATGCGAATATTGCCTACTTGGCAAAATGACTCGAAATCCTTTTAGTGGTAAAGGGACACGAGCTAGTGAGCTATTGGGACTCATACACACCGATGTATGTGGACCAATGACTATCACCGCTCGTGGTAATTATGACTACTTCATAACCTTCACCGATGATTTAAGTAGATATGGGTATATCTATTTAATGAAACATAAGAGTGAAGCTTTTGAGAAATTCACGGAATTTCAAAACGAAGTAGAGAACCAATTGAACAAAAGGATTAAGGCACTACGATCCGATCGTGGTGGAGAATACCTTAGCCTTGAATTTGATTCACACTTGAAAAGTCGTGGTATTATATCACAACTTACTCCACCCGGAACACCACAACTTAATGGTGTTGCCGAAGGAGGAATCGAACCTTACTTGATATGGTTCGATCCATGATGAGTCAAACCGAGTTACCAAACTCGTTTTGGGGATTTGCAATTCAAACCGCAATAAAATCTTTGAACGTAAGTCCAACCAAAGCAACTGAAAAGACTCCATATGAGGTATGGAAAGAAAAGGTTCCAAATCTATCCCATATGAAAATTTGGGGTTGTGATGCTTATGTCAAAATTAGAAATGACAACAAATTGGCACCACGATCCGAAAAATGCATTTTTGTAGGTTATCCCATGGCCTCACGAGGCTATTACTTCTATAAGCCTCAAGAGAACAAAGTGTTTGTGTCTCGCGATCTTTGTCTTCCTAGAAAGTGATTTTATTTCTAGGAGACAGAGTGGGAGAAATTTTGAACTTGATGAAGTTCAAGAGCCACAAACCGAGATAGAGGCGCAAGAAGAAGTTCCTTCGTCGTCTAATACGGTTATTCCTCCTCCTCTTAGAAGAACGGGCCGTGTTTCACGTCATCCGGATCGATATGTGGGAATTATCGAGGAAGATAGAACACTTGATGTGTTGCTTATAGAGAGTGACGAGCCCGCTACCTACAAGACCGCAATCTCTAGTCCTAATTCCAACTTATGGCTTGAAGCCATGAAGTCCGAAATGGATTCTATGCTTGAAAACCAAGTTTGGGACTTGGTAGATTTGCCTAAAGGGGCAAGACCCCTTCAATGCAAATGGATATTCAAAGTCAAGAATGGCATAGAAGGACATGACGATGTCTACAAAGCTAGGCTAGTGGCAAAAGGATTTACCCAAGTCCAAGGTCTCCATTATGATGAGACATTCGCCCCCGTAGCCATGCTAAGATCCATACGGATTTTGTTAGCGATCGCCGCATTTCATGATTATGAAATTTGGCAAATGGATGTCAAAACTGCTTTTCTAAATGGGCATTTAGAAGAGGAGGTGTACATGATACAACCCGAAGGTTTTGTTGATTCTAAAAATCCTAACAAAGTGTGCAAGCTTAAGAGATCCATTTATGGTCTTAAGCAAGCATCTAGAAGTTGGAATCATCGATTCAATCATGTTATAAAAGAAAATGGTTTCACTCGAAATGTTGAGGAACCATGTTTATACATGAAATTCAGTGGGAGCAATGTTGTGTTCCTAATCTTGTATGTCGATGACATACTACTCATTGGAAATGATATTCCAATGTTGTCTTCGTTTAAGAAGTGGTTAGGTAACCACTTCCAAATGAAGGACTTAGGAGAGGCACAACGCATATTAGGTATCCGGATCTATAGAGATAGGCCCAAGAGGATATTGGCACTAAGTCAAGAGTCTTATGTTGATAAGATTCTTCGACGTTTCAGCATGGACAAATCCAAAAGGGGTTTGGTACCAATGGTAACCGGAACGATATTGAGCGGACTCAATGTCCCTCCGAACCCCATGATGTTGAACGCATGAAGTTGATCCCTTACGCTTCC
The DNA here is from genome assembly GCF_048544455.1 of Silene latifolia. Lineage (NCBI taxonomy): Eukaryota > Viridiplantae > Streptophyta > Magnoliopsida > Caryophyllales > Caryophyllaceae > Silene > Silene latifolia. The sequence continues at coordinate 54,862,328 of NC_133536.1, forward strand.
GCTGTTGGATCAATCATGTATGCCATGATATGCACACGTCCCGATGTCTCGTATGCCTTGAGCATGACGAGTAGATATCAAGCAAATCCAGGTGAGAGTCACTGGATTGTTGTCAAGAACATCCTTAAGTACTTGAGAAGAACTAAGGATTCTATCCTTGTGTTTGGAGGAGACACCGAGTTGCGTGTTACAGGATACACGGACTCAAGTTTTCAAACAGATAGAGATGACATGAAATCACAAGTTGGTTTCGTGTTTATGCTCAATGGTGGTGCCGTAAGCTGGAGAAGCTTCAAGGAAGTCAGAATCGCGGATTCAACAACGGAGGCTGAGTACATAGCAAAGCATCGAAGCGCCAAGGAAGCTATGTGGATCAAGCAATTCACGGAAGGTCTAAAAGTAGTACCTACCGCCGATGATCCCATCACTCTCTATTGTGATAATAGTGGGACGATCTTCCAAGCTAAGGAGCCAAAGTCTAGTAATAGATCTAGACATGTACTTAGAAAGTATCATGTAATAAGAGATTTCATTGAAAGAAAGGAAATTGCGATTTGTAAGGTTGGGACGGATGACAACATAGCCGATCCGCTCACCAAGCCTTTATCGCAGACTAAGCATGATGGGCATGTTGCGTCCATGGGACTTAAACGTGTACCAAATTTTTGTTAGATTTTGAAATGAAATAAAAGTGTTGTTTTTGTTCATGTTCATAATCACATTTGTCTTTTATCCTTAATTTATACTTTGTTACATCCAAACGGGTTGTAGAGACAATTGAACCCCGTTAAAGTGAACATGGATTAACATTGTTTTGCCCATAGTTACTTATATGAGGTGACGTCTCGAAGTGACTAGAGTGTGAGGCGATTGATGGCAAGTTCAAGTGCCATACAGTCATGTGAGATGACTAGTCGATCACATAGGCAGACTGTTAGGAACATTTTGTCGGGCCTAATGACCGCTTATAGAGTTCTGGCAAATTTATATAGCCTGGTCGTGGCGAGAGCTACTATAGTGTTCTAATGAGTCGATTCTTTTGACTAGAGACTATTCGCCTAAGATGGCACGATTATTAACTTTGATTTGTGTTACTACGACCTTCGTAAATGGGGTCAAATGGGCATATTTTGGGTTATGATAGCTGTGGCTAGTCGAAGGGAATGAGTGCGATAGGAATTGTCCACCCCTTGTCAGGGTTATAACAATATCTCAGGGCCACTCGAGGAGCAATGAACTGGAAATGCGTGGCCACGCTCGGAGGGTATCCAGTGTGGATAAATCCGGTCAATCAGTTATTCTCCAGATCGAGGAAACCACTCTCGATATGATCACTTGCAAGTACGACCTGAAAGACACCTTGCATTGAGTGGGAGATAGTAATAGGACAAGAGAATTGGTGACGCACACTTGTCGAGGACAAGTGGGAGATTGTTGGGAAATGTGTCCTCAACAATAGTGCGATCATGTGATTTAAATATCATTATTAAAATCTCATTTTAAGAATACAATTGGGAAGTAATATTGTTACTGTCAACTGGTCAACATATATCGGTAATGATTGGTCGACTAGAGTTGACATTCGCTTGTCGTGTGACGGTGGTGATCAGTTGACCCCCTAGGTCATACCTAAAGGGCAATACTCTTAATTGATTATTTAATTAATCGTATAATGTTGCGAGTTAATTAAATTACTTGAAAATTGACGGACGATTTTGGAAGTAAAATTTACGTATCATATTTAAATGTGATTAAATAAGATACGGTCTGAGTAATTAAATTGTATAATTACTCGGATGAAATAAATTGTTTAATGTAACAATTAAATTTGAATGAATTGTTATAAATACAATCTGTTGTGATTTATAAATGGTAAAATATTTTGGCACAAGTAATTATGAAATTACTAAGTCGATTTTTGTATGTGACGTATTTTTATTAATACGTTGATTTTTAATATGTTAAAAATACATGACAATTATATGTGACATATGACATGTAACATATAGACAATTGACAAAAAATAATATGTATTCCATATTACCAAAAGTGCCGAAAAATTGGGGAACATTAAGCTAGTTAATTGTTTTATTTAGTTGAAAAAACATAATGATGAAAAAGCAAGTCTAGGCATGCAAGCCTATTGTTCCTTGTGAAGAACAAATTTACCATGCATTGGCTCCCCAATAGCCCTCCTCTTACACGGTTTTGGGGAAGAAAAACTATCATTGTTTTTCTTTAATTTTGCCTAATAATATACTAAAGGTAGTGTATTATTTTCATTCTATTCATTTCATCCAAAAATACAAGTTCAAGTAAGAAGAAAAATCCTCTCTTTCTCTCTTACATAAACCGAAATAATTCAAGTGTTCAATATTATTTTGGTTCAATTTTCTACTAAGAATTAATATTATAACTAGTATTTGTAATATTAATTTAATTAAGAGGAGCCTTGGGTATAATACATAGGGAGAGATCTTACACTTAGATCTTTGTTCTTCCATTGGAAAAGCTCAAGAACAAGAAGAGAAAGGTGATCTCTCTTGTGCCCTAATAGCCGAAATTTACAATGTAAGGACATGATTTCTCCTCTATTTATTTTATTGTTTGCATGCATAAGATCCGTAATTAATTTTATGACAAATTATTTAGACATATAAGAGTATGTTAATATGTATACGAATCTACATTTTGTGTCATTTTTAAGTAAGACTAATAATAATTCTAGATCACATTATTTTTAGTCTTTAAGATGTATTCCTTGGGTATATGCTTTTGGGAGGGATTCTACACTTGAATCTTTGTTCTTCCATTTGGAAAGCTCAAGAACAAGTGAGTAGGTGAACTCACTTGTGCCCATAAATCCGTTGATTTATGTGACATATGACAATTATATGTGACATATGAGTCACATATAATTGTTAGTATATAGATCTACTTTTCTTTCAATTGGTATCAAGAGCCACGGTTGTTTGCATGCAAATCGGTTAAAAGTTTTTCCGAGTTATAAGAATAACATATAAAACTTGTAAAATTTGTGTTATTATGAGATATCACGAAATTAATCCATGCATGTTAATATTTCTGGTCCTAAAGTGTTTTAGGATATTTTGGTTAATTTTTTGGATTTTTATTGTTCATATTTTACAATAATGGCATTTAAATGTGATTTTATGAGTAAAAATGTCATTTTTGGTCTAAAAATAGCTATACTTCGAATTTTCACTTGGTTTTTGGATATGTTGTTACATATATTGTTTTGAGATAACCTGTAAATTTTCATAATTTTTGGACTTGTTATGCTCGAAAAATGAATTTTTCATCATTAAATTCGGATTTAAGAGAAAAATAGGTTAATATGAGTTAAATTTCGAATCTGGTCATAGAAAATTAATATGTTGTCACATGCAATTGTACAAGATGTGTGTAAAATGATTGGCTATAAAGAAGTCTTTTTGCATGATTTATGGATTTTTGAAGAAAAATAGCATAAATAGTGACATTATTAGTGAAAAAATTAATAAAACATAATCTATGACTTAGGAAAAACGTCTAATGTTGCCTTTTATTATCTTTTTCAGATATAAAATTGAAAAGTTTATGAATATAATTTTTCCATGTTTTTATGATTATTTTAGTTAAAATCGATAAACCGCAACATTGTTTTTCCGGAAAAATTTCGAAATTTTTAACCTAAGTTTTTGAACATTATGAGTGTCATGGTATTTTTACAGAATGTTCATGAGTTTAAATTTCAAATTTTGAATTTATTTGAAATTTTGTGATTTATTTGAAGTTTATTGCTTATTTTTGTAAATTTTAGTCCATTAATGAACAATTTTATAAATAAAAGTTAATTATGGTCAAATTACTAGTGGAGACTATATTTTGAGTCCTAAGAGGTTAGGGTAATTAACTTATGCATAAATATGAGTTTATGCATTTTTGTGATTATAAAATGTTGAAATCACGCGAATCCGTAAAAACCGAGTAATATACGATATTGGCTAATTAAAAGGCGATTTAGCATAAAAATTGAGCATGTTTATACATATTATAATGCTGCATTTTCCTTATGATTGTCATAATTTTAATTTATGTAATTTTGAATTATGTAATTTTACTTAGTATGGCCTTAGATTTTAATTGGTATTTCCCGAAATGTATGGGAATATCGATTCGGTTGTAATTTTTATTGTGATCTCGTATCACCGTTTTGTAATTTAATAGATTTATTTTATTTTAGTTACAAATGTATAATAGGAAATTATGTAATTTATTATGTAATTTTATTCATTCCGGAGTTCCAAAAGACGGATTTCTTCAAGAATGGCGATACATAAAGACGGTGTTACCTCGAGATGTGTGCCACAACCGAAGTTCAAGGGACCAATGGAGTTGGTTTCCGAATATGTAATAGATTAATAGTTTTTCTATTTTAGGAAAGGCCATACTAGGATTTATTTTTCTTTATGCTTGCATTTTATTTTATGTCACATGCATCGCTAAATCGCCATAACTAAACATGCATTGTCTTTTATCGAGTTTATCGACCGTGTCAATTAAAATTATCGTAGTTCACCGCTTTAGTTCACTTAAAACGTGATAGATAATAAATTGACATGACCTCTCGCTAAAAACAATTAATTGAGACATAGCCTTACCAAAGAGTAGAAACCATGAAAACCTATTTCGTGAGGGAGTGCACTCGGCCACACCGGGGTACAAACCTTGTTACGTAGGGGAAGTGGGTGATGAATGTTAATCCACCGAATTCATGTTGATGAGGGTTTCATCGGCCACACCATGCCCAAGTTAATGTGGGTTTGGATCATGGACACATTTATTCGAAATTTGGTTTGAACTCAACAAAAGTTTTTCGAGAAGGGTTTCATCGGCCACACCGTCCCCTTGTTGAATGTGTTTTGGGCTATAGATAAATGTTAATGTAATATTATCGACCAAGAGTTCTAGAAGTAGAATCGATTAAAGCGTTAATCCACCGAGTTATATTGATAAGGGTTTCATCGGCCACACCGTGCCCAAGTTAATATGAATTTGGGTCTTGGAATCATTTATTATAGTTGGGTAGAGGTCACTATATAAATGTTCATATCTTGTTAATTTTGCAAGTATGATTTAAAATGACAAATGTTAATATTTCCTTTCCTCCATATTTGTAGTGCATTACAATGAATCCATCAAATGCTACCGCACCAATTACTATTGAGTCATATCACCATGTTCTTGACGACGTATGCTCCAACAATAATTTCGATACAACTAGAGAACTTCATTTCGGGATAGGTTCGGATGGAAACCTTAATTTCATCACCTCTTCTAAACCACCCACTACTACTAGACCTCGTGTGAGTCCGTCTCAGGAAGACTACCTCATGCAAGCTATAGGGTCTTTGTCTCTGGAAGATAAAGATGCCAAAGCTAGTGGGAGCTCTAGCAATCAAGTTCTTGCTACAAAGGGCAAGAGGTTCAAGAAGAAAGGAAAGAAAATCAAAAACTTCAAGCAAGTTAATGATGAGTGCCATTATTGCTATGGCATGGGACATTGGCTTAGGAATTGCCCTATGTATTTGCGAAATATAAGGGAAGGACTCATTACTCCAAAAGGTACAATTCCTAAAGAAATTTATGTTATTGATATAAATTATACTTCCACTACGACATGGGTACTAGATACCGGTTGTGGTTCTCACCTTTGTAATCATTTACGGGGTTTAAGAGATGTGGAGAGGCTTAGCAAGGGAGATGTGGATCTTCGACTTGGAAATGGAGCTCGGGTAGCGGCCGAATCCAAAGGAACTTATGTTCTAGCTTTGCCAAACGGTTTTGAGTTGTATTTGCATAATTGTTTTTATGTTCCTACGCTCTCTAAAAACATTATTTCAATCGCCATGCTAGACATGGACGGTTTTTGTTTTGTCATTAAGAACAATCGTTGCTCTATTTCTAGGAATGATTTGGTTATTGGCCAAGCTTCTTCCATTAATGGCATTTACATTTTAGAGACCTCAAATCCAACAAATGATATTTATAACATACAATCAAAGAAACTCAAAACAAGTGACCCAAGTGAAGCGTTCATTTGGCATTGTCGATTAGGTCACATAAACGAGAATCGCATCAAAAGATTAATTTCTACTAATGTGATTACACCATTTGATTATCAATCATTTGGTACATGCGAATATTGCCTACTTGGCAAAATGACTCGTAATCCTTTTAGCGGTAAAGGGACACGAGCTAGTGAGCTATTGGGACTCATACACACCGATGTATGTGGACCAATGACTATCACCGCTCGTGGTAATTATGACTACTTCATAACCTTCACCGATGATTTAAGTAGATATGGGTATATCTATTTGATGAAACATAAGAGTGAAGCGTTTGAGAAATTCAAGGAGTTTCAAAACGAAGTAGAGAACCAATTGAACAAAAGGATTAAGGCACTACGATCCGATCGTGGTGGAGAATACCTTAGCCATGAATTTGATTCGCACTTGAAAGGTCGTGGTATTATATCACAACTTACTCCACCTGGAACACCACAACTCAATGGTGTAGCCGAAAGGAGGAATCGAACCCTACTAGATATGGTTCGATCCATGATGAGTCAAACCGAGTTACCGAACTCGTTTTGGGGATTTGCGATACAAACCGCAATTCGATCTTTGAACAATAGTCCCACAAAGTCCACTGAAAAGACTCCATGTGAGATGTGGACGGGTAAGATCCCAAATATATCCTATATGAAGATTTGGGGATGTGATGCTTACGTCAAGACTAAACCCGACAATAAGCTTGCCCCAAGATCCGAAAAATGCATCTTTGTAGGCTATCCTTTGACCTCTCGAGGTTATTACTTCTACAAACCTCAAGATAACAAAGTGTTTGTGTCTTGCGAGGCTGTCTTCTTAGAAAGACAATTTATTTCTAACAGACAGAGTGGGAGAAATTTTGAACTTGACGAAGTTCAAGAGCCACAAACCGAGGTAGAGACGCAAGAAGATGTTCCTTCGTCGTCTAACGCGGTTGTACCTCCTCCACTAAGAAGGACGGGCCGAGTTATTCGCCATCCCGATCGATATGTGGGACTTATCGAGGAAGATGGAACACTCGATGTGTTGCTTATGGAAAGTGACGAGCCCGCCACCTACAAGGCCGCAATCTCTAGTCCTAATTCCACCTTATGGCTTGAAGCCATGAAGTCCGAAATGGATTCTATGCTTGAAAACCAAGTTTGGGACTTGGTAGATTTGCCTAAAGGGGCAAGACCCTCCAATGCAAATGGATATTCAAGGTCAAAAATGGCATAGAAGGACATGACGATGTCTACAAAGCTAGGCTAGTGGCAAAAGGATTTACCCAAGTCCAAGGTCTCCATTATGATGAGACCTTCGCCCCCGTAGCCATGCTAAGATCCATACGGATTTTGTTAGCGATCGCCGCATTTCATGATTATGAAATTTGGCAAATGGATGTCAAAACCGCTTTTCTAAATGGGCATTTAGAAGAGGAGGTGTACATGATACAACCCGAAGGTTTTGTTGATTCTAAAAATCCTAACAAAGTGTGCAAGCTTAAGAGATCCATTTATGGTCTTAAGCAAGCATCTAGAAGTTGGAATCATCGATTCAATCATGTTATAAAAGGAAATGGGTTCACTCGAAATGTTGAGGAACCATGTTTATACATGAAATTCAGTGGGAGCAATGTTGTGTTCCTAATCTTGTATGTCGATAACATACTACTCATTGGAAATGATATTCCAATGTTGTCTTCTGTTAAGAAGTGGTTAGGTAACCACTTCCAAATGAAGGATTTAGGAGAGGCACAACGCATATTAGGTATCCGGATCTATAGAGATAGACCCAAGAGGATATTGGCACTAAGTCAAGAGTCTTATGTTGATAAGATTCTTTGACGATTCAGCATGGACAAATCCAAAAGGGGTTTGGTACCAATGGTAACCGGAACGATATTGAGCGGACTCAATGTCCCTCCGAACCCCATGATGTTGAACGCATGAAGTTGATCCCTTACGCTTCATTTGTTGGATCAATCATGTATGCCATGATATGCACACGTCTCGATGTCTCGTATGCCTTGAGCATGACGAGTAGATATCAAGGAAATCCAGGTGAGAGTCACTGGATTCTTTGTCAAGAACATCCTTAAGTACTTGAGAAGAACTAAGGACTCTATCCTTGTGTTTGGAGGAGACACCGAGTTGCGTGTTACAGGATACACGGACTCAAGTTTTCAAACAGATAGAGATGACATGAAATCACAAGTTGGTTTTGTTTTCATGCTCAATGGTGGTGCCGTAAGCTGGAGAAGCTTCAAGGAAGTCAGAATCGCGGATTCAACAACGGAGGTCGAGTACATAGCAAAGATCGAGGCGCCAAGGAAGCTATGTGGATCAAGCAATTCACGGAAGGTCTAAAAGTAGTACCTACCGCCGATGATCCCATCACTCTCTATTGTGATAATAGTGGGACGATCTTCCAAGCTAAGGAGCCAAGTCTAGTAATGATCTAGACATGTACTTAGAAAATATCATGTAATAAGAGATTTCATTGAAAGAAAGGAAATTGCGATTTGTAAGGTTGGGACGGATGACAACATAGCCGATCCGCTCACCAAGCCTTTATCGCAGGCTAAGCATGATGGGCATGTTGCGTCCATGGGACTTAAACGTGTACCAAATTTTTGTTAGATTTTGAAATGAAATAAAAGTGTTGTTTTTGTTCATGTTCATAATCGCATTTGTCTTTTATCCTTAATTTATACTTTGTTACATCCAAACGGGTTGTAGAGACAATTGAACCCCGTTAAAGTGAACATGGATTAACATTGTTTTGCCCATAGTTACTTATATGAGGTGACGTCTCGAAGTGACTAGAGTGTGAGGCGATTGATGGCAAGTTCAAGTGCCATACAGTCATATGAGATGACTAGTCGATCACATAGGCAGATGTTAGGAACACTTTGTCGGGCCTTATGACCGCTTATAGAGTTCGGCAAATTTATATAGCCTGGTCGTGGCGAGAGCTACTATAGTGTTCTAATGAGTCGATTCTTTTGACTAGAGACTATTCGCCTAAGATGGCACGATTTGATTAACTTTGATTTGTGTTACTACGACCTTCGTAAATGGGGTCAAATGGGCATATTTTGGGTTATGATGGGTGTGGCTAGTCGAAGGGAATGAGTGCGATAGAAATTGTCCACCCCTTGTCAGGGTTATAACAATATCTCGGGGCCACTCGAGGAGCAATGAACCGGAAATGCGTGGCCACGCTCGGAAGGTATCTATGATAGATAAGTCCGGTCAATCGGTTATTCTCCAGATCGAGGAAACCACTCTCGATATGATCACTTGCAAGTACGACCGAAAGACACCTTGCATTGAGTGGGAGATAGTAATAGGACAAGAGAATTGGTGACGCACACTTGTCGAGGACAAGTGGGAGATTGTTGGGAAATGTGTCCTCAACAATAGTGCGATCACATGATTTAAATATCATTATTAAATCTCATTTTAAAGAATACAATTGGGAAGTAATTTTGTTTGTCAATGGTCAACATATATCGGTAATGATTGGTCGACTAGAGTTTGACATTTGTCGTGTGACGGTGGTGATCGTTGACCCCTAGGTCATACCTATAGGGCGATACTCTTAATTGATCATTTAATTAATCGTATAATGTTACGAGTTAATTAAATTACTTGAAAATTGACGGACGATTTTGGAAGTAAAATTTACGTATCAAATTGAAATGTGATTAAATGAGATACGGTCTGAGTAATTAAATTGTATAATTACTCGGATGAAATAAATTGTTTAATGTAACAATTAAAATGAATGAATTATTATAAATTCAATCAGTTGAAATTTATAAATGGTAAAATATTTTGGCACAAGTAATTATGAAATTACTAAGTCGATTTTGTATGTGACGTATTTTTATTAATACGTTGATTTTTAATATGTTAAAAATACATAACATATTTATGTCACATATGACATGTGACATATTGATAATTGACAAAAATAATATGGGATCCATATTATGTTAAGTGCCGAAAAATTGGGGAGATTAAGCTAGTTAATTGTTTTATTTAGTTGATAAAACATAATGATGAAAAAGCAAGTCTAGGCATGCAAGCCTATTGTTCCTTGTGAAGAACAAATTTTTCATGCATTGGCTCCCCAATAGCCCTCCTCTTACACGGTTTTGGGGAAGAAAAACTATCATTGTTTTTCTTTAATTTTGCCTAATAATATACTAAAGGTAGTGTATTATTTCCATTTTTTTTTCTATTCACTCATCCAAAAATACAAGTTCTAGTGAGAAGAAAATCCTCTCTTCTTCTCTCTTAAAAACCGAAAACACATAAGAGTTTTATAAAGTTTTTGGTTCAATTTTCTCCCATATTAATATTATACTAGATCAAATAATATTAATTAGATTAAGTGTTAAGCCTTGGGTATAAAGCTTGGGGAGAGATCTTATTCTTAGATCTTGTTCATCGATTGGAATAGCGCAAGAACAAGAAGAGAAAGGTGATCTCTCTTGTGCCCAATATAGCCGAAATATTGAATGTGAGGACATTATTTCTCTTCTTTTATATTATTGTTTGCATGCATAAAATCCGTTTTAATTTTATGACAAATTATTTAGACATATAAGAGTATGTTAATATGTATATGAATCTACATTTCCTTCAATTGGTATCAGAGCGCCAACGTATTAATAAAAATACGTCAACTGGTCAACATATATCGGTAATGATTGGCTGACTAGAGTTTGACATTACTGTCGTGTGACAGTGGTGATCAGTTGACCCCCTAGGTCATACCTAAAGGGCAATACTCTTAATTGATTATTTAATTAATCGTATAATGTTGCGAGTTAATTAAATTACTTGAAAATTGACGGACGATTTTGGAAGTAAAATTTACGTATCATATTTAAATACAAAATCCTCTTCTCTCTCATGACTGTATGCGAATCTACATTGCTCTTGCATGCAAAATAGGTTAATATGAGTCCAATTGAAAGAAATGTAGATTCGTATACATATTAACATACTCTTATATGTCTAAATAATTTGTCATAAAATTAATTACGGATCTTATGCATGCAAACAATAAAATAAATAGAGGAGAAATCATGTCCTTACATTGTAAATTTCGGCTATTAGGGCACAAGAGAGATCACCTTTCTCTTCTTGTTCTTGAGCTTTTCCAATGGAAGAACAAAGATCTAAGTGTAAGATCTCTCCCTATGTATTATACCCAAGGCTCCTCTTAATTAAATTAATATTACAAATACTAGTTATAATATTAATTCTTAGTAGAAAATTGAACCAAAATAATATTGAACACTTGAATTATTTCGGTTTATGTAAGAGAGAAAGAGAGGATTTTTCTTCTTACTTGAACTTGTATTTTTGGATGAAAAATGAATAGAATGAAAATAATACACTACCTTTAGTATATTATAAGGCAAAATTAAAGAAAAACAATGATAGTTTTTCTTCCCCGAAACCGTGTAAGAGGAGGGCTATTGGGGAGCCAATGCATGGTAAATTTGTTCTTCACAAGGAACAATAGGCTTGCATGCCTAGACTTGCTTTTTCATCATTATGTTTTTTTCAACTAAATAAAACAATTAACTAGCTTAATGTTCCCCAATTTTTCGGCACTTTTGGTAATATGGAATCCATATTATTTTTTGTCAATTGTCTATATGTTACATGTCATATGTCACATATAATTGTCATGTATTTTTAACATATTAAAAATCAACGTATTAATAAAAATACGTCACATACAAAAATCGACTTAGTAATTTCATAATTACTTGTGCCAAAATATTTTACCATTTATAAATCACAACAGATTGTATTTATAACAATTCATTCAAATTTAATTGTTACATTAAACAATTTATTTCATCCGAGTAATTATACAATTTAATTACTCAGACCGTATCTTATTTAATCACATTTAAATATGATACGTAAATTTTACTTCCAAAATCGTCCGTCAATTTTCAAGTAATTTAATTAACTCGCAACATTATACGATTAATTAAATAATCAATTAAGAGTATTGCCCTTTAGGTATGACCTAGGGGGTCAACTGATCACCACCGTCACACGACAGTAATGTCAAACTCTAGTCAGTCAATCATTACCGATATATGTTGACCAGTTGACAGTAACAATATTACTTCCCAATTGTATTCTTAAAATGAGATTTTAATAATGATATTTAAATCACATGATCGCACTATTGTTGAGGACTCATTTCCCAACAATTGAAAGGAATGTAGATTTTTAATATGAGTCCAATTGAAATAAATGGAAGAAATGTAGATTCATATACACTAACATATTCATATATGTTTATAAATTAATTTGTCATAAAATTAATAAAGGTCTTATGCATGCAAACATTAAATAAAGAGATGGAAAAATCTATATCTCACCATGTGATATTCGGATTTATGGGCACAAGTGAGTTCACCTACTCACTTGTTCTTGAGCTTTCCAAATGGAAGAACAAGGATTCAAGTGTAGAATCCCTCCCAAAAGCATATACCCAAGGAATACATCTTAAAGACTAAAAATAATGTGATCTAGAATTATTATTAGTCTTACTTAAAAATGACACAAAATGTTTTGATCTCTCATAAATTTCGGTTGAGAGAGAAGAGGATTTTGTGATTTTATTTCTCTAGAAATCTCATAAGATGTAGAGAGCATTTTTAATTTTCTTACACTAGAAAATAAGATGTTGAATGAATGAATTGATTAGGAAAAGAAAACTCTTTCTTTTCTCTTCATTATGGCCGAAAAAAAATGGCCTTGGGTAGGTTGCCCAATAGCTTTCATTTTTGCTCTTCACAAGAGACCAAGCATGCAAAGCCTACTACCTAGTTTCATGATTGTGTTTCCATTTAAAATAAATAACACAATATAAACTATATACCCACCCATATTTTCGGTTTTAAGTATAAAATGGAGAAACCATTTTATTTTGTCATTTGTCAAATTTGTCACATGTAACATGTTACATGACATGTTACAATGTAATGTATTTTTATCATATTAAAAATCAACATACTCATAAAATATGTCATTTACAAAATTGACTAGTAATTCGTAATTACTCGTACCAAAAATGTTTCCAAATTATAAACTACAACATTCTGTATTTATAATAATTTATTCATTCCGTTTCATTTGTTTCTGTAAACAATAATTTCATCCAAGTAATAAAATAATTCGATTACTTAGACCGCGTCTTATTTAATCATATCTACAATAAGATACGTAAATTACACTCACAAAATCATCCGTCAATTTTAAGCAATTTAATTAACTCGTATCAGTATACGATTAATTAAATAATCAATTAAGAGTATTTCCCTATAGGTATGACCTAAGGGGATCAATAGATCACCACCGTCGCACGACAGTAATGTCAAACTCTAGTCAGCCAATCATTACCGATATGTGTGGACCAGTTGACTGTAAAATATTACATCCCACATGTATTATTAAAATGAGATTTTAATGATGATATTTAAATCATGTGATCGCACTATTGTTGAGGACACATTTCCCAACAATCTCCCACTTGTCCTCGACAAGTGTGCGTCACCAATTCTCTTGTCCTATTACTATCTCCCACTCAATGCAAGGTGTCTTTCAGGTCGTACTTGCAAGTGATCATATCAAGAATGGTTTCCTCGATCTGGAGAATAACTGATTGACCGGATTTATCCACTCTGGATACCTTCCGAGCGTGGCCACGCATTTCCAGTTCATTACTCCTCGAGTGGCCCTGAGATATTGTTTTAACCCTGACAAGGGGATGGACAATTCCTATCGCACTCATTCCCTTCGACTAGCCACAGCCATCATAACCCAAAATATGCCCATTTGACCCCATTTACGAAGGTCGTAGTAACACAAATCAAAGTTAATCAAATCGTGCCATCTTAGGTGAATAGTCTTTAGTCAAAAGAATCGACTCATTAGAATACTATAGTAGCTCTCGCCACGACCAGGCTATATATAAATTGCCAGAACTCTATAAGCGGTCATAAGGCCCGACAAAATGTTCCTAACTTGATGCGCCTATGTGATCGACTAGTCATCTCACATGACTCTATGGCACTTGAACTTGCCATCAATCGCCTCACACTCTAGTCACTTCGAGACGTCACCTCATGCAAGTAACTATGGGCAAATACAATGTTAATCCGTGTTCACTTTAACGGGGTTCAATTGTCTCCACAACCCGTTTGGATGTAACAAAGTATAATAAAAGAGTTTTAAAAATAAAACTCGAACGACAAATGCGATTATCACACATGAATAGTCAATGCCTGATTACTATTTCATGTTCTATAATCTAATTTGATCTTGTACGTAGTTGTTCATTTCAATTCAATTGAAATGACATGACTCATCATGTTTAGTCTTTGAGAATGCTTTGGTTAGTAGGTTTTATCAATTTCTTGCACCTTACTCAACCTCACTACATACTCGTTTTCCTTTGTAATGTATACATTTGCATCACAAAACTTTCTGAGTACGTGTCGAGATCCAATCAAGACATAGGCCCTCTAGCCTAAGAATAGCTCCCACTGTTTTCACAGTGTGCGGGACTCATCCTTCTTGCACATCTCATGATCGCAAGTGTACTCAATTTCCGTTATAAATATCTCTCATTGTTCTTTATTGCCTAGAACGATTCTAGAAAATCTACTTCTTAATTATCATAACCACAATGGTATCTTAACCATCCTAATGTGTTTTGATTATGGTTTTGTCGGAAACCATGCGCAACCTCAATTGTCAATTGTCACTTGTGTAACACCCTTACACAAAATTGCATCATAAACACTTTGCATTATAGCCTTAATGCTTCTGCAAGCACTTAAGGATAATCTTTATGGCGTACTTGGCAAAGATTACTTAAATTCGATTTTGCAAACAATTCATCATACTCAAAGTATATGAAGTGTTATACATCATTATTCATTTAATTGATCCAAATGAAGCGAATGGAATCAATCAAATATGTTCAATTTAATTGAACTAGTCATGAATCTTATCAACATAAGACTTCTTACTGATGCTAATATCATGTGGATTTATCTTCATAAATCCGGATATTCAAGATGTATTATAATACTCCAAAAGTCTTAAATCATTCTCAATGATCAATATGTCATCCACATATCGGACTAATTAAAATTTCCGTAACTCCCACTAAACTTCATGTATAAACACAACTTCTCGACTTATCGAGAAATGTTTTATCACATGATCAAAATGTTGATTCTAACTCATTGATGTCCTACTTAAGACTCTCTCTTAAGTTTCACATTATCTTAGGATTGCAAGAATCTACTAAACTCATGATATGTATTGAATACATTCCTTCTATTGAAGAAGTGGGTTTTAGATTCATTCGCTATGTATTTCATAATATTGAAACACAATTCCTAAGAAGATCCAAATATACTTAAGCATTTCAATTAGTGCAAAACTCTTTGCAACCAATCTTGCTTTGAAATATCTCTTTATTAGTGCAAAACCCTTTGTCACTAATCAAGCCTTTATTTCGGATTTTCATGGCTCTAAGCCTTGTATTGAGTTGTGACTTAAACACTCTTATGTAAGTCATATGTTCATTACTTTCTAGAAGTAATCAATTTGAATCAAACAATTTCTTTTGTAAGTTATAAGCTCTTTACTTTCTTAAAAGTATCATGAATTCATCATTTTCAACAAGTGACGAATTTAACCTCCTAGGTTTTGAAGAAACAACGTCTTACACAAAACGTCTCATGTAGCCAAGAAAGACCAGTTTCTTGTTACATAACATTCTTTGTGGCTCTTGAATAATTTCTCCCACTCTGTCTTCAAAAATAAACTTGTATTTTAGAAAGACAGCTTCACGAGCCACAAACCCGTCGTACTCGTGATAATTGAAAGGGAAAAATTGAGTATTTGTTTCTTGTGAAAACTTACAAACATGGTACCCTTACCATTTCATATCTCATATGATTCGATTTAGTGGAAAAATAATTTTAGACAAAATGATAAAATCCCCAAAAGGATCAAGTAACTCAAAGTAACTTGATTGAAGTTCAAACCATATCGAATAGCGTTTGATTTCTTATCCATCCACACATTATTTCATAATGCGTGCTAAGAGAGATTAACTTGTGATACTATATCACATTTCCTTTGGCTTATATCAAAGTCTTCACTTTGATAGTCCCATCACGACTAAATCGTGATTCCTTGAACTCTTGAACTTCTTCAAAGATTTCTCTATTTACCTTATTAAGTGAACACACTAGTGTCAACTTAAATCGTTGGTAAAAGATGATGATCAACCTATTTTGGATTGATGATTTATAACCTCGATCTCCTTTTCAACCAAAAGGCACGAGACATCTTGCTTTGAATACAAGATACGCATATTCCATTAACAATCTAATGGTTTCAAGAGTACTCGATAACTCTTTGCGTTCATCATTCCAGAAATTAAGGTTTAATCTTGGGTTACCAATTTGAGTCTTGCATCATCTTCATGATATATCATTCTAGTTTGGTTTAGAATATAATCACCTTGATGATGGGCTAGCCATACATCAAATCATGGTGTATAGGGTCACAAAAGTGAAACCTCTTTTGTATCTTTAACAAATTGTATTCTTATTTAGAGTTTATGTACTTAATAGTCACAATTAAGTACAACTCCAAACCCAAAACTAGATTGATTACACAATGACTCTATCTCTCAATATGATTGTTGCTAGTCGTCATATTCTAATCATCCTATGTATCAAGTACAATGATGAAAACCTCCATTGGTTTCTAATATTGACGAAGTGGTACTAGCAAAAATTATGTTTAATCAAATAAACATTTAAAGAAGAAGATCCTATTAGGTGTCCCACAACTAATTTGTTGATTCTTCAATAATTTGGGGTAGTTTCCTTTCTCGTGTCTAACATTTAAGACAATGGAAACTTTATCGGTTGGGATTGATAGGTTTTAGTATCGTCATTCTCAACAACTTTACTTTTAACATTACCTTGTATCAATACCATTATTATCTTTACTTCTTGAACCTCGTTCTCATCTTAACGGTTTAAGAGAATGCTCCCACTCATTTCAATGAGTCTTTGCTTTGAGAAGCAAAATTGAATTCATGAAGATTACTCTTCATTTGTTCGTTTTAGTCTTAAAACTTTCATTGAAGTGGTTGCGTTATTTTGGTCAATTACGAATTCTGAAAATCTAATCACCAAAACAATTTATCGCATCAAGGTACTTAATTCAATTAAGTATATGAAACATAATCCATTGTAAGTAGAAGTGTTAGTCATGAATCAAAAACCTGTTTGATAATGAATAACTTTAATCTATACTCTTTACAAGAGATCCTTATCAATGGTTCATTTGAGGTTTTAGAAGCAAATTCATATTTGTCTTTAGTTACGATATTTTAATGGAGATTTGAATCAAAACGAAATGATATCGTATATGAATTGTGGTAAAGAAATAGAACAATATAAAAACGGAATAGTGGAAAACTTAACATTTATCGTTTTATTAATACTTGTAAATAACAAGTAAAGCATTTACATAGTGACCTCTACCCAACTATGATAAATGATTCCAAGACCCAAATTCATATTAACTTGGGCACGGTGTGGCCGATGAAACCCTTATCAATATAACTCGGTGGATTAACGCTTTAATCGATTCTACTTTTAGAACTCTTGGTCGATAATATTACATTAACATTTATCTTTAGCCCAAAACACATTCAACAAGGGGACGGTGTGGCCGATGAAACCCTTATCGAAAAACTTTTGTTGAGTTCAATCCAAATTTCGAATAAATGTGTCCATGATCCAAACCCACATTAACTTGGGCACGGTGTGGCCGATAAAACCCTCATCAACATGAATTCGGTGGATAGACATTTATCACCCACTTCCCCTACGTAACAAGGTTTGTACCCCGGTGTGGCCGAGTGCACTCCCTCACGAAATAGGTTTTCATGGTTTCTACTATTTGGTAAGGCTAAGTCTCAATTGTTTATTTTAGCGAGAGGTCATGTCAATTTATTATCTATCACGTTTTAAGTGAACTAAAGCGGTGAACTACGATAATTTTAATTGACACGGTCGATAAACTCGATAAAATAAGGATGCATGTTTAGTTATGGCGATTTAGCAATGCATGTGACATAAAATAAAATGCAAGCAAAAAAAAAAAAAAAAAAAAAAATCCTAGTATGGCCTTTCCTAAAATAGAAAAACTCTTTAACTATTACATATTCGGAAACCAACTCCATTGGTCCCTTGAACTTCGGTTGTGGCACGCATCTCGAGGTAACACCGTCTTTATGTATCGCCATTCTTGAAGAAATCCGTCTTTTGGAACTCCGGAATGAATAAAATTACATAATAAATTACATAATTTCCTATTATACATTTGTAACTAAAATAAATAAATATATTAAATTACAAAACGGTGATACGAGATCACAATTAAAAATTACAACCGAATCGATATTTCCATACATTTCGGGAAATACCAATTAAATCTAAGGCCATACTAAGTAAAATTACATAATTCAAAATTACATAAATTAAAATTATGACAATCATAAAGAAAATGCAGCATTATAATATGTATGAACATGCTCAATTTTATGCTAAATCGCCTTTTAATTAGCCAATATCGTATATTACTCGGTTTTACGGATTTGCGTGATTTCAACATTTTATAATCACAAAAATGCACAAACTCATATTTATGCATAAGTTAATTACCCTAACCTCTTAGGACTCAAAATATAGTCTTCACTAATAATTTGACCATAATTAACCTTTATTTATAAAATTGTTCATAAAAGGACCAAAAATTACAAAAATAAGCTATTAAACTTCAAATAAATCCAAAAATTTCAAATAAATTCAAAATTTGAAATTTAAATTCATGAACATTCTGGAAAAATCCATGACACTCATAATGTTCAAAATCTTAGGTTAAAAATTTCGAAATTTTTCCGGAAAAACAATGTTGCGGTTTATCGATATTTAATAAAATAATCATAAAAACATGGAAAAATTATTTTCATTAACTTTTCAATTTTTAGATCTGAAAACTATAATAAAATGCAACATTAGATGTTTTTCCTAAGTCATAGATTATGTTTTATTAATTTTCAACTAATAATGTCACTATTTATGCCATTTTTCTTCAAAAATTCATAAATCATGCTAAAAGACTTCTTTATAGCCAATTATTTTACACACATCTTGTAAAATTGCATGTGACAACATATTAATTTGAATTTTCTTCTAAAGACCTCGAATGAACCATTGCTATGGATCTCTTGTAAAGAGTATAGATTAAAGTTATTCATTATCAAACAGGTTTTTGATTCTTGACTAACACTTCTACTTACAATGGATTATGTTTCATATACTTAATTGAATTAAGTACCTTGAAGCGATAAATTGTTTTGGTAATTAGTTTTGTCAGAATTCGTAATTGACCAAAATAACGCAACCACTTCAATGAAAGTTTTAAGACTAAAACGATTGAATTAAAGAGTAATCTTTATAAGATTCACCTTTGCTTCTCTAAGTAAAGACTCATTGAAATGAGTGGGAGCATTCTCTTAAACCGTTAAGATGAGGACGAGGTTAAAGAAGTAAAATTAGAATGGAATTGATACAAGGTTATGTTAAAGGTAAAGTTGTTGAGAATGACGATACTAAACCTATCAATCCCGACCGATAAAGTTTCCATTGTCTTAAATGTTAGACACGAGAAAGGAAACTACCCCAAATTATTGAAGAATCAACAAGTTAGTTGTGGGACATCTAATGGGACCTTCTTCGTTAAATGTTTATTTGATTAAACATAAATTTTGCTAGTATTACTTCGTCAATATTAGAAACCGATGGTGGTTTTCATCATTATGTTTGATACATAGGATGATTAGAATATGACGACTAGCAACAATGAAGTCAAGAGATAGAGTCATTGTGTACCAAATCTAGTTTTCGGGTTTGGAGTTGTACTTAATTGTGACTATTAAGTACATAAACTCTAAATAAGAATACAATTTGTTAAAGATACAAAAGAGGTTTCACTTTTGTGACCCTATACACCATGATTTGATGTATGGCTAGCCCATCATCAAGGTGATAATTTTCTAAACCAAACTAGAATGATATATCATGAAGATGATGCAAGACTCAAATTGGTAACCCAAGATTAAACCTTAAATTTTGGAATGATGAACGTAAAGAGTTATCGAGTACTCTTGAAACCATTAGATTGTTAATGGTATATGCGTATCTTGTATTCAAAGCAAGATGTCTCGTGCCTTTTGGTTGAAAAGGAGATCGAGATTGTAAATCATTGATCCAAAATAGGTTGATCATTTTCTTTTACCAACGATTTAAGTTGACACTAATATGTTCACTTAATAAGGTAAATAGAGAAATCCTTGAAGAAGTTCAAAGTATTCAAAGAATCACGATTTAGTCGTGATAGGGATTATCAAAGTGAAGACTTTGATATAAGCCAAAGGAAATGTGATATAATATCACAAGTTAATCTCTCTTAACACACATTATGGGACAATGTGTGGATGGATAAGAAATCAAATGCTATTCGATATGGTTTGGACTTCAATCAAGTTACTTTGAGTTACTTGATCCTTTTGGGGATATTATCATTTTTGTCTAAATTATTTTTCCACTAAATCGAATCATATGAGATATGAAATGGTAAGGGTACCATGTTTGTAAGTTTTCACAAGAAACAAATGCTCATTTTTCCCTTTCAATTATCACGAGTACGACGGGTTTGCGGCTCATGAAGCTGTCTTTCTAAAATACAAGTTTATTTCTAGAAGACAGAGTGGGAGAAATTATTCAAAGAGCCACAAAGATGCTATGTCGCAAGAAGCAAGAAACTGGTCTTTCTTGGCTACATGAGATGTTTTGTGTAAGACATTGTTTCTTTAAAACCTAGGAGGTTAAAGTTCGTCACTTGTTGAAAATGATGAATTCATGCTACTTTTAAGAAAGCAAAGAGCTTATAACTTACAAGAGAAATCGTTTGATTCACATTGATTACTTCTAGAAAGTAATGAACATATGACTTACATGAGAGTGTTTAAGTCACAACTCACTACAAGGCTTAGAGCCATGAAAATCCAATATAAAAGGCTTGATTAGTTGCAAAGGGTTTTGCACTAATAAAGAGAGATTTCAAGGTTTGATTGGTTGCAAAGGGTTTTGCACCAGTTGAAATGCTTAAGTCTATTTGGATCTTCTTAGGGATTGTGTTTCATTATGAGGTTATGAAATACATATCGAGTGAATATAAAACCCACTTCTTCAATAGAAGGAATGTATTCAATACATATCATGAGTTTAGTAGATTCTTGCAATCCTAAGATAATGTGAAACTTAAGAGAGGTCTTAAGTAGGACATCAATGAGTTAGAATCAACATTTTGATCATGTGATAAAACTTTTCTCGATAAGTCGAGAAGTTGTGTTTATACATGGAGTTTAGTGGGAGTTACGGAATTTTTAATTAGTCCGATATGTGGATGACATATTGATCATTAAGAATGATTTAAGACTTTTGGAGTATTATAATACATCTTTAATATTCGGATTTATGAAGATAAATCCACATGATATTAGCGTCAATAAGAAGTTTTATGTAGATAAGATTCATGACTAGTTCAACTAAGTTGAACATATTTGATTGATTCCATTTGCTTCCGCTGCCAAATCAATTAAATAGAAAATGATGTATAACACTTCATATACTTTGAGTATGATGAATTGTTTTCAAAATCGAATTTAAGTAATATTTGCCACGTAAGCCATAAAGATTACCCTTAAGTGCATGCAGAAGCATTAAGGAAGTAAAGCAAAGTGTTTATGATGCAATTTTGTGTAAGGGTGTTACACAAGTGACAATTGACAATTGAGATTGCGCATGGTTTCCGACAAAACCATAATCAAAACACATCGGGATGGTTAAGATACCATTGTGGCAATGTTAATTAAGAAGTAGATTTTCTAGAATCGTTCTAGGCAATAAAGAACAATAAGAAATGTTTACAACGGAAATTGAGTACACTTGCAATCATGAGATGTGCAAGAGGATGAGTCCCGCACTTTCGTGAAAACAAGTGGGAGCTATTCTTAGGCTAAGAGGGCCTATGTCTTGATTGGATCTCGACACGTACTCAGAAAGTTTTGTAATGCAAATGTATACATTACAAAGGAAAACGAGTATGTAGTGAGGTTGAGTAAGGTACAAGAAATTGATAAAACCTACTAACCAAAGCCTTCTCAAAGGCTAAACATGATGAGTCATGTCATTTCAATTGAATTGAAATGAACAACTATGTACAAGATCAAATTAGATTATAGAACATGAAATAGTAATCGGCATTGACTATTCATATGTGATAATCGCATTTGTCGTTCGAGTTTTACTTTAAAACTCTTTTATTATACTTTGTTACATCCAAACGGGTTGTAGAGACAATTGAACCCCGTTAAAGTGAACACGGATTAGCATTGTATTCGCCCATAGTCACGTATATGAGGTGACGTCTCGAAGTGACTAGAGTATGATGCGATTGATGGCAAGTTCAAGTGCCATAGAGTCATGTGAGATGACTAGTCGATCACATAGGCAGACTGTTAGGAACACTTTGTCGGGCAGTGACCGCTTATAGAGTTCTGACAAATTTATAAAGCCTGGTCGTGGCGAGAGCTACTATAGTATTCTAATGAGTCAATTCTTTTGACTAAAGACTGTTCGCCTAAGATGGCACAGTTTCAGATTAACTTTGATTTGTGTTACTACGACCTTCGTAAATGGGGTCAAATGGGCATATTTTGGGTTATGATGGCTGTGGCTAGTCGAAGGGAATAAGTGCGATGGGAATTGTCCACCCCCTTGTCAGGGTTAAAACAATATCTCAGGGCCACTCGAGGAGTAATTAACTGGAAATGCGTGGCCACGCTCGGAAGGTATCCACGGTGGATAAATTCCGGTCAATCAGTTATTCTCCAGATCGAGGAAACCACTCTCGATATGATCACTTGCAAGTACGACCCGAAAGACACCTTGCATTGAGTGGGAGATAGTAATAGGACAAGAGAATTGGTGACGCACCCTTGTCGAGGACAAGTGGGAGATTGTTGGGAAATGTGTCCTCAACAATAGTGCGATCACATGATTTAAATATCATTATTAAATCTCATTTCAAGAATACGAAAGGGATGATGCATTACATATATAGTCAACTGGTCCACACATATCGGTAATGATTGGCTGGCTAGAGTTTGACATTACTGTCGTGCGACGGTGGTGATCAGTTGATCCCTTGAGGTCACACCTAAAGGACGATTCCCTTAATTGAAAAGGTTAATTAGTTGTATACCGATACAGATTAATTAATTCCTTAAAATTGAACAATTCGATTTGTGAGAGAGAATGTTGATATCTTATTGTAATGGGATTAAATAAGATTTATATTTTAGTAATAAAATGCTTTGTTGCTAAAATTATTTATTGTTTGAGAAACAATAAAGATAAGAATGAATGGTTAATTATAATTACAAGAAGTTGTGAATTATAACTATATGACCCATTTTATTTAAGTGATCAAGTATCACTTGTCAATTTGTTGTATGTAATTTAATTAATTCATGAAATGATATTTATGTGATAAATATGCATTAAATTAATTAATAACATGTATCATACTACATGTGACATATTGTGTGACAAATGACAAATTGACAAAATAAAATGGTAGTCCATTTTAAGTAATGGACCGAAAATGGAGGGTGTGTTAGTGGGTTTTGGTTGTTTTATTTTAATTGATAAAATAAACATAATGATGCCTACCTACAACTAGTCTTACATATCTTACACACCTACTATTTTTTAGAAGAGTAAAAGGAAAAGAAATGATGCCATTTGAGGCTCCAAAAACCGTGACACTCCCTCTCTTTATGGGTTGTTGGTTCTTTTCTTTTATTCTTACACTACCATTCAATCAACATGCAAGTGTTCATGAATATTCTCTCTTCTCTCTCTTTAATCTTCATCAAAAAGATGAGATTTTAATCCAGATTGTTCATATAAATTACCAAGATTACTAGAAGTAGTATATGAGTATTAGTAATAGATTTTAAGGTAAACTACAATACAAACATCTAGTACATGTTTATTTGTGGGATTAAGGGATTGTCTTGGGTGCTACTAATTGGAGAATCTCTACTTTGGGATTTTTGTATGTTCATCCATTATTGAAAAGCTCAAGAACTAACAAGAAGGAGATCTTGTTGGTGCCCAATATGACCGAATTTCATATGGTGAGAAAATGTTTTCTTATCTTCTTTTATTTTAGTTTGCATGCATAAAATCCAACTTTAATTTTATGACAAATTAAATTAAAACATATATGAATATGTTAGTATATAGATCTACTTTTCTTTCAATCGGTATCAAGAGCCACGGTTGTTTGCATGCAAATCGGTTAAAAGTTTTTCCGAGTTATAAGAATAACATATAAAACTTGTAAAATTTGTGTTATTATGAGATATCACGAAATTAATCCATGCATGTTAATATTTCTGGTCCTAAAATGTTTTAGGATATTTTGGTTAATTTTTCGGATTTTTATTGTTCATATTATACAATAATGGCATTTAAATATGATTTTATGAGTAAAAATGTCATTTTTGGTCTAAAATTAGCTATACTTCGAATTTTCCAGTGATTTTTGGATATGTTGTCACATATATTATTTTGAGATAACGTGTAAATTTTCATAATTTTTGGACTTGTTATGCTCGAAAAATGAATTTTTCATTATTAAATTCGGATTTAGGTGAAAAATAGATTAATATGAGTTAAATTTCGAATCTGGTCATAGAAAATTAATATGTTGTCACATGCAATTTTACAAGATGTGTGTAAAATGATTGGCTATAAAGAAGTCTTTTTGCATGATTTATGGATTTTTGAAGAAAAATAGCATAAATAGTGACATTATTAGTGAAAAAATTAATAAAACATAATCTATGACTTAGGAAAAACGTCTAATGTTGCCTTTTATTATCTTTTTCAGATCTAAAATTGAAAAGTTTATGAATATAATTTTTCCATGTTTTTATGATTATTTTAGTTAAAATCGATAAACCGCAACATTGTTTTTCCGGAAAAATTTCGAAATTTTTAACCTAAGTTTTTGAACATTATGAGTGTCATGGTATTTTTACAGAATGTTCATGAGTTTAAATTTCAAATTTCAAATTTATTTGAAATTTTGTGATTTATTTGAAGTTTATTGCTTATTTTTGTAAATTTTAGTCCATTAATGAACAATTTTATAAATATGAGTTAATTATGGTCAAATTATTAGTGAAGACTAAATTTTGAGTCCTAAGAGGTTAGGGTAATTAACTTATGCATAAATATGAATTTATGTAACTTTTGTGATTGTAAAATGTTGAAATCACGCAAATCCGTAAAAACCGAGTAATATACGATATTGGCTAATTAAAGGCGATTTAGCATAAAATTGAGCATGTTCATACATATTATAATGCTGCATTTTCTTTATGATTGTCATAATTTTAATTTATGTATTTTTGAATTATGTAATTTTACTTAGTATGGCCTTAGATTTTAATTGGTATTTCCCTAAATGTATGGGAATATCGATTCGGTTGTAATTTTATTGTGATCTCGTATCACCGTTTTGTAATTTAATAGATTTATTTTATTTTAGTTACAAATGTATAATAGGAAATTATGTAATTTATTATGTAATTTTATTCATTCCGGAGTTCCCAAAGACGGATTTCTTCAAGAATGGCGATACATAAAGACGGTGTTACCTCGAGATGCGTGCCACAACCGAAGTTCAAGGGACCAATGGAGTTGGTTTCCGATATGTAATAGTTAAAAAGGTTTTTCTATTTTAGGAAGGCCATACTAGGATTTATTTACTTTTATGCTTGCATTTTATTTTATGTCACATGCATCGCTAAATCGCCATAACTAAAACATGCATCTTCTTTCATCGAGTTTATCGACTGTGTCAATTAAAATTATCGTAGTTCACCGCTTTAGTTCACTTAAAACGTGATAGGTAATAAATTGACATGACCTCTCGCTAAAATAAACAATTGAGGCATAGCCTTACCAAATAGTAGAAACCATGAAAACCTATTTCGCGAGGGAGTGCACTCGGCTACCCCGGGGTACAAACCTTGTTACGTAGGGGAAGTGGGTGATGAATGTTAATCCACCGAGTTCATGTTAATAAGGGGTATTTCGGCACACCGTGCCCTAAGTTGACATGGGTTTGGATCACGGACACATTTATTCGAAATTTGGGTTGAACTCAACGAAAGTATTCACGACGTATTTCCGGATGTGTTTCGGGCTAGAGATAAAATATTAATGTAATTTTATCGACCAAGAGTTCTAAAAGTAGAATCGATTAAAGAGTTAATCCACCGAGTTATATTAATAAAGGGTATTTCGGCACACCGTGCCCCAAGTTAATATGAATTTGGATCTTGGAATCATTTATCATAGTTGGGTAGAGGTCACTATGTAAATGCTATACTTGTTTTTCAAGTATTAATAAAACGATAAATGTTAAGTTTTTCCACTATTCCGTTGTTATATTGTTCTATTTCTTTACCACAATTCATATACGATATCATTTCGATTCAAAACTCCATTAAAACATCGTATCTAAAGACAAAATTTGAATTTTCTTCTAAAGACCTCGAATGAACCATTGCTATGGATCTCTTGTAAAGAGTATAGATTAAAGTTATTCATTATCAAACAGGTTTTTGATTCTTGACTAACACTTCTACTTACAATGGATTATGTTTCATATACTTAATTGAATTAAGTACCTTGAAGCGATAAATTGTTTTGGTAATTAGTTTTGTCAGAATTCGTTGACCAAAATAACGCAACCACTTCAATGAAAGTTTTAAGACTAAAACGATTGAATTAAAGAGTAATCTTTATAAGATTCACCTTTGCTTCTCTAAGTAAAGACTCATTGAAATGAGTGGGAGCATTCTCTTAAACCGTTAAGATGAGGACGAGGTTAAAGAAGTAAAATTAGAATGGAATTGATACAAGGTTATGTTAAAGGTAAAGTTGTTGAGAATGACGATACTAAACCTATCAATCCCGACCGATAAAGTTTCCATTGTCTTAAATGTTAGACACGAGAAAGGAAACTACCCCAAATTATTGAAGAATCAACAAGTTAGTTGTGGGACATCTAATGGGACCTTCTTCGTTAAATGTTTATTTGATTAAACATAAATTTTGCTAGTATTACTTCGTCAATATTAGAAACCGATGGTGGTTTTCATCATTATGTTTGATACATAGGATGATTAGAATATGACGACTAGCAACAATGAAGTCAAGAGATAGAGTCATTGTGTACCAAATCTAGTTTTCGGGTTTGGAGTTGTACTTAATTGTGACTATTAAGTACATAAACTCTAAATAAGAATACAATTTGTTAAAGATACAAAAGAGGTTTCACTTTTGTGACCCTATACACCATGATTTGATGTATGGCTAGCCCATCATCAAGGTGATAATTTTCTAAACCAAACTAGAATGATATATCATGAAGATGATGCAAGACTCAAATTGGTAACCCAAGATTAAACCTTAAATTTTGGAATGATGAACGTAAAGAGTTATCGAGTACTCTTGAAACCATTAGATTGTTAATGGTATATGCGTATCTTGTATTCAAAGCAAGATGTCTCGTGCCTTTTGGTTGAAAAGGAGATCGAGATTGTAAATCATTGATCCAAAATAGGTTGATCATTTTCTTTTACCAACGATTTAAGTTGACACTAATATGTTCACTTAATAAGGTAAATAGAGAAATCCTTGAAGAAGTTCAAAGTATTCAAAGAATCACGATTTAGTCGTGATAGGGATTATCAAAGTGAAGACTTTGATATAAGCCAAAGGAAATGTGATATAATATCACAAGTTAATCTCTCTTAACACACATTATGGGACAATGTGTGGATGGATAAGAAATCAAATGCTATTCGATATGGTTTGGACTTCAATCAAGTTACTTTGAGTTACTTGATCCTTTTGGGGATATTATCATTTTTGTCTAAATTATTTTTCCACTAAATCGAATCATATGAGATATGAAATGGTAAGGGTACCATGTTTGTAAGTTTTCACAAGAAACAAATGCTCATTTTTCCCTTTCAATTATCACGAGTACGACGGGTTTGCGGCTCATGAAGCTGTCTTTCTAAAATACAAGTTTATTTCTAGAAGACAGAGTGGGAGAAATTATTCAAAGAGCCACAAAGATGCTATGTCGCAAGAAGCAAGAAACTGGTCTTTCTTGGCTACATGAGATGTTTTGTGTAAGACATTGTTTCTTTAAAACCTAGGAGGTTAAAGTTCGTCACTTGTTGAAAATGATGAATTCATGCTACTTTTAAGAAAGCAAAGAGCTTATAACTTACAAGAGAAATCGTTTGATTCACATTGATTACTTCTAGAAAGTAATGAACATATGACTTACATGAGAGTGTTTAAGTCACAACTCACTACAAGGCTTAGAGCCATGAAAATCCAATATAAAAGGCTTGATTAGTTGCAAAGGGTTTTGCACTAATAAAGAGAGATTTCAAGGTTTGATTGGTTGCAAAGGGTTTTGCACCAGTTGAAATGCTTAAGTCTATTTGGATCTTCTTAGGGATTGTGTTTCATTATGAGGTTATGAAATACATATCGAGTGAATATAAAACCCACTTCTTCAATAGAAGGAATGTATTCAATACATATCATGAGTTTAGTAGATTCTTGCAATCCTAAGATAATGTGAAACTTAAGAGAGGGTCTTAAGTAGGACATCAATGAGTTAGAATCAACATTTTGATCATGTGATAAAACTTTTCTCGATAAGTCGAGAAGTTGTGTTTATACATGGAGTTTAGTGGGAGTTACGGAATTTTTAATTAGTCCGATATGTGGATGACATATTGATCATTAAGAATGATTTAAGACTTTTGGAGTATTATAATACATCTTTAATATTCGGATTTATGAAGATAAATCCACATGATATTAGCGTCAATAAGAAGTTTTATGTAGATAAGATTCATGACTAGTTCAACTAAGTTGAACATATTTGATTGATTCCATTTGCTTCCGCTGCCAAATCAATTAAATAGAAAATGATGTATAACACTTCATATACTTTGAGTATGATGAATTGTTTTCAAAATCGAATTTAAGTAATATTTGCCACGTAAGCCATAAAGATTACCCTTAAGTGCATGCAGAAGCATTAAGGAAGTAAAGCAAAGTGTTTATGATGCAATTTTGTGTAAGGGTGTTACACAAGTGACAATTGACAATTGAGATTGCGCATGGTTTCCGACAAAACCATAATCAAAACACATCAGGATGGTTAAGATACCATTGTGGCAATGTTAATTAAGAAGTAGATTTTCTAGAATCGTTCTAGGCAATAAAGAACAATAAGAAATGTTTACAACGGAAATTGAGTACACTTGCAATCATGAGATGTGCAAGAGGATGAGTCCCGCACACTGTGAAAACAGTGGGAGCTATTCTTAGGCTAAGAGGGCCTATGTCTTGATTGGATCTCGACACGTACTCAGAAAGTTTTGTAATGCAAATGTATACATTACAAAGGAAAACGAGTATGTAGTGAGGTTGAGTAAGGTACAAGAAATTGATAAAACCTACTAACCAAAGCCTTCTCAAAGGCTAAACATGATGAGTCATGTCATTTCAATTGAATTGAAATGAACAACTATGTACAAGATCAAATTAGATTATAGAACATGAAATAGTAATCAGGCATTGGCTATTCATATGTGATAATCGCATTTGTCGTTCGAGTTTTACTTTAAAACTCTTTTATTATACTTTGTTACATCCAAACGGGTTGTAGAGACAATTGAACCCCGTTAAAGTGAACACGGATTAGCATTGTATTCGCCCATAGTCACGTATATGAGGTGACGTCTCGAAGTGACTAGAGTATGATGCGATTGATGGCAAGTTCAAGTGCCATAGAGTCATGTGAGATGACTAGTCGATCACATAGGCAGACTGTTAGGAACACTTTGTCGGGCAGTGACCGCTTATAGAGTTCTGACAAATTTATAAAGCCTGGTCGTGGCGAGAGCTACTATAGTATTCTAATGAGTCAATTCTTTTGACTAAAGACTGTTCGCCTAAGATGGCACAGTTTCAGATTAACTTTGATTTGTGTTACTACGACCTTCGTAAATGGGGTCAAATGGGCATATTTTGGGTTA
Source organism: Silene latifolia (assembly GCF_048544455.1). Classification (NCBI taxonomy): domain Eukaryota; kingdom Viridiplantae; phylum Streptophyta; class Magnoliopsida; order Caryophyllales; family Caryophyllaceae; genus Silene; species Silene latifolia. The sequence goes on from NC_133536.1 coordinate 54,892,864, forward strand.
TGATGGCTGTGGCTAGTCGAAGGGAATAAGTGCGATGGGAATTGTCCACCCCCTTGTCAGGGTTAAAACAATATCTCAGGGCCACTCGAGGAGTAATTAACTGGAAATGCGTGGCCACGCTCGGAAGGTATCCACGGTGGATAAATTCCGGTCAATCAGAGTATGTTAATATGTATACGAATCTACATTTCTTTCAATTGGTATCAGAGCCTTGTATTATAATACTCCAAACACTCTTATTGTATATTGAAAGAAATGTAGATTCGTATACATATTAACATACTCTTATATGTCTAAATAATTTGTCATAAAATTAATTACGGATCTTATGCATGCAAACAATAAAATAAATAGAGGAGAAATCATGTCCTTACATTGTAAATTTCGGCTATTAGGGCACAAGAGAGATCACCTTTCTCTTCTTGTTCTTGAGCTTTTCCAATGGAAGAACAAAGATCTAAGTGTAAGATCTCTCCCTATGTATTATACCCAAGGCTCCTCTTAATTAAATTAATATTACAAATACTAGTTATAATATTAATTCTTAGTAGAAAATTGAACCAAAATAATATTGAACACTTGAATTATTTCGGTTTATGTAAGAGAGAAAGAGAGGATTTTTCTTCTTACTTGAACTTGTATTTTTGGATGAAAAATGAATAGAATGAAAATAATACACTACCTTTAGTATATTATTAGGCAAAATTAAAGAAAAACAATGATAGTTTTTCTTCCCCAAAACCGTGTAAGAGGAGGGCTATTGGGGAGCCAATGCATGGTAAATTTGTTCTTCACAAGGAACAATAGGCTTGCATGCCTAGACTTGCTTTTTCATCATTATGTTTTTTCAACTAAATAAAACAATTAACTAGCTTAATGTTCCCCAATTTTTCGGCACTTTTGGTAATATGGAATCCATATTATTTTTTGTCAATTGTCTATATGTTACATGTCATATGTCACATATAATTGTCATGTATTTTTAACATATTAAAAATCAACGTATTAATAAAAATACGTCACATACAAAAATCGACTTAGTAATTTCATAATTACTTGTGCCAAAATATTTTACCATTTATAAATCACAACAGATTGTATTTATAACAATTCATTCAAATTTAATTGTTACATTAAACAATTTATTTCATCCGAGTAATTATACAATTTAATTACTCAGACCGTATCTTATTTAATCACATTTAAATATGATACGTAAATTTTACTTCCAAAATCGTCCGTCAATTTTCAAGTAATTTAATTAACTCGCAACATTATACGATTAATTAAATAATCAATTAAGAGTATTGCCCTTTAGGTATGACCTAGGGGGTCAACTGATCACCACCGTCACACGACAGTAATGTCAAACTCTAGTCAGCCAATCATTACCGATATATGTTGACCAGTTGACAGTAACAATATTACTTCCCAATTGTATTCTTAAAATGAGATTTTAATAATGATATTTAAATCACATGATCGCACTATTGTTGAGGACACATTTCCCAACAATCTCCCACTTGTCCTCGACAAGTGTGCGTCACCAATTCTCTTGTCCTATTACTATCTCCCACTCAATGCAAGGTGTCTTTCGGTCGTACTTGCAAGTGATCATATCGAGAGTGGTTTCCTCGATCCGGAGAATAAGCGATTGACCGGATTTATCCACACCGGATACCCTCCGAGCGTGGCCACGCATTTCCGATTCATTGCTCCTCGAGTGGCCCCGAGATATTGTTATAACCCTGACAAGGGGTGGACAATTCCTATCGCACTCATTCCTTCGACTAGCCTGACCATCATAACCCAAAATATGCCCATTTGACCCCATTTACGAAGGTCGTAGTAACACAAATCAAAGTTAATCTGAAACTGTGCCATCTTAGGCGAATAGTCTCTAGTCAAAAGAATCGACTCATTAGAACACTATAGTAGCTCTCGCCACGACCAGGCTATATAAATTTGCTAGAACTCTATAAGCGGTCATTAGGCCCGACAAAAATGTTCCTAACATCTGCCTATGTGATCGACTAGTCATCTCACATGACTGTATGGCACTTGAACTTGCCATCAATCGCCTCACACTCTAGTCACTTTGAGACGTCACCTCATATAAGTAACTATGGGCAAAACAATGTTAATCCATGTTCACTTTAACGGGGTTCAATTGTCTCTACAACCCGTTTGGATGTAACAAAGTATAAATTAAGGATAAAAGACAAATGTGATTATGAACATGAACAAAAACAACACTTTTATTTCATTTCAAAATCTAACAAAAATTTGGTACACGTTTAAGTCCCATGGACGCAACATGCCCATCATGCTTAGCCTGCGATAAAGGCTTGGTGAGCGGATCGGCTATGTTGTCATCCGTCCCAACCTTACAAATCGCAATTTCCTTTCTTTCAATGAAATCTCTTATTACATGATACTTTCTAAGTACATGTCTAGATCTATTACTAGACTTTGGCTCCTTAGCTTGGAAGATCGTCCCACTATTATCACAATAGAGAGTGATGGGATCATCGGCGGTAGGTACTACTTTTAGACCTTCCGTGAATTGCTTGATCCACATAGCTTCCTTGGCGCTTCGATCTTTGCTATGTACTCAGCCTCCGTTGTTGAATCCGCGGTTTCTGACTTCCTTGAAGCTTCTCCACCTTACGGCACCACCGTTGAGCATAAACACGAAACCAGACTTGTGATTTCATGTCATCTCTATCTGTTTGAAAACTTGAGTCCGTGTATCCTGTAACACGCAACTCGGTGTCTCCTCCAAACACAAGGATAGAGTCCTTAGTTCTTCTCAAGTACTTAAGGATGTTCTTGACAACAATCCAGTGACTCTCACTGGATTTGCTTGATATCTACTTGTCATGCTCAAGGCATACGAGACATCGGGACGTGTGCATATCATGGCATACATGATTGATCCAACAGCGGAAGCGTAAGGGATCAACTTCATGCGTTCAACATCATGGGGTTCGGAGGGACATTGAGTCCGGCTCAATATCGTCCGGTTACCATTGGTACCAAACCCCTTTTGGATTTGTCCATGTTGAATCGTCGAAGAATCTTATCAACATAAGACTCTTGACTTAGTGCCAATATCCTCTTGGGCCTATCTCTATAGATCCGGATACCTAATATGCGTTGTGCCTCTCCTAAGTCCTTCATTTGGAAGTGGTTACCTAACCACTTCTTAACAGAAGACAACATTGGAATATCATTTCCAATGAGTAGTATGTCATCGACATACAAGATTAGGAACACAACATTGCTCCCACTGAATTTCATGTATAAACATGGTTCCTCAACATTTCGAGTGAAACCATTTTCTTTTATAACATGATTGAATCGATGATTCCAACTTCTAGATGCTTGCTTAAGACCATAAATGGAACTCTTAAGCTTGCACACTTTGTTAGGATTTTTAGAATCAACAAAACCTTCGGGTTGTATCATGTACACCTCCTCTTCTAAATGCCCATTTAGAAAAGCGGTTTTGACATCCATTTGCCAAATTTCATAATCATGAAATGCGGCGATCGCTAACAAAATCCGTATGGATCTTAGCATGGCTACGGGGCAAATGTCTCATCATAATGGAGACCTTGGACTTGGGTAAATCCTTTTGCCACTAGCCTAGCTTTGTAGACATCGTCATGTCCTTCTATGCCATTCTTGACTTTGAATATCCATTTGCATTGAAGGGGTCTTGCCCCTTTAGGCAAATCTACCAAGTCCCAAACTTGGTTTTCAAGCATAGAATCCATTTCGGACTTCATGGCTTCAAGCCATAAGTTGGAATTAGGACTAGAGATTGCGGTCTTGTAGGTAGCGGGCTCGTCACTCTCTATAAGCAACACATCAAGTGTTCCATCTTCCTCGATAAGTCCCACATATCGATCCGGATGACGTGAAACACGGCCCGTTCTTCTAAGAGGAGGAGGAATAACCGTATTAGACGACGAAGGAACTTCTTCTTGCGCCTCTATCTCGGTTTGTGGCTCTTGAACTTCATCAAGTTCAAAATTTCTCCCACTCTGTCTCCTAGAAATAAAATCACTTTCTAGGAAGACAGCATCGCGAGACACAAACACTTTGTTCTCTTGAGGCTTATAGAAGTAATAGCCTCGTGAGGCCATGGGATAACCTACAAAAATGCATTTTTCGGATCGTGGTGCCAATTTGTTATCATAAAATTAAGAGTATGTTAATAGTGCGATCATGTGATTTAAATATCATTATTAAAATCTCATTTTAAGAATACAATTGGGAAGTAATATTGTTACTGTCAACTGGTCAACATATATCGGTAATGATTGGCTGACTAGAGTTTGACATTCTTTGTCGTGTGACGGTGGTGATCGAGTTGACCCCTAGGTCATACCTAAAGGGCAATACTCTTAATTGATTATTTAATTAATCGTATAATGTTGCGAGTTAATTAAATTACTTGAAAATTGACGGACGATTTTGGAAGTAAAATTTACGTATCATATTTAAATGTGATTAAATAAGATACGGTCTGAGTAATTAAATTGTATAATTACTCGGATGAAATAAATTGTTTAATGTAACAATTAAATTTTAATGAATTGTTATAAATACAATCTGTTGTGATTTATAAATGGTAAAATATTTTGGCACAAGTAATTATGAAATTACTAAGTCGATTTTTGTATGTGACGTATTTTTATTAATACGTTGATTTTTAATATGTTAAAAATACATGACAATTATATGTGACATATGACATGTAACATATAGACAATTGACAAAAAATAATATGGATTCCATATTACCAAAAGTGCCGAAAAATTGGGGAACATTAAGCTAGTTAATTGTTTTATTTAGTTGAAAAAACATAATGATGAAAAAGCAAGTCTAGGCATGCAAGCCTATTGTTCCTTGTGAAGAACAAATTTACCATGCATTGGCTCCCCAATAGCCCTCCTCTTACACGGTTTTGGGGAAGAAAAACTATCATTGTTTTTCTTTAATTTTGCCTAATAATATACTAAAGGTAGTGTATTATTTTCATTCTATTCATTTTTCATCCAAAAATACAAGTTCAAGTAAGAAGAAAAATCCTCTCTTTCTCTCTTACATAAACCGAAATAATTCAAGTGTTCAATATTATTTTGGTTCAATTTTCTACTAAGAATTAATATTATAACTAGTATTTGTAATATTAATTTAATTAAGAGGAGCCTTGGGTATAATACATAGGGAGAGATCTTACACTTAGATCTTTGTTCTTCCATTGGAAAAGCTCAAGAACAAGAAGAGAAAGGTGATCTCTCTTGTGCCCTAATAGCCGAAATTTACAATGTAAGGACATGATTTCTCCTCTATTTATTTTATTGTTTGCATGCATAAGATCCGTAATTAATTTTATGACAAATTATTTAGACATATAAGAGTATGTTAATATGTATACGAATCTACATTTCTTTCAATTGGTATCAGAGCCACTGTCTTATTGAAGGAAAAATCTATATGTTAGTGTATATGAATCTACATAAATTAAATCGTATATGAATTTATATGTTAGTGTATATGAATCTACATACGAGTTAATTAAATTCCTTACACTTCAACATTTTATAATCACAACTAAGTTGAACATATTTGATTGATTCCATTTGCTTCCGCTGCCAAATCAATTAAATAGAAAATGATGTATAACACTTCATATACTTTGAGTATGATGAATTGTTTTCAAAATCGAATTTAAGTAATCTTTGCCACGTAAGCCATAAAGATTACCCTTAAGTGCATGCAGAAGCATTAAGGAAGTAAAGCAAAGTGTTTATGATGCAATTTTGTGTAAGGGTGTTACACAAGTGACAATTGACAATTGAGATTGCGCATGGTTTCCGACAAAACCATAATCAAAACACATCAGGATGGTTAAGATACCATTGTGGCAATGTTAATTAAGAAGTAGATTTTCTAGAATCGTTCTAGGCAATAAAGAACAATAAGAAATGTTTACAACGGAAATTGAGTACACTTGCAATCATGAGATGTGCAAGAGGATGAGTCACTTTGCTTTGTGAAAACAAAGTGGGAGCTATTCTTAGGCTAAGAGGGCCTATGTCTTGATTGGATCTCGACACGTACTCAGAAAGTTTTGTAATGCAAATGTATACATTACAAAGGAAAACGAGTATGTAGTGAGGTTGAGTAAGGTACAAGAAATTGATAAAACCTACTAACCAAAGCCTTCTCAAAGGCTAAACATGATGAGTCATGTCATTTCAATTGAATTGAAATGAACAACTATGTACAAGATCAAATTAGATTATAGAACATGAAATAGTAATCAGGCATTGGCTATTCATATGTGATAATCGCATTTGTCGTTCGAGTTTTACTTTAAAACTCTTTTATTATACTTTGTTACATCCAAACGGGTTGTAGAGACAATTGAACCCCGTTAAAGTGAACACGGATTAGCATTGTATTCGCCCATAGTCACGTATATGAGGTGACGTCTCGAAGTGACTAGAGTGTGATGCGATTGATGGCAAGTTCAAGTGCCATAGAGTCATGTGAGATGACTAGTTGATCACATAGGCAGACTGTTAGGAACACTTTGTCGGGCGCAATGTGACCGCTTATAGAGTTCGACAAATTTATAAAGCCTGGTCGTGGCGAGAGCTACTATAGTATTCTAATGAGTCAATTCTTTTGACTAAAGACTGTTCGCCTAAGATGGCACAGTTTCAGATTAACTTTGATTTGTGTTACTACGACCTTCGTAAATGGGGTCAAATGGGCATATTTTGGGTTATGATGGCGGTGGCTAGTCGAAGGGAATAAGTGCGATAGGAATTGTCCACCCCTTGTCGGGGTTAAAACAATATCTCAGGGCCACTCGAGGAGTAATGAATCGGAAATACGTGGCCACGCTCGGAAGGTATCCACGGTGGATAAATTCCGGTCAATCGATTATTCTCCGGATCGAGGAAACCACTCTCGATATGATCACTTGCAAGTACGACCGAAAGACACCTTGCATTGAGTGGGAGATAGTAATAGGACAAGAGAATTGGTGACGCACCCTTGTCGAGGACAAGTGGGAGATTGTTGGGAAATGTGTCCTCAACAATAGTGCGATCACATGATTTAAATATCATTATTAAATCTCATTTCAAGAATACGAAAGGGATGATGCATTACATATATAGTCAACTGGTCCACACATATCGGTAATGATTGGCTGGCTAGAGTTTGACATTACTGTCGTGCGACGGTGGTGATCGATTGATCCTTGAGGTCACACCTAAAGGACGATTCCCTTAATTGAAAAGGTTAATTAGTTGTATACCGATACAGATTAATTAATTCCTTAAAATTGAACAATTCGATTTGTGAGAGAGAATGTTGATATCTTATTGTAATGCGATTAAATAAGATTTATATTTTAGTAATAAAATGCTTTGTTGCTAAAATTATTTATTGTTTGAGAAACAATAAAGATAAGAATGAATGGTTAATTATAATTACAAGAAGTTGTGAATTATAACTATATGACCCATTTTATTTAAGTGATCAAGTATCACTTGTCAATTTGTTGTATGTAATTTAATTAATTCATGAAATGATATTTATGTGATAAATATGCATTAAATTAATTAATAACATGTATCATACTACATGTGACATATTGTGTGACAAATGACAAATTGACAAAATAAAATGGTAGTCCATTTTAAGTAATGGACCGAAAATGGAGGGTGTGTTAGTGGGTTTTGGTTGTTTTATTTTAATTGATAAAATAAACATAATGATGCCTACCTACAACTAGTCTTACATATCTTACACACCTACTATTTTTGAGAAGAGTAAAAGGAAAAGAAATGATGCCATTTGAGTCTCCAAAAACCGTGACACTCCCTCTCTTTATGGGTTGTTGGTTCTTTTCTTTTATTCTTACACTACCATTCAATCAACATGCAAGTGTTCATGAATATTCTCTCTTCTCTCTCTTTAATCTTCATCAAAAAGATGAGATTTTAATCCAAATTGTTCATATAAATTACCAAGATTACTAGAAGTAGTATATGAGTATTAGTAATAGATTTTAAGGTAAACTACAATACAAACATCTAGTACATGTTTATTTGTGGGATTAAGGGATTGTCTTGGGTGCTACTAATTGGAGAATCTCTACTTTGGGATTTTTGTATGTTCATCCATTATTGGAAAGCTCAAGAACTAACAAGAAGGAGATCTTGTTGGTGCCCAATATGACCGAATTTCATATGGTGAGAAAATGTTTTCTTATCTTCTTTTATTTTAGTTTGCATGCATAAAATCCAACTTTAATTTTATGACAAATTAAATTAAAACATATATGAATATGTTAGTATATAGATCTACTTTTCTTTCAATTGGTATCAGAGCAATTGGTATCAAATTCATATATGAAATTATGTAGATTCCATTTGCTCTTAAGCAAGCATCTAGAAGTTGGAATCATCGATTCAATCATGTTATAAAAGAAAATGGTTTCACTCGAAATGTTGAGGAACCATGTTTATACATGAAATTCAGTGGGAGCAATGTTGTGTTCTTAATCTTGTATGTCGATGACATACTACTCATTGGAAATGATATTCCAATGTTGTCTTCTGTTAAGAAGTGGTTAGGTAACCACTTCCAAATGAAGGACTTAGGAGAGGCACAACGCATATTAGGTATCCGGATCTATAGAGATAGGCCCAAGAGGATATTGGCACTAAGTCAAGAGTCTTATGTTGATAAGATTCTTCGACGATTCAGCATGGACAAATCCAAACGGGGTTTGGTACCAATGGTAACCGGAACGATATTAAGCCAGACTCAATGTCCCTCCGAACCCCATGATGTTGAACGCATGAAGTTGATCCCTTACGCTTCCGCTGTTGGATCAATCATGTATGCCATGATATGCACACGTCCTGATGTCTCGTATGCCTTGAGCATGACAAGTAGATATCAAGCAAATCCGGGTGAGAGTCACGGATTCTTGTCAAGAACATCCTTAAGTACTTGAGAAGAACTAAGGATTCTATCCTTGTGTTTGGAGGAGACACTGAGTTGCGTGTTACAGGATACACGGACTCAAGTTTTCAAACAGATAGAGATGACATGAAATCACAAGCTGGTTTCGTGTTTATGCTCAACGGTGGTGCCGTAAGCTGGAGAAGCTTCAAGGAAGTCAGAATCAGCGGATTCAACAACGGAGGCTGAGTACATAGCAACATCGAAAGCTGCCAAGGAAGCTATGTGGATCAAGCAATTCACGGAAGGTCTAAAAGTAGTACCTACCGCCGATGATCCCATCACTCTTTATTGTGATAATAGTGGGACGATCTTCCAAGCTAAGGAGCCAAAGTCTAGTAATAGATCTAGACATGTACTTAGAAAGTATCATGTAATAAGAGATTTCATTGAAAGAAAGGAAATTGCGATTTGTAAGGTTGGGACGGATGACAACATAGCCGATCCGCTCACCAAGCCTTTATCGCAGCTAAGCATGATGGGCATGTTGCGTCCATGGGACTTAAACGTGTACCAAATTTTTATTAGATTTTGAAATGAAATAAAAGTGTTGTTTTTGTTCATGTTCATAATCACATTTGTCTTTTATCCTTAATTTATACTTTGTTACATCCAAACGGGTTGTAGAGACAATTGAACCCCGTTAAAGTGAACATGGATTAACATTGTTTTGCCCATAGTTACTTATATGAGGTGACGTCTCGAAGTGACTAGAGTGTGAGGCGATTGATGGCAAGTTCAAGTGCCATACCGTCATGTGAGATGACTAGTCGATCACATAGGCAGATTGTTAGGAACATTTTGTCGGGCCTAATGACCGCTTATAGAGTTCCGGCAAATTTATATAGCCTGGTCGTGGCGAGAGCTACTATAGTGTTCTAATGAGTCGATTCTTTTGACTAGAGACTATTCGCCTAAGATGGCACAATTTCAGATTAACTTTGATTTGTGTTACTACGACCTTCGTAAATGGGGTCAAATGGGCATATTTTGGGTTATGATGGTGTGGCTAGTCGAAGGGAATGAGTGCGATAGGAATTGTCCACCCCTTGTCGGGTTATAACAATATCTCGGGGCCACTCGAGGAGCAATGAATCGGAAATGCGTGGCCACGCTCGGAGGGTATCCGGTGTGGATAAATCCGGTCAATCAGTTATTCTCCGGATCGAGGAAACCACTCTCGATATGATCACTTGCAAGTACGACCGAAAGACACCTTGCATTGAGTGGGAGATAGTAATAGGACAAGAGAATTGGTGACGCACACTTGTCGAGCACAAGTGGGAGATTGTTGGGAAATGTGTCCTCAACAATAGTGCGATCATGTGATTTAAATATCATTATTAAAATCTCATTTTAAGAATACAATTGGGAAGTAATATTATTATCGTCAATGGTCAACATATATCGGTAATGATTGGTGACTAGAGTTTGACATTCTTTGTCGTGTGACGGTGGTGATCGATTGACCCCTAGGTCATACCTAAAGGGCAATACTCTTAATTGATTATTTAATTAATCGTATAATGTTGCGAGTTAATTAAATTACTTGAAAATTGACGGACGATTTTGGAAGTAAAATTTACGTATCATATTTAAATGTGATTAAATAAGATACGGTCTGAGTAATTAAATTGTATAATTACTCGGATGAAATAAATTGTTTAATGTAACAATTAAATTTGAATGAATTGTTATAAATACAATCTGTTGTGATTTATAAATGGTAAAATATTTTGGCACAAGTAATTATGAAATTACTAAGTCGATTTTTGTATGTGACGTATTTTTATTAATACGTTGATTTTTAATATGTTAAAAATACATGACAATTATATGTGACATATGACATGTAACATATAGACCATTGACAAAAAATAATATGGATTCCATATTACCAAAAGTGCCGAAAAATTGGGGAACATTAAGCTAGTTAATTGTTTTATTTAGTTGAAAAAACATAATGATGAAAAAGCAAGTCTAGGCATGCAAGCCTATTGTTCCTTGTGAAGAACAAATTTACCATGCATTGGCTCCCCAATAGCCCTCCTCTTACACGGTTTTGGGGAAGAAAAACTATCATTGTTTTTCTTTAATTTTGCCTAATAATATACTAAAGGTAGTGTATTATTTTCATTCTATTCATTTTTCATCCAAAAATACAAGTTCAAGTAAGAAGAAAAATCCTCTCTTTCTCTCTTACATAAACCGAAATAATTCAAGTGTTCAATATTATTTTGGTTCAATTTTCTACTAAGAATTAATATTATAACTAGTATTTGTAATATTAATTTAATTAAGAGGAGCCTTGGGTATAATACATAGGGAGAGATCTTACACTTAGATCTTTGTTCTTCCATTGGAAAAGCTCAAGAACAAGAAGAGAAAGGTGATCTCTCTTGTGCCCTAATAGCCGAAATTTACAATGTAAGGACATGATTTCTCCTCTATTTATTTTATTGTTTGCATGCATAAGATCCGTAATTAATTTTATGACAAATTATTTAGACATATAAGAGTATGTTAATATGTATACGAATCTACATTTCTTCAATCGGTATCAAGAGCCACGGTTGTTTGCATGCAAATCGGTTAAAAGTTTTTCCGAGTTATATGAATAACAAATAAAACTTGTAAAATTTGTGTTATTATGATATATCACGAAATAATTACATGCATGTTAATATTTCTGGTCCTAAAATGTTTTAGGATATTTTGGTTAATTTTACGGATTTTATTGTTCATATTTTACAATAATGGCATTTAAATATGATTTTATGAGTAAAAATGTCATTTTTGGTCTAAAATTAGCTATACTTCGAATTTTAAGTTGGTTTTTGGATATGTTGTTACATATATTATTTTTAGATAACCTGTAAATTTTCATAATTTTTGGACTTGTTATGCTCGAAAAATGAATTTTTCATTATTAAATTCGGATTTAAGTGAAAAATAGGTTAATATGAGTTAAATTTCGAATCTGGTAATAGAAAATTAATATGTTGTCACATGCAATTTTACAAGATGTGTGTAAAATAATTGGCTATAAAGAAGTCTTTTAGCATGATTTATGAATTTTTGAAGAAAAATGGCATAAATAGTGACATTATTAGTTGAAAATTAATAAAACATAATCTATGACTTAGGAAAAACGTCTAATGTTGCATTTTATTATATTTTTCAGATCTAAAATTGAAAAGTTATAGAAAATAATTTTTCCATGTTTTTATGATTATTTTATTAAATATCGATAAACCGCAACATTGTTTTTCCGGAAAAATTTCGAAATTTTTAACCTAAGATATTGAACATTATGAGTGTCATGGAATTTTTCCAGAATGTTCATGAATTTAAATTTTGAATTTTGAATTTATTTGAAATTTATGGATTTATTTGAAGTTTAATAGCTTATTTTTGTAATTTTTGTCCATTTATGAACAATTAAGTAAATAAAAGTTAATTATGGTCAAATTACTAGTGGAGACTATATTTTGAGTCCTAAGAGGTTAGGGTAATTAACTTATGCATAAATATGAGTTTATGCATTTTTGTGATTATAAAATGTTGAAATCACGCAAATCCGTAAAAACCGAGTAATATACGATATTGGCTAATTAAAAGGCGATTTAGCATAAAATTGAGCATGTTCATACATATTATAATGCTGCATTTTCTTTATGACTGTCATAATTTTAATTTATGTAATTTTGAATTATGTAATTTTACTTAGTATGGCCTTAGATTTAATTGGTATTTCCCGAAATGTATGGGAATATCGATTCGGTTGTAATTTTTAATTGTGATCTCGTATCACCGTTTTGTAATTTAATAGATTTATTTTATTTTAGTTACAAATGTATAATAGGAAATTATGTAATTTATTATGTAATTTTATTCATTCCGGAGTTCCCAAAGACGGATTTCTTCAAGAATGGCGATACATAAAGACGGTGTTACCTCGAGACGCGTGCCACAACCGAAGTTCACGGGACCAATGGAGTTGGTTTCCGAATATGTAATAGATTAAGAGTTTTTCTATTTTAGGAAAGGCCATACTAGGATTTATTTATTTTTATACTTGCATTTTATTTTATGTCACATGCATCGCTAAATCGCCATAACTAAACATGCATTGTCTTTTATCGAGTTTATCGACCGTGTCAATTCAAATTATCGTAGTTCACCGCTTTAGTTCACTTAAAACGTGATAGATAATAAATTGACATGACCTCTCGCTAAAATAAGCAATTGAGACTTAGCCTTACCAAATAGTAGAAACCATGAAAACCTATTTCGTGAGGGAGTGCACTCGGCCACACCGGGGTACAAACCTTGTTACGTAGGGGAAGTGGGTGATAAATGTCTATCTACCGAATTCATGTTGATGAGGGTTTTATCGGCCACACCGTGCCCAAGTTAATGTGGGTTTGGATCATGGACACATTTATTCGAAATTTGGATTGAACTCAACAAAAGTTTTTCGATAAGGGTTTCATCGGCCACACCGTCCCCTTGTTGAATGTGTTTTGCGCTAAAGATAAATGTTAATGTAATATTATCGACCAAGAGTTCTAAAAGTAGAATCGATTAAAGCGTTAATCCACCGAGTTATATTGATAAGGGTTTCATCGGCCACACCGTGCCCAAGTTAATATGAATTTGGGTCTTGGAATCATTTATCATAGTTGGGTAGAGGTCACTATGTAAATGCTTTACTTGTTATTTACAAGTATTAATAAAACGATAAATGTTAAGTTTTCCACTATTCCGTTTTTATATTGTTCTATTTCTTTACCACAATTCATATACGATATCATTTCGTTTTTGATTCAAATCTCCATTAAAATATCGTAACTAAAGACAAATATGAATTTGCTTCTAAAACCTCAAATGAACCATTGATAAGGATCTCTTGTAAAGAGTATAGATTAAAGTTATTCATTATCAAACAGGTTTTTTGATTCATGACTAACACTTCTACTTACAATGGATTATGTTTCATATACTTAATTGAATTAAGTACCTTGATGCGATAAATTGTTTTGGTGATTAGATTTTCAGAATTCGTAATTGACCAAAATAACGCAACCACTTCAATGAAAGTTTTAAGACTAAAACGAACAAATGAAGAGTAATCTTCATGAATTCAATTTTGCTTCTCAAAGCAAAGACTCATTGAAATGAGTGGGAGCATTCTCTTAAACCGTTAAGATGAGAACGAGGTTCAAGAAGTAAAGATAATAATGGTATTGATACAAGGTAATGTTAAAGGTAAAGTCGTTGAGAATGACGATACTAAACCTATCAATCCCAACCGATAAAGTTTCCATTGTCTTAAATGTTGGACACGAGAAAGGAAACTACCCCAAATTATTGAAGAATCAACAAGTTAGTTGTGGGACATCTAATGGGATCTTCTTCTTTAAATGTTTATTTGATTAAACATAAATTTTGCTAGTACCACTTCGTCAATATTAGAAACCAATGGAGGTTTTCATCATTATGTTTGAGACATAGGATGATAAGAATATGACGACTAGCAACAATGAAGTCGAGAGATAGAGTAATTGTGTACTCAATCTAGTTTTTGGATTTAAAGTGGTACTTAATTGTGACTATTAAGTGCATCAACTCTAAATAAGAATATAAACTTGTTAAGAGACAAAAGAGGTTTTCACTTTTGTGACCCTATACACCACGATTTGATGTATGGCTAGCCCATTATCAAGGTGATTATATTCTAAACCAAAACTAGAATGATATATCATGTAGATGATGTAAGATTCAAATTGGTAACCCAAGATTAAACCTTAAATTTTGGAATCATGAACGCAAAGAGTTATCAAGCACTCTTGAAACCATTAGATCGTTAATGGTATATGCGTATCTTGTCTTCAAAGCAAGATGTCTCGTGCCTTTTGGTTGAAAAGGAGATCGAGGTTGTAAATCATTGATCCAAAATAGGTTGATCATTTTCTTTTACCAACGATTTAAGTTGACACTAGTGTGTTCACTTAATAAGGTAAATAGAGAAATCTTTGAAGAAGTTCTAAAGTTCAAGGAATCACGATTTAGTCGTGATGGGATTATCAAAGTGAAGACTTTGATATAAGCCAAAGGAAATGTGATATAGTATCACAAATTAATCTCTCTTAAACTCGCATTATGGAAAAATGTGTGATTGGATATGAATTCAATCGCTATTCGATATGGTTTGGACTTCAATCAAGTTACTTTGAGTTACTTGATCCTTTTGGGGATTTTATCATTTTTGTCTAAATTATTTTTCCACTAAATCGTATCATATGAGATATGAAATGGTAAGGGTACCATGTTTGTAAGTTCTCACAAGAAACAAATGCTCATTTTTCCCTTTCAATTTTCACAAGTACGACGGGTTTGTGGCTCGTGAAACTGTCTTTCTAAAATACAAGTTTATTTTTGAAGACAGAGTGGGAGAAATTATTCAAGAGCCACAAAGAATGTTATGTAACAAGAAACTGGTCTTTCTTGGCTACATGAGACGTTTTGTGTAAGACGTTGTTTCTTTAAAACCTAGGAGGTTAAATTCGTCACTTGTTAAAAATGATGAATTCATGCTACTTTTAAGAAAGTAAAAAGCTTATAACTTACAAAAGAAATTGTTTGATTCAAGTTGATTACTTCTGGAAAGTAATCAACAAATGACTAACATAAGAGTGTTTAAGTCACAACTCAATACAAGGCTTAGAGCCATGAGAATCCGAAATAAAAGGCTTGATTAGTTGCAAAGGGTTTTTGCACTAATAAAGAGAGATTTCAAGGTTTGATTGGTTGCAAAGGGTTTTGCACCAATTGAAATGCTTAAGTCTATTTGGATCTTCTTAGGGATTGTGTTTCATCATTATGAAATACATAGCAAGTGAATCTAAAACCCACTTCTTCAATTAGAAGGAATGTATTCAATACATATCTTGAGTTTTGAAGATTCTTGCAATCCGAAGATAATGTGAAACTTAAGAGAGGGTCTTAAGTAGGACATCAATGAGTTGGAATCAACATTTTGGATCATGTGATAAAACATTTCTCGATAAGTCGAGAAGTTGTGTTTATACATGGAGCTTAGTGGGAGTTACGGAATTTTAATTAGTCCGATATGTGGATGACATATTGATCATTGCGAATGATTTAAGACTTTTGGAGTATTATAATACATCTTGAATATCCGGATTTATGAAGATAAATCCACATGATATTAGCGTCTGTAAGAAGTCTTATGTTGATAAGATTCATGACTAGTTCAATTAAATTGAACATATTTGATTGATTTCATTTGCTTCCGCTGCCGAATCAATTAAAAAGAAATGATGTATAACACTTCATATGCTTTGAGTATGATGAATTGTTTAAAAAAAAAACGAATTTAAGTAATCTTTACCAAGTAAGCTATAAAGATTACCCTTAAGTGCTTGCAGAAGCATTAAGGAAGTAAAGCAAAGTGTTTATGATGCAATATTGTGTAAGGGTGTTACACAAGTGACAATTGACAATTGAGATTGCGCATGGTTTCTGACAAAACCATAATCAAAACACACTAGGATGGTTAAGATACCATTGTGGCAATGTTAATTAAGAAGTAGATTTTCTAGAATCGTTCTAGGCAATAAAGAACAATAGGAAATGTTTACAACGGAAATTGAATACACTTGCAATCATGAGATGTGCAAGAGGATGAGTCCCGCACACTGTGAAAACAGTGGGAGCTGTTCTTAGGCTAAGAGGGCCTATGTCTTGATTGGATCTCGACACGTACTCAGAAAGTTTTGTGATGCAAATGTATGCATTACAAAGGAAAACGAGTATGTAGTAAGGTTGAGTAAGGTACAAGAAATTGATAAAACCTACTAACCAAAGCCTTCTCAAAGGCTAAACATGATGAGTCATGTCATTTCAATTGAATTGAAATGAACAACTACGTACAAGATCAAATTAGATTATAGAATATGAAATAGTAATCAGGCATTGACTATTCATATGTGATAATCGCATTTGTCGTTCGAGTTTTTCTTTAAAAACTCCTTTTATACTTTGTTACATCCAAACGGGTTGTAGTGACAATTGAACCCCGTTAAAGTGAACACGGATTAACATTGTATTCGCCCATAGTCACTTGTATGAGGTGACGTCTCGAAGTGACTAGAGTGTGATGCGATTGATGGCAAGTTCAAGTGCCATAGAGTCATGAGAGATGACTAGTCGATCACATAGGCAGACTGTTAGGAACACTTTGTCGGGCAGTGACCGCTTATAGAGTTCTGGCAAATTTATAAAGCCTGGTCGTGGCGAGAGCTACTATAGTATTCTAATGAGTCGATTCTTTTGACTAAAGACTGTTCACCTAAGATGGCACAGTTTCAGATTAACTTTGATTTGTGTTACTACGACCTTCGTAAATGGGGTCAAATGGGCATATTTTGGGTTATGATGGCTGTGGCTAGTCGAAGGGAATGAGTGCGATAGGAATTGTCCATCCCCTTGTCAGGGTTAAAACAATATCTCAAGGCCACTCGAGGAGTAATGAACTGGAAATGCGTGGCCACGCTCGGAAGGTATCCAGAGTGGATAAATCCGGTCAATCAGTTATTCTCCAGATCGAGGAAACCACTCTCGATATGATCACTTGCAAGTACGACCCGAAAGACACCTTGCATTGAGTGGGAGATAGTAATAGGACAAGAGAATTGGTGACGCACACTTGTCGAGGACAAGTGGGAGATTGTTGGGAAATGTGTCCTCAACAATAGTGCGATCATATGATTTAAATATCATTATTAAATCTCATTTCAAGAATACGGAAGGGATGATACATTACACATATAGTCAACTGATCCACACATATCGGTAATGATTGGCTGACTAGAGTTTGACATTACTGTCGTGCGACGGTGGTGATCAGTTGATCCCCTTAGGTCATACCTATAGGGAAATACTCTTAATTGATTATTTAATTAATCGTATACTGATACGAGTTAATTAAATTGCTTAAAATTGACGGATGATTTTGTGAGTATAATTTACGTATCTTATTGTAGATATGATTAAATAAGACGCGGTCTAAGTAATCGAATTATTTTATTACTTGGATGAAATTATTGTTTACAGAAACAAATGAAACGGAATGAATAAATTATTATAAATACAGAATGTTGTAGTTTATAATTTGGAAACATTTTTGGTACGAGTAATTACGAATTACTAGTCAATTTTGTAAATGACATATTTTATGAGTATGTTGATTTTTAATATGATAAAAATACATTACATTGTAACATGTCATGTAACATGTTACATGTGACAAATTTGACAAATGACAAAATAAAATGGTTTCTCCATTTTATACTTAAAACCGAAAATATGGGTGGGTATATAGTTTATATTGTGTTATTTTTTTTTAAATGGAAACACAATCATGAAACTAGGTAGTAGGCTTTGCATGCTTGGTCTCTTGTGAAGAGCAAAAATGAAAGCTATTGGGCAACCTACCCAAGGCCATTTTTTCGGCCATAATGAAGAGAAAAGAAAGAGTTTTCTTTTCCTAATCAATTCATTCATTCAACATCTTATTTTCTAGTGTAAGAAAATTAAAAATGCTCTCTACATCTTATGAGATTTCTAGAGAAATAAAATCACAAAATCCTCTTCTCTCTCAACCGAAATTTATGAGAGATCAAAAACATTTTGTGTCATTTTTAAGTAAGACTAATAATAATTCTAGATCACATTATTTTTAGTCTTTAAGATGTATTCCTTGGGTATATGCTTTTGGGATGGATTCTACACTTGAATCCTTGTTCTTCCATTTGGAAAGCTCAAGAACAAGTGAGTAGGTGAACTCACTTGTGCCCATAAATCCGAATATCACATGGTGAGATATAGATTTTTCCATCTCTTTATTTAATGTTTGCATGCATAAGACCTTTATTAATTTTATGACAAATTAATTTCGACATATATGAGTATGTTAGTATGTATATAGATCTACATTTCCTTCAATTGGTATACTGATACGAGTTAATTAAATTGCTTAAAATTGACGGATGATTTTGTGAGTATAATTTACGTATCTTATTGTAGATATGATTAAATAAGACGCGGTCTAAGTAATCGAATTATTTTATTACTTGGATGAAATTATTGTTTACAGAAACAAATGAAACGGAATGAATAAATTATTATAAATACAGAATGTTGTAGTTTATAATTTGGAAACATTTTTGGTACGAGTAATTACGAATTACTAGTCAATTTTGTAAATGACATATTTTATGAGTATGTTGATTTTTAATATGATAAAAATACATTACATTGTAACATGTCATGTAACATGTTACATGTGACAAATTTGACAAATGACAAAATAAAATGGTTCTCCATTTTATACTTAAAACCGAAAATATGGGTGGGTATATAGTTTATATTGTGTTATTTATTTTAAATGGAAACACAATCATGAAACTAGGTAGTAGGCTTTGCATGCTTGGTCTCTTGTGAAGAGCAAAAATGAAAGCTATTGGGCAACCTACCCAAGGCCATTTTTTCGGCCATAATGAAGAGAAAAGAAAGAGTTTTCTTTTCCTAATCAATTCATTCATTCAACATCTTATTTTCTAGTGTAAGAAAATTAAAAATGCTCTCTACATCTTATGAGATTTCTAGAGAAATAAAATCACAAAATCCTCTTCTCTCTCAACCGAAATTTATGAGAGATCAAAAACATTTTGTGTCATTTTTAAGTAAGACTAATAATAATTCTAGATCACATTATTTTTAGTCTTTAAGATGTATTCCTTGGGTATATGCTTTTGGGAGGGATTCTACACTTGAATCCTTGTTCTTCCATTTGGAAAGCTCAAGAACAAGTGAGTAGGTGAACTCACTTGTGCCCATAAATCCGAATATCACATGGTGAGATATAGATTTTTCCATCTCTTTATTTAATGTTTGCATGCATAAGACCTTTATTAATTTTATGACAAATTGATTTATATACATATATGAATATGTTAGTGTATAATAATAAATTATTATAACAATGCGTATCTTGTATTCAAAGCAAGATGTCTCGTGCCTTTTGGTTGAAAAGGAGATCGAGTTTGTAAATCATCGATCCAAAATAGGTTGATCATTTTCTGTTAACAACGATTTAAGTTGACGCTAATATGTTCACTTAATAAGGTAAATAGAGAAATCTTTGAAGAAGTTCAAGAGTTCAAGGAATCACGATTTAGTCGTGATGGGACTATCAAAGTGAAGACTTTGATATAAGCCAAAGGAAATGTGATATAGTATCACAAGTTAATCTCTCTTAGCACGCATTATGAAATAATGTGTGGATGGATAAGAAATCAAACGCTATTCGATATGGTTTGAACTTCAATCAAGTTACTTTGAGTTACTTGATCCTTTTGGGGATTTTATCATTTTGTCTAAAATTATTTTTCCACTAAATCGAATCATATGAGATATGAAATGGTAAGGGTACCATGTTTGTAAGTTTTCACAAGAAACAAATACTCAATTTTTCCCTTTCAATTATCACGAGTACGACGGGTTTGTGGCTCGTGAAGCTGTCTTTCTAAAATACAAGTTTATTTTTGAAGACAGAGTGGGAGAAATTATTCAAGAGCCACAAAGAATGTTATGTAACAAGAAACTGGTCTTTCTTGGCTACATGAGACGTTTTGTGTAAGACGTTGTTTCTTCAAAACCTAGGAGGTTAAATTCGTCACTTGTTGAAAATGATGAATTCATGATACTTTTAAGAAAGTAAAGAGCTTATAACTTACAAAAGAAATTGTTTGATTCAAATTGATTACTTCTAGAAAGTAATGAACATATGACTTACATAAGAGTGTTTAAGTCACAACTCAATACAAGGCTTAGAGCCATGAAAATCCGAAATAAAAGGCTTGATTAGTGACAAAGGGTTTTGCACTAATAAAGAGATATTTCAAAGCAAGATTGGTTGCAAAGAGTTTTGCACTAATTGAAATGCTTAAGTATATTTGGATCTTCTTAGGAATTGTGTTTCAATATTATGAAATACATAGCGAATGAATCTAAAACCCACTTCTTCAATAGAAGGAATGTATTCAATACATATCATGAGTTTAGTAGATTCTTGCAATCCTAAGATAATGTGAAACTTAAGAGAGAGTCTTAAGTAGGACATCAATGAGTTAGAATCAACATTTTGATCATGTGATAAAATATTTCTCGATAAGTCAAGAAGTTGTGTTTATACATGAAGTTTAGTGGGAGTTACGGAAATTTTAATTAGTCCGATATGTGGATGACATATTGATCATTGAGAATGATTTAAGACTTTTGGAGTATTATAATACATCTTGAATATCCGGATTTATGAAGATAAATCCACATGATATTAGCATCAGTAAGAAGTCTTATGTTGATAAGATTCATGACTAGTTCAATTAAATTGAACATATTTGATTGATTCCATTCGCTTCCGCTGCCGGATCAATTAAATGAATAATGATGTATAACACTTCATATACTTTGAGTATGATGAATTGTTTTCAAAATCGAATTTAAGTAATCTTTGCCAAGTACGCCATAAAGATTGTCCTTAAGTGCTTGCAGAAGCATTAAGGCTATAATGCAAAGTGTTTATGATGCAATTTTGTGTAAGGGTGTTACACAAGTGACAATTGACAATTGAGGTTGCGCATGGTTTCCGACAAAACCATAATCAAAACACATTAGGATGGTTAAGATACCATTGTGGTTATGATAATTAAGAAGTAGATTTTCTAGAATCGTTCTAGGCAATAAAGAACAATGAGAGATATTTATAACGGAAATTGAGTACACTTGCGATCATGAGATGTGCAAGAAGGATGAGTCCCGCACACTGTGAAAACAGTGGGAGCTATTCTTAGGCTAGAGGGCCTATGTCTTGATTGGATCTCGACACGTACTCAGAAAGTTTTGTGATGCAAATGTATACATTACAAAGGAAAACGAGTATGTAGTGAGGTTGAGTAAGGTGCAAGAAATTGATAAAACCTACTAACCAAAGCATTCTCAAAGGCTAAACATGATGAGTCATGTCATTTCAATTGAATTGAAATGAACAACTACGTACAAGATCAAATTAGATTATAGAACATGAAATAGTAATCAGGCATTGACTATTCATGTGTGATAATCGCATTTGTCGTTCGAGTTTTATTTTTAAAACTCTTTTATTATACTTTGTTACATCCAAACGGGTTGTGGAGACAATTGAACCCCGTTAAAGTGAACACGGATTAACATTGTATTTGCCCATAGTTACTTGCATGAGGTGACGTCTCGAAGTGACTAGAGTGTGAGGCGATTGATGGCAAGTTCAAGTGCCATAGAGTCATGTTAGATGACTAGTCGATCACATAGGCAGACTGTTAGGAACATTTTGTCGGGCCTTATGACCGCTTATAGAGTTATGGCAATTTATATAGCCTGGTCGTGGCGAGAGCTACTATAGTATTCTAATGAGTCGATTCTTTTGACTAAAGACTATTCACCTAAGATGGCACAGTTTCAGATTAACTTTGATTTGTGTTACTACGACCTTCGTAAATGGGGTCAAATGGGCATATTTTGGGTTATGATGGCTGTGGCTAGTCGAAGGGAATGAGTGCGATAGGAATTGTCCATCCCCTTGTCAGGGTTAAAACAATATCTCAGGGCCACTCGAGGAGTAATGAACTGGAAATGCGTGGCCACGCTCGGAAGGTATCCAGAGTGGATAAATCCGGTCAATCAGTTATTCTCCAGATCGAGGAAACCACTCTTGATATGATCACTTGCAAGTACGACCGAAAGACACCTTGCATTGAGTGGGAGATAGTAATAGGACAAGAGAATTGGTGATGCACACTTGTCGAGGACAAGTGGGAGATTGTTGGGAAATGTGTCCTCAACAATAGTGCGATCACATGATTTAAATATCATCATTAAAATCTCATTTTAAGAATACATGTGGGATGTAATATTTTACAGTCAACTGGTCCACACATATCGGTAATGATTGGTGACTAGAGTTTGACATTCGTGTCGTGCGACGGTGGTGATCGTTGATCCCCTTAGGTCATACCTATAGGGAAATACTCTTAATTGATTATTTAATTAATCGTATACTGATACGAGTTAATTAAATTGCTTAAAATTGACGGATGATTTTGTGAGTATAATTTACGTATCTTATTGTAGATATGATTAAATAAGACGCGGTCTAAGTAATCGAATTATTTTATTACTTGGATGAAATTATTGTTTACAGAAACAAATGAAACGGAATGAATAAATTATTATAAATACAGAATGTTGTAGTTTATAATTTGGAAACATTTTTGGTACGAGTAATTACGAATTACTAGTCAATTTTGTAAATGACATATTTTATGAGTATGTTGATTTTTAATATGATAAAAATACATTACATTGTAACATGTCATGTAACATGTTACATGTGACAAATTTGACAAATGACAAAATAAAATGGTTCTCCATTTTATACTTAAAACCGAAAATATGGGTGGGTATATAGTTTATATTGTTTTATTTATTTTAAATGGAAACACAATCATGAAACTAGGTAGTAGGCTTTGCATGCTTGGTCTCTTGTGAAGAGCAAAAATGAAAGCTATTGGGCAACCTACCCAAGGCCATTTTTTCGGCCATAATGAAGAGAAAAGAAAGAGTTTTCTTTTCCTAATCAATTCATTCATTCAACATCTTATTTTCTAGTGTAAGAAAATTAAAAATGCTCTCTACATCTTATGAGATTTCTAGAGAAATAAAATCACAAAATCCTCTTCTCTCTCAACCGAAATTTATGAGAGATCAAAAACATTTTGTGTCATTTTTAAGTAAGACTAATAATAATTCTAGATCACATTATTTTTAGTCTTTAAGATGTATTCCTTGGGTATATGCTTTTGGGAGGGATTCTACACTTGAATCCTTGTTCTTCCATTTGGAAAGCTCAAGAACAAGTGAGTAGGTGAACTCACTTATGCCCATAAATCCGAATATCACATGGTGAGATATAGATTTTTCCATCTCTTTATTTAATGTTTGCATGCATAAGACCTTTATTAATTTTATGACAAATTGATTTATATACATATATGAATATGTTAGTGTATATGAATCTACATTTCCTTCAATAAACCACAGGTCCCAGGATCGCAACCTGGCTCTGATACCAATTGAAGGAAAAGTAGATTCATATACATGTTAACATACTCATATATGTCTAAACTAATTTGTTATAAAATTAAAACGGATCTTATGCATGCAAACAATAATATAAATAGAGGAGAAATCATGTCCTTACATAGTGAATTTCGGTTATTTGGGCACAAAAGAGATCACCTTTCTCTTTTGTTCTTGAGCTTATTCCAATGGAAGAATGAAGATCTAAGTGTAAGATCTCTCCCTATGTATTATACCCAAGGCTCCTCTTAATTAAATTAATATTACAAATACTAGTTATAATATTAATCTTAGTAGAAAATTGAACCAAAATATTGTTTAACACTTGAATATTTTCGGTTATTAGGAGAGAGGAAGAGAGGATTTTATTTCTCTAGAAATCTCTATATTTGATGATGGAATAGAATGAATAACAATATACAACATTTTGTATATTATTAGGCAAAAATAAAACAAAAGCCATGATGGCTTTTGCCTTCTCAA
The DNA here is from genome assembly GCF_048544455.1 of Silene latifolia. NCBI lineage: Eukaryota > Viridiplantae > Streptophyta > Magnoliopsida > Caryophyllales > Caryophyllaceae > Silene > Silene latifolia. Next base: position 54,917,677 of record NC_133536.1, read on the forward strand.
AACCGGGTAAGAGGAGGGGTTTTAGGGGAGCCAATGCATGAAATTGTTGCTCTTAACAAAGTTCATAGGCTTGCATGGCTAGACTACTTTTTAATCATTATGTTTTCTTATTAAAATATAAACACAATATTAAGTCTATTCCTCCTCTTATTTTCGGCACTTTACATAATATGGTGTCCATATTATTTTTGTCAATTGTCTATATGTTATATGTCACATGTCACATATATTTGTTATGTAATTTTTAACTTATTAAAAATCAACGTATTAAAAAATACGTCACATACAAAAATCGACTTAGTAATTTCATAATTACTTGTGCCAAAATATTTTACCATTTATAAATCACAACAGATTGTATTTATAACAATTCATTCAAATTTAATTGTTACATTAAACAATTTATTTCATCCGAGTAATTATACAATTTAATTACTCAGACCGTATCTTATTTAATCACATTTCAATATGATACGTAAATTTTACTTCCAAAATCGTCCGTCAATTTTCAAGTAATTTAATTAACTCGTAACATTATACGATTAATTAAATAATCAATTAAGAGTATTGCCCTTTAGGTATGACCTAGGGGTCAATCGATCACCACCGTCACACACACGTAATGTCAAACTCTAGTCACCAATCATTACCGATATATGTTGACCAGTTGACAGTAACAATATTACTTCCCAATTGTATTCATTTTAATGAGACTTAAACATGTGATCATCATGATCAACAGTCGTGATCGCATTATTGTCGGAGGACACATATTCCAACAATCTCCCACTTGTCCTCGACAAGTGTGCGTCACCAATTCTCTTGTCCTATTACTATCTCCCACTCAATGCAAGGTGTCTTTCGGTCGTACTTGCAAGTGATCATATCGAGAGTGGTTTCCTCGATCCGGAGAATAAGCGATTGACCGGATTTATCCACTCGGATACCTTCCGAGCGTGGCCACGCATTTCGATTCATTGCTCCTCGAGTGGCCCCGAGATATTGTTATAACCCTGACAAGGGGTGGACAATTCCTATCGCACTCATTCCCTTCGACTAGCCACATCCATCATAACCCAAAATATGCCCATTTGACCCCATTTACGAAGGTCGTAGTAACACAAATCAAAGTTAATCAAAATCGTGCCATCTTAGGCGAATAGTCTCTAGTCAAAAGAATCGACTCATTAGAACACTATAGTAGCTCTCGCCACGACCAGGCTATATAAATTTGCGTAACTCTATAAGCGGTCATTAGGCCGACAAAAATGTTCCTAACGATCTGCCTATGTGATCGACTAGTCATCTCACATGACCGTATGGCACTTGAACTTGCCATCAATCGCCTCACACTCTAGTCACTTCGAGACGTCACCTCATATAAGTAACTATGGGCAAAACAATGTTAATCCATGTTCACTTTAACGGGGTTCAATTGTCTCTACAACCCGTTTGGATGTAACAAAGTATAAATTAAGGATAAAAGACAAATGTGATTATGAACATGAACAAAAACAACACTTTTATTTCATTTCAAAATCTAACAAAAATTTGGTACACGTTTAAGTCCCATGGACGCAACATGCCCATCATGCTTAGCCTGCGATAAAGGCTTGGTGAGCGGATCGGCTATGTTGTCATCCGTCCCAACCTTAACAATCGCAATTTCCTTTCTTTCAATGAAATCTCTTATTACATGATACTTTCTAAGTACATGTCTAGATCTATTACTAGACTTTGGCTCCTTAGCTTGGAAGATCGTCCCACTATTATCACAATAGAGAGTGATGGGATCATCGGCGGTAGGTACTACTTTTAGACCTTCCGTGAATTGCTTGATCCACATAGCTTCCTTGGCAGCTTCGATGTCTTGCTATGTACTCACCTCCGTTGTTGAATCATGATTCTGACTTCCTTGAAGCTTCTCCGACATTTACGGCACCACCGTTGAGCATAAACACGAAACCACTTGTGATTTCATGTCATCTCTATCTGTTTGAAAACTTGAGTCCGTGTATCCCTTAACACGCAACTCGGTGTCTCCTCCAAACACAAGGATAGAATCCTTAGTTCTTCTCAAGTACTTAAGGATGTTCTTGACAAAGCAATCCGGTGACTCTCACCTGGATTTGCTTGATATCTACTTGTCATGCTCAAGGCATACGAGACATCAGGACGTGTGCATATCATGGCATACATGATTGATCCAACGGCGGAAGCGTAAGGGATCAACTTCATGCGTTCAACATCATGGGGTTCGGAGGGACATTGAGTCCTGCTCAATATCGTTCCGGTTACCATAGGTACCAAACCCCTTTTGGATTTGTCCATGTTGAATCGTCGAAGAATCTTATCAACATAAGACTCTTGACTTAGTGCCAATATCCTCTTGGGCCTATCTCTATAGATCCGGATACCTAATATGCGTTGTGCCTCTCCTAAGTCCTTCATTTGGAAGTGGTTACCTAACCACTTCTTAAACGAAGACAACATTGGAATATCATTTCCAATGAGTAGTATGTCATCGACATACAAGATTAGGAACACAACATTGCTCCCACTGAATTTCATGTATAAACATGGTTCCTCAACATTTCGAGTGAAACCATTTTCTTTTATAACATGATTGAATCGATGATTCCAACTTCTAGATGCTTGCTTAAGACCATAAATGGATCTCTTAAGCTTGCACACTTTGTTAGGATTTTTAGAATCAACAAAACCTTCGGGTTGTATCATGTACACCTCCTCTTCTAAATGCCCATTTAGAAAAGCGGTTTTGACATCCATTTGCCAAATTTCATAATCATGAAATGCGGCGATCGCTAACAAAATCCGTATGGATCTTAGCATGGCTACGGGGCAAATGTCTCATCATAATGGAGACCTTGGACTTGGGTAAATCCTTTTGCCACTAGCCTAGCTTTGTAGACATCGTCATGTCCTTCTATGCCATTCTTGACTTTGAATATCCATTTGCATTGAAGGGATCTTGCCCCTTTAGGCAAATCTACCAAGTCCCAAACTTGGTTTTCAAGCATAGAATCCATTTCGGACTTCATGGCTTCAAGCCATAAGTTGGAATTAGGACTAGAGATTGCGGTCTTGTAGGTAGCGGGCTCGTCACTCTCTATAAGCAACACATCAAGTGTTCCATCTTCCTCGATAAGTCCCACATATCGATCCGGATGACGTGAAACACGGCCCGTTCTTCTAAGAGGAGGAGGAATAACCGTATTAGACGACGAAGGAACTTCTTCTTGCGCCTCTATCTCGGTTTGTGGCTCTTGAACTTCATCAAGTTCAAAATTTCTCCCACTCTGTCTCCTAGAAATAAAATCACTTTCTAGGAAGAAGACATCGCGAGACACAAACACTTTGTTCTCTTGAGGCTTATAGAAGTAATAGCCTCGTGAGGCCATGGGATAACCTACAAAAATGCATTTTTCGGATCGTGGTGCCAATTTGTTGTCATTTCTAATTTTGACATAAGCATCACAACCCCAAATTTTCATATGGGATAGATTTGGAACCTTTTCTTTCCATATCTCATATGGGGTCTTTTCAGTTGCTTTGGTTGGACTTACGTTCAAAGATTTTATTGCGGTTTGAATTGCAAATCCCCAAAACGAGTTTGGTAACTCGGTTTGACTCATCATGGATCGAACCATATTAAGTAAGGTTCGATTTCTCCTTTCGGCAACACCATTAAGTTGTGGTGTTCCGGGTGGAGTAAGTTGTGATATAATACCACGACTTTTCAAGTGTGAATCAAATTCAAGGCTAAGGTATTCTCCACCACGATCGGATCGTAGTGCCTTAATCCTTTTGTTCAATTGGTTCTCTACTTCGTTTTGAAATTCCGTGAATTTCTCAAAAGCTTCACTCTTATGTTTCATTAAATAGATATACCCATATCTACTTAAATCATCGGTGAAGGTTATGAAGTAGTCATAATTACCACGAGCGGTGATAGTCATTGGTCCACATACATCGGTGTGTATGAGTCCCAATAGCTCACTAGCTCGTGTCCCTTTACCACTAAAAGGATTTCGAGTCATTTTGCCAAGTAGGCAATATTCGCATGTACCAAATGATTGGTAATCAAATGGTGTAATCACATTAGTCGAAATTAATCTTTTGATGCGATTCTCGTTTATGTGACCTAATCGACAATGCCAAATGAACGCTTCACTTGGGTCACTTGTTTTGAGTTTCTTTGATTGTATGTTATAAATATCATTTGTCGGATTTGAGGTCTCTAAAATGTATATGCCATTGATGGAGGAAGCTTGGCCTATAACCAAATCATTCCTTGAAATAGAGCAACGATTGTTCTTAATGACAAAACAAAAACTGTCCATGTCTAGCATGGCGATTGAAATAATGTTTTTAGAGAGCGTAGGAACATAAAAACAATTATGCAAATACAACTCAAAACCGTTTGGCAAAGCTAGAACATAAGTTCCTTTGGATTCGGCCGCTACCCGAGCTCCATTTCCAAGTCGAAGATCCACATCTCCCTTGCTAAGCTTCTCCACATCTCTTAAACCATGTAAATGATTACAAAGGTGAGAACCACAACCGGTATCTAGTACCCATGTCGTATGGATAAGAGAGATTAACCTGGCTCTGATACCAATTGAAAGAAATGTAGATTCGTATACATATTAACATACTCTTATATGTCTAAATAATTTGTCATAAAATTAATTACGGATCTTATGCATGCAAACAATAAAATAAATAGAGGAGAAATCATGTCCTTACATTGTAAATTTCGGCTATTAGGGTACAAGAGAGATCACCTTTCTCTTCTTGTTCTTGAGCTTTTCCAATGGAAGAACAAAGATCTAAGTGTAAGATCTCTCCCTATGTATTATACCCAAGGCTCCTCTTAATTAAATTAATATTACAAATACTAGTTATAATATTAATTCTTAGTAGAAAATTGAACCAAAATAATATTGAACACTTGAATTATTTCGGTTTATGTAAGAGAGAAAGAGAGGATTTTTCTTCTTACTTGAACTTGTATTTTTGGATGAAAAATGAATAGAATGAAAATAATACACTACCTTTAGTATATTATTAGGCAAAATTAAAGAAAAACAATGATAGTTTTTCTTCCCCAAAACCGTGTAAGAGGAGGGCTATTGGGGAGCCAATGCATGGTAAATTTGTTCTTCACAAGGAACAATAGGCTTGCATGCCTAGACTTGCTTTTTCATCATTATGTTTTTTTCAACTAAATAAAACAATTAACTAGCTTAATGTTCCCCAATTTTTCGGCACTTTTGGTAATATGGAATCCATATTATTTTTTGTCAATTGTCTATATGTTACATGTCATATGTCACATATAATTGTCATGTATTTTTAACATATTAAAAATCAACGTATTAATAAAAATACGTCACATACAAAAATCGACTTAGTAATTTCATAATTACTTGTGCCAAAATATTTTACCATTTATAAATCACAACAGATTGTATTTATAACAATTCATTCAAATTTAATTGTTACATTAAACAATTTATTTCATCCGAGTAATTATACAATTTAATTACTCAGACCGTATCTTATTTAATCACATTTAAATATGATACGTAAATTTTACTTCCAAAATCGTCCGTCAATTTTCAAGTAATTTAATTAACTCGCAACATTATACGATTAATTAAATAATCAATTAAGAGTATTGCCCTTTAGGTATGACCTAGGGGTCAATCGATCACCACCGTCACACGACAAGTAATGTCAAACTCTAGTCACCAATCATTACCGATATATGTTGACCGATTTGACAAGAACAATATTACTTCCCAATTGTATTCTTAAAATGAGATTTTAATAATGATATTTAAATCACATGATCGCACTATTGTTGAGGACACATTTCCCAACAATCTCCCACTTGTCCTCGACAAGTGTGCGTCACCAATTCTGTTCTCCTATTACTATCTCCCACTCAATGCAAGGTGTCTTTCGTGTCGTACTTGCAAGTGATCATATCGAGAGTGGTTTCCTCGATCCGGAGAATAAGCGATTGACCGGATTTATCCACACCGGATACCCTCCGAGCGTGGCCACGCATTTCATTCATTGCTCCTCGAGTGGCCCCGAGATATTGTTATAACCCTGACAAGGGGTGGACAATTCCTATCGCACTCATTCCCTTCGACTAGCCTGACCATCATAACCCAAAATATGCCCATTTGACCCCATTTACGAAGGTCGTAGTAACACAAATCAAAGTTAATCAAACTGTGCCATCTTAGGTGAATAGTCTCTAGTCAAAAGAATCGACTCATTAGAACACTATAGTAGCTCTCGCCACGACCAGGCTATATAAATTTGCCAGAACTCTATAAGCGGTCATTAGGCCCGACAAAAATGTTCCTAATATCGCCTATGTGATCGACTAGTCATCTCACATGACCGTATGGCACTTGAACTTGCCATCAATCGCCTCACACTCTAGTCACTTCGAGACGTCACCTCATATAAGTAACTATGGGCAAAACAATGTTAATCCATGTTCACTTTAACGGGGTTCAATTGTCTCTACAACCCGTTTGGATGTAACAAAGTATAAATTAAGGATAAAAGACAAATGTGATTATGAATATGAACAAAAACAACACTTTTATTTCATTTCAAAATCTAACAAAAATTTGGTACACGTTTAAGTCCCATGGACGCAACATGCCCATCATGCTTAGCCTGCGATAAAGGCTTGGTGAGCGGATCGGCTATGTTGTCATCCGTCCCAACCTTACAAATCGCAATTTCCTTTCTTTCAATGAAATCTCTTATTACATGATACTTTCTAAGTACATGTCTAGATCTATTACTAGACTTTGGCTCCTTAGCTTGGAAGAACGTCCCACTATTATCACAATAGAGAGTGATGGGATCATCGGCGGTAGGTACTACTTTTAGACCTTCCGTGAATTGCTTGATCCACATAGCTTCCTTGGCGACTTCGATCTTGCTATGTACTCAGCCTCCGTTGTTGAATCATGATTCTGACTTCCTTGAAGCTTCTCCACTACTGGCACCACCGTTGAGCATAAACACGAAACCAGCTTGTGATTTCATGTCATCTCTATCTGTTTGAAAACTTGAGTCCGTGTATCCTGTAACACGCAACTCAGTGTCTCCTCCAAACACAAGGATAGAGTCCTTAGTTCTTCTCAAGTACTTAAGGATGTTCTTGACAAAGACAATCCGGTGACTCTCACTGGATTTGCTTGATATCTACTTGTCATGCTCAAGGCATACGAGACATCGGGACGTGTGCATATCATGGCATACATGATTGATCCAACAGCGGAAGCGTAAGGGATCAACTTCATGCGTTCAACATCATGGGGTTCGGAGGGACATTGAGTCCTGCTCAATATCGTTCCGGTTACCATAGGTACCAAACCCCTTTTGGATTTGTCCATTCTGAATCGTCGAAGAATCTTATCAACATTAGACTCTTGACTTAGTGCCAATATCCTCTTGGGCCTATCTCTATAGATCCGGATACCTAATATGCGTTGTGCCTCTCCTAAGTCCTTCATTTGGAAGTGGTTACCTAACCACTTCTTAACAGAAGACAACATTGGAATATCATTTCCAATGAGTAGTATGTCATCGACATACAAGATTAGGAACACAACATTGCTCCCATTGAATTTCATGTATAAACATGGTTCCTCAACATTTCGAGTGAAACCATTTTCTTTTATAACATGATTGAATCGATGATTCCAACTTCTAGATGCTTGCTTAAGACCATAAATGGATCTCTTAAGCTTGCACACTTTGTTAGGATTTTTAGAATCAACAAAACCTTCGGGTTGTATCATGTACACCTCCTCTTCTAAATGCCCATTTAGAAAAGCGGTTTTGACATCCATTTGCCAAATTTCATAATCATGAAATGCGGCGATCGCTAACAAAATCCGTATGGATCTTAGCATGGCTACGGGGCAAATGTCTCATCATAATGGAGACCTTGGACTTGGGTAAATCCTTTTGCCACTAGCCTAGCTTTGTAGACATCGTCATGTCCTTCTATGCCATTCTTGACTTTGAATATCCATTTGCATTGAAGGGGTCTTGCCCCTTTAGGCAAATCTACCAAGTCCCAAACTTGGTTTTCAAGCATAGAATCCATTTCGGACTTCATGGCTTCAAGCCATAAGTTGGAATTAGGACTAGAGATTGCGGTCTTGTAGGTAGCGGGCTCGTCACTCTCTATAAGCAACACATCAAGTGTTCCATCTTCCTCGATAAGTCCCACATATCGATCCGGATGACGTGAAACACGGCCCGTTCTTCTAAGAGGAGGAGGAATAACCGTATTAGACGACGAAGGAACTTCTTCTTGCGCCTCTATCTCGGTTTGTGGCTCTTGAACTTCATCAAGTTCAAAATTTCTCCCACTCTGTCTCCTAGAAATAAAATCACTTTCTAGGAAGACAGCATCGCGAGATACAAACACTTTGTTCTCTTGAGGCTTATAGAAGTAATAGCCTCGTGAGGCCATGGGATAACCTACAAAAATGCATTTTTCGGATCGTGGTGCCAATTTGTTGTCATTTCTAATTTTGACATAAGCATCACAACCCCAAATTTTCATATGGGATAGATTTGGAACCTTTTCTTTCCATATCTCATATGAAGTCTTTCCAGTTGCTTTGGTTGGACTTACGTTCAAAGATTTTATTGCGGTTTGAATTGCAAATCCCCAAAACGAGTTTGGTAACTCGGTTTGACTCATCATGGATCGAACCATATTAAGTAAGGTTCGATTTCTCCTTTCGGCAACACCATTAAGTTGTGGTGTTCCGGGTGGAGTAAGTTGTGATATAATACCACGACTTTTCAAGTGTGAATCAAATTCAAGGCTAAGGTATTCTCCACCACGATCGGATCGTAGTGCCTTAATCCTTTTGTTCAATTGGTTCTCTACTTCGTTTTGAAATTCCGTGAATTTCTCAAAAGCTTCACTCTTATGTTTCATTAAATAGATATACCCATATCTACTTAAATCATCGGTGAAGGTTATGAAGTAGTCATAATTACCACGAGCGGTGATAGTCATTGGTCCACATACATCGGTGTGTATGAGTCCCAATAGCTCACTAGCTCGTGTCCCTTTACCACTAAAAGGATTTCGAGTCATTTTGCCAAGTAGGCAATATTCGCATGTACCAAATGATTGGTAATCAAATGGTGTAATCACATTAGTCGAAATTAATCTTTTGATGCGATTCTCGTTTATGTGACCTAATCGACAATGCCAAATGAACGCTTCACTTGGGTCACTTGTTTTGAGTTTCTTTGATTGTATGTTATAAATATCATTTGTCGGATTTGAGGTCTCTAAAATGTATATGCCATTGATGGAGGAAGCTTGGCCTATAACCAAATCATTCCTTGAAATAGAGCAACGATTGTTCTTAATGACAAAACAAAAACCGTCCATGTCTAGCATGGCGATTGAAATAATGTTTTTAGAGAGCGTAGGAACATAAAAACAATTATGCAAATACAACTCAAAACCGTTTGGCAAAGCTAGAACATAAGTTCCTTTGGATTCGGCCGCTACCCGAGCTCCATTTCCAAGTCGAAGATCCACATCTCCCTTGCTAAGCTTCTCCACATCTCTTAAACCCTGTAAATGATTACAAAGGTGAGAACCACAACCGGTATCTAGTACCCATGTCGTAGTGGAAGTATAATTTATATCAATAACATAAATTCTTTAGGAATTGTACCTTTTGGAGTAATGAGTCCCTCCCTTATATTTCGCAAATACATAGGGCAATTCCTTAGCCAATGTCCCATGCCATAGCAATAATGGCACTCATCATTAACTTGCTTGAAGTTCTTGATTTTCTTTCCCTTCTTCTTGAACCTCTTGCCCTTTGAAGCAAGAACTTGATTGCTAGAGCTCCCACTAACTTTGGCATCTTTATCTTCCAGAGACAAAGACCCTATAGATTGTGTGAGGTAGTCTTCCTGAGACGGACTCACACGAGGTCTAGTAGTAGTGGGTGGTTTAGAAGTGGTGATGAAATTAAGGTTTCCATCCGAACCTATCCCGAAATGAAGTTCTCTAGTTGTATCGAAATTATTGTTGGAGCATACGTCGTCAAGAACATGGTGATATGACTCAATAGTAATGGGTGCGGTAGCATTTGATGGATTCATTGCACTACAAATATGGAGGAAAGGAAATATTAACATTTGTCCTTTTTAAATCATACTTGCAAATTTAACAAGATATGAACATTTATATAGTGACCTCTACCCAACTATATGAAATGATTCCAAGATCCAAATTCATATTAACTTAGGGCACGGTGTGCCGAAATACCCTTTATTAACATAACTCGGTGGATTAACCTTTTAATCGATTCTACTCTTAGAACTCTTGGTCGATGATATTTACATTAATATTCATCTCTAGCCCGAAACACATCCGGAAATCGTCGTGAATACTTTCGTTGAGTACAACCCAAATTTCGAATAAATGTGTCCATTATCCAAACCCATATCAACTTAGGGCACGGTGTGCCGAAATACCCCTTATTAACATGAATTCGGTGGATAGACATTTATCACCCACTTCCCCTACGTAACAAGGTTTGTACCCCGGTGTGGCCGAGTGCACTCCCTCACGAAATAGGTTTTCATGGTTTCTACTATTTGGTAAGGCTATGTCTCAATTGTTTGTTTTAGCGAGAGGTCATGTCAATTTATTATCTATCACGTTTTAAGTGAACTAAAGCGGTGAACTACGATAATTCGAATTGACACGGTCGATAAACTCGATAAAATAACAATGCATGTTTAGTTATGGCGATTTAGCGATGCATGTGACATAAAATAAAATGCAAGCATAAAAGTAAATAAATCCTAGTATGGCCTTTCCTAAAATAGAAAAATTATGAATCTATTACATATTCGGAAACCAACTCCATTGGTCCCTTGAACTTCGGTTGTGGCACGCATCTCGAGGTAACACCGTCTTTATGTATCGCCATTCTTGAAGTATCACAAGTTAATCTTATGAGGTTTTCATCATTGTACTTGATACATAGGATGATTAGAATATGACGACTAGCAACAATCATATTGAGAGATAGAGTCATTGTGTAATCAATCTAGTTTTGGGTTTGGAGTTGTACTTAATTGTGACTATTAAGTACATAAACTCTAAATAAGAATACAATTTGTTAAAGATACAAAAGAGGTTTCACTTTTGTGACCCTATACACCATGATTTGATGTATGGCTAGCCCATCATCAAGGTGATTATATTCTAAACCAAACTAGAATGATATATCATGAAGATGATGCAAGACTCAAATTGGTAACCCAAGATTAAACCTTAATTTCTGGAATGATGAACGCAAAGAGTTATCGAGTACTCTTGAAACCATTAGATTGTTAATGGAATATGCGTATCTTGTATTCAAAGCAAGATGTCTCGTGCCTTTTGGTTGAAAAGGAGATCGAGGTTATAAATCATCAATCCAAAATAGGTTGATCATCATCTTTTACCAACGATTTAAGTTGACACTAGTGTGTTCACTTAATAAGGTAAATAGAGAAATCTTTGAAGAAGTTCAAGAGTTCAAGGAATCACGATTTAGTCGTGATGGGACTATCAAAGTGAAGACTTTGATATAAGCCAAAGGAAATGTGATATAGTATCACAAGTTAATCTCTCTTAGCACGCATTATGAAATAATGTGTGGATGGATAAGAAATCAAACGCTATTCGATATGGTTTGAACTTCAATCAAGTTACTTTGAGTTACTTGATCCTTTTGGGGATTTTATCATTTTGTCTAAAATTATTTTTCCACTAAATCGAATCATATGAGATATGAAATGGTAAGGGTACCATGTTTGTAAGTTTTCACAAGAAACAAATACTCAATTTTTCCCTTTCAATTATCACGAGTACGACGGGTTTGTGGCTCGTGAAGCTGTCTTTCTAAAATACAAGTTTATTTTTGAAGACAGAGTGGGAGAAATTATTCAAGAGCCACAAAGAATGTTATGTAACAAGAAACTGGTCTTTCTTGGCTACATGAGACGTTTTGTGTAAGACGTTGTTTCTTCAAAACCTAGGAGGTTAAATTCGTCAATTGTTGAAAATGATGAATTCATGATACTTTTAAGAAAGTAAAGAGCTTATAACTTACAAAAGAAATTGTTTGATTCAAGTTGATTACTTCTAGAAAGTAATGAACATATGACTTACATAAGAGTGTTTAAGTCACAACTCAATATAAGGCTTAGAGCCATGGAAATCCGAAATAAAAGGGCTTGATTAGTTGCAAAGGGTTCTGCACTAATAAAGAGAGATTTCAAGGTTTGATTGGTTGCAAAGGGTTTTGCACCAATTGAAATGCTTAAGCCTATTTTGATCTTCTTAGGGATTGTGTTTCTTTATTATGAAATACATAGCGAGTGAATCTAAAACCCACTTCTTCAATAGGAGGAATGTATTCAATACATGTCTTGAGTTTAGTAAATTCTTGCAATCCTAAGATAATGTGAAACTTAAGAGAGGGTCTTAAGTAGGACATCAATGAGTTAGAATCAACATTTTGATCATGTGATAAAACATTTCTCGATAAGTCGAGAAGTTGTGTTTATACATGAAGTTTAGTGGGAGTTACGGATATTTTAATTAGTCCGATATGTGGATGACATATTGATCATTGAGAATGATTTAAGACTTTTGGAGTATTATAATACATCTTGAATATCCGGATTTATGAAGATAAATCCACATGATATTAGCGTCAGTAAGAAGTCTTATGTTGATAAGATTCATGACTAGTTCAATTAAATTGAACATATTTGATTGATTCCATTTGCTTCCGCTGCCGGATCAATTAAATGAGTAATGATGTAAAACACTTCATATACTTTGAGTATGATGAATTGTTTTCAAAATCGAATTTAAGTAATCTTTACCTAGTATATAAAGATTACCCTTAAGTGCTTGCAGAAGCATTAAGGAAGTAAAGCAAAGTGTTTATGATGCAATTTTGTGTGAGGGTGTTACACAAGTGTCAATTGACAATTGAGATTGCGCATGGTTTCCGACAAAACCATAATCAAAACACATTAGGATGGTTAAGATACCATTGTGGCAATATTAATTAAGAAGTAGATTTTCTAGAATCGTTCTAGGCAATAAAGAACAATGAGAGATATTTATAACGGAAATTGAGTACACTTGCAATCATGAGATGTGCAAGAGGATGAGTCCCGCACACTGAGAAAACAGTGGGAGCTATTCTTAGGCTAAGAGGGCCTATGTCTTGATTGGATCTCGACACGTACTCAGAAAGTTTTGTGATGCAAATGTATAAATTACAAAGGAAAATGAATATGTAGTAAGGTTGAGTAAGGTACAAGAAGTTGATAAAACCTACTAACCAAAGCCTTCTCAAAGGCTAAACATGATGAGTCATGCCATTTCAACTGAATTGAGATGAATAACTACATAAAAGATCAAATTAGATTATAGAATATGAAGTAGTAATCAAGCATTGACTATTCATATGTGATAATCGCATTTGTCGTTTGAGTTTTACTCTAAAACTCTTCTTTTATACTTTGTTACATCCAAACGGGTTGTAGAGACAATTGAACCCCGTTAAAGTGAACACGGATTAGCATTGTATTTGCCCATAGTCACTTGTATGAGGTGACGTCTCGAAGTGATTAGAGTGTGAGGCGATTGATGGCAAGTTCAAGTGCCATACAGTCATGTGAGATGACTAGTCGATCACATAGGCGGCATCTGTTAGGAACACTTTGTCGGGCAAAGTGACCGCTTATAGAGTTCTGGCAAATTTATAAAGCCTGGTCGTGGCGAGAGCTACTATAGTATTCTATTGAGTCGATTCTTTTGACTAAAGACTATTCACCTAAGATGGCACAGTTTCAGATTAACTTTGATTTGTGTTACTACGACCTTCGTAAATGGGGTCAAATGGGCATATTTTGGGTTATGATGGCTGTGGCTAGTCGAAGGGAATGAGTGCGATAGGAATTGTCCATCCCCTTGTCAGGGTTAAAACAATATCTCAGGGCCACTCGAGGAGTAATGAACTGGAAATGCGTGGCCACGCTCGGAAGGTATCCAGAGTGGATAAATCCGGTCAATCAGTTATTCTCCAGATCGAGGAAACCATTCTTGATATGATCACTTGCAAGTACGACCTGAAAGACACCTTGCATTGAGTGGGAGATAGTAATAGGACAAGAGAATTGGTGATGCACACTTGTCGAGGACAAGTGGGAGATTGTTGGGAAATGTGTCCTCAACAATAGTGCGATCACATGATTTAAATATCATCATTAAAATCTCATTTTAAGAATACATGTGGGATGTAATATTTTACAGTCAACTGGTCCACACATATCGGTAATGATTGGCTGACTAGAGTTTGACATTACTGTCGTGCGACGGTGGTGATCAGTTGATCCCCTTAGGTCATACCTATAGGGAAATACTCTTAATTGATTATTTAATTAATCGTATACCGATACGAGTTAATTAAATTGCTTAAAATTGACGGATGATTTTGTGAGTATAATTTACGTATCTTATTGTAGATATGATTAAATAAGACGCGGTCTAAGTAATCGAATTATTTTATTACTTGGATGAAATTATTGTTTACAGAAACAAATGAAACGGAATGAATAAATTATTATAAATACCGAATGTTGTAGTTTATAATTTGGAAACATTTTTGGTACGAGTAATTACGAATTACTAGTCAATTTTGTAAATGACATATTTTATGAGTATGTTGATTTTTAATATGATAAAAATACATTACATTGTAACATGTCATGTAACATGTTACATGTGACAAATTTGACAAATGACAAAATAAAATGGTTTCTCCATTTTATACTTAAAACCGAAAATATGGGTGGGTATATAGTTTATATTGTGTTATTTATTTTAAATGGAAACACAATCATGAAACTAGGTAGTAGGCTTTGCATGCTTGGTCTCTTGTGAAGAGCAAAAATGAAAGCTATTGGGCAACCTACCCAAGGCCTTTTTTTCGGCCATAATGAAGAGAAAAGAAAGAGTTTTCTTTTCCTAATCAATTCATTCATTCAACATTTTATTTTCTAGTGTAAGAAAATTAAAAATGCTCTCTACATCTTATGAGATTTCTAGAGAAATAAAATCACAAAATCCTCTTCTCTCTCAACCGAAATTTATGAGAGATCAAAAACATTTTGTGTCATTTTTAAGTAAGACTAATAATAATTCTAGATCACATTATTTTTAGTCTTTAAGATGTATTCCTTGGGTATATGCTTTTGGGAGGGATTCTACACTTGAATCCTTGTTCTTCCATTTGGAAAGCTCAAGAACAAGTGAGTAGGTGAACTCACTTGTGCCCATAAATCCGAATATCACATGGTGAGATATAGATTTTTCCATCTCTTTATTTAATGTTTGCATGCATAAGACCTTTATTAATTTTATGACAAATTGATTTATATACATATATGAATATGTTAGTGTATATGAATCTACATTTCCTTCAAAATAAGCCTTTCTCCCTTTCCACAAAATACCACTTTCCCGAGTGCAAATGTTTAGGACGATTCAAATCGAATTGCCTTTACCAAATGGATGGAAGAAACAAGCGTTCACGATTTTCGACATGAGCAATCCTCTTATTTAATTAATAACGGGAGGGATTACAATTTCAACAACAAATAAAGCTCGACGAGTCTACAACTTGTCAAAGCTAAGGTGTCAACTAACACACCTCACATAGTAAAACTAGCACAAAACACACAACAACTAGCTAGTACAACATAATAAAAACCTACAACAATAATACAACATAATAAGAAAGTGGGTAATGGAGCTCTTCACTCTTCCATTCTACCCTTGCCTTTTCCCTCGGGGTACATCTTCCCCTTGTTCTTCTTGTTGGCTCGCCTAGCATGGACTTCTTCCTCGGAACGGATCCTAAACGGATCTAAGACGGCGACGGCCTCCGGTCTAGCACAAAACCCCATATTCGACCCAAGACGAGCCAATGCACGGCCCACCATATTCTTGGGGCCGGAACTCCTCCTTTTCGGTGGTCTCATCACATCGGGGGTAGCTCCATCAACATACTCCTCAAAGAAGGCACGGTTGGCCTTGCCAACCTCCCGATACTTCAAATCGACAACCTCGTCCTTACGGAATTTGGACCTCTCTTCCAAGGATGGAGCTCTTGACCATTTGACATAAGCGGTAGTCACCCATGTCGTGGCAACGGGGTTTGGCACCTCCAAAAGTGGCCGAGTGGCCCACCATCTTTCGAAGAACTCCACAAGCTCGGAGTTCCGGAAAACATTCTCTTGGACAAGAGTATCTTGAGCGGGCACCTTTTGTTGACGCCCCATTTGCCTCATGAACCTTTCGGGATAAATGAAGGAAACAACCTTCAAACCCACCACCATCAAAGAACGAGGACTAGCACCCGAAGCGGGCAACCCCGTGAAGGACCTCAAGTACCACCACGACACCACCCAACGGATATGAGGACCACCCTCCTCCGCCAATCTTGCGGCCCAATAGGCCTCGGTGGAAGCAAAACTATCCGGGTACAACTTCTTCCTCATAGTAAGATGACGGAAGGAGTAAGAAGAAGGATTAACCGGAGGCTCTACATACCTTAGCCTCTCCAATAGCCACACTTGGAGGATCCTTGGGGATCCGAAAGAGGGAGCTTCTCCACAAGAGCCTTCCTTGTCCAAAGCTTGGATAATCTCCCCAAGTACCAACCATGATGGATCTCTACCATTCTCCATTTGCTCAATCACATGGATAAGGGTCATGCTACCATGGCATCTTGGCCCCTCCTTCTTCAAGACAACAACAAAGAGGTATACATGGACAAGGCAAAATGCAAGAGCCCTTCTCATAGCCACCTCCGAGACATTAGCATCTAATCGGTTTGAAAAGATGTTGATAAGAGACAATATATCCACACCATGTGGAGCAAGAAGAAAGTTGATTTGGCTCGTTGATAAGCCCAACATAGAACGGAATTTCTCCTTGTAGCACAACCGAGTAGGAGGAAGCACCGGAACACAACCCGGCCACCCACCAATGGCTCCAACTTCTACGGCAAGAGGACAAAGCTCGCCTTTCGGGAAAATGAAAACATGGTGTTTCGAATCCCAAAACCGAGAACATGCTTCAAGAAACGAAGGTTGCACCTTGACTTGACGAAGCACCAACAATTGACCAACTCCCATGCAAACGAGTTGATGCTTTTCGAGAGGCGATAAATCCCGGCACCATTGTCGCAATGCATTCTCAAAAGCATCCATGAAATATTTTTGTGGAAGAAGAAGAGGTTTTGTAGAGATGATTTTGTGTTTCGGATGATGAAACAATGAAGCGCAAACGTCCCTATTTATACAAAATGATCAGCACATTTTTCAGAAAAAGGGGAGAGTCGGCTTCCATCGCCAGGCTGCTCACGCCTCTTCGGGATGATCCGGAACATTTTGTGTTTCCTCACACTCACATTTCCTTGTTTTCGCGTTTTACGAAATCCGACACGGTTTCCATGACGCAGCTTTAAACATACGGATTTTTTCTTTCTTTTTTTAAGGGGGGAAGGGCTAGTCGCCCCGATCCGCGACGGATCGTTTCCACGTCAGTCGAAATTCCGAAAATTTTTCGCTTTTTCGCAATTCAAAAATTAAAATCGGAAATTGATAACACGACGTCAATTTTCCTCCAAAAATTCAAGCACTCACAAATTCGAGTCTTGACCTCAAAAAGCAAATGTACTCGCAAAAAAAAAAATCCTTTTCTAAAAATTCTTTCCTGACGATTTGAGTTTGAATTTTTCGAGTCAATTTCAATAATTTCGACGCAATTTAATTCACGACACGAATTAATTGCTCAAATTTTCAAATCATTTCCTTTTGAATTCCGAACGTGACGATTTGTCACGGAATTTTCGAAATTCATTTCAAAATTTCAAATTTTAACTTCAAGTCATCTTGGTTAATTTTTTGTTTTTTTTTTCAAATGCTTTTACGTGTTTACGTTTATGCGTATGTGCTATCTGTTGCCTGTTTTCTACACTAACGATGCAAGAACTAGTGCGAAGCAAAAGGAGAATCAACAGCCGACAGCGCTCATCCGAAACACAACACAAAAAGCCAAAAATCACAAAATAAACCACAATCCAAAAACACATATATACAAACCGCCTTACGCAAAATACATCAACAAACATCTATCATACAGACACTGGCCTAAAAAAAACGTCTATCATACAGACACTGGCCTAAAACAAACGTCTATCATACAGACACTGGCCTAAAACAAACGTCTATCATACAAACACTGGCCTAAGGCAACGAACTGGGGGCTATCTGCCACCTACCGAACTAAGCACTCTCTATCCTCTCAAACAGAAAAGAAAGAGAGCAACACAAGGAACAGAGGAGCAACAACGGAAGCAGAGGTGGTTACCATGACGGTAATACCTCGTTCCTACTCCACGACAAAAAGAAAAATGGTGCCTGGCAGATTTTGCACGACGCGATAACCGAGGCTCGTAGCTCAGCACGCTACCCCGACGTTGGCCTCCAATCGTCAGAATTCGAGGATGAAAAGGGATCAGGACAACGGAAGCTATCCCGAGGTTGAACCCCACTCAGCTGAATTCGACAACGACCGAAAGTGGCAACGTGGGATAACACACTCGTACTGAACCCCACTCATCGGACGTCCAGACCTCCGCAGACAACGACCAATGATCGATGCCCGATCATTGGCCGGGCAAAGGCCGCCAGGCAGAAACACAACCAAGCCTGTAACAAAAAACAGTCGTCACTCCTCCTCCAGGATCGACTTCCTCCTCCAAAGCCTCAATGACGGTCCCCATAGGTCCCAAACGATACCCTGCGATCAAAAAGCAACAACAAACAAAAAACGTCAGCCGGAACTTCGGCATTACGACGGCATGAAATGGATAAATCCAAAAAAAACACAACCTGCAAAAAAAAACAAGGGCAATCTCGCCCAAAATCCAACCAAACAAAACCTTTCACAAAAAAAAACACAAAAACAACTCGCCCCTCTTTTCAAGCAAAAGATGAGTCAAAACCACAAAAACGGCATTTCAAGACCCATACAAGGTCCGCCTACAACCCAAAATACATTCCCGACACAACGGGGATTTTTCTACGGTTCAAAAAGGCAATTCATACGCTAATTTGAGCCCAAACCGGTCAAAATTCAAAAACGACCGCGAAAAGGCAAACGTGATTTTATCACGCCTCAAGGTGACCTAAATTACCAATAAGGTCCAATTCAAGGCAAACTGACTCAATTCAAGCCCAAACAGGCGCTTATTTAGTCAGACGTAAGACCGTTGCAAAAGGCAAAAATCCAATTTTGCCCACAAGCATCCAACGAAGGTCCTTAAATGGCAAATACGGGTTTTCCCAACTACAATGCAACCTAGTGGGACCCACTACCCAAGAAAATAAACTTGGCATTGTATGAGACGGTTTCTCGCCTCACTCACGTTTTTCGAGCATAAAGAGCGGGAACGGGGACCAAAATGCAAACTAAAAGCACCCCTATACTCCTAAACAGGTTTTGTGTCGAAAATGAAGAAGGCGGAATGATGAATGAGATGCGGCCTGAACTCGCGTCTTTTACAGAAAAATAGGGAAACCCCTTTGGTTCTCCAGGTGGCTCGCGCCTAAAGCAGGCCTCCCCCTTTGCTCTTTCAGCGGATTTTGGGCTTTAGCCCAATTTCCCGTGATAAACTTCAAGTTTTCATTCGACGATATAAAGGTCGTCGTTTTCTTAAAAACAAATAGTGAAAACTTAAATTCACTATTTTCGAAGGCTTTAAACGACGGCACATAAACCGTCCCTCCAATCGAAAAGTGAAAATTTAAATTCACTATTTTCGAGAATTTTCAAGCAAACGGCGATCAAAACCGCCAATTTCAAAAGTAATGGTGAAATCAAATTCACTATTTTCCTTCAATTTCAAAAATAAATACCGAAAATTCAAAAACCGCTATTTCTCCAAATTTTAAGCAACGGCAATTAAAACCGTCATTTTCAAAATAATAGTTGGAATTTAAATTCCACTATTTTCACCACACATGTCAAAGGCGGCACATAAACCGTCACTTCAATTAATAGTGAAGATTCCAAATTCACTATTTCCATCAAATGCCAATGGCGGCATATAAACCGTCACTTCAAACGTAATAGCAGATTTAAAATTTGCTATTTCCTTCAAAATCAAACAAACGGCGATCGGAACCGCCACTTCAAATTCAAAGAAGAAACGACGAATGGTGAAGATTCCAAATTCACTATTCCTTCCAATACCAGCAGGGGGCTTCCTCGCGGAACCCGCTCATTCCAAAAACAGTGATAATAAAAATCCATACTCACTATTCCCACAGCGGCATCACGAGTTCGCTACTTCCAAAACGAGCCCATTCGACGCGGCTGTTCCCATGGTCCATTAACCGACCTCACCGATGGCTGGCGAGCCTTTGTCCGCAACCTTTCAAGGACAGATCCCGAAGATGCCTCGGGTACATTTCCTTACAATAGCTGGCGAGCCTTTGTCCGCAACTTTTCAAGGGCAGATCCCGAAGATGCCTCGGGTACATTTCATTACCATTGGCTGGCGAGCTTTTGTCCGCAACCTTTCAAGGACAGATCCCGAAGATGCCTCGGGTACATTTCCTTACAATAGCTGGTGAGCCTTTGTCCATAACTTTTCAAGGGCAGATCCCGAAGATGCCTCGGGTACATTTCCTTACAATGGCTGGCGAGCCTTTGTCCGCAACTTTTCAAGGGCAGATCCCGAAGATGCCTCGGGTACATTTCCTTACAATGGTTGGCGAGCCTTTGTCCGCAACTTTTCAAGGGCAGATCCCGAAGATGCCTCGGGTACATTTCCTTACCATTGGCTGGCGAGCCTTTGTCCGCAACCTTTCAAGGATAGATCCCGAAGATGCCTCGGGTACATTTCCTTACCATTGGCTGGCGAGCCTTTGTCCGCAACCTGTCGAGGACAGATCCCGAAGATGCCTCGGGTACATTTCCTTACCATTGGCTGGCGAGCCTTTGTCCGCAACCTTTCAAGGACAAATCCCGAAGATGCCTCGGGTACATTTCCTTACCTTTGGCTGGCGAGCCTTTATCCGCAAACGTGCAAGGACATATCCGAAGATGCCTCAGGTATGACTCCTTCCTATGGCTTGTGAGCCTTTATACGTAGTTTAATGGACTTTAAACGACCCGCACGGACAGTCGACAGACTCTAAAATGTTCCCGACGACAGTTCCTTGACTCGTACCCTCGAGTCGCCTTGGCGTCGCCCTTCCCGACGGCAGGTCCTTGGGCCGAATCCTTTCGAGCCGCCTCGACGTCGCTTGGGTCTCCAGGTTGTAATCTTCGATTGACCTGGGGGCTCTACTTTGACTTTCGCCCTGTCCAAGCCTCAGTCAAAGTGGGGGCTCTGTAGATACCTAGTATCTGCTGAGACTCCAACAAACACCCGATGATTATCGGACTACAACATATTTTGGAATCGCGGCGTTTGATGGACAATTTGTGTACAACTTTACGTCGGAAAACTTAAAACGATTTCGAAAATAAAACATCTCAAAACATTTCAAAAATACCTGGAGTGTTTAATGCACGACGATGGGGTCGCAATGACACTAACTAGAGTCAAAACCGGCACCGGACCAAAACTGACTCAAAAATTCAAATCCCGACTCCAACAACGAGTCAAACCGAGTCAACCACAAAAAACAAACATTTCAAACCTTCTACCTTACGGTTTCCCGGATTCATGTTGGTCAAGTACCAAACATGTGACTACAAAACCTAGGATAGAACAAATCATGATTGCGTTTGTTGTGAAAGCGACAACACAGCTCGAAGACCCGCGACGTGGCTCGCGCCTCTTTGAGCAGCCCAAGTGGCCACGTCGCTCAAAACTCACACAACCACTCATTCTCCAATAAATACCCCTCAAATGCCACCCATTTGAGACTTACGCAAGTGTCCGCCCCCTCTTTTCTCCCTTAAAATTCTCGACTCGACTTCTTAAGTCACAACCCGACGCGTATTTACGACCTACCGATCGTAAACACGAGCCTTACACATTGTTTGGTACCGTCATCGTGCATTAAATCACTTGACCGACCACTTCGACCACTACACCATCACTAAAATTTTAAAACACTCTTTTACTTACCAAAACGGTTTTAAACCGAGTTTTTTCCGATCAAACGAGTTGTTACACTTACGTCGGTCACTCGCCATAACAAAAAATGTAAGTATGAGGGTGTAAAAATCCTCTTTTATTATGTTTTCATTTGTTTCATGACTCTAACATGCTAAAACATGCATAACATGAACCAAAACATGGAATAAACGAGCCAAAACTGATTTTTGGTCTGAGGCAGAAGCCCTTAGGTCGCCAACTAGCTCGCGCCTAAATGGGGTATTCAGACCAGAAATCAAGCGTGTTTGCTCTCGTCATTTCCCTTAATCCATTTTTCATATTTGTAATCGGTTTTCACCATTTCAAGTATTTTCGAACCATTGTTATTTTATTTCACATGTTTTAACCATAAAGCATTTTTCACCCTTGGTTCTTCATACCATGACGGTTAAATCCGTGTTTCGGTGATAATATTTGGTTAATGACATTTAGAAGGTATTTTAAAGCCTTTTATTTCATTTCTTTATATTTTCAAACAAACATATTAGTCACCAACACAAAGTCATCCTTGGTTCTACATACCATGCCGGATTTTAACCCGGGTACGATGATGAGTATCGACTAATAACATTCAAATGGACTTAAAACAATTAGTCCATAATCATTTTTTAAAACTATTCATGTCAAGTTTGTCAAATCGAACCCGACATCGAATATTATCAAATAATGATGATTATTCAAGTCTAGTTCTTCAAATCAACAAATGCGGTCTAAACGACCCCTTCAAATCAAACCGGGTTCAAATAACCATTTCCAACACGTTTTATAACGTTTTCTAAAAGGTCAGAACACGGCACATAAACCGTGGGCTAACCCGCGCCTAAACAGGCTCTCCTTTTCTCATTTTCAAAACCAGAGGGAGGCCCCTTACACCGCCGGCTGGCTCGCGCCTAATATAGCCGTCTGGTACAGGGCCTGTTCCCTTCCAGCATTAGTCTAGGACGATCCCGATTCCGGTTAACGCGGATATAGGACGGATCAGATGACTATTCAAAACCACATTTGCAAAATGCCTTACTAAGACAAATGGATCATGTTATGCACCCTAAACCTAATACGGTAAATGGATGTTTAATTTCCGTCTAGCATGCAAATCAACCATTAATCCAACTCGACATCTTATACTTGATACTTGGATTAAATAAACCGACTTAGAAAGCTCTCACATGTTAAGTTTAAATTATTGGATGCGCATTCATGCATTTAAACCGTTTTATCAATTTTTGCATTCAACAAATCAAGATCGATCAGTAGAGGCCGCTAAACGCGGGCGGGACTGGGTGTCTGATAAAAGGGCTTCCCAATACGTACCTTCACCTCTTACTCAGAAACTTTGGATAGTGGACGACCTTATCCAGGGCGTACGAGAGTCATTCTAAATATAGGATGCTAAAGAGGGATGATTTCCTTATCTTTAGTACCTATGTCAAACGCTGCTTTGTGCTTCGATTTGACCGAGTTATAAAGTGGAATTCGAACGGGTTTCAGGCATCCCACAAATGCTTGGTGGCGACTCTGAACATCTCTAATTGTTTCGAGACCCTTACCGAGACGAAACCGACAGATCTAAAACGATCCGGACGAAAGCATTTTTACGCCGCCGAGCGTGGCTTTCAAAAAAGACCGCTGTGCGTCTACAGATCGAAGTGGGCTTGCAGGTGGGCCATGTCCACAGATTGGCGACTCCGCTGGGGAAAACTAGGACACTTACGTCTTTGTGATCCCTAGATGGTGAGACTCGAACGAGGTCTTGATTGGAATGCATTAATTGATATTATGGTCATAAGTCGGGTTCCTTGTCCGGACCCATAACCTAACCCTTCTCGACCAATTGGCTCGTCCCGCCGGCGTGAGTTTTCTCATCCCCGCGTTTCGAATCCCGATTGAGTCAAGCATACCATTGACGTTACACATTTCTGTTTCGTCAAAGAGCTTTCATCACTTTCGAGCACGTGGCTAGGGCACCCTCCTGACACGTTTTGTTTGGATTGGTATCCCTCTCGCAAATCGGGGTTTGATTGCTTGGTGTGTAACCCACCCTTTTAAGCCAAAACCCGTGTCACCATAATGCATAATATAATGAAACTGTGAGTGCTTATGTGCTATGTGATCATAAGTCCTTCCGTGTCATTTTCAAACTTTCAAAAAACACCTCTTCGCGTCGTTATAATGACCATTTCAAACCTCGGTCTTTCGCCGACCGATGCACGCCTTTCTAGGCCGTCGTAATGACGATTTTCAAACTCGGTTTTGTATAACCATTTCAACACGCCTTTCTAGGCCGTCGTAATGACGATTTTCAAACTCGGTTTTGTATAACCATTTCAACACGCCTTTCTAGGCCATCGTAAGGACGATTTTCAAACTCGGTTTTGTATAACCTTTTCAACACGCCTTTCTAGGCCGTCGTAATGAAGATTTTCAAACTCGGTTTTGTATAACCATTTCAACACGCCTTTCTAGGCCGTCATAATGACGACTTTCAAACTCGGTTTTGTATAACCATTTCTACACGCTTTTCTAGGCCGTCGTAATGACGATTTTCAAACTCGGTTTTTTATAACCATTTCAACACGCCTTTCTAGGCCGTCATAATAACGATTTTCAAACCCGGTTTTGTATAACCGTTTCAAATCACCTATTTACGCCGTTATAATCGCCGCGTCTAGACACGGATTTTAACCTGTTTCGCGCCGACAATGGCTTCCTTTCAAAACCCGAGAAAAGCACACACCCTTTTCTCGAGACACTTTCGAGATCCCGAGGACCATACACCGTCCCCGAGACCTCTTCAAACATTTCAAACTCGATTTTCAAAACATACAATTTTGAATTTCAAAACCGTCTTGGGAAACAATGCACTGTTTCCTGAGCCGACTCAAACTCAAACCGTCTTTTGCAAATAAACTTAAGACAACCCCTTTCAACTGATGGACTTGCGAAGATTTCTATCTTCGGAAGCCGCCCATTTAAAAGCGACAAATGAATCTTTTTGAAAATTTCTATTTTCAAAGACTTCAGTCCACCATTCCAATTCCGCCTCGTGTCTATCTAGTCAAAGCAAACGTACTTATGGGTCTTTACTTATGAGTCATCTGACCACGAGACCCGTCCAATGGCGTCACGCCGTCATGTTGGACTCGTGTCAAAGGTTCGGTCAAACACCGCCACGTCATAAATCGAGTCAGCACCGAGGGACCACACACGGTCACCCCGTCTTGTTGAGTCTGTCTTTGTCTCGTCCTCTGCGTTGTCTGCGTTTAGTCTTGGAACCGTGTCGAATCGAGTTTTAATGTGAGCCATTTTTCTGCCTCAGAGCCATGGCCCCGTCTTCAGCTTCGTCCAACAACAACAATGATAACAACAGAGATGTCACAACTGATCAGCTAGCCAGCCTGCTTATCGCTCTCAAGGTCACCCTGGATCGCGTCGAGACCCGTATCGACGCCCTGGAAAACAGATCAAAGTGGGCTTGCGGGAGGGCCATGTCCACAAGAGGCAGCAAACAAAAACGTTGTCACAATTCTCAAGAAAATGATTGACAACTATCGAGATTGGCCAAGCAAGATACCCTTTGCTTTGTGGGGATATCGCACATCTGTTAGGACGCCCACTGGGGCCACCCCTTTCTATTTGACCTACGGCATGGAAGCTGTACAACCAGTCGAGTTAGAAATACCATCATTGCGTATCTTACTCGAAAGTCAAATCCCGGAAGCCGATTGGAAGAGGGATAGATATGAAGAACTCATCCTCCTGGATGAACGTAGGCTATGCGCCTTGCATAATGTCCAAACATATCAAGCACGTATCAAACGAGCCTTCAACAAAAGGGTCAAGCCAAGGAACATCAAGGAAGGAGACTTGGTACTCAAGTCGGTTAGAGCTCTTTTACCTGTCGATCCACGGGGAAAATTCAAACCTAATTGGGCCGGGCCATTTCTAGTCAAATCCATACTTCCAGATGGTGCGCTTAGAATTACAGACCTAGATGGGAATGAATTTACCAACCCGACAAACCTTGACCAACTAAAATGGTATTATGCCTAGAATAGGAACAAAAACGCGCCTCGGGTAACCTCATGTGTCGCTCTTGTGACACTAAATAAACGTCCCCTGGCCAAGCTGAAATAAGCTAAATGTCACTCTGCTCTTGCATTTTGACAATCTTGTCATCCTCATATCATCAAATAAACTAAATTTGCACCTTAAGAGTAAGTAAAAAGTTCATGCTCATTTTCTAAAGTTCATTACAAGCTCTTGCTTAGAACAATTATTCTTTTACATTTACTCGAACTACGCGCAAGGGTTTGATTTCATTTTCTTAATGAATACGTAGACAATCCTTCACAGGATACAACCCACTAATTTCAAAATGTAAATAGAAGGACATTTGCATTGCATTTGGAATTCGACAAGAATAATAAATAGAAAAATCACAACGGTTTCATAACCAATTTAACCTTTTTTATTTCATTCATTTTCTAATAATAGTAATAATGCGTCACATA
The DNA here is from genome assembly GCF_048544455.1 of Silene latifolia. Classification (NCBI taxonomy): domain Eukaryota; kingdom Viridiplantae; phylum Streptophyta; class Magnoliopsida; order Caryophyllales; family Caryophyllaceae; genus Silene; species Silene latifolia. The sequence goes on from NC_133536.1 coordinate 54,944,567, forward strand.
ATAATAATAATGCCAAATAAAAATAATATAGGCTAGGATTCTAAAAACCCCACCTTCTTATTACAATAATAATAATAATAAAGACTTGGGCTATTCCTCCATATTCCCTTTGCCCTTGTCATTCTTGTCATATTTCTTGTCACGACCTCGAGCCGGACGCTCTTGCGCCACTTCAGACCTAATCACCAACGGTCTTTCTCGAGGCCTAGATTTCCCATTCTTGTCAATCACTTTGTCCACGACAGGAGAGGTCTTCGGTTTCTTCGAAGGATGAACAACTCGAAACCCGGCTTCCTCCTCTCCCTCAGTCAGATGCTTCTCTTTCTCCTTTTCTACCTCGCGCACCTTGTAGTCAACAGGCTCGCGCTTCCTCAGTCTCTCGCGCTCCTCTGGAGTAGTATCTTTCCACCATCGCAGATAGGAATCCGACACCCATAAAGCACTAATAGAAGAGTTCAAGAACCATACATTTCTTTGAGCCCATTTAATGGCCCACTCTCTTCGACTCTCAGTAGTAAGTGCCACGGCAGTCTGCGGGACAATGTCAAGCTTCGGGATCATCTATTTCATTCCAACTTGTCTCATCAACCTCTCCGGGAAGATGCATATCATGAATTCCAAGCCAGGAATGCGCACAGATCAAGTAGGATCCAAGGAAGATACTCCAGTGATAAATTTGAGATGCCACCATGGTACAACCCATCTAATCAAAGGGCCATCATTACTCTTCAGTTTGTTTTCCCAATAATTGCAAACTCGAGTGAAGTCCACCATGTACAGCCTGGTCCTCGTAGCAATCGAACGAGCGTGATAAGAAGGAACATGAACTGGGGGTTCGATCAATCGAAGGCGCTCCATAAGCCAGACCTACCAAAAGCGGGTATTAGAGACACAAAAAAAAACGAAAAAAGAAAAAGAAAGAAAGAAAAAAATGTTCCGGGTATGATTCCGAAGCAGTTATTTGTTACCACTCGTGGCTTGTAGAATGACGTCTTTGATTGAATCCTCCTTTCGGTCTCCTGAAACAATGAACAAACTGAGGGCTCGGCTTTGGACCGAGCGAACTCACTCCGACGCTCAAGTCAGTAAACTTAAAGGGATTAAGTTGTGTGTTACTTGGCGAAGTATATATTGTAGAGAGATAAGGAAGATATTACCAGATTATGAGGTGTTTAGGTTATATTTTTTGGATCCTTTCCTCAATGAGGGTTGAGGAGTATTTATAGACTTTCACCTTTTGTCACGTAGTGGCCAAGTGGCTAGCAGGTGGAAAGACTGATCTACCCTCGGCCGAGGGACCCATGGCAGGCCGGCGGGCCCTGTTGACTCCATGCCGAGGGGTCTTGGATATGAGTACGCGGATATGTGCCCCGGCTGGCTAATTGTCCCAGCTGAGGCACAAGAGACAGGCCGACAGGCTGCGTCGGTTAGGCTGTCTAAGTCGGTGACTTGCTGTGGATATCTTTGACCTTGCTCAATATGTTGACTCGGTCAGCGGGTGCAGAATATGCCCCATCAATTTGCCCCCAGCGTAGTCTATGCCGTGGTATGGACCTTCGATGAGTGTTGAGCGTATTCTGCGCAAGTGAAAATTTTCTGCCCCGGCTTCTTCTACCTCGGCTTGGTTCTGCTTAGGCCGTACCGTATGCTTTTGATTGCTGGCTGAGACCGAGGTTGTGAGTGCCGTGTGCTTTTGATTGCTCCCAGCCGGTGCTGTCAAGCTTGGTTGAATCAGCGGGCCGTTTGGCAAGTAGATACCAAGTGGCGTGCTGAAGAAGATACGTCGATTGGCATTCTGTCAAGGAGCGTGTTGAAGAAGTTTTGTCACTGTTTGTCGATTGACATTCCATGGCTGCATGCTTGACATGTGTCTCGTTGTTGATTGGTTGACGTTTCATGGGCTTTGCCCTGATTGGTCGGATTGAGTGGGCTTTGCTCTATAAATAGAGCAGTATGCCCCTTAATTTTCGCACAAAGTTCATCTTCTCAAAAAAAATTTCTATCTTAGATTTTCAAGGGTTTCTTTCTCTTCTAGTCTTCAGAATCGATACTTCGGCGTAGCACTTTTTCTTCAAGGTAAACAAACAAATTTTCCAACTTTTAATTGTTAAGCTTTTGTTGTGAACATGTCTTCTGCTGATGCCGGACCTAGTAACCTTGCGCCGGGGGGTTCCCCGTCGCGCCTTGATGAGGAGGAGGCACTGGCCGCCATCCCGATAAGGTCTGGGGGCCCTAGGTCACCTTCTCCTAAAGTTGATCTAAAAGCTCTGGAGGATTGGGAGGATGATGATGATGTTGAGGAAAGGGCTCATCCTGATGGCGAGAGGCCGTACGTCCTGGATCACGGCGACGCCTGTAAGGTCGGCCCTGACCGTGCTTGGACCCACAAATTTGCCCGTTGTTCTGGTCCTGAATTCTTCGAACATCATTTCTCCTTCGGCAGGGAGTATAAGATTGTTATTCCTTGAGATGGTCAGGCCGTCTGTTGCCCTCCTCCTGGCTGTATCGGCGTATACATCAGACACCTGGAGTATGGGCTCCGGTTTCCTCTGAATGAACACGTTATGGCCATAATTAAAGCCATGAACGTCGCCGTGGCCCAACTGCACCCATTGGCCATTAGGACTATAGTCGGCTTTGTTTGGCTCTGCCTTTTCAAGGGGGAGGTCCCAACGGTTAACTTATTCCGCCGACTTCATCTTCTTCGGCCGTCAGCCCCTGGTCGCGTTGGGTGGTACAGCGTGCAGACGGAGCCGGGTTACGTCTCCGTTGATAAGCTTTCTTCCTGCAAGGACTGGAAGGCGCGGTGGGTGTACGTTGAGGTTCCGGAGGATTATCCACTGCCCCGGTCCTTCCAGCACCGTGTCAATTTGCGGTGCGAGAGTAAGGGGGAGCATGATAAATGGGTCTCCCGGAGTAAGCTTAAGATGGACGCCAGCAGGGTCCCTCTTAATGCGGATGAGAAGCGGGCGATGAGGCTGTTTGAGGCTGAGAAGAATGGGATGCCGAAGGGATGGATGTCCCCGACGCATATCATTCTTCAGGATGAGCTGCTCTGCCACGTCGGCCTCATACCGGCCCTCGAATGGGGTGAGTGGGGTCGGTGTGAGGCCCATCTCTGCTTTTAATGTTTCTGTTATTTGAACTTTGATTTATTTATTCTACTTAACCCTTGCTTCGTTTCCTTTGCAGACCGTTTCGGCCCGGATATGTCTGAAGATATCCTTAGGAGAATGGGACTTGCCAAGGACAAGACAGTTGTTAATTTGCATCCTAAGGCCCAGACCCGTGATCGCAGACCGCCGCCAAATGATCTCATGGATCGCGGTGAAGGCCCTAGATACGACGGTGGCCCGGGCGAAGGTTCTTGGTAACATACCGCGCCGAACGCGGAAAACAAAGTCTTCGGCGGCGGCGCGCCGACATCGTTCCACCTCCACTCCCTTCGGTCAAAAGGAGACGGTGGAGATCGTTGATATTACCGCCGAGGAGGTGGTCACCTTGGCAGTGGAATCTCCTCTCTTCCGCAAGAGGAAAGAGACTACCACTGCCGCTGATGCTTCGCTTCTCTGCTGTCTCTCGTCGCCGAGGCCGGCAAAGAAATGCGTCCTCCGGCCAAGAAGGCCAAGCCAGTACGAGATCTATCCTATGGCTCGGACTTAGCCGGTTCATTAGGCGTTCCGATGAAGCTCTCCGGTATGTCCATGAATGTTGACATGGATGCTTTGGTTGAATTTTTTGTAGATCCACCGCCGCCGTCTACCAGGACACTTTGTTGAACGGCGTCTTTGAGAAGCAAACCGCGCAGCAAGTGGTCAAGATGCCACCGTCGTCTCCTCCTTCCCGAAGCCTACCCCCGTCCAGATTAGGTCGGAGGGCCTGAGTTTGGCCAGGATGTCGAAGTGGGTGATGTGGCGGTGCTCTTATTGTGGAGCAAGAAAAGGCCATGGCAAGTGCCCCACGCTTTCGCGCGGCTCGAGCTTGAACTCGATCTTTGCGAAGAAGGAAGCCGAGAGGGCCAAGGCCGAGGCTGAAAAGGCGGTCCATGCCGAGCGAAAACTTAGGGAGGACGCCGAAAAGGCGTCCTTCCGAGAGAGCCAAAGCGAGGTGCGGAGGCCGATGCCGCTAAGCGCTTTGGAGGGGCGTGACCACCTTCAGAAAGTCGCCGACTTTAATGCTAAGAAGAGGGACGAATGGAAGTCCATGTTTCAGGCCCAGGGGAAGGTGGTTCGGAATAAGGAGACTATCATCGCCCAGAGGGAGGAGGACATCGAGACGCTCCAACGCGAGATTCTTCCTAACATGTGCGCCCAATACCGGGACCTGGCCGAAGAAGCCGCCAGGGAAGTGATAGGGGAGCTCTTTCTTGATGGCTCCTTTCCGTGGCAAAAATTTGACGAGCTGCTTGATGACAAGCTCGAAGCTAAGGAGAAGGCCGCGGAGGCGAAGGCCGCTGAGGAGGCAAGGGTGAAGAAGGAGGAAGAGGAGGCCGCGGAGAAGGCGGCCCTTGCTGAGAAGGCTAAGGCGGCCAAGGAGGAAGCTGAGAGAATGAGGGCGGCCGAGGTCGCCGAGGTCAAGCCGCCAAGACAGTTTTTCGGGTCGCCTACCAAAGACGATCTTTTGCCGACGCCACCGATGGCGGGCGGCAACAGCATAGGGAGACGGGCGGTCGTCACCAGGCTCACCGGCATCTCGGATAGCTTCACTGTTCGGGGCCAATTATTAAGCCTTTCCTCCCTGCCATCTTTTGGCGCTTCAAATGATATGTCTGTAACCTTTTGTTCTTCTTTTCCTTGTTTTTTGTAAAACTTTGGTAGGTTGTGTTTTGGCTTATCCCTATGGGGACGGCCGTCGTCTGTATTCTCCTTGTAATCATTTTCAATAAAGTTTGTTTATTGGCCCTCGGCTTGGCCGGGGCTTTGATCACAATCTTTCACTTGTCTTCTTTCGTTATTAATTGAGCGCTTTTTCGTTTTTACCTTCGGCCTGGCCGAGGCAGTTAGAATGCGTATCTCAACTGTGTTTAATGTTTTTTAAACATGTTGGCATGTTAGTCGCTTCCTCTTTCACTCTCGGTCTGGCCGAGGCGTCCGATTTGCGTTTTCCAACCGCCGCTGTGAACATGTTAGCGTATCGACCGTTGTGTCCCCTGCCAGGCCTTCGGTTGGCCGAGGCGGCTAGAGGTTACGGCTCAACAACGTTCGTATCTGTAGACATATTGATCGCTTCCTCTGCCAGGCCTTCGGTTGGCCGAGGCGGCTAGAATTGCGTCTCAACTGTACTTATACGTTCCTAAGGCATGTTGGTCGCTTTTGCGAGTATCAATCTATGGCTGGTAGTGATCGCCGTGGCGTCTACTTCTTGGGGTGACTGCCCGGCTTGGGCCGTGGCGTCTACGTCGATATGACTACGGAGGGGATAAACACTTTGATGGAAAACTTGGATGATTTTTCAATAGATATAAACACGCGTTGGGGTGCCAACAACAGTTTTTGGACACCTCCGCCGCTATACAAAGTATTTCCTGAGGTTATCAGTGTTCCAATGGCTCATCAAAGGCACGCCCTCCATATCTGTCAGCCGGTATGTACCCGGCCTCATTTCTTCAACCACTTTGTAAGGACCCTCTCAGTTGGCCGTTAATTTACCATGAATGTTCCCTTTGTTGGTGGCGGCCGACTTTCTTAGGACTAGATCCCCTACTTTTAAGTCCCTTTTGTGGACTCTCCGGTTGTAAGCTCTTCTCATTCGGTTTTGGTATACTGCCAAGTTGAGGCGTGCTGTATCTCGGCTTTCTTCGACCAGGTCTAGGGAGGTTCTTAGACCTTCCTCATTTTCAACCGGGTTAAAGGTGGCCGTTCTGAATGTCGGCACCGTTGCTTCAATTGGCAGGACTGCTTCGGACCCGTAGACTAAGTGGAATGGACTGTACCCCGTTGCTTCTTTCTCCGTGGTTCGAAGGGACCACAGGACGCCGGGTAGTTCATCGGCCCATCTTCCCTTTAGGTCTTCAACTGTCTTCTTCAAACCGTTGAGGATTGTTTTATTGGTCGCCTCCTTTGTCCGTTGCTCTGTGGGTGGCAGACGGAGGAGTATGCAAATTTGATACCAAGTTCTTCCAACCAGTTCATTATTGTGTCACTCCAAAACTCTCGGCCGTGGTCAAATACCATGACTTGGGGTAACCCAAAACGAGTTATGACATTTTCCCAGATTACCTTTCTTACGGCCGCCGTGGTCTTGGCAGGTACCGCTACAGCTTCAACCCATTTGGTGAAGTAGTCAACGGCGACAATCAAGTACTTTCTTCCTCCGGATGCCGTTGGAAATGGCCCTAGTAGATCCATCCCCCACTGTGCAAAAGGAAGGGGACTAAGTACCGGCTGCAGGTCTCGGGAAGGTGCATGTATCACCGGAGCATGCATTTGACAGTTGTTGCACTTTTTGGTTTTGGCTCTGGAATCCTCAAGCATGGTGGGCCAGAAGTAGCCGGCTCGGAGAGCTTTGTGGGCTAGTGTTCTTGCCCCCATGTGATGACCACAGATGCCTTCGTGAATTTCTGTCAGTATTAGCTCCGCGTCGGCTGGGCCGACACATTTCAAGAGTGGCCTTGTCACGGGCCTCCTGTATAATTCTCCTTCAAACACAAAGTACCTTGATGCGGTCCTCTTTATCTTCTGTGAGAGACTGCGGTCCTCCGGTAATTCGTTCATCAGTTTGTACTTCATTATCGGAGTCATCCACGTTGTCTCGACCTCTATGTCGCCCACCATGCCGACGGTCTCAGTAATGCTTTTGGCATTCCTGATGTCCACCAGCACGGTTCGTGACATTCTTGATGGTTGAATCGGCAAGCTTTGAGAGACCGTCGGCTCGGTTGTTCTCGGACACTGGGAATGCATTGTATCTGGAAAGATTTCAATTTTGAAGTGTCAGCTTTTACCCTTTCCAGGTATCTTACCATCCCGTCGTCTCGAGTCTCGTACTCTCCTCTGATTTGATTAGCCACTAAAAGCGAATCTGTTTTCAAAATGATGGGCTCCGCCCCGGCAGCTCTAGCTAGCTCGACTCCAGTTATCACTGCCTCGTATTCGGATTCGTTGTTTGAGGCCGAGAAGGTAAATTTCAAGGCGTACTCAAACTCGTCCCCGTTTGGGCTGATGATAAGTATCGGCTCCGAGTGTTCGCCGTGGAGGACCCGTCGGTGTATACTTCCCATACTCCGGGGTTTTGCTCTTCTTGATATGTGCACTCGGCCGGGAAATCTGCAAGTGCCTGTCCCTTTATCGAGGGCCTCGGCTTGTATTGAATGCCAAAGCCGGATAGCTCTCTTGCCCATTTGATGAGCTGCCGGATTGCTCAAATTTTTCCAATGCTTTCTCCAATGGTTGGTCGGTTAAGACCGTCACGGGATGTGCGTCGAAGTAAGGCTTCAGTTTCCTTGCGGCAACGACGACGCAAAGAAAGGTCGCTTTTTCAATCGGTGGGTAATTCCTTTCGGCGGGCAACAATGTATGGGTGACAAAGTAGATTGGGTGTTGCTGTTTGTCTTCTTCTCTCGATGATCACAAGATCGACCGTGGCCGAGGTAACTGCTATGTATAGACATAGCGTCTCCCCCAGCATCGGCCTGGACAGGGTTGGGAGAGTTTGAAGATGAGCTTTCAGTTTCTTGAAAGCAGTGCTCTGTACCTCCCCCCAGCTGAAGTCCTTATTTCCCTTCAACACTTTGAAGAATGGGGTGCTCTTGTCGGCTGACCGAGAGATAAAACGGGCTAGAGCCGCCATCCTCCCGGTCAACATCATAACCTCTTTTCGATTCCTCGGCTCCGGCAGGTCCAGGATTGCTTGGACTTTCTCTGGATTGGCATCAATTCCCCTGGCGCTGACAAGCACGCCGAGGAACTTACCTGACCGGACACCGAAGTTGCATTTCATTGGGTTAAGTTTCATCTTGTATTTCCTCAGTGAAAAAAATGTCTCGTGTAAATCGGCTAGGTGCTCGCTGTCAGACTTGCTTTTTACAATAGCATCGTCGACGTAAGCCTCAATGTTTCGCCCTTTTTTATTTTGGAACACTTTGTCCACCAGTCTTGTGTAAGTTGCGCCGGCGTTATTTAAACCGAACGGCATCATTTTAAACATGTATGTGCCGTTACCGGTGATGAACGCGCATTTAGGCATGTATTCTTTGGCCATGAATACCTGATGATACCCTGAGAAGGCGTCCAGCAGGCTCAGCATAGTGTAGCCTGCCGTGGCGTCGATTAAACTATCTATTCGAGGCAAGGGATAACAATCTTTGGGGAACGCTTTATTAAGATTGGTAAAATCTACACACATCCTCCACGCCCCCGATGATTTCTTCACCATTACAACATTGGCTAACCACTCAGGATAAGTACAAGGCATGATAAAGCCCGCCTCTAGTAATTTATCTACCTCGGCTTTGATGGCCTCATCCTTCTCGGCTGAGGAGTTCCTCATCTTCTGCTTGACAGGGCAAGCGGTGGAGAGTACGTTCAGCTTGTGAACAATTACCTCCTGGCTCACGCCTGGCATTTTGGCTGCTGAGTAAGCGAAGACGTCTTTGTTCTTCCTCAGCAGGTCTAGGAGAGCGGCCCTGAATTTTGGCTCCAGTGTTGACAAAGCGATTACGGTGCGCCCGGGTCAATTTCCACTTCTTCGGTCTCCGCTCCTTCGACCATGCCGACAGTGGCATCCATGAGGTCGCCCTCCTATTGTAAGGATGGGCTTTTTCCCTTCTCTGACTTCTTCGCCACTTTGAGGGATTGCATGTTGCACCCTCTGGCAGATATCTGGACGTTGACTACTTCGTCTTTTTCGTTCTTTGAGACGAGCTTATGCGCTTCCCCCCGGTCCGAGACATACATTAGTGTCAGGGCCCGGATTGACATTACTACATCGGCCTCGCTCAGAGTGACTCGGCCTATGAGAACGTTGTAGGCGGATGAGCCGTCAATGACCACGAACTCAGATAGGACATTCTTAGCCGCATTCCCCTCGCCGAACATCACCGGCAGTCTAATTGACCCCAGGGGTACCAGGCCGGCCCCGGAAAAACTGTACAATGGATTGGTGCAGGGGCTTAAGTCCTCAATCTTCAGACCGAGATTGAGAAAGCACTCCCTGAACATAATGTTCGTGTAGGCGCCTGTGTCAATCAGGCACCTCTTGACCAGGTGGTTGGCTATGTCCAAGTGGACTACAAGTGGGTCGCTGTGCGGGGCGATGATTCCCTCGTAGTCCTTCTTCCCAATAGTCATATCGGGGATGTTGGAAGCGGGGATCGCTGTTTTGGGCACAAAGTTGATGGCCTGATATAGCTCGTTCAGGTGCCGTTTGTGCCCATGAGCGGACCCACCGTTCTCGTTGCCCCCGATGACAACATGGATTACTCCTAATCGTTCAAAGACGGATTTTTTGTTTGAGCCGCCGGTATTAGTCTTTTGGCCTCCGGCAACATATTTGCTGAGGCTCCCCTTCCGGATCAGCTCTTCAATGGCATTCTTCAGATGCCGGCAGTTGTCGATTAAGTGACCAGGGTGTGGCCGTGGTACTCACGATCTTGGTTCGTGTCACCGTCCCCCCTCGCCTTGGGAGGCCTTTCCCACTTCTGACCCTCGTTCTTGCTCAGGGAGAAGACCTCGGCGGCAGATACGACCAGGGGGGTGTGACCATTGTACCGCATTTGGTAGTACGGTCCCGAACTCCCCCCGGCGCCCGCCGAGTTCTGTTTCCTGGCGGACTTGTCAGACCGTGACCTATTATTGTCACGGCGTCCTTCATCCGGGTTGTCCTCCTGGCGGCTCTTTCTTTCTGAGTGCCCGGCCTCACTGGGGCCTACCCAGGTTTTGTGATAGTCCTCCACCTTTATGGCTTGGTCGGCCATCTTCCTGGCGGAGTCTAGGTTCAGGCCTCCGCACTTGATAAGCTCGTTTTTTAAGTCTCCTCTCGGGAGGCCTTTCATCGTGTCGAAGGCCGCCGGTTCATTGTTCAGCTCACGAATCTGCTGAACCTTGGCGTCGAACCTCTTCACATAACTTCGGAGAGACTCGCCTCCCTCCTGTCTGATAGTCAGGAGATCCGATGTCTCGACGGCCCTCCTCTTATTGCAAGAATACTGGGCCAAAAATGTGTCCCTTAGGTCGGCATTACAAGAAATGTTGGAAAATCAAAGTTCAAAAATGAAATAAAGAAAGGTTCATACCTGACGGCCTCGACCCCCGACAAGTGCCTCGACGGCAGTAGCTCGCAGCCGGTTGGCCACCCTCCATAACGCCACAAACCGAGACGGCGCAACCTGCATTTTCAAAAACAAGTTCTCAATAACTGAATAAGTTCAATCAAATGTGTTCTTACACAAAACATCATGCAAATTAGAGGCTCACCCTCCGAATCAGATGCTGCCAATCATCCAGGCCAGCATCCGTCACAGCTACGTCAAAGTCACGCAGCTCGGAGATCGTCGTCCTCCCGGTCGCGTCAGTGTACTCGAGGGTCTCGGGGTACTCTGGGGGCTCGATGCCCGCCGCCTCGACCTCCTGCAAAGTCAAATGATTCTCATTAATCGATGATCATTCATCGTATTCTCAAAATCAAAAATATAGAAGAGTAAGATGCTCACCACCACCGGCCAGTACGCCAACCTCCCGTAGAGGAACGCCGAGTAGTCCTCGCCAGGAAGAAGGAGGGCGTCACCACCAACGCCAGCCAAGTCGGCCTCCTCTCGGCCTCGAAGGCTCCCCGAACATCGTCCGGGAGGATCGATGGGAACCGTCAAAACATCCGAGAGCACCGACGAGCCAAGCGCTCGCCCAAGTACCACACAGGACCCATCGACGTCCTCTCAAGCGGCCCCGGCTCGAGCTCCTAGGTCGAAGGACCTCAGCCACAAAAGGAGGCGCTCCAGCGTACTCCGCCCAAGGCCTGGGCACCCACTGGGACAAGATAAACAAGGACTCATTCTTATGATCGGTCTAAAAAGTAATGAAGAAGCAAAATGAATACAAGTGAGATGCTCATGCTGTCCAGCTGAAGAGCGTTCACGTCTCGCCGGTAAACACCGTGAGAGGAGCGTTTGCTCCTCGTCCGACACATCACCCAATCCCTCACGACGGGATAGGCCTTCTCCAACGGCTCCGTCCTCTTGGGCGAGAGGCTCGGAAAGTAGGAGTACACCAACGCCTGTGAAGCAAGATGGTCAATAAACGATCTTTCATAATTTAATAAGGAAAAGAATCGATTTTAGTTTAAATGAAGGTTCATACCTCCAGCAGTAGTCCAGGTCCGACGGCACCAGGAGAAGTCCCCTTCTCCATCAACTCCGGACGAACCATGGCCCTCATGAAGCGGATGAGGACCGCAAAGCCAGCAGTGACCCAGTCTCAACGTCCTAGGGAGCTCAGGTCAGAAAGTAAGGGAAGAAGCTTCGTCGACAGCCTCTCTCCCTTGTCTCCGAGGTAGATCGAAGACAGAAACCACCAAAGCCACAAGCGGGCCCTCTGCTCCGCTGTACAGGGAGGAGGAGCCGTCTCTCTCCCGTCGATCACCACCAGTGCCGGGGTCTTCCCCGCAAAGTAGTCTCGGACATAAGAACTAGGCACCAAACCAGGCACTGTAACAGCCTTCGGCGACAAGTTCCAGCCGATCAACCTCCTAGCCTCGGCCGAATCCACCCTCATGGCAGTCTCCGGCCACTCCACAGTCTCAGTCCCACACGGCAGACCAGAAATCATGTCGTAGTCCTTCAACGTGAGTCCCACCTCACCAAAAGGCATGTGAAAAGTGGAAGTCGTGTCCCAGAATCGGTCCAAGAAAGCGCGGACCAGGCTAAGGTTAGCCCGCAGCTTCCTCTTCGCGATATCCCTCCAAGCCTGCACCAGGGCGCCAAACGCCCCCCGCTCGATCATGGCCCGCTCCTCCGCCGACAGCCTCTCGTAGCACTCCATCGCCATCGTGTAGCCCGAGAATGACCTGATGTTCCCGGCCTCCTATTGTGATTTGAAACAAAAGCTATCTTTAGTTTGAAGGAAAATTGGAAAGGATATGAGCAAATCAAATGAAAGGAGATGAGTGATGAGTAATGAATTCAATATTACCAAGCTCTTCACCGTCCTGTAGGACAGGTGACCCTCTGCAGCCCAAAGCAAGTGCTGCTTGTCCCCAGTCTCGGCCACGCGGTGCTCCCCTCAGCTGACGACCGCCTCGTCCAACGTTGGCCCGCCTCGGGGCCTCCTCCTCCTCAACAGCCTCCTCCTCCTGGACCTCGTCACCAGCAGCCATCACCGCAGCGGTGAAAGCCTCCTCCAAAGCCTCCTCGATAACACGAGAAGTGTCAACAGCAGTGTCTATCTCCATGGGAGCTCTCCCAGAAGTAGAAGCCTCATCACCTGCAACTTTAAAGTAAATTTAGGCCGCGTCACGTGACGACAGGCCTTGATTAGGGATTTTCGAGCTTTCGGAAGCCCTGAAATCGCTCTTTTCTCGCCATCTTTGGCTATATTCTCACGAACCCGATCACTCATGTGGTAATTAGGGTCAAGTCAAGCCTAATTTGGAGCCTAGTCATGGGCTCAAGTCGAAATTTCGGCAGCATTTCGTTATAACGGCGATTATGCCCTAGAAAAGTGTCCTGAAAAAGCCGTCACAAACCAAAATTCCGAGATGGTAGGAAGTTTACTCATCATTCAAGGATCCCAAATATCAAGTTTCATCGCAAATGGGCAATCCTAAGGCCATTTTCGAAGCAATTTACGGTTTAGCTGTGAAACCGTCTCAAATTCACTCAAATGCTCAAAACTCAACGAAAATTCGAAATGAATACATGGTTATGATCCTTATATTACCAATTAACCATTCCTAATATCAATTTTAAAAGGCAAATCCGTTTGGGGGAAAAGCCCCAAATTTTCGAATTAATTTGGTTGAAAACCCTAATTTTTTCGATCCAAATTAAGCAAAATGCGGATGTATAAGCAAGAATGAGACACATACCTCGATTAGTCATGATTAATGCAAGTTATTGGATCAAATTTTGGCGGAAATGGTTAAGATTTGAGAGAGAAATGGATGAATTATGTTTCGAATAAATGAATTGAAATCCCTCTGTTTATCGCGTTTTTACGCAGAAAAGACACACTCAGGAATAGACGCAACAGGCGCTGCGCCTCTTCCAAGAGACGCAGCTCTTACTGTGCCTCTTCCTGAGGTTCCCTTCATACGAGTTTTCAAAAATTCGTTATGAGTTCGTTACTTGTGGGCCCATCCTTGGTGCGCCTCTTCCCCAATGCCATTTTGTTTTTTGGCCCGTTTGACGATAATTCTTCGTTCAGACCCGCATCTCTAAGCCAACTGCAGACTGTTATACGTTATTTATCGCTTCCAAGATCTTGCTTGTCACAACGAGTAGGTGTTCCCTCATAGGTGTTTCGACACGCCATTATTAAGTTTCCCCAGCGAGAGTACACGGATAAACTTTCCCTCTCGAGACATGGAGATCAGTTCCCGATTAAGTTCCCCAACGAGAGTTCACGACCGACGGTCACTTCCTCTCGAGACATGGAGATCAACATCGAACCCGAATTCTTTCGAAGTTTGTTTGAAGCTGAACACAAACAGATTTCCCCCAGCAGTTCCAGACTGTGTCCTGCTGTCTTCCCTAAAATCATCGTTTTCTTATTATCCTTCAGACGACCCCTTTCAGTCCTTTGGGTTAATCCTTCCTTTAGCCTTTCCTTCGGTCAGAGATAGCCTTCAGAGTTAGTCTTCAAAAGTATTAAGAAGTTTCTTCAGAATCCTTGTGACCCCTAATGCCTCCAGACACCAAGTTATCTTCAGACCAAAGAGTTTTGCCGAAGCGTCTTCAGTCCCGTTTCACCTAGGGGTATCTCAGGTATGATCTCTTATTATGGTTGGCGAGCCTCCTTACGTAGTCTAATGGACTTTAAACGACCCTCCCCGATAGGCGACAGACTCTAAAATGTTCCCGACGACAGGTCCTTGGCTCAAACCCCTTTAGCCGCCTCGCGTCGCCATAGTCGTCAGGTTGTAATCTTCGATTGACCTGATGGCTATACTTTGACTTTCACCTTGTCCAAGCCTCAGTCAAAGTGGGGGCTCTGTAGATACCTCATTTCTGCACCTCCCGCAAACCACCCGGTGATGATTGGGCCGCATGTTTGGTACGCGGAACGATTTGTGACAGTTCGTAAGTTTATCGTCAAGTGATTGCTCAAACACTAATGTCTACCTCTTAGTTGTCATCTACGTGCCGATACGGTCGTTTTTGCAGTAATTAGAGTACATTTGGAGTCCGGGCCTAAACCGTCTTCATTTTCTGATAACCGTTAAATCCCGAGTCAGAATGTTCTGGAATGTTCCGGATATTTCTATTCCATATTTTATAAATATTTCACAATCTTTTAATCTTTGGTAAACAATTTCCCGTAATATCCATACAAAATATTAAGGAAAACCAAATTATCCCGTCATTCCATAACTTAAACGCGGAAATATTTCTTCTGCAGGAGGAAACCGCTTAGGAACAGACGCAGCAGGTGCTGCGCCTCTTCCAAGAGACGCAGTGACTGCTGCGCCTCTTCCTTGGTCCTCTTCTGCGTATTTTTCGTATCTTTTTCATATCTTTTCGAGATTCACTTCCAAAGTCTCTCCGAAAACCCTATTCCTTCACGTGATTAGTATAAATAGGAGCCTTCGCTCCTCATATTTCTCACGCGAGTGTCCGACCTTCTCTTCTCCCTTTGCATTCTAGACCACTTTCTTACTTTTTGGCGTCTACGTGCTTGAACATTCGACCACGTAAGCTTGGATCCTTCTGAGTACCAGCCTCGTTTGCATGACCGACCAATTTGACCAACTCCACAATAATCAACTTTAATTAATCTTAATCGTTTTCCTCTTACGAGGGCACTTTCGTTACATTCGAGTCGAGCATCACTAATCATAAACTTAGTTCATCTCGTTTCGTCAAACATGTAAGTCTGATGGTGTAAATCTCTCCTTTATTTATTGTTATTTACTTTTTGTATCATTAATGTAAGGTTTATGTCGAGAATACTTCTAAAACCGATTTGTAAAACCTCGTTTAAAACCCTTTTTACGGATTACCAGAAGACAAACCGTCGAGAAAGGACACAGCAACAGCTGCGCCTCTTCGAAGGAGCGCAATACCTGCTGCGCCTCTTCGTGAAGCTGCCGCAGTTCCTGCTTCCTTTCTTCTTCCTTCGTCCTCTGTAAATTCGTCTTCTTTATTTGTTTCGTTTGTTTTTGTCAATTCTTCGACATAATAACATAATCATCTCACATGTATATTATTTATCATTCATTAACAAATATAGTTCATCATTAATCCGACTTAAATCCCTTATAATCCAATATTTGCGGGT
This sequence comes from Silene latifolia, assembly GCF_048544455.1. NCBI lineage: Eukaryota > Viridiplantae > Streptophyta > Magnoliopsida > Caryophyllales > Caryophyllaceae > Silene > Silene latifolia. The sequence goes on from NC_133536.1 coordinate 54,959,995, forward strand.
TTTCGTCATTAAAATCAAATCCGGGTTGTAGAGATTCGATTTGTTCATATTGAGTTTCTGGAATTCGATCTTTGATATATTTTCATCTGTTTATTGTCATATTCATCATTAATTCGTCATTAATTCATCATATTTAACCTAATTAATTTTGTTTAGTTCACTCATGTCATTAATCAATCTTTCATTCATGTAATTAATTCGTTTACATTGGTTTCATCCATGTTTTATCGTTTTTATGACTCATTCACATGTAAATAATATATTAAATCACTTTTATCCGAGTCAATTGTTCATAATCAATCATTAAATTCACCCACGAATACTAACGATTTGCAGTTCCGGCTTCACAGCTAGAACTCACCCTTGGAACAGACGCAGCATCTGCTGCGCCTCTTCCAGAGGGTGCAGCTCTGCTGCGCCTGTTCCAGGTTGACTTCTGTCTCTGAACTTCCGTTCTGCCTTGACCTAGTTTAATTAGTTTACGTATTTAATTAACTATTAACCGTATTATCACCTACTGATTTGCTCGTTGATTCATTCCTTTATTCTTTTTCCCAAATTATCCGTTTTAAAGGTATTTTCGACATAAATCGCTAAACCTATTGTAATTATTGTAATTTTAATTATTGTAATTTTCTTTATTGTATTTATCATTGTATTTTGTATCATTTGTATGCTTCACATATAATTGAACATAAATTCCCAACTTCGACCTAATTGTATGCTAATTAATTGTTCACCGACTTAGTCTAATCTTCACATGCTAGGATTAAAATTTGGATGTTGCATTGCATCCATATAATCGACGATATATCGAGTATGAATAACTTACCTAATCATTAGTAGATGCCGCTATCGAGGCGGGCGGGATTAGGTGTTCGATCAAAAGAGCTTCCTAATACGTACCCTCACCCCTTACTCCAGATCTCTGTGAACATCCGTGTTCATTGGCATCCACGAGAGTCATTCTAGACATAGAATGCTAAGGGTAACGATTGCTTAGTGTTCATGTCTCTACTTTGTGTCTTGACATGACACGAGGTATTCGAACGGTTCCAATTTCCCATAAAAATTGGTGGCGACTCCACAAATGCAAACGCTTGTTTCCCAAGCGCCCCCGTGGCCCATTGTCCACACATGTATATGGTTAATACAGGCTCTATACGAAACTGTTAAACGAGATTTTTATGTAGAAAAAAGAACTATGCATCAGTTGATGGAAGATGGTTAGCAACTGAAACTATATATACATATTTGCCTATTTCGCTAGAGTGTTTTGAGAAATTATTCCAGTTAAGTGGCATCTCATGCTCTCACTGCTATGTCGTGTTTGTCTACTCTAGAATCTATCTTTGATGTTCACTTCTACAAGGTTGAGAAACTAGAGTACTTGTTGTAGCCTTCTACTAGATGTAATAGATTTCACTAATGTGCAAAATCTGATGGACTACCAAGGGTTAGGCCAACTCTTACTCAAGGTATATGTTATGAAACAAAGGCAACCTCTTTCGGGTGTTGGGCAACCTCTTACTCAGGACACGTTGTTGTCTTTTTCAGTTGGCTAATTTATTGATATCATTTTTGTAATACCCGCCCTGTTAAGGACCCGTTGATTGACCTGTTGACCATGAGAAGCCCTTAGCAAGGGAGATAAGGGGATAATGTGTGGTCATCGTAACTTGTTACTTGACCTAGTAGAGGTCACACGGTCGAGTAACTGTGGAACTCGACCGAGTGTTGCGTACTTGGCCGAGTATGTCCATACTCAACCGAGTATCGCGTCTGACAACGTGTTGATATAAAACATGGAGACTAAACATAATTCATTTCCATGATTCATTTTACCTTTTCTAAACCTAATTCCCCTCTCTCCCAATTCTCTCATCTCTCTCTCTCTACCAAACATGAGTAGCCTTGGACACTAATCCGGGAAGGGAAATAGCATATGCATTAGGTCATCGAGTCGGGTTGTCGCCGTCATTGGCATCGGGTTGTTCTTCAAGGTGAGTTTGTGAATAATTGTCTATCTTGCAGTAGATCTTGAATAACTTAGTGATAGGGCAGGGTTGTTGTTTGTAGGGTACAATATGGAGTCTTGCTTGACGTGGTATGGTTGATGCGTCTCTATGGAATGGTGAAAAGGTAGGGTTTCCCTACTCAGTTGGTTGTATAATTAATTATAAGATATGATTGTGGTTGATTGTTTAGTGTTGTCATCATTGTGATTGAGTTTATATTGCTGATTGGTTATTGTTATGGGACCATTTTTGGGAGGTGGTTCCAACCCCATGTTCGCCTTTTGTGGCTCCTGTCAGAAGGGGGATGTGCACATAGCACATTAATGATCTGGGTTCGCTCGTCGCGATGAGCGAGGATTTGGTGGGAAAGGCTGCGGTCCCCACTGGCGGTGTGGGTTTCCCGTTACAATGGGAACCTGGCAGGGCCACACACTTCGGTGTGTAGTCGGTTACTGGTTACTCTTGGAGTTTGGAGGATGGATTGGTCTCAGTTGATAGGATTGCGTTTATTGTGAATCCTTATTTTTACTGTGCAGTTGACTGACCCGGTTTATTGTTTCCAAAATTGTAGTGATCCATTCGGGGATGGTGAGTAGTTGGCTTAGCAGGTATTGGATGTTGATGTTGCATGCGAGATATGGACGAGACCGAGACGTCACACTGTTTTGGCTAGCTTCCGTTGTCATTTTAAACTTTAGTTATTCATTTAATCTCTTTTCGGAGTTGTATTTCATTTTGGTTTTGTAATTGATTAAACAGTAGAATACATTTAATAAATATTCTTTTATGGTCTATTTGATATACTTACCTCGGGCAAACGAGATCGTAACATTATTTCTTATTTGGGAAGGCCTGGTTAAGACTCCTTGGTTAGTGGGGGTGTTACAAAGTGGTATTGGAGCTAGGTTTTGGAACCTCAACCAATGAACCAACTGAATGTAGGGTGTCAAATTAAAATGAACCTGGTGTATGTGTGTTGGGAGCCTTCTTATGTCGGTTTTGGGGTGAAAAGGCGCCCTCATCTCAGAATTCTAGCCCCGACATGCTTAAGCCATCAACCCCGCGCGGGAAGATATATGGGATTATGTGTGTGCTTGCTGGTTGTGCGATGTGTGGTCCTCTTGGGTTTTATATTGTGTTTGGTGTAAAAGTTGAAACAGTTATGATACAAGAGATGGTATGTGATTGTGGACGTGAATGAACTTGTGTGATTAGCTTAGAGTCTATACATGTTGGTTATGACAAAAGAAGAAACGGGTGGTGTCCACCGTATAGTATATAAATGTGTTTATATTATGTGTGAGTGACTTGTGATATGGTTTTATGAAGTAAATGGAGTGGATACTTGTATGCATATAACATCATTGGTAGAATCAAGTTTGAATATTATAGGGAGGGCGTAACATGGTAAGTTTGCGAAAAGAATTATGCGGGGTATGATGTATTTTGTGCTAGTAAGTCGAATAGGTGCAAATGGTTGATAAATTGCATGGTGAACGATAGAAATAGAACCAAAAGGTGACGAGTTTTGAATAAGTTTAGACTCCGAACAATGTTTATCGTTTGCAGGGAAGATTCTATGTGAAATTTACAATTTCCGTCACTGTTTGAGGGTACTCGACCGAGTACGACCTACTCGACCGAGCATGTTTATGCTTGGCCGAGTACTCTGAAGGTAGTAGATCATGATATAATATGAAATTATGAGTACTCAACCGAGTAGGATCGAGTACTCGACAGCGTAGAGGCTACTCGGCCGAGTCGGTTCCGTACTCGACCAAGTACCTCAAAATATGCCGGTTCAGCGTTAAAATTTCCGGAACCCTATAACCACACAACTCTCCTTATTCACGCCTCCTACTCTTCATTATACACTTATTTTTTTTTCTCTCAAAGTTTTCTCTCACAAGATAAACTTTGGTGATTTTTCTATCCTGCTCTCGGATTCATCCTCTTGCCTTTCACTCTTTCAATCAATTCCGAATCTAAGGTAATGTGTCTTAAAAACTCCTTGCTTTCGTTAAATTGATTGTATAAGTTGCCCAAATCTAGGAATTTTAATCTTTAAATTCAAACATTCATGTTTGAATGTTACTAAATGGGTAGTAGTTACTTCAATTAATCGGTTTACATATGGAAGAGACGATTTCTAAGCCCAAAATTCCCAATTTTGTAACAAAAATTTTCTAGGATTTGCCCCAAAATTTTGATTTTTGTCACTTAGACTCCTTGTAGGATACTTATAGAAGTCAAATTAGTGTTGGTAATGCTCTACCAAATGACTACCTTGTGTATTTTGATAAAAAAAAATCCGTCTTAAACTTCGTCTTAAAAAGGAGAATAAAAGCTGAATTTTTTGTCGTAATAGTGTGTGGAATCCGGATAATTTTTGCTGAACTTGTATTCTTGCAGCATGCCAAAAGCTAGAGCACCTCCCAAGAAGAGAACCCACGCCAATATCGTGGTGGAGCAGGGACTATTGAGTGAGGAGCAGCTTGTTCCTCCGGTGGACCAATATCCGACGGTAATATTTGCCGACTTTGAGCAGCGGGCTGCTTTTGTAGCCTTAATGAGTCGTACCATGAGGCCAACCCGATGTGTGGATTCGGAAATCTTGAAAGACTTGGGAATTGAGTCGGATATAATGCATATATTCAAAATCTTGGGAATGGAGGGGTTGTATCACCTCCGTAAGAAGTCCTACCCTTTTCTTACCTTGGTATTTATGAGTTCATTTAAGTATGATGTGGGTTAAAAGACCGTCTATTTCCGTCTCTTGAACACCAACCATTCTTTGACCCTTGACCAGTTTGTCAAGCATTTGAGGTTGGAACCTGAGAAGGAGTGGTATCTCAGTGATGTAGCGACGGAGAGCAGGGCACCTCAGTACCTTCCTTACTTTACCGACTGATCTGCCCCTACCTCTAGCACCATGTTAATCAATAATGTCCAACACGTTTCCCTTCGCATCTTCTTGAGGATGTTGACCTGCTTGCTTTACGGTCAGAATGCCGCGAGCAAGTTAAACAACCATTAGGTGATGCTTTTGACGTCTTACCCCAACCCCCTTCAGAGGGAGCGTTTCTACTACAGTGCTCCCAACGTAATGTGTGCAAGTCTAGCACTTATGACCCGCTCCAAGAACTGTTACCTTAGCTGCGGGGCCATAGTGACCGATTGTCCCAGAGACTGACCGACTTTGTTTCCTCTGCCGAGTCGACTTCCGCCTTGTTTGAGACTGCCCCTACCATAAATAAGGCTTACTTGTGCCACGTGAAGTAGTTGAGGAGTTTGGACGATGGATCCTTAGCGTGGAGGGTAAACGGAACTAAGTGGATGAGATCGCCGGATGCAGAACACCTACCCGTGATACACCACTTTCCAGAGTATGACCCGGGGAGTGGGGAACCCAATCCCTAGTCACAGTTCTACCTCATCTCCCTCGAGATCCTTCTAGACTTGCCTGAGCCGGTTATAGCTTCTAGTCGGCAGAAGGTCGTTCCGACAGCTCGTGAGACCCGAGGAATAGGGGGGATGGGGGAGGCGGCGACGGAGACACCTTACACCCCACCGAGCTTCTACCCGTACCATTACCCGTCCTATCCTACAGTTCACGACCCTAGGATGCAGGTTAGCAAGCTCACGGAGAGGATATCCATCACTTTGGTGATGAGGAACATGCATGAGATGACGACTCTTCAGAATGTGGGGACCGACCTTGCGCAGCCAGTGTGGTGGAGAGGAGTGGTAGATGACAGCAAGGTGTTCCATAGCTATGGAGGGACCGCACTACATGGAGAGCTCCGGATAGCTAGGAGTATGGTTGCCTTCAGGGCCGTGGGGAGCCAACTATGGTAGTCAGCTTGATGAGGCAATGAGATGGGTTGGTTGTGACTATGCTGCTGGAGCATACCAGAGAGCTGGGACATCGGCCACGGGTGGTGGAGATGACATGGATGATGATGTGGGCGGAAACCCTTGAGCTCTGTTTATTTGTGTTTTTGTTTTAGTTAGATGTTGTTGCAGATTTATTAGTACTCTTTGACATTTGAATTAATTCGGATATGTGTAATCTGGCCATAAGGCCATGACTTTACTTCCCTAGGTTGCGTGTGTTTAAGACTTGATTTCCTATGTTAGTCGATGGTTGAACTTCGTATTGCAGGTAAATGGTTGTATTTTCAAGGCGTCAATCAAGGAAAAAAATCGAGTTCTGCCTCAAGGTACTCGGCCGAGTACTAACTACTCGAGTGCTCTCTGATACTCGACCGAGTAAACTGAGCTGGAGTTCATACTTTGATTCATAACCCAGTTGCTTGGTTGTATGCGTTTGTTAAGTTTTGGCATTTGTTTCTTGATGCGGTTTATTGGTACCAAGGTGCGTAGATGATATGGTATTAGTGTGACAGTATTGTGATGATCCAATAACATGGTTGAGATTTGAGACGGATGTGAAATGTTAATTGGTGTGAATAGAAATATAGTAATCATATGGTACTAGTTGGTGTTGTGAATTGCATACGTCTTTACAAGCATATGTGATTCGAAGTTATGTTAATTCCGCTTCATACAAATATGGTTACATTAGATCAATTTCGTTCATGCTTATAATTGTTAGAAGAGGTGATGATTGCTTTCGTTAATTATTGTGTTCAAACGTTTATACCTTCCTTCTACAGTTGGGAGTGAACTTCGGGGACGAAGTTCCTTTTAAAGGGGTAGATAACATCGCGGCAAAAGAACTTGCAAAAACTTTATTAAACTGTTGCTTTTAATCCTTTAAACTGTGGCTCTAATCTTTTAATCGTTGCCATTTAAATTATTTTAATCTTATCAGCTTTGTTTTCTAAACGGTTTAGTTGAAGGGCATGGTGGTAATGTAGTTGTTTGGATAAATGCTAATTTTACTTTTGGCAAACATTGGTTTTATGGTCGTTATAATCATGTCATGGTAACTTTGTGGTGTTAGGCATGTAATAGTATTTACCACTTTGGGTGACGGTGTAATAACCTTGTAGTATATACGTTGGTGTTATTGATGATTGCATGGTACCGTGTGACCTTTCATGTTGCCTTGTGCGCTACGGTTGGTGTAGGATGAATTTCGGGGATGAAGTTCTTTTTAAGGAGGGAAGACTGTAATACCCGCCCTGTTAGGGACCCGTTGACTGACCTGTTGACCATGAGAGGCCATTAGTAAGGGAGACAATGGGAGACTATGTGGTGATCGAAACTCGTTACTCGACCTAGTAGAGGTCACTCGGCCGAGTAACTGTGGTACTCGACCGAGAGCAGCGTACTCGATCGAGTATCGCGTCTGACATCGTGTTGATATAAAACACGGAGACTAAAACTTAATTCATTTCCATGATTCATTTTACCTTTTCTAGACCTAATTCCTCTCTCTCTCTCTCTCTCTACCAATCATGAGTAGCCGTGAACACTAACCCGGGAAGGGAGATAGCCTATGCATGAGGTCATCGAGTAGGGTTGTTCTTCAAGGTGAGTTTGTGAATAATTGTCTATCTTGCAGTAGATCTTGAATATATTAGTGATATGGTACGATTGTTGTTGGTAGGGTACAATATGGAGTCTTGCATGACGTGGTATGGTTGATGCGTTTCTATGGAATAGCGAAAAGGTAGGGTTTCCCTACTTAGTTGGTTGTATAATTAATTATAAGATGTGATTGTGGTTGATTGCTTAGTGTTGTCATCATTGTGATTGAGTTTATATTGCTAATTGATTATTGTTATGGGACCATTTTCGGGAGATGGTTCTGTTAGGTTCTTTAACCCATATATTAGGCTCTTCTAATATAGATCTAAGTTACTAGTTAATATAGATTATTAGAATCTAGTTGCATGCAAACAAAAACAAGAATAAAGAGAGAAAACAATGTTTTCCTTACATTGTGAAGGACGGATTAATGGGCACAAGGTAGGACACCTTCCTAACCTTGTTCTTGAGCTTAACAAAATGGATGATCCTCCAAGTTTCAAATTAGAAACTCTCCTTTTGATTGCACCCAAGACATCCCCATAACACTAATAATATTATTAACAAGATAATATTAGTAGTAACCTTAAATTTATTCTAATAATATTATTATTACTACACTAGTAATGTTTTTGTGATAAATTAGAATTTCCTAGAACAAATTTAAGCAAAAAACTATTTTTATGTGAGAAGGTCTTTTAGAGAGATAAGCATAAAAAGATAAGAAGTTTAATGAAAAATGAGAACATCACATGCTCATAAGGGGAGGGGGAGACCGGTTTTTCCACCCTTGGTTAGGGTGAGTGGTTTGCTTTTTGTCTTACCCAAAAAACTAGGGTAGGTTTTTAGGTCATAGGTATTATAATTATGTTTTTACAATTAAAAACAATCAACCACCAAAAACCCTACCAAAACCGGTTTCCTACACTAAAATGGACCTCCATTTTATCTTTGTAATTTGTCATTTGTAATATATTGTGACATGTGACATGTAACATGTAACATGTCATTAGACATATTAATGCATATTAAACAAATTAAATATCATTATATATTAAATAAAATCACATATAACAAATCAAATAGTAATTCATAATTACATGGATGTAAAATGGGTTATTTTAGATTGAGTTAATATAATCTACAACAATTTGTAATTATAACTAACTAATAATTCTTATCTCTATTGTTTCATAAACATTAATCAATTTTAGTAATATAACATTTTAATTACTAAATTGAATCTTATTTAATCATATTACAATAAGATATAAAAATTCTCACTCACAAATAAAATCTGTTCAATTTAAGAAATAAATTAATCTATATCAATATACAATTAATTAACTTTTCAGTTAAGGGAATTGTCCTATAGGTTTGACCTTAAGGGATCAACTGAACACCACCGTCAAACGACAGTAACGTCAAACTCTAGTCAGCCAATCATTACCGATTAATGTTGATCAGTTGACTTAATAATTAATCATCCCTTGTGTATTCTTAATATGAGATTTAAATATGTGATCGCACTATTGTTGAGGACACATACTCCAACAATCTCCCACTTGTCCGAGACAAGTGTGCGTCACCAATTCTCTTGTCCTATTATATCTCCCACTCAATGCAAGGTGTCTTGCAGGTCATACTCGCATGTGATCATATCTAGAGTGGTTTCCTCGATCTGGAGAGTAACTGTTTGACCGGAATTATCTACCGTAGATATCTTCCGAGCGTAGCCATGCATTTTCAGTTCACTACTCCTCGAGTGGCCTTGAGATTTAGATAACCCTGACAAGGGGGTGGATAATTCCTATCGCACTGTTCCCTTTGTTCAGCCACAGTTCATGATGACCCAAAAGATGCCCATTTGAACTCCATATTCGGAAGTCGTAGAGCAAAAATCAAAGCCAATCAGAAACTGTGCCGACTTAGGCGAACAGTCTCTAGTTAAAGAATCGACTCAAAAAGAATACTATAGTAGCTCTCGCCACGACCAGGCAATATGAATTACAAGAACTCTATAAGCAGTCACTGCCCGATAGAGTGACATTTGTAATAAAAACTAAATCTATTAAATTACAAAACGGTGATGCGAGATCACAAAAAATTACAACCAAATCGATATTCCCTTACATTACGGGTAATACCGATTAAAAACTAAGGCCATACTAAGACAAATTACATCATTCAAAAATTACATAAATTTAAATGACATTCATCCCTAAAATATGCAACAAAATAATTGTATTCAAACATGCAAAATGAATGTGCCAAATCGCCTTACTAGATTATATCGTATATAGCTCGGTTTTTATGGAAATACGTGATATTTAACTTATTAAAAATCACTAATTAATTCTTAAATCAAATTTAAGCCCAGGTTAATTATCCTAACTGTTTTAGGACTAAAAAATTAGTCTTCACTAAAAATTTGACAATAATCCAACTTGGTTATACATTATAGCTCATAGTTAACCCTTTTACCATAACTTTTATGAAATAAATCCAAATTTAATTACAATAATCTAAAAATTTTAAATTTAAATTTTGAACATTCTGGAATATTACCATGACCTTCATAATGTTAAAAATATGGGTTAAAAAAATTCGAATTAATTTAGAGAAAATTATAGTTGCGATGTATCGGTTTTATCAAATAAAATACCTAAATCATAGAAATTTGGCATGCATTCAAACATATAAAATGCCATATAAATTAATTTAGCTATTTTTGCTTATATAATCTCGATTTAATCCAATTTTAACCATTAAAATCATAAATCATGCAAAATTAATCAAATTGATCTCAAAGTTTACATACAGTAAGTAAAATATGCATGTGAGATCATATTAAAATTTCATGGTCAGATTCGAAGTTTAACTATCTTTAGTTAATAAACCACCATTTTACTCATTAAAATGTTATTATTATACTAAAAATTATAAAAATGAGCAATAAACTTCTATAAACCATCTAAAATGACCTAAAACATTTTAGGACCAGAATGTATATATGCATCAAAAATTTCGTGTATATCTCAACTTACACAAATTTTCCGGTTTTTATTTTAGTCATCTAATAACTCGTAAAAAACGAATAAAACGATTTGCATGCAACAACCAAGGCTCTTATACCACTTGTTATATTCTTTAATCTACATATTAGACTCTTCTAATATCGATCTAAGTTACTAGTTAATATAGATGATTAGAATCCAGTTGCATGCAAACAAAAACAAGAATAAAGAGAGAAAATAATGTTTTCCATACATTGTGAAGGACGGATTAATGGGCACAAGGTAGGACATCTTCCTAACCTTCTTCTTGAGCTTAACAAAATAGATGATCCTCCAAGTTTCAAATTAGAAACTCTCCTTTTGATTGCACCCAAGACATCCCCATAACACTAATAATATTATTAACTAGATAATATTAGTAGTAACCTTAAATTTATTCTAATAATATTATTATTACTATACTAGTAATGTTTTTGTGATATATTAGAATTTCCTAGAATAAATTTAAGCATAAAACTATTTTTATGTGAGAAGGTCATTTAGAGAGATAAGCATAAAAAGATATGAAATTTAATGAAAAATGAGAACATCACATGCTTATAGGGGGAGGGGGAGACCGGTTTTTCCACCCTTGATTAGGGTGTGTGGTTTGCTTTTTGTCTTACCCAAAAAACTAGGGTAGGGTTTTAGGTCATAGGTCTTATGATTATGTTTTTACAATTAAAAACAATCAACCACCAAAAACCCCTACCAAAACCGGTTTCCTACACTAAAATGGACCTCCATTTTATCTTTGTAATTTGTCATTTGTAATATATTGTGACATGTAACATGTCATTAGACATATTAATGCATATTTAACAAATTAAATATCATTATATATTAAATAAAATCACATAAAACAAATCAAATAGTAATTCATAATTACATGGATGTAAAATGGGTCATTTTAGATTTAGTTAATATAATCTACAATAATTGATAATTATAACTAACTAATAATTCTTATCTCTATTGTTTCATAAACATTAATCAATTTTAGTAATATAAAATTTTAATTACTAAATTGAATCTTATTTAATCATATTACAACGAGATATAAAAATTCTCATCACAAATGAAATTTGTTCAATTTAAGGAATTAATTAATCTATATCAATATACAATTAATTAACTTTTCAGTTAAGAGAATTGTTCTATAGGTGTGACCTTAAGGGATCAACTGAACACCACCGTCAAACGACAGTAACGTCAAACTCTAGTCAGCCAATCGTTACCGATTAATGTTGATCAGTTGAGTTAATAATTAATCGTCCCTTGTGTATTCTTAATATGAGATTTAAATATGTGATCGCACTATTGTTGAGGACACATACTCCAACAGGTTCCAACCCCATGTTCGCCTCCTATGACTCCCGTCAGCAGGGGGATGTGCATATTAATGATTTGGGTTCGCTCGTTGCGATGAACGGGGATTTGGTGAGCAAGGCTGCGACCCCCATTGGCGGTGTGAGTTTCCCGTTACGATAAAAAACTGGCAGGGCCACACACTTCAGTGTGTAGTCGGTTAGTGGTTATTCTTAGAGTTTAGAGGATGGATTGAGGTCTCGGTTGATTGGATTGCGTTTATTGTGAATCCTTATTTTTATTGTGCAGTTGACTGACCACATTTATTTTTTCCAAAACTGTGGTGATCCATTCAGGGATGGTGAGCAGTTGGCTTAGAGGGTATTAGATGTGTATGTCGCGTGCGAGATATGGACGGGACCGAGACGTCACGCTGTTTTAGCTAGCTTCCGGTGTCACTTTAAACTTTAGTTATTCATTTCATTTCTTTTTGGAGCTGTATCTCATTTTGGTTTTGTAATTGATTAAACAGTAGAATACATTTAATAAATGTTCTTTTATGATCTATTTGATATACTTAACTCGGGCAACCGAGATACTAACGTCCTTACTTATTTGGGAAGACCTGATTAAGGCTCCTTGGTAAGTGGGGGTGTTACGCATGCTCCCATAGGTCATTCTATTAATGGGCGGGCACTCACCTTTTAAGGTCGCGGCAACGGTTATTATGATTAATTATTTTAAAGTTATAACTAGTGAAATATCACACATACGATTGATTGAGGTTATTCACAACGTATATCTATAACACAGACGAGTTTTACATAGATTAATGATAGGGGTGGTCTCAAACGTAGGATACAACATCAAATAATGCTCAAACAAGCAATATTGCACAAGTACTACTCAATATTCCAAATTGTCGTGTTGACATCCAATTTATGCAGGTTATTCAATTTCGTTATTCGGTTCTCAATGTTCACATATAACTGAAACTAGGTCTTCGCATATCAATCAAAACGATGCCAACTGATACCTTGTACCAAGAAATCACATGACCTTTACAATTACGGCTCGACATGACAAGAATAAATTAAACCATAACTCATGATTTAGTTCTTCCAAACCTATGAGCATCGTGAAACAATACTACAAAGACCCTTGGTTGTTAATTGCATTCGCCATTATAAACCGCTTATCACTACAATACTACAAAGACCCTTGGTTTTTAACTCACTTTCCCAACTCGGGTTTGACCTTTAACCATGTTTAACTTGACCAAAATACGAGGTATTACATTTACCTGGTTTGATTGATGACCCGACAATTGTTAAGTTAATATTGATCAAATTGAAAGTGAATTAGTATTTAGTTTGATATGTTTAACATAATAACGAAGTAAATAAGTCAAATAATGTTCGAAAACTAAATTTAATGGTAAAAAATTGAAGTTATGGGATAAAGTAACTAAACCCAATAATGACCTGACCTAGCCCCAACCCTACCCAATACATCAATTGACCCGACCCAATAATGACCCGATCCAAACCCGACTTGGCTCGAAATGATATGCTAACCCGACATATGGCCCGAACTCGATATGCCGAACCTGGCTTGACTCAACCTAAACGCAACCCAACTGACCCGTTTGCCACCTTTAACAGCCTCTCAAATCTATCAATTCTTTTAATCTTTCGAATCTAATAGTATTGTAGAAGAAATATTAATATTTCTACATCTTTTTTAAGTGTTTTTATCCATTTTAGTTAAGGTTTGAGCTTATTTAGTGTTTGCGTTGATGCGCGGTGATAATCATTGATTGTGTTGGAGTCAGACATAGAAGGTGCATCTCTGGGATGGAGGTTCGTGGGCGTAAATTTGGCGCGTAAGGTTGTTTGTTGGGAGGGTATGATTGGTGCAAAAATTTGGGCAGGTCGCTGAAAGGCGTGGCCGAGTTGGTGGTGGGTTGAAATATTGAAAGGGGATGGTGCGATGGAGGTAGGGGTTTTGGGTAGAAGGTGGTACTAGTGGCGGGGTAATACGTTTGTTTATTTTTGGGGGATGGCTATGGGGTAGTACATTATTGATTGTTTTTTACTTTTTAGTTTGTTTTTTTTCTAAAACTTTTCTACGTGGTTCGTGATGTGTTTCATTTTCCATTTTCTTTGTTTGAAATTGTTTATCTTTCACCGCAGTATGTTTTATCGTTGGTGAAATTGAAAAAATAAGTAATTTAAGAGAAAAATATCTGAACTTAAGATTAGCCATCCAACTTACATTTCTTATCACTAACCTTAATTTGTAGAAACAAACTTTACTTCTACTCAAAATATTTTGAGATTTTGATAACAATTATTGCCTCTTCCAACATAGTGCACTTTACTTTATAGGTAGTTATTCTTTTCATCATTTGATCCGATTTATGGTTTTCTTAACCATAATACGATTTATCTTATATTTCAATACTAATGACCTTTTTCCAAGATCTTGTATATAAACCTTATTTCCAGATGACTCTCAAATGCATAAAATGATATTTGAATAAATTTCATTGGGTGCTTTTGATGTCAACCATATGCATTTGAACTTTAATAAATTACACAGATATTTAAAATGCTTACTACAGACGTTATGTAAAAGTATAATTAGTTACCGATTACTTATTTTGGTCAATTTAATATATGTTTCTAGGATGGCACTGCTAATCTAGCTAAGACACCAATAGCTAGAGAATTGACATAGGTACAAGGTTCTTCATAGTTGCCAATATGACGCCTGTCTTCAAAGTTATCATTGCGGTCTGGTCCACCGACAATGGCACCTGTCAGCTCGTTGGGGTTGGGAGCATTTTTAGTGAACCAATCGACAAAACTTCTCGCACAACTAACCACTTCATTCTTGGCCAACACTGGAACTGATGCACCCCTGTGGTGTGGTTGTTGGGGAGGGTTCTTTCCGAATCCTACCATGTATGACCTCTGTTGTGGATTTGTTCCCAATATATAATCCATCTGCCAATTTTTTTTAAATTATTACATCACCATATAACACTCATACTTCTTAGGAATTAGTTTTTATACTCGCTTTGAATGATTAGATGTCAATTGTCATCCTAAGTTTATATCAAAGTTAATTGACACAAGTACCTGTTTCTTAGCAAATGCCATGAGCTCCGCAGGTCTAAATTGTTTGCCACCACACATGACATTTTGGTTGTGTTGGGCAAGTACATCACTATAAACACTAAATGCAAAGGCTGCAGCTGTAGCATACTGCAAGTTTGCACCATCTCTCATATAAAGCAACCCTCCTGGGTACCATAATAACAAAGAGTTATGGAAGCATGCAATAATGTTACCTAATAAAGAACGTTGCTCACTAAAATTATATGGCTAAATTATTAAGAAAGTAGCATTTGGATGTAATGTTGATCATAGTTAATGACGCATGTGACTATGTGAGTACCTTGTGTAAAGTGAGCTTGTGCATAGGGGCTTCCGGGTATTACTGAACATATATAACTATCAACCATATTTTTATACTCCTCAAAAACTTTTTGCCCTTGAAAAAACATCTGCAACCATGTGACTTTGGTAAGATACCAAAATGTAAAGAAAATTGTACGGAGTATTTAGATTACGTGTTATTTCAATGTAGGAAAGTGAAATACAATTGTACATACTTTAGTTCCGTTGTACTTACTTCGGTAAGAAGAATCTGGCTGCCGGCATATTTGAGGTCCCAATTAAATTCACCAACAACGGCATCAACAGACTCTTCCGTGATATAATGTAGGTAAGTTTCGTTTCTTGTGGCCTTGTACAACCATGTCGCTGCCCATTGTAGCTCATCCTATACGTAGAACAATGTCCATCAAATGAATAAGTTTAAAAAGTTAGTAATTTTCTTTGTGAGAAAGACCGGATAAAATTCAAGTAATTTTACGTTGAAGCCAGAATAAGAGCAGTAGAAGGGGCATTCTCCATCATAAGTTCCTCGATAGCTTTTAGCAAATCTAAATAGCTGCAAGGAAGAAAAAATGCTTTATCTTATTAGTTTTATATTCTTTAGTTGATTACAATATCAAAGGATAATGTAGGGTGTGTAATGCATCATGCATCATGCATGGGTATTAGAAAGCTTAAAACCAAAAATCAGTATGAAGCCAAGAAATCACCGATTTAGCCTTATTTAATAGACTATGAGAGTACGCATGGTCTATATCACGAAAGACAATTGAAGATGCAGCCATTGCAGCAGCGGTTTCAGCGGCAATCTCAGAGCCAGGGGTATGTTCATTAATTTGTAAGACTGTACGAGGGGTTTGCATGTTCTCAGGGCGAATCCAACATTGATGATCTTGAACCGGGTCTCCTACTTGAACATATAAACGTTTAGGTCTGGAGCTGGCTTTTATAAAATAGTCAGTGCCCCAACGAATGGCCTCTTGGACATGTTGGAGTTCTCCTGCAGCTTGCAATTGCTTTTGGTACATTATGGCTCCCCATGACAAAGTTGTCACTGTGAATGCCATTGGTAACCCGTATTTGACATTGTCTCCTGCATCATAATATCCCCCTACAAGGTCCACCTACATTTGAATAATTATTAGACTCAATATAAAATGAAATTTCAATATATAAGCAAAACACTAAAGAGATTAATGTACTTACATTGGCAAGTTTGCCATCATCAAGGCCAGAATCACCACGCCAAGGGACCCTATTGTTGAGAGGCAACTTCCCAGATCTTTGACATTCTAAAAATATGATAGATTTGCTTAATGCCTCTTTATAATTGTATCCTTGGGCTTCAACTTTGTCATATAATTCTGTTAAGAGAAAAATCATTATTGTTATACATTTAAGAATGTCTAAAATATTCATATTGTTTTATAAAGAATTCTTCAAACTCTTTAGCTTAGCCAGCTATTGGAGAAGAGAGGAATTATGTCTTAGAATCCTTTATGTTTTCGCCCTTAATAGAGTAGTTAATATATGAAGGATAAGAAGGAACAATTATAGATATGTTGCCGCTTTAAAAGGAATCTCAACTCATAAATTTGGGGGGGGTTATTTATAGATACATATTACTTGATTTTCTCTGTCTCCCTTTATTTTCCTAACTATTTTTAGAAGTGTTTGCGTGATCAAGGATTGAAAAACTATATTTGCAAATTGTGAGGCAAGAGAAAAACAAAATCTCATACTCGTGAAAGCCTAAATAATTACTAGTTTTTAACCCGTGCAAATTGCACGGGTAAGTTATTTTAAATATTGTTATTGTATTAAAAAATTTAAAAACATAATTATCTAAATTATGTATAAAATTTTACTCCGTATTAAATGAGTAAGTGGAATATACATCTGATGTACTACATCAGATGGTATAGTTTTTGAGCATTAAGATAAAGTTTTTAAGTTTCAATTTAAAAATTTTGAGTTTTATTATAAAGTTTTTGAGTTTATTTACTTAAACATTCATCTCTAAAAGTTATATTATAACTCAAAAAAAATTGCATATAAGCTCAGAAAAATTGGATTTTTTGACGTCAGAAAACTAAAATGTAATTTATAAACTCCATCGAACTAAAAAAAATACACAAAAACTCATTGAGTGTAAGGTAATACATCTGATGTACAACTCTTTTCCTCGTATTAAATTTGTTTTCAAGGTAATGATCCATAAACATTTACTCGCGACCTAATTGACCAGTTAATTTAGGATAATCCGACCCAACAAATTTAATCTATGGGTAGAAAAAATTTACATTAAAAAAACTTAAAATAATTATTTGAATTTAGTTTTATAAGTCGTATATATCATTAAAATATTAATATTTATATATAAAATTATTATTAATACGGAGTAATATAGAAGCATCAATTTATCACTTTAAATCACATACATGATTTAAAATTCAATTTTATATAATTTTTTATATAATTTAGTAAATAAAATAATTATTCAAATAACTTAGCTTTTATACTTGATTCCATGTGAATACCGTTATTGATTAATATGGTGAGAATATGATTTGAAGATTTACTTTATATAACAATAAAAGGAGTAAATTACAAATAACTCTCTTATATAATTTTTTATTCAAATAACTCTCGTTTAAAACATGATTGTATACAAATCAATGCCGCTTCATTTATTTTTATAATCGGATTGATTTACCCTATTGATTACATAAACCTTACATCACTACTCATTTTGACCGGAAATAAAATTATTTTAACTCGTATTCTAACACTGATTAGATCCTTTATTCACTGTTACTCGTATTTTATCCCGACCCTCCCAACCCGTTTAACGTAATCCAAATTAACCTGAATTGCAAAATCTGAATGCAACCCTAACAGATTGAACTTAGGCCATTTGAAGGCAACTCGAAATGACTCAATAATTTTTTTTTTTTAAGAAAAACAATATCGGAAATTACCGTATAACAACAAATGTGAAATCCAAAATTGACCCGATCTAGCACGAGTATATGACAAACCAATTCTTATTTATGACGGATACATCCATCTCAAACTTACGACAAGTCAAGTCGTAAAAACAAGATAAAAGTAAAAGATTTGTCTTATATGCTCAAATGAAATGATACTTAACCCGTTTTAATATGAAGACCGGTACTTTCGGCTTAAAAAATACCAAGGGCAAACCTAACAACATATGGAAAATAATTTTTTTACAAACATGTTTAAAATAATACTCATTTACTTAAAATTAGATTAAAATTGTTGTATTAATGTGAATGGGCCAACCTTTCATTTAACTTATTTGAAAAGAACTTAAGAACCCAATTATTTGGCCTAAATCTATACAATATTATAAAAAGGGGAACTTAAAATACCACGTATACAATGCCACCTAGAATTAACAAAAAGCCAAGTCACTTACTACACATGACATGATAAATTTTAATTTGACATGGTGAATAAATATGACATGAATTATCAACTTTTTATTACATGACATTAACTTAAATATATTATTTTCCAAAATTTATGTAAGCCTTACAAATTTACATCAAAGTTTCATATCTATAAAATATTATTAAAAGGCTACCCTAAAATGATCAATTAACGCCACGTAAACAATGACACATATGATCAAAACATGCCACATCAGAAAACCCAGATATTCATATCGTCCACGTGATATACATAACTATATAAGATAACCCATAACTCGCATACACAGACTCTTCATTACTACATACTTCATATAGTTAGCAAATTACAACTCACCACCTACCTAAATAAAAACTAAGTAATAAAGAAATTAAATGAACAGCTCATCATCTCCCTCTCATGCTTGAGTTCCTTCTTAAGTTCAATACTAACGAAACGTCGTTCTATGTACTCAATCTTATGTAGTACTAGGCATCCCATAAACCATTATGCTGCAAAGGTTTGAGAAGAATTAGCTTTAATGAAAGACGTTTAATATTCTAAGACTCATTGAATTGGTTGAAGTTTTATGTGGTGAAGGCGAACAATTGCATATGAAGCTGGTTAGCTGACCATTCATCTCCACAGTAATGAAAGAAGTGCGTTTTCGTCATTTATTCATCTCATAAAATGCCATTCCATATCAATATTTGTTGTTTGTTCCTCCTTTGTGTTAGGTATATCTCCTCCCCTTATTTATTTTGACATGTTTTTGTTGTGCTTGTATTTGTTACGGAGTATCTATTTCCAGTTTTGATTTGTATTTTGACATTCTCTCTCTCTAAACATTTATATAGGATTAATTTTTTTGTCGATTTTGATGGCTAATATTCGATTTCCGCTACAAATTTACTTGTGATGATGTGCAGGTCATCATTGAAAAATACTCAACAACTAACCTTGCTGCAATTGAGAAGAAAAAGTAGGTATAGTTATTCACCTCAACCTTATCAATCTTTTTACTTACGTTTACAAGTTGGATATCGCCATGACAAGTTAAAGAATGCGTGTATTAGCCAAAGGATTTGTTGTTCAATATATCTACAAGTGACAGTCAAATGATTTGTTGTTCTCTAACTGTGTGTAATTTGACTTGGAGTAGGAAATTTCACTTATTGTGCGGTTTAACATTTGTGATGTTTATTTGATGGGTTTAAATGATGTATTTAATTACATTTTTGCTCGAAGTTAAGTTTTATAGCTATTACTCTGTATTTGATAATTTTTATTTCCAAATTCATTTTTATGCAATGGTACATCAATTTTTTTTCTTATTAGAGTATTTTTGCCTAACACTAATTAACTCTATGTACAGTAATTACAAGAGTGGTATAAGGCGTATACTAATGTTTGGTTTTATGAAGTTAATTTCTACTGTATGTGGATCATCTGCAAAATTTGACTTTAAAAACTGTAATCATAGTACTCCGTATATGTACTGAATTCAATCAATGTTTCTTTGTGTGAAACTTCTCTACAGCGGGTTAAGAAATTGGTAATTAGATCAACCTAAACTCAACTCTTAATTTGAGAAAATACTTAAGAGACGAAGTCGAGAATTAGCATGATTACATGATTAAATGTAGGCAAACAGTCCTTGCAAAGAGCGTCAGGAATAGGTAAGGAATTATTATTTTGTACTTGACACTAAACGTGAAACAATGAAGTATACCCAATTCCTTTTGTGTATATTGTTTTCATTAAGCCTATTTAACTTCAAAATATGTACAACCAGCATTACCATTATGTTACTTCAATTATCTTAAGATATACAGAATAAAAAATGAGGACAATAATATAAATGTGATGGAGACACTTTTTATAAACTTACGTTGTTTCAGGAAGCACAAAGGACGATATTACAATTAAAAATTGACAGAGACGATGGATCACTGCAAAATAATATGGGTAATAGGCTAAGAGCAATGGTATCCCCATGACAGACTTTAAAGACATAGCAAATAACCAATTGCGACGGATTTCCTACTTCTAGCGACGGATTTGATCATCCTTATTCCCTTTTTTTTATGTAGCGGATTTGAAAAAATGTGTAGAGAAGAAGTCCTAGGGGACAATATAGTTGATAAATTGTCTGACGTTTTTGTGTGTCGGAAAGTGAGAAGCACCTTAAGACAATAACAACGCTATGATGATAATGATTTTTTTGCTTGGAACTAATGAAAAGAATGATGTCTTGAAGGGATCAGTTTGGAGCTGGGAGTTTTGAGTTTTGGGTTTGGAGTTTGGACTGCTACAGGCTAGATTGAATTACCAATGAAATTGAAAGTGCAACAATCTCTTTAATATAGGCACCCATGATTCCATGAGTCTCTTATAAAATGGTTTTACAAAACCATTCATAAAAGACTTTGATACTTCTACTAAAAACATTAGTGGTGGGTACAAATTATTTAAGGAGGGTTATTAAGGTAAATTATTCCTTAGTTTTACAATAAGACTTATGTAAAACGATTTACATGAGAATTTGCCTTGGTGTTGATGAATATTAACCGTTAGCATGTTTGGAGTAATATTTACCATTGTTATCAATTTCGTTAATATAGGTGGGTCTCAACTGCACTAATAGTTTTTGGATTATCTTAATATAAGAGTGATAAGTTGATGATTGTGGGTTTCAATGACCTAACTCCATTTTGAACCCGACAATTGGCATTCGAACTCCTACATTCTTAACCGTTAGGCCATGCCTTTGTAACCAAACAAGTGATGCACATCCTCCTCAAACAGTAGAATTTTACACAAATATCAATGAGATAAGATATACTGATATACCAATGAAAATCCGTGAATTTCACGGGTCACAAAACTAGTTCTCATTCAAAACCCTCCTCATTTCCCTGTATATTTTTGCTTCCTCAAAGATTTAACCCTACTACTCCACCAGTACTACCCTCATTGCTACCGCAAGCCATCTCACCTGCTCCTTATTTAATTTCCATCTTACCGATGCCGCTACAGTGCTACATTATCGCCTTCAAGATTATCCCAAATTCCAATTTCCTCTCTCTCTCTCTCTCCCCCCCCCTCTCTCTCTCTCTATGTCTGGAAACTCTCATAAATTTTACCTATATTTTTCTACTTCAATTAAAAAAAAATTGTGAGTCTTTTTTGTCCATATTTCTTAGGTTCAATAATTTTATATTTTTTTAGCAAAATATTTCAGTTTTACCAATTATTTCCTACTTTTTGATATTTATCTTTGTAGATTTGATGTTTCGTAATTATCAAAATTATATACATGAATTATTTTCGACCAAATTTTATTCACTTAAATTAATTATTGGTTTTTAAGAATTCTTTTCACTTTTTTTTGTATATGCGTTTTTGTTATAGTATTGAGTTTTTTTTTTGAGGGAGAGGTTATTTTCTTTTTTTAGTATTTGTTCACTTTAATAATTTCAAGCTTTTTATATTATTATTTTAATGATTTCTCATAATAAATTTCCAGAAAATTGACTTTTATATCATAAATTACGTAGATCTGCTAAATTGGAGATTCTTAAAGCTTTATTTTTGTACAAAACTTCATTTAAATTTACATACAAAATATAAATATAAACGGTTTTTCATTAATTAATTCCATATTCTTTGTTGTGGGTCCCACATGTACTGTTTAAAAAAAATGAATGTGGTGACGTGGGTTCACAGAATTGCTTGAAATGTTAGTGTATTTATATAGATAAGTTGGATAAGGAACATTTTAGTTTTCACGGTCATAGCATTTAACTCAGTATATACTAGAGCTGATCATGAGCCGGGCCTATGCGGGTTTGGGCCGGGCCGGGATGATAAAAATGGCCCACATGTGCGGGTTGGGCCGGACCGGGCCAAATGAGAGGGCCTATTTAGCGAGCCCAAGACCGGCCCTTATGGGCTAAATCGGGCTTTTGGGCCTAAATGGGCTTTTCGGGCTCTAAAATTTACGACTTACCGAACGAGATAAGTAGTATAATACCTTCAATTTTTACTTTAAATGTGCACTTAGTATAAAAAAATCGTACATAGTATGATGAAATACACATGAATTAATCTCTAAAAATAGAATAAAAACAATCATCGACACATTATAATGCTTTAATCATATCTAGTAGATAGTAGATACTGTATGATTTATGTTACGTGAACATCGCTTTTAAATCTCAATAAATATATACATGAGTTTATAAGGAATTATATATAAAATTTACGCTACTTAAACAAATTTTATAAGAAAAATATTCCTTAATTAATAAATATGGGCCGGGCCGAGCCAAAATTTGGGCCAAACGCTTGGCCCAAACCCGGCCCAAAGTACATTGGGCTTTTTTGTGCCGGCCCGTGGACTTTTTTGGGCCAAAATAAAAGGCCCAAGCCCTTCAAAAAAGCGGGCTGGGCCGAATCGGGCCAATGGGCTTGGGCCATTTGATCACCTCTAGTATATACAGAGTATTTTAAAATTTCTTATTAGTTTCATATATATTATTACCTTAGGGTAATTAATCTGATACAATACATTATAATATTCCCCTTCGACAGTCTTTTAACTTTATATTACATTTAAACAGTACATACACATCACCATGGGTCATGGGTGGCAATTCCTCGGGCACGGAATTTTCAATCTACATCACTGCTTTATCCTTTAATATTCAACTAGTCTAGATCTCGCGCAATGAATGCGCGGTATATATAGATTTTCTACTTTTTACAGCATTACTTATAAATTTTAGATTAATTTCTCATTAATTTTCATGTTTCACCTCATTAAATTGTTTTTTTGATTTGAGAAAAAAATTAATCTCAAAATTAATCAAAAGAATTGAGTAATTCCATGATAATGTGTATACTTATGAAAATATTTTAATTACTTACAATCTAATAATTTCATTTAATAAATTTTCTTAAATTCTTTTAATAAATTCTATTTCCGTCATGAAGTTAAAATAACATTTTATGGGTTATGTATAATTTATAGTTTTATATCAATTTTATTTTATTTTAATCAAAAGATTAAATTTTGGAGTTTAATGATCAAAAGATTATTATTTTTAAATGAAAGATTAATTTAATGGTAGAAAACCTAATTTATTTCCATATTTAAGTTAGAGCACTTTGTAGGGAAAACACTTTTGTCATTTTGTGTTAGTTTTTTTTTTTTAACATTACTTGGTTAGAGACTCTAATACATATACTTTTTTTTTTTTTTTTTTTTTTTTTTTTTTTGCAGCTGTAAAAAAAGATAAACCTAACTATCCATAGCCTTACATGCAAGACCATGGGCATCATGATTAAAACGCCTAGGAACATAACTAAAAGCTAAACAATGAAAACAGGTAAAACAATCACGAATCTCCTCCAAAATAGCCTTTAGAAGAAGGTGACGTCTCTCCAATCCTGCAAGCTGCAAAATCAAAGATAAGCAATCAGAAGAAATCTCCAAGTGACGCAAACCCCTTTCACGAGCCCATAGAAGTACTAATAGCACCCCAAGCCCTTCAGCTTGCAGAGCAGATTCCGCCTTAATTTTCTTTTCCATACTATGAAAAATGCGGCCATTTTCAGACATAGCAATCCACCCCACACCTGCCTTGTCAAATCCCTTCCAACCCGCATCAACCATTACTCGCACATAACCACAATCACCAAGCCTACCCACAACACAAACCGGGTTACTATTACGAACCCAATTAGCATTATCCCTTGGTAATGAATTTGAGCTCCCTTCAAAGGCGCAAGGATCCTTTTTCATCTCCTGAATAGCTTGAATCCCCGTACTTACAATTTGTGACCAATGTTTAAAAAACATCATAGGATGAAAGACCACTCCTTGAAAAAAGATTTGATTGCGAGTACTCCATATGCACCAAAGTGTGGCAAGAAATCGGATTTGTTGTTCCTCGCGTCCCTCCATTTTTTCCAGGTATACCAACCAGTCAATAATCCAAGTATCAATTTGCAGAAACGAAGCTTGATTCGTGCGAATGCCAAGCTCAGAACAAGCCCACAATCTTCGGGACACAGGACAGTCCCTAAATAAGTGCTTCATAGTTTCTAAGGCCGTCTCCCCCCCTTGACATAACTTACAACTCGAATCAATCTCAATATTCCGCTGCATGAAATTAATGCCCACAGAGAGAGTATTAGTGAAGATCCTCCAAAGGAGTATTTTCCAAGTCGGTGCACCCGGCAACTTCCATAATTTTTGTCTGCAGAAAGTCAATCCCACACGACGTAACCGCTCCTTATCCTTCACAGATCCTCTCCTTACCATAAAATCTTGAAAGAATATCCCATAACCACTCTTGACACTATACTGACCATCACTGTTATGTAACCAATAAACTTCATCTGTTGTTTGAGTTCGACAAATGGGTTTTGCTAGAATAGCTTTAACACTATCATTCACCAAAATAGAATGAAGAAATTCTTCATTCCATTTTAGCTCCATGCCATCCTGACCATTAATCTGTAAGTCCTTAACCATCAAATTTCGAAGGTCAACACGGTCCATCCCCAAGCAATCATCCTTTGGTTCCGGATAGTCTCCATAAACCCACTTGTTAGTCCATACATTCAACTCAGAATCCAAACCAGGTTTCCATCCGATTTGCTTCCGCACAAAATCCAGACCATGAAGAATACTTCTAGCACCCCATGATAAGTTGTTACCACTTTGACTTACCCAGTTATCCTTCAAAACTCCTTCTCCCAATAGTTTCTTCCGGAAAATACGTGCGAAATAAGATTGATCACCAGATACAATTCTCCACGCATGCTTCCCTAGCATTGCTTGGTTAAGACACTCAATATTCCGAATTCCAAGACCGCCTTCCCTTTTTGGTAAGCTAAGAAACTTCTGACTACACCAATGGATTGTTCTCCCCAATCTGCCACCCGCCCACCAAAAATGTGATAATAAGGAATTAATCTTATTAGTCACACTTACCGGTATTTTAAATACCGATAGAAAATAATTAGAGATATTTGATAGGACAGATGTGATCAAAGTTAACCTTCCCGCTGCTGTCAAAAAAATCCCATTCCAAGAAGAGATTCGCTTCATAACAACATCAATAAGTCCTTTGAAGAGTTCCCTCTTCGAGCCTTGCAAGTCAGTGGGTAAACCCAGATACTTTCCCAAACCTTTGGTTCCTTTTACACGTAAATTCCGCATACCATAACGTGCCCGTGCAAGTGTTGTGCTAGGGCTGAAAAGAATTCCCGATTTATCTTCATTCATAACCTGACCAGACACCTTGCAATACTTTTTCAGAATAGCGCGTAGATTCCTCGACGAATTTTTCCGATCATGTAAGAAGAAAATCGCATCATCCGCAAAAAACAAATGAGACAAAGCCTCCACCCCACGACACAACGTAATCCCTTTCAACGCGCCACGTTGTTGTGCATTCAAGACATTAGAAGATAACACCTCCATGCAAAGAACGAAGAGATAGGGGGACAGCGGATCACCCTGCCTTAAACCACAATGTGGATGAAATAACCTTAATGGTGCTCCATTAAAGAGAACCTGATATGAAACTGTCGTGACACAATTCATGATTAGAAAAATCAACCTTTCCGGCACCCCATATTTATAGAGCACTGCTCTCAAAAAATCCCACCGTACGCGATCATAAGCTTTACTCATATCAGCTTTAAACGCATATCGCCCAGATTTCCCTTTTTTGTGCGAATTAATCTTATGTAGTGCTTCATTGGCCAAAATAATATTATCTGATATTTGCCTTCCCGGAATGAAGGCATTTTGGAAGTCCCCAACCAGATAACTCATCACCTTTGCCAGTCTATTGGTGACACATTTAGAGACAATACGCATGAAGACGTTACACAAACTTATCGGTCGATAATCCCCCACCTTCTCCGGGTTATCACATTTCGGAACTAGGGTAATGAATGTCCTGTTAAATTCTTTAAGGACCATCCCCGAATTGAGAACTAACAGGACCGCCTTTGTTACATCCTTTTTAATAAAATACCAACACTTCTGATAAAAGATTGCTGGTACTCCATCAGGTCCTGGTGATTTAAGTGCACCCATTTGGAAAACAGCAGTACGCACCTCTTGAGCTGTAAACGAACGGCTTAACACATCACAATCATCATCCGAAACAGTATTATTTATCCCCATCAATACTTCCTCCATTAAGTTGTCCCGGACAATTCCATCATGGGTGCAAGGTGGATTATATAAACTATAGAACGACTCATAAAAGATTTCTCCAACAAGTTCCGGCTCATAAATCCAATTACCATTGCCATTCTTAACCCCAAGAATAAAATTCCTACCCGCACGCCCTTTTACCCAATTGAAAAAATACTTAGTACAAGTATCACCATCAATCATCCATTTTAACTTTGCCCTTTGCCGCCAAAAAACCGCAGCAACTTTAGCAAATTCCCTAACCTTATCATTAGCTCTCGTATATATTTCATCATTACCATCATTAATAGCCGCATCCATACCTCTTTCTAGTTCCAAATCAAAATCCTCCCATTTCTGCTGCCATTCCTGCCGCTTATCTAAAGCCCAGTGTCGTACTTCTTGTCTTACCATTGAAATCTTTCTTGCAAGTTGGTAAGCCGGCGTTCCGCGTAATCGGCGTCGCCAGACTTCTTTAATAATAGATATACACTCATCATACTCCAAAACCCATGCATCCAATTTATAAGGCTTGTTACTTTTATTTCTTGTGAGTTGTAAATCCAACTCTATTGGTGCATGATCCGAAATTTGAATTGGGAAGTGTTTTATTCCCGTCTCCGGAAAAAGCATAAACCAATCCTTAGAACCAAACGCTTTATCGAGCCTTTCATAGACTCGTTTTTGCCCTTTGCGATTATTACACCAAGTGTATCGTGGCCCTTTAAAAGGGATATCCACCAATTGATTATTTATCTTCCATTGATTGAACTCCACTGCCCCACTAATAGGTCTTGTATTGAGACTTAGTTTATCACTGCCATACTCAACTTGATTAAAATCTCCAAAGACAAGGAACGGATGTACAAGCGTAGCTAAGCAATCCTCCAAATCATCAAGTACCGAACTTCGCAAATGAAAAGACGGAGCACCATAGAACAACACCAAGTACCACAACCGACCATTACATTTTTCTACTAATAAGACGATAAAATTATTACAAGTGAAAAGGACACGTAACTTGGCCTCGTGCCTCCATCCTACCCATAGCCCCCCCGAGCTTCCATTGGCATCAATGCCTACAAAATTACGGAAGCCAAACTGCCTAAACAAAGGAGAAATACAACTAACATTACATTTCGTTTCGACCAAAAACAGAAAATCATAATACTTAGTACTAATAAGCGCCCTTATCTTTGGAATTGTCGGGGCGAGCGCATTATTAAGCCCCCGACAATTCCACATCAGCCCATTCATGATAAACCAGGAGGTTGATTTGGTCCAACCTCCGCAAAACCACCAGAGTTGCTAGCCTGTGACGAATCAGTCGAAACCTCAATCTCCATATCAGTTACCGCCACCCTGAACCCTCCAGCTCCCACTGTAACAGGCGCCTGTGCAGGACCACCCAAGCATCTCTTTTTGGCCAGCTGAGATAGATACTTCTTAGCATTGTCAATGGATTCAACCACTTCTCCAGGAACCAGACCCTCACTAGTCACTGAACAACATTTTCTCTTTCTCGCAGCTACAACAGCATCCCTATAATCCCCTCCCACACTTGGCACGTGATAACAATCTGCTAACCCCATCAAACCATCAGAAAGACTAGCAGCTGTCTTTCCATCATCCATGAGAGCAATGAGCTTGGCAGAAGGAGTCCCATAAGACGGGACATCAAAAAGCTTCACCTTCTTTAATGCTGAACCTTCACCAGCATCTAACTCAGAGATATGGACTCCCTTCACATCTTTCCAAATTTCTTTTAATGGCTTAACAGCAGCCAGTTGTGCTTGCAATTCTTTATCTTTCCTAATAATGGCAGCAGGAATCACTTGCAGAGCCACCTCAGTCTCCTCACCTTGAGCAGTAGCCTCTACACCTCCATCCACAGGTTGAGTGATGCCATTAAGACACAAAACTGTATTAACTTCCGTCCCAGTTACTTCTTCCATATGTTCAGAACTTGTCACCAGATCAATGGCAGAACTGTGATGAAAAAGAGAAGACTCATTAGAAGGAGTCCTCCCATCCCCAGGTTCAATCATCCAACTACTCGGATATGAGTCAGTTTGCCCTTCCTCCTCAAAAAACTCCTCCTCACTATCAGAACTTACAACAATAGCATTATTTGGGCTATTACCAGCCACATCAGGCACCATGGGATCCAACATACCACCCACCGGCACATTATTCTCACCCAACACAACCTCTGGAAAATGGTAAGTAATTGGGATTCCCTCCGGTGGGGGGTCAAATGTCTGATTATATCCACGATCATCATCAAGAACCCTTACCCATTCCACGTCACTCTCAACACGGTTTAAGATTGCCTCTTGTAATCTTAGATCACGATCCAAAGTCCTCCTCTGATGCCTTGGACCAGCATAAACAACATAAGGATCATTAACTTGAACCTACTGCAACAAACCTGGAACACCAGCATTCTGTTCCCCTGAACCCTCAAAATCTTCCCCTGCACTGAAATACACTTCCGGATTTGCATTACTCCCCTCCCCTACTAACCAGCCACCTGCCCCTAGCCTCCTTCCCTCCGTTTGACCCTGTACCCCCCCATGACCCTCACCTCCCTCCCTTAGGGTTCCATTTAACCCAGAAACACCAATTCCATCCACCCCAGAATTCATAATCCCCTGGTCACCATTAACATCAGCACCTCCTTCTCCCATCACCACATCCTGCCCCTGTCCCTGCAAATTTTCATGCCCTTGTTGTTGACCATTTCCTCCCTGTTGAACACCTCCCTCCCCTCCCAAATGAACAGCACCAAAACCAACATTAAATACCACAGGTCCAGCAAATGGTTGAGCTGTAACCGCAAAACTCATACCCGGTAAAACTCTACCACCAGGAGTAGTCCCTAAACCAAAATCCACCGCCCTTTCCCTTGAATGTCTCCCTGGATTTTCAGAAGCCCGCAATCTATCTCCCAAATGCAGTCTAGACGAGATATACCGTGTGGTAGACGGTGTTGCCCTCAAATCCAAATTGAACATTGTATGATTGCTATTCGCCTGGAAAACCACAAACCCTCTTTCAACTGATCTATCCAACATGTGATTCACAGATGACACCACTGACATCATATTCTCACGGCACTGGGAACCCTTATGCCCCACCTTACCACACCTAATACAGTACTTGAATACCTCTTCATATTTAAACTGAACCCACAAAAGATGACCAGCATCCATGGCCAGAAAGAACCCCGGCATCAAAGGTTCATTAAGCTTTAAACAGACCCTTAACCTGAGATAGTCATTCCTTGGAAGAATTTCAAAGGGTTCAACATTGTAATGATGACTCAAAAGTTTCCCTGCCACATGAGCCACATGCATATTCAAGCATTCAAAAGGCAGACCACAAACCCTTACCCATAATTCAGCATACGGGAACCGAACCGTTCTAGGTATGGTATCAGGGTACCATTTCGCAAGCACCATTAAAGCTCCATCCAAGGTAACAGTACTCCTAGCCAGGAGTCCCTCAAGATCAGTATTACTCTCACAATGAAATACATATATCTCCCCCATTCTGAAAACCGTTATTTTTCCATCAGTACTCCACTTCTTCCTAATCATATCATTGACTAAATCATCCTCAAACAATCTATAGTCCACTAAAAACCCCAAACAACAATTCCCCCAAAATTCCCTGGATCGCCCCAACTCAGCTGGGTCCACATTTATAACCCCTCCAGACCTTGGGAACCGCCAAAGGTTTGCATGCAAAGGATTGTTAGGGTTAAAATCTGCATTTTGATAAGGTTGATGATAGTTTTGATGATGATAGATGTTCTGATGAACATCCGCATCATTTCTCTCATTATTTCCAAAACGCCCAAATTGAGCTTCGAATTCCATTGGAAAAAAGTTTGTTTTTTTGGTTGATGGTTGATTGCTAGTAGTCTGATGTTTATTAAATTTGAAAAAGGATGATGATGATTTGAATTTTGATGGTGAAAACTTCCCCATCTTAACGCCTTATATAGAAAGAAAGGAAACCCTAATGCATGCAAACAGAAGGTTATCCGTTCATCTCCCCCAATCCCATGAAAAGCTTCCAAATTTGATTGGGGTAACTTGCAAAGGCAGCTCAAGAAACCTCAAACGCCAATCAAATGATCTCCTCAGTAATGATTATAATATTAAAGTAAGATTTTTGGAATAAAAAAGTAGCTGATTAAGACTAAACAGAAGCTTATATCCAATTAGAAGCAATAAATACGATAGGGTTAAATAAAAGTAATGATTGTTGAAATTTTTTAGGTAAGTTTTGAAAGATTTGTCAGAAGAAATCTAGGGTTCTTCAAGAGCCCAATAGAAGAAGAGGGAAGTTGCAGAGATATTTGTTGTTTGTATTTTTTTTTGGAAAAAAGATAAGCTTGAGCTCTCAAAAAACGAGAGAAAAAAGCTCTCTCTAGGATAGAGAGAGAAGTCAATTACTTACAAAAAAAAAAATCTCTAATACATATACTCTTTTATCATTTTCTTCTAGAAAATCTGAAGTTGATAGCAATAAGACACAAACTTGAATTTTGGTAAAAAAAATTGGATGATCAAAATCAATTATCTATTGAAATGGAGTGGGGTGGGGTGTGTAATGAGTTTTTAATCATAGGTAAACATAGGTTTGACATTATTTTATTAGGATTTAAGTAATTTCACAAAGTAGCTTTAGCAACTTCAGTCTAAAGTCGTTAAATTGCTCAATTATTTGACTCAAAAGATCCGTTTTGCACCAAAATTTTTATTTTTGATGTTTTTGTAGTTTAAAAGTTAAATAATACCATCAAGTCATCAAATAACAAGTAACATATTTTCTCAAAAAAAATATAACAAGTAACATATTAGAAAAATGATTCAAAATAAAATATAATCTTCACTAAATTGAGGTATATATATATATATATATATATATATATATATATATATATATATATATATATATATATATATATATATATATAGAGAGAGAGAGAGAGAGAGAGAGAGAAACTAAGTCCATTATATCCTTATAAGTCTATAAGTCCTCATCTAGGCCCTTGGATGGCTAAGATGAACCTCCACAAAGGGTGGTTAAGGCCCTAATTTTACACACTTTCTACTATTTCACTAATCCACCCTAATTAATGAGTGTAACTTTAGTCAAAAATATTGTAACTTTTTACGAGTATAACTTCAGTGTTTTTACGAGTGAACTTTAATACTCAATAGTGTAACTTCAGTGTTTTACGAGTATAACTTTAATCCAAAATATTGCAACTTTATGCTAAAAAGTGATTTTGACGGATATTATTTTGACTTTTTGTAATTTTAAGACAAGTTTACGACATTTCAGTATTTTTTAGAGTAACTTCAGTGTTTTACGAGTGTAACTTTAACCCAAAATAGTGCAACTTTATGCTAAAAAGTGATTTTGACGTGTTTTTTTGATTTTTTTTGTAATTTTAAGACAAGTGTACGACATTTCAGTAGTTTTTAGAGTGTAACTTTAGTGTTTTACGAGTGTAACTTTAATTCGAAATAGTGCAACTTTAAACTAAAAAAGAGATTTTGACGGATATTTTTTTGACTTTTTGATCTCGATCTCTCTCTCTCTCTCTCTCTCTATATATATATATATATATATATATATATATATATATAGAGAGAGAGAGAGAGAGAGGCGGGATCTCGTGAGTTTGGTTCTTACGGTGACTTGTGAGTTTGGAAAATCTAGACCACTAGATTAAGGTAAATCTACGGCTGGGATCAAAACTAAAAAAATAAATAAAAAGAGTATGTTTCTCCAAAAACAAACACGGATACTTGTGCATATCATCTCAGTTTCTTCAACTTTCATTTTCCTCTTCAACAATGGCGTGCAATTTATTATCAATTGAAATTGCAGTTGACATTAAAGAAACAATCACCAAATTTCCCAAACAATCACACTGCTCTCTCACCACCACAAAGCGGCGAGGAGAGAGATAATCGCCGCCGTAAACAATCACACCGCAATCAATCAACTCATTGTTTTAATGGCGATTCTATACGCCTTAGTAGCTCGAGGAACTATTATTCTCTCCGTATTTTGCGCCGTAACTGACAATATTGGCGCTGTCTCGCATCAAATTCTCGAGAAGCTTTCTAGTGATGGCGATTCACGGCTTTGTTTTTCGCAAGATCGATATATTTTCCATATTCTTAAAGTTGATGGTCTTGTCTTCCTTTGTATGGCGAATGACACCTTTGGCCGTAATTTAACATCTCAATATTTCTCATATCAATTTGTGTATTTTGATTTGTGCTTGGGGTTTTGATTTGTGATTTGATCGTGTTGTTAGAGTTTCGAATGATTGTGTAGTTAGGGCAATGAATTAATCAATTCATTCATTCATTTATTTAATAATTGTAGTTGTTACAATTAAGAAGAAGAAGGAGAGATTAGCTAATAAAGTTGAAGATCAATGGTTAATTACATCGCATGCGTGGTGTAGGTAGACGAAGGAGAGCGACGGTGGTGCGCAGTAGAACAATGGTTTCAGAATGTCTGATATCAGTGTGCAGTGAAGATAAATGTGGAGCAGACCAAGATCCGGGAACGCTTTGTTATTATTCAGGGCGATTCGTGGGCCATGGACTATTGATCGGGGTCATAGGAGGTGATAGTCTACTTGCTGTCCTCCAGGTAGTAGGGCTGCCGATGGCATGATCCCAACTGTTTTGAGCTGGTTCTGAATTTTGTGCTGCTGAATCCATTTGGGCTGATGCTGGTTTTACCTGAATCATTATTTGAGCTTTTTGAATGGCATAGAAAATGCTTTTTGAATGACATATTTAATTTTGAAGTGTGCCCATCTTGAAAAAATAAAAGTTTTAAAGAAACTTAGACAATCTGCTGAAGGTTGCTCTCCATTCAAAGAACCATGGAGAAGGATTTCTGTCAGATTCAGAACCACTTTCTGGTATGTTCACTGACAACAGTTAGAAGTAGACACAAATTTTCCTTGCACATTACATAATTCATTGTTTTCTTTGCAAAAGCACAGTACCTATGTTACTACTAAGTAAATTTGAAATATCTCAAGTTTTTTTTAGAAGTAAAATACGTTCACAAAAATATCCTACTAAATATTTCACACACACCCTATTTTCTACGTTTCAATTGGGCCTCCCTTATTAGAATTTCAAAAAATAAGCGATGTAGTTGTTTAGGTTGGGTATAGATAATACCTTATTCGGTTATTGATTAACCTATCAATTTTGTTTCCAGCACGTTCAAATGCAAGCAATAGCTCAGCTCGAAGTTCAAGCAAGTTTCAAATGGGCACACTTCAAAAGGTTAGTCACATATGAAAAAAGGGTAGCTTTTTGAATGACATAGAAAATGCTCAGACGCTGCTCGTAAGAAAGCATTGAAGTTACCCTTAGGAGGGCATTGTGGAGGAAAACAATTTATTTTCAATCATTTTTTACTTGAATCTCCCTTTTATTATCATCGGAAAATTTTGTATGGAATATTACTTTTTTTTTTCTTTAATCTTATTAGTTTAATTCTTTTGTAACTCTCTGTAAATAAATCCTACTCCGATCGGAATCTTTCACGAGTAACTTCATCGACATATTGTCATTTATTAGGTTGCAATAACATTACAGTAACACCAGAATAACAGTACAATAACATGCGGTAAAAAAAAGAGTAAAAAATCAAAGTGACATCGGAATAACATCACAATAACAGCAGAATAACAGTAGAAAAACAGCACAATAACACGTGGTAAAAAAAAAAAAAATCAAAGTCGTAAAAAAAAATCAAAGTGACACCGGAATAACATCACAATAACAACAGAATAATAGTAGAATAACGACACAATAACACGTGGTAAAAAAAAAAAAAAAAAAAAAAATCAAAGCGGCGCCGGAATAACATCACAATAACATCAAAGTAGTAAAAAAAATCAAAGTAGTAAAAAAAAAGTGACACCGGAATAACATCACAAATAATGAGAATAAAAGAGAAAACAAAGACAATAACACGTGGTAAAAAAAAAAAAGAAAAAAATCAAAGTCGTAAAAAAATTCACGAGAATGCAATGAGAATAACATCACAATAACAGCGGAATAACAATAACAGCACAATAACATATGGTACAAAAAAAGAGAAAAAAAAATCAAAGTAACAGCAGAATAACATCACAATAACAGCGGAATAATAATAACAGCACAATGTGGTAAAAAAAAAAGAGAGAAAAAAATCAAAGTCATAAAAAAAATCCAGGTAAAAAAAGCACAATAATAGCATAATAACACGAGGTAAAAAAAATAAGAGTAAAAAAAATTTCAAGTAAAAAAAAATCCGGTACAAAAAGAAAAAGAAAAAAGGTAACATAATGAGTAAATTAAAGAAAAACATAAAAGAAAACAAAAATCAAAGTGGTAAAAAAAGAGCATAATAACACGAAGTAAAAAAAAAAGAGAAAAAAAAATTAAAGTAAAAAAAAAGTAACATTAGAAAAAAGAGAAAATAAGTAAATGACAATGGTTTTATATGACATGTAAGATTTGATCTTGACCACTCATCTCTAATATAATCTAGTGGCTGAGATTCCCCCAACTCACAACTCACCATAAGAACCAAAATCACCAAATCCAATCTATATATATATATATATATATATATATATATATATATATATATATATATATATATATATATATATATATATATATATATATATATATATATAGAGGTGGGATCCGGTGAGAACGATCACTCGGTGAGAACGGTGAGAACACACACTAACCATAGGATTAAAATAAAATCTAAGCGTCGTATATCAGAAGTATGAGG
The DNA here is from genome assembly GCF_048544455.1 of Silene latifolia. Lineage (NCBI taxonomy): Eukaryota > Viridiplantae > Streptophyta > Magnoliopsida > Caryophyllales > Caryophyllaceae > Silene > Silene latifolia. The sequence continues at coordinate 54,995,861 of NC_133536.1, forward strand.
CAAGAACGCAAATGTTTATTCTCCTGTATCCAAGTCCCAACCTTCCCTCATCCTCTTTCATCTCCAACAACCACCATCACAAGTCGCCGGAAGTAACCACCACCACCACCAATCGCAATCAGTAATCACCACCTTACGTCGGCGATGAATCACGGCACCCTATTCTCTCCGGTGAACTTGACGTTGTTTCGTGGAGCTTATTCGTTCTCCCCTCCGGAAACCACCGCCATCACCAATCAATGGAAGGAGAACGCGGATACCCAAAGATCTCCGCGAACTTCCCCGATACCACCATCACCAATCAATTCAACATTCGCAAGAAGCTAGTCAGCGATTTCATTGGTATCGTCACCGGAATACATAGACGTTCCTTCGATAGAATCAGTTCTCAGCCTTGCAAACTAATGAACCATCGTTAACATACATGAGTTCGGCGACGACCCATTTCGTGGAGCGATTTCGCTGCAAAATCAATTTGAGCAACACAAAACTAGTGTATTTGGTGTCAATATTGATGTATCTCAGACCAATTTTAATGTACCTATTAACTAATTTTGTGTATCTATGTTAGATACATTAAAACAGTGGCTAGGTACATCAAATATTTGAGTAGATACATACATTGAAATTGAAGAATAACAACTCGACAATGATGTTATAGGAACATCTGGAGCGAGACATTCTTAAGCAACAACCACCATCTTGCATCTCCAACTTCTCAAATCCACGATAAGCACGCCCAAACCATTTTTTAATTACACATTCCAAATCTATTATACCTCAAAAATCAACTCATCCCCAATCTTCATCGGTTTGTTACGAAATCGAATTAAGACCGACGATTCTCTCGTTCTCAATCAGTTATTGCCGGTGATTTGGGATGCATAATATGGGTGATGTGGGATGGGAATAAGGGTGGCGACGGTGGTCATTGTAATTTGTAAACGGCGCCGCAAATCTGGTCGCCGATCAGGGATTCGGAAATAGGTCGACGATGTTTATATGATAAAGAGCATACAAATTAAAAAACGATCCGGAACTTGATGATGACTAATCTTGTCGCCGGCGTTCAGGGAGTCGTCGATGGCGTTCAGGGAGGCATCACGAATTTTGATGGTGGGTGAGGGAAGTTTGGGTTTGTTGAAAATTGGAGTATGTTATGTGAGGTTAATTGACTGGGTTGAGGGAGTAAAGTGGAAAGGAAAATGACGAGGGAGTATAGTCTGGGTATTGGTTTTTGTTATTAATTTTGTTTATTTTAATACGTTCTCACCGTTCTCACCGAGTGTTCGTTCTCACCGGATCCTAAATCTATATATATATATATATATATATATATATATATATATATATATATATATAGATTTAGGATCCGGTGAGAACGAACACTCGGTGAGAACGGTGAGAACGAACTAAAAGAGCAAAATTAATTAAAATCCCTCACGTAGTCACGTGTAACTGCCAAAATTAAACCTCAAATCTATATAGGATAAGAATACTCACATTCCTCGTCATCACCATACCCCGTACAGGACATCCCCACCAGTCCCACTCCGGCAACCCAACTAACAGCAACTCCGGCAGCCTCCATCGACACGCACCCTAGCATCCAACACTGACATCCACCATCGCAGCCTTCACAGTTAATTTTCACCAAAACCCCTCAATCAGTAACCACCCTTCATCTTCCCGCATCATCACCTGCCGCCGCTAAGGATGACCCGCAACGCCGGTGAACCATTAGATAACATTGACGGTGTTAGCGCAACTCCGACGACTAACTTTTGATGTATCTCACCACTATTTTAATGTATCTTATCATATATACACAAAATCAGTTACTAGGTACATTAAAATTGGATTGAGATACATTAATCAAGAGATCAGATACATTAACTTTTGTTTAAATCAAAATTGAGTTTAAAGTAACCAAAAAAAATCAAATTGAGTTTACAGGAGAGGAAGAACGTGATGGTCCCATGCCATTGAATCCGAGTGACTAGCTTTAAACACTTGCCTGCGAACTCGCCGGCGCACGCTATCCTAAGTCGTCATCGACAACAAACCACAAGATCAGGTCTGAAACCGTCATCGACATCAACCACCATCGTGAATCTCCGATCTGTTAAATCTCCGATAAGCACACATTCCAGATCACACTTCAAATAGCCCCAATCTTCATCTGCTTATGCCGACGGAAAACGGATAACGAACGACGACTGGAGAATGTGGTGATCGGCGGTGGTGTCAACGTCGGAGTAAAAATGTGAAATGGATGGCGATTGGAGAATGTGGTGGGTATCAATTTGGGAACGACGATGAGGTTCAATGGATAATGCCCACATATTTAGTTTTTAATAATAAGGACCCTTGATTTTTGTGTGCATTACACGCAAATTGTTAGGGAGTCCATTAGTGTGTTCTCACCGTTCTCACCGAGTGTTCGTTCTCACCGGATCCTACCTATATATATATATATATATATATATATATATATATATATATATATATATATATATATATATATATATATATATATATATATATATATATATATATATATATATATATAAGATCCGGTGAGAACGACCATTCAGTGAGAACGGTGAGAACGAACTATGTAGGCCAAATTATTAACGAACGACACTATTAGCCCATTATTACCATCACTAGTTCACGACACTACACACCCAACCCAATTATTAACACAATACACTACCCCAAGGCTCAAACCCAAATCCCCTTCATCCCAATCTACCACCACCACCATAATCCGGCAACCACCACACTCATTGCCGACACCAAGCTCGGTTTCGTCACAGACCGCCGTTACCAAGACCCTGGCGGAGAGACGACCACAGTCGTCGCCCTTACTGCGCATCCAACCTCGCCCTTAATCCGCATACTAATCGCCGACAGTGACTGATTAGGGACGAGAGGGTCGCCGGTTGTGATCAGGTTGTCAGTAGCAGAAGTAATTTGTTCTATAGGAAATTAGTGTACCTGGTTTTTATTTTAATGTATCCCAATCCAATTTTAATGTACCTCATAACTAATTTTGTGTATTAATGGTAGATACATTAAATTAGTTGTTAGATACATAAAAAACTAGTGTAGATACATGGTAATAGATTGGAAATCGAGGAAGGGGAAAATGTCAGGTAGAGACGGCGGGCCCGTCGGAGTTACCACCGGCATGGCTTCATAAAATGGGCCGTCACCTAAAAGGAAGATGGTGGTGAGTTATCTGCGTGGCGTCGATGGAAAGGATCGTCTCCGACGACTACCACACAGCCCATAAATAGTGTCGGCCAGTTTTAGCCACCCCGTCGCCGGATAGATCGACGGTGACGAAGGTAATGCGGTTGTTGGCAGCAGATAGGTGGTGATTGAGCTATAGTTTTATTGTAACTGCGTGGTGGACGCCGACATTGGACGTGGTCGATGCCCGGAAATTCGCCGGCGGCAGGGGATGATTGTCGAAGTAGTGACTGATGATTCGTGAATGTGGGTGTGTCATACTATGTGAGTATTTGATGGGGGCACGTGGGTTTAATTAAGTAGAAAATGGGGGTCTGCATTTCATATATAAGATGAAGTATAATATAATTAGCGTGAGAGAGAGAGGTAGTTAGGCGTGACTTAGAATATGCGTTCTCACCGAGTGGTCGTTCTTGTTGGAATATGTGTCCTCCGACAATAATGTTATCACGACTGTTGATCATGATGATCACATGTTTAAATCTCATTATAAAGAATACAATTGGGAAGTAATTTTTACTGTCAACTGGTCAACATATATCGGTAATGATTGGCTGACTAGAGTTTGACATTACTGTCGTGCGACGGTGGTGATCAGTTGATCCCCTAGGTCATACCTATAGGGCAACACTCTTAATTGATCATTTAATTAATCGTATAACGTTACGAGTTAATTAAATTACTTGAAAAATTGACGGACGATTTTGTAGGTAAAATTTACGTATTACATTGAAATTTGATTAAATGAGATACGGTCTGAGTAATCAAATTGTATCATTACTCAGATGAAATTATTGTTTAAGGAAACAATTAAATTTGAATGAATTATTATAAATACAATTTATTGTGATTTATAATTGGAGAAATATTTTGGTACAAGTAATTATGAATTACTAAGTTGATTTTTGTATATGACGTATTTTATTAATACGTTGATTTTTAATATGTTAAAAATACATAACAAATTTATGTAACATATGACATGTGACATAAGACAAATTGACAAAAATAAAATGGATTCCATTTTATGTATGTACCGAAATTAGGGGGAAGAAGTAGGCAAATATTGTGTTGTTTAAATTAGTGGAAAACATAATCATTCACTAATAGCCTAGCCATGCAACCCTAGTTTGCATTGTGAAGATAAACAAAGGCATGCATTGGCTCCCCTCCACACCTCCTACCCGGTTTTACCACAAGAAAAGGCAAAGGGTTTTTGTCTTATATTTTTAATATACACTACATGCATGAGTGTGTATTATTCATTCAATTCTAACTCATCTAAAATAAGAATTTTAGAAAGATAAAAATACTTTCCTCTTCTCTTCTCTCTAAACCGGTTTTTAGAGACAAAAACCAAATTATTTTGGGTCAATTTTCTACAAAATTAATATTATCTAGTACTCATAATATCAATTTTAATTAAGAGTGAGCTTTGGGAATAAATCCTTGGGAGAGATCCTACACTTGGGTCTTTGTTCATCCAAAAGGGAAAACTCAAGAACAAGAGAGAAAGCTGATCTCTCTTGTGCCCATATTAACCAAATTTCCAATGTAAGACAATGATTTCTCCTTTATATTGTTCATTAGTTTGCATGCATAAGATCATTTGTTAATTTTATGACAAATTAAATTAAAACATATATGAATATTTAAGTATATAGATCTACTTTTCCTTCAATCGGTATCAAGAGCCATGGTTGTTTGCATGCAAATCGGTTAAAAGTTTTTCCGAGTTATAAGAATAACATATAAAACTTGAATAATTTGTGTTATTATGAGATATCACGAAATTAATTTATGCATGTTAAATTTCTGGTCCTAAAATGTTTTAGGATATTTTGGTTAATTTACGGATTTTTATTGTTCATATTATACAAAATGGCATTTAAATATGATTTTATGAGTAAAAATGTCATTTTCGGTCTAAAATTAGCTATACTTCGAATTTTCCAGTGATTTTTGGATATGTTGTCACATATATTATTTTGAGATAACCTGTAAAGTTTCATAATTTTTGGACTTCTTATGCTCGAAAAATGGATTTTTCATTATTAAATTCGGATTTAGGTGAAAAATAGGTTAATATGAGATAAATTTCGAATCTGGTCATAGAAATTTAGTATGTTGTCACATGAAATTTTACAAGATGTGTGTAAAATAATAAGCTATAGTGAAGTCTTTTTGCATGATTTATGGATTTTTGAAGAAAAATGGCATGAATAGTGACTTTATTAGTGAAAAATTAATAAAACATACTCTATGACTAAAGAAAAACATCATATGTTGCTTTTTATTGTCATTTTCAGATATAAAATTGAAAAGTTAATGAATATAATTTTTCTCATGTTTTTATGATTATTTTGTTAAAAACCGATAAACCGCAACATTGTTTTTCCGGAAAAATTTCGAAATTTTAACCTAAGTTTTTGAACATTATGAGTGTCATGGTATTTTTTCCAGAATGTTCATGAGTTTAAATTTCAAATTTCAAATTTATTTGAAATTTTGTGATTTATTTGAAGTTTATAGCTTATTTTTATAATTTTTGGTCCATTAATGAACAATTTTAGAAATATGAGTTAATTATGGTCAAATAATTAGTGAAGACTAAATTTTGAGTCCTAAGAGATTAGGGTAATTAACTTATGCATAAATATGAATTTATGTATTTTTGTGATTGTAAAATGTTGAAATCACGCAAATCCGTAAAAACCGAGTAATATACGATATTGGCTAATTAAAGGCGATTTAGCATAAAATTGGGCATGTTCATACATATTATAATGCTGCAGTTTCTTTATGATTGTCATAATTTAATTTATGTAATTTTTGAATTATGTAATTTTACTTAGTATGGCCTTAGTTTTAATTGGTATTTCCCGAAATGTATGGGAATATCGATTCAGTTGTAATTTATTGTGATCTCGTATCACCGTTTTGTAATTTAATAGATTTATTTTATTTTAGTTACAAATGTATAATAGGAAATTATGTAATTTGCTATGTAATTTAATTTATCTCGGAGTTCCCCAAGACGGATTTCTTCAAGATGACGATACATAAAGACGGTGTTACCTCGAGATGCGTGCCACAACCGAAGTTCAAGGGACCAATGGAGTTGGTTTCCGAATATGTAATAGTTAAATATTTTTTCTATTTTAGGAAAGGCCATACTAGGATTTATTTTATGTTTGCATTTTATTTTACACAAATTCTCATTGAAGACATGACATATCCGTCACAAACTGAAGACGGATACCATTTTACCTCACAATGTACCCACTTTTTCTCTCTCTGCAACACTATTCATGTGGTCCCCTTTCTCCACTAACCCATTTTGTTACCATTTTATCTCACAAAATATCCGTCACAAATGGTAACCCGTCACAAGGGAGACCAAGACTTTATTTTATGTCACATGCATCGCTAAATCGCCATAACTAAAACATGCATCTTCTTTCATCGAGTTTATCGACCGTGTCAATTAAAATTATCGTAGTTCACCGCTTTAGTTCACTTAAAATGTGATAGATAATAAATTGACATGACCTCTCGCTAAAACAATTAATTGAGACATAGCCTTACAAATAGTAGAAACCATGAAAACCTATTTCGCGAGGGAGTGCACTCGGCCACACCGGGGTACAAACCTTGTTACGTAGGGGAAGTGGGTGATAAATGTCTATCCACCGAATTCATGTTGATAAGGGATATATCGACCACACCGTGCCTAAGTTAATATGGGTTTGGATAATGGACACATTTATTCGAAATTTGGATTGAACTCAACAAAAATTTTTTGATAAGGGATGTATCGGCCACACCGTGCCCTTGTCGGATGTGTTTTGGGCTAAAGATAATTGTTAATGTAATATTATCGACCAAGAGTTCTAAAAGTAGAATCGATTAAAACGTTAATCCACGAAGTTATATTAATAAGGGATGTATCGACCACACCGTGCCCAAGTTAATATGAATTTGGGTCTTGGAATCATTTATCTAGTTGGGTAGAGGTCACTAGAAAAATGCATAAAACTTGTTTAAATTATAATTTTTACGAGTATTATTGTTAAAACGACATTTGTTTTACTCCTTCTATTTTGTTTTGTAGACCACTTCTTTTCCCTCATAACAAATGGCAACACCAACCCCTAACGCCACGCCTCTCGCTAATACTTCATGGCTCCGATCCTTCATGGATCGATGTAAACTTGAAAATAATGGGTCAAATTTCTCCGATTGGGATGCCCAACTCAAATTAGCTGCCCAAGGTGACGACAAGCTTCGTTACCTTACCGAGGCCTCTCCACCCGAACCTACTACTAGGTCGACCGCCGCCACTAGGGAAGCATATGAGGCTTACCAAAAGGAGTCCGCCGCAATGAAAAATGTCTTGATATTTGCGATGGAGGCGGATCTCCAAAGGAGAGCCTTTAAAATGGGCAATGCTAATGAGATTTACTCCAAGCTTGTGACAATGTTTTCACAAACTCCGCGGATCGTCCAATATGAGGCGGCCGCGGCATTCTTTGATCTCGACTTCAAAGAGGGCCAAAAGGTTAGCCCTCATGTGCTCAAACTTATGGAGCTTGACGACACCTTGAAAATTCAAAAGGTTGAAATCCCCAAACAACTCATTGTAGATAGGATTCTACACTCCTTGTCCAAAGTCAAAGCGTATGTTCAATTCCGGGTGAATTTTAACATGCAAGACAAGGATGTGTCTCTTGAAGAATTGCACAAGTTACTTGTGCAAGCCGAGAGGGACATGGGGTTAAATGTGAACCCACCAAAGGATGTGCTTAACATAAGCACTAAGAGTAAGGGGAAGTTCAAGAAGAATGGGAGGAAGGGTAAGAAGCAAGCTCCCACTTTCACCAAAGCTAAAGCTAATGATGCTAGCACTTCGAAAATCAAGAAGGGTCCTCTTGATAAATGCCATTATTGTAATGGTATGGGACATTGGAAAAGAAATTGTTCCAAATACCTTGGTGATATTAAGGCTGGAAAGATCACTCCAGTAGGTAATTGACTATCCTTTCTTTTATGTTTCTAATTCAACTATGGTATTGTGATATAAAGTTGTGATAATGTATCTCCCTTTTTATTGTAAATAGGGCCTCCACCAAGCAAAGACAAGGGAAAGGAAAAGCAAGCATGAGAAACCATCAAGAAGCTAGGGATAGCTTTCATGGAGCTTTGCTTTTCATTGTCTTATTTTAAATTATGTTTTGGATTTTTAGAACCTTAAGTTTCCGTGTTTGACATGGAAAGGTATTTTGGATAATTGGTTGTATTTTGGATAATGGTGACTTGGTTTGCAACCCAAGTCACCCGTTTTATCATTTTATCCTTTTGTTCTAAAATCCGTATTTAAATGCTTGCTCTTAGAAACATATGATTATTCACTTAAATTGATCTAATAGACAAATATAATGACGGGATTCATTATATGTCCACATGCTTAAGGCTTGTGTATGATCATTTATAAAGTGGTGTTGAGTCTATGAACTCTCTTAAAGGTATGTCAATCACCAAGTACACATATGAAATATAAAACTATTAGTCAATCTATGAGATAGTTCTCCTTATAACTTCAACATCATTATTTGTGTCTCATATGCTATCTTTGAATCTATAGTGTATTTATTCTAAAGATAGAGTGGGAGAAAAATGAGGACACAACACACGAGACAAGATAAATTTGTGTACTTGTGTAAATGAAGATCTACGCAAGAAAGAATGATTTGAATGAAGGTATATCTATTTATATAGTATACCGAATAGATGAGATCTATGGTCTCAAGTAAGTTCTATATGACTAAAGAGACCAAGTGAAGTAATCATAAGAGTGTATTCTCAAGATAACTACACGAGGAGACCAAAAGAAAGTTTTGGAAGAAAAATGACTAATGTAAAGTCTTAACAAGTTTTTGACTAAGTTTATGAAAATTTTGACCAATAGTTTCAACCTTGAGATTTACTTAAGAGCCTAAATGAATCAAAGTAACATACTAGTTATGATCGAGTTGCAAAGAGTGATATACCGATATCTTCAATAGCCAAGTTTTGACCACGCAGATGACATTTCTTAACCTAATTATGAAATGGTTAAACCTCCTTCCGAAAGGGTATTTCGAAGGACGTGTTCTAGATATTATTTATATTTGAATAATGACATCGCTGCACATCATTATGATATGAGTGAGTTAGAGATTAAAATCTCTTTCCATAAGGTTAATATGAGACCGCTTCAAAATAGGAATTTTGAAAGGATATGATGGGAACATATATGGTTTTATCTTAATAACTTGGCAATGCAATTTATATTTCAATTCTTGAAAAGTTTCGATTGAGAAGTCAATTTCGAAATATGTGGAATTGAGTGGGAGTTAGGAAATTATCATGTGAAGACATGGAATTTAGTGGGAGCTATCATCCTTTGAATGTTTACAACTCATCACTCATTGAAGAATGGCGAGCTAATACCTTCTTTCATAAAGAAGCATTTGAGTTTTCAATTCTGGATGAAAATGGACTATGATGAATCCAATTACATCAAGGGATGTTGGATAAGTATTGGGAGATACACATCGTATCAACATACACATAGGTTATTCATGTAAATGAAAATGGAATTGCCATTAGCAGTCATGGTCGTTCCTTGAACCTAAATATAGTTGATGACATGATTAAAAGTTACTAATGTTTCCGCCATTAGAATAATCATGCACATGTCTAATGGTGAATCATATGCATAAGAGCATGATGATTCATTGTTAAGCCATAATAGAAACGTAATGAATTCTCGAGTAGAATTCGATGAGCGATTTCGGTGTTTGACGGAATGCACTATTGTGTGTCAAGAGGTTGCACATATTATAGAAAATCCGAGCACATGCAAGGATTTATGAGAATCCTTAACCTTTCAAGCTAGAAAGAGAAATAAGAAGTTTTGGAAAGATACTTAATTAGAGAAGAAGTTAATCAAAACTAATCTTTCCTAATATGCTAGGACTTGTAAGAAGTGCTAGGCTAATCACCTTGACAAATTGTTGCAAGACTCTACAAAACATATACCTAGTACATTGTGTGTGGATAGAGTACTTGATCAGTACAAGTTATATCATTCACCACAAATTCGTTCGTTATGTGATAATCAACAAGGAAGTTCTTTCAAGATAAAGAACCAAAACCAAGGTCGGGAACCTTGATGTGTACTTGGTAAGGTTCATGCTATGAGAGAGAACATGAATGTAAAGGAAAATGCAAGTATTAGAAGTGTGAACACATGGACACATGGCACGTTAAACTTCTATTGCAATCAATAAGTGTTTACACTTACGATATACATCACAAGGTTGAAATATGGTATTGACTACCCGAGTGTGATGTCGACATTTGTCGTTTGAGTTATTATTAACTCACCGTACACTTTGTTACATCCAAACGGGTTGTGGAGACAATTGAACCCCGTTAAAGTGAACATGGATTAACATTGTATTTGCCCATAGTTACTTACATGAGGTGACGTCTCGAAGTGACTAGAGTGTGATGCGATTGATGGCAAGTTCAAGTGCCATAGAGTCATATGAGATGACTAGTCGATCACATAGGCAGACTGTTAGGAACATTTTGTCGGGCCTAATGACCGCTTATAGAGTTCTGGCAAATTTATATAGCTTGGTCGTGGCGAGAGCTACTATAGTATTCTAATGAGTCGATTCTTTTGACTAAAGATTATTCACCTAAGATGGCACAGTTTCAGATTAACTTTGATTTGTGTTACTACGACCTTCGTAAATGGGGTCAAATGGGCATATTTTGGGTTATGATGGCTGTGGCTAGTCGAAGGGAATGAGTGCAATAGGAATTGTCCATCCCTAGTCAGGGTTATAACAATATCTCAGGGCCACTCGAGGAGTAATGAACTGGAAATGCGTGGCCACGCTCGGAAGGTATCTATGATAGATAAATCCGGTCAATCAGTTATTCTCTAGATCGAGGAAACCACTCTCGATATGATCACTTGCAAGTACGACCTGAAAGACACCTTGCATTGAGTGGGATATAGTAATAGGACAAGATAATTGGCGACGCACACTTGTCGAGGACAAGTGGGAGATTGTTGGAATATGTGTCCTCCGACAATAATGCGATCACGACTGTTGATCATGATGATCACATGCTTAAATCTCATTATAAATAATACAATTGGGAAGTAATTTTTACTGTCAACTGGTCAACATATATCGGTAATGATTGGCTGACTAGAGTTTGACATTACTGTCGTGCGACGGTGGTGATCAGTTGATCCCCTAGGCCATACCTATAGGGCAACACTCTTAATTGATCATTTAATTAATCGTATAACGTTACGAGTTAATTAAATTACTTGAAAAATTGACGGACGATTTTGGAGGTAAAATTTACGTATCACATTGAAATTTGATTAAATGAGATACGGTCTGAGTAATCGAATTGTATCATTAATCAGATGAAATTATTGTTTAAGGAAACAATTAAATTTGAATGAATTATTATAAATACAATTTATTGTGATTTATAATTGGAGAAATATTTTGGTACAAGTAATTATGAATTACTAAGTCGATTTTTGTATATGACGTATTTTATTAATACGTTAATTTTTAATATGTTAAAAATACATAACAAATTTATGTAACATATGACATGTGACATAAGACAAATTGACAAAAATAAAATGGATTCCATTTTATGTATGTACCGAAATTAAGGGGAAGAATTAGGCAAATATTGTGTTGTTTAAATTAGTGGAAACATAATCATTCACTAATAGCCTAGCCATGCAACCCTAGTTTGTATTGTGAAGATAAACAAAGGCATGCATTGGCTCCCCTCCACACCTCCTACCCGGTTTTACCACAAGAAAAGGCAAAGGGTTTTTGTCTTATATTTTTAATATACACTACATGCATGAGTGTGTATTATTCATTCAATTCTAACTCATCTAAAATAAGAATTTTAGAAAGATAAAAATACTTTCCTCTTCTCTTCTCTCTAAACCGGTTTTTAGAGACAAAAACCAAATTATTTTGGGTCAATTTTCTACAAAATTAATATTATCTAGTACTCATAATATCAATTTTAATTAAGAGTGAGCTTTAGGTATAAATCCTTGGGAGAGATCCTACACTTGGGTCTTTGTTCATCCAAAAGGGAAAGCTCAAGAACAAGAGAGAAAGGTGATCTCTCTTGTGCCCATATTAACCAAACTTCCAATGTAAGACAATGATTTCTCCTTTATATTGTTCATTAGTTTGCATGCATAAGATCATTTGTTAATTTTATGACAAATTAAATTAAAACATATATGAATATGTAAGTATATAGATCTACTTTTCCTTCAGTTCTCACCAGGATCCCACCTATATATATATATATATATATATATATATATATATATATATATATATATATATATATATATATATATATATATATATATATATATATATGAGCGGGTTCAGGTACGAACTACTCTAACGTACGAACCGTACGAACCAGCCTAAATCATACTAAGCACGCGCTACAACTCAAAACTTCATCAAACTAACAAATTTTTTTTCGAAAAATCAAGGACCAATATCTTCATCTCCATTAGTGCACCTCCATTTCCACTACCTTCATCTCCAAAGTTGCACCTCCATCTCCACACCTTCACAAAGGTAAGCTTGTATTCAGATTTCTATTTTGTATCACATAAACAATTGAAAAATCGAAAATTAGGTTTTGAACAATTGAAATTTGAAAAAATTGGGTTTACGAATTTTGATTGTAGATCGTGTTTTTAGTTTTTGATGGTAACTTAATTAATGTTTTGATACTATTTTTAGGATGGTGATAATTTCGTCATGTTCTCCTCTTTCAGGTATTCATTATTGTTCTAAATACATTTTTGGGGAACCCTAGAAACATTAATTGAATTAGGGATCCATTGCTGAAATTGCTTTAGGTATGCTAATACTTTTTATTTTTAATTGTAAACGAAAGAGAGGACGATTCGGTCATAGAAGAAGTTATAGGTACACATCACTGATTTTTCTTCAATTAAAATATCGTGTGTATATAGAAAGTTGAATAAATGTATCTATGAAGATGTATCAATCTATCTAGATACTTTGAATACTTGGGGGGAGATGTCAGAAAATGTGACCTTAGACAAGATACACTTCTTTAACTTGTTAGGTACATATTTCCAGCTAGCTAAATTTCTATCTCTAAATAGTATGTATCTAGAGAACTGAACATGTGCATCTAGGGTCATAAAGATATGTACCTCTGGAGAATTTTTCTTCCTAGCTAGTGAAAGGTTTGTATCTAAAAAACATATATTCTGACACAACAACTAGAGTACCTAATTTGATTGAGATGTGTACGTTTGCAGATAGTATACCTACTACTAATGTCCATGCTTCAGGCAGTACTGATATATTGCTTCCCTTGACTAATGCACCAGGTACAAAAAATGCACCTTGATATTCATTATTTGGAAATTAAAAAACATGTATCTTAATACATGAACTGGTGTATCTAATATGATAGTGATGTGTACTTTGAAGCCTATCAATCTTTAACCAGTTTTTCTTCCCCTTTTAGTAATTGGGACATAATGTGTTGTTGATTTATTTAGTTATCTCTTAGTATTTATGTCCCCCACTTTTGTGCTTGCTGTTGAGTTACACTTTAATATGGACTGATCAGCAGTGTATCTTAAGATGCGTATTCTACTGTGCATAATTTCTTGTGCATTTCCTGTGCAAACAGTGATATTCCTTGTGTACTTCCCTTTGACTAATGCACCAGGTAAAAAAATTGTATCTTGTTCATTATTGTACTAGCTAATAAAAATTGGTTTGACATAAATAACAATCTTTTTGTTGATTGTCTTGTAGAAACCCCAGAATTTGGTTCCGAACATATAATTTTCGGATTCCTGAGTTGTCCAGAACATGTTAAACCAATCAATGAGATGATATTTCCAAATTTGGAAGATGGCATAGATTTTTACAACAAATATGCCAAAGTTGTGGGTTTGTTCCAAGGTTAGATTCAACAAAATTGGTTAAAGTGATTATTACACACAAACGTTGTGTGTGTAATAAAGAAGCCAAAAGTAGGAATAAGGGAACTAAAAGGAAGAGGACTGATAGAAGAACAGGATGTGAAGCTAAGATTAGTTTTAGGAGAATTGATACTGGTGAATATGAAATTTATGATTTCGTCGAGGTTCACACACATGCTATGGTTACACCAGCAACACTGATTCATTTGAAACCATCTAGGAATTTGAATCTCTTTCACAAGAAAATAATCATGGATAATTTAAGAGTTAATCATGGTCCGGTGGATTCATTTAGAATGTTTAAGGAATATGTAAAAGGGTACAAAAATGTTGGGGCTTCTTTAGAAGATTTCAAAACAATTTCAAGGGATGTCAAGAAATACATCAAGGAATATGATGCTGAGATGTTACTTGAGACTTTCATGCAAAAGAAGACTATATCTCCATCATTTTATTTCGACTTTGAAGTAGAAGTTGAGAAGAGACTAAGTAAGGTGTTTTGGGCAGATCCAAACCCAATTAAAAAATATGCCCTTTTTGGTGAAGCCGTCTATTTTAATGCTACTTATAACTTCAATGAATATAAAATGGTGTTTTGCCCTTTCACGGGTGTGGATAACCATAAAAGGTGTGTCACTTTTGCGGGTGGTTTGTTAAGAAAGGAAGATGGAGAATCATTTACGTGGTTGTTTGAGAATTTTGTAAAGGCTATGGGTGATTGTTATCCTTCTACAATAATAACTGATCAATGTTGAGGCATCAATCAAGCTGTAAAAGATGTGTTTGGTGACAAAACACAACACCGATTATGCATATGGCATATAATGAAAAAGCCGCCAGACAAAGTCGGTCCATCAATTTGCCAAAACACGAACTTTTTGAAGGAAATAAATTCTATTGTTTGGGATGGAGAGATTGATACAGAAGAATTTAAATTAAGATGGAAGTCGATCCTTTCCACGTATGAGCTTTCTGATCATGAATGGCTGAAGTCAATGTTTGACATTCGTGCAAGTTGGATTCCCGCCTACTTTAGAGACATATATCTTCGCGGGATTACGCGCACAACATCAAGGTCAGAATCTGAAAATAGCTTCTTTGGGAATTTCACTAACCCGCACCTCACTCTTGTCGAGTTTTGGATGCGTTTCCAATCAGCTATGGATGCTCAGCGATGGAAATATTCAAAGGTGACAGCTGATGATAAAAACTGCTGAATTTTACACAACAACTTTGTTTTATGAATCCCAACATGAACTTCAAGCTGCATGTTTTAGTTGTGGTCTTTCACCGAGGACGATTAAAGACTATAATGACCATATTTCAATAATGGACCGTGAGAAAGACAAGGTATACACAGTTGATTTAACTGGTAACAAGTTTTCTTGCTCGTGTAAAATATTTGAAAGAATCGGGTTACTTTGTAAGCATGTTCTGTGGGTGTTGAAGGATAGAGGGTCTGATGAAATACTTAGGGAGTATCAATTAGACAGATGGAGCAAATGTGCAACCTGC
The DNA here is from genome assembly GCF_048544455.1 of Silene latifolia. NCBI lineage: Eukaryota > Viridiplantae > Streptophyta > Magnoliopsida > Caryophyllales > Caryophyllaceae > Silene > Silene latifolia. The sequence goes on from NC_133536.1 coordinate 55,011,747, forward strand.
CGCCCTATTTTTAATGTTGTTGGGACAACACTCCTAGCTGATTGTCTGTCGATAGAAAACCACCAAAGCAAGATAAGTGAACTGTGGTCGAAAGTATTTACTTCGGTTTCGTTTGTTGAGGATAATGAGGAACTTGGTGATGAGCTGCTTGAACTTCTTCGCAGTTTCAATGAGAAATTGATGATTTCAGTTAAACGTGGGAAGTCAAAAAACAAGAAAGCTGGAATTGAGATGCATATTGGGTCAAAAATTCCCACTGAAGCTAGTGTTCTACCACCAGAAAAGTGCAAGAATAATGGATCGGGAAGACGCATTACTTCAAGCAAGGAAAAAACAGTACAAGAAAATGCAAAGCCTCATAGGAATTGCCGTGCTTGCGGTGAAATGACTCATCATGATAGTAGAAATTGCCCGAGTCGAGTCACTCAAAAGTGATTGCCCGAGTCGAGCTACTCAAAAGTTATTTTCAGTTTGATTTCACAGAGTAAAAGTGTAAGCCATATTACAGTATTGCTGTGGACTTAGTAGTATGTAAAAACTTCTAAAAACGTATGTACTATCTAACTCTAAAGTGCTTGCTGTGGACTTAGCTGATTGTCTTGTTGGTTTGCGTACAAATGAAAACTTGTAGTATTGAAGACTTCGAAGGATTGTCATGTTGGACAATAATAGAAGTTCCTAGTTTTCTATTTTTTGTTTCCTTTTACTGTCCACACTCTGCCAATTGGATTGAATCATTGGGTATTCCAGGTAGAATAAGTATCAAGGCAGCATCCTAACAAATTTTTAGTTAATTATACTCCCTAGGTCCGTAACACCGTGACACGAACCTATATTCTAATAAGTATTCAATTTAATAAGCAGAACTCAGCTCTCTGCGCAGCCATAAATGGCATAATATGCAATCCCATCATTTCTGTCATTACAAAGCAAGTAAGAAAAATCATGAATTAAAATAATCATCGTGTTCTTTATTACTCTGAATTATTCAATAAAAATTGGTTTGACTAGTGTAATGTAAATTTGGACTACTGTAGATCACCCTCTCCAAGCATGTCAACCACACAATGATAAGTGAGTCGAGTTTGATGGACAAATTTGAATATACTTCATTTCGAACTCGTAAATATGTACCAATGTTTCAAAAATGGTGCAGGAATGTTTGAACAACATATTGTGAATTTGACGTTGTTCACAAAAGAGAATGAACAAACTGAATTACAAACACCACCATAAGAAAACACAAAACATCCAGAAAACTAGATTTCATACATCTTCTTAAAAAGACCCTAGCAACTGATCTGGCAAACAAAAAACATGAAAAAAGTGACATTAACTTACTTTAATAAATCAACAAATAAAAAATAACATCTATGTAAAGTAATCTATACAAATAACCCTAAGGTCTTTCATATAACACATGCCCTATGTGTATCTACTCACTGACAGATGCGTATCTAGAAAACAGGAGATGTGTATCCACTTTTATATCAACTGCCCACCTTGTTTATTTTCCCTCCTCCCCCTTTTGTCTAGGCAAAACGATGGTGCCTTGAAGGTAAAATGAAGTTGAAACCTAAGAAGTATACTTTCGGCGTGCACTATGACAAATTAATTGGTTTTCTATTCAGTACCACGAGGAATAGACACCAAACTCGAAAAAGGTACAAGCTACTTTTTTTTAAAAAAGAGTGCTCCTACCTCTACTTAAAGTAAGTATAAACTTGAGACTTTGTTCATACTCTTAAGTCAAGAAAGGTTCCTTTCGCTTTGGGAGACCCAACCCTAACTATTGAATTTAAACCTATGACTCAAGTCATAACACTCCTGAAGAATATAGGAAGCACAATAAGACGATACTTGTACAAGAATGCAAAGGAAATCAGCTAGACATGAGAGACAAACCGAGGAGACAAGGCTAAGGCAGCAGAGTGCATCCCTCTACATATAACTGGTCTTAAGTTGACAAAAATTTGGGAGTCTCAAAAACTACGTAGTCTTGATACACAGCAAAGAGGCATGTAACTGGTCTCACATAGATATGTATCCAGCCGTTTAAGTAAATGCAACTTTCACCCCTAGGGTCTTGAAAGATACACATGCCCTATGTGTATCTACACAGTAGCAGATGTGTATCTAGAAAACAGGATATGTGTATCCGCTTTTAATTCCCCCCCCCCCCTCCCCCCACAAGGGTCTTTCAGATAACATGCTCTATGTGTATCTACGTAGCAGCAGATGTGTATCTAGAACACGGGAGATGTGTATCCACTTTTATTTCAGATAAACATACGCTTGTTTTCTTCCCCCACCGCAGTCCCTTGAAGGTAAAACTATGAGTTGTATCAACAACAACATAGTCTTAATACTCATCAAAAGAGAAGTGTAACTAGTCTCACATAGATGTGTATGAAGTAGTTTAAATAAGTGTAACTATTGTCATAAAGCTGTGTATACATCCACTTATATGCGTGTATCTATCATTGCCTGATATTCAAATTTTACCTTCAGAGTATTTTTCTCCCACTTTAATAGTTTCAACATAATTTCTCGACGATAACCAATGATATTCTGCAAAATAAAATGGCACAAATTTAGTTAGAAACAAGTGAAATGAAAATTAAAAACATATTGGCTAGGCATTACTGCTGCTGGTGAAGAATGGCGCTCACCATTAGTTATAGGTACCTCCAGGTTTTGAATGAGACAATCTCACGTGTGGTTGTATATGATTTCTTCCATAGGACACAAAGTTATATATGATTTTATATAATTAATTGATTGCTTTACCAAATTTTTCAATGTAATACACTGTACAATATAACAAAATTAGTTATTAAGTCCATTAAACTCACTTTGAAGAAATTCTTGTCCTCCCATAAATTCTGATCTACTAATGCACCTTCCAGAAACTTCATAACATATAGTCCGTAATCATAACTACACAAAAATACAGTGTGAGATTGAAAAAACGGCAATCTGTTATAGAGACAAATTGGACTTAAAGAAAACTTACGTGTTTTCTTGCTGAGGTACATCCACAATAACAGAAGGAAACAAGATAATGCCCTTTAAATGCTTGTAACCATTGTGGTGGTCGAACTGATTTGCAACATGGAATACCTTTGAATGACAAACAATCATCAAAATAATAATAGCTTTATTCAATCATAACTGATAATACCAAAAGCATAAATATAACAACACGAGTAAAGTCCATACAATATCCTCCACATAAGAATTATACTCCTCCATTTCGTCTATATTTTTTGTATTTGGCTTGCATGAATCCAAAATATAGTTTTCCTGCTTCTTCATGTCAGACATACAAGCTAACTAATGATTACCATTTTTGCCAATCGTGAAAAAAACCTACAAAGATAAAAAAAAGTCAAAAATGAATTGTCAAAAACAAAGTTGACTTCATTCCGAAAATAGGCACAAATACACCAAACAAAAAAAAAGATCCAGGAAGTGGAGGTTATACCAACAATAGACACTTCAATAAAAAAAAAAAAAGTAGGTTCGCAAAAACGCCTTTAAAAAAATTACTTTATCAATAGTTGCTCCATTTTTAGGCTTGTAGTGCATCTTTAGATGGGGACACCAGACAATGTTTCCATTCTTAGAACTTAATGAGGGCTTAGCATACTAGAAATTTGAAAAAAATGGGTTAGATATGGACTACTAAAACATGAGAAAGGTGCATTTTGAATCCGAAACAAAAAGTATATCTTAATTACCTACCTGCACTGTTGATGGCAAGTAGAGAATATCATTTCTATCATATGTGCACATCACACCATACATATCAAGCACCTACATATAAAGCATCATATTCTAAAAATGTCACACATACATCAATATAAATATAAAAAATAAAAAATAAATATCTACATACTTACCAAATCCATTACCCAGTGACGATTTTGCAAACTTTGCATTGCTTTTCGGCACACTCCCATCCACTCAGTTTGAACAAGAAACTCATTTAAACTACATACGAATATAATTAGAACAAAGTGCATCAACACGGAGAATTGTACAAATATGTTATCAATTTAAGAACTTCCTCGACGTCTTTACCCCGCCTCATAACAACACCAAGGAGTTCCGTGTCTGTAAGTTGACGTTGACATTGACGTTGACGTTGTGACTGTCATTTATTTTGGAACTCTTGGTCAACTGCTTTAAACCTAGAAAATCAGTGTCAAATCAAACAATTAAATTTATCGCCAACTATTGAGTACTAAACACAAAGATGCAGCATCTGATAAGTACAACTTCATTGAAATGTTTTCTGCTTATATTTAGTACGGGAATAAAAGGATACCTCATATCCAAACACGAAGATCCAGCTTGTGATAACACTTTATCATTCAGTTGATTACCGTTGAAACAACAAATTTCAGAGCAAACTCTTGCAGCAAAAAGCTTAAGTTGATTGTGCTACAAAACAAATTGAAATATATGTTAACGATTACATGTATATAGACTCTATCTTGAGTCGAGTTATGTTTTATTTTGAAGTGTATATAGCTAGCTAGATGTATGTGTCTAGCAATTTAAAGCAATGCAACCAAGTAAATAAACCCAATACTCTGAGTTTATACTATATGAATCACAACTTACATCGTTTAGACCCAAAGGAAAACTCTTTCTAGTGCCTCTGTACTTCTCCAACAAACGCATGAGATAAATTCCGGAATCAACTCCATCACCCAAATTTTATTTCGAATATACTCCTCTGTCACTATCCCCTTGACGTCTTCTATAGATGAAATCTTGTTTTGGACCAAGCAATTCATAACAAATTGTATCTGCATTTAGCAAATTAGTTTAGCAAAACCAAATTAATAGAAAACCCAAAAACAAATAATCAAAAAACGAATGATAGACAGATTAGCCCTAGTCACATACCGTAGGCTGAATCGTTATTGCATAGTTGACAGATTTTGGCTTCATGACATGTAGAATTTCCAACTTCATTGTTATGAAGTTAAAACAAAACACAAAAGGCGTCTCAGATATTATTGGAACAAATATCTGCAATTGCATGTTTGCAAAAAAGATTAATAAGTACCACATGATAAAAATAATAGGAAACTGGGCACATTGATTAATAAATATTAATGAAAAAACCTAACATACACTAAAACCTAATATACACTTACAAGATTTGCTCCTTCAAAATTGTGATCAATGCCGGCAGTATGAGTAGCAGTACGGGGATCCTGCTGATAAAAAAAAACAAAAACAAAATTAGAAATGCAGTGAGGATGAATGGAGAAGAGATACACATGACTAATTCCGAGAATATCATGAGATAGTTATAGAAGTTACTTCATCATCTGTTTTTGGAAGATACACCCTATACGGTGAACTAGCAGCTCTGCGTGTTTCACCTTTGTTCAAAATGAAACACCAAGCGTATATGAGAGATTTAGGGATTCTATCACCTGTCACTATTGTCTTCAAATCTGCCCGACTAAGTTTGTGCTGCTCACTTTGGAATAGAATCTCACTGGATAAAACAGGTATACATAAAAGTTAGTAACATAAATTCATCAAATTAAAAACAAGTATGTAACACAAATTCATACACAATGTTAAAAAAATTCATACCTTTCTTCAGATGACTCTGAAAATACATATTCCAATACATCATTTTCAAATTTATTCAAATTCCCAGCAACTAGAATACTTCTCTGAAGGAAAGGGGATTGTGTTTCAACTCTCTTTCTCTTAAGCATTGCTCTCGTAATGGGGGCTGGTTCTTTGGGTGGCAATGAAGAAAGGGGTTCAACAACAAGTGGTTCTACAACTTCAATTCTGTCTCCAAGATCTACAGCCTTTTCACAGAACTTTTTAAACTTATCTCCTTGTGATTGTGATTTTGAACTAAGTAATGTAAATGAAGGTGGGGGTAAAATCCTTATCCAATGGAAGGGAAGGATGTGTAAACTTTGGAGGAGAGGGGTGATTAAACCGTGGAGACCGACGAACAAATGATGACGATTTTGCTTTTTTTCTCAAAATTTAGTGGCTCAAACTCTTGAAACTTAGAGTCCAAAAAAATTGGAGAAGCTGACTTTGCCTTGATGTTGACGACAACAGGATCGGAAGCCATTACACGAGTTGCTTTTTCCTTAACATTACTTGTCTGATTTGCTGGCTGTTTTCCCAAAGCAATCTCTAATTTAACAAAAGCTGCCCACAAATTATCCTCACTTTCAAATTTAAGTTTCCCAAACTTAGTAAGTGGATCCTGCTCCTCACTATCATCTTCATTACAAACAGCACCATTCTCTTTCAGTTTCTCAGCTCCATCCTCTTTCACTTTGTCAGCTCCTTTCTCTTTCACCATGTCAGCTCCCTTCTCTTTCACTTTGTCAGCTCCCTTCTCTTCCACTTTCTCAGGATTTTCAACTTTGTTTCCAGGAATATTCAATCCCTCTGTTGTAGGATGTGATGAATAGCGACAATCACTTAAAGCAGACGCCATTTGAGCCATATGTTGTACAATCTTACACTCTGGATAATTCATTTTAGCTTCTGCCAACGAGTTTGAGAAGCTATAATAAGCAAGAGCAAGAATGTTTGCATCTTCTGCCAATTTCTTTACGGAAAAAATACTGCTCTGTTTACTGTCCTCCGCCACTGTCTCAATAGACTTCTGATCCTCATTAACCGTCAGGTTGTCAGTAACCTTCGGATCCTCAGTACTCTCTGCTTGTCAAATGGAAGCCTCAGACATATCTGATTGTGTTAAAATACTGAAAGTTACTTCTTGAACTGTACCCTTGACAATACGACATAGAACACCTCCAGTACCAAACCCGTCCTTCATCTCTTCCTTAAGCCTAGATTTAATCCTTTCCTTCGTCTATGAAGCTATTTTTGGGAAAACTCGAGGAACTGAAAAGTAACTAAAGGATACTCTATCAAGATAGATAAACACGAACACCATGATAGGCCCTGCAAATTTATCATTTTCAGAACTTTTCCAATTTTTAACAGCTTCAATAAACTGCTGTCGAGTGAATTTACACCAGTTTAATAATGAGACAACTGAAATATCTTGCAGACACTTCAACACACGCAAGCTGGCACAAGTTCCTTTTACGCGCATTAAAAATGCTGAGATGATGAATACAATAAAATTTATTTTAAACTCATCCCCGCCGTCTCTTTGGCTTATAAGTTGCAGTAGTATGTCCTTAACATCAACCTTTGTGGGATCTTTGTTATTGAATTGTGTCAACCATCTACTCTTTAACTCAATGAAATCAACACTCCTATCTGTTGAGGAAGCTATCGTGACATCATTTGCACCCATTGGAATACCAAGTGATAAATAAACATCTTCATCCGTTATTTGATGTTGCCCTTTCATATAGAAGCATGACGATGTGTTGAATCTGGTAACAAGCCAATGAGCAAGAGCACCTAGAACCATATCTGTCTGGAGATTAAGAAGGCCCCCAAAACCCATGTCCTTTATATCGGCTACTTGTTTTGCACTCAAATTGCTATTGATAAATGTCAACAACATTTTAGGTGACATCCGCGTTCTCAAATAACACTGCCCCAAATCATCATCTTCTTTCCTATTCCTTTTAACAACGTTCTTGGAAGGACTTCTCTTAGTAATAGCATTCTGGTTTTGTTTGCTTGTACTTGCACCACCATCATATATCATCAACTTATCCATTTGTGGTAACCTAAAAGAATAATTAAACCATTTGCTTAAAAGATTGCAAGGTGACATTTATAAAGCAACTTGGTAATGGTGGGCATAAGTAACACAATTAAAGCACTGACAAATTATGAAAACAAACACAGCTACTAAACTTTAGAAAATCCCATTCAAAATGTCAAATAAGGCAGAATGCCATTTGACTGAGTCAACAAGCACCCAACCCAAAATCCTAATTTATACAGAAAATTAAAAACTAGTGTACTTAGTGTCCTAGATGTAAGTACCTACCTACTATGAAGTGTGTATCTACGTGATAAGAGGATTGTATACTAGAACTAATTCAAGTGTATCTAAATAAAATAAGGATATGTATTTAGCTATTAAAGCTGGTGCATCTAGCTACTAAAGCAGGTGCATCTATTGAGCTATGTATCTAACCAGCGGATACATAAATCAATTTGTGTATCCGGTAGAAAGACCTGTAGATACCTCATTTCTGCACCTCCCGCAAACCACCCAGTGATGATTGGGCCGCATGTTTGGTACACGGAACGATTTATGACAGTTCGTAAGTTTATCCTCAAGTCATAGCGCAAATACTTGTGTCTAACCCTTGGTCGTCATCTACGCGCTATTACGGCCGTTTTGACAGTAATTAGAGTTCATTTGGAGTCCGGGACAAAAACCGCTTCGTTTTCTAATAAACTGTTTTAAAATGCCGAGTCGGAATGTTCTAGAATGTTCCAGATATATTTTCCATAAAATCAATTTTTAATCTTTTGGTATAATATTTCCTGAAAATCATATTTTAAAGAATAAGGAAGTCTAGATCTACCGCAATTCCATAAAAGAAACGAGGAAATCTTTCTTCCGCAGGAGGAAACCTCTGGGGAAAGGACGCAGCACCTGTTGCGCCTCTTCCAAGAGTCGCAGTGGCTGCTACGCCTCTTTTTTTTGGGAAAATGTAAGCTTCTCATTAAAGGATCATAATCTCCAATTACAACTATTAGAAGGCATAGTTATACTAACTTCCTTCATTACTTGACAAATTTATCTAGCCATATTTTAACATTTGCCTTTTGACACTTAGTCATATACTTCTTAACTCTATTACAAACATCCATCTGAACACATTTGACAAGCTGCTCCGGACGAAGCACAGCCTGTTCCACCCTACACTTGTTTCTAGCCATCCACACATGATAAATTAGGCCAGCCAAAATAATCCCAACAATCCTCTTCTTGCTGAGACTCCTGTAACGTTTCTGACACCACTCGAGAATGCACTCTTCATCAGGTAAAACCTCATCACACCATACAGCAACCAACCTGCAACATCTCCGACTGTATTCACACTTAAAGAATAAGTGGCTGTGACTTTCCTGCTGCAAACCACAAAGATAGCACAAATTGGACTGAATGATCTGCATATTCATCAGCCTATCTTGAGTAAGTAGCCTATTATGTCCCATCAACCAACTGATAAAGCCATGTTTAGGGACTACCCACGTATTAAGGATCCATGGGTACCACACACAACCAGTATCCTGACCTTGTAACCAAGAATATCCCAAAGCAGTAGAGTAAAAAGCAAGCACTCCAGAACCAGGCTGTAAGAGTTCCTTGAATGTATTTTTTGTCTGGCAAATCTTTCTCCAAGCCCAGCTCGAATTAGAAGTTGGTTCATAATCCTTCCAATTCCTGCCCTTGATATAAATTGCATGCACCCATTTAACCCACAAGTGATCAGCTTTTGTCGCAATCCACCACACATACTTAGCCACTGCTGCCATATTCCATATCATCAGATTATGTAATCCACTCCCTCCTTGCCTCTTAGGCCTACACACATGATTCCAAGCAACTAAGGCTGGGCTAGAACTATCATGGTGCCCATGCCAAAGGTACTCTCTACAAATTGAGTCAATCTTTTTCAGTACAGTTTTGGGAATAATGAAAATACGAGCCCAATAGTTGTGAAGAGTACTAAGAACAGCCCTGATCATAACCATCCTGCCAGCATATGAAAGATGTTTTGCCCCCATTCCTCTTATCCTATCCACAACATTATCAACCAACCTAGTACAATCCAGGATTGATAATCTCTTAGGTGAAACTGTCACCCCCAGAGCTGCTACGCCTCTTCCCCAGCCCGTTTCTATGTATTTTCAAATCTTTTCGAGATTTGTTTCCAAAGTTTCTGTAATACTACGGATTTTCTTAAGTGACTACTCGACCGAGTAGAGCCTACTCGGCCGAGTAGTGCTGTTGGTATAGTTTGTTTCGGTTCTGCCGAGGAATACTCGGCCGAGAGTAGTGGATACTCGACCGAGTAGAGGATACTCGGCCGAGTATACACTTTACTCGACCGAGTATCCGGTCTGGCGAAGGGTTATTTTACCGGTTGATTAGGGAATGTTTAGGGTTATATTATATTCAACGTCAGTTTCTAAACATCATTTCCAACCCTAATCATTTTTACGATCACTCTAATCACTCTCTAATCATCCCCTAGAATCATTGTGTGTGCAATCTTCGTGGTTCTTGCGTATAATTCCTTACTCTACTGTTGGTAAGTTCTATTTCTATGTTATTTGTATTCTTTGAGGTTACTGTATACATATATGGAATTGGGAATATGGGGGTTTGTGCAATGTGTAATTGTGTTATGTGATTATTGTATAAGAGAATACTTCGTAGAGGAGCCTTTCTGATTGTCCGAGTTTCATTCTACTGTTGATTATTAAGGTAGGGTTTTTCCCTACTCAGTTTACTGTTCATTATTAAGACATGCTTGGTTTGTAATTATTGTTATCTGCAGATCATCGGAGTATTGGGTGTTGTTGTGACGGTGTTGGTGTGGAGATGTTGTGACGGCTGTGATGCAGTGTGATTGTGATTGTGGTGGAGTCACTTGCGGGAGTGGCTTCACACCCTAGTTCGCCCTCCGTGGAACCCGTCACGGGAGGGGATGTGCACATTAAGGGACAGGGATTGTTAGTCGCTCGTTGATGAGCTGGGCTAGGTGGGAGCGGCTGCGGTCACCCACTGGTGGCGAGGATTACCTGTTGCGATGGGTAATCTGGCAGGGCTACACATTTTGGTGTGTAGTCGGTTACTGTGTGAGATCGGGAGACTGGGGTTGGAGGATGATCAGCTGGTTATCTCGTCTATTTGTCTTATATTGCTTGAGTAATACTGACCCCGTTGTTGTTTGTAGAATCTGCGGTGATCCATTCGGGGATGGTGAGCAGGCTTGACAGGTATTGCTAGTGGTGAGCTTGGGGCAGTCATGGGAGCGTTGCCATCACCAGTCATAGCATCACCGTCTGAGTCTTAGTTTTGATTTCAATAGTTGTCAGACATTGGAGTTGTATTGTTGGATCAGTTTTTGGATTTTGGTTTGATGTAAACTTTAACCCTTTATGGCATTTAATAAATGTGCTCAGTTCAGACGCTTTTGATATGTACTAACCTCGGGTAACCGAGATGGTAACACACTTTCATGGTAGGGTGGTCCTGGTAAGGCACCTTGGTATGAGGGGGTGTTACAAAGTGGTATCAGAGCCGAAGATTCCGGCACCTAAACAAATGAATCTAATGAACTTAGGGAGTCTAAATAAAATGAACCCGGGGAGAGTTGTTTGGAGCTACCGCAAAGACTCGGGAGACGTCCCGGAGTCGCAATTTGGCCCTCATTAACTCAAGCCGGTCACATGGGGAAGTGTGATGAGAGTTGTGTCTTGTGTGTGCATGTTGTGAAGGTTCATGTTGACGATAATTTAAGGTTGAAAAATGTTTATGTGGAATTTGTAATTTGGTAATTTAAGAATAGTTGAGGGGACGGGTTTGTGAACTTTTGGTGTATCGGATTTAGCATGTGCATGATTTGGATGATTATATGTTTATAACGTGGCATTCAGTTCCTGTTGATACATGTTTGTTTGGGAAATAGAAAGCATGATAGGGGACTTTTACTGTTTAAACCCGTCTACAGTAGGGCTCGGCCGAGCAGGGCAGGTACTCGACCGAGTAGGGAGTACTCGGCCGAGTAACCAAGCACTCGACCGAGTGTTGTTTGGCAGTGAGTAGCAATGGCTACTGTATGTGTTTACTCGACCGAGTAGTGACCACTCGGCCGAGTATTGTTTTTACTCGACCGAGTATTCTTTCTGGGTTTTTGATGATAGCTACTGGAGTCGATTACTCGACCGATTATCTGAGATACTCGACCGAGTAGTCGTTACTCGACTGAGTGTCGTCGTATACTCGGCCGAGTGTTCCTTTGGCGGAAGATTGTTACATTTTGAGCCGTAGGCTTTTGTGCTTACGTTTCCTTGTTTCTTATCAGCTCAAAATGTCGCCCAAAAGGACCCCCGCACAGATCCAAGCTTCTGAGATGACTCTTGATGAGGTTGCTCGCATGATTGAGCAACAAGAGGCTCTCCTTGAAGCTCTCAGAAATGTGGGGAAAGGGAATGAGAAGCCGATGGATGCTACCCAGCTCAGCATCATCATTGCTCGCTTCAACCCTCCCACATATGAAGGGGTAGGTGAACCAAAGCTGCTCGATAAGTGGCACCGTGAGATTGAAGCTCTCATGGAAATGGTTAAGTGCCCCGAGGACATGCTCGTTGAACAGGTAGTATACTACATGTGAGGTGAAGCTGCAGTTTGGTGGCAAAATGTCAAGGAGGATGTTAGAGCTTATTACCAGGCTGAGGGTCTGGGAGCTATTCCTTGGTCCGGGTTGAAGAGCGCTATGAGAGAGCAGTTTGTGTCAGAGCATATCCGATACAAGATGAGATCCGAGTTTGATTCCTTCACCATGACTGAGGAGATGGCAGTCACTGACTACTATCATCAGTTTCTGGAGCTATTTCGTTATGTTAACGACATGCAGCTAGGGCCGAGGGGTTTAGCTCTCCGTTTTGAGAGGGGTTTATCTGCCAAGATCGTGAGTCGTATGCCAGCTGGGGTTGCTACTGACCTCAAGGAAGTGTACCTGAGAGCGGGCCAAGCTGAGAGAATGGTGGATCTCTCAAGGGAAATTGATGAGAGGACTGCTGCTGAAAAGAGGAAGGCTGAAAGTGGAAGCAACAGTCAGTCGGCCAACAAGAAAGGGAACTTCAATCACGCAAAGGCTTTTTCTGGTGGAGCTGGTTTCTCAGGGGGATCTCGTGGCTGGGGAAAGAATGGAGGTCGGAGTGTGAGTGACAACTCTAACCTTACATGCTTCATCTGTGGTGGTGTAGGCCATAGGAGACGGGAATGCACGAGTTTCAGGCCCGGTACTGGTTCAGGAGCTCGGCAAGGGAATTTCTCTCAAGGGCCAACTCAGAGTTTTGCTAGTAACCGACCAGGAGGTTCATGGGGCAACAGAGGTGGACAGGGCAACCAGGGCAGTTACAACCGCAGTGGTGGTGGATCATATCAGCGCCAGAACAACAGCACCACTCAAGATTCCGCAGCCAAGCCAAGTACCTCCAATGCTTCGGTTCAAGGTGGAGGACAGAAAAACAGTGGGAAGCTTTTCATGATGGATAAATAGGAAGCACAGGATGATGCTCATGTAGTTACCGGTACCTTTCTTGTTCATAATGTACCGTCCTTTGTTTTGTTTGATTCGGGGGCTACACACTCTTTTGTGTCTAAGAGTCATGCCTTGTCTATGGGTTTGGGGGAGTTCGAGGTTGTAAAAGATGATGTGTTCATACCTTCATGAGAGTCTGTGTTGTGTCTCAAGTTGTATAAGGGAGTGTTTATGGTGGTTGGAGGAGTAGATTTACCGGTAGACCTGTTAGAGTTTCCTATGGATGGGTTTGAGGTGATTGTCGGGATGGATTTGCTGGGTAAGTATGATGCCAAGATAGATTGTCGGCAGAAGAGAGTGTGTTTAAAGGGTCCTAAGGGTGTTAGGGTGTCTTATAGAGGGTTTGTGGTAAAACCTAAGTGTAAGTTCATAGCTGTGATGACTTTAAAGTCATGTTTGAGGAAGAAGTGCCCCTTGATTCTCTGCCATGTGAGAGATCGTCGAGTAGAGCCGCAGACAGCTGCTGAGATACCTGTGGTGGGAGAGTTTGAAGATGTCTTTCCTGAGGAGATACCGAGTTTACCTCCCAAGAGGGATGTGGATTTCAGCGTGGAGCTTAAACCGGGAACAGGTCTGATATCCAAAGCACCTTACCGTATGACACCTAAAGAGTTAGCAGAGTTGAAAAAGCAGATACATGAGTTGCTAAGCAAGGTTTATATCAGGCCTAGTGTATCGCCGTGGGGAGCCCCAGTTCTTTTTGTAAAGAAGAAGGATGGGAGTATGAGACTGTGCATTGATTACAGAGAGCTGAATCGTGTCACAGTGAAGAACAAGTACCCTTTGCCCAGGATTGATGACTTGTTTGATCAGCTAAGTGGAGCAGGTGTGTTTTCCAAGATTAACCTGCGGTTGGGCTATCACCAGCTGAGGATAGCAGATGAGGATATTCCTAAGACAGCGTTCCGATCTCGATATGGTCACTATGAGTAAGTGGTGATGCCTTTTGGGTTGACCAATGCACCAGCAGCTTTCATGGATTTGATGAACCGGATCTTTACACCGTGTTTAGACAATTTTGTGATTGTTTTCATCGACGACATCTTAGTCTATTCTAAGACTAAGGAAGAGCATGAGGAGCACTTGAGGATAGTCTTGCAGACTCTGAGAGAGAATCAACTTTATGCCAAGCTATCTAAGTGCGAGTTCTGGTTGGAGGAAGTGGCTTTTCTAGGAAATGTGAGATCTAAGAAGATGGTATCTGTGGATCCTAGTAAGATTGAGGCCGTAACCAAGTGGGAATCACCGAAGAATGTTGCTGAGATTCGGAGTTTCTTAGGCCTTGCTGACTACTACAAGAGATTTGTGAAAGATTTCTCTACCATAGCACGGTCTATGACATCTTTGATGAGGAAAGAGACCAGATTTGTTTGGGATGAGAGTTGTGAGACGGCGTTTCAGACCTTAAAGGAACGCTTGACCACAGCCCTTATCCTAACTTTGCCAGAGGGATGGGAGAACTTTGAGGTATATACCGATGCTTCAAAGAATGGTCTTGGTTGTGTTTTGATGCAGGCAGGGAATGTCATCGCTTATGCTTCGAGGCAGCTGAAGCTATATGAGGAGAACTACCCTACTCATGATCTGGAGCTGGGTGCAGTTGTTTTCGCTCTTAAGATTTGGAGGCACTACCTTTATGGAGCGACCTTTAAGGTGTTTTCTAATCATAAGAGCTTAAAGTATATCTACACTTAGAAGGAGCTTAATGTTGTTGCAGATGCTCTGAGTAGGAAGAGCGTTCATTTGCTATGTACAGCCATGTCCTTGCTTAAGCTGAGGGATGAGATGTCTAGGATGGGGATCTTTATGATAAGGAAGGGAGATACCATCGGGGATTTGACGATCGAGCCAGAGTTGTATGAGAACATCAAGAGTAAACAGGAGCTTGATCCTAAGATTCAGGAGTGGAAGTCAAGAGTAGAGAGTGGGACGGTTTCCAGGTTTTCTATCCATACAGATGGGAGTGTTCGTTTTGATGGGAGATGGTGTGTTCCTGAGGATGCAGAGTTGAGGAGAGTGATCTTGACGGAGGCTCATTGTACTCCTTATTCAGTTCACCTGGGTGGTGACAAGCTTTACAAAGATCTTAAGAAGACTTT
Organism: Silene latifolia; assembly: GCF_048544455.1. Lineage (NCBI taxonomy): Eukaryota > Viridiplantae > Streptophyta > Magnoliopsida > Caryophyllales > Caryophyllaceae > Silene > Silene latifolia. The sequence continues at coordinate 55,027,141 of NC_133536.1, forward strand.
CTGGTGGCCAAACATGAAGAAAGATGTAGCTGAGTTTGTGGCCAGATGTTTGACCTGTCAGAGGGTCAAAGGTGAACAAAGGAGACCACAAGGTAAGATACAGTGTTTGGAAGTACCTGAGTGGAAGTGGGATTCAATCTCTATGGACTTCATTATGGGGGTTGCCTAGGTCACAGCAAGGTAACAACATGATCTGGGTGATTGTTGATCGGTTAACCAAGTCAGCTCACTTTGTTCCTATGAAAGATACTTGGTCTAAGATGCAGCTGGCACTGGGTTACAGGAGGCATGTGGTTCGGTTACATGGTATACCTAAGGATATCGTTTCTGATCGTGATGCGAGGTTTATATCCAAGTTTTGGTAAGAACTGCAGGAGTTGATGGGTACAACCTTGAAGATGAGTACAACCTTTCATTCGGTAACCGATGGTCAGACAGAACGAACCATCAAGACCTTGGAAGACATGTTGAGGGCATGTGTCATGGAGTTTGGGGGCAGCTGGGAAGACAGGCTTGATCTGATCGAGTTTTCATACAACAACAGTTATCATACGAGCATCGGGATGACACCTTTTGAGGCCTTGTATGGCCGGAAGTGCCGAAATCCAGTTTGTTGGGATGATAGTTTTGAGACGGTGGTTTTAGGGCCACAGCTGGTACAGGATATAGTTGAGCAAGTCCAGTTAATTCGGCAAAAGATGAGAGCAGCTCAAGATCGTCAGAAGAGCTATGCCGATTTACACCGCAGGGACATTGAGTTCGCAGTAGGTGACAAGGTCCTTTTGAAAGTGTCACCTATGCAAGGTATGATGAGATTTGGGAAGAGGGGTAAGCTAAGCCAAAAGTTTATAGGTCCTTATGAGAGTTTGGACCATATAGGCGAAGTAGCCTACAGATTAGCTTTGCCACCAGCTTTGGATAGAGTTCACAATGTTTTCCATGTTTCTTAGCTTCGGAAGTATGTGAGTGATCCATCACATATTCTTGAGATGGAGAATATCGAGCTTGATGAATCCTTGTCCTATGCCGAGATTCCTAAAGAGATTCTTGATCGCAAGATTCGTAAGACAAGGAATGGTGAGACGATCTTACTCAAGGTCATTTGGTCTAATCATAATGTGGAAGAGGCCACATGGGAACCCGAGGTAGACATGCGAGAACGTTTTCCTAGTCTTTTTGATCAGGTATGTTTGGTTACGGGGACGTAACCGTTGTCTTTTTAGGGGGGTAGGAGATGGTCGTGGTTGTGTTTTGTCTTATTTTTGAGTCGGGTTATTGAGTTTTGTGGTGTCTTGTGTGGTTCTTTGGTGTTGGTAAATGTTTGTTAGTGTAGTCTTTTTGCGTTGTGTAGTGTCTTGTTTAAGGGTGGAATGTGAACTTCGGGACGAAGTTCTTTTTAAGGGAGGAAGACTGTAATACTACGGATTTTGTTAAGTGACTACTCGACCGAGTAGAGCCTACTCGGCCGAGTAATGCTGTTGGTATGGTTTATTTCGGTTCTGCCGAGGAATACTCGGCTGAGTGTAGTGGATACTCGACCGAGTAGAGGATACTCAACCGAGTATAAACTTTACTCGACCGAGTATCCGGTCTGGCGAAGGGTTATTTTACCGGTTGATTAGGGAATGTTTAGGGTTATATTATATTCAACGTCAGTTTCTAAACATCATTTCCAACCCTAATCATTTTTACGATCACTCTAATCACTCTCTAATCATCCCCTAGCATCGTTGTATGTGCAATCTTCGTGGTTCTTGCGTATAATTCCTTACTCTACTGTTGGTAAGTTCTATTTCTATGTTATTTGTATTCTTTGAGATTACTGTATACATATATGGAATTGGGAATATGGGGGATTGTGCAATGTGTAATTGTGTTATATGATTATTGTATAGGAGAAGACTTCGTAGAGGAGCCTTTCTAATTGTCCGAGTTTTATTCTACTGTTGATTGTTAAGGTAGGGTTTTGCCCTACTCAGTTTACTGTTCATTATTAAGACATGCTTGCTTTGTAATTATTGTTATCTGCTGTTCATCGGAGTATTGGGTGTTGTTGTGACGGTGTTGGTGTGGAGATGTTGTGATGGCTGTGATGCAGTGTGATTGTGATTGTGGTGGAGTCACTTGCGGGAGTGGCTTCACACCCTAGTTCGCTCTCCGTGGAACCCGTCACGGGAGGGGATGTGCACATTAAGGGACACGGATTGTTAGTCGCTCGTTGATGAGCTGGACTAGGTGAGAGCGGCTGCGGTCACCCACTGGCGGCGAGGATTACCTGTTGTGATGGGTAATCTGGCAGGGCTACACATTTTGGTGTGTAGTCGGTTACTGTGTGAGATCGGGAGACTGGGGTTGGAGGATAATCAGCTGGTTATCTCGTCTGTTTGTCTTATATTGCTTGAGTAATACTGACCCCGTTGTTGTTTGTGGAATCTGCGGTGATCCATTCGGGGATGGTGAGCAGGCTTGATAGGTATTGCTAGTGGTGAGCTTGGGGCAGTCATGGGAGCGTTGACATCACCAGTCATAGCATCACCGTCTGAGTCTTAGTTTTGATTTCATTAGTTGTCAGACATTGGAGTTGTATTGTTGGATCAGTTTTTGGATTTTGGTTTGATGTAAACTTTAACCCTTTATGGCATTTAATAAATGTGCTCAGTTCAGACACTTTTGATATGTACTAACCTCGGGTAACCGAGATGGTAACACACTTTCATGGTAGGGTAGTCGTGGTAAGGCACCTTGGTATGAGGGGGTGTTACAGTTCCACTCATACCATAATTCCTCTGTAGGATTAGTATAAATAGGGACCTTCGTTCCTCATATTTCTCATGCGAGTGTCCACCCTTCTCTTCTCCCTTTGCATTCTAAGACCGTGCTCTAAGCTTATTGACGTCTACGTGCTTGATCAATCGACCACGTAAGCTCGGATCCTTCTGAGTACCAGTCACGTTGCATGACTGACCAATTTGACCAATTTCCCCTCAATTAATCAATCAATTTAATCTAAATCATCTAATGAGGGCACTTTTATCATACATTCGAGTCGAGCAATCACTAATCATTAACTTAGTTAATCTCATTTCATCAAACATGTAAGTCTGAGGGTGTAAATCCCATATTTAATATTGTATTTTATTTTTGTATCAATTAATGTACGGTTTACGTCAAAAATATGCTTAAAACCGATTTATAAAACCTATTTTTACGGATTGATAGAAAACAGACGTCGAGAAGAAACGCAGCAACTGCTGCGCCTCTTCCTGAGGCTGCCGCAGTTCCTGCTTTTCTTCTTCTTCCTCCGTCCTCTGTTAATTCGTCCTTTGTTTTCTCTTTCTTATGTTCTTTCTTTTATTCGTATGTAATAATTATAATTCATTGTTCTCAATAATTTATCACCTTTAAATTTCGACTTAAATCCCTAATAATCAATATTTGCGGGTTTTCGTCATTAAAATCAAACCCGGTTTTTGGAGATTCGATTTGTTCATATCAAACCTTTGGAAATTCGACTTTTGTACATATTTTCATTTGTTTATCAAAACCTTCTTAATAGTTTGACCTAAATAAACCTAATTAATTTGTAATAATTTGGCCTAATTAGTTATAATTCACTCATAATTCGTTTTAATCCGTCTTAATTCATTCTAGTTAGTTTTAAGTTGTTCGTTATCGCTTTTACGACCCATTCACATGTAAATAACCTGCTAAATCACTTTCATCCGAGTCAAATATCAATAATCAATCATTAAATCCACCAACGAACATTAACAATCGCAGTTCTGACTTCACAGCCAGATCTCACCTCAGAAATAGACGCAGTGACCACTGCTCCTCTTCCAAGAGACGCATCACTGCTGCACCTGTTCCGGGTTGAGCTCTGTCTCTGAACTTCCGTTCTTGCTTTGAACTAATTCGTTAATTATGTATTAATCGGCTATTAATCCTATTATCACCTTTAATCTGTTCGTTTTAACCTAGTTTATTTTCTCTTGTTTTTCTCAAATTATCCGTATTAAATATATTTTTGACGTAAATCAATTAATCGTTGTAATTATTGTAGTTTTAGTTCGCAATTTATTTATTGTATTTGATGTGACTCATATTTGAGCACATTTAGTCCCCGAATTAGCCTCGTTCCTATGCTTTATAGTGCATCATTAGGTCAGTTACTATCTTTAGTTTCCCATTTTGCATATTCTTTGAGGTTTTGTTTCCTTGGTAGGAGAGGAATGCAAACCTTGCATTTACATGGCAAAATGGAGCTAAATTGATCGCATCTAATGACCAAGCATCAAAGGGAAGACGATACTAGAAGACCTATGTAGATAATAAAGTGAAACGGGCAATGACGAAAGGATCCTTGCATCCACGGATTGATCCTCGCGGATTATGAAGGAAGAAAAGAAGAAAAGCTGCCTGCCAAGGGATCCGAGCGGATCACAGAGGATCCGAGTGTCTCCCCACCACCATCCGAGCGTCCCGTGACCAAGACGCTCGTCCTGAAGCAAGAAGATCCGAGCGTCTCCCTTGACAATCCGCTCGGATCGTACCGCAGAGAGCCCGTGCCTGTTTTCAAGTCGCTCAGATCATGGCAAGACTAGCAAAACAAAGATTCTCATTTCCTTCGAGAGGAGCATTTCCTTAACTTTTCTTGTGGACTTAATAGTCATTTAAGCCCTTAGTAACCCTAATTTATGTACCTAATCTTTAGTATAAATACCCGATTGTACTACTTAGATTAGCATGCTCTCTTAATCATCTAGTAATCAAGTAGTAATCAATTAGTAATCATTCCTTAATCTTGTAATCAACTCTTAATTTAGTCTTAACACAAATCTCAATACTTAATCTTTCGTTAATTTCTCTATTGTTCATCATTTATTTTGGGTAATTAGAAGATCATTTGGGTTTATTGGGAGATTGACAACCTTCCATCAATCATCAAGTACTTCTATTATTCTTTGCATTATTATTTTGGAATCTCCATAGGTATAATTCTCTTAATTCTTACTTTAATTATTGTTAATCATTTTCATTCATTCATCATGTTTTGCCTTGTTAATGTGATTAACAACCTTGTTAGCATGTTAAACTTGATCATGAGTGAGTAGTTTCCTTAGCTAGGATTAATGAGTAATTAGAGGAAACCAACATGGGGAATGATTCATGCTTAAACTAATATGTTCACATAATTTATTTGCTTGCTTGTTGTGATTCCAACTTATGCACATATTATGTTTGATGAAATGCGAGCCTATGAATCCTTGCAATTTTTACCCATCACTTATCTTTTCAATAAGGCTTGTAAGACATAAACAAACTCGAGCCTCATTAGACCATGCATATAGTTGGATAGGAAGGATTAAGTCGACTTGTAGGTGTTGTAAAATCTAATCGATTCGGCTTCGGGACCCAAACCTTCTTAGGGATTGTAAGATATACACTAACTCGATCCCATCACAACAATAATTGCTTGCTTATAATTCGAGAACATGTTTGTATGATCAACTCCCATGTATTCCCCTATGAACCCATGATACCCTAGTGCTTTTAATCAATTGTTTACATCTTCATTTTATCTACCTTGCTTTGTTTTTATCGTTGATTATTTTTAATTAATCTCCTATCTCAACCCCAAATTGTGACACCCTAAGACACGACCATTTACAATTGAAAATCCTACATCAATACCCGTCCCTTGGGATCCGAACTTTACTTACCTCTTTACTAAGAGTAGTTGGTGAAGTTATAAATATTATTTTGGTTAGGTAACTTTTGACGTCGAGTTTAAAAACCTACGACACCAAAAATGGCGCCGTTGCCGGGGACGGTGTTAACTTAATTTGATTTTCTTTAATTGTTTTTAGTTGTGTGTTTCTTTACCTTGGTGAAGTCAATATCCTCAAGGTTGTTCTAATTATTTTCGAGTTGTTTGATATTTTGCATGTCTAGGAGATCACAAGGTAACTTGTTACCCATAGATCTTGAAATCGAAAGAACTTTGACCAACAATAGAAGACTTCCATGAATACTTTGAGAGGTATTGGTGAGATTGTAGACATTCAACCAAATAACATTGAGTTCATCAACTCTTTTGCAAGAGAAGGAGAGGATAACCCAATACAAAACCCTCCACAAAATCAACCCACAATGCCTAAATTTTCATCACATTCTGTACCAACCGAGGAGAACCTACCAAATGGTACTCCTACACCACAACATTTAACCGGTAATTTCATTGCCAAATCCGCATTCATACAATTAGTTGAGAGAAGTCAATTTGGAGGGATGCCTAGTGAAGACCCTCATTCTCATATGGAGACTTTTTGTGACTATTGTGATGCGATTTCTCAAACCGGAGTTACTCAAGACCAAATCCGATGGGTCTTATTTCCTTTTTCTTTGATTGGTTCCGTGAAACAATGGTTGAAGAGCCTAGATAAGGCTACTCTTGGTATTGATTCTCAGAAGAAATTGGCACTTGCTTTCTACAAGAAATTCTATCCTCCAGAGAAGACTAATATGTTGAGGGCCCAAATCACCGGGTTCAAATAAAGGGATGAGGAATCTTTGTATGAAGCATGGGAGAGATTCAAGGACACTTGTTGATCTTGTCCACACCATGGACTTAGCGAGTGGTTCCTTGTACAACAATTTTGGAATGGTCTATATGAAGACTCCCGAAGCATTCTCAATATGGATCAAATGATATGTTCACCGAAGTCGATGAAAATCAAACATGGAACAAAATTGAAGAAATGGCGGTCCATAACTCACAATATAGTAGACCTCGGAAGGCTACTAGAGGAGGAAAGCATGAGGTGGATTCCATTACTCAATTGGGTGCTCAACTTAGTGCTCATATTGATACCATTAATTTGAAGTTTTAGAAGGCCATGGCTAAACTTGAAGAGGCCTCCAAATCACCCAATCAACATGTTAATGCTATGGTGGCATCATCATCAATTCCAAGTGGAATATGTGAGAATTGTGGAACTTTGGGACATGACCAAAGTGAATGTAGGGGAACAAGTAAACAAGTGAATGCTTTCCAAGCATACAAAAGTGGCACCCCTTATTCCAACTATTACAATGAGAATACCAAATTCCACCCCAATCTTTCATACAAAAGTCAAAATATTCAAAACCCTCAAACATACACCCCACCTCCAATGAGAAACCCAGCTCAAAGACCCTTTTACAATCAAAACCAAAGTTATCAAAATCAACCTCCATACAATCAAACAAACGACCAAGGTTTTGATGTTCAAAAAGCGGTCCTCCAAATGCAAAAGAACAAACAAGAGTTTTTCACTCAAATGCAAAAGGATAGCCAAGCAAAAGACATCACCATCAATAACATACTATCTCACACAAAGATGTTGGAAACCTAAATGTCTCAATTAGCATCTTCTAGTTCTTAAAGACAAAAGGGGCAATTACCACCTTAAGGTAATCCCCCAAGACACGAGTCGGTGAGTGCCATCCATTTGAGGAGTGGTACAAGGTATGAAGGGGCGAAGAGGCCCATTGATGAAGATGTTGTGAATGCTAGTGACAAGGAAAGAGTTGAAAACTCTAAGAAAGAAGAAGAACCCACCACCATTCAAGAAGTTTCAAAGAAGAAGAATGAAGAGAAGGCTAAGGAGAAAGAGCCTATTGTGATTAGACTTCCATTTCCATGTCGTCAAGCTAAGCCTAAGTTTTATGAACAACTTGGAAAGTTCATGGATTATGTGAAGAACTTGGAAGTCTCAATCCCATTCACCGAATTGATCAATCATGTTCCGGCCTATGCAAAATACATGAAAGATATTTTTACAAAGAAGAAATCTATCCGGAAGCTAGAGACTATTGCGTTCACTAAGGTGAATAGTGCCATCCTACAAGGAAGTTCACCTCCAAAACTCAAGGATCCGGGAAGTTTCTCTATTCCATGCACCATTGGCGACACTAAAATCAACAAAGCTCTATGTGACCTTGGAGCAAGTGTAAGTGTCATGCCATACTCGGTATGCAAAAGGCTAGGAATGGGAGAACTCAAGTGCACTAATATCACACTTCAAATGGCGGATCGGTCAACGAAGACACCTTTAGGGGTGTGGGAGGATGGGCCGGTAAGAATTGGCAAGTTCTTCATCCCGGTGGACTTTGTTATTGTTGACATGGAGGAAGACCTCAACATTCCTATCATTTTAGGAAGACCATTCTTACACACCGCGGGAGCGGTGATTGATGTGAAACATGGAGAGCTCACACTTAAAGTGGGAGATGAAACAATCACTTTTAACCTTGACAAGACAATGAGAGTTCCCCGCTTACATGAGCCATGTTTCATGGTTGATCATTATAGCCGAGAAAGTGATAGGAAGAAGTTGGCATCTCAATACAAAGGACAAGCTACGAGCAAAGAATCAGCACCTATATGGGAGAAGAAAGTGGATAATCTCCAAGATGCTCCATCCAAAGAGCAAGAAAGTTTCAACAAGAATGAGAGCTTGAATAGCTCATCACCACTCATGACAAGAGAAGAAGAAGGCCTCATCAGCCATAATAACAAGAAAGAAGAGGAGTTGTTACCATCAACTCATGATACTATTGGGAAGCAAGCTAATGAAGTATGCGGTTTATAGGATGATGAGTTTGAAGGGTTATTCAATCCTTCTATTGGTAATGCCATGACCCGAGACCAAGGCTTTGGTGATCATGTTAACTCAAATCATCACAATGAAGAACAACATATGCAAAGGTCTATTGAAGATCTTTATAATGACAATGAACAAGCCTTCGACTACTTCTTCAAGGTGTTGAGCAACATCAACAACACCTTGGCTATGCCTCCTTTACATCTCATACATGAATGAGAGTTTGGTGGAGTCCTCCCTAAACCACCATTTGTAAATATTCTAACCCCTTAACTTGCATTTTACTTATTGCATTTTGTCAATTTTTGGATTTACCATTTTACTTCGATCAAGATTATCATTTTGAGAGAAAGTGAGGGAGGGACTTAAAAGTTTCTTGATGTGTAGTGTTTTGATTAGTGTGGGGATATGAATTATCTAGGCTATCCAAGCCTTCGTAGTGCCCCCACAATGAAGACCAAAGGAACGAAGACGGAATGACTTGGGTTATGAAAATACCCACGGGTGGAACTGAACCCGTGAGGTACAGGAGCAATCCGAGCATCTCAAGAAGAAGCCGCTCGTCTTGGGTGAAAATCTGAGCGTCTTAACTAGATTTCGCTCATCCTGGTAGAGCTGAAAAGGAAAAATCTGCACTGGGTATGAATCCGAGCGTCTCCTTAGGAATCCGCTCGTCTCAACCAAAAGACGCTCATCTCAGGAAAGATCTGCTCGTCTTGGATATATCAGAATTTGGGATTTCACCCTGACCTTGAATCCAAGCGTCCTCAAAAGAATCCGCTCGTCTCCAGGCAAAATACGCTCGTCTCCTGCTGAAGACGCTCGTCTCAGCACGGGTTACATTTTATAAAACTGACTGGGCAACAATCCGAGCGTCCCGTGCTGCAGACGCTCGTCTCCTTCTGCTGTAATTCAAAAACACGGGATTAAAACCCCCTTTCCCATTTCATTTCTTTCATTCAAAACATAAACACACATTCAAAACCCTCAACTCCTCCATCCATAAAAATCAATTTTCTCAACCAAATTCACTCAAATCAATTCCAAACTTCCTCAAAACTCAAACAAATCACTCCCCTATCAACAAAAAAACCATTCAAACATCCAAATCTTCAAAAATTGAATCGATTTTCTAGGGTTAAAGGCAAATTTTGAAAATCCTAAATTGATTTGGGATTTATTGAAGCTTGAGGATACTAGAAGAATTCAAGCAAATCTTTGGTTGTTGATAATACAAGGAGAAGAACAATGGCTAGGACCAAAGGTGGAAGCAAAGCACCTACAAAACCAAACCTTTCCAAAAGGCAACAAGCACTTCAAGCCTCAAAGGCTTTGGTGGTTCAACAAGCAAGAATGGAAATTCAAGAAACTTCTATTCTTATGGTGGAAGCTACTACTTCTATCCCGGTTATTGAGCAACTAGAAAAATATCCGGAGGTAACTTTCACATCCAATTCTCATAGGAAAAATTTTGTGTCTCTTGCTAAGAAATCGATTTTACCCACCAAGTTTATTTGCCAAGATGCCTTGACCAAATTGGGTGTCCGTGAAAGGACCAAGAACTTCTTTGAGTCTATGGGGTTGCTTACATTGTTTAATATGCAGGAATTGACCTACCCCTCCCTCACCTTAGAATTTCTAAGTTCATTGAAAGTTACAAAGGTGGAGACTCGAACGAACATTGAATTCCGCCTTGAGAATGTGGATAGGAAGATGTCCTTTAATGAGTTTGGCAAAGTTTTCGGTCTTGATAATAACTCGACTTATGTGAAGAAACCTTCAACAAAATATGATCCCGCCCCTTTGTGGAAAGCTATTACCGGGAGGAAATTCGAGTCCTTCTATGAATGTCGTGCCCTTTATGTTCATCACCCGGGCATAAGGGTGTGGCACAAGGTTGTGGGAAATACTCTTATTGCTAGGAAGGGGACTAATCACTTCACCGAATTGGATTTCATCTATCTCGAGTCAACCTTGAATGTCGATAAGAAGTTCACCAAGAAATACAATATCCTTCAACTTTTAATCAAAAGGTGGCTTAATATCGATCATGGCAAGTAAGGCGCGGCCTTTATAGTATATGGGGGATTGGTAATGTGGTTGACAAAGCACTTCAATCGGAATTTCAACAAAGATGACACTTATAAGCCGGTTAAGGGAGACCACCTCATTGATCTAGCCACTATGGTTCACAAATTCCATTGGGTCAAGAACGACAATCTTGACAACAAATTTGAGTGGCTTACAAAAGATGCCAAGTCCTTCATTCTACCGAATAAAATTTGCCGACTAAATGTCCAAAGCCCGAACTATCTTCTCCCACTCTCCGAGGAAGCCGAGTCCATAATGTAAAACCATAGAGTGGCCATTGCCGAACCCTCCTCCTCTATTGTCACTCCACCCTACCCGTTCACCTACCATGAATTTCGACCCAAAAATGTTACGGTGGGAAATGATTACTTGACTCCTTTGATGCAAGAAATGCATAAGCAAGCCCATGAAGACCTAGTCAATGCATATAGAGCTCAATATCCGCCCCTCTTACACCTAGCTAGGCAAGGACTTCTTGATCCATCATGTCCTTTGCCTAGTTGGGGGGATAGGGAAGTTTTCTTTCCTAATGCTCCTAGGGATGCTAGCATGGGTGATGAGGAGGTTGTTGTTGAGAGTGGTGGAGAAGAAGATGAAGAAGGTGAAGAAGAAGAGGGGAGTGAGGAAGAAGAAGAAAGCTCAAGTGATAGTGGTGAAGCCTCTGGGTCTATGGAGGTAGATGATGATAAGGATGCTAGTGAGAAAGACGGTGATGATGATGGAGATGATAGTGATGTCGCTATGGGCGACGATTGAGGATTAGCAAGCTCTTTGGAGGATGTCCCAATACATTGTGAGTCTCCTACACCTCCTTTAGCTTTGTTCATTTCTCTTGTTTTTAAATTTGTATCTTGATCATGAGTTCGAGTCCTAGCAACACTTAGAGGACTCCCACCTCGGTCTCATTGAGGTGTCTTTTATTGTTTCCACCATGAAAAATCCAAAATGACAAGTTTAGTTGCATGCATAGCATTTTTTATGCAGGAACTCCCTCACTCTCACTTAGTTTGGTGAAGTTCAAGCATACGCATTGGGAGTTAATTCAAATTATGCTCTCCAACCAAACAAAAATTCATGCATCATATAGCATAGCTGAGTTTGCATTCACTTTTGTATATTTATCATATAGTTTGCATTTAGCTTAGGAATCATGCATTTTCGTATAGCTTGCATAATTTCCTATCGTATTGGCCATTGAGGACAATGCCCATACTAGTGTGGGGATGGGAAATTCTAACATGACTTATAAAACAAAAATGATAAAAATTGAAATTTTTTGAAAAATACAAAAACATGTCCTTTTTATTTCATAAAAACATAAAATTGATAAAAATTTGAAAAATGCAAAAACCTAAAAACATGTTCATTCCTTTTTAGTTTATAATTGTATATATTGTATATACTTGTTTGTTTGCTTGTTTGTTTATCCTTTATCACATTGATCGACTACGCCACATCCGAGACATGAGGATATTGAAGACCGCATGGTATGATCTTTCCAATCTCCTTTTTCCTCTTTATGTTAATGACTATGTGGCTTTATTTTGATTGATGCGGTATAAACAATGTGATTATATGATTGCATTTAGATTATATGGCATACTAGTTGGTAGAAGCATATTCATTAGGATGTATAAATGTTAGTTGCATCATGGCATATAGTTGCATTTAGGAAAATTTTTGTGAAAGCATCTATTTGGGAAACTTGACAAGTGTATATAAGGCCCTTGTAGATACTTTTTCTTCTTGGGACTTTGCTTGTTAGAATACTTGTAAAACACCCTAGGATGTGTCATGCTAGTATCCTTTGACCCATGGATTAAGGCCTAGTCAAGATTACCTTGTGGTGTGATAACTGCTTGGCTACCGTTTATTCCAAGGTGACCCTTGAAACCATGCAATCATCTTCTATATTCTACCACATTTTGTCATCAAAAAGAGAATGGGCACAAAAATTGTTCAAATTTGAATTCAAGAATTGAAATGAAAGTCAAAAAGTTTGTAATTGCATCAAAAGAAAAGAGGAGTAACAAAAATGAAAACTCCTATGCTTCAAATACAAGCACCCTCACTACAATTGGGGTAGCTTTGAAAATGTTCAAAAGAAAATGGAAAAATTTGAAATTGTCAAGTGTTGAAATGCCAAACATCAAAAGAAATGGCAAAAAGAAAGTGTTCTCAAATGTCAAATGCCACAAGAAATTGGGGGGAAAAACAACAACAAAAAGCAAACTCCCACATGAAACTCAAATTCTATTGATCCCTTTTCCATTATATCCACTTTTGTGCGTGGTAGAGAGGGGACGACCCTTCTTCTTGTCTAGACAAGAAGAGGAATTCCGCGATCCTCCAGTGTTTCTAACACCATAGGGAGCATACTCTTGACGAAAGCATTTAACGATTGATGACAAAGGTACCCTAGCTTGACACAACTTGGAGGTGATTTATTGGTATCCTTCTAGGCTTAGTAGTTTGAAGAAACCGTATCTATGATGGAATGTGTACCCTTACATTGCTGCTCTTGTAGATAATTTCCGCCACTTAGATGAGGAAAGTGGCTATTCATTTTTGTAGATGCATCCATTACTTGATTTGTGTGCTTAATGATTGGATGTATCGCCATTTTGGTAAGCCCCACCTTGACTTGCAAGAAGGCATCCTACCTCATGGTTGTCTTGTTGTGAGTTGAAGGGGCGGAGTGAGACCCGCTAATTGTCTCACATCAGCTATATTAGTAGGTTAGTTTGAATAAGGGTCCTAGTTTTTGTCACCTCTTTACTCGGGACGAGCAATGGTCCGGTTTGGGGATTTTTGATGTGACTCATATTTGAGCACATTTAGTCCCCGAATTAGCCTCGTTCCTATGATTTATAGTGCATGATTGGGTCATTTACTAACTTTAGTTTCCCATTTTGCATATTCTTTGAGGTTTTGTTTCCTTGGTAGGAGAGGAGTGCAAACCTTACATTTACATGGCAAAATGGAGCTAAATTGATCGCATCTAATGATCAAGCATCAAAGGGAAGACGATACTAGAAGGCCTATGTAGATAATAAAGAGAAACGGGCAATGACGAAAGGATCCTTGCATCCGCGGATTGATCCTCGCAGATTATGAAGGAAGAAATGAAGAAAAGCTGCCTGCCAAGGGATCTGAGCGGATCACAGAGGATCCGAGCGTCTCTCCACCACCATCCGAGCGTCCCGTGACCAAGACGCTCGTCCTGAAGCAAGAAGATCCGAGCGTCTCCCTTGAAAATCCCCTCGGATCGTACCCCAGAGAGCCCATGCCTATTTTCAAGTCGCTCGGATCATGGCAAGACTAGAAAAACGGAGATGCTCATTTCCTTCGAGAGGAGAATTTCCTCAACTTTTCTTAAGGACTTAATAGTCATTTAAGCCCTTAGTAACCCTAATTTATGTACCTAATCTTTAGTATAAATACCCGATTGTACTACTTAGATTAGCATGCTCTCTTAATCATCTAGTAATCAAGTAGTAATCAATTAGTAATCATTCCTTAATCTTGTAATCAACTCTTAATTTAGTCTTAACACAAATCTCAATACTTAATCTTTCGTTAATTTCTCTATTGTTCATCATTTATTTTGGGTAATTAGAAGATCATTTGGGTTTATTGGGAGATTGACAACCTTCCATCAATCATCAAGTACTTCTATTATTCTTTGCATTATTATTTTGGAATCTCCATGTAATACCCCGTATTTTATATAATATAATTAATTAAACGGATATTGTTATATATAATTATTATATATTATTTTACTAATTATGTCGGGATAATAGTTGAGTCGAGTTAATTGTCTAGTCGTGTTGATATCGTAAAATCGAGTTGTTGCATAAGTTATCTGAGACGGGTTTATATGGTATTCGAGACGTGAGCTAAACCTTTTACCCTCGACCCATTTGGGTTTACCCAATATCATGTCTAACCCAATTAACCTAACACCCAACACCTTTCTCTAACCTAAGTTTTTAACCTAAAATTTTTACCCTAGCAACACCACAACCCGCCTCCCTCATTTCTCACACCCTCAACCCGCCTCCCTCTTTCATCAGCCCAATTGGCAGCCTTTCACGCAAAACGAGAGAGAGAGAGAGAGAGCAGGAGTGGTGACGGCGCAGCAAGGAAGGTCAAAGGGAGGTTGTCGACGACGTAGGGTGGCCCTGGTGGTTGTTGTGGTGGCGGAAAGGTAAGCATGTCACATTCCTCCTCTGTTTCATCTTTTATGTCGGGTTTTTGATTGGGGTTGCGTGTCTTAGGGAGGGGATAAGGGTGGTTGGTGTCGGGGTAATGGTGTTGGGTGGTCTGAGTCGCCCCTATTGGTGGCGGTCAGGTGGGCTTTGGGTGGTAGTGGTGGCAGAAATAGGCGACACTGACGGGGGGGTAGCAAACGGGTAGCGAGGGGATTTGCATACGGGTTTAGACGGGTATGTTTGGGGTGGCACCACCGTGGACTAGGGGGAGGTCGAGACAGTGGTGCCACGGTGTCTAGGTTCGTGGGTTGACGGTGAGTAGGGTCGTGGTTGTTTGGCTGGGTATGGTTGTTGGTTGCGGTGGTGGTAAAAAGGAAAACAGTGGGTGTTGGTGATGATGCGCGGTGAACCAGGCCAAATGCCAGCCCTGGTTCGACTCGCCGTGGCGATCGATCGACCAGGCTGGTGGTGGTTGCTGGCGGTGGGGACGAAGTGGGGGTCAGGTCTGGTGGTTGTCGTGGTGGCTAGGTGGTGCGTGAGGGGTGTGTGAGTGTGCGAAGGGACGGGGTGCGTGAGGGGTTATTCGAGTTGTTTTTTAAACGGGTTTTCATAGTTAATCGTTATAATTCGTTAATGGGTCGTATGTTTAACTAATTAAATTAATTCCGAGTTATTTAATTAATGAAAGACGGGTTTAAGTCGGGTTGTTGAATTGTTTTATGTTTGAGTCGGGTTTTCTTAAAATGTTTAATTCGTTCAATATTTTATCTATCATAGTAGTTATTTAATTTAATTCCCGAGTCGGTTAAATAATTCAAGTCGGGTTTTGAGTCGGGACTGATTAAAGTGGAAAGCTACTATTTCGGGAAAGTTTCTATTTTGGGAAATTCTGTATTTAGTAGTTAGTAATAATAAATATTATAATTCGTTTAGGTGACGGATTCCTGAAGGATCGATAATCAAATTCATTGCTTTATTTTCGGGACTGCTTGAACTGCTTGATTGGATTTGCTGGCACTTTGAGGTAGGGAAATACACTTGACTTACCGGTGTTGTTAAATTGTGTTGAGTTGTTGTGTTACATGTGACCGAGCTGTGTTCGATGACTTGTGCGTGGTTGTAATTTATGTTATGATTCATACGCCGGAGTGTGGTTGACTGAACTGTTCGTGTTGATTATGTTATTTCGTTATTTCGATAGCTGGCATGATTTCATTCATTGATATACATGTCATGTTGCATTGATTACTGTTGAGCATTGCATATGCATTGGAGTTGGAGGATGATGTGGTGGTGACGATGTTGGGATACGATGTGATGTTGTGATAAGGCCCAGGCGGGTTCTGCAGGACTTGCCCTGGTGTCCTCAGCTGCGAGCTGGCAGATCGGCTACGGTCGATATATATATAGTCTACCGGGGATCGGTATGGCTGGGTTGTCCGGGATATGAGATATGAGATATGAGTTGAGATGGAGATGGAGGTGACGGAGGAGCATGCATATCATATTTATTGTTTTATTGTTTTCCCTACTCAACCTCGTGGTTGACCCTGTGTATTCGTGAACACCTGTGATGAACCATAATGGGGAGCAGATTTGACAGGTACTAAAGATTAGCTGACTTGGGAGCTATGGGATGCGTGAGGACTTGGCCAATCCACCTAGAAGTCTAGACCACATAGAGGATTTTATCACTTAATTTATTTTCCGCTGCGAGTCGTATTTATCTTATATTAAGTATTAGTTGGATAATTTGTAATAAACGCGTAATCGTTAAGTTTTAATTTAAAGTACTCTGGTATTGTTGTACTTTGTTATTCACTACCTCGGGAAACCGAGATGGTAACAGTCCGGTTTATTAGGGAATGTCTTGCTAAAGGCTCCTTCATAAACCGGGGTGTTACACTCCATAGGTATAATTCTCTTAATCCTTGCTTTAATTATTGTTAATCATTTCATTCATTCATCATGTTTTGCCTTGTTAATGTGATTGACAACCTTGTTAGCATGTTAAACTTGATCATGATTGAGTAGTTTCCTTAGCTAGAGTTAATGGGTAATTAGGGGAAACCAACATGGGGAATGATTCATGCTTAATCTAATATGTTCACATAATTTATTTGCTTGCTTGTTGTGATTCCAACTTAAGCACATGTTATGTTTGATGAAATGCGAGCTTATGAATCCTTGCATTTTTTACCCATCACTTATCTTTTCAATAAGGCTTGTAAGTCATAAACCAACTCGAGCCTCATTAGACCATGCATATAGTTGGATAGGAAGGATTAAGTCGACTTGTACGTATTCTACAATCTAATCGATTCGGCTCTGGGACCTAAACCTTCTTAGGGATTGTAAGATATACACTAACTCGATCCCATCACAATAATAATTGCTTGCTTATAATTCGAGAACATGTTTGTATGATCAAGTCCCATGTATTCCCCCATGAACCCATGATACCCTAGTGCTTTTAATCAATTGTTTACATCTTCATTTTATCTACCTTGCTTTGTTTTTATTGTAGATTAGTTTTAATTGATCTACTATCTCAACCCCAAATTGTGACACCCAATGACACGACCATTACAATTGAAAATCCTACATAAATACCCGTCCCTTGGGCTCCGACCTTTACTTACCTCTTTACTAAGAGTAGTTGGTGAAGTTATAAATATTATTTTGGTTGGGTAACTTTTGACGACGAGTTTAAAAACCTACGACACCAGTATTATACTATTTTGTATGATTTATTTGCTTGTTTTCACATGTAATTAATCTAAACCCTATTTCGACATTAATGAGTGCTAAATTATTTGTCAACCGACTTAGTTTAATTCACATGCTAGGATTAAAACGTTGGATGTTGCATTGCATACAAATAATCGACAGCATATCAAGTACAAACGATTTCCCTAATCATTAGTTGAGGCCGCTATCGAGGCGGACGGGATTAGGTGTTCAGTAAAAGGACTTCCTAATACCTACCCTCACCCCTTACTTCAGATCTCTGTGAACATCCATGTTCATTGGCATCCACGAGAGTCATTCTAGGCATAGAATGCTAAGCGTAACGAGTTCTTGGTGTCTATGTCACTACTTTGTGTCTTGACATGACGCGACTCCACAAATGCAAACGCTTGTTTCCCAAGCGCCCCCGTGGGCCCACGTGTCCACAGTTTGGCGACTCCGCTGGGGAGTAATACACTTACGTGTTGCCAAGGGTGAAACTTGAACAAGGTTAGGGAATAGTTTATATGAGACAGTTGTCGGTTTTCATTACTCGATCTTCTTAGATCGTTTTATTCGTCCTTCCTAGGCCCAACCCAACCCATTCGACCAATCATCCCGTCTGGACGGTCCCAAATTCTTATCTGGGCCTAAGGATGGATAGCGATTGACGTCAACCATACCATGATGCTTACTCATGTTTGTATCAAGGGCTTTCACTACTCGGGGAAATGGACTAGGAACCGACCTTACTCATGTTTGGCATGGACCTCTCCACAGACCCGGGTTTGATTGCTCGGTGTGGCAACCCACCCTTTTAAACCAAAACCCTTTAAATGCACTCAACATACCGTTATAATGCCCGTATGAATGCTTGTTTTATACGTGATCACCATTTTATAAACAAAACCATGACAAAATTTTGTAAAATAAAAAGTCTTTTCAAAATGTAAATATTTTCGAAAAATGGCCCAAATTAGCGCAAAATGAGTCAAAACTCTGTCCAAATGTCGAGTCAAAATTCGGGCCTCAAAACTCATTTCAAAACCTCACTTCGAGTCAACACTCCTGCAACTACACTACAGTTGACTAGGACAAACATTTCAAACCGTTGTCATTTTCAAAACCACACTTGACACAAGTGGCACACTCCCACTTCACAATTCGAGTCTTTTTGCTTTGAGTAAGTGTGCTAGAGTGGTCGATCGTGTTTTGATTCGTCGTCGATATCTTATCCAGTTTCCAAGATGTCTGAAACTAGTACCACAAGCGCCAGTGGTCAACCCCCAAATGGTAATGCTCAAATCATAGCTGCGCTCGCCCGTCTCCAAACAAGCCAAGACCAAGTTTATGATCGCCTCAACACAATTGAAGGCCGAATAATTGTTGCTGTACAGACTAGACTCCCTCCTGCAGAAGATGATATTTCTAGCGAATTTGTGCATGATAACCTCCCACCTTTTGTTAGACAACAAGAAATCAACCCTCCTACTGAAGCTGAGAAGCGACTCCAATACTTGGAGGAGCAACTAATGTACCTCAAAGGAGATGACATTTATAGGGAGAACAATCGTAAGTATGAGGCCGTGAACACCAAATTGCCAACGAACTTCAATATGACTGATATCCCAAAGTTCAAGGGACATGAGAATCCTTTGAACCACATTCGTGCTTTCAAAGACTACATGTCTATCAAAGGCATCAAACCTGAGATGTTCTTAAGGATCTTTCCTTCATCTCTCGACACCATTCTTAAACAATGGTTCTACTCTTTGGAGCACAAGAGGATTCCCACCTGGGATGATGACGCAATCGAGTTCGCTAAACAATACGCGGATAATGCTGAGATCCAAGTCAACACGCGCACTCTTGAGGTTCTTACCCAAAATGAGAAAGAAGGCTTCACCGACTTCCTAAGTAGATGGAGGAAGACTAGCACATAATTAGTTGATGTAGATACTCAGTATCTACTGAGACTCCAACAAACACCCGATGATTATCGGATTACAACATGCTTTGGAATCGCGGCGTTTGATCGACAGTTTGTGTATAACTTTACGTCGGAAAACTTGAAACGATTTCAAAAATAAAACTTTTCAAAACTTTTCAAAAGTACCTGGAGTGTTTAGCACATGACGACGAGGTCGCAATGACACTAACTAGAGTCAAAACAGACACCGGACCAAAAACCGATCAAAATTCAAATCCCGACTCCAACAACGAGTCAAACCGAGCCAAACACAAAAAACAAACCATTCAAATGCTTCCATGTTAAGATTTCCCGGGATCATGCATGGTCAAGTACCAAACATGTGCATACAAATCTTCGGATAGAACAAATCATGATTGCATTTGTATGAAAGCGACAAGACACCTCGAAGACGTGCGACGTGGCTCGCGCCTCTTTGAGCAGCCCAGGTGGCCACGTCGCTCAAAATTCACACAACCACTCATTTTCCTATAAATACCCCTCAAATGCAATCATTTGAGGGTTACGCGAGTGTCCGCCCCCTCTTTTCTCCCTTAAAATTCTAGACTTGACTTCCTAAGTCACAATCCGACACGTGTTTACGACCTACCGATCGTAAACACAAGCCTTACACATTGTTTGGTACCGTCATCGTGCATTAAATCACTTGACCGACCATTTCGAACACTACACCATCACTAAACTTAACAAAACACTTTTTTTACTTACTAAAACGGTTTTAAACCGAGTCTTTTCCGACCAAACGAGTTGATACACTTACGTCGGTTTCTCGCCATAAGCCAAGCATGCAAGTATGAGGGTGTAAAAATCCTTTTTATCATGTCTTTACTTGTTTTATGACTATAACATGCTAAATCATGCATAACATGATCCAAAACATGGGATGAATGAGCCAAAACCGGACTTTTTGGATGAGGCAGAGGCTACTTACGTAGCACATAGGCTCGCGCCTAAAGCACCCTGCCCAGCCTTAAGTCCAATCCGTGTTTGGTCTCTTCTTTTTCCTCTATTTTCATTTTCATATTTGTAATCGGTTTTTACCATTTCAAGTATTTTCAAACCATTTTCTACAAGTTTTAACCATAAAACATTTTTCACCCTTGGTTCTTAATACCGTGACTGTTTAATCCGTGTTTCGGTGATAATATTTGGTTAATTACATTTAAAAGGCATTTTAAAGCCTTTTATTTCATTTCTTTACATTTTGGAAGGTATTTTAAAGCCTTTCAACATTTCATATTCATTTTCAAAACAAATGTATTAGTCATCAACACAAAGTCATCCTTGGTTCCATATACCATGTCGGATCTTAACCCGAGTACGATGATGAATGTCGACTAATTATATTCAAATGAACTTAATACAATTAATTCATAATTATTTTTAAAACTATTCATGTCAAGCTTACAAAGTCGAACCCGACATCGAATACCGTCAAAACAATGACGATTATTCAAGTCTCGTTCTTCAAATCAACACAAGTACGGCCTAGACGGTCCCTTCAAACCAAAACGGGTTCAAATGGTCAGAACACGTCATATACCGTTGACTGACCCGCGCCTAAACATGCCGCTTCTTTTCCTATTTCCAAACCAGGGGAGACCGCCTTACATCGCCAATAGGCTCGCGCCTATTCTGGCTGCCTGATGCAGGGTCTGTCCCCCTTCCAGCATTGGTCTAGGACGATCCCTGTGGGATTTATCTGTTTGCATCTCTTTAAATTTAAGGACTATAACGAATATATCATGATGAATGCTAGTCATAAAATTAAATTACATAAACAAAAAGGTAAAGAGATGAAGAATCAACCTTCGGTCCTAGCAAATTCGGCCTAAGAACAATATCGCAATGATATTCGCCTATTAGTTGCACCCAAGACGATATGAGAAATGCCCTTAACTTGTTGCTAGAATCGATCCCCAAATTTCAGTAAATTAATTAGGGTTTTTGTTTTTGTGTTTTAGATGAGAGGCAAGAATGGGAAAAAGAATTCGGTTAGAAAATTCTCCCTTCTACTCTTATTATAACCGAAAAAGAGTAGAATAAGGGGAGTTTTTTCATTTTCTAAAACTCGGCCCAAATCCCGAAATTAAGAGTTAAATTCTCTTTTTTTTCGGTTTCATTTCCTACCCAAAAATAAGGAGATTAAATATTCTTATTTTGGTAGTATACAAAATGTATAAAATATATTATTTATAAATTGTCATTTAGTGAGGATCGATCCCATAACCTCTTGGTTTGAGTACCCTTACTATTACCACTATGACACATTCATCTTGTTGATTAAATATAACCGATTACATTTAATTACGAATTAACATATTAATTCGTCCAAGCTTACATCATATACATTAATTAAATATAACTTATTATATTCAATTTACGAATTGTGATTAATTGTCTCAACTAATATTATTTAATCGGCATTAAATAATCGTCTCATCAACACATTGACTAACTGTTTAGTCATATAAGGCATCAATGTGATTACATTTCCATAACCACATCTCTCAAACACATCCTATAGGTGTGACCTTTAGGGACCAGTTGATCACCGCCATCTGTATGATAATAACGTCAAACTTTCTAGCAAGCCAACCGTTATTAGGTAATCGTTAATCAACTGATTAAAATACGAAGTATACCCTTGTGAACCTGTAAGAGATTTACAAATGTTATCACACTAATTTGTGGAGGACACAAGCTCCAACAAACTCCTACTTGTCCTCACAAGTGTATGTGCGATAACCGATTCTCATATCCTAAAATTTCTCCCACTCAATGTAAAACAATTTGCAAATCTGTATTCACAAAGGTCGTATTTTACAAGCGATCATTATCAAGAGTGGTTTCCCCGACTAGAGAGTAACTTAACTGATAAACGAATCATCATTCGAGCATGGCCATGCATTTCAGTTACTACTCCTCGAGTGGCCCTGAGAAATAACTAAACCTGATAAAGGTTGGATATTTTCCTCAAGTCGAATCCTGCCGATGTAAGCACAGTATGAAATGACCCAGAAAAAATCTACTTAGCCTCCAGTTATGGCAAACCGTGAGAAAGAAACCAAAGTCACCCAAAAACTGCCTTAATCTCAAGAGACAATCGATAGTCAAAAGAATCGACTCTAGGAACACAATGGATGTCCTATCCATGACCTGGCACTGAATGTTTTTAAACATTTAGGACTCCATTACGTTGTCACAAAAATTTGTCCTACGAGGTATTGTTATAATCTCGCATTTGTGATCGATCAGTCAACCGTTTGACTTATGGCTCGTTGAACCCACCATCAATCGACTGCACAATATAATAGCCAGAGTTATCAGCTCTTGTAGGCGATTACGGACCAAAACAAAATATAATGTAATTCAGTTCACTTTGTGGCGTTCAAAGTTGTCAGTACAATCCACATGAAAAACAAAATATTATAATAAAACGATGAAGTTATAAATAGTATATGAAAAAGATAATGTATCAAATCCATAATCGACTACTACAACTCAGGAACACGTTTAATTCCCATGGAAATAACGTGCCCTTCATGCTTATCAAAATTCAACGGTTTAGTGAGAGGGTCCGCGATGTTATCATCCGTCGCAATCTTGTCAATCACTATCTCTTCTTGCTCCACGTAATCACGGATCAGGTGAGCTTTCCGATGTACATGTCTAGATTTGTTGCTAGACTTTGGCTTCTTAGCCTGGAAGATGGCACCTCTATTATCACAATAGATGGTGATCGGGTCATTTGAACTAGGAACTATCGTAAGTCCTTGTAAGAATTGACGCATCCATATCGCTTCCTTAGCTGCTTCCGAAGCGGCATAGTACTCGGATTCAGTGGTAGAATCTGCTACAACACTCTATTTGGAACTCTTCCAGCTGACCGCAACACTATTAAGAGTGAAGACGAACCCGGACTAAGATTTTGAATCATCTCGATCCGTTTGGAAGCTAGCATCTGCGTAACTAATTGCGCATAGCTTAGTATCGCCTCCATAAGTCAATACCCTATCCTTAGTCCTCCGTAGGTACTTGAGGATATTTTTAACAGCTATCCAGTGTGTTTCACCTGGATTCTTTTGGTACCGACTCGTCATACTCATTGCATATGCCACGTCTTGACGTGTGCATATCATGGCATACATAATTGATCCTATTGCAGATGCATAAGGAACACGACTCATGCGCTCAATCCCTTCAGGCGTCGTGGGTGACTGAGACTTGCTCAACTGCATCCCAGACGTCATTGGAAGGTTCCCCTTCTTGGAGTTGGTCATGCTGAACTTCTCAAGAATCTTATCCAAATAAGACTCCTGACTAAGTGATAACGTCCTTCGTGATCTATCTCGGTAGTTACGGATTCCCAAAATGCATTGTGCCTCACCCAGATCTTTCATCTGGAAATGGTTCTTCAACAATTCTTTAACCGAAGATAGGAGAGGAATGTCATTCCCAATCAAGAGTATGTCATCGACATACAATATCAAGAATACAATCTTGCTCCCACTCGACTTGATATATAAGCATGGTTCCTCGACCGATCGAGTGAAACCATACTCTTTTATCACTTGGTCGAAACGATGATTCCAACTCCGAGAAGCTTGCTTAAGTCCGTGAAAGTGATAAAATATCTATAGCCATCTCTAGCGGTAATTGACATAGGTCCACAAACATCAGTATGTATGAGTCCTAATAGGTCACTAGCGCGTATTCCAACACCTTTGAAGGAAATTGGAGTCATTTTGCCAATGAGCCATGATTCACACGTGCCATATGTAGAAAATTCGAATGCGGGAATTGTCTCATTATCGACGAGTTTCTTTACGCGTTTCTCATTTATTTGTCCCATTTGACAATGCCATAGATAGGTTTGATCTTTGTCACCAACCTTTAATTTCTTATTATTCATGTGGAATACTTCTGTGGTTTGATCTAAGATGTAAATTCCATTCATGGAAACTGCTTTGCCATAAATCATTTCATTAAAAGAGAAAATACAGCTATTATCCTTTATTAAAAATGAAAATCCGTCTTTATCAAGTACGGAAACTGAAATAATGTTCTTAGACAAACTGGGTACATAGTAACAGTTATTTAAAAATAACTCAAAACCACTAGGGAGTTGGATTACATATGTTCCCTTCGAGACAACAGCAACTCTAGCTCCATTTCCGACTCGCAGGTCCACATCACCCTTTCTGAGAGGTGTGATGTTTCTTAGGCCCTGCAAATGATTACACATATGAGAACCACAACCAGTATCAAGTACCCAAGTTCCGAAACTTTCATGGTTAATCTCAATCATATGAATATAAGATGACATACCAACAGGAACAACGCGGCCTGCTTTGATTTCCTCACGGTAGACGGGACAGTTCCTCCTCCAATGTCCAGTCTTGTGACAATGGTGGCACTCAATGTCACCGCCCTTGCTCTTTGCCTTGCCCTGTGAGCCACTAGTCTCACCGGGCCCACTCTTACCGTTTCCTGGCTTCTTGAATTTTGGCTTACCTACAGTTAGGTCGCCTGGAGCTTTGCCCTTACCTTTACCCTTGTTGTAAATCGTGAGAACATCCTGCTTCATGCTCCCACTCAATTTCATATCCTTCTTGGTCTGTACGAGAAGAGAGTGTAGCTCATGAGGACTCTTTTTCAAGTCATTCATGTAGTAGTTCGCCCTGAAAAGGGCAAAACCATCGTGAAGAGAATGAAGCATTCGGTCAATGACAATGCTCTCACTGATTTTGCAATCAAGTGCCTCCAACTTATCAACATTCTCAATCATGTTAAGAATGTGTGGGCTAACTGGTTTTCCCTTTTGGAGTTTCGCATCAAAGAAGCGACAGGTATGCTCATAAGTAACGATCCTTGGTGCTTTTGAGAACTCGTTAGTGAGCGTGGTGGAAATCTTGTTCGCACCTTGGGCAATGAAGCGTCTCTGAAAATTGGTTTCCATTGCAAATATGAGTACGTTCTTTATCGCACTCGCTTCCATAACGAAATCACTATAAGCAAGTGACTCGTTAACTCCCGCATTGGGGCCTAGGTGTACTGGTATTGGCTCAGTTAAGTACTTGAGCTTACCGCCACAAGAATGGCGACATTCCGTAGTCTTTGCCTCCCGATCCGCAAAGTTGGACCCATCATTCTTGATCGCGTGTCTTGATTCATGTTGTTCATAAAAACTTTCAGCCAGGACTCGCGTCCAAGTGTGGCACTTGGCATTGGGATTTCGTTATTTCCACCATTTGTTGTGTGATAAAATAAACGTGTTCTACATCTGCGAAAAGAAGAATAAATAATAAGCATGTGCATCGATTTTAATTTAAGTCTAATGATCTAATGTCATAACGCGAAGACTCAAGCATTTATACAATTGACCTTCCTCAAGAATTATATAAATGATCCCAAGACTCAATTATCTGTAAATTGATAAGCCAACCTTTTGGCTAATTCTCTTTGTTAGAATTCCGGTCGATAAATTTTAGTAAATTCTATCTTTAGTCCATCATAATCACGAGAAACTCTTCGGACTATAATGTTGAGATAAACTAAGTCAACACAAACTACTTACCCAACGTAGAAGGGGTCATATTATGCCTACCGACGAAGAAGGGATTCATAGTTGTTTGCCCTTATAAAGACTAATCTCAATTTCCGTTTTAGAGGAAGATCCCATCAACTTTATTTTAATTCATTTTAAGTGAACTAATATCTAGCATGCGTGAATGAATAAACTAAGGTGATGGCTTAATAAACATGTGACATCTGTATGTCTATGAAAACTAACATACAACCTATATGTGTCAATTTTCATGCATTTTCGTAGGTGGTTTGGTTTTAGGCGGAATATGATGCATTAACTAGCATGTGAAAAAAAAGCAATAAGAACGGTAAAACGTAAAACAAAATAAAGTCCTAGTGTGGCCTATCCTATCAAAATGAAGATAAATACAACTTTGGAATCCATCCATGGACCCGAGAAGCTTGTCTTGATGTTCCATCTTGATCCATGTAGCGGGAGTGAGCTCCAATCTCCATCTTTAGTCTTCTTTGAAAATTACAATGAATAAATTTACATAATAAACCTATTTATTACATTCTAATTTCAAAACCCAAAAACTAAAGAAAAATAAAGGAGATTCGAGATCTAAAATTACATTAAAAATTATGTTTCCATCATTACGAAAACATAATTTGACTAAGGCCACACTAAGTATTACAAATTACAACCAATTGAAAAAAAATACGTAAATAAAACCATTCAAACGATTCATTCAACAAAAATAGAAGCATCAACTAAATAAATTAAACATTCATGACACAATTCCTTAATTATGTTGATTAATTCATCCAAACCACCTATTTAAATTGATCAAATTAAGTGACAATTTCTCAATTAATCACATTAATTTTAATCTTAATTCATATTAGACATGTAATATGAATTTAATCCATCAATATTTTAAACTGTCTTAAAATAATTAGGTATCTATGAATTATGAACCGCTTCACAATAATTAATTGGCCAAAATCAAAAACAAAAAAAAAAACTCTTTTCTCCTTTTGGTCTCGGCATACAAAAAACAACAAAAAATTTTCTTTAAAATTTATCTCGGTAAAAACCAAAACAACCCAATAATAAAAAAAACTTTTCTCGGCTTTACAGCTAAAACCAAATTTTTTTTTTTTTAAATCTGTCCAGCAGTGAACAGTAACAAAATTTTTTATTATTTTTTTTATTTTTCACGGCTGAAAACCGAAACAAAAAAAAAACAGAAACCCTAAAAATTTTTGTGACTCGGCTGGGAAAGATTAAAACAGCCCTCAAAATTTTTTTTATCAATTCGGCATTATGCCCTAATTGCAAAAACATGATATTGATGAACAAAAATCGTTTATTGTTGCTATTAACAAGATTAGCATATGAATTAATAAAACATGATTAACCGAATATGCCAAAAACTATATAGCAAAAAAACAATTTTTTGTACCATCAACAAAACTATTCCATTTACATTACAATTTAATCCTCATTAAATCAAACATCTACAAATTCATTATATTATTATCTTAACCTATTAAAACAATAATATGAATAAATCTAAATGGAAGTAATCATCAAAAACAAGAACAAAAACGCAACAATCGGCTGTAAAAAAAAAATTCTTCACGGCACAAAAAAAATTTTCAGCTGATTTTTTTTTTTCGAAAACCCTAATTATTGTTTACAAACAATTTTATGAGAATCATCAAAATTAAAATTCGTGGCCTTGGCTCTGATACCACTTGTGGGATTTATCTGTATGCATCCCTTTAAATTTAAGGACTATAACGAATATATCATATTGAATGCTAGTCATAAAATTAAATTACATAAACAAAAAGGTAAAGAGATGAAGAATCAACCTTCGGTCCTAGAAAATTCGGCCTAAGAACAATATCGCAATGATATTCGCCTATTAGTTGCACCCAAGACGATATGAGAAATGCCCTTAACTTGTTGCTAGAATGGATCCCCAAATTTCGGTAAATTAATTAGGGTTTTTGTTTTTGTGTTTTTAGATGAGAGGCAAGAATGGGAAAAAGAATTCGGTTAGAAAATTCTCCCTTCTACTCTTATTATAACCGAAAAAGAGTAGAATAAGGGGAGTTTTTTCATTTTCTAAAACTCGGCCCAAATCCCGAAATTAAGAGTTAAATTCTCTTTTTTTCGGTTTCATTTCCTACCCAAAATAAGGAGATTAAATCTTCTTATTTTGGTAGTATACAAAATGTATAAAATGTATTATTTATAAATTGTCATTTAGTGAGGATCGATCCCATAACCTCGTGGTTTGAGTACCCTTACTATTACCACTATGACACATTCATCTTGTTGATTAAATATAACCGATTACATTTAATTACGAATTAACATATTAATTCGTCCAAGCTTACATCATATACATTAATTAAATATAACTTATTATATTCAATTTACGAATTGACAGTTAATTCCTCTCAACTAATATTATTTAATCGGCATTAAATAATCGTCTCATCAACACATTGACTAACTGTTTAGTCATATAAGGCATCAATGTGATTACATTTCCATAACCACATCTCTCAAACACATCCTATAGGTGTGACCTTTAGGGACCAGTTGATCACCGCCATCTGTATGATAATAACGTCAAACTTTCTAGCAAGCCAACCGTTATTAGGTAATCGTTAATCAACTGATTAAAATACGAAGTATACCCTTGTGAACCTGTAAGAGATTTACAAATGTTATCACACTAATTTGTGGAGGACACAAGCTCCAACAATCCCTACTCCGGCTAACCTGGATATAGGACGGTCAGACGACTAATTTGTTCATTCAAAAACCGTATTTGCAAAATGCCTTACTAAGACAAATGGATCACGATATGCGCCATAAACCTAATTTGGTAAATAGATGTTTAATTTCTGTCTTGCATGCAAATCAACCGTAAATCCAACTCGACATCTTATACTTGATACTTGGATTAAATTAACCGACTTAGAAAGCTCTCACATGTTAGGTTTAAACTATTGGATGCGCATTCATGCATTTAAACCGTTTTATCAACTTTTGCATTCAACCAACCAAGATCGATCAGTAGAGGCCACTACCGCGGGCGGGATTGGGTGTCTGATTAAAGGGCTTCCCGATACATACCTTCACCTCTTACTCAGAAACTTTGGATAGTGGACGACCTTATCCAGGGCGTACGAGAGTCATTCTAGAGATAGGATGCTAAAGAGGGACGATTCCTTATCTTTGGTACCTATATCAAACATTGCTTTGTGGTTCGTTTGACCGAGGTATAAAGTGGATTTGAACGGGTTCCAAGCATCCCACAAATGCTTGGTGGCGACTCTGAACATCTCTAATCGTTTTGAGACCCTTGCCGAGACGAAACCGACCGATCTAAAATGATCCGGTCGAAAGCATATTTTTACGCCGCCGAGCGTGGCTTTCAGAAGACCGTTGTATGTCCACAAATCGAGCTGGGCATGCAGGTGGGCCCACGTCCACAGATTGGTGACTCCGCTGGGGAAAACTAGGATACTTATGTCTTTGTGATCTCTAGATGGTGAGACTCAAACAAGGTCTTGGTTGGAATGCATTAATTAATATTACGGTCACGGTCGGGTTCCTTGTCCGGGCCCATAACCTAACCCTTTTCGACCAATTGGCTCGTTTCGTCGGCGTGAGTTTTCTCATCCCCGCGTTTCGAATCCCGATTGAGTCAAGCATGCCGTTGACGATACATATTTCTGTTTCGTCAAAGAGCTTTCATCACCTTCGAGCACAAGGCTAGGGCACCCTCCTTACACATTTTGTTTGGATTGGTATCCCTCTGGCAAACCGGGGTTTGATTGCTGGGTGTGTAACCCACCCTTTTAAGCCAAAACCCGCGTCAGCATAATGCATAATATAATGAACCTATGAGTGCTTATGTGCTATGTGATCATAAGTCCTTCCGTGTCATTTTCAAACTTCCAAAAACACCTTTTTGCGCCGTTATAATGGCCGTTTTAAACCTCGGTCTTTCGCCGACCATTGCTTTTCAACACGCCTTTCTAGGTCGTCGTAATGACGATTTTCAAAGCCGATTTTTATAACCATTTCAACACGCCTTTCTAGGCCGTCCTAATGACGATTTTCAAACCTGGTTTTTATAACCATTTCAACACGCCTTTCTAGGCCGTCGTAATGATGATTTTCAAACCCGGTTTTTATAACCATTTCAACACGCCTTTCTAGGCCGTCGTAATGACGATTTTCAAACCCGGTTTTTATAACCATTTCAACACGCCTTTCTAGGCCATCGTAATGACGATTTTCAAACCCGATTTTTATAACCATTTTAACACGCCTTTCTAGGCCGTCATAGTGACGATTTTCTAACCCGGTTTTTATAACCATTTCAACATGCCTTTCTAGGCCGTCGTAATGACGATTTTCAAACCCGGTTTTTATATCCAATTCAACACGTCTTTCTAGGCCGTCGTAATGACGATTTTCAAACCCGGTTTTTATAACCATTTTGACACGCCTTCCTAGGCCGTCGTAATGACGATTTTCAAACTCGGTTTTTTACAACCATTTCAAAACACCTTATTACGCCGTTATAATCGTCGCGTCTAGACAAGGATTATTGATGTGAACATTATTTACACACATTTAGTCCCCTAATTGAGCCTATTTTGCATACTATTATAACATTCCATAGCCATTTTATCCGTCAAATGGTTTCTATTTTGCTTTCCTAGTGAATTTCGTATGTTTTGTAGGAAAGAAGATAATAAGGCGGAAATTCCCGTCTTTCGTGCATATTTGGAAGCTTTTTGATGATATTGGATGGACTAGTATGAAGAGGAGGCAAGAATGATGGCCAAGTATGTAGGAATAAAGAGTATATAGAAGGCTCATAAGGTTTAAAGCAAGGATGACAAGAAGGAAGGCATTGCATGAAGAAATCGCTCTAAAACCGAACCAAGGGTTGCTTCTTTGGCTCTGAAAATATGCTAGATAGAACGGTGTCAAAAAAACAAGTGATCTAGGCTTTTGAATCACTCCAATAGGAGTCCGGATGAGAAAATGACGTCCGTTTTACAATCCGAGGTCAAACAAAGAAGCTGTCCGCCAATCCGCTCGTCCCGAGACTCAAGACGCTCGGATTTCTGAGACCCAATCCGTCTGTCTTACCCTCAAGACGCTCGGATTCCTGAGACCCAATCTGCCCGTCTTCCCCTCAAGACGCTCGGATTCAACCAATCCGCCCGTCTTCCCCTCAAGACGCTCGGATTCACCCAATCCGCCCGTCTTCCCCTCAAGACGCTCAGATTGTTAGACAGAAAGAAAAAATAAATACACAGCCCAAAATCCGAGCGTCCCGAGACCGATCCGCTCGGATTCCCTTACAGCAACTTTCGTGTTCTTCTTGTTCTATGAAGGATGCGCATATTTTTCAAAGACCGGCAAAAAGGAGACCGGAGTCTCTCTTGAGACCGGCGATTCCCTACCCAACAATTAGCATTGTTAAATTACTATTTTACCCTTGCTTAACCTAATGATGCTCTATTATATATACCCCATTTGTAATAATCAAACAATCAAGTTTTCATTAGATTAAATAAATCCTTCTTT
The DNA here is from genome assembly GCF_048544455.1 of Silene latifolia. NCBI lineage: Eukaryota > Viridiplantae > Streptophyta > Magnoliopsida > Caryophyllales > Caryophyllaceae > Silene > Silene latifolia. Next base: position 55,058,989 of record NC_133536.1, read on the forward strand.
AGATTTGGTTAAGCTTTCATTAGGAGTAGATTAGAATAGATTACTCTTTAATCTTTCCACAAATTACACATTAATATTTCCTTAATTATTGTTCAAGTTTATTATTCAAGTTTATTATTGGGTAATTGAAGATTATTGGGTTATTATTGGAGAATTGACAACTCTTCATCAATCAATCAAGTTTCTTCTATTATTCTTTGCTTTATTATTTGGAACATCTTAAGTTGGTAAAATTCTTTTACCCTTTACTCTTTATTGTTTATTTCCTCGTTCTCTTATCATGTTTACACTTGTTGTGATGATTGACACCATTAATGACATGTTTACCATGATAATAAGTGAGTAGTCTCTTAACTAGGATTAGTGGGTAATTAGGGGAAACCAACATGGGATTAATCATGCTTAATCTAATATGTTTTCATAATTAAATTGCTTGCTTGTTGTGATGTCAACTTTATGCACATGTTATGTTTGATGAAATGCTAAGCCTATGAATCCTTGCATTTTTACCCATCTCTTACCTTTTCAACAAGACTTGTAAGACATAAACCAACTCAAGTCTTGTCAGACCATGCATAGAAGTTGAATAGGAGGAAAGTAAGTCGACTTGTAGGTGTTGTACAATCTAATCGATTCGGCTCCGTGACCCAACTCTTCCTATGAACCGTAAGACATAAACCAACTCGGTTCCTCCACAACATTAATTGCTTGCAACTTTATAAACATGTTTGTATGATCGACACTATGAATCCCCTATGACCCCATGACATCCTAGTGCTTTTAGTCATTTGTTTACATTTCTTAGTTCATTGTTTGCTTTATTTTGTTACTTTCATTAGTTTAGAATACAACTACAAACCTCATCAATTGTGACATTGGCATAAATTGAGATAGATAGACTTAGAACCCAAAGCACACCGTCCCATGGATCGACCTCCACTTACCACTAACTAGTTGTTTGTTGAGTATTATAAATGTGTTTGATTGGATGTGACCCGACGACATCACCAACATCAAAATGGCGCCGTTGCTGGGGATGGTGCTATGTGATTAAGTTCTTACTTGTTTGTCTATTTTGATTTTGATTTCACCTTGGGGAACTTGTTCCTCAAGGATTGTTCTTACCGTTTTTGTGTAGTTTCCATGCTTGTAGTTGTTTCCTTGTCTTAACCATGATGATGACCCAAGACTTGGGTACATGGAGTATGTGGTGGATCTTTTGAGTATGACTATGGGTATTGGGAGTTTGAGGAGCAAGTCAACACAAACCTACCTTACAACTCATACCATGAAAATCTTAACCACTACCCCAACTTTTCCCAACAAAATCCCCACATCCAATATCCACAATAATCACCCTCCCAATACCCACTTTTCAATCAATTCCAAATGCCACAATACAACCACTCTCATACCCACCCACAACATGAATATGAGCCAAACTTTGACATTCAAAATGTGGTTCTCCAAATGATGGGAGACCAAGAAAACTTCTTCAAACAAGTGCTAGAGGAGAGCCAAAATAGAAACAATGTTCTCCAAAGCATTGTTACCTATTGTAAGGAGTTGGCAATTTGAATTGCCCAAATGGAGGAAACCCAGGAACCACCCAACCAAACACTCCCCATCAATCCTTTAGCATTGAACACGAATGTGAATTTGAGGCAATGACCTTTGATGAAGAAGATGTGAAGTGGGAGGAGCCAATATCCTTGAGCTCTTGTGAATATGAAAGTGTGGTATTTGATGAAGAAGATATGAGGTTGAGTAAGCCAAGTACTCTTAGCCTTTGTGACTATGAGGGTGTGTCATTTGATGTGAACATTGAGGTGTTGGAGGAAGAATTATTGAAGAAGAATGAAGCCCCTATCTATGATTCGTATGAAGATAGCGATGATGATAAGCCTAAGGAAGGAGCTTATGCGGAATATGTGTCTTACAAGGACCTTTGGAATAGGGAAGAAGAATGGACTTGTGATATCACCTTGCTTGAGGAGCCTATCCTTGAGAAGTTTGAAATATGCTTCCATGAGGAAGATGAATGTCTCTTTCCTATTGACCATGAAGACCTCTTTGCACCCACTATGGAACCTATAATTGTTGGAGATGATGTGGAAGACCTTCTCCAAAAGGTCAAAACATCATATAAAGGGTACTTGGTGGAAAAGCTCAAGAACAAACTTGCAAATGAACGTGCTTGTGGAGATTTGGCATCCACAATTTCAACTCCTAAGGTATCCGATCATCAATGTTATGAGAATTCTCCTTCTACTTTGGAAGGATTGACAAATCAAAGTGCTATCATCATCACCGGACTTAGAGGAGAAGGTGGTAAGTGGAAGTCTCCGGATGAAAATAAGCCATACTTCATTCCTAGCATTGATAAGAATCATGGGCCTATAGGTTTGAAGCATTGCAAAGGCTCAAGTGCTAAGGGTAAGGTGAAGAAGAGAATGAATGACAAGCTTCCTTGGCCAAGCTTTATTTTGAATTAGAACAAACCGTATTCATGCTTATTTGAGGATTGTGCTCAAGCCTTTGACCGATTATTGAGAGCATTGAGCAACATGGACAACATCAATAATCATGGCAACAAGGAATGAGTTTGGTGGAGTCCTCCCCCAAACCACCATTTGTAAGACACCCTTTCCCTTGACCTTGCATATACATTTAGCTTGCATTTGTCTTATATTTCATATTGCATTTACATTAGTTAGTTCATATAGTATAGTTGCATTGTAATATATCTCACATAGTTAGTTGCATATAGACTAGAATTCATGAATAATCACTAATGACCAATCCTATTCTTTTCTACACTAGAGATAGTGTTTAAATCAGTTTGGGGAGGGTTGATCATAGGTGACTTAAGCATTTAGCATGCATCATTTAGTGTAATGTAGATTGCATTCATTTGTTATATATGTCATATAGAATTGCATTTAGTTAGAGCATGCATTCATTCATATCATTGCATTCATTCAAAAATCCAAAAATATGCATCTCTTTTTCATACCTACTCCTATATGTACATTGAGTACAATGTCCAAAATAAAGTGGGGGATGGAAATTTATATTCCAAAAACACATAAAAATTAAAAAAATTCGAAAAATCACAAAAATATGTCTTTTAATTTCATAAAACAAAAATCCATAAAAATTTGAAAATTTGAAAAACCAAAAACATGTTCTTTAATTTAGTAGTGTAGAATTGTATATACTTGTACTTTTGTTCTCTTCTCACATAGATACAACACTACATTCGAGGCATTAGCAAGGGAAAATGAAGACCGCTTGGTATGATCGTTCTAATCTCTATTTCCCATCCATTTCTTTTTCATTGTTCATATGAGGAGGATGGGCTTACATGTGAAGGAGAATGTGGTGTATTTTGTTATTGCGGTTTGTATATCTATGTGTTGTTAGGATTGCATTTAGTTTATATGAGATATTAGTTGGTAGAATCATATGCATTAGGATGTGTATATGTTAGTTGCATCATGGCATGTAGTTTGCATGATAGAAAAATTTTGTGAAACCGTCTACTTGGGAAGCTTGACAAGTGTATATAGGCCCTAGTAGATGCTTTTTCTTCTTAAGACTTTGCTTGTTAGAATACTTGTAAACCACCCTAGGATGTGTCATGCTAGTATCCTTTGACCCATGGATTAAGGCCTAGTCAAGAGTACCTTGTGGTGTGATAACTCCTTGGCTACCGTTTATTCCAAGGTGACCCTTGAAACCATGCAACCATCATTCATCCATGTTCTACCATACATTTTGTCATCAAAGGGAATGGGCACAAGAAATTATTCAAAATTTGAGTTCAAGAAATGAAAAGAAAAGAAAAAAAAAGTTTGCAAAATTGCATCAAAAGAAAAGAGGAGTAATAACAAAAATGAAAACTCCTATGCTTCAAATACAAGGCACCCTCGTTACTAATTGGGGTGACTTTGAAAATATTCAAAAAGAAAATGCAAAAGTTGAAAGTTGTCAAGTATTGAAATGCCAAACATCAAAAGAAATGGCAAGAAAGTGTTCTCAAATGTTATATGCCACAAGAAATTGGGGGGAAAAACAAACAACAAAAGCAAACTCCCAAATAAAACTCAAATACTATCGATCCCTTTATCCATCGTATCCATTTTTGTGCATGGTAGAGAGGGGACAACCCTTCTTCTTATCTAGGCGAGAAGGGGAATTCCGCAATCCTCCAGTGTTTCTAACACCATAGGGAGTCTATTCTTGTCAAAAGCATTTAACGATTGAGGACAAAGGTACCCTAGCTTGACACAACTTGGAGGTGATTTATTGGTATCCTTCTAGGCTTTGTAGTTTGAAGAAATTAAATCTATGAAGGAGTGTGTACCCTTGAATTACTTCCCTTGTAGATAATTTCAGCCACTTAGATGAGGAAAGTGGCTATTCTTTTGTAGATGCATCCATTACTTGATTTTGTGTGCTTAATGTTTGGATGTGTCGCCATTTTGGCAAGACCCACCTTGCCTTGCAAGAAGGCATCCTACCTCATGGTTGTCTTGTTGTGAGTTGAAGGGGAGGAGTGAGACCCGCTAATTGTCTCACATCGGCTATATTATTAGGATAGTTTAAATAAAGGTCTAGTTTTTGTCACCTCTTTACTCGGGACGAGTAAAGGTTCGGTTTGGGGATATTTGATGTGAAAATTATTTGCACACATTTAGTCTCCTAATTGAGCCTATTTTCCATACTATTATAATATTCCATAGCTATTTTATCCGTCAAATGCTTTCTATTTTGCTTTCCTAGTGAATTTCGTATGTTTTGTAGGAAAGAAGATAATAAGGCGGAAATTTCCGTCTTTCGTGTATATTTGGAAGCTTTTTGATGATATTGGATGGACTAGTATGAAGAGGAGGCAAGAATGATGGCCAAGTATGTAGGAATAAAGAGTATATAGAAGGCTCATAAGGTTAAAAGCAAGGATGACGAGAAGGAAGGCATTGCATGAAGAAATTGCTCGAAAACCGAACCAAGGGTTGCTCCTTTGGCTCTGAAAATATGCTAGATGGAACGGCATCGAAAAAACAAGTGATCTAGGCTTTTGAATCACTCCAATAGGAGTCCGGATGAGAAAATGACGTCCGTTTTACAATCCGAGGTCAAACAAAGAAGCTGTCCGCCAATCCGCTCGTCCCGAGACTCAAGACGCTCGGATTCCTGAGACCCAATCCGCCCGTCTTCCCCTCAAGACGCTCGTATTCCTGAGACCCAATCCGCCCGTCTTCCCCTCAAGACGCTCGGATTCAACCAATCCGCCCGTCTTCCACTCAAGACGCTCAGATTCACCCAATCCGCCCGTCTTCCCCTCAAGACGCTCGGATTGTTAGACAGAAAGAAAAAAAATAAATACACAGCCCAGAATCCGAGCGTCCCGAGACCAATCCGCTCGGATTCCCTTACAGCAACTTTTGTGTTCTTCTTGTTCTATGAAGGATGCGCATATTTTTCAAAGATCGGCAAAAAGGAGACCGGAGTCTCTCTTGAGACCGGCGATTCCCTACCCAACAATTAGCATTGTTAAATTACTATTTTACCCTTGCTTAACCTAATGATGCTCTATTATATATACCCCATTTGTAATAATCAAACAATCAAGTTTTCATTAGATTAAATAAATCCTTCTTTAGATTAGGTTAAGCTTTCATTAGGAGTAGATTAGAATAGATTACTCTTTAATCTTTCCACAAATTACACATTAATCTTTCCTTAATTATTGTTCAAGTTTATTATTCAAGTTTATTATTGGGTAGTTGAAGATTATTGGGTTATTATTGGAGAATTGACAACTCTTCATCAATCAATCAAGTTTCTTCTATTATTCTTTGCTTTATTATTTGGATCATCTTAAGTTGGTATAATTCTTTTACCCTTTACTCTTTATTGTTTATTTCCTCGTTCTCTTATCATGTTTACACTTGTTGTGATGATTGACACCATTAATGACATGTTTACCATGATAATAAGTGAGTAGTCTCTTAACTAGGATTAGTGGGTAATTAGGGGAAACCAACATGAGATTAATCATGCTTAATCTAATATGTTTTCATAATTAAATTGCTTGCTTGTTGTGATGTCAACTTTATGCACATGTTATGTTTGATGAAATGCTAAGCCTATGAATCCTTGCATTTTTACCCATCTCTTACCTTTTCAACAAGACTTGTAAGACATAAACCAACTGAAGTCTTGTCAGACGATGCATAGAAGTTGAATAGGAGGAAAGTAAGTCGACTTGTAGGTGTTGTACAATCTAATCGATTCGGCTCCGGGACCCAACTATTCCTATGAACTGTAAGACATAAACCGACTCGGTTCCTCCACAACATTAATTGCTTGCAACTTTGTAAACATGTTTGTATGATCAACACCATGAATCCCCTATGACCCCATGACATCCTAGTGCTTTTAGTCATTTGTTTACATTTCTTAGTTCATTGTTTGCTTTATTTTGTTACTTTCATTAGTTTAGAATACAACTACAAACCCCATCAATTGTGACACTAGCATAAATTGAGATAGATAGACTTAGAACCCAAAGCACACCGTCCCATGGATCGACCTCGACTTACCACTAACTAGTTGTTTGTTGAGTATTATAAATGTGTTTGATTGGATGTGACCCGACGACATCACCAACATCAATTATAACCCGTTTCGCGCCGACAATGGCCCTTTCAAAACCCGAGAAAAGCGCACACCCTTTTCTCGAGAAACTTTCGAGATCCCGAGGACCATGCACCGTCCTCGAGACGTTTTCAAACATTTCAAACCCGATTTTTAAAACATACAATTTTGAATTTCAAAATATCGTCTTGGGAAACAGTACATTATTTTCTGAGTCAACTCAAACTCAAATCGTCTTATGCAAACAAACTTAAGACAACCCTTTCAACTGACCGACTTGCGGAGATCCCTATCTTCGGAAGCCGTCCATAAAGCGACAAACGAATCCTTTTGAAAATTTCTATTTTTGAAAACTTCAGTCCACCACTCCAATTCCGCCTCGTGTCTATCGAGTCGAAGCGTGCACTTATGGGTCTTTACTTATGAGTTGTATCACCACGAGACTCGTCCAACAGCATCACGCCGCTACGTTGGACGCGTGCCAAAAGTTCGGTCAACACCGTCACGTCATAAATCGAGTCAGCACCGAGGTACCACACACGGTCACCCTCGTCTGGTTGAGTCTGATTTTTGTCCCGTCCTTTATGTTGTCTGCGTTCAGTCTTTGAACCGTGTCGGATTGAGTTGTAATGTGAGCCGTTTTCTCTGCCTCAGAACCATGGCCATGTCTTCAACTTCGTCCATCAACAACAATGATAACAACAGAGATGTCACAACTGCTCACCTAGCCAGCCTACTCACTGCTCTTAAGGTCACTCTAGACCGTGTCGAGACCCATATCGACACCCTAGAAAACAAGGCTCAAGCTCTTAGAAGAACAACTCCTAGCCCGGGGTAACAATATCCATCTTGAGAACAATCGAAGATTTGAAACTGTTGGGGATCAACTACCTGACAACTTTACCTTGACCGATGTGCCCAAATTCAAGGGAGTGGAGGACCCACTCAATCATATTCGAGCCTTCAAAGACTACATGGCCATTAAAGGGGTTAAACAGGAACTTTTCACCCGGATCTTTCCATCATCCTTGGAACCAATCCCTCGCCAATGGTACTACTCCCTTGACCCGAAGAACCTCACTACCTGGGATGAGGTCGCAGTTGAATTTGCTAAGCAATATGCCGACAATGTCGAAATCCAAGCCAAAACCCGTAATCTTGAGGTCCTAACCCAGAATGACAAGGAGGGATTCACCAAATTCTTGACCCGTTGGAGGAGAGTAAGCACTCAGTTGGTCAGCAAGCCGAGTGAGTCAACTTTGGTGGAAAAGTTTGTCAACAATCTCCGCCCGGTATATGCCAACTTACTGAGGTATCAAAACATTAAGACCTTCCAGGATCTGCAAATCCTCGGGACACGCATTGAAGACGACCTCCGAAAGGGTGTTCTAGCCAAAACACCGGTAAAGGCTACTAGGGATCCACATCAACCGGATCTCGCCCTTATGGTCAGACAAACAAGATTGACGAGGTCAACCTCTTTGAACTAACCGCCAAGAGAGCTGAGCGCCTCCTAGAGAGTGTTCACCAATATAGGGTCAACTTATGCAAGCGACCTGAAAAGGCTTATGGACCAAGGGAAGTTACAACCGATCGGACCCACCCCGGATCCGTCTGATTCTAAGAAATCCCGCTTCTGGAACCCTAATGCCTACTGTCAGTACCACCAAGGGAAATGGCATAACATGGAAACCTGCTTCAAGCTCAAACACATCATTCAAGATATGATCGAGAAAGGGGAACTGCCTTTGCCTCCACCGACTAAGCTAAACAACAAAATGAACCCTTTGGGTATCCATGCTATTTCCGATGATATGCCAACCTTGGACTTCTCACACCTCATCTTACCAATTGATGACGAGGTGAATGCCTTGGGGAAGGATGCCTCGGATGGGGTATTTGTGTTCAGTGCCGCGACTATGCTTGCCATGTTCCAACAAGTTGAGGAAGCTATAGCTAGTCTCTCCGAAAAGATTACCCGACTTGACAATGCCTACCGCCGATTGATTTTCAATCCTCCAACACCACGCCCGAGGGAAGGGCCCCCAAGCACCCAAAACTACCCTCACCAGGATGGATTGCTCCCACGATCATTCTGGCACGTACCTCACAATAATCAACCCCACAATAATCAACCTCACAAAAACTACCCTCACAAAAATGTCCCTCACAAAAACTACCCACCGAGGAATACCCCTCCAAGGTACCCTCAGGATCCCGAAATCAATGGTATCGAGAGAGATGATGTTGAAGATGTCTATATTGTCCCAGGGAAAGTGAAGCAGGCGAAAGAGATCGGTCATCTTACCCGGTCCAGACGCCCCTACCAAAACCCGCACAATTCAACGGTCGCTCCAACAACGAATGACCAAGTTGTCCCAGACATGGACACTCAACCCAAGGCTCCCGAGAATTTGATCCTCAAACAACTGCAGAAAGCAAAAGCCGAAATTTCAATTTGGCAACTGATTGCCACGTCCTTCGAGCATCGACAAGCTCTACTACAAGCCTTGGGAAAACTGACTGTGCCCTCTACCTCCTCCCCGGAAGAAGTGGTAGCACACATGACAAGGGATTTCCCTGATTTGAGCAACATGGTAATCTTCTCTGACGTAGATATCCCTCCCTTCGGAGCCAACCACAACCTGGCCATGTACATCACCGTACAGTGCCTCAAAAAGAATGTGCCTATGGTCCTTGTGGATGACGGATCCGCGGTGAATGTCATTCTCCACAAAACGGCTCACAAACTGGGTATCAAAGAAGCTGATTTGGTCCCAACCAATCAAGGAGTACGCGCTTATGACGGCACTCGTCGTAAGGTCGTAGGGCTTATCACTCTAACCGTCGCAACCGGACCACTGGAAAGGCAAACCAGTTTTCAGGTAGTCGACATCGACGCCTCCTTCAACATGCTTCTAGGACGTCCCTGGATTCACGCCGTCAAGGCAGTTACTTCAACCCTCCATCAGAAAATCAGGGTCCCCTTCATCGGGAAAACGATCACGATTCCTGCTTCCCCGATCAAAGCCGTCAAGAAAAAGGGAATGGCCTCCCAGGCCATCGAGGAGGATGACAATGAGATGTGGGGATTTCAAGCTGTGAACGCCCTAAATGATGAACCTACACCCTCTGATTGTGACCCATTTGCCAACCTCACAGTGAACCGCATTCTGATGCGCCATGGTTACTTCCCGGGTTTACCCCTCAAACCGCTGAAGAACTCCTTACCTCCCTTGAAACAGGATAAGGTCCTCAACATATCCTTCGGGCTAGGCTATGAACCTACCGATGAAGATATCCAGGAGATGAACCTCCTAATTCGGAAGCGCAAGAAGCACGGAGTTATCCTCCGTCCCTATCATCTGACCCTTAATGGATACTTTGTCTCCGAGGGAGAATCTGAACTCTACCATGGCTTTCCTGAGCCAATCTATGACTCTGTGGCCAAGGTCAGACACCCGGGTGTGGAAGTCTTCTAGGACTGCTACTTCATCCCCAACAACACTGAAGCTGCATTAACCGAGTCTAAGTCGTCCCTATGCCTCGACGGACAAGCTGTCACTCTCCTCTTTGGAGAGGATAACATCAAGCACCTCGACTATGAGGACATCATCAATATTGCTCTAAGGGACAACCAGTTTGACCCCACCGCCTTGATCTCCGACACTGACCCGGAGAAAGCTACACAGGGCTGGAGGAAAACCATCAAGTGGACCGATCGCCAAGGCCGCATTCTCAAGATCACAACTGGAGAAGGCCCTATGTTCAAAGAGGGAAGTGAAGAAGAATCTGAGTTTGAGTTGGAGTCAGAGTCTGTCTTAGCTCCTAACACTCCTGATGTCCTAGTCAAGGTCCCCTTCCCGCTGTTTTATTACAAGCTTGTGGCTGCTTCAGAGGCTGAGTCAACTAGGGTCATCCCTACCCCCATAGAAGGTGACAACTTGGAGCCTATTCAAGGAGCCACCTCCTCTGCTGTGTCGCCTCTGACTGACCATGAGATGTCTGTCATGTCTGAGCTTTTCGCTCGTGTCAACTTAATGAACGCTAAGTTTGATTATAACTCGTCTCAATTTAACTGCAATGCAATTCTGAATGACTATGAGGAATTTGACTTGAGTGACTACCCACCTCACTTAGCCAAAGAACTTGACAAACGGGAAACCACGACCCCCATCATTGAGGAGACCGAACCTATTAACGTAGGAACCGACAACACACCTCAAGAACTTAGGATAGGGACAACCCTTGACCCCTCGGAAAGACAATAGTTTGTTGACCTCCTACACGAATACAAGGACGTATTCGCCTGGTCCTACAGAGATATGCCTGGGATTAAGAGGGAAATTGCTAAGCACCGGATACCCATTAAACCCGGAGCTAAACCCGTGAAGCAAAAACTGCGCCGGATGCGTCCTGAATGGGCCCTGAAAATCAAAGAAGAAGTAGATAAACAGGTCAAAGGCCGGTTTCATCAAAGTGTATGAATACTCTAACTGGGTGGCCAACATTGTTCCTGTACCAAAGAAAGACGGGTGAATTCGGATTTGCGTCGACTTCAGGGATCTGAATAAGGCAAGTCCAAAGGACGACTTCCCTTTGCCACATGTTGACATTCTGGTGGATAACACCGCCGAACACGCCCTCCTATCATTCATGGAGGGGTATGCTGGGTACAACCAGATCAAAATGGCTGAGGAAGACATGCACAAGACTGCATTCACTACACAATGGGGTACGTACTGCTACACGGTCATGCCCTTCGGCCTCATCAATGCCGGAGCAACGTATCAAAGAACCGCTACCACTCTCCTACATGATATGATGCACAAGGAGGTACAGGTATATGCCAATGATATGATTGTCAAGTCAAGAGAACGGGACGGCTACATCAACGCCCTCCGGAAATTCTTCGCTCGTCTGCGGAAATATAACATGAGACTAAATCCTCAGAAGTGTGCATTCGGGGTCACCTCCGGAAAACTCCTGGGACATGTCGTCAGCAAAAGAGGCATTGAGATTCATCCAACCAAAATCAAAGCCCTTCAACAAATGCCACGGCCTAAGAACGAGAAGGAGATTCGGGGATTTCTCGGTCAGGTTCAATACATCAGCCGCTTCATAGCCAAGCTCACCATGATTTGTGAACCAATATTTGAGAAACTTCGTGCCTCCGATCACACCGATTGGGACGACGACTGCCAAAAGGCCTTTGACGGGATAAAGGAAATCCTATCCAAACCTCTTATCCTCATGCCACCTCAACAAGGGATTCCTTTATCCCTATACTTGACTGTCACCGACACAGCCATGGGAGGAATGCTAGCACAAACAGTCGAGGGTGAAGAACGAGCCATCTACTATATCAGCAAGAAGTTCATCGAGTATAAGACAAGGTACACCCAACTGGAAAAGATATGCCTTTCCCTAGTATGGTCAACAAAGAAGCTGCGACATTACATGCTCAGCTACACGGTCCACATCTATTCCAAGATGGACCCGGTCAAGTATATCTTCGAAAAACCCGTACTAAACGGAAGGCTGTCTTGGTGGACACTCATGCTGTCCGAGTTTGATCTCAAGTTTGTACCCCTCAAGGTTATCAATGGAACGGTAGTCGCCGATTTCCTAGCATAGAATCCCATCGACGAGGATCCAACAACCGACACATGGTCACTTCCTGACGAGGACATCCTTTGTGCCGACTCCGACACATGGGCTCTATACTTCGATGGTGCATCTAACCTGAGAGGTTTTGGGGTAGGAATCCTTCTAATATAACCAGAGGGAGAACATGGTCCCATCTCGGTCAAGCTAGACTTTGCCGTCACCAACAATGCCGCTGAATATGAAGCATGCCTCATCGGCCTACAAGCAGCCATAACGCTTGGCATTAAGCGACTGAGGGTCCACGGCGATTCCTCGCTCATCATCAATTAGGTGTCCGGATCATGGAAAATCCGAAGTGACAGTTTAGCTCCCTACCAAGCGAAAATTAATCAAGAGGTCGGGTTCTTCGACCAAGTCGACTACTTCCACCTGCCGCGAGAGGAAAATCAATTTGCTGATGCCCTGGCAAAACTTGCCACGCTCGTCAATATACCTGACGACATGACATCGATGCCCCTATGTGTCGAGAGAAGGAGCGAGCCAGCTCACATTTGCGCCATTAACAACGACGAGGAAAGCCATAATGAACCCTGGTACCAAGACATCCTCAACTACAAACCAAAAACGAATTCCCTCCCAACTCTGATCAAAGAGGACAAAGAGTCATCCGTTTACTTGCATCACAAATCGTGATAAACCAAGATCAACTATACAAAAGGACACCCCCAAGGGATTCTCCTCCTTTGCATCGACCATCACAAAGCCAAAAAAGTCATGGGAGAGGTTCACGACGGAGAATGTGGACCCCACATGAGCGCAATGATGCTGACGCGAAAGATCATGCGGCTAGGCTACTATTGTACCACCATGGAAGCCGATTGCCGTAACTACGTCAAACATTGCCACAATTGCCAAATCTTCGCCAACATACAACACATACCACCATCCCTTTATACATCATGACATCACATTGGCCTATCTCAACCTGGGGAATCAACATCATCGGGAAAGTCAACCCGATAGGCATCAAGGGGCATTGCTTCGTCCTCGTCGCCATCGAATATTTAACCAAATGGGTGGAAGCACAGTCATATGCAGTCTTGACCGCCAAACAAGTGGCCAAGTTCATCCAGAACAACATCATCTGCTGATATGGGGTACCCCCATGAAATCATCAGCGATCAAGGCTCTTATTTCCGGGCGGAAACACAAACCTTGCTGGACAAATACAAGATCAAACGACATTGGTCATCCCCCTATCGTCCCCAAACCAACGGAGCGGTGGAGGCAGCGAACAAAACTCTCACCATTATCAAGAAAATGCAAGACAACTACCGCGATTGGCCGAATAAGCTCCCATTCGCACTCTGGGGATACCGAACATCCATTAGAACTCCAACAGGCGCCACACCCTTCTACCTAGCATACGGTATGGAGGCGGTTCAACCGGTAGAGTTAGAAGTCCCTTCTCTATGCATCCTACTGGAGAGTCAAGTCCCTGAGGCGGAATGGAGCCGTCGAAGGTACAAACAACTCACTCTTCTAGACGAGCGGTAGCTCAACGCCTTGCAAAACGTCCAGCTATACCAACGACTTAAACAACGGGAATTTAACAAGAAGGTTAAACCCATGAACATCCAGGAGGGCGACTTGGTCCTCAAATCGGTTCGAGCACCATTACCCGTCGATCCGAGGGGAAAATTCAAACCCAACTGGGCCGGGCCATACCTGTTCAAGAAAATACTTTCGGGGGCGTGGTGAGACTGAGCGACCTAGACGGGGAGGATTTTACAAACCCGACCAACCTAGACCAACTCAAGAAATACTACCCTTGAACCGTAGTAACCAACGATCTAACCCTAGTTTTACAACTAGCGACCACCTTAACCCTTTCATGTCAAGTTCCTCAACGTGTTCTGATTTGAAATTGCATGTTTTATCGAGTCTAAGTTGTGGCACCTTACCCGTTTCGAATGCCCTTTGATCTGTCAAAGGCAACATCCATTTGCACTCAAACAAAAACACCCCTGAACTACGAGCATGGTTTGATTTCACCTCTTCAGGTGGATACGTAGGCAGTCCCTCTTATACATGAGGGATACAACCACAAAACACAATCAAAATTTACAAAACACCCTGAACTATGAGCATGGTTTGATTTCACCTCTTCAGGTGGATACGTAGGCAGTCTCTCTTATACATGAGGGATACAACCATAAAGCCCAATCAAATTTACAAAACATTTCGAACTACGATCATGGTTTTATTTCACCTCTTCAGGTGGATACGTAGGCAGTCCTTTCTTACACAAGAAGGATACAACCATCCCCATAATAAAAAAAAACATCCCCATAATAAAAAAACATCACCCATATCATCCCCATCAAAAAAAGAAGAAAAGAACATTCCCTTTCCCACAAAATACAAAAAAGAACCCCTTCTCCCTTCCTACAAAAATCCCACCTTCCCGAGTGCAAATGTTTAGGACAATTCAAACCGAATTGTCTTTACAAAATGGATGGAAGAAACAAGCATTCACAATTTTGACACGAGCAATCCTCTTATTTAATTAATAATGAGAAGGATTACAACTTCAACAAATAAAGCTCGACGAGTCTACAACTTGTCAAAGCTAAGGTGTCGACTAAGATACCTCACATAATAAAACTAGCACAAAACACACAATACATAGCTAGTATAACATAATAAAAAAACTCACAATAATAATACAACATAATAATAAAGTGGGTAATGGAGGTCTTCATTTTTCCATTCTACTCTTGCGTTTTCCCTCGGGGTACATCATCCCCTTGTTCTTCCTGTTGGCCCGCCTAGCATGGACTATCTCCTCAGAACGGATCCTCAACGGATCTACAACGGCGACGGGCTCCGGTCTATTGCAAGACCCCATGTTCGGCCCAAAGCGAGCCCATACACGGCCCACTACATCTTTGGGTCCCGAGCTTCTCCTCTTTGGTGGCCTCATCACATCCGGGCTAACTCCATCAACATAATCGTCAAAGAAGGCACGGTTGGCCTTGCCAACCTCTCGATATTTCAAGTCGACGACCTCGTCCTTACGGTATTTGGACCTCTCCTCCAAGGATGAAGCTCTTGACCACTTGATATAAGCGGGAGTCACCCATGTCGTGGCAACGGGGTTTTGTACCTCCCAAAGCGGCCGAGCGGCCCACCATCTTTCGAAGACCTCCACAAGCTCGGAGTTTCGGAAAATGTTCTCTTGGACAAGAGTATTTTGAGCGGGCACCTTTTGTTGATGCCCCATTTGCCTCATGAGCCTTTCGAGATAAATGAAGGAAACAACCTTCAAAACCATCACCATCAAAGAACGAGGACTAGCACCCGAAGCGGGCAACCCCGTGAAGGACCTCAAGTGCCACCATGGCACCACCCAAAGGATATGAGGACCACCCTCCTCCGCCAATCTTGCGGCCCAATAGGCCTCGGTGGAAGCAAAACTATCCGAGTACAACTTCTTCCTCATAGTAAGGTGACGGAAGGAATTAGAAGAAGAATCAACCGGAGGCTCTACATACCTTAGCCTCTCCAATAGCCACACTTGGAGGATCCTTGGAGATCCAAACGAGGGAGCTTCTCCACAAGAGCCCTTCTTGTCCAAGGCTTGGATGATCTCGCCAAGTACCAACCATGATGGATCCCTACCATGCTCCATTTGCTCAACCACATGTACGAGGGTCATGCTACCATAGCATTTTGGCCCCTCCTTCTTCAAAGCATCAACAAAGAGGTATACATGGACAAGGAAAAAGGCAAGAGCCTTTCTCCTAGCCACCTCCGAAACATTGACATCCAATCGATTTGAGAAAATGTTGATAAGAGCCAACATATCCACACCATGAGGAGCAAGGAGGAAGTTGACTTGGCTTGTTGACAAGCCCAACATTGAACGGAATTTCTCCTTATAACACAACCTAGTCAGAGGAAGCATCGGAGCACAACCCGGCCACCCACCAATGGCCCCAACTTCTTCGGCAAGAAGACAAATTTCACCTTTCGGGAAAACAAAAACGTGATGTTTCGAATCCCAAAACCGACAACATGCTTCGATAAATGAGGATTGCACCTTGACTTGACGGAGCACCAATAATTGACCAACTCCCATGCAAATGAGTTGATACTTTTCGGGAGGCGACAAATCCCGGCACCATTGTCGCAACGCATTTTCAAAGGCATCCATGAAATATTTTCGTGGAAGAAGACGAGGTTTTGTAGAGATGTTTTTCGTGTTTCGAATGATGAAACAATGAAGCACAAACATCACTATTTATACAAAACAATCAGCGCGGTTTTCAGAAAAAAGGGAGAGCTACTTCCCATCGCCAAGTAGCTCGCGCCTCTTTGGGCATGTTCTCAGGATTCCCACCTTGAATTGTCCCATTCAAGTTGTGTTTTCTCCTGACACCTCAAACCTCCCGCCGGAATGCTCGGCCTCTTCGGGATGGTCCAAGACATTTTGTGTTTTCTCACACTCACATTTCCTTGTTTTTGCGTTTTACAAAATCCGACACGGTTTCCATGACGCAGCTTTAAACATACGGATTTTTCTTTCTTTTTTTAAAGGGGGAAGGGCTAGTCGCCCCGATCCGCGATGGATCGTTTCCATATCGGTCGAAATTCCGAAAATTTTTCGCTTTTTCGCACTTTTTCCAGCAAAAATAAAATCGAAAATTGATAACACGACATCAGTTTTCCTCAAAATTTCAAGCACTCACAAATCCGAGTCTTGATCTCACAAAATTCAAAAACCAAATATACTCGCAAAAATCCATTCTAAAAATTCACCCCTGACGGTTCGAGTTTGAACTTTTTTCGAGTTACAAATCAATTTCAACAATTTCGATGCAATTTAATTCAAGACACGAGTTAATTGCTCAATTTTCAAATCATTTCTTTTTGAGAAGTCCAAACGTGATGACTTGTCGCGATTTTTTCAAAATATCATTTCAAATTTCAATTTTAACTTCGAGTCATCGTGGTTAATTTTTGTTTTCAATCAAGTGCTTGTTACGTGTTTGCGTTTATGCACATGTGCTACCTGTTGCCTGTTATCTACACTAACGATGTAGGAACTAGGGCGAAGCAAAAGGGGAATTGACAGTCGACAGCGCTCCTCCAAAACACGACACAAAAATGCCAAAATCACAAAATGAACCACAATCTAAAATCACATATATACAAACCGCCTCACGGAAAATACATCGACACACGTTTGATACAAGCGACTGACCATACAAACAGAAGCTAGTACAGACATCTATCATAGAGACACTGGCCTAAAACAACGAACTGAGGGCCATCTGCCACCTACCGAACTAAGCACTCCATATCCTTCCGATCGGAAAAGAAAAGGAGTAACACGGGAAACAGAGGAGTAACAGCGGAAGCTGAGGTGGTTACCACGACAGTAATACCTCGCTCCTACTCCACGACAAAAAAGAAGATAGTGTCTGGCAGACTTTGGATGATAAGGAGGCCAAGAACCATGATGCGGCGCACCACCCCGGTGTTGACCCTAAATCATCAGCCACCCTGTCTATGAGCCACAATAAAAAGGACAAGCCGGCCACGTCAACCGCCTCCCCTTCTCTACGGAAGCATCCTCTACTACCACCTCGGCTCAAAGCAGCCTCCCCGGTCGCTTATGCCCCTCTTGAATCATCCTCCTTCTCCAAGACCTCAACGACAGACTCCATAGGCCCCGAACACTCTCCTACAATCAAAGGCAAAACAAAGACGTCAGCCAAAATTTCGGCATTACGACGGCATAAAATGGACAAAACAAAAAAAAAACTTGCAAAGCAGAACAAGGGCAATCCCGCCCAAACCCAACCAAACAAAACAATTTACAAAAAATGACTCGCCCTTCTTTTCAAGCAAAAGACGAGTCAAAACAACGACAAACAAAAACGGCACCTCGAGACCCACACAAGGTCCGCCAACAACAACCCAAAATACGTTTCCAACGCAATGGGGTATTTTCTACAACTCAAAAAGGCAATTTCTACACCAATTTGAGCGCAAACCGGTCAAAATTTCAAAATACGACCACAATGAGGCAACGTGATTTTACCACGTCTCAAAGCGACCTAAACTACCAATGAGGTCCATTTCAAGGCAAACTGGCTCAATTCAAGCCCAAACAGAAGTTTATCTTGTCAGACATAAGACCGTCACAAAAGGCAAGAGTTCCAATTTTGCCCACAATACCCAACAAAGGTCCAAAATGGCAAACACGGCCTTCCCCGACTAGAATACAACCTAGTAGGCACATTACCCAATCAAATAAACTTCGCATTGTGAAATGAGACGGTTTCTTCGCCTCACTCACGTTTTCCGAGCATAGGGGACGTAAACGGGGACCAAAATGCAAACTAAAAGCACCCCTATACTCCTAAACAGGTTTCTAACCTAATTTAATCATCAATTTCACTCGAAATGGGCTCAATCTAAAACGCCCAAATCAATTTTAAGGGTGTAAAATTTCGCCCTAATTCAATCAATCAAAAAGACAAACCAATTCAAATGGATTTAAGAGGAAATACATACCTTGAGATGACATGTTGATGATGGCACGAACTCAAGCAAGCAAGAAGACCAACAATGGCGATTTGTTTGGATTTGTCGAGAGGATAAAGAAGACGAAGTGAGAATGACGAGCAAGCCATTCTCGCGTCTTTTACAGAAAAATAAGGAAGCCCCTTACCTCGCCAAGTAGCTCGCGCCTCAATGGGGTGCTCCCTGCTTCATTCAGCGAAACATTGGGCTTTGGCCCAAATTCCCATAACAAACCTTAAATCTTCAACGACGGCAATTAAAACCGTAATTTCAAAAATAATAGTGAAAATTTAAATTTCATTATTTCTTCAAAATTCAAACGACGGCAATTAAAACCGTCATTTCAACGATAATAGTGAAAATTCAAATTCACTATTCCTTCAAAATTCAACGGCGGCAACATAAACCGTTACTTCAAAAACATAATAGTGAAATTCAAATTCACTATTTCTTCAAATGTCAACGGCGGCAACATAACCGTCACTTCAAAAACAAATAGTGAAAATTCAAATTCACTATTCATTCAAAAGACAACGGCGGCAACATAAACCATCACTTCAAAAACATAGTAGTGAAATTCAAATTCACTATTCCTTCAAATGTCAACGGCGGCAACATAAACCGTCACTTCAAATACAAAATAGTGAAATTCAAATTCACTATTTCTTCAAATGTCAACGGCGTCAACATAAACCGTCCCTTCAAAAACAAATAGTGAAACTCAAATTCGCTATTCCTTCAAATGTCAACGACGGCAACATAAACCGTCAATTCAAAAACAATAATAGTGAAATTCAAAATTCACTATTTCCAAGGCGGCATCAATAGTCGGCTATTTCAAAACAAGCCCATCCAACGCGGCTATTCTCACGGTCGATCAACCAACCGCACCATGGTTGGCAAGCCTTAAAACACACCGTGGCAAGCGAGCCCTCCTCATATATGCGCCATGGCTGGCGAGCCTTACTACGCACCATGGCTAGTGAGCCTTACAATGCACCGCGGCTGGCAAGCCCTTCTCATATATGCACCATGGCTGGCGAGCCTTACTATGCACCGTGGCTGGCGAGCCCTCCTCATGTACGCACCATGGCTGGCGAGCCTTACAACGCACCGTGGCTGGCGAGCCCTCCTCATATACGCACCATGGCTGGCGAGCCTTACTGCGCACAGCGGCCGGCGAGCCCTCCTCATATACGCACCATGGCTGGCGAGCCTTACTACGCACCATGGCTGGCGAGCCTTACAATGCACCATGGCTGGCGAGCCCTCCTCATATATGCACCATGGCTGGCGAGCCTTACTACGCAACGTGGCTGGCGAGCCCTCCTCATGTACGCACCATGGCTGGCGAGCCTTACAACGCACCGCGGCTGGCGAGCCCTCCTCATATACGCACCATGGCTGGCGAGCCTTACTACGCACAGCGGCTGGCGAGCCCTCCTCATATACGCACCTTGGCTGGCGAGCCTTACTACGCACCGCGGCTGGCGAGCCCTCCTAATATACGCACCATGGCTGGCGAGCCTTACAACACACTGCGGCTGGTGAGCCCTCCTCATGTACGCACCGCGGCTGGCGAGCCCTCCTCATGTACGCACCATGGCTGGCGAGCCTTACTACGCGCCATGGCTGGCGAGCCTTACTATGCACCGCAGGTGGCGAGCCCTCCTCATATACGCACTATGGCTGGCGAGCCTTAAAACCCACCGCGGTAGGCGAGCCCCTTCATATCCGCAACACAGCTGGCGAGCCTTTGTCCGCAAGCAAGATAAGACCCAAGGACGTATCCCGAAGATGCCTTGAGTACGACTCCTTATCAATCTGGCGAGCCTTTGTCCGCAAACACGCAAGGACATATCCGAAGATGCCTCAGGTATGACTCTTTCTTATGGCTGGCGAGCCTTTGTACGTAGTCAATCGAAATTTAAACGACCCGCACGGACAGTCGATAGACTCTAAACTATTACTGACGACAGGTCCTTGGCTTGTACCCTCGAGTCGCCTTGGCGTCGCCCTTCCCGACGGCAGGTCCTTGGCCCGAATCCTTTCGAGCCGCCTTGACGTCGCTTGGGTCTCCAGGTTGTAATATTTTATTGACCTGGGGGTTCTACTTTGACTTTCGCCCTGTCCAAGCCTCAGTCAAAGTGGGGGCTCTGTAGATACCCAGTATCTGCTGAGACTCCAACAAATACCCGATGGTTATCGGACTACAACATGCTTTCGAATCGCGGCGTTTGATCGACAGTTTGTGTACAACTTTACGTCGAAAAACTTAAAACGATTTCGAAAATAAAACATTTCAAAACTTTTCAAAAGTACCTGGAGTGTGTAATGCATGACGACGGGGTCGCAATGACACTAACTAGAGTCAAAACCAACACTAGAAAAAAAACCGACTCAAAATTCAAATCCCGACTCCAACAACGAGTCAAACCGAGTCAAACACAAAAAAACAAACCATTCAAATGCTTCCATGTTAAGATTTCCCGGGATTATACATGGTCAAGTACCAAACATGTGCATACAAATCCTAGGATAGAACAAATCATGATTGCATTTGTATGAAAGCGACAATACACCTCGAAGACGTGCGACGTGGCTCGCGCATCTTTGAGCAGCCCAGGTGGTCACGTCGCTCAAAACTCACACAACCACTCATTTTCCAATAAATACCCCTCAAATGCAACCATTTGAGGGTTACGCGAGTGTCCGCCCCCTCTTTTCTCCCTTAAAATTCTAGACTCGACTTCCTAAGTCATAATTCGACACGTGTTTACGACATACCGATCGTAAACACAATCCTTACACATTGTTTGGTACCGTCATCGTGCATTAAATCACTTGACCCACTATTTCGACCACTACACCATCACTAAACTTAAAAATACAATCTTTTTACTTAATAAAATGGTTTTAAACCGAGAGTTTTCCGACCAAACGAGTTGATACACTTACGTCGGTTTCACGCCATAAGCCAAGCATGTAAGTATGAGGGTGTAAAAATCCTTTTTTATCATGTCTTTACTTGTTTCATGACTATAACATGCTAAATCATGCATAACATGGTCCAAAACATGGGAAGAATGAGCCGAAACCGGACTTTTTGGTTGAGGCAGAGGCTACTTACGTAGCACATAGGCTCGCGCCTAAAGCACCTTGCCCAGCCTTAAGTCCAATCCGTGTTTGGTCTCTTCTTTTCCCCCTATTTTCATTTTCATATTTGTAATCGGTTTTTAGCATTTCAAGTATTTTCAAACCATTTTCTACAAGTTTTAACCATAAAACATTTTTCACCCTTGGTTCTTAATACCATGACGGTTTAATCCGTGTTTCGGTGATAATATTTGCTTAATTACATTTAAAAGGTATTTTAAAGCCTTTTATTTCATTTCTTTTCATTTTGGAAGGTATTTTAAAGCCTTTCATCATTTATATTCATTTTCAAAACAAATGTATTAGTCATCAACACAAAGTCATCCTTGGTTCCATATACCATGTCGGATCTTAACCCGAGTACGATGATGAATGTCGACTAATTATATTCAAATGAACTTAATACAATTAGTTCATAATTATTTTCAAAACTATTCATGTCAAGCTTACAAAGTCGAACCCGACAACGAATACCGTCAAAACAATGACGATTATTCATGTCTCGTTCTTCAAATCAACACAAATACGGCCTAAATGGTCCCTTCAAACCAAAACGGTTTCTGTGGACGCGGGCCCACGTGGGTCGCTCGGGTAGAAAGCGAGCAAGCTTTGCATTTGTGGAGTCGCCACCAATTTATTGTGGAAAATTGGAAACCGTTCGAATACCTCAGGCCATGTCAAGACACAAAGTAGTGACATGAAACCCAAGAACTCGTTACCCTTAGCATTCTATGTCTAGAATGATTCTCGTGGATGCCAATGAACACGGATGTTCACAGAGATCTGGAGTAAGGGGTGAGGGTACGTATTAGGAAGCTCTTTTGATCGAACACCTAATCCCGCCCGCCTCGATACCGGCCTCTACTAATGATTAGGGAAGTTCGTTTGTACTTGATATGTTGTCGATTATATGCACGCAATGCAACATCCATTGAATTAATCCTAGCATGTGAGAATTAACTAAGTCGGTAGACACGTAATTTAACATGCATTAATATGAGGTAGAAATTTAGGTTGATTGCATGTGAGAGCATACAAACAATATGATAAAGAAATAAAATACAAATACAATAAAGAAAATTACAATAATTACAACGGGTTAATTGATTTACGTCGAAAATACACTTAAAACGGATGGTTTGAGAAAAACAAGAGAAAATAAATTAACGAACAGATTATTAGGTGATAATACGAGTAATAGCTAATTAATACGTAAGCTAATAACTAGGTCAAAGCAATAACAGAAGATCAGGGACAAAATTCAACCCGGAACAGGCGCAGCAGTGCTGCGTCCTTTGGAAGAGACGCAGCACCTGCTGCGTCCTATCCTGAGGTGAATTCTGGCTGTGAAGCCGGAATTGCATATCTTTAATATTCATTGGTGATTTAAACGATCGGTTAATAATATTTGACTCGGATAGAAGTGGTTTAATAAATTATTCACATGTGAATTGGTCATAAAAACAATAAAACACGAGATAAAACTAATTAGGACGAATTAATATGAATTAAAGATAAGATTAACAATGAATTAAATAAACTAATTAGGTTATTAATGCTAAACTATTGATGATAATGATAAATAACAGATGCAAATATATCAAAGATGGATTTCAGAGACTCAATATTGATGAATCGAACCTCTAAAACTCCGAATTGATTTTAATGACGAAAACTCACAAATATGAATTATAAGGGATTTTAAGTCGGGAATTTTAATGATGATAAATTATTAATGATTCATATGCCAAGAATAATATACGAATGAAATAAGAACAAACAAAGACGAAACAAGAAATAACAGACCAAAATAACGGACGACGAAGAAAGAGGAGGAAAGCAGGAATTGCGGCAGCCTCAGGAAGAGGCGCAGCAGGTGCTGCGTCCCTTCGAAGAGGCGCAACAGTTGTTGCGCATCTTATCGACGTCTGTCTCCCGTTAATCCGTAAAAAATGGTTTGAATAAAGGTTTTGTAAATCGGTTTAGAATATATTTTCGACGTAAACCTTGCAATAATGATTACAAAAATAAAGAACAGTAATAAAATATGGGATTTACACCCTCAGACTTACATGTTTGACGAAACGAGATTAACTAAGTTAACGATTAGTGAGGCTCGACTCGAATGTACGACGAGAGTGCCCTCTAAGAGGAAAACGAACAAGATTGATTAAGTTGATTGATGTGGAGTTGGTCAAATTGGTCGGTCATGCAAAAGGAGGCTGGTACTCAGAAAGATCCGAGCTTACGTGGTCGTAAGTTCAAGCACGTAGACGCCAAAAAGCAAGAGCGTGGTTTTAGAATGCAAAGGGAGAAGAGAAGGGCGGACACTCGCGTGAGAAATATGAGGACCGAAGGTCTCTATTTATACTAATCACACGGAGGAATTAGGGTTTCGGTGAAACTTTGGAAGTAAATCTCGAAAAGATTTGAAAATACGCAGAAAGGAGATGGGGAAGAGGCTCAGCAGTCACTGCGTCTCTTGGAAGAGGCGCAGCACCTGCTGCGTCCTTTACCCAAGGGTTTCCTCCTGCGGAAGAAAGATTTCAGCGTTTCTATTATGGAATTGCGGTTTGATCTTGATTTCCTTTTTATTTATAAAATAATTTCGGGATATAATTTACCAAAGATTAAAAGATTGAAAATATGGAATAGAAATATCCGGAACATTCCAGAATATTCTGACACGGCATTTTAAACGGTTATTAGAAAATGAAGACGATTTTTGACCCGGACTCCAAATATACTCTAATTACTGTCAAAATAACCGTAATGGCGCGTAGATGACGACCAAAGGGTTGACACAAGTGTTTGAGCTATCACTTGATGATAAACTTACAAACTGTCATAAATCATTTCGTGTACCAAACATGCGGCCCAATCATCACCGGGTGGCTTGCGGGAGGTGCAGAAATGAGGTATCTATAGAGCCCCCACTTTGTCTGAGGCTTGGACAAGGCGAAAGTCAAAGTATAGCCATCAGAACAATCGAAGATTACAACCTGACGACTATGGCGACGCGAGGCGGCTCAAAGGGTCTGAGCCAAGGACCTATCGTCGGGAACATTTTAGAGTCTGTCGACTATCGGGGAGGGTCGTTTAAAGTCCATTAGACTATGTAAGGAGGCTCGCCAGCCATAAGAAGAGACCATACCTGAAATTCCTTGAGATTCCTTACTCTGTCGGTCTCCAAGGGGAAGGCAAAATGTAAGATTAAAGGATTGAAAGGGGGCAGCAGGACGTCGGTAGGAACTGCTGGGAGAAACTGCTTGGGTCAGTCTTCAAACAAACTTCGGAAAAAACTCGAGATTGATGTTGAAATCCACGTGTTGAGAGGGACGATTATCTGTCCGGAACTCTCGCTGGGGGAACATAATCGAGGCTGATCTCCACGTGTTGAGAGGGACAATTGGTTGTACGGAACTCTCCCTGGGGGAACATAGCCGAGGCGTGTCAAAACACCTGCCAGAGGGTATTCGCTCGTTGTGGCAAGCGAGGTCTTGATAAAGTACCGCGACAGTTCGCAGTTTGCTCGAAAATACGGGTCCGGGTGAAGAATAAACATCAAATGGACCAAATATATGATATATGGTGTTGAGGAAGAGGCGCACCAAAGATGGGCCCAAAAATAACGAACTTATAACGAATTTTCGAAAATTGGCTTGGAGGGGAACGGAGGAAGAGGTGCAGCAAGAGCTACGTCTCTTGGAAGAGGCGCAGCACCTGCTGCGTCCTTTCCTGCATGTGTCCCTGTTTGAGTAAAAACTTGATAAAAATCGTGTTTTATTCATAATTTTTGAAACATAAATCATCAAATACTCTCTCAAATTCAAACCATTTCTCGCCAAAATTTGATCAAAATCTTGCATTTGCCATGACTAATCGAGGTATGTGTATTATTTTTGCATTAATCTTCTGCATTTGAACAATTTGGACCGACAAATTAGGGTTTCCAACCCTAAAAATGTCGAAAAATTGGGGCTTTTCCCCCAAACGATTTTGCCTTGTAAAATTGACTTTGTAAATGGATAATTGGCAGTATAAGGATCATTATAACCATGTGTCATTTCGAATTTTCATTGAGTTTTGAGCATTTGAGTAAAATTGTGACGGTCTCGCAGCTGAACCGTAAATTGATTCGAAAATAGCCTTAGGATTGCCCATTTGTGATGAAACTTGATATTTGGAATCCTTGTATGATGGGTAAACTTCCTTCCATCTCGGAATTTTGATTTGTGATGGCTTTTTCAGGACACTTTTCTAGGGCATAACCACCGTTACAACGAAATGCTATCGAAATTCCGACTCGAACCCATGACTAGGCTTTAAGTTAGACTTGACTTGACCCATATTACCACATGAGCGGTCGGGTTTTTGGCTCGTCGTCACTTGACGCGGCCTAATTACCCTACTCTTGCAGGTGATGAGGCTTCTACGTTAGGGAGAGGTCCCATGGATGTGGACACTATTCTTAACCCTTCTCGTACGCTCGAGGAGGTGTTAGAGGAGGCTTTTGCTGCTGCAGTGGCTGCTGAGGACGAGGTCGACGAGGAGGAGGCTGTTGAGGAGGAGGCCCCGAGGCGGGCCAACGTCAGACGAGGCGGTCATCAGCTGAGGGGAGCACCCGAGTGGGCTGAGAAATGGGATAGCCGACATCTCATCTGGGCAGCGGAGAGTCACCTGTCCTACAGGACCATGAATAGCCTGGTAAATCGAATTCACTTTTATTTTATTCACCTTCTTTTATTTTCATTTGCTATACCTTTCCTCTTTCATTCGAGTTAAAGATAGTTCTTGCTTTAAACCAAAATAGGAGGCCGGGAACATCAGGTCTTTCTCAGGTTACATTACAATGATGGAGGCTTACGGGAGACTGTCGGCGGAGGAGCAGACCATCATCGAGCTAGGAGCGTTTGGTACCTTGGTACGAGCGTGGAGGGATACCAAGGGAAGGAAGATTCGGGCTAACCTTTGCTTGATTCGAGCTTTCCTTGATCGGTTCTGGGACACGACCTCGACCTTTCACATGCCTTTTGGTGAGGTTTGGGTCACGTTAGAGGACTACAGCATGATTTCTGGCTTGCCGTGTGGGACCGAGGCTGTGGTGTGGCTGGAGACAGCCATGAGAGTGGCCGCGAATGAGGCTAGGAGCTTGATCGGTTGGAACCTGGCGTCGAACGCTGCTGCGGTTCACGGGTTGGTGCCGAGTTCCTACGTCAGGGATTACTTTGCTGGGAAGATCCCGATGGGGGTGACGATCGATGGGAGGGAGACAGCTCCTCCTCCATGCACTGCGGAGCAGAGAGCTCGTTTGTGGCTCTGGTGGTTTTTGTTTTCCCTCTACCTCGGAGACAAGGGAGAGAGGCTGTCGACGAAGCTTCTTCCCTTCCTTTCTGACCTTTGTGGCCTAGGTCATTGAGACTGGGCACTGCTGGCTTTGCGGTCTTCATTCGCTACATGAGGGCCATGGTTTGTCCTGAGTTTGTGGAGAAGGGAACTTCTCCTGCCACTGTTGGTTCTGGACTGCTGCTGGAGGTATGAACCTTAATTTCGTATCATAAAAGATCATTTCCTTTTCTCATCAAATCACGAAAGATCGTCATTGACTACCTTATTTGCAGGCGTGGGTGTACTCCTACTTTCCAGGCTTCGCGCCCAAGAGGACGGAGCCAGGGGAGAGAGCCTATCCCGCCGTGAGAGATTGGGTGATGTGTCGCAAGAAGAGTCAACGTTCTTCTCACGACGTCTGTCGATGGGACGTGAACGCCCTGCAGCTGAGTGGCGTGAGTATCACTTTCCTTTATTTGCTTTCTTATCGCTTCTTTTTAGAACTGATCATAAGAATGACCTCTTGTTTGCTTATCTCAATGGGTGCCCATGCCTTGGGCAGACTACACTGGCGTCCCTCCTTTTATGGCTGAGGTCCTTCGACTCAGGAGCTCGAGCCGGTTGCTGCTGAGGACGACGATAGATCTTGTGTGGTACTTGGGTGAGCGTTTGGCTCGCCAGTGCTCTCAAGATGCCTTCATGGTCCCCATCGACCCTCCTCGGACGATGTTCAGGGAGCCTTCTGATGCTGAGAGGGAGGCTGACTTGGCAGACGTCGATGGCGACGCTCTCCTTCTTCCTGGTGAGGACTACTCGGCGTTCCTCTACCGAAGATTGGCGTACTGACCGGTCGTGGTAAGTACTTCACCTTTCTTTCGATTGGTTTGAAAACAAGATGAATTATCATCGATTAATGGAAACCGTTTGAATTTTGTAGGAGGTTGAGGCGGCGAGCGTCGAGCCCCCAGCGTACTCCGAGACCCTCGAGTATACTGATGCGGCGGGGATGACGACGATCTCCGAGTTTTGCGACTTTGGCGAGGCGGTGACAGGTGCTCGCTTGGACGAGTGGCAGTATCTGATTCGGAGGGTAAGTTCCCTAACTTAATTAGCTTTTGTATAAGAATACATTTGTTTAATTCTGTCAAATCATTGAGAATCCTTGTTTATTGAATTGGAGGAAGCGCCATCTCGGTTCGTGGCTTTGTGGAGGGTAGCCAACCAGCTACGGGCTAGTGCCGTCGAGGCACTTGCTGGCGGTCGAGGACGTCAGGTATGAACCTTCCGTTTACTTCGTTTTCTAACTTTCTTTATGTTTGAAATGATTGACATGAGCCAATCCTTGTCATTTACAGATGGAGCGTGACTTGGAGCGAGAGCTAGCGTAGTCCCGAGAGGAGACAGCTCGCCTGCTGAGGGAGCTAGAGGTCCGCGACGCCGAGATCGCTGCTCTCGAAGCGAGGGTTACTGAGCTAGGCGGCGACCAACAGTAATTCGTTTGTTTTCCTGTTGTTTTGTTGTTGGCTGCATTGCATACACTTTTGCACTTTTTAGGACCTTTATTTTGAACTTTCGGACTTTATTTCGGGCACGAGCCCCCAGTTTGGTGTACATATTTCTTTTTGGTTGTGTATATAATGGCCTGAGTGCCTTTGCTGCTGGGTTATCTTGTTTGTACCTGCAGGTTAGCTTTGAACAGGTTTGGTAGATGACGGTTTATGCCGTCATGCTGCCGAAATTTACATAGAAATTGCACATAAAACACATATTTGTACACATGGCCTAAATTAGCGCAAGACAAAGACTCGAAAAATGCAAAAAATTTGCCGAACATGACCGTACGGTAGGGAGGGTTACCCCCTAAAAAAAAGAAAATGAAAACATATAAGTTTAAAACGGGAGTGAAATGATTCCCCAAAAAGAGAAAATTAAAAAGAAATGGATAAGTTTGAAGAAATAAATAATTAAATTGGTGCAATGATTCCCCAAAAAAGAAAATTAAAAATAAATGGATAAGTGTGCTGAATTAACGAAAATGCCAATCTCGCCTCGAAATACGTGCCCGTGGAATTAGGAAACTCAAAATACGATAATTGGACGGAATTACCAAAAATAATAACCCATATGAATAGGAAATTATGCTTCAAGGAATTAGGAAAGATCCAACGCGGAAAATCACAGAAATACAGTTGGGGAAGAGGCGCAGCATGAGCTGCGTCCCTTTGAAGAGGCGCAGCAGGTGCTGTGCCCTTTCCCCAGAGTGTCCGTCATGACAGATTTTAGGAAACAGCTTTTAGTATAAATATAGACATCGATGGAGGTTTTATTCACATAATTCTTCCGTCTTTCTTCCGTCTATTACATAAAAACTCCCTAATTAAACATACATCACGAATACCTTAGAAATCCGTCTCAAAGAATGGACCAACGAATTTTCAAATGTGGAGAAACACGATATGGGTGCCTACAAATTTGGATCGATTTTAAGCTTGAAGCTAATTAAGGTCGTCAAACCGTTCTTGGATGCTTGTCTTGAGTATTGGGACTCGAACTTCCACGTGTTTGCCTTCCCTGGAGGTGATATCTATCCCTTTCCCGAAGAAATTGCTGCAATTGGCGGTTGGGACCCAGAACATATGCCTGCTATTCCCTCTACTTCTCAAGGATATAAGAATAAATTTAGGGAGTTGCTTGGATTAACAAGAGCTGAGGTTGATCGCCTTGTGACCTCAAAAGGAGTCCGAATGCTTGATTTTATCGATCGATTCATAAATAGGGCAGACCCTTCTATCTCCTATGTGGCGAGGCGTAGGGCATTTGGGTTTTGCTTATTGCATGATTATGTCCTTCAAGGGCATGTTGATGAGGATATGAGAGGTAATCCTCGCTATTTGAGTCTAGTTGAGCAGATGGAGCTGCGCAGGAGCCCAGCTTGCCTATGTTTAGGAGAGATCCTATTGGGGTTAGATAACAAGAAAGCCAACCGCGACCTTCCTTATTTAGGAAGTCCCCTCATCTTGCAAGTAAAAGAATACAACCTTTTCTTCTTTTCTTTTTTTTTTCTTTCTTTTTTTCGTTTTTTTTCGTTTTTTTTTTTTGTTTTGTTTTGTTTTTGTCTAGTTTTTTTTTTTTTGTGTTGGATATTAATACCTGCCTTGGTAGGTTTGGCTTATGGAGCGTCTTCGATTGATCGAGCCCCCAGTTAATGTTCCTTCTTATCATGCTCGCTCGATTGCAAAGAGGATCAGGCTTTACATGGTGGATTTTACCAGGGTTTGCAACTACTGGGAGAATAAATTGAAGAACGAGGATGGACACCTGATTAGATGGGTTGTACCATGGTGGCATCTCAAGTCTGTCACTGGAGTATCGTCTCTGGATCCTACCCGATCGGTGCGCATTCCTGGTTTGGAATTCATGATATGCATCTTCCCCGAGAGGCTGATGAGGCAGGTTGGATTGAAGTAGATGATTCCGAGGCTTGACACTGTTCCTCAGACTGCCATGGCGCTTACTACCAAGAGCCGAAGAGAGTGGGCCATCAAATGGGCTCAAAGAAACATGTGGTTTCTAACTCTTCTGTCAGCGCATTATGGGTATCAGATTCCTACTTGCAGTGGAGGAAGGCTACTACTTTTGAAGAGCGCGAGAGACTAAGGAAGCCCGAGCCTGTTGACTACAAGGTTCGTGACGTAGAGAAGGAGAAAGAGAAGCACTTGACCGAGGGAGAGGAAGAAGCCGGACTCCAAGTTGTTCATCCGTCGAAGAAACCGAAGACCTCTCCTGTCGTCGAAAAGGTGGTTGATAAGAATGGCAAGGCTAGACCACGAGAGAGACCATTGGTGATTAGATCTGAAATAGCGCAGGAGCGCCCGGCTAATGGTCGAGATAGGAAATGTGACAAAAATGACAAAGGCAAAGGGAAAATGGAAGAATAGCCTAAGTCTTAGTATTATTTATTATTATTATTATTGTTTGTAATAAAATAGTGGGGTTTTTTAGAATCCTAGCCTATTTATTTTAGCATTATTTTTATTATGTGGCATACTATTATTATTATGGAAAGAAATGAATAAAAGGTTAATTGGTTATGCAACCGTTGTGATTTTCTTTTATTATTCTTGTCGAATTCCAAATGCGTATGCAAATGTCCTTCTATTTACATTTAAAATAATAGTGGGTTGTATCCTGTGAAGGATTGCCTACGTATTCCTTTTGAAAAAAAAAATGAAATCAAACCCTTGCGCGTAGTTCAAGTAAATGTAAAAGAATAATTATTCTAAGCAAGAGCTTGTAATGAACTAGAAAATAAGCATGGGCTTTACTTACTCCTAAAGCACAATTCAGTTTATTTGATTATATGAGGATGTCGATTTATCAAAATGCAAGAGCAAGGTGACATAAACTTTATTTCAGCTGGCCAGGGGCCGTTTTTATTCCGTGCCACAGGAGCGACACGTGGTGTTACGCGAGGCGCGTTTTCGTTCCTATTCTAGGCATAGTAACGTTTAATTTGGTCGAGGTTAGTTGGGTTAGCAAATTCATTCCCATCTAGGTCTGTGATACTAACCGCACCTCCCGAGAGTATGGACTAGACTAGAAATGGTCCGGCCCAGTTGGGTTTGAACTTTCCTCGTGGATCGACAGGTAAAAGAGCTCTGGCTGATTTGAGAACTAAGTCTCCTTCTTTGATGTTTCTTGGCTTAGCCCTTTTGTTGAAGGCTCGTTTGATACGTGCCTGATACATTTGCACATTATGTAATGTGCGCAATCTTCGTTCATCCAGGAGGATGAGTTTTTCATATTTATCCTTCTTCCAATCGGCTTCGGGGATTTGACTTTCGAGTACAATACGCAAGGATGGTATTTCGAGCTCGACTGGTTGCACGGCTTCCATACCGTAGGTCAAATAGAAAGGAGTTGCCCCAGTGGGCGTCCAACGGATGTGCGATATCCCCACAAGGCAAATAGTATCTTACTTGGCCAATCTCGATAATTGTCAATCATTTTCCTGAGGATTGTGAAAACGTTTTTGTTTGCTGCCTCTACTGCACCATTAGTTTGTGGTCTATACAGCGAGGAATGGTGATATTTGATTTTGTACTTAGCTAGCAATTGCTCAGTCTCAGCCTGGAAATGCGACCCATTGTCACTGATGATCTCATGTCGGCAACCGTATCGATAGATGATATTGGTTTGTCTGAATTTTGCCACGCTCTTGGCTGTGAGACTAGTATAAGAAGCCGCTTCTACCCATTTGGTAAAATAGTCGACAGCCACCAAAATGAAACAATGACCTCCTGTTCCGGCTGGGGTGATCTTTTCGATGATGTCGATTCCCCAAGCAGAAAATGGCCAAGGACATGTCATGGTGTAGAGTAGTGAAGGAGGGACGTGTTGCACATTCTCGAAGATTTGGCAGTTATGACAATGTCTGACATACTTGATGCAATCGGATTCCATTGTGGTCCAATAATACCCCAAACGCGTGATTTTCTTTGCCATCATTGGTCCACTCATGTGAGGGCCACATTCTCCATCATGAACTTCTTCCATCACTTTCTGTGTCTGTGAATGATCAAGGCAACACAGGATTACACCAAGAGGTGTTCTTTTATATAATTCTCCTTGCGTGAGGACGTATTGGGAGGCTAGTAAGCGTATAGCACGTTGTCTCCTTTTGTCTATGTCTGGTGGATAGGTGTCATTAAGTTTGAAGTTCAGAATTGCTTGGAACCAAGGTTCCTCTGGGTTTTCTTCTTCATCTGTAATTTGGTGCACATAAGCTGGTTCTGACCGTCGTTCGATACATAAAGGCATTTCTACCATATCATCCGGCATATTAATCAAAGATGCGAGTTTTGCAAGAGCATCTGCAAATTGATTCTCTTCTCGAGGTAGGTGTAGGTACATTACTTGATCAAAGAATTGGGCAACTTGGTCTATCCTGGCTTGATACGGTGCTAGGCTTTCACTCCGAATTTTCCAAGATCCCGTAATTTGGTTGATGATCAAAGATGAATCTCCATGTACCCGAAGATTCTTGATGCCTAAACCTACTGCTGCTTGTAGTCCAATGAGACAAGCCTCATATTCTGCCGCATTATTTGTTACCTCAAACTCGAGTTTGACAGAGAGTGGTGTATGCTCGCCTTTTGGATAAATGAGCAACACTCCTATTCCAAATCCTTTTAAGTTCGACGCTCCATCAAAATAAAGGTCCCAGGAGTCTACATCTGTTTGGAGTATATCCTCGTCCGGAAACGACCAGGTGTCTATTACTTGTGCATCATTGATGGGATTTTTTGCGAAGAACTCGGCGACAGCGCGCCCTTTTATAACTTTCAGAGGTACATACTTGAGATCGAACTCTGAGAGCATCAAAGTCCATCTCGCTAGGCGTCCATTGAGAACAGGTTTTTCGAAGAGGTATTTGACATGATCCATTTTGGAGTATATTTTGACGGAGTAGCTAAGCTTGTAATGGCGTTGCTTCTTTGTTGCCCACACAACAGCGAGGCATGTCTTCTCGAGTGGTGTGTACTTGCACTCGTATTCCAAGAACTTCTTACTAAGGTAGTAGATAGCCCTTTCTTGTTTTCTTACAGTTTGGGCCAGCATGGCACCCATGGCTGTTTCAGTTACTGTGAGATATAAACCAAGAGGTTGATCTCGTTGGGGTGGCATGACCACTGGTGGCTTGGCTAGTATCTCCTTGATTCGGTCGAATACCTTTTGACAGTCATCATCCCACATGGTGTGATCCGTTTTCTTTAGCTTTTTGAAGATAGGTTCACAGATCATGGTGAGTTTCGATATGAATCGACTTATGTACTGCACCTTACCCAAGAATCCTCTAACTTCCTTCTCTGTTTGAGGTTGCGACATTTCGATTACAGCTTTGATCTTGGAAGGATCTATTTCTATCCCTCGTTGGCTAACGACATATCCCAGGAGTTTGCCGGATGTTACCCCAAATGCACATTTCTGTGGATTGAGTCTCATGTTGTACTTTCGTAATCTTGAGAAGAATTTGCGAAGGTTCGAAATATGCCCCTCTCTATCCTTGGACTTGACAATCATATCATCTACATATACCTCAACTTCTTTATGCATCATGTCGTGTAGCAGTGTAGTTGCGGTGCGTTGATATGTAGCTCCGACATTGATTAACCTAAATGGCATAACCGTGTAGCAATAAGTGCCCCATTGAGTGACGAACGCGGTTTTGTGCATGTCCTCCATGGCCATCTTGATCTGATTATACCCTGCATATTCATCCATGATGGATAGCAACGCGTGATCCGCTGTATTATCCACCAATATGTCGATATGTGGTAGAGGAAAGTCGTCCTTGGGACTTGATTTGTTTAAGTCTCTGAAATCAATGCAAACACGAATTCTCCCATCCTTCGTACGTACGGGTGGCTACCCAGTCTGAGTATTCGGAAACTTTGATAAACCCGGCTTTGAATTGCTTATCGACTTCTTCTTTGATCTTAAGAGCCCATTCTGTCCTCATTCGACGAAGCTTCTGTTTTACGGGTTTAAAACCTGGTTTGATTGGGATTCTGTGCTCTGCGATATGCCTGTCGATCCCTGGCATGTCTTTGTAGGACCAAGCAAAAACGTCTTGAACTCGTGTAGGAGGTCTATAAAACTGGCCCTTTCGGCGGGGCTCAAGGTCGTCCCTATCCTAAGTTCTTGGAGTTCTAGTTCGGTTCCTACGTTGATGGGTTCGGTGTTTTCTATAATCGGTCCCCCTTCCCCCTCTTGTAGTATTTCTTTGGCTATGTAAGGAGGTATTTCGATTGAGTCTGGGTCTGGGTCATCCTCATTATCATCGTAAACAGAATTGTATTCAGAATAACACAAAGAGTAAGCAGAACCTGATTTATTCATATTAAAATTTGAAAAGAGTTGAAACAAAGAGGCCATCTGTTCAGTAGTCAGTGGCGGTAAAGGGACAGCTGTTGGGACATTCTGAACTGCTGTTACTACTCGATCCTAAGCTAGGAGGAGCAAGGAGAGTGGGAGTGACGATAGGAGGAGACTCTCTAGGGACTTCTCTAGACTCCGACTCAGACTCCGACTCTGACTCTTACTCGAATTCATCGTCTTCTGGTTCTCCTTTGAACATCTCTCCTTCTCTAGTGGTGAGCTTGAAGAGTCTTCCTTGGTTGTTCGTCCACTTGATCGATTTTCTCCATCCTTTCTGTTGATTCAAACTAGTTTCTGTGATCAATGTGGTAGTGTTGAAGTGATCATCTTGAAGTATCATGGTAATGATCTCGTCCTGCGCGGCTCTAACAAACCGATCTTCTCCAAATAGTAAGCTAACAGCTTATTCGTCTAAGCAAGGTGCTTGACGAGTCTTGACGGTAGGAACCGTTTCTGTGGGAATAAAGTAGCAATCATGAAAGATCTTGATTCCAGCCAGTTGCTTTCCTATAAAGTGCCAAGGCTCGAGAAACCCATGAAAGAGTTCTTGACTACCTTATCTAACGAGGTATCCATTTAGGCTAGGGAGGTAGGGCCGCATTTGGATTCCCACATTCTTGCGGTTTTGGAATTGAGTGAGCATTTCTAGGGCTTCCTCCTTGGTGGGTTTGTATCCTAGTCCTAGTGTTATCCTTTGCGAGTTGCCTTCTTTGTAAGGTGAAAAGGTATTTCTTTGGACAGGATTCAATGGCATTCCCGGGAAGTATCCCTGAGATTTGAGTATGTGGTTGACCACTAAATTAGAGTAGGGATCGAAATACAAAGGTGCCAACTCACTCTCTACAGGGTTTATGTTATGGAAGCCCCCAAGCTCATATACTGGATCTACAAGTAATTAGTTGCTTGACCTCTTTTCTATTACCGCCTTGATGGGTGACAAAGTGATCGTCACCACTTTACCATCTAGTGGGATCTTGATTTTCTGGTGGAGGGTGGATGTTACCACTTTGGAAGCGTGAATCCAAGGTCTTCCCAGAAGTATGTTGAAGGTTGCTTCAATGTCCACTATTTGGAAGTTAACTTTTCGTTCAAGTGGCCCTGTGGATATGGTAAGGTTAACTATTCCTACCACTTTTCATCGTGTACCATCATAAGCGTGAACATCTTGGTTGGTAGGAGTCCAATCTGACTATTTCATGCCTAATTTGTACGCTGTTTTTAATGGTCTGACGTTGACTACCGAGCCATCATCTACCAAAGTCATTGGTACATTCTTCTTTAAGCAAATGACAATAATGTATAGAGCCAAGTTGTGACTAGCGTCGAAAGGTGGCAAATCCTCATCCGAGAAAGTAACAGGGTTACTTAGCTTTGGCGAATCTTGGAAGACCAGGTTGACCACGTCATCGGGTGTGAAGTTATGCGCCACGTTTAATTTGGCCAAAGCTTGCAGTAAAGCTTGGCGATGTGGGAACGAGCTTGCAACTAGTTGCCAGACTGAAAGATCAGCCTTTGTCTTCTGTAGTTGCTTTAGTAAATGGTCAGCAGAGGTATCTACGTTATCATTTGGCGTGACAACGTTGGGATTGGTGATTGGACCATTTGCTACGGGACCATTTTGGGAA
Organism: Silene latifolia; assembly: GCF_048544455.1. Lineage (NCBI taxonomy): Eukaryota > Viridiplantae > Streptophyta > Magnoliopsida > Caryophyllales > Caryophyllaceae > Silene > Silene latifolia. The sequence continues at coordinate 55,095,912 of NC_133536.1, forward strand.
GTGTTTTGATAAGAATGCCCCGAACGAGTAAGGTGGTCTATGTCTTGGTCCTCACTATTTTGGACTATCTCCTCACTGACCTTGACTAGGTAGTGTTCGGTGAGGTATTCATCTTCATCATCGTCAGCCCATACTCCATTAACAATAGCAAGCTCTCTCAACCTCATGATTTCGGCCTCCAATTGGATGATTTGGTCGATTAGTTCATCAACCACGGCTATTACTTCTTGCATTGTAGCATTTTGAGAGAGATTTAGCGGTGCATGTTCTTTGGGTGTTATATTTGGATCACACAAGGTTGCCACTACACTTTCTAATTCTGAGACTTGCCTATTCACACTTTTTGCCCATGCGATAAAGTCGGTGATAGTAGGGGAAATGGTGGAGTAGTTCCCTTCATCTTCTATTGCATGGATCTCATCTTCGACTGGAGAAATGATGTGTGAACAATCTAAGGTAGATTCTTCACTTGTAATCATCAGAACTCCAAGAGGATTCTGAGTATTGTTAGGCTTACCTCCAAGCGGTATTGGTAAGCGATCGTCTTCAATCATGTCTTGAAGTACATGTTTTAGTTTGTAACATTTTTCTGTATCGTGTCCCTTACCTCTATGATATTCGCAGTACGAATTCTCGTCCCAGGACTTGGATTTTTTTTCTGGTTCGGGTGTAGGCCCTATGGGTTGAAGCTTACCCTGTTTCATCAATCTCTTCAGCGCATTGGAGTATGTATCCCCAATATTTGTGAACTTTCTTTGTGGGATGCTCTTCTTTGATGGTTCGAGAAGGTTAACCTCATCAGTCTTGCTAGTAGAGCCGTAAGAATGACTTGTTGAGCCTTGATATCCACGACCTACCGTTTTGGACAAGAGTCCTTTACGGATGTCATCTTCGATCCTTGTTCCTAGTACAATGAAGTCTTTGAAGGTCTTAATGTTTTGGTACCTCAAATTATTTGCATAAATGAGCTTTAAATTGTCCAGGAATTTTTCCACGAGGGTAGCTTCATCTGGACGTTCGACAAGTTGGGTACTAGTCTTCCTCCACCTACTTAGGAAGTCGGTGAAGCCTTCTTTATCATTTTGGGTAAGAACCTCTAAGGTGCGCATATTGACTTGGATCTCAGCATTATCCGCATATTTCTTAGCAAACTCGATCGCGGCATCATCCCAGGTGGCAATATTCTTGTGTTCTAGGGAATAGAACCATTGCTTAGGAATGGTGTCAAGAGATGAAGGAAAGATCCTTAAGAACATCTCGGGTTTAATGCCTTTGATAGACATATAGTCCTTGAAAGCACGGATATGGTTCAAAGGGTTTTCGTGCCCCTTGAATTTCGGGATATCCGTCATGTTGAAGCTGGTTGGCAATTTGGAACTCACGGCCTCATACTTGCGATTGTTTTCCCTATAGATATCGTCCCCTTTGAGGTACATAAGTTGTTCCTCCAAGTATTGGAGTCATTTTTCAGCTTCAGCCAGATCTACGGGAGGGTCGACCTCTTGTGCTCCCACAAAAGGTAGTGGATTTTCATTCACGAAGTCATTCACAAAATCATGAGGCACTTCATTTTCTGCAGGAGGCAACCTAATTTCTACAGCAACAATCCGGCCCTCGATCGTGTTGAGGCGATTATACACTTGCTAGTTTGTTTGAATGCGAGGAACCTAGCTTGGAGACGGGTTAATGCGGCTAGGATTAGATCATTACCATTCGGTGGTTGTCCATTGACACTTGCGTGACTAGTTCCAGGCATCTTGAAAAACTGGATAAGAGATCGACGACGAATCAAAACACGATCGACCATTCTAGCACACTTACTCAAAGAAAAGGTTCGACTTGTGAAGTGGGAGTGTGCCACTTGTGTCAAGTGAGCTTTGAAGAAATGACAAAGTTTGGAAATGTTGGTCCTAGTCAACTATAGTGTAGTTGTAGGAGTGGACTCGAAGTGAGGTTTTGAAATGGGCTTCAAAGCCCGAATTTTGACTCGACAATTGGACAGAGTTTCGACTAATTTTGCGCTAAATTTGGCCTATTTTCGAAAATTTACATCTTAAAAGAGGTTTTGATTTTACAAAATTCGTCATGGTTTCGTTTAGAAAATGGTGATCGCATACAAGCATTACAACAGGCATTATAACGGGATGCTGAGTGCATTTAAAAGGGTTTTGGTTTAAAGGGTGGGTTTCCATACCGAACAATCAAAACCGGGGTCTGTGGAGAGGCTCGTACCAAACAGAAGTAAGGTCGATTCCTAGTCCATTTCCTCAAGTAGTGAAAGCCCTTGATACAAACAGGACTAAGCATCATGTTATGGTTGACATCAATCGATATCCATCCTTAGGCCCAAATAAGAATTTGGACCGTCTAGACGGGACGATTGGTCGAATGGGTTGGGTTGGGCCTAGGAAGGCCGAATAAACGATCTAGGAAGACCGAGTTATGAAAACCAACAACTATTTCGTACAAACTATTCCCTACCCTTGTTCAAGTTTCACCCTTGGCTACACGTAAGTGTATTAATCCCCAGCAGAGTCGCCAAACTGTGGACGCGGGCCCACGGGGGTCGCTCGGGTAGAAAGCGAGCAAGCTTTGCATTTGTGGAGTCGCCACCAATTTATTGTGAAAAATTGGAAACCGTTCGAATACCTCATCCATGTCAAGACACAAAGTAGTGACATGAACACCAAGAACTCGTTACCCTTAGCATTCTATGTCTAGAATGACTCTCGTGGATGCCAATGAACACGGATGTTCACAGAGATCTGGAGTAAGGGGTGAGGGTATGTATTAGGAAGCTCTTTTGATCGAACACCGAATCCCGCCCGCCTCGATAGCGGCCTCTACTAATGATTTGGGAAGTTCGTTTGTACTTGATATGTTGTCGATTATATGCATGCAATGCAACATCCATTGAATTAATCCTAGCATGTGAGAATTAACTAAGTCAGTAGACACGTAATTTAACATGCATTAATGTCGAGGTAGAAATTTAGGTTGATTGCATGTGAGAGCATAGAAACAATATGATAAACAAATAAAATACAAATACAATAAAGAAAATTACAATATCTACAACGGGTTAATTGATTTACGTCGAAAATACACTTAAAAAGGATGGTTTGAGAAAAACAAGAGAAAATAAATTAACGAACAGATTATTAGGTGATAATACGAGTAATAGTTAATTAATACGTAAGCTAATAACTAGGTCAAAGCAAAAACGGAAGTTCAGGGACAGAATTCAACCCGGAACAGGCGCAGTAGTGCTGCGTCCTTTGGAAGAGGCGCAGCACCTGCTGCGTCCTTTCCTGAGGTGAATTCTGGTTGTGAAGCCAGAATTGCATATCGTTAATATTCATTGGTGATTTAAACGATCGGTTAATATATTTGACTTGGATAGAAGTGGTTTAATAAATTATTCACGTGTGAATTGGACATAAAAACAATAAAACACGAGATAAAACTAATTAGGACGAATTAATATGAATTAAAGATAAGATTAATACTTACTCCCATCCAGACCAAAGGTTACAGTTGCTTTTTGGCACTATTCATGGTCGTATGGAATCTTTGTTATTATTCTTAATCTATAAGACAAAATATAGTCATGTGAGATATTGTTTGATTTATCGTCATGAATGCTATAACAATATCAAATTTTTATAATTTTTAATAATGTGTAACTAAAGATATGCACGTTACAAAACGTGTCTCGGCAAGTGTGATAACGCAACTGTAACCTTTGGTCTGGATGGGAGGAAGTAATAAGGTTCACAATGAATTAAATAAACTAATTAGGTTATTAATGCTAAACTATTGATGATAATGATAAATAACAGATGCAAATATACCAAAGATGGATTTCAGAGACTCAATATTGATGAATCGAACCTCTAAAAAACCGAATTGATTTTAATGACGAAAACCCGCAAATATGAATTATAAGGGATTTTAAGTCGGGAATTTTAATGATGATAAATTATTAATGATTCATATGCCAAGATTAATATACGAATGAAATAAGAACAAACAAAGACGAAACAAGAAATAACAGACGAAAATAACGGAGGACGAAGGAAGAAGAAGGAAAGCAGGAACTGCGACAGCCTCATGAAGAGGCGCAGCAGGTGCTGCGTCCCTTCGAAGAGGCGCAGCAGTTGCTGCGCTCCTTCTCGACGTCTGTCTCCCATTAATCCGTAAAAAAAGGTTTGAATAAAGGTTTTGTAAATCTGTTTTGAATATATTTTCGACGTAAACCTTACAATAATGATTACAAAAATAAAGAACAATAATAAAATATGGGATTTACACCCTCACACTTACATGTTTGACGAAACGAGACTAACTAAGTTAACGTTTAGTGAGGCTCGACTCGAATGTACGACGAGAGTGCCCTCTAAGAGGAAAACGAACAAGATTGATTAAGTTGATTGATGTGGAGTTGGTCAAATTGGTCGATCATGCAAAACGAGGCTGGTACTCAGAAAGATCCGAGCTTACGTGGTCGAAAGTTCAAGCTTGTAGACGCCAAAAAGCAAGAGCGTGGTCTTAGAATGCAAAGGGAGAAGAGAAGGGCGGACACTCGCGTGAGAAATATGAGGACTGAAGGTCTCTATTTATACTAATCACACGGAGGAATTAGAGTTCCGGTGAAACTTTGGAAGTAAATCTCGAAAAGATTTGAAAATACGCAGAAAGGAGCTGGGGAAGAGGCGCAGCAGTCACTGCGTCTCTGGAAGAGGCGCAGCACCTGCTGCGCCTTTTCCCCAAGGGTTTCCTCCTGCGGAAGAAAGATTTATGCGTTTCTATTATGGAATTGCGGTTTGATCTTGATTTCCTTATTATTTATAAAATAATTTCGGGATATAATTTACCAAAGATTAAAAGATTGAAAATATGGAATAGAAATATCCGGAACATTCCAGAATATTCTGACTCGGCATTTTAAACGGTTATTTGAAAATGAAGACGGTTTTTGACCCGGACTCCAAATATACTCTAATTACTGTCAAAACGACCGTAATGGCGCGTAGATGACGACCAAGGGGTTGACACAAGTGTTTGAGCTATCACATGACGATAAACTTACGAACTGTCATAAATCGTTACGTGTACCAAACATGTGGCTTAATCATCACCGGGTGGCTTGCGGGAGGTGCAGAAATGAGGTATCTACAGGTTCAAATACCCATTTTCAACACGTTTTATAAACGTTTTTCAATGGTCAGAACACGTCATATACCGTTGACTAACCCGCGCCTAAACAGGCCGCTTCTTTTCCTATTTCCAGACCAGGGAGACCCCATTACATCACCAATAGGCTCGCACCTATTCTGGCTGCCTGATGCAGGGTCTGTCCCCCTTCCAGCATTGGTCTAGGACGATCCCGACTCCGGCTAACCCGGATATAGGATGGATCAGACGACTAATTTGCTCATTCAAAAACCGTATTTGCAAAATGCATTACTAAGACAAATGGATCACGTTATGTGCCATAAACCTAATTTGGTAAATGGATGTTTAATTTCCGTCTTGCATGCAAATCAACCGTAAATCCAACTCGACATCTTATACTTGATACTTGGATTAAATCAACCGACTTAGAAAGCTCTCACATGTTAGGTTTAAACTATTGGATGCGCATTCATGCATTTAAACCGTTTTATCAACTTTTGCATTCAACCAACCAAGATCGATCAAGTAGAGGCGCTATCTGGCGGGATTGGGTGTCCGATTAAAGGGCTTCCGATACGTACCTTCACCTCTTACTCAGAAACTTTAGATAGTGGACGACCTTATCCAGGGCGTACGAGAGTCATTCTAGAGATAGGATGCTAAAGAGGGACGATTCCTTATCTTTAGTACCTATGTCAAACACTGCTTTGTGCTTCGTTTTACCGAGGTATAAAGTGGATTCGAACGGGTTCCAAGCATCCAAAAAATGCTTGGTGGCGACTCCGAACATCTCTAATCGTTTTGAGACCCTTGCCGAGACGAAACCGACCGATCTAAAACGATCCGGTCGAAAGCATATTTTTACGCCGCCGAGCGTGGCTTTCAAAAGACCGTTGTATGGCCACAGATCGAGCTAGGTATGCAGGTGGGCCCACGTCCACAGTTGAACGTCCAGATGAAGCAACCCTTGTGGAGAAATTCGTGGATAACTTGAGACCCATTTATGCAAACCACTTGAGGTACCAAAACATAAAGACCTTCAAAGATCTAAATGTGCTAGGGACAAGAATTGAAGATGACATCCGTAAAGGGCTCTTGTCCAAAACGGTAGGTCGTGGATATCAAGGTTCAACGAGTCATTCTTATGGCTCTTCTAGTAAGACTGATGAGGTTAACCTCCTCGAATCATCCAAGAAGAATAACCCGCAAAGGAAATTCACGAACATTGGCGACACATATTCCAATGCTCTAAAAAGGTTGATGAAACAGGGTAAGTTCCAACCCATAGGGCCTACACCTGACCCAGAAAATAAGTCCAAGTTCTGGGACAAAAATTCATACTGCGAATATCATAGAGGTAAGGGACACGATACAGAGAAGTATTACAAGCTCAAGCATGTCCTTCAAGATATGATCGTAGATGGTCGCCTACCCATACCTCCAGGAGGTAAGCCTAACAATACTCAAAATCCTCTTGGAGTTCTGATGATTACAAATGAAGAATCTACCTTAGATTGTTCACACCTCATTTCTCCAATCGAAGATAAGATCCATGCGTTAGAATATGAGGGGAGTTATTCCACCATTTCTCCTACCATCGCCGACTTTATTGCATGGGCAAAGAGTGTGAGTAGGCAAGTTTCAGAACTAGAAGATGTAGTAGCATCCCTCCGCAGTCCAAGCCCCATACCCAGGGAGAGTGTGCCACTAAATCTATCTCCAAATTCTACAATGCAAGAGGTAGTCGCCGTGGTTGACAGTCTAGTCAACCAAATAATCAATTTAGAAGCTGAGATCATAATATTGAGAGATCTTACTAATGTCAACGGAATATGGACTGATGACGATGAAGATGAATACCTCACATCGGTTAGGACGCCCACTGGGGCTGCTCCTTTCTATTTAACTTACGGCATGGAAGCTGTACAACCAGTTGAGCTAGAAATCCCATCCTTACGCATTCTGCTCGAAAGCGAAATTCCAGAAGCTGATTAGAAGAGAGATAGATATGAAGAACTCGTCCTCTTGAATGAACGAAGATTGCGCGTATTGCACAATGTGCAAACATATAAGGCACGTATCAAACGAGCCTTCAACAAAAGGGTTAAGCCCCGAAACATCAAAGAAGGAGACTTAGTCCTCAAATCAGTTAGAGCTCTTCTACCTGTCGGTCCACGAGGGAAGTTCAAACCTAACTGGGCCGGACCATTTTTAGTCAAGTCCATACTCTCAGGGGGTGCGGTTAGGATCACAGACCTAGATGGGAATGAATTTGCTAATCCAACTAACCTCGACCAACTGAAACGATATTATGCTTAGGGTAGGACAAGACACGCGCCTCGCGTAACACCCACGTGTCGCTCGTGCGACACGAAATAAAAATAGCCCTTGGCCCTCTGAAATAAAGCTTATGTCACCTTGCTCTTACATTTTGACAACTCGTCATCCTCCTATCATCAAATAAATTGAGTTGTATTTTAGGAGTAAGTAAAGCTCATTCTTATTTTCTAGTTCGTTACAAGCTCTTGCTTAGAACATTTATTCTTTTACATTAACTCGAACTACGCGCAAGGGTATGATTTCATTTTTTTAAATGAATACGTAGGCAATCCTTCACAGGATACAACACATTATTTTAAAATGTAAATAGAAGGACATTTGCATTTACATTTGAAATTCGACAAGAATAATGAAAAGAAAATACAATAGTTTCATAACTAATTAATCTTTTATTCATTTGCCTCGTAAGTATTAATAATACGCCACATAATATAAAATGCTAAAAATAAATGCTAGGCTAGGATTCTAAAAACCCCGCCATTTATTACAAAATAATAATAATAATAATAATAATAATAAATAATACTACGACTTAGGCTAGTCTTCCATCTTCCCTTTGCCTTTGTCATTTTTATCATACTTCTTGTCTCGGCCACGAGCCGGGCGCTCCTGCGCTATCTCTGGCCTAATCACCAAAGGTCTCTCTCGCGGTCTAGCCTTACCATTTTGATCCACCACAATCTCTACCACAAGAGCGGTCTTCAGTTTCTTCGACGGATGAACGACTCGGAAACCGGCCTCTTCCTCCCCCTCAGTCACATACTTCTGGTTCTCCTTTGCTACCTCACGAATCTTGTAGTCAACAGGCTCGCGCTTCCTCAATTTCTCGCGCTCCTCGGGAGTAGTAGCCTTCCTCCATTGCAAGTATGAATCCGATACCCATAAGGAACCAACAGGAGACAGTATGAACCACATGTTCCTCTGAGCCCACTTGAGGGCCCACTCTCGATGAATCTCGGTAGTATGTGCCAATGTAGTCTAAGGAACGGTGTCAAGCTTAAGAATCTTATACTTAAGGCCCACTTGCCTCATCAATCTCTCCGGGAAGATGCATATCATGAATTCCAAGCCAGGAATGCGAACTGACCGAGTAGGATCTAAAGATGAAACTCCAGTGACTAACCTAAGATGCCACCATGGCACAATCCATCGGATCAAAGGACCACCTTCATTCTTCAACTTGTTCTCCCAATAGTTGCAAACTCGAGTTAAGTCCAACATGTAGAGCCTGGTTCTCATCGCAATTGACCGAGCATGATATCCTGGCACGTTAACTGGGGGCAGATCAACCGCAGACGCTCCATGAGCCAAACCTACAAGGAAGACGGGAATTAATGACCAACCAAACAAAAAAAAGAAAAAAAAAGAAAAAATAAAAGAATGAAAAAAAAACGGTTGGCATTGTACAAAAGAGATAAAAGACGTTCTTACCTGCAAAATGATAGGACTTCCCAAATAAGGTAGCTCGCGGTTGGCTTTTCTATTATCCAGGCCCAAAATGATCTCTCCTAAGCACAGACACGATGGGCTCTTGCGCAGCTCCATCTGTTCAACCAAGCTCAAGTAACGAGGATCCCCTCTCATTTCCTTATCAACATGCCCTTGGAGGACATAACCATGCAGTAGACAGAACCCGAACGCCATACGCCTCGCCACGTAAGAGATAGAAGGGTCTTCCTTATTTATGAATCGGTCAATGAAGTAAAGCATACAGACTCCTTTTGAGGTCACAAGGCGATCAACCTCCGCTTTAGTCAGTCCAAGCAAATCTCTAAATTTACTTTTGTACCCTTGAGAGCTAGAGGGTATGGAAGGCGCATTTTCTGGATCCCATCCTCCAATTGCAGCAATTTCCTCAGGGAAAGGACAGATATCGCCTCCAGGAAAGGCAAAAACATGAAAATTAGGGTCCCAATATTCAAGACAAGCATCCAAGAAAGATTTTACAACCTTCACCAATTTGAGACTCAAGATTGATCCCAAATTAAAAGAACCCATGTCATGCTTCTCGACGTTTGTAAACTCATTTGTCCACTCTTTGAGACGATTTTCAAAGTGGTCGTGATCCCTCGTGAGGGTTTAGTTTTCAGTACTTGTCGTTAGGAGCACCTAGATCAAAACACAATTTATAACCTCACCAACAACTCTACAATTAGTAAAGAGGCAAGTAAAGGTCGGATCCCAAGGGACGGGAATTGAGATGAGATTTATATTGCAACTAGCGGTGTCTAAGGGTGTCACAATTGGGGTTTGAAGTAGAAGATCAATAAACTAAATAGCAATGAAAGTAAACAAGCAAGATGAATTAAAAGGGATGTAAACAATTGATAAAAAGCACTAGGGTATCATAGGGTCATAGGGGATTCATGGGAATTGATCACACAAACATATTCTCAAATTATAAGCAAGCAATTATTGTTGTGATGGATCGAGTTGGTTTATGTCTTACAATCCTAGGAAAGTTTGGGTCCCAAAGCCGAATCGATTAGATTGTACAACACCTACAAGTAGACTTAATCTTCCCTACTCAACAATATGCATGGTGATGCGTGTCATTTATATGATGGTTTACACCCTATTTTACACGCATTTCAGAGCTCATATATGTAGTTTATGCTACTATTTTCCCTATTTTCGTCTACTTTCGTGTTTTTGTATAATATTGCAGAAATGTGAAGAATCCAGCGGAAATCGAGCCGAATCCATCCCTAAGTACTTAGCATTGCATTTGACATGGAGTAGTGACTCGAGAGATGAACTTGGTGCGCGTTTCGAGGCCCGAAAGACAAATTTACGAAAGCTTCAGAAGCGAATTACCAGCTACAGCAGTCTATAGACTGACCTACATGGTCTATAGACTGTCAGAATGCTTCTCGACATTGCAGCCTTATTCAGATGGCTATATCTCGTGTTCTAAAGCAGATAATCAAGTGATTCCAATTGGAGGTGAAAGCTTATCCTCTTAGCTTTTCAACGCCGTGTAGAACGTCTGATTTGACCAAGTAACAAAGAAATGGCAGCTGTTTTAAGATCGGCGCGCGCTGCAGGAATCGTCAGAATACAATTCTGTACAGCACCTTTGGTCGATCGACTGGCCTCAGTGGTCGATTGACCACCCCACGAGCTGATACGCAATTTAAAAGATCGAGAAGTTAGAAGCCCATTGTATATTAGGTTTAGGAATAAGTGTTACGTTATATTCCTATATAACGTAACCTGTTATCATCAAGTTTTCATTCAGTTCCAATTAGGTTATCATTAGCTTACAATAATTCAATACATTAGATTGTTCTTCATTCTTTATTTCTCAAAAAAGCTTTGCTTCGGATCTTCTGCTTTGCTATTTTGGTATTATTCCTTTTAATTTACAGTTTACTTTTTTTACCTTTTAGTTTAGAATTGCTAGTATAGATATCCCGAAGCCGCCATTAACGTTTAATGCAATTTAATTGTTCTTCTAGTTTAACTATGAATTCTATTCCTTTAATCGCAAATTACATTGTTGTTATCGTTGTTAGTATGTGTAGCTAAATCACCCTTGTTAGGATGTAGGCGAGCTATTAGCATAGATGGCATTAGAATAGGTACCCTCGGATTAGGGCTTGGTCGACCGACTGGCTTATCTGGTCGGTCGACTGAGTCGGTTGGTCGATCGACTGGGGTAGCTGGTCGATCGACTGACTTCGTGTTTGATTTGCTTCGTTTGAATCGTTAAGTGAAATATCTATCAATGAGACCTAGCGGAGACTTGTTAGATGCTTAGTTTTGACCAACCCGTAGATCAAAAGATAGGGAAGGACTTAGATTAACGATTTAAGACGTTTAGATTGCTAGATCGAAAGATAATGTAATTTAGTTTGCATTAGGAATCATTAATCAAGAACGAGAGTTAGTATTAATGAGACTTAGGGATTAGTAGCATAGGCCGAGAGGTAGTTACTTTTAAACATGGACCGAGAGGACTTGTTTTCCCATCCTTTGCGTAACCGTATTTCGAGACTTACCTAGACTTATGTGCCATCGAAGTCGTAGTGACCCGATCATCCTAGCTCTTTTTTATCATTAGTTTACATTTATTTTCATTATTTGCTCATTTGTTTTTGCATTTAGACTTAGACTTATTCCAATCAAAACCCCCCTTATTTGTTACCCAAAGACTAAAATATTAAACAATATAAACTCCCCGCCTCTCGTGGTTCGACGACTGTTACCACTAACTTCTGTTAGTTTTAATAGGTATTATAAATATTATTTTTGGTGCATATATTGACAGGCATCAAATTTTGGCGCCGTTGCCGGGGAGGCAACGCTAGTTTTAGTTGTTTTTTATTTTAGTCTGTGTTTCGCCTCAAGGGAAGACTGAGTACCTTGAGGCAGTTCTTACCATTTCCTCTAGTGTTGTTTTGTTAGGTCCTACAGTCCTATCTACAAGATTTCAGAAGGGTGCACCCATGTTCCATTCTCAGGAGCAGCAGGTGCCGTTTTGTGGGAGATGCGGCGGAACGGGACACACATCTGAGGCATGCAGGCACCCTAATGAGAAGATGTTTGCTTTTCATCAAATTCAGCTCGACAATTCGTATAATTACGCTCCTACTTCACCGCATCAACCATATGTGCCTCCTTATGAAGCCCCACCACCATCCACTCCGTCACAGCAAGAGTCAAATAATGAAGTTGCAGAGTTGATAAGTCTAGTGCAGCTGCTTATGGTAGAGGTACGTAAGAGTAATGCGGCAAATGAGGTCTCAATCATGGAGTCGAAATCTCAAATTGCTACGTTAGACAAGAATACACGGTGAGATACCGAGTCAATTTCACTCTCGAATCAGCGTATTGAGACCGTACATGCAATGACACCGAGGAGCGGGTCCGCTCGATGGACCCGAGAAAGATTCTTTGAAAAAGCGAAGAAGAAAAAGGGCGAGAAAAAGACGATCGCCAGTAATCACGGTCGATCGACCACATCACCGATCGATCGACCGATTCGCGAAATGACATAGCTTCTGAAATGCATCGTTGAAAGCGATCGATCGATTGACCAACATGGTCGATCGGTGAGAAGCGGTGATGACGAACCATTCCATCCTCCAATGCCGATAACTTGAGGGACTTCTTGTTTGGTACGACGACTCGAAACTATCGAGGCAAGATCCAGATATTGATGGGTCCGTTCCGATTCCAAAGTATGACCTGACAACGGTCAATGGTTCATTCCTGAGACGGACTGAAGAAGGTTCGAGCTATAACAAGGATAAAGTAGTGGATTTTCAGCCTAAGTCCACTGACGCCGGTATGAGAGACCTAGAGGAGAGGGCAAAGCTACTTCTGACAGCCCCTTATCCAGAAAGACTAGTGCCAACCAAAGATGAGGTAACATTCGATAAATTCAAAGATGTCGTGCGTAGTCTTAACGTGCAAATTCCTTTCTTAGAGCTAGTTAATCAAGTACCTGCGTATATGAAGTTCATGAAATAACTGCTAGCTAAGAAAAGGTCTTTGAATGTTATGGAGTCGTGCATTTAATCAAGAGTCTAGTTCGTACTTAACTCACACTACTACTCATAAAACCGTCCGACCAGGTAGTTTTTCTGTTCAATGTAGTATTGGTACCTTCTCAATTGAGAAGGAATTATGTGATCTAGGGGCTAGTGTCAGTGTTATGCCTTTGAGTCTGGCTAAGAAGTTGAAATTAACTAGATTCACTCGCATTCGATATGACTGTACAAATGGCTGACCGTTCTGCAGTTTAGCCAGTAGGGGTCTTAGAGAATGTGCCTGTTCAAATTGAAAAGTTCTTTTTTTTCCTGTTGACTTTGTTGTTTTGGACATTCCTGAAGATGTCAACACTCCAATTATTTTGGGACGACCGTTTCTGCACACTGTTGGTGCAGTAATTGATGTAGGGGAAAGAACTTTGAGATTTAAGGTAGGGAAGCACTCTATTATGTTTGCCCAGTCCCCTAGGAAGAAAGACCCCATGTGGCCCATGACCTGTAATATGATTTCTGAAAAGAAATATTATTTTGTGCTTTCTGATATGCCTACTTCAGTACCTATGCCTATTCCTGTCATGACACCTCCGCCCCATATTGGGAGCAAATTGGAGGACGATTTGTCTGTTTCATCTATTGCAGGAGCTGGTTTGGGGAAGGATGAGCTGCCAGTTACTCCAATTGAGCCCATTGTTCAGAGAGGCAGTTTGGGATGTCTGAGCTATGCAACTGACGAGGAGCCAGATGAGGAGCCCAAGAAGGAGGAGCCAGTCAAAATTTCGGAGTCGGATCTTGAGTGTGAGGAGCTAGAAGATGATGGCCATGCTTGGGAAGATGCTAGAGATGATCCGTTGAGTATTCCAGGCGGAGTAGAGTGGACTCCAGCTTCTGAGATGAGCACTGCGGAAGCTACTTCATGTAGACAAAAGCCTTGGTCGGAGATTTTCCGCAGTTTCCGTTGATCTATGCGTTTCTTAGACCTTTTAAAAACTATTTATTGCTTTTAGACTATTTATCGTTTTTCGTGTGCGCGAAACTTCGCTTAGTTTGGTTTGCTTAGATTTTTTATAAACTTCAGACTGTTACTTTGGGTTTTGCGCAATTTTGGGCGCGTTATTGTATGTATTTGCAGGTTTATAGACCTTAATAGCTCAATTTATTGAGCTAATTCGAAGAAATCAGAACTTACAGCAGGTTTTCCAGTCGATCGACTGGCCAGTATGGTCGATCGACTGAGCTGCGCATTCCAGGAGCTTCTGTTCCTGTTCACTTTGGTCGATCGACTGCCTGCTATGGTCGATCGACCGTGTTCCCTGCTGTACCTGTTTTCGATCATTCCCCTGCTGTGTTTGGTCGATTTGCGGAGTTGAGGGAGTCTTCTCTCCACTTTATTCTCCGACATATTTCTGTTTTCTTCCGTTTCTATATTTTACACATAATTTTGCGCTTCAACATTGTTTTCTCGTTTTACGCGTGGTATTGTTTGTCTTTTCAGGTACCTATGGTAGCACTGCTGGCTACTGAAACCTCCTAGCTCACACTGGTTTGGGGAGGTTTCCTTTTGCTGCGCTAAAAGTCTTGTGAGTTTCCGAGTCTTTACTTCCTGTCTTATTTACTTAATTTATCGCAAAATCCCATTTCCTTTTGCTTCTTTATACATGATTTTGAAGGAAATGTAGATTCATATACACTTTAACATACTCATATATGTCTAAAATAATTTGTCATAAAATTAAAACGGATTTTATGCATGCAAACAATAATATAAAAGAAGAGAAATAATGTCCTTACATTCAATATTTCGGCTATATTGGGCACAAGAGAGATCACCTTTCTCTTCTTGTTCTTGAGTTATTCCAATGGATGAACAAGATCTAAGAATAAGATCTCTCCCCAAGCTTTATACCCAAGGCTTAACACTTAATCTAATTAATATTATGAATACTAGTATAATATTAATCTAGTAGAAAAATGACCCAAAATTATTATATACACTTAATAATTTCGGCTATATGGGAGAGAAGAAGAAGAGAGAGTTTTGTCTCTCTAGAAATCTTATATTTTGATGAGTAAAAGAATGAATGAACATCCACTACCTCTTAGTGAATATTAGGCAAAAATAAGAAAAATCTCAAGTGTTTTTCTTCCCAAAAACCGGTGGGAGTGGAGGAAAGGAAAGAGCCAATGCATGAAATTGTTGCTCTTAACAATGTTCATAGGCTTGCATGGCTAGATTACTTTATAATCATTATGCTTTCTTATTTAAAATATAAGCACAATTTAAGTCTAATACCCTCCATTATTTCGGCATTTACATAATATGGAGTCCATATTATTTTTGTCAATTGTCTACATGTTACATGTCACATGTCACATATATTTGTTATGTAATTTTTAATATATTAAAAATTCAACGTATTATCAAAAATACGTCATATACAAAAATTGACTTAGTAATTTCATAATTACTTGTGCCAAAATATTTTTACCATTTATAAATCACAACAGATTGTATTTATAATAATTCATTCAAATCCAATCGTTTCTTTAAACAATAATTTCATCCGAGTAATGATACAATTCGATTACTCAGACCGTATCTCATTTAATCATATTTCAATTTGATACGTAAATTTTACTACCAAAATTGTCCGTCAATTTTTCAAGAAATTTAATTAACTCGTAACATTATACGATTAATTAAATAATCAATTAAGTGTATTGCCCTTTAGGTATGACCTAGGGGTCAATCGATCACCACCGTCACACGGTAATGTCAAACTCTAGTCACCCAATCATTACCGATATATGTTGACCAGTTGACAAGAACAATATTACTTCCCAATTGTATTCTTAAAAATGAGATTCAATAACGATATTTAAATCATGTGGTCGCACTATTGATGAGGACACATTTCCCAACAATCTCCCACTTGTCCTCGACAAGTGTGCGTCACCAATTCTCTTGTCCTATTACTATCTCCCACTCAATGCAAGGTGTCTTTCAGGTCGTACTTGCAAGTGATCATATCGAGAGTGGTTTCCTCGATCTGGAGAATAACTGATTGACCGGACTTATCTATCATAGATACTTTCCGAGCGTGGCCACGCATTTCGATTCATTACTCCTCGAGTGGCCCTGAGATATTGTTATAACCCTGACTAGGGGTGGACAATTCCTATCGCACTCATTCCCTTCGACTAGCCACAGCCATCATAACCCAAAATATGCCCATTTGACCCCATTTACGAAGGTCGTAGTAACACAAATCAAAGTTAATATGAAACTGTGCCATCTTAGGAGAATAGTCTTTAGTCAAAAGAATTGACTCATTAGAATACTATAGTAGCTCTCGCCACGACCAGGCTATATAAATTTGCCAGAACTCTATAAGCGGTCATTAGGCCCGACAAAATGTTCCTAACAGTCTGCCTATGTGATCGACTAGTCATCTCACATGACTGTATGGCACTTGAACTTGCCATCAATCGCCTCACACTCTAGTCACTTCGAGACGTCACCTCATATAAGTAACCATGGGCAAAACAATGTTAATCCATGTTCACTTTAACGGGGTTCAATTGTCTCTACAACCCGTTTGGATGTAACAAAGTATAAATTAAGGATAAAAGACAAATGCGATTATGAACATGAATAAAAACAACACTTTTATTTCATTTCAAAATCTAACAAAAATTTGGTACATGTTTAAGTCCCATGGACGCAACATGTCCATCATGCTTAGCCTGCGATAAAGGCTTGGTGAGCGGATCGGCTATGTTGTCATCCGTCCCAACCTTACAAATCGCAATTTCCTTTCTTTCAATGAAATCTCTTATTACATGATACTTTCTAAGTACATGTCTAGATCTATTACTAGACTTTGGCTCCTTAGCTTGGAAGATCGTCCCACTATTATCACAATAGAGAGTGATGGGATCATCGGCGGTAGGTACTACTTTTAGACCTTCCGTGAATTGCTTGATCCACATAGCTTCCTTGGCGCTTCGATCTTTGCTATGTACTCACCTCCGTTGTCGAATCATGATTCTGACTTCCTTGAAGCTTCTCCACCTTACGGCACCACCATTGAGCATGAAAACAAAACCAGCTTGTGATTTCATGTCATCTCTATCCGTTTGAAAACTTGAGTCCGTGTATCCTGTAACACGCAACTCAGTGTCTCCTCCAAACACAAGGATAGAGTCCTTAGTTCTTCTCAAGTACTTAAGGATGTTCTTGACAGCAATCCAGTGACTCTCACCTGGATTTGCTTGATATCTACTCGTCATGCTCAAGGCATATGAGACATCAGGACGTGTGCATATCATGGCATACATGATTGATCCAACAGCGGAAGCGTAAGGGATCAACTTCATGCGTTCAACATCATGGGGTTCGGAGGGACATTGAGTCGGCTCAATATCGTTCGGTTACCATTGGTACCAAACCCCTTTTGGATTTGTCCATGCTGAATCGTCGAAGAATCTTATCAACATAAGACTCTTGACTTAGTGCCAATATCCTCTTGGGTCTATCTCTATAGATCCGGATACCTAATATGCGTTGTGCCTCTCCTAAATCCTTCATTTGGAAGTGGTTACCTAACCACTTCTTAACAGAAAACAACATTGGAATATCATTTCCAATGAGTAGTATGTCATCGACATACAAGATTAGGAACACAACATTGCTCCCACTGAATTTCATGTATAAACATGGTTCCTCAACATTTCGAGTGAAACCATTTTCTTTTATAACATGATTGAATCGATGATTCCAACTTCTAGATGCTTGCTTAAGACCATAAATGGATCTCTTAAGCTTGCACACTTTGTTAGGATTTTTAGAATCAACAAAACCTTCGGGTTGTATCATGTACACCTCCTCCTCTAAATGCCCATTTAGAAAAGCGGTTTTGACATCCATTTGCCATATTTCATAATCATGAAATGCGGCGATCGCTAACAAAATCCGTATGGATCTTAGCATGGCTACGGGGCGAAGGTCTCATCATAATGGAGACCTTGGACTTGGGTAAATCCTTTTGCCACTAGCCTAGCTTTGTAGACATCGTCATGTCCTTCTATGCCATTTTTGACCTTGAATATCCATTTGCATTGGAGGGTCTTGCCCCTTTAGGCAAATCTACCAAGTCCCAAACTTGGTTTTCAAGCATAGAATCCATTTCGGATTTCATGGCTTCAAGCCATAAGGTGGAATTAGGACTAGAGATTGCGGCCTTGTAGGTGGCGGGCTCGTCACTTTCCATAAGTAACACATCGAGTGTTCCATCTTCTTCGATAAGTCCCACATATCGATCGGGATGGCGAATTACTCG
This sequence comes from Silene latifolia, assembly GCF_048544455.1. NCBI lineage: Eukaryota > Viridiplantae > Streptophyta > Magnoliopsida > Caryophyllales > Caryophyllaceae > Silene > Silene latifolia. The sequence goes on from NC_133536.1 coordinate 55,114,267, forward strand.
GCCCGTCCTTCTTAGTGGAGGAGGTACAACCGCGTTAGACGACGAAGGAACATCTTCTTGCGTCTCTATCTCGGTTTGTGGCTCTTGAACTTCATCAAGTTCAAAATTTCTCCCACTATGTCTCTTAGAAATAAATTCTCTTTCTAAGAAGACAGCCTCGCAAGACACAAACACTTTATGATCTTGAGGTTTGTAGAAGTAATACCCTCGAGAGGTCGAGGGATAACCTACAAAGATGCATTTTTCGGATCTTGGGGCTAGCTTGTTGTCGTTCTTAGTTTTGACGTAAGCATCACATCCCCAAATATTCATATAGGATATATTTGGGATCTTACCCATCCACATCTCACATGGAGTCTTTTCGGTGGACTTTGTGGGACTATTATTCAAAGATCGAATTGCGGTTTGTATCGCAAATCCCCAAAACGAGTTCGGTAACTCGGTTTGACTCATCATGGATCGAACCATATCTAGTAAGGTTCGATTTCTCTTTCGCAACACCATTAAGTTGAGGTGTTCCGGGTGGAGAAAGTTGTGATATAATACCACGACTTTTCAAGTGTGAATCAAATTCAAGGCTAAGGTATTCTCCACCACGATCGGATCGTAGTGCCTTAATCCTTTTATTCAATTGGTTCTCCACTTCATTTTGAAATTCCTTGAATTTCTCAAACGCTTCACTCTTATGTTTAATTAAATAGATATACCCATATCTACTTAAATCATCGGTGAAGGTTATGAAGTAGTCATAATTACCACGAGCGGTGATAGACAATGGTCCACACACATCGGTGTGTATGAGTCCCAATAGCTCACTAGCTCGTGTCCCTTTACCACTAAAAGGATTACGAGTCATTTTGCCAATTAGGCAATATTCGCATGTGCCATATGATTGATAATCAAATGGTGTAATCACATTAGTCGAAATTAATCTTTTGATGCGATTCTCGTTTATGTGACCTAATCGACAATGCCAAATGAACGCTTCACTTGGGTCACTTGTTTTGAGTTTCTTTGATTGAATGTTATAGATATCATTTGTCGGATTTGAGGTCTCTAAAATGTAAATGCCATTGATGGAAGTAGCTTGGCCAATAACCAAATCATTCCTAGAAATAGAGCAACGATTGTTCTTAATGACAAAACAAAAACCGTCCACGTCTAGCATGGCGATTGAAATAATGTTTTTAGAGAGTGTAGGTACATAAAAACAATTATGCAAATACAACTCAAATCCATTTGGCAAAGCTAAAACATAAGTTCCCTTGGATTCGACCGCTACCCGAGCTCCATTTCCAAGGCGTAGATCCACATCTCCTTTGCTAAGCCTCTCCACATCTCTTAAACCCTGTAAATGATTACAAAGGTGAGAACCACAACCGGTATCTAGTACCCATGTCGTAGTGGAAGTATAATTTATATCAATAACATAAATTTCTTTAAGAATTGTACCTTTTGGAGCAATGAGTCCTTCCCTTATATTTCGCAAATACATAGGGCAATTCCTAAGCCAATGTCCCATGCCATAGCAATAATGGCACTCATCATTAACTTGCTTGAAGTTTTTGACTTTCTTTGCTTTCTTCTTGAACCTCTTGCCCTTTGAAGCAAGAACTTGATTGCTAGAGCTCCCACTAGCTTTGGCATCCTTATCTTCCAGAGATAAAGACCCTATAGATCGTATGAGGTAGTCTTCCTGAGACGGACTCACACGAGGTCTAGTAGTAGTGGGTGGTTTAGAAGTGGTGATGAAATTAAGGTTTCCATCCGAACCTATCCCGAAATGAAGTTCTCTAGTTGTATCGAAATTATTGTTGGAGCATACGTCGTCAAGAACATGGTGATATGACTCAATGGTTATCGGTGCGGTAGCATTTGATGGATTCATTGCACTACAAATATGGAGGAAAGGAAATATTAACATTTGTCTTTTTAAATCATACTTGCAAATTTAACAAGATATGAACATTTATATAGTGACCTCTACCCAACTATAATAAATGATTCCAAGACCCAAATTCATATCGACTTAGGCACGGTGGGGCCGATACATCCTTTATCAATATAACTCGGTGGATTAACGTTTAATCGATTCTACTTTTAGAACTCTTGGTCGATAATATTACATTAACAATTATCTATAGCCCAAAACACATCGACAAGGGCACGGTGGGGCCGATACATCCCTTATCAAATACTTTTGTTGAGTTCAATCCAAATTTCGAATAAATGTGTCCATGATCCAAACCCACATTAACTTGGGCACGGTGGGGCCGATACATCCCTCATCAACATGAATTCGGTGGATTAACATTCATCACCCACTTCCCCTACGTAACAAGGTTTGTACCCCGGTGTGGCCGAGTGCACTCCCTCACGAAATAGGTTTTCATGGTTTCTACTATTTGGTAAGGCTATGTCTCAATTGATAGTTTTAGCGAGAGGTCATGTCAATTTATTATCTATCACGTTTTAAGTGAACTAAAGCGGTGAACTACGATAATTCTAATTGACACGGTCGAAAAACTCGATAAAAGACAATGCATGTTTAGTTATGGCGATTTAGCGATGCATGTGACATAAAATAAAATGCAAGCATAAAGGAAAAATAAATCCTAGTATGGCCTTTCCTAAAATAGAAAAACTATTAATCTATTACATATTCGGAAACCAACTCCATTGGTCCCTTGAACTTCGGTTGTGGCACTCATCTCGAGGTAACACCGTCTTTATGTATCGCCATTCTTGAAGAAATCCGTCTTTAGGAACTCCGGAATGAATAAAATTACATAATAAATTACATAATTTCCTATTATACATTTGTAACTAAAATAAAATAAATCTATTAAATTACAAAACGGTGATACGAGATCACAATAAAAATTACAACCGAATCGATATTCCCATACATTTCGGGAAATACCAATTAAAATCTAAGGCCATACTAAGTAAAATTACATAATTCAAAATTACATAAATTAAAATTATGACAATCATAAAGAAAAATGCAGCATTATAATATGTATGAACATGCTCAATTTTATGCTAAATCGCCTTTTAATTAGCCAATATCGTATATTACTCGGTTTTTACGGATTTGCGTGATTTCAACATTTTATAATCACAAAAATACATAAACTCATATTTATGCATAAGTTAATTACCCTAACCTCTTAGGACTCAAAATATAGTCTTCACTAATAATTTGACCATAATTAACTTTTATTTACAAAATTGTTCATAAATGGACCAAAATTACAAAAATAAGCTATTAAACTTCAAATAAATCACAAAATTTCAAATAAATTCAAAATTTGAAATTTAAATTCATGAACATTCTGGAAAAATCCATGACACTCATAATGTTCAAAATATTAGGTTAAAAATTTGAAAAATTTAGGAAAAACAATGTTGCGGTTTATCGATATTTAATAAAATAATCATAAAAACATGGAAAAATTATTTTCATTAACTTTTCAATTTTAGATCTGAAAAATACAATAAAATGCAACATTAGTCGTTTTTCCTAAGTCATAGATTATGTTTTATTAATTTTACACTAATAATGTCACTATTTATGCTAATTTTTCTTCAAAAATTCATAAATCATGCTAAAAGGCTTCTTTATAGCCAATTATTTTACACACATTTTGTAAAATTGCATGTGACAACATATTAATTTTCTATGACCAGATTCGAAATTTAACTCATATTAACCTATTTTTCTCTTAAATCCGAATTTAATAATGAAAAATTCATTTTTCGAGCATAACAAGTCCAAAAATTATGAAAATTTACAGGTTATCTCAAAATAATATATGTAACAACATATCCAAAAACCAAGTGAAAATTGGAAGTATAGCTATTTTTGGACCAAAAATGACATTTTCACTCATAAAATCACATTTAAATGCCATTATGTAAATTATGAACAATAAAAATCCGAAAAATTAACCAAAATATCCTAAAACACTTTAGGACCAGAAATATTAACATGCATGTAATAATTTCGTGATATATCATAATAACACAAATTTTATAAGTTTTATTTGTTATTCATATAACTCGGAAAAACTTTTAACCAATTTGCATGCAAACAACCGTGGCTCTTGATACCGATTGAAGGAAATGTAGATTCATATACACTTTAACATACTCATATATGTCTAAAATAATTTGTCATAAAATTAAAACGGATTTTATGCATGCAAACAATAATATAAAAGAAGAGAAATAATGTCCTTACATTCAATATTTCGGCTATATTGGGCACAAGAGAGATCACCTTTCTCTTCTTGTTCTTGAGCTATTCCAATGGATGAACAAGATCTAAGAATAAGATCTCTCCCCAAGCTTTATACCCAAGGCTTAACACTTAATCTAATTAATATTATGAATACTAGTATAATATTAATCTAGTAGAAAAATGACCCAAAATTATTATATACACTTAATAATTTCGGCTATATGGGAGAGAAGAAGAAGATAGAGTTTTGTCTCTCTAGAAATCTTATATTTTGATGAGTAAAAGAATGAATGAACATCCACTACCTCTTAGTGAATATTAGGCAAAAATAAGAAAAATCTCAAGTGTTTTTCTTCCCAAAAACCGGTGGGAGTGGAGGAAAGGAAAGAGCCAATGCATGAAATTGTTGCTCTTAACAATGTTCATAGGCTTGCATGGCTAGATTACTTTATAATCATTATGCTTTCTTATTTAAAATATAAGCACAATTTAAGTCTAATACCCTCCATTATCGGCATTTACATAATATGGAGTCCATATTATTTTTGTCAATTGTCTACATGTTACATGTCACATGTCACATATATTTGTTATGTAATTTTTAATATATTAAAAATTCAACGTATTATCAAAAATACGTCATATACAAAAATTGACTTAGTAATTTCATAATTACTTGTGCCAAAATATTTTTACCATTTATAAATCACTGTGATTGTATTTATAATAATTCATTCAAATCCAATCGTTTCTTTAAACAATAATTTCATCCGAGTAATGATACAATTCGATTACTCGCACCAGTATCTCATTTAATCATATTTCAATTTGATACGTAAATTTTACTACCAAAATTGTCCGTCAATTTTTCAAGAAATTTAATTAACTCGTAACATTATACGATTAATTAAATAATCAATTAAGTGTATTGCCCTTTAGGTATGACCTAGGGGGTCAACTGATCACCACCGTCACACGACAGTAATGTCAAACTCTAGTCAGCCAATCATTACCGATATATGTTGACCAGTTGACAGTAACAATATTACATCCCAATTGTATTCTTAAAAATGAGATTCAATAACGATATTTAAATCATGTGGTCGCACTATTGATGAGGACACATTTCCCAACAGATTTTGCACAATGGGGACATTGTGTGATTTGGTTTGGGGAAGGGTTTTGCGTCGCATTTGCATTGTTTTATTGCATTTCAGTTGCACGTCTACATTTTTGTCTTGCATTGTTTGTTTCATTTCATATATATAGAAAATTTCATAAAAATCGAAAAATTTCAAAAAAATTCACGTTTATTTTAGCATATAGGTCGAGTCGGAACGGTAGTATTTCAATGATGACATTGCATTTGCAGCTGTTTATGCCTAACCCTTCCTAATTGATATGTTATTAGTAGAATCATATATGCATAGTCTACGAGTTTTCGTTAAATTTCTTGCTGAACTTGAGACTTGACTTAGATTTTTGGCAAACTACATTATATTCTGAGATTTAGAGCTTATAACTGGTGACATTTATGACCAGTTTATTTAGGATGTGAGTAGTTACTCCTTATAAGACATGTTACATCAATTTGCATAAATATGAACTTAATCTGCTTAGTACTTGTATGCATTCGGTTCGTGGTTTGTTGACACATGTGGTAGAGGTCCCCTTTTCTCATTTTACCCATAAGCCTCACATAGCCAAATTTGCCTTTTCGTCCCATAAGCTACATACCATTATTTAGCCTACCCTATCTGAGCTAGTATTGGTAGTTGTGGGAATGTGTTTATTGCATCTTGGTTATATTGCTCTGCATGAGTAGGTTGGTAGAATGTTGAAAGGAGGAAAGAAAGAAAGAGAAAATAGAATTGAAATGAAAAGAAAAAAAGAAAAAAAAATGAAAAGAAGGAAGAAAAGAAAAGAGAAGAAAAAAAAATCAAAATCGCATAATTCAAAGTCTTTATCAAATGGCGATTTTTGCTCCCATGCTTTATTATTATCATTTGGGGAGTTGACTTTTTGTGGAGATTGTGAGATTAGTGCTACTCATTAGCACCGTTTTGTATTGATTTATCTGGAGCAAGAAGTTGGATGTTGTTATAATTTGGACATGTAGTTACTAGCTTGGCTTTAACTCCTCTTATCCAAATTCATTTTTTGCCTCTTCTTACCCATTACCTCACATATCCATATTTACCTCGGCATGTGTCATGGTCACTGGTTTGGTTGGAATTCATATGTACGATTGTAGAGATTATTTTCATATTAGATTGCAGGCATGTTCTTATAGGTCGTATTTAGGTGAGTGTCGTTACAAAATTACTTCTTTCTATCTTTACATATATTCACCTGTGCTTATTTGAGTGATTTGAGCGACCCGTGAGAGTCCAATTTGATAAGTCTCTATAGTTGACGGTTTAGCAGTTTTTAACGACTCCATAACTCGTTTGCATGATTCACAATGCTAATTGATTGTTAGTTGTGCATTAAATTGGTTTAGGCTTTTCAGTTTGCATTTCGTTCTGAGATTGAACTCGTTCCATTAGGTCCTAAGATCGAGTCTAGTTCTTGCTTGGGGACAAGCAAGGGTTTGGTTTGGGGAAGTTTGATGCGTGTCATTTATATGATGTTTTACACCCTATTTTACACGCATTTCAGAGCTCATATATGTAGTTTATGCTACTATTTTCCCTATTTCCGTCTACTTTCGTGTTTTTGTATAATATTGCAGAAATGTGAAGAATCCAGCGGAAATCGAGCCGAATCCATCCCTAAGTACTTAGCATTGCATTTGACATGGAGTAGTGACTCGAGAGATGAACTTGGTGCGCGTTTCGAGGCCCGAAAGACAAATTTACGAGAGCTTCAGAAGCGAATTACCAGCTACAGCAGTCTATAGACTGACCTACATGGTCTATAGACTGTCAGAATGCTTCTCGACATTGCAGCCTTATTCAGATGGCTATATCTCGTGTTCTAAAGCAGATAATCGAGTGATTCCAATTGGAGGTGAAAGCTTATCCTCTTAGCTTTTCAACGCCGTGTAGAACGTCTGATTTGACCAAGTAACAAAGAAATGGCAGCTGTTTTAAGATCGGCGCGCGCTGCAGGAATCGTCAGAATACAATTCTGTACAGCACCTTTGGTCGATCGACTGGCCTCAGTGGTCGATTGACCACCCCACGAGCTGATACGCAATTTAAAAGATCGAGAAGTTAGAAGCCCATTGTATATTAGGTTTAGGAATAAGTGTTACGTTATATTCCTATATAACGTAACCTGTTATCATCAAGTTTTCATTCAGTTCCAATTAGGTTATCATTAGCTTACAATAATTCAATACATTAGATTGTTCTTCATTCTTTATTTCTCAAAAAAGCTTTGCTTCGGATCTTCTGCTTTGCTATTTCGGTATTATTCCTTTTAATTTACAGTTTACTTTTTTTACCTTTTAGTTTAGAATTGCTAGTATAGATATCCCGAAGCCGCCATTAACGTTTAATGCAATTTAATTGTTCTTCTAGTTTAACTATGAATTCTATTCCTTTAATCGCAAATTACATTGTTGTTATCGTTGTTAGTATGTGTAGCTAAATCACCCTTGTTAGGATGTAGGCGAGCTATTAGCATAGATGGCATTAGAATAGGTACCCTCGGATTAGGGCTTGGTCGACCGACTGGCTTATCTGGTCGGTCGACTGAGTCGGTTGGTCGATCGACTGGGGTAGCTGGTCGATCGACTGACTTCGTGTTTGATTTGCTTCGTTTGAATCGTTAAGTGAAATATCTATCAATGAGACCTAGCGGAGACTTGTTAGATGCTTAGTTTTGACCAACCCGTAGATCAAAAGATAGGGAAGGACTTAGATTAACGATTTAAGACGTTTAGATTGCTAGATCGAAAGATAATGTAATTTAGTTTGCATTAGGAATCATTAATCAAGAACGAGAGTTAGTATTAATGAGACTTAGGGATTAGTAGCATAGGCCGAGAGGTAGTTACTTTTAAACATGGACCGAGAGGACTTGTTTTCCCCATCCTTTGCGACCGTATTTCGAGACTTACCTAGACTTATGTGCCATCGAAGCTGCAGTGACCCGATCATCCTAGCTCTTTTTTATCATTAGTTTACATTTATTTTCATTATTTGCTCATTTGTTTTTGCATTTAGACTTAGACTTATTCCAATCAAAACCCCCCTTATTTGTTACCCAAAGACTAAAATATTAAACAATATAAACTCCCCCGCCTCTCTGTTGTTCGACCCTGTTACCACTAACTTCTGTTAGTTTTAATAGGTATTATAAATATTATTTTTGGTGCATATATTGACAGGCATCAAATTTTGGCGCCGTTGCCGGGGAGGCAACGCTAGTTTTAGTTGTTTTTTATTTTAGTCTGTGTTTCGCCTCAAGGGAAGACTGAGTACCTTGAGGCAGTTCTTACCATTTCCTCTAGTGTTGTTTTGTTAGGTCCTACAGGTCCTATCTACAGTACTTCAGAAGGGTGCACCCATGTTCCATTCTCAGGAGTAGCAGGTGCCGTTTTGTGGGAGATGCGGCGGAACGGGACACACATCTGAGGCATGCAGGCACCCTAATGAGAAGATGTTTGCTTTTCATCAAATTCAGCTCGACAATTCGTATAATTACGCTCCTACTTCACCGCATCAACCATATGTGCCTCCTTATGAAGCCCCACCACCATCCACTCCGTCACAGCAAGAGTCAAATAATGAAGTTGCAGAGTTGATAAGTCTAGTGCAGCTGCTTATGGTAGAGGTACAGAAGAGTAATGCGGCAAATGAGGTCTCAATCATGGAGCTGAAATCTCAAATTGCTACGTTAGACAAGAATACAGCTGAGATACCGAGTCAATTTCACTCTCTGAATCAGCGTATTGAGACCGTACATGCAATGACACTGAGGAGCGGGTCTGCTCTCGATGGACCCGAGAAAGTTGCTGAAAAAGCGAAGAAGAAAAAGGGCGAGAAAAAGACGATCAGCAGTAATCACGGTCGATCGACCACATCACCTATCGATCGACCGATCCGCGAAATGACATAGCTTCTGGTATCGTTGTTGAAAGCGATCGATCGACCGACCAACATGGTCGATCGGGCCGAGGAAGCGGTGATGACGAACCATTCCATCCTCCAATGCCGATAACTTGAGGGACTTCTTGTTTGGGCACGATGACTCGAAACTATCGAGGCAAGATCCGGATATTGATGGGTCCGTTCGATTCCAAAGTATGACCGACAACGGTCAATGGTTCATTCCGAGACGGATGAAGAAGGTTCGAGCTATAACAAGGATAAAGTAGTGGATTTTCAGCCTAAGTCCACCGATGCCGGTATGAGAGACCTAGAGGAGAGGGCAAAGCTACTTTCGATGACCCCTTATCCAGAAAGACTAGTGCCAACCAAAGATGAGGTAACATTCGATAAATTCAAAGATGTCGTGCGTAGTCTTAACGTGCAAATTCCTTTCTTAGAGCTAGTTAATCAAGTACCTGCGTATATGAAGTTCATTAAATAACTGCTAGCTAAGAAAAGGTCTTTGAATGTTATGGAGTCAGTGCATTTAACTGAAGAGTCTAGTTCGTACTTAACTCACACTACTACTCATAAACTGTCTGACCCAGGTAGTTTTTCTGTTCAATGTAGTATTGGTACCTTCTCAATTGAGAAGGAATTATGTGATCTAGGGGCTAGTGTCAGTGTTATGCCTTTGAGTCTGGCTAAGAAGTTGAAATTAACTAGATTCACTGTTACTGATATGACTGTACAAATGGCTGACCGTTCTGCAGTTTAGCCAGTAGGGGTCTTAGAGAATGTGTCTGTTCAAATTGAAAAGTTCTTTTTTTTCCTGTTGACTTTGTTGTTTTGGACATTCCTGAAGATGTCAACACCCCAATTATTTTGGGAAGACGTTTGCACACACTTTGGTGCAAAGTAATTGATGTAGGGGAAAGAACTTTGAGATTTAAGGTAGGGAAGCACTCTATTATGTTTGCCCAGTCCCCTAGGAAGAAAGACCCCATGTGGCCCATGACCTGTAATATGATTTCTGAAAAGAAATCTTATTTTGTGCTTTCTGATATGCCTACTTCAGTACCTATGCCTATTCCTGTCATGACACCTCCGCCCCATATTGGGAGCAAATTGGAGGACGATTTGTCTGTTTCATCTATTGCAGGAGCTGGTTTGGGGAAGGATGAGCTGCCAGTTACTCCAATTGAGCCCATTGTTCAGAGAGGCAGTTTGGGATGTCTGAGCTATGCAACTGACGAGGAGCCAGATGAGGAGCCCAAGAAGGAGGAGCCAGTCAAAATTTCGGAGTCGGATCTTGAGTGTGAGGAGCTAGAAGATGATGGCCATGCTTGGGAAGATGCTAGAGATGATCCGTTGAGTATTCCAGGCGGAGTAGAGTGGACTCCAGCTTCTGAGATGAGCACTGCGGAAGCTACTTCATGTAGACAAAAGCCTTGGTCGGAGATTTTCCGCAGTTTCCGTTGATCTATGCGTTTCTTAGACCTTTTAAAAACTATTTATTGCTTTTAGACTATTTATCGTTTTTCGTGTGCGCGAAACTTCGCTTAGTTTGGTTTGCTTAGATTTTTTATAAACTTCAGACTGTTACTTTGGGTTTTGCGCAATTTTGGGCGCGCTATTGTATGTATTTGCAGGTTTATAGACCTTGATAGCTCAATTTATTGAGCTAATTCGAAGAAATCAGAACTTACAGTAGGTTTTCCAGTCGATCGACTGGCCAGTATGGTCGATCGACTGAGCTGCGCATTCCAGGAGCTTCTGTTCCTGTTCACTTTGGTCGATCGACTGCCTGCTATGGTCGATCGACCGTGTTCGCTGCTGTACCTGTTTTCGATCATTCCCCTGCTATGTTTGGTCGATTTGCGGAGTTGAGGGAGTCTTCTCTCCACTTTATTCTCCGACATATTTCTGTTTTCTTCCGTTTCTATATTTTACACATAATTTTGCGCTTCAACATTGTTTTCTCGTTTTACGCGTGGTATTGTTTGTCTTTTCAGGTACCTATGGTAGCACTGCTGGCTACTGAAACCTCCTAGCTCACGCTGGTTTGGGGAGGTTTCCTTTTGCTGCGCTAAAAGTCTTGTGAGTTTCCGAGTCTTTACTTCCTGTCTTATTTACTTAATTTATCGCAAAATCCCATTTCCTTTTGCTTCTTTATACATGATTTTGCACAATGGGGACATTGTGTGATTTGGTTTGGGGAAGGGTTTTGCGTCGCATTTGCATTGTTTTATTGCATTTCAGTTGCACGTCTACATTTTTGTCTTGCATTGTTTGTTTCATTTCATATATATAGAAAATTTCATAAAAATCGAAAAATTTCAAAAAAATTCACGTTTATTTTAGCATATAGGTCGAGTCGGAACGGTAGTATTTCAATGATGACATTGCATTTGCAGCTGTTTATGCCTAACCCTTCCTAATTGATATGTTATTAGTAGAATCATATATGCATAGTCTACGAGTTTTCGTTAAATTTCTTGCTGAACTTGAGACTTGACTTAGATTTTTGGCAAACTACATTATATTCTGAGATTTAGAGCTTATAACTGGTGACATTTATGACCAGTTTATTTAGGATGTGAGTAGTTACTCCTTATAAGACATGTTACATCAATTTGCATAAATATGAACTTAATCTGCTTAGTACTTGTATGCATTCGGTTCGTGGTTTGTTGACACATGTGGTAGAGGTCCCCTTTTCTCATTTTACCCATAAGCCTCACATAGCCAAATTTGCCTTTTCGTCCCATAAGCTACATACCATTATTTAGCCTACCCTATCTGAGCTAGTATTGGTAGTTGTGGGAATGTGTTTATTGCATCTTGGTTATATTGCTCTGCATGAGTAGGTTGGTAGAATGTTGAAAGGAGGAAAGAAAGAAAGAGAAAATAGAATTGAAATGAAAAGAAAAAAAGAAAAAAAAATGAAAAGAAGGAAGAAAAGAAAAGAGAAGAAAAAAAAATCAAAATCGCATAATTCAAAGTCTTTATCAAATGGCGATTTTTGCTCCCATGCTTTATTATTATCATTTGGGGAGTTGACTTTTTGTGGAGATTGTGAGATTAGTGCTACTCATTAGCACCGTTTTGTATTGATTTATCTGGAGCAAGAAGTTGGATGTTGTTATAATTTGGACATGTAGTTACTAGCTTGGCTTTAACTCCTCTTATCCAAATTCATTTTTTGCCTCTTCTTACCCATTACCTCACATATCCATATTTACCTCGGCATGTGTCATGGTCACTGGTTTGGTTGGAATTCATATGTACGATTGTAGAGATTATTTTCATATTAGATTGCAGGCATGTTCTTATAGGTCGTATTTAGGTGAGTGTCGTTACAAAATTACTTCTTTCTATATTTACATATATTCACCTGTGCTTATTTGAGTGATTTGAGCGACCCGTGAGAGTCCAATTTGATAAGTCTCTATAGTTGACGGTTTAGCAGTTTTTAACGACTCCATAACTCGTTTGCATGATTCACAATGCTAATTGATTGTTATTTGTGCATTAAATGCGTGTCATTTATATGATGTTTTACACCCTATTTTACACGCATTTCAGAGCTCATATATGTAGTTTATGCTACTATTTTCCCTATTTCCGTCTACTTTCGTGTTTTTGTATAATATTGCAGAAATGTGAAGAATCCAGCGGAAATCGAGCCGAATCCATCCCTAAGTACTTAGCATTGCATTTGACATGGAGTAGTGACTCGAGAGATGAACTTGGTGCGCGTTTCGAGGCCTGAAAGACAAATTTACGAGAGCTTCAGAAGCGAATTACCAGCTACAGTAGTCTATAGACTGACCTACATGGTCTATAGACTGTCAGAATGCTTCTCGACATTGCAGCCTTATTCAGATGGCTATATCTCTTGTTCTATAGCAGATAATCGAGTGATTCCAATTGGAAGTGAAAGCTTATCCTCTTAGCTTTCCAACGCCGCGTAGAACGCCTGATTTGACCAAGTAACGAAGAAATGACAGCTTTTTTAAGATCGGAGCGCGCTGTAGGAATCGTCAGAATACAATTCTGTACAGAACCTTTGGTCGATCGACTGGCCTCAGTGGTCGATCGACTACCCCACGAGCTGATACGCAATTTAAAAGATCGAGAAGTTAGAAGCCCATTGTATATTTGGTTTAGGAATAAGTGTTACGTTATATTCCTATATAACGTAACCTGTTATCATCAAGTTTTCATTCAGTTCCAATTAGGTTATCATTAGCTTACAATAATTCAATACATTAGATTGTTCTTCATTCTTTATTTCTCAAAAAAGCTTTGCTTCAGATCTTCTGCTTTGCTATTTCGGTTTTATTCCTTTTAATTTACAGTTTACTTTTTTTACCTTTTAGTTTAGAATTGCTAGTATAGATATCCCGAAGCCGCCATTAACGTTTAATGCAATTTAATTGTTCTTCTAGTTTAACTATGATTTCTATTCCTTTAATCGCAAATTACATTGTTGTTATCGTTGTTAGTATGTGTAGCTAAATCACCCTTGTTAGGATGTAGGCGAGCTATTAGCATAGATGGCATTAGAATAGGTACCCTCGGATTAGGGCTTGTCGGTCGACCGATGGCTTATCTCGGTCGATCGAATGGTTGGTCGATCGGGGGGTAGCTGGTCGATCGACTGACTTCGTGTTTGATTTGCTTCGTTTGAATCGTTAAGTGAAATATCTATCAATGAGACCTAGCGGAGACTTGTTAGATGCTTAGTTTTGACCAACCCGTAGATCAAAAGATAGGGAAGGACTTAGATTAACGATTTAAGACGTTTAGATTGCTAGATCGAAAGATAATGTAATTTAGTTTGCATTAGGAATCATTAATCAAGAACGAGAGTTAGTATTAATGAGACTTAGGGATTAGTAGCATAGGCCGAGAGGTAGTTACTTTTAAACATGGACCGAGAGGACTTGTTTTCCCCATCCTTTGCGACCGTATTTCGAGACTTACCTAGACTTATGTGCCATCGAAGCTGTAGTGACCCGATCATCCTAGCTTTTTTTTATCAATAGTTTACATTTATTTTCATTATTTGCTCATTTGTTTTCGCATTTAGACTTAGACTTATTCCAATCAAAACCCCCCTTATTTGTTACCCAAAGACTAAAATATTAAACAATATAAACTCCCCCGCCTCTCTGTGGTTCGACCCTGTTACCACTAACTTCTGTTAGTTTTAATAGGTATTATAAATATTATTTTTGGTGCATATAACGACAGGCATCACATGGTCTAATGAGACTCGAGTTGGTTTATGTCTTACAAGTCTCATTCAAAAGATAGGTGATGGGTAAAAAATGCAAGGATTCATAGGCTTGCATTTCATCAAACATAACATGTGCATAAGTTGAGATCACAACAAGCAAGCAAATAAACTATGAAAGCATATTAATTTAAGCATGAATCATTCCCCATGTTGGTTTCCCCTAATTACCCATTAACTCTAGCTAAGGAAACTACTCACTCATTATCATGTTGAACATGCTAGCAAGGTTATCAATCATACTAACAAAGTGAAACATGATGAATAAATGAAAGTGATTAACAATAATTAAAAAGGGATTAAGAGAATTATACCTACTAATGATTCCAATAATAAAGCAAAGAAAAAAAGAAGTACTTGATGCTTGATTGGAAGGTTGTCAATCTCCCAATAATAACCCAAATAATCTTCAATTACCCAAAATAAAGGATGAACAAGAGAGAGATTAAGGAAATAAAACTTGTATTAAAACTTGATTAAATGTTGATTACAAGATTAAAGAGAGATTTGATTGATATTAACTACACTAAATATTGCTAAGAAGAACATGCTCTTCTAATTAGACTAATGGGGTATTTATAGTGGGGATTAGGTACATAAATTAGGGTTTACTAAGGGCTTAAATGACGATTAAGTCCGTGAGGAATCGCCGGTCTCAAGGGAGACTCCGGTCTCTTTTTCGCCGGTCTTAGAAAAAGATGCGCATCCTTCCTTGAAACTTGTAGAAGACGAAATGGACTGTCTGGGAATCCGGGCGTGTTTAGCACGGGACGGGCGGATTTGGGTGCTTCTGGACGGGCGTCCAGAGGGGGAAGACGGGCTTCTTGTAGAGGTTTTGCCCGGGCGTCCAGCTGAGGAAGACGCTCGGATTGTGGGTGGTGGACGGGCGTCTTCAGGGCAATCCGCACGGATTGTCAAACAGTTTCATTCCTTCTTCTTTTCTTCCTTTTTCTTCATAAAATCCTTGAGGATTTCCTCGGGGATGCAAGGATCTTTTCTCATCATTACCCATCTACTATAGTATGTACAAAGGCCTTCTAATCTTGTCTCTCCTTGATGCTTGGTCATTGAATTAAATCAATTTAGCCTCATTTTGCCATGAAAATGCAAGGTTTGCACTCCTTTCCTACCAAGGACACAAAACCTCAAAGAATATGCAAAACAAAGAACTAAAGACAATAAATGACCCAAATATGCACTAAAAAGCATGGGAACAAGGCTAATTCGGGGACTAAATATGCTCTAATTCTGGTCACATCAAATATCCCCAAACCGAACCTTTGCTCGTCCCGAGTAGAAAGGTAACAAAGACTAGGACCATTATTTAAACTAACCTAATAACATAGCCGATATGAGACAATTAGCAGGTCTCACTCCGCCCCTTCAACTCACAACAAGACAACCATGAGGTAGGATGCCTTCTTGCAAGGCAAGGTGGGTCTTGCCAAAATGGCGACACATCCAAGCATTAAAGCACACATCATCAAGTAATGGATGCATCTACAAAAGAATAGCCACTTTCCTCATTTAAGTGGCGGAAATTATCTACAAGGGAAGTAATTCAAGGGTACACACTCCTTCATAGATGCAATTTCTTCAAACTACTAAGCCTAGAAGGATACCAATAAATCACCTCCAAGTTGTGTCAAGCTAGGGTACCTTTGTCCTCAATCATTAAATGCTTTCGTCAAGAATAAACTCCCTATGGTGTTAGAAACACTGGAGGATCGCGGAATTCCCCCTCTTGCCTAGACAAGAAGAAGGGTCGTCCCCTCTCTACCATGCACAAAAATGGATACGATGGATAAAGGGATCGATAGAATTTGATTTTCATTTGGGAGTTTGCTTTGTTGATGTTTTCCCCCCAATTTCTTGTGGCATATAACTTTTGAGAACACTTTCTTTTGCCATTTCTTTTGATATTTGGCAATTCAATACTTGACAACTTTTCAACTTTTTGCATTTTCTTTTTGAACATTTTCAAAGTCAAGCCATATGTAGTGAGGGTGCCTTATATTTGAAGCATTAGGAGTCTATTTTTGCTCCTCTTTTCATTCGATGCATTTTGCAAACTTTCTTTCACTTTTCATTTCATTTCTTTGAACTCAAATCAATTTCTTTTTGTGCCCATTTGGTCGTGATCCCTCGTGAGGGGTTTAGTTTTCAGTACTTTTCATTAGGAGCACCTAGACCAAAACACAATTTATAACTTCACAAACAACTCTACAATTAGTAAAGAGGCAAGTAAAGGTCGGATCCCAAGGGACGGGAATTGAGATGAGATTTCTATTGTAACTAGCGGTGTCTAAGGGTGTCACAATTGGGGTTTGAAGTAGAAGGTCACTAAACTAAATAGCAATGAAAGAAAACAAGCAAGATGAATTGAAAGGGATGTAAACAATTGATAAAAAGGCACTAGGGTGTTATGGGGTCATAGGGGATTCATGGGAATTGATCATACAAACATATTCTCCAGTTATAAGCAAGCAATTATTGTTGTGATGGGTCGAGTTGGTTTATATCTTACAATCCTAGGAAAGTTTGGGTCCCGGAGCCGAATCGATTAGATTGTACAACACCTACAAGTCGACTTAATCTTCCCTACTCAACACTATGCATGGTCTAATGAGACTCGAGTTGGTTTATGTCTTACAAGTCTCATTGAAAAGATAGGTGATGGGTAAAAAATGCAAGGATTCATAGGCTCACATTTCATCAAACATAACATGTGCATAAGTTGAGATCACAACAAGCAAGCAAATAAACTATGAAAGCATATTAATTTAAGCATGAATCATCCCCCATGTTGGTTTCCCCTAATTACCCATTAACCCTAGCTAAGGAAACTACTCCCTCATTATCATGTTGAACATGCTAGCAAGGTTGTCAATCATACCAACAAAGTGAAACATGATGAATAAATGAAAGTGATAAACAATAATTAAAAAGGGATTAAGAGAATTATACCTACTAATGATTCCAATAATAAAGCAAAGAATAAAAGAAGTACTTGATTCTTGATTGAAAGGTTGTTAAATTCCCAATAATAACCCAAATAATCTTTAATTACCCAAAATAAAGGATGAACAAGAGAGAGATTAAGGAAATAAAACTTTTATTAAAACTTGATTAAACGTTGATTACAAGATTAAAGAGCGATTTGATTGATATTAACTACACTAAAGATAGCTAAGAAGAACATGCTCTTCTAATTAGACTAATGGGGTATTTATAGTGGGTATTAGGTGCATGAATTAGGGTTAACTAAGGGCTTAAATGATGATTAAGTCCCTTGTTGAGGAATCGCCGGTCTCTAGGGAGACTCCGGTCTCTAGAATAAGATGTGCATCCTTCCTTGAAGCTTGTAGAAGACGAAATGGGACTGCCTGGGAATCCGGGCGTCTTTAGCACGGGACGGGCGGATTTGGCAGCTCCTGGACGGGCGTCCAGAGGGTGAAGACGGGCGTCTTGTGGGGGAAGACGCTCGGATTGTGGGGTGGTGGACGGGCGTCTTCTAGGCAATCCGCACGGATTGTCAGGCAGTCTCGTTCCTTCTTCTTTTCTTCCTTTTTCTTCATAAAATCCTTGAGGATTTCCTCGGGGATGCAAGGATCTTTTCTCATCATTGCCCATCTACTATAGTATGAACAAAGGCCTTCTAATCTTGTCTCTCCGTGATGCTTGGTCATTTAATTCAATCAATTTAGTCTCATTTTGCCATGAAAATGCAAGGTTTGCACTCCTTTCCTACCAAGGACACAAAACCTCAAAGAATATGCACAACAAAGAACTGAAGACAATAAATGACCCAAATATGCACTAAAACGCATGGGAACAAGGCTAATTCGGGGACTAAATATGCTCTAATTATGGTCACATCAAATATCCCCAAACCGAACCTTTGCTCGTCCCGAGTAAAGAGGTGACAAAGACTAGGACCATTATTTAAACTAACCTAATAACATAGCCGATATGAGACAATTAGCGGGTCTCACTCCGCCCCTTCAACTCACAACAAGACAACCATGAGGTAGGATGCCTTTTTGCAAGGCAAGGTGGGTCTTCCCAAAATGGCGACACATCCAAACATTAAGCACACAAAATCAAATAATGGATGCATCTACAAAAGAATAGCCACTTTCCTCATCTAAGTGGCGGAAATTATCTACAAGGGAAACAATTCAAGGGTACACATTCCTTCATAGATACAATTTCTTCAAACTACTAAGCCTAGAAGGATACCAATAAATCACCTCCAAGTTGTGTCAAGCTAGGGTACCTTTGTCCTCAATCATTAAATGCTTTTGTCAAGAATAGACTCCCTATGGTGTTAGAAACACTGGAGGATCGCGGAATTCCCCCTCTTGCCTAGACAAGAAGAAGGGTCGTCCCCTCTCTACCATGCACAAAAATGGATACGATGGATAAAGGGATTGATAGATATTTGAGATTCACTTTGGGAGTTTGCTTTTGTTGTTGTTTTTCCCCCCAATTTCTTGTGGCATATAACATTTGAGAACACCTTCTTTTGCCATTTCTTTTTGATTTTTGGCAATTCAATACTTGACAACTTTTCAACTTTTTGCATTTTCTTTTTGAACATTTTCAAAGTCACCCCATATGTAGTGAGAGTGCCTTATATTTGAAGATTTAGGAGTCTATTTTTGCTCCTCTTTTCATTTGATGCATTTTGCAAACTTTCTTTCACTTTTCATTTCATTGAACTCAAATTGATTCCTTTTTGTCCCATTCCCTTTGATGACAAAAATGTGGTAGAACATGGATGATGGATGCATGCATGGTTTCAAGGGTCGCCTTGGAATAAACGGTAGCCAAGGAGTTATCACACCAAAAGGTACTCTTGACTAGGCCTTAATCCATGGGTCAAAGGATACTAGCATGACACATCCTAGGGTGTTTTACAAGTATTCTAACAAGCAAAGTTTTAAGAAGAAAAAGAATTTACTAGGGCCTATATACACTTGTCAAGCTTCCCAAGTAGACGGTTTCGCAAAATTTTCTAACATGCAAACTACATGCCATGATGCAACTAACATTTATACATCCTAATGCAAATGATTCTACCAACTAATATGACATATAAACTAAATGCATGTCCTAAGTTCACATTGTTATACCGCATCAATCAAAATAAAGCCACATAGTCATTAACATAAGAGGAAAAAGGAGATTGGAAAGATCATACCATGCGGTCTTCAATATCCTCATGTCACGGATGTGGCGTAGTCAATCAATGTGAACAAGGATGAACAAACACAATATATACAAAACAATATAAACATGATTAAACTACAAAGGAAATGAACTTGTTTTTGGTTTTTTGAAATTTTGAAATTTTTATGGTTTTTCGAAATTTTTTGATTTTTTGGATTTTTGAATAATAGTTAAGTTAGAATTCCCCATCTCCACACTAATATGGGCATTGTCCTCAATGGCCAAAATGATGGGAAATTATGCAAACATGATGCATGATTTCTACACTAAATGCAAGCTATACTAATCTACACTACATGATGCATGGGTTTTTTTGTTTATGACGGAGAGCGTAATTTAGATTACCTCCTGTTGTGTATGCATGTACTTCCCCAAACCAAGATAGACATTATTTCTAATGTCCTAAAGTTGGGGGTATTTCATGCACACAAGATGCAATGCATGAAACTAAATTGTCATTTTGGATTTTCAAAAGTGGGAACAATGAAATAAGAACACCTCAATGTGGCCGAGGTTTTAGTCCTCTATGTTGCTAGGACTCTCCAACCATGATCAAGATAAATAAATAAAACAAAGAAAGAAGTAGACAAACCTCAAGAGGGTAGGAGCCTCCAAACCTTGCTAGTCTTCCACCATATCATCATTGTCATCATCTTCCTCAATAGAAGTGGACTCATCACCACTTCCCTCTTCACTTCCTTGCTCACTTCCTTCATCATCCTCTTCTTCTTCTACATTAGCCTCTTCATCAATGCTATCATCAACAACCTCATCACCGACAACCTCATCGTCACCCGGTATCTCACCCCTAGATGCACTTGGAAAGAAGACTTCCCTATCCGCCCAACTAGGCAAAGGACATGAAGGATCAAGTAGTCCTTGCCTAGCTAAATGAAGGAGGGGTGGATATTGGGCTAAGTATGCATCTTCCTGATCCTTAAAAGCTTGTTTGTGCATCTCTTGCATAAGTAAAGTCATGTAGTCTTTGCTTGCTTCAACACCTTCGGGTTTGAACTCTTGATACTTGAATGGATAGGGTGGTGTGACAATGGAAGAGGAGGGCATTTCAATTTCACCCCTTTGTTGACGGATGATGTATTCGGCTTCTTTTGAAAGGGGAAGAAGGTAGTTGGTCCGATGGACACTCAAACGGCATATCTTGGAAGGCAAAGTAAAAGATCTAGCATCATTGGTGAGCCACCCATATTTGGTGTCAAGAGGGTTATGAGTGACCCACTTGTACTTGTTAATCATGGCATCCATGTCAATGAGATAACCCCCTTTTTTCGCCACATACTTGCTATCCTTGTTGAAATTTGGATCAAAGTACTTAGCCAAAAGAGTGACTAGACCTCCATTTACAATAAAAGTGGTGCCTTGCTTTCCACAATCAACATTTAGCCATCTTTCCACCAAAAGCCTTAGAGAATTGTAAGGCTTGGTGAATTCCTTTCCAATATTTAAGGCCGACTCAAGTAGAACACAATCGAGCTTGGTAAAGTGGTTAGTGTATTTTCTTGCAATGATAGTATTCCCGATGACCTTGTGCCACACTCTAATGCCCGGATGGTGGACTAATAGAGCGCGACTAGCATGATAGTTCTCAAATTTCCTCCCGGAAATCGCCTCCCAAAGAGGAGCGGGGTCATACTTTTCGGGATTCTTGTAATAACTAGGTGAATCACTAAGACCTAATGCTTTACCCAATTCATCAAAGGTGATGCGCCTACTCACATTGGCAAGGCGGAACTCGATGTTTTCTCTAGTCTCTACCTTAGTAACTTTCAAAGAACTCAAGAATTCTAAGGTAAGGGAGGGGTATGTCAATTCTCTTGTAGCAAACAATTTTCCCAACCCCATGGCTTCAAAGAAGACATTTGTTTGTTCAAGGACACCCAATTTGTTCAAGGCATCTTCACATATGAATTTGGTGGGTAGAAAGGATTTTCTAGCATACTTGGCAAATGTATCCCTATGGGAGTTAGAAATGAAAATTACCTCCGGATAGTTTGATAATTGAGCAATTTCCGGAGTTGTTGATGTTGTTGCTTCCAAGGGAGGATTTTGTTGTTGTTGAACTTCCAAGTTTGAACTAGCTACCACCATAGCCAATGAGGCTTTCTTTGCTTGAAGACATTTTTGTCTTGTTGAGAGTGCATTTGCCTTAGGTGCCTTTGTTGATCCTTTTGTTCTTGCCATTGATGAAAATACCAAGAAAAGAGTGAAAATCTTCAATTTCCAAGTATACCCAAATCGATTTTAAGATGAAAGGCTTTGCCTTTATAATTCAAAAATCGACTCAAAGGTTGAAGATTTTGGTGCTTGGTTTGATTTTTGTTGGAAGAGGAGTGATTAATTGTTGTTAAAAGGAAGTTTGGATTTGATTTTGTTGAATTTGGTTGAGGAAATCTTGTTTTGGTGATGGAGAGGATGAGGGTTTTGAGTTTTGGGGTTTATGGGTAGTGTTTTGAGTGAATGAATGAAGAAATGAATGTGGGATGGGGTATTTAAAATACCCGAAAATTTTGAATTTGCAGGGGAAGACGGGCGTCTTTCCTTCGGGACGCTCGGATTCTGCCTTTTTTGGGTTTAGAATTCTCGCCTAAAGACGGGCGTCTTTCAGCAAAGATGCTCGGATTCTTCAATTGCAGGACGGGCGTCTTCTGCTAAAGACGGGTGGATTCTCAGACATAGAGCTTTCTTGTTTTTCACAGCCAAAAAGACGGGCGTCTTTCCTTCCAAGATGGGCGGATATCTGAAGACGAGCGTCTTCTCTACCAGGACGCTCGGATTCTTCGACAGTCCCAAAATTTCAAATTCCCAGTTAAAAATGGACGGGCGGATTCTGGCAAAGACGGGCGTCTTTCCTAGAGCGGATTCCCTAGAAGACGCTCGGATTCTCCCTGTTTTACCCGGATTCAGTTCCATCTGTGCACTTGCATATCCCTTGTCATTTTTCATTATTCAAATCCCGTGTCCTTCATTGTAGGGGCACTACTATGGCATGAATAGTCTAGGCAAATGCTATCCCCACACTAAGCTAAAGCACTACACATCAATTAAATCATTAGTCCCTCCCTCACTTCTCTCAAAAATAATAATTATCTTGATCAAAGCATAAAAATCCAAAAATGACAAAAATGCAATGTAAGAATTAAAATGAGAGTTAGGGAGTTAGAAATATTTACAAATGGTGGTTTAGGGAGGACTCCACCAAACTCTCATCCTTAGTGAGATGTCATGGGGGCATATCCAAGGTGTTGTTGATGTTGCTCAACACCTTGAAGAAGTAGTCAAAAGCTTGTTCATTATCATGATAAAGATCTTCAATAGATCTTTGCCCTTGTTGTGCTTCATGTCGGTCTTTATCGATAGCATTACCAATATAGGGATTGAAAATCCCTTCAAACTCATCGTCCCAAAGACCGCAAACTTCATCTGCTTGATCACTAAAGATCTCTTGAGTTGATAGAGACAACTCTCCCACTTTCTTATCTTGGCCAATGAGGCCATCCTCTTCATTGCTTGACTTTGGTGAGCTTTTCAAGCTCTCTTTGTTACAATTCACTCGCTCTTTGAATGGGGCATCATCAATTTTCTTCTTCCATTGGAATTCCGACTTCTTCCTATCATCCTTCCGGCTATAATGATCAACTATAAAGCATGGTTCATACAAACGAGGAGCTCTCATGGTCTTGTCAAGATTGAAAGTTATGCTCTCATCTCCCACTTCTAGAGTGAGCTCTCCATGCTTCACATCAATCACCGCACCCGCGGTGTGTAAGAAAGGTCTTCCTAGAATGATTGGAATGTTGGAGTCTTCTTCCATGTCAACAATGACAAAGTTCACCGAGATGAAAAATTTCCCAACTCTTACGGGAACATCTTCCCATATCCCTAATGGTGTCTCCGTCGATCTATCGGCCATTTGGAGTGTGATATTGGTGCATTTAAGCTCTCCCATCCCCAACCTTTTACTCACCGAGTACGGCATAACACTCACACTAGCCCCTAGATCACATAAGGCTTTGTTGATCGTGGTGTCGCCAATGGTACACGGTATTGAGAAGCTTCCCGGATCTTTGAGTTTTGGAGGTGAACTCCCTTGAAGTATTGCACTACTCACCTTAGTGAAGGCGATAGTCTCAAGCTTCCGGATCGACTTCTTCTTTGTGAGGATGTCTTTCATGTATTTCGCATAGGCCGGCACGTGATTGATTAATTCCGTGAAAGGAATTGAGACTTCCAAATTATTCACAATTTCCATAAATTTTCCAAGTTGGTCATCAAATTTGGGCTTGGCTTGACGACTTGGAAAAGGAAGTCTAATCACAATGGGCTCCTTCTCCTTGACCTGGTCTTCATTTTTCTTTGAAATTTCTTCTTTTGATGGTTCCCCATCCTTGGAGTTTTGCACAATTTTTTCTTTGTCACTAGCTTCCACAACTTTATCCTCAACTTGCTTCTTCGGTGCTTCATACCTTGTACCACTTCTCAAGTGAATGGCACTAACCGTTTCATGTCTTGGGGGATTACTTTGAGGTGGTAATTGCCCCTTTTGTCTTTGTGAGCTTGAAGATGCTAGTTGAGTCAATTGGGTTTCCAACATTTTGGTGTGAGCTAGGATGTTGTTGATGGTGATTTCCTTTGCTTGACTATCTTTTTGCATTTGAGTGAAAAACTCTTGTTGATTCTTTTGCATTTGGAGGACTGCTTTTTGAACATCAAAACCTTGGTCATTTTGTTGATTGTATGTAGTTTGATTTTGGTAACCTTGGTTTTGGTTGTAAAAGGGTCTTTGATTTTGGTTTCTCATGGGAGGTGGGGTGTATGTTGGTTGAGGGTTTTGAACATTTTGGCTTTTGTATGAGAGATTTGGATGGAATTTGGTGTTTTCATTGTAATAGTTGGAATAAGGGGTACCACTCTTGTATGCTTGGAAAGCATTCACTTGTTCATTTGTTCCCCTACATTCACTTTGGTCAAGTCCAAAAGTTCCACAATTCTCACATATCCCACTTGGGATTGATGAAGATGCCGTCATTGCATTAACATGATGCTTTGGTGATTTTGAGGCTTCTTCAAGTCTAGCCATAGCCTTTTCAAACTTCAAATTGATGGTATCAATGTGAGCACTAAGTTGAGCACCCAATTGAGTAATGGAGTCCACTTCATGCTTTCCTCCTCTAGTAGCCTTGCGAGGTCTACTATATTGTGAGTTATGGACCGCCATTTCCTCAATTTTGTTCCAAGTTTGATTGTCATCAACTTCGGTGAACATTCTATTTGATCCCATGTTGAGAATGTTCGTTGAATATTCATAAAGACCGTTCCAAAATTGTTGTACCAAGAACCACTCGCTAAGTCCATGATGAGGACATGAGCGACAAGTTCCTTTGAATCGCTCCCAAGCTTCATACAAAGATTCTTCATCTCTTTGCTTAAAGCCCGTAATTTGAGCTCTTAGCATGTTAGTCTTTTCCGGTGGATAGAACTTTTTGTAGAAAGCTAGAGCCAACTTCTTCCAAGAATCAATTCCGAGAGTAGCCTTATCAAGCCTTTCAACCATTGTTTCGCGGTGCCAGTTGGAGAAAAAAGAAATAAGACCCATCGCATTTGGTCTTGAGTTACACCGGTTTGAGAAATCGCATCACAATAGTCACAAAAAGTCTCCATATGAGAGTGAGGGTCTTCACTAGGCATCCTCCCAAATTGGCTTTTTTCGACTAATTGGATAAATGCGGATTTGGCAAAAAAAATTCCGGTTAGATGTTGTGGTGTGGGAGTACCATTGGGTAGGTTCTCCTCGGTGGGTACGGAATGTGATGAAAACTTAGGCATTGTGGGTTGATTTGGTGTTGGATTTTGTGTTGGGTTCTCCTCACCTTCTCTTGCAAAAGGGTTGATGAACTCAATAGTATTTGGTTGAATATCTACAACCTCACCAATACCTCTCAAAGTTCTCCTAGCAAGTCTTCTATTGGTTGTCAAAGTTCTTTCAATTTCGTGATCAAAGGGTAACAAGTCACCTTGTGATCTTCTAGACATGCAAAATATCAAACAACTCGAAAATAATTAGAACAAACCTTGAGGAGTTTTACTTCCCAAGGCAAAGAAAGACACAACTAATAACAATACAAGAAAATCTAAATCAAGTTAACATCGTCCCCGGCAACGGCGCCATTTTTGGTCGTGATCCCTCGTGAGGGGTTTAGTTTTCAGTACTTGTCGTTAGGAGCACCTAGACCAAAACACAATTTATAACTTCACAAACAACTCTACAATTAGTAAAGAGGCAAGTAAAGGTCGGATCCCAAGGGACGGGAATTGAGATGAGATTTCTATTGCAACTAGCGGTGTCTAAGGGTGTCACAATTGGGGTTTGAAGTAGAAGGTCACTAAACTATATAGCAATGAAAGTAAACAAGCAAGATGAATTGAAAGGGATGTAAACAATTGATAAAAAGGCACTAGGGTGTCATGGGGTCATAGGGGATTCATGGGAATTGATCATACAAACATATTCTCAAGTTATAAGCAAGCAATTATTGTTGTGATGGATCGAGGTTGTTTATATCTTACAATCCTAGGAAAGTTTGGGTCCCGGAGCCGAATCGATTAGATTGTACAACACCTACAAGTCGACTTAATCTTCCCTACTCAACAATATGCATGGTATAATGAGACTCGAGTTGGTTTATGTCTTACAAGTCTCATTGAAAAGATAGGTGATGGGTAAAAAAATGCAAGGATTCATAGGCTCACATTTAATCAAACATAACATGTGCATAAGTTGAGATCACAACAAGCAAGCAAATAAACTATGAAAGCATATTAATTTAAGCATGAATCATCCCCCATGTTGGTTTCCCCTAATTACCCATTAACCCTAGCTAAGGAAACTACTCACTCATTATCATGTTGAACATGCTAGCAAGGTTGTCAATCATACCAATAAAGTGAAACATGATGAATAAATGAAAGTGATTAACAATAATTAAAAAGGGATTAAGAGAATTATACCTACTAATGATTCCAATAATAAAGCAAAGAATAAAAGAAGTACTTGATGCTTGATTGAAAGGTTGTCAATCTCCCAATAATAACCCAAATAATCTTTAATTACCCAAAATAAAGGATAAACAAGAGAGAGATTAAGGAAATAAAACTTGTATTAAAACTTGATTAAATGTTGATTACAAGATTAAAGAGAGATTTTATTGATATTAACTACACTAAAGATTGCTAAGAAGAACATGCTCTTCTAATTAGACTAATGGGGTATTTATAGTGAGGATTAGGTGCATGAATTAGGGTTAACTAAGGGCTTAAATGACGATTAAGTCCCTTGTTGAGGAATCGCCGGTCTCTAGGGAGAATCCGGTCTCTAGAAAAAGTTGTGTATCCTTCCTTGAAGCTTGTAGAAGACGAAATGCGACTGCCTGGGAATCCAGGCGTCTTTAGCACGGGACGGGCGTATTTGGCAGCTCCTGGACGGGCGTCCAGAGGGTGAAGACGGGCGTCTTCTGGTGGTTCTGCC
Organism: Silene latifolia; assembly: GCF_048544455.1. Lineage (NCBI taxonomy): Eukaryota > Viridiplantae > Streptophyta > Magnoliopsida > Caryophyllales > Caryophyllaceae > Silene > Silene latifolia. The sequence continues at coordinate 55,141,635 of NC_133536.1, forward strand.
TGGGCGTCCTGTGGGGGAAGACGCTCGGATTGTGGGGTGGTGGACGGGCGTCTTCTAGGCAATCCGCACGGATTGTCAGGCAGTCTCGTTCCTTCTTCTTTTCTTCCTTTTTCTTCATAAAATCCTTGAGGATTTCCTCGGGGATGCAAGGATCTTTTCTCATCATTGCCCATCTACTATAGTATGTACAAAGGCCTTCTAATCCTGTCTCTCCTTGATGCTTGGTCATTGAATTCAATCAATTTAGACTCATTTTGCCATGAAAATGCAAGGTTTGCACTCCTTTCCTACAAGGACACAAAACCTCAAAGAATATGCAAAACAAAGAACTAAAGACAATAAATGACCCAAATATGCACTAAAAAGCATGGGAACAAGGCTAATTCGGAGACTAAATATGCTCTAATTATGGTCACATCATCATTCCCTTTGATGACAAAAATGTGGTAGAACGTGGATGATGGATGGATGCATGGTTTCAAGGGTCACCTTGGAATAAACGGTAGCCAAGGAGTTATCACACCACAAGGTACTCTTGACTAGGCCTTAAACCATGGGTCAAAGGATACTAGCATGACACATCATAGGGTGTTTTACACGTATTCTAATAAGCGAAGTCTTAAGAAGAAAAAGCATCTACTAGGGCCTATATACACTTGTCAAGCTTCCCAAGTAGACGGTTTCACAAAATTTTTCTAACATGCAAACTACATGCCATGATGCAACTAGCATATAAACATCCTAATGCATATGTTTCTACCAACAAGTATGCCAAGTATTCTAAATGCAATCCTAAATTCACATTGTTATACCGCATCAATCAAAATAAAGCCACATAGTCATTAACATAAAGAGGAAAAAGGAGATTGGAAAGATCATACCATGCGGTCTTCATGATCCTCATGTCTCGGATGTGGCGTAGTCAATCAATGTGAACAAGGATAGAACAAACACAATATATACATGACTACACTACAAAGGAAATGAACTTGTTTTTGGATTTTTCAAATTTTTTTCAAATTTTTTTTTTTTTTATGGTTTTTCGAAAAAAAAAATTTGATTTTTTTTGGATTTTTGAATAAAAGTTAAGTTAGAATTCTCCATCCCCACATTAATATGGGCATTGTCCTCAATGGCCAAAATGATGGGAAATCATGCAAGCATGATGCATGAATTCTACACTAAATGCAAGCTATACTAATTCTACACTATATGATGCATGGGTTTTTGTTTATGACGGAGAGCGTAACTTAGATTACCTTCAGTTGCATATGCATGTACTTCCCCAAACCGAGATAGACATTATTTCTAATCTCCTAAAGTTGGGGGTAGTTCATGCACACAAGATACAATGCATGAAACTAAATTGTCTTTTTGGATTTTCAAAAGTGGGAACAATGAAATAAGAACACCTCAAAGGGGCCGAGATGTTAGTCATCTATGTTGCTAGGACTCTCCAACCATGATCAAGATAAAATAAATAAAACAAAGAAAGAAGTAGACAAACCTCAAGAGGGTAGGAGCCTCCAAAGCTTGCTAGTCTTCCACCATATCATCATTGTCATCATCTTCCTCAATAGAAGTGGACTCATCACCACTTCCCTCTTCACTTCCTTGCTCACTTCCTTCATCATCCTCTTCTTCTTCATTAGCCTCTTCTTCATCATTTATCTCTTCATCAATGCATTCATCAACAACCTCATCACCGACAACCTCATCGTCACCCGGTATCCCACCCCTAGATACACGTGGAAAGAAGACTTCCCTATCCGCCCAACTAGGCAAAGGACATGAAGGATCAAGTAGTCCTTGCCTAGCTAAATGGAGGATGGGTGGATATTGGGCTAAGTATGCATCTTCCCGATCCTTATAAGCGTGTTTGTGCATCTCTTGCATAAGTAGAGTCATGTAGTCATTGCTTGCTTCAACACCTTCGGGTTTGAACTCTTGATACTTGAATGGATAGGGTGGTGTGACAATGGAGGACGAGGGCACTTCAATTTAACCCCTTTCTTGACGGATGATGTATTCGGCTTCCTTTGAGAGGGGAAGAAGGTAGTTTGTCCGATGGACACTCAAACGGCATATCTTGGAAGGCAAAGTAAAAGATCTAGCATCATTGGTGAGCCACCCATATTTGGTGTCAAGAGGGTTATGAGTGACCCACTTGTACTTGTTAATCATGGTATCCATGTCAATGAGATGACCCCCTTTTTTTGCCACATACTTGCTATCCTTGTTGAAATTCGGATCAAAGTATTTGGCCAAAAGAGTAACTAGACCTCTATTTACGATAAAAGCGGTGCCTTGCTTTCCACAATCAACATTGAGCCATCTTTCCACCAAAAGCCTTAGAGAATTGTAAGGCTTGGTGAATTCCCTTCCAATATTTAAGGCCGACTCAAGTAGAACACAATCGAGCTTGGTAAAGTGGTTAGTGTCTTTTCTTGCAATGATAGTATTCCCGATGACCTTGTGCCATACTCTAATGCCCGGATGGTGGACTAATAGAGCGCGACTAGCATGATAGTTCTCAAATTTCCTCCCGGAAATCGCCTCCCAAAGAGGAGCGGGGTCATATTTTTCGGGCTTCTTGTAATAACTAGGTGAATCACTAAGACCTAATGCTTTACCCAAATCATCAAAGGTGATGCGCCTACTCACATTGGCAAGGCGGAACTCGATGTTTTCTCTAGTCTCTACCTTAGTTACTTTCAAAGAACTCAAGAATTCTAAGGTAAGGGAGGGGTATGTCAATTCTCTTGTAGCAAACAATTTTCCCAACCCCATGGCTTCAAAGAAGGCTTTTGTTTGTTCAAGGACACCCAATTTGTTCAAGGCATCTTCACATATGAATTTGGTGGGTAGAAAGGATTTTCTAGCATACTTGGCAAATGTATCCCTATGGGAGTTAGAAATGAAAATTACCTCCGGATAGTTTGATAATTGAGCAATTTCCGGAGTTGTTGATGTTGTTGCTTCCAAGGGAGGATTTTGTTGTTGTTGAACTTCCAAGTTTGAACTAGCTACCACCATAGCCAATGAGGCTTTCTTTGCTTGAAGACATTGTTGTCTTGTTGAGAGTGCCTTTGCCTTAGGTGCCTTTGTTGATCCTTTTGTCCTTGCCATTGATGAAAATACCAAGAAAAGAGTGAAAATCTTCAATTTCCAAGTATACCCAAATCGATTTTAAGATGAAAGGCTTTGCCTTTATAATTCAAAAATTGACTCAAAGGTTGAAGATTTTGGTGCTTGGTTTGATTTTTGTTGGAAGAGGAGTGATTAATTGTTGTAAAAAGGAAGTTTGGATTGGATTTTGTTGAATTTGGTTGAGAAAATCTTGTTTTGGTGATGGAGAGGATGAGGGTTTGAGTTTTGGGAGTTAAAAATGCAATGTAAGAATTAAAATGCAAGTTAGGGAGTTAAAAATATTTACAAATGATGGTTTAGGGAGGACTCCACCAAACTCTCATCCTTAGTGAGATGTCATGGGGGCATGTCCAAGGTGTTGTTGATGTTGCTCAACACCTTGAAGAAGTAGTCAAAAGCTTGTTCGTTATCGTGATAAAGATATTCAATAGATCTTTGCCCTTGTTGTCCTTAATGTTGGTCTTGATCGATAGCATTACCAATATAGGGATTGAAAATCCCTTCGAACTCATCGTCCCAAAGACCACAAACTTCATCTACTTGGTCACTAAAGATCTCTTGAGTTGATAGAGACAACTCTCCCACTTTCTTATCTTGGCCAATGAGGCCATCCTCTTCATTGCTTGACTTTGGTGAGCTTTTCAAGCTCTCTTTGTTACAATTCACTTGATCTTTGAATAGAGCATCATCAATTTTCTTCTTCCTATCATCCTTCCGGCTATAATGATCAACGATAAAACATGGTTCATGCAAACGGGTAGCTCCCATGGTCTTGTCAAGATTGAAAGTTATGCTCTCATCTCCCACTTCTAGAGTGAGCTCTCCATGCTTCACATCAATCACCGCACCCGCGGTGTGTAAGAAAGGTCTTCCTAGAATGATTGGAATGTTGGAGTCTTCTTCCATGTCAACAATGACAAAGTCCACCGGGATGAAAAATTTCCCAACTCTTACGGGAACATCTTCCCATATCCCTAATGGTGTCTTCGTCGATCTATCGGCCATTTGGAGTGTGATATTGGTGCATTTAAGCTCTCCCGTCCCTAACCTTTTACTCACCGAGTACGGCATAACACTCACACTAGCCCCTAGATCACATAAGGCTTTGTTGATCGTGGTGTCGCCAATGGTACACGGTATTGAGAAGCTTCCCGGATCTTTGAGTTTTGGAGGTGAACTCCCTTGTAGAATTGCACTACTCACCTTAGTGAAGGCGATAGTCTCAAGCTTCTGGATCGACTTCTTCTTTGTGAGAATGTCTTTCATGTATTTTGCATAGGCCGGCACGTGATTGATTAATTCCGTGAAAGGAATCGAGACTTCCAAATTCTTCACAATTTCCATAAATTTTCCAAGTTGGTCATCAAATTTGGGCTTGGCTTGACGACTTGGAAAAGGAAGTCTAATCACAATGGGCTCCTTCTCCTTGACCTTGTCTTCATTTTTCTTTGAAATTTCTTCTTTTGATGGTTCTCCATCCTTGGAGTTTTCCACAATTTCTTCTTTGTCACTAGCTTCCACAACTTCATCCTCAACTTGCTTCTTCGGTGCTTCATACATTGTACCACTCCTTAAGTGAATGGCACTAACCGTTTCATGTCTTGGGGGATTACTTTGAGGTGGTAATTGCCCCTTTTTTCTTTGTGAGCTTAAAGACGCTAGTTGAGTCAATTGGGTTTCCAACATTTTGGTGTGAGCTAGGATGTTGTTGATGGTGATTTCCTTTGCTTGACCATCTTTTTGCATTTGAGTGAAAAACTCTTGTTGATTCTTTTGCATTTGGAGGACCGCTTTTTGAACATCAAAACCTTGGTCATTTTGTTGATTGTATGGAGTTTGATTTTGGTAACCTTGGTTTTGGTTGAAAAAGGGTCTTTGATTTTGGTTTCTCATGAAAGGTGGGGTGTATGTTGGTTGAGGGTTTTGAACATTTTGGCTTTTGTATGAGAGATTTGGATGGAATTTGGTGTTTTCATTGTAATAGTTGGAATAATGGGTACCACTCTTGTATGCTTGAAAAGCATTCACTTGTTCATTTGTTCTCCTACATTCACTTTGGTCATGTCTTAAAGTTCCACAATTCTCACATATCCCACTTGGCATTGATGAAGATTCCGTCATGGCATTAACATGATGCCTTGGTGATTTTGAGGCCTCTTCAAGTCTAGCCATAGCTTTTTCAAACTTCAAATTGATGGTATCAATGTGAGCACTAAGTTGAGCACCCAATTGAGAAATGGAGTCCACTTCATGCTTTCCTCCTCTAGTAGCCTTGCGAGGTCTACTATATTGTGAGTTATGGACCGCCATTTCCTCAATTTTGTTCCAAGTTTGACTGTCATCAACTTCGGTGAACATTCCATTTGATCCCATGTTGAGAATGTTCCTTGAATCTTCATAAAGACCGTTCCAAAATTGTTGTACCAAGAACCACTCACTAAGTCCATGATGAGGACATGACCGACAAATTCCCTTGAATCGCTCCCAAGCTTCATACAAGGATTCTTCATCTCTTTGCTTAAAGCCCGTAATTTGAGCTCTTAGCATGTTAGTCTTTTCCGGTGGATTGAACGTTTTGTAGAAAGATAGAGCCAACTTCTTCCAAGAATCAATTCCGAGAGTAGCCTTATCAAGGCTTTTCAACCATTGTTTCGCGGTGCCAATTAGAGAAAAAGGAAATAAGACCCATCGAATTTGGTCTTGAGTTACACCGGTTTGAGAAATCGCATCACAATAGTCACAAAAAGTCTCCATATGAGAATGAGGGTCTTCACTAGGCATCCCCCCAAATTGGCTTCTTTCGACTAATTGGATAAATGCGGATTTGGCAATAAAATTTCCGGTTAAGTGTTGTGGTGTGGGAGTACCATTGGGTAGGTTCTCCTCGGTGGGTACGGAATGTGATGAAAACTTAGGCATTGTGGGTTGATTTTGTGTTGGATTTTGTGTTAGGCTCTCCTCACCTTCTCTTGCAAAAGGGTTGATGAACTCAATAGTATTTGGTTGAATATCTACAACCTCACCGATACCTCTCAAAGTTCTCCTAGCAAGTCTTCTATTGGTTGTCAAAGTCCTTTCAATTTCATGATCAAAGGGTAACAAGTCACCTTGTGACCTTCTAGACATGCAAAATATCAAACAACTCGAAAATAATTAGAACAAACCTTGAGGAGTTTTACTTCCCCAAGGCAAAGAAAGACACAACTAATTACAATACAAGAAAATCTAAATCAAGTTAACACCGTCCCCGGAAACGGCGCCATTTTTGGTCGTGATCCCTCGTGAGGGTTTAGTTTTCAGTACTTGTCGTTAGGAGCACCTAGACCAAAACACAATTTATAACTTCACCAACAACTCTACAATTAGTAAAGAGGAAAGTAAAGGTCGTATCCCAAGGGACGGGAATTGAGATGAGATTTCTATTGCAACTAGTGGTGTCTAAGGGTGTCACAATTGGGGTTTGAAGTAGAAGATCACTAAACTAAATAGCAATGAAAGTAAACAAGCAAGATGAATTAAAAGGGATGTAAACAATTGATAAAAAGCACTAGGGTATCATAGGGTCATAGGGGATTCATGGGAATTGATCACACAAACATATTCTCAAATTATAAGCAAGCAATTATTGTTGTGATGGATCGAGTTGGTTTATGTCTTACAATCCTAGGAAAGTTTGGGTCCCGGAGCCGAATCGATTAGATTGTACAACACCTACAAGTCAACTTAATCTTCCCCACTCTACAATATGCATGATCTAATGAGACTCGAGTTGGTTTATGTCTTACAAGTCTCATTGAAAAGATAGGTGATGGGTAAAAAATGCAAGGATTCATAGGCTCGCATTTCATCAAACATAACATGTGCATAAGTTGAGATCACAACGAGCAAGCAAATAAACTATGAAAGCATATTAATTTAAGCATGAATCATTACCCATGTTGGTTTCCCCTAATTACCCATTAACCCTAGCTAAGGAAACTACTCACTCATTATCATGTTGAACATGCTAGCAAGGTTGTCAATCATACTAACAAAGTGAAACATGATGAATAAATGAAAGTGATTAACAATAATTAAAAAGGGATTAAGATAATTATACCTACTAATGATTCCAATAATAAAGCAAAGAATAAAAGAAGTACTTGATGCTTGATTGGAAGGTTGTCAATCTCCCAATAATAACCCAAATAATCTTCAATTACCCAAAATAAAGGATGAACAAGAGAGAGATTAAGGAAATAAAACTTGTATTAAAACTTGATTAATTGTTGATTACAAGATTAAAGAGAGATTTGATTGATATTAATTACACTAAAGATTGCTAAGAAGAACATGTTCTTCTAATTAGACTAATGGGGTATTTATAGTGGGGATTAGGTACATAAATTAGGGTTTACTAAGGGCTTAAATGACGATTAAGTCCTTGAGGAATCGCCGGTCTCAAGGGAGACTCCGGTCTCTTTTTCGCCGGTCTTAGAAAAAGATGCGCATCCTTCCTTGAAGCTTGTAGAAGACGAAATGGACTGTCTGGGAATCCGGGCGTCTTTAGCACGAGACGGGTGGATTTGGGTGCTTCTGGACGGGCGTTCAGAGGGGGAAGACGGGCGTTTTGTGGAGGTTTTGCCCGGGCGTCCAGCTGAGGAAGACGCTCGGATTGTGGGTGGTGGACGGGCGTCTTCAGGGCAATCCGCACGGATTGTCAAATATTTTCATTCCTTCTTCTTTTCTTCCTTTTTCTTCATAAAATCCTTGAGGATTTCCTCGGGGATGCAAGGATCTTTTCTCATCATTGCCGATCTACTATAGTATGTACAAAGGCCTTCTAATCTTGTCTCTCCTTGATGCTTGGTCATTGAATTAAATCAATTTAGCCTCATTTTGCCATGAAAATGCAAGGTTTGCACTCCTTTCCTACCAAGGACACAAAACCTCAAAGAATATACAAAACAAAGAACTAAAGACAATAAATGACTCAAATATGCACTTAAAAGCATGGGAACAAGGCTAATTCGGGGACTAAATATGCTCTAATTATGGTCACATCACAAAGGCATCCTTAATTTTTGAATTTTTCTATGAAAATAGGAGAGCTTTTGTGAAATAGACGGAAGAGAGATGGAGGAATTCTGTGAATAAAAGCTTTCCCGACATCTCTATTTATACTAAAAGATGTTTCCTAATTTCCGTCGAGGCCCGACCAATGGGAAATGGCGCAAAGACTGGGCCGCACTTTGTTCGAAGGGTCGCGACTCTTCTTCGCGCCTCTTCCCGCAGGGATTTCTGTGATTTTCCGCTTTGGATCTTTCCTAATTTATTTTGGCTATAATTTCCTATTCCTATAGGTTATTATTTTGGTAATTCCGTCAAATTACCAACTTTTATGTTTCCAAATCCTTGTCGAGTTCACTTCTCGAGACGAGATCGACATTTTTCGCCACACAAGCACACTTACCCATTTTATTTTATTTTGTTTTTTGGAGGGAATCATTTCACTACCCGTTTCACATTACATTTTAAACTTACACATTTCTTTTTAAGTTTTTTTTAGGGGGTAGCCCTCCCTACCGTCCGGTCATTTTTGGGCAATTTTTTCACACTCGCTCATTTCTGGGCAATTTTTTCGCTTTTTTTAGGTCTATTTCTCATTTCGCGCTGATTTAAGCCATCTGTATAGTATGTGTTTTATGTGCAATTCTATGTGATTTTCGGCAGCATGACGGTGAAAACCGTCATCTACCAAACCTGTTTCTAAGCTAACCTGCAGGAACAAACATATAACTCAGCAACAAAGGCACTCAGGCCATCATATATACAACCAAAATGTTATATGTACATCAAACTATGGGCTCTCGCCCAAAACAAGTCCGAAAAATCCAAAAATGAGATCCAAATGTACAAGTATATACAATACAGTCAACAACAAAAGAGACAAAAACAAAGACAGTTACTCCTGCTCACCACCTCGCTCGGCGACCCTCGCCTCGAGAGCAGCAATCTCGATATCCCTGACCTCCAACTCCCTCAACAGGCGAGCTGTCTCCTCTTGGGACTGCACCAGCTCACGCTCTAGGTTGCGCTCCCTCTGCAAATGATAAAAAAAATGCCTCATTTCAATCATTTCAAACAAAACGCGAAAAATTAAAACAAAATTTAAAATAAAGAAAATGAGAGGTTCATACCTGTCGTCCTCGGCCACCTGCGAGTGCCTCGATGGCTGTAGCCCACAGCCGGTTGGCCACCCTCCACAGCGCCACATGCCGAGACGGCACCACCTGTATTTCAATAAAGAAATATTTTCAGTAAAATGAACAAATGCATTCTTATACAACAAAGACAGCAAAAGACAACTGAAGCTGGGGGCTTACCCTCATAACCAAGTGCTGCCACTCCTCCAGGCCAGCATCTGTCACCTCCTCGCCGAAGTCGCGGAGCTCGGAGATCGTCGTCATCCCCGTCGCGTCAGTGTACTCAAGGGTCTCGGGGTACGCTGGGGGCTCGACGCCCGCCACCTCGATCTCTTGCAAAATTCAAATGAATTCTTTATTCGATGATCATTCGTCAATTTATCAAGACAATTCAAAAGAGGGTAAAATACTTACCACGATCGGCCAGTACGCCAGCCTCTGGCGAACAAACAAGGAGTACTCCTCGCCAGGAAGGAGAAGAGCGTCACCACCAACACCCGCCAAGTCAGCCTCCCTCTCAGCATCAGAAGGCTCCCTTAACATCGTCCGAGGAGGGTCGACGGGAACCGTGAAAGCGTCCCGAGAGCACTGACAAGTCAAGCACTAGCCCAGGTACCACACTGGTCCCATGGACGTCCTCAGCAGCAACCGACTAGAGCTCCTATGTCGAAGGACCTCGGCCACGAAAGGTGGAGCGCCGGGGTAGTCCACCCAAGGTCTAGGCACCCACTAAAGCAAGTAAACAAGGGGTCATTCTTATGATCACTTCTGAGAAGCAATGAATAACGATAAAGGAAGAATGATTGAAAATACTTACATCACTCAACTTCAGGGCGTTCACGCCCCGTTGACAAACATCATAAGAAGAGCACTGGCTCTTCCTACGACACACCCCCAGTCCCTCACAACTGGATAAGCCCTCGGCTCAGGCTCCATCCTCTTGGGCGCGAAGCCCGGAAAGTAGGAGTACACCCACGCCTGCAAAACAAGACAATCGATAATGATCTTTCACAATTCAATAGCAAAGAAGAAGTAATGATCTTTCATGATACGAAATGAAGGTTCATACCTCCAACAGCAGTCCCGGACCAACAGTAGCAGAAGAAGTCCCCTTCTCCTGTAGCTCAGGATGGACCATGGCCCTCATGTAGCGAGTGAGGACCGCAAAGCCAGGAGTAACCCAGTCCCAATGGCCTAAGTCACTCAAGTCAGAAAAGAACGGGAGAAGCTTTGTCGATAGCCTCTCCCTTTGTCTCTGAGGTAGAGTGAAGACGAGAACCACCAGAGCCACCGATGAGCCCTCTGCTCTGCAGTACAAGCAGGACGAGCCACCTTCCTCCCATCCACCGTCACCAATGGCGGGGTCCTACCCCCAAAGTAGTCCCTGACGTAGGTACTCGACACTAACCCGGGAACCACGGCAATACCCTCTGCCAGGTTCCAGCCGATCAGCCTCCTGGCCTCAGCCGAATCCACCCTCATGGCCGTCAACGGCCACACCACAGCCTCCTCTCCACACGGCAAACCAAAAATCATGCTGTAGTCCTCCAATGTGACCCCGACCTCCCCAAAAGGTATGTGAAAGGTCGAGGTCATATCCCAGTACTGATCAAGGAATGCTCGAATCAGGCAAAGTTTAGCCCGAAGCTTCCTTTCCTTGATCGCCCCCCACGCTCCCACCAAGGGGCTGAAGGCTCCTAGCTCGATGATGGCCCTCTCCTCCTCCGTCAAAGCTCCGTAGGCCTCCATCATCGTCGTGTAGCCAGAGAAGGACCTCAAGTTCTCGGCCTCCTGTATCGATTCAAGAAAATGCTATCATTAGCACAAAGCGAATGAGAAATGAAATTATCGGTGAATAAAGGAGGAAATTAGTAACGAAATGGTAAGTCTAGCCTACCAAGCTCCTCGCCGTCCTGTAAGACAGGTGGCTCTCCACTGCCCAAATGATATGTCGACCATCCCATTTCTCAACCCACTCTGGTGCCCCCACTAGCTGGCGACCACCTCGTCCTACGTTGGCCCGCCTCGAGACCTCCTCGACGACCTCCTCCTCGAAAACCTCCTCGAACACCTCCTCAAGAGTAAGAGAAGGGTCGAAGTCGACGTCCACGTCCATGGGAGCCCTCCCCGACGTAGAAGCAATGTCACCTGCAAAATTGAAGTAAATTAGGCCGCGTCGAATGACGACGAACCTTGGTGAAGGTGATTTCAGGCTTTCCAAGCCCTGAAGATGGCCTTTTCTCGCTATCTTTGGCCGTTTCATTCAAAAACCGGCCGCTCATGTGGTAAAATTGGGACAAGACAAGTCTAAAATCGAGCCTAGTTATGGGTTTGAGTCGAAATTTTGGCAGCATTTCGCTATAATGGCGATTAGGCCCTAGAAAGTGTCCTGAAAAAGTCGTCACAATTCAAAAATCCAAAATGGTAGGAAGTTTACCTATCACACCAGGATTCCAAAAAAACAAATTTCATCAAAAATGGGCAATCCTAAGGCCATTTTCGAAGCGATTTTCGAAATAGCTGAGATACCGTCTCAATTTCACTCAAATGCTCAATACTCAACGAAATTAAAAAAGAATATATGGTTAAAAACCCTAATTTTTTCAATTAAATTCAAGCAAAATACGGATATTAAAGCAAGAATGAGACACATACCTCTAGTAGTCATGATTAATGGAAGGTTTTGATCAAATTTTTGCGGAATATCGTTGGAATTTGAGAGAGTTTAAGAGAGAATTTGTGTTTTGTTATAATGAATAAAACACGGGTTCTGTGGAGTTTTTACTCAGACAGGGACGAACCCAGGAAATGAAGCAGCAGGTGCTGCGCCTCTACCAAGAGTCACAGCTCTTGCTGCGCCTCTTCTCCAGCTTCCCTCCAGCTCAATTTTCAAAAGTTTGTTATAAGTTCGTTATTTGTGGGCCCATCTTTGGTGCGCCTCTTCTTCAACACCATATATCATACATTTGGTCCATTTGATATTTATTCTTTGTCCAAACCTGTATTTCGAGCAGACTGTAAACTATCGCAGTATTTTGTCTACGAGCAGACTGTGAACTGTCACAGTACTTTATCCTCGAGCAGACTGTGAATCGTCGCAGTACTTCATCAAGACTTCGCTCGCAATAACGAGTGGGTTTCGCCTTTTCGTCCACCGAAAGTCCATGACAGCCGATTGCACTTCTCGAGAGACGAAGCAAGCACGAGCAAATTTCCATATTTCCCAGCAAGAGTTCGCTTGAGACCAACGCAAGCAGATTCCTCCAGCAGTTTCTACCGATGTCCTGCTACCCTCAATATTATTGGTTCCCCACGGAGTTCGGCAGAGGTTTCGTTTTCCGGATGTTCTCATACCAACCTTAGGTTCCCAACCTATCTATGCTCCCATACTTAGCCTTTTCTCTTTAGGATCATAATCCTTTAGGATCACCTTTATTAGAGTTCCAACACTCAAACTTCGGTTACCCTTAGACTACCTTCCCGCCGGTGTTTTCCTTTTAGGGTCCCACGCCCTTAACACAACCTTTAGGTCCTAGCCTTAGCCCTTAGGTCTTAGCCTTAGCTCCTACGCAACTCCGAAAACATCTCGAGAAAGAAGTCTCAGGTATGATTTATTCTTATGGCTGGCGAGCTTCCTTACGTAGTCTAATGGACTTTAAACGACCCTCCCCGGATGTCGACAGACTCTAAAATGTTCCCGATGACAGGTCCTTGGCTCAGACCCCTTGAGCCGCCTCGCGTCGCCATAGTCGTCAGGTTGTAATCTTCGATTAACCTGATGGCTATACTTTGACTTTCGCCTTATCCAAGCCTCAGTCAAAGTGGGGGCTCTGTAGATACCTCATTTCTGCACCTCCCGCAAACCAACCGGTGATGATTGGGACGCATGTTCGGTACACGGAACGATTTATGACAGTTCGTAAGTTTATCGTCAATTGATAGCTCAAATACTTGTGTCTACCCCTTGGTCTTCATCTACGCGCCATTACGGTCGTTTTGACAGTAATTAGAGTTTATTTGGAGTCCGGTACAAAAACCGCTTCGTTTTCTAATAAACGGTTTTAAAATGCCGAGTCGGAATGTTCTAGAATGTTCCAGATATTTATTCCATAAAATCAATTTTTAATCTTTTTGTATAATATTTCCCGAAAATCATATTTTAAAGAATAAGGAAGTCAAGATCTACCGCAATTCCATAAAAGAAATGAGGAAATCTTTCTTCCATAGGAGGAAACCTCTGGGGAAAGGACGCAGCACCTGCTGCGCCTCTTCCTAGAGTCGCAATGGCTGCTGCGCCTCTTCCCCAGCCCTTTTCTGCGTATTTTCAAATCTTTTCGAGATTTGTTTCCAAAGTTTCACTCATACCATAATTCCTCCGTGTGATTAGTATAAATAGGGACCTTCGTTCCTCATATTTCTCACCGAGTGTCCGCCCTTCTCTTCTCCCTTTGCATTCTAAGACCATGCTCTAAGCTTATTGACGTCTACGTGCTTGATCAATCGACCACGTAAGCTCGGATCCTTCTGAGTACCAGTCACGTTGCATGACCGACCAATTTGACCAACTCCCCCTCAATTAATCAATCAATTTAATCTAAATCCTCTAACGAGGGCACTTTCATCATACATTCGAGTCGAGCAATCACTAATCATTAACTTAGTTAATCTCATTTCGTCAAACATGTAAGTCTGAGGGTGTAAATCCCATATTTTATTATTATATTTTATTATTGTATCAATTAATGTAAGGTTCCTTGTATTATTAGTGGCTCTAAGAACTCCAGGAGGAAACGTTGCTTCAAGTATTTCAACATATGGGGAGAGGCAAAAGAGTTCTTGCACATTGTTAGAAGTAATTGGGATAAGGATATGATGGGTACTAGCATGTTCAGGCTGGTTAAAAATTTAAAAAACCTGAAACCAGCTTTGAAAAGTTTGAATAAAGAGGGGTATAATGATATTGAGCATTCAACTAGCAGACTCCAGAAACAGGTCCATGATCTGCAGGAACAACTTGGAAGGAATCCCACTGATATTCAATTGCTTAATGTAGAATATGAGGCCTCTCAGGAATTAAAAAAGTTAAGCACCGCTAGGGATAGCTTCTTGGCACAAAAGACTAAGCAGTTCTGGATGAAAGAGGGGGATACAAATAGTGCCTATTTCCATGGCAGTCTCAAAAAGAGAAGGAATGGGAATAGGGTGATCTTGATAGAGGACATGAATGGAAAGTTGTGTGACAGTCCAAAGCAGGTTCAGACGGCATTCCTGGAATATTATATGTAACTCCTTGGGACTAAACAGGCAACCACTAAAATACACAGGAAGATCATTGACCGAGGACAAAGATTCAGGGAGGAGCACAACTCTCTCTTGCTGAGACCTGTCACTGGGGAGGAAGTTAGAGCAACTGTGTTCAGTATCCCTGATAACAAATCACCAGGTCCTGATGGATACACAAGAAAGTTCTTTAAGGATGCTTGGAATGAGATAGGAGGGGAGGTGATTAATGCTGTCCAAGATTTTTTCAGAACTAGACAATTGCTGAAGTAAGTAAATGCAACAAATGTGACTCTGATCCCTAAGTGTGACAGGCCCCAAACTGTGCTTCAATTTCATCCTATAGCCTGCTGCAATATAGTCTATAAGGTAATATCTAAGCTGTTATGTGCAAGACTAGCTGAAGTGTTGCCTTTTATCATTGATCCTAATCAGGGAGCTTTTATACAAAATAGGAGCATACAGGAGAATATCCTTATATGTCAAGATTTAATTAGGTGCTATGAAAAGCCTAATGCATCTCCTAGATGTCTATTTAAAATAGATCTCCAAAAGGCATATGATACTGTGGAGTGGACCTTTGTTGAGAAGCTACTTGATGAGCTAAGATTCCCTGTGGAGTTTCAGGAAATGGTGATGTAGTGTATAACTACAGCATCCTTTTCCTTATCCCTCAATGGGGAAATGTTTGGATACTTCCAAGGCAGGAGAGGTCTCAGACAGGGAGACCCCCTCTCTCCTCTTGTTTTCACACTATGTATGGAATACCTGACAAGAACTATTAAGTATGCTGCTGCTAAAAATGAGTTCAAGTATCATCCTATGTGCAAGCAAGTGCAATTGGCTAATTTGATGTTTGCAGATGATGTGCTTCTATTCTGCAATGGGGATGCCAAGTCTATTATGCTGCTACTCCAGTCTTATTCTACCTTTTCTAAAGCAACTGGTCTAAAAATACGTGCTGCAAAGTCTAATGCTTATTTTATAGGGGTTCCTGATCAGCTCAAACAAGACATCTTGAGTGTTTCTGGTTTTGTAGAGGGTAAGTTACCTTTTAAGTATCTAGGCATGCCAATTCAAACTACTAGATTGCAAAAACAAGATTGTGAATGCTAAGTTGAGAAGATCTGTAGTAGAATTCATGGTTATGGAGCAAAAAAAAATTTCATATGCTGGCAGACTTGTCTTGGTGAAAGTAGTTCTGACTACCTTACACTCCTATTAGGCTTCCTTGTTTGTACTGCCAAAGGGGATTTTGGCAAAGGTAGAGGCTACTTGCAGAAATTTCCTATGGGATAACTGTGCTGACTACCATAGGGTTCCACTGGTGGCATGGGACACTGTGTGTAGGCCTAAAGCAGAGGGTGGTTTAGGGATTAAAAACTTGGAAATGATGAATAAGGCTCTGATAGGTAAGCTGGTCAATTGGATTGTTGAAGATAAGGACACTATATGGGTCAAATGGGTGAAGTATAACCATCTGAAAGAACAGTCTTGGTGGCAGTATAAGCCTGGTTCTAATACAAGCTGGGTGTGGAGGAGAATCTGTGGAGTAAAACAGGACTTGGCTGCTGCTTACACAAATGGGGCATGGGATATACAGTGAGCAGGATTCTCTACTGCCAGCTGTTATCAATGGCTCCTGGGTACTCGTCCTAAGGTTAGCTGGGATGGGGTGATATGGAATGAATGGGTGGTCCCAAAGCACCAATTCATGGGATGGCTGCTTGCCCATGGAGCTTTCAGAACCAAAGATAAGTTGATCAGATATGGGGTGGACATTGATGACAGCTGCTGTTTATGTGGACAGGCATCTGAAGACTTGGAACACCTATTCTTTAGGTGTGGTTACAGCTTCAGGATAGTTCAAGGTTTGCAGCAAAAAACTGGCCTAAATTTACCAGTTGACATTATGCTGGACTGGTGTATACAAACTACTGGAACTAAGATGCAGAGAGGGGTGTAGGCAAGACTGATCTTGGGAGCTATATATCATGTTTGGCATCACAGAAATAAGTGCAGGGTTGATGGTGTACTTCTAAGGCCTGAGAAGGTTGCTACAAATATTGTTGATGACATGAAGCTGAGAGTTCAAGGAAGAGACAGAAACAAGCTTGCTTTTTTAGAACTACAATGGCTTAAGGAAGTTGGTATTATGTAACTGGTTTTAGTTGATATTGTTGGAATATGTGTCCTTCGACAATAATGCGATCACGACTGTCGATCATGATGATCACATGTTTAAATCTCATTATAAAGAATACAATTGGGAAGTAATATTGTTACTGTCAACTGGTCAACATATATCGGTAATGATTGGCTGACTAGAGTTTGACATTACTGTCGTGCGACGGTGGTGATCAGTTGATCCCTTAGGTCATACCTATAGGGCAACACTCTTAATTGATTATTTAATTAATCGTATAACGTTACGAGTTAATTAAATTATTTGAAAATTGACGGACGATTTTGGAAGTAAAATTTACGTATCATATTAAAATGTGATTAAATGAGATACGGTCTGAGTAATCGAATTGTATCATTACTCGGATGAAATTATTGTTTAAGGAAACAATTAAATTTGAATGAATCATTATAAAAATGATTTATAAATGGAAAAATATTTTGGTACAAGTAGTTATGAAATTACTAAGTCAATTTTGTATGTGACGTATTTTAATAATACGTTGATTTTTAATATGTTAAAAATACACAACAAATTTATGTAACATGTGACATGTGACACATTGACAATTGACAAAAATAAAATGGATTTCATGTTATCCATATGGACCGAAATATTGGGCATAATTAACATATTCTTATAATGTTAATTAAATTAGTGGAAGATGTAATAATTTCTCTAATATAGGCATGCATACCTAGTGTTAATTAAATTAGTGGAAGATGTAATAATTAAATATTGGGCATAATTAACATATTCTTACCATGCATTGGCCATCCCAAACCACCCTACCCGGTTTCCTCTAGGAAAGAACAAAAGGGTTTTTGCTTATATCTTAATCAATTCACTACATGCTAGTGTACATGATTATTTTTCATTCACTCATCAAAAATATAAGTTTTTGAAAGATAAAAATTACTTCCTCCTCTTCTTCTCTAACCGGTTTTAGAGAGCCAAAAATACCAAATTATTTTGGGTCATTTTTCACAAGATTAATATTGTACTAGTTCATATAATATTAATTTTATTAAGAGTAAGCTTTGGGTATAATTCCTTGGGAGAGATCCTACACTTGGATCTTTGTTCATCCAAAAGGAAAGCTCAAGAACAAAAGAAAAGGAGATTTCTTTTGTGCCCATTTGAACCGAAACTACAATGTAAGGATATTATTTCTTCCTTATTTGTTTTTAATGTTTGCATGCATAAAATCCAACTTTAATTTTATGACAAATTAAATTACCACATATATGAATATGTAAGTATATAGATCTACTTTTCCTTCAATCGGTATCAAGAGCCACGGTTGTTTGCATGCAAATCGGTTAAAAGTTTTTCCGAGTTATAAGAATAACATATAAAACTTGTAAAATTTGTGTTATTATGATATATCACGAAATTAATTCATGCATGTTAATATTTCTTGTCCTAAAATGTTTTAGGATATTTTGGTTAATTTTACGGATTTTTATTGTTCATATTATACAATAATGGCATTTAAATATGATTTTATGAGTAAAAATATCATTTTTGGTCTAAAATTAGCTATACTTCGAATTTTCCAGTAATTTTTGGATATGTTGTCACATATATTATTTTGAGATAACCTGTAAATTTTCATAATTTTTGGACTTGTTATGCTCGAAAAATGGATTTTTCATTATTAAATTCGGATTTAGGTGAAAAATAGGTTAATATGAGTTAAATTTCGAATCTGGTCATAGAAATTTAATATGTTGTCACATGCAATTTTACAAGATGTGTGTAAAATAATTGGCTATAAAGAAGTCTTTTTGAATGATTTATGGATTTTTGAAGAAAAATAGCATAAATAGTGACATTATTAGTGAAAAATTAATAAAACATAATCTATGACTTAGGAAAAATGTCTAATGTTGTATTTTATTATCTTTTTCAACTCTAAAATTGAAAAGTTAATGAATATAATTTTTCCATGTTTTTATGATTATTTTATTAAAAATCAATAAACCGCAACATTGTTTTTCCGGAAAAATTTCGAAATTTTTAACCTAAGATTTTGAACATTATGAGTGTCATGGTATTTTTCCAGAATGTTCATGGGTTTAAATTTCAAATTTTGAATTTATTTGAAATTTTGTGATTTATTTGAAGTTTATAGCTTATTTTTGTATTTTTAGTCCATTAATGAACAATTTTATAAATATATGAGTTAATTATGGTCAAATTATTAGTGAAGACTAAATTTTGAGTCCTAAGAGGTTAGGGTAATTAACTTATGCATAAATATGAATTTATGTAATTTTTGTGATTGTAAAATGTTAAAATCACGCAAATCCGTAAAAACCGAGTAATATACGATATTGGCTAATTAAAGGCGATTTAGCATAAAATTGAGCATGTTCATACATATTATAATGCTGCATTTTCTTTATGATTGTCATAATTTTAATTTATGTAATTTTTGAATTATGTATTTTTACTTAGTATGGCCTTAGATTTTAATTGGTATTTCCCGAAATGTATGGGAATATCGATTCGGTTGTAATTTTATTGTGATCTTGTATCACCGTTTTGTAATTTAATAGATTTATTTTATTTTAGTTACAAATGTATAATAGGAAATTATGTAATTTATTATGTAATTTTATTCATTCCGGAGTTCCCAAAGACGGATTTCTTCAAGAATGGCGATACATAAAGACGGTGTTACCTCGAGATGCGTGCCACAACCGAAGTTCAAGGGACCAATGGAGTTGGTTTCCGAATATGTAATAGTTAAATAGTTTTTCTATTTTAGGAAAGGCCATACTAGGATTTATTTATTTATTTTTATGCTTGCATTTTATTTTATGTCACATGCATCGCTAAATCGCCATAACTAAAACATGCATCCTTATTTTATCGAGTTTATCGATCGTGTCAATTAAAATTATCGTAGTTCACCGCTTTAGTTCACTTAAAACGTGATAGATAATAAATTGACATGACCTCTCGCTAAAACAATTAATTGATACATAGCCTTACCAAATAGTAGAAACCATGAAAACCTATTTCGCGAGGGAGTGCACTCGGCTACCCCGGGGTACAAACCTTGTTACGTAGGGGAAGTGGGTGATAAATGTCTAATCCACCGAATTCATGTTGATAAGGGTTTCATCGGCTACCCCGTGCCTAAGTTGATGTGGGTTTGGATAATGGACACATTTATTCGAAATTTGGATTGAACTCAACAAAAGTAATTGATAAGGGTTTCATCGGCTACCCCGTACCCTTGTTAATGTGTTTTGGGCTATAGATAAACATTAGAATAATTTTATCGACCAAGAGTTCTAAAAGTAGAATCGATTAAAAAGTTAATCCACCGAGTTATATTGATGAAGGTTTCATCGGCTACTCCGTGCCTAAGTTGATATGAATTTGGGTCTTGGAATCATTTATTATAGTTGAGTAGAGGTCACTATATAAATGTTCATATCTTGTTAATATTTTACAAGTATGATTTAAAAAGACAAATGTTAATATTTCCTTTTCCTCCATATTTGTAGTTCTTTACAATGAATCCATCAAATGCTACCGCACCAATAACTATTGAATCTTACCACAATGTTCTTGACGACATTTGCTCCAACAATGATTTCGACACCACTAGAGAACTTCATTTCGGGATAGGTTCGGATGGAAACCTTAACTTCATCACTTCTTCTAAACCACCCACTACTACTAGACCTCGTGTGAGTCCATCTCAGGAAGACTAGCTCATACAATCTATAGGTTTTTTGTCTCTGGAAGATAAAGATGCCAAAGCTAGTGGGAGCTCAAGCAATCAAGCTCTTGCTTCAAAGCGCAAAAATTTCAAGAAGAAAGGAAAGAAAATCAAAAACTTCAAGCAAGTTAATGATGAGTGCCATTATTGCTATGGCATGGGACATTGGCTTAGGAATTGTCCCGTATATTTGCGAAATATAAGGGAAGGACTCATCACTCCAAAAGGTACAATTCCTAAAGAAATTTATGTTATTGATATAAATTATACTTCCACTACGACATGGGTACTAGATACCGGTTGTGGTTCTCACCTTTGTAATCACTTACAGGGTTTAAGAGATGTGGAAAGGCTTAGCAAGGGAGATGTGGATCTACGCCTTGGAAATGGAGCTCGGGTAGCGGCCGAATCCAAAGGAACTTATGTTTTAGCTTTGCCTAATTTATTTGAGTTGTATTTGCATAATTGTTTTTATGTGCCTACACTCTCTAAAAACATTATTTCAATCGCCATGCTAGACATGGACGGTTTTTGTTTTGTCATTAAGAACAATCGTTGTACTATTTCTAGGAACGACTTGGTTATAGGCCAAGCTTCCTCTATCAATGGCATTTACATTTTAGAGACCTAAAATTCGACAAATGATATTTATAACATTCAATCAAAGAAACTCAAATCAAGTGACCCAAGTGAAGCGTTCATTTGGCATTGTCGATTAGGTCACATAAACGAGAATCGCATCAAAAGATTAATTTCGACTAATGTGATTACACCATTTGATTATCAATCATATGGTACATGCGAATATTGCCTACTTGGCAAAATGACTCGTAATCCTTTTAGTGGTAAAAGGACACGAGCTAGTGAACTATTGGGACTCATACACACCGATGTGTGTGGACCAATGACTATCACCGCTCGTGGAAATTATGACTACTTCATAACCTCCACCGATGATTTAAGTAGATATGGGTATATCTATTTAATGAAACACAAGAGTGAAGCGTTTGAGAAATTCAAGGAATTTCAAAACGAAGTAGAGAACCAATTGAACAAAAGGATTAAGGCACTACGATCCGATCGTGGTGGAGAATACCTTAGTCTTGAATTCGATTCACACTTGAAAGGTTGTGGTATTATATCACAACTTTCTCCACCCGGAACACCACAACTCAATGGTGTTGCCGTAAGAAGAAATCGAACCCTACTTGATATGGTTCGATCCATGATGAGTCAAACCGAGTTACCGAACTCGTTTTGGGGATTTGCAATCCAAACTGCAATTCTATCATTAAATAATAGTCCCACTAAAGCCACCGAAAAGACTCCATTTGAAACATGGAAAGGAAGAGTTCCTAATCTATCCTACATGAAAATTTGGGGATGTGATGCTTACGTCAAGACTAAACCCGACAATAAGCTTGCCCCAAGATCCGAAAAATGCATCTTTGTAGGCTATCCTTTGACCTCTCGAGGTTACTACTTCTACAAACCTCAAGATAACAAAGTGTTTGTGTCTTCCGAGGCTGTCTTCTTAGAAAGCCAATTTATTTCTAAGAGACAGAGTGGGATAAATTTTGAACTTGATGAAGTTCAAGAGCCACAAACCGAGGTAGAGACGCAAGAAGATGTTCCTTCGTCGTCTAACGCGGTTGCACCTCCTCCACTAAGAAGGACGGGCCGAGTAATTCGACATCCCGATCGATATGTGGGACTTATCGAGGAAGATGGAACACTCGATGTGTTGCTTATAGAAAGTGACGAGCCCGCCACCTACAAGACCGCAATCTCTAGTCCAAATTCCTCCTTATGGCTTGAAGCCATGAAGTCCGAAATGGATTCTATGCATGAAAACCAAGTTTGGGACTTGGTAGATTTGCCTAAAGGGGCAAGACCCCTTCAATGCAAATGGATATTCAAAATCAAGAATGGCATAGAAGGACATGATGATGTCTACAAAGCTAGGCTAGTGGCAAAAGGATTTACCCAAGTCCAAGGTCTCCATTATGATGAGACCTTCGCCCCCGTAGCCATGCTAAGATCCATACGGATTTTGTTAGCGATTGCCGCATTTCATGATTATGAAATATGGCAAATGGATGTCAAAACCGCTTTTCCAAATGGGCATTTAGAAGAGGAGGTGTACATGATACAACCCGAAGGTTTTGTTGATTCTAAAAATCCTAACAAAGTGTGCAAGCTTAAGAGATCCATTTATGGTCTTAAGCAAGCATCTAGAAGGTGGAATCATCGATTCAATCATGTTATAAAGGAAAATGGTTTCAAAGTGTTGAGGAACCATGTTTATACATGAAATTCAGTGGGAGCAATGTTGTGTTCCTAATCTTGTATGTCGATGACATACTACTCATTGGAAATGATATTCCAATGTTGTCTTCTGTTAAGAAGTGGTTAGGTAACC
This sequence comes from Silene latifolia, assembly GCF_048544455.1. Taxonomy (NCBI): domain Eukaryota; kingdom Viridiplantae; phylum Streptophyta; class Magnoliopsida; order Caryophyllales; family Caryophyllaceae; genus Silene; species Silene latifolia. The sequence continues at coordinate 55,164,599 of NC_133536.1, forward strand.
ACTTCCAAATGAAGGATTTAGGAGAGGCACAACGCATATTAGGTATCCGGATCCATAGAGATAGATCCAAGAGGATATTGACACTAAGTCAAGAGTCTTATGTTGATAAGATTCTTCGACGGTTCAGCATGGACAAATTCAAAAGGGGTTTGGTACCTATGGTAACCGGGACGACATTGAGCAAGACTTAATCTCCCTCCGAACCCCATGATGTTGAACGCATGAAGTTGATCCCTTATGCTTCCGCTGTTGGATCAATCATGTATGCCATGATATGCACACGTCCTGATGTCTCGTATGCCTTGAGCATGACGAGTAGATATCAAGGAAATCCAGGTGAGAGTCACTGGATTGCTGTCAAGAACATCCTTAAGTACTTGAGAAGAACTAAGGATTCTATCCTAGTGTTTGGAGGAGACACTGAGTTGCGTGTTAATGGATAAACGGACTCAATTTTTCAAACAGATAGAGATGACATGAAATCACAACATGGTTTTGTTTTCATGCTCAATGGTGGCGCCGTAAGCTGGAGAAGCTTCAAGGAAGCTGTAACCGCGGATTCTACAACGGAGGCTGAGTACATTGCAGCATCAAGAAGATGCTAAGGAAGCTGTTTGGATCAGGCAATTCACGGAAGGTCTAAAAGTAGTACCTACCGCCAATGATCCCATCACTCTCTATTGTGATAATAGTGGGACGATCTTCCAAGCTAAGGAGCCGAAGTCTAGTAATAGATCTAGACATGTACTTAGAAAATATCATGTAATAAGAGATTTCATTGAAATAAAGGAAATTGCGATTTGTAAGGTTGGGACGGATGACAACATAGCCGATCCGCTCACCAAGCCTTTATCGCAGGCTAAGCATGATGGACATGTTACGTCCATGGGACTTAAACGTGTACCAAGTTTTTGTTAGATTTTGAAATGAAATAAAAGTGTTGTTTTTGTTCATGTTCATAATCACATTTGTCTTTTATCTTTAATTTGTACATTGTTACATCTAAACGGGTTGTAGAGACAATTGAACCCCGTTAAAGTGAACACGGATTAACATTGTATTTGCCCATAGTTATTTGTATGAGGTGACGTCTCGAAGTAACTAGAGTGTGACGCGATTGATGGCAAGTTCAAGTGCCATAGAGTCATGTGAGATGACTAGTCGATCACATAGGCAGACTGTTAGGAACATCTTGTCGGGCCTAATGACCGCTTATAGAGTTCTGGCATATTTATATAGCCTGGTCGTGGCGAGAGCTACTATAGTATTCAAATGAGTCGAATCTTTTGACTAAAGACTATTCACCTAAGATGGCACAGTTTCAGATTAACTTTGATTTGTGTTACTACGACCTTCGTAAATGGGGTCAAATGGGCATATTTTGGGTTATGATGGCTGTGGCTAGTCGAAGGGAATGAGTGCGATAGGAATTGTCCACCCCTAGTCAGGGTTATAACAATATCTCAGGGCCACTCGAGGAGTAATGAACTGGAAATGCGTGGCCACGCTCGGAAAGTATCTATGATAGATAAGTCCGGTCAATCAGTTATTCTCCAGATCGTGGAAACCACTCTCGATATGATCACTTGCAAGTACGACCTGAAAGACACCTTGCATTGAGTGGGAGATAGTAATAGGACAAGAGAATTGGTGACGCACACTTGTCGAGGACAAGTGGGAGATTGTTGGAATATGTGTCCTCCGACAATAATGCGATCACGACTGTCGATCATGATGATCACATGTTTAAATCTCATTATAAAGAATACAATTGGGAAGTAATATTGTTACTGTCAACTGGTCAACATATATCGGTAATGATTGGCTGACTAGAGTTTGACATTACTGTCGTGCGACGGTGGTGATCAGTTGACCCCCTAGGTCATACCTATAGGGCAACACTCTTAATTGATTATTTAATTAATCGTATAACGTTACGAGTTAATTAAATTATTTGAAAATTGACGGACGATTTTGGAAGTAAAATTTACGTATCATATTAAAATGTGATTAAATGAGATACGGTCTGAGTAATCGAATTGTATCATTACTCAGATGAAATTATTGTTTAAGGAAATAATTAAATTTGAATGAATCATTATAAAAATGATTTATAAATGGAAAAATATTTTGGTACAAGTAGTTATGAAATTACTAAGTCAATTTTGTATGTGACGTATTTTAATAATACGTTGATTTTTAATATGTTAAAAATACACAACAAATTTATGTAACATGTGACATGTGACACATTGACAATTGACAAAAATAAAATGGATTTCATGTTATCCATATGGACCGAAATATTGGGCATAATTAACATATTCTTATAATGTTAATTAAATTAGTGGAAGATGTAATAATTTCTCTAATATAGGCATGCATACCTAGTGTCTTTTGTGTAAGAGCACAAAGGCCATGCATTGGCCATCCCAAACCACCCTACCCGGTTTCCTCTAGGAAAGAACAAAAGGGTTTTTGCTTATATCTTAATCAATTCACTACATGCTAGTGTACATGATTATTTTTCATTCACTCATCAAAAATATAAGTTTTTGAAAGATAAAAATTACTTCCTCCTCTTCTTCTCTAACCGGTTTTAGAGAGCCAAAAATACCAAATTATTTTGGGTCATTTTTCACAAGATTAATATTGTACTAGTTCATATAATATTAATTTTATTAAGAGTAAGCTTTGGGTATAATTCCTTGGGAGAGATCCTACACTTGGATCTTTGTTCATCCAAAAGGAAAGCTCAAGAACAAAAGAAAAGGAGATTTCTTTTGTGCCCATTTGAACCGAAACTACAATGTAAGGATATTATTTCTTCCTTATTTGTTTTTAATGTTTGCATGCATAAAATCCAACTTTAATTTTATGACAAATTAAATTACCACATATATGAATATGTAAGTATATAGATCTACTTTTCCTTCAGATATGTACCCATGAATTTTATTTTTTGATATATATATATATATATATATATAGTCGGGATCCGGTGAGAACTCCTAAATATTTGAGGATTGAGGATTAGTGAATACAATATCACATGTTCTTCAATACAATATCACGGAAAATTTGACCTTTGCCAAGAAAAAAAAATTTTTTGAAAAAAAAAATTATAATTTTTTTTTTTTTGCACAGGTGTTTTTTTTTTGTGATATTTTATCGAATAACCTGTGATATTGTATTGAACAACCTGTGATATTATAACGAAATCCTCAATCCTCAAAAAGATAGTGTATCCTCACATGATCCCATTCCTATATATATATATATATATATATATATATATATATATATATATATATATATATATATATATATATATATATATATATATATAGAAAAGAGAGAGAGAGAGAGAGAGAGAGAGAGAGAGAGAGAGATAGAGATAGAGAGAGAGAGAGAGAGTCAAGATCCGCTGAGAACTCCTAAATATTTGAGGATTGAGGATTACTGAATACAATATCACAGGTTCTTCAATACAATATCACGAAAAATCTGACCTTTGCCAAAAAAAAAAAAATTACAAAAAAAAGTATAATTTTTTTTTTTTGCACAGGTGTTTTTTTTGTGATATTTTATCGAATAACCTGTGATATTGTATTGAAAAACCTCTGATATTGTAACGAAATCCTCAATCCTCAATCCTCAAAAAGATACGTCCATGTAACCATATATACCTGATCAAAAAGAGACGGATACCGCTCCTTCATAGCTTCTTCCGCCTCCCAAGTTGCTTCCTCAACCTCATGATTAGACCATAAAAGCTTGAGCAACACCGTTTCCCCATACCTAGTTTTGCGAACCTTGCGATCAAGAATCTGTTTTGGCACCTCAAGATAAGACAAGGAATCATCCAACTCAATGTTCTCCACCTCTAACACGTAGTAAGGATCACTCACATACTTCCGTAACTGAGACACATGGAACACATTATTTACAGGATCCAAAGCTGGTGGTAAAGCTAACCGATAAGCAACCTCTCCCACACGATCCAAAATCTCATACGGTCAAATGAAATTTAGGCTTAACTTCCCTTTCTTGCCAAACCGCATAACCCCACGCATAGGTGATACTTTCAGAACAACCTTATCCCTAACCTAAAACTCGATGTCCCGACGGTGCAAGTCTCCATAGCTCTTTTGTCGATCCTGGGCCGCTTTCTTCTTTTGCCTAATTAATTTCACTTGTTCTATCATCTCACCATATGTGGTCCTAAAGCCACTGCCTCAGCACTATCATCCCAGCAAATCGGAGTCCTACACCTCCTCCCATACAAAGCCTCAAACATAGCCATCCCAATACTCGTATGGTAGCTGTTGTTGTAAGAAAACTCGATCAAATCCAACCCATCTTCCCAACTACCGCCAAACTCCATCACAAAAGCTCTCAACATATCCTCTAACGTCTTGATAGTTCTCTCTATCTGCCCATCTGTTGCAGGATGGAACGCAGTACTCATCTGCAAGGTCGTTCCCATCATCTCCTGCAACTCTTGTCAAAACTGAGAAATGAACCTCGCATCCCAATCTGACACAATGTCCTTTGGCACCCCATGTAACCTCACCACATGCTTCTTATAGCCATTAGCCAACTGCACCTTACTCCATGTATCTTTCATTGGAATAAAGTGAGTTGACTTAGTCAAACAGTCAACTATCACCCATATCATGTTATTACTCTGCTGGCTCCTCGGTAAACCCACTATGAAATCCATGGAGATAGACTCCTATTTCCACTCAAGTACCTCAAGAGACTGAATCTTACCTTGTGGTCGTCGCTGCTCTCCTTTAACCCTCTGACATGTCAAACACCTAGCCACGAACTCAGCTGTTTCCCTTTTCATCCTAGGCAACCACAAAGTCTTCTTCAGATATCTATAAAGCTTGTCACCACCCGGATGTAATGAATACGGTGTGCAATGAGCCTCTGTCATGATTATCTTTTTCAACTCCTCATCCCTAGGCACACACCATTTCCCATCTACCCGAACACTCCCATCAGAATGAATAGAGAACCGAGACACTGTCCCTTTCTCTACTCAAGTTCTCCACTCCTAAATCTTAGAATTAAGAGCCTGCTTCTTGCGAATATCATCATAAAGATCCGGCTCCACTGTCAAGTCTCCCCTAGCATCCCCTTTTTGTACACATGTATCCTCATCTTACCCACCTCATCTCTCAACCTCATCAAAGACATAGATGTGCATAGAGAATGCGCACTCTTCTTGCTCAACGCATCAGCAACCACATTTGCTTTCCCTTCATGGCATATGATATTCATGTCATAGTCCCCTATAAGCTCCATCCACCTCCTTTGTCTCATGTTCAGCTCCTTTTGAGTAAAGATGTATTTTAGACTCTTGTGATCAGAAAACACCTTAAAGGTCGCCCCATAAAGATATATAGTGTCCCCAAATATTGAGAGCAAACACAACTACACCCAACTCTAGATCATGCGTCGGATAGTTCTCCTCATAAGGCTTCAATTGCTTAGAAGCATAGGCAATGACTTTCCCGTTCTGCATCAACACATAACCTAACCCGTTCTTTGAAGCATATGTATACACCTCGAAGTTCTCACACCCTTCAGGTAAAGCTAAGACTGGAGCTGTGGTCAAACGCCTCTTTAATGTTTTGGAACGTCGTCTCACAACTCTCATCCCATCAAAACCTGTTCTCTTTCCTCATCAACGCGGCCATAGGCCTGGCAATCTTCGAAAAGTCTTTCACGTACCGACGATAGTACCCTTCCAAACCCTAGAAACTCCTGATCTCTGCCACATTCTTTGGTGCTTCCCACTTAGACACCGCCTCTATCTTGGTAGGATCCACAGATACATCCTCTTTAGAAATCACATGACCCATAAAGGCCACTACCTATAGCCAGAACTCACACTTAGACAACTTTGCATACAGCTGGTTATCGCGCAGAGTTTGCAACACCAACCTCAGGTGCTCCTCGTGCTCCTCCTTAGTCTTGGAATAGACTAAGATGTCATCTATGAACACTACTACAAACTAATCCAAAAACTGATTGAAGACACGGTTCATCAAATCTATGAACACTGCCAGTGCTTTAGACAACCCAAACGGCATCAGCACATACTCATAGGGACCATACCTCGATCGAAAAGTTGTCTTTGGTATGTTTTCATCCCGAATCCTCACCTGATGTTACCCTGATCTCAGATCAATCTTTGAAAAGACTCCTGCTGGCAAAGGATACTTGTTCTTCGCCGTAACACTGTTCAGCTCCCTGTAGTCAATACATAGCTTCAAGCTCCCATTTTTCTTCTTCACAAACAGAACTGGTGCTCCCCACGGCGATACACTAGGTCTAATGTATCCCTTATCTATCAAATCATCCAACTGCTTCTTCAACTCTCCTAACTCTTTAGGACCCATGCGGTACGAAGCCTTAGAGATCAGTCTTGTTCCTGGTTTCAACTCCACCCTGAAATCTATATCCATCTTCGGTGGCAAACCTGGTATCTCCTCCGGAAAAACATCTGGAAACTCTCCCACAACTAGTATCTCATCTGCTGTCGACGCAACCATAGTATGATCTTTCATATGGCATAGAATCAAAGGACACCTCTTCCTCAGGTAAGACTTCAAGGTCATCGCTGCAATCACTTTGACTTTGGGTTTGACAACAAACCCACGATAAGACACACTAATTCCCTTAGGACCTCTCAAAGAGACTTTCTTTCGGTGACAATCTATTCTAGCCTTGTACTTACCCAACCAATCTATACCAACTGTTTGGGCTAAAAATAGCATGACAAAGGAGGCCCACTTAATAAAATAAAAGCTATGGGAGGAGTAATAAGGAGGAAGGGAGCCCGCGATTGGAGAAAAGGGAAAACGGGCTCAAGGGAGATCAGGAGCCCATCATAGAAGGCGTCCGGATTAAGGAAAGAGGAGATAGGGAGAAGTTAGGGAGATCAGGGAGAATTGGGAAAGGCGACCAAGTATGGAAAGAGTTCTTATGGAAATTATATTCCCTTTCCATATTCGAAGTAAGACATATCTAGGGTTCTTACCCTATAAATAGTCAAGGAAGCAAATCAAGAAGGATATTCAACACATTCGTATTCACACATCCACATTCAAGATCACATCAACACCTCGGCATATTATTATACTCAAATATACATTCGTCCAAGATCTTGCAGGCCTGACGCCTAGGGCCGGCTGGATTAGCTTTGTGCCACAATTGTAATCATCCTCCTATTCAAATAGTGCAATACTTGGCAGGGTACCGTCCCTCCCGCGGTTGTTCCCACATTGGGTTTTCCGCGTCACCAAATCTTACGTGTCAATTTACATTGCATGCTTTATTTCTTTATTTAAGTATCAACAAACGACCAATCATACAATTAACCAACGAGTAAGACCGCATTAACCCTAATCAATCAACTTGGTAAAAAATACCTAAACAGTTTGGCGCCCACCATGGGGCATTGTGGTCGTCAATCGTTGATATTCTAGATACACAATGGATAAGCAAGCATCTGAAGCCGTGTCAGGGAGCAGGCAACCATCTCCACCGCCGCCATCCACTCAAAACACGACAACAACAGTGGCTACACAGGCTCCCGGGCACACCCCCAAGAATCATACCGACAACAAAAACCTCTTTACCTCCTAGGACTCCTGCTGTCGCGGCCCAAGCCAGATCAGATAAAGGAACAGCAAGTTCAGGTCTCCCTCCGCCACCTAGTCCCACACAAATCTTACTCACTGGTGTAGAAAATCTTCAAAAAGCTATGGAAAACATGAGAGAAGACCAGAGGAAAGCTGAAACTGAAGCAAGAAGGAGGGACAGAGAGCTCTAGGCACAGATAGACATCCTCAAACAGCAGTCTGTCACCCCAGCAAGCAGGACAGACGTGGGAAGGCCTACACTAGTAGATCTGACGCAGGGGGCATCAGGCAGCAGGAATCCACTTCGACAGGTACCGGCTGAATTAATAACGAGATTGGATTTGTCCACGATACCATCAGATGGAAGGATAACCCCACAAGGGATGGGATACCTCACGCCAGATAACTGGCCCGCAGTCAGCTGTATGGAAGTACGAGCAGGTGGCATCCCCGTCAGTAGCCCCGCCACAATCGATCAGACGCCTGGAGCAGGATCCGAGTCAAACCAACAAATGGACTGGCAGCAGGGGACAGTCGTTACAACAACTCCTCTAGCAGCTGGAACACATCAAAACCTTCAAGAGCTCGGATCAGGAGGTAATATATTAAACCAGCAGGCAGCCGACAAAGCGGACCCCATTCAGCAAAGATAACGAATCAAGAAGATTGGAGTTAAAAGAAATACTGAGCAGGGTCCCAGGATTGCCACCCCCACTCGAGAAAGCGGCATTAGACAGCTATGCCGATTCACCATTCGTGGACACCATATCCATCACAGTCATGCCAAAGGGATTCACAAATCCAAATATGCCTCTCTTCGACGGCACAACAGATCCCTTTGATCATATAAGCCAGTACAAGCAGAAGATGATGATAGTAACAGCTGTAGGGCAAGTCAAGGAGGCTTGCATGTGCAAAGGGTTCGGGTCCACCCTAACAGGACCAGCACTTCGATGGTTTGTGAGCCTGCCCAACAAGTCGATATCTACATTTGCTGAATTGGTGAACGTGTTTACCCAACAGTTTGCAAGCAGCAGAAAACCACAGAATCATGCAGGAGATCTGTATAGAATCGTCCAGGAGGCAGGAGAGAGCATTGGAGAATACAATACTAGGTTCAACAATGAGAAGGTAGGAGTGCGAGAGTGTGATGTATCAACAGCACTAGAAGCCTTCAGAAGAGGCATCCACCACGACTCCGACCTATATAAGCAGCTAACCATGCATCCGTGCCATAGTTTCGAAGCGGTACAGGAGAAGGCAGTTGCCGCAATCAGATTGGAGGAAGATATCCTAGCCAGTGCCAGCTTACTAAGCACGCCAAGTATCTCTAGTACTTCAGCCGTGGAGAAATCAGGAAGAAAGCAAACCACCAGCAAGAAGGATGGGAGATACAGACCATATGGGAGGGGAGTCAACAGAATCGAGGAAAATCAGCTACTCCCCACTCTGGCAGAGTATGGATTCACTACAGGTATCGGAGGAATCCTGAAGGCACTCAGGGAGATGAGAGATGGAGTCAGGTGGCCCAACCCACTAGTAGGAGAACAAGCTTGGAGAAAGGATAGCAAGAAGAAGTGTGAGTTCCACCGTGATACTGGGCACAACACTGAGGATTGCTACACATTACGAAGAGAGATCAAGCGCCTGTACGAACAAGGAAAGCTGAGCCACTTATTACCACGTGGGGGCAAGCAGCAAGATAAGGTAGGCTCCGCTAAGCAGGCAGACCCACCTACATGCACCAAAATCATAAACGTGATAACAGGCGGCTCAGACTTAAACGGGCTGACATACTCAGCAGCTAAAAGACGTGCCACCGAGATCAAAAGAGATAGGCCAGCCAATTCTTGCAGATTTTCTCACAGTGACCTGCCAGCGGTCAGCTTTGATGAAGGAGATACATACGATGAACGAGAACATCATGACGCACTTATTATCACCTTATCAATGGCCAATTGCACAGTTAGAAAGGTCTTGGTAGATACAGGAAGCTCTGTCAACCTAATCATGCTGAAAACTATAGAAAATATGGGATTCAACGAGAAGGATTTGCAGAAGAAGACTATTCCACTAGTAGGCTTCAGTGGAGAAACAGCCAGCTCACTAGGCGAGATAGTCATCCCAACCTATGTGGGAGGAGTCAACAAGCAAGTCAGGTACCTGGTTATAGACGGCCCCTCCACTTACAACGTCATCTTGGGAAGACCATGGTTGCACCAGATAAAAGCAGTCCCCTCAACATACCACCAGTGCATAAAATTCCCCACACCATGGGGAGTAGAAACAATAAGAGGAGATCAGGAGGAAGCTAGAGGTTGCTATAAGAAGGCACTCAAGTGCACTGCCAGCCCCCTCGCATAAAATTACAGAAGAAGCCTATCCAGGACGAATACATCGAACCCCCAACAGAAGAGCTGGATCAAATCAACCTGGACAAGCTGCACCCAGAACGAACCGTGCTCATTGGAGCAGGATGCACAGGAAGCTTAAGATAGCAACTAGTCAAGTTCTTACAGGATAACATGAATTGTTTTGCATGGTCACACGATGACATGATAGGAATAGATCCATCCATCATAACACATAAGCTTAGTGTGGACCCAAAGTGTAAACTCATCCAGCAGAGAAGAAGAAAGTTTGCAGCGGAGAGAAACAAGGTGATCAACCAGGAAGTAGATAGCCTGCTGGCAGCGAAGAAAATAAGAGAAGTAAAATATCCAGAATGGCTATCTAACGTAGTGGTGGTGCCTAAGAAGATTGGGAAGTGGAGAGTATGTGTGGACTTCACCGATCTCAACAAAGCATGCCCTAAATATCCCTTCCCGTTGCCTCATATTGATGCAATGGTAGATGCGACAGCTGGACATGAGATGTTAACATTCCTGGACGCATGGAGTGGATACAATCATATCAAGATGGATCCTGCAGATCAAGAGAAGACGGCATTTATGTCCGAAAGAGGAATATATTGCTACAACGTCATACCATTCGGCCTAAAGAACGAAGGCTCCACATATCAAAGGCTGGTTAACCGAATGTTCAAAGAATAGATAGGAAGAACAATGGAGGTGTATATTGATGACATGGTGGGTGAAATCAGAAAAGGCCAAAGATCATATGCGGCATCTGGCAGGAACGTTCAGCACCCTCAGAGAGTACAAAATGAAGCTAAATCCATCTAAGTGCACCTTCGGAGTATCTTCTAGCAAATTCTTAGGCTATATACTAACCCAAAGAGGAATAGAGGTCAGCATCGAGCAGATCAAAGCCGTCTTGCAGCTGGAGTCACCTGAGAAGCCTAAGGATGTTCAAAGACTAGCTGGAAAGGTAGAAGCCCTAAACAGGTTCATTTCAAGATCCTCAGATAAATGTAGGCTGTTTTATGACGTACTAAGGAAAAGCCAGAAGTTTGAATGGACCTCTGAGCACGAGCAAGCCTTCAGAGATCTTAAGCACTACCTCAGCAGCCCGCCCCTGCTGTCGAAGCCAAAGCCAGGAGAACCACTATTCTTATATTTGGCCGTCACAGAAGTGGCAGTAAGTGCTGTCTTGGTCAGAGAGCAAGAAAAGGAGCAGAAGCCAGTATACTACGTGAGCAAGTCTCTGCTGCCGGCAGAGACCAGGTACACATCTCTTGAAAAGTTAGTACTAGCATTGGTAGTAGCATCTCGCAAACTGCGCCCCTATTTTGAGTCCCACATCATACATGTTCTGACCAACTACCCGCTAAAATCCATCATGAGGAAGCCAGAACTATCAGGCAGAATGTAAAAATGGTCTGTACACCTCAGTGGATACGATATCCAATATGACCCCAGAACAGCAATCAAATCGCAAGCACTGGCCGACTTCGTATCGGACTTCAGCCCAGCCATCCAGAATCTGGCAGATACGGAGATCCTCACCTTAGAAGGAAGCAAGGAGACAGAAGTCTGGCAGATGCATATTGACGGAGCCTCCAACCAAAGGGGGGCAGGCGTGGGATTAATCCTGCGGTCACCACAGGGAGACCTGATAGCGCAAGCAGTAAGATGTGAATTCAAGGCAACCAATAATGAAACAGAGTACGAGGCCTTGATATTAGGAATGAAGCTAGCTTTGGAGTTAGGAGTCAGGCACCTCCTCATATCCAGTGACTCCCTATTAATAGTCAACCACGTGAATGATGAATTTATAGCCAGAGATTCGAAGATGATTGCATACCTAAAAGTAGCAAAGGAGTTAAAACAGAAATTCGAAACTTGCAAGCTTAAGCAGATCCCCAGAGATCCGAATGTGGAAGCAGCCGCCTTGGCAACTCTGGTGGCAACATTTAAACCAACAGAACTATCCAGCATTCCAATAGTACACATGCTGGAGCCTTCCATCCAGAAGACAGATGAAATAGATAAAGGTGAACTAGAGGACCCACAGAACGAGAAAGAAGTCCAGGCAGTTACAGAGGAAGGTGAGAACTCCCAGCCAAACAGGCAGACGCCTGACCAAACAGCCGAACAAGCAGGCAACTGGCGCACACCTTACCTAGACTGGCTACGCCATAACAAGCTACCAGATGACAAGAAGGAAGTGAGAGCTTTCAGAGTGAAGGCCTCCAGATTCATACTTATTGATGATATATTATTCAGAAAGTCGCTAGCAGGCCCCAACCTACGGTGCCTGGACAAGGAAGAAGCACAGACTGTGTTACATGCTCTCCACAGTGGCGAATGTGGAAACCATGCAGGGGGCAGGAGTCTGGCAAATAAAGCTCTCGGACAGGGATACTATTGGCCTACAATGAAGGCAGATGCAGCAGAGTATGCACGAAAATATGACGCCTGCCAGCGCTCAGCACCAATGATCCATCAGCCAGCAGAGCCCCTGCACCCTATCATTTCTCCCTGACCATTTATGGCAGGGGGCATGGACATAGTAGGCCCTCTACCACAAGCCACAGGAAACAGAACCTGGATGCTAGCAATGACAGATTACTTCTCCAAGTGGATAGAAGCAGAAGCATTCACAGAGGTAAAAGATAAACAGGTCATTTCGTTTATAAAACGAAACATCATTTGCAGGTTTTGTATCCCATCAGAAATCATATGTGAAAATGGTTCACTATTCATCTCCAACGATACCGAGGGATACTGTGCCAGGTGGAACATCACCTTAAAAAAGCCAGCGCCTAGGACTCCGAAGTCCAACGGGCAAGCTGAATCCAACAACAAAATCATTATGGACAATCTGAGAAGGAGGTTACAGGAGTTAGGAAGAAAGTGGGCAGATGAATTGCCACTAGTGTTATGGTCAGACAGAACGACACCAAAGATAGCAACAGGTCAAACACCCTTCAGCCTGGTGTTTGGCGCAGAAGCAGTCATTCCGTCAGAAGTTCTAGTTCCCACTCACAGGTATGAAAATATGACAGGGGAACTGAACAATACAAAGATGATCAGAAGCCTGGACACAATTGACGAGCTGCGAGCAAGCGCAAAAATCCGTCTGGCTGCCTACAAACAGTCTGTGGCCAGGAGTTATAACAAGAATGTGAAAGTCAGGCTCCTGGAGGTAGGAGACCTGGTTCTCCGAGAAGTGTTTCAAAACACCAAGAATCGAAAAGCAGGCAAATTCGCCTACAAATGGGAAGGACCATACCAGGTAGAAGGAGTTGTTGGCCATGGCGCATACAGACTGATGACTATGGACGGTCAAATCATACAACGCCCATGGAACATACTTCACCTGAAGAGATATTACTTTTAATAATAAGTAGACTTTAGCTTTTAGAATGATGTACTATGAAAATCCAAATCACTTTTAAAGTTAAAATAAAAATCCGGTAGTAGGCATATGATCGGTCCGTTTCGTGTTCACAATTGAATAAGTGTTGTCGTTGGGTCACGTCCGAATCAAAACACAATTTATAGCTTCACAAACAACTCTACAATTAGTAAAGAGGCAAGTAAAGGTCGGATCCCAAGGGACGGGAATTGAGATGAGATTTCTATTGAAACTAGTGGTGTCTTAGGGGTGTCACAATTTGGGTTGATGTAGAAGGTCACTAACTAAAATAGCAATGAAAATAAACAAGCAAGATAAATTAAAAGGGTTGTAAACAATTGATAAAAAGCACTAGGGTGTCATGAGGTCATAGGGGAATCATGGGAATTGATCATACAAACATGTTCTCAAATTATAAGCAAGCAATTATTGTTGTGATGGATTGAGTTGGGTTATATCTTACAATCCTAGGAAAGTTTGGGTCCCGGAGCCGAATCGATTAGATTGTACAACACCTACAAGTCGACTTAATCTTCCCTACTCAACAACATGCATGGTCTAATGAGACTCGAGTTGGTTTATGTCTTACAAGTCTCATTGAAAAGGTAGGTGATGGGTAAAAAATTCAAGGATTCATAGGCTCGCATTTCATCAAACATAACATGTGCATGAGCTGAGATCAAAACAAGCAAGCAAATAAAACATGAAAGCATATGAATTTAAGCATGAATCATTCCCCATGTTGGTTTCCCCTAATCACCCATTAACCCTAGTTAAGAGACTACTCACTCATTATTATGTTGATCATGCTAGCAAGGTTGTCAATTATACCAACAAAATGAAACATGATGAACAAATGAAAGTAATTAACAATAATTAAAAAGGGATTAAGAGGATTATACCTACTAATGATTCCAATAATAAAGCAAAGATAAAAGAAGTACTTGATGCTTGATTGAGAGGTTGTCAATCTCCCAATAATAACCCAAATAATCTTCAATTACCCAAAATAAAGGATGAACAAAAGAGAGATTAAGGAAATAAAACTTGTATTAAAACTTGATTAATTGTTGATTACAAAACTAAAGAGAGATTTGATTGATATTAACTACTCTAATATTTGATAAGAAGAACATCCTCTTCTAATTAGACTAATGGGGTATTTATAGTGGAAATTATGGGGATGCATTAGGGTTACCTAAGGGCTAAACTAGTAATTACACTTTTTAGATTGAGCAGGGAGGAGCCGGTATTTTTCGAAGGAAGGGCTTCTTTGTAGCTTGGAGAAGACGAAATTGCGCTGTACAGGAATCCGTGCGTTTTGGAGTCGGGACGGGCGGATTCTGGCGGTGGAACACGGGCGTCTTCAAGGGAATCCGGGCGGATTCTGGTGGCTGCTAACCCGAGCGTCTTTGAAGGAAAACGCATGGATTGTGCTTGTGGAGGACGGGCGGATTGTGGAGAAACCGCACGGATTGTACCTCAGCAATATTTCTTCTTCTTTTCTTCCCTTTTCTTCATAAAATCCTTGGGGATTTCCTTGGGGACTCAAGGATCCTTTCTCAACATTGCTCATCTACTATAATATGTACAAAGGCCTTCTAATCTTGTCTCTCCTTGATGCTTGGTCATTGGATTTGATCAATTTAGTCTCGTTTTGCAATGAAAATGCAAGATTTGCACTCCTTTCCTACCAAGGGATCAAAATCTCAAAGAATATGCAAAACAAAGAGCTAAAGACAATAAATGACCCAAATATGCACTAAAAAGCATGGGAACAAGGCTAATTCGGGGGCTAAATATGCGCTAATTATGGTCACATCAAATATCCCCAAACCGAACCTTTGCTCGTCCCGAGTAAAGAGGTGACAAAGACTAGGACCATTTTTTAAACTAACCTAATAACATAGCCGATATGAGACACTTAGCGGGTCTCACTCCGCCCCTTCAACTCACAACAAGACAACCATGAGGTAGGATGCCTTCTTGCAAGGCAAGGTGGGTCTTGCCAAAATGGCGACACATCCAAACATTAAGCACACAAAATCAAATAATGGATGCATCTACAAAAGGAATAGCCACTTCCTCATCAAGTGACGGAGGCACTAAAGAGGAACAAATTTAAGAGCATGTAATCTTTCACAAATACTAGTTCAACAAATTACTAAGGCTAAGAGGATGGCACTAAATCACCTCCAAATGGTGTTAAACTAGACTACTTTCGTCCTCAATTTCCAAATGCTTTCGTCAAGAGCGATCGGATGGTGGTGGGATGATGATCCCTATGATGCTAGTAGCATATGACATGACAAGTCTCGAATTCTCTACAAAAGTAAAGGTCATGGATCGTCCCAAGCTCGACAAAGTGGCTTGACAAAAGGCTTTTTGGGAATGAAATGCTCAAATCGTTATACACAACGGGTGGATATGACTAGTATTCAAAAATTGACCTCATTCAACTTTCACATTTCAAAAATTTAAGATGGGGTTTGTCCCTTCCGGGCTAGTGTCCTTTGCTTTCGCCAATCCCTTATTAGGCAACCGGTTAACCTCTAGACAATAGCTTTTCGGGGTGATAGTCACTCTGTCTCTGGGCGGTCGAATTCACAACCGTGTGGGGGCCCAATTCAATGGATCCCTCTCCAAAGCACATCGAAGTGGTACGCCTCCATCAAAACAATTAACTTTCTCATCATTTCAACATTTCATAACATTTGAGGTTTCCTTGGCAATAAATTACTTCCACATGACAAAATTCTTTGAAATGAGCACTTCAAGCTTATTGATAGAAAATATTTTTGGGTTGCCTTACCACAAGGTCAATCAAGGTCACCTAGACAAGTTAACCAAGTCCACATCGCATCACGGGGTTGGATAGGTGACTCACATGCAAACCCTTGACTAGGCTTTGGGTCATGGGTCAAAAGACACTAGTATGACACTATCTAGGGTGTTTTACAACCATTCTAGTAGGCAAAGTCTTAAGTTGAAAAAGTATTTGTAATGGCTTAGTTGCTCTTGTCAAAGTTCCCAATTAGGCACTTTTCAAAACTTTTTATCTAAATGCAACTACATGCCATGATGCAACTAATATATTCATCCTAATGCAAGTGATTCTACCAACTAATATGACATATAATCTAAATGCAAGTCCTAATTTCACATTGTTATACCGCATCAATCAAAACAAAGCCACATAGTCATTAACATAAAGAGGAAAAAGGAGATTGGAAAGATCATACCATGCGGTCTTCAATATCCTCATGTCTCGGATGTGGCGTAGTCAATCAATGTGAATAAGGATAGAACAAACACAATATATACAAGACGATATATACAAGACTACATTACAAAGGGAATAAACATGTTTTTGGCTTTTCAATTTTCAAATTTTTATGGATTTTCGAAATTTGACAATTTTTTTTTTGGATTTTTTGAATAAGAGTTAAGTGTTAGAATTCCCCATCCCCACACTAATATGGGCATTGTCCTCAATGGCCAAAATGATGAGAAATTATGCAAAGATGATGCATGATTTCTACACTAAATGCAATCTACACTAGTCTACACTACATGATGCATGGTTTTTGTTTATGACGGAGAGGATAATTTAGATTACCTCCCGTTGTGTATGCATTAACTTCCCCAAACCGAGTTAGACACTATTGCTAATGTCCTAAGGATGGGTATAGTTCATGCACACACTATGCAATGCATGAATCTAATTTGTCATTTTGGATTTTGAAAGTGGGAACAATAAAATGAGAACACCTCAATGGTACCGAGGTGTGAGTCCTCTATGGTGCTAGGATTACTCCAACAATGATCGAGAAAAATAATTAAAACAAAGAGAGAAATAGACAAACCTTGAGAGAGTAGGAGCCTCCAAAGCTTGCTAATCTTCCATCATATCATCACTACCATCACTTTCCTCATTAGAAGTGGTCTCATTGCCACTTCCCTCTTCATTTGCTTCTTCACTTTCTTCTTCACCTTGCTCATAATCTTGCTCATCATCCTCTTCTCCTTCTTCACTTGCTTCTTCATCAATGTTATCATCAACTTCTTCATTACCAACAACCTCATTATCACCCGGAACAACCCTAGATGCACCCGGAAATAGGACTTCTTTATCCGCCCAACTAGGCAAAGGACAAGAAGGATCAAGTAGTCCTTGCCTAGCTAAGTGTAGGAGGGGTGGATATTGAGCCAAGTAAGCATTTTTCCGATCCTCAAAGGCTTGCTTGTGCATTGCTTGCATGAGAAGAGTCAAATAATCATTTCTTGCTTCAACGCCATCGGGCTTGAACTCTTGGTACTCGAAAGGGTAGGGTGGTGTGACAATGGAAGAGGAGGGTATTTCAAGTTCACCCTTTTGTTGTCGGATAATATACTCGGCCTCTTTTGAAAGGGGAAGTAGATAATTGGTCCGGTGGACGCTTAGACGACAAATCTTTGAAGGCAAAGTAAACGATCTAGCCTCACTAGTGAGCCATCCATACTTGGTGTCAAGAGGGTTATGGGCAACCCACTTGTACTTGTGTATCATAGTATGCATATCAACAAGATGACCACCCTCTTTCGCCTCATACTTGTTATCTTTGTTGAAGTTAGGATCAAAGTATTTAGCTAGGATAGTGACTAGGCCGTCATTCACAATAACGGTAATGCCTTTCTTCCCACAATCAATGTTGAGCCATCTATCTACCAAAAGCCTTAGAGAGTTGAAAGGCTTGGTGTGTACTCTTCCAATGTTCAAAGCCGACTCAAGAAGAACAAAATCAAGTTTGGTGAAATGGTTGGTATCTTTTCTTGCAATGATGGTGTTTCCTATGACCTTGTGCCATACTCTTATGCCCGGATGGTGGACTAAAAGAGCACGACTCGCATGAAAGTCCTCAAATTTCCTTCCGGAAATTGCCTCCCAACGAGGGTCGGGGTCATACTTTCCAACATTCTTAAAATAACTCGGCTCATCACTAAGACCCAAAGCTTCACCCATTTCCTTAAAGGAGATGCATCTACTAACATTAGCTAGACGAAACTCGAGGTTCTCCCTAGTCTCAACTTTGTTGACTTTCAAAGAACTCAAAAATTCCAAGGTAAGGGAGGGGTATGTCAATTCTTTTGATTCAAACAATTTCTCCAACCCCATGGCTTTAAAGAAGGCTCTAGTTTGCTCAAGGACACCCAACTTATCTAAGGTATCTTCACAAATAAACTTGGTGGATTGAAATGATTTTCTAGCAAACTTGGCAAAAGTGTCTCTATGGGTTTTGGAAATAAAAGTTACCTCCGGATAGTGCAAAAGTTGATCAATTTCCGGAGTAGTAGATGTTGTTGCTCCCATAGAAGGTTGTTGTTGTTGTTGCACTTCCAAGTTTGGGTTTGCTACCACCATAGTCAATGCTTTCTTTGCTTGAAGACTCTTTTGCCTTAATGAAAGTGTCTTTGCCTTTGGTGCCTTTGCCTTTGTTGCCTTTGTTGCTCCCTTAGTCCTTGCCATTGATGAATTAAACCAAGAAAAGAGTGAAAAATCTTCAATTTGTAGTGTACCCAAATCGATTTAAAGGTGAAAGGCTTTGCCTTTATGAATTCAAAAATCGACTCAAAGGTTGAAGATTTTGTGCTTGGTTTTGATTTTTATTGAAAAAGGAGTGATTGATTTGTTGTTAAAAGGATGTTTTGATTTGATTTTGGTGAATGTAGTTGAGGAATTTTGTTTTTGTGATGGAGAGGATAAGGGTTTTGAGTAGAGTTATGAATGAAGGAATGAAGAAATGAAGGTGGGAGGGGTTTTATAAAGCCCGAACAATTTGAACTGCAGGGGCAATCCGTGCGGTTTCTACTCGGGACGGGCGGATTCTGCCTTTTCTGGGTTGGAAAAAACTCGCCTAAAGACGGGCGTCTTTCAGTGAAGACGCTCGGATTCGTAGACACGGGACGGGCGTCTTCTGCAGAAGACGGGCGGATTCCTTTACAGGGATTTTGCTTGTTTTCTTCAGCCAAAAAGACGGGCGTCTTTCCTTCAGGACGGGCGGATTTTTTAAGACGGGCGGATTTGAATGTAGGACGCCCGGATTCGCTGACAGTCAAAAATTTCAAAAGTTCAGCTCATTTCAGGACGTGCGTCTTCTACCCAACAAGCCCGGATTCTTGAAAACGGGCGGATTCTCCTGAATCTGCTCGGATTCGACCCCTTTGTACCCGGATTCAGTTCCATCCGTGTACAATGCATATCCCTTGTCATTCTTCCATTCTTCAAAATATCTCGTGTTCTTCATTGTGGGTGCACTACTAAGTCATGGATAGCCTAGGCAATTGCCATCCCCACACTAAGCTAAAGCACTACACATCAATTGAAATCATTAGTCCCTCACTCACTTCTCTCAAACATGACAATTATCTTGATCAAAGTATAAAAATCCAAAAACAACAAAAATGCAATATAAGGATTGAAATGCAAGTTAGGGAGTTAGAAATATATACAAATGGTGGTTTAGGGAGGACTCCACCAAACTCTCATTCTTGATGAGATGTCAAGGGGGCATGTTCAAGGTGTTGTTGATGTTGCTCAACACCTTGAAAAAGTAATCAAAAGCTTGTTCATTATCATGGTAGAGGTCTTCAATAGACCTTGGCCCTTGTTGTCGGTCTTGATCGATGGCATTACCAATGTAGGGATTAAAAATCCCTTCAAATTCGTCGTCCCAAAGACCACAAACTTCATTAAGTTGATCATTGAAAATCTCTTGATTTGATGGATACAACTCTTCCAATTTCTTTTCTTGGCCAATGAGGCCATCCTCTTCTTCTTTGCTTGATTTTGATGAGCCTTGTAAGCTCTCCTTGTCACAATTCACTTGCTCTTTGAATGGAGCATCTTCAATTTTCTTCTTCCATTGGAGTTCCGACTTCTTCCTTTCATCCTTCCGACTATAATGATCGATCATAAAACACGGTTCATGCAAACGAGGAGCTCTCATAGTTTTGTCAAGATTAAAAGTTATACTCTCATCTCCCACTTCTAGAGTGAGCTCACCATGTTTTACATTAATCACCGCACCCGCGGTGTGTAAGAAGGGTCTTCCAAGAATGATTGGAATGTTGGAATCTTCCTCCATATCAACTATGACAAAGTCCACCGGGATGAAAAACTTCCCAATTCGTACGGGAACATCTTCCCATATCCCTAATGGTGTCTTCGTCGATCTATCGGCCATTTGGAGTGTGATATTGGTGCATTTAAGCTCTCCCATCCCCAACCTTTTACTTACTGAGTACGGCATAACACTCACACTAGCCCCTAGATCACATAAGGCTTTGTTGATCGTGGTGTCGCCAATGGTACACGGTATTGAGAAGCTTCCCGGATCCTTTAGTTTTGGAGGTGAACTCCCTTGAAGTATTGCACTACTCACCTTAGTGAAGGCGATAGTCTCAAGTTTCCGGATCGACTTCTTCTTTGTGAGGATATCTTTCATGTATTTCGCATAGGCCGGCACGTGATTGATTAATTCCGTGAAAGGAATCGAGACTTCCAAATTCTTCACAATTTCCATAAACTTTCCAAGTTGGTCATCAAATTTGGGCTTGGCTTGGCGACTTGGAAAAGGAAGTCTAATCACAATGGGCTCCTTCTCCTTGACCTTGTCTTCATTTTTCTTTGAAATTTCTTCTTTTGATGATTCTCCATCTTTGGAGTTTTGCACAATTTCTTCCTTATCACTAGCTTCCACAACTTCACCCTCAACTTGCTTCTTCGGTGCTTCATACCTTGTACCACTTCTCAAGTGAATGACACTAACCGTTTCATGTCTTGGGGGATTAATTTGAGGTGGTAATTGCCCCTTTTGTCTTTGTGAGCTTGAAGATGCTAGTTGAGTCAATTGGGTTTCCAACATCTTGGTGTGAGCTAGGATGTTGTTGATGGTGGTTTCTTTTGCTTGACTATCTTTTTGCATTGAGTGAAAAATTCTTGTTGATTCTTTTGCATTTGGAGGACCGCTTTTTTAACATCAAAACCTTGGTCATTTTGGTGATTGTATGGATTTTGATTTTGGTAACCTTGTTTTTGGTTGAAAAAGGGTCTTTGATTTTGGTTTCTCATAGGAGGTGGGGTGTATGTTGTTTGAGGGTTTTGAACATTTTGGCTTTTGTATGAGAGATTTGGATGGAATTTGGTGTTTTCATTGTAATAATTGGAATAAGGGGTACCACTCTTGTATGCTTGGAAAGCATTTACTTGTTCAATTGTTCCCCTACATTCACTTTGATCATGTCCCAAAGTTCCACAATTCTCACATATCCCACTTGGGATTGATGAAGATGCCGTCATGGCATTAACATGATGCTTTGGTGATTTTGAGGCTTCTTCAAGTCTAGCCATAGCTTTTTCAAACTTCAAATTGATTGTGTCAATGTGAGCACTAAGTTGAGCACCTAATTGAGTAACGGAGTCCACTTCATGCTTTCCTCCTCTAGTAGCCTTGCGAGGTCTACTATATTGTGAGTTATGGACCGCCATTTCCTGAATTTTGTTCCATGTTTGATTGTCATCAACTTCGATGAACATTCCATTTGATCCCATGTTGAGAATGTTCCTTGAATCTTCATATAAACCGTTCCAAAATTGTTGTACCAAGAACCATTCGCTAAGTCCATGGTGAGGACATGAGCGACAAATTCCCTTAAACCGCTCCCAAGCTTCATACAAAGATTCTTCATCCCTTTGCTTAAAACCCGTAATTTGAGCTCTTAGCATGTTAGTCTTTTCCGGTGGGTAGAACTTTTTGTAGAAAGCTAGAGCCAACTTCTTCCACGAATCTATTCCGAGAGTGGCCTTATCAAGGCTCTTCAACCATTGTTTCGCGGTGCCAATTAGAGAAAAAGGAAATAAGACCCATCGAATTTGGTCTTGAGTTACACCGGTTTGAGAAATCGCATCACAATAGTCACAAAAGGTTTCCATATGAGAATGAGGGTCTTCACTAGGCATCCCCCCAAATTGGGTCCTTTCGACTAATTGGATAAAGGCGGATTTGGCAATAAAATTTCCGGTTAGATGTTGTGGTGTGGGAGTACCATTGGGTAGGTTCTCCTCGGTGGGTACGGAATGTGATGAAAACTTAGGCATTGTAGGTTGATTTTGTGGGGTATTTTGTAATGGGTTCTCCTCACCTTCTCTTGCAAAAGGGTTGATGAACTCAATAGTTGGTTGAATAACCTCACTAATACCTCTCAAATTCCTCCTAGCAAGTCTCCTATTAATTGTCAAAGTTCTTTCAATTTCAGGATCAAAAGGTAACAAATCACCTTGTGACCTTCTAGACATGCAAAATATCAAGCAACTTGAAAATAATTAGAACAAACCTTGAGGAGTTTTACTTCCCCAAGGCAAAGAAAGACAACTAATAACAATATAAGAAAATCTAAATCAAGCTAACACCGTCCCCGGCAACGGCGCCATTTTTGATCGGTTCGTTTCGTGTTCACAATTGAATAAGTGTTGTCGTTGTGTCACGTCCGAATCAAAACACAATTTATAGCTTCACAAACAACTCTACAATTAGTGAAGAGGCAAGTAAAGGTCGGATCCCAAGGGACGGGAATTGAGATGAGATTTCTATTGAAACTAGTGGTGTCTTAGGGATGTCACAATTTGGGTTGATGTAGAAGGTCACTAACTAAAATAGCAATGAAAATAAACAAGCAAGATGAATTAAAAGGGTTGTAAACAATTGATAAAAAGCACTAGGGTGTCATGGGGTCATAGGGGAATCATGGGAATTGATCATACAAACATGTTCTCAAATTATAAGCAAGCAATTATTGTTGTGATGCATTGAGTTGGGTTATATCTTACAATCCTAGGAAAGTTTGGGTCCCGGAGCCGAATCGATTAGATTGTACAACACCTACAAGTCGACTTAATCTTCCCTACTCAACAACATGCATGGTCTAATGAGACTCGAGTTGGTTTATGTCTTACAAGTCTCATTGAAAAGGTAGGTGATGGGTAAAAAATGCAAGGATTCATAGGCTCGCATTTCATCAAACATAACATGTACATGAGTTGAGATCAAAACAAGCAAGCAAATAAAACATGAAAGCATATTAATTTAAGCATGAATCATTCCCCATGTGGGTTTCCCCTAATCACCCGTTAACCCTAGTTAAGAGACTACTCACTCATTATTATGTTGATCATGCTAGCAAGGTTGTCAATCATACCAACAAAATGAAACATGATGAACAAATGAAAGTAATTAATAATAATTAAAAAGGGATTAAGAGGATTATACCTACTAATGATTCCAATAATAAAGCAAAGATAAAAGAAGTACTTGATGCTTGATTGAGAGGTTGTCAATCTCCCAATAATAACCCAAATAATCTTCAATTACCCAAAATAAAGGATGAACAAAAGAGAGATTAAGGAAATAAAACTTGTATTAAAACTTGATTAATTGTTGATTACAAAACTAAAGAGAGATTTGATTGATATTAACTACTCTAATATTTGATAAGAAGAACATCCTCTTCTAATTAGACTAATGGGGTATTTATAGTGGAAATTATGGGGATGCATTAGGGTTAACTAAGGGCTAAACTAGTAATTACACTTTTTAGATTGAGCAGGGAGGAGCCGGTATTTTTCGAAGGAAGGGCTTCTTTCTTTGTAGCTTGGTGAAGACGAAATTACGCTGTACAGGAATCCGTGCGTTTTGGAGTCGGGACGAGCGGATTCTTGCGGTGGAACACGGGCATCTTCAAGGGAATCCGGGCGGATTCTGGTGGTTGCTAACCCGAGCGTCTTTGAAGGAAAACACACGGATTGTGCTTGTGGAGGACGGGCGGATTGTGGAGAAACCGCACGGATTGTACCTCAGCAATATTTCTTCTTCTTTTCTTCCCTTTTCTTCATAAAATCCTTGGGGATTTCCTTGGGGACGCAAGGATCCTTTCTCAACATTGCTCATCTACTATAATATGTACAAAGGCCTTCTAATCTTGTCTCTCCTTGATGCTTGGTCATTGGATT
The DNA here is from genome assembly GCF_048544455.1 of Silene latifolia. Lineage (NCBI taxonomy): Eukaryota > Viridiplantae > Streptophyta > Magnoliopsida > Caryophyllales > Caryophyllaceae > Silene > Silene latifolia. The sequence continues at coordinate 55,189,067 of NC_133536.1, forward strand.
CGATCAATTTAGTCTCGTTTTGCCATGAAAATGCAAGATTTGCACTCATTTCCTACCAAGGGATCAAAATCTCAAAGAATATGCAAAACAAAGAGCTAAAGACAATAAATGAGCCAAATATGCACTAAAAAGCATGGGAACAAGGCTAATTCGTGGGCTAAATATGCGCTAATTATGGTCACATCAGCATACTGCCAATTTCACTTTTATTTCTGGTGTTTATAGCTCTTTTAAAACTTTAAACTACTATTAGGTGGTGTGGTCTGGCAGCGTCCTGGGGCCACAATTGCTCTGGTACCCCATGAGATGGCGACAGGTACTTCACATCATTTTAATAGATGTTCTTATTTTCAGGCTTCTCTAAGTACATCACTTTGAATCCTAGTGTCTATGGTACTTTGAAAGGATTTCTAGCAGGACTGTCAACTGCCAACGCTGGGTGACAAGGCACATGGCACTCCAACATGCCTAACCTATTTTCTCCACAAGGAGCACCCTCACCAAAGTGATTGTGGAACATACGAAAGGGAGCCTGGTTGTGGTGAATACGCTTACCCAGCTACCCCTGATACCACCCCCTGGACGTAGCTCGCACTAATCACAATTAATCAGGGCCCCAGCATGCATGCACACGAACATGGAACGTAGGGATATCTGCGCTACCAGAATCCTGCAGCGTCCCATTGGTCCTCGAACTATGATAAACTTGCCTAAATTACGCCCCTGCTGGCTTTAAACGTGATGAACACACCTTGCGTCATGAACAAGGTTAAGTAGTCCAAAACTGCGGCATATGCCTAAATCAGCCATCCAGGCGACACTAGACTAGCTTAGTGCGGATCACCTATTCAGGCTGACCAGGCTGGTCTAAATCAGCCTCCTAGGTTGACACGGCCACTCCTCCTTACATTGCGGCATATGCCTAAATAGGCCATCAGGCTGACACGGCAGCTAGCTGAGTCAGAACGTCGACCTTTTCAGGTAGACAGGACTCGCCTAAATCAGTCAAGCAGGCTGACACGGCAAACTTCCTAAAAATAGGAAAAATAAGTAACAAGCGCACGATATGTAAAACTAAAACCTTGCCAAACTATGACAATGGGCATTTCAAAACATGGCCAAAATACGGCCCCAAGTTTAACCGCCACCTTGGCGGAGCAACCACAGAAAGAAAGTTTTAAAACTTACAAAGTCTGCCACCTCTGGGCCAGACTGCCAAAAAGTTCATCAAAACATAAAAATACTTAATTATCGGTCACATTAATGACCTCCACCTCTGGCATCTCCTCTGCTTGCTGACCTCCCGTTTCAGGTGCCGCACCAGCTTGCACATCCTCAGCTGCCATAGCTTCCTGAGCTCCGTCAGCAGCATCCTGGGACATTCCAGCGCCATCCCCAGCAGCTTGCTCAGCCAGCGCAGGAGAATTCACCTCCCCAACTTCAAGCATCAGCACGCTCAGATCAAGTTGGGTGGGGTAGAGCATCTCCAGCTGCTTCTCCTCTTCCTCTATAGTCTGCTGGGTAGGAGCCTCCACAAGAGCAGCACGCATCCCGCTGATCTTTCCCCGCCAGGTAGCATAGGCAACAACATTGGTGGCCAGGGAGATTAGCTCGCTGATCTTCTCATCAGAGCGCTTGAGGGAGTCAGAAAAAGTGTTGCACACCGCTTGAGTGCGAGCCAGCTGATCAGCCCCCTCCTTCAGCTTCTTCTTGGTGACAGCAAGCTCAGTCTTCAGCTCCACCACTCGCTCTTTCAGATCAGCCCGCTGCTGCGCCAGATCAGCAATAGTCCCCTTCAGCTCCTGGTTCTTGACGTTGGTAGCACGGCTAGTGGTCTGCACTATGTTGATCATTTTCCTGTTGTAGAGTGAGTTGGAGGGTGCAGGGGCGGGAAAAATCAGAAGTCAGCAAGAAAGTTGAAAGATAAAATCTAAACAAGAGAAGACAAACAGGTAGAGGACGAAGAATATTTACCATGAAAGCATTGTGCACGTCATTCTCAGCCATCTCCTCTGGGGAGAACTCCGAAAACGTCTCCTCAACAGGAGGGAAGAGCAGCTGGTCAATTTCCGGCCAATATGGCACCTTGTCCACATTCCCAAAGCCCTCTGGGAAGTGAGCAGTGATGCCTCCGCTGGATGAAGCACGTGGACTGGCAGGAGGAGTAGGCGGATGATGAGATAACGGGTCGACCTCCAAGGGCTCACGTGCAGCAGAACTGGAAAGCGTGGGAGGAGTCTGGAAGGAGGCAGCAGGAGCACTCCTCTTGGAGGAGAGGCCACATCGGGCGTGTGAGAAGGTCTCTTTCTTTTGGCACTTTGGAGGATGATTTCTAATTGATCAACTTTTGAACCTGTAAGCATATATAGTCTCAGACGACAGAATGCTTAAAATGTCAGCAGAAATAGCATGCAAATTAAAACGGCTGTAGAAGTCTTACCAGAAGACATACTGTGAGCCGACTGAGGAGGATTGGAGGAGCAAGGAGGTGAAAAACCAGGAAGCAGGTCTGGGAACTTTCTCTCGATTCGGATATCTTTGAACGACTTGCTGCGGCGGTGATCTTGGCACCAATACGGGTAAGGTCACAGGGGCCTGCACGAAGACGATGAAGTAAGCTAGTAAGCAGCGAGATAAAATAAATCAGGTGACAGGAAGGCTACTTACTCGAAGTTAGAACCCATTTCTCGAAAATATAATCAGCAGGAGGCTGGATGGAATCCTTCCTCATGTAGAAGAAGTCCTCAAACCATTTCTCATCACGGGATTTTGACACGTGTCTGAAGGGAGCCTCTCCGCGGCCCCGGAATGAAAATTGACCCCTGCCCAGGGATCTGATGTTGTACATGTGGGCTAGGTCGTCCAGAGTGACAGATTTACCAGTATTCTGACCGGCGGCAAGAGAATAGAGAAGAACTCTCCAAATGGCAGCAGAAATTTGTGTCATGGCAAAGTTGTTGGTGAAGATGAAGTCTTGAACAAGTTTAGGGAAAGGAAAACGGAGGCCGTATCTAAATGGGTACAGGTAAAAACTAACCCACCCTGGACGGAGGGCGTCGGCTTTCTATCCCGGTTCAGGAATGGCAATGTCCACCCCGTCACTAAGACCAAGCAGATTCTTGATCGTGGGGATGTCGGCCGCAGTCAAGGCGGAGTCACAGTCGTGGGGGTGCTTAAAAAGTCCCCGAGAAGGAAAGGTGGGGTCGAGATTACGGTCAGAGGGTGTGGAGGATTGTCGAGTTTTGCCCATGGTGGAGGAAGAAAATGAAAATTAAAAGAAGAAAAGAGGGTGGATTACCTGATGAAAGAGACGGGGAAAAGGAACAGTGAAGCCGGCAAAGGATAAATAAGAAGGAAGGTTGAGGGTTTAAGAGAGAAGAGTATTTTTTGAAATGATTTGAGATTAATGAAAAGTGGAAGGTGGAGGTTGGAGTTATAAAGAGGAGAGAGGGAGTTGAGTGCGAGAAAAGAGGAGTAGGGCGGCTGACATGATGGATTGCATGGGAAGGAGTGTAAAAGACGGCTTAGGGTTTTTAGCATTCGATTACGTAAATTTCTTGTTCGATACCTGGAAGCGTACTTCACAAGAAATTTGGGGCAAACTGTTTGGGCTAAAAATAGCATGACAAAGGAGGCCCACTTAATAAAATAAAAGCTATGGGAGGAGTAATAAGGAGGAAGGGAGCCCGCGATTGGAGAAAAGGGAAAACGGGCTCAAGGGAGATCAGGAGCCCATCATAGAAGGCGTCCGGATTTAGGAAAGAGGAGATAGGGAGAAGATAGGGAGAAGTTAGGGAGAATTTAGGGAGATCAGGGAGAATTGGGAAAGGCGGCCAAGTATGGAAAGAGTTCTTATGGAAATTATATTCCCTTTCCATATTCGAAGTAGGACATATCTAGGGTTCTTACCCTATAAATAGCCAAGGAAGCAAATCAAGAAGCACATTCAACACATTCGTATTCACACATCCACATTCAAGATCACATCAACACCTCGGCATATTATTATACTCAAATATACATTCGTCCAAGATCTTGCAGGCCTGACGCCTAGGGCCAGCTGGATTAGCTTTGTGCCACAATTGTAACCATCCTCCTATTCAAATAGTGCAATACTTGGCAGGGTACCGTCCCTCCCGCGGTTGTTCCCACATTGGGTTTTCCGCGTCACCAAATCTTACGTGTCAATTTACATTGCATGCTTTATTTCTTTATTTAAGTATCAACAAACGAGCAATCATACAATTAACCAACGATTAAGACCGCATTAACCCTAATCAATCAACTTGGTAAAAAATACCTAAACACCAACTATCATCTCAAAACCGCCCATAGAAAATTCTAACAAATCCATTGGAAGATCAATCTGCCCAACTATCATGGATACACCCTTATATAACTTCCCACAAGACATCGACTCACCCGACGGTATACAAACCTTATCTTTTACAGACTCAAACTCTCTCAAACCTAAAAGCTTAGCATGATCCGACGATACGAAAGAATGTGACGCTCCCGAATTAAACAAAACAAAGGTAAAAACATCATTAACAAGAAAGGTACCAGTGATCACATGTGCCTCATCCTCAGCAGCTTTCCTGTCCATCATAAATAGCTTGCTACTAGTCTTTTGCCCACCTCCTTGAACTGTACTAGCTGAAGTAGGTGGCTTGGCAGCTGACCCCTGATTGTTGTTAACCGCCGGCTTTTGATATGCATTACCGCCATTGCGGTTGGACCCACGTTGTTGTTAATATTCCCTCCTTGGTTATTCCATGACCCCTCCGGTCGGTTGCTAGCATAGCTCTGAGTCGGACCCTGCGAAAACCTCCCCTGTGATGGCCTTTGACAACCTCTCCCCCCGGCACTATTACACGCTTGCCTCTTGTGGCCCATACCGCTATAGTTGAAACAAGAGATAGTCCAGCTGCTATTGCTACCACCACGACCATGTCCATAAGAGGCTCCACCACTGAAACCCAATCCCGATGAGTAAGCCCTTGCCTGGTTATGATTACCCCTCTTGTAGCTAGACTGACCACCACCCTCACTCTCAGCCTTTCTCTTCTCAGGACCCCTGTCCTTGTTCTCTTTGGCCATCTCGGCCAATCTCTCAGCTCTCCTTGCCCTCTCATAGACTTCCTTACCATCTGTAAGGACCCCAACCGGTAACTTCTCCATGATCTGATAGGTCAACCCCTTCTCAAACCGCAGTACCAAATTCTCCTGACTCAGCCCCAAGTCCTCAGCATATCTCGATTTCTCATTAAACTTGTGATAGTACTCAACCACTGTCATATTTGAAGTCATCTTGAAAGAATCAAATTCCTCCCTCAACTTACTACGAACATGTTCTGGAATAGACTCCCTGTGCATAGCTCTCTGGAACTCAACCCATGGTATAGTTGACTTTCCCTGCTTCAGATAAAGATCTAGGGCACTCTCCCTTACCTTGTCCCACTATTCTCCCGCACCATCTCTCAAGTAGAACGCATCTTGTTCCATTTTAAAATCCTCGGGACAATGAACCACTCCCAAGATGTTCCCCATCTCCCTATGCCAATTGTCAAGCAAAATTGGCGCACCAGTACCCATGTATTCCTTTGGATTGAAGCAGGATATCGTAGTGCTCATCTTATCAAAGTCTACCCCGGCATATTTGTCTTTCCCAAACCTCTTTAGGGCCTCGGTAAGCGCATCTTGATGCTCAAGCATCTTGGCAATATCATCCACACTCATCTCTTGAGCCCTAGTATACATGGTAGACTTTTTGGCGGCATATCTTTGAGCTATAAGAGGAGAGATAAATGTAAGCACATAGCCTACGGATCAAAGCATATACGACATGTACAACACTTACTCGATCCAGTAACAATACTATGCATATCTAGGTAGTTCGTACGGTTCGCAACATAACTCAGTTCGCATGGGATCCCGCCCCTATATATATATATATAGAGAGAGAGATAGAGAGATTGGATTTGGTGTTTTTGGTTCTTATGGTGAGTTGTGAGTTGGGTGAATCTCAGCCATTAGTTTAAATTAGAGATGAGTGGCCAAGATTAATCTTAGTTGTCATATAAAAGCATTGTTATTTAGTTTATTTTCTCTTTTTTTTTCTTTTTCTCTCTCTCTCTTCTTTCCCTCATTTACTCTCTAACGATTTCTCTCTCTAATTAATTACTCACATTACTGCAAACGGTTTATATAATCATCACAACTGCAAAGCGTTCCTCTATCTGCTATTATTATTGTTGTTATTCTTCTTCAACTGTTCGTCTCCTTCGCTTTTTTCTCCCGTTTTCTCTTCGCCGTTCATCATCTTCCTTCCTATTGAAGGTAATTTCATGTCATTTTCCTCTTTTATTTTGTTATTTTGTTTTATTTCATGCTTTTGTATGCTTTTTTATTCGTTTTTCAGTGTAATTATCGCTAGGTTTACTTAATCGAGTACTTTAATGTCGTTATTGCGTTTATGCGCTTTTTTCATTTTAATATTATCTTTGCATTTTTGAGTTTCGATTTTTTCCTGAATTGATTTGTATGTTCTTAGTCGTTTCAGAGTTTTCTATAGTTTTGAAGTGATTCGCATGTTCTATGTGACGCGTTGTGTTGAGAATTTTACTATTGTTGTCTCTGAGACTTTAGTTTTTGTGTTACTCATTTGTTATTCTATCGCTTAGTTTGTTGTCAAGTTATTTGTCATGTTTTAATTGTTTAATGTGTTTTTCTAGGGTTTTTGTGTTTGTTCGTGTTGTCTTCACTTTTCAAGATTTCGTTATTCCATTTGTTATCTTGGTCCTATGGTGTCTTTGCAGCGCTACTCTTGCTGTCATTGTAGTGTTTTTCCTGTGTTTAATTTTCTGTTATTCTTTTCCTGTTATTCTGCTGTTATTCTAGTGCTTTTGTTTGTTTGGCTTTGTTTTGTTTGTAGGTTTCAGCATCACTAATGGACTTAGTTTGTGAGGGATGGGCAATAAATATAGTGAATGCAGATAAATTGTTATTTGCTAGAGAGTTCGCTACTGAAAAGAAAAAAAAATTGGGATGGTTATTGGACGATAAGACTGATAAGTGCTTTGAAGTTAATGTACGAGTTCGTCATCGTAATCAATCAATGTCGGCAGTTTTAAATAGCCAGGACCTAATGGAAAGAGTTTTCGATTATTTAGAGACTACTTTGGACAAGAGCAATATGTCTCTTGTTTGTAAGAAATGGTCACAAATGTTCCTATTTCATAAAAGTGCGCCCGGTGTTCACGCCGAATATATGAAAGTTCTAACAACAAGTCACAGTCAAGGTTTTAAGATTTTGTCAAGGGGCTCGACAGTAGTTTCCAAACGATGCAAGTGCTATATGCTTGCAAGTGAGCCATCAAAGGCGGTGTTGCATGCTTGCCAGTATATATACGATCATGACAAGATGCTTGATGCACCTGTATCTGAACGGATCAGTCTAATTCACGAGTACTTTGACGCACTCGGGGACTTTCCTTCGCTTATGATCTTGCTCACCAATTGTATTATAAGTCATCGATGTTGTTGACGTTGATCGACTTTTTATGTTATGTCTGTATTTTCGGAAGTACATTTTGGTTCTTTGTGGGAAAGAATGTATTTTGGGTTTTATGTAATTGAAACCGTTTTATGGCTGTAATTTAGTACGCTATTTTGTTTTTATGAAGGCTTATGTAGGCCGTATGTAATTTTGAAACTGTCTTTGACTCTTTATTCAAAGAGGCTTTTCTTTTGATTCTCTTTCGTGTTTTAGTTTACACATCCATCATGTTCTTTTTGTGTTTTATTTCTTGTTATTTGTTTTACTAATTGTTAGTGTTTGTTATTCTCATTTGTTACGGTACTCTCATTTCAAGGCGTCATTATTAAAAAAGTCTAGTGAATACCTATTTATCATTGAAAGTGATCCTTATCTTTATTTTCGGATAGTAAAGCGAAAATGAAGTTAAGAATCAAATCCACCGCTTCATCAAAGTCTACTCAACCGTCATCATCAAATTCTCCGGGTCCGTCTCCATCCAAATCCCGTGTCACATCTCCATCAAAGAGCACTGCTTCTCAGAGAAGGAGTACTCGTAGTCAAGAAATATGTACAACCGAACCACCCACGAAAAAAACCAAATGAAAGGCCGAGACCCAACTTGCGAAATTGTCGTCTAGTCCACCCAAGACTAGTAGTAAGTTGGTTGGCAAAGTTAAGCATGAGAAGGGAATTGTGGTAAGTAGCAAGCAACCTCAGTGGAGTTGTCTGTAGAAATATCCTACCGTATGTACTCTTCGTTATTCTACTTTTATTTTTTGTTATTTAGCTATTAATATGTTACTTTTCGTGTTATTTTTTTATGCTCTCTAGTTATTTTGCTATTATTCTGCTGCTTTTGCTTATGTTATCTTAAATGTTTTAATGCATTGTATATTTTTTCCCCTTTTGTGTGCACAGTGCCGATCCATTTACTAGCTGTTGTCGGCCTGCTTTTCTTTTCAAAGTTATTGAAGCCCTCACCGAGGAGAAGAAGGAGGCTGTTAGGGAAATGGGATTCGGGGGTTTACTTGAGTTGAAGCTTTCTTCTCTCCCCCATACCATGTTCAGGGAGTTTATATATGCTTTTAGGAGTGGGAAGTATTTTGAAATATCTGAAACGGAGAAGTTCGAGTTGATTGCAGATGATGTGCACGATGTGTTTGGTTTACCAAATTCAGTGCGAAAGTGGATTTGGTTATTCTTGGGTTTCCCTTGTTCGCAGACGCATTTGAAGGAGAAGCTTTGAAGCGTGCTTGGCGTGAGAAGTATGGTATCGCCAATAACAAAAGTGGGATACCACTTAACAAAGTTCAGGAGACCCCGCTAGAGTCTCCGGTCAGTTGCGGACGATGAGTTTAAGAAGACTTTTGTTCGCTTGCCATGTCGTGTTTCCTTGCTCCGTGTCGGGTTATGTGCTTGATCTTAGACTTCTAAGCACTGTGGAAGATGTTTCTAGGATCAAGGAACTTAATTGGTGTCGATTTGTCTTCTCATACTTGGTGACTTCTATGCGTGAAGCCCTTATCGGGAGGAAAAATATTCGTTGTAGTGTAGTGCTGTTGGCTATTACCTATTTTCACCGTTACTTCTTTAGCGGTGATCAGGTGAATAATGAGCTACCGCTCATTAAACATTGGGATTTTAAGTCTTTCAATGAGAGGTTGCGGCGTGAGTCACCGCCGGTGCTCGGGCACCGAGGAGCGTTCGACGTTGCTTTCCCATTGTCTCGCCCAAACATCGTTGGCTCTGGTCAACGTACTCAACGTCGATGTCTTGTTCGGATCTACCCGATGATATTCTTTCGGATGAGCAAGTACGAGTCCGCAGCCGGTCGACGTAAGCACTGTTTGATTGTTTTAAAACAAATCATTCTAAAATGTTATTCTGTTATTGTCCTCAAGCATTAGTTGTCATCTCGCTATTATTTTACCATTATTCCATTGTTATTCCTTAGTTTTCCTCTTGTCATTCCACTTTGTTATTCTAATTTTCATTCCAAGTGTTACTCCAATGTTATTCTACTTGTTATTCTACTCTTTGCTTCACCGTTATTTATTCTGTTTGTTAGTGTCTTTGTTATTCCTTTGTTATTTTATTACTACACTTTGTCATTCTACTATTAATCCTTTGTTATGTATTCTCTTTGTTAGTGTACTATTATTCCTCTGTTATTCTACTATTTATTGTCTTGTTTTAAGTAAAATTTTGGGATTTTATGTTGACGGGATGTTCATCAACTTATCTTTGCTTAATGAGAGGGACTCTCGATTTTATACCGCCGATACTTGGAACAGGCGGAACTTATAAAGTCGAAGATGATGAAGAAGACCCAAGAAAGGCTATGGGTCAAGCACCTTCGCTAAGTTGCCCACCAAGTAACCCGACGAGTGCTAAAGAAAGCACAAACAAACGGTCGAGAAAAAGTTGGTTGTGAAGGGTCGAGAATTTGGTTGCCACCCCATCTTTCTTCACGGATCAAGTTATCCGTGAGCGGATTTAACGGGTAAAGCATGTATTGGCTATGCAAGCGGCCAATAAATCGCGATCAACTGTTCCTGAAGAACGAGCTTCCAAAAAAGCTAGACATGAAGATGCCATCATTGAACCCCCATCATTTAACCTGTTTTCTCAATTCTATGAGGAGTGTGTCGGTCATCGGATGTGCGGCCGACTATATCCGAAAAGAAGGGTGTAGCTGAAAAGAAGGGTGTTGAACATAGTCCCGTCATTCAACAAAGTGCAAAGGTGTGGACTCCACAATTGTCACCACTCGGTTTAGATTCTATTACGACGGATATCTGTGCTGACATTCAGTTTTGTTATGGAGAGCCAGCTGATGTCGGTGAGAAAGTAGTTGATGTTGGGGATATTACCATTGACGTGGAGGATGTTAACAATGATGTGGAGGACGTTAACATTCAAGTTGAAGACTATCTTGTTGATAATCCGCCAGAGGAGGTGGCTAATACTGTTGAGTGTACACCGATAGAGGTTCAAGCAACTGAAATTCCAAAGACTGATGCTTGTTTGCCTGAGACGGAGGTGATGGGTACCGGTGCAGACATTCCATTGCGTAATGACACTCAGCATTCCAGTCAAATTGGCGGTGAAGCATTCGTGACTCGAAGAGAAGAGGAGGTAGCGGATGTGGTGATGTCTTGTCATGCAGACTTGTTGCTTGGGGCTGCGTCTGAGATAGAAAAATCTGATAAACAGGATTCCGAGGTTGTGTCGGAGGCTGGTACTGTTGTTGGTGAGGCTGTCCGAGAGGACAATTGCGTTGCTGGGTTGAATGGTCCTACTATCTGTACAAGTTATTTGCTGCACTCTGCTGCACATGAGGAGCTACTGTTGTCTGTTGTGCCTCAGAATTTCGGATGCGGCTATGATTGTGGTCTGTGGCTCCTGAGCTAGTTGTCCTGTCAAAATCAATGATAACGATGGGATATGTTTTCAACCCAATGCTATTGAAGCGGAAAGAGGTTGCAGACTACTGCTTCTTGAATGATCATAATTTTTCGCAAGGGTAAGAGCTTGTTTTTTTTGTAAAAAATTTGGGCTTTCTGTTTAATATATTATACTGCTTTTTGTTCATCAAAAATATATTCATGTGACTCTTATTTTGCCTGTTTATTCGGTTTTGAAGGGATAATCTTGTCACTTGGGGTGAGGACGATTACGAATCGTGAGGATATGGAATCGATGGTTCCAGATACAATGATAATGCTTGGTGTTGTGCACTGGTGGTCCCTCTTTCTTAATGATACTTGTATAAGAGGAAGCTCAAGTCGACTTTTCTTTGGGATGGGTGCAACGGTTAGTTATTCTATCTTATCTTTTCTTTTACTTTATTTTTCATGTTTGGATCACGTTTCAACTCTTTTCTCCACTTCTTGTTTAGTATCCATTGCGGCAACTTTGTATGCCGTCGAAAGATGATAAGGCTTCCAGGAGTGATTTATGTGCGGAAGTCAAATTGTCATTTACTGTCTTTGTCAATAACAACAAGAAAGAGTGTGATCTTACTTCTGATATGGTATGTTTTCTGTACTTTGTGTGTTTTCTACTACTATTCTACTGTTAGTCTACTATTACTCTCTTTGTTATTCGATGTGTTTCGCTTTTTTAAAAGAACCACATAATTAGTAACAATTTTTTTTGGCCAAATATTTTCCCAGATTTTCATCCCAATTCTTTTGCATGAGCACTTTAGTTGTTTGTGCATCAATTTCATTTCGAAGAGGGTTGAATATCTTGATAATGTATTTCAAGAGGCGATGTTTCTTTGATGATCAACGAGGCTTGTGTACGTTTGGTGTATTGTCAAACTGCTGTAAGTCATTTATTGTGTTTTAATTTTCTCTTGGTGTTTAGCCTAGTCTGTTTAAGTATTGTTAGTAATTATGTTTTCTTTTTCCTTTTTTAAAAAAAAGGTGAACTTGATGTCTAATTTCCTGGTCCACAAAGGAGTTGCCCGAGGTGGGAAGGTTAAAGATTATAAAATTGTCAACGTCCCTTTTACCTGGCAAACGGCTGCGATTGAAAATTTGGACTGCGGTGTATATACGATGTTGCATATGCTCTTTTACCATGGAACTGTTTTTGATTGTGACTTGGGTAATTCTGATTCAAGAACCCTCTACCGCTACCGAGATCGTTGCCTTGTTGGTCTGTCTGGTCGATATGAACGAGTCCGGGGAGATGTGTTGAAAAGTTTGGAGGAGTTGAACAAGACAAGAAAGGAAACCCTGAGTGTGCTTGAAGAGAGACGGCGTATTGAGGATGCGTAAAAGAGGGCTTCTCAAAGCGGTAAGAAACGTCGTGGTTCCGGCAGGGTGAAAACTGTTGGTAAGAAGGTTAAGACGTCGCGACTGTTGTCGAGCCCGTCGCTTCTCCTCTTGTCATTGTGAAAGCACTAAATTCTCTAGAAAGACCCCTACCGCCGGCCGTCAAGTGGGAAGCGGGGTGTGGATAGCCCCGTGAGTCCAAAGTCGGCTTTGGGTAGTCGTAAAAGGGGTAAGGCAGACGACGGGTTGGGTTGCTCTATGGATTGCGGGCCAGAGGACAGTAGGTTTGTTGCGGTGTCAGATTTGTTTCGGAAGAACAAAAAATAGTTCTCTAAGATGCTGAAGGTGCGGAAGCAAGTGGTGGACTTTGTTCTTCGTGAAGACGCTCGATTTGATGAAGAGTATGTGTGGATTTTCATTTCTTTGATTGTGGTGTTTCTGTTCAATTAGTCTTTTGTTTCCCCCTTTGTTAGTCCTTTGTTAATCTTCTGTTATTATGCTGTTATTTTTGTCAACCTAGTGAGTCGTCTAATTTCACTGTTAGGTCCCTTTGTTATTCTGCTGTTATTGACCTGTTATTGTACTGTTATACCACTATTATTCCGATGTTAGTCCACTGTAATCCCACTGTCATTCCCGTTTTGTTATTCTGCTGTTATACCACTATTATTTCGCTGTTATTGTTCTGTTATTGAACTGTTAGTCTGCTGTTATACCACTGTAATCCCACTGTTCTGATCATATGTTATTTTTTGTGAATGCAGGGAGTTGTTAGTGTTGTACAACGGCGACGTCGGCGTGTTTTTGGACAAGGGGGATATTGTTTCCATTGTAGATGCAGCTAGTATGATGACAACAAGAGTGGTTGATGTTTGGTCGGTTCTTTTGAATTCGTTGGAGTTTGAGGAACGCTCAGAACCAAGCTCAATGTTTTTCGGAGTTTGTCATATGGTATTTTGTTTATTCCTTTGCTATTTTGCGTTATTACCTACATATTGTCTCACAAGTATTGATATAAAGTTAACACTTGTGCACTATTTTTGGTTGTTTATGCTTTCTCTTTTGAAAGATCCTCTTTATTCACTCTTAGAGAACTTTGATTCCTCAAGTCCTCTTGACGGTCCGCGTAAGAAGCTGTTGGCATTCTGGAATGTGTTTTTCGATTCCTGCAATGGAAGATGTCGTCTGAACTCCGACCTTGTGTTTGTGCCGATTCTGTACAATGATCACTATCTTGTTTCTACATCAACTTTTTGAATGAATCGATTGATATTTTGGACAACATGACTCACGATTCCAAGCAAATAGCCGATTACAGAAGATTGGCCGAGATTGTGGCAAACTATATGCGTGTTTTTATGGAGGGTCATAATGCTCTGAAGTCTGAAGATTGCCGCAATTTCGAAATCATTGATGTGCCTTTTAAATGGAAAAAGAAGGAACTGCTGAATTCGGAGTCGGGGTGTTTCTTGCGTTGTACACGATGGCGGAATATGGTGGAAGCGTGTTTGAGTGCAATCTTCACAACAAGATTGCTCGTCGAAGCTTCTGTGTTGAAATGTCGGCTTCCCTGATCTTGGCGGATATTAATCTTCATAGGCAAGTAGTTCTTGACAAAGTGAAGGCTTGTGAGACTGGAAGGCCGAAGACGTTGGGTTTGGCGGCAGCAAGGAACAAGTTGCCAGAAGTGCCCCCCGAAGTGCAACCCCAATCATCTGCTGGTAGTGAAGAGTCAGGCATCGTCATGAATGCAGTACCTTTGAGTGTTGTGTATCCAGGGAAGTTGGACTAAGTTAGTGTAAACTGTGTTGTTAGACAATTAGTGTGCTGTTATTGCACTGTTATTCTGTATAATTACTAGTTTATTGTGCTGTTATTCCCGTATTACTCTAGTGTTATTCCAGTGTGTACTCTAATTTAATTGAGTTTTCATATTACTTGTACTTTTTTCAAACACCATCCATTTTTACTCTAATCCCACTGTTATTCTGCTGTTATTCAGGATAATGAGCAGTTTGTTGTGCTGTTATTGCACAATTAGTCTACAGTTATTTTAGTCTAATTAAGCTTTCTTATTACCTTTGTTTTCTAGAAACACTATCTATTTCTATTCAAGTGTAAATTTAGTCAAGTGTAAAAGCAGTGGTTTAGACTGCGTTTTTGCCAGTGTTATTCTACCATTATTCTGCTGTTATTGCAGTATTACTCCGCATAATAAGCAGCTACTCTGCTGTTATTGTACTATTAGTCTACACTTATTCTGCTGTTATTCCACTACTTTAATTAAGTTTTACAAACACTATCCAATTTCTACGAAGAATATGCATTTTCTATTCAACTGTCAATGGCTGTTTTTTCTCAACTGTGATTCTATTGTTATTGCACCGTTATTCTTCTATTTTTGCACTATTATTCCGCATAACAAGTAGTTTATTCTGCTGTTATTCCACTGTTAGTCCAGCATTATTTTGTTAAAACTATTCATTTTTATTCAAGTGTAAATTTAGTCAAGTGTAAAAGCAAAGTGGTTTAGACTCGCTTTTATTACATCGTTATTCTACCATTATTCTTTTGTTATTGCGGTATTATTCTGCATAGTTAGCGAGTTATTATCTTTGTTATTGCACTATTATTCGGCAAAGACTTCTGTTATTCCAACATTACTTAAAAATAGTAGTAAATAGCACTTAAAGATAGTACTTACATAATAAACATTAACGTTCTAAAATGCTAAAGCCATTATTTTTAAAGCAATAAATATTTTAAACATATTTAAAAGCAGTAGCCCTGGACCATCATCGTTAGATTTTTATATCTTTATTCTATTCTCTGACGCCTGCGCGCCGGTCCTTGGATAGTGCTTTCAACTTCCACCGACTCATCCTCAAAAGGGTTTTTGTACGCTTCCATAAGTTCCATGGCTTCAGAATGGTGTCCAATTGCGAGAGATTGAAATATCGGCTTGAGTGTAATACTTCCTCGAGCATTCACACCAAAGCAATGAATTGATTGTCCATGTCGGCTTCCGTGTAGTTCCTATTTTTCTTTTCCTTCAACTGTCTACGCATACGTTCATTTTGAAGTTCAAAGAACCTTCAATGTGCCTTTACACTGTCGACCTCTCTTATTAAGGCCTTTTCACGGGTTTTCTTTGCCTCTAAATTTGTCCTTGTGTCGATCAACTCTATCGTGAGGGACTCTATCGTCCGTTTGGCTTCATCGATTTCCTGCCTTGTCGGGGACATTCGGCTATCGTCAGTTACGTCACTCATCCTGCAGCATTGGAAGTATGAAACTTTTTGCATTATAAAAAGATGTTTAAAATATTTCAACCAAATTAAAAGCAAACCAAAGCATAAGAAAGAGAATTAACTTTTCTGCAGCATAGAGTATAGTGTTGACAGATAAGAAAAATAAACATGAAAGAAAAATAAAGAATAGAAAGATAAGAAATTACCTTTTTGCAGAGGAGTTAAAGTTTTTTTTTGGAATGGACTTTTTCAGTGTGTGTGTTTGGTTTTTTACTCGAAGTAGCAGTAATTTATAGGGGCTTGGGGAATAGAAACAGTTTTTCTATAATAAAGTATAGAAAGATAAAAAATTAACTGTCTACCAACAAAAAAAAAGATAAGAAATTACCTTTTTGCAGAGGAGATGCAGAGTTTTTTCTTGAATACAAACAGTTTTTCTGTACTTATTCAGTGTGTGTGTTTTTTTTTTTAAAAAACCACGCAATAGCAGTATTTATAGGGGTTGGGGAATACAAACAGTTTTCCTGTAATTATATTAGATTAGGTTAGGTTAACTGTTTTTAATAAAAACTGAAAAGTGGAACTGCTTTTTATAAATATTACTAATCTGTTATTATTCAACTATTATTGTAGTGTGTAATTTGCAGTTTTATTTTTGTGGGTGGTTTGTGAAAAAACAGTCAGATAATATTAACAAAAAAAATTAAAGTAACTAGTATTAATTCTCATATAATGTAGGTCTCACTTTATTATCTAGAAGATACATTTTAGGTTAAAATGTAATTCAAACAATGACAAATAGTAAAAGTCTTTGACATTTTTAGGCGAGGTCTTTATCGTAGCATTTGTCTTTTTTGCGTCTCTTTTGTCTTTGTTAGTTCATGCATCGATTCATATTCCTGCAATTTTTGCTTAGTATTTAGCAGCTACATTAATAGCGAGAATAGCAAGTAGAATAACATTGATAGCAGTAGAATAACAACACATTAATAGCGAGAATAGCGGTAATCTAAATTTAGCGACTACTCTCTTGTTATTGCGAACACTATCCATTTCCACCAAGAATATCCATTTTCTATTCAAAAATAACAACACATTAATAGCACAATAGCAGTAGAATAATACAACATGAGCAGAGAATAGCAGAGTAACACGGGAATAATAGGGGAATAACGGTAGAATAAAAGGATAACATATTCCCGCAATTTTTGTTAGTTCATGCATCGATTTATATTCTTTTGCAATTTTTGCTTAGTATTTAGAAGCTACATTAATAGCAGAATAGCAGTGGAATAGCATTAATAGCAGTAGAATAACAACACATTAATAGCGAGAATAGCAAGAGACTAAATTTATGACTACTGTTTGTTTATTGCAGAACACTATCCATTTCCACAAAGAATATCCGTTTTCTATTCAAAAATAACAACACATTAATAGAAGAATAAAGTAGAATAAACAAATGAGCAGAGAATAATAGAGTAACACGGGAATAATAGGGGAATAAAAGTAGAATAAGAGGATAACATTAGAATAATAGGAGAGTATTAGTCCAGATTCATACCTCTTCATTTTTCGATTCTTCTTCATCATCGTCATCGAAGGGGGACTTTCAAAGCAAATGGAAGAGTACAAGTTCTCTTGTTGTGGTTCACCCACTTCTTGCGATTACCGCATCTTCGCTTCCTCTTTTGTTGCTTGGTCTTGGCCTTTTCTTTGGAGGACCTTAATCTTTTTTTGCCCTTATTCTTGGCCTTGTTTGGCGGTCGAAGGTCAATATCATTTGAAGTGTGATGCCTAGAAGAGCCTCGATTTCTGGTTTTTAGTCTTCGGTTCAATTGGTCTGTGATGTTCTCCCGAACTTTGTCGCATTTTCTGCAGATTGCTTCATGTGTTTCACAGTAGCATAACTGTCCATCACCCCGACGATTGCATAAATATCGAGACCAAACCTTTGACATCTCGGCTTTCTTGATGTCGCTTCATCAATCTCTTCTATCACCTTTCCATTTTCATCTCGGACAAGCGGCTGTAGGATTTCTTTGTCCATCGAGCAAGGACATAAGGGTCGGGTATCTGTGGACCTACCTACCATTCCACACCCACAGTATATGGCGACAAACAATGCCATGCCTCTCAAACAGCTTACATGCACATTTGCTCTCGTTAGTTTTGGTGTTAAATTCAACTCGGAAGCTCCTATGCTTCAGTCCATCACGAACGTCATGATACTCCATCGCCCCTACTGTTGTCAACCCTTCGACCCCCATGCTGCATATGGCATGTTTGACTTCATTCTGAAAGTCCGCAAAGATAGGATGGGTGTAGACATGTGAGGCATGCATCTCTACCTTCATCGGCCCTACTTTCTCGAGCATACTATGCTCATTGGCATTATCCATCCTCCTTTGTGTATGCCTTTGCTGCTCTATTGCGGAATTGTACCTCATCCAATACTCGACGAGGGTTCCAAAATGGCTTTCAAACCGCTTGAAATAGCTGTTTGAACTTTCGGATCTCTGGGTTGTTCGCAACAAACAACCTAGAGGCAGATCCCGAAAGTATGACGGTATCCACTTTTGTCTGATTGCAAAGACATACTTCAACCACCGGTTGCTTTCCATACCATGGGCTTCAATAATGATCTTCGATTCTGTTCAAATTCGTGTGGCTCGAGGTCGACATCCCACACAACGGCATTTATGTCGGTCATAAATTCCGTATCATTGCAGATTGCCCTTCCCACTTTCTCGGGCATTTTTCGCATGATATGCCACATGCGTACTTGTGGACAGAATGGTTGAAGACATTTGGGCGGGCTTTTTAATTCCGGGCACTGATGCGTAATTACACATTGAGGGTTCTTTGCCCCATTGCTTCGAGGAATTTTTTAAAAATCCACTCAAATGAATGCTGACTCTCGAAGTCAAGTAACCCAGCTGCAAACGTCATCGTCTTCTTGTTGTGGTCTACTCCGGTGAAGGGAGTAAACACCATGAAATATTTGTTTGTCCCATAAGTAGGGTCAAACGAGATCGTGTCTCCATATAACTTGTAGTTGTTTATCCCTTCCTTATCAGCCCAAATAACCTTCGTCAAGCATTTGTTCTCATCCGATCATAAGCAAAATAGAACCCCTTTGTTTCAGCCAAAGCATTTTGAAATGCCCAAAGTGAACATTTTAGCATCGTTATCCCCAATGTAACACTTGATATTTCGTTTGAAGTTTTTGAAGTCTAGCAAAGAGGCACCGATATTCTGATAACCATTTGAGTATTCCTTGAGAATTATGAAGCTCAATGTTGGACCTATGTTGAGCTTAGTATGATCAATAATGGTCCTCTTAATGTAGTCATGGACGTCCCTTGAGAGCTTCTGGAACTCCCTGTTTTTTAGAGAGTAAAGAGAGTGATTGTAAACGTCTACAAAGACATCCACAATATACCCAGCGGGTCTGTCGTCTGTTTTTCCACAGGTTCTCAACCTCATGTGCGCCTTGCAGCCACACCTTGTCAGAGCATGCTTCTTTGGCTGTCTAATTCGTCCGTCTTTGTTATCTACTGTACTCAAATTACCAGCTTCATGATTTGTTGCTTCAAGTCGCAGTTTTCTTTTCATATCCCTATACCCCTGTCTGTTACAGACCAGTGATTTGACGCTGACGCCCCCCTTATATTGCGCATTTGTGTACCTTCTCACATCAAATCCGCAAGCCAGTGCATATATGTTGTAGAACTGTACTGCATCCTCCAAGGTAAGAAAGAACATGCCACGTTTAGGCGTAAAATCACTGCTCAGTCCCCTCGGGTGTACTGCTGTAATGAAGAGTTGAAACAAACTCATCGTTTTCTTCGTCTGAACAGGTTGGGCTGGTGTATATATTGTTATTAGAAGAATCCCCAATAGGTAAGGCGCATTGTCTTCAACAATAGACACGATAGAAAGATCTGCGACGATAAATTAATATAATGAGTACGAGTCATTGGACAACAAAATCACAATAACATCACAATAACGTGATAGCACGGGGAGAGATCAACATTGCGGTAATGTTACAATAATGATGTATGATAAAAGCGGTGTGAAACAGAGGCGACAATCAATAACATCACAATAACACTAAATGTGTTTATCTTATGCTACTCTCTTATCAGTAGTATATTTTTCACGCTCAAAGACAATAATATCACAACAATAGCAAAGCATAATATCGAATAATAAAGTACAATAATATCAACATGTTTCTCTACTTTTTACAATAATAGTACAAAGTAATATCGAATAACGATTTGCTCGATTCTACTTTATTACATACGAGATAATCTTTGTATTTATTATGTTACTCTTTTGCAAGGCATATATTTCCATGTTCTTGCACAATAATAGCACAATAATATTACAATAATATCACAATAATGATCGAATAATATAATCATGTTATTCTTTATGCGGTTACAATAATAGTACATTAATATCGAATAATGATTCTCTTTTTCTCTTTTGTAATACAAGAAGCCAGGAAAGTACAATAATATCGAATAACAATTTGAGAAACACATAGAAATCAATTATTGATTTATAAACACTCAAGCTAATAATAGTACATTAATATCGAATAACGAGTTCTCTTTTTCTACTCTAATACAAGCCAGAAAGACAATAATATCGGGAATAACAATTTGAGAAACACGTAGAAATCAATAATTTATTTATAAACAACGGCGGATGAAGAGATAAGAATCAATAGCAGTATTACATGTTTCCATATTCACTGTCGAGTTGATTTCTTCGCTAACATTGTTATTGATCTCGTTGTCCATCTTTTATACCTGAAAACAGTAAAATCAAGTATTGAATTCAATTAAAATCAACGGATTTACACTAAAAATCAACGATTTTTACATTAAGTAGGTTTTTTACATTAATTCCGAAAATACGATTGAATATACTAAAAATCAACGAATTTACATTACCTGTAATTCGATTGCAGCTAAAAACCAACGATTTTGTGTAATTTTATTAGGTTTTTTATGAATTTTCTATAGCCGGCGTTCTGATTTTTGAGTTTTCTCTGTTTTTGATTTTTAGAGAGATGTAGAGAGAGAGAGAGAGAGAAAATATCGTTAGAATGAGGTTTCTGTTTTCATGTTTCAGCGCTTTTGTATTTTTCGATTTTTCCTTTTTTTTTTCTAATTTATCTTTTAATCTCAGCCCTTGATTTCCCCAACTCACAACTCACCATAAGACCCCAACTCACGAGATCCCGCCTATATATATATATATATATATATATATATATATATATAGAGAGAGAGAGAGAGAGAGAGAGAGTGTGTGTGAAGTTCAAATGAGTCCTTTATATACTTTGAGTCCATGAGTCCTTTCCACAACCCTTGGATCATGCATGGTGGAAGGTTGAGATTGAAAGGAAGAAATAAACTTAACACTAATTAATTCACTTCTCTCTCTAATTTTATTAATACATTCACTAATTCATTATCATACACAATTAACACCATTTTTTGTCTTATACTTCAGAGTTTATGAAAATTTTGTTAACATTTTTCCAGTTTCTGTTTTTTTCGTTTTTTTTTTCGAGACAAGTTTTCGACATTTTAGGATTTTACGAGTGTAATTCTAACAGAAAAAAATGTAATTTTAAGGAATGTTTACGAGAATTTTGCGTTTTACAAGTTTAACTTCAGTCTTTTTCGAGTGATTTTGATGAATAATATTTTGAATTTTTGTAATTTTATCACAAGTTATTGTAATTTTAGCATTTTACGAGTGTTATTTTAACGACAAAAGGTGTTATTTTAGTCCAGCTAATTGTAATTTCAGTCCAATGAGATTGTTATTTTAGTCGAGGAGAATGTAATTTTAGTCCAGGAAAGTGTAATTTTAGTCCAGGAAAGTATAATTTCAGTCCACTGAGAATGTAATTTTAGTCCATTGAGAGTGTAACATTAGTCCAGGTAAGTGTAATTTCAGTCCAATGAGATATCATTTTAGTCCAGGAGAATGTAATTTTAGTCCAGGAAAGTGTAATTTTAGTCCAGGAAAGTATAATTTTAGTCCACTGAGAATGTAATTTTAGTCCATTGAGAATATAACCAAGTCCATTGAGAGTGTAACATTAGTCCAATAGAAGTAAGTGTAATTCCAGTAGAAAAAGTGTAATTTTAGCAGAAAAAAGAGTAATTCTATCAAAAAAAGAGTAATTTTAGCAGAAAAAAGACTAATTCTAGCAGAAAGTGTAATTTCAGCAGAAAAAAGTGTAATTCTAGCAGAAAAAAGAGTAATTTTAGCAGAAAGTGTAATTTCAGTAGAAAAAGAGCAATTCTAACAGGAAAAAGAGTAATTCTAGCAGAAAAAGGACTAATTCTAGCAGCAAAAAGAGTAATTCTAGCAGAAAAAGTGTAATTATAGCAAAAAAAAAGGGTAATTTCAGCAGAAAAAAGAGTAATTGTAGCAAAAAAAAGTATTTGTAATTCTAGTAGAAAAAGGTGTAATTCTAAGATGAAAAAAAGTGTAAATGAAATCCAACAACGCGCCATGACACGCGAAAATAAATAAATAAATGCATGTAACAACACAATAAAATACAAATCTGAGAAAAATAAAAAACAAGAACAACAAATAAAAAAAATTAAAACGAGATCTAAAACACTAAAAGAAAACGAGAACCAAAAAAAATTGAATAAATGAAATCTGGAGAAATGAGTTTTGGATTCATTGACCAAAAAATATAGAAAATAGAAATACGCAAAAAAAAAACCCACACAACCGAGATGAAAAATAAAATTAAAAAATAAAATAACACAACCACCATTTTGATACATAAAACCGAAAAAAAAAAACAAAAAAAAAGAAAAGAAAATATCAAACACAAACAGATCTGGAAAAACCAAAAAAAAAAAAAGAGAAATAGAAGATGGGGTGGCAGTGTTTCTCAATAAAAAATAAATAAATAAGAGACTAAATTAAAAAAGAAATACGAACAAATAAAAAAAAAGACAACAAATAAAAAAACGCATGTAACGAAATGTGGAATAACGAGACTAAATTAAAATCTGAAAAAACGAAATCAAAAACGAAAATAAGAACACGAGATCTCAGAAATTAAAAGAAACAAGATTAGAAATAAAAAAATGAGATCTCAAAATTAAAAGAAGAGAAGAAGAGCAGAGGACGGGAGCCGTGGTGCGTGGTGGGCGTGGTGGAAGGCGGGAGTGGCAAAAAGAGGAGAGGAGGAGAGTGGTGGTTGCAGAGGTGTCGGGGTGGTGTGAGGCAGTGAGGAGGAGAGGTGTCGGGGGTGGTCCGAGGCAGTGAGGAGGAGAGGTTCGGGGAGGGAGGAAGCAGGCGGCAGCGGCAGATCTGGGGTGGTTTCGGTGTGGTGGTGGGTGGGTGGTAGTCTCGGTGAGGGTGTGGGTCGTGAGTGGTGGGGTGGTGGCAGATCTGGGGTGGGGGTAGGCGGTGGGGGTGGGTGGTAGGGGAGGCGGCGTGAGGAGGTGGGGTCTCGGTGGTGGTGAGGAAGAAGATATGAGGGTAATTTTTTTTTTTTTGGGTTTTTAAATTTTAGAGAGAGGAGAGGAGGTATGAAATTGTGAGATAGAGAGAGAAACTGTTGAAAGAAAACTATATATAGTAAATTAGAGATTGATTAAGTGGGTTATTAATTAATTAGGTTGAGTAGAGAGATAGAGGATTACTTAGGCTAATAATTATCATTTTTACCTTTTAATCTCAACCACCCATCTTCCTCATCCAATGGTTTGGATGAGGACTTATGGACTCACACTTGAGGGGTGGACTCAAGTAATCCCATATATATATATATATATATATATATATAGGGTCAGGATCCGGTGAGAACCACTAATTTAATGAGAACCGTGAGAACCCTAAATAAATCATCATTAAATCTTGTTCCGAAAATTTTGATGGATCATTTATCCTTAGTTTAGTTAATTTAAACACATTATTAGTATAGGTAAACAAAATTTATTGATTTTATTTACAAAATATAAACTAAATGTACAAAAATACAATTAGGTATACCGAAATGGCTATAGATGCACGAAAACGAATATTAGGTGCATGAAAATTGTTACATGCATGAAAATGATTACTAGGTGAATGAATATATTAGGCTACAAACTCAATCTCCATCCTCAATCTTCATCATATATATATATATATATATATATATATATATATATATATATATATATATATATATATAGAATTAGGATCACATGAGTCCACCCTATCTTTTTGAGTCCCGTGAGTCCACTTATGTATCACACGCTCTACACAAAAATATCACGTTTTTTTTTTGTAAAAAAATTTGTGATATTGTTTAGTATAACCTTTGTGATATTGTATCCGAGTCCGTGAGTCGGTAAAAGAGTATCACGAGTTATACAAAACAAGTATCACACCTTACAATAAACAATATCTTTGGTTGTACTAAACAATATCACGGGTTATACTATACAATATCACACCACCGAACCTAAAATATGTCAAACTACTTCTCGATTCTTGAATAGTTGCAAATTGGTAGTTCTTGTGGAATTGATAAGCATTGAATAATGCAAAATGATAGTTATTTCTTGTCGATTATCGACAAATAAGTCATCTCATCAATTATTCACGCAATTCTCGATTCTTACTTCTCCTCCATGATTGAATTAGTAAATGAAGCCAAATCAGTGATAAAGATACCATCTTTCCAAATTATTGTGGCCCAGGGTGTTATGGGCTCGTTTCCTTGGCCTGCTTTGTCATTTGCTCCGATGTGGTTGGAGCTAATGAGGCTTTTCTCACACAACAACAAAGATTCCTTCTTGGGTCGCATTTACTATAGCCGGTTCGATAGGAGGTTTGTTTGGAGGATGGCTTGGGGACGAGGATGTCGGGCGTTCTGAAAAAGTGGCAGGATAATACTTGCTCGGATAAGCTCGGGATCGCAATTCCTCTAACAATTTGTGCTTTTATTGGTTTTGCCAGATTACCCTTCCACTGCTGTCATGCATGGTTTGGTGTTATTTATCACGGGATTTTTCATATCCTGGAACGCTCCTGCTACGAACAAGTATGCTTTATAAATCCGTTGCTCTCTTTATATTGTTTGAATTACAGGGACTTGGGAATGTTTAAATGATGTAATCATTCTGTCCATGAATAAACTCCATAATTTCCATTTTGGGGTGTCCGTGAATGTATTTGCGAATAAACTTCCTACTTCGAATTTTTTTTTGTTCTGGTACGTTAGTGGTCTTTATAGATTGTGACTTGTGACCCTACTACATCTTTCGTCAACTTAAACTTTGAGCCACAAATCTGAAAAAAAACACTACTATATTATTAATCAATTCGTGATATTCTTGTGTACAGCGTGTGATACATAAGTGGACTCATGGGACTCAAAAATATAGGTGGACTCACCGGATCTTGCCTATATATATATATATATATATATATATATATATATATATATATAGAGAGAGAGAGAGAGAGAGAGAGAGAGAGAGAGAGGCGGGATCTCGTGAGTTTGGTTCTTATGGTGAGTTTGTGCTTTAAAATCTCAGCCATTAAATAAGAGGAAATGGACGGCTGAGATTTATTAAGAAACTAAATACAACAAACATAAAAACGTGACTACTCCGTAAAAGTATGAAACACTGACAAACTAATTAAAGAAATCACTCTTTAATTCCCCTCTACCTTTAAACAAAAATAAAAAAAAAAATCAGATTTGTTGAAGAAACCTAAATTAACCACAAAAACCTAGAATTTTGCGCATAAAATTATTGTAGCATCATCTGGCTTTCGCGAATTGCTAGTATGTCTTGTTGTGAGGTTCTGGTCGTCATTTTCTGGGTCACCACGAAAGGCAGTGGCGCAGTTACTGAAGAGTCGAGAGAGCAGCAAGGGATTGATTGAATCAAGGCAAATCGGACCATCGGGTGATCGATTGGCGGCTGGTGGGTTGTAACGTGATGCACGGAGTAGGAGCATGGCGGTGGAGAGTCAGGTGATTGTTGTCAATGTCGGGTTCGGAATCGGGCCATTATTATTGCTGCTTGTTTACTAAGCGAAGAGGATTAGAGGAGGCCGCCGTGATGTATGCGTGATAGAGTTGTAGCACGGTGATCGGATTGATTGAGGACTGGTGAATGAAGCCATTGTTGGTGATTGCACCCGATGGTGCTGTCGTTTGGATTATTGGATATGTTCTTTCTTTAACTGAAGAAGTAGACAATTATTCTTGTAGCTTCTAATTTTGTTTAAGATTATTAATTGATGTGGGCAATTAAAATGTTGACTAAATTTAATAATAATGACAGATTTGTGTTGAGTTGTTGGCCATGTTGATGTTGTTGTACAAGGATTGCAGATTTGGCAATGGAGTTGGTGAAGCTTCCCGTTAATATGTGATTTATTAATGAATGAATCATCTAGGGCGCAAACCATTACTGGATTTATTCAATCTTTAGTTGCGAGTGTGTACCTAAAATTTAATCAGAAATATCTTAATCGCTTATGACTCGGATCTGTTTTTTTTTTTTTTTTTAGACAAACGTGTACTATTTTATAGAACTTAAAAAGAGATTACATAGTATACGATTACACACCAAAAACTAGCTACCATACAAACAGGGGCGTACTAGAGACCCCAAAACTACTTGAAATCCAACGATCCTGGCTAATCTTAGAAATAGACGGAATTGAAGGACAAAGCCGACGTTTCTTGAAAGGTGGATGATAATGGTTGTCGAAAAGGATCAAGTTGGCATCCTTTCTTTTAGTCTTCTTATCTGTAGACGTCCTCTTAGTGTACCTGCAAACAACATTTAAATGCTCGACAGAAACCAAAGATTTGGTCTTCAACTTACCATCAGCCCTGACCATTTGATCTCGACCCTTGAAGTGATCCCTCGTGTGGCGACATAACTTTGCCGAATGCTCCCTAAGTGCTGCAAAATGAAACTGTTCCATGGAAATTTTGCTAACAATGGAAGAGTCCAACGATAGACGTTTCTTCTTATCAATTTGAAGAATAACTTCCTCCTCAACCAACTCAACATTCTCAGACGAGTCAGAACTCGAAATCTCATTGCGCATCTCAAACAAAGGATTAGAAGGGGGAACTGCTGCTTCCCTTGAAATTTCTTCATGGGGAGTTCCCATCAGAGATTTATTTTGTGGAAGGCTGTGAACACGAATTTTCATTGTAGTTAAATTTTTTTGCTGGTGTACATGAATCTCTTTACCTTGAAGGAGGTCTTTATATGAGTCGGCATCAATTCTTAGATGGGAATGGTGTCTGCCTTTCTTGTTGAACTTGAGAATATGAGCCCCTTGATTTTAATTGGAGCAAGGAGTAGGGCTGACATTCATGGCGGTATCGAAATCTACTTTATTACTAACATCCAAACGATCTAAAGGTGGTGTAAAGGTAGAGGAGGGGGTGGCAAAACACTGAACTGGCAGAGGTGAGCAAGCGTCGTCAGTGTTAAGAAAATCCATAACCACATCAGAGTTATTATCAGCTCTCCCGTGATCACTACTTGCATTATTGACTGGTAGCACAAAACTACAAGATGCTTCACTCGTTTCACAAAGAACAGATTTATCAAGATCGTCATTGTTAAGAAGAGGTTTCTTACCTTTCATGTCCGAGCCCAGTGGGTCAAATTGGTAACCAACCTGTTTACAACTTAGATTTTGCGCTATGCAGTTAACCATAGAGTGTAGCTCTCGTGTAATATCTTTATTTTTCGGGTCAAGTTTTAAGGCAGCTTCAAAATCTTCAAGAGCCTCGTTGAAGAGATTCAGGTTTTTAGATGCTAATCCCCTACGGTACCGGGCCTTAACGTTGCAATGATCACAAATCAAGACAAGATTACAGTAAAACCAAGCTTCAGCAAAATGGGATAATTTCATTTCACATGCTGCTAAATTGAGGATGAGTGAGATGGTAAGGGAAGTAGCACAAGACTGTTGCTCAGAGGTTGATGGAATGTCAATAAGGCAGAGAAACTTGATGGCTTGTTTGTAATAGGAAAAGGCGAGAAGATGGTTACCCTCCTTGAAAATACAGTTACCCCTTTCCTTCAACTTAAAAACACTGGTCAAGGCAGGATCTCTTAATTCGAAAATAAATTTAAGAAGAACTTCATCCTCACCACTATCATCCGAGAGCAACAGAAAGCCAAGATTGACTAGAAGATGATGGAAATCCATAGTAGAAAAGTAGGACGAAAAAGCAGGAAACAAATAGCTAAAGAAACAAACTGAAAACCAAATCAATCAACACAACTTACAGAGAGAATTAAGAGTAAAAGTAGCGCACCATAAACCGAATCCGAAAAGTCAGACGGAGTCGGAACATACAGCAAACGCCGACAAAAACCCAGCAAAACGTAATCAAACAACCACCGAAAAACTTCCAAACTGAAGGGAAATAAAAGATAGGACGATATAAAGGCGATTTAGGGAAGCAAGAGGCTCCCGCCGACGACCTGATGGTTTATGAGAAGGCCGCCGGCGAGATTGGGATTGTCGGTGGAGAGATTAATTGGGGGTTTTATTTTTTAGGTTTTTCCAATTTTTTATTTATTTCGACTCGGATCTGTTTGTGACCTATATTAGTTGGGTTACTTGTTCGGCAAATATCTTAATCGCTTATGACTTGGATCTGTTTTGGTACTCGGGAAAATGATGCTTGCTTATTCCTCATATTAATAAGCCGGTATCATAGTCAACCAAAATTCGGAGTGACGCTAAGGCGGGGGATCTAGTCAACCAATTGTTGAAGAAGGTCTTTGTCAATTGGAGAGATGGAAAGTTGTCAAACCTATATGAGGAATTGAGCATTTTCTGCAACCACTAAGAATTAACTTCGTTTTGACTCGGTTTTGGAACAAGAGTAGATAATGTTGAATAACATAAGAGTAACACGGAATAGCAATAGGGTACATTTGAATAATGACAAAATTAGAGAAGGGTGAGAATAACAGAAAAATAACATCACAATAACAGAAAAATAACACCATAATAACACCACAATAACACTACAATAACAGCACAATAACACTGGAAATAAAAGAGAAAAAAAATCAAAGTAGTACAAAAAAAAATCAAAGTGACATCAGAATAACATCGCAATAACACCAGAATAACAATACAACCAGAATTACAGCACAATAACACGTGGTAAAAAAAAAAGAGTAAAAAAATCAAAGTAGTAAAAAAACCAAAGTGACACCGGAATAACATCACAATAACACCAAAATAACAGCACAATAACACGTGGTAAAAAAGAGTAAAAAAATCAAGTGATACCGGAATAACATCACAATAACACCAGAATAACAATAACACCAGAATAATAACACAATAACATGTGGTAAAAAAAAGAGTAAAAAAATCAAAGTAGTAAAAAAATCTAAGTGACAGCGGAATAACATCACAATAACACCAGAATAACAATAACACCAGAATAACAGCACAATAACATGTGGTAGAAAAAAGTAAAAAAATCAAAAGTAGTAAAAAAAATCAAAGTGACAGCAGAAGAACATCACAATAACACCAGAATAACAATAACAACAGAATAACAACACATTAACACGTGGTAAAAAAAAAAAGAGAAAAAAAATCAAAGTAAAAAAAAAGGACAATAACAGCATAATAACACGAGGTAAAAAAAGAGAAAAAAAATTAAAGTAAAAAAAAAATCTGGTACAAAAAGAAAAAGAAAAAAGGGAACATAATGAAAAAATTAGAGAAAAACATAAGAGAAAAAAAAATCAAAGTCGTAAAAAAAAACACAATAACAGCATAATAACACGAGGTAAAAAAAGGGGAGATAAAAAAATTAAAGTAAAAAAAAAGTGACACTAGAAAAAAGAGAAAATAAGTAAATGACAGTGGTTTTATATGACAGGTAAGATTAGATCTTGGTCATTCATCTCTAATATAATCTAGTGGCTGAGATTTTCAAGCACAAACTCACCATAAGAAACAAAACTTACAAGAACCTAACTATATATATATATATATATATATATATATATATATATATATATATATATATATATATATATATATATGAGTTGGGTCATGTTCTCTCTCTCTCTCTCTCTCTCTCTCTCTCTCTCTCTCTCTCTCTCTCCCCCCTAGAAAGCCATAACAAAAAAGAAAAAAAAAACAACGATGACATCCTTCACCAAATCTGTCAAATCCAGTCTTCATCGAATTCGTTCAAATTACAGGCTACAAACTCAATCTCCATCCTCAATCTTCATCATCCTCGTTCAAATTTATCATCAATTAAAGAGATTTCGTTGTCGCTTTCGCTTCATCTTAGTATTTCTCTTCACTTTCACTGTAGGTAAGTACTAATTATGTTTTTCTAGCTATTATTTGTGCATTTTCATTATCGTTCTTATCCAATATCCATTTCATTTTCATTGATTCGTTGTTTGTCCGTCTCTACTTATGTGTTGTTTCATCTTGTGCATTTTCTTGTTATTTGTAAGATGTTTGATCGATAAGTTTTTTTTTATTCAATTGTGTTATTTTGTATCTTTGATAATTTCTAGGGTTTCGTGGTTATATGCGTTACAGTTATTGTATTACTTAGTTGAGTTATTGTATTACTCAAACTCAGTTATTGTATTTTGTAGTTACTTTTTGTTTGCTATGTTAATCTGTTAACAACAGTTATTGTATTACTTTTGAACGAGTTATTGTATTATTCAAACTCAATTATTGTATTTTGTAGCTATTTCTTGTTTAGTGTTATTCTGATAATAATAGTTATTTTATTATTTTAACCGAGTTATTGTATTATTTAAACTTAGTTATTGTATTGTTTTAACCTAATTGTTTTAAATTAGAGTTGTTGTCAGATGACGTCTTCTTATGTAATCTGCTTAAGTTTGTTATAGTAATATTACATCTCAATTATCGTATTGTTTTTAAACTTAGTTATTTCAATTTGAAGTTATTGTTGTGGTCTTATATAATTTGCTTATAGTTGCATAATTATTTATAACTTACCTCCTTTTTTGCTTTTATTTCTTTCAGTTAGCTTTTGTTTTCTACTGGTTCAACCCTCATCAATAGGCTAAACATGGTTCTCGTCGAGAAGAAATACTGGTGGAAGAAGGGTGAAAACAACGACAAGACGCAATTATCAATGGAAAATTACTTTTTGACGTAGTATTGGAGATAAATATATGTAATATTTATGATGTTACCACTGTTAGATGTAATAATGATGATGCTTAGATATTATTGTTGGAGATTTTTAAGTGTAATGTGTTGGAAACAAAATAGTTGTTATATAATGAAAGTAAGTGATTTTTTAACCTTGTTATATATGATTATTTCATTTTTCAAATTTTGCTATTGCATTAACCAATCTCAATGATTAATAAAATGGAAATGAGTAGTTATTAAATTAAACAAGATGAAAACAAACAAAAGATAGAAAAATGGATATATATATTCGAGTTTCATCTTAATAAAATAACACGTTTTATTCATTACAATACCTGAGTTTCTACATTACAATAACTACAAATAACAGAGTTTATACATTACAATAATTGAGTTTCTACATTACAATAACTACAAATAGAGAGTTTATACATTTAAATATCTGAGTTTCTACATTACAATAATTGTAAATACCAGAAAACATTATTCTCAATAAACAGCTGAGTTAACTATAAAATAACTACATTTTTTCATTAAAATGACCAAGTGTATATATCAATTTTTCCATTGGACGTCAATTATCCGGGTCTATCGTGATTCGACCTACAAATCACCAAAAAGAAGAATATAACTTACCATAACACCCAAGAAGTAACTACAAATTACAATACTTGAGTTTTAATAATAGAATAATTGGTTCAAGTAATACAATAATCGAGATGTAATGTTTTTTTTTTTTTTTTGGGTGAAATGTAAGTTCTCATTAGAATCAAAGTAGTCTATTACAAACTACTTACACCCATTAACTTAATCACAACTACATTACATCATTGGCAGTGCAAATTGTTGTACTCTAAACTGAACTAAACGCATAATTTGCTCGATGACAACAGTAGGATTACATAAAGTCGCATCCAGTCTAGCATTATTCCTTTGCTGCCATATGTGATAGTAAACCGCCATGACAGCACACAAACAAGTCTTCTTCTGGATATCAGACCATCTCCTCCTGCCAATCCATATGAGTGCATTACCAACAGGCACAGGAATCTGGAGTCTCATACAAACACCCGTGAGAACAAGTTGTCCATACTGACAGTGCTGCAGTAAATGAACCACGGTCTCCTGGGCAGTATGACAAATGCAGCAGATATCATCAGGTGAAATCCCATGGCGAAACAATTTATCTTTGACATTGAGGGCATTCTTAAAGATTAACCAGCAGTGAAAGCTATGCTTTGCTAAGCTCCATTTATGCCAAAGCAATTTAGCCCAACCAACCTTCTGCTCTCTGTGTCTCAGCCACTCATAGCCTGAGCTAACAGTATACCCACCTCCATTAGCAAGCCAAGTTCCAGACGAATAACCAGGTTGAAAGATGTCACGAACCTTACAAATGGCTTTCCAATTGCCACTCATATGGTTCTTAGGAGAATAAGAGTCCCAGTCAATCCCTTTCATATAAATTTGATGGATCCATTTAACCCAAAGATTATCAGGCTTGCTATACACCCACCAAACAAGCTTACCCACTGTGGCAATGTTCCAGGTCTGACTATACCGTATGCCCAGCCCACCTTCAGTCTTGGGGAGACAGGCCTGTTGCCAAGCTACCAGAGGGGACCTCATATACTCACTGGTCCCATCCCACATATAATTGCGACAAATGTTATCAATTTTCCTCAAAACACACTTGGGAATTAGAAAAATATTAGACCAGTATGTATAGAGAGAAACTAACACAGACTTCACAATCACCAACCAACCAGCATATGATAACTTCCTAGCACCAAATGCTCTGATCTTCTCAACTATCTTTTCAACCAGAATAGTACAGTCTTTGCTAGTAAGCCTGCCAGCAGTTATAGGAACCCCTAAGTATTTAAAAGGGAGTGTCCCTTCCACACACCCAGAAAGAGCAATTATGTGATCCCTTGTAGCTCTTTGCACCCCATTAAAATACACACTAGATTTCTGCTTATTCATTTGTAGACCAAAGGAGCAAGCAAAAGTGGCAAAAGATCTGAGAAGAACCATAACAGAGTCAATATCCCCACGTGAGAACAATAGAAGGTCATCAGCGAACATAAGGTGACTAAGCCTCATTTTCCCACATAAAGAATGGAACTTAAAATCCAACACATCAGTGGAGAATTGTAAGATCCTGGATAGGTATTCCATAGCTATGGTGAATAAAAGTGGAGACAAAGGATCCCCTTGGCGCAACCCTTTTTGTCCTTTAAAAAAACCAAAAGGCTCACCATTCAGGGCTATTGAATATGAAGCAGTGGAGACACATTCCATAACAAGCTTAATGAAATGGGGAGGAAAGTTAAGAGCATGCATCATCTGCTCCAAGAAGCTCCAGTTTACTGAGTCATAAGCCTTCATCAAATCAACTTTGATTAGGCACCTAGGGGAGACAGCTGCCCTATTGTAAAGCCTAATTATATCCTGACAAACCATAATATTTTCCACAATGTTTCTGTCTTTGATGAAGCCCCCCTGATTAGAGCTGATAATAGAAGGAAGAATCCTTGCCAGTCTATTACACAAAAGTTTAGAAATAACCTTGTACACCACATTGCAACAGGAGATTGGTCTGAATTGAGTAACATTTTCAGGGATAGCAACTTTAGGAATCAAGGTCACCATTGTATGATTAACTTGCTTGAGGAGCTTACCAGTCTTGAAAAAATCAGATACAGCATTACACAGGTCAGGCCCCACAACACTCCATGCATCCTTAAAGAAAGCACTGGAGTACCCGTCAGGTCATGGTGCTTTATGGCTAGGGATGGAGAAAACCACGTCTTTAATCTCCTGGGAAGTGATGGGGGACATGAGCAGATTCCACTGGTCAGGACAGCAAACCTTACCCCTCTGAACCACCTGGACATTAAC
This sequence comes from Silene latifolia, assembly GCF_048544455.1. Classification (NCBI taxonomy): domain Eukaryota; kingdom Viridiplantae; phylum Streptophyta; class Magnoliopsida; order Caryophyllales; family Caryophyllaceae; genus Silene; species Silene latifolia. The sequence goes on from NC_133536.1 coordinate 55,222,789, forward strand.
AGGTCTAACCTCAGCAGACCTCCCTAATAATTTCTGGTAAAAGTTTAGGAATGCCTGCTGGATTTGCCCTGTGTCAGTAACCCAATTCCCATGTTCATCAGCAATACGAAGAACTTTGTTTCTGACCTGCCTACCCTTAATATAAGTGTGGAACATTTTAGAGTTGGAGTCACCTTCACACAACCAAATAGCTTTGGACTTCTGCAAAAGAAAGCTATCACTGGCTGCCTGCAGCTCTCTATACTCCTTGGCTGCATGAATTTCCATGTTAATGAGGTCAGGATTACTAGGCTCACTTCTCAATTGTTGTTGAATGGATTCCAGATTTTGCCATGCTCTAACAGCATTATTTTCAATATCAGCAAAGAGAGATTGATTTAGTTCCTTCAAAGGCTTCTTAAGTAACTTCAATCTCCTTACCACCTTAAACATAGGTGTACCTTGAATACCCAAACTCCATGCTTCCTGAATACAAGGTAAAAACTGATCAACTGTACTCTACATATTGAAATATTTGAAGTTCCTTTTCTTCATAGGACTGGTACTGTGATTCTGAAGAATGCAAGGGGTATGGTCAAAGGAGCCCTCAACTAAGAAATGGGCATAAGTGTCCCCACTCTGAACTAGCCACTCCTGATTGACCAAGACCCTATCCAGTCTACTATATACTCTTGTGCTGGGTTCTTGCTTATTGTTCCACGTAAAATAGGATCCCACATCTGCTATATCAAGAACACCACACATATCAACACAATTCTGGAAGTTAGTCATCTCCTCATCAGTAGTCTGACCTCCCAATCTTTCAGCAGGTACAAGCACGGTATTAAAGTCACCACACATTATCCAGGGTTTCTGAATCAGACTTGCAAACCCACAAACCTTAGTCCATAACCCCTTCCTTTCTTGTACGTCATTGAATGCATAAATCATAGTAAGGTAGAAAGAAAAGCCAGTAGCAATCTCATCCACAAACATGTGAATAAATTGAGCATTATACTCAATAAACTGAATTTTATAAAGATTAGGCTTCCAGAGGATCCACACTCTCCCCCCAGGATGCCATTGAGTATTAGTGGATATACACCAACCATCACACACATCACTTCTGATTCTATTTAGAGACGAAGGTTTTACCTTCGTCTCAAGGAGGCCAAACAATCCTACACTATGATGATGTAAGAACCATTTAATGTATTTCTGTTTGGAAGGACTGTTTAGCCCCCTAACGTTCCAAAATCCTAACATGATGTCCCCCCCCCCCAGGGGGTAAGACCTGAATCCCAATACCCACTCTTAGTGTTGCATTATTCAAAGCCTCCAAAAAAGATTGATTCCCAAATTTAGCAGAGCTAAAACCCTTGTCTATGAGCTCCTGTCTACTCAGTCTAATAACAGGTCTTGCAGGAGTAGCCACACGAGCAGTCCCACTGCCCATTCCAGATTGTTGCAGACTATGCTGATGAGTGACAGGGGTATAAACTGGTGATGGTTTAGGAACAGGTTTAGAAGTAGCTACAGGAGGCCTAGGAGTAGCCTGAACTGTAGGCTTAGGTGGTACCTGGTGCTTAGGTTGCCACCTCTGAACCACCTTCTGCTTTGGTTTCGGCTTACTCTTAACTTTGACACATGCTTAGCCCTCATGTCCAATACCCTTACACACATGACAAAGAATAGGGTTCCATTCAGCTTCAACCTTAATCACCACAATCTGTCCCTCTTCATCCAAAAACTTCACCTCACCCAAGACAGGTTTACCAAACGGCACATCAATCATAACACGTGCAAACCCCAGCCGAGTTCTATCAGTAGTAGGCCCATCACACTTCACAAACTCCCCCAGTAAACCAGCAATTCTAGGTATACATTTACCCCAGAATTTGAGAGGGAGATTCATCAACTTAACCCATACAGGCACAACTTTCACCTCAGCCTTAGTTAGAGTTTCCTGTTCAGACCAGGGACGAACAACCAGGGGCTTGTTATCAAACAGGAAATGACCCTGCTGTAACACTGCCTCCTGGTCTACTTTCTTTCCAAACCTGACCAGAAACACTCCACTAGGGAAAAACGAAACTCTATCAATCTTATAATCTTCCCAGAGACGGTAACTAAAATCCTCTACCACATCCCAGGGAGGGTTCGCTCCAAGTATATAGCAGATGACAGAATGTTTCCAAAATTCAAGCTCAGGTTTGACATCAGCAGCAGAAAATTGGAGCATACCTGTAGGTTCCTCTTCAATGGTTTCAAGGGGTTGCTTATTCTTCCCCCTATTCTGCACAATCCACTCTTCAGTTTCCTCATCTGCAATAAGATCATCCAAATCAAGCGGCTCGATATCAACCGGGTTGGATACTATCTTGATGCCAGACGACGATGGCCTTGCCAAAGAGAAATCAAGAGGAGAATATCTGTTTTTGTGAGAATTTTTGTGATTTTTTGTGAACGATGATGAATTTTTTGCAATCGTCATTACTCTCTCTCTCTCTCTCTCTCTCTCTCTCTCTCGAGATGTAATGTTACAACAACTAACGAGTGAACAAGAAAATTGTATTTATTTAAGTTTCTTCTTAATACAATAACACTATTTATTCTTTACAATAACAAAGTTTTTACATTACAATAACTATAAATATCATAGTTTCTACATTAATATAACTGAGTTTGTACATTACAATAATTGAATTTCTGCATTACAATAACTGAGTTTCTGCATTTGAATAACTATCAAATAACCACGTTTCGTCACTACAATAACTAAGTTTCTATTCAATTAGACATTTTAATAAACAGTTGGTGTGCTAATCTAGATTACCAACAATTTTCCAGAACTATGATAATAAATCATCAATCAAATGTCAACGGTATGATAAATAAGCATACTAACGGAGTAGCAATTGAAATAACTCGCAAAATAACATATATTGACTTAAATAATATACACTTACCTTCGTTTATTCGATTTGTGCTGGGTTTCTTCAAATTTTGGGCAAAACCTGATGATTGATGCGTGTATCAATCAAATTGAATGAAGATAATGAATTAGTTTTATGTTTTCGACTTGAATTACTTCAGTTTTGTGAAAAATTGATTAGATTGTGCCATGAATTTGAAGAAAATAAGAAAAATGAGGGGAGGAATGAAGAAGCAGGGAAAACGTAGGATGAGTGGACGAGAGAGAGTGTGTGTATTTTTTTGGGGTTTAATCTTAGCCCTTGATCTTGTTAGATCCCCTTTTTTGCGGCCTCGGTGCTTCTACCAGCCACACATTCATTATCTTCAATTCCAACCTATTTTTTCCCTCTGTGTCTAATCCTCTTCGCCTTTCCCATTTCTCTCATTTGAGATCAATTCCTTACAAAAACTCGCATCATTCGTCCCCTTTACTTCATTTCCGTCACCTAATCAACTTTCAGTTCGTCGCCGTCATCATAACTTAATCACCGCTACATTTAACTCTCTTGCTCTTATTTTGTGATTATTCATTGGCATCCATTTCCTTAATTTTATTTTGGGTTTGTGTTTGGGGTTTATACGATTGGTCGGTTTGATGCTATCTATCCGTCAAGTTTTAACCTTTTTTGGTTAATTTTGATGTGATTTAATTAATTTGGGTGTAAAGTTTGGTGGATTTTCACTTAAGTCATACTAGGATCAAATGTAAACCCACAGAAATTAGATGAATACATGATTACAGGTTAATCGCTTAAGCATCAGCATAACTCTCACTCTTAAAAAACAATTTTCGCTAAAATCGTCAGCAAATAACTCACTTCACCAGTATTTCCCGCTTCTTCAAAGGTAGCTCACTTCAGTAAACCCGACTATTTTTAGTTTGGATTTCAGTTTAGGGCTTGCTTGGGGTGATAGTAATGATTAAGAGAGTAATAAGAGCTAAAATAAGAAGAAATGGGAGGAGATTGGTGCTTTTCGGTGGTTGTGGATGGTGGAAAGAGGAGGTGAGGGAAGAATTATTTCCTCTATATTGAGGTAATTATTACTTGGCAGGGGGGTGGGTAACAATTACTTCCTTAATGGACGGAATATTACACTATATTTCCCCATTTCTCTCCATTTCTATCTCCAACCCCCATCCCTTCCCTCCATTTTTTAGTTCATTTAATCTCTATTACTCCCTTAATTATTACTCTCATCCCAAACAAGCCTTTAATCTGACTGGATTTATTATATTTCCTAATTGTGCGCATAATCCAGCACACCCACCTTGTACTTTTACCTTCTTTAGGATCTTAGCCGAAGGTGTGTAGTAATTTTCTCCATTTTTCATATTTTGGGTGTCCATCTATTGAAGATTGATGGCCTAAAAGTTATCGTTGTGATGAAATTTAGGCTTGTTGAGTGATTTTCATTTTGTGTACTGATTGATGGTCGTCATTAGTTTCCCGATTTAGTTGCGGTTAATGTGTTCTTTTATGTTGTATTGTTAATAAGTTAATTATGATTATTGGGCATTTCTTTGATAGTAATTTATTTGTTAATGACTGTCCATGGATTACCAAAGTGACCATAACTTTACCCTGACCACTCTCACCTCTCTCAAGTTGTAAGTTTTCTGATTTTTTTTTTTTTGTTTTGATCACTAGAGTTAAATACGGAGTATTACGTTTGCTTTAGTGTCCTTTTGGCGGATTTTTCTATAAAAAGAGATTTTGGTGGGTTGAGATTAGTAGTTGCTCGAAATGATACATGTTTTTACCATGACGTCAGCAAAAAGTCTTACTTGAAGTAAAGGGAAAGACTTTCAAGATTATTGAAATATAATCATGGCCGCTTTGTCCGATGTTCACGGGCTGTTTTCAGATGTCATTAATAAGACATGATGAAATAGACTCACTTTCATTCTTACTAGGTAGTGCGGTAACGGAAGGATATGACATGATGAAATACTGAATATTCATGATTTGCCACAGCCCTAAGACCATGGTGACACACTAAATAGATTAAAAGAGTCTCAAATTCTTTGTTGTTATATAAATTCCCTACTTTTTTTAAAAAAAAATTTATAAAGGTTTATTAAAGCTGGCCTCATTATATTTCAGGACTAAGGCTTGATTGCTGCCCTTATTGATGTGTACTAATAGTCTTACAGGATGCTTGAAGAGTGGAGCTAAGAATAGGCCGTTAAGATGCCTTGTTGATGATGATGATGCGTTCAGGTATGATTGTCCCTCTACCTGCCGCTTTGTTGATTACCCATATTTTTAAAAGTTATTTTATACATGATTCTTCCTCTTGACGGTTCATCTGCGCACCAAATGGTGGTTCGGAACCCGATATTGTAGATATTGCATCCACTGTGACTCAATTATATGGTTTATTGATTACTATTTATTTTAGCAATTTTAATTTATAAGTTACAATCCATTGATGAAATGTTTATTAATCTTAATTCCTTGGTTTACCTTGGTTTCTTGGAGTATGAAGGGGAAAAACATATATTAAAAAGTATCCTCTTTTTAGTAGATAAAGTGTGTATAGTTTTAAGGATACTGGATTAATTTTGGTGAAGCCTTGGAATTTGTATTACTACTCTAATGGATTGATTGAAGAAGATGGTTTTGCTGTGATCTAGGCTTCTTCTGTTTTGATAAATACCATGTTTAAACCTAGACGATTTTATACATGATTCTCCCCCTTGATGGTTCATCTGCGCACCAAACTATGGTCCGGAACCCGAAATTGTAGATATTGGATCCACTATGTGACTCAATTATATGGTTTATTGATTACTATTTCCTTTAGCAATTTTAAATTATAAGTTACAATTCATTGATAAAATTGTCACGTTTTGGCATGCGCTTTCCATAGACTCCGTTTCACTGATATTTGTAGGGAATTACAACATTAATGGAGGTGGTAACTTTACTGAAACACGGGCGAAGATGGAAACCTAAATATAAGTTTTTAATTCCGTTTTATTCACTGGCCTATGTAAGCCTTACATTCCTTTTTCTTAGTGTAAAGTGAGTCACAAGGAAAAAAAAGGATAGTGTTTGGTTTCAGAAGTGCCACACTACTACCACCCCTGCTGCATTACTAGCTAGCTTAGCTGTCATGCGCTGAGCTATAGATGCGAAGTTTTTAAAGATCAAAGAGGTTACATCATGATGAAATAGACTCACTTCGTCTATAACTTCAACACAATACTCGCGCTATACAGCTAAAAGCTGCCTGGTTGCTCCACTTTGTACAAAATTGCTAAACCTTATTCAACATGAATCGTTACCCCTATGTTACCGTCCTCTTTCCACCCTTTCTTGATATGCTGAATTCCCTACTTTTCTTTGTTTATTGTGCACAAGTTATTATGACCCGAGATTTTTTGAAAAAAACTCCAATTTTCTTTATTAATGGCATTGGTTGTTTGATGATACTAAGGCGTATAACCTCTCATAACTGTTTTTTCTTGTTTTAAACAGGACGTATCCTCATTGATATGGTACTTAGAGAAGGAGGAAAAGCAGCTTAAGCTCTGTCAAGTCTCAAGGATTATTCTTGGACGGCGGACAATAAGGTTGATATTTTCTTTTGAAATAATTCATAAACACTCTTACTTTCAATGTAATTGTATCCAATTTCTGAAAAAGCTGAAAGAGTCACTATTAGTTTAATATTTCCTTTGATAAAGTCGAGTTATCATGGATAATTTAGGTGAATTTACACCGGTTTCTTTGCATGAATATTTTTGCAGAAACATTTGTGAGACGTATGAAGTAACTGGTTTGATCTCTTGTTGTAGGTCAACTGAACCGGTAAACGGAGCTCATACCTCAGCCAAGGTAAACAGAGTATGCTTTTTTTAATGCTCTAATGTCATCTCTTATATTTAGGCTTTGATCTTATCGTGCATCTTACCACTTACTCGGGGCTTGTTAGGATATGGATGTGTTTGGATTGGGGGATTCAGATGGAAAAGGGAGGGGAGGGAAATAGAGGGATGTCTAACATTTTGTTTGGGTTACAATGAAGTAGTAGGATATCCATGACTATATTTTTTTTGGGTTGCAAAATAAAATTTAATTGGTATATCATAGAAGAACAAGAGCGATAAGACGTAGGAGATTAAAGTGTTAACAGAACTGGTAAAAGTTTTGACCGAAAGGGAAAAGTATTTGAAAATAAGCTAGATACCTCTAGGGAATTCCGCAGGTGATGCGTCATAAACCCTATTAATTCTAAAAGCTCAATATTTGGTTTACAATTATTAGGATATGTTCCACATATGTCAATAAAATCTATGCGTACATGTTTCAAACTAGAGTTTAAGCCTATTTAACCATAGTAGTTGAATATTTCTATGGCCCATAATTGTTTCTTAGGGAAATAGGAGGATATGTACCTCAGTTACATTAAAGGGTATTTTAACATCTTTCAAAGTATTAACATCCTCGTTTACTGTTGGTTGGTGATGGCGGGCAGCTGTAGGTTTGTCCAGTATAATGAATAGTTTCTGCAATATACTTACATATACTATGTGTAAGTATGATTTTTGTATGCATCTTGATTTCTAGGCTGGGTTTGCTTGGTTGAATCCTGAATATGTTGATTTTTTTTTTCTTCCTTAGTTGGAATCAACTTATCAAAGATGGTGTAGTGCAAAGAGGAACGGGATATCATCGAGCGATTTTAAAGGTCGAGAGCTGTAAGCTGCTCTTGGTATTGTAAAATGGCAGGTACTAGCCAGTTAATGTTTCTTGAGTCCTTGGTTTTACTGGTTTAAGTGTGTTTAGTTTGTTTTACTGGGTTAAGTGTTTTTAGTATAGTCACTGCATGTTCATATGTTTACTGTTTGGGGGTATTGCTGATGTCGTTGATTTGAACAACACCATCAGATTATATGATAGGTTTAAATGTCTATAAATGGTTTTTTTTGTCGGGACCTGTTGTAAAATGTCTACAGAAACATTGAAGGATCCACCAGAGTTACGGTTTTGGTCAAGGTTTTGGCCAGAAAGTGCATTAGAGTTTCATTAAAAGGAAAAAAATGGGGATATAATGTTTGTTTAGAGAAATTGGATGCCAGAAAGGGAATTATTAACATTAAAGTCGTGATTACTTATCAATGTGTTTTTATGTATCGAACATGGTCATAGCTTAGTTAAAAGAATGTAATTTGGGACTATAAATTTCGTTTTAAACTATTAGGAATGTAAATTTTATTGATGCCTTTTGTTACATTATATTGTGATCTAGACGGTGGTTTAAAGAGGGGTTCACCAACAATTGCTAAATGCTTGACCATCAATGATGAATGTCATTTGTGCGCCACCCAAAGTATCATAGGCGGAGTTGGAACTTTTAGAGTATGGGGTCGTTTTAGTTTTACTTATCATCACACCATTAGTTGAAAAATATGCTGCGTCTGTCGCAACTCCATAACCACTAAGACTAAAGTTTGGTTTAAATTTGAGCTTATTGACTACATGAGCTAAATGAGGAATATAAAGAGATGCTAAGAAATCAAAAAATACACGTGGGCAAAATTCTAACTTCGGTCATTCTTCTATCCTATAGCAAATATACAAATTTGGACTTCTATTCACCTTCTTAACAATATTGATGATGCTATTAAGAGAGACGAAGATAATGAAGTTAATGTTGAAAGCACGAAGATGATGGTTTTATTGAGGTTAACAAATCTCACGTCATTTAGTTGGATGTCCAAATTGGTTTGTGTAGCTATAACATTTGAACTATGACTTTTTCATGTATTAATTTTTAATCTTCGATTGGAATAGGGGGCCATGTGCACATCTAGTTAATATTGAGTGCCAAGATTTTAGCTTGTTCGGTTTAGCTTTTTCAATCCACCATTGTTTTGTTTTTATCAATTACATCACGTTATCACGCAAAGAAAAGAACTTGGGTTCATAGAGAATCGATTATACCCTTGATAAATATATATCCAACCTTTCACAAATTTGTTGGGCTTATTGTGGTCCCAAAATTGCGTTTTGACCTTTTTTAAGACTCGGTCCCAAATAACGGGTTTAATTGTGAATGTTTCTTTGTAGTGACTTTCCTGATCTCACTACTCTCAAGAAATAAAACCACGTTAATATAATTAGTATTTCATACAATCTGCTTGATTTTAGGCGGATTGAGATGGAGAGAGGCAGTTGGTGGGATAAAGAGAATGAGAATGTGTGTGCGTGATTTGGTTCAGCAACTGATTGAAGGAAGGTGTTAGATAGATAGAAGGGAGTGAAGGGTGTTGGATAGATAAAAAGGAGAGGGATGGAGGAGGAGGATGGGGCAAAGGGAAATAAGAAGGAGAAGGAGACTATATAGGCAATGGAAGGAGGATAAAGTATAGGGAGATGAGGGGAATGAGGATCGGATTCGGTTTAGAAAAAAGCCAATTTTAAAAACCGGTTATCCAAATCGGTTTGCAAAACCGGAGCGGGTAACCGGTTTTGCTCAGCCGTAATTATATATGCATAAATGCTCTCTTCTTGGACATGGAAAGATGGAAAAGAAGGGAAAGGAAACATAAAGGGAAGGGGGAGCAAGAGGGGAAGGAAAATGGAAGCGGAGGGAGGAAGAGGCGCAAAGGACGTAAGAGGAACTGATCTGAGATCAACAACTAACTTTAATGCAAAATAGTAAAAGAAGGCAATTGTGTAAAGTGACGGCAGCGAAGTTCTTCTACGGAACAACCATAATTAACAATGTCGATATAGGTCACAAAAGCAGCGAAGATAATAACCAACTTTGACAGTACAACAAACAACAATACGAAATGCATGAAGCGATACCAATTCTAATAGACGAGTTACACTATCTTGGAGTACGGTGCCGAAGCACGCCATACCACAATATATATATATATATATATATATATATATATATATATATATATATATATATATATATATATATATATATATATATATATATATATATATATATATATATATATATATATATATATAGCATCCAGTAGGTCCAACATCTTAGGTGAGTCCGTCCCGCGAATCTCAACCATTAGATTTAAGGAATCAGCCGTTGTCATTAAGCCACGTGTAATAAAAAATTAGGCGGGAATATAAACAGAAGGGAAGTGTCATTGATAGCTCATAATTGCTGTAATTTTTCTCTCTCTACCAACCGCTGTCTTTTTTCTTTCTCTAATAACTGACAAAAATTAATTGCAGTGCAGGCGGCATATTATATTAAGTAAAAATTCAAAACTTTCCATAACCACTTTTCTTTCCAAATTCTTCTAAACTCTTCCAAAACTAACCAAATTTTCACTAAAATTAATCGAAGAACTTCAAAAAGTAAAGCGAACAACTTCAAAAAATCTTCATAATGAAAAGGTATCAATCGATCATTATAATCGTTTTTGTTTTAATTAAAGTTTTTCGCGTTCTTGTTCATATTGTTGTTGTCAATGATGTTGTTGTTTATTATATTGGATTAATTGAAGAAATTAGGGTTAATGTGTTACAGGAACTGCTTTATTGATTTTTTGTTAAAAATTAGGTTTAATTTTGATGTTGCTGTTGTTGATCATGAATTATTATATAAGTAATTTTTTTCGCGATTTTATTTTACTGCATGTTGTGCTTGTTGATATTGTTGTTGTCGTTGATGTTGTTGTTGATTATATTGGATTAATTGAAGAAACTAGGGTTAATATATTACAGGAACTACTTAATTGATTTTTTGTTAAAAATTAGGTTTAATTTTGATGTTGCTGTTGTTGATCATGAATTATTATATAAGTAAACTGTCAATCGCATGTATGTTCGGTTATTTGAACTTAGAAATCGAGAAATTAAATATCGTTTTTTGTTCTCATAGCAGTTAATTTTTTTGAAAATTCATGTTTTAGTTTTCGCCTAAAAGTTAGGGATTATGATTTGTGAAAATGAGTAATTAATGTTTCTTCTTATTATATATGTTATTGATTTCTATGTTTATTCTGTTCTTCATGTTCTACTTTTACCCAAAACCTTTGTATTATACGCTTTTTATATTTTCCTGCAACTGTGTTAGTACTCTTTTTTTCTGCAACTGTGTTAGCACTATAGTTTAAAAACACGAACATCGTTTATTTAAATAGAGTAACTAACAAAAAGAACAGTAACAATGTTACTGTAACAATGCTTAAAGAGTAGCACCGATTCTAATATCTTGTCTTCTTGTCACTTTATTACGATTCTGAGTGTCTTTGTGTTATGATATTTAAACAGTATTATTTTAACTCTAAATACTTATTTGACATTAGTGTAACATTTTTACAGCAATGCTTCTTTTTCCATTGTTACTATGATCATTTTCAGTAATATCTGTTATTCTTATATTTTTACTGTTATTCTGATTTTCATTTTTGAAAAAAATATTGTCAGGAAAGCAGAGTTGCCCGGTAAATCAACTGTTACAAAGAAGAGTAAGGTGACAACACCAAAGAAGACACCAACAAAAAAGGTGGAGACAGAGAAGCAGTCAAAATCGACTGCAAAGAAAGAAGTCAAAGTTTCTCATGAAGATGAGTAAGTCCCAGAGGGATGTCCCTGTAAGTGTTTACTCGATAACTAGTTACTCGGGTTTATGATTTATGGAAACGTGGTACTTAATATTAATGTCACATTGTTACTGTAACTGTGTTACAGTAGTATGTTATTTTCTAAAAAACTATTCATCTTTTTCCATTTGACATTCCATCTCAGACTTGAGTACCATCATTTCTTTTTAGTATAATAGTGTTTATTGTTATATTTTTACTGTTATTCTGATTTTCATTTTTGAAAAAAACATTGTCAGGAAAGCAGAGTTGCAGGATAAATCACCTGTTACAAAGAAGACTAAGGTGACAGCATCAGAGAAGACACCAACAAAAAAGGTGCAGACAGAGAAGCAGTCAAAGCCGACTGAACAGAAAGAAGTCAAAGCTTCTTATGAAGACGAGTAAGTCCCGGAGGGATGTCCCTATAAGTGTTTACTTGACAACTAGTTACTCGGGTTTATGATTTATGGAAACGTGGTACTTAATATTAATGTCACATTGTTACTATAACGGTGTTACAGTCCTATGTTATGGTCTAAAAAACTATTCATCTTTTCTCATTTGACATTCCATCTCAGACTTGACCACTATCATTTTTTTTAGTATAATAGTTGTAATTGTTATATTGTTACTATTATTCTGAATTTTATTTTAGAACAAACAATCTCAGGAAAGCAGAGATGCCGGAGAAATCAGCTATTACAAAGAGGACTAAAGTGACAGCATCACAGAAGACACCAATTAAGAAGGTTGGGACAGAGAAACTGTCAAAGGCGACAATACAGAAGGAAGTCAAAGTTTCTCATGAGCATGAGTAAGTACTGACTAGGGTTATTAATTTATGGAAATTTAGTACTTAATATTATTGTCACATTGTTACAGTAACTGTATAAATGTAGTTTTTATGTTTAAATATAATTATTTGAAATCTAAAAAATATTAGATGTTACTGTAACATAGTTGCATTCTTTTTTGAGCTATCTTCATTTTCCATTTGTCATCCCTTCTCAGGCTTGAGCAGCATAATTTCCTTTTCACTATAATAGTTTTTATTGTTTTATTGTTACTTTTATTTTGATATTTTAATTTTGAAAAAACAATGTCAGGAAAGCAGAAATGCCCAAGGAATCAGATGTTACAAAGAAGAGTAAAATTGCACCAACTAAGAAGGTGTAGAAAGAGAAGTTGTCAATTCCGACAAAAGAGAAGGCGGGGAAAGATACTGCTGAGAATGTGGGTCAGGTAACAGAGACTGTTGCAAAAAAAAGGCGCCGACTGAAAAGGCACGTAAGGCAACAAATACTCCTACTAAAAAGGTACCTAAACCAGCGACAGTTCCAACAGAGCAGGCAGCAAAGGCGCCGACCCAGCAAACTAAAAACGAACCACAAACGGCAACGAAAAAGGAATTGAAGGTGACAATACAGAAGGCACTGAAGAAACCGACAGAAAAGGCAACAAAAAATCCAACGGTACCAACTGAGAAGGCTGCAACTGCACAAACGGAGAAGGCAGCAACTGCACCAACCAAAAAGGCAGCGAAGGTGCCAACGCAGCAATCAAAGACGGTGGCAAAGGAGCAGACAAAAAATTTTCCAAAAGATGTTACTGTTACAAAGGTGCAGCCCCAGAAGGCAGCAATGGCAAAATCTTCAAAGTTGGCAAAAGAGGTGGCAACAGAAAAGAGATCAGACAAAGAAAGTGAAAAGACAGCAGAGAAGAAGGTAAAAACCCACACCTGCTGAGAAGGTTGTACCAACAAAGAAAGTTCCAGTGAAGCAGTTTCAGCGGCAAATGATTCAGTGACGGAAAAATCAGAAATGGTAGTTAACAAGAAAGAGAACAAGAAGGTTCCTGGAAAAATATTACCGAAAAAGGCAGTCTTGAATTTGAAGCACTAGTAGAAAAACCCCTATCACGACGCAGTTATCGTGGCGGTTCTAAGAGAAACGACGCGAAAAGCCCAATAAATTGGCAGGAGCACAATTTTTAGGTATTTAGGAGGTCTATTGTGGCGGTTTATTGGAACCGACGTGATAACTGCAACTTTTTATGGCGGTTTCAAATAGAAAACGCCACCATAAGTCAATTGTGGCGGTTATATGAACAACCGACGTTAAAAATGACGCTAAAAGATAATAGAAAGTGGCAATTTTTGGGCTAAAAACCGCCATTATTTAATTTTGTGTCGGTTTTTAATCACAACCGACTTTAATCAAAACTCCTTACAATTAATTCCCTAGTTCCCTAGCTAAAAATTGGTTCGTTCGTCTCTGATAGCGGCAACCGTCATTTCCTCTGGGTAACAAATTTACTCCATCAACACCTCCATCTCCCCACCTTCATCTCCATTCTCGCACTCGGTCAAACTCACTCTTCTCATCAATCACGATCTTCATTAGCCTCACTACCGACAACCTTCATCATCTACTCTAGGCTCGAGACCAAAACCCCCGAATTAATTATCCTAATCAACCGTCGATAATTCAATTGCACGGAACTAGGGTTCGGTATATAAGAAAAATGGGGCGATTATTTAGAGACTTCGTCGAATTCATCAAATTACAATTTGCTATCAGGTTTGATTTTATCTTTCAATTTTTTTAAAGGTAATCGAAATTGATCTATTTTTCGAGGATTTGATTTCGTTTCTCACTGAATTTCGGTTTTCTTATCAATTTGGGCTTAGGGATTCAATTATTATTATCATGTTAGGGTTAGGGCTTTCAATTAAATTTCAGTCAATTTTTTTTAATCCTTTGTTTTTCCTGAATTGTTTTCGGTTTATAACTTAATTTAGGTTTTGTTTTTATCATTTACGGTTTATGGATTCAATTATTTTATCAATTGGGCTACAATTAAGTATTAGGGTTAGGCCTTTCAAATAAACTTCAATTTAATTAGGAGATGAATCGTTTTAATCGATTTGAGTAAAAGGAATGGATTATTTTCAGTTCAATTAAGATTTTGTGAATACAATAAAGCTCCAGCGGTTGTGTATTATACTTCAGTTTGTATTATACTCATGTCGTGAAGGCCAAGTTTAAACATTTAATTGGCATGAAATTTTTGAAACTAATCCTAAAAGCTGACGTTTTGCTGCTTCGAGTCTCATCTTCTTCGCTTATGTGAGTATAGTAGGTTGGGTTCCTGCTGGTTTATGAAGTTCAAGGGAGTTGTTGAGTTTACAGACTAACTTATGGCAACGATTCAACAAATACGACTATACGAGCATTGTATAGGTTATTGTGATAAATTGTTTCACCTGGTTTCTTATCCATTTTGCAGGTCCTTATGCGTGTAGAGCAGAGCTGGAGCAGATTGTAACAGAACATGCACATAGCTTTGCTAACACAAGAGGCATATCCTATAGAAATGCAATTCTGCTAAAGTTATTCAGGTTGTTCTTCTTGTTCATTGACTGATAGTAACAGAATATGCACGTAGATCATGCTTGCTTTCCATTAGGCTTAATTAATATAAAATCTAGCCTTGTTCATTGACTGATTTCCCCTTTACTAAGCTTTTATTGGTCGATGAGTAATTCTAAAAACAAATAAATAATGAACCGACATATACACCAAAATAAACTGTCCCATCTTCCATTCAAAGCATTAGGTTATTAGGTTGTTTCATCAAATGAATGCTGAAAGCATTAATTAAAATTGGTGAGTAATTGATTAGTTGTACTGTAGAATGACATTAAACTTATGAGCTCATTCTTTCTTCACTACCAATAATATATGTGTCCGGATGATACTATTCTATTCGCTGGCATACCCCTTCAACACAATAATCTCTTTTATCTTCATTTCAGTCGCAATCTGCGAGTTCATCTCTTATCGTAATCATTTGACATGTGTATATGTACCTATCTCGGCCATTATTTCAGTCATAACCAGTGGGTTCATCTAGAATTCAAGTAAGAAATATATACATTCTTGAACAATCTCTTTTATGTGCCTTTGATCAGGCCTATATTCATTAGGAGAGAAGATTAATGCAAGATTCTGTGTACTCACCTCGGCTTAGTGTCATGACTCATCCTCTCTCAATTCAATTTTTAGTACATGTTCTCATTAGGATAGGAGATTAACGCCTCTCAACAATATGTGTGTGTGGTTCAAGACTTGTAAATTGTAATTAATGAGATACATATATTCTGAAAAATGATATATGATTAAATCAGGTTAATCTATATGCAACTTTTTAAAACATTGAAATATGGTGTGATTTGCTGCAAATTAATGTTTTGTTTTGAGGTTAAATGTTGTAATATGGTATGTTAGTTAATATAAGTGTTTTTGTTGCAGGGATTATTGTGCTCTTATAAAATGGTGTATCCTCAACTGGATTTATTAATTCTTCACCGAACCTCACTACATCCACTGGACACGTAAGCTCTTTTCCTCTCTTGTATTGTCATGTAGTCTATGTATTAATTAAGTACCTTAAGCCAACATAGCACATTCATGCTACGCGTATAACATAAGCATATATCAAGTTTGAATATGAATATACTTGTTACTGTGCTGTTAGCAAATTTAAAGAAGTTTTTTTTTTTTAAGATTATTGATTTTGGTTTTCATTTTGTTTGTTTGTGTAGATTTATGATCTTAGTCAGTTGTTTAGTGCCTTCTCTTTCAAGAGTTATGCTGGTCTTAACAGAATACAATGGATTGAATGGCATAACCGGTAAGCCAAGGCCAAGCCCTTCTGCTAATTTTTGATTTATGTGGTTATGTTACCAATGTGTAATGTTTTGGATTTGTTGTCAATTATTGTGTAGGTAAATTTTAGTGCCCTCAACAATCAAAGGATTACGAGTGTGGTTATTATGTCATGAAGTCGATGTATAACATAACTTTTTATCTTTCGAGGGTTAAAGAAGAAGAATTTGTGAAGTTATACATTTTCGTTCTTGGTATGGTTCATTTATGTAGTTGTACATTTATATTGTTACTAATTGACCTATTTGTTAACTATAGCATATGGATCAATCAACTATATCAAGTGGCGATATTTATGAGATTAAAGAAGAGTGGGCTACCAAATTTTTAGACAACTTCTAGATTAGTTTTTCAAGTACGGCGTGTATGCTATTCATACATTATATTGAATTTATCTTTGGTAACAATGATAGATGTTAATTTTATGTTCGATGTAATGCAAGATTCATGTAAGTTTGTTGGACTTGTGTTGTTGCGAATAATATAAATGTGGTTACATTTTTATTGACAGGTTTCATTTTGTTCATAATATTTGGAATTATCAAATTTAGGAGGAGGTGCTGCTGAAATTGCAGTAGAAAATTATTATTAAAAAAAATATAATTTTTTTAACGACGGTTCCTTTAGAAGCAACATCAGAAATTTAAATATTTCGAAAATAGTGATTTATTTAATGACGGTTCTTTGCTATACAACCGACGTCATAAGTAACTTTAATGGCGGTTCTGTAACCACAACCGACGTTATTTTTACTTTTTACGACGGTTGTGTAAAAACAATCGTTGTTATAGAGGAAATGTAGCGGTGCACTATCATTATTGAAATATCTAATGTGGCTGTTTTCAAACAATAACCGCCACTATAGATGAGTTACAGTGGCAGTTTTTGTCTAAAAACCGTCGTTTTATTTAAGGTTATAATGGCGGTTTTGTTTGGAAAACCGACACTGTAAGCGAGCTATAGTGGCGGTTGTACAACCGCCGCAAAAGTATATACGACCCCGTGATAAACGACACACCCAAAACCTTTAAAAACCGCCATAAAAGGTCATTTTTGACCGCCACCGTAGGGGTTTTTCTACTAGTGAAGGTGACTGAAACAAAGAAACCAATGACGGCAACAAAAAAGAGACCTAGAAATAAACCAATATCATCTAACGAAGAAAGTGATGGAGATTACGAGGTGTCGGATGAGTCAAGCGACAAATCCAAAACCTCAATTAAGCGGGCTAAAACAGAGAAGAGACAAGAAAAGATGGTCGTGAAGTCTGAAGAAGAAGATATGTCCAAAAAGTATGTATTTTTTCTGTTTGGCAAACAATGAAATTTAATGTAACAGTGCTAGAGTAACACGTTTACTGTATCATTGTTATTGTAACTTTATTACTTTGAATCTTACTGTTGTTTGTTTACATAATATTGTAACTCTCTTTAAGTAGTGGTGCTAATGTTGGCTTGTTCATGTTCATGACAAGCCTGATAAATACACAAATAAATGCAGGACCCAATGAGCAAGTTTTGTCCATAACAAAGGAATGCCATTAGAGAAATTGGCTTTTGAGGACTTCTGAACATAAAGATAACAGTAGTTCCTTCTGGGCAAACAAACTTACTTGTCGAGGCTTTTGATCATAACAGTTTCAAGGTCAAAGTTTCTGATACAGACGAGTTTGTTCTGTCAAACTTTGATGTGCATGACATGTTTTTACTGCCGATGGATGGTAAGGATGTAGAGCTGACCGCGACTGGTCGCGCATCACAGGCTGAGGATACTGAGTTAAAACAGAAATAGAGAAAGAAGTTCAACATTGTGGGTAGTCAGAACATAAACCTGAATCTGGTGTCAAATTGGTTTAAGAATAATAAGGGTGCGTGTGGTGATGAGTTCAAGCAGGTGTTTGTTCTCTATGCACTGTCCACGTTTTTAGCGCAGACGGCAAAATAATCAGTTGATTTCAAGCTGTTGAAGGCGGTGGACGATGTGAAGAAAATCAAACATTATAACTGGTCAAAGTATGTCTTTGAAACGATGATTGAAGGTATCAAGGGGTTGAAGACGGGAGCTATGAAGTGTCTCTGTGGGTGTATTGTAGTGCTCATTTTGGCATACATTCACCATTTGAATTCAACAAGGAGGTACAAGCTTCTGAGTTACCTCTGATCAAACATTGGTCAGATAATAAACTATCCAAGAGAGTCAAGGATGAGGCAAAGCTAGGTTATCTAGGGGGTGGTGAGATGACAGAAACAGACTACCCTATTTGTCAAAGCATGGGAGTGCCCTTTGAAGGTAAAATAGATTTTTTTTTTCATCTGTCAAACAGTCTATGTTACTGTAACAATGTTACTCAACCATATTAGTGTAACAATGTTATTGTATATTTTAGTATGTTTGTGTAAAATGGTATATGGAGAAGCTGATCAGTCTGAGGATGAGGAGGTTGTTTGTCATAAGGATGGTAAGGGGAGGGAGTACATATTGATGGAGAAGCTTGCTGGCATTGAAACAGATGCCGAGTTGAAGGAACAAGTTGTTGATGTGAGTTGTTTTTTATACATTTAATGTTGTGCAATTGTTACAGCTGTTGAATCTGATCTCTAATTTATTTCTTTTTGTGTTGTTTATTTACTTAGGAAACACACCTGATGTTGTTGCTGCTGAAGAGGGATTCAGACCTAGTTCACCAGTCAATTATTCACCGATTGGAAGTTTTCGAATCAAAGCAGAAAGGAAAATTACCCCTAAAGGCTGATTACCGTAGATATACGGAAGACGTGGTGCGAAAGGCTGAATCGCTGAAGAGAAGGGCAAATGACTTCCCATTATTTAAGAGCTCAAAATTGAGTAAAAAATGAAACCACGCCCAACAGAGAAAACTCAGAGCATAACTAATCATGATAAAGCAGAATACGTTGTAAAGGATGTTTTGAAGGAATTAAGTGAGGAATATGATCAAGAGGATGAGGAAGATGATGACGAGGAGGCTAACAAGGAGACCGATGATGAGGAGGGTGATGACAAGGGAATGATGAGGATGGGGATGATGACGACAACGATGATGAGGGTGGCAGTGGAAAAGAGAGGTATCAGGAGGGTGCCATTGAAAAAGATGACGATAAAGAAAATTCAGATAAAGAGGAGGTCAATGAAGAGGATGAAGACCAAAACATAGAGAAAATTGACGAAGATGATGAAGAGCAATCTGGTGAAGGTGATATAGTAACACTGTTACTGTAACTAATTATTTCTTATAGTAACAGTTTGACGAGACCGGTGTTACAGTAACATATTTTAAACAGATATCAGAATGAAACTATTAAGAAGTTATTTTTTTGTTTTTTAAAAAAAAAATTAGTAACTTTTTAATTTCTGATGCAGACGAAAAGGATGATACAGATGAAGAGAATGAATCAGGCCAGGGTGAGAAAACGACTAGTGAGGGGGATGAAGATGCATATGGTGAAGGTAATAGAATAACACTGTTACAGAACCAGTGCTACTATAACCTAATTTTTGCATTTTTTTTTTCCCTTAATAAAAATTTAGTAATAGTCAATTACTTGAGATGCAGATGAGAAGGATGCTGATGATGATGATGATGCATCAGAACAGGGTGATGAAAGCCCAACTAGTGAGGCAGTTGAAGAAGGATATGCTGAAGGTAATAGAGTAATATTGTTACTGTAGTTGTAGTACTTGACCAAACAGAGTTACATCACATTTCTTACAGTAATATTGTTTTAACACAAACAATTCTCTAGTAGAAAAAACCCCTATCACGACGCAGCTATCGTGGCGGTTCTAATAGAAACGACGCGAAAAGTCCAATAAAATGGCGGGAAGGAAAATTTTATGTATGTAGGAGGTCTATAGTGGCGGTTTAAGTAAGAACCGACGTGATAAGATAAGCTTTTTATGGCGGTTCCAAATAGAAAACGCCACCATAGGTCAATTGTGGCGGTTCTATTAACAACCGACGTTAAGAATGACGCTAAAAATTAATATAAAGTTACAATTTTTGGGGTTTAAAAACCGCCATAATATGTTTTTGTGTCGGTTTCTAATTAAAACCGACTTTAAGAGAAAAAAATTAAAAAAGTAAAACCTCCAAAAACCCTTTACATTATACGGAGTACTCGGTTAAGTTCATTCCTTCGTCATTTCCAACCGCCAAAACCTCACAATCCCCTCACAATTAAACTCCGGCAACCGAAAGCTTCCTTTCCTCTCGCCGCCCTCGACACCATTACGCCGCAGTAAACTCCTTGTCACGAGGTTAGTCACATACTTTATTTCATCGATTTTATGGTTTTAGGGTTTAATCGATTTCGGCTAATATAATCACCATGTCATTTTATCCTTTTGTTTTCAGTTATCGTCGACCCGCCTGCCACCCAAGCCAGTCGTCAGCTACCAGTCACTACCCTTGATTTCAAGGTTAGTATTCTTCTCTTATAAAGCTATTGTTTGTTTTTAATTTGTGTTTTATATGTTGTTTTATGATAATTAGTATAGTTTAGGATGTGTTGTGTTGATTTATTATGTAGGTTATTGTAAATTTCAGATTCTATTTTTTTTTTTTTTTTGTGAATTAGGATTATGAAAATTGGGGATTTTGTTATACTTCATGTCATTGTTCGTTATAATCATGTTCATCTTTTTAACAATAGAATGTATATGTGAAGTGTAATGAGCTATACAAATTTTTCTGTTCAAATATCGATGATTCTTCTCGAAACATGCTTGCTTGATTAGTTTAATTGTGCTATTGTTATTCGTTCAAATGTACTGGTATTCATTTGCTTCAACGAGGAGAATGTTCACGCAGGAGTACTCATGGGCGATGTACGATGTTTGTTTCTGAATTTTAAGGTGATGCGGTATATGCGGGGTTACTGGATTACTGGGATATATAACATGTGGGGGCGTGGTGTTTTAGTTGTAGTTTGTTATGAATGAGGTTGTTTGTTTCGATGACTGTTTAGAAAATGAAGATGAAGTGTGTTCTCTTGATAAAAGTGTGTGATAAATGATGATTCATCGAGATATGAATGGTGGCTTGCTCTTCATCTAATGACTGGAAAGCTAGAAACTAACATGTACGGAGTAGTTCTTTCAAAAATGCTAGCTTCTAAAAAATGATTGTTCATCGGATAAAATTTTAAATCCTGCCGGAGAATCTTTTGGGCTAATTTAGGTAAGCTTGTTTTGTTGATATTTAGAGTAAGGAGCTGCAAGTTCCCATCTGCATTTGTACTTGCATTTGCTTTGCTTTGTGATCATAAAAGTGATGCACTCGAATGCTCGGATTTCTAGCTCCATAATTATTTCTTGTTCAACACCATTTAAATATGCTGAAGTTGGTGGAATAAACATATTTCGCTAGAGAAAATTTTTTTTAGTGTGCTCGTGTACGCTCTATCTTAAGCTGATTCTTTATGACTAGGTATTTGCAAAATAATGAATTCACTGGTTCAGTGATCTACCTGGCTGATCTTCAACTGACTGACCTGTACACTAACTCTTCAGATATCATTATACATTTTTGCCTCACATTTAGTTTTATCGTCTTTTTTTTGGATGGTATTGATAATGTCAAACTTTTATCAGGAACATTCAAGATGATCATTTTAGTGGCATTGACCATTCCAAATTTATGGTAAGAAGATGCTGAATTGAATCTTTTGTTAATGTATGAAGGCTTGACATCACCCTGCATTTTGCTTGATGAAGGATCGGTGGCAATAAATTTGATATAGTCAGCAGCTCAGCTCCTTGGAATTTCCCTTTTTAGAAGGTGTCGAATGAGCTTAATTTTACTAGTCCACCAACAGCTGCCTCAAGTGCCATAGTGAATAATCATTCTCCTACTGTGAAAGAACTGAAACCGAAGAAAAAAGGTGCAGGAAAAGTAGCTCTTTTAATAGGTGGAATTGGCGTGATTGTCACTTTTCTGGGACTTGCTATTGCTGTCAGAGTTAAGCGAACTCACACTGCAGTTCTGAAACTGATTCTTTATGACTTGGTATTTTGCACACTATCTTCTTTAAATACTTATCTTTCTTAAAGTTTGGATTTAAATTCACAATCTTGTACGTCTCTTTTTGTCCTTGTGTGACAGTTAGAACTCGTGGAAAAGAATGAGTCATATAAGAAGTTGAAGGTGGAGGCTGGGAAATGTTTACTACAAAGTGAAAAGCTTAGCATTGAAAAAGAAGAGTTTTAAGCATATGCCAAGGTATATTTGATGTATCATCTTTTTTTATGTAAATATTGATTGATGCTCATAATTGGAGAAGAGTAAAAATATCATATTGTCAGCTTCTACCAGCTTTTGGCATCAAAATTTTCGTATTACCTTATTGGAAATTTAGTCATATGATCCTTGTAACATTGAATAATTTTTTTCATACTTCCAATAATAATACTCCATAAAACAATAGGAATTAGTGTCTTTATGAAACATATGTTGAGCTCAGACTGTCCCCTTTGGTTCAGTTCATGTTTCTGGTGGTAGTGGTATACTTCCTCCTAGCACTTGTCAACAAGATGTGCATGCCTCTTACATATTTTTTTGGAGTGAGAATGTGGATTGTGTTACTTCTACGCTTCAATGACATGCATATGGAGATTAGCCGTGTCTTATAGTGAAGTTCACAAAAAATACGAAGAACTAAACTACACTATGCAACTGGTGATGTTATGCTTTTTTTCCCCTGATGTTTATAGCTTTGCATTAGTACATGTTCTCATTAGGAGAGAACATTAACGCCTCTCAACAATATATATGTGTCTTAGCTCTTTTATAAATTTTCATAGCATGTAACTGCTAGGAATTTTCCAAAGTCCTACACTCTGAAACTTAAAGTTTGTGAAGAAGTATATGATAAAGTGCTAGACGACCTCTTACAATAGATGAATTTCTTGCAAAAATAGTTCAAAGTCCCAGATCCATTTCTTTAAAAAACTAAAATGAAGTGGTTAATCTTAGGCTCTTCTTTCTGATCATTCTAGTTTTGTTGTCTACATTTGCCCAATAGGATGGCAAAGTATCTTGTTCCCCCTCTGCCATTATTTTTAAAACTTATTCTTGTATGATAGCTGGACTAAAGGAGCGAGTATTGGTTGGCATAGCGATGAAAACAGATCCTATATATCTCAAGCAGCGTGATTTCACGGTATGTATGCAATGTCTTTTCATTTATTAAGCTATGCAATAGTGCATGAAGAATTTGTTACTAAAGTCTTGATAATGTGCGCCTGCCGCCTCCTTACATATATCCATTGTGCATTTGAGTTAGTGCTAATCATAAGGAGGATTGATAGTTCATTATATATAATGTCTTACGTTGATTTTAGTAATGTTGAGGTTGTTTTTCTTACTATTGGTTTGCTAAATGTATTATTGCAGATTCAACAATACAATATTGATTGACGAGATGAAAGATGTTAAAGACGTGTGGCTATCAAATGTTTAGAGAACATGAAATATTGATTAGTTTATTAACTAAGACGTGTATGTGATTATTTATACACTTGGATGTATAATTTTGAACATCGACATTATTGTTGTGTCGCATGATATGCAAGTTCATTGGTTGGCATTCTTTTGTATGCATTGTTTGTTTATTTCGCTATTTGGCTTGTCAACTCTATAGGATATTGCTGCCGAAATTTTGGTAGCAAATATTTTTTTTTTTAAAAAAAATATCTATATATGGTGGCGGTTCTTAAGTATGAAACGCCACTATTAGTTCACCTTTAGTGGCGGTTTTCAAACAATAACCGTCACTATAGATGAGTTAAAGCGGCGGTTCTTGTCTAACAACCGTCGTTTTATATAAGCCTATAATGGCGGTTTTATTTAAAAACCGCCACTGTAGGTAAGCTATTGTGGCGGTTGTACAACCGCCGCAAAGTATAAACAACCCCGTGATATACGGCGCACCCAAAATCTGTAAGAACCGCCACAAAAGGTCATTTATGACCACCACTATAGGGGTTTTTACAGATTTCTTTTCAGAAGTTGTTTAATTAATATTCAATTAATTGTGACACAAATGATAAGGAAAAGGCTGATAATGATGAATCAAGCAAGGGTGATGGCAACCCAACAAGTAAGGTAGATGATGAAGTATCTGCTGAAGGTAATAGAGTATTATTGTTTCTGTAATGGTATTACTGAAGAAACAGAGTTATTGCATATTTCTTATTGTAACATAGTTTTAAGAGAAACATTAAAGTAAAACTATTAGTACTATATATTCAATTACTTGTGGCACATATGACAATGAAAATGCTGATGATGATGCATCAGAGCAGGATGATGACAAACCAACCAGTGAGGCAGATAAAGATGATCTGGTGAAGGTAATAGAGTAACAATGTTACTGTACTATTGTTACTTCTTTAAATACTTGAATTATACATGACCTGTATTCAATTACTTGTGACACAGATGAAGATGAAGATGCGGAGGATGAAGATACATCAGGGCAGCCTGATGATAAACCAAGCAGTAAGGCAGATGAAGAACCATCTGGTGATAAGGATGAAGCGAAGGGTGAAGAACAAACGGGCAATAAAGATGAAGAGGAAGATAATGATAAGGATGAAGAGGAGGGTGATGACAATGAAAAACCAGATGAAGACAATGGTGATGATAACAATGAAGATGGACCTGGCGATAAAAACGAAGATAATAGTAAGGACGATGAAGGAAATGGTAATGAAGAGGGCCCTGGAAATGATGAAACTGGTGAAGGAAAAATGAGTGAGGGCGGTAGTGAGACAGTTGGCAAAGAAGAAGCAAGAAATAGTCAGGTAGGAGAAGATGCCGATGATGATAAAGTTGATATTGTGGATGACGGCAGTGCAGACGACTATGTCGATGATTGTAACAATGAGGTCCTATATGAAAATTATAATGAAGAAACAGGCGACCACTATTTGTTACATTCTGAAAAAACTAAAGAGTGGATGCGCGTGATGGATCCTTGCTACGGCTGCACATTGGATTGTGGCCTACCAGCTCCGGATTTATGAGACCAGTACTTAGACCTAGGGATACGTGAGTTAACCCACATGTACTCGGGAGTAAAGGATGATCCTCCTACAAGACCAAGTAAGACATAAACTAGACCTAGTAGACTTCCAGTGGACCGAGTAGAACCCCAAGTGGACCGAGTGACTCTGCACTCGGTCGAGTGAAGGTACACTCGACCGAGTAAGTGTCACTCGGTCGAGTGGATCTGCGTTGTACCCGAGAAAGAAAATTTGGGATTTCATCCTATCCCAACCCTATCCCATTCATTCTTCTCCTTCTTTCTTCTTACACTAAAACTCTCTCCCTTCTCTCTAAAAATGCTCCCAATGCCCTTCCCTTGGCCTTCAAGCTTGGATTCATGGTGGAACACCTCTCCTATGTCCCGATCTACCTTTGTAAGTAAAAATCCCACCTTTTTCTCTTTGTTTTATGAGTAAATTCGAGTTAGGGTTTACTAAGAGAGTTTAATTAGTAATTTGCTATGTAAAATGAATAGTTAGTGAATAATAATGAGGGATTTTATATTGTAATTTAGTATAGAGTGAATTGTGATAGTTATTACATGATTTATGTAGAATGAGACGGTTTTATGAAATAGATACTTGGTGATTTCGATTAGCTTAAGGATTATGCTAAAAGGTAGGTTATCCTACTCAGTTTCAATATTGTGTGTGCATATTTGGGTGTCTTTCCTCACTATTGCATTCATTGGTCGGTTGGTATGTATGTGGGGTTGAATTCTTGAATTTGGTCATGTGTTAAATGTTGTTCCTCCACTTGTCATGTATGTTTGTGTTGTATTGGAGGACTTTGGTGGTGATACTTGATTTTGAGGAGACTTAAGACGGTTGGAAAACCGTCTTGCGCTCGGGTCGCCCCTTGGAGCTTCCCACTCCAAGGGGGATGTGCACATTAATGGCTTGAGTCATGAAGGAACTCGTGTGGTTGAGGCACGACGTCTGGCAGGAGATCCGGTTGGCTTCCAGACCCGATACGTCTGGGCGTGTTTCAGTACCTTTGTGTGAGATGTGGTGTTGTGGGCGTGTCCCTAGCACCAGTGGTTGTGGGTATGTCTGGGCGTGTCCCGGTACCGGTATTGTGATTGCATAGTCGAGTCTCATTCACATGATTATGTCGAGTCTACACTTATCGAGTCATGTCTTATGTTTATGTATTGAAACTGGCGTTTGTTGTGTCTTTGTAAATGTCACTTATTTTCGGAGTGGCTTGTGTCGATTCATATGATATTTCCGATCATATGGGGAGCAGTTGCTTACAGGTTAGCTTTAGTTTCTTGCTGGAGACAGGGACGAGCCGTGATGACATTCGAGTCAAGCCTAGTCGATTAGATTAGTTTAGTAGTCATGAGTTGTATAATTCATTTAATTTATTCATTTATGTTTATGTAATCCACTAAATACTTATTTATGTTAATTGTTTCTCAATTGCGACTCCGATTCACAGCCTCGTAAAACTGAGAAGGTAACATCTCCCAATTACCTTGGTCGGGTAAGAAGAGGGTGTTACAAAGTGGTATCAAAGCCTCGATTTTGGAACCTAAGCCAATGAACCAAAATGAACCTAGGTGTGTCTAATAAAATGAACCCGACACGAGTACAACAGGAGATCGGTTTTGGATGAGTGGGCGCCCTCATGTCAAAACTAGTGCCTATTGCCTCGGTTGGTCACTACGTGGGTGATTACAATAAGGGTGAACGATATAGACAATGTTGTGTGATTGCATGAACGATATGGTTGTTGTTAAACTCTTACATGTTATGAATTTCACATGCATATGAATAGATTTACAGGTCATGGCGTTTCTTGGAAAGATCATAAATTCCATTCGTTTGGTGTGTATCATGTGTTTATCTGATGTTTGATAGTGTTATTAATAGTATATAAAATTGCGACTATTTCGGTAAGGTAACCGCGAGTATGGATGTAAGAAGTAAGGGAAGACTAAGGAGGAGCATGAGGAGCACTTGAGGTTGGTGTTACAGACTTTGCGCGACAATCAGTTGTATGCAAAGTTGTGTAAGTGTGAGTTCTGGCTCGAGGAAGTTGCCTTTCTGGGGCATGTGATTTCTAAAGAGGGTGTATCTGTGGATCCTACAAAGATAGAGGCAGTGTCTAAGTGGGAATCACCAAAGAATGTGGCAGAGATCAGGAGTTTCTTGGGTTAGGCAGGGTACTATCGTTGGTTCGTGAAAGACTTCTCAAAGATAGCCAGACCTATGACAGCGTTGATGAGGAAAGAGAACAGGTTTCGATGGGATGAAAGTTGTGAGACGGTGTTCCAAACATTAAAGGAGCGTTTGACCACAGCTCTAGTCTTAGCTTTACCTGAAGGGTGTGAAAACTTTGAGGTATATACAGATGCTTTAAAGAACGGGTTGGGTTATGTGTTGATGCGGAATGGGAAAGTCATTGCCAATGCTTCTAGGCAATTGAAGCCTTATGAGGAGAACTATCCGACACATGATCTAGAGTTGGGTGCAGTTGTGTTTGCTCTCAAGATTTGGAGGCACTATCTTTATGGGGCGACCTTTAAGGTATTTTCAAATCACAAGAGTCTCAAGTATATCTTTACTCAAAAGGAGCTGAACGTGAAACAGAGGAGGTGGATGGAGCTTATAGGCGACTATGACATGGATATCATATATCATGAAGGGAAAGCAAACATTGTGGCTGATGCGTTGAGCAGGAAGAGTGTGTATTCTCTATGCACAACTATGTCCTTGATGAGGTTGAGAGATGAGGTGGGAAAGATGGGAATACATCTGCTACAGAAAGGAGATGCTAGAGGGGATTATTTGACAGTGGAGCCGGATCTTTATGACGATATTCGCAGGAAGAAGGCTCTTGATTCTAAGATTTAGGAGTGGAGAGCTGGAGTAGAGAAGGGGACAGTGTCTCGGTTCTCTATTCATTCAGATGGGAGTGTTCGGTTTGATGGGAGATGGTGTGTGCCTAGAGATGAGGAGTTGAAAAGATGATCATGATAGAGGCTCATTACACACCGTATTCAGTACATCGAGGTGGTGATAAGATGTATAAAGATTTGAAGAAGACTTTCTGGTGAAAAGGGAAACAGCTGAGTTCGTGGCTCGATGTTTGACATGTCAGAGGGTTAAGGGAGAGCAGCGATGACCACAAGGTAAGATTCAGTCTCTTGAGGTACCTGAGTGAAAGTGGGAGTCTATCTCCATGGACTTTATAGTGTGTTTACCGAGGAGCCAGCAGGGTAATAACATGATATGGGTGATAGTTGACCGTTTGACTAAGTCAGCTCACTTTATTCTAATGAAAGATACATGGAGTAAGGTTCAGTTGGCTAATGGGTACAGGAAGCATGTGGTAAGGTTACATAGAGTCCCTATGGACATTGTGTCAGATCGAGATGCGAGGTTTATTTCTCGATTTTGGCAAGAGTTGTAGGAGATGCTGGGAACTACCTTGAAGATGGGTACTGCTTTTCATCCTGCAATAGATGGACAGACAGAGTGAATTATCAAGACTTTGGAGGATATGTTGCGAGCTTGTGTGATGGAGTTTGGTGGTAGTTGGAAAGATAGATTGGATTTGATCGAGTTTTCTTACAACAACAGCTACCACACGAGTATTGGGATGACTCCGTTTGAGGCTTTGTATGGGAGGAGGTGTAGGAGTCTGATTTGCTGGAATGATAAAGCTGAGGCAGTGGGTTTAGGACCACAGATGGTACAGGAGATGATAGACCAAGTGAAAGTGATTCGTCAAAAGATGAAAGCGGCCCAGGATCGACAAAAGAGCTATGCGGACTTGCACCATCGGGACATCGAGTTTCAGGTTGAGGATAAGGTTCTTCTGAAAGTATCACCGATGCGAGGGGTGATGAGATTTGGTAAGAAAGGGAAGCTGAGCCAGAAGTTCATTGGACCGTATGAGATTTTGGATCGTGTGGGAGAGGTTGCTTATCGGTTAGCTTTACCAAAAACTTTGGACCGTGTTCATAATGTGTTCCATGTGTCTCAGTTACGGAAGTATGTGAGTGATCCTTCCCATGTGTTAGAGGTGGAGAACATCGAGTTGGATGAATCTTTGTCTTATCTTGAGGTGCCAAAACAGATTCTTGATCGCAAGGTTCGGAAAACTGGGTCCGGGGAAACGGTGTTGCTCAAGGTTCTACGGTCTAATCATGAGGTTGAGTAAGCTACTTGGGAGGCGGAAGAGGCTATGAGGGAGCGGTATCCGTCTCTTTTTGATCAGGTATGTGTGGTTACGGGAACGTAACCATGTTTCTTTAGGGAGGTAGGAGATGATCGCATAAGGTTTTGGTGGGGTTTTATGCTAGTTTTTGTATAGTTAGTAGTTGTTGTGAGTCGGTTTGAGTTGTGGTTGGGGTTTTGTCTTGATTTTTTGTCGCGTTGTTGTGTCTTGGTTGAGTTAGTGTGTTTTTTTTTTAGTATGGGTTTGAACTTCAGGGACAAAGTTCATTTTTAAGGTGGGAAGACTGTAATACTACGGTTTTCTGTACTGTTGGGTACTCTATCGAGTAAAGCTTACTCTGTCGTGTAAGTGAGTTTTAGTTACAAACCAGTTTACTGTCTGACGGTACTCGATCAAGTGGGTGTCACTCGATCGAGTAGGGGCACTCGATCGAGTAAGTGACTTACTCGACCGAGTAAGTCGGTTTTACGGGTTGTTTCCGCCGGGTTTTGATAGCAACGTGAAAATGTTTAAAAGTTATTTTACCAATTCTTTTTACTTTTTCACTATTTCTAAATACTTTACACAAGAGAAAAGCTACGTATCATTCCCTTCTCTCATTGCTATCTAATCCTAGGGCTAGAGTCGTCGGATCGTTGAGTTCTTTACGCCATTGAGACCGTCCCATCGTGGGTAAGATTCTAGTATGATTTTTATGTCATTTCATTGATATTAGTTGAAACTCTAATTGGGTATTTTGGAGGTTTTGGGAGTATTGTGATTGTTAGATAGTAATTGTATGATTGTGTGATTATAAGAGGTGATTTCGTAGAAGAACGGTTTTGAATAGCTGATTGTGACGATCTTGGTGATTGCTTTTCCAGGTAGGGTTTCCCTACTCGGTTATTGATTACATTGTATTTGATGGTTGTTAATGTTGAAGATCTATATCATATTGGTGTTGGTAATTGTTGTTGTATAGTTGGTTGGTTGTGTTTGTCTGTGGTTCGCGAGGTGCGTCCTCGACTGAGTGGAGTCACTTGCGGGAGTGACTTCACGCCCTTGATTCGCCCCTTGTGGTTCCCGTCACAAGGGGGATGTGCACATTAAGGAACTTGGGTTTTCGCTCGGTGTTGATGAGCGGGGCTTAGGTGGGAACAGCTGCGGTCCCCCACTGGCGGTGAGGATTACTGATTGTGGTCGTAATCTGGCAGGGCTAGACCTTCTGGCTAGTCAGGTGGTTGGAGATGTGACGGAGTTGGGTGATTGTATGTACTGTTGATATTGTTGTATCTTATATTGTGTAATCAGTAACTGACCCCGTTTAATTGTTTTAAAAACTATGGTGATCCATTCGGAGATGGTGAGCAGTTCTTGAGCAGGTATGAGATGGATGCGCATGGGATTGCTGGGATTGAGTCACCACGTGTCACTTAGAGTCTTCCGCTGTGTTGATGAACTTATATTTCTTTTTAGTTGGTTTTGGTATCTTGGAACAGTTGTATTACTTTGCAGTTTTGGGATTTTGGTTATGTAATCACTTAAACTAATTTATCTAAAGTATGTTCTTTTATGGTCAATTTGATATACATTGCCTCGGGTAACCGAGATGGTAGCACTTCCATGCATTAGGTGGTCTTGGTAAGGCACCTTGGTGTATGGGGGTGTCACAAAAAAATATTCTATTTTTCTTTAAAATAATTAACCGAATTTTATTAAAGATTTTACTTAATTTTTTTCGGTTATTCTTTCATAAAATATGACTTGTATTTTATTCATTTAAAATCTATCTTTTGTTATTTTATGAAAAAATCTAGATTTGAAGTGTGCATCAAGAAACACGCGAGAAACCCTACTTCGAAAGGTTTATGGTGTTTACTCGTGTGTGCCTCATTATAAATGCACATCTAAAATTCAAACCTATACACACTACTTATACGAAGTTTCTTGATTAAATTGATATTTTGCAAAAATCATTCCCGCTGCTTTAAGCTCTGTTCTTAATCGTTCATTTTGCAAATTGCTTTTGAAAGTTGAAGTCTTTAAACTACGTACTTTTCATGTCAAAAGTTTAGCTTTTAAAAAGTGCATAGTTTTGCAATCCTCTTCTAGATATTGATTGCATTTTTAAGATTCGACTGTATTTCATATTCAAACTTTGTAAGCTTAACACCTTATGCATCGTAGGCTTAACATCCTACAAGCACGAAGGCTTAACATCCTTCACAAATCGAGAGCTTTACATCTCTCACACATCGAAGGCTTAAAATCCTTCTTTAGCATGATTAGGGTTACTCGTGGGGGTTAGTTGTTTATTGTACGCTAGATCGGATTAGGCGCTCGTGATAAACAATTAATAAAAAAGGGTGGACGTAGGCTTTTCAATTGGGCCAAAGCACGTTAAAATATCGTGTGTTATTTATCATTTTCGTACCGTTTGTTTTATATTGATATCAAGTCGTTTGCACAATCATTATATACTTCATACATTCAAACTTAACTCATAAGTCACGAATTAAAAGTACATTACTATCTTCGAGAAATTTGAAAAACGGTACATACTCTATTCACCCCCTCCCCTCCCCCCTCTCTAAAGTATATTTGTTGGACAGTTGAACTCTATAGTCAATTATTATATGAAGATGATAATACTACTAGAATGTTAAGTGAAATCAACCGTCATCTCTCTCTCTCTAAGATAGTAGAGAGAGAAACTCTCTAAAATTAAAAACCCCAAAACAAAACCTTCATTTCCTGTGTACCACCATAGCCGCCTCCCACCCATCTTACTCATCTCCTACCTCACATCCTTTCGCCGGAGATGTGTCTGTTCTTAGGTTAATCTCCGGCGAACCAACCTTCTACCTTCGGGTAATTTTTAAACCAATTTAGGTCCTCTTGTCTCTCCGGAATGAAGATCTGATTCAGGTTTACCAATTTCCGTCCTTCTTTGTTTGATCGTCACCCCGGACTTACTCCTTATTCATGTGCATGTTTGCTGGTCACACATTTGGCTTTGGGTTTCCTTCCATCGTCCCTTTGTCTTTTCTTCCGTCACTGCCTGTTCCGATTTGTCATCGTCAGAGCCTTTATCAGGGAGGTGTTCCCCTTTCCCTCCCCCCTCCACCACCTCATCTAGTATGCTTTCTCTTTTGTGTCAGATCGTGTTCTCTGTGTCGGTCGTGCGGTTTTTATGGTGATTTAAGGGTGCTTCTGTCCCTGGATGGTCGTACATGTACCTAATTGGTGTTCGCCCCTTCCCTCACCCCTTCCCCCCACCGATTGGTCTTTGCATGTTGACTTCCAGGTGTCAACGATCCTTGCATGTCGTTTTTCTGGTCTTGTGTGGCAGTCTTGGATTCGTTGGTCTGATTTTGGTTTTGGTTGGTCTGTCCTTGTTATGTAGGCGTCACAAGTTTTGACTGGAATCTTGGTGTTCTCGATATAGTTGGGTGTCTTTTGAAATTGAAGTCTTTGGTACAAAGTGGGCTCCTTATCCACGGTTGTTAGTTGCTCTAAATTGGTTCTATGTGTTATCCAACGTGGAAGTGTTGGTTTGAATTGTGTCGTTGTGGATTTATTTATGGTGTTGGGAGGTTTGGTTACGATGGTTCTCCGCCAAATTTAATGTCGTTGTATTTTAATTTCCAGTATGTTATGGTCGTCCAAATAGTCTTCTGTTTTATATTTAGTCAAATAAATGGTTTATTTTGGGAGGTGATGTCGATACTGTGTGCAAGTTGTGTTGGATTTACCACTTGTCTGGTTTTTGTGGTAATGGCAAGAGGATTGGTTGTGTGGTGTCCTCGATTCTCGTTCATTTACTGGCTTGACTTCTTGGATGGTTGGTCATTTGACAGGTGTGCGTTCTTCAAGATGTAGTTGGAGATTTATCTCTACCGGATGCGGGTTATATTGCCTTGTTTTCCACCTTTTCTTTCTATGTTTTAGTAACGTAAATGCATCTTGTTATCGGCACTCATCAGGCCAGCTACCTCAATTGACTTTCGAAGCTCATTGCCTTGTGGACGCCGTCAGTGCGGAACCTCGTGCCCAAGCTACCAAACTCCACCAATACGTTCGGGTTACTTGGCACTATCGTCTCATCTTTCTCTTAGAAGGAATTTGCAATTTTATGTTTTATAATGTAGTTACTATAAATGGCTTTTTTGTACATAATAGTTCCAAGAAGGATAGAATTTTGGAAGAAGGCCAGGGTTATTTTATCTATCCAACTTAAAAAAAAAAATTGTTAAGTGAAATCTATAATCAACCATTAAACAACATAGCAAAAAGAGTTTGTTAACTTCATCTACTGTTGAGAGACACATGCTTCAACTTCAAATGGACTCTCATCATCTTTTATGGGCATTGATTAATCAACATTTACACTTTGTTGTCCCTCGACCTAACACATCGTCTTATCCAATCTGATACTTTACCTACAAATATGTTTAATCTTCTTATAAGGGCAAGATAAGGGACTGAACTTTCAGTTTTTTTACAGTTAAGGGATCAAACTTTTAAATTGTTCCGTTAAGAACCTCAAAGGCCTTTCCGTTAGTATTGATGTTAGTTCTAGGTTTGCCGGTTTATGGAATCATAAATAAAAGACTAAAATCCAACAAGGGCAACAATATAAGCTCATACAAAAATAAAAATCACAGTGTTGTAATTTGTAGCAAAACAATCATGCTCTGTTTTTTCGTCGTTGCGGCAAATCTTTGTTCGTACGGTGTAAGTTATATAGAGCACGGTAGGTTCCGATAAATTATGTGGAGTCTTAGTACGTTAATAGAGAGTATAGTAGGAAAGTTTCAGGCTGTTTCGTTACGGTTGTTCCGATGTCGTAATTGTTTAGTGGGTCTGGGTTACTAATGAAGCAGGATGTTCGTGCTTGTGCTGTGCTTGTACATTTACATATACACACACATATTTGTCTTGGTCCATCTAGTCGGTTGCATTTGATGAATTCAATGCTTTCCGGTCTAAGATTTTCATTGTTGATGTGGTTGCTTTAGGTTGCTAAAAAGAGAGGAACTCAATGGCAAACAATTAATCCATCACTACTAGTTCTTCATAAGATCTAGGGGGAATACGCATTAGAAATCTATGAGTGAAAAAGACAAATTAAATTTATCAAGCAAACTGGATAAGGGAAGGATAAAATTAGCTAGTCAATTGGCTTTTCATGCAAATTAAACGGTTAAACCCAAAAGTAACGGCAGTGTTAACGGAAGAATTTAAAAGTTTGATCCCTTAACGGTAAAAAAACTAAAAGTTCAGTCCCTTATCTTACCCTTATCTCAGAGGCCTTGTGATCTAGAAATTGACATATTGAGTAATTCGTTTATTGAAGTCAGATGATGGAAATCTCAAATTGAGAGTAGTATGCATTGTCTTCTTTTCCTTTTCCTACGCTTATTGCTCAAGAAGTAAGGAAGGTAACTGCCTCTCGTTTTATCTATTTCTATTTACAGTTTTACTAAAATATTTGTACTGGACTAATAGGTTTTATTGGGTTTGTCTTATGCTATAGGACGGTCCTATAGGGTAGAGGTGGCAAATGGGTCAATCGGGTCAGGTATGGGTCAAGTCAGTTTGGGTCAGGTCATTTCGGGTCTGTCATACATTTCGGGTGGGCTGGGTCATTTTGGGTCATTTTGATGCATGCAACATTAATTTGACTTAGTACTTGTTGTTTCGGGTCATTTTGAGTCACTTTAAGCATTTTGAATCGGGTCAATTATGGGTCGGGTCATCTCGAATCGGGTCAACATTGGGTCAATCATATACGGGTTAAGCAAGTTTGGCTCACTTTCGATCTCGGGTCAGGCTTATCGGGTCGGGTCATTTGAGTCGGGTAAATTTTGCCTAGGGGAGTAGTTGAAAGAAAAAGCGACGAAACTAAGAAATGGGCCACCAAACAAAAACGAAAAGTTCCGTGGGTGTAAAAAAGCCCAAAACAAAGTGAGAAAAACACAAAACCCTACCCACTCCATTTTGATTCAGTTGGAGCTTAAAACCCTTTGACATACGCATTTCTCAAACACTCTCCTGCAGCCGCCATTGACACAATTACACAACACAAGTAAGTTTCTCCCTCTTTCCCTAATTCTTCAGCCGTTGACATACGCGTTTGATTAAGTGTTGCGGTTGTCTATTTAGTAATAATGTGCTTTCTTATCATTTGTTTTTCTGGCTTATTTCTTATTACGCTTTTTGTTCTTGAGATTTGATATGTTGTTTGCATGTTTGCTGTTAATAATGGATTACATAGTGTTTATATTATTTAGACTGCTTCAGAATTATCGATACACGGAGACGGTGGGGATTTGGGAAAATTGATACGGAATACTCCGTACGTGTTTATGGAGATTGGTGGAAGATTAGTGAGTATTTTGTACGGGAATTTTTGTAATCCTAAATGGATCAGGATGTGCGCATCATAGGATATAGCTATTGCTACCGCGAGACAGCTAAAACTGTTGCAGCTCAGATTGCGATTAGAATACAGATGCTCATTTTGTAGCTAGATTGTGTTTCTCCGGAGGATAACTGAGAATTTTCGGCAGTGGGTCTCCTTCTTAACGAAGATGTATCCGAGTTAATCATAATACAATTTCCTCTCAGAAAAACCCAAGTCAACTAGTAAATTCACTACCTGTAGGCTGGGGATTCTCTCTCTTTGTCGGATGCTCTTGCTTACTGTTAGAGAAACTAGAGGAAATTTTCAATTTTACTGTTTACATTCTCGTCTATTGTTTTACTGAACTTTAAACCTTTTGTGAACTATTCCTCGTTCTACGCCTATGGCTATTTTTTTTCTCAAAAATGTTATTCTGGATGTTTTTTTGTTTTGTTTTGGTGATATTACACTTTAGTTCCTCAGAGTGAAAGTAGCTCAAACACAATCTCTAAGTAGGATTAGTGCAATCTATTTACTAAGAAAAGCCTCTTTAGACTAAGTGCACGAAAATGAAAATGCTCAAAAAATAGAGGCCTCTCAATCTTTCTTGTATTTACAGTTACTTTTAATGTTTCTATGACGAATTGAGACCTCTAATTGGAATCCTAGACTAGATACTTCTCCTTTTTCCCTCTACTGTCTTGTAAATCTGGGCGTTGAGTATAATTTATTATGTGATGATTAATATACCATTTTAAATTATGGTGGTCGAGTGTTCATGCAAGTTAGGATGAAACTCTCATAAGGTTTCCTCTGGAGACAAGCTATATGTGTAAGTAACACCAGTTAAGGCACTGCGGTAATGTTGTTGTTCATGATGATCAATATACCAGGAGTACCCTGTACTTGGTCTTTTTGGTGATCCATACGTGTGCAACATGAAGAATAGATGTCTGATTTACTAGTGAATATATAGTGCTGTGGTGTTGTTAAGTACTAATTTTTTTTATTTTTTTTTTTGTCCAGAAATGGTTGAGGAAGCTACCAAAGCAGTTATTGTTCCAGAGTCTGTTCTAAAGAAGCAGAAGAGGGAAGAGGAATGGGCCTTAGCAAAGAAGCAGGAAGTGGAAGCCCAGAAGAAGAAGAACCGTGAGAACAGGAAGCTGTTGTTCAAGAAAGCCCAGCAATATGCTAAGGAGTACCAAGAGGAGGTTTGTGCTTTTTTAAGGCTTTGTACTTAGATGATGGCGCTGTTATTATTTAGTTCCTAACTTCGACATTTGTGTTTTCAGGAAAAGTTGGCAATCAGTTTGAGGAGGGAAGCCAAGCTGAAGGGAGGCTTTTATGTCGAGCCTGAGGCTAAGCTATTGTTCATCATTCGTATCAGAGGGTTCGTATAGAGCTTGTTTTCACAATTTTGTCTCTCTTTCAGCGTATTTGAGAGTAATTACTGATGGTTATAGGTTTCATGTGCAGTATCAACGCCATGCACCCCAAGACAAGGAAGATAATGCAGCTTCTTCGTTTGAGACAGGTGTTATTTTGAATCTTTGATCGCTCATTGTTAAGCTTTGGCTTTTCTCTTTCTCTTCTTCATCATTGTTTTTGTTATAATTCTCTGTCAATGCAGATCTTCAATGGTGTATTCCTCAAGGTTAACAAAGCCACCTTGAACATGTTGCATAGGGTTGAGCCCTATGTAACCTACGGGTAAATTTCTTTACTTTTTTTTGGACCCAGTTATGGAATCTTAGTTCTTATTTGTTTTACTCATCAAAACATTGTCCTTTAAAATAGGTACCCTAACTTGAAGAGTGTCAAGGAGCTGATCTACAAAAGGGGTTTTGGAAAGGTTGACAAACAGAGGATTCCTTTGACTGACAATTCCATAATTGATCAGGTAGTTAACCCTTTGCCTGCAGCTATATTCTTGTAACCTAAATCACGTTAAATTTCCGCCACGTAACGCAAAATTTCTTTGATATGCATCTGCATTTGTCAGTGTCTTTGCACACATCTCAACATATCTATCTGGTTCACACGGACTGCTTGTTTGTGGCACAACAGATGAAATTTTTGTTTGCTTGATCTTAATTTTCATTTGCAATAGAGCTAAAGAATTACATTTTGACTTTGGAATATATGATGTCTTCTGTGATAAAGGAAAGGACCCAATAGACTAAGTACTACATGATCTATGCCAATTTTACATGGTCTGGCGTTTGTTTCAGCTTTAGGAACGGGTTTACGTTCGCCGGAAACAGTCCATTCTGAACCCGGTTTCAGTCATTTAAGCTGATAAAAATAATTAAATTTGTCAAATGACCATTGGTTGTTTTAGGCAGCATATCTAGTATATCTAGCCATGTCCAAAGGAAGGATACAATAACAATTGTGTTTTCACATGGTGAATAATTTACTGACTAGTTGCGTTTTCACATGGTAAAGGTACTGGGAAAGCATGGCATAATCTGCGTAGAGGATCTTATCCATGAAATAATAACGGTAGGACCTCACTTCAAGCAAGCCAATAACTTCCTATGGCCATTCCAGTTGTCCGCACCAAATGGTGGTCTTCAGAAGAAGAGGAACCACTTTGTTGAAGGTGGTGATGCTGGCAACAGGGAAAACTTCATCAATGAGCTCATCAGGAGAATGAACTAGATGTTGGTCTTCTAGGTCTTTCCCTTTATCTTAGAATCTTCTTAATTAATTAAACAGTTTTAAAACAAGTTTTGGATCGAGTTCAGTGTTGTTGGACATCAAGTTCGGCTTTTGTTGAAATCTATGGCGCGCGACATGCTAGCATTGACTTGCAGTTAATTTTACTCATATGCTGTACTTCATATCTGTAGCATGATTTCCGTTATTGCCATGATATAATAAACCAACGGACATCCAAGTATAACACAACCTACACTATACGTTAAATTAACTCGATAATTTGCACCATATAGTAATATGCAGTAATAGTTGCACTAGTTTTGCTCTAGTTAGATGCGCCATAACATGCAGTATAGAGCTGCACACTAAAGCTGCGCAGAGTTGCTATGTAGCGAGTAATATTCTTTCACTCGTTAAGTATTTGTATCTTGGACGACTAAAGAAATTTAGAAATCCCGTATTCAGTATGCCACAGTAGATGCAACGGTGGTACTATGGAAGTGTCTACGAATCACCTGTCACACAATGAGCTGATCCCGTTGCCTAATTGCTGATGTACAAAAATTACACAAAGCTGAGCATCCGAGTAAAGAACGTGCACCGAGTTACCTTAGCAGAGGTGATAGTTGATTTGGCTTTCAACGTGAGTCGTTGGGTCCGATTTGGATTTCAACATTTTCTAGGGTTTGCTAGTGGATACTCCTTGTTTTGTTCTTTGCGTTACTGTTCTGGTTGATCAATCATCAATCATCAATGAAGGTAAAGCTAGCAAATCCGACCCGACAGAACTCGAAAGTTTAGCAACCTTAAATCAACTTGACCCATTTGCCATTTGAAATCCGATACAATCCGATGATCAGTTACCTGAACCCGACTCGATCCGACATGGACATTATTCGATATTGACTTGATAAGATTGACCTGACAATTATTAAGCTTAATATTGATCAAATGAAAATGATTTATTGTTTAGTTTTATACGTTCGACTTAATAACAAAGTCAATAAACCAAGTAATGGTTGAAAACTAAATTTATTGGTGAAAAACTGAAACAATCCATAAAGTAATTAGTTTCAATAATGACCGGACCCGATAGAGAATTGACCGAACTGAATTCAACTTGGTAAGCTACGCCCGTGTAACCCTGAACTCTATATTGCCCGACATGGCTTGACGTGCCAAACCCTACTCGACTGCCACCTCTAAATGGTATAGGAATGATTGATTGATATCTGAGAAAGGGGAAAGATGGCTTAGATATAGGTGACGAGTAAGTGGAATTGTTGGGTTTGTGCCTTGATTCTGTTATTCGCCGCTTCGAACGATTATGCGGGGGTTCTCCGTATCTGTTGTTGGGCTAGGTCTGTTTTGGGCCTTTATTAGGTCATTCTGTATTAGGTCTTAGAGAGTATTATATAAACTCTCTAAGCCTCTACCTAGGAGTCATGCTTATCATACCATCTGAATCTGTAATCTTAAAACTCCTCACATATCAATAAAACTCTCTACCTACTGCCCTGTGGACGTAGCTCACACACCGTTAGTGAACCACATAAATCTGTGCGTTTGTCTCTTTATTGTTCTTTATTTGTTCTTTCTTACTTCCGTTACAACAAACTGGTATTAGAGCCTTCGGGTTCCTCACCAGCGAGAAAGATGTCGGCTATGAACATAAAGATCGATCGCTTTACTGGGAGAAACAGTTTTAGTTTATGGCAGATCAAGATGCGGGCTCTGTTAAAGCAGCAAGGGTTGTGTGCGCCGCTTTCAGAAAAGAAGACTAAAGGCGCAACTGCTGTTACTGCCGCTGAGATGGCCAGTCGGGAAGAGAAGGCACATTCAACGATTATGTTGTGTCTTGCTGATGATATCATCATTGAAATCGCGGAAGAAACTATCGCCGCCGGTCTGTGGAAAAAGCTTGAGAGTCTTTATATGACCAAGTCTTTGACCAATAAGTTGCTTCTGAAGCAACGTCTGTTCAGTCTGAGAATGCAGGAAGGTACGCCTCTTCGAGATCATTTAGATCAGTTAAAGACAATTTTACTAGAACTGCGTAATATTGATGTTAAGGTAGAAGATGAGGATATCACGTTAATTCTGTTAGTTTCTTTACCATTGTCGTATGAGAATTTCGTAAAGTCTTTTATTGCGGGTAAAGATACTGTGTCTCTAGAAGATGTTAAGTCGTCTCTTCATACTAGAGAACTGCGCCATAAGGCGGCTGGTATAGGTACAGACAATCAGGCTGCAGGGTTAGTAGCCAGCGGGGGTTATGGTCAGGGAAATTCGGGGAAGAAACAACATAATAAGCCTTCTTATTCGGGTTCTTCTAATTATGCTGGTACTTCTGGTACCTATGTTTCTAAGGGTCCTAAATCTACTGATGTTTGAAACTACTGTAAAGGGAAGGGGCATTGGAAATTCGATTGCCCCAAGAAAGATAAACAGAACAAGTCTGGTAATGCTAATGCTGGTGTAGCAAATGCAGATTCCAAGGAAAATGATTATGCTTTAGTTACTGATAGGGTCACGCATCATACTGATGTGTGGATTCTAGATTATGGAGCATCTTACCATATATGTCCGCACAGAGAGTGATTTACAGCTTATGAACAGGTAGATGGAGGCAATATTTCTATGGCCAACAGTGCTGTTTGCAGGATAGTTAGAATCGACTCAGTCAGGGTAAGGACACATGATGGTAAATTCTGCACATTGAATGAAGTTAGACATGTTCCACTGATGACAAAGAATCTGATCTCCTTAAGTACGTTAGACAGTAAGGGTTTCAGTTTTCAAGGTGTAGGTGGAGTTCTGAACGTCTGTAAAGTTCGAATGTGGTTCTGAGGGGTATCAAGCATGGTACTCTATATTATCTTCAGGGATCTACTCTGTCAGGTTCTGTTACTGTTGCATCCTCAGATGTTGATAAAGAATATTTCACTAAGTTGTGGCATATGAGGTTTGGTCATATGAGTAAAATGGGGATGCAGACTCTGTCAAAAGAAGATCTTCTGTGTGGTCACAAGGTCAAGAATATAGATTTCTGTGAACATTGTGTATTTGGGAAGCTACATCGCAACAACTTTCCTAAAGCAGTGCATAGGACCAAGGGCACACTTGATTACATCCATTCTGATTGTTGGGGTCCTTCTAAGGTGGAGTCTTTGGGAGGTCACAAGTATTTTAGGTCAATTAATGATGATTATTCAAGGAAGACTTTGATTTATTTGATGAAGCACAAAAACGAAGCCTTCACTCACTTTAAGCAGTGGAAGACATTAATGGAGAATCAAACTGGGAAGAAGGTCAAGAGGATGCGAACTGATAACGGCCTAGAGTTTTGTTGTTCTAAGTTCGACGAGTTCTGCAAGAATGAAGGGAGTGCTAGACATCGCACAGTCCGAGGTACACCTCAATAAAATGGTGTAGCAAAGCGAATGAACTAGACACTTCTGGAGAGGGTAAGGTGCATGCTCTCTAATGCTGGACTAACAAGAAGATTATGGGCAGAAGCAGTTAGTACAGCATGCTATCTGATAAATCGGGGACCTCACACGAGTCTGAATCTCAAAACTCCATTTGAGATGTGGTCTAGTAAGTCTGCTGACTATTCTATTTTAAGAGTTTTTGGTAGTACTGCTTGTTATCATGTTAGTGAGGGTAAGCTTGAGCCACGAGCTAAAAGGGGAGTATTCATGGGCTATAGGGATGGT
This sequence comes from Silene latifolia, assembly GCF_048544455.1. Classification (NCBI taxonomy): domain Eukaryota; kingdom Viridiplantae; phylum Streptophyta; class Magnoliopsida; order Caryophyllales; family Caryophyllaceae; genus Silene; species Silene latifolia. The sequence continues at coordinate 55,265,084 of NC_133536.1, forward strand.
GTCAAGGGATCCTACATCTGGGTTCCATCTAAAGGTAGGGTTATTTTGAGTAAAAATGTTGTCTTTGATGAAAATTCTATGGTTAATCCTACTGTGAAGTCTATTACTTTGTGAGATAGTAGTAGTAGTGTTCATAAACTGGTGGAGCAGCAAGACACTCTTGATGAGAGTGTACCACAAGAAGAAGATCAACTACTACAGTCCAAATCCGAATCTGTACCATCAGGTTCTTCATTACCAGTTCCGAATCAGCAGAATTTGGCCCATGAGCGGTCAATCAGGCCTAATTTTGGTAAGCCTCCGAATAGATTTGGTTTTGAAGATATGGTGGGTTATGCACTTCAGGTTGCTGAGGAGGTGAATCCTGACTTACATCAGCCATCCACTTTCAAAGAAGCAGCTACATGTTCTGAATCTGCCCAATGGCTTACTGCCATGGGAGATGAGATGGAGTCACTTCAAAAGAATCAGACCTAGGAATTATCCAAGAAGCCTCAAGACAGAAAGCTTGGTACATGTAAATGGGTCTTCAAGAAGAAAGAAGGAGAAACTGTTGCTGAGGGTATAAGGTATAAAGCTCGATTGGTAGCTCGTGGGTTCAGTCAGAAAGAGGGGGTAGACTACAATGAGATCTTTTCACCAGTGGTCAGACATACTTCCATCAGAGTGTTACTAGCAATAGTTGCACATCAGGATTTAGAACTCGAACAGCTAGATGTGAAGACGAAGACAGCTTTCCTACATGGAGAGTTGGAAGAAGAGATATACATGGCTCAGCCAGACGGTTTCCAGCTTCTGGGTAAAGAAGACTACGTTTGTAAGTTGAAGAAGTCCTTATATGGGCAAAAAAAATCACCGAGGTAGTGGTATAAAAGGTTCGACAGCTAAATGTTGGAAATTGGCTACAATAGGAGTCCATATGATTGTTGTGTTTATTTCAACAAGGTGAAGAATGGATCTCTCATTTATATGATCCTATATGTAGACGATATGTTGATAGCTGCATAGAGTAAGTCCGATGTTCAGAAATTCAAGGGTCTTCTCAGGGCTGAGTTTGAGATGAAAGATTTGGGTGCAGCAAGAAAAATTCTGGGAATGGAGATCTATAGGGATAGGAGCAAGAAGAAGCTTTTCTTATCGCAGAAAGGCTATATTCAGAAGGTATTGTCAAGATTTGGCATGTCTACTGCTAAATTCATAGATACACCTACTAAATGCACATCTGTCTGTTGCTTTCGCACCCAAATCAGCTGAAGAAAGGGAGTATATGTCCCGAGTTCTGTACTCTAGTGCAGTGGGTAGCTTGATGTATGCTATGGTTTGCACTAGACCTGATCAAGCGCAATCGGTCAGTGTGGTAAGCCGGTTTATGGGTGATCCAGGTAAAGAGCACTGACAAGATGTGAAGAGAATTTTCCGGTACCTTAAGGGTACATCGTATGTTGGTCTCATTTATGGAGGTGATTTCAGGGTACTCAGATTCTGATTATGCATGAGATGTTGACAGCAGACAATCAATAACTGGTTATGTTTTCACTCTTCGTGGTTTAGTCGTCAGTTGGAAGGCTACATTGCAGTCTACAGTTACTTTGTCTACTACTGAACCTGAGTATATGGCCTTGACTGCAGTAGCTAAAGAGGGTATCTAGTTAAAAGGGTTGGTCAGTGATTTGGGTCTACATTAGGTGCAAGCTATTGTATTTTGTGACAGTCTTAGTGCAATATGCTTGGCTAAAGATCAAGTCTATCATGAGAGGACTAAGCATATAGATGTGAGATACCACTTTCTGAGAAATGAGAAGAGGATAAAGGTGAACAAAGTGGGTACTGCTGATAACCCAACTGACATGTTTACCAAGCCAGTTCCGCATAGCAAGTTCCAACACTGTTTGGACTTGCTAAATATCCAAAGTCTGTAATTGCCCTTTTGTAGGCAATATCTGAGGGGGAGGGGAGAAGAGCTTTCTGGTACATCTGACATTTATGGGGATGCATCTGGTACATCTGTCTATTTGTGAGAGAATTCAAGTCAAGGTGGAGATTTGTTGGGTTTGTGCCTTGATTCTGTCAGTCGCCGATTCGAACGACTATGCGGGGGTCTCCGTATCTATTATTGGGCTAGGTCTGTCTTGAGCCTTTATTAGGTCATTCTGTATTAGGTCTTAGAGAGTATTATATAAACTCTCTAAGCCTCTACCTATCAGTCATGCTTATCATACCGTCTGAATCTGTAATCTGAAAACTCCTCACATACCAATAAAACTCTCTCCCTTCTGCCCTGTGGACGTAGCTAACACACCGTTAATGAACCACGTAAATCTGTACGTTTGCCTCTTTATTGTTCTTTATCTGTTCTTTCTTACTTCCGTTATAACATAAATAATAGTGGAGTTTTAAGGATTTAGATCAGCCTCTAAAAGTATATCTCCACACGAGAAAAACTTAGAAGTAGTCCTAGTGTGAGATTTTGGGGTTCAGTTGTTTCATTCTACATTTCTACTTGGTATTTAATACAGAGTAGATTTTTGTAGAAGTGATAATGACGGGCGAAATCTTATTTAAGATAGTTATTGCTACAAGAGTAACATGGTGTGGTAAGTTAAAGAAACACCACCCAATAAAGGGAATTAGGTTTTAAATCAAAACTCTCAAAGTTGAATCAAAATGAAACTTAAATAGAGCATTCATTCTGTCCATCTGGTGTTTTGTGCTTCCAAACCTAGGCTATACTCAACCATTGTCAATGGTTCTTATATGATTGGGAAGTTTATGATTTTAGCTAACTATGAGTTTTGGAATAGGGCCGAAAGCTATTATAGTTTGAGAGAAATACAACTTTCAAATGAGCCAAGCGAATCTAAAATATTTCAACAGTTTCAGAATTTCAGATCTAAGTTCAAATGCTCATAACTTAAGTTTTACGTGGTCAAAATTTGTGTTCTTTATCTGGTTCAATTATTGAAGAAGTCCTCTTTCATATGGTTTTGTAATCAACAAGTTTCATAGAGTAGGTTTGTCACAAGCAAGCTTGAAAAACTAGCACACAAAATGTTGTTCTATTTTCTGAAAATGACCTGTTAGTAAAAATTGAATAACTCATGACTTACACAATATTTTTGGGTGATTCTTTTTAGATATGAATACTAACCTCATTAGTTTTCATTTGACTTGTGGCATTTTTTTCTCAACATGAGCTAGGTGATATGATGCATCAAAGTTGCTCCTGTTGCATAAAAAAATTGCCGAACATCTAGAACTGACCCGAACTCAATCAAAGGTTCATAATTCATGTCCTAGGCCAGATTTTGGCATGAATCCAATTGGATTAGAAAGTTAACTCATTTAGATTTCGTATGCTACTGTAATAAATAATGGTCTATTTCAAATGCTACTGTAATAAATAATGGTCTATTTCAAATCCAATTGGGTATTCTAACTCATCCAGAGTTACAATTATCCTACTTGCAAGTCATGTTTGATTTTTCTTATTCTAAAAGTGGCATGACAAAAGACGGATATTGATCCTATAAGAGTTTATGTCATGGAATGAGGAAAGACAAGTTTGGTTTCAATTGTTTCAATCTATCTATCTATCTATCTATCTTAATAAAGGAAGCTTTTTTCGAGCGATTACAGAGAGTCCAAATTTAACGAACGACTTTTGAGAGTCTCAACATTAACAAAACACTTAAAAAAATATTATCATGATAAATTGTTGTTCAATAAAAAAGTCTACCACAGCTAAAAGATTAGCCGCTATCAATCTCACCAATATTTAAGCTATATAAATAGTCCAGCAACTGCAACAATGTCCTCATCGGTTTTGTTTTTGTATGGTAGCAATATACTAAAACCAGCCATTTGCATATTTGCATGATTATATTTCATCTACTTCAATTTTAATTTATTGCGTGGTTGTGTTACTAGCTTTTAATAGAGAACTAATTGATTTTTTTTTTCTTTCGGGATTCAGGAATCAAGTTTGACAAAAGAGCAACTATAAGATTTGTATAGTAAGGTACGTTAATAAATTCTGAATGAATGAATGAATGTTATAGTTTTGTACGACCCTATATTACATTGTATTAGTTTTGTATTTATGCGTTATTAATATGTTTGGACTTCTGCTCTTGACGATGGTGCCACTAATAATAAAGCTTGCCAATTTCTCATAGGTATATCGTACACCGAGTATAATCGAAAGAGTTATGATGAAAGACTCAAGGTAAATATTTTATTCTCTTTATTTAAAATAATGATGATTAATGTCATTTGAATATGATATAATAAGTTAGCCTTGATAATCCATGTTTTTGGCATCAAGGGTGCTTTCATGCAATAATATTTGTGTGATACGTTTTATACAAAAAAAACTGCATACTCAAATTTAGATTTTCAAGCGTAATTAATGACTAACAATATAAAGAAGAAGTTAAGGGTTGATTTAAGTCAATAAAAAAATTATATAAAAAAGGTAGTACTTTGTGTATATATTACCCAACTCTATTTTATTTATCTTAGAATTTGTTCTTCGGTAACTTTTAACTTACCGTTTACAATATCGTTACTTTATAACTCTTTTACACATTACTTTATCTCTTTACGGTTGAGTTGATTGATGACCCTATTTTCTACTTAGATATGATAATTCAGTGTAGAGCAATGTTCGATCACTACATGGAAATCCTCAGCATACTGGAGGAAATCAAGATATTTAAGGTGATAAGATACTACCAAAATGACAAGATATATAGTTCCATATATAGTTCTAAATTTGGGAATTTTTCGAAGCAGCTAATGAGCCAAAGGTATTATTGAAGTGGGATTATTAATGAGTTTTGGTACGGGTCGAATTTTGGTAAGTTCAAGAGAGCTCAAGCAATACTGCAAGGATAAGGATTTATCATATAAACAAACACTTTATACAAGAAAGAACTACTCCGTACCTAAGTTGTTATAGGAAAAAGGGATCATACTTAACGATGTAATTATGCATGTTTAAAATATAATAAGGATTTATTTTTAGGATCATATATTTATCGGATTTTTATTTTTTTCAAGGTTTAAGATTTGGATTAATGGTGGTTGCAAATTTGGCACAATTCTAACCGATGAGTTTTATATACTCATAAAGAATTAACTTATACATTGACGAGTCGATCAAGTTTGTTGAATTTGATATATATTACTCTTCAAATACTCCCTCCATTTAACTCCACTTTGCATGTTTCTCTTTTGCACACTATTCACAAGCGGACATTCAACTTCAATTTTCTCTCGATATATAAGTTAAAATATATTCATGTGGAATCTTATTTGATTCGTCTTTAAAAGTACATTAAAAATATGTAACTTTAATAATTTTTGCAAATACGCGGCTAAAGATATTTACCACGTAAAAGTCACGCTGACAAATGTGATAAAGCAAATATGTAAAGTGGAGTTGAATGGAGGGAGTATTCCCACATCACAATATTATCTTTTTGGTTAAGACGATAAAACGGTGCAACTCTCCTCTAATATTTATTTATTACCATATTAATCACACCATATGGCCAAAGGTAGTCTTATATAGCTACGGAAACGAAGTATTTTTGGTTAAAGGGTATCACTTAAACAGTGGTGGATGATCTTGATTGATTTGGTAATATGGACGTTTTTTCTACTATGGTAGGGAGGTCTGCGGATCGATCCCTCACAACTGCGATTGGGAGGGGTTTAAATATCGTAATCCTTGGACACGCCCCGAAATCCGGATTAGTCGGCCCGATGTGGTTCGGATTACCGGATGGTTTAGACCAAAAAAAAGGAATTACTTCAATTCATGAGTAGTTTAGTTTAACTCTAAGTTTTGTTCATAAAAGTTAAGCTCAATTCAAACACATTTGTTCTACAAATTAAACTTTGTAACTTCAGTTCAGTTCCTATATTTCAGTTAAGAAAATTTAAGCTCCTATAAGTTCAGTAAAGTTAAGCTTATAAGTTAAGTTCAGTTCAACAAATTAAAGTCCAAAAGAACAAGGATGTGGAGTAGACCTGGCAAACAGATCGGGTCGTGTCGAGTTCGTGTTCGTGTCACGTGTAAACGGGTCACGAACCCTTCAACCCAAACCCGGCCCAATTAAATTTCGTGTCGTGTTCGTGTCAACCCACTTACATAAATGGGTCATCAAGCCTCAACCCTAACCCGTTAATTTCGTGTTGGGTTCGTGTCGTGTTTTCGTGTTTTGTCTATATTTGGAAAGTGTAAGTATATTTATGCGATGAAAAATCAAGAAAAATTATGATTAATTAGTAAATAGGTCATTCGTGTCGGGTTCGTGTTTAGAGAGCTCAACCCAAACCCGACCCAATTAAATCTCGTGTCGTGTTCGTGTCGACCCACTTACATAATTGGGTCATTAAAGTTCAACCCAAACCCATTAACTTCGTGTCGGGTTCGTGTCGTGTTTTTGTGTCGTGTCATTGTTTGCCGCCTCTAATGTGGAGTATTATTACATCATAGTATATTACAAATTGGCCCGGGCATTGCCCGGGTATTAAATCTAGTCTATATTAATAAAGAAAGCTTTTTTTCGAGCGATTATAGAGTCTTCAACCTATGCGAAAGACTTTCCAGCTATAATATTAAAAAAATAATTAATTAAGAGTTAGTATCCATCTACTACTCCCTCTAATAATAATAATAATAATAATAATAATAAGAAGAAGAAGATTAGAAATAGAGTTTAACTACTTTCATATAACTTTGTAGAATTGTAGTGGTGCATATATACAAATACTATACATACGGAGCACTATATATAAACACAAAATTGCATGCACCAAACAAACTTTTTTGATCTGATTCAGTTTTTAGCGCAAGCTTAGATGATTCTTTTTATTTGTATATATAGATTTAACTTTTACATAAGCATGTTCCGTGTTACGTAGCTAAAAATTACATTGTGTGTGTTTATTGTGCTCTGGCATGTTGTATCTTTAACAACTTTTTAGAGTTATTATTTGTACTAATTGTGTTTGTGTTGAAATTTCAGGCACGAAAAAAATTAAGAAGATTGTTGAACTCATGAATGAAAAATAATGAAATAATCTATTCCGAGGTATGGTCTATTTTGATACATAAATTCATATTTACACGGCATTATTTTTCTTAAATTTAAGACGGGTCAAGTATCTACCATGTATTTATATAATAAAAGACACATGCGGTCTAAAGAAAAATTTACTGATTTTGATATTGATGTACACAATTATCCTTGAGGTATTTTTCCAGTTGCAAAGCTTGAAATATGTACTTTTTTAGTGCTTTTAGGAGTACCTTGCAAATATCACACTTTTTTTTTGAGTTAATTTGACACAGCTTTAGCCAATCTAAGATATTGGAAATTTATCACTACAGAGAGTTCATTTTTTAGAGACTTCCATTATTATAAACTATTTACCCCACGATTTAATAATCAAATATAATATACGTTGTTACTTTTATTGATATAAGTATATTTATTTTATACATATTGATTCAAGAAAAAAGAATGTGCATTACAATTGACTATACTACAAGAATCCGGTGACTTATTAATAAAAACTCCAGAAGAAGATGGGTAGAAAACGATTTTAATTTAGACCAATAAAACAAGTGATTTACAAGTGCTAGCTTCTTATAGTTTTTCACGAATGATTCAACCCAGGAATACAAGAGTCACACGAACATCGTCCATAAAGAAGTTTTTTCAAACCTACATTCTATCTGCTAGATAATACGGAGTATAAGCTATAACAATTGCTTTTTGTGACCATTGTGTAGATTATTACTAATCAACAAAATATCAATTCAAGTTTCAAGTTTACAAAAGCTAAACACCACGTCATTCGTTTTCTAGAAAATACACGGTTCGTTTCAGTTATTTGTTTGCCTTTTATATTTATTGCAAGAGATATTTTAATTAAGGATTATTTCCACTTTGGTATTCTGAGAATTGACATAATTCCTTTTTGGTGCCCTGAGATTTGGACAACTGCCCACTTTGGTGACCTATACATAATATTTTATATTAAAAATAATATTTTGAACCTAATAAATCAAGCTTTTTGCAATATTATGTTGATTATTCTATTTTATATGTAATATAATATCCAATTTTGCACTTTATAAATAATTAAAATAAAAGTTGATTATTACATGTTTAGGTTACTAAAATGAAATTTTATTTAAAACTTAGGTCGCCAAAGTGGGAGGTAGTCCAAACCTTAGGGCACTAAAGTGAAATTATACAAACCACAAGATACTAAAGTGGAATTAGACCAAACCTCAAAACATCCAAATGGAAATTTTCGTTTAATTAAAGTAGAGAAGTGATTAGGACTTGGAAGCAAATAATAACAATTCCAAGAAGAAGTTATTCATACCTCAATTGCATTAGCTACCGAAGGATGAGAGATTAGCAGAATCTGCATCTAAAGTTTTACACGAGACAGATAAAATCAAATTACAAATAAATTAAATAAAACCCCTAACTTCAAAGTAATCTGTTTAATTAGGGGTAACCTACAATCGCTATTTGGAGTATTGCCTACAAGTTCTAAAGTCAGTTCAAAAAAATTAAGTACAAAAAACAGGGACTTAGAGTATAATTACATTATCATAAGATATTACAAATCGGCCCGGGCATTGCCCGGGCATTAAATCTAGTCTATATTAATAAAGGAAGCTTTTTCAAGCGATTATAGAGAGTCCAAGTTTTGTGAATCGCTTCGAGCAATATTAGTCTCCAAATTTTACACACTACTAAAAAAGATAAAAAAATAAATAAGTGTTTGTGTTCCAATAATAGTGAATTCCATTGCACATGCATGTCTATCAAATACAATATTATTAAAAAAAAGATAAAAGAATAAAGTGTTTGTGTTCTAATATATAATAGTGAATTCCGTTCCACATGTATGTCTATCAAATACAATATTATTATACATTATATATTATTAATATTAATAATATAATACTCCCTCCACTTTTTTATATATGACGTTTTGTATTTACGAGGTAAGCCTTTGACTTTAATATTTATAAAAATATATTTGTTCAAAAAATATAAAATGGTACCATTAAATTCCTTATGAAAAACTCTTTCATATGAGTATACATATCATAATATTTAGTCTTATATTTTAAGAGATATTGAAGAGAGAAGGGAGTGTCTCGAAATGTGAGAAAGTCATATATAAAAAAATAGAGGGAGTACTATTATACTAACAAAAAAAAGTTTTTTATGACTTCAAATATGTATTTAGCCTTGTATATAAAAGAGATTATATCCAATTTGCAAAGAAGTCGAATGCCTCTTACTCTCAATCTTTCATCTTCTAGCTCTTTTTATGTAGCAATCAATAGAGTTGAAGATTTTATTTTTTCTAGCTTTTTTTTATTTGTTTAATGTTGACGGCTTCGAATTTCTTTCCTTTCATCTTAAATTAAGACTAATCTTTCTAAAGCTTCCGTAGAAAGGCAGAAAGCCAATCACTACCACAAAAAAAAAAAAAAAATTAACGAAGCAAGTAATAGTGTATCAATATCAATCAATATTAATACCAATACCACCAATACATAAAAGTGAAAGTTAATAGCCTATAATTGATGATATGAGAAACTTTGGAGTACGTAAATTACCAATTGATATATTTTTTCTTTCAGTGCTCATTTATCACATTTATATTTACACATTGTTAATTGTATTTGGTCTGGTGTAGGTATTCACTTATATTCTTTTTTTAAGGGAGTATCCACTTATATTGTTATAGTTTACGTAAAAGAGATACCTTAATTATCTATGACGTTCGAAAGTGTTTCTCTAATTTCTCTATAATATTATTTATATATATACAAGTAATATAATTGAGCTCAACTTCTATTAAAAAAAATTGAGACAAATTGAAATACTATGTGCTACTCACTCCGTCCCGGTCATTTGTTGTCCTTTGGTTTTGTCACAAAAACCAAGGAAAGGGGAAGAGGGTCAATTACTAAAAATGACAAGTGGAATAAATTGAGTTCTAATGATAAAATTACTCATCAAATTCATTCTTAAAATAGAAATGACAACAAATGACTGAGACACTCCAAAATAAAAAAAGGACAACAAATAACGGACAGAGGGAGTAATTAATTAGACGTTATTGTATAATAGTGAAAAAAGGAACTACATACATCACAAGTATAAGTTTTGGTTTAAAAACAATTCTAAGGAAAGTACGGATTAGAGTACTTTTATATGGAATCTTAGTGATTGTTAAACTTATTAATTGAGGGGTAGCAGGGACGCTCGCGGTCAAAAATTTCGAAACTTTTAGTTAGAAATTTTCAATTTTTTTCGAGTTTTTCTTAAACTATTATTCGTTCGCTTCTACCGAGACTTTTCGCCTCTACTGATGAGTACGTACATAAGCCTGTATGTATTGGTAAGGATAATACGTCGGTATATACGTTTATATTTCAGCTAGATACTAATAAGGAAATTTGACTTATACATTTTATAATTTTTAAAGTAGTTTATAAAAATATAGACTAAATCATTTTTACAATATAATAATTGAGCAATGCACATGAATTACCATACTATTATATTATTGTAAGCTATTTTTTGGAGTAATAATTAACCTTTTTACAATAACGAGTACAACTATGATAAATAGAGGTACAAGATTCATGAACAAACAAGATCACAATTATGAAAATAGTGTAAAAAAAGTATTTGAAGGCTCGAGATCGGGTCTTCATCTTGAAAGCATGATAATGACCACCGTGTTAATCAAAATTTGGAAATGATTTAGTACAGTTTAGAGCCAAAACATTAATTCTTTTAATTAAAAGTGAAAATTGTAAATTACCACCCGGTATTTACCGTATTTTACAAACTACCACCTTGTATTTGGTTTATTACAAACTACCACCTATATTACATGGAATATATCCGAACTCCCACCATACTTCATTTCCGATCATCATTTTATTCAAGTCCCGACTTGTTAAGCTTATTATACTATAAAAAGACCAAAATACTCTTATTTTAATTTATTCAACAAAAACTAACCCCTAAAACTAAACCTGTAAACATTATTCATCACAACAGTACAACACCCCCAATAATTCATAGTCATCAACTCATCATTATCAAATTGCCAATCATAAGAAAAAAATTATCATCATGAAATTGTGAGATTGTTATGCATATGCCTCCACCCGACCACCACCAACAAACTCAAACCATCACTTGTCACCGCCACCTCACCATATGTCCCACCATCTACTCACCACCCCCACCGGACTGTTGGGAAATGTGTCCTCAACAATAGTGCGATCACATGATTTAAATATCATTATTAAATCTCATTTTAAAGAATACAATTGGGAAGTAATTTTGTTACTGTCAACTGGTCAACATATATCGGTAATGATTGGCTGACTAGAGTTTGACATTACTGTCGTGCGACGGTGGTGATCAGTTGATCCCCTTAGGTCATACCTATAGGGAAATACTCTTAATTGATTATTTAATTAATCGTATACCGATACGAGTTAATTAAATTGCTTAAAATTGACGGATGATTTTGTGAGTATAATTTACGTAACTTATTGTAAATATGATTAAATGAGATACGGTCTGAGTAATCGAATTGTATCATTGCTCAGATGAAATTATTGTTTAAGGAAACAATTGAATTGAATGAATTATTATAAATACAATTTATTGTGATTTATAAATTGGTAAAATATTTTGGTACAAGTAATTATGAATTACTAAGTCGATTTTTGTATATGACGTATTTTTATTAATACGTTGATTTTTAATATGATGAAAATACATTGCATTGTAACATGTCATGTAACATGTAACATGTGACAAAGTTGACAAATGACAAAATATAAAATGGACTCTCCATTTTATAAGTGCCGAAATATTAAGAGGGAGTTAGTGGAAATTGTGTTAATTGTTTAAATATAAACACAATGATGAAAGCTAGCTAGTAGGCATGCCAACCTAAGCTTTTGAGAAGAGCAAAATCTAAAGGCATTGGGCATGCTACCCAAGGCCATTTTTTCGGCCACCCTAAGGAAAGAAAAGGAGCTTTTCTTTTTCTAATTCATTCATTTTTCATAGAATACAATAATTTTCTAGTGTAAGAAAATTAAAAATGCTCTCTACATCTTATGAGATTTCTAGAGAAATAAAATCACAAAATCCTCTTCTCTCTCAACCGAAATTTATGAGAGATCAAAAAAAACATTTTGTGTCATTTTTAAGTAAGACTAATAATAATTCTAGATCACATTATTTTTAGTCTTTAAGATGTATTCCTTGGGTATATGCTTTTGGGAGGGATTCTACACTTGAATCCTTGTTCTTCCATTTGGAAAGCTCAAGAACAAGTGAGTAGGTGAACTCACTTGTGCCCATAAATCCGAATATCACATGGTGAGATATAGATTTTTCCATCTCTTTATTTAATGTTTGCATGCATAAGACCTTTATTAATTTTATGACAAATTAATTTATAAACATATATGAATATGTTAGTGTGTATGAATCTACATTTCCTTCAATCGGTATCATGAGCCACGGTTGTTTGCATGCAAATTGGTTAAAAGTTTTTCCGAGTTATATGAATAACAAATAAAACTTGTAAAATTTGTGTTATTATGATATATCACGAAATAATTACATGCATGTTAATATTTCTGGTCCTAAAGTGTTTTAGGATATTTTGGTTAATTTTTCGGATTTTTATTGTTCATATTTAACAATAATGGCATTTAAATGTGATTTTATGAGTAAAAATGTCATTTTTGGTCGAAAATTAGCTATACTTCGAATTTTCACTTGGTTTTTGGATATGTTGTTACATATATTACTTTGAGATAACCTGTAAATTTTCATAATTTTTGGACTTGTTATGCTCGAAAAATGAATTTTTCATCATTAAATTCGGATTTAAGAGAAAAATAGGTTAATATGAGTTAAATTTCGAATCTGGTCATAGAAAATTAATATGTTGTCACATGCAATGTTACAAGATGTGTGTAAAATAATTGGCTATAAAGAAGTCTTTTAGCATGATTTATGAATTTTTGAAGAAAAATGGCATAAATAGTGACATTATTAGTTGAAAATTAATAAAACATAATCTATGACTTAGGAAAAACATCTAATGTTGCATTTTATTATATTTTTCAGATCTAAAAAAATTGAAAAGTTAATGAAAATAATTTTTCCATGTTTTTATGATTATTTTATTAAATATCGATAAACCGCAACATTGTTTTTCCGGAAAAATTTCGAAATTTTTAACCTAAGATTTTGAACATTATGAGTGTCATGGATTTTTCCAGAATGTTCATGAATTTAAATTTCAAATTTTGAATTTATTTGAAATTTTTGGATTTATTTGAAGTTTAATAGCTTATTTTTGTAATTTTTGGTCCTTTTATGAACAATTTTATAAATAAAGGTTAATTATGGTCAAATTATTAGTGAAGACTATATTTTGAGTCCTAAGAGGTTAGGGTAATTAACTTATGCATAAATATGAGTTTGTGCATTTTTGTGATTATAAAATGTTGAAATCACGCAAATCCGTAAAAACCGAGTAATATACGATATTGGCTAATTAAAAGGCGATTTAGCATAAAATTGAGCATGTTCATACATATTATAATGCTGCATTTTTCTTTATGATTGTCATAATTTTAATTTATGTAATTTTGAATTATGTAATTTTACTTAGTATGGCCTTAGATTTTTATCGATATTCCCATATATTGGCTAATTAAAAGGCGATTTAGCATAAAATTGAGCATGTTCATATATATTATAATGCTGCATTTTTCTTTATGATTGTCATAATTTTAATTTATGTAATTTTGAATTATGTAATTTTACTTAGTATGGCCTTAGATTTTTATTGGTATTTCCCGAAATGTGTGGGAATATCGATTCGGTTGTAATTTTTATTGTGATCTCGTATCACCGTTTTGTAATTTAATAGATTTATTTTATTTTAGTTACAAATGTATAATAGGAAATTATGTAATTTATTATGTAATTTTATTCATTCCGGAGTTCCAAAAGACGGATTTCTTCAAGAATGGCGATACATAAAGACGGTGTTACCTCGAGATGCGTGCCACAACCGAAGTTCAAGGGACCAATGGAGTTGGTTTCCGAATATGTAATAGTTAAAGAGTTTTTCTATTTTAGGAAAGGCCATACTAGGATTTATTTATCTTTTTGCTTGCATTTTATTTTATGTCACATGCATTGCTAAATCGCCATAACTAAACATGCATCCTTATTTTATCGAGTTTATCGACCGTGTCAATTAAAATTATCGTAGTTCACCGCTTTAGTTCACTTAAAACGTGATAGATAATAAATTGACATGACCTCTCGCTAAAATAAACAATTGAGACTTAGCCTTACCAAATAGTAGAAACCATGAAAACCTATTTCGTGAGGGAGTGCACTCGGCCACACCGGGGTACAAACCTTGTTACGTAGGGGAAGTGGGTGATAAATGTCTATCCACCGAATTCAAGTTAATGTGGGTTTGGATCATGGACACATTTATTCGAAATTTGGATTGAACTCAACAAAAGTTTTTCGATAAGGGTTTCATCGGCCACACCGTCCCCTTGTTGAATGTGTTTTGGGCTAAAGATAAATGTTAATGTAATATTATCGACCAAGAGTTCTAAAAGTAGAATCGATTAAAGCGTTAATCCACCGAGTTATATTGATAAGGGTTTCATCGGCCACACCGTGCCCAAGTTAATATGAATTTGGGTCTTGGAATCATTTATCATAGTTGGGTAGAGGTCACTATGTAAATGCTTTACTTGTTATTTACAAGTATTAATAAAACGATAAATGTTAAGTTTTCCACTATTCCGTTTTTATATTGTTCTATTTCTTTACCACAATTCATATACGATATCATTTCGTTTTTGATTCAAATCTCCATTAAAATATCGTAACTAAAGACAAATATGAATTTGCTTCTAAAACCTCAAATGAACCATTGATAAGGATCTCTTGTAAAGAGTATAGATTAAAGTTATTCATTATCAAACAGGTTTTTGATTCATGATTAACACTTCTACTCACAATGGATTATGTTTCATATACTTAATTGAATTAAGTACCTTGATGCGATAAATTGTTTTGGTGATTAGATTTTCAGAATTCGTAATTGACCAAAATAACGCAACCACTTCAATGAAAGTTTTAAGACTAAAACGAACAAATGAAGAGTAATCTTCATGAATTCAATTTTGCTTCTCAAAGCAAAGACTCATTGAAATGAGTGGGAGCATTCTCTTAAACCGTTAAGATGAGAACGAGGTTCAAGAAGTAAAGATAATAATGGTATTGATACAAGGTAATGTTAAAAGTAAAGTTGTTGAGAATGACGATACTAAAACCTATCAATCCCAACCGATAAAGTTTCCATTGTCTTAAATGTTAGACACGAGAAAGGAAACTACCCCAAATTATTGAAGAATCAACAAATTAGTTGTGGGACATCTAATAGGATCTTCTTCTTTAAATGTTTATTTGATTAAACATAATTTTTGCTAGTACCACTTCGTCAATATTAGAAACCAATGGAGGTTTTCATCATTGTACTTGATACATAGGATGATTAGAATATGACGACTAGCAACAATCATATTGAGAGATAGAGTCATTGTGTAATCAATCTAGTTTTGGGTTTGGAGTTGTACTTAATTGTGACTATTAAGTACATAAAATAAGAATACAATTTGTTAAAGATACAAAAGAGGTTTCACTTTTGTGACCCTATACACCATGATTTGATGTATGGCTAGCCCATCATCAAGGTGATTATATTCTAAACCAAACTAGAATGATATATCATGAAGATGATGCAAGACTCAAATTGGTAACCCAAGATTAAACCTTAATTTCTGGAATGATGAACGCAAAGAGTTATCGAGTACTCTTGAAACCATTAGATTGTTAATGGAATATGCGTATCTTGTATTCAAAGCAAGATGTCTCGTGCCTTTTGGTTGAAAAGGAGATCGAGGTTATAAATCATCAATCCAAAATAGGTTGATCATCATCTTTTACCAACGATTTAAGTTGACACTAGTGTGTTCACTTAATAAGGTAAATAGAGAAATCTTTGAAGAAGTTCAAGAGTTCAAGGAATCACGATTTAGTCGTGATGGGACTATCAAAGTGAAGACTTTGATATAAGCCAAAGGAAATGTGATATAGTATCACAAGTTAATCTCTCTTAGCACGCATTATGAAATAATGTGTGGATGGATAAGAAATCAAACGCTATTCGATATTGTTTGAACTTCAATCAAGTTACTTTGAGTTACTTGATCCTTTTGGGGATTTTATCATTTTGTCTAAAATTATTTTTCCACTAAATCGAATCATATGAGATATGAAATGGTAAGGGTACCATGTTTGTAAGTTTTCACAAGAAACAAATACTCAATTTTTCCCTTTCAATTATCACGAGTACGACGGGTTTGTGGCTCGTGAAGCTGTCTTTCTAAAATACAAGTTTATTTTTGAAGACAGAGTGGGAGAAATTATTCAAGCCACAAAGAATGTTATGTAACAAGAAACTGGTCTTTCTTGGCTACATGAGACGTTTTGTGTAAGACGTTGTTTCTTCAAAACCTAGGAGGTTAAATTCGTCACTTGTTAAAAATGATGAATTCATGCTACTTTTAAGAAAGTAAAGAGCTTATAACTTACAAAAGAAATTGTTTGATTCAAGTTGATTACTTCTAGAAAGTAATGAACATATGACTTACATAAGAGTGTTTAAGTCACAACTCAATATAAGGCTTAGAGCCATGGAAATCCGAAATAAAAGGGCTTGATTAGTTGCAAAGGGTTTTGCACTAATAAAGAGAGATTTCAAGGTTTGATTGGTTACAAAGGGTTTTGCACCAATTGAAATGCTTAAGCCTATTTGGATCTTCTTAGGGATTGTGTTTCATTATTATGAAATACATAGCGAGTGAATCTAAAACTCACTTCTTCAATTAGAAGGAATGTATTCAATACATATCTTGAGTTTTGAAGATTCTTGCAATCCTAAGATAATGTGAAACTTAAGAGAGGGTCTTAAGTAGGACATCAATGAGTTGGAATCAACATTTTGGATCATGTGATAAAACATTTCTCGATAAGTCGAGAAGTTGTGTTTATACATGGAGTTTAGTGGGAGTTACGGAAATTTTAATTAGTCCGATATGTGGATGACATATTGATCATTGCGAATGATTTAAGACTTTTGGAGTATTATAATACATCTTGAATATCCGGATTTATGAAGATAAATCCACATGATATTAGCGTCAGTAAGAAGTCTTATGTTGATAAGATTCATGACTAGTTCAATTAAATTGAACATATTTGATTGATTTCATTTGCTTCCGCTGCCGAATCAATTAAATGAATAATGATGTATAACACTTCATATGCTTTGAGTATGATGAATTGTTTTCAAAATCGAATTTAAGTAATCCTTGCCAAGTAAGCCATATAGATTACCCTTAAGTGCTTGCAGAAGTATTAAGGAAGTAAAGCAAAGTGTTTATGATGCAATATTGTGTAAGGGTATTACACAAGTGACAATTGACAATTGAGATTGCGCATGGTTTCCGACAAAACCATAATCAAAACACACTAGGATGGTTAAGATACCATTGTGGCAATGTTAATTAAGAAGTAGATTTTCTAGAATCGTTCTAGGCAATAAAGAACATTGAGAGATATTTATAACGGAAATTGAGTACACTTGCGATCATGAGATGTGCAAGATGGAAGAGTCCCGCACACTGCGAAATCAGTGGGAGCTGTTCTAAGGATAGAAGGCCTATGTCTTGATTGGATCTCGATACGTACTCAGAAAGTTTTGTGATGCAAATGTATACATTACAAAGGAAAACAAGTATGTAGTAAGGTTGAGTAAGGTACAAGAAATTGATAAAACCTACTAACCAAAGCCTTCTCAAAGGCTAAACATGATGAGTCATGTCATTTCAATTGAATTGAAATGAACAACTACGTACAAGATCAAATTAGATTATAGAACATGAAATAGTAATCAGGCATTGACTATTCATATGTGATAATCGCATTTGTCGTTCGAGTTTTATTTTTAAAACTCTTTTATTATACTTTGTTACATCCAAACGGGTTGTAGAGACAATTGAACCCCGTTAAAGTGAACACGGATTAGCATAGTATTCGCCCATGGTCACTTGTATGAGGTGACGTCTCGAAGTGACTAGAGTGTGATGCGATTGATGGCAAGTTCAAGTGCCATACAGTCATATGAGATGACTAGTCGATCACATAGGCAGATGTTAGGAACACTTTGTCGGGCCTTATGACCGCTTATAGAGTTCTGTCAAATTTATATAGCCTGGTCGTGGCGAGAGCTGCTATAGTATTCAAATGAGTCGATTCTTTTGACTAAAGACTATTCACCTAAGATGGCACAGTTTCAGATTAACTTTGATTTGTGTTACTACGACCTTCGTAAATGGGGTCAAATGGGCATATTTTGGGTTATGATGCTCGTGGCTAGTCGAAGGGAATGAGTGCGATAGGAATTGTCCATCCCCTTGTCAGGGTTAAAACAATATCTCGGGGCCACTCGAGGAGTAATGAATTGGAAATGCGTGGCCACGCTCGGAAGGTATCCAGAGTGGATAAATCCGGTCAATCGTTATTCTCCGGATCGAGAAAACCACTCTTGATATGATCACTTGCAAGTACGACACGAAAGACACCTTGCATTGAGTGGGAGATAGTAATAGGACAAGAGAATTGGTGACGCACACTTGTCGAGGACAAGTGGGAGATTGTTGGGAAATGTGTCCTCAACAATAGTGCGATCACATGATTTAAATATCATTATTAAATCTCATTTTAAAGAATACAATTGGGAAGTAATTTTGTTACTGTCAACTGGTCAACATATATCGGTAATGATTGGCTGACTAGAGTTTGACATTCTTGTCGTGCGACGGTGGTGTTGATCCCCTTAGGTCATACCTATAGGGAAATACTCTTAATTGATTATTTAATTAATCGTATACCGATCTGAGTTAATTAAATTGCTTAAAATTGACGGATGATTTTGTGAGTATAATTTACGTAACTTATTGTAAATATGATTAAATGAGATACGGTCTGAGTAATCGAATTGTATCATTGCTCAGATGAAATTATTGTTTAAGGAAACAATTGAATTGAATGAATTATTATAAATACAATTTATTGTGATTTATAAATTGGTAAAATATTTTGGTACAAGTAATTATGAATTACTAAGTCGATTTTTGTATATGACGTATTTTTATTAATACGTTGATTTTTAATATGATGAAAATACATTGCATTGTAACATGTCATGTAACATGTAACATGTGACAAAGTTGACAAATGACAAAATATAAAATGGACTCTCCATTTTATAAGTGCCGAAATATTAAGAGGGAGTTAGTGGAAATTGTGTTAATTGTTTAAATATAAACACAATGATGAAAGCTAGCTAGTAGGCATGCCAACCTAAGCTTTTGAGAAGAGCAAAATCTAAAGGCATTGGGCATGCTACCCAAGGCCATTTTTTCGGCCACCCTAAGGAAAGAAAAGGAGCTTTTCTTTTTCTAATTCATTCATTTTTCATAGAATACAATAATTTTCTAGTGTAAGAAAATTAAAAATGCTCTCTACATCTTATGAGATTTCTAGAGAAATAAAATCACAAAATCCTCTTCTCTCTCAACCGAAATTTATGAGAGATCAAAAAAAACATTTTGTGTCATTTTTAAGTAAGACTAATAATAATTCTAGATCACATTATTTTTAGTCTTTAAGATGTATTCCTTGGGTATATGCTTTTGGGAGGGATTCTACACTTGAATCCTTGTTCTTCCATTTGGAAAGCTCAAGAACAAGTGAGTAGGTGAACTCACTTGTGCCCATAAATCCGAATATCACATGGTGAGATATAGATTTTTCCATCTCTTTATTTAATGTTTGCATGCATAAGACCTTTATTAATTTTATGACAAATTAATTTATAAACATATATGAATATGTTAGTGTGTATGAATCTACATTTCCTTCACGGACCACGACCTCATTCACCGCAAACTCCACTCATCACCCGACCCACAAAACCTCTAATAAACCTCCCGAAAACAACCCCAACCTATGAATGAAATCGTCTACACCACCAACAAAAACCCTAGATCTAGGGATTTTGTGGGTTCGGGGTGATGGTGGCTACAAGTTGGAGATCGACTAGTGTTGAATAAGGTGGCAAATCTGACCTCAGGCATAGTTTAGCGGTGCGGAGGGTGGTAGGCCAGGTGGCGATGGTAAAAAAGTTGTGAGATAAGCTTTGGGTGAGGTGGCGGCGGCAGCGCCGAGGAGATGGTGGAAGGGATGGTGTATGGTGGACTCCCTGGAGGGAGAAAGAGGATTGTAGAGTTGTATAATGTTGAAATATGATAGCATTTAAAGGTAATTACTTAACTAAAAGATTATCGATTGTCTTGGTGGATGAAGATCCTCACAACTTTGCTTGTTGGATTTTGATTTTCCAAGATTAATTTGATTGCCTGTGATTGTTATTTTTGGGGTTTGAGAAGTAAGGGCATTATGGTCACTCCATTGTTTATTCACTTAATAAGTCCGAAATTATGCTAACTGTTGATCGGGAATGAAATACGGTGGGAGTTCGGATATATTCCATGTAATGTAGGTGGTTGTTTGTAATAAATCAAATACAAGGAGGTAGTTTGTAAAATATGATAAATAATAGGTGGTAATTTACAATTTTCACTAATTAAAAACAAAAAAACTAACCAAACAATCAATTTTTTTATGATATCATTTTATGGCCTTAAACAAATGTAAATAAAACGATATTATTTCAAGGCCCGTGCATCGCACGGGCATTAAATTTAGTATATATTTATAAAAGAGGTTTTTTCGAGTGATTCTAGAGCGTCCACATCATCTTTTTTAATTTTAGGAAAGTTTCATAAATAATAATTTTTAATGTAAAGAATAAAGTGAAAAATCTTTTAATAATTATAATATAGTATATAATATATATTTCCTAATTTATATTCAAGTTTTTTAAATCCTCAATTCACACCCCCTCTTGAGTATTTCGGATTGATAGACTCTTCAATTGGTATCAGAGCCTCGTGCTCTTGATTGCCTAACCACAAAGAGGCTGATCTGTCTATCTCTATTTATCTTATCGTTTTATATTCCGCTGCCTATCACGTGATAAATAGATTCCAAATACCTCAAGTGTCTCGTCTTTGATGGGAAGAATTACGGGTTATGGAAAAACATGATGACTCACTATGTGAAAGGTCATGATTGGGAGTGTTGGAGGATTATCCAAAATAGACCACACAAAATCCTAGTTGCATCCGCTGAAGGCACAACATATGAGAAGAAAGAAGACGACTATGTCGAGGCCGACTACAAGAAAGCCGAAAAGAACTCTAAAGCTATAAGTCTATTGCAGAACGGCATGACCTCTACAGAGTTCGATCGGTTCTCTTCGTTTACAACGGCCAAAGAGATATGGGACGGCCTGGAATTAACTTATGAGGGTACTTTCATTGTTAGGAAGCACCGCATAGATCTGCTAATGCAGAAATATAAGCTATTCAGTATGGAGCCTAATGAGTCCTTGGATAGTATGTCCGCAAGTTTTTCAAGCATCATTAATGAATTGAAAAACCTAGGAAGAAAGTTTAATACCAAGGACATTGCAAGAAAGGTTCTTAGGAGCCTTACTTATAAGTGGCGTGCCAAAGTCACTGCAATGAAGAAATCGCGAGATCTTGAAAACCTATCCTATCAAGAACTCATTGGTGCTCTCATGACCCATAAAATTACTCTAAATGCCGATGACGCTGAACCAAGCAGAGGTAAAAGTATGGCCTTGGAAAGCGAAGATGTTAACTCCGACATAGAATATGAAACTGTTTTGTTTGCACGACGTTTCAAAAATAGAATCTTTCGAAACAAGCAAGCAAAATTGTCTTATAACAACAACAAGTCGTTCAACAAGAAAGCAACGGAATCAAAATCATCATTTTCTAACAGAGGTTGCTTCAAGTGTGGAGAATCTGATCACATGATCAAAGATTGTCCAACCTTGGAGAAAATTAAGGACAAGGCAAAACGCTAGAAGACAAAGAAAGAGTTCAAACAAGTAATGATGGCTTCGTGCTGGTGAGATCTTGACTGGGAAGATGATGAAGGATCCGAAGATGACGAATTAGCCAACCTTTGTCTCAGCAGCGTTAGTCTTGACCTAATCTCCGACAGCGATGATGAAAGCATGAGCTCTCATTCAAATTATTGCTTTCTAGGACAATCTGGCGAGGATGACGATGAAGAGGTTAGTTATCTTGAACTCAAAAAACGTGTTAAGAAATTATCTAAAAATTCCCTAATTGAATTTTCTGGGCAATCCCTCGATAAATGTCATGAACAGGATTTGGAATTAAAGGATCTGAAGGAACATATTCTTGATATTGCAAAGGAGAATCATATTCTAAAGGCCAAAGCTAAGAAGTTGAAATATAAAGTTACAGCTGATAAAGCTACAACATTAGATACTGCTAATGCTGAAAAAAAAGAATTAGAATCCAAAGTTATAGCTAATGAAGCTATAACTTCAAATCTAAAGCTTAAAATTAAGCACCTTCAAGCCAAAGTTATAGCTAATGAAGCTATAACTTTAGAACTTAGAAAAGCCAAGGAACTTCTTGTAACTAAAATCACATCTGATGAAGCAGTGATTTTAGACCAGAAGAAAAAAATTGATTCTCTTACAAAGCAATTGAAAGAATCTAAAACTAAGATGATCAATGTTAAGAAACAATACTCAGATGTTGTACTTATTCTTAACAAAAGGTTCCAAGAGTTTCGTGACAATTATAAAAAGGAGAATGACATAGATCACACAAAATGTCTCGAAGAAATTAAGAACCTAAAGGACTTACTTCTTCACGCAAGGAAAGTCAATGATAAGTGGGAAGGTAGCACAAAAGTCCTAAACTTCCTAACCGAACAATCTAACAATAATATGAAGATGGGGTTAGGACATGAGTCCTACATCCGTAGAGATCACTCTAAGTGCAAATCATCACCTTCGGATTTTGATTTTAGAAAAAGGAAATATGCCGATCTTCCTGAATATCTGATTTGCAATTACTGTGATCATACGGGTCACATCCAAGACAATTGTGTCAAACGTGCACATGATGTACGAAAAAATACCGAATTTGTTAAAACGGTTGACACAACAGTCGAGGATGATGAATCCCCTATAGATGAACCTAACGAAGAAAGGATTAATAACTTTCGTTGGTTTTATGACATGGATTTTTGACTACACCAAGAAACCTAGCACTTCACAAACTCCTTGTCGATCTAAACAAAGCAAGCCTAATCACAAGGAAAATAGTCATGTTAGACCTAGAGAAATTCCTAGATCTAGAGAAACCCCTAGACCTAGAGAAATCCCTAAACCTAGAACTCCTCCTAAACAAGACTACCCAAGGTTTAGATATATGACCATTAGATAAGTTTGGGTACGAAAGGACTTAGTATATAGAGTAACTAACTGTAAAGGACCCAACCTAGCTTGGGTACCTAAAAATTGTATCTAATCCTTTTGCAGGTAATGGTGAAAGAAAACAATTAATGGTATCTTTACAGTGGTTGTTCAAGACACATGACCGGAGATAAGGATTTGTTTCTTTCACTCAAGCCTTTCAACGGAGGAAAGCTGACGTTTGGGGACAACAAAAAGGGTAAAGTGATTGGTGTAGGCAAAGCTGGAATATCTAAGTCACACGCAATCAGTGATGTCTATCTAGTGGATGGTCTCAAGCATAATCTGCTTAGCATATCTCAACTATGCGACAAAGGTAACAAAGTTGTTTTTCATACTGATAGTTGTTGCATTATAATTGAAGGTACAAGCAATGTTATTCTTGAAGGACATAGGAAAAGAAATGTGTATATGGTAGATTTAAATGTTGTGCCTACTAACTCTTTTACATGCATGAAAGTTACACTTGATGATCCATGTTTGTGGCACAAACGCTTTGGTCACATTAGCTCACTAACCCTGAACAAACTCAAGAAATGGGACTTGGTTGAAGGACTACCTAAGATCAAGTTCGACCAAGAAAAAATGTGTGACATGTGTGCTAGGTGCAAACAAGTACGATCATCATTCAAACCTAAAAGAGTGGTAAGCACAAATCAAGCCTTGGAACTGATACACATGGATTTATGTGGTCTTATGAAGGTAAGAAGTAGAGGAGGATCCAGGAATGTCTTTGTCCTCGTAGATGACTACTCAAGGTATGTATGGCCTATCTTCCTTCATTCAAAAGATGAGACCTTTGATGAATTTGATTGTCTTATGAAACTTGTTCAAAATAAATATAAGACTAACCTTGTTTCTATTCGTATGGATCATGGCACCGAATTTGATAATCAAGCCTTTATATAATATTGTAGAGTTAATGGTGTAGGACATAACTTTTCTGCACCACGAACTCCTCAACAAAACGGTTTTGTTGAACGTATGAATAGAACATTAGAAGATATGGCTCGTACAATGCTTTTGTGTAGTGGTCTTCCTCGTAGCTTTTGGGCTGAAGCTATTAGTACTTCATGTTATATACATAATCGAGCTATGATAAGACCTATCCTAAAGAAAACCCCTTATGAACTTTTAAGAGGTCATAAACCTAATATCTCCCATCTTCGTTGTTTTGGGAGCAAGTGCTTCGTTCATAATAATGGTAAGAATAGGTTAATTAAGTTCGACCCTAGAAGTGATGAGGCTATTTTTATAGGGTATTCGGATCATATCAAGGCTTACAAAGTTTTCAATAAAAGAACACTTTGTATTGAAGAAAGTGTTCACGTTATTTTTGATGAAGATAATGTGTTTGATAAGCCCTTACAGGATGAGGATGAAGACTTGGATGAACCTGACTTTCGACTTTCTAGAGACGATCCCCCAGAGTTAGAATTAGAGGATAATGATATTGAAGGGAAAAATGATGAGCTTGATCATTCTTCTAAGGATAAAAAGGAGAAAACCAAAGTTATAGTTGATGATACTATAACATTGTCTCAAGATAAGGATTCCCAGTCTAATGTTATACGTGATGTTAATATAACATTGAACCCAAATCAAGGTGATGAGTCCGAAGTTATAACCGGCTCTAATACAACACCAGGATTGGATTCAGGGGGAACTTCCTCAAATTTTGAGCGAAATAGAGTTGGGTCAAGTTCAAATAATGATGAAGAGCCGAGTACTTCAACTAAATGGAAATACAAGAGCTCACATCCAATGGACAATATTCTCGGTAATATTCAGAAGGGTGTTCAAACGAGATGATCCCTGAATAATTTCTGCTCGTTCTACTCATTTCTATCTACAATAGAACCAACAAACATCAAGGAAGCTCTTGCAGAATCAGATTGGATTATAGCTATGCAAGAAGAACTTCAACAATTCAAACGGAACAAAGTTTGGCACTTAGTTCCTAGACCCAAGGATCGATCTGTTATTAGAACAAGATGGGTATTTAGGAATAAGCTAGATGATGCCGGAGTCATTGTTCGAAATAAAGCAAGATTGGTGGTCCAAGGTTATAATCAACAAGAAGGAATAGATTATGACGAGACTTCTGCACCTGTTGTTCATCTTGAAGCTATTAGACTTCTAATAGCGTTCGCAGCTCATAAGGGAATGAAGCTTTTCCAAATGGATGTCAAGACAGCATTCCTAAATGGGTATCTACAAGAAGAAGTCTTTGTGGAACAACCCCCTGGATTTAAGGATAGCGAATTTGAAGACCATGACTTTAAATTGGACAAACCCTATACGGATTAAAGCAAGCACCAAGGGCTTGGTATGACAGATTATCAAAATTTCTACTTGACAGTGGATTTAATAGAGGATCTGTTGATAAAACCCTGTTCCTAAAGTCCGAGGGTACTGACCTTTTGGTTGTTCAAGTCTACATTGATGATATCATCTTTGGATCGACCAACCGTAGCTTGTTCAAATATTTTTCTAAGTTGATGACTTCCGAATTCGAGATGAGTATGATGGGAGAATTGAAATTCTTCTTAGGTATGTAAATTCAACAAACTGAGGAAGGCATCAAAATTCATCAACAAAAATATATCAAAGAATTGATCCGAAAGTTCGGTATGGAAAATTCTCATGCTATGCCTACTCCGATGGTCGCAGGCAAGAAGTTAAATTTGGATGAAGACGGTAAGCCTGTTGATGAAATAACTTACCGTGGGATGATAAGGTCATTACTATACTTAACCGCTAGTAGACCAGATATTATGTTTAGCGTATGCGTTTGTGCGAGATATCAATCATCTCCCAAAGAGTCGCATATGACGGCCGTAAAAAGGATTTTACGATATCTTATTGGAACGGCCAAACTATATTTATGGTATCCGATAGAGTGTAATTTCGACCTGGTCGGTTATTCTGATGCCGACTACGCAGGATGTTCTCTAGACAGAAAAAGTACGTCAGGTGTTGCCACGTTCGTTGGACCTTGCATTATTATGTGGGGTTCAAAGAAGCAGAATTCAGTTGCCCTTTCAACAGCTTAAGCCGAGTATATCGCAGCAGGTCTGGTATGTACTCAATTATTATGGCTTAAATAATAATTACGTGATTATGGTGTTGACGTAGGTTGCATTCCTATTTTATGTGATAATACGAGTGCTATTAATATTTCCAAAAACCCCGCGCAGCACTCGCGTACCAAGCACATTGAAATTAGACACCATTTTAAACGTGACCATGTTGAAAAAGGGAATATAAAACTCGAATTTTGTAGTACTGAAAAACAATGGGCAGACATTGTGACAAAGCCTTTAGCTAGAGGACATTTTGAGACTTTACGGTTGGAAATTGGTTTAATCGGTGGCACCTAAACTATCATAATTATTTCCTAACCGTATGACTGACTAGTTAAGACGAGATTGTATGTCTGTGTCCATATTTTCCGCTGCAAGTACATTCTTATATAGTATTTTATTATTTTATGAGAATATTCCGTTTGCTAGTCTGTTATATTTTGTGTTGTATACAAACCGTATCTTTCATCACTTATACATTCTAAGGTTTAGAGCTTCATAAACCAATGACATTCATGATTGGTTTCATTAGGATGTGAGTAGTACTCCTTACATGGCATGTAACATCAAATTGCATAAGCATGAAATTTGTCTCGTATTGCCTGTATACACTCGGTTTGTGGTGGTGACACATGCGGAGAGGCGACCCTTCCTTTACGTTTTACCTATTAACCTCACATTAGCCAAATTTGTCTTGTTTTGACCTATGTATTCAACTACATTCCATATGCCCTACCCTTGTCAAGCTAGTCTTGTTGGTATATTTGGAAGTCTTGTTGTGGTCAATTTGGTTGGTGTTGTGATGAATATTGGAAGGAAGGAAGAAAAAGATGAACTGAAAAAATGAAATGAAAAAATTATACGAAAAAAAGGGAGAAAAATTTTATTATAAAAGATGGAAAAGCAGAAATCTCTTATTACTCCTATTCTTATTCATTTCCATATTACTTGAGGAGAAGTACTTTTTGATGAGAGTGAGTATGTGCCATACTTGGCAGGGTACATCATCTTTAATGTTGGGTTGGAAAGTGGAATATGGTTACTTTTGGTTGTGATCTGTGCTAACTTGGCTTTTACCTCCACATATCCAAATTATTTTGCCCCTTCTTACCCAATTACCTCACCTCACATTACTTTGTAAGTCCTCGGCATGTGTTTTGGACCTCGCTTGGTTGGAGTGTGTATGTACGGTCACTAGAGATATCTATCATGTTAGATTGCATGCATGCTTCTGTAGGTCGTAGTTAGGAGAGTGACTATTTTCTTTCTCTCTTACAAAATCTTAACTTGGTTTGTATTACACACTTTATATGTTAGGCTTGCTTATGCTGAAGTCGTTCTTATGCTATAATATATGCTTTGATTAATATATATTTCTTGCCTCGGTTGATATCATTCTAGTCATTTTATGTATGTTCTCGTCTTTTCGACGATGTCAAGAGGGGGAAGAAATGACCATGATTTAGTATTTGCCTAAGCTTGCTCCTTGTCAAGACCTATTGTCTCTTAAAGTCCTTAAAGCTTTGGTATTTAATATAATTGTTTAATCTTGCATTGATCTTTATCTATAAAGATGACGATATTATATTGAGGGGGAACTATATACTTAGTCACAATTTTAGGAGACTTGCCATCATCAAAAAGGGGGAATTTGTTGGACCATATAAGATATATGTTTATTTTTTGATGATGTCAAGAGTTATTTATATTTCATATACTCGTTGCGCGTAATTGTTTGTTTAGTCTTTTAGATTGGACTTATTCATTACGAGCATTAAGGAATTGTGATGGAAGTATATCGTGATCAAGCCTCAATCAAAGATCAAGATCATACAAGTTATTAAAGTATTATTCAAGCGTACTTGAGAAGATGAAGCTCATTTAAAGATTAATTAAGCTTGGATATTAAAGGAGCCTACATTTGAAGATCTCCTAAGAAGATTAGATTAGTGTAGGTCATTGTCTCGTAATGGTAACTTAAGAATGCAATTCTTAAGTAAGTAAAGTTATAGCTTCACAGCTATAACATTGTTTATAAAAGAACTCAATGTTATAGCTCTTCTACTATAACATTGAGATGTGAAGTTTATAAAACACACGACAAAATAGTTTTTAAATTGTTTTTGGACAACCGTTTTAAATGTTTTAGTAAAAGTATTTGTTTTACAAGGGAGCTTATTTTAATATTGAGTATGGTTTTACTATGAGCTTATAATTAGTAATTATGATTGAATCAACTTATGAGTTGAGGCATCTTGCTAATTAGGGTTTCTAGTTTCTACATACTCTAAAAAACCCTAAACCAAATTTATCTTACCTAGGGTTTTCGTGAAAGAGGATTGGGCTTATGAGTCGTTTCTTTCTCATACATGGTTACTCTTTGTACAAGTTAGGGTTTTATGTAAATCTTTATAATATTTGATTAGAGATTGAATATCTCTTTTATATTATTTTGATTTATTCTTTCCTAACTTATAAGATATTATTTTTGCAAAGATAAAAGGAAAAGATTGAGTAAATCTTTAAAATAATATTTGATTAGAGATTTGTTATCTCTTTATTATTATTTGATTTATTCCTTTCTATCTTATAAAAATATTAGGGATGAATAGTGCCGCGTGAATAGTGTTGCGTGAACAGTAAAACGTGAATAGTAATTTCTTTCTTGCACAATAAGCCTTTGCTTGGATAAGGGTTAAGGTATTAGGATAATATTTGTTAGAGATTTTTTATCTCTTTATATTATCTTTCCTAATCTGCAAGATATTGGTGAGTTGTTAAGATAGGAATATATTATTTATTAAGGCAAGTCTTGGAGAAGAATTAAGGAAGATTTAACCTAATTCTTTCTTGCTTTACAAGACTTCCACGTGACATTTAGGGTTTTTGCTAAACCGAAACTCTTGCTCTTCTTTTACTATAAATACTCCATACTTTACATCATTAAAGTTAAGACCTTTGAGCATAACTTTCATATATTTTCAAAAAGTAAAAACCGTGTTTTAGAGCAAAAAAACCGTCTTGATATTTTTCGAAAAAGGTCGTGTAATTTATAAACTTGTGCATTCGTTCTTATTCTTATCATTATAAGATAATAGTGCTTTAATTGATTTCTTACTCGTTCATTAACGTGAACTTTTAGTAGAATTATTAGTGCTTTCTTATTAACGTAAGTTAGTCACTCGAGTATATAACGGTACTCACTTGAGTTACAACTAGGGTTAGTTGTACGAATTGGGTTAGTAAATTTGCAATCCGTAGAAAGGTACTAAATTTATTAATCGAGAATAGTGGATGTAGGTTTCGATTTGTGAAACTGAACCACTTCAAAAATCACGTGTGTCTTCCTCTCTCTTTCTCTTTCGTTTGTTTCATTTTATTTACGCCTTGTTTTCGTTCGTTATTTAGTTGATTAGTTAAAGTTTAATCAATAAACTTTAAATAATCAATTATATATTTGCAGTCGAAAAAGTTGGCTAAGTTTTTTAAATCCTCAATCCCCCCCCTCCTTGAGTATTTCGGATCGATAGACTCTTCATCGTCTCTAAGTGATGAAGTAAATGAAAGACAAAGTGAAAATCAAAGATACCTACGCTGTCTAGGCTCAGGGCGTTCACACTCCTCCGACACGCGTCGTAAGAAGACTGCTGACTCTTCCGACGACACACGATCTAGTCTCTCACGACGGGGTACTCTCTCGGTACATCTACCGCCCTCTTGGGCGCGAGGCTAGGAAAGTAGGAGTACACCCACGCCTGCAGGCAAAACAGCAATGATTACATGATCTTTCATACAAATAAAAGAGATAAAAGAATAATGACAAAATGATCTTTCATATAGAAAGGTTCATACCTCCAATAGAAGTCCAGGACCGACAGTGGTAGGAGAAGTCCCCTTCTTCATCAACTCCGGACGAACCATGGCCCTCATGTAGCGCGTGAGGACCGCAAAGCAAAGAGTAACCCAGTCCCAACGACCTAGGCTACCCAAGTCAACAAGGAACGGAAGAAGCTTCGTCGACAGCCTCTCCCCCTTGTCTCCGACGTAAATCGAATACAAGAACCACAAAAGCCACAGACGAGCCCTCTGCTCAGCAGTGCAAGGAGGTGGAGGCATCATCCGCCCATCCATCCTAACCCTCGCCGGAACCCTACCGCCGAAGTAGTCTTTCACGTAGAAACTCAGCACCAAACCAGGAACCTGGGCCACACTCGTAGCCAGGTTCCAGCAGATCAGACTCCTCGCCTCAGCCGAGTCTACCCTCATGGCCGTCGCCGGCCATACCACCGTCTCCTCTCCACACGGCAGACCCGAGATCATGTCTTAGTCCTCCAGTGTGACCCCGATCTCTCCAAAAGGCATATCGAAAGTCGAGGTCATGTCCCATAATCGATCAAGAAAGGCTTGAATCAGGCAAAGGTTGGCCCGAATCTTCCTTTCCTTGATCTCTCTCCAGCCTCTCACCAAAGCACCTAAGGCTCCCTGCTCGATGATGGCCTTCTCCTCCTCCGTCAGCTTCCCGAAGGCATCCATCATCGTCGTGTAACCCGGAGAAGGACCTCATGTTCCCATCATCCTGCGTCAATTCAAAAGAAAGCTTTCTTAAGCATAGACAAGCACAAGCAAATGATAAGAAATGAATAAACAGACAAGTAAATACTCAATATGTAAATAAAAGGAAATAATTAATTGAAGGCTCACCATACTCCTTGTCGTCCTGTACGACAAATGACTCTCTGCCACCCAAATGAGATGTCTACCATCCCATTTCTCGGCCCACTCAGGCGCTCCTACGAGTTGGTGGCCGCCTCGTCCCACGTTGGCCCTCCATAGGGCCTCCTCCTTCTTTACGTCCTCTACTAAGTCCTCCTCCATCTCCTTTATGGTAGAAGTCTCAACGTCAATGTCGGTCTCCATGAAGTCTCTCCCTGACGTAGATGGGATATCCTCTGCAATCAAAGTATTTCAAGCAACGCTAAGTGTGTTTTTGAAGCATTTTCGAGCATTTTAAGCTTAAAAAGCGGCATTTCTAGCCATCTTTGGCCACGCTTTCCAAATTCCAACCACTCATATGATAGGACAGGTCAAGACAAGTCTAAGTTCAAGCCTAGTTGCGGGTTTGAGCCGAAAATTCCGCAGCATTTCGCTACACAATGTCAATTATGCCATGAAAAAGTGTCCCGGAGAAGCTGTCGAAAATCAAAAATACGGCATGATAACAAGTTTACCCATTACTCAAGGGTTCTAGAACACCAAGTTTCATCAAAAATGGGCTAGTATAGGGCCATTTTCGAAGGGTTTTACGGTTTAGCAGAGAAACCGTCACATTTCGCCCTCAAATCCTTAATACTCGACAAAATTCCGAAAGAAATACATGGTTGTGTTCCTAACATGGCCAATTACTCATTTCTAATGTCAATTTCATGAGTCAATTTCGTTTGGACGAAAACCCCAAATTTTCGACACAATGGGCATATAAACCCTAATTTTCGACTCAAAAAATCAAGCTCAAATGCAAATGAAAGCAAGTACAAGATACATACCTTGATTAGTCATGGCTAATGGTGAGATTTGATCAAGTTTTTGACGGAATTTGGCCGGGTTTTTATGAGAAAGACGAAGTGTTTGTGTTTTGAAATAAAAACAAAACACGACTTAAGTCGCGTTTTTACCCAGACGGGGACGAGCTTGGGAGAGGACGCAGCTCTAGCTACGCCTCTTCCAAAGGTCGCAGCTTCTGCTGCACCTTTTACACAACAAAGCACCACCAAAATTTGTTATAAGTTCGTTATTTGTGGAGCCAGGCTTCATGCGCCTCTTCCCCAACATATGGCTCTCCCTTTTGGATGTTTTCTTCGTCCAGATCGGTGTTTTCTCCTCAACAGACTACAGACAACCACGATGTTTTCATTCCCCAATGTATGATTCGGCCCTGACAGAGTCATCAATATGTTCCCCAGTAGTATTTTGCAGTACTCCCCAAGTCTTCATGTTCTCCAGCAGTATTTTGCAGTATTACTCAAATCTTTATATCTTCCTCAGCAGTATTTTCCAGTATTATTCAAGGTTTCTTTCGTGACGATCAAGATGTTCCTAATTGTCATCTCTCCCCAGCGCAGCAGTATTTTGCAGTATTGTTCACTCAAGGTTTCTCCCATGATGATCAAGATGTTCCTAGTCATCAATATATATATGTTCTCCGCATCAGTATTTTGCAATATTGCCCACTCAAGGTTTCTTCCCTGACGGTCAAGATGTTCCTAATCGTCAATATGTTCCCCAGTGAGAGTTTTCTTGAGGACCGACAAGAGCAGATTTCCCCAGGTATGATTTCTTCTTATGGCTGGCGAGCTTCCTTACGTAGTCTAATGGAACTTTAAACGACCCTCCCTGATAGTCGACACACTCTAAAATGTCCCCGACGACAGGTTCTTGGCTCAGACCTCTTGAGTTGCCTCGTGTCGCCATAGTCGTCAGGTTATAATATTCAATTGACTTGATGGCTATACTTTGACTTTCGCCTTATCCAAGCCTCGGTCAAAGTGGGGCTCTGTAGATACCTCATTTCTGCACCTCCCGCAAACCACCCAATGATGATTGGGCCGCATGTTTGGTACGCGGAGCGATTTATGACAATTCATAAGTTCGTCGATAAGTGATAGCTCAAACACTCGAGTCAACCTCATGGTCATCATCTACGTGCCGATACGGTCGTTTTGACAGTAATTAGAGTTCATTTGGAGTCCGGGTCAAAAACCGCTTCATTTTCTAAAAGCCATTTAAATGCCGAGTCGGAATGTTCCGGTGTGTTCTAGAATTCTCTGGACATAAATTCCTTATTAAAATTAATATTATTAAGGAAATATCTTTCGTATATTGTGTTTTGTGGAATAAGAAAGTAGTGATCTACCGAAATTCAACAATAAAATGCGGAAATCTTACTTGTAGAGGAGGAAACCTCTAGGGAGATGACGCAGTAGGTGATGCGCCTCTTCCAAAGGTCGCAGTGGCTGCTGCGCCTCTTCCCCATCCCTCTTTCCATGCTTTCCAGAATCTTTTCGAGATTTATTTCTGTATCCGTGCCATACCTAAACTCCTTCGTGTGTTTAGTATAAATAGAGACCTCCGGCCTCCATATTTAGCACGCGAGTGTTCCGCCCCTTCTTTCTCTCT
This sequence comes from Silene latifolia, assembly GCF_048544455.1. Classification (NCBI taxonomy): domain Eukaryota; kingdom Viridiplantae; phylum Streptophyta; class Magnoliopsida; order Caryophyllales; family Caryophyllaceae; genus Silene; species Silene latifolia. The sequence goes on from NC_133536.1 coordinate 55,299,061, forward strand.
CTTTGCATTCTAGACCACGCTCTTCGCTTTCAACGCCTACATGCTTGATCAATAGACCACGTAAGCTCAGATCATTCTAAGTCCCAATCACGTTGGATAGACCGACCAATTTGACCAACTCCACTTAATCAACTTAATCAATTAATCTAAATCCTTTAACAAGGGCACTTTTTCACGTATTATTCAAGTCGAGCAATCACTAAACGATAACTTAGTCAATATCGTTTCGTCAAACATGTAAGTCTGAGGGTGTAAAATCCTATTTTATTTATTGTACTTTTTATTTTGTACCACGAATGTAAGGTTTATATCAAAAGCACGCTCAAAACCGTCTTAAAAACCACCTTTTAAAACCGTTTTTTTTTTTACAAAGTAGGGGAGGTCTAACGTCGAGAACAAACGCAGAAGCAGCTGCGGCTCTTCGAAGAATCGTAACATCTGCTGCGCCTCTTCTTGAGGCTGCCGCTGCTCCTGCTTTTCTTCTTCTTCCTCGACGTTTATTAAACTTCCCTTTTCTCTTATTTCTTTCGTTTCTTATGTTCGTTTCAGTATATAATCGTGTTTTAATTAATCCTTTTCAAATTATAATGCTTAAATTCGACTTAAATCCCTTATAGCATGATATTTGCGGTTTTTCGTCATCTTATTCAAACCCGGATTTAAGAGGTTCGGTTCATTCATATCAAGTCTTTGATACATGTTTCAATTCTGTTTTTGTCATTAATTCGTAATCTTTTGTTTCCACCACTAACTTCGAGTTTGTATATAAACCCGTCTTCAACTTCGTATTAATATTAATCATGTAAATCGCTGTGAATTCTCACCTTTAATTCGTTTCATGACGGTTCTAGATGCATGTAATCTATTAAATCACTTCTGCTAGAGTTCTAATATCAATGACCGACCTATAATTTCCAATGAACATTAACAATCCGCGATTCTGACTTCACAGACAGAGTCCAGCTCAAGAACAGACGCGGGAAGAGATGCGCCTCTTCTAAGGGATGCAGCAGATGTTGCGCCTGTTCTGGGTTAGCTTTTGTCCCTGAACTTCTTTCTCGCTTTGACGTAGCTTCTAATTACGTATTAAATCGACTATTAACCGTATTATCGTCTCTAATCTGTCGTGTTTTCACCTTTTAATTCTAATTCTTTTATTTTCTTCTCCAAAATTTTGTTTTGAATGTGCTTTTGACGTAAATCAATTAAACCTTGTTATCCATGTAATTCAATTGTAATTTATTATAGTTTATTTATTGCCTTATGTATGATTTATTTACTTGTTTTTCACATGTAATTGAACCTAAACATCAACTTCGACCTCAATTGTTTGCTAAAATACTTGTTGACAGACATAGTTTAATCTCACATGCTAGGATTAATCTATTGTTTGTTGAATTGCATGCATATAATCGACGACATATCAACTATGAACGATTTCCCTAATCATTAGTATAGGCCTCTATCGAGGCGGGCGTGATTAGGTGTTTGATTAAAGAGCTTCCTAATACGTACCCTCACCCCTTACTCCAGATCTCTGTGAACATCCGTGTTCATTAGCATCCATGAGAGTCATTCTAGACGTAGAATACTATGAGTAACGAGTTCTTAGTGTTCATGTCACTATTTTGTGTCTTGATATGGCACGAGGTATTTGAACGGCTCCAATTTCCCACAAAAATTGGTGGCGACTCCACAAATGCAGGCTTATTCAAGCCCTTTCACGCGCGCTGCGGGTGGCCCATGTCCACAAGTAGGTGTTGTTGTTTGAGTTGGTGTTCGGAATGGAGGGAGAGAATTTGGGTTATATAGAGGCTGATGCGAACTTCGAGTGTAACACTCCGTTTTGGTGGTTGATCTTGTTTGGTGGTCTTCTTGGTACTGAGTTCGCTAGTGATCGTTATGGACGTAAAACAGAGTTGGCAACACTTATGATATAGGTATTCGATGGTATTATGGAGTTAGGTGAGTTATTCTACGGTTGATGTTGTGTTCTGAGTTGCGTGGTTTAGATAGGCGTTGTTAAGCGAGTGAGCGTCGATAATGTAGAATGAGAGTTGAGTGATGTTGGTTGGCTGAGTGGCATGTGTGTATGCTTTATTTTGTGTATGGTATGAACTTCGGGGATGAAGTTCTTTTTAAGGAGGGAAGATTGTAACACTACGGTTTTCCTAAGTTGGTACTCGGTCGAGTATAGCCTACTCAGTCGAGTAAGGGGTGTCGTGTTTCCTGGAAAGTTTACTGCCCAGGAATACTCGGTCGAGTATGTGGAATACTCGGTCGAGTATGTGGAATACTCGGCCGAGTAGAGGGTATTCGGCCGAGTATACTCTATTCTCGACCGAGTATCCGGTCTGACGGAGATTATTTCCGCGGTTTGATTAAAATGATTAGGGAAGTATAAATAGCGTGTTAAGCAGTTTCTAATCAGTTCTATAGCATTATTTTACAAAATCTAATGACGCTCTAAACTTCTCTAATCATCTTAATCTCTTCCTAAGCCAAGGGTGATCGATTGTGAGCTTTTGGATCTCGTTGTCCGTGTCGTCTATGTTAGTAAGTCTCTGGTATTTCTAATTAGTTTATTATTGTTATTGTTAGAATTGTGCAAACCCTAATTTGGTTAATTTGGGGGAATGGTTTATAGTGATGGTATGTGGTTATATGTTGTTATAGGTGACGATGTGGTATTTGTTATGCATTTGTATGATTGATTGCAGCGTAGCGGATTGCAAAAAGGTAGGGTTTCCCTACTCGGTCTGTTAATTGATTTAAGATTGTATTGTGATTGTTGTAAATGGTATTGTGATTACCTGTTGATCTTGGAGTTGGAGTTGAGTGTTGGAGTTGTGATGGTTGTTGATGATGTTCGCGAGGTGCGTCCTCGGCTGAGTGGAGTCACTTGCGGGAGTGGCTTCACGCCCTAGTTTTGCCCTCTGTGGAGCCCGCCACAGGAGGGGATGTGCACATTAATGGACAGGGTTATCCCTCGTTGATGAGCGAGGCTTAGGTGGGGATTGGCTGCGGTCCCCCACTGGCGGCGATGATTACCTGTTGCAATGGGTAATCTGGCAGGGCTATACACTTCAGTGTGTAGTCGGTTATTGTGTGAGAACGGGAGATGGAGGTGGATGTTGATCAGCTGGTTACCTTTTTGTACTTGTCTTACTTTGATTATGCAGTTACTGACCCTGTTGTTGTTTTGTAAAATCTGTGGTGATCCATTCGGGGGATGGTGAGCAGATTGTGACAGGTGATGCAGTTGTTTAGCTATAGGGCAGTCATGGGAAGTCATCACACGAGTCTAGCTTCCGTTGTTACGAGTTTAGCTGTCTTTGATTTCCGTTGTATTGAGATCTTAATACTTTTCCTTTAAGTTGGTTTGAGATAATGTAATCGTTAACTCTTTACACTTTAATAAATGTTGTTTTGGAATGGTAACTTTGATATACTAACCTCGGGAAACCGAGATGGTAACAGCCTTTCATGCTAGGGTAGTCCTTGGTAAGTTACCTTGGTATGAGGGGGTCTTACAAAGTGGTATCAGAGCGATGATTCTGGCACCTAAAACTAATGAACCCAATGAACTTAGGGAGTCTAAATAAAATGAACCCAGGGAGAGTTGTTTGGAGCTACCCCAAAGACTTGGGAGACGTCCTGAAGTCGCATTGAGGCCCTTACAATCTCTAACCGGTCACATGGGGGGGAGTCTTGGAATTTGTTGTATGTCGAGTCATGTATGTGTAGTACTTGTAACTTGAAATTTGTGAAATGGTTGGATGAAATGGTGAAAGTGATGGAACATGTAGTATATGAGAGATGGATTGTGAATTCGTATATGATAGATCTTGAGCATGAAGTATGTTGATCATGTTACCTGTTTAATACGATCTTGAGCATGAAGTATGGTAGTGGTACATGTGCATATGAACATGATGATGTTAATGTTTGGTTGTTGGTAGTAGCATGTGGTTATGATCATGCGTCTATATACATGAATGTCGTGTTTAATTTTCATGTGGGTATGATAAAGGTTCTTCTATGTACTGGTTTCTTGAAGTATTGGGTCGTTATTGTTTGTTTTATTCATGTTTAAGTTGTTTTTTTAAGAAAAATTGATTTGTATGAAAATCAATTTTGGAAGGGTTGTCTTAAAACTGTCATAAGTCTAGTTTTAGAAATTATATTGCTGTAATTCTAATTGGAGGTGATATATTGTCTTCTTGCGATTCTAACGATAGGTCACACACCCAAAATGACCAAGTAACGAGTGAGATATGACTGTTTTACGAAAACTGGACGATGCTGAGAACTGTGTTGGTACTCGACCGAGTAAAGTAATACTCGACCGAGTAAGGGCTAGTCGGCCGAGTATCCCCAATACTCGACCTAGTAATCCTTCTGCGACAACTGGGTTAGCTTCTGGAGTCGAAAACTCGGTCGAGTAATATAGTTACTCGACCGAGTATCTTGTACTCGACCGAGTATGCCTTGTACTCGACCGAGTACCTCTTTGGGCGGTCATTTTGAGTCGATGGCTATGTTCTTACATTTGTTTTGAGTCGTAGGGTATGTGCACATGTATGTTTTGGGTCTTAAAGCATTCTTTTATATATGTGACAGTCTTGATACGTAAGTTACCAAATGTTATGATGTGGAGAATGTCGGCTTATAAGGGACATGTGTTGGATAGGGAGGACATATGTTATATGTGGTTGTGAGGGATAGTGGAAAAAGAAAGGGAAGATTGATGAGCTAATCGAGGCAAGGAGCATGTTTTGTGAGATATGGTGGGTGATATAGTCGTGTGTTGAGTAATATAAAAGTATGTGTGTATGGGCAAGAGTGATGTAAGTGTAAACACAAGTGAGAATGAAAGATTGAGATGAGGGATGCGAATAGTGGCAAATTGGGATGTGTAAGGATTTATGGAGGGAGACGGTTAGGATTGTGTTGCTTAAGGATATATGTAATGAAAGGTTGTGGTAGAGAGATGGAGAAGAGGGGTATATAGTGAACTTAGATAGAGTTATGTCGCGACGTCAATTTGTAGATAGTGACTGAGTTTGGGAGTTTGGATTACCAAGAGGTGAGCCTAGTGTATAATTCTTTGGGCAATTAACGGTTTGGGGTGAATGGTTGGTTTTCTAGGGATACGAAAGGGAGATACAACTAATTAAAGGGTAACCTTTAGTTGTGGGGACTTGATGGCGACAAGTGTGAGTGAGTAGTATGATGAGAGAGGATCGGTGATAAAGAAGAATGAGAAGATATTTATATGAATTAATGGAATTTGAGTTGTGAAGTAACAAGAAGGTAATCGGATAACTAAAGAGTTAGGTAGGAAAAGGAAGGAGATGAATTATTAATTGGTATTATTGGATGGAATTAAGTTGGGAGAACGTTGATCAAAGTTATGGGACATGAAAATAAGGAATCATGGAAAGGCACGATAACATCATGAGAGGCTATGAGTTAATAGTTATATAAGAGTTCAGGACGACATGTTAGCCGTGAGTTTCGAGGTATTAAGGGAGTAAGAAGCTGGCAGAGTGTTTGCACGATATGAGATTTTGGTGGAGAGTTAGGTGACGATACAATAAAGGATGGAATTGGAAATAATGTTGAGGTAAATTTTGTTGATAAATTTGATGTTCGTTATTTGGGATGACAACCAAAAACCGGAAATGAATTGTTAAATAAACAAGTGATAGTAAGAGAGCGGTCACATGAAGGATGGTGGTGTCATATTGTTGTCACTAGTGGTTGAGGATGATGTTATATTAAGGAAATTAGTTGTTCTAATGGGGTTGATTTTGTGGAGACTGATTGGTATGTATGGTTGTGAGGGAGTATAAGATGTGGATATATGGGGTGTTCGCTCGTAGTTGAGTACTGATGATATGGTTACATTGTCAGAAAGTGATAGTTATGCGAATGGGAGAATGTAAAAGGAGGGGCATACGAGTTAAGCACGGGTGAGAGGTAACCTTTATCAGGTGGTAACTTACGTAATCAACCTTGGATAGTTAGAATTAATTAAGGGTCTATGATGTGTGTAAGTGATTGTGTGAGATCTGACCTCATGAGTAGTAGTATGGTATGATGTTCATAAAGTTGTTATCTAATTATTCTGTGTAATACGTTGTGTTTTGGTGATTTAATAAGGCGGTATTAAGAAAGTTTTCTTTTATCAAGGAAGTTGTACTGGGTCAGTGTTATGAGATTGTAAAAGTTGCGATGACTATCGATGTGGTTGTTATGCACTGGGCACGGTAATTCGTGTTGTGATACGAGTATTTTCGTGTTGTCATAGATTGTTGTTTGTTTACTGTTATTTCCTATCAGTTTCGGTCGGGGCATATAGACCATTGTTTTATTTCCCGATGTTTCTTACCAGTGTCGGCTTGGGAGTGAGAATAGAGTATGATATGAAAGAGAGTTAAGTAGGGTTCTGTTGTTGTCATGGTATAGTAATATTCTGTTAATGGGACATAGTTGTGAGAGGTTGTTACAGTACTTTTAATCTTGTTTTAGATAAGGCGTTGGTTAACATAGTTGTGGCAAGAGTTTTGTGGAATGTATGTGTGCTGACCTAGAAGCGGTGAGTGGTACGTGATGTTTTTGGGACTGTGAGTATAAGGTGTTGGGAACTAGTATTATGTTGAGTTTTGGATGAGTTTTACGGCAATAAATAGGAGAACTCGAGGATCTAGCGTGAGTGTGTGTAACAATTATGGATCGTGAGTTATGATTGTGGGAATAAGTGCATGTGTAAAGAAGTATGTCATTTGGCGCTAATGTTGAAGAGATGGAGTAGTGGTTATACTGAGGATTTTATGATAAAGGTTAGATGGAGTGCAGAATAATTGGAGGCGCGAGAACTGTTAGAAAAAGAGAGCCCTGGATATAGGAATGGTTGTAGATGTTGAGGTTATAGTGGGTTATCGCTGACATGCGCTGGTAATGAGGATTATGGGAGGTGTAGCAAAGGACCTAGTATTAGTGAGTTACGAGGACGTAACATTTATCTTAAGAAGGGTAGGATGCGACAAAAGAGTCTGATGGTCATAAGGTTACAATTGGAAGTTTGAGTGTTGATTTACCAGGATGGGTTGTGTGATGGACGATTTTATTGCAGGTAATGGCAAGTACTTGTAGTAGTATGGTGTTTAGGAGTGTGAGTGAACTTCGATAGTGTTAACGGATTGGGTGATGATGTTTATGCGTGTGAGTAAACTTCGAGGACGAAGTTTGTTTTAAGGGTGGTAGAATGTAACACTCCGTTTTGGTGGTCGATCTTGTTTGGTGGTTTATCTTGGTACTGAGTTCGCTAGTGAGCGTTATGGACGTAAGACAGAGTTGGCAACACTTATGATATAGGTATTCAATGGTATTATGGAGTTAGGTGAGTTTTTTTTTTTTTTTTTTTTTTTTTGGGAAAGGTTAAGTATATTAATCATCTTCTCAAAAGGAGTACAAAAATGGAGTATAAGTTCACTAGGTATCTAGGGATCTATAAAATATACACAAATACCATACAAAAAACAGGGAACTCAAAGCTAATATCTAATTTGCTGCAACCAATTTTCTTCCTCTCTAGTCAATTTGGACGTATTCCTAGCATGAAACCGAGTACACACATCCGAAATCAATTTCTTGATGAGCACTGTAGGATGAAGTACTTTAGAGTATATCCTCGCCTGATTTCTCACTTGCCAGATCAAGTAAACCAATTGTATGTGGCAAGCACAAATGAGTCTCCTAATTAGAATGCTTCTTCTTCTTCCTCTCCTATTCCATTCAACTAACTCCCTAGGATTAAACTGGACATTGAGTTTCAGCTGCAGTAAAGAGACCCACCTGGAAATAAATTCACAATCAAAAAAGTGGTGTCCATGGTTCTCATCATCAGTAGAGCAAAGAAAACACTTTAGATCAGGCACTCCTCCCATATGAACAAGACGATCCTTACTGAGAAGTCTTCGAAGGTTATATATCCAGAAAATGAACGATGCTTTAGGTATGTTCAGTGAGTTCCAGCAAATTTTATACCAACTGACAGGAGGGCCAGGGCATCTCAGCCAGTTGTAGCCTTCAATCACAGAATAGTCAGAATCTTTACCAAGCCAGGAATCAGCACTATACGCAGGTTTGAAGATGCACATAAGGTGAGCTATTTTTTTCCAAGACCAACTACAATCAGCAGGAGGATTGTAGTTAGACTAATGAATCCCTTTCAAATAGACATGAGAGATCCATTTAACCCACAAATGATCCTTCTTAGATGCAATCCACCAAATATATTTACCTAAAAGAGCCTTGTTCCAATTTTTTGAATGTTTGAGCCCTAAGCCTCCCTCACTTTTTGGTACACAGCAGTGATCCCATCCCACAGCAGGGGCACGCCAGTATGTATCTTCCCCCCCCCCCCTCCCCCATAGGAAGTTCTTGCACATGCTATCAATCATGTTCATTATACTATTGGGTATGAGGAAGATTGTAGACCAATAGGAATGAAGGGACTGAAGCACTGCTGTCACCAAAGTGAGCCTGGAGTTAGGTGAGTTATTCTACGGTTTATGTTGTGTTCTGAGTTGCGTGGTTTAGATAGGCGTTGTTAAGCGAGTGAGCAACGAGAATGTAGGATGAGAGTTGAGTGATGTTAGTTGGCTGAGTGGCATGTGTCTATGCTTTGTTTTGTGTATGGTATGAACTTCGGGGACGAAGTTCTTTTTAAGGAGGGAAGATTGTAACACTACGTTTTTCCTAAGCTGGTACTCGGTCGAGTAAGGGATGTCGTGTTTCCTGGAAAGTTTACTGCCCAGGAATACTCGGCCGAGTATGTGGAATACTCAACCGAGTAGAGAGTACTCGGTCGAGTATACTCTATACTCGACCGAGTATTCGGTCTGACGGAGATTATTTTCGTGGTTTGATTAAAATGATTAGGGAAGTATAAATAGCGTGTTAAGCAGTTTCTAATCAGTTCTATAGCATTATTTTACAAAACCTAACGACGCTCTAAACTTCTTTAATCATCATAATCTCTTCCTAGGCCAAGGGTGATTGATTGTGAGCTTTTGGATCTCGTTGTCCGTGTCGTCTATGTTAGTAAGTCTCTGGTATTTCTAATTAGTTTATTATTGTTATTGTTAGAATTGTGCAAACGCTAATTTGGTTAATTTGGGGGAATGGTTTATAGTGATGGTATGTGGTTATCTGTTGTTTTAGGTGACGATGTGGTATTTGTTATGCATTTGTATGATTTATTGCAGCGTAGCGAATTGCAAAAAGGTAGGGTGTTGGAGTTGGGTGTTGGAGTTGTGATGGTCTGTTAATTGATTTAAGATTGTATTGTGATTTAAGATTGTATTGTGATTGTTGTAATTGATATTGTGATTATTTGTTGATCTTGGAGTTGGAGTTGAGTGTTGGAGTTGTGATGGTTGTTGATGATGTTCGCGAGGTGCGTCCTCGGCTGAGTGGAGTCACTTGCGGGAGTGGCTTCACGCCCTAGTTTCGCCCTCTGTGGAACCCGCCACAGGAGGAAATGTGCACATTAATGGACATGGTTATCGCTCGTTGATGAGCGGGGCTTAGGTGGGGATTGGCTAGGATCCCCCACTGGCGGCGGGGATTACCTGTTGCGATGGGTAATCTGGCAGGGCTACACACTTTAGTGTGTAGTCGGTTATTGTGTGAGAACGGGAGATGGAGGTGGATGTTGATCAGCTGGTTACCTTTTTGTACTTGTAACACCCCCATTTATTCAGGAGCCTTTAGCTAGACATTCCCAAATAAATAGGACTGTTACCATCTCGGTTTCCCGAGGTAGTGTATAACAAAGTACAACAAACCAAAGTACTTTAAATTAAAACTTTAGTGAATACATGTTTATTACAACTTAATCAAGTAAAACTTAATATAAAATAATTACAACTCGCAGCGGAAATTAAATAAGTGATATAACTACATTTGTGATCTAGACTCCTGCAGGTCCGAAAGCTCACACGCCCAAGCTCCCCATATCCAGCTAACTCAAAACCTGCTATTTAAATCTGTTCCCCATTTAACCGGAAATATTAAATGGTTCACCACAGGATGCCATCAATAAAAGCAGGCATCAATTTTATTTTGACACAGAAGCAAACACGTCAACCAATGGTTGAGTAGGAAAATAAACAATGAACGAGAATAAAACAACCTGCAATATCACTGGTACATAAATAAACTCTACCACCACAATCCCGTTCACTCCACACCACCGCACACAGCCACTTCTAGACACACAGTCATACTCCACTTCTAGACACACAGTCATACTCCTCTTCAAGACACACAGTCATACTCCAGGACACACAGTCCAATGGACACACAGTCCCGCCTCAGACACACAGTCTGGATATACTGGACACACAGTCCCGCCTCAGACACACAGTCTGGATACACACAAAACTCATCTCCCAACTCCAACAACAATCAATAATATTGACATAAGGCAGAAAATCCAAAAAGATAATAAAAGATCGCCGTAAATAGTTAAATACAACCTTCACCTATCCACCGTCTCATACATTTAATCCATCTTTAGCAATAACAGAAATAAGACAAGATTAAGTAGTTTCCTACCTGGCGAGCAAATCCAATTAAGCAGCTCAAAGCAATCCAAATAATTAAAGCAATCCGATCCGATTATAATTCTTCACAACCATCACCTAATCAAAATATTATAATTCAATTATTTATTTATTATTACTTTTCATTTTTAATTATAAATTATACTCATTATTCAAATTGATTACTTATTATTATTATTATTATTATTAATTATTAAAGGTTACGATATTAAAAATCCGCTTACAAAATAAACCCGAGTCACCCAAGTCAAAACCCGTCACAAACAAATAAGTCAACCCGTCTTAATTATTAAATAACCAACCCATGCTATCCCACAATACAAACACCCACGACAAATTCCCCCATTACCGTGTAACACCCATCACCAACACCCACACATACACCCAAACAACCCGTTTTATTACACCCAAACCCGACACAACCAGCTCTGACACCTGCCCCACCGTGAGCCTCCACATCCAGCCACCCAATCACGCCCTAACACCAGCTTCAACCCGCTTCAACCGCCCCCAAACTCACGCCCTAGCACCCACAAGCGTAACATCCTTTACCGAAAACCCGACATCGATAATACCGTGTATAAAGCCCACACCCGTCTCCACCTTAACCTGCCACCAGCACCACCTAGAGCCTAGACTCCTCGACACTCATCACCCCAAACCACCCACAGCAACACCATACACACGGCTGCCCCAAACAACAACAACCAAACACCAATAAACCCCCTGTTTTTCCTCTGTTCTCGCGAATTCCGACAGCCTCCACTCGAAGCCACCACCATTAACCACCCAATACCACCACACAGTACGACTAGTCACCACGAGTCCCACCAACCCAGGTCAGCGTCTAGTCGAGCACTAAGGGTCAGGTTTAATGAACATACACGGTTTACTCAACAATGAACCACCCACGAAATCCGACAAGAACCGCACCAAACGCCACTCTTGGCCGCCTAAAACCACCTAATATGGTCGACCCTTCATCCAGGTGTCAACCCTACCCCCGGTCAGGTCTGGGTCACCCAAATCAGGGGTCAAAAACCCGTATAACCCTCGGTACCATATTCCCCAAACAACCAACGAAAACCCTAACAACAACCTCCTTCCCGCCGGTCAACGGTGGTCCAATGAGGTCAACAATGGTCTCTGGTGGTCCACGGTCACAACGATGGTCACGGCTTATCCTATGGTGGTCTAGTTTACAAGTTATAGTGTCGCAAAGTATATACATAAGACGGTCTGAAATATTACCTTGAGGCGATAATGAATTAATTCCTTTGCTTTTCTCTTCCTTAATTTTATTCTTCTTGTAGACACCTCGTTTCTGCACCCCTCGCAAACCACCCGGTGATGATTGGGCCGCATGTTTGATTCGCGGAACGATTAGTGACAGTTCGTAAGATTATCGTCAAGTGATTGCTCAAAAATTAATGTCAACCTCTTAGTTGTCATCTACGTGCCGATACGGTCGTTTTGGCAGTAATTAGAGTACATTCGGAGTCCGGGTCAAAAACCGTCTCCATTTTTCGATAAATGTTAAATCCCGAGTCGAATGTTCGGAATGTTCCGGATATTTCTATTCCATATTTCTCAAATTTTATCTTTTGGCAAATAATATCCCGTAATATTCAAAAGATAATCGAATTAAATCCGTCCTACCATAACTTAAACACGGAAATCTTTCTTAAAACAGGAGGAAACCTCCTGGGAATAGACGCAGCAGGTGCTGCGCCTCTTCCAAGAGACGCAGTGGCTGCTGCGCCTCTTCCCAGGCCCTTCTTTGCATGATTTACGTATCTTTTTTTTATATCTTTCCGAGATTCACTTCCAAAGAGTCTCCGAAACCCTAAACCTCCGTGTGATTAGTATAAATAGGAGCTTTCGTTCCTCATATTTCTCACGCGAGTGTCCGCCCTTCTCTTCTCCCTTTGCATTCTAGACTTTGTTCTTACTAATTGGCGCCTACGTGCTTGAACCTTCGACCACGTAAGCTCGGATCTTCCGGTACCGACCTCTCCGTTGCATGACCGACCAATTTGACCACTACACTCAATCAATCTAATTAATCAACTTGTTAAATCGTTTTCCTCTTTCGAGGGCATTCTTTCCTTGCATTCGCGTCGAGCATCACTAATCGATTTTCTTAGTTCTTCTCGTTCCGTCAACATGTAAGTCTGAGGGTGTAATAATTCTCTTTTATTTATTGTTATTTATTTTATTGTAATCATCATTGTAAGATTCACGTCGAAAACACCATTAAAATCGATTTCTAAAACCGTCTTTAAAACTCTGTTTTTGCGGATTTCCAGTAGACAGACGTCGAGAAAAGACGCAGCAACTGCTGCGCCTCTTCAAAGGAGCGCAGCACCTGCTGCGCCTCTTCGTGAGGCTGCCGCAGTTCCTGCTTCCTTTCTTCTTCCTTCGTCCTCTGTAATTCGTGTCAAAATTATTTATTTTCTTTTGTTCTGTATTTCTTCATCATATTAGCATATAATTCATATGTATATCGTATATAATTCATTCACACGTTTAATTGTTCCGACTTAAATCCTAAATAATCAATATTTACGGGTTTTCGTCATTAATATTCAAACCCGGATTTTAGAGATTCAATTTGCTCATGTTGAGTTTCTGAGATTCGTCATTGATATATTTGCATCCATGTTCATCGTATTTAGTCTAATTAATTGTTTAGTTTGTTCTATTCACCGATGTCACTAATTAATCTCGTTCATTAACGTCGACCCTTCACATAATTAATCCGTCTTATTTCCGTCTCATCAATGTTTTACTGTTTTATGACCATCATTCGCATGTAAATAATTCATTAAATCACTTTCATCCGAGCAAATAATTTAACCAATCCCTAAATTAACAATCAACATTAACGGTTCGCAGTTCCGGCTTCACAGCCAGAACTCACCCTTGGAACAGACGCGGCAACTGCTGCGCCTCTTCCAAAGGGCGCAGTGCCTGCTGCGCCTGTTCCAGGGTGATTTCTGTCCCTGAACCCCTTTCTGCCTTGACGTAGTTTAGTTAGTTTACGTATTAATTCAACTAATATTCGTAATATCGCTAATTTCAATTCGTTAATTAATTTCTTTTATTTCTTTAATTTCTTTTAGTTCTTTTATTTCTTTTATTCCTTTTTTTATCAAATCATCCGTTTTAAAGGTATTTTCGACATAAATCGCCTATTTCAATGTAATTATTGTAATTTTTCTTTAATGTAATTTTATAATTATTGTATTCCTATCATTTGTATGTTTTCACATGAAATTGAGCATTAAATCCAACTTCGACCTAATTGTATGCTAATTAATTGTTCACCGACTTAGTCTAATTCACATGCTAGGATTAATTCAATGGATGTTGCATTGCATGCATATAACCGACAATATATCAAGTACGAATAACTTCCCTAATCATTAGTAGAGGCCGCTATCGAGGCGGGCGGGATTAGGTGTTCGATCAAAAGAGCTTCCTAATACGTACCCTCACCCCTTACTCCAGATCTCCGTGAGCACCCGTGTTCATTGGCATCCACGAGAGTCATTCTAGACATAGAATGCTAAGGGTAACGATTGCTTAGTGTTCATGTCATTACTTTGTGTCTTGACATGACACGAGGTATTCGAACGGTTCCAATTTCCCATAAAAATTGGTGGCGACTCCTTACAAAATGCAAACGCTTGTTGTTTCCGAGCTCCCCTCGTCCCAAGCGCCCCCGTGGGCGGCCCGCTGTCCACAGTTTGGCGACTCATTGGGGACATACACTTACGTGTAGCTAGGGTGAAACTTGAACAAGGTTAGGGAACAAGTTTGTACAAGACAATTGTCGGTTTTCATAACTCGGTCTTCCTAGACCGTTTAATTCGGCCTTCCTAGGCCCAACCCAACCCATTTGACCAATCGTCCCGTCTAAACGGTCCTAATTCTTATTTGGGCCTAAGGATGGATAGCGATTGACGTCATCCATACCATGATGCTTACTCTTGTTTGTATCAAGGGCCTTCACTACTTGAGGAAATGGACTAGGAATCGGCCTTGCTCTTGTTTGGCACGAGCCTCTCCACAGACTTCGGGTTTGATGGTTCGGTATGGCAACCCACCCTTTAAACCAAAACCTTTCTAAATGCACTCAGCATCCCGTTATAATGCTTGTATAAATATGCAAAACCTTATGTGATCACCATTTCCAAATAAATCATGACGAATTTTAAAAAAAAAAAATCAAAACCCGTTTTCAATCAAGAATTTCGAAAATAGGGCCTTTAATTAGTACAAAGTCCGGTCAAAACTCTGTCCGTTTGTCAAGTCAAAATTTGGGCCACAAGCCCATTTCAAAACCTCACTTCGAGTCCACTCCTACAACTACACTACAGTTGGCTAGGACACACATTTTCAAAGACCTTGTCTTTCTTCAAAAACTCACTCAACACAAGTGGCACACACCCACTTCACGAGTCAAACTTTTCCTCTTTTAGCAAATGTGATAGAATGGTCGATCGTGTTTTGATTCGTCGCCGGTCTTTTATCCAGTTTCCAAGATGCCTGGGTCAAGTGATGATACAAACCTCCAGCAAATTCAAGAGAGTAATGATCGAATCCTGGCCGCGATAACCCAAATGCAACTCACTCAAGAACAAACCTATGACCGCCTTGAGCTTATCGAAGGCCGCATCTTTGATGTAGAGGGAAAGCTACCTCCCATTAAAAGTGAAGTACTAGGTTTTTGCGATGACGAGTCCAAAGATGAAAATCCTCTCATGGGGACAACTGCAGCTGAGAAAAGACTCCAATACCTAGAGGAGCAATTGATGTACCTTAAGGGGGATGACATTTACAGGGAGAACAATCGTAAGTATGAAGCCGTCAATTCCAAATTGCCCACTAACTTTAGCATGACGGATATCCCTAAGTTTAAAGGACATGAGAACCCTTTGAACCACATCCGCGCCTTCAAGGACTACATGTCTATCAAAGGCATCAAACCCGAGATGTTCTTAAGGATCTTTCCTTCATCTCTTGACACCATCCCAAAGCAATGGTTCTACACTTTAGATCACAAAAAGGTCGCTACTTGGGAAGACGCCGCCATTGAGTTCTCGAAACAATACGCGGATAATGCCGAGATCCAAGTCAACATGCGCACTCTAGAGGTTCTTACCCAAAATGACAAAGAAGGATTCACCGACTTCCTAAGTAGGTGGAGGAAAACTAGTACTCAACTAGTAGAACGTCCAGACGAGGCCACTCTTGTGGAGAAGTTCGTGGACAATCTCAAGCTCATATATGCCAACCATTTGAGATATCAAAACATCAAGACTTTCAAAGATTTAACCGTGTTGGGGACACGAATTGAAGATGACATCCGCAAAGGGCTCTTGTCCAAAACTGTAGGTCGAGGATATCAAGGGTCCACAAGTCGTTCATACGGCTCTACTAGCAAGACCGACGAAGTTAACCTTCTCGAGCCATCCAAGAAAACTAGCCCACCAAGGAAGTTCACAAACCTTGGGGATACGTACTCCAATGCTCTGAAAAGGCTAATGAAGCAAGGCAAACTCCAACCTATTGGACCTACTCCCGAACCCGAAAGGAAGTCCAAGTTTTGGGATGAAAACTCTTACTGTGAATACCATAGGGGCAAGGGGCACGACACAGAAAAATGCTACAAATTAAAACATGTGCTTCAGGATATGATTGAAGATGGTCGGCTTCCAATTCCACCAGGAGGTAAGCCCAACAACACTCAGAATCCTCTTGGAGTTCTAGTGATTACAAGTGACGAATCTACCTTAGATTGCTCACATCTCATTTCTCCCACCGAAAATGAAATTCATGCAATTGAGAAAGAAAGACTCTACTCTACCATCTCCCCTACCATTTCCGACTTCATCGCATGGGCAAGGAGTGTAGATAGACAAGTGTGGGAACTAGAAAACATGGTAATGATCTTACGCGATCCCAAGGCAACGCCTAAAGAACGCATACCATTGACCTTCTCTCGAAATGCCACTATGCAAGAAATAGTCGCCGTGGTCGATAAGCTAGTCGATCAAATCATACGACTAGAAGGTGACATCATGAGGATGAAAGAACTAGCTGCAATTAATGGGGTTTGGGCCGATGACGATGAAGACGAGTATCTCATCGAAAACTCCTTAGTAAAAGAGATAGTCCAAAATGGCGAAGACCAAGATGTGGATCACCTAACTCGCTCGGGCCGTCCATACCAAAATACTACTCAAAACAGTCCAACCAATGTCATCACACCAAATGACAACGAAGACGATCCCACCGATCATTTGCTCAAGCAATTACAAAGAACCAAGGCTGATCTTTCAGTCTGGCAACTAGTGGCAAGCTCATTTCCACACCGCCAAGCTTTACTGCAAGCTTTGGCCAAATTGAATGTGGCACATAACTCTACTCCCGAAGATGTAGTCAACTTGGTCTTCCAAGAATCACCGAAGTTAAGTAATCCTATTACTTTCTCAGACGAAGACTTGCCACCTTTTGGCGCTAGTCACAACCTCGCTCTATACATCACTGTCATCTGTCTAAAGAAGAATGTGCCAATGACCTTGGTAGATGATGGCTCCGCGGTCAACGTCATACCCCTCAAAACGGCATATAAACTGGGCATGAAAGAGTCGGATTGGACCCCTACAAGTCAAGGAGTACGCGCATATGACGGTACACGACGAAAAGTGGTTGGACTTGCTAGCCTAACCATAGCTACGGGACCGATCGAGCGAAAGGTCAACTTCCAAATAGTGGACATCGAAGCTTCATTCAACATACTTCTGGGAAGGCCTTGGATTCATGCTTCCAAAGCAGTAACATCCACCCTTCACCAAAAGATCAAGATCCCACTCAATGGCAAAGTTGTGACAATCACTTCGTCGCCTATCAAGGCAATAATCGAGAAACAGTCAAGCAATCAAGTCCTTGCAGATCCCATATACGAACTTGGGGGCTTCCAAAGTGTAAGTGTCATAGAAAGCGAGTTGGCACCCTTGTACTACAATCCCTACTCTAACTTGGTGGTCAATCACATACTCAAAAATCAGGGATACTTCCCTGGAATGCCGTTGAACCCAATTCGGAAGAACACCTTCGCGCCATACAAGAAAGGCAACTCATCAAAAATACCACTTGGACTAGGGTACAAACCCACAGCTGAAGAAGTTCTCGAAATGCTTGCTCAAGTCCAAAATCGCAAGTATGTAGGAGTCCAAATGAGGCCATATCTCCCCACCTTGAATGGGTATTTCGTTCAAGAAGGAAGTTCGGAACTCTATCACGGATTTCCCGAACCTTGGCACTACCTCGAGAGGAAGTTAGCCGGAATCGAGATCTTTCACGATTGCTACTTTATCCCTCCAGAAACGGTTCCTACCGTCAAAACCCGTCAAGCACCTTGCTTAGACGAACAAGCTGTTAGCCTCCTATTTGGAGAGGACCGATTTGTTAGGGCGCGCGCAGATGAGATCATTACTACAATACTCCAAGACGATCGCTTCAACCCCACCGCTTTAATCACAGAAATCGATACAAAGCAGCAGAAAGGATGGAGAAAATCAATCAAATGGACCAACAATCAAGGAAGACTCTTCAAGCTCACCACTGGAGAAGGAGAGATGTTCAAAGAAGAGCCAGAAGACGACGAATTTGAATCAGAGTCGGAGTCGGAGTCAGAGTCAGAGTCTAGAGAAGTCGTTAGAGAGTCTACTCCTGTCGTCATCCCCACTCCTTTCGTTTCTCCTAGCTTACTTTCAAGTAGTCACAGTAGTTCGGGAAATGCCCCAACCATCGTTCCTTTGCCGCCACCGGCCATGGATCGTTGGCTTCTTTGTTTCAACTTTACTCAAATCTTAATATGAATAAATCAGGTTCTGCTTACTCTTTGCGTTATCTTGAGTGCAATTCTGTTTATGATGATACTGAGGATGACCAAAACCCAGACTTGACCGAAATACCTCCCTACGTAGCCAGAGAAATACTACGGGGAAAGGGAAGGGGGACCAAGAATTGAGGACACCGAACCCATCAATGTAGGAACTGAACTAGAACCCCAAGAACTTAGGATAGGGACTACCTTGAGCTCTACCGAACGGGCCGACTTCATAGACCTCCTAAATGAATTCAAAGACGTTTTCGCTTGGTCCTACAAAGACATGCCAGGGATCGACAGGGATATTGCCGAACATAGAATTCCGATTAAGCCAGGTTTCAAGCCTGTAAAACAGAAGCTTCGACGGATGAGAACAGAATGGGCCCTAAAGATTAAAGAAGAAGTTGATAAGCAATTCAAAGCCGGGTTCATCAAAGTTTCCGAGTATTCTGACTGGGTGGCTAACATAGTACCCGTACCCAAAAAGGATGGGAGAATCCGAGTTTGTGTTGACTTTAGAGATTTGAACAAAGCAAGTCCGAAAGATGACTTTCCTCTACCTCACATCGACATATTGGTGGACAATACTGCAGACCACGCATTACTATCATTCATGGATGGATATGCGGGTTATAACCAAATCAAAATGGCCATGGAAGACATGCACAAGACCGCGTTCGTCACCCAATGGGGAACCTATTGCTATACAGTAATGCCGTTCGGATTGATCAACGCTGGAGCTACATACCAACGCACCGCAACTACACTCTTACATGACATGATGCACAAAGAAGTTGAGGTATACGTAGATGACATGATCGTCAAATCCAAAGAGAGAGAGGGACATATTGCGAACCTTCGCAAGTTCTTCGCAAGGCTACGAAAGTACAACATGAGACTCAATCCTCAGAAATGCACATTTGGGGTAACGTCTGGCAAACTCCTAGGATACGTCGTTAGCCAACGAGGTATAGAAATAGATCCCTCGAAAATCAAAGCTCTGATTGAAATGCCACAACCTCAAACAGAGAAAGAAGTCGAGGATTCTGGGAAAAGTTCAATACATAAGTCGATTCATATCGAAGCTTACGATGATTTGCGAGCCTATCTTCAAGAAACTTAAGAAGACAGACCACACCATGTGGGATGATGATTGCCAAAAGGCGTTCGACAGAATCAAGGAGATATTGGCTAAACCACCAGTGCTCATGCCACCTCAACCAGATCAACCTCTTGGTTTGTATCTCACGGTAACTGAAACTGCCATGGGTGCTATGCTAGCTCAAACCATAGGAAGTGAAGAAAGAGCTATTTACTATCTAAGTAAGAAGTTCTTGGAATACGAGTGCAAATACTCACAACCCGAAAAGACATGCCTCGCTCTTGTGTGGGCAACAAAGAAGCTACGCCACTACATGCTTAGCTACTCCGTCAAAATATTCTCCAAGATGGATCCAGTCAAATACCTCTTCGAGAAACCCGTCCTCAATGGACGCCTAGCAAGATGGACCATGATGCTCTCAGAATTTGACCTCAAATACGTGCCACTAAAAGTAATAAAGGGTCGCGCCGTCGCCGAATTCTTCGCAGAAAATCCCATCAACGACGCACAAGCCATAGATACTTGGTCATTTCCCGACGAGGATATACTTCAAACAGATGTAGACTCCTGGGACCTATACTTTGATGGAGCATCAAACCTAAGAGGATTTGGGATAGGAGTGTTGCTCATTTCTCCTGAAGGTGAGCATACACCGATCGCTGTCAAACTCGACTTCGAGGTGACAAACAACGCCGCAGAGTATGAGGCTTGTTTAATTGGACTACAAGCGGCAGTAAGCTTAGGCATCAAAAACCTCCGAGTGCATGGAGATTCGTCACTAATCATCAACCAAGTTACAGGATCCTGGAAAATCCGAAGCAAAAGCCTAGCACCCTATCAAGCTAGGATTGACCAAGTCGCTCAATTCTTTGATCACGTAACCTACTTGCACCTACCTCGAGAGGAAAATCAATTTGCAGACGCTCTTGCGAAACTTGCATCTTTGATAAACATGCCAGATTACATGATGGAAATGCCTTTGTGTATCGAACGACGGTCAGAGCCGGCTTATGTCCATCAAATTACCGATGAAGAAGAAATCGCACAGGAACCCTGGTTCCAAGCAATCCTGAACTTCAAGCTTAATGGTACCTATCCACCAGATATGGACAAAAGGGGACAACGAGCTATACGCCTACTAGCTTCACAATACGTCCTCATGCAAGGAGAATTATACAAAAGAACACCTCTTGGTGTAGTCCTACGTTGCCTTGATCATTCACAGGCACGAAAGGTGATGGAAGAAGTCCACGATGGAGAGTGCGGTCCTCATATGAGTGGACCTATGATGGCAAAGAAAATCACACGTCTAGGGTACTATTGGACCACAATGGAATCCGATTGCATCAAATATGTGAGGCACTGCCACAATTGCCAAATCTTCGGCAATGTACAACATGTCCCTCCTTCGTTGCTCTATACGATGACATCTCCTTGGCCATTCTCCGCGTGGGGAATCGACATAATCGGGAAAATAACCCCAGCAGGAACAGGAGGTCACTGTTTCATCCTAGTAGCAATTGACTACTTCACCAAATGGGTAGAAGCGGCTTCCTACACCGCTCTTACGGCCAAAAATGTAGCCAAATTCATACAAAATAACATCATCTGCCGATATGGTTGCCCACATGAGATCATAAGCGATAATGGGTCCCACTTCCAAGCCGAAACCGAACAATTGCTAGCCAAGTACAAGATCAAGCACCATCACTCATCGCCCTATAGACCACAGACTAACGGCGCGGTAGAAGCGGCTAATAAGAATGTCGTCACAATCCTCAAGAAAATGACTGACAATTACAGAGATTGGCCAAGCAAAATACCCTTCGCTTTGTGGGGGTATCGAACATCCGTCAGGACGCCCACTGGGGCCACTCCTTTCTATTTGACCTACGGCATGGAAGTCGTACAACCAGTCGAGCTAGAAATACCATCCTTGCGCATTCTACTCGAAAGTCAAATCCCCGAAGCCGATTGGAAGAGGGATAGGTATGAAGAACTCATCCTCCTGGATGAACGTAGGCTTCGTGCCTTACATAATGTCCAAACATATCAAGCACGTATCAAACGAGCTTTCAACAAAAGGGTTAGGCCAAGAAACATCAAAGAAGGAGATTTAGTTCTCAAATCGGTCAGAGCTCTTTTACCTGTCGACCCAAGGGGAAAATTCAAACCTAACTGGGCCGGACCATATCTAGTCAAATCAATACTCCCAGGGGGTGCGGTTAGAATCACAGACCTAGATGGGAATGAGTTTTCAAACCCCACAAATCTCGACCAACTGAAACGGTACTATGCCTAGGATAGAACAGAAACGCGCCTCGCGTAAACCCACGTGTCGCTCTTGCGGCACTAAATAAACGGCCCCTGGCCCACCTGAATGTCACTATGCTCTTGCATCTTGGCAAACTCGTCATCCTCATATCATCAAACAAACTAAATTCGCACCTCCCGAGTAAGCAAAAGCTCATGCTTATTTTCTATGTTCATTACAAGCTTTTGCTTCGAACAATTATTCTCTTACATTTACTCGAACTACGCGCAAGGGTTTGATTTCGCTTTTTTTAAGTGAATACGTAGGCAATCCTTCACGGGATTCAACCCACCATTTTATTTAAAATGTAAATAGAAGGACATCTGCATTGCATTTGAAATTCGACAAGAATAATTAAAAGAAAATAACAACGGTTTCATAACCACTTAACCTTTTTATTTCATTCAATTTCTAATAATAATAATACGGCAAATAATAAAAGTAGACTAGGCTAGGATTCTAAAAATCCCTCCTTTTATTACAACAATAATAATAATAATCAAATAATAAATACGACTTGGGCTATTCCTCCATCTTTCCCTTGCCCTTGTCGTTCTTGTCATATTTCCGGTCACGACCTCGAGCCGGGCGCTCTTGCACCACTTCAGACCTAATCACCAACGGTCTTTCTCGAGGCCTGACTCTTCCGTTCTTGCCAACCACCACCTCTGCGATAGGAGTAGTCTTCGATTTCTTCGAAGGATGAATGACTGAAAGCCGGCTTCTTCTTCTCCTTCGGTCAGATGCTTCTCCTTCTCTTTCTCTCCTTCGCGCACCTTGTAGTCAACGGGCTCACGCTTCCTCAGTCTTTCGCGCTCTTCCGAAGTTGCGGCCTTCCTCCACCTCAGATAAGAATCCGACACCCACAAGGCATTGGAGGAGAAGCTCAGGAACCACATGTTTTGTTGGGCCCACTTCATAGCCCACTCTCTTCGGCTCTCGGTAGTCAATGCCATAGCAGTCTGCGGAATGGTGTCAAGCCTGGGAATCATCTGCTTCAACCCGACTTGCCTCATCAACCTCTCAGGAAAGATGCATACCATAAACTCCAATCCAGGGATGCGCACGGACCTAGTAGGATCCAAAGAAGACACTCCAAAGGACACGGACTTGAGATGCCACCACGGTACAATCCACCCGATCAAAGGGCCATCGTCATTCTTGACTTGTTCTTCCAATAGTCACGGACCGAGTGAAGTCCACCATGTACAACCTCGTCCTCATCGAAATCATACGGGCATGATAGGAAAGTGCATGAACTGGGGGCTCGAGCAATCGGAGCCGTTCCATAAGCCAAACCTACCAAAACAGGTATTAGACACCAAAAAAAAAAAAAAAAAAAAAAAAAAAAAAAAAAAAAAAAAAAAAAAAACAAAAAAAAAAAAAAAAAAAAAAAAAAAAAAAAAAAAAAAAAAAAAAAAAGGTGTCTTTTACCTGTAAGATGACGGGACTCCCCAAGAATGGAAGATCGCGATTGGATTTCCTATTATCCAAGCCCAAGATAATCTCCCCTAAACACAAGCAAGTCGGGCTCTGCGCAGACTCCATTTGCTCAACGAGACCCAATAGGCGGGGATCACCTCTCAAATCTTCATCAACATGTCCCCGAAAGACGTAAACGTGAAGCAAACAGAAACCGAATGCTCTCCTCCTAGCAACATAAGAGACAAGAGGGTCGGCCCCGTTGATGAATCGATCCACAAAGTCCAGCATCCGCACGCCTTTCGAAGTAACAAGACGATCTACCTCAAGCCTAGTAAGTCCAAGCAAGTCTCTAAACTTGCTCTTATACCCTTGTGAAGTGGAGGGGATGGCAGGTAAATGTTCAGGGTCCCACCCGCCAATAGCAGCAATTTCCTCCGGAAAAGGACAAATATCACCTCCTGGGAACGCGAAAACATGATAATTTGGATCCCAATAATCAAGACAAGCATCCAAGAACGGCTTTACTACCTTAATGAGCTTCAAACTCAACAGAGACCCAAGGTTGTAAGCACCCATGTCATGTTTCTCAATATTCGAAAACTCGTTAGTCCATTCCTTCAAGCGAATTTCTAGGGTATTCATGATGATAATTTTCTCTTGAAAATTTATGGGGAGTTTTATATGTGAATCGACGAAGAAGAGACGGAAGAATTGTATGATTTAAAGCTTCATCGACGCTTCTATTTATACTAATTGCTGTTTCCAAAAATCTGTCAGAACCGACCTGCTTGGGAACAGGCGCGGCACCTGCTGCGCCTCTTCAAAGGGACGCAGCTCTTGCTGCGCCTCTTCCCTAGCATCACTTCTGTGATTTCCGTGTTTGGATCTTTCCTAATTCTATAAACGAATAATTTCCTATTCCTACGGGATTTTATTTTGGTAAATCCGCGAAATTTACCGTGCTTCAGGTTTCCTTGATCCAGGAACGCGCATTTCGAGGCGACGTCAACATTTTCGGCCATTTTTATATTTAGTTCTCATTTTAATTCCTTTTTTAATTCTTTCTTTTTCATTTTCACTTTTATTTAGTCATTTCATTTCTATTTTCTTCATTTTCTAACTTATATATTTCTATTTTTCTTTTTTTTGCGGGGGTAACCCTCCCTATCGTCCGGTCATTTCCGACAAAATTTTTGCATTTTCGCGTTCTTTTCAAGTCTCTTTTTTTTTGCACTAATTAAAGGCCTTATGTGTATATAAAAATGTAAATGAATGTGTTTTTTCTATGTAAATTTCGGCAGCATGACGGTGCAAACCGTTGTCTACCAAACTTGCCCAAAAGCTAAACTGCGGTACAAACAACACAACCCAACATCAAAAGGCACTCGGCCGTCGTATATACAACAAAAAGCAAATGTACAAGCAAATTGGGGGCTTCGCCCCAAACAAGTCCAGATGTGCAACTGGGGGCTTCGCCCCAAACAAATCCAAGTCCAAATAAACTGGGGGCTTCGCCCCAAACAAAATCCAAAAATGTTCAAAATCAAGACTACAAAAACCGCGCAGACTACTGCTGAGCACCCTCCAACTCGGCAACCCTCGCCATAAGAGCAGCGATCTCGGCATCCCGAAACTCGAGCTCCCTCGACAAACGAGCCGTCTCCTCCCGGATCGGGCTAACTCTCGCTCCACTCACGATCGGCCCGAGAACAAGAAAGCAATTGGCTCATGTCAATCGATTCAAACAAAATAAAATAAAAAAAATCAATCAAAAGAGATCAAATAAGGTTCATACCTGACGACCTCGACCACCGACGAGTGCCTCGATGGCGGTAGCTCGCAACCGGTTGGCCACCCTCCATAGTGCCACGAACCGAGATGGCGCGACCTGCGTTTTCAAAAGAAATTCTCAGCAAATCGAACAAGTTTAATCCAATGTGTTCTTACGCAAAAGGTGAATAAGCCAGAGGCTCACCCTCCGAATCAAATGCTTTGCCAGTCGTCGAGGCCGGCATCCGTCACGCCCACGTCAAAATCACGCAACTCGGAGATCGTCGTTCTCCCGGTCGCGTCGGTGTACTCGAGAGTCTCGGGATACACCTGGGGCTCGATGCCCGCCGCCTCAACCTCCCGCAAAGACAAACGACTCTCGTTAATCGGTGATCCTTCATCGAAATTCCCAAAGTCAATCAAAGAGGAATAAAAGGATACTCACCACTACCGGCCGACGCCAACCTCCCGTAAAGGAATGCCGAGTAGTCCTCACCGAGCGAGAAGGAGGTCGTCACCACCGGCACCGGCCAAGTCCGCCTCCCTCTCAGCCTCGGAAGGCTCCCTGAACATCGTCCTAGGAGGATCAACGGGAACCGTCAACGCGCCCCGAGAGCACTGACGAGCCAAACGCTCGCCTAAGTACCACACCGGACCCATCGACGTCCACAACAACGGCCTACTCGGCTCCGAGGTCGAAGGACCTCAAAGAACAAAAGGAGGTGCCTCGGCATACTCCGCCCAAGGTCTGGGCACCCACTGCAACAAGATAAAGACAGAGATCATTCCTATGATCAGATGAAGTATAAGAGATATAAATGCATACAAACGGGATACTCACGCTGCTCAGCTGAAGGGCGTTCACATCCCGCCGGTAGACATTGTGAGAAGAACGCTTGCTCTTCGTCCGGCACATGACCCAATCCCTCACCACGGGATAGGCCCTCTCCAACGGCTCCGTCCTCTTGGGCGCGAGGCCCGGGAAGTAAGAGTACACCCACGCCTGTAAAACGGAATAGTCAATGACGATCTTTCGATCTTGATGAAAGAAAGGAATTTATTTTGCTATCAAAAGGAAGGTTCATACCTCCAACAATAGCCCAGGTCCGACAGCGCCAGGAGAAGTCCCCTTCTCCATCAACTCCGGACGAACCATGGCCCTCATGAAGCGGATGAGGACCGCAAAACCAGCAGTGACCCAATCCCAACGCCCTAGGGAGCTCAGGTCAGCAAGAAAGGGAAGAAGCTTCGTCGACAGCCTCTCACCCTTGTCTCCGAGGTAAATCGAAGACAAGAACCACCAAAGCCACGAGGCACGAGCCCCTCCGCTCACTGTACAAGGAGGAGGAGCCGTCTCCCTCCCATCGATCACCACCGATGCCGGGGTCTTCCCCGCGAAGTAATCTCGAACATAGGTACTGGGTACCAAACCCGGCACCGCAACAGCCTTCGGCGACAGGTTCCAGCCGATCAATCTCCTCGCCTCGGCCGAATCCGCTCTCATGCCAGTCTCCGGCCACACCATCTCCTCAGTCCCGCACGGCAGACCAGAAATCATGCCGTAATCCTCCAAGGTGACTCCCACCTCACCAAAAGGCAGGTGAAACGTGGAAGTCGTATCCCAAAATCGATCCAAGAAAGCGCGGACCAGGCTAAGGTTGGCCCGCAACTTCCTCTTCACGATATCCCTCCAGACCTGAACCAGAGGACCGAACGCTCCACGCTCGATCATGGCCCTCTCCTCCTCCGACAGCCGCTCATAGTGCTCCATCGCCGTCGTGTACCCCGAGAACGACCGGATATTCCCGGCCTCCTATTATGATTCGAAATAAAGCTATCTTTAGTTTTGAAGTAAATTTGAAGGAAATTGAAAAAAAAAACAGAAAGAGGATAAGTAATGAGTTAGGGAATTCCTATTTACCAAGCTCTTCACCGTCCTGTAGGACAAGTGACCCTCTGCAGCCCACACAAGGTGCCTACTCTCCCAGGTCTCAGCCCACGTGGGAGCTCCTCTCAGCTGACGACCCCCTCGTCCGAGGTGGGCCCGTCGCGGAATCTCCTCCTCATCAGCAACCTCCTCCTCGGGAATCTCGTCATGCAGCCCATCACCGCATCGGTGAAAGCCTGCTCCAAAGCCTCCTCAACCGCACTGGCGTCTACCTCCATGGGAGTCCTCCCGGAAGTGGAAGCATCATCACCTGCAGCATTAAAGCAAGTTTAGGCCGCGTCACGTGACGGCAAGCCTTTGGTTAAGAAGTTTTCGAGCCTCCGGAGCCCCGGAAATCGCCCCTTTCTGGCCATCCTTGGCCATATTCTCACCAACTCAATCACTCATGTGACAAATTGGGTCAAGTCAAGTCAAAGTCAAAGCCTAGTTCCGGGTTCGAGTCGAAAATTCGGCAGCATTTCGCTATAATGGCGGTTATGCCCTAGAAAGGTGCCCTGCAAAAGTTGTCACCAACCAAAATTCCGAGATGACAGAAAGTTTACCCATCACCCAAGGGTCCCAAATATCAAATTTCATCACAAATGGGCAATCCTAAGGCCATTTTCGAAGCCATTTTCGATCTAGCTGTGAAACCGTCTCAAAATTCGCTCAAGGGCTCAAAACTCGATGAAAATTCAAAGTGAATACATGGTTATGTTCCTAACATTGCCTACTATCCATTTCTAGCATCAATTTGGCAAGACAAATCCATTTGGGGGAAAAGCCCCAAATTTTCGAGTAAATGGGTCGAAAACCCTAATGTTTGCGGCTCAAAATTCGACAAATACGGATGATTAATGCAAGATTAAAACACATACCTCGATTAGTCATATTTCAAGCAAGCTTTTGAATCCAACCTTGACGGAAATGGTGAAGATTTGAGAGAGAAATTGAAAGATTTGTGTTTCGAAATAATGAATTAAAACCCCTGATTTCGCGTTTTTACGCAGAATTGTCAAATTGGGGAAAGGACGCAGCAGGCGCTGCGCCCCTTCCAAGAGACGCAGCTCTTGCTGCGCCTCTTCCTTTTGTTCCCTCCTTACGAATTTTCGAAAATTCGTTATGAGTTCGTTATTTGTGGGCCCATCTTTGGTGCGCCTCTTCCTCGATGACATTTTATCATTTTGGTCCGTTTCGACGATTTCTTCGTTCCGGCCCGCATTTTATCCAAAGCGACAATATTTTGCGATATCGTCCAAATTCATTTTATCCTCGCAGCAGTATTTTGCAGTATTGCTCAATTTATTCTATCCGGTAGCAGTGGTATTTTGCGATCGCTCACTTGAGTTTCTCCCGTGACGATCAAGATGCTCCTAATCGTCAAAATAATCACCCAACGAGAGTTTGCTTGAGGACAGAGACAAGCAGATTCCCTCCATCATCAGTATATTCCCCAACAAGAGTTTGTTTGAGACCAACGCAAGCAAATTCAGCCTCTAAGTTTCGCCAAAGTTTGTTTGAGGCCGACGCAGCAGCTTCCCCAGATTTCTACCGACGTCCCGTCGTTGTTTTTTATATATCTCTTGTTCCCCGCAGAGTTCGACCAAAGTTCCCTGTGACCTCCTAGTGCCTTCAGACACCAAGTTATCTTCAGACCAATGAATTTTTTCTTTCGAAGCGTCTTCAGTCCCGCTTCACCCAGGGGTATCTCAGGTATGATCTCTTCTTATGGCTGGCGAGCTTCCTTACGTAGTCTAATGGACTTTAAACGACCCTCACCGGTAGTCGACAGACTCTAAAATGTTCCCGACAACAGGTCCTTGGTTCAGACCCCTTGAGCCGCCTCGCGTCGCCATAGTCGTCAGGTTGTAATCTTCGATTGACTGATGGCTATACTTTGACTTTCGCCTTGTCCAAGCCTCGGTCAAAGTGGGGGCTCTGTAGACACCTCGTTTCGCACCCTCGCAAACCACCCGGTGATGATTGGGCCGCATGTTTGATTCGCGGAACGATTAGTGACAGTTCGTAAGATTATCGTCAAGTGATTGCTCAAAAATTAATGTCAACCTCTTAGTTGTCATCTACGTGCCGATACGGTCGTTTTGGCAATAATTAGAGTACATTTGGAGTCCGGGTCAAAAACCGTCTCCATTTTTCGATAATCGTTAAATCCCGAGTCGAATGTTCGGAATGTTCCGGATATTTCTATTCCATATTTCTCAAATTTTATCTTTTGGCAAATAATATCCCGTAATATTCAAAAGATAATCGAATTAAATCCGTCCTACCATAACTTAAACACGGAAATCTTTCTTAAAACAGAGGAAACCTCCCGGGAATAGACGAGAAAAGCCAGTCCGCGCCTCTTCCAAGAGACGCAGATGGCTGTCGCTGCGCCTCTTCCCAGTGCCCTTCTTTGCATGATTTACGTATCTTTTTTTTATATCTTTCCGAGATTCACTTCCAAAGAGTCTCCGAAACCCTAAACCTCCGTGTGATTAGTATAAATAGGAGCTTTCGTTCCTCATATTTCTCACGCGAGTGTCCGCCCTTCTCTTCTCCCTTTGCATTCTAGACTTTGTTCTTACTAATTGGCGCCTACGTGCTTGAACCTTCGACCACGTAAGCTCGGATCTTTCCGGGTACCAGCCTCTCCGTTGCATGACCGACCAATTTGACCACTACACTCAATCAATCTAATTAATCAACTTGTTAAATCGTTTTCCTCTTTCGAGGGCATTCTTTCCTTGCATTCGCGTCGAGCATCACTAATCGATTTTCTTAGTTCTTCTCGTTCCGTCAACATGTAAGTCTGAGGGTGTAATAATTCTCTTTTATTTATTGTTATTTATTTTATTGTAATCATCATTGTAAGATTCACGTCGAAAACACCATTAAAATCGATTTCTAAAACCGTCTTTAAAACTCTGTTTTTGCGGATTTCCAGTAGACAGACGTCGAGAAAAGACGCAAAGAATCGCGCGCCTCTTCAAAGGAGCGCAGCACTGCTGCGCCTCTTCGTGAGGCCGCGCGCAGTTCGCTTCCTTTCTTCTTCCTTCGTCCTCTGTAATTCGTGTCAAAATTATTTATTTTCTTTTGTTCTGTATTTCTTCATCATATTAGCATATAATTCATATGTATATCGTATATAATTCATTCACACGTTTAATTGTTCCGACTTAAATCCTAAATAATCAATATTTACGGGTTTTCGTCATTAATATTCAAACCCGGATTTTAGAGATTCAATTTGCTCATGTTGAGTTTCTGAGATTCGTCATTGATATATTTGCATCCATGTTCATCGTATTTAGTCTAATTAATTGTTTAGTTTGTTCTATTCACCGATGTCACTAATTAATCTCGTTCATTAACGTCGACCCTTCACATAATTAATCCGTCTTATTTCCGTCTCATCAATGTTTTACTGTTTTATGACCATCATTCGCATGTAAATAATTCATTAAATCACTTTCATCCGAGCAAATAATTTAACCAATCCCTAAATTAACAATCAACATTAACGGTTCATAGCGATTTCGGCTTCACGAGCAGAACTCACCCTTGGGAACAGACGCGGCAAGAATCGCCGCGCCTCTTCCAAAGGGCGCAGCGATTTCGCTTGCGCTGTTCAGGGTGATTTGTCCCCGAACCCTTTTCGCCTTGACGTAGTTTAGTTAGTTTACGTATTAATTCAACTAATATTCGTAATATCGCTAATTTCAATTCGTTAATTAATTTCTTTTATTTCTTTAATTTCTTTTAGTTCTTTTATTTCTTTTATTCCTTTTTTTATCAAATCATCCGTTTTAAAGGTATTTTCGACATAAATCGCCTATTTCAATGTAATTATTGTAATTTTTCTTTAATGTAATTTTATAATTATTGTATTCCTATCATTTGTATGTTTTCACATGAAATTGAGCATTAAATCCAACTTCGACCTAATTGTATGCTAATTAATTGTTCACCGACTTAGTCTAATTCACATGCTAGGATTAATTCAATGGATGTTGCATTGCATGCATATAACCGACAATATATCAAGTACGAATAACTTCCCTAATCATTAGTAGAGGCCGCTATCGAGGCGGGCGGGATTAGGTGTTCGATCAAAAGAGCTTCCTAATACGTACCCTCACCCCTTACTCCAGATCTCCGTGAGCACCCGTGTTCATTGGCATCCACGAGAGTCATTCTAGACATAGAATGCTAAGGGTAACGATTGCTTAGTGTTCATGTCATTACTTTGTGTCTTGACATGACACGAGGTATTCGAACGGTTCCAATTTCCCATAAAAATTGGTGGCGACTCCTTACAAAATGCAAACGCTTGTTGTTTCCGAGCTCCCCTCGTCCCAAGCGCCCCCGTGGGCGGCCCGCTGTCCACACTTCTTTCTTTTAGATCTCTTCCTTCTTCTTTTATGAATTATTTTCATATTTATTATGGTATTTATAGGGTAAGATTATAGAGTATGTGCGGTCAATTAGGAAACTTATTATAATTACCTATTCCAATTAATATAGGAATTACTATTATTATAATTATCATTATATTATTATTATCACAATTATATTATTATTTTTATTATTATTACATATATCATAGGTAGGATTCCCTTATTTTATCTTTACTAATCTATTATTGTCATAAATTATTATTAGTAATAATATAATTACTACATTTCCATATTATATTATAATTATTTCCCGATGTAAATCCCGATTATACTCTAACCTTATTATACTAAATTTCAGTCCAATTACTTAATGTCACATGGTCCAATACTCAATTATTAGCTAAGCCCAATTCCCGACTTGTTTTACTTATTTTATTATTTAATTATCGTCTTACTTGTAATTCATTATTAGAAATGCCTTTAATTAATTATTAAATTACATAAACTATTCTCATAACTTATCATTAAAATACGGGGTATTATAGTCTTCCCCCCTTAAAATGAACTTCGTCCCGAAGTTCGCCCATAACTACAACCACAACATTCACAACATCACACCATTCAACATTACTAAGCAACTTCGATTATCAACTACATCAATCTCATCAAAACAATAATTCAAAATTTATGTAGTATTACATTCTTTCCCCCTAAAAATAAACTTCGTCCTCGAAGTTTGGAATACTAAAAATAGGAACAATCAATTCATTATTATAATGCCACAAAACCATGAAACACATATTGTAATATAGAACACTTATCGCTTCCAACATGAATTAACGATTGAATAAATAACAAAATTTTAATTACTAGCAAGTCACATCATATAAGATATTCGAATTAATCTTTATTCCAACTTATTGCTTAAATACTGGCGAATACATTGCCAAACTAATAATAATCTATAACAAAAGATGCGCATAATTATTTAATTAATCTTTTCTTAGTTCATCTTAATTGTCACTAACAACATCCAACTTAAACATGAATGCAATTATTGTAACATATATATATATATAGGCTTTAGGGTAACACGTTCCACATATCACTAGACATGATAATCTAATTCACACAATTCACAAGAGCAAAACATCAAGAGACAAAATTTCCATTATTCAAGACGAAGGAAAACATGCTACCACTTAAAAATCATAGATAATTAATAACATAAATAAATTATGGATATTTCTAGAAAATACAAAGAGTTTAGTAGATCATGGGTGAAATAATCAAGTCAAAAATTCAAAGGGGTCAATTTATAATGCATTTTACAAGATACTTGGTCGAAACAGAAATTTTACAGCAACTTGTCAGAAACTTAGGTCAAATTGTAAAAATCACCATAAACTGTCAAAATATTTTCTTAAAATGTGGCTTACCAATTTAGCAACATACATGAGTCTATTAAACAGTGGCGTTGGAATTATAACAAATAATTACGTAGTTTTTAAATGGCAAATTTTACAAAAACATGGCGCGAAAACATCACTGTACAGGAATATTTCGACTACTGTCCACTAAAATATTTATTTCTCCTAAACCGTATATTATTTGAACATGATACCAGTGGCATATGAAAGCTAACTCACAAGGGTATCACACATAAAAATGTCGGGCAAGAATTGTAAACCGACAGTAAATGACAGCCAAAACAATCAAGGATAAAATGTCGAGAAATCAACCAAAATCACATTCTTCACAATTTCACTTATACCCATCATACTTCACATATTAATCACAACTATGCCTCCCCAAATACATACCATCACATTTTTCTATAACCATACATATATACCAATGCTTAAAATCATATCACATCCCCTCTTCCTAGAAGCAAAGTTATGTCCCCGTAACCACAATCATCAATGAAAACAACATGTACACAAGGCAACAAGAACTTTCAAGACAAAACAAACAATATTCGTTTTAAATTACCCCACACTCTCAAGTATTCTCTCAGGGTTCCCGGTTCAAAACTGAGAGGGCCATGGTACGAATTAAGGGCGCCTTCTTAACCGCACTAAGAGGGGCTCCTAACAGCTTCTACCCGGGGTTCATTTTATTTAGACACATCCTAAGTTCGTTAGTATTCATTAGTTAGGCCTGAGGATCGTTTTGCTCTGATACCACTTTGTAACACCCCCATTTATTCAGGAGCCTTTAGCTAGACATTCCCAAATAAATAGGACTGTTACCATCTCGGTTTCCCGAGGTAGTGTATAACAAAGTACAACAAACCAAAGTACTTTAAATTAAAACTTTAGTGAATACATGTTTATTACAACTTAATCAAGTAAAACTTAATATAAAATAATTACAACTCGCAGCGGAAATTAAATAAGTGATATAACTACATTTGTGATCTAGACTCCTGCAGGTCCGAAAGCTCACGCGCCCAAGCTCCCCATATCCAGCTAACTCAAAACCTGCTATTTAAATCTGTTCCCCATTTAACCGGAAATATTAAATGGTTCACCACAGGATGCCATCAATTAAAGCAGGCATCAATTTTATTTTGACACAGAAGCAAACACGTCAACCAATGGTTGAGTAGGAAAATAAACAATGAACGAGAATAAAACAACCTGCAATATCACTGGTACACAAATAAACTCTACCACCACAATCCCGTTCACACCACACCACCGCACACAGCCACTTCTAGACACACAGTCATACTCCACTTCTAGACACACAGTCATACTCCTCTTCAAGACACACAGTCATACTCCAGGACACACAGTCCAATGGACACACAGTCCCGCCTCAAACACACTGTCTGGATATACTAGACACACAGTCCCGCCTCAGACACACAGTCTGGATACACACAAAACTCATCTCCCAACTCCAACAACAATCAATAATATTGACATAAGGCAGAAAATCCAGAAAGATAATAAAAGATCGCCGTAAACAGTTAAATACAACCTTCACCTATCCACCGCCTCATACATTTAATCCATCTTTAGCAATAACAGAAATAAGAGAAGATTAAGTAGTTTCCTACCTGGCGAGCAAATCCAATTAAGCAGCTCAAAGCAATCCAAATAATTAAAGCAATCCGATCCGATTATAATTCTTCACAACCATCACCTAATCAAAATATTATAATTCAATTATTTATTTATTATTACTTTTCATTTTTAATTATAAATTATATTCATTATTCAAATTGATTACTTATTATTATTATTATTAATTATTAAAGGTTACGATATTAAAAACCCGCTTACA
Source organism: Silene latifolia (assembly GCF_048544455.1). Classification (NCBI taxonomy): domain Eukaryota; kingdom Viridiplantae; phylum Streptophyta; class Magnoliopsida; order Caryophyllales; family Caryophyllaceae; genus Silene; species Silene latifolia. The sequence goes on from NC_133536.1 coordinate 55,333,839, forward strand.
AAATAAACCCGAGTCACCCAAGTCAAAACCCGTCACAAACAAATAAGTCAACCCGTCTTAATTATTAAATAACCAACCCATGCTATCCCACAATACAAACACCCACGACAAATTCCCCCATTACCGTGTAACACCCATCACCAACACCCACACATACACCCAAACAACCCGTTTTATTACACCCAAACCCGACACAACCAGCTCTGACACCTGCCCCACCGTGAGCCTCCACATCCAGCCACCCAATCACGCCCCAACACCAGCTTCAACCCGCTTCAACCGCCCCCAAACTCACGCCCTAGCACCCACAAGCGTAACATCCTTTACCGAAAACCCGACATCGATAATACCGTGTATAAAGCCCACACCCGTCTCCACCTTAACCTGCCACCAGCACCACCTAGAGCCTAGACTCCTCGGCACTCATCACCCCAAACCACCCACAGCAACACCATACACACGGCTGCCCCAAACAACAATAACCAAACACCAATAAACCCCCTGTTTTTCCTCTGTTCTCGCGATTCCGTGAGCCCTCCACTCGAAGCCACCACCATTAACCACCCAATACCACCACACAGTACGACTAGTCACCACGAGTCCCACCAACCCAGGTCAGCGTCTAGTCGAGCACTAAGGGTCAGATTTAATGAACATACACGGTTTACTCAACAATGAACCACCCACGAAATCCGACAAGAACCGCACCAAACGCCACTCTTGGCCACCTAAAACCACCTAATATGGTCGACCCTTCATCCAGGTGTCAACCCTACCCCCGGCCAGGTCTGGGTCACCCAAATCAGGGGTCAAAAACCCGTATAACCCTCGGTACCATATTCCCCAAACAACCAACGAAAACCCTAACAACAACCCCCTTCCCGCCGGTCAACGGTGGTCCAATGAGGTCAACAATGGTCTCTGGTGGTCCACGGTCACAACGATGGTCACAGCTTATCCTATGGTGGTCTAGTTTACAAGTTATAGTGTCGCAAAGTATATACATAAGACGGTCTGAAATATTACCTTGAGGCGATAATGAATTAATTCCTTTGCTTTTCTCTTCCTTAATTTTATTCTTCTTTCTTTTAGATCTCTTCCTTCTTCTTTTATGAATTATTTTCAGATTTATTATGGTATTTATAGGGTAAGATTATAGAGTATGTGCGGTCAATTAGGAAACTTATTATAATTACCTATTCCAATTAATATAGGAATTACTATTATTATAATTATCATTATATTATTATTATCACAATTATATTATTATTATTATTACATATATCATAGGTAGGATTCCCTTATTTTATCTTTACTAATCTATTATTGTCATAAATTATTATTAGTAATAATATAATTACTACATTTCCATATTATATTATAATTATTTCCCGATGTAAATCCCGATTATACTCTAACCTTATTATACTAAATTTCAGTCCAATTACTTAATGTCACATGGTCCAATACTCAATTATTAGCTAAGCCCAATTCCCGACTTGTTTTACTTATTTTATTATTTAATTATCGTCTTACTTGTAATTCATTATTAGAAATGCCTTTAATTAATTATTAAATTACATAAACTATTCTCATAACTTATCATTAAAATACGGGGTATTACAGTACTTGTCTTACTTTGATTATTCAGTTATTGACCCCGTTGTTGTTTTGTAAAATCTGTGGTGATCCATTCGGGGATGGTGAGCATATTGTGACAGGTGATGCAGTTGTTTAGCTATGGGGCAGTCATGGGAAGTCATCACACGAGTTTAGCTTCCGCTGTTACGGGTTTAGCTGTCTTTGATTTCCGTTGTATTGAGATCTTAATACTTTTCTTTTGAGTTGGTTTGAGATAATGTAATCGTTAACTCTTTACACTTTAATAAATGTTGTTTTGGAATGGTACCTTTGATATACTAACCTCGGGAAACCGAGATGGTAATAGTCTTTCATGCTAGGGTAGTCCTTGGTAAGGTACCTTGGTATGAGGGGGTGTTACATGAAGGATAAAGTTCATTTTTAAGGAGGGAAGGTTGTAATACTACACGCTTCTTGACCTCGGGTACTCGATTGAGTGGGCTGTACTCGACCGAGTAGGTGGTTATTGTGTTTATGCTAGGCTTCTACCTAAGTGTCACTCGACCGAGTTGGTGAGACACTCGGTCGAGTGCCTCTGGTACTCGATCGAGTGCCCGATCTGGGGTCGTGTTTTGCGCGGTTTGATTTGAATGATTCGGGAGTTATATAATCACGTAGTCAGTTTTCGTTAATCATTTCTTAACCCTAAAACATTTCTGTAAACTCTCCCTAATCACTCTAATCATCAACCTAGCAAGGATCTAGCTTTCGTCGTCGAATTTCACTTACGTCGTGTCAATCGTTGTTATTGTAAGTCTCGATCTCTATTCTTATGTTTATACTAGACCTAACCCTAATTTTGGGGGATTTGGGGGAATTGGTAATTGGGCACTAGATTGATTATTGAGGGATAGTAGTAATTGTATGTTATTATTATTTGTAGGTGACGATTTCAAGGAGGATTGCTATTGCGATTACTTATGTGTGCTTGGATTGCGAAAAAGTAGGGTTTTTCTCCTCAGTCCTTCTGCATGGTTAATTGATGCAAAAATGCGGAAGCGGATTAACAGAAAAATAAAACAAAAGGATATTTGCCTTGAATTCTTATGTCGAATTCAAGGGCTTAAATGACTATTAAGTCCTTAAGAAAAGTTGAGGAAATGCTCCTCTCGAAGGAAATGAGCATTTCCGTTTTTCTAGCCTCGCCATGATCCGTGCATCTTGGGAAGTGGCACGGGCTCTCTGGGCTGTGATCCGAGCGGATAGTCTGGAAGACGCTCGGATCCTCTTGCTGCAAGACGAGCGTCTTGGCTACGGGACGCTCGGATGGTGGTGGTTGGAGACGCTCGGATAGTCTGTGATCCGCTCGGATCCCACGGCAGACTGCTTCTCTTATTTTCTTCCTTCATAATCCGCGAGGATTATTCCGGGGATGCAAAGGATCCTTTCGTCATTGCCCATTTCACTTTATTATCTACATAGGCCTTCTAGTATCGTCTTCTCTTTGACGCTTGGTCATTAGATGCGATCAATTTAGCTCCATTTTGCCATGTAAATGCAAGGTTAGCACTCCTTTCCTACCAAAGAGATAAAACCTCAAAGAATATGCAAAATGGGAAACTAAAGATAGTAAATGACCCAATTATGCACTATAAAGCATAGGAACGAGGTTAATTCGGGGACTAAATGTCCTCAAATATGAGTCACATCAGGGAGCCAGGAGGGGCGAACATGGGGGTGAAGACAATATTTAGACAATGGCTTCACAATCATACTAGCAATATAAACCATAATATAATACCAACAACATAACTATGATACTATATCAATGTGAAATCACAAAATCACCACACCACTCACAATTAACCATATAGAAGGACTACCATAATACAATACCAACAACATAACTATGATACTATATCGATGTGAAATCACAAAATCACCACACCACTCACAATTAATGATACAAGTAGGGATACGACCCAAAGGAGTTGGTCACACATGGTCCAATAATATGTTTTAGTTAAGTAATAAGTTTATCTTATTTTGCAAACAAAATAAAGGTGGTAGTACTATGCAGTAAAGATTGCATTTATGTTGAGTCTTTTCATTTTGAGTAGTTAATTGTTGTAATAAGTGAGAGATTAATTGGCAACTCTTCACTTGGCTTGGGAGGTCGAGTATTTTCCTATATAAGGTCTAAGATTTCAGCAATAAACATGAACCAGAAATTTAGAAAAACTTGTTTTCAGATGAAAATGGCTGCGGCAAATCCTTTGTTTTTATTCAACGCGTTTTGAGTAAATTCACGATCATTCTCAATAGGTCTTGAGTTTGGTCTCCATTGTTATTGTTATAGGTCTAACAATAGCAAATATCCCATTGACTTAGTAACCCTAATCTTTGTACTTAATCTTTAGTATAAATACCCCATTGTACTACTTAGATTAGCATGCTCTCTTAATACTTTCTAAATCAAGTTGTAATCAATTAGTAACCAATTCCTAATCAAGTTTTAATCATTCCTTAATCTTGTAATCAACTTTTAATCTAGTCTTAATAGAAATCTCAATACTTAATCTTTCCTTAATTTCTCTATTGTTCTTCATTTATTTTGGGTAATTAGAAGATTATTTGGGTTTATTTGGAGGATTGACAACCTTCCATCAATCATTAAGTACTTCTATTATTCTTTGCATTATTATTGTGAATCATCTTTATAGGTATAATTCTCTCTTAACCTTGTTTAATTATTATTAATATCTTTCATTTATTCATCATGTTTTGCTTTACTAGTATGATTGACAACCTTGTTAGCATGTTAAACTTGATAATGAGTGAGTAGTTTTCTTAACTAGGGTTAATGGGGAATTAGGGGAAACCAACATGGGGATTGATTCATGCTTAATCTAATATGTTTTCATAATTAATTTGCTTGCTTGTTGTGATTTCAACTTATGCAAATGTTATGTTTGATGAAATGCGAGCCTATGAATCCTTGCATTTTTTACCCATCACCTATCTTTTCAATGAGACTTGTAAGCTTATACACCAACACGAGTCTTATTAGACCATGCATATAGTTGAATAGGAAGGACTAAGTCGACTTGTAGGTGTTGTACAATCTAATCGATTCGGCTCCAGGACCCAAACCTTCTTAGGGATTGTAAGCTTATATATCAACTCGATCCCATCACAACAATAAGTGCTTGCATCTAGTAGATAACGTGTTTGTATGATCAACTCCCATGAATCCCCTATGAACCCATGACACCCTAGTGCTTTTAATCAATTGTTTACATCTCATTTTAATCACCTTGCTTGTTTTTATTACCTTGTTTTTATATTGTTGATTAGTTTAGTTGATCTCCTATCTCAACCCAAATTGTGACACCCTTAGACACAACCATTTGCAATTGAAAATCCTACATCAATACCTGTCCCTTGGGATCCGACCTTTACTTGCCTCTTTGCTAAGAGTAGTTTGTGAATTTATAAATATTGTTTTGGTTGGTAGCTTTTGACGATGAAGTTTTGAACCGGACCAAAAATGGTGCCGTTGCCGGGGACGGTGTTAACTTGATTTGATTTTCATTAATTGTTTTTAGTTGTGTCTTTCTTTACCTTGGGGAAGTCAAACTCCTCAAGGTTGTTCTAATTGTTTTTCGAGTTGTTTGATATTTTGCATGTCTAGGAGATCACAAGGTAACTTGTTACCCATTGATCTTGAAATTGAAAGAACCTTGACCAACAATAGAAGACTTGTTACAGGTACTTTAAGAGGTATTGGAGAAATTTTGGACATTCAACCAAATAACATTAAGTTTACCAACCCTTTTGCAAGAGAAGGAGAGGATAACCCAATACAAAACCCACCACAAAATCAACCCACAATTCCTAAATTCTCATCACATTCCGTACCAACCGAGGAGAACCTACCAAATGGTACTCCTACACCACAACATTTAACCGGTAATTTCATTGCCAAATCCGCATTCATACAACTAGTTGAAAGAAGTCAATTTGGGGCGATGCCTAGTGAAGACCCTCATTCTCATAAGGAGTGATGCGTGTATTTTATATAAGGTTTTTACCTCATTTTTACACGCATTTCTGTACTATTTACGTGGCATCTAGCTACAAATATCCCCGAATATTCTACTTTGGTTCGTTTTATGTAAATTGCAGGAATAAACTAAAGAGGAGATAAATCGAGCCTAAACTCGTCCCATTTGCATGCATTTATGGAGAACAAGGAGCCGGAGCTTGGAATCTATCACTTTGAAGACGCGTGAGCTGGTTTCGGAAGGTGTCATAGTGTCTAACGTGCCAAAATAGCTCGATCGACTACTTTTCTAGTCGATTGAATACTTTATATACTGAAGGTTACTCGATCGAGCAGTTCCAGTATCCAATCGAGAAGGCAATATAAGGAGTTACTCGATCGATTGGTTTATTTCCACTCGATCGAAGGGTTTGTCGCTTATTTGCTCGATCGAGTGGTTTATTTCCACTCGATCGAGTGGTTTAGCCTGTAATAGAGTTTTTCCGCCTATTTTCGTATGGGCTTTTGTAATTAAGCTATGGATTAGGTTTATGGGGGAGATTTTCGTATGCTACTAAATACAGTAGACTGCGTAACTCTTCCTCATTGATTATTCACTTAGCCTTTTATCTTCTTCTACTGCTTCTTCATTTTACTCTTCTTCTACTCTTTTCTACTCGGATTCGGAACTTGTATTCGGTATTATTATTCCCTTTCAATTCTTGTTCTTATTCTTAATTCATTTCATTGCTTCTATTTCCTCTATTCCTTTATTTTGCCATTGCTATTTGTTTTCATTTCATTTTATTATTATCATGTTTAATTCTTGTTGTCTATATGTCATTGTTGTTAATTCGATGGTGATGCATAGCTAATTTCCCTTGCTAAGACTAGGGGATCCATGATTATGAAGGGATAGCGATTGAATTATTAGGTTAATGCTGGTGTAGTCCTTGTTGTTAATCGCTGCACTTATTTGTTTCTGTCTAATTGAGTCGACGCAATTAGGCATTTAAATCATAGTAAACCTTGACCTAGACCGGAATGTTGGAAAGGGCGAGACTCGTAGCGAACATTAGGGCACTGTAGTGAGGGCGGAAGCTAAGCTATTTGTGCTTTAGGGCGAATTGAGACCGGAAGGAGATATTCACTGCTCCTCGGACCATACTTGCATTGACCTGAGACCTAGATTACTTGACCGAATGATCATGGTGAACCGTCTGTCTTAGCTGCTTTCTTTATCTGCTTAATCCTTTTTCTCTGCCTTTTTCTCTTTCTCATTCTCATTAGTTTAGGACAACAACTCAATTAAAACCCCCAATTTGGTTACCGTGACGAACTTAGACGAAGCCGACATTTTCCCATCTCCCTGTGGAGATCGACCCGACTTCCCTAGCTATATTAGTTAGAGCCAGTTGGTTATTTTTGATAGGTATACGACTGCCTTGTCAAGGAGACTTTTTGTGACTATTGTGACGCGATTTCTCAAACCGGAGTTACTCAAGACCAAATTCGATGGGTCTTATTTCCTTTTTCTTTAATTGGTACCGCGAAACAATGGTTGAAAAGCCTAGACAAGGCTACTCTTGGTATTGATTCTTGGAATAAATTGGCACTTGCTTTCTACAAGAAATTCTATCCTTCGGAAAAGACTAACATGTTGAGAGCCCAAATCACCGAGTTCAAACAAACGGATGAGGAATCTTTGTATGAAGCATGGGAGAGATTCAAGGACACTTGTCGATCTTGTCCACACCATGGACTTAGCGAGTGGTTCCTTGTGCAACAATTTTGGAATAGTCTATATGAAGACTCCCGAAACATTCTCAATATGGGATCCAATGGTATGTTCACCGAAGTTGATGACAATCAAATATGGAACAAAATTGAAGAAATGGCGGTCCATAACTCACAATATAGTAGGCCTCGGAAGGCTACTAGAGGAGGAAAACATGAGGTAGATTCCATTACACAATTGGGTGCTCAACTTAGTGCTCATATTGACACCATTAATTTGAAGTTTGAGAAGGTCATGGCTAAACTTGAAGAGGCCTCCAAATCATCCAAGCAACATGTCAATGCTATGGTGGCATCATCATCAATTCCAAGTGGAGTATGTGAGAGTTGTGGAACTTTAGGACATGACCAAAGTGAATGTAGGGGAACAAGTGAATGCTTTCCAAGCATACAAAAGTGGCACCCCTTATTCCAACTATTACAATTAGAACACCAAATTCCATCCAAACCTTTCATACAAAAGCCAAAATGTTCAAAACCCTCAACCAACATACACCCCACCTCTAATGAGAAACCAAGCTCAAAGACCCTTTTAAAACCAAAGCCAAGGTTATCAAAATCAACCTCCATATAATCAATCCAATGACCAAGGCTTTGATGTTCAAAAAGCGCTCCTCCAAATGTAAAAGAACCAACAAGAATTTTTCACTCAAATGCAAAAAGATAGCCAAGCAAAAGACATCACCATCCACAACATACTAGCCCACACCACAATGTTGGAAACACAAATGTCTCAATTAGCATCTTCTAGCTCTCAAAGACAAAAGGGGCAATTACCACCTCAAAGTAATCCCCCAAGACATGAGTCGGTGAGTGTCATCCATTTGAGAAGTGGTACAAGGTATGAAGGGCCAAAGAAGCAAATTGAGGAAGACATTGTGGAGGCTAGTGACAAGGAAAGAGTTGTGGAGAACTCTAAGGAAGAAGAACCCACCAATGAAGTTTCAAAGAAGAAGAATGAAGAGAAGGCCAAAGAGAAAGAGCCTATTGTGATTAGACTTCCATTTCCAAGTCGTCAAGCTAAGCCTAAGTTTGATGAACATCTTGAAAAGTTCATGGAAATTGTGAATAACTTAGAAGTCTCAATCCCATTCACGGAGTTGATCAATCATGTTCCGGCCTATGCAAAGTACATGAAAGACATTCTTACCAAGATGAAATCCATCCAAAAGCTAGAGACTATCGCTTTCACCAAAGTGAGTAGTGCTATTCTTCAAGGAAGTTCCCCTCCAAATCTCAAAGATCCGGGAAGTTTCTCTATTCCCTGCACCATTGGCGACACTATAATCAACAAAGCTTTATGTGACCTTGGAGCAAGTGTAAGTGTCATGCCATACTCGGTATGCAAGAGGCTAGGAATGGGAGAGCTCAAATGTACCAACATCACGCTTCAAATGGCGGAGCGATCAACAAAGATACGTTTAGAGGTGTGGGAGGATGTGCCCGTGAGAATTGGCAAATTTTTCATCCCGGTAGACTTTGTTATTGTGGACATGGAGGAGGATTCCAACATTCCTATCATTCTAGGAAGACCTTTCTTGCACACCGCGGGAGCGGTTATTGATGTGAAACATGGAGAGCTCACACTTGAAGTGGGGGATGAGACAATCACTTTTAATCTTGACAAGACAATGAGATATCCCCGACTACATGAGCCATGTTTCATGGTTGATCATTATAGCCGAGAAAGTGACAAGAAGAAGTTGGCATCTCAATGCAAAGAACAAGCTATGGGTAAAGAATCACCACCCATATGGAAGAAGAAAGTGGATAATTCCCAAGAAACTCCATCCAAAGAGCAAGAAAGTTTCAACAAGAATGAGAGCTTGAAAAGCTCACTCATGACAAGGGAAGAAGAAGGCCTCATTGGCCATGATAACAAGGAAGAAGAGTTGTTCTCATCAACTCATGATATTACTGGGAAGCAAGTAGATGAAGTATGTGGTCTATGGGATGATGAGTTTCAAGGATTATGCAATCCTTACATTGGTAATGCTATGACCCAAGACCAAGGCTTTGTTGATCATTTTACCTCAAGTCACCACAATGAAGATAACAACGTGCAAAGGTATATTGAAGATCTTTATCATAACAATGAACAAGCCTTCGACTACTTCTACAAGGTGTTGAGCAATATCAACAACACCTTGGTTATGCCCCCTTGACATCTCATCCATGAATGAGAGTTTGGTGGAGTCCTCCCTAAACCACCATTTGTAAATATTCTAACCCCTTAACTTGCATTTTATTCTTGTATTGCATTCTTTGTCAATTTTTGGATTTACATTTGTACATTTTGATCAAGATTATAATTTTAAGAGAAAGTGAGGGAGGTACTTAAATGTTTCTTGATGTGTAGTGTTTGGATTAGTGTGGGGATAGCAATTACCTAGGCTATCCGAGCCTTCGTAGTGCACCCACAATGAAGACCAAATTTATGAAGAAGAAATGACATGGGATATGAAGATACCCACGAGTGGAACTGAACCCGTGAGGTACAGGAGTGATCCGAGTGTCCCTATGGGAACCCGCTCGTCTTGAATGAAATCCGAGCGTCCTGGCAGTAAGACACTCGTCTTGACAGAGCTGAAAAGAAAAATTTGGTACTGAACTACAATCCGAGCGTCTCCTCAAGAATCCGCTCATCCCAGTCCAAAGTCGCTCGTCTCAGTGAGAATCCGCTCGTCCTGGTTACATCAAAATTTAGGATTTCACTCTGACTATGAATACGAGTGTCCCCAGAACAATCCGCTCGTCTCAAGCCAGAATCCGCTCGTCTCCTCCTGAAGACGCTCGTCTCAACACGGGTTTCATTTTCTAATGCTGACTGAACTACAATCTGAGCGTCCCGTGCCTAAGCCACTCATCTCCTACTGCTAATATGCAAAAACACAGGATTTAAATCCTCCTTTCCCATTTCATTTCATTCTTTTAAAACACAAACACACATTCAAAACCCTCAATCCCTTCATCCATAAAACTCAATTTCCTCAACCAAATTCACCAAAATCAATTCCAAACTTCCTCAAAACTCAATCAAATCACTCCTTTATCAACAAAAAGCCATTCAAACATCAAAATCCTCAAAGTTTGAATCGATTTTCTAGGGTTATAAGCAAATTTTGAAAATCCTAAATCGATTTGGGATTCATTGAAGCTTGAGGATACTAGAAGAATTCAAGCAAATCATTGGTTGTTGATACATACAAGGAGAAGAACAATGGCTAGGACAAAAGGTGGAAACAAGGCACCCCCAAAACAAACTCTCTCAAAGAGGCAACAAGCTCTTCAAGCTTCCAAAGCTTTGGTGGTTCAACAAGTAAGAATGGAAATTCAAGAAACTCCTACTCCTATGGTGGAAACTACTACTCCTATTCCGGTTATTGAGCAACTACAAGAATATCCGGAGGTAATTTTCACATCCGATTCGCATAGGAAAAATTGTATGTCTCTTGCTAAGAAATCGATTTTGCCCACCAAGTTTATTTGTCACGATGCTTTGAACAAATTGGGTGTCCTTGAAAGGACGAAGAACTTCTTTGAGTCTATGGGGTTGCTTACATTTTTTAATATGCAAGAATTGACCTACCCCTCCCTCACCTTGGAATTTCTAAGTTCATTGAAAGTCACAAAGGTGGAGACTCGAAGGAATATTGAATTCCGCCTTGAGACTGTGGATAGAAAGATGTCCTTTAATGAGTTTGGCAAGGTATTCGGTCTTGATAATGACTCGACTTATGAGAAGAAACCTTCAACAAGATATGATCCCGCCCCTTTGTGGAAAGCTATCACCGGAAGGAAATTCGAATCATTTCATGAATGTCGTGCCCTTTATGTTCACCATCCGGGCATAAGGGTGTGGCACAAGGTTGTGGGAAATACTCTTATTGCTAGGAAGGGGACTAATCATTTCACCGAACTTGATTTCATCTATCTTGAGTCAACCTTGAATGTCGATAAGAAGTTCACCAAAAAATACAATATTCTTCAACTCTTAATCGAAAGGTGGCTTACAATCGACCATGGCAAGGAAGGTGCGGCCTTTATAGTAAATGTGGGGTTGGTAACATGGTTGGCAAAGCACTTCAACTGGAATTTCAACAAAGATGACACTTACAAGCCGGTTAAGGGAGGCCACCTTATTGATCTAGCCACTATGGTGCACAAATTCCATTGGGTCAAGAATGACAACCTTGACAACAAATTTGAGTGGCTTACAAAAGATGCCAAGTCCTTCATTCTACCAAACAAAATTTGCCGACTCAATGTCCAAAGCCCAAACTATCTTCTTCCACTCTCCGATGAAGCCGAGTTAATAATGCAACAACATAGGGAGGCCATTGCCGAGCCCTCCTCCTCTATTGTGACTCCACCCTACCCTTTCACCTACCAAGAATTCTGACCCGAAAATGTTGAGGGAGTTAAGGATTACTTGACTCAATTAATGCAACACATGCATAAGCAAGCTTATAAAGACCGAGTCAATGCCTATAGAGCTCAATATCCGCCCCTCTTACACCTAGCTAGGCAAGGACTTCTTGACCCATCATGTTCTTTGCCTAGTTAGGCGGATAGGGAAGTATTCTTTCCTAATGCTCCTAGGGATGCTAGCATGGGTGGTGAGGAGATTGTTGTTGAGAGTGAAGAAGATGAAGAAGATGAAGAAGAAGAGGAAGATGAGGAAGAAGAGGATCAAAACTCAAGTGACGATGGTGAAGCCTCCGGGTCTATGGAGGTAGATGATGATGATACTAGTGAGAAAGTAGATGATGATGACGATGGAAGTGATGTCGCTATGAGCGACGATTGAGGATTAGCAAGCTTTTTGGAGGATGCCACAATGCATTGTGAGTTTCCTATACCTCCTTTAGTTTTGTTCATTTCTCTTGTTTTTAAATTTTTATCTTGATCATGTGTTTGAGTCCTAGCAGCACTCAAAGGACTCCCACCTCGGTCCCATTGAGGTGTCTTTTATTGTTCCCACCATGAGAAATCCAAAATGACAAATTTAGTTTCATGCATAGCATTCTTGTGCATGAACTTTCCCATTTTGACATTAGAAATAATGTCTCATTTGGTTTGGGGAAGTTCAAGCATACGCATTGGGAGTCAATATAAATTGTGCTCTCCAACCAAACAAAATTCATGCATCATATAATATAGTGTAGTTCGCATCACTGGTGTATTTATGTCATATAGTTTGCATTTAGTGTAGAAATCATGCATTTTCATATAGCTTGCATAATTTCCTATCGTATTGGCCATTGAGGACAATGCTCATACTAGTGGGGGGATGGGAAAATCTAATATAACTTTTAAAAACAAAAATGATAAAAATTGAAAAAATTTGAAAAATACAAAAACATGTCTTTAATTTCATAAAAACAATAAAAATTTGAAAAACCCAAAAACATATTCATTTCCTTTATAGTGTAGTCTTGTGTATATATTGTGTTTGTATATATTGTGTTTGTCTATCCTTTTTCACATTGATCGACTACGCCACATCCGAGACATGAGGATATTGAAGACCGCATGGTATGATCTTCCAATCTCCTTTTTCCTCTTTATGTTAATGACTATGTGGCTTTATTTTGATTGATGCGGTATAAACAATGTGATTATAGGATTGTATTTAGATTATTTGGCATAATAGTTGGTAGAAGCATATGTATTAGGATGTATATATGTTAGTTGCATCATGGCATATAGTTGCATTTAGGAAAATTTTGTGAAAACATTTTGGGAAGCTTGACAAGTGTATATAAGGCCCTTGTAGATACTTTTTCTTCTTAAGACTTTGCTTGTTAGAATACTTGTAAAACACCCTAGGATGTGTCATGCTAATATCCTTTGACCCATGGATTAAGGCCTAGTCAAGAGTACCTTGTGATGTGATAACTCATTGGCTACCGTTTATTCCAAGGTGACCCTTGAAACCATGCAACCATCTTCCATATTCTACCACATTTTGTCATCAAAAAGGGAATGGGCACAAAAATTGTTCAAATTTGAGTTCAAGAATTGAAATGAAAGAAAAAGTTTGCAATTGCATCAAAAGAAAAGAGGAGTAACAAAAATGAAAACTCCTATGCTTCAAATATAAGCACCCTCACTACAAATGGGGTAGCTTTGAAAATGTTCAAAAGAAAATACAAGAAAAAGTTAAAATTGTCAAGTATTGAAATGCCAAACATCAAAGAAATGTTCTCAAAATGTCAAATGCCACAAGATATTGGAGGAAAAACAACAACAAAAGAAAACTCCCATATGAAACTCAAATTCTATTTATCCCTTTTCCATCGAATCCACTTTTGTGCATGGTAGAGAAGGGACGACTCTTCTTCTTGTCTAAGCAAGAGGGGGAATTTCGCGATCCTCCAGTGTTTCTAACACCATAAGGAGTCTACTCTTGACGAAAGCATTTAACAATTGAGGACAAAGGTACCCTATCTTGACACAACTTGGAGGTGATTTATTGGTATCCTTCTAGGCTTAGTAGTTTGAAGAAACCATATCTATAAAGGAGTGTGTACCCTTAGATTGCTTCCCTTGTAGATAGTTTCCGCCCTTTAGATGAAGAAAGTGGCTATTCATTTTTGTAGATGCATCCATTACTTGTTTTGTGTGCTTTAATGCTTGGATGTATCGCCATTTTGGCAAGCTCCACCTTGCCTTGCAAGAAGGCATCCTACCTCATGGTTGTCTTGTTGTGAGTTGAAGGGGCAGAGTGAGACCCGCTAATTATCTCACATCGGCTATATTAGTAGGTTAGTTTGAATAAGGGTCCTAGTTTTTGTCACCTCTTTACTCGGGATGAGCAAAGGTTCGGTTTGGGGATGTTTGATGTGACTCATATGTGAGCACATTTAGTCCCCGAATTAACCTCGTTCCTATGCTTTATAGTGTATTATTGGGTCATTTACTATCTTTAGTTTCTCATTTTGCATATTCTTTGAGGTTTTGTCTCTTTGGTAGGAAAGGAGTGCTAACCTTGCATTTACATGGCGAAATGGAGCTAAATTGATCGCATCTAATGACCAAGCATCAAAGAGAAGACGATACTAGAAGGCCTATGTAGATAATAAAGTGAAATGGGCAATGACGAAAGGATCCTTGCATCCCCGGAATGATCCTCGCGGATTATGAAGGAAGAAAAAAAGAGAAGCAGTCTGCCGTGGGATCCGAGCAGATCACAGACGATCCGAGCGTCTCCAACCACCACCATCCGAGCGTCCCGCAGCCAAGACGCTCGTCTTGCAGCAAGAGGATCCGAGCGTCTTCCAGACTATCCGCTCGGATCACAGCCCAGAGAGCCCGTGCCACTTCCCAAGACGCACGGATCATGGCGAGGCTAGCAAAACGGAAATGCTCATTTCCTTCGAGAGGAGCATTTCCTCAACTTTTCTTAAGGACTTAATAGTCATTTAAGCCCTTAGTAACCCTAATCTTTAGTATAACTATCTCATTGTACTACTTAGATTAGCATGCTCTCTTAATACTTTCTTAATCAAGTTGTAATCAATTAGTAACCAATTCCTAATCAAGTTTTAATCATTCCTTAATCTTGTAATCAACTTTTAATCTAGTCTTAATAGAAATCTCAATACTTAATCTTTCCTTAATTTCTCTATTGTTCTTCATTTATTTTGGGTAATTAGAAGATTATTTGGGTTTATTTGGAGGATTGACAACTTTCCATCAATCATCAAGTACTTCTATTATTCTTTGGTTTATTATTGGGAATCATCTTCATAGGTATAATTCTCTCTTAACCTTGTTTAATTATTATTAATCTCTTTTATTTATTCATCATGTTTTACTTTGCTAGTATGATTGACAACTTTGTTAGCATGTTAAACTTGATAATGAGTGAGTAGTTTCCTTAACTAGGGTTAATGGAGAATCAAGGGAAACCAACATGGGGATTGATTCATGCTTAATCTAATATGTTTTCATAATTAATTTTTGCTTGTTGTGATTTTAACTTATGCACATGTTATGTTTGATAAAATGCGAGCCTATGAATCCTTGCATTTTTTACCCATCACCTATCTTTTCAATGAGACTTGTAAGCATATATATACACCAACTCGAGTCTCATTAAACCATGCATATAGTTGAATAGGAAGGACTAAGTCGACTTGTAGGTGTTTTACAATCTAATCAATTCGGCTCCGGGGCCCAAACCTTCTTAGGGATTGTAAGCTTATACACCAACTCGATCCCATCACAACAATAAGTGCTTGCATCTAGTAGAGAATGTGTTTGTATGATCAACTTCCATGAATCCCCTAATGAATCCATGACACCCTATTGCTTTTAATCAATTGTTTATATCTCATTTTAATCACCTTGCTTGTTTTTATTACCTTGTTTTTATATTGTTGATTAGTTTAGTTGATCTATCTCAACCCAAATTGTGACACCCTTAGATACAACCATTTGCAATTAAAAATCCTACATCAATACCCATCCCTTGGGATCCAACCTTTACTTGCCTCTTTGCTAAGAGTAGTTTGTGAAGTTATAAATATTATTTTGGTTGGTAGCTTTTGACGACGAAGTTTTGAACCACACCACTCCCGTCACAAGGGGGGTGTGCATATTAATGATCTGGGTTCGCTCGTTGCGATGAGTGGCGCTTTAGGTGTACCACTGGCGGAGTGGGTTAGCTGTTGCGATGGGTAACCTGTCAAGACTACTCACTGCGGGGTGTAGTCGTGTCCGGCCTGCGGTTCAGACACTAGTTCTTGGAGTTGAAAATAGTTGATTGTTACAGGAATTATTGGATTGATTTATATTATTGTATATGGTTGTCTTATGATTGACTGTATGGTTGGCTTGACCCCTTCATTGTTTTCAAAGCTGCGGTGATTCATTGGGAAATAGTGAGCAGGGGATTTAGCAGGTTTGGATGATTGAGCTTATTTGCGAGATGGATGCGGCGCCACTGAGTCCAGCAATTTCTTTTAACACATTAGTAGTTTGAGTTAGGTATTTCGGTTTTGGTATTTTGGTTTTGTAATCGAGTAAACTTTATTTTACTTTAATAAATGTTCTTTTATGGTCTATTTGATATACTTTACCTCGGGCAATCGAGATGGTAACGCTCTTGTGTACTAAGGTAGGCCTTAGTAAGGCACTTTGGTAGATGGGGGTGTTTCAGGTGTTGTGAGTGAGGCGGTGCGGGAGATCGTCCTCACGCCGGGATTGGTCCTTGAAATTTCCCACTTGAAGGAGGACGTGCACGATAATGGTCTGAGGTTATTTAGATTCTTGTTGTGATGCGAATCTGACAGGAGTCCGGGTCGCGAACCAAGCTCGGTATACCATGTTGCGATGCGGATACCTTTTGGGCTGCGTTCCGATTGTTGGTGGCGGTGTTGTGATGTCGTCATCGGGTTGAGGTGGAGTTGTAGTCGGGATTGGAGGAGGAGGTGTGATGTATGTGTGTCTCATTCATTATCATTGCATTTATATTGTATTGTGAGGAATTGTATTATAGAAATTGACCATTAAACTGTTTTCTAATCCACGGTTATCCATTTGATATTGCCGGCAAATGGTGAGCAGTGCATTCTGACAGGTCTTGATTGTTGAGATGGCTAGCCGAGTCGGAGGTGCTTGGGACGATTCTTCACCTAGCTTGAGATTTTTAAATTTGGTCATAGTAGATATAGGTCTTGCCAATGGGCTCCCTAATGAATGAGGGTGTTACACAAAGGTTCGATCATGATAACATTAAAATTAGATGATACTAATTTTTTTTTTTTTTTCAAATGCGCCCACTATGTCGCGGTGAGAATCGAACCCTAACTTCATAGTTGGGATAAGAGAGCTCTTACCATTTGAGCTAACTCTTATTCCCAATAAGATGCTACGAGTTGGCTCACCATAATCAACCCTTATAGTATTCTAACCTGCGTATAATACACCCATAATACTCTCCTAAAGGTATAAAGTTAATACCCTTACTAAATTAACCGTTAAATGCTTACACACATGTCTGTCTTCTTACATCAACCAACCGAAAGCAAGGCTGATATAGTAATATCAGTGATGGCAAATCTAGAGAAACTGAAGGGATTGGATCGCCAGATGACAAATTGACAACAATAAGTTGAGTCTCCAAAACAATGGCATAAAATTAAGGTTGACAATGTCATACACAGTTATGTAGCATTTACTACGAGTACTTAATAATCCTTCACCTGTCTCATTGCTTGCTCACTATAAGGATCCACTTGTATGCATTTATAAGGCTGGCCTGGCTGCCTATACTCCTCGTTAGTCTCTTCCTTTTAATAAACGCCAATTCTCATTTGTGACGGGTACTATTCCGTCATAAATACTATTCACATTTGCGACGGGCCATATGTGACCATTTTATGAGAAAATGTGACCATTTTTTTATAGGTAACATTTTATGAACAGCACTTGAGTCGTTACATTTTATCAAAAAGTGGTCACATTTACCCGTCGCAAATTGTGACCGTCACAAGGGAGAATTGTTGTTTAATAAATGCAATTGGGTGCACTTGTTTAAGACGTTTTGGAGTAACAGTATTTATTACGTAAGACAGTTTTGCACTCTTTTTATATAAAAGATAACTTATTTATTAGCAATAATTGAACGATTTTCTTAATAAAAGTAGACCGTGGCACGGTGCAAGACTAGAATTTGTGTTCAAGTGATAATTGACAAAACTTAAACCATATAAGAAAATTATTACAATAAAATGTTAAATTAATTATTATATAATATAGGTATACCCAATTAATTGTTATACTTCCTCTCTCCTGATCATTTATTGTCTTAATTTATTTTAGGGTGTCTCGGTTAATTGTTGTCATTTCTATTTTAGGATTGTATTTGATGAATAATTTAATAATTCACACTTAATTTGATCCACTTATTATCTTATAATTGGACTTTTCTCTTTTCTTAATCTTTATGCCAAAATCAAATAATTGATCAGGACGAAGGGAATATATTCTAACAAATTCTAACAATGTTAAATGCACTCATTTTTTTTTCTTACATATAATAGCAAGAAGGCAATCAGGTAAACCTATAAACAACAATAAAACACGAAAAAGAAGTTGAAAAACAAATCTTGAACTTAAACGCATAAAGTTCATCAGTGCGTCTTGCTTCTCTTTTTGGTCTGAAATAATAAGACGGAATTTTGTAACCATTTTACAGTTAAATGTGACCACTAATTAAAAACCAGTTAGTCAGTTACCATAAGCTAAAACACTGCCTATACTATTGTGGTTATATTTAACTATAAAATGGTTACGTGTGCCCGTCTAAAAAATAAGACAAAAAATGTCAAACAAACAAGAATTTGTAAAACTTCATAATGACTATCAAGTGTCTAAGTTAGAAGCCCAAAGTCAAGAAAGGAAAATAAACAACATGCATGCTATTTAAAGTAAAAAACAAAAGGTCCTTTTTGCATGAATTATTACTCCCACAAAGATGAAAGGTAAGATGGTAAAAAAATGGGTTATTTAAGAAAAGGGGTAAAAAGGAGGGGCAAAGATGGAAAGATTGATGAGTGAGCCACATGGGTAATGGGTATAATATTGGGGGCTGATTTATATCGACGACGTTTTAGTAAATATCGACGACGTTTTTCATAAAAAAGACGATGACTGCCCTTTTGACTTTCTCTCTCTAAAAAAATTTCTCTCAAACTCAACTAAATTAAAAACAAAAAACAACAACAACAACAATTAATAATATGTCAGCCTAATTAGTTCATGACATTAATTTTGTAAATAACATATCTATAAATATAATTAAAAGGCTACCCTAAAATGACAAATAAACGCCACCTAGACAAAGCCACGTAGGATCCAAAAAGCCACCTAGATTAAAATTTAATGTGACGTGACATATTTAATTTGATGTTGCATATTTTTAATGTGACATGATTATCAATTTATTATTACATGACACTAATTTAAATCATTTATCTATAAATTAATTTAATTCACTTATATCTATAATATTAAAGATTTTATCATTATTCTTAAATTAATTTTGTATATTAAATATATTGACATTTATATAACCCTTACAAATTTACATCAAATTTCATAATTTATAATTAATATTGACATTTAATTGAAACTTTTGTAATAAAACATGTTAATAAATTTCATAATTTTTAATTAAAATTGTAATTTTTGTAATAAAACATGTTAAAGGATTAATTAAACCTCTTCATATTACTAAACACTCACCATTACTAACATTTTCCTATTTAATTCATTGTTTTTAAAAATTTTGTCATAAAACCAGTTAATAAATTAATTAAACCTCTTCATATTACTGAACACCCACCATTATTAACATTTTCCTATTTAATTTTTTTTAATTAAACATGGTAATAAATTGATTAAAACTCTTCATAATACTTAACACACACCAAATTAATTACAAATTTACATCAAATTTCATAATTTATAATTAGTATTGACATTTTAATTGAAATTTTTGTAATAAAACATGTTAATAAATTTCATAATTTATAATTAAAATTGAAATTTTAATTGAAATTTTTGTAATAAAACATGTTATGGAATTAATTAAACCTCTTCATATTACTAAATACTCACCATTATTAACATTTTCCTATTTAATTCATTGTTTTAATTTTTTTTGTAATAAAACCTGTTAATAAATTAATTAAACCTCTTCATATTACTGAACACCCGGCCACCATTATTAACATTTTCCTATTTAATTTTTGTTTTAATTAGACATGGTAATAAATTGATTAAAACTCTTCATAATACTTAACACACACCAAATTAATTAAAAAATTTTCCTATTTAATTAATTTTTGTAATATAATATGTTAATATTTTTATTAAAACTCCTTATATTACTCAGCACCCATAATTTTCATTAACATTTTGTCCTATTTAATTCATCTCTTGAGATCCTCGGCAATCAATTATCTAATTTAATAATACCACAAAATAAATTAGAAATTAAATTAAAATATGGGAGTTTGTGGTTGTGTAATGACTATAAAACCTATAATAGTTTCTATTCACTTTATTTATTTAAAATATGCTCATTTGTCATGAGTTTCTAATTTGTGGATTGTATTTTATGGTTTAATTAATTTATTTATTTGATTATATTGATTATATTGAGTATTATTGTAGAGTATTATTGTTGAGTATTGTTGTTGTTGTTGTTGTTGTTGTTGTTGTTGTTGTTGTTGTTGTTGTTGTTGTTGTTGTTGTTGTTGTTGTTGTTCAAAAAGTATATTTTAATTTGTTATGTTGTTAGTTTTATGAATCATTTGCTTTATATTTGAATTTATGTTTTCCAGTTGGTTTAATTTAAGTGACTTACATGTGACAATGTTTTGATTCGTTTGTTAAGTTTTTGTCAGGTTGATGTTTTATCTTTTGATCAATGTTTTTTTATATAACTTTAAAGCACCACGAAACGTATGTGAATGCAGATAAGGCAAACCATCACGTGGGTAATCTGAAGAGGGAAAAAATTTAAAAGGCACGAAATTGAGGTAAAATTAAAGGTAAAAAAACGTAAGGTAGAAACTGATAAGTAATGGATGATTGTTGATCTCAAAATAGAAGTCTTATAATATTTCTTTTAATTTATTATTAAACGTATATTGTGGTGTAATTTTACTATTATAATTTCCCGATCAACCTATTTGAATTTGTATTTTTGTATTCACGAGTATAATCGTCTCTAACATATATTTTTCTTTTTTCTTTTATATGAACTATTATCAAGCCATGTAATAAAAGGAAGCGTACTAAAAGGAAGCAAAAGTGAACCTTCAGATAAATATTAAATAGTATGGTTTCTAAATTGTAGTCCGTATATTTTTAAGTTTATGTGTTTTTTTTTTCAAAACCGGAATAGATTATTTTATGGTCTTTAATATTATTTTTATTTTTATGTAGGATCGTGGACATAAGTATAACAAGAGATGGATCAAATTCTTGAAATAGTAATAAGGAACTTAAAAATTTTTATGAACCTTTTGGAATTTGGTTTTAGGGAATATAGTTTTTTCACAAATTGTTGTGTAAGACCCTTTTACTTATAAGACTAGCACATTAATCAAAAACCCAAATAGATTACTCGATAAATTTGTATAAAATATTTTATTTTGATAACCAAAAATTTTAGATTGATAACTTGTATATTTAAATGTGTTAGTTTTTATCATTAAATGTCGAGTTATTAAAATAAAATTAAAATATAAATAAAATTATATTTTATAATTGGACTTCTCTTCTTTTGGGTCAGTCATATGCTATAGGACGGTCCTATAGGAGAGTTGCTGTAGTTTTTTAGATTATTGAGCTATTGAAATGAAAATTTAATTCGCAATACATGGAGTAGATACCGACCAGACCATTGAATCATATCTAATATTTTTCTATCGATATAATAAATGTTTTTCGGATATAAATAATATTTGAAGCATGCACGTGGTGATAAGACTTCAAAGATATTTCTATAGGAGGGTTGATTGAGAGGTCTGGAAATAATTTGGAGATGACTATACTGAGGTATTGAGTTTACAACCTTATAAGACGTCATTGAAGATATTTTCCATACGGAATTTATTATATACGGATGATTTCAACTTTTAATATATAAAAAACTCACTTTATTATATTGCTAAAACACACGTATATAAAATGAGTCGTGTTTGTCAGTACTCCTTTGTCAAGTTTCTCAAAATTAGTAGCTACCACATTGTCACTTACGGGATTCGATTTACAAAAATAAACCAAAGTTGTCAAAAAAATAAGTTATTAACTAACTAATTTCTATGTATTTCAAGACTGTATATTTTTAAATGGATCAACAACTAATTGCTCGAACAAATATAACAATACGATAAAAATATTAAAACTAAAACAGATAAACCCGTGAATTTCATGGGTCACAAACCTAGTTGTTAATTGTTTGCGTAAATCTGAAATTTATACCCCAAGGTTGAACCATGGACCAAACTTTGAGATCTAACGTTTAGCCATGGTCCAAACATGGGAAACTAACGTTGGTCGTGGTCCAAACGTGGGAAACCAACATTGGCCGTGGTCCAAACGTTGGAATCCCACGTTTGGCCACGGAGAATTTTTTTTTTTTTTTTAAAAAAAAAAAAAATTAAAAAAAAAAATTAAAAAAAAATTAAAAAAAAAAAAATTTCTCCGTGGCCAAACGTGGGATTCCAACTAGGGATGTCAATTTTACCCGCATCCATCAAAACCCGATCCACCCGATCCTAAAAGATGGATGAAAACCCGATTTAAATGGATGATGGATGGATGACGGATGAAACGGATGATGGATGACGGATGGGTTGGATGAAGAAATTCCACCCGCCATCCACCCGCCATCCATCCATCACCCGATTTTATTATTTTTTATTTAATTTTTTTTACATATAACACATTATTAAGATATAAAATATTTAAATTTTCATATTTTTCTACTCTCAATATAAATATTTTGTGAACTTACCCACTAGAAAGCTAAACTAAAATAATTATCTAACTTTATTTTTGTAGAGAAAAAAAAATCATCATTTTTTTTAACTTGAAATATATAAATACACAATACCCGTTTATCACCCGATCCACCCGTTTCATCCATGGATGATGGATGGATGGATGGCGGATGATATGTTTCACGGATGACGGACGGGTTGGATGAGATTTTAAAAGGACGGATGGATGACGGATGAGGCTTCACCCGACCCGAACCCGATCCATTGACATCCCTAATTCCAACGTTTGGACCACGGCCAACGTTGGTTTCCCACGTTTGGACCACGGCAAACGTTAGTTTCCCATGTTTGGACCATGGCAAACGTTGGTTTTCAATGTTTGGTCCGTGGTCGATTGTTGAATCTCAACATTTAGTCCATGAACTAGTTCATTTTAAAAAAAAAAACTGTGTTTAATACGTTTATTTGCCGATTTTTTAAATTTATTTAAGTTTTCTAGTCGATGTGCGTTAATTTCTAACATCTTTTAATTGGTTTAATGCAATGAGACTATGAGAGATCGAAATGTGGTTGATTTTTAGTAGAATTTGAGAGAAAATTGTTTAGAGAGAGAAAATAATGTAATTATGCAAAGGGCATTATCGTCTTTTGGAATGAAAACGTCGTCGATATTTACTAAAACGTCGACGATATTTACAAATCCGGATAATTTAATGGATTTAGGTGGGTTAAATAAGGGGTTGGTAAGTGGACCACATGATGGCATTTGTGTAAATATGAAGAGGATAAACCAAGTGGTGTTAGTCCAGTGGTAGCTGGGTTAAACCTTGAAGCTTGCTGAAATGCAGGAGTTGAGAGGTCTCAGGTTCGACTACCAGCTGGGGCGATGATCACTTGGCCACTGCAGCCCACGAATGGGGTGGCTTACATGGTCCATGTGGTGGTGCGGGAATGCATGGGCCCGGGGGGGACTCAACCCCCTCGTCAAAAAAAAAGGGGAGGATATAAGGATTATATTGTCCAAAAACATGTCATTTATAGTATGTTATCTTTGGTATGGTTCGTCTATTTTAGGTAACTGTTACATTTGATATGGGTCGAAAGGAGTATTAATTAAACTAAAGAATTTTTTTAACTTATGATATTAATTTTCTTTACTTGTGGTAATGTTAAACGAACTTTCATTACTCCTTACTTGTGGACTTGTGTTATGCATGGTGTGTGGCTCGTACCTAGAGATGGCAAATGGGTCAATCGGGTTAGGTATGGGTTGGGTCAGTTTGGGTCGGGTCATTTTGGGTCTGACATATATTTCGGGTCGGGTTGGGTCAGGTCGGGTCATTTCGGGTTTCGAGTCAATTTCGGGTGACCTGTTGTCGGGTCATTTCGGGTCGGGTCACTTTCGGGTATGAATCATTTTGGGCCGGGTCGTTTTCGGGTTAATGATTAAAACACTTTAGTTAGTACTATATTGATTAAGAAATATTATTTTGCATATTTAACTATTTATTAGGAATTGTTGTAATCAATAAAACTCTATTAATAATACTCCCAGCCCGCCCCGACCTGCCCTTAGGGCTCATTCTGCTCACAGTCGGGCCTGGCCTGAGCTCAACCCGACCTCCACCAACCGTGGGCCTCTCCCGGGTCAAACATACTCCCAGCCCGCCCCTCTCCCTGGCCCGGTTCAAAGCCTAGCCAAGAGAGCCCGGCCCGGAGACAGCTCTAACGAATATTATCCGTGTTGAAAAAGAGTTTGTGATTGACATTGTTATATGATAATAAGAGGTCCACTCACCTTGATAACATAGCAATAGTACATAATACAGAAGCAGAAATCATTAAATAGAATGAAATAAAGGCAGTTGAACGGCCAACCAGAAACTCCTCCCAAATTGAAAAAGGCAGGCAAAGTTGCGAAGTTGGGTAGAAGTATTAACCATCCCATACCTACCACCTAATCAATCTACATTTTCAGTTATAAATGTAACATGTTCACCCTTTTCTACACAACAATGCGTTACGAAATCAACCACCCTTAAATATATGCATGTTCATTCCTATACGTACTGCTACTACTGAAGTCTACACCTAACCAAACCTTCCATACCCATCATGGCTCCTCCTAACACCTCTCCGGCAGGAGAACAATCCCTTCTATCAACCGAAATCGTAAACCGAGGTATTGAGTTAACGGGACCCGATGCAGGGTCCCCTACATTTTCAGTAAGGGTGCGAAGACGCCTTCCCTTACCGGATTTCTTACAGTCTGTTAACTTGAAATATGTCAAGTTAGGGTACCATTATCTTATAAACCATGCTATATATTTGGCTACTATACCGGTGTTGGTCATGGTGTTTAGTGCTGAAGTTGGGAGTCTTAGTAGAGAAGAATTGTGGAAGAAGCTTTGGGATTATGATCTTGCTACTGTTCTTGCTTCTTTTGGTGTCTTTGTCTTTACGCTTTCCGTTTATTTCTTGTCCCGGCCTCGTCCCATTTATCTACTCGATTTCGCTTGCTTCAAGCCTAGTGATGAACTCAAGGTACGTACGCTGTTTTTTCCCCACTCAATTTTTGCTACTCTTACGTATTCGCATGGTAGTAAGTTTGCGTACAGTACATCTGATCTGAATAAAGTTGCTTGTGTTTATTGAATGCGTAATTTTGATTATTTTCGTCCTGAAACATTAGAAGTATATATAAAGGTAGTGTATTATATGTCCCAATGAATTAAATATACAAGTAGTTTACCAATAGAGCTTGTAAATTTGAAACCGAGAAATTGAGTTATTTTTTCCCTTGGACGACATACATGTGCAATCACATCAAAAACATTAAACATTTATTGGATGTATATAACCTTACCCGAAATTAAAACTATAACTGCATGTTATTCTTTTTTTAAAACTAATAAATGAGTGTAATACATCAGAAGTGCAAAGAATTTTGTAAGTACTCCGTATATAAGTTAGTCCGTATTTATAATATGACAAAGGCATATACTAGTTTGTTTGGTCCTTGAAATGGATAAATCAGGAATAGTTGCGTATTGATCAAAATATTTATGACATAAGCACTAGCTTTATTTATGAAAAAAGGGTTTGTGCATAGTTTTACAATCAAAATATTTGTGTATTTTTCGGTTACTGTCAGAAAACATATGAATTGTATAATCTACCGGTATTAAAATTATAGAAAAATACAAATTAAAGTAGATTGGACTGAAGAGTTAGGTGAACAATAATTCACGGGCTATGACATGTAGATTTAATTCGTTCATACATCACTAAGACATTAGTAGACGTGTTATGAATGTTTTTTTATCAGTAATTATTGGACGTAATAATATATTTAAAAGACGCTTCAACTACAAATTACTAGGACGAACAAGTTAACTGGTTAGAGTGATGATGAAACCACAGATACTAGATACTCCGTATTACTGTACATTAATATCCTTAGTATTCGTAATGGTTAATTAATCAAAATAAAAAAAATGGTTGCAGGTTAGCAAGGCAGAGTTCATAGAGATGGCACGTAGATCAGGAAAATTCAGTGAGGAAAGCCTGCAATTCCAGAGCAAGATAGTTGAAGCATCAGGCCTCGGTGACGAAACCTACGTACCCAAATCCATCATGTCACGTGACAACATCGCCACCATGAAGGAAGGTCGAGAGGAGGCATCCCTAATGATATTCGGAGCCCTTGATGAACTGTTTGAGAAAACCCGGATCAGACCCAAAGATGTAGGTGTCCTGGTGGTCAACTGCAGTATCTTCAACCCGACCCCTTCACTCTCGGCCATGATCATTAATCATTACAAGATGAGGGGTAACATCTTGAGTTTCAACCTTGGTGGTATGGGCTGTAGTGCCGGGATTATTGCTTTAGACTTGGCTCGCGACATGCTTCAGGCTAACCCCAACAACTTTGCTGTCGTTGTCAGTACTGAGACTGTTGGGTATAACTGGTACCCTGGCTCTGACCGTTCTATGCTTATTCCTAACTGCTTCTTTCGGATGGGCTGCTCCGCTGTGCTCCTCTCTAACCGTCGTCGTGATTTCCCTCGTGCCAAGTACCGCCTCGAGCATATTGTTCGCACTCACAAGGGTGCTGATGACCGCAGTTTCAGGTAAAACTGTTGCGGCAGAAGGAGTAGAAGCTTAATTAATTGATTTCAATTGTATTTGATTTTGACATGAATAATCTAATAGGAGAAATGTTTGTATGAATCAGGAGCGTGTACCAGGAAGAAGATGAGCAGCGGTTTAAGGGATTAAAGGTGAGCCGAGAGCTAATGGAAATCGGTGGGGATGCGTTAAAGACCAACATAACAACACTAGGACCACTGGTGCTACCTTTATCAGAGCAGCTCCTGTTTTTCATGACTCTAATTAAGAGGCAGTTGTTGGGCGGGTCTTCAGGGAAAGGGAAACCCATTACCAATACAACAGGCGGCTCTACTTCAGGTTCGGAGACCAAGCCCTACATACCAGATTACAAACTGGCATTCGAGCATTTCTGTGTGCACGCAGCCAGCAAGACAGTTCTGGATGAGCTGCAGAGGAACTTGGAGTTGAGTGATAAAAACATGGAGGCGTCACGCATGACATTGCATCGCTTTGGAAATACCTCAAGCAGCAGCATTTGGTACGAGTTGGCATATTTGGAAGCCAAGGGGAAGGTTCGTTCAGGGGACCGTGTCTGGCAGCTGGCCTTTGGCTCTGGGTTCAAATGCAACTCCGCTGTTTGGCGATCCTTAAGGCGCATCAAGAAACCTACTACTTGCAACCCTTGGTTGTAGAATGATGCATGCTATTAATAATATGCTGTAATGATGCATGCTAGCTATTATTATTATTACTGTTATTTTTATCTGGATTTTGCTTTGAACCACGATGACTTGTGGTAACTCCAACTTCAATTTGGTTGTAGAATGCTTAATTTATGTGTTATGTACTCATTAGGAAATATGATTGCGTATTCACAAACGTACTGACAGTTGTTTATGAAAACACGGCCCCATGAACGACAATGTTGGAGAACATACTCTATTAGGGAAGATACTATTGTCGAGGATGAAAGCACCATCAACACCTCTAGCTCGGTATGATCATCGATAAACTCAAACATATATGGATAAATGGATAATCATAAAGACTCTTCCAGCATATAAAATCGTCCCTATTAGTATAACAGAAAACTAAGCTCCAAGACTCGTCGAGCATCCACACATCTACAACTAGCCCTTTGTCATTGGGCTCACTTTCTCTAACTTTATTCTTGTCATGCTTCCATGTCTATAGAATGCATAAACGCTCTCGTATTTTGCAGAGGCTTATGTTTTGGTACAATGCTGCATCAT
This sequence comes from Silene latifolia, assembly GCF_048544455.1. Lineage (NCBI taxonomy): Eukaryota > Viridiplantae > Streptophyta > Magnoliopsida > Caryophyllales > Caryophyllaceae > Silene > Silene latifolia. Next base: position 55,362,158 of record NC_133536.1, read on the forward strand.
TGGAAGGACCTGGATTTGGAACTAGAGGTATAAAAGAGAAGGTTTTCTTCGCCAAATCAATGGTCAAAATGGTTTGGGCAGGGCCGTCTCTAATATTTTGGGAGCCTTTGGCGAATTGAAAAACTAGGCCCCAAAAATAAATACACCTATGGTAATATATAAATATAAATTAATAATTGTTACAAATATTAAAACAAAAAAAGGTAGTAAAGTCCAATAAGTATATGTGATAAATTAAATTTCCCTTCCTTGATAACATGGAAATTTTCATTGCTCTGTTGGTTAACTGTAAACTTTTACATCTTTTTCATTAAGTTGGGGCGGGTTCTATTCGGTTTGGTTAGCTAAAAACGCCAGTAATGACATTTTCACCACCGTCTTGGCTGGCCGGTTCAATTTGCAATAACTTGTGGGTGGATATGACAATGGCGCGATGAGGAAAATCTGATTAACCCCGGAGCTTTTCATTTTTTAACCGGTTCGAAACATCAAAAAATGCTTTCGACAAGTTCGACTTCCTCTTACTTCTCCCGGCTTTTTTGAGGTTCACCCCTTATTTGCAATAAAAAAAAGTTGGGGTGGGTTCGATTCTCGCTAACAATAAGTTCATTTGATTTTTAAATGAAAAATTAAACGCGAAAATGATCCCGAGAAGAAACGAACACAAAATGTTCAGAGTGAAGGACACACTACTACCCCTAGCTAAGACAATGATTATTTGATGTTAAATAGGGCCGCATAATAATCATATACTCCCTCCTATTCATAATAACTCTTTTCTTTTCCTTTTTCATCTATTCATATAACTCTCCCCTTTTCTTATTTAGTAAAGTTTTATACTTATTTTAATCACCTCACTCCACAACAATACCCTACAATACTCATACTTTATCTTATTTTAATCACCTTGCTTCACAACAATCCTTATTTTAATCATCTTACCCCAAAATAATACCTTCCCTCATAGCCAACTCAAGGTGTCACCCACCTGAGTAGCCGGAAATTTACAATGAAATGTGGATTGGACGAGGTGATGCTTTGTTAGTTCATCAATTGACAACCAATCCAGGTTAAGAGTTTTCAAATCGACGTTTAAAACTTTCTGTGCTTCAACCAATCCACATTAAGAGTTTTCAAATAAATGTTTAAAACTTTCCATGCTTGGGTTTTTTAAGTTGAAGATATGTACAAAAAAAGTTGGTCTGGAATCACATAAATTTTTGGCAGCACTATGAGGTTAGATAAGGAATGGTAGCCAAAGCCATTGTGCAATCTTACATAAGCAGCACACTCAAGTCCTTGGAAATAGAGATGATGTCGGGTGGCAGGGTTCCAGACAAAAACTTCTCAGTATATCCAGGGTCCGTCTGCTGCATGATGCAGATCAAGCCGTTACAAGAGCCAATCATAACGCCATTTATCCGTTTATGGCTGGTGTAGTCCAGTTCAGAGAGCAAAAAGCCTGATTCAAGTTTAAAACTGAGGAGTTCATATATGAAAAGACTTGCACCGACTGTGTAAGTCACAGTTTAGATGAGTACATTTGGAGTGGTACAAAGAAGCCGGTGTTCTAGGCGGTGTATGTTTAGCAAAATCAATAGATGAAATTAGTATGTTCCATTGTTTGCAAAGTGAGTTGAATCGAAGGAGTGACTTGAATGGGAGCCGGTTGAAGATTTCACCATACATCACATCCCCTGGTATCATCTCCCCGTTGCTCTTCTTCCGCCTCATGATTAGGTTTTCTAGGGTACAATAGTTGAAATAAGTTTGATTTAAATAGTTGGATGACGTTATTCTCTTAGGAATAGGTGTGTTAGAAATTAATTCCACTTAGAAGAATTTTTTGAGCTTAATTACAACTAGTGTAGTTCCCGTACTATAGTACGGTATTTATTAGATTGGAATAATATTATTTGTATAACTTGACTGTACTTTTAATTAATGTTATAATGTATTAAGTATAATATTATTAAGAGATAGAAAAAAAAAGTTTACTTACCATCAAAGAACACATTAAATTACGTTGTTTTGTCTTAAACTGTTAATAATATCCTATAATGTTAAATAATTACATGCATCTAATTTAGTACATTAATAATACATTAAGTAAGATATCAGATCTCTAAATAAAACGCGTATTAATCTTATAAAGTAAACCGGTAAAAAACAATATACTACGGATGTTAAAAGGCGTTTACAAATTATTAAATTACATTTTCACTTCTTTTTTCCAATTAATATAGCTAATTAGTGGTGGTGCCGTCGTGAGAAGATTTGAGCGGTAGAATACAATAGCGGGTCCATGCAGCTTGAGCGTAATATTAGAAAGAAATATACCGTATAATTTGCAACTTGAGCGCAATATTCATGTTGAGCGGGATTTTCCTAAGTGTATTAATCTTTTAGTATATAAGGGATAAAGGTGGATTGATATGTTATAAAGATTGCATAATATATTAGGAGTAAATGATATGAGATTATTTTTTCGGATTTTATCTCTGATGAATTGATATAAGATATTGTATATTGGGGGTAATTTATTGTGATTCGAGATATTGTGATTTTAGATTTTAGAAATAATATTGTTAGCATTGTATAGTTTGAGGGTAAATTATAGTTTATTTCTCTATAGGATTGTATAATTAGGAAAGTTAAAGCATAATTTTTTTCCATGTATAAAATTCCAAGAATTATCACGTTAGAATTTTAGTAATGATGTCAAATCAATGCAATTAATTAGTTTAAGTCGAGGGCCCAACTTAGAACGTGCTTTGTACTGTTTACAATCCACAAGCCAGGCCCATCAAAGTGGGAAAACACTTTGGCGGGAAAATACTAAGAGAATTTTATTCTCTTAGTAGTAGGGAGGATTTTGGCGACAAATTAATTTTAAGACAAATACGATTCATAGTAAAGGATATTGCTGTGAGCAGTGGCGGACGCAGGAATTTATCGAAAGGGGGCACAAACATTTTTCCGATACATTATTTTTTTTTATTTTAAACCGCATTTTTTTATTACGGATTTTTTTTCCTCCCAAAAAATAGAAAAATAACTAATTTTAATAATTTTTTAGTTTAAAAATCAATATCTATCTATATTATTAAAGGAAGCTTTTTTGAGCAATTCTAGAGTCTCCAACATTAGCAAAACACTTAAATTAATAAATAATGCTAAATAACTTTAAGATAAACTTTTAAGATATTATGTATTTGAGTCTACCTATATATCTTGCGTACATATATATCCGTAGTTGTATTTGAGTTTGAAAAGGATTGTTGGTGCCAACTATAAAAAGAAGAATATAGGGGTGTTCAATTCCTATGCTTCGTTTCTTATTTTGTTCTGCTCTATGTTAGCTAGATACTCTTTATTCATGATATTGTATGATGTACAGTATATTAGTGTTAATTATTGTTATGCTAATAATGTGTTTGCATATTATATTTAATGCTATATTCTATCGTTTATTTTCTTCGCCAATACTAATAGTGTAATTTGGTTTAAAATTTCAGGTACAATATTAAGTTGAGTGTGTAACATGGTTGTTAATTTATGGAGAAAATCTTCAAATAATACTATTGGAAAAGGTAAGTGTTTTTGTTTATTGCAATGTTGATTTGTTTGCATGTTTGAAGTTCTTTTTCTTCTTATTTATTTGGTTCTCTAATTTTGTACACTTAATTTTAATTTGTAGGTACTTTATGCACAGATCAGAGGACAAACAACTCGTGATTCTATTTGAACATACATACATACATACATACATACATACATACATACCATACCATAAACAATAATAAGCTTGATGAATTTTAGTTGATCAACAGTGAAATATGTTCATTACATGATGGGAATATGAGATAGAACATAGAGACACACTAATAGAATATTATAAAGAGTTTGACTCAAACTCTTTTATGATTATGAGATATTCATGTAAGTTGTTGCCTGTTGGATACATGTACGAAAGGAAATAGCATTGATGCAGTGAATAATTCTATCCTTAATCAGGAGCGGAACCAGCCTGTGGCTGTGGCTACTTGGGCTGTAGCCCGCGTTGAAATAACAGATGAAATTTAGTGCATTGTACATACGTAACTTCAAAGTGGCATAGCTGGTTGTTGAATGGTTTACCATGCGGGGTGATAGGGGTTCGACTCCCCCTGCCTTCAAGATTTCTACTCTTTTTTTGGTTAAATAATACCAGCATTTAATGGAGTTTCCAAAACACAATGAAAGTCTTCCCTATTTTTTAATATTCATTTTTTCACAAAGTCCAATTTTATTCATTTCTCATACAAAACTTCAATTTATACGACAATATCTTATGAATACTTTATCGTAACATATATTTAAATCAAATAATTAATTATTGAGTATGTTATATTGTTATAATTATAAAATATTATATGCTAGATTTTTATCGTATTAGGCATGTAAGATTAATTAAAATAGTTACTATCTCTCTCGATAGAAATTATGTTAGCGAATTCCTAAAATTTTATATCCGAGATTCTAACCAAAATATTAAGGCGGTTTTTGCGTAAAAAGTATAATTGTTTTTAGCCTAAAATTGGAGAAACACGCAAAAAATGGAGTATCGCTTTTCGGGTGTCCTAGAACGTGGAAACGCATACATCTCTATTAACGGCTTGAATTTTTCTTTAATCAACACATTTCAATTGTCTATAAATCTAGCCCTAGATAGATTTCCATCTTGGTTCCGCCCCTGTCCTTAATCCTTCTACTTTGGTTACCTACTTCTGATTTTGTTTTCCTTATTATTACAGTAATTCATGCATGTAAGTTTTTTTATTAATTATTACTCCGTATTATAGTATTAAATTAGATGGGACTCAAAGGATTGTGGCCACCGTTTTTAGCTAGAAGCCTAGAATACTCCCTTAGTATCATGTTATTTTGTATGGCCTGTTAATTCAAATAGAAGTATGCACATAGTTTTTCCAAGTCTGAAATTAATATAAGAGTTTGAGGTTAATTGTAAATTGTATATCAGAATGAATAATTACAAGAGTATTTATAGTAATTACATAAAACCTAATGTAGTCAACAAACCTAATTTAGCTAAGAGGCAATCCCTTGATTAAGGGAGATAAACAAGGTAACAGAGTAGCAAGGAGATATAGATAATTATAAGATACAACTACTATGCTACAATTGTGGAGGATCAGTTGCTTGAGACGATTTGCATGAGATAATATCTCTGACATTCCCCCTCAAGATGGACGGTCTTTGTCGGAGTCCAATCTTGGATGATAATTCGTGAAAACGCGGCTTGTGCAAAGGCTTGGTAAGGGCGTCTGCTAGTTGATCGCTCCCATTAATGTGCTGCACTCGAATTGAACCCAGACGAAGTTGTTCTTTGACAAAGTGAAACGCAAGAGCAAGGTGTTTCATCCGGGAATGAAACACGGGATTGGCCGAGTAGTGAGTGGCGCTCAAATTGTCGCAATAAATAGCTGGAGCTTTAGTTATGGAGGTACCAAGTTCTTGTATGAGCATTGTGAGCCAGAGAACTTCAGAACTAGTGTCGGCGATGGCCCGAAACTCAGCTTCAGTGGAAGAGCGAGAAAGAGCTTTTTGTTTGCGAGATGACCAAGAAATAGGATTATTGCCCAAATAGACGATGTACCCGGTTGTAGAGACATAGTCAGTGATGTCACCGCCAAGATCAGCATCACAAAACGCGTGTAAACAGAGTGGCGAGGTATTGGTGAGTTGAATTCCGAGATGAAGAGTCCCATTGAGGTACCGTAGGAGGCGTTTCAGGGCTGCCCAGTGTGTCGAGGTGGGATGGGTCAGAAACTGTGCTAGTTTATTGACGGAGTACGCGATATCAGGCCGGGTAAGAGATAAATATTGAAGACTCCCGACAATAGCACGATAATCACTCTCATTTTCAATGGGATGGTCTGGTTGTTTAATAAGTGGAGGGTGAGGCAACATAGGGGTCGAAGCTAGCTTGCTCTCGTGCATAGCATACTTGTGGAGAAGATCAGCTAAGTACTTTGATTGATTGAGGTGGAGACCAGAAGTTGTGGGTGTGACTTCAATACCAAGAAAATAAGAGAGGGGTCCGAGGTCCTTTAGGGAAAAACGGCTTGAAATTTGAGTGATAAACTCACTGATATGGTTGGAATTCGGTCCGGTAACAATTATGTCATCGACATACACTAAGACATATAGTTGTTTTGATGCCGAGGTACATAGAAAAAGAGACGGGTCGGATACGGAATTGCGGAAACCAGTGGTAAGAAGGTAACTTTTGAGCTCAGTGTACCAAGCTCGTGGGGCTTGCTTGAGTCCATATATTGCTTTGGTTAGACGACAAACATGATCGGGTTTTTCCGGGTCAATAAAGCCAGGAGGTTGGCTCATGTAAACGGTGTCGGTAAGTTGGCCTTGAAGAAAGGCGTTGTTAACGTCAATTTGACGTAAATGCCATTTGTTTGTGACGGCTATGGTAAGAATGAGACGAATAGTGGTTGGTTTAATGACAGGACTAAATGTTTCAGAGTAATCGATTCCGGGTCGTTGATGAAAGCCCTTTGCAACAAGACGAGCTTTGTGTTGCTTGAGACTTCCATCGGGATTGTATTTTATTCGGTAAACCCATTTGCATCCAATCACGTTTTGAGCTAGGTTTCGAGGAACGAGGGTCCAAGTTTCATTTCGAAGTAAGGCGTTGTGTTCTTCGATCATCGCTGTTCGCCAACGAGGATCGATTAAGGCTTGTTTAGTTGTGGTAGGAGTGACATGGCTTGCGGGTAGGATGGCTGTTTTAGCATATTTGGGGTTTGGTTTTACAATATTGTTACACGGGCGAGTTATGACACGGTCGGGAGGTGGAGGTGGTGGCGGTGGACAGGTTGGTTGAGAGGTGGGAGTGGTAGCAGGTGTAGTAGGCGATTGAGAGGTGGGAGTGGTAGCAGGTGTAGTAGAGGGAGAGGACGAAGGAGTGCTGGGTGCATTAGAGCCTTCACTGGTCGAGGTAGGCTGAGAGTCGGGTGGAGGGTTCGGTTGTGGGTCGGTGGGTGCAATGGGAGGAGGAAGTAATGGTATGGTTAGGCTGCACCATTTATCAGGCGTGGGAAGAGACGAGGAGGCAGACTTGGTTAACTCTAAGTATGGAAATTCGGTTTCGATAAATCGGACATGGCGAGAGGTATAGGTTTTGTTTGTAGATGGGTCGAAGCAGAGGAATGCACTTTGGGTCAAAGAGTACCCAACGAAGACACAAGGAGCAGACTTGGGATCGAGTTTGTGATTTGTGTAAGGTCGGAGCCACGGAAAACAAAGACAACCAAAGGGCTTAAGTTTGTGGTAATTGGGTTTAAGCTGGAATAATTTTTCATAAGGAGAAAGGTTGTTTAAGGTTGAGGTCGGAAGACGATTAATAAGATAGGTTGCCGTGGCGAATGCGTAGGGCCAAAAGGTCATGGGCATACGGGCTTGGGTGAGAAGGGCGAGACCCGTTTCCACAATGTGCCTATGTCGTCGTTCGGCAAAACCATTGTGTTCCGGAGTGTGCGGTGGAGAGGTGAGATGAGTTATGCCACTGTCGAGAAGTGATGGGTTTAGCTTTTTATATTCGCCTCCATTGTCGGAGTAAAAGCATTTTATTTGTTTTTGAAAGAAGTTTTCGATTATTGCTTTAAATCGAGTAAAAGTTGTATGAGTATCGGATTTATTTTTGAGTGGATATAGCCAAATATAATGAGTGAAATGATCCACAAAAATAACATAATATTTAAATGAATCATAAGAGAGGATTGGGGAGGTCCAAACATCCGAGTAAATGAGGTCGAGAGAGGCAGTAGAACGTAAGGTTGAAACGGAAAATGGGAGTTTGTGACTTTTATTAATAAGGCATGGAGTACAGTGCGAGAAATCAGAAATTCCAAAATTAAAACAACTATTGAGAAGCTTAAGAGTAGCAGTGGAGGGATGGCCTAGACGGTTGTGCCACAAACTGGAGGTGTGTTTGGCCGTGTGAGCTTGCGGAGAAGAGGAAGGTCGCCATTCATAGGTGCCTTCATGGAATTGACCGCGAAGAAGTAGTCGGCCCGTCGAGGTTTCCTTAAAACAAACAGAATCATGTGAGAAAAAGGCAGTGGCAGAGTTGTCTTTGCAAAATTGAGATACGGAAAGAAGATTACGAGAAATATATTTGGAACAACTAAAACATTATCAAAAATAAGAGAGTTATAGGAGAATAAACCAGTGTTAGTGATTGGAAGTGAAGACCCGTCGCCAATCACCAGGTCATCAGGTACTTCATAAGCCGAATGGAGGGAAAGGGTGTTGAGATCGTTGACAACATGGTGAGAAGCGCCGCTATCGATTAGATAAGAAGAGTAAGGGGTGGAGGTAAAGGTGGCTGTGTTGGCTTGGGGTCGATAGGTGCGGGTTGGAGGAGGAAAAGTGACATCAGGGTAGTCACGTTTGAAGGCAGGGCAGTCACTAATGACATGCCCGACTTCTCGACAGTACTGGCACTTTCCCTTGAATGGTTTGGGAGGATTGGAGGTGGAGGAGGAGTTGCGTGGATAGGAGGTGTTGGGTGTGGTATAGGTGCGGGTGGGATTGGGAGTTGGATAGGAGCGAGAAGTGTGGGATTGGTGGTAGTGGCGAGTGGCTGCATTGGCCGTGGGTGTGAAAGGAGTGGTGGGTGATTGATTTTTGACAGTGATTTCGTGTTGGATTAGTTTCTCATGGAAGGCTTCAAACGATATCGGAGTATCGCGAGCGCGCACCGCATCAATGACGGGTTTATAAAGTGCTTGGTCAAGTCCATGAATGATTTGCGAGGTGATGTCCTCGGCATCCACAGGCTTGCCAAGTTGAGCCAATTGATCGGTGCACGACTTAATGGACAAAAGATAATCGGAGATTGACTTATCACCGAGGGTAATGTTTTTGAGCCTATCCTTAATTTGGAGGATATGGCCGCGGGAAGGATTGGCATAGGTGGTGGCGAGAAGTTGCCAAGCATCATGGGATGTGGTGGCATTGAGAATGATCGGTCCTACGGTTTCATGAAGGGTGGCAACAAGGGCTCCTAAGATGAGTTGGTCCTGGCGAAACCAGGTATTATAGGCTGGGTTGGTTACGGGTTGTGGGCTAGGGTTGGCATCAGTGGCAGCCGGTGTGGTGGTTTGTGGTGGAGGGGTGAGGGTACCATCAAGGTAGGCAAATAAACCATACCCTTGAAGGAGACGGGTTATCTGGAAACGCCATGTTCGATAGGTAGTAGGGGTGAGGAGGGTGCATGACGGAAAGTGAAGGGAGACGAGAGGTTTGGACGGTTCATCGGTGTTAGGAATAAGGTTGTTGTGGTTGGATGCCATGGGTAGGTTGAAAATGACGGAAGCAAGAAGAAAGACGGGTATGAGGATCGATGTGACCTTGATACCATATAAGAGTTTGAGGTTAATTGTAAATTGTATATCAGAATGAATAATTACAAGAGTATTTATAGTAATTACATAAAACCTAATGTAGTCAACAAACCTAATTTAGCTAAGAGGCAATCCCTTGATTAAGGGAGATAAACAAGGTAACAGAGTAGCAAGGAGATATAGATAATTATAAGATACAACTACTATGCTACAATTGTGGAGGATCAGTTGCTTGAGACGATTTGCATGAGATAATATCTCTGACAATTAATACAAAAGAAAAAAAAATCATATTTTGGTTTGCTATATAACACACGAAATCGGCTTATAAAATATAGATTTAACAATTTTTTTTCAATGGATCTAGATTGCCACTGCTCTATGACATTTTTTTATGTCTATAGTACATAAACGGTTTCGATATGGGTTAAATTTGTTCAATTGAAATTGGATTTACCTCAGTTTTGGTTTCCGCTCGATTACGACCGGCTTCATTTTTAGCATCTTTTATCATTTTTTTAAATTTCGAGTCAGGTACTATCTGGATCGGGTTAATATCAGTTAAGTTAATTAAATACAAAAGTATATTTTTCTAAGTATATCAAGAAAAACCATCCTAGATAGTTAAAAAGAAAAAAAAAATCAAATTAATAACTACCTATATTATATGAGATGTCTGGTTAACCTAATTAAAAGACTGCTGACTAATAGAAGAATTAGTGATAGTAGAATAGAGCCAATCCATTATACTTTATTCCAAAACAATCAACTACATTTATTCTCCCTCCGTCCCACTCATTATTAATTATCAATTGAATTCGACACAAAAACGTAAAAAGTGTGACAGAAAGAATTTTAATACACCCTCCAACCGAGACCAAAAGTAACTCTTACTATAAATGGATGGCACAAACCAAAGCTAACATTCCTTTTTGGCCACAACATTACCAAGTTATCTTTATACACATTTGATATTTACACAAAAATATCATTACATAGCTTACCTACCAACCCAGCCACAATTACATGGTTCAGCTATTTTTTCCCTTTTGACTCCTCCTTTTTTCACCTTTTCTTAAATTCTATATTTTCGCCCATCTTACCTTTGGTCTACGTCGGAGGGCGTAATTATATTGGACTACAAATCTCTCATTTGCTCCGAGCACTTCCAAGGTAAAAATTACTTTAATAACATATAATGAGAGTTGAACTTGCTAGGTGATGCGTGTCAATTATATGATGTTTTACACCCCATTTTACACGCATTTCAGAGCTCAATTGTGTAGTTTTATGCTACTATTTGCCCCATTTCGTCTACTTTCGTATTTTTATGTAATATTGCAGATTTATACGGAAATGAGTAGATAATGAGCTAAATCCGTCCCCGAGTATCTTGCACTGCATTTGACATGAAGTATTTGCTTAAGGAACGAGCTTGGTGCGCATTTCGAGGCCCGAAAGACAAATCCACGAGAAGTTAGAAGCGGACTACCAGCTAAACCAGTCGATCGACCGGCCTTCTTGGTCGATCGACCGACCTTCTTGGTCGATCGACCAACCCACGACAAACAGAAGCTACTGTTCAGTATGCCCAGTCGATCGATCGCGGCCGAGTGGTCGATCGACCACACCGCTATTCTGACGTGAATTAAAAGATCGGGGAATTTGAAGCCCATAGTACATTAGGTTTTGGAATAAGAATTACGTGGTATTCTATATAACATAAGTTAGGTATACAGAAGAGGCATCGAGTTTTATACATTCAGTTTTTCATTAAATTCTTTATCAGTTTTTAGAATATCAAATTAGGGTTCGGGATATTGTTTCATACAATTTACTCTTGCTTTTGGTTTGATCTTTCTTCTGAAATTCCGTCCGGTACTATTCTGTTCTTTTTCCAGTTTATCACTTTATTATTGCTCATAGTATAGAATTGTTAGTTAGTTTCCCGAAGCCTTAATTATCGTTTTATGCTAGCCTTTTATTCCGTTAATTTAAGCATGAATTCAGTAGTTAATTTCGTTAATTTCATTGTTGTTATCATCCCTAGTATGAGTAGCTAAATTCATTGTGCTAGGATGTAGGGGAATTATAGTGTAGGCGGCATTAGAATTAGGGAACCCTGAATCGCGTGTTGGTCGATCGACCATCCTACCTGGTCGATCGACTGACCCCGTGAGTTTTATTACGTTTTAATTGCTTTAATTGTTATTTTTGACAAATCGAATGCATGCGACTAGTTGAATGCCTAGTATTTGACCAACCCATTAGATCGAAAGATAGGGAAAGTTGTTAGACTACCAATTAAAATGACTAAACTATGCTAAGATCGAAAGATAGGTAAAGTTTAGACCTTGCAGTCACTTTTCAGAACGAAAGTTAGTATTAGTGATATTAGGGACCTGTAGCGAGATCGAAAGATGCTACCTGTGAGAGTGGACCGAGAGGACCTCTTATTTTCTCGTCTCACGTGTTTGATTCGGACCTATCTAGTATGCTGTCGCCGAAACTATAGTGAACCGACCATCCTAGTACCTTTCTTTATATTTGATTTAATACAATTCTTTAGTTTAATTTATATTTCTTTGCCTTTAGCTATAGATCAAATCAATTCAAACCCCCATATCATTGTTACCTTAGACCAGAATTGGACAACTAGAAATTACATCTGCCTCTCTGTGGTTCGACCCGACTGCCGCTAGCTATAGTTGTAGTTGGAATTATAAATTTATTTTTGACACCTCACGACGGGTATCAAATTTTGGCGCCGTTGCCGGGGAGGCAATTGTTCTAATCTTTAGTTATTTTATTTTAGTCTGTTTCTTAGTTAAAGGGACATTTCGTTCCTTAAACTATTCTCATATTCTTTTTGTAGTTTCTTCTTATGCGCAGGTCATAGGGTGGTGAGTTAGTACCTTTCAATCCTGAGATTGAGAAGACCTTGCGCGAGTTGAGACGATCATCTACAGTATTGCCAATAGAGGAAGAGCTGAGTACTCTGTCTAGTTACTACGAGAACGAGCTATACGAGGAGGATCCACAATCATCTCCTATTTCCACTTCTTCAGCTGAGACAGTCACATCTCCAGATTTTCCAGTCATGGCTGAAGAAGCAACTATAGCAAGTCACTCTGAGCCGACAGCTGCAAATCTATACAAGGGGTTCGAATTACCTGAATCTGATAGGAAATTCGAACCGAAGCCTTCCTATATCAACTTGGTTGAGAGGAACCAGTTCGGGGGAGCTGCAAATGAAGATGCAGCCAAGCATATGGAGATATTTATTGATTATTGCTGCTCTATACCCCCGCCGACCGGTGTGACCCAAGACCAGATAAAGGAGACCATGTTTATATTCTCACTCCGCGATGCTGCTAGGGAGTGGTACAGAGATCTGGACCGAGCTGCTAATGGGATCAACGACTGGAATTCTTTGGCCTTGGCATTCTACAAGAAGTACTTTTCTGCCTCGAAGACGAATGCTACTAGAGCTCAAATCACGAGCTTTAAATAGGGGCCAGATGAGAACTTTCATGAGGCATGGGTCCGTTTCAAGAAACTGGTGCGAACCATTCCACATCATGGGTTTGAGAAGTGGAACCTATGCAATCTGTTCTACAATGGGCTCTATGACAATCAGAGGGCTATCCTGGATGCGACAGCTAATGGCAGATTCCAGGAGAATACAGGGGAGACTAAGGGATGGAAGATCATTGATGACTTGGCCACCCACAAAGCTGAGTATGGGAATTCTAGGGGAAATCAAAGGAGAGCTGCTGAATCTCCTTCAGTAGCTGCATTAGAAGCTCTCACAGCGAGATTTGATAAGTACGAGTTGGGAGGAGCTTCCAAAGGAGGGATTTACCATGTAAATGCTGTTTCAGACGGTCCTTTCGTCTGTAAAAGATGTGGAGCTGAGGGACATGTTTCAGATAATTGTCCTAGTCCCTTTGAGTCTTATGCTGCCTTTCAACATTATAGGCAGACAAACACTTACTATGAGCCGAATGTCCACCCCAACTTGAGGTGGAGTAGCCAAAATGTCTTAAATCCGACTCAACCTCCACAGCAGCAATAGCAGTAGAACTATGTGCCCCCTCATAAGCAACAACAGTTCCAAAAGCCTCCGTATGTCCCACAGCAGCAACAACAAGCCCAAGGTTCTGATTTCAATGAGTTGAAGAATTTGTTGCTAAAGGAATCCCAGGCTAGAGAGGCCGGGATGAAGATGTTGGAAAGCCAAATTGCCCAATTGGCTAGCAAGAATACTACTCGAGCTCTGGGACATTTACCGACTCAAACTGATCAAAAGGAGACCCTTAATGCCATCACCTTGAGGAGTGGGTCTACCCTTGATGGGCCCATTATGGTTGAGGATGTCACTGAAAAAGATGAGGCGGAAACAAGCAAGAAGAAGGCAGTGGCAAACAAAAACAAGAAAAAGACGATCAGCAGGTATGTCAGTCAATCGACTGACATACCCGGTCGATCGACTGAAGTACGAAAAACAGTAGCTTCTGGTCCTGTTGAAGTCAGTCGATCGACTGACAGTGCTGCTGAAGGTGATTCTTTTCGTCCTTCAATGCCCGACAACCTGAGGGATCACTTGTTTCGGGGTACTACTGCCCCCAAAATATTGAGGACAGACCCGAATGTTGATGGGTCCGTTCCGGTTCCGAAGTACGACCCTTTGTCAATTAATGGTTCACATTTGAGACGGTCTGAAGAAGGGTCGAGCTACAACAAGGAGAAGGTTGTGGACTTCCAGCCTAAGTCCACCGATGCCGGCATGAGAGATTTAGAGGAGCAGGCCAAGTTGCTACTTTCAGCCCCTTATCCAGAGAGATTGGTGCTGACAAAGGAACAGGTATCATTTATCAAGTTTGAAAAGGTTATTCGTAGTTTAAATGTGCAAGTTCCTTTCCTTGAGTTAGTCAATCAAGTGCCTGCTTACACAAAATTCATGAAACAACTCTTGTCTAAAAAGAAGTCACTTGAAACTGTGCACACGGTCGCACTCACTGAGGAGACATGCTCTTATTTGACCCATACTGCACCCCTTAAGCTAGAAGACCCGGGTAGTTTTTCTGTCCCATGTAATATTGGCGCCTTTCCTATTGAGAAAGCCTTATGTGACTTAGGAGCCAGTATTAGTGTGATGCCCTTGAGTCTTGCTAGGAAGCTCAAATTGACCAGGTTTGCAGTGACCAACATGACAGTACAGATGGCTGATCGCTCTGCGGTCCAGCCAATAGGAGTCTTAGAGGAAATCCCCGTGCAAATAGGGAAGTTTTTCTTCCCTTTTGACTTCGTGGTGCTAGATATGCCCGAAGATGCCCACATTCCTATTATTTTAGGTAGACCATTTCTGCACACTGCTGGTGCAGTTATTGATGTTGGTTCGGGAACTTTGACCTTTAAGGTAGGCAAGCATTCCATTGTCTTTGCTCATACGACTAGGAAGAAAGACCCCATGTGGCCTGTCACTTGCAATACGGTTTCTGAAAAGAAATCCTATTTTATACTACCTGATATGCCTGCCTCTATTCCTACTCCTGTTGTGACACCTCCGCCCCAGATTGGGACCAAAGTGGATTCTTCTGTTTTAGATATTACAGGAGCTGGTTTGGGGAAGGAAGAGCCACATGTTGCTCCAGCTGTGAAGGAGCCGATCATTCAAAGAGGCGGTCTAGGATGCCTTAGCTATGGCACGGATGAGGAGCCCGAAGATGAGCCAGTCAAAGCAACGGAGTCTGATCTGGATACCGACGAGTCAGAGGAGGTCATTGAGTGGGAAGATGTCCGACATGTTGATCCGTTGAGCTTGACGGATGATGAATTTGACAAGAGTGCCGCTGAGAAGATGAGCACTGTTGAGGTTACCTCTTGTAGCCAGAAGTCAGTCAAGTGGGTCATTCCATGGTCGTTCTTGATCAACTATTAGTTGATTGAGACTTTTTCACAAACTATACATTTTATTTGCTTTCGTTGAACCTTTTTATTTATTGCTTTTGTGTGCGCGAGACTTCGCATTTTATTTCGGTTGCTTAGGATTTTAAACACTTTAGATGGTCACTTTGGGTTTTGCGCAATTTTGGGCGCGTATTATTGTGCATTTGCAGGTTTTTAGACCTCATTAGCTCAAGCTATTGAGCTAATTTGACGAGATCAGAAAGTCACAGCAGGTCAGCTAGTCGATCGACTGCCTCCTATGGTCGATCGACTGAGTCGCGATTTCCAGGAGCTCCTGTTGCTGTTCACCTTGGTCGATCGACTGGGTGATGTGGTCGATCGACCACCCAGAGCTGTTGTACCTGTTTTCGTTCATTCCTCTGCTGAGTTTGATCGATTTGCGGAGTCAAGGGAGTATTCCCTTCACTTTATTCTCCGTTTAATTTTTGATTTCTTCTATTTTTCATTTTTTGCACATAATTTTACCGTCCCAACATTGCTTTTTCAGTTTTATGCGTGGTATTTTCTGTCTTTTCAGGTACCTATTGGTAGCATCTGCTGCTCATTGAAACCTCCTAGCTTATTTGGTTTGGGAGGTTTCCTTTTTTTTGTCGCGCTTTAAAGTCTTGTGAATTTCTAAGCCTTACTTCATGTCCTTTATAGTTTTTCTCGCAATTCCCGTTTTCCTTTTCTTCATTACATGATTTTGCACAATGGGGACATTGTGCGATTTGGTTTGGGGAAGGGTTTTGCGTTGCATTTCATATGTTTTTGCATTCACGTTTACATTTCAGTTTGCATTGTTGTTTAATTCTTTTATATATATAAAATTCAAAAAAATTGATAAAATTTCAAAATTTCAAAAAAATGCACGTTTATTTTTGCATATAGGTCGAGTCGGAACGGTAGTATTTCAATGATGACAGTGCATTTTCAGCTGTTTATGCCTAAGCCTTGCTAATTGACATGTTATTAGTAGAATCATATATGCATAGTCTATGAGTTTTCGTTACATTCTTGCTGGACTTGAGACTTGACTTTGATTTTTGGCAAACTACATCATATTTTCTTAGGATTTAGAGCCTATAGCTGGTGACATCTATGACCGGTTTATCTAGGATGTGAGTAGTTACTCCTTATGAGACATGTTACATCAATGTGCATAAATATGAATTTGATCTGCTTAATACCTGTATGCATTCGGTTTGTGGTTAGTTGACACATGTGGAAGAGGCTTCCCTTTTCTCATTTTACCCATAAGCTCCACACTGCCAAAAATAGCCTTTTTGTCCCATTACTACATCCTACATTTAGCCTGCCCTTGTCAAGCTAGTAGTTTACGTTCTGGGATTGTTACTTCGTTTTGGTAGCATATGCTCATTCTGAGATGAAAGTTGGAAAGATGGAAAAAGGAAAAGAAAGAAAGAAAAAAAAAAGAAGAAAGAAAAATGAATCGAAAAAAAAAGGAGAAATGAGTGTTGTACTGTAGAGGACGGTCGATCGACTGGCATCATTGGTCGATCGACTGGAGTCCGAGAAAAAGAAAAAGAAAAATCAATTCGCATGATTCAAGTCTTTATTCAAATGACGATTTTTGCTCCCATGTTTCATTTATATCTTATGGGGTGTTGATTGATTATAATTATTTCGTAAATTGTGAGTTTTGTGCTTGCTATAGCACCGTGTTAATTGAAGTTTGAGCAAGAAATGGATATTGTCATATGGTTTTGTTACGGTACTAGCTTGATCACCTGTACCCCCACATTCCTATAAATGTTTTGCCTTTCCTGCCCATTACCTCACATATCCCATATATACCTCGGCATGTGTCATGGTCATTTGTTCGGTTGGAATGCATATATACGGTTGTAGAGATCATTTTCATATTATATTGCAGGCATGTTCTTATAGGTCGTAGTAGATGAGTGTCACTAACAAAATGAATTCTTTCTATCTTTCACATATATTCACCTGTATTTATTGAGTGATTTGAGCGACCCGTGAGAGTCCAATTTGATAAGTCTCTATAGTCAACGGTTCAGCAGTTTTTAACGACTCTATAACTCGTTTGCATGATTCACATCTCTAATTGATTGTTGGTTGTGCATTAAATCGGTTTAGGCTATTCAATTGCATTTCGCTCTGAGCTTGAACTCGTTCCTTTAGATCGAGTCTAGTTCTTGCTTGGGGACAAGCAAGGGTTTGGTTTGGGGAAGTTTGATGCGTGTCAATTATATGATGTTTTACACCCCATTTTACACGCATTTCAGAGCTCAATTGCGTAGTTTTATGCTACTATTTGCCCCATTTCGTCTACTTTCGTATTTTTATGTAATATTGCAGATTTATGCGGAAATGAGTAGATAATGAGCTAAATCCGTCCCCGAGTATCTTGCACTGCATTTGACATGAAGTATTTGCTTAAGGAACGAGCTTGGTGCGCATTTCGAGGCCCGAAAGACAAATCCACGAGAAGTTAGAAGCGGACTACCAGCTAAACCAGTCGATCGACCGGCCTTCTTGGTCGATCGACCGACCTTCTAAGTCGATCGACCAACCCACGACAAACAGAAGCTACTGTTCAGTATGCCCAGTCGATCGACCGGCTTCAGTGGTCGATCGACCACACCGCTATTCTGACGTGAATTAAAAGATCGGGGAATTTGAAGCCCATAGTACATTAGGTTTTGGAATAAGAATTACGTGGTATTCTATATAACATAAGTTAGGTATACAGAAGAGGCATCCAGTTTTATACATTCAGTTTTTCATTAAATTCTTTATCAGTTTTTAGAATATCAAATTAGGGTTCGGGATATTGTTTCATACAATTTACTCTTGCTTTTGGTTTGATCTTTCTTCTGAAATTCCGTCTGGTACTATTATGTTCTTTTTCCAGTTTATCACTTTATTATTGCTCATAGTATAGAATTGTTAGTTAGTTTCCCGAAGCCTTAATTATCGTTTTATGCTAGCCTTTTATTCCGTTAATTTAAGCATGAATTCAGTAGTTAATTTCGTTAATTTCATTGTTGTTATCATCCCTAGTATGAGTAGCTAAATTCATTGTGCTAGGATGTAGGGGAATTATAGTGTAGGCGGCATTAGAATTAGGGAACCCTGAATCGCGTGTTGGTCGATCGACCGTCCTACCTGGTCGATCGACTGACCCCGTGAGTTTTATTACGTTTTAATTGCTTTAATTGTTATTTTTGACAAATCGAATGCATGCGACTAGTTGAATGCCTAGTATTTGACCAACCCATCAGATCGAAAGATAGGGAAAGTTGTTAGACTACCAATTAAAATGACTAAACTATGCTAAGATCGAAAGATAGGTAAAGTTTAGACCTTGCAGTCACTTTTCGTAACGAAAGTTAGTATTAGTGATATTAGGGACTGTAGCGAGATCGAAAGATGCTACCTGTGAGAGTGGACCGAGAGGACCTCTTATTTTCCCGTCTCACGTGTTTGATTCGGACCTATCTAGTATGCTGTCGCCGAAACTATAGTGAACCGACCATCCTAGTACCTTTCTTTATATTTGATTTAATACAATTCTTTAGTTTAATTTATATTTCTTTGCCTTTAGCTATAGATCAAATCAATTCAAACCCCCATATCATTGTTACCTTAGACCAGAATTGGACAACTAGAAATTACATCTGCCTCTCTGTGGTTCGACCCGACTGCCGCTAGCTATAGTTGTAGTTGGAATTATAAATTTATTTTTGACACCTCACGACGGGTATCACTAGGCCATGTTCATTTGGATTAAAATGACTTTCAGCTCAGTTTAGCTCTCATTATATTTTCAGTTGAGAAAAGTTAAGCTCCTGTAAATTCACCCGCAAAAAGTTTAGTTCAACTCATATAAGTTCAGTTTAGAAAAGTTAAGCTCAATTCATACCCAGTTTTCTATAAGCTAAGCTCCCGTAAGTCCAATTTAATTCTTATAAGTTCAATTTAGAAAATTTAAGCTTCATAAGTTCAGTTCAGCTTTTATATGTTCAATTCAGAAAAATTAAGCTTCTATAAGCATGGCCTTAGAGAGTTAGAGTATTATTACCTTATAATCATAGGATATTACAAATTGGCCCGGGCATCGTCCGGGCATTAAATCTAGTATATAACTAAAGGAGGCTTTTTTTTCTCATTATACTATCAGTATTAGAATTAGGAGATAATTAATTATTTACAATTTTTCTATTATAATTAGGAATACAATTTTTCTATTAGAAATGAGGATTAATTAATTATTTTACAATTTTCCTATTAGAAATAGGAGATAAATTAACAATTTATTAAGGCTTTTTTTTCCTAATTATACTATTAGAATTAGGAGATAATTAATTATTTACAATTTTTCTATTATAATTAGGAATATAATTTTTCTATTAAAAATGAGAATTAATTAATTATTTTACAATTTTCCAATTAGAAATAAGAGATAAATTAACAATTTATTAAGGCTTTTTTTTCCTAATTATACTATTAGAATTAGGAGATAATAATTATTTAAAATTTTTCTATTATAATTAGGAATATTATTTTCCTATTAGAAATGAGAATTAATTAATTATTTTATAATTTATTATTAGAAACAGGAAATAAATTAATTATCTACAATTTATTAATATTAAAAAATTATTCAGTAGTATTTGGTCACTTTTTATTAAATTAGAAGGAAAAAACCTTTGATATATTTATAATATCCAATTTTATAACAACTTCCGATTAAAAAAATGAGGTATTATGAGGCTAAAAAGCCCTATGCCGAACTGGGTTGTGACAAATGTACATACATAATATGTACAACATGGAATTTACTCATGTAAAGAGTAAAATGAACGCTGAAATATATGCCTCTACGTTTTTGTTATTGCTAATGTCATATTTAATTATACATAATACGAAGTTTATTTTTCAAATGTCATATGTATTTCTCCTACTAATTTTAAAGTTATTTCCCTGACAATACACTTCAACTTCTATGGATAATTTATTATTATATTATTTACATTCATTTGTCATTATATAAAAGTATATTAACCAAAATTTAAATAAGATATTCATAAATTATTGATAAGTACAAAGTTTGATATCCATTTTTCAAGGAGTATTAAAAGATAAAGAAAGTTGCTGCTAATTTGGCGAATCGAAATATCATATTATGACAAATGAGTAAATGTTTTGAAAAACTTTATTGTGCGATTGTTTTACAATTTAAAGTAAAAATGGTACCACGAGTAATAAAATATATTTGAATGAGGCTTGAAGGTAAATTAGATACACTTATTATAGAAATATGTATAAAGTTAAGATTCAATTCAAGCAACGATCAACATTAAAAAAAAGTCATGAAAAACACATAAAAGGGTAAGAGTAGTTTTTCCCTAACATAGTGAAGACCGTCTCTCTCAAGCTTTTCTTCTGACAAATTTACATGCATAAAAAACGATACTATTCAATTATATGGAGCAACTAATTATTGTTGATGCTATAATTTTTTTTTTTTCTTTTTGTAAATTGAGCACATCATCACTATAATTTAGGGAGAGATACGAATTGGGGAAGGGTGAGACATATTCATCATGTATAATACGATGCTTTAACCACCTTTAGCAAAAATATAAAAATAAATGAAAAAATTTAAACCTAAAAGGAGTCATGTACTTGCCAACTCTTCTATAGTTCTCTACCTCATTAATATTCTTATGAAGTTTATGACATTTATTTCATATTAATAAAAAAAATGATTATAGTGCTTCGTACAATTTATGATTTATAACTTTTAGTTAACTTATTTGAACTTGCTTAAATTTATATATTTTAAGTGAAGAATATTAATTATAAATATGATAAAGATAAAGTTTTATCTTTAATTTCCTCAGAGATAAAAAAACTCAATTTTTATTTTCTTATAATATACTAATTAAAGGTCATAATATAAAACATGAAATTACACCACAATCTACTATTTCAATATGTCGATGAACAACACTCAAAATAGCACATTTGTTATTTAAATAGTGTAAAAAACTCTCAAAATGCTAAAAAAAAATGTTCAATCTGTCGTTAACAAACAAAACCTAAGTTTCTGCATTTTTTTTGTCATGTTCAACTTAATCTTTACGAGATGTAAAAATGATGAAGTTTAGATAGTAGCGGTTAGTTTTCTGTTAGTTAGATGAACTTTCTAAGAGAGACATGAAAGCTTTGCATTTTAGACCGTTTTATGTGTGAACCGAAGGGATTAAATAGTGGACTAAAGGTTGTTTTGAGTGGGAATGAGGTTGATTGCGACGAGTTGGTTGACTAAAGTTCTTCCTTACTAGATCTAGAAAGGGGATAATAATTATGAGATAATAAAATTTGAAGAAAAAAGGACAATAAAAATGAGATGGAAGTAGTAAGATTTATTTATGCAAAATGAAATAAATAGAAAAGTTCGTGTATATATATAATATTCAAACTTATTCAGTTTACAAACATAGTACCCAAACACTTTGTTTGAGTATCTGGAATGGAGTTAGGGGAGGGGACGAGAAAAAGACTAGGAAGGGAAAGAGAGAGAGATAAGAGGGAAGATTGCTTCTTAAACTTCTCTTTGTTAAAGGAGAAATAAATTGTCTTCGATAAGGGAGATGGGGATCCATATCATCTAGAGTAAAGATTGGTGTTTCATGGAGGTGAATGTGATTTATGACTTCTTAGATGTAAAACGTGGCAGAAAGGTAGTGATAGTGGTAGTGGATTGGAGGTTGTTTCAAGTAATAGTAAGAACTAATCACAGTGGCTGATGTTTTATTTTGTGGGTAAATTAGTGGGGTGGAGGGAGGGTGCATTTGTGGAGGGTGATGAGTTTAACGAGGATAGTTGGTAAGGGAAAAGACTAGGTCGTTAAATGCTAGAATTAACCTATCAAATTAACAATTTATAAACCAAACTCAACTTTACACTATGCTATTAAGGATAGTAGTAAAGGGAAGTAAGGGTCGAACCCAAGAGAAGGTATTTAAGACTAAAAACTTGAATTGTAAACTATTGTCTACTAAGTAGGTCTCTACTACTAATTAAGATCCTAATGACAATTTAAACTTAACAAAAGGCACTAATCACAAACAATGGGTATTAACAAAGGTCAACTATTAGGAAACATAGATGAAAAAGGGTTGGTTTTGGGAAACAAACATGGAAAAATGAGTAAAGATTGGAGATCTTCCTATTGAGACAATTCCACAAACAACTAGTATGCAAGATTTAATATAAAGGGGAAACTTGATGTAATTCTCTCTTAGTAACCCAACAATGGTAAAGCTTGACTCTTTTTTACTCTTACAAAAATCTACCCAATACTATCACCTCAAGATGTTGATACATGCAAATTAAACCATCTACACATATCCTTCAAACTTAGACAACAAGTCATTAAACCATGAAAAGAGACTAAGCATGAGCATTAAGAATTTACCAAAAGATGAAGCTAGGATCAATTCCTCATAAGATTAAACCATACAAATGAGCAAAAGATATGGACTTTCCTATTTGTTGTATGAATCCTTTAAACCAAATCAAAAAACAACAAACTTGCTTCAACAATCCCAACTAAATTAAACCATTTCCTTAGGATTTGCACTAGTCAAGTAAATAACATGCAAGGATGGCCAACCCAAACATTCAATTACTCAACATAAGAAATTAAGCTCAAGAAAAGAGCATTAGATAAATTAAGAGAGGTTTAAGAGTCTTACAATACCAAAGTTGGATACTTTGATCAAATTACATCAAGCAAAGGAAGATTTAGCCTTCCATAGTTTGCTTACAACCCAACTTATGTAGAAAGATTGCAATGAGAATGGAAATGATTAAGGTCTAATTATTACAAGATTAAAAGCAAAGCATAACCTTTGATGGTAAGGAGGTGAAAAAAGGGCTCCCAAAACCTAATGCAAAACATGTATTTATAGTCTAAAAACAAGGCATAGGAAAATGGGCTTTCAATAGGAACATATGACGGAATTTAGAATCTCGTTTCCAGCCAAAACGGCAGTCTGCCGTGGTCTTGGCAGTCTGCCATGGCAGATTGCCGTTATTTTTGGCAGACTGCGGTTTTTCCTGTGGCAGGAACTTGCGAGAGACATAACTCTATCGTTTATTGGTCAAATAAGGCATGTGACCTACCGTTGGAAAGCTAAGATCACAAGCTTTCACCTCCACTTGGCCTTGCATCGATACGAGCTCTAGAACTCCAGATATACGCATTTGAAGTTGGCCCTTGTGAAACCAAGTTCTCAATTCTTCATTTTTGCTCTTGTTTGTATTTGTCAAGGCTCCAATTCTTCCATTAGCTTACTTTTCTTGACCTTTCACTTGTTCCTTTGGCTTACCTTTTGCTCTTCTTCTTCGCCTTGGTTGACCGTGGTTCGGGTTTGACTTGTGAGTCGGTTTGTACAAAATGATTCCTTCATCTCAACTTACCAATATGAAGTACTTGAATTACCTTGAGTACCTTGAGATGTAAATACCAACAAGTTCAAATGATCCAAATTACAACCAAAGTGGATTCACCGGAGAATACAACGATTAACACTCAAAACCGGCTTTGTGACAAGTTTATTCAACTAAAACTACCTAATTAGGCCGACACTATTTGACTCTATCAATAGTGATAATAAATAAGGTTATTTATCAGCAAAATATCGCTTGCATTAAAACATATAGGTAACATGAATAATAACAAGAAACCTCAAAAGGTCATACTGATAAACTTAATCTTGACCTCATCAATCCAAATTAAAGTAAAATCTTAATTCTAAGAACATTGTCGAGAGCAAGGGTTAGTTTCCATTGGATTGTGGATTTTTCTTGATGTAGAGGTTTAGTTTTTCACTTGGTTGGATAAATTTGAGAGAAGTTTTGAAGACAAGGATCGATCTTTCAAGGGATGAGATTGTTTTAGATCATGTGTGTGAATAGAGAAGAAAAATAGGGGTCTTCGTGAAGGATTTTGTTTCAAATGAGCAGATGGGGGGCAAGACTACTGTTATAGGGGGGGTGTCATAAGCAGCCCCAACCATGTAGTATTGCGTTGGAATTTGGTTCACATTCAAAGGTACGTCTATAGTTTGACCGGAAAATATAACATTTAACTACCTGTAAATGTTTTTACGTAACTACCATTTGACCCAACAATGATTAAATTATGATTGTTATTCTAAAGAAGGAGATTTATCATTGAGTTGATTATGCAAAGTAGATATTATTGTTTTACTTGACCAATTGAAAAATAAACAGGTATTAATGAACAAATTATAAAAACTATCAGTACAAGTATCATATATATATATATATATATATATATATATATATATATATATATATATATATATATATATATATATATATATATATATATATATATATATATATATATATAGCGAGGATCCTAGTGAGTTTGCCACTTTTCGTGAGTTACCCCCGCATATATATACAATTGATCTAACAAAACTAATCCTCACAATCAGACGTCACAAAAACAAACAACTCCTTCTCTCTCTAAATTACCTACTTTCGTTTCTCTGTTTTCACATCAAACAAAAAATATGGAAAATCAATTAAAATCTTCCATGATCATTAACAATTTCATCAAAATTTTCCCAGTTTTTTTTGTAATTCCATACGATTACAACAAATTCATTCACAGTTTCAAGTATTTCAATTGAAAACAACAGATTTTCTTTAATTAATAGTCAAATTTCGGAAAACCCTAACACATCAAATCAAACGAAGGTATGAATATTATTTACGATTTCTTAGCTAATAATCGAATTACTTCAGTGATTTTCTCGTAGCTATTGAAATTCAATACCAATTGTAGTCAGATTTCTATGATTTTCAAGAGAATGATGAATTATGATGATCAAATGTGATGATCAATCTCTTTCTCATCAAAACGGCGATGAATTCAGGTGCAAATATGTGTAATTCATATGAATAATCTTGTTTTTCATTACGTTGATTACTTTAGTTATGTTATTCGTCATTAATTACAACAAATTATGATAAGATTTCATTATTTCTGGGTAATTTGCAGGTGGAATGACGTTGAAGAGGAATAATTGATGCTCAATTGAATAGTTGACGCCGTGTAATGGAATAACCGATGTTGTATGATAGAATAACTACGTTATTGTAATAAAATTACTTGTTTGCTGAGAATAAAAGTTCTCTGATATGTATGGTTATTTTAATGTAGAAACTCAGTTATTGTAATGAATAAACGTAGTTATTTTATAGTTAACTCAGTTGTTTGTTGAGAAAAATGTTCTCTTGTATTTATAGTTATTCTAATATATAAACTAAGTTATTGTAATGAATAACTCATGTTATTGTATTGAGCTGAAACTCAAATATAGCCAGTTTTTTATCTTTTGTTTATATATTTTCATCATGTTTTTTGAAAAACTGACCATTTTCAATAGAATAATTGATTTTCTTCAATTAAATAATTGAGATTTAGTGAGGGTTGATTACAAAAAATTCTGATAAGATTTCATTATTTTTTGGTGACTTGCAGGTAGAATGACATTGGAAAAGGATAATTGATGCTCAATGGAATAATTGACGTCGGGGTTTAATATAATAACTGATGTTATATGATAGAATAACTACGTTAGTGTAATAAAATTACTTTTTTACTGAGAATTATATTCTCTGGTATGTATAGTTATTTTAATGTAGAAGCTCGGTTATTGTAATAAAGAAACATAGTTATTTTATAGTTAACCCAGTTGTTTACTGAGAATAATGTTCTCTGGTATTGATAGTTATTATAATGTATAAAGTCAGTTATTGTAATGAATAACTCATGTTATTGTATTGAGCTGAAACTTAAATATAGCCAATTTTTTTATCTTTTGTTTATATATTTCATATTGTTTAATTGAAAAACTGACTATTTTCAATAGAATAATTGAGTTCTTTCAATGGAATGATTGAGATTGGTCAATACAATAACTAAGTTAATATAGCCCTTCCCGATTTGTTGAGCGTGCTTTAGAAGAAGAAGGCGAGGAAGATGAATAAAAGTTGGATGATAAAAAGCGGAAGAAGATGAATTGCAATCTGAATTTGACATAAGCAACACTTTTTTACAACATAAAAATAGAGTAATTACATCAGCGCCGTATAATAATTTTCCTAAATTATTACAATAACCGTGACTGAAGTTTACAATAACTGTGATTGAACTTTACAATAATCGGCCATGATTGAACTACTGTTTACTTTGTCTCATACTTCATCCCTGAAGTTAAACATTGACAAGAAGTTGTCTTGATGGTGTTTTTCCCCATTCTTCCCAATGAGAACCATGTCTAGCTGATGAGGGTTGAACTAGCAAAAAGTGAAAGCTCGCTGAAAGAAATAAAAGCAAAGAATGACGTAAGTTGAAAATTACTATGCAACTGAAATATAACTGGTTATTTCAGAGAAATAATAATGTACCAAAAAAACTCAACTACATCAAAATGCACCATTGTTAATATAAGATACTCTAAACAACTTCATTGTTCTGCCACCTATATACATTCATAATAGTTTGATTGAACAACTAGAAACAACAACATCCAATTCAAAAATCAGGTGCAAAAACGCAAAATACAATTGCAAAACCCTAAAATTATTCGAAAACGAAAAACAATGTCATTTAACAACACAAATACAATAAATTGAACAACATAATGAAGATAACTGAATAAATTGAAGATTACACACATAAATTCAAAAAAAAGAACAAGAAGATGAAATGCGAAATTGAAAACATTCAATCGGAAAAAAATGAGAAACTGTGAAGATAGAGAAGATGAAGGAGAAGAAAAATTGAACACATTCAACCGAAAAAAAATCATTACAAAAAAGAAAAGAGTTACCTACAAAATACAATAACTGAATTAGAATAATACAATAACTCGGTTAAAGTAATACCATAACTGTTATTTACAGATTAACACAATAAACAAGAAATAACTACAAAATACAATAACTGAGTTTGAATAATACAATAATTCGGTTAAAGCAATACAATAACTAACACCAGCAGACAAAGTTCGTGGTGGTAACACATTTAAATCAAAAACCCTAAAATTTATCAAAGATACAAAATAACACAACTGAATAAGAAAAAACTTATGAAATAGCTTACAAACAACATGAAAATGGACAAGATCGTTTAGAATTCTCATATTAAACTCAAAACCCTATATATTATTGGGAAAATAATGAGAAAACAAGCAATTTAACAACAAAACATAAGTGCAGACGGACATACAACGAATCAACACAAATGAAAAGGATATTAGATAAGAACGATAATGAAAACGCACCAATCAGATCTAGAAAACAAAATTAGTACTTATATATAGTGAAATTGAAGAGAAATACTAACACTACTACAAATGCAGGCAACTACAACGCCCCTTTAACAACGATTATTCACGAAAATCACAATAGACGTTGTAGAATGTATGGCGCGAATTTTACTAAAATGAATTACAACGGGTATGGTTATAACAACCGTTGTTATAATTTTTAACAACGGGTAACACATGCACAACCGTCGTTAATAATTTGGCGCAAAATTGACGCAAATTTAGTGAAAAGTAATCACAACGGTTACTTTTGAAACCCGTTGTTAAAACTTATTTGACAACGGTTGTTGTTTTACAACCGTTGTTAAAACTTATTTAACAACGGTTGTTGTTTAATAACCGTTGTCAATACCTTCCATACTATAAACCACACAAACACAAATGCACTGACCACAAAACACAAACCTTAATACCCAAACACAAACACAGCAGACAAACACAAACACAAACACACAAAACACACACTTTCTCATCGTCTCTTTTCTCTCTTTTCTCATCGTCTCTTTCTCTCTTTCTCATCGTCGCTTTATCTTTCTCGCCATCCTTTGTTGATTTCATCGTCTCTTACTTTCTCTAATTATCAGGTAAATCTCGCCGTCCTTTGTTGGTTTCATCGTCATTATTTTCTTTTTCTAATTATTTCATTTGCATGTGTATGTGTTTTTATCGACCATTATGTTATTTCTTTAAGTATTATTCGCTTAATTAGCTAGTAAAACAAATTAAATAAACTAAAACAAAGAAGAAGCAAGATGATAGAGAGGAATGCATGATAAACATAATATATATATATATATATATATATATATATATATATATATATATATATAAATATATATATATAAATACATAAATAAAAAAAAAATTACATTAATAAAAATGCAATTCTTATATTTTCATAGAGGGTTTTATTCTCCTCTATGATATCCGTCCTCTCCTCCTTGGCTATTTGGAGGTTCCGTTCAGCAGTTGCTATATCATCATATAGCCGCAATCTTTCGCTCTGTCAAGCCATCTTCTTTGGCGTCCTTCAGTATGGATCGAGCATCCGCAAGGTAGCTCCTGAAACTTTCCTCAATGTGGAGCAACCAGCGGATAAAACTGTTGTTGTTCTCGATCATAGTAAGAGTCTTAAGGATGATATCATTCATTTTGTTGATGGAGTTTGGAGTTTGTTTGAAAGATTAAGTAGGGTTTATTTGGAGTTTGTTTTAGCAGTTAGGGTTTGGAGATGTATAGTGAGATAATGGAATGTTAGTTGAGATAATGCATGTATTTATACTAAGCAATGTGTGGTTTGAGTTGTTTTTTAATTAATATATATGTTAGGAAGTTGTGCCATAATCATCATCATATCTCTCTCTGCTGCTTCAAATCTTATTACTAACCCTTCTTATTCCATATTGTCCGTTCATATGCACAGGGATGGCAGTAATAATGCATGCATCGGAATTATAACGGGCCGTAATTATGCATGCATCTAGTAATATTTAATTTAATTTTTTTTATTTTTTAAGAACAAACAACAACGGTTATTTATAAACAACCCGTTGTCTTTAGTTATAACAACGGTTTTGTATATTACAACCCGTTGTTATAACTTTCCCCCCAAAATTGAGTCACATTTTCCACAACGGGTTTTTATACTTAAAACCGTTGTTAATAGTTTTAACAACGGGTTCCTTAAGAAAACCAACCGTTTTTAAAACCTTTTATAACGGACGCTTTAACAACGTCCGCTTTTTTATATAACAACAGTTGAACGATGTCGTCGTTCTTTTTTTTTTTTTTTTTTGTACTGGCTTTTTAGTGGGAAAAAGAGGAGAGAGAGTGTGATTTTACTAATAATGAGGGACATGGAGAGAAAAGTGATTATTTATAACTCAAGCAAGATTTAATCTCAGCCATCCATCTTAGATTAGATTAGTGGTTCAGATTAAGAGGGGTAACTTACCAAAAAAACCAAACTCATATGACCCTATATATATATATATATATATATATATATATAGTATTAGGATCAAGTAAGTCCTCCTCTTACATGTGAGTCCATAAATCCTCTTTAGGACCATTGGATGGGAAGGTTGGAGGGCTGAGATTTGAAGCAAAAAATAAGGGATTATGGCCAAATTAAACCCTTTCCCTCTCTACTTTTCTAATCCACCTTAATCTAATACTAATTTACTATATAACATTTTTTCTTCCACTAACTTCTCACTCATCTCTCACAATTTCAGTCCCCTCTCTCTCTAAAACCCAATTAATTCAAATATCTTAAATAATTCCCCCAATTAATTCACCCAAAAAATCCAAAATAAGTCACTCAAGAAATCCTCCCACCACCCACTGCCACCACCACACACTGCCGCCACCACCACCCTAACAATACACCCCACCTTTCTCTCCGCCACCAACCCAGATCTGCTCCTCCCACCACGCCAAACACCCACGTTTTTTTTAACCACCACCACTACCACGAACAATAAAAACACTAATAACAAACACGGCCAATAGCCTCTTCCAATGCCGCCACCACCACCAACAACGAACACCAAACACCATCACCCGCCTCCCCCAAAGTTTTTTTTTAAAAAAAACTAGATTTACTAATAGACGATGGTTAGGGCGTTGGTGTTTGTGTGTTTGACTGGTGCCGTTGAGGGAGAAGGTGCGGTGATGGGTGGATGTAGGTGGCAGCGCGCGAGAATGAGGGAAGAGGGAGTAGATCTGAATTTTTGCCAAAATCAAAAATAAGATGTTTTACTTGTAAATAGTAGATCTGAGTTTTTGAAAGTCAAATTTTTGTTACGTTGTGTCTTGTAAATTTGTCTTTAAATCACTTGTAAATTTGTCTTTTTTTAAAAAAAAGTGATGTACACCACAAACAATAACAACACTAATAAGACGTTTCATCTCAAGCCTTTTTTTTTTGTTTTTTTGGTCTTCTCAGATCTAGGTGTTTCATTTTTATCGTTTTCCAGATCTGATTTTTCTTTTCTTTTTTTATTTTTATTTTTTTTCGTTTTCGTGTATTTTTCTTTAGATGCTAAGTTTCTTAATGTAGATGATGGCGTTGTTGTGTTTTGTTACACCCGACGCGGTTTGGTTTATTGTTGGTGTTTTTGTCATTATTAAAGATCTGAAGGTTAATGGTTTTTGTGGAGTGTTTTACAAAAATTCAAATTTATTTTGTGGTGTTTTGGGTTTCTTCTTTAATTAAAATTACACTTTTATCTATTAAAATTACACATTTTCTCCATTAAAATTACACATTTTAATTAAAATTACACATTTTCTCCATTAAAATTACACTTTTATCCATTAGAATTACACTTTTCTCCATTAAAATTACACTTTTATCCATTAAAATTACACTTTTATCCATTAAAGTTCTATTATTAAAGTTACACTTTTCTCCATTAAAATTACACTTTTTTCTATTAGAATTACATTTTTCTCTGTTAAAATTACATTTTTTCGTGTTAAAATTACACTTTTTTCCGTTAAAATTACACTTTTTTGTGTTAGAATTACACTTCTGCTAAAATTACACTTTTTTCCGTTAAAATTACACTTTTTTCTGTTAGAATTACACTTCTTCTGCTAAAATTACACTTTTTATCCTTGGAATTACACTTTTTTTTTGCTAGAATTACACTTTTTTTCTTTTAAAATTATACTTTTTTCTGCTAGAATAACTCTTTTTTCTGCTCAAATTACACTTTTTTCTGTTAGAATTACACTTCTTCTGCTAAAATTACACTTTTTATCCTTGGAATTACACTTTTTTTTTGCTAGAATTACACTTTTTTCTGTTAAAATTATACTTTTTTCTGCTAGAATAACACTTTTTTCGGCTAAAATTACACTTTTTCTGCTAAAATTACACTTTTTTTCTGTTAAAATTATACTTTTTTCTGCTAGAATAACACTTTTTTCGGCAAAAATTACACTTTTTCTGCTAGAATTACACTTACTTCTATTGGACTAATGTTACACTCTCAATGGACTTGGTCATATTCTCATATTCTCATTGGATTAATGTTACACTCTCAATGGACTAAAATTACATTCTCAGTGGACTGAAATTATTCTTTTCTGGACTAAAATTACACTTTTCTGGACTAAAATTACATTCTCCTTGATTAAAAATAACAATCTCACTGGACTGAAATTACACTTACCTGGACTAAAATAACACTTTTTGACATTAAAATAACACTCGTAAAATGCTAAATTACAACAACTTGTGATAAAATTACAAAAATTCAAAATATTATTCGTTAAAAATCACTCGGAAAAGATTGAAGTTAAACTTGTAAAACGCAAAATTCTCGTAAATATTCCTTAAAATTACACTTTTTGTTGTTAGAATTACACTCGTAAAATCCTAAAATGTCGAAAACTTGTCTCGAAAAAAAAATGAAAAACCGAACGAGGAAAAATGTTAACAAAATTTTCACAAACTTTGAAGTATAAGACAAAAGGTGGTGATAATTGTGTATGATAATGAATTAGTGAATGTATTACTAAAACTAGAGAGAGAAGTAAATTAATTAGTGTTAAGTGTGTTTCTTGCTTTCAATCTCAACCTTCCACCATGCATGATCCAAGGGTTGTGGGAGGGACTTATGGACTCAAAAGATATAAAGGACTTAAGAGAACTTTTATATATATATATATATATATATATATATATATATATATATATATATATATATATATATATATATATATATAGAGGAAGGATCAACTAAGGTCCATAGATAAAATAAGTCCATAAGTCCTATTGTGAGCCATTGGATGGAGGGAGATGGATGGCCAAGATCAACCTCCAAAAGTGTGTTTATGTACTAATATCACTCATTCTCTCCTCATTCACTAATCCTTCTAATTAATCACTAATTCACTATAACTTCTTTTCCTCTCATCCATTTCTCTCATATATCACACAACTCATCTTCTCTCTAAAACCCCAAAAAATAAAAACCCAAAAAATCCAAATAAATAAAAAACCCAAAACCCAAATAAATAAATAAAACCCAAAAAATCCAATTAAATCAAAAAACCCAAAAAATCCAATTAAATCAAAAAACCCAAATAAATCATTCATTCTTCTCTTCCTCATTCACCACCACCCACCACTATCCCACCCGACACCAACTCACCGCCCACCACCGCCGCTACCGCCGCCACCGCACGGCCCCCATCTTTTTTTTTTTTTTTTTTTTTTTTTTTTTTTTTTTTTTTTTTTTTTTTTTTTTTTTTTTTTTTTTTTTTTTTTTTTTTTTCGTTTGGTCTTTATTTTCATGTTTTGAGTTGTTTTTTCAATTCATTTTTTTGTTGTTGTCTTTTATTTTCTTTTATTTTGTTACTTCTCCTTTTTTATTCATTTTCTCAAATCTCTTCTTGTTATACTTTTTTTTAAGATTTCGGGTTTTAAAACTTGTTATTTGGTTTATTTTAGATTTCGGGTTTGGTTGGGTTATTGGTTTTTTGGTTTTATTATTGTTATTTGGTTTTTTGTTTTTGTTATTATGAGTTTTTTTGGTTTTTGTTATTATTTTTTTTTTCATATTTATTGTTTGATTTTTTTACTATTTACGACTAAAGTTATACATTTTATGACCAAAGTTATACAAAAAAAGACTAAAGTTATACAAAAATTGGACTAAAGTTACACAAAAAATTGGACTAAAGTTATACAAAAATGAACCAGAGTTATACAAAAATGAACCAAAGTTATACAAAAATGAACCAAAGTTATACAAGAATGGACCAAAGTTATACAAAAATGGACTAGAGTTATACATCAAAGGCCTAAAGTTATTTTTTTTTTTGACTAGAGTTATACATCAAAGGCCTAGAGTTATACATTGTATGTCTAGAGTTATACAGATTGTGACTAGAGTTTTACATCTTTTGACTAGAATTATAAATACTGTGACTAGAGTTATACATTAAATCCCTAGAGTTATACATTATATGCCTAGAGTTATACATCATATGCATAGAGTTATACATTATATGACTAAAGTTATACAAAAATGGACTAAAGTTGTATAACTTTAGTCATATAATGTATAACTCTATGCATATGATGTATAACTCTAGGCATATAATGTATAACTCTAGGCATTTAATGTATAACTCTAGTCACAATATTTATAATTCTATTCAAAAGATGTAAAACTCTAGTCACAATCAGATAACTCTAGACATACAATGTATAACTCTAGGCCTTTGATGTATAACTCTAGTCCATTTTTGTATAACTTTGGTCCATTCTTGTATAACTTTAGTTCATTTTTGTACAACTTTGGTATACTTTTGTATAACTTTAGTCCATAGTTGTATAACTTTAGTCCATAATTGTATAACTTTAGTCCATTTTTGTATAACTCTAGTCCTTCATATGTATAACTTTAGTCCATATTTGTAAAACTTTAGTCCAAAATTGTATAACTTTAGTCATATAATGTATAACTCTATGCATATGATGTATAACTCTAGGCATATAATGTATAACTCTAGGCATTTAATGTATAACTCTAGTCACAATATTTATAATTCTAGTCAAAAGATGTAAAACTCTAGTCACAATCAGTATAACTCTAGACATACAATGTATAACTCTAGGCATTTGATGTATAACTCTACTCAAAAAAAAAAAATAACAACAAAAAAACAAAAAAAATAATATGAAAAATCTAAAACAAATCTAAGGTCCATTATATATTTGAGACCATATTTTTGTATAACTTTAGTCCATAGTTGTATAACTTTAGTCCATTTTTGTATAACTCTAGTCCTTCATATGTATAACTTTAGTCCATATTTGTAAAACTTTAGTCCAAAATTGTATAACTTTAGTCATATAATGTATAACTCTATGCATATGATGTATAACTCTAGGCATACAATGTATAACTCTAGGCATTTAATGTATAACTCTAGTCACAGTATTTATAATTCTAGTCAAAAGATGTAAAACTCTAGTCACAATCTGTATAACTCTAGACATACAATGTATAACTCTAGGCATTTGATGTATAACTCTAGTCAAAAAAAAAATAACAACAAAAAAACAAAAAAAATAATATGAAAAATCTAAAACAAATCTAAAAATCTAAAAACTAGATCTAAATAAATAACAACATAATAAGTAAATAAAAAAAAAAAAAAAAAAAAAAAAACCAACAACCCAACCCAACCCGAAATCTGAAATAAACCAAATAACAATAAAAAAAAACCAAATAACAAAACCAAATTTAAATATCGTGTGTATAACTCTAATGCACATAGTGTATAACTTTAATAGACAAGATGTATAACTTTAGTCCAAAAAATCAAATAACAATAACAACCAAATAAAAAAATAACAACCAAATAAAACCAAATATGTAACACTAACAAAAAAAATACCAACAATAATAAATAACATTAAAATACCAAATCAGAAAAAAAATAAAAAAAATAGATCTAAAAAAAACACCACACAAAATTAATACCAAATAACTCATGAGAATAACAAATTATATGCATAAATCTAACAAAAAACCCGTAAATCTAACAAAAACCGTAAACAAAAACCGTAAAAAAAAAAAATGAAATACTAAAAATTAATTAACCAACACCCAAAAAAACAAAAAAAAAACAATTAACAATAAAACTGATATTGTAAGTGAATGATAACAAAAACCAAAATAACAAAAATAACCAAATAAAAAAATGAAGAACAAAAAAATGAAGAACACAAAACAAAAAAAAGAAAAAGTGAGTATTTGTGAACAAAAAAAAAAAAAAAAAAAAAAAAAAAAAAAAAAAAACAAAACCAAAACAAAAACAGGCGGCAGGATTGATGTGTGTATATAGGCATAATATAGTTGACTTTTGAATGTTCAAAGTAAAATGAAATATAAACGAGAATATTGAAGGAATATCCGAGTCATCTAACATTCCAACTCAGGATTTGTTTACATACGCATTGTTCACGTGTAGATTAATGAGACATAAACGAGAATCTTTTTATTGTTTTTTGGGTTTTTTTTTTGTTGATGAACAAATGAATATTTGTTTGGTTTTTGGTTTTATTTTTGGGTTTTTTTTTTGTTGGGAGAGAATGAATGAGGAGAGGGGGAGTGAATGATTGAAGAGGGTGAATGAATGAAATGGATAATGGGTGAGTAGGGAGATTAGAATGGGGAAGGAGTTATACAAGATTAGAAAGAGTTATACAAGATTAGGGAGGGAGATTAGGGAGGAGGATTTATGGCCCTTCATTGAGATGTAATCTCATCCCTCCATTCCCTTCATCCAAGAGCCCTTATAAGGACTTAGGGACTCATAAGATGTAGTGGCCTTATAAGAACCCTTCTCTATATATATATATGTATATATATATGTATATAAATATATATAAACTTCATATTGGTTTTATTTTCCTAAAAAAAAAGTATTTTATTAATCAAACACTCTTTTATTCTTATGTCAATATTATGTTAACGGGAATTATTTGTTGGCCATGCGGCATACATACAAACTTAGACATGAACGATGTACTATATGTCTATATTCCATATTATGGTGAAATTTATCACACATTATTTTAAAATCCGTGCAACGCACGGGCAAGAAAACTAGTTAGTATTTTATTTTGAACTTTCTTCTGAAATATTTAAATTTGAAATAAATGTACTTTGGAATTAATAATAAATAATATCTCCTATAATAAGATATATTATAGTCTAATATATAAATGAACACTAAATACAAGTGGTTCAATGGTAGAGAAGATGGTATGCAACCTTAAGGTTAAGGGTTCAAACCCTGGGAGAACCATTTTTTACATATAAATTGTAGCTTACTAACGAGATTGGGAGAACCATTTTTTACATATAAATTGTAGCTTACTAACGAGATGGGCCTTGAGATCATTTCACAGTTTAACAAAAAATTATTTAACAAAAACCTAGGGCACTAGGAATTGGACCTGCGACCTTTCAACGGTCAACTAAAGAGCTTACCAACTAAGCCACATAAACCTATTGATCATTTCTGTTACGTATAAAAAATTTATCCCTAAAGATTCATGGTGGGCACGTGCCCACCCGGGCCCCCTAGATCCGTCCATGGCTGTGAGCCTATGACTCCTCACATATTTCAGTTTCAATTAGTCTCCCTTGTGACGGAAGGTATCCGTCACAAGGTGAAGACGGGCCAAATCAACACCATATTTGTAACATTCCGTTTGATGTTTATGAATGTCTTGATATTGGATTTTCTAGTGGATAATATGTTAGTGAAACGGAGCTAGCAGCGTTAATGGATGGTAGTTGGTAGTGTATGTAGTTAGTGTCGGGAGAGTATATGATGTAGTTGCTACGATATCGTGAGCCATGTTGGGGAGGTAGGAATAGTTGGTGGAGTTGGTGTTAAGAGTTCATGTTTTATAGGTTGGGGTTTTATTTTGAGTTCTTAGTTGCGTTGTTGTGTCTTGGTCGAGTTAGTATGTTTGTTTTTATGTATGGGTTGAACTTCGGGGACGAAGTTCCTTTTAAGGAGGGAAGACTGTAATACTACGGTTTTATGAGTCTTTGGGTACTCTATCGAGTGGGGCTTACTCTGTCGAGTAAGTATGTTTTGGTAAACGAAACAGTGTTCTGTCTGTAGGGTACTCGATCGAGTAGCCTTGGCACTCGATCGAGTAAGCGGCACTCGATCGAGTAACTCGATCGAGTATGTTATTTACTCGATCGAGTAAGTTGGTTATCGGGTAATATTTTGACGGGTTTTGTTAATAATGCGAATTAATATATATATATATATATATATATATATATATATATAGAGGCCGGATCCGGTGAGGCCGCTAATTATGGCGAGGCGGCCGGCCTCACCATATTCCTTCATGGACTGATTTTCAATATTTATTGGGCTGGAAACTGAGGGTCATTCCTAACTTTTCTTTTGGCCCAAATATTTTCTCACACACAAAAGCCCAAATACTTTACTCTATGTCTCTAAAATATAACAAACAAAATTCTTAAGCTACAGCTTGTGAGACTACTTAATTTATCTAAGCTTCGACCTGATTTTGTGAACCCTATGCATGTTTTTGTGAATCTTGGACCTTATGTTGTGAATCTAAGACTTGAATAGGTGATTTTAGACATACATTGGCAATGGTAATTATTATATAATAATCGTATATTTATATTTGTTCATCTATGTGGGTCTCGAACCCACACCTTGCGCAATAGCACAATGCTCTACCTTTTGAGCTAATAGATGATATTGTACCAAAATTAAATTATGCATCAACAAGTAACAAAGACATGAAAACATTAGTAACTTCATG
Organism: Silene latifolia; assembly: GCF_048544455.1. Classification (NCBI taxonomy): domain Eukaryota; kingdom Viridiplantae; phylum Streptophyta; class Magnoliopsida; order Caryophyllales; family Caryophyllaceae; genus Silene; species Silene latifolia. Next base: position 55,400,329 of record NC_133536.1, read on the forward strand.
TACATGTGAAACATGACACATTGGCTTATACAAGTATTTCTTACTATGAAATTAACCAATTTAAGTCCTACCTTCACAAAATCAGGTACAGGTTTCACAAAAACAAGTTCACATAATCATGTCTAGGTTTCACAAAATCAGATCTAGGTTTCACAAAATGAAATCCAGGTTTCACAAAATCATTCTTCACAAATCAAGTCGAGATTTCACATTATCAGGTACTAAGTTCACAAAACAAGCTTCAAGGTCACAATATTAGCTCCAATATTCACAAACACTGAAAATACAAGGTCTATGATTCACAAAATAAGAAAAAGAGCAAAATAGGTGATTTCGACCATTTTATGACCAAATTTCACAATATTACCTTCTAGTTTCACAAAACAAGCTCTATATTACCTTCTAGTTTCACAAAACAAGCTATAAGATTCACAAAATAAGGTATATGATTCACAAAATAAGAAAAAGAGGAAAATAGACGATTTTGACCATTTATGACCAAGTTTCACAATATAAGGCCTAGGATTCACGAAACAAGATCTATGATTCACAAAATAAGAAAAAGAGCAAAATAGGTGATTTCGACCATTTTATGACCAAATTTCACAATATTACCTTCTAGTTTCACAAAACAAACTAAAAGATTCACAAAATAAGGTATAGGATTCACAAAATAATAAAATGAGCAAAATAGGTGATTTTGACCATTTATGACCAAGTTTCACAATATAAGGCCTAGGATTCACGAAACAAGGTCTATGATTCACAAAATAAGAAAAAGAGGAAAATAGGCGATTTTGACCATTTATGACCAAGTTTCACAATATTACCTTCTAGTTTCACAAAACAAGCTCTAAGATTCACAAAATAAGGTATATGATTCACAAAATAAAAAAAAGAGAAAATTAGGTGATTTTGACCATTTATGACCAAGTTTCACAATATAAGGCCTAGGATTCACAAAACAAGCTAAAAGATTCACAAAATAAGGTATATGATTCACAAAATAAGAAAAAGAGAAAAATAGGCGATTTTGACCATTTATGACCAAGTTTCACATTATTACCTTCTAGTTTCACAAAACAAGCTCTAAGATTCCCAAAATAAGGTATATGATTCACAAAATAAGAAAAAGAGGAAAATAGACGATTTTGACCATTTATGACCAAGTTTCACAATATAAGGCCTAGGATTCACGAAACAAGGTTTATGATTCACAAAATAAGAAAAATAGCAAAATAGGTGATTTCGACCATTTTGTGACCAAATTTCACAATAATACCTTCTATTTTCACAAAACAAGCTCTAAGATTCACAAAATAAGGTATAAGATTCACAAAATAATAAAAGGAGCAAAATAGGTGATTTTGACCATTTATGACCAAGTTTCACAATATAAGGCCTAAGATTCACGAAACAAGGTTTATTATTCACAAAATAAGAAAAATAGCAAAATAGATGATTTTGACCATTTATGACCAAGTTTCACAATATTACCTTCTAATTTCACAAAATAATAAAAGGAGCAAAATAGGTGATTTTGACCATTTATGACCAAGTTTCACAATATAAGGCCTAGGATTCACGAAACAAGGTCTATGATTCACAAAATAAGAAAAGGAGCAAAATAGGTGATTTTGACCATTTATGACCAAGTTTCACAATATAAGGCCTAGGATTCACGAAACAAGGTCTATGATTCACAAAATAAGAAAAGGAGCAAAATAAGTGATTTCGACCATTTTATGACCAAATTTCACAATATTACCTTCTAGTTTCACAAAACAAGCTAAAAGATTCACAAAATAAGGTATATGATTCACAAAATAAGAAAAAGAGGAAAATAGGCGATTTTGACCATTTATGACTAAGTTTCATAATATTACCTTCTAGTTTCACAAAACAAGCTCTAAGATTCACAAAATAAGGTATATGATTCACAAAATAAGAAAATGAAGAAAATAGGCGATTTTGACCATTTATGACCAAGTTTCACAATATAAGGCTTAGGATTCATGAAACAAGGAGAAATTAGAATTACGGTAACAACCAGTGGGTCTTGTACGGGATTCAAGGATCCCTATAGGGTTAATGGGTTGGTGTCATATAGACGACCATCTCATACATGTTTTCGTGAGATACAAAGTTACATATCTCTGACCACAAAAGCAAGTAAAGGTAGTCAGCTTGTAAAGTCATTAAGGTATTTGGAACAAAAATGCACGAAATGGAACCAGCAAACGATAACTCTACACCAACCCTGTGTTCGTAAATGCCACTTCAGGTTGATAAATATGATTATGTAATCAGAAAAATGAAGAATCAGAGGCAATCAAATTGTTACATGCTTTCCCACGAAAAGATGAAAACAAAGTGCACAATGTCGCCACTCATGAAGGTCTCCGGATGATAAGAAGCTTAACATAAAAGAAGTAAGAGATAAGAAAAATGAAACCTTGACAGTGTTGTCCTGACCACCAGAGATAACCCAGCGTCCATCAGGTGTAAATCGAATGGCATTAACCCCACGGGTATGGCCCTTGTAAGTGTGTATGCAGCCCTTTCTTCTAATGTCCCATATCTTAAGATTAGTGTCCAAAGAACCAGATGCAAAGAACTCTCCAAAGGGATGAAAGTCGACGGATATACAGTTGGATCTGTGGCCAGTGAGTGTGCGAACAACTATACAAAAAAATAATAATAATGTGATTAATAATGAATGAATAGAAAAGTTAAAGAAAAGAGTAGTTGCAAGGCAATTGATAGTATAGACATACTTACTTTTAGCCTCTTCTAAATCCCAAAGCTTGATAGTTCCAGAAGCGGCGCCAGCAGCAACCAAGAGCTCAGAAGAATCGAAGCATACGGAATCAATACCACTGGAGTGACCCGACAAAGTCTGCATCCAAAACTACATTATTAATATTCTTACTATTATAGGGTGGGTGTATTATTGTAAGTAAGGTTAAGAAAGACAAAACTTTTGCAACTAATGCATAATGCGGGCCGGTCTTATGATAGGCTTATTATGAGACTTACTGATATGAAAAAGTGTAATTGTGGAGAAGGCACTCACTCATTCCCAGAATTCATAATCATAGGTTGGAAATTAATGGGAGCAGGGACTCCGTTCACGACCAGTAGCCGGCATTGGAGGTGGATGTAGAACCGGGTATCCCATAGGTAAGTTGTTAGCTGTGTTGCAAATAATTTGGTCGAACACATAGGCATAAAAAAAATAGTCACCGAAGAAAGAGCTTTATACTGGATACACAGCGCCATTAGGAGCCCTTTCCAGAAGAGAAAGGAACCAGACATAACATAGATTTATCAAGAAAATTTGTTCAACGTAAATTTAAGGATATTACATCTCCAAAAATGGTGAAGAAGCTCTCTATGGAACGTAGCTTGCATTGAAGTGGAACTCATAGAAGTGAACAAAATTATCATCAGTCCGACTGCAATAACTATTTTTAGGCATTGCTATCCTCATGATAATCATTATATTGCTGAAAGTAAACCTTATCCGGCTCCTCTCCTTCTCTCAACCTATCCTCAAGAATTATAAACCAATACCCATAATGATCATGGCCAAGAAGACCTTCTCTAGCACAATTCTCAGTAGGAGACCAATTATTGAAGTCACCAACTAGAGCACAGTATCGTGCACCTGTTTAGTTGCAGGTATATGTGAGAAACCTTTGTAAATAAGAAGGGGGAAAGAGATTAGCATTAAAAAATATTCACCTAGATTCAACTTATTTCATGGGAAAACTTATAAACATGAACTAAAGTAACTGTGCTGAGAAACTGGTCTATCATGTGTATTCTAAACGACAATCACTCAATTTCAAATGGCATAACAGTAGAGAGAATTCCTAGCAGAATAATATAATTTTTTTTATACAAATTGCAGCCCTTATTGCACTATATCCGATACCAGAACATCCAGAAAGGCAATCTATATTATTATAACGTCACCGTGACTACATTGCAAGCATCACCAAGTTATTCGACGAACAGCATTACATTAAGAACAATAAGACAAGATTGATCTTGGTCCAAAAATGCACGCACCAAGGCAGCGTATGGCACAATGAGTCGATAGCCAAAACACCCCCCAGGTGCCTTAGGTGTGCCTTGTGCAAGTGGACGAAATAGTAGGTGTGCCTTGTGCAAGTGGACGAAATAGTAGGCATGGATAAGAATTAAGCCATTCAACATAACGAATCAATGAATAAACCATGCAACTTTTTCAACAAAAATATCCTTTCAGAAAAGGCAGCATAAAAGCAAATTCAACTGCAACGGCTATCCTCATGATACAATCACATACCAATGAGGCCTTTCTATCCTCATGATAATCGTTTACTTCACAAATTGACATCAATTACTAAGGCTAGACAGAAGTGAAAATGTGTGTAACAAACAACATAATTGCACATGAATGCAAACAGTCAGAGATCAAATAATCAACTCGTATCATATAATCATAGAACGAAAAAACAAATAAAATCAAACATCATAAATTCAAAAGAAATTACTAGTGACGGCGATCAAACCGCGCAGTTCAAACTTTGAGAAATACACCAGCTTCATTACCTCCGACTCTCGAGCAGCAAGCGCGGCCTCAATTTCTTCACACTTAACAATTTCAGACTCAATTTGCCTTGTAATCTGAATATTCGCTTCAATTTCATCATTAACCTAAAAAAAAGAGGAATTTCGATCATGTTTTGGAAATGATTAACTTCGGCATTACACTGTAGGTCCGTATCAATCAAATAAGGTTAAAATTTTGAATAATTGCTTCGATTTCATCATATAGCAATAGTGAAATAGAAACTTCGATTTATCATTTCGATTTCATCGTTAACCTAAATCGAATTAAATCTTCGATTATTTGCAATAATTTACGACATTCAACAACATAGGAATCAAATGAGATGAAAATTAGAGTAAACCTTGTCAAGCATATCCTTGAGAGTCGAAATTTGGATAAGAATTGAGCTTGAGTCGTCCATGGCGATGCTGCGTGTCAAAACCTGAACGAAAATGCTTCAAAGTTCGAATCATTGGAGCTGAGAGGTGCAACTGAGTTTTTTTTTTTTTTTTTTGGTACAAAGAAGGTGGAACTGAGTTGAAGAGAGAGAAGGAAACAAGTAAAATGAGTCGATTGAATGAGATGTTAGCTGTGCAGTGGTGGATAATATAGGGGGACACGTGGCATCATACGGTGAGTCTATAGTTATTAGATCCGACGATTTAGAATGGAACAATTGCATAAATCATCCAGAAAGGGTCTGCGTGATTCAATTTCTATATATATATATATATATATATATATATATATATATATATATATAGAGATTGGATTTGGTGATTTTGGTTCTTATGGTGAGTTGTGAGTTGGGGGAATCTCAACCACTAGATTATATTAGAGATGACTGACCAAGATCAAATCTTACATGTCATATAAAATCATTGTCATTTACTTATTTTCTCTTTTTTCTAATATTACTTTTTTTTACTTTAATTTTTTTTCTCTTTTTTTTACCTCGTGTTATTATGCTTTTTTTTACCACTTTGATTTTTGTTTTCTCTTATGTTTTTCTTTAATTTACTCATTATGTTACCTTTTTTTCTTTTTCTTTTTGTACCGGATTTTTTTTACTTGAAATTTTTTTACTCTTATTTTTTTTACCTCGTGTTATTATGCTATTATTGTGCTTTTTTTTACCTGGATTTTTTTTACGACTTTGATTTTTTTCTCTCTTTTTTTTTTACCTGGTTTTGTAAGAAACTGGCCCAGAACCGAACCCTAGCTCGTTCAAACGGATCTTGAGGAAGAAGCCTTGGAGCGTGATCCGGCCACACCTCGTCGATATATTCGAGTATAACAAGGGATTCAACAATAGGTTTTCCACTTGGTGTTGTTTAACTTGCATTGAAATATTGAATATTAACAGGTCCACATCAGTACATCATACTATTAGATTTAATATTAGAGTACCATGTACATGTAGTGATAAATTGACTAAGAATGGCAACAGATTAGAATATGGTCGAAGATAATGATGAATATGGTTCTTACAACAACCAGTAGTCAACTGTGCTTATCCATGTTCTACACGGGATAACTACAAAAGAAAGGGGCACAATAACATGGGATTTTTTTACTACTTTGAATTTTTTCTTTCTTTTTTTTGCGTGTTATTGTCTTTGTTATTAGTGTTATTGTGATGTTATTAGGTGCAACTTTAATTTTTTTACACTTTGATTTTTTTTTCTTTTTTTTAGACGTGTTATTGTCTTTCTTTATTCTCTTGTTATTTGTTGTTATTGTGATGTTATTAGGTGTCACTTTTATTTTTTTACTACTTTGATTTTTTTACTTCTTTTTTTCGCACGTTATTGTCTTTATTATTTAAGTGTTATTCCTACCAAATAAATGACAAAAGACACCAATTTTACTCTTTTATGAGAACTCAATAACACCAAAATAACACGTGATAAAAAAAGTGACACTTGCTACTTCGTTATTATTCTGCTGTTATTGTGTTGTTATTCTGATGTTATTGTGTTATTCTTGGTGTTATTTATTATTCTTTCGGTGTTATTCTAATATTATTGTGTTGTTATTGTGCTATTACTCTAGTACTTTTCCAGTTTGCACTTTGCACCTTATCCCATTTTCATGTACTTCTATGACCACCACTGATTATCAGCCACCATATTGACGTTATGTAACTGTTAAACTATTGTTTCTGTTTACGCATCTATCAGGTCAATTGTTGTCATACGCATATAACAAATTTGTATACATGTATACGTACTACCACTTTCAAGATTTCCGAACCCCTACCACCTAGTAAAACTATTTTCCAAAGCGCATATGGTAATTTTAATATGCTTCTGAATTTTTTATGGCAGAATAGTGAGGCCAATAACACCAATTTTAACATCGTCGCACAAAACCGACTCCATTAGCAGCCAAGATAACACTTTGGTGCATGTACAAAATACACTGAGATACACGGATCCTATTCGAGAAGTAAATAACGGAAATCTAGATTTCATCCCAACTTGATTAGGGACTGAGTGATGAATTAATTTGTACAGAAAAGTTGTAGCATTTATCTTCATACTGTAAGTGATACGAATTCATTTTCTTGGTCAACTCACAGCTAATTGCTAATCTTCAGTTCAGCCAACAGAGGGATTTGTTGACTAAAACTAAAAACATAAAAGAAGAACAAAGCCATTAATGTAATCAGACAACTTATCAACCAGAATTCAGTGCTACTAATAGAACATACAACTGCAATACTACATTCATTATATAATACGCTGTCTTTGATAGATTGTCTATAAAGGGACACTAAAAGAGGTTTAAGCTGAATTAAACAGGAATTAACATACAGCCACACAAGCTTGACGCTTGAAAATTTGCAAGATATTCTCAAACAAATACGACACCGCCGCTGCCGCCATATCCCGCCTCTATTGCAGACGAGGCCAATATCAAATTCATCGAATCAGGACAAATAATTTGTAACAAATAGCCGCCTATCAACAACGAATATCGTCGCGTTGCAAAATAGCGGATCAATTCCCCCAAATTCGTCAATCTATACCTCAATCAAGAATCCCTATTTTTTCGATCAATTCCCCCAAATCATCAAGTCCCACAAATATCTCCCCTTAACTTTAATCATCGTTTTTATGAGCATAATCACCCTATCAACGACCTACCTGATCACAAAGTCGTCAAAATCGACAGTACATGCGACGGCATCGTAATATCTGGGCCCGAAAATGTCGAATATTAAAAATATTATTGAATTTGAGCTTAGAATTCGGGAAATTTCAATGAGATACCATTGCCACTGCAATTTTATGCCAAAAATCCTGAGAATTTTTTTGTTTATTAATCGTTTTTTTCCACAGAAATCTGGATTTTTGTTTTGAAGGGAAATATGATGAAGATAAAATTTTTGAGGGGCTTATTTATTTTTGATGTCAGAGGCTTGGAAAGAGGAATGTCGGCATTTGTTTTATTTTTCAAATTCAATCTCAGCCGTTGATTCTCCTTTATCTAATGGTTGAGATTTGTGAGCACACAAACTCACAACTCACCGTAAGAAACAAACTCACGAGATCCCGCCTCTATATATATATATATATATATATATATAGGGCGGAGTCAGGTGCGAACTAAAGTATGGTGCGAACCGTACGAACTAACCTAACACCACCATCTTCAAAGTCAAACACGACACTACTAACTCTTATCCCTACTTTTCTTCTCTCATTCTTTTTCACCACACAACCATCGCTACCAACAGCTTTTGCAGCTGCCATCAGAAGACCGTCAAGGCACCATTGATCTCGGCACACTGGCCGGAGCTTGTCGGCGCTCTACCGGAGCTCCGGTTGCCACTTCCCAACATTGGTCACACTACCAACTTTGGCCTTTCCATTTTATCCCTTTTCCGACGCGCATCCTTGTTCTGGTCACCATGACCGTCCTCCCTTCCGTCGTCCAACCGCTTACCTTTATTTGTGGCTTCCACTCGCCTCGACAAAACCATTAATATTGCTTCCTTTTGTGTAGATCTAGTAGTTAGATCGAATTTTGAAATAACAAAAGTGAACCACGATTAATTCCGGCGAGGCGTCGACGTTGATGAAGCTGCGATGTAACAGATTATTTTCACCGGTCATTTTTATCGGTCATTTATCTTCATTTCTTTCTTCTCTTCTTCGTTCAATTGCAATTGTTTAGAAAGGACGTGTGGGGTCGTAAGGTTGTCGGTGATCCTGGTGATATTGACGCCGGCACAGAGGTTGTCAGTGATATTGCCGGCATGGTCTAGTGGCCGGTGATTTAGCTTGGTGTTAGTGGAGTGACTGTAGCCGACTTTGGAGGGGTGGCAGAAATATTGGATGAAAATGTGGTGATTTTGGCGTCTTAAGTGATTATTGTTTGGTGGAGAATTGTGCCAGTTATGGTCAAATTATTTTATTTTCTTATGAAGTCTCAACTGTCTCCCATTTTTACTGGACAAGTAAATCATTTTCAAGCAAAATATAAACAACTTGTTCAATGTAGGACTCACTACTGGTTCCTTTGCTTTGCAATTGATAATTTACCTTGTGAAAATGTGGTTTAAGGATCATCTAGAAGCAAACTCTGGATTACAGCTGCTTACCGCGGTTGAACCCTCTGAGTCACTAGAATTATGTTGTCATACAAGTTATATTTCTGCAGTTTGACATGAAAAACTACGGATTTGGCAAATCATTCCCTTAGTTTTTCCTAGCTAAAGTCTAGAAGTTGGGGTCTTTAGTCTTTCAACTGGTTGCATGGTGGAATGAGAGGAGAGCCAACTTGAGTGGCACTTTAATGACACTTGAAGATGTCTGAAAAGATATCCTTTTGTACATTTTAGTTTACTCTAAGGCTGAAATATGACTCAAATTGTTTTTTTTTTCATTGACACGGAATATTTTCGCAGTCACTACATTGTCATTTCTATGCTCTTCAAACACGCCCTGTCTAAATTGAAAGACATAGCCAGTTTACCTCTGCAATTCCATCATAAAATTTGTTAAGGGGGTAGGGCAACACTTTTGTCAGTGTGCTAAGAGCTCTTTACGATACGCAGTAATATATTATGTCAACTAGCATCATAGGTTTGATTAATTTGATTTGCTAGTCAATCTTTTGCCTCTCGGGCTAACTTGGCTTTGGTGAGTATGGTGACACTTGTTTTCCTGGAGATTTCTGAGTGTTGAGCTATTGTGTATGCAGCTTCCTACATGTCATGACTCCTGAGATATATGTTGAGGTTTTCCCAAGTGTATGAAGAACATTGTTTTACAATGATAAAAATAGGGGCGAGGAGACTACTTTATAACTTAGTGGTTTGCTCCCTATATCACCAGGTGGTTTAGCCATTTCAGATGAGACCGTACTTGACTTATGATACCCTCATAGCATGACAAGAATAGCCACTCAGTCTTTTCCTGTGACGAGGTGTCTTTGGTCTCTCTGAGCTGATCTTCATGTATGTTTGTTTGGCAGGTGGTCTGAAAACTGCGCGTAATTATAATAATGTACAAACAGTCTACTAGTAGAAGCTATAGCTTAAAAGACATCAAACTGAAGCACGTTCTTCAAATCTGTTTGTTACTAGTGATTTGCTTATGGTTGATTTACCAAGTCAAGCATTTTCAAGAAAGATAAGGATTTATAATGATTAAATAAAGTTGATACGAAGTTGAAACATAAGGATTTATCAATTCCACTGCTTATGGTTGATTTACCAAGTCATGGCCAATTTGCAAGTATCATAGGAGTGTATCTAGTATGCGACAAATGTGTATTTAGTAACTTAAAAAAGTGTATCACGTTAGCTAAAGATATGTATTTAATAATTTAACAAGTGTATCTAATAATTTAACAAGTGTATCTAGGTAACTAAAGAAATGTATCTGGTAACTTAGAGAAGTGTATCTAGCTAGTTAAAGATATGTATCTAGTAACTTAAAGAAGTGTATCTAGCAAGCTATATGTATGTATCTAGTAACTAATAACTTAAACGAGTGTATCTAGGTAGCCCGAAAAATGTATCTAGTAACTTAAAGAAGTGTATCTAGCTAAGCTAAAGGTATGTATCTAGTAACTTAAAAGAGTGTATCTAGCAAACTATAGGTACGTATCTAGTAACTTAAACAAGTGTATCTAGAAAATTAATGTGATCAAAGGAGGGGAACAAGCATCCTAAATTTAGAACGCGAGGCCACCTAATCTAACCCGAAGCCCTCTCCCTAATTTTCGAAATGGGAGTGCAAACTAAACGCTAAAAATATAGAGTAAATCCTTTTCCGGGGGAATGAGATCAAACGAGGGGACGAGTATCCTAACGTAGAAGTATGTATCTAACAATTTAAAGGAGTGTATCTAGCTAACTAGAGATATGTATCTAGCAACGTAAATGAGTGTATCTAGCTAGTTAAAAGTATGTAATCTAGAAACTTAAAAGGAGTATATCTAGCTAACTAGAGATATGTATCTAGCAACTTAAACGGGTGTATCTTGCATGTTACTAGTTTGTATCTAGCAATTTAATGGAATCAAATGTGGGGGACGGATATCCTGAATTTAAGAAGGGTTTAAGGTTGGTTCGTTTGTATCTACGAACGGACATTAATTTTATTAGTATTCACAATTTAATTACTAGAAGCTAATATATATAGAATAAAACGTGTTTATGAAAATAGTTTGCAACAAAGTTTATGTTATATGCTCACCCTTTCGCACATTATAAAGCACCAAGGCTTTCAAAACTACCAAAATTTAATCAAATTATTATGACAGCACTTGAACAACACAAATGTTCAAACTATCATCTTCATAATATAATTAGTCTAACATGATTAATTTTATGAAACAATAATTAGTTTAATGCATATAAAAAAAGATAGTGAATACATTGAAACATACAGTAGACACATTTCTTAGATACATCAATTTTAGCTACCACAGCACACCACCATAAGTTCGCAATTATCACATACTAGTACAAACGGATTGCTTACGAACTAAGAACCTTACAAACTAGCCGGATAAACATACTAGTACCCCGAGAAACACAAGCTAATTTGTGTATCTAGAGCAATTTAATAATGAATCTGGAATTGATATTAAATGTATCCACATAGCACCGCCTAACCACCCTTCACTGACACCACACCTAATTACCAACCGCCAACACCAGTGGTCCCACTGGCCTCATCATCAACGACCCATCAACCACCATAACGTTGCCGATCATTAGACTGTGCCAGTATCATTTTCAGCCATTCCAACTATCCTAACTCACCAGATCTTTGACGTCATCGATCCCTACCACCCATGCCTTTACATATCACCATCGACAACCATCCACCGCACCGCCGATGACTATTCCCCTTACCACTCTCTCCCTGCACGGACACTACTCAGCCAACAATCAACATACCAGGCCCTCGCCCCTATTTCGCAACCATACCGCGCCAACCGTCGTCGCATGACTACCACGAAACCGTCATGCCGAGCGCCCTCCTCTCTCCACCATAACCCATAACTCCATCAACCATCAAATCAGACGATGCCAACGCGCCACCACAACCAATGTAGATCTCATCTTTAAAAAATTGTGATTCAAACAATAAATTTATGAAAAATGAAGAAATTCAAAACACTAACCACACTAATGACATTGCTGCAAGATTTTGGACAAATAGATCCCATTTCGATCAAAGATAACTATAACCGCCGTGGTGCTGGTGGTGCGGCAAGAAGGCTGGCGACGAGGTTAATTAAGGTGAAGCGGAGAAATAAAAAGGACAAAGTAGGGCTGGTGATGGTGGAGTTGCGCCTGATCGCCGGCGAGGTTCTTAATGGAGCTCCGGCGACCGTACGTTGGCGACGAAAGGTGGTGGTGGATAAGGGTGAGGGAGGTCGAGAGTAGAAGGATTGGATTTGGTGGTAAGGTAAAGGGATAAAGGGTTTATTTAAACCTTTGATTTAACTTGATACAATTTTATTTAAGGGCTGAGATAGACAGTTCGTAAGTTCGCACCGAACCTTTGGTTCGTACAGGATCCTATTTCTATATATATATATATATATATATAGAGTCGGGATCCGGTGAGAACTCCTAAATATTTGAGGATTGAGGATTAGTGAATACAATATCACGGGTTCTTCAATACAATATCATGAAAAAAAATTAGACTTGTCCAAAAAAAAAAAAATTTTTTGAAAAAAAAAAAAAAATTTTTTTTTTTGCACAACTGTTTTTTTTCGTGTGATATTGTTTCGAATAACCTGTGATATTGTATTGAACAACCTGTGATATTGTAATGAAATCCTCAATCCTCAAAAAGATAGTGTGTACTCACATGATCCCATTCCTATATATATATATATATATATATATATATATATATATATATATATATATATATATATATATATATATATATATATATATATGTAATACGCCGTTATCTTTCATAAACACTTTTAGGAACCTAATACACTCAAAAAGAGATTGCAAACTACGTTGTTCTCTCCATTCGCATTATTGGCAAATCCCGGAGCTAGAGAGGTCGGATTTCGTTGTTCTTTGCATCATAGTGATCCTTGCGTCAAGGGTAAGATCCATGTACCATTTTTATAACATTTGATTGACTTTGTTTAAACCCTAATTTTGGGAATTGGGGATTTGTATGATTTGTGGTGTTAGTAGTGATTGTATGATTATGTGAATAGGAGGAGGATTCGTAGAAGAAAGATTTTGAGACAGCTTCTAGATCGTCTGCTGTTGGTGTTGCATTCCAGGTAGGGTTTTCCCTACTCAGTATTAGTTACATGTTATGTGGGGTGATTGTGCTGTAGATAGTGATTGTTGATTGATTCAGACGGTTGTGATTGTATATTGTTTATCTGTCTTTTTCTTCGGGGTGCGTCCCTGGCTGAGTGGAGTCACTTGCGGGAGTGGCTTTACGCCATTGATTCACCTCCTGTGGAACCCGCCACATGAGGAATGTCACATTAATGAACATGGGTTTATCGCTCGATGGAGATGAGCGGGGCTTAGGTGGGAACGGCTGTGGTCCTCTACTGGTGGCGAGGAGTAACCTGTTGCGATGGGTACTCTGGCAGGGCTACACACTTTAGTGTGTAGTCAGTTATGTGGAGATTGGAGATGGAGATTGGGGTTGTGTTGAGCTGTTTGAACTGTTTGTGTACTTGTTTCATTGTGGCTTTGTTTTTGTGTAATTAATCGACCCGTTTAAATGTTTTAAAAGCTGTGGTGATCCATTCGGGGTGGTGGCGATTATTGAGCAGTACGAGCCGATGCGTATGGGATAAGCGGGAGGAGTCACCACGATGCAGTTTAGAAGTCTTCCGCTGTGTTTGATAGTTTTATAGTCTTTTGATAGTAGACAGTTTTGGAGAACTTGTATCTCTTTATCAGTTTTGGTTTTTGGCATGTAATCACATTAAATGTTATTTACTATTTAAATTATGTTTCTTCATTGTCATTTGATTATCATTGCCTCGAGTAACCGAGATGGTAGCATTTCTATGCCTTAAGTGGTCCTGGTAAGGCACTTGGAGTATGGGGTGTTACAAAATGGTATCAGAGCGACGATCCTGAAACCAATGAATCTAATGAACCTAGAGAATCTAACTAAAATGAACCCGGGTAGGAGTTGTAGGAGCTAATGTAAAGACTTGGGAGACGTCCTAAAGTCGCGAACTCGCCCTACAATTTTGAACCGGTCACGTGGGGTATGTGTCGGGATCGTTATGTGCTTATTGTGTGCTTTGTGTATCTATATAGTAGTATGTTGTGTGAATTGATGGATGCATGCATGTGGAGGATGGGAGATCTGAGTTGAAAGAGGATGATGACGTGCATTGTATGTTGGTTGATTATAAAGCATGAAAGTATAATGATTGATATATATATATATATATATATATATATATATATATATATATATATATATATATATTATATATATATATATATATATAATGTGGCATGTTAGAATTATGAAAGGAAAATTGTTTTGTTTTTATATATAAAGCAATGTGTAAGTATATATGTTTTCGTTGTCGTTTTGTGTAAGAGTATATAAAGTTGGGAGTGTGAATTGAACATATGTTGGGTGAATATGTTGAACGAATATGGTGGATAAATATGAGGTATGATGGATGAATTGGTGGAAAAAGATGAATAATCGTTGTATGATAAAATGATTTCTGATAAAGCATGTTGTATGATGGAAGAGATTTTATAATGTTGATTATGCTAGTAACATGTGAATAGGAGACTTGATGTCATATACTTGTGATTTTGTTTACGTAAAGTTATAGAATAAAAACATGTAGGTAATACATGCTTGGTAAATTGTATGATGCATGTGCATAATGGATGTTGTTGCTTGGCTTTTGAAGATAGTAACATATGGTTAGGGACACTGGTTTTATGAGCATCGAGTTGTTTTTGTTTACCTTGTTGTCGCTTAAGTTGTTTGGAAGTAAAATCAAGTAGTTGTGTTTTCGATTATAGAGAGATTATCTTTAAACTGTTATAACTTGATATGAATAAATGATTTTAATGTGATTCCAATTGGAGGTGATAGCTTGTTCTTTTACAGTTCTAACGATAGGTCACACGCCCAAAACGACCAAAAAATAAGTGAGTTATGACCGTTTTACGAAAACTGGACAGTGCTGAGAAATGCGTAGGGTACTCGATCGAGTGGCCCTTACTCGATCGAGTGCACCTTGGTACTCGATCGAGGACCCCTTACTCGATCGAGTAGCCCTGGTAATTTTTTTTTATATATGTGTCTCTGACTTTCACCTACTCGATCGAGTAAGATATTTACTCGATCGAGTGGCCTGTATTCGATCTAGTGACCCCTGTTTTGGGTCATATGCTTATCTGTTGACTTCGTTGCATATTATGTTTAATTCAAAGGTATTATTGTGCTTCTTTATGCATTGTTTTACATGTATGTTGGTCCTGATGCGTAAGTTACCCAATCTTATGATGTAAGGAGTGGCACCTGTGGTGAGTTTGAATTCGGTGGGAGGACATGAGTTATGTGTGGTTGTGATGGATAGTGGAAAAAACAAAGAAGGATTGGTAAGGTTTATTAAGGCATGAAGCATATTTTGTGAGATGATATGAGTGATATGATTGTGTGTTGAGTAATGTAAAAGTAAGTAAATATGGGCAAAGGATGATGTGAGTCTAAGGAGCGTGAGAATGAATAGATTGACTGGAAGAATGTGACAGTAGCAACTTGAAATGTGTAAAGAATTATGGAGGGAGATGGTTAGGAATTGTGTTGGTTAAGAATATATATAATGAAAGGTCGTTTTAGAGGGATTGAGAAGAGTGGTTGTGGACATGGGCCACGTCTCGGTCTGTGGATTTGGGCCACCTACCAATCCGTAGTCACGGGCCACCTGCACGCCAAGCCAATCTATGGACATGCAGCGGTCTTTTGAAAGCCACGCTCGGCGGCGTAAAAATGCTTTCGACCAGATCGTTTTAGATCGGTCGGTTTCATCTCGGTAAGGGTCTCGAAACGATTAGAGATGTTCGGAGTCGCCACCAAGAATTTGTGGGATGCCTGAAACCCGTTCGAATTCCACTTTTTACCTCGGTCAAATCGAAGCACAAAGCAGCGTTTGACATAGGTACTAAAGATAAGGAAATCGTCCCTCTTTAGCATCCTATCTCTAGAATGACTCTCGTACGCCCTGGATAAGGTCGTCCACTATCCAAAGTTTCTGAGTAAGAGGTGAAGGTATGTATTGGGAAGCCCTTTAATCAGACACCCAATCCCGCCCGCGTTTAGCGGCCTCTACTGATCGATCTTGGTTGGTTGAATGCAAAAGTTGATAAAACGGTTTAAATGCATGAATGCGCATCCAATGATTTAAACCTAACATGTGAGAGCTTTCTAAGTCGGTTGATTTAATCCAAGTATCAAGTATAAGATGTCGAGTTGGATTAATGGTTGATTTGCATGCAAGACGGAAATTAAACATCCATTTACCGTGTTAGGTTTAGGGTGCATAACATAATCCATTTGTCTTAGTAAGGCATTTTGCAAATATGGTTTTGAATAATAGAATAGTCATCTGATCCGTCCTATATCCGGGTTAACCGGAGTCGGGATCGTCCTAGACTAATGCTGGAAGGGAACAGGCCCTGTACCAGACGGCTATAAGAGGCGCGAGCCAGCCGGCGGTGTAAGGGGCCTCCCTCTGGTTTTTAAAATGAGAAATGGGGAGCCTGTTTAGGCGCGGTTTAGCCCACGGTTTATGTGCCGTGTTCTGACCTTTTAGAAAACATTTTAAAACGTGTTAAAAATGGGTATTTGAACCCGGTTGATTTGAAAGGGTCGTTTAGACCGCATTTGTTGGTTTGAAGAACTAGACTCGAATAATCATCATTATTTGATAATATTCGGTGTCGGGTTCGATTTGACAAACTTGACATGAATAGTTTTGAAAAATGATTATGGACTAATTGTTTTAAGTCCATTTTGAATGTAATTAAATTAGTCGATACTCGTCATCGTACCCGGGTTAAAATCCGGCATGGTATGTAGAACCAAGGATGATTTTGTGTTGGTGACTAATATGTTTGTTTGAAAATGTGAAGAAATGAAACAAAAGGCTTTAAAATACCTTCTAAATGTCATTAACCAAATATTATCACCGAAACACGGATTTAACAGTCATGGTATGAGGAACCAAGGGTGAAAATGCTTTATGGTTAAAACATGTGAAATGAAACAAAAATGTTTCGAAAATACTTGAAATGGTAAAAACCGATTACAAATATGAAAAATGGATTAAGGGAAATGACGAGAACAAACACGGTTGATTTCTGGTCTGAATACCCCACTTAGGCGCGAGCCAGTTGGCGACCTAAGAGGCTTCGCCCGGACCAGAAAATCGATTTTGGCTCGTTTATTCCATGTTTTGGTTCATGTTATGCATGTTTTAGCATGTTAGAGTCATGAAACAAATGAAAACATAATAAAATAGGATTTTTACACCCTCATACTTACATGTTTGGTTATGGCGAGTGACCGACGTAAGTGTAACAACTCGTTTGATCGGAAAAAACTCGGTTTAAAACCGTTTTGGTAAGTAAAAGAGTGTTTTAAAAGTTTAGTGATGGTGTAGTGGTCGAAGTGGTCGGTCAAGTGGTTTAATGCACGATGACAGTACCAAACAATGTGTAAGGCTCGTGTTTACGATCGGTAGGTCGTAAATACGCGTCGGATTGTGACTTAAGAAGTCGAGTCGAGAATTTTAAGGGAGAAAAGAGGGGGCGGACACTCGCGTAAGTCTCAAATGGGTGGCATTTGAGGGGTATTTATAGGAGAATGAGTGGTTGTTTGAGTTTTGAGCGACGTGGCCACCTGGGCTGCTCAAAGAGGCGCGAGCCACGTCGCGGGTCTTCGAGCTGTGTTGTCGCTTTCACAACAAACGCAATCATGATTTGTTCTATCCTAGGATTTGTAGTCATATGTTTGGTACTTGACCAAACATAAATCCGGGAAATCTTAGCATAGAAGGCTTTGAGATATTTTATTTTTGTGGTTGACTCGGTTTGACTCGTTGTTGGAGTCGGGATTTGAATTTTTGAGTCGGTTTTTGGTCCGGTGTCGGTTTGGACTCTAGTTAGTGTCATTGCGACCCCGTCGTCGTGCATTAAACACTCCAGGTATTTTTGAAATGTTTTGAGATGTTATATTTTCGAAATCGTTTTAAGTTTTCCGACGTAAAGTTGTACACAAACTGTCGATCAAACGCTGCGATTTCAAAACATGTTGTAGTCCGATTATCATCGGGTGTTTGTTGGAGTCTCAGCAGATACCAGGTATCTACAGTGGTATATAGTGAACTAATGGAGACATGTCGCGACGTGGATTTGTAGATAGTGACTAAGTTTGGAAATTTGTGTTATCAAGAGGTGAAACTAACGTGTGATTTCCTTGGGCAATTAACGGTATAAAATGAATTTTGATTTCTAGAGATGTAAAAAGGGAGATGCAATTGTTTGAACAAGTAAACGTTAATTTTATGGATGGATTGGTGGCAAGGGTGAGTGATAGCATAATAAGAGAATATTTATGGTAAGAAAGAATGGGATGATATCGATATAAAATAATGAGATGTGAGTTTTGGAGCAATGAGAAGGTAACCGGAGCACTCGAGAGTTAGATAGAAATAATGAAGAGTTGAATGGTTAGTTGATTTTGTCGAGTGTAAAAGAAAAGAATGAGGGGAGTAAAACTAGGAAAATGTTCACCGAGGTTATGTGATATAAAAGTAAGGAATCGTCGAGATGTATGATACTATCATGAGGATTTGAGTTAACAGTTATATAGGAGTTCCAGGACGACATGATAATCATGAGTTTCGAGGAATTAAGTAAAGTAAAAGTTGGGTAAAGAATTTGCACGATATGAGATCTTGGTGGTGAGTCGGGTGACGATACAATTAAGGATGGAATTGGGAAGAATGTTGAGGTAATTTTGTTGATGGATTTGATGTTCGTTATTTGGGATGTTAACCAAAGATAAGAAAGAAACTGTGATATTTAGAGATGAGTGTAAGAGGCTTGATGTCCGAACGATGGTAAGGTTGAAGGGTTGTCACTTATGGTTAAGAGTGATGATAAATAGAAAAAAATGGCCATTCTAAAGGGGTTGATTTTATAGAGACCCGATTGATGAGTACGGTTGTGAGGAAGTATGAGGTGTGGTCTTAGGAGGCGGTTGCTAGTAGTTGAGTACTAGTTGAATAGTTATTCTTGACAGGAGGTGATGGTTATGCGAATGGGGAAATATGTTATGAGGGGAATATCAATTAAGCTCGGGCGACAGATAACCTTTGTTGAGTGGTAACTTACGTGATCAGGATTGACTAGTTGGATGTGATTATGGGTCTAAGATGTATATAAATGTTTGTGTGAGGTTGTGACCTCACGAGAAGCGGTATGGTATGATAGTTATAATGTTGTTATCTGAATGTTTTGTAATATATGTTGGATACGGTAACTTAATGGAATGATGACCAAAAGTGATAGTTTGGGTGGTCTGACATGATTGGTTATACTTGCATGTGTATTCATGATATATGTTTATTCCGTGAAAAGGTATGGATGGTATGCATGAGATTCTTTTCTGTTATTCCGTATGATATATGGTGTTGTGATCTAGTAAAGCAGTCTTGAGTAAGTTTTTCTTGTCCGAGATGTTATATTGAGTCAGTGTTTATGGAATTGTGTATGTTGTGATGTCCATCGGTGTGGTTGTGGTGCCTCGGGTGGTGATCCGGGCACGGTACTTAGTGTTGTGATGCGGGTATTTTCGCACTGCGGTGTGGCTGTTGGTGGCGGTGTTGCGATGCCGTCATCGGTTGTGGTGGAGTAGGCGAGATGATTATAATACGAGTTTTCGAAAGTACATACCAGTTAAACCTAGATTGTTGTTTTGTTTGATGCTGTTCCTT
The DNA here is from genome assembly GCF_048544455.1 of Silene latifolia. Classification (NCBI taxonomy): domain Eukaryota; kingdom Viridiplantae; phylum Streptophyta; class Magnoliopsida; order Caryophyllales; family Caryophyllaceae; genus Silene; species Silene latifolia. The sequence goes on from NC_133536.1 coordinate 55,420,451, forward strand.
GTGAGTTTTGGTTGAACATGTAGACTGTTGTTTTGTTTGTTGATGTTTCTTACCAGTTTTAGCTTGGGTGTGAGGGTAGAGTATGATATGGAAGAGAGTTGTGTATGTCTTATTATTGTCATGGTATAGTGATTTTATGTTGATGGGACACAGTTGCGAGAGGTTGTTACAGTATTTTTGATCTTGTTTTAAGATGAGGAATCGGTAGACATAGTCATGGCAAGTGATTTGTGGAACATTTGTTGTCGATCCGGGCCTGCAGGTGGTTCATAATCAGATTTTGGGACAGTGAGTGTAGGGTGTTGGGAATTGGTGTCATTTTAAGTTATGTATGAGTTTTGCGGTAATGAAAGAAAAGAACTGAGGATCTAGTGTGAGTGTATGTAACAAGTGTGGATCGTGAGTTATGCTTTTGGCGACGGGAGTTTTATATAGTTCATATAGAAAGGTATGTCATGTTGCGGTGATGTGGAAGAGTTGAAGTTTTGGGTTAAGCTAAAGATTTTGAGGTATAGGTTAGGTGGTGTGACGAGTGAATTGAAGTATGAGAATTGTTTAAGTAAGAGAGCCTTGGATATATGCATGGCGAGTGTTTAGAGTATAGGTGGTTATTTTTGACACGCGATGGTGATGAGGATAATGAGAAGATATAGCTAGGATCTAGTATTAGTGAGTTACGAGGACGTAACATTTATCTTAAGAGGAGTAGGATGCGACAAAGAGAGTTTAATGGTTGTACAGGTTGTAGTAGATTTGGAAGTTTGAGTCTTGATGTAGAATAAAAGATTGATTCGTGTTGTGGTTGATTTTATTAAAGGTCATGACAGTGTTTGTAGTAGTGTGATGTCTAGGAGTGCGAGAATATTTCAATAGTGCTGACAGTTGAATGATGATGATTATGAGTTCGATAGTTTTGACAGTTGGAAGATAATGTCATGAGTGTGAGTAAACTTCGGGGACGAAGTTCCTTTTAAGGGTGGTAGAATGTAACATTCCGTTTGATGTTTATGAATGTCTTGATATTGAATTTTCTAGTGGATAATATGTTAGTGAAACGGAGCTAGCAGCGTTAGTGGATGGTAGTTGGTAGTGTATGGAGTTAGTGTTGGGAGAGTCTATGTTGTAGTTGATACGATATCGTGAGCCATGTTGGGGAGGTAGGAATAGTTGGTGGAGTTGGTGTTAAGAGTTCATGTTTTATAGGTTGGGGTTTTGTTTTGAGTTCTTAGTTGCGTTGTTGTGTCTTGGTCGAGTTAGTATGTTTGTTTTTATGTATGGGTTGAACTTCGGGGACGAAGTTCCTTTTAAGGAGGGAAGACTGTAATATTACGATTTTATGAGTCTTTGGGTACTCTATCGAATGGGGCTTACTCTGTCGAGTAAGTATGTTTTGGTAAACGAAACAGTGTTTTGTCTGTAGGGTACTCGATCGAGTAGCCTTGGCACTCGATCGAGTAAGCGGCACTCGATCGAGTATGTTACTTAATCGATCGAGTAAGTTGGTTATCGGGTAATATTTTGACGGGTTTTGTTAATAATGCGAATTAATATATATATAATACGCCGTTATCTTTTATAAACACTTTTAGAAACCTAATACACTCAAAAAGAGATTGCAAACTACGTTGTTCTCTCCATTCGCATTATTGGCAAATCCCGGAGCTAGAGAGGTCGGATTTCGTTTTGGTAAGTAAAAGAGTGTTTTAAAAGTTTAGTGATGGTGTAGTGGTCGAAGTGGTCGGTCAAGTGGTTTAATGCACGATGACGGTACCAAACAATGTGTAAGGCTCGTGTTTACGATCGGTAGGTCGTAAATACGCGTCGGATTGTGACTTAAGAAGTCGAGTCGAGAATTTTAAAGGAGAAAAGAGGGGGCGGACACTCGCGTAAGTCTCAAATGGGTGACATTTGAGGGGTATTTATAGGAGAATGAGTGGTTGTGTGAGTTTTGAGCGACGTGGCCACCTGGGCTGCTCAAAGAGGCGCGTGCCACGTCGCGGGTCTTCGAGCTGTGTTGTTGCTTTCACAACAAACGCAATCATGATTTGTTCTATCCTAGGATTTGTAGTCATATGTTTGGTACTTGACCAAACATAAATCCTGGAAATCTTAGCATAGAAGGCTTTGAGATATTTTGTTTTTGTGGTTGACTCGGTTTGACTCGTTGTTGGAGTCGGGATTTGAATTTTTGAGTCGGTTTTTGGTCCGGTGTCGGTTTTGACTCTAGTTAGTGTCATTGCGACCCCGTCGTCGTGCATTAAACACTCCAGGTATTCTTGAAATGTTTTGAGATGTTATATTTTCGAAATCGTTTTAAGTTTTCCGACGTAAAGTTGTACACAAACTGTCGATCAAACGCTGCGATTCCAAAACATGTTGTAGTCCGATAATCATCGGGTGTTTGTTGGAGTCTCAGCAGATACCGGGTATCTACAGAGCCCCCACTTTTACTGAGGGTTGGACAGGGCGAAAGTCAAAGTAGAGCCCCCAGGTCAATCGAAGATTACAACCTGGAGACCCAAGCGACGTCGAGGCGGCTCGAAAGGATTCGGGCCAAGGACATGCCGTCGGGAAGGGCGACGCTAAGGCGACTCGAGGGTACAAGTCAAGGACCTGTCGTCGGGAATAGTTTAGAGTCTGTCGACTGTCCGTGCGGGTCGTTTAAAGTCCGTTAGACTACGTACAAAGGCTCGCCAGCCATAAGAAGGAGTCATACCTGAGGCATCTTCGGATATGTCCTTGCACGCTTGCGGACAAAGGCTCGCCAGCCACGGTAAGGAAATGTACCCGAGGCATCTTCGGGATCTGTCCTTGATGTTTTGCGGACAAAGGCTCGCCAGCCATGACAAGGAAATGTACCCGAGGCATCTTCGGGATCTATCCTTGGAAGGGTGCTGACAAAGGCTCGCCAGCCGCGGATAAGGAAATGTACCCGAGGCATCTTCGGGATCTGTCCTTGAAAGGGTGCGGACAAAGGCTCGCCAGCCGCAGATAAGGAAATGTACCCGATGCATCTTCGGGATCTATCCTTGAATGTTTGCGGACAAAGGCTCGCCAGCCAAATGTAAGGAAATCTACCCGAGGCATCTTCGGGATCTGTCCTTGAAAGGTTGCGGGCAAAGGCTCGCCAGCCAAATAATAAGGAAATGTATCAGAGGCATCTTCGGGATCTATCCTTGAATGTTTGCGGACAAAGGCTCGCCAGCCAATGGTAAGGAAATGTACCTGAGGCATCTTCGGGATCTATCCTTGAATGTTTGCGGATAAAGGCTCGCCAGCCAATGATACGGTCGGTTAATAGCCGCATCGAATGGGCTTGAAAGTAGCGAACTCGTGATGTCGCTGGGGAAATAGTGAGTATGGATTCTCACTATCACCATTTTGGAATGAGTGGGTTCCGCGAGGAAGCCCCCTGCTGGTATTTGAAGGAATAGTGAATTTGGCATCTTCACCATTCGTTGGCTTGAATTTGCAGTGGCGGTTTTGATCGCCGTTCATTTTAATTTTGAAGGACAATAGCAAATTTGAGTTTGCTATTGCGTTTGAAGTGACGGTTTATGTGCCGCCGTGGACATTTGAAAGAAATAGTGAATTTGGAATCTTCATTATTGATTGAAGTGACGGTTTATGTGCCGCCGTTGACATTTGAAAGAAATACTGAATTTGGAATCTTAACTATTGATTGAAGTGACGGTTTATGTGCCGCCGTTGCTTGAAGTTTGGAGAAATAGCGGTTTTTGAATTTTCGCTATTATTTTTGAAACTGACGGTTTTAATTGCCGTCGTTTGGATTTTGAGGAAATAGCGATTTTGAATTTTCGCTATTATTTTGAAATTGAAGGAAAATAGCGAATTTGATTTCACCATTATTTTTGAAGTTGGCGGTTTTGATCGCCGTTTGCTTGAAATTTTTTGAAAATAGCGAATTTGAATTTTCACTATTTGGTTTGTTTGTTTTCGAGGAAATGACGACATTCAATATCGTCCACGAAAACTTTGAAGTTTGTTATGGGAAATTGGGCTAAAGCCCAAAATCCGCCGAAAAGCAAAGGGGAGGCCTGGTTTAGGCGCCAGCCATTCGGCGATGGAAGTCGGCTTCCCTTTTTTCTCTTAAAAAGACGAGAGGTTGAGCTGCGGATGATTCATTATTCATCTTTAACCTCAAAATCCCGCAAAATCGCCATTGAAGGACTTTCTAGCTTGCTTTCACTTGTGCCATTGTCAACAAATGTCATCTCAAGGTATGTATTTCCTCTTGAATCCTTTCAAATTTGTTGGTTGTTTAGCTTGATTAAATTAGGGCGAAATTTTGCCCTAAAAATCGAATTGGGCGTTTTTGATTGAGCCAATTTCGAGTGAAATTGATGTTTGCATTAGGTTAAAAACCTGTTTAGGAGTATAGGGGTGCTTTTAGTTTGCATTTTGGTCCCCGTTCCCGCTCCCTATGCTCGAAAAACGCGAGTGAGGCGAGAAACCGCTTCATTTTGCAATGCCAAGTTTATTTGCTTGGGTAGTGGGTCCCACTAGGTTGCATTGTAGTTGGGAAAACCCGTATTTGCCATCTAAGGACCTTCGTTGGATGTTTGTGGGCAAAATTGGATTTTTGCCTTTTGCGACGGTCTTATGTCTGACAAGATAAGCACCTGCTTGGGCTTGAATTAAGTCAGTTTGCCTTGAAATGGACCTTATTGGTATCTTAGGTCACCTTGAGGCGTGGTAAAATCACGTTTGCCTTTTTGCGGTCGTTTTTGAATTTTTGACCGGTTTGGGCTCGAATTAGCGTATGAATTGTCTTTTTGAGCCGTAGAAAAATCCCCATTGTGTCGGGAATGTATTTTGGGTTGTTGGCGGACCTTGTATGGGTCTTGAAATGCCGTTTTTGGGGTTTTGGACTCGTCTTTTGCTTGAAAAGAGGGGCGAGTCATTTTTGTGTTTTTTTTTGTGAATGGTTTGGGGCGGGATTGCCCCTTGTTTTTGTATTGCAGGTTGTGTTTTTTTGTTTTTGGATTTATCCATTTCATGCCGTCGTAATGCCGAAATTTCGGCTGACGTTTTTTGTTTGTAGGAGAGTGTTCGGGACAGACCGGGGAGTGCAGCCATTGCGACTTTATAGGAGTTGTTCGGGTCGGGCCCGATTAGTACTCCGGTTAGCACGCCCGCCGTGGTTGTGGAGGACGTTACTGAGGAGGAGAGACCTCCTGAGCAGACTGTTGGGGCCTCAGGGGTCGTTGTTGGGGCTGTTAGCACCGGTAGAGCTCAGGCTGGGGCTGAGGCGATTACCTCCGGGAAGAGGGTTTCTTCGAGGGAGCGATGTCCTCGGGCGACTAGGCGGTCGTTGGGGGACGTCAACAGGGTCGTTGAGTTGGGCCCTATCCACCACGTTGAGTCTCGCGGTCATAAGAGGCGGAGAGCAGAGACAGCCGAGGACGATGCTGACGTCACGAGCTGGAGAGCCAGGCGAGTTACGGCCCCGCGGGGGTTGCTTTTACAGGCGGCGCCAGAGTGGGTCAAGGGTTTTGACGGTAGCCAGTTATTGCTTTGACTGGACCGACACCTTTCCTACCGTGCTCACGAGGGCATGGTGAGTCGCATTCCCCGGTTGAATTTTGTCATTTTTGAAGTGTCGAGCCTAAAGTAGGCATTCTGACGTTGTCTGTTTTTGATTTCAGGAGATCGGCACCATGAGGACTTTCTCGGGCTTTTCTACCTGTTTGGTTCTTTACGACGTTCTCCGAGCCGGGTCGAGGGCATTGATAGAGAGGTCGGCATTTGGGCCGTTGGTGGCCGCTTAGCGGGACATTCACAGGTCCTCGATTAGGGCGAACCTGTGTTTGATCCGCGCCATGTTGGATCGGTATTGGGACACGACGTCGTCGTTCCACATGGAGTTTGGGGAGGTCGGCGTGACTTTAGAGGACTTCGCCATGGTATCCGGCCTTCCCTGCGGCGAGTTGCCCATTGAGTTTACCGCGACACCGGAGAGAGTGTCCTCTCCTGCGGTTACTGCTTTGATCGGTACTGCTTTGCCGGAGCCTTCCAACGTCACTCCGTACCTGATTGCGAGTTCGTACGTGAAGTACCACTTCACTGAGAGGGTGGCAGGTGTTGTTCCGGCGCCGTTGGCGAGCCCGGAGGCAGAGGTTGAGGCCGACGTGAAGGAGGCACGGCTGTGGTTGTGGTACTTCTTGGGTGCCACGTACTTTGGTGACAAGGGTGAGCGCTTGTCGACCAAGGTGCTTCCTCTTCTCACCGACCTTGACACTTTGGGTCGGTTTGACTGGGTTACGCCGGCTTTGGCGAGTTTTACCCGGTACTTGCACGCGGCGGTGCGTCCGGAGACAGTGGGAGCGGGTAGTGCTCCTGCTCTGGTTGGTCCCGGCCTCATCTTTGAGGTACGAGTTTTTTTTGTGGTAGTTTTTTTTTAGTTTGATTTTGATTTTGGCAATTTTTGAGAAATTGACTGATTTGTGTTTGCTGTGTTTGATTACAGGCTTGGTTGTATGCTTACTTCACTCCTCTACGTCCAGGGACTACAGGCGGTGTTCCCTCGGCTTACCCTGCTGTGAGGGGTTGGACGGTGGCTCGGAAGAAGTCGACCAAGTCGACTTACGAGGACTGCAGGCGTCGCGTGAACAAGCTTCGGATCGCTGATGTAAGTTCTTGCTCTCTTCCCCTTCTCCTTTATAGAGATCGATAGAGATAGGATGATTAGGTAGCTTATGAAGCCCCCAGTTAGCTGAATAGCTTTGTTTCGAATGCAGTTTGTTGGGCGGCCTTGGGAGCACTACACGGGTGTGCCGGCTGCCATCAGGGAGCGTTTGCGACCTCGCATCTCCCTGCGTCTGTACTTGGAGACGGCGATTGAGTCGGTTTGGTACTTGGGCAAGCGTCTAGTTCGCCAGTGCTTTACCGAGACTTTCGTCGTGCCGGTTGACCCGCCTAGGGTGTTGTTCCAGAAGTCGACTCCCGATGAGGTTGAGGAGCACCTTCACGGTCGGGGAGGTGAAGAGCTGTTGCTGCGGGACGCCGACTACGATACCTTCCGGTTGTCGAGGCTTGCTTGGTACCCGATCGAGGTATGTTTTCCTCTTTTCTTTTGTTTTCATTGCCTCTCTTGATAGGAGGGTTTGTCATCTTTGATGTGGATCCAAATGGCGTGGAGTCGACTGCGATGAGGACTCACCCCTGACTTTCCCGACGGAGACCACGTTTCGGGGCCGGGTGGCGAGGAGCTTGATTGCGCTACACGGAGCCCGCGGTGGTCGAGGTGGCCGATCCGGCATGGAGTGGAGGTTGACTGATTCGAGGGTGAGTTCGACTTGAACACTTTCTCCAATTATACTTTGCCTTACATTGTATTGAAGGACATTTTGTTTTGTAGGTGATTTGTTAGTCACGGATCTTGTGGCGGGATGGCTAACGCCGGAGGGCGCTTCTTTGGTGACCTGGCTACGAGGGAGGCTCGGCTTTCTCAGGTACGTTTTGTGTGTTGTTTTTGTGTATTTGGTGTTGTATTTCACGTTTTTAGATCTTGAGGACCTGTTATTCTGTTTTGTAGGGCACTGCGGATCCGGCGGAGCTTGCTCGGGTCCGTACTGAGTTGGAGGCAGCCAGGTCGATGATCGAGGCCCAGGGGTTGGGGATTACCCGTCGAGACCAGGAGTTGAGGCGTCACGAGGACGCGCTGCGGAGCCGAGATGCGGAGATTGCCTCCCTGAAGGCTCAGTTGGTTGCAGCGGAGGAGCTTCATGTCGAGATGGAGCACGAGACGCTGGAGAGTTCTCCGGAGAGGAAGCCTGAGCAGGTGGTAGTGTCTGCCTTGGCGGCGACTCCTAGTGAGACCAGGACTGGTCCGACGGGAGACGTCGAGTAGTTGTTGTACTTTGTCCGTGTCTTGAACTCTTGTTTGTACATATTTACATTTTGCGTGAGAAGGTTTGTATATATGTGTTTTTGGATTGTGGTTTATTTTGTGATTTTTGGCTTTTTTGTGTTGTGTTTCGGAGGAGCGCTGTCGGCCGTTGATTCTCCTTTTGATTTGCACCAGTTCCTGCATTGTTAGTTGCAAACGCAAACACGTAGAAGTATTTGATTGAAAACACGTAAAGCATTTGTTTGAAAATCAAAATTAACCAAGATGACATGAAGTTAAAATTTGAAATTTTGAAAATTCTGTGACAAATCGTCGCGTTTGGAATTCAAAAGGAAATGATTTGAAAATTTGAGCAATTAACTCGTATCGTGAATTAAATTGCGTCGAAATTTTTGAAAAATGACTCGAAAAATTCAAACTCAGACCGTCAGGAAAGAATTTTAGAAAGGTATTTTTGCGAGTATATTTGATTTTTGATGTCAAGACTCGAATTTTTGAGTGCTTGAATTTTTGAGGAAACTTGACGTCGTGTTATCAATCTTCGATTTTGATTTTTGCCGGAAAATTGCGAAAAAGCGAAAAATTTTCGGAATTCGACTGACATGGAAACGATCCATCGCGGATCGGGGCGACTAGCCCTTCCCCCCTTTAAAAAAGAAAGAAAAACCCGTATGTTTAAAGCTGCGTTATGGAAACCGTGTCGAATTTTGTAAAACGCGAAAACAAGGAAATGTGCGTGTGAGGAAACACAAAATTTCCGGATCATCCCGAAGAGGCGCGAGGTTCCTGGCGGGAGGTTTGAGGTGTCAGGAGAAAACACATGTTGAAAGAGACAAGTCAACAGCGGGAATCCTGGAGGAGCCTCAAAGAGGCGCGAGCAGCTTGGCGATGGAAGCTGGCTCTCCCCTTTTTCTGAAAAATGCGCTGATCATTTTGTATAAATAGGGATGTTTGCGCTTCATTGTTTCATCATCCGAAACACAAAATCATCTCTACAAAACCTCTTCTTTTATCCACAAGAATATTTCATGGATGCTTTTGAGAACGCATTGCGACAATGGTGCCGGGACTTGTCGCCTTCCGAAAAGCATCAACTCGTTTGCATGGGAGTTGGTCAATTGTTGGTGCTTCGTCAAGTCAAGGTGCAACCTTCGTTTCTTGAAGCATGTTCTCGGTTTTGGGATTCGAAACACCATGTTTTCGTTTTCCCGAAAGGCGAAATTTGTCCTCTTGCCGAAGAAGTTGGAGCCATTGGTGGGTGGTCGGGTTGTGTTCCGGTGCTTCGTCCGACTCGGTTGTGCTACAAGGAGAAATTCCGTTCCATGTTGGGCTTGTCAACAAGCCAAGTTAACTTTCTTCTTGCTCCACATGGTGTGGATATGTTAGCTCTTATCAACATCTTTTCAAACCGATTAGATGCTAATGTCTCGGAGGTGGCTAGGAGAAGGGCTCTTGCATTTTGCCTCGTCCATGTGTACCTCTTTATTGATGTCTTGAAGAAGGAGGAGCCAAGATGTCATGGTAGCATGACCCTCATCCATGTGATTGAGCAAATGAAGCATGGTAGAGATCCATCATGGTTGGTGCTTGGAGAGATTATCCAAGCTTTGGACAAGGAAGGCTCTTGTGGAGAAGCTCCCTCTTTCGGATCGCCAAGGATCCTCCAAGTGTGGCTATTGGAGAGGCTAACGTATGTAGAGCCTCCGGTTAATCCTTCTTCTTATTCCTTCCGTCATCTTACCATGAGGAAGAAGTTGTACCCGGATAGTTTTGCTTCCACCGAGGCCTATTGGTCCGCAAGACTGGCGGAAGAGGGTGGTCCTCATATCCGTTGGGTGGTGCCATGGTGGCACTTGAGGTCCTTCACGAGGTTGCCCGCTTCGGGTGCTAGTCCTCGTTCTTTGATGGTGGTGGGCTTAAAGGTCGTTTTCTTCATTTATCCCGAAAGGCTCATGAGGCAAATGGGGCGTCAACAAAAGGTGCCCGCTCAAGATACTCTTGTCCAAGAGAATGTTTTCCGGAACTCCGAGTTCGTGGGATTCTTCGAAAGATGGTGGGCCACTCGGCCACTTTGGGAGGTACCAAACCCCATTGCCACGACATGGGTGACTCCCGCTTATGTCAAGTGGTCACGTGCTCCGTCCTTGGAAGAGAGATCCAAATTCCATAAGGACGAGGTCGTCGATTTGAAGTACCGAGAGGTTGGCAAGGCCAATCGTGCCTTCTTTGAAGAGTATGTTGATGGAGCTACTCCCGATGTGATAAGACCACCGAAGAGGAGGAGTTCCGGCCCCAAGAATATGGTGGGCCGTGCGTTGGCTCGTCTTGGGTCGAATATGGGGTCTTGTGCTAGACCGGAGGCCATCGCCGTCTTAGATCCGTTTAGGATCCGTTCCGAGGAAGAAGTCCATGCTAGGCGGGCCAACAAGAAGAACAAGGGGAAGATGTACCCCGAAGGAAAAGGCAAGGGTAGAATGGAAGAGTGAAGACCTCCATTACCCACTTTATTATTATGTTGTATTATTGTTGTGAGTTTTTATTATGTTGTACTAGCTAGTTGTTGTGTGTTTTGTGCTAGTTTTACTATGTGAAGTGTGTTAGTTGACACCTTAGCTTCGACAAGTTGTAGACTCGTCGAGCTTTATTTGTTGTAATTGTAATCCCTCCCATTATTAATTAAATAAGAGGATTGCTCGTGTCGAAAATTGTGAACGCTTGTTTCTTCCATCCATTTTGTGAAGGCAATTCGATTTGAATCGTCCTAAACAATTGCACTTGGGAAAGTGGTGTTTTTTGGAAAGGGAGAAAGGCTCATTTTTATATTTTTGTGGGAAAGGGAATGGTTTTCCCTTTTCTCTCTTTTTTAGGATGTTTTTTTTTTGTATGTGGGGATGGTTATACTTGATTATGGGAATGGTTATTTTTGATTGTGGGAATGGTTGTATCCTTCTTGCGTAAGAAAGGACTGCCTACGTATCCACCAGAAGAGATGAAATCAAACCATGATCGTAGTTCGAAATGTTTTGTGAATTTGAATTGGGTTTTGTGGTTGTATCCCTCAGGCATAAGAGGGACTGCCTACGTATTCACCTGAAGAGGTGAAATCAAACCATGCTCGTAGTTCAGGGGGTTTGTTTTTTGTAGTGCAAATGGACGTTGCCTTTGACGGATCAAAGGACATTCGAAATGGGCAAGGTGCCGCAGCTTAGACTCGATAAAACATGCAATTTCAAATCAGAACATATTGAGGAACTTGACTTGAAAAGGGTTAAGGTCGATGCTAGTTGCAAAACTAGGCTAGGTTGCTGGTTGATAGGGCTCAAGGGTAGTATTTCTTGAGTAGGTCTAGGTTGGTCGGGTTTATAAAGTCTTCCCCGTCTAGGTCACTCAGTCTCACTGCGCCCCCCGAAAGTATTTTCTTGACCAGGTATGGCCCGGCGCAGTTGGGTTTAAATTTTCCCCTCGGATCGACGGGTAATGGTGCTCGAACTGACTTGAGGACCAAGTCGCCCTCCTGGATGTTTCTGGGTTTGACCCTCTTGTTGAATGCCCGTTGTATACGTCATTGGTATAGCTGGACGTTGTGCAAGGCGTTGAGTCACCGTTCGTCTAGAAGAGTGAGTTGTTCGTACCTTCGACGGGTCCATTCCGCCTCAGGGACTTGACTCTCCAGTAAGATGCGTAGCGAAGGGACCTCTAACTCTACCGGTTGAACCGCCTCCATACCGTATGCTAAATAGAAGGGTGTGGCGCCTGTCGGTGTTCGAATGGAGGTCCGGTATCCCCAGAGTGCGAATGGGAGTTTGCTCGGCCAATCGCGGTAGTTGTCTTGCATTTTCTTGATAATGGTGACAAGTGTTTTGTTCGCTGCCTCCACCGCTCTGTTGGTTTGGGGACGGTAGGGGGATGATCGATGTCGTTTGATCTTGTATTTGTCCAGCAAAGCTTGAGTTTCCGCCCGGAAGTGAGAGCCTTGATCGCTGATGATTTCATGGGGTACCCCATATCGGCATATGATGTTGTTTTGGATGAATTTGGCCACTTGTTTGGCAGTCAAGACTGCATATGACTGCGCTCCCACCCATTTGGTGAAGTAGTCGATGGCGACGAGAACGAAGCAATGCCCATTGGTGCCTATCGGGTTGACTTTTCCGATGATGTCGATGCCCCAGGTTGAGAATGGCCAGGGTGATGTCATGGTGTATAAAAGGGATGGCGGTATGTGTTGTATGTTGGCGAAGATTTGGCAATTATGGCAATGTTTGACGTAGTTACGGCAATCGGTTTCCATGGTGGTCCAGTAGTAACCTAGCCGTGTGATTTTCCGTGTAAGCATCATTGCACTCATGTGAGGGCCATATTCTCCGTCGTGAACCTCTCCCATGACTTTTTTGGCTTTGTGATGGTCAATGCAAAGGAGGAGAATTCTTTGGGGTGTTCTTTTGTAGAGTTGATTTTGGTTTATCACGAATTGTGATGCGAGTAAACGGATGACTCTTTGTCCTCTTTAATCAGAGTTGGGAGGGAATTCGTTTTTGGTTTTGTAATTGAGGATGGCTTGGTACCAAGGTTCATCATGGCTTTCCTCGTCGTCGATAATGGCACAAATGTGAGCTGGCTCGCTCCTTCTCTCGACACATAGGGGCATCGATGTCATGTCGTCAGGTATGTTGACGAGCGCGGCAAGCTTTGCCAAGGCATCAGCAAATTTATTTTCCTCTCGTGGCAAGTGGAAGTAGTCGATTTGGTCAAAGAATTCGGCCTCTTGATTGATCTTTTCTCGGTAAAGAGCTAAGCTGTCAGATCGGATTTTCCATGATCCGGATACCTGATTGATGATGAGTGAGGAATCGCCATGGACCCTCAATCTCTTGATGCCAAGTGTGATGTCTGCTTGTAGGCCGATGAGACATGCTTCATATCCAGCGGCATTGTTGGTGACGGCGAAGTCCAGCTTGACCGAGATCGGAACATGTTCTCCCTCTGGTGATATTAGAAGGATTCCTACGCCGAAGCCTCTCATATTAGATGCACCATCAAAGTATAGGTCCCATGCGTCAGAGTCGGCACAAAGGATGTCTTCGTCAGGAAGTGACCATGTGTCGGTCGTTGGATTTTCGTTGACGGGATTTTCTACTAGGAAATCAGCTACTGCTCATCCCTTGATAACCTTGAGGGGTACAAACTTGAGGTCAAATTGGGACAGCATCAGTGTCCATCTAGACAGCCTTCCGTTTAGTACGGGTTTTTCGAAGATGTATTTAACCGGGTCCATCTTGGAGTAGATGTGGACCGAGTAGCTGAGCATGTAATGCCGCAGCTTCTTTGTTGACCATACTAGGGCAAGGCATGTCTTTTCCAGTTGAGTATACCTCGTCTCGTACTCAATGAACGTTTTACTGATGTAGTAGATGGCTCGCTCCTCGTTGCCAACTGTTTGTGCTAGCATCGCTCCCATGGCTGTGTTGGTAACAGTCAGGTATAGGGATAGAGGAATCCCCGGTTGAGGTGGCATTAGGACAGGAGGTTTGGATAGGATTTCCTTTATCCTGTCGAATGCCTTTTGACAGTTTTCGTCCTAATCGGTGTGATCGGAGGCACGAAGCTTCTTGAATATTGGTTCACAAACCATAGTGAGCTTGGCAATGAACCGGCTGATGTATTGAACCTGACCGAGAAATCCCCGAATCTCCTTCTCGTTCCTAGGCCGAGGCATTTGTTGAAGGGCTTTGATTTTGGTTGGATCAATCTCAATGCCTCTCTTGCTAACGACATGTCCCAAGAGTTTTCCGGAGGTGACCCCGAATGCACGCTTCTGAGGATTTAGTCTCATGTTATATTTCCGCAGACGAGCGAAGAATTTCCGGAGGGCATTGATGTGGCCGTCCCGTTCTTTTGATTTGACGATCATGTCATCGACATATACCTCTACCTTCTTGTGCATCATATCATGTAGGAGAGTGGTAGCGGTTCTTTGATAGGTTGCTCCGGCGTTGATGAGGCCGAAAGGCATAATCGTGTAGCAATATGTACCCCACTGTGTGGTGAACGCAGTTTTGTGCATGTCTTCCTCAGCCATTTTTGTAACACCCGCGAATTTTCTATTTTGACATTTAAAATTTATTAAACCGTTTAATCACTTTATTATATATTTTTGAATTACTCGATTTAATTAATTTTATGTCAAACACGATTTTTATAAACGTATTATATAAAAGCTCATTTTTATAAAAATACGTACGGTTAAATTATATTTTTAAGGCACGATTTATATAATAATATATATATACGTATCTTGGTCGGATGATATTAGTGACAATAATAATGACCGTAATAACAAGTCCCGTCTCAATTTCCGTCTAAACTTTAGACTGTCACATTTCATGTTTGTACCTAATTTAATATGGACCAATCAAAAACCAACAACACATTCCCTCACCTTCAAAATATCTACTATTATCATTATTATATATTATTATTATTATTATTATATATTATTATTGTTGTTGTTTTGTAACCCGTCCCCACCCCCCTTTATATACTCCGTCTTCTTCTTCTTTTCCTGCAAAAACAAACAACAACCGCAAACAATACTCAGCTACACTCAACCTCCATTTTCGCACCTTCAAACTCCGATCCCGCTTTCATTTCTCGACCAAACTCGATGATTTTTACACCTTTAGCTTCGTCTCTTCTTCCTCCTCATTTCTAGGTAAGAAAGTCTTAACTTTGTTGAATTTTCGAAATGGGCGATTTGTTACAAACTCGGTTCGTGACTCTTGTTACTCGTTTTTCTTCACTTTTAGTTGAAGACTGAGGATAGGCTCGTGTTTTGGACCTTCTTACTCTGGAATTCGCGAGGATAAGGTAACGGTGATAGGTTACTCGACAATGAGTCGATATCCTTGTCTTTTCACTCGGTTTTCATCCTTATGGTCGTAAATATTGAGCCTTTGTGTCCTTTTGCTTGTGTGTGGTGGATTACATGAATTTAGGAAGTACTTACATGCTAAATTGACTGTTTTCATAGTTTAATATCCTCAAGAGATTTCGACTATGCCTTATTTCATTTGAATGCTGCGTCTTTTGCGGGTAGATATGGTCGCAATCTTTCCGACTTCTGGAGTGTTGTTGCTGTTAAGTCGGATGTGGGTATTTAGCGTTTTAAGTATGTTCATTCCCGTCCCAACCTTGCTTTCGTTTTCGTCGAGATTTTTGAGTCAATTGGATAGTTGTGGGACTCTGTTTGGGACCGAGAAAAGGACTGGTTTGGCTTGATTTTGGACAGAATGGTTGAGTTGTTTGACACGGATTTTGGGTAGTTGTTTGGGTGACTTTAGGACGGGTAGGTGGACTGTTTTCCAGGCTGGGTGTTAGCCATGGGGGAGTGATTGTAAGGGCGGTAGTTGGTGGATTGTATGGCCGTTCATGGAGGTCGAACTATGGTTGTTTGGTTGGGCCGTCTCAGGGACTAGTCATGTATGGTTTTGGGTGATTTGGTTAGTGACGGGTTTGGGGTTGTGCAACAACCCCGGTGTCGTGGCCTTAGTTTCCATTGGCGCAAAAGATGACCATTCGAAATCATACCGTTTCCGTCTCATGTCTTTATAAAACAATTCGTTAAATCCGTTCATTTGAATACCTTCCTTTTTCGATTTATACTTATAAAATCCCATTATTTAATTGTTTAAATTACCGTCTCAAATATGCTCATGTACTCGTCTCATTATTAGTAATGTGTCATTTGGGCCGTATGATCACCTTGCCTTCTTCTTTCTTTTGCCTTAAAAATCATTCATCTAGTGAATGTTTGTTGGGCTAGTTGTGTTCTTCTTGGTGGGCTCACTTTCCTATATTCTTTGGGCTCACCATATGATATTGGTTGGGCTTGACTTGTGGTTAATGGGCCACACTCATACTATGAGTGCATTCGGCGCTAATTTGGTCTATGTAAAATATTATTAATTCCCGTCTCGTGTTTTATACAAGTAACCCGTTAATTATCGCTCTTTCACACATTCTATTAATTGGGCTTTACATGTTTATTTGGTTGGGCTTGTCGTATTTATTCAAGTGGATTTACCTTGCTAATTTAATTGGACTTGTCTAGTTTACTTCTTGGGGCTATAAATGGGTCATTTGAGCTTGGTCGTAATTTGTTCCGTAATATTTTATATAACGTAAATTATTCATTATCAATTATTATATTTTATTTAATCGACATGTTAAATTATGAAATGGAATATTTATCAATATGATACAAGAATGCGATATTTATTATTATAAGTCAAGTATGAGTTATTTATTATTAAATGGTTATTTTGGTGAGGAGTCATATTCTCAATAATGTCTTGAATTGTTCTGTTGTGAGAGTCTTGGTCCTATCGGATACTAGGGGTGAGCTATAAGCCCTCTAGTTGCGATATGATCGTTGGGATTAATGTTCCCATCTGTACTCATGGTGAGATGCAAGCCATGAGTATGAATGTGACATTAAGGATCCCGTGTCATATGATGTTTGCATGATCATTCTTACTCCTATTATGACTCAAGTGCGACATTTTACATTGTGTGACTACTTGACATTCCTTATTTATTTGCCCTCGGACATTGGGTCACGGTTAGGTGCCATTGTTTCCGAGTTGGGCTATTTTTCCTTCCGCCTCTTCGGACCGGGGGTCACGGTTAGGTGACAAGGTTCCGCTTGAGGTTACTCGACTTTCGGGCACGGTTAGGTGTACCATGTTTCGAGTCTTGGATACGATTTGGTATCGTGTGTCGAATCGGGTGTCGTCCATCCCGAGAGTCTGGCCAGGTTTAGACTAGGACCGTATTATGATCGTCGTCCTACCAAGAGGTTGGAGTCTAGAGGGTTGTCTTGTTTGAGTCCATACTAAGTATATGTCTTACACTTGTTGAGTCGTGTCCACATGAGTGGGTTGACTTGGCGATTCTATTTCCTTGATTTCATATTCATCCTCATGCATCATGCTTATTCTACTAAGAAAGTATTATGCCTGTTTCGCCATGATTGTTCATTATATTTCCTTATTCCTTATTGTTCGTATATGTTGCATGATTAATATGTTTGGTTAAGTGTTGTTTGTTATCTGCATTTCGACATATTGTGGCTGGGAGAACCTTGAGTTACTCCCCACTGACTGTGGCGTTCATGTTTACATGAATGACAGGTGGTGAAGATGCTTACGTGGGGAAGACGTGTGGGCTAGCGAGAACTAAACCCTTGGACCTTAGTTTCTAATTTAGAAACCCTTGATTTGTTTATTCGTGGGATATCTTTTCCCCGCTTTCTAGACTCGGGTTGTAATAACCTAGATTTGTCTATCGTAGTATTTGTTTCATTTCGTTTTTGGCACCCGCGTGTTAATCTTTATCTAGTAAATTAAAAGTTTTTAAAATCTCACAAAATTCCGCTTTAATTTATTAGTTATATTTTCCGCTTTATCGCGGGGTGTCACAGTTGGTATCAGAGCATATGTTGCTCCCGACGCACACACGTGTACCCCAAATTTAAATTTGAACTTGACCATGAATAATGAATGAGAGATGGGTAGACTTAAGGACCTAAGGTGGTAGTCTGTAGTGTGTTTGCTCTTTGTTAGGTTCTAACATGTTTGTTGATTGTCATATAATAATTGTTGTGCCCATGGATCAATAATCGTAAACCTACCGTCGTGAAGATCAAGTTTTGGTGCCTATTGCCGGAAATTGAAGATTTGTTCAACTTTGAAGAATGCTTCTACTTCCTCGAAGATGTTTCTCATTCCTTGTGTACCTTGCCTTATTCTTTATCTCTTGGTGCTTATCCCTCTTCTAAACTCTCTTCTGTTCTACTTTGAAAGTTACTCTTGTACTCCTAACTTGTGCTGTCTTCCTTGTTTATCCTCCCTTAACGCCTTTTTGATAGTACTCTTTCCTTTGTGGAATGTTAACCATGGTTGGATAATTTGACTTTTATGGAGTTTGTTTGGGTTTGACCCTTAACCCTGGTTTGAGAGGTCGTGATGTTAGAAAGACTTAGGTAATGTGATGAGACATACTTAGTGATTCTTATACCTAGTTCCTTGACAAAGTGAGTATAATTGATTGGTGGATTCTTTGTGTTAGGGATGAGTTGCCTATGTGATTAAAGTTATAGAACTTGGCTTTGTTGTTTATGTTTGGGATGTGAAAGCTTAGTAGGTTGAGCGTCGTTACCTCAGGAGTAAACATGAGATAAGTTTAGTATATGAATTTGGCAGAAAACCTATTTTTAGATGTTAATGATCCCGTATAGATTGGTGATGTGATTTGATGTTAGTTGTTCCTTAAGAATTTTGTTGAGAAGTCTTCGTTAATTCATTCTTTGGTTTTTAAAACATTGAGGTTGTGTCGAGTGCTTGAGATAAAGAGATGCTTTTATACATGAGTAGTAGATTTGCTTTAGGGAAATCCTAATGTGGGATAAGACAGGTGGAAGAGGTATCTAACCGATTTATCAACCCTTAAGCAAGCGTTTATTTTACCTTGACCCTTGTTTTGGGATTTGGTCGTTTTGTTATGGAAGTATAATACCCTAATAGGCGTGACCTTGTTAGAGAGAACCTTAAGTTTTAGGAAGCGTATGGATTAAGCCTTAAAATCCTCTTTCGTACCTTTAATCGTTTTCCTCCCTTTCGTTCATACCTTGGTTGGATTTGATTCTTAAGTATGAAGGTTTACTCGTTATTTCCTTGCCTTGAATACCTCCCTAATTCTAATATCTCTTACCGGTGTTAACTAGTTATCTTTATTATTTGACTCCTTTAATCTCACATCTCGTCATGTTCATGTATCTTTTTGAAATTTCCTATCATTTCCTGACCTGGTTATTACTCTTTGTTTTCTTAGTGGAGTGATGGCGTTGTTGGCTACGTTATAGAGTGAGAGAGACGCTCCTTGAGGATTCTTTGTGAGTCTCGTTTCCGTCGAAGTTGGATTAGTAGAACTTAAGTTAGGTTGAGTAGGAAAATTCGTATGAGATAGCTATTTATCTTTTTGGTTGGTGATCTTTATAATTTGGGGAATGTGATCATCTATGCTTGTGAATTCGGGTGTGAATAAGATTTTGTTTGGAGTGTTAGAAATGTATAGAGAACTTGGGATTATGATCTTTGATTAAGGATTCTACCATAGTGAGAACTCCTAGTGGTCGATAGTTGGTTATGAGTGTAACTCTTTTAGTAGTTTTGATCTTGTCTCGTGGAAATCGTTGGTAGATGATTTATATTTGAGAGTTATGGAATCACAATTGCGATGGAGTGCCTTGACCCACGGAATAGCATAGGAGTAAGTGTGTAAGTGTTTTGAGGAAATCCTTGGGAGTTAAGTGGTTATGAGTTTTGTGGTTAGGAAGTTTTCGGAACCGTTCAGGATGACATTGTTGTTTGAGGTTTGAATATCTGGCGTTTCCTTGTTGTCTAATTTCCTTTCTTCTTTGAGCATAAGCGTTACCGTTCATGCCTCTCTTCTTCGCTTCATCATGCTCCTCCTTTAAATTTAATACTCGTAACCTGTGAAACTCTATCTTTTACATCCTTGTAACTTTGATTTCAAGTCTTCCCCTATGAAATTCATCGTAGCTCTTTTTATTGGTTAGGTTTGGACTCTCTTAGCGTAATTGGTATTTATGATGTCCAAATTGCCTTTCATTTTATACAATGCCTAAACTTTCAAGCTACCATTTTTGTTCCATTGTTAAAAGTTTGTGTTGCTTTTACAAAACCTTACCCCTTTTAAAAGGATTGAAAATGAAAATTTGGTTTAGTTTCCTATTTGTTCTTGGAATATAGACTACTTTATCATGATTTTAATTGCTAAACATGTGATTTCTCAAAATTTTATCCAATTTCTGTTAAACTTTGATCTATTTATGATTTTGTTAAAGTATAATGTTATATTTTCAGGAATTTAATTCCCTTCTGAGTTTAAATGAGAAATCTTCATTTCTATTTTGGCTTTTACAAGAGAAAATTTGAGTGGATTGCCTTTTTCTTTTGATTTTGACGTTGATCGGATGATAGAACTTGTTATTGGAGACGTTTGATAACTTGTTCTACGCTTGTCGGCGAGTGGTTTTTGGTTTAAATTTGTCTTTGACTTGGAAAGTTGGCGTTCTTGTGTGCACGACAAGAGCAATTTCGTTCCATGAATGAGACTTATACTTTTGAAAACTCTTCATTTATGTTTTTGAAAGTATTTTGATTTTCAATTTATACAAATGATTTGCCTTTTTACCTTATCTTTGATTTGGAATGTGATGTTCTTGAATACGTAACGAGAACACTTTCGTTCCTTTGATGAGAATCTGGTTCCGTCGGAAATTTTATGTGAAACTTTTGGAAGAATTATAATTCTTACGATAAGTAACCTTTTATTGTTTTGGTTACCAACTTTAAAAGTCCAATTTTATTTTTATAACCTTTCATTTC
Organism: Silene latifolia; assembly: GCF_048544455.1. Taxonomy (NCBI): domain Eukaryota; kingdom Viridiplantae; phylum Streptophyta; class Magnoliopsida; order Caryophyllales; family Caryophyllaceae; genus Silene; species Silene latifolia. Next base: position 55,440,794 of record NC_133536.1, read on the forward strand.
TACTTTCAAGTTTCGAGGACGAAACTTTTTAAAAGGTGGGATGATTGTAACACCCGCGAATTTTCTATTTTGACATTTAAAATTTATTAAACCGTTTAATCACTTTATTATATATTTTTGAATTACTCGATTTAATTAATTTTATGTCAAACACGATTTTTATAAACGTATTATATAAAAGCTCATTTTTATAAAAATACGTACGGTTAAATTATATTTTTAAGGCACGATTTATATAATAATATATATATACGTATCTTGGTCGGATGATATTAGTGACAATAATAATGACCGTAATAACAAGTCCCGTCTCAATTTCCGTCTAAACTTTAGACTGTCACATTTCATGTTTGTACCTAATTTAATATGGACCAATCAAAAACCAACAACACATTCCCTCACCTTCAAAATATCTACTATTATCATTATTATATATTATTATTATTATTATTATATATTATTATTGTTGTTGTTTTGTAACCCGTCCCCACCCCCCTTTATATACTCCGTCTTCTTCTTCTTTTCCTGCAAAAACAAACAACAACCGCAAACAATACTCAGCTACACTCAACCTCCATTTTCGCACCTTCAAACTCCGATCCCGCTTTCATTTCTCGACCAAACTCGATGATTTTTACACCTTTAGCTTCCTCTCTTCTTCCTCCTCATTTCTAGGTAAGAAAGTCTTAACTTTGTTGAATTTTCGAAATGGGTGATTTGTTACAAACTCGGTTCGTGACTCTTGTTACTCGTTTTTCTTCACTTTTAGTTGAAGACTGAGGATAGGCTCGTGTTTTGGACCTTCTTACTCTGGAATTCGCGAGGATAAGGTAACGGTGATAGGTTACTCGACAATGAGTCGATATCCTTGTCTTTTCACTCGGTTTTCATCCTTATGGTCGTAAATATTGAGCCTTTGTGTCCTTTTGCTTGTGTGTGGTGGATTACATGAATTTAGGAAGTACTTACATGCTAAATTGACTGTTTTCATAGTTTAATATCCTCAAGAGATTTCGACTATGCCTTATTTCATTTGAATGCTGCGTCTTTTGCGGGTAGATATGGTCGCAATCTTTCCGACTTCTGGAGTGTTGTTGCTGTTAAGTCGGATGTGGGTATTTAGCGTTTTAAGTATGTTCATTCCCGTCCCAACCTTGCTTTCGTTTTCGTCGAGATTTTTGAGTCAATTGGATAGTTGTGGGACTCTGTTTGGGACCGAGAAAAGGACTGGTTTGGCTTGATTTTTGACAGAATGGTTGAGTTGTTTGACACGGATTTTGGGTAGTTGTTTGGGTGACTTTAGGACGGGTAGGTGGACTGTTTTCCAGCCGGGTGTTAGCCATGGGGGAGTGATTGTAAGGGCGGTAGTTGGTGGATTGTATGGCCGTTCATGGAGGTCGAACTATGGTTGTTTGGTTGGGCCGTCTCTCGGGGGACTAGTCATGTATGGTTTTGGGTGATTTGGTTAGTGACGGGTTTGGGGTTGTGCAACAACCCCGGTGTCGTGGCCTTAGTTTCCATTGGCGCAAAAGATGACCATTCGAAATCATACCGTTTCCGTCTCATGTCTTTATAAAACAATTCGTTAAATCCGTTCATTTGAATACCTTCCTTTTTCGATTTATACTTATAAAATCCCATTATTTAATTGTTTAAATTACCGTCTCAAATATGCTCATGTACTCGTCTCATTATTAGTAATGTGTCATTTGGGCCGTATGATCACCTTGCCTTCTTCTTTCTTTTGCCTTAAAAATCATTCATCTAGTGAATGTTTGTTGGGCTAGTTGTGTTCTTCTTGGTGGGCTCACTTTCCTATATTCTTTGGGCTCACCATATGATATTGGTTGGGCTTGACTTGTGGTTAATGGGCCACACTCATACTATGAGTGCATTCGGCGCTAATTTGGTCTATGTAAAATATTATTAATTCCCGTCTCGTGTTTTATACAAGTAACCCGTTAATTATCGCTCTTTCACACATTCTATTAATTGGGCTTTACATGTTTATTTGGTTGGGCTTGTCGTATTTATTCAAGTGGATTTACCTTGCTAATTTAATTGGACTTGTCTAGTTTACTTCTTGGGGCTATAAATGGGTCATTTGAGCTTGGTCGTAATTTGTTCCGTAATATTTTATATAACGTAAATTATTCATTATCAATTATTATATTTTATTTAATCGACATGTTAAATTATGAAATGGAATATTTATCAATATGATACAAGAATGCGATATTTATTATTATAAGTCAAGTATGAGTTATTTATTATTAAATGGTTATTTTGGTGAGGAGTCATATTCTCAATAATGTCTTGAATTGTTCTGTTGTGAGAGTCTTGGTCCTATCGGATACTAGGGGTGAGCTATAAGCCCTCTAGTTGCGATATGATCGTTGGGATTAATGTTCCCATCTGTACTCATGGTGAGATGCAAGCCATGAGTATGAATGTGACATTAAGGATCCCGTGTCATATGATGTTTGCATGATCATTCTTACTCCTATTATGACTCAAGTGCGACATTTTACATTGTGTGACTACTTGACATTCCTTATTTATTTGCCCTCGGACATTGGGTCACGGTTAGGTGCCATTGTTTCCGAGTTGGGCTATTTTTCCTTCCGCCTCTTCGGACCGGGGGTCACGGTTAGGTGACAAGGTTCCGCTTGAGGTTACTCGACTTTCGGGCACGGTTAGGTGTACCATGTTTCGAGTCTTGGATACGATTTGGTATCGTGTGTCGAATCGGGTGTCATCCATCCCGAGAGTCTGGCCAGGTTTAGACTAGGACCGTATTATGATCGTCGTCCTACCAAGAGGTTGGAGTCTAGAGGGTTGTCTTGTTTGAGTCCATACTAAGTATATGTCTTACACTTGTTGAGTCGTGTCCACATGAGTGGGTTGACTTGGCGATTCTATTTCCTTGATTTCATATTCATCCTCATGCATCATGCTTATTCTACTAAGAAAGTATTATGCCTGTTTCGCCATGATTGTTCATTATATTTCCTTATTCCTTATTGTTCGTATATGTTGCATGATTAATATGTTTGGTTAAGTGTTGTTTGTTATCTGCATTTCGACATATTGTGGCTGGGAGAACCTTGAGTTACTCCCCACTGACTGTGGCGTTCATGTTTACATGAATGACAGGTGGTGAAGATGCTTACGTGGGGAAGACGTGTGGGCTAGCGAGAACTAAACCCTTGGACCTTAGTTTCTAATTTAGAAACCCTTGATTTGTTTATTCGTGGGATATCTTTTCCCCGCTTTCTAGACTCGGGTTGTAATAACCTAGATTTGTCTATCGTAGTATTTGTTTCATTTCGTTTTTGGCACCCGCGTGTTAATCTTTATCTAGTAAATTAAAAGTTTTTAAAATCTCACAAAATTCCGCTTTAATTTATTAGTTATATTTTCCGCTTTATCGCGGGGTGTCACAATTTTAATCTGGTTGTACCCGGCATACCCGTCCATGAATGATAGGAGAGCATGTTCGGCAGTGTTGTCCACCAGAATGTCAACATGTGGCAAAGGGAAGTCGTCATTTGGACTTGCCTTGTTCAGATCCCTGAAGTCGACGCAAACCCGAATTCTTCCGTCTTTCTTTGGTACGGGCACATTGTTGGCCACCCAATCCGAGTATTCGGACACTTTGATGAACCCAGCCTTAAACTGTTTGTCCACTTCTTCCTTGATTTTTAGAGCCCATTCAGGACGCATCCGGCGTAGCTTCTGTTTCACAGGTTTAGCCCCGGGTTTAATGGGTATCCGGTGCTCTGCAATTTCTCTGTCAATCCCAGGCATGTCTCTGTAAGACCAGGCGAATACGTCCTCGTACCCGTGAAGGAGGTCAATGAACTGTTGTCTTTCCGAGGGGTCTAGGGTCGTCCTTATCCTAAGTTATTGAGGTGTATTGTCGGTTGCTACGTTAATAGGTTCGGTTTCCTCAATGATGGTGGTTCTGGTTTCCCGTTTGTCAAGTTCTTTGGCTAAGTGAGGTGGGTAGTCACTCAAGTCAAATTCCTCATAATCACTCAGAATTGCATTGCAGTTAAATTGAGACGAGTCATAAGCAAACTTAGCGTTCATTAAGTTGACACGAGCGAAAAGCTCGGAAAGGACAGACATCTCGTGGTCAGTCAGAGGCGACACAGCAGAGGAAGTGGCCCCTGGAACAGGCTCCAGGTTGTCACCTTTCATGTGAGTGGGGGTGACCTTAGTAGACTCAGCCTCTGAATCACCCACGACTTTGTGATAAAACAGTGGGAAGGGGACCGTGACTGGGACATCCGGAGTGACAGACTCTAACTCCGACTCAGACTCAGACTCAGATCCTTCTTCACCTCCCTCCTTGAACATAGGGCCTTCTCCAGTTGTTATCTTGAGAATGCGGCCTTGGTGATCGGTCCACTTGATGGTTTTCCTCCAGCCCTGGGTAGCCTTCTTCGGGTCAGTATCGGAGATCAAGGTGGTTGGATCAAATTTGTTGTCTTTCAGGACGATGTTGATAATGTCCTCATAGTCGAGGTGTTCGACGTTATCTTCCCCAAATAGGAGTGTGACAGCTTATCCGTCAAGGCATGGTGGCGGTTTGGACTCAGTTGATGCAGCTTCGATGTTGTCGGGAATAAAGTAGCAGTCCTGGAAGACTTCCACTCCCGGGTATCTAGCCCTGGCCACAGAGTCATAGATCGGCTCCGGAAAGCCGTGGTAGAGTTTAGACTATCCCTCGGGGACAAAGTATCCATTGAGAGTCAGGTGGTATGGACGGAGGATGACTCCGTGCTTCTTGCGTTTTCGGATTAGGAGGTTCATCTCCCGGATATCTTCGTCAGTAGGTTCGTATCCTAGCCCAACGGGAATTTTGGGGACCTTAGCCTGTTTCAAGGGAGGCAATGGGTCCTTTAGTGGATTGAGCGGCAAACCCGGGAAATAACCTTGACGCATCATGATACGGTTGATCGTGAGGTTGGTGAACGGGTCACCCTCAGAGGTTGTCGATTCATCAGTTATGGCGTTCACGGCTTGGAAACCCTACATTTCATTGTCGTCCCCCTCAATGGCTTGGGAGGCTATGTAATACTCCGTATTTATGAGTCTTGGGGTACTCTATCGAGTATGCCTTACTCTGTCGAGTAAGGGAGTTTTGCGAAATAAAATAGTTTCTGACCTGTTGGGTACTCGATCGAGTAACTACGATACTCGATCGAGTAGGGGGGTACTCGATCGAGTACCTGGGCTACTCGATCGAGTAGCCGGTTTGCGGGGGTTGTTTTCTCGGGTTTTGTTAATTATGCGATTAAGGTTATAATCTTTTCGTCATTCATTCTAATCACTTTTCTAAAACCTAAATCACTGTGAGGAGAGAAAGCAAACTACGTTCATCACCTTAATCGCATTGTTAACAAATCCCGGAGCTTGGAAGGTCGGATTTCACTTGTCTTTACACCGTTGTAATCCTTGCGTCGAGGGTAAGATCTTTATACCGTTTTTATTGTATTTCGTCAAAGTTAGTTAAACCCTAATATGGGGAATTGGGGATTTTGTTGTGTTATGTGCATAGTAGTAATTATGTGCTTGTATAATTAGGAGGAGGATTCGTAGAGGAAGCTTTTTGACTTCTGATGTGAGATCGTTTGACAATTGTGCTTTCCAGGTAGGGTTTCCCTACTCAGTATTACTTACATGTGGTGTGCTGTTGTGCTGTAATTAGTATAATTGGTTGATTCAGACGATGTAGTGATTGTGATTGTGATTGTTTGTCTGTGGTTCTCGAGATGCGTTCTCGGCTGAGTGGAGTCACTTGCGGGAGTGGCTTCACGCCCTAGTTTCGCCCTTCGTGGAACCCGCCATGGAAGGGGATGTGCACATTAATGGGACAGGGTTATCGCTCGGTATGATGAGCGGGGCTTAGGTGGGAACGGCTGCGGTCCCCCACTGGCAGGGCTGGTCCAGTGGACAGTCGGAGATGGAGATGGAGTGGAGTGCTTGATCATATATGATTGTTTGAGTTGTGTTAGTTACTGTATTGTTGATTATACCTCTTGTGTAAATAGTACTGACCCCGGTGAATGTTTTGAAAACCTGCGGTGATCCATTCGGGGATGGTGATCAGATATTGAGCGGGTATGACATGAGTCTTGGGATAGATTGGGATTGCCACGATCGATGATAGAAGTCTTCATTTTTGTAGTTTAGCGATTTTTGAGATACATTTGATTAGTTCGATGAGAGCACTGCGTTTTGAGAACATGTATTAGTATTTGGTTTGGTTTTTGGATTGTACCCTTTCACTAAAGTATTACTATTTAAATATCGTTTCATTATTGTTTATTTGATTATCATTGCCTCGGGTAACCGAGATGGTAACGTCCTTATACCTGAGTGGTCCTGGTAAGGCACTTGGAGTATGGGGGTGTTACAAAATGGTATCAGAGCGACGATCCTGAAACCTGTAACCAATGAACCCAATGAATTTAGGGAGTCAACTAAAATGAACCCGGGGTAAAGGTTGTAGGAGCTAATGCAAAGGCTTGGGAGACGTCCTAAAGTCGCGAACTCGCCCTACAATTTTGAACCGGTCACATGGGGGGAATATCTGTTAAGTCATATGTGTTGTTGTTCGCTGGTGTGTGGGTGTGATGAGGTGTGTTGTAAATGTTGGATGTTTGAAGTAGAAGTTGAGAATAGTTTGAAGTAGAAGTTGAGAATATGAATGAAATTGAAGAGATATATATATATATATAGAACTGTGTTGGAATGAGAAGCATGTTGAGTGATTACTATGTGGCAGTAATAACATGATATAATTGTTTGTTAATCCATGAGCAGTTGAGTAGCATAGTATGCATAATTAAGAAATGATATCGTGTTTATAAGTTGTTTTACATGTTAGAATATGTTATAGCATGCGGGTAGCATATTCGAGTTAGCATGACTCGATCGAGTGGGACTGACTTGATCGGGTGGGTTTTTGACATTTTTACGACCTTAATCGAGTTTTAGGGTACTCGATCGAGTAACTAGGGGTACTCGATCGAGTAGGGGGTCACTCGATCGAGTAGCCTGGCTACTCGGTCGAGTATGTTAGAGGTTAGAAGGTTTGTTTGTGTTCTGGAGTCGAGGTACTCGATCGAGTATGGGAGGCACTCGATCGAGTAGCCTCTTACTCGATCGAGTAGGTTGGGACACTCGATCGAGTAGCACCTGGGTAGCCTGTTTTCGTGTTTTGAGGTTTAGTACATGTGTTTATGTCTACCCTTTCTTATATATAGCTTCAAGATGCCGCCTAAGAGAAACGCTTACTATGCGAGAGCTGAGACCATGAATACAGATGATATTGTTAAGATGTTGGAGCACCAGGATGCTCTTACTGAGGCCTTAAAGAAAGTGAATAAGGATAAGGAGGTTGATCACTCTAAGATCAGCCTTTACATAGCTAGGTTCAACCCAAAGGAGTATAAAGGGACCGGAGAACCAAACCTTCTTGACAAGCGGCATCGTGAGATGGAGAATATCTTGGACCGGTACATTGTCCCGATGAGATGAGAGCAAGCAAGCTGCGTTCTATCCGAGAGAGGCGGTGGTGAGTGGTGGGATAAGGTGAAAGTGAGTGCCAGAGAGATGTATTCTAACCAAGGCTTACCTGCTATACCTTGGGATGAGTTCCGTAGGGCTATGAGAAAAGAGTTTGTGCGAGCATGTGCATGTGAGAAGCAAGCGAGGGAGGAGTTCGATGGGTTCAAGATGACATCCGACATGTCCGTGGCCGAGTACTATAAGCGATTTAATGAGAAGTCTAGGTATCCGAGGACATGGGATTGAGTGATGAGAATGCGCCGAGGTTTGAGAGGGGTTGACCCCTAGGATCATGGATAAGCTACTGTAGGAGTCCTTACCGATGTTAAGGACGCTTATGAGAGAGCCGGGAGGGCTGAGAGGTTAGTGGAGATGGCTCGGGAGAGGTCCGGTGTTGAGAAAAGAAAGGTCGAGAGTGAGGGTGGTGGCCAATCTAGTCATAAGAAAGGCAACCACAATCACGCTAAGGGGTTTTCTTCACGGGTCGGGGTTTAGTGTCTTTGGGGCTTCCTTCGGGCGTGGCCGTGGGGGTAGCAAAGAATACAGTTGGGGTATGACTTGCTTTGGGCGTGGCGGTGTCGGCCACAAGAGACATGAGTGCACGAGTGTGCCCGGAGGTTTTCGGGGGACGGGTCGGGAAGTTATTCTCGGGGACCGGCACACGAGTTATGCGAGCAATGGACAAGTGGGTCATGGTCTAACCGGGGAGCCGAGCTATCGAGTGGAGGTAACCGCAACGGCGGTAATTCTTATCGAAACCAGCTACGAACAACAACAACAATCGGGGTCGGGTGCTAAGCGGCCACATCGGCCCAAGATCTTGTCCAGGGAGGTGGGAGAAGACCCGATGGAAAAGTGTTCATGATGGACAAGAAAGCGGTGAGGAGGATGCACATGTTATCACCGGTACCTTTCTTGTTAACGGTATTCATACCTTTGTTTTGTTTGATTCGGGGGCTTCCCAGTCGTTTGTATCATCGAGTCATGTTAAAAGGTTGGGTTTGAGAGTTTATGAGTCTATAAGTGAGAAAGTTTTTATACCTTCGGGAGAGTCTGTATCTTGTGGGAGGTTGTTTAGAGATGTGTCTATGATAGTTGGGCAAGTTGATCTACCTGTAGATTTGCTAGAGTTTCCTCTTAACGGTTTTGAGATGATAGTCGGGATGGATTGGCTGGGAAAGTATAAAGCTAAGATAGTCTGTCACCAAAAGAAAGTGTCTTTGAGAGGGCCTAAGGATGTTAGTGTGTCTTATCGTGGGTTTTTAGTCAAACCCAAAGTTAAGTTGATTGCAGCTATCACGTTGAAGTCTTATCTGAGGAAGGGATGTCCTTTGATCTTGTGCCATGTGAGAGATGACCGGATAGAGAGTCCGACAGTTGACGAGATACCGGTGGTGGGAGAGTTTGCCGATGTTTTTCCTGACGAGATTCAGGGGTTGCCACCGAAGAGGGAGATAGATTTCACCGTTGAGTTGAAACCGGGGACGGGGCCAATCTCTAAGGCACCGTACCGGATGGGTCCTAAAGAGATGGAGGAGCTCAGGAAGCAGTTAGATGATCTGATAGAGAAGGGATACATTAGACCTAGTGTATCGTCGTGGGGAGCACCAGTTCTATTCGTGAAGAAGAAGGATGGGAGTTTGAGGTTATGCATAGTTTACAGAGAGCTGAACCGAGTGACGGTGAAGAACAAGTATCCTTTGCCAAGGATAGATGTCCTGTTTGATCAGTTGAGTGGTGCATCAGTCTTTTCCAAGATTGATTTGAGGTCGGGGTACCATCAGGTGAAGATTAGAGAGGTGGACATACCAAAGACAGCTTTCACGTCGAGGTATGGTCACTATGAGTATGTAGTGATGCCGTTTGGGTTATCTAATACACCGGCCGTGTTTATGGATTTGATGAACAGAATCTTCAGACAGTTTTTGGACAAGTTCGTGGTGGTGTTCATCGATGACATCTTAGTCCACTCTAAGACTAAGGAAGAGCATGAGGAGCATCTGAGGATCGTGTTGCAGACGTTGAGGGACCATGAGTTGTATGCTAAACTGTCCAAGTGTGAGTTCTGGTTGGAGAAAGTTGCTTTTCTGGGGCATGTGATCTCTAAGGAGGGAGTAGTTGTGGATCCGGCAAAGATTGAGGCAGTGACAAAGTGGGAAGCACCAAAGAATGTCGCTGAGATTAGGAGTTTCTTGGGTTTAGCTGGATACTACAGACGGTTCGTGAAAGATTTCTCCAAGATAGCTAGACCTATGACAGCGTTGATGAGGAAAGAGAACAGGTTTCGTTGGGACGAGAGTTGTGAAAAGGCGTTCCAAACATTAAAGGAGCGTTTGACCACAGCTCCTATCTTAGCATTGCCTGAAGGGATCGAGAACTTTGAGGTTTATACAGATGCCTCAAAGAATGGGTTGGGATGCGTGTTGATGCAGAACGGTAAGGTGATTGCCTATGCTTCTAGGCAATTGAAGCCGTATGAGGAGAACTACCCTACACATGATCTAGAGTTGGGTGCGGTGGTGTTTGCTCTCAAGATTTGGAGACATTACCTTTATGGGGCGACCTTTAAGGTATTTTCTGATCACAAGAGTCTCAAGTACATCTTCACTCAAAAGGAGTTGAACATGAGACAGAGGAGGTGGATGGAGCTGATTGACGATTATGACATGGATATTATCTACCATGAAGGGAAAGTCAATGTCGTTGCAGATGCTTTGAGTAGGAAGAGTGTACACTCCCTGTGTACAGCTCTATCTTTGATGAGGTTGAGAGACGAGGTGGGGAGGTTTGGGATACATATGATTCATAGAGGAGATGCTGTGGGAGATTTGACAGTGCAGCCTGAAATTTATGACGATATTCGAGGTAAACAAGCTTTGGATCCTAAGATGGTTGAGTGGAGAGCTGGAGTAGAGAAAGGGACAGTGTCCCGATTTTCTATTCACACAGATGGTAGTTTGAGGTTTGATGGTAGGTGGTGTGTCCCTAATGATGAGGAGCTGAAAAAGACAATCATGAGAGAGGCACATTGTACACCATATTCAGTACATCCAGGCGGAGACAAGCTATACAAGGACTTGAAAAACACGTTTTGGTGGCCTGGGATGAAGAAAGAAACAGCTGAGTTTGTGGCCCGTTGTTTGACATGCCAGAGAGTTAAAGGGGAACAGCGACGACCACAAGGCAAGATTCAGTCTTTGGAGGTACCTGAGTGGAAGTGGGAATCCATTTCCATGGATTTTATCGTGGGTTTACCAAAGAGTCAACAGGGTAATAACATGATATGGGTGATAGTGGATCGATTGACCAAGTCAGCTCACTTTGTTCCAATGAAAGATACATGGACTAAAGCACAATTGGCTATGGCTTATCGAAAGAATGTGCTTAAGTTACATGGAGTCCCTAAGGACATAGTGTCTGACAGAGATGCGAGGTTTATATCACGGTTTTGGAAAGAGTTGCAGGAATCTTTGGGTACAACTTTGAAGATGAGTACAGCTTTTCATCCTGCGACAGACGGTCAGACTGAGAGAACAATCAAAACTCTTGAGGATATGTTACGAGCTTGTGTGATGGACTTTGATGGTAGCTGGGAATAGAGGTTGGATTTGATAGAGTTTTCTTACAACAACAGCTATCACACTAGCATTGGCATGGCACCGTTTGAGGCTTTGTACGGGAGGAGATGCAGGAGTCCGATTTGTTGGGACGACAGTGCTGAGGCAGTAGTTCTAGGACCAGAGATGGTACATGAGATGATTGAACAGATTAAGATGATCAGGGAACGGATGAGAGCAAAGCGGCTCGGGGATCGAAAAAGAGTTATGCGGATCTACATCGCCGGGATATAGAGTTTCAGGTTGGGGATAAGGTTCTTCTGAAAGTGTCTCCTATGCGTGGTGTTATGAGATTTGGGAAGAAGGGCAAGCTGAGTCAGAAGTTCATCGGTCCTTATGAGATCTTAGAGCGAGTTGGGGAGGTTGCTTACCGTCTGGCCTTACCTGCTGCTTTAGAGAGAGTGCATAATGTGTTTCATGTGTCGCAGCTGCGGAAGTATGTGAGTGACCCGTCACATGTGTTAGAGGCAGAGAGCATAGAACTAGATGAGTCTTTATCATATCTTGAGGTACCTAAGCAGATCCTTGACCGGAAGGTTAGGAAGACCAGGAGTGGTGAGACAGTGTTGCTTAAGATCCTTTGGTCTAACCACGAGACAGAGGAAGCTATATGGGAGGCAGAGGAGATCATGAGAGAGCGCTACCCTTTCCATTTTGAGCAGGTATGTTTGGTTACGAGGACGTAACCTTGTTTCTTTTAGGGGGGTAGGAGATGATCGCAAAGAGTTTTTAAGAGTTTTTATACCCTTTTTATGTTGTGTCGGTATAGTTGTTGTCGTTGAGTCGGGTTGAGTTTGAGTTAGTAACAAGTTTTTGTGTTGAGTTTGTTTTGAATGTTGAGTCGGGAGTGTTGTAGTATGAGTTTTGGTTTTGTGTTGGTTTGAACTTCGGGGACAAAGTTCTTTTTAAGGAGGGAAGACTGTAATACTCCGTATTTATGAGTCTTGGGGTACTCTATCGAGTAAGCCTTACTCTGTCGAGTAAGGGAGTTTTGCGAAATAAAATAGTTTCTGACCTGTTGGGTACTCGATCGAGTAACTACGATACTCGATCGAGTAGGGGGGTACTCGATCGAGTACCTGGGCTACTCGATCGAGTTGCCGGTTTACGGGGGTTGTTTTCTCGGGTTTTGTTAATTATGCGATTAAGGTATATAATCTTTTCGTCATTCATTCTAATCACGTTTCTAAAACCTAAATCACTGTGAGGAGAGAAAGCAAACTACGTTCATCACCTTAATCGCATTGTTAACAAATCCTGGAGCTTGGAAGGTCGGATTTCACTTGTCTTTACACCGTTGTAATCCTTGCGTCGAGGGTAAGATCTTTATACCGTTTTTATTGTATTTCGTCAAAGTTAGTTAAAACCTAATATGGGGAATTGGGGATTTTGTTGTGTTATGTACATAGTAGTAATTATGTGCTTGTATAATTAGGAGGAGGATTCGTAGAGGAAGCTTTTTGACTTCTGCTGTGAGATCGTCTGACAATTGTGCTTTCCAGGTAGGGTTTCCCTACTCAGTATTACTTACATGTGATGTGGTGTTGTGCTGTAATTAGTATAAATGGTTGATTCAGACGATGTAGTGATTGTGATTGTGATTGTTTGTCTGTGGTTCACGAGATGCGTTCTCGGCTGAGTGGAGTCACTTGCGGGAGTGGCTTCACGCCCTAGTTTTGCCCTTCGTGGAACCCGCCACGGAAGGGGATGTGCACATTAATGGGACAGGGTTATCGCTCGGTATGATGAGCGGGGCTTAGGTGGGAACGGCTGCGGTCCCCCACTGGCAAGGCTGGTCCAGTGGACAGTCGGAGATGGAGATGGAGTGGAGTGCTTGATCATATATGATTGTTTGAGTTGTGTTAGTTACTGTATTGTTGATTATACCTCTTGTGTAAATAGTACTGACCCCGGTGAATGTTTTGAAAACCTGCGGTGATCCATTCGGGGATGGTGAGCAGATATTGAGCAGGTATGACATTAGTACTGGGATAGCTGGGATTGCCACGATCAGATGATAGAAGTCTTTCGCTGTAGTTTAGCAATTTTCAGATACATTTCAGTTAGTTCAGTAGACAGCCGTTTTGAGAACATGTATTAGTATTTGGTTTGGTTTTTGGATTGTACCCTTTCGCTAAAGTATTACTATTTAAATATCGTTTCATTATTATTTATTTGATTATCATTGCCTCGGGTAACCGAGATGGTAACATCCTTATACCTGAGTGGTCCTGGTAAGGCACTTGGAGTATGGGGGTGTTACAGGCTACCCCTCTTCTTATAACTGCTTTGATTGGGGAAGCGGGAATCGTGATCGTCTTCCCGTTGAAGGGGACCCTGATCTTTTGGTGGAGCGTTGAGGTGACCGCCTTGACGGCGTGAATCCAGGGACGTCCCAGGAGCATGTTGAAGGACGCGTCGATGTCGACTACTTGAAAACTGGTTTGTCTTTCTAGTGGCCCGGGTGCGACGGTCAAAGTGACTAGCCCAGCGACCTTACGACGAGTGCCGTCGTAGGCACGTACTCCTTGATTTGTTGGGATCAAATCAGATTCCTTAATACCCAGCCTGTGGGCAGTTTTGAGAGGAATGACATTTACGGCGGAATCGTCATCCACGAGGACCATTGGTATATTCTTTTGGAGGCATTGCACGATGATGTACAGGGCCAGGTTATGATTAGCTCCGAACAGGAGGATATCCTCGTCGGAGAAGACGACCGGGTTGCTCAGATCAGGGGCGTCTCTCGCCATGTGTGCCCCTATTTCTTTTGGGGAAGAGGTGGAGGGCACGGTTAATTTTCCCAAGGCCTGCAGCAAGGCCTGTCGATGCTCAAAAGACGTTGCGATCAGTTGCCAAATTGAGATTTCGGCTTTTGCTTTCTGGACCTGTTTCAGGATTGAGTTCTCAGGAGCCTTTGGATGGGTGTCCACTTCTGGGACGACTTGGTCATTCGTTGTTGGAACGACCGCTGGGTTGCTCGGATTCTGATAGGGACGTCCGGACCGGGTGAGATGTCCGATTTCCTTCATCCGCTTCTCCTTCCATGGGAGGATATAGACATCCTCAACATCATCCCTCCATATGCCGTTAATTTCAGAGTCTCGAGGATACCTTGGAGGGGTATTCCTCGGTGGGTAGTTCTTGTGGAGAATATTTTTGTGAGGGCGATTTTTATGGGGGTAGTTATTTTGAGGGTAGTTATTTTGAGGGTGATTATTTTGAAGGTGATTTTCGTGAGGTCTATGCCAGAATGGTCGCGGGAGCAATCCATCCAGGGGTGGGTAGTTTTGAATGCTTGGGGAATTCTCCCTTAGGCGCGGTGTTGGGGGATTGAAGATGAGTCGACGGTAGGCGTCGTCGAGCCGGGTGATTCTTTCAGAGAGGCTGGCTATGGCCTCTTCAACTTGTTGAAACATAGTGAGCATGGTGGCAACACTAAACACAAACACTTCGTCTGAAGGATCCTTTTCCAGAACATTCACCTCGTCGTCAATCGGCAAGATGAGGTGAGAGCAGTCTAGGGTCGGCTCATCGTCATAGATGGCGTGAATTCCCAAATGATTCGTCTTGTTGTTCGGCTTAGTTGGTGGGGGTATAGGCAAATCTCCCTGTTGGAATATGTGTCCTCCGACAATAATGCGATCACGACTGTTGATCATGATGATCACATGTTTAAATCTCATTTTTTAAAGAATACAATTGGGAAGTATTTTTACTATCAACTGGTCAACATATATCGGTAATGATTGGCTGACTAGAGTTTGACATTACTGTCGTGCGACGGTGGTGATCAGTTAATCCCCTAGGTCATACCTATAGGGCGACACTCTTAATTGATCATTTAATTAATCGTATAATGTTACGAGTTAATTAAATTACTTGAAAATTAACGGACGAGTTGATTTTTAAATATGTTAAAAATACATAACAAATTTATGTTACATATGACATGTAACATATTGACAATTGACACAAATAATATGGATTCCATATTATCCATATGTGCCGAAAATATGAGGAAGATTAGGCAAATATTAAGTTATTTTTATTAGTGGTAAACAACATGATTACCTACTAAAACTAGCCTTGCATACCTATTGCTCATTGTGAAGAACAACTAGGGCATGCATTGGCTCTTTTGTACCTCCTCTCCCAACCGGTTTTGGGGAAGAAAACCCTTGTGGTTTTTCTTATTATTTTGCTTAATATTCACTTAGATAGAGACTAGTGATTATTATTCATTCATCACACTAAAACAAGAGTTTTTAGAAAGAGAAAAATCACCTTCCATTCTCCTCTCTCTCAACCGGTTTTGAGAGCAAAAACCAAATATTTTTGGGTCAATTTTTCTCACAAAATTAATATTATCTAGTATACATTATATTAATTTTATTAAGAGTGTGCTTTGGGTATTAATCCTTGGGAGAGATCCTACACTTGGGTCTTTGTTCATCCAAAAGGAAAGCTCAAGAACAAAAGAGAAGGAGATCTCTTTTGTGCCCATATGAACCGAAATTCCAATGTAAGGATGAATGTTTCTTCTTTATTCTGTTAAATAGTTTGCATGCACAAGATCACTTGTTAATTTTATGACAAATTAAAATGGAACATATATGAATATGTTAGTATATAGATCTACTTTTCCTTCAATCGGTATCAAGAGCCATGGTTGTTTGCATGCAAATCGGTTAAAAGTTTTTCCGAGTTATAAAGATTAACATATAAAACTTGTATAATTTGTGTTATTATGATATATCACGAAATTAATTCATGCATGTTAAAATTTCTGGTCCTAAAATGTTTTAGGATATTTTGGTTAAATTTACGGATTTTTATTGTTCATATTATACAATAATGGCATTTAAATATGATTTTATGAGTAAAAATGTCATTTTCGGTCTAAAATTAGCTATACTTCATATTTTCCAGTGATTTTTGGATATGTTGTCACTTATATTATTTTGAGATAACCTGTACATTTTCATAATTTTTGGACTTCTTATGCTCGAAAAATGGATTTTTCATTATTAAATTCGGATTTAGGTGAAAAATAGGTTAATATGATATAAATTTCGAATCTGGTCATAGAAATTTAGTATGTTGTCACATGAAATTTTACAAGATGTGTGTAAAATAATAGGCTATAGTGAAGTCTTTTTGCATGATTTATGGATTTTTGAAGAAAAATAGCATAAATAGTGACATTATTAGTGAAAAATTAATAAAACATAATCTATGACTAAGGAAAAACGTTATATGTTGCATTTTATTATCTTTTTCAGATCTAAAATTGAAAAATTGATGTATATAATTTTTCACATGTTTTTATGATTATTTTAGTTAAAACCGATAAACCGCAACATTGTTTTTCCGGAAAAATTAGAAATTTTTAACCTAAGGTTTTGAACATTATGAGTGTCATGGTATTTTTCCAGAATGTTCATGAGTTTAAATTTCAAATTTTGAATTTATTTGAAATTTTGTGATTTATTTGAAGTTTATAGCTTATTTTTGTAATTTTAAGTCCATTAATGAACAAATTTTATAAATATGAGTTAATTATGGTCAAATAATTAGTGAAGACTAAATTTTGAGTCCTAAGAGGTTAGGGTAATTAACTTATGCATAAATATGAATTTATGTAATTTTTTGTGATTGTAAAATGTTGAAATCACGCAAATCCGTAAAAACCGAGTAATGTACGATATTGGCTAATTAAAGGCGATATAGCATAAAATTGGGCATGTTCATACATATTATAATGCTGCATTTTCTTTATGATTGTCATAATTTTAATTTATGTAATTTTGAAATTATGTAATTTTTACTTAGTATGGCCTTAGATTTTAATTGGTACTTCCCGGAATGTATGGGAATATCGATTCGGTTGTAATTTTATTGTGATCTCGTATCACCGTTTTGTAATTTAATAGATTTATTTTATTTTAGTTACAAATGTATAATAGGAAATTATGTAATTTGCTATGTAATTTAATTTATCTCGGAGTTCCCAAAGACGGATTTTTTCAAGATGGCGATACATAAAGACGGTGTTACCTCGAGATGCGTGCCACAACCGAAGTTCAAGGGACCAATGGAGTTGGTTTCCGAATATGTAATAGTTAAATAGTTTTTCTATTTTAGGAAGGCCATACTAGGATTTATTTTATGTTTGCATTTTATTTATATGTCACATGCATCGCTAAATCGCCATAACTAAAACATGCATCCTCATCTCATCGAGTTTATCGACCGTGTCAATTAGAATTATCGTAGTTCACCGCTTTAGTTCACTTAAAACGTGATAGATAATAAATTGACATGACCTCTC
The DNA here is from genome assembly GCF_048544455.1 of Silene latifolia. NCBI lineage: Eukaryota > Viridiplantae > Streptophyta > Magnoliopsida > Caryophyllales > Caryophyllaceae > Silene > Silene latifolia. The sequence goes on from NC_133536.1 coordinate 55,458,329, forward strand.
GCTAAAACAATTAATTGAGACATAGCCTTACCAAATAGTAGAAACCATGAAAACCTATTTCGCGAGGGAGTGCACTCGGCCCTAACCGGGGTACAAACCTTGTTACGTAGGGGAAGTGGGTGATGAATGTTAATCCACCGAGTTCATGTTAATGAGGGTTTCATCGGCCATACCGTGCCCAAGTTGATGTGGATTTGGATCATGGACACATTTATTCGAAATTTGGATTGAACTCAACAAAAGTTTTTCGATAAGGGTTTCATCGGCCATACCGTGCCCTTGTCGGATGTGTTTTGGGCTATAGATAATTATTAGAGTAACTTTATCGACCAAGAGTTCTAAAAGTAGAATCGATTAAAACGTTAATCCACCGAGTTATATTGATAAGGGTTTCATCGGCCATACCGTGCCCAAGTTAATATGAATTTGGATCTTGGAATCATTTATGATAGTTGGGTAGAGGTCACTATATAAATGTTCATATCTTGTTAATATTTTACAAGTATGATTTAAAAAGACAAATGTTAATATTTCCTTTTCCTCCATATTTGTAGTTCTTTACAATGAATCCATCAAACTCTACCGCACCGATAACTATTGAGTCTTACCACAATATTTTTGACGACGTTTACTCCAACAATGATTTCGACACTACTAGAGAAATTCATTTTGGGATAGGTTCGGATGGAAACCTTAACTTCATCACTTCTTCTAAACCACCTACTACTACTAGACCTCGTGTGAGTCCGTCTCAGAAAGACTACCTCATACAATCTATAGGGTCTTTGTCTCTGGAAGATATAGATGCCAAAACTAGTGGGAGCTCAAGCAATCAAGTTCTTGCTTCTAAGGGCAAAAGGTTCAAGAAGAAGGGAAAGAAAATCAAAAACTTCAAGCAAGTTAATGATGAATGCCATTATTGTTATGGCATGGGACATTGGCTTAGGAATTGTCCCGTATATTTGCGAAATATAAGGGAAGGAATCATCACTCCAAAAGGTAAAATTCCTAAGGAAATTTATGTTATTGATATAAATTATACTTCCACTACGACATGGGTACTAGATACCGGTTGTGGTTCTCACCTTTGTAATCATTTACAGGGTTTAACAGACGTGAAGAGGCTTAGCAAGGGAGATGTGGATCTACGCCTTGGAAATGGAGCTCGGGTAGCGGCCGAATCCAAAGGAACTTATGTTTTAGCTTTGCCTAATGGATTTGAGTTGTATTTACATAATTGTTTTTATGTGCCTACACTCTCTAAAAACATTATTTCAATTGCTATGCTAGACATAGACGGTTTTTGTTTTGTCATTAAGAACAATCGTTGTACTATTTCTAGGAACGACTTGGTTATAGGCCAAGCTTCCTCTATCAATGGCATTTACATTTTAGAGACCTCAAATCAAACTAATGATATCTATAACATTCAATCAAAGAAACTCAAATCAAGTGACCCAAGTGAAGCGTTCATTTGGCATTGTCGATTAGGTCACATAAACGAGAATCGCATCAAAAGATTAATTTCGACTAATGTGATTACACCATTTGATTATCAATCATATGGTACATGCGAATATTGCCTACTTGGCAAAATGACTCGTAATCCTTTTAGTGGTAAAGGGACACGAGCTAGTGAACTATTAGGACTCATACACACCGATGTATGTGGACCAATGAGTATCACCGCTCGTAGAAATTATGACTACTTTATAACATTCACCGACGACTTGAGTAGACATGGGTATGTCTATTTAATGAAACATAAGAGTGAAGCGTTTGAGAAATTCAAGGAATTTCAAAACAAGGTAGAGAACCAATTAGACAACAAGATAAAAGCACTACGTTCCGATCGTGGTGGAGAATATCTTAGCCTTGAATTCGATTCACACTTGAAAGGTTGTGGTATTATATCACAACTTTCTCCACCTGGAACACCACAACTCAATGGTGTTGCCGAAAGGATAAATCGAACTCTACTTGATATGGTTCGATCCATGATGAGTCAAACCGAGTTACCGAACTCGTTTTGGGGATTTGCAATTCAAACCGCAATTAGATCTTTGAACAATAGTCCCACTAAATCCACCGAGAAGACTCCACATGAAATGTGGACGGGAAAAGTTCCCAATATATCCTATATGAGGATTTGGGGATGTGATGCTTACGTCAAAACTAAGAATGACAACAAGCTTGCCCCAAGATCCGAAAAATGCACCTTTGTAGGTTACCCCTCGGATTCTCGAGGATACTACTTCTACAAACCTCAAGAAAACAAAGTGTTTGTGTCTTGCGAGGCTGTCTTCTTAGAAAGTCAATTCATTTCTAAGAGACAGAGTGGGAGAAATTTTGAACTTGACGAAGTTCAAGAGCCACAAACCGAGAAAGAGACGCAAGAAGATGTTCCTTCGTCGTTTAACAAGGTTGTACCTCCTCTACTACGAAGAACGAGTCGAGTAATTTGCCATCCCGATCGATATGTGGGACTTATCGAGGAAGATGGAACACTCGATGTGTTGCTTATGGAAAGTGACGAGCCCGCCACCTACAAGGCCGCAATCTCTAGTCCAAATTCCTCCTTATGGCTTGAAGCCATGAAGTCCGAAATGGATTCTATGCATGAAAACCAAGTTTGGGACTTGGTAGATTTGCCTAAAGAGGCAAGACCCCTTCAATGCAAATGGATATTCAAAGTCAAAAATGGCATAGAAGGACATGATGATGTCTACAAAGCTAGGCTAGTGGCAAAAGGATTTACCCAAATCCAAGGTCTCCATTATGATGAGACCTTCGCCCCCGTAGCCATGCTAAGATCCATATGGATTTTGTTAGCGATTGCCGCATTTCATGATTATGAAATATGGCAAATGGATGTCAAAACCGCTTTTCTAAATGGGCATTTAGAAGAGGAGGTGTACATGATACAACCCGAAGGTTTTGTTGATTCTAAAAATCCTAACAAAGTGTGCAAGCTAAAGAGATCCATTTATGGTCTTAAGCAAGCATCTAGAAGTTGGAATCATCGATTTAATCACGTGATAAAAGAGAATGGTTTCACTCGAAATGTTGAGGAACCATGTTTATACATGAAATTCAGTGGGAGCAATGTTGTGTTCCTAATCTTGTATGTCGATGACATACTACTCATTGGAAATGATATTCCGATGTTGTCTTCTGTTAAGAAGTGGTTAGTTAACCACTTCCAAATGAAGGATTTAGGAGAAGCACAACGCATATTAGGTATCCGGATCCATAGAGATAGATCCAAGAGGATATTGGCACTAAGTCAAGAGTCTTATGTTGATAAGATTCTTCGACGGTTCAGCATGGACAAATCTAAAAGGGGATTGGTACCTATGGTAATCGGGACGATATTGAGCAAGACTCAATCTCCCTCCGAACCCCATGATGTTGAACGCATGAAGACGATCCCTTATGCTTCCGCTGTTGGATCAATCATGTATGCCATGATATGCACACGTCCTGATGTCTCGTATGCCTTGAGCATGACGAGTAGATATCAAGGAAATCCAGGTGAGAGTCACTGGATAGCCGTCAAGAACATCCTTAAGTACTTGAGAAGAACTAAGGATTCTATCCTAGTGTTTGGAGGAGACACTGAGTTGCGTGTTAATGGATACACGGACTCAAGTTTTCAAACAGATAGAGATGACTTGAAATCACAAGCTGGTTTCGTTTTTATGCTCAATGGTGGTGCCGTAAGCTGGAGAAGCTTCAAGGAAGTCAGAATCGCGGATTCTACAACGGAGGTGAGTACATTGCAAAGATCGAAGTCGCTGCTAAGGAAGCTGTGTGGATCAGGCAATTCACGGAAGGTCTAAAAGTAGTACCTACCGCCAATGATCCCATCACTCTCTATTGTGATAATAGTGGGACGATCTTCCAAGCTAAGGACCCGAAGTCTAGTAATAGATCTAGACATGTACTTAGAAAATATCATGTAATAAGAGATTTCATTGAAAGAAAGGAAATTGCGATTTGTAAGGTTGGGACGGATGACAACATAGCCGATCCGCTCACCAAGCCTTTATCGCAGGCTAAACATGATGGACATATGGCGTCCATGGGACTTAAACGTGTACCAAGTCTATGTTAGATTTTGAAATGAAATAAAAGTGTTGTTTTTGTTCATGTTCATAATCACATTTGTCTTTTATCTTAATTTATACATTGTTACATCCAAACGGGTTGTAATGACAATTGAACCCCGTTAAAGTGAACACGGATTAACATAGTATTTGCCCATAGTCACTTGTATGAGGTTACGTCTCGAAGTGACTAGAGTGTGATGCGATTGATGACAAGTTCAAGTGCCATAGAGTCATGTGAGATGACTAGTCGATCACATAGGCAGACTGTTAGGAACGTTTTGTCGGGCCTTATGACCGCTTATAGAGTTCTGGCAAATTTATATAGCCTGGTCGTGGCGAGAGCTACTATAGTATTCAAATGAGTCGATTCTTTTGACTAAAGACTATTCGCCTAAGATGGCACAGTTTCAGATTAACTTTGATTTGTGTTACTACGACCTTCGTAAATGGGGTCAAATGGGCATATTTTGGGTTATGATGGTTGTGGCTACTCGAAGGGAATGAGTGCGATAGGAATTGTCCACCCCTAGTCAGGGTTATAACAATATCTCAGGGCCACTCGAGGAGTAATGAACTGGAAATGCGTGGCCACGCTCGGATTGTATCCATGGTAGATAAATCCGGTCAATCAGTTATTCTCCAGATCGAGGAAACCACTCTCGATATGATCACTTGCAAGTACGACCTGAAAGACACCTTGCATTGAGTGGGAGGTAGTAATAGGACAAGAGAATTGGTGACGCACACTTGTCGAGGACAAGGGGGAGATTGTTGGAATATGTGTCCTCCGACAATAATGCGATCACGACTGTTGATCATGATGATCACATGTTTAAATCTCATTTTTTAAAGAATACAATTGGGAAGTATTTTTACTATCAATTGGTCAACATATATCGGTAATGATTGGCTGACTAGAGTTTGACATTACTGTCGTGCGACGGTGGTGATCAGTTGATCCCCTAGGTCATACCTATAGGGCGACACTCTTAATTGATCATTTAATTAATCGTATAATGTTACGAGTTAATTAAATTACTTGAAAATTAACGGACGATTTTGGAAGTAAAATTTACGTATCACATTGAAATTGATTAATATGAGATACGGTCTGAGTAATCGAATTGTATCATTACTCAGATGAAATTATTGTTTAAGAAAACAATTAAATTTGAATGGATTGTTATAAATACAAATTGTTGTGATTTATAAATGGTAAAATATTTTGGTACAAGTAATTATGTCGATTTTTGTATATGACGTATTTTTATTAATACGTTGATTTTTAAATATGTTAAAAATACATAACAAATTTATGTTACATATGACATGTAACATATTGACAATTGACAAAAATAATATGGATTCCATATTATCCATATGTGCCGAAAATATGAGGAAGATTAGGCAAATATTAAGTTATTTTTATTAGTGGTAAACAACATGATTACCTACTAAAACTAGCCTTGCATACCTATTGCTCATTGTGAAGAACAACTAGGGCATGCATTGACTCTTTTGTACCTCCTCTCCCAACCGGTTTTGGGGAAGAAAACCCTTGTGGTTTTTCTTATTATTTTGCTTAATATTCACTTAGATAGAGACTAGTGATTATTATTCATTCATCACACTAAAACAAGAGTTTTTAGAAAGAGAAAAATCACCTTCCATTCTCCTCTCTCTCAACCGGTTTTGAGAGCAAAAACCAAATATTTTTGGGTCAATTTTTCTCACAAAATTAATATTATCTAGTATACATTATATTAATTTTATTAAGAGTGTGCTTTGGGTATTAATCTTTGGGAGAGATCCTACACTTGGGTCTTTGTTCATCCAAAAGGAAAGCTCAAGAACAAAAGAGAAGGAGATCTCTTTTGTGCCCATATGAACCGAAATTCCAATGTAAGGATGAATGTTTCTTCTTTATTTTGTTAAATAGTTTGCATGCATAAGATCACTTGTTAATTTTATGACAAATTAAAATGGAACATATATGAATATGTTAGTATATAGATCTACTTTTCCTTCACTCCCTTCTCAATCATGTCTTAAATGAGGTGCTTGAGTTTGAAGCAATTTTCGGTATCATGCCCTTTCCCTCGATGATACTGGCAGTAGGCGTTAGGGTTCCAAAATAGGGACTTCTTGGCGTCGGCCGGGTCCGGGGTTTGCCCGATCAGTTGTAACTTCCCTTGATCCATGAGCCTTTTCAAGGCACTTGCATAAGTCGACCCTATGTTGGTGAACACTCTCTGGGGGCGTTCAGTTTTCTTGGCAGATGGTTCGATGAGGTTAACCTCATCAATCTTGTTTGTCTGACCGTAAGGGCGAGATCCGGTTGAGGTGGATCCTTGATAACCCCTGCCAGTGGTCTTTGCTAAGACACCCTTTCGGAGGTCGTCCTCAATATGTGTCCCCAGATTCTGCAGATCTTGAAAAGTTTTGATATTCTGATACCTCAGTAGGTTGGCATAAACCGGGCGGAGGTTGTTGACAAATTTTTCCACCAGCGTTAATTCACTCGGCTTACTGACCAACTGAGTACTCACCCTCCTCCAGCGGGTTATGAACTCAGTGAATCCTTCCTTGTCATTTTGGGTTAACACCTCGAGAGTACGGGTGTTGGCCTGGATTTCGACGTTGTTGGCATACTGTTTGGCAAACTCAACTGTGATCTCATCTCAAGTGGTAAGGTTTTTCGGGTCCAAGGAGTAGTACCATTGGCGAGGAATCGGCTCCAGAGAGGATGGGAAGGTCCGGGTAAAGAGCTCCTGTTTGACCCCCTTAATGGCCATGTAGTCTTTGACAGCACGGATGTGGTTGAGTGGATCCTCCACTCCCTTGAACTTAGGCACGTCAGTCAGGGTGAAGTTTTCAGGTAACTGGTCCCCAACAGGTTCGAACCTTCGGTTATTTTCAAGGTGGATATTGTTACCTCGGGCTAGGAGCTGTTCTTCCAAGAGTTTCAGCCTCTTCTCAATTTTAGTCAGAGGTGGGGTATTATGTTCCCCAATTTCCTTGTTCTCGAGGGCGTCGATACGGGGCTCGATCCAGAGTGACCTTAAGAGCGGTAAGCAGGCTGGCTAGCTGATCAGTTGTGATATCTCTGTTGTTATCATTGTTGTTGTGGTTGACATACGAAGTTGAAGACGGGGCCATGGCTCTGAGGCAGAAAAATGGCTCACATTACAACTCAATCCGACACGGTTCCAAGACTGAACGCAGACAACACAAAGGACGAGACAAATATCGACTCAACAAGACGGGGTGACCGTGTGTGGTCCCCCGGTGCTGACTCGATTTATGACGTGACGGTGTTTGACCGAACCTTTGACACGAGTCCAATCATGACGGTGTGACGTCATTGGACAGGTCTCGTGGTGAGACGACTCATAAGTAAAGACCCATAAGTACGTTTGCTTTGACTCGATAGACACGAGGCAGAACTGGAATGGTGGACTGAAGTTTTCGAAAATAGGAATTTCCAAAAAGATTCATTTGTCGCTTTAATGGGCGGCTTCCGAAGATAGAGATCTCCGCAAGTCGATCAGTTGAAAGGGTTGTCTTAAGTTTATTTGCAAAAGACGGTTTGAGTTTAAGTCGGCTCGAAAAACAGTATGTTGCTTCCCAAGACGGTTTTGAAATTCAAAATTGTATGTTTTGAAAATCGAGTTTGAAATGTTTGAAAAGGTCTCGGGGACGGTGCATGGTCCTCGGGATCCCGAAAGTGTCTCGAGAAAAGGGTGTGTGCTTTTCTCGGGTTTTGAAAGAGAGCCATTGTCGGCGCGAAACGGGTTAAAATCCGTGTCTAGACGCGGCGATTATAACGGCGTAAAAAGGTGATTTGGAATGGTTATACAAAACCAGGTTTGAAAAATCATCATTACGACGGCCTAGAAAGGCGTGTTGAAATGGTTATACAAAACCGGGTTTGAAAATCATCATTACGACGGCCTAGAGAGGCGTGTTGAAATGGTTATACAAAACCGGGTTTGAAAAATCGTCATTACGACGGCCTAGAAAGGCGTGTTGAAGTGGTTATACAAAACCGGGTTTGAAAAATCGTCATTACGACGGCCTAGAAAGGCGTGTTGAAATGGTTATACAAAACCGGGTTTGAAAAATCGTCATTACGACGGCCTAGAAAGGCGTGTTGAAATGGTTATACAAAACCGGGTTTGAAAAATCGTCATTACGACGGCCTAGAAAGGCGTGCATCGGTCGGCGAAAGACCGAGGTTTGAAATGGCCATTATAACGGCGCGAAAAGGGTGTTTTTGAAAGTTTGAAAATGACACGGAAGGACTTATGATCAGATAGCACATAAGCACTCACAGTTCATTATATTATGCATTATGCTGACACGGGTTTTGGCTTAGAAGGGTGGGTTACACACCAAGCAATCAAACCCCGATTTGCGAGAGGGATACCAATCCAAACAAAATGTGTAAGGAGGGTGCCCTAGCCTCGTGCTCGAAAGTGATGAAAGCTCTTTGACGAAACAGAAATGTGTAACGTCAATGGTATGCTTGACTCAATCGGGATTCGAAACGCGGGGATGAGAAAACTCACGCCGACGAGATGAGCCAATTGGTCGAAAAGGGTTAGGTTGTGGGCCCGGACAAGGAAACCCGACCGTGACCGTAATATCAATTAATGCATTCCAACCAAGACCTTATTCGAGTCTCACCATCTAGGGATCACAAAGACGTAAGTGTCCTAGTACTCCCCAGCGGAGTCGCCAATCTGTGGACATGGGCCACGTCTCGGTCTGTGGATTTGGGCCACCTACCAATCCGTAGTCACGGGCCACCTGCACGCCAAGCCAATCTGTGGATATGCAGCGGTCTTTTGAAAGCCACGCTCGGCGGCGTAAAAATGCTTTCGACCGGATCGTTTTAGATCGGTCGGTTTCGTCTCGGTAAGAGTCTCGAAACGATTAGAGATGTTCGGAGTCGCCACCAAGCATTTGTGGGATGCCTGGAACCCGTTCGAATTCCACTTTATACCTCGGTCAAATCGAAGCACAAAGCAGCATTTGACATAGGTACTAAAGATAAGGAAATCGTCCCTCTTTAGCATCCTATCTCTAGAATGACTCTCGTACGCCCTGTATAAGGTCGTCCACTATCCAAAGTTTCTGAGTAAGAGGTGAAGGTACGTATTGGGAAGCCCTTTAATCAGACACCCAATCCCGCCCGCGTTTAGCGGCCTCTACTGATCGATCTTGGTTGGTTGAATGCAAAAGTTGATAAAATGGTTTAAATGCATGAATGCGCATCCAATGATTTAAACCTAACATGTGAGAGCTTTCTAAGTCGGTTGATTTAATCCAAGTATCAAGTATAAGATGTCGAGTTGGATTAATGGATGATTTGTATGCAAGACGGAAATTAAACATCCATTTACCGTGTTAGGTTTAGGGTGCATAACATGATCCATTTGTCTTAGTAAGGCATTTTGCAAATATGGTTTTGAATAATCGAATAGTCATATGATCCGTCCTATATCCAGGTTAACCGGAGTCGGGATCGTCCTAGACTAATCTGCCGAAGGGAACAGCCCTGTACTGCACGGCTATAAGAGGCGCGAGCCAGCCGGCGGTGTAAGGGGCCTCCCTCTGGTTTTTAAAATGAGAAATGGGGAGCCTGTTTAGGTGCGGGTTAGCCCACGGTTTATGTGCCGTGTTCTGACCTTTTAGAAAACGTTATAAAACGTGTTAAAAATAGGTATTTGAACCCGGTTGATTTGAAAGGGTCGTTTAGACCGCATTTGTTGGTTTGAAGAACTAGACTCGAATAATCATCATTATTTGATAATATTCGGTGTCGGGTTCGATTTGACAAACTTGATATGAATAGTTTTGAAAAATGATTATGGACTAATTGTTTTAAGTCCATTTTGAATGTAATTAGTCGATACTCGTCATCGTACCCGGGTTAAAATCCGGCATGGTATGTAGAACCAAGGATGATTTTGTGTTGGTGACTAATATGTTTGTTTGAAAATGTGAAGAAATGAAATAAAAGGCTTTAAAATACCTTCTAAATGTCATTAACCAAATATTATCACCGAAACATGGATTTAACCGTCATGGTATGAGGAACCAAGGGTGAAAATGCTTTATGGTTAAAACATGTGAAATGAAACAAAAATGTTTCAAAAATACTTGAAATGATAAAAACCGATTACAAATATGAAAAATGGATTAAGGGAAATGACGAGAACAAACACGGTTGATTTCTGGTCTGAATACCCCACTTAGGCGCGAGCTAGTTGGTGACCTAAGGGGCTTCTGCCTCAGACCAAAAATCAGTTTTGGCTCGTTTATTCCATGTTTTGGTTCATGTTATGCATGTTTTAGCATGTTAGAGTCATGAAACAAATGAAAACATAATAAAAGAGGATTTTTACACCCTCATACTTACATGTTTGGTTATGGCGAGTGACCGACGTAAGTGTAACAACTCGTTTGATCGGAAAAAACTCGGTTTAAAACCGTTTTGGTAAGTAAAAGAGTGTTTTAAAAGTTTAGTGATGGTGTAGTGGTCGAAGTGGTCGGTCAAGTGGTTTAATGCACGATGACGGTACCAAACAATGTGTAAGGCTCGTGTTTACGATCGGTAGGTCATAAATACGCGTCGGATTGTGACTTAAGAAGTCGAGTCGAGAATTTTAAGGGAGAAAAGAGGGGGCGGACACTCGCGTAAGTCTCAAATGGGTGGCATTTGAGGGGTATTTATAGGAGAATGAGTGGTTGTGTGAGTTTTGAGCGACGTGGCCACCTGGGCTGCTCAAAGAGGCGCGAGCCACGTCGCGGGTCTTCGAGCTGTGTTGTCGCTTTCACAACAAACGCAATCATGATTTGTTCTATCCTAGGATTTGTAGTCATATGTTTGGTACTTGACCAAACATAAATCTGGGAAATCTTAGCATAGAAGGCTTTGAGATATTTTATTTTTGTGGTTGACTCGGTTTGACTCGTTGTTGGAGTCGGGATTTGAATTTTTGAGTCGGTTTTTGGTCCGGTGTCGGTTTTGACTCTAGTTAGTGTCATTGCGACCCCGTCGTCGTGCATTAAACACTCCAGGTATTTTTGAAATGTTTTGAGATGTTATATTTTCGAAATCGTTTTAAGTTTTCCGACGTAAAGTTGTACACAAACTGTCGATCAAACGCTGCGATTTCAAAACATGTTGTAGTCCGATTATCATCGGGTGTTTGTTGGAGTCTCAGCAGATACCGGGTATCTACAGTGGTATATAGTGAACTAATGGAGACATGTCGCGACGTGGATTTGTAGATACTGACTAAGTTTGGAAATTTGTGTTATCAAGAGGTGAAACTAACGTGTGATTTCCTTGGGCAATTAACGGTATAAAATGAATTTTGATTTTTAGAGATGTAAAAAGGGAGATGCAATTGTTTGAACAAGTAAACGTTGATTCTATGGATGGATTGGTGGCAAGGGTGAGTGATAGCATAATAAGAGAATATTTATGGTAAGAAAGAATGGGATGATATCGATATAAAATAATGAGATGTGAGTTTTGGAGCAATGAGAAGGTAACCGGAGCACTCGAGAGTTAGATAGAAATAATGAAGAGTTGAATGGTTAGTTGATTTTGTCGAGTGTAAAAGAAAAGAATGAGGGGAGTAAAACTAGGAAAATGTTCACCGAGGTTATGTGATATAAAAGTAAGGAATCGTCGAGATGTATGATACTATCATGAGGATTTGAGTTAACAGTTATATAGGAGTTCCAGGACGACATGATAATCATGAGTTTCGAGGAATTAAGTAAAGTAAAAGTTGGGTAAAGAATTTGCACGATATGAGATCTTGGTGGTGAGTCGGGTGACGATACAATTAAGGATGGAATTGGGAAGAATGTTGAGGTAATTTTGTTGATGGATTTGATGTTCGTTATTTGGGATGTTAACCAAAAATAGGAAAGAAATTGTGATATTTAGAGATGAGTGTAAGAGGCTTGATGTCCGAACGATGGTAGGGTTGAAGGGTTGTCACTTATGGTTAAGAGTGATGATAAATAGAAAAAAAATGGCCATTCTAAAGGGGTTGATTTTATAGAGACCCGATTGATGAGTACGGTTGTGAGGAAGTATGAGGTGTGGTCTTAGGAGGCGGTTGCTAGTAGTTGAGTACTAGTTGAATAGTTATTCTTGACAGGAGGTGATGGTTATGCGAATGGGGAAATATGTTATGAGGGGCATATGAGTTAAGCTCGGGCGACAGATAACCTTTGTTGAGTGGTAACTTACGTGATCAGGATTGACTAGTTGGATGTGATTATGGGTCTAAGATGTATATAAATGTTTGTGTGAGGTTGTGACCTCACGAGAAGCGGTATGGTATGATAGTTATAATGTTGTTATCTGAATGTTCTGTAATATATGTTGGATACGGTAACTTAATGGAATGATGACCAAAAGTGATAGTTTGGGTGGTCTGACATGATTGGTTATACTTGCATGTGTATTCATGATATATGTTTATTCCGTGAAAAGGTATGGATGGTATGCATGAGATTCTTTTCTGTTATTCCGTATGATATATGGTGTTGTGATCTAGTAAAGCAGTCTTGAGTAAGTTTTTCTTGTCCGAGATGTTATATTGAGTCAGTGTTTATGTAATTGTGTATGTTGTGATGTCCATCGGTGTGGTTGTGGTGCCTCGGGTGGTGATCCGGGCACGGTACTTAGTGTTGTGATGCGGGTATTTTCGCACTGCGGTGTGGCTGTTGGTGGCGGTGTTGCGATGCCGTCACCGGTTGTGGTGGAGTAGGCGAGATGATTATGATACGATTTTTCGAAAGTACATACCAGTTAAACCTAGATTGTTGTTTTGTTTGCTGCTGTTCCTTGTGAGTTTTGGTTGAACATGTAGACTGTTGTTTTGTTTGTTGATGTTTCTTACCAGTTTTAGCTTGGGTGTGAGGGTAGAGTATAATATGGAAGAGAGTTGTGTATGTCTTATTATTGTCATGGTATAGTGATTTTATGTTGATGGGACACAGTTGCGAGAGGTTGTTACAGTATTTTTGATCTTGTTTTAAGATGAGGAATCGGTAGACATAGTCATGGCAAGTGATTTGTGGAACATTTGTTGTACTGATCTGGACGCTGCAGGTGGTTCATAATCAGATTTTGGGACAGTGAGTGTAGGGTGTTGGGAATTGGTGTCATGTTAAGTTATGTATGAGTTTTGCGGTAATGAAAGAAAAGAACTTGAGGATCTAGTGTGAGTGTATGTAACAAGTGTGGATCGTGAGTTATGCTTTTGGCGATGGGAGTTTTATATAGTTCATATAGAAAGGTATGTCATGTTGCGGTAATGTGGAAGAGTTGAAGTTTTGGGTTAAGCTAAAGATTTTGAGGTATAGGTTAGGTGGTGTGACGAGTGAATTGAAGTATGAGAATTGTTTAAGTAAGAGAGCCTTGGATATATGCATGGCGAGTGTTTAGAGTATAGGTGGTTATTTTTGACACGCGGTGGTGATGAGGATAATGAGAAGATATAGCTAGGATCTAGTATTAGTGAGTTACGAGGACGTAACATTTATCTTAAGAGGAGTAGGATGCGACAAAGAGAGTTTAATGGTTGTACAGGTTGTAGTAGATTTGGAAGTTTGAGTCTTGATGTAGAATAAAAGATTGATTCGTGTTGTGGTTGATTTTATTAAAGGTCATGACCGTGCTTGTAGTAGTGTGATGTCTAGGAGTGCGAGAATATTTCAATAGTGTTGACAGTTGAATGATGATGATTATGAGTTCGATAGTTTTGACAGTTGGAAGATAATGTCATGAGTGTGAGTAAACTTCGGGGACGAAGTTCCTTTTAAGGGTGGTAGAATGTAACATTCCGTTTGATGTTTATGAATGTCTTGATATTGGATTTTCTAGTGGATAATATGTTAGTGAAACGGAGCTAGCAGCGTTAGTGGATGGTAGTTGGTAGTGTATGGAGTTAGTGTTGGGAGAGTCTATGTTGTAGTTGATACGATATCGTGAGCCATGTTGGGGAGGTAGGAATAGTTGGTGGAGTTGGTGTTAAGAGTTCATGTTTTATAGGTTGGGGTTTTGTTTTGAGTTCTTAGTTGCGTTGTTGTGTCTTGGTCGAGTTAGTATGTTTGTTTTTATGTATGGGTTGAACTTCGGGGACGAAGTTCCTTTTAAGGAGGGAAGACTGTAATATTACGATTTTATGAGTCTTTGGGTACTCTATCGAATGGGGCTTACTCTGTCGAGTAAGTATATTTTGGTAAACGAAACAGTGTTTTGTCTGTAGGGTACTCGATCGAGTAGCCTTGGCACACGATCGAGTAAGCGGCACTCGATCGAGTATGTTACTTAATCGATCGAGTAAGTTGTTTATCGGGTAATATTTTGACGGGTTTTGTTAATAATGCGAATTAATATATATAATACGCCGTTATCTTTTATAAACACTTTTAGAAACCTAATACACTCAAAAGAGATTGCAAACTACGTTGTTCTCTCCATTCGCATTATTGGCAAATCCCGGAGCTAGAGAGGTCGGATTTCGTTGTTCTTTGCATCATAGTGATCCTTGCGTCAAGAGTAAGATCCACGTACCATTTTTATAGCATTTGGTTGACTTTGTTTAAACCCTAATTTTGGGAATTGGGGATTTGTATGATTTGTGGTGTTAGTAGTGATTGTATGATTATGTGACTAGGAGGAGGATTCGTAGAAGAAAGATTTTTAGACAGCTGCTAGATCGTCTGCTGTTGGTGTTGCATTCCAGGTCGGGTATTCCCTACTCAGTATTAGTTACATGATATGTGTGGTGATTGTGCTGTAGATAGTGATTGTTGATTGATTCAGACGGTTGTGATTGTATATTGTTGATTGATTTAGGCGGTTGTGATTGTATATTGTTGATTGATTCAGACGGCTGTTGATTTGGGTGTTGTGGTTATTGTTTATCTGTCTGTGTTTTTCGGGGTACGTCCCTGGCTGAGTGGAGTCACTTGCGGGAGTGGCTTCACGCCCTTGATTCGCGTCCTGTGGAACCCGCCACAGGGGGGATGTGCACATTAATGAATATGGGTTTATCGCTCGATGGAGATGAGCGGGGCTTAGGTGGGAACGGCTGCGGTCCCCCACTGGTGGCGAGGAGTAACCTGTTGCGATGGGTATCTGCGGTGGCTACACACTTTAGTGTGTAGTCGATTGTGTGGAGATTGGAGATAGAGACCGGGGTTGTGTTGAGTGTTTGAACTGTTTGTGTACTTGTTTCATTGTGGCTTTGTTTTTGTGTAATTAGTATCGACCCCGTTTAAATGTTTTAAAATCGTGGTGATCCATTCGGGGGTGGTGAGCAGTTATTGAGCAGGTACGAGCTGATGCGTATGGGATAACTGGGAGGAGTCACCACGATGCAGTTTAGAAGTCTTTCGCTGTGTTTGATAGTTTTATAGTATTTTGATAGTAGACCGTTTTAGAGAACTTGTATCTCTTTATCAGTTTTGGTTTTTGGCATGTAATCACATTAAACGTTATTTACTATTTAAATTATGTTTCTTCATTGTCATTTGATTATCATTGCCTCGGGTAACCGAGATGGTAGCATTTCCATGCCTTAAGTGGTCCTGGTAAGGCACTTAGAGTATGGGGGTGTTACAATATTAGTGAATATGGATACTAGTGGGGCATGATTTGGTATTATTAATTGAATTTCTGATTTGACAAAAACAATAAAAAAAGCGGGGAAGAAATGGGGAGCTACCAAGGCATGTGTTATTCCTGTTCACCCAACAGTGAATTGTCTCTCATTTGTCACTCAAAGTACCGCTTACCTCACACTCTCTCATTACTCTCTCCTCTCATCACTCTTCTCTCATCACTCTCTCCTCTCATCACTCTTCTCTGTAGAAAATTTGAAAAACCACATAAATGTGCTAGAAAATCCCATCCATTCCGTCTTGAACTTCATCTCCTACCTCCCGTCAACAGCAATATTTTGTTTCTACCAAGTTTGGTAACATCTGAATTAGCGTCTTGAGGTGGATGGGGAAAAAACAAATGGCGAAGAGAACACCTACGAAGAAAAGTAGTGAAGGTAATGTTAAACGTTTTCATTTTGTTGTGGAAATGTTTGTTTACAGATTTTAACTAAAATGGGTGACAATAAAAATGGTTGTTTGGAAATTATCAATAAAATGGTTGTTTGGAAAACCGGTGACATTTTGTAAATAAGTGTTACTCACCATGCATGCATGAGTAGATTTAATCAATGGATTGAAGTTTTTTTATTGTTGAGTAAATTAATTAATTACAATATTTGATTTTGTTGATAAAATCAAAGGAAAACGGAAGTATGAGGTCCAGAAGGGTAAAGAGAAGCTGAAAACTAAGGTGGCATTTGCAGATCCGGTTATGGAGACGGAAGAAAGTGAAGCTAATGATGGGTCAGACGATATTTCTGAGGTGACTGGTGAGGAGGATAGGGAAACCAGTGGTGAAGAGGATAAGCAGGAACCGGAATCCGAAGATGATGGTTTGGAACGTGCACTTGAACAAGTTGTGAAAATAGCAGCTGCTGTAGGTGAAAAAAAGAAGAACAAGAAACAGGCACCGACGGTAGATGGTAAGCTGAATATGTGACCGTCTTATCTTGGTTATGTACCTCTGTTTGACATATTTTCTGTTGCTTAATTAAAATGTCACCACTTTGCATCATATAGACTTAGTTAATGTACAATATCTCTGAATAAATCTTAACATTGTTACAGTAAGGGGGTCGCATGTGTTTGTGCTGAAATGTGGCCACCTTAGTGTAGGAATTTTCCAACATGACATCTTAAAATGGTAACATAATATACTTTAATTTGAGATTGTTATATATATATCTTAACTTGGTCACATAAATTTGTTAAGTTGGTGACAAAATAGACAAGTGAAGGTGACATATTTGTGTTCAGGCAAAATGTTACCTGACCTGACCTTAAGTGTATAACATTTCAGCAAACACATGGTCACATAGCTTTGTGCTGAAATGTGCCCACCTTAGTGTAGGCATTTAGCAACACGACATCTTAAAATTGTAACATAATAGACTTTAGTTTTAGATTGTTATATATTTCTTAACATGGTGTCTTATATTTGTTAATTTGGTGACAAAATAGCCAAGTCATGGTAACATATTTGTGTTTAGAAAAAATCTAACCTGATTTGACCATAAATAGATAACATATATGCAAAAACATGGTCACGTAACCTTAGTGCAAGCATTTAGCAAAGTGACATTTTAAAAAGGTAACATAATATACTTTAGTTTGAGATTGTTATATACTTCGTATATCTTAAGATGGTGACATATATTTCTTAAGGTGGTGACAAGTCATGCTGAATTATTTGTGTTTAGGTAAAATGTGACCTCCTCTGTTTGACCTGCCCTTAACGGGAGAACATGTATGCTAAAACATGGTAACATACAATTCCATATTTAAAATGTGACCACCTTTGTGATGAAATGTGACCATCTTTGTCATAAACTTAGGATTTTGTAGTTATGTGCTGATAGTATTATGTGACCACTTTTGTAATAATGTACTTAGGTTTGAGATTGATTGATATAGCTTAACATGGTGACATACATTAGTTAAGATGGTGACAAAATAGACAAGTCATGGTAACATGTTTGTGTTAAGATTCATTGATCTCATTAATTTACATATTCATATATGAAATAATTTATTTAGTCATAAAATAAATGCTAGATCTTATGCATGCAAACTTTAATAAAAGAGATGGAAAAATCTATTTCTCACCATCTTATTTTCGGCCATTTGGGCACCAACAAAATCTCCTTCTTGTTAGTTCTTGAGCTTTCCTTATAATGGATGAACAAGGTTCAAATTAGAACCTCTCCCAAAAGCATATACCCAAGGTGTTACTCTTAATAATTAATAACATTATGAACTAGTAATATTATTAATCTAGCTTAAAATTGACCCAAAATATTTATTTTATACTCCTCTATTTTGGTTTAGAGAAGAGAGTTTTTGTGGTTTTTCTTTCTCTAAAATGTCTCACCAAATGTAGAGAATAATCAATTTTCTTACACTAGAAAATTATTTGTTGAAGAAGTGAATGATAAAAGAAAAGCCCTTGTCTTTTCATGTAGAAAACTGGTTGGAGGGGGGAGGAGAGCCCAATGCATGGTCTTGTGTTCTTCTCAAGACAAGACTAGGCATGCATGGCTAGTCATTAGGCTTTAATCATCATGTTTTCCACTTAAATAAAAACACAATATATATTCCTTAAACTCCCTCCATTTTCGATACATATATATAAAATGGGAGGTCCATTTTATTTTGTCATTTGTCAATTTTGTCATGTGTCACATGTCACATGACATGTTATACCATATGTATTTTTAACATATTAAAAATCAACATATTAATAAAATATGTCACATACAAAATTCACTAGTAATTCGTAATTACTTGTACCAAAATGGTTTATCAAATTATAAATTACAACGTCTTGTATTTATAATAAATTATTCATTCAATTTCAATTTCAATTGTTTCGTAAACAATAATTTTATCTAAGTAATAAAACAATTCGATTACTTAGACCGTATCTCATTTAATCAAATTATGATAAGACACGTTAACTTTACTCACAAAATCACTCGTCAATTTTAAGCAATTTAATTCACTCGTATCGACATACGATTAATTAAATAATCAATTAAGAGCGTCACCCTTTAGGTATGACCTAAGGGGATCAACTGATCACCACCGTCGCATGACAATAATGTCAAACTCTAGTCAGCCAATCATTACCGATATGGGTGGACCAGTTGACTGTAAAAAATTTACATCCCATATGTATTCTTAAAATGAGATTTAAACATGTGATCATTATGATCGACAGTTGTGATCGCATTATTGTCGGAGGACACTTATTCCAACAATCTCCCACTTGTCCTCGACAAGTGTGCGTCACCAATTCTCTTGTCCTATTACTATCTCCCACTCAATGCGAGGTGTCTTTCAGGTCGTACTTGCAAGTGATCATATCGAGAGTGGTTTCCTCGATCTGGAGAATAACGGATTGACCGGAGTTATCTACCATAGATACCTTCCGAGCGTGGCCACGCATTTCCAGTTCATTACTCCTCGAGTGGCCCTGAGATATTTTTTTAACCCTGACAAGAGGGTGGACAATTCCTATCGCAAAATTCCCTTCGACTAGCCACAGCCATCATAACCCAAAATATGCCCATTTGACCCCATTTACGAAGGTCGTAGTAACATAAATCAAAGTTAATCTGAAACTGTGCCACCTTACGCGAATAGTCTTTAGTCAAAAGAATCGACTCATTAGAATACTATAGTAGCTCTTGCCACGACCAGGCTATATAAATTTGCCAGAACTCTATAAGCGGTCATAAGGCCCGACAAAGTGTTCCTAACAGTCTGCCTATGTGATCGACTAGTCATCTCACATGACTCTATGGCACTTGAACTTGCCATGAATCGCATCACACTCTAGTCACTTCGAGACATCACCTCATACAAGTGACTATGGGCGAATACCATGTTAATCCGGGTTCACTTTAACGGGGTTCAATTTTGTCTCTACAACCCGTTTGGATGTAACAAAGTATAAAAGGAGTTTTTAAATTTAAAAACTCGAACGACAAATGCGATTATCACATATGAATAGTCAATGCCTGATTATTATTTCATATTATATAATCTAATTTGATCTTGTATGTATTTGTTCATCTCAATCTAATTGAAATGACATGACTCATCATGTTAAGCCTATGAATAGGCATTGTAAGTAGGTCTTAGCAACTCCCTGCTCAACCTTGCTACATACTTGTTTTCCTTTCGTAATGTATACATTTGCATTACAAAACTTTCTAAGTACGTGTCTAGATCCAATCTAGACATAGGCTTTCTTGCCTTAAAATAGCTCCCACTGTTTTCACAGTGTGCGGGACTCATCCCTCTTGCACATCCCATGATTTCAAGTGTACTCAATTTCCGTTGTAAATATTTCTCATTGTTCTTTATTGCCTAGAACGATTCTAGAAAATATATTTCTTAAATAACATAGCCACAATGGTATATTAACCATTCTGATGTGTTTTGATTATGGTTTTGTCGGAAACCATGCGCAATATTAATTGTCAATTGTCATTTGTGTAACACTCTTACACAAAATTGCATCAAAAACACTTTGCTTTACATCCTTAATGCTTCTGCAAGCACTTAAGGGTAATCTTTATGCCTTACTTGGTAAATATTACTTAAATTCGATTTGAAACAATTCATCATACTCAAAGTATATGAAGTGTTATACATCATTTCCTATTTAATTGATTCGGCGGCGGAAGCAAATGAAATCAATCAAATATGTTCAATTCGATTGAACTAGTCATGAATCTTATCAACATAAGACTCCTTATTTGACATTAATATCATGTAGATTTATCTCCATAAATCCGGATATTAAAGATGTACTATATTTCTCCAAAGTCTTAAATCATTCGCAATGATCAATATGTCATCCACATATAAGACTACTAAAATTTTCGTAACTCCCACTAAACTTCATGTATAAACACAACTTCTCGACTTATCGGGAAAATTTTTATACCATGATCAAATCATTGATTCCAACTCATTGATGTCCTACTCAAGACCATGTCTTAAGTTGCACATTATCTTAGGATTGCAAAAAACTCATAACATGTATCAAATACATTTCTTCTTTGAAGAAGTGGGTTTTTGGATTCACTCGCTATATATCTCATCATAATGAAATACAATCCTTAGACTTAAGCTTCTCAACTAGTGCAAAACCCTTTGCTACCAATCAAGCTTTGAAATCTCTCTTTATTAGTGCAAAACCCTTTGTCACTAATCAAGCCTTTTATTTCGGATTTTCATGGCTCTAAGCCTTGTATTGAGTTGTGACTTAAACATTCTCATATAAGTCATATGTTCATTACTTTCTAGAAGTAACATGAGTCAATTAATTGCTTTGTAAGTTGTAAGCTTTTTACTTTCTAAAAGTAACACTAATTCATCATCTTCAACAAGTGATGAGTTTAACCTCCTAGGTTCTGAAGAAATAACGTCTTACACAAAATGTCTTATGTAGCCAAGAAAGACCAGTTTCTTGCGACATACAATTCTTTTATGGCTCTTAAATATTTTCTCCCACTCTGTCTTCTAGAAACAAACTTGTTTTCAAGTAAGACGGTTTCACAAGCCACAAACCCGTTGTACTCGTGATTATTGTAAAGAAAAAGAGCGCTTGTTTCTTGTGAAAAACTTACGAGCATGGTACACTACCATTCCATATCTCATATGAATAGTTTAGATTTAGTGGAAAAACACCTTAGACAAAATGATAATATCCCCAAAATAAGATCAAGTAACTCGATCAATGTCCAAACCATATCGAATAGAGTTTGTCAAACCTTATCCCATAATGCGTGTTTAAGAGAGATTAATTTGTGATACTATATCACACTTCCTTTGGCTTATATCAAAGTTATCACTTAGATATTCCCATTACGATCAAATCGTGCGTCTTTGAACTCTTTATACATCTTCATAGACTTCTCTTTGCACCTTATCAAGTGAACACTATCAACTTAATCGTCAGTAAAAGAAAATGATCAACCTATTTTGGATCAATGATTTACAACCTCGATCTCCTTTTCAACCAAAAGGCACGAGACATCTTGCTTTGAATACAAGATACACATATACCATAAGATCTAATGGTTTCAAGAGTACTCGATAACTCTTTGCGTTCATCATTCCAGAATCTAAGGTTTAATCTTGGGTTACCAATTTGAGTCTTGCATCATCTTCATGATATATCATTCTAGTTTGGTTTAGAATATAATCACCTTGATAATGGACTAGCCATACATCAAATCATGCTGTATAGGGTCAGAAAAGTGAAACTTCTTTTGTATCTTAACAAGTATATATTCTTATTTAGAGTTTATGCACTTAATAGTCACAATTAAATACAACTCTAAACCCAAAAACTAGATTGAGTACAATGACTCTATCTCTCGACATCATTGCTGCTAGTCGTCATATTCTAATCATCCCATGTATCAAATACAATGATGAAAACCACCACCGGTTTCTAATATTGACGAAGTAGTACTAGCAAAATTTATGTCAATCAAATAAACTTTTAAAGAAGAAGGTCCCATTAGATGTCCACTACTACAGATACAGGCTATAACAACGGTCAAAAACCGTTGTTATATAAAAAAGCGGACGTTGTTAAAGCGTCCGTTGTAGAAGGTTTTAACAACGGTTGGTTTACTTAACGAAACCGTTGTTAAAACTATTAACAACGGTTTTATGTATAAAAACCCGTTGTGGAAAGTGTGACTCAATTTTGGGGGGAAAGTTATAACAACGGGTTGTAATATACAAAACCGTTGTTATAACTAAAGACAACGGGTTGTTTCTCAATAACCGTTGTTGTTTGTTCTTAAAAAATAAAAAAATTAAAAATTAAATATTACTAGATGCATGCATAATTACGGCCTGTTAGAATTCCGATGCATGCATTATTACTGACATCACTGTACATATGAACGGATAATATGGAATGAGAAGGGTTAGTAATAGGATTTGAAGCAGCATTATTGAGAGATATGATGATGATTATTATGGCACAACTTCCTAACATATATATTAATTAAAAAGCAATTAACTCAACCCACACATTGCTTAGTATAAATACATTGCATATCTCAACTAACATTTCCATTATCTCATATATTCATCTCCAAACTCTAACTGTTAAAACAAACTCTACTTAATCTTTCAAATCAAACTCAAAAACTCTAAGAAAATGAATGATTTCATCCTAAAGACTCTTACCATGATCGAGAACAACAACAACTTCATCCGCCGGTTCCTCCATATTGAGGAAAGTTTCAGGAGCTACCTTGCGGAAGCTCGATCCGCACTGAAGCACGCCAAAGAAAATGGCTTGACGGAGCAAAGAGCAGATTGCAGCTATATGACGATATAGCAATCACGAACGGAACCTCCAAATAGCCAAGGAGGAGAGGACGGATACGATAGAGCACAATAAGATCCTCCATGAAAATATAAGAATTGCATTTTTACATATGTAATTTTTTTTTTTTAATTTATGTATTTATAAATATATATATATATATATATATTAATTATGTTTATCTTACTTCTTCATCTTGCTTCTTCATTGTTTTAGTAACTAATTATGCGAACAATACTTAAACAAATAACATAATGGTCGATAAAAACACATACATGCAAAAGAAATAAATAGAAAAAGAAAATAATGACGATGAAACTAACAGTGACGGCGAGATTTACCTGATAAATACAGAACGTAATAGACGATGAAATCACAGTGACGGCGAGAAGATAAAGCGACGATGAGAAAGAGAGAAATAGAGAAAGAGAGTGTGTATGTGTTTTGTGTTTGTTTGTCTCTTTGTGTTTGTGTTTGTGTATTAAGGGTTGTGTTTTGTGGTCTGCAGCAGACTTACATTTGTGTGGTTTATAGTATGGAAGGTATTGACAACGGTTATTAAACAACAACCGTTGTGAAATATGTTTTAACAACGGTTGTAAAAAAGACCCGTTGTTAAATAAGTTTTAACAACGGGTTTCAAAAATAACCGTTGTGATTACTTTTCACTAACTTTGCGCCAATTTTGCGCCAAATTATTAACAACGGTTGTGCATGTGTGACCCGTTGTTAAAACTAATAACAACGGTTTTTATAACCATACCCGTTGTAATTGATTTTAGTCAAATTCGCGCCATACATTCTACAACGTCTATTGTGATTTTCGTGAATAATCGTTGTTAAAGGGCCGTTGTAGTTGCCTGGATTTGTAGTAGTGGTCCCACAACTAACTTGTTGACTCTTCAATAATTTGGGGCAGTTTCTTCTCTAGCGTCGATCAATTAAGACAATGGAAACTTTATCAGCCGGGATTAATAGGTTTAGTATCGTTATTCTCAATAACATTACTTTTAACATTACCTTGTATCAATTCCATTCTAATTTTACTTCTTTAACCTTATCCTTTTCTTAACGGTTTAAGAGAATACTCCCACTCATTTCAATGAGTCTTTCCTTAGAGAAGCAAAATTGAATTTCATGAAGACTGCTCTTCATTCGTTCGTTTAGTCTTAAAACTTTCATTGAAATGGTTGCGATATTTTGGTCAATTTTGATTTTCAACAAATCTAGTTACCAAAATGATTTAACGTTTCAAAGTACTTAACTCAATTAAGCATATGAGAAACAATTTATTGTGAGTAAATATGTTAGTCAAGAATCAAAAACCCTTTTGATCACGAATAACTTTTATCTATACTCTTCATAAGAGATCCTTACAATGGATAATACGAGGTTTTTAGAAGAAAAATTCAAATTTTGTCTTTAGTTACGATGTTTTAATGGAGATTTGAACTAAAATCGAAATGATATCGTATATGAATTGTGGTAAAGAAATAGAACAATATGATAACGGAATAGTGAAAAACTTAACATTTATCGTTTTATTAATACTTGTAAATAACAAGTAAAGCATTTACATAGTGACCTCTACCCAACTATGATAAATGATTCCAAGATCCAAATTCATATTAACTTGGGCATCGGTAAAGCTGAATACAACCCTCATCAATATAACTCGGTGGATTAACTCTTTAATCGATTCTACTTTTAGAACTCTTGGTCGATAAAATTACATTAATATTTATCTTTAGCCCGAAACACATCCGGCAACCGTCGAGAATACTTTCGTTGAGTTCAACCCAAATTTCGAATAAATGTGTCCATGATCCAAATTTACATCAACTTGGGCATCGGTAAAGCCGAATACAACCCTTATCTTTATAAATTCGGTGGGTAGGCATTTATCACCCACCTCTCCTACGTAACAAGGTTTGTACCCCGGTAGAGCCGAGTGCACTCCCTCATGAAATAGGTTTTCATGGTTTCTAATTTTTGGTAAGGCTAAATCTCAATTGCTTATTTTAGCGAGAGGTCATGTCAATTTATTATCTATCACGTTTTAAGTGAACTAAAGTGGTGAACTACGATAATTGTAATTGACACGGTCGATAAACTCGATTTAAAACGCATGTTTAGTTATGGTGATTTAGCGATGCATGCAACATATAAATAAAATGCAAAGCATAAAAATAAAATCCTAGTATGGCCTTCCTAAAATAGTAAATCTAATAAACTATTACAAATTCGGAGACCAACTCCTTTGGTCCCTTCAACTTTGGTATTGGCACGCATTTCAAGGCAACGCTTTCTTTGATGGATCGCCTTCTCGAATGGCACCGTCTTCAAGGAACTCCGGAATAATTAAATTACAAAATGAATTACATAATTTCCTTTTATACATTTATAATTAAAAATAAAAATAAATCTATTAAATTACAAAACGGTGATACGAGATCACAATAATTACAACCAAATCGATATTCCCATATATTTCGAGTAATATCAATTAAAACTAAGGCCATACTAAGTAAAATTACATAATTCAAAAATTACATAAAATTAAAATATGACAATCATAAATAAAATGCAGCATTATAATATGTATGAACATTCTAGATTTTATGCTAAATCGCCTTTAAAGAGCCAACATCGTATATTAATCGGTTTTTACGGATTTGCGTGATTTAACCTTTTAAAATCAAAATAATTACATAAATTCATATTTATGTACAAGTTAATTACCCTAACCATATTAGGACTCAAATTAGTCTCCACTAACATTTTTACAATAATTAACCTTGATTTCTTAATATTGTTCATAAATGGACTTAAAATTACAAAAATGCTATAAACTTCAAATTAAATTATAAAAATTTCAAATAAATTTGAAATTTGAAATTTAAACTCATGAACATTCTGAAAAAATACCATGACACTCATAATGTTCAAAACTTAGGTTAAAAATTTCAAAAATATATCGAGAAAAACAATGTTGCGGTTTATCGGATTTAACAATTATGACCATAAAAATATGAGAAAAATTATTTTCATCAACTTTTCACTTTTAGATCTGAAATATATGATAAAATACAACATGTGACGTTTTTCCTTTAGTCATGAAGTATGTTTTAGCATTATTACTAATTATAGTCACAATTTATGTGATTTTCCATCAAAAAATCATAAATCATGCATAAAGACTATATTATAGCCAAATATTTTACACACATCTTGTAAAATTGCATGTGACAATATAATAAATTTCCATGATCAGATTCGAAATATAACTCATATTAACCTATTTACCCATTTAAATACGATTTTAACTTGAAAAATCCATATTTCGAGCAAAACAACTCATTTTATCATAAAAATTTACAGGCTATCAGTAGATAATATATGTGAAAACATATCCAAAAATCACTGAAAAATTCGAAGTTTAGCTAATTTTCGTCCAAAAATGGCATTTTTATCATAAAAATCAAATTTTAATGCCAATATTATATAAAATAAACAATAAAATCCATAAATAAACCAAAATGTCCTAAAAATCACTTAGGACCAGAAACTTTTAACATGCAAGGTTATGTTAAGGTTTATCTTCATAAATCCAAATTAATTAGTTTTGTATGTTAATCATATAACTCGGAAAAACTATAAACCGATTTGCATGCAAACAACCTAAGGCTCTTGATACCGCTTGTTAGGATTCATTGATCTCATTAATTTACATATTCATATATAAAATAATTTATTTAGTCATAAAATAAATGCTAGATCTTATGCATGTAAACTTTAATAAAAGAGATGGAAAAATCTATTTCTCACCATCTTATTTTCGACCATTTGGGCATCAACAAGATCTCCTTCTTGTTAGTTCTTGAGTTTTCCTTATAATGGATGAACAAGGTTCAAATTAGAACCTCTCCCAAAAGCATATACCCAAGGTGTTACTCTTAATAATTAATAATATTATGAACTAGTAATATTATTAATCTAGCTTAAAATTGACCCAAAATATTTATTTTATACTCCTCTATTTCGGTTTAGAGAAGAGAGTTTTTGTGGTTTTTCTTTCTCTAAAATGTCTCACCAAATGTAGAGAATAATCAATTTTCTTACACTAGAAAATTATTTGTTGAAGAAGTGAATGATAAAAGAAAAGCCCTTGTCTTTTCATGTAGAAAACCGGTTAGAAGGGGAAGGAGATCCCAATACATGGTCTTGTGTTCTTCTCAAGACAAGACTAGGCATGCATGGCTAGTCATTAGTCTTTAATCATCATGTTTTCTACTTAAATAAAAACACAATATATATTCCTTAAACTCCCTCCATTTTCGGTACATATATATAAAATGGGAGGTCCATTTTATTTTGTCATTTGTCAATTTTGTCATGTGTCACATGTCACATGACATGTTACACCATAATGTATTTTTAACATATTAAAAATCAACATATTAATAAAATATGTCACATACAAAATTCACTAGTAATTCGTAATTACTTGTACCAAAATGGTTTATCAAATTATAAATTACAACGTCTTGTATTTATAATAAATTATTCATTCAATTTCAATTTCAATTGTTTCGTAAACAATAATTTTATCTAAGTAATAAAACAATTCGATTACTTAGACCGTATCTCATTTAATCAAATTATGATAAGACACGTTAACTTTACTCACAAAATCACTCGTCAATTTTAAGCAATTTAATTCACTCGTATCGACATACGATTAATTAAATAATTAATTAAGAGCGTCACCCTTTAGGTATGACCTAAGAGGATCAACTGATCACCACCGTCGCACGACAGTAATGTCAAACTCTAGTCTGCCAATCATTACCGATATGTGTGGACCAGTTGACTGTAAAAAATTTACATCCCAAATGTATTCTTAAAATGAGATTTAAACATGTGATCATTATGATCGACAGTTGTGATCGCATTATTGTCGGAGGACACTTATGTTGGAATATGTGTCCTCCGACAATAATGCGATCACAACTGTCGATCATGATGATCACATGTTTAAGTCTCATTTTAAGAATACATGTGGGAAGTAATATTTTACAGTCAAATGGTCCACACATATCGGTAATGATTGGCTGACTAGAGTTTGACATTACTGTCGTGCGACGGTGGTGATCAGTTGATCCCCTTAGGTCATACCTAAAGGGTAACACTCTTAATTGAATATTTAATTGATCGTATGACGATACGAGTTAATTAAATTACTTAAAATTGACGGACGTTTTTTTTTTGAAGTAACATTTACGTGTCTCATTGTAATTTGATTAAATTAGATACGGTCTAAGTGATCGAATTGTTTTATTACTTAGATAAAATTATTGTTTACAAAAACAATTGAAACTGAATGAATAATTTATTATAAATATAAGATGTTGTGATTTATAATTGGTAAACCGTTTTGGTACAAGTAATTATGAATTACTACGTCGATTTTGTACATGACGTATTTTTATTAATACGTTGATTTTTAATATGTTAAAATGCATGACAATTTTACATGACTTGTGACATGTGACAAATTGATAAATTGACAAAGATAAAATGGAACCCATTTTATCTTATATGGACCGAAATGAAGGGAGTATTAGGCTAAATATTGTGTTGATTATTTTAAGTGGAAAGCATAATCATTAACCTAATTGATAGCCATGCAAACCTAGTTGCTTTTGTGAAGAGCATCTTGGTCATGCATTGGCCCTAGCCCCTTCCTCATACCCGGTTTCCCAACCATGCAGGCAAAGGGTTTTTACCCTTTGTAATCTCTATAATGCACTTAACATCACTACTAGTGTGTGCATCATTTTTATTCATTCATAAAAATAACTTATAGAAGTTTAGAAAGAGAAATAAATACTCCAATATTCATCCCCTCTTGACCGAAATTTCAAGAGGACAAAAACAATATTTTGGGTCAATTTTTAGTAAGATTAATATTGTTCTAGTATTAATAATATTAATCTTTAAGAGGTTATCTTGGGTATACATCTTTGGGAGAGATTCTAAGCTTGAATCTTTGTTCTTCCATATAAGGAAAGCTCAAGACCAAGTAATAAGGAGATCTTACTTGTGCCCAAAATCCGAAAATTTC
Organism: Silene latifolia; assembly: GCF_048544455.1. Classification (NCBI taxonomy): domain Eukaryota; kingdom Viridiplantae; phylum Streptophyta; class Magnoliopsida; order Caryophyllales; family Caryophyllaceae; genus Silene; species Silene latifolia. The sequence goes on from NC_133536.1 coordinate 55,487,643, forward strand.
ATAGTAAGAATGACGATTTCTTCTCTATATTTATTTATGTTCGCATGCATAAGATCAAAATTTATATTATGACTAAATATATTATTACATATATGAATATGTTGAGTATAATGAGATATAGTTTTCTAACAAGCGGTATCAAGAGCCTTAGGTTGTTTGCATGCAAATCGGTTATTGTTTTTCCAAGTTATACGCATAACAAATAAAACTTATAAATTTGTGTTTATTATGAAATATCACGAAATTTATTATGCATGTTAAAGTTTCTGGTCCTAAAATGTTTTAGGATATTTTAGTTTAATTTATGGATTTTATAGTTCATTTTATATAATAATGGCATTAAAATGTGATTTTTATGATAAAAATGTCATTTTTGGACTAAAAATAGCTAAACTTCGATTTTTCTAGTTGTTTTTGGATATGATTTCACATATATTATCTACTGATGGCCTGTAAATTTTCATAATAAAATGAGTTGTTATGCTCGAAATATGGATTTTTCAAGATAAAATCGTATTTAAATGAAAAAATAGGTTAATATGAGTAATATTTCGAATTTGGTCATATAAATTTAGTATGTTGTCACATGCAATTTTACAAGATGTGTGTAAAATATTTGGCTATAATGAAGTTTTTATGCATGATTTATGATTTTTTTTATGAAAAATCACATAAATAGTGACTTTAATTAGTAAAATTGCTAAAACATACTTCATGACTAAGGAAAAACGTCACATGTTGCATTTTATCTTATATTTCAGATCTAAAAGTGAAAAGTAAATAAAAATAATTTCTCTCATATTTTTATGATAATAATTGATAAATCGGATAAAACGCAACATTGTTTTTCTTAATAAATTTTCAAAATTTTTAACCAAGGTTTTGAACATTATGAGTGTCATGGTATTTTTCCAGAATGTTCATGAGTTTAAATTTCAAATTTTGAAATTATTTGAAATTTTTATGATTTAATTTGAAGTTTATGACATAATTTTGAATTTTAAGTCCATTTATGAACAATATTAAGAAATATAGGTTAATTATTGTCAAATGTTAGTGGAGACTAATTTTAAATCCTAAGATGGTTAGGGTAATTAACTATTACATAAATATGATTATTGTGATTTTTAAAAGGTTAAATCACGCAAATCCGTAAAAACCGATTAATATACGATATTGGCTCCTTAAAGGCGATTTAGCATAAAATTGGGCATGTTCATACATATTATAATGCTGCATTTTATTTATGATTGTCATATTTTAAGTTTATGTAATTTTTGAATTATGTAATTTTACTTAGTATGGCCTTAGTTTTAATTGATATTACCCGAAATGTATGGGAATATCGATTCGGTTGTAATTTATTGTGATCTCGTATCACCGTTTTGTAATTTAATAGATTTATTTTTATTTTAATTACAAATGTATAATAGGAAATTATGTAATTTATTTATTCCGGAGTACCTTGAAGACGGTGCCATTCGAGAAGGCGATCCATCAAAGAAATATTGCCTTGAAGTGCGTGTCAAGACCGAAGTTCAAGAGACCAAAGGAGTTGGTTTCCGAATTTGTAATAGTTTGTTAGATTTACTATTCTAGGAAGGTCATACTAGAATTTTATTTATGCTTTGCATTTTATTTATATGTTGCATGCATCGCTAAATCGCCATAACTAAAACATGCATTATCATTTTAATCCAGTTTATCGACCGTGTCAATTACAATTATCGTAGTTCACCGCTTTAGTTCACTTAAAACATGATAGATAATAAATTGACATGACCTCTCGCTAAAAATAAACAATTGAGACTTAGCCTTACTAAAAAGTAGAAACCATGAAAACCTATTTCGTGAGGGAGTGCACTCGGCCACACCGGGGTACAAACCTTGTTACGTAGGGGAAGTGGGTGATAAATGTCTATCCACCTAATTCATGTTGATGAGGGTTTCATCGCTACACCGTGCCCAAGTTAATGTGGGTTTGGATCATGGACACATTTATTCGAAATTTGGATTGAGCTCAACGGAAGTATTCGTGACCGTAGTTGCATGTGTTCCGAGCTAAAGATAAATGTTAATGTAATTTTATCGACCAAGAGTTCTAAAAGTAAAATCGATTAAAGATTTAAATCCACCGAGTTATATTGATAAGGGATTCATCGGCCACACCGTGCCCAAGTTAATATGAATTTGGATCTTGGAATCATTTATAATAGTTGGGTAGAGGTCACTATGTAAATGCTCATAACTTGTTTGAATAAATATTTACAAGTATGATATTAAAAACGACAAATGTTTTATTCCTTATATTTTGTTTTGTAGACCACTTTTATTTCTCATAACAAATGGCCGCACCAAACACCAACGCCGCACCTCTCACTAATGCTTCATGGATCGTTGTAAACTTGAAAAGAATGAGTCAAATTTCTCCGATTGGGATGCTCAACTCAAATTAGCCGCCCAAGGTGACGACAAGCTTTGTTACCTCACCGAGGCCTCTCCACCCGAACCTAAAGCTAGGTCGAGTGCCGCCACTAGGGAAGCATATGAGGCTTACCACAAAGAGTCCGACGCAATGAAAAATGTGTTGATTTTTGCGATGGAGGCGGATCTCCAAAGGAGAGCCTTTAAAATGGGCACTGCTAATGAAATCTATTCCAAGCTTGTGACAATGTTTTCACAAACTCCGAGGATCGTCCAATATGAGGCGGCCTCGGCATTCTTTGATCTCGATTTCAAGGAGGGCCAAAAGGTTAGCCCTCACATGCTCAAATTGTTGAAGCTAGTCGAGACTTTGAAGATTCAAAAAGTTGAAATCCCCAAAGAGCTCATTGTAGATAGGATTCTACACTCCTTATCCAAAGTCAAAGCATAGGTTCAATTCCGGGTGAATTTTAACATGAAATACAAGGACGTGTCTCTTGAAGAGTTGCACAAGCTACTTGTGCAAGCCGAAAGAGACAAGGGGTTAAATGTTAACACACCTAAGGATGTGCTTAACATAAGCACCAAGAGCAAAGGGAAGTTCAAAAAGAATGGGAAAAAGGGTAAGAGGCAAGCTCCCATGTCCACCAAAGCTAAGACTTTTGAAGCTAGCACTTCCAAGACCAAGAAGGATCCTCTTGACAAATGCCATTATTGTAATGGTGTTGGACATTGGAAGAGGAATTGTTCCAAGTATCTTGGTGACATTAAAGCTGGAAAGATCACTCCAGTAGGTAAATGACTATCCTTTCTTTTATGTTTCTAATTCAACTATGGTATTTTAATACAAAGTTGTGATAATGTATCCCCTTTTATTGTAAATAGGGCCTCCTCCAAGCAAAGACAAGGGAAAGGAAAAGCAAGCTTGAGAAATCATCAAGGAGCTAGGAGTAGCTTCCATGAAGCTTGGCTTTTTATTATTGTCTTATTTTAAGTTATGTTTCGGATTTTTAGAACTATTTTGATTTCCGTGTTCGACATGGAAATAGTTGATCCTCTCTAAACAATTGTTGTATTTTGCATTGTGGTGGCTTGGTTTGCAACCCAAGTCACCCCTTTTATCGTATTTCCTTGTTCTAAAAAATTCGTCTTTATATGCTTGCACATAGAAACATATGATCATCTACTTAAAGTGATCCAATACACAACTATAATGATGAGATTCATTATATGTCCACAAGCTTAAGGCTTGTGTATGATCAATTATAAAGTGATGTTGAGTTGATGAACTCTCCTAAAGGAATGTCAATTACCAAGTACACTCATCAAATCTAAAACTATTAGTCAAACCTATGAGATAGTCCTTCTTGTACTTCAAAATCATTATTTGTGTCTCATAAGCTATCTTTGAATATCTAGTGTATTTATTCTAAAGATAAAGTGGGAGAAAAAATGAAGACACAAAGAATACAAAGATAATTTGTATACTTGAGTAAATGAGATCTACGAAAGAAAGAATGATTTGTATACCTAAATAAAAAGTATACACGAATAAGATAAGATCTATGGTCTCGAATAGATTAGATCTACATGACAAGAGAGACCAAGTGAAGTAATCAAAAGAATATGTTCTTGAGATAACTACACGAGGAGATCAAAAGAAAATTTTGAAAGAAAATGACTAAAGAAAAGTCTTAACAAGAGATTTGGCTAGTTTATGAACAACATTTGACCAAGAGTTTCAATATTGATATTTACCTAAGAGCCTAAATGAAACAAGGTTGCATCCTTGAAAATAAATGAGATTTATGACTAAAAGTTGCAAGGAAAGATATGCCGATATCTATAAGAGCTAAGTTAATTGTTAACCATGCTAGTGTCATTACTTAACCTCATTATGGAAATGAAATGGTTAAACCTCCTTCCGAAAAGGGTATTTTGAGAAGGACGTATATTAAATGAAATTCATATTTAAATAATGACATTGCTACGCATCATTATAAAATGAATGAGTTAGAGATTAAAAATCTCTTTCCATAAGTTTAAGATTGAAACCTTTTCTAAATAGGTATTTTAAAAAGATATGTTGGGAACATTTGGTTTTATCTTAATAACTTGGCAAAGCAAAATGTATTTCAATTCTTGAAATGTTTCGATCGAGTAGTCAATTGCGAAACATGTGGAATTGAGTGGGAGTTTGAAATTATCATGTGAAGACATGAAATTTAGTGGGAGAAATCATCCTGTAAAATTTATAACTCATTACTCATTGAGAATGACGAGCTAGTACTATCTTTCACAAAGAAGTATTTGAGTTTTCAATTCTGGATGAAAATGGACTATGATGAATCCAATTACATCATGGGATGTTGGATAAGTATTGAGATATACACATCAAATCAACGAGAAACGTAGGTTATTCATATCGATGAAAATGGAATTAACATAAGCAGTCATGGTCATTCATTGAACCTAAGAATGGTTGATCACATGATTAAAGATTACTAATGTTTCCACCATTAGAATAATCATGCACATGTCCAATAATGAATCATGTGCTTAAAAGCATGATGAGTCGTTGGCAAGCCATAGAAGAATCGTCATGAACTCTCGAGGAGAACTAATGATCTATTCTAGTGTTTGACAGAACACTCTGTTATGTGACAAGAAGTTGCACATATTGAAGTTCGAAAACACGTAAGGATTTATGAAAATCCTAAGCTATTCAAGCTAAAAGGAGAAATAAGAAGTTGGAAAGATACTTGTTTTAGTAAGAAGTTACTCAAAACTAATATTTTTTAATATGCTAGGACTTATGAGAAGTGCTAGGCTAATCATCTTGACAATTGTTGCAAGACCCTACAAAACGCATACCTAGTGCATTGCGAGTTGGTAGAACACTTGACCAGTGCAAGTTATATCATCCATCACAATTCGTTGGTTATGTGATAAACAACAAGAAAGTTCTTTCAAGATAATGAACCTGAACCTAGGTTGGGAACCTAGATATGCACTTGGTAAGGTTCATGCTATGAGAGATAACATGAATATAAACGGAAGTGCAATACAAGAAGTATGAACACATGGACACATGGTATGTTAAACTTCCATTAAAATCGACTAGTGTTTACACACTTACGATATACATCACAAGGTTGTAATATGGTATTGACTACCCGAATGTGATGTCGACATTCGTCGTTTGAGTTATTATTAACTCACCTTATACTTTGTTACATCCAAACGGGTTGTAGAGACAATTGAACCCCGTTAAAGTGAAAACGGATTAGCATTGTATTCGCCCATAGTCACTTACATGAGGTGACGTCTCGAAGTGACTAGAGTGTGATGCAATTGATGGCAAGTTCAAGTGCCTTGGAGTCATGTGAGATGACTAGTCGATCACATAGACAAACTGTTAGGAACACTTTGTCGGGCCTTATGACCGCTTATAGAGTTCTGGCAAATTTATATAGCCTGGTCGTGGCGATAGCTACTATAGTATTCTAATGAGTCGATTCTTTTGACTAAAGACTATTCGCCTAAGGTGGCACAGTTTCAGATTAACTTTGATTTATGTTACTACGACCCTCGTAAATGGGGTCAAATGGGCATATTTTGGGTTATGATGGCTGTGGCTAGTCGAAGGGAATAAGTGCAATAGGAATTTTCCACCCCTTGTCAGGGTTATAACAATATCTCAGGGCCACTCGAGGAGTAATGAAATGGAAATGCGTGGCCACGCTCGGAAGGTATCTATGGTAGATAATTCCGGTCAATCAGTTATTTTCCAGATCGAGGAAACCACTCTCGATATGATCACTTGCAAGTACGACCTGAAAGACACCTTGAATTGAGTGGGAGATAGTAATAGGACAAGAGAATTGGTGACGTACACTTGTCGAGGACAAGTGGGAGATTCTTGGAATATGTGTCCTCCGACAATAATGCGATCACAACTGTCGATCATGATGATCACATGTTTAAGTCTCATTTTAAGAATACATGTGGGAAGTAATATTTTACAGTCAACTGGTCCACACATATCGGTAATGATTGGCTGACTAGAGTTTGACATTACTGTGGTGCGACGGTGGTGATCAGTTGATCCCCTTAGGTCATACCTAAAGGGTAACACTCTTAATTGAATATTTAATTGATCGTATGACGATACGAGTTAATTAAATTACTTAAAATTGACGGACGTTTTTTTTAAGTAATATTTACGTGTCTCATTGTAATTTGATTAAATTAGATACGGTCTAAGTGATCGAATTGTTTTATTACTTAGATGAAATTATTGTTTACGGAAACAATTGAAACTGAATGAATAATTTATTATAAATACAAGATGTTGTGATTTATAATTGGTAAACCGTTTTGGTACAAGTAATTATGAATTACTAAGTCGATTTTATACATGATGTATTTTTATTAATACGTTGATTTTTAATATGTTAAAATGCATGACAATTTTACATGACTTGTGACATGTGACAAATTGATAAATTGACAAAGATAAAATGGAAGCCATTTTATCTTATATGGACCGAAATGAAGGGAGTATTAGGCTAAATATTGTGTTGATTATTTTAAGTGGAAAGCATAATCATTAACCTAATTGATAGCCATGCAAGCCTAGTTGCTTTTGTGAAGAGCATCTTGGTCATGCATTGGCCCTAGCCCCTTCCCCATACCCGGTTTCCCAACCATGCAAGCAAAGGATTTTTACCCTTTATAATCTCTATAATGCACTTAATATCACTACTAGTGTGTGCATCATTTTTATTCATTCATAAAAATAACTTATAGAAGTTTAGAAAGAGAAATAAATACTCCAATATTCATCCCCTCTTGACCAAAATTTCAAGAGGACAAAAACAATATTTTGGGTCAATTTTTAGTAAGATTAATATTGTTCTAGTATTAATAATATTAATCTTTAAGAGGTTATCTTGGGTATACATCTTTGGGAGAGATTCTAAGCTTGAATCTTTGTTCTTCCATATAAGGAAATCTCAAGAACAAGTAAGAAGGAGATCTTACTTGTGCCCAAAATCCGAAACTTTCATAGTAAGAATGACGATTTCTTCTCTATATTTATTTATGTTTGCATGCATAAGATCAAAATTTATTTTATGACTAAATAGATTATTACATATATAAATATGTTGAGTATAATGAGATATAGTTTTCTAACAACTTATTCCAACAGTTTGTGTTTAGGTAGAATGTGACCTCCTCTGTTTGTATTGACCTTAACTGGATAACATTTATGCTAAAACATGGTCACATATAATGTCATATTTTAAATGTGACCGCCTTTGTGATGAAATGTGACCATGTTTCTGATGACCTCAGGAAGTTGTAGTTGTGTTGAAAGTATTATGTGACCACTTTTGTATTAATGAACATAAGTTTGAGATTGATAGATATATTTTATCATGGTGACATATTTTTGTTAAGATGGTGACATATTTGTGATTTGTGAAAATGTGGCCATATAATGTCATAGTTAGCAGTGAAAATGTGACCTGACCTTAAGTGGCTAACATTTATGCAGAAATTGAAGTAAACCCAGAGCCTTTGAAAGTGGACAGGAAAAAGGCAACTGTTGGCCAAAGCTCGAAAGAGGTGGAGGTTGAACCACTCGTTGTTTTGTAAACAGCTAATAATCTGCCCATATTGTGGCATATGTAGACCAATGTGGTGACACTGTTAGCAGTGATGTAGTCACATTTTGAAGGTTTTCGGAAATGTTACCATGTTATGAGGAAGATGTTATCATGTTAAGTTTAGGCCAAAATGATCACATAGCTCTGCTTAGGTGGGCACATTTCTCGCAGAAATGGTCACAAATTTGATAAGTTGCTCTTGCTTAATGTGGTCACAATTTCAACAATTAGTTAAATGTGACCATGTTTATTCAATTATGTTTCCGTAATTGACGAACTTAAAACATACCTTAACAATTTGAAATGGTACCTTTCCTCAGCTAAACTGGTCACAAAACAACCCATACCATATATGTGATGATGTTTGTTGATTTTTGTTGGGAAAACTTAACAATTTGAATAATGTTCCAACAAAACAAACATTATATATTTATTTGTTTACATGTTATATTTATTAGTTAAACATGGTCACCATTTCAACAATTACTTATATGTGACCATGTTTAGTCAATTATATTTACATGTTAAGTTTAATTTAAAACATAACATTGGTACCTTCCACAGTTAAAGTGGTCACAAAAACAACCCTAACATATATGTGACGATGACGACCAATTTATGTTAGCAAAACTAAACTTTTTCTTATAATCTTCCATTCCATTATATATTTTAGTTAAAATGTTAACATATTGAGCAAATGTGGATACATTTTTAGTAATAATGGTCACATATGGAGCAAAAACACAAACATTGAAATATGTCACAATGTTTACAGGGATATGTTACCATGCTAAGTCTCGAATTAAAACAAAAGAAAAGGCCACTTAAATAGCAAAAATACAATATTAACATGGACACATTTGTCAACAACTTTGGTGACATTATCAGCTTTGGCCTATCCTATTGGTATGTCATATGAGGCGCGACACATCGACATACATAGTACTATCCCCTGACCCAACTTCAATGCCTTTCCTAGCCTTCTTCTTCGTCCCCACATTCCTTTTTTTCGTCGACCGTGTCCCTTTGTCGTACAACGTAAGGGGTCAAGAATAAGGGGCACGGTAACATCGTTGGTTGGTTGGTCTTCCTACATATTAAGGTTAGAGAGTAATAAGTGGACGTAATCAGTAGCCTTAATAAACAACTTATCCACAACGACTCTTGCGTCAGAAATAACCGTTGAGGCATTTGTTGAATAAATTTAGGAACGGCCGATCACCCTTTAATTTTCCAAAGTGAGAGATGGCATTTTGTTGAATGTGCCACTGACATAAACGATGTCTCGTTTGAGGATAAACCTGTAACCAGTTTACAATTATTAGCATTAAAGCATTTGCTCTTCTGCATGAATATAAATGTTGACATATACACTATATGCACAAAATGTTACCACCTTATGGAGGAAATGTAACCATAATAATAACACTTAATTGGTCTTAAGACAATATGGCTCAATGTAACCATGTTAGCTTATATTTACACAGAGACAGATGACAACATTTATGGTAGAATGTGGTGACATGTGAAAAAACGACGCAATGTAACCATGTTAGGTTATGTTACTACACACTTAGATGGTGACATTGATGGATAAACATGATGACATAAGACAATATGAAATTATGTAACCATGTTAGCTAATGTTTATACACATTAAGATGGTAACATTGTCACACATTGTCCTTAAAACAAATATGTGACCATGTTTATGCAAATATGTAACTAATTTACCATTATTAGCATTAAAGCATTTGCTCTTCTGCATGAATATAAAATGTTGACATATACACTAGATGCACAAAATGTTACGAGCCTACGGAAGAAATGTAACCATAACAATAACATTTAATTGGTCTTAAGACAATATGGCTCTATGTACCCATGTTAGTTTATATTTACACACAGACACATGACAACATTTATGGTAAATTGTGGTGACATGTGAAAAAATGACACAATGTAACCATGTTAGGTTATGTTACTACACACTTAGATGGTGGCATTGATGGATAAACATGATCACATAAGACAATATGACAATATGTGACCATGTTAGCTAATGTTTCTACACACTAAGATGGTAACATTATCACACATGTCGTTAAAATAAATATGTAACCATGTTTATGCAAATATGTTCACCAATTATGTTAACAACTTAATAATATTGGTACCTTCCTCAAACATAGGTACATATCTTTAGGGATGGCATAATGCCACAACAAAATTACTAATGCCACTCATTTTTGTGAGACGGTGAATAGTAACATTCTCTTAAATTTACCTTGTATTGGTGTGGCATTAACAAAAAGGGTTGTGGCATTATCAAAAAGGGTTGTGGCATTATCAATCCCCTATCTTTATTAGGGTGGTGACATTTTCAAAAACCACTTACATGTGACCATGTTTAGTATGTGATGTTTGCATATTAAGACAAATTTAAATATGGCAGCATGTTATAGCCTAAAATATGGCAGCATGTTGTAAACAGTTGTAAACTTAAAATGGTAACATATTTTGCTGCAGATGGTCACATTTTGACTAAACATGGTCACATTCTGATTAAATAGCTTAATTTTCACATTATGACTAAACATGTATGCTCAAATATGGTGACATGGTAATTTCAGCAAATTGTTGTCATATAAGTGAAAATCAATGTAAAACCTTTTCAATGACATTTCCTATTGCTTGGTCTTGATCAGTGAAAATTGAGACATGACGGACATCCTCACCCATGGGTTCATTGAAAACGTTGAACAACACTAAAAGGGTCACACTATACACTACAATGGTAACATATATGAAGCAACAAAGTTTTAAACGTTGATTAAAGTGATAACACTGAACTCTAAAATGATTACACTGAACATTAAAATGGTAACATGTGAAACATTAGTACCTATGACAAAATAAACCCATCTATAATTGATAATCTTCATAATCTTCATAAGCTCATGAATCCAAATCTAATCTTCATAATTGCTAATCTAATCTATAATATCATGAACTCAAATCTTCATAATCTTCATGAACTCAAATAAGATTAGTACATATACACTAAAACGCATTAGCTAATCTTCATAATCATGAACTAAACCTACATATATAATTGCTTCAATAACACCAACAAATTCATGCATGCTCAGATTTTGATCTAAAATTGCCCATTAATCTCACGAACTCAAATCTAATCAACAAACTAAAATCTAACCAACAAAGACAAGAACTTCAAATTTAAAAGTACACACCTTTACTCATCAACATCATCACGAAATCCTCATCATTACCATCACAAAATACACCATACTCGTTTTCAACATCAACAATTCCATTTGCAACATCAAGAATTTCGACATTGCTAGGGCAGACTTTATCGTCAGCTTCAATGTCGATGTCAGACATATTTTTTTTTGGTGGTTTTAATGACAAGTTTTCACATCCCGTCTTCAGTTTTTCAATTGTTGATGAAGATGTTCTTGTTGAATTGAAAAATATGAAGATTGTAGGTTAAATTTTTGAAAAAAAATTGTGATATTTGATTTGCATATCAGTTAGTCTTGCTGAAGACGGGTCAGAGCAAGTGACGGGTAATGCCGCTCACAAAACGGATAGGGGGGACAAGGTGTGGGCACCCCATGTGCTTCCCTCTCTCCTCTATTTGGGTCATTTGTGAGAGGAAATGGTATCCGTCACTCCAAAGTAACGGATACGTGCCGTCTTCAATGAGATTTTGTGTTTGCATATTGGCTGATGTATGAAGGGATGTTGGATGTGATTGTCTTAAGCATGCGTGATAAGATTTGAGGTGCATTAAATGCAAGTACCAATTTGTCTCCCACCAACAATAAAATACAATATTATCATAAGCCACTACCATTCCACTATTCGACCCATATTACTTAATATGGTATTGATTCTCCCCGTCTTCAGCTTGTGACGGATACCTTCCGTTAACAAATGAGAATTTGTGTTTCAGTTTAGGATACTTGAGTCTTCGGGACTCAATCCTAATAGTACTTTATGTCAAACACTTGTTACAACATTTTTTTATCCTTAACTAGTTAGGTAGGGTTTGTTTCAGATTACTAATATGTTAGTTTTTCAATATATTTGTTATCCTAATATACAAGTTCAGATTAATAATTTTGTGTCAAGACCATTTTTAGGTGTATTTGTTGAAGTTTAAAATTATCAAAATGAAGATTTTAGTCGACTCGACCTTCAGTTTATATCGGATCGTGAGTCATCTTAGGTTAATTTCAATTTGAGTACGATTGTGATAGATCGAGTTATTAGCCGTTATTAGTTTTATTATTACAAGTCAAGTTTGGTTGATTTATATTATCCAACTATCTAGATCTTGTGGAAAAGATTAAAGAGCATTCAAATCAGGTTACCTTATATTAGCGGTTATTTGGTAGAAGTATCTCATAAGACGAATATATTCACGCTAGCTTTAAAACGAATTATTAATTATACCCTATTTAGCCACTAGGTAGTAGGTACCTATAAGAATATTTCCCTTAAACGTTGCGTAGAGGTGGCAATCGGGTCACTCTGGTCGGTTACAGGTCGGGTCAAAGCGGGTCGGGTCATATCGAGTTCGGGTTATTTCGGGTCAGTGAAGGACTCGGGTCTGTTCGGCTCATATTGGGTCATCTTCGGGTTGGGTCAACAACGGGTGACAAGTCGGGTCGGGGTCATTAGTGGGTCATTGTCGGATCAAGTTATCAACATATCTTATATATTTAATTTTAAATGGTAATTTTATGTTTAAATAATGAGTAGGTGTATAGTTTGAAGTGAAAATAATTATGATGAATGTGAATTTGGTGTTATGTAAATTATTTTTAAGTTAGTTGATCTACCGGGTTGAGAAAATAATGGGTTACGGGTTGGGTCGGGTTATGAAAAATAAGGTGCTATCGGTTATTGAGTGGGTTCGGGTCTGGTCGATTCGATTTCGATTTACCCAATTTTCGGATATATCGGGTCGGGTTTCAGGCGGATTGGGTGGGGTTCCTCAGATCGGGTCCGCTTTTACCAGCTCGGTTTTAGGTTGCGTAAGAAGTTTTGTTCTTGTTGACCATACACCCGTGAGGGATAGACTCCGTAACTCGAAGTCGGCACAAGTAGCGCACAAGTGCACAACTAAGGAACAAACTTACAATATTCTCAATTTTTATATTTTCTTTTTTTATTCAGAAATAAGTGTATCAAATTTAGACCACACTAATAAATACATAAATAAATAAATAATTGACAACAATCTGGCGAAACCTGAAAAAATACATAAATAAACCAGATTTATTGAAGATTTGAAGCTAAACAACCAAACTAGCAGAGTTGATTCATCAGGTCAGCAAAACTTGGAGCAAAGAAACGTATTGCAACTTTTCCAGAATATCTATCCTGGTTAGTCTTTGCTTTCCACCTTTTTGCTTTCCTCTTTATTAATAACTCCACATAGGAACAAAATTAAATGTATTTAATAATAATCCCATTCATTAACTTATTCATTTCCATTTTTCTGGGATTTTCTGTTTACCTGTTGTGAATTGTGATCTACATTTGGAGGGGGTTGAGTATTGTGTAAAGCGGCCATATACAAGAAGTTTGTAAAACGGATCTCTTTTAAGTAATTAACTTTTCCTTAATGGGACATTAGTTATATTTTATTGATCTTTTTTAGACAATTTATGTGTAAGGCGGCCTTGGGAAATGTGATGAGATGCATGCAATTATTTTTGTGGAGGGAAGGAGATCCAAGCTATATGATCTTAGTATTGCATCATGCAATCTCTCTGTGTTTTCACATCTCGAATACCATCACCACATTGCAACTTTTCGCAGTCTCTCGGGCTGCTCATATAACCAAGAGCAGCAAGTGAGCAAAAAAGCCCACAAGTACTCACATCCAGATGGTCTTGTTTGGTTTGCAATAAGTCTTGCTTAAGACGGATCCAAATATTTGCATTTGGTGATAATAGGGACAAAATATTTGGCATTTCTTAGGCAATTTGTCATGCCATTTGGTATTTATTTGACCCGTTTTAAACAAGAATTTGTAGTTTGGTTCAGTGAATCTGTTAAGTTGATCCTGTTAACATCTCACATTTCCAAATTGAAGTTTGATTTTGTGTCATGAAGCCAATATATGTGTTAGGACCGTATTAACGGCTAACAAATTGAGTTAAATTTAACAACGGGCCTGGGCCGCATCCAAACGGAGGAGAAAGAGTCCACAACTTAGGCCCAAGAGGGTTCCACTCTAAAACCAATTGGCAGTAGAGGGAGTAGCCCCTTGCCTTATAAAGTGGTAATTCTTCTCCTCTTTTATCAATGTGGGACAATCCTCACATGTGGGAACTTTGGGTTTCTTCACAAATTGGCATTGGAACTAAGAATTAGGAAGGCTGAAATCCTGGTTGGTTTGATCAATCCATTGCTGAGTGGTTAATATCCCTGCATTTTCAAATTAATATGTTACCCTGGGTGATGAAGAAAAGGCAGTGCTTATGTTACTGATAAATCTGATCTATAAAAGAATGAATAAACTGTTGTCGTATGTGTTCTTTACTTGTTTTATCATTATGCAGGAAGATATTTAGCTACGTTCAGATTACTGCTGCATATAGAATTGTGGGCATGCCAATGCTTAAGGTTCCAGACCACCAGGTTGCCGGACACAAAGCCCTTAATGGGAAACTAGGGCCGCTCATAGATGATTCAGGGCGGTTCTACAAGCCTCTTCAGAGTGGTGAGCGTGGGTCTCATGAGGTGGCTTTCTACGAGTCATTCTCGGCTGATACCAGTGTTCCTGATAATGTACGTAAATTCTTCCCCAAATTCTATGGCACTCAGTCCATAGAGGCTTCTGATGGGTCTGGTCTACAACCCCACCTTGTTATGGAAGACTTAATGTCAAATTACACAAATCCGTCAATCATGGATGTTAAGATTGGGTCCAGGACTTGGTATCCGCAGGCACCCGATGAATATTTTCAGAAATGTCTCAAAAAAGACATGGATACCTCAACTGTTCCTTTGGGTTTTAGGGTCTCTGGGTTACAGATTTATAGGGCTCAGGATTCGGATCCTGGATACTGGAAGCCGAGTAAGAAGGTTACTCAGAGGTACACAGCAGATGAAGTAAAGCTTGTTTTAAGGAAGTTTGTTTCATCCAACCAATCAACAGAAGTTAACAATGATCCTGATTCCGCCTATGCTTCAAATGTGTATGGTGGTTCTTCCGGCATTTTGGCACAGTTAATGGAGCTTAAGTCATGGTTTGAGGATCAAACTACTTATCATTTTTATTCCTGTTCGATTCTCATAGCGTATGATAAGGAGTCAACAATGAAAGGAGCATCATTGGGTCCAGCTTTCAAACTCATTGATTTTGCTCATGTTATAGACGGAAATGGGGTCATTGATCATAACTTCTTAGGGGGTCTTTGCTCTTTAATCAAGTTCATCTCCGAGATTCTCACAATTCCGGCTGAGTGCACGGACAAAACATCTTCATAGAAATGATTAGGCATGTCACATGTGGGTAGCATCAAAAACAAAACCCTGTGTCCTGTCACTGCTTTATTCAAATGTCTTAACAAGAAATCTTTAACGCTGTAATAATGGAGTTCAGTTCAATTTTTTCGTTATCAATCCCCAATTCCATGGCATTTGTAGATTTATATTAACCTGATTATATTGCTGATGAATTTTGCGTCACAGGAAAACCTGCACGGCTGCACATACACCATGTTTAAATTGAGCATTACATTAAAATTAACCCTTTTTTCGTAACTACTTGTCTACTTATATATATATATATATATATATATATATATATATATATATATATATATAGAGGCAAGATCCGGCGAGTTCACCTATATATTTGAGTCCCATGAGTCCACTTATGTATCACGCACTATACATAACAATATCACGAATTTGGTGAGTCTGTCTCATTACTGTTAGCTGAGATTTGAGTGTAACATCTACTTAGGTCAGGTGTGCCGGGAAAAGTCATGCCATAATTCTCTAACATATTTGTTGTGCATTATTCCACCATTATCATTTGGCCATCACTCCTTGGACACACCATGGCGACCTTCATCTCTGCAAAAGCACGTCTCTCGATATCAATATCACCGTAATAATGATGCGCCAAAATAGATTTGTTACCCTACTAATTGACATACCTAAGAGAGGGAAATCAAATACGGAGACTTGACCATCTTTGCACTGATGGTCACAGAAAACAGTGCAGCTCCATGAATGGTGAGAGCAAGAAAGAAAAGAGATAGGATGAGTGAGTATAACTTATGCATTTTTGACAATGTGTTAACAATAACACATATGAAAGTTGGAAAGCGAAAATTGAAGTGAAGATAATAGCAACGGGATTCTAAGCTTTTTATAAATGAATGAAATGGCAGGCAATAACAAATCACCGTCTCATTTGTTGATAATTGTTAGTAGACGATAATTCCAAATTTTTTTGTACATCTATTTAAAATAGTCTCAATATTAATTTGATATATATTTGAAGGTATCAATAAATAAATTAATAGTGAAAATGGTAACTAAACCACACTTTCAATTCTCACCTCTACATACCCTGTTACATGGGTTCACAAGGGCAGTGTAACAATGTAAACAGTTAGTCTCCCTCATCCGTTTTAATATTAACGGGTCAAATATCATTCCATTTGAACAAATAAGACAAAACTTTTGCTTTTCTCCATACATTTTGCTTTTGTATATTTATCTATAATTCATAAAGATGGATAAACGAGTCAACATATATCAAGTTGGAAAATAAACCATGGAAGTCGTCTTAAAAACTACCAGATATAATAGATACATATGGTATTACTACCGGATACAACCATTCTTTGATTGTGGCGACAGTGAAGATCAGGTTCAGTGGTGTGGTATTGTATAGTATAACCCGTGATATTTTTTAGTACAAACAGTGGTATTGTTTATTGTAAAGTGTGATATTGTTTTGTATAACTTGTGATACTCTTTTACTGGACTCACAGACTAGATACAATATCACAGGTTATACTAAAAAATATCACAGTTTTGATTTTTTTTTAAATAAAAAATAATTTTTTTTTACTCATAAAAAAAATCGTGATATTTTTGTGTAGAGTGTATGATACATAAGTGGACTCACGAGACTCAAAAAGATAGGGTGGACTCATGTGATCCTAATTATATATATATATATATATATATATATATATATATATATATATATATATATATATATATATATATATATATATATATATATATATAGTGTTAAGTTCTAATAAGTCCTTCATAATATTTGAGTCCCTAAGTCTTTATTAGAGCCCTAAGTCTTTATTAGAGCCATAGGATCCTCTAAATGAACCGCCTGGATGGAGTTTCTAATATAGGGTCTTTAGGCGTTGGGAAAAAAAGGAAAATAGGATTAGCATGAGAGAGAGAGTTGAGTCAGGGGACAAAGCTATTACCCACTGTTTATTGTCAACATGCATGTACTTTCTATTACACTTCCTCAACACAACATCAGCAACAACCACCAAATTAAAAATGAACAAAAAAAAACATCAAATTTCTTCCTCTCTTTCATGGCGATAACATCTCAAAAACCGCCCTTCAACTAAATTTAAAATCCCGTTTCAACAAGAAGAACAATTTGCCAACAAGAACAACAATTTCATATCTCCTGATAATCTTACATGGTCATTATTTGTAGGAAATAAAGTTATTTGTTTTGATCATACCATTTTCAGCATATCAAAGGTACACGAAGATGTTGAGTCAAGAACAACAACAAGCCTGATAAAGTGCGTACTCCAACATCAACAATGGCTGACATGCAACTTGTAACAGTGATCGATGGTAATTATTAACATTTAATAATTTTTTATCTGTTTATGTTTTAAAAATCTAAACTCTCTATATTAAAAATGAAATACTTTAAAACAATGAACATGCATATGAACAAGTTTTGTAGAGCAAATTTTGTCGAGTGTAGAGCAAGTTTTGTAGAGCAAGTTTTGTAACCTAATTCATGTACAGTGTAACATTGTTGACATCAATGTGTATTGTTTGTATTTTGTTGGATTGTTTGTATTTTGGTAATAGGTTTAAATTTGACTTTAGTTCAAATATTACATTTGTTCCCGCTGAAATTTACGTATCAACACGTGAGTTTGAAAATACGCTTTTTATTACTTGAAATTAAACATATTTCAGTTAAAATTACAGTTACTGAAATTAGAATCACATAATGGAAAAGTTAAAAATATTCTATTGCAGAAATGGATAAGTTACACTTTAATTTACTGAAATTACAATTTTCTTGATTAAAGTTACACTTATTTGAGCGAGTGGTTGAGGTAGTCTTTGGCTCTCTATTTATGACAACAATCTATGGAATTACACTTTTATTATCTAACATTACACTATTGTTAATTACAGTTATACTTATTTGGAATTACGCTTTTGTCTGTTAGAATTACACTTTGATCTATTAAAATTATACTTATTTATATTGTGCTAAAATTACAGTTTTTATTGTTAAAATTACACTTTTGCCTCTTAGAATTACACTTTGTTCGATTAAAATTACACTTATTTATATTGTGCTGAAATTACACTTTTGATTGTTAAAATTACCATTTTGATTGTTAGAATTACACTTTTTTATATTGCAGTCACACATATTTATATAGTGTTGAAATTTCAATTTTTATGTTACAGTTACACTTACGTATATCAGAAAATCATTATTCTTTATAACTGTAGGGTGTGTCATGTAGTTAGCCTTTTACTACAATTACACTTATTTGGAATTGCTTTTTCTGTTAGAATTACACTTTATTCTATTAAAATTACACTTATTTATATTGTGCTGAAATTACACTTTTGATTTATAGAATTACAACATTGTCGACTAGAATTACACTCTTATTCACTGAAGCTTGTGGAGAATATTGTTTCAATCATTGACAGATACTGCTCAGGACAATAGCAAAAGAAAGCCAAATGAGGAGGAATTTTGCAGGGTAGTGGAAGAAAAGTTTACACCATATATTGGGCAGGAATTTTTGGAAATCGAGGAAGCACTAACATTCTATAAGATCTATGCAATTGCTTGTGGTTTCGATGTACGGAAATACACGACCAAAAGATGGCGTGACGGGGAAATCAAGTCAAAGCTGTTGGTTTGCAACCGAGAAGGGTTCAAATATAAAAAAGAAATAGAGAGAAGTGGGCGGCAGGATGGGATGCGAAAGCACAAAGTCAGGCGCGTGGGATGCAAAGCGAGGATTCGACTATTTGTGAAGAATGGGGGGTTATTCATTGATCGCTTTCATGCAGGACACAACCATGAGCTCATATCAGCCAGGGATAGAGAGTTTCAGAAGCTGTCATGCAACTTAACAGATTACCACAAAATGATTATCCTTTATAATTATAGGGTGAGTGATTGAGGTAGTCTTTGGCTCTATTTATGACACCAATCTGTGAAATTACACTTTTATTATCTAACATTACACTTTTGTTAATTACAGTTATACTTATTTGCAATTACACTTTTGTCTGTTAGAATTACGTTTTGTTCAATTAAAATTACACTTATTTATATTGTGCTGAAATTACAGTTTTTATTGTTAAAATTACACTTTTGAGTGTTAGAATTACACTTTTTTATATTGCAGTCACACATATTTATATAGTCTTTGAAATTTCGATTTTTATGTTACGATTACACTTACGTATATCATTCATTTACAGCTCAAATGCAACTGAACTGATTATCAGAAAATCATTATCCTTTTTAATTGTAGGGTGTGTCATGTAGTTAGCCTTTTATTACAATTCCACTTATTTGGAATTACACTTTTTCCTGTTAGAATTACACTTTGTTCTATTAAAATTACACTTATTTATATCGTGCTGAAATTACACTTTTGAGTTTTAGAATTACATCTTTGACAGTTAGAATTACACTTTTTAATATAACGCTTTTTAAAATTACACTTATTTGGGGCATCATAAAGATGTTTCCTATCTCGATGCCTTAAAGTATATCATTCATTTACAGTGAAGATAGGAGCAACGAAGACATACAAAATGTTGAAAGAACACGTCAATGGTTTTGAGAACATTGGAGCTAGCCTAAATGATTTTAAGAACTTTCACAGAAATGTGAAATGTTACATTCATGAACGGGATGGCCAATTGTTCATAGATCACTTTAAGGAAATGGCTGTAAATAAGGAAGGGTTCTTCTTTGACTATGATGTTGACTCTGACGGTAGCTTGAGTAGAGCTATTTGGGCTGACAGTGCTGCAAGAAGGAATTACTCTGCTTTTGGGGATTGTATGTCGTTCGATCCAACGTATACAACCAACAAGTATGATATGGCCTTCACACGCGTTCATAGGGGTGGATAACCATAAGCGATGTCACATTCTCGTGCAGCCCTTGTCGCACATGAGGACGCTGATTCCTTTCAGTGGGTTTTGAAACGTTTCCTGGTGGCAATGGGTGGAAAGGAGCCTAATTATATTATTACCGATCAGGATGCAGGCATTTTGAAAGCGGTGCCACTTGTGTTCAAGAAAGCGAGGCACCGATTTTGCATGTGGCATATCATGAACAAAGTGCCTACTAAGTATGGGGTGACAAGGGAAGATTATATTGTATTTATAAGGAAAATAAATACCATTATATGGGATGAGGACATTGAAGCTGCAGAGTTTGATGCCAGATGGGAAGAGATAGGCGAAGAACATGGACTCAATAACATTGACTGGTTTAAGGAAATGTTCTCGAAAAGGAACCAGTGGGTGATGGCACATTGCAGGGACCTAGAGATGGGAGCTGTTATGAGGACGACCCAAAGATCAGAGAGTGAAAATAGTTTTTTTAAAAGATTTGAGGGCAAATCAGGTACATTCTTTGGAGTTTTTTGCTGCGTTTTAAGAGTGCTATGGACCAACAACGGCATACGCATAAGAAGCTTGACAACGAAGACAAGCACACTTCTCCTAAATTGGAGACGCATTTGGCTGTTGAGGCTGACGCTGCAAAGGTGTACACTCATAAAGTTTTTAAGGAGTTCCAAGAGGAGGCCAAGTATTCAATTGATACATGTAAGAGTAGAGGTTTTGCCGAAATCGACTCTTTAGAGGTGACTACTGTAAGAGATGCAAGCAGGGACAGGAATTACGATGTCACGTACTGCCCAGGTAAAAGCTTTGAGTACTGAAGTTCTGATCTTTTTCCTGGTTGAAGTTACATTATAGTGACACTTAGTAAGTTTAAAAGTGTAATTCTAGATAAAAAAATAAACACCTTATGGAAAGAAAGTATAACTTCAACGAGACTATGTAAATAAGTGAAACTGTAATATTAAAAGGTGTAATTCTAGCAGTCAAAAGTATAATTTTAACAATCAAAAGTGTAATTGCAGTACTATATAAATAAGTGTAACTGTAATGGTAAAAAGTATAATTCTAATAACAAAACGTAATTCTAACAACAAAAAGTGTAATTTTAGTAATGAAAAGTGTTACACTAACTCTTACTTGAAATTACACATTTTCCTATTGTAATTATGAAATTTATATTTTGTGACTATCTAACAATTTACTATATATTGGTGAACTAGTTACGTGTAAAGCAAGTTGCAGCTGCAGAATGCTTGAAAGGAAGGGAATTTTGTGCAGGCATATAATATGGATTTACTCATCTAACGGAGTGAAGACTATACCGGATGAGTATGTTTTGAACAGATGGTGTAAAGATGCACTCCGGGCAAAATCCTTCAATTGTAATGGTGATCCAGCCGAAGCGATTGATATAATAGATGCCAAGCAGATTTCCATGTCAAAATGTGGTCCGAAGTACACCAGACAGTTGGGATACTGATGGGAAGCAACAAGGAAATAGTTGACAGCTTTTCGGCTCTCATAAAAGATTTTAAGGACAAACTGGCACCATTGGGTTCACAAATGAGTAAAGAACAGCAAATGGTTGCGCTTATATGGCTGTTCTACTACTCAGAAGTAACTATATTTCCACCAAAGAAATCGAAAAATAAGGGAAGTGGAAAGAGACTCTTGTCGAGTAAGACTAAAGCAATAGCCTTGGCGATGAAGCCGAAGCGCATGTGTAAAAATTGCAAGCAATTAGCGAATCACGACAAGAGGAATTGTCCTAACCCTTTTGCACAACACCCACCTACTCCACCAAAGATCCTGGGGCATCATTTGGGAAGAAGAATCAAAAGCGAAGAAGAAGAAGAAGAAGAAGAAGAAGAAGAAGAAGAAGAAGAAGAAGAAGAAGAAGAAGAAGAAGAAGAAGAAGAAGAAGAAGAAGAAGAGTAAGAGCCCAAATAATTCTGATGTATAATTGAGCAACCATGAGGTCCTTTTTGGCTACTTTATTTTGTAATTCCCCTGGACAAGCTTTTGGTTGTATAATTATTCACCAGTTATAACATTTCGTACTTAAAGTTACACTTTGTGTGATCAGAGTTCCACTTTTTTTGATTAGAATTACACTTTATCTGGTCAGCCTTAACAATTATTTTGAAGTACCATTTTATCATTGTTAAAGTCATAATTTTGGTGACTTATATTGTAATTCAACTAGAATTGCTTTTGATTGGATAATTACATTGTGTGTTCATACTTAAAGTTTATTTGATTAGAATTACACTTTGTGT
This sequence comes from Silene latifolia, assembly GCF_048544455.1. Lineage (NCBI taxonomy): Eukaryota > Viridiplantae > Streptophyta > Magnoliopsida > Caryophyllales > Caryophyllaceae > Silene > Silene latifolia. The sequence continues at coordinate 55,510,498 of NC_133536.1, forward strand.
GATAAGAATTACACTTTTGTTGATTAGAATTACACTTTATCTAATCAGAATAACAATTAATTTGAAGTACCATTTTATCTTTCTTAAAGTCCTAATTTTGGTGACTTATATTGTAATTCAACTGGAATTGCTTTTCGTTGGAAAATTACAGTTTATTTGATTAGAAATACATTTTATCAGTGCTTCAGAATGACAATTACTTTGAAGTAACATCTTATCTTCATTAAAGGCAGAAAACGCCAAAATAAGTACAAAGTTCAAAGTCAGAAAATGATCCTACTTACATTGTTACAAATGACTAATTAATCGTCACATGATGCTAGCTATCAACAAGATAATTTCATACAGAGCATCATTCAAAATTAGATTGTCAAACTAACACTTGTTTTTTTTTTTGCCACCCTTGTTCATCCTACACTTGCTTTGCAAATCTTGGAATAACTTGTCTTTGCTAACAATAAAGGTCTCCACCTTCTTCTGAACAGCAGGTCGTATAATGTTCATGTCAGCTAGTACAAGTGTTGCCACTAGCTGTATCACCAAATAACGCCTTGCAACCTTCCTTTCCATGTCCGGATGCTCAAATGAAACACCCTCGTACAATAGCATCGCCATCATGGTGAAACAGACGGACACTGGAATGTTGAGAACACTTGAGACACCACTAAACGTATTCGTGGATCAGTAAAATTGACAATCTCTTTTCCTTTGTCAAATTTTCTTGAGTCCAAGTAGTCGCTCATTAAACTTCCCTGAAAATATTTGAACGACCATTAAAAAGATTATTATATTAACAGGTTTCAGATGGTAAGATTGGGAGGACAACGTACAATTAAACGAGTCGCCTTTCCCATGAGTGATCTGTCCAAATCTGCATGCCGCTGGTGGTCAAGCAAGTCAATGGTCCGTGCTCTGGAGTTGATACATACACATGCCCAATGGTCGCTGATGTTGAATGGGACAAAGAGTAAATCTGTATTCATGTCAGCAGTTCGATTACTGTCGACGATGAAGGTGTCCCACAAGTTGAACAGTTTATCAACCAGGTTCTCTCTTTGTGTGCCTATGCCCCTGCTGCTCAAAAGTACCCAACAATACAAGCAACATCTCCTAAACAAGCAAAAAAGTGACAATTAACTATAAGTAATGACTTTAAGTGAAAGTATAACTCTAATAAGAAAAAATGATCGCTTATAAAGCGTAACTGTATCACAAAAGTTGAATGACTAAAGCACGTATAAATAAAACTATATAAGAGTAACTTTAATTACCATGTGCCTGATACCGAGAAATGCCATCCTTGCCTCTTTACCGTATTCCTCCTTCTCTAATGGTTCAAAGCAATATCGACCAACACTCGATCACATTCCACGTCATTGGTCTATCAGGGGCCATAGACATTAGGTCCTTCCCGTAGCCGAGCGTGCCTAGTGTACCAAACTAATTGCTCACTGCGAACGTAATAAGATAAAACAATACTGAGTGAAAAATTGACATGAGTGAAAAATTGACATTTTCAGATAGCGTCATTTACGAGAGGTGAAATTCATGAAAATGGACCCATCGTCGAAAATTTTGGACATCCAAATTTTGGACATCCACCCAACTGGCCCACAAAATATCCTTTATCAAACTTTGGTTGTAACTTCAACCACACTATATAAATAAGTATAACAGTAATATTAAAAAGTATAATTCTATTACACAAAAGTATAATTTTAACAATCAAAAGTGTAATTTCAAAGACAATATAAAAAAGTGTAATTCTAACAAAAAAGTGTAATTCTATTAATGTAAAGCGTAATTCTAACAACAGAAAGTGTAATTTTAAAAATCAAAGGTGCAATTTTAACAATTAAATCAAAACTAGGTGAAATTCATGAAAACTGACCCATCATCGAAATTTTGGTCATCCACCAAGCAAAGAGTCGCAACAAGCTTTCTGAACGTTTTAATATCCTTTATCAAACTTTGGTTGTTCTTGAGAAGCTTGGACACCACTTGAGTCTTGCCACCACCACTACGCCAATCAAGTGAACAACCCAACCCATCCCCCTTCCCACGAGGGTGGCTCTTTCGACGAGATAGTTTTTGGCCGAAGGTGGCCGCATACTAACAAAGCGTAACTACAGGGCGAGCTCTTCAAAGATCCGAAGCATCGACATGCTTGCCGCTAGCCCCAATATCAAAGAATCGTTTTTCTCTTATTGGCATCCAAGTTGATAGTCGGTGGATGAGAAGCAACCTCTTTGAAAGCATCAACACGACGTAATACATCTTCCCTTTCCTTGTTTATGTCACATAGGACAAGGGTTGCCGCAATCTCAGCACGAAACAGGTTCATATTCACAGTCTTCCCAAGGCCACATTCAAACAGGTTCCCAAAATAAAACATCATTGTAAGCATCATATAAACATCACAGTCATTTCTCGAATAACCAACTTTTTGCCAACTGAATTGAATGTTAACGAGCTTAAAATCAGCGACCTTTGAGCCTTTAGACAGACCTTTACTCACCAAATACTTCCCCATTAACGCAACCTGATATATGCATATACAACCGTGTAAGTGTGTTAGGTAGACAGTTCTTTGGAAAAAATTGAATTCTCAAAATTGAGTACTTTATAGCAAAATTACCGTAATAAGTGCAATCCCACCATAAGGCAGCTTTTCTAAGTCTTCATCATACTTACGGTTGTCAAGGTACTCAAGTTGCTCGGTTAAGAAGTTAATGCACACACAGCTGTAATGATCACCATCACCAGATAATACAGGGAGAAAGATCTGAACATATATATGTAATGTTTAGCGAAACATTGTGCAGGGTAATGCTACATGACACACCTAAAATGTCGCACTTAAAGACGGCCAAATTAACAATTTATATACCACTAAACACACTAATTAGCACTAATTATAAACTAGTATAATAGCAAGCTAGGGATCGAACCCAAGAGAAGATGGGTTTTGCAATAGTGAATTTAAAAGAGTACTTAGAACAATTGTGACAACAATAACAACAAGTAAATAAAAAGGGGGGGTTTTGAGTTGAGTTTTCAATTGTAACCAAAGCAAGGAAATTCAAACAAGAGTGTAGAACAAGCAAACAACCAAGAATTTAAGATGGAAATTAATCAATATTAGGGAAGACTTAACCCGACTCAAAGCTAGGCACTTTAGTTGACAAAATCCTTCAATTAGTCCTTCAATTATATATTATCACCCTATTGTGAAGATAAATCTTCCAAATCTCCTAAATAATGGCCAAATGACAAGGAAATCACACTTAATCAAATAACCCAACTTATCAATTCTACCAAGTAGAAATCACATACATTGGACAAATTAATAAGAAGATATGAGCACAAGAGATTCAATAGGGGTAATTAGACACAATGAAATCACAATTAATGCCCAATTACAAGTTAATCCTTTACTTGCTAATTAAGCCAAGAAGAAATCACATTCATTAACTTAATAACAAGGTGTTGCAAATATGAGATTACAAGGAAATCACACTTTAATAATCTCAACAACAATAAATTAAGGAACTTGATTAATTAAGCAACAAGGAAATCACACTTAATTACTCAACATAAACAAGGATTCCAAAATTCAATCAATAAACACAAAAGGATTAACAATGATAATTAAAATTAAAGAAGGATTAAAGGATCTTACAACCAAAGTTTAAGCCTTGAGCCGGATTAAGATTGGAGATTAGTTCTCCATAATTAAATCTAATACCCAAATTAAAGATGAAATTCCCAAATTACAAACTTGATTAATAAAAGTGACAAGATCCTCCAAACCTAATTGCAAAACATTGTATTTATAACATCCTGTAACCTAAAACTTATGGGCTTAACAAAAACAGGCCCGTAATACAAACGCTAATCAAAACCGTCAAAACCCAGAAAACTCGCACCGTGCGAGTTCTGGGCTTGGGAAACTCGCACGGTGCGAGTTTGCTCCTGAAGTCCGCCTTTCTTTCTTGACTCCTTTGCTCCTTTGGAAGGCCTCTTTGGTGCGTTTCTTCAAGCCTATCCTTGGCTCTTCCTTGGACATTCCTCTTCTATCTATTGGCTTCTTGATCTCCACTTTGAACCGTGCTAAATGGCAAAGCACTCGGAATTGGTCAAACAATGTAAAAATCGTCACAAACCACCCCTAAATGTTACCAAATGAGCTCAAATTAGTGCCAATATGTAGTAGAAATGGGAGCTCATCAAACACCCCACACTTAGCCCTTTGCTCGTCCCGAGCAAACTAGAATAAGACTACTCACCACCTAGGCCAAGTAGTATGGGCATTCCTCATTTACCACTCTTCATCTCACTTCTCCCTTCTTATATCATCCCTCTACTAAGCATATGGTCACTCGTCTTCATAGCTTCCACAAGTGAGTAAGTGACCCAAAAACCACCAACAAGAACTCTCTTCACATATGCCCTTGAGTTGATATCCTAACACTAAAACACACATTAAACCATTCTAATATGCCAAAAACATTGGTGAAAATGCAAATGATTTAATTTATTATGCAAAAAGTAAAGGATGCAATAAATTTAAACATGCAAAATGCAATATAAACAATGCAATGCGGAATTTAAATATGCAAGGGAAAGAAATATTTACAAACTTTTGCCGTTTATTTAACGTCGATGGCTCGACAAAGTTGCACTTTCATCAATTTGAGTAAATTGGATCAACAAGATGGAGTGTTTCCACTTCACCCACTTCAATTCCTTCATAATAATGCTTTAACCTTTGCCCATTCACTTTCAAAACTTTCCCGGTCTTCAAACATTTGATTTCAATTGCTCCATGTGGGAAGACACGAACCACTTCATATGGTCCCATCCACCTAGACCTCAATTTACCGGAGAAAAGTCTAAGTCGATTTTGGAAAAGTAAGACTTTCTCTCCCACTTGAAACACTCTTCTTGAAATCATATTGTCATGCCATGCTCTTGTTCTTGCCTTGTAAATGGAAGCATTCTCATAAGCATCATTCCGGATTTCTTCCAACTCTTGTAATTGAAGTTTCCTATGAAGACCCGCTTCATCCAATTGCAAATTGAATGACTTGACCGCCCAATAAGCTCGATGCTCAACCTCCACGGGTAGATGACATGATTTCCCAAAAAGTAAGCGGTAAGGTGACATCCCGATTGGGGTTTTGTAGGCCGTGCGATAGGCCCACAAGGCATCATCTAACCTCAAGCTCCAATCCTTGCGGTCGGGATTCACCGTCTTCTCAAGGATGGCCTTAATCTCCCTATTAGAAACCTCGGCTTGACCGTTGGTTTGAGGGTGATAGGCGGTTGAGACCTTATGAAGTACCCCATACTTTTTGAGAAGAGCACCAATGGCTTTGTTGCAAAAGTGAGTGCCCCGGTCACTTATCAAAGCTTTTGGAAAACCAAACCGAGAAAAGATGTTGGTTTTGATGAATTCTCCAACCACCTTTGCATCATCGGTCTTGGTGGCCTTAGCCTCCACCCACTTGGAGACATAATCCACCGCCAAAAGTATATAAACATTACCACAAGAAGCGGGAAATGGTCCCATGAAGTCAATACCCCACACATCAAATATTTCGCAATAGATCATGGGTGTTTGGGGCATTTCTCCTCTTTTTGAAATATTACCAACTCTTTGGCATCTATCACAAGTCTTCACTATGGCATGAGCATCTCGGAATAGTGTGGGCCAAAAGAAACCGCTATCCAACACCTTTCTAGCCGTTTTCTTGGCTCCAAAATGCCCGCCACAAGCATATTCGTGACTAAACCGGAGAATTGACATGATTTCGGTGTCCGGCACACACCTCCTTATCACTTGATCGGCACAAAATTTCCACAAATAAGGATCATCCCACACATAGTACTTGGAATCACTCTTGATTTTGTCTTTTTGATGTCGAGTCAAACCCGGTGGAAATTTTCCCAAGACCAAGTAATTCACGATATGTGCATACCAAGGTTCGGTAGACATCAAGGCAAGAAGGGCTTCATCCGGGAAGGTCTCCTTTATTGAGCTTGGTGGTACCAAGGAGTCTTCTTGGATGATTCTACTAAGATGATCCGCCACCGTGTTGGTGGAGCCTTTCTTGTCCTTGAGTTCAACGTCAAACTCACTCAAGAGTAGCACCCATCTCATCAAACGGGGCTTGGATTCTTTCTTTGAGACAAGATGCCTCAAAGCGGCATGATCCGTGAAGATGATGACCTTGGCTCCAAGAATATAAGAGCGGAATTTCTCTAAGGCAAACACCACCGCAAGAAATTCTTTCTCGGTAGTTGTATAGTTCCTTTGAGCTTCATTCATCATTGTCGATGCATATTGAATAACATGAGGTGCTCTTCCTACCCTTTGGCCAAGTACCGCGCCAAGGGCATAATTGCTTGCATCCGACATGATCTCAAACGGTTCATTCCAATTGGGAGGTTGAATTATAGGTGCCGAAATAAGTTTCTCCTTGAGCATATCAAAAGCTCCCTTGCATTCTTCACTCATGACAAATTCACAATCCTTTTGAAGTAGCTTGCATAGAGGAGCGGCGATCTTTGAGAAATCCTTAATGAAACGCCGGTAGAACCCGGCATGACCTAGGAAAGACCTCACTTCACGCACATTAGTAGGATAAGGCAAGGTGCGAATGGTATCGACCTTTGCCTTATCAACCTCAATTCCCCTAGAGGAAACAACATGTCCCAAGACTATTCCTTCATCAACCATGAAATGACATTTCTCATGGTTGAGAACGAGATTGGTATCAATACACCTCTTTAAGACCCAAGTAAGATGACTCAAACAATCCTCAAAAGATTGACCATGGACGGTGAAATCATCCATGAATACCTCAATAAAGTCCTCAACATGGTCCGAAAAGATACTCATCATACACCTTTGGAACGTCCCCGGGGCATTGCAAAGGCCAAAGGGCATCTTTCTATAGGCAAACGTTCCAAAGGGGCATGTGAAGGTTGTTTTTGTTTGGTCCTCGGGTGCGATTGGGATTTGAAAATACCCCGAGTAGCCATCCAAAAAGCAATAAAAGGCCTTTCCCGCTAACCTCTCCAACATTTGATCCATGAAGGGAAGCGGGAAATGATCTTTTCGGGTCACGGCATTGAGCCTACGGTAGTCGATACATACCCTCCACCCATTTTGAACTCGAGTGGGGTCAAAACACCTTCATCATTCTCGACTACCGTTAGCCCGGATTTCTTTGGGACAACTTGGGTTGGACTAACCCATTGACTATCGGATATAGGATAGATCATACCTACATGTAGGAGCTTGAGTACCTCCTTCTTCACAACATCCATCATTGGAGGATTCAAACGTCTTTGTGGTTGTCTAACGGGCTTTGCTTCATCTTCAAGAAGAATTCGGTGCATGCATAAGGTGGGACTAATGCCTTTGATGTCGGCCATTGTCCACCCAATTGCTTCCTTGTGTTGCTTAAGAACTCGGATGAGAGCCTCTTCTTGCTCCTTAGTAAGCTTGCTTGAAATAATCACCGGTAAAGTTTCTTCATTTCCTAGAAATGCATACTTCAAATGACTTGGTAAGGGCTTCAATTCAACAGTAGGAGGCTTGACAATAGAGGGAACGGGTTTCTCCTTTGGAAGTTCTTCTAACAAACTGGAAGAAAGGAAGAAAATCTCCTGGACAAGGCATAACTCGCACGGTGCGAGTTTCCCATCCCCAGAACTCGCACGGTGCGAGTTCTCTGCTGTAGTCCGCATTTCTTCCTTTTCTTCCCATTCTTCCATTGGGGGATTTTCCTCTAAGTCCTTGATTGTTTCCTGCACATCACAAGACAAAGCATACCCCGTATCTTCTCCAACCAATCCATTAGTCAAAACAACATTTAATGGATCAACTTTGCACAATTCATACACGGTTTGCACAATCGGCTCAAAAATTTCAAGAAAACACAAAGATGAAGTCTCGGATGGATATTTCATGGCTTCATGTATGCTATACTCAATCTTTTCCCCCTCAAATTCCATTGTGAGGCGACCACTAGATACATCAATCTTGGTGTTAGAAGTTCTCATGAAAGGCCTTCCCAATAGAATGGGAGTGGAGCCTTTCTCGGGTTCCATTTCAATCACATAGAAGTCGGCGGGGAAAAGCATTCCCCCCACCTTCACCAAGACATCCTCCACAACCCCTTTAGGATAAATATTGGACCTATCGGCCAAAGAAATGACCGTACGAGTCGGTTTCAAAGGTCCTAGCTTAAGTGACTCATAAAGGTAGTTGGGCAAGACATTAATGGATGCACCTAAATCAAGCATAGCATGTTGACAATCCAAATCACCAATTTTACAAGGGATGGTGAACATGCCCGGGTCACTACATTTTTGGGGCAACCGTTTTTGAAACATTGCCGACACATGTTCACTAGCCCTTACCTTTTTCATGCTCTTAGCCTTGTTGGTCCTCTTAGTAGTGCACAACTCTTTCAAAAATTTTGCATGCTTGGGTACACTACTAAGAAGATCAAGAAGAGGAATGTTTACCTCCACTTTACGAAAGATATCATAAAGGCTTGAAGTCTTCTTGTCAACTATCCTTGTATCATTCAAAGCACTTGGAAATGGAGCTTGTGGCTCATATTAGGAAGAGGTTCATGTACCCTTACTTGTTGGGGTGAAGATGCTTCCCCTTGTTCCACTACCACTTCAATTTCATCATCAACCACATCTTCCACTTCATGAACAATAGGAAGTGGTCTTGTCTTCTTAGGAGCTTTGGGTGCCTCTTCCAACTCTCTACCATTCCTCAAAGAGACCGCTTTTGCTTGTTCCTTGTTCGGTGGAGGAATGGTGTGAGATGGGAGACTCCCTCCTTGGTTGGGTTGGGAATTGAGTGTAGTGAGGATTTGACCAACTTGGGTCTCAAGGTTAACAAACCTAGAGTCGGTGAGTCGGTTTTGTTGAAGCACGGCATTTTGAAATTCCTTGGTATTTTGTAGCAAGACTTGGCTTTCTTTTTGCATTGTCATTTGATTCATAGCAAGTGTTTTCATCATCTCTTCCAAGGAATTTTGGGGTTGGTTTTGATTTTGATTTGGCTTTTGAAATGAAGAGTTTGAAGCCCCTTTTTGATTTTGATTTTGGTTTTGATTTTGGTTTCCACCCCACCCCATGTTTGGATGAGATTTCCAACCTTCATTGTAAGTGTTAGAATATGGGTCAAACTTCCTAAAACCAATAGCTTTCACCGCTTCAATTGCTTCCTCCGTTTGCAAAGATGGACACCCATCGGTGGGATGAGTTGGGTCATTACAAAGACCACAAAATTTCACATGAGAAGTACTCCCACCACCCTTTGTAAGTTCTTTCACCAAATTAGTGAGAAAGTCAACTTTCTCCTCCATATGGTTTGAACCTTGCCTTGAAGAGGATGTTCCACTTGTCTTCTTAATTCTCCTCCCAAAATTCCTAGAGCTTCCTACCAACCTTTCAATCAACTCATTTGCTTCTTGGACCGACATGTATTCAATTCCACCTTGGGTGGCGGCTTTAATCATTCTAGCGTCATCCTCAAGTAGACCACCACAAAAATTCAAGAGAAGGTCATGATCGGTATACCCATGGTATGGGCAACTAGCAAGAAGTTGTTTAAACCTCTCCCAATACTCATACAAGTTCTCTCCATCCAATTGCTCAACATTACTTATTTCTTTCTTCAATTGAGATGAGAGACTAGCGGGAAAATACTTTTCTAAGAAAGCCCTCTTCATTTGATTCCAAGTGGTGATGCTCCCGGTAGGGAGATAATAAAGCCAATCATTTGCGCGTCCTTTGAGTGAGAAAGGGAAGGCCCTTAGTTGAAGTTGCTCATCGGTAACCCCATTAGGCTTCATGCTTGAGCAAACAACATGAAATTTGTTGAGATGCTTGTTGGGATCTTCCGTGCTAAGCCCATGGAATTGGGGCAATTGGTGAATTAGCCCGGACTTCAACTCAAAGGTGGCATTTTCCGCCAAGGCCGGAAAGGAGATACACAAGGGCACTTGTGTGAGATCCGGGGCGGTAAGTTCCTTAATGGTTCTAGGCCTCGGTGGCCTCTCTCCATCACCATGTGGTTGATCTTCCATGATGATTTGAATGGGTATGGGTTGTTCAAAAGGGATGTTGTTATCTTCTCCTTGGTCTTGTTGAAAACCGGAATCAATTTCTTCAATAACCGGGTTGTCTCTTCTAATACCTCCTCCTATCCAAGCAAGTGATCTTTGAATCTCCGGGTCGAAAGGAAAAAGTGGTTCTCTTGAATTCCTAGTATTGACCATAAACAATTCTACACAAGAGCACACAATCAAAAAGTTCACAAAAGTAAAGAACAAGACACTATCAACAAGAAACAAAGACTACTAACACAACTATCCTAAAAACACAATTAACAAACACTAGCAAAACCGTTACCTTCCCCGGCAACGGCGCCAAAATTTGACACACCTAAAATGTCGCACTTAAAGACGGCCAAATTAACAATTTATATACCACTAAACACACTAATTAGCACTAATTATAAACTAGTATAATAGCAAGCTAGGGATCGAACCCAAGAGAAGATGGGTTTTGCAATAGTGAATTTAAAAGAGTACTTAGAACAATTGTGACAACAATAACAACAAGTAAATAAAAAGGGGGGGTTTTGAGTTGAGTTTTCAATTGTAACCAAAGCAAGGAAATTCAAACAAGAGTGTAGAACAAGCAAACAACCAAGAATTTAAGATGGAAATTAATCAATATTAGGGAAGACTTAACCCGACTCAAAGCTAGGCACTTTAGTTGACAAAATCCTTCAATTAGTCCTTCAATTATATATTATCACCCTATTGTGAAGATAAATCTTCCAAATCTCCTAAATAATGGCCAAATGACAAGGAAATCACACTTAATCAAATAACCCAACTTATCAATTCTACCAAGTAGAAATCACATACATTGGACAAATTAATAAGAAGATATGAGCACAAGAGATTCAATAGGGGTAATTAGACACAATGAAATCACAATTAATGCCCAATTACAAGTTAATCCTTTACTTGCTAATTAAGCCAAGAAGAAATCACATTCATTAACTTAATAACAAGGTGTTGCAAATATGAGATTACAAGGAAATCACACTTTAATAATCTCAACAACAATAAATTAAGGAACTTGATTAATTAAGCAACAAGGAAATCACACTTAATTACTCAACATAAACAAGGATTCCAAAATTCAATCAATAAACACAAAAGGATTAACAATGATAATTAAAATTAAAGAAGGATTAAAGGATCTTACAACCAAAGTTTAAGCCTTGAGCCGGATTAAGATTGGAGATTAGTTCTCCATAATTAAATCTAATACCCAAATTAAAGATGAAATTCCCAAATTACAAACTTGATTAATAAAAGTGACAAGATCCTCCAAACCTAATTGCAAAACATTGTATTTATAACATCCCGTAACCTAAAACTTATGGGCTTAACAAAAACAGGCCCGTAATACAAACGCTAATCAAAACCGTCAAAACCCAGAAAACTCGCACCGTGCGAGTTCTGGGCTTGGGAAACTCGCACGGTGCGAGTTTGCTCCTGAAGTCCGCCTTTCTTTCTTGACTCCTTTGCTCCTTTGGAAGGCCTCTTTGGTGCGTTTCTTCAAGCCTATCCTTGGCTCTTCCTTGGACATTCCTCTTCTATCTATTGGCTTCTTGATCTCCACTTTGAACCGTGCTAAATGGCAAAGCACTCGGAATTGGTCAAACAATGTAAAAATCGTCACAAACCACCCCTAAATGTTACCAAATGAGCTCAAATTAGTGCCAATATGTAGTAGAAATGGGAGCTCATCACTACACATGCCCTATCTTGAAATATGAAGAACTCACCATATCTGAGTCAAGCTGAAATGGTGAAGAACTCAACATATCACCCCATTTTGTCCCGACCACCGAAAAACATCTTCATCTTTATTCAACACTTTTCCTTTCTTCTTGTCCTTCCAAATATACCGCGCCCAGTCCTAATGTTGCGATAAGAAAGATGATGTTGTCAGAAAAGGTTGATAAATACCAAAAGTGCAATTCTAACAACCAAAAGTGCAATTTTAATGACATTAGTAGCTACATAACTGTAATGATAGAAAGTGTAATTCTAAGCACAAAAAGTGTAATTCTAACAACCAAAAGTGTAATTCCAGCAAAATATAACTGTGATTATGAGAAGTGTAATTCTAACAACAAAAATTGTAATTTTAACAACCAAAAGCGTAATTTCATCAATATATAAATGTAATGATAAAAACTGTAATTCTAACAACAAAAAGTGTAATTTTAACAAAGAAAATGTGTAATTTCAGCAATATGTAAAGACAATGTAATCAGTAATACGTAAAGATCTGTCATTTCAAAGACACACAAAAGTGTAATTTTTGTAGAGAAAAGTGTAATTATATTCTAACACGTAATTGTTCAAACATAATGTAGCAATTAACCGCAACACAAATTTAATTAACGAGAAGAATGACTTTTTGTGTGACTCATGCCGAAGAAACAACGGGATACAAATTTGTAGGCTTCATGATATGGTTGAGAAGTAGGCACCAACCATCAATTACACTAGTCATAATTTTCTGCGTGGGCCTCAGAGTGACAATGTCTTCTCGGGTTATGAACCAAAACTCGTTAAATGTTACCAAATGTTCCCTGCAAAATCAATATTTAATTAGCAAAAACAATCTCAATATATACATAACCATTTATAAGAACAAAATGCATCAATTACTCACAATTTGTCAAACGATCGATTCATTAAACACATAATCAATCACATCTTTCCTCCTACTGAACACTGGGTCAAGGGTATGGTTACTCCAGTCCGATACAAACGTGACGATATTTCGATCGGGAGCGGGTGCACCGCATGATCATCGAACAACCAAGGTTCTCAATGACGTGCTCCATGCGGTAAGACCTCGGACGAGTGAAGTAGAAATGGATGGTAGCTTAGATCACTATAGGGCACGTACGGTTCGGGGACGGGGATCTCCACATGCGTTGCCCCGCATCTACAAATGCGCCACCTCGCCGTCTCGGGCTCCCCTTTCTCTTGAATGAAGCACAACGAAAAGTCGCATCTAACTCTGCAGTGGGATATACAGTGCACGTAAACTCGAGTGACTTTACTGGAGAATCCTGCACGTTAACTTCAACTGCAGATGAACAATAGTGACTCTTAGTAAATTTATTTTTGTAATACTAAAAAGTATAATTCTAAAAAGTGTAACTGTAATGCTAAAAATTTCAGTACTATATAAAGAAGTGTAACTGTAATGCTAAAAAGTATAATTCTAATAATGTAAACCGTAATTCTAACAACAAATAAAGTGTAATGGTAGAAAGCGTAATTCTAACAACGAAAAGTATAATTCTAACAACCAAAAGTGTTATTTCAATACTATATAAATAAGTGTAATTGTAATGGTAAAAAGTGTAATTCTAATATGTAAATCGTAATTCTAACAACAAAAAGCGTAATTTTAAAAATGAAAAGTGTTAATTTAACAAAAAAAGCGTAATGGTATATACTGTAATTCTAACAACGAAAAGTGTAATTTTTACAACAAAAAGTGTAATTTCAAAAATTTCTAAAGGAAATGAATATCAAAACTATAAATGATTACCTCCATGATCCTTCACTGCCCCGTCCTCAATCGCAGTCTCAACCGCATTGTCCACCACATTCTCCACCAAATCATCCACCACACGCTTTCCAACAACAACAAGATTATTTGCTGCATCATTATCTTCAGGAATATCCTCGTCTTCATTTCCAAATTGTTCATCAGTCACATCATTCACTTTCCCAGGGTCTCTTGTTGCAACCTCACCAGTTGGGATCGCCTTTATCTTGAACCGCACCCCAAATAAAGGCCTCATCTACTTCAGCGGTAGACCAAAAAGTAAGTGGTAAGTCGAATGACTTTTCGGTCGCATCCTGCGGTGTAACCTCCACTTGGGATGAACAATAGCAGACACGTTACGAAATTTGAAAAAAAAGAGTCAAATGTCTCATCCAAAATGTAATTTCACGCAAATTACTAATTTGAAGTTCAACATCAAAAAATGGATTCAAACAAAACTAATAAATGACAAATAACACTCAACTTAAGAGGGTAATTGTAAATAGAAAAAGTATGATTTTGATAGTAGATAGTGTAATTTCAACCAGACAAACACAAAAACGTAAAAAAAAAAAAAGAAAAATGTAACTCTAACCACTAAAAAAGTAACAGCAACACACAATGATGCCCCTTCAAATAATACTATCATTCCAACTTCCAAATAATGTAACTCTAGGAAGCATAGCTTAACTACAACTGATTACCTCCATGATCCTTCACTGCCGCGTCCTCCATTGCAGTCTCCACCACACTGTCCACCACTTTCTCCGCAGCATCATCCTTTACCAAAGCCACCGGATTACTTGCTACATCATTACCTTCATCCATAACCGCGTGTTCATTTCCCAATAAATCACCAGTGACAATGTTACCATTAACAGGGTCTACTGCGGCTGGTTCACATCCAACTTGAGTTCCCATCAATTGTGACTCAGTTTCCACAATTCTCCGCTCTGCATCATTAAAGCTCGGTCGTAAAAAGGAACCGAGTAGCAGGAGGCACAATCTCCATTGACTTCACATCCACTGACTCCTTCTCACCTGTTTCAGCATCGCCACCAATAGGCCCACCCTCATCAGCAGCTTGTACTTGCTCCATCTGACGGCCAGTATTAAGGGCCCCCTTCCTAATAGCTTCGTCAACATCCTCAGCTGAATAATATTGCTCAAGAATTTCACGATCGGTTAAGGAATCTTCGGGAATAACATTTTCCACTACTTTCACCGGCTCTTGGACAACTTTACGCCTTTTATACTGTATGTTGCATTCCTGTTCTTGACGCCTTTTATAGAGTTTCAACTCAAGAGAATTTTGTACATCCTTAACAGATGATCCCTGAACAACTTCCATTACTTGTACACCTACATCCCCCATTGGATCTTCCTCTTCCTCTTTACCTGAATCAGCACCTTCATTAAAATCACCGTTGTTGTAAAACTTTACAGTGTCCATTATCTGTTCTGTAGCGACTTCACGATCCTTATCACGGCCTACTTCATCACTACCAAGGGAAACAGCTTCCCCATCTCCAAAATCTCCATCCCCGACATCTTCTCCATCAACATCTGACTCCTCCTCTCCTGTGCTAACATTTCCAGACCCACCTTCTTGAAGTATGGGTGCAAAATCAACAGAATCCTTTATTCGTTGAGCTATCTCTTGAATCTCCCCAGCATATACCTTCATCTGCTGACTTTGAAAAAAATCTTGGCTACTTTGTGTAGGGACGAGGCCGCTTGAAGAGGAAGAACCTGATGTTAACCCTTTAAGCTTTTGAGTCGCATCAAAGATACCATGAATAGAAGACTATGGCATTCCTCTGCATCTTCAAATAAACCTCATGGACATCCTACATTAAAATTGCAAAATAAATTCAAATTATATATCATAATAGAGTATAAAATAGAGTATCAATCCGACTTTGTAAAATTGTAACTTTAACAAAACAAATTGTAATTTTAGTACAGAAATCTAAAACTTAAATGCATTTCAATAAAGTGTAACTTCAACAAAGAAAACTGTAATTTTAAGGAAGAAAAGTATAACTTTAGCACAGAAACCTCAAATGTAACAGCCCAAGGTAACCTGCTAGCGTGATATTGTCCGCTCTGGGAGACACAACCCCCTCACGGCTTTAAAACGCGTCACACTAGGAAGAGGTAGCCACATGATTATAAACCATGCTTCGTTCCCCTCTTCTACCGATGTGGGAAGGTCACCTTCCGGTAATCTAGCCTTAAATAAACAATTAAAACACAAAAATAAGCATATAAACCGAAAATTCCGAAATTTGGTCTTAAAACAACTTAATGAAAACTGAAATTAAAACATACTAAGTTGTAGATCGTGGCGAGGGGATTCCGGAAAGGTAAATTATGCGAAAAACGGACTAAAAACGAGTAAGATATGGTGAATTTGAGCTTGAAAAGATAAAAATGGTGTTTAGTTGGTTTGATGTTGATGATGATGATGCTAAGAACAAAAAAATCAGAAAAGAAAGGTAAAGGGGGGAGGGGGTGCGCGTAAGAGAAGAAAGGAAGGAGGGAGGAAGGTGTGGGATTTTTAGTCGGGATTTTTACGAGTCGGTTTTGACTCGTTTTAATAATAATTAAATCCGTAAGTCAAATGCAAATTCCGTCAAGACCAAAGTCTTTAAACACGAGATTACAATAAAATTGAGTATTCATACGACCCATTTCCAAATTCGTTTACCCAACGTTCAAACGAATTGTCATTTTCCCCCCGATACGCCCTTATTTCGAAATAAAAGATTTTACACGGTTTAAACTATTTTTAAACATTTCAAAACTATCAAAACAAATACTTTTCTTCAAAATATAATAAAATTATATTTCTTTGAATTATTTTTACTTTAATTACTTTAAATATCAAATTTTATTTGATTAATAAATTATTTTTGAAATATATTAACGGTCCGAAATTACGGGGCGTTACATCAAACTTAAATGTATTTCATAAAAGTGTAACTTCAAGGAAGAATAGTGTAATTTTGTTCAGAAAAAGTGTAATTAAGAGAAGTGTAACACCAACTAAGAATAGTGAAATTGTTGAACAATAACACAAATAAATCTATCTTTACTTAATAAAAACAATCAGGTGAGAACAACTTACATCAACAGCCCGAGCTTTCAACTCATCGTCATCTTCAACTCCCGGTGGGAGTTCAATCTCAACAAACTTCTTCAGGTGAGTCGTAGCTCCCATATCTCTAATGGTCACAACTTGTTTGTCAGTGTCCACGCCACCGATGGTCAATTGCTGCTCTTGGAGGCAACGAGGATACTTCACCTCGGAAAAAGTTTGACGACCCAGGCCCCCATTGTCTAGCTCACCGTGCAATCGTGCCGAAAATTTTACCCGATCCCAGTGCTGAATTAGTGGGAGCCCATGGGGACAGCTCTCCCCCCGGAAATCGAATCGCTGGAAATAGGTGATGAGTAAGAAAGGGATACTGACCAAGCAAAGATTTTTTCCTCTCGCCAACATCTGCTGTGACCTTAACCATGCATTCAAGAACATAACTACACCAGTCAAACTCCGAGATAAGACTCACATCTTCAATGGCTTTCAAAAGCTTGAAGTCTATCACACTGTTTGAGGTTGGAGCGAGGAAGGATGACATGGCGAGCGAACAAACAACCCGACAAACCGATCCCCTCCATCTCTCGTATTTTTTCTTTTCAATTTTCGCAAAGACGAGTCCTAAGTTGACTCCGTCTTTTCCAATTTTGCCGTTGAACGCTTTCCGCCAACGATCTTTCAACCTCTTGTTTGCAGGATCTTGAGAACCCTTTTGCCGGCCTGTAGGAACTAGTTCAATGGGTCTAGGGCCCCGCGGTAGCATGAAACGGTCATAAACATCATGTTTCGTGACCATAAACTCCTTGATTCGAGGCCCGAAACACATAAGACTCATCACTAAATGCCCGTAGAAATAGTGGAACATGGGCAAGCGGATACGTTTTCAACTTAAGCTCCAGGATCCCCCCCAAACCCAACTCTTCGTACTGACCTCTCGCCGAGCTTTGTTCACTTTTCAATCACTCAACAAGCATCTTTGGCCGGCACTTAGCGAGACACTTTAGGGGTGACTACTTTAACTTGTTTAACCTCCTCCTGACTTTCAATTTCTTCTTCAAAGATCCGACATCCGAAAAGGAAGGATGGTACAGAGAGGGGTAAACTAAACTTTGTGATGAAATACACAAACAAGTTAATAGAAGAGAGAAATAAAAAACATGTAATCAGTAACACATAAAGACTGTCATTGTATCAACTAAATAAGTAACTTCAAGACCTAATAATAAGTGACACTTTAACAAATAAAAGTGTAATTCTAACAACACAAAGTGTAATTCTAACAACACAAAGTGTAATTCTAACAACAGAAGTGTGATTTTAACTATATAACGTAATTATAAAAACGTAATTTCAAAGAATATATAATCGTAATGATAAAAAGTGTAATTCTAACAACAAAAAGTGTAATTCTAACAACAAAAGTGTGATTTTAACTATATAATCGTAATGATAAAAAGTGTAATTCTAACAACAAAAAGAGTAATTCTTAAAACCAAAAGTGTAATTTCAACAATATATAATCGTAATGATAAAAAGTGTAGAGGTGACTACTTTAACTTGTTCATCCTCCTCCTGACTTTCAATTTCTTCTTCAGAATCTGACATCCGAAAAGGAAGGATGGTAGTATGTAATTATTGTTTACAAAGCAAGGTAAATGAACTTTGACAAAGTGAAATACACAAACAAGTTAATACAAGAAAGAAATAAAAAACATGTAATCAGAATACGTAAAGACTGTCATTGTATCAACTAAATAAGTAACTTCAAGACCTAATAATAAGTGTAACTTTAACAAACAAAAGTGTAATTCTAACAACACAAAGTGTAATTCTAACAACACAAAGTGTAATTCTAACAACTGAAGTGTGATTTTAACTATATAATCGTAATTATAAAAACGTAATTTCAAAGAATATATAATCGTAATGATAAAAAGTGTAATTCCAATAACAAAAAGTGTAATTTTAAAAACCAAAAGTGTAATTTCAAAGCAATATATAAATCGTAATGATAAAAAGTGTAATTCTAACATCAAAAAGTGTAATTTTAACAACCAAAAGTGTAATTTCAAAGAATATATAATCGTAATGATAAAAAGTGTAATTCTAACAACAAAAGGTGTAATTTTAAAAAACAAAAGTGTAATTTCAACAATATGTCAAGAGAATGTAATCGTAATACGTAAAGACTGTAATTTCAAAGACACACAAAAGTGTAGTTTCAGAGAGAAAAGTGTAATTTCATCCGATTGCGAGATATATCAAAAAAATGTGTTGATCTATTTTGCCCTAATCAAAAAAATGTGCAGATATATAAAATTCAAAATGTATGAAACTACAATTAAACTACAAAAAATGGCTAACAATAATAATTATAACTATTTCACATAATAACAAAACAATACAAAATAAACTAACGCTACAAAGTGAGTAATTAGTAAGAATGAAAAATCAAAATAAATGAACATAAAAGCATAAAATGGCAAAAGACAATTACAATGAAGAACGAAATGGTTGATGAACATAATTGAAATGATTGACGCACAAAAATGAAATTTCAAAAGGCACAAAAAATGGGTATCAAAATATGATAAACAATCTGGGTAAAATTAATTAATATGAACATAACAATGGGCAATAATCGAAAAAATATAAAACGAGTTTCTTTAGTGAGTAATAAGACAACAATGGCAATGACAAGATGTAAATAATAATACACAAGACTATAAAAACCAGTAAATGCTTACCTTGATTAGCGAAAATGGCGAAAATGGACAATAACGAGTTTCTTTAGTGAGAAGACAACAATGGCAAGTGGTAACTGATTGAAGAAAACGGAGAAGACAATAAGGTTCCTGTTTTATTGAAAATTTGGGGGAAGTTTATTTTGATCAAGGTTTAATTATGAGGGTGGTTTTAGTTTGAAAAAATGAGTGAAATGAGAAAGAGAGGGAAGGAAAAGTAACGTGTGTGTTTGACGGTTGATTGACAAGCCTGCATGCATGCTACTTATTCTATGATTGTAGGAGGAGAGAGGTAATTAAGATAGTCAATAAAATAATAGAGTTAGTGGGTTTTCCATCTTAATCTCAACCATCCATATCCAACATCCAAGGGTATACAATGAGACTTATGGACTCACACTTACTATAAGGACTTATATGATCCTTATACTATATATATATATATATATATATATATATATATATAGAGAGAGAGAGAGAGAGAGAGAGAGAGAGAGAGAGGATTTGGTGTTTTTGGTTCTTATGGTGAGTTGTGAGTTGGGGGAATCTTAACTACTAGATTATATTAGAGATGGGTGGTCAAGATCTAATCTTACTTGTCATATAAAATCATTGTCATTTACTTACTTTCTCTTTTTTCTAGTGCTACTTTTTTATTTTTTACTTTAATTTTTTTCTCCTTTTTTTTACCTCGTGTTATTATGTTTTTTTTTACAACTTGGATTTTTTTCTCTTATGTTTTTCTCCAATTTTCTCATTATGTTACCTTTTTTTCTTTTTCTTTTTGTACCAGATTTTTTTTTACTTGAATTTTTTTACTCTTATTTTTTTACCTCGTGTTATTATGATGTTATTGTGTTTTTTTTACTTTGATTTTTTAACGACTTTGATTTTTTTTTTTCTCTTTTTCTTTTACCACATGTTATTGTGCAGTTATTGTTATTTCGCTGTTATTCTGCTGTTACTTTGATTTTTTTTACGACTTTGATTTTTTTTTCTTTTTTTTACCAAGTGTTATTGTGCTGTTATTCTACTGTTATTCTGCTGTTATTGTGCTTTTTTTTTTTACTTTGATTTTTTTTCTCTTTTTTTTTACCACATGTTATTGTTATTCCGCTGTTATTGTGATGTTATTCTGCTGTCAATTTGATTTTTTTACGACTATGATTTTTTTACTACGTGTTATTGTGCTGTTATTCTACTGTTATTCTGCTGTTATTGTGATGTTATTCCGGTGTCGCTTTGATTTTTTTACTACTTTGATTTTTTTTACTACTTTGATTTTTTTACTCCTTTTTTTACCGCATGTTATTGTGCTGTTATTCTGGTGTTATTGTGATGTTATTCCGGTGCCACTTTGATTTTTTTACTCTTTTTTACCATGCGTTATTGTGTTGTTATTCTGGTGGTATTGTTATTCTAGTGTTATTTTGATGTTATTCTGGTGTCACTTTGATTTTTTTTACTACTTTAATTTTTTTTACTCTTTTTTTTTACCACATGTTATTGTGCTGTTATTCTGGGGTTATTGTGATTATGCTATTATTGTAGTGTTATTGTTATTCTTAAAAAAAATATCTCATTTTGTTATCTTGTTTTTCTTTACGTGTGTTACTTCAGTGTTATTGTGCTGTTATTCTGCTATTATTGTAGTATTATTGTTATTTTTTTAAAAAAAAAAATCTCATTTTGTTACCTTTTTTTTTCTTTACGTGTTGTTACTCCAGTGTTATTGTGCTGTTATTCTGCTATTATTGTTGTGTTATTGTTATTTTCTTAAAAAAATTCTCATTTTGTTACCTGTTTTTCCCTATACGTGTTGTTACTCCATTATTATTGTGGTGTTATTCTACTATTATTCTAAATTGTTACAACATATTCATGTGAGCAATGCTTTATTCTGCTATTATTGTTGTGTTATTTTTTTTTTTAAAAAAAAGGCACATTGACGCTTCATATTAATCAAAAGTTAATCAAAAGCTTAATCCTTCTTCCAAATTAGCACAACACATTCACGTGGGCAATGCTTGATAGATAGTGTCACAAACACATTAACAACTTAGACCGAGAAATTATCCTAATAAATGAATTAGAAGCAATTGGAAATTTAAGAGTAAATCAAACAGCACCACGATGTTCAGAGCATAACTAACGTGTACCAGGATTTCTTCAGAAGCATAACTAATATGTATCTTTACCATAATTTCAGGGGACTTGAGGATTAAGGAGACCATGCCTAACAACGAATCCACATTTGTCCAGTAAGGCAATACGTCCTAAATGATGGCATTTGCTTATACATTTGCTCACATACCCAGTGATCAGAGCAAAGCCATTCTAAGCAACATTCACGTTTTTATTATAGAAAAAAAAATCTCACACAGTGATATAGGTCACAAGACTCACAACACACAAGACAATCCATTCACATAGAACACGCCTCTGATACATAACAATGTCATTGAAAATAAAATCATACATAGCTTCCTATCATAAACAGTTTTTATTTTTGTACATCTCCATTTAGGTTGTGAAGGGTACACTAACTGGCCGGCCGGGTTCACATAGATTGTATCATCTGGAACAGCAAAATAGTCTTGGTCCGCCTTGTTGCCTGTTTTGTAATCTCATTCCAGTCGGACCACGAGACTTCCATGTTCTTTCCAATGCTTTTGCTGCCAATTCAACATCTTAATTATTAGACCAATATGGATGAGAACGAATTAAAAAGTAGGATAGATTACACCAGCGAGTAAGTAACATATATACTGATTTCAAGAAAGAGGTCATTGACATTATGTTCAGTCTTGGCAGATGTTTCAAAGATTAGCTGGGGATTGTCAAGTTATTGCAGTCTTGTAGTTAAGTGGTCTGTCGAAACAAAAAATGGATAACTTAAGCTTAATTTGCCAACAATCTACAGTCAACACTATCAACTTCCTTAAGGTCATACTCTAGCCATGTACCTACCAGCTAAGCTAGCAAGCTCTATTAGAAAATAAATGCAGATGTTCATTTAAAACCTTACCTGAAGCTCTATCTTCCGATCTTTGTCTAGGTGCAAAAAAAGGAAAAACACATCGCAAAAATAATATAAAGGTGCAGCAAAAGTTTAAGCTTGACTGCTTTAGGATAAGGAAAGGCAGAAAAAGAAAAGATGATCTAGGCGTCCTCATTTTCCTCAGCGCCATCCTCATACTCTTCTTCTTACTCGGCAGTAGCACCCTGTTATTGTTGATACTCAGCCACCAGATCATTCATATTGCTCTCTGCTTCCGTGAACTCCATCTCGTCCATTCCTTCTCCAGTGTACCAATGCACAAATTGAATTGATTCCAATTTTCTTATTATTCTAATGTACCCCATTGTCATTCCGTGTTACTCTTATGTTATTCAATATTAACTATTCTTGTTCCACAACCGAGTCAAAACAAAGTTAAATGAAAGTGAAACGATTTTGAATCAAATGAAAGGGGCTAATCAAGTTGACAAATGAGAGTAACCAGACTGTTCGGTTAAGATAATTGTCTAGCAACTATTAACTCCCAAAGTGACAAAGCCGCAGTTCCTGATCAAATAGTCCAACCATTCCCTTAAATAGCAATGAATCGAAATAATGGAGCAATTAATTGAGTAGTGGCACACTTCGTTTTGCAACATCAAAATTATGTCTTTTTTTTCCTAATAACATTATTATAAAGTATTCATGACCTTGTAGTAATCTTTAATCAGTACATGCTAAAATTCGATATTTTCATATTCGGCAAAATCTCTTTCATCAGCAAAAAATCGAGTTTCGATGAATAAACAACAAAATCAAGGAACTCGAATATGATTAGCTTCTTAATCCTGCCTAACTAAAACTATCGACAAACAACAATTTCGCCCGATTGAGTGATTGGCATAACAAAAAATTTCCTGAATTTCAGCAAAAGCTAAACAACAAATTCAAAGAAGTAGAACCTAATTGATTAATTTCGAATGATTGACATGATAAATTTCCTAAATTTGAACACAGCCTAAGCAAATTGACAAATTCGAGTCAACAATCAATGGAAAACCAACTACAAGATGCAATAAAAAGGTAAGCAATCGTCAAAAACTAAACAACGATCATAAATCTACAAATAAGCAGATAAATTACCTATGAATGGATTGAATTATGAGATGAAACCCTAAATTCGACGAGGTTTCTGCTGTAATGAAGTATGGAAAGAGGAATGAGATTGCTGACAAAGAAGAGAGAGACGTTCGAGGATTTGTTATTAGGAATCAAGTATGAACGGTGCGTTACATTTTTGTTAATATTAGTTTCAATTTCAGCCGTCTAATCCATTTAATCTAATGGCTGAGATTTTTTAAACTCACAACTCACCGTAAGAACCAAACTCACGAGATCCCGCCTCTATATATATATATATATATATATATATATATATATATATATATATATATATATATATATATATATATATATATAGAGTCGGGATCCGGTGAGAACTCCTAAATATTTGAGGATTGAGTAACGAATGAAATATCACTCGTTATTCTTAACAGTATCACTCGCACATAAAGTGAAAAAAAAAAACACTCAACCTTGATAAAAAAAACATAATGCGTAACATTTATTTTTACTCTACACTTTATCTCTCTAAAACTGAATAAAAAACGAAAGAAACAAGAGATTAGATTCGCGAATCACTCAAAATTACGAAGCAATACCGATCATTCTTCAATATAATTGTGTTTTGATCAGAATTCAGGTACAATTTTTACTTTAATGCTTTCGAATTTTTGAATTTAGGTATATTAAATTGTTAAAATCGAGTAAATATGAAACAAATGTTGTATTATTGTTTTGAATCTACGATATAATCAGAAACTAGGTATAATTATGTGAAACTGTGCAATTATTTTCAGATTTTGATTCGTTTTTGCTCACTATGCATCATAATTAGAAATTAGGTATAAAAATTATTGCTAAAATTCATTAATTTTCATTTTTTTTCATATAATTGAACCAATTATTATCATCAATTGCAGTTGTAGGTGTTAATTAGATGTTTTTTTTCAGTCCTGAAAATTAGTGTTTATAATTGTTCGATTGTGAAATTTAGGGAGGTTGTTCCCGTCTTCGGTGATCATCGATACCTTGTCAGAGTATTTTAGTGTCATTGTTTTGGTTAACTTGAATGTCATATTGTAATTAGTGAAACTAACATATTATGGTTAGTGTAGAATCATGATTATTGAAACATTTGTGATGATTTAATATGGTTCTCTAAATGTTGTGTACTCATTTCAGTGGAACCGATTCGATTTTCGGGTATGGTTTGCCAAGAAAACTAAAGATAATCTACCATCAAGTACCACTCCTACGTTCTTTAGCTATGTTCCACTCATAAATGTATCTAGATTAAAATGCAAGTATAGGTTCTCCTGCACTTATCTCGACTTACCTGGAGCTGATGCTATGCAATAACTACGCAACTCATCCTTGGCTTGCGCTACTTTTGTAGTTTCTTTTGCTACATCAACTTCCTTTTCAAACGCATTATTTAATGAAAAACGAAACTAGCATTTCTTTGATGCTCAGTGATAGATTAGAATTAGGATTAGAATTAGAATTCCATCTAATAATAGTTCAGTATACTAGTAAAAGCACATCTTTTACAAAAAAAAAAAAAATACTGTAAAACTTCAAATGCTAAACACAAGTTAGATTTTAATAATCTTTTGTTAATAATCCCCAAACTGTGGAATTAAATGTTGGATAACTTTGATTATGTGTTATTGTTCCTCACATTTAGAGTTAAATTGAAAGAATTTTTAGTATTTAGGCTTGGATTGAAAGAATTTCTATGTTTTGATATTTTTTGTGGTGTTCGTTCTATTTATGTTTAGATTGGATGGATTTCTTTATTTTGCTATATTTCGTCTTCTTCATTGTATTTAAGCTTAGATTTAACGAATTCCTTAATTTCGATCTACGGAGTGTTATACACTGAGTGTTGATTCTTTATGAGATATGTGTTACTTTAAACGATTTAGACTAGCATATTCTGGTGATTGATTACTGAGTAGCTCAGTTTCTTTGTCTTAATTAACTTGAGTGTCATATTATGGCTAGTGAAATAGACTATCATAATACTCCCTCCTATTCTAAATAACCCTCCCTATTCAAGGGGGGCACAAGAATTAAGGAAGGGAGTATTATATGGTAAAGTATTTGTGTGGGGTAGGAGATTGGAGAGAGGGAAGGTATTGTGTGATTAAAATAAGTATTGTTGTGGGGTAAGGTGATTAAAATAAGATAAAGTATGAGTATTGTGGAGTATTGTTGTGAGGTGGGGTGATTAAAATAAGTATAAAAGTTTGCCAAATAAGGAAATAGGGAGAGTATTGTGAATAGACGAAAAAGGAAATAGGGAGAGTTATTTAGAATAGGAGGGAGTATTGTTAGTGCAAATTCTCATGACTATGAAAATATTTATGAGGATTTAATATGATTCTCCCACTACTGTGTACATATTTCAGTGGAACCGATTCGAGTTTGGCATATGGTTCCTTCTATCAAAGTTGAGCATGATCTCTTAACATTTTTAGCATGATTATTTTTAGGTGTGTATCATCAATACTTTACTGAATTTAGTTGGATGATGAGTAGTAAGTCAAATACAAGTATTTCTTTTACTTGAAGGCAATGTCCTGTGTGAATTAATTATCTTTGTGAGAAGCTTTTACATGAAAGAAATACTACTAAATCAATGTTCAAGTGATGTGTAATAAGCCAATAATAAGCGTAGAGGTATGGGTTCGAGTCGTTTGTAAGCGCACATAGTGTAACAAAGTGATTGTTTTAGCCTTATCTCTGTTTTTTTCTCTAGATGAACTTGTTTTTGGAGTAATTTGCAATCTTTTCTAATTAAAACGGTTCTTTAAAGGCTATTAGCTCAACGGTAGAGCAATGTGCAATATTGTATATAGATGTAGGTTCAAATCCTACATAGCCTAAGTCATCGTGGTGATGATTTTGACTTTATTTTCTTCCTCATAATTTATTTAACCTATTTAGTCGGATTGAGGTGGGGCGACAAGCCATCGGTGTCTCGATTCAATTGCAAGTTGATTTTGTGTGCTTGGTTCAACTATGAATGTGTTTTCGCCGAAGTTACTTTGGCATTTGGCCCGGTAGCTGGTTATGCGTCGTGAAGTGGTTGGGGACGTCAGAGTTGCGCCGGAATGCTTGCCGGCGGTGGGAGGTATTAGTTAGAGGTGTGTGGTGGTGGTGGTATTCTTTGTTAATGGTGGTGATATTATTTCTTAATATCACAAAACTTGGAAGGATGTAAACATTTTTTTATCAGTGATATTGTTTTGGGTGAAGTGTGATATTGTTTGGTAATGGTTGTGATATTGTTTCTTAATATCACAAAAGTTGAGGGATGAAAACAATCTTTATAACTGTGATATTATTTTGGGTGAAGTGTGATATTCTTTGGTAATAGTTGTGATACTTCACTATCAGAGGGTGATATTGTTAATCCCAACGTGTGATATTGTTAAGTAAATCATGTGATATTGTTTCTCATAACGTGTGACATTGTTTCTAACAAATTGTGAAACTTATAAATATATATTGTTTATTAAAAAGTGTGATATTGTTTCTCATAATGTCTAGCTTCAGTTGGAATGTTAAACTCAATCATTGCCTTTAACACATCGTATGCTACATCTACGTTGCCTGACTTGTACTGATAGGTTAACAGTTTGATAAAGATGGAATTGTCCTTCGAGAAAGGGCATCTACGTTGCCACAAGCTTGTGACGGGTTTTTCGTCACAAATGAGAATTTGTTGATAGAATCTGAACCTCACTAGAAAAGAATGAGCAGTACATAAAGAAGTGAATAGGCGAACAAATTGCTAAATATGTCTGCCTTCCCATCAAAAATTTTTTGCTAGTCATAAACTCCAAGAAAAATGACCAAAATATAATAAAGAGGCAGCAACAAAGTCAAGTATTAGGCTATATGGGATTTGAACCGACGTCTTCATGCAAGCTTGCAAGTCGCTCTACCATTGAACTAATAGCCTTAAATTTTGTAATTAAACCCTAACTATGTAATTAGAGTATGAAACAAACTTATACCATTAGTATAATATTATGTACAACTAGAATAAAAAAGTTACAGTATTAAAATAACACATTCTCGTTTTCAAAATAGCATTACTATACCATCAACATAACACAGTTTACTTAAATAGCACAATTATATGAGTCCACCCTATCGTTTTGAATCCGTGAGTCCGTGATACAATATCACAGGTTATACTAAACAATATCACGGGTTATACTGTACAATATCTCACCACTGGACCATTTTCGCCTGCTATTACTAACTTCTTTTTCTCATACTTATATTCACACAAATCGATTCTAGTACCAGATGAAGCTCCGGCAATCACCACAATCTAATTCCAGATTGAGTGCTCAGAAAAGCATTCAAAGACGGATTCAAAATGGGGATGAAGTGATGAACAATCCTTATCTTCATTTGTAGATGCTACACCTTTTCTACTTGAATCATATGTTTCCTTTGTACATATAAAACTTAGTTAGGTATTCAGAAGATTTTAGGTGTAATTATACTATTATTTGTATAATGCTACTACAACAATAATACTCGTGTACTCTATTTGTTTCGAACCTTTTTTCAGTTATTGACAACTTTTGGCCTCTAAGTGGTTATGTGCATTTTCTACCTTATTTAAATTATCTTAACAATGTTAATATACTAATACCAGGGTAGGTGGTCAGCGTGGACCGGCAAATGGGTCACATAAAACACTTTCAGCCATTTTTGTGCTTAATTTTCATGATATTATTTAGTATTCCTCGTGATACTGTTTTGTATAACTTGTGATATTTTTACTGGACTCACATACTCAAATCTATAGATAGACTCACCAGATCATGACTCTAAATTCACGAAATAACGATGATCAACTATAAAATTCATAAGCACTGATTGAAGATACAGAATAATCAAGTAACACAGGTTCAATTGAAGATAAGAACTGATTGAAGATAAACAACAATAAAATAACAACAGGACAATATGAAACATTCTAATCGAAAACATGAATCGAAAACGAAAAATTCATATAAACAGGTTCAATTGAACATAAATCAAACAAAAAATAGTAAAGTTATAACAGATTCATAACATATTCGAATTAAACCTAGATTTATAAGCGAGCACTACTACAGATACATGCTATAACAACGGGTAAAAACCGTTGTAAAAACAAAAAGCGGACGTTGTTAAAGCGGCCGTTGTAGAAGGTATTTACAACGGTTTGGTTATTTAATGAAACCGTTGTCTAAAGTATTCACCACGGTTAAAAGCCGTTGTTGTTGGGTGTTCTCCGTTGTGGAAAGTGTTTCAAAATTTTGGAGGGAATTATATAACAACGGTTGTCGTATTTATAACCGTTGTTGTAACTTTCCCTCCAAAATTGTGAAGTCTTTTGACAACGGGTTTATGGTACATACCCGTTGTTGAAATTTTTAGTAACAACGGTTCTTTGTTTAATACCCGTTGTTGTAATTTTACCTCCAAAATTGTGAAGACTTTTAACAACGGTTCTTCGATTAAAACCTGTTGTTGAATATTATCTTGCGGGTATTTGTGAATGTCATTCACAACGGTGTTATTTTTATTAACCGTTGTGAAAGGTATTCACAACGGTTTTTTTTTAGTAACCGTTTTTATTACGAACTCCTAATGTTTTGAAAAATTAAATTTGTTTCATGCCATTCAAAAACCTGCATATGTCGTGACACCATATACCATATACCAAAGACAAAGATAAATCACAAATTTGGGTTCATCGTAACTCAATAGTTCAATTCAACCACAACAAGAAATTTGCATCATATATATATATATACTTACAAGGAGTTGAATTTACATGAACTAATCATTCCCTAACTTCAACAAAAAATTTACTAATAAGTTGATCTAAACTCTGAGTATCATGCATTTCTAATATATTCTAAGACGTAGTTGCCCCACATGTCTCTTACCTCGTCTATATCTATACTTGAGTACTGCTCAATCTGTTGTGACGGGTTGATTGCATACTGCGGAAAAAACAAAGAGAAGACATTATGGTATATATAGCAGCAAGCAAGACAACATTAGCAACATCGTGGTATATATAGCAGCAAGCAAGACAACATTAGCTCTAATTTAAAAAAAAGTAATAAACACATGTTTAAATTATTACTAACCTTTTCTGGAATAACGAGATATCTTCGCCTAATAATCTCCAACATGAACCGACAAGCGTAGTATCCACATTGTATGCTATATCGGTGGCGAGGGGCCTATTATTACATAAAAAAAAACAGACGAGAGAAGGCTCACATCAGAATCTTGAACTTTAGGTATTGTATTAGTATTAAAAACAGATTTTGCACTTAATGTTATTGTATTTGAGCACGTACCTCTGTTATCGTAATAAAATCGGGGCCAACATCGAATCTTTCGTGGGTTGATCCGCTCGTTTGCTCTTTTCTTCTTAAATGCCCTTTTTTTTAAAAATAAAAAAGGAGGCAGAAACTAATTTTTTTAGGGGCAAAAATATGAAAGAGCTTTTTTGTATAAATAAAAAATGAAAATGTTATTATAAATAAATCAGTATTATAAACTTACATATTAATCAAGTGCTTAAAAGTCTCGCTTGGTTGATGATGTAAAGAGTCCAACCAGAAAACTTTATTCCTTGTCGGCATGATGGCTGCTAGCACCCAATGAGTCCTACATCAAGAGACATCATCATTATTAACAAGTACATATATTAGTTATGAAAATGCAATTGTAGGGGGAAACGTAATATTAATTTGTTTATTACCCTTTTTTCATTATAAGCGCCAAAAATCAACTTCTTGGTTGTCGCCAATTCTTTGAGCAATATAATCTACCCGTTGTTCGAACGAGAAATCCGGAATAAATAAAGATAAAACATAGGGGCACACAGAATCGTATTGATCGGATGGAATATTCTTCTCGGGGATCACTCTCAATTTCAATATCCTACATTATTACGGTATTAATTCCGGTATTTAAAACACTATCTAGTAGTCAGAATATTAGACTATGAAATTATTTATTAAGAAACTTACTTCATCCAAACAAATATGTGTGCTATATCAACTGGTCTAGGCCGGCCCATACGGCTAGCAGATCCCATGATATAAGCGCTTGGCGCTCAGCCCCTAGAATATCCTCCTCGAGCGGAATAACTATCAATTGCTCGGTGGCTATGCGATGGCTAGCCTCCTCATGCAGTCTCATCATCGTCATCGTTCTTACTTTTTGCATGTAATCCTTCCCTTTATATTGTGTGGAGTTTAAACTCCTAACTTTCAGGTCCGGGAAAGAATGAGTCTTTGATTTTGTGCTACTACCACCAGCCTACACATGTAGTAGATAATTAAAATAATAAAAAATCCAAAGGTAACATATCCTATAGTTGGAGTAATAAAAATAAAAGCGTACTTAATTAAATACCTCGTCAACCTGCTCTTTCAATGATGAGGTAGTAGTAGCAGGTAAGACTGGGGACTTAGGCTTATCAGTCTTTTTTGTCCCCTACACAAAATTACCATGCTTTTTATAAATACAGACAAAATATAAATAAAGGGAGCGAGGTTAATTTTTAAAAAAATGGAGAAGTTAATTAAATACCTCATCAAGTTGTTGTCTCGACGAGGTCGTTGGCATCTCTGTGGACTTAGGCTTATCCGCCAAAGCCGTCTTTTTTGTTCCCTACAAAAAAAAATAACATATAAATTTAACATATAAAAACATTCAACAATTAAAAATGTAACATATATATAAAGGTATTTCTTCTAACCCCAATTTGCTTTCTTCACGAGGGCGAGGCGGCGGAGATATCTTCGCCAAGTAGATGTGAGTTTCAGGCCATTGGATGAAACTTCCAAGCGCATCTCCCAGAATGGTAAT
The DNA here is from genome assembly GCF_048544455.1 of Silene latifolia. Lineage (NCBI taxonomy): Eukaryota > Viridiplantae > Streptophyta > Magnoliopsida > Caryophyllales > Caryophyllaceae > Silene > Silene latifolia. Next base: position 55,542,083 of record NC_133536.1, read on the forward strand.
GTCGTCACGAATCGGGACAGCGATTTGCAAGTTTTCATGGCCTGGTAAGACTGTAGTTATCTCTACATTGGTATGATTCGGCAAAAGTTTTTCGCCATGAACTACGATTTCGCCGCCTGCAGATTTGGTGTGCATTTCTACGAGACCCGCCAACACGCACATGTGGCTTTTCGGTTCTATTAGGGTCAGCAAGAATAACTGGCCTCTTGTTTACTACTGAAGAATATACACATACATTATTATATCTTTGCAAAAACGCTTCAAAATTCAAAAGATTTTGCAAAAACGCTTTTCTGTCTCGGCCGATTTTTGCACAAACTTCAAAGCATTCATATAAATTTAACTAATTAAACACTTCATGCATACCTTATCGAAAACAGGAACCGACTTGAAGGGGATGTATCTTTGTTTTCCATCACCGTCTTCTCAAGTTGCATCTCCTTTTCGGACCCATTATTTACCTAATAAAATTAACCAATTCAATGGCACCATGTCAGAAGTTATAGCATTAGAGTGGCGGTGAACACACCCCCGATCTTACCTAAAAAAAAAAACAAAAGAAAAATAAGGAAGTATTAGGTACCTGATCGGCTTTAGTTGTTACAACTTGAAGCATTATTAGGTACTTGATCTTTCGAATCTCGTTGACCGATACTTCCTTCTCATGTATTGCCAAGGTAGTAGCGGCCTCTTGACCAATCTGTTGTACCTTATTATTACCCCCTTTAGAAATGACATCCTCCATCATCTTCACTTCTTCTTCGGAAAGCTTACCTCCAACATTCAGCTTTAGTAGTACGGATGCCATTAATCAAGTCGCTTGCCAAGAATGTAATGTGTCGCAATTTTTATCCCAACAATAACATGTGAATTGAACTTAAATGAAAATAATAGAATAAATGTTACCATGTCAGCCTTCTCAGACTTAGTCTTCCTTTTCTTCTTTATCTGGGCAGTTTTCCCATAATATTTCGTTACTCCAACCTGTAACGGGACGCCCCTCAAACGACCTGGATGTTCGGGTCGGCCGATCGCTCTAGCAAGAACGTCATTACGACCACTGGGAGTGAATTTCCCTTCTTCTACCTCTTTCAATACGTTGTCCTATAATATATTAAATAAACTTCAAATTATATTTGTGACTAAAATAATAAAGTTAGTAATGAAATTGTCTTAATAAAATAATGCTTACTATGTTGGCCAAAACTTCCTCATCATATTTGTCATGCGACGACTGGGATCCTTTAGGCGTGTGCCCTTCTTTATAAGTTATATGCCGATCCACCTCTTTCACTCCCTTTGCCACCTACACATTAACATGGTAACATTTATACACGTAAATGTGTATCAATGCAAGTCCAAGTATGATTAAAAAAATAAAGTCTCACAGGGGAATAATGCATGCTACTTACGAGGTCCTCTTCTATCTTTCTGTAACCGCCTCGAGAACCATAGAATTTCCCCTTCTTGCATGAAATGTTAGCACGATTTCTTCTGCTAACGGCCTTCAAATAATTATATAAAAGCGCAAGTAGATGAGATAATAAAAAGATTATATAAAGGACTCATTAATTAAAAAAATGATAGGTAAATCGTTAAAAGGCGAGGATATTTAACCTGAAACTTCTCAGTAGTTCTCATCTTTTTGAAAAGATCCCATTGTTCCTGCTTGATGGTGGGACACTTGTTTTCCGGTGGGCTCTTACGCATCTCCCCCGTTGCCTTGTCCACATACAACCAATCCCTAGCAACGCCACACCTCCACTGCCTGTGGACATCCGCTGCCTTATGCATTAAATACTCATCATGGCTTTTATCGGGTATAATAAAGCCTTCCTTTACACGAGCCAAGTATAACTCCGCCAATTTTGGATTCAAAGTTCTAAAATAATCTAAATGGATAGGCACAAACTGTCTTGTGCAAGTACCAATCCAACTGGAGAAAAGACCCGCATTTGGACCAGTAGGGAAACCCATCTCACTCCATGTTATTTGGGAACTTTTGTTTAGCGGCTATAGCCGCAAGGACTTTCTCGGCACTTCGTAGCACCCCTCTCACCAGGCTTATTATCACTAGGCTCATTATTCTTTTGACTTCTTTTACGTTTTTCACCCATGATAATCCTAAAACCCAAATATGAATGATATAGCTGAAAATGAACAACTTAACAACGTACATGCAGAGTATTATCTAAAACCCTAAACCCTAATAGGAATGAAAATTTAAAACAACAGATTGAGCTTCTAAAATCCTAAACCCTAATAAGAGGAGTGAATTAGATGATGCGGGATGATAAAGATAACAAAGAAGACGAAAAACAAGCAGATGCATGAAAAAGAAACAAGATGATCGTCTTAAAACCCTAATGACGAAACACAAAATTAAAGTGAACATACCTGTTGATGATGATGATAAAGAGAACGAGCAGGATGATAAGGGAAGGCAACGGAATCGGGCATCGAAATCGGGCGGCACGCGACGAGAATGTAAAAAGCGAGGAAGAGAGAAGAATTAACACAGGATACCAACGGTTGAACTAATAATGTTGTGTGTGTTTGTGTATGGCATGCTGTATGGTTTTCTATATTAGTTTTTTATTAAGACAAACTATTGACAACGGGTGCTCAAAGAAGAACCGTTGTTATATGTTAATAACAACGGGTCAATAAAAGTCAACCATTGTCAAAAGTTTATTACAACGGTTAAAATATACCCGTTGTAATATATTTTCACCAAATTTGCGCCAAAATGAAATATGTCAAAAAAATCATTGACAACGGGTAGAGGTACTACACCCGTTGTTGAAAGTATTAACAACGGGTAATTTAAATATAACCGTTGTTATTGTTGAACTTTTTTTTTTTAAATTATCGTAATTCCATTACGGTCCAAACTGTAATAATACATATCGTAATAACAGCAGAAGCACCATATACTGCAACATTATTCAGCAATTTCAACACCAAAGATCCACATCTAATAATAAGATCAAGAAAATAAGACAACACCAAAGATGCATGCATACCGTGTCCTCGATGAACTATCTCAGGATCGGGACGTTTCTTGGATGTCATAGTTTCTTCGTTAACCCAAATACCTTCACCATGGTCATCACGCATATAGATGCTTTCAGTGTCCTCATGATCAGTGTCAACATCGTCGAAATAAGATACAGTGGTAGACTGATCCATTCCCTCAAAAACGACATCCTAATCATCATCACTATTATCGGATGGACTACTCCTTCTACTCCTTATAGACAGTACAACAGACCACTTCTTATCCATAGGATCGGTGACATAGAACACTTTTTTAGCTTGGGATGCCATTATGAAAGGATCATCCTTATTATTGCCAACCTTACCCAGATTGACCAACGTAAATCCCATCTTATCCTTTCGGACACAATGGATGTTGTTATCAACTTGATTACATCGAAACAAAGGCATTGTGAAATCAATGTAATCTAGTACCAATATTTCTTGAATAACACCATAATAAAGGCATTTTCCCCAAATAGGCTTTTTATCTTTTGAAGTAGCAAAGTGCATTGCCTCAAATTCAGAACTCACACCACTATTTTGCATTGTGCTCACCTCATCTTGCTCGCGGGTGTAAAAAGTATATCCATTAATGGCAAAACTGTTGTAAAAGGTGACCCTGGCATTTGGACCTAAACCAAGACGTAGTAACCTAGGAGAGATGTCATCACCAGTTTGATTAGTACACTGCAAGACAATATTCCTAAACCACTCTGGAAACGTCTTCGTATGCTCGTTCGCAATCCACTTCTCGGTCTTGTTTTGGTGATCGTATTTGAGCTCATCTTTGTGTTGTTGAATATAAGGTTGCACCTCATCTTCGTTGTTTAGCACATACATGTGTGCTAAATGCAACATTTCACGTGTCACAATTTTTTCAACCCGGCCCCTAATACCTTTTCCGGTCATCCAGTCACTATGATGATTCTTAGGAACGCCAATCAACTCCTCAGAGGAGAGATGAGCGTAACAATATGAAAGAGCTTCGTCTAAAATAGCGCGTTCAGCAATACAACCTTCCGGACGATACCGATTAGATGTATAGTCCTTGTAGACTTTCATCAATCTTTCGAAAGGATACTGGTATCTCAAGTACACGGGCCCAAGGTACAAAATCTCCCTAACCAAGTGAATGGTCAGATGAATCATGATAGTGAAGAAAGAGGGTGGAAAATACATTTCCAACTGACAAAGAGAGGTTACAACGAGGTCCTGCAATGAATCCGCGTCATCGGGATCGATGACTTTCTCGCATATGGACTGAAAGAAGAGACATAATCTAGTTATAGCATATCTTACCTTTTCAGGTAAAATGGAACGAATAGCCACAGGTAGTAATTGTTGCATCAAAGTGTGACAATCATGTGACTTTAACCCGGTGAAATCGAGGCAATGCCTGACCTCCAGGTCAGGCCAATATGGAAGTTTATCAAAAAATATGGAGCTTTTCTTATACCCACGAGTAGACAATTTAGAGCCGCTCTTCTTCCCATAATCTATCTCAATATGCTTTACTTTCTGATAAACTTCATGCCCACTCAAAATTCTAGGAGGTTGACGAAGTTCTTGTCTTCCATTGAATGCTTTCTGCATCTTGCGATAACAATGGTCATGAGACAAGAACCTTCTATTTCCCATATACACATACTTACGAGAAGACTTCAAGTATTCAGACTCGATATCCTCCCCACACAATGGACAAGCCTCTTTCCCATGAACTGTGTGCCCAGAAAGGTCGCCATAAGCCGGATAGTCAGTTATTGTACACAATAACATCGCTCTCAAATTGAAAGTTTCGTTCTTATATGCATCAAATACTTCTATCCCACTATCCCACAACAATCGCAAATCATCTAGAAGAGGTTCCAAATATACATCTATATCATTTCCAGGTTGTTTAGGGCCGGAAATTAACAACGACAACATCAAATACTTTCTTTTCATGCACACATATGGAGGTAAGTTATAAATAGTCAACACTACTGGCCAAGTACTATGTTGGCTACTCATGTTTCCATGTGGGTTCATTCCATCGTGGACGAGTGCTAGACGTAAGTTTCTAGGTTCATTGCCGAACTCGGGATACTTAGCGTCGAACGATTTCCATTGCTTACCATCTGCCGGGTGTCTTAGCTTTTCATCATTTATTCTTCCTGTTTCATGCCAAGTTAACATTTTTGCATCATCGGGATTCACATAAATCCTTATGACTCTTGGTATCAATGGAAAATACCACAACACCTTAGCCGGGATCCCTTCCTTATCCTTATAACGCCACTCCTAACATTTAGGGCAATTGGTTAAGTTTTGATATAATTTCCGATACAATATGCAATCATTTGGACATGCATGTATTTTCTCATATTTCATACCCACTCCTCTTATTAGTTTTTTCGCCTCATATGTCTTAACAGGTAGAACATTACCATCAGGAAGCAACTCCTTTATCAAGGCTAAAAAACTAGTGAAACACGTGTCACTCACCCCATTTGCCCCCTTGATATTATACAACTTCACCACAGCCGACATTTTTGTGAACTTACAACCAGGATACAGAGGTGCTTCAGACTCACACAACTTCTCATACATGTTGTTAAGGTCATCCCAATTACTAGTGTCATCACCTACATCTTCAAAAGCAATGGACTCATCATCATTCTCTTCATTATCTATAGACCCAACATTCAACTTCTCTACTTCCAACTCTTCCAACTCAAAAAACTCGGCAAACTCAGGATCATCAGTTAGCCTTTCGTGTACCTCAACATCATCTTCTTCAGAGTTATTCTCTTCCTCTAATGATTCCCCATGAAAAATCCAAAGTGTATAGGATCGACTAAATCTCCACTTTTCTAGGTGTATTTTAACGTCCGGAAAAGCCATATAGCTAATATTACCACATCTTTCACAAGGACATGCAATACTAGAAGAACCTTTCAAATTGTTCGAAACGAATTCATAAAATTCAGCTAAACCATCTTTGTAGGTGCGGTCACTCATATTTGCATCAATCATACAAGTTCGAGTCATTATTCTACATTCGTAATAATAGGCAACTAATTCAGAAAATATAATAATAGGCAAACAAATAAACGAAATTCAGGAAAGCAATTAAGCTAAATTATCAACAAATTAGATAATAACCCAAAAAATCCTATATCTAGTTATAAGCGTTGCTAAGAAACATATATATACCTGATTGATAAACACGATGAGGGAGAGAAGACGTGACAAATGATGACGGAGATGAAGACAGAGAGACGATCGGGGAGGAATGGAGGATGATATAGTAGCGAGATTAGCTTGTGTTTGTGTTTGTAGCGTATAGCGAGAATAAAGCAATATGTTGTTCTTAAGATTTTCATAATATTAATAACAACGGTTATTGAGTCTACAACCGTTGTTAAAACGTATTAAAAACGGGTTCTAATATAACCGTTGTGATTACTTTTCACTAATTTGGCGCCAAACCATTAACAACGGTTAAAATTTAACCGTTGTTATTAGTTTTTTCATTAACAATGGTTGTTTAAGTATGACCCGTTGTTAAAACCAATAACAACGGTTAACAACACATAACCGTTGTAATTAAGTTTGGTAAAATTCGCGGAATAAATTCTACAACGTGTTTTGATGATTTTCGTGAATAAGCGTTGTTAAAGGGCCGTTGTGGTTGCCTATATTTGTAGTAGTGGAGGCGACCAATAAATCACATGAGAACCAAATTAAACATAGATATATAACAAATTCTTAGCAGATCCGAATTAAACCTAGATGTATGAGAAAGAAGAGAAATAAATCATATGAGATCCAAATTAAACCTAATATAGGGAGAATGACAAATAAAGCATGGAAATCAGGATGAGTAGCAACAAAATTCAGAATCCATCAAGAACAATTATGAAAAAAGAATTAAACAATGAGTTGAAAGAGGAAGTTAATTAAAAACAAACCTGACATTGTAATTGCAAACAAGGAAGAAAGTTTATTGATGGAAAATGGAATGAGATGACAAAAACAACAACGAACCGAATGTCGATCATGTACATCGCTAGTGATTGAGGGAATATTAGAGAGTTTTTGGAATGAGAGGAGTTAGAGAGAGAAAATTAATAATTAAACAATGAAATGGGAAGTCTGTATTAGAGATTATATGGTCAGAAAAATGACTATCTGGCCTTTAATGACGCGCGCGAGTCTTAAGTCATTGGATATCTTAGATCTAACAATCTGAATTAATCCTCAATCCTCAAATATATGAGTTATACTCATATGATCCCATTCCTATATATATATATACATATATATATATATATATATAGAGAGAGAGAGAGAGAGAGAGAAGAGATCAACTAAGGCCATTATATCATATTAAGTCCATAAGTCTTAATGTGGGCTGTTGGATCAAGCAAACCAATGGCTAAGATTGCACATAAAAGTGGCAGTAAAACCCCACTCAACTTATATTTTTGATTTACCTCTCTCCTCTTACCCACTAACCCATGCATGCACTGTTATGTCCATCAGTCTTTCATGATTTCCCTCCTCATTTTCCACATAATTCAAAACAACTTGCGGTTTTTTTCCCCTCTACTTCCTGTCATTTCATCTTCCTTTTTTTTCTTCACATTACTGATAACTCCATTTTCATCACTACCAACTAATTCCAACTAAATAGACGCTATTTTCATCACTACCAATTAATCCAAACTCAACAGACGCCATTTTCATCACTTGCAATCAATTCCAACTCGCCTGCAAACACGCATGTCTCCATTTTTTTATAAGGTATTCCTTATTTGGTGATTTGTACTTTGTTTTTTGTTAATTATTGCCTTTGTTAAACTATCATAAAAAGAGTTCATTTGATTTTCAATTTTCAATTATGGGTTTGCTGATGTTGATTTGTTCAATTGTTAATTATGGTTGTGCAGATCAAATACGAGTTCAATTGATAATTAACAATGGTTTTTGCCAAGAAAAATGTCAAGAAAACTTCCAAGAAATCTGAATCAAAGGTAAAAAATCTCGTCTTGTTGGTATAACTCTTATAGAATGATGTATAACTTCAATTAAATATATGCATAATTTTAATCCCAATTGTTTGTCATCTACAGATGGATGTCGTAGAAAGTTCTGACAAGAGACTTGATATCCAGGTTAAAAGTTTTGACTTTTATTTATCTGCAGTCAGTCGTTGTATAACTCTTTCTACGTTTTGAATAACTTTAGTACTCAATATGTATAACTCTGGTTATATATTGTATAACTCCAGGTATAAAATAGTAGAACTCTGGTTATATATTGTATAACTCCAAGTATATATTGTATAAGTCCAGGTATAAAATGTATAACTCTAGATATATATTGTACAACTCTACTTCTATTTAGTTTCTATGCCAAGAGTTATACAATATATGCCTAGAGTTATACATTTTATACCTGGAGTTATACAATATATACCTAGAGTTATACATTTTATACCAGGAGTTATACAATATATACTTGGAGTTACACATTAGATGCCTGGAGTTATACAATATATACTTTGGAGTTATATATTAGATGCCTGGAGTTATACCTAGAGTTATACCTAGAGTTATTCCTAGAGTTATACTTTGGAGTTATACATTAGATGCCTGGAGTTATACAATATATACTTTGGAGTTATACATTAGATGCCTGGAGTTATACCTAGAGTTATACTAAATATATGCATAATCCGAATCCCTATTGTTTGTCACCTACAGATGGATGATGTACCAAGTATTGACAAGGGAGCTGATTCCAAGGTTAAAAGTTTGACTTTTGTTATAACTGCAGTCATTTGTTGTATAACTCTGATTAGATGTTGAATAACTTCTACTGTCATAATGTATAACTGGAGTTATACAATATATGCCTAGAGTTGTACATTTTATACCTGGAGTTATACAATATATGTCTAGAGTTATATAGTATATGCCTAGAGTTTTACAGTATATACTTGGAGTTATACATTTTATTAAAAGAGTTATACATTATATGGCTAGAGTTACACATTATATAACTTTAGTTTCAGATTGTCTAACTTTTGTCAGTATATGTATAACTCTACTGTTATTCTGTATAACTCTCCTGATTATCTGTTCTTTTGAATGGTGAAAAGAATTTTGGATTTTACATAATATGAATCCCTATTGTTTGTCACCTACAGATGGATGATGTACCAAGTATTGAGAAGGGACCTGATTCCAAGGTTCAAAGTTTAACTTTTTTATAACTGCAGTCATTTGTTGTATAACTCTGATTACATTTTGAATAACTTCTGTTGTCAGAATTTATAACTCTTGATATTTTCTGACTAAATCTACTATCAGAATGTATAACTTTACTTATATTTTGTATAACTCTGACTATTTATTGTATAACTTTAATTCACAGTATGTCTATTTTTTTCTTGCAAATATCTCTAATTGCAACTACAGTATGTCTAATTTTGTGTGTTGTCCTTGTTGTTCCCCAGATGGCTGACGCCAAGCCAAGGGTAAAGAGGGTGCATGAAATCACGGTTTCGTGTCAACCTCAAAGGCTTGTCTCTCTCATTGAAAAGCTTAATGAGGATCAGGTGGGTGCTGTTAAGAAAATTGGGTTTGGTGACCTTTTGGAGCTTAAGATTAGCAGCTTCCCACTTGCACACGTTCGCCTATTCTTGGAGTCCTTCTCTGATGGGTCATATGTGTTTAGGGCTTCTCGGAAGAAGGAGTTTATGATCAGTAAGCATGACGTCCATGACTGTTTTTTGATACCTTTTGGACCCAACCGTCTCCCGTTGGTACCTACTGGTTCGCAGAAGGGGTCCAATGATCCCGAAAATAAGGAGCTCAAGGACAAATGGCGGCAAGCTTACGAAGTGGAGAAAGCAAATAGTTCAATAAGTTTAGGGAAAGTTCACAAGGAACTTATGGAGTACGAGGAGGCGGACGATCATTTTTGCCGGTTATTTGTTTTGTTCTCTATGTCTTTATTCCTCGCACCCACCCCAAACAACGGGATAGATTTGAAGCTTTTAAGGGTGTAGAAGACCCTAAAGCCATTCCGCATTTTGACTGGTGCTCCTATATTTTGGAAATTATGGTTAAAGCGGGGATAGACTGTAAAAAGGGGGTAACGATATTGGGCGGCTCTATCCCCTTCCTCATGATAACCTACTTTCAGCGATATGATTACAAGGGTAGTCCGTGCCTCCACGATCTACCTTTGATTAAGCATTGGGATGAACCCTCGCTTGTAGAAAGGCTAAAATTTGAGGTGGCTCAAGGGGGATTGGGTAGTTTAACCTTGTCTGAGACTAAGTATCCGAGGTGCCTTCAAGATCCCTCTTATATTAAGAGTTTGGACAGTATCACCCTCAGCGACCCTCGTGAACCCAAACCATGTTGCTATCGCCCCCACCCCCTCTCTCCTGCTCAACTTCTGAGAAGAAGTTCATTCAGATCGAATTACCAGCAGGTGTCGAGGATGACCAGGAATTAAAAGCTAGGGCTGTCGATGTAAGTTCAAACTATTATATATTTTGCAGATTGATTCTGTTTCTGCTGAACGTACCCATCTATTATAATATAACTAACTTACTGGACTTCTTCAATGCAGGGTACTCACGAGCTTTATCTACAGTACGCAGATGTAACCGCAAGGATCAAAGCTGTAACTAGTGATCCGACGGGCCTACATCCTAGTCAGGCCTCTCAAGAATTCTTTGAGGGTGAAAAGATTCAAAAGTACGTCGCTGAAGCAGAACAAATTGGAGAAAGGCTGAAGGTTTCTGTTGGTAACGCTCCTGCATTTGGAGAGGTAGTTAGTGAGCCCCCCCCCCCCCCCAAAAAAAATGACGGCATCGATGCATCTACGCGTCAAATAAGTGAAGTTTTGTCTAGTCTCGCCAATGATGGGGGTGGCAGGGGTTGTAACCCTTGTGTTGAGCCGCGTGGAGAGTTGGACAAAGCTGACGCGCCATCGAAATCAGTTGCAGTTTCATGGTCAAAGATTATGGAGGAAGTGAGAGGTGATACAATGGTTTCTAATCCGTTGAAAGATGCTAGCCCAAGGTTAGAGGATCAAGTTGTGTGCACCCCTATCCAAACTGTCAGAGAGCTGTTGTTGGAGGCGAACTATACCGTGGAGGAAATTGACCAAGCTTACGGACGGGAAGAGGATGCTGAAACTCGGCCCGGGGATGGTGATGAGGTGCATGAGCAAGTTCACGGGGAGGGATTGAAAGAAAATGTTGAAAGATTGTCAGACAATCAACCGTTAGATAAGGAGATGGAAAAATCTACGGTCCCATCAATGGCAATGGATACACAAGAATTGATGGAGTGTATGTTTTCTACTGCTGAAATCAAGGAAGCTTTATGTGGACTTCCAGCGGACGGGAGTGGTCCTGGTGGCGAGGTAAGTTTGCTAATTTGCTGACTTATACTTGTTATACATTTGTTTTTTTTTGTATTGGTCGTGTATAACTCTAAGTAGATAAAGTATAACTTTGTTGAAACTTATGATGAGGCCTTGTAACTGGAGTGCCTCTTTGTACAACTCTATCTTTCAATCTGTACAACTGCAACGGCCGTTTGGTACAACTCTTAACCATATATGGTATAACTCTAACTCAAATATGTATAACTCTTATAGCATATTTGTAATACTTCACAAATGTGTATACTCTTGCCCTTCTATGTATAATTGTAATTCATTGTTTCTGTAACTCTGTGACCTCTTTGTATCACCTTTAGAGTTATACCTGGGACTTTTTTGATACAAAAGCATGGTGTTTAATTTTATTATTTTTCATTCTGGCCACTGTACTAAAGGATGTAATTGAGAATGTTGAACAACATTCTAACAACGGGGGTGAAAATGTAGTTGTTGTCGATGGTGCGGAGGTCACCCTGGGGGATCCTTCAACGAAATGGAGTAGAAATCAAATCCCTCTGACTTTCATGAGCACTGCAGATGTGAATGAGGCATTTGCCGGGGTTGATGAGCGAGCGATTAGTGCGGCCAAAGAAGATGTGGTAGTTGGAATCGCTGGTGGCAGGGTTGAGCCGGTTGCACCACTCCCCCCCCCATTTATGTGTCGCGATGTGACATGATCCACCATCCTTTCTTACTACATTCAGCTGTCCCCCTTCCGTGTATGGATATTGTACCTGAGAACCTAGGTTGTTCTGAGGAATGCGGGGCACCCGAACCTGACCAACACGTATGCTCACAGTTGCTGCGATTTAACAAGGAACGTTTCAGGACGGTGTTCAGGGCGAGGAAGGATGTAATGGATTATGTCTTTGATCAATTCCACGACCATAATAAAGAGTAAGTAAAAGTTAAGTTTTACCTATATTTCAATACGATGTTGAAACAGTCATGAACAACACTTGTCTGCGTGTCTCATTTTGCTAATCCTTTGTAGGGAACAATTGGTCACATATAATCGCCCAAATTGCATAACGCGTATTGATCTCCAGACGTTGATGCCCGGTTTTGATTATGACCAATGTCATCGATCGCCGGTTCAGATCGCTTCAATCGGCTTACACACGCGAACACCGCAGCTATAGCAAGTTCGCGCTGTTTCTTTGGCCTAAGTCACGCTGTAAGTGTGCTCGAACTCCGTAAGTTATTTTGTGACAAAATGTACGTAACTTGTGAAATAAGCTGCCAACCCCCGTCTATCATTTTTATAGGACCTAGCAATTGCAATTTGGCAAGGCAAGAGAAAAAACTTGGTTGTTGATAATTCAAGGCTTTTGTGCCTCGTGGGACATGTGGCAAGAGTCGTGTTCTAGTCCATTCCAACTCGGACTCGATATGGTGAGCTCAGATATCAATATAGTGACATTTCCATACTGGAGTTATACATTATTTGTCTAGAGTTATACAGTATGTGCTTAGAGTTATACAATACATACTTTGGAGTTATACATTAGATGTCTGGAGTTATATAATGTATAACTCTAGCCATAGAATGTATAACTGTAGCCATAGAATGTATAACTCTATACATTAGATGCCTGGAGTTATACCTAGAGTTATACACTATACTGTATATGCTTACAGTTATATATTTTATGGCTAGAGTTATACATTATATGGCTAGAGTTATACATTATATAACTTTAGTTTTCAGAACGGCTAGAGTTATACATTCTATGGATAGAGTTATACATTATTTGCCTAGAGTTATACAGTGTATGCTTAGAGTTTTGATGAGTGACTAACTTCACTCCATAGAATGTATAACTCTATCCACAGAATGTATAACTCACTGCATACAATGTATAACTCTAGCCATACAATGTATAACTCTAGACGTATAATGTATAACTCTAACCATAGAATGTATAACTCCAATTACGCACAATATGTATACCTCTAAGCTTCTAATTATGTTTTATAACTCTTATAAATTTGGTGCATGTTTGTAGGTTTTCGTCCGTAGTTAATCTGGCGATAAAGATCACTACGCTTGCATTTGCATAAATTTCCTCTCTGAGCAGATCGAGTACCTTGATAATCGTTCGTACGAGGGCGATCTTCTGAAATTACCATATGGAGGGATTGCGCGTATTACTGTAAGACTTATTAATTTGATCGTCTATTGTTTTGTTAATTGGTCTTCCCCTTTTAAACGCCTTTCGTAACTTCTGCCAGGCTGATGCTATGGGAAAGTATATGGTCTCCAAAGGGCTCGACAAAGGGAAGAAAGTTGAAGGGTTTCCTTTTGTAAACATTAAATTCAATGGCGGGGAGCAGGGTATATCGACAATGACGTGGTCTTTACGTCATGGTTCATATCTGTCTTTGCATCGTGGAGAGCCATTCGAGTGTACCATAGGGACAAAGGAAAGCAATGACCTAATGCGAGCGGAAGTTCCGCCACCCTTGTTCTCGGTGACATTAACGTGGATAGGGAAGTCATTTGTGTTATCTAGGGTAACACTTTTAAGGAGATTATAAACCGTGAAATGGAGGAGTGCGTGAGTCACAGAGGCTAGCCGGCAACACAAGTGGGAAGGAAAAGAGGTGCGGGGAGTTCTTTGGAGAGAACAGTTCGCTAAACGCCCTTGCTCCAAAGTCAGTTCAACCTATCGGACTCCACCTCCCCAAGTAGCCCTGGGCCGGACGCCGTCTACTCGGGCCCTCTCACCGGTCAATAGCCGCTCCCGGGGTAAGGGCGATGGCCTTGGTTGCACCACATATTGCGGGAAACCAGACGCCGACCTTCCATTGGTCGCCAAGATGCTGAAGTTAAACAAGGCATTAATTAGGGATATCCCGGTGTATCGCAAACAAGTGGCTGATTACGCTTTCCTTGATGACTACAAATTTCCAAATGAGTAAGCTGTCCAAAATCAACATAACCACTTGAGTACTGTTTTATGCTTTGTATAACTTCAGTTATGAAATGTATAACTTTACCAACTAAAGTTATACATTTCGTTGATGGAGTTACACATTCCTAATCTGCAGTTATATGTTTCATCACTGAAGTTATGCGGTCATTTTAATAGCGATTTACCTTCCCATTTAGTCGACGTTATGCTTTCGACTAACACCGCTTTGCCGAACCACAGTGAACTACTTGTGAACTTTTCCCGGCATGCAACAATTAATAGGTTGCAAATGTTGTCCATGCTCCCTGAGACGCCATTGGATGAAAAAGTGATTGAGTGTTGGTCCTTGTTGCTCAATCGTTTGGAGGCAGAGGAGTGCGCGATTTTTCGTTCGTCTTACTTCGGTATCCGTCATATGGTATGGTTCTAATCAATCCTTTAATATGATATAAGAGTTTCACATACCCTCTTTAGAGTTATACTTTGAGGGTATGATATTTAAAACTTTCATTGGAAAATAAGACTAAAGTTATACATACCCTCTATGGAGTTGCACATTTTGTTTTGAGAAGTTATTAACAGCCAGTATGAACTTAGGCATACTTCAATATGCTATAAGAGTTACTGTGAAACTCCTTTGCACAACCCCTATAACTCTTCTGGTATTCTCATACATATACTTCTACTTGAGCAGGAAATAATCTTGAACCTTGTACGAAACCCTGTCCAACAAACACCAGGACACCGAAAGGTTGTACAATGTGTGGGATGTCTTCAGAGTCGACAGTGGAAAAGATTTCAGCTTGAAGTCTGATTTAATCTTCGTACCCATTAAGATTGAAGCCCATTATGCATGTGCGTGTATCAACTTTAATTCACGTACGATTGATTTTCTGGACAATAAGTACTACTCAAGTCTGGGCCAGTCGGAGATATGCAAAGCGTGTCACGTAATTGTAAGTGGAATTAAATTGTAATTACGTTCAACTCAAAAGTGTTGTCACCGCTTTACAATTTCATTTTTTGACGTTCTTGTCTGTGCCAGGCGAGCCTCATGAGCGACTATCTGGAGTCTAGGGACGAGGACAAGGACAGAGGGAAAGACATACCGGAGTTCCAGTTTCGTCATATCCAGTTTGCCTGGCATAAGCAAATGATAAATGACACCGAGTCTGGCTTGTTCACCATGATGCACATGTTAATGTACAAGGGTGATAGTTTTGGTCACGTTGATCTCGAGAGGAAGGTGAACCGTCGATATTTGGTGATCCAGTTGGCAGCGACGCTTGTCCTAGCTGACATGAACATTATCGGGCAAGGAGTTCAGTCCAAGGTCAACGGTTTCATTGGCGAGAAAGAACAGATCCTGAAGCAAGTAGAAGCCAGACGAAAAAAACGCGCGGAAAGCAGATAAAAAGCCAGCGAAAAAATAGAATGTATTTCCATTCATTTTGTAGTCTCTGATTTTGCAACTCTAGTATGGTGTCAAGAAACTCCTTAACAACTCTGACAACATTTTTGGAATAGATTGTTATTATATCATCTTGGTCTGTCATAATTAAAATCCAAGTTATACAGATAAGAATTAGAGTTATACACTCTGTGAAGTAAAGTTATACAAATTGTGTACAGGAGTTATACAACACCTGACTGCAGTCATGTAAAAGGCAAAATATCATACAGTTATGAGTTATACAAAAAATAACAAGAGTTATACAAATTGTGTACAAGAGTTATACAACACATGACTGCAGTTATGAAAAAGGCAAAATTTATTAGACAGTTATGAGTTATTCAAAGAATAACAAGAGTTATATAAATTGTGTACAAGAGTCATACAACACATGACTTTAGTGAAATATATCAACAATTATAGAAACAAGGGCAAAAGATACACATAATTAGAAGCGTTATACAGATAACTATAAGAGTTATTCACTCTGTGAAGTACAGTTATCCATATATGGGTAAGAGTTTTAGTTAAACCCACTGAAGCAGTAATTCGTTCTTTATCAAACTTCTAAATATTGGATTTTTTGCCATGAACAAAGGTCATCCAAATTGTGTAAAAGAGTTATACAATCATATTACTGAAGTTATACAATCTGGCAGGTGAAGTTACCAAATTACATCATTTAAGTGCAAACCCCATTCAAAATAGACAAAAGCTAGCTACTGAATACCCCTTCCGTCTCACCAGATTTTTTACCTTTTAAAGAAAAAAAGATTGTAAATAATTTGTTGAGACGGAGGTATTTTTCTACTACTACAACATGTTAAGTTTCTCTATTCTTCTTCTTCGTCGTCTTCTTCTTCTTCTTCTTCTTCTTCTTCTTCTTCAGATGCTGGTGAAGACGGTGGATGCTCAGAAAATGGGTTAGGGCAGTTCCGTTTATCGTGGTGTGCCATTTGTTTACAGTTATTACACATGCGCTTTGGCTTACAAGCCAAGGCAATGGCTATAGCCTTAGCTGACACCATTCTTTTACCGCTGCCTTTGTTTTTGGATTGTTTTGGTGGAAGTATTGTTACCTCGTCACTGGCGGGGCAACCAAGAAGTTGCTCGATTTCCTGCTGCTTAGTTAAATCTTTCTTGAATGGTAAAAGTTTCTCCTTGAACTCTCTAATTAAGGAGCTTAAGTTCACAACTTCAGTCACACTCATGCCACGAAGTAAACCTATGGTTGCATGAACTTCTGACCACAACTTCACCATCAGCGCTACTATTTGAATCCGTTTGTTCACCATCACATTCTGATAATCTGAATTGCAATGCATCTTTTCTCCATCTTGTAGAAACGTAATCAACGGGAATTGTCTTGTTGCCGTTAGCCGACAAAATCCATACTATATGTCGGCACAGAATTCCCATCCTTTCAAAACATCGCAGTACCGCGTGCAGCCGTGTCCCTGTAATCAAATTAAATTATGAAGTTACTGTCATCTAAATAATGTCTCCATTCATATAGTACTCTTATACATTTAATAATAACAGTTAAACATTATCAAGGTAGAGTTATACATATGGCAACAAGAGTTATACATTCTGCAAGTACAAATATACATATAATAACAAGAGTTATACATTCTGCAAGTAGAGTTATACATATGGCAACAAGAGTTATACATTCTGCAAGTAGAGTTATACATATAATATACATTCTGAAAACTAAAGTTATTCAAAATGTGTCGATTTATACAAATGAGATAAGCTGCAGATTCAAAGTGAACAATTGTATAACTTCTATGTTCAGAAAATGTAACTTTGGCACTATATCTAGCAACTAATGTGAACTATACCACATAGATAAAGATTATGCCAAAATGTTGTTACCTGGGTTGTACTCTACGTTGAAACTTTTCTCTCTGATTGAATCCTTAACGACAGTCACTTCAACACCATCAACTTCAGCATAGCCCCCGGTCTTACATGTATCGATTGAGCAAATGACTTCTAGTTGGAATTCCTTGAAAACCTCACGGGTATAAACATTTGACGCATATTCCTCTATGGGTAAATGCGTCCCCCTTGCCGGTGTTGAGTGTCGGTTTTCATGGTCAAGTCTCTTCTGCGTATGCCGTTGATGGTCCATAGCGCTTTCAAAACGCATCCAAAACTCAACTAACGTTCCTGACTTCTGCTCAAACTTCTTAAAAAAACTATTAATGCTCTCTGATCTCTGGGTTGTCCTCATTACACCACTCATGTTCAAGTCCCTGCAATGCGCCATCACCCATTGGCGCCTTTTATCGTACGCTTCTGTAACCACTCTTCGTTCACAAGACCATGCGCTTCCATTATTTCTGCCCACCTAGCGTCAAAGTCGGCTGCTTCTAGGTTGTCGTCCCATATAATGTTGTTCAATTTCTCAAGGAACTCCTTATAATCCTCCCTTGTCACCTCGAACTTCGATGACACCTTGTTCATTATATGCCACATGCAAAATCCGTGGCGTGCAGTCTTGAAGGCAAGGGGTACAGCTTTAATAATGCCCGCATCCTGATCTGTGATAATGTAATCGGGCTCCTTTCCACCCATAGCATTCAAAAACCTGTTGAAAACCCACTGAAAGGATTCATGGTCTTCATGGGTAATCAATGCCCCCACAGAATGTTACTGATCGCTTATGGTGATCTATGCTAGTGAATGGCGTGAAAATCATATCGTACTTATTTGTCGAGTATGTTGGGTCGTACGACACTGCATCTCCAAAAACGGAGTAGTTCCTTCTAGCAGTTCTGTCGGCCCAGATTGCCCTTCGAAGGCTATTATCCTTGTCAACTTTATAATCAAAATAAAACCCCTGCCTATTTTGTGCCATATTCTTGAACCGGTCTATGAACAATTGACCGTCCCGTTTATGGATGAAGCATTTCACATCTCGGTGCAAGTTCTTGAAATCAGTTAAGGATGCACCAATGTTCTCGAACCCGTTTACGAGTTCCTTGCACATGTTGTACGTCCTAGTTGCTCCTATCCTCAACTGCAGTGGACAACATATCCTGATCAGTGCTACCTCAACTATAACTCTTACACCTTGTCATATAACTTCATGAAACATATGTATAACTCCATTGATTGACACAGACTGTATAACTCTAGACACAGATCGTATAACTCTAGACACGAATGTATAACTCGCTTAGAGTTGTACATTCTCGTGCCTAGAGTTATACAATATATGCATAGAGTTATACATTTTGTGCCCGTGAGTTAGACAAATCGTGTCTAGAGTTATACAGTATAGGCATAGAATGTACAACTCTAAGCCGATAATGTATAAATCTGGGCATTTCGCTTAGAGTTGTACATTATATGCCTGGAGTTATACAGTTTGTGTCTAGAGTTATACAATATATGCCTGGAGTTATACTTTATATGCCTAAAACATATAATGTATAACTCTAGACACAAACTGTACAACTATAGTCATAGAATGTATAACTCTTGTGAAAATATTTAGAAGTTTCACCACTACAAAAAAAAGGTTCCATAACGACGGAAAACTCCGTCGCAAATATGTCAATCCCGTCGCAAAAATAGATCTTGCGACGGACTTGCGACGGATTTAATCCGTCGCTCTATTTCGTCGCAAATTTTGGTTCTGCGACGGGAATTCCGTCGCTGCTAAATACATTCAATTAGTGGAGGTTTTCATAACTCTAAAATCTCGGTGTATAACTTTAGAAGTTTGCCATTCAATTAGTGGAGGTTTGATTAATAGTAAACTAACCCTTGAGTTGTACATTATCAAGTACTTGTGAAAATCTTCTATGTTCCGCGACATCTTTTGAAACTGACGATCCTCACTAGATACAAGCTCGTGATTATGCCCCATGTGGAATCGGTCAATTACTAATACTCCATTCTTCATAAATAGCCTGACATGTGCTTTACACCCTACCCTCTTGATGTATATTTCTCTGTTTTCATTTGTTAATCCCCATTGCATTTCTTCTTCCCTAATCCTGGTCTCATTTTTTTAATTACTGCCTCGCCTTTTGGGACATATGTGAATCCCTCTCTGTTGCAAACCAACAACTTTGACTTGATTTCACCGTCGCGCCATTTTTTCGTCGAATACTTCCGAACATCAAACCCGGACGCCAATGCATAAATTTTATAGAATGTCACTGCCTCGTCGATTTCAAAAAATTGTTGTCCTACTTGAGGTGTAAACTCCGCTGCCAAATGCTTACAATACTCAGTTTCCGCTTCCTTACGACCATCTGTGTAGAATCAAACATCCACGAAATGATTAAGAAATATATAATTCCAAGCTACTTACCATTTACCCTGTAACTCCAAGCGTAGAATGTATAACTCTAGGCACAAACTGTATAACTCTAGGCACAGTCTGTATAACTCTAGTCATACAATGTATAACTCTAGGCAAAGACTGTATAACTCTAGGCATATAATGTATAACTCTTAGCATATAATGTATAACTCTAGACACAGTTTGTATATGCTAAGAGTTATACATTATATGCCTAGAGTTATGCATTCGTATGACCGGAGTCATACAATGTATAACTCTAGTCATACAATGTATAACTCTAGGCACAGACTGTATAACTCTGTGTCTAGAGTTATACATTTGTATAATTGGAGTCATACAATGTATAAGTCTAGTCATACAATGTATAACTCTGTGTCTAGAGTTATACATTGTATGACTAGAGTTATACATTATATGCCTAGAGTTATCAGAATGTATAACTCCAGTCATACAATGTCTAACTCTTAGCATATAACGAAAACTCTACTACATATAATGTACAACTCTAGACACAGACTGTATAACTCTAATCATATAATGTACAACTCTAAGTAGAGGATGTATAACCCTCCACATCCTATAACTTCACTTAATGAATGTATAACTTAAGCTATAACATGAATAACTATATCAAAATTGGTTGTTTAATAATATTTTTTATGCAAAATTTAGGGTTAGCATTACTCTGTTACTTGAAGCTGCAGGAAATTGTCAAAGAGTTATACAAAAAACCAGTGGAGTTATAACACGATGAATATAAGAACTGCATGAGTAGACAAACTGTATTATTGAAGTTATACATCTACGGGTAAGAGTTTTACTTAAACCCACTGAAGTTATAATTTGTTATTTATCAAGCTTGTAAATTTCCATCATTTTTTGCCATGAACAACAAGCTACCAAAATGAAAGAACAAATCTGATGAACACCATGAAAGTACAACACCATTAAGAATAATGAACACAAATGAAAACTCAACAAGCTACAATAATGAACACAAATGAAATAATGAACACAAATGAAATAACAACAAGCTACAATAATGAACATCACTCAAAAATACTTGAACATCAAGCTACAACAATAAACAAGACACAAATAAGAAAACAAATAATTCACCATCGACGGCAACTTCAATCTGCATATGATCCATTTCACAAACACTGACTGTCATTTTGAGCGTCTTTCTTTGATGAACAATGACAATTTATTTATCTTCAACAAAGCGAATGAAATTTAACGGCAAAACGAAGTAGTTTTGGAGTTGGAATGAAATTTCTCTTGTTTATTTGATGATTTATATTGGATTTTACAGGATTTAGGGTCGTTTGTATGGTGATTTTTATGGGTTTTTCTTGTTGAGAGGTTTTGAATGGTGAATGAAGAGGGAAAACATGCAAAATGTACTGGAGGAAGTATTTGTGTTTGTTTAATTCTTTTGTCCGTGGGATTTGTACTGGACGAAGTGACATGTGGACCCTCTCTCATACAACAAGCATTTTCTTTTTTTTGGCTCTAAAAAAGGCCCTCTCTCTCCTTATCTCAACCATTCAATCCCTTTATCCAAGGGTTTTTATAAGGACTTAGGGCCTTATATGGTATAAAGACCTTATAAGAACCCTTCTATATATATATATATATAGGAATGGGATCATGTAAGTATGGCTCATATATTTGAGGATTGAGGATTAATACAAGCCGTCAGATCTAAGAGATCCAACGTCCATTATTGTGCGCGGATCATTAAGGGAAAAATTGTCATTTTGCGCGTGCATATATATATATACTCCTTTCCACAGTAAACTCCTTTCATTCTCGCAGAAATCACTTCTCCCTCTACCTTCTCTCTTCTCTTACTCTTTCTTCCTTGAATCCCCCAAATTGTATGCGCTTTCTTTCGTTATTTCTAGGTTTTCAGTAAATCTCAACCCATTCTTCTATTTCTGATCAATTATCATACTATTTCAATCATAATCGCGATGTCAGGTACGTTATTGTTGTTAATTTCAGATTTATTATCTCTTTAATTATTAATTTCAGCTTTAAATCACATGTTATTTTTGTTTTTCGTACATATATTTCGAATTCGTAGTCATCTTACTGCGTTTGTAATAATTTTCTGTCTAGATTTTCAATTTCATCTAGTTTTATTGTTATTTCAGCTTTATTTGATCTTTTCCGATTTTGTTTGCCATAATTTAAATTTATGTGTATTTTTATTCTTATTTTCATCTACTTTTATTGTTATTTCAACTTTATTTGATGTTTTCTGATTTTCTTACAAAAGATGATTGTTGTGATATGAATTCTCAAATATAGCAGCAGATGATGGTTCTGATATGTATACAGACTGTGTGATATTGTTTTAAAGACTATGTGATATTGTTTTACAGACTGTGTGATATTGTTTTACAGACAGTGTGATATTGACAATTTTGTGGATTTGAGTTTTCAATGAATATATTGGTTCAAATACATGTTATTTTTCAATGATATTGACAATTTGTTATATATTTAGTAATTTTTCCCGATCTATGTTCAATTCACCTTATGTTCTGATTTTTTGTTCTCGATTCGTAATTTTGATGAGATTGATTCATACTGTCTTGTTATTTGATTGTGATTTTAATTTATTGCACTTTGTTCGAGTTTTGTTGTCATGCAAACCTAATTTACATGTGTAGTATTTTGTTTCAAATCTTTTTAAATTTGTGTCGGATTGATTTACATATGTTTTACATTGTTACTCTTTAATGTTAGCTAGTAGTAGGCATTCTTTTACATGTGTAGTATCTTGATCTCGCATGTTACAATGTTTTGATTGGTTGGAAGTCAGTATACAAATGGTACTTGTGCTACAAATGTCATTGTGCCCAAGGCTTTGTTATATGATGCAATCGCTTACATGTCTTCTTTCTCATTAACTTCCTATTTCTTTTGTTGTCCAGGTTATAGAATGGTGGCTGAATGTGCTCATAAAGCCTTGTTGATCAAGGTTCTTGACAATAAACAAGGTGTTGGTATTGACTGCTGGCCATCCTCTAAGGAATATGCCTTCATTTTCTTTCCAACATGAAAGTCCTAATGTTTTTGGACAGAGGACCTTCTTTACAAATAGTTTTGGGATAGTTCTTTGATCTTGATCTCGTTAACAATTTTGACTTGTGTACTTCATTGGTGCTGCAAAGGCTGATAAATTACTAATGAATCAACATGTGATTGGAATTCATTTATGCTGGTGAATGTCACGTCTGTTGTGGTTATTTGATTATGCATTTAATGTACAGAGGACCTAATTGCAGAGAAGATGCCGAAGATCATGGATAACAGATCGAAATAAGACCAGTACGATACAAGATCGTTGCAAATCATAAGAATAGAGGTAGAGGTAGAGGTAGAAGAAGCAATTAGAATGACAACTAGATATGTTGGACAAAAAATGTAATTGGAAGTACATGGATGTAATGATGGGAGAACCTATTTCATTCGTTACTCAATCCTCAATTATTTCTGGTGTAGGTGAATATTATTGTATCTCAAGATTACAAAAGTAGTTATGGCTAAACAATTTCTTTTGGCTCTGATATAATTCTTGGTAAAGTGTGATATAGTTTCAAATATCATGTGATATTTTACTTTAATGGTTGTGATATTGTTTCCCATGTAACAAAAGCGGATATGGATTTAAAAATCCTTTTTACTTCAATATTGTTTTGTATATAGTGTGTTATTGTTTTAGCTACATCGTGATATTGTTTTAGATACATTGTGGTATTTTATTTTACTGGTTGTGATATTGTTTCACAGTAGCATAAAATTGGAGAATCCTTTTAAAATACTTTTAATCGTGATGTTGTTTTGTATACAAAATGATATTGTTTATAAGTACATACATGTAAGGGTATTGTCTACAATTAAGTGCGATGTAATGATATTATTTTAAGAATGGTGATATTGTTTCAAATGAAGTGTGATATTGTTTACAATAACTTGTGATATTGTAAAATACAAAAGGCAAATCTTGGTAACACTATATTATTGATTCAGAGGTTTTATGATATTGTTAACCAAAAATGGAGAAAGAATACAAAATTGTTGCCATTTGGAATTACATATAAGCATAAAAGAATTTGTACATGTGAGTAAAAATGAGTAAAAAAAGACGATTTTGCTAAGTTGATGATGTAATATAGACTTTCTCAAAGATGCGAGACAAGCTCTTAATCAACATCTGCAAGTGAAGAAATGCAAAAAAAGAAAAGAAAAGAAAGAACAAAAACATAATGTGAGGAGTAAGTTTAACACATTAATAACAAAACTGTGATATTGTTTTGTATAAGGTGTGATATTGTTTCTAATAACGTGTGATATTGTTTCACAATATCACAAAAGTAAAATACAAGTAACAAATATGTCCGTCTGTCTTTTACAAGAATTTGTGATCAGGAAAAAAAAAGGCCTAGTTACAGTAGTAAGCTCAAAGTGAAAAGCAGAGATTGGTGGAGACCTGAATTGGGAATAACTCTCACCCCGAGTCATCCTGTAAACGAAAACCAGAACAAAAACAAAAACAAACCTACAAAGACTCCCACAAGGCATCATTATTTCATCAAAAGCAAAGTTATTCTGATGCTGCATAATTACTAATACTATTACACTTGTAGAGACAACGCTAGCCATAAATGATCAAAAGTTGCTTCAGTTTACGCCATTCCATTTATAAGTGAAATTGAACTTTCTTTTAGTAAAACTTTCAAGCCAAATCAATAGAATCCATAACTTGCTAAACCATCACCAGTTCACTACCACAATCACTACAATAATTTACATCCATATACTCAATCAACATAGTCAAACTAACTATTTGGTTGTATGCACATGTTATCCAGATTAATGGCTTGGTCAGATGCACACAATCATCTCACACGAGATGTTGAATCGCTGTTTACATTCATATATTCCATCGACATAACAAAACCGTTCACCTTGTTGCACTTCAAAAATCTTAATCCAATAATATAAAACAAAAACTCCAAGTAAATTATTCATAATCATCTATGACTCGAGGCGAATTTGAATAGAAATCCAGAAACAAAGATAAGATAAGTACACTCAAGTTTGTACAAAGCAGATTCACTGTTGGAACCCTAAATTTCACAATCGAACAATATTAAACCCTAATTTTCAGGATTGAAACAAAAAACATCTAATTAACAACTATAACTGCAATTGATGATAGTAATTGGTTCAATTATATGAAAATAAATGAAAAATTAATAAATTTTAGTAATAATTTGTATACCTAATTTGAGCAAAAACGAATCAAAATCTGAAAATAATTGCACAATTTCCCATAATTATACCTAGTTTTTTATTATATCACAAATTCAAAACAATAATACAATATTTACTGAATAATTACTCGATTTTAACAATTATTTCACTAAAATATACTTAAATTCGAAAATTCGAGAGCATTAAGGCAAAAATTGTACCTGAATTCCGCTCAAAACGCAATTATCATGAAGAATGATCGGCATTGCTTCGTAATTTTGATTGATTCGCCAATCTAATCCCTCGTTCCCTTCGTTTTTGATTCAGTTTTAGAGAGATAAAGTGTAGATTGAAAATATTATCTTACGCGTTTTTATTTATCAAGGCTGAGTGTTTGTTTTTTTACCTTTAATAGCGACTGATATTGTTTAGAAGAACAAGTGATATTTCATTCGTTACTCAATCCTCAAATATTTAGGAGTTCTCACCGGATCCCGACTCTATATATATATATATATATATATATATATATATATATAATATATATATATATATATATTTTTTGTTAGAGAGAAGGAGTATATATTTACGGTATTGTAAACTACTTTATTCTAGTACAGCGTGAGTGTGAGGCTACGAGATCCCCTACTTCACTAATGCTTTCACTCTTAGAGTAGATATAAGACCATTTGGGTGCAAACAGGGCACACCTATTCACCAAAGCAAATCATAGACGATTAGAGAGCTAAACTCTAGCTAAGGACAACATTTTGGTAATTCATTTTCAGAATTTAAAGAGACTAGTAGATTTGAAATTAGCTTAGTACAATCAATAAAACTTATTTCACACGATCTTAAGTTAAGATGTACTTACAATCGATTTAAATAATGTTAAAATGAAAAAGGATCATTACTGCCGTTAATAAGCAAGACCTACTAATTTATCTAAGTTTTGTGGAATAGAAATTGGTATTAAACTAGTCAACTCTTAAGGGAATCAAGCATAGTTGGCAACTTCAACT
Organism: Silene latifolia; assembly: GCF_048544455.1. Taxonomy (NCBI): domain Eukaryota; kingdom Viridiplantae; phylum Streptophyta; class Magnoliopsida; order Caryophyllales; family Caryophyllaceae; genus Silene; species Silene latifolia. Next base: position 55,568,576 of record NC_133536.1, read on the forward strand.
TGCAATCCACTCTTCAACTACCACTTTAAACCTCTGATCTTTTTCCTTGATTGCAAATATTTCTGACAGAAATCAATCAGAACAAATATTACAAATTAACCCTTTTTTAAACACAAAGACACCCACCTCAAGATTTGCTCTTGTATCATGTGTCCTACTTTGAAGGTCAACTAACCCAAGTTTTCTGGGAATGTCTTTCATAACCCAGATCCTAAACTCACCCAAATCTGCATAAAGATTCAATCTTTTTTTGCTTCACTGTCCCTGGTAATTTGCTCTTCTGCACCACTTTCAGTTCAACATAGTTTTATCCAGCTTACATTGCTAATTAGATTTGTTTTTTGCTCAATTTTTTTTATCTTCCAGGTAAGTCAGGGCTGCTGTTTGAGCATACTGGTAATGTTTCTGAAGTCTCTGCACATAAAATCATATAATTTCTCAAGTTTTTTGTAGTTATGAATGTGATGTGAAGTTTACAACAAAGTTAAAGATTTGAATTTAATTGGGTATTGATTGATTTGAGTATACATTGTTAATAATAAACTATGGTTGAAGAGGAACTCCAAATGATTAAACTGAAGAACATGGAGGATGAGGATGAGGATGAGGATGAGATAACATTTGGGGTGTGGGATTATGTATGTGCACCATTGAATTGGTTAAAAATGCTTGCCAATGAGACCCATTGGAGTTTTGTTTTTGGGGTTGTGGCTGTCTATGGAATTAGCCAGGGATTAGGTGGTTCCCTTATTCGTGTCGGTACTGAGTATTACATGAAGGATGTGCAGAAAGTGCAGCCGTCCGAGGCGCAAATATATCAGGGTGTTACTTCTATTCCTTGGATGGTTAAGCCTCTTTGGGGTCTCATGACCGATGTGATTCCTATGTTTGGGTATCACAGACGGCCTTACTTCATGGTTGCAGGTACTTCTCCGATCATATGTTTATGCATTTTGACATATTCATTGTTTGCTTCTTTCTTTTGCTCAATAGTTGCCGAAAGTTGTTCATTGTTAGCGTGATTGTGCCCTTGAAATGGTTTTTGATATGAGAAACTTATACTGCAGCTTGAAAGTTAGCTTTTATCTCTTCTTTTGTAAGGTGCATGGAGTAAAACCCGACTTCTTGAAACAAAAAAAAAAAAAAACTCCTTAGATTAACTTTATGGGCGAGACTCTGTCACATCAAATTTCCACTAACTTTAAGTACTTATTGCTCAGACTAAGCTCAGACTTTGTACTTTATCCCTTGTACTCACCTCAGACATTACTTATTCAATTTACTTATTCTCTAGCGGAAAAAAAGTTACACATGGGAGATATTTGTTAAATGGCATGCCAAAAAGCATGCGCTTAAGGTGAATCTTGAATTTTAAAGACTCAACTTAAGACTTAGGTAAGACTTTGGGTTTTTATTGCAAGTATTGAGACAAGACTCCTATAACTACATAAATCTTGAGACAAGACTCCCTATAATGTTACCCTTAGCTCCCCAAAAGTGTCTTTGTGATAGGTCTCCCCTCAAAATGTTGCCAAATGCTCTTTGAGACTGTGGAAAGATTTGTAGTGTGTACTTATGCTTTTGAGCGTGTATGAAGCACGGTAGTCTAAGGAAGATTTGCTAGGATTTATACACCCATACTTAACACTCCAAGGAAGAGCTTAATAAAAGTTTTTAACTAGTAAAAATTTTATAGATACCGTTAATATCTTGATTTCATATCTGACTTAGTCACATTCTGGTGATTATTTTGAGTGAGGCATTAAAGTTAAAGGCATGAAAGAAAGTAGAAAGACAAAGTGGAAATTGCCCATATAGCAATGCAAGCATCAAGAAGAGGAATCAATTGACAAGGGATAGAAGTAATTACCATATCAAGTGTCAAATATGACTGTTTGTGGGACGTAATTTATTTCGTCTTCAAAAAGATGGGGAGTTAGACAGAGATGTGGCTCACAGAACTAAAGCGGGATGGCTGAAATGGAAGAATGCTTCAGGGTTTCTATGCGATAAAGATATGCCCCAAAGATTAAAGAGAAAATTTTATCGCACGACAATTAGGCCTGCCTTACTTTACGGCTCCGAGTGTTGGGCCGTGAAGCATTGTCACATTCAAAAGATGAGTGTGGCGGAGATGCGCATGTTGAGGTGGATGTGCGGACATACAAGGAAAGATCGGTTAAGGAATGAGGTGATTAAGGAAAAGGTAAAAGTGGCGCCAATAGAGGACAAGATGATGGAAAACCGACTAAGATGGTTTGGCCATGTGAGAAGGAGACCTATGGACGCACGAGTTAGGAGGCTGGAGACTTGGAGAACAGAAAAGGTCCCTAGAGGTAGAGGAAGACCGAGACAGACATGGTTGAGAGTGATAGAGCACGATATGAGAGTTCTGGGGCTTGAGGAGAGTATGGTGACGGAGAGGGCACAATGGAGGGAAAGGATACATGTGGATTTTTAGTATTTGATGTTTTTTGACATATTTAGTGTTTTTTTTATTTAATTTCAAGAAATTAAATTATTTATTCTTCTCTCCTTTATTGCACTTTTTTACCAACCACTTTCTTACAGATTTTACTTGGTTAATTCCGGATCCTTAATTCTATTTCGGTTTTTATAAAAGAAATCCGGAATTTCGATTTTAAAACCCCTAAGTTTACCTTGACTTTCCATTACATTTTCGTTCTTCCTTTTTGTTTTTCATCTTCCCCTTTTTTTATTCGCATTTTGAGGCGTGCGTTCACCCATGGACGGTTCGAAAGGATGATTCATGTCAGCTGACCCCAAATCATTTTGGGATTAAGGCTCTGATGTTGTTGTTGTTGTTGTTGTATGCTTGCATTGCCATATGTGGTTGTTGATTGCCTATATCTTTCTTGTGGGCCCTGTGTAGCTTTGACAAAGGACCAATTTTCATGTAGCTCTTGATTGTAAAAGTGTCATGAGGACAGCTGAAACAATCTAAGTCCATTACTATTCCGCCACAGTTAAACCTTCACGATATGTGTCTTTTTTAACGCATCGCTTCATCTCAAGTGTATTTGACTGTTCAACTCCACTTCCTTTTAACCCAATTACACGTATTGCTTCATAGTTCATACAATAGCGTCGTGGCCCGCTTCTTAGACCTATACACACGGCTTTAACCTTGACCTCGTAATTGGCATTCAATAGCAATTTTAGCCTTGATATAGGCCATACGTACAGTCTCGCAATGTGGCCGTGACCAGTGACGGAACTAATTAAAAAAAAAATGAGCTGAGGCGAGTTTGAAACTTTTGTCAGAAGGTAAGTATGCCTTGCAAACCAATAAACTACGTAATTTTCGATTTTATATACAGACTCGATACATCATATTCTAACACTTCCTCATGTGGGGGCCTGCAAGGCCCTTGAAGATCTCCTTTCGACAACCATCAAAACCTTAAAAAGTGGTCACGATAATGTGTCAGAGCCTAGATTAATAGTACATGGGCTTGATCTGATTAACTGCACATATTTCTTAATTTTGTGAAATTGTCACATTGAAAGGTGTCATTGGTTACAAGTTACGTGCAAGGCTGGAAGGGTACTTGTTATCCTGATGCACTGGTGAAAAATATTCAGAAGCTCATGAGGATGAGAATGTCCACATGGATGAGCCATTCTATCCCATCAAAGGATATTGCTTGGGTTAAAGCTACATATTGAATTGTTATGTTGTAGTTTAGCCTGAAGTAGTGTGTTTTCTTTACACGAGTTGAGATGTATTGGTGTAAAATTTGAATTTGTTTGATTTTAATGAGAAGCTAACCTTTTACCAAAAAAACAAGTTACATGCAAGATGTGTTTATGTAATCCTCCAATGGTTACACTCAAAGGCTGCAAGTGCACATATACCTCACTTTTTTTTTATGGTGAAGGACTTCTCTATAACGTGGAAACGATAGATTATCACAAAAATAGATATATTTGCAAGAAAACTTGTGAGTGCACATGATACGCATGAGCTAGTAGATATTTGAAGTTATCCTGGTTGGTTATGATGCTATTGTTTCCTCATTCTAGGCAATACTGATATTTTGAGCTTGATGGTAGTCACATTTATCTACCAAAAAAATACATGCAGGATATGGGCTAGCTAAGACGACAAATATAGACAATCTCTGTGACTGGTTTGATCATATTAAGCTGCAATTCTGCAGTTTCTTTACTGGATTACTAATCCTAAAGGCTCGACCGCTGTAATATTGTCAGAGATCAGCGTTCCCATTCAAAAAATTTGCTCATGCATTACACTACTTGTATGATGCCTTATATTTGAGGTTTCTGTTACTGTTACAAATGGAAATATGGACTGTCCATAATAGATTTACCAAGGAAACAACAACGTATTTTGTTAATTATTAACACGAGTATCTTTAAGGTTTTCCTTCCTAGTGTTAAATAATAGCCTTAAAATATCATGAGCAAGTGTGTATCTCGTTTCATTCTGGATTATTTCATTGTGGAGTTTAATTCATTCAATGGTATGTTGGCTGTAGGTGTTCTCGGTATGATCCCCATGCTGTTCTTGTCGTTTCATAAGAGATTGCACATCTTCTTCGCAGTGCTTTCTTTGACCACAGGGAGTACTGGAGCTGCTATAGCCGATGTGACTGTAGATGCCTGTGTCGCGCAGAACTCTAATAAGCATAAGCATCTAGCAGCTGACATGCAGAGCTTGTGTTCTCTCAGTTCCTCAACTGGATCGCTTCTTGGATTCTTTCTCAGTGGTCTCCTGGTTCACCTTATTGGCCCAAAGGGGCTATATGGATTGCTCACAATTCCATCAGCGCTTGTATTTCTGATTGGAACCATACTTGATGAGCCCCGTACAACATCTGCTTCATGCAAACAGGTAGCTTCCCTTCCCTTTACATCTCTTTTACATCGTATACTTCTATATATATATATATGGCTGTGTGTTCCGTGTCAACATTGACATGAGAGGACACTTGGACTGGACACCATACTAGGACAAAATCAGGGACAAGGTAATAGAGTCACGAAATAGCCTTGTCTGACACCATGACACGCACTTGCATGTGACACTTACAGCCAAGTAGGAGTAACATAGCATAACGGAACCGTTTTAGATAACAATTATTTAATCAGGTAAGACAGAAATTGCTGGATGCAGCTAGCGTCATGTGGAGCACAATGAAAATGCCGGAGGTGTGGCAGCCATGCTTATACATGTACTTGTCCCTTGCTTTGAGTCTGAATGTTTATGATGGCATGTTTTACTGGTATACAGATTCAGATGCGGGGCCTGCCTTCTCTCAGGTCTGAATTAAACTCCTGACTTTTGACGACTAATAAGAGATTTCTTTCTGAAAATCTGTTGTAAATTTGCTCACTCAAAATATGCAGGAATTTGTAGGCTACATTCTCTCAGTTGGTTCCGCAGGCGCCCTAATGGGGTCTCTTCTATTCCAGTATGCACTAAAGGATCACCCATTTCGAGATCTATGTTTCTGGAGTCAGCTCAGCTTGGGGCTTTCTGGAATGCTGGATCTGATGCTGGTGTTACGACTGAATCTAAAAATTGGAGTCCCAGATCACTTCTTTGCAGTTATCGATGAATTTGCCTTACAATTTATAGGGAGGCTCAAATGGATGCCGTTTCTTGTTCTGAGTGCTAAACTTTGTCCCCCAGGAATTGAAGGCACTTTCTTTGCACTCATAATGTCTATTGATAACATCGGCGTGTTCACCTCATCCTGGTTCGGAGGCATCCTCCTCCATGTTTTAAAGATTACACGGACAAGTTTTGACAATCTTTGGATGGCCATTTTGATCCGAAATATAGCCAGATTCTGTCCACTACTGTTCATATTTTTGATACCAAGGACCGATTCAAACTCTTTCATTCTTCCTTCTTTAGAATCAAATACAACAAAAGAAACAGAGAGAGTAGAAACTCGGGAGGGAGATAACATAGAGTTAGTCTCCCTCATGACCAATGTTGACACACAGAAATGATTCAAGAAAGATTTTGCAGGTAGACGGCTAGACGCATATTTACTACACTTATTGTTCAAGCAGCAAGTGATGCACTTATTCGATTACACTGTTTTTGTGATTCTTGTGTACCATAGACACATTTAGTTCATTTTATTCTTTCTTTTTGTAGTCTAAATTTTTATCATCCCATTGTTGTAAATATACGGAAATCAGAAACATTTATATGTTACTGTTTTGAGCTAGCTCCGAAATGAAATATGCTGATCCCATCAATTTCTGAACAGATGTGCAAGATGTAATGAGAAATTTGGTGAACTGAACTGAAAAACGCGCTATCATCTATGACTAGTCTATTGCAGGTTCCATTGATGTTCTTCTGCACACACCATATAGTTACAATGCTCTGATGTTTTTTCATTTTTTTCCCGGTGAACTGAACTGAAGGTTCCATTGATGATCTTCTGCACACACCATATATTTGCACAATGCTCTGATGTTTTTTCATTTTTTTCTCGGTGAACTGAACTGAAAAACGCGCTATCATCAATTACTAGTCTATTGCAGGTTCCATTGATGATCTTCTGCACACACCATATAGTTACAATGCTCTGATGTTTCTTCATTTTTTTCTCGGTGAACTGAACTGAAAAACGCGCTATCATCAATTACTAGTCTATTGCAAGTTCCATTACTGAACTTCTGAGCACACCATTTAGTTACAGTCATCTAATGTTTTTTCACTTTTTTTTGAGAAATGACCTAATGTTCACCGTCTCTAGAACCTGAAAATCAAAAATTTGAATTGCTATTTTCATAGCAAATTTGAGGAAGCGAGGTGGTTTAAAAAGATAATTGCGTTGCAAGAATTTCTGGCTCTACTTATGTATCTGCTGTTGCTGTGTTGCATTCATCCATAATTTCATTCAGCATTTCGCATCTGTGATGCTCTTTTGAAACGTTGAGGTGCTCGACATTTGAAATTTCGTCTTTATTAGTGGCTACTCTACAAACTTAACAAGACGCATCAAAAACACGAGGATACATGGAAAGAAACTACAAATACCTGAAGTTCAATATAGAAGTAACCAAGACCCTAAACTACATACAAAAATTTTAGAAAGATTTAAACTAAAGAAGAGTCGGACCACCTGGATGAACGAAACCTAAACCATAACCAGAAAGTGTAGCTGGAAAATCATATTCGGAAACCCGGAAAGCAGACGGATTAGCAAGGAACATCAAGGCAGTGATGAAGAGAGAAACAATGGTTGTAATGGGTACCATACTTAGAGAAGCCAGCCTTCTTTGATACTCCAGAGTTGATGATGCTAAATCTGTACGCTACCCTTGGCATTAAGGGTAGTTCAACCAGGTTTTATAGGGTATAGTGGATATTGCTTTGCTTTCAAGTTTTGTGCCAGTGTTGATTATTTTAGCATAAAGTGGTAACGTTGCTATTAACACTTTGTTTTTAATTGCAAGGAATCTAAAGTAGATTACTGAATAGCAGGTGAAGACTCTTTTCTATCTGCAATTCTTCACAGAGAAGTCAAATAATCACATGATCGAGCCACCATATCAGTCGGTGTGTAACTGTTTCTCCTAGTAGTTCAAAAATGCAATCGAATTGGACGAAAAAGATGAAAACGAACCTAATGAAGGTTCCGTCCCAATATGGCTCCAGTAACATTAATCGTCGTACTCTGGACAAAAGAAAAAATATTGAGAAAGAAACGATAAAGGGGTCAGACCAATCACCTCACAATCGACATCCGTTAATGATAGATGGTTGATCTAAAGTTTAATTCCCTTCAAATGGCATTTATAAATAACAAGTGTAACGAAAACAAATCAAGGTAATTCAAAACATATGTAACAGTAAAACAATCGCGGAAGTAATCTCTTAAGATTATCGTACACAAATGTAACTGTAATTCTGAACTGAAATGCATACATAATTACAGCCCTCAGGTAATCCAGTGTAACTGTAATTCTGTATGAAGTTTTATATTTGGTGTCTAGGAAGATTGCAATCCAGGTAATCCACATAATTACAGCCCTCAGGTAATCCAGGTAATCCACAGATCTTCTGAACTGAAATGCATACATATTTCAGGCAATTCATATAAACAAAGTTCTTACAGAAATAACTGCAGTGGTTTAGTGAACCAATTCTGCAGTTAAAACAAGTCAACTGCCACTTGTACAACACATCTCATGTGAGATTACGCTAGGCGCTAGCAATAACTTATTGACATACCATACCAAGCCGAATACTCGCTTAAACAATTGCCAAATCAAATAGGCAAACGAGTTACATAGATTGGTCTGACAATATAAACTTAACATAAGACGGTCTTATACAATAATTTGCACGAGTAATAACCAGTTTGCTGCTTGGTTTACTGCGCTAACTTTTTGAGTCTCTGCAATAGCTTCTGTTTGATCCACTGACGATCACAAGGAAGGTAAGCCTGAATGTTCCGGTCATAACTACAAACAAAAACCAGAACAGGGTGTAATTCAATCAAACAAACAGGAAATAAATTGTCATCAGAAATCAGAATAAAAACCATTACAAACAACAATCCCTTTTTGATGAATTTTATTTCTCAATCAGAACGGAATTTGTATAACAAACAACAATCCCTTTTGGATGTTCTCAATAATTAAAGGTAAGGGCTTTTTTCAAGAGGAATACGGAGATGATACAGAAGCATGGAAAAATCATGCCACTTGATTACTAAAAATAAGCAATGCAAGTCAACTGGATATGTCGTCGTCGTACGTACACGGTATTGGTAAGCCTTAATCATTGAAGAGAATTTCAGTAAGAGATTAGAATAAAGATATGGATCATACGAGTAAGAAACTTACACTAATGCACTCAAGTCAGCTAGCCCATCAATGAAATTATAGAGATCATCGATATCATAACTGAGGTTCCGGAGGGTTGGATTTATCTCCTTTAGTTTTCTTTCATACAATGCACAGATACCTGTACAAAGCAACAGCAAGTATGTGATCCATTCACATTAAAAATATTTGAAAAATATAACACCACTTTAAATGATTGCCAAAAACTCTATAGTAATGACTGGAAAGAATACCCTACAAACTGCACCTAATCAGTTTCCGTTTGCCTTTAAAGTTCTAATAGAAGTTGTGGGTGTTCACAGAATACAGTTTACTAGTAACACATTAATGTACTTGTATAAAAAATCAGACTTTTTGATAAAAAAAGCAGTTAAGCGTCAAAACGTTTCATGCTAACATGCTTAAAGACTTTAACCAATTGAATTTTCACTCCATCAAAAAGAAATTTGAATGCACGACACAAGAGATAGCCCTTGGCTCCTGGAGCATTCAAGCATAGAAATTTGTATAGAATCCTATGTCAAAGCTTTGTTTGTTAGAAGATGATGCAGCTCAGACCAAAAAAGATTGAAACTTTCAAAGTCCTGACTGAACATACCATCCATAGCTTGACTTATGGAATCATTGTCCATGAATGTTCTCGATCCTCGGTTCTGGGAATACTGCATTAGGATGATTGTATGCTTGTTATCCTACACATAGCATTCAAACATTCTTTTAGCACTCCATGTCTCTGTGAAGCAGAGCAGAATATAATGCTGTATTCTTTGAATTGACCAGCCGTATCAAGTTAAAAACACCACAACGGTTTGGTGAAGTAAGTTACAAAGCAAAAAAAAAAAAAATGCAATATTTTTGTGTCCAAGGACATATGTTCATCTTATTTAGGGATAGATAATCAAATATAGAGCTAGTGATAAGGATGCAGCAAGCACACCGATCATCTATGATCCCTTCCACCGTTTTGCTTTCATATCTTCTATTCACATCCTCTTATTACAAAGAAAAATTCACATACTCAACTAATTAAAACAAGCACTTAATGGCATGAAACTTTATTACTTGACAGTCAATCGTGATATTGCAATACATTATTATAAAGTCTGACTAAAACCATCAAACAAATTATTAGCTATAACAATATAATCATCTTCTCAAGAGATCAATGAAGTTACAGAACATAACCTTATAATCCCCATAACGGTTAGAAAAGCTACAATACACTAAACTTTCATCAACGAAAGAAGCTAAAAGTATTTCCTTTATCTCTAACCCCGTAACAATTTAAATGCAAATACTGAAGTTGAACAGGAGCCATTTAAAAAGTCATTAAATAGGAAGACATCTAAGTTCCTATATTTAAGGCAACTCCTTAACAACCAAACAAATAGAACCCGAAAATGGCAACAAACATAATGCAAAAACCCTAAATCCCAAATCAATTGCGAAAAAAGGGAGAAACTTTAACAATTCATGAATAAAATTCTATACTCCAAGCTATGTTACTCCGAATCTTCTGATTCCCTCACGTACCCGTGTCCGACACTCAACACTCGGACAGGTATGACACTTGGACACCTCATTTCAAGCCAAAATATGCATATTTTTTCAAAAAAATGGGACACGCACCCGTGTGGAATACTTGTAAAGGAGTCCGAGCAACATAGACTCCAAGTAGGACGTTAGACAGCATAAAATCAACAATTAGGAACATAATACTAGGAATTGTAGAAACCCTAAAGTTGAAGTCAACAACCTAGTTGGGAAATCAAGGGTAAAATAAAATTAGGAAGGGATTATATGTTGGAAGTGGTATAGAGGATGAAGAACAGTAGTTGATGATCAAACATGTAAATAATGATAATAAAGGAATAATAAAGATTCAAGAAAGTGAGAGAATATACCATGTGGAACTCAGACTGTAAGGTTGTTGATGCAGTAGAAAAAGAGGAAGAGAAACAGTGAAATACTCTCACCACCTAGGTAGGGTTTATGTTAAAGACAAGAACAAAAAATAAAGAACATGTCACTTTTCAAAAATTAATTCCACGCCAATTTTTTTTTTCAAAAATCCCTTATTATAGGTAAAAGAATAAACACATCATCGTTATTATTAAAATTTCAATTTCATTTCATCTTTTCCCCCCATGTGGAATATTCCCTTCTAGAATATTTTCTTCTAATATATTTTCCTTCTAATATATTGTATTGTAGTCAAAATATTTTAGTCAACCCATATATGAAATATTTCTACTACAATATTCTACACAATTAATAATAATATTGCCGTCAATCACTATGCCCCTATATATGGAATATTTCTTATAGTTACGTTTTATATGTAAAAGTACATTTACATTAAATTAAATTCATATTCTATTTATTAAAATAATATTAATACACTCAATCTCTAGAATTAGCCTTTATAAAATTACCGTGCTGTAGCGCGGGTTGCTATACTAGTTACTCCTACATTATTAACTCAGGTCAAAGGGCGACTAGCCCGGGAGCACGCCATGTGAGGGGAGCCGAGTCAGCTCATGCTACCTCAAGTTTTACATACGTTCGGCCCGTAATGGCGCGGGATAAGGAGGCCGTGATTTGTCTTGATTAATTATTTACTTTTCTATTTTGGGAATGCTTTTGATGAACAATTTGATTTTCCTCACTCAATCTGATCCACTTGTCATCAAATAATTCAAATAATTGGTTCTCTCCTTTTTCCTTGACATTTCTGTTACAAGCAAAGGTAAATAAATAATCGGGGCAGAGAAGTATGAGATTTCTTTGATATCTTCCGCTTGTTTCTCTTATATTCCATTACTCCCTCATGTATATGGTCCAGCTATTTTATTTTCTTTCTATAGTTTATTATTTTTCGTAGAAATGTGTCATTTTTAAGGTGCAAGTAATAAATCAATGAGAAGGAGAGAGTGTGATTTATTGGAAATTAAGTTTGCTGAATTTTTTTTTTTATATAAGGTAAGAAACTATATTAGTCCTCTAGGGTAGGATCAACATATCTCATCCTTTTGAATGAGTGAGATAAGTTGAAGTCACCGGCTTTCAAACTACTTCTAAAGAGTTGGACATGAATGTCCAATAGAAATTGTAAAGTCAGCAAATTTGTTGGCTTCACGAAAGTAATGTTTAATTATAACTTCATCGAAGAAATGAAAATCTAATTTTACATTTTTAATAATACTAGAAATTTCTCAAAAAATTTGTCAAATACTACGAATTGAGTTAATAACACGCAAATTATCACCTTCCACAATTAACTTTGAAATTCCTAAGTTTTTAGCTGCGAAAATGCTTTCCTTTAATGCGAGAGATTCCGTGAGAAAAAATACTCCCTCATATTCTAGATAAACCTCCATATTCATGAGGGGCAATATAATTAAGGAGATGGATTAAAATAAGGTAAAGTATTGTAGTGGGGTTAAGTAATTGGAGAGAGGGAAGGTATTGTGTGGTATTATTGTGGGTGAGCTGATTAAAATAAGTATTGTTGTGGGGTAAGTTAACTAAAATAAGTATTGTTGTGGGATGAGGTGAGGTATTGTTGTGGTGTAGATACCCGTATCCGTCGATATTGGAATTTATAGAGAACCCGACAAACACCCGATGATGATAGGACACATGTATTCTTTAGTTGTCATTGTCATTATTTGGGCTCGTTTTACGATGTAGAATGAGCGTTGTTAATTTAAGTATTTTATTAATTTAAATGATATTTAAATTAAATGTTTTTTTTAAAAAAAGTGAATTCATTTTATTGTTTTAATTTGAATTTATTTTCTTAAATTTATTTTATTGAAAATAAAATATATTTTTGATTTGAAAAATCATTCATTTTAATGTGTTATTTGATTTGAAAAATCGAATTTGAAAGTTGAAAACTCGTTTTAATCAAACGTTTTGGAGCTCGATTATAGCTCGGTTTTTGAGCCCGTTTTCTTTACGAGTTGGCACGAATCTCGAGTACACTAACCAACCTAGGCTTCTACCCATCCAACCCCAGTTCGAACCCTCATACCTACGTCCCAAATCACGACCAAAACAGCCCATACAAACACCCCAACCCGCGTTAGCTCTTCCCCTCCTTCAACCCGTTTTGTGTGCTTCAAAGCTTGACCCAAACCCGCCACAACCAACCCAATTCTTGCTCCTCATTACCCGCAACAACTCATCACTAAACCCACCACGATAATCATCCAATTCCCGTCCCAAATACTCCATAAACAGCCCGCAAATAACACAAGCAGCCCCCCCTGTTTTGCGTGCTCAAACCCGAGTCCAAAACCCGCTCCAAAAACCACTTAAACTCGTGCCCATTAACCCTAAACCATACCCTAGTATCGTACCCATATTACCTTAGCTTAACCACCAAGCAAAACCCCCATACAAACCCTAAAAACCCCACGAAATAGCTGATGGACAGCAGCTATGCAAACCGAGCCCGACTGCTTGTTGCTATCTTAAACCCTATTCTAACTCTCTATAAATACCTCCCCTCTGCCATACTTTCATTCCTGAAAGTTCTCCATACATACTACCATGACTCACAAGCATTAAACTCCAGAAACAAGCCCTAATTGCCTCTCAAAACCCTCGACAAAACCGAGACATCCAAACTGAAACAGTTTGTGTCTCTCTCGAAATACAATTCGTTTCCCCTTCAAATCTCCATTAAAATTCGAGTTTCTTGTTCCTAATTAACCACATAACATCCAACTACATCTTAGACAAAGATTCACGAGCCAAATTAACCTTGAGAGTACACGAATCCCCTCGAAAAACAGAGTGTCATACACTCTGTTTTCGCGGCTTTTCCTGTCTGTCCAGTTCTGTTTGTGCTCGTTTTTCGTGACCAATAGTTCAGAACGATCAGGGTTTGTTTTAAGATCTTTATTTTACTCTCTTTCTAGTTTTCAAAACATCTTTTAAATCTAATTTTCACCGTGAAACGAGTGAGAAATTGCAGTTTGAAAGTTGCTGTCCAGATTTACAAAAAACGTGTTGTTTGCATTGTTCCTTCGTCGACGACGGCCTCTCGAGATAAAATCTACGATCGATTACGACCCAAGACGGTGTCAACGATACATGTAGGTTGAGGGTGAATCAAATCCTCCTTTTCTCCCTTTTATTTCGTTCTTTTTATGTTTGTTTTTTATTGTTTCGTTTTACATTGTTTATCGTTTTGTTTATCGTTTGATATCGTTAACTATGAAACTAGTTTAGTCCGAGTATGAGTTAAAGTACCACCATGAACACCCGCGTTGACTTGAGATGGGAAAGAAATCCGCCACATCGGTCGGTCGTATCCCCCGTCTCATTTACATATCCTCGTGTTCAAGGTAGGGCATTAATAAAACGAATTCTAACTCCGTTCCTCGCTTTTGACCCCTCGTTTGTTTCGTTCAATTCGACCTACCCTAGGACCCTTCGCATGTTAGTTCGACCTCTGATTGTTAACATATGACTCATTTAGACGACATTAAATCGATTTAATAACCTAATTAGACATGTTAGGGTGCTTCGACGCAAGCATTAAAATCGGTCAACAATTCTCTAATCTAATTGAATGCATCACTCTTTTCACATGATTTCTCGCTAGTATAAGAGTGCGTGATTAGCACCTTCTTATTAACACTCGACGAGTTAATTTAATTAGCGAACTTGACCTAATTCGACCCTTTAGGCCGTGTAGAGCACTCGGTTTTAGGCGAAGCTTTCTGACCTCTTTTATTATCGTTCTCTATTGTACATCCCGTATCGCTTTGCAAATCTATCTAACCTAATGAATCTAACCTAAGGATTAGGGTAGGCTAGGATATGTAGGTCGTGTTTGGCCGTGTTTTTGTAGTCCTTTTCTCGCTCTCTTTTATCTTTATCTCGTTATTTCGTATCTTGTAATTATTTTTGTTTATCGAGTCGTGTTTTGTAATTTGTTTGTAATTAATTTTCCGTTATCGAGTTAAATGATTTCTAAAAAACCTTAGTCTCGTTTGGTTAGATGGTTGTGCTCCAATTCATGTAAGAGCATAGTAAATCGCATGTTGTTTAAAGCGACATGGCCCGATTTATGCTAATGCATGCTTTGGTGTGTGGCCCTATGTCTAATTCGATAAGATTAAGCGAAAGCACGCATTACGAGGAGTGACCTAAGGCCGTGAGTCATGTAAGCCTTGGGCCACCCCCCCTTGTGCACGTTTTCCTAGGCCGAATTGGCCGTGTAGTGTGTCGTGTATGGTTTTGTGTATAGCGTTGTATTTTAGATCGAGTTGTATCTTTAATTTCTTGTTGTGTCGGCATGAAATGCCTGGGTTGTAATAGGATAGATCCCAACGGCTCCCCCATTCCCCTTAAGCCTTGTTTGTTTCGTTTTATGTGTTGTTAGATCAATCAACCCACATGCTAAATTACAAGTTTGACAAAGTTAGTTTAGTTGCATCTAAAACGACATAGAAATTGTTGTCACATGTTAGGGTTTTAAAACGATGTTTGCATATATCATATATCAAGAGTAGCTACGACCTTGTTTGAAATCCGATACTTGACTTAGTAGAGGCCGTTATCGACGGGCGGGGTTAGGTGTCCTTATGGGCTTCCTAACACGTACCCTCACCCCTTACTCAAGATCTATGGTTTGTGGATCCGTCTAAATACCAATGGATTACGAGAGTCATTCAAATCGAGTGATATAGGGTACAAGTCTTTATCTTTAATTACTCGTAGTCGATTGGCTTTATGCTTTTCGATGAAAGGTGTAAAGTTGACTTGAACGGTTCCAAGTTCCCAAAAAAACTTGGTGGCGACTCTAATTTGTCTTAATTCGATTCGAAAGAACCTCGAGTCGATTATGCCTAGTGTGGATCCCGCGGACGCAGTTCCCGAGGGCGTTGTCCACAGTTTGGCGACTCCGCTGGGGAAAAGAGGACTAGTTACACTTTGTTTCTAGGGTCTTTTCCTCCGAGGTGAAACTTGAAAAGAAAGTATTGGAAAGTAAAACATTACTCGTAGTGCTACGATTCATGCATAAACCCTTAAGGACTTTCCCGGGCCGTCCCAGCGCTTCTTTGTGACGCGTGGGGGGCGACGTCCCACTATGCCAGGAACTTGCACATTGCTTGCTTCCGCTCCGCCTCGTCGTGGTTCTTGATGGTGGGGATGCTCTTCTAGGTACTCTACCTAAAGGCCCTTGCTCTATAAGACCCAAAAAGGATGGAGGGCATAGACCTTCTTGTAGAAGACTTGCCGAGACTTAGATATGTCTAGGAGCATACATCCTTATAGCATGCGAATGACAATGTGCGAAATGAATTTCCCGAGTCTTTTCAAATTTTCCGTATCGATTTCAAAACCGAACTTTTGAACAACTTACTTTCAAAATAGCATGGTTTTAAAAACGCGGAATGCTGCCCAAGTAGGACTAGATTTTTCGGCCCAAAATAAGCTTTTATAGCCGGCATGCTGCCCATTTCAAATCTCATTTTCAAATCAATTATCCGTTTTTTCAAATTCAATCCAAAATGTTTCTCGAACCTTAACCAAGCATGAAATGCGTCGTGTCGTGTCCGGGTCCTGGCCGTGTTTGGCTAGGCGTGTTTCGTTCTAAGTATCTAGAACACGACCCTGTTGGGTCACCCAAGCTCACCTCTTGGGCTTCGAGTCATGTGGGTCAACCAATTGGTCTAGGATAGTCCACAGAAACGTCCAAGCTAGGCCATTTAGGGCATTTCACTTAAACCTATGGGCTATGTTAGTCCAATCACGGGTTTAGTCACACCGAGTCCAATTTAGAATCGAGCTATGACAGCTTGAGTCATGTCGTTTTGTCGAGTCTAAAATGAATCGAGGTCTAAATTCAACCGTGAGTCGAACCCTTTGGTTAGTCAGTCTTAAGCCGAGTCTTTGCTTGAGTCAAGTTGGTGTCGTGTCCTTAAGTGTGCAGGGGCTCTTACTTTTAAATATTGACTCGGTTCGGGGTTTTCTTGTAGAAAGGCCGCCAAAAACCCGACGTCAAGCAATGGAAGATGCTGTTAACAAACTCACTGAGGCCGTGAACCTCATGATGACCAGAATGGATGCAATCGAATCTAAGCTGGGTGAAGATTCCGCTTCATCTACCCCACCTCGATCGATCCGGAGAAACGGTTCAAATTCATTGAAGACCGTCTGAAGCTCTCCCTGGGGAAGAACATCCACTACGAAAATGCTAGGGCCTATGCCCCGATTCAGATAAGTTGCCCACAAACATGGTACTCACTTTGATATCCCAAAGTTTAAGGGCACAGAAGATCCGATCCACCATGTTAAGGCCTATAAGGGGTACTTAGCACTAAAGGGAGTACCTGCTGACATGCTCTCTGAAATTTTCGCCCAATCTCTGGGATGAACACCGAAGGCGTGGTTCTATAATCTGGACCTTAAGAACTTCCCTACCTTCGAAGATATCACGGTGGAGTTTTGTAAGCACTATGCTGACAATGTCGAGATTCAGACCAATATAAGAACGCTAGAGGTTATGACGCAGAAACAAAAGGAAGGCTTTCTTGAATTCCTTGCAAGATGGCGTATTTGAAAGCGTGAAGTTAGCCAAGAAGCTTGTGAAGTTGAAATGGTAGATAAGTTCGTAAAGAATCTACGACCTATTTACCGCAATGCTCTGAAATACCAGAATTTTGGCTCTTTCAAAGAATTGATAAGAATCGGGATAAAGGTAGAAGATGATGTCATAAGGGCAGAGGCTGAAAAGCCGAAAGGGTACCAAGGGGCCTCATCGTTTAAGGCCAAGGCCCCAGCAACGACCCATATTGATGAAGCCATCAATCTCTTAGAAGGGCAATCGAAGAAGCTGCAGCGCCAAGCTCTGGGGATATTCACCGATATCGGATGCACTTATACATACGCTCTCCAAAGGCTCATAGCCCAAGGAAAGCTGAAGCCTATTGGTCCAACTCCGGACCCTCCCGCTGAACAACAAGGCAAATGGTACAAACCAAATGCCTATTGTGCCTTTCATCAAGGGAAAGGCCATGATACTGAGAGATGTTATAGACTGAAGCACGAAATTCAAGACATGATTGAGAACGGAACGCTCCCAATCCCAGCCATAAAACCCAATAACATCACCAATCCATTTGGCAATCACGCCAACTTTGTTTCTGTCGAAGACAGTGTCGATTATTCCCATCTTATCCATAAAATATTTGTGGATTGCTCTAATTTTTTACGAAGCCCGAAGAATGAAATTCAAGTCGGAAGTCTTGCTCTAGAATGTACTCCTCTTGTTAACGAAGTTAATAAAAGACAATTCGGTTCACCAACCTTCATCACTGGCGTAGATCCTCAGAGGACTACCTCGGGATGGAGGCAGACCATCAAAGGGATCATGGACCAGAGCCGAGCATCTAAGTTGACAGCTGAACAAGGGAAAGCTCATGACCAGATTTGAAATTATGAGTCGGGATCTGTTTTCTTATCTTAGTCGAGTCGAGTCTAGGACTTTCTTTTCCTGAAGTTGAGTCGTTTGTTCCGCGATGACCTAGGGTGTGTCCTAGGAATCGTTCCTTCGAGTCTGTTAAGCATTTGTCATTCCAATAAAAGTCGCAGTTTTGTTTCCAAATATGTCTTGTTTCCAATCCGCAATCATTCCAAAACATGATAAAATGCACAACACACTCAAAGGCATCCCTGGGTAGAAATATGTCCCGTTTCAAAACGTAAGGTACAATAGGATTCCGTGTTTGATTCCTTTACCTATTCCATATCTGGCGGTAGAAAACCTCCATCAAAACCAGTCTTATAACAAGCTTTTAGATGATTCTTTGACAAACCCGGACTAGCTCCTTGTTCCCTCTATCGATGACGGAAGGCAAGCCTTTTTCCCATACAATCATCCCCTCTCAAAGAGAGAAGAAACCAAGCCGTTCTAACAAGGAATTGTTAGTTCTGACCCGAGTTAGTTGGCGAAGTCATGTTTTCAAGGTGTATCCATTTGTGACTAGGAGAATGAGTAGAAGACTTTTTTTTCAAAAAGAATGAAAAAATGAGAAAAAGAGAAAAATTGGAAAAATGAAAAAAATGAAAAAATGAAAAAAGAAAAGTGATGAAAGAAAAAGGAAAAAAGAAAAAAAGATGTTGAAGTCATTGCAGAACGCTTTTGGTTGAATGTCGAAGTTACGGAAGCCAGAAGTCAAGTCAAGTACCCATAGTTGAAGTTCAATGGGCGAAGCCCAAAAGCTAAAGTAGTAACCTCTTTACCCTCTAAGTCCTTCCTGAGACAGTTACAAAGGAATAGTTAGGGATTCTGAGAATCAGTCAGCTTGTGTTAGTACACCCAGCCTTTAGGGTCCAGACATGGAAATTTGAACCCACATCATTTTTCAACCCATTTGCACTCGTGGTTCATCAAACCCGAGACACCCATTCCAACCACATCAGCAGCCATAACCCATTGGCCTTAGCACCAGGAAATGATCCTTCAGAATGACGGTCCACTATTCAAGCCTTTTGTTGCCAAGCTTCACATCCCGAAGAACCAAAACTTTTGTACCAACCCTAGACACGAGATTTAACGGTACTTTACAGGCTAGAATGAGATATGACATGATATCTTTGGTGAAACCTTTGAGTGTGTACACACAATCAAAATGCCATGTTTATGCACCATGATCGAACTACGTCGGATTTGATTTCGCTCCACGCGAATACGTAGGCAGTCCTTCAGAATAAGGGATTCAATCCACTCATCAACCAAGTTGTCATCTTGTCGGTTTCTTACGGGTCTTAACCAAGTCCAAATGAAGCCACCTTTGTTTGAGTAGGTCTTAGCACTCGATGTAGGCTAGGATGAGGATATAGGTTCGGATGAATAGTATCGAGTCTTAGAATGAGCTTTATCTAATGCTTTAGGCAAAGATGCTGAGTCACATAGATGTGGGTTTGTGTTGGGAACAGAAAATATGAAAAACCCACTGAAAAAAAGAAGGCGTGGAAGAAAAAATAGTAAAAGCCCGCTGAAAAGAAAGAAGGCGGTGGCAAGAAATGATGAAACTCGCTGAAAATAAAGGAGGCGAGGAGAAGAGTGACAGAATGTTCCCAACAAAAGTCATGTGTGATGTCTAAGTGTTCTCATAAAATCGGTCTGTGTTTAGTGTCTGGGCGAAGCCAACGTTGTTGCTCTGTGAGTTTAATCCTCCTTGTCAATGCCAAGTAATCTTGATTTCCATGTGCCCTCGGGAGCACGCCCATGCCATACGAAATCTTTGTCTCAAGTCCGATGGCCTTGTGATTCCCATTTGCCGTTTTTTTGGCGCCAGAATGGCCAATTTACATTTCTACCCCCAACAAGTCAATAATCGAATTAAAACTCGTGCACACTTACGGTTTTATTTTCCTTTTTTGTTTTACGGTAGCGGGCTACGCCCACGTTTGTTTACGGGTCATACGGAGTGTCTGAGTCGTATTTCCTGCTCACCCGTCAAGGTTCGATTTCAAAATGCCAAAGATTTCAGAATTCCGAAATTTCAAAAACTTTTTGCGACTTATGGGATAGATGATCCAAGTAGTGGTACATTTCAAGTCAAGGTTCAAATCTCAAAGTTCAAAATCAAATTTTGGGTCGACGACCCAACATCCAAGTGATTCATTTCAAATTCAAAATTTGGGTCGATAGCCCAATTATTCAAAATTTTCAACATGTTCAAATTTCGGGTCGATGACCCAGTCTTTCAAACTCAAATTTCGGGTCGATGACCCAACATTCCAAGTGATGTCAAATTCAAAATTCGGGTCGATGACCCAATTATTCAAAATTTTCAAATTCAATTTTCGAGTCGATGACCCAATCTTTCAAATGATCTAATTTTAGGATCGATGATCCAAATGTGCTTATGTGATGATTATTGCTAGTACGTTTTTGTGTTTCAAATGTAGCAAGATATGCTTCAACTGGGGGCTCTAAAGTCTTCGACTTTAGAGCCATTGCAAACTGGGGGCTCTGTGAAGCCGTTGGCTTCAGAGACCATTATCAAGATGTAAAGGATGACATCCACCAATAATTCAATTCAATACAAGAGTATAAAATGGAAGAATTCTGTAGCTGAAAGCAAATGATGAAAGCGGCGGTAACCTCCTCGGAAAGTCCCGTCCCATTTAGACACCTACCAGCAGATGATAAACTTTGGGCAAGTGTCAACAGATGAATTTCGGACAAGTGCCAGCAGATGATAAATTTTGGGCAAATGTCAGCAGATGATGAATTTTGGACAAACGCCAGCAGATGATAAACTTTGGGCAAGTGTCAGCAGCTGCCGAACTACGACGCGGGTTTGATTCCGTCAGAAACGGATACGTAGACGCCCGAGGATAAGGCTCAACCCACCATATATGCAATTTATGGGTCGATGACCAACGATGATAATTCGACGCAACAGAAGCAAGAGTTAATCCCCGACGAGGTTTCAGGTATGATCTCTTCTTATGGCTGGCGAGCTTATATACGCATGTCTAATGGACTATAAACGACCCGCGGAATCCTCAGGTCGAAAGGGAACTGGGGTATACTTTGACTTTCGCCTTGTCCAAGCCTCAGTCAAAGTGGGGGCTCTTTAGATACCCGTATCCGTCGATATTGGAATTTATAGAGAACCCGACAAACACCCGATGATGATAGGACACATGTATTCTTTAGTTGTCATTGTCATTATTTGGGCTCGTTTTACGATGTAGAATGAGCGTTGTCGACGAAGTATTTTATTAATTTAAATGATATTTAAATTAAATGTTTTTTTTAAAAAAAGTGAATTCATTTTATTGTTTTAATTTGAATTTATTTTCTTAAATTTATTTTATTGAAAATAAAATATATTTTTGATTTGAAAAATCATTCATTTTAATGTGTTATTTGATTTGAAAAATCGAATTT
This sequence comes from Silene latifolia, assembly GCF_048544455.1. Classification (NCBI taxonomy): domain Eukaryota; kingdom Viridiplantae; phylum Streptophyta; class Magnoliopsida; order Caryophyllales; family Caryophyllaceae; genus Silene; species Silene latifolia. The sequence goes on from NC_133536.1 coordinate 55,590,375, forward strand.
GAAAGTTGAAAACTCGTTTTAATCACACGTTTTGGAGCTCGATTATAGCTCGGTTTTTGAGCCCGTTTTCTTTACGAGTTGGCACGAATCTCGAGTACACTAACCAACCTAGGCTTCTACCCATCCAACCCCAGTTCGAACCCTCATACCTACGTCCCAAATCACGACCAAAACAGCCCATACAAACACCCCAACCCGCGTTAGCTCTTCCCCTCCTTCAACCCGTTTTGTGTGCTTCAAAGCTTGACCCAAACCCGCCACAACCAACCCAATTCTTGCTCCTCATTACCCACAACAACCCATCACTAAACCCACCACGATACCCATCCAATTCCCGTCCCAAATACTCCATAAACAGCCCGCAAATAACACAAGCAGCCCCCCCTGTTTTGCGTGCTCAAACCCGAGTCCAAAACCCGCTCCAAATACCACTTAAACCCGTGCCCATTAACCCTAAATCATACTCTAGTATCGTACCCATATTACCTTAGCTTAACCACCAAGCAAAAACCCCATACAAACCCTATAAACCCCACGAAATAGCTGATGGACAGCAGCTATGCAAACCGAGCCCGACTGCTTGTTGCTCTCTTAAACCCTATTCTAACTCCCTATAAATACCTCCCCTCTGCCATACTTTCATTCCTGGAAGTTCTCCATACATACTACCATGACTCACAAGCATTAAACTCCAGAAATAAACCCTAATTGCCTCTCAAAACCCTCGACAAAACCGAGACATCCAAACTGAAACAGTTTGTGTCTCTCTCGAAATACAATTCGTTTCCCCTTCAAATCTCCATTAAAATTCGAGTTTCTTATTCCTAATTAACCACATAACATCCATCTACATCTTAGACAAAGATTCACGAGCCAAATTGACCTTGAGAGTACACGAATCCCCTCGAAAAACAGAGTGTCATACACTCTGTTTTCGCGGCTTTTCCTGTCTGTCTAGTTCTGTTTGTGCTCGTTTTTCGTGCCCAATAGTTCAGAACGATCAGGGTTTGTTTTAAGATCTTTATTCTACTCTATTTCTAGTTTTCAAAACATCTTTTAAATCTAATTTTCACCATGAAACGAGTGAGAAATTGCAGTTTGAAAGTTGCTGTCCAGATTTACAAAAAACGTGTTGTTTGCTTTGTTCCTTCGTCGACGACGGCCTCTCGAGATAAAATCTACGATCGATTACGACCCAAGACGGTGTCAACGATACATGTAGGTTGAGGGTGCATCAAATCCTCCTCTTCTCCCTTTTATTTCGTTCTTTTTATGTTTGTTTTTTATTGTTTCGTTTTACATTGTTTATCGTTTTGTTTATCGTTTGATATCGTTAACTATGAAACTAGTTTAGTCCGAGTATGAGTTAAAGTACCACCATGAACACCCGCGTTGACTTGAGATGGGAAATAAATTCGCCACATCGGTCGGTCGTATCCCCCGTCTCATTTACATATCCTCGTGTTCAAGGTAGGGCATTAATAAAACGAATTCTAACTCCGTTCCTCGCTTTTGACCCCTCGTTTGTTTCGTTCAATTCGACCTACCCTAGGACCCTTCGCATGTTAGTTCAACCTCTTATTGTTAACATATGACTCATTTAGACGACATTAAATCGATTTAATAACCTAATTAGACATGTTAGGGTGCTTCGACGCAAGCATTAAAATCGGTCAACAATTCTCTAATCTAATTGAATGCATCTCTCTTTTCACATGATTTCTCGCTAGTATAAGAGTGCGTGATTAGCACCTTCTTATTAACACTCGACGAGTTAATTTAATTAGCGAACTTGACCTAATTCGACCCTTTAGGCCGTGTAGAGCACTCGGTTTTAGGCGAAGCTTTCTGACCTCTTTTATCATCGTTCTCTATTGTACATCCCGTATCGCTTTGCAAATCTATCTAACCTAATGAATCTAACCTAAGGATTAGGGTAGACTAGGATATGTAGGTCGTGTTTGGCCGTATTTTTGTAGTCCTTTTCTCGTTCTCTTTTATCTTTATCTCGTTATTTCGTATCTTGTAATTATTTTTGTTTATCGAGTCGTGTTTTGTAATTTGTTTGTAATTAATTTTCCGTTATCGAGTTAAATGATTTCTAAAAAACCTTAGTCTCGTTTGGTTAGATGGTTGTGCTCCAATTCATGTAAGAGCATAGTAAATCGCATGTTGTTTAAAGCGACATGGCCCGATTTATGCTAATGCATGCTTTGGTGTGTGGCCCTATGTCTAATTCGATAAGATTAACCGAAAGCACACATTATGAGGAGTGACCTAAGGCCGTGAGTCATGTAAGCCTTGGGCCACCCCCCCTTGTGCACGTTTTCCTAGGCCGAATTGGCCGTGTAGTGTGTCGTGTATGGTTTTGTGTATAGCGTTGTATTTTAGATCGAGTTGTATCTTTAATTTCTTGTTGTGTCGGCATGAAATGCCTGGGTTGTAATAGGATAGATCCCAACGGCTCCCCCATTCCCCTTAAGCCTTGTTTGTTTCGTTTTATGTGTTGTTAGATCAATCAACCCACATGCTAAATTACAACTTTGACAAAGTTAGTTTAGTTTCATCTAAAACGACATAGAAATTGTTGTCACATGTTAGGGTTTTAAAATGATGTTTGCATATCATATATCGCAGTAGCTACGATCTTGTTTGAAATCCGATACTTGACTTAGTAGAGGCCGTTATCGACGGGTGGGGTTAGGTGTCCTTATGGGCTTCCTAACACGTACCCTCACCCCTTACTCAAGATCTATGGTTTGTGGATCCGTCTAAATATCATTGGATTACGAGAGTCATTCAAATCAAGTGATATAGGGTACAAGTCTTTATCTTTAATCACTCGTAGTCGATTGGCTTTATGCTTTTCGATGAAAGGTGTAAAGTTGACTTGAACGGTTCCAAGTTCCCAAAAAAACTTGGTGGCGACTCTAATTTGTCTTAATTCGATTCGAAAGAACCTCAAGTCAATTATGCCTAGTGTGGATCCCGCGGACGCAGTTCCCGAGGGCGTTGTCCACATGTGGGGTAGTGTGATTAAAATAAGTATAAAACTTGGGAAATTCCCACTTGTACCCCTCTGGTATGAGCTAATCCCACTTGTACCTCTACTTTTCAGAAACGCACACTTGTACCCTCCAACTTCCTAGTTATTCTCACATATACCCCTTAAGTATAGTAAATGATGAATATTGAGGATGAAGTGTGGTAAAAGGGTAAAACATGAACGTTGAAGATGAAGTGGAGGCATATAAAAATGAATTTGGAGGGGAAAACGATGTTTGTTGGGGAGAAAACAAATATTTCAATTAAAGTATCATATTGTTTACATAGCCCTTAACATCGTACGTAAGGGTACTTAACACTTCTTCCTCGCTTCATAATGACCAGCGAGAATTCACTTAACGTCTTAGTTGTCGGTGCTTAGTATTATGATGTTGGAGTGTTGACTTTCCTTAAAAGTAAGGGTACAAGTGAGACTAGTCTATACTTGAGGGGTATAAGTGAGAATAACTAGTAAATTGAAGGGTATAAATGGGCTTTCATGAAAAGTAGGGGTACAACTCGGATTAGCCTATAGCAGAGGGGTACAAGTGGGAATTTCCCATAAAACTTTATTAAATAAGGAAATAGGGAAGGTATTGTGAATAGATGAAAAAGGAAAGAGGGAAGGTTTTGTAGAATAGGAAGGAGTACTATTAGATTCGCATTTTTTTTTTTGTTCTTAACAAAATGACTTTACCATTATGATCTCTTATAGAATATCCTAAGACAGCTTTTCCCATCTATTTTTGATCCATCAAAATTTAGCTTTAAAAACTCATTCTAAGGTTTTTCCCACCATATATCTTCCTTACTAGTGGTATTTTTACCTGACTCGTCTTTCTTAGGATTGTTGAAATCTTTATGCATAGACTCATTCAAGATCTTAATATTATTACCGCATAAAAGATTAAGTTTGCTGATATTAAAATGAACATTATTAAAGATAATGTCATTTCTATAAAACCATGCATTCCACCAAATAAAAATGATTTTAATAAATTCAATTTTTGGAATTAAGTCTTTGAGATAATTGAGTTTCATTAGAAAACTTTGACTTGAAATATTATCATAAATTGCTAAAAAATTGTTAAAGTTAATAATGTTCATATCTTTGAAAACTAAACCAATCAAGGGACATTCGAAAAAGATATGATCCCTGTTTTCAACAGGATGGTTGCACAAAACACAATGAGGTGGGACATTAATATGACTTTTAAGTAGCCTATCTTTTCGTAGGGAGGCCGCCAACACAAGTTTTCCAAAGAAAAAATTTAAACTTTGGAGATATATTCAATTTCCAAATCCGGTAAAATTCACATTTTTTAAGACTTTGGTCGAACAAACCTTGTGCTAACCATGTTGCTGTTTTGGTGGAGAAATTTCCATCCACAGACAACTCCCAAATGAGAGTATCTGTAATATCATCATGCAGTAGTGGAATATTAGTTATCTGATTAACAATATCGTTATCTACTAAGTCGGCTAACTTGTAACATCCCATTTGTCTATTAGGGGTTATGAAATCTTTAACCAAAAGATTAAGGTCACGAGTACTATCAACATCAATATTGTTGGTAAGAGGATAAGAAAATACCCAGTTATCAGACCAAAATTTAATTTTGCTACCACTACCTACCTGTCTTCTCAACCCTTTTCTAAACGGAGTCCGAAGACTCATAAGTTTATGCCATTGCCAATAAGAGACAGAATTAGGCTTATGATCAACAAGTGAACAATTTCTCAAGTATTTTTTAGTTATCACTTTCACCCATATACTTTCTTTATCCATAAGGATTTTCCACAAAAGTTTCATTTGAAGAGTTTTATTAGCCACTTCAAAAGATTTAGGGACTCTGTGGTTGGGGATATTCAAGAAAGGGTAAGGGAATCAAAGTTAGTGATGTCCTTTGTTGATGTTTGTTTGACACAAACAAAGAGAATGGAATCCCATTCCTTACCCTCAACCTCCTCTAATTCCTTACTCCTTACCCCCCAAGGGAATGGATTCCCTTTCCCCTCCAACTCACTTACCTATCCACCACATTGTCACTCACCACCTCTTAACTGAAAACACCACAATAGCCTCCCTGTTGTTGGACCCCACTTCCTCGCCGTCGCTGTCACCTCCTCTAACACCCACCACCACCAGGCCACCACGATGGCAACCTTGCCGTCTGCACCTCTTAACACCCACCACCACTAAACCCACCATGACACCATCAACACTTGGCACCATATACTAGTGACTGCCTCAAACGATGCCAAAATTATCACCACCACCTGGCTTCATCTTCTCCGCCCCATCATCGTCGTCCTCGTGCCATCGTCGGCGTTGCCCTCCACTACTGTTATAACCATCACCACTATCGCGTCGCACCCCCTTTACTCACCTAGTAAGACGACCCCTTCGAGGGTGGGTGGTGATTTATGTGGTATGATACGTGGGTGGATTGAGTTTGGTGAGGATGTCGGTGGTTGGTGGTCGATCTGGCATAGAGGTGGTTGTCAATGCCGGCGCAAAATGAGGTTGTCGGCGACAGAGTAAAGGTGGTCGCCAGCAAGAGTTGTAGAGGGGTTAGTTTTTTCAGGTTTGATGGTCGTGGGTTTTGGTGTTTAAAATCACTGATACGAGTATTTTTTATATTTATTTTATGGATCTTAATTCTTAAACCAAACAACTACAATTATCAAAGGGTATCCCACTCCTTTCCCTTTGTAACCCTTTCCTGATTCGATTCCCTTTCCCTTTCCCGAACCAAACGCCCCCTTAATTCCTAGTCCGCTAAACAACTTTGGTAAACAAACTTTATGCCAACTAATCAAATTAGGAGAACGGTGGGAAAGATTCTTATTCCACAAAAAGTCTCTATTAATTTTATCTAATTTATTATGGATCCATGAAGGAAGAAGGAAGTGTTGTATTTGAAAAGTTCCCTTCACGGCTAAATTACCATTGACAAGAACCAATCTACCTGCTTGCGATAATAAATTCGCTTTCCATTTCGATATTTGAGTGCAAGAAGATTGAATAATACTATCGAACGTATTTTTAGTTACTCTGCAATCAATTATAGGGCATCCTAAATACTTGTCCAAATGAGCTTCCTAGTTCATACGAAAAATTCCTCTAAAGGATTCCCGACAATAACGATCAATATTTCTAGTGCATTGAAAAGTCGATTTGTCAAAATTAACAAATTGTCCCGATATTGTGCAAAATTTATCTAAAATAGACTTAATGGTTCTACAACGCGGGATAGATGCTTTAGCAAAAATGATAGTGTCATCCGCAAAGGTAAGAAATGAAATTTTCTCCACCCGCGGTCCAATTATAATACCAATATCAATAGAACTAAGATCACTGCTTTTTTGTAGGGATCTTGCCAAAATGGGTCTGCATGTCGAATACCTCGAGTGAGTGTAAAAAGGTCTCCCGGTGTTCCGTTTACTAACCTCGAGAAAGATGTTGAACTATGTATTGATTAAATGTTATTCTATACTGAATTATAACTTCATGTATGTAGAATGTGTAAGTTTTATAGTCTAAAATTAACATGTTCTAGTCTCATAATGAACATGTATCAACTGAATGCGGAAGCGATAAAAGAGATCGATTACTTACCTCCAGCCATTGCTTGAAATTATTAATCCGTCTTAGTGAATAACCCAATTTCTTATGCCCCAAATCTGACTTGGCTTCCAATCCCTCAACTTCACAATTTAGATGGTGTATTTCTTAATGAGGTAGGCTTGGTGAACCTTAATCAGAATAAATATGTTCCCCCCTTATATAGACTCTTGCTATCAAAGAGTCAACTGAACAGTTTCCTAAATTGTGAGTGGTAACTTATGGGAGATAATAGTGGAAACAGAGTCCTAGGTAAATTCCACCATACAATGGAGCAACTTAATTTCCATAAAATAACTTAATTAAATATTAATATAATACTTATTTGATTTATGGAAATATCTTACATTCTCCCACTTGGTCCATTTAACAAGAGACACAACATATGGATCATGGCGACGAATTCTCTTAGAGCAAGAATTAATCTTCCATGTATCACAATATATCAAGTCACTCACACCACACACATTTAACTTAATGAGTAAACCCCACGTTTACTCGAGGTTCAAACAAAATGATATTTCTCAACATTACTTTATAAAAATGCGCATATAAATTCAAAAGAGAAAATATCCAACTTAATAAAAGTTTCTTACAAAAACTTAATGAATGTACTACATAATGGAACCAAGTCCCATTCTCACTACATGATCCTTGAAAGTCTTAATTGGCATGCCTTTAGTCAAGGGATTTGCAATCATCAAATCCGTGCTAATGTGTTCAATGATCACTTACTTTCTTTTCCTGAACACGCTCCTTTATGGCTAGATACTTTATGTCAATGTGTTTACTTCGACTTCCACTTTTATTATTCTTAGCCATAAACACAGCAGCTGAATTATCATAATACATTCTCAGTGGCCTACAAATAGAGTCAATAACTCTAAGCCCAGATGTGAAACTTTTCAACCAAACACCATGTGAGGTAGCCTCAAAACAAGATACGAACTCAGCCTCCATAGTAGAAGTAGCCGTCAAGGTGATACCGTCGTAGAGTACCAAAGATAAATTTATAATCCAAACTACTACTATAGCTAGTGGCAGTAGGGTCGAACTACAGAGAGGCGATGCAATCAATAGTTGTCTAATTTTAGTCTAAAGTAACAGTTGTGAGGGGGGGTTTGATTTGAATAAATCTATGACTGGAGGCAATAATAAAAACTGAACTAAAACAAATAAATGAGCAATAGATGAAAATAGATGAAAAAAAATATGAAAAGGGATGCTAAGATGGTCGGTTCACTGCAGTTTTGACGGCGGCAACTCTAAGCAAACTGTTTTAGGCATGTTAGACGGGAAAATAAAAAGTCCTCTCGGTCCAATTTAACAGGTAGCAACCTTTCGGCCTAAGCTACGGGTCCCTAAGTCTCAGTAATACTAACTTTCGCTCTTGATTAATGATACTTAAAGCCTAAATTAACTTATCTCTCGATCTCATTAATTTAGTCGTCTTAATTAGGTAGTCTATTTCCCTTCCCATCTTTCGATCTGTCGGGTCGGTCAATTCCCAGGCATTCAACTAGTCGCGTGCACTCGATTCGCCAAATATAGCAATTAAATTAAATAAGACGTAGCTAGTCTAACACGCGGTGGTCGATCGACCATGTAGGTCGGTCGATCGACCATGTAGGTCGGTCGATCGACCAGAGCTCGATAACAGGTCGCCTAAGTCGAAACCATCTAACCTACAGATCCCCTACATCTTAGCACGAAGGATTTAGCTACTCATGATGGTGATAATAACAACAATAAAATTAACAAATAAAGCAATCGAATTCATAATTAAATTAACTAAATAAATAACTAACATGAAACGATAATTTGGCTTTGGGAAATCTACACTAGCAATTCTAAACTATGAACGAATTAAAGCAACGAAACTGAACAAAAGAACAGAAGAATACCGTAAGAAGAATTGAAGAGGAAAGACCAAAACCAAATGCGGAAAGTAAACTTTATTTGACGAAAATTATTCTAAACTAATGGAATAAACAAAATTCAACCTTTTTCTGATGAACCCTAATTAATTCGATGATTCTAGTAGCAGGAAGGAGTTTTTTTATATAGAAGTATCACGTAACTTTTATTCCTAAAACCTAATTACAATGGGCTTTCTAATTCTCGTCTTTTCTTTTCACGGCAAAAACACGGTGTGGTCGATCGACCACAAGGACCAGTCGATCAACCAAACCTCAGTAAACAGTAGCTTCTGATCTTATTTAGGAATCGCGCCCTGGTCGATCGACCATGTGGGTCAGTCGATCGACTGCATTAGCTGGTACTTTGCTCCAAAAGCCTCGTAAAGTTGTCTTTCAGGCCTCGATACGCGCACCAAGTTTGCTTCCCGAGTCTTTACTCCATGTCAAATGCAATGTTAGGTATTCGGGGATGGATTCGGCTCGATTTCCGCTGGATTCTTCACATTTCTGCAATATTACACAAAAACACGAAAGTAGACGGAAATAGGGAAAATAGTAACATAAACTACATAATTGAGCTCTGAAATGTGTGTAAAATAGGGTGTAAAACATCATATTTAGGACACGCATCACAAGATTTGCTTCACACTCCTCCATGACACAGCTCTATCAGCTAGCATAAACACATATCCTAATGTGGATTTAAGTGAATCTATGCAACCAGCGTAGTCGGAGTCTACTTCAAGATTCTCAGTCCGTCTAAACATAAGCATGTAATCCTTAGTACCTTGAAGGTATCTCAACACTTTCTTTGTAGCCTTCCAGTGATCAAGTCCTGGGTTACTCTGATATCTTCCTAAAACTCCAACCGCATATGCAATGTCAGTTCTAGTACAGACCTGAGCATACATAATGCTACCAACAGCTGAAGCATATGGAATATTCTTCATTTGTTCTTTTTCAATGTCATTCCTAGGACACTGGTCCAAGCAGAACCGGTCACCTTTCACAATTGGTACTACACTTGGTGAACAATCTTTCATCCTGAATCTTTCAAGTACTTTATTGATATAGGCCTCTTGAGACAACCCCAAAATGCCTCGAGATCTATCTCTATGGATCTTAATGCCAATGACATAAGATGTCTCACCCATATCCTTCATATCAAAATTACTTGAAAGCAATTGTTTCACCTCATGTAGCAACCCTTTATCATTGGTTGCTAGCAAAATATCATCCACATACAACACTAGAAAACAAACTTTACTCCCACTGACCTTAAGATATATACATTGATCTGTTATATTTTCTTCGAAACCAAATGAAGAAATAACTTCATGGAATTTCTTATACCATTGGCGGGAAGCTTGTTTTAAACCGTATATGGACTTATTTAGCTTACAAACCAAATGCTCACCATCTTTAGAGAAAAATCCTCCAGGTTGTTTCATATAAACCTCTTCCTCTAAATCACCATTGAGAAATGCTGTTTTCACATCCATCTGATGTAACTCGTAATCAAAATGAGCTACTAATGCCATGACAATTCGAAAAGAATCTTTCTTTGATACAGGAGAAAAAAGTCTCTGTGTAGTCAATTCCTTCCCTTTGAGTGAATCTTTTAGCAACGAGTCTTGCCTTATGTCTCTCGATGTTTCCAAGTGAATCTCTTTTAGTCTTATAGACCCACTTGCACCCAATAGGCTTTACACCATCAGGCAATATAACGAGATCCCAAACTCCATTAGATACCATAGAATTCATCTCATGTTTCATAGCATTCATCCATAAGTTAGAATCTGTAGAACTTTCGGCTTGTGAAAACGACATAGGATCATTATCAGCTCCAACATTATAATCCAATTCTTATAGATATACTTCATAATCATCAGGAATAGCCGATCTCCTTTCACGAATAGATCTTCTTAATGGAACTTGTTCATCCTCATGGTGAACCTCTTCCTCATTATGATCTACCATATTTTCATCGACATTTTGTGGAATTTCTATCACTGGTTGTGTAACACTCGATTGAACTTGAGGAGTGTGAATGACAACCAATCTGTCACTTGAATCAAAGGGTGGCCAGGACAATGTCCTGAATTAGGTCACTCCCACTGATCAAGTCATTCTCAAGAAATTTAGCATTTCGTGATTCCACAATCCTTGTACTATGAGATGGACAATAAAACCTATAACTCTTAGACTTTCCGGCATATCCAATGAAATACCCACTAATAGTCCTTGGATCAAGTTTCTTTTCTTGTGGATTATACACTCTCACTTCTGACGGGCATCCCCAAATGCGTATATGTCTCAAACTCGGTTTCCATCCCTTAAATAATTCAAAAGGTGTCTTAGACACAGCCTTGGAAGGAACCCGATTTAATATATACGATGCCGTCTTAAGAGCATCAACCCATAAAAATAAAGGAAGTTTAACATTACTTCTCATACAACGCACCATCTCAATTAATGTCCTATTTCTTCTTTCTGCTACACCATTCTGATCTGGAGAACCAGGCATAGTGTATTGGGCAACAATCCCATGCTCTTGAAGAAATTTAGCAAATGGACCAGGTGCTTGTCCATTCTCAGTGTATCTACCATAATATTCACCACCTCTATCAGATCTCACAATCTTAATGCGCTTACCGCATAGGTTCTCTACTTCAGCCTTAAACAATTTAAAGGCATCAAAAGCTTCATCCTTAGAACGAAGTAAGTAAAGATACATATAACGTGAGTAATCATCAATAAAGGTGATAAAATATTTTGGATCATTTTCATGTCCGGACAACAAATATCCGTATGTATGATTTCTAATAGGCTAGAACTCCTCTTTGCACCTTTCTTAGACATGTTAGTTTGCTTACCCTTAATGCAACTAACACAAGTATCAAAATCAGTAAAGTCTAAAGTATCAAGTACTCCATCCTTTACTAATCTTTTTACCCTCTCAATGGAGATATGTCCCAATCTCCGGTGCCACAAAATAGAGGAATTCTCTTTCATAATACAACGTTTTAAACCAGCATTGACATGCATAGAATTATGAGTAATATTATTTTGCAGTTCAAGACGATATAAATTATCAGACAAAATACGATAACCAATAATTTCAGAATTTATGAGAATACTGAATCCATAGTCTGAAAAATTAAAGGTAAAACCCAAAGGTACAAGTCTTGATACTGAAATCAAATTTCTAGAGAAATTCAGAACATAAAATGTCTTTTCCAAATGTAAAATAAAACCACTACTTAATATTAAACTGCATGTCCCAATGGCCTCCACATGTGAACTAATCTGGTTTCCTGAATAGATTGAAAGTTCACTGGCCACTGGTTTCCTTAGGTTTGTCATACCCTGCAAGGTATTCGAAACATGAATTGTAGTTCCAGAATCAATCCACCATGTATTATGATTAACATTAACCATATTAGATTCATAACAAACAAACGCATGAAAATTATCTTCTTCTTTAGCCAAGCCTTAAACTTAATGCAGTCTATCTTCATGTGTCCCTTCTTTTTACAGAAGAAACCCGTAGACTCCTTCTTAATGGCTGGCTCAGCTGAAATCTTTCCCTTTCCCTTATCTTTAGTGTGACCCTTTTGCCGCTTTGAAGAAGAAGCAACAGTAAGGTTCACCTTTTCACCTTCCTCCATTAACAGTCTGCCCTCCTCTTGAACACACATGGCCATAAGTTCATTAATTGACCATTTATCCTTATGTGTGTTGTAAGAGATCTTAAAAAGGAGCATATTTTAGAGGAAGAGTGCATAAAATGAAGTGCACAAGGAAAGTGTCAGACATGGTAACTTCCAAAGTCTTAAGTTGGGCTTCAATATCCCTCATGCGCATGATATAATCACGCACACCTTTAGTCTCGGTGAGCCTCAAAGATGAAAACTGCATTATTAAGGTACTAGCAAGAGCTTTATCAGAAGTTGCAAACTGCTCATCGATGGCCTTAATTAGATCTTTAACTTTAGTATGCTGATCGACAGAACCACGAATACTAGCACACATTCTGGTCTTTATGAACATAATAGAGAGACGATTAGATTTCTCCCACTTTTCATAAAGATCAGTTGTTTCTTTAGTTACTTTAGGTGGTTCGTCTTTCCGAATAGCATAATCAATATCTAACCATCCCAACTGCAGTAGCATTCTCTCTTTCCAGACCTTATAATTATCACCATTCAATTCAGGAATGTCAAATTTAACATCAATAGAACTCCCAGGTAAAATTGCTACAAATATAATAAATAACATGCTTATTACAAAAAATAGAGACTTTAAAATTTATCATGTTTTACCAATGTAAATCATGCTCAAATATGAAATCTAGTGACATAAAACTTGCCTGTGGGCTAAAGTTCTACTCAATTAGATACATAAAAAATTTAACTTTATGACAATACTATCAAACCATATGCATCTCTTAACTCCTGTGGGTAGATTAAGAAACAAGATTCAATATATCATCCTAATTAGTCATACAAATACATATAATAAGATTACTGTGAGTAAGTCTCATTATATTACATACGACTAATCACAAATAACGTCTAGTTTCCACATGTGATCCCTAAATAAAATTTCGATTAATTAGAGATGCTGTGGCTAAACTCTAACTATCAAAATTTTGAACCACTCGACATTAAAATACTTTAATTTATATACCAAACCCTATGTATATAAGAAAAAATTACATGACCAAAAAGATTTCATCGGTCTCCCTCCATATGAACACGCATAGAAAGTAAATAAGTAATTGCGGTAAAAACTTAAATACATTCAGCATGTGTACAATAATTTATTCACAAGACCAATGCATACACAATGAAACTAGGAATGAGATACCCGCAAAAGCCTGCAAAACTTATATGCAAGATACTCTACCCATAAATCGAGATTTGCTGCTCATATTAATAAAACCAACAGTGCAAGATTTATAAGGGGCACATGATTGTCATCAGCAAACTCAAAGCAACTCCTTGATAAGAAAGGTGGAATTAGTGACGCAATAAAAATGACTGAGAGACAATCAATTAATTATACAATATATGATGGTGGACGTGCTAGCAATAAGACGCCCAAAATAAAAACCAAATTGTATATCCAAATAAAGCCGCAGTAATACAAATTTCCCAATTATAAGGCAGAATTATATCTAACCTATTGAATACAAAATATTCAACAAGACGGTGAAATTTTTAATTAAGCAAGGCAGAGACGATTACTCGCTCTGATACCAACTGTAAGTGTTATAGTCTAAAATTAACATGTTCTAGTCTCATAATGAACATGTATCAACTGAATGCGGAAGCGATAAAAGAGATCGATTACTTACCTCCAGCCATTGCTTGAAATTATTAATCTGTCTTAGTGAATAACCCAATTTCTTATGCCCTAAATCTGACTTGGCTTCCAATCCCTCAGCCTCACAATTTAGATGGTGTATTTTTTAATGAGGTAGGCTTGGTGAACCTCAATCAGAATAAATATGTTCCCCTTATATAGACTCTTGCCATCAAAGAGTCAACTGAACAGTTTCCTAAATTGTGAGTGGTAACTTATGGGAGATAATAGTGGAAACAGAGTCCTAGGTAAATTCCACCATACAATGGACCAACTTAATTTCCATAAAATAACTTAATTAAATATTAATATAATACTTATTTGATTTATGGAAATATCTTACTGTACAATAATTATAAGAGTAAATTATCAATTACACTCACGCTTAATCCACTTTTTTACCCTTACTCCCACGTCAATTTTTTTTTTTTAAATTTACACTCAAATTATTTGTTCAGATTATATTTTGTACCCAATACCATTTTCAGGCCATATTTCCGTCAAAATTCAAAATTTTTGACGATCCAATTTAATTTTTCCCATTTTCACCATTAAAAAGTTTATCACGTTAAAATAGAGCCGCTTGATAGTCCCTAAACATGTTTCATGTTTTGAGTACTAGACAAACATCATGTATAAATTGCCCTTAAAAGATCCAGGTTTCAAAAAGAGATTAAATTCAGGATTGTGTCACAATCTTCAGATTCGAATATATCTGATTCAAAATTAGTTTTGAGTTTAAAGTATGCAAACGACATTGGTTGAATTGATAAACAAGTTTTGATTGTTCATTGTTGCTGTAGCAAATACATATTAGCGTGTTTTGGAGTTGCCCAAAGACAAACTTCACATCAACTTCTCGGCAGTTGGGGTTTTGGTCTAGGCCCTATTCTTTCGGCTCAAAGGAGCTGAATTGAACTTAATGAAGCCGAGCTGAAGTGCGATAGAATTATGAACAGTTGAATATTATTGAATTGCATAATAATACATGAAGGATGAGTACAATATATATAGTAGAGATAAGCTAGGATTACAAGGATTGCTACGGAAGACATGCCTAATTACAAACAGATACGGAACGATGTATTCCTAAATTATAAATATATACGGAGCTAAATTATAGAAACGAATAACTGAGAAGATATTTCCAACTGAGAAGATATTTCTTTTACAAAGTGAACTTAATTGAATGGAACTGAGCTAAATTAAATAGAGCTTAGGTAAGAGTTAATTTGAGAAGAGATGGGTTGAATTAAAATAAAAAAAAACTCAACTGAACTAAATAGGGCTGAGCAAAAATGAAACGAGTTAAAATTAAGCCAGAAAGAACATGGCCTAATTACACCAACGATCCTGGTATTATAGCATGCGTTTCTCAATTCGGGTTTTAAATTTAAAAGGCATTTTCCTTATGTTAAATGGCGATTCAGCGATTCTAAGACGAAGTTGCAATTCACATCAGCAAACCTTACACAAATCACTTTAAGGAAAATCAAATAGTGGAAAATGAGAAAGAAGAATAAAGGAGAGAATGAATGAGGAGAAAGAACCTATATGCTTAATAAAAGACGAAGTAAAGGCAAAATCGTCAAAAAGTTTAACTTTTGACGGAAATATGGCCTGAAAATGGTATTGGGTGCAAAATATAACCTGACCAAATAATTTGGGTGTAAATTTTAAAAAAAAAAATTGTCGTGGGAATAGTTGTAAAAAAGTGGATTAAGCGTATATGTGTAATTGATAAGTTACTCTAATAATAATGTACGACCGTCTCATGGGGTGAGACCGGGTTACACTATAATTTATGGTATAATGTAAGCTGTACTGTAAAACTAGTTTTAAACCCGTGCAAAAAATGCACGGGTCGTATAACAATTGTTATTATTAAATACATGCGCATAAAAATGAGCGTGATCAAATGTGCAATGTCGTGACAATATAAATAGTTCACTATTGAAAATTCGACGTACATATAATTTCAGTTACTATTTACTAATCACTATCATACGAAGCAAATAATGCTACAAATGTATAAATAATTTAAAACTTTATTAAATACTCGGAAATTTCATTGTAAACTACGATGATTGTCATACTCGATGTACGCTTATTATTGTCGCAAATCAATATCTTCAGGCCTTGTTTGTTTGTAACCCTGGAGATAGGCACATAAAAGTATCCATGAGACCATGACTGAAGACCGGTTTTGGAATATAAATGCTCACTTTAGATAAGAACTGCCATGACTTTTGCTTATTGTCATCGCAAAACAAATAACGATGGGGATTGCCTTCTATTGAAGTGGACTTAAAATTCACTGGAATATGAAGGATAAGTGTAATGCGGACAATATGCAGTCTATCACCGTCATGGCTCCAGTAAAAACTATACACCTAACTACGCGAGTCCCTAAATCTATCACTTTTAATATAAAATTAAATGCATTTAATACGGGTTATATGTACGAAAGATAAGTACCGAGTAAGTTGATAAAATAAATTTGAAATTTGGTAAACGCTGAAGCGTGTATAGTTAAAGTTTAACCTAACCCAACTTGTCATTTTGAAGGTCACGTCCGACAAATCTTGACTTAGGACCCAATTAGGCCGAAATAATACGTTAATTTAGGTTGAAATACCACCGATTCCCTGGATCAAAGACAAATGTATCTTAAATGTGAATGTAAAACATATCAGTCACTAATATAATTTTTAAAAAGCTAATATTTATATATATATATATATATATATATATATATATATATATATATATATATATATATATATATATATATATATATAAAATTTTGAAACCCATAGGGGTAAGAATATCATTAAGCCAACACGAACAAACGTTCAACTACCTCGGGTGGTAGTGTATCCGTCCAGACCATCCTATCAACACCTATTAATAAAACATGTGCTAATTCATAGGCTATCCCATTATTACTCCTACTAGTAAAAGACCAAACAACCGAATTAAACGAATTACAAAGATGTAAAATATCATCGAGAACAAGAGAGAACATGCTTCGCCGCGTCTTTCTTCGCTTCAGCGCTTCGATAACTTGAGAGCAATCACTTTCCACCATGACCCTACTATGCCCCGCCTTTACCGCTTCTTCAAGACCATCCAGAACCGCAAAAACTTCCGCCACGTGAGGATCCCACCCTTCCTTCCGTCTATGCGCTAGTCCCCATAACACCTTACTCGTACTGTCCCGACAAACCACACCCACTCCAACACCCACCCCGTCCTTCACACCGGCATCCACATTAATTTTAACCCTTCCCAACTTCAGAGCTTGCCATCCCACCATCCCTTCATTCTGACCAGCCTGCACCCCTACTTCGCCACACCTCACCCGGCTCATCCTCTCCCCTTCCACCTCCTCCATCACCCTCCAAACACGGCTCAAAATGTCGCTCACCTATGCCCTTCCCCCTTCGAACACCACCCGGTTCTGTGCTTCCCAGAGTGCCCAGCAACCCACCATCATCAACCCATACTCCCTCTTATCCATGTCCCGCCAACACCCTTCCACCCACTCCCGAATCCCCATGAGGTCAGCCGCATCCTCCTTCACCAAATTCAACCCCTCCCACACCCCCGTAGCAACCCAACAATCGCGAAACAAATGGACACTAGACTCAACTTGACTCTGACACAAAGGACATAAAACATCTATATGACCGACTCGATGAGATAATTTTACCTTTGTCGCAAGCGCATTATTGCACATTTGCCAGAAGAACAATTTAATCCGAGGCCATACTTGAACTTGCCATAGATTGTTCCATATCCACTTACTGCGTTACCAAGTAGACGGTTCCGAAACTGAGAAGTCCCCCCTGCAAGAAGCTTATATGCTGATTTAACCGTATAATCCCCATCTCTTTCCAAGCTCCAAAACCACGAATCCTCCCTCCGCTCTCGAGTCAACTGGATATTACGCACTCGTTCTTGTTCGAAAGGCAACAAAACTGACGCAAGCTTTTGCTCGTCCCAACCGGTACCATCGCTAGACATCAACTCTGCCACCTTCGTCGTATCCCCACCTCCCATGCACGGCGACACCACTCTACCCGTTTGAGTGCCTAGAATCCAAGCATCCCGCCATATATATGTCCCCATACCATCTCCAATGCGACGCCTTAAACCCATCTCAACCACCTCCCTTGCTCCAAATATACCCCTCTATGTGTAGCTCGGGTTATGACCCTATTCCGCTCCAAGAAACGAGTTAGCACTATAATACTTCCCCCGCATGAGCTGCGCCCAAAGGCAATCTGGCGATGTAAGAAGCCGCCAAACTTGCCTGACAAGAAGGGCCTGATTTGAGAGAGTAAAATCGCGGAAGCCCAACCCACCCATACATTTCGGCCAACACATCCTTTTCCAAGACACCCATGAGATTTTCCTACTCCTACTCTCATGTCCCCACCAAAACCTAGACACCATTTTCCTTAACTCATCGCAAAAGTTAGCCGAAAGTTTAAACACACTCATCACATAAGTAGGAAGTGAATTGGCAACCGCCTTTATGAGAATCTCCCTACCCGCCCTAGACAAAATTTTTCCGCGCCATCCTTGCAATCTTTTATGGAGTTTGTTTCAAACAATATCAGTCAAAGGTTTCTTCGACCGCCCCACGACCGTGGGCAGCCCTAAATATCGCTCCCGCTCACTCACAACCACCACCCATAATCTCGCTGCAATCGACCTCCTACATTCCTCCGACACCCCACGGCTAAACGACACCATAGTTTTCTCCAAATTCACCAATTGTCCCGAGGTGACTTCGTATCGACGGAGGATATTATTCACCATATCAGCCTCCACCTCGTTAACTCTCAAGAAGAAGATGCTATCATCCGCAAATAACAAGTGAGAAATCATTGGCGCGAGCATAGCAATTCGAAGCCCATGGAGCGAATTATTCACGATGGTTCTCCGCATCAAATTTGACAACACCTCAGCACAAAGAATAAATAAGTATGGAGATAAAGGGTCACCTTGTCGAAGTCCACGCGCTGGCCAGAAAACTTCCTTCACATTACCATTAATGAGAACCGCAGAGGAAACTGTTGATACACATATCATCACCCGACTCACCCATCTATCATCAAAGCCCATGGCTCGGAAACATTAATTAATATGGATGTCCATTGGGCTTCTATCCAGTATAGTCCATATATTTGTAACTACACTACTACAAATCCAGGCAACTACAACGCCCCTTTAACAACGATTATTCACGAAAATCACAATAGACGTTGTAGAATGTATAGCGCGAATTTTACTAAAATCAATTACAACGGGTATGGTTATAAAAACCGTTGTTATTAGCTTTAACAACGGGTCACACATGCACAACCGTTGTTAATAATTTGGCGCAAAATTGGCGCAAAGTTAGTGAAAAGTAATCACAACGGTTATTTTTGAAACCCGTTGTTAAAACTTATTTAACAACGGGTCTTTTTTACAACCGTTGTTAAAACATATTTCACAACGGTTGTTGTTTAATAACCGTTGTCAATACCTTCCATACTATAAACCACACAAATAGAAGTCTGCTGCAGCCACAAAACACAACCCTTAATACACAAACACAAACACAGCAGCAAACAAACAAACACAAACACATACACACTCTCTTTCTCTCTTTCTCTATTTCTCTCTTTCTCATCGTCGCTTTATCTTCTCGCCGTCACTGTGATTTCATCGTCTATTACGTTCGGTATTTATCAGGTAAATCTCGCCGTCACGTCTTCGTTAGTTTCATCGTCATTATTTTCTTTTTCTATTTATTTCTTTTGCATGTATGTGTTTTTATCGACCATTATGTTATTTGTTTAAGTATTGTTCGCATAATTAGTTACTAAAACAATGAAGAAGCAAGATGAAGAAGTAAGATAAACATAATTAATATATATATATATATATATATATATATATATATATATATATATATATATATATATTTATAAATACATAAATTAAAAAAAAAAAAAAATTACATATGTAAAAATGCAATTCTTATATTTTCATGGAGGATCTTATTGTGCTCTATCGTATCCGTCCTCTCCTCCTTGGCTATTTGGAGGTTCCGTTCAGCAGTTGCTATATCGTCATATAGCCGCAATCTTCGCCGCTCCGTCAAGCCATTTTCTTTGGCGTGCTTGATGCGGATCGAGCTTCCGCAAGGTAGCTCTGAAACTTTCCTCAATATGGAGGAACCGGCGGATGAAGTTGTTGTTGTTCTCGATCATGGTAAGAGTCTTTAGGATGAAATCATTCATTTTGTTAGAGTTTTTTGAGTTTGATTTGAAAGATTAAGTAGAGTTTGTTTTAACAGTTAGAGTTTGGAGATGAATATATGAGATAATGGAAATGTTAGTTGAGATATGCAATGTATTTATACTAAGCAATGTGTGGGTTGAGTTAATTGCTTTTTAATTAATATATATGTTAGGAAGTTGTGCCATAATAATCATCATATCTCTCAATAATGCTGCTTCAAATCCTATTACTAACCCTTCTCATTCCATATTATCCGTTCATATGTACAGTGATGTCAGTAATAATGCATGCATCGGAATTCTAACAGGCCGTAATTATGCATGCATCTAGTAATATTTAATTTAATTTTTTTTTTATTTTTTAAGAACAAACAACAACGGTTATTGAGAAACAACCCGTTGTCTTTAGTTATAACAACGGTTTTGTATATTACAACCCGTTGTTATAACTTTCCCCCCAAAATTGAGTCACACTTTCCACAACGGGGTTTTATACATAAAACCGTTGTTAATAGTTTTTGACAACGGTTTCGTTAAGTAAACCAACCGTTGTTAAAACCTTCTACAACGGACGCTTTAACAACGTCCGCTTTTTTATATAACAACGGTTTTTAACCGTTGTTATAGCCTGTATCTGTAGTTTTGCTAGGTTGTAATTCACCCTCCTATATATACTCCTATATGAGGGGGTGTTTGGTTCACCCAATATAGGTATGAGGTATGGGTTTGGAATGAATCAAACCCATACCATGTGTTTGGTTGACAAAATTCGAGGTTTGATACCCATACCTCAAACCTATGAGGTATGGGTTTCTCATACCCAGGGAGGGGGGTGGGTATGAGATTGATACCCATGGTATCAAATTACAAATATTAAAAAGTGATAAAAACAATTGTAAAAAAATCATTTTATATATTTATTTGATTAAATTTTCTCTACATGATTTAATAGTATAAAAATTATTATTAAAAATATTGTATTTTGAAGAGTTTTTAGCTTTGATTAGTTTCTAACCCCATACCCCCAAAATTGAACCAAACACAAGGTATGAGGTATCAAGTTCCAACCCGATACCACCCAGGTATGATTCCCGATTCCAAACCCCTACCCACGCGTGAACCAAACACCCCCTGAGATGAATAATATCCAGCTCTCTTCCCTCTCTCAATCTATTTGCTTGTTTTCTCTATATCATTTTTCTCTGATTCTTATTTTATAACACGTTATAAGCACGACTCTATAAAATTGGGCTAAGTTACCATACTCTCGTTGTTTTGTTTAACTTTCATTCTCCATTATATATTCCATAATTGATCGTTGTCTAATTTGTTTTTGATAAATCTATCATGCTGTTGTCTAATATTTTGAGAAATCAATCATGCTTTTAATTGTTTGTCAGTTTGTGCATTCCATCTCCCATGATACAATTAGTCAACCCACTTTTATTGTTGTTCATCTTAGATGGTACTGTAGAAATTTTCATTAAAGAGACTTATAATTTCAAGATCCGCCCATTTATCGTTTCACTACTCCTTGATCTTGATTTGGTGTAATTGAGATATGGTTCTATGCAAAGAAGGCCTTATCTTATATAGAGAAGATAAAAGGATGCATTGTTGTTTCTCGCACGGATCTAGAGTTGAACTCTAAGGTAACGTTTTCGTTTTCGCTATGTTGAGTCCTTGACCTGATTATTATTATTATTATTATTATTTTTAATTAACTGAAAAGGTTATTTATGCCTTTTAGTGTTCAGTTGTTTACTGTTGCACGTATAATGTGAGACGGCCTTATATCTATTTAATTGAGACGATCTCATATTTATTTGACACGGGATGGTCGTCATCATAATTTAAGACGATCATTTATCGATTTACTATGGGAACGATCTCATATCTATTTAATTGAGACAGTCTCCAATCGATCTATACAAGATAGTCTCTAATTATTTAATTCGATATGATCTCATATCCATTTAATTGAGACGGTCTCATATCTATTTAATGTGAGATGACCTCATATCTATTGAATTCGAGATGATCTTATATCTATTTAACGTGAGACGATCTCTTTTCTATTTCATGCGAGATAATATCATGTCATTATAATTTTAGACGATCTCATATCTATTTTATTGAGAAGAGTTCCTATATAACTAATTTTAGACAATCTCACATCTATTTAACATGAGATACGATCGTCATTTTTAAGACGATCTTCTGTCAATATAATATGAGACATTCTCCTATGATTTTAATGGAGAACAGTTCCTTATCATTCTAATCCATTTCCTATAATTTTAATGTGGGACGACCTCGTATCAATTAGTTGTGAGACGGTCTCTTATCACTTTAATGTTAGCTTGTCTTCAATATTTGAATGAGAGACTAGTTTATTATTATGTAATCTTATCTATACTTAATATGAGCTAGTCTTCAATATTAATATTTGAATGGGAGACTAGTTTATTTATGGAGTAATATTACCCATATTATTTATTTTCATTATCACAATGAAAAGTCAAATTCTCCACAGACTTAAATTATTCGTCATTCGGAGTAATTTTTAACACAATTAAGACGACATACTAATCGTTACTCAAAATGAATAACTTCGTTGTCATATTTCCCAAAGGGATTGTTTTGGTAAATTTCTACCAATTTAGGTTAAAGTGGTCTTAGCGTCTAATCAATATTACGATTGGTTGATGATTGTATTTTGTATGTATGTTTGAATTGTATGTAAACGTAAATAAAGGACACATGCAATTTTGGTTACGCAGAAAACCCGATATGGGAAACAACCGTTGGGGGAGACGGAATCCCACCAATATTTGTACTATAATTCGGTTGAGAATACAATGTGGACGATATTGCTATATTGTGGAAGCTAGGGTTCTTCTGTGTATTTTTGGATGATCTCTAGGTCTTGCATTTATGCCCCTTATATAGTGATGCTCTTCCTTCTAGGGTTCTTTGCTTCTTCGTCAAGTATTCCTAATTTGGCACAAGATTGGACTCACTAGTAGAAAAAACACCTATTGCGTCAGTCGATTTACGCCGGTTCTACAAAAACTGACGCAAAAAGTACTTAGTTTTGGCGGGAATCCATTTTTGCCCTATAGTCAAGCTTTTTGCGTCAGTTCTTGAAAAAAACTGACGTATATAATGCATCGGTTCTCAGCAAAACCGATGTATTTGATCAAAGACATCAGTTATATTAATAAACTGACTTATTTGATATTAAGTTTTTGCATCAGTTTTACGTGAAACCGATGCAAATAAAAACCATTGCCATATAGTATTAAGTAAACACCAGTTCCTTTCCCATTCATTACTTCGAAAAAAGAATTAACACTCCTTGTCCCTTTCCTCCCTTCCTTCATTCAATCGCCACCACACCACCGCCGACCTACCGCCGACCCACTGACGCCTCGCCCCCGACCTACCGTCGACCCACTGCCGCCGTCTTACTCTTATACTCATCTAATTCCTAATTTGATATTGGTGTGATTTTTACTTAATTTTTTTGTTAGAAGTTCTTTTATTAGGTTTTATTATTGTTGTTTACATACAATTTTGTGTAGTAATTGATTTGTTAGTATTAATTGAATGTAAATCTAAAATTGTTTTAGGGTTAGGGTTAGGTGAAATTGGGGGTTTTCTATTTTGATTAGTTGGTTTTGGTGGGTTAATTTCTGCTATATTGAAAGAGGAGTTTTTCGTTTGGGCATGAATGATGACACTGTTTTTGTGGTTTCAGATTTTATTCATTGCATCATTATGTTGTCTATGAACTGCAATATTCGAGAACGCTCACATAGCAGGTATGAACTCTTGCTTCTCCAATCACAATTCCCTCGCGTCCAAAGCCCTAATTATATCCCTGTTGGTTTAATTTGCTCTTTTTTTCACCGTTATTTTACTTTGATTATTACTTTCTTAATTTTTTTAGTTATTACTTTCTTAGTTATGGAATATGCAAGGAGCTGAAGACGATTGATTATGGATATGTCCCTACTGATTTGATTTGTTTCTGAGGTATGTTCATGATGTGACCAATATTTGAGCATATTTAGTCCCCGAATTAGTCTCGTTCCTATGCTTTTTAGTGCATAATTGGGTCATTTACTATCTTTAGTCCTTTGTTTTGCATATTCTTTGAGGTTTTATTTCCTTGGTAGGAGAGGAGTGCAAACCTTGCATTTTCATGGCAAAATGAAGCTAAATTGATCGAATCTAATGACCAAGCATCAAAGTGAAGACAAGACTAGAAGGCCTATGTAAATAATGTAGTAGATGGGCAATGATGAAGAAGATCCTTGCATCTCCGACAAGATCCTTGAGGATTGTTGGAAGAAGAAAAGAAGAAAAGAAGAAGAAAGCTTGCTGGACTAGAATCCGCCCGTCGCAGCCTCGGGACGCTCGTCCAACACCTCCACAATCCGAGCGTCCCACCACCAATCCGCTCGTCCTGCACCACCACAATCCACTCGTTTTGACCCCTTGGCCGCTCGGATTGTCATCCAGTACATCACGTCTTCTCCTTGTTCCACTCGGGATGCGCATATTTCTGAAAGACTAGCAAAAAGGAGACTCGCATCTTTCTTCGAGAGGAGCATTTCCTCAACTTTTCTTAAGGGTCTTAATCGTCATTTAAGCCCTTAGTAACCCTAATTTATGTACCTAATCCCCACTATAAATACCCCATTGTACTAATTAGATGACATCAATCCTTATTATTATTTAGGTTCATCTTAATCTCTCTTTAATCTTGTAATCAACTTTTAATTAACCATTAATACAAATATCATTTCCTTAATTTCTCTATTGTTCATCATTTATTTTGGGTAATTGAAGATTATTTGGGGTTTATTTGGAGGATTGACAACCTTCCAATCATTCATCAAGTACTTCTATTATTCTTTGCTTATTATTTTGGAATCATCATTAGGTATAATTCTCTTAATCCCTTTTTAATTATTGTTAATCATCTTCATTTATTCATCATGTTTTGCTTTGTTAATATGATTGACAACCTTGTTAGCATGTTAAACTTGATAATGAGTGAGTAGTTTCCTTAACTAGGGTTAATAGGGAATTAGGGGAAACCAACATGGGGATTGATTCATGCTTAATCTAATATGTTTTCATAATTAATTTGCTTGCTAGTTGTGATTTCAACTTATGCACATGTTATGTTTGATGAAATGCGAGCCAATGAATCCTTGTATTTTTTACCCATCACTTATCTTTTCAAGGAGACTTATAAGACATAAACCAACTCGAGTCTCATTAGACCATGCATATAGTTGGATAGGGAGGATTAAGTCAACTTGTAGGTGTTGTACAATCTAATTGATTCAGCTCCGGGACCCAAACCTTCCTAGGGATTGTAAGATATACACTAACTCGATCACATCACAACAATAATTGCTTGCATCTAGTTGAAAACATGTTTGTATGATCAAATCCCATGAATCCCCTATGAACCCATGACACCCTAGTGCTTTTAATCAATTGTTTACATCTCATTTTAATCATGTTGCTTGTTTGCTTACATTGTTATTTAGTTTAGTGATCTTCTTATCTCAACCCAAATTGTGACACCCTTAGACACCACTACTTGCAATCGAAAATCCTACATCAATACCCGTCCCTTGGGATCCGACCTTTACTTACCTCTTTACTAATAGTAGAGTAGTTTGTGAAGATATAAATATTGTTTTGGTCTAGGTGCTCCTAACGACAAGTAACCGAAAAACATAGTCCGACCAAAAATGGCGCCGTTGTCGGGGACGGTGTTAACTTGATTTGATTTTCTTTGATTGTTATTATTTGTGTTTTTCTTTACCTTGAGGAAGTAAAACTCCTCAAGGTTTGTTCTAATTATTTTCAAGTTGTTCGATATTTTGCAAGATGAATATTATAGATTGTTTCGTTGAGGACCACTTGAGTATACCTTTCTTCAAGGACCCCATGCAAGCATTGGAAGCCTTAGAAGCAAGTGAGGCCAAAAATATGCATTGAGAATTGGAGGTAGATCTTCTTGAGGCCGCTCTAGACAACAAAGAACTTACTCATGAACAATCCGAATTAGTACATAACATCCTTTAGCAAGCAATCGAAGATGACATCATATAAACCGAAAAGCAAGAAGAATTTGTCATGGAATTCGAGTATGATGATATTAGTGAGCTTGAAGAACAAGTTTAATATGCCATGTGAATGGAGTGCCTAATGGAAATGGAGCAAGTTCTTAATGAACCTTCAATGGAGGAAGGTGAGTTACAAGCTCCAACTCTAAAACCCCTTCCCCCAAATTTGAAATATGCTTCTGTTGATGAATATAAGACCAAACCCGTAATTGTTAATGACAAACTCGATGAAAACGAATTGGGAAAATTGCTTGATGTGTTGAAACAACATGAAAAGGCTATACGTTATAGTCTAGATGACCTTAAGGGGATAAGTCCTAATTTTTGCATGCATAGAATTCATCTAGAGGAAGACCATAGACCTACCATCCAATCTCAAAGAAGATTAAACCCACACATGCAAGAAGTTGTTAAAGGAGAGGTTATGAAATTACTTGATGCGGGAATCATATATCCCATATCGAACTCTTTGTGGGTTAGCCCCGTTCAAGTGGTACCTAAGAAAGGAGGTACCACGGTGGTGACAAACGATAAGAATGAGCTAATACCCACAAGGAAGATCACCGGTTGGTGTATGTGTATTGACTATCGAAAATGAATTCCGCAACAAGAAAGGATCATTTCCCCTACCATTCATTGACCAAATGCTTGAGAGGTTAGCCTCTAACAAGTTCTTTTGCTACCTTGACGGATATTCGGGATTCTTTCAAATCCCCATACACCCGGATGACCAACACAAGACCGCCTTCACGTGCCCTTATGGTACTTTTGCATATAGGAGAATGCCTTTTGGCTTATGTAATGCCCCCGCTACTTTCCAAAGATGCATGATGAGGTCTTCTCCGACTACTTAGAGACCATAATGGAAGTTTTTATGGATGATTTTAGCGTTTATGGAAAAGACTTTGACTCATGCTTACATAACCTTTCTCTTGTATTGCAAAAATGTGAAGATGTTAGTCTCGTTTTGAATTGGGAAAAGTGTCACTTTATGGTCAATGAAGGAATTGTTTTGGGTCATTTAATCTCGGAAAAGGGCATCGAGGTCGATAAAGCTAAGGTTGAGGTGATAGAGAAACTCCCACCTCCCGTGAATGTTAGAGGGGTGAGAAGTTTTCTCGGTCACGCGGGTTTCTATCGCCGTTTTATAAAAGACTTCTCAAAAATCGCGAAACCCCTCACTCAACTCTTACTTAAAGATGCCCAATTCCATTTCACTAACGAGTGTGTTGAAGCCTTTAATAGAATTAAGGAAGCACTAATCTCGGCACCAATCATTCAACCACCAAATTGGGAACTACCGTTCGAGATTATGTGTGATGATAGTAACTACGCCGTTGGAGCGGTTCTTGGCCAATGGGTAGGAAGGGCTTTACATGCTATCTACTATATAAGCAAGACTCTTGATTCTTCCGAAGTGAAATATGATACCACCGAGAAAGAGCTCCTTGCCATTATCTATGCTTTAGACAAATTCCGTTCCTATTTACTTGGATCCAAGGTGATTGTTTTTTCGGATCACCGTGCTCTCTGACATCTCTTGATAAAGAAAGAGGCAAAACCAAGGTTGTTAAGATGGATTTTGCTTCTTCAAGAATTCGACTTGGAAATAAGAGATAAGAAAGGGGCCGAGAATGTAGTGGCGGATCACTTGTCAAGAATCCGATTTCATGATGAAGAAGGAGAAACACCGATTAATGACTCTTTCCCCGATGATATCTTAATGGCCATTCAAACACAACTTGAGAGGCATATTACTCCATGGTTTGCCGATTATGCCAACTATATTGTTGGAAGAGTACTCCCTCCAAACTTAAACTACAACCAAAGGAAGAGGTTTTTGTTCGAAGTAAAGAGGTACTTTTGGGATGACCCAAATCTTTACAAGGAATGTAGTGATGGACTCTACCGAAGATGCATCCCTCAATTGGAAATCCAAGGAATTTTGGAAGGGTGTCACTCATCCCCTTATGGTGGACACCATGGAGCAAGAAGAACCATTGCGAAAATTCTTCAATCGGGCTTCTTTTGGCCTACGATGTTCCAAGATGCTAGGGAGTTCATCCTTCAGTGTGATGCATGTCAAAGAACGGGGAATATCTCTCGGAGGAATTAAATGCCACAAAGGGGCATACTAGAGGTGGAGATCTTCGACGTTTGGGGGATCGACTACCAAGGGCCGTTTGTGACATCCAAAGGGAACAAATACATCCTTGTGGCCATAGACTACGTCTCAAAATGGGTGGAGGCAATTGCCACCCCAACCGATGATGCGGAAACGGTCACTAAACTCTTCAAGAAAATAATCTTCCCAAGATTCGGAGTCCCTAAAGCAATCATAAGTGATGGAGGAACGCATTTTCATGAAAAGAAGCTCACATCCCTTTTGACCAAATATAGTGTTCAACATAGAACCGGCTTGGGATACCATCCTCAAACAAGCGGTCAAGTTGAAGTTTCAAATAGAGAGATGAAGAAAATTCTTGAGAAAGTTGTCAATAAGACTCGTAAGGATTGGAGCATGAAGCTTGACGACGCTCTTTGGGCTTATAGGACGGCCTATAAGACTCCCATAGGAGCCTCCCCTTACAAACTTGTTTATGGGAAGGCATGCCACCTACCAATTGAGTTAGAATACAAAGCTTTTTGGGCAATCAAAGCTCTCAACCTTGATCTCAAACTAAGTGGTCAAAAGAGGATGATGCAAATTCAAGAGTTGGAAGAATTCCGACTACAATCTTATGAGAATGCCAAGATTTACAAAGAGTGGACAAAGTTACTTCATGACAAGAGAATCAAGCAAAAACCCTTGCACAAAGGAGACAAAGTCCTTCTATTCAACTCCCGATACCGACTCTTTCCCGGGAAGTTGAACTCTAGATGGATGGTTCCTTATGTGATCACCGAGGTAGGAAAGTATGGAGACTTTGAGATCAAGTCAGAAGATGGAAGCAAATTCAAGGTCAATGGTCAAAGATTGAAGCCATATTATGAAGGAGCATTCATTGGAGAGGTCGAGGTCAACTACCTCGGGTCTCCTCCCCTTTGAAAAGATCATCAAAAGGAGAGTCTGGTGGAGTCCTCTCCAAACCACCACTTGTAAATATACTAACCCTTTTAACTTGTATCTTTAACTTTATTGCATTTTTATCATAAACATGATTCTCGCCATGAGAGTAAGTGAGGGAGGGTCACTAATCATTTTGATGAATGAAGGAATTAGAAATAAAGTGTGGGGAAACGTTTCTACCGGAGTAGAGGAAAAACAAGACTAATCCGAGCGTCCCGTGAAGAATCCGCTTGTCCAGGAAAGCAACCCGAGCGTCCCACTAGAAATCCGCTCGTCCTAAGAGAGCTGACAAGCAGCTGTTTTGTTCTGACCCGAGATCCGAGCGTCCTCAGTAACAATCCGCTCGTCTGAGTCTGAACGGTCGTCTCTTCAAAAATCCGCTCGTCCAGATAGCATCTTTTTCTGGCATTCTTCCCTAGAAGAGAATACGAGCGTCCTCTTTAGAATCCGCTCGGCCACCTAGAGCAAGACGCTCATCCCAACTAGAATACGCTCGTCCTGGCTACTTCAGAATCTGGGATATTTTCTGAATGACAATACGAGCGTCCCGCATAGACTCCGCTCGTCCTCGTGGTCTGAAATCCGAGCGTCCCGATGGCAAATCCGCTCGTCTCCCTGCGTCTTTTTCCAGATTTTCGCCAATTAAAATATTCTCCACCACACAATTTGTGCCACCTCATCCTTCCTTCCACTTATAATATAAAACCCCCCTCTCTTATGACTACAAATCATATCCCAAGCACTCATTCACCCAGCAATAACAAAACCCCCCAAATTCTAGGGTTTCAAAAAGCTTCAAAAGCAAGATCTAATTTACAAAAAGCATCCCCCTATTTCAACAAGTTAAAATTCCAAGTCTACATCCAAGAATGGGACTAAAAGGATCATTATTTAGGGAAAGACGAAGACCAAGAGAAAGAGGAAGCTCATCCACTTCTCACATCAACACTTTGAGAAGAGAGCATGAGGAGATAGTTGACCTCACCAAGCTTGACGATTTTTCCAACATTGAATTTGTCAACGATGTTCAAAGGCTTGTCTTCCACCGATTACTTGATGTTTCGCCTACCCGAACAACAAGACCAAAGAAGTATAGTGTAGCACCATTGTGGAGAGCCATGACCGGTCGAGACTTTTTATATATCAAGGAATGCTTAGCCTTTCACATCCAAAACCCCATCCTAAGGCTCACTTACCGATTTTTATCCTGAACTATTCTTGCTCGCCGAGATCCGGCAATAGTGAACGAGCTAGATCTCGTTTTCATGGAGTCATATCTTGAGATCCAAGGGAAAAGTGGATATCATTTAAATGCACCGCTTGTTCTCCTAGAGAAATGGGCAAAATTTCGAAACGGGGATGATGATGGTATGAAGCATATTGTCAATGGAGGACTCATCACAAGACTTGCAAAGCACTTCAATCCCAAGTTTAATGAAAACAATGAGTATACTCCACTTCCGGGAAATACGAGAATCAATGAGGAGCTAATTCTTATACAACATCATTGGATAAACCATGAGGGTTATGAGAAGAAGATCAAATGGATCACCAAGGGGAGAAACCCCATTTACTTACCAATGAATGATTTGCCAAGAATTTCACCAAGAAGAGGCCCTCTTTCTCCAATTCCATCTTATCTTGTCCCCACAAACCCAAATCAAGCCAATCAAGCACCACCTCCAACACAACAACAACACGAGCAACCACAAAATGAAAATGAGAAGATTGTGATACCACCCTACCCCTTCCAATACCAACCCTATAACCACCTAAATCCCTTCATCCTTCCTAGAGATGATTTCGTGATGGGGATCCTTCAAGATTTGTACCTCCGCCAATTCGAGGCAAATGTGGATAACTACTATGCATTATATCAACAATTTCACCGCTTAGCTCTACAAGGGATTATTAGTGAAGAGGGAATGCTTCCCTCTTGGACTCAAATGAATATTCTCTTCCCAAACTCGGCAAAGGCTAATGAAGGAGCAAATGGTCAAGAGGGTGAAGGGAGTGACAAGTCATATGGCGGATATACGGTGGAGCTTGATAGTGAGGGTGATGAATTCATGGATTTTAATGGAAGCGATGCATCAAAAGGAGCTTGAGATAACGACTTGGAGGGGGATGATGGCGATCTTTAAAGAACATCTCATGACTAGATGGAGCGGGCAAGAGCCACCCATCAAGGCTCAAGTGAAGTTTCTTTTACCCCTTCTTTAAATCTTCATGAAAAGAATTTCGTGTTTTGATAACTTGTTGTACAATATTTGTTTCACATTTTGTGGAGTCCTAGCAACATTAGAGGACTAACACCTTGACTTCATTAAGGTGTTCACTTTTATTGTTCCCATTTTCAAAATCCAAAATGACAAATTTTTAAAGTTACATGCATAGCATCCTTATGCATGAACTCTCCCAATTTTTGACATTAGAAATAGTGTCTATTTTAGTTTGGGGAAGTTTATGCATATGCATTGGGAGCTAATCTAAATTATGCTCTCCACCATAATAAAAACTCATGCATCATATAGTATAGTATAGAATGCATTCATTTGTTATATATATCATATAGAATTGCATTTAGTTAGAGCATGCATTCATTCATATCATTGCATTTATTCAAAAATTCAAAAATATGTATTTCCTTTTTCATTCCTACTCCTATATGTACATTGAGGACAATGTCCAAAATAAAGCGGGGGATGGGAATTTATATTCCAAAAATGCATAAAAATTGAAAATTTCAAAAAATACAAAAATATGTCTTTTTATTTCATAAAATCAAAAACCATAAAAATTTGAAAAATCAAAAAACCCAAAAACAAGTTCATTTCCTTTGTAGTGTAGTCTTGTATATATTGTGTTTGTTCATCCTTTTTCACATTGATTGACTACGCCACATCCGAGACATGAGGATATTGAAGACCGCATGGTATGATCTTTCCAATCTCCTTTCTCCTCTTTATGTTAATGACTATGTGGCTCTATTTTGATTGATGTGACATAAACAATGTGAATTTAGGATTGCATTTAGATTATTTGGCACACTAGTTGGTAGAAGCATATACATTAGGTTGTATAAATGTTAGTTGCATCATAGCATATAGTTGCATGTTAGAAAAATTTTGTGAAACCGTCTATTTGGGAAGCTTGACAAGTGTATATAAGGCCCTTGTAGATACTTTTTCTTCTTAAGACTTTGCTTGTTAGAATACTTGTAAAACACCCTAGGATGTGTCATGCTAGTATCCTTTGACCCATAGATTAAGGCCTAGTCAAGAGTACCTTGTGGTGTGATAACTCCTTGACTACCATTTATTCCAAGATGACCCTTGAAACCATGCAACCATCATCCATGTTCTACCACATTTTGTCATCAAAGGGAATGGGCACAAAAATTTGTTCAAATTTGAGTTCAAGAAATGAAATGAAAAGTCAAAAAGTTTGCAATTGCATCAAAAGAAAAGAGGAGCAAAAATGGTCTCCTAATGCTTCAAATATAAGCACCCTCCCTACAAATGGGGTGACTTTGAAAATGTTCAAAAGAAAATGCAAAGAAAAGTTGAAAGTTGTCAAGTGTTGAAATTGCCAAACATCAAAAGAAATGGCAAAAAGAAAGTATTCTCAAATGTTATATGCCACAAGAAATTGGGGGGAAAAACAACAACAAAAGCAAACTCCCATATGAAACTCATATTCTATTGATCCCTTTTCCATCGTATCCATTTTTGTGCATGGTAGAGAGGGGACGACCCTTCTTCTTGTCTAGGCAAGAAGGGGAATTCCGCGATCCTCCAGTGTTTCTAACACCATAGGGAGTCTATTCTTGACAAAAGCATTTAACGATTGAGGACAAAGGTACCCTAGCTTGACACAACTTGGAGGTGATTTATTGGAATCCTTCTAGGCTTAGTAGTTTGAAGAAACCATATCTATGAAGGAGTGTGTACCCTTGAATTGCTTCCCCTTTAGATAATTTCCGCCACTTAGATGAGGAAAGTGGCTATTCTTTTGTAGATGCATCCATTACCTTGTTTTATGTGCTTTAATGCTTGGATGTATCGCCATTTTGGTAAGCCCCACCTTGCCTTGCAAGAAGGCATCCTACCTCATGGTTGTCTTGTTGTGAGTTGAAGGGACGGAGTGAGATCCGCTAATTGTCTCATATCGGCTATATTAGTAGGTTAGTTTAAATAAGGGTCATAGTTTTGTCACCTCTTTACTCGGGACGAGCAAAGGTTCGGTTTGGGGATATTTGATGTGACCAATATTTGAGCATATTTAGTCCCCGAATTAGCCTCGTTCCTATGCTTTTTAGTGCATAATTGGGTCATTTACTATCTTTAGTCCTTTGTTTTGCATATTCTTTGAGGTTTTATTTCCTTGGTAGGAGAGAAGTGCAAACCTTGCATTTTCATGGCAAAATGAAGCTAAATTGATCGAATCTAATGACCAAGCATCAAAGTGAAGACAAGACTAGAAGGCCTATGTAAATAATGTAGTACATGGGCAATGATGAAGAAGATCCTTGCATCTCCGCAGGGCCGTCCCTGACATTTCGGGGGCCCCGTGCGAAATTAAAAAAAGTAGGCCCTTAATATATAAATTAATAATTTGTAATAAATAATAAATCAAATTTAATAGAAAAAGAAAAAAAAAAGTTAACAAACCACAACACGTAAATCGGTGCATAAGATAAATAAAATTTTCGCTTCAATAATATCAAGTAATTTTCATTGGCATGTTGGTTAACTGTAAACACTTCGTTAAAGGTGGCGCTGGTTCGATCTTCATTAACAACAAGTTCATTTAATTTTTAAAAAAATCAAGGTGAAAATGACTCTATACAGAGTCGAACAAGGGATGAGCAGTGAGCAAAGATGCGTTTCTACCACTGAAACACTAACGGAATAATGATATAATAGTGCGATAGTAAATATATATCTTAAAAATACAAAGTAACTGGGTCTCATATTGGGCCCTTTAAAATGGGGGCCCTGTGCGGTTGCACGGGTTGAACACCCCTTGGGCCGGCCCTGCATCTCCGACAAGATCCTTGAGGATTGTTGGAAGAAGAAAATAAGAAAAGAGGAAGAAAGCTTGCTGGACTAGAATCCGCCCGTCGCAGCCTCGGGACGCTCGTCCAACACCTCCACAATCCGAGCCTCCCACCACCAATCCGCTCGTCCTGCACCACCACAATCCGCTCGTCCCGACCCCTTGGCCGCTCAGATTGTCATCCAGTACAGCACGTCTTCTCCTTGTTCCACTCGGGATGCGCATATTTCTGAAAGACTAGAAAAAAGGAGACTCGCATCTTTCTTCGAGAGGAGCATTTCCTCAACTTTTCTTAAGGGTCTTAATCGTCATTTAAGCCCTTAGTAACCTAATTTATGTACCTTATCCCCACTATAAATACCCCATTGTACTAATTAGATGGCATCAATCCTTATTATTATTTAGGTTCATCTTAATCTCTCTTTAATCTTGTATCAACTTTTAATTAACCATTAATACAAATATCATTTCCTTAATTTCTCTATTGTTCATCATTTATTTTGGGTAATTGAAGATTATTTGGGGTTTATTTGGAGGATTGACAACCTTCAAATCATTCATCAAGTACTTCTATTATTCTTTGCTTATTATTTTGGAATCATCATTAGGTATAATTCTCTTATTCCTTTTTAATTATTGTTAATCATCTTCATTTATTCATCATGTTTTGCTTTGTTAATATGATTGACAACCTTGTTAGCATGTTAAACTTGATAATGAGTGAGTAGTTTCCTTCACTAGGGTTAATGGGGAATTAGGGGAAACCAATATGGGGATTGATTCATGCTTAATCTAATATGCTTTCATAATTAATTTGCTTGCTTGTTGTGATTTCAACTTATGCACATGTTATGTTTGATGAAATGCGAGCCTATGAATCCTTACATTTTTTACCCATCACTTATCTTTTCAAGGAGACTTGTAAGACATAAACCAACTCGAGTCTCATTAGACCATGCATATGTTGGAGTAAGTGTCCCCGACAATAATGCGATCACAATTGTCGATCATGATGATCACATGTTTAAATCTCATATTAAGAATACATGAGGGAAAGTAATACTTCTTAGTCAACTGGTCCACACATATTGGTAATGATTGGCTGACTAAACTTTGACATTACTGTCGTGCGACGGTGGTGACCAGTTGATCCCCTAAGGTTATACCTATAGGTTAATGCTCTTAATTGATTATTTAATTAATTGTATGCTGATACGGGTTAATTAAATTCCTTAAAATTGATGAGTGATTTTGTGAGTAAAATTACGTGTCTTATTGTAATTTGATTAAATAAGATTCGGTCTAAGTAATTGAATTGTTTTATTACTTAGATTAATTTATTGTTTATGAAACAATTAAAAATAGAATGAATAATTTATCTTAAATACAAGTTGTTGTAGTTTATAATTATATGACCTATTTTGGTACAAGTAATTATGAATTACTAATTATTTTTGTATGTGACATATTTAATTATATGATTTTTAATATGTTAAAAATACATTATAATGTAACATGTCAAGTAACATGTCACATATATCACAATTGACAAATGACAAAAATAAAATGGACCTCCATTTTATGGGTAGAACCCGGTTTTACTGGAGGGAGTATTAGGGTTGTGTTTTTAGATTTTAAACAATTAGAAACACAATGATAACCTACCTATATGTAGCCATGCAAACCTACTCTTCTTGGGAAGAAAGTTGACTTCATGCATTGGCTCCCCACTCCCCTCCTACCCGGTTTCCCAAAGAGAAAATAAAGGGTGTTTTCTCTTATATTATCATTCTATAAGATTGAAAATATACATGTTGTATTTTTCTAGTGTTGCATAAAAAATTACTCTACACTTTGAGAAAGAATAAGAGAGCAAAATCTCACAAAATACCTCCTCTTGACCGAAATTTTCAAGAGCAAAATGCAAATTATTTTGTGTCTATTTTAGGGTAGTTTTTATTAATACTAGTCTCATATTAATTTAAACTATTAAGGGTATTATCTTGGTACAATCCTTGGGGAGAGATTCTATACTTGAATCTTGTTCATCCATAAGGAAAGCTCAAGAACTAAGTAAGTTAGGTGACCTTACTAGTGCCCAAATATCCGAAATATCACATGTAAGGAACCGATTTTCTCCTTACTCTTGTATTTGTTTTGCATGCATAAGATCTTGAATTAATTTTATGACTAAATTAATTATTCACATATTCAATATATAAACGAATGAGATTAATGAATCCCAACAAGTGGTATTAGAGCATTATGGTTGTTGCATGCAAAATCGGGTTTGTTTTTCCGAGTTAATTAGTTAACATATAAAACTTGTTATTTAGGATTTATGAAGATAAATCAGGAAATAATTTTGCATGTTAAAAGTTTCTGGTCCTAAATGGATTTTAGGTCATATGGGACGATTTATGGATTTTATTGTTCATTTTATATATTATTGGCATTAAAATGTGATTTTTATGAGGAAATTGTCATTTTTGGACGAAAAATAGCTAAACTTCGAATTTTTCAGTGATTTTTGGATATGTTTTCACATATATTATCTACTCGTGGCATGTTAAATCTCGTGAATAACTAAGTTATTTTGCATGAAATATGGATTTTATAAGCTTAAATCAAATTTAAAGGGTTTATTAGGTTAATATGAGTTATATTTCAAATCTAGTATTGAAAATTTAATATATTATCACATGCATTTTTACTCAATGTGTGTAAAAATATTAGGCGGATTGAACTCCTTTTGCATGATTTATGAATTTTTGAGTAAAAATTCAATAAATAGTGACTTAATTTAGTGTATAATGCTAAAACATATTTCATGACTAAAGAAAAACTTTATATGTTGCATTTTATCCCACATTTCAGATCTAAATGTGAAAATTTGATTAAAGTTAATTTGCTCATATTTTAATGGTCATAATTGATGAAACCGATAAACCGCAACGATGTTCTTCTCGAAAATTTTTCGAACTTTTTCACCTAAGTTTTGAACATTATGAGTGTCATGGTATTTTTCCAGAATGTTAATGAGTTTGAATTTCAAATTTTGAAATTATTTGGAATTTTTATAATTTAATTTGGAGTTTATAGTATAATATTGTAATTTTTGGTTCATAATGAACAATATTAAGATATCAAGTTGAGTTATTGTCAAAATATTAGTGAAGACTAAGTTTGAGTCCTAAGATGGTTAGGGTAATTAACTTGAACATAAATATGAATTTATGAGACATTTTGTGATTTTAACAAGTTTATTATCACGCAAATCCATAAAAACCGATAAAATATACGATATTGGCTCTTAAAAGGCGATTTAGCATAAAATTGAGCATGTTCATACATATTATAATGCTGCATTTTATTTATGATTGTCATATTTTATTTTTATATAATTTTTGAATTATGTAATTTTACTTAGTATGGCCTTAGTTTTTAATTGGTATTACCCGAAATGCATGGGAATATCGATTCGGTTGTAATTATTGTGATCTCGTATCACCGTTTTGTAATTTAATAGATTTAAATTTTAATTACAAATGTATAATAGGAAATTATGTAATTTTTATTTATTACTTTGTAATTTCCCGGAGTTTCCATGAAGACGGTGTTACCTCGAGATGCGTGCCAAGACGGAAGTTCAAGGGACCAATGGAGTTGGTTTCCGAATTTGTAATAGTTTATTAGATTTACTATTTTAGGAAGGCCATACTAGGAGTTTATATTTATGCTTTGCATTTTATTTATATGTTTGCATGCATCGCTAAATCGCCATAACTAAACATGCATTTTATTTAATCGACTCATCGACCGTATCAATTATAGTTATCGTAGTTCACCGCTTTAGTTCACTTAAAACGTGATAGATAATAAATTTACATGACCTCTCGCTAAATTAATAATTGAGATATAGCCTTACCAAATAGTAGAACCCATGAAGTACCAATTTCATAAGGGAGTTGAGCCGGCTTTACCGTAATACAAACCTTGTTACGTTGGCAAAGTGGGGTAGTAAAATGTTATTACATCGAAATTTGGATTGAGCTCAACGGAAGTATTCGTGACCGTAGTCGCATGTGTTCCGGGCTATAGATAATAATTAGAGTAATTTTATCGACCGAGAGTTCTAAAAGTAGAATCGATTAAAGAGTTAATCCACCGAGTTATATTGATAAGGGATGAATCGGCTACCCCGTGCCCAAGTTAATATGAATTTGGATCTCGGGATCATTTATCTTAGTTGGGTAGAGGTCACTAGATAAATGCTATAAAACTTGTTTAAATAATTTACAAGTATTATTATTATAACGATAAATGTTTTGTTTTCATTATTCCGTTAATCATATTGTTCTATTTCTTTACCTCAAATTATATACGATATCATTTCGATTTTAGTTCAAATCTCCATTAAAACATCGTAACGAAAGACAAAATTTGAATTTTCTTCTAAAAACCTCGTATTATCCATTGAAAGGATCTCTTGTGAAGAGTATAGATAAAATTTATTCGTGATCAAAAGGGTTTTTGATTCTTGACTAACATATCTACTTACAATGAATTGTTTCTCATGTGCTTAATTGAGTTAAGTACTTTGAAGCGTTAAATCATTTTGGTAACTAGATTTGTTAGAAATCATAATTGACCAAAATACCGCAACCACTTCAATGAAAGTTTTAAGACTAAACGAACGAATGAAGAGTAGTCTTCATGAAATTCAATTTTGCTTCTCTAAGCAAAGACTCATTGAAATGAGTGGGAGCATTCTCTTAACAGTTAAGAAAAGGACGAGGTTCCAAGAAGTAAAATTAAGTTATTGAGAATAACGATACTAAACCTATCAATCCCGACCGATAAAGTTTCCATTTTGGAACTATTGGACACTAGAAAGGAAACTACCCCAAATTATTGAAAGAATAAGCAAATTAGTTGTGGGACATCTAATGAGACTTTCTGTGACACCCCGCGATAAAGCGGAAAATATAACTTATAAATTCAAGCGGAAAATAGGGAATTTTTGAAACTTTTAAAATTTAAAGCGCGGTTTTATTAAAATACCAAACACAAACAAAGAATGCGGAAATAAAGTTTAAATTATACAAACGTGATAGTCAAGGTGAGGGAAAAGATATCCCTCGAATGACAATACAATAAAAAGCAAGTCTAAACAATCCTAATAAACCGACTAAAAGGCCAAGTGCTCGCTAGCTCACACATGTCTTCCCCCAGGAATGCACCAACTAATACCTGTCATTCATGTAAACATGAACGCCACAATCAGTGGGGAGTAACTCAAGGTTCTCTCAGCCACAAAATGTCAAAACGAACATAACAAGGAACTAAAACAGGTAAGTCATATAAGACACATACAAAAGATAAGAATATCAAATTTATATGTAAACATGGCAAATAATTGAGATGGAACAAGATAGGCCAACATTAGCATAATAAAGATTCAACTGTTCACGGCAGACCATTAAATAATATGAAAGACAAGAATACGGTCATTTATGCAAAAGTACGCATTTCAAGAAATTACAACATAGATATGAGATTAGAATCCGAATCATGTGAAGCAGTTAAGTAAGGGATCAACCAATGCAAATTACAAGAATAGAAACCGTAGCCATTATTTGGAAAACCAATTAGCAAACATCGCACGGGACGTGGCTACTAATGTCACATTCATACTTATGGCTTGCATCTCACCATAAGAACGGATGGGAACATCAATCCCGACGATCATATCGCAACTAGAGGGCTTATAGCTCACCCCTAGTATCCGATAGGACCAAGACAAACAACACAAGGCATCACTCTTACCTTGAAAGACAAATACCAATAACTATAACCAAGCAAGACCTTTACTACTCATATATCAATATATAATTCCCCTGGTAGGACGACAATGGTACTCCCAAGACTCGGTCATAGTCTAAATCGGCCGGACTCTCGGGGCGTAACGGTCCCCGATTCGACATGCGGCGAACAGTCCGCATCCAAGACTTGATCGACGTAACGGAAGTCGAGAACCCACAATCGGCAATGAAACAGTCCGAAAGAGGCGGAAAAATATGAGCTAAACCCACAATCGGCAGAACAGTCCGAAAGAGGCGTAAAGACAAGTCAAGCAAAATGTATAGCATAAAGGCATTGTCACCAGAATACGGTATGAGGTAACCCGCAATCGGCAGAACAGTCCGAAAGGGGCGGGAAAAAACATAAATCAACCAACTCCGTGAACGGCACGACGAGCGGCGTAAACCAATACTTGGCCGAACGGCACAAGTAAGGCGTAAAGATATATCATAAGAATACGACTCAACCAAGCGATACGAATCAACTTGGAAAGAGACTAATAATGTAATGAGCCGATGGTAATCCAAATAAGACATTTCGTGCCAAATTAAATTCATAGACATGAATAGGTCACCCATTTCTTCAATATTTGTCACTTGAATAAAAATGTAAACAGACGGAAATGAACCATTTATAATAAGCACGACAAGCATTAAATTATAAATGACTCAATTGTAAGATAAACCATTTACTACTCATAAGGCATGGATAATTACATTGGACTCATATTAAAATAGAAACGTGTCATTCAAATAAAATATAACGAGCGATAATGTATAATTTACGTCATGTGAGAATTACGGAATGCAAACCAATCCAATACGAGTGACAAAATGAGTCCAATAAATAAATTAAAAGAAATCCAATAATTGAATCATATTAAACCCAACAAACAAGACATGTCAAGCCCAACATATTACTCATGTACAACCCAACCATTAAATCATGTTGAACCCAAACATTTGATCATGTGAGAAAATGTATATAAATAATGAACAATATTTAACGAATTATCCT
Source organism: Silene latifolia (assembly GCF_048544455.1). Classification (NCBI taxonomy): domain Eukaryota; kingdom Viridiplantae; phylum Streptophyta; class Magnoliopsida; order Caryophyllales; family Caryophyllaceae; genus Silene; species Silene latifolia. The sequence continues at coordinate 55,631,810 of NC_133536.1, forward strand.
ATATAAAATACGAGACGACGTTTAAGCACCCCAAATGACCCGAAATTGACACCAAAACACCTATAATCGGTGTAGCCCAATATAAAAATGTAATCAACCCCACCAAAATGAACATTTATAACCCAATGCTCATGACTTGATTAGCCCGCACAATAAATTGCAGGGGGTCCAAGGTTTGTGCAAGAATGAGCCCAAAACATGCTACTCCTAAAACTACTCACTAAGTCACAAGAGCAAGAAGAGACTAAGGAGGAGTATACTCCCAACCGTGAGCACAACTCGATAAGGCCGAGTCATGGTCGAGGCCAAACAACCCACAACCATTGCCATGGCTACAGCCACCCATGGTCAGTCTACAGCCACGGCCGAGCACAGCCTCTCACGTCACCATAACCGACCTAAAACCAACCCACATACCAGGCCACCCAACACCCGACTAAAACAGACCCGCCCATCCATGACTAGCCTGCAACACGACCCTGAAAACGGAAGCCAAACCAGTCTCTACCACGGTTCTAAACAGAGTCAAGCTACAACCCATACGACCCATCCAAAACCGAGTCTAACCACTCAATTCAGCCACCCAAAATGGACCCAACCAGGCCGTATGTGACCTTGACACCGCCACCTCTTGACTACCTACAACCACCATCCACACCACTTCATATTCCGTCACATACACAGGCAAGTACAAGACGGTCCGAGAGACTATTCTACCCGTCCCCAAAACCGAGTCCGTGCAGTCATTTCATTCGTCTGACCGAGTCAGAAACTGAGTCCCTGCAAACAAAGCTCACGACAGAACACGAGTTCGACACAGCCCACTCCAAACGTAAATTCAAGACGGCATTTACCAAACAATTGAAAGGAAGTGTAAAGAATTGGACTTTATTAAACAAGAGCATGAAAACGACATGTAAGACGGAAATATCGACATTTTGTCGAGTAACCTATCACCGTTACCTCATTGCTCTTCAAATCTCCGTGGAAAACGTCAAAAGAGTGCGAGCCTCCATGCGGGTCTTCGGTTTCTTCAACTAGAAGGAGGAAAACGAAATAAAAGAGCTAAAAATCGGAACCTTTAGGAGGCGGGTCAAACTGAAATCATCACAAAATCGAGTCTTTCTCACCTTGAAAGATGAAGGAGGAAATAAGGAGAACAATGGTATAAAAACTAAGGGGAATGGTGAAGAAATGAGCCCGAAATCTGGGTTTTAAGGTTTAAAAATGGTGTTTGTACGGTTCTATTGTTTGATGATGATGTTGCAGGTGAAGTTGTTGTTGTTGCTGGTAAACGCAAAAGAAAGGAAAAAGAAGAAAGAAAATGAAGGGAAGGTGGGGACGGGATGTGAGAGTCAAAGTGAGGATTAGAAAAAAATGATTATTTGAATGTGGGACAAAAAGCTAGGTATGTGTTGTCGACCAACGATTGGTCCGACTTAAACTTATCCTTAGAAGAGAATTGTGACGGTCTTATGTTAGACGGATTTTAAGACATAAATTATTATTATTGCGGTCATTATTATTATCTGAACAAAAATGAGAATAAATATATTCTTATAAAAATCATGCCTCAAAACATAATTTAATAATACGTATTTTTATAAAAATGAGTTTTTATATAATAGGTTTATAAAAATCGTATTTGACATAAAATTAATTAAATAGAATAATTCAAAAATACATAACAAAATAGTTAAACGGTTTAATAAATTTTAACTGTCAGAAAAGGAAAATTCGCGGGTGTTACAATCACCCCATCTTTCAAAAAGTTTCGTCCTCGAAACTTGAAAGTTGAAGTGAAAGTTTATATAAGAATAAAACTTGACTTTTAAAATCGGTAACCAAAATGTTAAAAGGTTACTTGTAGGAATTAAAAATTCTTTCAAAAGTTTCAACTAAAAATTTTCCGACAGAACCAAGTCGAAAGGCAAATCATTTGTATAAATCAAAACCAAAATACTTTCAAAAATATTAATGAAGAGTTTTCAAAAGTGTAAGTCTCATTCATGGAACGAAATTGCTCTTGTCGTGCACACAAGAACGTTAACTTCCCAAGTCAAAGACAAATTTAAAACAAAACTCATTTGCCGACAAGCGTAGAACAAGTTATTAAACGTCTCCAATAACGAGTTCTAACATCCGATCAACGTTAAAATCAAAAGAAAAGGTAATCTACTCAAACTTTCTTTCGCAAAAGCCAAAATAGAAATAGAGGTTTCTCTTTTAAATTCGAAAGGGAGTCAAATTTCTGAAAATGTAATATTAAACTTTGACAAAGAAATCATAAATAGATCAAAGTTAACCGAAATGGGTTAAAATTTAAAGAAATATCAAGTTTAGCCTTTAAAATCATGATAGAGAAGTCTATAATCAAGGAACAAATATGGAATTAGATCAAGTTTTCATTTTCAAATCTTTAAAACGAATCAAAACTGGTAGCTTGAAATATTTAGGAATTGTATGAAATGAAAAGCAATTTAGACAACATAAATACCAGGTACGCTAAGAGAGTCCAAACTTGACCAACAAAAAGAGCTATGATGAACTTCATAGGGTAAGAATTGAAGTCAAAACAATAAGAATGTCAAAGATGGAGTTTTATAGGTTACTAGCATCAAACTTAAAAGAGGAGCAGGATGAAACGAGGAAGAGAGGTATGAACGGTAACGCTTATGGTCAAAGAAGAGGATGAAATAGACAACAAGGAAACGCCCGGTACTCGAATCTCAAACACTACACCATCCTAAACGATTTCGAAAACTTCCTAATAAAATAAATCTCACAACAACATTACCCCCAAGGATTCCTCAAGATAACTTACGCCACTTTACATCTAAACTACTCCATGAAACAAAGTAATCTACCACACTTGTGATTCAACAATTCCCAATCACTAAACATCCACATGATTTCCACAAAACAAGACCAACCTTACCAGCAAGGCTATACTCATACTCAACAAACATCAAAAGGTAACATCAGTCTAAGTATGGCTATCAAAGTCCTAAAGGTATCTCTTTCCAAACACAAATCATAAACCTTACTCCATGTTTACTCCTAAGGTAACAAAACTCAACCTACTAAGTCTTCAAATCCCAAATATAAACAACAAAGCCAAGTTCTATAACTCTAGTAATATAGGCAACTCACTCTTAACACACATAATCCACCAATCAATTATACTCACTTTATCAAGGAACTAGGTATAAGAAATCAAGTATGTCTCATCACACTACCTAAGTCTTTCCAACATCAAATTCTCTCAAAACCAGGGTTATGGGTCAAACACAAACAAACTCCACAGAAGTCAAATTTCCCAACCAAGGTCAACATTTCTCAAAAGAGAGAGTACTATAAAAGGCGTTAAGGGAGGATAAGCAAGGAACAAAGGACAAGTTAAGAAATACAAGAGTAGCTTTCAAAGTAAAACAGAAGAGAGTTTAGAAGGAGGATGAGCACCAAGAGATAAAGGATAAGGCAAGGTACACAAAGAAAAGGAGGAATATCTTCGAGGAAGAAGAAGCATTCTTCAAAGGTTGAACAAATCTTCAGTTCCCGGCACTAGGCACTAAGTCTTGATCTCCACATAGGTAAGCTCACGGTCATTGATCCAAGGGCACAACAATTATTAAAAGACAATCAACAAACCATGTTAGAACCTAACAAAGAGCAGACACACTACAGACTACCACCTTAGGTCCTTAAGTCTACCCATCTCTCATTCATTATTTAAGGTCAAGTTCAAATTAAATTTGGGGTACACGTGTGTGCGTCGGGAGCAACATAGGCTCTGATACCAACTGTGACACCCCGCGATAAAGCGGAAAATATAACTTATAAATTCAAGCGGAAAATAGGGAATTTTTGAAACTTTTAAAATTTAAAGCGCGGTTTTATTAAAATACCAAACACAAACAAAGAATGCGGAAATAAAGTTTAAATTATACAAACGTGATAGTCAAGGTGAGGGAAAAGATATCCCTCGAATGACAATACAATAAAAAGCAAGTCTAAACAATCCTAATAAACTGACTAAAAGGCCAAGTGCTCGCTAGCTCACACATGTCTTCCCCCAGGAATGCACCAACTAATACCTGTCATTCATGTAAACATGAACGCCACAATCAGTGGGGAGTAACTCAAGGTTCTCTCAGCCACAAAATGTCAAAACGAACATAACAAGGAACTAAAACAGGTAAGTCATATAAGACACATACAAAAGATAAGAATATCAAATTTATATGTAAACATGGCAAATAATTGAGATGGAACAAGATAGGCCAACATTAGCATAATAAAGATTCAACTGTTCACGGGAGACCATTAAATAATATGAAAGACGAGAATACGGTCATTTATGCAAAAGTACGCATTTCAAGAAATTACAACATAGATATGAGATTAGAATCCGAATCATGTGAAGCAGTTAAGTAAGGGATCAACCAATGCAAATTACAAGAATAGAAACCGTAGCCATTATTTGGAAAACCAATTAGCAAACATCGCACGGGACGTGGCTACTAATGTCACATTCATACTTATGGCTTGCATCTCACCATAAGAACGGATGGGAACATCAATCCCAACGATCATATCGCAACTAGAGGGCTTATAGCTCACCCCTAGTATCCGATAGGACCAAGACAAACAACACAAGGCATCACTCTTACGTTGAAAGACAAATACCAATAACTATAACCAAGCAAGACCTTTACTACTCATATATCAATATATAATTCCCCTGGTAGGACGACAATGGTACTCCCAAGACTCAGTCCTAGTCTAAATCTGGCCAGACTCTCGGGGCAGAACGGTCCCCGATTCGACATGCGGCAGAACAGTCCGCATCCAAGACTCGATCGACAGAACGGAAGTCGAGAACCCACAATCGGCAGAACAGTCCGAAAGAGGCGGAAAAATATGAGCTAAACCCACAATCGACAGAACAGTCCGAAAGAGGCGTAAAGACAAGTCAAGCAAAATGTATAGCATAAAGGCATTGTCACCAGAATACGGTATGAGGTAACCCGCAATCGGCAGAACAGTCCGAAAGGGGCGGGAAAAACATAAATCAACCAACTCCCGGCAGAACGGCACGAGAGCGGCGTAAACCAATACTTGGCAGAACGGCACAAGTAAGGCGTAAAGATATATCATAAGAATACGACTCAACCAAGCGATACGAATCAACTTGGAAAGAGACTAATAATGTAATGAGCCGATGGTAATCCAAATAAGACATTTCGTGCCAAATTAAATTCATAGACATGAATAGGTCACCCATTTCTTCAATATTTGTCACTTGAATAAAAATGTAAACAAACGGAAATGAACCATTTATAATAAGCACGACAAGCATTCAATTATAAATGACTCAATTGTAAGATAAACCATTTACTACTCATAAGGCATGGATAATTACATTGGACTCATATTAAAATAGAAACGTGTCATTCAAATAAAATATAACGAGCGATAATGTATAATTTACGTCATGTGAGAATTACGGAATGCAAACCAATCCAATACGAGTGACAAAATGAGTCCAATAAATAAATTAAAAGAAATCCAATAATTGAATCATATTAAACCCAACAAACAAGACATGTCAAGCCCAACATATTACTCATGTACAACCCAACCATTAAATCATGTTGAACCCAAACATTTGATCATGTGAGAAAATGTATATAAATAATGAACAATATTTAACGAATTATCCTATATAAAATACGAGACGACGTTTAAGCACCCCAAATGACCCGAAATTGACACCAAAACACCTATAATCGGTGTAGCCCAATATAAAAATGTAATCAACCCCACCAAAATGAACATTTATAACCCAATGCTCATGACTTGATTAGCCCGCACAATAAATTGCAGGGGGTCCAAGGTTTGTGCAAGAATGAGCCCAAAACATGCTACTCCTAAAACTACTCACTAAGTCACAAGAGCAAGAAGAGACTAAGGAGGAGTATACTCCCAACCGTGAGCACAACTCGATAAGGCCGAGTCATGGTCGAGGCCAAACAACCCACAACCATTGCCATGGCTACAGCCACCCATGGTCAGTCTACAGCCACGGCCGAGCACAACCTCTCACGTCACCATAACCGACCTAAAACCAACCCACATACCAGGCCACCCAACACCCGACTAAAACAGACCCGCCCATCCATGACTAGCCTGCAACACGACCCTAAAAACGGAAGCCAAACCAGTCTCTACCACGGTTCTAAACAGAGTCAAGCTACAACCCATACGACCCATCCAAAACCGAGTCTAACCACTCAATTCAGCCACCCAAAATGGACCCAACCAGGCCGTATGTGACCTTGACACCGCCACCTCTTGACTACCTACAACCACCATCCACACCACTTCATATTCCGTCACATACACAGGCAAGTATAAGACGGTCCGAGAGACTATTCTACCCGTCCCCAAAACCGAGTCCGTGCAGTCATTTCATTCGTCTGACCGAGTCAGAAACTGAGTCCCTGCAAACAAAGCTCACGACAGAACACGAGTTCGACACAGCCCACTCCAAACGTAAATTCAAGACGGCATTTACCAAACAATTGAAAGGAAGTGTAAAGAATTGGACTTTATTAAACAAGAGCATGAAAACGACATGTAAGACGGAAATATCGACATTTTGTCGAGTAACCTATCACCGTTACCTCATTGCTCTTCAAATCTCCGTGGAAAACGTCAAAAGAGTGCGAGCCTCCATGCGGGTCTTCGGTTTCTTCAACTAGAAGGAGGAAAACGAAATAAAAGAGCTAAAAATCGGAACCTTTAGGAGGCGGGTAAAACTGAAATCATCACAAAATCGAGTCTTTCTCACCTTGAAAGATGAAGGAGGAAATAAGGAGAAGAATGGTATAAAAACTAAGGGGAATGGTGAAGAAATGAGCCCGAAATCTGGGTTTTAAGGTTTAAAAATGGTGTTTGTACGGTTCTATTGTTTGATGATGATGTTGCAGGTGAAGTTGTTGTTGTTGCTGGTAAACGCAAAAGAAAGGAAAAAGAAGAAAGGAAATGAAGGGAAGGTGGGGACGGGATGTGAGAGTCAAAGTGAGGATTAGAAAAAAATGATTATTTGAATGTGGGACAAAAAGCTAGGTATGTGTTGTCGACCAACGATTGGTCCGACTTAAACTTATCCTTAGAAGAGAATTGTGACGGTCTTATGCTAGACGGATTTTAAGACATAAATTATTATTATTGCGGTCATTATTATTATCTGAACAAAAATGAGAATAAATATATTCTTATAAAAATCATGCCTCAAAACATAATTTAATAATACGTATTTTTATAAAAATGAGTTTTTATATAATAGGTTTATAAAAATCGTATTTGACATAAAATTAATTAAATAGAATAATTCAAAAATACATAACAAAATAGTTAAACGGTTTAATAAATTTTAACTGTCAGAAAAGGAAAATTCGCGGGTGTTACACTTTCTTCTCTAAATGTTTATTTGATTGACATAAGTTTTGCTAGTACTACTTCGTCATTATTAGAAACCAATGGTGGTTTTCGTCATTGTATTTGATACATAGGATGATTAGAATATGACAACTAGCAACAAATGATGTCGAGAAATAGAGTCATTGTGTAATCAATCTAGTTATGGGTTTATAGTTGTACCTTAATTATGACTATTAAGTGCATAAACTCTAAATAAGAATATAATCTTGTTAAGATTCAAAAGGGATTTCACTTTTGTGACCCTATACACCACGATTTGATGTATGGCTAGCCCAATATCAAGGTGATTATATTCTAAACCAAACTAGAATGATATATCATATAGATGATGCAAGACTCAAATTGGTAACCCAAGATTAAACCTTAAATTCTGGAATGATGAACGCAAAAAGTTATCGAGTACTCTTGGAACTATTAGATTGTTAATCTTATGGTATATGCGTATCTTGTATTCAAAGCAAGATGTCTCGTGCTTTTGGTTGAAAAGGAGATCGAGGATGTAAATCATTGATCCAAAATAGGTTGATCATTTTCTTTTACCAACTATTTAAGTTGACACTAATGTGTTCACTTAATAAGGTAAAAAGAGAAATCTTTGAAGAAGTTCAAAGAGTTCTAGGAATCACTATTTAGTCGTGATGGGATTATCAAAGTGAAGACTTTGATATAAGCCAAAGAAAATGTGATATAGTATCACAAGTTAATTTCTTTTAGCGCGCATTATGGGATAAGGTGTGGTTAAATGAAAATATCAAACCTTATTCGATATGGTTTGGACTGTAATCAAGTTACTTTGAGTTACTTGATCCTTTTGGGGATTTTATCGTTTTGTCTAAATTTATTTTTACCACTAAATCTAAATCGATTCATATGAGATATGAAAAAATAAGGTACCATGCTTGTAAGTTTTCACAAGAAACAAATGCTCATTTTTCCTTACAATAATCACGAGTACAACGGGTTTGTGGCTCGTGAAGCTGTCTTTCTAGAATACGAGTTTATTTCTAGAAGACAGTGGGAGAAAATATTCAAGAGCCACAAAAGAATTGTGTCAAAAATTGTATGTCGCAAGAAACTGTATTTTCTTGGCTACATGACGTTGTTTCCTCGAAACCTAGGAGGTTAAATTCATCACTTGTTGAAGATAATGAATTCATGTTACTTTTAAGAAAGTAAAGAGCTTACAACTTACAAAGAAATTGTTTGATTCAAGTTACTTCTGGAAAGTAATGAATATATGACTTACATGAGAGTGTTTAAGTCACAACTCAATACAAGGCTTAGAGCCATGAAAATCCGAAATAGATTCCAAGTGAATTGTTAGATATCAAAGCTCGATTGGTGGAAAAGGTTTTGCACTAGTTGAAATGCTTAAGTCTATTTGGATCTTCTTAGGGATTGTGTTTCATTATGAGATATATAGGGAGTGAATCTAAAACCCACTTCTTCAATTAGAAGGAATGTATTCAATACATGTCTTGAGTTTTGTAGATTCTTGCAATCCTAAGATAATGTGAAACTTAAGAGAGGGTCTTAAGTAGGACATCAATGAGTTGGAATCAATGTTTTGATCATGTTATAAAACTTTTCTCGATAAGTCGAGAAGTTGTGTTTATACATGGAGTTTAGTGGGAGTTACGGTAATTTTAATTAGTCTAATATGTGGATGACATATTGATCATTGGTAATGATTTAAGACTTGGAGAAATATAATACATCTATAATATCTGGATTTATGGAGATAAATCTATATGATGTTAGCATCATATAAGAGTTCTTATGTTGATAAGATTCATGACTAGTTCAATCGAGTTGAACATATTTGATTGATTCCATTTGCTTCCGCTGCCGGATCAATTAAATGAGTAATGATGTATAACACTTCATATACTTTGAGTATGATGAATTGTTTCAAATCGAATTTAAGTAATAGTTACCTAGTAGCCATATAGATTATCCTTAAGTGCTTGAGGAAGCATTAAGGATGTAAAGTTAAGTGTTTTTGATGCAATTCACAAATTTGTGTAAGGGCTTACACTAATGACTGTTGAGATTGTATAAGGTTTCGGAGAAAAACCGTATTCAAAACACCTAAAGATGGTTAAGGAACCATTGTGGCTATGTTATTTAAAGAAATGGATTTGTTAGAATCGTTCTAGGCAATAAAGAACAATGAGAGATGCTTACAACGAAAATTGAGTACACTTGCAATCATGAGATGTGCGAGAGGGATGGGTCCCGCACACTGTGAAAATAGTGGGAGCTGTTCTATGACTAGAGAGCTTATGTCTAAATTGGATCTAGACACGTACTCAGAAAGTTTTGTAATGCAAATGTATACATTACAAAGGAAAACGAGTATGTAGTAAGGTTAAGTAAGGTATAAGAAGTTGATAAAACCTACTAACCAAAGCCTTCTTATAGGCTTAACATGATGAGTCATGCCATTTCAATTGGATTGAAATGAACAACTACATACATGATCAAATTAGATTATAAGAATATGAAGTAGTAATCAGGTATTGACTATTTATATGTGATAATCACATTTGTCGTTCGAGTTTTTATCTAAAAACTCCTTTTATACTTTGTTACATCCAAACGGGTTGTGGAGACAATATTGAACCCCGCTAAAGTGAACCCGGATTAACATGGTATTCTCCCATAGTCACTTGTATGGGGTGACGTCTCGAAGTGACTAGAGTGTGATGCGATTCATGGAAAGTTCAAGTGACATAGAGTCATGTGAGATGACTAGTCGATCACATAGGCAGACTGTTAGGAACACTTTGTCGGGCCTTATGACCGCTTATAGAGTTCTGGCAAATTTATATAGCCTGGTCGTGGCAAGAACTACTATAGTATTCTAATGAGTCGATTCTTTTGACTAAAAACTGTTCGCCCAAGGTGGCACAATTTCAGAGTAACTTTGATTTATGATCCTACGACCTTCGTAAATGGGGTTAAAGGGATTATTTTGGGTTATGATGAGCTGTGGCTAGTCGAAGGGAATAGTGCGATAGGAATTGTCCACACCTTTGTCAGGGTTAAAACAATATCTCAGGGCAACTCGAGGAGCAATGAACTGGAAATGCGTGGCCACGCTCGGAAGGTATCTATGGCAGATAATTCCGGTCAATCAGTTGTTCTCCAAATCGAGGAAACCACTCTCGATATGATCACTTGCAAGTACGACCCGAAAGACACCTTGCATTGAGTGAGAGATAGTAATAAGACAAGAGAATTGGTGACGCACACTTGTCGAGGACAAGTGGGAGATTGTTGGAGTAAGTGTCCCCGACAATAATGCAATCACAATTGTCGATCATGATGATCACATGTTTAAATCTCATATTAAGAATACATGAGGGAAAGTAATACTTCTTAGTCAACTGGTCCACACATATCGGTAATGATTGGCTGACTAAAGTTTGACATTACTGTCCTGCGACGGTGGTGACCAGTTGATCCCGTAAGGTCATACCTATAGGGTAATGCTCTTAATTGATTATTTAATTAATCGTATACTGATACTGGTTAATTAAATTCCTTAAAATTGACGAGTGATTTTGTGAGTAAAATTACGTGTCTTATTGTAATTTGATTAAATAAGATCCGGTCTAAGTAATCGAATTGTTTTTTTACTTAGATTAATTTATTGTTTATGAAACAATTAAAAATAGAATGAATAATTTATTATAAATACAAGTTGTTGTAGTTTATAATTATAAGACCCACTTTGGTACAAGTAATTATGAATTACTAATTATTTTTGTATGTGATATATTTAATTATATGATGATTTTTAATATGTTAAAAATACATTATAATGTAACATGTCAAGTAACATGTCACATATGTCACAATTGACAAATGATAAAAATAAAATGGACCTCCATTTTATGGGTAGAAACCGGTTTTAGTGGAGGGAGTATTAGGGTTGTGTTTTTATATTTTAAACAATTGGAAACACAATGATAACCTACCTATATGTAGCCATGCAAGCCTACTCTTCTTGGGAAGAAAGTTGGCTTCATGCATTGGCTCCCCACTCCCCTCCTACCCGGTTTCCCAAAGAGAAAATAAAGGGTGTTTTCTCTTATATTATCATTCTATAAGATTGAAAATATACATGTTGTATTTTTCTAGTGTTGCATAAAAAATTACTCTACACTTTGAGAAAGAATAAGAGAGCAAATTCTCACAAAATACCTCCTCTTGACCGAAATTTTCAAGAGCAAAATGCAAATTATTTTGTGTCTATTTTAAGGTAGTTTTTATTAATACTAGTCTCATATTAATTTAAATTATTAAGGGTATTATCTTGGTACAATCCTTGGGGAGAGATTCTATACTTGAATCTTGTTCATCCATAAGGAAAGCTGAAGAACTAAGTAAGGTAGGTGACCTTACTAGTGCCCAAATATCCGAAATATCACATGTAAGGAACCGATTTTCTCCTTACTCTTGTATTTGTTTTGCATGCATAAGATCTTGAATTAATTTTATGACTAAATTAATTATTTACATATTCAATATGTAAACGAATGAGATTAATGAATCCCAACAGCATATAGTTGGATAAGGAGGATTAAGTCAACTTGTAGGTGATGTACAATCTAATTGATTCAGCTCCGGGACCCAAACCTTCCTAGGGATTGTAAGATATACACTAACTCGATCCCATCTTAACAATAATTGCTTGCATCTAGTTGAAAACATGTTTTTATGATCAAATCCCATGAATCCCCTATGAACCCATGACACCCTAGTGCTTTTAATCAATTGTTTACATCTCATTTTAATCATCTTGCTTGTTTGCTTACATTGTTATTTAGTTTAGTGATCTTCTTATCTCAACCCAAATTGTGACACCCTTAGACACCACTACTTGCAATCGAAAATCCTACATCAATACCCGTCCCTTGGGATCCGACCTTTACTTACCTCTTTACTAATAGTAGAGTAGTTTGTAAAGTTATAAATATTGTTTTGGTCTAGGTGCTCCTAACGACAAGTAACCGAAAAACATAGTCCGACCAGTTCATTTAATTGATTTTGGTCCACTGGTATTTTACAATTAGACAAATTTTATTGTTTGTTTGTCAAATTTCACTTCTTTTTGACATTAAAATCATTCGATACAATAAATAATCCTAGCATTGATACACTAGCATTTCTATTCCTCAGCTCTATCAAGTATGGTACAAGGGTGTGACAGTAAAGTTATGAGTTATGACTGATATTATTAACAATGAATAAGTTATGAGTCTTATCGCTATGACATTTGCAAATTAAATGTACAAAGTTTGCAGGCTAGCAATCTTGTATGACATGTCGCAACAAACATTTGCTTAGGCATCTTATGTTTTTGATATAAAGATCATCTTTCAAACTTTCAACCTTTGCAACACATTGGCTACTGTGTGTGTGCTGCTGGTGAAATGTTGTTGGCTTGATTGCTGCTGCTGGAGTGACTCCAGTGATAAAAGCAAAAGGCTACGGTTTACTCTATAACCGTGGCCATTTATACTCATTAAAGAATGAAATAAAAGCTTATCGGAAATCCCCATTCATTTTTCCTTTTCCAACCTTGTCACTCTCACACACTCTCAACCCTAACGTCCTCACCATTGAATAATTTGTTTTAAGGGTGTTATTTGTGGTTTGCGAATGATATGATTGTTTTCAACAAACCTTTGAATAATTTTGAAGTCACAACCAGCTGCAAAATTGATCATTCCTTTGCATTCGGTAAGATTTTCATTTCCGAACCTGCGGATTTGTATCTTTCAAAGTTGTCTGCTTTAATCCTAATAATTGCTCTTTTTTTGAATTCGACTGTAGGCTTGAAGCTATAGCTCTCTCCCTCAAACGTTACACTAAATCACGACCATATTTCGACAACGGTTTATATTATTTATTGACATAAAGGTGACTACTTTAATTTATTCAACAACTTAGCTATGGCACATCATTGGACGTCTTGGTTGCTGTAATTCACTAAATATGCAGGTAATAGTTCTATTCCAGATGTAGAAATCCATCTCTTGAGGTAATAGTGTAATACTATTGAACTTTAATTTGGGGTTCTGAAAACTAAGGTGGAAATCCACGGATTTCAGAAAAGTTGAGCATTTAGGAAAGACGAATATTTTTTTTTGCATGCCATGTACTATTCCTTTATGCGTTAACATCATTGGCGCGGGCTTGGGAGTTCACCGAACTCTAGATCAATTTTGACAGAGCTGATCTCGAGGTTTCTACAAATTGTCTTAGACCATCTACTGCCGCGTGTGAGACCTGGTCGACCAGCAGTGTTGGTCATCTCCACTCCCTCAAAACCATTCCAAAATATTCATGAGGGGTATACTCATCTTATGTAATTTTCATTGCTTCTAATGCTTGTCATTGTGAACATCTCACAGGAGTCATTTAATAATTTAATTATCATATTGGAATGTATAGGTACTTGATCAATCCGAACATGGAAATAGTAAGATGTTTTGGGACGAAATACAGTGCTGAAGAGCTGAAGAGAAGTGCTCGTTAATTGATGCATGTGCCGAGTATTATATGCACCTCAAAGGCTCAAAGTAAGACACTGAGACGTAATAGGCAGTTATTGTATATCATATCCATTGATTGGATGATTTTGAAGTTGTTGGCGAATCTGATCTAACATATCATGCATTTAAATCCCATAGTAATCAGTGAACTTGAACTTCCCCATACAAAATCGAACACTAAAATTGGCTTGATGAAAATGTTTTTTTTTTTGTATCAGCCTTAATGAAAATATTTTTTGTATCAGCCTTGATGAAAATATTGCTTGATGTGTGATGATAAGAGGTGACAAGGCTAAAGTGAAGATCAAGGAGTACGAGTTGCTAAGGAAGAATTTCAGTGACACTGGCTGCCTTTGGATTCAATTATCAATATGGCAAGGATACTCTTATGGATAAGTATGGATTTGAAAGTGGAGTCGTTGATGAAACATTGTTTTATATTTTTGTTGATAGGTTAGTTGGTTAAAGATCTTTAGGTAATTGACTTGGAATAATCGGTTTGTAAAAAGATATTTGTTGTTAATTATCAAATCATCTTGCGTTTGTGGTTTTCAGATTGTGAGTTTCATATAATTTCAGCAGCAAATTTTTATATAAAAAAGCATTAATAAATTGCGTCGGTTCTTGAAAGAAATGATGCAAATGAGAAAAATGAATTGGCCCTAAAACAAAATATCAATTGCATCAGTTATGATAACAAATGACGCAAAAAATAAAGAAAAAGCATCGGTTCTATAAAGAACTGATGCAAATGTTGAAGCATTTGCGTCGGTTGTACATACAATTGCGTCAGTTTTTAAAACATAACTGACGCAAACAGTTCTTTTTTTACGTCGGTTTTTAAATACAACTGACGCAAATGGTGAACTTTTTGCGTCAGTTCCACAACTGACGCATAGCAAATACGACCCCTCGATATACGTCAGGCCTAAACTGACGCAAAAGGCCCTCTACAACTGACGCAATAGGGGTTTTTTTTTCCATTAGTGACTTTTCGTATTCAGAATATGGTAACAAGTTGGATTCCCATATTTTGCCCGTGAATACAAGTGTATCCAAGTCCGGCTCCACCTCTTCAATGTACGCTGCTACTGCTCTGCCTCCTGGTTACTCTGCCTCCTGATCTGCTTTCCTGGCTCAGCCCATATCCAAAGTTTGGGCCTAACAGTTTGCCCCCAATTTTTCGCGAAAATCACTTCTTGATAATTGAGCGGGAAATTGCAATGTACCGTTGAATAAATTTCCGCATACTCTTTCCAATTCACATTTTAAATCCTCCAACTACTTTCCCCTATTTAATCTCACTCGTCTCCCCTCTCTCTCCCTCATCAATCATTTCACCTCCTCAAAACTCTCAAAACCTCGATTTCCCAAATCCGTCTCCCCATCTTCTTCTCGCCGTCAACGCCGCCTTCTCTTTTCGTCTTCCACGTACTTTTACTTCTCTTTTTTCTTCATTTTACTATGGCAAAAACATGTTTCGCAACTTCTTCGTCCGCCACCATCGATCTCGTCGAGGATGACGTCTTCCCCTCCCAAGGCATCCTCAAAAAACCACACTTTTTTGACTCTACCCTGACCCAAAATGACATCCCCAGAATAAAATCTCTTCTATCTCTCCTGGGTCTAGGTGACGATGTGGTGATTCACATCCCTGGCCCTGGTCAGAAAGCTGACGCCTCACGTGAGGGGTGGATCTGCTTGTAAACGTACCCTTTCGTCCTTGGTCTCAAATTTTTATTTTATCTGTTTGAACTCTTTGCCCTATGGTCCAAATCGCTCCATATGCATGGAGGTTCCTCATATCCACTGTCACCCTTAACAATAGTCTGGATGCTGAGATCGGGCTATCAAATCTGGCCCACAGGTTTGAGTGTCGGTCACTTAGGAACGGCCAATACACTTTTAGGGCCATGGAGAAGACTGAAAACTTCCTTCAGTCTGCAGCCAAAAGCAAAGACAATGGTTGGTATGAGGGGTTCTTTTACATCAAGCTTGATTCCATCCCTCTACATGCCGACTACCTCTTGGAACACTTGATCCTGGCTAAGAGTAAGTATGCTTGCATTTTTTTTTTTTTTTTTTCTGATTTCTTCTGCTACTCACCTTTCTTACCCTGTGATTCGCTGCAGAACTCAACAACCCTGAAAAGTCTGAGGACGAGGACACCTCTGTTGCCAAGCTCTTCTCTATCCCTGAAGAACAAAGGACGTTCCCTGCTCTGCTCTCTGGCCTTGACAATTATGATGCTGAAGAGACCACGTCTTCTGGTAAGCACTTGTTTCTGACTCTTGCTTGTCTCTGCAGCTATTTACTTCGAATACCCATATCTATGCTCTGGTGTTTTTGTAGGAAGCACACGCCCTACTGCCTCTGAGATCCTGATGCGTCAGGCAAGGAAAAGGACTGCTGAGTCCACACCCTCACCTGCCTCCTCTAAAAGGAGGTCTGCTGCTAGACCTACTCCTGAGCCTATTGAGGTCACTCCCATATCCCTTGCTCCTGGTTCTCCAACTCGTGCTGATGATCAGTTAATTCGTCTTCCTGCTGGCTTTGGGGATGCTGAACGTGTCAGCTACTGGCCCTAATTGAAGCGGCTCTTGACACCAACCTGCACCCAAATGTTTGATGAGACTGATCCCCAGGAGATGATTGACCTGGCTGCTGAACAATGCTTCCTTGTAAATCTGCTTTCTGCTGCCCATGTCTCTTGTTTCAAATATCCCAACTTTCTTTCTGACTGATGGTCTCCTCATGTGCTCCAGGCTCTCCAATCATCTCTTTACCTCCGCAAGATGCTGAAAAGAGCCAAGACTGAATGCTTGGCGTCTGTGGGGAAGAACAAGGAGCTCACGGCCACATGTGCTAAACTGAGGGAGCAACTCTATGAGGCCAAGAGGGAGAAGGAGGCAGCCAAGGACTAGCTTGCTAGGACGCAGGAGGCTAGCCATGTTCTGACCACTGGGCTGACAAAAGCTGAGGCCCGTGCTGAAGAGATGGCTGAGCTGGCCAAATATGTCGGAGCCTACACCACCTTTAATGGGAGGATTGATTGCTTCCGAGCTTACACCGAAGGGAGGCACACTTCCTGGAAATTGGAGGAGGAGCAGGCGGAATTTGCCCGTGCTTTCTCCAATGGTATGGATTTGAGTGCTCTTTTTCCTGCCGATGCTGAGGTTGCCAATCCGGAACCTGAATTTCTTGCCATGGACATCTCTGAAACTATCTCTGGAGCCAATGTTGTAGAGGTGATCCTGGCGGAGGAGGCTGTTGGTGATGCTGCTATGGTTCCTGAAGCTGTTCAGGTACCTGCGTTAGAGGAGCAGACAGAACATGGGGAGCAAGGCAACGGTCAGAGTGCTGCTGTGGAGAGGATTGACCTCTCTTAAAAGTTTCTTAATCATATTTTCTGGGGACTTGGCTTTGTGTGGTGCAAGTTTTGTAATTATACTTTTGAACTCTTTTTTTCTTAATGTTTGTTTATGCCTGCTTGTGTGCAGGCTTGAAACTGTTGTGGCACATGCTATGGGTAGCATGTGTCCTTATTTTGAATTGCCCTCGGGCCTAGTTTTTTTTTTTTTGATAAAATGTAAGTATATATATATATATATAAAAAGTAACCATACAATAAGGCTAGAACCAATGCCAGTCCAACATATCAGCCCTATATCACATCTAACGGCCCGACCAGACAAGCCCAATAATAAGCTAACAACCATCAGACATAAACCAAACAAAATCAGATAGGATGGAAAAAAAAAACAAAATAGGCAAGAACCCTAGATCGTCTTCATCAATCACTCCCTTTTTCGTTCTATTCAATCTCCACCAACAAATCCATAAATCAGATCGCCCAAAAGATCACATCCCTTTTCTCAGTAGTTCTTGAATCCAGTCTTCGTCTCTCCTATGCAACTTCCTTCGATCCAACCCACGAAATCGCATTTTCAACTCTTCCATTATCATCCGAGCTAGCTTGTTTGGACGAATAAGAGTGAAATCATACATGCTACGATTTTGTTGATGCCAAATGTTATAGATGCAAGCATTGATAGCAGCATCAAGGGTCCCTTTATGGACCTGAGAGCCAGATCTCCCTAGGCGCCCGTTTAGTAAGTCGCTCACCGGAAAAGTCATCCCCATCCAAGCTCCCATACAAGTAATGAGGCTTTTGCTGTAGGAGCATTCAAAAAATAGATGCTCCAAGGTTTATTCCTCTATTCCACAGATACAACATGTATTGTCTTCGCTGATTCCCAATCTATGTATTTTACTCTTTGTGTTCATATTTCCATGATAGTAAATCCAGGCAATAAATCCGTGTTTTGGAATAGTCTAAGCATTCCAAACACAAACAGACAAAGGGACATCAGGGGATTTGTTACAAATTAGCTCATATCCCTTAGATATAGTATATCCATTACCACTCGGGGCCCAGTTAAGCTGCTGATTTGCTTGATGGAACACCTCTTTAACCTGGTAGATTTTCCTCCAGTACCACGATGAATTAGTACTAGGGAGTAATCCTGCCAGGGTGACCCCTTTAGATAGATATTGCTAACCCATTTGACCCATAGTAGGTCTGGTTTGGTGTAAATCCACCAGACCAGCTTGCCTACTACAGCTCCTCGGGCCTAGTTCTCAGCCCCTTTTGCTATGATGTGTTTTTTGTGTCTGGGGCTTAGTTCCGACTTTTGATTGTCCAGGAGGCTGACCTGGTTCCAGGTACATAACCTCTGCCCCTGGTGGCAGATGCTTGATAACATATTTTACCCATGACGTAAAATATCTTATCAATAGGATAGCTAGTTAAATCGTACATCTTATTGTCCTTTTCCGGTTAATAAGGAATGTTGCGTTCCTTGTGGTTCCAGCGTTTGTAGTTTCGTACATGCACCTATGTCTATGGCCCCAGGATTTTAGTACCCACATCGTAGCTACGGTTTTATCTGGGATTAATGATGAGATACAGGTGGTCTTAGTATCGCTGTGCTCTGCTAACTCCATCATACCGTATGCCCTCCATGTGGCTGACTTAGCAACGTCTCGTAGCCCACATGGCAGGGGCTAGACCCTTAAAGTTTACTCTGTCTGACAAGTAACAAACATTAGTACTCAAAGCCTTTCTTCCTAGAAGCGTAAAATTCCAAAGTAGTACAAATTACCTGGTGTTATCTCATGGTGTTCCAAGGCAATAGCTGGATCCAGGAAGCCACAACATGAAAAGTAAAAAAATAAACCATAACCTAAAGCATATATTACCCCTACCCCCTTTTTTTTGATTTTTTTTTGCTTTATGGACTGTTGAAAGGTCCTCTTTACACTAAGGTTTCAGCACTTTGTCAGACAAAGTACTGTTTTAGATGGCGAATGTTCCAGGGTTTGTTCAGGATCTGACCTTGCATGGTCATCAACCTGTATGCCCTATTTTTAACAATGCTCTCGACCTGATATGGTCCTTCCCATTTGTAAGCAAACTTGCCTGCCTTGTGATTTCTGGTATTCTCAAATACTCTTCTGAGTACCATATCCCCTACCGCAAGGGTCCTCACATTGACATTTTTGTTATACGTTTTGGCTATAGATTGCTTGTATGATGCCATGCGTATGTAAGCACTTTCTCTTAGCTCGTCAACTGTGTCCAGGCTTCTGGCCATTTCGATTTGATTCTGCTCTGCTGTTTGACAGCCATACTTATGCGTTGGTACCAGAACTTTTGATGGTATCATTGTTTCTGCCCCAAATACCTGGTTGAATGGCGTATGTCCTGTTGCCACCTTTGGTGTCGTCCTGTCTGACCAAAGCACTAGTGGCAATTCGTCTGCCTATTAACCCCCTAGCTTCTTTAGCCGCTTCCTGAGGTTCTCCACAATGATTTTTGATACTGTCGTTTCGTACCAAAAATAAATACCTAAGTACAACTAACAGAAGTCAGTGGTAAGTAGGGTCGATCTCCACAGGGAGGCGGTGTACTATCTATTTGTCTATTTATCTGTCTAAATGTCACAATTGGGGGTTTTGATTGATTTAACTAAACTAGAGATTAAGGCGAGGGAAATGAATAAGAGAATTAACAGTAAGAGAAAGGAAGTATGCTAGGAGTCGGTCTACCGTGGCAGCTATCAGATCTTATACTATCGGGAATACTAAAGCGATTAGACTATTGATAAGAAGAGCTATGGTCGTCACCTTTCGGTCCTTAAACCGCCCTAGAGCGTAAATGACTTAACTTTCGCCCTCACTGCAATACCCTATTGTAATTAAGCAAGCCTTCCTTTCCAATCTTTCGATCTAGGTCGGGGTTAACTAGAATTATGGTCTCCTGCATGCATTCATTCGAAGGATAACGAGTTAAATTGCCTAATACAATTCCTATTGCAAGTCTAACCTATTCAAGTCAGTTAAAACATCGCTACCACGGCTTCCCTAATCCTAACATACTACGGAATTTAGCTAGACATAATTAAAGGGAAACAAGAATAATAGAAACAAGAACAAAAAATAAACATTAAAAAGAAAGAGAAAAGGGAGAGAAACAATTCTTTGAATTAAACAAATCCAGGAAATGAAAGAACAAAAAGTAACGAGTGTAAAAGTGTGATCTCAGAGAGAAGAGAAGAAAAGTAAAGTGTGAGAGAGATCTATAATGACAAACTGACTTCCTATTTATAAGAAAATAGGATTAGGATTAAACCTAATGACGGAATTAGAGCTAAAAAGCCCAACCCGTAGCAAAGTCCACTCGATCGACCACTTAAATCACTCGATCGAGTGAACTTCACTCAGAAACAGCTCGATCGACCTAGAATAGTGCTCGATCGAGTAAGGGCATAAAGAGAACTGGTCGATCGACCATATAACTGCTCGATCGACTGATTATTCAACCTAAAACCACTCGATCGAGTAGAAAACTACTCGATCAGGTGGATCTTGACTTCAGCAGCTTATAATTCTCGCTAGTTTGACTTTGACTTGTCCTTTTAGCGCCCGAAACACCTTCACGCATCCCAAGACAGCAACATTTCCCGCTCCAAATCATCTCTCCCTCCAAATGCATGCAAAATGGACGGTAAATGGCTTGATTTCACTCCTTTCGGGTCCATACCTGCAAATAAGACATAATAACCCAAAGTAGCATATTCGGGGCATTTCGTAGCATAAAACCACGATAAAAGCATAGAAATACGTGCATAAAATAGGCTAAAAAGACTATATAAAATGCACGTATCAAATCTCCCCAAACCAAACCTTTACTCGTCCTCGAGTAAACTCAAAACTATACGCTAATGGAACGGAAAAATAACTCAGAGCTAGCTACAAATGCCCACTTAAGCCAATTTTAATGCAAGCAAACTAACACTTATAGCAAGACAGTCAAATGCAAACGAGTTATAAGATGTTTGTAACAAAGCTGAACCGTCGACCTGCAAGACCTTTAATAGTGGACTCTCACGGGTCACTCTTCTCTCATGAAGCAAAGGGTGAACATATAAATGTAAGAGAGAAAGAAAAATAGTCGCTCACCTAAACTACGACCCACATAACTTGCATGCAACTAATATGATAGACAATTCTAGCTACCGGACACACATTCCAACCAACAAGGTCCTGTCACAGCTGAGGGCTTACAAAAATATGGTAAAGTGAGGCAATGGGTAAGAAAAGGCAAAACATGTTATAGGAATGTGGAGGTATAGGTGATCAAGCTAGTACCTAAACAGAACCATATGAGACATATCCATTTCCAACTCAATTATAGAATAAAGCACATGCCCTTCATTTGGCATAAAATCTCACCAAACCAAACTAGAAACACTCCTCAAATAATGTAAGATAGAACATAGGAGCAGAAACCGTCAACTAACAACATCTTTTTTTTTCTTTCTTTTTCTATTTCTATTTTTTTTTTTTTTTTCGGTTTCTTTTTCTTTTCTTCGAATTTCTTTTCTTTTCTTTTTTTTCTTTTTTTTCATTTCTTTTTCCACGTCTTTTTTTTCTTTCATCATCCTCCTTTTCTTCATAAATTACCAACTCCAATTCAACAGAATATGCGCCAAAATTTGATACAATGAAATATATACCGCAAAAACAATCTAAACTAGCTTGACAAGGCAGGCTAAATTTGGATGTAGCTAAGGGTCAACAGGCAAATTTGGCTAATGTGGAGTTTATGGGTAAAAATGAAAGAAAAGGGAAAATGTAAGCACCTCCCTGCATGTGACACCAACCACTAACCCGAATGTATGACGGCAAAAAGCAATTGAATTTCATATTCGTGCAAATTAATGAACATGTTATGCAAGGAGTATCTACTCACAATCCTACATGAAACCGGTCATAAATGACACCAGTTTATACAGCTCTAAATCTTAGAAATTGTAAGTAGGTTGCCAAAATGTAAGGTCAAGTCTATATGTTCAGCTAAATTTTAACATTAACTCGTAGATTATGCAAAAGACAAAGCTAAAAGATAACAGTTCAATGCAAGGCTTAAGCAAAACGACAAACGCAGTGCAATATCATCATGGAAATCTACCGTTTCGACTCAACCTATATGCTAAATTAAACGTGAATTTTTTGAATTTTTAACAATTTTCTGATTTTTATTGAATTTTTTGAATTTTTATGAAATAAATACAATGCAAACAGGAAATTAAACGTGATTACTGAAATGCAATGAAAACGAAATGCAGACACAGATATGGATGCATAACCTCCCCAAACCAAACTGTACAATGCCCCCATTGTACCAAAACATGGAAAGGAAATGCAAACTGAAGGAGAAAGAGAGTAAATGCGGAAAACTTACAAGATAGCGCGAAATAAGGGACCTCCCCAAACCGACCATGAAATGGGAGGTTGCTAAGGGCCCGGAAAACCATCTCAGGAAGCTAATCCAAGTCAAATATACTCGATATCCGTCCAACAGTGGTCGATCGAGTGAGTGGGCATCCAAGAACAGCTCGATCGAGAAGAAACTAGGTCGATCGAGTGGGTTCTCATTCTGCAGGTGGTCGATCGAGTAACATCTTCACTCGATCGAGTGGATTCATCAGCAAAAGTGCTCGATCGAGTAGAAAAACTACTCGATCGAGTGGATCTCAGCGTGTTCCTGCAAAATGCAATGAAAAACAGCCCGCAAACTAACAAGACAAGAATACTGAGAAAGTTTTATGGTACGAAGACCATTTTATTACAACTGAAATTAAATAAAAACAAATAAAATCTCCGGGTTGCCTCCCGGGTAGCGCTAGCTTCAGTCAGGTCCCAGCTCGACCTTCTTTTTTTCTTCGAGCCTTTATAATTAGTTACAATCAAAACAGCTCAAAGCGCGCGACAACAACTTTGTCAAATAGTGCGCATGTGCTACACAACAGCATAAATAGCACCATAGTGGAATAGCAAAGTAGGAAATAAAGATATGTAAACATTTAAGTCTAACAAATTTCCTATGGGCGCTCCTAAATTTATCCACAAAATATAGGAGCGAGGGAGCAATTGTCAAAAAAGTAGGGCTCCATTTCAGATTAACGAATTTACAATGATAAGGACGGTGAAAAATCGTTAAATTGTACGACCTACTGGGAAGGGGTAAAGCATTGGGATGCGCAGCAAAAGTCAACTGAGGCAATTTACTATTAAAACAAACAATAAATAAATTATCGTTTACTACCTCGGGTCGGTTACTCTCAATGACGGAATCATCGACAAAGGAAGATATTACCTCTTCCGTGCTAGGAGCAATTACCGACTCAGCTACCTCTTTGACACCCTCCTTAGTGGAATTCGTCCCGTAAATCGCAGCCTCAAGTGCATCCAACTCGGCCTTGAATTGGGAAGATTCACCGTATCCATTATCGTCATCGAAATCGTCATCAAAATCAAACCCAAATGACGAACCAAAGCTCCCAATGGCCAAACTACTCGATCGAGTAGAATCTTCATTCGATCGAGCAGTTTCCTCCTGATTTCCACTCGATCGAGTGGAATGTTCACTCGATCGAGCACTTTCTCCTGGAAAATCACTCGATCGACCAATAATTGTCACTCGATCGAGTGATTCCTCCTGTACAGCGCTGAAATCTTCGCGTGGGGTAGTGAAATATGATAGGAACTCGTCGTCCGAGTCATAGAAGTCATCCTCATCATTGGGCAACACGGTTTCCTTAGGAGAAAAACCGCTCTCAGCAAGATAAACCTCTTCTTCTTGCATCTCAGCTGTTAACTGAGCTATTTGTGACTTCAGCGCAAGGATTCGAGTATCCATATCCCTATCACTCTCTTGCATTTGTGACACAAGCATTCTCATTAAATATGTCAGCTCCGCGATCTCTTCTCTCTCCATCTCAAATTTGCTAATTGAGCAAGCTGCAGACTCGAGCTCATCAAATCGCGAGACATATTCTTGCACTTGGAATGCAAGTGCCTCCATCAAGGATTTCAGCTCCGCAATGTCTTCTTCTTGTATATCAGGGGAATCTTGTTGCGGTGGACATTGATAGGGCGGATGTGGCGGCACAACTACGACTACATTGTGCTCGTGAGAACCACATCTCCCGTGAGAGATCATCGGTACTGTTCCATATAATGGGACATCGGTGATGGGTCAAAGGTACTCAAGCCTTCCCTTTGATTGTCTTTCACCTAGAACTGTCTAGGTAGTACCTGTAAGGCCTATCAAAACAAAGACTAAACAAAAGATTAAAAAACGGCCTCAAGGGAAAAATCCCTTGAGGCTAAAAACAGATAAAATTAAACAAATAAATAAATAGATTGCCTCCCCGGCAACGGCGCCAAAATTTGATACTGTCGTTTCGTACCAAAAATAAATACCTAAGTACAACTAACAGAAGTCAGCGGTAAGTAGGGTCGATCTCCACAGGGAGGCGGTGTACTATCTATTTGTCTATTTATCTGTCTAAATGTCACAATTGGGGGTTTTGATTGATTTAACTAAACTAGAGATTAAGGCGAGGGAAATGAATAAGAGAATTAACAGTAAGAGAAAGGAAGTATGCTAGGAGTCGGTCTACCGTGGCAGCTATCAGATCTTATACTATCGGGAATACTAAAGCGATTAGACTATTGATAAGAAGAGCTATGGTCGTCACCTTTCGGTCCTTAAACCGCCCTAGAGCGTAAACAGCTTAACTTTCGCCCTCACTGCAATACCCTATTGTAATTAAGCAAGCCTTCCCTTCCAATCTTTCGATCTAGGTCGGGGTTAACTAGATTTATGGTCTCCTGCATGCATTCATTCGACCGGATAACAGTTAAATTGCCTAATACAATTCCTATTGCAAGTCTAACCTATTCAAGTCAGTTAAAACATCGCTACCACGGCTTCCCTAATCCTAACATACTACGGAATTTAGCTAGACATAATTAAAGGGAAACAAGAATAATAGAAACAAGAACAAAAAATAAACATTAAAAAGAAAGAGAAAAGGGAGAGAAACAATTACTGAATTAAACAGTCCGGAAATGGAAGAACAAAGTAACAGTGTAAAAGTAACAGTCTCAGAGAGAAGAGAAGAAAAGTAAAGTGTGAGAGAGATCTATAATGACAAACTGACTTCCTATTTATAAGAAAATAGGATTAGGATTAAACCTAATGACGGAATTAGAGCTAAAAAGCCCAACCCGTAGCAAAGTCCACTCGATCGACCACTTAAATCACTCGATCGAGTGAACTTCACTCAGAAACAGCTCGATCGACCTAGAATAGTGCTCGATCGAGTAAGGGCATAAAGAGAACTGGTCGATCGACCATATAACTGCTCGATCGACTGATTATTCAACCTAAAACCACTCGATCGAGTAGAAAACTACTCGATCAGGTGGATCTTGACTTCAGCAGCTTATAATTCTCGCTAGTTTGACTTTGACTTGTCCTTTTAGCGCCCGAAACACCTTCACGCATCCCAAGACAGCAACATTTCCCGCTCCAAATCATCTCTCCCTCCAAATGCATGCAAAATGGACGGTAAATGGCTTGATTTCACTCCTTTCGGGTCCATACCTGCAAATAAGACATAATAACCCAAAGTAGCATATTCGGGGCATTTCGTAGCATAAAACCACGATAAAAGCATAGAAATACGTGCATAAAATAGGCTAAAAAGACTATATAAAATGCACGTATCAATTTTATTGCTGGATTATGCTTGGCCGTTTGTTTGTGGGTAACGAGGAGCAGACTTCCTCAATATGATGTTCCAACGTGAACAAAACCATTCCGTGTTATCAGATATGAACTGGGATCCATTGTCGCATATGATTTCAGATTGTATCCCAAACCTGCCGATGATGTTACGCTTTATAAAAGAGATCACCTGAGCTTCCTTTACTTCTGTCATCGCTTCAGCTTCAATCCACTTTGAGAAGTAGTCAGTCATGACCAGCATATAAATTATGTTACCTGGAGCCCTGGGCAGCTTCCCCACTATGTCCATCCCCCACATCATAAATGGCCACGGGGAGATGATTGGATGCATTGGTTCTGCGGGATGATGAATTGATGGGGCTGCCTTCTGGCACGAGTCATAGTGCTTGGCATGGTTTACGATATCTGCTCTCATAGTAGGCCAGAAATATCCTTGCCTTAAGATTTTATTAGATAGACTTCGTCCATCAGCGTGATTCCTACATTCCCCGCTATGAACATCATGTAGTACTGTGTTAGCTTCCTCTTTACTCAGACATCTAAGATAGGGTCCTGCCAAAGATCTTCTAAAGAGTACGTTGTGTATTAACACGAATCTGGAGGCCTTTATCCTGAAACTTTGTGCTTCTTTCTTGTCCTCTGGGAGTTTCCCATCTTTCAGTCATTCCACGCAAGGTGTTCTCCAATCCGAACCCACCTGCTGACTTCCATCTGAGACCAGGATTCCTGCTCTATTTACGTGTTGCACGTGCGCTGCCTCCCCTGGATGATTTTGCTCTAACTCCTTCTGTATAGCTGGAGTTAGCACATGAGTAATTGTTATATTGGAGAGTTCCGTGGGCTGAAAGGTGGCTCCCAACGTGGCTAGGGCGTCTGCTTATACATTCTGATCCCTTGGCACCTGAGTAATCTTAAAAGACCGAAATTTCAACTTTTGCTCCGTGGCTACCTTCAAGTAAGCTATCATTTTCGAATCTTGCGCCACGTATTCATTGTTCACATGATTCACTACAAGTAATGAGTCATTGTACACTCTCAGGTTCCTCACCTTGAGCCCCTGCGCCATTTTCATCCCCAGTATAAGTGCTTCATACTCAGCTTCATTATTAGTTGCTTTGAACTCGCATCTGACTGCTTGCACCATCCTATCCCCCTTTGGGGGACCGGAGGACCAAACCTAGTACTCCAGCTCCCCGAGTGTTACAGGCTCCATCTATGTACAGGTTCCAGGTCCCGCTTTCCTGGTCCCCTAGTAATGTCAACATTCCTCTCTCTGCCTCCACATGGGTAGCAGGACAGAAATCTGAGACGAAATCTGCCAATGCCTGGGACTTTATTGCCGTCCTAGGTTCAAATTGTAAATCATAGCCACTTAGGTGTACTGACCACTTGGTCATTCTTCCAGATAGTTCAGGCTTCCTCATGATCGTTTTCAGTGGATAATTAGTTACTATACGAATGGTATGAGATTCAAAGTATGGGCGCAGTTTATACGAAGCAGTGACTAGAGCTAAGACTAACTTCTCGAAAGGTATGTACCTAGTCTTTGCAGGAAGAAGAGACTTACTGATATAGTATACTGGATGCTACATCCCCTTTTGCTCCTTGACCAGAACAGCACTCAATGCTGCTTCTGTAACCGTCAGGTATAAGAACAATGGCTCTCCCTGTTCTAGCTTTGGTAACAGTGGCGGTGTGCTTAGGTAGGACTTGAGTTCTTTATATGCTCTCTCGTGCTCCTCCGTCCACTCAAACTTCTAGCTCTTTCATAGTATATCATAGAATAGTTTGCATCTATCTGAGGCTCGTGAGATGAATCTACTTAAGGCGGCCACTTTTCCTGCTAGCCGCTGCACGTTCTTTGGCCTCTGTGGTGACTCCAGCTGTAGGACTGCCTTAATCTGCTCCCTGCTGGCTTCAATTCCCCTCTGAGTCACCATGTACCCTAAGAACTTTCCGGAGGACACCCCAAACGAGCATTTGGATGGATTAAGCTTCATCTTATATTCCCTTAACGTTTTAAAGGTATCCGCCAGGTGTTCCATATGCATGCCAACTCTTCTCGACTTCACCACCATATCGTATACATACACCTCCATGGTCTTCCCTATCTGTTGTTTGAACATCTTGTTTACCAGACGTTGATAGGTGGAGCCAACGTTTTTCAGGCCAAAGGGCATGACATTGTAGCAGTATATGCCTCGTTCCGACATGAATGCTGTCTTCTCTTAATCTTGAGGATGCATCTTAATCTGATTATAACCACTCCAGGCGTCCAAGAGGGTGAACACTTCATGCCCAGCTGTGGTGTCCACCATTACGTCGATATGCGGTAGTGGAAAAGGATCTTTACACTACAAGAAAAAGGCCTATTTGCAACGGACCAATCCGTTGCGAAATATTAGGACAGGCTTTATTTAGATCTGTAAAATCTACACACACCCTCCATTTTAGATTCTTCTTAGGCACCACTACTACATTAGAGAGCCAGTCAGGATAGCTGACCTCCCTAATTTTTCCTGCTGCCAGGAGGCTGTCCACCTCCTTATTGATAACTTCATTCCGTTTTGCCACGAATTTCCTTCTCTTCTCCTGTACTGGGGTGCAGCCGGGGTTCACGCTTAACTTGTGTGAGATGATGGATGGATCTATATCGACCATATCATTGTGGGACTAGGCAAAATAGTCCATGTTTACCTTAA
The DNA here is from genome assembly GCF_048544455.1 of Silene latifolia. NCBI lineage: Eukaryota > Viridiplantae > Streptophyta > Magnoliopsida > Caryophyllales > Caryophyllaceae > Silene > Silene latifolia. The sequence continues at coordinate 55,660,756 of NC_133536.1, forward strand.
GAAATTGAATTAGCTAATCTCGTAGCTCTCCAGTGCAGGTTGCCCCAATTAGCACTACTATGTCTGGGTGTGCCCGATGTGACTCATATTTGCGCACATTTAGTCCCTTAATTGAGCCTATTTTGCATATTTTTATAACTTTCCATAGCCGTTTTATCCGTCAAATGCCTTCTATTTTGCTTTCGTATTACATTGTGCATGTTTTGTAGGAAAGAAGACAATTAGGCGGAAATTCCCATCTCTCGTGCATATTTGGAAGGTTATCAATGATATTGGGTGAACGAGCATGGAAGGAGAGGCAAGAACTAAGATCAACAACAGAATAATAACAAGTATGCGAAAGGAAGAAGTAAAAAGGCATTCTGAAGGACAATCCGAGCGTCCTAGCGGGAAGACGCTGGTCGCCCCCTCACACAATCCGAGCATCCCGACTGTTGATCCGCTCGTTTCCCCTGCCCAGAATCCGAGCGTCCCCCTCCTCGGCACGAACGGACAGTGGCAACTTCAGCACGATATGCTCATATCCTTGAGGATACTTGCATTTCCCTACTTTAGAACTTAGCATTGTTAATTACTAATTTATCCTTACTTAACCTAATGATGCACCAATATATATACCCGATTCTGTAATAATCAATGGGGGGATACATTACATTACATTAGATAGTAGGAAGCTCTCTTAGATTAGGAGTAGATTAGAATAGATTACTCTTTAATCTTTCCACAAATCACACATTAATCTTTCCTTAATTATTATTCAAGTTTATTATTCAAGTTTATTATTGGGTAATTGAAGATTATTGGGTTATTATTGGAGAATTGACAACTCTTCATAAATCAATCAAGTTTTCTTCTATTATTCTTTCCTTTCCATTTGTTCATCTTAAGTTTGGTATAATTCCTTTACTCTTTACTCTTTATTGTTCATTTCTTCATTCTATTATCATGTTTATACTTGTTGTGATGATTGACACCATTAATGACATGTTTCCCATGACAATGAGTGAGTAGTTCTTTGACTAGGATTAATGGGTAATTAGGGGAAACAAACATGGGATTAATCATGCTTAATTTAATATGTTCACATAATTAATTTGCTTGCTTGTTGTGATGTCAATCTTTGCACATGTTATGTTTGATGAAATGCTAAGCCTATGAATCCTTACATTTTACCCATCTCTTACCTTTTCAACAAGACTTTTAAGACATAAACCAACTCGAGTCTCATTAGACCATGCGTAGAAGTTGATTAGGAGGAAAGTAAGTCGACTTGTAGGTGTTATACAATCTAATCGATTCGGCTCCGGGACCCAACTCTTCCTATGAACCGTAAGACATAAACCAACTCAGTTCCTCCACAACATTAATTGCTTGCATATAATTGAGAACATGTTTGTATGATCAACTCCCATGAATCCCCTATGAACCCATCACATCCTAGTATCCTTTATTATTTATCTACACCTTTACTTGTTTGTTTTACTTTGTTGCTTGCATTAGTCTAGAACACAACTACAAACCCAAATCAATTGTGACACTAGCGTAGATTGAGATAGATAGACTTAGAACCCAAAGCACACCGTCCCATGGATCGACCTCGACTTAACCACTAACTAGTTGTTTGTTGAGAATATAAATGTGTTTGATTGGGAGACCCGACGACAATCTCTTCCTCATCAAAATGGCGCCGTTGTCGGGGACGGTGTTATGTGATTAATTTCTTGTTTGTTTGTATATGTTAATTATGCTTTGACCTTGAGGGACTTGTTCCTCAAGGTTCGTTTTTACCGTTTTATTGTAGTTTCCATGTTTGTAGTTGTATCTTTATCTTGGCTATGATGATGACCCAAGACTTGGTACATGGAGTATATGGTGGATCTTTTGAGTATGACTGCTATGAGTATGGGGAGTTTAAGGAGCAAGTCATCACAAACCTACCTTAATACTCCTACAATGAAAATCCTAACTACTACCCCAACTTTCCCCACCAAAACCACCACATCCAATATCCACAACAACCACCCTCCCAATACCCACTTTACAACTAATTCCAAATGCCACAATACAACCATTTTCACACCCACCCACAACAAGAAGATGAGCCCATTCAAAATGTGATTCTCCAAATAATGGGAGACCAACAAAACTTCTTCAAACAAATGCTAGAGGAGAGCCAAAATAGGGAAATGTTCTTCAAGGCATTTTTACCCAAGGCGAGGAGTTGGAGATTTGAATTGCCCAAATAAAGGCAACCCAAGCAACCACTCCCCACCAATCTTTAAACATTGATCATGACTGTGAATTTGAAGTAGTAACCTTTGACATGCAAGATAGGAAAAGGGAAGAGCCAATTCCTTTAAGCTCTTGTGAGTATGAAAGTGTTGTATTTGATGAGGAAGACACGAGGTTGAGTAAGCCAAACACTCTTAGCCTTTGTGAGTATGAGGGTGTGTCTTTTGATGTGAACATTGAGGTGTTGGAAAAAGAGTTGAATGGAGCCCCCATCTATGATTCTTATGAAGATAGCTATGATGATAAGATCGTGTTTTGCAAGGACTAATGGGATAAGGAAGCGGGAGTTTGTGAGGCTACTCTACTTGAGGAACCTATCCTTGAGAAATTTGAGATATCTTATCATGAAGAAGAAGAATGTCCCTTCACTATTGCCTATGAAGACTACTTTACACCCACTATGGAACCTATGATTGTTGAAGATGATATGGTGGACCTCCTCCACAAGGTCAAAACATCATACAAAGGGTACTTGGTGGAAAAACTCAAGAAGAAACTTGCACATGAAGCTACTTGTGGAAATTTGGCATCCACAATTTCAACTTCTAAAGAACTCGATCATCAAAGTCATGAGAATTCTCCTTCTACTTTGGAAGGATTGAATGATCAAAATGCTATCATGATCACCGAAATTGAAGAGGAAGGTGGTAAGTGGAAGTCTACGGACAAATATGAACCATACTTCATGCCTTATGTTGACAAGAATCATGGGCTAGTTGGTTTGAAGCATCATAAATATTCAAGTGCCAAGAAGTAGAAGAAAAAGAAAATGGATGACAAATTCCTTTGGCCAAGCCTTGTCTTGAAGTTAAGCAAACCATACTTATGCTTATTTGGGGCTTGTTCACAAGCTTTTGATCTCCTCCTAAGAGCCTTGAGCTCTATGGACAAAGAGTTTCGAGAAATTGAACTAGTTTGGTGGAGTCCTACCTCAAACCACCATTTGTAAGATATTTCTTGAACCTTCGCATTGTATAGTATTGTACATTTTCGCACTTTTACTTACAATTTCTTGCATGAGAGTAGTGAGAGAGGGTTTTCTTACCCATTTATTGAGCATAATTTCAGAAAAAGATAAGGAGGAATAACAAAAGGGTGCAAGGGTATGATCTTTGAAAGAAAATAATGAAGAAAGTGTGAAAAACGGCACGGGACGCTCGTCCCGAGGGCAAGCCGCTCGTCCTCCGCCTCTTCATGAGTACTATTTGGTGCTGACTTGAAATACGAGCGGATTACCAAATAAGACGCTCGTTCTAGTGAAGACGCTCGTTTCAAGGGAAGGACGCTCGTCCTGTATGGCAGCTTGAAAACAATTCTGCACTGGAAGAGAATCTGAGCATATTCTCAGGAAGACGCTCGTCCTGCTCAAGTCGCTCGTCTCAAGCACGAACCGCTCGTCCTCAGCCCACTTCAGAAGAAGCAGAATCACTGGAACAGAATCCGAGTGGATTCTTCCCAAGACGCTCGGACCCCTGCTGGAAGACGCTCGTCCGGATCTCCTGGACGCTCGGATTCCCGTGCAAGCCTCGTGAAATCCGCTCGAGCCCGACCCTCAGCCGCTCGTCCCACACCACCTTTTCTATAAAAACACCCTCACCTTCCCTCATTTCCTTACCTTACCTAAAACTAATCCTCACATCTCCATCTCCCAAACACTCCCATCACAAAAACCAACCAAACCCTAACTTTCTCAAAATTAAAAATGATGAACCTCAAGGGAAAAGCCAAAAAGCTCGTCGAGTCCGCCACCAAGAAACGCAAGGGCTCTTCTTCATCTGCTTAAGGAGGGATGCCGCCTAGAGGCAATCGCAATGTGATGATCGGAGGGGTGGAGTAACTTGAGTACTTTACGGAGGTGATCTTCACATCCAATGAGCACCGCAAAAAGTTCGTCACATTGCTAGGTAAGCATTTTGAGCCGACTCAATTTATTGACACCAAAGTGTTAGAAATCCTAGGTATAAGGTATCATACCGAAATGTTCTTTGAAGGTTTGGGGCTTGGAAAACTATTATATACCCACGAACAAACATACCTTAGCCTTACCTTGGAATTCTTGAGTGGCCTCTGCATCGTTTCAAACACGCAAAGAACCGTTTGTATGGAGTTCCGGTTGTGCAACCATGACCATAGTCTAACACTTGACCAATTTGCGCGTATTTTTGGTCTTGTTGTGCAAACGAGAAACATCGACAAACCCGCCGACTTTGATGTGGACCAAGTTTGGAGGGGTATTTCTGGGAGGGATTTCATACACTTGAAACAATACTATACCTTCGCAATTCAACATCCGGTGATTCGAATCACCGAATGCTTCATTGCCGGCACCATTAATGGGAGATTTGAGCAAGATAGGTGCACTCTCCTCGATTTGACCTTTCTAGAGTCCTATCTAAATGTTCGGGGGACAAGGCCTTATAATTTCAATACCCCCCTTGAGATGCTTACAAGGTTCTTCGACTTTGCTCAAGGGAGTTCCCAAATTAAGACCTTCGTGATGGGAGGTCTAATTACAATGTTGGCTAATGATCTTTGTCCCGGGTTCAACAACTATGGGGCTTATGAGCCAGTTGAGGGTAGCACCTTAATTGATGAGGAAGCCGTCTTTAACCACCACCGGTGGTGTACCTACACTCAAGCCGGGAGTGTAGAGTGGTTTACAAAAGGGTGCTCCTCTATTGTTCTTACGGGGTGGAATGTACCCGCTACCGACCCGAAGTTGAGCTGGTATATATTCTCCGACGCCGAGCTACCTCCTTGACATTGAAATCTACCCCAACCCCCCTCAAATAAAAGAAGCACCCCGCCAACCTCCACAACCTCGTGGGATGCCGGTAAGGGGTAATGCCCCCACCATCTTATGTACCCATCCCACCATACCCCACTCCTCACATGCCATTCACACCACACGTCCCCAATGCTCCGGATATGAATGATTTGATGAATTTTATGAATAAAGTTGATCTTGGAGTATACGATGGGAGGGTGGACAGCTATTTGGCCCTTTATCCTCAATACTACCAAATGGCACAACAAGGGTATGTCGACCCTAATGGCCCTCGTCCATCTTGGGCTCAACCGCACCTTTTGTTCCCTAATCAAGGGAACCAAGATGGGAACTTTGGCGGTCAAGGTGGAGGATACTATGGTCAAGGAGGAGGGTATGACCAAGGAGGCTCTAGTGGGTATGGCTACCGCAATGATGGTGATGATGACGAGTGAGAGATGCCTACCTCACCATCTCCAATTGTATGATACTCTTCTCTCCCTTTCTCTTATGTATTGTTGCATTGGATTTAGTTTAGACTTCACTTGAATTTGTATTATATTTCAGATTGCATTCATATTAGTTAGTTCATATAGTATAGTTTGCATTGTAATATATCTCACATGATTCATATAGTTAGTTGCATATAGCCTAGAATTCTCACTAATGACCAAACCTATTCATTTCTACACTAGAAATAGTGCTTAAATCGGTTTGGGGAGGCTTGATCATAGGTGAAAATCATGCATCATATAGTGTAATTTAGATTGCATTCATTTGTTATATATGTCATATAGAATTGCATTTAGTTAGGGCATGCATTCATTCATATCTTTGCATTTATTCAAAAATTCAAAAAAACATGTACTTTCTTTTTCATCCCTACTCCTACATGTACATTGAGGACAATGTCTAAAATAAAGTGGGGGATGGGAATTTATATTCCAAAAATGATAAAAATTGAAAAATTTTGAAAAATACAAAAACAGGTCTTTTTTTTTCATAAACATAAAAATCCTAAAAATTTGAAAAATTGAAAAACTCAAAAACATGTTCATTTCCTTTGTAGTGTAATCTTGTATATATTGTATATATTGTGTTTGTCCATCCTTTTTCACATTGATCGACTACGCCACATCTGAGACAGGAGGATATTGAAGACCGCATGGTATGATCTTTCCAATCACCTTTTTCCTCTTTATGTTAATGACTATGTGGTTTTATTTTGATTGATGCGGTATAAACAATGTGAATTTAGGATTGCATTTAGATTATTTGGCATACTAGTTGGTAGAAGCATATGCATTAGGTTATATATATATATTAGTTGCATCATGGCATATAGTTGCATTTAGGAAAAAATTTGTGAAAACATCTAGTTGGGAAGCTTGACAAGTGTATATAAGGCCCTTGTAGATGCTTTTTCTTCTTAAGACTTTGCTTGTTAGAATACTTGTAAAACACCCTATGATGTGTCATGCTAGTATCCTTTGACCCATGGATTAAGGCATAGTCAAGAGTACCTTGTGGTGTGATAACTCCTTGGCTACCGTTTATTCCAAGGCGACCCTTGAAACCATGCAACCATCATCCATGTTCTACCACATTTTGCCATCAAAAAGGGAATGGGCACAAAATTTGTTCAAATTTAAGTTCAAGAAATGAAAAGAAAAGAAAAAGTTTGCAATTGCATCAAAAGAAAAGAGGAGTAAAAAAAATGAAAACTCCTATGCTTCAAAAATAGGCACCCTCGTTACTAATTGGGGTGACTTTGAAAATGTTCAAAAGAAAATGCAAAAAGTTGAAAAATTGTCAAGTATTGAAATGCCAAACATCAAAGAAATGGCAAGAAAGTGTTCTCAAATGTCAAATGCCACAAGAAATTGGGGGGAAAAACAACAACAAAAGCAAACTCCCAAATGAAACTCAAATACAAATGATCCCTTTATCCATCGAATCCACTTTTGTGCATGGTAGAGAGGGGACGACCCTTCTTCTTGTCTAGGCAAGAGGGGGAATTCCGCGATCCTCCAGTGTTTCTAATACCATAGGGAGTCTACTATTGACAAAAGCATTTAACGATTGAGGACAAAGGTACCCTAGCTTGACACAACTTGGAGGTGATTTATTGGTATCCCTCTAGGCTTAGTAGTTTGAAGAAACCATATCTATAATGGAATGTGTACCCTTGAATTGCTTCCCCTTTATATAATCTCCGCCACTTATATGAGGAAAGTGGCTATTCTTTTGTAGATGCATCCATTACTTGATTTTGTGTGCTTTAATGCTTGGATGTGTCGCCATTTTGGCAAGCCCCACCTTACCTTGCAAGAAGGCATCCTACCTTATAGTTGTCTTGTTGTGAGTTAAAGGGGCGGAGTGAGACCCGCTAATTGTCTTATATCGGTTATATTATTAGGATAGTTTAAATAAAGGTCTAGTTTTAGTCACCTCTTTACTCGGGACGAGTAAAGGTTCGGTTTGGGGATATTTGATGTGACTCATATTTGCGCACATTTAGTCCCTTAATTGAGCCTATTTTGCATATTTTTATAACGTTCCATAGCCGTTTTATCCGTCAAATGCCTTCTATTTTGCTTTCCTATTACATTGTGCATGTTTTGTAGGAAAGAAGACAATTAGGCGGAAATTCCCGTCTCTCGTGCATATTTGGAAGGTTATCAATGATATTGGGTGAACGAGCATGGAAGGTGAGGCAAGAACTAAGATCAACAACAGAAGAAAGAAGTATGCGAAAGGAAGAAGCAAAAAGGCATTCTGAAGGACAATCCGAGCGTCCTAGCAGGAAGACGCTCGTCGCCCCTCACACAATCCGACCGTCCCGACTGTTGATCCGCTCGTCTCCCCTGCTCAGAATCCGAGTGTCCCCCGCGTCGGCACGAACGGACAGTGGCACCTTCAGCACGATATGCTCATCTCCTTGAAGATACTTGCATTTCCCTACTTTAGAACTTAGCATTGTTAATTACTAATTTATCCTTACTTAACCTAATGATGCACCAATATATATACCCCATTCTGTAATAATCAATGGGGGGATACATTACATTCGATATTAGGAAGCTCTCTTATATTAGGAGTAGATTAGAATAGATTACTCTTTAATCTTTCCACAAATCACACATTAATCTTTCCTTAATTATTATTCAAGTTTATTATTCAAGTTTATTATTGGGTAATTGAAGATTATTGGGTTATTATTGGAGAATTGACAACTCTTCATCAATCAATCAAGTTTTCTTCTATTATTCTTTCCTTTCCATTTGTTCATCTTAAGTTTGGTATAATTCCTTTACTCTTTACTCTTTATTGTTCATTTCTTCATTCTATTATCATGTTTATACTTGTTGTGATAATTGACACCATTAATGACATGTTTCCCATGACAATGAGTGAGTAGTTCTTTGACTAGGATTAATGGGTAATTAGGGGAAACAAACATGGGATTAATCATGCTTAATTTAATATGTTCACATAATTAATTTGCTTGCTTGTTGTGATGTCAATCTTTGCACATGTTATGTTTGATGAAATGCTAAGCCTATGAATCCTTGCATTTTACCCATCTCTTACCTTTTCAACAAGACTTGTAAGACATAAACAAACTCGAGTCTCGTTAGACCATGCATAGAAGTTGAATAGGAGGAAATTAAGTCGACTTGTAGGTGTTATACAATCTAATCGATTCGGCTCCGGGACCCAACTCTTCCTATGAACCGTAAGACATAAACCAACTAAGTTCCTCCACAACATTAATTGCTTGCATATAATTGAGAACATGTTTGTATGATCAACTCCCATGAATCCCCTATGAACCCATCACATCCTAGTATCCTTTATTAATTATCTACACCTTTACTTGTTTGTTTTACTTTGTTGCTTGCATTAGTCTAGAACACAACTACAAACCCAAATCAATTGTGACACTAGCATAAATTGAGATAGATAGACTTAGAACCCAAATCACACCGTCCTATGGATCGACCTCGACTTAACCACTAACTAGTTGTTTGTTGAGAATATAAATGTGTTTGATTGGGAGACCCGACGACAATCTCTTCCTCATCAGTGCCTCATCTAGGTGGACCTGATCTAACTCTTCTGAGGCTGTCTCCTTGTACTCCTCCGAGGCTCCCCTATCCTGTAATTGTGTAGATACCTCATTTCTGCACTTCCCACAAGCCACCCGGTGATGATTGGGCCGCATGTTTGGTACACGGAACGATTTATGATAATTCGTAAGTTTATTGTCAAGTGATAGCTCAAATACTTGTGTCTACCCCTTGGTCCTCATCTACGCGTCGTTACGGTCGTTTTGACAGTAATTAGAGTTCATTTGGAGTCCGGGTCAAAAACCGTCTTCATTATCTAATAAACCGTCTAAAATGCCGAGTCGGAATATTCTGGAATGTTCCGGATATTTCTATTCCATATTTCAATCTTTTAATCTTTTGGCAAAATATATCCCGTAATTATATTTTAAACAATAAGGAAGTTGAGATCTACCGCAATTCCATAACAGAAACGCGAAAAATCTTTCTTCCGCAGGAGGAAACTCCTGGGGAAAGGACGCAGCACCTGCTGCGCCTCTTCCAAGAGCCGCAGTGGTTGCTACGCCTCTTCCCCAGCTCCTTTCTACGTATTTTAAGATCTTTTCGAGATTTGTTTCCAAAGTTTTACCGAAACCCTAATTCCTCCGTGTGATTAGTATAAATAGGGACCTTCGTTTCTCATATTTCTCACGCGAGTGTCCGCCCTTCTCTTCTCCCTTTGCATTCTAAGACCGTGCTCTTGCTTATTGACGTCTACGTGCTTGAACTTTCGACCACGTAAGCTCAGATCCTTCTGAGTACCAGCCTCGTTTTGCATGACCGACCAATTTGACCAACTCCACTCAATCAATTTAATCAATTTAGTTTAAATCCTCTTAAGAGGTCACTTTCGTCGTACATTCGAGTCGAGCAATCACTAATAGTTAACTTAGTCAATCTCGTTTCGTCAAACATGTAAGTCTGAGGGTGTAAATCCCATGTTTTTATTATTGTACCTTTTTATTGTATAAATTGTTGTAAGATTTTCGTCGAAAACATATTTAAAACCGATTTATGAAACCTTTTATTAAACCTTTTTTTTGGATTAACAGAGATCAGACGTCGAGAAGAAACGCAGCAACTATTGCGCCTCTTCGAAGAGTCGTAGCATCTGCTGCGCCTCTTCCTGAGGTTGCCGCTGTTTCTGCTCTTCTTCTTCTTCCTTTGTTCTTTGTTGATTCGTCCTTTTTTTATTCTGTTTCCTTATTTTCTTCATTATTCATTCGTATAATAATTAGTAATTTATCACTTTTAATTTTCGACTTAAATCCCAAGTAATTAATATTTGTGGGTTTTCGTCATTAAAATCAAATCCGGGTTTTAGAGATTCGATTCGTCCATATCAAGTCTCTGAAATTCATCTTTTGTATATTTTCACCTAATCTAATTTAATTGTGTAAATAAACCTATTTAAATCGTATTAATAAACCTAAATCATTAATTAGTAATTAATTCATTTGTAATTTCTAATTAATTTGCGTCCATTCTTTATTGCTCTTATGACCTTCTCATATGTAAATAATGTGTTAAATCACTTTCATCCGAGTCAAATATCAATAATCGATCATTAAATTACCAACGAATATTAACGATATGCAGTTCCGGCTTCACAGCCAGAACTCACATCAGGAACAGACGCAGTGACCACTGCGCCTCTTCCAAGGGACGCAGCTCTGTTGCGCCTGTTCCTGGTTGAGTTCTGCCTCTGAACTTCTGTTGTTTCTTTGACCTAGTTCATTAGTCTTACGTATTGATCAACTATTAATCGTAATATCACCAATAATCTGTCCGTTTTCTAGCCTTAATTATTTTCCTTTTTTTTTCTCAAATTATCCGTTTTAAATGTATTTTCGACGTAAATCATTGAATCGTTGTAATTATTGTAATTTTAATTATTGTATTTTATTGTATCTCTTTATTATTGTTTGCTTGTTTTCACATGTAACCAACTTTAAAACCCTACTTCGATATAATGAGTGCTAAATTACGTGTTCTTCGACTTAGTTAATTCTCACATGCTAAGATTAATTTATTGGATGTTGCATTGCAAGCATATAATCGACAACATATCAAGTATAGATGATTTTCCCTAATCATTAGTAGAGGCCGCTATCGAGGCAGGCGGGATTAGGTGTTCGATCAAAAGAGCTTCCTAATACGTACCCTCACCCCTTACTCTAGATCTCTGTGAACATCCGTGTTCATTGACATCCACGAGAGTCATTCTAGACATAGAATGCTAAGGGTAACGAGTTCTTAGTGTTTATGTCATTACTTTGTGTCTTGACATGACGCAAAGTATTCGAACGGTTTCCAATTTTCCACAATAAATTGGTGGCGACTCCACAAATGCAAACGCTTGTTTCCCAAGCGACCCTGTGGGCCCCCCTTGGTCACAGTTTGGCGATTCCGCTGGGGAGTAATACACTTACGTGTTGCCAAGGGTGAAACTTGAACAAGGTTAGAGAATAGTTTATATGAGACAGCTGTCGGTTTTCATAACTCGGTCTTCCTAGATCGTTTTAGTCGGCCTTCCTAGGCCTAACCCAACCCATTCGACCAATCGTCTCGTCTGGACGGTCCAAATTCTTATCTGGGCCTAAAGATGGATAGCGATTGACGTCAACCATATCATGATGCTTACTCCTGTTTGTATCAAGGGCTTTCACTACTCGAGGGAATGGACTAGGAATCAGCCTTACTCCTGTTTGGTATGAGCCTCTCCACAGACACCGGGTTTGATTGTTCGGTATGGCAACCCACCCTTTAAACCAAAACCCTTTTAAATACACTCAGCATACTGTTATAATGCATGTTTGAATGCTTGTATCATATGTGATCACCATTTTCTAAACAAAACCATGACGAATTTTGTAAAATCAAAAACCCTTTCAAAATGTAAATATTTTCGAAAAAATGGCCCAAAATTAGCGCAAAATGAGTCGAAACTCTGTACAAGTATCGAGTCAAAAGTCGGGTCTCAAAAAGCCCATTTCAAAACCTCACTTCGAGTCAACACTCCTACAACTACACTACAGTTGGTTAGGACGAACATTTTTAAAACTTCGTCATTTTCAAACCTCACTTACACAAGTGGCACACTCCCACTTCACAGTTCAAGTCTTTTCTTGTAGTAAGTGTGCTAGAGTGGTCGATCATGTTTTGATTCGTCGTCGATCTCTTGTCCAGTTTCCAATATGCCTGAAACTAGTACCACAAGCAACAGTCAACCCCAAAATGGTAATGATCAAATCCTAGCTGCGCTCGCTCATCTCCAAACAAGCCAAGACGAAGTTTATGATCGCCTCAACACAATCGAGGGCCGAATTATTGTTGTAGAATCTAGGCTACCTCCTGCAGAAGATGAAGTGCCTAGCGAATTTGTGAATGACAACCTTCCACCCTATGTTGGACAACCAGAAACCAACCCTCCAGTAGGTCTTACTGAAGCTGAGAAATGACTCTAATACTTGAAGGAGCAACTAATGTACCTCAAGGGAGATGATATCTATAGGGAAAACAATCGAAGTATGAGGCCGTGAACACCAAATTGCCAATCAACTTCAATATGACTGACATCCCGAAGTTCAAGGGACATGAAAACCCTTTGAACCACATTCGTGCTTTCAAAGACTACATGTCTATCAAAGGCATCAAACCCGAGATGTTCTTAAGGATCTTTCCTTCATCTCTTGACACCATTCCTAAACAATGGTTCTATTCCCTAGAGCACAAGAAGATTGCCACATGGGATGACGCCGCAATCGAGTTCGCTAAACAATACGCGGATAATGCTGAAATCCAAGTCAATATGCACACTCTAGAGGTTCTTACCCAAAATGACAAAGAAGGTTTCACCGACTTCCTAAGTAGGTGGAGGAAGACTAGTACCCAACTTGTCGAACGTCCAGATGAAGCTACCCTTGTGGAAAAATTCGTGGACAACTTAAGGCCCATTTATGCAAACCACTTGAGGTACCAAAACATTAAGACCTTGAAGGATCTAACTGTGCTAGGGACGAGAATTGAAGATGACATCCGCAAAGGACTCTTGTCCAAAATGGTCGGTCGTGGATATATGGTCCCATAGCAAATGGTCCAGTTACTAACACCAACGTCGCCACACCAAATGATGGCGAGGATACATCTACTGACCATTTACTAAAGCAACTACAAAAGACAAAGGCTAGTCTTTCAGTTTGGCAACTAGTTGCAAGCTCATTCCCTCATCGCCAAGCATTGCTGCACGCCTTGGCTAAATTAAATGTGGCACATAACTCTACACCTTATGACATAGTCAACTTGGTCTTCCAAGATTCACCTAAGCTAAGTAACCTAGTTACTTCCTCGGATGAGGATTTGCCACCTTTCGGCGCTAGTCACAACCTGGCTCTATACATTACTGTCATTTGTTTAAAGAAGAATGTGCCAATGACTTTGGTGGATGATGGCTCTGCAGTCAACGTCATACCATTAAAAACGGCATATAAGTTGGGCATGAAAGAGTCGGATTGGACCCCTACTAACCAAGGTGTTCGCGCATACGATGGTACACGACGAAAAGTAGTAGGACTAGTCAACCTCACCATAGCCACATGGCCGATTGAGCGAAAGGTTAACTTTTAAATAGTGGACATCGAAGCATCCTTCAACATACTTCTGGGAAGACCTTGGATTCACGCTTCCAAAGCAGTAACATCCACCCTCCATCAGAAAATCAAGGTCCCACTAGATGGCAAAGTAGTGACGATCACTTCGTCCCCTATCAAGGCGGTGATAGAAAAGATGTCAAGCAACCAAGTGGCTGCAGATCCAGTATATGAGCTTGGGGGCTACCATAGCATAAACCTTTTAGAGAGTGAACTGGCACCCTTGTACTTCAATCCCTACTCCAATTTAGTGGTCAACCACATACTCAAGTCTCAGGGATACTTCCCGGGAATGCCATTGAATCCTATCCGAAGAAATACCTTTGCACCTTACAAAGAAGGAAACTCTCAAAGGATACCACTAGGATTGGGATACAAACCCACGAAAGAAGAAGCTTTAGAGATGCTCACACAGTTCCAAAACCGTAAGAACGTGGGAATCCAAATACGAGCCTACCTCCCTACCCTAAATGGATACTTCGTCAGAGAAGGGAGTCAGGAATAATTTCATGGGTTCCCCAAACCTTGGCACTACAAAGGAAGGCAACTAGCTGGAATCGAGATCTTTCACGATTGCTATTTCATTCCTTCTGAAACGGTTCCTACCGTCAAGACTCGTCAAGCACCTTGATTGGACGAACAGGCTGTTAGCTTACTGTTTGGAGAAGATCGATTTGTTAGAGCCGCGCAGGACGAGATCATTACCATGATACTTCAGGATGACCATTTCAACCCTACCGCGTTAATCACCGAAACTAGTTTGAATCAGCAGAACGGATGGAGAAAGTCGATCAAATGGACAAACAACCAAGGAAATCTCTTCAAGCTCACCACTAGAGAAGGAGAGATGTTCAGAGGAGAACCGGAAGACAACGAATTTGAGTCAGAGTCGGAGTCGGAGTCAGAGTCAGAGTCTAGAGAAGTCCCTAGCGAGTCTCCTCCTGTCGTCATTCCCAATCCCCTTGTTTCTCCTAGCTTAGTATCAAGTAGTAACAGTAGTTTGGGAAATGTCCCAACAGTTGTCCCTTTGCCGCCACTGACCACTGAACAGATGGCCTCTTTGTTTCAACTCTTTTCAAATTTTAATATGAATAAATCAGATTCTTCTTACTCTTTGTGTTATTTTGAATGCAATTCTATTTACGATGATAATGAGGATGACCCAGACCAAGACTCAATCGAACTACCTCCCTACATAGCTAAAGAAATGTTACAAGAGGGGGAAGAGGCACCAGTTATAGAGAACACTGAACCCATCAACGTAGGAACCGAACTAAAACCCCAAGAACTAAGGATAGGGACAACCTTGAGCCCAACCAAAAGGGCTAGCTTCATAGGTCTCCTACACGAGTTCAAAGACATTTTTGCTTGGTCTTACAAAGACATGCCAGGGATCGACATGGATATTGACGAACACAGAATTCCGATCAAACCAGGTTTCAAACCTGTAAAACAGAAGCTTCGTCGGATGAGGACAGAATGGACTCTTAAGATCAAAGAAGAACTCGATAAACAATTCAAAGCCGGGTTCATCAAAGTTTCCGAGTATTCAGACTGGGTAGCCAACATAGTACCCGTACCCAAAAAGGATGGGAGAATCCGTGTTTGTGTTGATTTCAGAGACTTGAACAAAGCAAGTCCCAAGGATGACTTTCCTCTACCACATATCGACATATTGGTAGACAATACAGCAGATCACGCGTTGTTGTCCTTCATGGACGGGTACGCGGGATATAATCAGATCAAGATGGCCATAGAAGACATGCATAAGATCGCCTTTGTTACTCAATGGGGCACCTATTGCTACACTGTTATGCCGTTCGGACTAATCAATGCTGGAGCTACATATCAACGCACTACAACTACACTCCTACATGACATGATGCATAAAGAAGTCGAGGTGTATGTAGATGGTATGATCGTCAAATCCAAGGATAGAGAGGGGCACAGTAATAACCTTCGCAAATTCTTCTTAAAACTACGAAAGTAAAACATGAGGCTCAATCCTCAGAAATGTGCATTTGGGGTAACGTCGGGCAAGCTTCTAGGATATGTCGTCAGTCAACGAGGGATAGAAATCGACCCTTCCAAAATCAAAGCTCTGATCGAAATGCCACAACCTCGAACAGAGAAGGAAGTTCGAGGATTTTTGGACAAGGTGCAATATATAAGTCGATTCATATCGAAACTTACCATGATCTGTGAACCCATTTTCAAAAAAGCTAAAGAAAATCGATCATACCATATGGGATGACGACTGTCAAAAGGCGTCGACAAAATCAAGGAGATACTAGCCAAACCACCAATGCTCATGCCTCCTCAAAGAGATCAACCTATTGGTTTATATCTCACTATGACCGAAACCGCCATGGGGGCTATCCTAGCGCAAACCGTCAGAAAAGAAGAGAGAGCTATCTACTACCTTAATAAGAAGTTATTGGAGTATGAATGCAAGTACACACCGCTCGAAAAGACATGCCTCGCTCTTGTGTAGGCAACAAAAAAGCTACGCCATTACATGCTTAGCTAGTCCGTCAAGGTGTACTCCAAAATGGATCCTGTCAAATACCTCTTCGAAAAACCCGTTCTCAACGGATGCTTGGCAAGATAGACCTTAATGCTCTCAGAGTTCGATCTCAAATATGTACCTCTGAAAGTTATAAAAGGGCGTGCCGTCGCCGAATTCTTCGCAGAAAATCCCATCAATGACACCCAAGCAATAGACACATGGTCATTTCCGGATGAGGATATACTTCAAACCAATGTAGATTCTTGGGACCTTTATTTTGATGGAGCATCGAATCTAAGAGGATTTGGAATAGGAGTGTTGCTCATTTCTCCTGAAGGTGAGCATACACCACTCTCTATCAAACTCGACTTCGAGGTGACAAATAACGCAGCGGAATATAAAGCTTGCCTCATCGGACTACAAGCAGCAATAGGCTTAGGCATCAAGAATCTTCGAGTTCACGGAGATTCATCCTTGATCATCAACCAAATTACGGGATCTTGGAAAATTCGAAGTGAAAGTCTGGCACCCTATCAGGCCAGGATAGACCAAGTTGCCCAATTCTTCGATCAAGTAACTTATCTACATCTACCTCGAGAAGAAAATCAGTTTGCAGACGCTCTTGCAAACTTGCATCACTTATTAACATGCCAGACAATATGGTAGAAATGCCTTTATGCATAGAACGACGGTTAGAATCAGCTTACGTCCACCAAATTACAGATGAAGAAGAAAACTCAGGGGAGCCCTGGTTTCAGGCAATTCTAAACTTCAAGCGCAATGGCACCTATCCACCAGATATGGAAAAGAGAGGACAGCGTGCTATACGCCTACTTGCCTCTCAATACGTCCTTATGCAAGGAGAATTGTATAAAAGAACACCTCTTGGTGTAGTCTTGCGCTGCCTTGATCATTCACAGGCACAGAAGGTAATTGAAGAAGTGCATGATGGAGAATGTGGCTCTCACATGAGTGGACCAATGATGGCAAAGAAAATCACGCGTTTGGGATATTACTGGACCACCATGGAATCCGATTGCATCAAATATGTCAGACATTGTCACAACTGCCAAATCTTCGGGAATGTGCAACACGTTCCTCCTTCGCTACTCTACACTATGACATCTCCTTGGCTGTTTTCTGCCTGCGGAATCGGCATCATCGGGAAAATCACTCCGGCTGGAACAGGAGGTCACTGTTTCATTGTGGTGGCAATCGACTATTTTACCAAATGGGTAGAGACGGCATCTTACACTAGTCTCATAGCCAAGAACGTGGCAAAGTTCATACAAACCAATATCATCTGTCGATACAGTTGCCCACACGAAATCATCAGTGACAATGGATCACATTTCCAGGCTGAGACTGAACAATTGCTAGCCAAGTACAAAATCAGACACCACCATTCTTCGCCATACAGACCACAAACTAATGGCACAGTAGAGGCAGCCAATAAGAATGTCGTCATGATCCTCAATAAAATGATCGATAATTATCGAGATTGGCCCAGTAAGATACCGTTCGCCTTATGGGGATATCGCACGTCTGTGAGAACGCCCACTGGGGCTACCCCTTTCTATTTGACTTACGGCATGGAAGTTGTGCAACCAGTCGAACTGGAAATCCCATCCTTACGCATCCTGCTCGAAAGCCAAATTCCAGAAGCTGATTAGAAAAGAGATAGATATGAAGAACTCATCCTCTTGGATAAACGTAGACTGCGCGCATTACATAATGTGCAAACATATCAGGCACGTATCAAACGAGCCTTCAACAAAAGGGTTAAGCCTAGAAACATCAAAGAAGGAGACTTAGTCCTCAAATCAGTTAGAGCACTCCTCCCTGTCGATCCACGAGGAAAGTTCAAACCCAACTGGGCAGGACCATTCTTGGTCAAGTCCATACTCCCGGGGGGTGCGGTTAGAATCACAGACCTAGATGGGAATGAATTTGCCAACCCAACTAACCTCGACCAACTAAAATGATATTATGCCTAGAATAGGACAGAAACACGCCTCGCGTAAAACCCACATGCCGCTCATGCGACACGAAATAAAAACGGCCCCTGGCCCGCTAAAACAAAGCTTATGTCACCTTGCTCTTGCATTCTGATAATTCGTCATCCTCATATCATCAAATAAATTAAATTGTATTCTACGAGTAAGTAAAGCTCATGCTCAATTTCTAGTTCGCTACAAGCTCTTGCTTAGAACAATTATTCTTTTACATTTACTTGAACTACGCGCAAGGGTTTGATTTCATTTTTTTAATGAATACGTAGGCAGTCCTTCACAGGATACAACCCGTTATTTTAAATGTAAATAGAAGGACACTTGCATTTGCATTTGGAATTCGACAAGAATAATAAAGGGAAATCACAATAGTTTCATAACTAATTAATCTTTTATTCATTTTTTCTCATAAATAATAATAGTACGCCACATAATATAAATAATAAAAATAACAAATAGGCTAGGATTCTAAAAACTCCACCATCAATTACAAATAATAATAATAATAATAAATAATACTACGACTTAGGCTACTCTTCCATCTTTCCCTTGCCTTTGTCATTTTTATCATACTTTTTATCTCGACCACGCGCCGGACGCTCCTGCGTTATCTCAGACCTAATCACCAAAGGTCTCTCTCGCGGTATAGCCTTACCATTTCGATCAACCACCACCTCTGCGACAGGAGAAGTCTTCGGTTTCTTCGATGGATGAACAACTCGGAATCCGGCTTCTTCTTCCCCCTCAGTCAAATGCTTCTCATTCTCCTTCGTCACCTCACGAATCTTGTAGTCAACAGGCTCGCGCTTCCTCAATTTCTCGCGCTTCTCGGGAGTAGTAGCCTTCCTCCATTGCAAATAGGAATACGAAACCCACAGAGAACTAAGAGAAGACTGTAGGAACCACATGTTTCTCTGAGCCCACCTGAGGGTCCATTCTCTACGACTCTCGGTAGTATGTGCCACCGCAGTCTGAGGAACAGTATCAAGCTTGGGAATCGTCTGTTTAAAGCCCACCTGCCTCATCAATCTTTCCGGGAAGATGCACACCATAAATTCTAAGCCAGGAATGCGTACCGATCTAGTAGGATCTAAAGATGACACTCTAGTAACTGACTTCAGATGCCACCACGGCACAACCCATCTGATCAAAGGACCATCTTCATTCTTCAGCTTATTCTCCCAATAGTTGCAAACCCGAGGGAAGTCCACCATATTGAGCCTGGTCCTCATGGCAATCGATCTAGCATGATATCCTGGAACGTTAGCTAGGGGATCGATCAACCGCAGACGCTCCATGAGCCAAACCTACCAAAGACATGAACTAATGTTCAACCAAAAAAAAAAAAAACGTGAAACAAAAAAAACGAGAAACAAAAAACAAAGAAAATAAAGGTTGCGTTCTTACCTGCAAGATGATAGGGCTTCCCAAATAAGGAAGCTCGCGGTTGGCTTTCCTGTTGTCCAGCCCCAAAATGATCTGTCCTAGGCACAGACAAGCTGGGCTCCTGCGCAGCTCCATTTGCTCAACCAAGCTCAAATAACGAGGATCTCCTCTCATTTCTTTATCAACATGCCCTTGGAGGACATAACCATGCAATAGGCAAAATCCGAATGCCCTACGCCTTGCCGTATAAGAGATCGAAGGGTCTTCCCTACTTATAAATCGGTCAATAAAATCAAGCATACGGATCCTTTTGAGGTCACAAGGCGGTCAACCTCAGCTCTAGTCAGTCCAAGCAAATCTCTAAACTTGTTTTTGTACCCTTGAGAGCTAGAGGGTATAGCAGGCATATATTCCAGATCTCATCCTCCAATTGCAGCAATTTCCTCAGGAAACGGACAAATATCACCTCCGGGGAAGGCAAACACGTGGTAATTAGGGTCCCAATATTCGAGACAAGCATCCAAGAACGATTTTACAACCTTCACCAGTTTCAAAGTCAAGGTTGATCCCAAATTGAAAGCACCCATGTCGTGCTTCTCGACATTTGTAAATTCATTTGTCCATTCTTTAAGACGGTTTTCCAAGGCATCCATGATTTGTTTTTTTTGTATATAATAGGAGAATTTTATATTATAGATGGAAGAAGGGCGGAAGATTTATGTGAATAAAAGCTCCCTCGACGTCTATATTTATACTAAAAGCAGTTTCCTAAAATCCGTCAGAACTGGCAAACTGGGGAAATGGCGCAGCGCTTGCTGCGCCTCTTCGAAGGGTCGCAGCTCGTGCTGCGCCTCTTCCTCAGAGGATTTCTTCGATTTTTTTTTTCGCGTTGGATCTTTCCTAATTCCTCTTGAAAATTTCCTATTCGTATAGGTTTTATTTTGGAAATTCCGTCATATTACCATATTTTATGTTTCCTAATTTTCCGGGCACGCTTTTCGAGACAAAATCGACATTTTCGCCAACTAAGCACACTTACCCATTCCATTTTATTTTCTTTTTCGGGGGAATCATTTCAATCCCGTTTCACATTTCATTCCAAACTTATACATTTCTTTTTTCGTTTTTCAGGGGGTAGCCCTCCCTACCATCCGGTCATTTTCGGCAATTTTTGCGCTCATTTTTGGGCAATATTTAGGTCTTTTCTTTGTTTTGCGCTAGTTTAAGCCGTATGTGCAATATGTCTTCTATGTAAAATTTCTATGTAAATTTCGGCAGCATGACGGCGTAAACCGTCATCTACCAAACCTGTTCTAAGCTAACCTGCAGGAACAAACAAGACAACCCAACAGCAAAGGCACTCAGGCCGTCATATATACAATCAAAATGTTATATGTACATCAAACTGGGGGGGCTCTTGCCCAAAACAAGTCCAAAGCCCAAAATAAAGTCCTCAAGTGTACAAAATGTGCACGGTACAGACAACAGAAGCAACAAAAAACAGAGACAACTACTCCTGGTCGCCCCACTCAGTGACCCTGGCCTCAAGAGCAGCGATCTCGGCGTCACGAACCTCCAACTCCCTCAACAGGCGAGCCGTCTCCTCCTGGGACTACGCTAGCTCACGCTCCAGGTCACGCTCCCTCTGCGAATGACAAAGAAATGCCTCATTTCAATCATTTCAAACGCAAATTAGAAAATTCAAAATGAAGTAAATAAAAGGTTCATACCTGTCGTCCTCGACCGCCAGCAAGTGCCTCGATGGCAGTAGCCCGTAGCTGGTTGGCTACCCTCCACAACGCCACGTACTGAGATGGTACCACCTGCATTTCAATAAACAAAGGTTCTCAATAAATGGACAAAATGGACAAATGTATTCTTATACAACAGCAATAGCCAACTGAGTCGGGAACTTACCCTCCGGACCAAGTGCTGCCACTCATCCAGGCCAGCATCTGTCACCGCCTCGCCAAAGTCGCGAAGCTCAGAGATCGTCGTCATCCCCGCCGCGTCGGTGTACTCGAGGGTCTCGGGGTACGCTGGGGGCTCGACACCCGCCTCCTCAACCTCCTGCAAAATTCAAATGAATTCTTTACTCGATGATCATTCATCGTTTATCAAATCAATTCAAAAAAGGAAGACGAAGCACTTAACATGACCGGCCAGTACGCCAGCCTCTGGCGAATGAACACAGAGTAATCCTCGCCAGGAAGAAGAAGAGCGTCGCCACCGACGTCCGCTAAGTCAGCCTCCCTCTCAGCATTGGAAGGCTCCCTAAACATCATCCGAGGAGGATCGATGGGAACCGTGAAAGCATCACGAGAGCACTGACGGGTCAACCGCTCACCCAGATACCACACTGGACCCATCGACATCCTCAACAGCAACCAACTCGAGCTCCTAGGTCGAAGGACCTCAACCATGAAAGGAGGGGTGTCAAGGTAGTCCACCCAAGGCCTGGGCACCCACTAAGACAAGCAAACAAGAGGTCATTCCTATAATCGTTTCTAGGAAGGTAACGAATAAGCAAATGAAGGAAAGTGATTAAGAAATACTCACATCACTCAACTTCAGGGCATTCACGCCCCGTCGACAGACATCGTAAGAAGAACGCTGGCTCTTCCTACAACACATCACCCAATCCCTCACAACGGGATAAGATCGTGGTCCAGACTCTGTCCTCTTGGGCGCAAAGCCCGGAAAATAGGAGTACACCCACGCCTGCAAAATAAGATGATCAATGACGATCTTTCTGTTGGAGTTAGTGTCCTCCACAATAGTGCGTTAACATAATAAATCTCATTAATAGAATATCATCAGATATTTAATTATTTGATCCTCGTCAGTTGATTAACGTAAATCGATAACGGTTGGCTGACTAGTGTTTGACGTTATTGTCGTGAGACGACGGTGATCAACTGACCCCTTTCCGTCACACTTATAGGAACGAACCCCAATAGAAAACTAATTAATTGTATGAGATACAATTTATTTAGTCCCTTGATTTGTAGACTAAAAGGTTAGTCAATTATTTTAAGAGAGAATTCGAGTTGCGAACTCGAGGAACGGCAGTTATTATTTAATTATGTGATAATTGAATAATAAATTTTGGGAGACGGGTTTTAGTTAATTAACTGTTAATTTACTAAAATTGTACTAATTGATTAATGTGATTAATATTAGTACGTAAATAATATGTGTAGTGGTACACGTATATTTACGGAGTGATTTGGACGAATTAATTATAGAAGTATTTAAACATGAAACGATGTTTAAAATAAAATTACACGTATTTGTGCGACAAATATAAGAACCAACATGGACCCGTATATGGGCAAGTGGACCGTGTAAAATAGAGTAGTGGATGATTACTCACATAATCATTTCACCTTACTTTATATACTACCATAATTTATCTTATATAAGATTTTGCATGTGATGTAAGATGAAAAATATAAGACAAAATTTGTCCACTCCAACACTCCACTTCCACCCGCCACTTTCCCTTCCTTTATACTCCATCCATTGTTCATTTCTACACTACATCATTTGTATGTTTTGCATGTGAACATAAAATCATCATCTCACTAAAAATAATTATTCATCTTTACTATGTTTGTTAGTAAAATAAATTTTATTACTAAGACTTATTAGTAATATTACAAATAATATCAAGGGTATAATAATAATAATTTCTAGTTAAATACTTGTTATTATTTTTGGGTAAGTTCTTGGGTGCAACAAGAAGGAGATCTTCTCTTTGAAGATTTGTAAGGAGGATCATCCATTTGGTATAAGCTCAAGAACAAGCTAGTAAGGTGAACTAGTTTGTGCCCTTTTTACCACAAAATCAATGTAAGGAAATTGTTTTTCCTTATACTTTCATTTTTATGCTTTCATATTAGCATGCATATTACATAGATCACTTAAATGACAAATTATGAGATAATTAAATTTTTATTAGAGATTCTAATATAGATCTATGATCTTTCAAGTGGTATCAGAGCTTAGACTTGTAATTTGCATGTTGATTTTAAGCATTTTAATGAATTATGAGATAATTTATAAAAACTCAAAAATGGTGTTAGAAGAGGTTTTAGCATGAAATTTTTGGGACATGCATACCTACTGATCTTAAAAGGTTTGTGGTTAAGCTTGGTGATTTTTGAAGTTATGTTGCTATTTTTAATGATTTTTGGTAGAAAACCGAGTCAAAATGTCGTATTTTAGTTAAAAATTGACTAAAAATAGTTAAAAGTTGATTCGGTGCATGGATTTTTTATGGTATTTCTTACATGTTTTCTACTGATTGTATGAAAAAATTTGAAGGTTGGTTCGAATTTTTTGCATGTTTATTGATTTTATGAGATAAAAGTCGATAAAAGTGAAATTAATTAATCATAATTTCGAAACATTTGATTCTGGCCATGATAAATTTATGTACATTTAAAAATATTATTTAAATGTTAAAAGTGAATTTAAATATGTGTTTTCACTTTGTTTTGATGTTTATTGGTTTTAGTGGTTAAAAACCGATAAATAATGATCTTTTTCTTCATAAAATTTATCCGGAATTTTTGGGCAATTTTTCTGACATTTTGGTGTTCTTGGGAGTGTTCCAGAATATTAAAAATTTTTGTTTCAATTTTGTTTTGGGTAATTTTTCAATTATTTTGGATTTTTACTTAAATATTATGATTTTATTGATTTAATTAGCAAAATATCACCAAATCAAACTAATTATTTATCATAAAATTAGTGAGGACTAATTTTGAGGTTCAAAACAGTTTGGACAATTAGTTTGGAATTAAATGAGAGTTAAGAGTTGATTATTGATTTTTACATGTTAAAAATCGATTAAATCCACAAAAACCTAGATGGATACCAACGAATGATAGATATGGCGATTTTGGCATCATTATACAGCATTTTAAGCATATTTATTTAAGTTGAATGAATGATTGTCATTTATTTAAAGTATTTATCTTGTTGTACCTAGTATGGCCTAGTTAATTTTAATCGTTATTACCCGAAATGAATGGGAATATCGATTTGTTTGTAATTAAATACGATCTCGTATCGTCGGTTTGTAATTAATTAATAGTTTTATTTATTTTATTAATTAATGTATAATAGGAATAGCTATGTAATTCATTTGTAATAGTTATTTTTACCGGCGTTTCCAAAAGACGGATTACATCGAGACGGAGTCTATTTTTGGAAGGTGTTCCAAATCCTACAAGGAAGAGCCACTTATGGAATGAAGAGGCAAGGGACCAAGGAGTTGGTTTCCGAAATGTAATAGACTAGTTTTTTATTAACTAGGTGGCCATACTAGGATTTATTCATATGCTTACATGTTTGCTTGTTTTATTTTCGCGCATGCCAAAATCGCCATTCACATGCATTTTATTTTCGCGGTTGTCAATTCACGTCATTTACATTTACCGAATTAATTCACTTATAAGGAATTTATGACTAAATTGACAAGATCTCTCACATAACTAAAATTGAGATTAGCCTTACCAATTAGTAACACCTATGAATCTCTTGTTCATTAGAGCCACGCTCGCCCAAGCGGGGTGTTCTCTTTTTACCTTGGGTAAGTAGGGTGGTAAACGGTTATCACACGCTAAAATTGGTTGGACTCAACGGGATATAAGACAGTCTTGTGTTCCGGGGCTAGTAGATGGATTTAAGGAAATTCGTCGACCAAGAGTTCTAGAGGTAGAATTAGTCAACGTGACTTGCCGAATTTACCCAATTATGGGATGTTTCGCCCAAACGATGCTCATTTTTGTTTAATATTTGGGTCTTGGAATCATTTATATAATTTAGTGGGAGGTCATTATATAAATGCTAAAACTTGCTAAACATGTTTTTACAAGTAATTTTTAAAACAATGAATGTTAATTTTTCCTTTTTGTTGTAGCATTTTAATTCGCAATGGCAACTTCATCAACTTCATCGACTACTTCACTAGGCAAAGATTCATGGCTAAGGTCCGTAATGGACAAATGTATTTTAAAAGATGACGGTAGTAACTTTCTTGAATGGGAATCCAACATCAAAAGTGTCGCGTTGTCCGACAATGTGCTCACTTACTTGACCGATGCTCCTCCTATCGAGCCCGGTGCAAGGGCTTCATCGGCGGTGCGGACCGCCTATGATGGCCATGTGAGGATGGCGAATGATATCAAGAATGTGTTGATATGGTCGATGTCGCCAAAGCTCAAGATATCATGCATTTCTTTAAATGCGTACGAGATATTCACTCGTATGATCACTATGTTTTCACAAACACCTAAAGTCCGTCAATACGATGCGGCGGCATGCTTCTTTTAAGCTAAGCTTGAGAGGGGCCAAAAGGTTGGTCCCCATGTACTCAAAATGGTCGAATATGTTGACATCCTAGAGCGTCTAGGGTGTAAGATTCCTAAGACTCTTTTGGTGGATCGTATCCTCTACTCACTCCCCACCAAGTTTGCCCACTTTAGGGTAAACTACAACATGAATGACATGGATAAGAGTTACCATGAAATTCATGCACTCCTCACCCAAGCGGAGAGGGATATGGAAGCTAGTGGGAGTGAAAAAGGAGATGTTTTAACCATGAAGTTAAAGAACATGTCCCTTGGAGTCAAGAAAGGAAAAGGGAAGGAAAAGTCCCAATTCAAGAAATCGTCAAAGAAAAATGACAAGGAAAAAGGGGAAAGCCGTTGAGAATGGCCATCCCAAGGCAAAAAGTGTCAAGCTCTCCGAGGCCGAATGTTTCCATTGTAATAGGAAGGGGCATTATAGGAGGAGTTGTCCCAAATACTTGGAGGATCTCAAGGAAGGGCGTGTGACGCCTATTGGTATGATTTCCTCTCTCTATATGATAGACGTTAATTATGCTTGTACTTCCACTTGGGTACTTGATACCGGATGTGGCTCTCACCTTTGTAATCATTTGCAGGGTTTAAGGGACGTGCAAGCACTAGCAAAAGGTGATGTGGATCTCCGCATGGGCAATGGAGCTAGAGTAGCCGCCGTTTTCGTGGGGACCTATGTGCTCACTTTAGCTAGTGGTTTAGAGTTGTATTTAAATAAGTGTTATTTTGTACCAACTTTAACTAAGAACATCATCTCCATTTCCGCGTTAGACGCGGAAGGCTTTTATTTTATGATTAAGGACAAGTGTTGTACTTTTTCTTTTAATGATGTGGTTTATGGCAAGGCCATTTCAATTGGAGGCATTTATGTTTTAAATGATGTTAATGACGTTTATCATGTGGAAACTAAAAAGCTCAAAACGGGTGATCCAAGCGAATCCCACCTTTGGCATTGTCGTTTAGGCCACATAAACGAAAGACGCATTAAGAGACTTGCTTCATCAAAAGTGCTCAAACCATTTGGTTTCGAATTTTATGGTACATGCGAGTCTTGCCTTCTAGGCAAGATGACTCGTGCACCTTTTACGGGAAAAGGAACACGAGCTAGTGAGGTTTTGGCTCTCATACATACGGATGTGTGTGGACCATTAACTATCACCGCTAGAGGAGGTTTTCACTACTTCATTACTTTTACTGATGACGTAAGTAGATATGGGTATGTCTACTTAATGAAGAACAAGAGTGAAGCCTTTGACAAGTTCAAAGAGTTCCAAAATGAAGTAGAGAACCAATTGGATAAAAAGATAAAGACCCTACGGTCCGACCGTGGTGGTGAGTATTTAAATATTGAATTTGATTCACACCTAAAAGATTGTGGTATAGTATCACAATGGACTCCTCCTGGCACACCGCAATTAAATGGTGTGGCCGAATTTAGAAACCGAACTTTACTTGATATGGTTCGGTCTATGATGAGTCTAACTGAGCTTCCTAGTTCATTTTGGGGTTTTGCCCTCTTGTCTGCAATATTTTCACTAAATCGAAGCCCGACTAGAGCGGCCGATAAGATTCCATATGAGATATGGACAGGGAAAGTCCCTCATTTGTCATTCATGCGTATTTGGGGTTGCGAAGCATACGTCAAGATCAAGTCTGACAATAAGCTTGCACCCAAGTCTGACAAATGTCTTTTTGTAGGATATCCAAGGGAAGCACGTGGCTATTACTTCTACAATAAACACGAGAACAAAGTGTTTGTGGCTCGTGATGCTGTCTTCCTAGAAAAGGAATTTATTTCTAGGAGACAGAGTGGGAGAAAATTTGAACTTGAAGAAGTTCGAGAGCCACAAACCGAGAATGAGGTAGAGGAGAACGTGGAGGATAGCATTCCCTCTTCCTCTGAAACGGTAATTGTTCCTAGAAAGTCAAGTAGGATTTCTAATCCACCTGATCACTACCTTGGTAACATCGAAGAGGATGGTGTTTTGTTACTTTTTGAAAGTAATGAACCCACTACCTACAAATCGGCCATGTCTAGTCCCGACTCCTCGCTTTGGCTAGAAGCCATGCGATCCGAAATGGATTCCATGTACGAGAACCAAGTATGGGACTTGGTGGATTTACCTGAGGGAGTGCGACCCCTTCAGTGTAAATGGATATATAAAATTAAGCTTGGCGTGGATAAACATGTGGATGATTACAAAGCTAGATTGGTGGCAAAAGGTTTCACCCAAGTTCATGGTTTACACTATGACGAAACCTTCGCTCCAGTCGCTATGCTTAGGTCCATTAGGATAATCTTAGCGGTTGCCGCATTTCATGATTATGAGATTTGGCAAATGGATGTCAAAACTGCCTTCATTTGTGGATACATCTAACCCTAAGAAGGTGTGTAAGCTCAAGAAGTCCATTTATGGTCTTAAGCAAGCATCTAGGAGTTGGAATCATCGCTTTGATCATGTTATTAAACAATATGGTTTCACTAGAAGTGTGGAAGAACCGTGTTTATACATGAAGTTTATTGGGAGTAAGGTTGCATTCCTTGTCCTATATGTGGATGACATATTGCTCATTGGGAATGATGTTCCATCACTCACTTCCGTTAAGGAGTGGCTAGCGAAACACTTCCAAATGAAGGACTTGGGAGAGGCACAACGAATCTTAGGTATCCGGATCTATAGGGATAGGTCCAAGAGGATACTAGCATTGAGTCAAGAAGCTTATATTGACAAAGTTCTTGACCGGTTCAATATGAAAGACTCCAAGAGAGGATTTCTACCTATGGGCCAAGGGATTACTTTGAGCAAGTCACAGTCTCCCTCCACCCCTAAGGAAATTGAACACATGAAGACCGTCCCTTATGCTTCCGCTGTTGGGTCTATCATGTATGTTATGATTTGCACTCGCCCCGACGTTGCGTATGCCTTGAGCATGACAAGTCGTTATCAAGCCAAGCCTGGTGAGAGTCACTGGATAGCCGTAAAGAACATCCTTAAGTACTTGAGAAGGACTAAGGATTTGTTCTTAATGTTTGGAGGAGAAACTGAGTTGTGTGTAAGAGGTTACACGGACGCAAGTTTCCAAACCGATCGGGATGACATGAAATCCCAATCCGGCTATGTGTTTATGCTAAATGAAGGAGCTGTTTGCTGGAAGAGCTTCAAGCAAAGCGTTACCGCGGATTCTACAACAGAGGCTGAGTACCTTGCAGCGTCCGAGGTCGCAAGGAATTTGTTTGGATTAGGCAATTCATGGAGGGGCTAGGAGTAGTCCATTCCGCCAAAGATCCTATCACTTTATATTATGATAACAGTGGAGCTATTTTTCAAGCCAAAGAGCCTAAGTCTAGTAACAAATCTAGACACGTTGAAAGGAAATACCATGTAATTAGAGATTATGTGGAAAGGAAGGAAATTGACATTTGTAAGGCTGGGACAGATGATAATATTGTTGATCCTTTAACCAAGCCTTTATCAAAGGCTAAGCATGATGGTCATGTCGTCGCTATGGGATTGAGACGAGTACCAGATTTTCTTTAGATTATGGATATGTAATAATTGGATAGTGTATCTCTTATTATATATATGATAATCACATTCATTGTTTTCGCATTCATTTCTTTTATGAATATTTTATTTAGTGTGACTAAATTATTAATACCTTGTTTATCTGAATAAGTTGTGGAGACAATGTTTAACACTATTCAAGTGAATACGATGAACATTGTATTTTGTCCCTAGTCACTTAATGAGGTGACGTCTCGGAGTGACTAGATTGTAAGTTGATTGATGGTTGTTCAACACCATAAGGTCATATGTGATGACTGGTTGATTACATAGGCAGAGTGTGTGACACTTTGCCGGACAGTGACCATTTAAAGAGTCCCTAAGTTCTATTATAGACGCCTGGTCGTGGCGGGGATCTCTAAGATATTCTAATGAGTCGATTCTTTTGACTGGAGACTATTATCTGAGCAAGTGCAGTTTCCGAGTGACTTTGGTTTTTGTCCTAGGTCGTGCCGTGAAAATAGGCCAAAAGGGCATTTACTAGGTCATGGTGAGTTGTATTGTGCAATAGGATAGATAGGGCATACAGGAATTGTCCACCCATGTTGGGTAACTATATCTCAAGGCCACTCGAGGAGTTAATGACTACAAATGCGTGGCCACGCTCGGAAGTAATCTGTGAGAGATTTTTCCGGTCAAGTAGTCACACTCCCGATCGAGAAAACCAATCGCGATATGTTCGTGTGCAAGTGCGACCTGAAATACACCTTGCATTGAGTGGGAGATTAAAACGGACAAGAGAATTGATAGCGCACACCTTGTGTCGGACAAGTGGGAGATTGTTGGAGTTAGTGTCCTCCACAATAGTGCGTTAACATAATAAATCTCATTAATGGAATATCATCAGATATTTAATTATTTGATCCTCGTCAGTTGATTAACGTAAATTGATAACGGTTGGCTGACTAGAGTTTGAAGTTATTGTCGTGAGACGGCGGTGATCAACTGACCCCTTTCGGTCACACCTATAGGAACGAACCTCAATAGACAACTAATTAATTGTATGAGATACAATTTATTTAGTCCCTTGATTTGTAGACTAAAAGGTTAGTCAATTATTTTAAGAGAGAATTCGAGTTGCGAACTCGAAGAACGGCAGTTATTATTTAATTATGTGATAATTGAATAATAAATTTTGGGAGACGGACTTTAGTTAATTAACTGTTAATTTACTAAAATTGTACTAATTGATTAATGTGATTAATATTAGTACGTAAATAATATGTGTAGTGGTACACGTATATTTACGGAGTGATTTGGACGAATTAATTATGGAAGTATTTAAACATGAAACGATGTTTAAAATAAAATTACATGTATTTGTGCGACAAATATAAGAACCAACATGGACCCGTATATGGGCAAGTGGACCGTGTAAAATAGAGTAGTGGATGATTACTCACATAATCATTTCACCTTACTTTATATACTACCATAATTTATCTTATATAAGATTTTGCATGTGATGTAAGATGAAAAATATAAGACAAAATTTGTCCACTCCAACACTCCACTTCCACCCGCCACTTTCCCTTCCTTTATACTCCATCCATTGTTCATTTCTACACTACATCATTTGTATGTTTTGCATGTGAACATAAAATCATCATCTCTCTAAAAATAATTATTCATCTTTACTAAGTATGTTAGTAAAATAAATTTTATTACTAAGACTTGTTAGTAATATTACAAATAATCTCAAGGGTATAATAATAATAATTTCTAGTTAAATACTTGTTATTATTTTTGGGTAAGTTCTTGGGTGCAACAAGGAGATCTTCTCTTTGAAGATTTGTAAGGAGGATCATCCATTTGGTATAAGCTCAAGAACAAGTTTGTGCCCTTTTTACCACAAAATCAATGTAAGGAAATTGTTTTTCCTTATACTTTCATTTTTATGCTTTCATATTAGCATGCATGTTACATAGATCACCTAAATGACAAATTATGAGATAATTTAATTTTTATCAGAGAGTCTAATATGGATCTATGATCTTTCACTTTCGCTATTCGATAACAAGAAGAAATGATCTTTCATGGTACGAAATGAAGGTTCATACCTCCAACAACAGTCCAGGGCCAACAGTAGCAGAAGAAGTCCCCTTCTCCAGCAGCTCAGGATGAACCATGGCCCTCATGTAGCGTGTGAGGACCGGAAAACCAGGAGTGACCCAGTCCCAACAACCTAGGTCACTCAAGTCAGAAAGGAAGGGAAGAAGTTTCGTCGACAGCCTCTCCCCCTTCTCTCCAAGGTAGAGTGAAGACAAGAACCACCAGATCCACAGGCTAGCTCTCTGCTCCGCTGTGCAAGGAGGAGGAGCCAACTCCCTCCCGTCCATCGTCACCAAAGCCGGGGTCTTACCCGTAAAGTAATCCTTGACGTAAGTGCTCGGCACTAGCCCGGGAACCGTAGGAACACTCGCCACCAGGTTCCAACAAATCAGCCTCCTGGCCTCAGCCGAGTCCACCATCATGGCCGTCGACGGCCACACCACAGCCTCCTCTCCACACGGCAAACCAGAAATCATGCCGTAACCCTTCAGAGTGACCCCGACCTCACCAAAAGGCATGTGAAAAGTCGAGACCGTGTCCCAATACCGATCAAGAAAAGCTCAAATCAGGCAAAGGTTAGCCCGAAGCTTCCTTCCCTTGATCTCCCTCCACGCTCCCACCAGGGCTCCGAAAGTCCCTAGCTCGAGGATGGCCTGCTTCTCCTCCGACAATGTCCCGTAAGCCTCCATCATCGTCGTGTAGCCAGAAAAGGACCTCATGTTCCCAGCCTCCTATATCGATTCGATCCAAAGCTGTCTTTAGTTTGAGTTGAAAGAGAAAGGAAATGACAAATAAATGAGCAAAGGAAGATGATAAGAGAATGAAGAATTTGAGATTTACCATGCCCTTCACCGTCCTATAAGACAGGTGACTCTCCGCTGCCCAGATGAGATGTCGGCTATCCCATCTCTTAGCCCACTCGGGTGCCCCTTTCAGCTGACGACCACCTCGTCCGACGTTGGCCCGCCTCGGGACCTCCTCCTCAGCAACCTCCTCCTCGACAGCCTCCTCCTCGACAGCCACCGCAGCAAAAGCCTCCTCTAACACCTCCTTAAAAGTAAGAGAAGGGTCGAAGCCAGCATCCACATCCATGGGAGCCCTCCCTGACGTAGAAGCCTCGTCACCTGCAAAATTAGAGTAGTTTAGGCCGCGTCAAGTGACGGCAAGCCTCAGTTAAGGTATTTTCAAGCTTTCAAGCTCCAAAAATGGCTCTTTTCTCGCCATCTTTGGCCGTTTCTCTCTAAACCCGACCACTCATGTGATAAAAAGGGGTCAAGTCAAGTCTCAGTTCAAGCCTAATCATGGGTTTAAGTCGAAATTTCGGCAGCATTTCGTTATAACAACGATTATGTCCTAGAAAAGTGTCCTGAAAAAGCCGTCACAAATCAAAAATCTGAGATGGTATAAAGTTCACCCATCACATAAGGATCCCAAATATCAAGTTTCATCACAAATGGGCAATCCTAAGGCTATTTTCGAAGCAATTTACGACACAGCTGTGAAACCGTCTCAATTCTACTCAAATGCTCAATACTCAATGGAAATTCGAAAAGAACACATGTTTATGTTCCTTAAACTACCAATTATCCATTTCTAAGGTCAATTTCACAAGGTAAATCTATTTGGGGGAAAAGCCCCAAGTGTTCGACATTTTAGGGTTGAAAACTCTAATTTTGTCGACTCAAATCAAGCAAAATGCGGATGTTAATGCAAGAATAAGACACATACCTCGATTAGTCATGGCAAATGCAAGATTTTGATCAAATTTTGACGGAAAACGATTGGAATTTGAGAGAGCTTTAGAGAATTTTGTGTTTTGTTATTATGAATAAACACGGGTTCTGTCGAGTTTTTACTCAGACAGAGACGAACTCGGGAAAAGACGCAGCAGGTGCTGCGCCTCTTCCAAGAGTCGCAGCTCTTGCTGCGCCTCTTCCTCAGCTTCCCTCCAATTCGATTTTCAAAAATTCGTTATAAGTTCGTTATTTGTGGGCCCATCTTTGGTGCGCCTCTTCTCCAACACCATATATCGTATATTTGGTCCGTTTGATGTTTATTCCTCGTCCGGATCCGTATTTCCGAGTAGACTGTGAATTGTCACAGTACTTTATCAAGACTTCGCTTGCAACAACGAGCGAATTTTCTCTGACGGTGTTTCGACACACCTCAATTATTTTCCCAGCGAGAGTTCATGACAGCGGATTGTTCTTCTCGAGACATGGAGTTCGCTTGAGGCCGACGCAAGCAGATTTCCCCAGCAGTTTCTACCGACGTCCTGCTGTCCTTCGATATTACGTATTATTTCCCCTCAAAGAAAGAAGTCTCAGGTATGGTTTCTTCTTATGGCTGGCGAGCTTCCTTACGTAGTCTAGTGGACTTTAAACGACCCTCCCCGATAGTCGACAGACTCTAAAATGTTCCCGACGACAGGTCCTTGGCTCAGACCCCTTGAGCCGCCTCGCGTCGCCATAGTCGTTAGGTTGTAATCTTCGATTGACCTGATGGCTATACTTTAACTTTCGCCTTGTCCAAGCCTCAGTCAAAGTGGGGGCTCTGTAGATACCTCATTTCTGCACTTCCCGCAAGCCACCTGGTGATGATTGGGCCGCATGTTTGGTACACGGAACGATTTATGACAATTCGTAAGTTTATCGTCAAGTGATAGCTCAAATACTTGTGTCTACCCCTTGGTCGTCATCTATGCGCCATTACGGTCGTTTTGACAGTAATTAGAGTTCATTTGGAGTCCGGGTCAAAAACCGTCTTCATTTTCTAATAAACCGTCTAAAATGCCGAGTTGGAATATTCTGGAATGTTCCGTATATTTTTATTCCATATTTCAATCTTTTAATCTTTTGGCAAAATATATCCCGTAATTATATTTTAAACAATAAAGAAGTTGAGATCTACCGCAATTCCATAACAGAAACGCGGAAAATCTTTCTTTTGCAGGAGGAAACTCCTGGGGAAAGGACGCAGCACGTGTTGCGCCTCTTCCAAGAGCCGCAGTGGTTGCTGCGCCTCTTCCCCAGCTCCTTTCTGCGTATTTTAAGATCTTTTCGAGATTTGTTTCCAAAGTTTTACCGAAACCCTAATTCCTCCGTGTGATTAGTATAAATAGGGACCTTCGTTCCTCATATTTCTCACGCGAGTGTCCGCCCTTCGCTTCTCCCTTTGCATTCTAAGACCGTGCTCTTGCTTATTGGCGTCTACGTGCTTGAACTTTCGACCACGTAAGCTTAGATCCTTCTGAGTACCAGCCTCGTTTTACATGACCAACTTCACTCAATCAATTTAATCAATTTAGTTTAAATCCTCTTAAGAGGGTGTTGAACCATATAGTATATATTTTTATGTTTTGATGATGTCAAGGTGCTTTATAATTTATATACTCGTTGCGCGTAATCGTTTGTTAAAGTCTTTTAGATTACACTTATCTAATACAAGCAACAAAGAGAATTGTGATGGAAGTATATCATAGTCAAGTCTAAATTCAAGGTCAAACAATCTGAAGATTCATTCAAGATTTATGTGAAGACGAAGTCCGTCTAAAGATTAATCAAGCTTGGATGATGAAGTAGCCTATATTCGAAGATCTCCTATGAAGATTAGAATAGTGTAGGTGATTGTCTCGTAATGGTAACTACGAATGAATTTCTTAAGTTGGTAAAGTTATAGCTTTGCAGCTATAATATTACTAGTAAAAGAGCTCAATGTTATAGCTCTCCTACTATAACAATGAAATACGGAGTTTATTATACACGGCATATATTGTTTCAAAATTGTTTTAAAAAATTTTTAAAGTTTATTTTAAATGTTTTGATAAGAGTATTTATTTAATTAAGCTCGGTTTAGTGCGGAGTTCGGTTTTATGTTGAACGTTGACTAGTAGTCGTTTTGGGTCAACTTATGAGTTGGACCATGCTACTAATTAGGGTTTCAAAAAAGGCACTCTTAAAACCTAAATTCTAACCCATATATTAAGCTAGGGTTTGCACGAGTCACGAGGCATATGAGCCGTGACATCTCGTGTGACTTAAGATATATCTTGAAAAGATTTTATTCTATAAAGAATATCTTTACATATCTTGTATATCTTACTTAATATATTTGTTTATGATAAAAGATATTCTTGTTAAAGAAAATCTTATCATATCTTAGAATTTATAGTAAAGATAATAATTGACTAAATTATATTCTATCTTTTGAAATATTCTTAATTATCTTTTAGGCTTTTAGGAAAGAAATAATAGAAGATACGATTTATTAACATATCTCCTATTTTCGGCCATTAGGGTTTCTGAAAACCGAGTTGCCTTGTTCTTTCCTTCCTATAAATACTTTGCTCTTTGTAACATTTAAGAGAGAAACCTTAAGCATAAAATTGATTTTATTTTTAAAAAGCAAAACCGTTTATTTCAAGCAGAAAACCGTTTTGTTATTTTTGAAAGGTCGTGTGTTTTAAACTCGTATATTCATTTGTTAAGTTATCGATAAGATAATAGTGCTCAATAGATTTATTACTTGTTCATTAACGTGAACCCTTGCAAGAATCATTAGTGCTTTCTTATTAGCGTAAGTTAGTCACTCGAGTATTTAACGGTACTCATTGAGTTACAGCTAGAGTTAGTTGTACGAGTTCGGTTAGTAAATTTGTAATCCGTAGAAAAGTACTAAATTTATTAATCGAGAATAGTGGACGTAGGTTTCGATTTATGAAACTGAACCACTTCAAAAACCTTGTGTCTCCTCTCTTTCGTTCTTTCGTTTACTTTGTTTTAATCGCTCGTTAGTTGATTAGTTAAAGTTTAAATCAATAAACTTTAAATAATCAATTATATACACATAATCGAAAAAGCTTTCAAAAGTTTTAAATCCTCAATTCACCCCCCCCCCCCCCTTGAGTATTTTGGATTGATAGACTCTTCAATTGGTATCAGAGCCTCGTGCTCTTGATTGCCTAACCGCAAAGAGGCTGATCTATCTTGTTTTTATTTATCTTATCGTTTTATATTCCGCTGCCTATCACGTGATAAATGGATTCTAAATATCTCAAGTGTCCCGTTTTTTATGGGAAGAATTATGGGTTATGGAAAAACATGATGACTCACTATGTGAAAGGTCATGATTGGGAGTGCTGGAGGATTATCCAAAACGGACCGCACAAAATTCTTGTAGCATCCGAAGAAGGCACTGCCTATGAAAAGAAAGAAGAGGACTATATCGAGGCCGATTACAAGAAGGCCGAAAAGAACTCCAAAGCAATAAGTCTCCTGCAAAACGGCATGACTTCTACAGAGTTTGATCGGTTTTCTTCGTGTTCTACGACCAAGGAGATATGGGATGGCCTTGAACTAGCTTATGAAGGTACGTCCATTGTTAGGAAGCACCGATTAGATTTGCTAATGCAAAAATATGAGTTATTCATTATGGAGCCTAATGAGTCCTTGGATAGTATGTCTGCAAGGTTTTCAAGCATTATAAACGAACTGAAAAACCTAGGTAGGAAGTTCAGTACTGAGGAAATTGCTAGAAAGGTTCTTAGGAGTCTGACTAAGAAGTGGCGTGCTAAAGTCACTGCAATGGAGGAATCACGAGATCTTGAAAACCTATCCTATCAAGAACTCATTGGTGCTCTCGTGGCCCATGAAATTACTCTTAACAAAGATGACGCTGAACCAAGCCGAAATAAGAGTATGGCCTTAAAGAGCGAAGAAGTTGACTCTGAACTAGAGGATGAAACTGTTCTGTTTGCACGCCGTTTCAAAAATAAGAT
Organism: Silene latifolia; assembly: GCF_048544455.1. NCBI lineage: Eukaryota > Viridiplantae > Streptophyta > Magnoliopsida > Caryophyllales > Caryophyllaceae > Silene > Silene latifolia. Next base: position 55,698,251 of record NC_133536.1, read on the forward strand.
CTTTCGAAACAAACAAACAAAATCATCCTACAATAACAACAACAAGTCGTCCAACAAAAAGGTTACAGAATCAAAGTCATCTTTCGCAAACAGAGGTTGCTTCAAGTGTGGAGAATCTGATCACATGATCAAGGACTGCCCTACATGGGAGAAGATTAAGGACAAGACAAAACGTGAAAAGACAAAAAGAGAATTCAAACAAGTAATGATGTCTTCGTGCTGGGGAGACCTTGACTCAGAAGATGACGAGGGATCTGAAGATGACGAAGTAGCCAACCTTTGTCTCAGCAGTGTTAGTCTTGATCTAATCTCCGACAGCGATGATGAAAGCACGAACTATCACTCAAACTATTGCTTTCTCGGAGAATCAGACGAAGATGACGATGAAGAGGTAAGTTATCTTGAACTTAAAAAACGTGTTAAGAAATTATCTAAAAGTGCTTTAATTGAATTCTTTGAACAATCTCTCGATAAGTGTCACGAACAGGACTTGGAATTAAAAGATCTAAAGGAACAAATTCTCGAAATTGCAGAAGAGAATCACACTCTGAAGGCCAAAGCTAAGAAGTTAAAATCTAAGGTTATAGCTGAGAAAGCTACAACATTAGATTCTACTATGGCTGAAAAGAAGGAATTAGAGTCCAAAGTTATAGCTAATGAAGCTATAACTTCAGACCTAAAGCTTAATATCAAGCATCTTCAAGCCAAAGTTATAGCTAATGAAGCTATAACTTTAGAACATAGAAAAGCCAGAGAACTTTTGGAAACTAAGGTCACATCTGATGAAGCAGTGATCTTAGACCAAAAGAAAGAGATATATTCCCTTTCAAAGCAATTAAAGGAATCTAAGACCGACATGATCAATGTTAAAAAACAATATTCTGATGTTGTATTCGTTCTTAACAAATGATTCCAAGACTTTCGTGATAAATTTAAGAAAGATAATGATGTAGATCACACGAAATGTCAAGAAGAGATTAAAACCCTAAAAGACTTACTTCTACATGCTAGGAAGGTCCATGATAAGTGGGAGGGTAGCAAAAAAGTCCTAAACTTTCTAACCGAACAATCTGACAATAATATGAAGATGGGGTTAGGACATGAGTGCTACAGCCGTAGAGATCACGCTAAATGCAAATCAACACCTTCGGACTTTGATTTCAGAAAAAGGAAGTATGTTGATCTTCCTGAATATCTGATTTACAATTACTGTGGTCATACGGGTCACATCCAAAACAATTGTGTCAAAAAGGCTCATGATATACGAAAAAATGCCGACCATGCTAAAACTGTTGACACAACTGTCGAGAATGATGAATCCCCCATAGATGAAACCAGTGAAGAAATGAACAATAAATTTCGTGACATGACTTTTGACTACACTAAGAAACCTAGCACTTCACAAAACCCCTGTCGACCTAAACCTAGTAAACCTGTTCATAAGGAAAACAGTTATGATAAACCTAGAGAAATTCTCAGACCAAGAAAAAAACCTAACCCAAGAGAAAACCCTAAACCTAGAACTCCTCCTAAGCAAAATAACCCAAGGTTTAGAAAATATATTACTAGACAAGTTTGGGTACGAAAGGATTTAGTATATAGAGTAACAAATCATAAGGGACCCAACTTAGCTTGGGTACCTAAAAACTGTATCTAATCCTTTCTGCAGGTAGTAGTGAAAGAAAAAAATCAATGGTATCTTGACAGTGGATGCTCAAGACACATGACTGGAGATAGAAATTTGTTTCTTTCACTCAAGCCTTTCAACGGAGGAAAGGTGACGTTTGGGGACAATAAAAAGGGAAAAGTGATCGGCGTTGGTAAAATTGGAATTTCGAAGTCACATGCGATCAGTGATGTTTATCTTGTGGATGGCCTCAAGCATAACTTGCTTAACATATCTCAACTATGCGACAAAGGTAACAAAGTTGTTTTTCATACTGATGGATGTCGTATTATCATTGAAGGAACTAGCAACGTTATTCTTGAAGGTCATAGGAAAAGGAATGTATATATGGTAGATTTAAATGCTGTGCCTAGTAACTCTTTATCATGCATGAAAGTTACACTTGATGATACTTGTTTATGGCATAAACGGTTCGGTCACATTAGCTCACTAACCTTGAACAAACTCAAGAAGTGGGACTTGGTTAAAGGGTTACCTAAGATCAAGTTCGACCAAGAAAAGATGTGTGACACGTGTGCAAGGTGCAAACAAGTAAGATCATCGTTCAAACCAAAAAGAGTAGTAAGCACAAATCAAGCCTTAGAACTAGTACATATGGATTTATGTGGACCAATGAAGGTAAGGAGTGGAGGAGGATCCAGGTACGTCTTTGTTCTTGTAGATGATTACTCAAGGTATGTATGGCCTATCTTTCTTCATTCAAAAGACGAAACGTTTGATGAATTTGATTGTCTTATAAAACGTGTTCAAAATAAGTATAAGACTAATCTTGTATCCATTCGTACGGACCATGGCACCGAGTTTGACAATCAAGTTTTCATAAAATATTGTAGAGTTAATGGTGTAGGGCATAACGTTTCTGCACCAAGAACTCCTCAACAAAACGGTGTCGTTGAACATATGAATAGAACTATGGAAGATATGGCTCATACAATGCTTTTGTGTAGTGGTTTACCTCGTAACTTTTGGGCTGAAGCCATTAGTACTTCTTGCTATATCCATAATCGTGCTATAATTCGACCTATTCTTAAGTAAACCCCCTACGAACTCCTTAGAGGTCGAAGACCTAATATATCCCATCTTCGTTGCTTTGGGAGTAAATGTTTTGTTCACAATAACGGTAAAAACCGGTTAAGTAAGTTCGACCCTAGGAGTGATGAGGCGATTTTCATAGGTGTAACACCCCCATTTATTCAGGAGCCTTTAGCTAGACATTCCCAAGTAAATGAGAGTGTTACCATCTCGGTTGCCCGAGGTAAATGATACAAATTAAAACAAACCAAAGTACTTTAACTGAAAGAATGGTTTTATTACATTGCCAACCGATTAAATATAAAACTTAACATTACAATTTACTACGCAGCGGAAATAACATAAATAAAGTTGTATAAGTCAACTAAGTGATCTAGACAGCAACTATGGTCCAAGTCGAGCTCACATCCCAATGCTCCCAAGTCAGCTAATCTTTAGTACCTGTCAAATCTGCTCCCCATTATGGTCCATCGCTGGTGTTCACGAATACACGGTTAACCACGAGGTTGAGTAGGATAAAATACATTAAAACAACCAATCTCTCCCAACTGTCAATATTCCAATCTCAACTGTTCACATGTCACATCTCGACATCAACTATCCACGTTATCCACCAGAGACTAAGCCTGGGGCCTTCCAATTATTCACACACGTTATCCACGCAGAGACTAAACCGGGGCGGTCCAACAACCACTCACGTTATCCACAGAGACTAAGCCTGGGGCAGTCCAATTCTCATAAAGCTTTCCACAATATAATCGTATAAAATATACACAACTCCAATCAATTAACAAAGTTAATCACTCAATTAGCTTAATTAAATAAGCAATCATACACCAATCATCCTTTCAATACATTCACGTATTAAACACGCAAACCAAATATAGTTGAGTAGATTATCCTACCTTTTCAAAGAATACTCCAATTTACATTTAATCCGAGTAAATATAAATCCAATTGACATGACTTCCACAACCCACAACTCCGTCACCTAGACAAGTAGTTATTATAATTACTAATTATATACTTTATTCAAATAATTACATTAATTATAAATTAATTAAATAATTACGTTAATTATAATCTCGTATTAAATCAAAAACCCGTTACAAATAAACACACCCAAACCAACCCATGCATAAACCCCATGTCAAACACCCACATAAACCCGTTTTAAAACTACCTAACCAGCTCATGAATACACGGTTGAACCCGTGTGAACGACCCATGAAAACAACACCCGTAGACACCCATTATCCACAGCCAACACCGTCACCTTACACCACGGTGCACCACCTTCACCTCAGCCAGCCACCATCCTGGCCATCCACCTCGCACAACTCCCCTAAAACAGTCCCAAATTACAGCAATAACATCCGGAACCCGCAACTCCCTCTATACCCGCAACACCACCATAACCACCCTTATCCACGGCCAACTACCTCCTGCCATTACCACCGTGGTCCACCCTAACTCCAGCCACGACGGTCACGGCCTGACCCACACCCCCAACAACACCCTCACACAACCTCCTGTAACGCACAACAACGACAGCAATACCAAACAGCAACCAACCCGCATGACCCTGAAAACCACCCTATAAATCACCACTAACGACCACCCAGAACAACCCAAGTCCGACCTCACACCACCTACAACCACTTACAACCTGAGCCAAGACTCAAACACCCACAACCCGCGTTCATCTACACGGTTTAAGATACGACCTACAACCCCTGTTTTCCTCTGTTTTCGCGAAATCCGACCACCGCCGCTAAAAACCACTACGCACAGCCACCACGACACATCCCCCATGGTCGATTACACCACCCCGTCACAACCCCACCAAGCCCAGGTCAAGACCCATCTAATTAAGGGTCTAATTCGGGTTTCCAATTCGACAGCTATAACCACCACCAACCGCGTAAACCACCCTTAATTTCCACCCTAGGTCGGTTTTCGGTGGTCACGGCATGGTCCATTAAGGTCACGGTGGTCCATTCTAGCTACGGTCAAAGTCGTGGTCTATATGGTTCCGTGTAAGGCGGCGTACAGTGGTCATTAACTGTCAATATTACAAGCTGTTTAACATATATACAATTAATTTAAGACGGTTTTTAATTCTTACCTTCACACGATTATGCAAGACGATTTCTCCTTCTTTCTTTTAGATCTCTTCCTTCTTTTTATGAATTATTTTCAGATTTCTTTATATATATATAGTCTAGGTTTAGATGTATAGAATACTAATTAGGAAACTTATTACCTAATTACTTTAATTATTATAAAATACAATTAATAATATAATTAGTAATATTAGCATAGTATAATTAGTAATATTAGTATTATTACCTAATTACTTTCCGACTCACTTATTATTCCATGATATTATATATTATTCCATTATAATATATATTATTCCATCATATACCTGCTTATAAATTATGAGCTTATTATAATTAGTTATTTAAAATGCGTAAATTATTAATATAAATAATTATCAAATTACGGGTATTACAGTCTTCCCTCCTTAAAACGAACTTCGTCCCGAAGTTCACTAAAAAAATGATACAAAAGTCTCAAGAACCATCAACACACCTGACTGCCATTTTAACTTATTATCATTGCAACACAATTAAATTACTTAATCATTATCAAACTATATCATATTTATCAAAATGTATCGCAAATAAACTTAAAACACGAAAATGTATCACAAAATTAACTCAAAACAAGAGGTGTCACATTCTACCCCCCTAAAAATAAACTTCGTCCCGAAGTTTCGGAACTACTACTACTTTATTAAAACTACTAACAACTTAATACTTATATAAATGACAAGATTCTAATCCTCTCAAATAAATATTAGTTACCCTTCTCCCCATTCCCTTGTTCTGTACTAGCTGTTCCAAATGTCTTTCCACCATTACTCTGATCACCTCCATTGCCTTGCTTATTGTTGTAGCTCCTCTGGATACTCCATTGCCCTACATTTCTATTGCTCCCTGCACTCTGTACTGGAGTTTTGTAGTTCCTTTGATTTTGACTCCCATAACCTATATTTGCATTGCCACCTCCTTGCTTGCCCAAATTTAATCTACAATCTATGATCTTATGGCCCAATTTACCACACCTGAAACAACTACCCACAAAATCTCTACTAGCCACCGACCGACCATTACTTCCACGGCTCACTCCTCCCATCGGTGCACTATTAGCAAAGTAAGAGTGATATTGGTTAGAATTTTGTTTCTTACTCCCCACATTCTCACTAGAAGGCTCAACCTTTCTCTTCTCACTTTTTTCCTTCTTCTCTTCCTTCTCCCTCCTCTCCTCCTTTAACATATCTGCAATCCTCTCTGCGTGCCCAGCTCGCTGATAAACATCATCCATGGTACTTGGCTGACCAGCTGCAAGCCTCTTCTTAATAGTGGTTGTTAATCCCTTTTCAAATCTCAGTGCCAACATCTCATCACTAAAATTCAAATCAGCTACATATTCTGACAATTCCATAAACCTGTTATAATAAGTCTCTACTGTCATCTCATCAGTCATCTTGAAAGAATCAAATTCAGCTCTTATCTTACTCCTAATATGTTCTGGTACAAATACAGCTCTCATATTCTCTTTGAAACCCTTACAAGTGATAAAAGGTTCATCACTCTCCCTCCAAGCTTCCCTTAAGACCTCCTTACTACGATTCCACCACAAACCCGCTTTTCCCCTCAAATAGTAAGCAGCTTGATCTACTTGCATCTCCGCAGGACATCCTAGCAACTCAAAAAGGTTATCAAACTCCCTATGCCAATCCCCAAGTAAATATGGTTCACCTAATCCGTCATATTTCGTCGGGTTGTGCCTTGCGATACTAGCGCTCATCTTTGCTGGATCCTGAACCGACCCATTAATCTTCAGTGCCGCAGTCAAAGCCTCATTCATAGATATCAAATGGTCAATCTCCTCTTGGGACATGGTAGAGGGTGTAGGTGTAGATCTCTTTGGAGGCATGGTTCTATAAAAGTAAAACAAGACAACATAAGTTTCTACCCGAAGAAAGATGGCTTAACATTCTTAAACATTCTATACCTACAAAAATAAGGTGTGGTCAACTGTATCCTTTCTTACCCTCCTTAGGTCCTCCTAACATCACTCTCACCTCCCAATTATCATAGGTTAATCATCGATAAAACATTTATATTAAATTTTTGGTAAAACTTGTGTTTTCGGAAATCAAAGTCAAGCTGTATCTTTCAAAAATCACCATTAAATAACCGTTACATCCTACGTTGAGTTTTTATACTTTCCAGAAAATATAAGGAGTTTTCAAACCATGAGAAAAAGAATCAAATTGAAATCTCGTTTAACTATTTTATAAAGATTTTTACAATCCAGTTGGTCCAAATAAAAAAAAAACGATAAGCAATTTGTCAAAACTAGAGTCAATTTGTAAAAATCACCATTAATTGTCAAAAATTTACCTTGAAACGTGGCTTATCAATTTGAAAACATATTGGAATCTTTTAAACAGTAGAGTTGGAATTAGGCAAAAATCTTAAGTACAATTTAAATGAAAAATTTTACAAAATCGTTTGTCGAAAACTTAACTATACAGAAATATTCCGACCATTGTCCACTAAATTATTTATTTCTCCCAAACCATAAAACTTTTTAATATAAGACCAACGGCATTGGTAAGCTAACTCACGGGGTTATTACTCATAAATATTTCAACTTTGGAAGATAAACAGAGGTCAAATGGCAACTAAATCAAATAAGGGTAAAATCTGACGGAATAAAGTTCAACTCTAGGTTCCTTTTTACTATGTCACAAGCCCTCATTAACACCCTCCTACTCCAATATCCACACAACTTGGTCAATAAACTTTCACACACGTCTAGTATCTACTCTAAAGCATTCATATCACAAGTTTAATCATTTCATAATATATTGTAAATAACATGGCTTTGGGATTCATACAACCGCATATCACTAGACATGATACTACTATCACACAACATCCAACCACATAATCAATATCATTTTGTAATTACTTTCATGCTTAAGATCAAAACAATTCAACATCAAATCCTTATTTCATCCCTTCAACTCTCCTTAAAATCAAGTTATGTCCCGTAACCTCAATCATCAATGAAAACAATATTCAAACAAAGCAACCAAAACTCCTACGACAAAATAATCAATATTCATTTTAAATTACCCCACTCTTTAATATCTCTCAAGGTAACCGGTTCAAAACTGCAAGAGCCAGAGGTTGGTGTGAGGGGGACCCTAACTCATCCCAAGCTTAAGTGGGCTCCTAACAGTTTCTAACCGGGTTCATTTTATTAGACACAACCTATATTCATTTATTGTTCATTAGTTAGGCCTGAGGATCGTTTTGCTCTGATACCACTTTGTAACACCCTCATTTATTCGGGACCCTTTAGCTAGACATTCCCAAGTAAATGAGAGCGTTACCATCTCGTTTGCCCGAGGTAAATGATACAAATTAAAACAAACCAAAGTACTTTAACTGAAAGAATGGTTTTATTACATTGTCAACCGATTAAATATAAAACTTAACATTACAATTTACTACGCAGCGGAAATAACATAAATAAAGTTGTATAAGTCAACTAAGTGATCTAGACAGCAACTATGGTCCAAGTCGAGCTCACATCCCAATGCTCCCAAGTCAGCTAATCTTTAGTACCTGTCAAATCTGCTCCCCATTATGGTTCATCACAAGTGTTCACGAATACACGGTCAACCACGAGGTTGAGTAGGATAAAATACATTAAAACAACCAATCTCTCACAACTGTCAATATTCCAATCTCAACTGTTCACATGTCACATCTCGACATAAACTATCCACGTTATCCACCAGAGACTAAGCCTGGGGCCTTCCAATTATTCACACACGTTATCCACCAGTGACTAAGCCTGAGGCAGTCCAACAACCACTCACGTTATCCACCAGAGACTAAGCCTGGGGCAGTCCAATTCTCATAAAGCATTCCACAATATAATCGTATAAAATATACACAACTCCAATCAATTAACAAGTTAATCACTCAATTAGCTTAATTAAATAAGCAATCATACACCAATCATCCTTTCAATACATTCACGTATTAAACACACAAACCAAATATAGTTGAGTAGATTATCCTACCTTTTCAGCAATACTCCAATTTACGAAATCCGAGTAAATATAAATCCAATTGACACAGCTTCCCACAACTCCGTCACCTAGACAAGTAGTTATTATAATTACTAATTATATACTTTATTCAAATAATTACATTAATTATAAATTAATTAAATAATTACGTTAATTATAATCTCGTATTAAATCAAAAACCCGTTACAAATAAACACACCCAAACCAACCCATGCGTAAACCCCATGTCAAACACCCACATAAACCCGTTTTAAAACTACCTAACCAGCTCATGAATACATGGTTGAAACCGTGTGAACGGCCCATGAAAACAACACCCGTAGACACCCATTATCCACAGCCAACACCGTCACCTTACACCACGGTGCACCACCTTCACCTCAGCCAGCCACCATCCTGGCCATCCACCTCGCACAACTCCCCTAAAACAGTCCCAAATTACAGCAATAACATCCGGGACCCGCAACTCCCTCTATACCCGCAACACCACCATAACCACCCTTATCCACGGCCAACTACCTCCTGCCATTACCACCGTGGTCCACCCTAACTCCAGCCACGGCGGTCACGGCCTGACCCACACCCCCAACAACACCCCCACACAACCTCCTGTAACGCACAACAACGACAGCAATACCAAACAACAACCAACCCGCATGACCCTGAAAACCACCCTATAAATCACCACTAACGACCACCCAGAACAACCCAAGTCCGACCTCACACCACCTACAACCACTTACAACCTGAGCCAAGACTCAAACACCCACAACCCGCGTTCATCTACACGGTTTAAGATACGACCTACAACCCCTGTTTTCCTCTGTTTTCGCGAAATCCGACCACCGTCGCTAAAAACCACTACGCACAGCCACCACGACACATCCCCCATGGTCGACTACACCACCCCATCACAACCCCACCAAGCCCAGGTCAAGACTCATCTAATTAAGGGTCTAATTCGGGTTTCCAATTCGACAGCTATAACCACCACCACCCGCGTAAACCACCCTTAATTTCCACCCTAGGTCGGTTTTCGGTGGTCACGGCATGGTCCATTGAGGTCACGGTGGTCCATTCTAGCTACGGTCAAAGTCGTGGTCTATATGGTTCCGTGTAAGGCGGCGTACAGTGGTCATTAACTGTCAATATTACAAGTTGTTTAACATATATACAATTAATTTAAGACGGTTTTTAATTCTTACCTTAACACACGATTATGCAAGACGATTTCTCCTTCTTTCTTTTAGATCTCTTCCTTCTTTTTATGAATTATTTTCAGATTTCTTTATATATATATATAGTCTAGGTTTAGATGTATAGAATACTAATTAGGAAACTTATTACCTAATTACTTTAATTATTATAAAATACAATTAATAATATAATTAGTAATATTAGCATAGTATAATTAGTAATATTAGTATTATTACCTAATTACTTTCCGACTCACTTATTATTCCATGATATTATTTATTATTCCATTATAATATATATTATTCCATCATATACCTGCTTATAAATTATGAGCTTAGTATAATTAGTTATTTAAAATGCGTAAATTATTAATATAAATAATTATCAAATTACGGGTATTACAATAGGATACTCAGATCATAGCAAGGCTTACAAAGTCTTCAATAAGAGAACTCTTTGTATTGAAGAAAGTGTCCACGTTATTTTTGATGAAGATAACGTGTTTGATAAGCCTTTACAGGATGAGGAAGAAGACTTGGATGAACCCGACTTTCGTCTTTCTAGAGACGATCCCCCGAAACTGGAATTGGAGGATAATGAAATTGAAGGAACAAGTGATGAACTTGATCGTTCCTCAAAAGATAAAAAGGAGAAAACCAAAGTTATAGTTGATGATACTATAACATTGACTTAAGATAAGGATTCCCAAACTAATGTTATAGGTGATGTTACTATAACATTGGATCCAAATCAAGGTGTATAGTCCGATGTTATAAATAGCTCTAATACAGCACCCGGATTGGATTCAGGGGGAACTTCCTCCAATTCCGAGCCAAATGAAGTTGGGACAAGCTCAAATAACGATGAAGAACCAAGTACTTCAACAAAGTGGAAATACAAGAGCTCACACCCCATGGACAATATTCTAGGGAATATTAAGAAGGGTGTTCAAACAAGACGATCCTTGAATAACTTATGCTCTTTCTACTCTTTTCTATCCATGATCGAACCAACGAATATCAATGAAGCTCTTGCTGAATCAGATTGGATCATAGCCATGCAAGAACAGCTACAACAGTTCAAATGAAACAAGGTTTGGCACTTAGTTCCTAGACCAAAGGATCGATCTGTCATTGGAACAAGATGGGTTTTTAGGAACAAACTAGACGATGTCGGAGTCATTGTTCGAAACAAAGCAAGATTGGTGGTCCAAGGTTATAATCAACAAGAAGGAATAGATTATGACGAGACTTTCGCACCTGTTGCCCGTCTTGAAGCTATTAGACTTCTGATAGCATTCGCAGCACATAAAGGAATGAAGCTCTTCCAGATGGAAGTCAAGACAGCATTTCTGAATGTGTATTTACAGGAAAAAGTCTTCGTTGAACAACCCCCCGGATTTAAGAATAGCAAATTTGAAGATCAGGTCTTCAAGTTAGACAAAGCCCTATATGGATTAAAGCAAGCACCAAGGGCGTGGTATGACAGATTATCTATATTTCTACTTGATAGTGGATTTAATACAGGATCTGTTGATAAAACCATATTCCTTAAATCTGAGGATACTGACCTCCTGGTTGTTCAAATCTACGTTGATGATATCATCTTTGGATCGACCAACCGCAGTTTGTGCAAATATTTTTCGGAGTTGATGACTTCTGAATTTGAGATGAGCATGATGGGAGAATTGAAATTCTTTCTAGGTCTGCAAATACACCAAACTAACGAAGGCATTAAAATTTATCAACAAAAATATATCAAGGAATTAATCCGAAAATTTGGAATGGAAAACTCTCACGCTATGCCTACACCGATGGTTGCAGATAAGAAACTGACATTAGATGAAGACGGTAAATCAGTTGATGAAACTACTTACCGTGGAATGATTGGGTCACTGTTATATTTGACCGCAAGTAGAGCCGATATTATGTTTAGCGTATGCGTTTGTGCGAGATATCAATCATCTCCCAAAGAATCGCATATGAGGGCTGTAAAACGAATTTTACGATATTTAATTGGAACGGCCAAGCTATATTTGTGGTATCCAATGGAGTTTAACTTCATTCTAGTCGGTTATTCTAATGCCGACTACGCAGGATGTTCTCTAGACAGAAAAAGCATGTCGAGTGTCGCCACATTTGTCGGACCGTGTATTATTACGTGGGGTTCGAAGAAACAAAATTTGGTTGCTCTCTCAACTGCTGAAGCCGAATATATCGTTGCAGGACTGGTATGTACTCAATTACTATGGCTTAAGCAACAATTACGTGATTATGGTGTTGACGTAGGATGTATTCCTATTTTATGTGATAATACTAGTGCAATAATTATTTCTAAAAATCCCGCACAACATTCACGTACTAAACACATTGAAATAAGACACCATTTTATTCGAGACCATGTTGAGAAGGGGAATATAAAACTTGAATTTTGTAGTACGGAAAAACAATGGCCAGACATTTTGACAAAATCGTTAGCTAGAGAACGATTTGAGACTTTACGGTTGGAAATTGGTTTAATCAGTGGTACCTAAGCTTCTGTATATGTTTAATTTCCTTATGACTGACTAGTTTAAGTTAAGATTGTATGACTGTGTCCGTATATTGCGTTGCATGAGGAATTTTGTTTATAGGAAAAGATTTATCATAATTTCTATTTGTTATTTAGAATTTAATTAATATATAAATTTAATCTTTTATCAAGATACACCATATCTTTTATTTTCCAAATCACAAAAAATTCTCCTATATTGCTTTACAATATCACACGTCTCATATTTCCTACACACATAACAATTCCTAAACTTTATCTTTTATTCTACCACTTACCTTATCTCAAATTTACCATAAATTAGGATTGCCACTTGCCTTATATCACCTAAGACCTAAACCTAGACCCTTATAATTACCCCCCTCCTTTGCCGTGTACACCTTACCACACCCCACTTGCCTACTTTTTCTCTTCTCAAAAAATTACCACAATCTCATCATCACCTTCTTCACTCAACCATCAACATCACCATGAATTCACACCCTGCAAAAACCCGATCATCAACCCGACATCAATAAAGCCGCACCTTTAACAAACCACCATCACCACTACCATCTCATGATCCTACTTCTAGCTTTCCTTCACCTCAACCAAATTCATCTACACCCATGTTTCACGGTCGTGATGACACGATGTCCGAGGGAAAAAGACGATGGCTTTTTAAGGGAAAGAATAAAGTAGTTGTTGATGAGGGTAACAATATTGATGAACCCTAAGTTGTTGTAAGGAATGGTATTGCAAGAACTCTACTCCCGGATATTTCGAAACACGCTACAAGGGAAGGGTTAAATCGAGTTCGGTTGACGCATGATGAAAGTGTCCTTGTTTCCCGTGTCTTGAACTATTATATCCATGGAGGAAGGTATTATCCTAAATCTTGGTTGGTTAATGTCCCGGCTCATAAGTTTTTCATCGATTTTCTTGATTTTCAAGGGTGGAATCACATTAGTCAATTTTCGGGTCCAATTTATCCGGTTGAAGTTGTTCAATTCTTTGCTAGTGTGTCGATTAAGAAAGGGGTCTTGCATGCGTTGGTTAATGGTGTTGATGTGATGGTCTCTGTTTCGGATTTTTGCTCTGCTTTTTCGGTTCCCGATGACGGAATTGAAATTAATTCGAGTCTTGAATGGTCCAATGTTGTTAGTGAAAAGGAGATGTTGATTAAAAAGTATTTTGAGGAAGTTGGGACGGACGGTGGGAACATTGTTGTTCGTCCTCTCTCGGCAAAAATTAAGTTCCTCTTAAACTTTCTTTGGAACACGGTTGTGCCTAGAAGGGGAGGACGAGACAAGGTTTCTAGTTATGAGGCCATTATTATCTACTCATGGTTAGAGGGACAAAAAGTGAATTTAGCAAGTCTTGTTTTACATCGTATAGTCCAAACAAGTCTCACGGTTACCAAGGAGAAAGTTAGTATAACAATCGACCTTCCATATGGGATGTGGGTGTCTCGGTTGTTAGAAGTGAAACAAGTGGTCGGACAGGCTAGCTACGGCGTAAGTGCAAAGGATTGTATGTGTGATCGCTTGATTAAGCTTATGGGTCTTGTGGTTGATGGACCCGAGTTATTACTTGTGAAGGATGTTGATAAGGTTCCGAGTGATTCGGGTTTGGGGGCAATGGAGGCTGTAGATACCCGTATCCGTCGATATTGGAATTTATAGAGAACCCGACAAACACCCGATGATGATAGGACACATGTATTCTTTAGTTGTCACTGTCATTATTTGGAGCTCGTTTTACGATGTAGAATGGGCGTCGTCGATGAAGTATTTTATTAATTTAAATGATATTTAAATTAATGTTTTTTTTAAGTGAATTCATTTTATTAATTTAAATGATATTTAAATTAATGTTTTTTAGTGAGTTCATTTTATTTAAATTATAGCTTTTTTTAGGTGAATTCAATTTATTTTATTTTATTTTGAATTTATTTTCCCCAAGTTTATTTTATTGAAGATAAAATAAATAGTTGATTTGAAAAATCATTTTATGAATATATTTGATTTGAAAAATCATTTATTTTAATTTATTAATTGATTTGAAAAATCGATTTTAAAAAGCGAAGAAAGCTTGTTTTTAAACATGTTTTTTTGAGCTCGTTTTAGCTCGGTTTTTGAGCCCGTTTCCTTTACGAATTGGCACGAATCTCGAGTACATCAACCAACCCAAGCCTCTACCCATCCACCCTTGTTCGAACCCCCTACCCACGGCCCAAATTCTCGTCCCAAATCGTCCCAAACAGCCCGCACATAATCGATGCAGCCCCCTGTTTTGCGTGCCAATTCCCAAGCCCAAAACCCGCTCCAAACACTACCAAAACCCGTACCCATTAACCCTAACCCATACCCTAGTATCCTACCCATATTATCCTAGCTTAATCACCAAGAAAACCCCTCTCAAACCCTCCCAAAACCGGCTGGACAGCAGCCATACGGGATGAAGCCCGATTGCCTCTCCCTCTCTTTTAACCTACTTTAACTCCTTATAAATACCACCCCTTCACCATACATTCATTCCTCTAAGTTCTCCATACATCCAACCATCACCCACAAGCTTTAAACCTCAGAAACAAACCCTAAACATCCTTCAAAAACCCTAAACCAAACCGACACACAAACTGAAACTGTTTGTGTGTCCTCCTCGAAAACCCTTTCGTTCCTCCATCAAAACTCCATAAAAATTCGAGTTTCTTGTTCCTAATTAACCACATAACATCCATCTACACATTAGACAAAGAATTACGAGCCAAATTGCCCTTGAGAGTACACGAAATCCCTCGAAAAACAGAGTGAAATAACACTCTGTTTTCGCGGTTTCTTCTTGTCTGTCCAGTTCTGTTTGTGCTCGTTTTTCGTGCTCAATAACCCAAAACGAGTAGGGGTTGCTTTAAGATACCTGTTCTACTCTCTTTCTAGTTTCCAAAACATCTTTCGAATCGAATTTTCGTCGTGAAACGAGGGAGATATCACTGTTTTAAAATCGCTGTCCAGAAACTTTCCAAAACGCGTGTTTGCTTTATTCTTCGTCGACGACGGCCTCTCGAGATAAAATCTACCATCGATTACGACCCAAGACGGTGTCAACGATACATGTAGGTTGAGGGTGCATCAAATCCCCTTCTCTTTCCTCTTTTTATTTCGTTTTCTTATGCCTTTTTTTAGTTTGTTTTTTGGTTTGTTTTCGTTTTGTTTATCGATTGTTTTTAAATTAACTATGAAACTAGTTAGTCCGAGTATGAGTTAAAGTACCACCATGAACACCCGCGTTGACTTGAGATGGGAAAAGAAACCGCTCCTTCTGTCGGTCGTACACCCCCGTCTCATTTACATATCCTCGTGTTCAAGGTAGGGCATAAATAAAACAATTGTCTAACTTCGTTCTTCGCTTTCGACCCCCTTTTGTTTCGGCCAAATCGACATACCCTAGGACCCGTTGTATGTTAGTTTAACCTCTGATTGTTAACCTTTGACGTATTTAGATGACTTTAAATTAATTTAATAATCTAATTAGACACGATAGGTGGCTTCGACGTAAGTTATAAAATCAATCGACGATTCTGTAAACAATTGAATGCATCTCTCTCTTTCACTTAATTTCTCGCTAGAATAAGAGTGCGTGATTAGCACCTTCTTATTGACACTCGATGAGTTAAATTAATTAGCGAATTTGACCTAATTAGACCCTTTAGGCCGTGTAGAATAAACACACCCGCGTTTCTTCTCAATCGATCAACTTGTTTTCTAACTCGTTTTCTAATCCGTTTCGCAATCATTCGATCTAACTAATGAACCTAACTTAGGAACTAGGTTGGCCTTGTCTTGGCCGTGAGGGTGGCCGTTGGTTTGGGCCGTGAGGTGGCCGTTTTATTTACCTTTCTCGTTTTGTTTCTATACCGTTTGTTTTCTCGTTGTTTCATTGTTTGTAATTTGTAATTTGTTTATCGAGTTGTAATTTTCGAGTTAGTTGTCTTTTATTTGAGTCAAAACCTTTTCAAAAAACCTTAGTCTTGTTTGGTTAGACGGTTGTTCCCCAATGCTTGTAGGAGCGTAGTAAACCGCATGTTGTCTAAAGCAACATGGCCCGGTTTATGCTAATGCATGCTTTGGTGCATAGCCCTATGTCTAATTCGATGAGATTAAGTGAAAGCACGTATTACGAGGAGTGACCCAAGGCCGTGTGTCATGTAGGCCGTGAGTCACCCCTCTTGTGCACGGTTTTCAAGGCCAAATGGCCGTGTTTTGTGTCGTTTATGGTTACGTATGTAGCAATTGTATTTAGATCGAGTTGTATCTTTAATTCGTTGTTGTGTCGGCATGAAATGCCTGGTTTATAATAGGTAGATCCCAACGGCTCCCCCATTCCCCCTTTAAGCCTTGTTTGTTTCGTTTGAATGTTGCTAGATCAATCAACCCACATGCTAAATTACAACTTTGACAAAGTTAGTTTAGTTGCATCTAAAACGACATAGAAATTGTTGTCACATGATAGGGTTAAAACAACGTTTGCATTTCATATATCGTAGTAGCTATGACCTTGTTTGAAATCCGACACTTGACTTAGTAGAGGCCGTTATTGACGGGCGGGGTTGGGTGTCCTTATGGGCTTCCCAACACGTACCCTCACCCCTTACTCAAGATCTATGGTTTGTGGATCCGTCTAAATACCATTGGATTACGAGAGTCATTCAAATCGAGTGATATAGGGTACAAGTCTTTATCTTTAATCACTCGTAGTCGATTGGCTTTATGCTTTTCGATGAAAGGTGTAAAGTTGACTTGAACGGTTCCAAGTTCCCATAAAACTTGGTGGCGACTCTAATTGGTCTTAATTCGATTCGAAAGAACCTCGAGTCGATTATGCCTGGTGTGGATCCCGCGGACGCAGTTCCCGAGGGCCTTGTCCACGATTTGGCGACTCACTGGGAAAAGAGGACTAGTTACACTTTGTGTTTCTAGGGTCTTTTCCTCCGAGGTGAAACTTGAAAAGAAAGTGTTGGAAAGTAAAACATTACTCATAGTGCTACGATTCATGCATAAACCCTTAAGGACTTGCCCGGGCCGTCCCAACGTTTCTTCGTGATGCGTGGGGGGCGACGTCCCACTATGCCAGGAAGCTGCACATTGCTCGCTTCCACTTCGCCTCGCGTGGTTCTTGGGAGTGGGGACGATCTTCTAGGTACTTTACCTTAAGACACCTTGCTCTATAAGACCGCAAAAGGATGGAGGGCATAGACCTTCTTGTAGAAGACTTGCCGAGACTTAGAGATGTCTAGGAGCATACATCCTTATAACATGAGAATGACAATGTGCAATATGTTTTCCCGAGTCTTTATTTTCGAAATTTCCCATGTCCTTTTCAAAACCGAACTTTTGAACAACTTACTTTCAAAATAGCATGGTTTTAAAAACGCGGAACGCTGCCCAAATAGGACTAGAAATTTCGGCCCAAAATGAGCTTTTATAGCCGGCATGCTGCCCATTTCAAATCTCATTTTCAAATCAATCCTTCATTTTTTCAAAATCAATCCAAAATGTTTCTCGAACCTCAACCAAGCATGAAATGCGTCGAGTCGTGTCCGGGTCATGGCCGTGTTAGGCCGGGTGTGTTTCGTTCTAAGAGTCTAGAACACGACCCTGTTGGGTCACCCAAGCTCACCTCTTGGGCTTTGAGTCATGTTGGTCGACCTTTTGGTTTAGGATAGTCCACAAAAAACGTCCAAGCTAGGCCCTTACGGACGTTTCACTCGAATCCATGGGCTATGTTAACCCAATCATGGGTTTAGTCACACCAAGTCCAGTTTAGAATCGAGTTATGACAGTTTGAGTCATGTCGTTTTGTCGAGTCTAAAATGAACCGATGTCTAAATCAAACCGTGAGTCGAACCCTTGTTTAATCAATCTCAAGTCGAGTCTTTGTTTGAGTCAAGTGGGGTCGTGTCCTTAAGTGTGCAGGGCTCTTACTTTAAATATTGACTCAGTACGGGGTTTTCTTGTAGAAAGGCCGCCAAAAACCCGACGTCAAGCAATGGAAGATCTTTGTTAACAAGCTTACCGAGGCCGTGAACCTCATGATGACCCGAATGGATGCAATCGAATCTAAGCTGTGTGAAGATTCCCCTCCATCTACCCCACCACTGACTGATCTGGAGAAACGGTTCAAGTTCATCGAAGACCGTTTGAAGCTCTCCCAGGGGAAGAACATTCACTATGAGAATGCTAGGGCCTATGCCCCAGTTCAGGATAAGTTGCCCACGAACATGGTACTCACTGACATCCCAAAGTTCAAGGGCATGAAGATCCGATCCACCATGTTAAGGCCTATAAAGGGTACTTAGCACTGAAGGGAGTACTGCCGATATGCTCTCGAAATTTTCGCCCAATCTCTGGGTGAACACCCAAAGGCGTGGTTCTATAATCTGGACCTCAAGAACTTCCCCACTTTCGAAGATATTACGGTGGAGTTCTGTAAGCACTATGCTGACAATGTTGAGATTCAAACCAACATAAGAAATTTGGAGGTTATGACACAGAAGGAAAAAGAGGGCTTTACTGAATTCCTTGCAAGATGGCGCGCTGAAAGCGTGAAACTAGCCAAGAAGCCTGATGAAGTCGAAATGGTAGATAAGTTCGTAAAGAATTTACGACCTGTTTATCGTAATGCTCTGAAATACCAGAATTTTGGCTCTTTCAAAGAATTGATAAGAATTGGGATAAAGGTAGAAGATGATGTCATAAGGGCAGAGGCTGAAAATCCGAAAGGGTACCAAGGGGCCTCATCGTCTAAGGCCAAGGCCCCAACAACGGCCTATATTGATGAAGCCATCAATCTCTTAGAAGGGCAATCGAAGAAGCCGCAGCGCCAAGCTCCGAGGGCATTCACCGATATTGGATGCACTTATACATACGCTCTCCAAAGGCTCATAGCCCAAGGAAAGCTGAAGCCTATTGGTCCAACTCCGGACCCTCCAGCTGATCAACAAGGTAAATGGTATAAACCAAATGCCTACTGTGCCTTTCATCAAGGGAAAGGTCATGATACTGAAAGGTGCTATCGACTGAAGCACGAAATCCAAGACATGATTGAGAATGGAACACTCCCAATCCCAGCTGTCAAACCCAATAACATCACCAATCCATTTGGCGATCACGCTAACTTTGTTTCTGTCGAAGACAATGTCGATTATTCCCATCTTATCCGCCCATGTCACTTGAAAGGGGTGTTTATCGGGAAAATATTTGTGGATTGCTTTGAATTCTTGCCAAACCCGAAGAATGAAATTCAAGACGGGAGTCTTGCTCTAGAATGTACTCCTCTCATTAACGAAGTTAATAAAAGACAATTCGATTCACCAAGCTTCATCACTGGCGTAGATCCTCAGAGGACTACCTCAGGATGGAGGCAAATCATCAAAGAGATCAAGGACAAGAGCCGAGCATCTAAGTTGACAGCTGAACAAGGGAAAGCTCAAGACCAGATTTGAAAATTATGAGTCGGGATCTGTTTTCTTTCTTAGTCGAGTCGAGTCTAGGACTTTCTTTTCTTGAAGTTGAGTCGTTTGTTCCGCGATGACCTAGGGTGTGTCCTAGGAATCGTTCTTTCGAGTCTGTTAAACTTTTCTCATTCCAATAAAAAAGTTGCAGTTTCGTTTCCAAATATGTCTTGTTTTCAATCCTCAATCATTCCGGAAACATGATAGAACGCACAACACACTCAAAGGCATCCCTGGGGTAGAAATATGTCCCGTTTCAAAATGTAAGGTACACTAGGATCCCGTGTTTGATTCCTTTACCTATTCCATGCCTGGTGGTAGAAAACCTCCATCTGAACCAATGTTTGTGACAAGCTTTTAGATGATTCTATGACAAACCCGGACTAGCTCATTGTTTCCCCTATCGATGACGGAAGGCAAGCCTTTTCCCCGACAAAATCATCCCATCTCGAAGAGAGAAGATATCAACCCGTTCTAACAAGGAATTGTTAGTTCCTACCCAAATTAGTTGGCGAAGCCCAGTTTTCAAAGTGTATCCATTTATGACTAAGAGAATGAATAGAAGATCATTTTCAAAGAGAGAAAAAAGATGAAAAAGAATGAAAAATGAAAAAAGAGAAAAAATGGAAAAATGAAAAAAAAAATGAAAAAAATGAAAAAATGAAAAAAGATGAAAGAAAAAGAAAAAAAGAAAAAAGATGTTGAAGTTGTTGCAGAACGCTTTTGGTTGAATGTCGAAGTTACAGAAGCCAGAAGTCAAGTCAAGCACCCATAGTTGAAGTTCAATGGGCGAAGCCCAAAAGCTTAAGTAGTAACCTCTTTACCCTCTAAGTCCTTCCGAGACGATTCAAGGGGATAGTCGGGAATTTTGAGAATCATTCCGCTTGTGTTGTTATACCTAGCCTTTAGGGTCCAGACATGGAAATTTGAACCCACATCGATTCCCAACCCATTTTGTACTCGGGTTTCATCAAACCTGAGACACCATTTCTAACCACGTTATAAGCCATAGCCCTTGGCCTTAACACCACAAAACGAACCTTCAGAATGCTGGTTTACCTTGCGAACCTATTTTTACCAAGCTCCACATCCCAAAGAATCACAACCTTTTGTACCAACCCTAGACACGGGATACAACGGTACCTTACAGGCTAGAATGGGATATGACATGATGCCTTAGGTGAAACCTTTGAGTGTATACACACAATCAAAATGCCATGTTTATACACCTTGATCGAACTACGTCGGATTTGATTTCGCTCCACGCGAATACGTAGGCAGTCCTTCAGAATAAGGGATTCAATCCACTCATCAACCAAGTTGTCATCTTGTCGGTTTCTTACGGGTCTTAACCAAGTCCAAATGAAGCCACCTTTGTTTGAGTCGGTCTTAGCACTCGATGTAGGCTAGGATAAGGATATAGGTTCGGATGAATAGTATCAAGTCTCAGAATGAGCTTTATCTAACGGTGTAGGCAAAGATGCTCAGTCAGATAGATGTGGGTTTTTGTTGGGAACAGAAAATATGAAAAACCCGCTTAAAAGAAAGAAGGCGTGGAAGAAAAAATAGTAAAAGCCCGCTGAAAAGAAAGAAGGCGGTGGCAAGAAATGATGAAAACTCGCTGAAAAGAAAGGAGGCGAGGAGAAGAGTGACAGAATGTTCCCAACAAGAGTGATGGGTGATGTCTAAGTGTTCTCATAAAATGAGTCCGTGTTTAGTGTCTGGGCGAAGCCAACGTTGTTGCTCCGTGAGTTTAATCCACCTTGTCAATGCCAAGTGATCTTGGTTCCCATGTGCCCTCGGGAGCACGCCTATGCCATACGATATCTCTGTCTCAAGTCCGATGGCCTTGTGATTCCCATTTGCCATCTTTTGGCGCCAGAATGGCCAATTTACATTTCTACCCCCAGCGAGTCCATAATTGAATTAAAACCCGTGCACACTTAGGGTTTTATTTTCCTTTTTTGTCTTACGGTTTTATTTTAGCGGGCTACGCCCACGTTATTTACGGGTCATACAGAGTGTCTGAGTCGTATTTCCTGCTCACCCGTTAAGGTTCGATTTCAAAATGCCAAAGATTTCAGAATTCCGAAATTTCAAAAACTTTTTGCGAATTATGAGATATATGATCCGAGTAGTGGTACATTTCAAGTCAAGGTTCAAATCTCAAAGTTCAAAATCAAATTTTGGGTCGACGACCCAACATCCAAGTGATTCATTTCAAATTCAAAATTTGGGTCGATAGCCCAATTATTCAAAATCTTCAACATGTTCAAATTCCGGGTCGATGATCCAATCTTTCAAAATTCAAAAACCTCAAATTCAATTTTTTGGGTCGATGGCCCAACATACCAAAATTTTCAAATTCAAAAATTCGGGTCGATGACCCAATCATTCAAAAACTTCAAATTCAATTTTCGGGTCGATGATCCAGTATTTCAAATGATCCAATTTCAAGATCGATGATCCAAATGTGCCTATGTAATGATAATTGCAAGTGCGTTTTTGTGTTTCAAATGTAGCAGGATATGCTTCAACTGGGGGCTCTAAAGTCTTCGACTTTAGAGCCATTGCAAACTGGGGGCTCTGAAGCCGTTGGCTTCAGAGACCATTATCAAGATGAAAAGGATGACATCCACCAAGAATTCAATTCAATACAAGAGTATGAAAGGGAAGAATTCCGTAGCTGAAAGCAAATGATGAAAGCGGCGGCAACCTCCTCGGAAAGTCCCGTCCCATTCGGACAAGCGCCAGCAGATGATAAATTTTGGGCCAATGTCAGCAGATGATGAATTTTGGACATACGCCAGCAGATGATAAACTTTGGGCAAGTGTCAGCAGTTGCCGAACTACGACGCGGATTTGATTCCGTCAGAAACGGATACGTAGGCGCCTGAGGATAAGGCTCAATCCACCATATATGCAATTTTATGGGTCGACGACCAACAACGATAATTCGACGCAACAGAAGCAAGAGTTAATCCCCAACGAAGTTTCAGGTATGATCTCTTCTTATGGCTGGCGAGCTTATATACGCAAGTCTAATGGACTATAAACGACCCGAAGAATCCGCAGGTCGAAAGGGACCTGGGGTATACTTTGACTTTCGCCTTGTCCAAGCCTCAGTCAAAGTGGGGGCTCTGTAGATACCCGTATCCGTCGATATTGGAATTTATAGAGAACCCGACAAACACCCGATGATGATAGGACACATGTATTCTTTAGTTGTCACTGTCATTATTTGGAGCTCGTTTTACGATATAGAATGGGCGTCGTCGATGAAGTATTTTATTAATTTAAATGATATTTAAATTAATGTTTTTTTTAAGTGAATTCATTTTATTAATTTAAATGATATTTAAATTAATGTTTTTTAGTGAGTTCATTTTATTTAAATTATAGCTTTTTTTAGGTGAATTCAATTTATTTTATTTTATTTTGAATTTATTTTCCCCAAGTTTATTTTATTGAAGATAAAATAAATAGTTGATTTGAAAAATCATTTTATGAATATATTTGATTTGAAAAATCATTTATTTTAATTTATTAATTGATTTGAAAAATCGATTTTAAAAAGCGAAGAAAGCTTGTTTTTAAACATGTTTTTTTGAGCTCGTTTTAGCTCGGTTTTTGAGCCCGTTTCCTTTACGAATTGGCACGAATCTCGAGTACATCAACCAACCCAAGCCTCTACCCATCCACCCTTGTTCGAACCCCCTACCCACGGCCCAAATTCTCGTCCCAAATCGTCCCAAACAGCCCGCACATAATCGATGCAGCCCCCTGTTTTGCGTGCCAATTCCCAAGCCCAAAACCCGCTCCAAACACTACCAAAACCCGTACCCATTAACCCTAACCCATACCCTAGTATCCTACCCATATTATCCTAGCTTAATCACCAAGAAAACCCCTCTCAAACCCTCCCAAAACCGGCTGGACAGCAGCCATACGGGATGAAGCCCGATTGCCTCTCCCTCTCTTTTAACCTACTTTAACTCCTTATAAATACCACCCCTTCACCATACATTCATTCCTCTAAGTTCTCCATACATCCAACCATCACCCACAAGCTTTAAACCTCAGAAACAAACCCTAAACATCCTTCAAAAACCCTAAACCAAACCGACACACAAACTGAAACTGTTTGTGTGTCCTCCTCGAAAACCCTTTCGTTCCTCCATCAAAACTCCATAAAAATTCGAGTTTCTTGTTCCTAATTAACCACATAACATCCATCTACACATTAGACAAAGAATTACGAGCCAAATTGCCCTTGAGAGTACACGAAATCCCTCGAAAAACAGAGTGAAATAACACTCTGTTTTCGCGGTTTCTTCTTGTCTGTCCAGTTCTGTTTGTGCTCGTTTTTCGTGCTCAATAACCCAAAACGAGTAGGGGTTGCTTTAAGATCCCTGTTCTCCTCTCTTTCTAGTTTCCAAAACATCTTTCGAATCGAATTTTCGTCGTGAAACGAGGGAGATATCACTGTTTTAAAATCGCTGTCCAGAAACTTTCCAAAACGCGTGTTTGCTTTATTCTTCGTCGACGACGGCCTCTCGAGATAAAATCTACCATCGATTACGACCCAAGACGGTGTCAACGATACATGTAGGTTGAGGGTGCATCAAATCCCCTTCTCTTTCCTCTTTTTATTTCGTTTTCTTATGCCTTTTTTTAGTTTGTTTTTTGGTTTGTTTTCGTTTTGTTTATCGATTGTTTTTAAATTAACTATGAAACTAGTTAGTCCGAGTATGAGTTAAAGTACCACCATGAACACCCGCGTTGACTTGAGATGGGAAAAGAAACCGCTCCTTCTGTCGGTCGTACACCCCCGTCTCATTTACATATCCTCGTGTTCAAGGTAGGGCATAAATAAAACAATTGTCTAACTTCGTTCTTCGCTTTCGACCCCCTTTTGTTTCGGCCAAATCGACATACCCTAGGACCCGTTGTATGTTAGTTTAACCTCTGATTGTTAACCTTTGACGTATTTAGATGACTTTAAATTAATTTAATAATCTAATTAGACACGATAGGTGGCTTCGACGTAAGTTATAAAATCAATCGACGATTCTGTAAACAATTGAATGCATCTCTCTCTTTCACTTAATTTCTCGCTAGAATAAGAGTGCGTGATTAGCACCTTCTTATTGACACTCGATGAGTTAAATTAATTAGCGAATTTGACCTAATTAGACCCTTTAGGCCGTGTAGAATAACACACCCGCGCGTTTCTTCTCAATCGATCAACTTGTTTTCTAACTCGTTTTCTAATCCGTTTCGCAATCATTCGATCTAACTAATGAACCTAACTTAGGAACTAGGTTGGCCTTGTCTTGGCCGTGAGGGTGGCCGTTGGTTTGGGCCGTGAGGTGGCCGTTTTATTTACCTTTCTCGTTTTGTTTCTATACCGTTTGTTTTCTCGTTGTTTCATTGTTTGTAATTTGTAATTTGTTTATCGAGTTGTAATTTTCGAGTTAGTTGTCTTTTATTTGAGTCAAAACCTTTTTAAAAAACCTTAGTCTTGTTTGGTTAGACGGTTGTTCCCCAATGCTTGTAGGAGCGTAGTAAACCGCATGTTGTCTAAAGCAACATGGCCCGGTTTATGCTAATGCATGCTTTGGTGCATAGCCCTATGTCTAATTCGATGAGATTAAGTGAAAGCACGTATTATGAGGAGTGACCCAAGGCCGTGTGTCATGTAGGCCGTGAGTCACCCCTCTTGTGCACGGTTTTCAAGGCCAAATGGCCGTGTTTTGTGTCGTTTATGGTTACGAAGCAATTGTATTTAGATCGAGTTGTATCTTTAATTCGTTGTTGTGTCGGCATGAAATGCCTGGTTTGTAATAGGTAGATCCCAACGGCTCCCCCATTCCCCCTTTAAGCCTTGTTTGTTTTGTTTGAATGTTGCTAGATCAATCAACCCACATGCTAAATTACAACTTTGACAAAGTTAGTTTAGTTGCATCTAAAACGACATAGAAATTGTTGTCACATGATAGGGTTAAAACAACGTTTGCATTTCATATATCGTAGTAGCTATGACCTTGTTTGAAATCCGACACTTGACTTAGTAGAGGCCGTTATTGACGGGCGGGGTTGGGTGTCCTTATGGGCTTCCCAACACGTACCCTCACCCCTTACTCAAGATCTATGGTTTGTGGATCCGTCTAAATACCATTGGATTACGAGAGTCATTCAAATCGAGTGATATAGGGTACAAGTCTTTATCTTTAATCACTCGTAGTCGATTGGCTTTATGCTTTTCGATGAAAGGTGTAAAGTTGACTTGAACGGTTCCAAGTTCCCATAAAACTTGGTGGCGACTCTAATTGGTCTTAATTCGATTCGAAAGAACCTCGAGTCGATTATGCCTGGTGTGGATCCCGCGGACGCAGTTCCCGAGGGCCTTGTCCACAGAGGCAAAAATGGAAAGTTTTATGACTTCTTTGATGGAGAAGTTTGAGGAGCACTCCACTAACTTGGCTACGGTTTTATCGCAAGTTGGACCATCACGGTCTATGGAGTCGGGTTTGGATGCTTCTCGGGTTTATGCGTGGATGGATGAGGTGGATAAGAGGTTAATGGGTTTTTAGAGGGAATTGAAGGCCATCCGTGGGAAAGTGTTCCCACATGGAGATCGTCTTACCTTTCTCACGAGTCAAGGCGGTGCTTTGGTGATGCATGGAAAAGCTATGGCAAACGATCAATCACTCACCTTGGAGGCGACTAAAGCTTTGTCCTTGAAGGTACTGAACTTTGAACGAAGTCTTTAAAGTCTTTCCCAACTTGTGCGGAGCTCATTTGATCGTCTTGATGCGTTGGAGCATCGTACTCGTCCCCACTACGTGAACCCATACAAAACCCGCAACATTTGACCTTGCCTTGCCTTACCTTATTTAGCTCTTTATATTTTTAGCATGTTTTTCTTATTTTAGTGGTGTATTTTGCAAACTTAAATTCGGCCCATTTTGGCATATACTTGTGGATTATGGCCCAAGTATCTCTTCAAACATGTGTTCATTCGGCCCATTGGCACTAACATGTTTTCCTAAGTTTGTATGACAATTAATTATCTAGATGTTTATGGTTATGCGTGGTTAATTTGTTCTCTATGGCGTTTTATCTCTTGTCTCATCTTATATTAATCAAGTCATTTTAATTTTGTTCTTAACTTTTCGATGATGTCAAGAGGGGGAAAGAACGTCTATGGTAAGCATCTACCTAAGCTTGCTCCTTGTCAAGACCAATTGTCTCTTAAAGTCCTTACGTTTTCGATTACATGTTAGTCGTCTTGATCTTGCGTTGATCTTTATTATTAAGATGACGGTATTATATTGAGGGGGAACTCTGTACTTAGTCACAATTTTAGGAGGCTTGCCATCATCAAAAAGGGGGAATTTGTTGAACCATATAGTATATATGTTTATGTTTTCATGATGTCAAGGTGATTTATAATTTATATACTCGTTGCGCGTAATCGTTTGTTAAAGTATTTTATATTAGACGTATCTAATACAAGCAACAAAGAGAATTATGATGGAAGTATACCATAGTCAAGTCTCAATTCAAGGTCAAACAATCTGAAGATTCATTCAAGATTTATGTGAAGACGAAGTCCGTCTAAAGATTAATCAAGCTTGGATGATGAAGTAGCCTATACTCGAAGATCTCCTATGAAGATTAGAATAGTGTAGGTGATTGTCTCGAAATGGTAACTACGAATGAATTTCTTAAGTTGGTAAAGTTATAGCTTTGCAGCTATAACATTACTAGTAAAAGAGCCCAATGTTATAGCTCTCCTACTATAATATTGAAATGTTGAGTTTATTATACACGACATATATTCTTTCAAAATTGTTTTGAATATTGTTTAAAGTTTATTTTAAATGTTTTGATAAGAGTATTTATTTAATTAAGCTCGGTTTAGTGCGGAGTTCGGTTTTATGTTGAACGTTGACTAGTAGTCATTTTGGGTCAACTTATGAGTTGGACCATGCTACTAATTAGGGTTTCAACAAAGCCACTCTTAAAACTTAAATTCTAACCCATATATTAAGCTAGGGTTTGCACGAGTCACGAGGCATATGAGCCGTGACATCTCGTGTGACTTAAGATATATCTTGAAAAGATTTTATTCTATAAAGAATATCTTTACATATCTTGTATATCTTACTTAATATATTTGTTTATGATAAAAGATATTCTTGTTAAAGAAAATCTTATCATATCTTAGAATTTATAGTAAAGATAATAATTGAATAAATTATATTCTATCTTTTGAAATATTCTTTATTATCTTGTAGGCTTTTAGGAAAGAAATAAGAGAAGATATGATTTATTAACATATCTCCTATTTTCGGCCATTAGGGTTTCTAAAAACCGAGTTGCCTTGTTCTTTCCTTCCTATAAATACTTTGCTCTTTGTAACATTTAAGAGAGAGACCTTAAGCATAAAATTGATTTTATTTTTAAAAAGCAAAACCGTGTAATTTAAAGCAGAAAACCGTTTTGTTATTTTTGAAAGGTCGTGTGTTTTAAACTCGTATATTCATTTATTAAGTTATTGTTATAAGATAATAGTGCTCAATAGATTTATTACTTGTTCATTAACGTGAACCCTTGCAAGAATCATTAGTGCTTTCTTATTAGCGTAAGTTAGTCACTCGAGTATTTAACGGTACTCATTGAGTTACAGCTAGAGTTAGTTGTACGAGTTGGGTTAGTAAATTTGTAATCCGTAGAAATGTACTAAATTTATTAATCGAGAATAGTGGACGTAGGTTTCGATTTGTGAAATTGAACCACTTCAAAAACCGTGTGTCTCCTCTCTTTCGTTCTTTCGCTTACTTTGTTTTAATCGCTCGTTAGTTGATTAGTTCAAGTTTAAATCAATAAACTTTAAATAATCAATTATATACACATAATCTAAAAAGCTTTCAAAAGTTTTAAATCCTCAATTCACCCCCCCCCCCCCCCCTCTTGAGTATTTTGGATCGATAGACTCTTCAGAGGGCACTTTCGTCGTACATTCGAGTCGAGCAATCACTAATCGTTAACTTAGTCAATCTCGTTTCGTCAAACATGTAAGTCTGAGGGTGTAAATCCCATGTTTTATTATTGTACCTTTTTATTGTATAAATTGTTGTAAGATTTTCGTCGAAAACATATTTAAAACCGATTTATGAAACCTTTTATTAAACCTTTTTTTTTGGATTAACAGAGATCAGACGTCGAGAAGAAATGCAGCATCTGCTGCGCCTCTTCTTAAGGTTGCCGTTGTTTCTGCTCTTCTTCTTCTTCTTCCTTTGTTCTTCGTTGATTCGTCCTTTTTTTATTCCGTTTCCTTATTTTCTTCATTATTCATTCGTATAATTAGTAATTTATCACTTTTAATTTCCGACTTAAATCCCAAGTAATTAATAATTGTGGGTTTTCGTCATTAAAATCAAATCCGAGTTTTAGAGATTCGATTCATCCATATCAAGTCTCTGAAATTCATCTTTTGTATATTTTCACCTAATCTAATTTAATTGTGTAAATAAACCTAATTAAATCGTATTAATAAACCTAAATCATTAATTAGTAATTAATTCATTTGTAATTTCTAATTAATTTGCGTCCATTCTTTATTGCTCTTATGACCTTCTCATATGTAAATAATCTGTTAAATCACTTTCATCCGAGTCAAATATCAATAATCGATCATTAAATTACCAACGAATATTAACGATATGCAGTTCCGGCTTCACAGCCAGAACTCACCTCAGGAACAGACGCAGTGACCACTGCGCCTCTTCCAAAGGACGCAGCTCTGCTGCGCCTGTTCCGGGTTGAGTTCTACTTCTGAACTTCCGTTGTTGCTTTGACCTAGTTCATTAGTCTTACGTATTGATCAACTATTAATCGTAATATCACCAATAATCTGTCCGTTTTCTAGCCTTAATTATTTTCCTTTTCTTTTCTCAAATTATCCGTTTTAAATGTATTTTCGATGTAAATCATTGAATCGTTGTAATTATTGTAATTTTAATTATTGTATTTTATTGTATCTCTTTATTATTGTTTACTTGTTTTCACATGTAACCAACTTTAAAACCCTACTTCGATTAATGAGTGTTAAATTACGTGTTCACCGACTTAGTTAATTCTCATATGCTAGGATTAATTTATTGGATGTTGCATTGCATGCATATAATCGACAACATATCAAGTATAGATGATTTTTCCTAATCATTAGTAGAGGCCGCTATCGAGGCGGGCGGGATTAGGTGTTCGATCAAAAGAGCTTCCTAATACGTACCCTCACCCCTTACTCCAGATGTCTGTGAACATCCGTGTTCATTGGCATCCACGAGAGTCATTCTAGACATAGAATGCTAAGGGTAACGAGTTCTTAGTGTTCATGTCATTACTTTGTGTCTTGACATGACGCGAAGTATTCGAACGGTTTCCAATTTTCCACACTAAATTGGTGGCGACTCCACAAATGCAAACGCTTGTTTCCCAAGCGATCATGTGGGCCCCCGTGTCCACAAATTGCTATGAGGGAAACTTGGTTGTGGCTTTCAGGGCTTGCTTATAACAACTTCTGGATTCCTCACGATCTTCTTTTATTTTGACTACACCCCATGGAGTTGGGAACTTGAGACACTAATGGTATGTCAAGGGGATCGCCTTCATTTGATGCAGCCATGGTCTCCCCAAGATGACGTTATAAGTGGTTGGGTCCTCGATAACTAGGTACCTCACTAACTTGTTGGCCCCTTCAATATAAGTTGAAATGGTTATCTCGCCTACTGAATGTGCTGTCTCACCGCTAAATCCACCAGTGGCACAGATTTCTTTATCAAGTTTTCTTTGTCGAAGCCCATTACTTTGAGAGTTTCAAACATGATGAGGTTCATAGAGCTCTCAGTGTCTACCAATACCTTTCGCACGGTGCAATTCCCAATAGACAATGTTATGGTGAGGGCGTCATGGTGTTATTCTGCTTCGTTTTCTGCGTCAGTTTCATCGCACGTAACCATAGACAAGTCACTCTGGCTCACCCTGTATGACATTTCTGGGTGGTCTCCTTTGCCTTCTGTAGCTCGCCTCTTGGCTACAGAGTAGGTTAACCCTGACAACTCGGATCCACTTGTTATCACGTTAATGATTTTGGTGCAAATAGGTGGGGCAGAGGGGAGCACCTGATTTGCTGTCTCCCTCATATCCTGCTTGCCCCCACATGGTAACAGGTGATCCAGATTCCCCTTCCGTACCTGAAATTTTACTTCCTTCCGCAACCTGAAATAATCTTCTATTCGATGTCCGATATCCTGGTGCCACTCACACCTCTTATTGCGGTCCCGGTCGTCATTAGGCCTGTCTTGCGTAGGTGGTTTAGGCCACCTTACCTGGTCGCCTAGTTCCTTCAATGCTCTTAACAGGCCCTCCATTCCTGTATTAAACCCATACTCAGCTAACCTGGGAGGATATTGTGAATCTTCCACCTGTTGGGATTTCTCTGCCACTTTGGTGATGTTGGGCCTGCTGTATGGTCTAGCTCTCTTGTCGTTTTTCTCCGTTGGAATCTTCCTACTTGTTTTGTCGAAAGTTACCGTTCCTTTTCTAGACTGTATATCTTCTTCCAGCCTCAACGTCGCTGTTGCCCGCTGCTGAACTTCCTCAAATCTCTCACAGGGATGCATTGTTAATTCTTTGTATAGATCTGAGTCTTTATCTAAGCCTTGCCTTAAGGCATTAATGGCTGTGGACTTGTCGCAACCCCGTATTAACCTGGTAACGTAGTCCTTGATTAACTCCCCAATTTCTTGGACGATCCTGTAAAGATCACTTGGCTGCTTCAGAGTCCTTCGGCTACTGGAAAACTTCTGGGTGAATGCGTTGACCAGATCAGCAAATGAGGAGATAGATCTGTTGGGTAGACTAACAAACCATTGTAGCGCTGCTCCCGATAAGGTTGACCCGAATCCTTTACACATACACGCGTCTTTAGAGACCCCTGCTGCTGTTGTCACCATCATCTTTTGCTTATACTGGCTAATGTGATCACATGGATCTGTGGTCCCATCAAAAAGAGTCATTGTCGGGACACTGAACCCTTTTCGCAAGGCCACAGCAGCTAGAGCATCGGTAAAGGGTGAATCAACGTAGCTGTCTGGCGTTGCCATCTTCATGGGTGGAGGCATTCCTGGAACTCTCCGAAGGAGGCTGCGTAGTTCCTGGTACTGCTGCTCTATATAGGCCTCTCTTCCCGTGAGTTGCTGGTGCTCATGTGGTTGCAGATCCGTAGCTCCTGCGAGATTCTACTATCCGGCTGCTGTTAGTGCGAGCACCTGCGGTGTTGCTGGACCCAAGCTACTTACCCACGTGTATTCTGACCTGTTCAGGTCTGGCCCCACGGCTGGCGAGGCTGCAGATATCAACCTGCCATGTTGGCGTCCTCCGATACCTGCGCCAGAGAGATTTTCAGAACGCATAAGATTACTTGAGGGAAGATTACCTGACATGGGTGTTGGTTCCTGGCGTGTTGGCTCGTCATCGAGTGTTAGTGCCCCGAATCCCACCGGAATCATGCCTCTCCTCTGCTGTGGTGTGGTTTCCATATGTAGCCGAGTTATCACATCTTGTGGTAGCAGGCGTGCCTGCCTCCTCTCTCTGTCTCCCGCTGGCGCTTCCCTAAATCTGACATCCCGCGTCCAGGCCGCTGGACTGGGAGCTTGTTGTCGTAGCTCGTCAATCTGGGCCCGGAGGAGATTGTTATCTGCTTCCATCTGAGATCTCATGCTCCTATTTTCACTTTGCATCGTTCTGATGGTCCTTGCCAGAGTATCAAGTCCGCTTATCATGATGCTGGTAGGACTTGGTGGAGTTGGACCGGACTGCCCTCTTTTCTCTGGTTGTCCCATCCCTTGTTTACCTTGGCTGACACCCGGGCCTCTGGTCCACGTCATTTCCGGTTGCTGTTGATTCACCGCTATCTGGGAGCTATGGCTCTACTTGACAACTGGTATTGGTACTATTCCTGGTGTAGGTACAACATTAGGTGGCTGCGTTGGGGTTGTGCGTACCGCTGCCGTGGAAGGAGGTGGTACTCGCGTTGAAGGAGCGCCGTCCGTCTTGCTCGGATGTGCTTCTGGTTATCCTGACATGCTTCTTGTTCTTCGTATACTGATTAACGGAGACGACCACTATCCCTCACGGTGGGCGCCAAACTGTTTTGGTAAATTTTTACCAATTTAGGGTTAAATTGGTCTTAGCGTCTAATCAATATTACGATTGGTTGATGATTGTATTTTGTATGTATGTTTGAATTGTATGTAAACGTAAATAAAGGACACAAGCAATTTTGGTTACGCGGAAAACTCGATATGGGAAACAACCGCGGGGGGAGACGGAATCCCACCAATATTTGTACTATAATTCGGTTGAGAATACAATTTGGACGATAATGCTATATTGTGGAAGCTAGGGTTCTTCTGTGTATTTCTGGATGATCTCTAGGTCTTGCATTTATGCCTCTTATATAGTGATGCTCTTCCTTCTAGCGTTCTTTGCTTCCTCGTCAAGTATTCCTAATTTGGCACAAGATTGGACTTTCCGTATTCAGAATATGGTAATAAGTTGGATTCCCATGTTTTGCCCGTGAATACACATGTATCCAAGTCCGGGTCCACCTCTTCAATGTACGCTGCTACTGCTCTGCCTCCTGGTTACTCTACCTCCTGATCTGCTTTCCTGGCTCAGCCCATATCCAGAATTTGGGCCTAACAGGAATATTAATATTTTGGTTAGTTTATATTTCCATGAGACACTAAACGTGTCATATTCGCTTTACCACATAATTTCGTTGCCCAAATGGAAATAAATTATTTTGAGCACATATGTATTAAATTCATTAAATAGCTAATCATTATTTTAGCATCCAATAAATTTTGCATTTAAGTGCATAATTGCACATATATTGAGACATAGCCAACTTTGTATATGATTGAACTTATATGTTCAAAAAGTGCTTAAAAGTATGAGTAAAAGAATTCTGATGTAAAATTAAGGTCAACGGGATTCTTACTATACCCGTTTTACTATAAGCCTTAATTCTACACACACAATAATATGCTCTGACACTTTTGAGTATACATTTTATTATACGCAAGTACCTATACTAAAATTGTGTATGATTGATATTAGAAGATCTAAACAATGAAGGTGCACAACAGTACTCGAGGTTGAAAAGACCTTGTAAATTCAATTGTACAAATTGATATTATCTTCAGTGGTTTGAAAGCTACATAACACAAATATGAGTACTTTGTGCTACTAAAATTCACAGTTTGATTATTATTATGTGAACAAGTTGATCTTCTTAATTGGGCTTTTTATTCGGCAAATTGATAGTCAATTGCATTATACACTACATACTTCCCAGATATCTTACAAAATCTTACGATAATGCCTACTAATGAATCTCATTAGTATATGATATGAGAAATCAAATTCTAAGGTGGTTATATAAATGATTGCAATTTATCTTGAATATAGTTTGTACCACCTTAGGGGGAGAAAGTAAGTGAAAAGTTGGTAAAAAAAAAGAAGTTTTATCATATTAAATTACACATACAGTGTAATATATGTAAAATACCGATTCTTAAAATTCTAGTATATGATCATAAAAGTATATCCATATAAAACGGATACACATTTGCGCGCAATATTCAATTTCCAATGGAGTTAGGACTTTATAAGTCCATTTGACAGTCGACATATATATGGTTATTAACGAGCTCATAAACCTGAAATCCATCCAAATCATGGATATTGGAAACAATACTGTACAGGTTGCATTATCTAGTCATCATCATCATGTGCATATAGAGACTAAGTATCATATTTGAATTAGTTTCGTATTACATCATTATATTCTTTCATGTCATGTAGTTTAGAAATTAGTCACTTATCATATGAGAATGCACATTGTTATAATATGTTTTGCAAGGAAAAGTTCAGGTGATTTCAAACTACAAAAGTGACAAGATCATTTGGAGTGAAGTTGCAAAATCGTTATGAATGACTATCATCATATTATGAAATTTGAAGCGATCAACAATTCTAGAATAACTATTCTTGTTAAATTGAAGGCATCTATTAAGTTGATCAAGTACGATGACAGCTATTTCAAAGATCGAGAACTTTGTCACATCATGAGTTGCATTGACGTTTTACTAGTGGTGTAACCATCAGGGAGAGTGTGCACGCACTGTAGTCTTTTTCCTTATCTATGGTTTTGTCCCACTGGGTTTTCCATAGAAAGGTTTTAACGAGGCAGCTTATTTGTTTGCGTGTTAGAAGAATATTGTACTCTTTTTCCTTACTATTGTTTTTCCCACATGGTTTTTCTATTAAGGTTTTAAAGAGGCATTTTCTTCAGTAATGTATATCCAAGGGGGAGTGTTATGAAACATTAATTAATATGGATGTCCATTGGGCTTCTATCCAGTATAGTCTATATATATGTAACTAGGTTGTAATTCACCCTCCATCTATGTACTATATATACCCCTATATGAGATGAATAATATCCAGCCTTCTTCCCTCTCTCAATCTATTTGCTTGTTTTCTCTCTATCATTTCTTCTCTAATTATTATTCTATAACAATAATCTAATTGATATAATAATTAAATATTAATAATAATACTTTCAATTATACAAAATCAAATTAATAAGAGTACTGATTAATCAAACAATGCTAGAAAATAATAATTTTTTCACATATTACTCGGCGGTATATTTCTCTTAATTAATAAGAGTACCGACTAATCAAACAATTCCCGAAAATAAAATTCCCCAACCTCATATACCCAATGTGGTTATTATGAGATAATCAAAATAAGTATGTATCTTATAAATGAAAATAAGAAAAATTTAATTTTTATATTTGTTTCACTAAAAGAAACGTAAGCGATAAATCTAATTTAATTATTAATATTAGATTTAGTATATTTTTTTAAAAAAAAAAATCGATCTAAAAAATAGTATCAAAAACTCGTTTCGACTCGTACATTGATCATAACTCGACTCGTAACTCGTATAATCTTACTTATTCTTTCACCCGACCTATATAACGTCATTTATTTAAGGCAATAATTATATGTTTAGGTAAAACACTAACATATGTACTCCTCCATTCTAAATATAAACAATGGGTTAATTAAGTCGGATAAGTCATGGGCTAGCATCGAAACAATGAAACATCACGTAAACAATGGGTCGAATTTGCCAGCACTTACCCACTCTAAAACCTAGTTGATCCACCTTATAAATAACCAATAAAACACACTCATTTCAATTATAAAAAAAAATTCCCATAATACCGATCCTAAAAAGGGCTTAACGAAGTATATTTTTGGTGTGTGTTTTCTTTTTTTCTTTTTTTCAAAAATTCTTTATAAAGCAAATTGAAACACATGAAAAAAAAAATTGTGCCCAAACCTTCTGTTTTAATGATTAGTAATATTTGTTTTTTGAATACTTTTTTATTTTCAGATGTTAATGAGTGAAAAGATTGAGATTTGATACTTGCATGTTTATAATTTGATTTATATTATAAGATTTTTGCTTAAAGTTATTTTTTTTTACTGTCAATGTGAAGTGTTTTTATGAATATGTGAAGATTTCATTTTTTTTTTCATAAAGTGTAATTAATGAAAGAAAAGGAGAGAGAGTAGTTAAAGATTGTGATGAACGTGGAAGGTCCTACTTAAATAAATTTTTTTTGGCAAATAGGAAGCGAAGAAAAACCCATCTTTTATACTAGCTAGATTTTGGCTATATTGTCACTTGTTTGTTTCAGCTAGTTTGTTTCATCTGCTGCCATCTTTTTGTATTTCTGATGTTGGGTTGATAAGGAAATCAATCAGCCAAGATAGAACCTGTCCACAATATGTGGCCTTCATTGTCCACAGGAAACCATTTATCATCTTAAAACTTCTTCCATTTCTTCATGTTGTCCATTTTACGAGTGAATTAAAAGTTAAGGCGTTCATATTTTCTCGCTACATGGTGATTCTATGGCATTCCCTACTATCAGCATTACCTGCTGCTCGCGATTTCTGGATCTTAAGAGTTGGAATAAGGCCATTAAGAGGCATATCCAAGAGGGGAATGTTAACCAAGGTTTATCAGAGTTTGTTAGTATGCAAGGAAAAGGATTCTATCCGGATAACTTCACGTTTCCTATACTTGTGAATGCTGCAAGTCGTCGCTCTCTGATATGTCTAGGATGTACTCTTCATGGTCAGGCAATAAAAAGTGGGTACTCTAGTGACCTTTATGTGCAAACATCACTTTTGAACATGTACTCGAGTTTTCAGGATGTCAGTTCTGCTCACAAAGTGTTCAAGAATATGCAGGTGAAGGATGTCACTGCCTGGAACTCGATGTTGGATACATATACTTGTAACGGCCACATAGAGGAAGCAGCAAAGCTGTATGAGTCAGTGCCGTTGAAAGACGTCATCTCTTTTAATATCATGATATCAGGGTATGCCAAATTAGGGGAGTTTGAATTGGCTCAAACCTTGTTTGATGCAGCTCCGGCTAAAGATTCAGCTTCGTGGAACTCGATGATATTGGCTTGCATCCTAGCTGGGCGTATTGAAGAGGGAAGGAGATTATTTGACAAAGTGCCACAGAAGAATATTGTGACATGGAATACTATGGTGAGTGGCCTTTTAAAATCCGAACTGTATGTCGAGGCAATTCAACTGTTTGATCAAATGAGGACTGAAAACATCAAACCTGACCATGTAACCATTTCCGGTGTTTTGGCAGCCTGCGCACATCTGGGGTCTATTGAAACTGGAAGGGAGTTACACATTTACGTCTTGGAGAACAATCTTATGTGTCCTGAAGTAGCGACATCGTTGATCGATATGTATGCCAAATGTGGAAGGGTAAATCACTCTATGGAGGTGTTTTATAAGTCTCAGCCAAAAGATATCTTTTGCTGGAACGCAGTCATATCGGGCCTGGCCCTCAATGGTCATGGTTTTGCAGCTCTGAAACTATTTGATGCAATGAAAGGGGCCAAATCCCTGAGACCCGATGACATAACCTTCATTGCCTTGCTGAGCGCCTGCAGCCATTCGGGCTTGGTGCAGGAGGGGTGTTCCATTTTTTCGTCAATGAAAGAGTTTGGAATTTCTCCAAAATTGGAGCATTATGGGTGTATGGTTGATCTATTGGGCCGAGCCAACTTGGTTAGTCAAGCGTACCAGCTTGTGGAATCAATGCCATTCAAGCCCGCGGAAAGAATAATAGGCGCCCTTCTCAGTGCCTGTGTAATTCATCAAGATATGGAAGCGGGCCGAGGAGTGGTAAAGCTACTAATGGATAGAGACGAAGCAATGAGTGATGGGGATTATATGATGGTGTCAAACTTGTATGCAAGCGTTGAGGAATGGGAAGAAGCGGCAAGGTGGAGACAGAAGATGAAGGACGAGGGAGTTGTCAAAAGCGCAGGGTGTAGTGTTATTGAGCTTAATGGAACACAACATAGGTTTCTGGCTGGGGACTTGGTCTCAGATATGCCTGCAACATTGCATCGTGATTCGTGATCGTTGTGGATGTTGCCATGACTGTATTTTGAGGCGGTATCAGTAAGCATTTATGTTTAACGACATAAATTTGGCCAAGACAACTGAAAACGAGATCACGACTGAAAGGCGGAGCCTGATATCAAATGGTCCCCTGATGGAAGAAAAGCTTTAAACTGCTTAAGATCAATTAGATGATCTCGTTTTTGACAGCATGTATCTATTGAAAGCATAAGCAATTCAGTATTGTACATGTGTATGACTGTACCATCTTCATTTGCTTAAAGAGAATGTTGACTATAATGATTTTGAACCATAGACGAATGATGACAAGATCATATAATGTTAAAAGGAATTCCAAACTCTGTTAAAATTGATTCCAAACTCTTGACATATGTTTATCATACACTTTACATTTATCTCAATCACTGAAATTCAACCTATTCAAAAAATTTGTTGAAGTTGAACAAACTTGAATCCATTTTTAAAATAATGCTCAAAAATAAAGTATTTGTCATTTTGGGTCGATTTTGAAAATATTTGTCAAAATGGTGTCCACGTAGGCTTGGGTTTTCAAAACCTGAAACACGGAACAGACACGCCACTACTAATGACGTGTTTATAGTAAGTAGAAAAAAAAAACTTTTATAAAATGGACTAAAGGAAACACGCCTTTGGGAATGGCGGGTGTTTGGGAGGAAACACGCCACTTCTAATGGCTTGTCTATGTATATATTTTTATTTTTTATTTTTTTAAAGTTCATGAGAATATGTCAGTTGGGAAAAAACTGTAAAGACACGTCAATGCTAATAGCGTGTTTCCTTCATAATGCACGTCATTGGTAATGGCGTGTTTGTTTGTTTAGTATTTTAGGTTTTTAAAACACGAGCCTACGTGGACACCATTTTGACAAATATTTTCAAAACCAACCCAAAACGATAAATATTTAATTTTTTACCATTATTTTAAAAAATCGTTCAACAAACTTTAGATTTTTTTTTTCTTTTCTTAACTAATGCTCATTAGAAAGGAATGGTTAGAGAAGTCAAATTCTATAAAGATTTGTTAAATACGAGTTCACCTGGAATTATATTTAGGGTTTTTTTGTCAAACACAACCTTTAAAAAACCTTTTTTTTCCAAACACCACCTTTAAAAAAAAAAGTTTGTGACACATAACCTTTAATATTTTTTTTTTGTTAAACACGACATTTTGGCTAGAATTTTAGCACTTGCAATGGGGTGACTTTCAGTCGATATTTGAGATAGTAAACGAGGTCGGTTTGAGGTGTTTTTAGCCTCGTTGGAAAGGTGGGAGTACAAGCTTTCCAGACGTTATCAATACGGCGGTGATATGTGGCCTTATATGGGGTCTATTGGTGTGTAAAGTAAGGCTGGTTAAGGAGTGAATTGGTGTTTTTCTGATTTGTTTTTACCTCCAATTCACTCCTTGACCAGCTTTACTTTACACACCAATAGACCCCACATAAGGCCACCTATCACCACCGTATTGGTAACGCCTGAAAAGCTTGTAGTCTCACCTTTCCAAAGAGTATAAGAACAACTCAAATTGACCTCGTTTGCAACCTCAAATATCGACTTAAAGTCACCATATTGCAAGTGTTCAAATTCTAGCCAAAATGTCGTGTTTAACAAAAAAAATTTTATTAAAGGTTGTGTTTCACAAACTTTTTTTTAAAGGTGATGTTTGGAAAAAAACGTTTTTTAAAGGTTGTGTTTGACAAAAAAAAACCCCTTATATTTATCATAGCATGATGGAAGACTAGAGTCGCCATGGCATGTAGCGACTTGTTATAAAGTCACCATTTAACATGACGATTTTTGTATTATAACTGTTTTCTATTAAAACGAAAAAACATCCTATTTTGTGGCATGCCAACTTTATATCTTTATATATTCCAAAATTTTAGATCTTAACATAAATTCTTATTTGATAAATACATTCAAAAATGAGTCAAATCCTTAAACTTTTAGCTTTTTTTTTTTTTTTTTTTTTTAATAAAGACTCAATTTTTAAATCAAGCTAACGTAGTGGTTAGTTGCAAAATACTCTGCATATAAGGGATGTATTTCCTCCGTTTCAGTTATATGTTTACTTTTACTTTTGTAACAATGATCAAGGAAAGAGAAATAGACTATTTGTGATTGTTGTCATTATGTTGACAAATACTCCATCCCATCCAAACTAAAGGTGATGATTGACCTTCATAACTCTGTGCAATTGTAAAATTAACACAACTTTCAATTAAAGTGATTAAGCATTTAAGCCCCATAACTTACATAATAAATGAAATTAAAGCTCTTTATCAAAATCTCATAATAAATTAAATTTATCATATCAAAAAGTAAAAATGGCTATGTTATTTGAAAAATACAAAATAAAAGTTTACAAAAAATTAATACAAAAAATAGAATAAATTAGAAAAAAAAAATTAAAAATACTTTACAAAAATCAAACAATTTATTATTTTTATACAAAGTACAGATTTTTCAACTTTCTTTTTACAACTTTTGTAAAAAAATTTCAATTGCAAAATATTTTGTTAGATAGTTGTGTTAAAATTAGAAGTCGGAATAAAAGAATTTCATAACAAAAAATATAATAAATATAATAAAAGGGTAAAAAAATATTCAAATATTTCTATTTTCAACATTTCAAAAAAATTCACATGAAATTGTTAATTGTTTTTTTTCCAAAAATATCATACCGAATTACATGCGTATGTAAAAAAATGGTTTTAGTATGTAATACTCCGTATGTATGATTTTAGCACGTTATACATATACGTATTGTTATAACTCTTGGTATATAATGATATTTTGGTGAGATTTTGTTGAGTTTGATTACACCTTATATAAAACCTATGGGCCAAAGTATTCCAATTGAAAGTTGTAGGGGTTAATTTCACAATTTTACAAAATTATGGGGTCAATCACCACGTTACCGGATAATAATGGATATAGAAGATTAAATTATCCATTAGAAACCTTCTTAATATTATACCCACAGGTCGGTAAATGAGTCATTCGGGTTCGGGTCGGTCATTTTCGGGTCAAAAATTTATCGGGTCACTTTCGGGTCTGGTCATTTTGGGTCAGGTCTGGGTCGTTTGGGTCATTTCGGGTCATGATTTTGCCCTAATTAAGTCATTTCGAGTCATTTTTGTTCAATCGGGTTATTTCGGGTCACACAAGCCGAGTCACTTTGGGTCGGGTCAATTTCGGGTCACTCGGGTCATACATTTCGAGTCATTTTTGGGTCTTGCGCCAGCCTTATCGGGTCTGGTCAATTTTGCCAGGTCTGTAACACCCCGTATTTTATAATAATATTTTATTATAAAAGTATTTTATAAAATTAATTATTTCGGAATCTAATAATGTATTTTGGAAATATTTATATTTATCGCCTTCGTTCTCTATTTTATTATTTCTAATTTTAATCTACTTTTGGAAGGGTTAAAATGTCCGTGCACGATTTTACTATTTTAATTTAATGATTATCTTTCTATTATAAGCTCTCCTTTCGTTTTAATAATATCCAATTGGTTTTGTAATCAGATAATCCATTGTATAAGCTAATGGACCCAAAGCCCATTAATTAATCCCTTATAAATAGAATTAACCTAGCAAGCAACTAGGTCAATCCTTCTTCTTTTCACGTAAAACCTAACCTAGCAGGCAAGCTGCTCTCTTTATTTCTCGCGTGAATTCTTGCCGCGCCTCCCTCCTCTATTTCTCTCTTTTGTTCTTCTTTTCTCCCTTTGACTCCATTGTTGAATATCTTTTCTTCCTCCAAACTTATTGATAAATTATATTTTCACAATCCCTGCTCTTACCTTTACAATAATTTATTCTCCAAATATTTTTATGAGAATTATTTGTATGGACCTTTAGACCTACCTTTATGGTCTATTATTTTTAATGGGTAAAGAAGAAGAAGAGTCTTTTATGGTGTTTTCATGGATTTGGCTTCGTGCATCTTTGATGTCGGTATTGAGGACGTTGACACGTGTTGGAAACAAGGATTTGA
Organism: Silene latifolia; assembly: GCF_048544455.1. Lineage (NCBI taxonomy): Eukaryota > Viridiplantae > Streptophyta > Magnoliopsida > Caryophyllales > Caryophyllaceae > Silene > Silene latifolia. The sequence continues at coordinate 55,741,047 of NC_133536.1, forward strand.
TGGTCGTGTCTTTCATGAGGTTTTCTTTATTGCGGTCTTTAATTGCTAATAAGGTAACTAGGTGTTTTCTTTTAATTGTGTTTATGCCAATTGATGTAATTAATATGATTTAATGATTGTCTTGTATGTTTGGTACGTGTTAGATTGTTTATTATCATGTTAACTATGTTTTCTCATGTTTGTATATGTTTTAATGTATTAATTATATGTCGTATGTTGTTTATATGTTTATTATGGGTGTCATGAGCGTAATTAGGGTTTCCGAATCAAACCCTAGTGGCGGCATGATAGGCGGCCAAGGGTTCTTTCCAAAGTTATAGCTAAGGCTAGTATAACATTGATGATGATTCAAGTGTTATAGCTTAAGTTAATACAACTTTGGGTAACTACTCTAGTTATGGCTGGACCTACTATAACATTGAGGTGCGAGTCAAGGTTATAGCTGTAACTAATGTAACCCTGAGATTTATGGCTCAAGGTTATGGTTAATGCTAGTATAACTTTGGGTTTCGTGTCAAGGTTATAGTTGAGGTATGTATAACTTCAAGTTATATATACTAAAGTTATAGTCGAGGTTACTATAACATTGGTTGCTTATACTTGTTTCATATGTTGTATTGTGTTCAACGTGTTATGTCCTTGTGTTGCATATATCTTTGGTTACTCTTGTTCATATGATAAGTAGGATGGTCAGTTATACTATCCTATGAGTTGAGTCGTGATGTTGTTCACGCATATTAGTACAGTCGGTTATACTGTGCATTTGTTTGTTGGCTAGTTTGAATAGATTACGGTAGTTACGGTTATGTGCTATCGGAATGAACCAAAGCCACCCGTTGATGCGGGATTTATTTGGTCTGTGTTCGGGATTGGGCAGAGGCAGTGGTTATACGCTCTGTTCCCCGAGTGTCGTTCGGTTTCCGAGAGTCCGCCAGGTCTTAGACATATAGGCAGTGGTTATACGCTATACATAGTACCGTGGAGGCAGTGGTTATACGCTCCACACCGATGGAGGCAGTGGTTATACGCTCCGTCAGCTAGAGGCAGTGGTTATACGCTCTGGCAAGTTAGAGGCAGTGGTTATACGCTCTAACGGGCGTTCGCTCTATTCGCTATGCTTTGATTGCTAGCTTTGTGCCTTCTGTTGCTATGGGTTGTGTGTTACCATGTTTGCTATGCTTCGATGCTAGCTTTGTGCCTTAGGTTGTTGTGGGTCGTTTGTAGCTACTAGTCTTGTAAGTATTCATGGTCTAGTGGTTGCATATGGTCTAGGTTTTCATGATTGCATTAGTTTAAGATTGATAAGTCATGGTAAGCTTGGTTGGGTCTTTCATGAGTATAGATGATCTCACATGTTTACTGTTTATGCATTTCAATTGTTATTGATTGTTGGTTATATTCAATTGTTGTAAACATGACTGGGAGAGCATCTAGTTACTCCCGACTGAATTGTCGACCCCCCTTCTCAGGTTGTTCAGGTGTTGCTGTTTTGGATGATATCTTGCTGGGAAGTTCTGTGCGGCGAGACGAATAATAAATTAGGATTTTGGTTTTATGTTTTAAGAACCTTTCGAATAATGTATTAGTTTGTTTTGGAGTTAGTAGCGAACCGGAATTGGGCTTGGTGTTTCCGCCACCTTGACCCTTTATCAGTATCGTACTCTGATATTCTCTTTATATAAGTTTTTCCTTTGTTTTACAATCCGGGTTGTTACAGTTGGTATCAGAGCGAACACGCTCCCAACTCTCGCTTAGTTAATGACTAAAATAAATTGACTTAGTAAATGAGTGTGAGTAAATGGGGTAGAAACAATTAAGGGCTTGTTTGTTTATGCGTTAATGTTTCATATAATTATTAATTGTGTTACATGTGTTGTTTATGCACATGTTTATTTATACCTTAATGTTTCGTATCGTTAATAATTATGTTACATATGTTCTTTATGCACTTGCTTATTTATGTCTTAATGTTTCACATCGTTATTTAATTGTATTACATGTTTTATTCATGTATTTGTTTGTTTCTGTATTAATGTTTATCGCTATTAATTATATTGAATGTATAGTTATGTATTTTATTGTTTATGATTTGATGTTTTGTTTTGTCATTAGTTGTATAGAATGTGTTGTTCATGTGTGACCTTTTCAAGCATGTTTTGTTAATTTTAAAGACGGTCAATTTTGAAAATGTTTCTTACATGTTGCTTATTGTGCATGTGGTTACATGATTGTCAAAACTTTTAATCCTTGGTAACCCGAGCTTTACTCTTATCGTACTTTCATCCTTTTTGGATCATTTGGTGGTGTTGTCCTTGTTTGAGGTGATTTCGAGGTTGTTTCTGTTGTGGTTTATTGAGGCATCAAGTTAGGATTAATTGGCAGATTTGGATGTTAAAGTATGAAAGAAAAGAGCGTTTATTATTATGGTTTGGTAAGGAAGGAGTTTACTTTGGGATTAGAGGTTGTTGAGATGAATGTTACTTTGGGAATAGAAGTTGTTATGATGATGTTTCCTTTGGGATTATAGGCATTATGTTCTTTTATGTGCTTGAGGAAATCCTTATTGATGATAGAGGGTGATGATTTGTGGCATACGATGTATGATTGTGGTTTCATAGTTTTATAAGAAGTGAGAGACATAATGAGTATATTTCTCTTATGGTATTATTTGGGAATGTTGAGGCTTTTGCTTTTAATGGTTAGAACTATTGAGTTTTGCCATGTGCTAAGGGAAAAGTTGTGTGAGTTATTTATGGATCAAGAAAAAAAAAATGCTTGAAATGAATTGAATGTTATTGTGGACTTAGATTAAGCATGTTGGGAATTTTGGAGACTATGCTCGTCTTTAATTGGAATACTATATTTGAGGAGTAAGAATCATTAATGACTATTAGTGAGTTATGAAAGGTTTTATGATTTATCCGTTGAGGAGTTATTTACTGAACGTACATTTTAAAGGATTGTTTGAGAGAGACAAACTGTAATTTATGGGTTTGTGAGATGTTAATGTTAAAAGGCTTCCAACGTTGACTTAGTGAACGACCATGTTGACGATGATTATAATGTATCGTGGTGTTCATCTTTTGAGGGTATAGAGATTGCTATGGATTGATTCATTAACTATGATTAGATGGAGTTCTTGAGAGTGAAAGGATTTGAGAGTCGATGGTTGTGAGAGTTTCTGATCTTGAGAGTTGATAATCTGAGGAATGTAGTGATTGTAAAGAGACAGTTGTATAGGGATTTGTTGGTGCTGAGGTACTATGGAGATATGATGAAAGGATGTTACGAGACTTTGTTACCTTATGTGATGATTGTACGAGAATTGTAAGACTCTGGTTATCTGCTTTATTTATTTTATCTTAAGTTATTGTTTTCGAGTAGGTAAAATTGTTTTTGAATTGTCTATTCTTGTCATCCTTGCACGTGTTAACCATACCTCTTGTATTTGAGTTTTTAAACCAAAGGTTTCTTAACTTGGTCCTCTGTCTGTTTCATCTATCGTTGCTCTCTACTTGTTCTTTATTTCGACTCTAGTTCCTTCTTCTTTGAACTTTTGAAATTACCCTTTTCACATTGATTTCTCTCTAAGCTTTTGTTTCCTAAAGCTATATGTTCTTTTGCCTTGTGACATTACACGAAAATGTTTTGTGTGGTTTGCAAGTTATTTATTCTTTCATGGTAACTTGAAAATGTTTGAAATCGCTTTAGAGCTACTTGTGATCATCTCATAATGAAAGCTTGGATCCTTGGCGAGCGATGTTGTATGCTTCGAGTGTGATGTTTGGTTATTTGAGGTTGAGAACATAGTAGCATGGTGGTATGTGAATATGAATTGGGATAACATATAGAGTTTTGGAGAAGGAGTATTAAAGGTCTTATTCTAAGCTTTGAACGTTTGAGGATGTTTTTACATTGGGGATACATAGATGTTTGTTATTTCTATCTGAGGTTAAAGATGTTTCCTTAAGTATATGAGTGATTAATTGACGCACATAGATTCTTATAGTCTTATGGTGGATTTGTGATGTTGAGATGATATTTATGGATAGTGTTCTGTAACTACGAATTGAGGTTATAAGTTTGGTGATTATATGAGCATAGGTGATGAGAGTTGTATGGTGATATTTTTATGCTTTGATGGAATTGCGCTATCGGTGGATAAGTGTGTGTGGTACAATAGATAATAGCTTAACCTAAAGGTGTATGGTTCCTTTGGTGCTTAGGAAAGTCGTGATCATGAGTGTTTAAAGGAAATAATTAAGTCGTGCGAGTGCGACTGATGATGTTGCCATGAGTTTGAGGTTGAATAGGATTTTGACAGTTTAGTCAGAGTTTGAGGTTTGAGATTGATAACTTTAGAAACTAGACATATAACAAGAATCACCGAGATTTATGGAAGGCTTTTGAGCTTAAGAGTTGTGAATGATAGTGAGCACTACCGACTTTGAGGATGTTAAGGTAGCGATAGTTTTAATGGCATTCGTGAATGGAAGAGTTTTCTCATTCGAAAGATGTTCTTAGTTTAGAGATTATCTGTTTGGGGTTTTGGTTATTGCCAGATCTTGTGGTGAATGGTAAACTAGAATTGGAGTATTTGTTAAAGGTTATGTAGATTTTGAGTAATAGTAACGAATTCACAATTTTGAGAGGGCATATATGTTGTTTAATGATGGTTAAAGGTATTTGGATGAGTGTTTGAAATATGAGGATTAGATGTTGGCTTAATGATCTTTATGCACTTCGATGGTATGAGTTTGATGTGGCTTTTCAGATTGTAGAGTGTGTGAAGATTATGATAACTTTGAGGATTTGGGATACCTTTTTCTTTGGTTTGAGTTTGGATATGGATCAGAGTGCGCAGCGGTTAGGATTCCGAGTTGACTTTTGTTGATGATCACTTGTAATTCTTACCTTCTTTTGATCTTATCTTTGAATTTCAAGTTTCGAGGACGAAACTTCTTTTTAGGGGGTTGGATTGTAACACCCCGTATTTTATAATAATATTTTATTATAAAAGTATTTTATAAAATTAATTATTTCGGAATCTAATAATGTATTTTGGAAATATTTATATTTATCGCCTTCGTTCTCTATTTTATTATTTCTAATTTTAATCTACTTTTGGAAGGGTTAAAATGTCCGTGCACGATTTTACTATTTTAATTTAATGATTATCTTTCTATTATAAGCTCTCCTTTCGTTTTAATAATATCCAATTGGTTTTGTAATCAGATAATCCATTGTATAAACTAATGGACCCAAAGCCCATTAATTAATCCCTTATAAATAGAATTAACCTAGCAAGCAACTAGGTCAATCCTTCTTCTTTCCACGTAAAACCTAACCTAGCAGGCAAGCTGCTCTCTTTATTTCTCGCGTGAATTCTTGCCGCGCCTCCCTCCTCTATTTCTCTCTTTTGTTCTTCTTTTCTCCCTTTGACTCCATTGTTGAATATCTTTTCTTCCTCCAAACTTATTGATAAATTATATTTTCACAATCCCTGCTCTTACCTTTACAATAATTTATTCTCCAAATATTTTTATGAGAATTATTTGTATGGACCTTTAGACCTACCTTTATGGTCTATTATTTTTAATGGGTAAAGAAGAAGAAGAGTCTTTTATGGTGTTTTCATGGATTTGGCTTCGTGCATCTTTGATGTCGGTATTGAGGACGTTGACACGTGTTGGAAACAAAGATTTGATGGTCGTGTCTTTCATGAGGTTTTCTTTATTGCGGTCTTTAATTGCTAATAAGGTAACTAGGTGTTTTCTTTTAATTGTGTTTATGCCAATTGATGTAATTAATATGATTTAATGATTGTCTTGTATGTTTGGTACGTGTTAGATTGTTTATTATCATGTTAACTATGTTTTCTCATGTTTGTATATGTTTTAATGTATTAATTATATGTCGTATGTTGTTTATATGTTTATTATGGGTGTCATGAGCGTAATTAGGGTTTCCGAATCAAACCCTAGTGGCGGCATGATAGGCGGCCAAGGGTTCTTTCCAAAGTTATAGCTAAGGCTAGTATAACATTGATGATGATTCAAGTGTTATAGCTTAAGTTAATACAACTTTGGGTAACTACTCTAGTTATGGCTGGACCTACTATAACATTGAGGTGCGAGTCAAGGTTATAGCTGTAACTAATGTAACCCTGAGATTTATGGCTCAAGGTTATGGTTAATGCTAGTATAACTTTGGGTTTCGTGTCAAGGTTATAGTTGAGGTATGTATAACTTCAAGTTATATATACTAAAGTTATAGTCGAGGTTACTATAACATTGGTTGCTTATACTTGTTTCATATGTTGTATTGTGTTCAACGTGTTATGTCCTTGTGTTGCATATATCTTTGGTTACTCTTGTTCATATGATAAGTAGGATGGTCAGTTATACTATCCTATGAGTTGAGTCGTGATGTTGTTCACGCATATTAGTACGATCGGTTATCTTATGTGCATTTGTTTGTTGGCTAGTTTGAATAGATTACGGTAGTTACGGTTATGTGCTATCGGAATGAACCAAAGCCACCCGTTGATGCGGGATTTATTTGGTCTGTGTTCGGGATTGGGCGAGGCGGTGGTTATACGCCTGTTCCCGAGTGTCGTTCGGTTTCGAGAGTCCGCCAGGTCTTAGACATATAGGCGGTGGTTATACGCTATACATAGTACCGTGGAGGCAGTGGTTATACGCTCCACACCGATGGAGGCGGTGGTTATACGCTCCGTCGCCTAGAGGCGTGGTTATACGCTCCGGCAAGTTAGAGCGCGTGGTTATACGCTCTAACGGGCGTTCGCTCTATTCGCTATGCTTTGATTGCTAGCTTTGTGCCTTCTGTTGCTATGGGTTGTGTGTTACCATGTTTGCTATGCTTCGATGCTAGCTTTGTGCCTTAGGTTGTTGTGGGTCGTTTGTAGCTACTAGTCTTGTAAGTATTCATGGTCTAGTGGTTGCATATGGTCTAGGTTTTCATGATTGCATTAGTTTAAGATTGATAAGTCATGGTAAGCTTGGTTGGGTCTTTCATGAGTATAGATGATCTCACATGTTTACTGTTTATGCATTTCAATTGTTATTGATTGTTGGTTATATTCAATTGTTGTAAACATGACTGGGAGAGCATCTAGTTACTCCCGACTGAATTGTCGACCCCCCTTCTCAGGTTGTTCAGGTGTTGCTGTTTTGGATGATATCTTGCTTGGAAGTTCTGTGCGGCGAGACGAATAATAAATTAGGATTTTGGTTTTATGTTTTAAGAACCTTTCGAATAATGTATTAGTTTGTTTTGGAGTTAGTAGCGAACCGGAATTGGGCTTGGTGTTTCCGCCACCTTGACCCTTTATCAGTATCGTACTCTGATATTCTCTTTATATAAGTTTTTCCTTTGTTTTACAATCCGGGTTGTTACAAGGTCTACCCACATGTAATGTGTTCGAGTCTTGAAAATGTAACAATGTTAAAATTCACAAGGGAGAACTTTACCGCCCTATAACTCCTATCCGACTCAAATCCGAATTCAACCAAAAAAATAGACACCAAAAAAAAAAAAATATAAACCCAAACAAATGAATAAGGCGCCTAGTAACAAACTATTATTTGTAACCGAGTGAGTAGTAAAACTCGACAAAAATGCAAACTTTGATCGATTCCAACAACCGCAAAATATAGTGATTTAGAAATATCAAAAAAGGTTTTTATCTTGTTTAGTGCCTCTTTATCTTTCTATCTTTCTCTCAGTCTCAGCCCTTGATCTTCCTAATGGCTACCACAAGCAGTACCTTGTGCATATCCCAACTGCCTTCTTTCTCCAGACTTCATTATAATCCCTCCTCTTCTTCTATCTCCTTATGTATGTTTTCTCCCTCCATTTTATCTTCATTTTGTCTGTTTTTGCACTATTTAATCACTCTATTTTGCTCCTATTTCTTCATTTCAATGCTGGGTTTCTGTTATATGGGTCATTAGGCTGGTCTCGCCGCGAGACGGTCTCATACAAGAATTATGTTTTGGAATTAACTTGTAACTCAACAGAATGTTATGTAAATTCTGTGTTTAGTAGCTTTATATGCTTTTAATGTAATCTATGTAGACAAAATTTAACTCGAATAAACTGATAGTCTTGATTTCCCATGGCCAGCGGGGGCGAGCGCCCCTGGTAACCACCCCTATAGGCTATATCTACCACTGACTGCAATTGGATTTTTGTAATGTATGTGTTAAACCATGAAAATGATTTGTGGGAAGATTTAAACTTTCTGCCCAATTGACATATCTCGTTATGGGTGTGGCCCATGCCCGTTTTCATGATTTAACAATATGCGATTGGATTATTAGTTAAAGTTTAGGTGCTGCATTTGGTTCTGCCCTATATTAGGTAGACCGTAGAAATCTGTGAGAAGATTTAAACTTTTTGTGTTAATAGGATTATTATGGATGTGGTAGAGCTAATGATGGGTTGGCTTGTGAGTTCTTCCTTGTTTGACCTTTCTGTTTGCGAAAGGGGATCCCTTTGAAAAGGAATGGTAGCATTTGGTTTCTCAAAGATGTTTTGGCTTAGGAGACTATTATATGGATCATAGGCTTGACATTAGACTAATTGTGATAGAGACGATACTTTAGCAAATGTAGATGCAAGGCTTTATTGCTTCTGTAGAATTTGGACATATCCCCATCTTCTTCAAATCTTCATCCACAATAGGTGGGAGCCTCTGACGATAATACAAATCATTTAGCATTAATTCTACTTAATAGCTTGATGCCCGGATAAACATGTTCCTGGACCTAAATTTAGTAGCATGGATAGTACGAAAATAAGAAACAACTACCGAGACGTTCTTTGTGAGCTGGGTAGTTAAATGCATTTGGTAGGAGCATAATTCCCATATATTATTGGGGTCTAGACGTTCTTTGGATTATATATAGGAAGAAATGACTTTCTAGATTCACTCGGAGCCAAAGCAACGGATATTTTTAAGGGTATTCCATTTAAGTTCATACAACGGAATTTGGAAGGGTGAATGAAGGGGGAGAGTTTTCCATTCAAATCATTACTTTGTTGGAGATATTTTGTTTTGGTTTCGATGAGGGTACCCCTCCAAATATACCCAAACAAAGGAAATGGTCTACCTCCTAATCATCCTTTTCCTGCGAATTCCGCTTTTAAAACAAAGGGATAAAATGTGCAGTATAACTTTGTCAAACTTGCAGTATGGGTTAGGACGGTGATGCTCGCAGTTCTGAGAATAGTATCAATCAAATACTCCATTCATCCCATTATTGTCTCATTTTTCTCAAAATTTTATCCCAAAATTACTGCCCCCTTATTACTTTTTGCAAGAAAAAAAATATGAGCATCCAATATTGCCCCTATATAATGTTATGGGGTAATTTGTTGTTGTTGTCCCTAGATCATGAACTACTACCATCTCCACTACAATCCACCATGATATTGTCTCCCCTCTCAATTTTGGCGAAAGGGGGACGATAAAAATGGGATGGAGGGAGTATTGAGTTGTTTATAGATAACTCTTTCAAGGTTTTCATGTTAAGTATGATTTACCGTGTCTAAGAATCAGGCTACAAGCCTTTTTTGTTGGGTTCTCCACTTCTTAAAGCCCAGTTCTATGCTTTTTAATTATCTGATTATTGATTATTCTACCTCAGGTGACATGGCTTAATAATTTATCCCTCTATCAGATTTTATACTAGAGACCTCATGCAATCCTTGGATTGCCGAAGCATCTTCTCCCTCCATTTAAATACCTATTCTTTAGCTTTACCTATAAATGTTAATTAAAGGGTCGTCCATTAGACAAACATTAGACAAAGTTAGATTACGAGTAAGATAAATTAATAATTAATAATGGGACGATCCATCAACCGCATCTTCTCCCTCCATTTAAATAATTTCAGTAAACCTATTAAACTTCATTCTGAATGTGCAAAATGATTGTCTCTGTTTATTATGAATAGGTTACTTCTCAATCCATGTTGATCAGAATTGTGAATTTCAAATCAAGATTTTAATGTACCTCATCTGTTTGTTATTTGCATTCAAGCAACACCCGTAAATCTCATGGTCTGGGTACCATGTTCTTCTGCAAAACATGTCCGCCATCAGAATTTTGAATGTAAACATAAAAGTTTATAATGGGAAGATGACTCATTCTAGTTTGCTAATAAGTTTGAGTATACTTGTAAAGGTTCATAGTTGCACACACTTGTTTTCTTAGGGATTAGCGAGGATAAGTAAGCGACAGCTTAAGACTGCCATCGCATTTGTAATCTACCCAATAATGAACCGACCGTGCTGTTACCGAAGTTTCCATAGAGCTGATATTATAGGATTTCTTTTTCAATATTCTGGCATTGCCGTCAAATTTATTCTCTGTTGTGTCATGCTCTTTATAATTTATATGGGATAGGATGTGGTGCTGGTGAGGGGTTCTCAAAATTTCTTTGGAGCCTTGGAGGGAGCCTGGGCTTTCAATCTTATCACCTTATAATCTAATTTTAAGAAGTCCGCTCTAATGCTCTTTGGTAAAATTTCATAAGTTGGAATGTGAAATTAATTCAGAGCTAGAGAAAATCTGTTCGAAGGTATAGGGAGAAATTTCCACGCTCATTTTACAGAAGATATGCCCTGGATGAATGCGGAAATTATATTATGAGTTCCATGACAATTTAACAAATAATTGTGTAAATTTTGACATTTCCATCTATTTGTATGGGGGAAAACAATAAATTGTTGATGCTATTTTTTCGTCCTTTCATTTTTTTTTCAAATTTCTAAAAGATGCCATGTTTTCCATCCTTCTAGAACATTATGAAATTAGGGCGAAATCATCAATAACGTGTCTGTAGTGTTGAAGCTTAAATATCAGTGCTCTATTGTTGCAGCTGGAAAGTACATTGTAAAATTTATTGTTAGCCCCGTTTTAGGCACCAGCTGGTGCAGTCTTGAGGTTAAGACTCCAATTGCTTTAGATTGATTCTCTTTTTATGCTATCTCTAGACATGTTATTATATAATACTAATGCGTCAGTGCCTGTAATTTTCTTCTTCGTACACTTTTCAGGCAAAGTAAACTCAGAAGTTAATCGTATTGGTCGACATGGTCGTCCATGTTTAACATGGGCAAATGATAAACCAGGAAATGGCTCACGGTCAGTGCGTGTTTATGGTTTATTTGGAGGGAAAAAGGATAGCGATAAGAATGAAGATTCATCCAAGGTGAGCTTTATTTTGCCTTAACTGCACTGTATCAAGTTATTTTGCTCTATTCAAACTGTCCTGGTCATGTTACTACTGGTTTATAATGTACACATGAAAGGATCCTGACCCTTCCGAGATCCATGAGAGCAGCAAGTATCCCTTGCACAAATTATGTTTTGTGTTTAATGTGTAACATGCAAAGCGAACATGTACTTACGGAATGCTTGAGACTTCTTATTCTTGTGAATAGATTTCTGATTTGATATTGTTTCTATCTTCTTAGGACAGATTACAAGTCATTACTCTGACTCGTAGCTTTCTCTGAAAATATGCTCTGCTGCTTGCACATAATTAACAAACGGTAACTTGTTGACCTAATGTAGGCTGGCATATTTGGAAACATGCAAAATTTGTACGAGACAGTTAAGAAAGCTCAGATGGTTGTCCAAGTTGAAGCTGTAAAAGTGCAGAAAGAGCTGGCTGCGTATGTGCCGATTGCTTTTAAGTTAATTTGATGTGTATCTTCCTTTTTTCAGCTTACATTGATGTTCTTGAAATAATTCTAATGATTTCGGGTGTTACACTTGCAGGGCTGAATTTGACGGTTATTGTGAAGGTGAGCTCATAAAGGTATGTTACTCATGATGCTTACTAGCCTCAAATACGCAGCACACCCCTCAATCTAAACCTTTCAATGTTAATTGCATGTCGCTACTAGTATTTGTCATGGTTGAATATCCGAATATTGGACTAGAGTCGACTTTAGCGTCGAGTATTAACGGTTCATATGAGAGAATATAATAAAATCAAGTGTGTACTTGTCAGCTGTCATCTAGGTTGGCTCTAGATATGTTTGATGGTTAGTCCTCATAACTTGGTTCGAGACCCGTCAGTACAAAAAAAAAAAACTATCTTGTGATTCATTAACATTTGCATAAGCAGACAACTTGGTTGTGCTTCTTATGGTATCTCACTTTCCAAAGGTTAAAAAAATTCACTCTCTTTAATCAGGTTACTCTCTCTGGTAATCAACAACCTATCAGAACTGAGATTACTGAAGCTGCAATGGCATTAGGAGCCGAGGTGAGTTTTAGATCATATTCTATTCTGAGTCTTTCAGTTTATTTGTTCGTTGACCGTTTCACTTATTTGCAGAAAGTCTCGATATTAGTTACAGAAGCATACAAAGAAGCACACCAGAAGAGTGTCCAGGTTAGATTTCAACTTTCACTCTTCTAATAATACTGACAGCTTTTCATTAGCTAGACAGTTAAATAAAGACGCGTTATATTTTTACCAGGCAATGAAGGAGAGAATGGGCAATCTTGCCCAAAGTTTAGGGATGCCTCCAGGCCTTAGTGATGGTATGAAGTGATGCTACTATCACTGCGTATGTCAAATCTTGGAGACCATTTTCCATGATCTACAAGTAAAATAATTCAAAATTTTGCATGAGTATTGTAGCTTGTATACTACGTTAATCAGGTGGCAATGAGTCATTTTTAGTTCTACAGTTTTCGTGATTAGAAAGATGGACATGCAATTTAATGCTCCATGTAACCGTGCATGGATATAGAGAACTAGTATCAAATTGTAAGAGAATTAAGGGATTCTTTTGTATTTTGTTGAACAAACCATGTTTAATTATTTCAAAAGTTTCAATATTGGACACTTGAAACAAGAATTCAGAAGTGGCTACTGGCTTGGTTCTCTGAGTTCCTCACATTCCTTTGGGTTTGGAGAAGTAGAAGATACTTGTTCATGTAAGAATGCAGATATCCAAGATCATGCAGCTTAAATCGAAACACAATGCTGTGTGGTGGATTGGTGAGAATGCAGAAGTAAAACCAGTCTGCCAGAAACAATGGTGATTTCGCGCTGGTAACAGCCAAGTATCTGAAGTTCTGAACCAAATAACTTGTTTGCCATTTCCCTAGTGACAGGCTAAAATGGCCGTTGCTCTTATATCCACTGACACTGTTCATACTCCGTATTTAAATAAAAGGAAAAATAGGGTTACTGTTATCACGCAGGCAACAACAAAGATTAGTATTTCCTTTTGCTTATTCCATACCCTTGATGAATAATAATAACATTTGCATTTCCTTTTCTTTTTTATAAGTTGCTCATCGTCAATCGATCTAAACTTAGCTTAATTAGGCTCTGTTCTTTTGGACTGAAATTGTCTGAACTGAACTGAACTGAACTGAATGGAGCTGAACTGAACTGAACTGAACTTAATGGAGCTGAACTGAACTGAACTGAACTGAACTGAACTGAACTGAAATAATAATAAAAAGATTATTATTATTATTATTATTATTATTTTAATAATAATAATAATAATAATAATAAATATTATAATAAAAATAATACCAATAATAATAATAACAAATATTATTATAATATTATTCATTAATAATAATAATATATTAATATAATCTAATAAGATATATAAAAAAATAAAATATTAATATAATAATAAATAAATTTATAATAATAATAATAATATATTAGTAATATAAATGATAACATTATTAATAATAATATAATATATTAATAATAATAACTAAAAAATAAATAATATAATAATAATAATAGGTCTAATATAATAACTTATTAACATAATAATATTAAATATAATAATAATAATAAATATGTGATTAATAATATTAATAATGAGTATATTAATAAAATAATAAATATTAAATAATAACTTATTAATATAATAATATTAAATATAATAATAATAATAATAAATATGTTATGAATAATATTAATAATAATAAATATATTAATAAAATAATAAATATAATATAATAATAATAATAATAAATGTATTAAATATAAATATAATAATATAAACAATACGAATTAATTATTAATAAATATAATAGTAATATAATAAATATAAAAATAATATAATAATAATAATAATAATAATAACAACAATAGTAAATACATTAATATAAAAATAATAATAAGAATATCAATAAGAATAATAATAGTAATGTTGAAATAAACCGAATCGAATCGAATCAATCGAATCGAATCGAATCGAATCAATCGAATCAATTGATTGAATCGAATCGAATCGAATCGAATGAAGTCGAATCGAATCGATTAGAATCGAAATTAAGTTCAAAAGAACAGGGCCTTATTTGTGAAAATTTTAATTGGAAAATGTATTAAAACCGCTTGATCGAAGGAAGTATGTGTGTATTTGACAACGAATTTAACTTCAATCGTTTATTTACTTTGCAGGATATTTATTAAGGATGGGTGGATATTTGAGTAATGTTTAAGGTTGGTTGTTTTGGACCAGTTAGTCTTGCTGAATACGGGTCGGAGCAAGTGACGGGTAATGTCACTCACAAAATGGATATGGGGAATAAGGTGGGGGCACCCCCATGTGCTTCCCTCTCTCCTCTATTTGGGTCATTTGTGAGAGGAAATGGTATCCGTCACTCCAAAGTGACGGATACGTGTCGTCTTCAATGAGATTTTGTGGTTTTGGACATATATTACATACTCCCTCCATAACAGACCAATGGTAACATGGTAAAAAATGGGGTTTTTAAGAAAAGAGGGTAAAAGCAAGGGTAAAGAGGGGAAAAAAATAGGTGGAGTATGTAATTGTGGGTTTAATTGTGGGTTGGTAGGTGGGGTATGTAATGACATTTTGTGTAAATATCAAATGGATATAAGGATAATTTGGTAATGTTGTGGGCCAAATAAGGAATGTTACCATTGGTGTGGTACGATCGTATTAGGCAAGTGTTACCATTGGTCTGGTATGGAGGGAGTATAATACTTAAGTGTCCGTCTTTAATGTGAATTTGTGTTTGTATTATAAGTTTATTAGAGTTGTGCAACAAAAAGGCAAGAAATAAAATGCAAAGTGAATGTTTTTTTTTTTTTAGGTAAGAAAACTAGGTCGATCCTCTAGGGTAGGATCAACCTGTCTCATCCTTTCGAATGAGGGAAGTAAGTTGAAACCACCGGCTATCAAACCACCTCGAAAGAGTTGGACATGAATGTCCAATAGACGCCATGAAGTCAACAACTTTGTTGGCTTCACGAAAGCAATGTTTAATTATCACTTCATCGAAAAAATGAAGGTCTAATTTCACATCCTTAATAATACAAGAAATTTCCCAAGGAATTTGCCAAGTACCTCGAATTGAGTTAATAACACATAAATTATCACCATCCACAATTAACTTTTAGATTCCTAAGTATTTAGCTACTAAAATACCTTCTTTTAAACCGAGAGCTCCGCAACAAGGATACTATTGGATCCACACTTTTTTGCTCCCAACAATACGACTTTACCATTGTGATCTCTTATAGAATATCCTAAAGCAACTTTATTACCATCTATTCTCGATCCGTCAAAATTTAGTTTTAGGAAACCGTTTCTAGGTTTTTTCACCAAATTTCTTCCTTACTAGAGTTGTTTCTAGCTGACTCTTCTATCTTGCATTGTTGAGATCCTTAAATCTAGTCACATTCCAGGTCTTAGTGCTATTATTACATAAAGTAATAAGTTTGCTGATATTTAAATTAACATTATTAAATATAATATCATTTCTATGAAACCATGCATTCCACCAAATAAAAATAATCTTAATGAACTCATCTTTTGCAATTAAATCTTTGAGATAATTAAGTTTCGTTAGAAAACTTTGACTTGTAATATTATCATAATTTGACAAAAACTCGTTGAAACTAATAATGTTCAGGTCTTGGACGACAGACCCAATCAAAGGACAATGTTATATGGCGATACTTAGTTCACAAATTCTCATTGAAGACGGACACTATCCGTCACAAGCTGAAGACGGATAATGTCCCTCTCATAAAATACAAATGGATAGTGTAAGTGGGGAAAATGGATACCCCCACTTGCATTTTGTGAAAGGGTCACTATCCGTTTTCAGCTTGTGACGGATAGTAGCCGTCTTCAATGAGACGGATTGTAGGTAATACAAACTAGGGTGTATTCCGTGCGAATGCAAGGTTTTTTTTACATTGTCATGTATAGAGAACTTATGACAATTAGAGCTAATAGTATTTAAATATACTTTAAATTAAAATTTTAAAATCTACATTTGTTAGTTTGTAATATTAAGAGTTAGAATAGATTGACATTTTTACACGCGTAACTGAAACTATTTTTGTCAAATAAGTTATTTATCAAAATAAAATAAAATTTCTACTTTAAGTGAAACAACTTATGATTATTTACACGCTTTTAAAGCCTCCGATGAAGCATATAGTTATTTTTATAATTTTGTTACAATATACAAAGTAACAAATATAAAGGAAAAATATGAAATCCGCACACTAATTCAATAATATGACTAATTATTTAAAAAAAATTGTGAATTTTAAATATAATATTTGTGATATTTAAAATACATGTATTGGAAAAATGAGATAATAACAAATAAAATCATAAGGCCCAATTATGAAAAGTTGTGATATTTGATAAGATATTGTGACACATATATTGATCATATATTATATACTCCGTATTGATCATATGTTAGGCCTAATATATATTTAGAATATCTACCGAAAATCAGGCCCAATTTCTATCTAAGAGTGCTTAAGCGAAAAAATATTTAGTTTTCCTATTCTTTTAGTAGATAAGAGATTATACGTACAATACAATAAAATTGTAAACAATCACACGATAAAGTTAAAGGAAATAAGAATATTTACAACACGAATAAGATATATAAAATAAAATGAAGTATTTGAATTACAAATAAGATGACTTTTTATTACAAACTTTTTGAGAAATACTCCCATCCCGGTCATTTGTTGTCCTTTTTACTTTTTGTGTGTCTCAGTCAATTGTTGTCTTTTCTATTTTAAGAATGAACTTGATGAGCAATTTGATCATTCACACTCAATTTGTTCCATTTGTCATTTAGTAATTGGCCTCCTCTTCTTTCCTTGGTCTTTGTGCCAAAACCAAAGGACAACAATTGACCGGGACGGAGGAGTATCTACCACAGTAATTATAATTTATACCTAAGGATCTACAAATTAAACTGTCTAGGTAGTCAGGTAGTCATACCGACAAATGGGACAACGACTGTCTAGGTTGAACCAAGGTAGGATACATTCACTCTGAAACGGGTGCCTACAAACCGGAAGAGTCATAAACTCTTCTCCGTTAATAAAAGGCTCTCGAGCGCAGCCTAGACAAAGGCTTTCTAGGCGACGAAACTCTTCTTCAGCCTCTTTGTCACCAGAGTAAATACCTCTAGGGAACATTGAGTATATCTCTTTGCCCAACTTACGTTCAACGTAAGTTGGAGGAAAATTTAAAATAAAAATAGATAAGAAGCACAAGGAGAACTAAAAAGGCACCTATTAATCCCGTCAATGCAACTAGTCCAATAACATGGTTTCTATGACTTGAGGATTGGTAGGGAGATTCGTACCCGCCGTACCCATCGTCAAAACCGATGACAATTTGAAGATGAGTTCCACCAAGCAGAATGACAAACAAGAAGACACTCGTATAATTTATTGTTATCACGAAGTGCAGTAACAACGAAAGAAGGAGATAAGAAATTAGAACCGAGTTGCAGCGACGAAGTAAGAAGGCCTCTGCCTTAAAAACTATTTCGGCTCGGCCGTGGTGGTGATCAACAAGCGTCAGTAGTTCCCTAAGATTTGACACTGCAGCACCCAGACTCGCTCACTCAAGGCTGGAAGCTTTGGAACGATTATGAGAGCAGTACCAAAAAACGATTTTAGAATAGAGGGAACATTGAGAGATAAGAGTGAATGTGTGTTTTGGAGTGTTGAACTGAGGCTCTATTTATAGATAATATGAGTTGTTAGAGGTCCAAAAACGTGGCCCTAAATCGCAGCCAACAAACCGAGAAAGTGGGAGCAAGACCCTCTCCCACTAACAGTCATATTGACTGACTGTTATACACATACACCGCACTTGGACATTCCATATACACACAAGAGCAAAAGGGTAAAAGGGGGCCAAGGCCTGCACAGCAGATGCTCTACCCGAACCCGAGCTCGAGCCGGGCCGGGCCGGCGCGCGAGTGTGTGTGTTTGGACCCAAACCCACAAGCCCAAGTCTCACAACAAAAGCTCCTTTGGTCCACTCAGTTAACTAACCAAGTGGAGGGACCAATATAAAGAAGGAAAAGGTTGTGTTTTACACCGATGTGGGACTATACACAATATCAAAAAGCTTGAAATTGCCTTTTCTAAGGCATCACTTCCAACAATCCCCCACTGATGGCGAAGAAAAGAACTAAAAGAATTTCTGGGTAAAGGAAGGATTGGATACTTAGGTATCAATATCTTTCGATTTGAATTGACACTTTAGTGAAATGAGGAAATAACTTACTTACAACGAGAGAATATCTTGCAATTTGAATTCCTAGATGAGCTTCGGTCGATACCCCCCACAACACATATCATTCCTTTAGATTTTGATGGTTCCGCGATTTCTATGTGCAACGCGCTCTTTATAGAGCCATGCGTTTTACCTTGGTACTGATAGATACAATCACAAGACTTCTCATAGTCTTATGATTATCACACCTACGTAGGTGCCTCAAGTGCTTCTCAATAGTACTTCTCATATGAGTCATTAAGGACATAGGTCCAACCTGGAGTATAATTCATCAAGTGCGTCTCAAAAGCACCACCGTTAAGGCTATGAATCATACAACGTTATAGGAATAGAAACTTTAGGCCTAGTCACTCTGGACTTAAGGACTTAAGTCCCATTCCCCTCGACGTTTCAACGACTAGTCTCCTACTCAACCCCTTAGTGAAGGGATCGGCTAGATTGCTTTCGGACTTCACATAGCCCAAAGCGATCACTCCATTATCAAGGAGTTGTTTAACTGCATCGTGCCTGATTCGAATATGTCGTTTCTTTGCATTATAGACACTATTCTTAGCAACACCAATAGCTTCTTGTGAGTCACAATGTAAGGAGACCGGAGTCTGTCGTCCTCCCCACACTGGTACATCTGCTAGTAGGTTGTTCAACCAATCAGCCTCTTGTCCTGCCAACTCAAGAGCTATGAACTCCGACTACATGGTAGAGCGTGCAATACAAGTCTGTTTAGTAGACTTCCACGATATAGCACCTCCACCCATGGTGAAGACATAACCACTAGTGGAATAGATCTCATCGTTACCTGAAACCCAATTTGCATCACAATATCCTTCTAACACAGCAGGAAATTTACTATAATTCAAACATAAATCAGATATTCCTTTTAGGTATTTTAGTAAACGACGAAGAGCATTCCAATGTTCACTACTAGGGTAATGTGTACAACGACTCTGTCTACTAACCGCATATGCAATATCTGGTCGAGTACATGTTGGAGTAGTGTCCTCCTCAATAGTGAGTCTACATAATCAATCTCGTAAAAGGAATATCAGGGAAATAATATTTTATTTGTCAACTGATTAACGTAAATCGGTAACGCTCGGCTGACTAGAGTTTCACGTTATTGTCGTATGACGGCGGTGATCAGTTGATCCCTCTTGGTCACACCTATAGGATGATGCTCAAAATGGAATAATTAATTATTTGTATATGGATACAGTTTAATTAATTTCTTGTATAATATTGACTTATAATTAGTCAGGTGATTTTGTTATTTGATGACGAGTTACGAACTCGGGCCAAGCTTATTTATTATTTAATTATATGATAATTAATTAGTAAATGTTATGCGATAAATTAGTAATTAATAGTTAATTAGCTAAAGTATTACGATATGTGTGTAAAGTTTGAGGCAGAGGTATTAGCTAATTAAATTTACAAGAGGTTGTAAAATTAGCTAATAGAGTTTTATGGGACACATTTTATATTGATAAAATGGTCTAATAGTACTTAAAAGTTGGGTGGAAATTATTTGCTAATTTATATTATTTAAGTGTTAAATAATTAAATTAATATTTAATTATATAAGATAATTAAATATACGACTTATAAGCATTTGTGGGACAAATGTCGAAAGTCAAAATGGACCCGAAAGTCCACATGAATGCCGCCTAAAATACATGATAATAGTCATCATGTGGCTAGGTGAAAATCCACTATCTTTTGTCTCTCATTTGTTTACATTTTGAGTACTATATAAACCTCACTATTCACACATATTAAGGGTGGATTTTGAAGAAAAAATAAAAAGGCCACTTTAAGAAGAACAACTTCATTCTTCTTCATCATCTTCATCATATTTTTGATCAAAAAGTTGATCAATTTTCATCAAATAAAATCACAAGAAAATAATATTCATCTACAAATATTATTAGTGTAATAATATTATATATTTACATCATGGTACAACAATTAGAAATAAGAATACATGTCTATAAATCGAATTTTCAGAAAACACCAATACTTTATATGTTTATAATTGATTATAAACAAAGAAAAGGATGAATATTCTTACCTTGAATGATCAGCAAGTGAAAAGGACGAAACAAACAAGAAGAAAACAAGGAATCAACACAAAATCACTAAATTTTTGAGAGAAGAAGAGAGATTTAGAGGAAATTAGGGTTTTATGAATGAAAGAGTAAAGAAGA
Source organism: Silene latifolia (assembly GCF_048544455.1). Lineage (NCBI taxonomy): Eukaryota > Viridiplantae > Streptophyta > Magnoliopsida > Caryophyllales > Caryophyllaceae > Silene > Silene latifolia. The sequence goes on from NC_133536.1 coordinate 55,761,881, forward strand.
AAAGAATTGGGAAAGGTATATGAATCCCGTATAAACCCGTGTACTGCAGAACTTACTCGATCGAGTAAGTAAGGTGCTCGATCGAGTGGCCCCTACTCGATCGAGTTTGAGCTACTCGATCGAGTTTTCGCTGGCAGTTCCAGCTTTTTCGATCTTATAAATCCTCAACTAGATCGAATGAGGTCTACTCGGTGGAGTAGGCACTCGTACTCGGTCGAGTAAGGTTAGGAACAAGGTCAGAAGTTACGAGTTTAGCTAATGGTTCCTGCAAAACAACAACTCGTGTCGATTCCAAAGTCCAGTTGGAAATCATCACAGATTATTTCATTCAATCACGACACATTATCATTACTCATTCGTAACATAACTATTTCACTTGAACACTAGACACATCATTCCATCCCATGACAATCATTATGCAAAATGATTCGCTATACTATCAACTTATACACATATACAATCAACACATTACTTCACAATTGTTTACGCATTTTGCAAATTCAACTATCCAACTTATGCACGCGCTGCTATAAGCATCCATCTAACAATAAACCATTCTATATTACTCAAATTTGCTGAAATTACAATCATGCCACAACAATTCATCAACCAAATATCCAACTCAATTATGCCATATTACAAAGGTACTCAATAAATTCATCCATTGCAATTTCAATTACTACTTGACAAACACTATGATCTAATACAAGACTTACAACTCATTACTATCATCACATACAAGCTTACAGTTCCTTTATAAAGTAATATGCATACAAAGACTTACAACTCTTTATTAACATCACATTATCCAATACTATCATGTAACTATCAGTGCATTCACCATCTCTACTATATCCACACACACTTCTATTCAACCACAAACCTACACAGTTCGTCATAACAATTACACGCACTAAACATTACCACAGACTCCATCATAGTTATTTCTAGCTTAACCTTCATACACACTAAGCACTTAACTCCCGACTCGATATTCCCATACCCGGTGACTGGCTTAAGCATAATGGGGCCGTGATTTGAAATGAGGGCACCTACTCACCCAAAATCAAGCATCAGCTGGGGCTCCCAACATACATACACTAGGTTCATTTTATTAGACTCACTACGTTCATTGGGCTCATTAGTTACAGGTTCCAAAATCGTCGCTCTGATACCACTTTTGTAACACCCCCATCTACCAAGAAGCCTTAACAAGACCTTCCCTAGTAGACAAGGGCGTTACCATCTCGGTTGCCCGAGGTCCGTAATAATCAAATGTCGATAAAAGAACGATTATATTATATTACAAGTGATTTAAAACCAACAGACGATATAAAAGATACAACTCAAGACTACTATCAGATACGTGAAACTATCTCTGCCAAGACTCGTGATAGACTCGTCCCTTCAAGCACCCAGCTAAGATCCATACATCAACCTGCCAAGAGTGACTACTCACCATAGTGGATCACGACAGACACAAAACAAAGAGACAACACAACAAAACCACACAAGGTCAGCAACTGAGGTAACAAGTACAAAAGTAGACTCAACACAATTACAACAATACACACACACACACCACCTCCTCTAACCAACCACACACCTCTGACTGCCCGAAGGTCCAGTCCTGCCAGTGGGGGACCGCAACCGTTCCCACCTAAGCCCCACTTATCAATCCGAGCGATAAACCCATGTTCCTTAATGTGCACATCCCTTCTGTGGCGGGTTCCATAGAAGGCGAATCAAGGGCGTGAAGCCACTCCCGCAAGTGACTCCACTCAGCCGAGGACGCACCTCGAGAACCACAGAGAACAATTACAACCAGCTGTACAAACAACAATCACCAACACCCATTTCCACACAAAGTTAAACAACTACTACAAACAATCATCACAGTGACACGAATCCAATTGTATACCAACGAAAGACTCTCTAGACAATCAACAGTACTGAGTAGGCGAACCTACCTTTAGCAAACCACAGTGATTCCGCGTCCTATCACAAGATAACAATCAACCAGCAAAACCACCTATAAGAACCATCATACCATCTATAACTACTACCATAACCATAACTGAAATCAACGATGACGATGATAATGATGACAACATACCTATACAAAGCAATCCGGCGTCAAGACCGCTACCCGACTCAAGCATCCCATCCCTAAGGTGTACTCACTCACAAAGGCATCAAGGAGGTGAACCATGGTGAAGGAGGAGTGAAATGACGGCATTTAGGTTTAGGAAGAAAGGTAGAGAAATGATTTGGGTTTCACGATTTACAATTTATAATTCCCCGCTGCAAACCCGTTACTCGATCGAGTGACGAACTTACTCGATCGAGTGGCAACTACTCGATCGAGCTCCCAAGCTACTCGATCGAGTAGCATCAACTAGATCGAGTAACACGCATCCCATGACTCACATCGTCACAAGTCATCACTCTTAAGGTTTCCGAAGGCCAAGGCAGGTGTCTAAGGTCAGTCAACGGGTCTCTAAGGACGGGTATTACAATTTCCTTCTCCTTTGTCATGTCATCCTCGGCTTTCTTCTGTACATTAACACTTGTCCATATAACAAGTATTTATTTTCCAAATCATATAACACACTGCATATAAGACATAAGTATTATTACCTCTTTTTCCTCCTCCTCCTCCTCCTCCTCCTCCTCTTCTGCTTCCTTTACGACTTGTTGAACCATATCCAACTCCTTTTCTAAGCTTTTCCCCAGTTTTCAATATTCTCACCATCAACCTGGCTATTTTCTGTAGCTGTGTAGTAGAAATTAATGTCAGCATATATAGTTGTAAATTAATTAAGTTGGTTCAAATATAGTATTTATAGATTACCTTCTTGGAATCATCACCACGTCGAGTAGTTTTCCCAAAATACTTAGTGATATCAACATGCGTTCCTACCTCTCTCACACGACCTGGATGCTCTGCTTTGCCGATTGCCCTAGCAAGAATGTAATCACGTCGTTCAGGCTTCCATTTTCCTTCCTGTACCTCCTTCTCACAGATCATCTACATACACATAAAACCATTAAGCAACTCACAATTATATAAATCCGACTACCAGCGGTAGTAGTGACATATTTATTCAAACGTACAATTTTCTCTTTGATGTCTTTATCATATTCAGTTTCCGTCTTTCCATTCTTTGGAGTGTGACCTTCCACCCAAGCGTCGTGACGACTGAATTTTCCAAGCTTTACCTACAATTCATTCATCACATTGATATCCTCTCAAAATATGTATGATTACTATGAACATATATAACATTCATCACCTAATAGTCTAATACTATACGAATTATTTACTTACAAGTTTCTTCTTAATCAATCTATAACCACCTCGGGAGCCGTAAAAAACGATCTTTTTCTTTGAAATGTTCGCCTTGTTCCTCTCACTCATAGCCTTCATCAAATAAATTGTATCAAGAAACGTAAGCATGACCAAACACTAAACTAAGTATACTTCTTTACTTATTATTATTAAGTTACCTTAAACTTGAAAGACTGCCTATAAGCGATATAGCTATCCCAATGGTCCTGATCGACATACGGATACTTCTTTTTTGGTGGTTTCTTGTCCATCTCCCCGGTTTCCTTGTTGAACAAGTGGTTCTCAGCAATCTTTAACTTCTAAGATCTGAGGGCTTCCCATGTCTTTTTTTAGGTACTTATCATACATATCGGGGACAACGTAAGTTAACTGGATATATGATGACTTTGATGAGCATAGTTGGTATAAGTGTTTCGGCTAATACACATATCTAGTAGTAACTTAATTTCAGCTAAAACATTTATTATTGTATATACATACCTTTATTTTGTTTATTAGCATGGTGTTCCGTATTTTACTCAGTTCACTGATACGCGGCGTACCGAGAGGCACATACTGTCTTACACAACAACCAATCCAACTCGCAAAATACCCGACATACTCACCGTATGGCAGCCCCGTATCTTTATCCCATTGTAAAGGATTAGGTATCTTTGAATTTATTGCTTCTAGGGAAACTCGATGGCGCATTCGAGCCGCAGTGTGTTGCAAATTATTCTCATCACCTGAGTCGTCGCCTGACGCATTTCCATCGTTTCTTTTGCGCTTTTCGACCATATCTAAAGCAAAAATTAATAAACAAATAATAACAATGCATACTTATTGTTGGAATAAGTGTCCTCCGACAATAATGCGATCACAACTGTCGATCATGATGATCACATGTTTAAATCTCATAATTAGGAATACATGTGGGAGTAATATTTTACAGTCGACTGGTCCACACATATCGGTAATGATTGGCTGACTAGAGTTTGACATTACTGTCGTGCGACGGTGGTGAGCAGTTGATCCCCTTAGGTCATACCTATAGGGAAACATTCTTAATTGATTATTTAATTAATCGTATGCCGATACGAGTTAATTAAATTGCTTAAAATTGACGGATGATTTGTGAGTAAAATTAACGTGTCCATTATAATTCGATTAAATTAGATACGGTCTAAGTAATTAAATTGTTTTATTACTTAGATTAAATTATTGTTTACGAAACAATTGAAACAGGTTGAATAATTTATTATAAACACAAGTCGTTGTAATTTATAATTTGATAAACCATTTTGGTACTAGTAATCAAGAATTACTAGTTAAATTTTATATATGACATATTTTATTAATATGTTGATTTTTAATATGTTAAAAATACATTATAGTGTAACATGTCATGTAACATGTGACACATGACAAAATTGACAAATGACAAAATAAAATGGACTACCCATTTTATCCTAAGTAGACCGAAATTATGGAGGGGTTTAGGGTTAATATTGTGTTTTATTTTTAAATGTAAACATAATGATTAAACCTAATATCTAGCCTTGCATGCCTAGTCTCACCTTGAGAAGAACAAGACCATGCATTAGCTCCCCTTAGACCACCCTCCCACCGGTTTTTCAACCAAGAGGAACCAAATGGATTCCTCTATTATTCATTCACTACTCTACTATTTTTCTAGTGTTAGAAAATAAGAATTACTCTCTACAATTTGTGAAATATTTTAGAGAAAGAAAACTCATGAAAATCCTTTCCTCTTAAACCGAAATAAGAGAGAACAAAATCAATTTTTGTGTCCAAATTTTAAGTAAGATTAGTATTATTACTAGCTCATAATAATATTAGTCATTAAGGGTGTTCCTTGGGTATAAACTTTTGGGAGAGATTCTAATTTGAATTTTATTTCATCCATTGTTGGAAAGCTGAAGAACTAACAAGTAGGAGATTTTGCTGGGGCCCAATAAATCCGAAACACCAATGTAAGAAGTGACGATTTCTTCTCTACTTTGTTTTATGTTTGCATGCATAAGATCTAGTTATTATTTTATGACTAAATAATCACATTTGTATGAAATGTATAGAAAAGGAATTAATGAATCCTAACAAGTGGTATCATGAGCCTTAGGTTGTTTGCATGCAAATCGGTTTATTGTTTTTCCGAGTTAATCTTATTAACAAACAAAACTTGTAATTTTGTGTTTATTATGATATATCACGAAATCACTTTGCATGTTAAAGTTTCTGGTCCTAAAATATATTTGGGATATTTTGGTTCATTTATGGATTATATTGTTCATTTTGTTAATTTATGACATAAAAATGTGATTTTGTATATATAAATGTCATTGTTGGACGAAAATTACTTAAACTTCGAATTTTCCAGTGGTTTTTGGATATGTTTTCACATGTAATACATACTGATGGCCTGTAAATTTTCATGTTAAAATAAGTTCTTTGCTCGAAATATGAATTTTATAAGTTAAAATCATATTTAAATGGGTTTATAGGTTAATATGAGTTATATTTCGAATTTAATCATGAAAATTTAGTATGTTGTCACATGCAATTTACAAGATGTGTGTAAAATTCTTGGCTATAGTGAAGTCTTTTTGCATGATTTATGAATTTTTGATGAAAAATCACATAAATAGTGACTATAATTAGTTATAATGCTAAAACATACTTCATGACTAAAGAAAAACGTCACTTGTTGCATTTTATCATATATTTGAGATCTAAAAGTGTAAAGTTGATGAAAATAAATTTTATCATATTTTAATGGTCATATTTGTTAAAACCGATAAACCGCAACATTGTTTTTCTCGATATGTTTTTTTTCGAAAATTTTAACCTAAGTTTTGAAAATTATGAGTGTCATTGTATTTTTCCAGAATGTTCATGAGTTTAAATTTCAAATTTTGAAATTATTTGAAATTTTTATAATTTAATTTGAAGTTTATGTTATAAAATTGTAATTTTAAGTCCATAATGAACAATGTTGTCAAATCAAGTTGAATTATTGTCAAAGTGTTAGTGAAGACTAATTTTGAGTCCTAAGTGAGTTAGGATAATTAACTTGTACATAAATATGAATTTATGTAATTATTGTGATTTTAACAAGTTATAATCACGCAAATCCATAAAAACCGATATAATATACGATATTGACTCTTATAAGGCGATTTAGCATTAAATTGAGCATGTTCATACATATTATAATGCTGCATTTTATTTATGATTGTCATACTTTATTTTTATATAATTTTTGAATTATGTAATTTTACTTAGTATGGCCTTAGGTTTTAGTCGATATTACCCGAAATGTATGGGAATATCGATTCGGTTGTAATTTTGTGATCTCGTATCACCAATTTGTAATTTAATAGTTATTTAATTTTTATTACAAATGTATAATAGGAAATTATTTAATTTATTTTGTAATTTCCCGGAGTTCCCGAAGAAGACGGTGTTGCCTCGTTTTGCGTGCCAAGATCGAAGTTCAAGGGACCAAAGGAGTTGGTTTCCGCATTTATAATAGTTTATTAGATTTACTATTTTAGGAAGGCCATACTAGGATTTTATTTTTATGCTTTGCATTTTATTTATATGTTGCATGCATCGCTAAATCGCCATAACTAAACATGCATTTTAAATCGAGTTTATCGACCGTGTCAATTACAATTATCGTAGTTCACCGCTTTAGTTCACTTAAAACGTGATAGATAATAAATTGACATGACCTCTCGCTAAATATACAATTGAGACTTAGCCTTACCAAAAATTAGAAACCATGAAAACCTATCTCGTGAGGGAGTCACTACTACAAATCCAGGCAACTACAACGCCTCTTTAACAATGATTATTCACGAAAATCACAATAGACGTTGTAGAATGTATGGCGCGAATTTTACTAAACTTAATTACAACGGGTATGGTTATAAAAACCGTTGTTATTAGTTTTAACAACGGGTCACACATGCACAACCGTTTTTAATAATTTGGAGCAAAATTGGCGCAAAGTTAGTGAAAAGTAATCACAACGGTTACTTTTGTAACCCGTTGTTAAAACATATTTGACAACGGGTGTTTTTTTACAACCGTTGTTAAAACATATTTGACAACGGTTGTTGTTTAATAACCGTTGTCAATACCTTCCATACTATAAACCACACAAACACAAGTCTGCTGCAGCCACAAAAACAACCCTTAATACACAAACACAAACACAGCAGACAAACACAAACACAAAACACACACTTTCTCATCGTCTCTTTCTCTCTTTCTCTCTTTCTCATCGTCACTTTATCTTCTCGCCGTCACTGTTGATTTCATCGTCTCTTACGTTCTGTATTTATCAGGTAAATCTCGCAAAATCCTTTCGTTAGTTTCATCGTCATTATTTTCTTTTTCTAATTATTTCTTTTGCATGTATGTGTTTTTATCGACCATTATGTTATTTGTTTAAGTATTGTTCGCATAATTAGTTAGTAAAACAATGAAGAAGCAAGATGAAGAAGAAAGATAAACATAATTAATATATATATATATATATATATATATATATATATATATATATATATATATATATATATTTATAAATACATAAATTAAAAAAAAAAAATTACATTAATGAAAATGCAATTCTTATATTTTCATAGAGGATCTTATTCTCCTCTATCATATCCGTCCTCTCCTCCTTGGCTATTTGGAGGTTCCATTATTGATTGCTATATCGTCATATAGCCGCAATCGCCGCTCCGTCAAGCCATCTTCTTTGGCGTCCTTCAGTACGGATCGAGCATCCGCAAGGTAGCTCTTGAAACTTTTCTCAATATGGAGAAACCGGCGGATGAAACTGTTGTTGTTCTCGATCATAGTAAGAGTCTTAATGATGAAATCATTCATTTTGTTGGAGTTTGGAGTTTGTTTTGAAAGATTAAGTAGGGTTATTTATTTGGAGTTTGTTTTAGCAGTTAGGGTTTGGAGATGTATATATTGAGATAATGGAAATGTTAGTTGAGATAATGCAATGTATTTATACTAAGCAATGTGTGGGTTGAGTTGTTTTTTAATTAATATATATGTTAGGAAGTTGTGCCATGCATAATCATCATCATATCTCTCAATACTGCTTCAAATCTTATTACTAACCCTTCTCATTCCATATTGTCCGTTCATATGCACAGTGATGTTAGTAATAATGCATGCATCGGAATTATAACGGGCCGTAATTATGCATGCATCTAGTAATATTTAATTTTTTTTTTATTTTTTAAGAACAAACAACAACGGTTATTTACAAACAACCCGTTGTCTTTAGTTATAACAACGGTTTTGTATATTAAAACCCGTTGTTATAACTTTCCCCCCAAAATTGAGTCACACTTTCCACAACGGGTTTTTATACTTAAAACCGTTGTTAATATTTTTAACAACGGTTTCCTTAAGAAAACCAACCGTTGTTAAAACCTTTTACAACGGACGCTTTAACAACGTCCGCTTTTTTATATAACAAAGGTTTTTGACCGTTGTTATAGCCTGTATTTGTAGTAGTGAGTGCGCTCGGCCAAACCGGGGTACAAACCTTGTTACGTAGGGGAAGTGGGTGATAAATGTCTATCCACCGAATTCATGTTGATGAGGGTTGTATCGCAAAAGCGTGCCCAAGTTAATGTGAATTTGGATCATGGACACATTTATTCGAAATTTGGGTTGTACTCAACAAAAGTATTCTCGACCATAGCCGGATGTGTTTTGGGCTAAAGATAAAAATATTAATGTAATTTTATCGACCAAGAGTTCTAAAAGTAGAATCGATTAAAGGGTTAATCCACCGAGTTATATTGATAAGGGATGTATCGCCAAAGCGTGCCCAAGTTGATATGAATTTGGGTCTTGGAATCATTTATCAAAGTTGGGTAGAGGTCACTAGATAAATGCAATAAAACTTGTTTAAATTAAAATTTACGAGTATTATTATTATTTTAAAAATGACAAGTGTTTTATTCCTTCTATTTTTGTTTTGTAGACCACTTTTATTTCTCATAACAAACGGCCGCACCAAACAACAACGCTCACGCTCTCACTAATGTTTCATGGCTCTGAGCCTTCATGGATCGTTGTAAACTTGAAAAAAATGGGTCAAACTTTTCCGATTGGGATGCCCAACTCAAGCTAGCCACCCAAGGTGACGATAAGGTTCGTTACTTTATGGAGGCCTCTCCACCCGAACCTAATGCTAGGTCGAGTGCCGCAACAAGGGAAGCCTATGAAGCTTACCATAAGGAATCCGCCGCAATTAAAAATGTGTTAATTTTTGCGATGGAGGCGGATCTCCAAATGAGAGCTTTCAAAATGGGCACCGCTTATGAAATTTATTCTAAACTTGTGACAATGTTCTCACAAACACCGAGGATCGTCCAATATGAGGCGGCCTCGGCATTCTTTGATCTCGATTTTAAGGAGGGCCAAAAGGTTAGCCCTCACGTGCTCAAATTGTTGGAGCTAGTCGAGACATTGAAAATTCAAAAGGTTGAAATCCCCAAGGAGCTCATTGTTGATAGGATTCTTCACTCCTTATCCAAAGTCAAAGCATATGTGCAATTCCGGGTGAATTTCAATATGCAAGACAAGGACGTGTCTCTTGAGGAGTTGCACAAGTTACTTGTGCAAGCCGAAAGAGACATGGGGCTAAATGTTAGCCCACCTAAGGATGTGCTAAATATAAGCACTAAGAGCAAGGGGAAGTTCAAGAAGAATTGGAAAAAGGGTAAGAGGCAAGCTCCCATGAACACCAAGGCTAGGACTTTTGAAGCTAGCACTTCCAAACCCAAGAAGGGTCCTCTTGATAAATGCCATTATTTTAATGGTGTTGGACATTGGAAGAGGAATTGTTCCAAGTATCTTGGTGACATCAAAGCTGGAAAGATCACTCCAGTAGGTAAATGACTATCCTTTCTTTTATGTTTCTAATTCAACTATAGTATTTTGATACAAGTTGTGATAATGTATCCCCTTTTTATTGTAAATAAGGCCTCCTCCAAGCAAAGACAAGGGAAAAGAGAAGCAAGCTTAAGAAATCATGAAGGAGCTAGGAGTAGCTACCAATGAAGTTTGGCTTTTATTATTGTCTTTATTTTAATGTTATGGATTTTAGAACTATTTTGATTTCCGTGTTCGACATGGAAATGTGTGATCCTTTTAAACAATGGTTGTATTTTGGATTTTGGTGGCTTGGCTTGCAACCCAAGTCACCCCTTTTATCGTATTTGTTTGTTCTAAAAATTCGTCTTTATATGCTTGCACATAGAAACATATGAACATCTACTTAAAGTGATCCAATTGACAATTATAATGATAGGATTCATTATATGTCCACAAGCTTGAAACTTGTGTATGATCAATTATAATGTGATGTTGAGTTGATGAACTCTCCTAAAGGAATGTCAATTACCAAGTATACTCATCAAATCTAAAATCTATTAGTCAATCTATGAGATAGTCCTCCTTCTACTTCAAAATCATTATTTGTGTCTCATAAGCTATCTTTGAATATATAATGTATTTATTCTAAAGAAAGAGTGGGAGAAAAATGAAGACACAAAGAATACAAAGAATAATTTGTATGCTTGAGTAAATGAGATCTACGAAAGAAAGAATGATTTGTATACCAAAATTGATAGTATACATGAATAGATGAGATCTACAAAACAAAAGAGACCAAGTGAAGTAATCGAAAGAATATGTTCTTAAGATAACTACACGAGGAGACCAAAAGAAAGTTCTTGAATGAAAATGACTAAAGAAAAGTCTCAACAAGAGATTTTGCTAGTTTATGACCTAGATATAAATAGAGTTTCAATATTGATATTTACTTAAGAGTCTAAATGAAACAAAGTTGCATCCTTGAATATAAATGAGATTTATGATTAAAAGTTGCAAAGAAAGATATGCCGATGTCTACAAGAGCTAAGTTAATTGTTAACCACGCTAGTGTCGTTACTTAACCTCATTATGAAAATAAAATGGTTAAACCTCCTTCCGAAAAGGGTATTTTGAGAAGGACGTGTATTAAATGGGATTTCACATTTAAATAATGACATTGCTACGCATCATTATAAAAATGAATGAGTTAGAGATTAAAATCTCTTTCCATAAGTTTAAGATTGAAACCTTTTGAAAATAGGTATTTTGAAAAAATATGTTGGAAACATATATGGTTTTATCTTAATAACTTGGCAAAGCAAAATTGATTTCAATTCTTGAAATGTTTCGATTGAGTAGTCAAATACGAAACATGTGGAATTGAGTGGGAGTTTGAAATTATCATGTGAAGACATGAAATTTAGTGGGAGCAATCATCTTGTAAAATTTATAACTCATTACTCATTGAGAATGACGAGCTAGTACTGTCTTTCACAAAGAAGTATTTGAGTTTTCAATTCTGGATGAAAATGTACTAAGATGAATCCAATCACAACATGGGATGTTGGATTGGCATTGAGATATGCACATCAAATCAACGAGAAACGTAGGTTATTCATATCGATGAAAATGGAATTACCATAAGCAGTCACGGTCATTCATTGAACCAAAGAATGGTTGATTACATGTATAAAGATTACTAATGTTTCCGCCATTTGAATAATCATGCACATGTCCTATAATGAATCATATGCTGAAGAGCATGATGAGTCATTGGTAAGCTATATAAGAATCGTCATGAATTCTCGAGGAGGACTAATGAGCTATTCTAGTGTTTGATAGAACACTCTGTTATGTGACAAGAAGTTGCACATATTGAAGTTTCGAAAACGCGTAAGGATTTATGAAAATCCTAAGCTAATTAAGCTAAAAGGAGAAATAAGAAGTTTGAAAAGATACTTGGTTATAGTAAGAAGTTACTCAAAACTAGTATTTTCAAATTTGCTAGGACTTATGAGAAGTGCTAGGCTAATCATCTTGACAATTGTTGCAAGATCCTACAAAACATATACCTGGTACATTATGAGTTGGAAGAACACTTGACTAGTGCAAGTTATGTCGTCCACCATAATTCGTTTGTTATGTGATAAACAACAAGAAAGTTCTCTCAAAATAAAGAACCTAAACCTAGTTTGGGAAACTAGATATGTACTTGGTGAGATTCATGCTATGTAAGACAAACATGAAAATAAAGAAAAATGCAATTCAAGAGTTTGAACACATGGACACATGGTGTGTTAAACTCATGTTGCAAATGACTAGTGTTTACACACTTACAATATACATCACAAGGTGGTAATATGGTATTGACTACCCGAATGTAATGTCCACATTTGTCGTTTGAGTTATTATTAACTCACCTTATACTTTGTTACATCCAAACGGGTGGTAGAGACAATTGAACCCCGTTAAAGTGAACACGGATTAGCATTGTATTCGCCCATAGTCACTTACATGAGGTGACGTCTCGAAGTGACTAGAGTGTGATGCGATTGATGGTAATTTTAAGTGCCACGGAGTCATGTGAGATGACTAGTCGATCACATAGGCAGACTGTTAGGAACACTTTGTCGGGCTAATGACCGCTTATAGAGTTCTGGAAAATCTATATATAGCCTGGTCATGGCGAGAGCTACTATAGTATTCTAATGAGTCAATTCTTTGACTAAAGACTGTTCGCCTAAGGTGGCACAGTTTCAGATTAACTTTGATTTATGTTACTGCGACCTTCGTAAATGGGGTCAAATGGGCATATTTTGGGTTATGATGGCTGTGACTAATAGAAGGGAATAGTGTGATAGGAATTGTCCACCCCTTATCAGGGTTAAAACAATATCTCAGGGCCACTCGAGGAGTAATGAACTGGAAATGCGTGGCCACGCTCGGAAAGTATCTATGGTAGATAATTCTGGTCAATCAGTTATTCTCCAGATCGAGGAAACCACTCTCGATACGATCACTTGCAAGTACGACCCGAAAGACACCTTGCATTGAGTGAGAGATAGTAATAGGACAAGAGAATTGGTGATGCACACTTGTCGAGGACAAGTGGGAGATTGTTAGAATAAGTGTCCTACGACAATAATGCGATCACAACTGTCGATCATGATAATCACATGTTTAAATTTCATAATTAAGAATACACGTGGGAGTAATATTTTACAGTCGACTGGTCCACAAATATCGGTAATGATTGGCTGACTAGAGTTTGACATTACTGTCGTGCGACGGTGGTGATCAGTTTATCCCCTTAGGTCATACCTATAGGGAAACATTCTTAATTGATTATTTAATTAATCGTATGCCGATATGAGTTAATTAAATTGCTTAAAATTGACGGATGATTTGTGAGTAAAATTAACGTGTCTCATTATAATTCGATTAAATTAGATACGGTCTAAGTAATCAAGTTGTTTTATTACTTAGATTAAATTATTGTTTACGAAACAATTGAAACAGGTTGAATAATTTATTATAAATACAAGTCGTTGTAATTTAAAATTTGATAAACCATTTTGGAACAAGTAATCAAGAATTACTAGTTAAATTTTGTATATGACATATTTTATTAATATGTTGATTTTTAATATGTTAAAAATACATTATAGTGTAACATGTCATGTAACATGTGACACATGACAAAATTGACAAATGACAAAATAAAATGGACTACCCATTTTATCCTAAGTGTACCGAAATTATGGAGGGGTTTAGGGTTAATATTGTGTTTTATTTTTAAATGGAAACATAATGATTAAACCTAATATCTAGCCTTGCATGCCTAGTCTCACCTTGAGAAGAACAAGACCATGCATTGGCTCCCCTTAGACCACCCTCCCACCGGTTTTTCAACCAAGAGAAACCAAATGGATTCCTCTATTATTCATTCACTACTCTACTATTTTTCTAGTGTTAGAAAATAAGAATTACTCTCTACAATTTGTGAAATATTTTAGAGAATGAAAACTCATCAAAATCCTCTCCTCTTAACCGAAATAAGAGAGAACAAAATCAATTTTTGTGTCCAAATTTTAAGTAAGATTAGTATTATTACTAGCTCATAATAATATTAGTCATTAAGGGTGTTCCTTGGGTATAAACTTTTGGGAGAGATTCTTATTTGAATCTTAGTTCATCCATTGTTGGAAAGCTCAAGAACTAACAAGTAGGAGATCTTGTTGGTGCCCAATAAATCCGAAACACCAATGTAAGAAGTGACGATTTCTTCTCTACTTTGTTTTATGTTTGCATGCATAAGATCTAGTTATTATTTTATGACTAAATAATCACATTTGTATGAAATGTATAGAAAAGTAATTAATGAATCCTAACACTTATAATAACAAACAAATCTCTAGAGAGGAGGGTTTATTACTTCTTTAAAGAAGAGAATCTTAATTGATCTGCGGCGGCAATGACAATGATGACGATGACTGCGATGGCGATGGGGTAGGCTGGTGGTTGAGAGGAAGCTCAATGTTTGATGATATTATGTGGGGGAGGGGAAGCTCAGAGTATATATGTGTGAATAATACAACACTTGTAAGACCTTGTTTATTGGAAAGTAATAAACACGGTATAATAAAAACCGTTATATTTTGTTTCCAAACAGACAACGGTTTTGTTTGAAACCGTAATTTATTAGTACTATCTACAACAGGTTAGAAATAACCGTTGTCTGTAATATTTTCATTTTGTTTGATTTTCCCGCCAAGAAATAAAGCAACATTTTTATATACATAACAACGGCCTAAACCGTTATAACTGTACACGTCAAGAACAACGGTTTAGGTATAATCGTTTTACCTTATATTTCATTTTGTTTGATTTTACCGCCAAGAAATAAAGCATCATTTTCATATAGATAACAACGGCCTGAACCGTTATAACTGTACACGTCCTGAACAACGGTTTAGATATAACCGTTTTATTTAATAATTCAGTTTGTTTGATACGATTTTTCCTTAACCCGACCGTTGCAATAGCAAAAAATGTTTACTACAGCAGTTTGATATATAGCAGCAAGACAATAATTACACATGACGTAAGATATCTTGATTGGATTGGTGATATTTTCACGGCTACCGCGAACGTAAAACACTTGGTTTTCTTGTAACGCTAATATAAAAGGATCGTCCTTCTTTCTAACCTTGTCAAAATTTATTAATGTGAATCCTAAATTATCCTTTCTAACACCATTGTTGTTGTCAACCCACTTGCACCGAAATAGAGGTATCTCAAAATCCATGTAGTCTAAAACCAATATCTCTTGAATAACTCCATAATATTGCATTGTACCCAAAATAGGATTTTTATCCTTTGAACTAGCAAAGTATATTGCCTTAGAATCTACGCAAATTCCACTGTTTTGCATTGTGCTCGCCTAATCTTGAATGCGGGTGTAGAAAGTGTACCCATTGATCGCATACCCACTATAAAAAGTTGCACAAGCATCAGGACCGAAAGCGAGATGTCGTAGGCTGGTTGAGCAATCATCAATTGGGTTGTCATCATCATAAATAGTATCCTTAAACCAGTCACTAAATTGTTTGTATTGCTCATTTGCATACCACCTTTCGTTCTTATGAGGGTGTTTTCCCTTAAGGTAACTCTGGTGTTCCATACTGTAAGGCTGGACATGATCATCGTTAAATAGAACGTATGTATGAGCTCTATGTCGCATGTCAGATGACATATCCTTGGAAACACGACCCCATACACCTTTTCCATTCATCCAGTCACTATGACGATTCGTAGGAGCTCCAATTAACTCATCCAAGGAGAGGTACGCGTAAGAATACGAAAGAGCTTCATCGATAATTGCTCGCTCAGCAATACACCCCTCTGGACGATACCTATTAGATGTGTAATCCTTGTAAACTTTCATCAATCGTTCGAATGGGTACTGATATCTCAAATACACTGGCTCGAGATAAAAAACCTCCTGGACTAGGTGGACAGCCAAATGAACCATGATAGTGAAAAATGAGGGATGAAAATACATTTCAAACTGACAAAGAATGGTGACGAGGATCTCCTGCAAAGTTTCCGCTTCATCGGGATCAATGACTTTACTGTAGATTGATTTGAAGAAATAGCAAAATCTAATTATAGCATGTCGAACCTTTGGAGGTAGAATGGAACGAACGGCCGCAGCTAGTAGTTGTTGGATTAATGTATGACAGTCATGTGACTTTAAACCAGTATGTTTTAGGTCCTACAACGAAACAAGGCTTCTAATATTAGATGAATAGCCCTCTAGCACCTTTATACCATGCAAGCATTCACAAAACTCTTTTTTCTCCTTTTTTAAAAGAGTATGAGCTGCAGGCGGCAAAAAAGTCCGATTTCCTTTTGTTTTAGCTACCAGCTCGGGCCTAATAACCATCTCAACCATATCACCTCTAGCTGCCTTATTGTCTTTTGTCCTACCCGGAACATTCAGCAGAGTATTGATTATATTATCACAAACGTTCTTTTGAATGTGCATAAAATCTAGGCAATGTCTAACCGGGAGGTAACGCCAGTACGGAAGTTTGGTAAAAAATATGGTTTTTTTTTATAACCACGAGTAGAAAACTTAGGTCCCTTCTTCTCATACGTTATCTCAATATCTTTCACTTTCTCATACACTTCATGACCATTCAAAATCAGAGGACTCTCACGTTGCTCAGGACACCCATTAAACGCCTTGTGAAGCTTACGATAGTGATGATCAGGGCTTAACTATCGATGATTTCTCCTATACACATGCTTGCGAGAATGCTTCAAATATTCTGATTCAACATCCTCCCCCCCTCCCCCCCCCCACAATGGGCAAGCCTCCTTCCCATGTACAGTATGTCCAGAAAGATCGCCATAAGCCGGAAAGTCAATTATTGTACACAATAACATAGCTCTCAGATTGAAACTTTCCTTCTTATAACCATCAAACACTGGTATCCCTCTTTCCCACAGAATCTTCAGATCATCTATAAGTAGTTCCAAATACACATTTATGTCATTTGCAGGTTGTCGAGGGCCATATATCAACAAATACAACATCAGATACTTCCGTTTCATGCAAACCCATGGGGGCAAATTATAGATGGTCAACACAACTGGCCAAGTACTGTGTTGGGTACTCATGTTTCCATGAGGGTTCATTCCATCTGTGGAGAGCGCTAGATGCAAGTTCCTTGCTTATTTGGCGAAGTCGGGATATTTAACGTCAAACTCTTTCCACTGTTGACCATCCGCTGGGTGTCTTAACTTTCCATCTTCAATCCTTCCACTATTATGCCAAGTCAATATTCTTGCATCTTCTTTATTCAAATAAATCCTTATGAATCTTGGTATTATTGGAAAGTACCACAACACCCTAGCTGGGATCCCTTCCTAGTCTTATAACGCCATACAGAGCAGTGCGGACAATATGATAATTTCTCATAATCTTTACGGTACAATATGCAGTCATTGGGATAAGCATGTATTTTTTCATATTCCATGCCCAAATATCTAATCATTTTTTTAGCCTCGTATGTCCGATTCGGAAGAACATTACCGTCAGGAAGCATGTGACATAGCAAAGCTAGAAGATCCATAAAACTCTTATCACTCCACCCTTTTGCCCCCTTCAAGTTATATAACTTTACCACCGTAGACAATTTGGTATACTTCTTACAATCAGTAAATAAAGGTATTTCAGATTGACTCAACTTCTCAATTAAATCATCAGCATTTATTTCCCCATCACCGGTAGCTTCAAAATCATCAAATCCATCATCTTCAGCAAACTTCTCACCTAAAACAACTTCAGGTGTAGGTGAACCATTGTTTACACACACATCATATGCCCCATCCCCTATATCTAAACCAGCAGCTTCAGGTGTATGATTATTTACCTCTACATCAGATTCCACATCCTCATCCTCTAATTCTCCATGAAAAATCCAACGCCTAATATTACCACATCTATTACAAGGGCAGAGGATTACCTTTTTTAAGCTATAAAGATTAATGACGGCGACGACGACAAAGATGACTTGTTCACCATCAGTCATTTTATTATTAATACCTTTGAAATTTCATTTATTTTTAGGGTTGCATAATCTAAGACGGTTCTTATAAGTACCGTTGTAATTGTGCAAGCATGCATGGGGTGAATAATGGTCAAACAACCAATAATAATAGGGCATGCATTAGTAAACTAAAATCACAAACTTTTCAATTTTCACAGTGGATTTTTTTTTACAACGGTTTTAAGAAACACCGTTGTTAATTGGTGTAATATGACAACGGCTTTAAAATAACCGTTGTTGATATATGTAATATGATAACGGCTTAACAAAGAACCGTTATCATTTTGTCTTATTATTATTATAACGGTTCCAATTCTTATTATCTTATTATGCCGTTTACATTATTTTTTATTATTATAAGTTGAAAGTTAGTCATTATAATATTTTATTTGGTGGATTGCATTTGAGTGTAAGGACTTAATTAAAATGTAGTAACAAATAACATAAATAACTAAACTTTAATTCAAACAACCACCATAATCAAAATACAACTCATAATGTCAGATAATAATTAAGGACATAATTAGAATCTGATGAAGAATTAGGATAGTCTTCATGCCCAATTTCGGCATAGATCAAGTCGTAGATCGACTCTTCATCATCAGCGGGCAGCGCAGGTGGAATGGCCTCTTTCTTGCATGACATAGGCATGGTGGCAGGAATGTGATGCCTCCTGTAATGTGTCAGCAGACGATGATCAAGATGGGTCACAACTCATAGATAAGGGCCCTTTTGTTTAGCATCCGAATAGAAGTCCTCTTTCCCCGCATCTTACCCCGCAAATCTAGCCCCTAATTTTCTTGCCTGACGAAAACTATCATGGCAGTTGGCTTCATCAAACTCGATAAAAGCGAAGCCTACAAAACCTTGCTTGTTTGTAGACACAGGGTACACTTTTTAACCACAGTGAAACCGGAGTCAAGAAGCATTTGCGTCAACCACCCAAAATTAGTGGTTAAACCCTTTCAATTCCTATCATAACGAACCGGGAGATTATGGAGAAAGTAAGTAAAATGCTGTGCGTAACGATAACGTGATTGTAGCTCCGATACACCAGCCATATTGTTTTTAGAGAGAAATTTAGAGAGAAATTAAAGAGTAAATGATTGATAATTTAGATTTTGACCTAAAACATTATGAAGACATATTTATAGAATTATTTTGGTCAAATTGAATATTTATTAAAGTTCTGATAAAGTTTTGCATGCAGTGGTCAAACTGAGAAATCTAATCAAATAGTGACAACGCTTGAATTGAAAAACTGTTCTTCCATAATTAAAAATGATAACGGTTACAAGAAACCCCTATCTATAACATAACAATGGGTACCACAAACCATTGTTGGTGCTAATTTAGTAACGGTTTTCGAAATGTCGTTTTCTTAAACTGGTAACGGTTGTCTAACAACCGTTGATAAGAGCGATTTTATAACGAGCTTTTGGAAACCGTTAAACCTTTTTTATAACGGTTTGTTAAGTAGCCGTTGTCACATTATAATAACAACGGTTTTTGTGGGAAACCGTTATTCTCATTATCGCGGTCTAGGTTTTCGCCAATATTTAGAAAACGGTAATCTAAGTGTCGTTATTAAATGCATTAAACCGTTGTGATATGCTCCTTATTGATTGCCAGATTTGGCGTAGTGCTGGGATTGATTCACCACGAGTCGTTTAGAGTCTTCCGCTGTGTTATCAAATTTTGTTGCTACTTCGTTGGTTTTTGGTTTTGGAACAGATGTATCATACTTTATAGTTTTTGGGTTTTGATGTATTCACTTAAACTATCTATTTAAAGTACGTTCCCTTATGGTCTATTTGATATTCATTGCCTCGGGTAACCCAGATGGTAGAACTTTCATGCATTAGGTGGTCTTGGTAAGACACCTTGGTGTATGGGGGTGTTGCAATAAGTCACGTTCTTACGTGTCTAATTTAAGCTTAGTCACGGGTACGAGTTAGAATTTCGGCAACATTTCGTTACTATAGCTAAATCCCATGCAAAAAGGGTCCTAGAGGACCAGTCACAAACTGAAATTCCGACATGATAGCAAGTTTCCCATCGTCCAAGGGTGCCAAAACATCAATTTTTATTGAAAACCGAATAGTATAAGGTCATGTTCGAGCCTTTTGAAGTAGTTTAGCAAATATCGTCTTATTTCACTCTCAATGGTCAATAGTATAAGGTCTAGTTTTATTGAAAACCGAATAGTATAAGGTCAAGTTTTCCATCATGCGTACATGGTTATGCTCCTAACATGGTCAATTACGCATTTCTAATATCAATTTCAAGGGGCGAATTCATTTGAGGCAAAACCCCAACTTTTTCGAGATTTTAGGCATAAAAAAATATGATTTTCTACCCCCAAATTCAAGCACAAATGCAAATTAAAAACAAATACGGGATACATACCTGGATTGCTCCTGATTTATGGCGGTTTTTGATCAAGTTTTGACGAAATTTGGTTGGGATTTTGGGTGGTTTTTGTTAGCTTCATATACCCCTATTAGACTCATCTAATGCATTTTATAAATTACCCATAATTTATATTTATGTGGATCAAGTGCATGCATAATAATATATTGAAATAAGGAAGAAAATCGAGTTTCCTTACATTGTAAATGTACCGAATTTTAGGCAAAAGTAAGGTCTCCTACCTTCACTTGTTCTTGAGCTTAATACATTGGAATGATCCTCCATAAACTCAAACTTTCAAATTAGAAAGTCTCCTCTTCATTGCACCCAAGACAATATGCCCTTAATACTAATATATTAATTAACTAGATTAATATACTAGTTTTCCTTAAAATAAAATTCTAATAATATAGTAGTTACTACACTAGTAATAAAGAGGAATTATTAGAATTTAGTTTGAACGGGTTTTAGATCTAAAACTTATTTTAGAGAGATGGGAGTATTCTATCATCAAAAATGATTTTCATAAGTATATGTGTAGTAAAAATGAGAGCCAAGCTCTCCTTTTACGTATGGGAGGCCGGGTAGGAGGGTGGAGAAGGCCAATGCATGGCCTTCACCTTTTGCTTTCTCTATTATAAAAAACATAGGTGTTAAAGGCTAGCTTTTAGGTAATTATTGTGCTTGTTTTATACTTAAAATAAAACATCCACTAGCCCCAAAAACCCTCCATTTTTTCCGGTCCATACCATAATATGGTTATCCATTTTATTTTGTCAATTGTAACATTATCACACAATATATCGCAAGTAGCATGTATCATGTTATTAATTAATTTAGTGCATATTTAACAATTAAATATCATTATATAAATTAATTAA
Organism: Silene latifolia; assembly: GCF_048544455.1. Classification (NCBI taxonomy): domain Eukaryota; kingdom Viridiplantae; phylum Streptophyta; class Magnoliopsida; order Caryophyllales; family Caryophyllaceae; genus Silene; species Silene latifolia. The sequence continues at coordinate 55,783,564 of NC_133536.1, forward strand.
ATTACAAATAACAAATTGTCTAGTAATTCATAATTACACGGTATAAAATGGGTCATGTTAATATAGTTCACAACATCTTGTAATTATAATTAACTATTCATATTTATCTCAATTGTTTCATAAACAATAATCAATTTTAGTAATGAAAACATTTCAATTACTAATATGAATCTTATTTAATCAAATTACAATAAGATACTTATTTTTACTCACAAAACAAATTGTTCAATTTTAAGGAATTAATTAACTTGTATCATTATACAATTAATTAATTAATCTATTAAGGGAATTGTCCTATAGGTTTGACCTTAAGGGATCAACTGATCACCACCGTCAAACGACAGTAATATCAAACTCTAGTTAGCCAATCATTACCGATTAATGTTGATCAGTTGACTATATAATTGAATCATCCCATACGTATTCTTATTATGAGATTTAAACATGTGATCGCAGTATTGTCGAGGACACATACTCCAACAATCTCCCACTTGTCCGAGACAAGTGTGCGTCACCAATTCTCTTGTCTTATTACATCATCTCCCACTCAATGCAAGGTGTCTTGCAGGTCGTACTTGCATTTGATCATATCTTGAGTGGTTTCCTCGATCTGGAGAGTAACTGTCTGACCGGAATTATCTACCGTAGATACCTTCCGAGCGTGGCCACACATTTTCAGTTCACTACTCCTCGAGTGGCCCTAAGATTTTAGATAACCCTGACAAGGGGGTGGACAATTCCTATCGCACTATTCCCTTTGAATAGCCACAGCTCATCATGACCCAAAAGATGCCCATTTGACCTCAGTTATGAAAATCGTAGAGCATAAATCAAAGTCACTCAGAAACTGTGCCACCTTGGGCGAACAGTCTCTAGTCAAATAATTGACTCAAAAGAATACTATAGTAGCTCTCGCCACGACCAGGCTTTATAAAAATTACCAGAACTCTATAAGCGGTCACTGTCCGACAGAGTGTCCCATACAGTCTGCCTATATGATCGACTAGTCATCCCATATGACTCTATGACACTTGAACTTGCCATCAATCGCATCACACTCTAGTCACTTCGAGACGTCACCTCATATAAACAACTAGGGGAAAATACTATGTTAATCTTGTTCACTTTAATAGGGTTCAACATTGTCCATACAACCTATTTGGATATAACAAAGCAATAAAAGAGTTTTTAATAAAACTCAAATGATGAATGGATTATCACATATGTAAAATTGATACAATATCAATTACTACATAATCTATAATCCATATTCCATTTTGTATATAATTGCGCATTTCAACTCAATTGAAATGACATGACTTATCATGTTAAGCCTGTGAAAAAGCCTTTGGTTAGTAAGTCTCAGCAACACTTTGAACTCTTCCTAACCTTAATATATACTATTTCCCATTGTTATGTATAATCTTGTATTATGAGAACTTTTTGAGTACGTGTCTAGATCCAATATGGACATAGGCTCTCTTACCTTTGAATAACTCCCACTGTCCTCACAGTGTGTAGGGATAAGACCTTCGGTTATTGGAACGAACTACCATAGTTCCTCCAATTCATAAAACCTAATCCTAATATCATCCCTTCCTTCTTGCATATCTCATTATTGCAAGTGTACTCAATTTCCATTGTGTATATCTCATTGTTCAACTACCTAGGACGTTTCTAGCAGATATCCTCCTTAAATAATATAGCCAAGATGGTTCTCTAACCATCCTTATGTGTTTAGAATATGGTTTTTGTGTAACTCCTTGCACATAAATCCATCTCAATTCTAAATGCTTAGCTTCATATCTTTAGTACTTCTTGAGTACTAACTAATGAACTATGTGGCGATATAGAGACTTCTCTCAAAGATTCGATTTATAACTTCTCGTCATACTCCAATTATACGAAGTTTAAGAATGGTTATACATCTTAGCGTAATGAATTAATCCCGCAGCGAAAGCATGTGGATTCAATTTCTACATGTTCAATACTTTTGAACTTGTCAAGATTCTTATTAACATAAGAATATTCATTTTACGCTAATATCCTCTTAGAACTATCTTTATAGGTCTGGATACCTTAGAGATGTATTATTCTTCTTCTAAGTCTTCCATCATTCACAATGATCAATATGTCCCTTACATATAAGACTAGTAACACCACATTACTCCCACTAAACTCCATGTATAAACAGAACTACTCGATAATTCGAGAAAAGTTTATCACATGATCAAAACATACAATTCAACTCCTTTACTTCTACTTAAGACTTCTTCTTAAGTTTTCATCCTACCTTAGGATAGTTGCAATTTTCAAAACTCATGCAAGATGATTTTTAAATCCAACCATAAAATCCAATTTTTTTTTTTAAAATCCGAATTTTAATGAAGCGATGTTGTTACGAGCAAAAACCCTTGGCCACCAATCAACCAAGCTAAATAAACATTTTCATGTTTATTCTCATTTCGAACTCTTGTGGAGTTGAGACTAGATAAAGCATCTTAATAAGTTACAGGATTGTTCATGACTTCTGTCAACTTAGATTTTGAAGAAATATTTACTGATTTTGACCAAGAAGGAACATCTTCCTACGTCTTATTCTCAGTTTGTGGCTCTTGAACATTTTCTCCCACTCTGTCTTTAAGAAATAATCTTCTTTTCTTTAATAGACAGTGATACGTGCCTAATGTATAGTCTTTTTGGCCTATTTCAGCACGTATTTCTATGCATTTATATACTGTTTTTATAGTATTTTGCCCCGAATTGGCTACTTTGGTGTATTTTGTCCTTTTTGTAGGGATAATCGCGGAAGTAGCAGAACCATGCTCCTTTTCGTCCTTTTTGCATGCATTTAGAGGAGACGGGATTGTCCCAGAGTGAGATGCTGCACTTAGAAGTGTCGTTGCACGCATTACGAAGCATTTGGGTGAAGACGTGAGCTGAATTGAAGACCCAAGTGGTCTATCGAGCTGATTGGTGGTCTATCGAGCAGTTATTTGGACGATCGAGTGGTCCCTAAGCTCCCCAAGACTCGATCGAGCTATTCCTTACTCGATCGAGTAAGCTGCATTTGACCAAGTCCTCGATCGAGAACCCTGTTGGTCGATCGAGGGACTTCTGCTAAGACATTGGTCGATCGAGTGGTTTTGCCTACTCGATCGAGAGGATTTCGACATATTGGGCTTTAATCAGTCCGTGTTTTATTCTTTCCGCATAAACACTTAGGGATTTTTGGCTATTTAACCTATGTTTTACTAGGTTATTAGGCATTCATTCCTTTTACTATTCTTTTTACTATCTTTTCTACTATTATTCACATTAGAACTACTGCTACTTTTTCCTACGTTACTCTTCTCCTTTCACTGTTGCTTGCATTTTGGGATTATTTCACTCGGACTCGGTTGTTCTTTACGCCGGAATCGCTTAGATTGTAATCTCCTTTCTACTCTTAATAATAATTAACCTTCTTGTTGTTTTAATTCTTGTTTATGTTAGCATTCTTCCTTGCCCTAATTTCTATCATTGCTTTTTATTATTATTTCATTATGTCATCTGCTGGGAATTTGTTTGCTGTTAGTTTTATTACGAATATGAGTAGCTAAACCCTTTCATGTTGGGATTAGGGGATCTGCGGTAGAATAATGACGACGTAGTGAATGAATTAGACGAATTGACATAAGAGACTCTGTCACTATAGCAATATAACTGTAATTCTCGACCTAGTTGAGTGCACGCTTCTATGTCACCCATTAACCTGGCTACAATTAATCCTGGATCGAAAGATTGGACTAAATAGGCCTGCTATAAACAGTAGACTACCCTAATGAGGACGAAAGTTAAGTTAGTGGTATTTTAGGGTGGGAAGTGGACCGAAAGGACCTTCTAATATCCGTCTCGCATTAGTTCGTTTGAGTCATTTACTGCTAAGTTGTTGAGCTACCGTAGTGAACCGAATTCCCGACATGTCCCCCTCTTATTGATAGTTTTAAATTATTTTTCCTGCTTATCTGCTCTTGCCTTATTTCTCTTCTTTTCAACTCCGTAGTTAGAACCAAAAATTTAATCAAACCCAATTGTTACCATAGGATTAGAAATTGATAGCTGTAGTTACATTACCTCCCTGAGGATTCGATACTCGACTGCCTCTACTACATTTTTAGTTGAGACCGTTAGGTTTTATTTTTGACAGGTACGCGACAGACGTGTCAAATTTTGGCGCCGTTGCCGGGGAGGCAATTGTTTAATTACTAGCTGTTTTATTTTTAATTCTTCTTTTAGTTTAAGGAACATCGTTCCTTAGACTATTCTCATATCTTGTCTGTAGTTTCGTCTTATGCGCAGGTCGCAAGGTGGTCCACTACTGCCTTTTGATCCCGAGATTGAGAGATCTCTGCACGTAAAAGGGAGACTACTATTTCAAGAGCAACAGGCAGAGGAAGAGCCTAGTTCTCGCGGCAGTTTTTACGAGAACGAGCTTTTCGAAAACAATCCGCCGTCTTCTCCAGTTTCCGATTTATCACTTGAGTCTATCACTTTCCCAGAATTTCCCGAAATGGCTGAGGAAGCAACCGTTGCTAGTCACTCCAAGCCCACGGCTGACAATCTCTATAAAGGGTTCGAATTACCAGGAGATGCTAGGAAGTTCGAACCGAAGCCTTCTTACATTAGCATGGTCGAGAAAAATCAGTTCGGGGGAGCTGCGAAGGAAGATGCAGCTCAGATATGGAGACCTTCATTGACTATCTTTGCTCCATACCTCCTCCGCCGGGCGTGACAATGGATCGATAAAAGAAACCATGTTCATCTTCTCACTCCGCGATCCGCAAGGGAGTGGTACAGGGATTTGGACCGAGCTGCTCACGCCATAACGGATTGGAATTCGCTAGCATTGGCGTTCTATAAGAAGTACTTCTCTGCTTCGAGAACCATAGCCATCAGAGCTCAGATAACCAGTTTCAAACAAGGGCCCGACGAGAACTTCCACGAGGCATGGCTTCGATTTAAGAAACTAGTGCGAACCATACCGCACCACGGTTTCGAAAAATGGAGTCTGTGCAACCATTTTTACAATGGTTTATATGATGATCAGAGGGCTATACTAGATGCGGCAGCCAACGGTCGATTTTCTGACAACTTGGGGCCGACAAAGGGATGGAAAATCATAGATGATTTAGCCACTCATAGGGCTGAATACGGGAATTCAAGGGGAAACCAAAGGAGAGCCGTTGAATCCTCTTCAGTGGCCGCACTAGAAGCCCTTACTGCTAGGTTCGACAAGTATGAACTAGGGGGAGCTTTCAAGCCAGGGATGTACCAGGTTAATGCTATGACAGACGGTCCTTTCGTCTGTACGAGGTGCGGGGTAGATGGACATGTCGCTGATTATTGTCCTAGTCCTTATGAGCAATGTGCTGCCTTTCAACACTACAGGCAAAACAACACTCATTACGAGCCGAATATCCACCCCAATTTGAGGTGGAGTAACCAGAACAACGTGCTTAACCCCACCGCTCCTCCGAACCAGCAGCAGCAGCCTTATATTCCGCCACACCAGAAGCAACAAGGCTATCAGAAGCCTCCGTCCTTCAACCCTCCTAACCAAGGTGCTTCGTCATCTAGTGGGGTGAGTGAGATAGGTGAGTTAAAGTCCATGATGCAGTCCATTGCAAAGCAATTACAACAGAAGGACACGGCATTCAAGGCACTTGAGACTCAAGTTGCTCAACTGGCTGAAAATCAATCTTCGAGGAAGCCCGGTCATTTGCCAACTCAAAATGACAAGAACCCAAATGAGACGGTGCATCTGATAGAGTTGAGAAGCGGTCTCTCTTATGAGGGACCAGAAATGAAGAAATCAGACCTGGAAATAGCTGTAACTGATGATGAACAGTGCTCTGTTAAGAAAAAGGGGCTCACGACGAAGCAGTTACTCGATCGACTGAAATCAGGTGTTCGATCGAGTGGAAATGGTGAAGAATCTGGTCGATCGAGTAGTCACTCTGCTCGATCGAGTGAATCGAAGTGAAGATGGTCGATCGAGTGGGGATGTTGCTCGATCGATGAAGTTCTTGAAGAAGGTGCTCGATCGAGTGAACACATTGCTCGATCGAGTAATACTGATGACGGGAAGCTTATTCGAGAGCCTGCTAGTGCTAGTGCTCGTTTAAGCGAGGAATTACCGAAAGGCCTCGTTCGAGAGGTAAGAAGCGTCAAAGGATACCGAACTGCTCAGGAAGACACTTTGGAGGCGAGAAACAAGGGACTCGAGATTCCATTCATGTTCCCTTCCGAGGCGAGGCTGCAGAATACCAAGATTAATCAACAGTTTAGCAAATTTGTTGAGCTTTTGAAGAGTTTGGAAGTTTCCGTGCCGTTCACTGAATTGCTGACCAAGGTACCCTCTTATTTAAAATTTATGAAAGAGATTTTAGCACGTAAGAGGACCATTAATGATAATGAGACCGTAGCTTTGACTGAGATGGGGTCAGCCCTGTCTCAAAATAAGCTACCTCTTAAGCAATCGACCGGGTAGTTTTTCGATCCCTTGTCACATAGGTATGCAATTGATTGATAATGCGCTATGCGATTTAGGCGCTAGCGTAAGTGTTTTACCTTTGTCTCTAGCTAAGAGACTTGGTGTGACAAAACTGAGTTGCACCAACATGACTGTCCAGATGGCCGACCGTAGTTTATCACGGCCACTAGGTGTAGCGGAAGACGTACCTGTTCGGATCGGGAAGTTCTTTATTCCCGTCGATTTTGTCGTCCTAGATATCCCCGAAGATGTGCACACCCCTATCATTTTAGGGAGACCATTTTTGTCCACCGCCGTGCAAGTAATAGACGTCGGGGAAGACTTTGACCTTCCAGGTAGGGGACGAGGAGCCGACTTTTCATCACCCAAGTTCCGGAGGGCTCCCATGCAAGCTCACCTTGCAATGCCCTTTCTTCTCGTTGACCCTATTATTGACACTCCGGTGAAAATTTGGAGAATATTGTCTGTTATTGCTAACCCTCCGCCTCATACCGAGAGCAAAAAGGAGGAAAAATCGTCTACATTTTCCTTACTGCAGTACAGATGAAGGCAAGAAAGAAGTTGTCAAAGGACGTGGTACAACCATTATCAATCGAATCGGAGCCAAGGATGCCAAAGAGGATGAGGGGCGAGAACGAAGCGCATTCGCACCTACATAGACTGGAACTATGTTCCACCTCCTCTTGCGAACAGTAATTCAAGCTCATGGAAATCCAAGAGGACAGTCAGTATCGCTGAAGTGACGTCCTCCAGTCAGAAGCCCACGAAGGGGCTACTGAAAGTTAATGGGAATTAAACGGGGAAATGCCCCGTGTAACAAATTGTAATAGATATTCGTTTGAATTTCTTTGAATTTAATTTTTACGTTTTTAATTAGGACAATTAGTTTAGACAATTTTTAGCATAGACTAAGACTATAGACTGTTTTCTGCATATTTGGTATTTTGGGATGTGTTTGGACGTGTTTTATGCAGGTTTGGGGAAATGCACGCATTTCGAGGAAATAAAGACGGAAACCCAAGAGTCAACGAGAAGAAGCCCTCGATCGAGCACTTTTTGTACTCGATCGAATGGCGATTGGGTCGATCGAGCTGGCTGGTTACTCGATCGAGGAAGACCAAAAGGAAACAGGTCGATCGAGAGGTTTCGTATTCGATCGAGCAGAGGGACATCAAAAACTCCTCGATCGAGTGATTAAAACCACTCGATCGAGTGGAATGAACAGTGAACGACGGGAGTTTTTCTTCTTAAAACTCTTATTTTCCTAATTCATTTTCATTTTACCCCTAATTTCGTCTAACCCCCTCCTTAATGTGCGACTGATTTCACCCCCAAATCCCCAATTTTATCACTAGCACTTGATTCTTCAATAACCCCTTATTTTCCCCCTCTTTTATGCTCGTTTTCTCGGTTTTTAAAGGGGATTAGGGTTTGCGGTTTTTCAATCGAAAATCCGCCTTGGTTGATTGTTTCTGTTGAAGTTTAATTGCTTTGTAGGTTAATCATCATCAAGTAAGTGTTTTCTTTCACACTCTTTGCATATTTTCTTCATTTAATTCGAATTTCCTTGAGGTGATTGAATTAGGGTTCGAAAATTCCTTGCCTAGTCGAATTTATTCGATTAAATTGTGTTTATTTGCCCTCGATTAGCTTGTTGATGATGTTTTCGCAATTCCTCGCTGTCTCTACATGTTAAATTCGAATTTTGCGAAATTTCCGCGATTAGGGTCCCTGTGAGTCGAATGTGTCGACTGTCAGACGGTTTTCTGTTGCCTTGCTTGCTTAACTTCAGTCCATGCTTACTTAATACTGTTGTTAATTGCCGTTACCGTCCCCTATCGCCTTTATATGCTGTGAATTCTTTGGGAATCTCGCGCTGTGAGTGATTATTTTCGACTGTTAGGAGTCTTACGTGTTCCCTCGTGTGGCTTTCATGCTATGTTTACTCCTCTAGCAGTCATTATTTCATCATATTATCACCACTCACATGCCGCTCTTCGAAATTTTTGAGGAATTGTTTGGTTTTGTATGCTGTACGTCGATTGTTTCGACCAATAGGGCTATCCTTTTTTGCTGTCACATGTTGGTTAGGGGTTGTTTTAACCACGGTTAGCAGCATCTTCTCTTATTCGTGCCCTTTGATACAATGCAGGATGGACGCGAGTTCTTTGCCTTCTACCAGTACGTCCTCCAGCTCGTCCAGCTCGTCCGGGAACGAGTCAGTGGTCCCTGCTGTCACCACTACTGCCCTGGTAACCACTATAGCTCCTGCCGTTACCACCACTCCTACCAGGCCTTTCTCTTTGCTGGACTGCGGATTCAGGCCCCGTTTCCAGCAGCCTGGTATGCTCCCACCGAGGCCACACCCGCAGGCTAGCCAGTTAGCCGTCACTTCCAGCCCTTCTGAGGCTGTTGCTACGGGGGAGAGCGCACTCACACCTCTACCGAAGATGCCCACGGTACGTTTCACTTCAGAGGCTCACCGGAAACGGTTAGTCACTTTACTTCGTTGCCCTCTCTCCCCCACCCGTTTCCTTGCGCGAGCTGACCTAGAGACCTTAGGCATTTATGAGGAGGTCTGTAGTTTGTTGAACGGGACGGGTATGTCGGGTCTGATTACCATGCAGGAGGCTACCATTCGTACCTCTACATACGAGTTTTTTAGCTCCTACTCTTTTGACACCGACTCTTACCAGGCTGACCACTCCAGTTCATGCATTCACTTTCGACTCCGCAACGAGTCGCATCACTGGACCTTGGCCAAGTTTGGGCAGGTTTTGGGACTAGTTAGTGACGGTCCCACTGCCCCACCTCGAGAGCTCCTTCAGCCACTTTGGGCTGCGCTCTCTCACACCCCCTTCCAGACACGGAAGGGAGCTCATGTTCACCTACCTGCGCCCCGTTACTACTTGCGTCTGCTAGGAGAGACCATTTTTGGGCGCCCTGAGCCCAATAACGTGACCAACACTGAGCTAGCGATTCTCGCGGGGTACCTCAACATTGTCTACGGTACCCCGTTTGTTCTAAACATTGCCTATCTGGTAGCTCAGCATTGGAACGGAATTGGGACTCGGGTCAAGACCGCAGTCGTCTGCGGCGGGCTGGTGACTAGGATTGCCTGCCACCTTTACCCCAGTGAGCCTGGACTCACTGCACCTGATCAGATGGCTCACCTTGACCTGGAGGCCATGGCAACATTGACCTGGTTCCCGAAGGCGAAGGGGAGTGCGAGGACGTGGAAGATCTGTGGTTCCACGTCTGTTACCTTGCCGTGCTCTACCCTTCCCCCACTTTTACCGTTCTCATCTGCTGCTGAGGGAGCGAGGCCACCTCCACCTACCTACCACCTTACCTTCACCCCTCCTTCTTCTTCTAAGAAGAGGAAGCGGGAGGCCGGAGCATCCTCTAGCTCTCAGGCTCAGACTCAGGCCCAGGCTTGACCGACACCCACGCCTCAGCCTACACCCACACCCACTCAGACTCATACTCCACCTCCACTTGACCCTCCTTCTGGTTCGGTTTTTCCGGCCAATTTTGTCTGCCCTCCTGTCTTAGAGGCGCCCGAGGTCATGGACCAAGGGCGTCGTGATGCCGCGCTTTCGGATCTGTGCAGGTACACTACTGAGATGAGACGGGATATGGCTTTGGCTGTATTCCCGCTCTACGAGTTCCACATCCGAGCCCGACGACCGACTCCAGAGGGGTGGCCGCATCCTTCCTTCTACCGATACCCAGCGGACGGGTACCCTCCACTACCTTCTGACTCAGAGTCGGAACCGGAGGAGACAGAGGTAGCACGAGAGGTGCGGTTACGGGCAGAGCAGGCGGCACAACGAGCTGCCAGAGAGGAGGAGAGTGACCCTCCGTTCGTACCCGGTCCGGAGGATCAGGATGGAGATGACTGAGTCTCCCCCTTGTTTGTTCTTTGGTTTGGGAGACGGTTTTGTTGAGTCGGAGTACCGAGAGATAGCGGTGCCGACGACGAGTAGTTATCGGTCTACTCACTTCCCAGTTTTCGGCTGGTTTGGGGAAGTTCGTGTTTTGTATGTCCTCTCACTCTTTTTATTTCGTCTCCTTTATTTTTATTTTATTGGTTGTATACCCCCATCCCCCATTTTTCTGCTGGTGTATGCTGGAGGACAACGAGGGCGTTGTCCGTTTTGGTTTGGGGAGGGTATTGCATCCTTTTGAGTCTGCATCTGCATTTGTTTTGCATTCACGTTTAATTTTCCAGTTTGCATTTGTTGTTTATTTTCAAAAAATCAAAAAATCCATAAAAATTAGAAAATGTTAAAAATTCAAAAAAAAATTTCACGTTTATTTTTGCATTTAGGTTGAGTCGGAACGGTAGATTCCCATGATGATAATGCACTATGACTTGTCTTTCACTTAAGCCTTGCACTTTATTGATGGTTTTTAGCTTTGTCATACGCATAATCTACGAATTTCTGTTCAAATAATAGCTGACTGTTTAGACTTGACCTGATAAATTGGCAAACTACTTAAAAATTCCGAGTTTTAGAGCCATAACTGGTGCCATTTATGACCAGTTCATTAGGAATTTTGAGAGTAGTACTCCTTGCATAGCATGTTCGTCTCATTTGCACATTTATGACATTCAATTTCTCGTCAAATGCACATATTCGGGTCTGCGGTTGGTGTCACATGCAGGGAGGGTCTTGCAAATTCCCCTTTCTTACATCCTTCACCCATTTAGCTCCACATTGACCAAAACTTGCCTTTTTGACCCATTAGCCACATTCCAAACTAAGCCTGCCTAGTCAAGCTAGTTAGTCTGTCCTTTTGTGGTATGTTTTCCGTTGCAGTTTGGTCCGTAATTCCCGTTTGGAGCTGGTGTTTGTATTAAGGAAGGAGGAAGTAAAAAAAAAAAAAAAAAAAAAAAAAGAAACGTGAAAGAAGAAAGAAAAAATTAAAAATGAAAAAATGATAAGATTCACGTACAAAAGAAAGAAAAAGTTGTGAAAAAGTTGGACCCTCTTGTCAGAGTTGAGAAGATGTTTGAAGACGTACAATCGACAAGAGGGTTGGTTGTTCCAGTTAGTTGTCTCAGACGGTGTTTAAAAAAGGGAACTTTGTGACCGTCTAGCTCCTCCACTCTTATTCTATATTTTTGAGGAGATTGTGCTTCCAGTCTAGTGAGTTTTGTGCCAAGTGAAGGGCACCTGTGTTTAGTCTTTCAGTCAGTTGAGATTCGGATGGTTTTTCATGGTCCTGTTAGGAACTAGCTTGACGCTTTTACCTCCACATATCCATAACTTGTTTTGCCTTTTCTCACCTGAACCTCACTATTCCCATATTATTTGCAACCCTCGGCTGTGACGGACATTATTGGTTGGAGTGTGTGCATTAGTACTTGAATTGTCATTCATTTTTGTTGCATGCATGCTATGTAGGTCGCAGTTAGGCGAGTGACTGTCTTTTCTTCTCTCTTTTACATATAACATTTGCCCTTTGCTTCACGAGAGAAGAGTGACCACGTGAGAGTCCGGTTTGTTGGTCTTGCAAGGTCGATAGGTCAGCTTTATTTCTGAACAGCTTATAATTCGTTTGCGTATTGACTGCCTAGCTTTAACTGTTAATTTTGTTGCATCAAAGTGGTTCAAGTAGACAAGTTAAGCTAGCTCTGAGTTATCATGTCCGTTCCTTAGTTTAGTTTTGAGTTTACTCGAGGGCGAGTAAAGGTTTGGTTTGGGGAGATTTGATACGTGCCTAATGTATAGTCTTTTTGGCCTATTTCAGCACGTATTTTTATGCATTTATATACTGTTTTTATAGTATTTTGCCCCGAATTGGCTACTTTGGTGTATTTTGTCCTTTTTGTAGGGATAATCGCGGAAGTAGCAGAACCATGCTCCTTTTCGTCCTTTTTGCATGCATTTAGAGGAGACGGGATTGTCCCAGAGTGAGATGCTGCACTTAGAAGTGTCGTTGCACGCATTACGAAGCATTTGGGTGAAGACGTGAGCTGAATTGAAGACCCAAGTGGTCTATCGAGCTGATTGGTGGTCTATCGAGCAGTTATTTGGACGATCGAGTGGTCCCTAAGCTCCCCAAGACTCGATCGAGCTATTCCTTACTCGATCGAGTAAGCTGCATTTGACCAAGTCCTCGATCGAGAACCCTGTTGGTCGATCGAGGGACTTCTGCTAAGACATTGGTCGATCGAGTGGTTTTGCCTACTCGATCGAGAGGATTTTGACATATTGGGCTTTAATCAGTCCGTGTTTTATTCTTTCCGCATAAACACTAAGGGATTTTTTGCTATTTAACCTATGTTTTACTAGGTTATTAGGCATTCATTCCTTTTACTATTCTTTTTACTATCTTTTCTACTATTATTCACATTAGAACTACTGCTACTTTTTCCTACGTTACTCTTCTCCTTTCACTGTTGCTTGCATTTTGGGATTATTTCACTCGGACTCGGTTGTTCTTTACGCCGGAATCGCTTAGATTGTAATCTCCTTTCTACTCTTAATAATAATTAACCTTCTTGTTGTTTTAATTCTTGTTTATGTTAGCATTCTTCCTTGCCCTAATTTCTATCATTGCTTTTTATTATTATTTCATTATGTCATCTGCTGGGAATTTGTTTGCTGTTAGTTTTATTACGAATATGAGTAGCTAAACCCTTTCATGTTGGGATTAGGGGATCTGCGGTAGAATAATGACGACGTAGTGAATGAATTAGACGAATTGACATAAGAGACTCTGTCACTATAGCAATATAACTGTAATTCTCGACCTAGTTGAGTGCACGCTTCTATGTCACCCATTAATCTGGCTACAATTAATCCTGGATCGAAAGATTGGACTAAATAGGCCTGCTATAAACAGTAGACTACCCTAATGAGGACGAAAGTTAAGTTAGTGGTATTTTAGGGTGGGAAGTGGACCGAAAGGACCTTCTAATATCCGTCTCGCATTAGTTCGTCTGAGTCATTTACTGCTAAGTTGTTGAGCTACCGTAGTGAACCGAATTCCCGACATGTCCCCCTCTTATTGATAGTTTTAAATCATTTTTCCTGCTTATCTGCTCTTGCCTTATTTCTCTTCTTTTCAACTCCGTAGTTAGAACCAAAAATTTAATCAAACCCAATTGTTACCATAGGATTAGAAATTGATAGCTGTAGTTACATTACCTCCCTGAGGATTCGATACTCGACTGCCTCTACTACATTTTTAGTTGAGACCGTTAGGTTTTATTTTTGACATTCTGCTACTTCCGCGATTATCCCTACAAAAAGGACAAAATACACCAAAGTAGCCAATTCGGGGCAAAATACTATAAAAACAGTATATAAATGCATAGAAATACGTGCTGAAATAGGCCAAAAAGACTATACATTAGGCACGTATCAGACAGCATCACTTGCCACAAACCCTTTGTTCTCGTGATCATGTAGGAAGAGAGAGCACATGTTTACTATCGAAACAAGCTACAATCTAGGTACCATGCCTAACCATATCTCATATAAAAAGTATATGATTGATTTATCCATGTTTTATATTAGTGGAAAATTTAAATGCAAGACAAATTTCAGAAACTACCACCAACTACAATGTAAAGATTTAATCATATCGTAATGAAAGTGAACTTGTGATACCATATCACACTCTTTTTGGTGCAGATAAAAGTCATCACTTTATTGTTCCTCATTTGAAACAAAGTACTAATACTTTGATTTTATAATCTGTAGGTTTTGATACTTTTTAAACATTCATTGAACATATTCAAAGAATTTCTCTTCTTACCTCATTAAGTGGATACCTAGTATCTACCTAGTTCGTTGGTAAAAGAGATGAAGAAGTAATAACCTTTTCTGATTGAAATTGTATTCGACCATACACTTCAAAGTGTACATTAAGCGAATATCTTGCTCTATTCATAATCCTTTTCCAAAAAAAGTCATGAATTAACTTGCTTTGAGTATAAGATTCAGATATACCAAAAGATTCCCAATCAAATGGTTTGGAAGACTATTCAAAACTAGTTTCTAAATTTGATTTCAATCAAGAATTGAGAAAGGATTGGCGTCACCAACTTGAGTCTTTTATATATGACATTTTATTTCTAGTTTGAATATAATTACATTGATTTGTATGGTCCCACCATAAACTTAATCGTGGTATATTAGGGCACAACGCTTGTTTTAATGGCATAATAGAGAAACCCTTTTGCGTTTTTCTACAAAACTTGAATTATATTCTTATTTAGAGTGAGTGTATGATACGTGCATTTTATATAGTCTTTTTAAGCCTCTTTATGCACGTATTTCTATGCTATCCTCGTAGTTTTATGCTACGAAATGCCCCAAATATTCTACTTTGGTTTGTTTTGCTCTATTTGCAGGAATGGACCTGAAAATGGTGGAATCAAGCCTTTTATCGTCCGTTTTGCATGCATTTGGAGGATGAGTAGATTTAGAGCGGAAATACTGCTGTTACGGGATGCGTGAAGTCATTTCAGAAGCTAAATCACCAAGTCGAGGCTGAAATCAACGAAACAAGTAGCTGGCTGAGTCAAAGACTCTCGATCGAAGCCTTTATTGATCGATCGAGCATTTTTAGAGGATGAGAAGATTCGATCGAAAGCTTTCATTGTTCGATCGAAATGTGCTTTTTAGGAGTTTCTCAATCGAGTTACTTGTTTACTCGATTGAGCGATTTTAGCTGGATTCTACTCGATCGAAGCGTTTCAAACTGTTCGATCGAGCAGATGGGCTTTGGACGCGGGCTTTGTTTTCTCTATTATGTTTTAGGTCGAATAATAAAATCCCTTTCCTATAAAGAGGAAAGGGGTGATTAGGTTTTAGAATACACACGACATCACTTCAGACGTTACTTTTCCCCTGTTACTGCTGCTACTTCGTTCTTCTTCACTTTCCCGGATCTTATTTAATAATTCTCTTCTTTATTCTATCTTTAATTCACAATGTTCTTTATTTCTTCTTCTGCTTTTGTTCTATTTATTATGTCTAGCTAATTCCCCTGCTAGGATTTAGGAGAGTCGATGAATCTTTGTTAATTGCTAATTAGGCTACAGATCTCTCGTTGTTGTTATGTCTATGTTATTAATCAATGCTATTAATTGTAATCAGCTATTTGAATCGATAAACTTAGCCTATTTAACCTTGGTAAGCCTTGACCTAGACCGGAAGGTTGGAAGGGGTGAGACCCGCAGTGAACAATAAGATGCTTTAGTGAGGGCGGAAGCTAAGCTAATAGTTATTTAGGGCGAATTGAGACCAGAAGGAGATATTCGTTGCCCCTTAGACCAATACAATTGACTGATCTGTGACCTTGGCTGCAATTAACTGATATTCATTGATGACCCGACAATCCTAGTTCTCTTCCTTTATTGTTAATCTCTCTTGTTCTTTTCTCTTGCCTTAATCTCCCTTAGTTTAGTTTATACAATTAAAACCCCCATCTCGTGACCATAGACAGACCGAATTGACAATTAGATAGTGACCGCCTCCCTGTGGAGATCGACCCTACTTACCGCTGACTTCTGTTAGTAGTAATAGGTATTTATTTTTGGTACTGAAACGACGGTATCAAATTTTGGCGCCGTTGCCCGGGAGGCAACTACTTTATTTACTTGTTTATTTTTGTCTGTCTTTAGCCTCAAGGGATTTATCCCTTGAGGCCGTTCTCATCTTTTTCTTTAGTGCTGTTTTGATAGGTCGTACAGGTCCTACCTAGACAGTTCTAGGTAAAAGATCGTCAAAGGGAAGGCTTGAGTACCTTTGACATTCCACCTATGTTCCATTCTATGGCACAACAGGTGGTTTACTGTGGGAAATGTGGTACTGCTGGACATAATGCAGCTGTTTGCTTAGCGGGAAATGACGAGGTCTATGCGTTCAAGCAGCATAGACAAGCTAGTCAACCTTTTGCAATTGTGCCGCCACATCCACCTTGTCAACGAGGCTATCAAAAGCCTCAATTTGTTTGGCCACCGCAACAACAAGCTCCTCCTCCTGATAAACAGAAAGAAGAGATTGCTGAACTGAAATCTTTGGTGAAGGTGCTTGCACTCCAATTGCAGGAGCATGATAGATTTAATTACGCTCAAATTAATGACCTTGAGTCTGAAATAGCTCAGTTAGCTGCTGAGACGAACTTTAGGCATGCAGAGAGTGGTCTTTCCCAATGAAGGACCCGAGTTGCCTATCGCTAACGATGGTTTATATGACTCGGAGTATGACGGTCTATCTGAAAATGAAGCTTCACACGAGGATTTCTGTACTATACAGCAACAAATGTTCGATCGAACTGATTATAGTGTTCGATCGAGTGATATGCCTGAGGAAGTGTTCGATCGAACAGAAAATAACACTCGATCGGACAGCTATTATGAGGAGGATCTCGATCGAGCAGTTTCATGTGTTCGATCGAGTAATATTCAGGAGCAAACCTCTCGATTGAGTTCTATCTTTGATCGATCGAGTACTTTGGCCATGGAGAGCAATGATATGTCACTTTGGTCCGCTTTGGATGACGATATGGACGAAGACAATGGTTATGGTGAATCCCCCATTTTCAAAGCTGAGCTGGACGCGCTAGAGGTTGCGATTTACGGGATAGAACCCGCAGAGGAGGGGAATGAGAAGACAGCTGAGTCAGTGATTGCTCCTGGCACGGAAGAGCTAATACATTCTTTTATCAATGATTCCGATGTTAAGAGCAACCAGACTGAGGTAGTTAACGGTAATTTCATTATTATTGGTATTACTAATACGTTATCTGATATGACTCCTATTTTTTCTTCCGATGCTCGACCCTCTCCCGGATGGACGAAAAAGTTACTAACTTTTCACCATATTTGTCGTCAGAAATTCGTTAAGCTAAAACGGTACCTTAGATTATTCCTGATTGCTCCTGAGCTCCTTTATTTTATGGGCAAATTTAGGAGCTGTTATAGAAAATTTCTTTGGCTTAAATGATTGAACATGTTATTTTCCTATGTTACAATTATATTATGGTGCTACTTACAGTTTTGTGTAGCACATGCGCAACTATTTGATCGGTTGCTGCGTGCTTTGAGCTGCTTTGACCAGGCTAAATTAGAGAGGCTCGTTGAAGAAAGAAGGTCGAGCCGGGACCTGTCTGAAACTAGCGCTGACCGGGAGGCAACCCGGAGTTTTTAATTTTAGTTGCTTTTCAAACATTTCAGTTGTGTGTAATAATTGGTTTTTAAACCATAGACCGGAATAGTTAAGCTTGTTTTGTTAGTTTCGCGGGCTGTTTATTTCGTCTTTGTACGAATCTCTTGTGGATGGCTCGATCGAGTACTTTATATACTCAATCGAATCCTTTTGCTGCTGATTTCACTCAATAGAATACATCTTCTTATCGATCGAGTGCTTGCAAAGGAGGATCTTTCGATCGAGAGCCCTACTTCCTCGATCGAAATGCTTAGGTGCCCAATTCACTCGATCGCCATTGTTCCATTTCGATTGAGTGCTTTTGACTTGGATTAGCTTCCTATGACGCTGTTACGGAGCTATTAGCGACCTCCCATGTTGCTGGTTGATTTGGGGAGGTCCCTTCTTCGCGTATTCTTGTGAGTTTTCTGCTTCTACACTCTCTTCTTTTTAGTTTGCATTTCCTTTTCCTATTTTTGGGTACAATGAGGGCATTGTACGGTTTGGTTTGGGGAGGTTATGCATCCATATCTGTGTCTGCATGTTGTTTTTATTGCATTTCTGTTGTCACGTTTAATTTCTGTTTGCATTGTTGTTTATTTTTATAAAAATTCAAAATCTCATAAAAATTAGAAAATTCAAAAAATTCAAAAACTTTCATGTTTATTTTAGCATATAGGTTGAGTCGGAACGGTAGATTTCTATGATGATATTGCACTGCAATTGTCTTTTTGCTTAAGCCTTGCATTAAACTGTTATCTTTTAGCTTCGTCTTATTGCATATCTACGAGTTAATGTTAAAATTTAGCTAAACGAATAGACTTGACTTGAAATTTTGGCAAACTACTTATAAATTCTAAGGAATTAGAGCCCTATAAACTGGTGTCATTTATGGTCAGTTTCATGTAGGATTTGAGAGTAGTTACTCCTTGCGTAACATGTTCATTAATTTGCACGTATATGAAATTCAATTGCTTTTTGCCTACATACATTCGGGTTAGTGGTTGGTGTCACATGCAGGAAGGTGCTTACATTCCCTTTTCTTTCATTTTTACCCATTTAAACTCCACATTAGCCAAATTTGCCTTTTGACCCTTAGCTACATCCAAATTTAGCCTGCTTTGTCAAGCTAGTTAGTGTATGTTTTGCGGTATATAATTTATTGTGCCAAGTTTGGCTTGTAGATAATGATTTGGAGTTGGTAATTTATGAAGAAAAGGAGGAGGAGAAAAGAAAATTGAAAAAAATATAGAAAGAAAAAAAACACGTGATGAAAAAAAAAAGTTGAAAAAAAAGAGGAATTCGAAAAATAGAAAAAAAAAAGACTCGATTGTTGACGGTTTCTGCTCCTATGCTTTATTTATATCTATTGAGGAGTATGTTCAATTTGGTTTGGTGAGTTTTGGTGCCAAATAAAGGCACATGTGCTTACTTCTATAATTGAGTGAGAATCGGATGTTGTTATATGGTTCTGTTTAGGTACTAGCTTGGCCGCCTATACCTCCACATTTCCATAAATGTTTTGCCTTTTCTTACCCATTGCCTCACTTTCCCATAACTTTTGTAAGGCCTCGGCTGTGACGGACCTTGATTGGTTGCAATGTGTGTACGGTAGCTAGACTTGTTTATCATATTAGTTGCATGCATGTTTATGTCGGTCGCAGTCTAGGTGAGTGACTGTTTTATCTTTCTCTCTTATACATATACTTTCACCCTTTGCTTCATGAGAGAAGAGTGACCCGTGATAGTCCATCATTAAAGGTCTTGCAAGGTCGACTGTTCAGCTTTATTATAGACATCCTATAACTCGTTTGCATTTGACTGTTTCGCTATAAGTATTAGTTGCTTGCATTAAATCGGTTTGAGTGGGCATTTGTAGCTAGCTCTGAGCTATCTTTTTCGTTCCATTAGTTTGCATTTAGTTTACTCGAGGACGAGTAAAGGTTCGGTTTGAGGATATTTGATACGTGCATTTTATATAGTCTTTTTAAGCCTCTTTATGCACGTATTTCGATGCTATCCTCGTAGTTTTATGCTACGAAATGTCCCGAATATTCTACTTTGGTTTGTTTTGCTCTATTTGCAGGAATGGACCTGAAAGTGGTGGAATCAAGCCTTTTATCGTCCGTTTTGCATGAATTTCGAGGATGAGTAGATTTAGAGCGGATATACTGCTGTTACGGGATGCGTGAAGCCATTTCGGAAGCTAAATCACCAAGTCGAGGCTGAAATCAACGAAACAAGTAGCTAGCTGAGTCAAAGACTCTCGATCGAAGCCTTTATTGATCGATCGAGCATTTTTAGAGGATGAGAAGATTCGATCGAAAGCTTTCATTATTCGATCGAAATGTGCTTTTTAGGAGTTTCTCGATCGAGTTACTTGTTTACTCGATCGAGCGATTTTAGCTGGATTCTACTCGATCGAAGCGTTTCAAACTGTTCGATCGAGCAGATGGGCTTTGGACGCGGGCTTTGTTTTCTCTATTATATTTTAGGTCGAATAATAAAATCCCTTTCCTATAAATAGGAAAGGGGTGATTAGGTTTTAGAATACACACGACATCACTTCAGACGTTACTTTTCCCCTGTTACTGCTGCTACTTCGTTCTTCTTTACTTTCCCGGATCTTATTTAGTAATTCTCTTCTTTATTCTTTCTTTAATTCACAATGTTATTTATTTCTTCTTCTGCTTTTGTTCTATTTATTATGTCTAGCTAATTCCCCTGCTAGGATTTTGGAGAGTCGATGAATCTTTGTTAATTGCTAATTAGGCTACAGATCTCTCGTTGTTGTTATGTCTATGTTATTAATCAATGCTATTAATTGTAATCAGCTATTTGAATCGATGAACTTAGCCTATTTAACCTTGGTAAGCCTTGACCTAGACCGGAAGGTTGGAAGGGGTGAGACCCGCAGTGAACAATAAGATGCTTTAGTGAAGGCGGAAGCTAAGCTAATAGTATTTTAGGGCGAATTGAGACCGGAAGGAGATATTCGTTGCCCCTTAGACCAATACAATTGACTGATCTGTGACGTTAGCTGCAATTAACCGATATTCATTGATGACCCGACAATCCTAGTTCTCTTCCTTTATTGTTAATCTCTCTTGTTCTTTTCTCTTGCCTTAATCTCCCTTAGTTTAGTTTATACAATTAAAACCCCCATCTCGTGACCATAGACAGACCGAATTGACAAGTAGATAGTGACCGCCTCCCTATGGAGATCGACCCTACTTACCGCTGACTTCTGTTAGTAGTAATAGGTATTTATTTTTGGTACTGAAACGACGGTATCAGTGTACATCATAACAATTATTGAGGTACATTTCTAAATACAAAACTAAAATGAGTACACTACAACATTCATTTGTTCATGGATGAAATGGCAACTACCCTAGTTCCATTCATGCAAATATCTGAGCTTATTCTTGCTAGTCGTGACACGATAATGCCAAATATTATGACGAAATCCATAAATTTGTATCAAATACGCATGATGTGGTAATTGGCAATAATACAATGTCAATGTCATAGATATTCAAGAAGGAATATGTTGGAGTCACACGACCAACTTCCTTAATCTTTACTTATTTGGGGTTTGTCTTTATTTTAGTGTCTAACACTTTCTCTTTGGAGCCTAGTTCTATCCTTGACAATTAAGATAGGTACTTTACTTCTTGTTGCTCCCACTGACTTCAAGAATTTCTACTTGATGAAGACTTATCTTCATTTAAATTCCTAGTTAATCCTTCACAAGGGTCAACTCTATTGTGGTATTTGGTTAATCAAAATTTCTAACAAATTAATTTACCAATTTAACATTGTCATATTCTTAACAACTTAAGTGCTTGATGACAAGTGTTCAGGTTGAGCAATAAGACTTTTGTACCTTGGACGCATACAAGAATTATCAAAATATATTTTGACTAATTACTACTTCTATTTATTTTTCTTCATAAGAGATTTCATATACATGGGTATGTAAAGAATTTAAGATGTTAATCTTGTATTTGCATAGGACAATTCCTATTGAGTTCTATGGAATAGAATGATTCCTATGGAGCTAGTCCACAACCTATGATACGGTTCATTTTTAGAAAGAGATTCCTTGTCGTTAGCAATAGTGGTTTAGCGGAGACTCGTGTCACAAACGAATGATATCGCATATGAGTATGAGTAATGAAATAGAACAACATTAAAAATCAACGAAATAGTGGGAAAATTAAACATTCATTGTTATATCTAAAACATTTTAGCATGTTTTAGCATTTATATAATGACCTCCACCCAATTATATAAATGATTCCGAGATCCAAAATTCATATTAACTTGGATGTGAACCAACGGGCACTCTACACCTTTACTAATATAACTTGGTGGGTTAACCCTTTTAACCGATCTACAATTAGAACTCTCGGTCGATGAATTTACGTTAAGTTCATCTTTAGCCCGAACCTATTGCGGCTACGGTCGCAAATACTTTCGTTGAGATCAACCAAATTTTCGAAGTGTAATAACTATTTATTACCCCACTTACCCAACGTCAATTGAAAGCACCCCGGTATAATGTTTCAATACCGTATTGTACCTATATGAAATTGGGATTCATGAGTTCCTACTATTTGGTAAGGCTAAGTCTCAATCTTTTAAAATGTGTGAGGTCGAGCCAATTTATTATCTATCAAATTTAAATGAATTAAATTTTTGAACTAACGATAATTATAATTGACACGGTTGATTACTCGATATGATATGCATGTGTTGTTTATGGCGAATTGGCAATGCATGTAACATATAAAGAAAAATGAATAAGCAATAAATAAATTTCCTTGTATGACCTTCCTAAAATAGAAAATCTAATAATCTATTTATAAATTCGGAAACCAACTCCTTTTGTCCCTTGAATCTTCAAGTGGCACGCTTTCCAAGGACCCCGTCTTGATTGGAACGCCTTTCCGATTTGCACCGTCTTGAAGGAACTCCGGAATTACAAATAATAATAAAATACATAGCTATTCCTATTATACCTTTGTAATATAAAAAACTAGTAAAAATAAAAGTGATACGGGATCACATTAAATTACAACCAAATCAATATCCCCTTACATTACGGGTAATATCGATTAAAACTAAGGCCATACTAAGATAAATTACATAATTCAAAATTACATAAATAAATTATGACATTCATCAATAAAAATTCAGCATTATTATCTGTGATTAAGATGTCAAATTAATGTGCTAAATCGCCCTACTTAAACCTTATATCATATATAATCCGGTTTTATGAAAATGCGTGATAATAACTTATTAAAATCACAAATAAATACTTAAATCAAATTTAAGCCCAAGTTAATTATCCTAACTTTATTAGGACTCAAAAATTAGTCCTTACTCAATTTTTGACAATAATTCAACTTGGTTTTCTATTATTGCTTATTAAACTTCTTTTAATAATAACAATTATGAAATAATTCCCAATAATCATAAAATTTGAAAAATTTCGAAATCACATTTTTGAAAATACTAAAATATTATCAAGATTCCAAAAACTTAATAAAATTTGCCCACAAAATATTTATAATTACTTCATTAATAAATCGTATAATTCATAACTTTTACCATTTAATCCAAATTAAAAATAAAAATTATGGAAAAAATCAAAATAAAAATTTTGAACATTCTTAAATAATTTCTAGTACCTGTAAATGGCAAAATTGCAACCAAAAATTTCAAATTTATTTCTATGACTAATAAAGTTGCCGTTTTATCGATTTTATCACATACAAATCAATAAACATACCAAATCAATCAAAATAAATCATGCAACTTTATATCTAATGTTCATATCATATATAAAACATTAGGGAAAAATTTCATGCCATAAAATTCATTTTAGCTATTTTTGCTAAAAATAGTCACTATTTATATCATTTTAACCATTAAAATTATAAATTATGCATAATAAATCACATTTATCTCAAATTTTACATACAATCTTTAAAATATACATGTGACATCATATTAAACTTTCATGGCCTTTTTCAAAGTTTAACTATTTTTAGTCATTTAACCTCCACTTATACTATTTTTATCACATAAAAATCATAAAACATGAAAAACTGATCACAATAATCCAAAATTTTACATACAATATGAAAAATATGCATGTGAGGTCATATTAAAAAATCACATCCATTAGTGAAGTTTAACTATTTTTAGTAAATAAAAGTTCATTTTACTCATAAAAATGTAATTATTTCACTAAAAATCATTAAAATAAGCAATAATCATCCATAAATCATTAATATTACCTAAAAATATTTTAGAACCATAATATATAACATGCAAATTTTTTTCGTGATTTATCATTATAAATCTAAAATATCTAGTTTTAATTAAGTTACATTTAACTCGGAAAAACCAAACCGATTATGCATGCAACACCAAAGCTCTTGATGCCAATTGTTGGGTTCATATACCCCTATTAGACTCATCTAATTTATTTTATAAATTACCCATAATTTAAATTTATGTGGATCTAGTGCATGCATAACAAAATAATGAAATAAGGAAGAAAATCGAGTTTCCTTACATTGTAAATGTACCGAATTTTGGGCACAAGTAAGGTCTCCTACCTTCACTTGTTCTTGAGCTTAATACATTGGAATGATCCTCCATAAACTCAAACTTTCAAATTATAAAGTCTCCTCTTGATTGCACCCAAGACAATATGCCCTTAATACTAATATATTAATTAACTAGATTAATTTGCTAGTTTTCCTTAAAATAAAATTATAATGATATAGTAGTCAGTACACTAGTAATAAGGAGGAATTATTAGAATTTAGTTTGAACAAGTTTTAGATCTAAAACTTATTTTAGAGAGATGTGAGTATTCTATCATC
Organism: Silene latifolia; assembly: GCF_048544455.1. Lineage (NCBI taxonomy): Eukaryota > Viridiplantae > Streptophyta > Magnoliopsida > Caryophyllales > Caryophyllaceae > Silene > Silene latifolia. The sequence continues at coordinate 55,808,181 of NC_133536.1, forward strand.
AAAAATGATTTTCATAAGTATATGTGTAGTAAAAATGAGAGCCAAGCTCTCCTTTTACATATGGGTGGCCGGGTAGGAGGGTGGAGAAGGCCAATGCATGACCTTCACCTTTTTCTTTTTCTCTTATCAAAAACATAGGTGTTAAAAGCTAGCTTTTATGTAATTATTGTGTTTGTTTTATACTTAAAATAAAACATCAACTAACCCCAAAAATCCTTCATTTTTTTTCGGTCCATACCATAATATGGTTATCCATTTTATTTTGTCAATTGTAACATTGTTACACAATATGTCACATGTAGCATGTAACATGTTATTAATCAATTTAGTGCATATTTAACAATTAAATATCATTATATAAATTAATTAAAAAAAAAAAAAACAAATTGTCTAGCTAGTAATTCATAATTACATAGTATAAAATGAGTCATGTTAATATAATTCACAACATCTTATAATTATTATTAACTATTCATATTTATCTCAATTGTGTCATGAACAATAATCAATTTTAGTAATGGAAATATTTCAATTACTAAAATGATTCTTATTTAACAAATTACAATAAGACACTTATTTTTACTCACAAAACAAATTGTTCAATTTTAAGGAATTAATTAACTTATATCATTATACAATTAATTAATCTATTAAGGGAATTGTCCTATAGGTGTGACCTTAAGGGATCAACTGATCACCACCGTCAAACGACAGTAATGTCAAACTCTAGTTAGCCAATCATTACCGATTAATGTTGATCAGTTGACTATATAATTAAATCATCCCTTACGTATTCTTATTATGAGATTTAAACATGTGATCGCAGTATTGTCGAGGACACATACTCCAACAGTTTTGTGTTTAGAAGACGAAAGTTAATTGTTTTGAATGAAGTATGAAAACTCATGCTGAGTTTCTGTTTTACCCAGATTTAGACAGGCTCGGGTGATAACGCAGCAAATGCTGCACCTCTTCCTGAGGCCCTTCTCCTGCCGCGCCTTTTCTCCAGTAGACTTTACAGCAGTTCTTGTTATCAAGTCGTTATGAGTTCATTATTTGCGAGCCCCGACCCTATGCTCTACCATTCTCGTGGTGTTTTGCGGGTATTTTTATTCCGTATGTTCCTTTCGGGTGTTTTTCTTCTCCCGAAGCTACATTTCCCCAACAAGTTACAACATTTTATTCCCCAGCGAGAGTTCATTGCCGCTATACAACCCATGAGCTTCTCGAACAAAGTAAAATTCGCTTGAGACGACGTAAGCAAATTCTTTAGGCGGTGCCCATAACGTTCCTGCCTTCTTCTCCAGCAGTGCCTATTACGTCCTGCTATTTACAAAGTTTATTATTTTTTTTGGGCGGTTCCACATAAAGTTCTGCCGCAGCTTTTTCAAGCAAATTGTTCTCCTGGCGGTGTCATAACGTTCCTGCCATATTCTTTACTGTTCCCCGCCAGTGCCCATGACTTTCTGGCTTTGTCCCAGCAGTTTCTTCTAACGTCATGTTGTCGGCATCAGATGTTTCGTCCCTATGAAGTTCCAATTCACCGACACGCTAGGTATGGTTTCTTCTTATGGTTGGCGAGCTTTCCCCCGTAGTCTAATGTACTTTAGATGACCCTCCCCGATAGTCGATAGACTCTAAAATATTCCCGATGATAGGTCCTTGGCTCAGTCCCCTCGAGACGCCTCGTGTCGCCATAGTCTTCAGGTTGTAATCTTTGATTGACCTGAGGGCTATACTTTCACTTTTGCCTTGTCCAAGCCTCAGTCAAAGTGGGGGCTCTGTAGATACCTCGTTTTTACACCTTCTGCCAACCACCCATTGATGATCGGGCCACATGTTTATCACAAGGAGTGATTTATGACATTTCGTAAGTTCGTCGACAAGTGATAGCTCAAACAGTCGAGTCAACCTCATGGTCGCCATCTACGTGCCGATATGGTCGTTTTGACAGTAATTAGAATACATTTGGAGTCTATGTCAAAAACCATTTCCATTTTCTAAAACCGTCTTAAGTCGAGTCGGAATGTTCTAGAATATTCTAGCAGTACAAGAATTTCGTTCTCGGGCTACCAAACTAGGCGACAGAAACGCATGGTCGCGAGATTGGCGAATAGCAAAAAATTCGGGCGACGGCACCTCGTCGCCAAATTGGCGACGACTTTATTCAAAAAATAGCGACCGAAATTCAAAAACTAGCGACCGCTTTTCGTCGCTAAATTGGCGACCGACCCTCTTCCGTCGCCATTATCCGTCGCCCACCCAAATTACACCATATACCCAGATTTCCTTCCTATCTCTCTTACTTTACCAATTCATAAAAAAAATAGAGAAGGACGACGACAACAACACGACGCCGCGCCATCGTCACCGCCGCCAACAATCATTGCCGTCGCTGCCATCAACACCATCCGACCCCACCACCGGCGACCACCCAACCACCGAACAACACTAATTTGATTTGAAGAAGGTATGAATCTTTGTTTATAATTTCAATTTCTTAGATTAAGTTTAGTTTAATTTGTTTAATTTGTGATTGTAATTAGTTTATTTAGTATATTAGTGTTCTTAGTATGCTAATTTTAAGGTAGATTTAGTTTGGTTAGTATAAGTGAATTTTAGTTTAGTTAGTATTAGTGTTGTTAATATATGTTAATTATAGTATAGTTTTTGATTTGTTTGTTGAATTTGTTCTTGTAGTTAGTTTGGTTAGTATAAACAACCACTAATTTGGATGTTGTTATGATGTTTAATTAGTTAGGGTTTGTATAAATTGATAATTAGGGTGAATATGAATTGGGGGTTTTTATGAAATTGGTAAATATTATTTGAATTAGGGTTGTAGTTGACAATGTATTGGTGATTTTGATGATGTTAGTATACTTAATTACAAGATTTAGTCTAATGTTAGTATAATGTTGGTATAATACTAGTCTAATGTTAGTTTAATAAATTGCTAGTGTTAATAATACTAGTCTAATGTTAGTTTAATAAATTGCTAGTGTTAATAATACTAGTCTAATGTTAGTATAATGTTGGTATAATGTTAGTATAATGTTGGTTTAATAAAAATTATTTTTTGGAATATTTTTTAGATTAAAATGAAGAGGTCGGAACGCAAATGGATGTACGAAGATAGGGTACATAAGAGGAAACGTCCCACCGGTAGATTTGTAAAGGGGGTTCTTGAGTTTATTGAGTTTGCTAAACAACAAGATGGATATGATTTGGTAGAAAATAAACTTAGGTGTCATGGAGAACCATATTTTCATTACATTCAAGTAGAAGAACATCTTTATACAAAAATGGGTTTTCTCCAAATTATTATAATTGGATTTGTCATGGAGAACCATATTCTCCAATTACCGAGCAACCTCAAACCAAACAAAATGATAACTCATATAGAAATATGATATTTGGTGCTTTGGAGTTTAATACTTTTAATAATGACAACCACGAGCCTATCATTGAACAAGAACCAAACCCACAAGCAAAATCCTTTTTTGAAATGTTAAAGGCTTCAAAAAAACCTTTATATGAAGGGAGTAGAATGACATTGTTACAAGCCGCCTTTAGGATAGTAACCTTAAAATGTGAGTTTAATATGCCATTTAATGCCGTTGATGCTATTGCGTCTTTGATTGAGGACGCTATCCCCGACAATAACGTCATGACCCGAAGTTTCTATAATACCAAAAAAGTAGTTAAAGGCCTTGAGCTTCCGCATCAAAAGATTGATGCATGTCCTGAAGGATGTATGCTTTTTTGGGGAGATGATGCTTTGCTTGACAAGTGTAAGAAATGTCAAAGGGGTAGATATGAGACAAGTGAGGAAGATATTGTTTTGAAGGGAAAAGGCAAGAAGGGTAATAAGACGGGTCAAAAGAGTAAGAAACCAATATCACAAAACCAATTAATTTATTTTCCTCTTGCTCCAAGACTTCAAAGAATGTATGCAACAAAAAACATTGCTGAACAAATGAGATGGCACAAAGAAAATCCTCGTACACCGGGGAAGATGTGTCATCCGAGTGATGGAGAGGAATGGAAGCGTTTTGATAAGATTTACCCTGATTTTGCCGAGGAACCTCGCAATGTTCGACTTGGCCTATGTACGGATGGCTTTGCCCCTTTCACCCAATTTGGTAAACCTTACTCCTGTTGGCCCGTGATGATCACGCCATACAACTTACCACCTTGGTTATGTTTGAAAAGACAGTTTATCTTCTTGTCGCTAATTATTCCCGGGCCTAATAACCCAAAAGCCAATTTGGATGTTTATTTACAACCATTGACAGAGGAGTTGAAACATTTGTGGGAAGTTGGTGTGGAAACATATGATGTGTCCTTGAAGCAAAATTTTCAACTAAGAGCTTCACTTTTATGGACCATAAATGATTTTCCCGTCTACGGTATGCTATCTGGATGGTCTACCGCAGGACAAAAGGCATGTCCTTGTTGCATGGATAAGAGCAAAGCATTTTGGCTTCCTAATTCCAAAAAAATAAGTTGGTTTGATTGTCATAGAACCTTCTTATTGGATAGAGATCTAAATAGAAGGAACAAAAAAGCTTTTATTAAATGTAAGGAGGTGCTTGATGATGCTCCGGATCGGCCACCAGGGGTTGAGTTATGGGACTTGATACGTGATTTGCCATCTACTGTTGATGGTACTGAAGAAGAGTTTAATAAAGAGTTGAAGAAAAATAAGACCGGTTGGTTTAAAAGAAGCATTTTCTGGGACCTTCCGTATTGGAATATATTGTTACTCAGGCACAACTTGGATATAATGCACATAGAGAAGAATTTCTTTGAGCAACTCATTCATACGATTATGGATGTAGAAGGTAAATCCAAGGATACTATTGCTTCAAGAAAAGAGTTGAAGATATTTTGTGATCGTCCCAAACTACACATTCGTAAGGATGGGTCTAAGACAAAAGCTATTTTTACTCTTGATAAAGCTCAAAGGAAGGCATTGTGTCAATGGTTAGGAAAGTTGAAGTTTCCTGATGGATATGCATCCGATTTCAAACGTTGTGTTGATTTTAAGAAACTGAAGTTGCAAGGGCTGAGAAGCCATGATTGTCATGTTTTCATGGAGCGCTTATTACCCGTTGCATTGAAACATCTCCTCCCAACTACCGTGTGGAATGCAGTTACCGAGATTAGTCAATTTTTCCGAGATTTATGTTCTTCAACCATATCGGTTGATGACATGATTCGTCTTGAAGACCAAATTCCAATTATCTTATGTAAACTTGAGATGATCTTCCCTCCATTCTTTAATTCCATGGAGCATTTACCGGTCCATTTGCCTTATGAAGCAAAAGTTGGTGGACCCGTCCAATATAGGTGGATGTATCCATTTGAAAGGTATGTAATAATAATTTACTAGTATTTCAATTATAAATATTATTCATTTATGTATTTTATTCTAATAATATAGAAATAACTACATTTTAATTATATGTATAGGTTTCTTAATCATTTGAAGAAAAAAATTAGTAATAAGGCTCGGGTTGAAGGTTCTATATGCAATGCGTATTTAACGGAAGAGATTGCAAATTTTTGCTCTCTTTACTTTGAAAAACATATAGAAACCAAAGCAAAGAACTTAAATATTGATAAAGCCGATGAAGTGGACACAAGCGTACCCGAGTTTTTCCAAACTCATGATGATGAAGGGTGTTCATCAAGTGGGGAGACAAGATATTTGGATGACAAAGAATATAATCGTGCTCACCTTTACGTTCTTTCTAATTGTGAAATCTTAGAGCCTTCTGAAACACAATTTGTGAACGATTTCATTAAAGAACATCCTAATGTGAGCAAGAATGATGTTTGGAATAAGCACGAGGATCAATTTCCATTATGGTTTCGGAAACATGTCATTGAATGCAATATCCAAGATGATTTGGGAAGGAGTTTAGCCTTAGGTCCTTCACGAAAGGTTAAAACTTGGAATCGGTATTCAGTTAATGGATTCAATTTCCATACATTCAATTACGGGAAGAGGAAGGTTAGATGCAATTATGGTGTTACAATTTCCTCCCTTGATGACAATGAATATTATGGCATATTAGAGTATATCCTTGAGTTGTGCTATAATGGGCGTGGACGTGCTTATAAAACAGTCTTATTCAAGTGTGAATGAAAAAGATAATTCCATAGCGGGAATGAGAGTCCATGATCGTTACAAACTCGTAGAAGTTAATCATACCCGAACATATATGACTTATGACCCATTTATACTCGCACATGAAGCTCATCAAGTGTATTTTGCTTCTTATCCAAGCACGAGTAATGATAAACATCAAATGCAATGGTGGGCGGTCTTTAAGACAAAGGCTAGATCAAAATTTGATACAACATTTTTTCAAGAAGAAATTGTATCAAAATCAGTTTTATCTCCAATTGATGATGAAATCATTCATGAGAATGAGAAAGAAGCGGGAGGGGAGGAGTTGGAAGAAGAGGAAGAAGATAATGTGGAGGGGACAGATTATCACATGGAGGAGGAGGAGGAGGAGGAGGGTGAGGGTGACGGTGATGACGATGATGACGATGAGGATGATGAGGATGATGATGATGAGGATGATAATGAGGATTAGGATAATGAGGTTTTTACATCTTTTTGTTATCAATTTATTTATTATTGTGTTTCCTAGCCATTTTTTATGTTATATATGTTATATTATTTCGTTTTATTTAATTTTAATTAACACTTTCTAACAATTTTATTTGTTCAATTTGTAGTTGTATAATGGCACGTGGTCATGGTGGTAGACAGCGAGGCGACTTTAGTGGGGGCCGTAGTACGCAGGAGGAGAAGGAGGAGGAGACCACGGAGGTCGAGCAGTCCTTAGAGGATGACACTGACGAGGAGGAGGAGGTCGAGCATGGGATCCCTGTCATATAGACCGAGGATAACAAGATCAATATTGAAATTAGGGGTCTTTGGTAAGAACTTCTCTTTATTTATTTTTTTATTAGTAGTTGATTTATTTTTAATATGAACATTTTTAATTCGTATTTAACATGTATAATTTCAGGTTTAATTCCAAGTATGTAGTTCGGGGAGTCACCGCTAGCACTCAGCAAAAGATGACCAGGTGTATTACTTGTTGGTCAGATGCAAGCGAAGAAGATAAGGAGGGATGGTTCAATAACTTTCGGGTATATATGTTTTTAAATAATTTTCGTAAATGTATTCTAATTAATTAGTGATTTGTGTTTTCTAACGATTTTTTTTATGTCTAGCAAAACTTTCATTGGCCTAAGGAACAAGAGCGTGCCGTTTGGGAGAGATACAATTACATCGGCAAAAAGAGGCTAAGAGATAACATGTATAAGGTTTCTAAAAGGAAGAAACCCCCTCAGTTTATGGAAGGTATTTAGTTACTTTTGGTGGTTGTATTTAATTAGTTAAATTATCGTCATTTGTTATCTATTTAATTAAATACTAATATTTGGCAAATTTTTTTTTATAGGAACCGCATATAAAGAACTGATGGAGAAGAGAGATACCCCCGAATTTAAGGAGAAGTCGGCTCGAGAAGCGATCAATAAAAGGAGAGGGAAGAAGGATGCCCACATTGATGCTACGCATTACGAAGGTTCTCAATCATTCTATGACCGAGCAATGTCAAGTGTACGTCGTATATTTAATTTTATATATAAGTTAGATTATGTTTGAAATTATACTTAAAGTATTAATAAGTCTTTATAATTTAACCTTTGTTTTTCATTTTCGGAAGGCGGCCAAGAATAAGGGTATGATGCCTACGGTTCCGGAGCTTTTCTATGACACTCATACCAAAGAAGGAGCTAAGGGGAAAAGGGTGTGGAATTCGAAGAAGAACGCCAATTTATATGTAAGTATATAATACAATTCCTTTCAAATGTTTTGATTACATATATATTATTATACAACTATAACATATAATCATTAACGCTTTAATTTTTTAGGCTAAATTTCGACTTCGAAAAGAGAGGAATCCCGACATCTCCGATAATGAGCTTTGGCTTGATTTAGTGGATGGCTTCAATAAGGGGGGGGGGTGTATGGAACCGGAACGGCAAGAGAACTCTTCTACGACCGACCTACTTCGGGAACCCCTCAAAGCCCAACATATATGCCGAGTATTGTGTCTCAACTTCAAACTACACTTGAGACCGAAAGAGAAGAAAGGAAGGCGGAAAGGGAAGCAAGGGAAGCAAGGGAGGCCGCAAGGGATGAAGAATTGAAGAGAATGAAGGAGCAAATGGAGTTGATGACCACTTATTTCTCGTCTTGCAACCCGGGATGGCGTCCACAAAATCAAGACCCTAAAGATCCTTCCGGAGGAGGTGGTAGTGGAGCGGGATCTACTTTGCCGTGTCATTGACTCAGTTGTTGGTTGTTTATCCTTTTACTTGTCGGATGTTTTAGTAAGATTCGTGAGACTTGTTTATCCTTTTGTTTAGTTAGACTTGGACACGAACCATCTTGTTGCGTTGGTTGTAATAACTTGAATTCGGATTTCATTTGTATGAAATATGACGTTATTGGCCATCTTGTGCGTTGTGTATGCTGCTGGGTTATAATTTTAATTGTAGGTTCAAATTGTAGCAATTTGGCTCGAGCTAAATGAAAATTTCAGGTCCAATCTATACAAAAATAGGGACTGAAATGGGCTCATTAGCGACCGATATCCATCGCTAAAATGGCGACTACCATGGCCCGTCGCCAATTTGGCGACCAAAACAGCGACCACCCCCGTCGCAAACCCCCTGATTATATTTTTCAGTTTTTGCAACATAGGGACGAATTTGGCGACAGATATAAATGCGTCGTCAAAATAGCGACCAACATAGCGACCATAATCCGTCGCTATTTTGGCGACTAACCAGCTACCCGTCACCATTTTGGCGACCACTTTTCGTCGCTATTTTGGTCGCTAATTTGGCGACTACACTTTTATCCGTCGTCATTTTAGCGACTAAAATCCTTCGCCCGAGTGAATTTAGGCGACTAAGCGTTGCGACGACCAATTGGCGACTGACTGTAGTCGCCCGAGAGCTTTTAGCGACTATTTTCTGTCGCGTAATTCAGTCGCCCGAGAGCAGATTTCTTGTAGTGTAGAGTTTTATTCCTAAATATTTATTTTTTATGATTAAATATCGAAAATATCTTCTTTACGGAATAAGGAAGCATACATCTTCCCTAATTCCGAAATTAAACAACGTAAATCTGTCTTGCTAAGGAGGAAAGGCTTCGGGAGATGACGCATTAGGAGCTGCGCCTATTGGAAAGGTCGTAGTTCCTGCTGCGCCTCTTCTCGGGCTACTTTTTCCCCAGTTTCCAGAATCTTTCTGGATTTTTTTTCCTAATCCGACTTTTTCCTAAATTCCTCCTCGTGATTAGTATAAATAGAGGCCTCCACCTCACATATTTTTCTCGCAAGTGTCCGCCTTTCTCTTCTCCCTTTGCATTCTAAGACCGCGCTCTTGCTTTTTGACGCCTACGTGCTTGATCTACTCAACCACGTAAACTCAGATCCTTTCAAGTACCAGTCATGTTGCATATACCGACCCACTTGACCAACTTCACTTAATCAACTAAATCAATCGTTCTAAATCCTCCTAAAGAGGGAATTTTCAATCCTACATCGAGTCGAGCAATCAGTAACGACAACTTAATTAATCTCGCTTCGTCAAACATGTAAGTCTGAGGGTGTAAAATCCCAATTTTATTCTCTTTTGTTTATTTGTAGATATTAATGTAATAATTTATATCATAAATATGCTCGAAAACGCTTTCAAAATTGTCGTTTGAAACCTTTTTTACGAAATCAGCAGAGATCTGGCATGGGGAAGATTCGCACAACCGATGCGCCTTCTGGAAAGGCCGCAACATTTGATGCGCCTCTTCCAGGGGTTGCCATCAGTTGCCGCACTTCTTCTTCTTCCTCGGGTTTCCTGCAAATTTCGTTTTCTTCTGTTCTTTTGTTTTCTTTCATTTTCTTCGACAAATTATTTTCATTACCCTTTTTTATCAAATCCTTTTCAATGTTGTCGACATTAAATCCCTTATAATCGATACTTGTGGATTTTAAGAGATTCGATTCGTTCATATCAAGTCTCTTGGGCTCGTTTTGATATATCATTTTATGTTAATTCTCTAGTTTCTGTTTTCTACCTTAACCTTAGCTCAAGTTTCAACCTTTTAGTTTCTAACATCGTATACGTATCGTTTTTGTAAACCACCTTTATATCTTATTTAACTTGTCCTTTTATCGCTTTATGACGGTCCTTGTATGCATATAATCTAACTTAATCACCTATTTGAGTCATATGTTAATAATCGACCCTAAAATCAACCAACGAACGATAACTGAAACACGATTCGACTTTCATAGTCCGAATCTAACTCGAGAACAGTCGCCTAAACTGATGCGCCTCTTTTAGACGACGTAGTGGATGCTACGCCTGTTTTGAATTAGGTTCTGTCTCTAAAATCTTTCTCGTCTTGGCGTAGGCTTTTTTTGGGTTTTAATTAAATATTATCCGTATTATCGCCATATTTCCGGCATGTTCCTATATTTCAAAATTAATTATCTTTTTTTCATTCGTTTTATTTATTTTCTTTTACTTCTAAAATCTCTTTTGAGCACGTTTATGATGTAAATTCAATAGTCATTGTAATTTATTCATATCATGTAATTTATTATAATTGCATTTTCATATTTATTTCATATCGTTCTTGTATGATTTATTTATTTGGCATTTTCACATGTAAATCAACCTAAATTCCAACTTTGACCCTCAATTGAGTGCTAAATTGCTTGTCAACCGACATAGTATATATTCATATGCTAGGTTCAAAACACGTTTGTTGCATAGCATGCATACAATTGACAACATATCGAATATAAATAACTTCCCTAATCATTAGTAGAGGCCATTATCAAGGCGGGCGGGATTAGGTGTTCAAATAAAGAGCTTCCTATTACGTACCCTCACCCCTTATTCAGATATCTATGAGCATCCGAGTTCATTGGCATCGTGAGAGTAATTATAGACATAGAATGCTATGGGTAACGAATTTCTTAGTGTTCATGTCACTACTTTGTGTCTTGACATGACATGAAGTATTCGAACGGTTCCAATTTTCCATAAAAATTGGTGGCGACTCCACAAATGTAAGCTTGCTCAAACCTTTCACCAGTTTCAATGCCTTTCAAATCGGTAACGACCCATGACGTGCTTTTTCCAACCAAATTTCTGTGGGAAAAGTGTTGCCGTCTCAAAATATAACCAACGCGCGGGTGCGTGCGGCGCGGTGGCTTAGTCCACACCATGTTGTTAGATTTATCCCTACTTAACAATTGGTTGATGTGTGTGTGTCTGTGTCAAATTGTCACCTATTTTCGGGGTGGCCTATATTGATCCATTCAATAATTTCCGATTGAATGGGGAGCAGTCTGATATGGCAGGTGTTAAAGATTGGACTTGATGTTGCTGTGTTACGAGGCTTGGGGCGTGACATATAGGAGGGCATACCGAGTAGCTGCCTGAGTCTAGTTATCACCTAGATAAATTTATTACTCTTTATTCTAGCAAAGACTTCCGCTGTATTAGTTAAGTTGATTAGATCTTCCGCTGTAAAATAAATAAGTTGTTCAGTTTTAATACGACAGTTGACATGTTTAATTTAATGTACCTTGTGTTTGTTTAATTTGTTATTCACTATCTCGGGCAACCAAGATGGTAACGCCTTTAGGTTTCCGGGAATGTCTTGCTAAAGGCTCCTGGATAAATGAGAGTTTTATAACTCCAGAGTGCCCGCCGGATCCCTCGACACAAAATAATTCTAATGCTGGCTATCCAGAGGAAGTTGGCAACCACTGACCTCCTAGCTATCCAGAGTAATAGGAACTTGTTCTTGCACTGTAAATATTCCCAAGACATTTTGCGTTCACCTCTTAGTTAGATGAGCCTTCATTATACCCTCGTCCAACTAACTGACCTTCTGACTTGGGCTTACAAACAACACAAGGGAAGGCAATATAAAATTAAACGGCTCACTTGTTTCATTGTTGTTGCTACCTACAGTTTGTGGACAGAACGCAATAGAAGACTCTTTGATACCAAAGAGCGTACTACTTCCTCTCTTGTACAGGAAATCAAGTTCTGCACTAGTGTCATACTTTTACATAATTTATAATAGTCCGTAAATTTAGATATAATTTACATTTATAAGGTGTGAATAAATAATAATTGTGGTGCCTGCTAAGACGAGTGCTGCCATTGCTCGTCATAATCCAATGAAGTACGATGGGCTAGGCGAACCGTCCTTACTAGGAGATTGATGCAGGGAGTTTGACAACCTCTTTGAACTATTGAACTCCCCTGAGGTGATGCAAGTGGATCAGGCTACTCAATAATTGAAAGGGAAGGCCGGACTGTGGTGGAGTCTTTATAAGGGAGTCATCAGAGAAGCTTGGAAGGAGTGTAATACCACATATTTTGATAGTAAGTTATGAGAATAATTTATGTAATTTAATAATTGATTAAATGACATTTCTAATAATAAATACAAGTAGGACGTTAATTAAATAATAAATTAATAAAGCAAGTCGGGAATTGGGTTTAGCTAATATTTAGCATTGGGCTGTGTGCCATTGTTATTTGGGCCGAATTTTATGGTTCATCAAGTATTAGTGTGATCCGGAGTTGTATCGGGAATTAATAATAATATAATATGGAAATAATAATATATAAAGGTAATAATAATTATATCAATGATAATAATAAAGTTATAGAAATAATAAATTAGTAAAGATAATATGAGGAAATCCTACTTATGGTAAGACTAATATATTATATAATAATATAATTTGTAATGGTAATAATAATAATAGGTAATTCTTGAAATAATTAGAATAAGGTAATTGTGGTAGTTTCCTAATTGGCCTCACATACTCTATAATTTTAGACTATAAATACCACCTTACATCTGAGAAATAAATCATAAAAATAAGAGAAGGAGTTTAAGAGACGGAAAGAGCAAATAAAGCAAGCGATAAAAGGTAAGATCGTCACAACTCATGTTTATATCGTCTTAATAATTTAAGTTAACGTTAATACATCATATGGACCACTGTGAACCGTGCCGTTACCCTCAATAGTTGGCCTTGACCGTGGGGATGCTAGTGGGACCTGTCGTGGCTGTTGTCGACCACCGTAGGTGGCGAATTTCGCGTCTAAAGTTGTGGTTGCCGCGGATTTAAGACGAGGCTTGTGACTTGTGTGTTTGACGAATAAACATGGGACCTGGGTGGTTGGCTAAGTCGGTTGGGGTAGGTCCTAATGGTTGTGTCGGGGTAGCTTGAGGTGGTGGTTGGTGCGGTGAGCTGTCGGGTTGTGGTGTTTCTCATGGGTTTATACTGTTTATGTGGGTTGTGAGTCGACTGGTGGGTCGTGCATGGTTGTAGCAAGTGGTAGAACCACCGTGGGTCAAGGGAGACCACGGTGGTGGGCACGGGTGGTCATGGTGGCAGTAGGGTGTTGAATTGGTCGGGTTTTCGAGGTTGTTTAGGGCATGATTTCACGGCCTGTATAGGAGGTTTCAGGTGGTGGTTAAGGTCTGTCGGGGTTGGCCGTGGTGCAGGTTAGAGCGTTGAAGGATTGGGTGGTGGTGTCGGCGGCTAGGGGTGTCGCAATAGGCTGGTTTTGGTGAGGGGTTTGGAACTCGGTTTTTACCATATTTGGCTGAGTTGGTTGTGCTTGTTTCACACAGGTTTCACGTGTGGGTTTTGTGGGGGAATGCATTGTTCTTACGTGAGCAGTGTGGGTACGTGGTTTGATTAGTTAATTTTGAGTCGGGTTTACGTAATCGTTTACACGGGAATATAATTAATTAAATTAAATTGTAATTAACCAAATTAATATAATGAATTGAATAATAAATAATTGAATTATAATATTTTATGTTAGGTGACGATTGTGAAGAATTATAGTCGGGTTCAGTTGCTTTAAATTTCTTGGATCGCTTGAGCTGCTTAATTGGATATTGCTTGTCAGGTAGGGATAAATCCTATTCAACTTTTACTCGATAATGTTTGTTGGATGGTTTGTATTAAAGTGAATTAATCGTATGTGAATTCCGTTGATTGATATAATCGTAATTGTTGGAAGGAAGATTTATATTGCATATGTTGGTTAATAATATCGTAACTGTTGGAAGGGAGAATTACATTGTATATGTTGGTTATATTGTGGTGGAGTATTGTTGTAGTATTAACAGATTTATTCTGGCAGACATTACTTATAGTAATGTGGAGTGGTTGAACAGATTTATTCTAGCAGACGATATTTATCGTGTTTACTCGAGGCGGGCCCAGTTGGTCCGCGGGCCATCTGGTGGATATTACTCAACTATATGTTGAGGCAGACATTACCTTTTGGTAATGTAGTGTGTGTTTACTCACCTTCAGGTTGAGGCTGCCCCGGCCAGGGATTGGCGGGATGATTAGTGTAACGAGTAAAACTTGGCTTAAGTGTGCTAAGTAAAAGCCGGGAGCACGTTGTCAGGGGGTTGTGCAATGTAAAAGAAAATTGGATTGTTATCGTATGTTTTTGTTGTTAGTATTTATTCCTACTCAACCTCGCGGTTGACTGTGTATTCGTGAACACCTGCGATGAACCGTTTTATGGGGAGCAGATCTGACAGGTACTAAAGATTAGCTGACTCGGGAGTAATGGGATGAGAGCCCAACTTGGACCATAGTTGGAGTCTAGATCACATAGAACAATTATATCACTTTATTTATTTCCGCTGCGAGTTGTAATTATTTTATATTAAGTTTTAGTTGGTTAAATTGTAATAAACATGTAATCATTAAAGTTTTATTTAAAGTACTTTGGTAAGTTGGACTTTGTTATTCACTACCTCGGGAAACCGAGATGGTAACAGTTCTATTTATTTGGGAATGTCTAGCTAAAGGCTCCCGAATAAATGGGAGTGTTACAAGGAGAGTGAGGAACCTTATATCACATGGAGAGGCGTAAATGATACGATGAGAGTTGTGTTTCACTACGCCAAATCTGGCAATTAATAAGGAGCGTATCACAACGGTTTAATGCATTTAATAACAACACTTAGATTACCGTTTTTCAAATATTGACGGAAACCTAGACCGCGCTAATAGGAATTACGGTTTCTCTCTAAAACCGTTGTTATTATAATTTGACAATGGCTGATTAACAAACCGTTGTCAAAACTTTTAACGGTTTCCAAAAACTCGTTATAGAATCACTCTTATCAACGATTGTTAGAAAACTGTTACCAGTTTAAGATATCGGCATTTCGAAAACCGTTACTAAATTAACACCAGCAACGGTTTTTATGTTATTGCTACGGATTTTTCGTAACCGTTATTATTGTCTATTATGAGATAACGGTGTTTCAATTCAACCATTGTCAGTATTTGATTAGATTTTTCAATTTGATTACTTCATTCAAAACTGAACTTTAATAAATACTCAATTTGACCAATAATATTCAATTTGACCAAAATAATTCTATAAATATGTCTTCATAATGTTGATCATACAAACATGTTCAAAAAGTTGCAAGCAATTAATGTTATGGAGAAACCGAGTTGGTTTATGTCTTACGGTTCATAGGAAGAGTTGGGTCCCGGAGCCGAATCGATTAGATTGTACAACACCTACAAGTCGACTTACTTTCCTCCTATTCAACTTCTATGCATGGTCTAACAAGACTCGAGTTGGTTTATATCTTACAAGTCAAGTTGAGTAGATAAGAGATGGGTAAAAATGCAAGGATTCATAGGCTTAACATTTCATCAAACATAACATGTGCATAAAGTTGACATCACAACAAGCAAGCAAATTATTCATGTAAACATATTGGATTAAGCATGAATCAATCCCATGTTGGTTTCCCCAATTACCCATTAATCCTAGCTAAGAGACTACTTACTCATTATCAAGTTTAACATGCTAACAAGGTTGTCAATCATATTAACAAGGTAAAGCATGGTGAACAAGTAAGAAGATTAACAATAATTAAAACAAGGATTAAGAGAATTATACCTACTTGAGATGATTCCAAATAATAAAGCAAAGAATAAAAGAAGAGAACTTGATTGATTGATGAAGAGTTGTCAATTCTCCAATAATAATTCAATAATCTTCAATTACCCAATAATAAACTTGAATAATAAACTTGAACAATAATTAAGGAGAGATTAATGTGTAATTTGTGGAAAGATTAAAGAGTAATCTATTCTAATCTACTCCTAATCTAATCTAAGAGAACTTGATTTAATCTAAGGAAACTTGATTCTAATCTAATGAAAACTTGATTTTTTGATTATTACAAATGGGGTATATATAGTGGGGATTAGGTGTAAGAATTAGGGTTAACTAAGGGCTTAAATGACGATTAAGTCCCTTGTTGAGGAAACGCCGGTCTTTTTGGAAAGACTCCGGTCTCTAGGGAGACTCCGGTCTCTAGAAAAAGATGTGCATCCTTCCTTAAAGCTTGAAGAAGACGAAATGGATCTGCCTGGGAATCCGGGCGTCTTTAGCACGGGACGGGCGGATTTGGTGATTTCTGCCCGGGCGACTTGTGGGGAAGACGGGCGGATTATTGGGAAGACGGGTGGATTGGTCTCGGGACGCTCGGATTCTGGGCTGTGTATTTATCTTTTCCTTCTGTCTAGCAATCCGAGCGTCTTGAGGGGAAGACGGGCGGATTGTTGGGAAGACGGGCGTCTTCACTCTCGGGACGAGCGGATTGGCGAACAGCTTCTTTGTTTGAGCTCGGATTGTAAAACGGACGTCATTTTCTCATCCGGACTCCTATTGGAGTGATTCAAAAGCCTAGATCACTTGTTTTTTCGACGCCGTTCCATCTAGCATATTTTCAGAGCCAAAGGAGCAACCCTTGGTTCGGTTTTCGAGCGATTTCTTCTTGTAATGCCTTCCCTCTCGTCATTCTTACTTTTAACCCTTTGATCCTTCTATATACACTTTATTCCTACATCTTTGGTCATCATTCTTGCCTCCTCTTCATACTAGTCCATCTAATATCATCAATAAGCTTCCAAATATGCACGAAAGACGGGAATTTCCGCCTTATTATCTTCTTTCCTACAAAACATACGAAATGCACTAGGAAAGCAAAATAGAAAGCATTTGACGGATAAAATGGCTATGGAATGTTATAATAGTATGCAAAATAGGCTCAATTAGGGGACTAAATGTGCACAAATAATTTTCACATCAAATATCCCCAAACCGAACCTTTACTCGTCCCGAGTAAAGAGGTGACTAAAACTAGACCTTTATTTAAACTATCCTACTAATATAACCGATATGAGACAATTAGCGGGTCTCACTCCGCCCCTTCAACTCACAACAAGACAACCATGAGATAGGATGCCTTTTTGCAAGGCAAGGTGGGTCTTGCCAAAATGGTGACACATCCAAGCATTAAAGCACACAAAACAAGTAATGGATGCATCTACAAAAGGAATAGCCACTTTCCTCATCTAAGTGGCGAAAATTATCTACAAGGGAAGCAATTCAAGGATACACACTCCTTCATAGATATGGTTTCTTCAAACTACTAAGCCCAGAAGGATACCAATAAATCACCTCCAAGTTGTGTCAAGCTAGGGTACCTTTGTCCTCAATCGTTAAATGCTTTTGTCAAGAGTAGACTCCCTATGGTGTTAGAAACACTGGAGGATCGCGGAATTCCCCCTCTTGCCTAGACAAGAAGAAGGGTCGTCCCCTCTCTACCATGCACAAAAATGGATACGATGGATAAAGGGATCAATAGATATTTGAGTTTCATTTTGGGATTTTGCTTTTGTTTTTGTTTTTCCTCCCAATTTCTTGTGGCATATAACATTTGAGAACACTTTCTTTTTGCCATTTGTTTTGATTTTTGGCATTTCAATACTTGACAACTTTCAACTTTTGCATTTTCTTTTGAACATTTTCAAAGTCACCCCATATGTAGTGAGGGTGCCTTATATTTGAAGCTTTAGGAGTCTATTTTTGCTCCACTTTTCATTTGATGCATTTTGCAAACTTTCTTTCACTTTTCATTTCGTTGAACTCAAATTGATTTCTTTTTGTGCCCATTTCCTTTGATGACAAAAATGTGGTAGAACATGGATGATGGATGGATGCATGGTTTCAAGGGTCACCTTGGAATAAACGGTAGCCAAGGAGTTATCACGCCACAAGGTACTCTTGACTAGGCCTTAATCCATGGGTCAAAGGATACTAGCATGACACATCCTAGGGTGTTTTACAAGTATTCTAACAAGCAAAGTCTGAAGAAAAAGCATCTACTAGGGCCTATATACACTTGTCAAGCTTCCCAAGTAGATGGTTTCACAAAATTTTTCTAACATGCAAAACATCTTAATGCATATGCTTCTACCAACTAGTATGCCATATAAACTAAATGCAAGTCCTAAGTTCACATTGTTATACCGCATCAATCAAAATAAAGCCACATAGTCATTAACATAAAGGGGAAAAAGGAGATTAGAAAGATCATATCATGCGGTCTTCAATATCCTCATGTCTCGGATGTGGCGTAGTCGATCAATGTGAACAAGAATAAACACAATATATACAAGTCTACACTACAAAGGAAATGAACTTGTTTTTGGGGTTTTTCAATTTTTCAAATTTTTATGGTTTTTGATTTTATGAAATTAAAAGACATATTTTTGTGATTTTTCGAAAATTTTCAATTTTTATGCATTTTTGGAATATAAATTCCCATCCCCCACTTTATTTTGGACATTGTCCTCAATGTACATGTAGGAGTAGGAATAAAAAGGAAAACATGTTTTTGGATTTTTTGATTTTTTGAAATAAAGTACAAATGCAATGATATGATATGAATGAATGCATGCTCTAACTAAATGCAATTCTATATGGCATATATAACAAATGAATGTAATCTAAACTATATTATATGATGCATAATTTCTAATAAACTATGGTCACTTATGATCAAACCTCCCCAAACTGATTTAAACACTATTTCTAATGTAGAAATGAATAGGTTTGGCCATTAGTAACTATGCATGAATTCTAATCTATATGCAACTATCTACATGAATCATGTGAGATATATACAATGCAACTGTACTATTTGAACTAGCTAGTATGAATGTAATATAATACAAATGCAAGCTAAATGTATATGTATATAACTTAATGCAAGTGGAAATGTAATGCAAAGTCAAAGGAAAGGGTATCTTACAAATGGTGGTTTGAGGGAGGACTCCACCAAACTCATTCCTTGTTGCCATGATTATTGATGTTGTCCATGTTGCTCAATGCTCTCAATAACCGGTCAAATGCTTGAGCACAATCTTCAAACAAGCATGAATACGGTTTGTTCCAATTAAATATGAAGCTTGGCCAAGGGAGCTTGTCATCCATTCTCTTCTTCACCTTACCCTTAGAACTTGAGCCTTTGCAATGCTTCAAACCGATAGGCCCATGATTCTTGTCAACATAAGGTATGAAGTATGGCTTATTTTCATCCGGAGACTTCCACTTGCCACCTTCTCTTCTAAGTTCGGTGATGATGATAGCACTTTGATTTGTCAATCCTTCCAAAGTAGAAGGAGAATTATCATAACATTGATGATAGGATACCTTAGGAGTTGAGATTGTGGGTGCCAAACCTCCACAAGCACGTTCATTTGCAATTTTCGTCTTAAGCTTTTCCACCAAGTACCCTTTATATGATGATTTGACTTTTTGGAGAAGATCTACCATATCATCTCCAACAATCATAGGTTCCATGGTGGGTGCGAAAACGTCTTCATGGTCAATAGGAAAGAGGAATTCATCTTCTTCATGGAAGCATACCTCAAACTTCTCAAGGATGGGGTCCTCAAGTGAGGAAATATCACAACTTCATTCCTCTTCTTCATTGCAAGACACATATCCCGCACAAGCTTCTTCCATAGGCTTGTCATCATCGCTATCTCCATACGAATCATAGATAGGAGCTTCACTCCTCTTCATTAACTCTTTCTCCAACACCTCAATGTTCACATCAAATGATACACCCTCATACTCACAACGGTTAAGAGTATTTGGCTTACTCAACCTCATGTCTTCATCATCAAATACCATACTTTCATACTCACAAGAGCTCAAGGAGATTGGCTCTTCCCACTTCACATCTTCTTCATCAAAGGTCATTGCCTCAAATTCACATTCATGTTCAATTCTCAAGGATTGGTGGGGAGTGTTTGTTTGGGTTGCTTTCATTTGGGCAATTCGAATTGCCAACTCCCCACCATGGGTAACAATGCTTTGGAGAACATTGTTCCTATTTTGGCTCTCCTCTAGAATTTGTGTGAAGAAATTTTGTTGGTCTCCCATCATTTGGAGAACCATATCTTGAATGTCAAAGTTGGACTCATCTTTTTGTTGTGGGTGGGTGTGAAAGTGCTCATATTGTGGCATTTGGAATTGGTTGCAAAGTGAGTTTTGGGTGGGTGGTTGTTGTTGATATTGGATGTGGTGATTTTGGTGGGAAAAATTGGGGTAGTGGTTAGGATTTTCATTGTACAAATAGTAAGGTAGGTTTGTGTTGACTTTCTCCTCAAACTCCCCATACCCATAGTCATACTCAAAGAATCCACCACATACTCCATATGTCAAGTCTTGAGCCATCATAGCTAAGACAAGGAAATAACTACAAGCTTGGAAACTACACAAAAACGGTAAGAACAATCCTTGAGGAACAAGTTCCTCAAGGTTAAAGCAAAATCAAAATAGACAAACAAGTAAGAACTTAATCACATAGCACCGTCCCCGGAAACGGCGCCATTTTGATGGACAAGAGTTGGTTGTCACACATCCAATCAAACACATTTATAATACTCAACATACAACTAGTTAGCGGTAAGTCGAGGTCGATCCATGGGACGGTGTGCTTTGGGTTCTAAGTCTATCTATTTCAATTTATGCTAGTGTCACAATTTGTTTGGGTTTGTAGTTGTGTCTAGACTAATGCAAGTAATATAGTAAAACAAGCAATAAAAGGAAGGATGTAAACAAATGATTAAAAGTGCTAGGATATCATGGGATCATAGGGGATTCATGGTGTTGATCATACAAACATGTTTACAAAGTTGCAAGTAATTAATGTTGTGGAGAAACCGAGTTGGTTTATGTCTTATGGTTCATAAGAAGAGTTGGGTCCCGGAGCCGAATCGATTAGATTGTACAACACCTACAAGTCGACTTACTTTCCTCCTATTCAACTTCTATGCATGGTCTAACAAGACTCGAGTTGGTTTATATCTTGCAAGTCAAGTTGAGTAGATAAGAGATGCGTAAAAATGCAAGGATTCATAGGCTTAGCATTTCATCAAACATAACATGTGCATAAAGTTGACATCACAACAAGCAAGCAAATTAATCATGTAAACATATTGGATTAAGCATGAATCAATCCCATGTTGGTTTCCCCAATTACCCATTAATCCTAGCTAAAAGATTACTCACTCATTATCAAGTTTAACATGCTAACAAGGTTGTCAATCATATTAACAAGGTAAAGCATGATGAACAAGTAAGAAAGATTAACAATAATTAAAACAAGGATTAAGATAATTATACCTACTTGAGATGATTCCAAATAATAAAGCAAAGAATAAAAGAGGAGAACTTGATTGATTGATGAAGAGTTGTCAATTCTCCAATAATAACCCAATAATCTTCAATTACCCAATAATAAACTTGAATAATAAACTTGAACAATAATTAAGGAGAGATTAATGTGTAATTTGTGGAAAGATTAAAGAGTAATCTATTCTAATCTACTCCTAATCTAATCTAAGAGAACTTGATTTAATCTAAGGAAACTTGATTCTAATCTAATGAAAACTTGATTTTTTTATTATTACAAATGGGGTATATATAGTGGGGATTAGGTGTAAGAATTAGGGTTAACTAAGGGCTTAAATGACGATTAAGTCCCTTGTTGAGGAAACGCTGGTCTTTTGGGAAAGATTCCGGTCTCTAGGGAGACTCCGGTCTCTAGAAAAAGATGTGCATCCTTCCTTGAAGCTTGAAGAAGACGAAATGGGTCTGCCTGGGAATCCGGGCGTCTTTAGCACGGGATGGGCGGATTTGGTGATTTCTGCTCGGGCGTCTTGTGGGGAAGACTGGCGGATTGGTCTCGGGACGCTCGGATTCTGGGCTGTGTATTTATCTTTCCCTTCTGTCTAGCAATCCGAGCGTCTTGAGGGGAAGACGGGCGGATTGTTGGGAAGACGAGCGGATTGTTGGAAAGACGGGCATCTTCAGTCTCGGGACGAGCGGATTGGCGAACAACTTCTTTGTTGGAGCTCGGATTGTAAAACGGACGTCATTTTCTCATCCGGACTCCTATTGGAGTGATTCAAAAGCCTAGATCACTTGTTTTTTCGACTCCGTTCCATCTAGCATATTTTTAGAGCCAAAGGAGCAACCCTTGGTTCGGTTTTCGAGCGATTTCTTCTTGTAATGCCTTCCCTCTCGTCATTCTTACTTTTAACCCTTTGATCCTTCTATATACACTTTATTCCTACATCTTTGGTCATCATTCTTGCCTCCTCTTCATACTAGTCCATCTAATATCATCAATAAGCTTCCAAATATGCACGAAAGACGAGAATTTCCGCCTTATTATCTTCTGTCCTACAAAACATACGAAATGCACTAGGAAAGCAAAATAGAAAGCATTTGACGGATAAAATGGCTATGGAATGTTATAATAGTATGAAAAATAGGCTCAATTAGGGGACTAAATGTGCCCAAATAATTTTCACATCACATTGATATGTGCATTTTATATAGCCTTTTTAAGTCTCTTATGCACGTATTTCAATGCGGATCCCGTAGTTTTAAGTTACGAAATGTCCCAACTATTCTACTTTGGTACGTTTGGCTTTAATTGCAGGAATGGACCTGAAAGTAGCGGAATTGAGCCTTCTACGGTCCCTTTAGCTTGCATTTAGGAGATGAGAGGAATCGAAGCGGAAATGCTACTGTCTTGGGATGCGTGAAGCGGTTTCGGAAGCTAAATCAATGAGTCATAGCTGACTTCAGTGGTAATTCACTCGATCGAGACTATGTTGTGCTCGATCGAGAACTTTGGGTGAAGAGAAGACTTCGATCGAATGCTTTATGTGTTCGATCGTGAGGTGCTATTATGGAGGTCCTCGATCGAGTAGTTTAGTTACTCGTTTTAGAGGTTTGGTTGGATTCTTCCTCAATCGAAAAGATTGAAGATGCTCGATCGAGTGTTTTGAGATCTGACGTGAGATTTTCTCGCGTAAACTTATTTTCTAGATATTTTAAGTTCTATTTAGGTAAAATAAATATCTCTCCTATAAATAGGAGAGACTTAATTAGGTTTCGGGGGTCCTTTTTTTTACCCTTTTCGGTTGAACGTTGCTTTGCTCTTCCGATATTTGCGGATCTCGTTTGTGTAATCTTTCTCTTACTCTCTTTCTATTTCATTTAATTCTCTTTTGCACATCTCTTTCTATCATGTTTGTTCTTGCTTTATCTTTCATTCTTGTTTTATATACATTTATGCTTAGCTAATTCTCTAATGCTAGGATTAGGGGAGCCATGGTAGTAAAACGATGATGCGATAATTGGTTTAGAAGGTTTGTTGTGAGAATTTTTTGATAGCAATAAAACTGTAATTATTAGGTCTAATGCATGCAACTGAAGTAATTAAACTGGTTAAATTCAGACCTAGATCGAGAGATTGGAATGAACAGACCTGTTATTAGCAATAGAATACTCTAATGAGGGCGAGAGCTAAGTTAGTAGTATTTTAGGGCGGATAGCGGACCGAGAGCACATTTCCACTACCCTTATCACATTAGACCGACTGACCTACCTTTAGCTGATTTGTGTAATATCATGGTGAACCGACATCCTGGCATCTCTGTCTCTATATTGTTGTTTTCTTTACTTGCTTTAATTTAGTTCCTTAGTTTAGTTTAAACAACTCAGACCCCGTACTTTATGACCGTAGACAGACTGAATAACGAGTAGATAGTGACCGCCTCCTTGTGGATACGATACCCGACTTGCCTCTGCTTCATTAGTTAGAACCTGTTGGTTTTATTTTTGATAGGGTTGCGACAGCCCTATCATTCATATTGTGAACACTAGAAGAACAATCAAGCACTTTCTTATTAACGTAAGATAGACAAAAACCGAGTATTTAACGGTACTCAATTGAGTTACTGTAACACCCCCATATACTAACCTGACCTACCAAGGACCACCCTAGCATATAACGATGCTACAATCTCGGTTGTCCGAGATAAGTATATCAAAAGTGACCATCCAAGAACAATTATTTAAGTATAATGTTAACTGAATAGATCGTATAAAACTGGAAACCAAAGTAGTAAGAACATAAATCCAAATATAACAAAACCAAGTATCTAAAACTCGTGATAGCGGAAGTTAAGACTGTAAGTGATGACATCCCATCCTCGTGTTCACAGCTAATATGAATCATCACCTGTTATAATCTACTCACCATCCCCGAATGGATCACCACAGTTTTATATAACATAAACGGGGTCAGTTCACTAAATAATCAAGATAAGTCGTCACAAAGGAAGCAACCAAATCAATCCAAATAAATTGTATAACAATTCTCCCAACTCCATTAGTATCCAGTAACCGGCTACACACCTAAGTGTGTAGCCCTGCTAAATTACCCATCACAACAGGTAATCCTCACCGCCAGTGGGGGACCGTAGCCATGCCCACCTAAGCCCCGCTCATCGCAACGATCAATAACCCATGTTCATTAATGTGCATATCCCCCTTGTGACGGGAACCAGAAGGGGCGAATCAAGGGCGTGAAGCCATTCCCGAATGATGACTTCACTCAGCTGAGGACGCACCTAGCAAACATATACAAACAACAACCAATCCAACAACCAAGAAAGACAATTCCAATAATGATACTAAACATGCCAATACAACAATCAATCCGTCTTAAATAAATTAAACAGGCAACTGAGTAGGAAACCTTACCTTATCACTCATCCGAAACACAAGCACACAACGGAAGCTAGAATTGTTCCTCTACAAATCCTTCACCTAACAACAATCACAACAATTTTAATCACAAACATGCCAACCAACCCTTTTTCCAAATAAAATCACTAGGACAAAACCCTAAAACATAAATCTAATCAAGATATACGAAATTAGTGACTTACCGATGAAACCAATGCAAAAGAGGTGAACGAAAGACTCACAAACGATCAATTGCCTTGGAAGTGATTAAGGATGATTATAGGAGTGAAGAACGTAGTTAGGTTTTGGAAAAAAATGATTAGAAACTCTTAAACGCGATTTATATATTCTTTAATCACCCTTGATCAAACCGCGGAAATTAATCCCGTCAGACCGGTTAGTCGGTCGAGTACCGGGAGTACTCGGCCGAGTACCCCTTACTTGGCTGAGTATTACACTACTCAGCCGATTGTTTCTGAGCAGTAGCCTGAACAGAAAACACACGACACCTTACTCGGCCGAGTTAGCCCTATTCGGCCGAGTAAGCTAGACTCAAAAAACCGTGGTATTATAGTCTTCCCTCCTTAAAAATGAGTCCCCGAAGTTCACACCCTTACCTACATGGAAAGCACACAAACCACTCCACCAACCATCACCACACAACTCTCATCCTCCATCCTCGACACTAAATCACCCAACAACGCCTAACGCCTACCTAAACACGCAGCTCACAACATAGCATCAACCATAGAGTAGCCCACCTAACTCCATAACTCTATCGAATACCAACACACAAGTGCCGCCAACTAATCATATATTTTTAAATCATTTTATTTGCTAATCATCAAACCAAACAAACCAAACCAATCGTTATCGATCTTGATAGAAGTCTACTCATAGTATTTCATAGCGCAATTCCCGTCTCCTTGTGTTCAACCCCTCGTAACCCAACTAGTACTAGATCCTTAGCTATTCCTTCCCCTTATCACCATCTCATGTCACTGATAACCAACTATAACGTTAACATCGATAACCATTCCCAGTTCTAAGGCTCTCTGTCTGTCTGTCTGTCTCTCTGTCTCTCTCTCTGTCTCTCTCTCTCTCTCTCTCTCTCTCTCTCTCTCTAATTCCACGCTTATAATCATTCCGCACACCACCTAACATATACCACAAAATTCTAAACATAAACACTACTACCACTCTCCAACATTACCGCACAACCACATTCTTTTCTATTCACGTACCTAACCTGACCACCTAACTCACGACCCAAAATTGTTACACACACACTTGATCCTCAAATTCCCCTTTTATTGTCATCAAACTCGCCCATAACTTACCATGATACTAATTCCCAAACACTTCATACTTACTGCTCCGATAAAAGACTATGAACCAACCGTAACTTCCAGCTCAGTACCCACTTGTTCTGCTAATTACTTGCCACAACTATGACAAAAAAAGTCGCATATAACATAAGATCGAAAGTGTTCCAACCACCTCCCACAACTATGTTTCTTCAATAAGGTAGCACTGTAACTATGACAACATCGACCACATGTGCAACTCTCTTCTATATTATACTCTACTCTCACCCACAAGTCAAAATACAGGAAATAGCAGTAAATAGAACAACATTCCATATACCCATACTTGAGTGACATAATCTTTCAAAAGTTCATCTAGCAAGTAACCCACCTACTCCACCACAACCGATGACGGCATCACAACACTGCCACCAACAGCCGCACTGCAGCGCGAAAGTACCTGCTTCACAACACGGAGTACCGTACCCGAATCGCAACCCGGAACACAACAACCATATTAGTAATAATAAACAGTGTCCCAACACAACGATCATCTCACGACTCATCCATCCACACAACATGTTACAGGGAGTAAACAGATAACAACTTTATGAATATCGTATCATACCACAACTCATGAGGTCAGAACCTCACACAATTACTTACACACATCATAGATGTAATACTCTGTATTTATATTTTTATAAAATAATATTATATTGTATTTATAAGAATTATATTTGAGAGGGAATAATGAAAAAATAATAATTATAGGATGATAATAATAATAATAATAATAATAATAATAATAATAATAACAATAATAATAATAATAATAATAATAACAATAACAATAATAATAATAATAATAATAATAATAATAATAATAATAATAATAATAATAATAATAATAATAATACGATATACTAAACGTGTATTATATACGTATACCGCACTCACCTTATATATGCCCTACCTTATCCACCCAAATCCTTATCCTTTTGTAATCTCATAAAATCCACCACCCATCTTAAGAGAGAAATAAGAGGAAGAGAAAAGAGAAGGAGAATTTCGTCCCTCCGCCCCGAGTTCGTAAGGTAAAACCGTCTCACTAGTTTTTATATTATTTTATTTAACCCGCCTCGACCTTGACCCACCATAGACCGCCGTTGTTCACCCAATTTAGGGGTTTGACCGAGTTTATATTTTGGATTATAGTTGTTTTGTGCGACGGTCTTAAGACGGATTTTTAACCCACCTTTAGTGGTTTTTTTGGGCTGACCTTGGGTGGGTCGTGTCGAGGGGAGTGAGGAGGTCATACTGGTGGTCTTGGGTGGTGGGCTAGGTGGCTGTAGGTGGCGGAATCGGGGGTAAAAGGAGGGTGCATGACTGTTATTGTTGATGGTTGTTGTTGTTATTTTTGAGTATGAGTACCGTGGGAGAGTCGTGTATGGTGGTGGGCTTGTATGGCGACCACCGTGTCTAGGTAGGACGACAACGGTGTGGTTGGTGGTGGCCATAGTGGTGCGAGGGTAGGGTCGTGCGAGTTGAGGATGGTTGTTGGTTGTTGTCATTAGTTGTTGTTGTTGTTGTCGTGGGTCGTTTGGTGTTGTGGGGCCGTGAGTGCGGTGGCTAATGGTGGCTGGGGGTTGGCCGATGGTGGCAGCAGCTGGTGGTGGCTGCCATGGGTGAGGAAGGAGTCACGGGTGTGAGTGAGTCAGGTCAAACCTCGTTTAGCGGGATATGTGAGTCGAGATTTGAATTTAATTATATAATTATATTAATTCGTATTTAATTAGAATAGATTAGTTAGTAATTTATCATATTTAATTATCTTGTTTAGGAGACGCTTTTGTGAGACGGATTTATGAGACGGATCTTGGTGTATCGAGTAGCTTGCGGAGATTTGCTAAAAGGTAGGTTTATCTTACTCAGTTTGATTATGTATTTAATTGTTAAATGAGTCGTTTGTCATTTAATTGCATTAGATAAGTCTGTTTTTTTTGGTGCTATCATTAGATAAGTCTGTAATTGGCATGTGATACGGTATCTTGCATATTTGTGTTATTTCATATGTCGGAGGGTATGTTTGGCTATTTGTTGTTGTGGAGACGGAAGGCGGTTGGGAGACCGTCTTCCGCTTGAGTCGCCTCTCGGAGTTTCCCGCTCCAAGAGGGATGTGCACATTAATGACTTGAGTTTGGAGGGACACGTGTTGTGAGGCACGACGTCTGGCAGGGGACCTGAGTCGCTCTTGTGCCCGGTACCACCGACGTGTTCGGAGTACCTTGTGTGAGTGCGGTGTTGTGGACATGTTCTTGGCACCAATGTTTGTGGGTACGTCTGGGCGTGTCCCGGTACCGGCATGACGGTTGGATAATTTGTGTCATTCATATCATGGTCATGTGGTTGACTCACACACTTGAGTTGTGTTACACTTTGTTTATCGTTACTGATGTTTGTGTGTTTGTGTAATTGTCACCTATCTCTTTTGGGGTGGCCTGTGTCGATCCATATGATGTCCTTTGGTCATATGTGGAGCAGGTTCAGTAAAGGTTGTTTGGATAGCACGTGGAAGACGGGACGAGCTTGATGAGTCACGAGACGAGTATAGTTGGCTAGAGAGTATAGTTGTCACGAGTTGTACCTTTATTCATTTATTTACGTTTATGTAATTCACTAAACATTATATTTATTTATAAAATATTCATTTATAGAAGTTTTTAAACACTACCTCGGGAAACCGAGATGGTAACGTGATACCAGTCGTTGTGAGTACCAAAAATAAATTTATAATTCCAACTACTACTAATGACAGTGGCAGTCGGGTCGAACCACAGAGAGGCAGATGTAATCAATAGTTGTCTGATATTTAGTCTAAGGTAAAAAGTGTGGGGGTTGATTTGATTTGGTCTATAGCTAATAGCAAAGAAAGACAATAAACTAAATAAACGGATAGAACAGATAAAAGAAGGGGTACTAGGATGGTCGGTTCACTATAGTTTCGGCGGCAGCGTACTAAGCAGGTCTAAATCAAACACATGAGGCGGGAAAACAAGAGGTCCTCTCGGTCCACTCTTAACAGATAGCATCTTTCGATCTCGCTATAAGTCCCTAATATCACTAATACTGACTCTCGTCCTGAGAAGTGACTAATAATCTAAACTTTACCTATCTTTCGATCTTAGCATAGTTTAGTCATTTTAATTGGTGATCTAACAACTGTCCCTATCTCTCGATCTAATGGGTCAGTCAAATCTTAAACATTCAACTAGTCGTGTGCACTCGATTCATCGAATAAAGAATTAAAACAATTAAAACGAAGGTAAAACCTCACGTGGCCAGTCGATCGACCAGGTATGGCGGTCGATCGACTGACACGCGATTTCAGTCCATGTTAATTCTACGCCGCCTAATCCTACAGTTCCCCTACATCCTAGCACAAGCAATTTAGCTACTCATACTGAAATTAAAGGCAACAATAAAATTGGCTAAATAAACTACAGAATTCATGATTAATATGGAGAAATAAACAATTAACATAAGACGGCAATTCGGCTTTGGGGAAACTGATCTAGCAATTCTACAACTACGAATGAATGCAAAATAACTGATTAAAACCAGAGAATACCGTGTGAATTGCGAAGGAAAAGAACAAGTCGAATGCCAAAGTGAATTGTATTCAATCCCGAATTAATCCTTGAAACCTAATTATTGATAAACTAAAACTGTCTACTAAACTTGAATAAAAATAAGATACTTATTTTGAAAACTCATGTTGCGTTATATAGGAAAAGTACGCAACTATTATTTCTAAACCTAATAACTCATGGGCTTGATAAATCTCGATCTTTTAATTCTCGTCTGAAGTAGCGACTTGGTCGATCGACTAAGGATGGCAGTCGATCGACTACTCTGAACTGAACAGTAGCTACTGGAACCCGTGGGTTGGTCGATCGATCGAAGTAGCTGACACTTGACTTCTAACTTCTCGTGGATTTGTCTTTTGGGCCTTGAAATGCGCACCAAGCTCGTTCCTTAAGTTAATACTTCACGTCAAATGCAATGCAAGATACTCGGGGACGGATTTAGCTTGATTTCCGCTGAATTCTTCACATTTCTGCAATAATGTACAAAAACACGAAAATAGACGGAAACAGGGGAAATGGCAGCTTAAACTACACAAATGAGCTCTGAAATGCGTGTAAAATAGGGTGTAAAACATCATATAAATGACACGCATCAAACTTCCCCAAACCAAATCCTTGCTTGTCCCCAAGAAAGAACAAGACTCGATTTAAAGACCTAATGGAACGAGTTCAATCTCAGAGCGAATTGCAAACTGTAAAGCCTAAACCATTTTAATGCAACAACCAACAATAAATTTAGCGTATGAATCATGCAAACGAATTATAAGGTCGTTAAGAACTGCTGAACCGTCAACCATAGAGACTTATCAAATTGGACTCTCACGGGTCGCTCATATCACACATAAGCACAGGTGAATATATAAGAGGATAGAAAGAATTCATTTTGTAGAGACTCTCACCTAACTACGACCTATAAGAACATGCCTGCAGTACAATATGAAAGTAATCTCTATGACCGTACATATGCATTCCAACCAACAAATGACCATGACACATGCCGAGGTATATATGGGATATGTGAGGTATGGGTAAGAAGGGGCAAAACAATTATGGAAAAGTGGAGGTATAGGTGATCAAGCTAGTACCCAAACGGAACCATATGGCAACATCCAACTTCTTGCTCATAAGTCAATAAAACGGTGCTATTAGAAAGCACAGATCTCACAATCTCCAAAATAATAGTAATCAATGAACTCCCCATAAGATACTAATGCAACATGGGAGCAAAAATCGCCGTAAGATAAAGGCTTGAATTATGCGAATTGATTTCTTTTCGGACCCCAGTCGATCGACCAAGTAGAGCAGTCGATCGACCGTTTTGAACAGTACAACATTCGTTTTTTTTTTCTTTCTTTCTCGAATCATTGTTTTTATATTTCTTTTTCTTTTTCTTTGTTTCCTTTCAACTTTTTCCCTCCTTCATACTTTTTAACCAACTAAATCTCAATAAGAGCATATGCCACCAAAAACTAAGTAACAATCCCAAGAACATAGACTACTAGCTTGACAAGAGCAGGCTAAGTGTAGGATGTAGTAATGGGACAAAAAGGCTGTTTTTGGCAGTGTGAAGCTTATGGGCAAAACGAATAAAGGGAAACCTCTACCACATGTGTCAACAAACCACAAACCGAATGCATACAAGTATTAAGCAGATTAAGTTCATATTTATGCACATTAATGTAACATGTCTCATAAGGAGTAACTACTCACATCCTAAATAAACTGGTCATGAATGACACCAGTTATAAGCTCTAAACCTCATAAATATGATGTAGTTTGCCAAAAATCTAAGTCAAGTCTCAAGTTCAGCAAGATATATTAACGAAAACTCGTAGATTATGCATATGATTCTACTAATAACATGTTAATTTGCAAGGCTTAGGCGTAAACAAATGCAAATGCAATGTCATCATGGAAATACTACCGTTCCGACTCAACCTATATGCTAAAATAAACGTGCATTTTTGTTTGAATTTTTGAAATTTTTTCAATTTTTTTGGATTTTCTGTATATATAGCAAATGAAATAAACAATGCAAAACAAAAATGTAGACGTGAATGCAAGCAAATGATATGCGACGCAAAACCCTTCCCCAAACCAAATCGCACAATGTCCCCATTATGCAAAATCATGTAGTGAAAGAAAAGAGAAACGAGAATTTGCGTAAAATAAAGACGACATGAAGTGGAAATCGGGAACTCACAAGACTTTAAGCGCAGCAAAGGAAACCTCCCCAAACCAGCGTAAGCTAGGAGGTTTCAGTAGCCAGCAGTGCTACCAATAAGTACCTGAAAGACAAACAAATACCACGCATAAAAACCAGAAAGCAATAAAGAAGCGATATTTTGTGCATAATTGAGAAAAATAGAAGAAATAAATAATGATGGAAAATAATGGTGGAGTAGAAAACTCCCTCGATTCCGCAAATCGACCAAACAGAGCAGGGGAGAGGTTGTGAATAAGTACAGCAGTGCAGGGCGGTCGATCGACCACATCACTCAGTCGATCGACCAAGGCGAAAGGAACAGTAGTTCCTGGGAACTACAGACCAGTCGATCGACTATGCAGTCCAGTCGATCGACTGGAAATACTGCTGTAACTTCTGATTTCTTCGTATTTGCTCAATTACTTGAGCTAATGAGGTCTAAAAACCGGCAATTGCACAATAATACGCGCCCAAAAATTGCGCAAAACCCAAAGTAACCATCTAAAGAGTTTAAAAACCTAAGCAAACGTAAACGGCGAAGTTTCGTGCACACAAAACAATAAATAAAAAGGTTCAACGAAAGCAAATAAAATGTAAATGTTTTAAAGAAGTCTCAATCAACTAATAGTTGATCAAGAACGGGCACAGAATGGCCCACTTCGTCGGCTTCTGGCTACAAGAGGTAGCCTCAATAGTGCTCATCTTCTCAGCTGCACTCTCACTTCCATCGTCTGCAAGACTAAACGGGTCAACATGTCGGACATCATCCCAAGCAATCACCTCTTCGGACTCGTCGGAATCCAGATCAGACTCTGTTGCCTTGACCGGCTCATCTTCAACCTCCTCATCAGTGCCATAGCTAAGGCAACCAAGACCGCCTCGTGAAATGATTGGCTCCTTCACAGCTGGAGCAACATGCGACTCTTCCTTCCCTAAACCAGCTCCTGTAATATCAAAAATAGACGAATCTTCCTCCAATTTGCTCCCAGTCTGGGGCGGAGGGGTTACGACAGGAATAGGAATAGAGACAGGCATATCAGGAATCACAAAGAAGGATTTCTTTTCAGAAACCGTATTGCAAGTCACAGGCCACATGGGGTCTTTCTTCTTAGCAGGTTGGGCAAAAACAATGGAATGCTACCCTACTTTGAAGGTCAAGGTTCCCGAACCAACATCTATGATCGCACCAAAGCGGTGTGCGTAAATGGTCTACCTAGTATGATAGGAATATGGGCATCCTCAGGCATATCAAGTACAACGAAGTCTACAGGGAAGAAGAACTTTCCTATTTGCACGGGAATGTCTTCTAAGACTCCTATAGGCTGGACCGCAGATCGGTCAGCCATCTGTACTGTCATGTCGGTCACTGCGAACCTAGTTAATTTCAGCTTTCTAGCAAGACTCAAGGGCATTACACTTATACTGGCTCCTAAGTCACATAATGCCTTCTCAATAGAAAAGGTACCAATGCTACAAGGAACGGAGAAGCTACCTGGGTCTTCTAGCTTATGGGGTGCAGTGTGGGTTAGATAAGAACATGATTCTTTAGTAAGTGCGACAGTATGCACAGTTTCAAGTGACCGCTTTTTAGATACAAGTTGTTTCATGAATTTAGTATAAGCAGGCACTTGGTTTACTAACTCGAGAAAAGGAACTTGTACATTCAAGCTACGAATAACTTTTTCAAATTTATTGAAAGATACTTGTTCCTTCGTCGGCACTAATCTTTCTGGATATGGGGCTGTAAGAAGTAACTTAGCCATCTCCTCTAAATCTCGCATGCCGGCATCCGTGGACTTAGGCTGAAAGTCCACCACCTTCTCCTTGTTGAAGCGTGAGCCCTCTTCAGGCCGTCTCAAATGTGAGCCATTGACCGACATTAGGTCGAACTTCGGAACCGGGACTGACCCATCAACACTCGGGTCCTGCCCTAATATTTTCGGGACTGTCGTACCCCGAAACAAATGATCCCTCAAGTTATCGGGCATTGGAGGACGAAAAGGCTCACTATCAGCAGCGTCCTCAGTCGATCGACCATGTTGCTCAGTCGATCGACTGAGTTCTACAGTTCCAGAAGCTGTTTATTTGCGCGCTTCAGTCGATCGACCGGGTATGTCGGTCGATCGACTGATATACCTGGTAGACGCCTTTTTCTTTCCTTTGTTCATTCCAGCTTTGTTTCGACTCAGTTTCGCCCCATCTTTTTCAGCATTGTCCTCGACCATAGCAGGCCCCTCCAAGGTGGACCCGCTCCTCAAAGTGATGGCATTAAGGGTCTCCTTTTGGTCAGTTTGAGTCGGTAAGTGTCCCGGAGCTCGAGTTGTGTTCTTGCTAGCCAATTGAGCAATTTGGCTCTCTAGTAGTTTCATCCCGGCCTCTCTAGCTTGGGACTCCTTTTGCAACATATTCTTCAATTCAGCAAACTCAGAATTTTGGGATTGTTGCTGCTGCGGTACATAGGGAGGTTTTTGAAATTGTTGTTGCTTATGAGGAGGCACATAAGTCTGCTGCTGCTGCTGCTGTGGAGGTTGAGTCGGATTCAGGACATTCTGGCTACTCCACCTCAAGTTGGGATGGACATTCGGCTCATAGTACGTGTTTGTCTGCCTGTAATGTTGAAAGGCAGCACAAGACTCGAAGGGACTAGGATAATTTTCTGCAACATGTCCCTCAGCTCCACATCTTCTACAGACGAAAGGACCGTCTGAAACATCATTCACATGATACATCCCTCCTTTTGAAGTTCCTCCCAACTCGTATTTGTCAAACCTCGCCGTGAGACCCTCTAATGCAGCTACAGAAGGGGATTCAGCACTCCTCCTCTGATTGCCTCTCGAATTCCCATATTCAGCTTTATGGGTGGCTAAGTCATCAATGATCTTCCACCCCTTAGTCTCTCCCATATTTTCAGCAAATCGGCCATTGGCTGCAGCATCCAAAATAGCTCTCTGATCGTCATACAGCCCGTTATAGAATTGATTGCAAAGACTCCATTTTTCGAACCCATGGTGCGGAATGGTTCGCACCAGCTTCTTAAAACGGACCCATGCTTCATGAAAGTTCTCATCAGGTCCCTGTTTAAAGCTCGTGACCTGAGCTCTAATGGCATTCGTCTTCGAGGCAGAGAAGTATTTCTTGTAGAATGCCAAGGCCAAAGAATTCCAGTCGGTGATCCCATGAGCGGCTCGATCCAGATCTCTGTACCACTCCCTTGCAGCATCGCGGAGTGAGAATATAAACATGGTCTCCTTTATCTGGTCCTGGGTCACACCGGTCGGTGGGGGTATAGAGCAGCAATAATCGATAAATATCTCCATATGCTTGGCTGCATCTTCATTTGCAGCACCCCCGAACTGGTTCCTCTCAACTAAGTTGATATAGGAAGGCTTCGATTCGAATTTCCTATCAGCTCCAGGTAATTCGAACCCCTTGTATAGATTTGCAGCTGTCGGCTATGAATGACTTGCTATAGTTGCTTCTTCAGCCATGATTGGAATTTCTGGAGATGTGACTGTCTCAGCTGAAGAAGTAGAAGCAGGAGATGTAGGTGGATCCTCTTCGAACAGCTCGTTCTCGTAGTAACTAGACAGAGTACTCAGCTCTTCCTCTGTCGGCAATACCCTTGATGATCGTCTCAACTCACGCAAGGATTTCTCAATCTCAGGATTGAACGGTACTAGTTCACCACCCTGTGACCTGCGTATAAGAAGAAGCTACAAAAAGAATATAAGAAAAGTTTAAGGAACGGATGTCCCTTAAACTAAGAAAGACTAAATAAAAAAAACAACTAAAAATTAGAACAATTGCCTCCCCGGCAACGGCGCCAAAATTTGATACCCGTCGTTGTGAGTACCAAAAATAAATTTATAATTCCAACTACTACTAATGACAGTGGCAGTCGGGTCGAACCACAGAGAGGCAGATGTAATCAATAGTTGTCTGATATTTAGTCTAAGGTAACAAGTGTGGGAGTTGATTTGATTAGTCTATAGCTAATAGAAAAGAAAGACAATAAACTAAATAAACGGATAGAACAGATAAAAGAAGGGGTACTAGGATGGTCGGTTCACTATAGTTTCGGCGGCAGCGTACTAAGCAGGTCTAAATTAAACACATGAGGCGGGAAAACAAGAGGTCCTCTCGGTCCACTCTTAACAGATAGCATATTTCGATTTCGCTATAAGTCCCTAATATCACTAATACTGACTCTCGTCCTGAGAAGTGACTAATAATCTAAACTTTACCTATCTTTCGATCTTAGCATAGTTTAGTCATTTTAATTGGTGATCTAACAACTGTCCCTATCTCTCGATCTAATGGATCAGTCAAATCTTAAACATTCAACGAGTCGTGTGCACTCGATTCGTCGAATAAAGAATTAAAACAATTAAAACAAGGTAAAACCTCACGTGGCCAGTCGATCGACCAGGTATGGCGGTCGATCGACTGACACGCGATTTCAGTCCATGTTAATTCTACGCCGCCTAATCCTACAGTTCCCCTGCATCCTAGCACAAGCAATTTAGCTACTCATACTGAAATTATAGGCAACAATAAAATTGGCTAAATAAACTACAGAATTCATGATTAATATGGAGAAATAAACAATTAACATAAGACGACAATTCGGCTTTGGGGAAACTGATCTAGCAATTCTACAACTATGAATGAATGCAAAATAACTGATTAAAACCAGAGAATACCGTGTGAATTGCGAAGGAAAAGAACAAGTCGAATGCCAAAGTGAATTGTATTCAATCCCGAATTAATCCTTGAACCCTAATTATTGATAAACTAAAACTGTCTACTAAACTTGAATAAAAATTAGATACTTATTCTGAAAACTCATGTTGCGTTATATAGGAAAAGTACGCAGCTATTATTTCTAAACCTAATAACTCATGGGCTTTATAAATCTCGATCTTTTAATTCTCGTCTGAAGTAGCGACTTGGTCGATCGACTAAGGATGGCAGTCGATCGACTACTCTGAACTGAACAGTAGCTACTGGAACCCGTGGGTTGGTCGATCGACTGAAGGCAGTGGTCGATCGACCGAAGTAGCTGACACTTGACTTCTAACTTCTCGTGGATTTGTCTTTTGGGCCTTGAAATGCGCACCAAGCTCGTTCCTTAAGTGAATACTTCACGTCAAATGCAATGCAAGATACTCGGGGACGGATTTAGCTTGATTTCCGCTGAATTCTTCACATTTCTGCAATAATGTACAAAAACACGAAAATAGACGGAAATAGGGGAAATGGCAGCTTAAACTACACAAATGAGCTCTGAAATGCGTGTAAAATAGGGTGTAAAACATCATATAAATGACACGCATCATAACGCTGCAATTATCTTGGCCGGATAGTTGGGGTGTTACAAAGTGGTATCAGAGCGACGATTTTTGAACCTAAACCAATGAAATAAAATGAATCTAGGAGTGTCTAGTAAAATGAACCCGACTTGAATGCAATAGGAGGTCAGTTTTGGGTGAGTAGGATCCCTCATTTCAAAACTAGATCCTATAGTTTCGGTTGGTCACTATGTGGCTGGTTACGAGTCGGGAAACGAAACATGATATGTTGCATGGTTGTATGCGTGATACGAATTTTGTTTATCATCTTGCATGATTTACTTTTTGAAATGAAATGTTGCTTGATTTCATGTAGTTGTGATCATAGTTTAGTTCCTTGCCTTATATATGGGTTCATTCGATGCATGATGATATGTGGCGTGATTACGTGTTTACTATAACAAGTCGATAGGCTTTTCACGATATCGTTATTGATGATGTGGTGCATCTATCGTATGAAAATTGGATGTATATATTAATATGCATAATGTGTTTTGATGAATGGGTATTACATGTTAGAATGTGATTAAAAATGATTGTTATTAGATTAGTCGTTAGTGTAAATATAATGGTTGTGAGTCGAAAATTGCAAACCAAAGAGAGACACCCAACCGAGCGCGAGCTAGTACTCGACTGAGTACCAGTCACTCGACCGAGTGAACCCTACCACTCGCCCAAGTGGACCAATTTCCAGAAACTTGAAAATTTCTGGAAGTGAGTCACTTGACCGAGTGGACTCATCCCTTGACCGAGTGCCAACTTTTGGGTTGTGAGTTTCACTAAAATTGTGTTATTGCTTTATTTTATCTCTTTTATTCGCCCATTTAAAATCATTTTCATATAAGACTTCATTGTTGATTGTTTATTGCTCGAATTCAAATTCTTATGCTAGTTTTTAGCCTCTTAAATTGGCTAATTTCATCTTGCAAGTGACGCTTTCTTTCCTCTTATCCATCCAATTTGGTTTTGTATAAATCTATGCTAGTCCCTTCAATTTTTGTCAATTAATGACAATTTTGTTCGATTTACGATATTCACTACTACAGATACAGGCTATAACAACGGTCAAAAACCGTTGTTATATAAAAAAGCGGACGTTGTTAAAGCGTCCGTTGTAGAAGGTTTTAACAACGGTTGGTTTACTTAAGGAAACCGTTGTTAAAACTATTAACCACGGTTTTATGTATAAAAAACCGTTGTGGAAAGTGTGACTCAATTTTGGGGGGAAAGTTATAACAACGGGTTGTAATATACAAAACCGTTGTTATAACTAAAGACAACGGGTTGTTTTAAAATAACCGTTGTTGTTTGTTCTTAAAAAATAAAAAAAAAAAAAATTAAATATTACTAGATGCATGCATAATTACGGCCTGTTAGAATTCCAATGCATGCATTATTACTGACATTCACTGTACATATGAACGGATAATATGGAATGAGAAGGGTTAGTAATAGGATTTGAAGCATCATTATTGAGAGAGATGATGATGATTATGGCACAACTTCCTAACATATATATTAATTAAAAAGCAATTAACTCAACCCACACATTGCTTAGTATAAATACATTGCATATCTCAACTAACATTCCCATTATCTCATATATTCATCTCCAAACTCTAATCGTTAAAACAAACTCTACTTAATCTTTCAAATCAAACTCAAAAAACTCTAAGAAAATGAATGATTTCATCCTAAAGACTCTTACCATGATCGAGAACAACAACAACTTCATCCGCCGGTTCCTCCATATTGAGGAAAGTTTCAGGAGCTACCTTGCGGAAGCTCGATCCGCACTGAAGCACGCCAAAGAAGATGGCTTGACGGGAGCAGCAGCGAGCGATTGCGGCTATATGACGATATAGCAAGCTGCTGAACGGAAACTCCAAATAGCCAAGGAGGAGAGGATGGATACGATAGAGCACAATAAGATCCTCCATGAAAATATAAGAATTGCATTTTTACATATGTAATTTTTTTTTTTAATTTATGTATTTATAAATATATATATATATATATATATATATATATATATATATATATATATATATATTAATTATGTTTATCTTACTTCTTCATCTTGCTTCTTCATTGTTTTAGTAACTAATTATGCGAACAATACTTAAACAAATAACATAATGGTCGATAAAAACACATATATGCAAAAGAAATAAATAGAAAAAGAAAATAATGACGATGACAAAGTGATTTGGCGAGATTTACGATAAATACGTAACGTAATAGACGATGAAATCACAATGACGGCGAGAAGATAAAGCGACGATGAGAAAGAGAGAAATAGAGAAAGAGAGAAAGAGAGTGTGTATGTGTTTTGTGTTTGTTTGTCTCTTTGTGTTTGTGTTTGTGTATTAAGGGTTGTGTTTTGTGGGCAGCAGCGAGACTTGTTTGTGTGGTTTATAGTATGGAAGGTATTGACAACGGTTATTAAACAACAACCGTTGTGAAATATGTTTTAACAACGGTTGTAAAAAACACCCGTTGTTGAATAAGTTTTAACAACGGGTTTCAAAAATAACCGTTGTAATTACTTTTCACTAACTTTGCGCCAATTTTGCGCCAAATTATTAACAACGGTTGTGCATGTGTGACCCGTTGTTAAAACTAATAACAACGGTTTTTATAACCATACCCGTTGTAATTTATTTTAGTAAAATTCGCGCCATACATTCTACAACGTCTATTGTGATTTTCGTGAATAATCGTTGTTAAAGGGGCGTTGTAGTTGCCTAAATTTGTAGTAGTGATTAATCACGTTTTTCGTCATTTATGATGTCAAATATGGAGTTTCCATGTTGAATTTCACCCAATTTTTTTTCTATGAACTCGAAAATATATGTTATTGAGTCGATAATTCGACTTTATATTTGTTGCTTGGTTGATGGTTCAACAAGGATCAAAATTTGGTTGTTATTACTAACCTTTATCGTATGTTTGAAAATTTGCCTTGAAATTTTCGTTCCAAAATTTCCCGAAACCTTAATGTTCGCTCCAAAATTTCGATTTTCCGTGTTTGAAACCTAGTTTAATTAACTAGTGAGGCACCATCTTGGTTAGTAACGGCATGCATCATTTTGAATCGAAATTTCATTTCTTTTTAGGGTTTTATCCAACATCCTTTGAAATTTCATCGAAAAATGAATAATTTTGACTTTTGCTCTCGAATGTGACTTAATTGTTTGTTGGTACTTAGTCCTTGTTCATGTAGTAATACGTTGATCCAAATATTGTTTAACAATGTTAGGTATGTTCTTAGAATTTAAAAATTTTGCTCTAAAGTTTTCTTGATTTAATTGAGTGATATGACTTCAGTCTTGTTAATAGTTCTATGCATTGATTTAAATTGAGAATCCTATCTTAAAATTTTGCCAATTTTTTTTTTTTTTTTATATATATACCATAGGGTATACGATTTAATTTTACATGTTCATGTTTAAAACATGGTTTCCTTCTCTCATAATGTTGCCATTTTACTCATAATATGTTAGAAATAATTTGGGTTCGGTTATATGATGGTATAACTATTGTGGGTAAGAGAACATTGAACGAAAACTAGTCGTATATGAGTGTGTGTCTCGTTGCCTAGAGGTATTGATGCATTTAAGGGATTCAGGTGAAGAGTTCAAGTGTGGAATTATGTATAAACATCAAGTTGGGAATTTGGGAAAACTAGAAACATAGGTAGCCCTAGTGAAGTTTGAGTGGGGTGAGTTGATCAGGAGAGACAACCTATAAATAACTAGTGGAGTGCGACCAAGATTGGATATTTAGCGGTTGTTTGAACTCATAGTTAGTTAACGACATTTAAAGGACATGTGAGAGTGACTTTATTTAGTATGATTTGAGTATCTTGGAATAGCATACGCTTGGGTAAGACTTATGGAATGATGAGGGAATAATTGGGGTACCAAAATTAAAAGAGAGTGATGACACGAGTTGATAAATGTTTTTAGAGGATATGAGATTTGACTTGAGGAATGGTATGAATTAAATAAATGGTGACAAGAAGTTATGAAATAGGAATATAAGAGAGAAGTAGATTGAATTTGTGGTGATGAAGGAGAATCGAGGGTGCAATATGTCTAGTAAAGGTCGTTGTGAGATAAAGTTGTGGATTTAATATTACCAAGCTTGGTTTTCGTGGTCATGAGCGTAAGAGTGTGGTATATAATGTTTGAGGATCCAATCATATTGTTGGGGTACTTGATCATTGGTGTTATATAGCGTAAACGTTTGATTTAAGTATGCATGCATGACGTGTGAAAGTAGTTGGTGAAATTCTGTCCTATGAGCGGTAGTATAGATGTGTTTCTGAAGTTACCTCCCAATCGTCAAGTGAAACACCCACGGTGTATATCGTGATCTAGTTGTAGTGCCTAATTGAGTGATAAAATAGGAAAGCTTGGGAACGAGTTAGAGAATGAAAACATTCTTCCCATATGGCACTCGACCGAGTGCACCATGCACTCGACCGAGTGGCCGCCTACTCGGCCGAGTGGCCTCCTATACTCGACCGAGTGATCTGCTTTGCCCCTTGTTATGTCAATACCTGGCCTAGTATGGGGTCTATACCCTTATTTTCGTGCCTTATATTTGTTGGTTTGTTTCGGATGAATATGTTGACCCTATATGGATGAGACTTTGTCAATTGTTTATGTTTGATCATCCTGGGTGGCATGTTGCAATTGACTGGAAATCGTGATTTAACATGAGTAATTGGATGACAAATGATGTGATAATCTTGTTGGATATGTGTTAATCAACGTGATTTTGTTTTGTTGTGTAAAAGTAAGATGAAACATGCAAGTTATATGTGTCGCATAGTGGTCTTTGCTTGATTGTGATTGTGGCTTTCCGTATAAGCGGAAGGGTTGATGATGGATGGGAACGGATATGGAAACACATGTGTGACCATATGGTGGATTTGACGTGGTATATGCGTGGCATGAGATCCAGAATTGAGAATGTTAATCATGTTGAGTCAAATGACAAGAAATTTTGCATTAACTGATTGTTTCCTAGAATTCGCGTAATTGGTGTTTTGATGTGCATACATGTGAAAGCATGAGATTTGACGTGACATAGATACATAATTATAATCGGGTTACACCCCATGATAGATACGTATTCCTATAGCAAATTTGAGTTATGAGTTATTTATGGGATTATAGATTGGGAACCGTGGGTTGGACTAGGCGCTTGACCTTTGGGAGGCTTGTAGGGGTACCCGTAAAGAGACTTCTAGAGAGGTTTCTAGATTGGGATTATAGCAGTGGCATAAGATGATACGAGATTTGATAATGGATTTGCAATAGGTAAGAGAGTAGGTTGAACCTGAAACATAGTCATTTTTGGAATTTAGTAACGAGCATATGAGACCGCAGTTTGAGGTTTGATAGTCGAACTTCGGGACGAAGTTCTCTTTTAGGGGGAGTAGATGCAACTATTCGGAAATTGAGGAAAGAGAAAGTACAGAATGTGAGAAAGTAGTGAGAATTGAGTGAAGAACTTTGAGATGAGTGTGATGTTAGAAAGAGCGTATACGGTTGATAAACATGTGAGGTGCGAGAGAATGCATGAGATTTGAGGAAACGAGAGAGTGAGGTGAACTTCGGGGACGAAGTTCTTTTAAGGGTGGAAGATTGTAATACTCCGTTTTTATATTTTTTATAAAATAATACTATATTGTATTTATATGAATTATATTTGAGACGGAATAATGAAATAAATAATAATAATTATAGGATGGTAATAATAATAATAATAATAATAATAATAATAATAATAATAATAATAATAATAATAATAATAATAATAATAATAATAATAATAATAATAATAATAATAATAATAATTATAATACGATAAACTATACGTGTATTATATACGTATACCGTACCCA
The DNA here is from genome assembly GCF_048544455.1 of Silene latifolia. Classification (NCBI taxonomy): domain Eukaryota; kingdom Viridiplantae; phylum Streptophyta; class Magnoliopsida; order Caryophyllales; family Caryophyllaceae; genus Silene; species Silene latifolia. The sequence goes on from NC_133536.1 coordinate 55,851,734, forward strand.
CCTTATATATACTCTACCTTATCCACCCCAACCCTTATCCTTTTCTAATCTCACAAAATCCACCACCCATCTTAAGAGAGAAATGAGAGGAAGAGAAAAGAGAAAGAGAATTCCGTCCCTCCGCCCCGAGTTCGTAAGGTAAGACCGTCTTACTAGTTTTTATATTATTTTATTTAACCCGCCTCGACCTTGACCCGCCATTGACCCCCGTTGACCACCCATTGACCCCGTCGACCGCCCAATTTAGGGGTTTGACCGAGTTTATATTTTGGATTATATCTGTTTTGTGCGACGGTCTTAAGACAGATTTTTGACCCACCTTTAGTGGTTGTTTTGGGCTGACCTTGGGTGGGTTGTGTCGAGGGGAGTAAGGAGGTCATGGTGGTGGTCTTGGGTGGTGGGCTTGGTGGCTGTAGGTGGCGGAATCGAGGGGTAAAAGGAGGGTGCACGACTGTTATTGTTGATGGTTGTTGTTGCTATTTTCGAGTATGGGTACCGTGGGAGAGTCGTGTATGGTGGTGGGCTTGTACGGCGACCACCATGTCTGGGTATGACGACGGCTGTGTGGATGGTGATGGCCAGAGTGGTACGAGGGTGGGGTCGTGCGAGTTGAGGGTGGTTGTTGGTTGTTGTCATTAGTTGATGTTGTTGTCGTGGGTCGTTTGGTGTTGTGGGGCCGTGAGTGAGGTGGCTAATGGTGGCTCGGGGTTTGTCGGTGGTCGCAGCAGCTGGTGGTGGCTGCCATGGGTGAGGAGGGAGTCACGGGTGTGAGTGTGTTGGGTCAAACCTCGTTTAGCGGGATATGTGAGTCGGAATTTGAATTTAATTATATAATTATATTAATTCGTATTTAATTAGACTAGATTAGTTAGTAATTTATCGTATTTAATTATCTTATTTAGGAGACGGTTTTGTGAGAAGGATTTATGAGACGGATGTTGGTGTATCGAGTAGCTTACGGTGATTTGCTAAAAGGTAGGTTTATCCTACTCAGTTTGATAATGTATTTAATTGTTAAATGAGTCGTTTGTCATTTAATTGCATTAGATATGTCTGTAATTGGCATGTGATACGGTATCTTGCATATTTGTGTTATTTCATATGTCGAAGGGCATGTTTAGCTATTTGTTGTTGTGGAGACGGAAGGCGGTTGGGAGACTGTTTTCCGCTTGAGTCGCCTCTTGGAGTCTATCGCTCCAAGAGCGATGTGCACATTAATGACTTGAGTTTAGAGGGACGCGTGTGGTGAGGTATGACGTCTGGTTGGGGACCCGAGTCGCTCTTGAGCCCGGTACCACCGACGTGTTCGGAGTACCTTGTGTGAGTATGGTGTCGTGAACGTGTTCCTGGCACCAATGGTTATGGGTACGTCTGGGGCGTGTCCCAGTACCGGCGTGACGGTTGGATAATTGTGTGTCATTTATATCATGGTCATGTGGTTGACTCACACACATTAGTCGTGTCACACTTTGTTTATCGTTACTGACGTTTGTGTGTCTGTGTAATTGTCAGCTATCTCTTTTGGGGTGGCCTATGTCGATCCATATGATTTGCTTTGGTCATATGGCGAGGAGGTTCAGTAAAGGTTGTTTGGATAGCACGTGGGAGACGGGACGAGCTTGATGAGTCACGAGACGAGTATAGTTGGCTAGAGAGTATAGTTGTCACGAGTTGTGCCTTTATTTATTTATTTACATTTATGTAATTCACTAAACATTATATATATTTATAAAATGTTCTTTTATTGAAGTTTTGAAACACTACCTCGGGAAACCAAGATGGTAACGCTCCAATTATCTTGGCCGGATAATTGGGGTATTACAATAGACTCATAAAAAAATCTAACTAGCCAATCGTGATCACGTAAGTTACCACTTGATAATGGATATCTCTCACCCGAGCTTAACTCTGATGCCCTTTATAACATATCCGCCCATCCGCACAATTATCACCACTCGACAAACGTAACCATATCATAAGTACCCAACTACTAGAAAACACCTCTTATATCCACATATTATACTCCCTCACCACCATACATACCAATCACGTCTCCACAAAATCAACCTCTTTATTATGGCTAACTTCCCTATTTAACATCATCCTTAACCACTAGTGACAACACTACGACACCACCATCTTTCATATAACTACTTTCTTACAATCACCTCTAAATATAACAATTCCTTTCCTCTATTTGGTTATCATCTCAAATAACGAACATTAAATCCATCAACAAAATCACCTCAACAACTATTCAAATTTTATCCTTGATTATATCGTCACCTAGCTCACCACCATTGTCTCATACCATGCAAATACTCTACCAACTTCCTACTCCTTTAATTCCTCAAAACTCATGACTAACAAGTCGTCCTGCAATTTATATATATCCCTTAACTCACACCCTCATTAAAGTATCACACAATTCAATGATTCCTTACTTTTGTGTCTTCTAATTCTTATGAACATTCACTCAACTTACCATCATCCTTCTCTTCCCATTATTTCCAAAAATTAAATTCCATTAGCCTACATCTTTATCTTTCGTTCATTTCTTATCAACAATCCCCCTCATCATGCTTCTCACTCAACTCCCCACTGATAGATCCACCAACTCAACGATTTCTTCGTAATTGATTACATCTTCTTTTAATAATTCTAGAAAACCAAGATTCACTTCATCCCGTGACTTCCCAAATGATTATACGCTAGGCTCACCTTCTTGTAATACAAATCTCGATAACGACTACCACAAACAATTCCACATTGCGGCATCCCTCGATCTAAGCTCACTTAGACACCAATCTTTTCCTTTTTTTTTATCACAACCATCCATTACACATCTCCTCACCCAACGTCGTCATAATCATCTCTCTCCCAAAATCACTTTATATCCCATATTACCATAATTTTCACATCCTTCAATGCAAACTTTTCTTTCTCACTGATGGGGCATATTCTGCACCCGCTGACCGAGTCAACATATTGAGCAAGGTCAAAGATATCCACAAGCAAGTCAACGACTTAGAAAGCCTAACCGACGCAGCCCGTCGGCCTGTCTCTTGGGTCTCGACTGGGACAACTGGCCAGCCGGGGCACATATCCGCGAACTCATATCCAAGACCCCTCGGCGGCGAGTCAACAGGGCCCGCCGGCCTGCCATGGGTCCCTCAGCCGAGGGTAGATCAGTCTTTCCACCTGCTAGCCACTTGGCCACTTGGCCACTACGTGACAAAAGGTGAAAGTCTATAAATACTCCTCAACTCTCATTGAGGAAAGGATCCGAAAAATAACCTAAACACCTCATAATCTGGTAATATCTTCCTTATCTCTCTACAATACATACTTCGCCAAGTAACACATAACTTAATCCTTTTAAGTTTACTCACTTGAGCGTCAGAGTGAGTTCGCTCGGTACAAAGCCGAGCCCTCAGTTTGTTCATTGTTTCAGGGGACCGAAAGGAGGATTCAATCAAAGACGTCATTCTACAAGCACGGGTGGTAACAAGTAACTGCTCTGGAATTACACCCGGAACAATTGGCGCCGTCTGTGGAGAAAGATACTAGAAGCTAGTCACATTCATTCCCAAACAAAAAAAAAACACAAAACAAAAGCCCACCCAAAAAGCTAAGAAGATGTCGAAACAACAAGAAGTATTCGTGACCGACGAAACCGAATTCTGCCAAGATGATACCGTCCACAATTCTGGAGTTGTGCAACCCCCCACCGGCCGAGTAACCCAACCGGAGTACGGGATGGCAATAATACCAGATACGCCGCCGCCCGCCGACCAAGTCACCATCATGGGACATGTGGTTGATGCAGCTAAACTGAAACTACTCCTGGACCTAATAGGTAGCACGCCGGCACACACTGTCACTCCGACAAGAGCGGCGGCACCCGTCCAAGAGACCAGGGCCCAGAATGTGACTCCGAGAGACTTGAACGGAGCATTGGAGGAAGCTGGCCCTGTCAAGACGCCGGGGGAGCCCAGAGTGCTAGTGGTAGACCTGAGTCCTTCCCGCACTCGCGGGAGGACGGCGTCGCCGCAGCACCGACGAGGCATGCCCCAGAGGAGTGAAAGAAGTCCGACTCACCAGAGTCGAAGAAGGAGTCCGACTCACCAGAGTCGGAGAAGAAGCCCGACTCACGAGAGTCAGAGAAGAAGCCCCTCCCGCCACGGGGAGAGGAGCCGGACTTGGGATGCGAGGAGCCGATCGCCGCGTGTCATTCGACACGTGGTCAGACAGCCCCTCAACCCCTACGTCCTAGAGGTCCCGGTGCCGACTAAGCTAAAGTTGCCACCCATATCATACAAAGGAGAAAGCGACCCAACCGACCATGCCGAGGCTTTCGAGTCTTACATGTCGGTGTGGGAACAGCCGGATGAGGTTTGGTGCCGAGTCTTCCCAACAACCCTGCATGGGATGGCACAAAGCTGGTACAAGGGACTACCCAATGGGTCGATATACTGCTACGGCGACCTAAGGGACATATTTTTGGCCCAGTATTCTTGCAACAAGAGGAGAGCCGTTGAGACATCGGATCTCCTAACTATCAAGCAGGAGGGAGGCGAGTCTCTCCGAAGTTATGTGAAGAGGTTCGACGCCAAGGTTCAGCAGATTCGTGAGCCGAACAATGAGTGGCGGCCTTCGCACTGATGAAAGGCCTCCCAAGAGGGGACTTAAAAAACGAGCTCATCAAGTGCGGAGGCCTGAATTTAGACTCCGCCAGGAAGATGGCCGACCAGGCCATAAAGGTGGAGGACTTCCACAAAACCTAGATAGGCCCCAGCGAGGCCGGGCACACAAAGAGTAAGAGCCGCCGGGAGGACAACCCAGATGAAAGACGCCATGACAATAATAGGTCACGGTCTGACAGGTCCGCCAGGAAACAGAACTCGGTGGGCGCCGGGGGGAGTTCGGGACCGTACTACCAAAAGCGGTACAATGATCACACCCCCCTGGTCGTATCTGCCGCCGAGGTCTTCGCCCTGAGCAAGAACGAGGGTCAGAAGTGGGAAAGGCACCCCAGGCCAAGGGGGGACGGTGACACGAGCCAGTAATGTGAGTACCACGGCAACACCGGTCACCTAACTGACAACTGCCGGCATCTGAAGAATGCCATTGAAGAGTTGATCCGGAAGGGGAGCCTCGGCAAATATGTTGCCAAAGGCCAAAAGACTGATGCCGGCGGTTCAAATAAGAAATCCGTCTTTGAACGGATATGAGTGATCCATGTTGTCATCGGGGGCAACGAGAACGGTGGGTCCGCTCATGGGCACAAACGGCACCTGAACGAGCTGTATCAGGCCATCAACTTTGTGCCCAAAATTGCGATCCCCGCTTCCAACATCCCCGATATGACTATTGGGAAGAAGGACTACGAGGGAGTCATCGCCCCTCACAGCGACCCACTCGTAGTCCACTTGGACATAGGCAATCACCTGGTCAAGAGGTGCCTGATTGACACAGGCGCTTACACGAACATCATGTTCAGAGAGTGCTTTCTCAACCTCGGTTTGAAGGTTGAGGACTTGAGCCCCTGCACCAATCCCGTTGTACGCTTTTTCCGGCCGACCTGGTACCCCTGGGGTCAATCAGACTGCCGGTGATGTTCGGCGAGGGGAATGCGGCTAAAAATGTCCTAGCTGAGTTCGTGGTCATTGACGGCTCGTCTGCCTACAACGTTCTCATAGGCCGAGTCACTCTGAGCGAGGCCGATGCAGTAATGTCCATCCGGGCCCTGACACTGATGTATGTCTCGGACCGGGGGGAAGCGCATAAGCTAGTCTCAAAGGACGAGAAGGACGAGGTGGTCAACGTCCGGATATCGCGCGAGGGTGCAACATGCAATCCCTCAAAGTGGCAAAGAAGTCGGAGAAGGGGAAGAGCCCATCCTTACAACAGGAGGGCGACCACATGGATGCAACTATCGGCATGGTCGAGGGAGCCGAGATCGAAGAGGTGGAAATTGACCCGGGCGCACCGTAACTATCGGTGTCAACCGGAACCAAAATTTAGGGCCGCTCTCCTAGACCGCCGAGGAAGAACAAAGACGTCTTCGCCTACTCAGCGGCCGAGATGCCAGGCGTGAGCCGGGAGGTAATTGTTCACAAGCTGAACGTGCTCTCCACCGCTCGCCCTGTCAAGCAAAGGATGAGGAACTCCTCAGCCGAGAAGGATGAGGCCATCAAAGCCGAGGTAGATAAATTACTAGCGGCGGGCTTTATCACGCCTTGTACTTATCCTGAGTGGTTAGCTAATGTTGTAATGGTGAGGAAGTCATCGGGGCGTGGAGGATGTGTGTAGATTTTACCAATCTTAATAAAGCGTGCCCCAAAGATTGCTATCCCTTGCCTCGAATAGATAGTTTAATCGACGCGACGGCAGCTACACTATCCGAGCCTGCCGGACGCCTTCTCGTGGTATCATCGGTATTCATGGCCGAGGAAGACATGCCTAAATGCGCATTCATCATCGGTAACGGCACATACATGTATAAAATGATGCCGTTTGGTTTGAAGAACGCCGGCGCAACTTACACAAGACTGGTGGACAAAGTGTTCCAAAATCAAAAAGGGCGAAACATTGAGGCTTACGTCGACGATGCTATTGTAAAAAGCAAGTCTGACAGCGAGCACTTAGCCGATTTACACGAGACATTTAGTTCACTAAGGAAATACAAGATGAAGCTCAACTCAATGAAATGCAACTTCGTGTGTCCGGCAGGGGTAAGTTCCTCGGCGTACTTGTCGGCGCTGGGGAATTGATGCCAATCCGACAAAGTCCAAGCAATCCTGGACCTGCCGGAGCCGAGGAATCGAAAAGAGGTTATGATGCTGACCGGGAGGATGGCGGCTCTAGCCCGTTTCATCTCTCGGTTAGCCGACAAGAGCACCCCATTCTTCAAAGTGTTGAAGGGGAACAAGGACTTCAGCTGGGGGGAGGAGCAGAGCACAGCTTTCAAGCAACTGAAAGCTTATCTTCAGACTCTCCCAACCCTGTCCAGGCCGATGTTGGGGGAGATGCTATATCTGTACATAGCAGTTACCTCGGCCACGGTCAGTGCCGTGATCATCAGGGAAGAAGACAAACAGCAACATCCAATCTACTTTGTTAGCCATACGTTGTTGCCCGCCGAGAGAAATTACCCGCTGATTGAAAAAGCAGCCTTTGCTGTCGTCGTCGCCGCAAGGAAACTGAAACTCTACTTCGACGCACATCCCGTGACGGTCTTAACCGACCAACCATTGGAGAAAGCATTGGAAAAATTTGAGCAATCCGGTAGGCTCATCAAATGGGCTGTAGAGCTATCCGGCTTCGGCATTCAATACAAGCCGATGCCCTCGATAAAGGGGCATGCACTTGCAGACTTCCTTGCCGAGTGCACTTACCAAGAAGAATCACACCCAGGGGTATGGGAAGTATACACCGACGGGTCCTCCACGCGCGCTCGGCTCAGAGCCGGCATCCTTATCATCAGCCCAAACGGGGACGAGTTTGAGTATGCCTTGAAATTTACCTTCTCGGCCTCAAACAACGAGTCCGAGTACGAGGCGGTGATAACTGGAGTCGAGTTAGCTAGAGCTGCCGGCGCAGAACACATCATTTTGAAAACAGATTCACTTTTAGTGGCTAATCAAATCAGAGGAGAGTACGAGACTCGAGACGACGGAATGGTAAGATACCTGGAAAGGGTAAAAGCTGACACTTCAAAATTGAAATCTTTTCAGATACAATGCATTCCTGTGTCCGAGAACAACCGAGCCGACGCTCTCTCAAAGCTTGCCAGTTCAACCATCAAGAATGTCGGTCGAACCGTCTTTGGTGGACATCAGGAATACCAAAAGCATCACTGAGACCGTCGGCATGGTAGGCGACATAGAGGCTGAGACGACGTGGATGACTCCGATAATGAAATACAAACTGATGAATGAATTACCGGAGGACCGCAGTCTCTCACAGAAGATAAAGAGGATCGCAGCAAGGTACTTGGTGTTTGAAGGAGAATTATACAGGAGGTCCGTGATAAGGCCACTCTTGAAATGTGTCGGCCCCCGACCGGAGCTAATATCGACAGAAATTCACGAAGGCATCTGTGGTCATCACATGGGGGCAAGAACGCTAGCCCACAAAGCTCTCCGAGCCGGCTACTTCTGGCCCACCATGCTTGCGGATTCCAGAGCCAAAACCAAAAAGTGCAACAACTGTCAAATGCATGCTCCGGTGATACATGCACCTTTCCGAGACCTACAGCTGGTACTTAGTCCCCTTCCTTTTGCACAATGGGGGATGGATCTACTAGGGCCATTTCCAACGGCATCCGGAGGAAAAAGTACTTGATTGTCGTCGTTGACTACTTCACCAAATGGGTTGAAGTCGTAGCAAGATTTCCGGCCAAGACGACAAAGCAGCCGTAAGAAAGGTAATCTGGGAAAATGTCATAACTCGTTTTGGGTTACCCCAAGTCATGGTATTTGACCACGGCCGGGAGTTTTGGAGTGACACAATAATGAACTGGTTGGAAGAACTTGGTATCAAATTTGCATACTCCTCCGTCTGCCACCCACAGAGCAACGGACAAAGTGAGGGCCTAATAAAACAATCCTCAACGGTTTGAAGAAGACAGTTGAAGACCTAAAGGGAAGATGGGCCGATGAAGTACCCGGCGTCCTGTGGTCCCTGCGAACCACGGAGAAAGAAGCAACGGGGTACAGTCCATTCCACTTAGTCTACGGGTCCGACGCAGTCCTGCCAATTGAAGCAACGGTGCCCACATTTAGAACGGCCACCTTTAACCCGGTTGAAAATGAGGAAGGTCTAAGAGCCTCCCTAGACCTGGTCGAAGAAAGCCGAGATGCATCACGCCTCAACTTGGCAGTATACCAAAACCGAATGAGAAGAGCCTACAACCGAAGAGTCCACAAAAGGGACTTAAAAGTAGGGGACCTAGTCCTAAGAAAGTCGGCCGCCACCAACAAAGGAAACATTCATGGTAAATTGACGGCTAACTGGGAGGGTCCCTACAAAGTGGTTGAAGAAATGAGGCCGGGTACATACCGGCTGACAGACATGGAGGGTGTGCCTTTGATGAGCCATTGGAATACTGACAATCTCAGGAAATACTTTGTATAGCGGCGGAGGTGTCCGAGACAATTGTTGGCACCCCGACGCGGGTTTATATCTAATAAAGAATCATCCAAGTTTTCCATCAAAGTGTTTATCCCCTCCGTAGTCATATCGAGGTAGACGCCACGGCCCAAGCCGGGCAGTCACCCCAAGAAGTAGACGCGCGGCGATCACTACCGCATGATTGATACTCGCGAAAGCGACCAACATGCCTTAGGAACGTATAAGTACAGTTGAGACGCAATTCTAGCCGCCTCGGCCAACCGAAGGCCTGGCAGAGGAAGCGATCAATATGTCTACAGATACGAACGCTGTCGAACCGTAACCTCTAGCCGCCTCGGCCAACCGAAGGCCTGGCAGGGGGACACAACGGTCGATACGCTGACATGTTTACAACGGCGGTTGGAAACGCAAATCGGACGCCTCGGCCAGACCGAGAGTGAAAGAGGAAGCGACCAACATGCTAACATGTTTAAAGAAAAAGACGTTAAACACAGTTGAGATACGCATTCTAACTGCCTCGGCCAGGCCGAAGGTAAAAACAAAAAAGCGCTCAATTAATAACGCAAGAAGACAAGTGAAGAATTGTGATCAAAGCCCCGGCCAAAGCCGAAGGCCAATAAACAAGCTTTATTTTAAAAAAAAAGATTACAAGTAAGGAGAATACAGACGACGGCCGTCCCCATAGGGATAAGCCAAAACACAACCTATCAAAGTTTTACAAAATACAAGGAAAAGAAAAGCAAAAGGTTACAGACATATCAGTTGAAGCGCCAAAAGATGGCAGGGAGGAAAGGCTTAATAATTGGCCCCCGAACAGCTGAAGCTATCCGAGATACCGGGTGAGCCTGGTGACGACCGCCCGTCTCCCTATGCCTGTTGCTGCTTGCCATCAGCAACATTAGCAGCATCATCTTTGGTGGGCGACCCAGAAGCTGTCTTGGCAGCCTCAGCCTTCTTGGCAGCCTCAGCCTCAGCTTTCTTGGCAGCCTCAGCCTCAGCAGCCTCAGCTTCCTTCATCCTCTCTGCTTCCTCCTTGGCCGCCTTAGCCTTCTCAGCAAGGGCCGCCTTCTCCGCGGCCTCCTCTTCCTCCTTCTTCACCCTGAACTCCTCTTTGGCCTTCTCCTCCGCGGCCTTCTCCTTAGCTTCAAGCTTGTCATCAAGCATCTCGTCAAATTTTGGCCACGGAAAGGAGCCATCAAGAGGAAAGAGCTCCCCAATCACTTCCCTGGCGGCTTCCTCGGCCAGGTCCCGGTATTGGGCACACATGTTAGGAACAATCTCGCGTTGGAGCATCTCAATGTCCTCCTCCCTTTGGGCGATGATAGCATCCTTATTCCGAACCACCTTCCCCGGGCCTCGAAACCCGGACCTCCATTCTTCCTCTCGCTTAGCATTAAAGTCGACGACTTTCGAAGGTGGTCACGCCCCTCCAAAGAAAGCTTACGGCTTCGGCCGCCGCAGCCTCAGCCTTAGCTCTCTCAGCGAGGACCGCCTTTTCAGCGTCCTCCCTAAGTTTTCTCTCAAAGACGGACGCCTCTTCACCTCGGCCTTGGCCCTCTCGGCTTCCTTGTTCGCAGCGTCGAGTTCAAGCCCGAGCCGCTCGAGCGTGGGGCGCCTTCAAGAATGGCCTTCTCTTGCTCCACAATAAGAGCACCGGCCGTATCGCCCACTTCGACAAAGAACCTGGCCAAACTTAGGCCCTCCGACTTAATGAAGGGGGTAGGCTTCGGGAAGGAGGTGACAACGGTGGCATCTTGACCACTTGCTGCGCAGTTTTTCTTCTCAAAGACGCCGTTCAAAAGCGTGCTCGGTAGAGACGACGGCGGTTGATCTACAAAAATTCAATTAAAGCGCGCCGTGTCAACATACATGGACATACCAGAGCTGTCATCGGAACGCCTAATGAACCGGCTAAGTCCGAGCCACAAGATAGATCCGTACCATGCTTGGCCTTCTTGGTCGGAGGTCGCATTTCTTCGCCAGAGAGCAGAGCAGGCGAAGCATCGGCGGCAACGGTAGGCTCTTTCCTCTTACGGAAGAGAGGGGTTTCCACTGCCAAGGTGACCACCTCCTCGGCGGTAATATCAACGACCTCCACCGTCTCCTTTTCGACTGAAGGGAGTGGAGGTGGAACTGATGTTGACGCCGTCGCCGCCGAAGACTTTGTTTTCCGCGTTCGGCGTGGCATGTTACTAGCAACCTTTGCCTGGGCCGCCGCCACATTTAAGCCCTTCAGCTGCTGATCCATGAGATCATTCGGCGGCGTTCTGCGATCACGAGCCAGGGCCTTAGGATGCATATCAACAACTGACTTGTCCTTGGCAAGCCCCATTCTCCTAAGGATATCCTCTGACAGGTCTGCAAAGGAAACGAAGCAACAGTCAAGTGAAAGAAATAAATCAAAGTTCAAATAACAGAAACATTAAAAGCAGAGATGGGCCTCACACCGACCCCACTCACCCCGTTCGAGGGCCGGGATGAGGCCGACGTGGCAGAGCGGCTCATCCCGGAGAATGATGCGCGTCGGGGAATCCATCCCTTCGGCATCCCATTCTTCTCCGCCTCAAACAACCTCATCGCCCGCTTCTCATCCGCATTAAGAAGGACCTTGCTGGCGTCCATCTTAAGCTTACTCCGGGAGACCCATTTGTCATGCTCCGCCTTAGTCTCGCACCGCAAATTGACTTGGTGCTGGAAGGACCGGGGCAGTGGGTAATCCTCCAGAACCTCAACATACACCCACCGATCTTTCCAGTCCTTACAGGAAGAAAGCTTATCAACGGAGACGTAACCCGGCTCCGTCTGCACGCTGTACCACCCAACGCGACCAGGGGCCGACGGCCGAAGACAATGAATCCGGCGGAATAAGTTCACCGTCGGGACCTCCCCCTTGAAAAGGCAGAGCCACACAAAGCCGACTATAGTCCTAATGGCCAACGGGTGCAGTTGGGCCACGGCGACGTTCATGGCTTTAATTATGGCCATAACGTGTTCATTCAGAGGAAACCGGAGCCAATACTCCAGGTGTCTGATGTATACGCCGATGCAGCTTCCTCAAGAATTACAATACTATACTCCCTGCCGAAGGAGAAGTGACGTTCGAAAACGTCAGGACCAAAACAGCTGGCAAATTTGTGGGTCCAAGCACGGTCAGGGCAGGCCTTACAGGCGTCGCCGTGATCCATGACGTACGGCCTCTCCTCATTAGGATGAGCCCTTTCAGCATCATCACCATCATCATCAACATCATCATCATCCTCCCAATCCTCCAAAGCTTTTGGATCAACTTCGGGAGAAGGAGACCTAGGGCCCCCAGACCTTATCGGGATGGCGTCTAGTATCTCCTCCTCATCAAGACGCGACGGGGAACCCCCCGGCGCACGGTTACTAGGACCGGCATCAGCAGAAGACATGTTCACAACAAAAACTTAAAAGTTAAAAGTTGAAAAATTTGTTTGTTTACCTTGAAGAAAAGTGCTGCGCCGACGTAACAATTCTGATAACTAGAGAGAAGTTTTCGTCAAAGAGGGCTAGAAAGAAGAAATTTTTTGAGAAAATGAATTTGGAAGGCCAAATTCAAGGGCTAACTCTCCTATTTATAGGGCAAAGCCCACTCAATCCGACCAATCAGGGCAAAGCCCATGAAGCGTCAACCAATCAGCGACGAGACACATGTCAAGCATGCAGCCATGGAAGGTCAATCGACAAACAGTTACAAAACTTCTTCAACACGCTCCTTGACAGAATGCCAATCGACGTATCTTCTTCAACACACCCCTTGGTATCTACTTGCCAAACGGCCCGCTGATTCAACCAAGCTTGGCAAAGACCACCGGGGGGCAATCAAAAGCACACGGCACTCACAACCTTGGTCTCGGCCAGCGCCACTTTCTTTTCCACATCTGATGTCCATTACACATCCATGTGGAGGGGGGATATGGTACGGCCTAAGCAGAACCAAGCCGAGGTAGAAGAAGCCGGGGCAGAAAATTTCAGGTTGCGCAGAATACGCTCAACAATCATCGAAGGTCCATACCACGGCATAGACTACGCTGGGGGCAAATTGATGGGGCATATTCTGCACCCGCTGACCGAGTCAACATATTGAGCAAGGTCAAAGATATCCACAATCAAGTCAACGACTTAGACAGCCTAACCGACGCACCCGTCGGTTACTGTCTCTTGGGTCTCTATTTGACAACGGCCAGCCGGGGCACATATCTGCGAACTCATATCCAAGACCCCTCGGCGGCGAGTCAACAGGGCCCGCCGGCCTGCCATGGGTCCCTCAGCCGAAGGTAGATCAGTCTTTCCACCTGCTAGCCACTTGGCCACTTGGCCACTACGTGACAAAAGGTGAAAGTCTATAAATACTCCTCAACTCTCATTGAGGAAAGGATCTGAAAAATAACCTAAACACCTCATAATCTGGTAATATCTTCCTTATCTCTCTACAATACATACTTCGCCAAGTAACACATAACTTAATCCTTTTAAGTTTACTGACTTGAGCGTCGGAGTGAGTTCGCTCGGTACAAAGCCGAGCCCTCGGTTTGTTCATTATTTCAGGAGACCGAAAGGAGGATTCAATCAAAGACGTCATTCTACAAGCACGGGTGGTAATAAGTAACTGCTCTGGAATTACACCCGGAACACTCACATTGCTCAAATTTACATTACCACTCTCATCATCACTCGACAATATACGGTCATAACAACACCATTTAAGCCAACGACTAATCCACTCACCATAGCTCACATAATGTGCTCCTTATCTTAATAACTCATCAACTTCACTTTTTCTTTCCACTATCCATCACCATCACGTGTACCCATGTCCTCCCTACCAAATACATATCCTTCGTAAACTGGTATTCTCCACATCATAGTATCTGGTAACTTACGTATCAAGACCGTCACATATGTAAAAGAATGCTTTAAAACCCAAAACATACGTGTTCACATAACCTACGACTCAAAGCAAATGTAAGAACATAGCCGCCGACTCAAAATGACCGCCAAAAGAGGTACTCGGTTGAGTACATGACGTACTCGGTCGAGTACAGAACAATCAGTCGAGTAACTATACCACTCGGCCGAGTTCTCGACTTCAGAAGCTGACCCAAATTATCACAGAAAGATTACTAGGTCGAATACGGGTTACTCGGCCAAATACACAAGTTACTCGGCCGAGTAGGCCCTACTCGGCCAAGTTCCTGCACAATTCTCAGCAACGTCTAGTTTTCGTAAAACAGTCATATCTCACTTGTTATTTGGTCGTTTTGGGCGTGTGACATATCGTTAGAATCGTATGAAGACAAGCTATCACCTCCAATTGGAATTATAGCAATATCAGTTCTAGAACTCAACTTATGATAGTTTTAATACAGCCCTTCTAAAATCGGTCTTCATACAAATCAATTTTTCTTAACAAAACAACTTAAACATGAAAAAGGCAAACAATAGCAACCCAATACTTCTGAAAACCAGTACATAGGTGAACGTTTATCATACCCACATTTAAATTAAACACAAAGTTTGTAATACCCCGTAATTTAGTAAATGTGATATTAATAATTTATACATTTTTAAATAATTAATTACAACAATTATAGTTAATAAATCAAAATAAGACGAGATATATAATAGATTAATAAATGAGACGGGAAAAGAGATGGGCCGAGTAAATTGGAAGTGTAAATGGGCCGACCTTGTGTAGTAATCGTATATCCCATGAATAATAATAATAATAATAATAATAATAATAATAATAATAATAATAATAATAATAATAATAATAATAATAATAATAATAATAATAATAATAATAATAATAATAATAATAATAATAATAATAATAATAATAATAATAATAATAATAATAATAATAATAATAATAATAATAATAATAATAATAATAATAATAATAATAAGAGTAATAGTAATAGTAATAAGAATCATATTTCATAATAATAATAGTAATAAGGTAATTACATAGTTTCATAATTGCTCTCTTATAGATCTAAAGTTACCCTATAAATAGAGATAAATACCTTGCCCTAGTTTAGGATATGCAGACTGAAAATTTGAGAGAAGAGGAGGAGACGTAGAAGGAATAATGACGGAATTTACATCGCTAATTAACTCGAGGTAAGACCGTCTCATGTATACTCTTTGCTTTGCTATAATTCGTATACTAGACCACCGTAGGACAAGCCGTGACCGTAGTTGTGACCATGGACCACCAGGGAGTGACCGGGCCCACCGTTGACTGCCATTGACCGTCAAGAGAGGGGTGTTTGAAGAAGGGTTTTTATGGATGGTTGCTTATGTGGTTTTACACGTTTTAAACGATTTCGAACCCAAAACCGAGGCTTGACTGACCTGGGTTTGGGGGTAGGGTGATTCCTGGTGTTGGTTAATCGTATGTGGTGGTAGGGTGGTGTTTGTCGGGGTGGTTGGCCGGAATTACGAGGAGTGTGTGGTTATTTTCTACACAATTGAGTCGGGTTTATATCCCTGTACCGTGACTGTTTTGAGACCGGACTTGGGTGGTTGGGCTCGTGGTAGTTGGTTGGTGTTAGTGGTGGCATTAGGTTAGTCGTAGGTGGTGGTTTGCATAGGAGGCTGACCGAATTTCGCGAAACAGGGGAAAACAGGGGGTTGTGGGTTGTTGATTGAAACCGTGAAGTTGAGGGCTGTTGGGGACCACCGTAGCTCGACTAGACCGGGCCAGGGGGAGGTAGCGCTGCTTTTGGGACCACCGTGGGTCAGTCAGGAACCACCGTGGAGGCTGACTAGTGGCGTAGGGTGGTTAGTAGGTGGTGTCGTGGGATTCGGTGTGATGGTTGTTGGTGTCGGTTGCATAGGCAAGCTAGGCCGTAGTTGTTCTACTATAGGTAGCGATGTTTGCTGGTGTTTGGCGTGAGACTGGGTTGTTGGAGGTGGTGCCTCATGGTGGAGCTTGTGGCAGAGGTGTTACCGTCGGGTTGGACATCGTTGTTGGTGTTACTGAGTGACGTTGCTAGGGCTAGTTATGAGTGTTGCGTGGGTTTTTTTTTTTGGGTTAGTTTATTTGAGTCGGGTTTTTAATTAATAATTTAAGTGGTTATAATTTATGAATAATTAGTTGGGTTGTTTTTAAGAAGAGTTTAAATTACCGAGTTACGTAATAATTAATATAATTAATTAGTTCACTTGTTTTATAATTTATATAATTAGAATAATTAGTAATTGTAATTGTTATTATTTATCTAGGTGACGAAATTGTCGAGAAGCATTATTAGTTGGGATTGCTATTTATTTGGATTGCTATAATTGGAATTTGCTGACGAGGTAGGAAACTACTCAATCTTGTCTTAATTCTGTTATTGCTAAGGATGGATTAAATGTATGAGGTGATGGATTGGTGAAGTATGTGTTTAACTGTTTGCAACGATCTTTTATTATCGTGCTGGATTTTCTGTCTTATGCCATTATTCTATATCATGTTGGTTTGGTTATATTACTGAGACTGTGATTATTATCGATTGTTGTTGGAGTTGGGAGATGATTTTTTTGTGTGTAACCAGATGTGTGTCTGAGGCGGGACTGTGTGTCCAGTATATCCAGACTGTGTGTCTGAGGCGGGACTGTGTATCCATTGGACTGTGTGTCCTGGAGTAGGACTGTGTGTCTAGAAGTTGAGTGTGACTGTGTGTCTAGAAGTGGGTGTGTGCCGTGGTGTGAGGTGGACGAGATTTGTTTGAGTAATATATTTGTGTAACAGTGCTATTGCAGGTTGCTGTATTCTTATTCATTGTTTAGTTTTCTACTCAACCTCGTGGTTGACCGTGTATTCCGTGAACACCTGTGATAAACCATAATGGGGAGCAGATTTAACTGGTACTAAAGATTAGCTGACTTGGGAGCATTGGGATGTGAGCTCGACTTGGACCATAGTTGCTGTCTAGATCACTTAGTGACTTATACAATTTTATTTAAGTAATTTCTGCTGCGTAATATATTGTAATGTTAAGGTTTAAATTTAATCGGATGGCAATGTAATAAAACCATTATTTCAGTTAAAGTACTTTGGTTTGTTTTAATTTGTATCATTTATCTCGGGCAACCGAGATGGTAACATTCCTATTTATAGGGAATGTCTTGCTAAAGGCTCCTAAATAAATGGGGGTGTTACAAAGTGGTATCAGAGCAAAACGATCCTCAGGCCTAACCAATGAATATAATAATGAACTTAGGATGTGTCTAATAAAATGAACCCGGGTAGAAACTGTTAGGAGCCCATTTTGGATTAGGATGAGAAGGTACCCTCACTCCGAACCCCGACCCTTCCAGTTTTGAACCGGTTACCTTGAGAAATATTGAAAAGTGGGGTAAATTTAAAATGAATGTTATTTATTTTCTTAGGAGTCATTGTTGCCTTGGATGTGTATTATTTTCGTTGATGACCGAGGTTACGGGACGTAACCTTATTTTAAGGAGAGTGGGATGGATAAAATAAGGATTTGATGTTGAATTGTTTTGATGATGAGCATGAAAGTAATTGTCGAATTTGTATTGATTATTTGATTGGATGATTATAGTAGTATCATGTCTAGCGATATGCGGTTATGTGAAGCCCGAAACCATGCTATTTACAATATTATTTAATGATTTAAGTTGTGATATGAATGCTTTAGAATAGATAATAGTTGTGTGTGAAAGTTTATTGACCAATTTATGTTGATATAGGAGTAGGAGGGTGTTAATGAGGACTTGTGACCTATTAAAAAGAAACCTAGGGCTGAACTTTATTCCGTCGGATTTTATCCCTATTTGATTTAGTTGCCATTTGACCTCCGTTTATCATACAAGGTTGAAATTAGTATTAGTGATAACCCAGTGAGTTAGTTTACCAATTCCGTTGGTCTCATGTCTAAAAGTTATATGGTTTGGGAGAAATAAATAATTTAGTGGACAATGGTCAGAATGTTCCTGTACAGTTATGTTTTCGACAAACAATTTTGTAAAATTTCTCATTTAATTTGTACTTAATATTTTTACCTAATTACAACTCCATTGTTTAAAAGACTCAAACATGTTTTCAAATTGATAAGCCACGTTGCAAGATGAATTTTTGACAATTAATAGTGATTTGTACAAGTTGACCTAAAACTTTGACTTTTTCCTGATCAGTTTTTGTTTCGACCCACTGAATTGTAAAAATCTTTATAAATTAATTATTCGAGATTTGGACTTAATTATTTTTCTTAGGCTTTAAAAACTCTTTGTATTCTCTGGAAAATATAAAAACTCAATGTGGAATGTAATGGTTAATTAATGGTGAATTTTGAAAGTTACAGCTTGACTTTGATTCCCGAAAACGCGAGTCTTTCCAAAAGATTAATATAAATGTCTTATAAATCCTTAACTTGTGATAATTGGGAGGTGAGAGTGATGATAGGAGGACCTAAGAAACGGTAAGAAAGGATAGAATTGACCACATCTTATTTTTGTAAGTATAAAATATTTAAAAATGTTAAGCCATCTTTCCTCGGGTAGAAACTTATGTTGTCTTGTTTTACTTTTATAGAACCATGCCTCCAAAGAGATGTACACCTACACCCTCTACCATGTCCCAAGAGGATATTGACCGTTTGATATCTATGAATGAGGCTTTGACTGCGGCACTGAAGGCTAAGGGGTCAGTTTAGGATCCAGCAAAGATGAGTGCTAATATTGCAAGGCATAACCCAACGAAATATGACGGATTAGGTGAACCATCTTTACTTGGAGATTGGCATAGGGAGTTTGACAACCTTTTTGAGTTGCTAGGATGTCCTGCGGAGTTGCAAGTAGATCAAGCTGCTTACTATTTGAGGGGAAAAGTGGGTTTGTGGTGGAATCGTAGTAAGGAGGTCTTAAGGGAAGCTTGGAGGGAGAGTGATGAACCTTTTATCACTTGGAAGGGTTTTAAGGAGACTATGAGAGCTATATTTGTGCCAGAACATATTAGGAGTAAGATGAGAGCTGAATTTGATTCTTTCAAGATGACTGAGGAGATGACATTAGAGACTTATTATAACAGGTTTATGGAATTGTCAGAGTATGTAGCTGATTTGAATTTTAGTGATGAGATGTTGGCACTCATGTTTGAGAAAGGATTAACAACTACTATTAAAAAGAGGCTTGCAGCTGGTCAGCCAAGTACTATGGATGATGTTTACCAGCGAGCTGGACACGCAGAGAGGATTGCTGACATGTTAAAGGAAGAGAAGAAGGGGAAGGAAGGGAAGAAGGAAAAAGGGGAGAAAAGGAAGACTGAAGCTGTGAGTGATGAGGGAGGTAAAAGGACATATGGAGGATTTGGGTATGATGGGAGCATGGGAGCTGGCAGTGGAGGTGGTATTCCGGGAAAGCAAGTATGTTACACATGTGGCAAGTACGGACATAAGGCAAGGGATTGTAGAACACCAGCAAGGTACAACAATGGAAATGGAGGCTATAGAAGTGGAAATCAAAGGAACTATCAAACCCCATTACCAAGTATTAGGAGCAATAGGAATCCAGGACAATGGAGTACCCAGAGAAGCTACAACTATAAGCAAGGCAATGGAGGTGATCAGGGTAATGGTGGGAAGACATTTGGAACAACTAGTACAATACAAGGGAATAGGGAGAAGGGTAACTAGTATTTATTGAAAGGATTAAGAGTCTTATCATTTACTTAAGTATTTAAGTTATTAGTAATTTTAATAAAGTAATAGTAGTTCCGAAACTTCGGGACGAAGTTTATTTTTAGGAGGGTAGAATGTGACACCTCATGTTTTGAGTTTATTTTGTGACACATTTTCGTGTTTTGAGTTAATTTTATATTTTGGTTTGATAATGATTAAATAAGTTAATTGTGTTGCAATAATAATGAGTTGAAATGGCCTTCAGATGTGTTGATGGTTTTATGAGGCTTTTGTAGCATTTTTGGGTGAACTTCGGGACGAAGTTCATTTTAAGGAGGGAAGACTGTAATACCCCGTAATTTAGTAAATGTGATATTAATAATTTATACATTTTTAAATAATTAATTACAACAATTATAGTTAATAAATCAAAATAAGACGAGTTATATAATAGATTAATAAATGAGACGGGAAAAGAGATGGGCCGAGTAAATTGGAAGTGTAAATGGGCCGAGCTTGTGTAGTAATCGTATATCCCATGAATAATAATAATAATAATAATAATAATAATAATAATAATAATAATAATAATAATAATAATAATAATAATAATAATAATAATAATAATAATAATAATAATAATAATAATAATAATAATAATAATAATAATAATCGTATTTCATAATAATAATAGTAATAAGGAAATTACACAGTTTCCTAATTTCTCTCTTATAGATCTAAAGTTACCCTATAAATAGAGATAAATACCTTGCCCTAGTTTAGGATATGCAAACTGAAAATTTGAGAGAAGAGGAGGAGACGTAGAAGGAATAAAGACGGAATTTACATCGCTAATTAACTCGAGGTAAGACCGTCTTATGTATATACTTTGCTTTGCCATAACTCGTAAACTAGACCACCGTAGGACAAGCCGTGATCGTAGTTGTGACCATGGACCACCAGGGATTGACCGGGCCCACCGTTGACTGTCATTGACCGTCAAGAGAGGGGTGTTTGAAGGGGGTTTTTATGGGTGGTTGCTTATGTGGTTTTACACGTTTTAAACGGTTTCGAACCCAAAACCGAGGCTTGACTGACCTGGGTTTGGGGGTAGGGTGGTTCCTGGTGTTGGTTAATCGTATGTGGTGGTAGGGTGGTGTTTGTCGGGGTGGTTGGCCGGAATTACGAGGAGTGTGTGGTTATTTTCTACACAATTGAGTCGGGTTTATATCCCTGTACCGTGACTGTTTTGAGACCGGACTTGGGTGGTTGGGCTCGTGGTAGTTGGTTGGTGTTAGTGGTGGCATTAGGTTAGTCGTAGGTGGTGGTTTGCATAGGAGGCTGACCGAATTTCGCGAAACAGGGGAAAACAGGGGGTTGTGGGTTGTTGATTGAAACCGTGAAGTTGAGGGCTGTTGGGGACCACCGTAGCTCGACTAGACCGGGCCAGGGGGAGGTAGCGCTGCTTTTGGGACCACCGTGGGTCAGTCAGGAACCACCGTGGAGGCTGACTAGTGGCGTAGGGTGGTTAGTAGGTGGTGTCGTGGGATTCGGTGTGATGGTTGTTGGTGTCGGTTGCATAGGCAAGCTAGGCCGTAGTTGTTCTACTATAGGTAGCGGTGTTTGCTGGTGTTTGGCGTGAGACTGGGTTGTTGGAGGTGGTGCCTCATGGTGGAGCTTGTGGCAGAGGTGTTACCGTCGGGTTGGACATCGTTGTTGGTGTTACTGAGTGACGTTGCTAGGGCTAGTTATGAGTGTTGCGTGGGTTTTTTTTTTTGGGTTAGTTTATTTGAGTCGGGTTTTCAAGTCGGGTTTTTAATTAATAATTTAAGTGGTTATAATTTATGAATAATTAGTTGGGTTGTTTTTAAGAAGAGTTTAAATTACCGAGTTACGTAATAATTAATATAATTAATTAGTTCACTTGTTTTATAATTTATATAATTAGAATAATTAGTAATTGTAATTGTTATTATTTATCTAGGTGACGAAATTGTCGAGAAGCATTATTAGTTGGGATTGCTATTTATTTGGATTGCTATAATTGGAATTTGCTGACGAGGTAGGAAACTACTCAATCTTGTCTTAATTCTGTTATTGCTAAGGATGGATTAAATGTATGAGGTGATGGATTGGTGAAGGATGTGTTTAACTGTTTACAACGATCTTTTATTATCGTGCTGGATTTTGTGTCTTATGCCATTATTTTATATCATGTTGGTTTGGTAATATTACTGAGACTATGATTATTATCGATTGTTGTTGGAGTTGGGAAATGATTTTTTTGTGTGTAACCAGATGTGTGTTTGAGGCGGGACTGTGTGTCCAGTATATCCAGACTGTGTGTCTGAGGTGGGACTGTGTGTCCATTGGACTGTGTGTCCTGGAGTATGACTGTGTGTCTAGAAGTGGAGTGTGACTGTGTGTCTAGAAGTGGGTGTGTGCCGTGGTGTGAGGTGGACGAGATTTGTTTGAGTAATCTATTTGTGTAACAGTACTATTGCAGGTTGTTGTATTCTTATTCATTGTTTAGTTTTCTACTCAACCTCGTGGTTAACCGTGTATTCCGTGAACACCTGTGATGAACCATAATGGGGAGCAGATTTGACAGGTACTAAAGATTAGCTGACTTGGGAGCATTGGGATGTGAGCTCGACTTGGACCATAGTTGCTGTCTAGATCACTTAGTGACTTATACAATTTATTTAAGTAATTTCTGCTGCGTAATATATTGTAATGTTAAGGTTTAAATTTAATCGGCTGGCAATGTAATAAAACCATTATTTTAGTTAAAGTACTTTGATTTGTTTTAATTTGTATCATTTACCTCGGGCAACCGAGATGGTAACAGTCCTATTTATAGGGAATGTCTTGCTAAAGGCTCCTAAATAAATGGGGGTGTAACAAAATTCATACACTACACATGCTAGAAGTCACGTTCATCCTTTATTACCATATTCACGCTCATACTTCCAAACCGAATAATAAGCATCGCATCTCATCAACATGAAATTCAATCAAACATATCACAATTCGGTACTATTAATGTAATACCCATCCTTTTAGGTACCCTTTGACCAACGTTGATTGACCTTAGACACCTTGTTGGACCTTCGGAAACCTTATGAGTGGTGTTTAGTGGCGATATAGCCTTTACCTTGGTTGTTACTCGATCTAGATGAGGTTACTCGATCAAGTAGCTAGGGAGATTGATCGAGTAACCTCATCTAGATTGAGTGGCGGGTTTTCAGCGGGGAATTATATATCGTGTTTTGAGAAACCACAAATCATTTCCGCATCTTTCCCAAAACCTAAATGTCGTCTCTCCACCTTCCCTTCACCATAGATCCTTCCATGGGAGCCTTTAAGGATGCTTGTGCCATAGGAGTGGATTGCTTGAGTCGGGTAGCGGTCTTTTTGCCGGAGTGCTATGCGTAGGTATGTCATCATCATCATCATCATCATCATTATTGTTGTTGTGTTTTCAGTTAGGGCTGGAATAGTAGTGATGGAGAGTTGTATTGTATGTATAGGTGTTGCTTGATTGATGAGTGCTGCGTGATAGGACGAGGAATCGCTGCGGTTGCTAAAGGTAGGTTCGCCTACTTAGTTTCTGTCGGTTGTTTAGTGTGTCGGTTGTTGTGTTGATGGTAGTGTCATTGTGATTGATTGATTATGGTAGTCGGTTGGTGTTGTGTTGTTTCGTTTGTTGTTGTTATGGTGCAGCTGATTGTGAATGATTGTCTGTGGTTCTCGAGGTGCGTCCTCGGCTGAGTGGAGTCACTTGCGGTAGTGGCTTCACGCCCTAGTTTCACCCTCCGTGGAACCCACCACGGGAGGGGATGTGCACATTAATGGGACAGGGTTATCACTCAGTATGATGAGCGGGGCTTAGGTGGGAACGGCTGCGGTCCCCCAGCGCGCGTGTGGTGGTCCAAAGTGGACGATCGGTGACGGTGATTGGCTGGAGTGGTTGTGACTTGTGTGTGTGCTTGGTTGTATTTGTAGTATGCTGGTAGTTGATGTCGTGTCTTGCCTCAGTTACTGACCTTGTGTGGTTGTTTCTTGTTTGTTTCTGTTGTGTCTGCCGTGATCCCTTATGGTGAGCAGTCAGTCTTAGCAGGTGATGTCTTGGATGGTAGTCGGAGTCTTGGCGGGATGATTCACGAGTCATGACAGGAGTAGTTTTGGTTTAATCACTTGTAAAGTAACTATAAATATTCTTTTATCGACTTTTGATGATTGCTTTCCTCGGGCAACCGAGATGGTAACTCCTTTATATGCTAAGGAAGGTCTTGTTAAGGCTCCTTGGTATATGGGGGTGTTACAAAGTGGTATCAGAGCGACGATTTTGGAACCTGTAACAAATGAGCCTAATGAACATAGAGAGTCTAATAAAATGAACCTGGTGTATGTATCTCGGGAGCCCCAGCTGATGCCAGATTTTGGGTGAGTAGGCGCCCTCATTTCAAAATCATGGCCCCATTATACTTAAGCCAGTCAATGGGTAAGGGAAAGTTGAGTCGGTAAATTATGTGCCTAGTGTGTATAATGGTTATGCTCGAAATGTTTGTGCTGAAGTCTATGTTTATGCTAGTATGTGTAATGGTGATGGAAACGGTGAAAGTATACGGTTGGGTATAGATGTGTATGAAAGTAGTGGAAGTGATGAAACGTTTATAGTACGTGATAGTGGGTATGATGTGGTGATGATAATGTTTTCCTAAATAGTTGGTATAAGTGGGTGATCTAAAGAACTTGCGAGTCTTGTGTGTGGTAAAAATGATAATTAGTAAGTTTTGATTTTGTTGTAATGGTTATCAAAATAGAATTTGGTAAATGTTATAGATGAATGATTGAATGCTTCCGTGATATGGCATAATTAAGTTAAGTAAGCTAGTTGGTAATTGTTGTGACATGGTTAAATTGTTAGAAAATTTGGATGATAAAGAAAGGTTAAATGTTGGATGAAAGCTTAGAGTGATATGATTAGTAGTTGTATTGTCGAAGTTACAAATGCATGATTAGAAGTTATTTTGTTGTAGTCACAATTGTATGATTAGAAGTAAAAGAAACGTGTTGAAAGTATGCATGAGAAAGCTAAAAGTTTAGTCATTTGGCGGCGTAATGGTTGTTATAGAATGAAATGAAAGAGTTAAACGAAATAATATGTTTGTTAGAATTGCTACGTTGTACTTGTGTAGTAGTAATACATTGTTAATAACTATAATAATCTGTGACTATTTCCGAATTTATTTTGGAATCGACACGTGTTGCTATTTTGCAGGAACCTTTAGTTAAGCTTATAATTTCCGATCATGTACCTAGCCTTGCTTGACCGAGTACGAGTGCCTACTAGACCGAGTAGACCCCATTCGATCTAGTTTAGAAGTTATGAGATCAAAAAGTTGGATCCGCCAACGAAAAACTCGATCGAGCAACTCCAACTCGATCGAGTGGAGGCCACTCGATCGAGTAACCTACTTACTCAATCGAGTACGTTGCTACAGTACCGCTGAAACACGGGATCTTTATACTCTTTTCTCTAATTCTTTCTTTCTTATTCTTCATTCATCCAAAAACCCTAACATTCTTAATATCTCTCAAAGTTCTATTGTTCTTGTAATTTTGGTGCTTGATTTTTGGTGCTTCCCTTGCTTAATCTGTCCTTTTTACTTGCTAATTCATAAAGGTAATAATATTCATCTTCTTTTATGTTTTAATTGATTAAAAGCATGTATAAGAGTTAAAGTTTGTTGAGAAATATGGTCTATATGCATAAAATCTTGCTTGTAATTGTTGTAATATGATCTAATTGCTCCAATTTGCTATTTATTGATGTTAGTTATGCAAAAATCAAATCAAAATGGGGGTTTAGGTGACTCGAAATTTCTAGGGTTTGAGAAATTGAATTGATTTTTGGTTGTCTATTGTAGGTAAAAGGATGAAAATTGGGTAATCTATGTTGTATATATCATGTATGGAGTCGCTTTTTGTGATTTTCACCCCAAAATTTGTCTTAAAACTCCATCTTAAAAGTGCCCCAAACTGAAATTCGTCTCATGTTATTGTAAACTTGGGTTGTATATGAATATGTTTTGAAGGTTTGAGTCCTAAAGGTGGTAGTGGTTAAGTTAATCCATGCTAAATATGTCAAAATTTTTACAGCTGTAGAGACCGTCTGATCCATAAGAATTGGAAATTTCCCTTGTAATTTTGGAATTGCTGGTGATAGTGTGTATTTAGATGATTCTTTTATAATCAAACATGTATGCTCTGTATGTTTTCGTGTATATATGGTGGTATATTTAAACTGTATGCTGAAACAGATGCCAAGACCGACAGTAGGGACCAGACAGAGTAAGAGGGGTAGGGCTTCTGAGGCCGAAATTGTGGAAGGAAGTGGACCGGTAGTTCCGGCGATACCCGAATACCCGTCCGTGGTATTTGTGGACTTCACACAAAGAAAGAAGTTTG
This sequence comes from Silene latifolia, assembly GCF_048544455.1. NCBI lineage: Eukaryota > Viridiplantae > Streptophyta > Magnoliopsida > Caryophyllales > Caryophyllaceae > Silene > Silene latifolia. Next base: position 55,878,007 of record NC_133536.1, read on the forward strand.
TGGCTTTACAGACTCGTAAGATGAGACCTACCCGCTGCATTGACACGACCCTTTTGGATGATATGGGTATTGAGACCGAAGTAAGACACATCTTTGAGACCTTGGGGTTGACCGGACTTTATCGCCTATGAAAGCATTCCTATGCCTTTTTGACCCTCGAGTTCATGAGCTCATTTAAATACGAGCCGGTGGAACAAACTATGGAGTTCCGTCTCATGAATACCAGCTTTGTCTTGACCATGGACATGTTTGCTTCTCACCTTGGCTTGGCTAAGCCTGCCAAGGGAGCCCTACGTGACATACCGACCGAGTGTGGGGTTAGCAGTCTTATGCCTTGTATCACCGGGAAATCAGCTCCCACTACTAGTAACATGTTGATCAATGATGTGCAACATGTCACTTTGAAAATCTTTCTTTATGCTTTGTCGTGCCTCCTCTACGAGAGATCGGATGTGAGTAAGTTAAACTCACATGAGTTGATACTTATGATGGCGTACCTTAACCCCGTGCGAACTGAGAGAGTGACCTTTAGTGCTCCCGCCATAGTGTGTGCCAGCCTAGCTTTGATGGCCTCGTCTGACACTAGGATCCTGAGTTGTGGTGCCATTGCCACACGTTTAGCTGAGAAGCTAACTTCTTTTGAGGCTTCTTCGACCTACACCCCGTTAGCCACACCGGTACCTACCATGGACAGAGCATACTTCCTCGACCTGAAATGGTTGAGAACATTGGAGGATGGTAGTTTAGCGTGGAGGGTGTGGGGGCATGAGTTGGATGAAGATACCAGCTCCTGAGCACCTCCTACCGACAGAGCCTTTACCTGCGGCAGTTATAGCTGCCGATTCTGACGAGGAGGAGGGGGGATGCGCGCCCTGCGAGGCAGACGTACTTCATCGACCCAGAGATCCTCCGAGTCATGCATGAGCCGAGGAAGAGGGAGAACGTGAGGGCTGAGGAGGATCGACCTAGGATTGGGAGAGGGCCACGCCGAGTGCGAGAGAGGGTGACCGAGACTCAGCCACAGCAGCCGGTACCACCACAGTATCCGTTCCCTGGATACCCTTCTTTTGATACCCCGGAGATGCGTGAGAGCTTCTTTGCCGAGAGAGTGTCCTCTATCTTGACGATCCGGAACTTGAATGAGATGGCGTATGTTCAGGGTATTGGGACCTCGGAACCTCATCCGGTTTGGTGGAGGGGAGTCGAGGACAGCAGCGGGGTTTTCCACTCTTATGGGGTGGACATGTCTACTTGGGGAGAGCCTCAGGCGTACCCTTACGGATGTTTGACCCCTTGGTGCGTGAGGCCAGATGCTGGAGCTAGTGGTGATGCGAGTCTTGGTACGTCGAGAGCAGGCACTTCGGGTGGAGGTGGAGATGAGGATGCCGTGATGTTTCATTCTGTTATATTTGTAGGTTATGATGGATGTTAGTTGTTTCGGTTGGTACTTTTCTTTCGAACTTGGTTTGTATCGGTGGCCATAAGGCCGTACTTGCTTGTTTTGAACTTGTTTTACATGATTGGTGGTCGGGATATCATCCCGACTCGTGGTTATGCGATTATATAGCTGTGTTTGAAATTTAGAGCATTTTTGCCTTAAGCCACTCGATCGAGTAGCTGCAGGTGTGTCCATTGGAGGGGTATTCTGATCTCGGGCTACTCGATCGAGTAGCTAAGATACTCGATCGAGTAAGACCAGCTCGATCGAGTGCCTGACCAACTCGATCGAGTATCACTGTTACAGGCACTTTTCGAAAATTAAAATGTTTGAATGCTTTTATTTTTGGATGTTTCGATATTTACCATGACTGTTGAAGGTTCGTAACATGTTTTGGTCGCATTATTATTTATGTCTTGCCTCGTGCTTGCGTTATAAATGAAGTTTTGTGAGATATAGGTGTGTCGGGACGGTGACATGTATCGCTATGGGAACTTGACATGAAAATAATGCTGTTTAAAGTTCATTTTTGTATACGTACATATTTATCGCTTATGAGTAATGGTTATGTGGTGTCGGATGCCATGGGTGAATAGGGACTTGACAAATTCACACAGTTTTAGTAACCTTTGTGTTACCATGTAATCTTTATGTGCGTACCATCTGTCTTAGCTAATCAAGTAATATGTTCATAATATTCTCGCTTCTTCAGAGTAGTTGTATAATATCAAATTGTAAAATGGTTACTAGTCGTCACAAGATATGCATATATATATATATATATATATATGTCCGTGAAGTAGTGTGTAATTTCAATGGTTTACGTTTGCATGGGTTGTGAGCACGTCAGGTCTATTATTAAGTGGCGTGCGTATAAGAATTAATATTAGTGGTGGTTAATGAGTAATGTCAATAAAATGCAATAGGCGCCGAGTTAAGGGACAAGGAATGTCGTTTGATGGTGAATTCGGGGACAAAGTTCCTTTTTAGAGGGGAAGAGTAATGTCGCAAAAGAGAAAGCCGAAATCATAACAATTTTGCCGCATATTTGTAATGTTTTATAATATCTTTGTTACATTCCAAGTACGAGTTTATGGTTGTTTTAATAGTTTTGGGTTGAAGAAATTGTATATTTAAGTGAGAATGAGTAATGGTCGAACAAGATGACATGTTGTTATACCTTATTTTCAGTAATCTTTCGTTAGTTGTCAGTAGTGGTTTTGCGTTGTGCGGCTATGAATCATACATTGTTGTGAATCTGTGATAGGACCGTTGTGTTGCATGTTTGGTATGGGTAATTGCGACCAGTGAAAGTATAGTCTCGAAGTTGCATTGATGCATGTTTGAATAATTCGATGTAGCAGTATAAACGATAATCGAGTTGGTCGTGTTGGTGCATGTGATATGGTCAGTAACTCAAGTGGTGGTTCGTTGAGGCTTGGGTGTGTGGTGTGTGTTAGGCAATTGACGATGATGATGTTTGATAGACATACGTAGTGGAAAAATAATTCTAAACAGTTTTGTTGACCTGTGTCGGGTAAACGGTGGTATTTCCTTGAGTTCTCTGTCGTGTGGTTCGGGAGAGGATGAGCCGAACTTCGGGGACAAAGTTCTTTTTTAGGGAGGAAGACTGTAATACCCGTCCTTTTAGGGACCCTTTGACCAACGTTGACTGACCTTAGACGCCTTGTTGGACCTTCGGAAACCTTATGAGTGGTGTTTAGTGGCGATATAGCCTTTACCTTGGTTGTTACTCGATCTAGATGAGGTTACTCGATCGAGTAGCTAGGGAGCTCGATCGAGTAGGGTTCACTCGATCGAGTAAGTTGGTTAATCGATCGAGTGGCGGGTTTTCAGCGGGGAATTATATATCGTGTTTTGAGAAACCGCAAATCATTTCCGCATCTTTCCCAAAACCTAAATGTCGTCTCTCCACCTTCCCTTCACCATAGATCCTTCCATGGGAGCCTTTAAGGATGCTTGTGACATACGAGTGGATTGCTTGAGTCGGGTAGTGGTCTTTTTGCCGGAGTGCTATGCGTAGGTATGTCATCATCATCATTGTTGTTGTGTTTTCAGTTAGGGCTGGAATAGTAGTGATGGAGGGTTGTATTGTATGTATAGGTGTTACTTGATTGATGACTGCTGTGTGATAGGACGAGGAATCGCTGCAGTTGCTAAAGGTAGGTTCGCCTACTTAGTTTCTGTCGGTTGTTTATTGTGTCGGTTGTTGTGTTTATGGTAGTGTCAGTGTGATTGATTGATTATGGTAGTCGGTTGGTGTTGTGTTATTTCATTTGTTATTGTTGTGGTGCAGATGATTGTGAATGATTCTCTGTGGTTCTCGAGGTGCGACCTCGACTGAGTGGAGTCACTTGCGGGAGTGGCTTCACGCCCTAGTTTCGCCCTCCGTGAAACCCGCCACGGGAGGGGATGTGCACATTAATGGGACAGGGTTATCGCTCAGTATGATGAGCGGGGCTTAGGTGGGAACGGCTGCGGTCCCCCACTGGCAGCGCTGGTCCAGTGGACAGTCGGTGACGGTGATTGGCTGGAGTGGTTGTGACTTGTGTGTGTGCTTGGTTGTATTTGTAATATGTTGGTAGTTGATGTCGTGTCTTGCCTCAGTTACTGACCTTATGTGGTTGTTTCTTATTTGTTTCTGTTGTGTCTGCCGTGATCCCTTATGGTGAGCAGTTAGTCTTAGCAGGTGATGTCTTGGATGGTAGTCGGAGTCTTGGCGGGATGAGTCTTCACGAGTCATGACAGGAGCAGTTTACATAATGTTGATAAGTTGTAACGTTTGTATCAGACGTTTTGGTTTAATCACTTGTAAAGTAACTATAAATGTTCTTTTATCGACTTTTGATGATTGCTTTCCTCGGGCAACCGAGATGGTAACGCGTTTATATGCTAAGGAAGGTCTTGTTACGGCTCCTTGGTATATGGGGGTGTTACAATCAATATTGTTCCTCCACTCATCCATGCAAATCATATTATCGTCAAAATCACCACATTAGTCCACATACCCATATTATGCACATAGACTACCACAAAGTACAATTTCGACATCACTTCCAACCAAGGTACACATACACCACTCTATTCATACACACACACACACACACACACACACACACACACACACACACACACACACACACACACACACACACACACACACACACAACGATCCCCTTTGACACGCCCCGTAGTGACCGGCTCGAAGTTGTAAGGGCAATATTGCGGTTTCGAGACGTGTCTCAAACCTTTGCGGTAGCTTCAAACAACTCCTACCCGAGTTCATTTTAATTAGACTCCCTATGTTCATTTTGGTTCATTGGTTTTAGATTACAAAATCGTCGCTCAGATACCACTTTGTAACACCCCCATATACTAAGTTGCCATACCAAGGACCACCCTAGCATATAACGATGCTACCATCTCGGTTGCCCGAGGTAAGTATATCGAAAGTGACCATCCAAGAATAATTATTTAAGTATAATGTTAACTGAATTCATTGTCTCAAACTGGAAACCAAAGTAGTAAGAACATAAATCAAAATACAACAAAACCAAGTATCTAAAACTTGTTACAGCGTAAGCTAAGACTCTAAGTGATCACATCCCATACTCGTGCCTGTAGCTAATATGAATCATCACCTATCACAATCTTCTCACCAATCCCGAATGGATCACCAATGTTTTATAAAATATAAACAGGGTCGGTTTACTGAATAATCAAGATAAGTAGTCACAAAGGAAGCAACCAAATCAATCCAAATCAATTGTATAACCATTCTCCCAACTCCATTAGTATCCAGTAACCAGCACCTAGGTGTGTAGCTCTGCCAGATTACCCATCGCAACAGGTAATCCTCACTACCAGTGGGGGACCGCAGCCTTACCCAATTAAGCCCCGCTCATCGCAACGAGCAATAAACCATGTACATTAATGCCCACATCCCCTTGTGACGGGAACCACAAGGGGGGAATAAAAGTCGTGAAGCCATTCCCGAATGATGACTCCACTTAGCCAGGGACGCACCTCGCAAACATAGACAAACAACAATCAATCTAACCACCAAGAAAGACAATTCCAATAATGATACTAAACAAGTCAATACAACAATCAATTTGTCTTAAATCAATTAAACATGCAATTGAGTAGGGAAACCCTACTTTATCACTCACCCGAAACACAAGTACACATCGGAAGCTAGAATTATTCCTCTACGAATCCTTCATCTAATAACAATCACAACAATTCTAATCACAAACATTCCAACCAACCCTTTTCCTAAATCAAATCACTAGGGCAAAACCCTAAAAGACAAATCTAATCAAAATATACGAAACTAGTGATTTACCGACGAAACTGATGAAGAAAGATGAACGAAGGACTCACAAACGATCAATTGCCTTGGAAGTAATTAAGGATGATTAGAGGAGTGAAGAACGTAGTTAAGTTTTGATAAAAATGAATAGAAATTGTTAAACGTGATTTATATATTCTTTAATCACCCTTAATCAAACGCGGAAATTAATCCCGTCATACCGGTTACTCGGTCGAGTACCGGGAGTACTCGGCCGAGTATTACACTAGTCGGTCGAGTGCTTCTGGCCAGTAGCCTGACCAGAAAACACATGACACCTTACTCGGTCGAGTTAGTCCTATTCGGCCGAGTAAGCTAGACTCAGAAAACCGTGGCATTACAATTACAACCAGAGTTAGTTGTACGAGTGGGTTAGTAATTTTGTAATCCGTAGAAAGTTACTAATATTATTAATCGAGAATAGTGGACATAGGTTTCGAATTGTGAAACTGAACCACTTCAAAATCACGTGTGTCACTCGCATTCCTCTTTCCTTTATTTACGTTTTACTTTGCTGAGTTAATTCGTTAAAGTTTAAATCGATAAACTTTAATTAATTTATTATATGAACACGCCTATATGGACAATCGAAAATATGGACAATCGAAAAAGTGGGCTAAGTTTTTATACTCAATTCCCCCCCGAGTATTTTGGATCGATAGACTTTTCAGTCGAGCTCTATATGCTCGCAACCTATCTCGTCTGACTACAACTGCTACTCTCAGGGGTGGCCATGGGCCCGTCAATTCAGCCCGCCGCAACGGGGCTTAAGATCATTAGAGGGCTTCTCTGGAGTAAGAAACATATAAGAGTAATTGATGCTCATGAAGTGTAGTGATTCTTGTGATGATGTATTGGTGGGGAGGAAGTTATATTGGAAAAAAGTTAATAGCTGAAGGTCCCCGACTCGATTCTCTTAACTGCCTGGTTTTTTTCCCTTTTTTTTTGTTAAATGGCAACCACCATTTTACATTAGTTTAACATTACAGGTGATCTATTTATTTTATCGTGGTAATTTTTATATATTTATTTATCATGAAAAATGTCATTTCAGAAAACTTCATTTATTACGAATATTTCATTACTCCATTTTTTCGATTTAATCTTTTTTATCAATTATTGTTTCAAAAAAAATGGTAATAATCGAGCTAACTGAAAAAATAGATCAATAATATGATTTATTTACACAGCCTATATGCATTATGATGATATGCCTTGTAATGTTTCTGGATTTTATTAGTTCGACACGCCTAATAAATTTCGCTTTTTAAATTTCAATTACTCGGTAATTGATAATTTATATTACGTCGTTGCCAAGTAGTAAATGCATCAAATATTATGTTTGCATTTATAAGACGTGGAAATTATGAGATGATTATGACAAGGGTCTTCATAAAATACATCAAAAATTATGTTTGCATATAACTCGAAAACTAGAGACGATTATAACATAGACCTTTATATAACATTTGGATCAGGGTCTCGGAATTACCCGCCCCTGGCTACTCTTATGTTTCCATGCTTACACAAGGAAACCAACATTTACCACGGCCTGCAGTAAACTTATGAGCAATGCACAAAGGCAACAACTCAATGTTTTTTTTTTCGTCTTGCTTGGGCAAATTAAGCTTGGTGAAAGGTAATTACTCCATACCTTTATGTGTTTGATTGACCTGATGCCTGTTGTAAAGAAGGTAAATTATTATAATAGCCTTACACTCTTTTCATACCAATCTTTAGTTATATATACAATGAGACCAAACATTCTCACATTGGCTGTCTTATAGAGACTCATTTTAATTGGTTAAACGTTAAAAAGTTTAGCAAAGAATGAAGTATCACCCAAAAATCCACAAGTAATGTCCTTTATATCACGAGCCACCCAAAGGTATGTCATATTATTTTACTTCATTTGACGAATTAAATCGATAGAACATCACGCCCATTCTGCTTGGGCTTTTGTCTTCTAATCTTTGAAAATGTTGAGGTATTTCCTGTATAAAGAGGAAGAGTCTAGTTTAATTGGGCTAATGATGTTGGTATATACCGTACCATGTAAGTTATATGTGTCTTAACTCATGTGAGTAAGGCTAGTAAGTGGGTAATAAGATAACTATTTTTTCCTTATTAACTTCTAGCTTCTTTTGTAGGTTTTGGGACACAACTTTGGGTTTGGAGTGAAAAAAGTGAGCTAAGAAATCAGAAAAAATAGGGAAGAAAAGAGGTGAATAAGAGAGAAACCCGTAAAGAGGAAAAATCCAAAATCTGAGCTTACGGTTGGCATCCAAACGAACTCGGGTTGCCTCCAAATTATAGTCGCAGTATCTTATAGTAGTATTAATTTCTTTTTTTTTCAATTTTATTCACTATGTATTTACTATTAAATTCGTTTAAATCACACCCGCGGGTAGACCCGGATTCGACCCGTACCCATTGGGTCTGGGTATGGGTCTACAAATTTTAGACCCCTCAAGGTCTGGGTCGGGTATAGGTCCAAGGGGAGCATTACGGGTCCTGGTCCGGGTCTGGGCAAACTTGACTCATACCCGATACGTAGCCATCCATAGGCTAAGGCAAGGGAATCCATGTCCCCTCTGATTTTTACTTTATGAATGGAATACTTAATTATAATTTGGATGTTGTGACCTTAAGGCACGAGTTTAAGTTTCATCCTCTATGTATGGCCTTGGGTTTCTTCCATTTAGCCTTTGCAGATGATGTTCTACTTTTCTGCAGAGGTGATCAAAAGTCTGTTATTAGAGTGGTCATGAGAGCCTTTTTGACATTTTCATAAGTTTCTTATCTTTGTATGAACAGAGACAAGTATGATATATACATGAATCGTGTGCATCGTATGGAAGCTGATTCTATTCTTAGGATGTCTGATTTTTAGAAAGGTGGTAAACTATATTAAAATCCAGAGAGAGAAAATACCCTTAAATTAAAAACACCCCAACTCCATCACCTCCTCCCCGGCGACTTCTCCGATCGTCTCCTTAGGTCGCCGGCGAGGTTTCTCCAGCCCTTGTTTTTTTCTTTTCCTCCTCTTCACTATCAACCGGTGGCTGACGGTGGATGTTCGATTTTGATTTGATTAAGTTTTAATGCTCCAGGTTTGGTTGCTACTTCTGCATGTTGTTAATTTCGGTTTAATTGTTCTTTTCTCGATGTGGTCGGATAATCTCTGCTCCGATCACTAATCTCTGGTTTTTTCACGCTTTTTATAAGATCTTGTGGTAGTTTTTGTTTTTTGGTCTATCCTATTTTTACTGCTGTGTTCAATTGACGTTTTTTTGCTATTTTGTTGGGACCTTGGTCTCTGTCGTGTGGAGGGGTTTTGGCTTTGTTACTTTCGTTTTCCGAGTAGGGATTTTAAGGTGTGTCGTTTACTCTACATCGGTGATGTGCTGTTACTATGTCTTCTTCTACTATTTATCATAAATTCCTAGAAGCCTTTGCTTGTGCTCATGTGAGTGATGGGTTTATGGAGGAAGAAGGGGATAGGATCTTAGGCTGCTTTATGAAACTTCAGGGGTCACCTCTATTTGAGGTGAAGGGGCTTAAAGACAAGGGGAATGGGTTTTTTAAGCAAATTTTTTTTGATAGGACTGCCGAAGGCTATGATGAAGCTTGTAAACTCTTAGGTTTGAGTCTGGGAATTATTGGTGGTGAAGATATCCAATCTTTATCCGACCTTGCGGTCTCTCTTAATTCTAATCTCGGCGCGTGTGCCCTGAAACTGGGGGAATACCAAGCTCCTATTGATTTGTGCTCCAAGATATTGGACACATTTCCTCGTAATGTCAAGGCACTATTTCGTAGGGCAGTTGCTTTTATGAAGTTGAAACGGTTTTTGGAAGCTGAAACGGATTTGGTGGAGGCGTTGGTGGTCGAACCTAGAAATAAGGACGTTATAAGGGAATTAGATGTCGTTAAAGGTCACATTCTCTTTAAGGAAAATTGTAAAAGAGTATTGGAAGTCGCTCCTACGGTTGGCGTGGATGTGAAAAGTAGGAAGCAGGTACATGGGTCAGATTCTGAAATGAATATAAAAGATAGTGAAAGTGTGATTATGGAGGTGATAGAAAATCATAGTGATATGCGTATGAAGGATAATGAGAGTGTGAATATGAAGATGGATGATGCTCAAAGTTCTTGTGGGATTGATCTTAATACTATTTCAGAGAAGAATGAGCATATTCCTAACAAGTCGGTTCTTGAGTTCTAAAAGAAAGGTGGAGGAAATTCTCGATTAAAGATCTCCGGACAAGATTACAAAAAGCTACTTCAAGGTAATTAGGTGAGTTATTACCATAAAAGAGAACTGTCGACTATAACAATTCGGATCCTTAATATCGAGGTAACTAAGGAGGGAGGAATTACAAGAGTTCATGGTAAAAATAATAAGAGAAGGAGACGTTCTAAAAAGTTGAAACTTAAGATGGTGGTGATGACGGAAGACACGTCTTCTTTTCGGATGCCATCAATGTGATTCATGATACTAGTTCGAGGGCATCCCCTTTTTGTGGCGAAAGTTCGAGTTCGTCCTCTATTTGTGATAACTTCTCTCCTCCTGGTATTCAAATTCTCCAAGGAAACTCTACGGTTGTCACTCCTAATTTATGCTTGCCTATTTCTTTGGTGAATAACTCGGCCAACACCTCTATTTGCTCTATAGCCCCTAATGATCAGCCGTTTCTTTTTTCAGCGAGTCCTAAGAAGCGTAAGATCCACGGCTCGAAGCTCGTCGAGCCTAAAAATTGAAGCTCGAGATTGGCTCGGAAAAAGCTCGAGCTCGGCTTGAGTTCAAATCGAGCTTGTTTTGTCTTTATATTATTTTCACTTTTTTGCTTTTTGAATCTAATTAAATATAAATATTTTTAAAAAACAAATAAGATTATAAAATACTAAAAGATATTATATTATAATATACTGTAAATGGCTAAATAACATATAATTTAAAATAACATTAATATTAAATTATATAAATTATACAAAAAAAACTATAAACGAGCCTAAACGAGCTTCCGAGCCGAGCCTTGCTAAGCTCGGGCTCGGCTCGTATTTAGCAAACCTCGTCTCGAGCTCGAGCTCGAGCTCGTTTTAACCGAGCACGAGCCGAGCTTTGACCGAGCCGATTCCGAGGGCTTGTCGAGCCGGCTCGGATCATTTACACCCCTAACACCAGCCGTGACAGAGAGGAGAAGCCAAGTGAAGGGAAGCAAAGCGCGAGACGAAATTGTCAAATGAGTCATACCCTTTTTCGTTGTAAGTATCTAACCCTCACTTAATCTATTATTGTGGGAGTTCAGTGACCAAAGAATGACCGGTGATTATATCGTGTAAGCCGTACAATAGGCTATGTGGTTGGGGGATTGATTATTGTTTTGTTTTTATATTATTATTAATTACGTAATCTTGAATGTTATTAGGTGGATTCCTTGAGGAACTATTCTAGGTGCTTGCTTGTATAATAATCGCAGAGTTATTGTTAAAAGGTAGAGATATCCTACTCAATTGTATTATTATGTTTATTGTGTTATGATGGTGATTCGAGAAATTATACGAAATGGAAGTGCAGGGACTATTTAGTCTTGGGTCGGTCGACCTGGTGACTGGGTCGGTCGACCTAGGGCTGGGTGCGGGTGATTACGAGCGTACGTTGTTGCATTAATATGATTATGTGGCATATTGTAATTATTGTTTATAGTTTATGCTTATAATGATGTGCTACTGAGGTGCAATGACGAGGGAGATGCGCCAATGTATGGTATTGTTGAGGCACGGTGAACAAGGAGATGTGTCATGATGTTGACTTATGTTGTATTGAGACGGTATGGTGACCAGGGAGTTATACCATATTGGTATCAGCATGGTGTCTAGGGAGTTATGTCATACTTGCTGACAGGGGTGGTGGTTGGCCTGTATGAGACGGGAGACCAGGCACTCGTTTGTGTTATGTTTTTTTTATTCACGTGGTTATGTCGTGGTTATATTATGCATACTGGTTGTACTGTTGTATCATGTTCACTATTATACTTTATTATAGCTGTTATATCCCTACTCAACAAGTGGTTAACGTGTGTATGTCTTGTGTCAAATTGTCACCTATTATCGGGTTGGCATGTGTTGATCCATTCATTAATTTTCGATTGAATGAGGAGCATTTTATCTAGTGGGTATAGATTAGTTGCTGATGTTGTGTGCTGTGCTGGGGCTGGGATTGGGATGAGTGATGCCGAGATGATACGAGTCTAGTTATCACGATTCATCTAGCTGTTGATAGACCTTGTCATTGTTAAATTTTGTCATACACTATTTATTATTTATCAGTTGGTTTTAGTTTTAATGTCCATTTGACGCTATTTATTCTTAATGATGTAAAGTTTTGTTAAAGTACCTTTGGTTGTTTTACTTTGTTATTCACTGCCTCGGTTTACCGAGATGGTAACACTCTCATTTAGTCGGGACTGTCTTGCTAAACGGGGATGTTCCAATGTTAAAGAAGGATTTATGACGAGTGCTCAATACTGAGCTCATAGCGTGTATGAGTGGTTGATTGGAGAACATCAGAAGGTGAGGTGGATGTGATATGTTTGGAATTGAATAGAATCTGTTTGCGCAAATTCAACTTTATTAATTGGATTTATTTGCACAACAGAATGTTCACCGAGGACAGATTGTTGAAGTTTAGGGTTATAAATGATGGTTTGTGTTTTCTCTGTGGAAATATCCATGAAACTCGGCAACATTTGTACTTTAATTGCCAGTATAAAAGGCATTGTCTGGTGCTAAGCTTATTCAGAAGTGGCTTTATTTCAATTGGGATGGTGATATGGTTAATTGGTTTGTGAGATGGAGATGTACATCCTTATGGTTGATATGGTAAAGCTGATATATATTACATTTGGGAGTTCATGAACAAATGCAGGGTGGAGGCCTATGTACAACATCCCACAAGCATTCTGAGAATAGTTCGGGATTGTAACAACCCGATTAATTGGGAAGCCTTTGGTAAGGCCTTCTTAGTTAATGGAGGTACTACACATCTTGGTTTCCCGAGGAAATGTGTATGAGACCACAAATTAAGAAAGCAATACTTTAATTAAGTTTCTACGTTTAGGAAAATGTAAATACAAGTGTCCAAAATCCAAAACCAAATGTTAAATTATACAAACCATCTCCTCTAAAGTGGAACTAATATCTCAAGACTACAATAAGTAAAAGGAAACTCGAAGTGGATGACCACTCCATATCTCCAACCCGCAACTAATCCACAAAGTTAACCTGTCAATTTACCGCTCCTCATATGACCGGAAATATCATATGGATCACGACATATTTTGAAAACATTAAGGTCAGTCTTATTAATATGACTGCTCACTATACAATGCGGATGCAAGACATTAAATGCAATGATGACATATAAGGGTGGAGAGTAAGAATCACAAATCATCTCCAATCACTATTTCACCTCTAATTCAACTCAGTGACGGCACCGCAACACCGTCATCAACAGCCAGACCGCAGTCCAATAAAAGATACATGGGACACACCCCAAGTACCGAGCACGTGCGCTAACCGGACCCCTGCTAGATTCGGGACGCACCCGAATCACTCTGTACTCAAGCCATTAACGTGCACGTCCTCCTTAGAGTGGGAAACTCCGAGCGACCCAAGCATAAGATGGTCTCCTAAATAGCCTTATGTCTCCTCAACAACCACACAACACAACAACAACTCAACCAACCTCCACCAACAACCTCCAACATCCACAAGTATCACAACATTCATATAATATGCCAAGTATGATGCTTTATCATGCTCAAGGTTAACAAGTATGTCAATTACACATGAATGATAAATGCCAAGTATGCAAAATCTCATTTCACCAACAAACACCACAATCCTCAAAGACAAAAATGCCAAATCTCATGTCATAATGCAATTCCAGTGATAATATGAGACCAACACTAATTTCCCACTATCATGCTACAATGAAATCCAAACAATAATATGAAACCAACAACAATTACCCAATAATTATGTTATAATGCTATTGAGACCCAATTTGATTAAGCTAGTGTTGATGATACCTTAAGACAAATTAATCTTAATGTTTATTTAATCATATGCCTCTTAAGTTTTAATTATGTAGCATTGTTAAGCCTGGAAATCCGCAGACCTTCCTGATCAGTATCTCGCCTGAACCTGACTGTCAGGCTGTCAGGCTATCAGGGCACATGAAGATAGGCGCCAGGCCATGAAGAGGGCAACGGTCAAAATATCAGGATGATATTAGACCAAATACGCGTGTTATAAAGGAATTATATACGCAACATTAAGTATGAAGATTACGCAGTAAATGCAGTAATTAAGGGAGGAATAATTGGCAATTATTACTGATAATTATGGAGAATAAACCGCAATTAATACCGTATCAGGCAGCCGTTCAAGGAGGAAGCCTATATAAGGAATACTTTGAAGATATTGGAGGCAGGTCATTCACACGCAAGAAGAAGCATACACAATACATAGAGAGAAATAAGCATTGTTATAATCATATAATTATTCTCCCAAATTACATAGTGAAATCCTCTCCTGGCTTGGTGCCCGTGGTTTTTTCCCATTCAAGGGTTTTCCACGTACAAAATTACTTGTCTTATTGTTATTGTAGTTATTTCATTTATAGCTTAATATTGTACCCTGACGACCTGACCAAGAGACTATCTAGAGCTAGTTAACCTTACAAAACTCTACCTTGACCTGATTTCGCCTTGCGCAAAATCCATACAAAATAATTGGCGCCCACCGTGGAGCATCTAGCTCTTTAAACCCTTTTTTCTTATCCTACAAAAACTCAAAAAACCTACAAAAATAGCCCAACCCACCGTTAAAGAACAATTGAATGCAACTCTCCAAAAAATCGTTGAGTTGGAGAGCCTGTAAGAAAAAGTGGCCCAAACTGAAGCAGAGATCCTGCAATTGAAATAATCTGAGTCAGCCCTGAAGCAAAAATTGGAAAAAACCCAAGGGGCACGCTCTAGATTCCAACCAGGAACCCCATTTTCATCAATCATTAAAAACATTGACTTTTCCAGTTTTGGGAGCCAAAGTATTCCTAAAGCCATTAACGTAGATAGTGATGATGAACCAAAAGATGATGATAAAGAGAAACCTGATGAATCTGCAGCAGCCATCATGACGGCAGTAGTTCAGGAGATCAAGAAACTCAACGAAAAATTCGATAAGATACCAGGAGTACCTTCCAGCATGGAAGAAGCTGCCCCTGACAGCTACGCTGATTCGTCTTTCATAGACGAAATAGCAAAAGTAGATTTACCAAAAAAGTTCACAATTCCATCCATGAGGGTCTATGATGGAACCACGGATCCACAAAATCACGTGGCTCTTTACAAACAGAAAATGTTGGCTGCATCTATTCCCAGCGAGTTCAGACAAGTTTGCATGTGCAAGGGATTTGGAACGACTCTGATTGGCCCTGCCCTGCAATGGCACATCAACCTGCCAACTGGCAGCATCCACTCCTTTGCCAACCTGATCAATAGTTTCAACCAGCAGTTTGCGAGTAGCAGGGAGTTGGAGAAACGATCCAGTGACCTTTACCGAGTTACACGAAGCTCGATGAAACTCTCGGGACATTTCTTGCAAGATTCAACAAAGAGAAAGTGTCTATACCTAGGTGTGACGTTGGAACAAAGAAAGTGGAGGCATTCGGACATGAGTTACTACCATATAGTGACTTACGGCGAACTCACTAAGTATCCCCGCCACACCTTCGAAGATGTTCAGGCCAAGACTCTTGCTTTCATCAGTCTGGAAGAAGATAAAAGCTACAAACTTGGATCACCCAGTAGACCAAAGGATCATGAAAGAAGCAATAGGAAAAGCAACAAAGGGAACAATTATAGACCTACTCCATATTCCAGGCCAGATCAGTCAGAAAATTAATCCAGAGACTTGACAACATGGGATCAGCTGTTAGATGGCCTAGGAAGTCAGAAAATCCAAATCCCAGAAGAGACAATTCAAAATGGTGCGAATTTCACATGGATATTGGACACACCACGGATGATTGTTTCACCCTGAGGAAGGAGGTAGCCTACCTGTTAAAATCAGGGTACTTAAAAGACTTGATCAAGACGAAGGGCAGGAACGCAAACCAGGAGCACAAGCAGGATCGTAGTCTCCCTCCACCACCACCAATCTATGAAGTAAAATTCATATTTGGCGGTTCGGAGATTTGCGGCCTGACAAGTTCAGCAGCAAAGAAGATAGCCAGGACACCAAGGACTGTGTCACCCTGCAAGCCGGATCTTGTCCCGACAATCACTTTCAATGATTGTGACCTAGTGGGCATCCCTGATGTTCATCATGATGGCCTGGTAATTTCTATGCAGATTGGAACAGCCACGGTAAGAAGGATCCTGGTAGATGGAGGCAGCTCAGTCAACCTGATCATGCTTGACGTACTGAAAGCCATGAAGATAAACGAGGATCAAATCATCAAGAAATCCAGCGTCCTACTAGGATTCAGTGGTGAGACCAGGATCACCCTAGGAGAAATCCACCTCCCAACCTACGTGGAAGGAGTCTCATCTTATGAGAAATTTGGAGTCCTTGACTGCTTGTCCTCCTACAACGCTATCCTGGGTAGACCCTGGATTCATAATGTCAAAGCCGTACCATCAACCTATCACCAGTGTATCAAGATACCAACAGACTGGGGCATAGCCATAATCAAGGTAAGTCCCTGGCATAGCAATTACAGTACCCTGTCAGGAGCACTTATGTAGCACCTCCCAGAATGGAAACAGATCAGGTAATCCTAGACCCTGAGTACCCTGACAGGTATGTTTTGATAGGATCTGATGCACCAGATAGTGTCAGGCCTGAACTGGTAAAATTCCTTAAAAAATAAATCATCTTGGTTTGCTTGGTCACATTTTGATATGACTGGAATTAGCGCTGATATAATTACTCATAAGCTCAATGTTGACCCATCTTTTAAGCCTGTACAGCAGAAAAGACGCAAGTTTGCAGCTGAAAGAAATACCATTATTAACGAAGAAGTAGAAAAACTCTTGGATATGGGGATGATGAGGAAAGTAATGTACCCTGAGTGGCTGGCTAACGTAGTTGTTGTGCAGAAAAAGAATGGGAAGTGGAGAGTCTGTGTAGACTACACTGACCTGAAAAAAGCCTGTCCTAAAGATCCATTCCCCCTGCATCATATTGATGCCATGGTAGACGCCACAAAGAGCCACGAAATGCGACATTCATGGATGCTTCCAGTGGATTCAACCAAATAAAGATGCACCCTGCCGACCAGGAGAGTACTGCATTCATTACAGGCATCGAGGCATATCTTTGTTACACCGCCATGCCTTTCGGCCGAAGAATGCAGGGGCAACGTACCTCAAATACCGGTCAACATGATATTCAAAGACCAAATAGGTGACATCATGGAAGTATACATAGACGACATGGTGGTGAAATCCAAGAATGCAGAAGATCATGTGAAGCATCTAGAAATAGCATTTGAAATATTAGAGAAATACAACATGAAGCTAAACCCTGCCAAATGCCATTTTGGAGTCTCTGCAGGCAAATTCCTTGGATATATGGTCACAAAGAGAGGCATAGAAGCTAGCCCTGAACAGATAAAAGCCATCCTGGAACTACAGTCACCCAAATCTGTCAAGGATATCCAGAAATTGACAGGCCAGGTAGCTGCCCTGAACCGTTTCATATCAAGATTCTCTGAGAGATACAAAACATTCTATAGCCTCCTCAGAAAAAATAAACAGTTCCAGTGGACGGATGAACATGAGACAACTTTTCAGGATCTAAAATCCTATTTATCATCTCCACTCTTACTGGCTAAGCCAGAGAAGGGAGAGCCTTTATCAGTATACCTATCTGTCACTGACACAGCAGTCAGCGCAGTCCTGGTGAAAGAACAGGATGGTCAGCAACATCCATTCTACTATGTAAGTAAAAGCCTGCTAGATGCTGAATTGAGGTATGGACTACTTGAAAAATATGTCTTAGCTTTAATTATGTCATGTACTAAATTGCGACCTTATTTTGAAAGTCACCCCATTATAGTCAGGACCAATTTACCCATAAAACTCTCCCGCGTAAGCTCGAACTTTTAGGTAGGATGGCCAAATGGTCAGTACAGATTAGCACGTACAACATCTCCTTTGAACCCAGGACAGCGATCAAATCGCAGGCCCTAGCAGACTTTGTGGGTGACTTTAGCCCTAACCTGGAACCAGACCTGATAAAAGAGGTCAACCAACTAGAAAATAAAACCCCAGACCAAGAATGGACCCCATTCATATATGGGGCATCCAACGCCAGGGGGACATGGTTAGGACTAGTACTTAAATCGCCCCAGGGAAATATGATTGCACAGACTGTAAGTTGTGAGTTCAAAGCCACGAACAACGAAGCAGAATATGAAGCCCGGATAGTAGGCTTAAAGGTATGTCTAGACCTCGGTGTTAAAAACCTAAAGGTAAAAACTGATTCACTCTTAATTTCTAGTCAAATAAAGGGAATTTATACGGCTAAGGATGCAAAAATGATTTCGTATTTAGAATATGCAAAAAACCTTACCGCTAAATTTGCTTTATTTGACATAGATCAAATATCAAGAGACTTGAATACCCAGGCTGATGCTCTGGCCAGCCTAGGTTCAAATTTCACCCCACAGTTTTCGACAAAATACCAATTGTGCACTTATTAGAGCCAGCCATCAGCAAACCTGAACAGGTCAGTCCTGTCAATCAGGACAATAACTCTTGGACTAAACCCTATTATGACTGGTTTCTCCGAGGAATACTGCCTCAGGGCATACATGAGGCAAGGGCTTTTAAAATTAGAACTTCAACTTATGCTATCATCAATAACACTCTGTTCAAGAGATCGCAGGCTGGACCCTACCTGAGATGCTTAGAGACTAACGAAGCCAAACTAGTACTTCAAGAAATAAACGATGGACACTGTGGCAACCACAAAGAAGGAAAAAGCTTGGCAAGCAAAGTTAGGCTACCACTGGCCTACACTGAGGGCTGACTACCTGGAATACTCTTCAAAATGCGAAGCCTGCCAAATTCATGCACCAATCATACATCAACCATATGAACTCCTCCATTCAATCTCCGCACCCTGGCCATTCATAAAGTGGGGCATGGATATTGTGGGAAAACTACATGTAGGTCCAGGACAAAAAGTCATCATGTTAGCTATGACTGATTACTTCTCCAAATGGATTGAGGCTGACTCTTTCAGGTAAGTAACTGAAAAATAAGTAATATCCTTCATCAGGACAAACATCATTTGCAGATATGGAGTCCCATCAGAAATAGTATGCGACAACGGAACTCAGTTCGTAGGGAAAAGGACCCAAGCATTTTGCCAAGAATGGAATATCAACCTGGTAACATTAACCCCTGGATACCCAAAGGCTAATGGCCAAAGTGAGTCAAGCAACAAGGTAGTCATAAGTCGCCTAAAAAAGAAGTCGAAAAGAAGACGAGGCGAGATGGGCTAAAGAACTTCCATTAGTACTATGGTCGACAGACAACTCCAAAAATCGCAATGTGCCAAACACCTTACTCCCTGGTGTATGGTCGTGAAGTCGTCATTCTGCGGAAGTACGAGTACCAACATCCAGATGCAGCCTGAACAACGTTGAAGCAAACAAAGACTTGATGCAAGACAACTTGGTCCTGATAGAAGAATTAAGAGACGCTGCCAAAATCAGGATGGCATCATATCAACAAGCAGTCGCCAGGACTTACAATAAAAACGTCAGGGTCAGGGTCTTTAAAGAAGGAGACCTTGTCCTACGCAAAGTATTTCCAAATAAAAAAGAAAAATCAGCAGGCAAATTGGCTCCCACATGGGAAGGCCCTTACTTAATTGATTAAATTGTTGGATAAGGATCATACAGGCTCCAAACGCTAGAAGGGGAAATGATCCCGAGATCCTGGAATGTAACTCATTTAAAATTATTCCATATGTAAAGATCAGGCTACAACCAGATATAAATTCAATCACTATTCAACCTAACGTGCTACGTGATGAACTATTTGTTTTACATGCCCTGTCTGTATTTTATATCTGTTTAAACTAACCTATTTATTTACTTTTTGAATCCTGAACAATTATACATAATAAAAGATCATATGCATAAATATTCAGGATTGAGAGGTACTCTACTATACATTCCTGAAACAAATTTTTTTTGCACTTAACTGTGCCTGACGAGTTGGTAACCGCCACCACATACAGTAAAAAGGCAGGACCAATCAGGCATGAAATAATTGCCTGACCTGACTAGGTTTACTGCCACGGATTACAACCGGCTGGACGCAGCAAGACAGGTGTAAGGGTGTTCTCTCCCAAACACTTAGTCTAAAATGCCCTCTTGACAGGCCGAATACCAAGCCCTCCAGCTAGGCAGGGGACATAAGCCCTCCTGACAGGCCGGTTTTCCCACCCCTTCAACCACTATAGCAAAAAACTATACTTGGTTGAATTACTCATGAATAACAATATAAAACGAAAATAATGTGCAGTTCATTCAAACGAAATATTTGACAGGCCCAACAGAATGAAACTCACAAATCAAGCAAAGTCAAAAGTGAAATCAGCCAAAAGAAGGCCACCATGCCTATATCAATAAAAATCTTTACCCGCTGGGGCAAAGGCGCCAAAATATTCATATAGGCCAGGGATGGTGTCCCTGACCCAAAACAGGAAAATAAAAATATTGTTTGTCCAGGGACATCCCCCCTGGATGGGCCAAAATACCAACTGAAAAAATATATTACTGTTTCTCCTTAGAAACAAAGAAGAAAGATCAACAACCTGCTCCCCACTCTTAGCCGGATCAGCGTCAACGTCCTGCTCCTCTGGAGAGTCGACCTCCTGTTCATTCTCCATATTATGCAGGTCAGGATACTTTGAGACAGCAAAAGCCATCTCAGCCTTAGGGTTCCACTTTGCCCTGGCCTCGACAGGCTCCGACATAGCAGCCGCCCTTCCCTTGATATAGAAGTAGAGGGAAGCATCCTCCAGCTTGAACTCCAAGTCATCCCTCTCTTGGGTGAGCTCCTCATTTCTGTCCAACGCCTTCTGCAACAGCCGCTTGCTCGAAATCGCCTCGTCTTAGCAAAGATCCCTCTCGTCGCACCCTTGTCAAGTCGGCAGACTTTAGCAAAGCCAGGCGGCTCGTGCAAAATCCGGCTCGGACTTTAGCCTATCATAACCGATCTCATCGATCAATTTGCTACCAAAAAAGTAGCCTGATAGGCATTATGGAGACAGGTCGCAGCACCCTGATCAAAAATAGAGAGAAAAGAATGAGTAACTTACCCTAATAATAGAAAACTACCAACTACCAAAACAGAATACACATAGAAATTGTTCCAACCTACCTCCCTTACGGCGGCCAAGGCACCAGCCAAGAGGCTGACTAAATGATCCACTGAAGCAACTGCCTGAGTAGCAGGCTCAACAGGGTCAAGGGTGAGCATGACATCTGATTTAGAAGCAGCATAATCCCTGATCTTTACCCTAGCAGCCTCCATATTGTCCAACCTGGCTCTCACCTCCCGACCAAGGCGTAAACATCAACATCTTCAATTTTCCTTTTTGGGCTGCTTGAACTTGTTTCAAACAGGGAAGCAGTGTACAATGATGACCTTGGCAAAGATCATCGACTGTTCGGTCAAATCAATAACAGGCTCAGCATCCCCGCTTCCTTGGGACCCTTCCTCCTTAAACTTAGCCAGCCTGGCTGAAAGGTAAGTCATACCAAACCTGGCAAGGCGAATAGACGACCTGGTGGCTGCAACACGAAATACTGTATCAGAAATATAAACCAGACATCATTAGAAAGCCTAAGTATAAAGAAAGGAAAGATTAAGATAGACTCACTGTCTGAGGTAGTGGCACTAGCAGCCCCTGAAGCTTTAGCCACCCTGGGAGCACCGCCAGCCTTCAAACAGCGAGGAAGCTGACCAACCCCACAACAGAGAGGCCATGACCTCTCCAAAGGAGGAATAGCGAGGAAAGCAGAAACATTGGGAGTGGGATACTCAGTTTCAGTAACCCAGTCATCAACTGCACACATAAGAGGTATGACTTATTATAATTTTTATTTTTCACTAACAAATAAAACATGTAGGGCAAAGAAAGAAACCAAAAGACTCACCAGCAACGCAGGCCTCATGATTCAAATACGCCAAGTCAGGACCCACAGAATTGGTCCTGACAAACATGTACCCAGCAGCCCAGCCTTTATCATGGCCACTGTCCAAATTACTCAGAAGAGGAGTAGTAGACGCCCTGACCTTAAAACTTATACGGCCAGGACTGTTTGTCTTAACAGCGTAACAGGTCTTCAAATCGTCAAGAGAAAAGGAAATATTGTGTTTTTTACAGAGATTCTCAATGGAACATACAACCTTCCACACCATTGGCATTAACTGATAAGATGGAACACCGATCTCCCTAATAACCTCAACCATAAGAGGAGAAAAAGGAAGCTTACACCTGCCCGAAAGCCGGTCATGGATGCGAGAACCAACCAGACAAGCCCGTCGGCCACGATAGGAGAATTCTCGGGGATCCAGACTTCAAAGATCGCAGGATGATCCCCTTATCCTTCAAAATCTTCTCAAACTCAGGCTTCAAACGGTTTGCAGGAGACTGATCCTCATTTAAAGCCTTTATAGGCTTGAATTGGAAATCGCCATGAAATATTGAGATCATCTCCAATGGAGAATCACTCGGCTTATTGATTGTGGGAGATGGAGCAGCAGAAGAATATCTGTTAAGTAAACAAATCAAATCAAATATATATTTAAGATAAAAGAATATCTTATCAAAACATTATTAGATTTAATTTGATAGATTACTTGTACTAGAGGACTCACGAAACCAAAGTGGCTTAAGCCGTGCGGCCGAACCCTTGACCGTGTCCAGCTAGGTCGAAAATCCGTTCCTCGGATTAGGGTTAGGTCAAATAATCAAGCAAACCCTAGGTATCATGACGACCCATAAGTCGTTTTACTAAACCAATAGAGAAATGCGAATTATTCATTATAACAACCCATATTTCATCTCTATTATATACACACATGATTTTGAAATACATTTGAAGAATTTTATCTTTTGAAAATGATTTTAAACTATTAAAATCGTGCCATAAAATTGTTACTCAATGTTATAGTAGAAATAGCTATAACCTTAAGTCTGGTAAGTAAAGTTATAGGTGAAATAGCTATAACTTTACTTTCCCAATATTTCTTCTTAAGATACCGTTACTAGATGAAGACCTATACTAGCTAATCTTCCTGGAGATCTTGAGTAAAGGATCTTCTCTTTATCTTGATCATAAGCTCATCATCTTAAGCTTGTTATAGACTTGATCGACCCTTTTGCTTGAGTGATCATCATACTTGAAATTTGTTACAGTTACTATGACGCTTTAAGAATCTTCAATGTTATAGTTCGAGCTGCTATAACATTACTTGAACGATGCTTCACAAATCTTCAATGTTATAGCCAAGGAAGCTATAACATTACTTGATTAACTTGTAAACCTAAGTCAATCTAGTAAAGACTAAACAAACGATTATGAGCAAGAGTATATATAAAACGAAGAACACACTTATCATTATCAAAACTTAAACATATATCAATATGGTCCAACATCTTTCTTCAAAAATAGTTTGTTAGCCAAGGATTTTGCACTATAAATGCTACATAACTTGGTCCACAACTCCTTAGGTTTTGTCCCCTCTAACACACTATACTTGATTTCTGCTGCAAGGGCTAACCGGATTGTACTAACCGCGCGCAACTTCATGTCCTCCCATTTGAGAACTTGAACATCATCGGGCTTCTTGTCTTCAAGAGTCGCATACAACCCCTGTTGTATGAGAACATCTTTTATCATGCTTTGCCATAACGAGAAATTGTTTTTGCCATTAAACAACTCCATCTCAAACTTTGTACTAAAACTTTTATCCATCGAACCGTAGCTCTTATACCACTTGTTGGGATTTTTGGTACAAATAATATAAAAGGTAAAGACACAATATTTTTGTTATGAACTTAACTACAACCCAACTTGTATTATTATTCTTAAACCTTAACAATAATACAATCTCAATCCTCCAACACTTAGCTACTAGCTAAGATTTCCAACTATGCTTAACTCGGGATATTAAGCATACACTCTCTTATTTATTCAACATGACCAATGACCTTTACATATAGGTCCCAAGTCCTAACTCCAACATAGCCACATTAAGAGCCTTAATGTCTTAGTAATCTAACTCCTAACTCCTAACATTTACATAATACTAATTACATAAACATGTAAAACATAAATAGTAGTAACTTAAAAATAACTTAAAACATAAGACTCTATATGTTACTAGCTTATCAATAATGTTGGGGTTACATTCCCAACAATTCTAAACATGTATCCCTTATAATTCACAAATTTCAAAATTAAAACTACAAAATAAAATAGATAAAATTCCCTCATTGAATAATGTGGCTAACAGAAAAATGATTGGGTTTACAAATTTGGAAATATAACTCTATGATTTAAAGGTACATCATATTGCTTAAACAAGTAAGGGGCAATAAAGAATTTTTACTATGATTGAAAGGTGAATATAGTGAAAATTTGTACACCCCTATGTGTGTGTATATATATATATATATATATATATATATATGAAGATAAATTGATGGGATTAGGAAACCCAAAAGTTAAAGATGACTACAAAAAAAAAAATAAACTCTTCAGTTCGTGCCTTTAAAGGAATTTATGAATTATTAATGCAAGTTAATGCACCCAAATAAAGTAGATGAATGGTTTATTGTTTGAGAGGGTAGAATTTGAGAGTTTCTATACATGTTTTATATGAAGCCACATGGCATTAAAATGCTACTCAATCTAGCCTTTTAATATTATTGTATCGATATCTCCCTAACTCACTACCACCGTCACCTCCATCCTCTCTCCAACTCCCCTCAAATATTAAATAAAAATGAAAATCCTACCAATCTCAATTTCATCTTATACCCTCATTCTCAGTCGGAGGCCTCTCTCTAATCCCTTCAAGATCTAGTTGAAAAAACCCTCGCATCAAATTTGCCCTTAAAATTTATTTCACACCTCATATAACGACATTTGCACTCAATTATCGAAATTAATTCTCTATGATACAAAAAGATCGATCTTTAAGTATTTTTGACTATTGATTTCTTTAAAATTTATTTCTTTTTCTTCAATGCAGTATTGGTATTATTTTTTTATACAGTATTTCACTGTTTTTCTATTTTCTTTGTTTTTTTCACTACTCTTCAATTATTATGAATAATTATGATGTCTTTCAGACCTTTTTTAAAATAATTATTTAAATATTGTTGTCTTTAATTAATTCTATTTTTTTAAGTATTTTTCCATATGCTCATCTCATGCAAATTTAAAGGATTATTTAACTTTTAACATTAAAGTTAATTAAAGTGAATAATCGGAAGAACTTCATGTAAGTATGATCCGAAACTTATATTTCCTCTTTTTTATTAGAGGTGGCAATCGGGTCAGTCGGGTCGGGTTTGGGTCGGGTCACGTCGGGTCGGGTCATATCGGGTTCGGGTCATATCGGATCAGCATACCCTTTCGGGTCGAGTCGGGTCGGGTTCGGATCGTTATCGGGTCGGGTCATTTCGGGTCAAATGATGTATCGGGTCGGGTCGGGTTTGGGTCGGGTCATTATCGGGTCCGGTAACTTAATCGCATTACTATAATTTTTTACCATTAAATTTAGTTTTTAACCTATTATTTGGTTTAATTAATCCATTACTAAGTCAAACATATCAATCTAAACACAAAATCACTTTCATTTTGATCAAAATTAAGCTTAATAATTGTCGGGTCATCAATTTAATCGGGTCAGTATCGGGTCGGGTCAATATCGGGTCGGGTCTGGGTCGGGTTCGGGTCACTGATAATCGGGTCGTGTCGGGTTACGGGTCGTCATCGGGTCGGGTCGGGTCGGTTTCGGGTCACAATATTTTCGGGTTCGGGTCGGGTCGGGTTTGCTCGGGTTCGGGTCGGGTCAGACTTGCCAGCTCTACTTTTTATATTTCTTTGCATTTATTTTAATGTTTATATTTCTTCGATTTAGAACGAGAACTTTTTCAAATCTACTTGTATTATACTGGTTATGTTATATTTAGTTCTTTTGATATTTGCTTTCATTTATTTTAAAGTTTATATATTTTCGATTTAAAAAAAAACTCTCTTACGGAGTAATCTATTTTCTACGAATTTTTTTATCTACGTCTACCAGATTTTTTATGTTTACGAAAATTTTAAAAATGTCATATCAATATAGTTGTTAAATTGTTCAGAACTAATATACTTTGTATTTGTGATGTTGGAGTATAATAGTCATACTGATTTTTTTTATTTGATTTACACAATGAAGTTAACTACTAATTCCGGATGATTAATCAATATGCATTGTTCACATTTTATTTGTTCAGGTTAGAAGTAGGAGGATGATTATTTGAAAATTTTATTAATTTTTCGTAATTATAATTTATTAATGTGTAATTGTATAATGTATGATTTTGTGTAAATGTGTAATCTTACTTAAATAAGATTAAGATAGTAAATAAGAGTGTAGTTATTTACGTAGAGATCATGGCAGACCCCACATCAGAAAAAAAAAGAAAGAAAATTTGTAGCAGCCAATAGGAATCGTTTAAAAAGCTCATCTTTTATACTATGTAGATTTCATTTTAAAAAAAAAAAGATCAAGATATGTGAATTAAAGCAAAAATAAAATAAAATAAAGAAACTATATCCACTTGAAGTCTTACACTTACTACCTTAATATTAATAGCCTCAAAATAAAAATAAATAACAATCCAATTTGAAAGACAAAGGGAATATGACATCTACCCTATTTACTCGAGAAAAATACACTCGTTTGGTACGTCATGTGAAACACATGCATGAGCACTTTCAAGGCAATTCTTATATCCTACACTCATGTGTAGTGAGTGTAGGATACTTCATACTCCCTCCAACTCCCCCCACTCCCCACTCCCCACTCATCCTCAACTTCTTTTTTTATTTATTTTTAAAAACAAAAAATTAACTTCCACTTTTAATAACAATTACCACTATCACATTCAATTTAAGTGTTATGTAGTGTTACAATCACGATATGATACTATTATATCCACTTTAGGTTTAGTGAATATGACAATGTTGTTTAATGAATATGTGTTTTACATTGCGATATTCACAATATAACACTATTATATTCACTTTCTGTTTAATGAATATGACCGTATAGTTTGATGAATATGTATTATGTAGTGTGATATTCATCCCATAACTCTATTATATTCACTTTCAGTTTAGTGAATATCACATTATAGTTTAGTGAATATGAATCTATTTGTTCAAATATATTAAAGAATGATCATTAACGATTTATTTCATATCAAAACCATATAATACAAAATAATTTAAAGGAATAAAAATAAGTATGTGATATGAAATGAATATCAGAACATGTCAATTAAATTATGTGAATACGTGAAGAAAATTAAAATAAATAACAAAATATATCAAATATGATTTCTATTTATAAAGGAATACAAATTATGAATAATTATATATTTTTTAATATTTTCTAATTTATTAAATTTAATATTTATTTATTATAAGAAAAATTTAAGGGGGGAGAGTACCATGCACCATACTCATAGGTTTATGGTATAATTTACCCTTTCCAGGGATGGTAATAACTAGTAAATGAGTCTTGCGTACCCATAACTCCATTATCGTTGACATAGTTATACTACGTGTATTTTTTTACCTTTTTTTTTGAATGCTGTGAAGAAAGAGTTTTATATTCTAGTGGTACGGTTCACTAAACCGTACCTATAAACAACAACATAAAACACTAGAGTACTAATACGAATATAAACTAAAACAATGTAACAGTTGCATCGGTTAACAACATCGTGTTGATGGCGTATGACGGAAGTCTGAACACGCTCTTCAAAATCAAAATCTACCACGTTCTCTAAAGGATGAGCAGCGCCGACCAAAGGAAAACACCCATATTTGCTTGTCTTGATTGATAGAGCTTTGGAGAAATACCTGCAACAAGATCCAAAAAAGGGTCTCGAAGATTCATCTCCTTGGCTTTAAAAATCTTCTTGAGAAAATCAACGAGCCTCCACAAATTTATTTTTACTCGTCTTAAACGTTACAACTTCAGAGAAATACCTGCAACAAGACCCAAGAGAGCGTCTCATAGATTCATCTCCTCGGCTGTGATACACATCATCTGGAAACCAACGAGCCCCTTGACCCAACGAAAGAGAATAAAGTGCACTTACGCCCCAAGGACATAGAAAGAAAGGCGGAAAACAGAGTACAAAAATCGGTCTTCAGAGGGGAGAAAACTTCTACACTTTGGAACACAACCCCCGTTGACCAGAATCTCGTAGCCAAGAAAATCAAGTAAAAAGGTAGATAACAAAGGGGGAAACCACTTGAACACCCCCCTTACCAAAACCAACTCATGGGACCGTAGTGAGTTGGGCTCAACACAGACCCGATGCAAAAGACCATTCATCCTAATTAATCCGGGGGTAAGGAGACAGGACACCCCAAACCAACAGGAGCTTATTATTTAAAAAAGAAAAAAACACAATAAGACGGAAATACACATTAGTCAGAGGTGACACCATCGCAACCGACCCAACCAACGACACAACCAAAGGACCGGACTCCACCCTACCAATCATGCTTCCACCGACAGACAGCCCCGACTTTACTCCTAAAAAATGAACCCCACAGGCCATCAACGAAAATCATGGCAGACCCAACAACCACCAACCCCGAAAAAAAAACTGAGACTCCAAATTCCATAACGAACCCCCCAGGACCATCGGTTATATGATACAAAACCAACCTAGACAACAACACAGCCCGCAAACCGAAAAAGGACAAGGGACGATCAGTGGGGAGAGGGGCTAGAGGAAGGGGAAAACACCAAAAATGTCCCAAGACCACCACCACATACCAAGAGGACACCAAAACGACAACTAGACAAACGATCAGACCAAACCAGTCGTGATAGACCAAACCAGACCCATAGAAAAAACGGGAACACACACAGGGAAAAGGGGCGAAACAACCCCAATTGGCCAGCAAGTCCTTCGATGACAGGACAGGAGAACGGAGGAACGGAACGACCTCAGAGCAACAACACCAAAACCAAACCGGTCCACCGGACAATCGAGACGAACCCACTATAATAATATAGTTTTCTATGTCTTTGGTTACTCTATCAAGTGGGGATTAATCTGTCGAGTAAGTGCGGTTGGTTTACGAAACAGTGTTCTGTTGAAGGGTGCTCGATCGAGTAAGTTGGGGACTCGATCGAGTAAGGGTTCACTCGATCGAGTAAGTTACTTCTGCGGGTTGTTTTAGCCGGGTTTTATTAGTAACGCGTGATTGGTATTTAAAGCTTTCTGTCACATTCTTAATCACTTTTATCTTTTCTAAAAACCTCTAAAGAGAGAAAACAAGTTACGTTGCTTTTGTTCTTCACGTTGCTATGAAATCCCAAGGGCTAAGGTTGTCGGATCGTCGTGTTCTTTACGCCGTTAAGTTCGTCGTGTCGTGGGTAAGATCCTTGTATGATTTTTATACCATTTCGTTGATTTTGTTTAAAACCCTAATTGGGTGATTTGGGGGTTTTGGGAGTATTTTGATACTAGGTGGTTATTGTATGATTGTGTATTTGATAGGAGGTGATTTCGTAGAGGAACTTTGCTGATTAGCTGCTTCGTGACGATCTCGTGATTGCTTATTCCAGGTAGGGTTTCCCTACTCGGTTATTGGTTACATAATTGTGATGGTGATTGTGTTTATTGTTGATCTATAACATGTTGGCTTCGTGTTGGAATTGTTGTTGCATAATTGATTGTATATGTAATACTATGGTTTTCTATGTCTATGGGTACTCTATCGAGTAGGACTTAATCCGTCGAGTAAGTATGGTATTATACTAATCGTTAGTCTGCCTGATGGGTACTCGATCGAGTACGTGTAACACTCGATCGAGTAAGGGGCACTCGATCGAGTAAGTGACTTACTCGATCGAGTAAGTCGGTCTTACGGGTTATTTTTGTCGGGTTTTGTTAGCAATGCGAGAATGATATAAAAACATAAGTCGCCAGTTTCTTTTCACTTTTACCCTGATCTAAATTCATAAGAGATAAAAACAAGTTACGTTACTTCTTCTTCGCATTGCTGTCAAATCCCAATACTTGAGTCGTCAGAATTCATTGTTCTTTACGCCGTTGAGTCCGTAGCGTTGTGGGTAATATCCTAGTATCATTTTTATGTTGTTTTGTCAATTTTGGTTAAACCCTAATTGGGTAGATTTGGGGGTTTTGGGTGTTTGATTGGCTTAGCAGTGATTGTATGATTGTATGTTTGGTTATAGGAGGTGGTTTCGTAGAGGAAAGCTTTTGACCCGCTGCGTTTGATTGCTAATTGGTGATTGCACTTCAGGTACGGTTTCCCTACTCGGTATTGATTACATAATGTTGTTGATGGTTGATAATTGTTGTTGATTCATATCGTATTGAAATTGATAATTGGTAATTGTTGTGGTATAATGTGGTTGGTTGTATAATTGTCCGTGGTTCGCGAGGTGCGTCCTTGGCTGAATGGGGTCACTTGCGGGAGTGGCTTCACGCCCTTGATTCGCCCTCTGTGGAACCCGCCGCAGAGGGGATATGCACATTTAGGAACATGGGTTATCGCTCAGATGAGATGAGCGGGGCTTAGGTGGGAACGGCTGCGGTCCCCCACTGGCGGTGTGGAATACTTGTTGCGACGGGTATTCTGACAGGACTACACACTTTAGTCTGGAGTCAGGTGTGTGGAGTTATGTTGGAGAATTGGATGATTGTGTATTGTTTCTATTGTATTGTTTTTGTGTAATAAGTAACTGACCCCGTTTAAATGTTTTGAAAAATGTGGTGACCCATTCGTGGGTGGCGAGCAGTTATTGAGCAAGTATGAGATGGACGCGCATGTGATAGCTGGGGTGAGCTGCCACGAGATGTCTAGAATTCTTCCGCTGTGTCT
The DNA here is from genome assembly GCF_048544455.1 of Silene latifolia. Taxonomy (NCBI): domain Eukaryota; kingdom Viridiplantae; phylum Streptophyta; class Magnoliopsida; order Caryophyllales; family Caryophyllaceae; genus Silene; species Silene latifolia. Next base: position 55,909,084 of record NC_133536.1, read on the forward strand.
TAAACATTTATTTATTTCTTTTGAGTTAGCCTTTTCGAACAGTTGTATTTCTTTTTGACAGTTTTGGTTTTGGACTGGTATCGCTTTAATTATATTTAATAAAGTACATTTCGTTAGTGTCTATTTGATATACATTGTCTCGGGTAACCGAGATGATAGCATTTCCATGCCTTAAGTGGTCCTAGTAAGGCACTTGGAGTATAAGGGTGTTAGAAAGTGGTATCAGAGCGACGATTTTGGAACCTGTAACTAATGAACCCAATGAATCTAGGGAGTCAAAGTAAAATGAACGCGGGTAGGAGTTGTTAGGAGCTAATGCGAAGACTTGGGAGACGTCCTAAAGTCGCGAACTCGCCCTACAACTTTAAACCGGACACTATGGAGTGTCATGGGATCGTTATGTGTTTACTAATGTTCTAATGTATATGATGGATGATATGTTACTTGGAATTGTTGGAAAAGTATATGAGAAGGATGAATGATGTGTTGAAAAAGGGAGGTAGTTCATATATGATAATATGTGAATAATGATGTTACATGATTGATGATTTATAATGTGGCATAATAGTAACATGTGAATAGGAATGTTGCGTCATATACGTATATTTTGTTTGCGTAAAGTTATATAATAAGTTTATATACTTGTCTACTGTTGTATCATATGCACTTGTTAGATGAAGAATGTGGTTGAAATGGATGAATTGATTGGAAAAGATGGAGTGGCAATTGCACGAGAATATGAATTTCGTGATTAAGAATATATTTAGGTGATGAAGTGGATTTGTAATATTGTTGTAGTAGTCACATGGGAATAAGAATTGTAATGTACAAGTATATTTTGTCTTACGAAAGGTTATAGAATAAAAGCATGTGGGTAGTGTATGATGGATGTTGTTTCTTGGCTTTTGTAGATAGTAATATGTGGTGAGGGATACTGGTTTTATGAGAATTTAATTTTTTTTGTTTACTTTGTTGTTGTTTAAGTTGTTTGGAATTAAAAATCAAATAGTTATGTTGTCCGATTACAGCGAAGTTGTCTTTAAACTATTATAACTTGAGATTTATATATGATTTTGATATTATTCTAATTGGAGGTGATAGCTCGTTCTTTTACGATTCTAACGATAAGTCACACGCCCAAAATGACCAAGAAACGAGTGAGATATGACCGTTTTACGAAATTAGACAGTGCTGAGAAATGCGTAGGGTACTCGATCGAGTGGGCCTTACTCGATCGAGTGAACCTCTTGTTACTCTATCGAGTACCCCTTACTCGATCGAGCAGCCCTGGTAATTTATTATACGTGCTTCTGATCTTCACCTACTCGATCGAGTAGGCAGTACTCGATCTAGTAACCCCTGTTTTGGGTCATATTCTTATCTTTTGACTTCATCGCATATCATGTTTAATAAAAAAGTGTTATTTTGCTTCTTTATGCATTGTTTTACATATGTGTTGGTCCTGACGCGTAAGTTACCCAAATCTTATGATAAAGGGAGTGTCACCTTAAGGTGGATATGAGTTTGGTGGGGAGGACATGAGTTATATGTGGTTGTGATGGATAGTGAAAAAAAAAATTGATGAGTTTATCGAGGTAGGGAGCATGTTATGTGAGATGGGGTGAGTGATATAATTGCAAGTTTGAGTAGTGTAAGGTAAGTGAATATGGGTAAGGGGGTGAGGTAAGTTTATGGAACGTGAGAATAAAAGGATTGAAATGAGGGATGCGAATGTTGGTAACTTGGGATGTTTAAGGATCTTGAAGGGAGATAGTTATAACTGGGTTGCTTAAGAATATATGTAACAGAAAGTTCGTTCTAGATAGATGGAAAAGAATGGTGTATAAAGAGCTTAGATAGTTATGCCGCAATGTAGATTGGTAGATAGAGACTGAGTTTGGGAATTGGATTATCAAGAAGTGAATCTAGTGTGTAATTTCCTTGGGCAATTAACGGTATGAAATGAATTTTGTATTTCTAGAGATGTAAAAGGGAGATGCAATTGATTGAATAGTAAACGTTGAGTTTATGGACTGATTAGTGGCAAGTGTGAGTGAGTAGCATGATGAGAGAGGACCCGTGGTAAGTAAGGGTGAGAAGGTACCGATATGAAATAATAGGATGTGAGTTTTGGGATCAAAAAGAAGGTAACCGAAGTATTAAAGAGTTAGGTAGAAGGAATAAGGAGTTGAATTGTTAAGTGATTTTATCGAGTGTAAAAAGAAAAGAATGAGGGGAGTAAACTAGGAAAATGTTGACCGGAGTTATGTGATATAAAAGTAAGGAATCACCGAGATGTATGATACTATCATGACGATGAGAGTTAATGGTTACATTGGAGTTTCAGGACAACATGTTAGTCATGAGTTTCGAGGAATTAAAGGAGTAATAAGTTGGTAGAGTATCTGCACGATATGAGATTTTGGTGGAGAATTACATGACGATACAATTAAGGATAGTATTGGGAAGAATGTTGAGGTAAATTTTGTTGGTGGATTTGATGTTCGTTATTTGGAATGTTAACCGAAGATAGGAAATAAACTGTTATATTTAGAGGTGAGTGTAAGAGATTTGTTATACGAACAGTGGTGATGTTGGGGTGTTGTCACTAGTGGTTCAGGGTGATGATAGATAAGAATTAGATAATAATTCTAAAGAGATTGATTTTGTGGAGGCCGGATTGATATGTACGGGTGTGAGGAAGTATAAGATGTGGTCATAGGAGGCGATTGCTAGTAGTTGATTATTAGCTGTATGGTTATATTTGGCAGGAGGTGATGGTTATGCGTATGGGAAAATATGTTATGATGGGCGTACGAGTTAAGCTCGGGCGAGAGGTAACCTTTATCAAGTGGTAACTTACGTAATCAGGATTGACTAGTTGGATGTGATTACGGTTCTATGACGTGTATAAATATTTGTGTGAGGTTCTGACCTCACGAGAAGTGATATGGTGTGATAGTTATAAGTTGTCATCTAAATGTCCTGTAAGATATGTTGGGTACGGTAACCTAATGGAATGATATTCAAAAGTGATAGTTTGGGTGATATGGCATGGCTAGTTGTACCTGTAAATGTATTCATGATATATGTTTAATCCGTGAAATGGTAGGGATGATATTAATGAGGTTCTTTTCTGTTTATTCCATGTAATATGTTGCGTTGTGATCTAGTAAAGCCGTTTTGAGTACGTAAGTTTTCTTGTCCAGGAAGTTATATGAGTCAGTGGTTGCGTGGTTGTTATTCCTCGGGTGGTTATCCGGGCACGATACTTCGTGTTATGATGCGGGTATTTTCGCGCTGCGGTGCGGCTGTTGGTGGCGTGTTGTGATGCCGTCATCGGTTGTGGTGGAGTAGGTGGGATGATTACGTTTTCGAAAGAGTATACCAGTTATATAGATTGTTGTTTTGTTTACTGCTGTTTCTTGTGAGTTTCGTTTGGACATAGACTGTTGTTTTGTCTATTGATGTTTCTTGCTAATTTCAGCTTAGGAGTGAGGGTAGAGTATGATATGGAAGAGAGTTGTGTATGTTTTCGTTGTTGTCGCGGTATAGTGATATCCTATTGATGGGACACAGGTGCAAGAGGTTGTTGGAATACTTGTGATGTTCTTTTAGAGGAGGCATTGGTTGACATAGTAATGGCAAGTGATTTGTGGAACATGTGTTGTACTGAGCTGGAAGCTACAAGTAGCTCATAATCTTTTATTGAGACAGTGAGCATAGGGTGTTGGGAATTAGTATCATGTTAAGTTATGAATGAGTTTTGCGGTAATGAAAGAAAGAAACTTGAGGATCTAGTGTCAATGTGGGTAATAAGTGTGGATCGTGAATTATGCTTTTGGAGATAGGTGCTTTGTATAGAGGAGTATGTTATTTTACAGTAATGTGGAAGAATTGGAGTATTGGTTATGCTAGGGATTTTGTGGTATAGGTTAGGTGGTGGGCCGAATGAATTGAGATATGAGAACTGTTTAAGTAAGAGAGCCTTGGAAATAGGAATCGTTATAGGTGTTGAGGTTATAGGCGGTTATCTTTGACATGCGCTGGTGATGAGGATAATGAGAAGACATAGCTCAGGATCTAGTATTAGTGAGTTATGAGGACGTAACATTTATCTTAAAAGGAGTAAGATGTGACAAAGAGAGTTTCATGGTTGTATATGTTGTAGTAGATTTGGATGTTTGAGTCTTGGTGGAGAATAAAGGATGGATTTGTATTGTGGTTGATATTGTTAAAAGGTCATGGCCGTGCTTGTAGTAGTGTGATGTCTAGGAGTGTGAGAATACTTCAATAGTGTTGCCAGTTGGGTGATGATGATTATGAGTTCGACAGTGTTGACAGTTGGATGATGATGTTATGAGTGGGAGTAAACTTCGAGGACGAGTTTCCTTTTAAGGGTGGTAGAATGTAACATTCCGTTTGATGTTTATGAGGTGTCTTGATATTGGATTTTCTAGTGGATAATATGTAGTGAGACGAAGCTAGCGACGTTGGTGGATGGTATTTGGAAGTGTATAGAGTTAGTGTCGACAGACTATAATGTGGTGGATACGATATCGTGAGCCATGTTGTGGAGGTAGGCATAGTTGGTGGAGTTGGTGTTAAGAGTTCATGTTTTATAGGTTGGGGTTTCGTTTTGAGTTCTTAGTTGCGTTGTTGTGTCTTGGTCGAGTTAGTATGTTTGTTTTGTGTATGGGTTGAACTTCGGGGATGAAGTTCTTTTTAAGGAGGAAAGACTGTAATACTAGAGTTTTCTATGTCTATGGGTACTCTATCGAGTGGGACTTCCTCTGTGGAGTAAGTATGTTTTTATACGAATTAGTAGTCTGCCTAATGGGTACTCGATCGAGTACGCGTGACACTCGATCGAGTAAGGGGCACTCGATCGAGTAAGTCACTTACTCGATTGAGTAAGTCAGTCTTACGGGTTATTTTTGTCGGGTTTTGTTAGCAATGCGAGAATGATATAAAAATATAAGTAGCCAGATTCTTTTCACTTTTACCCTGATTTAAATTCATAAGAGACAAAAACAAGTTACGTTACTTCTTCTTCGCATTGCTATCAAATCCCAAAGCTTGAGTCGTCGAAATTCAGTGTTCTTTACGCTGTTGAGTCCGTAGCGTTGTGGGTAAGATTCTAGTATCATTTTTATTTTGTTTTGTCAATTTTGGTTAAACCCTAATTGGGTAGATTTGGGGGTTTTGGGTGTTTGATTGGCTTAGCAGTGATTGTATGATTGTATGTTTGGTTATAGGAGGTGGTTTCGTAGAGGAAAGCTTTTGATCCGCTGCGTTTGATTGCTAATTGGTGATTGCACTTCAGGTAGAGTTTCCCTACTCGGTATTGATTATATAATGTTGTTGATGGTTGATAATTGTTGTTGATTCATATCGTATTGAAATTGATAATTTGTAATTGTTGTGGTATAATGTGGTTGGTTGTATAATTGTCCGTGGTTCACGAGGTGCGTCCTCGGCTGAATGGGGTCACTTGCGGGAGTGGCTTCACGCCCTTGATTCACCCTTTATGGAACCCGCCAAAGAGGGGATGTGCACATTTAGGAACATGGGTTATCGCTCAGATGAGACGAGCGGGGCTTAGGTGGGAACGGCTGCGGTCCCCCACTGGCGGTGTGGAATACTTGTTGCGACGGGTATTCTGGCAGGACTACACACTTTAGTGTTTAGTCAGGTGTGTGGAGTTATGTTGGAGAATTGGATGATTGTGTATTGTTTCTGTTGTATTGTTTTTGTTTAATCAGTAACTGACCCCGTTTAAATGTTTTGAAAAATATGGTGATCCATTCGGGGGTGGTGAGCAGTTATTGAGCAGGTATGAGATGGACGCGCATGGGATAGCTGGGTTGAGTTGCCACGAGATGTATAGAAGTCTTCCACTGTGTCTTAAACATTTATTTATTTCTTTGAGTTAGCTTTTTATAACAGTTGTATTTCTTTTTGACAGTTTTGGTTTTGGGCCTGTATCGCTTTAATTATATTTAATAAAGTACGTTTCGTTATTGTCTATTTGATATACATTGCCTCGGGTAAGCGAGATGGTAGCATTTCCATTCCTTAAGTGGTCCTGGTAAGGCACTTGGAGTATGAGGGTGTTACAGTATAACTGACTGTGGTTCTCGAGGTGCGTCCTCGGCTGAATGGAGTCACTTACGGGAGTGTCTTCACGCCCTTGATTCGCTCTCTGCGGAACCCGCCACAGAGTGAATGTGCACATTAAGGAACATGGGTACGGCTGCGGTCCCCCACTGGCGGTGTGGACTACACACTTTAGTGTGTACTTTAGTGTGTAGTCAGTGTGTAGTCAGGTGTGTGGTGTTGAGACGGAGTTTGGGTAATGTATGTGTTGTATCTTATATATTGTGTTTTGTGTAATCAATAACTGACCTCGTTTAAATGTTTTAAAAACTATGGTGATCAATTTGAGGGTGGTGAGCAATTGTCTAGCAGGTATTCTATGGATGCGCGCGGGATTAACTGGGGATGGAGTCGCCACGAGTCTGATAGTGGTCTTCCGCTGTGTTATCATAATACTTTTGTTATTTTGGTTGTAGTTTGGTTTTAGAACAGTTATACTTTACTTTACAGTTGGTTTTGTTATGTAATCACTTAAATTTATCTATTAAAGTACGTTCTTTTATGGTCTATTTGATATTCATTACCTCGGGTAACCGAGATGGTAGCACTTTCATGCATTGGGTGGTCTTGGTAAGGCACCCTGTTGTATGGGGGTGTTACAAAGTGGTATCAGAGCGACGTTTTTGGAACCTGTAACTAATGAGCCCAATGAATATAGAGAGTCAAATTAAAGTGAATCCGGGTAGGAGTTCTTAGGAGCTAATGCAAAGACTTGGGAGACGTCCTAAAGTCGCGAACTCGGCCTACAACTTTAAACTGGTCACTATGGGGTGTCATGGGATCGCTATGTGTTTACTAATGTTCTATTACGTATGTTGAATGAGGTGTTGTATGGAAATGTTGGAAAATGACAGGTGGAATGGGGAATGTGGTGAAAGAAGATGAAGTGAATATATGATAAAGTGTTGTGAATAAGCATGTTGCATGATAGTTGGTTTACAAGATGACATTATAGTAACATGCGAATAGAATGTTTGTGATATATATATATATATATATATATATATATATATATATATATATATATATATACACACACACACACACACACACACATTTTGTTGCGAAAAGTTATAGAATCAAAGCATGTGGGTAATACATGATTGACAAGTTGAATAATATTTGTGCATGATGGATGTTGTTGCTTGACTTTTGAAGATAGTAACATGTGGTTAGGGATACTGGTTTTATGAGCATTGAGTTGTTTTTGTTTACTTTGTTGTTATTTAAGTTGTTTGGAAGTAAAAATCAAGTAGTTATGTTGTCTGATTACAGCGAAGTTGTCTTAAAACTGTTATAATTTGAGATGCATATATGATTTTGATGTGATTCTACTTGGACGTGATAGCTTTTTCTATTACAATTCTAACGATAGGTCACACACCCAAAATGACCAAGAAACGAGTGAGATATGACTGTTTTACGCAAATTTGGACAGTGCTAAGAAATGCGTAGGGTACTCGATCGAGTAGCCATTACTCGATCGAGTGCACCTCTTGTTACTTTATCGAGTACCCCTTACTCGATCGAGTAGCTCTGGTAATTTGTTGTACGTGCTTCTGACCTTCACCTACTCGATCGAGTAGGCTGTACTCGATCTAGTAACCCCTGTTTTGGGTCATATTCTTATGTTTTTACCTCGTCGCATATCATGTTTAATTCAAAGGTGTTCTTCTGCTTCATTATGCATTGTTTTACGTATGTGTCGGTTCTGATGCGTAAGTTACCAGATCTTATGATGTAATGAGTAACACCTTGTGATGGATATGAGTTCGGTGAGGAGGACATGAGTTATATGTGGTTGTGATGGATAGTGGAAAAAGGAAAGGGAGATTGATGAGCTTATCCAGGCAGAGAGCATGTTTTGTGAGATGTAGTGAGTGATATAGCCGCGTGTTGAGTAATGTAAAAGTAAGTGAATATGGGTAAGGGAGTGATGTAAGTTTATGGAATGTGAGAATGAAAAGATTGAAATGAGGGATGCGAATGGTGGTAACTTGAGATGTTTAAAGATTATGAGGGGAGATAGTTATAACCGGGTCGGTTAAGAATATATGTAATGGAAAGGTCGTTGTAGATAGATGGAAAAGAATGGTGTATAAAGAGCTTAGATTGAGTTATGCAGCGATGTGGATTTGTAGATAAAGCTTTAGTTTGGGAATTTGGCTTATCAAGAGGTGAGCCTAGTGTATAATTTCCTTGCGCAATTAACGGTATGAAATGAGTTTTGGTTTCTAGAGGCAAACAGTAAACATTAATTCTATGGATTGATTAGTGGCAAGTGTGTGTGAGTTGAATGATGAGAGAGGACCCATGGTAAGAAAGAGTGAGAAGGTACCGATATGAAGTAATGGAATTTGAGTTTTGGATCAACGAATAGGTAACCGGATTACCAGAGAGTTAGGTACAAGGAGTAAGGAGATGAACTAATAATTGGTATTGTTGAGTGTAAAAGGAAGAGAAAGACGAAAGTAAGCTGAGAAAACGTCGACCAGAGTTAAGGAACATGAAAGTAAGGTATCATGGAAATGTGTGATAGCATCATGAGAGGATGTGAGTTAATGGTTATATAGGAGTTTCAGTACAACATGTTAGCCATGGGTTTCGAGGAATTAAGGTGAGTAAAAGTTGGTAGAGTACTTGCACGATATGAGATTTTGACGGTGAGTTAGGTGGCGATACAATTAAAGATAGAATTGGGATGACTGTTCAGGTAAATTTTGTTGATGGGTTTGATGTTCGTCATTTGGGATGCTAACTGAAGATGGGAAAGAAACCGTGATATTTAGAGATGAGTATAAGAGGTTTGATATACGAACGGTGGTGGTGTTGAGGTGTTGTCACTAGTGGTCAAGGGTGATGATAAGTAGGAAAGATAGCCACTCTAGAGAGGTTGATTTTGTAGAAGACCAGATTAATATGTATGATTGTGAGGAAGTATAAGATGTGGTTATAGGAGGCGGTTGCTAGTAGTTGAGTATTAATGGTATGGTTACATGTCAGGAGGTGATAGTTCTGCGAATGGGAGAATGTGGTATGAAGGGCATGCAAGTTAAGCTCGGGCGAGAGATAACCTTTATCAAGTGGTAACTTACGTGATCAAGATTGACTAGTTCGATGTGATTACGGGTCTATGATGTGTATAAATGTTTGTGTGAGGTTCTGACCTCACGAGAAGTGGTATGGTGTGATAGTTATAAAGTTGTTATCTGAATGTTCTGTAATATATGTTGGGTACGGTAACCGAATGGAATGATATACAAAAAGTAATAATTTGAGTGATTTGGCATGGCTAGTTATACTTGTATGTGTATTCATGATATATGTTACTCAGTGAAAAAGGTATGGATGATATTTAGAGGTTCTTATCTGTTTATTTCGTGTAATATGTTGCGTTGTGATCTAGTAAAGTGGTTTTGAGTAGTTTTCTTGTCCATAAGTTATACTGAGTCATTGTTTATGGAAATTGTGTAAGTTGCGATGACTATCGATATGGTTGTTGTGCCTCAGATGGTGATCCGGGCACGGTACTTCATGTTGTGATGCGGGTATTTTCGCGTTGCAGTGCGGCTGTTGGTGGCGGTGTTGCGATGTCGTCATCGGTTGTGGTGGAGTAGGAGGGATGATTACGATACGAGTTTTCGAAAGCACATACCAGTTATACATAGATTGTTGCTTTGTTTACTGCTGCTGAAAAATCCTGCGAGTTTCGGTTTAGACAGATAGACGGTTGTTTTGTTTATTGACGTTTCTTACCAGTTTCAGATTGGGAGTGAGGGTAGAGTATGATATGGAAGAGAGTTGTATATGTTTCCGTTGTTGTCATGGTATAGTGATACCCTGTGGATGTGACACAATTGCGAGAGGTTGTTGGATTACTTGTGATCTTCTGTTAGAGGAGGCATTGGTTGACATAGTAATGGCAAGTGATTTGTGGAACATGTGTTGTACTGATCTGAAAGCTGCAGGTGGTTCATAATCTTTTATTAGGACAGTAAGTATAGGGTGTTGGAAATTAGTATCATGATAAGTTGTGGATAAGTAGTGGTAATAAAAGAGAGAGCTTGAGGATCTAGTGAGAGTGTGTGTAACAATTGTGGATCGTGAATTATGATTATGGAGATAAGCGCATGTTCAAAGGGGTATATCGTTTTGCGGTAATGTTGAAGAGTTGGTGTGGTTATTTTGATGAGGATTTTATGGTATAGATTGGATGGAGTGCAGAATGAGTTGAGGAAGGAGGACTGTTAGAGGAAGAAAGACCTTGATATAGGAATGGTTGTAGGTGTTGAGGTTCTAGTCGGTTATCGTTAACATGCGGTGGTGATGAGGATTTCGGAAAGTATAGCAGGTGGTGATGAGGATTTTGGAAAGTATAACAAAGGATTTAGTATTAGTGGGTTACTAGGACGTAACACTTATCTTAAGAGGGGTGGGATGCGACAAAGAGAACTTGATGGTTGTACAAGTTGCGGAATAATTGGAAGTTTGAGCCTTGGCGCAGAATAAAGGATGGATTTGTATTGTGGTTGATATTGTTAAAAGGTCATGGCCGTGGTTGTAGTAGTGTGATGTTTAGGAATGGGAGAATACTTCGATAGTGTTGACAGTTGGATGATGATTTTTATGAGTTCGATAGTGTTGACAGTTGGATGATGATGTTTATGAGTGTGAGTAAACTTCGAGGACGAAGTTCTTTTTAAGGGTGGTAGAATGTAACATCCCGTTTGATGTTTATGAGTGTCTTGATATTGGATTTTTTTTCTAGTAGATAATATGTTAGTGACATGAAGCTAGAGGCGTTGTGGATGGTATTTGGAAGTGTATGGAGTTAGTGTCGCCAGACTATAATGTGGTGGATACGATATCGTGAGCCACGTTGTGGAGGTAGGCATAGTTGGTGGAGTTGGTTTTAAGAGTTCATGTTTTATAGGTTGGGTTTCAACTTCGGGGACGAAGTTTGTTTTAAGGAGGAAAGACTGTAATACTACGGTTTTCTATGTCTTTGATTACTCTATCGAGTGGGGATTACTCTATCGAGTAAGTATGGTTGGTTTATGAAACAGTGTTCTGCTGAAGAGTACTCGATCGAGTAAGTTACTTCTGCGGGTTGTTTTAGCCTGGTTTTGTTAGTAACGCGTGATTGGTATTTAAATCTTTCCGTCACTTTCTTAATCACTTTATCTTTTCTAAAAACCTCTAAAGAGAGAAAACAAGTTACGTTGCATTTGTTCTTCGCATTGCTATTAAATCCCAAAGGCTAAGGTTGTCGGATCGTCGTCTTCTTTACGCCATTGAGTTCGTCGTGTCATGGGTAAGATCCTTATATTATTTTTATACAGTTTCGTTGACTTTGTTTAAAACCCTAATTGGATGATTTGGGGGTTTTAGGAGTATTTTGATACTAGGTGTGATTGTATGATTGTGTATTTGATAGGAGTTGATTTCATAGAGGAACTTTGCTGATGAGCTGTTTTAGGACAATCTCGTGATTTCTTATTCCAGGTAGGGTTTCCCAACTCGGTTATTGGTTACATAATTGTTATAGTGATTGTGTTTATTGTTGATCTATAACATGTTGGTTTCAAGTTGGAGTTGTTGTTGCATAATTGATTGTATAACTTTCCGTGGTTCTCGAGGTGCGTTTTCGGCTGAGTGGAATCACTTGCGGGAGTGGCTTCACGCCCTTGATTCGCCCTCTGTGGAACCCGCCACAGAGGGGATGTGCAAATTAAGGAACATGGGTTATCGCTCGGATGAGATGAGCGGGGCTTAGGTGGGTACGGCTGCGGTCCCCCACTGACGGTGTGGAATACCTGTTGCGATGGGTATTCTGGCAGGACTACACACTTTAGTGTGTATTTTAGTGTGTAGTCAGTGTGTAGTCAGGTGTGTGGAGTTGTGACGGAGTTTGGGTAATGTGTGTATTGTATCTTATATATTGTGTTTTGTGTAATCAGTAACTGACCCCGTTTAAATGTTTTAAAACTGTGGTGATCCATTCGGGGGTGGTGAGCAGTTGTCTAGCAGGTATTCTATGGATGCGCGCGGGATTAACTGGGGATGGAGTCGCCACGAGTCTGATAGTGGTCTTCCGCTATGTTATCATAATACTTTTGTTACTTTAGTTGTAGTTTGGTTTTAGAACAGTTTACTTTACTTTACAGTTGGTTTTTTTATGTAATCACTTAAACTTATCTATTAAAGTACGTTCTTTTTTGGTCTATTTGATATTGATTGCCTCGGTTAACCGAGATGGTAGCACTTTCATGCATTGAGGGGTCTTGGTAAGGCACTTTAGTGTATGGGGGTGTTACACCCACAATCCGATACCACAAGGAGGGAAAGCAAGCCAAGATCGGAACCCAGAGGAGACGTATCGCTGGAAATAGGTTCAAGGACGAGCTCATTTCCGGCGATAGAGTAGGGGGAGCAGGAGAGGATGTGTGTGGTTAGGGGTGGCGGCGGCTCAATCAAAGAGTTAGGGTTTTTGTTGGTTTTGTTTTAGAGAGGGAGGAGAGTTCTTCTAGAGAGAGGATGTGTAATCGTATAAATTGATGTGTGAATATGTATTTTTTTTACCTTGTGGTTGATTAATTTGATCGAAAGATTATTAAATATTATATCTTTCAAAAGACTTATTGGAGTGTTAGTTTTTTTAAAAAGTTGGGATTTTTACATATGACGAGAAAATTGATTGATGTCATATGATCCAAAAATGACGAGTTCAAATGTAGTAGTTGATGAGGTTGTGTTCAATGTCAAGGAGCTCAACAAAACAACAATGCAGGAAATGATCGAAGGGGGCTGGTATTTCATACTTCGGTCTCAAATTATCAAAGCTCAAAGAGTCCTAATCAAGCTCGGAATTGGTTAATATCGTAGTTCTAATATTAGTAGGAATAATCTATAATGCATGAATAAGGTTTCCTAAAATCAGAAGGACTAACTTTCTTAGTCAGATTAGTATTAGTGTTGTTATTTCCCAATTTTAGTAAGAATAAACAAGACAATTGTATAAGTTTTAGGAAATGCATTTAGTGTCGATTTAGGCGTGTAATAGCTAGCTTTTAGGTCGGATTTAGCTAGGTATAAATAGGAGTCTATTGTATTGTTATTTTTAAACATTGAGTTTAATAATAAAAATCGTAACTTTTGCCTTGCAATTGTGCTACTCGGTTCGATGTGTTTTCGTTTCAAAACTAGTATGTTAATTGTCCCATATTGAAAATAAATGTAGGTGTGGTGCATATACTACGTATAAATAGTAGAATTGACCCACATTAGAAGTATACCATAAGCTGAGATTATACTATGATTATAAATATAAGAGTCATCCGTGGAACTTAGATAACAAATTAAAATCGTTTGAGTCTCTTAAGTAATGTCTTAGAGGTCAGAGCACTTAGGGGTTTGTATTATTATCTCCACAATAGTGAAATTTTCTTGTTCTTCTCGCATAAGCAATAAACGTTTGGTAACAGCACTACGCCTCAATTACAATAATAACATACAAATATTAATCACGAAATATTTATAAAGACGATTACACATATATTAGTGATCTCTATAAACGATATTATAATATGTTTATTTTAAGACAATCGATAGTATAATAACTTTATTTAAGACAAAATCAAAATTTAAAATAAAATAATGCTAAATATATCTAAATTGGATATTAATATGTCGTAAATAATGATGATCTCTACTAAAATAAAAAATTTATAAATTATAATAAAATTATTAATAGATAGTATTTGCTAATATTATTAAATATAACTACTATTAGATATAATGAGTAGCAATTGTCCGTATTCGAGGTTCGAGTTGGATGTCAAACTAGGTGCGCAAAAAAGATGGTTTACTTCTTAGTATGTTATTTGTCTTATATTGAAAAATAATGTAGCTTTGGTGAATATACTACGTATAAGTAGTAGAATAGTCAAAATTGGAAGATTCAAGGTGGGTTATTCTATAATTATAAATAGGAGTCATTTTTAGCTTGTTACATAGGTAATAAACCAAAATCTTGTGAGTCTCATAAGTATTCTACTAGCGAGCTCTTAAGAATTTTCTACCATATTTATCTCATCTATTTATTTATCTTTTATTTTTTTTTAATTGAGATATTTTAATCATGTGTAAGCAAATGACCATTTTTTCATTATAATTATAAGAGTAAATTATCAATTACACCCACGTTTAATCCACTTTTTTACATTTACTCCCACGTCAATTTTTTTTTTTTAAATTACACCCAAATTAATAGCTCAGGTTATATTTTGAATTTGCTCAGGTTATATTTTGCACCCAACACGATTTTCACGAAAAAACAATTATGAAGTGACGATTTTGCCTCCGCGTCTATTACTATGAGTTTTTGCGACTGTTTAGGTACTTCCCCTATTTCATCTCTTCAACCTAATTTTCCCCAAATATTTTCCTCAAACATTCCCCCTAATAATTTCCCCAAATCTCCGTCATAATCGTAACTTGAATTATTGAGCTCCTATATTTATGTAAGTTCTCCTTCTTTCTCTTTTTTCGTATTTGTTTATAACTTATATTCACAAGATAAAAATAAAAAAGACAACCTAATTAGCAAGAATCTTAACAAAATTAAACGAAAACCTTAAATTGAAAACAATGAACGAAAACAAAATAATGGCACAATGAATGAAATCAAATTGGGGAACATGAGAGAGAAGAATAAAGAAGAGAGTGAATGAGGAGAAAGAACAATGTAAAGGAGGAAGGACAAAATCGTCATAAAATTACTGTTTTAACCCAAAAAATTTGAATTTTGACCGAAATATGTTCTAAAACCGATTTTGGGTGCAAAATATAACAAGAGCTATTAATTTGGGTGTAATTTTTTTTAAAAAAAATTGACGTGGGAGTAAATGTAAAGAAGTGGATTAAGCGTGAATGTAATTGATAATTATTCTAATTATAATTAAGTTAATTACCCGTTGTAATGCACGGACTTTCAAACTAGCTAGGGAATATGAGAGGGTGTTAGTAGGTTACAACATTGGGTACCATTCGAGAGGTCCTTATCAAATAATATCAAAATATATAAAAAAAAAACACACTCTCGCTAACCCACAATTACTTTTCAAAATACAAAAATTATTGTAGGAGTTCTAGAGTATAAATGTTAATAATAAGGACCACACATAATGTTGTAAGTGGAATACTTGAACTTGCCAATTAGTGAAAAATGGAAGCTATTAAGAGACGAGGACATGCATAAGTGTTAAATTTATACTATTCTTTTTTTCCGCATCTCCTATACCATGTATAAGATGGTCTTATAGAAGAATTGCTACTATTTTTAATTTTAAAGGGCCCCAAAATACTACTCCTTCAAACATGGTCGCTTATTTAACTTTCGTTTGATACAAAGATTAAAGAAAAAGCGGGATCAATTATTGGATGACAATGAATCAAATTCAGTGTGAAGGGTTAAATTGTCTATCAAATAAATTCCAAAATAAAGAAGTAAATAATTGATTGAGATACACTAAAATAAAATAGGTAAGCAAAATGATGAGACGGAGGAGGGAGTATTGTACTTAGGGTCCCAAAAAGCTCAAGGACTAGGCTGGTTGCCTTCGAAAATCACATGCATCATGCGTGAGCAACAAAACGTTTTTCCATTGCTATATATACTATCTATCTGCCTCAGCTTGTTTTATCACACATCCTATAACCAACACATAACAAGTTTTCTACTTACCCAAAAATGTCGAAAGAAAACGAGATTATGTATGATCTCGAGAGTGAGATCAAAGCTTTCGAGGAGTCGAAAGCAGGTGTAAAGGGTGTGGTGGATGCTGGAATCACAAAGATACCGAGGATGTTCATTCATGAACACCTTATCTCGGTTGTCAGTGACTTGAGTAGTAGTGACAGCTCGGATGTCAATGACTCGAGCACCGACACCAGCTCGGATGTCAATGACTCGAGTATTGACATTCAAGACAAGGTCCCTCTGATCGACCTCCAAGGTATTAATGACGAGGATGGAGGTCGACGTGTGGAGGTGATTGAGCAAGTTAAGAATGCTTGCGAAAAATCTGGCTTCTTTCAGATCATCAACCACGGCATTCCACTTGATGTGTTTGATCAAGTACTGGATGGAATACGTGCGTTTCATGAACTGGATGTCGAAGCGAAGAAAGAGTATTATTCTCGTGAGTATGATACCAAGCATTTTTTGTACAACAGCAATTTCAATCTCCTTCAATCTAAAGGGCCTGCTGCTTGGAGAGATACCCTCACTTTCATTCGTGGATCATCTCCGCCGGACCCTCAGCAACTGTCCCCTGTTTGCAGGTGTTTTTTTTCTTCTAAATAACGAGTGTAATGTTATTCTCTGTATGTGAGTACCTAACACATCGATAGCGAACCACGTGAAACTGTTTTTTTTTTTTTTTGTTTTCTTGTTTGTTGTTTAAGTTTAATTTATCTTTCTCGCATCTGGTATAGCAATAATCATAATCCTTTTTGGTGGTTGTTTTGAATGTTATAAATGCAGGGACATTCTGATTCACTACACAAATGAGGCGATGAAAGTAGGGGAGACCATATACGAGTTACTATGTGAAGCACTAGGACTGGATCGCAACTATCTGAAAGACATTGGATGCCTTGATGGTATATTTGCGCCCTGTAATTACTACCCAGCTTGCCCTGAACCAGACTCGACCGTTGGATCTATTGCTCATGTTGACAGTGGCTTTATTACTCTCCTAGCCACTAATCATATTCCCGGGTTACAGGTTCTTTACCAGGGTCGGTGGATCGATGTTGTCCCTGTTCATGGCGCCTTAGTCGTCAACATGGGCAATCTCATGCAGCTAATCACCAACAACAGGTTCGTAGCCGCACTGCACCGAGTGCTGGCTAGTAAGGAGGGACCCAGGATTTCAATGGCTTGCATTTTCAGGACTCATCATTATCCTGAGAATACTGCAAGGTTATATGAACCTATTAAGGAGCTATTGTCTGCTGAAAATCCGGCCTTATATCGCCCCGTTACTGTCAAGGATATCATGAGTAACAAAAATTCAACCTCGGGTGGTTCCGTCATTGGCAACACTCTCGACAAATTTAAACTCTAATATCGTCTGAAGTTTCAACTATTATTTTAAGGAATATCAGTGTCAACTACTGTATCTTGATTTATTTCGTAGTAGCTTCTGCTTGATGTTGCAGGAGACAAATAATTTGATTGATGTACTCATTTATTTGAATTATTTCCTTTTGTTGCTTCATAAATTATGTTTCTAAACTTTATTTGTTAAAAGTAAACTAAACCAGATTCAAACAAGGTAGGTAATCAAATCTAGGGCAAAACCCTTTAAAACAACAAAGAAAATCATAATCACTGTATAAGTGATTAATAGTTTAGGAGTACAGCTATAACCCTTTAAAATTCCAGAAGAGCAAGTGAATTATACCACCAAATATATAAACAAAGAAAATCATAATTATCGTATGGTATTACCTTCACACATTATAAGAACCTCGTCTCATATTTTCAAATACTTTTGATTGCCGCCTACCTAGGAATTCAACTACACCGAATTTGTAATTACCTATGGTAGCTAATTACAAATTTTGCAATATATGGAATTTTTCCTAAAAAAATTGGCAACTAAACAATCCTTAATTTTGCAATATATGGAATTTTTTATTTTCTACATTTGTAGGGATAACCAACCGACTCTGTCAATAAGTGATAATTTAGTAAAAATAATTTGAAATATTACACTTTTTTCTTTTTTTTAATTATTAGGTACTTTTTTTTTTCGGAAATTTCCCATGGTACCCTCTAACTTTGACAGATTACACATGGTACCCCTCATTTTAAGTTTCTACATATGGTACCCTGTCTTTACCTTTTTCCTTCCCAGAATACCCTTTGATAAAATTCTGTCATCACTCCGTTACTTATTTGACTAATGACCCATTCTTTTTGTTATTTAGTACACTAATCACTCATATTATACATTAAACTAACTCTAATATCTAAATTCTAAAACCACCCACTATCATCATCATCTCCTTAATCGCCCCCCCCCCCCCCCCTCATTGGCCACAACATCACCACAACGCCGACACCACCACACCGGCGCCACCATACTAGTCCCACCATTGCCGCCTCTCTCCTCTTTCCCTCCCACCAATTCTTACTCCCCACCGTCCCTCCTCCTTATGTGCCGCCTACCTCGCGACACCACGCTTCCCCCCCCCCCCCCCACTTTGTCCCCTAACCCAACAACCAACACAAACCCTAAAACCCCAAATCTCAAATAAAACAATTGAATACTTACAAAATGAAAAATAAAAATATGAATGTGATCTTGAATTTGTAATCAACTAGGTTTGGCGTTAGTGTGGTGGCGTCGACGTGGTGGGAGGGGCGATGGTGGGGGAGCGTCGCGTCGCAGGGTGGGCGGCATAGAGGGAGGAGGGACGTGGGGAATAAGAAAGAAGAAGAATGGATTGGTGGGAGGGAAGAGGAGAGAGGCGGCAGTAGTGGGACTGGTATGGTGGCACCGCCGTGGTGGTACCGTCGTGGTCAACAAGGGCGGGGCAGGTGGCGGCAGTTAAGATGAAGATGATGATAGTGGGTGGTTGGGGATTTAGATGCTAAAGTTAGTTTAGTGTATATAATATTAGGAATTAGTGTATTAAATTAAAAAAAAAGAGGGTTATTAGTGAGATAAGTAACGGAGTGATGACGGAAGTTTGATAAAGGGTATTTTGGGAAGGAAAAAGGTAAATACAGGGGTATCATGTGTAGAAACTTAAAATGAAGGGTACCATGTGTAATCTGTCAAAGTTCGAGGGTACCATGGGAAAAAACCGTTTTTTTTTATCTTTTCTGAGAGATATTATAATCAAAATAAAATAAATAATTGGAATAGATGACCTAAGCAATAGAAACTTAATTCATCCGACAGAAAATCAACTTGTATGTTTACAATTTAAGCAAGGAGTGAAGAAAAAAAAAAAACAATTTGTGTGGAAAAAATTGGAAAGGTTTGACTTCGCTGCCATGTGTCCACCCTGTTTTTGACTTAGAATGCAAGGCAACCTCACGGCCTTTACGCGAGATGTGAGCTCATTGCAGCAAAATCCGCCGAAGCAAATACCAACTACTTCAAATACTTCACTACTTCCCCAAAGGGGTTTGCTTGCTTGCTTGCCTCATACAACCATGCATTGATGTCTCACATGAGTACATGACGGAGTCAACTATTTTTACTTGTCGATAAAATAACTCGTGAGTTGTGACATCTCATAATTAGTAATTACTTCCTTTTTTTAATATTATTTTAATCAATGGTAAAATGTTTTTTTTGGTACAAATCAATGGTAAAATGATACAAGTTTATAACATGTTATAAATGAGAATTTGTGGGATGGTGTTGAGATCCGAATTTAGAGACTAATATAAATTGAATATTTTTGAGTGGACAAATTAGCAACATATTGTAATTTTCTAGGAGGAAGGTTCTAACTAAAAATTCCGAATTTTCATCATTTACATGAGACTGTAATTTCTGCTAGTCGGTAAAGCTGTTTGTTTCCCATTTTTAATTTGACTCTTCCCACTTATTTTCTATCTCACACTTCAAAGATCGCTATAGACAACAAAAATAATATATTTACGGTCCCTTAATAGACCTTTGCATTAAAATTAATGTAAATAATGGAACAATATCACATAACTGAACCAGATATGAATTAGCAATTAGCTCATAAAATACAGAGTTTCTAGTAATATATAGATCAGGTGACAATCTACGCTCTTAATCTTTTTTTTTGGGGACGGAATGAAAGATTGTATTAAATATAGAGTAACAAAGAGTTCAGGTACAAACTTGGGAGGGGGTTAGAGGAGAGTGGAGTACAAACATAAGCCAAGTCTACATTGTACACAGCTAATAAAAAAAAGGTTAAAACCCGGTACAAACTAGGGAGGGGGATTAGAGGAGAGTGGAGTACAAATATAAGCCAAGTCTGCATAGTACACAGCTAATAAAAAAAGAAGTAAAAACTTTCAACAAAAGGAACCATTATTAGAGTTCGATTCCCGCAAGGCGGATTTGGAGAGTGCATCCATAATTTGGTTTGTGGACCGCTTCTCTAAGGTGAGTTTCACAGAATATGAGGCTTTTAATTGATCTCTACACTCCAAAATAATGTTAGTGTAAGGCCTACAAGAGGCTGAGGCACCCAAAATAGCATTGACGGTAAGTGTTGGGCCTCATGTAATACCCGCTTTGTTTAAGAACCCGTCGTTGACTGATTGTTTGACCAAAGGAGACCCGTATCAAGGGATATGGGAGAGGTTAGGAGACCTACGTTACTGGTTGCTCGATCTAGTGAAGGTAACTCGGCCGAGTAGTGAGAATACTCGACCGAGTAGGGCTTAGTTGGCGGAGTATGTCTATACTCGGCCGAGTATCACGTCTGTTAACGCGTTTTTCTAAAACGCGAGATCGTGAACTTCATTTCATTTCCAATGGTTCTTTTCTCTTTCTAACCCTAATCTCTCTCTCTCTCTCTCTCTCTCTCTCCCCCATTTATCTTCCATCACCCTACTCTTTCACTTGGCCTTGACACTAACACAAGAAGGGGGATGGCTCATGCTTGAAGTCATCAAGTCGGGTTGTCGCCTTTGCCGACATCGGTCCGCGTCTTAAGGATTCATCTCGAAGTCTTGTCTGTCTAGTTGTTGGATGCACTTTCATGGAATAGCGGAAAAGGTAGAGTTTTCCTACTCAGTTGATTGCGTAATTGATTAAAGATTGATGATTGTGATTTAGTTGATATGATTAGTATTGTTGTTGATTGTAATCTGGAGTATTGGAGTTGTGGTGGATTGACTATGATTGTGAGGTGCGTCCTCGGCTGAGTGGAGTCACTTGCGAGAGTGACTTCACGCCCTTGATTCGCCCCTTGTGGAACCCGCCACAAGAGGAGATGTGCACATTAAGGAATATGGGTTGTTGCTCATTGCGATGTGTAACACCCCCATCTACCAAGGAGCCTTAACAAGACCTTCCCTAGCAGATAAGGGCATTACCATCTAGGTTGCTCGAGGACAGTAATAATCAAATGTCCATAAAAAGAACGGTTATATTAAATTACAAGTGATTTAAACCAACAAACGATACAAAAAGATACAACTCGTGATAACTATCAACTAGGTGAAACTATCTCTGCCAAGACTCGTGATAGACACGTCCTTTCAAGCACCCAGCTATGATCCATACATCAACCTGTAAAGACAGACTGCTCACCATAGTGGATCACGGCAGACACAACACAAAGAAGACAACACAACAATACCACACAAGATCAGTAACTGAGGTAACAAGTACAAAAGTGTTGGAAAATGTGTTCTCAACAATAGTGCGATCACATGATTTAATATCATAATTAAATCTCATATAAAGAATACGTAAGGGATGATTCATTATATTGTCAACTGATCAACATTAATCGGTAACGATTGGCTTGCTAGAGTTTGACGTTACTGTCGTGGGACGGTGGTGGTCAGTTGATCCCTTAAGGTCACACCTAAAGGATGATGTCCTTATCTGTAAAGTTGATTAATTGTATGACGATACAAGTTGATCAATTCCTTAAAATTGAACAATTCAATTGTGAGAGAGAATATTAATATCTTATTGTAATGGGATTAAATAAGATTTATTTTAGTAATTGAAATACTTTATTACTAAAATTGTTTATTGTTTGATAAACAATAGAGATAAGAATAAATGGTTAATTATAATTACAAGATGTTGTGAATTATAATTATATGATCCATTTTATTTATGTGATCAAGTATCACTAGTCAATTTGTTGTATGTAATTTAATTAATTTGTAAAATGATATTTATGTGATAAATATGCATTAAATTAATTAATAACATGTAACATACTACATGTGGCATATTGTGTGACAAATGACAAATTGACAAAATAAAATGGTGGTCCATATTATGTGAATGAACCGAAATGGAGGGAGTATTAGTGGCTTGTGGGTTCTATTATTTTATGTGATAAATAATATATTATTATGACTATTGTAGACTAGCCTTACAAACCTACACTACTTTCTTACACACCTACATATTTAGAAAAGAGTAATAGAAAAAGAAGATGCCATATTTTGGCATATTCCCTTCCTCTTTCACGGTTCCCTTCCTCCTTTTATGATGGGAATTTGTTCTCATTTGTCTCTTATCATTCATTCATTATTCCACATGCAAACTCTCTCATACTTTGTTCATCTTTCTCCAAAAATTAGAGAAATCATGATCAAATTGTTCAAATCAAATTACTAATATTATTAGTGTAATATATGAGTATTAGTAATCAATTTTAAGGTAAACTACTAAACAAATATCTAGCACATATTATTTAGTAGAGATAAGGGATAATCTTGGGCGCAATCGAAAGGAGTGGCTTCTATACTTGAAGTCTTTGGAGGATCATTCTATTACTCATCATTCCTCAAGAACAAGTGAAGGTAGGAGACCTTACTTGTGCCCATAATCCGAAATTTACAATGTAAGAGACATTGTTTTCTTATAAATCTTTCCTTTTGTTATGCATGCACTAGATCTAAAGAACAAATAATTAAGAAGTTAATTAGTTCATTATTAGAGGAGTCTAATAAGAGGTAAATAAACCTAACAAGTGGTATCAGAGCATAGGATATTGCATGCATAATCGGTTATTGTTTTTCCGAGTTAAAATGTTAACATATAAAACTAAAAATTTGTGATTTATAAGTATAAACCACGAAATCACCATGCATGTTATATATTCTCGTCCTAAAATGTTTTTAGATCATTTTTATGATTTATGGAAATTTATTGCTCATTTTAAGGATTTTTGGTCATTTTATTACATTTTTATGACTAAAATGGGAATCAAAATGCTAAAAATAGTTAAACTAAGTTTCTGACCTTAAACATTTTATATGACCTCACATGCATATTTTACAAGTTGTGTGTAAAATCTCGTATTAATTGGATTAATATTGCATGATTTATGATTTTTATGAGATAAAAATGGATTAAAAGAGGTAAAATGGTTAAAAATAGTTAAATTTCGAATTAGGCCATGAGATTTTAATATGTTGTCACATGCATAATTTACAGAGTGTATGTAAATTTCGAAATTAAAATATCTCTTTTAGCATGATTTATGAATTTTTAGAGTAAAAATGGCATAAATAGTTACTATTTTAGCATAAATAGCTAAAACGATTTGCATGGCATGAGAAAATTATTTTAGGTTGCATAAATGTCCCACTTATCAGATCTAAAGTTGTAAAATTAACGGGAGTAATTTTTGGATACTTTAGATGTTTTATGAGATAAAACCGATAAATTGCAACTATATTTTCTCAAAATTAATTCGAAAATTTTAACCATGATTTTTGATATTATGAGTGTCATGGAATTATTCCAGAATGTTCAAAAATTTAAAATTCAAATTTTGAAATTATTAGAATTTAATTTGGATTTATTTCATATAAATGATGATTTTAAGGTAAAAAATGAGCATAAAATTAAATCAAGTTGAATTATTGTCAAAAATTGAGTGATGACTAATTTTTGAGTCCTAAAAAGTGTTAGGATAATTAACTTGAGCTTAGATGTGATTTAAGTGTTAATTAGTGATTTTAAAATGTTATTATCATGCATTTCCATAAAACCGGGTTATATGTACGACATAAGTTAAATAGGGCGATTTGGCACATCATTGGGCATGATAGGTGTTGGAATAAGTGTCCTCCGATAATAATGCGATCACAACTGTCGATCATGATGATCACATGTTTAAATCTCATTTTAAGAATACATGTGGGATGTAATATTTTACAGTCAACTGGTCCACACATATCGGTAATGATTGGCTGACTAGAGTTTGACATTACTGTCGTGCGACGGTGGTGATCAGTTGATCCCCTTAGGTCATACCTAAAGGGTTATGCTCTTAATTGATTATTTAATTAATCGTATGTCGATACGAGTTAATTAAATTGCTTAAAATTGACGGGTGATTTTGTGAGTAAAGTTAAAGTGTCTTATTGTAATTTGATTAAATGAGATACGGTCAAAGTATTCGAATTGTTTTATTACTTAGATAAAATTATTGTTTACGAAACAATTTAAATTGAAATTGAATGAATAATTTATTATAAATACAAGAGGTTGTAATTTATAATTTGATAAACCGTTTTGGCACAAGTAATTACGAATTACTAGTCGATTTTGTATATGACATATTTTATGAGTATGTTGATTTTTAATATGTTAAAAATACATTACAATTTCATATGTCAAGTAACATGTCACATATGTTACAATTGACAAATGACAAAAATAAAATGGACCATCCATTTTATGTTAAATGTGCCGAAAATATGGAGGAAGTATAAGGTTTATATTGTGTTTTTATTTTAAGTGGAAAACATAATGATTATGCCTAATGACTAGCCATGCATGCCCAGTCTTGTCTTGAGAAGAACACAAGACCATGCATTGGGCTCTCCTTCCCCCTCCAACCGGTTTTCTACATAGAAAAGACGAGGGCTTTTCTTTTATTATTCACTTCTTCAACACATAATTTTCTAGTGTAAGAAGATTGATTATTCTCTACATTTTTGTGAGACATTTTTAGAGAAAGAAAACCCACAAAAAACTCTCTTCTCCAAAACCGAAATACAGGAGAATAAAATAAATATTTTGGGTCAATTTTAAGCTAGATTAATAATATTACTAGTTCATAATATTATTAATTATTAAGAGTAACACCTTGGGTATATGCTTTTGGGAGAGGTTCTAATTTGAACCTTGTTCATCCATTATAAGGAAAGCTCAAGAACTAACAAGAAGGAGATCTTGTTGGTGCCCAAATGGCCGAAATAAGATGGTGAGAAATAGATTTTTCCAACTCTTTTATTAAAGTTTGCATGCATAAGATTTAGCTTTTATTTTATGACTAAATAAATTATTACATATATGAATATGTTAACTTAAGAGATTAAAATATGATTTCTAACAAGTGGTATCAGAGCCTTAGGTTGTTTGCATGCAAATCGGTTTATAGTTTTTCCGAGTTATATGATTAACATACAAAACTAATTAATTTGGTTTTATGAAGATATACCTAAAAATAACCTTGTATGTTAAAAGTTTCTGGTCCTAAGTGATTTTTAGGACATTTTGGTTTATTTATGGATTTTATTGTTCATTTTATATAATATTGGCATTAAAATGTCATTTTTATGATAAAAATGTCATTTTTGGACGAAAAATAGCTAAAATTCGAATTTTTCAGTGGTTTTTGGATATGTTTTCACATATATTATCTACTGATGGCCTGTAAATGTTCATGATAAAATGAGTTGTTTTGCTCGAAATATGGATTTTTCAAGTAAAAATCGTATTTAAATGGGTAAATAGGTTAATATGAGTTATATTTCGAATCTGGTCATGGAAATTTAGTATGTTGTCACATGCAATTTACAAGATGTGTGTAAAATATTTGGCTATAATGAAGTCTTTTTGCATGATTTATGAATTTTTGATGAAAAATCACATAAATAGTGACTATAATTAGTAATAATGCTAAAACATACTTCATGACTTAAGGAAAAACGTCACATGTTGCATTTTATCATATATTCAAGTTCTAAAAGTGAAAAGTTGATGAAAATTTTTTTTCTCATTTTTATGGTCATAATTGTTAAAACCGATAAACCGCAACATTGTTTTTCTCGATAAATTTTCGAAATTTTTAACCTAAGTTTTGAACATTATGAGTGTCATGGTATTCTTCCAGAATGTTCATGAGTTTAAATTTCAAATTTTGAAATTATTTGAAATTTTTATGATTTAATTTGAGGTTTATAGCATAAATTTTGTATTTTTGGGTCCATTTATGAACAATATTAAGAAATCAAGTTTAATTATTGTCAAATGTTAGTGGAGACTAATTTTGAGTCCTAAGATGGTTAGGGTAATTAACTTGTACATAAATACGAATTTATGTAATTATTGTGAGTTTAATAAGTTAAATCACGCAAATCCGTAAAAACCGATTAATATACGATATTGGCTCTTAAAGGCGATTGAGCATAAAATTTGGCATGCTCATACATATTATAATGCTGCATTTTTTTTATGATTGTCATATTTTAATTTTATGTAATTTTTGAATTATGTAATTTTACTTAGTATGGCCTTAGTTTTTAATTGGTATTACCCGAAATGTATGGGAATATCGATTCGGTTGTAATTATTGTGATCTCCTATCACCGTTTTATAATTTAATAGATTTATTTCTATTTTTAATTACAAATGTATAATAGGAAATTATGTAATTCATTTTGTAATTTATTTATTCCGGAGTACATTGAAGACGGTGCCACTCGAGAAGGCGATCCATCAAAGAAAATATTGCCTTGAAATGCGTGCCAAGACCGAAGTTCAAAGGACCAAAGGAGTTGGTTTCCGAATTTGTAATAGTTTATTAGATTTACTATTTTAGGAAGGCCATACTAGGATTTTATTTATATGTTGCATGCATCGCTAAATCGCCATAACTAAAACATGCATTATCATTAAATCGAGTAAATCGACCGTGTCAATTACAATTATCGTAGTTCACCGCTTTAGTTCACTTAAAACGTGATAGATAATAAATTGACATGACCTCTCGCTAAAATAAACAATTGAGACTTAGCCTTACCAAAAATTAGAAACCATGAAAACCTATTTCGTGAGGGAGTGCGCTCGGCCTTACCGGGGTACAAACCTTGCTACGTAGGGGAAGTGGGTGATAAATGTCTACCCACCGAATTTATAAAGATAAGGGTTGTATTCGGCTTTATCGATGCCCAAATTGATGTAAATTTGGATCATGGACACATTTATTCGAAATTTGGGTTGAACTCAACGAAAGTATTCTCGACGGTTGCCGGATGTGTTTCGGGCTAAAGATAAATATTAATGTAATTTTATCGACCAAGAGTTCTAAAAGTAGAATCGATTAAAGAGTTAATCCACCGAGTTATAAGATGAGGGTTGAATCGGCTTTACCGTGCCTTAGTTAATATGAATTTGGGTCTTGGAATCATTTATAATAGTTGGGTAGAGGTCACTATATAAATGCTCATATCTTGTTATATTTTTTACAAGTATTATTATAACGATAAATGTTTTGTTTTCATTATTCCGTTAATCATATTGTTCTAATTCTTTACTTCAAATTATATACGATATCATTTCTATTTTAGTTCAAATCTCCATTAAAACATCGTAACTAAAGACAAAATTTGAATTTTCTTCTAAAAACCTCGTATTATCCATTGTAAGGATCTCTTGTGAAGAGTATAGATAAAAGTTATTCGTGATCAAAAGGGTTTTTGATTCTTGACTAACATATCTACTTACAATGAATTGTTTCTCATATGCTTAATTGAGTTAAGTACTTTGAAACGTTACATCATTTTGGTAACTAGATTTGTAGGAAATCAAAATCGACCAAAATACCGCAACCACTTCAATGAAAGTTTTAAGACTAAACAAATGAATTGAAGAGTAGTCTTCATGAAATTCAATTTTGCTTCTCTAAGCAAAGACTCATTGAAATGAGTGGGAGCATTCTCTTAACCGTTAAGATAAGGACGAGGTTCAAAGAAGTAAAATTAGAATGGAATTGATACAAGGTAATGTTAAAAGTAAAATTATTGAGAATAACGATACTAAACCTATCAATGACGACCAATAAAGTTTCCATTGTCTTAATTGTTGGATGCTAGAAAGGAAACTACCCCAAATTATTGAAGAATCAGCAAGTTAGTTGTGGGACATCTAATGGGACCTTCTTCTTTAAATGTTTATTTGATTAACATAAATTTTGCTAGTACTACTTCGTCAATATTAGAAACCGATGGTGGTTTTCATCATTGTATTCGATACATAAGATGATTATAATATGACGACTAGCATCAAATAATGTCGAGAGATAGAGTCATTGTGTAATCAATCTAGTTTTTGGGTTTATAGTTGTACCTTAATTATGACTATTAGGTGCATAAACTCTGAATAAGAATATAATCTTGTTAAGATACAAAAGAGGTTTCACTTTTGTGACCCTATACACCACGATTTTATGTATGGCTAGCCCATTATCAAGGTGAATATATTCTAAACCAAACTAGAATGATACATCATGTAGATGATACAAGACTCAAATTGGTAACCCAAGATTAAACCTTAAATTCTGGAATGATGAACGCAAAGAGTTATCGAGTACTCTTGGAACAATTAGATTGTTAATATTATGGTATATGCGCATCTTGTATTCAAAGCAAGATGTCTCGTGCCTTTTTGGTTGAAAAGGAGATCGAGGTTGTAAATCATTGATCCAAAATAGGTCGATCATTTTCTTTTACCAACGATTTCAGTTGACGCTAATGTGTTCACTTAATAAGGTAAATAGAGAAATCTTTGAAGAAGTTCAAAGAGTTCAAAGAATCACGATTTAGTCGTGATGGGATTATCAAAGTGAAGACTTTGATATAAGCCAAAGGAAATGTTATATAGTATCACAAACTAGTCTCTCTTATCACGCATTATGGGATAATATGTGGTTGGATAAAGAAATCAAACGCTATTCGATATAGTTTGGACTTCAATCAAGTTACTTTGAGTTACTTGATCCTTTTGGGGATTTTATCATTTTGTCTAAATTATTTTTCCACTAAATCTAAAACGAATCATATGAGATATGAAATGGTAGAGTACCATGCTTGTAAGCTTTCATAAGAAACAAATGCTCATTTTTCCTTACTATAATCACGAGTACAACGAGTTTGTGGCTCGTGAAGCTGTCTTTCTAGAATACAATTTTATTTCTAGAAGACAGAGTGGGAGAAAATATTCAAGAGCCACAAAAGAATTGTGTCAAAAATTGTATGTCGCAAGAAACTAGTTTTTCTTGGCTACATGACGTTGTTTCATTGAAACCTAGGAGGTTGAACTCATCACTTGTTGAAGATGATGAATTCGTGTTACTTTTAGAAAGTAAAGAGCTTGCAAACTACAAAGAAATTGTTTGATTCAAGTTGATTACTTCTGAAAAGTAATGAACATATGACTTACATGAGAGTGTTTAAGTCACAACTCAATACGAGGCTTAGAGCCATGAAAATCCGACATAAATTCCAAGTGAATTGTTAGATATCAAAACTTGATTGGTAGCAAAGGGTTTTGCACTAGTTGAAATGCTTAAGTCTATTTGGATCTTCTTAGGGATTGTGTTTCATTATGAGATATATAGCGAGTGAATCTAAAACCCACTTATTCAATTAGAAGGAATGTATTCAATACATGTCTTGAGTTTTGTAGATTCTTGCAATCCTAAGATAATGTGGAACTTAAGAGAGGGTCTTAAGTAGGACATCAATGAGTTGGAATCATTGTTTTGATCATGTTATAAAACTTTTCTCGATAAGTCGAGAAGTTGTGTTTATACATAAAGTTTAGTGGGAGTTACGGTAATTTTAATTAGTCTTATATGTGGATGACATATTGATCATTGGGAATGATTGGACACTTATGGAGTATTATAATACATCTTTAATATCCGGATTTATGGAGATAAATCTACATGATATTAGCATCAAATAAGAAGTCTTATGTTGATAAGATTCATGATTAGTTCAATCGAGTTGAACATATTTGATTGATTCCATTTGTTTCCGCTGCCGGATCAATTAAATGAGTAATGATGTATAACACTTCATATACTTTGAGTATGATGAATTGTTTCAAATCGAATTTAAGTAATAATTACCAAGTAGCCATATAGATTATTCTTAAGTTCTTGAGGAAGCATTAAGGATGGAAAGTTAAGTGTTTTTGATGCAATTAACTAATTTATGTAAGGGTGTTACACGAATGACAATTGAGATTGCGAAAGGTTTCAGACAAAACCATATTCAAAACACGTGAAGATGGTTAAGGAACCATTGTGGCTATGTTATTTAAGAAATAGATTTGCTAGAATCATTCTAGGCAATAAAGAACAATGAGAGATATTTACAACGGAAATTGAGTACACTTGCAATCATGAGATGTGCAAGAAGGATGAGTCCCGCACACTGTGAAAACAGTGGGAGCTATTCTAAGGCTAGAGGGCCTATGTCTAGATTGGATCTAGACACGTACTCAGAAAGTTTTGTAATGCAAATGTATACATTACAAAGGAAAACGAGTATGTAGTAAGGTTGAGTTAGGTACAAGAAGTTGATAAAACCTACTAACCAAAACCTTCTCATAGGCTTAACATGATGAGTCATGTCATATCAATTGGATTGAGATGAACAACTACATACATGATCAAATTGGATTATAAAAATATGAAGTAGTAATCAGGTATTGACTATTCATATGTGATAATCACATTTGTCGTTCGAGTTTTTAAATCTGAAAACTCCTTTTATACTTTGTTATATCCAAACGGGTTGTAGAGACAATATTGAACCCCGTTAAAGTGAACCCGGATTAACATGGTATTCGCCCATAGTCACTTGTATGAGGTGACGTCTCGAAGTGACTAGAGTGTGATGCGATTGATGGCAAGTTCAAGTGCCATAGAGTCATGTGAGATGACTAGTCGATCACATAGGCAGACTGTTAGGAACACTTTGTCGGGCCTTATGACCGCTTATAGAGTTCTGGCAAATTTATAAAGCCTGGTCGTGGCGAGAGCTACTATAGTATTCTAATGAGTCGATTCTTTTGACTAAAGACTGTTCGCCTAAGGTGGCACAGTTTCAGATTAACTTTGATTTATGTTACTACGACCTTCGTAAATGGGGTCAAATGGGCATATTTTGGGTTATGATGGCTGTGGCTAATCGAAGGGAATAGTGCGATAGGAATTGTCCACCCCCTTGTTAGGGTTAAAACAATATCTCAGGGCCACTCGAGGAGTAATGAACTGGAAATGTGTGGCCACGCTCGGAAGGTATCTATGGTAGATAACTCCGGTCAATCAGTTATTCTCCAGATCGAGGAAACCACTCTCGATATGATCACTTGCAAGTACGACCTGAAAGACACCTTGCATTGAGTGGGAGATAGTAATAGGACAAGAGAATTGGTGACGCACACTTGTCGAGGACAAGTGGGAGATTGTTGGAATAAGTGTCCTCCGACAATAATGCGATCACAACTGTCGATCATGATGATCACATGCTTAAATCTCATTTTAAGAATACATGTGGGATGTAATATTTTACAGTCAACTGGTCCACACATATCGGTAATGATTGGCTGACTAGAGTTTGACATTACTGTCGTGCGACTGTGGTGATCAGTTGATCCCCTTAGGTCATACCTAAAGGGTTACGCTCTTAATTGATTATTTAATTAATCGTATGTCGATACGAGTTAATTAAATTGCTTAAAATTGACGGGTGATTTTGTGAGTAAAGTTAACGTGTCTTATTGTAATTTGATTAAATGAGATACGGTCTAAGTAATCGAATTGTTTTATTACTTAGATAAAATTATTGTTTACGAAACAATTTAAATTGAAATTGAATAAATAATTTATTATAAATACAAAACGTTGTAATTTATAATTTGATAAACCGTTTTGGCACAACTAATTACGAATTACTAGTCGATTTTGTATATGACATATTTTATGAGTATGTTGATTTTTAATATGTTAAAAATACATTACAATTTCATATGTCAAGTAACATGTCACATATGTTACAATTGACAAATGACAAAAATAAAATGGACCATCCATTTTATGTTAAATGTGCCGAAAATATGGAGGGAGTATAAGGTTTATATTGTGTTTTTATTTTAAGTGGAAAACATAATGATTATGCCTAATGACTAGCCATGCATGCCTAGTCTTGTCTTGAGAAGAACACAAGACCATGCATTGGGCTCTCCTTCCCCCTCCAACCGGCTTTCTACATAGAAAAGACAAGGGCTTTTCTTTTATTATTCACTTCTTCAACACATAATTTTCTAGTGTAAGAAGATTGATTATTCTCTACATTTTTGTGAGACATTTTTAGAGAAAGAAAACCCACAAAAACTCTCTTCTCCAAAACCGAAATAGAGGAGAATAAAATAAATATTTTGGGTCAATTTTAAGCTAGATTAATAATATTACTAGTTCATAATATTATTAATTATTAAGAGTAACACCTTGGGTATATGCTTTTGGGAGAGGTTCTAATTTGAACCTTGTTCATCCATTATAAGGAAAGCTCAAGAACTAACAAGAAGGAGATCTTGTTGGTGCCCAAATGGCCGAAATAAGATGGTGAGAAATAGATTTTTCCATCTCTTTTATTAAAGTTTGCATGCATAAGATCTAGCTTTTATTTTATGACTAAATAAATTATTACATATATGAATATGTTAACTTAAGAGATTAAAATATGATTTCTAACAATAGGTACATATTATAATGCTGCATATTTCAATTGTTGAATGTCTTTTATTTATATAATTTTGAATTATTTAATTTTATCTTAGTATGGCCTTAGTTTTAATCGATATTACCCGTAATGAAAGGGAATATTGATTCGGTTGTAATTTAATGTGATCTCGTATCACTTTTATTCCTATTTTATTAGTTTTTCCATTTTACAAATGTATAATAGGAATAGCTTTGTATTTTTATTATTATTTGTAATTATAGAGCATCTTCAAAGACGGTGCCATTCGGAAAGGTGATCCGACGAAGACGGTGTCTTGGGTGGCGTGCCACTTGAAGATTCAAGGGACCAAAGGAGTTGGTTTCCGAATATGTAATAGATTATTAGATTTTCTATTTAGGAAGGCCATAATAGGAAATTTTATTTATTGCTTTGCATTTCTTTTAATATGTTGCATGCATTGCCAAATCGTCATAACAACACATGCATATCATATCGAGTCATCGACCGTGTCAATTATAATTATCGTAGTTCACTGCTTTAGTTCGCTTAAAACGTGATAGATAATAAATTGACAAGACCTCTCACATATAATAATTGAGAATTAGCCTTGCCAAAAAGTAGAAACCCATGAAGTACCAATTTCATAAGGGAGTTGAGCCGGCTTTACCGTAATACAAACCTTGTTACATTGGCGAAGTGGGGTAGTAAAATGTTATTACATCGAAATTTGGATTGAGCTCAACGGAAGTATTCGTGACCGTAGTCGCATGTGTTCCGAGCTAAAGATGAAAATTAGAGTAATTTTTATCGACCGAGAGTTCTAAAAGTAGAATCGATTAAGAGGTTAATCCACCGAGTTATATTAATAAGGGATGACTCGGCTTACCGTACCCGTATTAATATGAATTTGGATCTCGGAATCATTTATGTTAGTTGGGTGGAGGTCACTACATAGATGCAATACTTGTTTACAAATATACGAGTATTATTAAAAACGATAGATGTTAATTATTTCCTTCATTTCCGTTTTCGTAGTTAATTATACGCAATGAATTCATCTAATACTCCTACACCAATCACTCTTAATTCATAGCTCCAATCATACGATGAAAAATGCTCCGATTATGACAATGATACGATTAGAGAATTACGTGTTGGCATTGGTCAGGATGAAAATTTTTGCTTCTTTACCACCTACACTCCACCCACTCCAATTTTATTGCCCACCATCTTGGAAAGAAAATCTTGTGAAGAAAAACTTACAAAACCCAAGGCATCCTTGTTTGAAAAAACAAAGAGAAATGTTAAAATTCAGTGGGAGTTCTAGCAAGAGTGTCCTTGCAAATGAAAGGAGTATTGGTATTTATAAAGAGAAGGCAAAAATGGGTGAAAAACCCAAACCTGATTATGAATTGGAAATGGATAGTGGGACTACCAAAACCAAGACCAAGAAGGGTGCCAAATCGTATGAGGAATGTCATTATTGTAATGTCATGGGCCATTGGAGGCGAAATTGCCCCAAGTATTTGGAAGATATCAAAGTTGGCTTGTTACTCCGAGTGGGACTTGGAAATGTGGAAAAGCTAAACAAGAGTGATATGAATCTCCGATAAGGAAATGGAGCTAGGGTAGCCGCCACTTCAAGAGGGACTTATGTACTTGTTTTTGCTAATAACTTTGAGTTATAATTTACATAATTGTTATTATGTACCCACTTAGTCTAAAACATTATTTCCATTTCTATGTGAGACATGAAAGGATTTATATTTTGCCATCAAAGACAATTGTTGTATTTTGTTAAAAAAAAATAGACATGGTTGTGAACCATGTCACTTATCTTAATGATATACATGTTTTAGACACTTCCAACTCAAGCAATGATATCTACATAATACGATCTAAAAGACTCATAACTAGTAATCCAAATGATTTGTAAATTTGATTTTTTCAATTAGGTTACATAAATAAGAAACGCATTAAAGGCTAGTGTCGACTGGATTTAATGAACCATTTGATTTTCAATCATATGGAATATGCGAATCTTGTTTCCTTTGCAATATGATTTGTACTTCCTTTAGTGGTAAAGGGACATGAGCAAGTGATTTGTTGGGACTAATACATGCCGATGTATGTGTTCTAATGAGCATCACCACAAGGAGAATTTATGACTACTTCGTCACTTTTACCGATGATTTAAGTAAATATGGGTATATTTACTTAATCAAATATAAAGTGAAGCATTTGATAAATTTGAGAAATTTCTAAATGGTGTAGAGAACCAATTGAAGAAAAGACTAAAGCATTACGATCTGATCGTAGTAGCAAAGATCTAAGTAATAAATTTGATTTATTAAAGATGGATTATGACCTAGTGTCACTACCCATAAGATCAAACTAATATGAGTCGTTTTGAGTTGATGAACTCAATTTAGGGAATTTGCAATCCAAAACGGACAAGTAATTCTAAACGGATGGTCAACCAGGAAATACCTAAAATAGAGTGTCTATTTAACAAATTACATGGATCAGACTCACATATCACATGAATCAAACTGCCATGATAGGGATGGCATTTTGAAAGCTAATGCATAGTCTAGATAAACTCCTTATACCCCACAATATATGTTTGGAACTCACAAAGCTATCTCTCAAGAAGATAGATGTATTTCTGAGAGATAGAGTGGGAGAAGATTGGATCGTTACAAACATGTCTTATAGTTAAAGTGTTACTTTGAGAAAGTAATGGAACTATAATCTATAAAGATAGAATGGGAGTATAGTTTAGTGGGAGTTTAGCACACATGTCTTATTGTTAAAATATTGCTTTGCGAAAGTAATGGTATTGTCCTAAATCGATCTTGTTACATACGAGCCATAGCATTACAATCCGAAAATTGTTACTCGAGAATAGATTCACTTAAAGGCGAGGGTCTCCTTAAAGTGAATACAGCTTTAGAGTACTTAAATGCATAGATTGACATGAAGATGTTAATCAAGATAAATAATGTTAGGAATTGCCGCTTTTCATTTTAATGAAGAATGACAAATGAGATTAAAATTCGCTTTTCTAAAATGGGAATTTAGAGAAGAAAGTGTTTGAAACACAAAACCTTAGATGAAGATCTAAGAATCCTAACATATTATGCGTAGCTATCTTAAGTGATCACAAGATGGACTTAAGCTAGCATTAAAGGATTATACTTTCCGTTCATGTGATAATAGTGGATGGATTCATTCACATGATTGAAGAATCATGATTATACATGAAGTTAAGTGGGAGCTAGAATTGTTTCTCCATGTCTTATATGTTGACAACATATTACTTATTGAGAATAATGTACCAATGCTCTCTTCTGTCAAGAATGATTGGGAAACTAGGAAAGGGTGCTATATATTCTAGGATTTCTGAATCTGTGTGAGAGAATATTGGCATGGGGTTAAGAGTCTTATGATGATAAAATCTTTCGTATCTGTTGTAACATCAACAAGGTTGAATGGGTTATTCATGATGATGAAAGTGGAATTACTATGATGGAGTCATAGTCGTTCACTGAACCTATTAAGTTGTTGACTACATGAAATCGTTTGCTAATGTTTCCGCCATTAGAATGATCATGTATACCAACAGACACACATGCCATAATGTGATATATGCCTATGGCATGATAAGTCAATAACAAGATAATTCCCATGATATGGCTTGTGAAAGCCTTAAAGAACATCCTTGAGATTCTTGAGAAAAATTAAGGATTCGTTCATATGTTTGGATGATAAACTAAGTTATGTGTTGAAGGGTTGCACAAACTTTAGTTTCCAAACCCAAAAGGATTTATTGAAATCCTAGGATGTCTTATTGACTATGGAGTAAGAGACTAAAAAGGTGTTTTAGTTTCGCACATTGCAAATTCTACAAAAGGAATCTAAGTAAGTTGTGACAAAATGGTCAAAGTAGGGATTAAGGGTGAATCCCTCTACAAATGACTTTATCACAAGTTATGCGATAACAGTGGGAGCATCTTTCAAGTTAAAGAGCCCAAGTCTAGTTAGATGTCCAGACATATACTTGAATAAAATTCAAGTCATAAGAGATGACATTGAATGGAAGGAAATAGCAATTAATAAAGTTGGAATATATGGATATCGGGTATATCTACTTTCCAAGCTTTTATTGCATCTAAATTAGTGTTAAAGACACACTAAAGATTATAAGATATGAAGTAGTAATAGTGTATTGACTATTCATATGTGATAATTGCATTTATCATTTGAGTTTTATTAAACTCACCTGCTACCTTGTCGTATCCGAATGGGTTGTAGAGACAAATTGAACCCCATTAAAGTGAACTGGATTGACATGGTATTCGCCCCTAGTTACTTATATGAGGTGACGTCTCGAAATGACTAGAGTGTGATGCGATTGATGGCAAGTTCAAGTGCCATAAAGTCATATGGGATGACTAGTCGATCACATAGGCAGACTGTATGCGACACTCTGTCGGGCAGTGACCGCTTATAGAGTTCTGGTAATTCATAAAGCCTGGTCGTGGCAAGAGCTACTATAGTATTCTTATGAGTCAATTCTTTTAACTAGAGACTATTCGCCCAAGTTGGCACAACTTCTGATTAGCTTTGATTTATACTCTACGATTTCGTAAATGAGGTCAAACTGGGTATATTTTGGGTTATGATGGACTGTGGCTGAACGAAGGGAATAGGGCGATAGGAATTGTCCACCCCCTTGTCAGGGTTGTTTGAAATCTCAAGGCCACTCGAGGAGTAGTTGACTGGAAATGCGTGGCTACGCTCTGAAGGTATCTATGGTAAATAATTCCGGTCAGACAGTTACTCTCCAGATCGAGAAAACCACTCAAGATATGATCAAGTGTAAGTACGACCTGCAAGACACCTTGCATTGAGTGGGAGATTGTCATAGGACAAGAGATATGGTGACGCACACTTGTCTCGGACAAGTGGGAGATTGTTGGAAAATGTGTCCTCAACAATAGTGCGATCACATGATTTAATATCATAATTAAATCTCATATAAAGAATACGTAAGGGATGATTCATTATATAGTCAACTGATCAACATTAATCGGTAACGATTGGCTTGCTAGAGTTTGACGTTACTGTCGTGGGACGGTGGTGGTCAGTTGATCCCTTAAGGTCACACCTAAAGGATGATGCCCTTATCTGTAAAGTTGATTAATTGTATGACGATGCAAGTTGATCAATTCCTTAAAATTGAACAATTCAATTGTGAGAGAGAATATTAATATCTTATTGTAATGGGATTAAATAAGATTTATTTTAGTAATTGAAATACTTTATTACTAAAATTGTTTATTGTTTGATAAACAATAGAGATAAGTATGAATGGTTAGTTATAATTACAAGATGTTGTGAATTATAATTATATGATCCATTTTATTTATGTGATCAAGTATCACTAGTCAATTTGTTGTATGTAGTTTAATTAATTTTTAAAATGATATTTATGTGATAAATATGCATTAAATTAATTAATAACATGTAACATACTACATGTGATATATTGTGTGACAAATGACAAATTGACAAAATAAAATGGTGGTCCATATTATGTGAATGAACCGAAATGGAGGGAGTATTAGTGGATTGTGGGTTATATTATTTTATGTGATAAATAATATATTATTATGGCTATTGTAGACTAGCCTTACAAACCTACACTACTTTCTTACACACCTACATATTTAGAAAAGAGTAAAAGAAAAAGGAGATGCCATATTTTGGCATATTCCCTTCCTCTTTCACGGTTCCCTTCCTCCTTTTATGATGGGAATTTGTTCTCATCTGTCTCTTATCATTCATTCATTATTCCACATGCATACTCTCTCATACTTTGTTCATCTTTCTCCAAAAATTAGAGAAATCATGATCAAATTGTTCAAATCAAATTACTAATATTATTAGTGTAATATATGAGTATTAGTAATCAATTTTAAGGTAAACTACTAAACAAATATCTAGCACATATTATTTAGTAGAGATAAGGGATAATCTTGGGTGTAATCGAAAGGAGTGGCTTCTATACTTGAAGTCTTTGGAGGATCATCCTATTACTCATCATAGCTCAAGAACAAGTGAAGGTCGGAGACCTTACTTGTGCCCATAATCCGAAATTTACAATGTAAGGGACATTGTTTTCTTATAAATCTTTCCTTTTATTATGCATGCACTAGATCTAAAGAACAAATAATTAAGAAGTTAATTAGTTCATTATTAGAG
The DNA here is from genome assembly GCF_048544455.1 of Silene latifolia. Taxonomy (NCBI): domain Eukaryota; kingdom Viridiplantae; phylum Streptophyta; class Magnoliopsida; order Caryophyllales; family Caryophyllaceae; genus Silene; species Silene latifolia. The sequence goes on from NC_133536.1 coordinate 55,948,052, forward strand.
GAGTCTAATAAGAGGTAAATAAACCTAACAAAAATCAGACACAACGAACACAGTAATACACATACACCACCACCTCCAACCAACCACACATCTCTGACTGCCTAAGGTCCAGTCCTGCCAGTGGGGGACCGCAACCGTTCCCACCTAAGCCACGCTCATCTAATCCGAGCGATAACCCATGTTCCTTACTGTGCACATCCCCTCTTATGGCGGGTTCCACAAGGGGCGAATCAAGGGCGTGAAGCCACTTCCATAAGTGACTTCACTCAGCCGAGGACGCACCTCGCAAACCACAGATAAACAATCACAAGGACCAACCTCAACCAATTCACAGCACCATCCATGACACTAAAACCAACAACACAGTACAATCGACACGCTAGACAACCAAAGTACTGAGTGGGAAAACCTACCTTTAGCAACCGCAGTGATTCCGCGCACGACCATAAGATAACAAGCAACCACCACAACCACCAGCATAACCATCTATTACTACTACCATAACCACAACTGAAATCAAGGGAGACGATGATGATGATGACAACATACCTATGTAAAGCAATTCGACGTCAAGACCGCTACCCGACTCAAGTATCCCATCCTTAAGGCGTAACCACTCTCAAAGGCCTCAAGGAGATGAACCGTGGTGAAGGAAAAGTGAAATGGCGGCATCTAGGTTTAGGAAGAAAGGTGGAGAAATGATTTGGGTTTCACGATTTTACGATTTATAATTCCCCGCTGAAATCCCGTTACTCGATCGAGTAGGCAACTTACTCGATCGAGTGGCCTCTACTTGATCGAGGGACTAAGCTACTCGATCGAGTAGCCTCCGCTAGATTGAGTAACAACAACTTCAAAGGGTTATAACGTCACAAGGTTAACTCGTAGGGTTTCCGAAGGTTTAGATAGGTGTCTAAGGTCAGTCAACGACGGTCAACGGGTCTCTAAAAGGACGGGTATTACAGTCTTCCCCCTTAAAAAGAACTTCGTCCCCGAAGTTCAACTCATCCTCCCCCATGACACAAGGCAAAAGGAACCAAGGCAGCCTACCACTATCCATCCCGACAAGGACCAACACAACCGTTCATGAATACCACCCCGATATGAATATTCATCAACCATCATCATCATCATCATCTACCTTAGCACATATCACTCAACACGACTTCCTATCAAATCACCCAACTTCCTATCAAATTACCAAACATACATTATATAAAAGAACAACCAACTCGACCAACACCTGCACTTATCTCATGTCATTACTCAAATATAAACCAACACGACCATCTGTTTATTCCTCCATCAATTACTTGTCGACAATCAACCATTCATTTAAATTAATTACTTGTCAACAATCATTAGTTATCAAACACCCAAAAGCAGTAGATTATCGATCACTTACACACAAACAACATAGCATTCATTTAAATTAATTCCTTTAAGTCATTTCTATTACTCCACCATGCAACCACAATTCACTTATATAACAACTTTGTGAATAAATACTTGGAACGGAATACAACAACATGTCAATTTAATCAACAATCGCCAACAATTAATTTTCAAAATACTATAAGATTGTCATAATTAAGTCATTTTCCCATGCGACATTACTCTTCCCCTCTTAAAAGGAACTTCGTCCCCGAAGTTCACCTTTAAGACAACGATAACTATTGCATGAGACGTTAACTTTTATTCCATATTGACATTACGAACAAATCATGCTATACGTTGAGACTCACGACGACCATGATACTTCCTTGACATTACATAGACATGACCCTTTTATATGAAAAGCATCAGAAAAGTGAATAACACGATTATACATTCTGTCATCCATTATCATACATGTCGTCAAGTAATTTCTTATGCAACCATACAAAATATGCAACAAGAATTATAACCATTATTCAACATGTTACTTGCGGTAATTCGACTTAGTATGCAAAAAAAAAATGTACAAACCATACTTGAATTGTATAAACCACATATATATGTACAACCTTATAAACCACACTTGAGACACGACGATGTTGTCACCTACCAAAACAAAGGAACATTTATCACAAGAACCACAAGCATGAAGACCCAAAATAAATTAGAACGAAATAATCATCATACAAGGGCACTCGATCGAGCTTGAGAGTTATTCGATCGAGTTGACGTTACTCGATCGAGTTCATCAGCTACTCGATCGAGTACGTCAAGATCAGGGAGCATTTCTAATCCACATCCGCAGTTACTTGATCAGGTGAGGGGCACTCGATTGAGTAGCCACATGTCAACATCTACCAAATGATCACTTTGCAAAACTAAAGAAACATATATAAGTTGGAATTTCACTTCCAATACCAACTACCTGCATAAAAAGTAAGAAAATCATCCAAAATACGGCCTTATAGCCACAATACAAACCAAAGTCTAACGAATGTACCAACCAAAACAAGTACCGAATACTACAAATCCATGAAAACAAGATAGAGTAAAAGAAATATTATCACTCCAAGGTCGGCTCCTCCATCTCCTCATCTCCACCACCTCCACCGGATGTGCTAGCTCCTCCAGTCTCCTCGCCTGTGGTAGTGCCTGTGCCTGCATCTGCTCCCATTCGCCAAGGTGCCAAGCAACCAAAAGGGTAACTCAGAGGCTCTCCCCAAGTAGTCCGATCCACCCCAAAAGTGTGAAATACCCCACTATCATCACCAACACCTCTCCACCAAACCAGTTGGGCCGAGGCGGTCCCAATGCCCTGCACATAAGCCATCTCGTGTAGGTTCTGGAGCATCAAGGTGGTAGATACCCTTTCCATGAGCTCACTCACCCTCATCTCAGGACTAAAGACGAAGGGTAGCTGGGAAACTGATGTTGTGGAGGCACTGTCTGCTCGGGCTGGGTCTCAGCGGCTCTCTCCCTTACCCATCTCAAAACCCTCGCCACTCTAGGTTGTCGGCCCTCAGGCCGAGCCTGTTCCCTCTTTGTCGGCTCTGGCATCACCTTCAAAATAGTATATCAATGAGATAATATTGCCGAGTAGGAACCTCCTCATCATCATCGGAATCTGCTGCCACTACCGCCGCCGTCAAGGGCTCGGTCACGGGAAGGTGCTCGGGGTCAGGTATCCTCATCCAACTCACACCCCATACTCTCCAGGCCAAACCACCACCCTCCAAAGTTCTCAACCATTTCTGGTCGAGGAAATAGTCTCGGTCCAAGGTAGTAACCGACGGGGCCATGGGAGTAAGGGCCAAGGAGGACTCAAAGGTGGTCAACCTCTTAGCCAACCGTATGGCAATGGCACCACAACTCAGGTATCGGGTCCCAGATGTGGCCATCAAAGCTAGTCCCGCACAGACTATAGCCGGAGCACTGTAAGAAAATCTCGGGGCTCGGGTGGGGTTAAGATAGACAACAAGCAACATCACCTCATGTGAGTTCAGCTTACTCACATCCTTCCGGTCATAGAGCAAACAAGTCAAGGCACGAAGAAAGATCTTCAAGGTGACATGTTGAACATCGTTTATCAACATGTTGCTAGAGGTGGGGGCGCTCTTACCGGTAAAGCAACGCATGTAACTACTAGCTCCACACTCAGTCGGGACATCCCTAAGGGCTCCCTTCTCAGGTCAGGTAAGACCAAGATGGCTAGAAAACATATCCATGGTCAAGAGGAAACTAGTGTTCATGAGGCGAAACTGTACGGTCTTAGCTGCCGCATCATAGGTGAAAGAGCTCATGAACTCCAAGGTCAAGAAAGAGTAGGAATGCTTCCTAAGGCGATACAAACCGGTCAAACCCAATGTATCAAATATATGCCTCACATCCGTCTCCACCCCTAGGTCCTCTAAAATTGTGGTGTCAATACAACGGGTTGATTTTATGCGACGTTTCGGTAACTTGACAAAATCATCTCTTTGCTTGAAATCAGCAAAGACGATGGTAGGGTACTCAGGCACGGGTGAGACAGTGGGTCCCTGACTCCCCTCACCAACCTCAGGCTCAGAAGCCCTCCCCCTCTTACTCTGATGGGTACCAACTGCAGGTCTCGACATCTGTTTCAACACATATTTTAGGCACACAAACAGACACTTATTTGAAGAAAATAAACTTTTCATGCATACTCACGGAAGAAGAAACAACCATGTACACACACTTTCACCAAAACAATCCAAAGTTGTAAACATGCTATTTCCACAATTCATAACAGACGGTCTTTATAGCTTTCAAAATATGAAAAGTGTAACATCAATTAACAAACCAACTACCAAATTAAGGTATTAATCTTTTCAAAATAGCTTCACAAATAGGTAATCATCATAAAGGAATTGGGGCGAATTTCAGTTTGGGGCACTTTTAAGACGGAGTTTTAAGACAAAATTTTGGGTGAAACTAGTCAAAATCAACACTAAACATGATACCCACAACATACACTACTCAATTTCCCCCCTTCCATACTCAAAAGACAAACAAAAATTCAATTTGCAACCCAAACCCTAGAAATTTCGGTCCAAACATACCCCCATATTGATTCAATTTTTCTACTTCTAGCATCAATAATCAACAATATAGAGCAGTTATACCATATTACAACAATTATAAACAAGAATACATGAGTATAAATCGAATTTTCAGAAAAATCCAACACTTTATATAGTTCTAGATTAAAAACAAATAAAAGGATGAACATTCTTACCTTGAAGGATTACCAAATGAATAGAACGAATTAAACAAGAAGAAGCAAGCAAATCTGGCACAAAGTCACCAAGGTTTTGAGAGAAAAGGAAGTGATTTAAAGAAATAAGGGTTTAGAGTTATGAATAAATAAGAGAAAGAAGAGTTGGGAAAGGTATAAGAATCCCGTGTTTTCCCGGGCACTGTAGCACTTACTCGATCGAGTAAGTAGGGTACTCGATCGAGTGGCCTCTACTCGATCGAGTTGGAGCTACTCGATCGAGTTTTCGCTGACAGATCCTACTCGATCGACTTTTCGCTGACAGATCCAGCTTTTCGATCTTGTAACTCCTCAACTAGATCGAATAAGGTCTACTCGGCCGAGTAGGCACTCGTACTCGGTCGAGTAAGGTTAGGTACACGGTCAAAAGGTATGAGTTTAGTTAACGGTTTCTGCAGAACAACGGCTCGTGTCGATTCCAAAGTATATTTGGAAATCGTCACAAATTATGTCATCCAATCACGACACATTATTACTACTCAATCGTAACACAACTATTTCATCCGAACATTACACATATCATTCCACCCTATATCAAACATTATACAAGACAATTCGCTATGATATCAGCTTATACATACATCTACAATCAACTCATTATTCCATGTTTGCTTACGCATTGCAAATTAAATTATCTGACTTATGTGTACACTACACTAAGCATACATCTAGCAACATAATTACCACTTATTACACAAGTTGCTCAAAATTTCAAAACAATTCAACCATTACAATGCCCTATATTACTTAACAACTTTTATCAACTAAAACGCAGGTAAAGACTCACATTCATTATTATCACCACATCCAATACTCGTATGCAAATCCTAGCATATATACCATCATGACCACATCCACACACACACACACACACACACACACACACACACACACACACACACACACACACACACACACACACACACACACACACACACACACACACACACACACACACACACACACACACACACACACACACTTTCAACAATTCACCAACCTTCACAGATCATTGTCACTATTTGCGCGCACAGAACGTTACCATAAACTCCATCACAACTATTTCTAACCTATTTATCATACACATCCATGTACACAATTCCAGACTCGATATCCCTATACTCGGTGGCTGGCTTAAGCATATTGGACCATGATTTTGAAATGAGGGCACCTTCTTACCCAAAATCAAGCATCAGTCGGGGCTTCCAACATACATAAACCAAGTTCATTTTATTAGACTCACTACATTTATTGGGCTCATTAGTTACAGGTTCCAAAATCATCGCTCTGACACCACTTTGTAACACCCTCATCTACCAAAGAGCCTTAACAAGACCTTCCCTAGCAGATAAGGGCGTTACCATCTCGGTTGCCCGAGGACAGTAATAATCAAATGTCGACAAAAGAACGGTTATATTAATTACAAGTGAGTTAAACCAACAAACGATACAAAAGATACAACTCGTGATAACCATAAACTAGGTGAAACTATCTCTGCGAAGACTCATGGTAGACACGTCCCTCCAAGCACCCAGCTATGATCCATACATCAACCTGCTAAGCCTGACTGCTCACCATAGTGGATCACGGCAGACACAACACAAAGAAGACAACACAACAATACCACACAAGGTCAGTAACTGAGGTAACAAGTACAAAAGCAGACACAACGAACACAGTAATACACATACACAAACTCCTCCAACCAACCACACATCTCTGACTGCCTGAAGGTCCAGTCCTGCCAGTGGCCAGTGGGGGACCGCAGCCGTTCCCACCTATGCCCCGCTTATCTAAACTGAGCGATAACCCATGTTCCTTAATGTGCATATCCCCTCTTGTGGCGGGTTCCACAAGGGGCGAATCAAGGGCATGAAGCCACTCTCGCAAGTGACTCCACTCAGCCGAGAACACACCTCGCAAACCACAGACAAACAATCACAATGACCAACCTCAACCAATCCACAGCACCATCCATGACACTAAAACCAATAACACAGTACAATCAACACACTAGATAACCAAAGTACTAGTAGGAAAGCATACCTTTAGCAACCGCAGCGATTCCGCGCACGTCCATAAGATAACAAGCAACCACCACAACCACCTATAACAACCAGCATAACCATCTATTACTACTACCATAACCACAACTGAAATCAAGGGAGACGATGATGGTGATGATGACAACATACCTATGCAAGGCAATCCGGCGTCAAGACCGCTACCAAACTCAAGCATCCCATCCCTAAGGTGTAACCACTCTCAAAGGCCTTAACGAGATGAACCATGGTGAAGGAAAAGTTAAATGGCGGCATCTAGGCTTAGTAAGAAAGGTGGAGAAATGATTTGGGTTTCACGATTTTACGATTTATAATTCCTCGCATAAATCCCATTACTCGATCGAGTAGGCAACTTACTCGATCGAGTGGCCTCTACTCGATCGAGTGACTAAGCTACTCGATCGAGTGACTAGCTAAGCTACTCGATCGAGTAGCCTCCACTAGATCGAGTAGCCTCCACTAGATCGAGTAACAACAACTCCAAAGGGTTATAACGTCTCAAGGTTAACTCGTAAGGTTTCTGAAGGTTTAGATAGGTGTCTATGGCCAGTCAACGACGGTCAACGGGTCTCTAAAAGGACGGGTATTACACGATGAGCGGGGTTTAGGTTGGCAAGGCTGCGGTCCCCCACTGGCGATGTGGATTATCTGTCGCGGCAGTAATCCAGCAAGACTACACACTTAAGTGTGTAGTCCGTATTGGGATATGATGGGAATTGGAGGATAACTGTGGAATTGTCGTCATTGACTTTGTTGTATTGCTTATCTTTATTTTTTAGTGAACTGTCCCCGTATTGTGTTTTTAAAACCGTGGTGATCTATTTGGGAATGGTGAGCAGTTGGTTTAGCAGGTACTGAAATAGATATCGCTGTCACTCAGGTTTAGTAGTCCTTCCAGTTGTATACGTTGTATCTTTGTCACGTTGGTTTATAATGTAAAGTGTAAAGTTATTTAATAAATGTTCTGTTATTGTTTATTTGATCTACTTACCTCGGGCAACCGAGATGTGTGGGCATGCGCCACCCACGCCGCGCGCACCCGCGCGTTGTGTATGTTTAAGGCGGCGGCACTTCTCCCACGGGACATTGGATAGCCAAAGCACTTCATGGGCCTTTACCGATTTGTGAGGCATTGAAACCGGTGAAAGGTTGAATAAGCCTGCATTTGTGGAGTCGCCACCAATTTTTATGGGAAATTGGAACCGTTCGAATACTTCACGTCATGTCAAGACACAAAGTAGTGACATGAACACTAAGAACTCGTTACCCTTAGCATTCTATGTCTAGAATGACTCTCGTGGATGCCAATGAACACGGATGTTCACAGAGATCTGGAGTAATGGGTGAGGGTACGTATTAAGAAGTCCTTTTACTGAACACCTAATCATGGCCGCCTCGATAGCGGCCTCTACTAATGGTTAAGGAAATCATTCATATTTGATATGTTATCAATTATATGCATGCAATGCAACATCCACATATTAATCCTAGCATGTGAATTAAACTATGTTGGTGAACAAATAATTTAGCAATTATTGATCTCGAATCGGGATTTAGAATTGATTTCATGTGGGAGATCAAGTAAACAAATCATACATAAATAATAAATTACGATAAATAAAAAGCAATAATTAAAATTACAATTGATTACAATGGATTAATTGATTTACGTCAAAAATACACTTAAAACGGAATTTTGAAGATGAAAAGAGGGAAAAATTAAAGGGTTGGAAATTAAAGTAACAAAATAGGTCAGATTAAGGGTGATATTACAATTATTAGTTAATTTAACACGTAATTAAAAGCTACGTGAAAGCGAGAACGAAAGTTCAGGGACAGAAATCATCTCAGAACAGGCGCAACATCTGCTGCATCCTCTAGAAGAGGCGCAACTATTCCTGCATCTGTTCTTGAGTTGAGCTCTGTTTGTGAAGTCATAACCACGGTCTGTTAATGTTCGTTGGTGTATTTAGGACCAGTCATTGATATTAGACTCAAGTGGAAGTTATTTAGCAGGTTAATTACATCTTGAACCGTCATAAAAGCGATAAAAACGGATTAAAATGAACTAAAACGAGTTAGAACGAATTAGATTTATTTACGATGTCGGAAATACAAAAGGAACGAACTTTGAACTCGAAAATCAAATAGAACTTGATAAACTGAAATAAAATAAAGGAAACTATGTACAAAAGACGAATCTCAGAAACTTGATATGGACAAATCGAGTTTCTGAAATCCGGGTTTGATTTAGTGACGAAAACCAACAAATATCGAATTATAAGGGATTTAAGTCGAAATAAGGTGTTATAATTAAAGAGGAATATTAAAACATGGTTTATATACTGAAGAATGAAAGAAAGTATGAAAAATAAGACAAAAAGAACGAAACAACAGAAGCCTGAGGAAGAAGAAGAAGAGGAGGAGCAGCGGCAGCCTCTGGAAGAGGCGAAGCATATGCTGCGACCCTTCGAAGAGGCGCAGCTGCTGTTGCGTTTCTTCTCTACGTCTGATCTCCAATGTTGCGTAAAATCAATTTTAAAGAAAGGTTTTTTTAAGGTGGTTTTAAATATACTTTTGACGTAAACCTTACATTAATTGGTACAAAAATAAGATAGAATTAAAAAGATGGGATTTACACTCTTAGACTTACATGTTTGATGAAACGAGATTGGCTAAGTTAACGTTAGTGATTGCTCGACTCGAATGTATGTAGAAAGTGCCCTCGTTGGAGGATTTTAGATTAATTGATTGATGTGTAGTGGTCAAATTGGTCGGTCATGCAAAGTGACTGGTACTCAGAATGATCTGAGCTTACGTGGTCGTTTGATGAAGCATGTAGGCGTCAAAAGCTTAGAGCAAGGTCTAGAATGCAAAGGGAGAAGAGAAGGGCGGACACTAGCGTGAAAAATATGGAGACCGAAGGTCTCTATTTATACCAAAAAATGTGAAGAGTTTTGGAATGACACAAATTTTGGAAAGAAATCACGGAAATATTCCGTAAACAGCCAAAAAGGGCTGGAGAAGAGGCGCAATAGCTGCTGCGGTTCTTCCAAGAGGCGCAACACCTGCTGCGTCATTTCCCAAGAGGTTTCCTCCTCCGGAAGAAAGATTTTCGCGTTTCTATTATGGAATTGCGGTAGATCTCTACTTCCTTATTCCGTAAAATATGATATATGGAAGATATTTTACCAAAAGATATAAAATTTGATTTAGGAATAAATATCTGGAAAATTCTTGATCATTCCGACTCGGCATTTTAAACGGCTTTTTAGAAAATGAGGCGGTTTTTGACCCGGACTCCAAATGATCTCTAATTACTGTCAAAACGACCGTATCGGTGCGTAGATGACGACCAAGGGGTAGACACAAGTGTTTGAGCTATCACCTGACGATAAACTTACGGACTATTATAAATCGTTCCACGTACCAAACATGCGGCCCAATCATCACGGGGTGGTTGGTGGAAGGTGTAGAAATGAGGTATCTACAGAGCCCCCACTTTGACTGAGGCTTGGACAAGGCGAAAGTCAAAGTATAACCATCAGGTCAATCGAAGATTACAACCTGACGACTATGGCGACGCGAGTGTAGATACCTAGTATCTGTTGAGTCTCCAACAAACACTCGATGATTACCAGACTACAACATGCTTAGGAATCGCAACATTTGATCGACAGTTTGTGTAAAACATTACGTCGGAAAACATAAAACGATTTCGAAAATAAAACATTTCAAAACTTTTCAAAAGTACCTGGAGTGTTTAATGCATGACGACGGGGTCGCAATGACAGTAATCAGAGTCAAAATCAACACCGGACCAAAACCCGACTCAAAATTCAAATCCCGACTCCAACAACGAGTCAAACCGAGTCAAACACAAAATACAAACTTTTCAAATGCTTCCATGTTAAGATTTCCCGGAATCATACATGGTCAAGTACAAAACTAGTTCTTCCAAATCCTAGGATAAAACAAATCATGATTGCACTTGTGTGATAGCGACAAGACACCTCGAGGACGTGCGACATGGCTCGCGCCTCTTTGAGCAGCCCATGCGGCCACGTCGCTCAAAACACACACAACCACCCATTTTCCTATAAATACCCCTCAAATTCCACCATTTGAGGGTTACGCGAGCATCCGCCTCCTCTTTTCTCCCTTAAAATTCTAGACTCAACTTCTCAAGTCACCAACCGACACGTGTTTACGACCTACCGATTGTAAACACAAGCCTTACACATTGTTGGGTACCGTCATCGTGCATTAAATTACTTGACCGACCATCTCGACCACTACACCATTACTAAACATAACAAAATACTCTGTTACTTGCTAAAACAGTTTTTAAACCGAGTTTTCCGACCAAACAAGTTGATACACTTACGTCGATTTCTCGCCACAAGCCTAGCATGTACGTATGAGGGTGTAAAAATCCTCTTCTATCATGTTTTTATTTGTTTCATGACTATAACATGCTTAATCATGCATAACATGGTCCAAAACATGGGAAGAATAAGCTAAAACCGGATTTTTTGGTTGAGGCGGAGGCTACTTATGTAGCACATAGGCTCGCGCCTAAAGCACCATGGTCAATCTAAATCCAAACCGTGTTTGGTCTCTTCATCTCCTTCATTTTTATTTCATATTTGTAATTGGTTTTTACCATTTCAAGTATTTTCAAACCATTTTTTTATGACAAGTTTTTAACCATAAAACATTTTTCATCCTTGGTTCCTAATACCATGGCGGTTTAATCCGTGTCCCGATGATAATATTTGGTTAATTATATTATAAAAGGCATTTTAAAACCTTTTATTTCATTTCTTTACATTTTGAAGGGTATTTTAAAGCCTTTTTCATTTCTTTACATTTTCAAAACAAATGTATTAGTCACTAACACAAAGTCATCCTTGGTTCTACATACCATATCAGATTTTAACCCAAGTACGATGATGAACATTGACTAATTACAAACATATGAACTTAAAACAATTAGTTCATAATCATTTTTAAAACTATTCATGTCAAGCTTGGAAAACCGAACCCGACATCGAATATTGTCAAAACAATGACGATTATTCAAGTCTCATTCTTCAAATCAACACAAAAACGGCCTAAACGGTCTTTTCAAATCAAAACGGGCTTAAACACCCACTTATTTTTCTATTTTCAAACCAGGGGAGACCTTTTTGCATCGCCAGTAGGCTCGCGCCTCTTATGGCTGCCTGATGCAGGGTCTGTTCCCCTTCCAGCTTTTGTCCAGGACGATCCCGACATCGGTTAACCCGGATATAGGACGGATCAGATGATGAATCTGCTCATTCAACATTATATTTGCAAAATGCCTTACTAAGACAAATGGATCACGTTATGCATCATAAAACTAACTCGGTAAATGGATGTTTAATTTTCGTCTTGCATGCAAATCAACAATAAATCCGACTTGACATCTTATACTTGATAGTTGGATTAAACAAACGACATAGAAAGCTCACATGTTAGGTTCAAACTAGTGGATGCGCATTCATGCATTTACCCGTTTTATCAATTTTTGCATTTAACCAACCAAGATCGATTAGTAGAGGCCACTACGGCAGGCGGGATTGGGTGTCTGATTAAAGGGCTTCCCAGAAACTTTGGATTGTGGCCGACCTTATCCAGGGCGTACGAGAGTCATTCTAGCGATAGGATGCTAAAGAGGGACGATTCCTTTTCTTTAGTACCTATGTCAAACACCGCTTTTTGCCTTGATTGACCTAGGTATAAAGTGGATTCGAACAGGTTCCAAGCATCCCACAAATGCTTGGTGGTGACTCCAAACATCTCTTGCATCGTTTCGAGACCCTTGTCGAGACGAAACCGACCGATCTAAAACGATCCGGTGGAAAGCATTTTTACGCCGCAGAGCGTGGCTTTCAAAAAGACCACTGCCATATCCACAAATCGGCTGGGCGTCGCAGGTTGGCCCGTGTCCACAGCGAGGCGCCTCAAGGGGACTGAACCAAGGACCTATCGTCGAGAACATTTTAGAGTTTTTTTACTATCGGGGAGGGTCATTTAAAGTCCATTAGACTACGTAAGGAAGCTCACCAGCCATAAGAAGAAACCATACTTGAGAATCTGCCTGGTGAAATGGGGCTGAAGGCGTTTCGGTGAAACTTTTGGTCTGAAGATAACTTGATGTCTGAAGGCATAAGGATTACCTGAAAGGCCTGAAGGACTATCTGAAAGAACTGACTATACCAACACAACATTAACAACTACCACAACCATTCAGCAATACTGAATCTACACAACCAAACAACATCAACAGACACTCTAGACAATCAACAGTAATGAGTAGGCAAACCTACCTTTAGCAAATCGCAACGATCCCGCGTCCGATCACAAGATACCAACCAACCAAGCAAACCACCTATACAAATAGTGCAACTATGTATCACTACCACTACAACCTAACTGAAAACAATGATGACGATGATGATGACAATAACATACCTATACATAGCAAATCGGCGTCAAGACCGCTACCGGACTCAAGCATCCCATCCCCATGGTGTAAGCATCCTCAATGGCCTCAAGGAAAGGATTATAGTGAAGGAGAAAGGGGGTGACGTCATCTAGGTTTAGGAAAAGAAGTGCGGAAATGATTTGGGGTTTCACGATTTATCGATTTATAAATCCCCGCTGTAACCTCGTTACTCGATCGAGTAACTGACTTACTCGATCGAGTGACCCCTACTCGATCGAGCTCCCAAACTACTCGATCGAGTAGCCTCAGCTAGATCGAGTACCATACAAACCAAAGTTCACCACGTCACAAGTCATCACTCGTAAAGTTTTAGAAGGTCAAGATCAATGCCTAAGGTCAGTCAACGTCGGCCAATGGGTCCCTAAAAGGACGGGTATTACACAAGGATCCTTTGAACACAGTTCACGAGCTCATCTTTTATTATCAGGATTTCGCTTGCAACAATGAGCGGATTTCTAGCGGTGCTTAGGACGCACCACTATCAGTCAAGCCTCTTAATTTTCCTTGACGGTGTTTAAGATACACCTTTGTCAATACATTTATATTCCCAGCGAGAGTTCATTATAGGCAATGTACTTCTCAAGGAGCGGAGTTTGTTTGAGAGTAGATACAAGCAGATATCCCAGGAATAATTCAATCCGTACAGAGTCATCCGTATTTTCCCCAGCAATATTTTGCAGTGTTGCTCATAACGATCAAGATGTTCTTAGTCATCAATATATGTTTCTCCAGCGATATTTTGCAGTGTTGCTGTTGACAATCAAGACCTTATATGTTTCCCCACGCGAGATTTTGTTGCCGTTCACAGCCCATGAATTCCTTGCCTGTCTGTAATAATTTATAATGACAATATCGTATAATATATACTTTAATTATAAATATCGCATATTTACAATTAGCTAATTAAATATAACCGATTACATTTAATTACGAATTAACATATTAATTCGTCCAAGCTAACATTATATACATTAATTAAATATAACTTATTATATTCAATTTACGAATTGACAGTTAATTCGTCTCAGCTAACATTATTTAATCGGCATTAAATAATCGTCTCATCAACACATTGACTAACTGTTTAGTCATATAAGGCATCAATGTGATTACATTTCCATAACCACATCTCTCAAACACATCCTTTAGGTGTGACCTTTAGGGACCAGTTGATCACCGCCATCAGTATGATAATAACGTCAAACTTTCTAGCAAGCCAACCGTTATTAGGTAATCGTTTATCAACTGATAAAATACGAAGTATACCCTTGTGAACCTTTAAGAGATTTATAAATGATATCACACTAATTTGTGGAGGACACAAGCTCCAACATCTAGCCCCTAGTTTTCTTGCCTGACGAAAACTATCATGGCAGTTGGCTTCGTCAAACACGATAAAAGCGAAGCTTACAAAACCTTGCTTGTTTGTAGACACAGGGTACACTTTTTTAACCGCGGTGAGACCGGAGTTATGAAGCATTTGCGTCAACCCCCCAAAATTAGGGTTTAAACCATTTCCATTCACGCCATAATGAACCGGGAGATTATGGAGAATGCAAGTAAAAGGCTGTGCGTAACGAGAACGTGATTGTAGCTCACCAGCCATATTTTTTTAGAGAGATATTTAGAAAGAAATTAGAGAGTAAATGCTTGATAATTTAGAATTTGACCTAAAACTGAAAGAGGTGACATTTTAGGCCCCCCACCCCACTTGTTGTTTGTCCTATTAAGAATATGGTATTATATTTGGCCCGTCTTTAATTATAGATGAATATATGCCGTTTATACTGAGATTTTATGATTTATAAAATTACCCTCTCGCTGCGTGACATGCTGGAATACTTGTATATCATGGCTTGTAACTTTTTACATGGTGAATGCCTATTTTTGTGCCATTCATATAGTATTGAAACCTCGGCAAATAATGCACGCGTCGGACACGTACCCAAATACCATGGACACGCGTCGGACACGTACCCAAATACCATGGACACGCGTCGGACACGTGCCCATAGAAAGTTAGATACGACGTTATAGGTGTCCGACATGGTGTCCGACACAGGACGGCCGATTAAGAGAAGTGTCCGTGCTACCTAGGCCTTGATTATAACTTTAAAGATTTGTGAAGACATATTGAAGTAATCTTATAGCTACTTGAGCTATAACTTTAGAAATTTACTAGCAATTTTGGTGATTACTTCAAGATAAGTACAAGCATTAGAAGCTCAAAATGAGGTGCTCATAATCAAATTGAAGAGATGAATCCTACATTGAAGATCTCCAGGAACATTAGATAGTGTAGATCATCGTCTTATAACGCTATTTAAAGAAATGATTTTGGTAAGTAAAGTTATAGCTATTATGGTTATAACATTACCTCTCAGACTCAATGTCATAGGTGATTTAGCTATAACATTGAGCTGCAGTAATAAGAAACGCACGACTTGGGTTTTAAATTGCTTTGAAAATAGTTTTTTCAAATCTTATCTTTATATTCTTTAAATGAAAAGCCTATTTTATAGTAGATTGAAGTTTGTACTTAAATTGGGTTATGAATAAATATTTACCCTTTAGTTTGGTCGATCTATGTGATAACTTATGAGTTGTTGCTTGGTGGATAACTAGGGTTTTCTATTTATTCATATCTAAACCCTAATTTATTTAACTTAATATCTTACTAGGGTTTCACGTTGTTATCAGTAGGCTTATGAGTCGTCTGCTACTAGTGTGATACTCCTTGTGCAAGTAAAGATTAAAGTAAATCTAAATAAGATTATCATTAAAGATATTTTACATCTTTATGGTTATTTAGATTTATTCCATATCTTCTACTAAGATATTTCTAGGTTAAATAATAAAGTTAGATCTCCAACTTACTATATACTTCACACGTGATCTATATAATATCTAGGGTTTTATGGTAAAGATCTTAAATAAATATTTGTTAGAGATATTTTATCTCCTTATATTTATTTTATATCTTTTATCTAAGATATTGTGGGATTAAAATAAGAAGAAGATAAATCTTATTCTTTCCTTAACCTAAACGAGATCCATGACACAATCTAGGGTTTTCTTATGAAAACCTAGATCTCTTGTCTACTATAAATACTACACATTATAATTCATTTAAACTACTTTTCAATATTCGAACAAAACATCCTTTGCAAACAACTTTAAGTTTATTATTTCTTTTACAAGTTAAAATTGTTTTGAAAAGTCGTGTGCTATCTTATATTCCAATTATTTCAAAGTATCGTCATAAGATAATAGCGCTTAAATATTGTTTCTTACTCGTTCATTGTGATGGACAAGAGTTGGTCGTCACACATCCACTCAAACACATTTATAATACTCAACATACAACTAGTTAGCGGTAAGTCGAGGTCGATCCATGGGACGGTGTGCTTTGAGTTCTAAGTCTATCTATTTTAATTTATGCTAGTGTCACAATTTGTTTGGGTTTGTAGTTGTGTCTAGACTAATGCAAGTAATATAGTAAAACAAGCAATAAAAGGAAGGATGTAAACAAATGATTAAAAGTGCTAGGATATTATGGGGTCATAGGGTAATATATCGACTGCAAGCTGTTGTATGTAGACTTATTAATACGGAACAATATAAATGGCAATTTTTAAATAATACACTAATTGTATACATTTTGTAAACTACCAAAATAAGATGATTTAATCTCATTATTATTGGTAGGTTGACAAAACCGAAAATAAGAAGAAAGCTCTTCTTATTTTTCGATTCCTTGGGCCGAATTTTAGGAGAGGAAAAATCTCCCATTTGACTCTCTTATTTAGGTTATAATAAGAGAGTAGGAGATTCATTTTCTAACCCTAATTCTGACCTAGCCTCCTCTCATCAAAAGAAAAACACAAAACCTAAAATTAATCAGTTAATTTGGGAGATCGATTCTAGCAAAAGAACAAGGGCATATCTCATACCATCTTGGGTGCAACTGATAGGAGAATATCATTGCGATATTGTTCATAGGCCTTATTAGCTAGGACCGAAGGTTATTTCTTAATTCTCTACTATTTTGTTTATGTAATTTATTTTATGACTAGTTATCATCACAATAAATTCTTTATAGTCCTTAAATTTAAAGGGAAGCATACAGATAATTCCCACAAGTGGTATCAGAGCCAAGGCCACGAATTTTGTTTTGATGATTTTCATAAAATTGGATGTAAACAATTTTAGGGTTTCGAAAAAAAAATTAAGGATTTCGGCTGAAATTATTTTTTTTGGCCGAGAAGAATTTTTTTTTCCAGCCGTTTTTACCCTTGTTTGATGATTTATTTCCATTTTGATTTTTCATATTGTTGTTTTAATTAGTTAGAATGATTATATGAAGAATTGGTAGATGTTTGATTTAATGCAGATTAAGTTAAAATGTAAATGGAATCGTCATGTTGATGATATAAAATTTGTTTTTGCTATATAGTTTTGGTATATACGATTAATTCATATGCCAATCGTGTTCTAATAGCAACTATAAACAATTTTCTTCATCTAAATTTATTTTGTTTTAGGGCTTTTTGCCGCAAGAACAAATTAGGGTTGTTTTTTTTACCGAAAAAAATAAAAAAAAAGGTTTCTGTTTTTTTTGTTTCGTTTTTTTCTGTTTTTCCGAGAAAAAAAAACGCTGTTTTGATTCGGTTTTGCTGAAATACCGAAAAGAATAATAAAAAAAAAAGGCGGCTGTTTGTTCATGCCGAGAGCAATTTTTGAAGAAAATTTTTCTTTCTGTTTTTTTTTTGTTTTTGCTGAAAAACCGAGAGAAATTTTTTTGGGGCTGTTTCGGTTTTTTTGCCGAGAAAAACTTTAAAAAAAAAAATTTTGTTGTTTTGGCCAATTAATTATTGTGAAGCGGTTCATAATTCATAGATACCTAATTATTTTAAAGAGGTTTAAAATAATGATTGGATTAAATTCATATTACAAGTTTAATGTGAATTAAGATTAAAATTAATGTGATTAATTGAGGAATTGTCACTTAATTTCATCAATTAAATAGGTGGTTTGGATAAAATTAATCTACATAATTAAAGAATTATGTCTTGTATGTTTAATTTTTTTTAGTTGATGCTTTTTATTATATTTGAATGAATCGTTGAATGGTTTTATTTACGTTTTTTTTACAATCGGTTGTAATTTGTAATACTTAGTGTGGCCTTAGTCAAATTATGTTTTCGTAATGATGGGAACATAATTTTTAATGTAATTTGAGATCTCGTATCTCCGTTTGGTTTTCTTTATTCATTACGGTTTTGAAATTAGAATGTAAATAGGTTTATTATGTATTTTTAAATTGTAATTTTTGAGAAGACTAAAGATGGAGATTGGAGCTCACTCCCGCTACATGGATCAAGATGGAACATCAAGACAATCTTCTCGGGTCCAAGGACGAATTCCAAATTTGTACTTATGTTCATTTTGATAGAATAGGCCACACTAGGACTTTATTTTGTTTTACGTTTTACCGTTCTTATTGCTTTTCATTCACATGCTAGTTAATGCATCATATTCCGCCTAAAACCAAACCACCTACTAAAATGCATGAAAATTGATACATATAGGTTGTATGTTAGTTTTCATAGACATACAGATGTCACATGTTTATTAAGCCATCACCTTAGTTTATTCATTCACGCATGCTAGATATTAGTTCACTTAAAATGAATTAAAATAAAGTTGATGGGATCTTCCTCTAAAACGGAAATTGAGATTAGTCTTTATAAGGGCAAACAACTATGAATCCCTTCTTCGTCGGTAGGCATAATATGACCCCTTCTACGTTGGGTAAGTAGTTTGTGTTGACTTAGTTTATCTCAACATTATAGTCCGAAGAGTTTCTCGTGATTGTGATGGACTAAAGATAGAATTTACAGAAATTTATCGACCAAGAATTCTAACAGTAGAATTAGCCAAAAGGTTGGCTTATCAATTTACAGATAATTGAGTCTTGTGATCATTTATATAATTCTTGAGGAAGGTCAATTGTATAAATGCATGAGTCTTCGCGTTATAACAGTATTGCAATTAGACTTAAAATCAAATCGATGCATATGCTTATTATTTATTCTTCTTTTCGCAGTGTAGGACACGTTAATATTACTGTTACAACAAATGGCTGGAAATAACGAAATCCCAATGCCGAGTGTCACACTTGGACGCGAGTCCTGGCTTAAAATTTTTATGGACAACATGAATCAGTTCACACGTCTGAAAAATGACGGGTCCAACTTTGCGGATCGGGAGGCAAAGATTACGGAATCTTTGCCATTCGACGGTAAGCTCAAGTACTTAACTGAGCCAATACCGCCAAACCCCGGCCCAAATGCAAGAGTCAACGATACAGATGCTTATAATGACTTCGCTATGGAAGCGGGTGCGATAAAGAACTTACTCATCTTTGCAATGGAAACCAATTTGCAGAGACGCTTCATTGCCCAAGGTTCAAACAAGATTTTCACCACGCTCACTAACGAGTTCTCAAAAGCACCGAGAATCGTTACTTATGAGCATACCTGTCGCTTCTTTGATGCGAAACTCCAGAAGGGCCAACCGGTTAGCCCACACATTCTTCACATGATTGAGAATGTCGAGAAGCTGGAGGCACTTAATTGCAAAATCAGTGAGAGCATAGTCATTGACCGTATGCTTCATTCACTTCATGATGGTTTTGCCCTTTTCAGGGCAAATTACTATATGAATGACATGAAGAAAAGTCCTCATGAGCTCCACTCTCTTCTCGTGCAGACCGAGAAGGATATGAAATTGAGTGGGAGCATGAAGCAAGATGTTCTCATGATTTCCAATAAAAGTAAGGGTAAGGGCAAGGCTCATGGCGACCTAGCTGTAGGTAAGCCGAAGTTTAAAAAGCCAGGAAACGGTAAGAGTGGGCCTGGTGAGACTAGTGGCTCACAGGGCAAGGCAAAGAGCAAGGGCAGTGACATTGAGTGCCACCATTGTCACAAGACTGGACATTGGAAGAGGAACTGTCCCGTGTACCGTGAGGACATTAAAGCAGGCCGCGTCGTTCCTGTTGGTATGTCATCTTATATTCATATGATTGAGATTAACCATGTAAGTTTCGGAACTTGGGTACTTGATACTGGTTGTGATTCTCATCTGTGTAATCATTTGCAGGGCCTAAAGAACATCATACCTCTCGAAAAAGGTGATGTGGACCTGCGAGTCGGGAATGGAGCACGAGTTGATGTAGTCTCGAAGGGAACATACGTAATCCAACTCCCTAGTGGTTTTGAGTTATTTTTATATAACTGTTACTATGTACCTAGTTTGTCTAAGAACATTATTTCTGTTTCCGTACTTGCTAAAGACGGTTTTGCATTTTCAATAAAGGATAATAGCTGTATTTTCTCTTTCAATGAAATGATTTATGGCAAAAGATTTCCATGAATGGAATTTATATCTTAGATCAAACCACGGAAGTATTACACGTGAATAATAAGAAATTAAAGGTTGGTGACAAAGATCAAACCTATCTATGGCATTGTCGAATGGGACACATAAATGAGAAACGCGTGAAGAAACTCGTCGATAATGGGACTATTACCGCATTCGATTTTTCTACATATGGCACGTGTGAATCATGTCTCATTGGCAAAATGACTCGAATTTCCTTCAAAGGTGTTGGAATGCGCGCTAGTGACCTATTAGGACTCATACATACTGATGTTTGTGGACCTATGTCAATTACCGCTAGAGATGGCTATAGATATTTTATCACTTTCACGGACGATTTGAGTAGATACGGATATGTCTACTTAATGAAGCATAAAAGTGAGTCCTTTGAGAAATTCAAGGAATACCAGAACAGGGTTGAGAACCAACTGGGTAGAAAGGTTAAAACACTACGTTCAGTTCGGGGTGGCGAATATCTTTCAAATGAGTTTGATCAACACCTTAAAGACTGTGGAATCGTTTTGCAGTTAACTCCACCTGGAACACCTCAATTAAATGGTGTGTCCGAACGGAGAAATCGAACCTTACTTGATATGGTTCGATCTATGATGAGTCACACGGTAGTGCCTGATTCATCATGGGGTTTTGCTCTTTTGTCAGCTGCTCTTATACTTAACCGAAGTCCGACTAAAGCTGTCGACAAGACTCCATATGAAATGTGGAAGTGAACGGTCCCTAACTTGTCCTTTATTCGGGTTTGGGACTGCGAGGCTTATGTCAAGTGAAGACACGAGGATAAGCTCGGCCCGCGATCGGTCATGACATACTTTATAGGTTATACAAAAGGAACATTTGGTCATTACTTCTATTCGCCTACCAAACATCGAGTTTTTGTTGCGGCTAGTGCGACGTTCTTAGAGAAAGAATTTCTCGAGAATAAGACAAGTAATAAAACCTTCAAGCTGTCGGAGATTCCAGAACCAACAACCAAGGAACAGATGGAGGAAGTTATTCCTCCAACTGATGATACGGTTAATATTCCTGAGGAACCCAGGAGGTCGGGTAGAGTCTCTCATCCTCCGGACAGATACATTGGTATGGTCGAGGAGAATGATGTTTTGCTCCTAGAGAGTAATGAACCCGCTACCTATAAAGGTGCTATGACCTGTTCCGACTCAAAGCTATGGCTCGAAGCCATGCAATCCGATATGGAATCCATGTATGAGAATGACGTGTGGGATCTAGTTGATTTACCCAATAAGGTAAAACCTCTACAGTGCAAATGGCTTTACAAAATAAAGCGTTCTGTAGACGCGCAACCAGATACCTATAAGGCACGACTAGTGGAAAAAGGTTTCACTCAAGTGCATGGATTGCATTATGATGAGATTTTTGCACCTGTAGTCATGCTACGTTCCATTTGGATAATCTTAGCGATTGCCGCATTTCATGACTATGAAATTTGGCAAATGGATGTGAAAACCGCCTTCTTAAACGGTTATTTGGAGAAAGAGTTGTACATGGTGCAACCCGAAGGTTTCATAGATCCTGAACATCCTAAGAAAGTATGCAAGCTTAAGCGTTCCATTTATGGACTTAAGCAAGCTTCTCGGAGTTGGAATCATCGTTTCAACCAGGTGATAAAAGAGTATGGTTTCACTCGATCGGTCGAGGAACCATGCTTATATATCAAGTCGAGTGGGAGAAAGATTGTATTCTTGATATTGTATGTCGATGACATACTCTTGATTGGGAATGACATTCCTCTCCTATCTTCGGTTAAAGAATGGTTGAAGAACCATTTCCAGATGAAAGATCTGGGTGAGGCACAACGCAATTTGGGAATTTGTATCTACCGAGATAGATCACGACGGACGTTATCACTGAGTTAGGAGTCTTATTTGGATAAGATTCTTGAAAGGTTCAGCATGACCAACTCCAAGAAGAGGAACCTTCCAATGACGTCTGGGATGCAATTGAGCAAGTCTCAGTCACCCACGGCGCCTGAAGGGATTGAGCGCATGAGTCGTGTTCCTTATGCATCTGCAATAGGATCAATCATGTATGCCATGATATGCACAAGTCCAGACGTGGCATATGTATTGAGTATGACGAGTCGGTACCAAAAGACTCCAGGTGAAACACACTGGATAGCTGTTAAAAATATCCTCAAGTACCTACGGAGGACTAAGGATAGGGTATTGACTTATGGAGGAGATACTAAGCTATGCGCAATCGGTTACGCAGATGCTAGCTTCCAAACGGATCGAGATGATTAGAAATCTCATTCTAGATTCGTTCTTACTCTTAATGGTGCTGCGGTCAGCTGGAATAGTTCCAAACAGGAAGTTGTAGCAGATTCTACTACTGAGCCATTGAAATATGATAAGCATGGAGGGCACATTTTTTCCATGAGAATTAAAGGTGTACCTGAGTTATAGTAGTTGATTATGAATTCGATACGTTATCCTTTTTATATACTATTTATAACTTCATCGTTTTATATAATATTTTGTTTTTCATGTGGATTGTACCGACAACATTGAACGCCACAAAGTGAACTGAATTACATTATATTTTGTTTGGTCTGTAATCGCCTTAATGAGCTGATAACTCTGGCTATTATATTGTGCAGTCGATTGATGGTGGGTTCAACGAGCCATAAGTCAAACGGTTGACTGATCGATCATAGATGCGAGATTATAACGATACCTCGTAGGACAAATTTTTGTGACAACGTAATGGAGTCCTAAATGTTTAAAAACATTCGGTGCCAGGTCGTGGATAGGACATCCATTGTGTTCCTAGAGTCGATTCTTTTGGCTATCGACTGTCTCTTGAGATTAAGGCAGTTTTTGGGTGACATTGGTTTCTTTCTCACGGTCTGCCGTCAGAATCGGAGGCTAAGTTGATTTTTTTCGGGTCATTTCATACTTGTGCTTACATCTGCAGGATTCGAGTTGAGGAAAATATCCAACCCTTATCAGGTATAGTTATTTCTCAGGGCCACTCGAGGAGTTGTAACTGAAATGCATGGCCATGCTCGAATGATGATTCGTTTATCAGTTAAGTTACTCTCTAGTCGGGGAAACCACTCTTAATACAGATCGCTTGTAAAATACGACCTTTGTGAATACAGATTTTGCAAATTGTTTTACATTGAGTGGGAGAAATTTTAGGATATGAGAATCGGTTATCGCACATACACTTGTGAGGACAAGTGGGAGTTTGTTGGAGCTTGTGTCCTCCACAAATTAGTGTGATAACATTTATAAATCTCTTAAAGGTTCACAAGGGTATACTTCGTATTTTATCAGTTGATTAACGATGACTTAATAACGGGTGGATTGCTAGAAAGTTTGACGTTATTATCATACTGATGGCGGTGATCAACTGCTCCCTAAAGGTCACACCTAAAGGATGTGTTTGAGAGATGTGGTTATGGAAATGTAATCACATTAATGCCTTATATGACTAAATAGTTAGTCAATGTGTTGATGAGACGATTATTTAATGCCGATTAAATAATGTTAGCTGAGACGAATTAACTGTCAATTCGAAAATTGAATATAATAAGTTATATTTAATTAATGTATATAATGTTAGCTTGGACGAATTAATATGTTAATTCGTAATTAAATGTAATCGGTTATATTTAATTAGCTAATTGTAAATATGCGATATTTATAATTAAAGTATATATTATACGATATTGTCATTATAAATTATTACAGACATGCATTAATATATCGACTGCAAGCTGTTGTATGTAGACTTATTAATACGGAATAATATAAATGGCAATTTATAAATAATACACTAATTGTATACATTTTATAAACTACCAAAATAAGATGATTTAATCTCATTATTATTGGTAGGTTAACAAAACCAAAAATAAGAAGAAAGCTCTTCTTATTTTTCTGTTCCTTGGGCCGAATTTTAGGAGAGGAAAAATCTCCCATTTGACTCTCTTATTTCGGTTATAATAAGAGAGTAGGAGATTGATTTTCTAACCCTAATTCTGACCTAGCCTCCTCTTATCAAAAGAAAAACACAAAACCTAAAATTAATCAGTTAATTTGGGAGATCGATTCTAGCAAAAGAACAAGGGCATATCTCATACCATCTTGGGTGCAACTGATAGGAGAATATCATTGCGATATTGTTCATAGGCCTTATTAGCTAGGACCGAAGGTTATTTCTTAATTCTCTACTATTTTGTTTATGTAATTTATTTTATGACTAGTTATCATCACAATAAATTCGTTATAGTCCTTAAATTTAAAGGGAAGCATACATATAATTCCCACACTAGATTTGCGGGGGAAGATGCGAGGAAAGAGGTCTTCTATTCGGATGATAAACAACAAGGCCCTTATTTATGAGTTGCGACCCATCTTGATCATCATCTGTTGAAACATTGCAGGAAGCATCACATTCTTGCCACCGTGCCTATGTCATAGGAGAGAGAGGTCATTCCACCTGCATTTCCCGGTGATAATGAAGGGTCGATCTACGACTTGCTCTATACCGAAATTCATAATGAGTATCCGAATACTTCATCAGATTCTAATAATTAAGTCTTTAATTATTATCTGGCATTGTAAGTTGTATTTGGATTATGGTGGTAGTTTGAATTAAAGTTTAATTATTTATGTTTTTTGTTACGTTTTTTGTTACCCCATCCTTTGGAATTCAGAGACAATATCACCACAAAAATATCAAACTTTTATTATAATGACTTAGGTTTTTAGGAGTACATTAAAATATCAAGCTAAAGAAAAAAAATCGCGTAATACAAGCGTTGACAAACGTGAAAAAGCAAATGTGTAGTGTGGAGTTGAATGGAGGGAGTATGTTTTTTGTTACCCCATCCTCTGGAATTCAGAGACAATATCACCATATATGTCTCTTTCACCTTCAGCCCAATCCACACAGTCGTTTTCCCATTGCAACGACATTGTCCCCTGCTCGGCAATGCAACCTTGGCGGTGCAGAATCGGAAGTAGTAGGAGACGGTCAGATTCATTCGCAACCCATAAATATGGGCCTACCCGCTGTTCATCCTGATCAAACCAGGGTGTCGAAGAGTCATTGTTATAGATTGCCCGCTCAAGTTTGCGAGCCTGACAAAAGCATTCCCGCTCCTCACCCCCGCCAAACTCGATGAGGGCACACCTCCCGAAGCCATGATGCGCTTCATTGTCCGGGTAGATAGTTTGTGAAAGATCATAGATCCTAATTAGACACTCTAATTAATAACAAATTAACTCATAATATGTTCATTTAGTGATCTATGTAACATGCATGCCATATAAAAGCATATTAATATAAAAGAAGAGGAAAACGATTTTCCTTACATTGAGAAATGGTAGTATTTGGGCACAACCAAGATCACCCAAATTGGTTGTTCTTGAGTTTAAAATAAATGGCAAGATCCTCCATCTTCAAGTGTCCAAAATAGAACACCTCCTTTCTTAAGCACCCAAGAACTTACCCAACAACCTTACTAATATTAACTAGATATTAAGTAAGATTACCCTTGATAATATGTAAGTATTACTAACAATATTAGTAATAATTATTTTTAATTACTAACAAGCTTAGTATAATGTTCATATTAATTTTAGAGAGATGTACCAACTTTGTTCACATGCAAAATGCACTAGTGAAGTAGTGTACAAAATGAACAACAATTTTGGAGTATATGTTGAGGAGGTGGCGGGTGGAGTAGGGAATTGGTGGAGTGTACAAATTGTCTTATTTTTATGTTCAATTACATATCACATGCAAAAGACATAAGATAACTTGTGGAAGAATAAATAAAGTGTAATGATTATGTTTGTAATCATCAACTACACTCCATTTACACGGTCCAATGTCCCATTTACGGGTCCATTTTGGTTTTTATATTTGTCGCACAAATACGTGTCAATTTTATTTAAACATCGTTTCATGTTTAAATGCTTCCAATTAATTTCGTCCAAATCACTCCGTAAATATACGTGTACCGCTACACATATATTTTACGTACCAATACTAATCACATTAGTCAATTAGTACCAATCTTAACAATTAACTGCTTAATTATTAATTCCCGTCTCAAATACTTTATTATTCAATTATCGGATAATTAAATAATAATTTCCGCGCCTCGAGTTCACAACTAAATATCTCTCTAAATTAATTAATCGACTAACTTTTTAGTCTATTTATCAAGGGACTAATTTAAACTGTATCTCATACAATTAATTAGCTTTCGTGTTGGGGCTCGTTCCTTTAGGTGTGACTGAAAGGGATCAGCTGAACACCGCCGTCTCACGACAGTAACGTCAAACCCTAGTTGGCCAACCGTTATCGATATACGTTGATCAGCTGACTAGTATTGCCAATGAATATCACATGCATATTCCTTAATGATATTTAATAATATTATCATGCACTATTGTGGAGGACAAAACTCCAACAGTTTGAATCAAATTCAATCCGGCTAACCGAATCAAACCTATTAACCAGTCAAGGCTATACGAGAGTATAGCCTTTCCATGTCCGTCCTATGTATACGGGAGATTGTGAATGATGCACGTAAAGGGTTTAGCGTACATAAATCTACTTGGGGGTCCTACAAGAGGTTCATATGATGCTTCATCATCATCATCAGCGGATGAATAATATGAACCACTGTAAATTGATGAACTTGACGACATAATCGACGTGGAAAATTAATGGAGGACTTAACAAGTTAACAATTGGAAAGTGCAAACGGTACAAGTTAAGATTGTGAAAATTATAATTCTACTTATAAGGAGTTTGGGTTGTATTGGAAATGGTATAATAAGATAGTAAGAATTGGAACCGGTATAATAATAAGATCAGAATTGGAAAGTGGAAACGGTAAAAGCTAAACAAGAATCGGTCCAATTACTTAACAAGAAACACAACGGTTATCAAAAAACCGTTGTCCAATTAGTAAAGACACAACGGTCCAATTACTTAACAAGACTAATGCATGCCTTGTAATTTTTACTTTTTCTGATTCAAAGTTGCAGTATTGCGTGTTTGACCATATGTATAACATAAAATGATAACGGTTCTTTGTTAAGCCGTTATCATATTTCACATATCAACAACGGTTGGACAGAATCCGTTTTAAAAAAAATTTGTTTAATTATCTGTGATTTTCTAGTGTTTGTGATTTGACTAATACATGCCCTGTAATTTTTACTTTTTCTGATTCAAAGTTGCAGTATTGATTCTTTGAGCGTATGTATAACACAAAAAGATAACGGTTCTTTTTTAAGCCGTTATCATATTTCATATATCAACAACGGTTTTTTGTAACTCCGTTGTCATATTACACTAATAAACAACGTTTTTCTTATAACCGTTTTAAATACAGATCCAAAACGGAAAAGTTTGTGGTTTTACCAATGCATG
The DNA here is from genome assembly GCF_048544455.1 of Silene latifolia. Classification (NCBI taxonomy): domain Eukaryota; kingdom Viridiplantae; phylum Streptophyta; class Magnoliopsida; order Caryophyllales; family Caryophyllaceae; genus Silene; species Silene latifolia. The sequence goes on from NC_133536.1 coordinate 55,976,265, forward strand.
CCCTATTATTATTGGCTGTTTGACCATTATTCACCTCATGCATGCATGCACAATTAATACAAGTTTGAATGTAACGTATGGATGAAATTAATCTAATTAATTATAGCTTTATTGTACTATAAATAGCATCACATTTGCAGTAACAATAAGAATCACTTTATTATTACTAACCTTTCTACTTCACTTTTTTAATAATCTACATATACATACATATAATAACTAAAAGAATGTCGTCGTCTTCATCATATGCAGTCGCACCTTCTCAGCAATCGGTAACCCGCTATATCAACACGATTACGTGCATAATTCACAATCTCCCAGTCATACGCGATTCTGCTGGGAAGCGAGCTTCTAAGTTTTTTAACCCATTGAGGGAAATTCTCATTGAGAATGGGTTTTCAAATGTTAGGGTAATCCACCCGGCTTTGATTTCTGGTCGTGGGTTTCTTGGATATGCTCTGATCGTGTTTCGAGGGAATGGTCTTGACGATTTTCGCCAAGCAAAACAACTCGCTGCAAGGTATACATCACGTGACAAACAAAGGGGCAAAAGTGACTATTATGACGGCGACCCTAAGGATCGTTATGTACATACTGGGCCTTACTTATGGGTTGCCACCGTTGAGGACGCTCATCTGATGAGAAGGTTCATACCGTACAGTTTTATTAATGTACCGAAATCATGGGAAGACGAAGAAGTGCCTTATTTTGATCACCGTCGTGATGTCGATGTAGTAAGCTTGATTTATAATCAAGTTTATCCTCAGTACCCATCTCCTCGTCAAACTCCTGTTAGGGTGTTTGATTAATTAATTTACTAATTAATTAACAGTTTGTTTTTGTGGTTTTTATTTTTTTATTGTGTTTCTTTTTTTTCCCTTATTGCAGTGTTTTTTTTTTGCCATTGTATAATATGCTCGTTTTAATATATGCTCCTATTAATATATAGTTCTACTCTTTATTACATGTATCTTGAATATAAACACCTCTAAAAATGACACGGTAGTGCATAAAAACCGTGTTAGATCATAAACACCTCTAAAAATAAATGGAAATTCGATGATATTAATAAGATAATTACAACGGTTCTTATAAGAACCGTGTTAAATTATGCAATTGCTGAATAACGTTATTTTAAATAACCTTCTTTCTTTCTTTATTTCTTCATCTCTCTCTCTCTCTCTCTCTCTCTCTCTCTCTCTCTCTCTCTCTCTCTTATTACTCAAATTATGTCAAGTGGTAGCTCTTCTTCTTCCTCTATTTCAACAGGGACATGTAATTTCTCAGTTCCGGCAGCATTGCGGACTTCTTGGACTTTGCAAAATCCGGGAAGAAAGTTTCTTACTTGCAAATTCTATAATCCTGAGACTAAAATGCGTGGATGCAATTACTTCAAGTGGGTTGATGAACCAATGACTGAGTGGCAGACGAAGGTTATAAACAGGTTAGTGAATGAGAAAAAGAGCATGGATATCGAGATTACTCAAGTGAGAATTATACTATATCAATTTGAAGAATCGAAGCGGGGAAATGACAGTGAAATATTGAAGGCAAAAGAAGAATGCAAGAAGTTAACTATGGATATCGTAGAACTCAAAAATAATGAGGCATGGCTTAAGTTAATTGTCAAATTTCTTCTTCTAATTGTTATTTACCTAGTTTATTATGTATGGTGGTAGTTTGTACTCTTTATGTGTAAACTTGTAATCCTTTAAGTTAATGGAAATATAAGCAAGATTTTCTAAGAAACATATTTTAATTAGCTGGCATATACCAAATGATGCTTTATTTCTTGGCGGTAAAATCAAACACAATGAAATATAAAATAAAACGGTTATACCCAAACCGTTGTTAAGGACGTATACAGTTATAACGGTTAAGGCCGTTGTTATGTATATAAAAATGATGCTTTATTTCTTGGCGGGAAAATCAAACAACATGAAAATATTACAGACAACGGTTATTTCTGACCCGTTGTAGATAGTACGAATCAATTACGGTTTCAAACAAAATCGTAGTCTGTTTGGAAACAAAATATAACGGTTTTTCTTATACCTTGCTTATTACTTTCCAATAAACAAGGTCTTGCAAGAAGTGTTGTATTATTCACACATATATACTCTGAGCTTCCCCTCCCCCACATAATATTCTCAAACATTGAGCTTCCCCTCTACCACCAGCCTACCCATCGCCGTCGCAGTCATCGTCATCGTCGCCATTGCCGCCGCCAGATCAATCTGGATTCTCCTCTTTAAAGAAGTAATAAACCCTCCTCTCGGTAGATTTGTTTGTTTTTATAAGTATGCATTGTTATTATTTGTTTATTAATTTCTGCTTTAGATATGGTTTAAAAGCGCAAAAAAAAAACGATGGAAATGCGCCAGGCGATGACTCAGGTGATGAGAATAATTTGCAACACACTTCGGGTCGAATGCGCCATAGGGTTTTCCTAGAAGCAATAAATTCAAAGATACCTAATCCTTTACAATGGGATAAAGATACGAGGCTGCCATATGGTGAGTATGCCGGGTATTTTGCGAGTTGGATTGGTTGTTGTGTAAGACAGTATGTGCCTCTTGGTACTGTAATACCCCGTAATTTGATAAAATTTATATTAATAATTAATGCATTTTAAATAATTAATTATAATATAATTTATAATTGTGAATAAGATGGAATAATGTATAATATAATAAAATAACAATTAAGTCGGGAATGTGTAATGGGCTATTTGGACCTAGGGATGTGTGCTCGGAGTTTCCGAGTAGTGCTAATAATAATAATAATATCTGCTTCCGCTCTGGTATCTCTGCTGGTAAGGAGATCGATATTGGTCTGATTGATGCGCATGACCGGTCCCTGCGTCCTGCAGATTTGTTGTTTTACTCTTGTGACAGGGGCCGGGATGTGTGTGTGGACTTGACCGGGTCTTCCCCTTTGACTCAGTCTGGGATGTCTGATTTCGTACCCGGGCGTGTGGTGGTTGATGCTGCTTGGCGCAAATCCGCCAAGTACCAGGGCTTATGTTCGGCGATCGGTTATGGTTTCTTACCTTTTTATTTCTCTTCTTTGGGGGAGTTGGAGGCGGATGCCATTACACTGCTCAAGCGGATTCAGAAATATTCTCTGTCTCAGGATGCCGGAGCGCGCGCTGCTGCTTTTATTTTCACTAGACTTAGCTTTGCTATTGCTAAGGGGGTGGGCGCCCAGATTGTATCTCGGCTACCCACCAATTTCCTGTAAACTTTTGATTGATTTATAAAAGATTGCGTTATAAAAAAAATAAAAAAAAATACTATTAATAATAATAATTTTATTTTATAATAGAAATAGTTGCCTTAAAGACGGATTTCCTAAATTGAAAAGGGATTAGCTTAACTTGTCTTATAAAAGGGAAAATAATACATCTAAATTGTCATAATAAATCTGGAATTTGAAGAGAGAATTGGGGATCTAAGGAAGCGTGACTAGAGACTCAAAATCAACAATTAACTCGAGGTAAGACCGTCTCATGTATACTCTTTGCTACGCTATAACTTGTAAACTAGACCACCGTAGGACAAGCCGTGACTATACTTGTGACCGTGGACAACCAGGGACCCCTGATAACCTGGTTTGACCACCGTTGACCGTCGGGAGAGGGTGGTTTCAGGCGAGTTTCGAGGGGTGTTTGTGTTGCGGGTTTTGTGTCCTTTTGAACCCGTTCTTAAGCGTGACTGACCTGGGTTATTTACAGGAGATACCTAGGGTGTAGTCGACCACCTTGGGTGGTATGGGTCATTTTATTATGGTGGTTTGCGGTGGTGGTGGCCGGAAATTCGAAGGTGAGAGTTTAGGTCGTATTTAGAAGTAAAACTCAGATTTACACCCTTTGCCGTGACTCGTATGACTCGGACCCGGGTTGGTTGGGACCTTGGAGGAGAGGCGAGTTGATTGGTTGTGGTTGTATGGTCCGAGGTGGGCCATGGTGGCAGGGTGGCCGAAAAAGCGTGAAACATGGGAGGGGTTATAAGGGTATTGTTACTGCTGATGTCGGGTCTAGTGGGTTGTCGTGAGTTGTGCCTGGTGGTGGGACCACCGTGGGTTAAGGGAGACCACGGTGGTGGCCAAGGGTTGTCACGGTGGTGGTAGGGTGGTGTACGTGTTGAGTTGAGTCATTGTGCGTCGGGTTTTCGATTTTTGGTTTTCGTGGTTGTGGCTGCTAGGGCGTGAGTTTCCGGGATGTAGAGGAGGGTTGAGCTGGTGGTTGGAGGTCGTCTAGGGGCGTGGTAGTGCAGGCTACTGGTGGTTGGTGTTTCTAGGTGGCGGGTAAGGCGTGTTTGGTGGGTGCTAATGGGGGGTTGCTAAATACGGTTTATAAACCATATGAGTAGTTGTGTTTGGGGTTGTTTACACGGGAATGCATGGGTATGGGTAGTGTGTTTGGTTTGTTTGTTTAAAGATGGTTTTAGTATAAGGGCTTGGTTTGGTTTTATTATTAAGACGGGATTTTTCTTAATAATTTAAACGGGTTCATGTGGGTTGGTTTGTGTTGAGACGGGCTTATAATTATTAATTTACGTAATAGTATAATTAATATAATTAACCTATAATTAGTAAGTTATGATTAATAGAATACAATTAATTATATAATTGAGTTAATTGTCTAGCTAGTAATTATATTAATTACTTGTCTAGGTGACGAGTTGTGAGAGGCGGTATTAATCGGATTTCTATTTACTCGGATTGCTTTATTTATTGGATTGCTTGAGCTGCTTAATTGGAATTTGCTTATCAGGTAGGGATAAATCCTACTCAACTCTTACTCGATAATATTTGGTTTATTGGATGGCTTATATTAAAATGAATTGATCATATCAGAATTGTGTTGGTTGATATCATTGAAATTGTTGGAAGGGAGAATTATATTGTATATGTTGGTTATATTGTGGTGGAATATTATTGTAGCATTAACAGATTTATTCTGGCAGACATTACTTATAGTAATGTGGAGTGGTTGAACAGATTTATTCTGGCAGACGATATTTATCGTGTTTACCCGAGGCAGGTCCCAGATTGGTCTACAGGCCATCTGGTGGATATTACTCAACTATATGTTGAGGCAGACATTACCTTTGGTAATGTAGTGTATGTTTACTCACCTTCGGGTTGAGGCTGCCCCGGCCAGGGATTGGCGGGATGATTAGTGCAACGAGTAGAACTTGGCTTAAGTATGCTAAGAAAAAGGAAGGAGCACGTTGTCAGGGGGTTGTGCAATGTAAAAAGGAAATTGGATTGTTATCATATGTTTTTGTTGTTAGTATTTATTCCTACTCAACCTCGCGGTTGACTGTGTATTCGTGAACACCTGCGGTGAACCGTTTAATGGGGAGCAGATTTGACAGGTACTAAAGGTTAGCTGACTTGGGAGCATTGGGATGAGAGCTTGACTTGGACCATAGTTGAAGTCTAGATCATATAGAATAATTATATCACTTTATTTATTTCCGCTGCGAGTTGTAATTATTTTATATTAAGTTTTAGTTTGTAAATTTGTAACAAACATGTAATCGCTAAAGTTTTAATTAAAGCACTTTGGTTTGTTGTACTTTGTTATTCACCACCTCGGAAAACCGAGATGGTAACAGTTCTATTTATTTGGGAATGTCTAGCTAAAGGCTCCCGAATAAATGGGGGTGCTACAGGTACGCCGTGTATTAGTGAACTGAGTAAAATACGGAACACCATGCTAATAAGCAGAATAAAGGTATGTATATACAATAATAAATATTTTTGCTGAAATTAAGTTACTACTTGATATGTGTATTAGCCGAAACAATTGTACCAACTATGCTCATCATATATGTAGTTAGCTTACGTTGTCCCCGAAAAGTTTGATAAGTACCTAAAAACAAAGACAGGGGAAGCCCTCAGTTCTTGGAAGTTAAAGATGGCTGAGAACCACTTGTTCAACAAGGAAACCGGGGAGATGAACAAGAACCCACCAACAAAGAAGTATCCGTATGTCAGTCAAGACCATTGGGATAGCTATATCGCTTATAGGCAGTCTGACAAGTTTAAGGTAACTTAATAATAATAAGTAAAGAAGTATACTTAGTTTAGTGTTTGGTCATGCTTACGTTTCTTGATACAATTTATTTGACGAATGCTATGAGTGAGAGGAACAAGGCGAACATTTCAAAGAAAAAGACCGTCTTTTACGGCTCCCGAGGTGGTTATAGACTGATTAAGAAGAAACTTGTAAGTACATAATTCTTATAGTATTAGACTATTAGGTGTTTTATTCGGATGTTATATATGTTCATCGTATTCATACATATTTTGAGAGGATATCAATGTGATGAATGAATTGTAGGCAAAGCTTAGAAAATTCAGTCGTCACGACGCTTGGGTGGAAGGTCACACTCCTAAGAATGGAAAGACGGAAACTGAATATGATAAGGACATCAAAGAGAAAATTGTAAGTTTGAATAAATATGTCACTCCTACCACTGGTAGTCGGAGTTATATAATTGTGTGTTGCTTAATGGTTTTATGTGTATGTAGAGGATCTGTGAGAAAGAGGTAGAGGAAGGAAAATGGAAGCCTGAAGGACGTGATGACATTCTTGCTAGGGCAATCGACAAAGCAGAGCATCCAGGTCGTGTGAGAGGGGTATCGACGCATGTTGGTATCAGTAAGTATTTTGGGAAAACTACTCGAAGTGGTGATGATTCCAAGAAGGTAATGTATAAATAATGTATTTGAACCAACGTAGTTTATAACTATATATTCTGACATTAATCCTACTACACAGCTACATAAAATAGCCAGGTTGATGATGAGAATGTTGGAAACTGGGGAAAAGCCATCAAAAAAAGAGTTGGATATGGTTCAAGAAGTCATAAAGGAAGCAGGTGAGGAGGAGAAGGAGGAGCAGGAGGAGGAGGAGGAGGAGAAGGAGGAGGAAAAGGAGGAGGATGAGGAAGAGGAAATAGAGGTAATAAAATTTATGTCTTATATATATACAATGTGTTATATGATTTGGAAAATCAGTAGTGTTATATGGACAAGTGTTAATGTACAGAAGGAAGCCGAGGAGGACATGGCAAGGGAGAAGGAAATGGTAAAGGAGACTCAGGTGGGAGCCGAGGATCGATATCAGACAGTTGAAGAGGAAGAGGAAGACAAGAAGGCTGTGACACAGGAAGAGATTGAGGTAGTTGATGATCAGACGTTCTTCTCTACACCGAAAAAAGTAATAGCTGGTAGTTTATAATTATTCATCTCAGTACACATTTTTTACTTATGAAATTTATTAAAGGTAGTGAATGTATGTGTACTAATTGATTAAAGCTGTCGTGAAGGGCGATTGCAAGGTGCCTTGTCGTCTGTTCTATTTACAGGGGAAACAGAAAGTTGTTGTTGCTAGGGGATACGTGTTCGCTTACGACCGGCTTCAACAAGTTAAGGTTCATGGTATAGCCCTTCGTCACAATTGCAGTAAAGTGGAAGTGTCCCAATTATATAAAGACGAGTATGGGGAAGTACAAGTACCATTTCCTACTGAGGAGGTCACATATTTGAAAGAAGTCCTGAGCTCTTATGTGCAATGGCCTAACAACCTCATCAATGTTGTCATCCCCGAGGTACCTATACGCAGACGTTAATTATTACTTGTTCTGTAAATATATTAGGGTACGAATATTAACACATCGTAAGTACTTTAATCTTTACATTTGCAGAAGTTAAGCAAAGCCATGGCAGCAGCTAAAGCAATTACTACTACGTCAACGGAAGTTGTTGCAGCCAAGCCTGCTCATAATTCTTATTATGAATCGTGTGACTATAAGAAAAAAATGAAAACTGCTTCGCTGATTGTTTTGCACAACCTGGCTATAAAGAAGTCACCTAGAGGGGATGTAGTCATGATTAACATTGAACAGGAAATTATGGGCGCAGCTGATGTAGCCGTACTGGACCCGAAGCAACTGATGGAATTCGTTGACAATTTAGATGTTGTTCACATTTTGATTTGGATGAAGTAAGTTTTATTAATAAAACTATTTAGTCATTTTCATTTACGAATAATGATGTTTGTTTAAATTATCAATTACAATAACATTCTTTGTTCCATGTGGCGTAATAGGTACCTGAATAATCAGATCGCTGAGTGGAAGGTCCCATTTCACGCCTACGGATTCTTGAGTCCTAAGGCGTTCTCTGTGCATAGAATTTCATACGAAGAACAAATCAATAGTATCGCTCGTCGGTTGATGTCATCCAAAAAACTATGGCTTGCCCCCTACAGTGAGAATATGTATGTATAGTACGTGATTATTGTAATGAATCACGATTCTATAAATTTATTACTAACATGCTTAAATACGTGTAAATGAACTAACAGTTCAATGTCCCAAATTGAATAGGAAGCATTGGGTGCTACTGGCAATCCAAGTGGAAACAAAAACAGTGTAGTGGATTGACTCTCGCGAAGGCAAACCCTCTGACAGTTGTGTAAGGATGATAACTGAGTAAGTTTACAACCTTCAATAATGTCATTTGTTATTGTATGACTTGAGACATATATATGCAAATAATAATGGCATGTGTGTATATTTATGATTTAGTGTTTTTGAAGCTAAAAAAAGATTATGTCCACTTGGGAAATATGAAAGCGACGTTGTTCCCAATTTTATCACGCCATTAGTAAGTGTATTCTTAATAATTACTCGTATCATTTAATTAATGTTTATGCGAGAGGTTGATTATCTAATTCAGCTGATTTGTGTGTGATTTATATAAAAGTCTCCTAAAGCATCAGACGACAAACAATGCGGTTTTTACGTTTGCCAGTCCATGTGGGAGGTTATCCACAGAAAACTATCTACCATTCCGATACGGGTTAGTGTGATTTAAAAACTATTTCAGACGTAAATTGAGTTCAATTCTGCATACTTCCATGTATTACATCTATTTTAATTATGTATATTTTGAATTGTAGTTTCCATAAATACTCAACAAAGCCCCGGAATATTCGCCAGAGGACATCACCCAGAAGAGAAATATGTGGGCCAGTTATGTTGTTTCATTAGCGAGGTCTCAATAGTTTTCTCATGCTTTATGTACGAGTGTGTATATATATAGATCCATTGTGTATTGGTTTCTTTTGTTTTCTCAATAGCAGTTGTGTTTTGGCTGTTGATCATCCTGTTTGTAACTGTTTTTAAACTGGGTTTAATTGATTGCGGGGTGTAATATTTTGATACAGGATTGAATTTTTGCATCGCACATTTCTTTGGAATACTATTTTTCAAAGAAAGAATGAAAAAATAGCATTTCAACAAATTTTGCTACAAACGCGCTTTGAAAAAATAGCATTTCAAATTTTTGCTAGAACATGCTAAAATCATTTTTTTAAAAAAAAAAAAAATTAAAAACGATGACGGTTAAAAACAACCTGTTGCAAATAATTATTTGGCAACGGTTCTATTTAGATAAATAATCGTTGACATATTTTCCCTCCCATTCAAACCGCCAAAAATATAAGATAACGAACGATAACCGTTGTCGAGTTCAAAACTTTTACAACGGTTTATTTAAGCAGAACCGTTGACAAAATTTCATCAATATAAATAGATAACGATTTTACATCTTTGTTGTCAAGAGATGAATATAACAACGGTTTTGCATGCAATAAAGCCGTTGTTAAATTTTGACATTCAATTAAATAAGATAACGAAATGAACCGTTATCATATATAATATTTAACAACGGTTTTGGAACGATAAGACGTTGTCAATAGTAAACTACGACAACGGATTTGATACCGTTCTTAAGATTTAACAACGGTTCTTGATGTTATATAACGGTCGCTTGTTATTTGTACAACCGTTGTATATATTTAACAACCGTCGTTGCAATAACGGTCCCGTGTTTCTATTTAAAAACGGTAATTTGCATTATTTGACCGTTATTGGATGCCTTATTTGGCGTAGTGTTTGTACCTGAGCACGTTCAGAGTAGGATGAAGTCAGAGTTTGATACATTTAAGATGACGGAGGAGGTGATGATAGAAGACTACCATAACAGATTCATGGAGCTAACTGAGTATGTGTCGGATTTGAACTATGGTGAAGAAGTGTTGGCATTGAGATTTAAGAAGGGGTTGACCATGCGCATCAAGAAGAGAGGCTCTCATCTGGGGAGCCAAGCACTGTGGAGGAAGTATATCAAAGAGCGAGACATGCTGAAAGAATTTCTGATATGGTAAAGGAGAAAAAGAAAGACAAGGGAGAAAAGAGAAAGGCTGAGACTACAAGTGAGGGAGCTGGAGGAAGTAAGAAGCACTACGCCAAATATGACCATCAATAATGAGCGTATCACAATGTTTTAATGCATATAACGACACTTAGATTACCATTTTCCAAATATTGACGGAAACCTAGACCGCGCTAATAAGAATAACGGTTTCCATCGAAAACTGTTGTTATTATAATGTGACAACGGTTGTTTAAAAAACCGTTATAAAAAACATTTAACGGTTTCCAAAAACTCGTTATAGCATCACCGTTATCAACGGTTGTTAGACAACCGTTACCAGTTTACGAAAACAGCGTTTCGAAAATCGTTACTAAATTAACACCAGCAACGGTTTTTGGTACCCGTTGTTATGTTATAGCTACGGGTTTCTTATAACCGTTATCATTTTCTATTATGAAAGAATGGTTCCTCTGTACCCGTTGTTATTTATTATTTACGGGTTAAAAATGACCATTGTATACTTTTTTCAATGTTTATTATTCAACCAATGCATGTATGATAAATAATGAACCGTTGCATGCATTGTTTTATTTGACCATTATTACTATCCGTCCATTATTATATTCACACATGCATACATATTTTCCTATAAATATCACTTATAATGTGATCAATTAACCATATTCACCAATTCAAAAATCAATTAATCATATATTGCCTATAATTTAATTAAAAATATTACACTTCGATCGCCATGTCGTCGTCTTCTACACCCGCCGAATCACAATCAAATACCCGCTATGTCCATCCTATTTCCTGTATTATACACAACCTTCCAATCAAATATAATGACAATGGTAAGGCTTTTTCGAGAAGTTTTACTTGGATAAGAGATATGCTTCGTCAAGGTGCTTACACGAATGTTAAAAAGGTCCACCCAGCTTGGACTAAAGTTCATGGTTTTCTTGGTTACGTAATGATCGAGTTTGAAGGTTTTGGGAAGAAGCTGGAATCTTTCGTCAAGCGAGAAAACTCCAAGCAAGATACGAGGATCGTGATGCTGGAAACAAAAATTATTATACGGATGATGTGTTACAAGCGCAATATTTATGGATAGCAACCGATTGTGACATTAATCTATTAAGAACATATCGGCACTATATTAACATTGTGCCTCGTTCATGGGAAGCGGGACAAGTGCCTCTTTATAATCCATATATTGAATTCCCAAATTTATCTCAATCGCAGGGGAATTATAGTAATGATTATGTTGATTAATTATTATTATTATTCTAATTAATGTTGTTAAAACCGCGTGTCTTTTAATTTCTTGTTATGTATGTGTTTTTCTTAAATATGGGTGGTAATGTATTTTATTTTCTAATTATTTATTACAAGTTACGTAGGTTTAAAATATTTGTTAATAAGTCAACTTTTACATTAATTAGGTAATTAATGTTTAGAAATTAATTACCAACGGTTTTGAAAAAAATTATAAATGTGACTATAAATGTTAAAGCATCCTTTACTAACATCCATTAATCAAATCACAATATTTCATCCCATTACACAAATTTGAAACAACATGGCAATGAAGCCTAATTTTATCAACAACGAAGAACAGCTTACACAAACAATTGCAGATGATGGGAAGGTTCTCGCTGGGCTTCCCGCCGGTCAACACCATTATTCAAAGCATCCCTTGAATATTAACGGAATTAGTGGATTAAGAGGAGTGAAGCACTTAGGCTTGTCAACCAAGCCTCATCATCATCATCATCTTCATACCCTCGTCGGCCTATTACTCACAACTTGGCTGCAACGAGAGATATGCTGAGTTCTACTCTTCCAACCTTATCTCTACATGCAGGTCGTGTCCTTGCATACATTCAATCTATTATTGTAAAATATGAAGTCTATGACCCGGAAGTTAGCGGTATACCAGAGTGGCGTAATTGGTGGCAGGTTGAGAAGCGCTTTTTACTCTTAACCGGGGTTGTTCCGGCTTATTATACATCTTTTGATTTATGATAAATGTTGTAATGTATTTGGTTTAAAATTAAATGAAATGATCATTTTGAAAGTGTTGAGTAATGCTTGTTTGATTTGCTTCCATTTTTTGAACTCCATAGATTAGTCAGTAATCAAGATCAAGATTGCTGCTACATAATACTCATTAACAATGGTTCACCTACAACCGTTGTAAATTTATTCATTAACAATGGTTCACCTACAACCGTTGTAAATTTGTTCATTAATAACGGGTCACCTACAACCGTTGTAAATTTGTTCATCAACAACGGTTCACCTACAACCGGTGTCAATCGTGACGTTCTAACTTCAACGTGGACCGTTTGTAATTGTTTGACCATACGACTCACTATATTAAAAAAATAAATACATGTAAGATATGACCATACGACTCAATATATTAAAAAAAAGTAGATGATATGACAACAGGATTTTTTAAGTCGCGGTGAATATTTCTCAGTATTATTGATTTGACCAATACACGGACTGTTTAGTTGTTTTTTATTGAATCAACGTTGCATTATTGGTGGGTTTGAATCAACGTTGCATTATTGGTGGGTGATTCTATAATTTTAATTTTATTCCAAAATTATGGTCGTTAACCAAGGTACAAATATTGAGAGTCCATGGGTGCAGAAGGATCGTAAGTTGTCAGAAGAAGAAGAAAATAAAAGATTAAGGGAATTGCGTCGTCAACCGAGCTATTTTGAAAGCGAGAAGAAAATGGATACGTTATGAGAAAGGTTAAAGGAACAATGTCCTTTCCATTTCATTAAGTTCCCCCCCTAAACATATAGTTCTTGAAGGTACAGATGATAATTCATCGGCTTTCGAAGTTGGTTTGTCTGAGGATTTGATGGTGGGGTATATATTACCCAGATGCGGTTGGTATGTATCTTCCGTGAGTGAAGCAACAAAAGCTTGGCGTCAATGGTGGTTTAGGTCATCGAAGGTGATGTCGGATTTGGAGGAAAAGACCAGAGTTGAAATAGACTCATACACCATCATTAATGGGAAGAGATATTGTCCATGACGTAGTGTGTTTTGGGTCATTTGATTAATGTATGTTTATTAATTGCTCATTGGGCTGTATTTAGGAAACTAATTAAGGAAAGAAGTTTTTAATATATGCATTAATTACATTGGGTTGTGTATAATTTAGTCTTTAATTTCTATTTTTCCCAACTTGCTATCCCAGTTGCCTTACTCTGAGAGGAACAATATCCGTCACAAGCTTGTGACGGATCACAAATTATCATTTGTGAAGGACATATCCGTTACAAGCTTGTGACGGGCCAAATGTTATTCACTTGAGTAGGTAAAGACAAACACTTTGTGATTCCCTAGACTTGTCTTATCTACACAACTGGGAGATACTTGACCCGTCATAAGCTTGTGACGGATATATCTACACAAGTAGGAGATACTTGATCCGTCACAAGTGAGACTTATTGGTAACGGATAATGTACGTCACAAGAAAGACGCTTTGTAGTAACTTAATACTCCCTCCATTCAACTCCACATTACAAGTTTGCTTTTTCACGTTTGCCAACGCGTGTTTTACGCAGTAAATATCTTTAGCTACGTATGTGCAAAAATTATAAAAGTTAGATATTCTTAATGTACTCCTAAAGACGAATCAAATAAGATCTCACATGAATATATTTTCACTTATATATCGAGAAAAAATCGACATTGAATGTTCACTTGTGAATAGTGTACAAAAGAGAAACTTGTAACGTGAAGTTGAATGAAGGGAGTATAAAATATGGAAGATGCTTATATTTTTTTGTGGGAAAAACTTGACACAGTGAAAGATAAATGACAACGGTTACACACCAACCGTTGTATTATAATGAAAACAATTTCAGGTTTTTAATCAACCGTTGTCATATTGCAAAATAAAGAAGGCGGTTTGACTTAACCCATATTTATTAGTTTCAATTAAATAATTCTTCAACCAACACACATGCAAACCTTCTCCTCGCTCACTTAAAACCCTCGAACACTAAGTTTCCCTAGAACCACAAGTACTCTACATCGTCGTCGCTGTCGCCATCCTCATTGCCTCTGTCGTCCCCTCAGTCATCGCCATACCGGGCCTAGCTTCTCCTCTTTGAAGAGTAATAATAAACCCTACTCCTTCGTCTCGTTACCTTAATGTCTTTATTTTCTTTTTTAGTTGTGATATTATCCCCTAATTATCTTAGATTTGTTGTGTGTTAAACAACACCTATTATTCTAAGTATATTGTATGTTAAACAACACCTATATTTTTAGGTATGTTGTGTGATCATTTATTTGAGACGATGCTCCTGCTGTTGAGTATGTGTCCTCAACAATAGTGCGATCACATTTTAAATCTCATATTAAGAATACACAAGGGATGATTCAATATTTAGTCAACTGATCAACATAAATCGGTAACGATTGGCTGATTAGAGTTTGACGTTACTGTCGTTTGACGGTGGTGATCAGTTGATCCCTTAAGGTCACACGTATAGGACAATTCCCTTAACTGATAAGTTAATTAATTGTATGTCGATACATGTTAATTAAATCCTTAAATTGAACAAATTTTTATCAATGAGTGAGAGTTATATATCATATTATAATGTGATTAAATAAGATTCAATTTAGTAATTAATATGTTATATTACTAAAATTGATTAATGTTTATGAAACATTTTAGATAAGAGTAATTAGTTAGTTATAATTACAAAATATTGTAGATTATATTAACTAAATCTTAAGTGCGTGACCCATTTTATATACATATAATTGTGAATTACTACTTAAGTTGTTAAGTTTAATTAATTGATTATGTAATGATATTTAATTTGTTAAATATGCATACATTATCTAATAAACATGTCATGTGTCACATGTCACACATTATATGACAATTGACAAATTGTGAAAGATAAAATAGAGGTCCATTTTATATGGTAAAACCGGTTTTAAGGGGTTTAGGGTGGTAATGTAGTTGTTGTTTTTATAAAAAAACACAATGATTACTATTACACACCTAAACACTACCCTATTGTTTTTGGGTAAGATCAAAAGGAAAAGCATTTTCCCTTCCCCATGTACCAAAACCGGTCACTCCCCATCCCATATATGAGAATTAGTTCTCTTATTTTTACCTACTCTATGCTCATGAAAAAAACCTCTCATTCTCTGTTCATAAAAGTGTTTATGTGCAAATTTGTTCATTAAATCTAAGAAAAATATATATATTACTATAGTAGTAATATCATGAATATTAGATTTAATATTTTAAGGATACTAATATATTTTACCTAGTTAGTAATTATATTAGTGTTAAGGGTAAGTCTTGGGTGCAACTAAGAGGAGAGTTTCTAATTTGGAACTTTGGTTTTTGGAGGATCATCCTAAAGTTATTAAGCTCAAGAATAAGGTTAGGAAGGTGTCCTACCTAGTGCCTAAATAAATCGGCCCACCATTTTGTAAGGGTAGAATCGTTTTTCTCCTTATTTCATTTATTTACATATTGCATGCAACTAGATCTATTATTCTAAATTAGTGAGTAATTTAGAAACTAATTAGAGGAGTCTAATTAGGGGTTAAAGAACCTAACAAGTGGTATCAGAGCTTTCTTGATGCATGCAAATCGTTTTTTGAGTTTTTTACGAGTTATTTGATGACTAAAATAAAAACAGGAAAATTTGTGTAAATATAGAATATACACGAAATCTTGATGCATGTATACATTCTGGTCCTAAAATGTTTTAGGTCATTTTAGATGATTTATGGAATTTTATTGCTCATTTTTATAATTTTTTGGATAATAATAACATTTTCATGAGTAAAATGGTTATTTAATAACTAAAAATAGTTATATGTTGTTTCTAGCCACGAAATTTTAATATGATCTCACATGCATATTTTACTTATTATATGTAAAATTTGAAGTTAAGGTGATTAATTTTGCACGCTTTATGATTTTAATGGTTTAAATGGAATAAATCGAGATTATATAAGCTAAAAAATAGCTAAAACGAAATTTATGGCATGAAACTTTTTCCTAAAGTTGCAATCATATTTAGAACATCAGATGTGAAAAAGAAAAGTTAATTTTTTTAATTTTGTGTGGTTATTGATTTTTATGTGATAAAATCGATAAAAGGCAACTTTGTTAGTCATAAAATTAAATTCGAAATGTTTGGTTGGATTTATGTTTTTCCAGGATATAGAAATTATTCTAGTATATTCAAAAATTTAATTTTGAATTTTTTCATAACTTTTGTGATTAATTTGGAACTAAGTTGTAAAAATTATGATTTATGCTATTTATTCATGAAATAAATTAAAAAAGCTTTGGGAGCAATTTTTATTGAATATTTGGGATCTTGGTCATATTCCAGAATATAAAAAATTTTATTTTGAATGTTTCCAAATTTTTAAGATTCATTGGGAATTATTTCTTAATGGTTAAGATTAATAAGATTATAATGAGCAATAATGTAAAACCAAGTTAGATTATTGTTAAATCTTTGTGTAGACTAATATTTGAGTCCTAAGACAGTTAGCGTAATTAACTTGGGCCTAAATTTGATTTAAGTATTATTTTGTGATTTTAATAAGTTAAAAGTCACACATTTCCATAAAACCAAAGCGTTATACGATATAATCTAGTAAGGCGATTTGGCACATTCATTTTTGCATGTTGAATACAGATATAATGCTGCATATTTTTATAGATGTATATCATTTAAATTTATGTAATTTTGAATCATGTAATTTGTCTTAATATGGCCTTAGTTTTTAATTGGTATTACCCGTAATGTGAGAGAATATCGATTCTATTGTAATTTTAATGTGATTTCGCATCACCGTTTTGTAATTTAATAGATTTAAATTTTTATTACAAATGTATAATAGGATATGCTATGTATTTTTTATTTTTATTTTTTTTGTAATTCCGGAGTTTCCTAAAGACGGAGCCATTTGGAAAGGAAATCCGATCAAGACGGTGTTTCCTTGGGAGGCGTGTCACATGAAGTTCAAGGGACCAAAGGAGTTGGTTTCCGAATATGTAATAGATTATTGGATTTTCTATTTTAGGAAAGGCCATACTAGGAAATTACTTTTCTTGACATGTTCTATTTTTATATATTTGCATGCATGCCAAATCGCCATAACATCACATGCATATCTTTTATATCGAATCTTCAACCTTGTCAATTATAATTAGCGATAGATCACTAATTTTGTTCACTTAAAAGAGATAGATAATAAATTGACAAGACCTTCACATATCTAAAAATTGAGACTTAGCCTTACCAAATAGTAGGAACTCATGAATCCCAATCTCATTAGGGGTACAATACGGTATTGAAATATTATACCGGGGTGCTTTCTTTTAACGTTGGGTAAGTGGGGTAATAAAATGTTATTATATTTCAAAATTTTGTTTATCTCAACGGAAGTATTAGAGGGACCGTTGTCTCAATAGGTCCGGGCTAAAGACGAACTTAACGTAATTTCATCGACCGAGAGTTCTAAGTGAAGAATCGGTTAAACGAGTTAACCCACCAAATTGTATAAGTAAAGGTTGTAGAGGGACGGTTGTCCCATAATCGAGCTAGTATGAATTTGAGTCTTGGAATCGTTTATATAATTGGGTGGAGGTCATTATATAAATGCTAAAACTTGCTAAAAGTTTTCATATATTACGATGAATGTTAGTTTTCCCACTATTTTTGTGTTTAAATTTGTTCTATATCTTTGCTCCTAGACATATACGATGTCATTTTGATTTTAACTTATGTCTCCATTAAACCACTATAGCTAAAGACAAATACGATCTCTTTTCTAAAGGCCTCAATTGAACCGTTTAAATAAGGCATGGACTAGCTCCATAGGAATCGTCCTATTCCATAGAACTCCATAGGAATTGTCATATGTCATATAAGATTAGCATCTTAAATTCCTAACATACCTATGTATGATTTCTTGTGAAAAGTATGAATAGAAGTGATGATTAGTCAAAATATGTTTTGATGATATCTTTTATGCATCCAGGGTTTAAAAGTCTTATTGCTCAACCTAAACACTTGTCATCAAGCACTTAATTAGTTAAGAACATGACAATGTTAAATTGGTAAATTAATTTGTTAGAAATTTTGATTAACCAAATACCACAATAGAGTTAACCCTTGTGAAGGATTAACTAGGAATTAATATGAAGATGAGTCTTCATCGAGTAGAAATTCTTGAAGTGGAGCGATAAGAAGTAAGCACCTATCTTAATTGTGAAGGATAGAACTAGGCTTAAAGCAGAAAGTGTTAGACACTAAAATAGACACAAAACCCAATTAAGTAAAGATCAAGGAAGTTGGTCGTGTGACTACAACATATTCCTTCTTGAGCATCTATGACATTGACATTGCATTCTTTCTAATTACCACATCATGAGTATTTGATACAAATTTGTGGATTTCATCATATTCGGCATTATCGTGTGACGACTAGCAAGAATGTTGTAATGTGCTCATTTTAGTTTTGTATTTAGAAATGTACCTCAATAATTGTTATGATGTACACTAACTCTAAATAAGAATATAATTCAAGTTTTGTATAAAACGCAAAGGGTTTCACTATTACACAATTAAAACAAGCGTTGTGCCCTTACATACCACGATTAAGTTTATGGTAATACCATACAAATCAAGGTAATTATATTCAAACTAGAAATCACATGTCATATATACAAGACTCAAGTAGGTGACCCCAATCATTTCTCAATTCTCGATTGAAAATCGCATTTAGAACCTAGTTTTGACTAGTGTCCCAAACCACTTGATTGGGAATCTCTCGGTGTGTGCGAATCTTTTATTCAAAGCAAGATAATTCATGATCTTCTTCTTGAAAAGGATTATGAATAGAGCAATATATTCGCCCTATTTACACTTTGAAGTATATGGTCGAATACAATTTCAATCAGAAAAGGTTATTACTTCTTCATCTCTTTTACCAACGAACTAGGTAGATACTTGGTATCCACTTAATGACGTAAGAAGAGAAATTCTTTGAATAAGTTCAATGAATTTTTAAAAGTATCAAACCCTAGAGATTATAAAACCAAAGTATTAGTACTTTGTTAAGGTAAGGAACAATAAAGTAATGATTTTGATTTGCAATAAAAGGAGTGTGATATGGTATCACAAGTTCACCTTCATAAGTACATAATATTAGATAAGGTGTGTTAGAAAGTGACAAAGAATCCTATATAATATGATTGAATCTTGACAATAGAGTTGGAGGTAGTTTCTATTAAAAAATTTGTCTGGCATTTAAATTTTCCACTAAAATAAAACATAACTAAAGCAATCATCTACATTTCATATGAGATATGGTTAGGCATGGTGTCATTTCCTTAGTAGTTATGTTAACTGAGAAATTAAAATCGAATCTTTGTGAAAGATACTATATAACCATATAGTTCATTCGTTAGTACTCAAGAAGGACTAAAGATATGAAGCTAAATGTTTGAAAATAATTGTTGGATTTATGTGCAATGAATTACACAAAAACCATATTCTAAACACATAAGGATGGTTGGAGAACCATCTTGGCTATGATTATTTGAGGAGTAAATCTGTGAGAAACGTTCTAGGCAGTTGAACAATGAGAAATATACAACAGAGATTATATTGTCAATTGATCATCATTTATCGGTAACGATTGGCTCACTAGAGTTTGACGTTGCTGTCGTTTGACGGTGATGATCGGTTGATCCCTTGACTACACTTGCATCTATGAGATATGCAAGAAGGATGAATCCCAAACACTGTGAGGACAGTGGGAGCTATCCTAAGGCAAGAGAGCCTATGTCTATATTAGATCTAAACACGTACTCAAAAGGTTTTATAATTCAAGATTATAGATAACGAAGGGAAATATATATAATGAGGTTAAGTAAGATGCAAGATATTGCTAAAACTTGTTAATCAAGGCCTTCTCATAGGCTTAACATGATATGTCATGCCATTTTAATTGAATTGAAATGTACGGTTATATACAAAATTAAAAATGGATTATAGATTATGTAGTAACTAGTATTGGTGCCCGGTTTCGCCCGAGCTATCTCTACTTAACATTAATTTTTTTTTCATTAAATAAAATTACTTAAAATTGCATAACCCATTAATTTATCATTAATATATTTTTCTATGACATATCCTAAAATTACGATGAAATAATTTTTTTGACAAATTCACTACACCCGCTATTAATATCTTACTCTTATTAATGAAACATAGTAATAACATTTCACTACTTGCTCGTACTCATTGTTACTTTCACTACTCCCGCCGTAATTATTATTACTGTTACTACTGCCGCATTAATATTCATAATTTCACTACTCCCGCCGTAATTATTGTTACTTTCACTATTGCCGCATTAATATTGATTATGTCACTAATCACGTTGTTGTTTCTACCACTTTCACTAATCTCGCTGATAATATTGTTACTTTTAGTATTCAAATGAGTGATTACTATCATATAACTATATTCAATGTTACTACAATTCTTTTCTTTACTGACGAAATTACTTTTACTACGCAGGCATGCAATTTTAAAAGGATTATATATTTATATAAATATAGCACATATATGCATTAAATCAAATCGAAAGAATATGCAATATTATACATTATGGAATCTAACTTGAATTATTTATAACCTAATTATATTATATTTTTGTATATTAAATAATTAACATTTCTATACATCTAATAAACTATAAAGTTTAATAAAATTGTATAGATTTTAATTTAATATATAATTTTATGATGTTAATAATTAATACCATAAGTGTGCATGTTTATACTAATTAATTATTTTATTTTAAGGAAATTGACCATCTTCTAGTTTCCTTAAAATTGACCATTTTAATTAATTATTTTATTTTAAGGAAATTGACCATCTTAACTAATTATTTTATTTTAAGGAAATTGACCATGTTTTAGTCTCTTACAAATATTTAAGAAAATTACCAAGCTTCTATATAATTTAATTTTAACCCAAACTATATAATATTTGCATTGAGATCCCTTAATCGGGTCCGTTACACAGTGCTAGTGATTTAAAACTATATAGTATAATTAATTTGTATAACTTTCTTTAATTACATTAAAGTCCCTTGGTTTCTGGATTTAATATACAGTATTGATTGATATTGTATTAGTTTTACATTTCTGATAATGCATTCATTGTTTGAGTTTTATTTTAAACTCTTTAATTACTTTGTTATATACAAATAGGTTATAAGGACAACGTTGAACCCTATTAAAGTGAACTGGATTAACATAGTATAGGCCCCTAGTTGCTTATATGAGGTGACGTCTCCAAGTGACTAGAGTGTGAGTCGATTGATGGCAAGTTCAAGTGCCATAGGGTCATAAAAGATGACTAGTCGATCACATAGGTAGACTGTCTGGGACACTCTGTGTGGACACGTGCCACGGGGGCGCTTGGGACAAGCTTTTGCATTTGTGGAGTCACCACCAACTTTTATGGGAAATTGGAACCGTTCGAATACCTCGTGTCATATCAAGACACAAAGTAATGACATGAACACTAAGAACTCGTTACCCTTAGCATTCTATGTCTAGAACGACTCTCGTGAATGCCAATGAACACGGATGTTCACAGAGATCTGGAGTAAGGGGTGAGGGTACGTATTAGGAAGCTATTTAATCGAACACCTAATCCCGCCCGCCTCGACAACGGCCTCTACCAATGATTAGGGAAATCGTTTGTATTTGATACGTTGTCGATTATATGCATGCAATGCAACATCCAATGTTTTGATCCTAACATGTGAAAATTAACTAAGTCGGTGAATAAATAATTAGCACTTATTAATGTCAAATTAGGATTTAGAATTGATTATATGTGAAACAAATAAACATCCATAATAAATAGAAGAAATAAATAACGATAATGGAAATTATAAAAAATTCCAATTATTTAATTGATTTACGTCAAAAATATACTTAAGACGGACAATTTGAAGAAAAAAAAGGAAAATAAATAAGGTTGGAAAATATGGACAGATTAAGGGTGATATTACGGTTAATATTCAATTAATTACGTAACTAAAGGATTAGTCAAAGCGAGAACGGAAATTCAAGGACATAACTCATCCCGGAACAGGCGTAGCATTGTTGCGTCCCTTGGAAGAGGCGCAGCTAGCCAGCTATCACTGCGTCTGTTCCTAGGGTGAGCTCTGGCTGTGAAGTCAAAACTGCTGGTTTGTTAATGTTTGTTGGTATATTTTAATGATTGATTATCGATATTCGACTCAAGTGAAGGTGATTTAACATATTAATTACATATGAAGCCGTCATAAAAGCGATAAACACGAATTAAGACGGTAAAAATTGATTAGAAACGAATTACAAACGAATTAGAACGAATTAGGTTTAATACGAAGGCGGAAACGAATTTGAAAGAACTTGATAAACTGGAAATAAATGATAAAAATATGTACAAAGGACGAATTCCAGAAACTTGATATGAACGAATCGAGCTTCTAAAATCCGGGTTTGATTTTATGACAAAAACCCGCAAATATTTTTTATAAGGGATTTAAGTCGTGATATAAGCATGATTATTAAAAATTATGTATTAAAATTTATTTATTTATTTATGAAGAAAGAAAAGAAAATAAGAAAGTGTGACAAAAGAACGAAAACAACAGAAAACCCGAGGAAGAAGAAGAAGAAGAGCAGAAACAGCGGCAGCCTCTGGAAAAGGCGCAGCAGATGATGCGACTCTTCGAAGAGGCGCAGCTATTGCTGCATTTCTTCTCGACGTCTTGTTACTGCTGATCCGTAAAAACGGTTTGATACAAGGGTTTTAGAAGTCGGTTTTAAGCATAATTTTGACGTAAATCTTACAATAATGAGTACAAAAATAAAATACAATAAAAAAGATGGGACCCTCAGACTTACATGTTTGACGAAACCAGATTAACTAAGTCAACGTTTAGTGATTGCTCGACTCGAATGTATGTAGAAAGTGACTCGTTAGAGGATTTAGATTAAATTGATTGATGTGTAGTGGTCAAATTGGTCGGTCATGCAACGTGACTGGAACTCAGAATGATCTGAGCTTACGTGGTCGATTGATCAAGCACGTAGGCGTCGAAAGCTTAGAGCACGGTCTTAGAATGCAAAGGGAGAAGAGAAGGGCGGACACTCGCGTGAAAAATATGTGGAACGAAGGTCCCTATTTATACTAAAAAATATGAAGAGTTATGGAATGACTCAAACTTTGGAAAGAAATCATGAAAAAAATCTGAAAATAGGCAAAAATGAGCTGCGAAAGAGGCGCAGGAACTACTGCGATCCTTCGAAGAGGTGCAGCATCTGCTGCGTCATTTCCCCAGAGGTTTCCTCCTGCGGAAGAAAGAATTCCGCGTTTCTTTTAGGGAACTGCGGTGGATCTCTACTTCCTTATTTCGTAAAATAAGATTTATGGGATATATTTTACCAAAAGATATAAAATTAAATTATGGAATAAATATCTGGAATATTCTAGGACATTCCGACTCGGCATTTTAAACGGTTTCTTAGAAAATGAAGCGGTTTTTTGCCCGGACTCCAAATGAACTCTAATTACTGTCAAAATGACCAAGGGGTAGACACAAGTATTTGAGCTATCACTTGACGATAAATTTATGGACTGTCATAAATCATTCCGCGTACCAAACATGCGGCCCAATCATCACCGGGTGGTTGGCGGGAGGTGCAGAAATGAGGTATCTACAAAGCCCCCACTTTGACTGAGGCTTGGACAAGGCAAAAGTCAAAGTATAGCCATCAGGTCAATCGAAGATTACAACCTGATGACTATGGCGACGCGAGGCGACTCAAGGGGTCTGAGCCAAGGACCTGTCGTCGGGAACATTTTAGAGTCTGTCGACTTCGGGGAGGGTCGTTTAAAGTCCATTGGACTACATAAGAAAGCTCGCCAGCCATAAGAAGAAACCATACCTGAGACACCCCTGGGTGAAACGAGACTGAAGGCGCTTCGACAAAACTCTTTGGTCAGAAGATAACTTGATGTCTGAAGGCATTAGGGGTTACAGGGATTCTGAAGGTTACTGAAAAGACTATCTGAAAGTTGTCTTAAACAAATAATATTGAGAACAGCAGGACGTCGGTAGAAACTGCTGGGGGAATTTGCTTACGTCGGTCTCAAGCGAACTCTCGTCGGGGAATATGCTGATGATTCTGTCTGGATTGAATCATTTCTGGGAATCTGCTAGTGTCTGCTTCCAAACAAACTCCATCTCTCGAGAAGTGCAATCGGCTGTCATGAACTCTCGTTGGATAAAAAGAAATATTGATAAAGGTGTGTCTAAAAACACCGTCAAGGTGGCTTGACTGATAATGGCGCGTCCTAAGCACCGCTGGAAATCCGCTCGTTGTTGCAAGTGAAATCCCGATAAAAGAACCATGCGGGGAGATAAAACATCCTGACGGTTGTGTAGTCCACCTTGGCAAAATATACGGGCCCGAACAAAAATAAATGCCCAAAAGAACCAAATATATGACATAAGGTGTTGGAGAAGAGGCGCACCAAAGATGGCCCGACAAATAACCAACTTATAACCAACATTACACTTCAAATGGAGGATCGATCAACAAAGATACCTTTAGGGATATGGGAGGATGTGCCCGTGAGAATTGGCTAATTCTTCATCCCGGTAGACTTTGTCATTGTAGACATGGAGGAGGATTCCAACATTCCTATCATTTTAGGAAGACCTTTCTTGCATACCGCGGGAGCGGTAATTGATGTGAAACATGAAGAGTTCACACTTGAAGTGGGGGATGAGACAATCACTTTTAATCTTGACAAAACAATAAGAGCTCCCCGACAACATGAGCCATGTTTCAAGGTCAATCACTATAGCCGAGAAAGAGATAGGAAGAAGTTAGAATCTCTATGCAAAGATCAAGCTATGGGTAAAGAATCACTACCCATATGGAAGAATAAAGTGGATAACCTTCAAGATACTCTATCCGGAGAGCAAGGAAATTTCCTCAACAATGAGGGCTTGAATAGCTCATCACCAATCATGACAAATAATGATGAAGGCCTCATTGGCCATGACAACAAGGAAGACGAGTTGCTCTTATCAACTCATGATACCATTGGGGAACAAGCTAGTGAAGTTTGTGGTCTATGAGATGACGAATTTAAAGGATTAGTCAATCCCTACATTGGCAATGCTATGACCTTAGACCAAGGCTTTGTTGATCCTTGTCATCACTTTGACATGGGTCACCACCGTGAAGAACACAATGTGCAAAAATATGCAAGATCTTTATAATGAAAATGAACAAGCCTTCGACTACCTCTACAAGGTGTTGAGCAACATCAACAACACCATGGCTATGCCCCCTTGACATCTCATTCAAGAATGAGAGTTTGATGGAGTCCTCCCTAAACCACCATTTGTAAATATTCTAACCCTTTAACTAGCATTTTATTTCCTTTATTGCATTTTTGTCACTTTTGGATTTGCAATTTCATACTTTGATCAAGACTTTAAACATGAGAGAAAGTGAGGGAGGTATTCTAATGTGTTTTGATGTGTAGTGTTTAATCTAGTGTGGCGATAGAAAATGCCTAGGCAAACCGAGCCTTTGTAGTGCACCCACAATGTTGAACAAAGGAATGAAGAAAGGATGATACGGGAAAAGGAGATTCCCACGGGCAGAACTGAGCTCGTTGGTGTAGAAGAGAATCCGAGCGTCCCAGGAGGGAATCCGCTCGAGCTGCTGACAATCCGGGCATCCCAGAGAGCATCCGAGTATCTTGGCCTTAGGACGCGGGTTTTTGGGAATGCTGGAATTGAAGAAGGGGTCTGTTACGAAATCTACACAGATCATAGACAAGACGTCTGTCCCAGGCCTTGATTCGATCGTCTTAGCAAGGATCTGCGCATCCTGGCCCGCTTCAAAAATTTAAGTTCACACTGTTTGTAAATCCGAGCGTCCCCTGCAGAAATCCGCTCATCTTGGCAAGGATCTGCGCGTCCTGGCCCACTTCAAAAATTTAAGTTCACGTTGTTTGTAATTCCGAGCGTCCCCAGGAGAAACCGAGTGTCCCCTGCAGAAATCCGCTCGTCTTGGCAAGGATCTGCGCGTCCTGGCACGGGTTGGAAATTCCAGAGCACACTGACTGAGGATCCGAGCGTCCCCAGCTGAAGTCGCTTGTCCCCTGCTGCTACTTAGCCAAAACACGGGATTCAGCCTCCTTCCCCAATTCATTTCTATCTTTTACAAACACAAACACACACCCTTTATCCCTCAAAACCCTCAATCCCCTCATTCAAAAACACAAATTTCTCAACCAAATTCAACACCATCAAAACAAAACTTCCTCAAATCAAGATTAAACTACTCCTTTATCAACAAAAGACCATCTACACTTCAAAATCCTCACAAATTAAATCAATTTTCTAGGGCTTGGGTACAAATTCGAAAATCCTAAAATTGATTGGGAATTGATTGAAGCTTAAGGAAATAACGAGCATTCAAGCACAATATTGGTTTGTTGATACAAATTTGACAAGGAGAACAACATGGCAAGACAAAAGGTGGAAACAAGGCACCCAAAACCTCAAATTTATCCAAAAGGCAACAAGCTCTTCTTGCCTTAAAAGCTTTGGTAGTGCATCAACCAAGGGTGTAAATCCAAGCAATTGCAACTCCTATTGAGGAAGCTACTCCTACTCCGGTTATTGAACAATTGCAAAATTTTCCGGAGGTAACTTTCTTAACCGATGCTCATAGGAATGCATTTTTATCCCTTACTAAGAAGACCATTATTGCTACCAAGTTCATATGTCAAGATGCCTTAGGCAAATTGGGTGTGCTTGGGAGAACTAAGACATTTTTCGAGTCCATGAAATTTATTACTCTCTTTGAAATGCAAGAATTGACTTACCCTTCACTCACCATGGAGTTCATAAGCTCTTTGAAGGTGCTTAAGTTAGAGGCTCGAAAATATGTCGAATTCCGCCTAGAAACCAAGAGTAGAAGGATGACTTTGGGTGAGTTTGGTGAAGTGTTTGGTCTTCCACTACATTATCATTATACGAAGAAGCCTTTAAAATATGATACCGCGCCCCTTTTGAAAGCGATTACTGGGCGAAAGTTTGACTCTTTTCGGGAGTGCCATGTTCTTTATGTTCACCATCCGTGCATAAGAGTGTGGCATAAATTTGTGGGCAATACTTTGATTGCAAGAAAAGGCACCATCACTTTACCGAGCTCGATTTTGTCTACCTTGAGTCTACCATGAATATCAATAAAAAGTTCACCAAATTATACAACATACTTCAACTCTTACTTGATCGGTGGCTTGAAATTGATAATGGTAAAGAAGGAGCGGCGTTTATTGTCAATGGAGGCTTAGTAACATGGTTAGCCAAACACTTTAACCCAGATTTCAACAAAGACAAGACATATAAACCGGTTAAAGGAGGCAACCTTCTTGATATGGCCACTATGATCAACAAATTCCATTGGGTCAAGAATGATAATCTTGACAACAAGTATGAGTGGCTCACCAAAGAAGATAAGTCCTTCATCTTGCCTAACAAGATATGCCGCATCAACGTCCGAAGTCTAAGCTACCTACTACCCGTCTCCGATGAAGCCGAGATGATTATGAAGCAACATAGGGAATCGCATGCCAAGCCCTTCTCCTCCTCCATTGTGGCTCCACCATATCCATTTGCCTACCCAGAATTCACACCAAGTGGCACGAATGTCGTGGTGGGCAATGACTACTTGACCCAACTATTGCAACATATGCATAAGAAAGCTCATGGAGATCAGGTCAATGCTTATCGAGCTCAATATCCGCCCCTCCGTAATTTAGCTAGGCAAGGACTATTTGATCTTACATGTCCTTTGCCTAGTTGGGCGGATAGGGAGGTATTCTTCCCAAGTGCTTCTAGAGATGCCAACATGGATAGTCGAGTTGATAAGGGGAAGGGGATTGTTGTTGATGACGGGGAAGGTAGTGACTCTTGCCAAGAGGAAGAAGAGGAAGAAGAGCAAAGCTCAAGTGATGATGATGATTAAGCCTCCGGATCAATGGAGGAAGATGATGATGAAGATGATAATGATGATGATAGAAATGATAGTGATGAGGATGTCGCAATGAGCGACAATTGAGGATTGACAAGCTTTTGGAGGATGCCACAAGTGCGGGGTTGACAACCCATTCCATTGTGAGTTTCCTACACCTTTATGTCTCTTGGTTTCAAAATTTTAATCTTGATCATTAGTTTTGAGTCCTAGCAACATTCAAAGGACTCCTACCTCGGTCCCATTAAGGTGTCTCATTTTGTTCCCACTTTTGAAAATCCAAAATGACAATTAGTTTCATGCATTGCATACTTGTGCATGAACTCCCCCACTTTCACACTAGAAATAGTGTCTTACTCGGTTTGGGGAAGTTCAAACACAAGCATTGGGAGTTAATCCAAATTAGATCTCCAACCAATAAAATCATGCATCATATAGTGTAGCTTAGAATGCATCACTTGTATATATGTCATATAGTTTGCATATTAGTGTAGAAATCATGCATTCTCATTTAGCTTGCATAATTTCCTATCATATTGGCCATTGAGGACAATGCCCGTACTAGTGTGGTGATGAGAAATTCTAACTTGACTTTTAAACCAAAATTTATAAAAATTGAAAAATTTTGAAAATTACAAAAATATGTTCTTTTATTTCACAAAAACAAAAACCATAAAAACTTGAAAAATTTGAAAAAACCAAAAACATGTTCATTCCTTTATAGTGTAAAATTGTATATTTTGTATATACTTGTTTGTTTGTTTGTTTGTTTATCCTTCTTTCACATTTATCGACTACGCCACATCAGAGACATGAGGATTATGAAGACCGCATGGTATGATCTTTCCAATCTCTTTTTTCCTCTCTATGTTAATGACTATGTGGCTTTATTTTGGTTGATGCGGTATACACCCATGTGATTGTAGGAGTTGCATTTAGCTTATATGACATACTAGTTGATAGAAGCATTTGCATTAGGTTGTATAAATGTTAGTTGTATCATGGCATGTAGTTGCATTTTAGGAAAATTTTTGTGAAAACATCTATTTGGGAAACTTGACAAGTGTATATAAGGCCCTTGTAGATACTTTTTCTTCTTGAGACTTTCCTCACTAGAATGCTTCTAAAACACCCTAAGATGTGTCATGCTAGTATCTTTTGACCCATAGATTAAGGCCCGGTCAAGAGTACCTTGTGGTGTGATAACTCCTTGGCTACCGTTTATTCCAAGGTGACCTTTGAAACCATGCAACCATCTTCCACATCTATCACATTTTGTCAACAAAAGGGAATGGGCATAAAAACATCAAATTAAGTTCAAGCATTGAAATAAAAATTAAAAAGTTTGCAAAATACATCAAAGAATAGAGGAGCAAAAATAGACTCCTATGCTTCAAATATAAGCACCCTCCTTACAAATTAGGGTGACATTGAAAACGTTCAAAACAAAATGCAAAAAGTTGAAAATTATCAAGCATCAAAAGCCAAACATCAAGAAATGGCAAAAAGAAATTGTTCTCAAATGTCAAATACCACAAGAAATTGGGGGGGAATAACAACATCAAAAGCAAACTCCCATATGAAACTTAAAACACATTGATCCCTTTATCCATTGAACCCAATTTTATGCATGGTGGAGAGGGGACGACCCTTCTCCTTGTCTAGGCAAGAAGGGGAATTCCGCGATCCTACAGTGTTTCTAACACCATAAGGAGTCTACTCTTGACAAAAGCATTTAACGATTGAGGACAAAGGTACCCTAGCTTGACACAACTTGGAGGTGATTTATTGGTATCCTCCTAGGCTTAGTAGCTTGAAGAAACCATATCTATAATGGAGTGTGTACCCTTATATTGTTTCCCTTGTAGATAATTTCCGCCACTTAGATGAGGAAAGTGGCTATTTATTTTTGTAGATGCATCCATTACTTGTTTTGTATGCTTAATGCTTGGATGTATCGCCATTTTGGCAAGCCCCACCTTGCCTTGCAAGAAGGCATCCTACCTCACAGTTGTCTTGTTGTGAGTTGAAGGAGCGGAGTGAGACCCGCTAAGTGTCTCATATCGGTTATATTAGTAGGATAGTTTAAATAAAGGTCCTAGTCTTAGTCACCTCTTTACTCGGGACGAGCAAAAGTTTGGTTTGGGGATGTTTGATGTGACTCATATTTGAGCACATTTAGTCCCGAATTAAGCCCGTTCTCATGCTTTATAGCTGGTCGGTTTCTCACTTGGAGATTTAGTTTTCGGTTACTTGTCGTTAGGAGCACCTAGACCAAAACAATATTTATAACTTCACAAACAACTCTAATATTAGTAAAGAGGCAAGTAAAGGTCGGATCCCAAGGGACGGGTATTGATGTAGGATTTTCGATTCCAAGTAGCGGTGTCTAGGGGTGTCACGATTTGGGGTTCAGATGAGAAGATTACTAAAATAAATAGCAATAAAAGTAAACAAGCAAGATGATTAAAAAGAGATGTAAACAATTGATAAAAACCACTAGGGTGTCATGGGGTCATAGGGGATTCATGGGAATTGATCATACAAACATATTCTCAAATTATAAGCAAGCAATTATTGTTGTGATGGATTGAGTTGGTTTATATCTTACAATCCTAGGAAGGTTTGGGTCCCGGAGCCGAATCGATTAGATTGTACAACACCTACAAGTCGACTTAATCCTCCCTACCCAACTATATGCATGGTCTAATGAGACTCGAGTTGGTTTATGTCTTACAAGTCTCATTGAAAAGGTAAGTGATGGGTAAAAAATGCAAGGATTCATAGGCTCGCATTTCATCAAACATAACATGTGCATAAGTTGAGATCACAACAAGCAAGCAAATAAACTATGAAAACATATTAAATTAAGCATGAATCATTCCCCATGTTGGTTTCCCCTAATTACCCATTAACCCTAGTTAAGGAAACTACTCACTCATTATCAAGTTTAGCATGTTAACAAGGTTGTCAATCACATTAACAAAGCAAAACATGATGAATAAATGAAGATGATTAACAATAATTAAAAAGGGATTAAGAGAATTATACCTAGTAATGATTCCAATAATAAAGCAAAGAATAATAGAAGTACTTGATGATTGATTGGAAGGTTGTCAATCCCCCAATAATAACCCAAATAGTCTTCGATTACCCAAAATAAAAGATGAACAAAAGAGAAATTAAGGAAATGAGATTTGTATTAAGACTTGATTAGAAGTTGATTACAAGATTAAGAAGAGATTAGAATGATATAAACTACACTAAGGGTTGATAAGAAGAACATAATTATCTAATTTAGACTAATGGGGTATTTATAGTGGGGATTAGGTACACAAATTAGGGTTTACTAAGGGCTTAAATGACTATTAAGTCCTTGAGGAATCGTTCCTCTCAAAGGAGATGCCGGTCTCCTTTTTGCCGGTCTTTCATAAATATGCGCATCTTTCATGGAGGGAAGAAAAGGTCGTGTGGGCCTGTAAGAGAATCCGAGCGTCCAAGGTGTCGGGACGGGCGGATTTCCTGGTGGCTGGACGAGCGGATTGATAGGCTGGATGGGCGGATTGTGGCGTTGTTGGACATGCGTCCCTCTGACAAAGACGCTCGGATTCCTCACGTCTTGGACGGGCGTCTTGCCTAGTTGGACGGGCGGATTGTGTCACAGCTTTCTTTTCTTCTTTTCTTCTTCCAATAATCCTCCGGGATTAAGTCGGGGATGCAAGGATTTCTTCATCATTGCCTATCTACTATAATATGTACAAAGGCCTTCGAGTCTTCTCTTCTCTTTGATGCTTGGTCATTATATTCGATCAATTTAGCTCTATTTTGTCATGAAAATGAAAGGTTTGCACTCCTCTCCTACCAAGGAAACAAAACCTCAAAGAATATGCAAAACAAAGGACTAAAGATAGTAGATGACCCAATTATGCACTAAAAAGCATAGGAACGAGGCTAATTCGGGGACTAAATATGCTCAAATAATGGTCACATCAAATATCCCCAAACCGAACCTTTGCTCGTCCCGAGTAAAGAGGTGACCAAAACTAGGACCGTTATTTAAACTAACCTAATAGCATAGCCGATATGAAACAATTAGCGGGTCTCACTCCGCCCCTTCAACTCACAACAAGACAACAATGAGGTAGGATGCCTTCTTGCAAGGCAAGGTGGGTCTTGCCAAAATGGCGACACATCCAAACATTAAAGCACACAAAATCAAGTAATGGATGCATCTACAAAAGAATAGCCACTTTCCTCATCTAAATGGCGGAAATTATCTACAAGGGAAGCAATTCAAGGGTATACACTCCTTCATAGATGCGATTTCTTCAAACTACTAAGCCTAGAAGGATACCAATAAATCATCTCCAAGTTGTGTCAAGCTAGGTTTTCTTTGTCCTCAATCGTTAAACGCTTTTGTCAAGAATAGACTCCCTATGGCGTTAGAAACACTGGAGGATCGCGGAATTCCCCTTCTTGCCTAGACAAGAAGAAGGGTCGTCCCTTCTCTGCATGCACAAAAGTGGATACGATGGATAAAGGGATCGATAGTATTTGAGTTTAATTTTGGGAGTTTGCTTTGTTGTTGTTTTTCCCCCCAATTTGTTGTGGCATATAACATTTGAGAACACTTTCTTTTGCCATTCTTTTGATTTTTGGTATTCAATAGTTGACAACTTTCAACTTTTTGCATTTTCTTTTGAACATTTTCAAAGTCACCCCATATGTAGTGAGTGTGCCTTATATTTGAAGCATAGGAGTCTATTTTTGCTCCTCTTTTCTTTTGATGCATTTGCAAACTTTTTCTTTTCTTGAACTCAAATTTTTGAACAATTTCTTTTTTGTGCCCATTCCTTTTGATGACAAAATGTGGTAGAACATGGATGAATGATGGTTGCATGGTTTCAAGGGTCACCTTGGAATAAACGGTAGCCAAGGAGTTATCACACCACAAGGTATTCTTGACTAGGCCTTAATACATGGGTCAAAAGATACTAGCATGACACATCCTAGGGTGTTTTACAAGTATTCTAGCAAGCAAAGTCTTAAGAAGAAAAAGCATCTAGTAGGGCCTATATACACTTGTCAAGCTTCCCAAGTAGACGGTTTCACAAAAATTTTCTAACATGCAACTACATGCCATGATGCAACTAACATTTATACATCCTAATGCATATGATTCTACCAACTAGTATGCCAAATAGTCTAAATGCAATTCCTAAGATCACATTGATTTTACCGCATCAATCAAAATAAAGCCACATAGTCATTAACATAAAGAGGAAAAGGAGATTTGGAAAGATCATACCATGTGGTCTTCAATATCCTCATGTCTCGGATGTGGCGTAGTTGATTAATGTGAACAAGGATGAACAAACACAATATATATACAAATAATATATACAAGACTACACTACAAAGGAAATGAACATGTTTTTGGTTTTTTCAATTTTTCAATTTTTATGGTTTTTCGAAGTTTTTGATTTTTTTGGATTTTTGAATAAAAGTCAAGTTAGAATTTCCCATCCCCACACTAGTATGGGCATTGTCCTCAATGGCCAATACGATAGGAAATTATGCAAGCATGATGCATGATTTCTAAACTAAATGCAACCTATACTAAGCTACACTACATGATGCATGGGTTTTTGTTATGGCGGAGAGCGTAATTTAAATTACCTCCCGATGCATATGCATGGACTTCCTCAAACCAAAATAGACATTATTTCTAATGTCTTGAATTTCGGGGTAATTCATGCACATGGAATGCAATGCATGAAACTACAAATTGTCATTTTGGATTTTTCAAGTGGGAACAATAAAAAGAGCACCTTAATGAGGCCAAGGTGCTAGTCCTCCATGTTGCTAGGACTCCACAACAAATGATCAAAATACAGTAAAGAAAACAAAAGAAATAGACAAACCATAAGAGGGGTAAATGAATGTAGGAGCCTCCAAGGTTTGCTAATCCTCCATCATATCATCATTATCATCATCTTCCTCCATAGAAGTGGAATCATCTCCACTCCCACTTTCACTTCCTCGCTCTTCCTCACTTTCTGTTAGGTTCATATACCTATTATTAGACTCCTCTAATAGTGAACTAATTAACTTGTTAATTATTTGTTCTTTAGATCTAGTGCATGCATAACAAAATGAAAGATTTATAAGAAAAACAATGTTCCTTACATTGTTGGTTGGTTCGAAATTTTGGGCACAAGTAAGGTCACCTTCCTTCACTTGTTCTTGAGCTTATAATGATGGATGATCCTCCTAAGACTCCAAGTATAGAAGTCACTCCTCTTGATTGCACCCAAGATTATCCCTTATCCCCACTAAATAATATGTGCTAGATATTTGTTTAGTAGTTTACCTTAATATTGATTACTAATACTCATATATTACACTAATAATATTAGTAATTTTTATGAACAAATTGAATCAAAACTCATATTTTGATGGAGAGAAAACTATGAACATGTGTGAGGTTTTGCATGTGCATTTTTAGAGTGTATGAGAGAGGGAAAAATTGAGAACAACAAAAGCTCTACATCACCTAAATGGTGCGGCACTTTTGCTCTTAAAAGAGCAAATTTTGTTTCTCAAAAAAAACACTTTTGCACATGCTTTAAAAGTTTTAGGTAGTAGTGTAGGTTAGTTGTCATGTTGGAGAATCTTTCCAACAAGAAAATGACAAAGCCAAAATCAAGCATCCATGCTTATATGGGACGGCACACATGGACTATTTTAGTCCATTTTTGTCTTATAATATTTGTCCCACAAATGCTTATAAGTCTTGTGATTAATTATCTTACATAATTAAATATTAATTTGATCATACAACAATTATGACACAAATTAATAAACATATATTCACTCAACTTATTGAGTAATATTTTATCATTATATCAACATATAATGGGTCCCATAATAGCTAGTTAGTTAAATTCACAACCTCTTGTAAATGTAAATAACTAATTACCTCTACCTCGAAACTTTATAAAACCTTAACATAATTTAGTGAATTAACATATTAATCCACTAAATATGATCTTATTAAATCACATTATAATAAGATACATACTTCCTCTTATTAAATATAAATTGTTCATATTTAAGGAATTAATCAACTTGTATCAACATACAATTAATTAACTTTATAGATAAGGGCATCATCCTTTAGGTGTGACCTTAAGGGATCAACTGACCACCACCGTCCCACGATAAAGAACGTCAAACTCTAGCAAGCCAATCGTTACCGATTAATGTTGATCGTTGACTATATAATTGAATCATCCCTTACGTATTCTTTATATGAGATTTAATAATGATATTTAAATCATTTGATCGCACTATTGTTGAGGACACATTTCCCAACAATCTCCCACTTGTCCTCGACAAGTGTGCGTCACCAATTCTCTTGTCCTATTACAATCTCCCACTCAATGGAAGGTGTCTTGCAGGTCGTACTTACATTTGATCATATCTTGAGTGGTTTTCTCGATCTGGAGATTAAGCTGTCGACCGGAATTATCCATCATAGATACCTTCCGAGCGTGGCCACGCATTTCGATTAACTACTCCTCGAGTGGCCTTGAGATTTTAAACAACCCCGACAAGGGGTGGACAATTCCTATCGCCCTATTCCTTCTGTTCACCACAGTCCATCATAACCCAAAATATACCCAGTTTGACCTCATTTACGAAATCGTAGAGTATAAATCAAAGCTAATCAGAAGTTGTGCCAACTTGGGCGAATAGTCTCTAGTCAAAAGAATTGACTCATAAGAATACTATAGTAGCTCTTGCCACGACCAGGCTTTATGAATTACCAGAACTCTATAAGCGGTCCTTTGCCCGACGAGTGTCCCATACATCGCCTATGTGATCGACTAGTCATCCCATATGACTCTATGGCACTTGAACTTGCCATCAATCGCATCACACTCTAGTCACTTGGAGACGTCACCTCATATAAGTAACTAGGGGCCAATACCATGTCAATCCAGTTCACTTTAATGGGGTTCAATTTGTCTCTACAACCCATTCGGATACGACAAAGTAGCGGGTGAGTTTAATAAAACTCAAACGATAAATGTGATTATCACATATGAAAAGTCAATACACTATTACTACTTCATATTCTATAATCTTTAGTGTATTATGAACACTAGTTAAAATGCAATACAAGCTTGGCAAGTGGAT
The DNA here is from genome assembly GCF_048544455.1 of Silene latifolia. Classification (NCBI taxonomy): domain Eukaryota; kingdom Viridiplantae; phylum Streptophyta; class Magnoliopsida; order Caryophyllales; family Caryophyllaceae; genus Silene; species Silene latifolia. The sequence continues at coordinate 56,012,897 of NC_133536.1, forward strand.
ATACCCGATATCCATATATTCCAACTTTATTAATTGCTATTTCCTTTCATTCAATGTCATCTCTTATGACATGAATTTCTCTAAGTATATGTCTAGACTTCATACTAGACCTGAGCTCTTTAACTTGAAAGAAGCTCCCACTGTTATCGCATAACTTGTGATAAAGTCATTTGTTGAGGGATTCACCCTTAATCCCTATGTTGACCATTTTATCACAATTTACTTAGATTCCTTTTGTAGTATTTGCAATGCGCGAAATTTAAAACACCTTTCTTAGTTTCTTTCTCCTTTGTCAATAAGACATCCTAGGATTTCAACAAATCCGTTTTGGTTTGGAAACTAAAGTTTGTGTATCCCATCAACACCTAACTTAGTTTATCATCCAAACATGTGAACGACTCCTTCCCTAATTCTTCTCAAGAATCTCAAGGATGTTCTATAAGGCTCTCACAAACCATATCATGGGAATTATCTTGTTATTGACTTATTATGCCCTAGGCATATTTTTTTTTTTTTTTCATCACAGCACATGCGTCTGTTGGCATACATAATCGTTCTAATGGCGGAAACATTAGCAATCGATTTCATGTAATCAACAACTTAATGGGTTCAGTGAACGACTATGATTCCATCATAGTAATTCCACTTTCATCATCATGAATAAGCCATTCAACCTTGTTGATGTTACAACAGATACGAAAGATCTTATCCTCATAAGACTCTCAACTCTATGCCAATATACTCTCACATAGATTCGGTAATCTAACGTATATTGCACCCTTTCCTAGTCTCCCAATCACTCTTGCCAGAAGAGAGCATTGGTACATTATTCTCAATAATTAATATGTCATCAACATATAAGACATGGAAAAACAATTCTAGCTCCCACTTAACTTCATGTATATCATGATTCTTCAATTATGTGAATGAAACAATTCACTATAATCACATGAACGAAAAGTATAATCCTTTAATGCTAGCTTAAGACCAACTTGTGATCACTTAAGATAGCTACGCATAATATGTTAGGATTCTTAGATCTTCATCTAAGATTTCGTGTTTCAAACACTTCCTTCTCTAAATTCCCATTTTAGAAAAGCGAATTTGCCATTTTTCATTAAAATGAAATGCGGCAATTCCTAACACAACTTATTTTGATCAACATCTTCATGTAAATCTTATGCATTCGTGTACTCTGGAGTTCTATTTACTTTTGAGGAGACCCGCGCCTTAAAGTAAATCTACTCTTGAGTAACAATTTTCGGATTGTAATGCTTCGGCTCGTATGTAACAAGGTCATGATACTATCACTTTCACAAAGTAATATTTTTGAACAATAAGACATGTGCGATAAACTCCCACTGAACTATGCTCTCGTACTATCTTCATAGATAATAGTTCAATACCAACTCCCACTCTATAATTCGATTACTTTCACAAAGTAACATTTCAACTATAAGAGATGTTTGTGACGATTCAATCTACTCCCACTCTATCTCTCAGAAATATATCAATATTCATGTGAGATAGCTTTGTGAGTCACAAACATATATATTTAACAGAGTATTAGGAGTTCATCTAGACTATGTATTAGCTTTCAAAGGGCCATCCTAACATGGCAGCTAGATAATATACGAGTCTTATCCATGTCATCTGTTTAATAGACTCTTTATTCTATGTATCTCATGGTTGACCATCCAATTAGAATTACTTGTCCGTTTTGGATTGCAAATTCCCAAAATTGAGTTCATCAACTCAAACTGACTCATATTAGTTTGATCTTATGGGTAGTGACGCTAGGTCATAATCCATCTTTAATAAATCAAATTTATCACTTAGATCTTTGCCACTACGATTGGGTCGTAATGCTTAGAACTTTATTCAATTGGTTCTCTACGTCATTTTAGAAATTTCTCAAATCTCTCAAATGCTTCACCTTTTATTTGATCAAGTAAAATATACCCTTATCTACTTGAATCATTGGTAAAAGTGACGAAGTAGTCATAAATTCCCCTTGCGGTGATGCTCATTTGAACACATACATCGGCATGTATTAGTCTCAACAAATCACTTGCTTGTGTCCCTTTACCACTAAAGGAAGTACAAATTATATTGCAAAGGAGACAAGATTCGCATATTCCATATGATTGAAAATCAAATGGTCTAATAATTCTAGTCGACACTAGCATTTTAATGCGTTTCTCATTTACGTAACCTAATTGAAAAATCAAATGTACAAATCATTTGGATTATTTGTTATGAGTCTTTTGGTGCGCATTATGTAGATATCTTTACATGAGTTGGAACTGTCTAAAACTTGTGTATCATAAAGATAAGTGACATGGCTCACATCCACGTCTATTTTCAATAAAATACAATAATTGTCTTTGAGGACAAAATATAGATCATTTCATGTCTCACATGGAAATAATGTTTTAGACTAAGTGGGAACATAATAACAATTATGTAAATCATAACTCAAAGCTATTAGCAAAAACAAGTATATAAATTTCTCTTGAAGTGGCGGCTACCCGAGCTCCATTTCATTGTCGGAGATTCATATCACTCTTGTTTAGCTTTTCCTCATTTCCAAGTCCCACTTGGAGTAATAAGTCCAACTTGATATCTTCCAAATACTTGGGGCAATTTCGCCTCCAATGGCCCATGACATTAAAATAATGATATTCATGGTAGGATTGGATACCCATCTTGGTTTTGTGGTAGTCTCACTATCAACTTCCAATTCACAATCGGATTTGGGTTTCTCACATATCTTTGCTCTTCCTTTACTAACACCAATACTACTTTCATTTGCAAGGACACTCTTGCTAGAACTCCCACTTAATTTGATATTACTTCTTGTTTCATCAAACAAGAATATCTTGGAATCTATGAGATTCCCCTCATATGAACCTCTTACCTGAGAGGTAGGCATGAGTATGAGGTGTAGAAGTAGTAGAAAGACAAAGATTCCCATCTTCACCAATGCTAAAGCGTAGTACTCTAATCGGGTCGTTGATATACGAGAAGCATTTTTCATAGAATGATTGGAGCCAAGAATTAATGGTGATCGGTGTATGATTATTAGATGATATTGGAGTTGTCATTGCAATTGATAAAACAAATTTGACTACAAAATAGGAAATGAAGGAATTAATTATCATCTATCGTTTTAATAATACTCGTAAATTTAACTACAAGCATTGCATTTATATAGTGACCTCCACCCAACTACATAAATGATTCCGAGATCCAAATTCATATCAACTCGGGCACGGTGAGCCGATTCATCCCTTATTAATATAACTCGGTAGATTAACCTTTTAATCGATTCTACTTTTAGAACTCTCGGTCGATAAAAATTACTCTAATTCTCATCTTAAGCCCGGAACACATGCGACTACGGTCAACAATACTTTCGTTGAGCTCAATCCAAATTTCGATGTAATAACTTTTTACTACCCCACTTCGCCAACGTAACAAGGTTTGTATTACGGTGAAGCCGGATTAACTCCCTTGCGAAATTGGTACTTCATGAGTTTCTACTATTTGGTAAGGCTTTATCTCAATTATTATATGTGAGAGGTCTTGTCAATTTATTATCTATCACATTTTAAGTGAACTAAAGCAGTGAACTACGATAATTATAATTGACACGGTCGATGATTCGATATGATATGCATGTGTTGTTATGGCGATTTGGCAATGCATGCAACATATTAAAGAAATGCAAAGCAATAAATAAAATTCCTAGTATGGCCTTCCTAAAATAGAAAATCAAATAATCTATTACATATTCGGAAACCAACTCCTTTGGTCCCTTGATTCTTCAAATGGCATGCCTTCCAAGACACCGTCTTTGTCGGATCACCTTTCCGAATGGCACCGTCTTTGAAGAAGCTCCATAATAACAAATAATAATAAAAATACAAAGCTATTCCTATTATACATTTGTAAAATGGAAAAACTAATGAAATAAAAATAAAAGTGATACGAGATCACATTAAATTACAACCGAATCAATGTTCCCTTTCATTACGGGTAATATTGATAAAAACTAAGGCCATACTAAGATAAAATTACATAATTCAAAATTATATAAATAAAAGACATTCAACAATTGAAATATGCAGCATTATAATATGTACCTATCATGCCAAATGATGTGCCAAATCGCCCTATTTAACTTACGTCGTACATATAACCCGGTTTCATGGAAATGCGTGATAATAACCTTTTAAAATCACTAATTAACACTTAAATCACATCTAAGCTCAAGTTAATTATCCTAACACATTTTAGGACTCAAAAATCAGTCATCACTAAATTTTTGACAATAATTCAACTTGATTTAATTTTATGCTCATTTTTGACCTTAAAATCATTATTTATATGAAATAAATCCAAATTAAATCATAAAAGTTTCAAAATTTGAATTTTAAATTTTTGAACATTCTGGAATAAATCCATGACACTCATAATGTCAAAAAAACATGGTTAAAATTTTCGAATTAATTTTGAGAAAATATAGTTGCATTTTATCGGTTTTATCTCATAAAATACATAAAGTATCCGAAAATTAAACCAATAATTTTTACAACTTTAGATCTGATTAGTGGGATATTAATGCAACTTAAAATAATTTTCTCAAGCCATGCAATACGTTTTAGCTAATTTTTGCTAAAATAGTCACTATTTATGCCATTTTTACTCAAAAATCCATAAATCATGCTAAAGAAGATATTTAAATCTAGAAATTTACATACTCTCTGTAAATCTTGCATGTGACAACATATTAAAAGATCATGGTTTAATTCGAAATTTAACTAATTTTAACCATTTTACCTCTTTTAATCCATTTTTATCTCATAAAAATCATAAATCATGCAAAATTAATCAAATTAACTCGTCCTTTTACACACAACTTGTAAAATATGCATGTGAGGTCATATAAATTTTCCAAGGTCAGAAACGAAATTTAACTATTTTTAGCATTTTAATTCCCATTTTAGTCATAAAAATGTAATAAAATGACCAAAAATCCTTAAAATGAGCAATAAATTTCCATGAATCATAAAAATGACCTAAAAACATTTTAGGACCAGAATATATAACATGCATGGTGATTTCGTGGCTTATACTTATAAATCACAAATTTTTAAGTTTTATATGTTAACCTTTTAACTCGGAAAAACAATAACCGATTATGCATGCAACATCCTTATGCTCTGATACCACTTGTTAGGTTCATATACCTATTATTAGACTCCTCTAATAGTGAACTAATTAACTTGTTAATTATTTGTTCTTTAGATCTAGTGCATGCATAACAAAATGAAAGATTTATAAGAAAAACAATGTTCCTTACATTGTTGGTTGGTTCGAAATTTTGGGCACAAGTAAGGTCACCTTCCTTCACTTGTTCTTGAGCTTATAATGATGGATGATCCTCCTAAGACTCCAAGTATAGAAGTCACTCCTCTTGATTGCACCCAAGATTATCCCTTATCCCCACTAAATAATATGTGCTAGATATTTGTTTAGTAGTTTACCTTAATATTGATTACTAATACTCATATATTACACTAATAATATTAGTAATTTTTATGAACAAATTGAATCAAAACTCATATTTTGATGGAGAGAAAACTATGAACATGTGTGAGGTTTTGCATGTGCATTTTTAGAGTGTATGAGAGAGGGAAAAATTGAGAACAACAAAAGCTCTACATCACCTAAATGGTGCGGCACTTTTGCTCTTAAAAGAGCAAATTTTGTTTCTCAAAAAAAACACTTTTGCACATGCTTTAAAAGTTTTAGGTAGTAGTGTAGGTTAGTTGTCATGTTGGAGAATCTTTCCAACAAGAAAATGACAAAGCCAAAATCAAGCATCCATGCTTATATGGGACGGCACACATGGACTATTTTAGTCCATTTTTGTCTTATAATATTTGTCCCACAAATGCTTATAAGTCTTGTGATTAATTATCTTACATAATTAAATATTAATTTGATCATACAACAATTATGACACAAATTAATAAACATATATTCACTCAACTTATTGAGTAATATTTTATCATTATATCAACATATAATGGGTCCCATAATAGCTAGTTAGTTAAATTCACAACCTCTTGTAAATGTAAATAACTAATTACCTCTACCTCGAAACTTTATAAAACCTTAACATAATTTAGTGAATTAACATATTAATCCACTAAATATGATCTTATTAAATCACATTATAATAAGATACATACTTCCTCTTATTAAATATAAATTGTTCATATTTAAGGAATTAATCAACTTGTATCAACATACAATTAATTAACTTTATAGATAAGGGCATCATCCTTTAGGTGTGACCTTAAGGGATCAACTGACCACCACCGTCCCACGACAGTAACGTCAAACTCTAGCAAGCCAATCGTTACCGATTAATGTTGATCAGTTGACTATATAATTGAATCATCCCTTACGTATTCTTTATATGAGATTTAATAATGATATTTAAATCATTTGATCGCACTATTGTTGAGGACACATTTCCCAACACTTTCATCTCCTTCCTCTTCTTGAGCTTCTTCTTCTTGAACATTCTCTTGAACCTCTTGTTCTTCACCTTCTTCATCAACACCCTCATCAACAATCTCCTCTCCACCCGGTCTTCTACCACTAGAGGTGCTAGGAAAGAAAACTTCCCTATCCGCCCAACTAGGCAAAGGACATGATGGATCAATAAGTCCTTGCTTAGCTAGATGTAGGAGGGGCGCATATTGGGCCTTGTAAGCATCCACTCTATCATTGTAAGCTTGCTTGTGCATTTCCCTCATGAGTAGAGTCATGTAATCATTTCCTACCTCGACATCCTTGGGTTTGAACTCGTGATACTCAAATGGGTAGGGTGGTGTGACAATGGAGGAGGAGGAGGGCTCGTCAATCTCACCTCTTTGTTGTTGAATAATGTACTCGGTCTCCTCGGAGAGTGGAAGAAGGTAGTTTGGTCAGTGAACACTCAATCGGCAAATTTTTGAAGGCAAAGTGAAGGATCTAGCTTCATTGGTTAACCACCCATATTTGGTGTCAAGAGCAGCATGCTTGACCCACTTAAACTTGTGAATCATGGTGTCCATATCAATGAGATGACCTCCTTTAACCGCCACAAAAGTTTTGTGTTTGTTGAAATTTGGGTTAAAGTGCTTGGCCAAAAAGGTAACTAGTCCTCCATTCACAATAAAAGCGGTGCCCTCTTTACCACAATCGACATTAAGCCATCTTTCAACCAAAAGTCTTAGAGCATTGTATGGCTCAGTATATTCCCTTCCTATGTTCAAGGCCGACTCAAGAAGAACAAAATCGAGCTTGGTAAGATGATTAGTGCCATTTCTTGCTATCAAAGTATTCTCAATGACCTTATGCCACACTCTAATGCCCGGATGGTGGACTAATAGAGCACGACAATCATGAAAGCGCACAAATTTCTTTCCGGAAATTGCCTCCCAAAGAGGAGCGGGGTCATACTTTTCGGGGATCTTTTCATAGTACGGGGTATCACTAAGGCCTAAAATCTTACTCAATTCACCAAAAGTGATGCGTCTATTAACATTTGCAAGACGAAACTCGATGTGGGTTCTAGTCTCCACCCTTGTAACTTTCAAGGAACTTAAAAATTCCAATGTGAGGGAGGGGTATGTCAATTCTTTCATGGTGAACAATTTACCCAATCCCATAACCTCAAAGAAGGATTTGGTTTGTTCAAGAACACCCAACTTTGTCAAAGCATCTTCACTAATAAATTTTGTAGGCAAAATGGTCTTCTTAGCAAAGAGAACAAATTTATCCCTATGAGAGTCGGAAGTGAAAATTACCTCCGGATAACTAGATAATTGCTCAATGACCGGAGTTGTTGATGTTGTAGCTTCCATAGGGGGACCTTGTTGAACCTCCAATCTTGCCTCATGAACTACCAATGCCTTTGACAATTGTTTTGCTTGAAGAGTTTGTTGCCTTTTTGAAAGTGTCTTCTTTGGGGGTGCCTTGTTACCTCCTTTAGTTCTTGCCATTGTTGATTACACCAAAGAAAGATTGAAATCTTCAATTTTTAGTTATGCTCAAATCGATTTAAGATGAAAGAATGTTGCTTTGTATCTTAAAAATTGACTCAAAGGTTGAAGATTTTGGTGTTTGAATGAATTGTTGTTGTAAAAGGAGTGATTAATTTTTGTTATGGGGAAGTTTGGATTTGATTTTGTTGAATTTGGTTGAGGAAATCTTGTTTTGTTTGATGTAGAGGATGAGGGTTTTTGGGGTTTTTGGGTTTTGGGTAGTGTTTGAATGTAGAAGAAATGAAAATGAATGAGGGAAAGGGGTTTTAAAAGACCCGTTAATTTTGAAATAGCAGCAGGGATGAGCGGATTCAGGACTGGGACGCTCGGATTCTGCACGTTTTGCTTCAGGAAATGACGCTACAGGACGAGCGTCTTTCAGCAAAGACGAGCGGATTCTTCAATGTAAGACGAGCGGATTCTATGGAAGACGCTCGGATTCTGTTACAGGGTGATTCCTTAAATTTCAACAGCAGAAAGACGAGCGTCTTCTCTGCAAGACGAGCGTCCAGAATCAGACGAGCGGATTCCCTTTTAAGACGCTCGGATTCCTCGTTGTCCACACGGATTCAGGTCCATCCGTGGGTACTGCATAACCCGTATCATTTTCATTCTTCAATGCTCGTGTTCTTTATTGTGGGGGCACTACAAAGGCATGACTAGCCTAGCCAATTGCTATCCCCACACTAAGTCAAAGCACTACACATCAATAAAGTCATAAGTCCCTCCCTCACTTCTCTCAAAAATGATAAATATCTTGATCAAGGCACAAAAATATAAATCCAAAAATGACAAAAATGCAATGTAAAAATTGAAATGCAAGTTAGGGAGTTAGAATATTTACAAATGGTGGTTTAGGGAGGACTCCACCAAACTCTCATCCAATGTGAGGTGTCATGGGGGCATGTTCAAGGTGTTGTTGATGTTACTCGACACCTTGAAGAAGTAGTCGAAGGCTTGTTCATTGTCATGATAAAGATCCTCAATAGGTCTTTGCACTTGTTGTTCTCCATGATGGTCTTGGTTCATAGCATTACCAATGTAGGGATTGAATATCCCTTCGAACTCATCATCCCAAAGACCGCAAACTTCGTCTACTTGATCATTAAAAATTTATTGAGTTGATAGAGACAACTCTCCTTCTTTCTTGTCTTGGCCAATGAGGCCATCTTCTTCATTGTTGGATTTGGGTGAGCTTTTGAAGCTCTCTTTGTTGCTATTCTCTTGCTCTTTGAATGGAGCATCATCAACTTTCTTTTTTCATTGAAATTCTGACTTCTTCCTATCATCCTTCCGGCTATAGTGATCAACCATAAAGCATGGCTCATGCAAACGGGGAGCTCTCATGGTCTTGTCAAGATTGAAAGTTATACTCTCGTCTCCCACTTCTAGAGTAAGTTCTCCGTGCTTCACATCTATCACCGCACCCGTAGTGTGCAAGAAAGGTCTACCTAGAATGATCGGAATATTGGAGTCTTCTTCCATGTCAATGATGACAAAGTCCACCGGGATGAAAAATTTCCCAACTCTCACGGGAACATCTTACCATATCCCTAACGGTGTCTTCGTCGATCTATCGGCCATTTGGAGTGTGATGTTGGTACATTTAAGCTCTCCCATCCCTAACCTTTTACTAACCGAATAAGGCATAACACTCACGCTTGCTCCTAGATCACACAAAGCCTTGTTGATCGTGGTGTTGCCAATGGTACACGGTATTGAGAAGTTTCCCGGGTCTTTAAGTTTCGGAGGTGAACTCCCTTGAAGGATTGCACTACTCACCTTAGTGAAGGCGATAGTTTCAAGATTCCGGATTGACTTCTTTTTCGTAAGGATGTCCTTCATGTACTTTGCATATGTGACACCCTTAAATCTAGCCTTAATTATATACGTAAATTCTACAGAAAAACTGGTAGGATATGTTTGTAAATGGTTCAACTAGTCCAAAAACCTGCAATTTCAAAAAATTTTCTAACTAAACCATTCACAACCAATTCCAACTCAAGAAGAGTGTCATAACCCTGCAACAGCTGATAAACTAACTTACATATATAACTAAAGACGCGGAAATATATGGATACAAACCAAAAATAAAAAGGGAGACATATGTCCCTTCAAATTATATACAAACCAAAAGTTTAAAAGGTTGACTAATAAAATAGCTAAAACTAGGTCCAAGGTTCCTTACTCACTAGCCGTCTGTGACCCCAACTAAGCATCAACAACCTGTCAATCGCATTTTATACAAACACGAAAGCCACAATTCAGTGGGGAGTAACTTCGAGTCCTCCCAGCCATGAATCGTCAAAATTAATGTAACATGTAGTAAAACATGTAAGCAATATGATAAACAATGTAATTATCATGTAACTCTGACCAATGACCCCTAAACTGACCACTAATCTATCATGTGAATCATATCACTCAAATAGGAATCCAAACTTTATCAATCAGAATCGCTTACATCTCACCTATTACGATTCATAAAATCACCATACAAGAAAGGGCAATATAACAAAGACAGGCATAAGTTCTTAGTCCCGTCAATAGTCACTTTGTAACTCAAGTCTATACCACGAGGTAGGGAAGGTAATCGAACCGGTATCTTGGCTCAGCGGTTACTATTAAGAAAACATGGCCAAGAGACAACACAACCCTAGCCTAAAATCTGCGCAGACCTAGACATGCGGATACACACCACCGCACCCAAGACTCACAACTTTTTTTAAAACAAAGTGAAGTGAGTACCCTAAGGACACCACCGAAGGGTCGGCTAGTACTTAAGTCGACCCCATACTATCAAAATTAGTACCGAGGTCATGCCCCAACTTGGATAAACATCCACTAGTCAGAACACAAAGGCTATCAAGCGGTGAACATATACTCGTCGGAGACTATAAAGACCTATCTATGACGAAGGCCGAAATACTCACCTAGGACCTAGTCACGCCTAGTCCCGACTTGAATATTTTAGCCCACACCACCCAAGACTCACCACACAAGTCAAGTAAGACACCCACTTAACCTTAAGAGGGCAAAAAGTCCTACTTACCAACATAAATTCTAATATTCTATCATGTGAAAAGCTATATAAATGTCTATTTACAAAGATACAATCCAACAGTTCCTCAATAAGAGTTCAATACTAACTTCCAATTCTAGCAATTTTAACAATATTAAAGGCTTTAGGGAATCTAGGGCCATTACTACAAAATAAGAAGCTATTTAATTTCAACTAACTAAATAAGAAGCTATTTAAATTCAACTAATTACACATGTGAAATAGAGATATAATAAATGGCCTAAAACAAGAAAAAGACCGATTATCTAAATCATTCAACCGAATTTTTACCCGCAACCCCAGCCCTGCGACAGGTACGGGTCAAATTGCGGCTGACCAATCACTCAATTAACTGACATCGCATCATCAAAGGGACTAAGGCTCGGTTTTTCAAGACAATCAACAAATCATTACAATTATCACTATAAAATTCATTTTGAGCCTATTAATTACCATTTCATTTTGTAAATTATCCTAACATGTGATAATTGTCAATATAACATAATTTTTCTACCATTAGCATAACTTTTAGCTACTTTTATGATTCTCTTAACAAATTTAACCATGTATACTCATTCTAATTATATCCATGATGAACCTAAAATGACGGACAAAGCATGGAAAACCGCGAAACAAGCAACGGACCGACCCGGGCCAACCCCAAGACCGGCCGGGGCTGCCGTGGGCCTGCCGGCTGCTGCCGGGCCCGCTGCCGCACCATTTCTTCTCTTTTTTTTTTCATTTTTATACATTATAAGACCGTCTGAAAATTAATTAATCGTCCCCAATTCAACTTTGATAATTTAAACTACCAAAAGGCACAAATTAAGCTTGCATGCAACTAAGTTTAACATGTGAAAATTACTACCCAAATTAAAATTCACCAAACATACAAAAATCAAAAACATGTGACGATAATTCGTCGAGTAACTCGAAATATGTTACCTTAAGCTAGAAAAAGAGCAATTAACACCTTGAAAACCCAAACCCTAACGACACTAGCCGCTATCCTCTACAATATACGAGTCCCCGAACTCGTCTTCCAATCATTCACCTAAATAAACAATTAAAACACAATAATAAGCATATAAAATCGAAAATACCGAAATTTCCGAAAATTGGTCTTAAAATAACTTAATGAAAACTGAAATTAGAACATACTAAGTTGTAGATCGTGGCGAGGGGATTCCGGAAAGGTAAATTATGCGAAAAACGGACTAGTAACGAAGAATTTATGGCCAAAATAGCTCGATTTGTGAGGATGGTGTTTTGTTTTTGGTTGATATGTTGATGATGATGAACCAAGAACAAAAAAAATCAGAAAAGTGAAGAAAGAAGGGGAGGGGAGCCGTGTAAGAGGAAAAGAAAGGACGGGATTCGGGTTTGAGTCGGGATTTTTCGAGTCGGTTTTGACTCGTTTCGATAATAATTAAATCCGTAAGTCAAATGCAAATTCCGTCAAGACCAAAGTTCTTAAACACGAGATTACAATAAAATTGAGTATTCATACGACCCATTTCCAATTTCGTTTACCCAACGTTCAAACGAATTGTCATTTTCCCCCCGATACGCCCTTATTTCGAAATAAAAGATTTTACACGGTTTAAACTATTTTTAAACATTTCAAAACTATCAAAATAAATACTTTTCTTCAAAATATAATAAAATTATATTTCTTTGAATTATTTTTACTTTAAATACATTATTGTCAAATTTTACTTGATTAATTAATTATTTTCGAAATATATTAACGGTCCGAAATTTACGGGGCGTTACAATCACCCCTCCTTTTAAAAAGTTTCGCCCTCGAAACTTAGAAGGAGAAATTATAGTTATAAGAAAATATAGGTATCTTTTCAATGAAACGGTGATACTCTTGTTGATCAGACAAGAACATCCATATTCATATCAAGATATAAAAATATTTCTACACCAATAAATGAGAAAATCCATTATTGGGACGTCACCAACAACGAGATTTAACATTCACTAATGTTAAAACCATTGAAAATCATAAAAGCATTTTCAAACTTTTAGTTTAAAGTTCTATAATAAGAATACTATCTTTACTAATTATGATTTAAACACGGCTTAGTAACTTGGAACAAAAGTAAGAAAAAGGAATACCTTACGGAAATAAATCAAAATTTCATTTTCAAATCCTTAAAAATAGGTTAGGTTTGCAGAAGTGACATAAACTTTCAAGAATGAATCGAAACTGGTAGCTTGAAATATTTAGAAATTCCCCGAAGTGAAAAGTAACTTAGACATCATAGGAGCAGGTATGCTAAAAGGATTCAAGCTTAACTAATCAAAAAGAGCTATGATGAATTTTATGGGGTAAGAATTGAAGTCATAATTACAAGGATGTCAAAGATAAAGTTTCATAGGTTACCAACATCAAACTTACGAGAGGAGTATGATGATGTAAGGAAGAGAGATATGAGCGGTAACGCTCATGATCAAGGAAGAAGGGAGATTAGACACCAAGGAAACGCCAGACACTCATATCTCCAATAACAACATCACTCCCAAGAGTCTCCTCAATCGCTTATGTTACTTCTTCCTAACATATTCCCTGGAACAAGATATTTCACTATAAGTGTGATCTCAACGCTCCAAATTCTCAAACATCCCGAAACGACTTTCACAAGCCTAAGGTCAAGACTTCCAACAAAGTCGTATTTATATCCCACTAGTGTCAACTATGGGTTCCTCAAAAAGTAAACCTTCAATCAAGAGTCCCAATACCATGCTCTAAACTCCAAGAGAAGGTTCCTCAAAAATTCCACAAGGTACTCATTTCAAAACAAGGTAGTAACATACCAACCTCAAATTATGAAAAATCAATAGGATCTCAAGTTTCTCTATCCTTTTACTTATTAAGGATTCTCAAAAGCAGAACTACACCCAGCTCCAGCATCGTCTCATCATCTCAAGCACTCAATGCGACCTCAAGGTCTATAAAACTATAGGATTAACAAATTCTTCTCAACACCAAGTCTCTCTAAACTCAAGAACTCTCAAGAGTCAACTAGAATGCCAAATCCCATCACCAAACCATTCTGGTCATCAACATCCCCAAGGAGTATTCTTTCAAATTTGATATCCTAAACTTACTTACCATCAAATTCTCAAGGTACAAGGTCATAATTGTAACAACACTTTATCACCTCAGAGTTTCTAAAACCATAAATTGAAATTAGGTTCCTTAGCCTAACAATTGGTGTCATCCATACCATTACCCTTTCTAGTTACCAAAACAAGTGCTAAGACTTCCCAACAATGTAGCTTACTCTCACTCTCATAACATATTTCAAGTAGTAATCAATATCACCCTCTAAAACCAACAAATAATCCCACATTTAACATTTCCCACATGATAACATATACACTATCAAACCCTCATATCCAAAATGATTATGGAAGCCCAACCCAAACTCGGCTACTTAGTCAAACCTATATCCTCAAATCACATCTTACAAACTCTGTAAACATGGTCAACAGGGTACCAACTATACTAAGGAGGTAAGGAGTGATAACGGAATAGAGAAACAAGTAAAACATCTCTCGAAGGGTGCATACATCGACAAGTTAGGAAACTAAGGAGTCGACCGTAAAGATAACGGTTGCCAAAAATAAGAGGTATTCGAGTTAAGAAGATATCTCGGGAAAGAAGAAGATACGTAAAATTTAGCATAAAGACAAGGTTCAACGATCGTTAAAGAGAAGGAAAGGAGAATAGAAGCGGCACAATGAAAAGGTTACCGCTTACTAAACACTCATCAAAGCTTATGATCGATATGATAAGGTTACTTCACTAAGGTGCTCAACAAAGCCCTAAATGTCTACTACATCGTAGGACTAACAAGGATTCCACAATGGTAAGTATTCCTCAACTCAATTGATTCTAAGAGCCAAAATCAATTCACCACACAAATTCATTTGTTACCATCCATGTCCCAAAGTATCTCCTTTACAATTCTCGTCATTGAACTTCACTTACTATGTCATCTCCAAGTACCCTGGCTTGTTTACTCCATCATCTCACCACTTAATACTTCTAGTTTCCGATACCATAAATTGGAATCACATCCTTGAACTCACGAACTATATCGAACAACATTCCACCAAAATTCCCAAATTCAGATATGTTTCATAAGGTCAACAAGGGCTACTCTATACTAGATTTGGTCAACTTAAAAGGTTTAACAAACTAACTAATTCCAAAGTACAATACCAATCCATTAATCAACATCAATGTCCTATTGTATTCCTTTCAAGGCCCACAAGGATTAGGGCTAACTATCATACTTTTAATTCTCCACAAGAAATATCGAGACTCTCAAATGAAGTGGCTTAGGTTCATTCCATCCTATGTGCTAAGGTAGTACCCATGCTTAATCATCTATAACAAACAAGCTCTCTATAGACATAAATCCCAAGGTATTTCTCAATTCACTAAATTCTCATATCAAGCACAACTAACAAGACTAACCAAAGGATCCCAAATTATATTCTCCTATACAACTCAAACCTTAAACAATCAATTTCTCCACTCGTTCACGCCCTCCAATGATACATTCTCTCAAAACTGGGTTCTCTTGAACAAGGGAACTATCCTGCGGTATAAAAGGAAGGTGTCCACATGGACTTTATTATAAGAAGAAAACGAACCTAAGATGAAACGGGAGAAAGAATTGAAAGGTAGTTACCTAGGCGAGATAAGAGGAATTTGAAAGACGAATGACCAACGAAAATGGAAGATTAAAGTAAGATACACTGAATACGAAAAGAAATATCAAGAAAGTGGAAGCATTCTACATTTGGCATAACCAACCTTTAGTGGCACCAAAACTAATAACTAACAATCAACAAACCTAACAATTAGCAATCACAAACAGACTACCACATAAAATCATAATTCTACCCATCCTACCCTTCTCTCAAGTTTATTATTTTAAGGTCAAGTGATTTCTAAGTGGGGTGCACAAACGTGCGTCGAGAGCAATAGGCTCTGATACCAACTGTGACACCCTTAAATCTAGCCTTAATTATATACGTAAATTCTACAGAAAAACTGGTAGGATATGTTTGTAAATGGTTCAACTAGTCCAAAAACCTGCAATTTCAAAAAATTTTCTAACTAAACCATTCACAACCAATTCCAACTCAAGAAGAGTGTCATAACCCGCAAACAACTTGGTGATAAACTAACTTACATATATAACTAAAGACGCGGAAATATATGGATACAAACCAAAAATAAAAAGGGAGACATATGTCCCTTCAAATTATATACAAACCAAAAGTGTAAAAGGTTGACTAATAAAATAGCTAAAACTAGGTCCAAGGTTCCTTACTCACTAGCCGTCTGTGACCCCAACTAAGCATCAACAACCTGTCAATCGCATTTTATACAAACACGAAAGCCACAATTCAGTGGGGAGTAACTTCGAGTCCTCCCAGCCACGAATCGTCAAAATTAATGTAACATGTAGTAAAACATGTAAGCAATATGATAAACAATGTAATTATCATGTAACTCTGACCAATGACCCCTAAACTGACCACTAATCTATCATGTGAATCATATCACTCAAATAGGAATCCAAACTTTATCAATCAGAATCGCTTACATCTCACCTATTACGATTCATAAAATCACCATACAAGAAAGGGCAATATAACAAAGACAGGCATAAGTTCTTAGTCCCGTCAATAGTCACTTTGTAACTCAAGTCTATACCACGAGGTAGGGAAGGTAATCGAACCGGTATCTTAGCTCAGCGGTTACTATTAAGAAAACATGGCCAAGAGACATCACAACCCTAGCCTAAAATCTCAAGAGACCTAGACATGCGGATACACACCACCGCACCCAAGACTCACAACTTTTTTAAAACAAAGTGAAGTGAGTACCCTAAGGACACCACCGAAGGGTCGGCTAGTACTTAAGTCGACCCCATACTATCAAAATTAGTACCGAGGTCATGCCCCAACTTGGATAAACATCCACTAGTCAGAACACAAAGGCTATCAAGCAGTGAACATATACTCGTCAGAGACTATAAAGACCTATCTATGATGAAGGCCGAAATACTCACCTAGGACCTAGTCACAGCTAGTCCCAGCTTGAATATTTTAGCCCACACCACCCAAGACTCACCACACAAGTCAAGTAAGACACCCACTTAACCTTAAGAGGGCAAAAAGTCCTACTTACCAACATAAATTCTAATATTCTATCATGTGAAAAGCTATATAAATGTCTATTTACAGCATACAATCCAACAGTTCCTCAATAAGAGTTCAATACTAACTTCCAATTCTAGCAATTTTAACAATATTAAAGGCTTTAGGGAAATCTAGGGCCATTACTACAAAATAAGAAGCTATTTAATTTCAACTAACTAAATAAGAAGCTATTTAAATTCAACTAATTACACATGTGAAATAGAGATATAATAAATGGCCTAAAACAAGAAAAAGACCGATTATCTAAATCATTCAACCGAATTTTTACCCGCAACCCCACCCTGCGGCAGTGCGGGTCAAATTGCGGCCGACCAATCACTCAATTAATCGACATCGCATCACCAAAGGGACTAAGGCTCGGTTTTCGCCGCAAGACAATCAACAAATCATTACAATTATCACTATAAAATTCATTTTGAGCCTATTAATTACCATTTCATTTTGTAAATTATCCTAACATGTGATAATTGTCAATATAACATAATTTTTCTACCATTAGCATAACTTTTAGCTACTTTTATGATTCTCTTAACAAATTTAACCATGTATACTCATTCTAATTATATCCATGATGAACCTAAAATGACGGACAAAGCATGGAAAACCGCGAAACAAGCAACGGACCGACCCGGGCCAACCCCAAGACCGGCCGGGGCTGCCGTGGGCCTGCCGGCTGCTGCCGGGCCCGCTGCCGCACCATTTCTTCTCTTTTTTTTTTTCATTTTTATACATTATAAGACCGTCTGAAAATTAATTAATCGTCCCCAATTCAACTTTGATAATTTAAACTACCAAAAGGCACAAATTAAGCTTGCATGCAACTAAGTTTAACATGTGAAAATTACTACCCAAATTAAAATTCACCAAACATACAAAAATCAAAAACATGTGACGATAATTCGTCGAGTAACTCGAAATATGTTACCTTAAGCTAGAAAAAGAGCAATTAACACCTTGAAAACCCAAACCCTAACGACACTAGCCGCTATCCTCTACAATATACGAGTCCCCGAACTCGTCTTCCAATCATTCACCTAAATAAACAATTAAAACACAATAATAAGCATATAAAATCGAAAATACCGAAATTTCCGAAAATTGGTCTTAAAATAACTTAATGAAAACTGAAATTAGAACATACTAAGTTGTAGATCGTGGCGAGGGGATTCCGGAAAGGTAAATTATGCGAAAAACGGACTAGTAACGAAGAATTTATGGCCAAAATAGCTCGATTTGTGAGGATGGTGTTTTGTTTTTGGTTGATATGTTGATGATGATGAACCAAGAACAAAAAAAATCAGAAAAGTGAAGAAAGAAGGGGAGGGGAGCCGTGTAAGAGGAAAAGAAAGGACGGGATTCGGGTTTGAGTCGGGATTTTTCGAGTCGGTTTTGACTCGTTTCGATAATAATTAAATCCGTAAGTCAAATGCAAATTCCGTCAAGACCAAAGTTCTTAAACACGAGATTACAATAAAATTGAGTATTCATACGACCCATTTCCAATTTCGTTTACCCAACGTTCAAACGAATTGTCATTTTCCCCCCGATACGCCCTTATTTCGAAATAAAAGATTTTACACGGTTTAAACTATTTTTAAACATTTCAAAACTATCAAAATAAATACTTTTCTTCAAAATATAATAAAATTATATTTCTTTGAATTATTTTTACTTTAAATACATTATTGTCAAATTTTACTTGATTAATTAATTATTTTCGAAATATATTAACGGTCCGAAATTTACGGGGCGTTACAGCATAGGCCGGCACGTGATTGATTAATTCCGTGAAAGGAATCGAGACTTCCAAATTCTTCACAATTTCCAAAAATTTCCCGAGTTGGTCATCAAACTTAGGCTTAGCTTGACGACTTCGGAATGGAAGTCTAATCACAATGGGCTCTTTCTCCTTGGCCTTCTCTTCACTTTTCTTTGAAACTTCCTCTTTTGTTGGTTCTCCTTCCTTGGAGTTTTGCACAACTTCTTCTTTGTCACTAGCTTCCACAACTTCATCCTCAACTTGCTTCTTTGGTCCCTCATATCTCGTAGCACTCCTCAAGTGAATGGCATTAACCGTTTCATGTCTAGGGGGATTACATTGAGGTGGTAATTACCTCTTTTGTCTTTGAGAGTTTGAAGATGCTAGTTGGGTCAATTGAGTTTCCAACATTTTTGTGTGGGCTAGGATATTGTTGATGGTGATATCCTTTGCTTGGCTATCCTTTTGTATTTGAGTGAAAAATTCTTGTTGATTCTTTTGCATTTGGAGGACCGCTTTTTGAACATCAAAACCTTGGTCATTTTGTTGATTGTATGGAGTTTGATTTTGGTAACCTTGGTTTTGGTTGTAAAAGGGTCTTTGATTTTGGTTTCTCATGGGAGGTGGGGTGTATGTTGGTTGAGGGTTTTGAACATTTTGGCTTTTGTATGAGAGATTTGAGTGGAATTTGGTGTTTTCATTGTAATAATTGGAATAAGGGGTACCACTCTTGTATGCTTGAAAAGCATTCACTTGTTCATTTGTTCCCCTACATTCACTTTGGTCATGTCCCAAAGTTCCAGAATTCTCACATATCCCACTTGGGATTGATGAAGATGCTACCATGGCATTAACATGATGCTTTGGTGATTTTGAGGCTTCCTCAAGTTTAGCCATAGCCTTCTCAAATTTCAAGTTAATGGTATCAATATGAGCACTAAGTTGAGCACTCAATTGAGTAATAGAGTCCACTTCATGCTTTCCTCCTCTAGTAGCCTTGCGAGGTCTACTATATTGTGAATTATGGACCGCCATTTCCTCAATCTTGTTCCAAGTTTGATTATCGTCAACTTTGATGAACATACCATTTGATCCCATGTTGAGAATGTTTCTTGAGTCTTCATAAAAACCGTTCCAAAATTGTTGTACCAAGAACCACTCGCTAAGTCCATGATGAGGACATGAGCGACAAATTCCTTTGAACCGCTCCCAAGCTTCATACAAAGATTCTTCATCCCTTTGCTTAAAACCCGTAATTTGAGCTCTTAGCATGTTAGTCTTTTCCGGAGGGTAGAATTTTTTGTAAAAAGCTAGAGCCAACTTCTTTCAAGAGTCAAATCCGAGAGTAGCCTTATCAAGGCCTTTCAACCATTGTTTTGCGGTGCCGATTAGAGAAAAAGGAAATAAGACCCATCGAATTTGGTCTTGAGTCACACCGGTTTGTGAAATCGCATCACAATAGTCACAAAAAGTTTTCATGTGTGAGTGAGGGTCTTCACTAGGCATCCCCCCAAATTGGCTTCTTTCGACTAATTGGATAAATGCGGATTTGGCAATGAAATTTCCGGTTAAGTGTTGTGGTGTGGGAGTACCATTGGGTAGGTTCTCCTCGGTTGGTACGGAATGTGATGAAAATTTAGGCATTGTGGGTTGATTTTGTGTTGGATTTTGTGTTGGGTTCTCCTCACCTTCTCTTGCAAAAGGGTTGATAAACTCAATAGTGTTTGGTTGAATATCAACAACCTCACCAATACCTCTCAAAGTACCTCTAGCAAGTCTTCTATTGTATGTCAAAGTCCTTTAAATCTCGTGATCAATGGGTAACAAGTTACCTTGTGATCTTCTAGACATGCAAAATATCAAACAACTTGAAAACAATTAGAACAAACCTTGAGGAGTTTTACTTCCTCAAGGCAAAGAAAGACACAACTAATAACAATCTAAGAAAATCAAATCAAGTTAACACCGTCCCCGGCAACAGCGCCATTTTTGGTCGGTTTCTCACTTGGAGATTTAGTTTTCGGTTACTTGTCGTTAGGAGCACCTAGACCAAAACAATATTTATAACTTCACAAACAACTCTACTATTAGTAAAGAGGCAAGTAAAGGTCGGATCCCAAGGGACGGGTATTGATGTAGGATTTTCGATTGCAAGTAGCGGTGTCTAGGGGTGTCACGATTTGGGGTTGAGATGAGAAGATCATTAAACTAAATAGCAATAAAAGTAAACAAGCAAGATGATTAAAAAGAGATGTAAACAATTGATAAAAAGCACTAGGGTGTTGTTTGGGCTAAAAATAGCACAATAAAAGGAAGGCCCACTTGATAAAATAAAGGACTATGGGAGGAGTGATAAGGAGGAAGGAAGCCCGTAATTAGAGAAAAGGGGAACGGGCTGGCGTATGCGGGAAGAAGACCAAGGGCCCATTAGAGGAGACGTCCAGATTAAGGAAAGAAGAGCCAGGGAGAATTCAAGGAGAAGTCAGGGAGATCAGGGAGAATTAAGGAAGACGGCCAAACATGAAAAGAGTTATTATGGAAGTTATATTCCCTTTCCTTAATCAAGTAGGATATGTCCTAGGGTTCCTACCCTATAAATAGCCGAGGAAGCAATCAAAGACATTCATTCATTCAACAAACACATCCACACACACATTGACATCGAGACATTAGCACATTCTCATACTCACATATACATCCGCCCAAGATCTTGCAGGCCCGATACCTCGTGTCAGCAAGATTAGCACTACGTCTCAATTGTAATCATCCTCCTATTCAAGTATAGTGCAATATTTGGAAGGGTACCGTCCCTCCCGCGGTTGTTCCAACATTGGGTTTTCCGCGTCACCAAATCTCACGTGTCAATTTATATTTCGTACTTTATTTCTTTATTTACGCATCAACATACAAACAATAAATCGAATATCTAACGAGTCAGACCACATTGACCCGAATCATCCAATTCGGTAAAAAATACCTAAACAGTTTGGCGCCCACCGTGGGCCATTGTGGTCGTCAATCGTTGATACTCTAAATACACGATGGATAAACAAGCATCGGGCGCCGTGTCAGGGAGCAGACAACCGTCGCCACCACACACTTCTACTCAAAGTCCAGCATCAACAGTGGCAACACAGGCTCCCGGACACACTTCGAGAACAACACTAACAGCAAAAACCTCTCTACCTCATAAGACTCCTGCTGTCACAACCCAAGCCAAATCAGATAAAGGAACAGCGAGCTCAGGCCTCACCCCACCACCTAGTCCCACGCAAATCTTGCTCACTGGCGTAGAGAATCTTCAGAAAGCCATGGAAAACATGAGAGAAGACCAAAGGAAAGCGGAAGCTGAAGCAAGAAGGAGAGACAGGGAGCTCTGGGCACAGATTGATGTCCTAAAACAGCAGTCTATCATCCCAGCAAGTAGGACAGGTGAAGGAAGATCTCCACTGGTAGATCGACGACACGGGGGCATCAGCAAGAAAGCGAGATACCGGTGAATCGGTAACAAGGTTGGATCTGGCTATAGTACCATCAGATGGAAGAATAACCCCACGAGGGTTGGGATACCTCACGCCAGATAACTGGCCGCCAGCCAGCAGTGTGGGGACACGAACAGGTGGCATACCTGTCAGCAGCCCCGCAACAATTGATCAGACACCTGGAGCAGGATCCGAGTGGAACCAACAAGTGAACTGGCAGCAGGGGACGATTGTTACTTCAACCCCTCTGGCTGCCGAAACCCATCAGAACCTTGAAGAGCTCGGATCAGGAGGAAGTATATTAAATCGAGACGGTTGACAAAGCGGACTTATTCACCAAAGATAACAAATCGCAGATTGAGCTAAAGGAGATCGAGCGGGGTCCTGTGGTTGCCACACCCACTCGAGAAAGCAGCACTAGACAACTATGCCGACTCACCATTCGTGGACACCATATCCACCACAGCCATGCCAAAGGGATTCACAAATCCAAACATGCCTCTCTTTGACGGCACAGCAGATCCCTTTGATCATATAAGCCAGTACAAGCAGAAGATGATGACAATAACAACCGTAGGGCAAGTCAATGAGGCTTGCATGTGCAAAGGATTTGGATCCACCTTAACAGGGCCGACACTTCGATGGTTTGTGAGCCTGCCCAACAGGTCGATATCCACATTTGCTGAATTAGTGAACGCATTCACTCAACAGTTCGCAAGCAGTAGAAAACCACAGAAGCATGCAGGAGATTTATACAGAATCGTCCAGGGGGCAGGAGAGACCACTGGGGAATACAATACTAGATTCAACAATGAGAAGGTGGCAGTACGAGAGTGCGACGTTTCAACAGCAGTAGAAGCCTTCAGGAGAGGCCTCCACCATGACTCCGACCTATACAAGCAGCTGACTATGCATCCCTGCCACAGTTTCGAGGCAGTAGAAGAGAAAGCGGGCCGCCGCAATCGATCGGGAGGAAGACATTCTAGCCAGAGCCAGCCTACCTAGTACACCAAGTATTTCTAGTACCTCTGCCGTGGAGAAATCAGGAAGAAAGCAAACCACCAGCAAGAAGGACGAAAGATACAGGCCATATGGAAGGGGAGTCAACAGAATCGAAGAAAATCAGCAACTTCCTACTCTGGCAGAATATGGATTCATCACAGGTATCGGAGGAATCCTGAAGGCACTCAGAGAGATGGGAGATGGAGTCAGGTGGCCCAACCCACCAGTAGGAGAACAAGCATGTAGAAAAGATAGCAAAAAGAAGTGTGAGTTCCACCGAGATATTGGGCACAACACTGAAGATTGCTACACATTACGGAGAGAGATCAAGCGCCTATACGAACAAGGAAAGCTGAGCCACCTATTACCACGTGGGGGCAAGCAACAGGATAAGGTAGGCTCCACCAAGCCTGCAAACCCACCTACATGCACCAAGATCATTAACGTGACAACAGGCGGCTCAAACCTGAGTGGGCTGACATATTCAGCAGCCAAAAGACACGATACCGTGACCAAAGGAGATAAGCCAGCAAATTCTTGCAGAATATCTCACAGCGACTTACCAGCTGTCAGCTTTAATGAAGGAGATACATACGACGAATGAGAGCATCATGACGCACTTATTATCACCCTATCAATGGCTAACTGTACGGTTAGAAAGGTTCTGGTAGATACAGGTAGCTCGGTCAACCTAATCATGCTGAAGACCATAGAAAATATGGGATTCAGCGAGAAGGATTTGCAGAAGAAGATTATTCTACTAGTAGGCTTCAGTGGGGAGACAACCAACTCACTAGGCGAGATAGTCATCCCAACCTATGTGGGAGGAGTCAACAAGCAAGTCAGGTATCTGGTTATAGACGGCCCCTCCACCTACAATGTCATCCTGGGAAGGTCGTGGCTACACCAGATGAAAGCAGTCCCCTCAACATATCACCAGTGCATAAAGTTCCCCACACCATGGGGAGTAGAGACAATAAGAGGAGATCAGGAGGAAGCTAGAGGCTGTTATAAGAAGGCACTTAAGTGTACCGTGACCCTCCCGCATAGCAATTCTGACGACTGTCCAGGACAAATACATTGAACCTCCAGCAGAAGAGCTAGATCAAATTAACCTGGACAAGCTGCACCCAGAAAGAACTGTGCTAATTGGAGCTGGATGCACAGGAAGCTTGAGGCAACAGTTAATTACATTTCTACAGGATAACATGGACTGTTTTGCATGGTCACACGATGACATGATAGGAATAAATCCGTCCGTCATAACGCACAAGCTTAGTGTAGACCCAAAGTGTAAACCCATCCAGCAGAGAAGAAGAAAGTTTGCAGCAGAAAGGAACAAGGTGATCAACCAAGAGGTAGATAGTCTGCTAGCAGTAAAGAAAATAAGAGAAGTGAAATATTCAGAATGGCTGTCTAACGTGGTGGTGGTGCCCAAGAAGAATGGAAAGTGGAGAGTATGTGTGGACTTCACCGACCTCAACAAGGCATGCCCTAAGGATCCCTTCCCGCTGCCTCATATCGATGCAATGGTAGATGCGACAGCTGGACATGAGATGCTGACATTCCTGGATGCATGGAGTGGATACAATCAGATTAAGATGGATCTTGCAGATCAAGAGAAGACGGCATTCATGTCTGAGAGAGGAATATATTGCTACAACGTCATGCCATTCGGCTTAAAGAACGCAGGCTCCACATATCAAAGGCTGGTTAACCGCATGTTCAAAGAGCAGATAGGAAGAACTATGGAGGTATATATTGATGACATGGTGGTAAAATCATGAAAAGCCAAGGACCACATGCGGCACCTGGCAGAAACATTCAGCACCCTGAGGGAATACAAAATGAAGCTAAATCCATCTAAATGCACCTTCGGAGTATCCTCTGGCAAATTCTTAGGCTACGTTGTAACTCAAAGAGGGATAGAAGCCAGCATCGAGCAGATCAAAGCCGTCTTACAACTAGAGTCACCTGAGAAGCCTAAAGATGTTCAAAGACTAGCTGGAAAGATAGCAGCCTTAAGCAGGTTCATCTCAAGATCTTCAGATAAGTGCAGGCTGTTTTACGACATACTAAGAAAAAGTCGGAAGTTTGAATGGACTGCGGATCACGAGCAAGCCTTCAGAGAGCTGAAACACTACCTCAACAGCCCACCACTACTGTCGAAGCTAGAACAAGGAGAACCACTATTCCTATACCTGGCCGTCACAGAGGTGGCAGTGAGCGCTGTTCTGGTCAGAGAGCAGGAAAAGGAGTAGAAACCAGTGTACTACGTAAGCAAGTCTCTACTGCCGGCAGAGACCAGGTACACATCTCTTGAAAAGTTAGTATTAGCACTGGTAGTGGCATCTCGCAAACTGCGCCCCTATTTTGAGTCCCACACCATACATGTCGTGACCAACTACCCGCTAAAGTCTATCATGAGGAAGCCTGAATTATCAGGCAGAATGTCAAAGTGGTCTGTACACCTCAGTGGATACGATATCCAATACGACCCCAAAACAGCAGTCAAATCGCAAGCACTGGCCGAATTTGTGTCAGACTTCAGCCCAGCCATCCAAAATCTGGCAGATGAGGAAATCCTCACCTTAGAGGGGAACAAGGAGGCAGAGGTCTGGCAGATGCATATTGACGGAGCCTCCAACTAAAGGGGGGCAGGAGTAGGGCTAATCCTACGGTCACCACAGGGAGACCTAATAGCACACGCGGTGAGATGTGAATTCAAGGCAACCAACAATGAAACAGAGTACGAGGCCTTGATATTAGGAATGAAGCTAGCTCTGGAGTTAGGGGTCAGGCACCTGCGCATATCCAGTGACTCTCTACTAATAGTCAACCACATAAATGATGAGTTTATATCCAGAGATTCGAAGATGATTGCATACTTAAAAGCAGCAAAGGAGTTAAAGCAGAAATTCGAAACTTGCAAGCTTAAACAGATCCCCAGAGATCAGAACGTGGAAGCAGATGCCTTAGCAACTCTAGGGGCAACATTCAAACCAACAGAACTATCCAGCATTCCAATAGCACACATGCTAGAGCCTTCCATCCAGAAGGCAGATGAAATAGATAAAGGAGAACTGGAGGATCCAAAGAACGGGGAAGGAGTCCAGGCAGTTACAGAGGAAGGTGAGAACTCTCAGCTAACCGATCGATCGCCTCGACAAACAAAGCTAAGCGAGCAGATGATCGGGATTGGCGCACACCTTACCTAGACTGGCTGCGTCATAGCAAGTTACCAGATGACAAGAAGGAAGTAAGGGCTTTCAGAATGAAGGCCTCCAGGTTCATACTCGTTGATGATATACTATTCAGAAAATCACTGGCAGACCCCTACTTACGATGTCTGGATAAGGAAGAAGCACAGACTGTGTTACATGCTCTCCACAGTGGCGAATGTGGAAACCATGCGGGGGGGCAGGAGTCTGGCAAATAAAGCCCTCGGGCAGGGATACTACTGGCCTACAATGAAGGCAGATGAAGCAGAATATGCACGCAAATGTGACGCCTGCCAGCGCTCAGCACCAATGATCCATCAGCCAGCAGAACCCTTGCACCCTATCATTTCTCCCTGGCCATTCATGGCATGGGGCATGGACATAGTAGGACATCTGCCAAGAGCCACAGGAAACATGACGTGGATGCTAGCGATGAGAGATTACTTCTCCAAATGGATAGAGGCAGAAGCATTCACAGAAGTAAAGGACAAACAAGTCATTTCGTTTATAAAACGAAACATCATTTGCAGGTTTGGTATCCCGTCAGAAATCATATGTGACAATGGCTCACAATTCATTTCCAACGACACCGAGGGATACTGTGCCAGGTGGAACATCACCCTAAAAAAGGTCAGCACCCAGGACTCCAAAGTCCAACGGGTAAGCTGAGTCCAGCAACAAAATCATCATGGATAATCTATAATAAGTAGGTTATAAATAATTCAAGTTAGATTACATAATATATAATATTGCATAATTCTTTCGATTTGATTTAATGCATATATGTAATATATTTATATAAATATATAATCCTCTAATATTGCATGCATAAGTAGTAACGTATTTTCGTCAGTAAAGAAAAGAATTGTAGTAACATTGGATATAGTTATATGATAGTAATAACTCATTTGAATAGTAAAAGTAACAATATTATCAACGAGATTAGTGAGAGTGGTAGAAACAACAATGGGAGTAGTGAAATAATCAATATTAATACGACAATAGTGAAAGTAACAATAATTACGGCGGGAGTAGTGAAATTATCAATATTAATGCGGCAGTAGTGACAGTAACAATAATTACGATGGGAGTAGTGAAAGTAACAATGATTACGGGCAAGTAGTGAAATGTTATTATTATTTCATTAATAAGAGTAAAATATTAATAGCGGGAATAGTGAATTTGTCTCAAAATTTATTTCATCGTAATTTTAAGATATGTTATAAAAAAAATATATTAATGATAAATTTATGGGTTATGCAACTTTAAGTAATTTTATTTAATGGAAAAAAAATTAATAGTAAGTAGAGTTAGGCCGGGCAAAGCCTGACACCAATACTAGTTTGTGATAATAATCATAATCCTAATACGACAGCTATTAATAATATAATTCTTTTTGAGATTAACAAAGTTTGTTAGCAAGAAATAAGTTTTCCAAAATACATCTCGAAGCCCTAAGACTCCTAACATCACCCCAATTACCAAAAACTGTTAATCCTTGCAGGGAATAGACACTACTAATCTAAAAAACCCACGACACTCATGACATCTCCAATTAGAGTAGAAAACTATTGTGTTGTCTGTTAGTTTCCCCTATACTTATAATAGAAGCTAACAATGGAGTCATTGTTGAAAGAGGGTGAGAGGTATAACGAATAAGGAGTATAATATGTTACCTTTCATAATATGCTAATATTGTGATAGTCTTAGAATATAATATGTTACCTTTCATAAACAGGACTTGGTTGCTGCCTATACCAATGGGGCATGGGATATACAGGGGGTAGGATTCACTACTGCCAGCTGTTATCAATGGCTCATGGGGACTCGTCCTAAGGTGAGTTGAGATGGGGTGATATGGAATGAATGGGTGATCCCAAAACATCAATTCATGGGATGGCTTTTTGCCCATGGAGCTTTCAAAACCAAAGATAGGTTGATCAGGTATGGGGTGGACATTGATGATAGCTGCTGGTTATGTGGACAGGCATCTGAAGATTTGGTTCACTTATTCTTTGGATGTGATTACAGCATCAGGATAGTTCAACATCTGCAGCAGAAAACTGGTTTAAATCTACCAGTTGGCAATGTACTGGACTGGTGTATGCAGGCTACTGGCACTAAGATGCAGAGAGGGGTAAAGGCAGGAATGAGCTTGGGAGCTATATATCATATATGGCATCATAGAAATAAATGCAGGAGTGAGGGTGTTCTTCTAAGGCCACAGAAGATTGCTACAAACATTATTGATGATATGAAGTTGAGAGTCCATGGTAGATACAGGCGCAAGCTTACTATCCTAGAGCTAGATTGGCTTAAAGATGTTGGACTTATGTAATTGGCATTAGTTGATATGTAAATTTTAAACTCTTATT
The DNA here is from genome assembly GCF_048544455.1 of Silene latifolia. Lineage (NCBI taxonomy): Eukaryota > Viridiplantae > Streptophyta > Magnoliopsida > Caryophyllales > Caryophyllaceae > Silene > Silene latifolia. The sequence continues at coordinate 56,042,163 of NC_133536.1, forward strand.
TTTTATATATATATATATATATATATATATATATATATATATATATATATATATATATATATATATATAATCGTGTTCTCGTGCGAACTATCTTACTAGTACGAACCGTGCGAACCAATATTAAAACACTCATTTAGTTACCTCCCAATTCTTACAACAGTACCACCAACACCCCCGACACATTTATTCACTCAATACCACCTGAGTTTCCTCCCTTTCCACCGCCACCGCCACCGCCATTGCCACCGACCATCGGACCTTCCAGACGACCGTCGCATGTCGTGCTCTGACCAAGAGTATCATTTCATCTCCAACTTTCGTCTACTTACTCTTCGTCTCTTCCGCAATTCATCAACTTCCATAGTTACGGCTCCATTATAATTAAAGGTAAGCTTCAATTCACACTTTTATTTCTTATTTAGTTACCAATTTGTATTCGAAACACTACGGTTTACTAAACAATTCCAATTCTGAAAGTTAGGGTTTCGTACATTTTGATTTGAACTCATTTTCCTTATTTTGATTTGATGATAGCTTAGTTTGTGCGTCCCGTGGTAGCTTTATTTGTCCTTTTCATGCTAGATACATTTATCTATGCTTATACATACTCAAATTTCGTTGCATTTGTGGATCCTCTAATTTCGTTACATACACAAATTCTATTGCATTTATGTATGCTTGTACTCATGATTTTGATTTCTGCTAGCTTAGTTTTGTCTTACAAGTTCTTTGCTAGAGTTTCCTCTAAATTGGTTTTCCCTGGTTCAACAGAAATGAAGAAAAAGGCGATAGGTGATCCTACTCCAAGTCCAAGCAAGACGAAGGGCTCTCCTGCTAGGAAAAGAAAAAGAGATCATGCTTCCATTATGGTTCTACCTAAAGGTTAGTTTCTTAGCATTCCCATTTTCTGCTAGTCAGTCTTTACCATAACATGAAATCATTGTTGTGACATGTTCCTTTATATATGAACAGCTTCGAAGCAATTACAGCCGAGCAGTTCGAAAGCCCGTGCAAGTACAAGTAAGTCTACTCTAGTTCCAATATCATCCAAACGATCTCCTGCTCGGACTGCTATTGCCATTGGGGAGGGAGACAGAAATGATGTTCCTGATGTATTTTTGAGGACCAGAATGTCACCAAAATTGCTTTTACAATTTATCAAGCAACATATGAGTGATAAACAAAAGTCGATATCCATCAATGGGTTTTGGTGGCCTATTACCGCTTAACACTAACATGGTACCGGGTATTTATCTTATTGGTTGGTTTCCAACTTCAACACGTGTTCAACATCTCTTATGGATGAAAAACTTGTGATTACCGAAGAAGATATTCTCCTAGCTACTGGTATTCCCATGGGTCCTACTGAAGTAGAAATAGTCACCTTAAATGACCCGAATGAGGAGTTTTTGAAACTAAAACGTGCTTGGTTGAAGCAGTTTAGTGATAGACACGCAAAAGTAACGACATCAGAATTATTTGATTTGATGATTACCCAAAAAGAAGGTGGAGATGACTTTAAAAGGAACTTCATAGTTTTTATAGTCTCAACATTTTTAATGGGTGTTAAAGGTATTCATGCAAGCCTTCGAATTTTGAAGTGTCTTAAGGATCTTTCTTGTGTTCAATCTTTGAACTGGTGTGGGTTTACACTCAAGCACCTAATTAACAGTGTAGATTCTTGGAACCGCACCAATTGTGACACATCTAATTTTGGACGTCCAGTCATGGTTCTCGTTTTTATCTATCTAGATAGAGTTAAATTCAAGTATGACACGACTCCACGAGTCTTCCCGACATTGTCTTCATGGTCCAAAAATGCTATTTCAAAACGGATGAAAGATGAGCAACAAAAAGGGGTTTGGGAGGGGAGTTGTTCAACCTCGTATTGTCAAGCCTAATGTTGATGGAGAGAGCAATCCCAACCTATCACACACCACAGTTAGGCCTTCTGTCCAAGAGCCCATGGACCCACCTGCTGGACCTTCTGATCAAGCACCTGAGACGATAGATAAGTTGAAGAAGGGAAGCTATATTGTTAAGAAGTTAACGGAAGCGCAAACGGGTTTCTTTGTTGCTTATAATACATTCTTGGATGTCCTCTCGAAGCTAAAATAGAGCGGCCCGATTGTGATCTTGTGCGTCAGATGGCGTCCATGGCAGAAGCATTGGGTCAAGGCTATCAATCGTCTCAACCAAGCAAAGATGAAGTCAATCATGGAGCTAAACCGCTTCGTAAATGGAAAGGGGATTGAAAATGACAGTGATGAATGCAAAATGGCTGGAGGGATTGAAGATCTAGCTTCTGATCCACTTAGTGAATTTGCTAAACGCAAATTCTCCTCCGAAGACGAGTTATTGGCAGCGCTTGTGAAACTTGAAATTGCTTTGGGTAAACGCCCCGTTAATGAAACCAAGGAGCTTGTAAGTGAGGTAACAAAGGAGACTCTAAGTGAGGTACCAAAAGAGACTGTAAGTGAGGTAAGAAAGGAGCCTTTAAGTGTACCTGCCACCTCAAAGATGTCTCCTGTCATTTTAGTGGACTCGGAGTCTCGTGAACTTGAGCCATCGAACTTTGAGAAGCAAGCATCTACATCCCGACGGTTTACACCACCTCCAAGGTTTACACCCCCTTCTTTTCCGTCACCTCCTATTATTACGCCACCTTCTTTTAAACTACAGTTCGAGTCGCAACAAGGTGACTCTCCACAATCACCTCCATGTGAAAGATCACCACAAGTGCCCCCTCTTGGATCACCTCTTTGTGTATCACCTGTCTCTTCGTTATCACCGGAGCGAGAGCCGATTATTCCTTCGTTTCCGCATCTCCACCAGTGAAATTCTGCCACATAAGAGGAGTAGAGTGCCTCTTTGAGGTGTTTAGATCACCTTTTCTACGAGAGGAATGTTAGTGTCGTGGGGGACTTGAATCATCCGAAAAAGAAGTATTGGAGTATGTTTTTGGGGAGTCGTTTGATGACATGTATGCGACTTGTAACTAGTCGGGTTAGATACTTTATTTTGATCTTGTACATACACTTCTACTAAATTTTCTATTTACCCTTGCAGTGAAATTCTTTTCGAAAACGCCATCCATTCACTTACTCGGGCGTGATTTGAAGACTATACTCTCCGGTGAGAGACTGTCTCGAGACGGTTACATGTATGTGGTGTCACATGTTGAATCGAGTGAAAAATCAAAATCACGTGAATCATTGTCAAGGTTTTATATGCCTCTCGGGATCGTGTACCGTAAGTGTCATTTCAGTCTTTTTTCTTATTCTTATTTCTAATGTTATTAAAATTATTCGTCTTGCATATAATTAGAGACTTCTCTAAATGTTTTCAGACTAGAAGAGATTTTGATGATTTTGCAGGAGCGGCTCTTGTGAGTCTTTATTAATGACTATGTTAATTATTGACATGTGATATTTGTTGTAGCTAAATGTTATGACTTTTTCCTATCTTGATTTTTGTTCCATACAACTACACGCAGCAATTTGTGTTTTGTTTTAATTTCCCCAAACAAAAGTTAGAAGTCTTACACCATATGAAGAAGCATTCCCTGGACTATGCGGATCATATTGGATATGCAGTATGTGTTTCAATGTTATCAAATGCGTATGCAGTAATTAGTAATGTTAAGTGGCAATCAACACTGTTTTTCTAAATCTTGTTTGGCAGAGGAAGTACGTGACTAAGTACTTGAGAGAGAAAATGCCTACTATCGAGAATGTATATGGGCATACATTTGAGGAAGTTCCTAAATCGATTATTGGTGTTTTTGATGAAGCCGATAGTGGGATTTACCGCTCCGCTTATTAGAGACCTACAAAGGTGATAAAAAGATAATTCCAGTGATCTACATACCGTAAGTTCATTGCTAAAAGTGTTATATTAACTTTACCAAGTAGATAAAGTGTTTACTACCAAATCCCAAGCTTGAATGCCAAATTATTGGATGTTCTGTTGTATTTTGTAGAAGCAGCAGCTCAAAATTTTCGGTGCAAGGGTTTGCTACCAAATAGTAACTTTCACTGAAAATCGCTTCAAAGACAAAATTCTATTTGATGCCCATGCTCTCTGTTCACGTCTCAGGTAATAATACATATTACCTATATACTGTATTACCTATACTAATTTTATACTTGATAGTTGTAACAGGTTTTTTTAATCTATGCTCATTTTATTCATTTGCATTTCAGTAAGAAAAAATTGAATAGAACACAGCCTCCATTTCCATACACTGACGATGAGCTTCTCAATCTAGTTTTCAACAACCGCAGAAGTATACCGTAAGCTCTCAATTTACTATCATATTTTTATTTTTTTACTACTTATTTTATTAACATCAATAATTTTATACATACACTGACATTGAACTTGAACCGTCGGATACTTGTTTGAGATTCTAGTTAACACAGAGTGGATTAATGTCACTCGAAAAGAATTAAGAACTTTCGGTGCGGACAAATGGTTAATAGACACTGTAAGGACTCCTCATATTTATTCATAGTTTACTTTTGTTCAAGTCTTAAGGGACCTAGGTTCATTTATCTCGACATTTTCTGTAACCTAGACATTTTCAAACTATATATATTTGTAGGTTATTGATGCAGTTGGAGTGATGTGGACATTGAATAAGCCAAATATTCTTTACTTGCCCGTAATGTCAAGGTGATAAATCAGCGTGTCTTACAATGGTGGGTGTTAAAGTTGATAGTAGTTAGTAGTATCTAACATAGCTTTTTCTCGCAAAAATGGCAGGGTGTTAAGGTTGATTCAAACAAAGAATTGCATTCACGCCCTATCTTAAGATGCACTATATGCCTGCTAATGGAAGCACTATTGATAAGGTAATCGAGTTTGGACAATGGTTATGAATTGTATATATTCAGTGTCACATGTTATGTGACATCCATTAATTTATGTTGCGGGTGTTTTGGACAATTGGTAATAAAGATGGTGATCATTGGTATGCTTTACTCTCTGATATAAAGAAAAGGAAAAATTATATATTAGATTCACTTAAGCCAAGAGCAACTACAGAGCTTCGAGAGCGAAATGAATATGTGGAAGAGATTGTAAGTTTTTTCTTACTTAGCAGCTTTTTAAATTATTAGATTAACTTGCAGCGCTCTTGAGACCATTATCATGTCAGGTCTACAATGTTGCAAATGTTCTCGCCAACCAACCTGGGTATGGACACCTTAGTCAGATGGTCTTGTTTACAACTACCAATTTCACTGTCCCTCAGCAAGACAATTTGTTAGTTTCCGACTACATTATTTTTTTTTTTCCATAGCAAAATTTATTCACATCACTATACGATCTAATTTTATGTTTTTGCGCAGTCATGACTGTGGAATGTTTGTTATTAAGTTCTTAGAAGCTTTAACAACTGATGAGACTTTATTGAAAAACAAAAACTACTACAAGGTTTGAATTAAATTAATTCAATGTTACATCTTTTGTAACATTCTATATGAAATTGAAGCTAATCTATTTTTTTCCCTAGGATATGGCTGCTTATCGACGGTATATTATGCTTGAACTTTTAAAATGGGACAAGAATACAGTAACGGTAACATTTTGATGAGTGTACATATTTAATAGTCCTCATTTTAATTGACCTAGCCTCATAACACTATGGCACCCATTTAGACACTTTTCTTATGATTTGATTTTTATGCAGGTCTTCAAGTTAGGTTGAATTTCAATGTTGCGGTTGATGAATGTTAAAATAACAAATTCATGTCTTCATATGAGATGGCCGGAAGAAATTTGTCAAAGCTTTGTTATAGTTTCTTTAATTTTTGATGTCTTTAATGTTGCCAAGTTTTCCTCCTCATTTATGACTCGTTCATATGTTTGATGTCAACGTTTTAAAACTATGACTTGGTTGAAATATGACTTGGTTTTGGCCTTCTAGATGTGTCATATATGATTTCATTCCCAAACTAGTATTATGATTCCTTTGTATGTCCAATTAGAATGGCGCTTCGGCCCGTACGCTTTGTAAAAACTTGTCAAAGTTACGGTGACGGAATTCCTTGTTTGGTTGCGGTCTCATTTTTTTCTTTCTTCATGAACTTTGAGCTTCTCCGAAAAAAAACATACATGAAATTTTATTTTACCCGTAGCGAGCGGCCTAATCAAAACCCTAAACCCTTTCTCGTTCCACTTTAAGGAGAATTTTATGCACTAGATACGTCTTTAGCTACTAGGTACGTTCCGAAATAGTCTTAGGTTCATTTTAAATATATTGTAGGTACGTCTTGTCTAAATAACCCATTTCCGATAACAAGGGAAAGGGTTTAGGGTTGGATTAGGCGGACCCGCGTTAGCGGTCCGCCTAATCCAACCCTAAACCCTTTCCCGTCCCGTTTTAGGATACCCGCCCCCGTTTAATCCCTTTTACGTACTAGGTACGTTTCAAAATAGTCTTAGGTTCGTTTTACATATATTGTGGGTACGTTTCGTCTAAATAACCCATTCCCGATATGCGGGTCCGCCTAATCCAACCCTAAACCCTTTCCCGTCCCGTTTTAGGATACCCGGTCCCCTCGGAAAGGGGTTCACCCTTCCCCTTTTAGGGTTCGGTTTACGGTTCCGTTTCGATAACAAGGGAAAGGGTTTAGGGTTGGATTAGGCGGACCCGCGTTAGCCGTCTGCCTAATCCAAACCTAAACCCTTTTCCGTCCCGTTTTAGGATACCCGCCTCCCGTTTAAACCCTTTTACGTACTAGGTACGTTTCGAAATAGTCTTGGGTTCGTTTTACATATATTGTGGGTACGTTTCGTCTAAATAACTCATTCCCGATAACAAGGGAAAGGGTTTAGGGTTGGATTAAGCGGACCCGCGTTAGCGGTCTGCATAATCCAACCCTAAACCCTTTCCCGTCCCGTTTTAGGATACCCGCCTCCCGTTTAAACCCTTTTACGTACTAGGTACGTTTCGAAATAGTCTTGGGTTCGTTTTACATATATTGTGGGTACGTTTCGTCTAAATAACCCATTCCCGATAACAAGGGAAAGGGTTTAGGGTTGGATTAGGCGGACCCATGTTAGCGGTCCGCCTAATCCAACCCTAAACCCTTTCCCGTCCCGTTTTAGGATACCCGGTCCCCTCGGAAAGGGGTTCACCCTTCCCCTTTTAGGGTTCAGTTACGGTTCCCGTTTCGATAACAAGGGAAAGGGTTTAGGGTTGGATTAGGCGGACCCGCGTTAGCGGTCCGCCTAATCAAACCCTAAACCCTTTCCCGTCCCGTTTTAGGATACCCACCTCGCGTTTAAACCCTTTTACGTCATCGGGTATGCGTTTGAAATAGTCTTGGGTTCGTTTTACATATATTGTGGGTACGTTTCGTCCAAATAACCCATTCCCGATAACAAGGGAAAGGGTTTAGGGTTGGATTAGGCGGATCCGCGTTAGCGGTCCGCCTAATCCAACCCTAAACCCTTTCCCGTCCCGTTTTATGATACCCACCTCCCGTTTAAACCCTTTTACGTACTAGGTACGTTTCGAAATAGTCTTGGGTTCGTTTTACATATATTGTGGGTACGTTTCGTCTAAATAACCCATTCCCGATAACAAGGGAAAGGGTTTAGGGTTGGATTAGGCGGACCCGCGTTAGCGGTCCGCCTAATCCAACCCTAAACCCTTTCCCGTCCCGCTTTAGGATACCCGGTCCCCTCGGAAAGGGGTTCACCCTTCCCTTTTAGGGTTGATTTACGGTTCCCATTTCGATAACAAGGAAAGGGTTTAGGGTTGGATTAGGCGGACCCGCGTTAGCGGTCCGCCTAATCCAACCCTAAACCCTTTCCCGTCCCCCTTTAGGTACCCTCTCGTTTAAATCCTTTTACGTACTAGGTACGTTTCAAATATTCTTGGGTTCGTTTTACATATATTGTGGGTACGTTTCGTCTAAATAACCCATTCCCGATAACAAGGAAAGTGTTTAGGGTTGGATTAGGCGGACCGCGTTAGCGGTCCGCCTAATCCAACCCTAAACCCTTTCCCGTCCCGTTTTAGGATACCCGCCTCCCGTTTAAACCCTTTTACGTACTAGGTACGTTTCGAAATAGTCTTGGGTTCGTTTTACATATATTGTGGGTACGTTTCGTCCAAATAACCCATTCCCGATAACAAGGGAAAGGGTTTAGGGTTGGATTAGGCGGACCCGCGCGGGTCCGCCTAATCCAACCCTAAACCCTTTCCCGTCCCGTTTTATGATACCCCCCTCCCGTTTAAACCCTTTTACGTACTAGGTACGTTTCGAAATAGTCTTGGGTTCGTTTTACATATATTGTGGGTACGTTTCGTCTAAATAACCCATTCCCGATAACAAGGGAAAGGGTTTAGGGTTGGATTAGGCGGACCCGCGTTAGCGGTCCGCCTAATCCAACCCTAAACTCTTTCCCGTCCCGTTTTAGGATACCCGGTCCCCTCGGAAAGGGGTTCACCCTTCCCCTTTTAGGGTTCGATTACGGTTCCCATTTCGATAACAAGGAAAGGGTTTAGGGTTGGATTAGGCGGACCCCGTTAGCGGTCCGCCTAATCCAACCCTAAACCCTTTCCCGTCCCGTTTTAGGGTACCCGCCTCTCGTTTAAACCCTTTTACGTACTAGGTACGTTTTGAAATAGTCTTGGGTTCGTTTTACATATATTGTGGGTACGTTTCGTCTAAATAACCCATTCCCGATAACAAGGAAAAGGGTTTAGGGTTGGATTAGGCGGACCGCGTTAGCGGTCCGCCTAATCCAACCCTAAACCCTTTCCCGTCCCGTTTTAGGATACCCGCCTCTCGTTTAAACCCTTTTACGTTTTAGGTACGTTTCGAAATAGTCTTGGGTTCGTTTTATATATATTGTGGGTACGTTTCGTCTAAATAACCCATTCCCGATAACAAGGGAAAGGGTTTAGGGTTGGATTAGGCGGACCAACGCGGGTCCGCCTAATCCAACCCTAAACCCTTTCCCGTCCCGTTTTAGGATACCCGGTCCCCTCGGAAAGTGGTTCACCCTTCCCCTTTTAGGGTTCAGTTACGGTTCCCATTTCGATAACAAGGTAGCGGTCCGCCTAATCCAACCCTAACGCGGGTCCGCCTAATCCAACCCTAAACCTTTTCCCGTCCCGTTTTAGGGTACCCGCCTCTCGTTTAAACCCTTTTACGTACTAGGTACGTTTCGAAATAGTCTTGGGTTCGTTTTACATATATTGTGGGTACGTTTCGTCTAAATAACTCATTCCCGATAACAAGGGAAAGGGTTTAGGGTTGGATTAGGCGGACCCGCGTTAGCGGTTCGCCTAATCCAACCCTAAACCCTTTCAAGTCCCGTTTTAGGATACCCGGTCCCCTCGGAAAGGGGTTCACCCTTCCCCTTTTAGGGTTCAGTTACGGTTCCCGTTTCGATAACAAGGGAAAGGGTTTAGGGTTGGATTAGGCGGACCCGCGTTAGCGGTCCGCCTAATCCAACCCTAGACCCTTTCCCGTCCCGTTTTAGGGTACCCGCCTCTCGTTTAAACCCTTTTACGTACTAGGTACGTTTCGAAATAGTCTTGGGTTCGTTTTACATATATTGTGGGTACGTTTCGTCTAAATAACCCATTCTCAATAACAAGGGAAAGGGTTTAGGGTTGGATTAGGCGGACCCGCGTTAGCGGTCCGCCTAATCCAACCCGAAACCCTTTCCCGTCCCGTTTTAGGATACCCGCCTCCCGTTTAAACCCTTTTACGTACTAGGTACGTTTCGAAATAGTCTTGGGTTCGTTTTACATATATTTTGGGTACGTTTCGTCTAAATAACCCATTCCCGCTAACAAGGGAAAGGGTTTAGGGTTGGATTAGGTGGACCCGCGTTAGCGGTCCGCCTAATCCAACCCTAAACCCGTTCCCGTCCCGTTTTAGGATACCCGCCTCTCGTTTAAACCCTTTTACGTACTAGGTACGTTTCGAAATAGTCTTGGGTTCGTTTTACATATATTGTGGGTACGTTTCGTCTAAATAACCCATTCCCGCTAACAAGGGAAAGGGTTTAGGGTTGGATTAGGTGGACCCGCGTTAGCGGTCCGCCTAATCCAACCCTAAACCCGTTCCCGTCCCGTTTTAGGATACCCGCCTCTCGTTTAAACCCTTTTACGTACTAGGTACGTTTCGAAATAGTCTTGGGTTCGTTTTACATATATTATGGGTACGTTTCGTCTAAATAACCCATTCCCGATAACAAGGGAAAGGGTTTAGGGTTGGATTAGGCGGACCCGCGTTAGCGGTCCGCGTTGTAGGAGTGTGAAAATATCATTACCTAAAAATGAAATGAACGAAGCAAAGATTGAAATACTATACTAACTAAGATTAACTGTTCAAAAGCACAAATCAGAATTATACGATGTTTGGTACGCTCTTCACTGTTACGGTCTTTCGATTTCACCAATAATTCAGTCCGGACCCTTTTACATACTAGTTACGTTTTGAAATAGTCTTGGGTTCGTTTTACATATATTGTGGGTACGTTTCGTCTAAATAACCCAGGTACGTTAAGTAACGACTTTAAATTAACAACTCAAAAGCTGGCATCTTAGGCAATGGAACAATTTATCCACCGAAAATGAGAATAATGATTCAAATTGAAACGTAACTAATAGACGTGACAACACACGCCAACAGCTAACATTTACAAAATACAATATCCATTCAAATTAAAGCTTCCTCCTACATTTGGACAGTAACAAAATATAATATCAAGGTCCCTAAACAAGACAAACTAACTCAGAAGCTGGCATCGTAGGCAATGGAACAATTTATCCACCGAAAATGAGAATATTAATTCAAATTCAAACATAACTAATAGAGGTCAAAACATACGCCAACAGCTAAGATCAACAAAATACAATATCCATTGTAGTCGTCGGCTGTTACACCCTTCTGGCTACAATTGTTGCGCATCCCAATCCACAACTGTTTCATTGACAATACCTACATCATCAAATCATGTAAAATATCATTAATACTTTGTATATATGCCCTCTTCCACTAATATGTAAATTTTAAAAAAAAACAAGCAAATAAAGTACCTGATTATGATTATGAGATTACTTGTTAGGAAGTTGACTCGGGCAATTTCTACTATCATGGCGTGCCATTTCTCCACAAGCACGACATTTTCTAAGAGGCTTAGCGTGCTCCTCCATTGCCTTTTCTTTTCGAAGTCATCCTTCTACCAGATCCCTTATTTTTGCTTGATTTGGAGGAAGAATATGAGCTTTAGTAGGGATTTTAGACCCAAGAAGCGTCTCGATTTGAGTTTTCTTGCTTTTTGACTTCCCACCACTACTTGAAATCAACAACTTCTCATTGAAACTCTGAAGCAATTCGAGTAACTCTTTCTCCTTCTCCTCATCATCCTCCACAAGTGACACCGTGAACACCCCGACCATAATTCACCGATAGTGTTTTGTCTTGTGTCAATTGACGCACAATCGCCTTCTAAGGACGTCCCTACAACATTAAAGATAGGACGAAATGTTGCATAATTGCTCCACCTCGGCAATAGATATTCAGAAGGTATTTCATCAAACCCCTTATTATGCAACACCCATACACAATGTCTACAAAGTATCCCAAATCTCTAAAACCTCTTGCATGAACACACTAAAGTTTTCCCATCGACTTCATAGACTTTCTTGCTCTCACGATCCATAACAAATAAACGCTCCACGTCCCTTTCTTTCGTGCTTTTGTTGGCCTCATTACAAGAGTAGCATGCACCTTTCAACTCTTCTTGAAAATCATAAAACACAGGTGGTGTGTAAAATTCAGCACATTTCTTTTCTATAGAAAGGGGAGTTGATAATATAGGAGAGGAGTTTTTAGAATCGGCAGTTAATTTAGAATGCTTCCGGCGTTGAGCATCCATTCTGATCGAAAGCGCATCCAAAATCGAACAAGTGATAGGTTGGGGTTGGTGAAGTTGCCGAAGAAACTATTCTCTCGATTCTCGACCTTGAAGTTGTCCTTAGAAGCCCACCCATATAAGTGTCCCGAAAAATATGCAGAATCCATAATTTGCGGTCCTCAAACATGGATTTCAGCCACTCATTTCCAGACAAATCATGTTTTTCCATAATTGAACACCAGCTCGACTCAAATTCAGTTGGCTCAATATCTTCATTCCAAACAATAGAACTTATTTCTTTTAGAAAGTCTGTGTCTTTGTAAATGGTTGAACCAACTTTGTCGTGCAATTTTTTCATGATATGCCACATACAGAATCTGTGTGTTGTGTTGCTTGAAAACACATTTTTAACCCCGCTTTAATACCCAGACATTGGTCAGTAATCAGAGTAGTAGGATAACACCCACCCATTGCCTTCATAAAATTGTCAAAAAGCCAGGTAAAAGACTCTTCATTCTCCCGCATTATCAAACCAGCCGCAAAAGTGACACATTTTTTATGGTTGTCAACCCCCGTAAAAGGACAAAACACCATACGGTATTCATTAAAATCGAATGTGGTGTCAAAAGACACAGAATCACCAAAGAGTGCGTAGTTCTTAATTGCAATTGGATCAGCCCAGAAAACCTTAGTGAGTCTTTTGTTGTCACCAACATCAAAATCAAAGTAAAATGAGGGACACCTAGCTCTTTTTTGCATGAAGCCCTCTATCAGCATTTCCGCATCATATTCTTTGATGTATTTCTTTACATCCCTTGAAAAATTCTTAAAATCTTTTAAGGAAGCCCCTACGTTTTTATATCCCCTAACGTACTCTTTAAACATTCGAAATGTCTTCACAGGCCCCTGGTTAACACGTGAGTTATCCATTATCATTTTCTTATGCACAAGGTTGAGCTTCCTAAATGACTTTAAGTGAATCATTGTGGCTGGAGTTACCATTGCATGTGAGTGCACCTCGATAAATTCATACACCTCATACTCACCAGCAGGAAGTCTCTTAAACTTAATCTTGGCAGGACACCCAACTCTTGTTATTGCCCTCCTCCTTTTTGCCCACCATGTCTGCCTATTACCTTCTTTGTTACACACAGCTCTTATGTGTAGTAACTCCTTGAATGATTTTACTTGAATCAAATCTCGGACTAAAGCCACAAGCTTTGGCATATGCTTTGTAGAAATCCAACCCTTGCTCCAAATTCTCAAATTTCATTCCAACAAATGGTTTAAGCTCTTCTGAACAATGAGGCACTCCGTGAATCTCACTAGTAGCAACAACTTAGGGCTATATCGGAAGACTCAAATTAACAACAATTACTTATAAACTGCCGTCTTGCTTCACACTAACAAAATGCAATAAATAAAACTAAATGATTTACCTGGCACATCATTCACTAATGGCACATCAATCACTAATAATTGATCTGGACAATTAGTAAGCAATAATATGTCTTCTTCTGGATTTGTTGAAATATCCATGTCAATAGTATCACCAACTATAGCTGCAGAAAAAACGAATGGCCAAATGAGCACTTATTCGCTAATAATTTTGAAAAATGATGATTGTCCTAGCTCGAACTAATGTAATTCAACAGCTAAAATTGTCACAAGGGAAAGGGTATTAGGAAAAGCAACGAGGGAAAGTGTACGAAACAACAAAATTGCCAACATTGTCATACAAACAGGCAAACACCTAACTTTAACAATCAATCAAATAATCAATTGTTCAATTAACACAGCAAAAAAGTTAAAATTGTTCAATTATCCCTCCCCCCCCCCCCCCCTCCCCTCCCCTTTAAACCCTTTTACGTACTAGGTACGTTTCGAAATAGTCTTAGGTTCATTTTACATATATTGTGGGTACGTTTCGTCTAAATAACCCATAACCCATTCCCGCTCAAAATAGCTCAAAATATTTCATACACCGGCCCAATACAAAGCACAGGTTAAACAAGACCAAAGTAAACAAACAAGGCCCAACAAGCATTAATCCAGAGAATGTAAATCGTTGCAAAGAAAATGGGAAGATAACAGCCAACGGCCACAGAATACAGGGGTATTCAATCATACTGAACTGAAATCGGATACCAAACGAAATCGAGTGGATACTAATGAAATGGAAAACAGTAGGATACACATGCCATTTAAGAAGATCTCTTTTTCAGATTTATCATGAGGATTATTTTACGCTCACGTATTAATTGCTGTTAATCTTTCTGGACATAAGAGCTGCACTGAGTTGTAATCAGCTTAAAGAGGCTACTAATGGTACGCTACTGTCTGTAATTCAAACGCTCTTGGCTGCACTGAGTTGTAATCAGCTTAAAGAGGCTTGGTCCATCTGGGGCTACAAGTCCCATCTTGATGAACTCAGCAGTGTTGTTGCTACCGTTAAGAAAGTGCTCCTTGACGCGGAGGCCAAGTATGATGAGTTGTCCCACGAAACACGGCTCTATGTCCAGGAGCTCGGGGATGCTCTATATGATGCTGATGATTTGCTTGACAAGTTTGTCACTCTTGCTAAGCAAAAACAGCTCATGGAGGATGATAAGTTTACTAAGAAGGTGCGACTTTTCTTTTCCCATTATAATCAGATTGGTGTTGCATATAATATGTCTCAAGGGGTTAAAAAAATCATGCATAAGCTAGACGGTATAGCGAGTAAGCATAGCAAGTTTGGCTTGAATCTTGACCATAAGCCTATTAGAAGGAAGAGGATGGAGGAGACCTGTTCATATCCGGATACTGAAATTATTGGGAGGGTCGAGGATGTTGAGAACATTCTAGGAATATTGTTGGACTCCGAGATTCGGAGAGATGTGTCGTTTCTTACTATTGTGGGGATGGGTGGGTTAGGGAAGACGGCTCTTGCCCAACTTGTATACAATCATGAAAAGATCACCCAAGCATTTCCCCTGAGGTTATGGGTTTCTGTCTCTGACCATGATCAGTCAAAATTAGATGTGAAAACAATCCTTACACACAACCAAACAAAAAAAGAAGATCTCTTTTTCAGATTTTATGAACCAAATTTGCAGCCATCTCTTTTTAATATAAAATGCAGAATCAATGCAAAAAGAGTGAAAGAATTCGTACCATCTACCATTTGGGAATCATCTTCATCATTTACGGTTTCAGTTATTGAGGCATGTTCTTGAGTACAAACATCTGCAATTAAAATCACAATAGTATCTTAGTAAGTGCATCTAAAAATCTGCAATTAAAATGTTAATCGCACAACTAAATGAAGAATTTGTACCTGAAGTTGAAGAACAATTGGTTGAGACTGTTACCATCTTTAAAGAATTTAACCCAATTGAAACCCTAAAAAAACGATTTGAATTTTTCGGTTATTACAAACCCTAATTTATCAAACAATTTGAAATTTCTTCATAAAATTAACCTCATAAACTACTCTACAATCCATATATGTGCATTGATCTAAAATACCAAATCAATTAAATGTAAAATTTTCGATTAAATTATTTTATGAAAAAATAACGTAATTGAAGCTAACCTTGTTTGATGAATTAATGATGAGCTGAATGTTGTAAATCTAGAAGCTTGTTTCGTAGAGGATAGTGATGGTAGAAACTAGTTTACCAAGAAGAGAATCGCGAGAGGTTGAAGAAGAGAACCATGGAAGCTGTTTCTTGTTTTGTGGAAGAAGATAGAAGCGCGTAAGAAAAGATAACAGTGTATAATGGGTTGGTTCGTACGGTTCGTACCGTAAGTTAGTTCGCACGGGATCCCGCCCCTATATATATATATATATATATATATATATATATATATATATATATATATATATTTAGGATCCGGTGAGAACGATCACTCGGTGCAAACGGTGAGAACGACCTACAATAGTAGGATTTTATAACAGTTATTATACGGTTTTGTTACTTTTTTAATTTCACGCGGTTCATATATATTTGTGAGATTTTATCATTTCTTTCTCTCTCCTCCCATTTTTTCTGTTTCGCTCTTCTCTCTACATTTTTCCCCCAAATCACCGTAAACCCTAATTTCTTCCCCAAATCATTTCGTCATCAATTTCCGGTGCATTACTTGTTGATAACGATGAATGATTATGATTCGTTTGCCGTTTTCTCGTTCTAATTCCTTTAATCGCTGTATTTCCATGGATTTCGCAAGTAATTCGGTATGATTTGATCTTCAACTTTTAGTTGTTAATGTCTATTTCTTCGTTTTTTTGTTTTATTAAGCTGAGTTATCCTTTAATAAGCTGAATCTAACTTCGTATTTGTCTTTCGAAATCATTAATGCAGGTTTACCCTAATTTCTTCCCTAAATCAGTTGTTCGTCAATTTGCGGTGGATTAATTGTTGATAATGATGATTGATTATCATTCATTTTGCCGTTTTCACGTTCGCTCTTCTTAATCGCTCTATTTTCTATAAAATTCGCAAGTATTCTGGTATGTTTTGATCTTCAACTTGTAGTTGTTTATGTCTATTTCTTCGATAATTTCTTTTATTAAGCTGAATTATCCTTTGATAAGCTGTATCTAACTTCGTTGTTGTCTTTCGAAATCATCAATGCAGGTTTATCTGCGTTACGGTTGAGAATCTGTTAATTAGGTATTTGTTATTACTGTCGTGATTAATTTTAGGTATATTTTTGTTTATGTTCGGATTATTCATTGATTTTATTTGATACTTACTTCCGTTCGGTTGCATGCAGGTTTTTGTTTTGTTTCAACTTAGGAGCATCGTCGTCTTGGTGTATTCTCAACTAGGTATTACATTTTCCCTACTTTATTTGTTTGATTTTACATTTTTTTCCTCCTTGTTTTGCTGTTTAGCACTCTAAGTTTAACACGATTGAAGTTTTGATGTTTTTCTTTCTGAGATTTGTGTTGTTTACAACCTTCTAGTTATTGTTTTTTCTTGTTGAGCTAATTTTATGTGTGTTTTCCACGTTATGTCCTTGTGTTTACTTCAGATTTAAGCTTGTGTGTGTTATCTGCCTTTTTCATACGTTTGAATGGTACCGTATCAGCTAGGTACGTCAGAACTGTTATCAGTCACACATTGTCAGTTCATAGGTACATTCATGTGGTTTGTTTGTCTTTCTGATATGTCCTACGTATTTGTGGCATTTTTGTATGCTTGGCATAAGTTTGTGTGTGCGGTATATGATTTTTTTGACTGTTTGTATTATTTTATTTATTTTCAGTTGGTGTTTTACACTTAATGTGTAGTTTAGGGTGTAGGTGCACTTTAATACTCGTTAATCACGTCTATTTAGCCCATACGTATGTTATTTTTGAGTTTAATAACAATGACTACATCAGTGCCCTTTTCAAGAAGGGGACCACATCTTCATTTGTTTTGCATTTTATTTTTTCCCGCTTTAACATATCTGTGATGCCCTTGGTATGTAGGGAGAGTTTTTTTTTTCATGGATTGTTTGTGTGTTGATGTGAGTTTTGTCCATTTATTGGGTTATGTGCCGGTCATGTACGTCATTACGGGTTATATGTACGTTGAATGAGTTGCTGGATACGTCTTTTAGTTTATTTTGTGTGTATAAATGTACCTATGCATATTGTTTCTGGAAACCTTTTTTCATGGCTTATTTTTGTTTCGCTTGATCCTTTACAATGAGGTTACTATGTGTTTTGACTTTGTGATATTTAGGTTGATTTATCACATATGTCCTTACGCATTTGTTGTTATTTAGGTACATTGATTACATTTGACATCTACATTTTTATGATAACGGTGGTGTCATTATGAAGAGAACACGTTTAGAAACATCGGCACTAGATGGAGAAGGGACAAGCGGACATCGAGCAAGTCCCTGTCACAAGTATGCAAAAGTCTGGATGTGATCCTTCCGAAGATTTTCCGGTATTGAAAACAAGGATGAGTCCTAGTGGTCTTTTAAATTTTATCAATAGTGGCCTCTCCGACAATCAAATCTCAGATATTCAAGAGATGGGCTTTGGCGGTATATTGTGCCTTAAAACGGATATGCTTCCCGGGCGGTTAGCACTTTGGCTTGTCTCGGATTTGATCCATTCACGTCTTCCCTATTAAACAACCAGTTGCCTATTCGGGATGAAGATGTTCATCTTGCCACAGGGTTACCTATGGGTGAGGTAGAAATAGTGCAAGCCACTCGTTTTGATCAGACTGAGGTGTTTGTAGAGATGGTTACTGCATGGAAGTCTCAGTTTAAGGGTGTTGACAAAGTTACCTACACCCACCTATTGAATAAGATGGCTGAACAGAGACAAGGTGGGGATGATTTCAAGAGAAATTTTATCGTATATGTTGTGTCTGCGTTTCTTATGGGAATTAAGGGAAGTGTTCCAAGTGTGCGAATACTCAAGTGTTTGAGTGATGTCTCCGTGATTCCAAAACTGAGATGGTGCGATTTTACCCGAAGAAACTTGATTGCAAGTGTTGAACAGTGGAGAGATGATAAGGAGAAGGAGGCCAATGGGAGCTGTAAGAAGATCTATAAAGGTCCTATCATGGTTTTAATTTTCATTTACCTCGATAGGTCGGTTTTTAAGGCTAGATCAGTTACGCGGGTGTTCCCAACATTATGTACATGGACGAAGGAAGCGATTTCTTTGCGAATATCTAGAGAAAAAAGGGAAGCTCATCGGTTTGGTTCTGGTTTCATTGATTCACAGTTGGTAAAGCACCCAGATTGCTTTGGTCCTGGGTATGTGGAGAGCGTGGCGTAACAAAGACCGATGTTGTGTCTGAGGATGATGATATTGTTGGTAATGACGAAGATGACGCGGCTGACAACAATGGACGTGATGGGCACGATGCCAACAGATCACACGTCAGTTCTTGCATTGAAACGCTGGCAAGCACAGCGAAAGCCCTTGCTACTGCATTTCAGAATTTCGCAGATTCTATTAATACTGCCAAGCGTATAATGCCGAATTCTGCAGATTGTTTGTCACCTGTCCGCCATGGCGAGACTCTCTACTAGGGGTTTCAGTTAACACCACCTGGTGTACCGAAGATGAGGTTGGGACAAAAGTGGATCGCGGACGGGGTGACCCATTGTTGTTGGTGGCGTGACAAGCGCACCGATGAATCTTTCTTTGCCGGGTTCGGGAGCGATTCACACCGTTAAGGATACGTCTACTACAGGGGGTAGGTCAGCCTCTGCGGTTCATGGCGATCGTGATCCATCTACACCAGAAGACAGCAATGACGATCCTTGTTGGAACGATCCTACCTTTGTGGCAGCGGCCATCGCGTTGGGTAACGCGTTCAACAAGGATCCAGTGGATGTACCTGTACCAAAGAAAAGACGAGTTGCTCCTGAGTTCCCGACCTTCAATCTATTTCAATCTCAAGATAGATCGCACCCGGTGGTTCTCCTGATTGTCCTTCGCAATCGTTGTTTCCCCGTCTCGCTTCCTAATGCACTGTTGCTTCTCCCGATTGTCCTAATGAACCTGTTGAATCAGTTCACGTAGTCCACCATGCTGCTAACATAGAGACCAAGAGAGGTGTAGTTGTTCCAAACGTATACAAGTCACCTTTTATTCAAAGGAATATATCTATGTTTTTCGAATTGAGCCAATGGGAGAAAGATGTTTCGACTTGGTTTTTGAGGAAGGATCGATGAAAGGTATTTATAATCTTTTTTTTTTTTTTACAACCTATTTCAATCTCAAGTTAAATGTTTACTCGTGATCAGTTTGTGGGGTAATTCATTAATATATCAGAACGTATCTATATTTTTTTGTCTCATGTTTCGATTTGTCTTGTTATTTTCAAGCGAGGTATTGTTCGGGAATCGTTTGTTCCCGGCTAAGAAGGTACGATTTAGTGTCCTTTATCTCAGACACAAAGATTTCTACAAATGTGATAAATGCATGGGCTAATCTATTGAACAAGCGAGAGGAGTTAAAAGCTGCCTCATCCCCTTTGCGTTTATACGCTTTTGTGACTCATAATGTAAGTTTCCCTATGATTGATTTATGTTTGTTTTAACCTTGATTTTAATCAATGTTATGTTTTCCTATATAGATATTCTTGCTATCGTCCTACTCGACTTTATTTTGGTTGTTAAATATGTTTAACTTCGGGGAATCAAATGTGAAGATATTACCGAATACGATAACGTCAAATTGGTGAGCTTTCAGCATCTGTATTTTTTTATTTTTAGTATCATTTGTCAGTTTTGTCCTGTTTAGGTTTCTACTAAGGTTAATATATGTGTTTCAAAACCAGATGATGTTCCCTTTTACACTCCGTGAGCCGCATCCGTCCGTGTTAACATGGTGTCTCGAAAGATTGAAGTCATTCATCCTATGCTTCCTAAATCAGTGGACTTCTCTGATTCTGTTCGCATGGTGGTGAGAACATGATTTTTACGCACACCAGTTCACTTTGTCAAACGTTTAATTTAGTTTTCTCACTCCGTTGACGTTTCTGATTGTATTCTGACTTTTTTCAGAGGGATTTTGTTCGATGTGACATGATCTCCAAATCATCCAGATTTAAGACAGTCCAGTTTTTCTCATGTGAAGAATTCGTCCCCAAAACGCATGTGATTGACGTCGTTGATGATGGCATTTATCTGATGTGTTACATGGAGACATATACGGGGTCCCGCCAATTGCTCAAATCTCAGCTCATAAATGTAAGTTACGTCCTTTTTTTGGCTATGTACGTTTAGTAAATAAGCAATCACAACTTTCTCATTAACAATTGTTTCACATATTGAACCATCCAGTCTAGATCAGGGGCTGCAATTGGCAAGATCCTTCTTAAAAGAAGATGAAGTCTGTTTTGCGGTTTTGTCGTGTCCTCGTAAGCGAATTATCAAAACAAGTGTTGATGGTCTAAGCGTCTTAACGTCAAACCGGGGCAAGCACCCATTTTTTTTGTTTTTTTTTTTTTTTTTTTTTTTTTTTTTGTTTTCTTTTTTGTTTGCAAGTGATCGTTAACCTTACTAAATATATTGTCCTTTTTCGTTTTTTAAAGGAAACAAGCGGCTGTAAAAGAAGTGGAATATTCTGATACGCACCTGTTAGACTACGTGTTCCTTATACGTGCGGGAGAATCAGCTAAAGAGTAATGTTTCATCCTTTTTAGTATGTTTACCTTGTCAACTTTATATGTGTTGTTAGAAGTAGCACATAATAAGCTTTTTTTCGTTGGTGTATACGTTAGTTTTGTAGTGACGTAGTCGTCGAGACAAGCTTTGGTCAAGTAACAAAGGAAGGCATGTGCTCTTTGAAACCCCGGAAGTGGGTTGCGGATATGGTATGGTGACTACTTAATTTTCGTACGTGTTTATTTCTATTTTTTATGTAGTATAGAACAACACTCGTTTTTTCAATTTTAGGTGATTGATATGTTCGGGATCTATTCAACTATGCTAAAGCCAGATTTGTTGTATATCCCATCTACTGCACGTGTGAGTGTTACCCTTCTCATCCGTGATTAACTTACTATTATCAATTTGAATGTTTGTCTTAATAATCAATATGTTTGTCTATTCTAGCATCTCAATCCTCAACGAGATAAAAATCTTGGTCGCAATTACATCAAAACATCATATATGCCTACAGATGGGGTGTGTGTGAAAGCCGTAAGTATATTGTTCTTTTTTTCTAACCTGTGGATATGTATCACACTGTATTTTTTTCGTTTATGAAGATCAAACCCATTTCATTCATACCATACGTCTGTTATTTTTGTCAACAGGTTTTTATACCCATCATTGATAATGAACACTGGTTTCTTATTGTGTGTGATCTGGAGATGAAGACGAACTATATTCTGAACTCACTACGTCCTAAGGATATCCGGGCTGACACTGAACTTGCTGCGGAAGTGGTATATTTTTAAAAATATTATAATTGTTCTCGTTCAGATAATGCTTTCCTTGAGGATTCATGACTAATAGGTTCAATGCATCATTTTGTTTTAGGTTACTAATGTCTTCCAGATCTTATGCCGGTCCAAAGGCTACAAGCATCTTGTAGGGGTGCCTCTAGCTAAGTTTTCGACTCTGACTGTTCCTCAGCAGCAAAATCTGTAAGTACTCATCTTTTTTAATTTACTTATCAGCTGAGTATGTCACGCTAGGTCAGTTGTTAGGTACATTTAATGCAGTATGTGCGTCGCGACGATATGTCCCATGTTTTTATTTGATTTTTGTATGCTGGACATGGGGTGTCTTGTGCACGGATGATAAAGTAAGACCGCCTGTGTTGGTACTTATTATAGTTTTGTGTTGGCGAAGGTTTGATTGCGGCGTTCATGTCCTCAAATGGTTAGAAGCTGGCCGCAACCGAGGTCTGTGGGAAGACAAAAGCAACTTCAAGGCGTTGGCTGGATTTAGGAAGGACGTCGCGCTCAAATTGTTACGTTGGCAGGAGAACAATCGTAAGGTATTCAAAATAAATCTCATTTTTCATTTTGTCTTTATCGTTAGTTTTAACTGATCACATCTGTACAAGTGCAAGGTTTACATTGTTTTTTTTTCTCATGTGTGATATGTAGGCTTACTAAAAGTCATGGGAGCGGCTTTGCGTTTGGCAGGATTGTGGCTGACATGTAGGCTTAGTAAACGTCATGTACATCTTATGGACTTTGTGATGGTGTAATTGGGGTTTTGTTGCATTGTATTAACTACCTTTACGTTATTTGTGTATCTGGTTTTCTAAGTACAAGGCGTCTTTTGAAACGCCTTTGGTTCATGTTGTTTTCATTTGTGGCATCCCGTTGGATATGGAATCATGATAGCTTTGACCGTTTGTAATGGAAGGGCATCTACTTTTTGTGGATAATATGTAGGTTATGCATCCCATACCGTCTGTCTGTGTTTAGACAAATGGTGGTGTCT
Source organism: Silene latifolia (assembly GCF_048544455.1). Lineage (NCBI taxonomy): Eukaryota > Viridiplantae > Streptophyta > Magnoliopsida > Caryophyllales > Caryophyllaceae > Silene > Silene latifolia. Next base: position 56,064,981 of record NC_133536.1, read on the forward strand.
ATGTGGCAATGGGCTAGGAATCGGGCAACCTCTTTAATTACTAAGTATGTTTATCATGTATAACATGTGCATCAATCGTGTTAATACACACGCTCATCATGTATAACATGTGCATCAATCGCGTTAACATGTGTACCAAACGTGTTAATAACCACAACATCAATTGTGATACCATACCAATACTATATTCTTTAACAACCCACCAACAACCTTTTTTTTTTTTTAAAAGACGCCTTGTACAATATCATTTGTGACTATTGAAATTAATCGTGTCTAATGAAATCATCAGGTAATAGATAATTAGATGTCATACAATATTAGGATTTTGTCTATGTAACTTAAGTTCGCGAATCTTTGTTTATTAATATGTTACGCTGCGTTTTTTCACAATTAATACTAATGTGTACGATTTTCATGAAAAACATGTGCAACAGTCGTGTTAATAGTCACGCTTTTTGTGAAGAATTCTGAAAGTTTACTTTTTACCATTTCACATATAAAAAAATGAGCAGATTCATTAGCTCTTTAATATCTAGAACGCAAGCCTTCCATAAACTTTCACTTGTATATGATATAACAAGTGTTTCCATTCACAATTCTGACAGATACACTTTCAGCCTTGCCAGATGCACGTATAATCCATGTGGATACGCTATTATAACAAAAAAAAAAGATCAAAAAAAAAAAAAAATGTTCAAAAATCCCATATAACAGAGCAAAAATGAAGTCTCAATTTCTCCCGCCATTATTCATTATATTTGGGTATGTGATCCGCAACTCTTTTCCGTTGTTCATTCCTGAAACGAACAAATGCTATAAAACATTAACGGTTACAAATTTGATTAGATACAACAATAATATCCCTTAATGAAGCACCAACTAAACATATTCAATCTGCACCAGTATTCTCTAATAATGAATGCACAGTCATTAATACAGCATGAACTGAAAAGGCAACATCATTAGCAGCAACAGGTATCATCTACAATTGTCATCACCGGAAAACAACTCAATTCCACGAGTCAAAGGATAGACCAGAGGCTAAAGAGGCGTTTTAAGACTCCTCGTAGGTATCAGATATTCAGATCAAGAGGATATATAGATACTGTCAATCATCTACCACCAGAAATATTAAACAGATGAAAGGAAACTATTTCAGCTTGATCAAATTAATAGCGTACCTGTATCATGGAATCATACTCTCCCAGGACAATTCCGACTATCATGGAATCCTAACTCTCCGCAAGCATTGCATTTCCTGGCCGCTTTCTTCTGTTCTTTTGTAGCTTTTTCCCTTTGGGACATCATTCTTTTTCCAGACCCTTTTGTTTTTGACTGTATAGGAGGTAAGACAACCACTTCCTTTGGTATTTTTGTTCCTAAGAGCATCTCAAGTTCCCTATTCTTCTTTCTCAGCCTATCACCCGTGGTATTACTACTACTACTACATTCCGACGTACTGGTTTGTGCGTTTATCTTATCTTTAAAATCTTTCAAAATTCCCATCAATTCGTCAACATACTCAGTTTTTTGTTCAGCGAGCGTCACACACGAGAACACCTCGGACCATAAGGTACCAATTTTGTGCCGCCTAACATCTAATGAGTTACAATCTTCAATTAAAGTATGTGGCACATTACTACAAATCGGCTGACATGTTGCCAATTTGCTCCACCGACTTAACAGATACTGTTCTGGAACATTGTCAAGGCCTTGTTCTTTCAACACGTAAAGCGCATGACGGCACAAAATTCCATGTCTCTCGAACTTTTTACAGTGCGTTCACTTTCATTTCGTCGAGAGATAAAGATAACATAGTAAACCTTGTCTTTTTCACGATCAATAATGGGGATGTTGTCCTTTGGTAGTAACCCCTAATATTTTAACACCACAGGTGAAACAAGCGGCCACCCACTCGTTTTAAATTCGAAAACATCACCGGGGTGTAGAACTCGAAGCGTGTTTTTCCAAAGGGTGAGGCGTCTCTAGATCAGGGAAGGAGTTTTTGGACTCGGCGATTAATTTAGATTGTTTCCATCGCTGAGCATCCATAGCACTCTCATACCTCATAAGAAACTCAACCAAAGTTAAGTGTGGGTTCATGAAATTTCCGAAAAAGCTATTCTCGGACTCAGACCTGGACGTGGTTCTCATTAGTCCACCCATAAATAAATCCCTGAAATATGCTGGGATCCAAAAAGCCCTTTTGTCAAACATGGTATCTAACCATTCATTGCCGGTCAGCCCGTATGAAGATATAACTGAGCACCACCGTTCCTCAAACTCAGACGGTTCGATATCTTACGCCCAAACACAGAGCACAACTCTTTCATGAAGTTAGTTTCCCGATATAACGTAGTTCCGATCTTGTCTGGCAGCTTTTTCATGATATGCCACATGCAATATCTGTGCTGAGTTTTGTCCCCGAACACTGTTTTAACCCCTGATCTTATGCCCCTATCCTGATCAGTAATTATGCATACAGGATACTTATTGCTCATTGCACTTAGAAAATTCTGAAACAACCATACGAAATCCTCATCAGTCTCTTTCCTTATAAGTCCTGCTCCAAATGACACGCATTTTTTGTGATGATCAACCCCCGTGAAAGGGGCAAATATCATTTTATACGTGTTCATATTAAACATCGTGTCAAAAGACGTCATATCACCAAAAAGACTGTAATTCTTTATAGCTATAGGGTCAAACCAACAAACCCTAGATAGTCGACCACGATCGTCAACATCAAAATCAAAGTAGTACGAACTACACATGGCTTTTTTGTGCATGAAATTTTCAATCATCATTTGCGCGTCATACCCTTTAATAAATTTTTTCACATCCCTCCAAAAATTTTTGAAGTCCTCAAGTGATGCCCCGACATTTTGATACCCTTTCACGTATTCTTTGAACATCCTAAAGCTTTGCACAGGCCCTTTATTCACCTTAGAATTCTCAACAATCATGGATTTATGTATAAGGGTTAATTCTCGTGACTCAGTCAAATGCACCACGGTGTTTGGTGTTGAGAGGAGATGGGTATGTCCTTCATGAAAGTCAACAATCACATATTGACCTTTTTCATTTCTACGGAAAAAAATTTTTGCATTACATAAAATTCTAGTTCTTTGTCTCTTTTTTACCTTCCCTCTAGGCTTACTTTCTCCAGCTTTACTGCACACACAGTACTTAGTCATGACAACCCCATCCACGTTTCGTTGCGTCGACTTTCTCATTTTAAAACCAGAGTTAATAGCATAAGCCTTATAGAAATCTAGCCCATCATCTAGTTTATCAAAGATCATACCCAAAACAGGCTTCAATTCTGGCGCACATACGGGTATTCTTTCCTTCGGGTTTGTCTCAATGATTGGTGAGCCTGCATCTATGCACGCTACACAGTAGAACAATAAGGGTATAAGCAGCCAGCTCAAATAACTAATGCACAACAAATATAATTTTCAGGTACGCTAATTTAGTCAAAAGCACGAAATCAATTAGAAGACAAAAAACCACAGAAATTATCTCAGAAAGTTGTGCCTGATCGCTGAAATTTCGTATTTTTCATTACTGACTACTTAACGTAGACGTCAAGATACATCAATCATGTCTTATAATCTTGTCACAGGCAGAAAGTCAAATGTTTATTATGACACGAATCGGTATATCCCTTAATTAGAATTCTAGATACGCTGCTGACAAAACACAAACGCATCAACTATACTAATATACATGTCTTTCATAAACGTTGGTCTATAAAGGGCGGTTTCGTTCTTCTACCAGGCACGTTTTCCATATAAGGCAAATACATCAATTATACTAATATTCATGATATTGAAACAAACGGAATACTGTATAGCGTGCATAAGAAATTTGATCAGCAAGTGTAATAATCAACTCTAAAACAAACTGCATATCATATACACTAACCAGACCGGTAAGATAACTGTTCAGATCCATCAGACTCATCAATTCATAATATCAATCAGGCGAACGATACACGTGCAGCAATCGTAATAATTTGTCTTCATATGTTTAAATTAGTATGAATACGCATCAAAATGATCAATAAATACATCAATCAGACGATTTTATTGCAACGATTAATATAAAAGACTTATCTCATCGATTTTGGATGTAAATACCTAGATGAGACGGTGATCGCACGATATCATTGCTAGCGAAATTTTGGAACAATCGCATCAGTATGTTCCCCCAAATCGCTAGAACCCTCAACATCCATAATTTTCTACGATTGAAATAATTCTGGAATGCCAATCGAAATCACTAAATCGATTGTTAATGCATCAATCACACCAAAACAATCAGGAAAGTATTATATCAGTACATCAATTAGATGATCAACGCGATTGATTACGATCAATTTAGTCGATTTTGGCGGCTATAGTCTGTGTGTTTTTCGCGGAATTTATTGTGTTTTCGCGGAAAATATTTGATTAGATTTGGGGGAAAAGTTTTGGAAAGTAGAGAGAGAAAGAGATTTTTTTGATTTTTTGGTCAAACAGTCGGGTTTAGCTGCGTGCTAGCTCTTGTCGAAATCACGCGTGATTTTTTGATTAAATTACTATTGTAGGTCGTTCTCACCGTTTGCACCGAGTGATCGTTCTCACCGGATCCCGCCTCTATATATATATATATATATATATATATATATATATATATATATATATATATATATACAACTCACATTTCACCAAAAAAAATAGAATAAAATATAGGGTTATTTCATAATAATTCATTCTATTGGTTGGTCTAAGTAATCACTTCATCCTATCAATAATCAACCTAAGCACCATTAATTGAGATTATTGATACGATGGGGTCATTATTGTATAACAATAATAAGATGAATTATTGTTATGAAATAACCTTAAAATATATATTTAGATATAATATTTTGTATTATAACAATCAGTTTTCCATGTTATGTCAAATATATCGGATTATTGTTATGAAAAACCCTAAAATATATATTTAGATATAATCTTTTGTATTATAACAATCAGTTTTTCATGTTATGTCAAATATATCTCTAAAATATACTCTAGACTTAGTTATATTAGGTTTTGTAATTGTTATATAAGCATCCCTTTGTTATCAATAATATCCGAGCCAATAAGGGAGAGTAGAAGAAAATACACAAAGATGAACAAAGGGAAGCAGTACCAGCTAAATATTGGAGCTGCGATTCCGCAAGACCTCCTCTATAATGAAATCTTAAGTCGACTCCCGGTGAAATACCTCCTGAAGTTCAAGTCGGTTTCAAAACAGTGGAAGGAAGTAATATCATCCCCTGATTTCATTAAACTCCATCTCCAACGTCAACAAACTTGTAGCAGCCCCAAGGTACTTATTCAAACAGTTAGCAAACGTAGCATTCATGAAGAAGACGCCAAAGTAACTTTGTTATCCTTTAGTCAGACGAACGATTTGGAGTTTACTTTATCAACACTAGATTGCAAGAAAGAAGTGGTAAAGAGTGAATTCATTGGTTCATGTAACGGCTTGATCTGCGCCAAAGACAGTACAAGGTACTCGAGGGACCAAAAGTTCTATCTTTGGAACCCAGCGACCAAAGAACAGTGTGTAATTCAAGGAGCAGATAAGCCTTACTATAACGTCTTCTATTCGGGGTTCGGATATGATTCAAGGTCTGACGACTACAAGATAATCATCATAGGAACCGACTCTGGCAAAGGACCACTAGCTAACCAACTATTTACCTTGAAATCGAATAAATGGAAGACTTTAAAAATCTATGAGAAGAAGAAACATTCAAGCTTATGGGATCCGAAGTGTCAGGGCAGAGTGATGCCTATTCAAGTCGGTGGGCGCTTGCATTGGTTAGTATATTGGAAGCGTGCCATCTTGGTCTTTGATTTAGGTAAAGAGTGTTTCTCCGCTTTATCTTTGCCGAATTCACAATGTTTTTCAGATCTTAAAAGGCAGAATTCATGTCTTTTTCAAATAAAAGATCATTTATGTTTGTGTGCAATGTTGAGCTGTAACGGTCCTCAAAATCATACAAGTCACACTGAGACCGTCCTAGAAGTGTGGATGCGCAGAGAATCAAGCCCATCTTGGATAATTTTATATCGTCCTACTAATTTACATCCTAATGTTTTCTACAATGAACTTGGTTACACTTATATGATGTCCGAGTTTACAAATAAGACGGGATTTTTTCTTCTCCGCCGCCGGAAGAATTTTGTCGATACATTGGTTCATATCAGGGCACATGAAGATGATGTTCTTCGGGTGTCCGAACATCCAGTTGGAGAAACCTTGCCTTTCAATTGTGCCGTTAATTATACTGAAAGCCTCATATCCCCCTTTTTTGGCCACACACCTACACCTTTCCCTGTCAGTGAAGATTATTATTGGTGGGATGATTATTGGTGGGAGTGTGGGACGAATGATAAGTCGTGCCTGAAAGTTTTTCTTATGTAGTTAATTTGCTAATGCAAAATTGATTTCATTTTCAGATTCGATGTGTAGAAATTAGTATGTCTTTGTCCAATTTCAAAATCCCATTTTATAACCCTATTAAATATAAAAAATGAGATAGCGACACCGAGTCTTACTCAAATTCAATAACATCCAGGATAAAATTGTAATTTGATTAACTATTTTGAATTTCAAACAAAATACTAATGAAGGACAATTTAGGAACTTTGGCTAGCTAGTATTATTAGTTACCCAATAATTAAAGATTTGATAAACAACTACAAAATCTGTGTTATCACGCCAATTTGTACGTAAACAATTAAACTCCATTATCATTAAAACTGGGCACTGATGAGTACTACCCCAATATTCAATGAAGATCTTCAAACAAAAATTCATGAAATTGATTGGTAAGAGTTATGACGTGGAGAATAATAGTAATATTGTACATCGACAATGGTGTTCTTCTTCACGTGTGACGTGTCTTAGCAACCATGGAAATCAAACTGGATAGATGGAAGAGAATCAGAGATAGATTAGTTTTCATATTTTTAGTAATATTGGATATAGTTTAGTTTAATTTACTTTTTAATTTTTTAGTTTTTTCTATTTTTTTTATTAGGGTGTTACCACAACTCAATAACTGTCGCCCTAACACTTCCCAATAAATATCATGTCTATGTTTTCATTCCCAGAAAAGTCATTAAACTAGTTTTAAACCCGTGTAAAAAATACACGAGTTGTATTATCGTAATAGTAGGCACAATTGAATTAAAATACATGAGTTAAATAGTCAAGAATTTAAAATGTGTACTCACTATACTAGAAGAGGGATCTCGTGAATTTGGTTCTTATGGTGGGTTTGTGTTCACAAATCTCAGCAATTAAATCAATGAAAACAACGACTTAGATTGAATTAAAACAAAACAAAGTCGGACATAAGTAGCTTTCGTCCTCTTTTTCACGGAGTCTCAATTCCTTGACAATGAACCCTCTCTCCCTAAGTTTACCTCTCTTCTGCCTCTTCCCTTTATATTTTCTTGCTACAATCATTTCTTTTTTGCTCTTATCTCTTGAAGAATCAATCACCAAAACATCAAATTTTAGAATAATTGAAGATCTTGGTCAAAAAATCCCTGAATTAAAACCTTAGAATTTTGGGGAAAAAACGTAGTAACATTAATTCCTTCTTAATTTCAACAATTAACAATCAATTCATCAAATTTGTAGTTCATATTACTCAAGATTCGTAATAAAATCGTCTTACTGGAGTCAGATTGATGAAGAAAAAGTAGTTTTCTACTTTGATTTGCCAGTGGAGATGTATCGGTATGTTCCATCAACAGATTGAACATTTTAACCCGTCAAAATGAAGAGTACAATTGATGATGAACCGGTGGCTAATGCGGTGGTGAAGGAGTTTGATGCGAGCTGATAATGGGTTCGGTGTCGTGTTGAACCGAGTTGATGCAGACGAGGGAGTTTTATGGTGGTGCGAGTGGGTGAGCTTCAGTGGTGAGGTGCTGAACTGGTGAAGGGTATGGTGAAATTAATGGCGATGGAGAAGAGATGAGCAGGTTACTTGTGTGGATGCGGTGATTTGAACAACAGCAGTGGTGCTGAACTTGATTAGTTCGGATGATAAGAACGCTGTCGTCGCTGTCTCTGAAGGTCTCCTACCGGTTTTAATCAAGATAATCGACTCAATGACGTCGTTTGATATCAATGAAAAGGCCGTTTGATGTGTGAGCGAATTGGTTAAATAAATCAATAGGTCTTGGTATAGACGGGTGGGGCGAATAGACGGGTAAAGACCTCTAATAAAATGGGTAGGTGGGACACCCCATGTGCTTCCCACTCTATGGCAAATGAGTATTTTGTGAGGGAAAATGATATCCGTCTATACGTATAGATGGATAGTGTCCGTCTATAATGAGAATTTGTGTAAATAAATTGTAGTAGTAGTACTCCCTCCATTCAACTCCACTTTGCAACATTGCTTTTTGCGCGGGTATTAAGAAACGGATTAAAAAAACTATTAAAAGTACATAGGGAAAGGGAATGGTGGGGTTAAAGATATTAAAAAAATATAAAGGTGAGTTTTATGGTGGATTTGTGTGGGGTATGAATGACATTTTTTGTAAATATAGATTTTCAATAAGGATAGAAAGGTCTTTTACATGTCCAAATAAGGAAACCTGTAAAGTGGAGTTGAATGGACGGAAATAGAATACTTGTAAAGTGGAGTTGAATGGAGGGAGTATAAGTCAACACAATTAGACAGATTTGGATCCTCTTCATTTCTTTTAAGAATTGGAGAGGCCATTTGCTCTCTTAAATTCTTTAAATAATATTTTCTCTACTAAACATCAATATTCCTTTATTTTTACACATAAATTTAGAACCGTTTGATAATCCCAAGATGCGATCTGGACCACCGAAAAAAAAATGACCTATCCATTTCTTTTTAGGAAATTGAGAGAATCTCCGCTCCAATTAGACAACCAAAGAAACTAAAACATACCCCTGCAACATTAAAACATACCCCTGCAACATTAAGGGAGTTACTGACTATAGTCCATGGGCACGATAGCAACTTGCTCAAATAACGTCCACCGTGTTATTCCAACGTTATTCCATTGTTAACAAGCCTTATATTATTGTTATTTTAATATAACACTAAACAAGTTAATGATGGACCCTTCTTTTAGGGTAGCCATAAATCCACGGATGGAATGTATTGCCCCACTGGATTTATAAGCATTCTGTCTAAAATATCTTTTTTTTCTATGCAATAAGTTCAGTTGGTGGGCCATATATAAGGACAAACCATGGAAATGCATTTATAAATCCCGTGCTTCAGTACTTTTCACCCGCGAATACATAGCTACCCTTCTTTTATCCTCTTCATATAAAAAAAAACACTAAAATAATACCACAATAACACTATAGTAACATCACAATAATAGTAGGCTAACACAGTTGAGTAACACTACATTAACACTATTATTACTATATTGTTACTCTAATGTTACCAATGTTATTGTTATCCCATTTTTATTCCATTGTTATTGTGTGCTATTCTATTGTTACTCTAATATTGTCGTATCCCATTGGTACTTTGGTGTTATTCTTTTGTTATGGTATTGTTACTCTAATGTTATCATTATCTCATAGTTATTGTGGTGTTATTCTGTTGAAGTATGTGTCCTCAACAATAGTGTGGTCACATATTTAAATCCCATATAAAAGAATACAAAAGGGATGATTCAATATTTTGTCAACTGATTAACATTAATCGGTAACGATTGGCTGATTAGAGTTTGACGTTACTGTCGTTTGACGGTGGTGATCAGTTTATCCCTTAAGGTCAAACATATAGGACAATTCCCTTAACTGATAAGTTAATTGATTGTATGTCGATACAGATAAATTAATTCCTTAAAATTGAACAATTTTTTATCAATGAGTGAGAGTTATATATCTTATTGTAATATGATTAAATAAGATTCAATTTAATAATTAATCTGTTATATTACTAAAATTGATTAATGTTTATGAAACATTTGAGATAAGAGTAATTAGTTAATCATAATTGCAAACTATTGTAGATTATATTAACTAGACTTAATGTGACCCATTTTATATACATGTAATTGTGAATTACTTGTTAATTTGTTAAATGTAATTTATTTGATTTAAAATGATATTTAATTAGTTAAATATGCATTTATATTTCTAATGACATGTTACATGTCACACATTACAATTGACAAAATACAAAAATAAAATGGAAGTCCACTTTATGGTGAAGAGACCGTTTTTTAGCATGGATAGGTTTAGGATTGTGTAGTTGATTATTTTAATAATTTAAACATAATCATTACATCTATTCTACTAAACCTAGCCTATTGTTTTTGGGTAAGACAAAAAGGAAAAGCATTTTCCCTTCCCCATGTACTAAAACCGGTCACCCCCACCCCATATATGAGAATTAGTTCTCTTATTTTGACTCACTTCATGCTCATGAAAAAACTTCTTCTTCTCTCTACATAAAATAGTTTTATGGTCAAGATTTGTTCAAAAATCTAATAAAATAAATATATTACTATAGTAGTAATATCATGAATATTAGATTTAATATTTTAAGGATACTAATATATTTTACCTATTTATATTAGTGTTAAGGGTAAGTCTTGGGTGCAACTAAGAGGAGAGTTTCTAATTTGGAACTTTGATTTTTGGAGGATCATCCTAAAGTGATTAAGCTCAAGAACAAGGTTAGTAAGGTGTCCTACCTTGTGCTCAAATAAATCGGTCCACCATTTTGTAAGAGTAAAACCGTTTTTCTCCTTATTTCATTTATTTACATATTGCATGCAACTAGATCTATTATTCTAAATTAGTGAGTAATTTAAAAACTAATTAGAGGAGTCTAATTAGGGGTTAAAGAACCTAAAAATTTTGTATTAGAGCTTTTTGATGCATGCAAATCGTTTTTTGAGTTTTTTACGAGTTATTTGATGACTATAATAAAACCCGGAAAATTTGTGTCTATATAAAATATGCACAAAATTTTTCATGCATGAATACATTCTGGTCCTAAAATATTTTAGGTCATTTTAGATTATTTATGGAATTTTATTGCTCATTTTTATAATTTATTGGATAATAATAACATTTTAATGAATAAAATGGTTATTTAATAACTAAAAATAGTTATATGTTGTTCCTGGCCACAAAATTTTAATATGATCTCACATGTATATTTTACTTATTGTATGTAAAATTAGAGGTTAATGTGATTAATTTTGCATGATTTATGGTTTTAATGGTTAAAATAGAATAAATCGAGATTATATAAGCTAAAAATAGCTAAAACGAAATTTATGGCATGAAATTTTTTTCCGAAGTTTCACACATATTTACAACATCATATGTGAAATGGAAAAATTAATTTTGTTAATTTTTTGTGTTTATTGACTTTTTATGTGATAAAATCGATAAAAGGCAATTTTATTAGTCATAAAATTAAGTTCGAAATTTTTGGTTGGATTTATATTTTTTCAGGATTTAGAAATTATTATAGTATGTTCAAAATTTTGATTTTGAATTTTTCATATTTTTTGTGATTAATTTGGAACTAAGTTGTAAAAATTATGATTTATGCTTTTTATTCATGAAATAAATTAAAAATGCTTTGTGAGCAATTTTATTGATTTTTTGGGATCTTGGCCATATTCCCGAATATACAAAATTTTTATTATTTATTGGGAATTATTTCTTAATTGATAAGATTAATAAGATTATAATGAGCAATAATGTAAAACCAAGTTAGATTATCGTCAATCTTAGTATAGACTAATATTTGAGTCCTAAGACGGTTAGGGTAATTAACTTGGGCTTAAATTTGATTTAAGTACTCCCTCCTATTCTCCATTTTGTTCCCCTTTGTTGTGGGCACAAGATTTTAGGAGGATAATATAGTATGAATTGTCTGAGTTGGGTGGGGTTTGGTGATAGGAGAGATGAATGAATAAATAGGAATTAAATAAGGAATTGTGAGTTGGGTGGGGTTTGGTGATAGGAGAGAGGAATGAATAAATAAGAATTAAATAAGAAATTGTGAGTTGAGTGGGGTTTGGTGATAGGAGAGAGGAATTAATAAAATAAGAGTAGAAGTTTTCCAAAAAAGGAAAGGGGAAGAAAACCTGAATAATCCGTTTATGGAAATAGGGAAGAAAAGGGTGAATAGGAGGGAGTATTATTTTGTGATTTTAATAAGTTAAAAGTCACGCATTTCCATAAAACCAAGCGATATATGATATAATCTAGTAGGGCGATTTGGCACATTCATTTTTGCATGTTGAATACATATATAATGTTGCATATTTTTATAGATGCATGTCATTTAAATTTATGTAATTTTGAATAATGTAATTTGTCTTAGTATGGTCTTAGTTTTTAATCGGTATTACCCGTAATATAAGGGAATATCGATTCAGTTGTAATTTTAATGTGATTTCGCATTACCGTTTTGTAATTTAATAGATTTAAATTTTTATTACAAATGTGTAATAGGGATAACTATATATTTTATTATTATTTTTGTAATTTCGGAGTTTCCTAAAGACGGAGCCATTCGGAAAGGAGTTCCGATCAAGACGGTGTTTCCTTGGGAGGCGTGTCACATGAAGTTCAAGGGACCAAAGGAGTTGGTTTCCGAATATGTAATAGATTATTGGATTTTCTATTTTAGGCTAGGCCATACTAGGAAATTTCTTTTCTTTAAATGCTCTATTTTATATGTTTGCATGCATGCCAAATCGCCATAACATCACATGCATATCTTTTTATATCGAGTTCTCGACCTTGTCAATTATAATTATCGATAGATCACTAATTTGGTTCACTTAAAAGAGATAAATAAATTGACAAGACCTTCACATTTCTAAAAATTAGGACTTAGCCTTACGAAATAGTAGGAACTCATGAATCCCAATTTCATTAGGGGTACAATACGGTATTGAAATATTATATCGGAGTGCTTTCTTTTAACGTTGGGTAAGTGGGTAATAGAATGTTATTACATTTCGAAATTTGGTTGAACTCAACGAAAGTATTAGAAGGACCGTTGTCTCAATAGGTTTGGGCTAAATATGAACTTAATGTAATTTCATCGACCGAGAGTTCTAAGTGTAGAATCGGTTAAATGAGTCAACCCACCAAATTGTATTAGTAATGGTTGTAGAGGGACCGTTGTCCCACAATCGAGCTAGTATGAATTTGGATCTTGGAATCGTTTATATAATTGGGTGGAGGTCATTATATAAATGCTAAAACTTGCTAAAAGTTTTCATATATTACGTTGAATGTTAGTTTTCCCACTATTTCGTTGTTTAAATTTGTTCTATATCTTTGCTCCTAGACATATACTATGTCATTTCGATTTTAACTTATGTCTCCATTAAACAATTATAGCTAAAGACAAATAGAATCTCCTTTCTAAAAGCCTCAATTGAACCGTTTAAATAAGGCATGGACTAGCTCCATAGGAATCGTTCTATTCCATAGAACTCCATAGGAATTGTTCTATGTCATATAAGATTAGCATCTTAAAATTCCTAACATACCTATGTATGATTTCTTGTGAAGAAATAATAGAGGTAATGATTAGTCAAAATATATTTTGATAATATCTTCTATGCATCCATGGTTCAAAAGTCTTATTGCACAAACTAAACACTTGTCATCAAGCACTTAAGTAATTAAGAACATGACAATATTAAATTGGTAAGTTGATTTGTTAGAAATTTTGATTGACCAAATACCACAAAAGGGTTAACCCTTTTGTGGGATTAACTAGGAATTTATGTAAAGATAAGTCTTCATCAAGTAGAAATTCTTGAAGTCAATGGGAGCAATAAGAACTAAGTACCTATCTTAATTGTTAAAGATAGAACTAAGCTCGAAAGAGAAGGTGTTAGACACTAAAATAGATACAGACCCCAAATAAGTAAACATCAAGGAAGTTGGTCGTGTGACTCCAACATATTCCTTCTTGAATATCTATGACATTGACATTGCATTCTTGCTAATTACCACATCATAAGTATTTGATACAAATTTGTGGATTTCATCATAATATTTAGCATTATCGTGTGACGACTAGCAAGAATGTTGTAGTGTACTCATTTTAGTTTTGTATTTAGAAATGTACCTCAATAATTGTTATGATGTACACTAACTCTAAATAAGAATATAATTCAAGTTTTGTGAAAAAACAAAGGGTTTCACTATTATGCAATTAAAAGAAGCGTTGTGGCCTTACATACCACGATTAAGTTTATCGTGAGACCATACAAATCAAGGTAATTATATTCAAACTAGAAATAAAAATATATACAAGACTCAAGTTGGTGACCCCTATCATTTCTCAATTCTCGATTAAAAATCGCATTTAGAAACTAGTTTTGACTAGTATCCCAAACCATTTGATTTGGAATCTCTCGGTGTGTGTGAATCTTGTATTCAAAGCAAGATAATTCATGATTTTTCCTGGAAAAGATTACGAATAGACAAGATATTCGCCCTATTTACACTTTGAATTATATGGTCGAATACAATTTCAATCAGAGAAGGTTATTACTTCTTCATCTCTTTTACCAACGAACTAGGTAGATACTTGGTATCCACTTTATGAGGTAAGAAGAGAAATTCTTTGAATAAGTTCAATGAATGTTTACAAGTATCAAAACCTAGAGATTGTAAAACCAAAGTATTAGTACTTTGTTAAGGTAGGAAACAATAAAGTAATGACTTTGATTTACACTAAAAGGAGTGTGATATGGTATCACAAGTTCACTTTCATAAACACATAATATTAGATAGAGTGTGTTAGAAAGTAACAAAGAATCCTATATGATATGATTGAATCTTTACAATAGAGTTGGAGGTAGTTTTTGTTATAAAATTTGTCTGGCATTTAAATTTCTCACTAAAACAAAACATAGTTAAAGCAATCATCTACATTTCATATGAGATATGGTTAGGAATGGTACCTAAATTGTAGCTTGTTTCGATAGTAAACATGTGCTTTTTTTTCCTACATGATCACGAGAACGAAGGGTTTGTGGCTCGTGATGCTGTCTGTTAAGAAAAGAGGATTATTTTTTAAAAATAGAGTGGGAGAAAATGTTCAAGAGCCACAAACTCATTATAAGACGTAGAAAAATGTTCTTTCTTGGTCAAAATCAGTAAATATTTCTTCGAAACCTAACTGTACAGGAGTCATGTTATTTTTGAAAGTAACAAACATGTACCTTATTAAGATGCTTTATCTAGTTTCAACTCCACAAAAGTCCGAACTGAACATAAACATTAAGATGTTTCCATGACTTGGTTGATTGGTGGTAAGAGATTTACACCAATTGCAACGCTTCGTTAAATTCGAATTTCATAATATTATTTGACTGTTGGATTTTAAAATCATCTTGCATGAGTTTTGTAAATCACAACTATCCTAAGGTAAGATGCGAACTTAAGAATAAATCTTAAGTAGAAGTCAAGGAGTTGAATGGTATGTTTTAGTCATGTAATAAACCTTTCTCGATTTGTCAAATAGTTTTGTTTATACATGAAGTTTAGTGGGAGTAAGGTGGTATTATTAGTCATATATGTAAATAACATATTGATCACTATGAGTGATGAAAGACTTAGGAAAAGAATAATACATCTCTAAGATATCCAGTTCGATGGATATTAGCATAAAGTTAATATTCTTACGTTAATTAGAATCTTGACAAGTTCAAAAGTCTTGAACATGTAGAAATTGAATCCATTTGCTTCCGCTGCTGGATTAATTCATTATGCTAAGATGTATCACTATTCTTATACTTCTTATACTTGGAGTATGACGAGAAATTAAAATCGAATCTTTGTGAAAGTCACTATATAACCATATAGTTCATCCTTTAGTACGTACTCAAGAAGGACTAAGATATGAAGCTAAATGTTTGGAACTATTTGTTGGATTTATGTGCAATGAGTTACACAAAAACCATATTCTAAACTCATAAGGATGGTTGGAGAACCACCTTGGCTATGATTATTTGAGGAGTAAATCTGCGAGGAACGTTCTAGGCAGTTGAACAATGAGAAATATACAATGGAAATTATATTGTCAACTAATCAATATTTATCGGTAACGATTGGCTCACTAGAGTTTGACGTTACTGTCGTTTGACGGTAGTGATCAGTTGATCCCTTGAGTACACTTGCAACTATGAGATATGCAAGAAAGATGAATCCCAAACACTCTGAGGATAGTGGAAGCTATCCTAAGGTAAGAGAGCCTATGTCTAGATTGGAACTAAACACGTACTCAAAAGGTTTTTATAATACAAGATTATAGATAACGAAGGGAAATAGTATATAATAAGGTTAAATAAAGTGCAAGATGTTGCTAAAACTAGTTAACTAAGGGCTTCTCATAGGCTTAACATGATATGTCATGCCATTCCAATTGAATTGAGATGTACGATTATATACAAAATTAATTATGGATTATAGATTTTGTAGTAATTGATATTGTATTAATTTTACATATGTGATAATACATTCATCGTTTGAGTTTCATTCTAAACTCTTTTACTTTGTTATATCCAAATAGGTTGTAAAGACAATATTGAACCCTATTAAAGTGAAATGGATTAACATAATATTGGCCCCTAGTCACTTATATGAGGTGACGTCTCCAACTGACTAGAGTGTGAGTCGATTGATGGCAAGTTCAAGTGCCATAAGGTCATAAGAGATGACTAGTCGATCACATAAGAAGACTGTATGGGACACTCTATCAGGTAGTGACCACTTATAGAGTTCTTGAAATTCATATAGTCTGGTCGTGGCGAGAGTTACTATAGTATTCTTTTTTAGTCGATTCTTTGATTAGAGACTGTTTGCCCAAGGTGGCACAGTTTCTGATTGACTTTGATTTTTGCTCTACGACTTCCGAATATGGAGTGCAAATGGGCATCTTTTGGGTCATCATGAACTGTGGCTGAACAAAGGGAGCAGTGCGATAGGAATTGTCCACCCCATTGTCAGAGTTATCTAAATCTCAGGGCCACTCGAGGAGTATTGAACTTAAAATGCTTGGCCACGCTCGGAAGGTATCTACGGTAGATAATTCCGGTCAAACAGTTACTCTCCAGATCTAGGAAACCACTCTAGATATGATCAAATGCAAATACGACCTGCAAGACACCTTGCATTAAGTGGGAGATAGTAATAGGACAGGAGAATTGGTGACGCACACTTGTCTCGAACAAGTAGGATATTGTTGGAGTATGTGTCCTCAACAATAGTGCGATCACATATTTAAATATCATATAAAAGAATACAAAAAGGATGATTCAATATTTTGTCAACTGATCAACATTAATCGGTAACGATTGGCTGACTAGAGTTTGACATTACTGTCGTTTGACGGTGGTGATCAGTTGATCCCTTAAGGTCAAACCTATAGGACAATTCCCTTAACTGATAAGTTAATTGATGGTATGTCGATACAGATTAATTAATTCTTTAAAATTGAAAAAAAAAATTATCAATGAGTGAGAGTTATATATCTTATTTAAATATGATTAAATATGATTCAATTTAGTAATTAATATGTTATATTACTAAAATTGATTAATGTTTATGAAACATTTGAGATAAGAGTAATTAGTTAATCATAATCGCAAAATATTATAATTATATTAACTACACTTAATGTGACTCATTTTATATACATGTAATTGTGAATTACTTGTTAATTTGTTAAATGTAATTTATTTGATTTAAAATTATATTTACTTAGTTAAATATGCATTTATATTTCTAATGACATGTTATATGTCACATGTCACACATTATACATTACAATTGACAAAATACAAAAATAAAATGGAAGTTCATTTTATGTTAAAGGGACCGTTTTTTTAGCATGGGTAGGTTTATGGTTATGTAGTTGATTATTTTAATAAGTTAAACATAATCATTAAATCTATTCTACTAAACCTAGCCTATTGTTTTTGGGTAAGACA
The DNA here is from genome assembly GCF_048544455.1 of Silene latifolia. Lineage (NCBI taxonomy): Eukaryota > Viridiplantae > Streptophyta > Magnoliopsida > Caryophyllales > Caryophyllaceae > Silene > Silene latifolia. Next base: position 56,083,040 of record NC_133536.1, read on the forward strand.
AAAAGGAAAAGCATTTTTCCTTCCCCATGTACCAACCCCCCCCCATATATGAGAATTAGTTCTCTTATTTTGACTCACTCCATGCTCATGAAAAAACTCCTTCTTTCTACATAAAATAATTTTATGGTCAAGATTTTTTCAAAAATCTAATAAAATAAAATATTACTATAGTAGTAATATCATGAATATTAGATTTATTATTTTAAGTATACTAATATATTTTACCTAGTTAGTAATTATATTAGTGTTAAGGGTAAATTTTGGGTGCAACTAAGAGGAGAGTTTCTAATTTGAAACTTTGGTTTTTGGAGGATCATCCTAAAGTGATTAAGCTCAAGAACAAGGTTAGGAAGGTGTCCTACCTTGTGCCCAAATAAATCGGTCTACCATTTTGTAAGAGTAAAACCGTTTTTCTCCTTATTTCATTTATTTACATATTGCATGCAACTAGATCTATTATTCTAAATTAGTGAGTAATTTAAAAACTAATTAGAGGAGTCTAATTAGGGTTAAAGAACCTAACATATTCCATTGTTATTGTGGTGCTATTCTATTATTACTCTAATTTTACTCTTATGTAACCGTTACCCATTGTTGTTATTCCATTATGTTATTATTTTGTTATTGTATTGCTACTCTAATGTTATCAATATCTCAGGCCCGTCTAAAGGCCGGTGCACTATGTGCATTGACACTGGGCCTCAAAATTTTGGGGCCCAAATCTGGCATTACCCATGTGATTTAAAAAAAAAAAAAAAAGGTAAAACAATGAAATCAGAATTGAGTAATTGACGCTACATCTGACTGACTATCCAATTCTCAACAATTTCCTTCCCCTAATAATTAAATTCCTTTCCCAAATTAAATTTGCTCTTTAATTTTGCCTCAAATGTATCCCACGTTTCTTTTGTAAATGTTTAAACTACCCTTGTTTAAATATGAATTATCTAAATCAATTCCTCACAACTCAATCCAAATTTAAAATTAGAGGGATTGGAGTCAAAGTTTGGTACAAAGAATTTCTTCTTAGTTTTTATAAAAATCTCAGATTTACCCTGAGTTTTAATTGCCTATAAAAATCTCATATTTACACTGAGTTTTAAAGAGGTCGACAAGTGATGTTTCTTCTTAAATTTTATTGTTTATTTGCCTATAAAAATCTTAGATTGTGAATCTTCAATCTTGTAAGTCTTTATTTTCTTTTATATTATTGTATTATTATCTGCTCTACGAATTTTAATATTGTTCTAAGATTTAATGCATTTGCAGCTGTTGAATGAAGTACAAAATAAAGTCGGAGATCAAAAGACATCATTTTATCGGTTTATATTTCACAGACGAAATATCGATTTTTAAATAATTTGGAGCTTGCATTAATATTTTATATAAATGTTCTTTTATATTGCATATTTGAGGCCTCATAATTTTTTTTGCACCGGGCCTCCACTTTTCTTGAGACGGCCCTGCAATATCTCATTGTTACTGTAGTGTTATTCCATTGTTACATTGTTATTGTGGTGTTATTCCATTGTTATTGTGTGTTATTCTATTGTTACTCTAATATTACCGAGCTTGGTTCTTTTTTTTTTTAATTCATTCGGCTCTTATCAATCAATTATTCAGTTGTTTAAAGTGATGAGGCTATGAAATTATAAGAAGGGAACAAGAAAGCTGGATTAAAGCAGAACTATTTAACTTGTTAAAAATGTTTCACCTTCCAAAAGTAAATCAGAAGAACTCGAATAAAGCACACTCAACCTTACAATCTTATATTCAAGCATGATTTTTTTTTGGTACAAATATTCAAGCATGATTATAAATAGAGGTGGACAACATGGCGGGCCAATCCGGCCCGGCCCGGCCCAGCACTGCCTCATGGGCCGACTTTCTCCAGCCCGGCCATCTCTAGTGCCAGCCCAGCACAGCCCGCTCCTTCCCTCGGGCCGGGCTAGTGCCGCATTTTCCTTGGCCCAGCCCGGTCCAAACACTAAAAAATCCAAAAATATAGATGGCCCGGCCCGGCCCGCCACTATATGGGCTGTGCTCGGGCTGGACAAAACCAACCCAGCACTGGCCCGGCCTAGCCCGGTCCCTCACCCGTGCCGTGCTAGTGCCCCAAACCCTTAGCCCAGCCCGCTCCCGGCCCGGCCCAGCCCGGCCCAGTGAGCACCTCTAATTATAAACATTGGAATGAATGAATGAATAAAAGGCAGGGAACCTATTCTTGTACATGTAACCCGTCACAAGGGAGACCAATTGAATTCATTAATTCATGAGAAAATATAAGATTAGATGATAATTCAATTATTGTACTAAAATTTGAAAGGTCGGTATTTGTACATTCCACCAGCATTATCCAAATGTAGCAACTATGTAACTGATCAAGTGCAGCTTGCTTTCTCCCTTTTGTACTTGGTTCATCCCAAAAACGAAGTCCCTTCTATATTATTTCACCATTTGCTTCTTTCACTTGGGACTAAAAGCTTGCAACACATAAGATACATTTTAATCATGAATACGTCTAACGGTCTAACAGGCTAGGTTAATGTAACTTGTAAGCACTAAGGAAATTTATATTAATACCAGGAGTCAGTAAAGGAGTAAAGTATACTCTAAGGACCCAAAGTATACAATAATGTAGCTTTAAGGACCTGAAGTACAAAAGTTAATCGTTAAGGAATCGAACTATTTTAAGTTAATAGTTAAGGATTCGAAGTATCAAAATCTAATCGTTAAGGACCCGAGAACAAACTTACATCAATTCAATACCCTTGTTTCAAACCATTAACTTAAAAAATAAAAATAAAAAACAAGATAAAACCGATATTTGAGTAATATTCCAACATGTTTCTTCATCGCTAGTTTCATCAATAGTTAAAAGAAGGATTTTTTGTGAAACACAACCTTTAAAAAACTCTTTGCGAAACACTACCACTAAAAACAAAAATTGTGAAACACTACCTTTAAAAACAAAAAATGGTAAAACACAACCTTCAAAAACAAAAAAGTTGCAAAACACTACTTTTAGGCCGGAGTTTGACCAAATTAATAAAAATCCGGTGATAACTCGCCATTAAATACGCTATAAGTGCACCAAAAATATCAATTACTCTATCACGTGTGAATGTGTGATGTCCAAACTCTTCCTTCAATTTTATTTCACTTAATTTAGATCTGAAATCACCTTAAACAATCCCAAATTTTTACATGTTAGAAATCTTCTTCCTTGATTTTTTTCCGTCATGAAAGTTTTAAGGCGGCAGGGATGCCATAACGACATTTAAGATGCGGTGTTGACGAAGATTCTGAACTGTCACGGGACATTGTGGAAAAAAAAGAGGATGCTATTTAGAAAAATTGAGACTGGAAAGTGGTGAAGTGGATCACAGTGAGATAAAGAGGGAGGGAGCTTTTACCGGGGGAGTTAAGAAAGAGGGGATTAATTGGAGGGAAAACAAAAAAAACATAAAAAGTCAAATAAACATGGTACGTGCGAGTTATTATGACACCGGAAATGAATAAAGCTGACGGAATCCGGCCAAAAAGTAGTGTTTCGCAACTTTTTGGTTTTTTAAGGTTGTGTTTTACAATTTTTGTTTTTAAAGGTAGTGTTTCGCAAAAAGTTTTTTTTAAAAGATTGTGTTTCACAAATAATCCTTAAAAGAATCATTAGTATCTCCAGATTAAAACTCTTTTTGCATCAACAAGTTTCTTCGTCTTGTTTGTCCCATATTATCTTTATCCTCTCTAGTTTTACTTCAACCTTCTGATGTGCCCCAAAACTTTAAGTAATTCTTATGTGAGATGGTCTATTTATATAAAAATCACTCATTTAAATTAATAATAAACTATTATGTCCGTGTTCAAGATCCTCTTATTCTAAAATTTGGGTAAAATAATTGCCAACTTGCAATAATAAAAGACAATTCACTACTATCAATTGCACTTGGTACTCCGTAAAAACCAAGAAGTAAAATTTATAGGATCAATTGCACTTGGTACTCCTAGCCTTACCTGTCGTTCTCCCACATACTTTGAAGATCTCCAAGCAAGCCCCATAAAATTTGGAGTTGTATAATATAATGGTCTGATGAACAATGTGGGAGAACGACGGGGAAGGCTAGGAGGCGGGTATATAAATATATATTTTTTAGGATAAAAGTGGTGGGGAATATGTGGATAATTGGAGTGAAGATATGGAACAATAAGGTTATTTTCGTACTTTTGCCTAACTCTATTAAATAATTGACGCCATCCATATCCTGGGTCCTTGGTGATTAACTTTTATACTTCAGTTCCTTAAAACTACATTATTGTATACTTTGAGTCCTTAGAGTACACTTTACTCGTCAGTAAAGAACAACTTACAGCGAAGATAGTGGCATGACCAGGATCAGCAAGGTGAGCAAACAAGTTATCAATTGGACCGTTGCCAGTATAATGTTGGAACCAAGCTCCAAACACAGCCAATATAGCCAACCTACCGTTCTTGATCTCTTTAGTCCAGAGCTCCTTAACCTTAGCCCGCGACCCTGAACCCCAGCCCAATGGGTCAAACCAAAGGCCACCAGGGTATCTCATCAGCAACGATACATCGTGTCATGCAATGCAGAGTATATATCAAATAATGGGTTTCGCTCGTATGTGTTCTATTATTACAAGCATTACGTTGCATCAAGGGACACTCATATATGCATCAATGCGTCTCTTCTAAGATAGACAACATACAGTTGGAAATAGGGGCTTTTTATGCCAAGTATATTTTTCCAATTGTCCCACATTGATGAGGAAAAGAGTGTTTGTTGTGTTTATATATGACCACGCTCCTTACCATATCACTAGTGGGTCATGGGAGGCTATTGTGGAAGCTTTGCGAGGTACTTAATTCAGCTCGCACACGCGTGCGCGCGCGTGCCCGAGCCCGGCCCGGATTCGGGATTCGGGAATCGCCTGCGGCGGGCTGTGCCTATCTTTTTGGGCCAGAGCTGCGTGTTTTGTTTTAGGATGAAGTGACCAGATTCATTCATAGGAAAGTGTCTAGGTGCACAGTCAAATCGTCTGCAATTAAGAGCTAAATCTTCTGCGTTAATGACCCCTCAATTGCGTTTGACTGCTGTTAATGTTGAATCATTTTTTTTGGCTCCTCACTGTGGACATGGCCATCTGCAAGCCCACTTCGATCTGTGGACGTACAATGGTCTTTTGAAAGCCACGCTCGGCGGCGTAAAAATGCTTTCGACCGGATCGTTTTTTAGATCGGTCGGTTTCGTCTCGGTAAGGGTCTCGAAACGATAGAGATGTTCGGAGTCGCCACCAAGCATTTGTGGGATGCCTGGAACCCATTCGAATTCCACTTTATACCTCGGTCAAATCGAAGCACAAAGCAGCGTTTGACATAGGTACTAAAGATAAGGAAATCGTCCCTCTTTAGCGTCCTATCTCTAGAATGACTCTCGTACGCCCTGGATAAGGTCGTCTACTATCCAAAGTTTCTGAGTAAGAGGTGAAGGTACGTATTGGGAAGCCCTTTAATCAGACACCCAATCCCGCCCGCGTTAGCGACCTCTATTGATCGATCTTGGTTGGTTGAATGCAAAAGTTGATAAAACGGTTTAAATGCATGAATGCACATCCAATGATTTAAACCTAACATGTGAGAGCTTTCTAAGTCGGTTGATTTAATCCAAGTATCAAGTATAAGATGTCGAGTTAGATTAATGATTGATTTGCATGCAAGACGGAAATTAAACATCCGTTTACCGTATTAGGTTTAGGGTGCATAACATGATCCATTTGTCTTAGTAAGGCATTTTGCAAATGTGGTTTTGAATAACCAAATAGTCATCTGATCCGTCCTATATCCGGGCTAACCGGAGTCGGGATCGTCCTAGACCAATGCTGGAAGGGAATAGGCCCTGTACCAGATGGTTATATGAGGCGCGAGCCAGCCGGCGATACAAGGGGCCTCCCTCTGGTTTTGAAAATGAGAAATAGTGAGCCTGTTTCGGCGCGGGTTAGTCCACGGTTTATGTGCCGTGTTCTGACCTTTTAGAAAACGTTATAAAACACGTTGAAAATGGGTATTTGAACCCGGTTTGATTTAAAGGGGGTCGTTTAGACCGCATTTGTTGATTTGAAGAACTAGACTCGAATAATCATCATTGTTGTGATAATATTCGGTGTCGGGTTCGATTTGACAAACTTGACATGAATAGTTTTGAAAATTATTATGGACTAATTGTTTTAAGTCCATTTGAATGTAATTAGTCGATACTTATCATCGTACCCGGGTTGAAATCCGGCATGGTATGTAGAACCAAGGATGACTTTGTGTTGGTGACTAATATACTTGTTTGAAAATGTAAAGAAATGAAATAAAAGGTTTTAAAATACCCTTTAAATGTCATTAACCAAATATTATCACCGAAACACGGATTTAACTGTCATGGTATGAGGAACCAAGGGTGAAAAATGCTTTATGGTTAAAACATGTGAAATAAAATAAAAATGGTTCGAAAATACTTGAAATGGTGAAAACCGATTACAAATATGAAAAATGGATTAAGAGAAGTGGCGAGAACAAACACGGTTGATCTCTGGTCTGAATACCCCATTTAGGTGCGGGCTAGTTGGCGACCTAAGGGGCTTCTGCCTCAGACCAAAAATCAGTTTTGGCTCGTTTATTCCATGTTTTGGTTCATGTTATGCATGTTTTAGCATGTTATAGTCATGAAACGAATGAAAACATAATAAAAGAGGATTTTTACACCGTCATACTTACATGTTTGGTTATGGCGAGTGACCGACATAAGTGTAACAACTCGTTTGATCGGAAAAAACTCGGTTTAAAACCGTTTTGGTAAGTAAAAAGAGTGTTTTAAACTTATTGATGGTGTAGTGGTCGAAGTGGTCGGTCTAGTGATTTAATGCACGATGACGGTACCAAACAATGTGTAAGGCTTGTATTTACGATCGGTAGGTCGTAAATACGCGTCGGGTTGTGACTTAAGAAGTCGAGTCGAGAATTTTAAGGGAGAAAAGAGGGGGCGGACACTCGCGTAAGTCTCAAATGGGTGGAATTTGAGGGGTATTTATAGGACAATGAGTGGTTGTGTGAGTTTTGAGCGACGTTGCCAATTGGGCTGCTCAAAGAGGCGCGAGCCACGTCGCGGTTCTTCGAGTTGTGTTGTCACTTTCACAACAAACGCAATCATGATTTGTTCTATCCTAGGTTTTGTAGTCACATGTTTGGTACTTGACCAACATGAATACGGGAAAACTTAAGGTAGAAGGTTTGGAAAGTTTTGTTTTTGGTGGTTGACTCGGTTTGACTCGTTGTTGGAGTCGGGATTTGAATTTTGAGTCGGTTTTTGGTCCGGTGTCGGTTTTGACTCTAGTTAGTGTCATTGCGACCCCGTCGTCGTGCATTAAACACTCCAGGTATTTTTGAAATGTTTTGAAATACTTTTATTTTCTAAATCGTTTTAAGTTTTTCGACGTAAAGTTGTACACAAACTGTCGATCAAACGCCGCGATTCCAAAACATGTTGTAGTCCGATAATCATCGGGTGTTTGTCGGAGTCTCAGCAGATACTGGGTATCTACAGAGCCCCCACTTTGACTGAAGCTTGGACAGAGCGGAAGTCAAAGTAGAGTCCCCAGGTCAATCGAAGATTACAACCTGGAGACCCGAACGACGTCGAGGCGGCTCGAAAGGATTCGGGCCAAGGACCTGCCGTCGGGAAGGGCGACGCCAAGGCGACTCGAGGGTACGAGTCAAGGACCTGTCGTCGGGAACATTTTGAGTCTTTTGATTGTCCGTGCGGGTCGTTTAAAGTCCGTTAGACTACGTACAAAGGCTCGCCAGCCATAGGAAGGAGTCATACCTGAGGCATCTTCGGATATGTCTTTGCGCATTTGCGGACAAAGGCTCGCCAGCTGTGGGAAGGAAATGTACCCGAGGCATCTTCGGGATCTGTCCTTGAATGTTTGCGGATAAAGGCACGCCAGCCAAAGGTAAGGAAATGTACCTGAGGCATCTTCGGGATCTGTCCTTGGAAGGTTGCGGACAAAGGCTCGCCAGCCTATGTAAGGAAATGTACCCGAGGCATCTTCGGGATCTGTCCTCGAATATTTTGCGGACAAAGGCTCGCCAGCCAATGACAAGGAAATGTACCCGAGGCATCTTCGGGATTTGTCCTTGAAAGGTTGCGGACAAAGGCTCGCAAGCCAAGACAAGGAAATGTACCCGAGGCATCTTCGGGATCTGTCCTCGAAAGGTTGCGGACAAAGGCTCGCCAGCCAAGACAAGGAAATGTACCCGAGGCATCTTCGAGATCTGTCCTTGGAAGGTTGCGGATAAAGGCTCGCCAGCCATGACAAGGAAATGTACCCGAGGCATCTTCGGGATCTGTCCTTGGAAGGTTGCGGATAAAGGCTCGCCAGCCACGGTATGTGATGCGTGTCTTTTATATGATGTTTTGCATCTAATTTTACACGCATTTCAGAGCTCATTCATGTAGTTTATGCTACATTTCTCCCTATTTCCGTCTACTTCCGTATTTTTGTACATTATTGCAGAAATGTGAAGAATCCAGCGGAAATCGAGCTAAATCCGTCCCCGAGTATCCAGCATTGCATTTGACGTGAAGTATCCACTTAAGGAACGAGCTTGGTGGGCGTTTCAAGGCCTAAAGATAGCAAAAGCATGGGTGCGTACGAGTTTAACAAGCAAAGAAGCACTTCACATTATTGCAGCCTGCTTCAGATGGCAATATCTCGAGTTCTAGAGCAGATAATCGAGTGATTCCAATTGGAGGTGAAATCTTATCCTCTTAGCTTTCCAACGCCGCGTAGAACGCCTGATTTGACCAAGTAACGGAGAAATGGCAGCTATTTTAAGATCGGTGCGCGCTGCAGGAATCGACAGAATGCAGTCAGATAAAGACTCTTGGTCGATCGACTGACCTACATGGTCGATCGACCAGAGCACGACATACAGAAGCTCCTGTACAGCGCAAGTTGGTCGATCGACTGATGCCTATGGTCGATCGACTGAACAACGGGTCTGACGCAAAATAAAAGATCGAGGAACTTGAAGCCCAAAGCTATATTAGGTTTAGGGATTTAGTTACGTTAGTTTGCTATATAACGTAACCTGACTAAGAACTTTAATCATCGAGTTTTTTCATTAGGTTCTTTATCAGTTTAGTTTATCAAATAATTAGGGTTTGGGAAACTATTTCGCATTGGATTTTCGTTGTGCTTTCAAACATTCCGTTACAATTCTTCTGCGATCTTGGTATTCTTCTTATTCCAGTTTATTACTTTATTTGCATTCATAGATTTAGAATTGTTAGTTAGTCTCCCGAACCCAATTTATCATTATTGTTAATTGTTTGTTCATTCGTTTTAAGCATGAATTCTTCTACCTATTTCGTTAATTTCATTGTCGTTATCATCGTTAGTATGAGTAGCTAATTTATTCGTGCTAGGATGTAGGGGAATTATAGTGTAGGCGGCAGAATAATGAACACGGCCTGATTCGCATGTCAGTCGATCGACTGACATACTTGGTCGATCGACTGACCTCGTGGGGTTTTATTTTCGTTTTAATTGTTTTAATTCTTTATTCGACAAATCGAGTGCACACGACTAGTTGAATGTTTAGGATATGACTGACCCATTAGATCGAGAGATAGGGACAGTTGTTAGATCACCAATTAAAATGACTAAACTATGCTGAGATCGAAAGATAGGTAAAGTTTAGATTATAAGTAACTTTTCAGAACGAAAGTCGTATTAGTGATATTAAGGGACTTATAGCGAGGTCGAAAGATGCTATTTGTTAAGAGTGGACCGAGAGGACCTCTTTAGTTCCCGCCTCATGTGTTTTGATTTAGACCTGTTTAGTATGCTGCCGCCGAAACTATAGTGAACCGATCATCCTTGCACCCCTTTTTATATCTGTCTTTTTCACGTATTTAGTTTATTGTTTTTCTTTGCTATGAGCTGTAGACCAAATCAAATCAACCCCCACACTTGTTACCATAGACTAAATTAGACAATTAGAAATTACATTCGCCTCCTTGTGGTTCGACCCTGTTACCACTAGCCTAGGTTAGTTTTAATAGGAAATTATAAATCTTATTTTTGGTACTCACAACGACGGGTATCAAATTTTGGCGCCGTTGCCGGGGAGGCAATAGTCCTAATTTTAGTTGTTTAATTTTCAGTCTTTCTTAGTTTAAGGAACATCCGTTCCTTAAACAGTTCTTATATTTTGTTGTAGTTTCCTCTTATGCGCAGTCACGGGGTGGAGAATTAGTACCATTGAACCCGAGATTGAGAGATCCTTGCGCGAGTTGAGGCGAACACGACGAGTATTACCGACAGAGGAAGAGCTGAGTACTCTGTCAAGCTATCACGAGAACGAACTGTTCGAAGAAGACCCACAATCTTCACCCGTTTCCACTTCTTCAGCCGAGACAGTTACTTCTCCGGAAATTCCAGTCATGGCCGAGGAAGCAAGTATAGCTAGTTTTTCTGAGCCGACAGCCGACAATTTATACAAGGGGTTCGAGTTACGGAGATGCAGGAAATTCGAACCAAAGCCTCGCTTACATCACTATGGTCGAGAGAAATCGGTTTGGGGAGCTGCAAATGAAGATGCAGCTAGACATATGGAGACCTTTATCGACTACTGCTGCTCCATTCCCCCACCAGCTGGCGTGACCCAGGATCAAATCAAAGAGACCATGTTCATCTTCTCCCTTCTTGATGCTGCAAGGGAGTGGTATAGAGATCTGGTCCGAGCCGCTCAGGAGATCACTGATTGGAATACATTGGCATTGGCGTTCTACAAGAAGTACTTTTCTGCTTCAAGGACGATCGCTATTAGAGCCCAAATCACGGGTTTTAAACAAGGGCCAGATGAGAATTTCCATGAGGCATGGGTCCGATTCAAGAAGTTAGTGCGAACCATACCGCACCATGGATTTGAAAAGTGGAGCTTGTGCAATCATTTTTACAATGGGTTGTACGACGATCAGAGGGCCATTTTGGATGTCTGCGACCAATGGGAGATTTCTTTGAAAATTTGGGAGCAACCAAGGGGTGGAAGATCATTGACGATCTAGCTACCCACAAGGCCGAGTATGGGAATTCGAGAGGGAACCAGAGGAGAGCTGCTGAATCTTCCTCTGTTGCTGCACTTGAGGCTCTCACCGCAAGATTTGACAAGTATGAGCTAGGAGGAGCCTCTAAGGGTGGGATATACCAAGTCAACGCTGTTTCAGACGGTCCCTTCCTTTGCGAAAGGTGTGGAGTAGAGGGCCATGTCTCGAAGAACTGCCCTAGTCCCTTTGAATCTTGTGCTCCCTTTCAACACTACAGGCAGAACAACACCTACTACGAGCCACCGCATCCAAACTTGAGTTGGAGAAGCCAGAATGTTTTGAATCCAACTCAACCTCCGCCGCAGCAGCAGCCATATGTACCTCCGCATCAAAAGCAACAGCAATACCAAAAGCCTCCTTATGTGCCGCAACAGCAACAAACGCAAAATTCTGAGTTTTCCGAGCTGAAAAATCTGTTGCTAAAGGAGTCCCAAGCAAGAGAGGCCGGGATGAAGTTGCTAGAGAGCCAAATAGCTCAGTTGGCTAGCAAAAGTAACACTCGAGCTCCCGGTCACTTACCCACTCAACCCGAGCAAAAGGAGACCCTACATGCCATCACTTTGAGGAGCGGGTCCACCCTTGATGGTCCTGCCATGGTCGAGAAAGCTGTTGAGAAGAATGAGGCAGATCCGAGTTCAAACAAAGCTGTAACGAATAAATCAAAAAACAAAGCCGTCGCCGGGTATTTGGTCGATCGATCAAGTACCTAGTCGATCGAATGAAACACGGGTTACAGGAGCTTCTGGAACTGTGCAACCCAGTCGATCGACTGAGGAGGGTAGTCGATCGACCCATATCACTGCTGATATTGAAGAGTTTCGTCCTTTAATGCCAAATAATTTACGAGACCACTTGTTTCGGGGTACCACCGTCACGAAAGTTTTGGGGGCAGACCCGAGTGCTGATAGGTCAGTCCCGGCTCCGAAGTTCGATCCAATGACGGTTAATGGGTCTCATTTGAGACGGTCCGAGGAGGGGTCTAGCTTCAACAAAGAAAAGGTGACGGACTTCCAGCCAAAGTCCAAGGACGCCGGCGCGCGCGAATTAGAGGAGAGGGCTAAGGTGCTCCTTACAGCCCCATATCCGGAAAGACTCGTGCCAACCAAGGAACAGGTATCCTTTAGCAAATTTGAGAAAGTTATTCGTAGCTTAAATGTTCAGGTACCCTTTCTTGAGTTAGTTAACCAAGTGCCAGCATATACTAAGTTTATGAAACAGTTGTTGTCAAAGAAAAAATCACTTGAACATGTTCATACTGTTGCGTTAACTAAAGAGTCTTGCTCCTACTTGTCTCACACTGCGCCCCATAAGTTAGAAGACCCGGGCAGTTTTTCCGTCCCTTGTAGCATAGGCACCTTTTCTATCGAAAAGGCTTTATGTGATTTAGGAGCTAGCATAAGTGTCATGCCCTTAAGTCTAGCTAGGAAGCTTAAACTGACCAGGTTTGCTATTACTGAGATGACAGTCCAGATGGCCGACCGCTCTGCGGTCGAACCCATAGGAGTCCTAGAGGACATACCCGTCCAGATAGGGAAGTTTTTCTTCCCTGTCGACTTTGTTGTCCTTGATATGCCTGAGGATGACCATATTCCCATCATTTTGGGAAGGCCATTTCTGCACACTGCTGGTGCAGTCATCGATGTCGGCCTAGGTACCTTGACCTTCAAAGTAGGAAAGCACTCCATTGTTTTTGCCCAGTAGAAGGCTAAGAAAAAGGATCCCATGTGGCCTGTCACCTGTAACACGGTTTCTGAAAAGAAATCGTACTTTGTGCTTCCTGAATTGCCTATCCCTATTACTACTGCTGTGTTAACCCCTCCGCCCCGAACTGGGAGCAAGAAGGAGGAGAAACTTGTTGTTTTAGACATTGCAGGAGCTGGTTTGGGGAAGGAAGAGCAGCTGGATGCTCCAGCTGAGACAGAGCAGATCGTTTCAAGAGGCGGTCTTGGATGCCTAAGTTATGGGACTGACGAGGAGGTGGAAGATGAGCCCGTTAAGGTGAAATGGGCAGATTTGGAGTCCGACGATTCCGAGGGAATCCTTGATTGGGGAGATGACGAAGCTGAACAGCTGAACTCTCCGACTGTCGAAGCTAAGAAGGGTGCAACTGATAAGATGAGCACCATTGAGGCTACCTCTGGTAGCCAGAAGCCGACGAAGTGGGCCATACCGTGGTCCTTTTTGATCAACTATTAGTTGATCAAATTCGTTATAAACTTCACTTTATTGCTTTCGAACTATTTTTATTGCTTTTGTGTGCGCGAAAACTTCGCTTTTATTTTCGTTTGCTTAGGATTTTTAAGTACTTTAGACATTCTTCTGGGTTTTGCGCAATTTTGGGCGCGTATTATTGTGCATTTGCAGGTTTTTAGACCTCGGTAGCTCTAGTTATTGAGCTAATACGAAGAAATAAGAATTTGCAGCAGTGTTTTCAGTCGATCGACTGGCCTATATGGTCGATCGACTGATTTGCAGGTTTACAGGAGCTACTGTTCACGCCCACTTGGTCGATCGACTGATCTTCTTGATCGATCGACCACTGCTGCTGCTGTATTTGTCCACGACCTCTCCCCTGCTGTGTTTGGTCGATATGCGGACTTAAGGGAGTTTTCTACTCCATTTTATCTTCCGTAAAATTTATATATTTCTTCTGTTCTCTCATTTATGCACAACTTTACCGCTTCAAAATTGTTTTCTCAAGTCTTATGCGTGGTATTTTCTGTCTTTTCAGGCACTTCTTGGTAGCACTGCTGGCTACTGAAACCTCCTAGCTCACGCTGGTTTGGGGAGGTTTCCTTTGCTGCGCTCAAAGTCTTGTGAGTTCCCGATTTCCATTTCATGTCATATTTATTTATTTCTCGCAAATTCCCATTTCTCTTTTCTTTATTATATGATTTTGCACAATGGGGACATTGTGTGATTTGGTTTGGGGAAGGGTTTTGCGTCGCATATCATTTGCTTGCATTCACGTTTAATTTTGTTTTGCATTGTTTTATTTCATTCCTTCATAAATCCAAAAATCCAAAAAAAATAAAAAAATTTCAAAAACATTCCATAAAATGCATGTTTATTTTAGCATATAGGTCGAGTCGGAACGGTAGTATTCCCATGATGATTTAGCAATTGCACCTGTTTTGCCTGAGCCTTGCTTGATTAACATGTTATTAGTAGAATCGTAAGTGCATATCTACGAGTTTTCATTACATTCTTGCTGAACTTGAGACTTGACTTTAATAATTGGCAACCTACATCATATTTTCTGAGTTTTAGAGCCTATAACTGGTGACATTAATGACCGGTTTATTTAGGAATGTGAGTAGTACTCCTTATGAGACATGTTTCCTTAATTTGCATAAATATGAACTTGATCTACTTAATACCTGTATGCATTCGGTTTGTGGTTTGTCGACACATGTGGTAGAGGTTTCCCTTTATTCATTTTGCCCATAAGCTCCATACTGCCAAAAATATCCTTTTTGTCCCGATTACTACATCCTACACATAGCCTGCCTTTGTCAAGCTAGTAGCCTAGTTTTTGGGATTGTGACTCGTTTTTGGTAGCATATGCTCATGTTTGAGATATTGATGGAAAGATGAAAAGGAGAAAAGAAAGAAACGAAAAGAAGAAAAAAAAAGAAATGAAAAAAAATGATTCGAAAAAGAAAAAAAGAGTTCTGTACTGTCTAAGCAGTCGATCGACTGCCCCTATAGGTCGATCGACTGAGGTTTGAGAGAAAGAAAAAAAAATCAATTCGCACGATTCAGTCTTTATTATTTGGCGATTTTTGCTCCCATAATTCATTTATATTTTATGGGGAGTTTATTGATTTAGTATTTTGGAGATTGTGAGTTTTGTGCTTGCTATGGCACCGTTTCATTTTTTTTTGAGCAAGAAGAAGGATGTTGCCATGTGGTTCCGTTTTGGTACTAGCTTGATCACCTGTACCTCCACTTTTCCATAAATGCTTTGCCTCTTCTTACACATACCTCACATATCCAAATATATACCTCGGCATGTGTCATGGTCATTTGTTGGTTGGAATGCATATGTACGGTTATAGAGATCATTTTCATATTTTATTGCTGGCATGTCTTCATAGGTCGTAGTTAGGTGAGAGTCTCTACAAAATTAATTCTTTCTATCTTACATATATTCACCTGTGTTTTTGAGTGATTTGAGCGACCTGTGAGAGTCCGATTTGATAAGTCTCTACTGTTGACGGTTCAGCATAGTTTTCTAACGGCTCCATAACTCGTTTGCATGATTCATTTGCTAATTGATTGTTGGTTATGCATTAAATTGGTTTAGGCTTTACATGTTGCAATTCGCTCTGAGTTTGAACTTGTTCCATTTAGATCGAGTCTAGTTCTTGCTTGGGGACAAGCAAGGGTTTGGTTTGGAGAAGTTTGATGCGTGTCTTTTATATGATGTTTTGCATCCAATTTTACACGCATTTCAGAGCTCATTCATGTAGTTTATGCTACATTTCTCCCTATTTCCGTCTACTTCCGTATTTTTGTACATTATTGCAGAAATGTGAAGAATCCAGCGGAAATCGAGCTAAATCCGTCCCTGAGTATCCAGCATTGCATTTGACGTGAAGTATCCACTTAAGGAACGAGCTTGGTGCGCGTTTCAAGGCCTAAAGATAGCAAAAGCATGGGTGCGTACGAGTTTAACAAGCAAAGAAGCACTTCACATTATTGCAGCCTGCTTCAGATGGCAATATCTCGAGTTCTAGAGCAGATAATCGAGTGATTCCAATTGGAGGTGAAAGCTTATCCTCTTAGCTTTCCAACGCCGCATAGAACGCCTGATTTGACCAAGTAACGAAGAAATGGCAGCTATTTTAAGATCGGTGCGCGCTGCAGAATCGACGAGAATGCAGTCAGACAAAGACTCTTGGTCGATCGATCGACCTACATGGTCGATCGACCGAGCACGACATCTGAAGCTCCTGTACAGCGCAAGTTGGTCGATCGACTGATGCTTATGGTCGATCGATGAACAACGGGTCGACGCAAAATAAAAGATCGAGGAACTTGAAGCCCAAAGCTATATTAGGTTTAGGGATTTAGTTACGTTAGTTTGCTATATAACGTAACCTGACTAAGAACTTTAATCATCGAGTTTTTTCATTAGGTTCTTTATCAGTTTAGTTTATCAAATAATTAGGGTTTGGGAAACTATTTCGCATTGGATTTTCGTTGTGCTTTCAAACATTCCGTTACAATTCTTCTGCGATCTTGGTATTCTTCTTATTCCAGTTTATTACTTTATTTGCATTCATAGATTTAGAATTGTTAGTTAGTCTCCCGAACCCAATTTATCATTATTGTTAATTGTTTGTTCATTCGTTTTAAGCATGAATTCTTCTACCTATTTCGTTAATTTCATTGTCGTTATCATCGTTAGTATGAGTAGCTCATTTATTCGTGCTAGGATGTAGGGGAATTATAGTGTAGGCGGCAGAATAATGAACACGGCCTGATTCGCATGTCGATCGATCGATCGACATACTTGGTCGATCGGCCCGACCTCGTGGGGTTTTATTTTCGTTTTAATTGTTTTAATTCTTTATTCGACGAATCGAGTGCACACGACTAGTTGAATGTTTAGGATATGACTGACCCATTAGATCGAGAGATAGGGACAGTTGTTAGATCACCAATTAAAATGACTAAACTATGCTGAGATCGAAAGATAGGTAAAGTTTAGATTATAAGTAACTTTTCAGAACGAAAGTCGTATTAGTGATATTAAGGGACTTATAGCGAGGTCGAAAGATGCTATTTGTTAAGAGTGGACCGAGAGGACCTCTTTAGTTCCCGCCTCATGTGTTTTGATTTAGACCTGTTTAGTATGCTGCCGCCGAAACTATAGTGAACCGATCATCCTTGCACCCCTTTTTATATCTGTCTTTTTCACGTATTTAGTTTATTGTTTTTCTTTGCTATGAGCTGTAGACCAAATCAAATCAACCCCCACACTTGTTACCATAGACTAAATTAGACAATTAGAAATTACATTCGCCTCCTTGTGGTTCGACCCTGTTACCACTAGCCTAGGTTAGTTTTAATAGGAAATTATAAATCTTATTTTTGGTACTCACAACGACGGGTATCAGTATGGTCGGTTTATGGACCACGGGAATAGCCGCGTCAAATGGGCTTGTTTTTGGAAGTAGCGAACTCATGATGCCGCCGTGGAAATAGTGAATTTGAATTTTTCACTACCACTGTTTTTGGAATGAGCGGGTTCCGCGAGGAAGCCCCCTGCTGGTATTTGAAGGAATAGTGCATTTGGAATCTTCACCATTCGCCGTTCTTCTTTGAATTTGAAGTGGCGGTTTCGATCGCCGTTTGTTTTAATTTTGAAGGAAAATAGCAAATTTGAGTTTGCTATTACGTTTGAAGTGACGGTTTATGTGCCGCCGTTGACGTTTGTAAGAAATAGTGAATTTGGAATCTTCACTATTGATTAAAGTGACGGTTTATGTGCCGCCGTTGACATTTGTAAGAAATAGTGAATTTGGAATCTTCACTATTGATTAAAGTGAAGGTTTATGTGCCGCCGTTGACATGTGTGGTGAAAATAGTGGAATTCAATTTCCAACTATTATTTTGAAAATGACGGTTTTAATTGCCGTCGCTTAAAGTTGGAGAAATAGCGGTTTTTGAATTTTCGCTATTTATTTTTGAAATTGAAGTAAAATAGTGAATTTGATTTCACTATTATTTTTGAAATTGGCGGTTTTGATCGCCGTTTGCTTGAAAATAGCGAATTTAAATTTTCACTATTTGATTGGAGTGACGGTTTATGTGCCGTCGTTTAAAGTCTTCGAAAATAGCGAATTTGAATTTTCACTATTTGTTTTTGTTTTTGAGAAAATGGTGACCTTTAATATCGTCAAGTGAGGATTCGAAGTTTGTTATGTGGGAATTGGGCTAAAGCCCAAAATTTGCTGAAAAAGCAAGGGACGCCTGATTGAGGCGCGAGCCCCCTGGCGAACCAAAGGGGCTTCCCTATTTTTCTGTAAAAGATGCGAGGTTGGTCCGCATATCAACCTCACTTCATCTTCTTCCTTTCGACACAAAACCCGCAAAAATCTCCATTTGAAGGACCTTTGCTAGCTTCCACTCGTGCCATCATCAACAATGTCATCTCAAGGTATGTATTTCCTCTTGAATCCATTTAAAATTGTTGATCCTTAGCTTGATTGAATTAGGGTGAATTTTACCCTAGAAAATCGAATTGGGCGTTTTTGATTGAGCCCATTTCGAGTGAAATTGATATTTGCATTAGGTTAGAAACTTGTTTAGGAGTATAGGGGTGCTTTTAGTTTGCATTTTGGTCCCCGTTCCCGCTCCCTATGCTCGAAAAACGTGAGTGAGGCGAGAAACCGTCTCATTTTGTAATGCCAAGTTTATTTTCTTGGGTAGTGGATCCCACTAGGTTGCATTGTAGTTGGGAAGACCCGTATTCGCCATTTATGGACCTTCGTCGGATGTTGTGGGCAAAATTGGATTTTTGCCTTTTGTGACGGTCTTACGTCTGACAAAATAAGCGCCTGTTTGGGCTTGAATTGAGTCAGTTTGCCTTGAAATTGACCTTACTGGTAGTTTAGGTCACCTTGAGGCGTGATAAAATCACGTTTGCCTTTTGGCGGTCGTTTTTGAATTTTGACAGGTTTGGGCTCTAATTAGCGTATGAATTGCCTTTTTGGAGCCGTAGAAAAATACCCCATTGTGTCAGGAATGTATTTTGGTTTGTAGGCGGACCCTGTAGGGGTCTTGAAATGCCGTTTTTGTGGTTTTGACTCGTCTTTTGCTTGAAAAGATGGGCGAGTCGTTTTTGTGTTTGTTTTTTGAATTGTTTTGTTTGGTTGGATTTTTTGGGCGGGATTGCCCTTGTTTTGGCATTGCAGGTTATTTTTTGTTTTTGGATTTGTCCATTTCATGCCGTTGTAATGCCGAAATTTCAGCTGACGTTTTTTTTTTGATCGCAGGGTATCGTTTGGGAGGCTTTGGAGGAGGAAGTCGATCCTGGAGGCTTTGGAGGAGGAAGTCGATCCTGAAGGGGTTGTAGCGGCCGAGGAGGCTGCCGTATTCGAGGCGGTGGTGGAGGATGCTTCCGTAGAGGAGGAGAGGCGGCTGACGTGTCCGGTTTGTCCTTTTCGTTGTGGCTCATAGACAGGGTGGCTGATGAGTGGGGTTCAGCACGGGGTGGTGCGTCGCATCACGGTTCTTGGCCTCCTCATCATCCGAAGTCTGCAAGACACTGTCTTCATTTTTGTCGTGGAGCAGGAACGGGGTATTACCATAATGGTAATCACCTCTGCTTCCGTTGTTGCTCCTTTGCTTCTTGTGTTGCTCTCTTTCTTTTCCGTTTGAGAGGATAGAGAGTGCTTAGTTCGGTAGGTGGCAGATAGCCCCCAGTTCGTTGTCTTAGGCCAGTGTCTGTATGATAGACAGTAGTTTTAGGCCAGTGTCTGTATGATAGACGGTAGTTTTAGGCCAGTGTCTGTATGATAGACGGTAGTTTTAGGCCAATGTCTGTATGATAGACGGTAGTTTTAGGCCCTGTTTGTATGGTCAGTTGTTCATATCAAATGCGTGCCGGTGTATTTTGCGTGAGGCGGTTTGTATATATGTGTTTTTGGATTGTGGTTCATTTTGTGATTTTTGGCTTTTTGTGTTGTGTTTCGGAGGAGCGCCGTCGGCTGTTGATTCTCCTTTTGCTTTGCATCAGTTCCTGCATCGTTAGTGTAGAAGACAGGCAACAGATAGCACGTATACATAAACGCAAACACGTAGAAGTATTTGATCGAAAACCAAAATTAACCAAGATGACTTGAAGTTAAAATTGACATCTTGAAATGAATTTTGAAAGTTCCGTGACAAATCGTCACGTTCGGAATTCAAAAGGAATTGATTTGAAAATTTGAGCAATTGACTCGTGTCGTGAGTTAAATTGCATCGAAATCATTGAAAATTGACACGAAAAATTCAAACTCAAACCGTCAGGAAAGAATTTTTAAGAAAGGATTTTTGTGAGTATATTTGATTTTTTGATTTTTGAGGTCAAGACTCGAACTTGTGAGTGCTTGAATTTTTGAGGAAAATTGATGTCGTATTATCAATTCTCGATTTTGATTTTTGATGGCAAATTGCGAAAAAGCGAAAAAATTTCGGAATTTCGACTGAGATGGAAACGATCCTTCGCGGATCGGGGCGACTAGCCCTTCCCCCCTTAAAAAAAGAAAGAAAAATCCGTATGTTTAAAGCTGCGTCATGGAAACCGTGCCGGATTTCGTAAAACACGAAAACTAGGAAATGTGAGTGTGAGGAAACACAAAAATGTCTTGAATCATCCCGAAGAGGCGCGAGCTTCCTGGCGGGAGGTTTGAGGTGTCAGGAGAAAACACATGTTGAAAGAGACAAGTCAACAACGGGAATCCTGGGGAAGTCTCAAAGAGGCGCGAGTAGCCTGGCGATGGAAGCTAACTCCCCCCTTTTTCTGAAAAATGCGCTGATCATTTTGTATAAATAGGGACGTTTGCGCTCCATTATTTCATCATCCGAAACACAAAATCATCTCCACAAAACCTCTTCTTCTTCCACAAAAATATTTCATGGATGCTTTTGAGAACGCATTGCGACAATGGTGTCGGGATTTATCGCCTCCCAAAAAGTATCAACTCGTTTGCATAGGAGTTGGTCAATTGTTGGTGCTTCGTCAAGTCAAGGTGCAACCTTCGTTTCTTGAAGCATGTTCTCGGTTTTGGGATTCGAAACATCATGTTTTCGTTTTCCCGAAAGGTGAAATTTGCCCTCTTGCCGAGGAAGTTGGAGCCATTGGTGGGTGGCCGGGTTGTGTTCCGGTGCTTCCTACGACTCGGTTGTGCTACAAGGAGAAATTTCGTTCCATGTTGGGCTTGTCAACAAGCCAAATCAACTTCCTTCTTGCTCCACATGGGGTGGACATGTTGGCTCTCATCAACATCTTTTCAAACCGATTAGATGCTAATGTCTCGGAGGTGGCTAGGAGAAGGTCTCTTGCATTTTTTCTTGTCCATGTGTACCTCTTTGTTGATATCTTGAAGAAGGAGGGGCCAAGATGTCATAGTAGCATGACCCTTATCCATGTGATTGAGCAAATGGAGCATGGTAGAGATCCATCATGGTTGGTGCTTGGAGAGATTATCCAAGCCTTGGACAAGGGAGGCTCTTGTGGGGAAGCTCCCTCTTTCGGATCCCCGAGGATCCTTCAAGTGTGGCTCTTGGAGAGGCTAAGGTATGTAGAGCCTCCGGTTGATTTGTTCTTTTTATTCCTTCTGTCATCTTACCATGAGGAAGAAGTTGTACCCGGATGGTTTTGCTTCTACCGAGGCTTATTGGGCCGCGAGATTGGCGGAGGAGGGCGGTCCTCATATCCGTTGGGTGGTGCCGTGGTGGCACTTGAGGTCCTTCACGAGGTTGCCCGCTTTGGGTGCTAGTCCTCGTTCTTTGATGGTGGTGGGCTTGAAGGTTGCTTCCTTCATTTATCCCGAAAGGCTCATGAGGCAAATGGGGCGTCAACAAAAGGTGCCCGCTCAAGATACTCTTGTCCAAGAGAATGTTTTCCGGAACTCCGAGCTTGTGGAGATTTTCGAAAGATGGTGGGCCACTCGACCGCTTTGGGAGGTACCAAACCCCGTTGCCACGACATGGGTGACTCCCGCTTATGTCAAGTGGTCACGAGCTCCGTCCTTGGAAGAGAGATCCAGATTTCGTAAGGACGAGGTCGTCGATTTGAAGTATCGGGAGGTTGGCAAGGCCAACCGTGCTTTCTTTGAGGAGTATGTTGATGGAGCTACTCCCGATGTGATGAGACCACCGAAGAGGAGGAGTTCCGGCCCCAAGAATATGGTGGGCCGTGCATTGGCTCGTCTTGGGTCGAATATGGGGTCTTGTGCTAGACCGGAGGCCGTCGCCGTCTTGGATCCGTTGACGATCCGTTCCGAGGAAGAAGTTCATGCTAGGCGGGCCAACAAGAAGAACAAGGGGAAGATGTACCCCGAGGGAAAAGGCAAGGGTAGAATGGAAGAGTGAAGACCTTCATTACCCACTTTATTATTATGTTGTATTATTGTTGTAGGTTTTTATTATGTTGTACTAGCTATGTTTTGTGTGTTTTGTGCTAGTTTTATTATGTGAGGTGTTTTAGTTGACACCTTAGCTTCGATTAGTTCTAGACTCGTCGAGCTTTATTTGTTGTTGAAATTGTAATCCCTCCCATTATTAATTAAATAAGAGGATTGCTCGTGTCGAAAATTGTGAACGCTTGTTTCTTCCATCCATTTTGTAAAGGCAATTCGACTTGAATCGCCCTAAACATTTGCACTTGGGAAAGTGGTATTTTGTGGAAAGGGAGAAAGGCTCATTATGTATTTTGTTGGGAAAGGGGAATGGTTTTCCCTCTCTTCTTTTTTGGATGTTTTTTGTATGTGGGGATTTTTGTATGGGGGATGGTTGTTCTTTAATTGTGGGAATGGTTGTATCCTCCTTGTGTAAGGAAGGACTGCCTACGTATTCACCCGAGGAGGTGAAATCAAACCATGATCGTAATTCGAAATGTTTTGTGAATTTGATTGGGTTTTGTGGTTGTATCACTCAGGCATAAGAGGGACTGCCTACGTATCCACCTGAAGAGGTGAAATCAAACCATGCTCGTAGTTCAGGGGTTTTTGTTTTAGTGCAAATGGACGTTGCCTTTGACAGATCAAAGGACATATGAAACATACAATTTCAAATCAGAACACGTTGAGGAACTTGACTTGAAAAGGGTTGAGGTCGATGCTAGTTGTAAAACTAGGCTAGGTCGTTGGTTGCTATGGTTCAAGGGTAGTATTTCTTGAGTTGGTCTAGGTTGGTCGGGTTTGTAAAATCCTCCCCATCTAGGTCACTCAATCTCACTGCGCCCCCCGAAAGTATTTTCTTGACCAGGTATGGCCCGGCCCAGTTGGGTTTGAATTTTCCCCTCGGATCGACGGGTAATGGTGCTCGAATTGACTTGAGGACCAAGTCTCCCTCCTGGATGTTTCTAGGTTTAACCTTCTTGTTGAATGCCCATTGTATACGTCGTTGGTATAGCTGGACATTGTGCAAGGCGTTGAGTCGCCGTTCGTCTAGAAGAGTGAGTTGCTCGTAACTTTGACGGATCCATTCCGCCTCAGGGACTTGACTCTCCAGTAGGATGCGTATAGAAGGGACCTCTAACTCTACCGGTTGAACTGCCTCCATACCGTATGCTAGGTAGAAGGGTGTGGCGCCTGTCGGTGTTCGAATGGAGGTTCGGTATCCCCAGAGTGCGAATGGGAGTTTGCTCGGCCAATCGCCGTAATTGTCTTGCATTTTCTTGATAATGGTGACAAGAGTTTTGTTCGCTGCGTCCACCGCTCAGTTAGTTTGGGGACGGTAGGGGGATGATCGATGTCGTTTGATCTTGTATTTGTCCAGCAAGGCCTGAGTTTCCGCCCGGAAGTGAGAGCCTTGATCGCTGATAATTTCATGGGGTACCCCATATCGGCAGATGATGTTGTTTTGATTGAACATGGCCACTTGTTTGGCGGTCAAGACTGCATATGACTGTGCTTCCACCCATTTGGTGAAGTAGTCGATGGCGACGAGGACGAAGCAATGCCCCTTGGTGCCTATCGGGTTGACTTTCCCGATGATGTCAATGCCCTAGGTTGAGAAAGGCCAGGGTGATGTCATGGTGTATAAAAGGGATGGTGGTATGTGTTGTATATTGGCGAAGATTTGGCAATTGTGGCAATGTTTGACGTAGTTACGGCAATCAGCTTCCATGGTGGTCCAGTAGTAACCTAGCCGCATGATTTTCCGTGTAAGCATCATTGCACTCATGTGAGGGCCACATTCTCCATCGTGAACCTCTCCCATGACTTTCTTGGCTTTGTGATGGTCAATGCAAAGGAGGAGAATTCCTTGGGGTGTTCTTTTGTATAATTGGTTTTGGTTTATCACGAATTGTGATGCAAGTAAACGGATGGCTCTTTGTCCTCTTTGTCCAGAGTTGGGAGGGAATTCGTTTTTGGTTTTGTAATTGAGGATGGCTTGGTACCAAGGTTCATCATGGCTTTCCTCATCGTCGATAATGGCACAAATGTGAGCTGACTCACTCCTTCTCTCGACACATAGGGACATTGATGTCATGTCGTCAGGTATGTTGACGAGCGCGTCAAGTTTTGCCAGGGCATCAGCAAATTTATTTTCCTCTCGTGGTAAGTGGAAGTAGTCGACTTGGTCGAAGAACTCGGCCTCTTGATTGATCTTTGCTCGGTAGGGAGCTAAGCTGTCAATCGGATTTTCTATGATCCGGACACCTGATTGATGATGAGCGAGGAATCGCCGTGGACCCTCAGTCTCTTGATGCCAAGTGTGATGGCTGCTTGTAGGCCGATGAGGCATGCTTCATATTCAGCGGCATTGTTGGTGACGGCAAAGTCTAGCTTGACCGAGATCAGAACATATTCTCCCTCTGGTGATATTAGAAGGATACCTACCCCGAAGCCTCTCAAATTAGATGCACCATCGAAGTATAGGTCCCGTGCGTCGGAGTCGGCACAAAGGATGTCTTCGTTAGGAAGTGACCATGTGTCGGTCGTTGGATCCTCGTTGACGGGATTTTCTGCTAGGAAATCAGCGACTGCTCTTCCCTTGATAACCTTGAGGGGTACGAACTTGAGATTAAACTCGGATAGCATCAGTGTCCACCTAGACAGCCTTCCGTTTAGTAGGGGTTTTTCGAAGATGTATTTAACCGGGTCCATCTTGGAGTAGATGTGGACCGTGTAGCTGAGCATGTAATGTCACAGCGTCTTTGTTGACCATATTAGGGCAAGGCATGTCTTTTCCAGTTGGGTATACCTCGTCTCGTACTCAATGAACTTTTTGCTGATGTAGTAGATGGCTCGCTCTTCGTTGCCAACTGTTTGTGCTAGCATTGCTCCCATGGCTGTGTTGGTAACAGTCAGGTACAGGGATAGAGGGATTCCCGGTTGAGGTGGCATGAGGACAGAAGCTTCTTGAATATTGGTTCACAAATCATAGTGAGCTTGGTAATGAACCGGCTGATGTATTGGACCTGACCGAGAAATCCCCGAATCTCCTTCTCGTTTCTAGGCCGAGGCATTTGCTGAAGGGCTTTGATTTTGGTTGGGTCAATCTCAATGCCTCTTTTGCTGACGACATGTCCCAAGAGTTTTCCGGAGGTGACCCCGAATGCACACTTCTGAGGATTTAGTCTCATGTTATATTTTCGCAGACGAGCGAAGAATTTCCGGAGGGCACTGATGTGGCCGTCCCGTTTTTTTGATTTGACGATCATGTCATCGACATATACCTCTACCTCCTTGTGCATCATATCATGTAGGAGAGTGGTAGTGGTTCTTTGATAGGTTGCTCCGGCGTTGACGAGGCCGAAAGGCATGACCGTGTAAGCGTAGTGAACGCAGTCTTGTGCATGTCTTCCTCAGCCATCTTAATCTGGTTGTACCCAGCATACCCGTCCATGAAGGGTAGGAGAGCATGCTCGGCGGTATTGTCTACCAGTATGTTAACATGTGGCAAATGGAAGTCGCCCTTTGGACTCGCCTTGTTCAGATCCCTGAAGTCGACGCAAACCCGAATTCTTCCGTCCTTCTTTGGTACCGGCACAATGTTGGCCACCCAATCCGAATATTCAGACACCTTGATAAAACCAGCCTTGAACTGTTTATCCATTTCTTCCTTGATCTTTAGGTCCCACTCCGGGCGCATCCGGCGTAGCTTCTGCTTCACAGGTTTAGCCCCGGGTTTAATGGGTATCCGGTGCTCTGCAATTTCTCTGTCAATGCCTGGCATGTCTCTGTAAGACCAGGCGAACACGTCTTTGTATTCGTGGAGGAGGTCAATGAACTGTTGTCTTTCTGAGGGGTCCAGGGTTGTCCCTATCCTAAGTTCTTGAGGTGTATTGTTGATTCCTACGTTAATAGGCTCGGTCTCCTCAATGATGGGAGTTCTGGTTTCCCGTTTGAAGTGAGGTGGGTAGTCACTCAAGTCAAATTCCTCATAGTCATTCAGAATTGCATTGCAGTTAAATTGAGACGAGTCATAAGCAAACTTAGCGTTCATTAAGTTGACACGAGCGAAAAGCTCGGAAAGGACAGACATCTCGTGGTCAGTCAGAGGCGACACAACAGAGGAAGTGGCCCCTGGAACCGGCTCCAGGT
The DNA here is from genome assembly GCF_048544455.1 of Silene latifolia. Classification (NCBI taxonomy): domain Eukaryota; kingdom Viridiplantae; phylum Streptophyta; class Magnoliopsida; order Caryophyllales; family Caryophyllaceae; genus Silene; species Silene latifolia. The sequence continues at coordinate 56,109,492 of NC_133536.1, forward strand.
TGTCACCTTTCATAGGAGTGGGGGTGACCTTATTAGACTCAGCCTCTGAATCAGCCACGACTTTGTGATAAAATAGTGGGAAGGTGACCTTGACTGGGGCATTAGGAGTGTTAGGAGCTATAACAGACTCTGACTCCAACTCAGACTCAGACTCAGATCCTTCTTTACTTCCCTCCTTGAACATAGGGCCTTCTCCAGTTGTTATCTTGAGAATGCGGCCTTGGCGATCGGTCCATTTAACGGTCTTCCTCCAACCCTGGGTGGCTTTCTCCGGGTCAGTATCGGAGATCAAGGCGGTTGGATCAAACTGATTGTCTTTTAGGGCGATGTTGATGATATCCTCATAGTCGAGGTGTTTGACGTTATCTTCCCCAAAGAGGAGTGTGACAACTTGTCCGTCGAGGCATGGTGACGGCTTGGACTCAGTTGATGCAGCTTCGATGTTGTCGGGGATAAAGTAGCAGTCCTGGAAGACTTCCACTCCCGAGTACCTGGCCTTCACCACAGAGTCATAGATCGGTTCCGGAAAACCGTGGTAGAGCTCGGACTCTCCTTCCGGCATAAAGTATCCGTTGAGAGTCAGATGGCAGGGACGGAGGATAACCCCGTGCTTCTTGCGTTTTAGGACTAGGAGGTCCATCTCCTGGATATCTTCATCAGTAGGCCCGTATCCCAGCCCAAAGGGAATGTTGGGGACCTTAACCTGTTTCAAGGGAGGCAACGGGTCCTTTAGTGGATTGAGCGGAAAACCCGGGAAGTAACCCTGACGCATTATGATACGGTTGACCGTGAGGTTGGTGAACGGGTCACAGTCAGAGGGTGTCAATTCATCAGTTATGGCGTTCACGGCTTGGAAACCCCATATTTCATTATCATCCTCCTCAATGGCTTGGGAGGCTGTCCCCTTTCTCATGACTGCCTTGATTGGGGAAGCAGGAATTGTGATCGTTTTCCCGTTAAAAGGGACCCTGATCTTCTGGTGGAGTGTTGAGGTGACCGCCTTGACGGCGTGAATCCAGGGACGTCCCAGGAGCATGTTGAAAGAAGCGTCGATGTCGACCACTTGAAAACTGGTTTGTCTTTCTAGTGGTCCGGTTGCGACGGACAAAGTGACTAGCCCAGCGACCTTGCGACGAGTGCCATCGTAGGCGCGTACTCCTTGATTTGTTGAGATCAAATCAGATTCCTTGATACCCAGCCTGTGGGCAGTTTTAAGAGGAATGACATTCACGGCGGAACCGTCATCCACGAGGACCATGGGTATATATTTCTGGAGGCATTGTACAGTGATATACAGGGCCAGGTTATGATTGGCTCCGAACGGAGGGATATCCTCGTCGGAGAAGACGACTGAGTTGTTTAGATCAGGGGCGTCCTTCGTCATGTGCGCCACTATTTCTTCTGGGGAAGAGGTGGAGGGCACGATTAATTTTCCCAAGGCCTGTAGCAAGGCCTGCCGATGCTCGAAGGACGTTGCGATCAGTTGCCAGATCGAGATCTCGGCTTTTGCTTTCTGAAGTTGTTTCAGGATTAAGTTCTTAGGAGCCTTCGGTTGGGGGTCTACCTCAGGAACGACTTGGTCATTCGTTGTTGGAACGACCGTTGGATTGTTCGGGTTCTGATAGGGACGTCCGGACCGGGTGAGATGCCCAATTTCTTTCGCCCGCTTCTCCTTCCCTGGGATGATATAGACATAATCAACATCATCTCTCCATATGCCGTTAATTTTGAAGTCTCGAGGATACCTTGGAGGGGTATTCCTCGGTGGGTAGTTCTTGTGAGGGATATTTTTGTGAGGGCGATTTTTATGGGGGTAGTTATTTTGAGGGTAGTTATTTTGAGGGTGATTATTTTGAGGGTGGTGATTTTGAGGGTGATTTTCGTGGGGTATATGCCAGAATGGTCGCGGGAGCAGTCCATCCTGGGGTGGGTAGTTTTGAATGCTTGGGGAATTCTCCCTCGGGCGTGGTGCTGGAGGATTGAAGATGAGTCGACGGTAGGCGTCATTGAGTCGGGTGATTCTCTTAGAGAGGCTGGCTATGGCCTCCTCAACTTGTTGAAACATAGTGAGCATAGTGGCAGCACTAAACACAAACACTCCGTCTGAAGGATCTTTTTCCAAGACATTCACCTCGTCATCAACTGGTAGGATGAGGTGAGAGCAGTCTAGGGTCGGCTCATGGTCAGAGATGGTGTGAATTCCCAGGGGATTCGTTTTGTTATTCGGTTTAGTTGGTGGGGGTAAAGGCAAATCTCCTTTCTCGATCATGTCTTGAATGAGGTGCTTGAGTTTGAAACAAGTTTCGGTATCATGCCCTTTCCCCCGATGATATTGACAGTAAGCATTGGGGTTCCAGAACCGGGACTTCTTGGCATCGGCCGGATCCGGGGTGGGTCCGATCGGTTGTAACTTTCCTTGGTCCATGAGCCTTTTCACGGCACTTGCATAAGTCGACCCTATGTTGGTAAACACTCTCTGGGGGCGCTCAGTTTTCTTAGTAGATGGTTCAACGAGGTTAACCTCATCAATCTTGTTTGGCCGTAAGGGCGAGATCCGGTTGAGGTGGATCCCTGATAACCTCTGCCAGTGGTTTTTGCTAAGATACCCTTTCAGAGGTCGTCCTCAATGCGCGTCCCAAGAATTTGCAGATCTTGGAAGGTCTTGATATTCTGATACCTCAGTAGGTTGGCATAAACTGGGCGGAGATTGTTAACAAAATTTTCCACCAAAGTTGACTCACTCGGCTTACTGACCAATTGAGTGCTCACCCTCCTCCAACGGGTTAGGAACTCAGTGAACCCTTCCTTGTCGTTCTGGGTTAGTACTTCGAGAGTACGGGTGTTGGCCTGGATCTCGACATTGTCGGCATACTGTTTGACAAACTCAACTGCGATCTCATCCCAAGTAGTAAGGTTTTTCGGATCAAGGGAGTAGTACCACTGGCGAGGGATCGGTTCCAAAGAGGATGGGATGATCCGGGTAAAAAGTTCCTGTTTGACCCCTTTAATGGCCATGTAGTCCTTGAAAGCACGGATATGGTTGAGTGGGTCCTCCACTCCCTTGAACTTAGGAACGTCGGTCAGGGTGAAGTTGTCAGGTAACTGGTCCCCAACAGGTCCGAACCTTCGGTTGTTCTCAAGATGGATATTGTTACCCCGGGCTAGGAGCTGTTCTTCCAAGAGTTTGATCTCTTCTCGTTTCGATCGAGAGGTGGGGTATTATGCTCCCCAGTTTCCTTGTTCTTCAGGGCGTTGATACGGGTCTCGACGCGATCCAGGGTGACCTTAAGAGCGGTAAGCAGGCTGGCTAGCTGATCAGTTGTGACATCTCTGTTGTTATCATTGTTGTTGTTGGACGAAGCTGGAGATGGGGCCATGGCTCTGAGGCAGAAAAACGGCTCACATTACCACTCAATCCGACACAGTTCCAAGACTGAATGCAGACAACACAAAGGACGGGACAAAGATCAGACTCAACAAGACGGGGCTACCGTGTGTGGTCCCTCGGTGCTGACTCGATTTATGACGTGACGGTGTTTTACCGAACCTTTGACACGAGTCCAATATGACGGCGTGACGCCGTTGGACGGGTCTCGTGGTGAGACGACTCATAAGTAAAGACCCATAAGTACGTTTGCTTTGACTCGATAGACACGAGGCGGAATTGGAATGGTGGTCTGAAGTTTTCGAAAATAGAAATTTTCAAAAAGATTCATTTGTCGCTTAAATGGACGGCTTCCGAAAATAGAGATCTCCGCAAGTCGATCAGTTGAAAGGGGTCGTCTTAAGTTTATTTGCAAAAGACGGTTTTGAGTTTGAGTTGGCTCGGAAAACAGTGCATTGTCTCCCAAGACGATTTTGAAATTCAAATTTGTATGTTTTAAAAATCGGGTTTGAAATGTTTGAAGAGGTCTCGGGGACGGTGTATGGTCCTCGGGATCTCGAAAGTGTCTCGAGAAAAGGGTGTGTGCTTTTCTCGGGTTTTGAAAGAGCCATGGTTGGCGCGAAACGGGTTAAAATCCGTGTCTAGACGCGACGATTATAACGGTGTAAAAAGGTGATTTGAAATGGTTATACAAAACCGGGTTTGAAAATCGTCATTACGACGGCCTAGAAAGGCGTGTTGAAATGGTTATACAAAACCGAGTTTGAAAATCGTCATTACGACGGCCTAGAAAGGCGTGTTGAAATGGTTATACAAAACCAAGTTTGAAAACCGTCATTACGACGGCCTAGAAAGGCGTGCAACGGTCGGCGAAAGACCGAGGTTTTGAAACGGCCATTATAACGGCGCAAAAAGGTGTTTTTGAAAGTTTGAAAATGACACGGAAGGACTTATGATCAAGTAGCACATAAGCACTCGCAATTCATTATATTATGCATTATGCTGACACGGGTTTTGGCTAAAAAGGGTGGGTTACACACTAAGCAATCAAACTCCGATTTGCGAGAGGGATACCAATCCAAACAAAATGTATAAGGAGGGTGCCTTAGCCTCGTGCTCGAAAGTGATGAAAGCCCTTTAACGAAACAGAAATGTGTAACGTCAATGGTATGCTTAACTCAATCAGGATTCGAAACGCGGGGATGAGAAAACTCACGCCGACGGGACGAGCCAACGGGTCGAAAAGGGTTAGGTTGTGGGCCCGGACAAGGAACCCGACCGTGACCGTAATATCAATTAATGCATTCCAACCAAGACCTCGTTCGAGTCTCACCATCTAGGGATCACAAAGACGTAAGTGTCCTAGTCATCCCCAGCGGAGTCGCCAATCTGTGGACATGGCCCACCTACAAGCCCACTTCGATCTGTGGACGTACAACGGTCTTTTGAAAGCCACGCTCGGCGGCGTAAAAATGCTTTCGACCGGATCGTTTTTTAGATCGGTCAATTTTGTCTCGGTAAGGGTCTCGAAACGATAGAGATATTCGGAGTCGCCACCAAGCATTTGTGGGATGCCTGGAACCTGTTCGAATTCCACTTTATACCTCAGTCAAATCGAAGCACAAAGCAGCGTTTGACAAAGGTACTAAAGATAAGGAAATCGTCCCTCTTTAGCATCCTATCTCTAGAATTACTCTCGTACGCCCTGGATAAGGTCGTCCACTATTCAAAGTTTCTGAGTAAGAGGTGAAGGTACGTATTGGGAATCCCTTTAATCAGACACCCAATCCCGCCCGCGTTAGCGGCCTCTACTGATCGATCTTTGTTGGTTGAATGCAAAAGTTGATAAAACGGTTTAAATGCATGAATGCACATCCAATGATTTAAACCTAACATGTGAGAGCTTTCTAAGTCGGTTGATTTAATCCAAGTATCAAGTATAAGAAGTCGAGTTGGATTAATGATTGATTTGCATGCAAGACGGAAATTAAACATCCATTTACCGTATTAGGTTTAGGGTGCATAACATGATCCATTTGTCTTAGTAAGGCATTTTGCAAATGTGGTTTTGAATAACCAAATAGTCATCTGATCCGTCCTATATCCGGGCTAACCGGAGTCGGGATCGTCCTAGACCAATGCTCGAAGGGAATAGGCCCTGTACCAGACGACTATATGAGGCGCGAGCCAGCCGGCGATACAAGAGGCCTCCTCTGGTTTTAAAAATGAGAAATGGAGAGCCTGATTAGGCGCGGGTTAGCCCACGGTTTTTGTGTCGTGTTCTGACCTTTTAGAAAACGTTATAAAACGCGTTGAAAATGGGTATTTGAAACCGGTTTGATTTAAAGGGGGTCGTTTAGACCGCATTTGTTGATTTGAAGAACTAGACTCGAATAATCATCATTGTTTTGATAATATTCGGTGTCGGGTTCGATTTGACAAACTTGACATGAATAGTTTTGAAAATTATTATGGACTAATTGTTTTAAGTCCATTTGAATGTAATTAGTCGATACTCATCATCGTACCCGGGTTGAAATCCGGCATGGTATGTAGAACCAAGGATGACTTTGTGTTGGTGACTAATATACTTGTTTGAAAATGTAAAGAAATGAAATAAAAGATTTTAAAATACCCTTTAAATGGCATTAACCAAATATTATCACCGAAACACGGATGTAACCGTCATGGTATGAGGAACCAAGGGTGAAAAATGCTGTATGGTTAAAACATGTAAAATAAAATAAAAATGGTTCGAAAATACTTGAAATGGTGAAAACCGATTACAAATATGAAAAATGGATTAATGGAAGTGACGAGAACAAACACGGTTGATCTCTGGTCTGAATACCCCATTTAGGCGCGGGCTAGTTGGCGACCTAAGGGGCTTCTGCCTCAGACCAAAAATCAGTTTTGCTCGTTTATTACATTATTTGGTTCATGTTATGCATGTTTTAGCATGTTATAGTCATGAAACGAATGAAAACATAATAAAAGAGGATTTTTACACCCTCATACTTACATGTTTGGTTATGGCGAGTGACCGACGTAAGTGTAACAACTCGTTTGATCGGAAAAAACTCAGTTTAAAACCGTTTTGGTAAGTAAAAAGAGTGTTTTAAACTTAGTGATGGTGTAGTCGTCGAAGTGGTCGGTCAAGTGATTTAATGCACGATAACGGTACCAAACAATGTGTAAGGCTTGTATTTACGATCGGTAGGTCGTAAATACGCGTCGGGTTGTGACTTAAGAAGTCGAGTCGAGAATTTTAAGGGAGAAAAGAGGGGGCGGACACTCGCGTAAGTCTCAAATGGGTGGCATTTGAGGGGTATTTATAGGAGAAGGAGTGGTTGTATGAGTTTTGAGCGACGTGGCCACTTGGGCTGCTCAAAGAGGCGCGAGCCACTTCGCGGTTCTTCGAGTTGTGTTGTCACTTTCACAACAAACGCAATCATGATTTGTTCTATCCTAGGTTTTGTAGTCACATGTTTGGTACTTGACCAACATGAATCCGGGAAAACTTAAGGTAGAAGGTTTGGAAAGTTTTGTTTTTGGTGGTTGACTCGGTTTGACTCGTTGTTGGAGTCGGGATTTGAATTTTGAGTCGGTTATTGGTCCGGTGTCGGTTTTGACCCTAGTTAGTGTCATTGCGACCCCGTCGTCGTGCATTAAACACTCCAGGTATTTTTGAAATGTTTTGAAATGTTTTATTTTCGAAATCGTTTTAAGTTTTCTGACGTAAAGTTGTACACAAACTGTCGATCAAACGCCACGATTCCAAAACATGTTGTAGTCCGATAATCATCGGGTGTTTGTCGGAGTCTCAGCAGATACTGCGTATCTACACTCACCTGCTCGTCTCTCCTATATAAGACTTGCATCTTCACTCCAGAAATCACACCAACACACAACTCTCTCTTCTTCTCTTCTCTATAATTTCTGGGTAAAGAAATATTCTGGCGTTCCAATGCTCTCAGTCTCGAGTGGGCGTGTCTGAGTGCAGTAGTGTAAATCCTTGGGGAACTACCGGTCAATTGATGATCGCCACCACGGTCGTACCGGAAATATAGTTTTCAAGGCAGTGGCTCTCATACCACGTCACTACGAATCGGTTATCTCTTTTCCTTTTCATTGTTACCACAATTTTAGTCTGACAATTTGAAAACTATATTTTGTTGCTGTAACAATGTCTATCATGTCCAAAAATGTTCCTGATTTGTCAAAAGTCGAACCCTTAGATGGTCAGAACTATAAGCGTTGGTCTCAAAAATTACTGATGTTTTTTGAGCAGTTTGAAATTAATTATGTTTTATTTTCTGACCCACCTGCTGCTGTAACCAAAATCGATGCATCGTCTGTTGAGACCACACCTCCTGCAATTTCTGTTGTTAAGTCAAATGAAGAGGCTATTAAAAAACATGATAAGGATAATAAAACAGTTAGGTTTCACCTCCTTAATCTTATGACTAATACCCTATTTGACTTGTTTATGGTTCATAAATATACTAAACCATATGGGAATTACTAGAGAAAAAAATATGGGACTGATGATGCGGGTAAAAAGAAATATGTCGTTGGAAAGTGGCTTGGGTTTCAGATGGTAGATGACAAACCAATTATGGAACAAGTTCATGTCTATGAAAATTTCTGTGCTGATGTCGTTAATGAAGGGATGAAACTAGATGAGATTTTTCTAGCAAATGTGTTACTCGAAAAATTCCCTCCTTCCTTGTCTGACTATAGAAACCATTTTAAGCATAAGAAAAAAGACCTTTCCCTCCAAGAATTAGTGATTCACATGAGGACCGAGGAGGCAAACCGTCTCAAAGACAAAAACATTAGTGTGTCTGTAAATGCTTCTAATGCTTCTGTCAAAGCTAATCTGGTTGAGTCCGATGGTTCGTCCAATTTTTAGAAATTCAAGCGTAAGGGTAAAGCCAAGGTTGGTCAGGGTAAGAACCAGGGTCCTACTAAGAAGAATGGTCCAGGTTTGCATACCAAACCAGTTGCTAAGATTCAGAAACCAAAGGGGGCAATTGTTTGCTATGTTTGTGGAAAAGCTGGTCACAAAGCCTACCAATGCTCCGAAAAGTAATCTGCTGAAGCCAATGCTGTGACTGATGACATCATTACTGCTGTGGTTGTGGGAGCTAATGTGGTGGGTAATGTTGCTGAATGGGTCTTGGACACTGGCGCTTCTAGACATCTCTGTGCTGACAAGGGTTTATTTGCTGAGTTCGAGGAGGTAGCTGACGGGGAATGCGTTTTCATGGGTAACTCTTCATCCGCACCGATCAAAGGCAAAGGCAAGATCTTTCTCAAACTCACCTCGGGGAAACAATTGCTCTAAATAATGTTTTGTATGTACCCTCGTTACGTCGAAACCTTGTGTCTGGTGCCTTATTAAACAAAACTGGTTTGAAACTTGTTTTTGAGGCTGACAAGGTGGTAATGTCGCGTAATGGGGAATTGTGGGCAAGGGTTATCTTTTTGAGGGACTTTTTGTATTGAACACTGATTCAGTTTCTAATAATATTGCATCTACTTTTGCTTATATCGCTGAGTCTATTGATGTTTGGCATGGTAGATTAGGTCATGTGAATGTAGACTACATTAAAAAACTTAGAAGTATGAGTTTAATTCCAAGTTTGTCGAGTCAAGAATTCTCTAAATGTGCTAGCTGTTTTGAAGCTAAATTCACAAAGAAACCTAGTAAACCAGTAACCACTAGGAAAACGAGTCTTCTTGAGCTAATTCACACCGACCTAGCTAACTTCAAAAATTTTGCAAGTAGAGGTGGTAAAAATTATTATGTCACTTTTATAGACGGCTGTTCAAGGTACACCCGTGTTTATTTGCTATAGACAAAAGATGAAGCAGAACATTCGTTTATAAATTTTAAGAATGAAGTCGAAAACCAACTTGACAGAAAAATCAAAAGGGTAAGGTCTGACAGAGGAGGCGAGTATAAATCAAACTATTTAGCCGAGTTTTGTGAGAAAAACGGTCTAATACATGAGACTAGTCCACCTTACTTACCTCAATCTAATGGAGTAGCTGGACGGAAAAATAGAACTTTAAAAGAAATGATGAATGCTTTGCTTTTAAGATCTGGCCTATCTGACGATATGTGGGGGGAAGCAATTCTATCAGCTTGTCATATTCTTAACCGTGTACCTCATAAGAAACTAGACAAGACACCCTACGAGATTTGGAAGGGCTATCCTCCTAACCTGAGCTTCCTTAGGGTATGGGGGTGTTTGGCTAAAGTGGGTTTACCTGATTTTAGGAGACATACCGTTGGACCGAAAACCTATAATTGTGTTTTTATTGGTTATGCTCAAAATAGTTCTGCATATAGATTCATGTTTTTGAGTGATCGTTCTATATCTGAAGCTAGAGATACTGTGTTTTTTGAGCATGTTTTTCCATTACAGAAGAATGTTGATTCATCTCCTAGTTTACCTGTTACATCTATTGATATCTCTTCACATGCTAGTAGTAGCACTTCTATTTATCATGTTGTTGAACCTAGAAGAACTAAGAGACCTAGATGTCCTAAAAACTTTGGACCTGATTTTGTTTCAACTTTGCTGTCTGAACATGGTTACACTGTTTGTGCTAGTGATGAGTTTGTTTCAGCCTTTTTAATAGAAGATGATCCAAAAACGTATAATGAAGCTATGAAATCCATTGATGCTAACTTTTGGAAAGATGCTATTAAAAGTGAACTAGATTCTATTGTGTCTAATCAGACTTGGGAGTTAACTGATTTACCTAAAGGTAGTAAACCCATTACCAGTAAATGGATTTTCAAAAAGAAAATGAGACCTGACGGTACAATAGAGAGGTTCAAAGCTAGACTTGTGGTTAGAGGGTTTACACAAAAGAAAAATATTGATTATTTTGATACTTATTCACCTGTGACCAAAATTTTGACTATTAGAGCTCTTGTCGCCTTAGCTGCTATTCATAACCTTTTTATTCATCAGATGGATGTCAAAACTGCTTTTTTGAATGGTGAGCTAAGGGAAGAGATTTATATGTCGCAACCTGAAGGGTTTGTGGTAGAGGGTCAAGAGAATAAGGTGTGTAAACTGAATAAATCACTATATGGTCTGAAACAAGCACCCAAACAGTGGTATGAGAAATTTAACAACACTTTGGTAAGTAATGGCTTTATGGTAAACTGTTATGATTCATGTGTTTATTCAAAAGTAATAGAATCTGATTGTGTGCTTATATACCTTTATGTTGATGACATGTTAATACTTGGTAATAATTTGGAGGTAATAATTAAAACCAAAGAATTTTTGTCATCACAATTTGAGATGAAAGACTTAGGAGAAGCTGATGTAATCCTAGGAGTTAAGGTTATTCGAAACTCTAAAGGAATTTCTTTAAGTCAATCTCATTATGTGGAAAAAGTGTTGAAAAAGTTTAACTGCTTTGATGATGTGCCTGCTAGGACACTCTACGATGCTAGTATACACTTATGTAAGAACTTGGGTAAGAGTGTATCCCAAGAAGAGTATGCTAAAATCCTATGAGAGAGATCTGGATTTTCCTTCTTTAACCGAAATCGCTGCATCGTCTGTTGAGACAACACCTCCTGCAATTTCTGTTGTTAAGTCAAATGAAGAGGCTATTAAAAAACATGATAAGGATAATAAAACAGTTAGGTTTCACCTCCTTAATCTTATGACTAATACCCTATTTGACTTGTTTATGGTTCATAAATCAGCTAAAACCATATGGGAATTACTAGAGAAAAAATATGGGGCTGATGATGCGGGTAAAAAGAACTATGTCGTTGGGAAGTGGCTTGGGTTTCAGATGGTAGATGACAAACCAATTATGGAACAAGTTCATGTCTATGAAAATTTCTGTGCTGATGTCGTTAATGAAGGGATGAAACTAGATGAGATTTTTCTAGCAAATGTGTTACTCGAAAAATTCCCTCCTTCCTGGTCTGACTATAGAAACCACCCATGGAGCATCACCAACCTCCAAAATTCCCGATTTCGGGAAGCCCAGATCTGGATTTTCCTTCCTCCTCGACCACCCTATCTTCACCAACATCTCAGCCGGTATCACATAGGATAGAGTGCACCGGCGAGCTCTTCGGCGCTGGGTAATTTGTCGATTATGGAGTTTGAGTTTGAGTTGCGGCGGTTTCAAAATTGATGTATCTGGTTACTATAATGACGTATCTGGAACCAATTTTTATGAACCTAGTGATTAATTTTGTGTATCTATGTTAAGATACATTAAATTAGTAGTTAGATACATCAAAAATTTGTGTAGATACATCGAAATAACCCCAACCATGACTGACTGAGTTGATATCTCACGAGTGACAGAGTCAAGAAATTAAGTTGAGGGGTACAGTTACTGAACAGACGAGATCAACCCGACGACTTTTGTTGGGTTGTGGTGGTGCGACTCGTCAAATGCGCGAGGTGGGATGCAGAATAGGGGCGACGCCGATGGTTAGCGATGAGTGGTGGTTGTCGGAGTTGGACGACGGTGACGAAGTTTGATTGATGGTGGTACTGGAGCACTGATGAGTGGTGAGAGTGTGTATAGTTGTCTGCGTGTTTGGTTTCTTTCTGTAAACCTTTATTAATAAGGTCGTTCTCACCGTTCTCACCGAGTGTTCGTTCTCACCAGATCCTAAATCTATATATATATATATATATATATATATATATATATATATATATATATATATATATATATATATATATATATATATATATATATATATATATATATATATATATATATATATATATATTTGAGTCCATAAGTTCTATTAAGGGCCCTTGGATGGTGGAAATGAATGGCCAAGATCAACTCCCAAAAAGTGTGTTTAATGACTAATATCACTCATTCTCTCCTCCCTCACTAATCCTTCTAATTAATCACAAATTCACTATAACTTCCTTTTCCCTCATCCATTTCTCTCTCATCTCACACATTTCACCCACCTCCTCTCTAAAACCCCAAAAAATAAAAAAACCCAAAAAATCCAAATAAATAAAAAACCCAAAAACCAAAAAATCAAAAAACCCCAAAAAATCCAAATAAATCAAAAAACCCAAAAAATCCATATAAATCAAAAAACCCAAAAAAAAAATCAAAAATCCAATTAAATCAAAATCTTTTTTCCTTATACACCACTACCTCACCCAACACCACCCAACCACCGCCACCGTCTCATCACCCGATATCATTTCACTTTCAGTTAACATTTTTTTTTTTTCAGAATGTGTTTCTTTTCGCGTTTTTTTTTTTCGGCTTTGTGTGTAAATTAGTTGTTTGGAGTTGTTTTTTTTTCTATTTGTTAGTATTAATCTTAGACATATTAAAGTTATTATAATGCATATTTTGACATTTCAAATATCATCTTGTTTTTTATTTTTACAAATGTCGTTTCTTTAAAATTCGTCTTGTTATATAAATTTTAGTTTTAGTATTTAAATTTAAATGTATATTTATTTATTTTTTCTCAAATTTCAATGTTTATAACTTCAATCTCTTGTTTTATAAAATTATTTAAAATTTCGTCTTGTTAAATTTCGTCTTATTTTATAAAGTTTTTAGTTTTAGTATTTAAATTTCAACGTGTATAACTTCACTGACATTATGTATAACTTCAATCCACATTATGTACAACTTCAATGCACATTATGTGCAACTTCAATCTCATCTTCTTATTGTGTTAGTTTCAAATCTGAAATTATATTTATACTAAAGTTATACAATTTTGTACTAAAGTTATACAAAAAATCATTAAAGTTATACTATTAAGGACTAAAGTTACATGATTTTGGATTAGTTATACAAAAAAGGATTAAAGTTATACTATTATGGACTAAAGTTACACAATTTTGGACTAAAGTTATACAAAAAATGACTAAAGTTATACTATTATAGACTAAAGTTATACAGAAAAGGATTAAAGTTATACAAAAAATGACTAAAGTTATACTATTATAGACTAAATTTATACAGAAAAGGATTAAAGTTATACTATTATGGACTAAAGTTACACAAAATTTGAACTAAAGTTATACAAAAAATGACTAAAGTTATACTATTATAGACTAAAGTTATACTATAGGTAATTTACAGAACAAGTTATATAAATCGTCATACTGTAATTGTAGTTTTTTTTCTGTAACTTTAATACAAAATTATGTAACTTTAGTAAAAAAATGTGCAACTTTAGTCTAAATAAAAAGGAGAAATGAGAAGAATAAGAGAATTAATATTATAAATTTATAACTTTAATACATAATGATATAACTTTTATCCTAAATATTGTAACTTTAATATTTAAAGGGTACAACTTTAGTAGTAAATAGTACAACTTTAGTCCATAATAGTACAACTTCAGTCATTTTTTGTGTAACTTTAGTCCAAATTTGTGTAACTTTAGTCAAAAATTGTATAACTTTAGTCTATAATAGTATAACTTCAGTCATTTTTTGTATAACTTTAGTACAAATTTGTATAACTTTAGTCCAAAATTGTATAACTTACACAAATTTGTTAGTGAAGTTGCATAGTATAACTTCAGTCATTTTTTGTATAACTTTAGTCCAAATTTGTAGAACTTTAGGAATATAAATTCAGATTTGAAACCAACACAATAAGAAGATGAGATTAAAGTTACTTTAGTCATATAGTCCAAGTTTATGTAACTTTAATGTTTGAAGCGTATAACTTTAGTCGTAAGTAGTGTAACTTTAGTAGTAGATAGTATAACTTTAGTTGTATTCACATATAGTTTTGAAAATTCAAAATAAAAAAAAGTTAACAAATGTAAATTGTAAACAAAAATTAAAAACTAGAAAACATAAAAAATCTGGAAATAACAAAAAAAAAATTGTATAACTTTAGAGGTTAATAGTACTCCCTCTTAGTCTGATTGTTGGTTCCCTTTCTTTTGGGCACCAAAATTAAGGAAATGAATTTGGACCACACAAAACACCATACCCCACATAAAATTGAATTTGGACCACACAAAACTTACCAAAAATGGAAAGGGGAACCAACACCCGACTAGCATGGAAAAGGAAAGAGGAACCAACAATCAGACTAGGAGAGAGTAGAACTTTATTTTGATTATTGTATAACTTTAATATTTTAAGATTATAACTTTAGTCGTAAATTGTATAACTTTAATATTTAAAGGTACAACTTTAGTCGTAAATCTAACAAAAAAACCTGTAAATCTAAGAAAAAAACCAAATAACAATAACAAAAAGCCAAATAACAATAATAAAAAGACGGTTTTTTATGAGACGAATAAGTTTAATAAAAACAAGATCACAAAAAAACTCAGAGAAAAAAAAAGTAACAATATCTAAAAACAAAAAAATTATGTAACAATAATAAAAACAAATTAGATCGAAAAAATTAAAATGTCATCTATTAAGAAAAATTAACCCATAAATAATAAAACAAATCTGAAAATTTTAAATAAAAAACTGATAAAATAAACCAAATGAAAAAAAACCGACACCTCCTCCCCCTTCTTCTTGTGACCAACAACCACCCCCATAACAAATACGACTAGGTCTAAAAAAAACGGAAAAAATAAATAAAACAAGAACAAGAAATAAAAAAAAGACTCCAAAAAACAGATCTGAGGGGAAAAGAGCAAGTGAGGCGGCGACAGTGGTGGGACGACACCACAAACGCGCAGCAAAGGGGGGGGGGGGAGGTGACAGAAGAACGGAGGCCCAGTAGCATCGCCGGCGTGGAGCAGAAGGGAGTGGTGTTGTCGGGATCTGAAAAACAAAGAGACGGTGGTGGTGTTGTCGGGTTCTGAAAAATAAAGATAAATAAAGGTGGTGGTTGGAGGAGAAAGGAGGTGGTTGTTGTTTGTTGTTGGTGTTGGAGTCGGGATCTGGTCACCGACGGGTAAGAAGGTGGTCGTGAGGTGTATGGGGTTGTGGTGTGTCGGAGGTCAAGGAAAGAGGGTTGTCGGGAGAAAGTAGATTCGTGGATGATGTTGCTCGATGGTGGTGGTGGGTGGCGTCACGGGGCTGGTGGTGGGTGGCGTCATGGGGCTGGTGGTGGGTGGGGCTAAGTGGAGAAAGAGAGTAGATGAGGATTATTGGGTTTTTTTTGGGATTTTTTTGGGTTTTTTTAGACAAATATGGGAGTGAAGAAAGAAAGATAAAGGAAATGTGAGTGAATGAATGAGGAAGAGGCTGTGAGATAATGAGAGAAAATGCTTAGTTGAGATTAAGGAGAAAATTAGAGAAATATGAATTTTGTTTAGCTAGATTAGTTTGTAGCCCTTCATTAAGATGCAATCCCATCCATTCATTCCCTTCATCCAAAAGCTCTTAGATGGACTTAGGGACTTATTTAGTGTAGTGGACTCATGAGAACTCTTCTCTCTCTCTCTCTCTCTCTATATATATATATATAAGAAGGATCAAGTGAGTCCACCTTAAGTCATTAAGTCCATAAGTCCCATTTAGAGCCCTTAGATTGTGAGAATGAATGGCTAAGATTACACCAAAAAGCAACTTATAACATTATAATAATATGTAGACTAATTACCTCTCTCCTTAGGCTGTTAGACTTACTGTTCTATTCTGCATGTATGTTCCTCCATCAGTCACTTGCACGTTATTCAACTTCCCTCCACTATCTCATACAACCTCCTCATAATTTCAAAAAATCGTCCTTCCTTATTCCTGTCTTTCATCTCACATTTCTTCATTTCTTTTCTATTCCTTACTGTTCCATTTCTCTTGCTTACCAAATACAACAATTCCATTTTCTTTTCTATATTTTATCGCATTCAAACCCTTGTAGTTCCTATCTTTGTTTCTTTACCTCACTTTGAAGGTAATTCATTGATCATCCTTTATTCTTTTCTTTGTTGTAATTTTTTAATTTTGCAAATTATGCTTGAGTCGTAATTGTTATATTGCGTGTTTCAATTTTATTGTGTGTTTCAATTTATGTGATTTTATTGCGTGTTTGAATTTTTAATTAAATTCATAGTGTAAATCTGAATTGATGGGTAGTGTCAATGTATTTGTTAGGGTTTTAATCAAGCCTGTTGTTGGGGATTGTAAATGTGATGTAATTGACACTGTGAATGTGAGGACAGCCCAAGTGTAAATGTGAACCAAAAAAAGTGTAAATGTGAACAAATAGAAAGTGTAAATGTGAGGATAGGAGAAGTGTAAATGTTATCAAATAAAGTGTAAATCTGACTCTATTGGAAGTGTAAATGTGAAGATATTCAAAGTGTAAATGTGAGGATAGAGTAAGTGTAAACGTGAACACTAAAATTGTAAATCTGACTAAAATGGAACTGTAGATGTGAAGATAATGGAAGTGTAAATGTGAGTGTAGGAGAAGTGTAAATGTGAACAAATAAAGGGTAAATGTAAAGATACTGGAAGTGTAAATGTGAGGATAGGAGAAGTGTAAATGTGATCAAATAAAGTGTAAATCTGTCTAAACTGGAAGTGCAAATGTGAAGATACTGGAAGTGTAAATGTGAGGATAGGAGTAGTGTAAATGTGATCAAATAAAGTGTAAATCTGTGTAAACTGGAAGTGCAAATGTGAAGATACTGGAAGTGTAAATGTGAGGATAAGAGAAGTGTAAAGGTGATCAAATAAAGTGTAAATCTGTCTAAACTGTTAGTGCAAATGTGAAGATAATGGAAGTGTAAATGTGAGGGTAGGAGAATTGTAAATGTGAACAAATAAAGGGTAAATCTGACTAAATTGGAAGTGTAAATGTGAAGATACTGGAAGTGTAAATGTGAGGATAGGAGAAGTATAAATGTGAACAAATAAAGTGTAAATCTGACTAAAGTGGAAGTGTAAATGTGAAGATACTGGAAGTGTAAATGTGAGGATAGAGTAAGTGTAAATGTGAACAAATAAAGGGTAAATCTGACTAAATTGGAAGTGTAAATGTGAAGATACTGGAAGTGTAAATGTGAGTGTAGGAGAAGTGTAAATGTGAACAAATAAAGGGTAAATCTGACTAAATTGGAAGTGTAAATGTGAAGATAATGGAAGTGTAAATGTGAGTGTAGGAGAAGTGTAAATGTGAACAAATAAAGGGTAAATCTGACTAAATTGGAAGTGTAAATGTGAAGATACTGGAAGTGTAAATGTGAGGATAGAGTAAGTGTAAATGTAAATGTGTAGACTGTAATAGGTTGACTGATATTGTGCATTTCTTATGTACTTTTTGTTCCTGATTCAGATGGTATCTAATGGAGAAGTACCTGAAAGCGAAGAACAACCACAAGTTACCCCTACTGTTTCCGTTAAGTGTCGCCCTAACCGGCTTCACAAGCTTATTAGTAAGCTTAACATTGCCCAACGAGCCGCTGTACAGAGGATTGGATTTGGGGGGATGCTTCATCTTAAACTCAAAACTTTCCCGCTTTCACATGTTCCTGAATTTCTTGAGGCTTTCAGCGATGGTTCTCATGTTTTCAGGGCGTCGGAGTTGAAGGAGTTTATGGTTACTAAGTATGATGTCTATGACTATTTCATGTTAACTGTTGGTGAGAGAGAGATGGAAATAGTACCTACTGGACATATGCCTGGTGCTAAAGATGAAAAATATGTGCGCATAAAACAACTGTGGCGCAAAAAGTTCAAAGTGAAATCAAATTCTGATTCTATTCCTTTAGGAGACATCTTCAATTATATTGAGTCAGAGCAATTCAAAGATGGAGGTGATGAATTCTGCCGCCTGTTTGTGCTTCTTAGCATTTCATCATTCCTTGCGCCGACATTGAACAACGGCATTGAAATCAAACTTTTGAAAGTGGTTGAAGATGTGAGTGCTATACCGGAGTATGACTGTTTCTCGTATGTATTAGAATGTTTAGCTAATGCTGCAGCCGAGGCTCGCGGCGTGCGATCACATCCGCTTGGTTGTATCCCTTTCCTTATAATTACTTATTTTCAGCGGTATGATTACCGTGGCAAGAGTTCCCCAGATGGCCTTCCACTTATTCAGCATTGGGATCTGAAAACTCTATCAAAGAGGTTAAAGGATGATCTGGACGTGGGGCCACTGGGTCGACTAACTTTGTCGAAGATGAAGTACCCGCGATGTCAAAAAAAGACCCCTGATGAGAAGGACACTGGTAATACGATGTTGGCTATAGCTGGCGCGCCAAGGCGCCATTGGCAAGCCCTACGCCTCTTCGATTTCAACGTCGGGTACATCACCCGATAAGAAGTTTATTCAGATTGAACTCCCTCCCGGTGTTGAAGATGACGATGAGTTGAAAGCTAGGGCTGTAGATGTAAGATTTATGTTATGAATGTTTAATTAATCGCATATTTTTTTTTTAATATATATATATATATATATATATATATATATATATATATATATATATATATATATATATATATATATATATATATATATATATATTGAGTGTATATTTTGTGTATCTAGACTCTTAAATCTTTTTTTGTTACCAATGTACGGTGTACACACTGTACTTGAAGATTCAAAGGAACGTGGCCTTCTATTCCTGGTATACGGATGCGGCTGCAATGCTTAAGAATTTAACAACACGTGCTACTTCTTCAACTGATCTTGTTCTGTCACAAGCGACGCAAGCTTTTTTTGAAGGTGCAAAGGTGAAGGAATATGTTGAAGAAGTTGGAAATTTAGCTTCCCAAATGAAGAAGTATAATGATAACACTCCCTCATTGTCAGATGTTGGGAAGGTGGCCAAGAAAAAAACAAAGGCAAGCAAGAAAAAAAAGACCAAGGTTCCTAAGTTCGAGTCTACGCCTCGTAGAGCCCGTATCACTTGCAGAAGATTCGATTTGGGTGATAAAGCAGGTGATGCGGCGATGTCACAGGTAATGGAGACCGCTGATTTCTACAACACCGCTGAACTTAACGAAGCCTGTCGACGAGAGGAAGAGGAATGCGGGCTAGATTTAACCGACGACTTGACTCAATTAACTGATCGGCAGATTCTAGAGAAAATTTATAGCCCGGATGAAGTTGAAGAAGATTACACAAAGCCCTCATTGAACGAGGAGCAGGAAAGTTTTGGGGAAGTGCGACACTAGTGGTTCCCCCGAGAAAGTGAACATGTTGTTGAGAAGTGTAAGTCGAAGCAACGAATAAGGTTGATGCGGATGTGGTAGGCGATCAATCGAAGATGGTTCATCTTGATTCAACTAAAATTTATTTTGATCTTTGATATTGAGAACGCGCCGCAAGGTTTGTGAGATATTGGTCATGGTGGTGGTGAAGCGGCGGAGGGTCGCGTACGGATAGGTGAGGATGAGATTGTGCAGGGTATGGATATGGAGCTGGCTCAAGAACAGGGGCTTGTTTCTGGTGAAGGGGAGGCGTCTTTTTCAAAAGTAGCGAACAAGGTGGATGCGGATGTGGTAGTCCCGTCAATTGAAGATGGATCATCTTCATTTCAGTTGAAATTTATAGCGACAGCTGATATTTATAACGCGCTGAAAAAGTTGTCAGACAGCGGTGATAGTGAAGTGGCACAGGGTGGTGCACCGAGAGAACAGGACGAGGCTGTGCAGGGAATGGATATGAAGCCGCCTCAAGATCAGGGGACCCGCCGTGGGCCTGAATCAGTCGTGGTTTGACTAGTGCCTGGTGAGGCTGTGGATGTTAGCGGTGCACCGGGAGTGGAACAGCCCGTTGACCGACGCCAAGTTAGTGGTACGAAAGCACCGGATGGTGAGCCTGGCGTTGTTTCGACCACAGTCCGTGAAGATGCATCGCAAGAAGGGTTAGAGATTGGTAGTGGCATGGTCAACGAGCAAGGTGAGGGCCCTACTGAACAACCCGATTGTCCTGGTTCATTTCAGAATGATGACAAGCCTATGGATGTTGCAGAGGGAGCAGATAAGGTGGTTGTTGAAGCACCCTCCTCTGAGTTTAAGTTGCCGGAATTTCAGTGTACGTTTATATCTACTGCAGAGCTAGTTGAGGCATTTAAGGGGGTTCCAGGTGAGGATTTTGGAACGACTGATTTGGCAGGCCCTTCTGAACCAGTCGTTCCTGCGGATGGTCGGGAAATTTATGTCCCCCGGAGTAATATGGATCACCACCCTTTCCTATTTCATTCACCTGAGCCCTTACAGTGTATGGAAGTGGTCCCTGAGAATCTGACTTGCACCATGGATTGTGGGGAACCCATGCCGAAAGCAGGGCTTTATTTATGTAGACTGCAATTTGAATAAGAAATTATTTAGGGTTGTTTTTAAGGAAAGGAAATACGTCCTGGACTACGTATTTAACAAATCAGAAGCTTGGTTGAAAGGGTGAGTCGATTAATTTCTATGTCAAACATATTAATACTTATATGTTGTCGTAACCATGTTCGCCTTATATAATTTTTTATTTTTTTGTAGGGAAGAATTGGCAATTTTTTCAGACTTTTTCTTCGTGTCACGGGAAGACATGTTAACCCTTGAACCTGGACAGGAAGTTATGAATTCTGTAATCGATTGTTGGTGCCTACTAATCAATAAGATGATGTATGACCAAACTGCACCAGTTGCATCCTCTCGTTGTTTCTTCGGGCTTAGTCACACCGTACTTGCCCTATCCTCACTCAATGCAATTTTTATAGTTCCAATTTAATTGTAACGTAAGTGTCTAAATTTAATAGCGCTGCCCTTCATTTGAACATAGCCCTGCACTGGATATTTGGAAAGCCAAGAAGAAAGGAATTGTTCTTGACAAAAAGGACGAAATCTGGGCTGGGTGGGATGCTTGGATTCAATCTTGTTTGTCTCCATTTCAACTTGGATCTGATATGGTAAGTGTAAATGTGACCTATTGTGAAGTGTAAATGTCATCACACCGAAAGTGTATATGTGATTTTCACAGAAAGTGTAAAAGCCTGGATGTGATTAAGAAGAAAGTTTAAATGTCATGAAATATGAAGTGTAAATGTGATACATAGTGAAGTGTAAATGTCATGATGTATAGTGTAAATGTGATTATATAGAAAGTGTAAATGTGATGACATAGCGAGTGTAAAGGCGACTAAATAGAAAGTGTAAATGTCAGCACATATAAAATGTAAATGTGAATATATGTAAAGTGTAAATGTGATGACATATGAAGTGTAAACGTGAGACATAGTGAACTGCAAATGTCATGAGATATTGTGAAGTGTAAATGTAATGAAATATGAAGTGTAAATGTGATACATAGTGAAGTGTAAATGCCATGATGTATAGTGGAAATGTGATTATATAGAAAGTGTAAATGTGATGACATAAGGAGTGTAAAGGTGACAAAATAGGAAGTGTAAATGTCAGCACATATAAAGTGTAAATGTGAATATATGGAAAGTGTAAATGTCATCACATAGGAAGTGTAAATGTGAGATATAGTGAAGTGTAAAAGTTATGACACAGGGAGTGTAAAGGTGACTAAATATGAAGTGTAAATGTCATGACATATATAGTGTAAATGTGAATATATGGAAAGTATAAATGTCATGACACAGGGACTGTAAATGTGACGAATTATTGAAAGTGTAAATGTGAAATTTTTACTGAGTGTATCTTTTATGTCTTTGTTGTCACATCCGCCAGGTCTTGATCCCGATCTTATCTGGCAATAATGATCATTACAGCTGTGCATGCATAAACTTCGTTTCCGAGCAGATAGAGTATTTGGACAACCGTCGATACGACGATGATTTTGAGAAGCTTCCATATTTTGGAATTTCCCGTATTGCGGTAATAATTATAAAAAGCATACCTTAATTTGTTCTTTAGTGTTGATGTATTCTGGAATTGTAAACACTGTTTTTAAATTGACTTTTTTTTTTAAATTCCTTTTACAGTGTAATTTAATGGGTGAGTATCTAGAGTCTAGAGGGTTTGTCAGAGGTTCAAAGGTTGCCGAGTTCAAATTTGTCAATGTCGAATTTAAATGGCAAGGTACGGGTTATTATGCGTTTGATTGCGGGGTGTACATGATGATACACATGCTGCTTTTCAATGGGAAGCTATTTGACTGCGCCTTAGGTGAGAGGGACGTTCTCAACCTCGTCCGGGCTGAAGTGGTGTCGATTCTTATCCTGAGTGACCATAACAAAGTGAGGGAGAGCGTTCGCTCAAGGATAACCCAATTCAGGGAAAAGTATGGTCAAGGTCTGAACCCGGTCTCCAATGTTGCACAGAAGCGGAGTCTGGACGATGAGGAAGAGATTACGTACAGTAAACATCCACGTGTTACAGTCCCACCCCCTAAACGCGTAGAAGGAAGCCCTGTGGTCAATCCTGTAGCCATACAGGCGGAAAGCAGCCCCGTTGTTGTTCAAGCGTCAGCGCAGTCGTCAGGTAGCCAACCTTTGTCAGCCGTACGGAGCCGTCCCCGGGGCGGGGGGGGATGGCTTGGGTTGCTCAATTGACTGTGGGGCTGCTGGTACGCAAACTCTTGTTGTCTCGACCTTCTTACGGAACAATAAAAGCTTGGTCAGGGGTATTCGATCACGACGAAAGCATGCGGAGGACTATTGCTTGTTAGACGACTACAACTTTGAAAATTCGTTAGTACCTGCCAGACTCTTATAACAGGGTGATGTGACCATTATTTGCGCACATTTAGTCCCCTAATTGAGCCTATTTTGTATACTATTATAACATTCTATGGCCATTTTATCCGTCAAAACCTTCCTATTTGCTTTTCTATCGCATTTCATATGTTTTGTAGAAAAGGAGATAATAAGGCGGAAATTCCCGTCTTTCGTGCATATTTGGAAGCTTATTGATGATATTAGATGGAATAGTATGAAGAGGAGGCAAGAATGATGACCAATGACGTAAGAATAAAGATTATATAGAAGGGTCATAAGGTTTAAAGCAAGGAGGAAAAGCAAGGAAGCCATTCATGAAGAAAATTGCTCGGAACGCAAACCAAGAGTTGCTCCTTTGGCTCTGAAAATATGCTAGATGGAACGGCGTCGAAAAAACAAGCGATCTAGGCTTTTGAATCACTCCAATAGGAGTCCGGATGAGAAAATGACGTCCGTTTTACAATCCGAGCTCAAACAAAGAAGCTGTACAGGAATCCGCGCGTCCCGCGCTGAAGACGCTCGTCTTCCCAAATCCGCTCGGATTGCTCCAAATCCGCTCGGATTCCTTCCCTTGCTACAATCCGAGCGTCTTGCTCCAAATCCGCTCGGATTCCCTTGCTACAATCCGCCCGTCCCGACACCAATCCGCCCGGATTCCAGTCCAGCGCAAATTCGTTCTTCAAGCTTTCAAGAAAGACGCCCTTCCTTCGAAAAATACCGGCTCCTCCCTGCTCTAAACTCAAAAGTGTAATTACTAAATTAGCCTTAGTTAACCCTAAATGCATCCACCTAATTTCCAC
This sequence comes from Silene latifolia, assembly GCF_048544455.1. Classification (NCBI taxonomy): domain Eukaryota; kingdom Viridiplantae; phylum Streptophyta; class Magnoliopsida; order Caryophyllales; family Caryophyllaceae; genus Silene; species Silene latifolia. The sequence continues at coordinate 56,133,295 of NC_133536.1, forward strand.
TATAAATACCCCATTTGTAATAATCAAAAGGAACATCCTCTCTTATCTAGAAACAAATCCTTCTTTAGATTAGATTAGGAGTAGATTAGAATAGATTACTCTTTAATCTTTCCACAAATATCACATTAATCTCTCTTAATTATTGTTCAAGTTTATTATTCAAGTTTATTATTGGGTAATTGAAGATTATTGGGTTTATTGGGAGATTGACAACCTTCCAATCTTCCATCAATCATCAAGTTCTTCTATTATTCTTTGCTTTATTGTTTGGATCATCTTAAGTTGGTATAATTCCTTTACTCTTTACTCTTTATTGTTCATTTCTTCATTCCATTATCATGTTTATACTTGTTGTGATGATTGACACCATTAATGACATGTTTCCCATGATAATGAGTGAGTAGTCTTTTAGCTAGGATTAGTGGGTAATTGGTGGAAACAAACATGGGATTGATTCATGCTTAATCTAATATGTTCACATGATTAAATTGCTTGCTTGTTGTGATGTCAACTTTATGCACATGTTATGTTTGGTGAAATGTTAAGCCTATGAATCCTTGCATTTACAACCATCTCTTATCTACTCAACTTGACTTGTAAGATATAAACCAACTCGAGTCTTGTTAGACCATGCATAGAAGTTGATTAGGAGGAAAGTAAGTCGACTTGTAGGTGTTGTACAATCTAATCGATTCGGCTCCGGGACCCAACTCTTCCTAAGAACCGTAAGATATAACCCAACTCGGTTCCTCCACAACATTAATTGCTTGCAACCTTGTAAACATGTTTGTATGATCAACACCATGAATCCCCTATGACCCCATGATATCCTAGCACTTTTAATCATTTGTTTACATCTTTCCCTTTATTGCTTGTTTTACCTTATTGTTTGCATTAGTCTAGACACAACTACAAACCCAAACAAATCGTGACACTAGCATAAATTGAGATAGATAGACTTAGAACCCAAAGCACACCGTCCCATGGATCGACCTCGACTTACCGCTAACTAGTAGTTTGTTGAGTATTATAAATGTGTTTGATTGGATGAGTGACGACATCAACCGGATCAAAATGGCGCCGTTGCCGGGGATGGTGCTATGTGATTAAGTTCTTACTTGTTTGTCTATTTTGATTTTGCTTTAACCTTGAGGAACTTGTTCCTCAAGGATTGTTTTTACCGTTTTCTTGTAGTTTCCTTGTTTGTAGTTATATCTTTGTCCTAGTTATGATGATGACCGAAGGCTTGGCACGTGGAGTATGTGGTGAATCTTTTGAGTATGACTACCATGGGTATGGGGAGTTTTTGGAGCAAGTTGAAACAAACCTACCTTACAACTCATACAATGAAAGTCCTAACCACTACCCCAACTTTTCTTACCAAAGCCCCCACATCCTACATCCACAACAACCACCCTCCCATAACCCACTTTACAATCAATGCCAAATGTCATCCTACAATGAACACCCATACCACCAAATTCCCATGTGCCCACAACAAGAGAATGAGCATAATCTTGACATGCAAAGTGTGGTTCTCCAAATGGTAAGGTGCCAACAAAATCTCTTCATGAAAATGCTAGAAGAGAGCCAAGCTAGGGACAATGTTCTCAAAAACATTGTTACTAATGGCGAGAAGTTGGCAAATCAAATTGCCCAAATGGAAGCCACCCAAATGCTAAATGAAGAAGAAGGGGAAAATAATGAGGGTGAAGAAGAATTTGGATGGCATTATGAAGCTACTCTTGTGAATCCCCCACCACCTCCTAAATTCATAAGTATTGAACACCCCATATTCCAACTTGTACCCAACTTTACAAACATTCATGATAGATGTGAATATGAAGATGTTACTTTTGAGGAAGGGGAGTGCTTGATTGATTATGGACCAAGAGTGGATGATGAATTGAAGCATGATGAAGTTGGGGTGGAGAGCAATGATGAATGTGAGTTGAAGGCCAATTATGAGACAAACACTTTGTCTAAATTGTCTAATGAATCTAGCTCACACACTAGCCTTGCTTCTCCAATTTGGGATACCTATGATGATGATGATGAGGAAGACCTCCCACCACAATTTCCCTCTATGACCCATGTAGAGGAAGTGTGCTCCCTTGGCACTTATGGGAGTGAAGGTAAAACTTGGAAAGAAGAGGTTGATGAATTTGAACTTGCTATCTTTGGAGAATTGAGAGGCCAAGAGGAAAACTATGATGTTGGCATCTTTGATCATAGTTTGGAAGAAATTGAAGCTCTTTTCTTTGGAAATGGTTCAAGTTCTAAGGAGGGTCAAGAAGAAAGTGAAGAAAATGAAAGCATGAATGACCTCAATAGTGAGAAGTTGACTCCTCCACATCTTATCCTTCAACTATCCCCTCATCAAAGAAATGAGAACTCTCCTTCTACTATTAAAGGATTGATGAATCAATGCTCTATCATCATAGAATTTGAAAGAGATGGTAAAGAGTGGAAGCCTCCGGATGAATATGGGCAATACTTCATACCTTGTATTGACAAGAATAATGGGCTTGTTGGTTTGAAGCATTGTAAGAAGCCAAGTGCCAAGGGCAAAACAAATGGGAGAGTATTTGGCAAGTTCTATTCCAAGCCAAGATGGGTAAACTACGTTTTGACATCACCAATCTCCTATTTATGCTTACATGAAGCCCATTCAAAAGCCTTTGACCGGTTGTTGAGAGCATTAAGCAACATGGACAACATCAATAATCATGGCAACAAGGAATGAGTTTGGTGGAGTCTTCCCTCAAACCACCATTTGTAAGATATCCTTTCCTTTCACTTTGCATTACATTTACACATGCATTTAGTTATTTACATATACATTTAGCTTGCATTTGTATTATATTTCATATTGCATTTGCATTAGTTAGTTCATATAGTATAGTTGCATTGTATCTCACATGATTCATATAGATAGTTGCATATAGATTAGAATTCATGCATAGTTACTAATGACCAATCCTATTCTTTTCTACACTAGAAATAGTGTTTAAATCGGTTTGGGGAGGTTTGATCATAGGTGACCTTAGTTTACTAGAAATCATGCATCATATAGTATAGTTTAGTTTGCACTCATTTGTTATATATGTCATATAGAATTGCATTTAGTTAGAGCATGCATTCATTCATATCATATCATTGCATTTGTACTTCAATTTCCATAAAATCAAAAATCCATAAACATGTATTTCCTTTTTATTCCTACTCCTACATGTACATTGAGGACAATGTCCAAAATAAAGTGGGGGATGGGAATTTATATTCCAAAATGCATAAAAATTGAAAAATTTCGAAAAATCACAAAAATATGTCTTTTAATTTCATAAAAACAAAAACCATAAAAATTTGAAAAATTGAAAAATCCAAAAACAAGTTCATTTCCTTTGTAGTGTAGACTAGTATATATTGTTTTGTATATATTGTGTTTGTTCATCCTTTTTCACATTGGTTGACTACGCCACATCCGAGACATGAGGATATTGAAGACCGCATGGTATGATCTTTCCAATCTCCTTTTTCCTCTTTATGTTAATGACTATGTGGCTTTATTTTGATTGATGCGGTAAAAACAATGTGAATTTAGGATTGCATTTAGTTTATTTGGCATGTTAGTTGGTAGAATCATTTGCATTAGGATGTATATATGTTAGTTGCATCATGGCATGTAGTTGCATGTTAGAAAAATTTTGCGAAACCGTCTACTTGGGAAGCTTGACTAGTGTATATAGGCCCTAGTAGATGCTTTTTCTTCTTAAGACTTTGCTTGTTAGAATACTTGTAAAACACCCTAGGACGTGTCATGCTAGTATCCTTTGACCCATGGATTAAGGCCTAGTCAAGAGTACCTTGTGGTGTGATAACTCCTTGGCTACCGTTTATTCCAAGGTGACCCTTGAAACCATGCATGCATCCATCATTCATCCATGTTCTACCACATTTTTGTCATCAAAGGGAATGGGCACAAAAAGAAATCAATTTGAGTTCAATGAAATGAAAAATGAAAGAAAGTTTGCAAAAATGCATCAAATGAAAAGAGGAGCAAAAATAGAACTCCTAAAAGCTTCAAATACAAGGCACCCTCGTTACTAATTGGGGTGACTTTAAAAATGTTAAAAAAGAAATGCAAAAAAAAAATTGTCAAGTATTGAAATGCCAAAAATAAAAAAAGAAATGGCAAGAAAGTGTTCTCAAATGTCAAATGCCACAAGAAATTGGGGGGAAAAACAAAAACAAAAGCAAACTCCCAAAATTAAACTCAATTACTATCGATCCCTTTATCCATCGTATCCATTTTTGTGCATGGTAGAGAGGGGATGACCCTTCTTCTTGTCTAGGCAAGAGAGGGAATTCCGCGATCCTCCAGTGTTTCTAACACCATAAGGAGTCTATTCTTGACAAAAGCATTTAACGATTGAGGACAAAGGTACCCTAGCTTGACACAACTTGGAGGTGATTTATTGGTATCCTCCTAGGCTTAGTAGTTTGAATAAATTGCATCTATGAAGGAGTGTGTACCCTTGAATTGCTTCCCTTGTAGATAATTTCCGCCACTTAGATGAGGAAAGTGGCTATTCTTTTGTAGATGCATCCATTATGTGATTTTGTGTGCTTAATGTTTAGATGTGTCGCCATTTTGGCAAGACCCACCTTGCCTTGCAAGAAGGCATCCTACCTCATGGTTGTCTTGTTGTGAGTTGAAGGGGCAGAGTGAGACCCGCTAATTGTCTCATATCGGTTATGTTATTAGGTTAGTTTAAATAAAGGTCTAGTTTTAGTCACCTCTTTACTCGGGATGAGTAAAGGTTCGGTTTGGGGATATTTGATGTGACCATTATTTGCGCACATTTAGTCCCCTAATTGAGCCTATTTTGCATACTATTATAACATTCTATGGCCATTTTATCCGTCAAAACCTTCCTATTTGCTTTTCTATCGCATTTCATATGTTTTGTAGAAAAGGAGATAATAAGGCGGAAATTCCCGTCTTTCGTGCATATTTGGAAGCTTATTGATGATATTAGATGGACTAGTATGAAGAGGAGGCAAGAATGATGACCAATGACGTAAGAATAAAGATTATATAGAAGGGTCATAAGGTTTAAAGCAAGGAGGAAAAGCAAGGAAGCCATTCATGAAGAAAATTGCTCGGAACGCAAACCAAGAGCTGCTCCTTTGGCTCTGAAAATATGCTAGATGGAACGGCGTCGAAAAAACAAGCGATCTAGGCTTTTGAATCACTCCAATAGGAGTCCGGATGAGAAAATGACGTCCGTTTTACAATCCGAGCTCAAACAAAGAAGCTGTACAGGAATCCGCGCGTCCCGCGCTGAAGACGCTTGTCTTCCCAAATCCGCTCGGATTGCTCCAAATCCGCTCGGATTCCTTCCCTTGCTACAATCCGAGCGTCTTGCTCCAAATCCGCTCGGATTCCCTTGCTACAATCCGCCCGTCCCGACACCAATCCGCCCGGATTCCAGTCCAGCGCAAATTCGTTCTTCAAGCTTTCAAGAAAGACGCCCTTCCTTCGAAAAATACCGGCTCCTCCCTGCTCTAAACTCAAAAGTGTAATTACTAAATTAGCCTTAGTTAACCCTAAATGCATCCACCTAATTTCCACTATAAATACCCCATTTGTAATAATCAAAAGGAACATCCTCTCTTATCTAGAAACAAATCCTTCTTTAGATTAGATTAGGAGTAGATTAGAATAGATTACTCTTTAATCTTTCCACAAATATCACATTAATCTCTCTTAATTATTGTTCAAGTTTATTATTCAAGTTTATTATTGGGTAATTGAAGATTATTGGGTTTATTGGGAGATTGACAACCTTCCATCAATCATCAAGTTCTTCTATTATTCTTTGCTTTATTGTTTGGATCATCTTAAGTTGGTATAATTCCTTTACTCTTTACTCTTTATTGTTCATTTCTTCATTCCATTATCATGTTTATACTTGTTGTGATGATTGACACCATTAATGACATGTTTCCCATGATAATGAGTGAGTAGTCTTTTAGCTAGGATTAGTGGGTAATTGGGGGAAACAAACATGGGATTGATTCATGCTTAATCTAATATGTTCACATGATTAAATTGCTTGCTTGTTGTGATGTCAACTTTATGCACATGTTATGTTTGGTGAAATGCTAAGCCTATGAATCCTTGCATTTACAACCATCTCTTATCTACTCAACTTGACTTGTAAGATATAAACCAACTCGAGTCTTGTTAGACCATGCATAGAAGTTGATTAGGAGGAAAGTAAGTCGACTTGTAGGTGTTGTACAATCTAATCGATTCGGCTCCGGGACCCAACTCTTCCTAAGAACCGTAAGATATAACCCAACTCGGTTCCTCCACAACATTAATTGCTTGCAACCTTGTAAACATGTTTGTATGATCAACACCATGAATCCCCTATGACCCCATGATATCCTAGCACTTTTAATCATTTGTTTACATCTTTCCCTTTATTGCTTGTTTTACCTTATTGTTTGCATTAGTCTAGACACAACTACAAACCCAAACAAATCGTGACACTAGCATAAATTGAGATAGATAGACTTAGAACCCAAAGCACACCGTCCCATGGATCGACCTCGACTTACCGCTAACTAGTAGTTTGTTGAGTATTATAAATGTGTTTGATTGGATGAGTGACGACATCAACCGGATCATAGGGCCAATTAGTTACGATATTTAATTTGTAACTACTTCTCAATTTCTTACTATTATACGTGTGTTTTATTGCAGTGAATCAATCTCTTGGTACAGTAGGCATGCCGCGCTGCGCCGATCCGACATCATGACCATGCTTCCCGAGGTTGTAATGTCGCTTTGTTGTCATTGAGTCGTGGGTCTTTTTTTGAACCATTTAGAGTCTCTTTGAACACTTACTTCCTAGGATGGCCTTCTTTGGGATACGTCATATGGTAACCCCCCCCCCCCCCCCCGCACAAAGCCTAAAAGTTATACATTAGTTCTTACTTTTATTATGTAGTCTCACTCACTTCTCGAACAGAATGTATCATGCAGCTTTTGGATATACGTGAAGCGGAGTGCTCACGATCTAATGACATCACGATCGGTTGTATCACATTTGGGATACCTTCATCCAGGACTGTGATAAAACTTTCAACCTGAATGCCGAGTTTATCTTCGTACCTATCAATATTGGTGGGCACTTTGCATGCGTGTGTATACATTTTGGACAACAAACTGTTGATCTCCTTGACTACCAACATCATGCCAACTGGGATCAGTTTGAAATGTGCAATGTTACTCGCCAAGTGGCATCATTTTGTTAGCGATTATTTGGATGTCGAACGGATGGGGGATATGAGATTACTAGCTTTGAGCATCGGAAAATCCCGTTCAGGCGCCAAACACCCCTTCCTAACATAACGAGAATCGGGGATTTTCTCTATGATGTATATCTTTGATGTACGAGGGTCAACCTTTTGAGCATCCAGAGTTGGAGAGGAAGAGGAATCGACGGTACTTGGTAGTCGAGTTGGTGGCGATGCTTGTTCTAGCTGACATAAATGTCAACAGAGACATTTTTGAAGCAAAGTTGAATGGGTTTATCATTTGGAAAAGAAGATTTATGGGCCAAGTTACAAAAGAAGCGCAAAATTAAGGTTGTGTTATCGAAAAAGTGAACAATTTGTGGACATATTTTTTTTTTTTGAAATGTATTTTGTTTGGCAATCTTGAACTTAGAAAAGAATGTTTTGTCTTGTGGTTGGCAATGTTTGCAAGTGTAAGCTTTGAAGTAATGAAGTGTAATGGTAAATTACACTAATGAAGTGTAATGGTTGACTATTTTTTGGCATTTATAATCATAGTTTTTTCAAAGTGTAAATGTGACTAAATTGCAAGTGTAACTGTTATCACACTTGTAATTTAGTCACATTTACACTTTAAGTGTAAATGTTAACACACTTAAAGTGTAAATGTTAACACCGTCGATTGTCAACTTTATCATACTGAAAGTGTGAATGTAAACACACTGAAATTAAATTGAATGTAGTGTAAATGTGGTGACATGGGAAGTGTAAATGTGGTGACAGCCCAAGTGTAAATGTGAACAAAAAAAAAGTGTAAATGTGAACAAATAGAAAGTGTAAATTTGAATATAGGAGAAGTGTAAATGTGAACAAATAAAGTGTAAAACTGACTAAATGGGAAGTGTAAATGTGAAGATATTCAAAGTGTAAATGTGAGGATATAGTATGTGTAAATGTGAAGTTCTTTGGAAGTGTAAATGTCTTTGACATGAGAAGTGTAAATGTTAACACCAGTTATTTGAAAATAAGTGTAACTGTTACTTGAAATAACATAAGTAATCCAAAATAAGTTCAAGTAACACAATGTTTGGCTATCTAATAAAACAGAGAGATTTTGGTCTTATGACAGTGTAACTCTAACGTTGGTGTTACTAAAAGTTATACCAACTGCAGTTCAAAGTTACGCTGCCATGAGACCAATTCCTTATCGCCCGCTCCATTTATAGCACATCAAAGTTTTAAGTTAAACACTCAAAATATATAGAGCAACACTTGTCACTGATCTGACGTCTATTCTTGTTCTGACTCCAGCTCTTCCTCCTCCTCTTCTTCATCCTCTTCTGGTTCAGACGACCCTTCGCACGATGGCGTGTGTGCTGAGAAGGGGTTAGGGCAGTTTCTCTTGTCGTGATTTGTCATTCTCTTGCAATTCTTACACTTACGTTTGGGTTTCCTAGCCAACACCATTGCTTTTGTTTTGGCTGACAACAATCTTTTTCCGGTCCCCTTGTTTTTCGAATTCTTTGGTGGCAATATTGTCACTACCTCAGATGCCGTACAATTCAGAAATTTCTCCATTTGTTGATTTTTATTCAACACTTCCCCTAATGGTGACAGGGAGTGTTTAAATGATCTAATTACAGCGGAAAAGCTGTCAACATCAGCTACTCCTTTGTCTCGAAGGAGCCCTACAGCTTCATGAACTTCTGACCACATTATTGACATTGCAATTTGTTTTTCATCGATGACTTGCATGTTTTCTGTCCCTTCACCATTAGTATTGAAAATCCTTAATCGGAGATACTCTTTCATCCATCTATTTACAACATAATCTTCTGGTATAGTCTTTATCCCACTTGCTGAAAAAATCCATATTATATGGCGGCATAGGATTCCGGTCCTTTCAAACATCGTACAACTGCAGCTTGCTTTACGTGTACCTGTGTCATCAGATAAAGCTATCATGTAAGTGTGAACGTTAAAAATAGTGTCACTGATGTAAAGTGTAAATGTCAAGAATTGTAAAGTGTAAATGTTAAGTTATTAGAAGTGTAAATGTAAACTAATTAGAAGTGTAAATGATATGAACTGTAAAGTGTAAATGTTAAGGTATTAGAAGTGTAAATGTTAAGTTATAGGGATTTAAATGTGTAAATGTCATATGATGTAAATTGTAAATGTCATGAAATGTAGTGTAAATGTCATTAAGTGGAAAAGTGTAAATGTTAAGGTATAGGAAGTGTAAATGTCATATGATGTAAAGTGTAAATGTCAAGAATTGTAAAGTGTAAATGTTAAGTTATTAGAAGTGTAAATGTAAACTAATTAGAAGTGTAAATGATATGAACTGTAAAGTGTAAATGTTAAGGTATTAGAAGTGTAAATGTTAACTTATAGGGATTTAAATGAGATAAAAACAGAAAGTGTAAATGTCATATGATGTAAAGTGTAAATGTCATGAATTGTAAAGTGTAAATGCTAAGTAATTAGAAGTGTAAATGTAAACTAATAGGAAGTGTAAATGATATGAACTGTAAAGTGGAAAAGTGTAAATAGGGCTGTAAATGAACCGAGCCTGCTCGACAAGCCCTCGGGATCGGCTCGGTCAAAGTTCGGCTCGAGATCGGTCAAACTGAGCTCGAGCTCGGGCTCGAACAAAGCTGAGCCCAAACCGAGCCGAGCTTGAGCACACTAAGGCTCGGCTCGGGAGCTCGTTTGAGCTTGTTATTTTTAAAATTACTTAATGTTTTTCAATATATTTACTTAAATTGTATCAATTTTAAAATAAATAAATTAAAATATTAGTTTATAAGATAAAATTACATAATAACTGTTATTATAAGCTAACAAAAAAATAATATTCTCGTTTGAATTTGAATTTTTAAATAAAAAATTACTTTATAATTAAAATAACGCTAAAAAAATAGTACACAAACAAAGCTCGTGCTCGGGTTCGGGCTCGTAAAATATTATATGAGCCGATCCCGAGCCTTGATTTCAAGAGCTCGGGTTCGGACTCGAACTCGACTTTTACAATATGAGCCGAGCTCCATCATAGGTAAGCTCGAGCTCGGCTCGGCTCGTTTACACCCCTAAGTGTAAATGTTAAGGTATTAGAAGTGTAAATGTAAACTAATAGGAAGTGTAAATGTCAGGAACTGTAAAGTGGAAAAGTGTAAATGTTAAGGTATAGGAAGTGTAAATGTCATATGATGTAAAGTGTAAATGTCATCAATTGTAAAGTGTAAATGTTAAGTTATTAGAAGTGTAAATGTAAACTAATAGGAAGTGTAAATGTCATGAACTGTAATGTGTAAATATTAAGTTATTAGAAGTGTAAAGGTTAAGTTATAGGAATTTAAATGAGATAAAAACAGAAAGTGTAAATGTCATAGGAAGTGTAAACTACCTGGACTGTATGCAACTTCAAAATTCTTCTTTCTGGATGAATCTTTGACAGTAGTTACCTCTAGCTCGTCTCTCTCAGTGAAACCTCCTGTTCTACATGTATCAATTGAGAAGATGGCTTCTTGTTTGAATTTGTGGAAAGCTGAATAGGTGTACACCTTTGCAGCATGAATCTCTAATGCCAGATGTGTTGACGCCGTTGCAGACGAGTGCTTATCCATGTTGTCAAGCTGCTTCTGTGTATATCTTTGTTGGTCCATAGTGCTCTCAAAACGCATCCAAAACTTAACCAATGTTCCTGAATTGTCCTCAAACCTCTTGAAAAAGCTATTTTCGCTCTCTGATCTTTGAGTTGTCCTCATAATCGACGCCATCCTCAAGTCTCTTCAATGCGCCATCACCCACTCTCCCCTTATAGCATATGTATCTGCAAACCAATCATTTACGCCAACACCATGATCTTCAATTATTTGCTCCCAGATATCATCAAATTCTTCTGCCTCAAGCTCATCGTCCCATATAATGTAATTAATTTTACACATGAACTCATTATAATCACTCCTCGAGACGCCAAACTTACTGGGCATTTTGTTCATTATATGCCACATACAGAACCGATGGCGCGCTGTCTTGAAAACAAGAGGGACAGATTTGATAATACCTGAGTCCTGATCTGTAATTATGTACTCGGGTTCCTTACCCCCCGTTGCTTGTAAACACCGGCTGAAAACCCAATTCAACGACTCATAATCTTCCCTTGCAATTAGAGCCCCACAGAACGTCACAGATCGTTTATGGTGGTCAACACCTGTGAATGGTGTGAATACCATAGAATACTTATTGGTGGAGTAAGTTGGGTCGAATGACACCGCATCACCAAAAATTTTGTAATTATCTCGGGCGGTACCGTCTGCCCATATGGCCCTACGTAGGCTGCCATCATCGTCAAGGTCATAGTCAAAGTAGAAACCTATTCTTGTTTCAGTCATTTCCTTGAAATGGCCAACAAACAACTGACCATCCCGTTCATGAATGAAACATTTAACATCCCTATGGAAGTTCTTAAAATCATTTAAGCTTGCTCCAATGTTTTCGTATCCATTCACTTGTTCTTTGCAGATTCTGTATGTTTTTGTTGCTCCTATCTTCACCGCCAATCAATCATCAATGAGATACGTCATATAAATATAACATGAATGGAATTATTTATTTAGTATAGAGAGTGATTATGTATTACAAACCCTTGAGTTCGAAACGATTATCATCTTGTGATAATCTGTTATGTTACGCGACAATTTATGGAACTCTCTGTCCTTAAGTGAGATAAGCTCGTGATTGTGACCCTCGTGGAACCGGTCAATTAATAAAAGACCATTCTTCATATATAGTCGTATCCTCGCTTTACACCCCACTCTAGTGACCCTGAATATCCTCTGTGACTTCTCTCCAACCAGTCCGTCATCATGATCTTTACTGGGCTTCGTTTGAGCAAAACCTTCTCGATTGCAGACGACGAGCTTTGACTTGATCTCACCGCCACGCCATTTTTTTGTTGTGTACCTACGTACATCAAACCCACAAGCAACGGCGTATATCTTATAAAAAGTCACCGCATCCTCAACGCCCCCAAACTCCAGGCCGATGTACGGTGTAAACCTCTTCTCGACCTCCCTACACAGCTCCTGCCTGTCAGGTTGAACTCCATTCTGTTTTAGCAAGTCTGTAAATGTGCACAGAGTGTAAGTGTAAATGTAAACATCCAAAAGTGTAAGTGTAAATGTCAGCAGAAACGAAGTGTAAATGTCTTTGTTTCGAAAGTGTAAATGTCGGCAAAAGTGTAAATGTCAAGAGAAATGCAGTCTAAATGTGATGCTTTAAAAGTGTAAATGTCAACAAAAAGTGTAAATGTGCAAATTATGATGTCCCAAAAGTGTAAGTGTAAATTTAAACATCCAAAAGTGTAATCGTAAATGTCGAAACGAAGTGTAAATGTCTTTGTTCGGAAGTGTAAATGTCAAAGCAAAAGTGTAAATGTCGCATAAATGCGGTGTAAATGTGATGCTTTAAAAGTGTAAATGTGAACAAATAAAGTGTAAATGTTTTCAAATGCTAACTCAAATTAAAACTATAATATTAGCAATTAAAAGGTGACTATAACAATTAAAAAGTGTAAATGTAAAACTATAGCAAAAAGAGTAAACATCCAAATGTGTAGAGTAAACGAAGTGTAAATGTGATTGTCGAAAGTGTAAATGTCAACAAAATCGTAAAAGTGCACCAAAAGTGTAAATGTGAGCAGGAATGCAGTGTAAATGTGATGCTTTAAAAGTGTAAATGTCAACAAAAGTGTAAATGTTGTCAGAATGCTAACTCACATAAAAAATATAACAATAAAAATCCAAAGGTGACTATAACAATTAAAAAGTGTAAATGTAAAAGTACAGCAAAAGTGTAAATGTGAGCAGGAATGCAGTGTAAATGTGATGCTTTAAAAGTGTAAATGTCAAAAAAAGTGTAAATGTTGTCAGAATGCTAACTCATATAAAAAATATAACCATAAAAAGTGTAAATATAAATCTAGCATGAAGATTTACTTCTAACAATAGTGTAAATGTTGTCAGAATGCGTTCATGCTACTCAAAACTCAAATTCATGAAAACCCAGCATGAAGATTTACTTCTAACAATAAAAACAAGAATGAACAAATATTAAAAACAAGAATGAACAAATTCGATGACATGCAAAATTTATCATTACCTTCATCCATCCTATTCAACTGAAAATATTAAAACGTGACTGAAAATAATGAATAAAATGAAGAAATACCATTGATGCCATCTATTATTTGCATGTTTACGCTGATTTGGAGGATTTAGAGAGAAATTTAGCTTCGTTTTCAGATGAAAGAACCCAGTTTTAGAGAGAATAAAGAAAGAATAAAGTTGGAATAAGTGTGTTAAGGAAGGAAGAATGTGGGGAGTGTAAATATAGTACAAAGGATATCTCCTTTTGTCCGCAGGAAATGATCATTGGTAAGGACAATTTGCAGGAAATGTCGTCCTCTTTCATAGCCAAGCTTTTCCCTTTTTTTTGGCCTATATTTTGTAAAAAATCTCCACCATAGGACTTAAGGACTCAAATGAGGTAAGAGACTCATTAGATCTCCTCTCTCTCTCTCTCTCTCTCTCTCTCTATATATATATATAGAGAGAGAGAGAGAGAGAGAGAGAGAGAGAGAGAGAGAGAGAGAGAGAGAGAGAGAGAGAGGATCAAATGAGTCCACCCAAATTCTTTGAGTCCCTAAGTCCTCTTTAGGGCCATTGAAAAGATGAGATGAGGGGCTGAGATTGAAGACAAAAAACATGGGATTAGTGCTTAATTACACCCACTCTCTCACTACCTTACTAATCCACATAATCAAACATTAATACACTATATATAATTTTTTTTTTCATTCACTTCTCACTCATCTCACACAATTCACATCCCCTCATCTCTCTATAATCCAAAAAAATCAAAATTTCTAGAAAAATAAATCACTACAAAAATTCCACCCAAAATCATCACCACCTACCACACCACAGCCCGCCACCACCTACTAGCCACAGACCGTCCTCTTTCCGCCACCTACCACACCACAGCCCGCCACCACTACCAGCCACATACCGTCCTCTTTCCGCCACCTTGCTCACCATCATACACCAACGACCACCACCACGACAACCCCCACCCTACGATCCTAAAACAGCCCAGACCCACCACAACTCCCGACCACCATCACAACAACCCCCACCCCACGATCTAAAACAGCCCAGACCCACCACAACACCCGCCACCACGCCACTTAACCCACTACACTCGCTCCTAACGCACCACCACACTGGACCCACCATACTTGCTGCCGCCCACCACAAAATCCTCCTATTTTCGTTCTCCAACCACCACCACCAACCCGACAACCTCATCTCCTCCTCTTTCCCTTCGTATCCCCAGATCTGTCGCCTCAACGTACCAACCACCACCACCACCATGAGCCAACCATACGCACCACCACCCCACGAGCCAACCTCTAAAATAAGGTCTAGGTGCACCTCCTCAGATCTGCCAACCACGCGCACCTCCTCCCCAGATCTGCCGCCACCACCAACAACAACAACACCCATGCACTGCCACCACCTTTGCCGCCCTCACACAGCCACAAATCTGAAATAAAAAGCCCACCTCCACCACCATCGACCTCCACCACGACACCTACAACTCGATAAAAAAAAAAAACAGATCTAACGCCTCCTCATCTACCTCCGTCCAGATCTGGCGCCTCCCTTCTCTTTCCGTCACCCACAACCGTCACCTTCCTCTCTTTCTCTGCCGCTGCTGCCACCACTACCTTCTCCTTATTTCTTTTGTTATCTTTGGTTTTGGTTTTTGTTTCTTTTATTTTTAACATTTAATTTTTGTGATTTTGGTTTTCTGATTTTAACATTTAATTTTTATTTCTTTTATTTTTAGTCATAGTATTTTTGGTTAAATAATTGTTTTGTCTGATTTTGGGGATGGGTGGTGGTGGTTGATGTGTTTGTCACGTTTTGTTTTGTTTTGTTTTGTTTTGTTTTGTTTTTTAGCTTAGACTTGTTTTTTTTTTTAAAGGATGGGGTGGTTGTTAATTTGTTATTGATGTTGGGTTATTGCTTTTTTTTAGATCTTATTTTATATTTTTTGAGATCTCGTCTTGTTAATATTTGTTGGTGTTATTGTTAATTTACATTTACACTCGTATTATTTTACATTTACACTCGTATTAATTTACATTTACACTCGTAGTATTTTACATTTACACTCGTATTAATTTACATTTACACTTGTAGTATTTTACATATACACTCGTATTATTTTACATTTACACTCGTAGTATTTTACATTTACATTCACATTTACAAAAATTATTTATTGCCACTTCTCTCAAAATTATTCACAGCCTCTCTACCGATGATTTTTAGGTAATTTGGTCTAATCACTTTTAAATCTCTAATTGGTTTTGATTTTTTTTTATTTCTTCATATTTTCCGCGATTAATCGTTTGGTTATTGATTTTCCCTAGGTTTTTATGTTGTCATTGATTTGTCTCTTTTGATTGATTCGAATTCTCTACATTGTTCTTGATAATGTATTTAGTATACAATTGTTGATTCTTGCTGATTAATTACAACTATAGGGAGTAGATGACATTATGACAATATTGGGTCTTTAGATTGAATTTTTAAACTTGCGTAATAATTTTCGAAGAACTTGGAATAAAATTCTATATTAAGTCACTGCAACTTTGGATTTTAGTTGACATAATTTCTAACTAAGAACAAATATTACAATAATTTTAGATCTCACACTTCTCTATTAATAGTGCAATTTGTTATAGAGGCTGAGAAGTGGGTAAATGGATAGATGTATATACATACCACCTTTCATTTTGTTTTGATTGCCAAAGTTTTAGTGGTGATGTTGATGTATTACATTCGATTCTTGAATGTATTATGTCGAGTAAATGCATACCATCCTTTGTTGATATTTCTGCCTATTTTGCAATCACATACGGAGTATTTGATCTCCGACCCGTGTATAATAACTACACTAATGGCAGTTTGAAGACTATACAACTGGATGTACAATGAGCATTGTACATCCAAGGTTATTTTAGTCTTTTTTTCAAATATTTTTGCAAAAAAAAAGTAACGTAATTCAATTTTCAATCTAATCCTCATTTCTCTCTGAGTGTTTCCATATTTTTCTAACTTCTCTTCATCTTCCTCCATCATCTAGTTAATGAATCATCTTCTCCCTTAAATTATTATAATTAATTGACTATGCGGAACTGAGCATCATCTTGAAGGAAATTTTTTATCCAAAATTTCTAATGCATGAAAATAGTTGAAGCTCGTATTCTTATCTAAATATCTCGTATTCTTATGTGCTCGTATTTTAAAGCTCATGATCATTTTAAGCTCGTATTCTTTTTACATTAGCTCATATTCTTATCTTAATAGCTCGTATTCTTATGTGCTCGTATTTTTAAGCTCGTGATCCTTTTAAGCTCGTGTTCTTTTTTACTTTAGCTCGTATTCTTATCTTAATAGCCCGTATTCTTATGTGCTCGTTTTTTTAAGTTCGTGATCCTCTTCAGCTCGTATTCTTTTTACATTAGCTCGTATTCTTATCTTAATAGCTCGTATTCTTAGGTGCTCGTATTTTTTAGTTCGAATTCTTTTAATAATAGTTCGTATGATTGGTGTAGAAATTTACCTCAAAGTATTGTTAGATGTATTTTTCCTTCATGATGATGATATAAATTGCTTCTCATTCACGAAATATTGTTAGATGCATTTTTCCTCTTTGATATGATGATGTAAATTGCTTCCCTTTTATCATTTTAGAATCAAAATTATGGAAAAGAGAGATTTGTCGACTGTCGTTTAACAGAAATTTAGAGAAGGGAAAGAAGAGGGTTTGTCGACTGAAGAGAAATCAGAATTAGGAAAAAAGAAGATGCGTAGAACTTATTTTTATTTTTATTGGGCTTATATAGATATATATAATATATGGGCCTGTTGTACAATGCTACTGTACAACAGGATGTAGGATCCTATTTGTGCATTAATGGCGGAAACCTTGAACGCTTTTAAGTAATGTTCTTGATTTGTAATTCCTTATAAACTAATATTGTTATGTGAATATCTATTACTATGACAGGTTATATATCTAAGCTAATTAATCAAGTGTAGTTTGATTTCAAATTCATCCGAGGTCTTCTTCGTTATATCGTGTTTCCTTTGACTGTTCGTTATCTGGGTTGTATTTGTAGCATTTTGTTTGAATAAGATCATCTAGGTTATTTTTATCCTATTCCTTTCAATCCGATACAATCATACAACACACTTTGATGGAAATTTAAGACTAATTTATTAATTCGTTTATTATTCCTCCCTCCATTATAATTTGTTTCTCATGTGACTATTCATACGTTTTCAATGAGTTAAATGAAGCTAATTAAGCGATATATATATATATATATATTTATATATATATATATATATATATATATATATATATATATATATATATATATATATATATATATATATATATATATATATAGGGTCGAGATCCGGTGAGAACCATTAACATAATGAGAACCGTGAGAACCCTTACTAAATCATCATCAAATCTTGTTCCGAAAGTTTTGATGGATCATTTACCCTTAGTTTAGTTTATTCTAACACATTTTTAGTATAGCTAAATAATTTTTTTTGATTTTGTTAACAAAATATAAACTTAATGTACAAAAATACAATTTGGTATACTAAAATGCCTATAGATGCATGAAATCCAATACTAGGTGCATGAAAAATGTTACATGCAAGGAAATGATTACTAGGTGCATGAAAATATCAGGTTCTATGTGCACGAAAACAAGTTCTAGGTGCGTGAAAATTGTTAGATACATGAAAATTGAGTACTAGGTGCATCAAAATTAATAAAATATTTCTCAACTCGATTCCGGTCAATAATTTATACTTTTTGGACCAAGAAATATGTTATCTAGACATAAAATTCTATGGTGAATCCAAATATGTCATTATTATTTAGAAAAAAAATCATTAAGATGGAGTTCTCAAGGTTCTCACTATGTAGGTGGTTCTCACCGAATCCCAAACCTATATATATATATATATATATATATATATATATATATATATATATATATATATATATATATATATATATATATATATATATATATATATATATATATATATATATATAGAGGGAGGATCAAGTGAGTCCACCCAAATCCATTGAGTCCATAAGTCCCATTTAGGGCCATTGAAAAGATGAGATGAGAGGTTGAGATTGAAGGGGAAAAAGGGGGGATTAAGGCTAAAATAAGGGGATGAATGCTAATTAATCCCTTTCCCTCTCTACCATCACTAATCAAACCCTAATTGCACTATAAAAGCCTTCTTTTTCCACTCACTTCTCTCTCCTTCACACAAATATCAGATCTCTATCTCTCTAAAAACCAAAAAAATCAAATTCCTCTCAAAAATTCAACAAAATTCAAAACCAAATAATTCAAAAAAAATTTCCCCCTCATACTCACCACCACCGACATCTCCTTTCAGCCACCACCATCGACAACCACCACCACTCCCCACGACAACCACCATGACCCCATCTCCACCATCAGCCCTACCACCTCCCTTCTTTTCTCCCACCGCCACCCTCACGCACCACCAACAACATCCACGACCACAACCACAACACCAAAAAAATACCAAAAAAACACCCCTCACGCACCACCAACAACACCACAACCCCGACCCGACACAACCTCCTCTGTTCCTCACTCTCCCTCACGCCCCCAGATCTGCCACCACCCGACACCACCATGGCCGAAACCCCCAACCACCTCCCTCCCTCCCTTTCTGCCACCGCCACCCTCACTCACCACCAACAACATCCACGACAACAACACCACCATAAAATATCACCTCCCTCCCTCCCTTCCCGACACCAACACCGCCTCCATCTGCCGCCCCTCCTTCCCGTTTCTCCCTTTTTTTTTCCAAATCTGGTTGCGTGGTGGTTGATTGGTGTTGCTTTTGGTGTCATTGTCGGCCAACACCGCCTCCCTCTGCCTCTCTCGCCCACCGTGCATCCTTCATCCACATTCCCGACACCCCCACCGCGCCCCTCCTTCTGCCGCTCCTTCCTGTTTCTCCTTTCTCTCTTTTTTTTTCCAAATCTGGGTGTGTGATGCATTCCTTTGTTTGCTTCCTGGTTCTAATTGTTTTGTTTCTTTGTTTTATAATAATGCCTTGGAAAAAAAAGGAATCTCGTCAGATTTCCTTTGTTTCTTTTGTTTATAATGCCTTTGTTTCTTTTGTTTATAATGTCTTTTTTATTGCTTTTGATTTTTATTTCCACCCACTTCTACCGTGTTTCTTTTATTTAGGATTTCCTCTTCCGTGTTTGTTGTTTTTGTTGTGTTTGTTGTCGTTGTTTTTCTTTTTCTTTTTTTTTTCAACAATAAAGTGGTGTTATATCTATTATTATTGTTATTATTATTAGATTTTTAATGTTATATTTTTGTTAGATGTTTTTTTTTTCAATCTCTCTTTATTAGATCTAGTGTTGTTGATGTTGTTTTATCATGATTTTTATTCTAGATCTAATAAATATATTTATTATACGCATATTTTTATACATTTACAATCGTACTTTTTTACATTTACACTCATATTTCTTTACATTTACACTCATATGTCTTTACAATTACACTTTTATTTCTTTACATTTACACTTGTATTTTCTCACATTTACACTCGTTTTTATTTAAATTTACACTTATATCTCCTCACATTTACACTCGTATTTCTCTTAAATTTACACTTCTATCTCCTCACATTTACACTCGTATTTCTTTAAATTTACACTCATATTTCTTAACATTTACAGTCATATATCTTAACATTTACACTCGTATTTCTTTACATTTACACTTGTATTTCTTTACATTTACACTCGTTAAAATTATATAAATTTGCACTCATATTTTTTGTGGATATGAGTTGGTGGGGAAGGACGATGATGGTGGCATTTTTTGGTAGTCGGACTAAAGTTTTACTCGTAAAGGACAAAGTTGATGGTGGCATTTTTTGGTAGTCGGACTAAAGTTTTACTCTTAAAGGACAAAGTTACACTTATAAAGGACCAAATTCACACTCAAAGGACAAAATTTACACTCTAAAACCTTCAAATTGACTAAAAAATCAAATTTACACTCTTAAAATGTTACATTTACACTCGTAAAACCTCACATTTACACTTGTAAAATGTTAAAATTATATAAATTCAAAATTTCCGTCACAAAAAAAACAAATTTACACTCTTAAAATGTTACATTTACACTCGTAAAACATCACATTTACACTTGTAAAATGTTAAAATTATATAAATTCAAAATTTCCGTCACAAAAAAACAAATTTACACTCTTAAAATGTTACATTTACACTCGTAAAACATCACATTTACACTTGTAAAATGTTAAAATTATATAAATTCAAAATTTTCGTCACAAAAAATCAAATTTACACTCAAAAAATGTTACATTTACACTCGTAAAACTTCACATTTACACTTGTAAAGTGTTAAAATTATATAAATTCAAAATTTCCGTCACAAAAAATAAATTTTACACTCTTAAAATGTTACATTTACACTCGTAAAACATCACATTTACACTTGTAAAATGTTAAAATTATATAAATTCAAAATTTCCGTCACAAAAAAACAAATTTACACTCTTAAAATGTTACATTTACACTCGTAAAACATCACATTTACACTTGTAAAATGTTAAAATTATATAAATTCAAAATTTCTGTCACAAAAAATCAAATTTACACTCAAAAAATGTTACATTTACACTCGTAAAACTTCACATTTACACTTGTAAAGTGTTACAATTATATAAATTCAAAATTTCCGTCACAAAAAATAAATTTTACACTCTTAAAATGTTACATTTACACTCGTAAAACATCACATTTACACTTGTAAAATGTTAAAATTATATAAATTCAAAATTTCCGTCACATTTACACTTGTAAAACTCATACAACATTACATTTACACTTCTGAAATCTAAAACTCAAAACTGATTAATTAGGGGCTAGAGAGAGAAAGAAAAATTAATTAGTGTATAGAAATTTGATTAGTGGTAATTGTTTTTGGTAATTTTCAATCTCAACCACCCATCTCAATCCAACCATCCACATTTTTTTCCTTTTCTTTTTAATGGCCTTTAATCAAATTCATCTCAACCTTCCATTTAGTCCATCCAATGGCCCTTAGAGGGACTTATGGACTCAATGGTAGAGGAGGACTCATTAGATCTTACCTCTATATATATATATATATAGTGTCAAGTTCTTCTAAGTCCCTTTTTTTTTGAGTCCATAAGTCCCTCCCACAACCCTTGGATCATGCATGGTGGAAGGTTGAGATTGAAAGCAAAAAACACACTTAACACTAATTAATTCACTTCTCTCTCTAGTTTTAATAATACATTCACTAATTCATTATCATACACAATTAACACCATATTTTGTCTTATACTTCAAAGTTTATGAAAATTTTGTTAATATTTTTCCTGTTTCGGTTTTTTTTTCGTTTTTTTTTTCGAGACAAGTTTTCGACTGTTTCGTTTTTTTCGTTTTTTTTTCGAGACAAGTTTTCGACATTTTAGGATTTTACAAGTGTAATTCTAACAGCAAAAAGTGTAATTTTAAGAAATATTTTCGAGAATTTAGCGTTTTACAAGTTTAACTTCAATTTTTTTCGAGTGATTTTAACGAATAATATTTTGAATTTTTGTCATTTTATCACAAGTTATTGAAATTTAGCATTTTACGAGTGTTATTTTAATGACAAAAAGTGTTATTTTAGTCCAGGTAAATATAATTTCAGTCCAATGAGATTGTTATTTTTAGTCAAGGAGAATGTAATTTTAGTCCAAAAAAGTGTAATTTTAGTCCAGAAAAGTATAATTTCAGTCCACTGAGAATGTAATTTTAGTCCATTGAGAATGTAACATTAGTCCAATGAGAATATGAGAATATTACCAAGTCCAATGTAATTTTAGTCCATTGAAAATGTAACATTAGTCCAATGAGAATATGAGAATATTACCAAGTCCATTGAGAGTGTAACATTAGTCCAATAGAGCTAAGTGTAATTCTAACAGAAAATAGTATAATTCTAACAAAAAAAAAGTGTAATTGTAGCCGAAAAAAGTGTTATTCTAGCAAAAAAAAAGTATAATTTTAACAGAAAAAAGTGTAATTCTAACAACAAAAAGTGTAATTTTAGCCGAAAAAAGTGTTATTCTAGCAAAAAAAAGTATAATTTTAACAGAAAAAGTGTAATTCTAACAACTAAAACTGTAATTTTAGCCAAAAAAAGTGTTATTCTAGCAAAAAAAAGTATAATTTTAACAGAAAAAAGTGTAATTTTAATGGAGGAAAGTGTGATTTTAACAGGAAAAGGTGTAATTCTAACAACAACAAAAAGTGTAATTTTAGCGGAAAAAAGTGTAATTTTAGCGGAGAAAAGTGTAACTTTAACAGAAAAAAGTGTAATTCTAACAACAAAAAAAAGTGTAATTTTAGCAGAAAAAGTGTAATTTTAGCCGAAAAAAGTGTTATTCTAACAAAAAAAAAAGTATAATTTTAACAGAAAAAAGTGTAATTTTAATGGAGAAAAGTGTAATTTTAACAGAAAAAAAAAAGGAAGTAAAAAAAATAGAATGGAAAGTGGTAGTGGTGCTTATTATTGTAGATCTATTATTGAAGAACTCAATAGTCACACACACCATATTGAGAAAATAAAGCTAACACACAAACAAAAAATAGAAAGAAAAACACTAACAAACAAGACGAATATATAACAAGAGATTTGACACACAAAAAATCAACAAATTATGGAGATCTACTTTTTTTTAAATAGATTAAATATTCAAATCGAAAGTCTAAACATCAGCACCCCTAAAAAAAATAAGATCTGCAAAAAAAAATATAGAAAAGACGAATCTTTTGAATAAAATAAAACACAATTTCTAAGAAACACTAACACACGATTTTTTTAAAAAAAAACACACACAACCACAGATCCAACAACATCAGCGACAAAAACAAAAAAAAAACGAGCCAAAACTGACAAAAAAAAAAAAAAAAAAGTAGTGAAACGAGATCTGAACAAAACGAGTTCACCCAAAATACCCACATAAACACCAACATCCAACACAGCGCCATCATCACGACAAAAAAAAAAGGAGGAAGGTGGCGGGTTGTGGAGGACGACGGAGAGGAAGCAGCGGTGTCGGTGGGCTGGTGCAGGGTGGGTGGTGAAGGAGGGAGGAGGGAGTCGAGGTCGGAGGTTTAGGTGGTTGTCGGGCTATTGTGGTAGCGGAGGTGTGCGGTGGGGGCTGCGGCAGTGGTAGGCGGTGGCAGAAAGTGACGGTGATGGTGGAAGGTTGGTTGAGGGAGGTGGGCAGAAGGCGGCACCAGATCCGGGTGGGGGAAGGGTTTTTAAGTGGTAGGGTTGTGGTGATGGTGTGGGGGTGGGTGGTGGTGGTCGTGGGGTATGTGTTGGTGGCCGGTGGGGTTGGGGAAGGGAGGGGTAATTTTTTTATTTTTTTGGATTTTGAATTTAGGGTTTTTGAGAGGGAGAGGTTTTGAGAGAGAGTGTGAAAGGATATTGTGTGGATGAGAGATAAGTAGGTGGGAGGAAAAAGGTATATATATATTAAATTAGTGAATAATTAGGATTAATTAGTGTGGTAGTGAGAGAGTGAGATTTGTTAGCTTTAATCTCCTTTTTTTTTTTGTGTAAATCTCAGCCTTTTATTTTCTTCATCCAAGGGCTATAAGGAGGACTTATGGACTCAAATGTAAGGGGTGGACTTAGATGATCTTATTATTATTTTATATATATATATATATATATATATATATATATATATATATATATATATATATATATATATATATATATATATATATATATATATATATATATATATATAGAAGAGATCAACTAAGGCCAACATTTATATTGAGTCCATAAGTTCTATTATGAGCCATTGGATGGAGGAAAATGGAGGGATGAGATCAACCCCAAAAAGTGTGTTTATAAGCTAATCTCACCATCTCTCTCCTCCTTCACTAATCCACTCTAATTAATCACTAATTTACTATATAATTGTTTTCCACTCATCCATTTCTCTTTAATCTTACACATTTCATTTCTCTCTTCTCTCAAACTCTAAAAAAAAAACCCAAATAAATAAAAAAAAACCAAAAATCCAAATAAATAAAAAACCCAAAAAATCCAAATAAATCAAAAAACTCAAATAAATCATTCATTCCTCTCTTCCTCATTCACCACCACCCACCACCACCCCACCCGACACCAACTAACCACCCACCACCCCCGCCGCCGCCACCCCACCGCCGCCGCCCCACCGTCGCTGACTCTTTTTTTTTTTTTTTTTTTTTTTTTTTTTTTTTTTCAACTCGTTTTTTTTTTTCCGTTTTGTGTTAATTTGTATGTTTTGAGTTGTTTTTTCCATTCATTATTTTTTTTGTCTTTTATTTTATTTTAGTTGTCTTTTATTTTGTTAGTTCTCATTTTTTATTCATTTTCTTAAATCTCTTCTTGTTATACGTTTTTTTTTAAGATTTCGTGTTTTAAATCTCGTTTTTTTTTGTAAGATACTTTTTTTTCATCTAAGACAAAAATGGACTAAAGTTATTGTAGATACCCGTATCCGTCGATATTGGAATTTATAGAGAACCCGACAAACACCAGATGATGATAGGACACATGTATTCTTTAGTTGTCTTTGTCATTATTTGGAGCTCGTTTTACGAGGTAGAATGGGCGTCGTCGATGGAGTATTTTATTAATTTAAATGATATTTAAATTAATGTTTTTTTAGTGAGTTCATTTTATTAATTTAAATGATATTTAAATTAAAGCTTTTTTAAAGTGATTTCAATTTAATTTATTTTATTTTGAATTTATTTTCCCAAGTTTATTTTATTGAAAATAAAATAAATATTTGATTTGAAAAATCATTTTATGAATATATTTGATTTGAAAGGTCATTTATTTTAATGGGTTAATTGATTTGAAAAATCGATTTTAAAAGCGAAGAAAACTCGTTTCAACCATGTGTTTTTGAGCTCGATTTTAGCTCGGTTTTTGAGCCCGTTTCTTTTACGAATTGGCACGAATCTCGAGTACACTAACCCACCTAAGCCTCTACCCATCCACCCTTGTTCGAACCCCCCAACCACGGCCCAAATTCCATCCCAAAACACCCCCCAACAGCCCGCGCATACAAACAGCCCCCCTGTTTTGCGTGATGAATCCCGAGCCCAAAACCCGCTCCAAATACCACCAAAACTCGTACCCATTAACCCTAACCCATACCCTAGTATCCTACCCATATTATCCTAGCTTAATCACCAAGAAAACCCCCCTCAAACCCTCACAAAAACCCATGGACAGCAGCCATACGGGATTGAGCCCGACTGCCTTCTCCTCTCTTTTAACCTATTTTAAACCCTTACAAATACCACCCCTTCACCATACATTCATTCCTCTAAGTTCTCCATACATCCAACCATCACTCACAAGCTTTAAACCTCAGAAACAAACCCTAAGCATCCTTCAAAAACCCTAAACCAAACCGACACACAAACTGAAACTGTTTGTGTGTCCTCCTCGAAAACCCTTTCGTTCCTCCATCAAACCTTCATCAAAACTCGAGTTTCTTGTTCCTAATTAACCACATAACATCCATCTACACATTAGACAAAGATTTACGAGCCAAATTGCCCTTGAGAGTACACGAAATCCCTCGAAAAACAGAGTGAAATAACACTCTGTTTTCGCGGTTTCTTCTTGTCTGTCCAGTTCTGTTTGTGCTCGTTTTTCGTGCCCAATAACCCAAAACGAGAAGGGGTTGCTTTAAGATCCTTGTTCTCCTCTCTTTCTAGTTTCCAAAACATCTTTTAAATCGAATTTTCGTCGTGAAACGAGGGAGATATCACTGTTTGAAAATCGCTGTCCAGAAAGTTTCCAAAACGCGTGTTTGCTTTATTCTTCGTCGACGACGGCCTCTCGAGATAAAATCTACCATCGATTACGACCCAAGACGGTGTCAACGATACATTTAGGTTGAGGGTGCATCAAATCCTCCTCTTTTCCCTTTTATTTCTTTTGTTTTATGCTTTTTTTTTCATAGTTTGTTTTTTGTTTGTTTTCGTTTTGTTTATCGTTTGTTTTAATTTAACTATGAAACTAGTTAGTCCGAGTATGAGTTAAAGTACCACCATGAACACCCGCGTTGACTTGAGATGGGAAAAGAAACCGCTCCTTCTGTCGGTCGTACACCCCCGTCTCATTTACATATCCTCGTGTTCAAGGTAGGGCATAAATAAAACAATTGTCTAACTTCGTTCTTCGCTTTCGACCCCCTTTTGTTTCGGCCAAATCGACATACCCTAGGACCCGTTGTATGTTAGTTTAACCTCTGATTGTTAACCTACGACATATTTAGATAACATTAATTTAATTTAATAACCTAATTAGACACGATAGGTGGTTTCGACGTAAGTTATAAAATCAATCGACGATTACGTAAACAATTGAATGCATCTCTCTCTTTCACCTAATTTCTCGCTAGCATAAGAGTGCGTGGTTAGCACCTTCTTATTGACACTCGATGAGTTAAATTAATTAGCGGATTTGACCTAATTAGACCCTTTAGGCCGTGTAGGATGCACCCTCGTGAGACAGTCAATCAACATCGTTTCTAACTCGTTTTCTAACTTGTTTCTTATCCCTTTTCGCAATCTTTCGATCTAACCAATGAATCTAACTTAGGAATTAGGTTGGCCGTGTCTGTGGTCGTTGGTTTGGGCCGTGAATTGGCCGTGTGTTTTGGCTTTCTTATTTCGTTTCTCTTTCTTTGTTTATCATTTGTTCTTTGTTGTTTTGTAGCTTGTAATTTCGGTTTGTTTGTCGAGTTGTAATCTTTCAAGTTTGTTTTACTTCTTTTTGAGTCAAAACCTCTTCAAAAACCTTGGTCTTGTTTGGTTAGACGGTTGTTCTCAATGCTTGTAGGAGCGTAGTAAACCGCATGTTGTTTAAAGCAACGTGGCCCGGTTTATGCTAATACATGCTTTGGTGCGTAGCCCTATGTCTAATTCGATGAGATTAAGCGAAAGCACACATTACGAGGAGTGACCCAAGGCCGGGTGTCATGTGAGCCGTGGGCCACCCCTCATGTGCACGGTTTTCTAGGCCAAACGGCCGTGCTTTGTGTCGTTTATGGTTACGTATGTAGCAATTGTATTTAGATCGAGTTGTATCTTTGATTTGTTGTTGTGTCGGCATGAAATGCCTGGTTTGTAATAGGTAGATCCCAACGGCTCCCCCATTCCCCCTTAAGCCTTGTTTGCTTTGTTTGTATGTTGTTTAGATTAATCAACCCACATGCTAAATTACAACTTTGACGAAGTTAGTTTAGTTGCATCTAAAACGACATAGAAATTGTTGTCACATGATAGGGTTAAAACAACGTTTGCATTTCATACATCGTAGTAGCTATGACCTTGTTTGAAATCCGACACTTGACTTAGTAGAGGCCGTTATTGACGGGCGGGGTTGGGTGTCCTTATGGGCTTCCCAACACGTACCCTCACCCCTTACTCAAGATCTATGGTTTGTGGATCCGTCTAAATACCATTGGATTACGAGAGTCATTCAAATCGAGTGATATAGGGTACAAGTCTTTATCTTTAATCACTCGTAGTCGATTGGCTTTATGCTTTTCGATGAAAGGTGTAAAGTTGACTTGAACGGTTCCAAGTTCCCAAAAAACTTGGTGGCGACTCTAATTGGTCTTAATTCGATTCGAAAGAACCTCGAGTCGATTATGCGGGTGTGGATCCCTCGGACGCAGTTCCCGAGGGCCTTGTCCTGATTTGGCGACTCTGGGAAAAGAGGACTAGTTACACTTTGTGTTTCTAGGGTCTTTTCTCCGAGGTGAAACTTGAAAAGAAAGTGTTGGAAAGTAAAACATTACTCATAGTGCTACGATTCATGCATAAACCCTTAAGGACTTGCCCGGGCCGTCCCAGCGTTTCTTCGTGATGCGTGGGGGGCGACGTCCCACTATGCCAGGAAGCTGCACATTGCTCGCTTCCACTTCGCCTCGCGTGGTTCTTGGGAGTGGGGACGATCTTCTAGGTACTTTACCTTAAGACACCGTGCTCTATAAGACCGCAAAACGATGGAGGGCATAGACCTTCTTGTAGAAGACTTGCCGAGACTTAGAGATGTCTAGGAGCATACATCCTTATAACATGAGAATGACAATGTGCAATTTGTTTTCCCGAGTCTTGTTTTTCGAAAATTCCCATGTCCTTTTCAAAACCGAACTTTTGAACAACTTATTTTTAAAATAGCATGGTTTTAAAAACGCGGAATGCTGCCCAAATAGGACTAGAATTTTCGGCCCGAAATGAGCTTTTATAGCCGGCATGCTGCCCATTTCAAATCTCATTTTCAAATCAATCCTTCATTTTTCAAAATCAATCCAAAATGTTTCTCGAACCTCAACCAAGCATGAAATGCGTCGAGTCGTGTCCGGGTCCTGGCCGTGTTAGGCTAGACGTTTTTTTTCATTCCAAGAGTCTAGAACACGACCTTGTTGGGTCACCCAAGCTCACCTCTTGGGCTTTGAGTCATGTTGGTCGACCTTTTGGTCTAGGATAGTCCACAAAAAACGTCCAAGCTAGGCCCTTTAGGACGTTTTCACTCGAACCTATGGGCTATGTTAGTCCAATCACGGGTTTAGTCACACCGAGTCCGGTTTATAACCGATTCATGACAGCTTGAGTCATGTCGTTTTGTCGAGTCTAAAATGAATCAAGGTCTAAATCCAACCGTGAGTCGAACCTTTGGTTAGTCAATCTCAAGTCGAGTCTTTGTTTGAGTCAAGTTGGGGTCGTGTCCTTAAGTGTGCAGGGGCTCTTACTTTAAATATTGACTCAAGACGGGTTTTTTGTAGAAAGGCCGCCAAAAACCCGACGTCAAGCAATGGAAGATGCTATTAACAAGCTTACTGAGGCCGTGAACCTCATGATGACCCGAATGGATGCAATCGAATCTAAGCTGAGTGAAGATTCCCCTCCATCTACCCCACCTCGATCGATCCGGAGAAACGGTTCAAGTTCATCGAAGACCGTTTGAAACTCTCCAAGGGGAAGAACATCCACTATGAGAATGCTAGGGCCTATGCCCCGGTTCAGGATAAGTTGCCCACGAACATAGTACTCACTGACATCCCAAAGTTCAAGGGCACCAAGATCCATCCACCATGTTAAGGCCTATAAAGGGTACTTAGCACTGAAGGGAGTACCTGCTGATATGCTCTCTGAAATCTTCGCCCAATCTCTGGGTGAACACCCAAAGGCATGGTTCTATAATCTTGACCTTAAGAACTTCCCCACTTTCGAAGATATTACGGTGGAGTTCTCAGTAAGCACTATCCGACAATGTTGAGATTCAAACCAACATAAGGACTTTGGAAGTAATGACACGAGAAGGAGAAAGAGGGCTTTCTTGAATTCCTCGCAAGATGGCGCTGAAAGCGTGAAACTAGCTAAGAAGCCTGATGAAGTTGAAATGGTAGATAAGTTCGTGAAGAATTTACGACCTGTTTACCGTAATGCTCTGAAATACCAGAATTTTGGTTCTTTCAAAGAATTGATAAGAATCGGGATAAAGGTAGAGGACGATGTCCGAATGGGTGAAGCTGAGAAGCCAAAAGGGTACCAAGGGGCCTCATCGTCTAAGGGCAAAGCCCCAGCAACGACCCGTATTGATGAAGCCATCAATCTCTTAGAAGGGCAATCGAAGAAGTCGCAGCGCCAAACACCTAGGGCATTCACCGATATCGGATGCACTTATACATACGCTCTCCAAAGGCTCATAGCCCAAGGAAAGCTGAAGCCTATTGGTCCAACTCCGGACCCTCCCGCTGATCAACAAGGTAAATGGTATAAACCAAATGCCTACTGTGCCTTTCATCAAGGGAAAGGCCATGATATTGAAAGGTGCTATCGACTGAAGCACGAAATCCAAGACATGATTGAGAACGGAACGCTCCCAATCCCAGCCATAAAGCCCAACAACATCACCAATCCATTTGGCGATCACACCAACTTTGTTTCTGTCGAAGACAATGTCGATTATTCCCAACTTATCCGCCCATGTCACTTGAAAGGGGTGTTTATCAGGAAAATATTTGTGGATTACTTTGAATTCTTGCCAAACCCGAAGAATGAAATTCAAGTCGGGAGTCTTGCTCTAGAATGTACTCCTCTCGTTAACGAAGTTAATAAAAGACAATTTTATTCACCAACCTTCATCACTGGCGTAGATCCTCAGAGGACTACCTCGGGATGGAGGCAGACCATCAAAGAGATCAAGGACCAGAGCCGAGCATCTAAGCTGACAGCTGAACAAGGGAAAGCTCAAGACCAGATTTGAAAATTATGAGTCGGGATCTGTTTTCTTATCTTAGTCGAGTCGAGTCTAGAACTTTCTTTTTTTGAATTTGAGTCGTTTGTTCCGCGATGACCTAGGATGTGTCCTAGGAATCGTTCCTTCGAGTCTGTTAAACATTTCTCATTCCAATAAAAAAGTTGCAGTTTCGTTTCCCAATATGTCTTGTTTCCAATCCTCAATCATTCTGAAAGCATGATTAAATGCACAACACACTCAAAGGCATCCATGGGGTGGAAGTATGTCCCGTTTCAAAATGTAAGGATACTTTAGGATCCCATATCTGTTTCTTTTACCTATTCCATGTCTGGCGGTAGAAAACCTCCATCTGAACCAATGTTTGTGACAAGCCTTTAGATGATTCTAGGACAAATCCGGACTAGCTTCTTGTCTCCCCTATCGATGATGGAAGTCAAGCCTTTTCCCCAACAAAATCATCCCATCTCGAAGAGAGAAGATATCAACCCGTTCTAACAAGGAATTGTTAGTTCCTATCCAAATTAGTTGGCGAAGCCCAGTTTTCAAGGTGTATCCATTTATGACTAAGAGAATGAATAGAAGATCATTTTCCAAGAAAGAAAAAAGATGAAAAAGAATGAAAAAAAAAGAAAAATTGGAAAAATGAAAAAAAAAAGAAAAAAAAAAGAACAAAGAAAAAAGATGAAAGAAAAAGAAAAAAAGAAAAAAGATGTTGAAGTTGTTGCAGAACGCTTTTGGTTGAATGTCGAAGTTACAGAAGCCAGAAGTCAAGTCAAGCACCCATAGTTGAAGTTCAATAGGCGAAGCCCAAAAGCTTAAGTAGTAACCTCTTTACCCTCTAAGTCCTTCCTGAGACAGTTACAAGGGATAGTCAGGAATTTTGAGAATAATTCCGCTTGTGCTGTTACATCCAGCCTTTAGGGACCAGATATGGAGATTTGAACCCACATTGTTTTCCAACCCATTTGTACTCGGGTTTCATCAAGCCTGAGACACCATTTCCAACCATGTTATAAGCCATAGCCCTTGGCCTTAGCATCACAAAACGAACCTTCAGAATGATCGTTTACCTTACGAACCTGTTTTTACCAAGCTCCACATCCCAAAGAACCACAACCTTTTGTTACCAACCCTAGACACGGGATTTAACGGTACTTTACAGGCTAGAATGGGATATGACATGATACCTTAGGTGAAACCTTCGAGTGTGTACACACAATCAAAATGCCATGTTTATGCACCTTGATCGAACTACGTCGGATTTGATTTCGCTCCACGCGAATACGTAGGCAGTCCTTCAGAATAAGGGATTCAATCCACTCATCAACCAAGTTGTCATCTTGTCGGTTTCTTACGGGTCTTAACCAAGTCCAAATGAAGCCACCTTTGTTTGAGTCGGTCTTAGCACTCGATGTAGGCTAGGATAAGGATATAGGTTCAGATGAATAGTATCAAGTCTCAGAATGAGCTTTATCTAACGGTTTGGGCAAAGATGCTGAGTCACATAGATATGGGTTTGTGTTGGGAACAGAAAATATGAAAAACCCGCTGAAAAGAAAGAAGGCGTGGAAGAAAAATAGTAAAAGCCCGCTGAAAAGAAAGAAGGCGGTGGCAAGAAATGATGAAAACTCGCTGAAAAGAAAGGAGGCGAGGAGAAGAGTGACAGAATGTTCCCAACAAGAGTGATGTGTGATGTCTAAGTGTTCTCATAAAATCAGTCTGTGTTTAGTGTCTGGGCGAATCCAACGTTGTTGCTCCGTGAGTTTAATCCATCTTGTCAATGCCAAGTGATCTTGATTCCCATGTGCCCTCGGGAGCACGACCATGCCATACGATATCTCCGTCCCAAGTTCGACGACCTTGTGGTTCCCCATTTGCCATCTTTTGGCGCCGGAATGGCCAATTTACATTTTTACCCCCAACAAGTCCATAATTGAATTAAAACCCGTGCATACTTACGGTTTTAGTTTCCTTTTTGTTTTACGGTAGCGGGCTACGCCCACGTTGTTTACGGGTCATACGGAGTGTCTGAGTTGTATTTCATGCTCACCCATCAAGGTTCGATTTCAAAATGCCAAAGATTTCAGAATTCCGAAATTTCAAAAACTTTTTGCGAATTATGGATAGATGGTCCAAGTAGTAGTGGAATCTTTTCGGGTCGATGACCCCAATCTTTCGAAATTCAAAATTTTAAACTCAATTTTTGAAGGGTTGATGGCCCAACATACCAAGTGATGTCAAATTTAAACTTCGGGTCGATGACCCAATTATTCAAAATTTTCAAATTCAATTTTCGGGTCGATGACCCAATCATTCAAAATTTTCAAATTCAATTTTCGGGTCGATGACCTAGTATTTCAAAATGATCCAATTTCAAGATCGATGATCCAAATGTGCTTATGTAATGATTATTGATAGTATGTTTTTGTGTTCCAATTTTAGCAGGATATGCTTCAACTGGGGGCTCTAAAGTCTTCGACTTTAGAGCCATTGCAAACTGGGGGCTCTGAAGCCGTTGGCTCCAGAGACCATTATCAAGATGTAATGGATGACATCCACTCAGAATTCAATTCAATACAAGAGTATGAAATGGAAGAATTCCGTAGCTGAAAGCAAATAATGAAAGTGGCGGCAACCTCCTTGGAAAGTCCCGTCCCATTCGGACAAGCGCCAGCAGATGATAAATTTTGGGCAAATGTCAGCAGATGACGAATTTTGGACAAACGCCAGCAGATGATAAACTTTGGGCAAGTGTCAGCAGTTGCCGAACTACGACGCGGGTATGATTCCGTCAGAAACGGATACGTAGGCGCCTAAGGATAAGGCTCAATCCACCATTTATGCCATTTATGGGTCGATGACCAACGATGATATTTCGACGCAACAGAAGCAAGAGTCAACCCCAACGAAGTTTCAGGTATGATCTCTTCTTATGGCTGGCGAGCTTATATACGCAAGTCTAATGGACTATAAACGACCCGAAGAATCCTCAGGTCGAAAGGGACCTGGGGTATACTTTGACTTTTGCCTTGTCCAAGCCTCAGTCAAAGTGGGGGCTCTGTAGATACCCGTATCCGTCGATATTGGAATTTATAGAGAACCCGACAAACACCCGATGATGATAGGACACATGTATTCTTTAGTTGTCTTTGTCATTATTTGGAGCTCGTTTTACGAGGTAGAATGGGCGTCGTCGATGGAGTATTTTATTAATTTAAATGATATTTAAATTAATGTTTTTTTAGTGAGTTCATTTTATTAATTTAAATGATATTTAAATTAAAGCTTTTTTAAAGTGATTTCAATTTAATTTATTTTATTTTGAATTTATTTTCCCAAGTTTATTTTATTGAAAATAAAATAAATATTTGATTTGAAAAATCATTTTATGAATATATTTGATTTGAAAGGTCATTTATTTTAATGGGTTAATTGATTTGAAAAATCGATTTTAAAAGCGAAGAAAACTCGTTTCAACCATGTGTTTTTGAGCTCGATTTTAGCTCGGTTTTTGAGCCCGTTTCTTTTACGAATTGGCACGAATCTCGAGTACACTAACCCACCTAAGCCTCTACCCATCCACCCTTGTTCGAACCCCCCAACCACGGCCCAAATTCCATCCCAAAACACCCCCCAACAGCCCGCGCATACAAACAGCCCCCCTGTTTTGCGTGATGAATCCCGAGCCCAAAACCCGCTCCAAATACCACCAAAACTCGTACCCATTAACCCTAACCCATACCCTAGTATCCTACCCATATTATCCTAGCTTAATCACCAAGAAAACCCCCCTCAAACCCTCACAAAAACCCATGGACAGCAGCCATACGGGATTGAGCCCGACTGCCTTCTCCTCTCTTTTAACCTATTTTAAACCCTTACAAATACCACCCCTTCACCATACATTCATTCCTCTAAGTTCTCCATACATCCAACCATCACTCACAAGCTTTAAACCTCAGAAACAAACCCTAAGCATCCTTCAAAAACCCTAAACCAAACCGACACACAAACTGAAACTGTTTGTGTGTCCTCCTCGAAAACCCTTTCGTTCCTCCATCAAACCTTCATCAAAACTCGAGTTTCTTGTTCCTAATTAACCACATAACATCCATCTACACATTAGACAAAGATTTACGAGCCAAATTGCCCTTGAGAGTACACGAAATCCCTCGAAAAACAGAGTGAAATAACACTCTGTTTTCGCGGTTTCTTCTTGTCTGTCCAGTTCTGTTTGTGCTCGTTTTTCGTGCCCAATAACCCAAAACGAGAAGGGGTTGCTTTAAGATCCTTGTTCTCCTCTCTTTCTAGTTTCCAAAACATCTTTTAAATCGAATTTTCGTCGTGAAACGAGGGAGATATCACTGTTTGAAAATCGCTGTCCAGAAAGTTTCCAAAACGCGTGTTTGCTTTATTCTTCGTCGACGACGGCCTCTCGAGATAAAATCTACCATCGATTACGACCCAAGACGGTGTCAACGATACATTTAGGTTGAGGGTGCATCAAATCCTCCTCTTTTCCCTTTTATTTCTTTTGTTTTATGCTTTTTTTTTCATAGTTTGTTTTTTGTTTGTTTTCGTTTTGTTTATCGTTTGTTTTAATTTAACTATGAAACTAGTTAGTCCGAGTATGAGTTAAAGTACCACCATGAACACCCGCGTTGACTTGAGATGGGAAAAGAAACCGCTCCTTCTGTCGGTCGTACACCCCCGTCTCATTTACATATCCTCGTGTTCAAGGTAGGGCATAAATAAAACAATTGTCTAACTTCGTTCTTCGCTTTCGACCCCCTTTTGTTTCGGCCAAATCGACATACCCTAGGACCCGTTGTATGTTAGTTTAACCTCTGATTGTTAACCTACGACATATTTAGATAACATTAATTTAATTTAATAACCTAATTAGACACGATAGGTGGTTTCGACGTAAGTTATAAAATCAATCGACGATTCTGTAAACAATTGAATGCATCTCTCTCTTTCACCTAATTTCTCGCTAGCATAAGAGTGCGTGGTTAGCACCTTCTTATTGACACTCGATGAGTTAAATTAATTAGCGGATTTGACCTAATTAGACCCTTTAGGCCGTGTAGGATGCACCCTCGTGAGACAGTCAATCAACATCGTTTCTAACTCGTTTTCTAACTTGTTTCTTATCCCTTTTCGCAATCTTTCGATCTAACCAATGAATCTAACTTAGGAATTAGGTTGGCCGTGTCTGTGGTCGTTGGTTTGGGCCGTGAATTGGCCGTGTGTTTTGGCTTTCTTATTTCGTTTCTCTTTCTTTGTTTATCATTTGTTCTTTGTTGTTTTGTAGCTTGTAATTTACAGTTTGTTTGTCGAGTTGTAATCTTTCAAGTTTGTTTTACTTCTTTTTGAGTCAAAACCTCTTCAAAAACCTTGGTCTTGTTTGGTTAGACGGTTGTTCTCAATGCTTGTAGGAGCGTAGTAAACCGCATGTTGTTTAAAGCAACGTGGCCCGGTTTATGCTAATACATGCTTTGGTGCGTAGCCCTATGTCTAATTCGATGAGATTAAGCGAAAGCACACATTACGAGGAGTGACCCAAGGCCGGGTGTCATGTGAGCCGTGGGCCACCCCTCATGTGCACGGTTTTCTAGGCCAAACGGCCGTGCTTTGTGTCGTTTATGGTTACGTATGTAGCAATTGTATTTAGATCGAGTTGTATCTTTGATTTGTTGTTGTGTCGGCATGAAATGCCTGGTTTGTAATAGGTAGATCCCAACGGCTCCCCCATTCCCCCTTAAGCCTTGTTTGCTTTGTTTGTATGTTGTTTAGATTAATCAACCCACATGCTAAATTACAACTTTGACGAAGTTAGTTTAGTTGCATCTAAAACGACATAGAAATTGTTGTCACATGATAGGGTTAAAACAACGTTTGCATTTCATACATCGTAGTAGCTATGACCTTGTTTGAAATCCGACACTTGACTTAGTAGAGGCCGTTATTGACGGGCGGGGTTGGGTGTCCTTATGGGCTTCCCAACACGTACCCTCACCCCTTACTCGAGATCTATGGTTTGTGGATCCGTCTAAATACCATTGGATTACGAGAGTCATTCAAATCGAGTGATATAGGGTACAAGTCTTTATCTTTAATCACTCGTAGTCGATTGGCTTTATGCTTTTCGATGAAAGGTGTAAAGTTGACTTGAACGGTTCCAAGTTCCCAAAAAACTTGGTGGCGACTCTAATTGGTCTTAATTCGATTCGAAAGAACCTCGAGTCGATTATGCCGGGTGTGGATCCCTCGGACGCAGTTCCCGAGGGCCTTGTCCACAGTTATACAAAAATGAACCAAAGTTATACAAAAATAGACCAAAGTTATACAAAAAAAGACTAAAGTTATACAAAAATTGGACTAAAGTGATACAAAAAATTGGACTAAAGTTATACAAAAATGAACCAAAGTTATACAAAAATGAACCAAAGTTATACAAAAATGAACCAAAGTTATACAAAAATGGACTAAAGTTATACAAATATGGATTAAAGTTATACAAATATGGGCTAAAGTTATACAAATAAGGACTAAAGTTATACAAAAATGAACCAAAGTTATACAAAAATAAACCAAAGTTATACAAAAATGGACTAAAGTTATACAAATATGGATTAAAGTTATACAAATATGGGCTAAAGTTATATAAAAATGAACCAAAGTTATACAAAAATGAACCAAAGTTATACAAAAATGGACCAAAGTTATACAAAAATAGACCAAAGTTATAAAAAAAAGACTAAAGTTATACAAAAATTGGACTAAAGTTATACAAAAAATTGGAATAAAGTTATACAAAAATGAACCAAAGTTATAAAAAAATGAACCAAAGTTATACAAAAATGAACCAAAGTTATAAAAAAATGGACTAAAGTTATACAAATATGGATTAAAGTTATACAAATATGGACTAACTTTAGTCCATTTTTGTATAACTTTGGTTCATTTTTGTATAACTTTGGTTCATTTTTGTATAACTTTAGTCCAATTTTTGTATAACTTTAGTCCAATTTTTTGTATAACTTTAGTCCATTTTTTGTATAACTTTGGTTCATTTTTGTATAACTCTGGTCTATTTTTGTATAACTTTGGTTCATTTTTGTATAACTTTGGTTCATTTTTCTATAACTTTAGTCCAATTTTTTGTATAACTTTAGTCCATTTTTGTATAACTTTGGTTCATTTTTGTATAACTTTGGTTCATTTTTGTATAACTTTAGTCCATTGTTGTATGACTTTAGTCCAATTTTTGTATAACTTTAGTCTTTTTTTGTATAACTTTGGTCTATTTTTATATAACTTCAGTCCTTTTTTGTATAACTTTAGTCCATTTTTGTATAACTGTAGTCCTTATTTGAATAACTTTTGTTCTTATTTGTATAACTTCAATCATTTTTTGTATAATTGTAGTCCAAATTTGTATAACTTTAGTCCAAAATTGTATAACTTTAGTCCTTATTTGTATAACTTTAGTCCTTATTTGTATAACTTCAGTCCAAATAAATATGAAAAATAAAAAACGACAATTCTAAAACCAATAGGTATTTAAAATAATATGAAAAATTTAAAACAAATCTAAAAATCTAAAAACTAGATCTAAATAAATAACAACATAATAAGTAAATAACAAAAAAAAAAAACCAACAACCCAACCCAACCCGAAATCTGAAATAAACCAAATAACAATAAAAAAAAACCAAATAACAAAACCAAATTTAAATATCGTGTGTATAACTCTAATGCACGCAGTGTATAACTTTAATAGACAAGATGTATAACTTTAGTCCAAAAAATCAAATAACAATAACCAAATAAAAAAATAAATAATAAAAACAAAAACAAAAACAAAAACAAAACAAAAAACAAAGAACAAAAACAAAAATAAAACAAAAAACAAAGAAATCGAGCAAGAGGAAAAAAACAACAAAAACAAAAAAGCTAAATCTGAAAAAATGACAACAAACAAAGGAGAAGATAAAGAAAAAACAATAACACCAACAAACAATAACACAATTCAATATCAATAATATATAAGATTTAAAGAAAAAAAAAAGAAATCGAGCAAGAGGCGCGGTCTGGTGGTGGATGGCGGCATCAGGTGACATGCGCGGCCGGGGGAGGGGTGTGTTGGTGACGGCAGATCTGGAATGTGGTGGTGAAGTAGGTGTGGCGGTTGTGCGGTGGGGATCTGGGTGTTGCGGGCTGTGGTGTCGGCAGGTGTGTGGTGTCGGCGTCTTGTTGTTGTTGTTGTCGAGTGCTAGGGGGTGGTGCGGGGTCGTGTGGGGTGGTGCGGGGTTGTGCGGGGGTGGTGTGGGGGTTTTTGGGGGAAGTTGTCGGTTGTGGGTGGTTGTGTCGTGGCTGGTTGTGGTGGTTGGTCGTGGTGATGGGGTGTTGGTGGTGTGGTTGGCAGGTTGGTGGTAGTGGCAGCCGAGAGAGGAGATGAAGAATGGTCTTTTTTTTTTAGAAAAAATGTGGGGTTTTTTTAGAGAAAATGTGGGTTTTTTTAGAGAAATATGGGAGTGAGAAAGAGAGAAAAAGGAGAAGATAGTGAATGAAAGAGGAAGAGGTTGTGTAATAATGAGAGGAAATGCTTAGTGAGATTAAGGAGGAGATTAGAGAAATATGGGTTTTGTTTAGATAGATTAGTTTGTAGCCCTTCATTGAGATCTAATCCCATCCCTCCATTCCCTTCATCCAAAGGCTTCTATAAAGACTTAGGGACTCATTATACATGAGGGCCTTAGAAGAACCCCTCTCTCTCTCTCTCTCTCTCTCTATATATATATATATATATATATATATATATATATATATATATATATATATATATATATATATATATATATATATATAGGATCAAATGAGTCCACCTTCCTTTGGTGAGTCCATGAGTCCTATTCTTAGCCATTAGATTATAACAAAATCAATGGCTAAGATTAAATCTAAAAATAAATGACCTATATACTTCCTCCATTCAACTCCACTCTACCACTTTCCTTTTTCACGTTTGCCAACGCGTGTTTTACGCGCTAAATATCGTTAGCTACGTATTTGCAAAAATTATAAAAGTTAGATATTTTTAATGTACTCGTAAAGACGAATCAAACAAGATCTCACATGAATATATTTACTGATACGTGCATTTTATATAGTCTTTTTAGCCTATTTCAGCACGTATTTCGATGCATTTTTATACTGTTTATATAGTATTTTGCCCCGAATTGGCTACTTTGGTTCGTTTTGTCCATTTTGTAGAAATGAACGCGAAAGTAGTGGAATCGTACCCTTTTTCGTCCTTTTTGCATGCATTTAAAGGAGACGGGATTTTCCAGAGTGAGATACTGCATTGGGAAGCGTGATGGCACGAATTACGAGGCAGTCGGGCATGGACTTGAGCTGATTTGAAGACAAAGGACTCAATCGAGCAGTTTTACCACTCGATCGAGTGGTTTTTACGTCCCCTGTTGGTCGATCGAGTAGTTTTCTACTCGATCCAGAAGTTGCTGAAAGATGAGTTACTCGATCGAGTAACTATCTACTCGATCGAGTAGATTATGCTGAGGTTTTGCTCGATTGAGTGGTTTTATTCCACTCGATCGAGTGGTTTTCGCTGTTATGGGCTTTTATTTAGCCCGTGAGTGTTTTATTTCGCAAAGCTTATTTACTTTTCTATTTAAGCACGCTTTACTAGGTTATTAGGCATCTTATTATCTATCTTTTCATTATCTAATTTTCATCTATCAAATTTCACTGCGTTGCTTTGCTTTCACTGTAACTTTACCTTGGGAATTGTTTTGCTTGGATTCGATTGTTCTTTACGCCGGATTCGCACGATTGTAATTCCTTTCTCTTCTCTTAATAATAATCAATCTTTTGTTTGCTTTAATTCTTCGTTTCTTACATTTAATTTCTGCCCTAATTTCTCTTTTATGCATTTTACTTGTTATTTCATTATGTTTATTGTTAATTCTTCTTTTATTATTAGTTTTGATATTAATAGCGACATGAGTAGCTAAACCCCTTTCATGTTGCGATTAGGGGATCTGCGGTAGGAATGTGACGATGCAGTAAATGAAATAGATGAATTAATTGTGAGATTCTGTCACCATAGCAATTTAATTGTATTTATCGACTTAGTTGAGTGCACGCTTCTGAGTTTTTTCTTTAATCTGGCTAAAATTAATCCTAGATCGAAAGATTGGACTAAATAGGCCTGCTATGAACAGTAGACTACCCTGACGAGAATGAAAGTTAAGTTAGTGGTATTTTAGGATAGAAAGTGGACCGAAAGGACCTTTCCGTATCCGTCTCGCATATAATTCGTCTGAATCATTTACAGCTGAGTCACTGGACTACCGTAGTGAACCGAATTCCCGACATGTCTCTCTCTATCTGACAGTTTAAACTTGTTTCTTGCCTTTACTGCTTTTGTCTCTATTTCTCTTCCTTTAAACTTCGTAGTTTAGAAACCAATTCAAACAACCCCCCATTTGTGACCAAATAGACGGATTTCTCTGAGATATCTTGCCTCCCTGAGAAGATCGACCTGACTTCCCTAGCTATATAGTTAGTTTAGTTAGTTTATTTTTGACAGGTATACGACAGACGTGTCAAATTTTGGCGCCGTTGCTGGGGAGGCAATTGCCCTATCTGTTTTCGTTTCGTTTATTTTATCCGTCTCAGGGAATTTTTATTCCTTGAGGCAGTTCTTATTCATTTTCTTTCAGTGTTATTTATGCCCAGGTCAAACGGGTTTGAGTTAGTTGCAGCTGATTCAGAGCCAGAGAGATCATTCAGGCATAGACTCCGTCTGCAGAGAAAATCACGAAAGGAAGACTTGAGTACTTTCGAGCCAGAGCTAGATCATTCTCTTTTCGCAGAAGACATTCCTATTTCTGCCGATCAAGCAGTAAAGATGCCAAAGCTTTCCATTCATTCGGTGCCTAAAGCATCCTATATTCCGAAAGGTTTCAATCTCCAGACTGAGGATGGGAATACATTCGACACCCGTCCTTCTTATATCAATCTGGTGGAGAGAAATATCTATAGAGGTGTGGCTGGTGAAGACCCGAGGAAGCACATGGAGGTCTTTGGACTCTTGTTCTACTATCCCCGCCACTAAGGGGGTAACTCAAGATAAGATTAAGGAGGTTTTATTTCCTTTCTCTTTAGCCGATTCAGCCAGGGAGTGGCTGACTGACTTGGACCGCACAGCTGCAGGGGTTACAGATTGGGAATCTCTTGCTCTTGCCTTTTACAAGAGATATTTCCCTCCACAGCGCACCAATCTCTTTGAGGGCCAAGATTACCGATTTCAGCGGGCTCCGATGATACTTTATATGAGGCGTGGTCACGATTCAAGAAATTGGTGAGGTCTATTCCTCACCACGGTTTTGACCCATGGTTTATAGCTAATCAGTTCTACAATGGGCTGTATGATGACCACAGAGCCATACTTGATGCGGCATCTAGTGGGAGATTCCAGGAAAATACCGATGATGATAAGGGATGGTCCCTTATTGAAGAGATGGCGAATCATAGTGCTGAGTATGGAAACCCGAGGGATGGGATTAGAACAGTTTATGCAGTGGATAAGCAGGTTGTGGCTCAGCTGGAAGCCATGAATGCTAGATTTGACAAGTTGGTGTTACAAGCTGCTGGGGAGCCTCAGACGGTCCATGTTCTTACTAGAGGAGAGACCATCACATGCGAGAGATGTGGGAGTAATGATGGCCACACTGCTGTTGGCTGTCTTGTGGAGAAGGAACAAGTCCTTGCCTTTCAACAATATAGGCAAGGAGGGGGTTCCTATTACAACAACCAAGGGGCAGTCCATCGCAATATGAGGTGGACTAGTCAAAATGTGCTCAATCCTACTCCTCCTCCGCACCAGCAGCAGCCATATGTTCCTCCACATAAGAATCAACAAGGCTATCAGAATCCTCCTTCCTTTGCTCCTCCCAATCACGGTGCATCATCTTCCAGTGGGGTGAGTGAAATAGGTGAGCTTAAGTCTATGTTGCAGTCCTTCACAAAGCAGTGGCAGTTGAGTGATCAACAGAAAGATGCGTCCATTAAGGCACTTGAAACTCAAGTTGCCCAACTAGCCACGAATCAATCCACAAGAAAGCAGGGTCAATTACCGACTCAAAATGAGAAGAATCCACATGAGATGGTAAATTTCATCAATTTGAGAAGCGGTCGTTCATATGAGGGACCGGAAATGCAAAAATCAGACCCGAGGAAGGCTGTAACTGAAGATGAATAGTGTTCTGTCGAAGACAATGAGCTGACGGCTAAGAAAGTGCTCGATCGACTGGTTTCTGGAGGTCGATCGAGCAGATTTGGTGATAAAAGTGCTCGATCGAGTGGGTTTTCTACTCGATCGAGTGAACAGGAAAAGGAGACTGTTCGATCGAGTGAAAATTCCACTCGATCGAGTGATATTGTTGAAGATTCTACTCGATCGAATGGGCAATTTGGTCGATGACGGGAAGCTTAGTCGAGAGCCTGTTAGTGCTCGATTAAGCGAGAAATCACCGGAAATACCTCGTTCGAGAGGTAAGAAGCGTCCAAAGGATACAGAGCTTGCTCCGGGTGACACATTGGAAGAGAGAAACAAGGGACTTGAGATACCCATCACGGTTCTCTTCCCGAGGCGTCTGCAGAGTACTAAAGCCAATCAACAATTCGACAAATTTGTCGAACTTCTGAAAAGCTTAGAAGTCACTGTGCCATTCACGAGTTGCTGACAAAGGTACACTCTTACCTTAAATTTATGAAAGAAATTTTATCGCGTAAGAGGAATATTAGTGATAATGAGACGGTAGCTTTGACTGAGGTGGGGTCAGCCCTATTTCAAAATAAGTTACCTCCCAAACAGTCAGATCCGGGTAGTTTTTCGATTCCGTGTCATATCGGTATCCATTTGATTGATAACGCGTTATGCGATCTAGGCGCTAGCGTGAGTGTCTTACCGCTGTCTCTGGCTAAGAGACTTGGTTTGACAAAGCTGAGTTGCACCAACATGACTGTCCAGATGGCCGACCATAGTATATCACGGCCACTAGGTATAGTAGAAGACGTACCTGTGAAGATCGGGAGGTTCTTTATTCCCGTTGACTTCGTCGTCTTAGACATCCCCAAAGATGCACACACGCCTATTATTTTAGGGAGACCATTTTTGTCTACTGCCCGTGCATTAATAGACGTCGGGGGTAAGACGTTGACTTTTCAGGTAGGGGATGAGGAGCTGATTTTTCATCAGTCTAAGTTTCGGAGGGCTCCCATGCAAGCTCAGCCTTGCAATGCCCTCTCTTCTATTGACCCTATTATTGACACTCCAGATGAAAATTTGGAGTATTGTGCTGCTATTATTACCCCTCCGCCTCAGATTGAGAGCAAAAAGGAGGAAAGTTCGTCTGTTTTCCTTGCTGCAGGTACAGATGAAAGCAATGAAGGAGCTGTCAAGGGACATGGTGCAATTACTGTCAATCAAATTGGAAGTGAGGATGCTAAAGACGGTGATAAAGGAGCAAGGATGAGGAACGTTCGTGCTTATGTGGATGTGAACTATTCCCCTCCTAGAGAATTAAATGATTCAAATTCAAGCTCATGGAAGTTGAAGAGGTCAATTAGTGTTGCTGAGATGACGTCCTCCAGTCAGGAGCCCTCCCAGGGGCTACTGAATTGCTTTGGGAAGTGAGCGGGGAAATGCCCCGTGTAACACCTTGTAAAAACA
The DNA here is from genome assembly GCF_048544455.1 of Silene latifolia. Lineage (NCBI taxonomy): Eukaryota > Viridiplantae > Streptophyta > Magnoliopsida > Caryophyllales > Caryophyllaceae > Silene > Silene latifolia. The sequence goes on from NC_133536.1 coordinate 56,177,961, forward strand.
ATTTTTAAAATTTCGGTTGAATTTCTTTTATTGCTTTTAATTAGGACAATTAGTTTATAGACAGTTTTTAGCGTAGATGTAAGACTATAGACTGTTCTTATACGTATTTGGTATTTTGAGATATTTTTGCACTTGTTTTTATGCAGGTTTGGGGAAGTTTTACGCAGATACAAAGGAAGAATGACGAAATTAAAGAGCTTACGCGAGAAAACAGCTCGATCGAGTACTTTTTGTACTCGATCGAGTGAAAAAATGGTTGATCGAGTGCTTCTTTTTAATCGATCGAGTAAAGCATAAAAGGGGACTTCTCGACCGAGTAGAATTCTACTCGATCGAGTGGATGAAGCATCAAAGTGCTCGATCGAGTAGTTTAAAACCACTCGATCGAGTAAATGGGAAAGGACGCAGGGAGTTTTCTCCTTTAACTCTTTCTTTTTGTTTCCTAACTTCATTTATCCCCTAATTTCGTTCCTCTTCCCTAATTTCGACCCAAAAATCCCCCAAATCCCCATTTTAATTGCTCAAATACCAAGTCCGCCACCTACAATTTGTTGCTTGCTAATTAATCTCTCAAAGCCCTTATTTTCCCCTTGATTTGTGCTCGTTTATACGGTCTAGTAAAGGGTTTAGGGTTCGCGGTTTTTAGATCGAAAAAATCGCCATCTTTGCTTGTTCTTTGAAGATTAATTGCATATTGTAGGTTCATTCCCATCAAGTAAGTGATTTCTACATCCTCATTGCATTTTAATTTCGTTATTTCGAATTATTATGAGGTAAATTGATTTAGGGTTTCGAAATTCTTTGATTAGTCGAATTTTTCGACTTAAATTGTCATTGCTCGCCCTTGTCTATCTTGCTTGATGATCAATCCCAATTCCTCACTGAATGTTGCACGATTATTTCAAATTTCACACGATTTTCGCAGTTAGGGGCTCTTACAGTCGAAAATTTCGACTGATAGTTGGTCTTTGTTGCTGTCAAATGCCTAGTTAACTTCATTATTGCTTAATTGCTGCTATTGTTAACTGCTATCACACCCCTATCACCATTTGCATGTTCTAATTCGAATTTTTTGAGGAATATTGGGAATTTTAAGGGCTGAAGTCGAAATTTAGACTGTTTGGGGACTGTAATGCTGTTCTCTGCTGGTTTTTCGTGCTGTTTTTAGCCACTGTTAGCCGCTTTTTTCTTATCATACCCCCTGCCCTGTGTTTACATGATGGAGTCTAGCTCATTACTTTCTACCTGTACCACTTCTAGCCCATCCTTGAGTGAGACGGTGGCCCCTGCTGTTGCCACCGCCTCCGCTTTAGTTAGTACCGCATCCCCAGTTTTCTTGGTTTCAGCTGCAAGTACGGTTTTTACTCCAGCTAGCTCTGCTGCTAGCTCAGTTTCGGCTGCCACTTCAGTTACGGCCACCACCACTGCTAGCACTGCTGCTAGTTCTACTTCAGTGGTGGCCACAGCAGCCACTACTCCTACTCCAGCCGCTGTTTTCACACCTGTGGTGGACTCGCCAGCAGCCGCAGCTGCCTTTAGAGCAGCCCTTATTCCTCACACCGTCACTGCACGGACTTCTGCTTTGGGTTCCAGAGGCCGGGGCCGAGGTCGTAGACAGTCTCGTTCTACGAAAGCTCCAGCTCCAGCCACCTCTACTTCTGCTGCTACTTCTACTTCAGCTGCTGCTCCTTCTACTTCTGGCACGGTCACAGTTCGAGGGGACACCTCCCTCGAATCTCACCCAGATTATCCGCAGGTACATTTTGTTAACGCTTTACATCGTAAGAAGTTTTATCACCTGCTAGGCTGCGTGCATGTACCTTCCCGATTTTTAGAGAAATCGGCACTTGTGAGACTCGGCATTTACGAGTCGGTTTGTGATTTACTACGGGGCACGGGGATGGCCAGACTCATCACTATGAGCGACCGCACCTTTATGGAGCTGAGCCTTGAGTTTCTCAGCTCCTTTACCTTCTCCTCCGGGGCACACGATGCTGACCCCACTAGTTCTTCAGTGTCCTTCCGGTTGTTTAACCGGACTTTTCCGATGACCTTAGGGGAGTTTGGTAGGATACTTGGCCTTACCTCTACGGGCGAGACTGCTGCCCCTAGGAGGGTCTTTCATCAGCTTTGGCGGACCCTGGCCCAGACCACTTTTAGGGAGCGAAAGCTCCAACAGGTCCACCTTCCCCCTGTCCGTTGTTTTCTTAGATTGATGGGGAGCACTATTTTCGGCCGAAAGGAGCCGAACAACATCACAAACACCGAGCTCTCCATCCTGGGCGGTTACCTGAACATCGACTGTGAGGGTCCTTTTACCCTCAACATAGCCTACTTGACCGCCCAGTGCCTTCAGAGCCAGGGGCTGAATGAGACGGGAACTATTGCTTGCGGTGGCATAGCCACCATTCTTGCCCGTGCCTTCTTTCCCGTTTGGCCTCGTGACTTGCAGTACCTCGAGGGAGAGAGGATACTGAGTCTGGATGCCATGCTTTCTCAGCATTGGCTGACTCCAGACTACCAGACATGGAAGATAGACGGCTCCTTGTCTGTTGACTTACCTTGTGACACTCTCCCCCATCTAGAGCCCTTGCCCACTATTGCTAGGGGCGCCCGTCTGCCACCACTGCCTGACCTTCACCTTCCACTCCGACCACGACCACCTCCCGCTGCACCCGCCACCAAGAAGCGGCGCCTTGAGACTGGAGAGGGGTCCACACCTTCAGGGAGTACCCAGCCTTCCACGGCTACTCCCATCCCGACCCCTACTCTCACTACTACTACCACTCCTACTCCAACTGTAACACCCGCGAATTTCCTATTTTGACATTTAAAATTTATTAAACCGTTTAATCACTTTATTATATATTTTTGAATTATTCAATTTAATTAATTTTATGTTAAACACGATTTTTATAAACGTATTATATAAAAGCTCATTTTTATAAAAATACGTACGATTAAATTATATTTTTAAGGCATGATTTATATAATAATAATATGTATACGTATTTTGGTCGGATAATAATAGTGGCCATAATAATATTAGTTTCCGTCTCAAGATAATATAAACTCGAGATATTATTCCGTCTAGCTATAGACCGTCACATTTCCACTAGTAAGACCATTCTTAATCTCGACCAACCAAAATTCAACAACACTCATACATTACTCACTCACACCCCACATTTATTATTATTATTATTATTATTATTATTATTATTATTATTATTATTATTATTATTATTATTATTATTATTATTATTATTATTATTATTATTATTATTATTATTATTATTATTATTATTATTATTATTATTATTATTATTATTATTATTATTATTATTATTATTATTATTATTATTATTATTATTATTATTATTATTATTATTATTATTATTATTATTATTATTATTATTATTATTATTATTATTACTATTATTACTATTATTACTATTATTACTATTATTATTATTATTACTATTATTACTATTATTACTATTATTACTATTATTATTATTATTACTATTATTACTATTATTATTATTATTATTATTATTATTATTATTATTATTATTATTATTATTATTATTATTATTATTATTATTATTATTATTATTATTATTATTATTATTATTATTATTATTATCATATACTCCGTTTATCTACCCGCAACCCCATCCCCTCTTTCTTCTTCTTCTTTTTCATTTGGAAACAACAAAACAGCAGCAACAAAGCAACAGAGCCCGTACACCCACCATTTTCGCGAGCTCCATCTGCAGATCCCGACTTCGTTTCTCAACATTTTTCCTTAAAACTTACTCCATTAGCTTCCCCTCCTCTTTCTCTTTCTTCCTATATATAAAAGAGCCAAGCTTTCATCCGGTTTCATTTCGGCCGTCTTTCAAAGATGCGGTTTTTGGAGATAATCTCTTCCATTTTGGGTTTAGAATCACCCTTGGACGGTTCCTTGGACGTTTAAGAGGTCATAACAGGTAACGGTGATAGGTTACTCGACAAATGTCGAATTTCCGTCTTGTTGTATCGTTTTACATGCTCTTATTCGCTAAAGTATGGTTCTTTAATCTTTTCCTACTTGTATGGTAATTTTTGTCTTAAATTGGTGTTTGAAATGGATTGTCTTGAGTTCGAACTATGTCTCGAATTCTGTTTTCTTGAGCTCGGATTATGGCGCACGTGAACCCGTGTTTGTGGCTGGTTTTGGTTCGAATTTGGGATGGGTAGGTTAGTTTTCGGGATCGTTTTTGGGTCACCTTGTGTTTGTGAACATCCGTCTTAAAACCGTTTCAGTTGTTGACGTAGTCTGGCTCAGCCTAGGACTGTTTTAGGCGTGAGAATGCAGCAACTCAGGAAAGTTCGTACTCTGTTCCTTTATGGGCGGTTTTATGAAGAGTTCCGGTACAATTTTAAGATGGAAATGGGACAGTCTTGAGGATGGATGTATACTACATTTTAGGACTATTTCTGTGTTTCTTTTACATGTCAAACACGCCTTCTAGCACTCGTTTTATTGGGAAAGCTTCGTCTCGTTTCTACTTGAAAATATCGGGTCAAATGTCTCGGTGTAGACTGTGTTGCGGGTCTGGTAGCCTGCTCGTGGTTCTGTTTTGGGCAGGAAATGGTGGTGGTTTGACATGGCTGTCGGATTATAATTAGGGTTGTCCACGGACTGTTTTTAGGCTACACAATAGCGGTCTTGTTTAGATGGCGTTAGGAGCTAGTTGCGTGTTGATTGGCGGCTGTTATGGGGTGGAAAGCGTGGCTATTATAGGCGGAAAGGGTGGCTGGTGGTAAGGCCGTGTGGGATTGGTTGAGAGTCGTGTATGAGTGCGGCAAAAGGACAACCTTGAGTCGTATGTATGGATCGTTTTGGGGCTAGCTTAGTTTATTTGATATATTCGAATTTCCGTCTCGTGTCTTTATATAACGTAATCCGTTAATATCGGCACATAATTATTTTGTGGGACTAATTTGATTTAGTTTGTTGGACTCATTTAATTTGAGTAAATGGACTAGCTAAAATTTAGTAATTTGGGCTAGTCATGGTTATAAATTATTTTGGCGCGGAATTGATTTAATTAAAATATGATTAAGTAACCGTCTCGTTTTCTATATAACGTAACTCTTTAATATCGCTCTTTTACACATTTATTTGATTGGGTTTGACTTAGTAAGTTAATTGGACTTATTTTATTAATGTGGTTGAACTTACCTTGTTAATTTAGTTGGACCCGTCTATCTGAATTGTCGGGCTTATTATGATTTAATTGTTGGACTCCTTATAGTCTGTTTATTGGGCTCATAAATGAGTCGATTGAGTTGACCACATTTTATTCCGTAATTTCATATAACGTAAATTATTCATTTTCACTCATTATATTTTACTTAACCGGCATGTTAAATTATAAAATGGAATGTTTAGTGATGTAACACAAGTATGAGATATTCACTATAAATAAGGAATTGTGAGAGTCATATTCTTGATAATGCCTTATACTGTTCTGTTGTGAGAATCTTGGTCCTATCGGATACTAGGGGTGAGCTATAAGCCCTCTAGTTGCGATATGATCGTTGGGATTAATGTTCCCATCCGTACTCATGGTGAGATGCAAGCCATGAGTATGAATGTGACATTAACGGTCCCGTGTCATATGATGTTTGCATGATCATTCTTTCTCTTATTGTGATTCAAGTGTGACGTTTTACATTGTGTGACTACTTGACATTCCTTATTTACCCCTTTCGGACCTTTGGTTACGAGTGTGTGCCATGTTTCCGGATTGGGTTATCTTTACCCCTTTCGGACCTTTGGTTACGAGTGTGTGCCATGGTTTTTTTTTTTGGTGAAATGTGAGTAATTTTATAAATAAAATGTAAAATAATTATATGAGGCTCTATATGGTGATCACAAACAAAAATCAATACATCATTCTATAAGACGCATTCTATTAAGCCATTCTCTTTCAGCAAGTGTCATAACTGTTCTATCCCGGGCTCGAACTCTGAACCTCATCTCGTCCATGATAATGCCTGCCACACTTTCAGGACGAAGCAAAACATTCTCATACCGGCCTTTGTTTCTCTGGTGCCATACTTGATACATCAGACTCATCATCATAGCAACCTGCACTCCCCTCTGCAACATTGTTCCTGTCCTATGCATACACCAATTCATCACATCCCTTAGAGGGAATGCCCAAGCAGTTTTGTTATTCAGCTCTCCTACAACTCTCTTACTGTATAAATAATCACAGAATAGATGCTCAATGGTTTCAGAAGCTAGACCACAAAGAGAACACTTGTCCTCAATGTCCACCCCAAATCTGTACAATCTAGCAGTTGTGTTCAAGGCCTCATGAGCTACAAGCCACCCCAAGAATTGGTGTTTTGGCAATGCCCATCCATTCCAGACAACCTTAACCCATTGAACTCTTGGCCTATTCCCTCTAAACCAGGCATAGCACCCTGCTGGAGTAAATCCTTCTGGTTGAACAGTCCACTGCCCCTGAACATAACCAGCCCTCATCTCATCCTTAACCCTACAAATTCTCCTCCAAACCCAGCTAGAATTTGTACTTGGCTTATATTCCATCCATTCCTGACCTTTAAGGTAATTATTTTGGACCCAATGTACCCATATAGAGTCTCTTTGCATAGCTATCCAGTCAACCAATCTTCCTACCATAACCTTATTCCATGATTCCTGATCTTTGAGTTCCAAACCTCCTTCATCTTTGGGTCTACAAATAGTATCCCATCCCACAAGAGGAGTCCTTCTATAGTCTGCACTATTGTCCCAGAGGAAATTTCTACAAACTGCTTCAATCCTCTTAATAATGCCTTTGGGGATGATAAACATAGAAGCCCAATATGAGTGTAAGGAATTAAGCACACTCTGCACAATTACCAACCGTCCTGCATATGAGAACTTCCTTGCACCATATCCATGAATCCTACCACAAATTTTATCCACAAGGCATTCACAGTCTTGCTTTTTAAGCCTTGTAGTTTGTATTGGCATGCCAAGGTATCTGAAAGGAATGCTCCCTTCAGTAAAACCAGATATCTGTAGGATCTTAGACTTCAACTGCTCAGGAATATTCCTGAAGAAAGCACTTACCTGCAGGCCAGTAGCATTAGAGAATGTAGCAAAAGATTGCAACAAGAGCATCATAGAGGTGGCATCCCCTTTACTGAACAGAACAACATCATCAGCAAACATAAGACTAGTGAGTCTTTGTTTCTTGCACATAGGGTGGAATTTGAAATCATACTTTGAAGTGGCATACTGCAGAGTACGAGTCAGATACTCCATGCATAAGGTAAAGAGCAAGGGAGAAAGAGGGTCCCCCTGCCTTAAGCCCCTCTTACCCTGGAAGTAACCAAACATCTCACCATTAACAGAAAGAGAATAAGTGGTTGTAGTGATGCATTGCATTAACATGGCCTTGAAATCAGGAGGGAAATTTAGTTCTTCTAATAGATTCTCAACAAAAGACCACTCCACTGTATCATAGGCCTTCTGTAGATCTATTTTGAACATACATCTTGGGGAAGCATGAGGTCTTTCATACGCTTACCTGATCAAATCCTCGACATATAAGAATGTTCTCTGAATGCTTCTCTCGCTGTATGAAAGCTCCCTGATTTTGCCCTACTATTTGTGGTAACACTTCAGCAAGCCTTGAACAAAGCAATTTTGATATGATTTTATACACTACATTACAACAAGCAATAGGTCGGAATTGGAGAACACTCTTTGGCCTATCACACTTGGGAATAAGTGTAATATTTGTGGAATTTATTTGCTTGAGAAGCTGCTTATGTTGAAAAAAGTCTTGAACTGCCTTTATAACATCCCCTCCAATCTCCCCCCAAGCATCCTTAAAAAACTTGCTAGTGTAACCATCTGGACCAGGAGATTTTATGTCAGGAATACTAAATAAAGCCTCCTTAATTTCCTCCCCAGATACAGGCTTTCTCAGGCTATGCCAATGATCAGCATTGCACCTAGGTCCTTGGGCAATAATATTCCTGTGGATCTTCTTTATTTCTTTACTTGTTCCTAGTAGGACTTGATAGTAGTCTATAAAAGCTTCCTGAATTTGCTCTTGCGTATCACACACATTGCCTTCCATATCCTCAATCATTGCAACCCTATTCAGATTCCTTCTCTTTTTCAGCATTCCATGAAAATAGGAGCTGTTAGCATCTCCATCCTTTATCCACATATGTTTAGACTTTTGAGAAAGGAAGCTTTCCTTAGCCTTGTTTAGCTCCTGCTGACTTAAGAGTAGCTTCATACTCTTCTTGATAATGCTCTGAATATCGTAGGATCTCTATTTATCACTTCCTGCAGTCCCTCCACCTGTTTTTGCAACATAGTTGCTGCATTCTCAATGTCACTGTAGCATTCTTTGTTCAGTTCCTTAAGCACATGTTTCAGATTCTTCAAATTTTTTGCCAGTCTGAACATAGAAGTGCCAGTGAAGCCAGCATCCCAATGCATCCTCACCAGTGGAATAAATTTATTAGAATCACCCCACATGTTGAAATATTTAAAGCTTCTCTTGTCCTGACCTTGACTTGTGCTTTTTAAGAGGCAAGGGGTATGATCCAGAAGTCCCTCAGGAAGGAAGTGTGCATAAATGTCCGGAAACTTGTCACACCAGTCTTTATTGACTAAGAACCTGTCAATCCTACTGTAAATTCTTTCCTCTGTTTCTTTGTTTATTGTTCAGGTATACAAAGCTCCTACTGCAGCAATATCTATCACCCCACAATCAGCCACACATCTCCTAAATGGTTCCATTTCACCAGATGGAGTATTCCCACCCACTCTCTCTGAAGCATTCAGCACACAGTTGAAGTCTCCTACAATTGCCCATGGTCCAGCTACCATATTTGCAGTTTTTCTCAAATTATCCCACAAATGCTCTCTCTCATGAATTCCATTGAAAGCATACACCATAGTTAACCAGAAGCTTCTCCTATCTCCCAAAGAATCAACTTTCATGTGAATATATTGGGCATTATATTCCAGAACATTCACCCTAAAACAATTAGGCTTCCAGAGAACCCAAATGCGTCCACCAGAATGATATCCAGTATTTGTAGTGATACACCAACTAGAAAAATTATGTTTCCGGATTGGGTTATCTTTCCTCTTTCGGACCTTTGGTTACGGGTGTGTGCCATGTTTCCGAATTAGGATATCCTTCCGCCTTTCTTCGGACCTTTGGTTACGAATGTGTGCCATGTTTCCGATTAGAGGTTACTCGACCTTTGGTTACGAGTGTGTGCCATGTTTTGAGTCTTGGATACGATTGGTATATCGTTTGTCGAATCGGGTGACGTCCATCCCGAGAGTCTGGATCCAGGTTTAGACTAGGACCGTATTATGATCGTCGTCCTACCAAGAGGTGGGAGTCTAGATGGTTTGTCTTGAGTTCATACTAAGTATATGTCTTACACTTGTTGAGTCGTGTCAATATGAGTTGGTTAACTTGGTTGTTCTATTTCCTTGATTGCATTTTCATTCTAACCTACCATGCCTATTCCATTAAGAAAGTACTATACCTATCTCATCTTGATTATTCATTATATCTCCTTGTTCTTTATTGTTCATATATGATGCATGATTAATATGTTTAATTAAGTGTTTGTTACTTGCATTTCGACATATTGTGGCTGGGAGAACGTTGAGTTACTCCCCACTGACTGTGGCGTTCATGTTTACATGAATGACAGGTGGTGAAGATGCTTATGTGGGGAAGACGTGTGGGCTAGCGAGAACTAACCCTTGGACCTTAGTTTCTAGTATAGAAACCCTTTTATATGTTTATTCGTGGGATATCTTTTTCCCGTTTTCTAGACTTTGGTTGTAATAACCTAAGTCTGCCTATTATTGTTTTGGTTTTATTTCATTAGTGGCACCCGCGTGCTAATCTTTAACTAGTATTTTAAAAGTTTTTAAAATCTCATAAATTTCCGCTTTAATTTATTAGTTATATTTTCCGCTTATTCGCGGGGTGTCACAGTTGGTATCAGAGCATATGTTGCTCCCGACGCACACACGTGTACCCCAAATTTAAATGTGAACTTCACCTTGAATAATGAATGAGAGATGGGTAGAATTAAGGACCTAAGGTGGTAGTCTGTAGTGTGTTTTTTCTTTGTTAGGTTCTAACATGTTTGTTGATTGTCATTTAATATCTGTTGTGCCTTTGGATCATGACCGTGAATTTACAATGTGGTGATCAAGATTTGGTGCCTATTGCTGAGAATTGAAGATTTGTTCAACCTTTGAAAAATGCTTCTACTTCCTCGAAGATGTTTCTCATTCTTTGAATACCTTGCCCTGTTCTTTACTTCTAATGCTTATTCCTTCTTCTAAACTCTCTTCCGTTTTACTTTGAAAGCTACTCTTGTACTCCTAACTTGGTCTTTGTTCCTTGCTTATCCTCCCTTAATGCCTTTTGATGGTACTCTTTCTTTTGAGGAATGTTGACCTTGGTTGGAAAATTTGACTTCTGTGGAGTTTGTTTGTGTTTGACCCTTAAACCTGGTTTTGAGAGGATTTGATGTTGGAAAGACTTAGGTAGTGTAATGAGACATACTTGATGGTTCTTATACCTAGATCCTTGATAAAGTGAGTATATTTGATTGGTGGTTTTTGTGTGTCAAGTGTGAGTTGCATTGGTTTCTAAGGTTATAGAACCTGGCTTTGTTGTTTATGTTTGGGATATCCACAATGCCCGCACTTCCTCCACCGAACCACCCGTCGCCGGAATTTCCAACATCAAGTATTTTGAACTTTGCCACCAATACCGCCACTCACCGTCTTGTTCAGGTTATGGCTTCTCAGACCACTGACGGTGACGACGACGATGATTATGATGTCGCCTTCATAAATCTAGGATTACGGCATCCATTTTACGCAGGCTCTTTTCCTAATTCAACTCAATCGCCAAACTCGATCACCCTATGTTGCGACCATCGGTCTACTAGTGGTGCAAGGTAGTTTGACGTCGTTGTGGGCCGATTGACCATGGTATTTTGCCGATGAAAGAACTACAACATCCGGCGAGGGTTTCGTCGGATTTCCGATAGTAGAACAATGGTGTTAATTGATGCGTGGAAGAGGGAGGGTATGATATAAGATTGATGGGTTTGTTGTACCAGCCGTTGGATTATCTTTAATCTAATGGTTATAAGTCGTTCTCACCGTTCTCACCGAGTAGTCGTTCTCACCGGATCCTGCCTATATATATATAGAATTAGGATCACATGAGTCCACCCTATCTTTTTGAGTCCAGTGAGTCCACTTATATATCACACGTTGTACACAAAAATATCACGTTGTTTTTTACAAAAAAAAAAAAAAAAAAAAAAAAAAAAAACTTTTTTTTTTAAAAAAAAAAAAAAAGATTTAAACTGTGATATTGTTTAGTATAACCTGTGATATTGTATATGAGTTTTGTGAGTTCAGTAAAGGAGTATCACAAGTTATACAAAACAATATCACAATTTACGATAAATAATATCACTGGTTGTACTAAACAATATCACGAGTTATACTATACAATATCACACCACTGAACCTAATTTACGTGCAGCAAATTGTTCAGCCTCTCTCTTGCTTAAGATGCATTCATAAGCAAGTTTGGCTGCATCTTGCTCAGCTTCTCTAAGGCGTCGAAAGGTAGACTTAGATGTATACTCCACTCCATCCACATAGACTGCCGTCCTGAACTTGGGTGCATGTTGAAACCCCTCATTAGTTGTTCAATAAGCCGGGAATGGCTGACACTGCTTTTGCGTATACTCTTGCAATTTGTTCTTGTACATGCCTATATCTGCCAAATTAACAACAAATTAAAACTTCCATCATCTTTGACTCATCACTTTGACTTCAATTGAAATGATTAACACAAAATTTAATATTAACGGATAGAAACTTACTAGCAAATGTGGAATGAGATGAAGGATTGTTGGCCATGCTTTCGTCGTATGTTAACTCCAACTCTGTAATTAATAAAGTTTCACGTCAAATATATTGTTATGGCCTTATTTTGGTACTTAGCTACGATATTAAGTGAATTCAATGTCTAACATTTTCTCTTCTGTTGTGATACAAGAACGAAGATCATGCCCTGTGGCAGTCGTGAGCTCTTCCTGCTGGCCTTGTTACATTCTATTCAAAGACGAAGTCGTTGGACAAATCATGGCATGTACTTGGGCTGGGTTACAATCCAAGTGTGAGCATGGTTGAGATAAGAAACGCAGCAGCCATTCATTTCAGTGGGAGCATGAAACCATGGCTAGACATTGCGATGAATCAGTACAAAGAGCTATGGACCAAGTATGTGGACAATGACATGGAATTTGTGCAGATGTGCAATTTTGGCATGTAGATGGGTATGTTTCGAACCTATGATATTGTATCCGAGTATGTGAGTCCAGTAAAATAGTATCACAACTTATAGTCTTATACGAATATACAAAACAATATCACACCTTATAATAAATAATATCACTGGTTGTACTAAACAATATCACGAGTTAAACTATACAATATCCCATCACTAAACTTAATTTCGCCTTTGACCCCGTTTGACTTTAGTGGTAAATAGTTATTAGGAAAGCTCAAGGATAATAGTTATTAGGAAAGAGTCCAGTTCTATGTTTTTAAACGTTGCCTTCGTGCTTCAAATTTATGGAGGTAAAGACTTAGTTTTCATTTTGGCATTTTCCAGGATACAGTGAAGTCTATCATTACTGACCAACTTCAATGGCCCAGAGGATTATTGTCCCCATTAGCAATCCCGTTAATACTAGGTACTTACTTGAGTTACATCTGTTTACGTTCTTATTAAGTACTCCGTATTTAATTCACAGATCCGACAGGTTAATCTACTGAGGTCGAAACTTTAGGACTGTAAGTCTGTCTTATCCGTTTCCGGAATCAAGATACCGATATTAATACAGAGAAGCACACTTGTGACAGTGAAGGTTTACCAACTTTAATAGATGATTCATTCAATGAATAAAAATGATTCTTCCATGAAAACTGGTAAAAATTGATCCATTTTCATTGCCACTTTGTCGTTGCATTCGGCATTGGCTTCTTGATGTCCGTTGAGCATCTATAGTCTGCTTTTCTGAGATGTATACATCATCAGACCTTGATGGAGATTCTTGTCTTGCAATTAGTGAGCATTTAAGTCTAATTATGATCAAATTTGCAGAATCAAATACAAGGAGAAAAAAGAAGATCAAATTTGAGTTGTATATTTGGGTGTACTTGTATGAACACGAAAGATGACAGGGGGGTAAGATGAAACATACGATGGGTCCCTCTTCAACCGTCCTGTCTTTCTCTCATCTTATAACCCACAGGCGAGGCTGCGACAAGTCTTCGTTGATCTAACAGTTCCTATATTAGTGTAAGTTCGTGATATTCTTGTATATAGCGTGTGATACATAAGTGCACTCACGGGACTCAAATATTTAGGTGGACTCACCGGATCTTGCCTCTATATATATATATATATATATATATATATATATATATATATATATATATATATATATATATATATATATATATATATATATATATATATATATATATATATATCATAATGGTTGATTGATTAACTCGCATCGATCTTTTATGGGAGTATATGATTATTTGGCATGAGTTCATCTAATCATTCGTTTGTATTGTGTTTTTTTTTTTTCATACCCTCCAATTATTCAATATTCGTCTCTGACTCTGTTGTTGATACAATTTGAGAATTTGAGGTAATTTGGCCAACCTCTCTTCGATTTCCCCCAATATTTATATAGTAGTTATGTATATCCTTCAACTTGCAGGCATGAAATTTAGAACACCATCATTTTGTTAATTTTAATAGTAGTTGCTTCTCCTAAATTTTTCTATTTTTTCAGGTTCCCATGTCTTTCAAGTTGCGGAAAAGTTCAGTAGCAATGTCGTGGGAGTTGGAATGATTAACTGGGCTAATTGAGCGGACCAAACATCATCTTTCATAGATGAAGAAATGTAGGACCAAAATAACTGGTGATTAATGTTGTTGTATACCGAACGACTCTTATAGGGGCGGATAAAGAATCTTCGAAGAGATGCGATTACTGTAAATTATTTTGGTGATCCCTTCAGAAGTCGCATGAAAAGTCCTATAGAAAAGAAATAATGGTCTTAATAGTTAATATTGACTACTAAAGTTCTAGACTTTAATAAGTCTGGCTGAAGACGGGTTACATTACAAGCTGAAAACGGTGTAAAATGTGGTCCATTTAAGACGAAAATGTAACCATTTTTAGAGAAAAAATTACCAGAACAATTTTCTAAGCTATAACAGTTTGTCATTAAAATAGTTACATTTGTCGTTAAAATGACGGCATTTGACTTGTCTTCAACTTGTGACGAAAGTATCCATCTTCAACGAGAACTTGTGTATGAACTTATAGGTGAATATGTTGTATCTGATTATTTTGACTTAATTTGTAACTCATGGTATTTATTTTCTCCACAATTTCATTTTTTTTATTATGGCTAGAGTACAATTTAATTATATGTGAAATTATTAACATATAATGACATAAGTATAAATTAAACATGGTGTTATGGATGGCTAGACCTAAGATATGAGTGACAGGTGAAAACATGATATGTGAAAGGGATTTAAGAGCATGAACAATACAGAGGATATGATTCTCTCATTTTTTCTTTCACCTTCTCATTTTTTAACACATCATTTTCTCTATGACTCACCAGTCACCACTATTTCCACTATCTGTATCCTCTTTTTATATATTTTTGACCACAATTGTGAGGATCCTCTTATCCATCCTCTACCCAGCATTTATTTGCATTTCGTTTCACCTTCTAACAAAAGAAAAAAAATTAAAAGAATTATGGTGGAAATAACATTAAATGGTTGGTTGATGGGCACTAGGGCCAAGGTTCATTTTCCTCTAAAATTAGAGGAAGTAACATCTTCCTCTTACTAAGAAGACATTAAACATAAGTTTTACAATAAAGAGGATGTCCTTTTAGAAGAGAGAAAGTGCTAAGAGGCGGGATCATCATCTCTACTGTACATGCTCTAAGCATGGCTTCACGATTAATTGTGATGCTAATTTGAAAAAAAAAATTATGATCATTTAAATATGTAAAATATTATAGTGATTAAAAAAATATATTTGCTTAAAGACAATTAAATGCTATAGAATTTTTTGTACTCTCTGTGTTCCACTCATTTATTTATCTTTACTGTAAATACAAGGAAAGAATAGACGGCTATTTGTTGTGGTTATTAATGGATCACAAGTGCGTAGTAATGATGTGGAAAATCGAATTATCCATTAGAAGCATTTACTAAACATGAAATGGTAACAAATGAATGAGACATCATAAATGAAATAGCTAAATAAATAATCGAGAAATATGGATTAATTGCATTTATTTGTATATATTTCCTACAGTAAGTTGACTATACAATCAATTGTACTAGTTATATAATAGAACCCGAACTTTATAATGTATTTACTTGAGTTTAGGCCTACAGGTCACAAGCTTTATTTGAAAGAATCCAAATTTCATTAGAAAAATACTGAATTTAAAAAAATTATCATGAAGCTCAAAAATAATATATACAAGCTCAATTAGATTTTATCTTTTTACATTAAAAAATTAAAATATAAATCAAAAATTATAAAAGCTCGAAAAGAATATACATAAACTCAGTTAGATTGGTTATGGTTATACAATGCTCTTGAACAACCAGTTTTATAATAGTATTTGTGTATTTTCTTCGTTATATAAATCACCTTATATAAGACGGTGTATATTTAAACTAACTAATATATTGTTCTAACTTTAAAATTTAATACTTATTTAGACACATTATCAATACATGTCCGTGCAACTTTGCACGGGTCCTAAACTAGTTAATTTGTATTTCATCAATGCGCCAGAACCCATTTGAGTAATTGGTTGAAATAAACCCGACTCGATACCATCATATAATCTTGCAGCTACCGCTAACTATGACTTTGGGTGAATAGACAAGTCATATTGTTTGAGGGGTTGTGTGAAATTGGTGGCTTTTGAATTTTGGAGGACCTCAGTCTGATGGCAAACTCCGCGGTAGTTTCAGTACCGCTTACATTGTCAAGGCTTCTTTGATGGAATGAGATACATGAATAACCCACCAAAACTGGGTACTGCGTACACACACTTGTATGGTCATTCCAATAATTTGGATTGTGGTGTGGTGGTGGGCTTGATGGATCATGGTGGACTGGTGGATATATAAAATACCAGGCCTGATACACATGGTATTACTATAATAAAAACTCCTAAAAGACGTCATCTAAGTCAGAATCACATTTCTAAATTAACCTTACATTTATACCCACCATGTCCCTTGACAGATGGTTTTATTTAGGTTTTTGTTTGGTAATTATACTTTGATTGTGAGTGAGTATGTGGACTCTAAGAAATTGCATCAGATATTGTTGGATTCGGCTGACGAGTTTAAAAGGTTGGGTGGTATTGATGAGGAGGATGATTTTGGTAGGATTTTGCCCATCTATGTCTTTGATTTGGATTATAATATGTTATTGATGCATGATCGGTTTCATCAGTCTGTCGCATTTAAGGATATGGTGATTGCGATTAGGACGACGAATACTCAAACTGTGAGCGATTATAGTTGCAACGGGAAACATGTTTTTACCTTGACCGGGGAGCTTGAGAGGCCTTTTATTGGCTTCATTTTGCAGAGTATGTATGGAGTTTCGCCTACTCATATTATGTGGAGCCCAGGCTATAATAGCACTCTGGTTGACTATACTTGGAGTGTGGGACACACTCCCTTCGGACCCTCCTCAGAAATGTCATCGTTGTCGTTTAGTCAGAAGCATGCTGCCCGGAGGAATTTTTTGTTAACCTCGATGAATTACAGTGTTAACAGTACAGTGAAGGTGCTTGAATCTGTCAAGGGACATGGTGGGTATCAGAAGCTCTTGAAGAGTCACCAAGATGCTGGTTTTTTTGCTAAATATAATAGGCAGTTTGATGCTAATGGGTTTAAAACCCATATCTCGAGTGTCACCGGCCACTCAATGACTTAACTAGCGGCAACTTGTGTATAACATTGGTAGCGTATTCTTAAGATTGTTATTTATTCTTAAATGTATCATTTATTGTCTGCTTGTCATTTCTTCAGTTGCAAGAAAGCTTGGAGAATGAGATGAAGGTTCTTGATGAGTTGTATATGATTTTTGATAACATGATGGATAAACTTGGGGGTTCTGAGATGGATGACAGGTATGTTTGTAATGTGTAAGGACGGTTTAATGAGCATGTTTATATGGTATTAGCGAAATACTGAGTGCATTGTGTACTTTATTCTTCGGGAAAATACGCAGTGGGATGTGCAGTTGGCAAAAAAATGCAAGGATTTGCAAAGAAATATCGTGTCGATTCTGACAACGTGTTTAGCGGGTCGTAAAATGGTGGAACATGAACTCATGAAATGCATATCAGAGAATGTTCTAGGGTAAGATAAGACGGATCTCCAGTTTATGGCCTAGTTATAGGGTGACGATTGTTGGAGTATGTGTCCTCGACAATAATGCGATCACATGTTTAAATCTCATATTAAGAATACATAAGGGATTGTAACATTTTATTGTCAACTGATCCACATTAATCGGTAATGATTGGCTGACTAGAGTTTGACATTACTGTCGTATGACGGTGGTGATCAGTTGATCCTTAAGGTCATACCTTTAGGGAAACATTCTTAATTGATTAATTAATTAATTAATTGTATGAATATACAAGTTAATTAATTCCTTAAAATTGAACAAATGATTTTGTGAGTGATAATACGTATTTTATTGTAATTTGATTAAATAAGATTTGTACTAAGTAATTAAATTGTTTTATTACTTAAGGTTTATTTATTGTTTATGAAACAATTAAAATAAAGAATGAATTGTTTATTATAAATACAAGTAGTTGTGATTTATAATTCTATGACCCATTTTAAGTAATTGTAATTTTGAATTACTAGTTAATTTTTGTATGTGATTTATTTTGTTAATATAATGATTTTTAATTTGTTAAAAATGCATTATTTAATTAACATGTCTAGTAACATGTCCAATGTGTCACATTACACAAATTGACATGTTGACAAACTTAAAATGGACCCATTTTATATGGATGTGCCGAGTTAATAGAGGGTTTAGGGGTTAGTTGTGTTTTGATTATTTAATTAAATGGAAACATAATCATAACCTACTAATGATAGGTTTGCATGCCTAAACTCTTTAAAAGAGTAACTAGCAAAGTTATTGGGCACTCTTCCCTTCCTACCCACCCGGCCAACCTAATCAATTAGAAGAGTTTTTCTCTTCTAAAATTATTATTCATTTTTATATAAGCTTCTTACATGAAGAAGAACTTATCTCTCTAGTTTTGTTGTTGAACAAAATAATAAAATCTCACATTATCTCTAATATTATTCTCTCAATACTAGAAGTAGTATACTAATAATATTAGTAATATTTAAGGACACAAATATTAATTTCTAGTAACAAAATTAATATTTGTATTAAGAGTGTCTCCTTGGTACAAATCCTTGAGGAGTAGATCTTGCTAATAGATCTAGGGTTTTCGGGCATTTGGATTATTCTTAAGAAGACTAACTTGGTAGGAGACCAACTTAGTATAAACTAATCTCGGCCCTCCTTGTAAGAATGACTAAATTTATTCTCTTTTATTTATATTTTTATGCATGTATAAGTTCCTTTTAGTTTATGACTAAACTAATAAACACTTAGTTATTAGACGGGTCTAATAAAAGATTAATGAATCTTACAATTGGTATCAGAGCAAGAGTTGTTGCATGCATAATCAGTTATTGTTTTTCCGAGTTAATATGTTAACATATAAAACTTAAAATTTGTAATTTATGAAGATAAATGTCACAAAAATTTTGCATGTTAAACATTCTGGTCTTAAATTGATTTTATGTCATTTTGATGTTTATGGTAATTTAATTGCTCTTTAAAATGTTTATTAGTATTTATTTACATTTTATTCTATAAAATGACAATTAAAATGCTAAAATTAGTTAGACTATGATCCTGACCATAAAACTTTTACACGACTTCTCATATATATTTTACACATTGTATGTAAAATTTCATATAAAATGGTTTTATATAGCATGATTTATGATTTTTACATGATAAAATCGATTAAATAGAGGTATTTATGTTAAAAATGGTCAGACTTTGTTCCTGCCCATAAAAATTTAGTATATTGTCACATGCAATATTTACACACTGTATGTAAATTTTGAGATCAAATGGTTTCATTTTGCATGATTTATGATTTTTAGATGTAAAAATCAAATAAATAGTGACTATTTTAGCAAAAATAGCTAAAATAAATTTTATGGCATGAAATTTTTTCTCAAAGTTGTATATGTGATATGAACATCAGATCTAAAGTTGTATGTCAAATTTCTTTTAAATTTGAATGGTTATTAATTTTTATGGGTTATAAATTGATAAATAGCAACTTTAATAGTCACTAATAGAAAAATTCGACTTTTGGGCTTAAAATTTGTCATTTACAGGTTCTAGGACCTTGTTAAGAATATTCAAAATTTTAATTTTGATTTATTGTATAATTTTTTATTTAATTTGGAATTAAAAGGTTAAAATTAAATTTTTATGCGATTTATTTGTGAAATAAATTAATATTAACTAAAGGGCGAATTTTATTAAAATTTTGGAATGTTTGGAATTTTCCAGTATATACAAAATTATGATTTCAAATTTTTCGAATTTTTATGTCTTTTTGGGAATTATTTCCTTATTATTATGAATAATAGTGATTAAAGAGCAATTATATAATATCAAGTTTAATTATTGTCAAATATTTAGTGAAGACTAAATTTTGAGTCCTAATATGGTTGGATAATTAACTTGGACATAGATTTGATTTATGTAATATTGTGTGATTTTATAAGGTTATATGTCACACTAATCCACAAACCGGAACGAATATACGATATTAGCTTAAATAGGGCGATTTGGCACATCACATGGCATGTTTCATACATATATTAATGCTGCATTTTTAGTATGATTGTCATATTTTATTTTATATAATTTTTGAATTATGTAATTTGTACTTAGTATGGCCTTAGTTTTTAATTGGTATTTCCCGAAATGAATGAGGATATCGATTCGGTTGTAATAAATGTGATCTCGTATCACTTTTATTTTATTTAGTTTTGTTTTTATTTTTATATTGTATAAAGTATAAAAGCTATGTAATTTATTTATTCTGGAGTTCCTTGAAAACGGTGCCATTCAAGAAGGCGGTCCAACAAAGACGGTATTGCCTTGGAGTGCGTGCCAATGTGCCATATGAAGTTCAAGGGACCAAAGGAGTTTGGTTTCCGAATTTGTAAATAGTTTATTAGATTTACTATTTTAGGAAGACCATACTAGGATTTTATTGTTTTTGCTTTGCATTTATTTTATATGTTTGCATGCATAGCCAAATCGCCATAACTACACATGCATATCTATTTATCGAGTCATCGACCTTGTCAATTATAATTATCGTAGTTCACCGCTTTAGTTCACTTAAAACGAGATAGATAATATATTGACAAGACCTCTCACTAAATAATAATTGAGAATTAGCCTTATCAAATAGTAGAACCATGAGTCCCAATTTCATAAAGAAGTAGGCTCAGCTCACCGGGGTACTAAACTTGTTACGTTGGGTAAGTGGGTAGTAAATTGTTATTACATCGAAATTTGGATTAAGCTCAACGGAAGTATTCGTGACCATAGTCGCATGTGTTCCGGGCTAAAGATAAATATTAGAGTAATTTTATCGACCGAGAGTTCTAGAAGTAGAATCGATTAAAGAGTTAATCCACCGAGTTATATTGATAAGGGATGAATCGGCTCACCGTACCCGAGTTAATATGAATTTGGATCTCGGGATCATTTATAATAGTTGGGTAGAGGTCACTATATAAATGCTTAAAACTTGTTTAAAATGTTTACAAGTATTATTATTACTGATACGTGCATTTTATATAGTCTTTTTGGCCTATTTATGCACGTATTTCTATGCTAATATCGTAGTTTATTGCTACGAAATGCCCCGAATATGCTACTTTAGTTTATTTTGTCTTAATTGCAGGAATGCACCAGAAAGTAGTGAAATCAAGCCTTTTACCGTCCGTTTAGCATGCATTTGGAGGAAGAGTGAATTTGGAGCGGGAATGTAGCTATTTTGAGATGCGCAAAGAAGAAAGATAGCTAGGCGAGCAAGGGAAGAACTTCAAATTGCTATTGACTAATTTGGAGAGCCATATCTCGAGTTCTACAACAGATATTCAGGAGATTCCAACTGGAAATGAAAGCTTGCCCTCTTAGCTTTCCAACGCCACCAGAATCGCCCTGTTTGGCCAAGTAACGAAGAAATGGAAGCCGTTTGAAGTTCAGTGCGCAAAGTAGGAAATTGTTGCTGGAAAGTACTCGATCGAGTACAATTTTACTCGATCGAGTCTTTTTTCTACTCGATCGAGTAGTTGCTTTTTTTGACTTACTCGATCAAGTAGATTTTATACTCGATCGAGTGGTTTAAGCTTTAGTTTACTCGATCGAGTGGTTTTAAATCACTCGATCGAGTGGTTTCTCTTACGGGCTTGGGCTTTTAGCTTAAATCCGTCATTAGATTGAATAAAATCCTATTTTTCTTATAAATAGGAAGGGGAGACGTCAATTGTAACTCTCCCACAGACATCACACGTTACGTTTTCTTCTTGTTACTGTTGAATACTATTTTTTCTCTCCTATTTTCCGGATCCTTTTCTACTGTAACTTCTTTTTCTCCCTTTTCTTCTTAATTTATTTAACGTTATTTGTTCTTTCCCTCTTCTGTCTTGCTCCTTATTTATCTATGTCTAGCTAAATACCTCAGCTAGGATTAGGTGATTCAATAGACCAATGTTAGTTGCTAATTAGGTTATTAGATCTGTCGTTGTAGTTGTAGTCTATGTTGTTAATCGCTGCTTTAACTGTATCCTGCTAGTTGAGTCGACGCAATTTGTAACACCCCCTCATACCAAGGTGCCTTACCAGGACCACCCTACCATGAGAATGCGTTACCATCTCGGTTGCCCGAGGTTAGTACATATCAAAAGCGTCTGAACTGAGCACATTTATTAAAGTAATGTAAATAACAAAGTTTACAACATCCAAAACCAAATACCGTCTAATGAAATACAACTTCGAAGTCTTAATAATAAAAGAAACTCGCTAAGACTCCGACGGTGATGCTATGACTCATGGTGGCAAATCTCCCAAGATAATCCCCAAGCTCTCACTAGCAAAACCTGTCAAGCCTGCTCACCATCCCCGAATGGATCACCGCAGATTCCACAAACAACAATGGGGTCAGTATTATGCAACAAACAAGACAAACAAATGCAATACTCGTCTGATCATCATCAACTCCCAATCACCCTGTCTCACATAGTAACCGACTACACACTAAAGTGTGTAGCCCTGCCAGATTACCCATCGCAACAGGTAATCCTCGCCGCCAGTGGGTGACCGCAGCCGATCCCACCTAGTCCAGCTCCTCACGAGCGACAACGATCCCTGTCCCTTAATGTGCACATCCCCTCCCGTGGCGGGTTCCACGGAGGGCGAACTAGGGTGTGAAGCCACTCCCGCAAGTGACTCCACCATAATCACAATCACATGACATTACTGTCATCTCAATCCCCTCACACCAACACTGTCACAACAATCTCCATATTACGATGATCAATAGACAACGATAATTACAACAACATGTCATGTAAAGCACAGTAAACTGAGTAGGGAAACCCTACCTTAGCAATCACAGCTGTAAGCAACACGGACAATCAAAAAGGCTCCTCTACGAAGTCTTATCCTATACAATGATCATACAACACAATTACACTTTGTACAATTCCCAACATCCCCTTCCATATAAATGTATAGCAACCCGAAACGATGCAATAATTACAAAGATGTACTTACCAACAGTGCAACAAGAACTTATACGCAAGAATCACCGCAATTATCCACACAAAGATGCCACGAAATGCTCAAAGGAATGATTAGGGAATGATTTGGGTATGATTGAGGTAACGTAGAAATGATAACGCTGTGAAAAGTGATATTAGAAACTGACGCGGAAATATAAAATACCCTAATCACTCCTTAATCAAACCGTCGAAATATAACTTCGCCAAACCGGACACTCGGTCGAGTGCAACAACACTCGGCCGAGTGTCCAATACTCGGTCGAGTATTCACTATACTCGGCCGAGTATTCCTCGGCAGAACCGAAATAACACACACTAAGAGCACTACTCGGCCGAGTAGGCTCTACTCGGTCGAGTAGGCTCCAAAGAAGATCCGTAGTGTTACAATCTTTCCCCCTAAAAAGAAGTTCGTCCCGAAGTTCACACTCTACTACACACAAGCACAACCCACGACACAAGACTCTAACAATCACATGAGACAACTCCAAGAAACTACACAAGCATCACAACAAGTTACCCAAAACGCATCTCCCGACACGAATCAAACAAAGCAAAGAAAACACAAAACACTATCGCGACCATCTCCTACCCTCCTAAAAAGACAACGGTTACGTCCCCGTAACCAAACATACCTGATCAAAAAGGTTAGGAAAGCGGTCTCGCATAGCTTCCTCGGGTTCCCATGTGGCTTCCTCGACATTATGATTAGACCAAAGGACCTTGAGTAAGACCGTCTCACCATTCCGGGTCTTACGAACCTTGCGATCAAGAATCTCCTTAGGAATCTCAGCATAGGACAAAGATTCATCAAGTTCGATGTTCTCCATCTCAAGGACGTGCGACTGATCACTCACATATTTCCGGAGTTGAGACACATGAAAAACATTGTGCACTCTATCCAAAGCTGGTGGTAAAGCTAACCTGTAGGCTACCTCGCCAACACGGTCCAGAATTTCATAAGGACCTATAAACTTTTGGCTTAACTTACCCTTCTTCCCAAACCTCATAACACCCCGCATAGGGGACACTTTCAAAAGCACCTTGTCACCTACCGCGAACTCAATGTCCCTGCGGTGTAAGTCGGCGTAGCTCTTCTGACGATCTTGAGCTGCTCTCATCTTTTGGCGAATCAACTGGATTTGCTCAACCATATCTTGAACCAATTGTGGCCCTAAGACCCTTTGTCTCGGAACTATCATCCCAACAAACCGGACTTCGGCATTTCCGGCCATACAAAGCTTCAAAAGGTGCCATCCCAATGCTTGTATGATAACTATTATTGTATGAAAACTCGATCAAATCAAGTCTGTCTTCCCAATCGCCTCCAAAGTCCATAACACATGCCCTTAGCATGTCTTCTAAGGTCTTGATGGTCCGTTCGTCTCGACCATCGGTTCTTGGGATGAAAAGTGTACTCATCTTCAATGTTGTACCCATCAACTCTTGCAGTTCTCGCCAAAACTTTGATATGAACCTCGCATCACGATCGGAAACAATATCTTTCGGAATACCATGTAACCGAACCACATGCTTTCGGTAACCCAATGCAAGCTGCATCTTAGACCAAGTATCCTTCATGGGGACGAAATGGGCTGATTTGGTTAGCCGATCCACAATCACCCAAATCATGTTGTTACCTTGCTGTGACCTAGGTAACCCCACAATAAAGTCCATGGAGATCGACTCCCACTTCCACTCAGGCACTGTCAGAGACTGAATCTTACCTTGAGGTCTCCTTTGTTCACCTTTGACCCTTTGACAGGTCAAACATCTAGCCACAAACTCAGCTACGTCTCTCTTCATGTTCGGCCACCAAAAAGTCTTCTTAAGGTCTCTGTAAATTTTATCACCACCCGGGTGAACTGAATAAGGAGTGCAATGAGCCTCAGACAAGATCATTCTCCTCAATTCTGCATCGTCAGGAACACACCATCTCCCATCAAAACGAACACTCCCATCTGGATGTATAGAGAACCTGGAAGCTGCTCCACTCTCTACCTTTGACTTCCACTCCTGGATCTTAGGATCAAGCTCTTGCTTACTTTTGATGTTTTCATACAACTCTGGCTCGATCGTCAAATCCCCGATGGTACTCCCTTCCCGAATCATAAAGATCCCCAATCTAGACATCTCATCTCTCAACTTCAGCAAGGACATAGATGTACATAGCAAATGAACGCTCTTCCTACTCAAAGCATCTGCGACCACATTAGCTTTACCTTCGTGATAGATGATTTCCATATCATAATCTCCAATCAGCTCCATCCACCGCCTCTGTCGCATGTTAAGCTCCTTCTGAGTGTAGATATACTTTAGACTCTTATGATCAGAGAACACCTTAAAAGTTGCGCCATAAAGGTAGTGTCTCCAAATCTTAAGAGCGAACACAATCGCACCCTGACTCCAAATCATGAGTAGGGTAGTTCTCCTCATATTGCTTCAATCGCCTCGAAGCATAAGCTATCACTTTCCCTCCCTGCATCAAGACACAACCCAAACCGTTCTTTGAAGCGTCGGTATAGACCTCAAAGTTCTCACAACCCTCTGGCAAGGCTAGGATAGGAGCTGTGGTCAAGCGTTCTTTTAAGGTCTGAAACGCCGTTTCACAACTCTCATCCCAAACAAATCTGACTTCTTTCCTCATCAAGGATGTCATAGGCCGTGCTATGGTAGAGAAATCCTTCACAAATCTCCGGTAGTAGCCGGCAAGGCCTAAGAAACTCCGGATCTCAGCAACATTCTTCGGCGATTCCCACTTGGTAACGGCCTCAATCTTACTAGGATCCACAGATACCCCCTTCTTGGATATGACATGGCCTAGAAAAGCCACTTCCTCTAACCAGAACTCACACTTGGATAACTTGGCATAGAGCTGATTTTCTCTCAAAGTCTGCAAGACTATCCTCAAATGCTCTTCGTGCTCTTCCTTGGTCTTGGAATAAACTAGGATATCGTCGATGAAAACAACCACAAACCTATCCAAAAACGGTGTGAAGATCCGGTTCATCAAATCCATAAAAGCTGCTGGCGCATTGGTCAACCCAAAAGGCATCACTACATACTCGTAGTGCCCATAACGAGATCGGAACGCTGTTTTAGGAATGTCCTAATCCGCTATCCTCAGTTGATGATACCCCGACCTCAGATCAATCTTAGAGAACACACCAGCTCCACTTAGCTGATCGAACAAATCGCCAATCCTTGGCAACGGATACTTATTCTTCATCAGAACCCGATTGAGCTCTCTCGTAATCAATGCACAGTCTCATACTCCCATCTTTCTTCTTTACAAAAAGAACTGGAGCTCCCCACGGTGACACGCTAGGCCTGATATAACCCTTGTCTAACAACTCATGTATCTGCTTCTTCAACTCAGCCAACTCTTTAGGTGCCATACGATAAGGTGCTTTGGATATAGGACCCGTTCCCGGCTTAAGCTCCACGCTGAAATCGACATCCCTCTTGGGAGGCAAACTCGGTATTTCCTCAGGAAATACATCTTCAAATTCTTTCACCACGGAAATCTCAGAAGTTGTCGGCGGCTCTACTCGGTGATCTCTCACATGACAAAGGATTTAGGGACACTTCTTCCTTAAACATGACTTTAAAGTCATAACCGCTATAAACCTACACTTAGGCTTTACCACAAACCCTCTATAGGACACCTTAACACCCTTGGGACTCTTTAAAGACACTCTCTTCTGTCTACAATCTATCCTGGCATCATACCTACCTAGCCAATCCATCCCGACAATCACCTCAAACCCATCCTTAGGAAACTCTAACAGGTTTACTTGTAAATCTACCCCTCCAATCACCATAGATATACCCTTATATAACTTGAGACACGACACAGACTCCCCCGAAGGTATGAACACATCATCTTTTACAACCTCAAAATTGCCCAAACCCATAGACACAGCATGACTTTTAGACACAAAAGAATGCGTAGCCCCGGAATCAAACAAAACAAAGGACGGTACATTATTAACAAGAAAGGTACCGGTAACTACATGAGCATCATCCTGTGCTTCCTGCTTATCCATCATGAAGAGCTTTCCACTATTATTCTGTCCTCCACCCCGAATCAAGCATTGGAGGTACTAGGCTTAGCCGCCGAATCCTGGGTGACATCTTTGTTATTCGGCGCTGGTAAGATCCACCACCACCGCGGTTGTAACCGCCCTGGTTACCCTGTCCACCTCTGTTGCCCCATGAACCTCCCGGTCGGCTACTAGCAAAACTCGGTGTCGGCCCCTGAGAGAAATTTCCTGATCGAGCTCCTGAACCATTGCCGGGCTTGTAGCTCGTGCATTCCCGCCTTTTGTGGCCTATACCACCAAAGTTGAAGCACGTAAGGTTGGTGTTGTCACTTACAGCGCGACCTCCATTCTTTCCCCATCCACGAGAACCTCCAGAGAAACCAGCTCCACTAGAGAAAGCTTTAGCATGGTTGAAATTCCCTTTCTTGTTGGTTGGCTGATTGTTGTTCCCACTATCGGCCTTCCTCTTTCTCGTAGTGATCCTCTCCTCGATCTCCCTTGAGAGATCCACCATTCTCTCAGCTTGACCCGCTCTCAGATACACTTCCTTGAGGTCAGTAGCAACCCCAGCCGGCATACGACTCACGATCTTAGCAGACAAACCCCTCTCAAAACGGAGAGCCAAACCTCTTTGCCCGAGCTGTAAATCTTCCACATAACGAGATAGCTCCATAAATCGATGATAGTAATCAGTGACTGTCATCTCCTCAGACATAGTGAAAGATTCAAAGTCGGATCTCATCTTGTGTCGGATATGCTCCGGCACAAACTGCTCTCTCATAGCACTCTTCAACCCAGACCACGGAATAGCCCCTTCCTCCTGGTAGTAAGCTCTAGCATCCTCCTTGACGTTCTGCCACCAAACTGCAGCTTCTCCTCTTAGGTAGTATACAACCTGTTCAACAATCATATCCTCGGGGCACTTAACCATTTCCATGAGAGCTTCAATCTCACGGTGCCACTTCTCGAGCAGCTTTGGTTCGCCTACCCCGTCATATGTGGGAGGGTGGAAACGAGCAATGCTGATGCTAAGCTGGGTTGCATCCATAGTCTTCTCGTTTCCTTTTCCCACATTTTTGAGAGCTTCAAGGAGAGCCTCTTGTTGCTCAATCATGCGAGCAACCTCATCAACAGACATCTCCGAAGCTTGGATCTGTGCGGGAGTTCTTTTGGGCGGCATTTTGAGCTGATAAGAAAGACAGAAACGTAAACAGATGCTCAAAATTTAACACCCTTCCGCCATAAGAACACTCGGCCGAGTATACATCATACTCGGTCGAGTAAGGATAACTCGGTCGAGTACCTTCCCAGATACTCGGTCGAGTACCGACTCCAGGGACAAACGCCAAAACACCAAAAGAACACTCGGTCGAGTGCAACAACACTCGGCCGAGTGGACGCTACTCGGTCGAGTATACTCTCATACTCGGTCGAGTTATCACTTACAGTAGCAATTGCTACTTCCTAACAAACAATACTAGGTCGAGTTTTGGCTACTCGGTCGAGTACCCCATACTCGGTCGAGTGCCTACCCTGCTCGGCCGAGTTACGCCATAAAAAGATTTACGATTCCCCTATCATGCTCACTGTTTCCGCAGCAAATACTTAAGGATTTTAAAACCACGTTAAAATCACATCAGCATGTAATGCATATATTTAACTTTAACATCATATTGTAATCATATCAACATCCAATTTGCACATATGCTAAATCCAACACCGAAATCACAACCTGTTTCATCAATAACTTATCCTATCATATCAGTTAAGAACTTCATCACACATATATGCAACTATCGACTTTTACCAACATGTATATTCACATAAGTGCACATACAAAGCCTAGTCCTCATCACACTTTCCCCCATGTTACCGGCTCGAGTTAGTAAGGGCCAATGTGCGACTCCGGGACGTCTCCCGAGTCTTTGCGGTAGCTCCAAACAACTCTCCCCGGGTTCATTTTATTTAGACTCCCTAGGTTCATTAAATTCATTTGTTTAGGTGCCGGAATCTTCGGCTCTGATACCACTTTGTAACACCCCCTCATACCAAGGTGCCTTACCAGGACCACCCTACCATGAGAATGCGTTACCATCTCGGTTGCCCGAGGTTAGTACATATCAAAAGCGTACGAATCGAGCACATTTATTAAAGTAATGTAAATAACAAAGTTTACAACATCCAAAACCAAATACCGTCTAATGAAATACAACTTCGAAGTCTTAATAATAAAAGAAACTCGCTAAGACTCCGACGGTGATGCTATGACTCATGGTGGCAAATCTCCCAAGATAATCCCCAAGCTCTCACTAGCAAAACCTGTCAAGCCTGCTCACCATCCCCGAATGGATCACCGCAGATTCCACAAACAACAATGGGGTCAGTATTATGCAACAAACAAGACAAACAAATGCAATACTCGTCTGATCATCATCAACTCCCAATCACCCTGTCTCACATAGTAACCGACTACACACTAAAGTGTGTAGCCCTGCCAGATTACCCATCGCAATAGGTAATCCTCGCCGCCAGTGGGTGACCGCAGCCGATCCCACCTAGTCCAGCTCCTCACGAGCGACAACGATCCCTGTCCCTTAATGTGCACATCCCCTCCCGTGGCGGGTTCCACGGAGGGCGAACTAGGGTGTGAAGCCACTCCCGCAAGTGACTCCACCATAATCACAATCACATGACATTACTGTCATCTCAATCCCCTCACACCAACACTGTCACAACAATCTCCATATTACGATGATCAATAGACAACGATAATTACAACAACATGTCATGTAAAGCACAGTAAACTGAGTAGGGAAACCCTATCTTAGCAATCACAGCTGTAAGCAACACGGACAATCAAAAAGGCTCCTCTACGAAGTCTTCTCCTATACAATGATCATACAACACAATTACACTTTGTACAATTCCCAACATCCCCTTCCATATAAATGTATAGCAACCCGAAACGATGCAATAATTACAAAGATGTACTTACCAACAGTGCAACAAGAACTTATACGCAAGAATCACCGCAATTATCCACACAAAGATGCCACGAAATGCTCAAAGGAATGATTAGGGAATGATTTGGGTATGATTGGGGTAACGTAGAAATGATAACTTATTTGTGAAAAGTGATATTAGAAACGACGCGGAAATATAAAAAATACCCTAATCACTCCTTAATCAAACCGTCGAAATATAACTTCGCCAAACCGGACACTCGGTCGAGTGCAACAACACTCGGCCGAGTGTCCAATACTCGGTCGAGTATTCACTATACTCGGCCGAGTATTCCTCGGCAGAACCGAAATAACACACACTAAGAGCACTACTCGGCCGAGTAGGCTCTACTCGGTCGAGTAGGCTCCAAAGAAGATCCGTAGTGTTACATAATTAGCCTTTTAATATTGGTAAACCTTGACCTGGACCGAAAGGTTGGAATAGGTGAGACCTGCAGTGAACAATAGGATGCTTTAGTGAGGGCGAAAGTTAAGCTAATAGCATTTTAGGGTGAATTGAGACCGAAAGGAGATATTCATTGCCCCTTAGACCGTCACATCGACTAATTTGTGACCGTAGCTGCAATTAACTGACGTTTATTGATGACCCGAAATCCTAGTTCCTCTCCCTTATTGTTAATTTCTTCTGCCTTCATTTCTCTTTCCCTTAGTCTCCTTAGTTTAGTCAAAACAATCAAAACCCTCATAGTGACATTAAACAGACCGAATTAAACAGATAATTAGCAAAATAGCCTCCCTGTGGAGATCGACCCTACTTACTGCTAGCTATTAGTTAGTCGTATTTAG
The DNA here is from genome assembly GCF_048544455.1 of Silene latifolia. Classification (NCBI taxonomy): domain Eukaryota; kingdom Viridiplantae; phylum Streptophyta; class Magnoliopsida; order Caryophyllales; family Caryophyllaceae; genus Silene; species Silene latifolia. The sequence continues at coordinate 56,208,996 of NC_133536.1, forward strand.
GAATTTATTTTTGGTACTGAAACGACGGTATCAAATTTTGGCGCCGTTGCCGGGGAGGCGACGCTTTTATCTGTTTTATTTTGTTTGTCTTTCGCCTCAAGGGAAGACTAAGTACATTGAGGCTGTTCTTATCTTTTTCTTTAGTGCTGTTTTGATAGGCCTATAGGTTTATTAGACAGGCTACTGAGGGAGATTATCGAAGGCAAGGCTTGAGTACCTTCGATCCCTCTTGCCAAGATGACATCTGTCTCCCGACTAATCGCTCAGTTTGAAGCCCAATCTGAAAAACCTGCTAGTTGGGAAAGGAAGAAATCTTGGGGATGTGGTAATTACTGCACTTCTCCTACGCCACATCCACCCTATCAATGGCCACCGCAACAAGATCCTCCTGATATACAAGAAGAAGAGGTGCGGAGTGAAATCTTTGTTAGAGATACTTGCCTCCAAAAGGCAAGAGCATGATAGACGGTTTTTCGCGCACATTGATGAGCTCGAGTCTATAATAGCTCAGTTAGCAGCTGAGTCTGATAGTTGGCAACCAGAAGAGGTATACTTTACTGAGAGCGGTTTTTCCCATGAAGAACCCTTGTTGCCCAATGCTGAGGATGATCTTTATGACTCGGATGACGAATTTCTATCATATTTCAATAGCATACACGAAGATTTCACACAGACAGGAAGAATCACTCGATCGAGTGACTTATATTAGTCGATCGAGTGAATTTCCAGAAGAAAGTTCTCGATCGAGTGATATTTCTACTCGATTGAGTGAAAATCAGGAAGGAAATGGTCGATCGAGCAACAATTCTACTCGATCGACTGAACTGGCCAGCGAGAGCATTGATTCATCATGTGGATTTGTTTTGGATGACGATTTTGATGATGATAATTGATACGGTGAATCTCCCCTATTCAAAGCCGAGTCGGATGCACAAGAGGCTGCGATTTACGGGACGATATCCACTGAGGAGGGTGACGAAGAGGCAACTGAGTCGGTGATTGCTCCTAGCGCGGAAGAGGTAATATATTCCTTTGTTAATGATTCCGTCAATGAGAGCAACCAACCCGAGGTAGTAAACGATAATTTATTTATTGTTTGTTTAAATAGTAAATTGCCTCGTTTAACTAACGCTGCACATTCTAATGCTTTGCCCCTTCCCAGTAAGTCGAATAATTTAACGATTTTCCGCCGTCCTTATCATTTCAATATTGTTAATATGAAACGGGACCTTATTTTGTCGTCTATTGCTCCCGCGCTCCTATATTTTGTGGATAAATTTAGGAGCTCTCATAGGAAATTTGTTAGACTTAAACAGTTGAACATTTTTATTTCCTATATTTTTATTCCACTATGGTGCTACTTATGCTTTTTTGTAGCACATGCGCAGATGTATGATTTAATGCTGCGCGCTTTGAGCTGTTTTGATTATAACTGATTAGAGAGGCTCGAAGAAAAGAAGGTCGAGCTGGGACCTGACTGAAGCTAGCGCTATCCGGGAGGCAACCCGGAGATTTATTTTTTATTTATTTCATTTCAGTTTTAATAATTGGTCTTCGTACCATAGACTATATTAGTATGCTTGCTTTGTTAGTTTTGCGGGCTGTTTTTATTGCGTCTTTGCAGGAATTCCTAAGGATCACTCGATCGAGTACTTTTTGTACTCGATAGAGGGCTTTTTCCGCTGTTTTACTCGATCGAGCACTCTTATTCCACTCGATCGAGCACCTGCAAAGAGAGAACTACTCGATCGACCACTATTCCTTCGATCGAGCTGTTTTGGATGCCCTTTGACTTGGATTCGCTTCTGTGACGATGTTTCGAAGCTATTAGTGACCTCCCACGTTGCTGGCTGGTTTGGGGAGGTCCCTTATTCGCGCAATCTTGTAAGCTTTCTGCATTTACTCTCTTTCTCCTTTAGTTTGCATTTCCTTTCCATGTTTTGGTACAATGGGGGCATTGTACAGTTTGGTTTGGGGAGGTTATGCATCCATATCTGTGTCTGCATATTGTTTTTATTTGCATTTCTGTTATCACATTTAATTTATGTATGCATTGTCTTTTATTCCTAAAATTTAAAATCCCATAAAAATTGAAAAATTGTCAAAAATTAAAAAAATTTCACGTTTATTTTAGAATATAGGTTGAGTCGGAACGGTAGATTTCAATGATGAAATTGCACTATAATTGTCTTTTTGCTTAAGCCTTGCATGAACTATTATCTTTTTAGCTTTGTCTTTTGCAAATCTATGAGTTTATGTTAAAATTTAGCTGAACGAATAGACTTGACCTGAAATTTTGGCAACCTATTATAATTTCTAAGATTTAGAGCCTTATAAACTGGTGTCATTTATGACCAGTTTCATGTAGGATTGTGAGTAGTTACTCCTTGCATATCATGTGTCATCAATTTGCACGTATATGAAATTCAATTGCTTTTTGCCTACATACATTCGGGTTAGTGGTTGGTGTCACATGCAGGGAGGTGCTTACAATTTCCCTTTCTTTCATTTTTACCCATTTAACTCCACATTAGCCAAATTTGCCTGTTGACCCTTAACTACATCCAAATTTAGCCTGCCTTGTCAAGCTAGTTTAGATTGTTTTTGCGGTATATTTTTCATTATGCCAAATTTGGTTCATATCATATCGGTTCGGAGTTGGTAATTTATGAAGAGAAGGAGGATAAGAAAAAAAAGACGTGAAAAATGAAAAAAGAGAAATCGAAAAAAATCAGAAAAAGAAGAAAAAAAACGTGAACAAAACAAAAAAAGATTTCGAAAAAAAAGAAACAAGAAAGAAAAAAATAGAAAAAATCAGAAAAGAAAAAAAAAGATGTTGTTGTGATCGGTTTCGCTCCTACGCTTTATCTATATCTTTTGAGGAGTTAGTTCAGTTCGGTTTGGTGAGTTTTGTGCCAAATGAAGGGCACTCGTGCTTAAATCTATAATTGAGTTGGAAACGGATATGTCTCATATGGTTCTGTTTAGGTACTAGTTTGATCACCTATACATCCACATTCCCATAAATGTTTTGCCTTTTCTTACCCATTGCCTCACTTTACCATACTTTTGTAAGCCCTCGGCTGTGATAGGACCTTGTTTGGTTGGAATGTGTGTACGGTAGCTAGAATTGTCTATCATATTAGTTGCATGCATGTTTATGTGGGTCGTAGTCTAGGTGAGCGACTATCTTTCTTTCTCTCTTACATATATATGTTCACCCTTTGCTTCATGAGAGAAGAGTGACGCGTGAGAGTCCATTATTAAAGGTCTTACAAGGTCGACGGTTCAGCTTTATTATAAACATCCTATAACTCATTTGCATTTGACTGTTTAGCTATAAGTGTTAGTTTGCTTGCATTAAACTGGCTTAAGTGGGCATTTGTAGCTAGCTCCGAGTTATCTTCTCCGTTCCATTAGTTTGCATTTAGTTTACTCGAGGACGAGTAAATGTTTGGTTTAGGGAGATTTGATACGTGCATTTTTTATAGTCTTTTTGGCCTATTTATGCACGTATTTGTATGCTAATATCGTAGTTTATTGCTACGAAATGCCCCGAATATGCTACTTTGGTTTATTTTGTCTTAATTGCAGGAATGAACCAGAAAGTAGTGAAATCAAGCCTTTTACCATCCGTTTAGCATGCATTTGGAGGAAGAGTGAATTTGGAGCGGGAATGTAGCTATTTTGAGATGCGCAAAGAAGAAAGATAGCTAGGCGAGCAAGGGAAAAACTTTAAATTGCTAGTGCCTACTTTGGAGAGCCATATCTCGAGTTCTACAACAGATATTCAGGTGAATCCAATTGGAAATGAAATCTTGTCCTCTTACTTTCCAACGCCACCGGAATCGCCCTGTTTGGCCAAGTAACGAAGAAATGGCAGCCGTTTAAAGTTCAGTGCGCAAAGCAGGAAATTGTTGCTGGAAAGTACTCGATCGAGTACAATTTTACTCGATCTAGTCCTTTTTCTACTCGATCGAGTAGTTGCCTTTTTTGATTTACTCGATCGAGTAGATTTTCTACTCGATCGAGTGGTTTAAGCTTTAGTTTACTCGATCGAGTGGTTTTAAATCACTCGATCGAGTGGTTTCTCTTACGAGCTTGGGCTTTTAGCTTAAATCCGTCATTAGGTTGAATAAAATCCTATTTTTCTTATAAATAGGAAGGGGAGACGTCAATTGTAACTCTCCCACAGACATCACATGTTACTTTTTCCTCTTGTTACTGTTGAATACTATTTTTTCTCTCCTATTTTCCGGATCCTTTTCTACTGTAACTTCTTTTTCTCCCTTTTCTCCTTAATTTATTTAATGTTATTTGTTCTTTCCCTCTTCTCTCTTGCTCCTTATTTATCTATGTCTAGCTAAATACCTCTGCTATGATTAGGTGATTCAATAGACCAATGTTAGTTGCTAATTAGGTTATTAGATCTGTCGTTGTAGTTGTAGTCTATGTTGTTAATCGCTGCTTTAACTGTATCCTGCTAGTTGAGTCGACATAATTAGCCTTTTAATATTGGTAAACCTTGACCTGGACCGAAAGGTTGGAATAGGTGAGACCTGCAGTGAACAATAGGATGCTTTAGTGAGGGCGAAAGTTAAGCTAATAGCATTTTAGGGTGAATTGAGACCGAAAGGAGATATTCATTGCAACTTAGACCGTCACATCGACTGATTTGTGACCGTAGCTGCAATTAACTGACGTTTATTGATGACCCGAAATCCTAGTTCCTCTCCCTTATTGTTAATTTCTTCTGCCTTCATTTCTCTTTCCCTTAGTCTCCTTAGTTTGGTCAAAACAATCAAAACCCTCATAGTGACATTAGACAGACCGAATTAAACAGATAATTAGCAAAATAGCCTCCCTGTGGAGATCGACCCTACTTACTGCTAGCTATTAGTTAGTCGTACTTAGGAATTTATTTTTGGTACTGAAACGACGGTATCAATTACAATAGATGTTTATTAATTCCTTCACTTTTAATTTTTTAGTCAAATTTGTTGTCTCCATTGCAATAGTAACTCCACATTCATCCGCAACCACTAGCACGAACACTCTCACCAATGTTTCATGGTTCCGATCCTTCATGGATCGTTGTAAATTAGAAAAGAGTGGGTCCAATTTCGCCGATTGGGACGCACAACTTCGCTTGGCCGCGGAGGGTGACGATAAGATTTTTTACCTTAACGAGGCCTCTCCAGCCGCACCTAATACAAGGTCTAGCCCCACTGCTAGGCAAGCGTATGAGACTTACCAAAAGGAGTCGGCCGCGATCAAAAATGTGTTGATCTTCTGTTGAACCATATAGCTTATATGTTTATGTTTTGATGATGTCAAGGTGCTTTACATTCCATATACTTGTTGCCAGTAATCGTTTGTTAAGTGGTTTAGAATTAACCTATTACGAGCAACATAGAAGATTGTGATAGTTGCATGAGAAGTTCAAGCCTTCGTTCAAGATCAAACGGTTCAAGATTCATTCAATAATTATGTGAAGACCAAGTTCGTCTAAAGAATAATCAAGCTTGGATGATGACGTAGCCTATACTCAAAGATCTCCTTGAATATTAGAATAGTATAGGTGATTATCTCGTAATGGTAATCAAGAATGAGTTTCTTGAATTAGTAAAGTTATAGCTTTGCAGCTATAACATTACTAGTAAAAGAGCTCAATGTTATAGCTCTCCTACTATAACATTGAGATGCTGAGTTTTTATACACGACTTATAATTGTTTCGAAAATTGTTTTATAATTGTTTAAAGTTTATTTTAAATGTTTTGATGAAAGTATTTATATAATAAAGCCCGGTTTAGTGAGGAGTCCGGCTTTGTATTGGACGTTAGTTAGTAGTTGTAATGGATCAACTTATGAGTTGGACTTTGCTACTAATTAGGGTTTCAACATAGCCTTTCTTAAAACCTAAATTCTAATCATATATTAAGACTAGGGTTTGCACGAGTCACGAGGCATATGAGCCGTGACATCTCGTGTTACCTAGGGTATATTAGGTAAAGATTTTATTCTATAATAATATCTTTACATATCTCATGTATCCTACTTAATATATTTTTTTTCTTGTTTTAGGAAATCTTATCATAATCTTAGAATTTATAGTAAAGATAATATTTGAATAGATTATATTCTATCTTTTGGAATATTCTTTATTATCTTTTAAGGCTTTTAGGAAAGAGATAATAAGAAGATATGATTTACTTCTATAGCTTATTATTTTCGACTATTAGGGTTTGTACAAAACCGTGTAGCCTACTCCTTCCTTCCCTATAAATACTTTGTTATTTACAACATTTAAAATAGAGACCTTAAGCATAAAAATTAATTTCATCTTGATAGAGCAAACCGTGTGTTTTCAAAGAAAAACCGTTTTGTTATTTTGAAAGGTCGTGTGTTTTAAAACTCGCATACTTGTTCTTATTTTATCGTCATAAGATAATAGTGCTTAGTTGATTTCTTAACTTGTTCATTAACGTGAACCTTTGTTAGAATCATTAGTGCTTTCTTATTAGCGTAAGTTAGTCACTCGAGTATTTAACGGTACTCATTGAGTTACAGCTAGAGTTAGTTGTATGAGTTGGGTTAGTAAATTTGTAATCCGTAGAAAGGTACTAAATTTATTAATCGATAATAGTGGACGTAGGTTTCGACTTGTGAAACAGAACCACTTCAAAAACCGTGTGTCTCTTCGTTCTTTTGCTTGCTTCGCCTATTTCGTTTACTTTCGTTAGTTGATTAGTTAAAGTTTAATCAATAAACTTTAAATAATAAACTACATATACATTATCGAAAAAGCTTTAAAAAGTTTTAAATCCTCAATTCACCCCCCCCCCTCTTGAGTATTTTGGATCAATAGACTCTTCATCTTCTCTATGGAGGCCGAACTCCAAAGGAGTGCTATAAAGATTAGCACCGCCTGTGAGATCTATACGAAGCTTGTGACCATGTTTTCACAAGCTCCGGGCATCATTCAATATGAAGCGGCATCCGCATTCTTTGATCTTAACATTAAGGAGGGACAAAAAGTTAGCCCTCATGTGCTCAAGTTGATGGAGCATGTTGAGACCTTACAAATGCAAAAAGTAGAGATTCCCGAAGAACTCATCATTGATCGAATTCTTCATTCCTTAAAGAAGGTTAAGGCATATGTTCAATTCAGGGTGAATTTTAATATGCAAAACTTGAAAGTGTCCCTCGATGAATAGCACAAAATGCTTGTGCAAGCCGAGAGAGACATGGGGCTAAGTTTTAGCACCACCAAGGATGTGCTCAACATTAATCATAAGAGCAAAGGGAATTTCAAGGAAGGTGGCAACAAGGGAAAGAAGCAAACTCCTTACAAGAACAAAGGAAAAGCTTGTGAAGCTAGCTCCTCTAAGCCAAAGAAGGGTGCCCTGTCCGGGGACAAATGCCACTATTGTAATTTGTAATGGTGTTGGGCATTGGAAGAGAAATTGTCCTAAGTACCTTGGCGATATCAAAGCTGGAAAAGTTATTCTAGTAGGTAAATAACTATCCCTATCTTTTATGTTTCGATCTCAACTTTGGTATTTTGATACAAGTTGTGATATTTACCCCTTTTTATTGTAATTAGGGCATCCAAGCAAGGACAAGGGAAAAGAAAAGCAAGCTTAGAAGATCTTGAGGGAAGCTAGATGTAGCCGCCCATGATGCTAAGATCGATGGAAGCTTGGCTTTATTTTGTTTTGTCTCTATTTCATGTTGTATTTTGAAACTTTAGAACTATTTTGATTTACTCGTTCGACTTGGAAATTTGGTTGTTTCCTTAAACAATGGTTGTATTTTGGAAATTGGTGACTTGGTTTGCAACCCAAGTCACTTATTTTATCGTATCATTTGTTCTAAAATTTGTCATCATACACTACTTGCATCAAGAAACATAAGATTATCGACTTAAATTGATCAAATAGACAATTGTAATGATTGAGTCATTATATGTCCATAAGCTATGAATTCGATTCTCCTTATGCCATTGTGAACAAATGTCACAACTTACTTATATAAGATCAATTATGAAGTTATGATTGAGTTGTTGAACTCACACAAGGGAACGTTGCCAACCTTATTTGATACACCTATCAAAATTAAATCACCTAGTCTATATTATCCTTTTAATATGTCTCGATTATATCACTATTAAGTTGATGTACTACGTTTTTCCTCCTTCCCCATCACTATTAAGTTGTTTTGTGGCTCAAAAGCTATCTTTGGAGAAAAAGGACATTTTTGCTAAAGATAGAGTGAGAGTGAATTTAGCAACAAACTCTTCGCATAGAGGAGACCAAAAGAAGATGTTCTTGAGGAAAATACGAGAGGAGACCAAAAGAAGATGTTCTTGAGGAAACTACGTGAGGAGACCAAAAGAAGATGTTTTTGAGGGAACTACATAAGGAGACCAAAAGAAGATGTTCTTGGATTGTAAGATTTTGATCGATGGAGGGATATAACTAGAGATTTTAAAATTCGACATTTTACTTAAGAGCCTTATGAAACTAAAATGGTATCTATACAAGTAAATGGGTTTATTTGGGGTTGTTGAGACCAATCCAAAGTAAATGAAAAATTATGATTAAGAGTTGCATAGAGAGACATGTTGATGTCTACGAAAGCTAAGTTAATTGTTAGCTATGCTAAAGAGTCAAAATCATTGCTATACTTCATTATGGAAATAAGTAAGTTATTAAGACCACTTTTCAAAATGGGTATTTTGAAAGGGATATGTGAATGACATATATGGTTTTAACTAACACTTAGAGAAGCAATGATTATTTCAACTCATAAAATGTTTCGAATAAGTTGTCAAAAACGAAACATGTGGAATTGAGTGGGAGTCGGTGATAGTCAGTTTTAGACATGAAGTTTAGTGGGAGAAATCATCCTTCATGAATTGCATAACATATTACTCATTGGGAATGACGAGCATATACTGTCTTTTATAAAAAAGTATTTAGGTTTTCAATTCTGGATGATAATGGACATTATGCAAATCTATTATAACATGGAATGTTGGATTGGCACTTAGATAGGTATCTTATGTTGATAATGATCCTTCATCTTGAAGAAATCAACCAATTAAGTAGGTTATTCATGTCGATGAATATTGAATTACCATGATCAAATAGACAATTGTAATGATTGAGTCATTATATGTCCATAAGCTATGAATTCGATTCTCCTTATGCCATTGTGAACAAATGTCACAACTTACTTATATAAAATAAATTATGAAGTTATGATTGAGTTGTTGAACACACACAAGGTAACGTTGCCAACCTTATTTGATACACCTATCAAAATTAAATCACCTAGTCTATATTATCCTTTTAATATGTCTCGATTATATCACTATTAAGTTGATGTACTACGTTTTTCCTCCTTCTCCATCACTATTAAGTTGTTTTGTGGCTCAAAAGCTATCTTTGGAGAAAAAGGACATTTTTGCTAAAGATAGAGTGGGAGTGAATTTAGCCACAAACTCTTCGCATAGAGGAGACCAAAAGAAGATGTTCTTGAGGAAACTACGAGAAGAGACCAAAAGAAGATGTTCTTGAGGAAACTACGTGAGGAGACCAAAAGAAGATGTTCTTGAGGGAACTACGTGAGGAGACCAAAAGAAGATGTTCTTGGATTGTAAGATTTTGATCGATGGAGGGATATAACTACAGATTTTAAAATTCGACATTTTACTTAAGAGCCTTATGAAACTAAAATGGTATCTATGCAAGTAAATGGGTTTATTTGGGTTGTTGAGACCAATCCAAAGTAAATGAAAAATTATGATTAAGAGTTGCATAGAGGGCATGTTGATGTCTACGAAAGCTAAGTTAATTGTTAGCTATGCTAAAGACTTAAAATCATTGCTATACTTCATTATGGAAATAAGTAAGTTATTAAGACCACTTTTCAAAATGGGTATTTTGAAAGGGATATGTGAATGACATATATGGTTTTAACTAACACTTAGAGAAGCAATGATTATTTCAATTCATAAAATGTTTCGAATAAGTTGTCAAAAACGAAACATGTGGAATTGAGTGGGAGTCGGTGATAGTCATGTTTAGACATGAAGTTTAGTGGGAGAAATCATCCTTCATGAATTGCATAACATATTACTCATTGGGAATGACGAGCATATACTGTTTTTCATAAAAAAGTATTTAGGTTTTCAATTCTGGATGATAATGGACATTATGCAAATCTATTATAACATGGAATGTTGGATTGGCACTTAGATAGGTATCTTATGTTTATAATGATCCTTCATCTTGAAGAAATCAACCAATTAAGTAGGTTATTCATGTCGATGAATATTGAATTACCATGATCAAATAGACAATTGTAATGATTGAGTCATTATATGTCCATAAGCTATGAATTCGATTCTCCTTATGCCATTGTGAATAAATGTCACAACTTAGTTATATAAGATCAATTATGAAGTTATGATTGAGTTGTTGAACTCACACAAGGTAACGTTGCCAACCTTATTTGATACACCTATCAAAATTAAATCACCTAGTCTATATTATCCTTTTAATATGTCTCGATTATATCACTATTAAGTTGATGTACTACGTTTTTCCTCCTTCTCCATCACTATTAAGTTGTTTTGTGGCTCAAAAGCTATCTTTGGAGAAAAAGGACATTTTTGCTAAAGATAGAGTGGGAGTGAATTTAGCCACAAACTCTTCGCATAGAGGAGACCAAAAGAAGATGTTCTTGAGGAAACTACGAGAGGAGACCAAAAGAAGATGTTCTTGAGGAAACTACGTGAGGAGACCAAAAGAAGATGTTCTTGAGGGAACTACGTGAGGAGACCAAAAGAAGATGTTCTTGGATTGTAAGATTTTGATCGATGGAGGTATATAACTACAGATTTTAAAATTCGACATTTTACTTAAGAGCCTTATGAAACTAAAATGGTATCTATGCAAGTAAATGGGTTTATTTGGGTTGTTAAGACCAATCCAAAGTAAATGAAAAATTATGATTAAGAGTTGCATAGAGAGACATGTTGATGTCTACGAAAGCTAAGTTAATTGTTAGCTATGCTAAAGACTTAAAATCATTGCTATACTTCATTATGGAAATAAGTAAGTTATTAAGACCACTTTTCAAAATGGGTATTTTGAAAGGGATATGTGAATGACATATATGGTTTTAACTAACATTTAGAGAAGCAATGATTATTTCAATTCATAAAATGTTTCGAATAAGTTGTCAAAAATGAAACATGTGGAATTGAGTGGGAGTCGGTGATAGTCATGTTTAGACATGAAGTTTAGTGGGAGAAATCATCCTTCATGAATTGCATAACATATTACTCATTGGGAATGACGAGCATATACTGTCTTTTATAAAAAAGTATTTAGGTTTTCAATTCTGGATGATAATGGACATTATGCAAATCTATTATAACATGGGATGTTGGATTGGCACTTAGATAGTTATCTTATGTTGATAATGATCCTTCATCTTGAAGAAATCAACCAATTAAGTAGGTTATTCATGTCGATGAATATTGAATTACCATGATAGAGTCATGGTTATTTACCGAACCTAAGAACTGTTGTCTACATGAATTGATTGCTAATGTTTCCGCCATTAGTATAATCATATATGCCATAATGCACATGTCCGAGATGAATTACATGTTTGGAGCATGATAAGTCGATAACATACTAATCCATATGAGAGTCATTGGTAAGCCTTAAGGAACCGTCATGAATTCTCAAGGAGAACTAATGATCAGTTCTATAGTTTGGAAGAGAAACAAGTTGTGTGTTAAGAAGTTACACAAACTCAAGTTTCCAAACTCATTTGAATTTGTGAAAATCCTAGGCAGATTATTGACATAATGAGTTAGAGACTAGAAAAGTCTATTTTATTGTCATCCATGCATTGCAAGATTCTACAAAATGAACCTAAGTATGTGTGATTATGTGGTGAACTTTAAAACTACAAGTAGTGTTGTCCACCGAAACCCACATCACAAGTTATGTGATAACAGTAAGAGTTTCTTTTAAGCTAAAAGAACCTATGTCTAGCTATTCATTATGGAGCCTAATGAGTCCTTAGATAGTATGTCCGCAAGGTTTTCAAGTATAATAAATGAATTAAAAAACCTAGGTAGGAAATTCTGTACCGAGGACATTGCTAGAAAGGTTCTTAGGAGCATTACTAAGAAGTGGCGTGCTACGGTCACAGCAATGGAGGAATCACGAGATCTTGAAACCCTATCCTATCAAGAACTCATTGGTGCTCTCATGGCCCATGAAATTACTCTTAATAAAGATGACGCTGAACCAAGTCGTAATAAGAGTATGGCCTTAAAGAGCGAAGAAGTTGACTCTGAACTAGAGGATGAAACTGTCTTGTTTGCACGACGCTTTAAAAATAAGATATTTCGAAATAAACAAACAAAATCGTCCTATAACAACAATAACAACAAGTCATTCAACAAAAAGGTTAATGACTCAAAGTCGTCTTTCGCAAATAGAGGTTGCTTCAAGTGTGGAGAATCTGGTCATATGATCAAGGATTGTCCAACATGGGAGAAGATAAAGGACAAGACAAAACGTGAGAATACAAAGAGAGAATTCAAGCAAGTTATGATGGCTTCGTGTTGGGGAGACCTTGACTCAGAAGATGACGAGGAATCTGAAGACGACGAAGTAGCAAACCTCTGTCTCAGCAGTGTTAGTCTTGACTGAAGAGTCTATTGATCCAAAATACTCAAGAGGGGGGGGGGGTGAATTGAGGATTTAAAACTTTATGAAAGCTTTTTCTTTTGTGTGAATGTAATTGATTATTTAAAGTTTATCGATTAAACTTTAACTAATCAACTAATGATTGTAAGCAAAGTAAATGAAAGAACGAAAGAAGAAGAGACACACGGATTTTTGAAGTGGTTTAGTTTCACAAGTCGAAACCTACGTCCACTATTCTCGATTAATAAATTTAGTACCTTTCTCCGGATTACAAATTTACTAACCCAACTCGTACAACTAACTCTAGCTGTAACTCAATGAGTACCGTTAAATACTCGAGTGACTAACTTACGCTAATAAGAAAGCACTAATGATTCTTGCAAAGGTTCACGTTAATGAACAAGTAAGAAATCAAATAAGCACTATTATCTTATAACGATAACAATAAGAACGAATGCACAAGTTTATAATTCACACGACCTTTTTCGAAAATAAACAAAACGGTTTTTCTTGCTTTAAAACACGGTTTTTGTTTTGTGAAAATATATGAAAGTTATGCTCAAAGGTCTTAACTTTAATGATGTAAAGTATGGAGTATTTATAGCAAAAGAGGAGCAAGGGTTTCGGTTTTGCCAAAAACCCTAAGTGCCGTGTGGAAGCCTTGTAAAGCAAGAAAAGAATTAGGTTAAATCTTTCCTTAATTCTTTTCCAAGACTTGCCTTAATAAATAATATTTCCTATCTCAACAACTCACCAATATCTTGGAGATTAGGAAAGATAATATAAGGAGATAAAGAAATCTCTAACAAATATTATCCTAATACCTTAACCCTTATCCAAGCAAAGATTTATTGTGCAATAAGGAAAGTACTATTCACGTTTACTATTCACGCGGCACTGTTCACGGGTACTATTCACACAGCACTATTCATCCCTAATATTTTTATAAGATATAAAGGAATAAATCAAATAATAAAGAGATAATAAATCTCTTACCAAATATTATTTTAAAGATTTACTCAATCTTTTCCTTCTATCTTTACAAAAATAATATCTTATAAGTTAGGAAAGAATAAATCAAAATAATATAAAAGAGATATTAAATCTCTAATCAAATATTATAAAGATTTACACAAAACTCTAACTTGTACAAAGAGTCATCGTGTAAGAGAAAGAAACGACTCATAAGCCCATTCCTCTTTCACGAAACCCTAGGTAAGATAAATTAGGTTTAGGGTATTATAGAGTATGTAGAAACTAGAAACCCTAATTAGCAAGATGTCTCAACTCATAAGTTGATTCAATCATAATTACTAATTATAAGCTCATAGTAGAACCATACTCAATATTAAAATAAGCTCCCTTGTAAAATAAATACTTTTACTAAAACATTTAAAACGGTTTTCCAAAAACAATTTAAAAACTATTTTGTCGTGTGTTTTATAAACTTCACATCTCAATGTTATAGTAGAAGAGCTATAACATTGAGCTCTTTAACAAGTAATGTTATGGCTGTGAAGCTATAACTTTACCAATTTAAGAAGCGCATTCTTACGTTACCATTACGAGACAATCACCTACGCTATTCTAATCTTCGTTAGGAGATCTTCGAGTGTAGGCTACTTCATTATCCAAGCTTGATCAATCTTTAATTGAGCTTCATCTTCTCATGAATGCTTGAACAATTCTTCCATTATCTTTAATATCTTGATCCTTGATTGAGGGCATGATCATGATATGTTCTTGTATACTTCCGTCATAATTCTTTAATACTTGCGATTAGTAAGTCCAATCTAAAAGACTAAACAAACAATTACGCGCAACGAGTATATAAAGTATAAAGCACTCTTGACATCATCAAAACATAAACATATATTCTATATGGTTCAACAAATTCCCCCTTTTTGATGATGGCAAGTCTCCTAAAATTGTGACTAAGTATGTAGTTCCCCCTCAATATAATACCGTTATCTTTATATATAAAGATCAACACAAGATCAAGACAATTTTTCAAAAACCGAAACTTAAGGACTTTAAGAGACAATTGGTCTTGACAAGGAGCAAGCTTAGGCAAATACTAGATCATGGTTATTTCTTCCCCCTCTTGACATCATCGAAAAGACGAGAACAGATATAAAACAACTAGAATGATATCAACCGAGGCAAGAAATATATATTAATCAAAGCACATATTATAGTATAAGAACGATTTCAACATAAGCAAGCTCTAAATATAGAGTGTGTAATACAAACCGAGATGAATAGAGATTTTGTAGGAGAGAAGAGAATTAGTCACTCACCTAACTACGACCTACAAAAGCATGCATGCAATCTAACATGATAGATATCTCTAGTAACCGTACAGATACACTCCAACCAATCGAGATCCAAAACACATGCCGAGGACTTACATATGAATGTGAGGTGAGGTAATTGGGTAAGAAGGGGCAAAATAATTTGGATATGTGGAGGTAAAAGCCAAGCTAGCACCGATCACAACCAAAGGTAACCATATTCCACTTTCCAACCCAACATAAAGGATGATACACCATGCCAAGTATGGCACAAACTCACTCACATCAACAAGTTCTTCTCCTCAAGTAATATGGAATGATAATAATAGGAGTAATAAGAGATTTTTATCTTTCCATTTTGTTTTATATAGTATCATTTTTCTCCTTTTTTTTTTTTGTATTTTTCTCATTTTTTTTTTTTTTTTGTTTCATTCCATCATTTTCTTCTTCCTTCCAATATCCATCACAAAAGCAACAAAATTGACCACAACAAGACTTCCAAACTTACCAACAAGACTAGCTTGACAAGGGTAGGCCATATGGAATGTAGTTGAATAAATAGGTCAAAATAAGGCAAATTTGGCTAATGTGAGGTTAGTAGGTAAAACGTAAAGGAAGGGTTGCCTCTCCACACGTGTAACCACCACAAACCCGAGTGTATACAGGTAATAAGAGACAAATTTCATGCTTATGCAATTTGATGTTACATGCCATGTAAGGAGTACTACTCACATCCTAAATGAAACCAATCATGAATGTCATTGGTTTATGAATCTCTAAACCTTAGAATGTATATGTGATGAACAAGAGTTATGGTTTGTATACAACACAAAATATAACAGACTAGCAAATGGAATATTCACATAAGATAATAAAATACTATATCAGAATGTACTTGCAACGGAAAATACGAACACAGTCATATAATCTCATCTTAACTAGCCAGTCATACGGTTAGGAAATAATTATGATAGTTTAGGTGCCACCGATTAAACCAATTTCCAACCGTAAAGTCTCAAAACGTTCTCTAGCTAATGATTTTGTCAAAATGTCAGCCCATTGTTTTTCAGTACTACAAAATTCAAGTTTTATATTCCCCTTCTCAACATGGTCTCTAATAAAATGGTGTCTTATTTCAATGTGTTTGGTACGAGAATGTTGTGCGGGATTTTTAGAGATTATTATCGCACTAGTATTATCACATAAAATAGGAATACATCCTACGTCAACACCATAATCACGTAATTGTTGCTTAAGCCATAAAAGTTGAGTACATACCAGTCCTGCAGCAATATATTCGGCTTCAGCAGTTGAGAGAGCAACCGAATTTTGTTTCTTCGATCCCCACGTGATGATACACGGTCCGACAAATGTGGCGACACCCGACGTGCTTTTCCTATCTAGAAAACATCCCGCGTAGTCGGCATCGGAATAACCGATTAAATCAAAATTGCACTCCATTGGATACCATAGGTATAAGTTGGCCGTTCCAATTAAATAACGCAAAATTCGTTTTACGGCCGTCATATGCGATTCTTTGGGAGACGATTGATATCTCGCACAAACGCATACGCTAAACATAATATCGGGTCTACTTGCGGTCAAATATAACAGTGACCCAATCATCCCACGGTAAGTAGTCTCATCAACTGATTTACCGTTTTCATCCAATGTCAATTTCTTGTTCTCGACCATTGGAGTAGGCATAGCATGTGAATTTTCCATTCCAAATTTCCGAATCAACTCCTTGATATATTTCTGTTGATGGATCTTAATGCCTTCATCTGTTTGTTGTATTTGCAGACCTAGGAAGAATTTTAATTCTCCCATCATACTCATCTCGAACTCGGAAGTCATCAACTCAGAAAAGTATTTGCATAGACTTCGGTTGGTCGATCCAAAGATGATATCATCGACGTATATTTGAACAACCAAAAGGTCAGAACCCTTAGTTTTTAGAAATAGGGTTTTGTCGACGGATCCTCTACTAAATCCACTGTCAAGTAGAAACTTAGATAATCGATCGTACCAAGCCCTAGGTGCTTACTTCAATCCGTATAGGGCTTTATCCAATTTGAACACGTGATCCTCAAATTTCATATTCTTAAAACCAGGGGGTTGTTCAACGAAGACTTCTTCTTGTAGATAACCGTTCAAGAAAGCCGTCTTGACATCCATCTGGAAGAGCTTCATTCCTTTGTGTGCGGCGAATGCAATCAGAAGTCTAATAGCTTCAAGACGTGCAACAGGTGCGAAGGTCTCGTCATAATCTATTCCTTCTTGTTGATTATATCCTTGGACCACCAATCTTGCTTTGTTTCTGACAATGACTCCGGCATCATCCAATTTGTTCCTGAAGACCCACCGAGTTCCAATGACTGTTCGATTTTTTGGTCTAGGAACTAGATGCCAAACCTTGTTTCTTTCGAACTGTTGTAACTCTTCTTGCATAGCTACAATCCAATCCGATTCAGCAAGAGCTTCATTGATGTTCTTTGGTTCGATCATAGATAGGAAAGAGTAGAAAGAGCAGAAATTGTTCAAGGAACGTCTTGTCTGGACACCCTTCTTAATATTCCCAAGAATATTGTCCATAGGGTGTGAGTTCTTGTATTTCCACTTCGTCGAAGTACTTGGTTCATCCTCGTTTTTTGAGCTTGACCCGACTTCACTTGGTTCGGAATTTGAGGAAGTTCCCCCTGAATCCAATTTGGGTGTTGTATTTGAGCCGATTATAACCTCGGACTCTACACCTTGATTTGGATTCAATGTTACAGTAACATCATCTATAACATTGTTTTGGGAGTTCTTGTCTTTAGTCAATGTTATAGTATCATCAACTATAACTTTGCCTTTTTCCTTTGAGGAACGATCAATTTCATCGTTTATTCCCTCAATCTCATTATCCTCTAATTCCAAATCCGGGGGGTCATCTCTTGTGAGACGGAAGTCGGGTTCATCCAAGTCTTCTTCCTCATCCTGTAAAGGCTTATCGAACACGTTATCTTCATCAAAGATAACATGGACACTTTCTTCAATACAGAGGGTTCTCTTATTGAAGACTTTATAAGCCTTGCTATGATCTGAGTATCCTATAAAAATCACCTCATCACTTCTAGGGTCGAATTTGCTTAAACGGTTTTTACCGTTATTATGTACAAAGCATTTACTCCCGAAACAACGAAGATGGGAGATATTCGGTTTTCGACCTCTAAGGAGTTCATAGGGGGTTTTCTTAAGGATAGGTCGGATCATAGCACGATTGTGGATGTAGCAAGAAGTGCTAATGGCTTCAGCCCAAAATTTACGAGGTAAACCACTACACAAGAGCATTGTACGTGCCATATCTTCTAAGGTTCTATTCATACGTTCAACGACACCGTTTTGTTGAGGAGTTCTTGGTGCAGAAAAGTTATGTCCTACACCATTAACTCGACAATATTCTATAAAGGTTTGATTGTCAAATTCGGTGCCATGATCCGTACGAATAGATACTAGATTAGTCTTATATTTATTTTGAACACGTTTTATAAGACAATCAAATTCATCAAAAGTTTCATCTTTTGAATGAAGAAAGATAGGCCATACATACCTTGAGTAGTCGTCTACAAGAACAAAGACGTACCTGGATCCTCCTCTACTTCTTACCTTCATAGGTCCACAAAGATCCATATGTACCAGTTCCAAGGCTTCATTTGTGCTCACTACTCGTTTAGGTTTGAACGATGATCTTACTTGTTTATACCTAGCACACGTGTCACACATCTTTTCTTGGTCGAACTTGATCTTAGGCAGTCCTTCAACCAAGTCCCACTTCTTGAGTTTATTCAAGGTTAGTGAGCTAATGTGACCGAACCGTTTATGCCATAGACAAGGATCATCAAGTGTAACTTTCATACATGAAAACGAGTTAGTAGGCACAGCATTTAAATCTACCATATAAACGTTCCTTTTACGGTGGCCTTCAAGAATAACGTTACTGGTTCCTTCAATAATAATGCGACAACTATCAGTATGAAAGACTACTTTGTTACCTTTGTCGCATAGTTGAGATATACTGAGCAAGTTATGCTTTAGACCATCCACAAGATAAACATCACTGATTGCGTGATCCTTAGAAATTCCAATTTTGCCAACGCCAACCACTTTTCCCTTTTTGTTATCCCCGAACGTCACTTTTTCCTCCATTGAAGGGCTTGAGTGAAAGAAATAGATTTTTGTCTCCTGTCATGTGTCTTGAACATCCACTGTCAAGATACCATTGGTTGTTTTCTTTCACTACTTCCTGCATAAAGGATTAGATACAGTTTTTAGGTACCCAAGCTAAGTTGGGTCCCTTATTATTAGTTACTCTAAATACCAAATCCTTTCGAACCCAAACACGTCTAATGACCGTTTTTCTAACTTTAGGTTTGTTTGGCTTGGGAGGAGTTCTAGGGTTAGGGTTTTCTCTAGGTCTCGGAATTTCTCTAGGTCTCGGAACTTCTCTAGGTCTCGGAACTTCTCTAGGTCTCGGAACTTCTCTAGGTCCCGGAACTTCTCTAGGTCTCTCTTGACTATTTGCCTTGTGAATAGGTTTACTGGATTGAGATTTACAAGGGCTTTGTGAGGTGCTAGGTTTCTTAGAATAGTCAAAGGCCATGTCATAGAACCAACGAAATTTGTTGTTCCTTTCTTCGTTAGGTTCATTAATGGGGGTTTCCTCATCCTCGACAACTGTGTTAACAGTTTTAGCATGTTCGGCATTTTTTCGTAAATCGTGAGCCTTTTTGACACAATTGATTTGGATATGACCCGTATGACCACAGTAATTGCAAATCAAGTATTCCGGAATATCAAAGATACTTCCTCTTTCTAAAGTCAAAATCGAAGGTGTTGATTTGCATTTAGAGTGATCTCTACGGCTATAGCACTCATGTCCCAACCCCATCTTCATATTATTGTCAGATTGTTCGGTTAGGAAGTTCAGGACTTTCGTGCTACCTTCCCATTTGTCATGTACCTTTCTAGCGTGTAGAAGAAGGTCTTTTAGGGTTTTAATTTCCTCTTGACATTTCGTGTGATCTACATCATTGTCCTTTTTAAAGTTGTCACGAAAGTCTTGGAATCGTTTGTTAAGAATGAACACAACATCGGTGTGGTGTTTCTTAACATTGATCATATCGGTCTTAGATTCTTTTAATTGCTTTGAAAGGGAATCTATCTCTTCCTTTTGATCCAAGATCACTTCTTCATTAGAATTGACCTTAGCTTCCAAAAGTTCTCTGACTTTTCTAAGTTCTAAAGTTATAGCTTCATTAGCTGTAACTTTGGCTTGAAGGTGCTTAATATTAAGCTTTAGGTCGGAAGTTATAGCTTCATTAGCTATAACTTTGGACTCTAGTTCCTTCTTTTCAGCCATAGTAGAATCTAATGTTGTAGCATTTTCTGCTATAATTTTAGACTTCAACTTCTTAGCTTTAGTCTTGAGAATATGATTCTCTTCCGCAATTTCGAGAATCTGTTCCTTTAGATCCTTTAACTCCAAATCCTGTTCGTGACACTTATCAAGAGATTGTTCAAAGAATTGAATTAAAGAACTTTTAGACAATTTCCTAACGCGTTTCTTAAGCTCAAGATAACTTACCTCTTCATCGTCATCCTCGTCTGATTCTCCAAGAAAGCAATAGTTTGAATGAGAATTTGTGCTTTCATCGTCCTTTGTCGGAGATTAGGTCAAGATCGACATCTTTGAGACAAAGATTTGCTACTTCGTCGTCTTGATTCCTCGTCATCTTCGAGTCAAGGTCTCCCCAACACGAAGCCATCATAACTTGCTTGAATTCTCTCTTTGTCTTCTCACGTTTCGTCTTGTCCTTTATTTTCTCCCATGTTGGACAATCTTTGATCATATGACCAGATTCTCCACACCTAAAGCAACCTCTATTTGCAAAGGACGACTTTGAGTCATTAACCTTCTTGTTGAATGACTTGTTGTTGTTGTTGTAGGATGATTTTGTTTGTTTATTTCGAAATATTTTATTTTTGAAACGTCGTGCAAACAAAACGGTTTCATCCTCTAATTCAGAGTCAACCTCCTCACTATTTAAGGCCATACTCTTATTACGACTTGGTTCAGCGTCATCTTTGTTAAGAGTAATTTCATGGGCCATGAGAGCACCGATAAGTTCTTGATAAGATAGGTTTTCAAGATCTCGTGATTCCTCCATTGCGGTGACTTTAGCACGCCACTTTTTAGTAAGGCTCCTAAGAACCTTTCTAGCAATGTCCTCAGTACACAGAATTTCCTACCTAGGTTTTTTAGTTCGTTTATGATGCTTGAAAACCTTGCGGACATACTATCTAAGGACTCATTAGGCTCCATGATGAATAGCTCATATTTTTGCATAAGCAAATCAATTCGGTGCTTCCTAACAATGGAAGTACCTTCATAAGCTAATTCGAGCCCGTCCCATATCTCCTTGGCCGTGGAACATGAAGAGAACCGATCAAACTCAGTGGAAGTCATTCCGTTTTGCAGAAGACTTATTGCTTTGGAGTTTTTCTCGGCTTTCTTGTAGTCGGCCTCGACATAGTCCTCTTCTTTCTTTTCATAGGTAGTGCCTTCCTCGGATGCCACAAGAATTTTATGCGGTCCGTTTTGGATAATCCTCCAGCACTCCCAATCGTGTCCTTTCACATAGTGAGTCATCATGTTTTTCCACAATCCATAATTCTTCCCATCAAAGACGGGACATTTGAGATATTTGGAATCCATTTATCACGTGATAGGCAGCGGAATATAAAACAATAAGATAAATGAAAAACAAGATAGATCAGCCTCTTTGCGGTTAGGCAATCAAGAGCACGAGGCTCTGATACCAATTGAAGAGTCTATTGATCCAAAATACTCAAGAGGGGGGGGTGAATTGAGGATTTAAAACTTTATGAAAGCTTTTTCTTTTGTGTGAATGTAATTGATTATTTAAAGTTTATCGATTAAACTTTAACTAATCAACTAATGATTGTAAGCAAAGTAAATGAAAGAACGAAAGAAGAAGAGACACACGGATTTTTGAAGTGGTTCAGTTTCACAAGTCGAAACCTACGTCCACTATTCTCGATTAATAAATTTAGTACCTTTCTCCGGATTACAAATTTACTAACCCAACTCGTACAACTAACTCTAGCTGTAACTCAATGAGTACCGTTAAATACTCGAGTGACTAACTTACGCTAATAAGAAAGCACTAATGATTCTTGCAAAGGTTCACGTTAATGAACAAGTAAGAAATCAAATAAGCACTATTATCTTATAACGATAACAATAAGAACGAATGCACAAGTTTATAATTCACACGACCTTTTTCGAAAATAAACAAAACGGTTTTTCTTGCTTTAAAACACGGTTTTTGTTTTGTGAAAATATATGAAAGTTATGCTCAAAGGTCTTAACTTTAATGATGTAAAGTATGGAGTATTTATAGCAAAAGAGGAGCAAGGGTTTCGGTTTTGCCAAAAACCCTAAGTGCCGTGTGGAAGCCTTGTAAAGCAAGAAAAGAATTAGGTTAAATCTTTCCTTAATTCTTTTCCAAGACTTGTCTTAATAAATAATATTTCCTATCTCAACAACTCACCAATATCTTGGAGATTAGGAAAGATAATATAAGGAGATAAAGAAATCTCTAACAAATATTATCCTAATACCTTAACCCTTATCCAAGCAAAGATTTATTGTGCAATAAGGAAAGTACTATTCACGTTTACTATTCACGCGGCACTGTTCACGGGTACTATTCACACAGCACTATTCATTCCTAATATTTTTATAAGATATAAAGGAATAAATCAAATAATAAAGAGATAATAAATCTCTTACCAAATATTATTTTAAAGATTTACTCAATCTTTTCCTTCTATCTTTACAAAAATAATATCTTATAAGTTAGGAAAGAATAAATCAAAATAATATAAAAGAGATATTAAATCTCTAATCAAATATTATAAAGATTTACACAAAACCCTAACTTGTACAAAGAGTCATCGTGTAAGAGAAAGAAACGACTCATAAGCCCATTCCTCTTTCACGAAACCCTAGGTAAGATAAATTAGGTTTAGGGTATTATAGAGTATGTAGAAACTAGAAACCCTAATTAGCAAGATGTCTCAACTCATAAGTTGATTCAATCATAATTACTAATTATAAGCTCATAGTAGAACCATACTCAATATTAAAATAAGCTCCCTTGTAAAATAAATACTTTTACTAAAACATTTAAAACGGTTTTCCAAAAACAATTTAAAAACTATTTTGTCGTGTGTTTTATAAACTTCACATCTCAATGTTATAGTAGAAGAGCTATAACATTGAGCTCTTTAACAAGTAATGTTATGGCTGTGAAGCTATAACTTTACCAATTTAAGAAGCGCATTCTTACGTTACCATTACGAGACAATCACCTACGCTATTCTAATCTTCGTTAGGAGATCTTCGAGTGTAGGCTACTTCATTATCCAAGCTTGATCAATCTTTAATTGAGCTTCATCTTCTCATGAATGCTTGAACAATTCTTCCATTATCTTTAATATCTTGATCCTTGATTGAGGGCATGATCATGATATGTTCTTGTATACTTCCGTCATAATTCTTTAATACTTGCGATTAGTAAGTCCAATCTAAAAGACTAAACAAACAATTACGCGCAACGAGTATATAAAGTATAAAGCACTCTTGACATCATCAAAACATAAACATATATTCTATATGGTTCAACATTGACCTAATCTCCGATAGTGACGATGAGAGCACAAATTCTCATTCAAACTATTGCTTTCTTGGAGAATCAGACGAAGATGACGATGAAGAGGTAAGTTATCTTGAGCTTAAAAAACGTGTTAGGAAATTGTCTAAAAGTGCTTTAATTGAATTCTTTGAACAATCTCTTGATAAGTGTCATGAACAGGACTTGGAATTGAAAGATCTAAAGGAACAGATTCTCGAAATCGCGGAAGAGAATCATACTCTCAAGACAAAGCTAAGAAGTTGAAATCTAAAGTTATAGCTGAGAAAGCTACAACATTAGATTCTACTATGGCTGAAAAGAAGGAATTAGAGTCCAAAGTTATAGCTAATGAAGCTATAACTTCCGACCTAAAGCTTAACATCAAGCACCTTCAAGTCAAAGTTATAGCTAATGAAGCTATAACTTTAGAACTTAGAAAAGTCAAAGAACTTTTGGAAACTAAGGTCACATCTAATGAAGTAGTGATCTTAGACCAAAAGAATGAGATAGATTCTGTTTCAAAGCAATTAAAGGAATCTAAGGCCGATATGATCAATGTTAAGAAACAACACTCCGATGTGGTTTTCCTTCTTAACAAACAATTCCAAGACTTTCGTGACAACTTTAAAAAGGACAATGATGTAGATCACACGAAATGTCAAGAGGAAATTAAAACCCTAAAAGACCTACTTCTACATGCTAGAAAGGTCCATGATAAGTGGGAAGGTAGCACAAAAGTCCTAAACTTCCTAACCGAACAATCTGACAATAATATGAAGATGTGGTTAGGACATGAGTACTACAGCCGTAGAGATCACTCTAAATGCAAATCAACACATTCGGATTTTGATTTCAGAAAAAGGAAGTATGCTGATCTTCCTGAATACCTGATTTGCAATTACTGTGGTCATACGGGTCACATCCAAATCAATTGTGTCAAAAAGGCTCATGATATACGAAAAAATGCAGAACATGCTAAAACTGTTGACACAGTTGTCGAGGATAAGGAAACCCCCACTAACGAACCTAACGAAGAAAGGAACAATAAATTCCGTTGGTTCTATGACATGGCCTTTGACTACTCTAAGAAACCTAGCACTTCTCAAAACCCTTGTCGATCTCAACCTAGTAAACCTGTTCACAAGGGAAATAGTCAAGAGAGACCTAGAGAAATTCCTAGACCTAGAGAAAACCCTAACCCTAGAACACCTCCCAAGCCAAACAAACCTAAGGTTAGGAAAATGGTCATTAGACGTGTTTGGGTTCGAAAGGATTTAGTATTTAGAGTAACTAATCATAAGGGACCCAACTTAGCTTGGGTACCTAAAAACTGTATCTAATCCTTCTGCAGGAAGAAGTGAAAGAAAACAATCAATGGTATCTTGACAGTGGATGTTCAAGACACATGACCGGAGATAAGAATCTATTTCTTTCACTCAAGCCCTTCAACGGAGGAAAAGTGACGTTCGGGGACAACAAAAAGGGAAAAGTAATCGGCGTTGGCAAAATCGGAATCTCTAAGTCTCATGCAATCAGTGACGTTTATCTCGTGGATGGTCTAAAACATAATTTGCTAAGCATATCTCAACTCTACGACAAAGGTAACAAAGTAGTTTTTCATACTGATAGTTGTCGCATTATTATAGAAGGAACTAGCAATGTTATTCTTGAAGGCCACAGAAAAAGAAATGTTTATATGGTAGATTTAAATGCTGTGCCTACTAACTCCTTTTCGTGCATGAAAGTTACATTAGATGATCCTTGTTTATGGCATAAACGTTTTGGCCACATTAGCTCACTAACCTTGAACAAACTCAAGAAGTGGGACTTGGTTGAGAGGTTACCTAAGATCAAGTTCGACTAAGTAAAGATGTGTGACACGTGTGCTAGGTGCAAACAAGTAAGATCATCGTTCAAACCGAAAAGAGTAGTAAGCACAAATCAAGCCTTGGAATTAGTACACATGGACTTATGTGGACCTATGAAGGTACGGAGTAGAGGAGGATCAAGGTATGTCTTTGTTCTTGTAGACGATTATTCAAGGTATGTATGGCCTATCTTCCTTCACTCAAAAGACGAAACTCTTGATGAATTCGACTGTCTTATGAAACGTGTTCAAAATAAATATAAGACTAATCTTGTATCTATTCGTACGGATCATGGTACCGAGTTTGATAATCAAACCTTTATAGAATATTGTAGAGTTAATGGTGTAGGGCATAAGTTTTCTGCACCAAGAACTCCTCAACAAAACGGTGTCGTTGAACGTATGAATAGAACTTTAGAAGATATGGCACGTACAATGCTCTTGTGTAGTGGTTTACCTCGTAACTTTTGGGCTAAAGCCATTAGTACTTCTTGCTGTTGGGAAATGTGTCCTCAACAATAGTGCGATCACATGATTTAAATATCATTATCAAAAATCTCATTTTAATGAATACAATTGGGAAGTAATTTTGTTCTTCACAATGGTCAACATATATCGGTAATGATTGGTCGACTAGAGTTTGACATTATCGTCGTGTGACGGTGGTGATCGTTGACCCCTAGGTCATACCTAAAGGGCAATACTCTTAATTGATTATTTAATTAATCGTATAACGTTACGAGTTAATTAAATTATTTGAAAATTGACGGACGATTTTGGAAGTAAAATTTACGTATCAAATTGAAATGTGATTAAATGAGATACGGTCTGAGTAATTGAATTGTATCATTACTCGGATGAAATAATTGTTTAATGTAACAATTAAATTTGAATGAATTGTTATAAATACAAACTGTTGTGATTTATAAACGGTAAAATATTTTGGTACAAGTAATTTTGAATTACTAAGTTGATTGTTGCATATGACGTATTTTCATTAATACGTTGATTTTTAATATGTTAAAAATACATAACTAAATATGTTACATATGACATGTGACATATTGACATTTGACAAAAATAATATGGAATCCATATTATCTTAAGTGGACCGAAATATGGAGGGATTATGGTGATTAAATTATGTTTAATAATTTAAGTGGAAACAATATGATGACACCCTACACCTAGCCTTGCATACCTATTCTCTTGGTTAGAGAATCATGCCCATGCATAGGCTAACCAATCCCTCCCCCCACCGGTTTTACCAAGAGCATTTAGGGAGTTTTTCTTCTCTAATTATTCATTCATTCACATTGATAATTTCTAGTGTTAGAAAGATAATTTTTCCTCTCTACATTTTTATGATAAATTAGAGAGATTATTTACTCCAAATCTCTTCTCCTCTACCCGGTTTTAGGAGCTAAAATACCAACTATTTTGGTTCAATTTTTCATAAGATTAATATTATACTAGATCAAATAATATTAACTAGATTAAGAGAAAGCCTTGGGTATAAAGCTTAGGGAGAGATCTTATACTTAGATCTTGTTCATCCATAAGGAAAAGCTCAAGAACAAGAGAGAAAGGTGATCTCTCTTGTGCCCAATATAACCGAAATCATCATTGTAAGGACATGATTTCTCCTCTATTTTATTATTGTTTGCATGCATAAAATCCGTTTTAATTTTATGACAAATTAATTTAGACATATATGAGTATGCTAATATGTATATGAATCTACATTTCCTTCAATTGGTTTCAGAGCCACGGTTGTTTGCATGCAAATTGGTTAAAAGTTTTTCCGAGTTATATGAATAACAAATAAAACTTGTAAAATTTGTGTTATTATGATATATCACGAAATTATTACATGCATGTTAATATTTCTGGTCCTAAAATGTTTTAGGATATTTTGGTTAATTTTTCGGATTTTTATTGTTCATATTTTACAATAATGGCATTTAAATGTGATTTTATGAGTAAAAATCTCATTTTTGGTCGAAAATTAGCTATACTTCGAATTTTAAGTTGGTTTTTGGATATGTTGTTACATATATTATTTTGAGATAACCTGTAAATTTTCATAATTTTAGGACTTGTTATGCTCGAAAAATGAATTTCTCATTATTAAATTCGGATTTAAGTGAACAATAGGTTAATATGAGTTAAATTTCGAATCTGGTCATATAAAATTAATATGTTGTCACATGCAATTTTACAAGATGTGTGTAAAATAATTGGCTATGAAGAAGTCTTTTTGCATGATTTATGAATTTTTGAAGAAAAATGGCATAAATAGTGACATTATTAGTGAAAATTAATAAAACATAATCTATGACTTAAGAAAAACGTCTAATGTTGCATTTTATTATATTTTTCAGATCTAAAATTGAAAAGTTAATGAAAATAATTTTTCCATTTTTATGATTATTTTATTAAATATCGATAAACCGCAACATTGTTTTTCCGGAAATTTTTCGAAATTTTTAACCTAAGATTTTGAACATTATGAGTGTCATGGAATTTTTCCAGAATGTTCATGAATTTAAATTTCAAATTTCAAATTTATTTGAAATTTTGTGATTTATTTGAAGTTTAATAGCTTATTTTTGTAATTTTGGTCCATTTATGAACAATTTTTTTATTAAATATGGGTTAATTATGGTCAAATTATTAGTGAAGACTATATTTTGAGTCCTAAGAGGTTAGGGTAATTAACTTATACATAAATATGAGTTTATGTATTTTTGTGATTATAAAATGTTGAAATCACGCAAATCCGTAAAAACCGAGTAATATATGATATTGGCTATTTAAAGGCGATTTAGCATAAAAATTGAGCATGTTCATACATATTATAATGCTGCATTTTTCTTTATGATTGTCATAATTTTAATTTATGTAATTTTGAATTATGTAATTTTACTTAGTATGGCCTTAGTTTTTAATTGGTATTTCCCGAAATGTATGAGAATATCGATTCGGTTGTAATTTTATTGTGATCTCGTATCACCGTTTTGTAATTTAATAGATTTATTTTATTTTAGTTACAAATGTATAATAGGAAATTATGTAATTTATTATGTAATTTTATTTATCTCGGAGTTCCCAAAGACGGATTTCTTCAAGATGGCGATACATAAAGACGGTGTTACCTCGAGATGCGTGCCACAACCGAAGTTCAAGAGACCAATGGAGTTGGTTTCCGAATATGTAATAGTTAAATAGTTTTTCTATTTTAGGAAAGGCCATACTAGGATTTTTTTTATTTTATGCTTGCATTTTATTTTATGTCACATGCATCGCTAAATCGCCATAACTAAACATGCATTATCTTTTATCGAGTTTATCGACCGTGTCAATTAGAATTATCGTAGTTCACCGCTTTAGTTCACTTAAAACGTGATAGATAATAAATTGACATGACCTCTCGCTAAAACAATCAATTGAGACATAGCCTTACCAAATAGTAGAAACCATGAAAACCTATTTCGTGAGGGAGTGCACTCGGCCACACCGGGGTACAAACCTTGTTACGTAGGGGAAGTGGGTGATGAATGTTAATCCACCGAATTCATGTTGATGAGGGATGTATCGGCCCCACCGTGCCCAAGTTAATGTGGGTTTGGATCATGGACACATTTATTCGAAATTTGGATTGAACTCAACAAAAGTATTTGATAAGGGATGTATCGGCCCCACCGTGCCCTTGTCGATGTGTTTTGGGCTATAGATAATTGTTAATGTAATATTATCGACCAAGAGTTCTAAAAGTAGAATCGATTAAACGTTAATCCACCGAGTTATATTGATAAAGGATGTATCGGCCCCACCGTGCCTAAGTCGATATGAATTTGGATCTTGGAATCATTTATCATAGTTGGGTAGAGGTCACTATGTAAATGCTATACTTGTTTACAAGTATTAATAAAACGATAAATGTTAAGTTTTCCACTATTCCGTTTTTTTTTATTGTTCTATTTCTTTACCACAATTCATATACGATATCATTTCGATTTTGATACAAATCTCCATTAAAACATCGTAACTAAAGACAAAATTTGAATTTTCTTCTAAAAACTCAAATGAACCATTGTTAAGGATCTCTTGTAAAGAGTATAGATTAAAAGTTGTTCATTATCAAACAGGTTTTTGATACTTGACTAACACATCTACTTACAATGGATTATTATTCATATACTTAATTGAATTAAGTACCTTAAAGCGATTTGGTAATTAGTTTTGTCAAGAATTCATAATTGACCAAAATAACGCAACCACCTCAATGAAAGTTTTATGACTAAAACGAACAAATGAAGAGTGATCTTCGTGAATTCATTTTTGCTTCTCAAAGCAAAGACTCATTGAATTAAGTGGGAGCGTTCTCTTAAACTGTTAAGATGAGGAAGAGGTTCAAGAAGTAAATGGAATTGATACAAGGTAATGTTAAAAGTAAAGTCATTGAGGAATGACGATACTAAACCTATCAATCGCGACCGATAAAGTTTCCATTGTCTTAAATGTTGGACACGAGAATGGAAACTACCCCAAATTTTTGAAGAATTATCAAGTTAGTTGTGGGACATCTAATGGGACCTTCTTCTTTAAATTGTTTATTTGATTAAACATAAAATTTTGCTAGTACTACTTCGTCAATATTAGAAACCAAGGGAGGTTTTCATCATTGTACTTGATACATAGGATGATTAGAATATGACGACTAGCAACAATAATATCGAGAGATAGAGTAATTGTGTACTCAATCTAGTTTTTGGATTTAAAGTTGTACTTAATTATGACTATTAAGTGCATAAACTCTAAATAAGAATATAAACTTGTTAAGATACAAAAGAGGTTTTCACCTTTGTGACCCTTTACACCATGATTTGATGTATGGCTAGCCCATCATCAAGGTGATTATATTCTAAACCAAACTAGAATGATATATCATGAAGATGATGTAAGACTCAAATTGGTAACCCAAGATTAAACCTTAAATTTTGGAATGATGAACGCAAAGAGTTATCGAGTACTCTTGAAACCATTAGATTGTTAATGGTATATGCGTATCTTGTATTCAAAGCAAGATGTCTCGTGCCTTTTGGTTAAAAAGGAGATCGAGGTTGTAAATCATCGATCCAAAATAGGTTGATCATTTTCTTTTACCAACGATTTAAGTTGACGCTAATATGTTCACTTAATAAGGTAAATAGAGAAATCTTTGAAGAATTTCAAAGAGTTCAAGGAATCACGATTTAAGTCGTGATGGGATTATCAAAGTGAAGACTTTGATATAAGCCAAAGGAAATGTGATATAGTATCACAAGTTAATCTCTCTTAGCATGCATTATGGAATAATGTGTGATTAGATAAGAAATCAAACGCTATTCGATATGGTTTGGATTTCAATCAAGTTACTTTGAGTTACTTGATTCTTTTGGGGATTTTGTCATTTTTGTCTAAATTATTTTTCCACTAAATCGAATCATATGAGATATGAAATGGTAAAAGTACCATGTTTGTAAGTTTTCACAAGAAACAAATGCTCATTTTTCTTATTATAATCACGAGTACACCGGGTTTGTGGCTCGTGAAGCTGTCTTTCTGAAATACAAGTTTATTTCTAGAAGACAGAGTGGGAGAAAATTATACAAGAGCCACAAAGAATGTTATGTCGCAAGAAACTGGTCTTTCTTGGCTACATGAGACGTTTTGTGTAAGACGTTGTTTCTTTAAAACCTAGGAGGTTAAATTCGTCACTTGTTAAAGATGATGAATTCATGCTACTTTTAAGAAAGTAAAGAGCTTATAACTTACAAAAGAAATTGGTTGATTCAAGTTGATTACTTCTAGAAAGTAATGAACATATGACTTACATAAGAGTGTTTAAGTCACAACTCAATACAAGGCTTAGAGCCATGAAAATCCGAAACAAAAGGGCTTGATTAGTGACAAAGGGTTTTGCACTAATAAAGAGATATTTCAAAGCAAGATTGGTTGCAAAGGGTTTTGCACTAATTGAAATGATTAAGTCTATTTGGATCTTCTTAGGGATTGTGTTTCATCATGAGGTTATGAAATACATAGCGAGTGAATCTAAAACCCACTTCTTCAATAGAAGGAATGTATTCAATACATGTCTTGAGTTTAGTAGATTCTTGCAATCCTAAGATAATGTAAAACTTAAGAGAGAGTCTTAAGTAGGACATCCATGAGTTAGAATCAACATTTTGATCATGTGGTAAAACATTTCTCGATAAGTCGAGAAGTTGTGTTTACACATGGAGTTTAGTGGGAGTTACGGAAGTTTTAATTAGTCTTATATGTGGATGACATATTGATCATTGCGAATGATTTAAGACTTTTGGAGTATTATAATACATCTTTAATATACGGATTTATGAAGATAAATCCACGTGATATTAGCGTCAATAAGAAGTCTTATGTTGATCAGATTCATGACCAGTTCAATTAAATTGAACATATTTGATTGGTTTCATTTACTTCCGCTGCCGAATCAATTAAAAGGAAATGATGTATAACACTTCATATGCTTTGAGCATGATGAGTTGTTTTCAAAAATCGAATTTAAGTAATCTTTACCAAGTAAGCCAGAAAGATTACCCTTAAGTGCTTGCAGAAGCATTAAGGAAGTAAAGCAAAGTGTTTATGATGCAATTTTGTGTAAAGGGTGTTACACAAGTGACAATTGACAATTGAGATTGCGCATGGTTTCCGACAAAACCATAATCAAAACACATTAGGATGGTTAAGATACCATTGTGGCTATGATAATTAAGAAGTAGATTTTCTAGAATCGTTCTAGGCAATAAAGAACAATGAGAGATATTTATAACAGAAATTGAGTACACTTGCAATCATGAGATGTGCAAGAATGATGAGTCCCGCACACTGTGAAAACAGTGGGAGCTATCCTAAGGCTAGAGGGCCTATGTCTTGATTAGATCTCGACACGTACTCAGAAAGTTTTGTAATGCAAATGTATACATTACAAAGGAAAACGAGTATGTAGTAAGGTTGAGTAAGGTACAAGAAGTTGATAAAACCTACTAACCAAAGCCCTCTCAAAGGCTAAACATGATGAGTCATGTCATTTCAATTGAATTGAAATGAACAACTACGTACAAGATCAAATTAGATTATAGAATATGAAATAGTAATCAGGCATTGACTATTCATATGTGATAATCACATTTGTCGTTCGAGTTTTATTTTGAAACTCTTTTATTATACTTTGTTACATCCAAACGGGTTGTGGAGACAATTGAACCCCGTTAAAGTGAACACGGATTAACATTGTATTCGCCCATAGTCACTTGTATGAGGTGACGTCTCGAAGTGACTAGAGTGTGATGCGATTGATGGCAAGTTCAAGTGCCATACAGTCATGTGAGATGACTAGTCGATCACATAGGCAGATTGTTAGGAACACCTTGTCGGGCCTTATGACCGCTTATAGAGTTCAGGCAATTTATATAGCCTGGTCGTGGCGAGAGCCGCTATAGTATTCAAATGAGTCGATTCTTTTGACTAAAGACTATTCACCTAAGATGGCTCGGTTTCAGATTAACTTTGATTTGTGTTACTACGACCTTCGTAAATGGGGTCAAATGGGCATATTTTGGGTTATGATGGTCGTGGCTAGTCGAAGGGAATGAGTGCGATAGGAATTGTCCATCCCCTTGTCAGGGTTAAAACAATATCTCAGGGCCACTCGAGGAGTAATGAACTGGAAATGCGTGGCCACGCTCGGAAGGTATCTATGATAGATAAATCCGGTCAATCAGTTATTCTCCAGATCGAGGAAACCACTCTCGATATGATCACTTGCAAGTACGACCTGAAAGACACCTTGCATTGAGTGGGAGATAGTAATAGGACAAGAGAATTGGTGATGCACACTTGTCGAGGACAAGTGGGAGATTGTTGGGAAATGTGTCCTCAACAATAGTGCGATCACATGATTTAAATATCATTATTAAAAATCTCATTTTAATGAATACAATTGGGAAGTAATTTTGTTTCTTGTCAATGGTCAACATATATCGGTAATGATTGGCTGACTAGAGTTTGACATTACTGTCGTGTGACGGTGGTGATCAGTTGACCCCCTAGGTCATACCTAAAGGGCAATACTCTTAATTGATTATTTAATTAATCGTATAACGTTACGAGTTAATTAAATTATTTGAAAATTGACGGACGATTTTGGAAGTAAAATTTACGTATCAAATTGAAATGTGATTAAATGAGATACGGTCTGAGTAATTGAATTGTATCATTACTCGGATGAAATAATTGTTTAATGTAACAATTAAATTTGAATGAATTGTTATAAATACAAACTGTTGTGATTTATAAACGGTAAAATATTTTGGTACAAGTAATTTTGAATTACTAAGTTGATTGTTGCATATGACGTATTTTCATTAATACGTTGATTTTTAATATGTTAAAAATACATAACTAAATATGTTACATATGACATGTGACATATTGACATTTGACAAAAATAATATGGAGTCCATATTATCTTAAGTGGACCGAAATATGGAGGGATTATGGTGATTAAATTATGTTTAATAATTTAAGTGGAAACAATATGATGACACCCTACACCTAGCCTTGCATACCTATTCTCTTGGTTAGAGAATCATGCCCATGCATAGGCTAACCAATCCCTCCCCCCACCGGTTTTACCAAGAGCATTTAGGGAGTTTTTCTTCTCTAATTATTCATTCATTCACATTGATAATTTCTAGTGTTAGAAAGATAATTTTTCCTCTCTACATTTTTATGATAAATTAGAGAGATTATTTACTCCAAATCTCTTCTCCTCTACCCGGTTTTAGGAGCTAAAATACCAACTATTTTGGTTCAATTTTTCATAAGATTAATATTATACTAGATCAAATAATATTAATTAGATTAAGAGAAAGCATTGGGTATAAAGCTTAGGGAGAGATCTTATACTTAGATCTTGTTCATCCATAAGGAAAAGCTCAAGAACAAGAGAGAAAGGTGATCTCTCTTGTGCCCAATATAACCGAAATCATCATTGTAAGGACATGATTTCTCCTTTATTTTATTATTGTTTGCATGCATAAAATCCGTTTTAATTTTATGACAAATTAATTTAGACATATATGAGTATGCTAATATGTATATGAATCTACATTTCCTTCACCTGCTACATCCATAATCGTGCTATGATCCGACCTATCCTTAAAAAAACCCCCTACGAACTCCTTAGAGGTCGAAAACCTAATATCTCCCATCTTCGCTGTTTTGGTAGTAAATGTTTTGTACATAATAACGGTAAAAACCGTTTAAGTAAATTCGACCCTAGGAGTGATGAGGCAATTTTTATAGGATATTCAGAACATAGCAAGTCTTACAAAGTCTTCAATAAGAGAACTCTTTGTATTGAAGAAAGTGTCCACGTTATTTTTGATGAAGATAACGTGTTTGATAAGCCTTTACAGGATGAGGAAGAAGACTTGGATGAACCTGACTTTCGTCTCTTAAGAGACGATCCTCCAGAATTGGAATTAGAGGACAATGAGGTTGTGGGAATAAGCGATGAACTTGATCGTTCCTCAAAAGACAAAAAGGAGAAAAACAAAGTTATAGTTGATGATACTATAACATTGACTCAAGACAAGAACTCCCAAACCAATGTTATAGATGATGTTACTATAACATTGAATCCAAATCAAGGTGTAGAGTCTGAGGTTATAATCGGCTCTAATACGACACCCGGATTGGATTCAGGGGGAACTTCCTCTAATTCCGAACCGAATGAAGTTGGGACAAGTTCAAATAACGATGAAGAACCAAGCACATCAACAAAGTGGAAATACAAGAACTCACACCCCATGGACAATATTCTTGGGAATATTAAGAAGGGTGTTCAAACAAGACGTTCCTTAAACAATTTCTGCTCTTTCTACTCTTTCCTATCCATGATCGAACCAAAGAACATCAATGAAGCTCTTGCTGAATCAGATTGGATTATAGCTATGCAAGAAGAGCTACAACAGTTCGAAAGAAACAAGGTTTGGCATTTAGTTACTATACCAAAAGATCGTTCAGTCATTGGAACAAGATGGGTCTATAGGAACAAATTAGATGATGCCGGAGTCATTGTCAGAAACAAAGCAAGATTGGTGGTCCAAGGGTATAATCAACAAGAAGGAATAGATTATGACGAGACTTTCGCACCTCTTGCTCGCCTTGAAGCTATTAGACTTCTGATAGCATTCGCCGCACACAAGGGAATGAAGCTCTTTCAGATGGATGTCAAGACGGCATTTTTGAACGGTTATTTACAAGAGGAAGTCTTCGTTGAACAGCCCCCTGGTTTTAAGAATATCAAATTTGAGGATCACGTGTTTAAATTGGATAAAGCCCTATATGGATTAAAGCAAGCACCTAGGGCATGGTACGATCGATTGTCTAAGTTTCTACTTGACAGTGGATTCAGTAGAGGATCCGTAGACAAAACCCTATTTCGAAAGACCGAGGGCTCTGACCTTTTGGTTGTTCAAATATACGTCGATGATATCATCTTTGGATCGACCAACCGAAGCCTATGTAAATATTTTTCTGAGTTGATGACTTCCGAGTTCGAAATGAGCATTATGGGAAAATTAAAATTCTTCCTAGGTCTACAAATACAACAAACTGATGAAGGCATTAAAATCCATCAACAGAAATATATCAAAGAGTTAATTCGGAAATTTGGAATGGAAAATTCACATGCTATGCCTACTCCAATGGTCGAGAACAAAAAATTGACATTGGATGAAAACGGTAAATCAGTTGATGAAACTACTTACCGTGGGATGATTGGGTCACTGTTATATTTGACCGCAAGTAGACCCGATATTATGTTTAGCGTATGCGTTTGTATGAGATATCAATCATCTCCCAAAGAATCGCATATGACGGCCGTAAAACGAATTTTACGTTACTTGATTGGAACGGCCAACTTATACCTTTGGTATCCAATGGAGTGCAATTTTGATATAGTCGGTTATTCCGATGCCGACTACGCAGGATGCTCTCTATTCTGAAAAAGCACGTCGGGTGTCGCCACGTTTGTCGGACCGTGTATCATCACGTGGGGTTCGAAGAAACAAAATTCGGTTGCTCTCTCAACTGCTGAAGCCGAATATATTGCTGCAGGACTGGTATGTATTCAACTTTTATGGCTTAAGCAACAATTACGTGATTATGGTGTTGACGTAGGATGTATTCCTATTTTATGTGATAATACTAGTGCGATAATTATCTCTAAAAATCCCGCACAACATTCACGTACCAAACATATTGAAATTAGACACCATTTTATACGAGACCATGTTGAGAAAGGGAATATAAAACTTGAATTTTGTAGTACTGAAAAACAATGGGCAGACATTTTGACAAAATCATTAGCTAGAGAACGATTTGAGACTTTACGGTTGGAAATTGGTTTAATCAGTGGTACCTAAGCTTCTATATTTGTTCGATCTTTTTATGACTGACTAGTTAAGATAAGATTGTATGACTGTGTCCGTATATTGCGTTGCATGAATAATTTCGTTTGTAGGAATATTTTTATCATAAAATTCTATTTGTAATTTAGAATTTAATTGTTATACAAACTAATTCCTTATCACAATAAATAAAACACACCAAATCTTTTATCTTTCCAAATCACAAAGAATCATTCCTATATTGCTATTTCTTGTACACGGCTCAATCATAAACTTCCTATACAAACTCAATTTCCTTATTCTTATCCTTTACCTTAATAAATCTATCCCTTAAGTTCCTACACCTACCATAATTCATATTCCTAATTATACACTTACAATAATTACTCTCCACTTGTTAACCCTATACCTAGCCTACACCTATATCTACCCTCCTTGCGTGTTACTCGTCGACACAACCCCACTTGCATACTTTTCTTCTCTCAAATTTTTACCATCACAACTCATCTTCTTTACACAACCCATCACCATCACCTCCTTTTTCAAACTATCATCATCATCATGAATCAAACCCATGCAAAAAATACCCGATCTTCAACCCGTCACCACCAAAACCGCCCCTTTCATAACCAAACCTCACCACTACCACCACATGATCCTCATTCCATAAATTGTCCTTCACCACAACCAAACCAAAATACGCCTCTGTTTCGTGGTCGGGATGAGTCGGTGTCCGAAGGCAAAAGACGCCTTCTTTTCAAAGGAAAAAATAAGGTGGTTGTCGATGACAGTGAAGCTGTGGAGGAACCCGAGGTAATAGTTCGGAATGGTGTTGCTCGTACCTTGCTTAGGGATGTTTCGAAAGCCGCGATAAAAGAGGGGTTAAATCGTGTTCGGCTTACTCATGACGAAAGCATCTTAGTTAATCGAGTTTTGAGGTATTCCATTCATGGTGGAAGGTATTATTCGAAATCTTGGTTGGTTAATGTTCCCGCTCTTGCTTTCTTTGTTAATTTTCTTGATTTTCAAGGGTGGAGTCACATTAGTCAGTTTTCGGGTCCTATTTACCCAGTTGAGGTGGTTCAATTCTTTGCTAGTGTCTCAATTAAGAAAGGAGTCTTGCATGCGGTTGTTAATGGAGTTGATGTGACGGTCTCTATTTAGGATTTTTGCTCTGCTTTTTTGGTTCCCGATGAAGGAATTGAATTAAATCCGAGTCTTGAATGGTCTAATGTTGTGAGTGAAAAGGAATTGTTAGTGAAAAAGTATTTTGAGGAGATGACGGAAGGAGGTAATATCTTGGTTCGTCCTCTCTCGGCAAAAATCAAGTTCCTCTTGAACTTTTTGTGGAACACAGTGGTGCCGAGGAGAGGAGGCCGTGATAAGGTGATCGAGTTATGAAGCTATAATGGTCTATTCTTGGTTGGAAGGTCAGAAAGTGAATTTGGGTAGTGTCGTGTTGCACCGTATAATTCAAACAAGTCTCACGGTGACAAAAGAGAAGTTGAGCACCACAATCGATTTACCATATGGGATGTGGGTGTCTCGGTTGTTGGAGATTAAGCGTGTGGTGGGACAAGATAGTTACGGAGTTAGTGCTCGGGATTGTATATGTGACAAGTTGATCAAGCTAATGGGTCTTGTTGTTGATGGACCCGAGTTGCTTCTTGTTAAAGATGTTGAGAAAACCCCGGGATATTCGGGTTTAGGAGCTATGGAGTCGAAATTGGAGGGGTTTATGAGTGGTTTAATGGAGAAATTTGAGGAGCAGTCGACTAATTTGGCTACGGTGTTGTCACGTGTTGGGCCATCTCGGTCTTTAGACTCGGGCTTGGATGCTACTCGGGTGTACTCTTGGATGGAGGAAGTGGACAAAAGGTTAGCGGGTTTTTAGAGGGAGTTGAAGGAAATTCGTGGGGAAGTGTTCCCACACGGTGATCGTCCCACTTTCCTTACGAGTCAGGGTGGAGCTTTGGTGATGCACGGGAAAGCCGTGGCGAGTGATCAAGCGCTCACGTTGGAGGCTACAAAAGCTCTCTCCTTGAAAGGGCTTAACTTTGAAAGGAGTATTGGTACTCTTTCTCAGCTGGTTCGGAGCTCGTTTGACCGTCTTGATGCCTTAGAGCATCGTACTTGGCCCGACTACGTAAACCCGTATAAGACTCGTAACATTTGATTTCCTCTCGTCTTACCACATCTAGCCCTTATCTTATTTAGCTTTCTTTTTCTTTTCTGTTGG
Organism: Silene latifolia; assembly: GCF_048544455.1. Lineage (NCBI taxonomy): Eukaryota > Viridiplantae > Streptophyta > Magnoliopsida > Caryophyllales > Caryophyllaceae > Silene > Silene latifolia. The sequence goes on from NC_133536.1 coordinate 56,248,409, forward strand.
TGTGTTTAAACATTATCATTCGGCCCATTTTGGCAATGCACTTGTGGTTATGGCCCAAGTGTTTCATTAGACCTGTGTTGATTCGGCCCACTTTGGCTTAAACATGTTTAATTCCTAGTTTGTATGATAATTATGTTTTGGATGCTTATAGTTTTGCGTGTTATTATTATTTCCTATGACGTTTTATCTCTTGTCTCGTCTTATATTATTCTAGTCATTTTTGATTTGTTCTTAACTTTTAGATGATGTCAAGAGGGGGAAAGAACGTCTATAGTAAGCATCTACCTAAGCTTGCTCTTTGTAAAGACCAATTGTCTCTTAAAGTCCTTACAGTTTCGGTTTTTGAAAAATCGTTTTGATCTTGCGTTGATCTTTATTATCGAGATAACGGTATTATATTGAGGGGGAACTACTACATACTTAGTCACAATTTTAGGAGACTTGCCATCATCAAAAAGGGGGAATTTGTTGAACCATATAGCTTATATGTTTATGTTTTGATGATGTCAAGGTGCTTTACATTCCATAAACTTGTTGCCTGTAATCGTTTGTTAAGTGCTCTAGAATTAACCTATTACGAGCAACATAGAAGATTGTGACAGTTGCATGAGAAGTTAAAGCCTTTGTTCAAGATCAAACGGTTCAAGATTCATTCAAGAACTATGTGAAGACCAAGTTCGTCTAAATAATAATCAAGCTTGGATGAGGACGTAGCCTATACTCGAAGATCTCCTTGAATATTAGAATAGTATAGGTGATTATCTCGTAATGGTAATCAAGAATGAGTTTCTTGAATTAGTAAAGTTATAGCTTTGCAGCTATAACATTACTAGTAAAAGAGCTCAATGTTATAGCTCTCCTACTATAACATTGAGATGCTGAGTTTTTATACACGACTTATAATTGTTTCGAAAATTGTTTTATAATTGTTTAAAGTTTATTTTAAATGTTTTGGTGAAAGTATTTATATAATAAAGCCCGGTTTAGTGAGGAGTCCGGCTTTGTATTGGACGTTAATTAGTAGTTGTAATGGATCAACTTATGAGTTAGACTTTGCTACTAATTAGGGTTTCAACATAGCCTCTCTTAAAACCTAAATTCTAATCATATGTTAAGACTAGGGTTTGCACGAGTCAGGAGGCATATGAGCCGTGACATCTCGTGTTACCTAGGGTATATTAGGTAAAGATTTTAATCTATAATAATATCTTTACATATCTCATGTATCCTACTTAATATATTTATTTATGATAAAAGATATTCTTGTTTTAGGAAATCTTATCATAATCTTAGAATTTATAGTAAAGATAATATTTGAATACATTATATTCTATCTTTTGGAATATTCTTTATTATCTTTTAAGGCTTTTAGGAAAGAGATAATAAGAAGATATGATTTGCTTCTATAGCTTATTATTATTATGGCTATTAGGGTTTGTACAAAACCGTGTAGCCTACTCCTTCCTTCCCTATAAATACTTTGTTATTTACAACATTTAAAATAGAGACCTTAAGCATAAAAATTAATTTCATCTTGATAGAGCAAACCGTGTGTTTTCAAAGAAAAACCGTTTTGTTATTTTGAAAGGTCGTGTGTTTTAAAACTCGCATACTTGTTCTTATTTTATCGTCATAAGATAATAGTGCTTAGTTGATTCCTTAACTTGTTCATTAACGTGAACCTTTGTTAGAATCATTAGTGCTTTCTTATTAGCGTAAGTTAGTCACTCGAGTATTTAACGGTACTCATTGAGTTACAGCTAGAGTTAGTTGTACGAGTTGGGTTAGTAAATTTGTAATCCGTAGAAAGGTACTAAATTTATTAATCGAGAATAGTGGACGTAGGTTTCGATTTGTGAAACTGAACCACTTCAAAAACCGTGTGTCTATTCGTTCTTTTGCTTGCTTCGTCTATTTTGTTTACTTTCGTTAGTTGATTAGTTAAAGTTTAATCAATAAACTTTAAATAATCAACTACATAAACATTATCGAAAAAGCTTTAAAAAGTTTTAAATCCTCAATTCACCCCTCCCCCCTCTTGAGTATTTTGGATCAATAGACTCTTCATCTTCTCTATGGAGGCCGAACTCCAAAGGAGTGCTATAAAGATTAGCATCGCCTATGAGATCTATACGAAGCTTGTGACCATGTTTTCACAAGCTCCGAGCATCATTCAATATGAAGCAGCATCCGCATTCTCTGATCTTAACATTAAGGAGGGCCAAAAGGTTAGCCCTCATGTGCTCAAGTTGATGGAGCATGTTGAGACCTTACAAATACAAAAGGTAGAGATTCCCGAAGAACTCATCATTGATCGAATTCTTCATTCCTTAAAGAAGGTTAAGGCATATGTTCAATTCAGGGTGAATTTTAATATGCAAAACTTGAAAGTGTCCCCCGATGAATTGCACAAAATGCTTGTGCAAGCCGAGAGAGACATGGGGCTAAGTGTTAGCACCACCAAGGATGTGCTCAACATTAATCATAAGAGCAAAGGGAATTTCAAGAAAGGTGGCAACAAGGGAAAGAAGCAAACTCCTTACAAGAACAAAGGAAAAGCTTGTGAAGCTAGCTCCTCTAAGCCAAAGAAGGGTGCCCCGTCCGGGGACAAATGCCACTATTGTAATTTGTAATGGTGTTGGGCATTGGAAGAGAAATTGTCCTAAGTACCTTGGCGATATCAAAGCTGGAAAAGTATTCTAGTAGGTAAATAACTATCCTTATCTTTTATGTTTCGATCTCAACTTTGGTATTTTGATACAAGTTATGATATTTACCCCTTTTTATTGTAATTAGGGCATCCAAGCAAGGACAAGGGAAAACAAAAGCAAGCTTAGAAGATCTTTAGGGAAGCTAGATATAGCCGCCCATGATGCCAAGATCGATGGAAGTTTGGCTTTATTTTGTTTTGTCTCTATTTCATGTTGTATTTTGAAACTTTAGAACTATTTTGATTTACTCGTTCGACTTGGAAATTTGGTTGTTTCCTTAAACAATGGTTGTATTTTGGAAATTGGTGACTTGGTTTGCAACCCAAGTCACTTATTTTATCGTATCATTTGTTCTAAAATTTGTCATCATACACTACTTGCATCAAGAAACATAAGATTATCGACTTAAATTGATCAAATAGACAATTGTAATGATTGAGTCATTATATGTCCATAAGCTATGAATTCGATTCTCCTTATGCCATTGTGAACAAATGTCACAACTTACTTATATAAGATCAATTATGAAGTTATGATTGAGTTGTTGAACTCACACAAGGGAACGTTGCCAACCTTATTTGATACACCTATCAAAATTAAATCACCTAGTCTATATTATCCTTTTAATATGTCTCGATTATATCACTATTAAGTTGATGTACTACGTTTTTCCTCCTTCTCCATCACTATTAAGTTGTTTTGTGGCTCAAAAGCTATCTTTGGAGAAAAAGGGCATTTTCCCTAAAGATGGAGTGGGAGTGAATTTAGCCACAAACTCGTCGCATAGAGGAGACCAAAAGAAGATGTTCTTGAGGAAACTACGAGAGGAGACCAAAAGAAGATGTTCTTGAGGGAACTATGTGAGGAGACCAAAAGAAGATGTTCTTGGATTGTAAGATTTTGATCGATGGAGGGATATAACTAGAGATTTTAAAATTGGACATTTTACTTAAGAGCCTTATGAAACTAAAATGGTATCTATGCAAGTAAATGGGTTTATTTGGAGTTGTTAAGACCAATCCAAAGTAAATGAAAAATTATGATTAAGAGTTGCATAGAGAGACATGTTGATGTCTACGAAAGCTAAGTTAAATGTTAGCTATGCTAAAGACTCAAAATCATTGCTATACTTCATTATGGAAATAAGTAAGTTATTAAGACCACTTTTCAAAATGGGTATTTTGAAAGGGATATGTGAATGACATATATGGTTTTAACTAACACTTAGAGAAGAAATGATTATTTCAATTCATAAAATGTTTCGAATAAGTTGTCAAAAATAAAACATGTGGAATTGAGTGGGAGTTGGTGATAGTCATGTTTAGACATGAAGTTTAGTGGGATAAATCATCCTTCATGAATTGCATAACATATTACTCATTGGGAATGACGAGTATATACTGTCTTTTATAAAAAAGTATTTAGGTTTTCAATTCTGGATGATAATGGACATTATGCAAATCTATTATAACATGGGATGTTGGATTGGCACTTAGATAGGTATCTTATGTTGATAATGATCCTTCATTTTGAATAAATCAACCAATTAAGTAGGTTATTCATGTCGATGAATATTGAATTACCATGATAGAGTCATGGTTATTTACCGAACCTAAGAACTGTTGTCTACATGAATTGATTGCTAATGTTTCCGCCATTAGTATAATCATATATGCAATAATGCACATGTCCTAGATGAATTACATGCTTGGAGCATGATAAGTCGATAACATACTAATCCATATGAGAGTCATTGGTAAGCCTTAAGGAACCGTCATGAATTCTCAAGGAGAACTAATGATCTATTCTATAGTTTGGAAGGGAAACAAGTTGTGTGTTAAGAAGTTACACAAACTCAAGTTTCCAAACTCATTTGGATTTGTGAAAATCCTAGGCAGATTATTGACATAATGAGTTAGAGACTAGAAAAGTCTATTTTATTGTCATCCATGCATTGCAAGATTCTACAAAATGAACCTAAGTATGTGTGATTAGGTGGTGAACTTTATAACTACAAGTAGTGTTGTCCACCGAAACCCACATCACAAGTTATGTGATAACAGTAAGAGTTTCTTTTAAGATAAAAGAACCTATGTCTAGTATGAAGTCTAGACATGTACTTAGTAAAATTCATGCTATAAGGGATAACATGAAATTGAAGGAAATCGCAATTCAGAAGTTTGAACACTTGGACACATGGTATGTTCATAAGCTAAACTTTTATTGCGTTACACAAGTGCATGAGTACACTTATGATTATAAGACATAGAATAGTAATATGGTATTGACTACTCGTGTGTGATAATCACATTTATTGTTTGAGTTTTCATTAACTCATCCTGTACTTTGTTACATCCAAATGGGATTGTTGAGACAATATTGAACCCCATTAAAGTGAACTGGATTGACATAGTATTTGTCCCTAGTTACTTATATGAGGTGACATCTCGAAGTAACTAGAGTGTGATGCGATTGATGGCAAGTTCAAGTGCCATAGAGTCATAAGAGATGACTAGTCGATCACATAGGCAGACTGTGAGGGACACTCTGTCGGGCTTATGACCGCTTATAGAGTTCTGGAAATTTTTATAGCCTGATCGTGGCGAGAGCTACTATGGTATTCTTGTGAGTCGATTCTTTGACTAATGACTGTTCGCTTAAGATGGCACAGTTTTAGAGTGACTTTGATTTATGTTCTGCGACCTTCGTAATTGGGGTGTAATGGGCATGTTTTGGGTCATGATGAGCTGTGGCTATTCGAATGGAAGAGTGCAATAGGAATTGTCGATCCCCGTCAGGGTTATCTTATATCTCGAGGCCACTCGAGGAGTAATGAACTGGAAATGCGTGGCCACGCTCGGAAGGTATCTATGGTAGATAATTCCGGTCAGACAGTTAATCTTCAGATCGAGGAAACCACTCATGATATGATCAAATGTAAGTACAACCTGCAAGACACCTTGCATTGAGTGGGTAAGTACGACCTGCAAGACACCTTGCATTGAGTGGGAGATAGTAATAGGACAAGAGAATTGGTGACGCACACTTGTCGCGGAGAAGTGGGAGATTGTTGGAGTATGTGTTCTTGACAATAATGCGATCACATGTTTAAATCTCATATATTAAGAATACATAAGGGATTGTAACATTTTATTGTCAACTGATCCACATTAATCAGTAATGATTGGCTGACTAGAGTTTGACATTAATGTCGTATGACGGTGGTGATCAGTTGATCCCTTAAGGTCATACCTTTAGGAAAACATTCTTAATTGATTAATTAATTAATTGTATGACGATACAAGTTAATTAATTCCTTAAAATTGAACAAATGATTTTGTGAGTGATAATACGTATCTTATTGTAATTTGATTAAATAAGATTCGTACTAAGTAATTAAATTGTTTTATTATTTAAGGTTTATTTATTGTTTATGAAACAATTAAAATAAAGAATGAATTGTTTATTATAAATACAAGTAGTTGTGATTTATAATTCTATAACCCATTTTAAGTAATTATAATTTTGAATTACTATTTATTTTTTGTATGTGATTTATTTTGTTAATATAATGATTTTTAATTTGTTGAAAATGCATTATTTAATTAACATGTCTAGTAACATGTTCAATGTGTCACATTACACAAATTGACATTTTGACAAACTTAAAATGGACCCATTTTATATGGATGTGCCGAGTTAATAGAGGGTTTAGGGGTTAGATGTGTTTTGATTATTTAATTAAATGGAAACATAATCATAACCTACTAATGATAGGTTTGCATGCCTAAACTCTTGAGAAGAGTAACTAGCAAAGTTATTGGGCACTCTTCCCTTCCTACCCACCCGACCACCCTAATCAATTAGAAGAGTTTTTCTCTTCTGAAATTATTATTTATTTTTATATAAGTTTCTTACACGAAGAAGAACTTATCTCTCTAGTTTTGTTGTTGAACAAAATAATAAAATCTCACATTATCTCTAATATTATTCTCTCAATACTAGAAGTAGTATACTTATAATATTAGTAATAATTAAGGACACAAGTATTAATTTTTAGTAACAAAATTAATATTTGTATTAAGAGTGTCTCCTTGGTACAAATCATTGAGGAGTAGATCTTGCTAATAGATCTAGGGTTTTGGGGCATTTGGATTATTCTTAAGAAGACTAACTTGGTAGGAGACCAACTTAGTATAAACCAATCTCGTCCCTCCTTGTAAGAATGACTAAATTTATTCTCTTTTATTTATATTGTTATGCATGCATAAGTTCTTTTTGGTTTATGACTAAACTAATAAACACTTAGTTATTAGAGGGGTCTAATAAGAGATTAATGAATCTTACAGCGAAATAAGGGTTTGGGTTGGGCGGGTTGTTTACTGTTAGTGACACTCTAACATACAATCTCATTTTCCCTTTTTGTAATTTGTAGGGTGGCCAAGGTGCAAATGTGGTATTAGCAGAAACTAGGGTAAAAACATTTGATACTTTTCAACAACTGTATTCTATATATGTGGCAGATGATAAAAAAGCTGGAACAGAAGCTCTAAACAAAGAACCGATCATATCTTCATCTGTTGACATGGGTGACACAAAGCTTTCTAATCCAGCTGTGACCTCGATTAGCACACAAGGAATTTCGATGTTGAACATAGAGGATGATTCTGCTGATTTGTCAGAAATCGTCACTAGTGTCGATGAAGAGCTAGGCGACTTGCTTGATAGTTCTAACCTAAATAGGAAAGCTGGTCTATTCCAGTCTACGGAGGTGAAGACTGATCTTATTGATGATGGTCCTACATGTGTAGCTGTGTTACAAGACTCCCATGATCCATCTACGTCTACATTTCCCCTTACAACTGGCGTCTGTATAGGTGATTTTTGACGACTTATGATGGTCGTGGGGATGATTGGTCAGGTGGTGTTGCAGGTTGTGGCAGTAAATACCCAAAATGTCACTCCAGGTACACATGGTACAATTACCGGATACACAAATCGATTTGTGTATCCGGTAGCAATACAATGTGTATCCGGTATCAATACCATGTGTATTTGAAATAGTAATAACTAATAAGGGTATTTTCATAGTAAATAAGTAAATTTAAACTTAGATTGCATGGTACTCCGTATGTTTTTATGTAACACTTGATTGATTTGATTATCATATTGTCAAAGCTTCACACAATATGGCATTCAAAATCATAAAGCTTGGTTGAGAGTACTAACTTTTGTTTACCCATAAATGCAACAATGTAGTTATCATTAACTGGGTGGAATGTTCCTTATTTATTTGAGTTGTTCTCACCTCTTGTAATTTGTTTGAGTATCACTTACACATTTATGTTGGAGTTCGTTACCTATTTGACATAATGTTTGATTTTATCTTTTCTAGGTTACTAATTTCATCTTTTCTAGTTTACTGATTTCATGATTTCATATTTCATTGCATTTGATGAGTACATTTCCGAGTATTGTAGCTTGAAATTAGCAATGTTACTACTTTCAGATTTCGAAACGAGTAGAAAGGAAAACGAAATGAAGTTGGCGAATAACCACTAGATAAGAGGAAGACGGGAATTGAGAATGGCAATACGAAAATGTTAGACATCGAATATGTAGTCACTAGATACACTCGTTTAAGTTGCTAAATACATATCTTTAACTAGTTAGATACACTTCTTTAAGTTTCTAGATACATACCTTTAGTTAACTAGATACACTCCTTTAATTTGTTAGATACTTACATCTAGTAAGCTAGATGCATTTCCCACATTCTCGTAATATTCATAATATATACAATTTACGCATTTTTGTGGTTCACCGTAAATAACCCAAAAGTCATCTCATGTATAACACCACTAATTTTACTGCCTCATTTGATAGAATATCTTGTGATTGATGGACTAAGTTCCTCTGCAGTAAATCCTCTGGTTCAGTTGATATATATTTTCATAAATGGGTGACTAATCTTGCATTTCTTTCTGAATTAATGTACAGGTGCAACTAACCCCATACAAGCCTGATGTTCTGGATGAGTCTGTTCTGTGGACGGAGAGAAAGGACCACGGTTCTGGGTATAAAACTATCAGGATATTCACTTGGTTATGGATGCTTGGAATGCTGATAAGGATTATGGCGGAATTCATGATGGCACAGTTATTGCACTTTATGAAACCTGGAAAGGGGACAATTAAATCAACAATGGAAGTTTATTCGTCATTGTAAGTCTTCATCACCTTCATCTCTATCAAATTATTAGTTCAATTGCTTATGTATCACTCAAAAATACTGCAAACTAAAACCTCTCTTCTTACTAGTCTTGTATATTGTCCCAACTGCAATTTCTAAGTTGCGCTACGACGTTTCGGATATGCACTCGAAGTTCCAAGTTGAAAACTCATCCCAAAACCATAAAGGCTCCTACATTATAAGCTAAACATTGTCGCTGACTTGATGCAAGAATGCTTTTAATAAACGCCCTGGATTACTGTGGATCCAGAGGCAGGAGATCACAAGGCATTGGAAAGGATTTAGCCTTTTCATTTTGTGGTTCACCGTAAATAACCTGTTAGACATGATATTATTATCACGATATTTGCGGATAATATCACCAATATTTTAGGTCTTATTTGTTTAGCTGCATAATATTCACTGTATTATTTGTGATATGGTTTTCCTGATTTAGTACACCTAATTTGTACTATATATTTGCCTATTATTTGGCCAATGAGTAAGACACAAAAACTACTCTTCCTTCCTCTGTTTCTTTCGATTAACATAACCCAACTGTAGTAGTTTGACTGTCTTAGCCCCATTCCTAAATTAATCAAGTTTTGCGACTACCAAATTTAACAAAGTGAAAAGGCTAAAACCTTATTAATGAAACTGAAGACTAACACTTGGACATTTTTCAAGTGTTACACATCGGGATGATTGAAAATCAGAAGTAACAAACCATGTAAACTTGTGCAGTTGTATTACTTCGTAATAGGAGTAGCAATTACGCCACAACCCATAAGACAACATTTTAATAATAGAATAATAATAACTTAATAATGATGTAAACAAAGAAAGACCCTGGTTTTCCGTCAATAAGTTGAGCTAACAACAAACACCATCACTATCATCGACAATAAGGTAGCGACGCGCCGACCACCGTCGCTTTTACTGTGCAGACCACTAACGTCACTCTCAACGCGGTGACCACTTGAATAACTCACAAACGTATTTGATTAGAAGCCATTACCTAGATACACATATTACTCAGTCCAGATACACATATTTATACATTAAGAAACACTAGTCAATTGGTGAATCAGGTAGTATTCCTTCATGCATCTAGCTATATACATTTTATGTATCCAATTAAATAGCACGACCAACCCCACCGCTTAACTAACACAGCAATACCAAACCCACCACCCCTCGTCTTCAGCCTGACAACCACCGGTCGTTACCAACAGCAATAACCACCACTTTATTATCCAACCACCACCTAGACGGAATTCCTAAATTAATAACCTTACCGGAAATCCGAAAAGCCATCACTGGCTAATAGAGCCATTGCCTGAAATCAAGGGAGCCGCTGGCTCGATATCTTTACCAAAGGCAACAAATAATTCCTTCTGTATATAGTTTATATGCATAGCCTAATTTCCGTAATTAGCGAGATCATGTAATTTGTATATATAGCCTAGCTCTTCCCTCTGTACAAGACACAATACAATTCTAATAGTGCAATAATATACATACATATCAATTCCTAATATGGTATCAGTTTCTAGGTCTTTTTGATCGAAAAACGATATCTCGACCCTCTGCCGTCATTGCTTCTCGAAATCAAATGACGAACCCCGATCAATCAAAATCCACACAATCCTATTCCTTCGTCCTGGTTGAAAATTAGGGATCGAACATTACTCAGGTGACTTTCACCGGCAAAAATTATGATTAATGGTCCCGTTGCTTTCGTCTTGCTCTCCTCGCCAAAGGGAAGTTAGATTATATTGACGGGACCATCTCGAAACCAGCCATTATGGATGCAGATTACAAGTCCTGGGGGTCTGCAAATGCTCTTGTTTCGGCATGGATTTTCAATTCGATCGATCCCGACCTTCGCACCTCCATCTCCGTGCGTGATGAAGCGACCCTCCTGTGGACTGACATCAAACAAAGATTCACTATGGTAAATGACGCTCACAATTATAAATTAGAAAACGATATTATGATGTGTAAACAGGGACCTACGTTGACGGTCATGGCGTATTATGGCCGTATCAAAAAGCTATGGGATGATTTAATCGCTAATGACGGATTTCCCACCTGTGATTGCAACCCCTACTCCTGTAAACTTCTGAGTTTACTCGATCGTCGTCGCGAAAAGAAACGGGTACGTTCTTTTCTTATTGGCCTTAATTCCCGCTTCTCTGTTCTTCGTTCTCATATACTCGGGACTGAACCACTTCCGAATTTAAATCAATTTTATAGTCGCCTTCTTCAAGAGAAAGGTATGCGCACTTCTCTTGACAACCCCGTAACTGACTCCCGACCCGACACCATGATATATGATGCCCGTGTCTCTCACGGTTCCCACAATTCAGGGGGTGGGGGCAATCGTGTTTCCACCCAGTTTCCCTCCTATCTCTCCACTGACCTCTCTGCCGGTTCCAACCCAACTCCACCCCCGAAACCTGCTGTTACATGTCTCGCCTGTAGATGACCCGACCACACTTTTAAAACTTGCTTTCGTGTCACTGAACTCTTTCCCGACTGGTGGGGTGACAGGCCCCATGACCGAATATACATCAGTCCCGATGCTACTGACCTTAGCCAAGCCGTGTATGTCCCTGATGAACGGGCTCGACAAAAACGACAATCGAAGCAGGGACCGCGCGCTCACATGGTAAGTCAAGTAAATCGCTCTACTGCTTCTTCATCTTCGACTCCAGCAGCTACGGATGGATTTAATTATAATAATTTAAATCCGACCGAACAAGCCGAAATTGCTCAGCTTTGGCAGAACCGTGCATCAACTTCTCAGGAATAATTAAACGGTAAAATCTCCTTTTCTTCTTGGATTATCGACACCGACGCATCCCACCACATGTCGGGATGCCTCTCGCATTTTTCTAATACCCGTAATATACCCCCACTCTCTGTGGGACTGCCTAATAGGGATCGAACCACGGCCACAAAATGTGGCGACATCGTTTTTTCCCCCCCGTCTTATTTTACGCAATGTCTTATATGCTTCTAAACTTACATGTCATTTAATTTCTATTTCTAGTCTATTGCTTGATGACACGTTAACCATCCAATTTACTCAAAAATTATGTTTAATTCAGGACCGTTCCTCGAAGATAGTGATTGGTGCGGGTGAGCAACGCGAGGGCCTCTACTATCTAAAGGATGTCCGAAATTTTGAGGCTCGAGTTTTTATGGTAGGTTCTGTTGACACGGCCGAACTTTGGCACCGACGGTTGGGGCATCCATCCACCAACATCGACCGTTTTCTTTCAGTTTTGCATAATAATAATTCTCGCACGAACTCCAAATTTCCTAGTAAGACTTGTGAAATTTGCCTTCGTGCAAAACAAACTCGTGAAAAATTTCCTTTAAGTACAAACAATGCTATTTCAATTTTTGATTTAATACATTGCGACCTTTGGGGTCCATATTCTGAAAATGGGTCTTGCGGGTCTCGTTATTTTTCAACCATTGTTGATGATTTTTCAAGGTCCACTTAGGTCTATCTTTTACGACATAAAAACGAAGCTCGTCAAAAATTATTAAATTTTTTCGCTATGACCGATCGCCAGTTTAACAAGAAAATAAAATGTTTACGAACTGACAACGGCACGGAATTTTCTTGTCTCAAAACTTTTTTTAATGAAAATGGCATAATATTCCAAACTTCAAATGTTGACACTCCTCAACAAAATGGACGCGTTGAACGCAAACACCGTCATATTTTAAATGTTGCCCGTACTCTTTTATTTCAAGCTTCTCTACCTATCCTTTTTTGGGGCGATTGCGTTTTAACAGCTGTCTATCTGATAAATCGCACTCCGTCACAACTTCTCCACGGAAAAACCCTGTACGAACTCCTTTTCGACAAACCTCCCCCGATGGACCATATGCGCTTTTTTGGTTGCTTGGCCTATGCAGAAACTATTAATCGCCGTCATGACAAAATTCCACCTAAGAGTCGGAAATGTATCTTTATCGGCTACTCTTTTGGAAAGAATGGTTGGCGACTTTACGACATCGACACCGGCTCCTATTTTGAGTCAAGGGATGTGGTCTTCATCGAAGACAATTTCCCGTATCACTCCATCCACATTCATGACACCGAGCACTCCTTCGAGTCTCTCCCTTCCAACGACCTTACTCCTATTGACCACCTCCTGGTCATTCACGACACCCCTGCCCCGAACACGCCAATGCCCAATTCCTCGACCCTCGACCCACCTTCCACGACCCCAAATCAGCCCACGAAGACCCCCTCTAATACCGATTCATCTGGGCCCAGTACCTCGACCAATGACACTACTACTCCCGAAGTCGACCAGCCAGCCACCGACCCACCGACTTCCACGAACACACCCACACCCACGGCTCTTGGTCGTGGACACCGCACAAAAATACCGAACTCGAACCTCAAGGATTTCGTGGTTACCAAAACCCGTCCCTCGACAAATGCTTTCCTCGCATCATCACCATCTTCAGGTACCCATTTTCCTATTTCTCGTTATGTTAGCAGCAGCAATTTTTCTCCTAACCACCAAGTTTTCTTGACGGTCGTGACAAAAATTATGAGCCACGAACTTTTAATGAAGCTATGCAGGACGAAAACTGGAAAGCAGCAATGCAACTCGAGGTCGATGCCCTCGAAAAGAATAACACTTGGGCCCTCGAATCATTACCATCTAATAAAAAGATGATTGGTTCCAAATGGGTCTACAAGATCAAATACAACGCCGATGGAAATATTGAACGATACAAGGCCCGCCTAGTTGTCATGGGCAACCGACAAGTCGAAGGTGTTGATTACAATGAAACCTTCGCTCCCACAGTCAAACTTGTTACAGTCCGGACTCTTCTCGCTATTGCCGCCGTCAAACAGTGGGAACTCCATCAAATGGATGTTCATAATGCCTTCCTCCATGGTGACCTTCATGAAGAGGTATATATGAAACCTCCTCCTGGGTTCCTCTCGCATGCCAAAGGAAAAGTTTGTCGACTGCGCAAGTCCCTGTATGGCCTCAAACAAGCCCCTCGTTGTTGGTACGCGAAGCTTGCCTCAGAACTTAAAAAATATGGATTCAAACAATGCCCATATGATCACTCTCTTTTCTCGATTACAAGGCCCGACACCGAAGTCCATGTGCTTATATATGTCGATGACCTGGTCGTATGTGGCAACAATTCCGATCTAATCAAACAATTCAAAACATATTTGTGCAATTATTTTCACCTGAAGGACCTTGGGGCTCTCAAATACTTCCTTGGGCTCAAAATAGCTCGTAGTAAAACCGGAATTTTTGTCTTACAACGCAAGTACGCACTCGACATCCTCAATGAAGCCGGCTTGCTTGCTGCACGCCCAAAACCAATCCTCATGGAACCTAATCATCGTATCGCCATGTCCACCGCTCCACCAATGAAGGATCCTCAACCATATCGTCGCTTGGTCGGGCGCCTCGTGTATTTAACAATCACTCGGCCAGAACTTATCTACTCCGTCCATACCTTGGCACAATTTATGCATGCTCCTACTACCGAGCACTGGCAAGCAGCTTTACAAGTGGTACGGTACTTAAAAAATGCCCCCGGACAGGGACTTCTTCTCCGAGAAGATAGTGCATTGTCCCTTAATGCTTATTGCGATGCTGATTATGCCACATGCTCGAAAATGCGCCGCTCTCTAACAGCTTACATGGTCTTTCTCGGCGCCTCTCCCATCTCCTGGAAAACCAAGAAATAGCATACGGTCTCACTCTCCTCATCCGAAGCTGAATATCGGGTCATGGCATATACCACTTGTGAACTTAAATGGCTAAGGGCCTTCTCACTTTTCTTGGGATATCCCATACACAGTCTATTAATCTCCTCTGCGACAGTCAATCGGCTCTTCATATTGCACGCAATACGGTCTTTCACGAAAGGACAAAACACATCGAGGTTGACTGCCACTTTGTGCGCGATGAGATTCAAAAAGGTACTATTGCAACAAGCTACATCAACACGAAGCTTCAACTAGCATACATTTTCACTAAAGCTCTCAGTCGTGCCCCGTTCTGCGATATTCAATCCAAGTTGGGTGTTTCGAACCTCCACGCACCAACTTGAGGGGGGGTAATAGAGCCGTTGCCTGAAATCAAGGGAGCCGTTGGCTCCATATCTTTACCAAAGGCAACAAATAATTCCTTCTGTATATAGTTTATATGCATAGCCTAATTTCCGTAATTAGCGAGATCATGTAATTGTATATATAGCCTAGCTCTTCCCTCTGTACAAGCCACAATACAATTCTAAAAGTGCAATAATATACATACATATCAATTCCTAATACTGGCTCCATTTGATCATACCATTGCTGACGAATTCTCATCACAATTTTAATTTCTCCGACGTGCAGGTCATGTGCTTACGACAAGATGAATCAATGATGTGAAATATGAAGGAGATCAAGGAAATAAGAACGGTCGGCAATGGTGAAGGTCGACATCGCTGGTAGAATAGGTGGTCGCAATAGAGTTGTCTACATTTCTAGGCTATGATTTATGGTCCAGCATCGGTGATCTGAGGTCCTAGTGTCATAACCTGCTTATCGAGGTAAGACATGAGAGACAAAAAAGGATAGGAATAATTGAATGTCATGGAGCAAATATGAGGTGGAGAATAGGTTCGAATTGAAATGTCAGCGTGTTTTATTGTGTTATTGATTTGGGGTAGTTCGTATGGTTCGTAATGTACCTTAGTTCGTATGGGATCCCTTATATATATATATATATATATATATATATATATATATATATATATATATATATATATATATATATATATATATATATATATATATACGAGAGAGAGAGAGAGAGAGAGAGAGTTGGTATCACGTGAGTTTGGTTTCTTATGATGAGTTTGTGTTCACAAATCTGAACCATTGGATCAGATGTAAATCAAGCGCTTATATATTAATTATTTTTTATGACGCGCATAGTTGTAAGTTACGCTCGTGCCTCTCTCTTTAATTTGCAGCCTTTTTCCAATTCATCTCGTTTTATCTCTCTTCCCAAAGTGTCGACATTTTTGTGTTCGATTTTAGTTTCCTTAAAGATTTTGCACAAACCCTAAATAAATCCCTAATTTTTATAATTTAGCGAAATCAAAAGCAAGCCAGTCACACGAACTCGAAGTTGTGCAAATATCGCTTGAACTATGTTTAATTCACTTGATACTTGCAAAGATATTGGGCACTGATAGTTTGTGCATATCATCATCTACGTTCTACCAAAAGTCAAGTAATTGAGCAATTTCTTTTCTTTTTTTTACAGTGACGACAAAATGCTGTCTCGCTTCAGGTAAATTTATTACTAATTAATTACTACTTACTCCTCTGAAGGCTTAGATATGATTAGAATACTGAAATTTTTGCACTCCGTATACCATTTGTTCATGATTAGACTGTAGGCTTTTATTTTTGGGTGTTACCACTGTTTCGAATGAATTCACCCGGACTTTATTTTTTTCTATGTATTATTTGTGATCATTGCGTTGCAGGTATAATGCTAAGAAGCTGACGTATGAGGAGAGAAAGGCTAAGATGGTTGATCGACTGAGTAAGCTTAATGTTGTTGTCGGAGTATACATCTGACGACATGAGGATGAGCAAGAAAGATGATGAGTAGAAGATGCATCAGCAAGATATATTATTATCTGCTTTTTTGCTATGTCCAAGTATGGAACATCAATTTTTGTTGAGTTTGACGACATTAACTTCTTTTTTTTGTAGATAAAATGTTACTTGTTAAATGACTTTGAGGGACTTTGCTATCAAGATAAGGGAACTTCATTTATACGGGACTAAAACATATCCTTGTTGGCCTATAAATTGGTTTAGGCTAACACAAGGACTAAGAAAAAAGCATGCATAAAGCAATAAATAGGCTATATAGACGACTATAATAGAATAAAGATTCATAAAAGACACCAAATATGGTATCAACTTATTGTAGAAAATCAAAAGACTAATGCATGCTGATATTGTTATCAAGTAGGAGTAAAACGTACAAAACAAACAATAAAGCGATACTTAGAGTAAAAGAATAATACATGAATAACACAAGAATAAAACATGGGGGCAAAACTAAGTAATACATAGGGGTAACACTAAGTAATATAGGGATAACACAAGAGACGACAGTAACATATGAATAACAATGAGTAATCTAGGGTAACAATAATAGAATAATAACAATGAGTTGTCAAGGATAACAGCTGAGTAACAACACATCAACACAAGAATAACACTAGAGTAACAATACGTTAATACAAGAATAACACTGAAGTAACAACACGGTAACACAAGAATAACACCAGAGCAATAACACAGTAACACATAAATAACACAGTAGTAACAATGAGCACAAGAATAACACCGGAGTAATAACACTGTAACACAAGAATAACACCAGAGTAACACAAAAGTAACAATAAAGACAAGAATAACACTGGAATAACAATATTGTAACACAAGAATAACACCGGAGTAATAACACAGTAACACAAGAATAACATCGGAGTAACACAAGAGCAACAATGAGTAAGAACAATTTCTGGGTAGGACCGTCTTTTTGTACGAGAACATTCAAAAATAAATTGAGTACACAATTGCCTTCTACGTTATCATGTAAATTACATTATAATCTATATAGGAGTTGAACTCATATCTTGTGCATTGCACACGCTCTTCCAATTGAGCTAATAAATTTAAAAATATTGTCAAAATAATTTTAGATAAACAGTGGAGTCAATATTACATATTACCAAAATTCGGCCACAAAACGAATTTTGAGGACATGACATATCAACTACATCAATTAGTCAACACAACAACAACATTAAAAACGAAGCACAACAGAATCTGATTCACACTAAACTATTATATCCATCAACAAATGTAACCTATAAAATTTCACCCCCAATTTAAAGTAGTGGAGTAGTATTTCATTCAGAAAAAAGACGAGTAAAAATATCAAATAATTAACATTTATTCTCAGTGGGGCAAAATCTGGAAATTTCAAGATAAACAGACCAAAATCTTTTAGTCGATTCTAGACGAGACCATAAAAATACACAAGAAATAAATCTTTACTAAGCAAATCATTCCAATTCAATGTGTAATTTTTTATTTTATTTTATAAGGTAATAAAACTAGATTGATCCTCTAAGGTAGGACCAACCTATCTCATCATTTCGAATGATATAGGTAAGTTGAAGCCACCGACTTTCAAACCACTTCGAAATAGTTGGATATGAATGTCCAATAGAAGTCATAAAGTCGACAACTTTGTTGGCTTCACGAAAGCAATGCTTAATTATCCCTTCATCAAAGAACTGAAGATCTAATTTTACATCCTTGATAATACTAAAAATTTATCAAGGAATTTGTCAAGTACTACGGATTGAGTTGATAACACATAAATTATTACCATCTACAATTAACTTTGAGATTCATAAGTATTTAGCTGCTAAACACTACGCCAAATAAGACCTTCAATAACGGTCATATAATGCAATAACCGTTTTTAAATAAAAACACGGAACCGTTATTGTAACGATGGTTGTTAAATATTTACCACGGTTGTACAGATAACACGCGGCCGTTATATGACATCAAGAACCGTTATAAAATCTTTTAAGAAACCGTTATTAAATCTTAATAACGGTTTCAAATCCGTTGTCGTAGTTTACTATTGACAACGTCTTATCGTTCCAAAACCGTTGTTAAATATTATATATGATAACGGTTCATTTCGTTATCTTATTTAATTGAAGGTCAAAATTTAACAACGGTTTTATTGCATGTAAAACCGTTGTTATATTTATCTGTTGACAACGGTATGTAACCGTTGTCTATTTTTATTGATGAAAGTTTGACAACGGTTCTGCTTAAATCAACCATTGTAAAAGTTTTGAACTCGACAACGGTTATCGTTCGTTATCTTATATTTTTGGCGGTTTGAATGGGAGGGAAAAGATGTCAACTGTTATTTATCTAAATAAAACTGTTGTCAAATAATTGTTTGCAACGGGTTGTTTTAACCGTTAGCGTTTTAAATTATTTTTTTGTTTGTTAAAATGATTTTAGCTTGTTCTAGCAGCTGCTGAAATGTTATTTTTTCAGCAGCGTTTGTAGCAGATGCTGGAATGCTATTTTTCAGTTGCTGCTAAAAATAGCATTCCAGCAGCTGTGCACTGCAAAAATTCAATCCTGCATCAAAATATTACACCCCGTGATCAATTAAACCCAGTTTAAAAACAGCACAAACAGGATGAACAAAATCCAAAACACAACTTCCTCAGAAAACCAAAAGAAGCGAATACACAAAGGCTCTATATATACACACACGTACATAAAACATGAGCAAACTATTGAGACTCCACTAATAAAACAACATAACTGGCCCACATATTTCTCAACTGGATGATGTCCTCTAGCGAACATTCTGGGGCTTTGTGGAAACTACAATTCAAAATATATATATTCAAAATAGATATAATACATGGAAGTATACATAAATGAACTCAATTTATGTGTGATATAGTTTTTAAATCACACCAACCCGTATCGGAATGGTAGAAAGTTTTCCGTTGATAACCTCCCACATGGACTGACAAACGTAAAAGGCGCATTGTTTGTCGTCTGGTTCTTTAAGAGACTATTATATAAATCACACACAAATAAGCTAAATTATATATTCAACCTCTCGCATAAACATTAATTAAATGATATGAGTAGCACCCAATGCATCCTATTCAATTTAGGACATTGAACTGTTAGTTCATTTGCACGCTTGTAAGCATGTTAATAATAAATTTATTAAACCGTGATTCAGTAAAATAATCACGTACTATACATACATATTCTCTTTGTAGGGGGCAATCCATAGTTTTTTGGTCGACATCAGCCGACGAGCGATGCTATTGATTTGTTCTTCGTATGAAATTTTGTGCACAGAGAACGCCTTAAGACTCAAGAATCCAAAGGCGTGAATTGAGACCTTCCACTCAGCGAACTGATTATTCAGGTACCTATTCCGCCACATGGAATGAAGAATGTTATTGTAATTGCTAATTTAAACAAACATCATTATTCATAAATTGAAATGATTAAATAGTTTTATTAATAAAACTTACTTCATCCAAATCAAATTGTGAACATCATCTAAATTGTCAAGGTCGACAAATTCCATCAGTTACTTCGGGTCCAGTACGGCTATATCAGCTGCGCCAATTATTTTATCTTCAATGTTAATCATGACTGCATTCCCTCTAGGTGACTTCTATATAGCCAGGTTATGCAAAGCCTTCAGCGAAGTAGTTTTTTTTTTTTTTCTTATATTCACACGATTCATAATAAGAATAATAAGCAGGCTTGACTACAACAAATTCGTAGCAGGATTATATTGTATGTCCTGTGGTTTTGTTTTTAGGGAAGACGTAGTCATTTCAGTGACTTTTTCCGTTGACGTAGTAGTAATTACTTTAGCTGCCGCCATGGCTTTGCTTAACTTCTGCAAATGTAAAGATTAAAGTACTTATGATATGTTAATATTGGTACCCTAATATATTTAAAGAACAAGTAATAGTTAACGTCTGCGTATAGGTACCTCGGGGATGAAAACATTGATGAGGTTGTTAGGCCATTGCACATAGGAGCTTAGGGCTTCTTTCAAATAAGTGACTTCCTTATTAGGAAATGGTACTTTTACTTCCCCATACTGTAGATACCTCATTTCTACACCTCCCGCCAACCACCCAGTGATGATTGGGCCGCATGTTTGATACGCCGAACGATTTTATGACAGTTTGTAAGTTCATCGATAAGTGATAGCTCAAAAATTCGAGTCAACCACTTGGTCGTCATCTACGCACCGATACGGTCGTTTTGAAAGTAATTAGAGTTCATTTGGAGTCCGGGTCAAAAACCGCTTCATTTTCTAAAAACCGCTTAAATGCCGAGTCGGAATATTCCGGAATGTTCTAGAATTACCTAGATATTTATTCCTAATTTAAATTAATATTTTTAATTAAATATCTTCCGTAATTTGTGTATTATGGAAAAAGGAAGTATACATCTGCCAAAATTCCATAAGAAAACGCGGAAATCTTTCTTGCTGAGGAGGAAACCTCTGGGAAATGACGCAGCAGGTGCTGCGCCTCTTCAAAGGATCGCAGTGGCTGCTGCGCCTTTTCTCCTACCCTCTTTTCACACTTTTCAGAATATTTCCGTGATTTTTTTCCGTATTCGTGCGATTCCTAAACTCTTCTGTATGTTTATTATAAATAGAGGCCTTCGGCCTTCATATTCGGCACGCGAGTGTTCCGCCCCTTCTTTCTGTCTCTTTGCATTCCAGACTATTTATTGTTTTCGACGCCTACGTGCTTGATCCATCGACCACGTAAGCTCAGATCCTTCTGAGTCCCATTCACGTTGCATAGTCCGACCGATTTGACCATCTCCACTTTTAATCAACCTAACCAATCTTTTAAATCCTCTAACGAGGGCACTTTCCACGCATATTAGAGTTGAGCAATCACTAACGTTAACTTTAGTCAATATCGTTTCGTCAAAATGTAAGCCTGAGGGTGTAAAATCTCATTTTATTATTGTACTTTTATTTTCTATCAATTAATGTAAATATATACCAAAAGCACGTTCAAAGACCAATTTAAACTCCATCTTTTAAAACCGTATTTATAAAACAGCGGAAGTCAGACGTCGGGAAGAAACGCAGCAGCAGCTGTGCCTCTGGTCGGGTTTTAACTCTCTCGGAGCTTTACTTTTTGGTCACTTGTCGTTAGCAGCACCTAGACCAATACAATATTTATAACTTCACAAACAACTCTACTATTAGTAAAGAGGCAAGTAAAGGTCGGATCCCAAGGGACGGGTATTGATGTAGGATTTTCGATTGCAAGTAGCGGTGTCTAGGGGTGTCACGATTTGGGGTTGAGATGAGAAGATCACTAAACTAAATTGCAATAAAAGTAAACAAGCAAGACGATTAAAAAGAGATGCAAACAATTGATTAAAAGCACTAGGGTGTCATGGAGTCATAGGGGATTCATGGGAATTGATCATACAAACATATTATTAAATTATAAGCAAGCAATTATTGTTGTGATGGATCGAGTTGGTTTATATCTTATAATCCTAGGAAGTTTTGGGTCTCGGAGCCGAATCGATTAGATTGTACAACACCTACAAGTCGACTTAATCCTCCCTACTCAACTATATGCATGGTCTAATGAGACCCGAGTTGGTTTATGTCTTATAAGTCTCATTGAAAAGGTAAGTGATGGGTAAAAAATGCAAGGACTCATAGGCTCGCATTTCATTAAACATAACATGTGCATAAGTTCAGATCACAACAAGCAAGCAAATAAACTATGAAAACATATTAAATTAAGCATGAATCATTCCCCATGTTGGTTTCCCCTAATTACCCATTAACCCTAGTTAAGGAAACTACTCACTCATTATCAAGTTTGACATGTTAACAAGGTTGTCAATCACATTAACAAAGCAAAACATGATGAATAAATGAAGATGATTAACAATAATTAAAAAGGGATTAAGAGGATTATACCTACTAATGATTCCAAAATAAAGCAAAGAATAATAGAAGTACTTGATGATTGATTGGAAGGTTGTCAATCTCCCAATAATAACCCAAATAATCTTTAATTACCCAAAAGAAAAGATGAACAAAAGAGAGATTAAGGAAATGAGATTTTTATTAAAACTTGATTAGAATTTGATTACAAGATTAAGAAGAGATTAGAATGAGATAAACTACACTAAGGGTTGATAAGAAGAACATGATTATCTAATTAGACTAATGGGGTATTTATAGTGGGGATTAGGTACACAAATTAGGGTTTACTAAGGGCTTAAATGACGATTAAGTCTTTGAGGAATCGCTCCTCTCAAAAGAGATGTCGGTCTCCTTTTTGCCGGTCTTTCATAAATATGCGCATCTTTCATGGAGCATGAAGAAAAGGACGTATGGGACTGTAAGGGAATCCGAGCGTCCAAGGTGTCGGGACGGGCGGATTTCCTGGTGGCTGGACGGCCGGATTGTGGAGTGTTTGGACGGGCGTCCCTTCTACAAAGACGCTCGAATTCCTCACGTCTTGGACGTGCGTCTTCTTGGTTGGACGGGCGGATTGTGCCACAGCTCCCTTTTCTTCTTTTCTTCTTCCAATAATCCTCCGGGATTTAGTCGGGGATGCAAGGATTTCTTCATCATTGCCTATCTACTATAATATGTACAAAGGCCTTCTAGTATTGTCTTCTCTTTGATGCTTGGTCATTAGATTCGATCAATTTAGCTCTATTTTGCCATGAAAATGCAAGGTTTGCACTCCTCTCCTACCAAGGAAACAAAACCTCAAAGAATATGCAAAATAAAGGACTAAAGATAGTAAATGACTCAAATATGCACTAAAAAGCATAGGAACGAGGCTAATTCGGGGACTAAATGTGCTCAAATAATGGTCACATCAAATATCCCCAAACCGAACCTTTGCTCGTCCCGAGTAAAGAGGTGACAAAAACTAGGACCGTTATTTAAACAAACCTAATAGCATAGCCGATATGAGACAATTAGCGGGTCTCACTCCGCCCCTTCAACTCACAATAAGACAACCATGAGGTAGGATGCTTTCTTGCAAGGCAAGGTCGGTCTTGCCAAAATGGCGACACATCCCAACATTAAAGCACACAAAATCAAGTAATGGATGCATCTACAAAAGAATAGCCACTTTCCTCATCTAAGTGGCGGAAATTATCTACAAGGGAAGCAATTCAAGGGTACACACTCCTTCATAGATGCAATTGAAAGAAATGTAGATCTATATACATCTAAAACATACTCATATATGTTAAATTAATTTGTCATAAATTAAAACGGATCTTATGCATGCAAACAATGAAATGAATAGAGGAGAAATCATGTCCTTACATTCAATATTTCGGCTATTTGGGCACAAGAGAGATCTCCTTTCTCTTCTTGTTCTTGAGCTTTTCCAATGGAAGAACAAAGATCTAAGTGTAAGATCTCTCCCTATGTATTATACCCAAGGCTTCCTCTTAATCAAATTAATATTACAAATACTAGTGTGATATTAATTTTGTAGAAAAATTGAACCAAAAATATTTGGTTTTGAGCTCTCAAAAACCGGTTGAGAGAGAGAGATTTTTAGAGGATTTTATCTTTCTAAAACATAATACTTTTAGAAGTGTAATTGCATGAATGAATAATACACTCTTGCATGTAGTGTATGTTAAAAAAATAAAAGACAAAAACACTTTGCCCTTTTCTTTTTCAACCGTGTAAGAGGAGAGGAGAGGGGAAGAGAAAGACCCAATGCATGCATTAGTTTGCCTTCACAAGGTAAATAGGGTTGCATGCCTACTCTCCTAATATAATCATTATGTTTACCACTAATTGTAAACACAATATTAATCCTAATCCTCCTCCAAATTTTCGGCACATTTGTGTAATATGGATTCCATATTATTTTGTCAATTGTCAATATGTCACATGTCATATGTGACATAAATATGTTATGTATTTTTAACATATTAAAAATCAACGTATTAATAAAAATACGTCACATACAAAAATCGACTTAGTAATTTCATAATTACTTGTGCCAAAATTTTACCAACTTATAAATCGCATTTATAATGATTCATTCAAATCCAATCGTTTCTTTAAACAATAATTTCATCCGAGTAATGATACAATTCGATTACTCAGACCGTATCTCATTTAATCACATTTCAATTTGATACGTAAATTTTACTTCCAAAATCGTCCATCAATTTTTCAAGTAATTTAATTAACTCGTAACATTATACGATTAATTAAATGATCAATTAAGAGTATTGCCCTTTAGGTATGACCTAGGGGTCAATCGATCACCACCGTCACACGACGGTAATGTCAAACTCTAGTCAGCCAATCATTACCGATATATGTTGACCAGTTGACAGTAACAATATTACTTCCCAATTGTATTCTTAAAATGAGATTTAATAATGACATTTAAATCACGTGATCGCACTATTGTTGAGGACACATTTCCCAACAATCTCCCACTTGTCCTCGACAAGTGTGCGTCACCAATTCTCTTGTCCTATTACTATCTCCCACTCAATGCAAGGTGTCTTTCAGGTCGTACTTGCAAGTGATCATATCGAGAGTGGTTTCCTCGATCCGGAGAATAAGCGATTGACCGGATTTATCCACACCGGATACTCTCCGAGCGTGGCCACGCATTTCCATTCATTACTCCTCGAGTGGCCCCGAGATATTGTTATAACCCCGACTAGGGGTGGACAATTCCTATTGCACTCATTCCCTTCGACTAGCCACACCATCATAACCCAAAATATGCCCATTTGACCCCATTTACGAAGGTCGTAGTAACACAAATCAAAGTTAATCTGAAACTGTGCCATCTTAGGCGAATAGTCTCTAGTCAAAAGAATCGACTCATTAGAACACTATAGTAGCTCTCTCCACGACCAGGCTATATAAATTTGCCAGAACTCTATAAGCGGTCATTAGGCCCGACAAAAAGTTCTTAACAGTCTGCCTATGTGATCGACTAGTCATCTCACATGACTGTATGGCACTTGAACTTGCCATCAATCGCCTCACACTCTAGTCACTTCGAGACGTCACCTCATATAAGTAACTATGGGCAAAACAATGTTAATCCATGTTCACTTTAACGGGGTTCAATCGTCTCTACAACCCGTTTGGATGTAACAAAGTATAAATTAAGGATAAAAGACAAATGAGATTATGAACATGAACAAAAACAACACTTTTATTTCATTTCAAAATCTAACAAAAATTTGGTACACGTTTAAGTCCCATGGACGCAACATGCCCATCATGCTTAGCCTGCGATAAAGGCTTGGTGAGTGGATCGGCTATGTTGTCATCCGTCCCAACCTTACAAATCGCAATTTCCTTTCTTTCAATGAAATCTCTTATTACATGATACTTTCTAAGTACATGTCTAGATCTATTACTAGACTTTGGCTCCTTAGCTTGGAAGATCGTCCCACTATTATCACAATAGAGAGTGATGGGATCATCGGCGGTAGGTACTACTTTTAGACCTTCCGTGAATTGCTTGATCCACATAGCTTCCTTGGCAGCCTCGATCTTTGCTATGTACTCAGCCTCCGTTGTTGAATCCGCGATTCTGACTTCCTTGAAGCTTCTCCACTTACGGCACCACCATTGAGCATGAAAACAAAACCACTTGTGATTTCATGTCATCTCTATCTGTTTGAAAACTTGAGTCCGTGTATCCTGTAACACGCAACTCAGTGTCTCCTCCAAACACAAGGATAGAGTCCTTAGTTCTTCTCAAGTACTTAAGGATGTTCTTGACAGCAATCCAGTGACTCTCACCTGGATTTGCTTGATATCTACTCGTCATGCTCAAGGCATACGAGACATCAGGACGTGTGCATATCATGGCATACATGATTGATCCAACAGCGGAAGCGTAAGGGATCAACTTCATGCGTTCAACATCATGGGGTTCGGAGGGACATTGAGTCGTGCTCAATATCGTTCCGGTTACCATAGGTACCAAACCCCTTTTGGATTTGTCCATCTTTGAATCGTCGAAGAATCTTATCAACATAAGACTCTTGACTTAGTGCCAATATCCTCTTGGGTCTATCTCTATAGATCCAGATACCTAATATGCGTTGTGCCTCTCCTAAATCCTTCATTTGGAAATGGTTACCTAACCACTTCTTAACAGAAGACGACATTGGAATATCATTTCCAATGAGTAGTATGTCATCGACATACAAGATTAGGAACACAACATTGCTCCCACTGAATTTCATGTATAAACATGGTTCCTCAACATTTCGAGTGAACCCATTTTCTTTTATAACATGATTGAATCGATGATTCCAACTTCTAGATGCTTGCTTAAGACCATAAATGGATCTCTTAAGCTTGCACACTTTGTTAGGATTTTTAGAATCAACAAAACCTTCGGGTTGTATCATGTACACCTCCTCTTCTAAATGCCCATTTAGAAAAGCGGTTTTGACATCCATTTGCCAAATTTCATAATCATGAAATGCGGCGATCGCTAACAAAATCCGTATGGATCTTAGCATGGCTACGGGGCGAAGGTCTCATCATAATGGAGACCTTGGACTTGGGTAAATCCTTTTGCCACTAGCCTAGCTTTGTAGACATCGTCATGTCCTTCTATGCCATTCTTTACTTTGAATATCCATTTGCATTGAAGGGGTCTTGCCCCTTTAGGCAAATCTACCAAGTCCCAAACTTGGTTTTCAAGCATAGAATCCATTTCGGACTTCATGGCTTCAAGCCATAAGTTGGAATTAGGACTAGAGATTGCGGCCTTGTAGGTGGCGGGCTCGTCACTTTCCATAAGCAACACATCGAGTGTTCCATCTTCCTCGATAAGTCCCACATATCGATCGGGATGGCGAATTACTCGGCCCGTCCTTCTTAGTGGAGGAGGTACAACTGCGTTAGACGACGAAGGAACATCTTCTTGCGTCTCTACCTCGGTTTGTGGCTCTTGAACTTCATCAAGTTCAAAATTTCTCCCACTGTCTCTTAGAAATAAATTGACTTTCTAAGAAGACAGCCTCACTAGACACAAACACTTTGTTTTCTTGAGGTTTATAGAAGTAGTATCCTCGACAATGCGAGGGGTAACCTACAAAGGTGCATTTTTCGGATCTTGGGGCAAGCTTATTGTCGGCTTTAGTCTTGACGTAAGCATCACATCCCCAAATCCTCATATAGGATATATTAGGAACTTTTCCCGTCCACATCTCATATGGAGTCTTTTCGGTGGATTTAGTGGGACTATTGTTCAAAGATCTAATTGCGGTTTGAAGCGCAAATCCCCAAAACGAGTTCGGTAACTCGGTTTGGCTCATCATGGATCGAACCATATCAAGTAGGGTTCGATTCCTCCTTTCGGCAACACCATTGAGTTGTGGTGTTTCGGGTGGAGAAAGTTGTGATATAATACCACAACCTTTCAAGTGTGAATCAAATTCAAGACTTAGGTATTCACCACCACGATCGGAACGTAGTGCTTTTACCTTCTTGTTCAATTGGTTCTCTACTTTGTTTTGAAATTCCTTGAATTTCTCAAATGCTTCACTCTTATGTTTCATCAAATAGACATACCCATGTCTACTTAAGTCATCGGTGAAGGTTATAAAGTAGTCATAATTACCACGAGCGGTGATACTCATTGGTCCACATACATCGATGTGTATGAGTCCCAATAGTTCACTAGCTCGCGTCCCTTTACCGCTAAAAGGATTACGAGTCATTTTGCCAAGTAGGCAATATTCGCATGTACCAAATGATTGATAATCAAATGGTGTAATCACATTAGTAGAAATTAATCTTTTGATGCGATTCTCGTTTATGTGACCTAATCGACAATGCCAAATGAACGCTTCACTTGGGTCACTTGTTTTGAGTTTCTTTGATTGTATGTTATAAATATCATTTGTCGGATTTGAGGTCTCTAAAATGTAAATGCCATTTATGGAAGAAGCTTGGCCAATAACCAAATCATTCCTAGAAATAGAGCAACGATTGTTCTTAATGACAAAACAAAAACCGTCCATGTCTAGCATGGCGATTGAAATAATGTTTTTAGAGAGCGTAGGAACATAAAAACAATTATGCAAATACAACTCAAAACCATTTGGCAAAGCTAGAACATAAGTTCCTTTGGATTCGGCCGCTACCCGAGCTCCATTTCCAAGTCGAAGATCCACATCTCCCTTGCTAAGCTTCTCCACATCTCTTAAACCCTGTAAATGATTACAAAGGTGAGAACCACAACCGGTATCAAGTACCCATGTCGTAGTGGAAGTATAATTTATATCAATAACATAAATTTCTTTAGGAATTGTACCTTTTGGAGTAATGAGTCCCTCCCTTATATTTCGCAAATACATAGGGCAATTCCTTAGCCAATGTCCCATGCCATAGCAATAATGGCACTCATCATTAACTTGCTTGAAGTTTTTGACTTTCTTCCCTTTCTTCTTGAACCTTTTACCCTTGGAAGCAAGAACTTGATTGCTAGAGCTCCCACTAGCTTTGGCATCCTTATCTTCCAGAGATAAAGACCCTATAGATCGTGTGAGGTAGTCTTCCTGAGACGGACTCACACGTGGTCTAGTAGTAGTGGGTGGTTTAGAAGTGGTGATGAAATTAAGGTTTCCATCCGAACCTATCCCGAAATGAAGTTCTCTAGTTGTATCGAAATTATTGTTGGAGCATACGTCGTCAAGAACATGGTGATATGACTCAATAGTAATTGGTGCGGTAGCATTTGTTGGATTCATTGTAATGCACTACAAATATGGAGGAAAGGAAATATTAACATTTGTCTTTTTAAATCATACTTGCAAATTTAACAAGATATGAACATTTATATAGTGACCTCTACCCAACTATAATAAATGATTCCAAGACCCAAATTCATATCGACTTAGGCACGGTATGGCCGATGAAACCTTTATCAATATAACTCGGTGGATTAACGTTTTAATCGATTCTACTTTTAGAACTCTTGGTCGATAAATTTACTCTAATATTTATCTATAGCCCGGAACACATGCAACTACGGTCGCGAATACTTCCGTTGAGCTCAATCCAAATTTCGAATAAATGTGTCCATTATCCAAATCCACATCAACTTGGGCACGGTATGGCCGATGAAACCCTCATTAACATGAACTCGGTGGATTAACACTCATCACCCACTTCCCCTACGTAACAAGGTTTGTACCCCGGTAGGGCCGAGTGCACTCCCTCGCGAAATAGGTTTTCATGGTTTCTACTATTTGGTAAGGCTATGTCTCAATTGTTTGTTTTAGCGAGAGGTCATGTCAATTTATTATCTATCACGTTTTAAGTGAACTAAAGCGGTGAACTACGATAATTCGAATTGACACGGTCGATAAACTCGATAAAATAAGACAATGCATGTTTAGTTATGGCGATTTAGCGATGCATGTAACATAAAATAAAATGCAAGCATAAAGATAAATAAATCCTAGTATGGCCTTTCCTAAAATAGAAAAACTATTAATCTATTACATATTCGGAAACCAACTCCATTGGTCCCTTGAACTTCGGTTGTGGCACACATCTCGAGGTAACACCGTCTTTATGTATCGCCATTCTTGAAGAAATCCGTCTTTTGGAACTCCGGAATGAATAAAATTACATAATAAATTACATAATTTCCTATTATACATTTGTAACTAAAATAAAATAAATCTATTAAATATTACAAAACGGTGATACGAGATCACAATAAAAATACAACCGAATCGATATTCCCATACATTTCGGGAAATACCAATTAAAATCTAAGGCCATACTAAGTAAAATTACATAATTCAAAATTACATAAATTAAAATTATGACAATCATAAAGAAAATGCAGCATTATATTATGTATAAACATGCTCAATTTTTATGCTAAATCGCCTTTTAATTAGCCAATATCGTATATTACTCGGTTTTACGGATTTGCGTGATTTCAACATTTTATAATCACAAAAAATGCATAAACTCATATTTATGCATAAGTTAATTACCCTAACCTCTTAGGACTCAAAATATAGTCTTCACTAATAATTTGACCATAATTAACTTTTATTTACCAAATTGTTCATAAATGGGCCAAAAATACAAAATTAAGCTATTAAACTTCAAATAAATCCAAAAATTCCAAATAAATTCAAAATTTGAAATTTAAATTCATGAACATTCTGGAAAAAATTCCATGACTCTCATAATGTTCAAAATCTTAGGTTAAAAATTTCGAAAAATTTCCGGAAAAACAATGTTGCGGTTTATCGATATTTAATAAAATAATCATAAAAAATATGGAAAAATTATTTTCATTAACTTTTCAATTTTAGATCTGAAAAATATAATAAAATGCAACATTAGACGTTTTTCCTAAGTCATAGATTATATTTTATTAATTTTCATTAATAATGTCACTATTTATGCCATTTTTCCTCAAAAATTCATAAATCATGCTAAAAGACTTCTTTATAGCCAATTATTTTACACACATCTTGTAAAATTGCATGTGACAACATATAAATTTTCTATGACCAGATTCGAAATTTAACTCATATTAACCTATTTTTCTCTTAAATCCGAATTTAATAATGAAAAATTCATTTTTCGAGCATAACAAGTGCAAAAATTATGAAAATTTACAGGTTATCTCAAAATAATATATGTAACAACATATCCAAAAACCAAGTGAAAATTCGAAGTATAGCTAATTTTCGACCAAAAATGACATTTTTACTCATAAAATCACATTTAAATGTCATTATTATTAAATATGAACAATAAAAATCCGAAAAATTAACCAAAAAATCCTAAAACACTTTAGGACCAGAAATATTAACATGCATGTAATTATTTCGTGATATATCATAATAACACAATTTTACAAGTTTTATTTTGTTATTCATATAACTCGGAAAAACTTTTAACCAATTTGCATGCAAACAACCGTGGCTCATGATACCGATTGAAAGAAATGTAGATCTATATACATCTAAAACATACTCATATATGTTAAATTAATTTGTCATAAATTAAAACGGATCTTATGCATGCAAACAATGAAATGAATAGAGGAGAAATCATGTCCTTACATTCAATATTTCGGCTATTTGGGCACAAGAGAGATCTCCTTTCTCTTCTTGTTCTTGAGCTTTTCCAATGGAAGAACAAAGATCTAAGTGTAAGATCTCTCCCTATGTATTATACCCAAGGCTTCCTCTTAATCAAATTAATATTACAAATACTAGTGTGATATTAATTTTGTAGAAAAATTGAACCAAAAATATTTGGTTTTGAGCTCTCAAAAACCGGTTGAGAGAGAGAGATTTTTAGAGGATTTTATCTTTCTAAAACATAATACTTTTAGAAGTGTAATTGCATGAATGAATAATACACTCTTGCATGTAGTGTATGTTAAAAAAATAAAAGACAAAAACACTTTGCCCTTTTCTTTTTCAACCGTGTAAGAGGAGAGGAGAGGGGAAGAGAAAGACCCAATGCATGCATTAGTTTGCCTTCACAAGGTAAATAGGGTTGCATGCCTACTCTCCTAATATAATCATTATGTTTACCACTAATTGTAAACACAATATTAATCCTAATCCTCCTCCAAATTTTCGGCACATTTGTGTAATATGGATTCCATATTATTTTGTCAATTGTCAATATGTCACATGTCATATGTGACATAAATATGTTATGTATTTTTAACATATTAAAAATCAACGTATTAATAAAAATACGTCACATACAAAAATCGACTTAGTAATTTCATAATTACTTGTGCCAAAATTTTACCAACTTATAAATCGCATTTATAATGATTCATTCAAATCCAATCGTTTCTTTAAACAATAATTTCATCCGAGTAATGATACAATTCGATTACTCAGACCGTATCTCATTTAATCACATTTCAATTTGATACGTAAATTTTACTTCCAAAATCGTCCATCAATTTTTCAAGTAATTTAATTAACTCGTAACATTATACGATTAATTAAATGATCAATTAAGAGTATTGCCCTTTAGGTATGACCTAGGGGGTCAACTGATCACCACCGTCACACGACAGTAATGTCAAACTCTAGTCAGCCAATCATTACCGATATATGTTGACCAGTTGACAGTAACAATATTACTTCCCAATTGTATTCTTAAAATGAGATTTAATAATGACATTTAAATCACGTGATCGCACTATTGTTGAGGACACATTTCCCAACAGCAATTTCTTTAAACTACTAAGCCTAGAAGGATACCAATAAATCACCTCCAAGTTGTGTCAAGCTAGGGTACCTTTGTCCTCAATCGTTAAATGCTTTTGTCAAGAATAGACTCCCTATGGTGTTAGAAACACTGGAGGATCGCGGAATTCCCCTTCTTGCCTAGACAAGAAGAAGGGTCGTCCCCTCTCTACCATGCACAAAAATGGATACGATGGATAAAGGGATCGATAGTATTTGAGTTTCATTTGGGAGTTTGCTTTGTTGTTGTTTTTCCCCCCAATTTCTTGTGGCATATAACATTTGAGAACACTTTCTTTTGCCATTTCTTTTGATTTTTGGCATTTCAATACTTGACAACTTTTCAACTTTTTGCATTTTCTTTTGAACATTTTCAAAGTCACTCCAATTAGTAACGAGGGTGCCTTATATTTGAAGCATAGGAGTTTTTATTTTTGTTACTCCTCTTTTTTTCTGATGCAATTTGCAAAATTTTTCTTTTCTTTTCTTTTCTTGAACTCAAATTTTTGAACAATTTCTTTTTGTGCCCATTCCCTTTGATGACAAAATGTATGGTAGAACATGGATGAATGATGGTTGCATGGTTTCAAGGGTCACCTTGGAATAAACGGTAGCCAAGGAGTTATCACACCATAAGGTACTCTTGACTAGGCCTTAATCCATGGGTCAAAGGATACTAGTATGATACATCCTATGGTGTTTTACAAGTATTCTAACAAGCAAAGTCTTAAGAAGAAAAAGCATCTACTAGGGCCTATATACACTTGCCAAGCTTCCCAAGTAGACGGTTTCACAAAAATTTTCTAACATGCAAACTACATGCCATGATGCTGTTAGAATCATTAATCTCATTAATTTACATATTCATATATGAAATGATTTATTTATTCATAAAATAAATTCTAGATCTTATGCATGTAAACATAAATAAGATAAGAGAAGAAATCATCAATCTTACTATATGATTTCGGATTAATGGGCACCAACAAATTCACCTATTTGTTAGTTCTTGAGCTTCCTTAAAATGGATGAACAAAAGGTCCAAATTAGAACCTCTCCCAAAAGTGAATACCCAAGGAAACCTCTTAATAACTAATATTATTTTGTACTAGAAATAATACAAGTCTTACTTAAAATTTTTGACACAAAATATTTATTTGTTCTCTCTTATTTTCGGTTGAGAGAGAAGAGTTTTGTGAGGTTTTTATTTCTCTAAAATGTATTACACATGTAGAGAGTATTTTCTTACACTATAAAATGTTAGATGAAGTAGTGAATGAACATTAGAGAAAACCATTTTGTTTCTCATAGTGGAAAACCGGTGGGAGGGGTGGTAGAGGGAGCCAATGCATGAGGCTCATTTTCTTCGCAAGAAAAATAGGGTTGCATGGCTACTATTAGGCTTTAATAATCATGTTTTCCACTTAAAATAAAAACACAATATATTCCTTAAACACCCTCGATTTTCGGCACATATATATAAAATGGGAGGTCCATTTTATTTTTGTCATTTGTCAATTGTGACATATGTGACATGTTACTTGACATGTGAAATTGTAATGTATTTTTAACATATTAAAAATCAACATACTCATAAAATATGTCATATACAAAATCGACTAGTAATTCGTAATTACTGGTACCAAAACGGTTTATCAATTATAAATCACAACATCTTGTATTTATAATAAATTATTCATTCAATTTCAATTTCAATTGTTTCGTAAACAATAATTTTATCCAAGTAATAAAACAATTCGATTACTTAGACCGTATCCAATTTAATCGAATTATAATAAGACACGTTAATCTTACTCACAAATCATCCTTCAATTTTAAGTAATTTAATTAACTCGTATCGGCATGTGATTAATTAAATAATCAATTAAGCGTATTTCCCTATAGGTATGACCTAAGGGGATCAACTGATCACCACCGTCGGACGACAGTAATGTCAAACTCTAGTCAGCCAATCATTACCTATATATGTGGACCAGTTGACTGTAAAATATTACATCCCACATGTATTCTTAAAATGAGATTTAAACATGTGATCATCACGATCAACAGTTGTGATCGCATTATTGTCGGACGACACATATTCCAACAATCTCCCACTTGTCCTCGACAAGTGTGCGTCACCAATCTCTTGTCCTATTACTATCTCCCACTCAATGCAAGGTGTCTTTCAGGTCGTACTTGCAAGTGATCATATCGAAAGTGGTTTCCTCGATTTGGATAATTACTGATTGACCGGAATTATCTACCATAGATACCTTTCGAGCGTGGCCACGCATTTCCAGTTCATTACTCCTCGAGTGGCCCTGGGATATTGTTATTGTTGGAGTTAGTGTCCTCCACAATAGTGCGTTTACATAATAAATCTCATTAAAGGAATATCATCAGATATTTATTTATTTGATCCTAGTCAGCTGATCAATGTATATCGTTAACGGTTGGCCAACTAGGGTTTGACGTTACTGTCATGAGACGACGGTGTTCAGCTGATCCCTTTCGGTCACACCTAAAGGAACGAGCCCCAACACGAAAGCTAATTAATTGTATGAGATACAATTTAAATTAGTCCCTTGATTAAATTGACTAAGAGTTAGTTGATTAAATTGATTTAGAGAGATATCGAGTTGTGAACTCGAGGTACGAAAATTATTATTTAATTATGCAATAATTGAATAATAAATTATTTGAGACGGGAATTAATGATTAAGCAGATAATTATTAAATTGGTACTAGTTGACTAATGTGATTAGTATTGGTACGTAAACTGTATGTGTAGCGGTACACATATATTTACGGAGTGATTTAGACGAAATTAATTGGAAGCATTTAAACATGATACGATGTTTGAATAAAATTTACACGTATTTGTGCGACAAATATAAGAACCAAAATGGACCCGTAAATGGGACATTGGACCGTGTAAATGGAGTGTAGTGGATGATTATAGACATAATCATTTCACTTTACTTGTTGTTTCTTCCATAAGTCATTTTATGATCACTTGCATGTGATATAAGATTGGACAAAATAAAAACAAGTGCACTCCCTCACTCCATATAGTTCCACCCGCCACTTTCACCTACAATACACTCCAATTGTTGTTCATTTTTACACTACTTCTTTTGGTGTGTTTGCATGTCAAAAATAATTGGTCTTTCTCTCTAAAAAATCATAAGCATCATTTTACTAAGAAGTTAGTATCAAAAGTTTATTACTAAGATGTTAGTAATATTTACATATTATCAAGGGTAGTCTTACTTATATCTAGTTAATATTAGTAAGGTTGTTGGGTAAGTTCTTGGGTGGATTAAGGAAGGAGACCTTCTACTTTGGAGGTTGGTTTTTGGAGGATCTTCCATATTCATATAGCTCAAGAACAAACTAGTAAGGTGAACTAGTTTGTGCCCATTTTACCATAATATCAATGTAAGGAAGTTGTTTTTCCTTATACTTTCATTTTTATGCTTTCATATTAGCATGCATGTTACATAGATCACCTAAATGACAAATTATGAGATAATTTAATTTTACTAGAGAGTATAATATGGATCTATGATCTTACAAGTGGTATCAGAGCTTAGGCTTGTAATTTGCATGTTGATTTTAAGCATTTTAATGAATTATGAGATAATTTATAAAAACTCAAAAATTGTGTTAGAAGAGGTTTTAGCACGAAATTTTTGGGGCATGCATACCTACTGATCTTAAAAGGTTTGTGGTTACGTTTGGTGATTTTGAAGTTATTTTGCTATTTTTAATGATTTTTGGTAGAAAACCGAGTCAAAATGCCGTATTTTAGTTAAAAATTGACTAAAAATAGTTAAAAGTTGATTCGGTCCATGGAATATTTATGGTATTTCATGCATGTTTTCTACTGATTGTATGCAAAAGGTTGAAGGTTGGTTCGAATTTTTTGCATGTTTATTGATTTTATGAGATAAAAGTCGATAAAAGTGAAATAATTTAATCATAATTTCGAAACAATTGATTCTGACCATGATAAATTTATGTACATTTAAAAATATTATTTAAATGTTAAAAGTGATTTTTCATGTGTGTTTTCACTTTGTTTTGATGTTTATTGGTTTTAGTGGTTAAAAACCGATAAATATCGATCTTTTTCTTTATAAAATTTATCCGGAATTTTTGGGCAATTTTTCTGATATTTTGGTGTTTTTGGGAGTGTTCCAGAATACTCAAAATTTTTGTTTCAATTTTTTGGGTAATTTTTCAATTATTTTGGATTTTTACTTAAATATTATGATTTTACCGATTAAATTAGCAAAATATCACCAAATCAAACTAATTATTTATCATAAAATTAGTGAGGACTAATTTTAAGGTTCAAAATTGTTTGGACAATTAGTTTGGACTTAAATGAGATTTAAGAGTTGATTATTGATTTTTTTTTTTTGGTCGAAATGTAAGTCATATATAACCAATCATCAAACCGATACAACTCCAATTGACTAGGACATAAGCCTCCCAATAAACCGAGCGTTTTTCACTTGCATTTTGCTACATACAACTTTCCTTACTCGAGTACAAATTACATGCTTAATTGCTTGAAATACAACTTTTGGCATCAACAACACCTGATCATGCAAACACTTGTTCCTAGCATACCACACTTGGTATAATAAAGAGCAAATGGTTGCTCCAGTAATTTGCTTCAGTAAGAAAGACCTGAACCGCATAGACAGCCACCATGTGACAGTATTCTGTGCATGAATATCAACACCAAGCCAGCCAGACACTAAATGCAAACACCTGCGACTAAACTCACAGGAGAAGAATAGATGAGCATGCGACTCATCCATCAAACCACATAGCAGACATCCAAGCTCCCCTGGCACCCATCTTGTTACTCTGTCTCTAGTCAGCAGCCTGCTCTGAACAGCTAGCCAAGCAATGAAATTAAATTTACCCATTCCAATTCTCGACCACACCAAATGATGCCAATGCATCCCAGACCTAATAGGAAGCAGCCAATGATACCCAGCTAAAATGGTATAATCCTGACCTATAGTGTCCCAACTGTTGCCAATGAAACCTCCTTTAAGAATGTCTTTCACCTCACACAGTTTCTTCCAAGACCAACTAGCACTAAGAGAGGGAATGTAACTCAACCAATCCTTCTCTTTAATATAAATTGCATGAACCCACTTCACCCATAAATGATCTTTCTTATTCATTATCCACCAAATATACTTACCCATTGCTGCAATATTCCACATCCCAACATTGATGAGTCCCAACCCTCCATACTTCTTGGGCATACACACCTTCTCCCAAGACACAGCAGGAGATTTATCATAATGCTCACTTCCCTGCCACAAGAAGTTCCTACATACAGCCTCAATACTCCTAATGACAGTCTTGGGCAAAACAAAAATCCTAGCCCAGTAATTATGAAAAGTACCAAGAACAGACCTCACAAGAACCAATATTCCTCCATAAGATAACTTTCGTGCCCCAAGAGCACGAATTCTCTCTACCACTCTCTCAACAAAGACAACACAGTCCAAAAAGACAGTTTTTTAGCTGAAATTGGGACCCCTAAATATCTGAAGGGAAGCTTAGCAGGTACCATACCAGTAGCCTTGAGAATTTGCTCCCTCATCATGTCATCCACCCCATTCATATACACATTAGATTTATCCACATTCATTTGTAAACCAGTAGCATGTGAGAAGTTTTCAAAAGCACTCAGCAGCACCTTGACAGATCCCAAATCTCCATGGCAGAACATTAATAAATCATCAGCAAAGCACAAATGGGAGAGTTTAAGTCTCCTACACAGAGAGTGATACTTGAAGCCTTGTTGCTCTTGAGCCACCATTAAGAGTCTACTAAGATACTCCATACATAATGTAAAGAGTAAAGGAGACAGGGATCTCCTTGCCTCAATCCCCTCCTACCTTTAAAGTGACCAAACACCCCTCCATTAAGAGATATAGAAAAACATGGTGTAGTAATACATTCCATCACCCTGTCAATAAAAACAATAGGGAAGCCTAGAGCATCCAACATGTCCCTAACTAATCCCCATTCAATAGTATCATATGCTTTCTGAAGGTCTATTTTCATCATCACTTTAGGGGTACAATTCTTCCTATTATAAAGTTATACCAAGTCTTGACAAATCAAAATATTCTCAACAATATCTCGACCTTTAACAAAAGCACTCTGATTATCACTGACAAGCTCAGGCAACACATCCCTTAATCTATTACAAATCAGCTTTGTAATGCATTTATACACCACATTACAGCAAGCTATAGGTCTGAATTGAGTCACTAGCTTGGGCATATCAACTTTGGGAATTAATATAAGGACAATATGATTTACCTGCTTCAGAAGTCTACCCTTCTCAAAAAAATCCATAACTGCCTGAATGACAGTACCACCAGTCACCTCCCAAGAATCTTTAAAAAATTGGCTAGAATAGCCGTCTGGGCCAGCTGCTTTAGTTCCAGGAATGGAAAACATAACAGTTTTGATTTCTTCAGGAGTAACTGGTTTCAATAAAATTGCAGAGTGAGCAGGCTGCACCATCCTCCCATACTGGACCACACTTCTATCAACAGGCTGAGTCTCCTTAGCCGACCCCAGCAGCTCCATATAATATAGTTCAAAAGCCTTATTAATATCATCAGGTTCCTCTTGAAGCACCCTATTGTTATCAATAATTTGAAAGACCTTATTAACAGCTCTTCTTCGTTTAATGGAAGCATGGAAGAAAGCTGTGTTATCATCACCATCCTCAATCCACTGCATATTGGCTTTTTGGCTAAGAAACTGATGCTTAGCTTTAAGAAGCCTTGCAACCTCCTTAGCAATAACTCTTTCATTATCACACAGCTCAGAGTTCAAAGGATTACTCTGCATCTCCTCTTGCATAAGTAGCAAATGTAACACCCCCACACTTCAAGTGCCTTACCAGGACCACTCAGGTATAAGGATGCCACCATCTCGGTTACCCGAGGCATGATATTCATAAGACAATAACGAAACAACTTTAAAAGTAAATAAAGTTTAAAGTGATTATATAGCAATACCAAACTGATAAAAAGAAATACAAGATCCTCAGACGGTCTCTCATCGCTAAAACTATCAAAGCTATAAAACATCGTCGACACAAGCGGAAGACTTCTAACCGCCACGTGATGACTAATCCCAGCTATCCCATACGCATCACATCATACCGCTCAATAATCGCTCACCACCCCGAATGGATCACCACAGTTTTTAAAACATTTAAACGGGTCAGTACTAATCACACAACTCAATATATATATATCAACAATAAGATAAACAGAAAGCTTAACCGTCACACACACAACCACACCAATTCCAACAATCTCAATCACCGATCGTCCACCTTGGACACCGCCGCTGGGGGACCGCAGCCGTACCCACCAAATCCCCGCTCCTCATAATGAGCGATAACCCTGTCCATTAATGTGCATATCCCTTCTGTGGCGGGTTCAACAGAAGGCGAAACTAGGGCGTGAAGCCACTCCCGCAAGTGACCTCACTTAGCCGAGGACACGCCTCGAGAACCAGAGACCACAATCACAATCACAATCACAATCACAACCGTCATAATACAATTACTATATCAAACAATCAATCTCAACACATCAACAATCATCCCATTATGGGACTAATACTGAGTAGGAAATCCTACCGGAACAAAGAACACAATCGACGGTCTCAACAATTTTGTATAAAAAAGCCTCTTCTACAAATCCTTCTCCTATCATACATACACATAATCACTACCAATCATTATCTACAACAAAACCCCCAATCCCAAAATTAGGGTTTAACGAAACTTGACGAAATACTATAAAATTGGTATGTAGATCTTACCCTCGACGCAAGGATCACAAAGGTATAAAGAACGATGGAATCCGACCTCTCAAGCTCCGGGATTTGTCAACAACACGGATGAATGCGAAGAACGTAACTTGAATCTCCCTTTTAATGTTATTAGGTTTGTAAAAGTGTATTATGAAAGTGACGGAAAGATTTATATATTAATTCGTGTTATTAACAAAACCCGTCGAATTATCACCCGTTAACCGAGCTACTCGATCGAGTAGCTAAGGTACTCGATCGAGTGCCCCCTTACTCGATCGAGTATCCTAGTTACTCGATCGAGTACCCAACAGGTCAGAAACTATTTTAAAACGCAACTCACCCTTACTCGACAGAGTAAGGCCTACTCGATAGAGTACCCAAAGACTCATAAATACGGAGCATTACAGTCTTCCCTCCTTAAAAAAGAACTTCGTCCCCGAAGTTCCAACCCATACATAAAAACAAACATACTAACTCGGTCAAGACGCAACAAAGCTACTAAGAACTCAAAACAAAACCCCGACTTACAGAACATGAAACCATGAACTCTTAACACCAACTCTACCAACTATTCCTACCTCCACACCTCGCTCACGATGTCGTATCAAGTACATCATAAACTCTCCCGACACTATGTGACACCCTCATTTTTAGCGTAAAATAAACACGTAAAATTTTACAGAAAAACTGACAGGATATGTTTGTAATTGGTTCAACCAGATAAAACCTGTAATTTTAAAAACTTTTCTAAACCAACCACAAACACTTCCAAATGAAGAGTGCCAAAACCTGCAAATACTAACACCCTAATTTACATAACATGCTAAAGTCGCGAGAATAAAGTGATACAAACCAAAGTAAGAGAGGGAGACATATGTCCCTTCAAAATATAAACACAACCAAATGTTTAAAGGTTTACTACAAAATAACCAAACTAAGTCCAAGGTTCTTTTGCTCACTAGCTCGTCTGTGACCCCATCTAATCATCATCAACCTGTCAATCGCATTTTATACAAACACGAAAGCCACAATTCAGTGGGGAGTAACTTCGAGTCCTCCCAGCCACGAAATGTCATATTTAATGTAACATGTAACATAACATGTAAACCACATCACAAATAATCTAGATATCAAATATTCTAACAAGTGAACTCTAAACCGACCAAATTAAACTATCATGTGAAACATATAACAAGAAGTAATCCAAACTTTATCAATTGTAATCGGCTTGCATATCACCTATTACAATTCATAAAATCACCATACAAGAAAGGACAATATATCAAAGACAGGCATAAGTTCTTAGTACGGTCAATAGTCACTCTGTAACTCGAGTCTATACCACGAGGTAGGGAAGGTAATCGAACCGGTATCATGGCTCAGAGGTTCTATCAAAACATGGCCAAGACACAACACAACCCTAACCTAAAATCTGCGCAGACCTAGACATGCGGATACACACCACCGCACCCAAGACTCACAATTTTTCTAAAACAAAGTGAGTACCCTAAGGAGTCCACCAAAGGATTGGCTAGTACTTAAGCTGACCACTTACTATCAAAATAAGTAACGAGGTCATGCCCCAACTTGGATATAATCCCAGCAAGTCAGGAACACAGAGGCTATCAAGCAGTGAACATATACTCGTCAAAGACTATAATGGCCTATCTGTGATGAAGGCCGAAACACTCACCTAGGACCTAAATAAAACCCATCTAGGTCCCAGCTTGAATACTTTAGCCCGCACCACACAAAACAAGTAGGACACCCAATTAACCAAAAGAGAGGTAAAAAGTCCAAACTTGACAATATTAAAGTTTCCAGGGAATCTAGGGCTGTTTCTACAACATAAGAAACCATTCAAATCAACCAACAACATATGTGAAATAAAAACATAATAAATGGCCTAAACAAGAATAAGGCCAATTATCCAATTAACACAATAATTTCATCCAACCGAATTTTTACCCGCAACCCCAGCCCCGCGACAGGTACGGGTTCAATCGCGGCTGACCAATCACACAATTGACTAACATCGATTCAGTCAAAGGGACCAAGGCTCAGTTTTCGGCATAATCATCCAAAACATTGCAAATATCGCTATAAAATTCATTTTAAGCCTATTCTTTACAATTTCATATCATAACCTATCCTAACATGTGCAATTACCAATATAAACAAAATTTTACCATCAACATTATATTTACTACTAATATGATTCATTTCAAAAGATTACCCATTTGTTACTTATACTAAATATAACATTAATACACCCGAAACGACAAATAATGCATGAAAAACCGCGAAACAAGCAACGGGCCAACCCGGGCCAACCCCAAGGCAGCCGTGGGCCTGCCGGGCCTGCTGGGCCTAGTGGGCCGCCACCCCAAACCCTCCATTTCTCCATTTTTGTTCAGTTTAACATCGTCTGAAGCACCAATTAGTCATTCCCAATTCATTCCCATACTAATATGTGAACTTAAACTAACAAAAGACATGAATTAGACATGAATTTAACCCATTTTATCATGTGAAATAAACCACTCAAATAACATACACAAAATCACACAAAAAGCAAAGAATGTGACATTAATTCGTCGAGTAACTCGAAATATGTTACCTTAAGCTAGAAAAAGGCAAATAACCCTTGAGAAAACCCTAAAAACAGTAGCTACCCATCATCCTCTACTATATAGGAGTCCCCTATATCATCCTCATAATCTTCACCTATTAAAAACAACAAAACACAACAATAATCACTAAAACCGAAATTATGCCCCAAAATCATCT
Organism: Silene latifolia; assembly: GCF_048544455.1. NCBI lineage: Eukaryota > Viridiplantae > Streptophyta > Magnoliopsida > Caryophyllales > Caryophyllaceae > Silene > Silene latifolia. Next base: position 56,292,005 of record NC_133536.1, read on the forward strand.
TAAATCAACATAATGAAAACTGAAATTAAAACATACTAGGATGTAGATCTTGAAGAGAGGATTCCGAAAATATAAATTTTGCGAAAATCGGACTAGAAACGAAGAAATTATGATGAAATTACGATTGTAAGATAATTTTCTTTTTTTTTCTTTGTGGATGTCGGTCAAGGGATCAAAAGAAGAACAAAGAAGTGCTAGGAAGAAATGGAAAGGAGGAAAGGGGAGGGTGCCGTGGAAAGGGAGAGGAGGAGCGGGTTTTAGGCGGGATTTCATGAGTCGGTTTTGGCTCGTTTCGACAAAAATTAGAACCGTTTGTCAAATGCAAATTCCGACAAGTCCAAAGTTCTTAAACACGAGATTACAAGAAGATTGAATACTCATACGACCCATTTCCAAAATCGTTTGCCCAATTTTCAAAAGAGTTGTCATTTTTCCCGATATGCCCTTATTTCGAAATAAAAAGTTTTTACACGGTTTAAACTATTTTTAAACATTTCGAAACTATCAAAATAAATACTTTACTTCAAAATATAATAAAATTATATTTCTTTGAATTAATATTACTTCAAATACATTAATATCAAATTTTACTTGATTAATAAATTACTTCCGCAAAATAATAATGGTCCGAAATTACGGGGTGTTACAATCACCCCTCCTTTTAAAAAGTTTCGTCCTCGAAACTTAGAAGGAGAAATTATAGTAAACAACATCTTAATAATATCATCGTAAGAAAATATAGGTATCTTTTCAATGAAACGGTGATACTCTTGTTGATCAAGCAAGAACATCCACATTTCATATCAAAGATAAGGTAAAAAGGCAAATCATTTGTAAAATTCAAAAACCAAAATACCTTCAAAACATTAATGAAGAGTTTTCAAGAATGTAAGTCTCATTCATGGAATAGAATTGCTCGTGTCGTGCACACAAGAACGTTATTTTTCCAAATCAGAGACAAATTTTAAACAAAAACTATTCGCCGATAAGCGTAGAACAAGTTATCAAATGTCTCCAATAACTAGTTCTAACATCCGCTCAACGTTAAAATCAAAGTAAGAGAAAGGTAGTCTACTCAAATTTTCTTTTGTAAAAAGCCAAAATAGAAATGAAGGTTTCACTTTTAAACCCAATTGGGGTCAAATCCCTAAAATGTAACTTTAAACCTTGACAAAGAAGTCATAATGGATCAAAATTAACAGAAATTGGACAAATCTTAACGAAAACTCGGGTCTAGAAATTAAAATTACGATAAACGAGTTTATATTCAAGAAAGGAATAGGGAACTAAATCAAATTTTCATTTTCAAGTCTTCAAAAATAGGTTAGGTTTGCAGAAGTGACATAAACTTTCAAGAATGAATCGAAACAGGTAGCTTGAAATATTTAGAAATTCCTCGAAGTGAAAAGTAACTTAGACATCATAGGAGCAAGCATGCTAAGAGGATTCAAGCTTAACTAATCAAAAGGGCTGTATGAATTTCATGGGGTAAGAATTGAAGTCGAACCTAAAAGGGTGTCAAAGATGGAGTTTCATAGGTTACCAACATCAAACTTATGAGAGGAGTATGATGAAGTAAGGAAGAGAGGTATGAACGATAACGCTCATGATCAAGGAAGAAGGGAAATTAGTCAACAAGGAAACGCCAGACACCTTTATCACAAACAACAACACTCAAAACGGTTCCAAAAACTTCCTAACAACAAAACTCATAACCACATCACTCCCAAGGGTTTCCTCAATCGCTTATGTTACCTCATCCTAACTTTCCCCGAAACAAGGTACTCCACTATAAGTGTGATCTCATCGCTCCAAATCCTCAAACATCCAGAAACAACTTTCACAAGTCTAAGGTCAAGGCTTCCAACAAAGCTATATTCGTATCCAACTAGTGTCAACTATGGTTTCCTCAAAACAAATAAACCTTTAATCAAGAATCCCAATACCAAGCTATAAACTCCAAGAGAAAGTTCCTCGAATATACCACAAGATTCTCATTTCAAAACAAGGTAGCAACATACCAACCCCAAAATCTGAAAAATCAATAGGATCTCAAGTTTCTCTATCCTTTTACTTATTAAGGATTTCCAAAAGCGGATCTACACTCAGCTACAACATCATCCCATCATCTCAAGTACTCAATGCGACCTCAAGATCTATAAGTCTATAGGGTTAACAAATTCTTCTCGACACTAAATCTCTCTCAACTCAAGAACTCTCAAGAGCCAACTAATACCAAATCACATCACCAATCCATTATGGTCATCAACATCCCAAGGAGTATTCTTTCGAATTTGACATCCTAAAACTTACTTACCATCAAATTCCCAAGAAACAAAGTCTTAATTGTAACAACACTTTATCACCTCAGAGTTCCTAAAACCATAAATTGAAACTATGTTCTTTAACCTAGCAATTGGTGTCAACCATACCATTACCCTTTCTAGTTATTAAAACAAGTGCTAAAACTTCCCAATAACGTAGCTTACCCTCACTCTCATACCATAGCTCAAGTAGTAATCAATATCACTCACTAAAACCAACTAATAATCCCACATTTAACATTTCTCACACGGTAACATATACACTATCAAACCCTCATATCCAAAGTGATTATGGAAGCCAATCAAAAACTCGCCTACTTAGTCAATCCTATATCCTCAAATCCACCATTCAGTTTCATCCATTTTAAGTCAAGTACTAGGCACTAGTACCCAAACATAAACAACAATACCATGTTCCATAACCTTAGTAACCAATGCAACTCACATTTGACACACAAAATCCACCAATCCAACGTACTCACTTTATCAAGGATCTATAGGTATAAGAACCATCAAGTATGTCTCATCACACTACCTAAGTCTCTCCAATATCAAATCCTCTCAAAACCAGGAAAGGGTCAAACACAACAATCCCTTCAAAGGTCATGATGTCCAGCCAAGGCCAACATTTCTCAAAAGAGATAGTATTATAAAAAGGCGTTAAGGAAGGATAAGCAAGGAACAAATGACATGTTAGAAAATAAGGAGTCGGACCGTAAAGATAATGGTTGACAAAAATAAGAGGTATTCGGGTTAAGAAGATATCTCGGGCAAGAAGAAGATACGTAAACTTTGGCATAAGAACAGGGTTCAACGAACGTTAAAGAGAAGGAAAGGACAACAGAAGCGGCATAAAGAAAGGGTTACCGCTTACCAAACACTCATCAAAGCTTATGATCGATATGATAAGGTTACATCACTAAGGTGCTCAACAAAGCCCCAAAAGTCTACCAAATCATAGGACTAACAAGGACTCCAGAATGGTAGGTATTCCTCAACTCAATTGGTTCTAAGAGCCAAAATCAATTCACCACACAAATTCATTTGTTACCATCCATGTCCCAAAGTATCTCCTTTACAATTCTCGTCATTGAACTTCACTTACTATGTCATCCCCAAATACCATAGCTGGTTTACTCCATCATCTCACCACTTAATACTTCTAGTCTCCGATACCATAAATTAGAATCACATCTTTGAACTAACGAACTACATCGAACAACATTCCACCAAAATTCCCAAATTCAGATATGATTAATAAGGTCAACCACGTGTTCTCAAATTTCAAAAGGTCAACAAGGGCTACTCTATACTAGATTTGGTCAACTCGAAAGATTTAACAAACTAACTAATTCCAAAGTACGATACCAATCCATTAAGCAACGTCAACGTCCTATTGTATTCCTTTCAAGGCCTACAAGGATTAGGGCTAACTTTTTACTCTCCTCATGCTTTTCTTTTTACACTCGACTAAAGCAATTGACCATTCAACTCCTTATTACTTCTTCCTAACTTTTTAGTGCTCCGATCACCTTCTCATTGCTCCAAAATTCCAATCCCATTATTTCTTATCGTTATTATCTCACTCTTCCTTACCATGTGTCCCCTCTCATCACTCCACTCACTCACACTTGTCGTTAATTTGTCCATAAAAATCAACATTTAAAGTTCAAACAATTACATCTCTAGAAATCATTTTTTTTTACCGTTAATTGCCCAAGGAAATCACACATTAGTTTCGTCTCTCGATAACACAAATTTGCAAACTCAGTCACTATCTGCAAATCTACGTCGCGACATATCTCCATTAAGTTCACTATAAACCACTCTTCTCAATTCCTCTAAAACGACCTTTCATTACATATATTCTTACTCAACACTATTTCTAACCATCTCCTTCCATAATTCGTTATACATCTCAGGTTGCTACTATCCACATCCTTTCTTTCAATTTTTTTTTCATTCTCACGTTCCTTAAACTTACATCACTTTTTGCCCACATTCACTTACTCTTACATTACTCAACACACAATCATATCACTCATCCCGTCTCACAAAACATGCTCTATGCCTCAATTAAGCCATACCAATCTCCCTTTTCTTTTTCCACTATCTATCACAACACATAGAACTCATGTCCTCCCACCGAACTCCTACTCACCACAGGTGCCACTCACTACACCATAAGATTGGGTAACTTACGCATCAGGATCAACATACATGTAAAACAATGCATAAAGAAGTAAAATAACATCTTTGAATTAAACATAATATGCAACGAAGTCAAAAGATAAGCATATGACCCAAAATAGGGGTCACTAGATCGAGTACAGGCCACTCGATCGAGTAAGGGACTTACTCGATCGAGTAGGTGAAGATCAGAAGCACGTAATACAAATCACCAGGGCTACTCGATCGAGTAACTAACGTACTCGATCGAGTTCCCCCTTACTCGATCGAGTACCAAGGCTACTCGATCGAGTACCCCAATTCTCAAAGACTGTCCAGTTTTCAGAAAAAACAGTCATAACTCACTCATTACTTGGTCGTTTTGGGCGTGTGACCTATCGTTAGAATCGTAAAAGGACAAGCTATCACCTGCAATTGGAATCACATCAAAATCATTTATGCATCTCAAGTTATAACAGTTTAAAGACAACCTCTTTATAAACGAAAAACACAACTATTGATTTTTACTTCCCAAACGACTTAAACAACAACAAGGTAGACAAAACGACTCAGTACTCATAAAACCAGTATTGCTAATCTCATGTTACCATCTTCAAAAATCAAGCAACAACATCCATCATGCGCATATATTATTTAACTCATTAGTCATGTACTAACCGCATACTTTAAATTTTATAACTTTTCGTAACACAAAACATTCTCATACATTACAAATCCTATTTCCATGTTGCTAATACAACAACATTACAAATACACTTCGTCACCTAAACATATTCATAATCACAAAATTTATATTCTCATGCAATTGCTACTCCATCTTTTCCAATCAATTCATCCATTTTCAACACATTACTCATCATTCTCATACACTTTTCAAACAATTCTAACCAACATTTTAAACCAACTATCATGCAAGATGCTTTCAATCAACAACATACGAAATCACATCATCACCATCTTTTCTACACATTCCCCACTCTCAACATACATACATCCACTGATTCATGCCACACATCACTACATAGGTACACAATACACAAGGTAAACACATAGCGATCCCGACTCATATCCCATAGTGACCGGTTCAAAATTGTAGGGCGAGTTCGCGACTTTAGGACGTCTCCCAAGTCTTTGCATTAAATCCTACAACCTTTACCCCGGGTTCATTTTAATTGACTCCCTATATTCATTGGATTCATTGGTTACAGGTTTCAGGATCGTCGCTCTGATACCATTTGTAACACCCCCACACTCCAAGTGCCTTACCAGGACCACTCAGGTATAAGGATGCCACCATCTCGGTTACCCGAGGCATGATATTTATAAGAAAATAACGAAACAACTTTAAAAGTAAATAAAGTTTAAAGTGATTACATAGCAATACCAAACTGATAAAAAGAAATACAAGATCCTCAGACGGTCTACTGCTAAAACTATCAAAGCTATAAAACATCGTTTGACACAGCGGAAGACTTCTAAATGCCACGTGATGACTCATCCGGCCTATCCCATACGCATCACATCATACCGCTCAATAATCGCTCACCACCCCGAATGGATCACCACAGTTTTAAAACATTTAAACGGGTCAAGACTAATCACACAACTCAATATATATATCAACAATAAGATAAAAAGACATGACTTAACCGTCACACACACAACCACACCAATTCCAACAATCTCAATCACCGACCGTCCACCTTTGGACCCAGCCCGCCGATGGGGGACCGCACCGTACCCACCAAATCCCCGCTCCTCATAATGAGCGATAACCCTGTCCATTAATGTGCATATCCCTTATGTGGCGGGTTCCACAGAAGGTGAAACTAGGGCGTGAAGCCACTCCCGCAAGTGACCTCACTCAGCCGAGGACACGCCTCGAGAACCAGAGACCACAATCACAATCACAATCACAATCACAACCGTCATAATACAATTACTATATCAAACAATCAATCTCAACACATCAACAATCATCCCATTATGGGACTAATACTGAGTAGGAAATCCTACCGGAACAAAGAACACAATCGACGGTCTCAACAAATTTGTATAAAAAAGCCTCTTCTACAAATCCTTCTCCTATCATACATACACATAATCACTACCAATCATTATCTATAACAAAATCCCCAATCCCAAAATTAGGGTTTAACGAAACTTGACGAAATACTATAAAATTGGTATGTAGATCTTACCCTCGACGCAAGGATCACAAAGGTATAAAGAACGATGGAATCCGACCTCTCAAGCTCCGGGATTTGTCAACAACACGGATGAATGCGAAGAACGTAACTTGAATCTCCCTTTTAATGTTATTAGGTTTGTAAAAGTGTATTATGAAAGTGACGGAAATATTTATATATTAATCCGTGTTATTAACAAAACCCGTCGAATTATCACCCGCTAACCGAGCTACTTGATCGAGTAGCTAAGGTACTCGATCGAGTGCCCCCTTACTCGATCGAGTATCCTAGTTACTCGATCGAGTACCCAACAGGTCAGAAACTATTTTAAAACGCAACTCACCCTTACTCGACAGAGTAAGGCCTACTCGATAGAGTACCCAAAGACTCATAAATACGGAGTATTACAACAAAGCCTTATTAGCCAAGCTATAAGTATGCTCAATATTGTGAAACCCTTCCTGATTTAGCTCCTTCAGAGGCTTTTTTAATATCTTTAACTTATTAGCCAGGCAGAACATAGGAATCCCATGAACAACAACCTCCCAATTATGACTAATAACGTCCAGGAAATCATCAGCAAGCGCCCACATATTGAAGTATTTAAAGGGCCTAGGTCTCCTATCATGTTGCTCCCTAAGGGTAATGATACAAGGGGAGTGATCATATAACCCCTCAGGAAGGAACTTAGCCACACATTCTGGGAAATCAATTCCCCAATCATCATTTCCCAGGACTCTATCAATCCTGCTAAACACCCTAGAGCCAGCTTCATGTTTATTATTCCAGGTAAAAAAATTACCAATAGTCTTCACAGTAGACAGACCACAGGATGATTGGGGAATTGATTTAACATTCAAAAATACGTTAAAGAACAAAAATAGGAAAAACTAACATTCAATGTTTTTTAAAAAATACTTGTGAAAACATGTTCAACAAGTTTTAACATTTATATAATGATCTCCCACTAAATTATATAAATGATTCCAAGACCCAAATATTAAACAAAAATGAGCATCGCTTGGGCGAAACATCCCATAATCGTGTAAATTCGGTAAGTCACGTTGATTAATTCTACCTCTAGAACTCTTGGTCGACTTAAACCCATCTACTAGCCCCGGAACACAAGACCGTCTTATATCCCGTTGAGTCCAACCAATTTTGGCGAGTGATAACCGCTTACCACCCTACTTACTCAAGGTAAAAAGAGAACACCCCGCTTGGGCGAGCGTGGCTCTAATGAACAAGAGATTCATAGGTGTTACTAATTGGTAAGGCTAATCTCAATTTTAGTTATGTGAGAGATCTTGTCAATTTAGTCATAAATTCCCTATAAGTGAATTAATTCGGTGAATGTAAATGACGTGAATTGACAACCGCGAAAATAAAATGCATGTGAATGGCGATTTTGGCATGCGCGAAAATAAAACAAGCAAACATGTAAGCATATGAATAAATCCTAGTATGGCCATCTAGTTTATAAAAACTAGTCTATTACATTTCGGAAACCAACTCCTTGGTCCCTTGCCTCTTCATTCCAAAAGTGGCTCTTCCTTGTGGGATTTGTAACACCTTCCAAAAATAGACTCCGTCTTGATGTAATCCGTCTTTTGGAAACGCCGGTAAAAATAACTATTACAATTGAATTACATAGCTATTCCTATTATACATTAATTAATAAAATAAATAAAACTATTAATTAATTACAAACCGACAATATGAGATCGTATTTAATTACAAACAAATCGATATTCCCATTCATTTCGGGTAATAACGATTAAAATTAAACTAGGCCATACTAGGTACAACAAGATAAATACTTTAAATAAATGACAATCATTCATTCAATTTAAATAAATATGCTTAAAATTCTTTAAAATCATGCCAAAATTGCCCTATCTATCAATCGGTGGTATCCATCTTGGTTTTTGTGAATTTAATCGATTTTTAACATGTAAAAATCAATAATCAACATTAAGCTGGCTCTAGGGTGGCTAAGTTGAATGAATGATTGTTGAACATGTTTTCACAAGTATTTTTTAAAAAACATTGAATGTTAATTTTTCCTATTTTTGTTCTTTAACGTATTTACTATGACATCGCGCACTTCATCCTCCTTTCATCCTCTATTTATTATTATACTCGTTTCGTTCTTTCATAGGAAGCGGTTTCTTTGAAGGAATTCGGTAGCAATGATTGGTAACATGATTTACTAATTCATGTACATAAGCTTACAACAATTATTGCAATTATTATACAACTTAACATCCATACATATTTAAAAAGAGGTTTTCATGTTGCAAACTCTTATTACGAGTTTAAAAGGGAGTCACATTTTATCAAGAGAGACTTGATTTCGGAAGTGACACCTCCGTCATGAAGATGACATATTAGTTTTAATTACTCAAGAGTAATTCAAAAGTTTGCGAAAAGAGTTTTCAAAAACACAAAGAACACTCCAATATGATACCGTTAAATGGCTCAATTCGAGAAAGGCCAAATTGATTGTTTATGCGCTAAAGAGTTTAGGTATATGATAACAATTGAACGGTTAGGTAGTCCAATTTCGCAAGAAGTTGAGATTTGCCACATGTTGCACTCACTTTATAGTAATTCACTCTTATTAAGTGTATAAAATATCACGAATGACTTGAAGAGAGGTCTTCATAAGATTTATTTTTGCTTGATTGTAGCAAAGAGGAATGTGAAAGTGAGTGGGAGTTAAGAGGAATCAACCCTAGATGTATGCGATAGAACAAAGTTGAAAGAGACATCTACTCAAAGGATAGGCTAGTTCCGCTATCTTGGTATGAGATATCAAGTATGGATCATTTCTTTGTAAAGAAGTTTACATGAATTGATAAAACGTTAGACGTCTAAGATAGGACATTTTTGTATCGAAATGGTGCTAGAGTAGCAATGATTTCGATGGGGACAAATATACCCAAATTTGGTTTTAAAAGAATGTAATCATGTATGTTTATTCATAGAAGGCATCACTTATGTGATTTAAAACAAAAGGTTGTACCTACTCCTATGATAACTTGGTGGTTGGTTTAGACCACTTAAGTTAGAGGAATTTTACATTTTTCACGAAAACTAAATATTATACTATCTTGTAGATTTTAATGTCTCTAATTCAGTGAACCCAATTGATCAAACCTCAAGTAAATTCGTTTAAACGAATAAACCATAAGCACATTGAACAACCATTTGATTGTGAGTCTTATGGTATGTGTGCATGTATTATGTTTTCTTTTGTAGAAAAGAAACACAATAGTGAGGTGATTGACCATATACATACGGATGTGTAAGGCCGATAGTTGGTAATATACATACTTGGTTACTTTTACCGTATTGTTAAGTAGATATGAAAACCTCGTATCTATTTAATAAGACATGAAAGTGATTTTTGAAACGTGGAATATTTTCAAAATGAAGTAGTAAACCACTAGCACGTCAAGATCAAGATGTTGATTGGAAGTTTCAAAGTAATGACTTTGAAGATCAAATGGGTAATATCAACTAATGACCTTGATAATCACTAAGAAGATTGTGAACCAGTTCACATAATACCTTCTCCTTGCGACACCATAGAGTATGATGTAGTCAAGTATATAAAACCGAACATTATGAGATATAGTTTGAAGTTTTTCGCAATTTTTGTAAGCTATTTTCTCACTAAAAGTTTAAAACCCGACTATAATAGCCTAAATGACTCCATATGAGATATGGATAGGGAGAGTCCCTAACTTGTCATTATTATACATTTGGGACCATAAATGTTTATGTTCAGAACTAATTTGTGTATTTGTGAGGGTTATCCAAAATTGAACCACTTGGTTTTTACTCCTCCAAAACGAGAACAAAGAGTTTGTGGCTCATAATACTGTCTTTCCAAAAAGAGTTTCATTTTCTGGAAGACAGAGTGGGAGAAATTTTGAACTTACGGAAGTCCAATACCCACAAACTGAGTACAATGCAAGAAGACATTCTTTATTGAGGCTCGGTGGTGAGTACAATGCAAGAAGACGTTCTTTATTGTGGCTCAGTGGTTATAAGGAGATAATTTTGCGATAATATTGCGTTACTTTTCAAAAGTGACGAATCTGAAACCCTCATCAAAGCCTTTTCTATAGTATGAACTCTATGTGATGGCGTGTCACCATGAATTCGAATTGATCTCCTTGCACACGATGCGATAAGGAAGGAAACACGAGATGTTTTCAAGACTTGATTTAAGGTGAATACTTTGGTTGGTTACCTTGATCTTGTCGTAAAGATTACATAAGATGTTTAAAATTTTGGGTTTGTTATAGAGAGTTTGTGACAACCCAAATGCCTTTATCAATTCGTATGGTCTTAGCAATATAGCCTCTCATGAGGATGAGTTTAGGCAAAAGGATAACGAAACTTTCTCCTTGAATGTATCTTATGAAGGGAGAAGTTTTGTTGATGTTGTCAATGCTAAGAAGCCTAGCATGCTTGGAAGATCCCTTTTGTGATCTATATACATCAAAGAGTTGGAACTTTGGGTTCAATCATGTAGTCTATCAAAATGGTATTACTAGAGTGTCGAGATAACATGATGATACATGGAGTTTAGTGGGAGCTAAAATGAGTTTCTTAGTCTAAATATGTGCTTGAGATATTAGTGACTAGAAATGTAGCTAAGGTGATGTTTCTTAGTCTAAATATGTGTTTGACATATTAGTGACTTGAAATATTCTCGGGTGAATATTTGAGAGTAGCATGGCGCATCATAAATATCCAGATCTAATGAGATAGATCTCCATAGATATTAGCATTATAGTCAAGAGACTTATGTGATAAGACTCTTAACTCGTACAAGTTGTTAAATAATAAAAATGATTTCTTGTGCTTCCGCTGCAAGATCTATTAAATATGCTAAAAGCTTCTCTCGTCGGGACTTATCATGTTGAGAATATGAGAAGTCATTACCAATCATTTTCTAGTGAGTGCCCCTAGATGATTATCAAGAACATCCTTGAGTACTTGAGAAGCACTGAGGATTTACTCTTGTATTTTGGAGGAATTTATGAATTTTGTGTAAAAGGATTACACGGAAACATTCCTATGCTTGTAAGATGTTATGGGCCTCGTTAAGGAATGGTTAGCATGTAAGAGTGCTATGTGCATAAAGAATAATATGTATAAGAAGTTATACATATGTGCATAAGAAGTTATACATGTATAAAGCAAACATGTATGAGGTGTTATACATAAAAGATGTCATATGAAGGATGTGTATGTAAAAGTGTTATACGTACAAATCATGAACGAAAGCTAAGTACATTACAACAACCGATGTTGTAAGAGAGATAGTTGATAACCAGAATTTAATGGGACTAGAGTAGTTCTGTTAGCCGAATATCGTATCCCAAGAGACTGTGAAAACAGTGGGAGTGTTTGACTGGCTTTACAACCAGAGTCTAAAAAAAACTTGTTTAGACATGTACTTAGAAAGGCTCTATGTGATGAAAAGATTGCATAGAACAAAGGAAAATAGCAATGGAAATTAGAGTGATGCAACTATTGCTAATCCTCTAACCAAAGCCGTTGACATAAGGTAGACATGATGGTTATGTCATCTCAATGTGATTGAGAAGTATACCTTAATTGCTGAAGATCGTTATGTAAATATTGGATAGAGTATTGATATTTACATAAGTGATGATCACATTCATTGTTTGAGTCTCTTAAGAACTCAATTATTCAGTTTAACTGAAAACATGAATACCTTGTTTATCTGAATAAGTTGTGGAGACAATGTTGAACAATATTCAAGTGAATAAGATGAACATTGTATTTTGTCCCTAGTCACTTAATGAGGTGACGTCTCGGAGTGACTAGATTGTAAGTCGATTGATGGTTGTTCAACACCATAAGGTCATATGTGATGACTAGTCGATTACATAGGCAGAGTGTGTGACACTTTGCCGGACAGTGACCATTTAGAGAGACTCTAAGTTCTATTATAGACGCCTGGTCGTGGCGGGGATCTCTAATATGTTCTAATGAGTCGATTCTTTTGACTGGAGACTATTATCTGAGCAAGTGCAGTTTCCGAGTGACTTTGGTTTTTGTCCTAAGTCGTCCCGTGAAAGGAGGCCAAAAGGGCATTTACTAGGTCATGGTGAGCTGTATTGTGCAATAGGATTAGGGATGGCAATGGGTCGGGTCTGGGTCGGGTCCAGCAGGATCCGGACCCGGACCCGTGCCACCTACCTTGGACCCGGACCCGACCCAGACCCTAAAGGGTCTATAATTGTTGGACCCATACCCATCCCCAATGGGTCCGGGTCCGGTTCGGGTCTACCCACGGGTCTAGAGTTCAACAATAAAGAAAACACTACACTTTTTTCTCTTTGATAATTCAACAGCTTGATCTACCTATATGCGGAGGAATCATTTTTATTTCAGTTCCAAGTTCTTGCTCAATCTTATACTGTTAAAGCCAGCAATATGAGATTACAATAAATGATGAAAAGATCAAAAACCATTTACATGATTCTAAAACAGGAAGCAAGCAACATAGAAGTTGAAGCGATCTTCATAGGTAATTAAATTCACAGCTAAACCAGGATATCAGATAAGAAAAGGGATTTAACCTTCTTGCTGCTCGAGCCTACTATGTTGGCCGGTCGTCGTCCTCGCTGGTCACCGCCGTCGTAGGTTGTCGTACAATCTCAGTTTAGGGTTTGGGGGTTAGAGGTGAGTTTAGATTAGAAATGAGTTTAGGGTGGAAAAAGAATGAAGGAAGTGAAATGGAACGGCTGTGTCTATATGTTAGTTAGGTTAAAACAAGTTTTTTTCTTTTTTTTTTTTAAAAAAAAAAAAATTATACGGGTCTAAGGGTCGGGTCCGGGTCCTATAAATCAGACCCAGACCCAGACCCGAAATATTCGATTAAGACCCATACCCGACCCATACCCGTTCGGGTCTCAAAAATTCAGACCCGGACCCGACCCATTAGGGTCCGACCCGAAGGGTCTGGGTCGGGTCCCCGACCCACTGCCATCCCTAAATAGGATAGATAGGGCATACAATAATTGTCCACCCACGTTGGGTAACTATATCACAAGGCCACTCGAGGAGTTAATTACTACAAATGCGTGGCCACGCCCGGAAGTAATCTGTGAGAGATTTTTCCGGTCAGGTAGTCACACTCCCGATCGAGAAAACCACTCGCAATATGTTCGTGTGCAAGTGCGGCCTGAAAGACACCTTGCATAGAGTGGGAGATTAAAACGGACAAGAGAATTGGTAGCGCACACCTTGTGTCGGACAAGTAGGAGATTGTTGGAGTTAGTGTCCTCCACAATAGTGCGTTTACATAATAAATCTCATTAAAGGAATATCATCAGATATTTATTTATTTGATCCTAGTCAGCTGATCAACGTATCTCGGTAACGGTTGGCCAACTAGGGTTTGACGTTACTGTCGTGAGACGGCGGTGTTCAGCTGATCCCTTTCGGTCACACCTAAAGGAACGAGCCCCAACACGAAAGCAAATTAATTGTATGAGATACAATTTAAATTAGTCCCTTGATTAAATTGATTAAGAGTTAGTCTATTAAATTGATTTAGAGACATTTCGAGTTGTGAACTCGAGGTACGGAAATTATTATTTAATTATGCGATAATTGAATAATAAATTATTTGAGACGGGAATTAATGATTAAGCAGTTAATTATTAAATTGGTACTAGTTGACTAATGTGATTAGTATTGGTACGTAAACTGTATGTGTAGCGGTACACATATATTTACGGAGTGATTTAGACGAAATTAATTGGAAGCATTTAAACATGATACGATGTTTGAATAAAATTTACACGTATTTGTGCGATAAATATAAGAACCAAAATGGACCCATAAATGGGACATTGGACCGTGTAAATGGAGTGTAGTGGATGATTATAGACATAAACATTTCACTTTACTTGTTGTTTCTTCCATAAGTCATTTTATGATCACTTGCATGTGATATAAGATTGGACAAAATAAAAACAAGTGCACTCCCTCACTCCATATAGTTCCACCTGCCACTTTCACCTACAATGCACTCCAATTGTTGTTCATTTTTACACTACTTCTTTTGGTATGTTTGCATGTGAAAAATAATTGGTCTTTCTCTCTAAAAAATCATAAGCATCATTTTACTAAGAAGTTAGTATCAAAATTTTATTACTAAGATGTTAGTAATATTTACATATTATCAAGGGTAGTCTTACTTATATCTAGTTAATATTAGTAAGGTTGTTGGGTAAGTTCTTGGGTGGATTAAGGAAGGAGACCTTCTACTTTGGAGGTTGGTTTTTGGAGGATCTTCCATATTCATATAGCTCAAGAACAAACTAGTAAGGTGAACTAGTTTGTGCCCATTTTACCATAATATCAATGTAAGGAAGTTGTTTTTCCTTATACTTTCATTTTTATGCTTTCATATTAACATGCATGTTACATAGATCACCTAAATGACAAATTATGATATAATTTAATTTTATTAGATAGTTTAATATGGATCTATGATCTTTCAGTTATAACCCTGGCAAGGGGTGGACAATTCCTATCGCACTTATTCCCTTCGACTAGCCACAGCCATCATACCCCAAAATATGCCCATTTGACCCCATTTACGAAGGTCGTAGTAACATAAATCAAAGTTAATCTGAAACTGTGCCACCTTAGGCGAATAATTTTTAGTCAAAAGAATCGACTCATTAGAATACTATAGTAGCTCTCGCCACGACCAGGCTATATAAATTTGCCAGAACTCTATAAGCGGTCATTAGCCCGACAAAGTGTTCCTAACAGTCTGCCTATGTGATCGACTTGTCATTCTCATATGACTCTATGGCACTTGAACTTGCCATCAATCGCATCACACTCTAGTCACTTCGAGACGTCACCTCATGCAAGTGACTATGGGCGATTACTATGTCAATTTAGTTCACTTTAATGGGGTTCATTCTTGTCTCCACAACCCATTTGAATATGACAAAGTAATGGAAAAATAAAAGACAAATGTGATTATGCATATGATCAAATAAAACAACTCTTTTATTTCATATCAAAATCTAACATAAAACTAGCATGCGTTTAAGTCCCATGGACGCAACATGTCCATCATGCTTAGCCTGCGATAAAGCTTGGTGAGCGGATCAGCTATGTTATCATCCGTCCCAACCTTACATATCGCAATTTCCTTTCTTTCAATGAAATCTCTAATTACATGATATTTTCTAAGTATATGTCTAGATCTATTACTAGACTTTGGCTCTTTAGCTTGGAAGATCGTCCCACTATTATCACAATAGAGAGTGATGGGATCATTGGCGGTAGGTACTACTCTTACACCTTCCGTGAATTACCTGATCCAAACAGCTTCCTTTGCAGCTTCTGATGCTGCAATGTTGATCGGTCCATTTCGTGTTCACAATTAAATAGATGTGGTCGTTGGGTCACGTCCGAATCAAAACACAATTTATAGCTTCACAAACAACTCTACAATTAGTAAAGAGGCAAGTAAAGGTCGGATCCCAAGGGACGGGAATTGAGATGAGATTTCTATTGAAACTAGTAGTGTCTTAGGGGTGTCACAATTTGGGTTGATGTAGAAGGTCACTAACTAAAATAGCAATGAAAATAAACAAGCAAAATGAATTAAAAGGGTTGTAAACAATTGATAAAAAGCACTAGGGTGTCATGGGATCATAGGGGATTCATGGGAATTGATCATACAAACATGTTCTCAAATTATAAGCAAGCAATTATTGTTGTGATGGATTGAGTTGGGTTATATCTTACAATCCTAGGAAAGTTTGGGTCCCGGAGCCGAATCGATTAGATTGTACAACACCTACAAGTCGACTTAGTCTTCCCTACTCAACAACATGCATGGTCTAATGAGACTCGAGTTGGTTTATGTCTTACAAGTCTCATTGGAAAGATAGGTGATGGTTAAAAAATGCAAGGATTCATAGGCTCGCATTTCATCAAACATAACATGTGCATGAGTTGAGATCAAAACAAGCAAGCAAATAAAACATGAAAGCATATTAATTTAAGCATGAATCATTCCCCATGTTGGTTTCCCCTAATCGCCCATTAACCCTAGCTAAGAGGCTACTCACTCATTATCATGTTGATCATGCTAGCAAGGTTGTCAATCATACCAACAAAATGAAACATGATGAATAAATGAAAGTAATTAACAATAATTAAAAAGGGATTAAGAGGATTATACCTACTAATGATTCCAATAATAAAGCAAAGATAAAAGAAGTACTTGATGCTTGATTGAGAGGTTGTCAATCTGCCAATAATAACCCAAATAATCTTCAATTACACAAAATAAAGGATGAACAAAAGAGAGATTAAGGAAATAAAACTTGTATTAAAACTTGATTAATTGTTGATTACAAAACTAAAGAGAGATTTGATTGATATTAACTACTCTAAGAATTGATAACAAGAACATGCTCTTCTAATTAGACTAATGGGATATTTATAGTGGAAATTAGGGGGATGCATTAGGGTTAACTAAGGGCTAAACTAGTAATTACACTTTTTAGATTGAGCAGGGAGGAGCCGATATTTTTCTAAGGAAGGGCTTCTTTCTTTGTAGCTTGGAGAAGACGAAATTGCGCTGTACAGGAATCCGTGCGTTTTGGAGTCGGGACGGGCGGATTCTGGCGGTGGAACACGGACGGCTTCAGGTGAATCCGGGCGGATTGTGGTGGCTGCAAACCCGAGCGTCTTGGAAGGAAACAGCACGGATTGTGCAAGTGGAGGACGGCCGGATTGTAGACAATCTGCACGGATTGTTCCTCAGCCACATTTCTTCTTCTTTTCTTCTCTTTTCTTCATAAAATCCTTGGGGATTTCCTTGGGGACTCAAGGATTCTTTCTCAACATTGTTCATCTACTATAATATGTACAAAGGCCTTCTAATCTTGTCTCTCCTTGATGCTTGGTCATTGGATTCGATCAATTTAGTCTCGTTTTGCCATGAAAATGCAAGATTCTTACTCCTTTCCTACCAAGGGATCAAAATCTCAAAGAATATGCAAAACAAAGAACTAAAGATAATAAATGACCCAAATATGCACTAAAAAGCATGGGAACAAGGCTAATTCGGGGGCTAAATATGCGCTAATTATGGTCACATCAAATATCCCCAAACCGAACCTTTGCTCGTCCCGAGTAAAGAGGTGACAAAGACTAGGACCATTATTTAAACTAACCTAATAACATAGCCGATATGAGACAATTAGCGGGTCTCACTCCGCCCCTTCAACTCACAACAAGACAACCATGAGGTAGGATGCCTTCTTGCAAGGCAAGGTGGGTCTTGCCAAAATGGCGACACATCCAAACATTAAGCACACAAAATCACATAATGGATGCATCTACAAAAGGAATAGCCACTTCTTCATCAAGCGGCGGAGGCACTAAAGAGGAACAAATTTAAGAGCATGTAATCCTTCACAAATACTAGTTCAACAAATTACTAAGTGTAACACCCCCATATATAGAGGAGCCTTAACTAGGCCTTCCTTAGCATATAAAGGCGTTACCATCTCGGTTGCCCGAGGATAGTAATAATCAAATGTCGATAAAAGAACTATTAAGTTACTTTACAAGCCATTTACCCAACTAAAAAAATGAAAGATACAACTCAAGGACTACTTGCTATAACTATTAATTCTCGTGGCGACTCATCCCTGCCCGGACTCCAGCTAGCAACCACATCAACACCTGCTAAGACAGACTGCTCACCATAAGGGATCACGGCAGACACATAAACAAACAAGACAACCACACAAGGTCAGTACTGAGATAAGACACAACCAAGTTAACCACAACTAACAAACCAACATAACACAATCAATCACAATCAGGTACTCCACTCCATCTCCGTCACCGACTGTCCACTGGACCAGCCCTGCCAGTGGGGGACCGCAGCCGTTCCCACCTAAGCCCCGCTCATCACACCGAGCGATAACCCTGTCCCATTAATGTGCACATCCCCTTCCGTGGCGGGTTCCACGAAGGGCGAAACTAGGGCGTGAAGCCACTCTCGCAAGTGACTCCACTCAGCCGAGAACGCATCTCGAGAACCACAGACAAACAATCACAATCACAATCACAATCGTCTTCATACCGTCACACAACCGACATCACAACACAACAACAACGATACAACGATCGACACACTAGGCTATCTACAGAAACTGAGTAGGCGAACCTACCTTTACGCAACCGCAACCAATCCACGCCGACACATGCCATAATCAGCAACCAAGCAAAGCCTATAAGGGCAAAACAACTACTTATTACTATCAAGCAAACCCTAATCGCAACGATGGGAAAAGTGATGATGATTATAACATACCTATAATGAGAAACCCGGCAAAAGACCGCTACCCGACTCATGCTACGCTCTCCTAAGGCCAAGGACCTTCAAAGGGCTTCCATGGAGGTTTTGTGGTGAAGGGAAGGGAAAGAGGCGACTGATGGATGGAAGGAATGAGGCGGAAATGATTTGCAGATTTAACAAAACGCGATATAAAACCCTCGCTGCAAACTCGATACTCGAACGAGTACCCTACCTACTCGATCGAGTAGCCCCCTACTCGATCGAGTACCTAAGCTACTCGATCGAGTAGCCTCTACTCTATCGAGTACCACTCCCAACTCGTAACCCAAGATAACTTTGGTACGTCTTTCGAAAACTATTCCCGCTCCCAAGGTCGGTCAACACTGGTCAAAGGGTCTCTAAAAGGACAGGTATTGCAGTCTTCCCCCCTTAAAAGAACTTCGTCCCCGAAGTTCAACTCACCTATCCCAACATATAAGACACGGAAAAACACGACACTGGTATTCTTCCCACTCAAGTCATGACTCCCCAGAAATACCATCCCCCCATGTCATCATCATCACTGTCTACGCTCTACTCGTAACGACTCTTACTACTATCATACGCACATTATCACCGTCAACCGTTACTCTGTATATATATAAAACATCACTTTCGCAATGCGAAGCACAATCCACGATCACCCAACATATGGTAACAACTATCAAACTATCAATCCAGAACATGTCTCATATCAACTTTCATGCTGTACAACTAATGCCACCATGTTACTCAACAACGTAACTCAATTACGATTCATTGCACCATAACTATTTCTTCATGACCGCCCATTGAAACATACAACACGTTCACTTTGAAGAACTAAAGTAATCACATATACTTCGGAAATTTTGTAATTAAAGCAAAACATAATACCAATAAAACATTATAAACAAGCAAAATATAATTCAAAACAGCCTTTTCCTTTCGCGAAATTACTCTTCCCCTCTAAAAAGGAACTTCGTCCCCGAAGTTCACCGTCAAAATTACAAGACACATTACCTATTACTTGTAGCATTACATTAGTTAAAGATTATATTATTTGTTATGGACATTACTTACTAACTATGTACTCGATAACCTAGAGATCATACATAAATCACCGGAATAACTAGCCGCCGTTGATAAAGCATGTTAACATTGTATGTACCAGAGTAAGAAAGGATGTAACTTCAAAGGATGGATGGAAATACGGTATAGGTAATATTAAAAACAACAAGAAATTGTCACCACTTCACTACTTGTTACAAATGTACATATAAACTCAAGCACGACTTCCAACATATAAAATTACTGGTTCAAAGGTGTTACTAAGCACTAACAACTACGTTAAATATCAAACTTGTAATTATAAAACAATTGCACACTTTTAATTTTTTTGAAAACCTCCTGTAACAGTGCTACTCGATCGAGTATGTGAGGGTACTCGATCGAGTGCCATGCTACTCGATCGAGTGTCCTGGCTACTCGATCGAGTAGCCCGAGTTCAGGATGCTTTCTCTCTTCCTTTCCTGCAGCTACTCGATAGAGTACGGGGTACTCTGTCGAGTACCTTCAGGCCAAGTTCCTTACACCACCTGTCATAAACCAACATATATATACATGACCGTCACATAAATTGAGTCGGGATGATGCCCCGACTCCCAATCATCCTGTAATAAGGTCAAAATAGCAAATCCGGCCTTATGGCCAACAATACAAGTTCATAAACCGTGGCTCAATAAAACAACTACTAGCGTCTAACAATACTACCAACATCGACTACCATAAACAAAGATAAGAGTAAGGAGTATCACTCGTCTTGCTGCTGCTGCTGATCAACCATCACCTCATCATCACCCCCTCCACCTCCAGGCATACCTGCACCCGATGAACCAATACCCGCATCAAATCCTGCTCCTGCTCCGGGGCTCACATACCATGGGGTCAAGCCACCGTAGGCAAAGGACTGAGGTGTCCCCCACGTCGACTGTTCCACCCCGTAGGAATGGAAAACCCCTGAGTAGTCCCCAACTCCACTCCACCAAACTGGGTGAGGTCCCTCGGTCCCTATCCCCTGAGTGTACGCCATCTCGTGCATGTTCCTGAGTGTCAAGGTAGATGACACTCGCTCTGCTAAGTAGCTGGATCGCGTCTCCGGGGTGTCTAGGTAAGGGTAGCACGGGAAAGGATGCTGCTGCTGCTGTGGCGCTACCGGCTGTGGCCTAGTCTTCGAGGCCCTCTCCCTCACTCGACGGGGTCCTCTCCCCAACCTAGGTCTCTCCACCACCGCAACTCCCCTCGCCCTTCGTCGGCTCCGGCATCACCTCGAGAATGGTGTCGTCAATGAGATAGGTCTGCAGCTGGCGGGGTCTATCCTCATCATCCTCCTCCTCCTCATCGTCCACATCTACAGCCACTATCGCCGGCTCTAAGGGCTCCGTCGGTGGGAGGTGCTCCGGAGCTGGAATTTTCATCCAACTCATGCCCCACACCCTCCACGCTAGGCTACCGTCAGCCAAGGTCCTCAACCACTTCAGGTCGAGATAGTAGTCACGGTCCATGGTGGGCACTGGGTAGCTAGAGGCACGTACTCTGAAGAAGCCTCGAAAGAGGTTAGCTTTTCAGCTAACCGAGTGGCGATAGCGCCACAACTCAGGTACCGGGAAGAGGAAGAAGTCATCAAGGCAAGGGCAGCACAAACCATAGAAGGAGCATTAAAGACCACTTTCCTGGCCCGCTCCGGGTTGAGGTAAGACATCAGAAGAAAGACCTCATGATTATTTAGTTTATTGATATCCTTTCTGTCATAAAGGAGGTTCGAAAGAGAACGGAGAAAGACCCTCAAGGTAACATGTTGAACGTCATTAATCAGCATGTTGCTCGAGGTGGGAGCTTGCTTCCCAGTCAGACAAGGCATCAGGCGGCAGACACCGCACTCGACTGGAATATCGGTGATAGAGTCCTTGGGAGGCTTGGCCAACCCAAGGTGAGAGGCAAACAAATCCATAGTCAACAGAAAACTGGTATTCATCAACCTAAACTCAACGGTCTGGCCCGCTGGGTCATAGCTAAAGGAGCTCATAAACTCCAAAGTGAGGAAAGGATAAGTATGTTTCCTCAGCCTATACAAACCCGTAAAACCCAAAGTCTCGAATATGTGACGGACATCCGTCTCTATTCCCAAATCCTCCAACACAGTAGTGTCTATACACCTCGTAGGTCTCATTTTGCGTTTTTGTAAGGCTACAAAACGCTCCCTCTGCTTGAAATCAACAAAAACAACTGAAGGGTATTCGGGAACTGCGGGTACCACAGGTCCACTCCCTTCCCCCATCTCAGGTGGATTACCCCTCCCCCGTTTACTTTTGCGGGTTCCAAGGTTCAGTCTCGACATCTGCTTTAGGCATATGTTCAAACAACTTGTATAAACATGCAAACATTTACTTCATGTAATTTGAATTCAACATACTCAGTTAGGCACACCAATTCACCAACAACTTTCAGCATGTGAAGCACATAATTTATGCCGTTAACTTTGCATATTAAGCTAAGTACACACGTTCACCAGCAGTTTCCAAAATTTTGACATATAGTTTCAGTTTGTAGTCACTTATAAACCGTAATTATGAAAATTTGACATGTGAACACATTTACTCAGCAAATTCGAACATCCTAGTATGACTCTAAGGTTGTTCCAACACACTCCTAAACACATGTGAGGCAATTATACAAGTTCATGGAGAAATAACTTAGAACATACCATCATCGTCTCCCATATTAGAAACAACAACTTAAATAAGCTCTTCAGTCGGTCTTTACAGCTGTAACAATTTTGGCATGTTTCTCATCGATTATCATCACTACTATCATATTGAAGTTCAACCTACACTTGAACATTCATGTACCACACTGAATTTCAATTATAAATCACGAATTTCCACTTAAGGCACTTTTAAGACGGAGTTTTAAGGCAACTTTCTAAGGTTAAATCATCAAAATCTATCCTTCTACATGATATAAACGACACATTGGGCTCAATTCTACCATCTATCCATTGTAAAACAACCAAAATCAATTTCAATTTTTGTAAACCCTAGAATTTTCGGCCCCCTAATTGCAAATTTCTAGTCTAATTTACAGCAATTAATCACCAACAAATACGAAAAGTAGGCATGTGAATCATATTTCAACCATTAAAAGTAACAATCTATCCACCCAAATCGAAAATTTCAGATCACATAACCATCCTCAACAAGTTTAAAGCATAAAAACATAGAAATAGAGAAGAAATCATACCTTGATTAAGTGATAAAATAAGGGAACGAAATCAAACAAGAAAATCAACCCCAAGAATCACTACTAAGCCAAGAGTATGAGGGATTTAGAGAGGAAATAGGTTTAGGTGTGTCGAAATATAGAGGAAGAATGAGAAGAAATAGAAAGAATGGGGGTTTTAAGAAACTCGTATGTCTCACTGTACAGTACCTACTCGATCGAGTTCCTAGGGTACTTGATCGAGTACCACCCTACTCGATCGAGTAGGAGCCATTTCATCGAGTGTCTGCGGAAATTTTTCCCGCATCCCGACGTCATAGCTTCCTAATTAGATCGAGTGAGGTCTACTCGATCTAGTAAACACTCGCACTCGGTCAAGTATGGTTAAGTACTTGGTCAGAAGAACTAAGTAACTTGAAGATACCTGCAAAACAACACCGCGTGTCGATTCCAAACTAAGTTCGGGATTCGGCACTAATTATCACATTCAATCACGTTTTACAATCATTACTCACGCATAGCATATCGCCTTACTACGCTACACAATTACCCAACTCGGTTTACCTGCGGCCGAGTCATTCATAAACATAATCATGCCATCATGTTATACTTGAACTTACCTTATACATTACTACCTATTTTGCGTTCACTCAACTTAAAACATGTAAATAACATTAATTCATTCTTTCCTATGACATATAATTGCATATACTTCATAATAGATTAATCTATCACCTTCCACATTCGATCATA
Source organism: Silene latifolia (assembly GCF_048544455.1). NCBI lineage: Eukaryota > Viridiplantae > Streptophyta > Magnoliopsida > Caryophyllales > Caryophyllaceae > Silene > Silene latifolia. The sequence continues at coordinate 56,316,166 of NC_133536.1, forward strand.
AGTAAATAATCCTACACAAATCAATTATTACGCAGCGGAAAAATTTCAACCAATAAACAAGGTATGAACGCATTACTATATGCTATGTTTCAAGTTATAACTCGACTATTCTATAATTATCATCATAGCAATTACGGTATAACTCATAAACTCGTATGTGACCACCGTAAACTTATAACATATACCAACACTTTCACTTTTCATGTCACGACACTCACTTCCACATTCTCACGCATCTCTACCACGTAACTTTTATCACGTATCCTATAACCATCGTGTAAGCTTACTAATCACGCCAAGAACTTTACGAATGTCACCAAAGATTACTTGACACGGCCCAAATGCCACTATCACCTTTATTAACTCTAGCAACGACTTAACCAGAGGTAACTCCGGCTCAGTTAACATACATATCACACATACACACACGGACTCCACATTCCCATACCATGTGACTGGCTTAAGTGTCACGGGGCCAAGATTTTGAAATGAGGGCGCCTACTCACCCAAAATCTAGCATCAGCGGGGCTCCCATTACACATACACCAGGTTCGTTTTATTAGACTCACTACGTTCATTATTTCATTTGTTACAGGTTCCAAAATCGTCGCTCTGATACCACTTTGTAACACCCCCATATACAGAGAAGCCTTAACTAGGCCTTCCTTAACATATAAAGGCGTTACCATCTCGGTTGCCCGAGGATAGTAATAATCAAATGTCGATAAAAGAACTATTAAGTTACTTTACAAGCCATTTACCCAACTAATAAAATGAAAGATACAACTCAAGGACTACTTGCTATAACTATTAAATCTCGTGGCGACTCATCCCTGCGCGGACTCCAGCTAGCAACCACATCAACACCTGCTAAGATAGACTGCTCACCATAAGGGATCACGGCAGACACATAAACAAACAAGACAACCACACAAGGTCAGTACTGAGATAAGACACAACCAAGTTAACCACAACTAACAAACCAACATAACAGAATCAATCACAATCAGGTACTCCACTCTATCTCCGTCACCGACTGTCCACTGGACCAGCCCTGCCAGTGGGGGACCGCAGCCGTTCCCACCTAAGCCCCGCTCATCATACCGAGCGATAACCATGTCCCATTAATGTGCACATCCCCTTCCGTGGCAGGTTCCACGAAGGGCGAAACTAGGGCGTGAAGCCACTCCCGCAAGTGACTCCACTCAGCCGAGAACGCATCTCGAGAACCACAGACAAACAATCACAATCCCAATCACAATCGTCTACATACCGTCACACAACCGACATCACAACACAACAACAACGATACAACGATCGACACACTAGGCTATCTACAGAAACTGAGTAGGCGAACCTACCTTTACGCAACCGCAACCAATCCACGCCGACACATGCCATAATCAGCAACCAAGCGAAGCCTATAAGGGCAAAACAACTACCTATTACAATCAAGCAAACCCTAATCGCAACGATGGGAAAAGTGATGATGATTATAACATACCTATAATGAGAAACCCGGCAATAGACCGCTACCCGACTCAAGCTACGCTCTCCTAAGGCACAAGGACCTTCAAAGGGCTTCCATGTAGGTTTTGTGGTGAAGGGAAGGGAAAGAGGCGACTGATGGATGGAAGGAATGAGGCGGAAATCATTTGCGGATTTAACAAAACGCGATATAAAACCCTCGCTGCAAACTCGATACTCGATCGAGTACCCAACCTACTCGATCGAGTAGCCCCCTACTCGATCGAGTAACTAAGCTACTCGATCGAGTAGCCTCTACTCTATCGAGTACCACTCCCAACTCGTAACCCAAGATAACTTTGGTACGTCTTTCGAAGACTATTCCCGCTCCCAAGGTCGGTCAACACTGGTCAAAGGGTCTCTAAAAGGACGGGTATTACACTAAGGCTAAGAGGATGGCACTAAATCACCTCCAAATGGTGTTAAACTAGACTACTTTCGTCCTCAATTTCCAAATGCTTTCGTCGAGGGCGATCGGATGGTGGTGGAATGATGATCCCTATGATGCTAGTAGCATATGACATGACAAGTCTCGAATTCTCTACAAAATTAAAGGCCATGGATCGTCCCAAGCTCGACAAAGTGGCTTGACAAAAAGGCTTTTTGGGAATGAAATGCTCAAATCTTTATACACAACGGGTGGATTTGACTAGTATTCAAAAATTGACCTCATTCAACTTTCACATTTCAAAAATTTAAGATGGGGTTTGTCCCTTCCGGGCTAGTGTCCTTTGCTTTCGCCAATCGCTTATTAGGCAACCGGTTAACCTCTAGACAATAGCTTTTCGGGGTGATAGTCACTCTGTCTCTGGGCGGCCGAATTCACAACCGTGTGGGGGCCCAATTCAATGGATCCCGCTCCAAAGCACATCGAAGTGGTACGCCTCCATCAAAACAATTAAATTTCTCAATATTTCAACATTTCATAACATTTGAGGTTTCCTTGGCATTAAATTACGTCCACATGACAAAATCTTTGAAATGAGCACTTCAAACTTATTGATAGAAAGTATTTTTGGGTTGCCTTACCACAAGGTCAATCAAGGTCACCTAGACAAGTTAACCAAGTCCACATCGCATCACGGGGTTGGATAGGTGACTCACATGCAAACCCTTGACTAGGCTTTGGGTCATGGGTCAAAAGACACTAGTATGACACTACCTAGGGTGTTTTACAACCATTCTAGTAGGCAAAGTCTTAAGTTGAAAAAGTATTTGTAATGGCTTAGTTGCTCTTGTCAAAGTTCCTAATTAGGCATTTTTCAAAACTTTTATCTAAATGCAACTACATGCTATGATGCAACTAATATAAACATCCTAATGCAAGTGATTCTATCAACTAATATGACATATAAACTAAATGCAAGTCCTAAATTCACATTGTTGTACCGCATCAATAAAAATAAAGCCACATAGTCATTAACATAAAGAGGAAAAAAGATATTGGAAAGATCATACCATGCGGTCTTCAATATCCTCATGTCTCGGATGTGGCGTAGTCGATCAATGTGAACAAGGATAGAACAAACACAATATATACAAGACAATATATACAAGACAATATATACAAGACAATATATACAAGACTACACTACAAAGGAAATAAACATGTTTTTAGATTTTCAATTTTCAAAATTTTTTATGATTTTCGAAATTTTTCAATTTTTTTGGGTTTTTGAATAAGAGTTAAGTGTTAGAATTCCCATCCCCACACTAATATGGGCATAGTCCTCAATGGCCAAAATGATGGGAAATTATGCAAAGATGATGCATGATTTCTACACTAAATGCAATCTACACTAATCTACACTACATGATGCATGGTTTTTGTTTATGACGGAGAGGATAATTTAGATTACCTCCCATTGTGTATGCATTAACTTCCCCAAACCGAGTTAGACACTATTGCTAATGTCCTAAGGATGGGTATAGTTCATGCACACACTATGCAATGCATGAAATTAATTTGTCATTTTGGATTTTGAAAGTGGGAACAATAAAATGAGAACACCTCAATGGTACCGAGGTGTGAGTCCTCTATGGTGCTAGGACTACTCCAACAATGATCAAGAAAATAATTAAAACAAAGAGAGAAATAGACAAACCATGAGAGGGTAGGAGCCTCCAAAGCTTGCTAATCTTCCATCATATCATCACTATCATCACTTTCCTCATTAGAAGTGGTCTCATTGCCACTTCCCTCTTCATTTGCTTCTTCACTTTCTTCTTCACCTTGCTCATCGTCTTGCTCACCATTCTCTTCACTTGCTTCCTCATCAATGTTATCATCAACCTCTTCATTACCGACAACCTCATTGTCACCCGGAACAACCCAAGATGCACCCGGAAAGAAGACTTCTCTATCCGCCCAACTAGACAAAGGACATGGATGGATCAAGTAGTCCTTGCCTAGCTAAGTGTAGGAGGGGTGGATATTGAGCCAAGTAAGCTTTTTTCCGATCTTCAAAGGCTTTCTTGTGCATTGCTTGCATGAAAAGAGTCAAATAATCATTTCTTGCTTCAATGCCATCGGGCTTGAACTCTTGGTACTCGAAAGGGTAGGGTGGTGTGACAATGGAAGAGGAGGGAATTTCAAGTTCACCCTTTTGTTGTCGGATAATATACTCGGCCTCTTTTGAAAGGGGAAGTAGATAATTGGTCCGGTGGACGCTTAGACGACAAATCTTTGAAGGCAAAGTAAACGATCTAGCCTCACTAGTGAGCCATCCATACTTGGTGTCAAGAGGGTTATGGGCAACCCACTTGTACTTGTGTATCATAGTATGCATATCAACAAGATGACCACCTTCTTTCGCCTCATACTTGTTATCTTTGTTGAAGTTAGGATCAAAGTATTTAGCTAGGATAGTGACTAGGCCGCCATTCACAATAATGGTAGTGCCTTTCTTCCCACAATCAATGTTGAGCCATCTATCTACCAAAAGCCTTAAAGAGTTGAAAGGCTTGGTGTGTACTCTTCCAATGTTCAAAGCCGACTCAAGAAGAATAAAATCAAGTTTGGTGAAATGGTTGGTATCTTTCCTTGCAATGATGGTGTTTCCTATGACCTTGTGCCATACTCTTATGCCCGGATGGTGGACTAAAAGAGCACGACTCGCATGAAAGTCCTCAAATTTCCTTCCGGAAATTGCCTCCCAAAGAGGGTCGGGGTCATACTTTCCAAAATTCTTAAAATAACTCGGTTCATCACTAAGACCCAAAGCTTCACCCATTTCTCTAAAGGAAATGCATCTACTAACATTAGCTAGACGAAACTCGAGGTTCTACCTAGTCTCAACTTTGTTGACTTTCAAAGAACTCAAAAACTCCAAGGTAAGGGAGGGGTATGTCAATTCTTTTGATTCAAACAATTTCTTCAACCCCATTGCTTTAAAGAAGGCTCTAGTTTACTCAAGGACACCTAACTTATCTAAGGTATCTTCACAAATAAACTTGGTGGATTGAAATGATTTCCTAGCAAACTTGGCAAAAGTGTCTCTATGGGTTTTGGAAATAAAAGTTACCTCCGGATAGTGCAAAAGTTGATCAATTTCCGGGGTAGTAGACGTTGTTGCTCCCATAGAAGGTTGTTGTTGTTGTTGTACTTCCAAGTTTGGGTTTGCTACCACCATAGCCAATGCTTTCTTTGCTTGAAGAGCCTTTTGCCTTTGTGAAAGTGTCTTTGCCTTTGGTGCCTTTGCCTTTGTTGCCTTTGTTGCTCCCTTAGTCCTTGCCATTGATGAATTAACCAAGAAAAGAGTGAAAAATCTTCAATTTGTAGTGTACCCAAATGGATTTAAAGGTGAAAGGCTTTGCCTTTATGAATTCGAAAACCGACTCAAAGGTTGAAGATTTTGTGCTTGGTTTTGATTTTTATTGAAAAAGGAGTGATTGATTTGTTGTTGAAAGGATGTTTTGATTTGATTTTGGTGAATGTAGTTGAGAGATTTTGTTTTTGTGATGGAGAGGATGAGGGTTTTGATGTTTATGAGTAGTGTTATGAATGAAGGAATGAAGAAATGAAGGTGGGAGGGGTTTTATAAAGCCCGAAAAATTCGAACTGCAGGGGCAATCCGTGCGGTTTTCGCTCGGACGGGCGGATTCGCGCTTTTTCGGGTTGGGAAAAACTCGCCTAAAGACGGGCGTCTTTCAGTGAAGACGCTGGGATTCGCAGACACGGGACGGGCGGATTCTTCAGAAGACGGGCGGATTCCTTCACAGGGATTTTTCTTGTTTTCCTCAGCCAAGAAGACGGGCGTCTTCCCTTGAAGACGGGCGGATTTTCAGAGACGGGCGGATTTGTACTCAGGACGCCCGGATTCTCTTACAGTCAAAAATATTTCAAAAGTTCAGCTTAGAAGGGCGTGCGTCTTCTACCCAACACGTCCGTATTGCCTGAAGACGGGCGGATTCTCCTGAATCCGCTCGGATTCGACCCCTTTGTACCCAGATTCAGGTCCATCCGTGTACAATGTGTATCCCTTGTCATTCTTCCATTCTTCTTCATATCTTGTGTTCTTCATTGTGGGGGCGCTACTAAGGCATGGATACCCTAGGCAATTGACATCCCCACACTAAGCTAAAGCACTACACATCAATTGAAATTATTAGTCCCTCCCTCACTTCTCTCAAACATGACAATTATCTTGATCAAAGTATATAAAAATCCAAGGATGACAAAAATGCAATATAAGAATTGAAATGCGAGTTAGGGAGTTAGAAATATTTACAAATGGTGGTTTAGGGAGGACTCCACCAAACTCTCATTCTTGATGAGATGTCAAGGGGGCATGTCCAAGGTGTTGTTGATGTTGCTCAACACCTTGAAGAAATAATCAAAAGCTTGTTCATTATCGTTATAAAGCTCTTCAATAGACCTTAGCCCTTGTTGTCGGTCTTGATCGATGGCATTACCAATGTAGGGATTAAAAATCCCTTTAAATTCGTCGTCCCAAAGACCACAAACTTCATTAAGTTGATCATTGAAAATCTCTTGATTTGATGGAGACAACTCTCCCAATTTCTTTTCTTGGCCAATGAGGCCATCCTCTTCTTCTTTGCTTGATTTTGATGAGCTTTGCAAGCTCTCCTTGTCACAATTCACTTGCTCTTTGAATGGAGCATCTTCAATCTTCTTCCATTGGAGTTCCGACTTCTTCCTTTCATCCTTCCGGCTATAATGATCAATCATGAAACATGGTTCATGCAAACGGGGAGCTCTCATAGTCTTGTCAAGATTAAAGGTTATGCTTTCATCTCCCACTTCTAGAGTGAGCTCACCATGTTTCACATCAATCACCGCACCCGCGGTGTGTAGGAAAGGTCTTCCTAGAATGATTGGAATGTTGGAATCTTCCTCCATATCAACAATGACAAAGTCCACCGTGATGAAAAACTTCCCAATTCGTACGGGAACATCTTCCCATATCCCTAATGGTGTCTTCGTCGTTCTATCGGCCATTTGGAGTGTGATATTGGTGCATTTAAGCTCTCCCATCCCCAACCTTTTACTCACCGAGTACGGCATAACACTCATACTAGCCCCTAGATCACATAAGGCTTTGTTGATCGTGGTGTCGCCAATGGTACACGGTATTGAGAAGCTTCCCGGATTCTTTAGTTTTGGAGGTGAACTCCCTTGAAGTATTGCACTACTCACCTTAGTGAAGGCGATAGTCTCAAGTTTCCGGATCGACTTCTTCTTTGTGAGGATGTCTTTCATGTATTTCGCATAAGCCGGCACGTGATTGATTAATTCCGTGAAAGGAATCGAGACTTCCAAATTCTTCACAATTTCCATAAACTTTCCAAGTTGGTCATCAAATTTGGACTTGGCTTGACGACTTGGAAAAGGAAGTCTAATCACAATGGGCTCCTTCTCCTTGACCTTATCTTCATTTTTCTTTGAAATCTCTTCTTTTGATGATTCTCCATCTTTGGAGTTTTGCACAATTTCCTCCTTATCACTAGCTTCCACAACTTCATCCTCAACTTGCTTCTTCGGTGCTTCATACCTTGTACCACTTTGAGGTGGTAATTTCCCCTTTTGTCTTTGTGAGCTTGAAGATGCTAGTTGAGTCAATTGGGTTTCCAACATCTTGGTGTGAGCTAGGATGTTGTTGATGGTGGTTTCCTTTGCTTGACTATCTTTTTGCATTTGAGTGAAAATTTCTTGTTGATTCTTTTGCATTTGGAGGACCGCTTTTGGGACATCAAAACCTTGGTCATTTTGGTGATTGTATGGATTTTGATTTTGGTAACCTTGGTTTTGATTGTAAAAGGGTCTTTGATTTTGGTTTCTCATGGGAGGTGGGGTGTATGTTGTTTGAGAGTTTTGAACATTTTGGCTTTTGTAAGAGAGATTTGGATGGAATTTGGTGTTTTCATTGTAATAGTTGGAATAAGGGGTACCACTCTTGTATGCTTGGAAAGTATTTACTTGTTCATTTGTTCCCCTACATTCACTTTGATCATGTCCCAAAGTTCCACAATTCTTACATATCCCACTTGGGATTGATGAAGATGCCGTCATGGCATTAACATGATGCTTTGGTGATTTTGAGACTTCTTCAAGTCTAGCCATAGCTTTTTCAAACTTCAAATTGATTGTGTCAATATGAGCACTAAGTTGAGCACCCAATTGAGTAACGGAGTCCACTTCATGCTTTCCTCCTCTAGTAGCCTTGCGAGGTCTACTATATTGTGAGTTATGGACCGCCATTTCCTCAATTTTGTTCCATGTTTGATTGTCATCAACTTCGGTGAACATTCCATTTGATCCCATGTTGAGAATGTTCCTTGAATCTTCATATAAACCGTTCCAAAATTGTTGTACCAAGAACCATTCGCTAAGTCCATGGTGAGGACATGAGCGACAAATTCCCTTGAACCGCTCCCAAGCTTCATACAAAGATTCTTCATCCCTTTGCTTAAAACCCGTAATTTGAGCTCTTAGCATGTTAGTCTTTTTCGGTGGGTAGAATTTTTTGTAGAAAGCTAGAGCCAACTTCTTCCAAGAATCAATTCCGAGAGTGGCCTTATCAAGGCCCTTCAACCATTGTTTCGCGGTGCCAATTAGAGAAAAAGGAAATAAGACCCATCGAATTTGGTCTTGAGTTACACCGGTTTGAGAAATCGCATCACAATAGTCACAAAAGGTTTCCATATGAGAATGAGGGTCTTCACTAGGCATCCCCCCAAATTGGCTCCTTTCGACTAATTGGATAAAGGCGAATTTGGCAAAAAAATTTCCGGTTAGATGTTGTGGTGTGGGAGTACCATTGGGTAGGTTCTCCTCGGTGGGTACGGAATGTGATGAAAACTTAGGCATTGTAGGTTGATTTTGGGTGGTATTTTGTAATGGGTTCTCCTCACCATCTCTTGCAAAAGGGTTGATGAACTCAATAGTTGGTTGAATATCTACAACCTCACTAATACCTCTCAAATTCCTCCTAGCAAGTCTCCTATTGGTTGTCAAAGTTCTTTCAATTTCACGATCAAAAGGTAACAAATCACCTTGTGACCTTCTAGACATGCAAAATATCAAACAACTTGAAAACAATTAGAACAAACCTTGAGGAGTTTTACTTCCCCAAGGCAAAGAAAGACACAACTAATAACAATATAAGAAAATCTAAATCAAGCTAACACCGTCCCCGGCAACGGCGCCATTTTTGATCGGTCCGTTTCGTGTTCACAATTAAATAGATGTGGTCGTTGGGTCACGTCCGAATCAAAACACAATTTATAGCTTCACAAACAACTCTATAATTAGTAAAGAGGCAAGTAAAGGTTGGATCCCAAGGGACGGGAATTGAGATGAGATTTCTATTGAAACTAGTAGTGTCTTAGGGGTGTCACAATTTGGGTTGATGTAGAAGGTCACTAACTAAAATAGCAATGAAAATAAACAAGCAAGATGAATTAAAAGGGTTGTAAACAATTGATAAAAAGCACTAGGGTGTCATGGGATCATAGGGATTCATGGGAATTGATCATACAAACATGTTCTCAAATTATAAGCAAGCAATTATTGTTGTGATGGATTGAGTTGGGTTATATCTTACAATCCTAGGAAAGTTTGGGTCCCGGAGCCGAATCGATTAGATTGTACAACACCTACAAGTCGACTTAGTCTTCCCTACTCAACAACATGCATGGTCTAATGAGACTCGAGTTAGTTTATGTCTTACAAGTCTCATTGGAAAGATAGGTGATGGGTAAAAAATGCAAGGATTCATAGGCTCGCATTTCATCAAACATAACATGTGCATGAGTTGAGATCAAAACAAGCAAGCAAATAAAACATGAAAGCATATTAATTTAAGCATGAATCATTCCCCATGTTGGTTTCTCCTAATCACCCATTAACCCTAGCTAAGAGGCTACTCACTCATTATCATGTTGATCATGCTAGCAAGGTTGTCAATCATACCAACAAAATGAAACATGATGAATAAATGAAAGTAATTAACAATAATTAAAAAGGGATTAAGAGGATTATACCTACTAATGATTCCAATAATAAAGCAAAGATAAAAGAAGTACTTGATGCTTGATTGAGAGGTTGTCAATCTGCCAATAATAACCCAAATAATCTTCAATTACACAAAATAAAGGATGAACAAAAGAGAGATTAAGGAAATAAAACTTGTATTAAAACTTGATTAATTGTTGATTACAAAACTAAAGAGAGATTTGATTGATATTAACTACTCTAAGAATTGATAACAAGAACATGCTCTTCTAATTAGACTAATGGGATATTTATAGTGGAAATTAGGGGGATGCATTAGGGTTAACTAAGGGCTAAACTAGTAATTACACTTTTTAGATTGAGCAGGGAGGAGCCGATATTTTTCGAAGGAAGGGCTTCTTTCTTTCTAGCTTGGAGAAGACGAAATTGTACTGCAGAATCCGTGCGTTTTGGAGTCGGGACGGGCGGATTCTGGCGGTGGAACACGGGCGGCTTCAGGTGAATCCGGGCGGATTGTGGTGGCTGCAAACCCGAGCATCTTTGGAGGAAACCGCACGGATTGTGCAAGTGGAGGACGGCCGGATTGTAGACAATCCGCACGGATTGTTCCTCAGCAACATTTCTTCTTCTTTTCTTCCCTTTTCTTCATAAAATCCTTGGGGATTTCCTTGGGGACTCAAGGATTCTTTTTCAACATTGCTCATCTACTATAATATGTACAAAGGCCTTCTAATCTTGTGTCTCCTTGATGCTTGGTCATTGGATTCGATCAATTTAGTCTCGTTTTGCCATGAAAATGCAAGATTCTTACTCCTTTCCTACCAAGGGATCAAAATCTCAAAGAATATGCAAAACAAAGAACTAAAGATAATAAATGACCCAAATATGCACTAAAAAGCATGGGAATAAGGCTAATTCGGAGGCTAAATATGAGCTAATTATGGTCACATCAAATGTACTCAGCCTCCGTTGTTGAATCCGCAGTCACAGCTTCCTTGAAGCTTCTCCAGCTAACAGCACCACCATTGAGCATGAAAACAAAACCAGCTTGTGATTTCATGTCATCTCTATCCGTTTGAAAACTTGAGTTCGTGTAACCATTAACACGGAGCTCGGTGTCTCCTCCAAACACTAAGATAGAATCCTTAGTTCTTCTCAATTACTTAAGGATGTTCTTGACGGCTATCTAGTGACTCTCACCTGGATTTCCTTGATATCTACTCGTCATGCTCAAGGCATACGAGACATCAGGACGTGTGCATATCATGGCGTACATGATTGATCCAACGACGGAAGCATAAGGGATCAACTTCATGCGTTCAACATCATGGGGTTCGGAGGGCGATTGAGACTTGCTCAATATTGTCCCAGTTACCATAGGTACCAAAACCCCTTTTTGATTTGTCCATGCTGAAACGTCGAAGAATCTTATCAACATAAGATTCTTGACTTAGTGCCAATATCTTCTTGGATCTATTTCTATGGATCCGGATACTTAATATGCGTTGTGCCTCTTCTAAATCCTTCATTTGGAAGTGGTTACCTAACCACTTCTTAACCGAAGACAACATTGGAATATCATTTCCAATGAGTAGTATGTCATCGACATACAAGATTAGGAACACAACATTGCTCCCACTAAATTTCATGTATAAAACATGGTTCCTCAACACTTCGAGTGAAACCATTCTCTTTTATCACATGATCAAATCGATGATTCCAACTTCTTGATGCTTGCTTAAGTCCATAAATGGATCTCTTAAGTTTCCATACTTTGTTAGGATTTTTAGAATCAACAAAACCTTCGGGTTGTATCATGTACACCTCCTCTTCTAAATGCCCATTTAGAAAAGCGGTTTTGACATCCATTTGCCATATTTCATAATCATGAAATGCAGCAATCGCTAACAAAATCCGTATGGATCTTAGCATGGCTACGGGGGCGAAGGTCTCATCATAATGAAGACCTTGGACTTGGGTAAATCCTTTTGCCACTAGCCTAGCTTTGTAGACATCATCATGTCCTTCTATGCCATTATTGACCTTGAAAATCCATTTGCATTGAAGAGGTCTTGTCCCTTTAGGCAAATCCACCAAGTTCCAAACTTGGTTTTCATGCATAGAATCCATCTCGGACTTCATGGCTTCAAGCCATAAGGAGGAATTTGGACTAGAGATTGCGGCTTTCTAGGTGGCGGGCTCGTCACTTTCTATAAGCAACACATCGAGTGTTCCATCTTCTTCGATAAGTCCCACATATCGATCGGGATGGCGAATAACTCGGCCCGTTCTTTTAAGTGGAGGAGGGACAACCGCGTTAGACGACAAAGGAACATCTTCTTGCGTCTCTACCTCGGTTTGTGGCTCTTGAACTTCATCAAGTTCAAAATTTCTCCCACTCTGTCTCTTAGAAATAAATTCTCTTTCTAAGAAGACAGCCTCGCAAGACACAAACACTTTGTTTTCTTGAGGTTTGTAGAAGTAATACCCTCGAGAGGTCACGGGGTAACCTACAAAGATGCATTTTTCGGATCTTGGGGCAAGCTTGTTGTCGGTCTTTGCCTTGACGTAAGCATCACATCCCCAAATCTTCATATAGGATATATTGGGAACTCTTCCCGTCCACATCTCATATGGAGTCTTTTTGGTTGTCTTTGTGGGACTATTATTGATATGTGCATTTTATATAGTCTTTTTAGCCTATTTATGCACGTATTTCTACGCTTTTATTGTAGCTTTATGCTACGAAATGCCCCGAATATGCTACTTTAGTTTGTTTTGTCTTATTTGCAAGAATGAACCAGAAAGTAGTGAAATCAAGTCTTTTATCGTCCGTTTAGCATGCATTTGGAGGAAGAGTGAATTTGGAGCGGGAATGTAGCTATTTTGAGATGCGCAAAGAATAAAGATAGCTAGGCGAGCAAAGGAAGAACTTCAAATTGCTAGTGCCTACTTCGGAGAGCCATATCTCGAGTTCTACAACTGATATTCAGCTGAGTCCAATTGAAGATGAAAGCTTGTCATCTTAGCTTTCCAACGCCACCGGAATCACCCTGTTTGCCCAAGAAACGAAGAAATGGCAGCCGTTTGAAGTTCAGTGCGCAAAGCAGGAAACTGTCGCTGGAAAGTACTCGATCGAGTAGAATTTTGTTCGATCGAGTCCTTTTTCTACTCGATCGAGTAGTTGCATTTATTGATTTACTCGATCGAGTAGAGTTTCTACTCGATCGAGTGGTTTAAGCTCTAGTTTACTCGATCGAGTGGTTTTAAATCACTCGATCGAGTGGATTCTCTTACGGGCTGGGCTTTTTAGGTTTATTTCCGTCATTAGGTTGAATAATTCCTATTTTATTATAAATAGGAGAGTAGGACGTCATTTGTATCTCTCTCTCTTCTCTTTCCCTCTCGGGATCTCTTATAATTCTAATACACTGTTACTTTATTTCTTCTCTTTTCCGGACTTATTTCTGTAACTTTTCTTCCCCTTACTCTCTTTACTCTCTTTAATTAATGTTTATTACTCTTTTCCTTGTTCTTGCCTATTTCATTATGTCTAGCTAATTCCCTTAATATGTTAGGATTAGGGAAGCCGTGGTAGCAATATGTTAGGATTGACATGAATAGATTAGTTTAGTGATAAGAATTGTATTAAGCAATATAATTGTTATTAGGTTGAATGAATGCATACAGGAGACCGATTTATTTAGTTACCCCTGACCTGGATCGAAAGATTGGAAGGGAAGGCTTGCTTAATACAATAGGTGATACCTAATTAGGGAGAAAGCTAAGTTAGGGAGACCCTAGGGCGATTAGAGACCGAAAGGGTATAATCGTAGGTTTAAGGACCGAAAGGTGACGACCTCGCTCTTCTTATCAATAATTTAATCGACTCAGTTGACCCGATAGTGTAGCTGCCACGGTAGACCGACTCCTAGCATATTTCTCCCTTCTCTTACTGTTAATTTCTCTTATTCATCTCTCTTGCCTTAGTCTAATAAGTTTAGTTCAAAACAACCAAACCCCCCCAGATTGTGACATTAGACAGATAGAATAGACAAGTAGATAGTAAACCGCCTCCCTGTGGAGATCGACCCTACTTACCGCTGACTTCTGTTAGTAGTAACTTAGGTATTTATTTTTGGTACAGAAACGACCGTACCAATTATTCAAAGATCTAATTGCGGTTTGAATCGCAAATCCCCAAAACGAGTTTGGTAGCTCGGTTTGACTCATCATTGATCGAACCATATCAAGTAGGGTTCAATTTCTCCTTTCGGCAACACCATTGAGTTGTGGTGTTCCGGGTGGAGATAGTTGGGATATTATGCCACAACCTTTCAAGTGTGAATCGAATTCATGACTAAGATATTCTCCACCACGATCGGATCGTAGTGCTTTTATCCTTTTGTTCAATTGGTTCTCTACTTCATTTTGAAATTCCTTGAATTTCTCAAAAGCTTCACTCTTATGTTTCATTAAATAGTTATACCCATATCTACTCAAGTCGTCGGTGAAGGTTATGAAGTAGTCATAATTTCCTCGAGCGGTGATACTCATTGGTCCACATACATCGGTATGTATGAGTCCCAATAGTTCACTAGCTCGTGTTCCATTACCGCTAAAAGGATTATGAGTCATCTTGCCAAGAAGGCAATATTCGCATGTTCCATATGATTGATAATCAAATGGTGTAATCACAATAGTCGAAATTAATCTTTTGATGCGATTCTCGTTTATGTGACCTAATCGACAATCACAAATGAACGATTCATTTGGATCACTTGATTTGTGTTTCTTTGATTGAATGTTGTAGATGTCATTAGTTGGATTCGAGGTTTCTAAAATGTAAATGCCATTAATGGAAGGAGCTTGGCCTATAACCAAGTCGTTCCTTGAAATAATACAACGATTGTTTTTAATGACAAAACAAAAACCGTCCATGTCTAACATGGCGATAGAAATAATGTTTTTAGAAAGTGTAGGCATATAAAAACAATTATGTAAATACAACTCAAATCCATTAGGCAAAGCTAATACATAAATTCCTTTAGATTCGGCCGCTACTCGAGCTCCATTTCTAAGGCGTAAATCCACATCTCCTTTGCTAAGCCTCTTCACGTCTCTTAACCCCTGTAAATGATTACAAAGGTGAGAACCACAACTGGTATCCAGTACCCATGTCGTAGTGGAAATATAATTTACATCAACATAAATTTCCTTAGGAATTTTACCTTTTGGAACTATGATTCCTTCCCTTATATTTCGCAAATATATAGGACAATTTCTAAGCCAATGTCCCATGCCATAGCAATAATGGCATTCATCGTCAACTTGCTTGAAGTTTTTCCCTTTCTTTACCTTCTTCTTGAACCTTTTGCCCTTAGAAGCAATAGCTTGATTGCTTGAGCTCCCACTAGTTTTGGCATCGTTCTCTTCCAAAGATAAAGATCCTATAGATTTTATGAGGCGGTCTTCCTGAGACCGGCTCATAAGAGATCTTGTAGTAGAAGGTGGTCTAGAAGAAGTGATGAAGTTTATGTTTCCATCCGAACCTATCCCAAAATGAAGTTCTCTAGTAGTGTCGAAATCATTGTTGAAGCAAATGTCGTCAAAAACATTGTGGCAAGACTCAATAGTTATCGGTGTAGTAGCGTTTGATGAATTCATTGTAATGAACTACAAGTATGGAGGAAAAGGAAATATTAACATTTGTCTTTTTAGTCATACTTGTAAATAAAATTTAACAAGGTATGAGCATTTATATAGTGACCTCTACCCAACTATTATAAATGATTCCAAGATCAAAATTCATATTAACTTGGGCACGGTGTGACCGATTCATCCCTTATCAATATAACTCGGTGGATTAACTCTTTAATCGATTCTACTTTTAGAACTCTTGGTCGATAAAATTACATTAACATTTATCTTTAGCTCAAAACACATCCGACAATGGTCGAGAATACTTTTGTTGAGTTCAACCCAAATTTCGAATAAATGTGTCCATGATCCAAATCCATATTTACTTGGGCAGGGTGTAGCCGATTCATCCCTTATCAACATGAATTTGGTGGATAAACATTTTGACGTGGGCGTGTCGTTGTACACCCAATCAAAACACATTTATAATACTCAACAAACAACTAGTTAGCGGTAAGTCGAGGTCGATCCATGGGACGGTGTGCTTTGGGTTCTAAGTCTATCTATCTCAATTTATGCTAGTGTCACAATTTGTTTGGGTTTGTAGTTGTGTCTAGACTAATGCAGGCAATATAGTAAAACAAGCAATAAAAGGAAGGATGTAAACAAATGATTAAAAGTACTAGGATATCATGGGGTCATAGGGGATTCATGGTGTTGATCATACAAACATGTTTACAAAGTTGCAAGCAATTAATGTTGTGAGGGAACCGAGTTGGTTTATGTCTTACGGTTCATAGGAAGGGTTGGGTCCCGGAGCCGAATCGATTAGATTGTATAACACCTACAAGTCGACTTACTTTCCTCCTATTCAACCTCTATGCATGGTCTAACAAGACTCGAGTTTGTTTATATCTTACAAGTCAAGTTGAGTAGATAAGAGATGGTTGTAAATGCAAGGATTCATAGGCTTAGCATTTCATCAAACATAACATGTGCATAAAGTTGGCATCACAACAAGCAAGCAATTTGATTATGGAAACATATTAGATTAAGCATGAATCATTTCCCATGTTGGTTTTCCTAATTACCCACTAATCCTAGCTAAGAAACTACTCACTCATGATCAAGTTGAACATGTTAATAAGGTTGTCAATCATACTAACAAAGCCAGACATGATGAACAAGTAAGAAAGATTAACAATAATTAAAACAAGGAATAAGAGAATTATACCTATGGAGATTCCAAAATAATAATGCAAAGAATAATAGAAGAACTTGATGATTGATGGAAGGTTGTCAATCTCCCAATAAACCCAATAATCTTCTAATTACCCAATAATAAACTTGAATTACTCAATAATAATATTGAACAATAATTAAGGAAAGATTAATGTGTAATTTGTGGAAAGATTAAATGATAATCTATTCTAATCTACTCCTAATCTAATCTAAGGAAGGATTGATTTAACCTAATGAAAACTTTATTCTCATCTAATGAAAGCTTCCTTGTTTGATTATTACAAATGAGGTATATATAGTAGAGCATCATTAGGTTAAGCAAGGGTAAAATAGTAATTTAACAATGCTAATTGTTGGGTAGGGAATCGCCGGTCTCAAGGGAGACTCCGGTCTCCTTTTCGCCGGTCTTTGAAAAATATGCGCAACCTTCATAGAACAAGAAGAGCACGAAAAATTGCTGTAAGGGAATCCGGGCGTCCAAGGCATGAAGACGGGCGGATTGATGGAAGACGGGCGGATTTAGGGGAAGACGGGCGGATTTATGGAAGTCGGGCGGATTGTTGAAGTGTTTTTCTTCATTCTTGTCTGTCGAATAATCCGAGCGTCTTGTGGGGAAGACGGGCGGATTGGGTCTCAGGAATCCGAGCGTCTTGAGGGGAAGACGGGCGGATTGGGTCTCAGGAACCCGAGCGTCTTGAGTCTCGGGACGAGCGGATTGGCGGACAACTTCTTTGTTTGACCTCGGATTGTAAAACGGACGTCATTTTCTCATCCGGACTCCTATTAGAGTAATTCAAAAGCCTAGATCACTTGTTTTTCCGACGCCGTTCCATGTAGCATATTTTCAGAGCCAAAGGAGCAACTCTTGGTTTGGGTTTCGAGCAATTTCTTCTTGTAATGCCTTCCCTCTCGTCATTCTTGCTTTTAACCCTATGATCCTTCTATATACTCTTTATTCCTACGTCCTTGGTCATCATTCTTGCCTCCTATTCATACTAGTCCATCTAATATCATCAAAAAGCTTCTAAATATGCATGGGAGACAGGAATTTCCGCCTAATTATCTTCCTTCCTACAAAACATACGAAATGCACTAGGAAAGCAAAATAGAAAGCATTTGACGGATAAAATGGCTATGGAATGTTATAATAGTATGCAAAATGGGCTCAATTAAGGGACTAAATGTGCGCAAATAATGTTCACATCAAATATCCCCAAACCGAACCTTTACTCGTCCCGAGTAAAGAGGTGACAAAAACTAGACCTTTATTTAAACTAACCTACTAGTATAGCCGATATGAGATAATTAGCGGGTCTCACTCCGCCCCTTCAACTCACAACAAGACAACCATGAGGTAGGATGCCTTCTTGCAAGGCAAGGTGGGGCTTGCCAAAATGGCGACACATCCAAGCATTAAAGCACACAAAATCAAGTAATGGATGCATCTACAAAAGAATAGCCACTTTCCTCATCTAAGTGGCGGAAATTATCTAAAGGGGAAGCAATTCAAGGGTACACACTCCTTCATAGATACAATTTCTTCAAACTACTAAGCCTAGAAGGATACCAATAAATCACCTCCAAGTTGTGTCAAGCTAGGGTACCTTTGTCCTCAATCGTTAAATGCTTTTGTCAAGAATAGACTCCCTATGGTGTTAGAAACACTGGAGGATCGCGGAATTCCCCCTCTTGCCTAGACAAGAAGAAGGGTCGTCCCCTCTCTACCATGCACAAAAATGGATACGATGGATAAAGGGATCAATAGATATTTGAGTTTCATTTTGGGAGTTTGCCTTGTTGTTGTTTTTCCCCCCAATTTCTTGTGGCATATAACATTTGAGAACACTTTCTTTGCATTTCTTTTGATTTTTGGCATTTTAATACTTGACAACTTTTCAACTTTTTGCATTTTTTGAACATTTTCAAAGTCACCCCATATGTAGTGAGGGTGCCTTATATTTCTTTTTGTGCCCATTTCCTTTGATGACAAAAATGTGGTAGAACATGGATGATGGATGCATGGTTTCAAGGGTCACCTTGGAATAAACGGTAGCCAAGGAGTTATCACACCACAAGGTACTCTTGACTAGGCCTTAATCCACGGGTCAAAGGATACTAGCACGACACATCCTAGGGTTTTTTACAAGTATTCTAACAAGCAAAATCTTAAGAAGAAAATGCATCTACTAGGGTCTATATACACTTGTCAAGCTTCCCAAATAGATGGTTTCACAAAATTTTTCCTAACATGCAAACTATATGCCATGATGCAACTAACATATATACATCCTAATGCATATGCTTCTACCAACTAGTATGCCAAATAATCTAAATGCAAGTCCTAAATTCACATTGTTTATACCGCATCAATCAAAATAATGCCACATAGTCATTAACATAAAGAGGAAAAAAAAGGAGATTGGAAAGATCATACCATGCGGTCATCAATATCCTCATGTCTCGGATGTGGCGTAGTCGATCAATGTGAAAAAGGATGAACAAACACAATATATACAAACAATATATACAAGACTACACCACAAAGGAAATGAACATGTTTTTGAATTTTTCAATTTTTAAATTTTTATGGGTTTTGTTTTTATGAAATTAAAGAACTTATTTTTGGGATTTTTCAAAAAATTTCAATTTTTATGCATTTTTGGAATATAAATTCCCATCCCCCACTTTATTTTGGACATTGTCCTCAATGTGCATGTAGGAGTAGGAATAAAAAGGAAATACATGTTTTTGAATTTTTTGGTTTTTTTGAAATAAAGTACAAATGCAATTATATGATATGAATGAATGCATGCTCTAATTAAATGCAATTCTATATGACATATATAACAAATGAATGCAATCTAAACTATATTATATGATGCATGTTTTCTACTAAACTATGGTCACCTATGATCAAACCTCCCCAAACCGATTTAAACACTATTTCTAGTGTAGAAAAGAATAGAATAGGTCATTAGTGATTATGCATGAATTCTAGTCTATATGCAACTAACTACATGAATCATATGAGATATATTACAATGCAACTATACTATATGAACTAACTAATGTAAATGCAATATGGAATATAGAATATAATACAAATGCAAGCTAAATGTATATGTATATAACTAAATGCAAGTGTAAATGCAAAGTTAAAGGAAAGGGTATCTTACAGATGGTGGTTTGAGGGAGGACTCCACCAAACTCATTCCTTGTTGCCATGGTTATTGATCTTGTCCATGTTGCTTAATGCTCTTAATAACCGGTCAAAGGCTTGAGCACAATCCTCAAATAAGCATGAATACGGTTTATTCCAATTCAATATGAAGCTTGGCCAAGGGAGCTTGTCCTCCATTCTATTTTTCACCTTACCCTTAGCACTTGAGCCCTTGAAGTGCTTCAAACCAATAGGCCCATGATTCTTGTCAACACTAGGTATGAAGTATGGCTTATTTTCATCCGGAGATTTCCACTTACCACCTTCTCCTCTAAGTTCGGTGATGATGATAGCACTTTGATTTGTCAATCCTTCCAAAGTAGAAGGAGAATTCTCATAACATTGATGATCGGATACCTTAGGAGTTGAGATTGTGGGTGCCAAACCTCCACAAGCACGTTCATTTGCAATTTTGTTCTTGAGCTTCTCCACCAAGTACCCTTTACATGATATTTTGACCTTTTGGAGAAGGTCCACCATATCATCTATAACAATCATAGGTTCCATGGTGGGTGCGAAAAGGTCTTCATGGCCAATAGGAAAGAGGAATTCATCTTCTTCATGGAAGCATACCTCAAACTTCTGAAGGATGGGCTCCTCAAGTAAGGCAATCTCACAACTCCATTCCGCTTCTTCATTGCAAGACACATATCCCGCATAAGCTTCTTCCATAGGCTTGTCATCATCGCTATCTCCATACGAATCATAGATAGGGGCTTCACTCTTCTTCATTAATTCTTCCTCCACCATCTCAATATTCACATCAAAGGTCACACCCTCATACTCACAAAGGTTAAGAGTATTTGGCTTACTTAACCTCAAATCTTCCTCATCAAATACCACACTTTCATACACACAAGAGCTCAAGGAGATTGGCTCTTCCCACTTCACATCTTCTTCATCAAAGGTCATTGCCTCAAATTCACATTCATGTTCAATGCTCAAGGATTGGTGGGGAGTGTTTGTTTGGGTTGCTTTCATTTGGGCAATTCGAATTGCCAACTCCTCACCATGGGTAACAATGCTTTGGAGAAAATTTTTCCTATTTTGGCTCTCCTCTAGAATTTGTGTGAAGAAATTTTGTTGGTCTCCCATCATTTGGAGAACCATATCTTGAATGTCAAAGTTGGGCTCGTCTTTTTGTTGTGGGTGGGTGTGAAAGTGCTCATATTGTGGCATTTGGAATTGGTTGCAAAGTGAGTTTTGGGTGGGTGGTTGTTGTTGATATTGGATGTGGTGATTTTGGTGGAAAAAGTTGGGGTAGTGGTTAGGATTTTCATGGTACAAATAGTAAGGTAGGTTTGTGTTAACTTGCTCCTCAAACTCCCCATACCCATAGTCATACTCAAAGAATCTACCACATACTCCATGTGTCAAGTCTTGAGCCATCATAGCTAAGACAAAGAAACAACTACAAGCATGGAAACTACACAAAAACGGTAAGAACAATCCTTGAGGAACAAGTTCCTCAAGGTGAAAGCAAAATCAAAATAGACAAACAAGTAAGAACTTAATCACATAGCACCATCCTCGGCAACGACGCCATTTTTGACGTGGGCGTGTCGTTGTACACCCAATCAAAACACATTTATAATACTCAACAAACAACTAGTTAGCGGTAGGTCGAGGTCGATCCATGGGACGGTGTGCTTTGGGTTCTAAGTCTATCTATCTCAATTTATGCTAGTGTCACAATTTGTTTGGGTTTGTAGTTGTGTCTAGACTAATGCAAGCAATATAGTAAAACAAGCAATAAAAGGAAGGATGTAAACAAATGATTAAAAGTACTAGGATATCATGGGGTCATAGGGGATTCATGGTGTTGATCATACAAACATGTTTACAAAGTTGTAAGCAATTAATGTTGTGAGGGAACCGAGTTGGTTTATGTCTTACGGTTCATAGCAAGGGTTGGGTCCCGGAGCCAAATCGATTAGATTGTACAACACCTACAAGTCGACTTACTTTCCTCCTATTCAACTTCTATGCATGGTCTAACAAGACTCGAGTTGGTTTATATATTACAAGTCAAGTTGAGTAGATAAGAGATGGTTGTAAATGCAAGGATTCATAGGCTTAGCATTTCATCAAATATAACATGTGCATAAAGTTAACATCACAACAAGCAAGCAATTTGATTATGGAAACATATTAGATTAAGCATGAATCATTACCCGTGTTGGTTTCCCTAATTACCCACTAATCCTAGCTAAGAAACTACTCACTCATGATCAAGTTTAACATGTTAATAAGGTTGTCAATCATACTAACAAAGCCAAACATGATGAACAAGTAAGAAAGATTAACAATAATTAAAACAGGGATTAAGAGAATTATACCTATGAAGATTCCAAAATAATAATGCAAAGAATAACAGAAGAACTTGATGATTGATGGAAGGTTGTCAATCTCCCAATAAACCCAATAATCTTCTAATTACCCAATAATAAACTTGAATTACTCAATAATAATATTGAACAATAATTAAGGAAAGATTAATGTGTAATTTGTGGAAAGATTAAATGATAATCTATTCTAATCTACTCCTAATCTAATCTAAGGAAGGATTGATTTAACCTAATGAAAACTTTATTCTCATCTAATGAAAGCTTCCTTGTTTGATTATTACAAATGGGGTATATATAGTAGAGCATCATTATGTTAAGCAAGGGTAAAATAGTAATTTAACAATTAGAGTGATTCAAAAGCCTAGATCCCTTGTTTTTTCGACGCCGTTCCATCTAGAATATTTTTAGAGCCAAAGGAGCAACTCTTGGTTTGGGTTTCGAGCAATTTCTTCTTGTAATGCCTTCCCTCTCGTCATTCTTGCTTTTAACCCTATGATCCTTCTATATACTCTTTATTCCTACATCCTTGGTCATCATTCTTGCCTCCTATTCATACTAGTCCATCTAATATCATCAAAAAGCTTCTAAATATGCATGGGAGATGGGAATTTCCGCCTAATTATCTTCCTTCCTACAAAACATACGAAATGCACTAGGAAAGCAAATTAGAAAGCATTTGACGGATAAAATGACTATGGAATGTTATAATAGTATGCAAAATGGGCTCAATTAAGGGACTAAATGTGCGCAAATAATGGTCACATCACATTTATCACCCACTTCCCTTACGTAACAAGGTTTGTACCCCGGTGTGGCCGAGCGCACTCCCTCACGAAATAGGTTTTCATGGTTTCTACTTTTTGGTAAGGCTAAGTCTCAATTGTTTATTTTAGCTAGAGGTCATGTCAATTTATTATCTATCACGTTTTAAGTGAACTAAAGCGGTGAACTACGATAATTGTAATTGACACGGTCGATAAACTCGATTTAAAATGCATGTTTAGTTATGGCGATTTAGTGATGCATGCAACATATAAATAAAATGCAAAGCATAAAAATAAAATCCTAGTATGGCCTTCCTAAAATAGTAAATCTAATAAACTATTACAAATTCGGAAACCAACTCCTTTGGTCCCTTGAGCTTCGGTCTTGTCACGCATTTTCAAGGCAACACTTTCTCTGATGGATCGCCTTCTCGAATGGCACCGTCTTCAAGGAACTCCGGAATAATTAAATTATAAAATGAATTACATAATTTCCTATTATACATTTGTAATAAAATAAAAATAAATCTATTAAATTACAAAACGGTGATACGAATCACAATAGTTACAACCGAATCGATATTCCCATACATTTCGGGTAATATCAATTAAAACTAAGGCCATACTAAGTAAAATTACATAATTCAAAAATTACATAAAATTGAAATATGACAATCATAAATAAAATGCAGCATTATAATATGTATGAACATGCTCTATTTTATGCTAAAATGCCTTTAAGAGCCAATATCGTATATTTATCGGTTTCTACGGATTTGCGTGATTTAACTTATTAAAATCACAATAATTACATAAATTCATATTTATGTACAAGTTAATTACCCTAACCATCTTAGGTCTCAAAATTAGTCTCCACTAACATTTTGACAATAATTAAACTTGATTTCTTAATATTGTTCATTATGGACCAAAAATATAAAATTTATGCTATAAACTTCAAATTAAATTATAAAAATTTCAAATAATTTCAAAATTTAAAATTTAAACTCATGAATATTCTGGAAAAATACCATGACACTCATAATGTTCAAAACTTGGGTTAAAAATTCCGAAAATTTATCGAGAAAAACAATGTTGCGGTTTATCGGTTTTAACAATTATGACCATAAAAATATGAGAAAAATTATTTTTATCAACTTTTCATTTTTAAATCTAAAATATATGATAAAATGCAACATGTGACGTTTTTCCTTTAGTCTTGAAGTATGTTTTAGCATTATTACTAATTATAGTCACTATTTATGTGATTTTTCATCAAAAATTCATAAATCATGCATAAATACTTCATTATAGCCAAATATTTTACACACATCTTATAAAATTGCATGTGACAACTGTTGGGAAATGTGTCCTCAACAATAGTGCGATCACAACTGTCGATCATGATGATCACATGTTTAAGTCTCATTTTTAAGAATACATGTGGGATGTAATATTTTACAGTCAACTGGTCCACACATATCGGTAATGATTGGCTGACTAGAGTTTGACATTCGACGTGCGACGGTGGTGATCAGTTGATCCCCTTAGGTCATACCTAAAGGGTAACACTCTTAATTGAATATTTAATTGGTCGTATGACGATACGAGTCAATTAAATTGCTTAAAATTGACGGACGATTTTGGAAGTAATATTTACGTATCTCATTATAATCTGATTAAATAAGATACGGTCTAAGTGATCGAATTGTTTTATTACTTAGATGAAATTATTGTTTAAGGAAACAATTGCATTTGAATGAATAATTTATTATAAATACAAGATGTTGTGATTTATAATTGGTAAAATATTTTGGTACAAGTAATTGTGAATTACTAAGTCAATTTTGTATATGACGTATTTTTATTAATACGTTGATTTTTAATATGTTAAAAATACATAACAATTTTATGTGACATGTGACATGTGACATATGACAAATTAACAAATTGACAAAGATAAAATGGAATCCATTTTATCCCATGTAGACCGAAATATTGAAGGGAGTTGGGTGTTTAAATTATGTTTAATTATTGAGTGGAAACAACATGATTACACTTTAAACACATAGCCTTGCATGCCTATTTCTTGTTTAGAGAATTAAGCCCATGCATTGGCTCCCCAATCCCTCCTCCCACCGGTTTCCTAAGACCCATTTAGAGAGTTTTTACTCTCTAATTTTTCATTCATACTACACACAATTTTTCTAGTGTAAGAAAAATAAATTCCTCTCTACATCTTATGAGAAATTAGAGAGATAAAAACTTCCAAAAATTCTTTTCTCTATACCGAAATAATGGAGACCAATATAAATATTTTGGGTCAATTTTTAGTAAAATTTATATTGTTCTAGTTAAATAATATTTATCTTTTAAGGGGTTATCTTGGGTATATATGCTTTTGGGAGAGGTTCTAATTTGAACCTTGTTCATCCAATATTTAGAAGCTCAAGAATTAACAAGAAGGAGATCTTGTTGGTGCCCTTTTAATCCGAAAATCATATGGTGAGAAAATGATTTCTTCACTTATCTATTTTAGTTTGCATGCATAAGATTTGCATTTAATTTTATGACTAAATTAATTCGTAACATATAAGAATATGTTAAGTAATGAGATAAAGATTTCCAACAAGCGGTATCAAGAGCACAAGGTTGTTTCCATGCAAATCGGTTATAGTTTTTCCGAGTTATACGATTAACATATAAAACTTATAAATTTGTAGTTATTATGATATATCACGAAATTTATTATGCATGTTAAAGTTTCTGGTCCTAAAATGTTTTATGATATTTTGGTTTAATTTATGGATTTTATTGTTCATTTTCTATAATATTGGCATTAAAATGTGATTTTTATGATAAAAATGTCATTTTTGGACGAAAATTAGCTAAACTTCAAATTTTCAAGTTGTTTTTGGATATGTTTTCAAATATATTATTTTTAGATGATCTGGAAATTTTCAAAATTTTTGGAGTTTTTATACTCGAAATATGGATTTTTCATGATAAAAATCGAATTTAAATGAAAAATAGGTTAATATGAGAAATATTTCGAATCTGGTCATAGAAAGTTAGTATGTTGTCACATGCAATTTTACAAGATGTGTGTAAAATAATAGGCTATAATGAAGTCTTAATGCATGATTTATGGATTTTTGATGAAAAATAGCATAAATAGTGACTTAATTAGTGAATAATTGCTAAAACATACTTCATGACTAACGAAAAACGTCACATGTTGCATTTTATTATCTTTTTCAGATCTAAATTTGAAAAGTTGATGAATATAATTTTTCTCATGTTTTTATAATTATAATTGATAAATCCGATAAACCGCAACATTGTTTTTCCCGATAAATTTTTCGAAATTTTAACCTAATATTTTGAACATTATGAGTGTCATGGTATTTTTCCAGAATGTTCATGAGTTTAAATTTCAAATTTTGAATTTATTTGAAATTTTTGTGATTTATTTGAAGTTTATGGCATTTTATTGTAATTTTGAGTCCATTAATGAACAATTTTAAGAAATATAAGTTAATTATAGTCAAATTGTAAGTGGAGACTACTTTTGAGTCCTAAGATGGTTAGGGTAATTAACTTGTGCATAAATATGATTTTATGTAATTTATTGTGATTTTAAAAGGTTGAATCACGCAAATCCGTAAAAACCGATTAATATACGATGTTGGCTCCTTAAAGGCGATTTAGCATAAAATTGGGCATGTTCATACATATTATAATGCTGCATTTTATTTATGATTGTCATAATTTTATTTTATGTAATTTTGAATTATGTAATTTTACTTAGTATGGCCTTGGTTTTTAATTGGTATTACCCGAAATGTATGGGAATATCGATTCGGTTGTAATTTATTGTGATCTCGTATCACCGTTTTGTAATTTAATAGATTTATTTTATTTTAATTACAAATGTATAATAGGAAATTATGTAATTTGTTATGTAATTTATTTATTCCGGAGTTCCTTGAAGACGGTGTCACTCAAGGAAGACGATACATAAAGACGGTGTTACCTCGAGATTCGTGCCAAAACCGAAGTTCAAGGGACCAATGGAGTTGGTTTCCGAATATGTAATAGTTAATTAGATTTTCTATTTTAGGAAGGTCATACTAGGATTTATTTATTATGCTTTGCATTTTATTTATATGTTGCATGCATCGCTAAATCGCCATAACTAAAACATGCATTATCTTTTTATCGAGTTTATCGACCGTGTCAATTACAATTATCGTAGTTCACCGCTTTAGTTCACTTAAAACGTGATAGATGATAAATTGACATGACCTCTCGCTAAAATTAAACAATTGAGACTTAGCCTTACCAAAAATTAGAAACCATGAAGTACCAGTTTCGCAAGGGAGTTGAGCGGGCTTTACCGTAAGACAAACCTTGTTACATTGGTGAAGTGGATGATAAATGTCTATCCACCGAATTCATGTTGATGAGGGATGAATCGGCCCTACCGTGCCCAAGTTGATGTGGATTTGGATCATGGACACATTTATTCGAAATTTGGATTGAGCTCAACGGAAGTATTCATGACCGTAGTCGCATGTGTTCCGGGCTAAAGATAAATGTTAATGTAATTATATCGACCAAGAGTTCTAAAAGTAGAATCGATTAAAGTGTTAATCCACTGAGTTATATTGATAAGGGATGAATCGGCCCTACCATGCCCAAGTTAATATGAATTTGGATCTTGGAATCATTTATCATAGTTGGGTAGAGGTCACTATGTAAATGCCTTACTTGTTAAATTATTTACAAGTATTATTATAACGATAAATGTTTTGTTTTCCACTATTCCGTTATCATATTGTTCTATTTCTTTACCACTATTCATATACGATATCATTTCGTTTTTGATTCAAATATCCATTAAAACATCGTAACTAAAGACAAATTTGAATTTTCTTCTAAAAACCTCGAATTATCCATTGGAAGGATCTCATGTAAAGAGTATAGATAAAAGTTATTCATTATCAAACAGGTTTTTGATTCTTGACTAACACGTCTACTTACAATGGATTGTTTTTCATATACTTAATTAAATTAAGTACCTTGAAGCGATAAATTGTTTTGTTAATTAGTTTTGTCAAGAATTCGTAATTGACCAAAATAACGCAACCACTTCAATGAAAGTTTTAAGACTAAAACGATTGAATTGAAGAGTAATTTTCATAAGATTCAACTTTGCTTCTCTAAGTAAAGATTCTTTGAAATGAGTGGGAGCATTCTCTTAAACCGTTAAGAAAAGGACGAGGTTCAAGAAGTAAAATTAGAATGGAATTGATACAAGGTAATGTTAAAGGTAAAGTTGTTGAGAATGACGATACTAAACCTATCAATCCCGACCGATAAAGTTTCCATTGTCTTAAATGTTGGACACTAGAAAGGAAACTACCCCAAATTATTGAAGAATCAACAAATTAGTTGTGGGACATCTAATAGGATCTTCTTCTTTAAATGTTTATATGATTGACATAAATTTTGCTAGTACCATTTTAGAAACCGATGGTGGTTTTCATCATTGTATGCGATACATAGAATGATTAGAATATGACGACTAGCAACAATAATGTTGAGAGATAGAGTCATTGTGTAATCAATCTAGTTTTGGGTTTATAGTTGTACTTAATTATGACTATTAAGTGCATAAACTCTAAATAAGAATATAAACTTGTTAAGATACAAAGAGGTTTCACTTTTGCGGCCCTACACACCACAATTTGATGTATGGCTAGCCCATTGTCAAGGTGATTATATTCTAAACCAAACTAGAATGATATATCATGAAGATGATGCAAGACTCAAATTGGTAACCCAAGATTAAACCTTAAAATTCTGGAATGATTAACGCAAAGAGTTATCGAGTACTCTTGAAACCATTAGATCTTATGGTATATGCGTATCTTGTATTCAAAGCAAGATGTCTCGTGCCTTTTGGTTAAAAAGGAGATCGAGGTTATAAATCATTGATCCAAAATAGTTTGATCATTTTTCTTTTACCAACGATTTAAGTTGACACTAATATGTTCACTTAATAAGGTAAATAGAGAAATCTTTGAAGAAGTTCAAAGAGTTCCATGAATCACGATTTAGTCGTGATGGGATTATCAAAGTGAAGACTTTGATATAAGCCAAATAAAAGTGATATAATATCACAAGTTAATCTCTCTTAACACACATTATGGGATAATTGTGTGGTTGGATAAGAAATCAAACGCTATTCGATATGGTTTGGACTTCGATCAAGTTACTTTGAGTCACTTGATCCTTCTGGGGATTTTATCATTTTGTCTAAATTATTTTTCCACTAAATCTAAAACGAATTATATGAGATATGAAATGGTAGGGTACCATGTTTGTAAGTTTTCAAAAGAAACAAATGCTCATTTTTCCTTATTATAATCACGAGTACAACGGGTTTGTGGCTCGTGAAGCTGTCTTTCTAAAATACAAGTTTATTTTAGGAGACAGAGTGGAAGAAATTATTCAAGAGCCACAAAGAATGTTATGAGCCACAAAGAATGTTATGTCGCAAGAAACTGGTCTTTCTTGGCTACATGAGACATTTTGTGTAAGACATTGTTTCTTTAAAACCTAGGAGGTTAAATTCGTCACTTGTTAAAGATGATGAATTCATGCTACTTCTAAGAAAGTAAAGAGCTTATAACTTACAAAAGAAATCGTTTGATTCAAGTTGATTACTTCTAGAAAGTAATGAACATATGACTTACATGAGAATGTTTAAGCCACAACTCAATACAAGGCTTAGAGCCATGAAAATCCAAAATTAAAAGGCTTGATTAGTGTCAAACGGTTTTGCACTAATAAAGAGAGATTTCAAAGCTTGATTGGTTGCAAAGGGTTTTGCACTAGTTGAAATGCTTAAGTCTATTTGGATCTTCTTAGGAATTATGTTTCATTATGATGATATACATATAGCAAGTGAATCTAAAACCCACTTCTTCAAAAGAAGGAATGTATTCAATACATATCATGAGTTTTATAGATTCTTACAATCCTAAGATAATGTGCAACTTAAGAGATGGTCTTGAGTAGGACATCAATGAGTTGGAATCAATGATTTGATCATGGTATAAAAATTTTCCCGATAAGTCGAGAAGTTGTGTTTATACATGAAGTTTAGTGGGAATTACGGTAATTTTAATTAGTCTTATATGTGGATGACATATTGATCATTGGGAATGATTTAAGACTTTTGGAGTTATATAATACATCTTTAATATCTAGATTTATGTAGATAAATCCACATGATATTAGCGTCAAATAAGAAGTCTTATGTTGATGAGATTCATGACTAGTTCAATCAAATTGAACATATTTGATTGATTCCATTTGCTTCCGCTGCCGAATCAATTAAATAGGAAATGATGTATAAACACTTCATATACTTTGAGTATGATGAATTGTTTCAAATCGAATTTAAGTAAGAGTTACCAAGTAAGCCATAATGATTACCCTTAAGTGCTTGCAAAAGCATTAAGAATATAATGCAAAGTGTTTTTATGCAATTTTGTGTAAGGGTGTTACACAAGTGACAATTGACAATTGAGATTGCGCATGGCTTCCGACAAAGCCATAATCGAAACACATTAGGATGGTTAAGATACCATTGTGGCTATGTTATTTAAGAACTAGATTTTCTAGAATAGTTCTAGGCAATAAAGAACAATGAGAAATATTTACAACGGAAATTGAGTACACTTGCAATCATGGGATGTGCAAGAAGGATGAGTCTCGCACACTGTGAAAACAGTGGGAGCCATTCCAAGGCTAGAAGGCCTATGTCTTGATTGGATGTCGACACGTACTCAGAAAGTTTTGTAATGCAAATGTATACATTACAAAGGAAAACGAGTATGTAGTAATGTAACACCCCCATACTCCAAGTGCCTTACCAGGACCACTCAGGTATAAGGATGCCACCATCTCGGTTACCCGAGGCATGATAATCATAAGACAATGAAGAAACATACTTTATTAAATAAGTTTAAGTGATTACATTATAAAACCAAAGCTAACAAAAGGGATTACAAGGTTCTCATACGGTCTACAGCTAAAACTATCAAAGCTACTAGACTTCGTCGGACACAGCGGAAGACTTCTAACTGCCACGTGATGACTCATCCCAGCTATCCCATACGCGTCATATCACACCTGCTCAATAACTGCTCACCACCCCCGAATGGATCACCACGTTTTTAAAACATTTAAACGGGGTCAAGATACTAATCACACAATTCAATACATATATCAACAATAAGATAAACAGACAAAGTGAATGTCACACACACACACACACACACCACCAACTCCCATCGTCTCAATCGACCGTCCTTTGGACCGACCACCCGTGGGGGACGCAGCCGTTCCCACCTAAGCCCCGCTCATCGTACGAGCGATAACCCTGTCCATTAATGTGCACATCCCCTTCCGTGGCGGGTTCCACGAAGGGCGAAACTAGGGCGTGAGATCACTCCCGCAAGTGACCCCACTCAGCCGAGAACGCATCTCGAGAACCATCACAAACACAACAACAATCACAATCACAATCACAATTACAATTACAATCATCATATCAATCAACTAACTACAAAGACATCACCAATATCCCATTATGGGACTAATACGAGTAGGAAATCCTACCCGGTTAGCACAACACGCAGACGGTATCTACAAATTGTCTCAAAACGCCTCTTCTATGAACTCTCCTCCTACCATACAACACATAGATACTACTATTCAATTACTATTCATAAAAACCCCCAATTCCTAAATTAGGGTTTCACTAATCTTAACAAAACATTATATAAATTACATTAAAAGCTTACCCTCGACGCAAGGAATCCAACGACACAAACTACGATGCAAACCGACCGTCGAACTCCGGGGAATTGTCAAGAACGCGATTAGGAAGAAGACAATTTGCTTTCTCTCTTAAACAGGTTTTAGGTTTTGTAAAAAGTGATTTAGAACAAAGACGAATTGGTTTAAATACCTTAATCGCGTAATTAACAAAACCCGAGAAAACTCCCCGTAAAACCGGACACTCGATCGAGTACCCAAGGTACTCGATCGAGTACCCCCTACTCGATCGAGTACCCCCTACTCGATCGAGTACCCAACAGGTCAGAAACTATTTTATTTCGCAACTTGCCCTTACTCGACAGAGTAAGGGCTACTCGATAGAGTACCCCAAGACTTATAAATACGGAGTATTACAGTCTTCCCTCCTTAAAAGGAACTTCGTCCCCGAAGTTCAACCCATACATAAAAACAACCATACCGACTCGACCAAGACACAACAACTTAGCTAAGGACTCGAGAACTCGACCGAACATAGAACATGAACTCTTAACCCCTATTCTACCAGCTATGTTTACTTCCACAACATGACTCACTATATCGTATCTACCACATATATATCTTTCACGACACCAACTCCATACATAACCAACTACCATCCTCTAATGCTGCTAGCTCCATAATATCATCAACTATCAAATCCAATACCAAGACACTCATAGACATCAAACGGAATGTTACATTCCACCACCCTTAAAAGGAACTTCGTCCTCGAAGTTTACTCACACTCATAACATCATCCTCCAACTGTTAACATTATATAAAATATTCCCCCACTCTAAAGCATCACACTACTACGAGCACGGCCATGGCCCTTTTATAAGTATTGTCCACAAAACAAATCCCTCCTTTACGCTACGCTAACACTCTACTTCCAATTATATTACCGCATGCACCACCATGAAACTCTCTTTTATTGCATCCTACTCCTCTTAAGACAAATGTTACGTCCTCGTAACTCGCTAATACTAAACCCTTAGCTATATTATCTCATTATCCTCATCACCACCCTATGTCAAAGATAACTGCCTATAACCTCATTTCCATAATCACTCCTATTTCTCAAGGCTCTCTTACTTCAACAGTTCTCATACTTCAAATCAATCGCACACCCCTAACCTATACCATAAGGCTCGTAGCAAAATCACCATACTAACTCTCCATTATCACTGCAAACCAGCATACCTCGCTATGTAAAGCACTTATCTTCCAGAAGCATAACTCACGATCCGCACTCGTTACGTACACGCACACTAGATCCTCAAGTTCTTTCTTTCATTACCGCAAAATTCATACACAACTTAACATGACACTAATTTCCCCAACACCCCACACTCACTGTCTCAACAAAAGATTATGAACTACTGCCGCTTTCAGCTCATTACAACACATGATCCACGAATCATTTCCCATTACCATGTCTACCGATGTCTCATCTGAAAACAAGATCAACATTACCGTAACAACCTCTCACAACCGCGTCCCATCAACAGATTATCACTATCCCATGACAACAACGAAACATATACAACTCTATTTCACATCATACTCTACCTCATTCCCAACTTAACCTAGTAACGAAAACATAAATAAGCAAGACAACTGTCTATCAAAGACAAATCGAAACTCGAGAGAGAGCAACATCAAACAAAACAACAATCCATGTATAACTGGTATGTACTTTCGAAAACTCGAATCATAAACATCCCGCCTACTCCACCACAACCGGTGACGGCATCACAACACCGCCACCAACAGCCACACCGTAGTGCGAAAATACCCGCATCACAACACTAAATATCGAGCCCGGATCACCACCCGAGGCACCACAACCACATCGATAGACATCACAACTACATACGATTCCACAAATACTGACTCGGAAATAACCTTTCGGACAAGGAAACTTACTCCAATCCACTTTACTCTATCACAACGCAACATATTATATGAAATAATGAGATAAGCATCTCATGAACATCATCTCTACCATTTCACGGAATACACGTGTGTTATTAATACACATAAAATTATAACTAGCCATGTCAAATTAATCAAATTATTACCTTTTTGGATATCATTCAATTAAACTACCGTGTCCAACATATATATATTACAGAACATTCATAAAATAGCTTTATAATTATCACACCGTACCACTTCTTGTGAGGTCAGAACCTCACACAAACATTTACACATATCATAGACCCGTAATCACAACCAACTAGTTAATCCTGACCACGTAAGTTACCACTCAACAAAGGTTACCTGCTGTCCGAGCTTAACTCGCATGCCCCTCATCACATTCTTCCCTTCGCATCACCAGCACCTTCTGCCATACATAACCATACCGCTAACACTCATTATGAGAAACCACCTCCTAAGACTATGTCTTATACTTCCTGACAACCGTACTTTTATCAATTCAGTCTTTACAAAATCAGCCTCTTTAGATTTGCCACTTTTCTAATATACACTTTCCCTTAACCACTAGTCAAAGACCATAACACTACCCTTTGTCCGGACATCAAACCTCTTCACTCATCTCTAAATATCATGATTTCTTTTCTATCTTTGGTTAACATCCCAAACAACGAACATCGAATCCATGAACAAAATTATCTCAACGTTCTTCCCAATATTTTCCTTAATTGAATCATCGTCCATTTCTCCACCAAAATCTCATATTATGCAGATATTCTTCTAACTTCTTACTTTCCTTAATTCCTCGAAACTCATTATCACTCATGTTGTCCTGAAACTCCTATATAACCTTCAGCTAACATCTTCGTGATACTATCACACATTTCGATGATTCCTTACCTTTACATCGCATAACTCCGGTGAACATTTTCCTCAGCTTACTTTTATCCTTCTTTTCTCTTTACACTCAATAATACCAATTTAATAGCTCAACTCCTTATTACTTCTATCTAACCCTTTTGTGCACCAATTACCTTCTCATCGCTCCAAAACTCAAATCCCATTATTTTATATCGATATCATCTCCCTCTTTCTTACCACAAATATTCTCTTATTATGTCATCCATCACCCTTGCCACTAATACATCCATAGAATCAACATTTACTGTTCAACAATTGCATCTCCCTTCTTACCTCTCTAGAAATCAAAATTCCTTTCATATCGCCAATTACCCAAGGAACTCACACAGTAGTTTCATCTTTTAATAAACCTCCCAAACTCACTCACTGTCTATAAATACACCTCGCGACATGTCCCCACAAAGTTCACTATATATTACTCTTCTCAACCCCTTTAAACGAACTTTCACTACCTAAATCCATAACCCACACGACTCCTAACCATTTCCCTCCTTAACTCTTTACACATCTCAAGCTGCCACTATCCACATTCTTACTTTCAATCTTTTCATTCTCACGTTCATTATACTCACATCATCCCTTGTCTATATTCACTTATTTCTACATTACTCAACACACAATCATATCACTCATCCCGTCTCGCAAAACGTGCGCCTTGCCTCAATAAACTATACCAATCTTCCTTTTCTTTTTCCACCATCTATCATAATCACTCATAATTCATGTCCTCCCCACCGAACTCATACTCATCATAGTGCCACTCTTTACAACATAAGATTGGGTAACTTACGCTTCAGGACCAACACATACGTAAAACAATGCATAAAGAAGTAATACAACACCTTTGAATTAAACGTAATATGCAACGAATGTCAAAAGACAAACATACGACCCGAAATACGCATATGACCTGTACAGACCCCACTCGATCGAGTACCAGAACCTACTCGATCGAGTTGAGGCTACTCGATCGAGTGCCCAACATGCTCGATCGAGTGCCCCGACTCGTAACCCAAATAGACCTTCGATCTCGACTTACTCGACCGAGTAGCCCGGCTACTCGATCGAGTGACCCCATACTCGATCGAGTGCCCGAGGTACTCGATCGAGTGCCCGTAAACACGATTCGGTCAAAATAACGACAAG
Source organism: Silene latifolia (assembly GCF_048544455.1). NCBI lineage: Eukaryota > Viridiplantae > Streptophyta > Magnoliopsida > Caryophyllales > Caryophyllaceae > Silene > Silene latifolia. The sequence goes on from NC_133536.1 coordinate 56,352,289, forward strand.
TACCCACTCGATCGAATCAAACCCACTCGATCGAGTCATGCAGACTCGTGAATACTACCCGCATGTTATCTCACATACCCTAACGTACTATGCATTCATTATTATTTCAACATTATGATTACAACTACGCATTCAAATCTGCGCGACTCCTCATACAATCAACAAAATAATCTACTTCGTGTTATTAAGTGCCACGTTATAAACAACCATCATGCTTTTCATCCAATTCGTTATATAAAACACATATCATTGAACCTCTTCATGTTACTACTTACCAAAAGTCAAACATTACCATCTATCATGCTCATATAACATTCAACTTTCAATTATGTATTACTCGCATGTTTTAAATTTTCATAACTTTTCATAACACAAACCACACCCATACACTACAAATCCTAATTCCATGTTGCTAATACAACAACATTACAAATCCACTTCATCACACATCATCATATACGAACTACTTTCTTTTTCTACCATATCATTCATCATTCTCATATACTTTTCCAACGATTCCAACCAACATGTCAACCAACTATCATGCAACATGCTTTCAACAAACCATATACAACACAATTAACATACACGTCGCACATATACACACGGACTCCACGTTCCCATACCATGTGACTGGCTTAAGTATCATGGGGCCAAGATTTTGAAGTGAGGGCGCCTACTCACCCAAAACCTAGCATCAGCCGGGGCTCCCATTACACATACACCAGGTTCATTTTATTAGACTCCCTATGTTCATTATGTTCATTTGTTACAGGTTCCAAAATCGTCGCTCTGATACCATTTGTAACACCCCCATACTCCAAGTGCCTTACCAGGACCACTCAGGTATAAGGATGCCACCATCTCGGTTACCCGAGGCATGATAATCATAAGACAATGAAGAAACATACTTTATTAAATAAGTTTAAGTGATTACATTATAAAACCAAAGCTAACAAAAGGGATTACAAGGTTCTCATACGGTCTACTGACTAAAACTATCAAAGCTACTAGACTTCGTCGGACACAGCGGAAGACTTCTAAGCGCCACGTGATGACTCATCCCGGCTATCCCATACGCGTCATATCACACCGCTCAATAATCGCTCACCACCCCGAATGGATCACCACAGTTTTTAAAACATTTAAACGGGTCAGTACTAATCACACAATTCAATACATATATCAACAATAAGATAAACAGACAATTTGAATCACACACACACACACACACACCACCAACTCCCATCGTCTCAATATCGACCGTCCACTTTGGACCGACCCCGCCCGATGGGGGACCGCAGCTGCGTTCCCACCTAAGCCCCGCTCATCGTACGAGCGATAACCCCGTCCATTAATGTGCACATCCCCTTCCGTGGCGGGTTCCACGAAGGGCGAAACTAGGGCGTGAGATCACTCCCGCAAGTGACCCCACTCGGCCGAGAACGCATCTCGAGAACCATCACAAACACAACCACAATCACAATCACAATTACAATTACAATCATCATATCAATCAACTAACTACAAAGACATCACCAATATCCCATTATGGGACTAATGCGAGTAGGAAATCCTACCCGGTTAGCACAACACGCAGACGGTATCTACAAACTGTCTCAAAACGCCTCTTCTATGAACTCTCCTCCTACCATACAACACATAGATACTACTATTCAATTACTATTCATAAAAACCCCCAATTCCTAAATTAGGGTTTCACTAATCTTAACAAAACATTATATAAATTACATTAAAAGCTTACCCTCGACGCAAGGAATCCAACGACACAAACTACGATGCAAACCGACCGTCTGAACTCCGGGAATTGTCAAGAACGCGATTAGGAAGAAGACAATTTGCTTTCTCTCTTAAACAGGTTTTAGGTTTTGTAAAAACTGATTTAGAACAAAGACGAATTGGTTTAAATACCTTAATCGCGTAATTAACAAAACCCGAGAAAACTCCCCCGTAAAACCGGACACTCGATCGAGTACCCAAGGTACTCGATCGAGTACCCCCCTACTCGATCGAGTACCCCAGCTACTCGATCGAGTACCCAACAGGTCAGAAACTATTTTATTTCGCAACTTGCCCTTACTCGACAGAGTAAGGGCTACTCGATAGAGTACCCCAAGACTTATAAATACGGAGTATTACAAGTAAGGTTGAGTAAGGTACAAGAAGTTGATAAAACCTACTAACCAAAGCCTTCTCATGGGCTTAACATGGTGAGTCATGTCATATGTCATTTCAATTTAATTGAGATGAACAACTACATATAAGATGAAAATGGATTATAAAAATATGAAGTAGTAATCAGGTATTGACTATTCATATGAGATAATCACATTTGTCGTTCGAGTTTTTAAATCTGAAAACTCCTTTTATACTTTGTTACATCCAAACGGGTTGTAGAGACAACATTGAACCCCGTTAAAGTGAACCCGGATTAACGTTGTATTCGCCCATAGTCACTTATATGAGGTGACGTCTCGAAGTGACTAGAGTGTGATGCGATTGATGGCAAGTTCAAGTGCCATGGAGTCATATGAGAATGACTAGTCGATCACATAGGCAGACTGTTAAGAACACTTTGTCGGGCCTTATGACCGCTTATAGAGTTCTGGCAAATTTATATAGCCTGGTCGTGGCGAGAGCTACTGTAGTATTCTAATGGGTCGATTCTTTTGACTAAAGACTGTTCGCCTAAGATGGCACAGTTTCAGATTAACTTTGATTTGTGTTACTACGACCTTCGTAAATGGGGTCAAATGAGCATATTTTGGGTTATGATGGCTGTGGCTAGTCAAAGGGAATGAGTGCGATAGGAATTGTCCACCCCCTTGTCAGGGTTAAAACAATATCTCAGGGCCACTCGAGGAGTAATGAACTGGAAATGCGTGGCCACGCTCGGAATGTATCCATGGTGGATAATTCCGGTCAATCAGTTATTCTCCAGATCGAGGAAACCACTCTCGATATGATCACTTGCAAGTACGACCCGAAAGACACCTTGCATTGAGTGGGAGATAGTAATAGGACAAGAGAATTGGTGACGCACACTTGTCGAGGACAAGTGGGAGATTGTTGGGAAATGTGTCCTGAACAATAGTGCGATCACAACTGTCGATCATGATGATCACATGTTTAAGTCTCATTTTTAAGAATACATGTGGGATATAATATTTTATAGTCAACTGGTCCACACATATCGGTAATGATTGGCTGACTAGAGTTTGACATTACTGTCGTGCGACGGTGGTGATCAGTTGATCCCCTTAGGTTATACTTAAAGGGTAACACTCTTAATTGAATATTTAATTGGTCGTATGACGATACGAGTCAATTAAATTGCTTAAAATTGACGGACGATTTTGGAAGTAATATTTACGTATCTCATTATAATCTGATTAAATAAGATACGGTCTAAGTGATCGAATTGTTTTATTACTTAGATGAAATTATTGTTTAAGGAAACAATTGCATTTGAATGAATAATTTAATATAAATACAAGATGTTGTGATTTATAATTGGTAAAATATTTTGGTACAAGTAATTGTGAATTACTAAGTCAATTTTGTATATGACGTATTTTTATTAATACGTTGATTTTTAATATGTTAAAAATACATAACAATTTTATGTGACATGTGACATGTGACATATGACAAATTAACAAATTGACAAAGATAAAATGGAATCCATTTTATCCCATGTAGACCGAAATATTGAAGGGAGTTGGGTGTTTAAATTATGTTTAATTATTGAGTGGAAACAACATGATTACACTTTAAACACATAGCCTTGCATGCCTATTTCCTGTTTAGAGAATTAAGCCAATACATTGGCTCTCCAATCCCTCCTCCCACCGGTTTCCTAAGACCCATTTAGAGAGTTTTTACTCTCTAATTTTTCATTCATACTACACACAATTTTTCTAGTGTAAGAAAAATAAATTCCTCTCTACATCTTATGAGAAATTAGAGAGATAAAAACTTCCAAAAATTCTTTTCTCTATACCGAAATAATGGAGACCAATATAAATATTTTGGGTCAATTTTTAGTAAGATTTATATTGTTCTAGTTAAATAATATTTATCTTTTAAGGGGCTATCTTGGGTATATGCTTTTGGGAGAGGTTCTAATTTGAACCTTGTTCATCCAATATTTGGAAGCTTAAGAACTAACAAGAAGGAGATCTTATTGGTGCCCTTTTAATCCGAAAATCATATGGTGAGAAAATGATTTCTTCACTTATCTATTTTAGTTTGCATGCATAAGATTTGCATTTAATTTTATGACTAAATTAATTCGTAACATATAAGAATATGTTAAGTAATGAGATAAAGATTTCCAACAACAACATACTAAATTTCCATGACCAGATTCGAAATATAACTCATATTAACCTATTTACCCATTTAAATACGATTTTAACTTGAAAAATCCGTATTTCGAGCAAAACAACTCATTTTATCATGAACATTTACAGGCCATCAGTAGGTAATATATGTGAAAACATATCCAAAAACCACTGAAAAATTCTAAGTTTAGCTATTTTTCGTCCAAAAATGACATTTTTATCATAAAAATCACATTTTAATGCCAATATTATATAAAATGAACAATAAAATCCATAAATAAACCAAAATATCCTACAAATCACTTAGGACCATAAAGTTTTAACATGCAAAGTTATTTTTAGGTTTATCTTCATAAATCCAAATTAATTAGTTTTGTATGTTAATCTTATAACTCGGAAAAACTATAAACCGATTTGCATGCAAACAACCTAAGGCTCTGATACCGCTTGTTAGAATCATTAATCTCATTAATTTACATATTCATATATGAAATAATTTTTTTAGTCATAAAATAAAAGCTAGATCTTATGCATGCAAACATAAATAAGATAAGAGAAGAAATCATCAATCTTACTATATGATTTCGGATTAATGGGCACCAATAAATTCACCTATTTGTTAGTTCTTGAGCTTCCTTAAAATGGATGAACAAAAGGTCCAAATTAGAACCTCTCCCAAAAATGAATACCCAAGGAAACCTCTTAATAACTAATATTATTTTGTACTAGAAATCATACAAGTCTTACTTCAAATTTTTGACACAAAATATTTATTTGTTCTCTCTTATTTTCGGTTGAGAGAGAAGAGTTTTGTGAGGTTTTTATTTCTCTAAAATGTATTATACATGTAGAGAGTATTTTCTTACACTAGAAAATGTTAGATGAAGTAGTGAATGAACATTAGAGAAAACCATTTTGTTTCTCATAGTGGAAAACCGGTGGGAGGGGTGGTAGAGGGAGCCAATGCATGAGGCTCATTTTCTTCCCAAGAAAAATAGGGTTGCATGGCTACTATTAGGCTTTAATCATCATGTTTTAAACTTAAATAAAAACACAATATATTCCTTAAACACCCTCCATTTTCGGCACATATATATAAAATGGGAGGTCCATTTTATTTTTGTCATTTGTCAATTGTGACATATGTGACATGTTACTTGACATGTGAATTTGTAATGTATTTTTAACATATTAAAAATCAACATACTCATAAAATATGTCATATACAAAATCGACTAGTAATTCGTAATTACTTGTACCAAAACGGTTTATCAATTATAAATCACAACGTCTTGTATATATAATAAATTATTCATTCAATTTCAATTTCAATTGTTTCGTAAAATATAATTTTATCCAAGTAATAAAACAATTCGATTACTTAGACCGTATTCAATTTAATCGAATTATAATAAGACACGTTAATCCTACTCACAAATCATCTGTCAATTTTAAGTAATTTAATTAACTCGTATCGGCATGCGATTTATTAAATAATCAATTAAGAGTATTTCCCTATAGGTATGACCTAATGGGATCAACTGATCCCCACCGTCGCACGACAGTAATGTCAAATTCTAGTCAGCCAATCATTACCGATATATGTGGACCAGTTGACTGTAAAATATTACATCCCACATGTGTTCTTAAAATGAGATTTAAACATGTGATCATCATGATCAACAGTTGTGATCGCATTATTGTCGGAGGACACATATTCCAACAGATGCAACTAACATGTATACACCCTAATGCATATGATTCTACCAACTAGTATGCGAAATAATCTAAATGCAAGTCCTAAATTCACATTGTTTTTACCGCATCAATCAAAATAAAGCCACATAGTCATTAACATAAAGAGGAAAAAGGAGATTGGAAAGATCATACCATGCGGTCTTCAATATCCTCATGTCTCGGATGTGGCGTAGTCAATCAATGTGAACAAGGATGAACAAACACAATATATACAAATAATATATACAAGACTACACTACAAAGGAAAATGAACATGTTTTTGGATTTTTCAATTTTTTCAATTTTTTTGGTTTTTTCGAAATTTTTTTGATTTTTTTGGATTTTTGAATAAAAGTCAAGTTAGAATTTCCCATCCCCACACTAGTATGGGCATTGTCCTCAATGTCCAATACGATAGGAAATTATGCAAGCGTGATGCATGATTTCTAAACTAAATGCAAACTATACTAAGCTACACTACATGATGCATGGGTTTTTGTTATGGCGGAGAGCGTAATTTAGATTACCTCCCGATGCGTATGCATGAACTTCCCCAAACCAAAATAGACATTATTTCTAATGTCTTGAATTTCGGGGTAGTTCATGCACACGGAATGCAATGCATGAAACTACAAATTGTCATTTTGGATTTTACAAGTGGGAACAATAAAAAGAGCACCATAATGAGGCCAAGGTGCTAGTCCTCTATATTGCTAGGACTCCACAACAAATGATCAAAATACAATAAAGAAAACAAAAGAAGTAGACAAACCATAAGAGGGGTGAAAGAGTGTAGGAGCCTCCAAGGTTTGCTAATCCTCCATCATATCATCATTATCATCATCTTCCTCCATAGAAGTGGAATCATCTCCACTCCCACTTTCACTTCCTTGCTCTTCCTCACTTTCTTCTTCTTCCTCTTCTTGAGCTTCTTCTTCTTCAACATTCTCTTGAACCTCTTGTTCTTCACCTTCTTCATCAACACCCTCATCAACAACATCCTCCTCTCCACCCGGTCTTCCACCACTAGAGGTGCTAGGAAAGAAAACTTCCCTATCCGCCCAACTAGGCAAAGGACATGATGGATCAAGAAGTCCTTGCCTAGCTAGATGTAGGAGGGGCAGATATTAGGCCTTGTAAGCATCCACTCTATCATTGTAAGCTTGCTTGTGCATTTCCCTCATGAGTAGAGTCAAGTAATCATTTCTTACCTCGACATCCTTGGGTTTGAACTCGTGATACTCAAATGGATAGGGTGGTGTGACAATAGAGGAGGAGGGCTCGTCAATCATGCCTCTTTGTTGTTGAATAATGTACTCGGTCTCCTCGGAGAGCGGAAGAAGGTAGTTTGGTCGGTGAACACTCAATCGGCAAATCTTTGAAGGCAAAGTGAAGGATCTAGCTTCATTGGTTAACCACCCATATTTGGTGTCAAGAGGAGCACGCTTGACCCACTTAAACTTGTGAATCATGGTGTCCATATCAATGAGATGACCTCCTTTAACCGCCACATAAGTTTTGTCTTTGTTGAAATTTGGGTTAAAGTGTTTGGCCAAATAGGTAACTAGTCCTCCATTCACAATAAAAGCGGTGCCCTCTTTACCACAATCGACATTAAGCCATCTTTCAACCAAAAGTCTTAGAGCATTGTATGGCTTAGTATATTCCCTTCCTATGTTCAATGCCGACTCAAGAAGAACAAAATCGAGCTTGGTAAGATGATTAGTGCCTTTTCTTGTTATCAAAGTATTCCCAATGACCTTATGCCACACTCTAATGCCTGGATGGTGGACTAATAGAGCACGACAAACATGAAAGCGCACAAATTTCTTTCCGGAAATTGCCTCCCAAAGAGGAGCGGGGTCATACTTTTCGGGGATCTTTTCATAGTATGGGGTATAACTAAGGCCTAAAATCTTACTCAATTCACCAAAAGTGATGCGTCTATTAACATTTGCAAGACGAAACTCGATGTGGGTTCTAGTTTCCACCCTTGTAACTTTCAAGGAACTCAAAATTTCCAATGTGAGGGAGGGGTATGTCAATTCTTTCATGGTGAACAATTTACCCAATTCCATAGCCTCAAAGAAGGTTTTGGTTTGTTCAAAAACACCCAACTTTGTCAAAGCATCTTCACAAATAAATTTTGTAGGCAGAATGGTCTTCTTAGCAAAGAGAACAAATTTATCCCTATGAGAGTCGAAAGTGAAAATTACCTCCGGATAACTAGATAATTGCTCAATGACCGGAGTTGTTGATGTTGTAGCTTCCATAGGGGGACCTTGTTGAACCTCCAATCTTGCCTCATGAACTACCAATGCTTTTGACAATTGTTTTGCTTGAAGAGTTTGTTGCCTTTTTGAAAGTGTCTTCTTTGGGGGTGCCTTGTTACCTCCTTTAGTTCTTGCCATTGTTGATCACACCAAAGAGATATTGAAATCTTCAATTTTTAGTTATGCCCAAATCGATTTAAGATGAAAGAATGTTGCTTTGTATCTTAAAAATCGACTCAAAGGTTGAAGATTTTGGTGTTTAAATCAATTGTTGTTGCAAAAGGAGTGATTAATTCTTGTTGTGAGGAAGTTTGGATGTGATTTTGTTGAATTTGGTTGAGGAAATCTTGTTTTGTTGATGTGGAGGATGAGGATTTTGGGGTTTTTGGGTTGTGGGTAGTGTTGAAATGTAGAGGAAATGAAAATGAATGAGGGAGAAAGGGTTTAAAGAGACCCGTTAATTCCGAAAACAGCAGCAGGGACGAGTGGATTAGGGTCTGGGACGCTCGAATTCTGCACGTTTTGCTTCAGGAAAAGAAGCTACAGGACGAGCGTCTTTGTGCAAAAACGAGCGGATTCCTCAATGTGAGACGAGCGGATTCTTTGAAAGACGCTCGCATTCTGTTATAGGGTGATTCCTTAAATTTCAACAGCATAAAGACGAGCGTCTTGTATCAGACGAGCGGATTCTTCACTGGGACGCTCGGATTCTGTGACAGACCATTTTTTTAATTCCCACAGCTCAGCCAGATGAGCGTCTGGTGACATAGGACGCTCGGATTCTGCTAGACGAGCGGATTCCCTCATGAGATGCTCGGATTCCTCCTTATCCACACGGATTCAGGTCCATCCGTGGGTACTGCATAACCCGTATCATTTTCATTCTTCAATGCTCATGTTCTTTATTGTGGGGGCACTACAAAGGCAAATAGCCTAGGCAATTGCTATCCCCACATTAAGTCAAAGCACTACACATCAATAAAATCATAAGTCCCTCCCTAACTTCTCTCAAAAATGATGAATATCTTGATCAAGGCACAAAAATATAAATCCAAAAATGACAAAAATGCAATGTAAAAATTGAAATGCAAGTTAGGGAGTTAGAATATTTACAAATGGTGGTTTAGGGAGGACTCCACCAAACTCTCATCCAATGTGAGATGTCAAGGGGGCATGTTCAAGGTGTTGTTGATGTTACTCAACACCTTGAAGAAGTAGTCGAAAGCTTGTTCATTATCATGATAAAGATCCTCAATAGATCTTTGCATTTGTTGTTCTCCATGATGGTCTTGGTTCATAGCATTACCAATGTAGGGATTGAATATCCCTTCGAACTCATCATCCCAAAACCGCAAACTTTGTCTACTTGATCATTAAAAATTTCTTGAGTTGATAGAGACAACTCTCCTTCTTTCTTGTTTTGGCCAATGAGGCCATCTTCTTCACTTGTCATGGGTGAGCTTTTCAAGGTCTCTTTGTTGCTATTCTCTTGCTCTTTGAATAGAGCATCATCAACTTTCTTTTTCCATTGAAATTCCGACTTCTTCCTATCATCCTTCTGGCTATAGTGATCAACCATAAAGCATGGTTCATGCAAACGGGGAGCTCTCATGGTCTTGTCAAGATTGAAAGTTATGCTCTCGTCTCCCACTTCTAGAGTAAGCTCTCCGTGCTTCACATCTATTACCGCACCCGCGGTGTGCAAGAAAGGTCTACCAAGAATGATCGGAATATTGGAGTCTTCTTCCATGTCAACAATGACAAAGTTCACCGGGATGAAAAATTTCCCAACTCTCACGGGAACATCTTCCCATATCCCTAACGGTGTCTTCGTCGATCTATCGGCCATTTGGAGTGTGATATTGGTACATTTAAGCTCTCCCATCCCTAACCTTTTACTAACCGAATACGGCATAACACTCACGCTTGATCCTAAATCACACAAAGCCTTGTTGATTGTGGTGTTGCCAATGGTACACGGTATTGAGAAGCTTCCCGGGTCTTTAAGTTTCGGAGGTGAACTCCCTTGAATGATTGCGTTACTCACCTTAGTGAAGGCGATAGTTTTAAGCTTCCGGATCGACTTCTTTTTTGTAAGGATGTCCTTCATGTACTTTGCATAGGCCGGCACGTGATTGATTAATTCCGTGAAAGGAATCGAGACTTCCAAATTCTTCACAATTTCCATAAATTTCCCAAGTTGGTCATCGAACTTGGGCTTAGCTTGACGACTTGGGAATGGAAGTCTAATCACAATGGGCTCTTTCTCCTTAGCCTTCTCTCCACTTTTCTTTGAAACTTCTTCTTTTGTTGGTTCTCCTTCTTTGGAGTTTTGCACAACTTCTTCTTTGTCACTAGCTTCCACAACTTCATCTTCAACTTGCTTCTTTGGTCCTTCACACCTCGTACCACTCCTCAAGTGAATGGCACTAACCGTTTCATGTCTAGGGGGATTACCTTGAGGTGGTAATTGCCCCTTTTGCCTTTGAGAGTTTGAAGATGCTAGTTGGGTCAATTGAGTTTCCAACATTTTTGTGTGGGCTAGGATGTTGTTGATGGTGATGTCCTTTGCTTGGCTATCTTTTTGCATTTGAGCGAAAAACTCTTGTTGGTTCTTTTACATTTGGAGGACTGCTTTTTGAACATCAAAACCTTGGTCATTTTGTTGATTGTATGGAGTTTGATTTTGGTAACCTTGGTTTCTGTTGAAAAAGGGTCTTTGATTTTGGTTTCTCATGGGAGGTTGGGTGTATGTTTGTTGAGGATTTTGAACATTTTGGCTTTTGTATGAGAGATTTGGGTGGAATTTGGTGTTTTTATTGTAATAATTGGAATAAGGGGTACCACTCTTGTATGCTTGAAAAGCATTCACTTGCTCATTAGTTCCCCTACATTCACTTTGGTCATGTCCCAAAGTTCCACAATTCTCACATATCCCACTTGGGATTGATGAAGATGCTACCATAGCATTAACATGATGCTTTGGTGATTTTGAGGCTTCTTCAAGTTTAGCCATAGCCTTCTCAAATTTCAAGTTAATGGTATCAATATGAGAACTAAGTTGAGCACCCAATTGAGTAATGGAGTCTACTTCATGCTTTCCTCCTCTAGGAGCCTTGCGAGGTCTACTATATTGTGAATTATGGACCGCCATTTCCTCAATTTTGTTCCAAGTTTGATTATCGTCAACTTCGGTGAACATACCATTTGATCCCATGTTGAGAATGTTTCTTGAGTCTTCATAAAGACCATTCCAAAATTGTTGTACCAAGAACCACTCGCTAAGTCTATGATAAGGACATGAGCGACAAGTTCCTTTGAACCGCTCCCAAGCTTCATACAAAGATTCTTCATCCCTTTGCTTAAAACCCGTAATTTGAGCTCTTAGCATGTTAGTCTTTTCCGGAGGCTAGAATTTTTTGTAGAAAGCTAGAACCAACTTCTTCCAAGAGTCAATTCCAAGAGTAGCCTTATCAAGGCCTTTCAACCATTGTTTTGCGGTGCCGATTAGAGAAAAAGGAAATAAGACCCATCGAATTTGGTCTTGAGTCAAACCGGTTTGTGAAATCGCATCACAATAGTCACAAAAAGTCTCCATGTGAGAGTGAGGGTCTTCACTAGGCATCCTCCCAAATTGGCTTCTTTCGACCAATTGGATAAATGCGGATTTGGCAATGAAATTTCCGGTTAAGTGTTGTGGTGTGGGAGTACCATTGGGTAGGTTCTCCTCGGTTGGTACGAAATGTGATGAGAATTTAGGCATTGTGGGTTGATTTTGTGTTGGATTTTGTGTTTGTTTCTCCTCACCTTCTCTTGCAAAAGGGTTGATGAACTCAATATTGTTTGGTTGAATATCTACAACCTCACCAATACCTCTCCAAGTACCTCTAGCAAGTCTTCTATTGTTTGTCAAAGTCCTTTCAATTTCGTGATCAATGGGTAACAAGTTACCTTGTGATATTCTAGACATGTAAAATATCAAACAACTCGAAAATAATTAGAACTAACCTTGAGGAGTTTTACTTCCCCAAGGCAAAGAAAGACACAACTAATAACAATCTAAGAAAATCAAATCAAGTTAACACCGTCCCCGGCGACGGCGCCATTTTTGGTCGGGTTTTAACTCCCTCGGAGCTTTACTTTTCGGTTACTTCTCGTTAGGAGCACCTAGACCAAAACAATATTTATAACTTCACAAATAACACTACTACAAAACTTGTGATGGACATCGTACTTTTCGCTATATGGACATCGGATACACAACCGATTTAGAGTTTGGTCATGTCCATTGTGGATTAATGGACATCGGATTTTAAACCGATGTCCATTAAAATTTGCACATCGGATTTTTAGGAAAACCGATGTCTATTTGATCAATGGACATCAGATTTTTAAGAAAACCGATGTCTATTTGATCAATGGACATCCGTTTTTTTTGCAAAAATCCGATGTCTATAATTATTATTTTTTATAAAAAAAAATATTACGTTGTTGCCCATATTAGTCGTACACATGATGACAATGCAAAATGTTTTTATAATCAACAAAAAATATCTGTATACAATCAATCGGCTATAATTCAAAAAATTTCATCTACATAATGTGTCAAATTAACTTAGACGACTAACCTATACAAAAATATAAACCGATATGTAAACTGACTAATTGTTTCGAAAAAAGGCCGAAGAGACAAGACTACTTGGCAGCCTAAGATTTGCTCATCTCCCATTGTGCATATTACGAAGAGAATCTGGTTCAACACAACAAAGTTAACGAGAAAACAAAATATCAACATAGAAGATCCTATATAACTAACGAGACACATACATTAATGTATTTTAAGTATCACAACTACTAACTCACCTGAATGTGAGGAGCTAGGAACATTTCCTGTCATTGCTTAAAGTTAGTGAAAGTTTTTTCACTAAGATAATATGCAAATATCATGTGGCTGGCCTATCATTCAGTACTAAATTAGTACTAAATTACAAGAATGAAACTGAAAAGCATTGGCATATGAGACAATTGCTACTTATGCCAAGATGCAGATAAAACAATCAATCATCTGTTCTTTCAATGTAACTATAGTGCCTGCATTATTAAAGATATTGAAAGTTATGGACAGAGGAAATGCTCTGAACTGGATTATTAGCTGCAGGAAAACAAAAACTCAGAAAGTATATTGCAGCAGCCTATTAACAGCCTTCAATTCCTGTGTGTATAATATGGTACCAAATAAAATCAATTCAGGATGGAAGATATCCTTCAAATGAAATATCTTCGACGGGAGTACAAATTCAAACAGTTCAAATACCTTTATCTCAGGCCGCATTAAGGCTAGGTAATCAATGTAACTTTTGACATTCTATACTCATACTTGGTATATACTCATCAAATTTTGAATGGAAACGATTGACTCTCCATGAAATATCCAACGTGCGTAGTCTCTCATAAACCCACGTAAAACTAAGTGCTCAGCACATATATCCGAAGTTAAAACTCTTTAAATTTTCACAAATCACAGTCAATATAAAGGGCATTATATACGTGTCTCTCCTTTTTTAATTGCATTCTCAGCATCACATTTCACAAATATCTCTTCACTAAAATCCTAAACTCGGGAGTCTAGAGCGTTTCATATAATATATCCAATTTCGGTCCATCTCTAAAAACATCAAAGAAGAAAACATTTACTCAACAAATAACGTAATATCTACTGCTAGTGATTCATATGAGAACATAAAACAAATTTTTGGAGTTTACTGTTAATTTGATCCATGTTTCACAAGCAAATAGTCCAGCAATCAGTTCTCGAAGATCAACAAGTTGGAACATAATCCAACAAAATATATATTCTGAGAATATTGGCACTAGGCAGTAAAGTTTGGAACATATTCCAACAAATGTATCAACAAACTATCGGTTCTCAAAGATCAACAAGCTTAACGCTTAACAAAATTATACTTATCAGTACAAGCCACAAGACAAGCCAACTACGAAATATAGAAGAAAAATGCCTTTGAAATTGTTTTAATACAAGATAGCTTCTCAAACAACAGAAAAACGCCTTTGAAACTGCTAAAGTAGCAAACAGTGGTGCTCCAGTAAATTACATTTCTATCATCGACACAAACCTAAATAACGTCTTGACTCAACTACACGCATAACTAATACGAATAGGGAGAAAGGCTTGATGAATTTCCATATAACTAAGACTTTTATATAACCATTAAAATAACTAAATGTCAACCTTCAAGTAATAGAACATGTTAATTGTACCCTAACTATCCCACTAACTACACAAATTTGGAGCATAACCCTACAACAATTTTGATATACATTAACCAATTTATCCTACTTCATACTAGATCGAAAGAACATTAATTTCACTCCTCAGTCACTTGGTTTTGTGCAAGACGGTTCTACACAAAGATAGTATCATGTCAATCGGATCCAAATACCCCTAATCAACAACAAAATCCCAGCAGCAAGTGTAGAAGTTAGAGAATGAATGAACTATGCAAATACTTGTGTTTCATTTCATTGTTAAAAGTGGATGCATATGTCAATACTTAACACAACTATAATCTACTCCATAATTAACAACAAGTCGATTGCATATGCCAAGCCAATTAAACCTAACCCTAAATAAATTGATTGCTCAGAAAAAACACAATTGATTGCCCAGAAAAACAATTAAATGCCCAGAAAAACCTTACCCTAAAGCAAATTAAGCAAAAATTAAATAAATATATGAAGGAATTATTTGCCCAGAAAAATACCTTCTGATTGATTGTCCAGAACTTTAGTATAGCGGTGGTTACGGTGGCGACTTACTGTCGTGCCGGCGAAGACTTTGCGTGGTCGGTAATGCAGGTGGCGACGTCGTGTTGCAGGTGGCGGCGAAAATGGGCGTTGTAGTGTTGTTCGAGAGAGAAATGAGGAGTTCTGGGTGTATATTTTTAAGAAATAACATATGAGTTATCGGGGGTGGGGTGGGGTATGTATGTGTTTTAGAATATAAGCAGCCTATAATTTTTGCCGCCTATAATTTTCACTTTAGATGTACATCGGTTAAATGTAATGTTCCATGTCCATGACTTTTATATAGACATGGGTTTTATTAAATATCACATGTCCTTTAAAATCAGAAATAATGGACATGTGTTTTTTAACGCAACCGGTGTACATATAATTATATGCACATCAGGTTTTTGCAAACAACTGATGTGCATGTTATGTACATCGGTTTTCCAGATAATCCGATGTCCATCGACTGATGTCCATAACGAGTTTTGTAGTAGTGTAACTCTACTATTAGTAGAGAGGCAAGTAAATGTTGGATCCCAAGGGACGGGTATTGATGTAGGATTTTCAATTGCAAGTAGCGGTGTCTAGGGGTGTCACGATTTGGGGTTGAGATGAGAAGATCACTAAACTAAAATGCAATAAAAGTAAAAAAGCAAAACGATTAAAAAGAGATGTAAACAATTGATTAAAAGCACTAGGGTGTCATGAGGTCATAGGGGATTCATGGGAATTGATCATACAAACATATTCTCAAATTATAAGCAAGCAATTATTCTTGTGATGGATCGAGTTGGTTTATATCTTACAATCCTAGGAAGGTTTGGGTCCCGGAGCCGAATCGATTAGATTGTACAACACCTACAAGTCGACTTAATCCTTCCTACTCAACTATATGCATGGTCTAATAAGACTCGAGTTGGTTTATGTCTTACAAGTCTCATTGAAAAGGTAAGTGATGGGTAAAAAATGCAAGGATTCATAGGCTCGCATTTCATCAAACATAACATGTGCATAAGTTGAGATCACAACAAGCAAGCAAATAAACTATGAAAACATATTAAATTAAGCATGAATCATTCCCCATGTTGGTTTCCCCTAATTACCCATTAACCCTAGTTAAGGAAACTACTCACTCATTATCAAATTTGACATGTTAACAAGGTTGTCAATCACATTAACAAAGCAAAACATGATGAATAAATGAAGATGATTAACTGATGCGTGTCTAAAATATGATGTTTCACACTTTATTCTACACGCATTTCAGAGCTCAAATGTGCAATATATGCCAATATTTCTCTATTTTCCTCTACTTTCGTGTTTTTGTACATTATTGCAGAAATGTGAAGAATTTAACGGGAAATCAAGCCAAATCCGTCCCCGAGTAATCTGCATTGCGAAGGACGTAAAGGAATTGCTTAAAGAACGAGCTTGGTGCGCAATCCAAGGCCCAAAAGACAAGTCCACGTGTTTTAAGAAGTCAAGTAGCAGCTCATCCAGTCGATCGACCATCACCCTCAGTCGATCGACCAATGCTCGGGTTCCAGAAGCTACTGTTTGCTGAGGAGCAGTCGATCGACCAGCCTTATCAGTCGATCGACCTGATTTCTATTCCAGACGTGAATTGAAAGACCGTGAATCTTGAAGCCCGTGAAGTTTAGGTTTAGGAAATAAGATGTTGCGTTGATTGCTATATAACGTAACATAAAACCATCAGTTTAGGGAGGAAGTTTTTATCACAATACAGTACTTTCAGTTTTAGTTTATTTCGATTAATTAGGGTTTGGAACATCGGTTAACATTGGATTTTCTGTTCTTATTCTTAATCTTTCCTCTGAATCTCGGTATTCCTTCTGCCCTAGTTTCAATTTATTGCTTTACTTTCATTATTAGTATAGATTTGCTAAGTTAGTGTCCCGAAAGCCAATTATCGTTTTGTCATTGTTGTTATTTACTTTGAGCATGAATTCAGTAATTGTTATTAGTTTTATTGTTGTTATTACCTTCATCATGAGTAGCTAATTCTTTAGTGCTAGGATGTAGGCGATTTATGGCATAGGCGGCATTAGATTAGGAAGACAGTCTCGCGTGTTGGTCGATCGACTGACATTGCCAGTCGATCGACTGACCTCGTAGGGTTCATATTCGTTTTAATTGAATTTAATCTTGTATTTAGCAAATCGAATGCATGCGACCAGTTAGATACCTATTTCGTGACTGACCCATTAGATCGAAAGATAGGGAAGGTTATTTGACCATCAATTAAATCGACTAGACTGTGCTAAGATCGAAAGATAGGTATAGTTTAGACCGTTAGTCACTTTTCAGGACGAGAGTCAGCATTAGTGACATTAGGGACCTATAGCGAGATCGAGAGATGCTATTTGTTAAGAGTGGACCGAGAGGACCTCTTTATTTCCCGCCTTACCTGTGTTTGATTCAGACCGACTTAGTTTGCTGCTGCCGAAGCTATAAAGAACCGACCATCCTAGTACCCTTCTTTTATCTGTTTAAATCGTATTTTTAGTTTATTATCTTTCTTTGCTCTTAGTCTTAGATCAATTCAAATCAACCCCCATAATAGTTACCTCAGACTGAACATAAATCAACTAAAGTTTACAACTGCCTCCTTGTGGTTCGACCCTGTTACCACTAGCCTAGGTTAGTCTTAATAGGAGATTATAAATTTTATCTTTGGTACTCACAACGACGGGTATCATTAACAATAATTAAAAAGGGATTAAGAGGATTATACTTACTAATGATTCCAAAATAAAGCAAAGAATAATAGAAGTACTTGATGATTGATTGGAAGGTTAACAATCTCCCAATAATAACCCAAATAATCATCAATTACCCAAAATAAAAGATGAACAAAAGAGAGATTAAGGAAATGAGATTTTTATTAAAACTTGATTAGAAGTTAATTACAAGTTTAAGAAGAGATTAGAATGATATAAACTACACTAAGGGTTGATAAGAAGAACATGATTATCTAATTAGACTAATGAGGTATTTATAGTGGGGATTAGGTACACAAATTAGGGTTTACTAAGGGCTTAAATGACGATTAAGTCCTTGAGGAATCGCTCCTCTTAAAAGAGATGTCGGTCTCCTTTTTGCCGGTCTTTCACAAATATGCGCATCTTTCATGGAGCATGAAGAAAAGGATGTATGGGACTGTAAGGGAATCCGAGCGTCCAAGGTGTCGGGACGGGCGGATTTCCTGGTGGCTGGACGGGCGGATTGTGGAGTGTTTGGACGGGCGTCCCTTCTGCAAAGACGCTCGGATTCCTCACGTCTTGGACGGGCGTCTTCTTGGTTGGACGGGTGGATTGTGCCACAGCTCCCTTTTCTTCTTTTCTTCTTCCAATAATCCTCCGGGATTTAGTCGGGGATGCAAGGATTTCTTCATCATTGCCCATCTACTATAATATGTACAATGGCCTTCTAGTCTTGTCTTCTCTTTGATGCTTGGTCATTAGATTCGATCAATTTAGCTCTATTTTGCCATGAAAATGCAAGGTTTGCACTCCTCTCCTACCAAGGAAACAAAACCTCAAAGAATATGCAAAATAAAGGACTAAAGATAGTAAATGACCCAAATATGCACTAAAAAGCATAGGAACGAAGCTAATTCGGGGACTAAATATGCTCAAATAATGGTCACATCAGCCTCTTCGAAGGATCGCAGCTCTGCTGCGCCTCTTCCAGAGGTTGGTTGCTGCTCCTACTCTTGTTCTTCTTCTTCGATTTCCTGAAATTTTCCTTTTCTCTTATTTTCTTTCGTCATTCGTTCCTTTTGTTGTTGTTTCAGTATGTAAATTGTATTTTAAGTAATCCTTTTTTTTATTATAATGCTTAAATCGTCCTTAATCCCGAGTAATTCAATACTTGCGGGTTTTCGCCATTTTAATTCAAATCGATTAATCCGGGTTTCGACTTGTTCATGTCAAGGTTCTGGAATCCCAATTTGATACATAAATTTTCTTATTTATCTATTTTCGTTAATCTAACCTCAAGTTTCGTTCTTTTTGAATTTCCGACACGAGTTCATCATTAATTATATAAACCGCTGTATTTTCTTGTTCTATGACTTGCCCAGATGCATGTAATCAATTAAAGCACTTCAGTTCGAGCCTAACATTAATAATCCATCCTAAATCTACCAACGAACGATAAGGATATTGCGATTTTGACTTCACAGCCAGAATCCTACTCAAGAACAGACGCATAAAGTGTTGCGCCTCTTCCAGAGGACGTAGCAGATGCTGCGTCTGTTCTGGGTTGGCTTCTATCCGTGAACTATTTCTCGCTTTGACGTAGCTTATAATTACGGTTAAAATCAACTATTATTCGAATTATCACCTCTAATCTGACGTATTTTCATATTTTATTTCTAATTTTATTTTCTTCCTTCAAAACCTCATTTTTTAGCGTGCTTCTGACGTAGATCAAATAAACTTTGTAATTATTGTAATTTTAATTATTGTAATTATTTAGTGTAATTATGATTATTTATGATTTATTTACTTGGCATTCACATGTAATTAATCTAACATCAAATTCGACCTCATTGTTTGCTAAAACACGTGTTAAGCGACGTAGTCTAATTTCACATGCTAGAATTAATCTATGTTTGTTGCATTGCATGCATTACATCGATGACTTATCAAATATGAATAATTTCTCTAATCATTAGTATAGGCCGCTATCAAGGCGGGAGGGATTAGGTATTCGAATTAAAGAGCTCCCTAATACGTACCCTCAGCCCTTACTCCAGCTATCTCTGGACTTCCGTGTCCATTGGCATCTCGAGAGTCATTCTAGACATAGAATGCTAAGGGTAACGAGTTCTTAGTGTTCATGTCATTACTTTGTGTCTTGACATGGCATGAGGTATTCAAACGGTTTCCAATTTTTCCACAATAAATTGGTGGCGATTCCACAAATGCAGGCTTATTCAACCTTTTACCGGTTTCAGTGACTCACAAATCGGTAACGGTCCATGACGTGCTTTGGCAAACCAAGGTTCTGTGGGAGAAGTGTTGCCGCCTCGAAACCAACGCGCGGGTGGACCATGTCCAATGTTTGGCGACTCCGCTGCGGATGATAAACTTACGTGTAACCCAGGGTGAAACTTGAATAAGGTTAGGGAATAGTTTATATGAGACAGCTGTCGATTTTCATTACTCGACCTTCTTAGGTCGTTTCATTTGGTCTTCCTAGGCCCTAAACCAACCTATTCGACCAGTCATCCCGTCCGAACGGTCCAAATTCTTATCTGGGCCTAACTATGGATAGTGATTGACGTCAACCATACTACGGTACATACTCATGTTTATATCGAGAGCTTTCATTACTCGAGGAAATGGACTAGGAACCGACCTTACTTATGTTTGGCACGGACATCTCCACGGACCTGGGTTTGATTGCTTGGTATGGCAACCCACCTTTCTAAACCAAAACCCTTTAAATGCACTCAGCATACCGTTATAATGCCCATATGTATGTTTGTATCATATACATGATCACCATTTGTAAATAAAACCATGACGAAATTTTTTTAAAATAAAATTCATTTCAAAATGTAAACATTTTCAAAAATGGCCTAAAATAGCGCAAAATAAGCCGAAACTCTGTCCAAATATCGAGTCAAACTTCGGGCCTCAAACCCACTTCAAAACTCACTTCAAGTCAGCACTCCTACAACTACACTACAATTGTCTAGGACAAACATTTCAAAATTTGTCATTTCCAAATCCCACTTGACACAGTGGCACACACACCGACTTCACGAGTCGAGTCCTTTTTGAGTAAGTGTGCGAGAATGGTCGATCGTGTTTTAATTCGTCGTCGATCTCTTATCCCCAGTCCAAAATGGTGGGAACTAGTCATGGAAACATTAATGGTCAACCCGAACCAAAAATGGTAATAATCAAATCTTAGCTGCACTCCTACGTCTCCAGACAAGCCAAGACCAAGCTTATGATCGCCTTAACGCTATCGAAATCCTTATTGTCGCCGTGGAAGCTAAGCTTCCTTCTGTAGAGGATCCCATTCCCAACGCGCTCATGTGCGATGGTCCTCCACCCTTTGAACAACCAGAAGTCAATCTTCCATCAGGTCCTACTGAAGCTGAAAAGCGACTTCAATATTTGGAGTAACAACTAATGTATCTCAAGGGAGATGATATCTATAGGGAAAACAGTCGCAAATATGAGGTTGTAAATGCTCAACTACTAACTAACTTCAACATAACTGACATCCCGAAGTTTAAGGGGCATGAAAACCCTTTGAACCATATTCGTGCATCCCGAAGTACTGTAGCGACTTGCTCGATCGAGTGACTAGGTTACTCAATCGAGTAGCCTCTACTCGATCGAGTTGGTGTTGCTCGATCGCGTTTTCGCTGGCAGATCCAACGATTTCGATAAAGTGACCCAACTACTAGATCGAGTAAGGCCTACTCGGTCGTGTAAGCACTAGTACTCGGTTGAATAAGATTAAAACAAAGTCAAAGATTACGAATTCGGTTAACCGTCCTTGCAAAATAACAACTCGTTCCGAGTCCAGGGTATACTTGGAACTCGTCACTGATTATTTCTATCCAATTACTACCAATTAACACTAACACGTATATACACATCCTATTCCACCATGTACCAAACAACTTACGATTTAATCCAAGCATGACATATTTTAACTCACATGTATATATATAACAACAGCAAAACCTACTTTTACTTATACATATGTAATTCCATCATCCAACATGTGCATACAATTTTATTAAACATTACATTAGGCAAATCAATTATCACTT
Organism: Silene latifolia; assembly: GCF_048544455.1. NCBI lineage: Eukaryota > Viridiplantae > Streptophyta > Magnoliopsida > Caryophyllales > Caryophyllaceae > Silene > Silene latifolia. The sequence goes on from NC_133536.1 coordinate 56,374,302, forward strand.
ATTACTTATACTTTACTCTATTATTCGACATATCACAACAATCCGACAATCACAAGATATAACTCACGTTGTTATACTTATTCACAAGGGTATATAACATCATTCATCTGTTAAATTCTACAATTCCGCATGACAATTCATCATCTAAAGCACATATAGGGACTTGTAATTCCTCTCCAACTTTCACGTTACCATATATTCTCATGCAAACTTCCCATACACCCCGCCATTTATCAACATACTTACACACATACCCAACCACACAAACACTTATACATTCTTACGCTACCACTTGCACAATCAAGACATTACTTCATACTCAAATACACATATATCCACTTTATATACTAGACACAACTACACACACGCAATTCCCGACTCAATATTCCCATTCGAAGTGGTTGGCTTAAGCATATTGGGGCCAGGATTTTGGAATGAGAGCGCCTTCCCACCTAAAAATCAAGAAATTGTCGGGGCTACTAATATACTACACTAGGTTCATTTTATTAAACTCACTACGTTCATTAGGCTCATTGGTTACAGGTTCCAAAATCGTCGCTCTGATACCACTTTGTAACACCCTCATCTACCAAGGAGCCTTAACAAGACCTTCCGCAGCAGATAAGGCCCTTCCATCTCGGTTGCCCGAGGAATAGTAAATATCAAACGTTAATTAAAGAACAATTAAGTTATTTACAAGTTACTCAACAAAATAAAAAGATACAACTGATGGCAACTATCAACTACGTGATACTATCTCTGCCATGACTCGTGGTAGACTCGTTACTCCAAAGCACCTAGCTAAGCTCCACATACCAACCTGCTACGACTGAATGCTCACCATAATGGATCACGACAGACACAACACAAGAAGAAAACACAGACAACACCAAACAAGGTCAGTAACTGAATGAAGGAAGACACGCTAGATACAACAAACATATACCCAACACTCCTCTGACTGCCCGAAGGTCAAGTCCTGCCAGAATACTGTAAGATTCATTAATCTCTTATTAGACATTTCTAATAACTTAATAAATTCTAGTTTAGTCATAAACTAATAAGATCTTATACATGCATAACAATATAATGCAAAGTAAGAAGAAAACCGATCTACTTACAATAAAGGCCGAAATGGATATATTAATTGGACTCCTTCCAAATTAGTCTTCTTTAAGAAAATCCAAATGCTCCAAGAAAACCTTTAGATCCAATGGTAGGATCTACTCCTCAAGGATTTGTACCAAGGTAATCACTCTTAATACATATACTAATTTAGATAATAGAAATTAGTATATATGCCCTTAAAAATAATAACTAATATTATTGCTTACTACCTCTATTAATGGTGGAATAATATTAGAGATTTTGAACAAATTATTCATAAAACCATTTTTATGTGAGAGAGGATGATAGAATATAAGAGAGATAAGCATAAGTTTTTCTACCCAAGATAAATGAGAACCAATGTTCTCATATAGAGAAGAGGGAGCCGGTTTTGGCTCTTGTTGGGAGCCAAAATTGTTCTTCTCAATTTGCTTGTTGTCTTCACAAGAAAGGCTAGGTGTAGGTCTAGTTTAGGGTAGTCATGATGGTGTTTCTCAATTAAAAAACAATAAACCATAAAACCATAAACAACCTACTTAAAACCGGCATTCATATGTCAAATGGACTCCATTTTATCTTTTGTAATTTGTCATTTGTAATTTGTGTGACATATGACAAGTAATATGTCATTAGGCATAATAATGCATATTTAACAAATTAAATATCATTATATATTTAAATAAATTACATTTAACAAATTAACAAGTAATTCACAATTATATATAAATAAAATGGGTCACATTAAGTCTACATAATATAATCTACAACATCTTGTAATTATAATTAACTAATTACTCTCATCTCAAATGTTTCACAAACATTAATTAATTTTAGTAATATAACAAAATTAATTACTAAATTGAATCTTATTTAATCAAATTACAATAAGATATAAAACTCTCTCTTATAAATAAAATTTGTTCAATTTAAGGAATAAATTAACATGTATCAACATACAATTAATTAATTAAACAATTAAGAGTGTTACCCTAGAGGTATGACCTTAAGGGATCAACTGATCACCACCGTCATACGACAGTAATGTCAAACTCTAGTCAGCCAATCATTATCGATTAATGTGGATCAGTTGACAATAAAATATTACTTTCCCTCATGCATTCTTATTATGAGATTTAAACATGTGATCGCATTATTGTCGAGGACACTTACTCCAACAATCTCCCACTTGTCCGCGACAAGTGTGTGTCACCAATTCTATTGTCCTATTACTATCTCCCACTTAATGCAAGGTGTCTTGCAGGTCGTACTTGCATTTGATCATATCATGAGTGGTTTCCTCGATCTAGAGAATAACTGTCTGCCCGAAATTATCTACCGTAGATACCTTCCGAGTGTGGCCACGCATTTCCAGTTCATTACTCCTCGAGTGGCCTTGAGATATAAGATAACCCTGACGGGGATGGACAATTCCTATTGCACTCTTCCCTTTGAATAGCCACAGCTCATTGTGACCCAAAACATGCCCATTTGACCTCAATTACGAAGGTCGTAGAATGTAAATCAAAGTCACTCTGAAACTGTGCCATCTTAGGCGAATAGTCATTAGTTTAAGAATCGACTCATAAGAATACTATAGTAGCTCTTGCCATGACCAGGCTATAAAAATTGTCATAACTCTATAAGCGGTCATTGCCCGACAGAGTGTCCCATGCCTATGTGATCGACTAGTCATCTCTCATGACTCTATAGCACTTGAACTTGCCATCAATCGCATCACACTCTAGTTACATCGATATGTCACCTCATGTAAGTAACTAGGGGCCAATACTATGTTAATGCAATTCACTTTAATAGGGTTCAATGTTGTCTTTACAAACTATTTGGATACAACAAAGTAATAGAAGAGTTTTTGATAAAAATCAAACGATGAATGCATTATCACATATGTAAATATGATATAACATCAATTACTACATAATCTATATATAGATACCTCATTTTTGCACCTCCCGCCAAACACCCAGTGATGATTAGGCCTCATGTTTGGTACGCGGAACGATTTATGACAGTTCGTAAGTTTATCATCAAGTGATAGCTTAAATACATGTGTCTACCCCTTGGTTGTCATCTACGCGCCGATACAATCGTTTTGACAGTAATTAGAGTTCATTTGGAGTCCGGGTCAAAAAACCGCTTCATTTTCTAATAAACCGTTTTAAAATGCCGAGTCAGAATGCTCTAGAATATTCCAAATATTTATTCCATAAAATAAATATTATGCTTTTGGTAAAATATTTCCCGAAAATCTTATTTTAAAGAATAAGGAAGTCGAGATCTACCGCAATTCTATAAAAGAAACGCGAAAATCTTTCTTTCGCAAGAGGAAACCTCTGGGGAAAGGATGCAGCAACTGATGCGCCTCTTCGAAGGATCGCAGCAGCTGCTGCGCCTCTTCGAAGGATCGCTACAACTGCTGCGCCTCTTCCCCAGCTCTTTTCTGTGTATTTTCAGATCTTTTCGAGATTTGTATCCAAAGTTTTAGTCATTCCATAATTCCTCCGTGTGTTTTGTATAAATAGGGACCTCCGACCCACATATTTTTCACGCGAGTGTCCGCCCTTCTCTTCTCCCTTTGCATTCTAAGACCGTGCTCTATACTTATTGACATCTACATGCTTGATCAATCGACCACGTAAGCTCAGATCCTTCTGAGTACCAGTTGTTAGAAATCTAGTTCTCTTTACTCAACATATTCATATATGTTTTAATTTTAATTTAGTCATAAAATTAAAAGGTAATCTTATGCATGCAAACAATAAAATAATTAAAGAAGAAATCATCATCTCACATTGATATTTCGGTTTATGGGCACAAGTGAGTTCTCCTACTCACTTGTTCTTGAGCTCTCCAAATGGAAGAACAAGGATTCAAGTATAGAATCCCTCCCAAAAGAATATACCCAAAGAAAACTCATAATAACCAATATTATTTAGATCTAGTAATAATATTAGTTTTACTATAAAATTGACACAAAATAAATTGTATTGGCTCTTCAAAAATTTCGGCCAAAGGAAAGATTTGTGTGTATTTATCTCTCTAAGTTTACACAAATTATGGAGAGATTTATTTTTCTTACACTAGAAAAATATTAGGTGAAAAAGAATGAATGAAAAATAGAAACCCATATGGTTCACATAGGAAAACCGGTTGGGAGGGGGCTATATTGGGGAGCCAATGCATGGTCTTGTTCTTCTCAAGGCAAGACTAGGGATGCATGGCTAGATGGTAGTCTTTTATCATTATGTTTTCCACTAATATGAAAACACAATATTAATTCAATACTCCCTCCATTTTCGGCACTTTCATTATAAATGGATGGTCCATTTTGTTTTGTCATTTGTCAATTTTGTCACATGTAACATGTTACTGACTTGTCACAATGTAATGTATTTTTAACATATTAAAAATCAACATACTCATAAAATATGTCATTTACAAAATCGACTAGTAATTTGTAATTACTTGTACCAAAAGTGTTCCCGAATTATAAACTACAACATTCTGTATTTATAATAATTTATTCATTCCGTTTCAATTGTTTCTGTAAACAATAATTTCATCTAAGTAATAAAACAATTCAATTACTTAGACCGTGTCTCATTTAATCATATTACAATAAGATACGTTAATTATACTCACAAAATCATCCGTCAATTTTAAGCAATTTAATTAACTCGTATCGGTATACGATTAATTAAACAATCAATTAAGAGTATTTCCCTATAGGTATGACCTAAGGGGATCAACTGATCACCACCGTCGCACGACAGTAATGTCAAACTCTAGTCAGCCAATCATTACTGATATGTGTGGACCAGTTGACTGTAAAATATTACATCCCACATGTATTCTTAAAAATGAGATTTAAACATGTGATCATCATGATCAACAGTTGTGATCGCATTATTGTCGGAGGACACATATTCCAACACCAGTCACGTTGCATGACCGACCAATTTGACCAACTACACCTCAATTAATCAATCAATTTAATCTAAATCCTCTTACGAGGGACTTTCTTCATACATTCGAGTCGAGCAATCCCTAAACATTAACTTAGTTAATCTCGTTTCGTAAAACATGTAAGTCTGAGGGTGTAAATCCCATCTTTTATTATTGTATTTTATTTTTGTATTAATTAATATAAGATTTACGTCAAAAGTATACTTAAAACCAATTTCTAAAACCCCTTTTTGTTAAATATTTTTTACGAATTAGCAGTAGGTAGACGTCGAGAAGAAACGCATCAACTGTTGCGCCTCTTCGAAGGGTCGCAGCATCTGCTGCGCCTCTTCAGAGGCTGCCGCAGTTCCTGCTTTTCTTCTTCTTCCTCGCCTCTTTGTTAATCCGTCCTTTGTTCCTTTGTTTTTTTTCCCTTTATTTCATTCGTATATAATAACTTTGATACATATTCATAATAAATATCACGCTTTAATCCCGACCTAAATCTCATATAATCAATATTTGCGGGTTTTCGTCATCAAATCAAACCCTAGTTTTGGAGATTCGATTTGTTCATATCAAGTCTCTGGAATTCGACTTTTATAGATGCTTCCATCAGTTTATCACGTTTGTCTAGTTCATGACGGAGAATGTGGTCCTCACATGAGTGGACCAATGATGGAAAAGAAAATCACGCGTCTGGGATATTACTGGACCACGATGGAGTCGGATTGCATCAAGTATGTCAGACATGGCCATAACTGCCAAATCTTCGGGAATAACATGTCCCTCCTTCACTGCTTTGCACCATGACATCTCCTTGGCCATTTTCTGCTTGGGGAATCGATATCATCGAAAAAATCACTCCAGCCGGAACAGCCAAGAATGTGGTAAAGTTCATACAAACCAATATCATCTGTCGATATGGTTGCCCACATGAGATCATCAGTGACAATGGATCACATTTCCAGGCTGAGACTGAACAACTACTAGCCAAATAAAAAATCAAACACCACCATTCCTCGCCATACAGACCTCAAACTAACGGCGCAGTGGAGGTAGCTAACAAGAATGTCGTCACTATCCTCAAGAAAATGATCGATAATTATCGCGATTGGCCCAGCAAAATACCATTCGCTTTGTGGGGTTATCGCACATCAGTTAGGACGCCCATTGGAGCTACTCCTTTCTACCTAACATATGGCATCAAAGCTGTACAACCAGTTGAACTAGAAATCCCGTCCTTACGCATTCTACTCGAAAGTCAAATTTCAGAAGCGGATTGGAAAAGGGACAGATATAGAACTCATCCTCTTGGATGACTGAAGATTACGCGCATTACATAATGTGCAAACATATCAGTCACGTATCAAACGAGCCTTCAATAAACGGTTTAAGCCCAGAAACATCAAAGAAGGAGACTTTGTCCTCAAATCAATCAGAGCTTTACTACCTGTCGATCCACGTGGAAAGTTTAAACCCAACTGGGCTGGACCATTCTTAGTCAAGTCCATACTCTCTGGGGGTGCGGTTAAGATTACAGACCTAGACGGGAATGAATTTGCTAACCCAACCAACCTCGATCAACTGAAACGATATTATGCCTAGTATAGGACAAGACACGCGCCTCGCGTAACACTTACTTGCCGCTCATGCGACACGAAATAAAATGGCCCTTGGCCCGCTGAAAGAAAGCTTATGTCACTGTGCTCTTCCATTTTGACATTTCGTCATCCTCATATCATCAAATAAATTGAATTGTATTTTAAGAGTAAGTAAAGCTCATGCTTATTTTCTAAGTTCATTACAAGCTCTTGCTTCGAACATTTATTCTTTTACATTTACTCGAACTACGCACAAGGGTTTGATTTCATTTTCTTAATGAATACGTAGGCAATCCTTTTATAGGATACAACCCGTTATTTTAAATGTAAAGAGAAGGACATTTGCATTTGCATTTGAAATTCGACAAGAATAATAAAAGAAAATGACAATGGTCTCTTAACTAATTAATCTTTTTTTCATTTGTTCCATAGATAATAATAATACGCCAAATAATATAAAAATGCTGAAAAAAAATGTTAGGCTAGGATTCTAAAAACCCTGCCATTTATTACAAATAATAATAATAGTAAATAATACTACGACTGAGGCTACTCTTCCATCTTTCCTTTGCCTTTGTCATTTTTGTTATACTTTTTGTCTCGACCACAAGCCGGGTGCTCTTGTGCTATCTCAGACCTAATCAACAAAGGTCTCTCTCGCGGTCTGGCCTTCCCATTTCGATCCACCACCATCTCTATGGCAGGAGCGGTCTTCGGTTTCTTCGAGGGATGAACGACTCGGAATCCGGCCTCTTCCTCCTCTTCAGTCAAGTATTTGTGATTCTCCTTTGCTACTTCACGAATCTCGTAGTCAAGCGGCTCGTGCTTCTTCAATTTCTCATGCTCTTCAGGAGTAGCAGCCTTCCTCCAATGCAAGTATGAATCTGATACCCATAAGGAGCCAGCAGGAGAAAGTATAAACCACGTGTTCCTTTGAGCCCACTTGAGGGCCCACTCTCACGGATCTCTGTAGTATGTGCCAATGCAGTCTGAGGAACGGTGTCAAGTTTTGGGATCTTCTGTTAAGGCCCACTTGCCTCATCAATCTCTCAGGGAAGATGCAGATCATGAACTCCAGGCCGGGAATGCGAACTGACCGAGTCGGGTCTAAACATGAAACTCCAGTGACTGACCTGAGATGCCACCATGGCACAGTCCACCGGATCAAGGGGCCTTCTTCATTCTTCAACTTGTTCTCCCAATAGTTGCAAACTCGAGTGAAGTCCACCATGTAGAGCCTAGTTCTCATCGCAATTGACCGCGCATGATATCCTGGCACATTAATTGGAGGCTCGATCAACCGCAACCGCTCCATAAGCCAAACCTACAAAGGATGACGGGAATTAATGCCCATATGGCCAACCAAAGAAAAAAAACGAAACGGAAAAAAACGAAATGAAAAAAAACGAAAAAAAAAATTGTTGGCACATATATACAAAAAAGGAAAGCGAGTTCTTATCTGTAGAATAATAGGACTTCTCAGATAAGGAAGCTCGCGGTTAGCTTTTCTGTTGTCAAACCCCAGAATGATCTCTCCTAAACAAAGGCATTATGGGCTCTTGCGCAGCTCCATTTGTTCCACTATGGTCAAGAAACGAGGATCCCCTCTCATCTTCTTATCAACATGCCCTTGAAGGACATAACAGTGAAGTAGACAAAATCCAAACGCCCTCCGTCTCACAATGTAAGAAATGGAAGGGTCGTCCTTGCTTATGAATCGGTCAATGAAATCAAGCATACGGACTCCTTTTGAGGTCACAAGACGGTCGACCTCAGCCTTAGTTAGTCCCAACAAGTCCCTAAATTTATCCTTACACCCTTGAGAGCTAAAAGGTATAGTGGGTGCATTTTCTGGATCCCATCCTCCAATCGCAGCTATTTCCTCTGGGAAAGGACAAATATCGCCTCCAGGGAAGGCAAACACATGGGACAAATATCCTCCAATATTCAAGACAAGCATCCAAGAATGATTTCACTATTTTCATCAATTTGAGAATCATGATCGATCCCAAATTAAATGCACCTCTGTCATATTTCTCAACACTTGTGAACTCATTTGTCCCCTCCTTGAGACGGTTTTCTAAGGCATCCATAATTTTGAATTTTTTTAGAATATATGGGAGTTTTATGAGATAGACGGAATAAAGATGGAGGAATTGTGAGAATAAAAGCTTCCCCGACGTCTCTATTTATACTGAAAGCTGTTTCCTAATTTCTGTCAGGTCTGACCAGCCGGGGAAGTGGCGCATCACCTGTTGCGCCTCTTCGAAGAGTCGCGGCTCTTGCTGCGCCTCTTCCCCATGCTGATTTCCGTGATTTTCAGCTTTGGATCTTTCCTAATTTATTTTAGCTATAATTTCCTATTTCTATAAGTTCTTATTTTGGTAATTCCGTCTAAATTACCAAATTTTATGTTTCCTAAGTTTTCGGGCACGCTTTTCGAGACAAAATCGACATTCTCGCCAAACGAGCACACTTACCCGTTTCATTTTATTTTCTTTTTTAGGGGAATCATTTCACTCCACATTTCATATTTTATTTCAAACTTATACATTTATTTTTACGTTTTTTTTAGGGGGTAGTCCTCCCTATCGTCCGGTCCTTTTTTCCCATTTTTGGGCACTTTTGTCATTTTCACTCATTTCTGGGCAATTGTTCACATTTTCAGGTCATTTTGCTCATCCACGGGCACCTTTTTTTTTTTGCTTTTCTCATTTTTGCGTAATCTAAGCCATGTGTATATTATGTGTCACGCGTGTAAATTCTGTGTAAATTTCGGCAGCATGACGGCGTAAACCGTCATCTACCAAACCTGTTTTTAAGCTAACTTGCAGGAACAACACACAACCCAGCAGCAAAGGCACTCAGGCCGCCATATATACAACCAAAACGCAACAAGTACAATCAACTAGGGGCTTTCGCCCAAAACAGTTCCGAAAATACAAAACAAAGTCCAAAATGTACAAAGTATATACAAGACGAAAGGAAAAGGGAAAAGTAGCTACTCCTGATCGCCGCTCAGCTACGGTCGCCTCAAAGCAGCAATCTCAGTGTCCCTGACCTCTAACTCCCTCAGTAGGCAAGCTATCTCCTCCTGGGACTGCGTCAGGTCACGCTCCAGGTCACGCTCCCTCTGCAAAGAAAATGCCTCATTTCAATCAACCATCTCAAAACAAGTACGAGAAACGGCAACAAAATTTGAACTAAAGGAAAAGAAGGGTTCATACCTGTAATCCTCAGCCGCGCAAAAGTGCCTCGACGACCGTGGCCCGCAGCCGGTTATCCATCCTCAACAACGCCACATGCCGAGACGGCGCCGCCTGCATTTCAATAAATAAATGGTGATACCGTCGTCAGGTACCAAAAATAAATATCTAAGTACTACTAACAGAAGCTAGGGGTAAGTAGGGTCGATCTCCACAGGGAGGCGGTCACTATCTACTTGTCAATTTAGTTTGTCTGAGGTCACCAGATGGGGGGTTTGAGTTGAATAAACTAAACTAACTAAAGGAGGAAGAGAAGGATAAAAGGGACTAACAATAGAGAGAGAACTAGGATTGTCGGGTCACCAATAAATGTCAGATTATTGCAACTAAGGTCACAGATCGGTCACTTGTATCAGTCTAAGGGGCAGTGAATATCTCCTTCCGGTCTCAATTCACCCTAAAATAATATTAGCTTAGCTTTCGCCCTCACTGAAGAATCCTAATGTTCACTGCATGTCTCACCCCTTTCAACCTTCCAGTCTAGGTCAAGGCTTACCAAATCAATTAGTTAAATACGTTGACTCAAGCAGTTAAATACAATTAAATGCAGTGATTAACAACAAAGACACGATTTTAGTAACAGATTAGCAAACATAATTAACAACTTACAACAGTTCATTGAATCCCTTAAATCCTAGCGGGAAAATTAGCTATGCATAATGATAAATAAAGCAAGAGAGGAAGATGAAGAAATACAAAACATCGCAAATTAAAGAAAGAGTAAAGAGAGAATTACAGAATAGGATCCGGAGTAAAACAGTATGAAAGATGATTTTTAACCTAATCCCCACTTCCTTTATATAGGGAAGTGATTATTAACATAAAATAAACCTAACACGGAATAAAAATCTCGAGTATATAAGCTAGTCACTCGATCGAGCACTTTGGAACTCCTATATCGAGTAAATCCTAGCAAAACCTCTCAATCCAGTACAAAAGTAATCGATTGAACACTTATCCAAAAGGTATCATTCGATCGAAGAGTTAAACAACTCGATCGAACACTATTCTACTCGATCGAGTGGTTTCCAGCGCATAATTCCTACTTCGCGCACTGAAGTTCAAACGGCTACCATTTCTTCGTTACTTGGGCAAACAGAGCGTTTCAGGTGGCGTTGGAAAGCTAAGAGGACAAGCTTTCATCTCCAATTAGAATAACTTGAAAATCAGTTTTACAACTCTAGATATGGCTCTTCATAGTAGGCACTAGTAATTTGAAGATCTTCATTTGCTCGCCTAGCTATCTTACTCCTTTGCGCGTCACAATTAGTAGTTTCCAAGCTCCGACTCAACTCATCTCCTAAATGCATGCATAGGGACATTTTTTAAGCTTGATTATGCTCCTTCAGGTTCATACCTGCAAATAATATAAGACAAACCAAAGTAGACTATTCGGGGGACATTTGTAGCTAAACACTACTAAATATGCATTGAAATGCGTGCAAATGAAGTACAAAATACCTATATAAAATGCACGCATCAAATCTCCCCAAACAAAACCTTTGCTTGTCCCCAAGTAAACTATATACAAAACTAATGGAACAGAAAAGAAAACTCAGAGCTACCTAAAAATTGTCCACTTAAACCGATTTAATGCAGCAAACTAACACTTATAACAAAAACTGTCAAATGCAAACGAGTTGTAGGATGTTTATAATAAAGTTGAACCATCGACCTTGCAAGACCTTTAATGATGGACTCTCACGGGTCACTCTTCTCTCATGAAGCAAAGGGAAAGCAATTAAATGTAAGAGAGAAAGAAAAATAGTCACTCACCTAAACTACGACCCACATAAACATGCATGCAACTAATATGATAGACAATTCTAATCACCAAACATATATTCCAACCAATCAATGTCTGTCACAGCCGAGGGCTTACAAAAATATGGTTTAGTGAGGCAATGGGTAAGAAAAGGCAAAATATTTATGGGATTGTGAGGCAATAGTCAAGCTAGCTACCTAACGATACCATATGAACCAACATCCAATTCTCAACCAATTATAGAATTAATATCAAGTGCCCCTCATTTGGCATATAAACTCACTCAACCAAAATCACAACTCCTCAAAATGTATAAGTAAAGCATAGGAGTGAGACCGTTTCGACAATCAAACTCGTTTTTTTCATCATTGTTTTCGTTCTTTTTCTTTCTTCCTTTTCACGGCTTTCTCCTTCTTTTTTCTCTTCTTCACGTTTTTTTTTTCTCTTTTTTTTCCAATTTAAACTTTTTTTTTTTTGATTTCAGTCCCTTCCTACATAAATTACCAACTCCAAGTAATGCAATACAAAACCAACTTGGCACAATAAACTATATACCGCAAAACATACACTAAACTAGCTTGACAAGGCAGGCTTAATTTGGATGTAGTAAAGGGTCAAAAGGCTAATTTGGCTAAGTGTGGTGTTTAATGGGTAAAATGGAAGAAAAGGAATATGTAAGCACCTCCCTCTATATGACACCAACCACTAACACGAATGTATGCAGGCAAAAAGCAATTGAATTTCATATATGTGCAAATTAATGAACATGTTATGCAAGGAGTAACTACTCTCAATCCTACATTAAATGGTCATAAATGACACCAGTTTATACGGCTCTAACACTTAGAATATATAAGTAGTTTGCCAAAATTATCATGTCAAGTCTATTTGTTCAACTAAATTTTAACATTAACTCGTAGATATGCAATAAGACAAAGCTAAAAGATAACAGTTTAAGCAAGGCTTACGAAAAATGATTAAATGTAGTGCAATTTCATAATTAAAATCTACCGTTCCGACTCAACCTATATGCTAAAATAAACATGAAATTTTTGACTTTTCGCATTTTTTGTTTTTTAAGAGATTTTTGATTTTTTGTAAAAATAAAGAACAATGCATACGAAAATTAAACGTGATAACAGGAATGCAATAAAAACAATATGGAGACACAGATATGGATGCATAATCTCCCCAAACCAAACCGTACAATGCCTTAATTGTACTCAAAAATAGGGAAATGAAATGCAAACTAAAAAGAAGAGAGTGGAGATGCGGAAAACTCACAAGAATACGCGAAGTAGGGACCTCCCCAAACCAGCTAGCACGAGGTCGCTAAATAGCTCCATGACAGCGTCATAGGAAGCGAATCAAAGAAAGCCAACTCGATCGAGTAATGAGTGAAATGGGCTGTGGAAGTGCTCGATCGAGAAAAGGGAAATACTCGATCGAAATGGTCGTGTCTGTGGTTTCTCGATCGAATCGCTCAAGCACTCAATCGAGTAAAAGGAATGCTCGATTGAGTGGTACCTGCAGACAACTGACGACCAAACCAATCCTAAATCGTTCACAGTCTATGGTTTAAAGACCATTTATTACAAACACAACCAAAACTGAAAAGCAATTCAACTAAAAATTTAAACTCCGGGTTGCCTCCCGGACAGCGCTGGTTTCAGCCAGGTCCCAGCTCGACCTTCTTTTCTTCTTCACCTTAGCCAATCCAGTGGTCACGATCAAAGCAACTCAAAGCTCTTAGCATTAGATCATAAATCTGCGCATGTGCTACACAAGAGCATAAGTAGCACCAAAATAGAAAAGGAGCAACTGAAAGCAATCTAAAGTACCGTCTCAGCCTAACAAATTTCCGATGACAAATATGGTGAAACTTTAGTAGCCTATTTGTCCAACTGGGATTGGGTGGAGTATTGAAATATAAAGGATAAGTCATATGAGGTAATTTACTTTTAGTCATAGCAATAATCATGAAATCATATTTAATTACCTCAGGTCGTTCGCTCCTAACGTCGGAATCATTGATAAAAGAATGTATTACCTCTTCCGTGCTAAAAGCGTTCTCTGACTCAGCTACCTTATCATTCCCCTCCTCTGTGGGATCTATCCCGTAAATCGCAGCCTCTAAAGCATCCAACTCGGCTTTGAAAATGGGGGATTCACCATAACCATTGTCTTCGTCCATATCGTCATCCAAAACGGACAAAAGTGACATAGCAATGCTCTTCGTGGCTATATCACTCGATCGAGAATGCATAGTGCTCGATCGAGGAGTTTCTTCATCAAAAGTTCTCGATCGAGGAGTACTTACCATTCGATCGAGTTGTTCTTCCTCAGCAATATTCGATCGAACACTCACATATGGTCGATCGAGCAAATCTTCTTCTAAAGTGTTCGATCGAGTGATGGAATCTGCTCGATCGAACTCCTTATACTGAACCGTGGTGAATAATTCGAGAAAAGCTTCATCTTCATTAACACCTTCAATTTCCGAGTCATACATGTCTTCATCATCAATAGACAACTCAGGTCTTTCTTGGGAAGGGCTATTGTCAGTAAAACAGCATATACCGTCTCTGAGTCCCTAGAATCCGACTCAACCGCTAAGTGAGCTAGTTGAGATTTAAGTAGCTTGAGGTGAGCTTCTCTAGATTTATCAGATTCTTACACTAGAAGTGCAAGTGCCTTCACCAAGGACTTCAATTCAGCAACCTCTTCATTCTCTTCAACGGGAGGAAGGGTTTGTTGTTGCGGGAGCCAGATAAACGGAGCCTTTTGATAGCCTCGTTGCTGAAGCAAACGTGATGGCATATATGCAAAGGAATGAGTGGCTTGCCTACCCTGCCTAAACGCATAGACTTTATCGCGCCAGATTTTGATACGGTCGTTTCCCGCTAGACAGATAATAGCATTGTGCCCTGCAGCACCACATCTCTCACAGTAAACCACCTGCTGCGCCATAGGATGGAACATAGGTGGAAGCTCAAAGGTACTCAAGCATTCCCTTTGATGATCTTTTACCTAGAATTGTCTAGGTAGGACCTGTAGGGCCAATCAAAACAACACTAGAGAAAAAGATGAGAACTGCCTCAAGGAATTAATCCCTTAAGGCTAAAGACAGACAAAAAATAAACAAGTAAATAAAATAGTTGCCTCCCCGGAAACGGCGCCAAAATTTGATACCGTCGTCAGGTACCAAAAATAAATACTTAAGTACTAGAAGTACTAACAGAACCTAGCGGTAAGTAGGATCGATTTCCACAGAAAGGCGGTCACTATCCACTTGTCTATTTATCCGTCTGAGGGCACAAGATGGGGGGTTTGAGTTGAATAAACTAAAGTAACTAAAGCAGGAAGAGAAGGATAAAAGGGATTAACAATAGAGAGAGAGAACTAGGATTGTCGGGTCACCAATGAATGTCAGATAATTGCAACTAAGGTCACAGATCGGTCACTTGTATCAGTCTAAGGGGCAGTGAATATCTCTTTCCGGTCTCAATTCACCCTAAAACACTATTAGCTTAGCTTCCGCCCTCACTAAAGCATCATAATGTTCACTGCAGGTCTCACCCCTTCCAACCTTCCGGTCTAGGTCAAGGCTTACCAAATCAATTAGCTAAATACGTTGACTCAAGCAGCTAAGTGCAATTAAATGCAGTGATTAACAACAAAGACATGATTTTAGTAACAGATTTGCAAACCTAATAAGCAACTAACAACAGTTCATTGAATCCCCTGAATCCTAGCGGGAAAATTAGCTACGCATAATGATAAATAAAGCAAAAGAGGAAGATGAAGATGAAGAAATACAAAACATCGCAAATTAAAGAGAGAGTAAAGAGAGAATTACAGATTAGGATCCGGACTAAAATAGTATAAAAGATGATTTTTAACCTAATCCCGACTTCCTTTATATAGGGAAGTGATTATTAACATAAAATAAACCTAACACGGAATAAAAATCCCGAGTATATAAGCTAGTCACTCGATCGAGCACTTTGGAACTCCTCGATCGAGTAAATCCTAGCAAAACCTCTCGATCGAGTACAAAAGTACTCGAACGAAAACTTATCCAAAAGGTATCATTCGATCGAAGACATAAACTACTCGATCGAACACTATTCTACTCGATCGAGTGGTTTCCAGCGCATAATTCCTACTTCGCGCACTGAACTTCAAACGGCTGCCATTTTTTCGTTACTTGGGCAAACAGAGCTTTTCCGGTGGCGTTGGAAATCTCATAAGACACGCTTTCATCTCCAATTAAAATCACCTGAAAATCAGTTGCAGAACTCGATATACGGCTCTTCAAAATAGCCACTTGTAATTTAAAGCTCTTTCGTTGCTCGCCTAGCTATACTACTTCTTTACGCGTCACAATTAGTAGTTTCCAAGCTCCGACTCAACTCATCTCCTAAATGCATGCATAGGGACATTTTTTAAGCTTGATTATGCTCTTTTCCAGTTCATACCTGCAAATAATACAAGACAAACCAAGGTAGACTATTCGGGGGACATTTGTAGCTAAACACTACTAAATATGCATTGAAATGCTTGCAAATGAAGTACAAAATACATATATAAAATGCACGCATCAAATGGTTTTCAGGAAAAGAACGAACGCATTTTTATGAAAGTAAACAAATGTATTCTTATAAAAACAGCGAGAGACAGCTGAAGCCTTGGGCATGCCCTCCTCACCCAGTGCTGCCACTCCTCCATGCCAGCATCTGTCACCTCCTCGCCGAAATCGCGGATCTCCGAGATCGTCGTCGTCCCCGCAGCATCAGTGTACTTAAGCGTCTCTGGGTACGCTGGGGGCTCGACGCCTGCCACCTCGATCTCCTACAAGTTGTAAAGAAATTATTCATCTAACGATCATTCATCATTTGTCGAATCAATTCAAAAAAGGAAAAGTAAAATATTTACCACGATCGGCCAGTACGCCAGCTTCTGCCGAACAACGAAAAGTACTCCTCACCAGGAAGGAGAAGAGCGTCACCGCCAACGTCCGCCAAGTCAGCCTCTCTCTTGGCGTCAGAGGGCTCCCTAAACATCGTCCGTAGAGAATCGATGGGAACTGTGAAAGTGTCACGAGAGCACTGACGAGTCAAACGCTCGCCCAGGTACCTCATTGGTCCCATGGACGTCCTCAGCAGCAACCGACTCGAGCTCCTAAGTCGAAGGACCTCGGCCAAAAATGCCGGAGCGCCGGGGTAGTCCACCCAAGGTCTGGGCACCCACTAAAACAGGCAAACAAAGGGTCATTCCTATGATCGGCTCTAAACGAAGGGGTCATGCCTTGATCATTTCTAAAAGTAATAAATAAATAAATAAATAAATAAATAAAAGGAAAAGTGATTGAAGATACTTACGTCACTCAACTTCAGGGCATTCATGCCCCCATCGACAAACCTCGTAAGAGGAACGCTGGCTCTTTCTACGACACACCACCTAGTCCCTCACAACTGGGTACACCTTCGGCTCAGACTCCGTCCTCTTGGGCGCGAAGCCCGGAAAATAGGAGTACACCCACGCCTGCAAAACAAGATAATCGATAATGATCTTTCATAACTCGATAAAAGTAAAAGAAGTACATGAAGAAGTAATGATCTTCCATATTGCAAAATAAAGATTCATACCTCCAGCAGCAGCCAGGACCGACAGTAGCAGGAGAAGTCCCCTTCTCCATCAGCTCGGGGTGAACCATGGCCCTCATGTAGCGAGTGAGGACCGCAAAGCCAGGAGTGACCCAGTCCCACCGACCCAGGTCACTCAGTTCAGAAAGGAACGGGAGAAGCTTCGTCGACAGCCTCTCCCCCTTGTCTCCGAGGTAAAGCGAAGACAAGAACCACCAAAACTACAGACGAGCCCTCTGCTCTGTAGTACAAGTAGGAGGATCCACCCTCCTCCCATCCATCGTCACCAACGTCGGGGTCATACCTGCAAAGTAGTCCCTGACATAAGTACTCGGTACCAACCCGGGAATGGTGGCAGCACCCTCTACCAGGTTCAAGCCGATCAGCCTCCTGGCCTCGGCCGAGTCCACCCTCATGGTCGTCAACGGCCATACCACAGCCTCCTCACCACACGGCAGACCAGAAATCATGCCATAGTCCTCCAAAGTGACCCCGGCCTCCCCAAAAGGCATGTGAAAGGTCAAGGTCGTGTCCTAATACCGATCAAGGAAGGCTAGGATCAGGCAAAGGTTAGCCCGAAGCTTCCTTTCCTTGATCACTCTCAACGGTCCCAACAAGGCTCAGAAGGCTCCCAACTCGATGATGGCCTTCTCTTCCTCTGTCAGCCTCTCATAGGCCTCCATCAACATCGTGTAACCAGATAAGGACCTCAAGTTCCTGGCCACCTGTATCGATTCAATAAAATGCTATCTTTAGCACAAAGCAAATGAGAAGTGAAATTACAAGTGAATAAAGGAGGAAATTAGTAAAGAAATGACAAGTCTAGCCTACCAAACTACTCGCCATCCTGTAAGACAGGTGGCTCTACATAGCCTAAATGAGATGTCGACCATCCCATTTCTCAGCCCACTCAGGTGCCCCCGCTAGATGGCGACCACCTCGTCCTACGTTGGCCGCCTCGGGACCTCCTCGACAACCTCCTCCTGTACAGCCTCCTCGAACACCTCCTTAAGAGTAAGAGAAGGGTCTAAGTCGACGTCCACGTCCATGGGAGCCCTCCCTGACGTAAAAGCAACATCACCTGCAAAATTGAAGTAAATTAGGTCGCGTCAGACGACGACAAGCCTCGATGAGGGTTGTTTCAAGCCTTTCAAGTCCCGTAAACGGCCTTTTCTCGCCATCTTTGGCCGTTTCTTTCAAAATCTGACCATTCATATGGGTAAATTAGGTCAAGTCAAGTCTAAGTCCAAGCCTAGTCATGGGTTTGAGTCAAAATTTCGACAGCATTTCGCTATAATGGCGATTATGCCCTAGAAAAGTGTCCTAAAAAAGCTGTCACAAATCAAAAATGCGACATGGTAGGAAGTTTACCCGTTACACAAGGATTCCAAAAATCAAATTTCATCAAAAATGGGCAAACCTAAGGCCATTTTCGAAGCGATTTTTGACACAGTTCAGGAACTGTCTCAATTTCACTCAAATGCTCAATACTTGACGAAAATTCAAAAATAATATATGGTCATGTTCCTAACATTGCCTATTATCCATTTCTAATTTCAATTTTACAAGGCAAATGCATTTGGGGGAAAAGCCCCAAATTTTTGAAATAATTGGGTTGAAAACCCTAATTTTTTCGATCAAAAATCAAGCAAAAACAAATATTAAAGCAGGAATGAGACACATACCTCGATTCATGATTAATGAAAAGATTTGATCAAATTTTGACGGATTTTGGTTGGAATTTGAAATAGTTTTAATAAGATTTGTGTTTTGTTGATTATGAATGAAACAAGACTTCTGTCGAGTTTTTACTCAGACAGGGACGAACTCAGGAAAGGATGCAGCATCTACTGCGCCTCTTCCAAGAGTCGCAGCATCTGCTGCGCCTCTTCCAAGAGTCGCAGCTCTTGCTGCGCCTCTTCCCCAGCTTCCCTCCAGCTCAATTTTCAAAAGTTCGTTATAAGTTCGTTATTTGTGGGCCCATCTTTGGTGCGCCTCTTCCCCAACACCATATACCATTTATTTGGTCTATTGGGCATTTATTTTTATCCGGACCAGTATTTTATCTTCGAGCAGACTGCGAGCTGTCACAATATTTTATCTTCAAGTAGACTGTGAGCCGTCAGAGTATCTTATCTCCTAGCAAGTATCTTTCATTAGGACTTCGCTTGCAGCAACGAGCAGATTTCCGGTGGTGTTTCGACACACGCTTATCTATACGTTTTATCCACCAAGAGTCCATGAGAGCCGATTGCACTTCTCGAGAGACGGAGCAGATACAAGAAGATTTCCCAAAAATGATTTAATCCAGACAGAGTCATTCCCTAGCAAGAGTTCGCTTGAGACCGACGCAAGCAGATTCCCCAGCAGTTTCTACCGACATCCTGCTACCCTCAACATTTTTGTTTCCTCACGGAGTTTGGCAAAGGTGTCGTTCTCCAGAAGTTCCCAAACCAACGCCTCCTTCCTTCGGTTCGTAAACCCAAAGTTAAGATTCTTACCCCTAGATTCTAAGTTCCCATACCAGCCGTCCTTTTAGGTTCATATACCCAGGTTCATACACCTAGCTCTTTAGGTTTCCAAACTCCCTAGAGTTCATACGTTTCTACCTTTAGGATCATAATCCTTTAGGATCACACTACCTTAGAGTTCCTACACCCAAACCTTGGTTACCCCTTAGGTTGAACTTATATTTGACCTCCTCCTCGTCGATGTTTTCCTTTAGGGCCCCACACCCTAGCACAATCCTTACATATCTTTTTAGGTCTTACTCTTACCTCCTACGCAACTCCGGAAATATCTCGGGAAAGAAGTCCCAGGTATGATTTCTTCTTATGGCTGGCGAGCTTCCTTACGTAGTCTAATGGACTTTAAACGACCCTCCCCGATAGTCGACAGACTCTAAAATGTTCCCGACGACAGGTCCTTGGTTCAGACACCTTGAGCCGCCTCGCGTCGCCATAGTCGCCAGGTTGTAATCTTTGATTAACCTGATGGCTATACTTTGACTTTCTCCTTGTCCAAGCCTCAGTCAAAGTGGGGGCTCTGTAGATACCTCATTTCTGCACCTCCCTCAAAACACCCGGTGATGATTGGGCCGCATGTTTGGTACGCGGAACGATTTATGACAGTTCGTAAGTTTATCGTCAAGTGATAGCTCAAATACTTGTGTCTACCCCTTGGCTATCATCTACGGGCCGATACGGTCGTTTTGATAGTAATTAGAGTTCATTTAGAGTCCGGGTCAAAAAACCGCTTCATTTTCTAATAAAACGTTTTAAAATGCCGAGTCGGAATTCTCTAGAATATTCCATATATTTATTCCATAAAATCAATTTTATGCTTTTGGTAAAATAGATCCCGAAAATATTATTTTAAAGAATAAGGAAGTCGAGATCTACCGCAATTCTATAAAATAAACGCGGAAATCTTTCTTCCGTAGGAGGAAACCTTTGGGGAAAGGACGCAGCAGCAGCGGCGCCTCTTCGAAGGATCGCAGCAGCTGCTGCGCCTCTTCCCCAGCTCTTTTCTGCGTATTTTCAGATCTATTTTTAGATTTGTTTCCAAAGTTTTAGTCATTCCATAATTCCTCCGTGTGTTTAGTATAAATATGGACCTCCGTCCCACATATTTTTCACGAGAGTGTCCGCCCTTCTGTTCTCCCATTGCATTCTAAGACCGTGCTCTAAGCTTATTGACGACTACGTGCTTGATCAATAGACCACGTAAACTCGGATACTTCTGAGTACCAGTCACGGTGCATGACCGACCAATTTGACCAAGTACACCTCAATTAATCAATCAATTTAATCTAAATCCTCTTACGAGGGCCCTTTCTTCATACATTCGAGTCGAGCAATCACTAAACGTTAACTTAGTTAATCTCGTTTCGTAAAACATGTAAGTCTGAGGGTGTAAATCTCATCTTTTATTATTGTATTTTATTTTTGTACTAATTAATGTAAGATTTACGTCAAAAGTATACTTAAAACCGATTTCTAAAACCCCCTTTTGTTAAACATTTTTTACGAATTAGCAGTAGGCAGACGTCGAGAAGAAACGCAGCAACTGTTGTGCCTCTTCGAAGCGCCGCAGCATCTGCTGCGCCTCTTTAGAGGCTGCCGCAGTTCCACCTTTTCTTCTTCTTCCTCGCCTCTCTGTTAATCCGTCCTTTGTTCTTTTTTTTTGTTTTCCTTTATTTCATTCGTATATAATAACTTTGATACATGCTCATAATAAATATCACGCTTTAATCCCGACCTAAATCCCTTATAATCAATATTTGCGGGTTTTCGTCATCAAATCAAACCCGAGTTTTGGAGATTTGATTTGTTCATATCAAGTCTCTAGAATTCGACTTTTGTATATGCTTCCAATCAGTTTATCATGTTTGTCTAGTTTGTTTCCGTCTCCACGAGTTTAACCCCTAATTAACTTGTAATTAATTTATAGTTAGTTTTAATCCGTTTATTCGTTTTTATCACTTTCCTGACGAAATCATATGTAAATAATACGTTAAATCACTTGAGTCAAATATCCATAATCAACCATTAAAATTACCAACGAACATTAACAATTCGCAGTTCCGGCTTCACAGCCACAACTCATCTTAGGAACAGACGCAGTGACCACTGCGCCTCTTCCAAGAGACGCAGCATTGCTGCGCCTGTTCCGGGTTGAGTTCTGTCTCTGGACTCCCGTTCTTGCTTTGACCTAATTCGTTAGTTTACGTATTAATCGACTATTAATCGTAATATCACTATTAATCTGTCCGTGTTTTCTAGTCTTTTTTATTTTCTCCTATTTTTTCTCAAATTATCCGTCTTAAATATATTTTTGACGTAAATCAATTAATCCGTTGTAATTATTGTAATTTTAATTATTCCACTTATTTATTTATTGTATTGGATGATTATTTACTTGTTTTCGCATGTGATTATCCTAAACCCTACTTCGAAATAATTGAATGCTAAATACATTTTCACCGACATAGTCTAATTCACATGCTAGGATTAATCTGTGGATGTTGCATTGCATGCATATAATCGACAACATATTGAGTACAAACGATTTCCCTAATCATTAGTAGAGGCCGCTATCGAGGCGGGCGGGATTAGGTGTCCAGTAAAAGGACCTCCTAATACGTACCCTCACCCCTTACTCCAGATCTCTGTGAACATCCGTGTTCATTGGTATCCACGAGAGTCATTCTAGACATAGAATGCTAAGGGTAACGAGTTCTTAGTGTTCATGTCACTACTTTGTGTCTTGACATGACGCGAGGTATTCGAACGGTTCCAATTTCCCATAAAAATTGGTGGCGACTCCACAAATTCAAACGCTTGACCCAAGCGCCCCCGTGGCCCGTGTCCACACTATAATCCATACTCAATATTGAATACAACTATACATCTCAACTCAGTTGAAATGGCATGACTTATTATGCTTAGCCTATGAAAAGGCCTTTGTTAGCAAGTTTTAGCAACACTTTGCACTTTCCCTAACCTTATACCATTTCCCTTTGTATAATCTTTATTATAACAACCTTTTGAGTACATGTTCAGATCCAATCTAGAGATAGATTCCTTAGTCTTGGAATCACTCCCACTGTCCTCACAGTGTGTAGGGATAGGACCATCGGTTGTTGGAACAAACTATCATGGTTCCTCCAATTCATAAAACCGATTCTTAATAACATCCCTTCCTACTTGCATTTTTTATTATTGCAAGTGTACTTAATTTTCTTTGTAAATCTCTCATTGTTCTACTGCCTATAGCGTATCTAACAGATATCCTCCTTAAATAATATAGCCAAGATGGTTCTTTAACCATCCTAGTGTGTTTAGAATATGGTTATCGTGTAACTCCTTGCACATAAATCCATATCAATTCTAATCACTTAGCTTCATTTCTTTAGTGCTCCAAGAGAATTAACCAATGAACTATATGGCTATATAGAGACTTCTCTCAAAAATTTGATTTGTAACATCTCGTCATACTCCAAGTATACGAGGTATAAGAATGGTGATACATCTAAGCCTAATGAATTAATCCCGCAGCGGAAGCAAGTGGATTCAATTTCTACATGTCCAATACCTTTGAACATGACAAGACTCTTATCAATATAAGAATATTCATTTAACACTAATATCCTCTTAGAACTATCTTTATAGGTCTGGATACCTTAGAGATGTATTATCCTCTCCTAAGTCTTTCATTATTCACAATGATTAATATGGCCCTTACATATAAGACTAATAACACCACATTACTCCCACTAAACTCTATGTATAAATAAAACTACTCGACAATTCGAGAAATGTTTATCACATGATCAAAACATACAATTCAACTCTATAACTGATGCGACCATAATTGGCGCATATTTAGCCCCCGAATTACCATTGTTTCTATGCTTTTTAGTGCCTATTTGGGTCATTTCTTATCTTTAGATCTTTGTTTTGCATATTCTTTGAGATTTTGATCCCTTGGTAGGAAAGGAGTAAGAATCTTGCATTTTCATGGCAAAACAAGGCTAAATGGATCGTATTCAATGACCAAGCATCAAGGAGAGACAAGACTAGAAGGCCTTTGTACATAGCTAAGTAGAAGATCAATGTTGAGAAAGGATCCTTGAGTCCCCAAGGAAATCCCCAAGGATTCTATGAAGAAAAGGAAAGAAAAGAAGAAGGAATGACGCTGTAGAAGAATCCGAACGGATCATCCATGATCCGTCCGTCCGCCCAGCTCAATCCGAGCGTCCTTACCCAGGATCCGCTCGGATCCCCCAGGCCCAATCCGAGCGTCTTCTGCCTTGATCCGCTCGGATCGTCCATGCCCCATCCGTCCGTCTCGACCTCCATCCGCTCGGATCACAAAGACAACATGGTTTCGTCCTTCAAGTTACAAAATGGAGACGCCCTTCTCTCATTGAATACCGGAGTCTCCTTGCTCAACTTAAAAAGTGTAATTACTAGTTTAACCCTTAGTTAACCCTAATGCATCCTCCCTAATTTTCACTATAAATACCCCATTAGTCTAATTAGAGGAGCATGTTCTTCTAATCAATAATTAGGGTAGTTAATATCAATCAAATCTCTCTTCAATATTGTAATCAAATATTAATCAAGTTTTAATCCAAGTTTTAGTTCCTTAATCTCTCTCTTGTTCTTACTTTATTTTGGGTAATTGAAGATCATTTGGGTTATTATTGGGAGATTGACAACCTCTCAATCTAGGATTCAAGTACTTCTATTATTCTTGCTTTATTATTGGAATCATTAGTAGGTATAATCTCTTAATCCCTTTTTAATTATTGCTAATTACTTTCATTTATTCATCATGTTTCATTATGTTAGTATGATTGACAACCTTTCTAGCATGATCAATATGATAATGAGTGAGTAGTCTCTTAGCTAGGGTTTAATGGGTGATTAGGGAAAACCAACATGGGGATGATTCATGCTTAAATCAATATGCTTTCATATCTTATTTGCTTGCTTGTTTTGATCTTAATACATGCACATGTTATGTTTGATGAAATGCTAAGCCTATGAATCCTTGCATTTATTATCATCTACTATCTCTTCAACTTGACTTGTAAGACATAACCCAACTCGAGTCTTGTTAGATCATGCATGTGTTAAGTAGGAAAGATTAAGTCGACTTGTAGGTGTTGTACAATCTATGTGATTCGCCCAGGGACCCAAACTTTCCTAGGATTGTAAGATATAACCCAACTCAATCCATCACAACAATAATTGCTTGCTTATAAATTGAGAACATGTTTGTATGATCATATCCCATGAATCCCCTATGAACCCATGACACCCTAGTGCTTTTAATCAATTGTTTACACCCTTATTCCATTTACCTTGTTAGTTTATTTTCATTGCTATTTTAGTTTAGTAACCTTCTACATCAACCCAACTTGTGACACCCCTAGACACCACTAGTAGCAATAGAAATCTTCGTTTTCAATACCCGTCCCTTGGGATCCGACCTTTACTTGCCTCTTTACTAATTTGTAGAGTTGTTTGTGAAGTATAAATTGTGTTTTGTATCGACCATTGACCAACGACCACAATTACTTAATTTGTGAACTAAATGGCTCCGATCAAAAATGGCGCCGCTGCCGGGGACGGTGTTTAATTGATTTTAGATTTCTTTTATTGTTTTTAGTTGTGTCTTTTTTTCACCTTGGGGAAGTAAAACTCCTCAAGGTTTGTTCTAATTGTTTTCTAGTTGTTTGATATTTTGCATGTCTAGAAGGTTACAAAGAGATTTGTTACCTTTTGACCGTGAAATCGAAAGAACCTTGACGAATAATAGGAGACTTGTTAGGAGGAATTTGGGAGTCTTTGGTGAAGTTGTTCAACCCACTAGTGAGTTTGTCAATCCTTTCGCAATAGAAGGAGAAGAGAACCCATTAAACAATACCACACAAAATCCACCTACAATGCCTAAATTTTCGTCCCACTCTACACCCACCGAGGAGAATTTACCAAACGGTACTCCTACCCCACAACATCTTACCGGAAATTTTATTGCCAAGTCCGCCTTCATCCAACTAGTTGAGAGGAGCCAATTCGGGGGCATGCCAAGTGAGGACCCTCATTCTCATATGGAAACCTTTTGCGATTATTGTGATGCTATCTCTCAAACGGGCGTGACTCAAGACCAAATTAGATGGGTCTTATTTCCTTTTTCGTTAATCGGAACCGCAAAGCAATGGTTGAAGGGCCTTGATAAGGCCACCCTTGGAATAGATTCTTGGAAGAAGTTAGCTCTCGCTTTCTACAAAAAATTCTACCCACCGGAAAAGACCAATATGCTAAGAGCTCAAATCACGAGTTTTAAACAAAGGGATGAAGAATCTTTGTATGAAGCTTGGGAGCGGTTCAAAGGTGTTTGTCGCTCATGTCCTCACCATGGACTTAGCGAATGGTTTTTAGTGCAACAATTTTGGAATGGTTTATATGAAGATTCAAGGAACATTCTCAATATGGGATCAAATGGAATGTTCACCGAAGTTGATGACAATCAAACATGGAACAAGATTGAGGAAATGGCGGTCCATAATTCGCAATATAGTAGGCCTCGCAAGGCTACTAGAGGAAAGTATGAAGTGGACACCGTTACTCAATTGGGTACTCAACTTAGTGCTCACATTGACACTATCAACTTGAAGTTTGAACAAGCTATGGCTAGACTTGAGGAAAACTCAAAATCAAAACATCATGTCAATGCCATGACGGCATCCTCATCAATCCCAAGTGGGATATGTGAGAATTGTGGAACTTTGGGTCATGATCAAAGTGAATGTAGGGGAACAACCGAGCAAGTCAATGCTTTCCAAGCTTACAAAAGCGGTACCCCTTATTCAAATTTTTACAATGAAAATACCAAGTTCCACCCAAATCTCTCATACAAAAGCCAAAATGTTCAAAACCCTCAAACAACATACACTCCACCACCCATGAGAAATCAAAACCAAAGACCCTTTTTCAATCAAAACCAAGGTTACCAAAATCAAAATCCATACAATCACCACAATGACCAAAGTTTTGATGTCCAAAAAGCGGTCCTTCAAATGCAAAAGAATCAACAAGAATTCTTCACCCAAATGCAAAAGGATAGCCAAGCGAAGGATACCACCATCAACAACATTCTAGCTCACACCAAGATGTTGGAAACACAATTGACCCAACTAGCATCTTCAAGCTCACAAAGACAAAGGGGGCAATTACCACCTCAAAGTAATCCCCTAGACATGAAACGGTTAGTGCCATTCACTTGAGAAGTGGTACAAGGTATGAAGCACCGAAGGAGCAAGTTGAGGATGAAGTTGTGAGAGCTAGTGAGAATGAAGTTGTGGTGCAAGGTCCCAAAGAAGGGGAATCATCAAAAGAAGAAAGTTCAAAGAAAAATGAAGATAAAGCCAAAGAAAAGGAGCCCATTGTGATTAGACTTCCTTTTCCAAGTCGTCAAGTCAAGCCCAAATTTGATGATCAACTTGGAAAGTTCATGGAAATTGTGAAGAACTTAGAAGTCTCAATTCCTTTCACGGAATTAATCAATCACGTTCCGGCCTATGCAAAGTACATGAAGGATATTCTCACAAAGAAGAAGTCGATCCGGAAACTTGAGACTATCGCCTTCACTAAGGTGAGTAGTGCCATACTTCAAGGGAGTTCACCTCCAAAGTTAAAGGATCCGGGAAGCTTCTCAATACCGTGTACCATTGGCGACACAACGATCAACAAAGCCTTATGTGATCTAGGGGCTAGTGTGAGTGTCATGCCGTACTCGGTGAGTAAAAGGTTGGGAATGGGAGAGCTTAAATGTACCAATATCACTCTTCAAATGGCCGATAGATCGACGAAGACACCGCTAGGGATATGGGAAGATGTCCCCGTGCGAATTGGGAAGTTTTTCATCCCGGTGGACTTTGTCATTGTTGATATGGAGGAAGATTCCAACATTCCAATCATCTTAGGAAGACCTTTCCTACACACCGCGGGTGCGGTGATTGATGTGAAGCATGGAGAGCTCACTCTAGAAGTGGGAGATGAAAGCATAACTTTTAATCTTGACAAGACCATGAGAGCTCCTCGTTTGCATGAGCCATGTTTCATGATTGATCATTATAGCCGGAAAGATGAGAAGAAGAGATCGGAACTCCAATGGAGGAAGAAAGTTGAAGATGCTCCATTCAAAGAACAAGTGAATTGTGACAAGGAGAGCTTGCATAGCTCATCAAAATCAACCAAGGAAGAAGAAGATGGCCTCATTAGCCAAAAGAAGAATTTGGGAGAGTTGTCTCCATCCAAGCAAGAGATTTTCAATGATCAACTCAATGAAGTTTGTGGTCTTTGGGACGACGAATTTAAAGGGATCTTTAATCCCTACATTGGGCATGCCATCGATCATGATCAACAACAAGAACCACGGTCTATTGAGAACCTCTACCATAACAACGAACAAGCTTTTAATTACTTCTTCGAGGTGTTGAGCAACATCAACAACACCTTGAACATGCCTCCTTGACATCTCATCAAGAATGAGAGTTTGGTGGAGTCCTCCCTAAACCACCACTTGTAAATATTTCTAACTCCCTAACTTACATTTAATTTTTGCATTGCATTTTTGTCATTTTTGGATTTTATTTACCTTGATCAAAATAATTGTCATGAAAAGAGAGAAGTGAGGGAGGGACTAATGATTTTAATTGATGTGTAGTGATTTACCTTAGTGTGGGGATGGCAATTGCCTAGGCTATTCACGCCTTAGTAGTGCCCCCACAATGAAGAACACAAGAAAAGAAAGAAAGAAAGAAAGAATGTTAAGGAATGGGTTTGCGCAAGGATCCGTGTAATCAAGGAAGAATCCGAGCGGATTTTGGAGAATCCGCCCGTCTCGAGAGGATCCGAGCGTCCGGTGAGAAGACGCCCGTCTTGGGCTGTGCAAAAATTGAAGAATTCTGTCGTTAAGGAATCCGAGCGGATTTACGGAAAGACGCCCGTCTCCCAGGATCCGTCCGTCTCTCGGTAAAATTCGCCCGTCTTGAAGTCAAGAAAAACAAGAAAAATCTCGGATGAGAATCCGTCCGGATTTCCCAAGAGACGCGCCGTCCCTCAATAAAAATCCGTCCGGATTTCCCAGAGACGCCCGTCTTTAGGCGGGATTTTTAAAATTTGAAGCTTGAAAATCCGAGCGGATTGCGCCTAATCCGCACGGATCGTGTACTCGCATCTTCGAGATTTTCGTTTCTTTAAATACCCCCACCTTCATTCATTCATTCATTCATTCATAAACACTACCCATAACACCAAAACCCTCATCCTCTCCATCTCAAACACAAAAACCCTCAACAAAATCACCAAAACAAAATCAAACCACCCTTCAAACATCAAATTAATCACTCCATCTTCAAGAAAAATCAAAACCAAGCACAAAATCTTCACCCTTTGAGTCGATTTTTGCTCTCATAAAGGCAAAGCCTTTCACTTTCAAAATCGATTTGGGCATTCTACAAATTGAAGATTTTTGATTCTCTACTTGGTTTGTTCATCAAATGGCAAGAACAAAGGGAGCAACAAAGGCAACAAAGGCACCAAAAGCAAAGGCTCTCTCTCAAAGGCAAAAAGCTCTACAAACAAAGAAAGCTTTGGCAATGGTGGTGTCAACACCAAGCTTGGTAGTAGAACAACCTCAAAGAAATTTCTATGGAAGCATCACCTTCTACTCCGGTAATTAATCAACTCTTGCATTATCCGGAGGTAACTTTCATTTCCGATGACCATAGAAATTCATTTGTCAAGTTTGCTATGAAACAAATTCAATCCACCAAGTTCATATGTGAAAAAAACCTTAGAGAAGCTAGGTGTCCTTGAACAAACAAGAGTCTTTTTCAATGCCATGGGTTTGAAGAAATTGTTTGAAATGAAAGAAGTAACATACCCCTCCCTTGTCTTGGAATTCTTAAGTTCCTTGAAAGTGACAAAGGTTGAGAATAGAGAAAATATTGAGTTTCGTCTAGCTAACACTAGTAGACGCATTTCCTTTCCGGAATTGGGTGCAATTTTGGGTCTTAGCGATGAACATAAATTCTATAAGCAATATGGTAAGTACGATCCCGCGCCTCTTTGGGAGGCAATTTCCGGGAAGAAATATGAAGATTTTCATGCTTGTCGTGCTCTCTTGGTCCATCATCCGGGCATAAGAGTTTGGCACAAAGTTGTGGGAAATACCATAATTGCTAGAAGAGACACCAATCATTTCACGGGGCTCGATTTTATTCTCCTTGAATCAACCTTGAATATTGGAAGAAGTTACACCAAGCCTTACAATTGTTTGAGGCTATTGGTTGATAGATGGCTTCATGTAGATAGTGGGAAGAAGGGTACGACCGTTATTGTTAATGGCGGCCTTGTCACGGTCCTAGCCAAGCACTTTGATCCTAATTTCAATAAGGATAGCAAGTACAAGGCTAAGGATGGTGGCCATCTCATTGATATGTCCACCTTGATTAACAAGTTTAAGTGGGTTGTTCACAATTCCCTTGATACCAAGTATGGGTGGCTTACTAGTGAAGCTCGTTCATTCACTTTACCCGCAAAGATTTGCCGTCTTAGTGTCCACCGGACCAACTATTTACTTCCCCTAACCAAAGAAGCCGAGTACATCATTCAACAACAAAAGGGTGACCATGAGGCCCCCTCCTCTTCCATTATCATACCACCTTACCCCTATGACTATGAAGAGTTTACGCTTAGGAAGGAATTGAAATTGGGAAAGACTATGTAACTCTTCTTATGAGAGCCATGCACAAGCAAGCTTATGAAGACCGGAAGAATGCTTATCTAGCTCAATATCCTCCCCTCCTACATTTAGCTAGGCAAGGACTCCTTGATCCATCTTGTCCTTTGCCTAGTTGGGCGGATAGAGAAGCTTTGTTCCCGGGTGCATCAAGGGATGTGGTGGAAGATAATGAGGTTGTTGGAAATGATGAGGAGATTGATGATAATATTGAGGAAGAAGCAAGTGGAGATGAAGAAAGGGATGGTGAAGATGGTGAAGATGATGATGAGGAAAGCAATGAAGAAAGTGCCAAGGAAAGTGGCAATGAGACCACTTCTCATGAGGGAAGTGGTGATAATGATAGTATGATGGAAGACTAGCCTTGGAGATTCCTACTCTCCCACGGTTTGTCTATATCTCTTTGTACTTTACTTCATTTTGATCATTGGTTAGTTGAGTCCTAGCAACATCAAAGGACTCACACCTCGGTTCCTTTGAGGTGCTCTTTATTGTTCCCACTTTTGTAAAATCCAAAATGACAATCTAGTCTCATGCATAGCATAGCATGTGCATGAACTCCCCCATGTCTCGACATTAGCAATAGTGTCTTACTTGGTTTGGGGAAGTTGATGCATACGCAACGGGAGGTAATCTAAATTATCCTCTCCGTCATAACAAAACAACATGCATCATGTAGAATAGCTTAGTGTAGAATTGCATTTAGCATAGAAATCATGCATCACTCTTGCATAATTTCCATCATTTTGGCCATTGAGGACAATGCCCATATTAGTGTGGGGATGGGAATTCTAACACTTAACTTCTATTCAAAAACCCATAAAAATTGAAAAATTTCAAAAATCATAAAAATTTGAAAATTGAAAAATCCAAAAACAAGTTCATTCTCCTTTGTATATATTGTCTTGTATATATTATGTTTGTTTCATCCTTGTTCACTTTGATTGACTACGCCACATCCGAGACATGAGGATATTGAAGACCGCATGGTATGATCTTTCCAATCTCCTTTTTCCTCTTTATGTTAATGACTATGTGGCTTTATTTTGATTGATGCGGTAAAACAATGTGAACTTAGGACTTGCATTTAGTTTATATGTCATATTAGTTGGTAGAATCATTTGCATTAGGATGTTTATATGTTAGTTGCATCATGGCATGTAGTTTGCATGTTAGAAAAAATTTTTTGCGAAACCGTCTACTTCGGAAGCTTGACAAGTGTATATAGGCCCTAGTAGATGCTTTTTATTCTTAAGACTTTGCTTGTTAGAATGCTTGTAAAACACCCTAGGATGTGTCATGCTAGTATCCTTTGACCCATGGTTTAAGGCCGAGTCAAGAGTACCTTGTGGTGTGATAACTCCTTGGCTACCGTTTATTCCAAGGTGACCCTTGAAACCATGCATACTTCTATCCATCATCCATGTTCTACCACATTTTTGTCATCAAAGGGAATGGGCACAAAAAGAAATTGATTTGAGTTCAAAGAAATGAAAAGTGAAAGAAAGTTTGCAAAAATGCATCAAATGAAAAGAGGAGCAAAAATAGAACTCCTAAAGCTTCAAATACAAGGCACCCTCGTTACTAATTGGGGTGACTTTGGAAATGTTCAAAAATGCAAAAAGTTGTCAAGTATTGAAATGTCAAAAATCAAAAAGAAATGGCAAAGAAAGTGTTCTCAAATGTCAAATGCCAAAGAAATTTGGGGGGAAAACAAAAACAAAAGCAAACTCCCAAAGTGAAACTCAAATACTATCGATCCCTTTATCCATCATATCCATTTTTGTGCATGGTAGAGAGGGGACGACCCTTCTTCTTGTCTAGGCAAGAGGGGGAATTCCGCGATCCTCCAGTGTTTCTAACACCATAGGGAGTCTACTCTTGACAAAAGCATTTAACGATTGAGGACAAAGGTACCCTAGCTTGACACCTTTTGGAGGTGATTTATTGGTATCCTTCTAGGCTTAGTAGTTTGAACAAATTGCATCTATGAAGGATTGTGTGCCCTTGAATTGCTTCCCTTGTAGATAATTTCCGCCACTTAGATGAGGAAAGTGGCTATTCTTTTGTAGATGCATCCATTACTTGATTTTGTGTGCTTAATGTTTGGATGTGTCGCCATTTTGGCAAGACCCACCTTGCCTTGCAAGAAGGCATCCTACCTCATGGTTGTCTTGTTGTGAGTTGAAGGGGCGGAGTGAGACCCGCTAATTGTCTCATATCGGCTATTATTATTAGGTTAGGTTAGTTTTGGTCCTAGTCTTTGTCACCTCTTTACTCGGGACGAGCAAAGGTTCGGTTTGGGGATATTTGATGCGACCATAATTGGCGCATATTTAGCCCCGAATTACCATTGTTTCCATGCTTTTTAGTGCCTATTTGGGTCATTTCTTATCTTTAGATCTTTGTTTTGCATATTCTTTGAGATTTTGATCCCTTGGTAGGAAAGGAGTAAGAATCTTGCATTTTCATGGCAAAACAAGGCTAAATGGATCGTATTCAATGACCAAGCATCAAGGAGAGACAAGACTAGAAGGCCTTTGTACATAGCTAAGTAGAAGATCAATGTTGAGAAAGGATCCTTGAGTCCCCAAGGAAATCCCCAAGGATTCTATGAAGAAAAGGAAAGAAAAGAAGAAGGAATGACGTAGAGAAGAATCCGAACGGATCATCCATGATCCGTCCGTCCGCCCAGCTCAATCCGAGCGTCCTTACCCAGGATCCGCTCGGATCCCCCAGGCCCAATCCGAGCGTCTTCTGCCTTGATCCGCTCGGATCGTCCATGCCCCATCCGTCCGTCTCGACCTCCATCCGCTCGGATCACAAGACAAAGCATGGTTTCGTCCTTCAAGTTACAAAATGGAGACGCCCTTCTCTCATTGAATACCGGAGTCTCCTTGCTCAACTTAAAAAGTGTAATTACTAGTGTAACCCTTAGTTAACCCTAATGCATCCTCCCTAATTTTCACTATAAATACCCCATTAGTCTAATTAGAGGAGCATGTTCTTCTAATCAATAATTAGGGTAGTTAATATCAATCAAATCTCTCTTCAATATTGTAATCAAATATTAATCAAGTTTTAATCCAAGTTTTAGTTCCTTAATCTCTCTCTTGTTCTTACTTTATTTTGGGTAATTGAAGATCATTTGGGTTATTATTGGGAGATTGACAACCTCTCAATCTAGGATTCAAGTACTTCTATTATTCTTGCTTTATTATTGGAATCATTAGTAGGTATAATCTCTTAATCCCTTTTTAATTATTGCTAATTACTTTCATTTATTCATCATGTTTCATTATGTTAGTATGATTGACAACCTTTCTAGCATGATCAATATGATAATGAGTGAGTAGTCTCTTAGCTAGGGTTTAATGGGTGATTAGGGAAACCAACATGGGGAATGATTCATGCTTAAATCAATATGCTTTCATATCTTATTTGCTTGCTTGTTTTGATCTTAATACATGCACATGTTATGTTTGATGAAATGCTAAGCCTATGAATCCTTGCATTTATTATCATCTACTATCTCTTCAACTTGACTTGTAAGACATAACCCAACTCGAGTCTTGTTAGATCATGCATGTGTTAAGTAGGAAAGATTAAGTCGACTTGTAGGTGTTGTACAATCTATGTGATTCGGCTCCGGGACCCAAACTTTCCTAGGATTGTAAGATATAACCCAACTCAATCCATCACAACAATAATTGCTTGCTTATAAATTGAGAACATGTTTGTATGATCATATCCCATGAATCCCCTATGAACCCATGACACCCTAGTGCTTTTAATCAATTGTTTACACCCTTATTCCATTTACCTTGTTAGTTTATTTTCATTGCTATTTTAGTTTAGTAACCTTCTACATCAACCCAACTTGTGACACCCCTAGACACCACTAGTAGCAATAGAAATCTTCGTTTTCAATACCCGTCCCTTGGGATCCGACCTTTACTTGCCTCTTTACTAATTTGTAGAGTTGTTTGTGAAGTATAAATTGTGTTTTGTATCGACCATTGACCAACGACCACAATTACTTAATTTGTGAACTAAATGGCTCCGATCAATAACATCTACTTAAGACTTCCTCTTAAGTTCGCATCCTACTTTAGGATAGTTGCGATTTTACAAAACTCATGCAAGATGATTTTAAAATCCAACTATATCAAATCATATCTGAATACAATGAAGCATTGTTGTTGCGTGCAAAACCCTTCCTACCAACCAACCAAGCTAAATAACCATTTTCAAGTTTATGCTCATTTCGGACTTTTGCGGAGTTGAAACTAGATAAAGCATCTTAATAAGTTACGGGTTTGTTACTTTTAAAAAAATAACATGACTCCTGTCTAATTAGATTTCCAAGAAATAATCACTGATTTTGACCAAGAAGGAACATCTTCCTACGTCTTATTCTCAGTTTGTGGCTCTTGAACATTTTCTCCCACTCTGTCTATAAGAAATAATACTCTTTTCTCTAATAGACAGCATCACGATCCATAAACCCTTTGTTCCCGTGATCACGTAGGAAGAGAGACCACACGTTCATTATCGAAACAAGCTACAATTTATAGGTACCATGCCTAACCATATCACATATGAAATGTAGATGATTGCTTTAATCATGTTTAGTTTTAGTGGATTAAGTAAATACTAGACAAATTGTGATAGAAACTACTTCTAACTTTATAGTAAAGATTCAATCATATCATAATGAAAGTGAACTTGTGATACCATATCACACTTCTTTTGGTGCACATAAATGTCTTCACTTTATTGTTCCCTATTTCAACAAAGCTAAGTTCGTTGGTAAAAGAGATTGTATTCAACCACACACATCAAAGTGTAAATAGGGCGAATATCTTGCTATATTCACAATTCTTTTCTAGAAAGAAGTCATGAATTAATCTTGCTTTGAATACAAGATTCACACATACCAAGAGATTCTCAATCAAATGGTTTGGGACACTAGTCAAAACTAGTCTCTATGGGCAATTTCAATCGAGAATTGAGAAATAATGGGGTTCACCAATTTGAGTTTTATACAATATATATGACATTTATTTTAGTTTGAATATAATTACCTAGATATGTATGGTTTCACCAAAACCTTAATCGTGACATGTAAGGGCATAACACTTGTTTTAATTGCACAATAGTGAAACCCTTTGCGTTTTTCTACAAAAACTTGAATTATATTCTTATTTAGACTTAGTGTACATCATAACAATTATTGAAGTACAATTCTAAATACAAAACAAAAATGAATACACTATAACACTTATATGTCCATTGATGAAATGGCAACTACCCTAGTTCCATTCATGTAAATTACTGAATTTATTCTTGCTAGTCGTCGTACGATAATTCAATGTTAGGATTCTAAGGATTTAAAACCCTCGGATTGTGTTATGAACACATCCTCCTCTAAATACCCATTTAGAAAGGTGGTTTTTGACATCCTTTTGCCATATTTCATAATCATGAAATGTGGTATTTTCTAACATTGTTCACAAATTTGTATCAAATACTCATGACGTGATAATTTGCAAGAAGGATTTGTCAATGTCATACATATTCAAGAAGGAATATGTTGGTGTCACACGACGAACTTCCTTGATCTTTACTTATTAGGGATTTGTCTCTATTTTAGTGTCTAACACCTTCTCTTTCGAGCCTAGTTCTATCCTTAACAATTAAGACAGATACTTTACTTCTTATTGCTCCCTCTTTCTTCAAGAATTTCTACTTGATAAAGACTTATCTTCACATATAAATTCCTAGTTAATTCTTCACAAGAATTACTTTTAAAGTGGTATTTGGTTAATCAAATCAATTTTATATTGTCATGTGCTTAACAACTTAACTGTTTGATGACAAGTGATTGGTTTGAGCAATAAGACTTTTGAACCATGGATGCATAGAAGATATTATCAAAACATATTTTGATCAAGTACAACTACTATTCATATTCTTCCGAAGAGAATATAGGTATGTAAGGAATTTTAAGATGTTAATCTTATAGTTGCATAGGACGATTCCTATCAAGTTCTATGGAATAGAACGATTCCTATGGATCTAGTCCACAACCTAAGATACGGTTCATTTTAGAAAGAGATTCTATTTGTCGTAAGTAATAGTGGTTTAGCGGAGACTCGTGTTACAATCGAATTGATATCATATATGTGTAGGAGCGATAATAAAGAACAACATAAAACAACGAAATAGTGGGAAAATAAAACATTCATCGTTATATAAAAACATTTAAGAATGTTTTAGCATTTATATAGTGACCTCTACCCAACTATTATAAATGATACCGAGATCCAAATTCATATCAATTTGGGCACGGTAAGCCGATTCATCTATAATCAATATAACTCGGTGGATTAACTCTTTAATCGATTCTACTTCTAGAACTCTCAGTCGATAAAACTACTTTAATATTTATCTTTAGCCTGGAACACATGCGACTACGGTCATGAATACTTCCGTTGAGCTCAATCCAAATTTCGATGTAGTAACAATTTACCACCCACTTACCCAACGTAACAAGTTTAGCACCCCGGTGAGTCGAGCCTACTTCCTTGTGAAATTGGGATTCGTGTTTCTACTATTTGGTAAGGCTAATTCTCAATTATTATTTAGTGAGAGGTCTTGTCAATTTATTATCTATCTCGTTTCAAGTGAAATAAAGCGGTGAACTACAATAATTATAATTGACACGGTCGATGACTCGATTAAAATAATATGCATGTGTAGTTATGGCGATTTGGCTATGCATGCAAACATATAAAACAAATGCAAAGCAAAGCAATAAAATCCTAATATGGCCTTCCTAAAATAGTAAATCTAATAAACTATTTACAAACTCGGAAACCAACTCCACTGGTTCCTTGAACTTCATTTGGCACGCACTCCAAGGCAACTTCTTTGTCGGAACGCCTTCTAGAATGGCAACGTCTTCAAGGAACTCCGGGATAAATAAATTACAAAGCTTTTCTATTATAAATTCTAAAAAGAAAAAATAAAAATAAAAAATAAAAGTGATACGAGATCACATTAAAGTACAACCGAATCGGTAATCCCTTACATTACGGGTAATATCGATTAAAACTAAGGTCATACTAAGTACAAATACATAATTCAAAATTATATAAAATTAAAATATGACATTCATAAAAATGCATCATTAATATATGTATAAAACATGCCATGTGATGTGTCCAATCGCCCTATTTAAGCTAATATCATATATTCGGTCCGGTTTTATGGATAATTGTGACTATTAATTTATTAAAATCACACAATATTACATAAATCAAATCTATTTCCAATTTAATTACCCCAACATTCTTAGAACTCAAAAATTTAGTCTTCACTAAATATTTGACAATAATTCAACTTGATATTTTATTATTGCTCTTTAAACACTATTATTCATAATAATAAGGAAATAATTCCCAAAAAGTCATAAAAATTCGAAAATTTCAAAATCATAATTTCGTATATTCTGGAAAATTCCCAACATTCCAAAATTTTAATAAAAAATTACCCATAGAATATTTTAATTTATTTCACAAATAAATCGCATAATACACAACTTTACCCTTTTAATTCCAAATTAAACATAAAATTATGTAAAAATCATAATTTAAAATTTTGAATATTCTATATAAATTTCCAGAACTTGGAAATGACAAATTTTTAAGTCCAAAAAACTAATTTTATATTAATGACTATTAAAGTTGTTATTTATCGATTTTTATCACATGAAAATTAATAACCACTTAAATCAAAAGAAATTTGACATGTAACTTAAGATCTGATGTTTATATCATATATATAACTTTGGAAAAAGATTTCATGCCATAAAATTTATTTTAGCTATATTTGCCAAAATAGTCACTATTTATGTGATTTTTACATCTAAAAATCATAAATCATGTAAAATAAAACCATTTTACTTCAAAATTTACGTACAGAGTGTAAATATTACATGTGACAACATACTAAAATTTCATGGGCAGAAACGAAGTTTAACTATATTTGACAAAAATACCTCTATTTAATCAATTTTTATCATGTAAAAATCATAAATCATGCAATATAAAACACTTTTATACGAAATTTTACATACAATAAGTAAAATATGCATGTGAGTTCGTATAAAAATTTTAAGGTCAGAATCATAGTCAAACTAATTTTAGTATTTTAAGTGTCATTTTATTCAATAAAATGTAATAAAAATACTAAAAATCATATTAAAGAGCAATAAGATACCATAAATCATCAAAATGACCTAAAATCAATTTAGGACGGAATGTTTAACATGCAAAAATTTTGTGGTCTTTATCATCATAAATCACAAAATACAAGTTTTATATGTTAACATTTTAACTCGGAAAAAACAAAAACCGATTATGCATGCAACAACCTTTGCTCTGATACCAATTGTAAGATTCATTAATCTCTTATTAGACATTTCTAATAACTTAATAAATTCTAGTTTAGTCATAAACTAATAAGATCTTATGCATGCATAACAATATAATGCAAAGTAAGAAGAAAACCGATCTACTTACAATAAGGGCCGAAATGGATATACTAATTGAACTCCTTCCAAATTAGTCTTCTTTAATAAAATCCAAATGCTCCAAGAAAACCCTTAGATCCAATGGTAGGATCTACTCCTCAAGGATTTGTACCAAGATAATCACTCTTAATACATATACAAATTTAGATACTAGAAATTAGTATATATGCCCTTAAAAATAATACTCCCTCATATTCTAAATAACTCTCCCCCTTTCCTTATTCATCTATTCACAATACTCTCCCCCTTTCCATATTTAGTAAAGTTTTATACTTATTTTAATCACCTCACCACACAACAATACCCCCACAATATCATACTTTATCTTATTTTAATCACCTTCCTCCACAACAATACTTATTTTAATCACCTCACACCACAATAATACCCCATAATACCTTTCCTCTCGCCAATTACCTCACCCTACCACAATAATTTAGCTTATTTAATTCAAACACCCTTAATTTCCGTATCACATTCCAATGAGGAGAGTTATTCAGAATAGGAGGGAGTAACTAATATTATTGCTTACTACCTCTATTAATGGTGGAATAATATTAGAGATTTTGAACAAATTATTCATAAAACCATTTTTATGTGAGAGAGGATGATAGAATATAAGAGAGATAAGCATAAGTTTTTCTACCCAAGATAAATGAGAACCAATGTTCTCATATAGAGAAGAGGGAGCCGGTTTTGGCTCTTGTTGGGAGCCAAAATTGTTCTTCTCAATTTGCTTGTTGTCTTCACAAGAAAGGCTAGGTGTAGGTCTAGTTTAGGGTAGTCATGATGGTGTTTCTCAATTAAAAAACAATAAACCATAAAACCATAAACAACCTACTTAAAACCGGCATTCATATGTCAAATGGACTCCATTTTATCTTTTGTAATTTGTCATTTGTAATTTGTGTGACATATGACAAGTAATATGTCATTAGGCATAATAATGCATATTTAACAAATTAAATATCATTATATATTTAAATAAATTACATTTAACAAATTAACAAGTAATTCACAATTATATATAAATAAAATGGGTCACATTAAGTCTACATAATATAATCTACAACATCTTGTAATTATAATTAACTAATTACTCTCATCTCAAATGTTTCACAAACATTAATTAATTTTAGTAATATAACAAAATTAATTACTAAATTGAATCTTATTTAATCAAATTACAATAAGATATAAAACTCTCTCTTATAAATAAAATTTGTTCAATTTAAGGAATTAATTCACTTGTATCAACATACAATTAATTAATTAAACAATTAAGTGTGTTACCCTAGAGGTATGACCTTAAGGGATCAACTGATCACCACCGTCATACGACAGTAATGTCAAACTCTAGTGAGCCAATCATTACCGATTAATGTGGATCAGTTGACAATAAAATATTACTTTCCCTCATGCATTCTTATTATGAGATTTAAACATGTGATCGCATTATTGTCGAGGACACTTACTCCAACAATTAAGGCCCCAACCGGTAATCCACACCGCCAATGGGGGGGCACAGCCTTTCCCTCCTAAGTCCCGCTCATCAATACCGAGCGCAAACTCATGTTCCTTAATGTGCACATCCCCTTTTGTGGCGGGTTCCTCAAAGGGCGAATCAAGGGCGTGAAGTCACTCTCGCAAGTGACTCCACTCAGCCAATGGTGCACCTCACGAACCAGAGACAAACATAAAACAACCAACTACAACTAATCCACACTACCAACCACAATACCAATCCAATCAGGCACTACAATCAACATACTAAACAACCAACAGTACTGAGTAGGAAAACCTACCTTTAGCAATCCGCAGCAATACCGCATACTACCATAAGATGACAAGCAACCACCATAACCACCTATTACAAACAGTATGATAACTCTATTACTACTACCACAACCATAACCAAAACTAGGGAAGACGATGATGATGATGATGACATACCTATATATAGCGTTCCGGCGACAAGACCGCTACCTGACTCATGCTTCCCATCCTCATGGTGTCTCAACTCACAAAGGGCTCCAAAAGGACGAATATGGGTGAAGAAGAGAGATGTGACGGTAGTTAAGTTTAGGAGAAATGAAATGAAATGATTTCGGTTTCACGATTCCTCGATTTATATTTTACCGCTGAACTCCAGTCACTCGATCGAGTATGGGACTTACTCGATCGAGAGGCCTCTACTCGATCGAGTCACTGAGCTACTCGATTGAGTAGCCCCCGCTAGATCGAGCTTCCTAAACTCCAAGGGTTACTATGTCACAAGGTTGAACTCGTAAGGCTTCCAAAGGTCTAGATATATGTCTAAGGTCAATCAACGGTTCCCTAACAGGGCGGGTATTACATGCGTATCGTACCCAATTAAACTTGTTCTCGGACGAAATAAAAAACAGGGGCAAGGTGCTTCATCCTTGAGTGAAATATGGGATTGGTAGATTAATTTGTTGCTCCAAGATTATCAGAAAAAAAAATGACTGGTGAGATGGATAACGAGAGATTAAGCTCGGAAAAGAAAGACTTTAGCCATAGGACTTCAGAGGTAGTGTCGGCTATGGCTCTGAATTCACCTTCAGTGGAGGAACGAGAGAGCACGTTGCTTCTTAGACGACTATGAAATCGGATTTTGTCCAAGAAATACAACATAACCAGTGGTGGAAATATAATCATCGTGATTGCCACCCAAATCCGCATCGCAAAAGCCATGAAGATTGAATAGAGAATTTCGTTTTAGATGAATGCCATGATGAATTGTTCCCTTTAAAAAACGTAACAGCCTCTTTAGAGTAGTCCAGTGAGCGGAGGT
This sequence comes from Silene latifolia, assembly GCF_048544455.1. Taxonomy (NCBI): domain Eukaryota; kingdom Viridiplantae; phylum Streptophyta; class Magnoliopsida; order Caryophyllales; family Caryophyllaceae; genus Silene; species Silene latifolia. Next base: position 56,416,389 of record NC_133536.1, read on the forward strand.
CGGATGCTTAAGAAATTGATCAAGCTTATTAACCGGGTAAGCAATATAAGGCCTCGTGAGCGAAAGATACTATAAACTACCAACAATAGCACGATAGTTGGTCTCATCCATAATAAGTTGATTGTCTGTCGTGTCAGAGGCGGATATGAGAGCATAGGCGTTGCGGATGGGTTACAATCCAGCATATTGTGACGAGTAAGAACATCGGAAATATACTTGGACTGATTAACTTGTACGCCTGACGCTGTTGGATTAGCTTCAATACCTAAGAAATAAGAGAGAAGACCAAGGTTTTTAAGGGCAAAACGATTAGAGATAGCAAGGATAAAATTGTTAAATTCAATCGTCGATGGGCCTATAACAACAATATCGTCAACATAAACAAGAGCATATAGACGGATGTTAGCACGGTCATAAATAAATAATGATGGGTCGGAAATAGAATTTCTAAAACCATAAGAAACAAAATAGTTTTTAAGATCGGTATACCAAGCACAGGGGGCTTGTTTTAAACCATAAATCGCTTTGCTAGGCTTTCAAATATGATTTGGAAACTCGGGATTGGCAAAGCCAGGTGGTTGAATCATGTAAACATTCTCGTTTAATATATCTTGGAGGAAGGCATTATTTATATCAATCTGACGAAGCGACCAACCATGAGTGATGGTAAGGGAGAGGATAAGGCGAATGGTAGTAGGCTTAATGACAGGACTAAAGGTGTCGGAATAATCAAGGTCAGGTCGTTGGTGAAAGCCTTTAGCAACAAAGCAGGCTTTATGTTGCTTGAGACTTCCGTCGGGATTATATTTGATACGAAAAACCCACTTGCAACCAATGATATTAGGGGCAGAATCAGGGGAGACAACTGTCCATGTATTATTGCGAGAAAGGGCATCTAATTTGGCTTGCATCGCAGTGCGCCACAACGGGTCAATAAGTGTTTGCTTAATAGTGAAGGGAACAAAGGTGGATTTTAGGGTAGAGATACTGGAGGTAGATTTGGCATATCGCGGGTTTGGTTTAGGGATATTGTGAGAAAGACGGGTGGCTGGTCAAGGAGGAGGGGAGGTAGGGGAGGCGGTGAGGGAGAGGCAGAGGGAGTGATAGGGTTTCGGGTTGAGCAGAGGCAGAGGCAGAAACAGAGGTGTCGGGTTGCACTGTAGTGTTGGTAGAGGTGTCAGGTGAGGAAGCGTGAGGGAGGGAATTGTTGTGTGTGGACTGAGGAGAGGTAATGGGCAGATGAACAGGTGGGGTGGGAAATAGGAGATGAAGCATGAGAGGGCACCAATCCCAGGAGGTTAATGAGGCAGAAGGAGTGGATGATTTCATAAGAGAAGTATACGGGAATTCGTCGTCAATAAACCTTACATGACGGGAAACATAGACACGAGACGTAAGTGAATCAATGCAAAGATACGCACCTTGAGTTGAAGAATATCCAACAAAGATGCATTGGACAAAGCGGGGTTGTAATTTATGAGTGGTATACGAACGGAGCCAAGCAAAACATAGACAATCGAAATTATGAAGTTTGGAAATATTTGGGTCACGCTGAAATTTAGTGTATGGAGAATTATTTAAGAGAGACGGAGTTGGGAGGTGGTTTATAAGATAAGTAGCTGTAGCGAAGGCGTAAGGCCAGAGGGAGGTCGGGAGTTGGGCATGGGTAATTAATGAGAGACCAGTTTCAACGATATGCCGATGATGACGCCCAGCAAAACCGTTATGCTCGGATGTATGTGGTGGAGACGTTAAATGGGTAATGCCATTAAAATTGAGATGGACTGTAAATTTTGTGAATTCGCAATTGTTGTCGGAATAGAATTGTTTAATTGGTTTATTAAAGAATTTTTCAACAATGGCTCGGAATTTGAGGAACATAGCTTCAGTGTCGGATTTTCGTTTTAAAGGATAAAACCAAATAAAATGTGTGAAATGGTCGACAAAAATAACATAATATTTAAAGGAATCGTTAGACACGGCATGAGAGGTCCATAAGTCGGAAAATATGAGACCAAGAGGAGCAGTAGAACAAAGTGTAGACTGACTGAATGGAAGTTTGTGGCTCTTATTCAAATGGCAAGCAATACATTGATCGGAAAGGGAAATACGTAAATTAAATTTGGAATTAAAAATTTGCAAGACTTTGTTGGAAGGATGGCCAAGTCGATGGTGCCACAACGCTTGACATGGAGCTATGGCTAGATGGAATTTAGGCGGATTGGGAGACCATATATATAGACCCGTCAATAAGTGGACCTTGAAGAAGCATCGTTCCCGTCGGGATTGCCTTAACACAAAAATAAGTAGGTGAGAAAATTGCATAGGCATTATTGTCGGAGCAAAATTGAGAAACGAATGATAATTTTTGAGAAATTGAAGGAACAACAAGAACCTTATTGAATTGAAGAGATAAATAATTAGAGGAGAAGGAGAAAGAACCAGAATGTGTTATGGCAAGAGCAGAACCATCCCCAATGACCAGGTTATCGGGACCTTCGTATGGTTGATGGAGCGATAAAGTGTTGAGGTCGTTTGTAATATGATGGGACGCACCACTAACGACAGTCCAGGTGTGTGACGGTTGTGGTGTTTGATGTGTCACAATGTGAGCCTGAGAAGGAGGACCACGTGGTTTGCTGGTAGGGAAGACAGCATTCGGGTATCGTTGTTGGAGAATATAGTAGTCAGATGCGACATGACCTGGAGTATCGCAAAAGTGACAGCGGCCTTTATAGGGTTTAGTATAGACGGGTGGGTTAGAAGCATTGGTATTATTGGCATTGTATTTGGATGATTTGGAATTTAGGAGGGAGTACGGGTTTGATAATTGGTGCGGGTATTGTTGGAGCGATAAGAAGCAGCATTGGCAGATGGAGTGAAGTGTGAACAGGCAGGGGAATTCTTCAAGCGGAGTTCGTGTTGTATTAATTTTTCATGAAGAGCTTCGAATGAAATGGACGTATCGCGAGCATGGACCGCCTCAATAACAACACCATACTTGTCTTGGTTTAATCCGTTGAGAATCTTGTTGGTAATCTCATCGACATCCATCGGATGCTCAAGTAGAGCAAGGTCATCGATACATGCTTTAATGGCCGTCATGTAATCAGTGATGGACATGTCATCAGAGTTTGAGATGTTCTCAAGGCGGTCATTAATATGATGACGATGCCCGCGAGAGGAGTTAGCAAAGGTGCGAGAAAAATTAGTCCAAGCCGCGTGTGACATGGCATCGTTAACAATAAGGGCAGAAATAGGTGGCGATAAGGTACCCGTAAGAGCACCAAGGATGAGCTGGTCCAGCCTATACAATGTGGAATAGGCTGGATTCGGGTTAGTGGTGGTGGCATTTTCGGGTGGGACGGGATGGAGAATGATTGTTTTTGGCGGTGGAGAAGCGGTTCTATCAAGATAATTGAAGAGTACAAGTCCGTACATAATAGCATAGACTTGAAACCTCCATTGATGGTAGGTAACGGTGTCCTTCAATTGGATGCAATGGGTGAAGGTAACCAAGGTGAGGGGAACAACGGGTTTGGCAGAGTTGGCGAGTTAGAGTTGGTGGGAGGCTATGGTGGTCGAATCGAAAGAGAGACGGAAACGAGAAGAAGATGTGAAAAAGAAGGGCGTTTTGCGAATTATGATCGTGAGGATCAGTAGACTCGTGATATCATGTGAAGAATAAGATAGTTTGAATTGTATTGATAATTTATAATGGGTATTGCTTTTTCACATACGACTTTTACTCTTTCACATACGTAATTTACAATGTTATCCTTGTCATTTCTTCATTCCTTTACCCAATCAATTTTTTTCTTCCTTCCTTCATCTCCCTTCACCATTAAATCACCACCACCCATCTCCATTAACCACCACACAACTCCATTAACCACCACCACGCCGGAAACCCATTACTCCGGCCGACCCCATGCCTGCCGACCTCGGCCAGCCACCTCTCTGCCACGGGCTCCCCTCCTCCCGCGACTGCCGGCACTCCCCTCCCCATCCCTCGCACTCCCCTTCTCTGCTCCGACCACCATTCCCTGTTTCGACCACTGCCCCTCCCCGCACTCCCCATCCCCCTCAATCCCCTTGTTTGCTCTAACAACCATTCCCTGCTCCGACACTCCCCTTCCCCCGCACTCCCCTTCTCTACTCCGACCACCATCGTCCACCATACCCTGCTCAAAACACCACCGTCTAACAAACAAACCACCTTGCCTTCCGCCATCAACGTAATTGAAGACCTTTTAGTATGATTATAAACCCTAATTTTAGGACAAAATAATTAATAAATAATAAAGAAGTTTTAATAATTGCTAAACAAATTATTATTACTTCATTAATTGAAGAATTTGAAGAATTATATTCCATTGTTCGAGTTTTAGAAGAAATATGTTTTAATTTTAGGGAAGATGGTACATAAAAAACCTAATTTTTTTAGATTTAGGAAAAGGGTAGAGTATGGAAACTTTATGAAAAAATGTATGTGAAAAGGTAAAAGCCGTATGTGAAAAAGTAACATCGTTTATAATAGTTTACATAAGGTACATATATATAGTAAGTAGCTGATAACAAAATCCTAAATACTCCCTCTGTACCACACCAAAGGTAACACTTACTATAAACGGACATATCACACCAAAGGTAACATTCCTTATTTGACCCACAACATTACCAAGCTATCCTTATACCCATTTGATATTTACACAAAATGTTATTACATACCCCCAACTACCAACCCACAATTACATACTCCACCTATTTTTTCCCTCTTTACCCTTATTTTTTCCACCTTTTCTTAAATAATCTATTTTTTCCTACGTTATCTTTGGTGTGGTACGGAGGGAGTATAAGCTAACAATACCTAACAAGGAATTACACAAGGACTAAATAACAAACGAGAATAAATAGGAGAAGATTGGACTATTGCCTTGAGTTTGTTGCAGCGTTGGATAAGCTTTGACTCGGTTTTGATTGTGACGATTTTATATCCTTAACAGAAACATGTTTAATTTTCAGCAGCTAGTCTTGCTTGTGACGGGCTAATCCCGTCACAAGCTTGTGACCTCTCACAAAAAGGGAGAGGGGACAAGGTGGGGAACCCCCCCATGTGCTTCCCACTCATCTCTCAATGGACATTTTGTGAGAGGAAACGGTATCCGTCACAAGCTTGTGACGGATATCGCCGTCACAAATGAGAATTTGTGAATTTTAAGGCATTGGCAACGAAGATGGCACCCAATACACGAGTAAACTGTATCGCCTCAGGATTTGTACCTACTCACTTTTCTGAAATATTCCTAAACACTGGGACAGTAGTAAGTACACGTATTGGACTATTACAAAAACACAAATTACATTGTCATACATGTAGGCGGTATGACTATAAGACGGATAATGAACAGATAAACTTACAAAACTTGAAGAGAATCGTGACGTGATAGAATCAGTGCCCTAAAGTTGAATTTGTCCCGCTCGATACACACGACCTCTTAGCAACCAACTTCCCAGTGTTACACGACTTCCGAGTCTAAGGTGTACGACAAATACTCGGATTGAGAATTACTAACAGAACGTTGCCAAAATCAGCTATGAAAGATAAGTATTATGGAAGGACTAGATGTGAAAATGTGTTGTGTCTTTTTTTCTGTGGTAGAGTTGGGGTTTATATAGTAGTGAAATGGGTATCGTAAATCACTAGTATCGTAAAATGGTAATTTTAGGATACTACACAATCAATGTGGAAAATCTCATAAATTAAGTATGGGACAATGTACAATCAATTTGGAAAACTATCATCAATAAATTGGGAATTACAATTTGCTTCTTTTGAAACACTAACTTCAACAATCCCCCACATGATTCAAAAGAAGAGAAAAGGAATAGCTGGTGTAAGGCAACAGAACGTAAATCTTAATATGACAATGTTCCTGAGGAATTAATTGTCACCAAGTGCATACAATTACCTGCTACAGCCGTATCGAGTTGCTCTCGGCATTGGACTCTCCACGGTAGTTTGTAACGGATAATTGCGCACAAACCTGCATTCAAATATGTGTTCGTCCTCGCGAAATGTTATAAAAGGTGCCCCTCACATGCCTGGGATCTCCTGAACGCTCTAGAGGTCCTAAAGCCTAAAAACCTCATAGGGGGTAGGGCATTTCCCCAACATTCACATAGGTAAGTCCATCAGGTTTGAATGTCACAAACCATCCTTAAACAAGGACTATGGACTTATTAAGATCATAGCTCAACCTTCCTCACATGACAGAAATAGCTCAATAGATGGAAAGAATACTACATCACTTTTATTAAAATAGGAACTAGTTTTGTTACCCGTGAAAATCACGGATTATCTCTAGAAAAATTAAAAATTTAGATAATTGACTTTTTTTGTGAATATCAAATAAAATCGGAATTTATTTCATCATTGATACATATTCCTATTCTTTAATTTTGATCATTATCTAATAAAAATTCATAAATTTTAGAATTTGATTATGTACGAATTAGAAAACTTTAAAACCAAATTGAAATATTGAAATTGTTAGTTGTATAAAAAAGTGAATTTACCTGTGGAGTGTGCTTTAAGGATGTATGCTTGGCAAAATGAGATGCCTAGTAAGGAAATGATGAGTTCTTTTGTTAGCTAAGAGTGATGATGTATTAGCTTTGCTTTGTAATTGGTTTATTTGATTAATAAGAGTTAACCTTTTACAAGAAAAAGAAAAAAAGAGTTAGCCACTAACCAAACGACTTCACCACAAGGTCTTCCTTTCGTACCGCCTACGAAACAAAATAAAACAAAAAACAATACAAAAATTAGTAATTCGTCATTCCAAATTCAAATTAAAGAAAATAATGCAAATTTTTACCATCCCCAAATGATTGTTTTGGAGGAAAACAAATGAGACGATCTTAAATAGGAGAGGCTAAATAATGCTAATTTGGAAGTTAAATGATGTACACTAAAATTAATGTTCACAAACTTTAAATGACATAAATATTAATTAGGAAAAAAAAACAAAAGCATTCAAAGGTTGTATATAATGGGTTGCTTTATATAATCTTTATGGTGGTAGGAATTATTGCAAAATTAGTATGAGAGTTAAATGGAGTAACGGTTAGGCTAGGGTAGGGAATAAGAAGAGACTTATGAGAAAATTCGACGATGCCTTTAAGAAAATCATTGGACTTATGTGAAAATTATCGTGGGTTGAACTTAAATAATGGTTGAATATAAAATGCCATAATTTTACATTTAAGAATATTATTAAGCTATTCATTTATTTTGGTTTTCATGTTTGTGTAATTTTAAATAAATAAATAAATGTATAAATTTTATGAGCTATATTACTATGAAAACTGTTAATCGATTCACTAACAATGTTTTTATTATAAAATGAGAATTTTAATTTTAAATTAAGATATTTTGATGTGAATTTTGGTAAGTTACATCTTTTATTTTTTTGAATTTTTTTAATTTAACCATGAAATATAGTTTGTAATTTGGAAGTTCATGAGTAATAGTTCTTAAATGGAGGATTAGTGAATGAAAACTATTGTAGGTTTAGTAGCCATTATAAACTATTGATTACTATCTTTTAATTTGCCTTTTCATTTATTTTTGAGTTATAAGAATTATTAAATAAGATAATTCATTAGTGAGGAGCTCAAGAGGTAAAACAAATAGGAAAAAATGTTAATGAAAATTACTATTATTATTATTGATCTTAAATAGTATATGAAATAAAATGTCATACATTTACTTTTAAGAATATTAATAAACTTCACAATTATTATTTTTTTATTAAAAGCGTTTATATAACGATCTTAAATAAATAGATGTAGGTGTAAATTTTAAGTGGTACAATTTCAGGAAAGTTAAGTTTAACTTTTTACCTAAAAAAAATATATACCATTTTCAACCAATATTTCATCATATGAAAATAAATTAAAAAAAAAAACTATGAAGAACTTTAATCAATTCATTAACATGTTTTATTACAAAACATTCAATTAAAATAAGTCTGCGTGGAGAATGATTGGGTAGGCGTGTGTCAATCTTAACCAAGGTGCCAATGTGAATGTCTATGTGGCTTTTCCACATCCTACGTGGTTTTTCTACATCCTACGTGGCTTTGTCTAATTGGCATTTTTTAGGATGCCTTTTAATAATATTTATAGATAGATGATAGTAGTATTACAACATGAGATCCTCGTGACTTCATTTGACCCATTGAACTTGGTAAACCCAAGTGGGGGATCCCCGTCACGATTCACTCCCAATAGGCTTTAAACCCATTCTTCGTGCTGACTTCAGCACTAATTTTCTGCAGAGGCCTTTCTTGAGAGGATCCGCAATATTCCTCTCCGATTTTACATAATCTAGTGATATCACATTGTGTAAAGGATCTCAATATCCACTTACCATTCACAGCCTTTGTGAACCCATTATCCGATCAAATTATCCATCAGGCATCACTCTTGATAATCTGCCAAAAAACTTGATGCTTCAGATTATGATGCATGCAATTAATGGAGTTAAAAATATTCCCACAAAGGAATACAACCACTTAGTCATTCAGCTTTTTATTCTACAAATTCTTCACAATATATTCATACTCCATTACGTATTCAACAATGCAATTATGCTTATAGATTTATAGTAGATTACTCCCTCCGTCCCGGTCATTTGTTGTCCTTTTCCATTTTTTGGTGTCTCAATCAATTGTTGTCCTTTTTATTTTAAGAATGAACTTGATGAACAATTTAATCATCCACACTCAATTAGTTTCACATGTCATTTAATAATTGGCCCCCTCCACTTTCCTTAGTCTTTGTGCCAAAACCAAAGGACAACAATTGACCGAGACGTATGGAGTATTAGTTATCCCATATTGTATGCATACATAGATTTTACACAAAAATATTTGAATTTTTTTTTATCCTTTATGTTCTGAGTTTCTGATTGAAATAACTATTTATAGAGAAAGATGATTGAAGATGAGACTCCACTAAAGAGGTATGGAAGCACGGAAGACATGGCCGCAGCTGCCGCCTTTTTAGCATCTGATGAAGCCTCTTATATCACCGGAGAGACTCCACTAAAGAGGTATAGAGTTTGAACAGAATAAAATATCAGGTGATTCAGGTGAGTCAGTAATTGTCAAGTATATGACGAGCTTTCCAATCACAAGAATATGCTTATGATTTCCTTCCACCACACCATTTTATGAAAAATACTATGTTCATTGTTTATCATCAAATTCAAGACCATTGTTGGATCTTATTACCTTAACTTTTATCCCAAACTGAGTTTTACCAATTTCACAAACAGACCGTCTTGCTTGTAACCGTCATAAGCTTGCGACCTCTCACAACCTCTCTCCCACTTGTTCTCCCACTTACTCCTTGTGAAAGGTCACAAGCCGGGCACCAATACTAATATCTTATAGAATATTATGATACCACATAATATCTTCCTTATTTTATTTTCCTAAATCTAATAATATATTCTAGTATCTCTAACAAAAAGTTATAAATATATGTTGAAAAAAGTGATCAAAATAGCATTATGAAGAACGCGTAAAGTCAAATCGGAAGTACAAATGTGAAGGGACTAGGGAGGGAGGACAACAACTACTTGCACTAAGAAAATCTTACCTATCAATCTATATAAACAAATACCGAACAAAGTTGAACGACTTGTGAAATTGTTATTAAAAAAGTGAGAATCTTTCTATTAATAGCAGGGTTGTATTAGAACGTGCATTTTTCAAACAATTCACAAAAAAGAGAAAAATGGAGAAGATAGGAAAGAGATACGTAGGTAAGGTGGTAATAATAACAGGATCAACTCAAGGTATTGGTTATAGCATTGCCGAGCGTCTTGGCTTTGAAGGCGCTTCTGTTGTCATCTCTTCTCGTAAGCAGGTTCGTTCCCCTTACATATCGCTCATTTTTTTTATGACTCGAAACTCACCTGAAAACAAATTTACCTTATATTCTCTACATATTAGTCTGAGAATTTTCGACCAGATTAATATATTGTGCTTAATCATACACCTTGTATTACGGAGTACGTAGTACCTCCTTTGTTCCAGTTATAATTTTCTCTTTTAATTTTTTTTGAAGTAATTTGTTAATTAGTCTTTTTACTCTATTATTTAATGCAGAAAAATGTAGATGAAGCAAGTGAGAAGCTAAAGAGTAAAGGGATTCAAGTGTTGGGTGTAGTTTGTCATGTCTCGAGTGAACCTCAAAGGAAAAATCTCATATACCAAACTATTCAGGTAATCACATATAGATAATACTCTCTCCAATTTCATTTATTGTTCCTCTTTTTTTTTCTATCCATTTTTTTATTATTTCCTCTTTTCTTTTTTGGACAACTTATGTGGTTAAAAATCAATTTAATGTGGGCTTATCTGTATTGTGTGGTATGAATTGATTCCCTTATTTCTTATGCCAAAAAGAAAGGGAACAATAAATGAAATTAAAGGAAGTATCGTCCCAGTTATTTGTTTATCTATTTTAATTTAGGGTGTTTCACCCAATTAATTACCTATTTATTCTCGAAAAGTTTTAAATTAATAATTTAATCTTTCAAATTTAATTTGGTCTATTTCTCATCAAATGAGAGTAGAGCGGGGTGAGTACTTGTAAAAGTAACCTATCAATGCCAATATGCATGTTGCTAACATGGCTTAGAGAAACTCCAATGGTTCCATATAAGGACTTGCTTGCAATTATTATAAATTATCAAGCATGTTGCTTACCATTTAAGTATAAAAATATGTTACCGCTTGTAAGCCGATGTAGCTTTGTCAAGCTACGTAGCTTGAAATAAAATAAGTAACTACAAAATAATAAAATAATTTATATTACAATATTTATATGTTACGTGGGGCCATTTAAGCTACATCTATCGTAGTATGCCATTGGAGGATGTTAGAGCATCTTCAATGGTTCTCTATAAGGACCTGCTTGCAATTTTTGCAAAATAATAAGCATGTAGCTTACCATTGGAGATGGAAAAGTGAGATGTAGCTTGCAAGCATGGTAGCTCTACCAAGCTACATGCTTGCTTTAGGAAAAAAAATAAAAGGTAAATTTTCATTGGATGAAAGCAAGTATGTGAGACTCATACAAGCTACATATATTGTAGTTTACCATGCATTAAAGCGGTATGTTGCCGAAAAACCAAATAGCTTTAAAAATCGATATGACAAACCAAGCTACAATGCATTGTAGCTGACCATTGGAGATGCTCTTATAGCTTGAAAGTATTATTGCTTAGAAAAATAATGGCATAAGGCAAACTACAAAGTTTTGTAGTTTATCATTGGAGTTGCTCTAAGTACTTCCAAGACCAACAATATTTTATTACGGAGTTGTTGAAAGAGGATTAAAAAATAAGATTATTTAACGTTCTATTATTATTGTTGTTAGTCACTTACTGCTCTCCATCAGCCAAATTTGCCCGCTATCATTTTACTTTGTTTACCTATTCAATTTTATTTATTTACCTTTTTTATATTTAGAATATTTTTAAAGGTAATTTGATAACCAAATAACCTAGTATCCACTTATTATTCAATAACACCATCTATAAATAGTTTCCTCCCCTTTTCTTTGTCTTTATATCAAAACCAAAGATAAACAAATGACCGGGCGACGGAAGGAGTAATACTTAATTAAGTGTGTAAAAGCTTTACTCCCTCCGTCCCGGTCATTTATTATCTTTTTTCATTTTGGGGTGTCTCAGTCATTTGTTGTCCTTTCTATTTTAAGATTGAATTTGATGAGTAATTTGATTATTCACACTCAATTTATTGCACTTGTCATTTAGTGCCCAAACCAAAGGACAACAAATAACTAAGACGGATGAAGTATTATTTTGTTGTGAAATGAATGAAGAGTTCGATGTTTGATGGTAATATACTAATATGTAGAGATTAATAATAAAATAAAGCATCCATAGGTAGAATTTCACCATGCATAATAAAGTTGGGGTGTTGGTGACAGAAATACGGGAAAGTGGACGTGATTGTAATAAATGCAGCAGTGAATCCGACACCGGATACAATTTTAAACACGAAAGAAGCTGCCATTGATAAATTATGGGATGTCAATGTCAAGGCGTCTGTGCTTCTCATCCAGGCAAGTTCTTTATCAATCTCAAATTTACCCAATATCTTCCACATTCAAAGCAAAAACTTTATATGTTTCTGTTTAATCCCTTTGCTTTGTTTGATTAATAAATCTCCTTTAAGACGGTTGATCACTTTTCGTCTTAAGCTGAAGACGGAGTAATGTGACTCATTTACAATAAACTTTTACTCTTTTTTATGATAAAAAGCTAAACGAACAGTTTTCTGAGCTGTAATATTTTGTGTTAAAATGGCGATATTTACCCTGTCTCCAGTGAGAATTTGCGTTGTTTCTCCTTTCCTTCCTAAAATGTTCAAACAAATTAATATCCCTACACTGTAAAAGTTTGATGATCGCATTAACGATTTAACGTTGACCAGCTTTTCAAACTATATACATCAATTACAATGGCTTGATATTAATATTGCCAAATGAGAGAGGCCGGTTATACATAAACTAAGCGATTAATTTAGTTTTAAAATGAAGGTAAACGTGGTGCTAAAGATAGTAGGCGTGCCGCGTGCCTCATGACGTTCCAGTAAGTTAATGATTATCGGCAAATAAGTCACTTTCGATTGTTGACTTTAGCTTCTTCAACGTTAGTTTGAGTTAATCCAAGTTTTGTTCGGTCAAACTTCTTAATAATCTAGGCTTGAATAGTGCTTTGAATCTTATAATTGCCGCTTTGAATGAATACACGGAATCTCATTGATCATAATTCTATTTAGGGTTTAGGGAGTAGTTTTTTTAACCTAACCCTAGGAATTAAGCATAGTATAACTTCTATAATTTGAATCTGAAATTTGTAACTCCTCAATATCAATAAATTATCTTTTATTCTCTTCTACCGATAGACGTAGTTATCACATCCATAGTGAACAACTTAAAGCCGCTTGTCTGTTTTTTTGTTTGTTTTTCACGTATTGACGTATGTACTTATCTTTCTCGCATTTGTTATAACACGAGGTTATCTATATTTCAAATTGATATCTATATAACTCCTTTCATCCCAATTTTATCGTCTCCTTTCACAGGATGCTGCACCTCACTTAGTTGCAGGTTCTTCCATCATTTTTATATCAACAATTGCTGCTTATTCTCCTTTTCCATTGGCGGGCATGTATGGCGTAGCCAAAACTGCGCTTCTTGGCCTCACTAAGGTAATAACAATCATCTATTTTCATTGTATGAACCATCACAGCAAGAGTGCAAGATATGAGTCGTACCACTCCTAGTTCATTTTCGTGTTCTTTTAGCTCTGGTGCATGGTCATATACTCATATACAAATTCATTCTGATCTTATTCGCAAAATAAGTTGCAGCTACCGATCTCAGTGGCCGTGTTATTAGTATGGTTGCGACTTCATTAAATACAACTTCTTCTAAATTTTGGGAAGAACGATTAAAAATATGGTATTGCTGCCCGTATCTAATACCATGGCCAAAGCTATCACAACAAGAGGTCAAGAGAGAATCAAACATGGAGCACGTGTTAGTAAGTCGTAAGTGGAATGGACAGGTCCATTTTAGGCATGGGCCGAGATAGGGGTAGAATTCGCTACCAAAACCCCATAGAAATAGTTAAGATTATCGATTTTTGATATTCAATAACACCCTAAAACATATGACCTTAGCTTAAACATAAAATAAAGTTTGCTACCTCAAAATTTCATTTTAAGCTCCGCCTTTAAATTATCTTTAGATCGGGTTGAGTAGGATAATTTGGTTTGGTAAAAAATGTCATTGAGTTGGATTGGTATTGTTCATTCAAAATGTTTCATTTTTTTAAACTTTTCTACATAAATACTTTTGATGATGAATCATGTTTAATTTCCAGGCATTGGCAATGGAGATGGCGCCCAATACTCGAGTAAACTGTATCGCCTCAGGATTCGTACCTACTCACTTTTCTGAAATATTCCTAAACAATGGGACAGTGGTAAGTACACATAAATACTATATATTAAATCCAGAAACCAAGGGACTTCAATGTAATTAAAGAAAGTTATACAAATTAATTATACTATATAGTTTTAAATCACTAGCACCGTGTGATGGACCCGATTAAGGGATCTCAATACAAATATTATATAGTTTGGATTAAAATTAAATTATATTGAAGCTTGGTATAAAATAACAAATTAAGATGGTCAATTTCTTTAAAATAAAATAATTAATTAAGATGGTCAATTTCAAGGAGACTAAAAGAAAGAATATGCTTGGTATTTTTCCTAAATATTTATAGAAGATTAGAAGATGGTCAATTTCCTTAAAATAAAATAAATAGTTAGTATAAACATGCACACTTATAATACTATTAATTATTATCATCATAAAATTATATATTAAATTTAAAATCTATGCAATTTTATTAAACTTTATAATTTATTAGATGTATAGAGATGTTAATTATTTAACATACAAATACAAAAATATAATATAAGTAGGTTATAAATAATTCAAGTTAGATTCCATAATATATAATATTGCATAATTAATAGTAATCACTCATTTGAATAGTAAAATTAACAATATTATAAGCGAGATTAGTGAAAGTGGTAGAAACAACAACGGGAGTAGTGAAATTATTAATATTAATGCGGCAGTAGTGACAGTAACAATAATTATGGCGGGAGTAGTGAAGTAACAATGATTATGAGCGAGTAGTGAAATGTTGGGTCTTTTGCTAAAATGACTATTATTCTTAAAGTATTTCCCAAATTAACCATTCTCAAATTTTAATTACCATTTTAACCGTTTTTAAAACTTTAGAAACATAATCAATCTTGACAATAGCTAATTTGGGAAATAAATTTTGGCAAAATAGCTACTTTGGTAAAAATACAACAATATCAAAATCAGTTACTTTTTCGCTTTTTCATGATGTCAATTAGTATGTATATATTTGTTATCAATCCATGGATTTTAAAATTTGTGTGTTTTTGTTAAATCTTTATATTGCTTATTATTCTAATTTTTGTAATTTTTCATTGTGCATCTGTCTTTCATATAAAAGTTACTGTAAATGTAAAAAAGTATTTCTTAACAAATGTGTTATTTTATGGAAATAAAAAAAATTAAATGGGATGATTTATAAAATAGGGGAAGAAGTAAAATGGGCATAATTTTTAGTTTCAATTATTATTATATTCGAGGTTTTTAATATTTAGTTGTAACTTTATCACTTTGCTTATAATTTAAATGTTGGCTTTTCTTTGCATAAGAATCGCAAAATGACTAAGGCTGATTTGTTAAATAGAGGGAGAAGTCAATTCACGTCCAACTTTTTTTATATAATCATACATTATACTCATATATAACTATATAAGTGATTAAACATAATTGTGACATTTGCAAAAATAAGATTAGAAAAAGTAAATATTGGAAAGAAAAGTATAAGTTTAATATCCATGCGATATTGGAAAATATATAAACGGAGTACATACTAGCTCTCATTATGAGAAATTAATTTTTGATATTGTATAGATCTCTTATCGAATTAGTCATTTTACCCAAATTATTTCCCAAACTAGCCATTGTCAAAATCAAATAAATTGTTAAAACCTTAACAATAGTTAAAATGGGAATTAAATTTAAAAATGGTTAGTTTGGAAAATACTTTAATGAAAATGGTCATTTTAGTAAAAGACCCTGAAATGTTATTACTATTGTTTCATTAATAAGAGTAAAATATTAATAGCGGGAGTAGTGAATTTGTCTCAAAATTTATTTCATCGTAATTTTAGGATATGTTATAGAAAAATATATTAATGATAAAATTATGGATTATACAACTTTAAGTAATTTTATTTAGAAAAAAATTAATGGTAAGTAGAGGTAGCCCGGGCAAAACCGGGCACCAATACTAGTATTGGATTATTACAAAAACACAAATGACACTATATATACCGAATATTACCGATTCAAATCTCGTAACCTCGTCAATAATACTTTTATAGTAGTTACAGTATATTGTATGCATACATAGATCTTACACAAAATATTTGAATTTTGTATATTTTAAATTCTATGAGTTTCTGATTGATTGATTGAAATAACTATTTATAGAGAAAGATGATTGAAGATGAGACTCCACTAAAGAGGTATGGAAGCACGGAAGACATGGCCGCAGCTGCCGCCTTTTTAGCATCTGATGAAGCCTCTTATATCACCGGAGAGACTCTAGTTGTTGCTGGCGGATATCATTCCAGACTCTAGATTATTATATCTCATCCTTGATCAGTTAATATATTAATAATATTGTTAGTGTTATTTTTTTGTACCATTGTAAAAGAAAAATATAATTAATGTGTGAAAAATAGCTTCATACAGAAGAGTTTTTATACCATGAGCCATGCTATCTAAGTACGCTTTTAGCTCCCTGTCCGTGGTTTGCACGAACTTACACAGAGTTTGAACAGAGAATAAAATATCGGGTCAGTAATTATCAAGTATATGACGAGCTTTCCAATCACAAGAACGTGCTTATGATTTCCTTCCACCACACCATTTTCTGAAAAATACTATGTTCATTGTTTATCATCAAATTCAAGACCATTGTTGTTGTATCTTATTACCTTAACTTTTATCCCAAACTGAGGTTTACCAATTTCACAAACACACCCTCTTGCTTGTGACCGTCATAAGCTTCTAACCTCTCACAACCTCTCTTCCACTTGCTCTTTGTGAGAGGTCACAAGCTTGTGACGAAGTAGTGCCTTCACAAATGAGAATTTGTATTTCACAAAACATTTTTAAATTGTCATAGAATTTAGAATAATCTTTGAATTTGAAAGAATTCCCCAAGATACAACAAAATTTCATTCTAATAGATTCCATTTTTGTGATCAAAATTCAGTAAAAGAATACATCTTTTAAAAAATCCCACAAAATTTATCACATTTGTTTGGGAAATGCGGAAAATTGATATACAAGGGTAAACTAGGTTTGTGAAAAATAGTAGTCCCTCCCAGTCACTATATTGTTTCCATTTGATATGGGCACAATACTTAAGGAAAAATATTAAAATATGAGTAAAAGAGTTGTGTGGGGTTGGTGATAGGCGAGAGGGATGAATTATTAGTAGTTAAATAAAGAATTGTGGGTCCAAAACATAAAGGAAAGTAATAAAATATGAGTAAAAGAGTTGTGTGGGGTTTGGTGATAGGAGAGAAGAATGAATAAAATAAGAGTAAAAGTTTCTAAAAATAGAAAGGGGAACATTAGTTGAATAATCCGTTTCGGGAAAGAGGAAACATTATAGTGACTGGGAGGGAGTATCATACATTGGCGTTTGAGAAAGATGGATGTGATCCACGGACTTCTGGGAAGCTTTTGTTCTTGTCATGGAGACGGTAAAAAGGCAGAGGTGTCGTGCAAATCGCACGAAAAAGACCACGGTTTGGTCGTGTATTTCACAGGAACCCCCAATGCCTTCGTCGTGTGCAGCGCACCAACACGCTCAGATGGTGTCATATCTTCCTGGTCGAGTCGTGTATTTCACCAAAACCTCCTTCACATTACGCGTTTCACACAAACAACCCCTTCAACAGCAAACAACGCGCTGTGTGCCTGTGTGGCAACTGTTGTCAAATCGAAAGCCTATGTTCCTGATTTGAAAATACAATTATTTCTAATGACAAAGTACAACTGTTGTCAAATCGAAAGCCTATGTTCCTGATTTGAAAATACAATTATTTCTAATGACAAAGTACAGTACAGTACAGTACAAAAACAGCTTGTGCTGACTACTTGAATGAAGTTTGAGGATTCTTTTTTTTTTTTGGTGAAATGTGAAAATTGCATTAATAATTATTCAAGTTACATTATCATCACCTTACAATCACCAAGCATACTCCAACTAGTACATTCAATGAACTAGGATATGATTCTTAAACCAATCATGCTCTCTATGACTACCCATAATTTGCTCAAATCCTCTCGCTCTTAAAGCTATTAGACTCTGCAATCTCTTAAGAAGACAAGCAGGTCTGGTAACACGGTGCTCAAGACGGCTAACATTCCTACTATCCCAGATCAAGTACACAAGTCCTGCAATTACTGCCATTAGAACCTGTTTCTTCAACAAAGACCTACATCTCCATTGAATAACCCATTCAACCACATTTGGTTGCCATGGAGCAGGGAGCCACAACTGAACTAACTGAAGGCATCTCCTACTAAACCCACACTCAAAGAAAAGGTGAGCTGTGGACTCAGCAGCAGTCCCACAAAGAAAGCACAAGCCATCAGTCAGAATTCCAAACCTGCCCATTCTATCCTTTGTTAACAGTCGCTGATGGATAAACAACCAATTAACAAAGGAAACTTTAGGGAGAGCCACCCTATTCCAAACATAGGAGAACCACTGAACCTTCGATGTCGACCCAAAGACCACCGATATCCCACCCTAGTCAGTATAGTCGGGCCGGAGACCAAAGAACAAAACCAGGTAGCAACCTACTCTTCACTTTACATAATTGACGCCAAGACCATTTGGAATAACTAGGAGCTTGATACTCCCACCAATCCCGATGCTTAATATATATGTGGTTCACCCATTTGACCCACAAAGAGTCTTTCTTCCGAGCCACCCACTGACATACTTACCAAGCATGGCAAGGTTCCAGTCCAAAGATTAAGAATACCGGACCACCATATTTTTGAGGTAAACAACAATGATCCCAAGCAATAAGAGGAACTTTGGCAAAATTCTCAGAATGAGACCACAAGTAGTTCCTACAAATTGCCTCAACTCTAGCAATCACTCCTTTGGGCAGCAAGAAGATCCTAGCCCAGTAAGAGTGCATTTGAGAAAGAACATGTCTTACCAAAACTAACCGACCAGCATAACTAAGTTTCTTGGTGCCCCAACCCCTAATTTTCTTAACAATTTTATCCACTAAAATATTACTATCAGCACTAGACAATCTTTTAAAAGAGATGGGAATGCCTAGATATCTGAAAGGGAAGGTCCCTTGCTGAAAACCAGACATCTGCAGAATTTGATCCCTGACCACCTGGTTCACCCCATTCATATAAATATCTGATTTACTTCTATTAAAAAGCGAGTCCGAAGCTTTAAAAGGAAAGAAACCCCCTCATCAATACTTTAACAGAAGTAATGTCTCCTTTACAAAACAAAAGCAAGTCATCTGCAAAGCAAAGATGACATAGCTTGAGGCTCTTACACTGAGGATGGAAGTGAAAATCATTAGAAGAGGTGACCAAGTCCAAAATCCTAGTCAAATACTCCATACACAAAGTGAACAACAGAGGAGACATAGGATCCCCTTGCCTAATTCCCCTAAGTCCCTTAAAGTACCCAAACTGATTACCATTCAAGGATAAAGAGAAGGAAGTAGAAGTGACACATTGCATTATCCACTGAACCATCTTATGAGGAAAGTTAAGAGCAATCAGCATTCCTTCAATAAAACTCCATTCAATGGAGTCATAAGCCTTCTTTAAATCTATTTTCATCATCACCCTTGGGGAACAATTCTTTCTATTATAGAGCCTCACCAAATCCTGACATATGAAAATATTATCTACAATCTCCCTTCCCTGTATGAAAGCACTTTGATTCATGCTAACCACACTGGGTAAAACAGAAGCCAATCTGGAGCAGATCACCTTAGAAATGCACTTGTAGATAACATTGCAACAAGCAATGGGACGAAAGTCAAGCACAGACTCAGGAGCATTCTTCTTAGGGATAAGAGAAAGGACAGTAGCATTGACCTGTTTCAGAATACTCCCAGTGGTAAAAAACTCCTTAACAGCAGCCACAACATCAGACCCAACCACCTCAAAGACATCTTTGAAAAATTGAGATGAATATCCATCAGGGCCTGGTGCCTTCTCCTTGGGGATAGAGAAAAGAGCATGTGTAATCTCATCCACAGTAACCTCCTTAATTATCTCCCGGCTCGCTCCTCGTAAAGAAAAAGACACCTCGTGAACCACCCCCGAGCACACTTTGTAACAGGAGCGAGCTACCAAGTAAATCAAGTATAGTAGTCCAAAAAAGCATGTTCAATAGCAAAGATTATCGAGCATAAATGACCATTCTTATCTTTAATTTGCAACACTTTGTTCTGAGCTCTCCTGGCTTTTAGAGAACTATGAAAGAATTGAGTATTATCATCCCCACTCTGAACCCAATAAGCTTTAGCTTTTTGAGCCAAAAACTCAGACCTAGCCTCATCCAGGTCCTTAAAAGTACGGGCAGCAACCTTTTCCTCCAATTGAAGAAGAGGATTAGCAGGGTCAGCATGAAGTTTCCTTTGGATATCTTCCAGGAAGACCTTACTAACCTTAGCAGAATTCTCAATATCACCATAGCTCTCTTTATTCAGTTGCTTCAGAGGAAACTTCAACCATTTCAATTTTTTGACCACTTGGAACATCCTACACCCATAAACATCCTGCATCCAAACTTCCTTAACAACCTCCTTGAACTGCTCATGTTTACCCCACATATTGAAGTATTTAAAACTTGATTTTGGTCTAATCTGGGCATTCCAGCATTCTATAAGGCAAGGACTATGATCATATAATCCTTCAGGTAAAAAGGTAATGGTCTCATTAGGCCCATTCAAAATCCACGCATCATTTGCCAAAACTCTATCAATCCTACTAAAAACCCTCTCATCTCCTTCTTGTTTGTTGTTCCAAGTAAAATAGGCACCAGTGGAACTCAAATCATAAAGTCCACAGGCATCTACACACTCCTGAAAGTCCTTAACCTCAGCCACAGTAACAGGAGCACCAATCCTTTCATCCATGTTTAACACATTATTAAAATCCCCCATGACCATCCAAGGCCCTGAATAGAAATGTGAATGTTTAAAAGGGACTGCCAAAGCTCCTTCCTATCAGCATTCTTGTTAAAACCATAAACAACAGAACATTGCCAAGTAAAATTACTCACGAACACAAAGTAATGAGACAAAGACGGCAAGACTGGCGGCTTTTAACAAAGACAATAACATCAAACATGCTATTATCCCAAACAACCCGATTCTCGCCACACTCCCTAACTTCATTATTATTTAAAAGCGCCAATGATCCCCAAGACCAAGTGGACCTTATTAATAGCAGGAGTTTTGACTCTAGTTTCGATAAGCCAAAGAAACCTACATTATTTAAATGCAAAAACCTTCTAACATCACCTTGTTTATTCACTTTATTAATGCCACGAACATTCCAAAAGCCAAAACTAACCATGATCACTAGTGTGAGTTAGTCTCCCTTTCCCCAAATCGCAAGCGATTCCTCCTCAAAGAAAGGCTCAAAGACTTCAACAAAAGAAGGCCCTCCTTGAGAGAATCCCTCATTCTTTTTAGACAACCTATTAAACATTCTAGCAGGTGTCATAGAGTTTAACACCTGATTACCCCTCATTGGCATGGGAGTAACCACAAAGATTAGGGTCAACCGAGGTAATGTACCACTCCACTCGAACATCCAATAACGGCTGAGCCTGAGACTGCATTCCCTGACTCTGTTGGACCACTGGTTTAGGAACCCAGACTTTCTTAACTGGCACAACCTTCTTCTTGGGCACAACCTTCTTGCAAGCCCCAGTCTCATGTCCCATTCCATTACAACTAGAGCAGATAATTGGCTTCCACTCATAGTGTACAAACTGAGAAATCAATAGGCCAGACTCATCAAAAAACTCAATGACCTCTGGCAAAGGCTGACCAACCTGAACTTCTACCATGAATCTAGCATAATCAAGGAATTCCTTCTCCTTAGTAATGTGATGTCGAACACACCTTTGGCTTACCAACCAATCCCCGCAATTTTTGCTAGAGCAGCTCCCTTAATTTTAGGTCAAGGTTATAGAACCTAACCCAAACAGGAACGACATCCACCTTAGCCCTAATTACAGGTGCATTAATACTCCAGGGTTTGACAATAAATGGTTTGTTATCAAAGAAACAGTGTTCACCATTCAAAACCGCCTCCTTATCCTCCATCTTCTTAAAACGCACAATACAAATGCCATTAGGTTTAAACGCAACCTTATCAATCGAAAGTTTACCCCACAATCTTCGCACAAACCCTCCAACCACATGACTAGGAGGATTTGCACCCATAACATAACACAAAACAGAAGAAGACCAGAATTCAACCTCACTTTTAACATCATCAACACCAATTTTGAGAGTAGGCACAGTACCTGACGTCACAATCGGAGACTTCGATCGCGATTTCCGGCTAACCTCCTGCCAACCCTCATCATCAGTAGACTTGTCCTCAGAGATGACATTAAGTTCCTTACTAAGATCAAACGCGCGCAATTCCGCAACCTTAGAACACTCAGCTTCATGACGATTCTGAATAATCTCATGAATTTCATTATTATTTGGCGTAATACTAGTTTTATGTGATTTATTACCAGATGAATTAGTATTTTTTTTATTTTTATTAGGTGAATTTAAGGGGGACGAAGTTTTTCTAGACCGAGCCATTGCTAGATGTTAGGGAAACCTCAGAGCTTTCTCTCTCTAAAAAGCATTTCAAGTTCATCTTAGTGTTCTGTCATTACAAAAAAAAAAAAAAAATAAAGAATTAAAGTACATGTTCCATAACAAATCTATATCTGAGTTCATCTTTCAATCTTACTATAGTTGTGTATCACAAACAACTCTCAACTTTCGCTATCTAACAAGGTACACAAGAATCACTAATTCGGACATGCTTTTCGAGTATTTCCCCAGGTCGCGAAAAAGTGCTCAGCAACACGGCGTGACAACAATATTTAATCAATCTTCACAGAGGAGTAGATAAGCCTTGTAAACCAGAAGCAAGCGTAAAAGCCAATAGTACCAGTAAGCACAAAGAAGACATACGAGGCAATCAGCATGTACCCAAAGTAGAGCATTCCCGAAACAGGTTTGGTTATTTCCAGCTTGGTGAAGAAGTAGAACGCTGCATAGAGGAACAGATAGAGGGCTGAAGAGCCTGACGTCAAGTAGGATCTCCACCACCAGAGATAATCCTCGCTGCACAACTGGAAGTAGCAAAGCACGATGGTAATCTCCGCGCACGTGACAATAAGGATCATGAGCACGATGAAGAGGAAGCCGAAAATGTAGTAGAATTGATGTAGCCAGATGGAAGTGAGGATAAAGAAGAGCTCGATAAAGACGGCCCCGAAAGGAAGTATGCCTCCAATGAGGATCGAAAATACGGGGTTCATGTACCAGGCTTGCTCGGGTATTTGCCTCGGGATCTTGTTTGTTTTGACGGGATCATCAATCGCATGCTTTCTGGACCCCACATAGCTACCGACAAAAACAAGTGGGACTGAGATACCAAACCACAAGAAGATGAGGGCAAACATTGTTGTGAATGGAACAGCGCCGGATGATTTTTCACCCCATATGAGAGCGTTTAAGATGAAAAAAACAACAGCAATGGTTCCAGGGAACAAGAATGCCGTTCTCAGAGCAATTCTCTTCCATTCCGTTCCTTTGAACATTTTGTACAACCGGGCAGAGGCATACCCGGCAAAGATACCCATGAAAACCCAAAGGAAGAGCATGGCCGTCATGAGCCCACCACGGTTTGAGGGAGAGAGGAATCCAAGCACAGCAAACATCATGGTTACGACCATCATCCCAAAGCACTGAACACCAGTTCCAGCATAGACACACAGCAAGTCTGAGTTAGCTGGAGGCCTAAAAACGTCACCATGGACTAGCTTCCACCCAGTCTCCTCCTGGGCTTCTTCCAGGGTTTCAAGTTCATTGTACTTGGAGATGTCCCGATACAAAGTACGCAACATGATCATTGCCACCATTCCCGAAAGGAAGAGAACAATCATCAACGAGTTAACAATCGAGAACCAATGTATCTGGTCATCGCTTGTTAGAAGGTATGCATCCCATCTAGATGCCCACTTGACCTCGCTTTCCTGAGGCATACAAAAAGGGAAGTGGATACTGATCAGCGAGCCACATCTTTATTGTTAGTACAAACATGAAAAAATAATCTAGTTAGGTGTCTGAAAA
This sequence comes from Silene latifolia, assembly GCF_048544455.1. Lineage (NCBI taxonomy): Eukaryota > Viridiplantae > Streptophyta > Magnoliopsida > Caryophyllales > Caryophyllaceae > Silene > Silene latifolia. The sequence continues at coordinate 56,440,580 of NC_133536.1, forward strand.
TTACCTCAAATGAAACATCATAAGTAAATATGATCTCTTGTTTGTCTTCAACTTCTTGTGGGTTGTTGGAGCTAGTAACCAAACGTCTAGCATGAGGATCACAAGATGTCAATCGAGTCTTTTCACTAAACTCTCCTTCATAATCATGCTTGACGCTGAAATCACACAAACACAGTCAAACAGGACACGTCAAGTACTTGATAATTATGGGATGAAAGATTCGAAGGTAACATCAAGGTCAAAACATAGACCAAATGATACCTGAAAGGCTCGACTTCAAATCCTACAATCCTCGCTGTCTGAGTTAGCTGATCTCGATGAAACTTCACAGTAAAAGCAAGGTGATTGTGGATAAAATACTTTTCTTCATTGGTCTGCAAGTCCAGGGTAAAACATAAGATAAGCCAGTCATACTATATAGAACTATGGATGTGATCTAGGATAGTGAAAAATACTCACTCCAGCATATTTTCCTTTGAGGCCTACATAATAGCCTAGCTGGTACACGAGAGTTGTGTCCTGGTCTCCTCGCCTTATTGGCATAACCAAGGGAAGATTATCAAGAATCCTATCATTAAAGAAAGAAGAATAGTCACAACATTACATACAGTTCCAAAATCCAGCATGGTATGCACAATGCAAATATGTAAAAAGGAGTGCAACTATACATATTGACACGGTATTCATCATCAATTTTCTCTTTAAATTCCCTGGCTGATTCAGCATCAAGGATTTTGCGGCAGACAATATTACACATTTGTGGTTCTCGCATGTTGAACTGCAAGCAATTCCCAATAAATATTATAATTACCACAAACTAAATTATGAAGTGTTACCCAAGTTAGGAACAGACAAATAAGAGTTACAACATAAAACTGACCACAAATGGAGAATTTTCAATCCGGTCACCACGAAGGACTTCACCAAGATTCTCCGCACTGTCAACTATAGAATTTGGGCGACAATAAGGAAGTGAGTAGTATGAGTATGGAAGTTGTGTCTTTATTGAGGTCAGCTTGTTCACCTTTACCATCAGCAGATCTCCCTGCATAGAAAAACAGATTAAAACCTCACGGTGAAAATTGTCCATAACGTAGTAAACAAGTGCACTTAGTAAAAGTCGCAAATTACAGTGAATACCGGGAATCATGTTCAACTTTCACAATTTTATGACGACTCAGATGCAGACATGCAACAGGAAGTTAAACCGGAAAAGGTCAATGAAGCTCCATTACCATTTAACTTACCAGTGATAGGAGAATATTTTTCCCTGTTCATATCTCCCATCCACTTAGAAAAAACAAGTACTTGACATAATAAAAGATTAAAAGCAACGAAATAAAGGCTAACAAGTATATATACCTATAATCTAACACCTTCCTCTCACCCACACCGCTTTGCATTTATGTTTTATTCCACCTTCTATGTAAGTATACAACCAATGAACCAAGACAATTCCAGGAGCCCATGTTCACGGAGTTCTACATCCTTCTGACATCATCACTAAATTAGACTCTTTCTGCACTTACTCATAAACGAAGAAATATGGAATTATTAACATAACTGAAGCTATCGTAGGCTTGATTCTTTTCTTACAACGAAACTTTTAGTACACAACTAGCACCTCTTCTTAATATAAAAGCATGCATACTTAAATGATCCACATTATGCACCACCTATTGACCCCCCTCATCCTCAGATAGTCAGATCTAAGCAAGCGTAAACTATTAATTCTTCCCTAAAATAACCAGCTACGGTTCTCCAATTGAGTACTGTTACCTAATCAAATACTAACACGGGTAGCTCTTTCGTATATTCTGTAGCGACAGCAAAACCCTGACACACTCGTAATGCAGGAGTTAGAACATCTACCAATATGTTACAATAGCAGACATCCCCAGATCAATGTCACTTAGAGAGGAAACGCTTACGACATTGCCTCTATACCTATCTTCTTGATTTCACAGCACTCTCGTCAACCTATTCTATAATGTACATATACAAATTCTATCCGAACTCGAAGATCTAACCACATGAGCATTACATTTACCAAACCGTCACCCACAAAACATCAATCAACCCGAAAACACACGTTATGCTAGATATAGCAGAATGAGTCAGTCAATTAATCAACGCAGTTTGCTCAAATGCTCTAATCACCGACAAAAATATCAATCAATTTAGCACAAATCACATATTCTCGTAACCAAAAAAAGAAAAAAAATAATCAAATTCTCTGAAAACGGAACAAAATAATAAGAAATTTCGATCTATAAGAAACAACACATATACAGATCACTGTAATATGAATACATAGAACATCAATCAAATAAAAGTGGAAAATTAAGGAAAATGTGAAATTTGATAGAGAGGGAGGAAAGACCTTGTCAAAATCTTGAGGAGCGACCCCGGGGAGGTAGAAGGAGTGTCCTCCATGGATGAGGAGGACGAGGAGGGTGGAGAAGAGTAACGTAGATCTCATAGGTACATCCATGGCGATTTTAGAGAGAGAAAGAGGGGAGAGGGGAGAGGGGAGAGGAGAGAGAAAATGGGGGTGGAGTCGTCTCGTTGGTTTTTTTTAATGTTGCTCGTTCTCTTCTGCATTTCTGTGACTCTGAGGCCTGACCGTTGACCGGTGGAGAGAAAATAATTAATACTTACTCTCTCTATCCCGCCAGTCAATTGTTATCCTTTGGTTTTGGGACAATGACCAACGAAGGAGAAGATGACCAATAACTAAATGACAAGTGGAACAAATTGAAAATTGAATGAGAATGATCAAATTCATTCTTAAAATAGAAATGACAACAAATAACTGAGACACCAAAAAATGGAAAAGGACAACAAATGACCGAGATAAGGAGTACTTCGTTCCATATGATAGTTTACGTTTGTTTTATGCACATATGTCAATGCTTGTTTTATTTTGTTTATATCTTTAGATACATATCATTAAAAATTAGGAAAAATTATAAATAACCACCATGTATTTACGTATTTTTACAAATAACCACCACATATTTCTATTTTTACAAATAACCCCCAAGCTTTCATGTATACTCCCCAATCATCCCCGTATATTTAACGATTTATCTGAAATACCCATATTACCCTTATCGACTTGTACCATCCCAAATTAACAAAATATTTCTCATCTTTCTTCATTTCCCAAAGACCCAAATCAAGTAAAATTCATATGGGAACCCTAAATCCCCCAAATCAATTGATTTATCTGGAAACCTTAAATCCCCAAAATCCTCCAACACTCATTTCCACCATGCCGAATTTAAGTGCAGCAACAACCTGATTCTGCACTCAATTGAGCAGCAAACAACGGCATTACCGCACACCGCCATTTGAATCATCGTATTTGAAGTTGGCACCGAAACCTAATTTAAAAGTCTGACAAGTTGAACTAATTGAGCACAAACGAACCACAAGTCTAGCAGCCCAGAATAAGGCCAGTTCGACTAAGTTCCGATCCACCATTTCGTCGCACAACCTAGTGCATCCCAGAATGTGTCTTGTGAACCTGAATTCATGTGAACTGAATCTAAATTTATGTGAATGGGTCCAAGAATTATGGAAAATCATAAAGAGGGGGTCAGATGAATTGTAAAGCATATTGGATCAATTGATTTGGGGGACGTAGGATTTCCATATGAATTAATTGATTTGGGTCTTCAATAGGAAATGAAGAAAGAAATATGTTAATTTGGGATTGTGTAATTTGATAAGGGTAATATGGGTATTTCAGATAAATAGTTAATTAATGAGTCGGAAAATATAAAAAATGAGTATCAGGTCATATATACGGTGGTGATTGAGGAGTATACGTGAAAATAAGGGAGTTATTTGTAAAAATAGAAATACGTGGTGGTTATCTGTAAAAATACGTAAATACGTAGTGGTTATTTGTAATTTTTCCTAAAAATTATAAAAATTTGATTTTCATAATGCGCTCGTGAGACCATTTAAACAAGATTTCACATTACTATCTTTTATGTTATACGTTAAAAGTTGTACTGAAAATTTTTCTCACTTATGAATAGTGCCCAAAAAGCAAACGTAAACAATTCAATGGAACGGAGGAAGTATTAATATTAGGGTAATATAACTTTTATATAATTCACTTTTTGTAACTTAGTCTCTTTTACTTCCTGCATTCAACTCCACTCGACCATTTTTCATTTTCTACACTATTCACAAGTGAACAATCAATTTCGATTTTCTCTTAATAAATAAGTGAAAATATATTCATATGGGATCTTATTTAATTCGTCTTTATGAGTACATTAAAAATATCTAACTTTTATATTTTTTGCAAATACGTATCTAACGATATTTACCGCTTAAAACACGCGTTGGCAAACGTGAAAAAATCCAAGTGGTACAGTGAAGTTGAATGGAGGAAGTATATTTTATATAAAGTTTTTTCGAAACTTGTCCCATGAAATATTACTTTGTTCAAAAATTGCTCCCACCTAGACCCATCAGTCGGGCGGGTCGGGTCCCGAATGTGGACATTGGTCACCTGCACGCCGATCTGTGGACATTCGACGGTCTAAAGTCACGCTCGGGGACGTAGAAATGCTTTCGACCGGTTCACTTTAGATCGGACGGTTTCGTCTCTATGAAGGTCTCGAGACGATGCGAGGATGTTCGTAGTCGCCACCAAGCAATTGTGGAGTGCTTGGACACCGTTCGAGATCCGCTTTATACCTTTGTCAAACAAAGCATGAAGCAGTGCTTGACACAGATACTAAAGATAAGCACTCTGTAATACCCGCCCTCTTAGGGACCCGTTGACTGACCTTTTGACCAAAGGAGAGCCTTAACAAGGGTTACGGGAGAGATTAGTTGACCAATGTAACTTGTTACTCGACCTAGCTAGAGTTACTCGGCCGAGTAGTTAAGGTACTCGAACGAGTAGGACGTACTCGGTCGAGTATGCTCATACTCAATTGAAGAGTCTATCACAGTCGAAATACTCGGGAGGGGGGGGGGGGTGAATTGAGTATTTAAAAAATTATGCCCACTTTTTATTTTATATCAATGATTAATTACTTAAAGTTTATTGATTAAACTTTAACTCATTAACTAAGTGATGATGAACGTAATGAAATGAACTAAAATGAAAACTTGCAAAGACACACGGTTTTGAAGTGGTTCAGCTTCACACGTCGAAGCCTACGTCCACTATTCTCGATTAATAATTTTAGTACCTTTCTCCAGATTACAAAATTATCAACCCAACTCGTATAACTAACTCTAGTTATAACTCAATTTGAATATCACTAGATATTCGATTAGACTATCTTAAGTTACTAAGAAAGCACTTGATTGTTCTTCTAAGTGTTCACACAATTGAACGGGTAAGAAAAAATATTAAGTACTATTATCTTATAACGTAACCTTAAGAATAATATGCAAATTAAAGATCAGCACGACTTTTTGTAAAGATTTTCAAATGCAAAACAATAAAAATAATTGATTAAAATTAAACTCAAAATTGTTTGCAAGGAATTATGTATTTCGAAAAGCTTCTTTTGCAATGCACAACTATCATGTGTATTTATAGTAGAGAGGAAGATTAGGGTTTGGATCGAAACCCTAATAGGTGCCGTGAGATAGGTAGATTATTTCACGAGAAATAAATCTTATCTCTTCCTTAATTTAATCCATGAGATAATTTAATTTAAGCAAATAAGATCAAAGTAAATCTTATCTTAACTTAATTTAATCTCTATGATTTTCAAATAAGTAAACAAATTAAATCAAATATATATTTAAGATATGAGAATATCTTGTAAAAATATTATTAGATTTAATTGGATAAGTTACTTGTACTAGAGGACTCACGAAACCAAGACGACTTAAGGCCGTGCGGCCGAACCCTTGGCCGTGTCCAGCTAGGTAGAAAATCCACTTCTTGGATTAGGGTTAGGTCAAATAATCTAGAAAATCCTAGGTAGCATGACGACCCATAAGCTGTTTTACTAACCAATAGAAAAATGCAAATTATTCATTATAACAACCCATATTTCATCTCTATCATATACACACATGATTTTGAAATACATTTGAAAAATTTTATCTTTTGAAAATGATTTTAAAATTATTAAAATCGTGCCATAAAATTGCTACTCAAAGTTATAGTAGAAACAACTATAACCTTAAGCTTGGTAAGTAAAGTTATAGGTGAAATAGCTATAACTTTACTTTTCCAATATTTCTTCTTAAGATACCGTCATTAGATGAAGACCTATACTAGCTAATCTTCCTGGATATCTTCAGTGATAGGATCTTCTCTTTATCTTGATCATAAGCTCTTCATCTTGAGCTTGTTATAGACTTGATCGAGCCTTTTGCTTGAGTGATCATCATACTTGAAACTTGTTACAGTTACTATGACGCTTTAAGAATCTTCAATGTTATAGCTCAAGCCGCTATAACATTACTTGAATGGTGCTTCACAAATCTTCAATGTTATAGCCAATGTTGCTATAACATTACTTGGTAAACTTGTAAACTTACGTCAATCTATTAAAGACTAAACAAACGATTACGAGCAAGAGTATATATAATACGAAGCACACACTTGTCATTATCAAAACTTAATCATATATCTATATGGTCCAACAAATTCCCCCTTTTTGATGATGACAAGTTTCTTACGATTTGTGACTAAGTGTAAGTTCCCCCTCAACATAATACCATAAAAGTCATAGTCAGTTGAGCGCAAGAACAAACCACTTGTATACAAAGTATAGCATCTAAGGACCTTAAGAGATTAAAGGTTCTGACAAGGAGCAAGCTTAGGCAAATACTTGAGTCACGATCATTTTCTTCCCCCTCTTGACATCATCGAAAAGACGATAAAAGACATGAAACAACTACTCCCTCTGTTATTTTTAATTGTCATTCTCACTTTTCGAGACACTCACTTCTCTCTTCAATATCTCTCAAAATATACGACTAAATATGTTGAAATGTATAATCATATTAAAGCTCTATTCGTAAGGAATTTTATGGTGTAATTTTTATAATTTTCCGACCAATATATTTTTGTATAAATTGAATTCAAAGGCTCACCTCGTAAATTGAAAATGTCAATTATTTTAGAATGGAGGAAGTAGAATAATAAAGATCGAGACACGTATTAATCATGCAAAGAGAGATTATAAAAGGAGAAAATAATCTACGATAAGCATGCAAAATATAACATATGTCTACTTCAAACCAAGTAGTCTAATGCCAATGGGCCGAATTGATGAACAAGTTATAAAGCCTAATGGGCGGAATAGAAAAGATAAGCCAAAATGGGCCGATTTAGACATAAATCCAAAATATAAAGTCTAATAAAAAGAAAGCAAGGAAAGGATTGTGGCAGGTTTAACACAAATAAACTTGCAACGAAAAATACGGACTCAGTCATACAATCTCGTCAAATCTAGTCAGTCATACTGAAAATAAAATATTTGTGACAACTTTAGTTGCCACCAGTTAAACCAATTTCCAACCGTAAAATCTCAAAACGTTCTCTAGCCAATGCTTTGGTAAAAATGTCAGCCCATTGTTTTTCTATACTAAACAATTCCAGTCTAATATTGCCCTTATCTACATGGTCACGTAGAAAATGGTGTCTAATATCTATATGCTTAGTTCGTGAGTGCTGCGCAGGGTTCTTAGATATAATTATAACACTCGTGTTATCGCATAAAATAGGTATACACCCAACATTAACACCGTAATTACATAACTTAATAACCGTTGCTTAAGCCATAAAAGTTGAGAACATACCAACCCAGCGGCAATGTATTCGGCTTCAGCTATAGATAACGCAACGGAATTTTGCTTCTTTGATACCCATGTAATAATATACGGTCCAATAAACGTAGCTATGCCGGAAGTACTTTTTCTGTCAAGTGAACAACCTGCATAATCTGCATCTGTATACCCTATGAGATTGAAATTACACTCAAGAGGATACCACAGATATAATTTAGAAGTACCAATTAAATACTTCAAGATTCTCTTAACTGCAATCATATGCGATTCTTTAGGGCACGATTGAAATCGAGCACATACGCATATACTAAACATAATATCAGGACGACTTGCAGTTAAATAAAGAAGTGAGCCAATCATTCCTCGATAAGTCATCTCATCGACAGACTTACCGTTTTCATCTAAAGTCAACTTCTTATCTGTACCCATAGGAGTTGGCTTTGAATTAGAATTTTCCATACCAAATTTCTTGATTAGCTCCTTGATGTATTTTTGTTGGTGTATCATAATTCCTTCAGTAGTTTGTTGAATTTGGAGTCCAAGGAAGAACTTGAGTTCTCCCATCATGCTCATCTCGAATTATGAGGTCATTAATTTTGAAAAATACTTACATAAACAATCATTAGCTGAACCAAAAATAATATCATCAACGTAAATTTGTACAACTAATAAATCGGAATCCTCAGTTTTCAGAAATATGGTTTTGTCGACAGATCCTCTTTTAAAACCACTTTCAAGTACCACGACCTCGGAGCTTGTTTCAAACCATACAGGGCTTTATTTAATTTGAAAACATGGTTTTGAAACTTGCTATTAAGAAATCCTGGAGGTTGTTCAACAAAAACCTCCTCATTCAAATAACCGTTAAGAAATGTTGTCTTAACGTCCATTTGATATAGTTTAATTCCTTTATGAGGAGCAAACGCTATTAATAATCTAATAGCCTCAAGTCTGGCCACAGGAGCGAAGGTTTCATCATAGTCAATTCCTTCTTTTTGATTGTATCCTTGCACAACCAATCTAGCTTTATTTCGTACAATAACTCATGTATCGTCCAGCTTGTTTCTAAAAACCCATCTTGTACCAATAACAGTTCGGTCTTTAGATCTTGGAACCAAATGCCAAACTTTGTTCCGTTCGAACTGTTGTAGCTCTTCTTGCATAGCAACGATCCAATCTGGCTCTGCAAGTGCTTCTTTGATATTTGTTGGCTCAATGGTTGAGAGGAAGGAGTAAAATGAGCAGAAGTTGTTAAGCTTCCTACGAGTTCGAACTCCTTCATTCAAACTTCCTAGAATAGTTTCCATTGGATGAGAGTCCTTATATCTCCATTTATTAGAAACAGGAGGCACATCTTCATCTGAACTGATCTCACCTTCTTCGAATGATTGGGGTTCATGCCTTGTTCCCCCTGAATCCAATCCTGGGGTTATAACAGAATTAGGTATAACATTGGATCTAGTTTGCTGACTTGAAGTTGATGTTATAGCATCATCAGCTATAACTTTATTCTCCAATTGCTTATATTGAGAAGAGGTTTTAGTATCATCAACTAAACTCTCAGTTCTCTTTCCTTTATCATTCGAAGGGCTTCCTTGTTCATCATTTGTGCCCTCAATTTCTTTATCTTCCGCATCCAATTCTGGAAGATCATTTCTGGATAGTCGGAAGTCAGGTTCGTTCAAATCTTCTTCCTCATCCTGTTCAGCTTTGTCAAACATATTATTCTCATCAAAAACAACATGAACACTTTCTTCGATGTATAAGGTTATCTTATTGAAAACCTTATATGCTTTACTATGATTAGAATAACCGACAAACACAGCTTCATAACTTCTGGGATCGAATTTGCTTAATCTATTTTTGCCTTTATTATGGACAAAACATTTACTCCCGAAGCATCGTAGATGTGATATGTTAGGTTTACGTCCCCTAAGAAGCTCATAGAGAGTCTTCTTGAGAATGGGTCTAATCAGAGCTCGATTATGAACATAGCATGCAGTACTAATAGCTCCGGCCCAAAAATTCCGAGGTAGCCCGCTACATAACAACATCGTGCGTGCTATATCCTCCAATGTTCTATTCATACGCTCAACAACATCGTTTTGTTGTGGGGTTCGTGGTGCCGAGAAGTTGATACCCGTCGTTGTGAGTACCAAAGATAAAATTTATAATCTCCTATTAAGACTAACCTAGGCTAGTGGTAACAGGGTCGAACCACAAGGAGGCAGTTGTAAACTTTAGTTGATTTATGATCAGTCTGAGGTAACTTATTGTGGGGGTTGAATTGAATTGGTCGACAGCTAAAAGTGAACAAAGATAATAAACTAAATAAACGATTTAAACAGATAAAATAAGGATACTAGGATGGTCGGGTCATTATAGCTTCGGCGGTAGCAAACTAAGTCGGTCTGAATCAAACACAGGTAAGGCGGGAAACAAAGAGGTCCTCTCGGTCCACTCTTAACAAATAGCATCTCTCGATCTCGCTATAGGTCCCTAATGTCACTAATACTAACTTTCGTCCTGAAAAGTGACTAATGGTCCAAACTATACCTATCTTTCGATCTTAGCACAGTCTAGTCGATTTAATTGATGGTCAAATAACCTTCCCTATCTTTCGATCTAATGGGTCAGTCACGAAATAGGTATCTAACTGGTCGCATGCATTCGATTCGTTAAATACAAGATTAAAACAATTAAAACGAATATAAAACCCTACGAGGTCGATCGATCGATCGCAATGTCGATCGATCGACCAACACGCGAGACAGTTCTCCCTAATCTAATGCCGCCTATGCCATAAATCGCCTACATCCTAGCACTAAAGAATTAGCTACTCATGCTAAAGATGAAAACAACAATAAAACTCATAACGATTACTGAATTCATGCTTAAGGTAAATAACAACAATGACAAAACGATAATTGGCTTTTGGGACACTAGCTATCAATTCTATACTAATAATGAAAGTAAAACAATAAACTAAAATTAGGGCAGAATGAATACCGAGATTTAAGAGAAAAGATTAAGAACAAGGGCAGAATTCCAATGCTAAAATCGATATCCCAAACCCTAGATACTCGAAATAAACTAAAACTAAAAGTACTGTATTGTGATAAAAACTTGGATAAAAACTTCATATCTAAACTGATGGTTTTATGTTACGTTATATAGCAATCAACGCAACATCTTATTTCCTAAACCTAAACTTCACGGGCTTCAAGATTCACGGTCTTTCAATTCGCGTCGGAATAGAAATCGGTCGATCGATCGATAAGGTGGTCGATCGATCGCTTCTCAAACAAACAAAGAGCTTCGGAACCGAGCATTGGTCGATCGACCGAGGGTGATGGTCGATCGATTTGGATGAGTCTGCTACTTGACTTCTTAAAACACGTGGACTTGTCTTTTGGGCCTTGGATTGCGCACCAAGCTCGTTCTTTAAGCAATTCCTTTACGTCCTTCGCAATGCAGATTACTCGGGGACGGATTTGGCTTGATTTCCCGTTAAATTCTTCACATTTCTGCAATAATGTACAAAAACACGAAAGTAGAGGAAAATAGAGAAATATTGGCACATATTGCACATTTGAGCTCTGAAATGCGCGTAGAATAAAGTGTGAAACATCATATTTTAGACACGCATCAAATCTCCCCAAACCAAACCTTGCTTGTCCCCAAGCAAGAACTAGACTCGATCTAATGACCTAATGGAACGAGTTCAATCTCGAGCGAAATGCAAAACTGTTAAGCCTAAACCGATTTAATGCACAACCAACAATCAATTAGTAATGTGAATCATGCAAACGAATTATAAAGTCGTCAAAAACTGCTGCACCTTTGACTATAGAGACTTATCAAATTGGACTCTCGCGGGTCGCTCAAATCACTCAATTAAGCACAGGTGATATATTTGTAAGATAGAAAGAAGTAATTTTGTAGTGACTCTCACCTAACTACGACCTATGAGAACATGCCAGCAATAAAATATGAAAATGACATCTACAACCGTACATATGCATTCCAACCGAACAGATGACCAATGACACATGCCGAGGTATATATGGGATATGTGAGGTATGCGTAAGAAGAGGCAAAACATTTTATGGTAAAGTGGAGGTACAGATGATCAAGCTAGTACCAAAACGGAACCAAGTGGCAACATCCAACTTCTTTCTCATAAACAAATGAAACGGTGCTATAGCAAGCACAAAACTCACAATCTCCAAACTATTAAATCAATAAAACTCCCCATAGGATATAAATGAAACATGGGAGCAAAAATCGCCAAAAGATAAGGATTAAATTATGCGAATTGATCTCTTTTCTCGAATCTCAGTCGATCGACCATGATTGGCAGTCGATCGACCCATTTGAACAGTACAGAACCTCTTTTTTTTTTCTTTTCTTTTTCGAATCATTTTTTTCATTCATTTTTTTTCTTTTGTTTCTTTCTTTCCTTTTTTTTCATTTCATTTCCCAACCATCGTCTCAACAGAGCATATGCCACCAAAATTGAGTAACAAATCCGAAAACACAGACTACTAGCTTGACAAGGGACAGGCTAAATGTAGGATGTAGTAATGGGACAAAAAGGGGTATTTTTGGCAGTGTGAAGCTTATGGGCAAAATGAATAAAGGGAAACCTCTACCACATGTGTCAACAAACCACAAACCGAATGCATACAGGTATTAAGTAGATCAAATTCATATTCATGCAAATTAAGGAGACATATCTCATAAGGAGTACTACTCACATTCCTAGATAAACCGGTCATAGATGACACCAGTTATAGGCTCTAATAACTCAGAAATATGATGTAGCTTGCCAATTTTCAAAGTCAAGTCTCAAGTCCAGCAAGTAATTCAACGAAAACTCGTAGGTATGCACTTATACGATTCTACTAATAACATGTTAATCTAGCAAGGCTCAGGCAAAACAGTTGCAAATGCAAAATCATCATGGAAATACTACCGTTCCGACTCAATCTATATGCTAAAATAAACGTGCATTTTATGGGAGTTTTTTGAAATTTTTCAATTTTTTTGGAATTTTGTATATATAAAAGAATTGAAATAAACAATGCAAAACAAAATTAAACGTGAATGCAAGCAAATGATATGCGACGCAAAACCCTTCCCCAAACCAAATCGCACAATGTCCCCATTGTGCAAAATCATATAATGAAAGAAAAGAGAAACGGGAATTTGCGAGAAAATAAATAAGCAAGACACAAAGGAAAGATATGGAACTCACAAGACTTTAAGCGCAGCAAAGGAAACCTCCCCAAACCAGCGTGAGCTAGGAGGTTTCAGTAGCCAGCAGTGCTACCAATAAGAGTGCCTTAGGTCCGCATATCGACCAAACACAGCAGGGGAGAGGTCGTAAACGAATATAGCAGCAGCAGTGGTCGATCGACTAAGAAGATCAGTCGATCGACCAGGTGGGCGTGAACGAGAGCTCGTGAACCGCAATTGATCGATCGACCAATGGTGCGGTCGATCGATCGAAAACATCTTCTTTTGCAGATGTCTTATTTCTTCGTAATTGCTCAATGATTTGAGCTAACAAGCTCTAAATACCTGCAAATGCACAATAGTACGCGCCAAAATTGCGCAAAACCCAGAACGAAGTCTAAAGTACTTAAAAATCCTAAGCAAATAAAATAAAAGCGAAGTTTTCGCGCACACAAAAGCAATAAAATTGTCTTAACAAAGCAAATAAAGAGAAGTTTGTAACGAGATTGATCAACTAATAGTTGATCAAGAAGGACCACGGTATGACCCACTTCGTAACACGGCTACTAGAGGTAGCCTCAATGGTGCTCATCTCATCATTTGCACCCTTCTTAGCTTCAACAGTCGGAGAGCTCAGCTGATCAGCTTCATCACCTCCCCAATCAAGGACTTCCTTGGGATCGTCAGACTCCAAATCAGACCATCTCACCTTGGCTGGCTCATCTTCCACTTCCTCATCGGTCTCATAGCTTAGGCATCCAAGACCTCCTCTTTGAATGATAGGCTTCTTTACAGCTGGCACAACTTGTAGCACTTCCTTCCCCAAACCAGCTCCTGCATTATCTAAGACAACAAATTCTTCCTCCTTCTTGCTCCCAATCCGGGGCGGAGGGGTTAACACAAAGAGTAGTAATAGGGACGGTCGATTCGGGAAGCCACAAAGTACGATCTCTTTTCGAGACCGTATTACAAGTAACATGAGCCACATGGCGTCCTTCTTTTTAGCAGGTTGGGCAAAAATGATAGAATGTTTCCCAACTTTGAAAGTCAAGGTTCCTAAACCGAGCGTCAATAATCGCACCCCGGCGGTGTGCGAAACGGCCTACCTAAGATGATCGGTATATGGGCATCCTCGGGCATGTCAAGGACAACAAAGTCAACAGGGAAGAAAAACTTCCCTATCCGGACGGGTATGTCCTCTAGGACTCCTATAGGCTCGACCGCAGATCGGTCACCATCCGAACTGTCATGTCCGTGATAGCAAACCGGTCAACTTGAGTTTCTAGCTAAACTCATGGGCATGACACTTATATCGGCCCCTAAGTCACACAATGCCTTCTCAATTGAGAAGGAACCTATTTTGCAAGGAACGGAAAAACTACCCGGATCCTCTAACTTATGGGGCGCAGTGTGAGACAGATAGGAACAAGACTCCTTGGTGAGTGCGAAGTGTGCAATTGTTTCAAGTGACCGCTTTTTGGATAACAGTTGTTTCATAAATTTAGTGTAAGCGGGTACTTGGTTAACTAACTCAAGGAAGGGGACTTGCACATTCAGACTACGGATAACTTTCTCAAACTTCTTGAAAGATACTGTTCTTTGGTCGGCACGAGCCTCTCCGGATATGGGGCTGTAAGGAGTACCTTAGCTCTCTCCTCCAATTCACGCGCACCGGCATCCTTGGACTTAGGCTGAAAGTCCGTCACCTTCTCTTTGTTGAAGCTAGACCCCTCCTCAGATCATCTCAAATGAGAACCATTGACCGTCATTGGATCGAACTTCGGAGCCGGGACTGACCCATCAAGACTGGTTCCGCCCTTTCAAAATTTTCGGGACCGTGGTACCCCGAAACAAGTGGTCTCTTAGATTAGTTGGCATCAAAGGACGAAATTCTTGAAGATCATCAGACGATCTCGATCGATCGACCACTCTCCTCAGTCGATCGACTAAGATGTACAGTTCCAGAAGCTCCTGTAACTCGTGTTTCAGTCGATCGACTAGGTACTTCAGTCGATCGACTGAAATGCCTGGCAAACGTCTTTTTCTTTGATTTGTTCGTTGAAGCTTTCTCTTGACTTGTTTCCGGCTCATCTTTTCCAACAGCATCCTCAACCATGGCAGGACCATCAAGGGTGGACCCGCTCCTCAAAGTGATGGCATTTAGGGTCTCCTTTTGTTCGGGTTGAGTGGGTAAGTGTCCGGGAGCTCGAGTGTTATTTTTACTAGCCAATTGAGCAATTTGGCTCTCTAGTAGCTTCATCCCGGCCTCTCTTGCTTGGGACTCCTTCAGCAACATATTCTTGAGCTCGGAAAATTCAGAATTCTGTGATTGTTGCTGCTGCGGCACATAAGGAGGCTTTTGATATTGTTGTTGCTTTTGATGAGGAGGCACATATGGCTGCTGCTGTGGCGGAGGTTGAGTTGGATTCAAAACATTCTGGCTTCTCCAACTCAAGTTTGGATGCGGTGGCTCGTAGTAGGTGTTTGTCTGCCTATAGTGTTGAAAGGCAGCACAAGATTCAAAGGGACTAGGGCAGTTTTTCGAGACATGGCCCTCAACTCCACACCTTTCACAGACGAAGGGACCGTCTGACACAGCGTTGACTTGGTACATCCCACCTTTAGAAGCTCCTCCTAGCTCATACTTGTCAAACCTCGCAGTAAGAGCCTCAAGTGCGGCTACAGAAGAGGATTCAGCAGCTCTCCTCTGGTTCCCTCTAGAATTCCCATACTCGGCCTTGTGGGTAGCTAGATCGTCAATGATCTTCCACCCCTTGGTTGCTCCCAAATTTTCAGCGAATCTTCCATTGGCTGCAGCATCCAAAATGGCCCTCTGATCGTCGTATAACCCATTGTAGAAATGATTGCACAAACTCCACTTTTCAAACCCATGGTGCGGTATGGTTCGCACCAACTTCTTGAATCGGACCCATGCCTCTTGGAAATTCTCATCTGGCCCTTGTTTAAAGCCCGTGATTTGAGCTCTAATAGCGATCGTCCTTGAAGCAGAAAAGTACTTCTTGTAGAACGCCAATGCCAATGTATTCCAATCAGTGATCTCCTGAGCGGTCCGGTCCAAATCTCTATACCACTCCCTTGCAGCATCACGAAGGGAGAAGATGAACATGGTCTCTTTGATTTGATCCTGGGTCACGCCGGTGGTGGGGAATGGAGCAGCAGTAGTCAATAAAGGTCTCCATATGCCTTGCTGCATCTTCATTTGCAGCTCCCCCAAACTGGTTTCTCTCAACCATAGTGATGTAGGCAGGCTTTGGTTCGAATTTCCTTGCATCTCCTGGTAACTCGAACCCCTTATATAAGTTATCGGCTGTCGGCTCAGAATAACTAGCTATACTTGCTTCCTCGGCCATGACTGGAATTTCCGGAGAAGTAACTGTCTCGGCTGAAGAAGTGGAAATGGGCGAAGATGGTGGATTATCTTAGAACAGTTCGTTCTCGTAATAGCTTGACAGAGTACTCAGCTCTTCCTCTGTCGGTAATACTCTTTGTGTTCGTCTCAACTCGCGCAAGGATCTTTCAAGCTCAGGGTTCAATGGTACTAATTCTCCACCCTGTGACCTGCGCATAAGAAGAAACTACAAAAAGAATATAAGAAAAGTTTAAGGAACGGATGTCCCTTAAACTAAGAAAGACTAAAAAATAAAAACAACTAAAATCAGGACTATTGCCTCCCCGGCAACGGCGCCAAAATTTGATACCCGTCGTTGTGAGTACCAAAGATAAAATTTATAATCTCCTATTAAGACTAACCTAGGCTAGTGGTAACAGGGTCGAACCACAAGGAGGCAGTTGTAAACTTTAGTTGATTTATGATCAGTCTGAGGTAACTTATTGTGGGGGTTGAATTGAATTGGTCGACAGCTAAAAGTGAACAAAGATAATAAACTAAATAAACGATTTAAACAGATAAAAGAAGGATACTAGGATGGTCGGGTCATTATAGCTTCGGCGGCAACAAACTAAGTCGGTCTGAATCAAACACAGGTAAGGCGGGAAACAAAGAGGTCCTCTCGGTCCACTCTTAACAAATAGCATCTCTCGATCTCGCTATAGGTCCCTAATGTCACTAATACTAACTTTCGTCCTGAAAAGTGACTAATGGTCCAAACTATACCTATCTTTCGATCTTAGCACAGTCTAGTCGATTTAATTGATGGTCAAATAACCTTCCCTATCTTTCGATCTAATGGGTCAGTCACGAAATAGGTATCTAACTGGTCGCATGCATTCGATTCGTTAAATACAAGATTAAAACAATTAAAACGAATATAAAACCCTACGAGGTCAGTCGATCGACTGGCAATGTCAGTCGGTCGACCAACACGCGAGACAGTTCTCCCTAATCTAATGCCGCCTATGCCATAAATCGCCTACATCCTAGCACTAAAGAATTAGCTACTCATGCTAAAGATGAAAACAACAATAAAACTCATAACGATTACTGAATTCATGCTTAAGGTAAATAACAACAATGACAAAACGATAATTGGCTTTCGGGACACTAGCTATCAATTCTATACTAATAATGAAAGTAAAACAATAAACTAAAATTAGGGCAGAATGAATACCGAGATTTAAGAGGAAAGATTAAGAACAAGGGCAGAATTCCAATGCTAAAATCGATATCCCAAACCCTAGATACTCGAAATAAACTAAAACTGAAAGTATTGTATTGTGATAAAAACTTGGATAAAAACTTCATATCTAAACTGATGGTTTTATGTTACGTTATATAGCAATCAACGCAACATCTTATTTCCTAAACCTAAACTTCACGGGCTTCAAGATTCACGGTCTTTCAATTCGCGTCTGGAATAGAAATTAGGTCGATCGACTGATAAGGCTGGTCGATCGACTGCTTCTCAGCAAACAGTAGCTTCTGGAACCCGAGCATTGGTCGATCGACTGAGGGTGATGGTCGATCGACTGGATGAGCTGCTACTTGACTTCTTAAAACACGTGGACTTGTCTTTTGGGCCTTGGATTGCGCACCAAGCTCGTTCTTTAAGCAATTCCTTTACGTCCTTCGCAATGCAGATTACTCGGGGACGGATTTGGCTTGATTTCCCGTTAAATTCTTCACATTTCTGCAATAATGTACAAAAACACGAAAGTAGAGGAAAATAGAGAAATATTGGCCCATATTGCACATTTGAGCTCTGAAATGCGCGTAGAATAAAGTGTGAAACATCATATTTTAGACACGCATCAGAAGTTATGCCCAACACCATTCTCCCTACAATATTCTATAAAAACATGGTTATCAAATTCGGTGCCATGATGCATACGAATAGATACTAATTTTGATTTATACTTATTTTGGGCAAGCTTCATTAAAACTGAAAATTCTTCGAAAGTTTCATCTTTTGAATTAAGAAAGATAGGCCAAACATATCTAGAGTAATCATCAACTAGAACGAAGACATACCTGGATCCACTTCTACTTCTTACCTTCATTGGGCCAGATAGATCCATATGTACGAGTTCTAGTGGTTCATTGGTACTTATCATTCTCTTGGGTTTGAACGATGATCTCACATGTTTGCAACGAGCACACGAGTCATATAAGGTTTCTTGATCAAATTTAATTGAAGGCAGTCCTTCAACCAAATCCCATCTCTTTAGCTTATTTAACGTTGTTGAATTTATGTGAGCAAACCTTTTGTGCCAAAGACATTGATCATCTGTTGTTACTTTCATGCATGTGAACGAATTAGTAGGAATATTATTTAGATCAATCATATAAACATTCCTTCTACGATGTCCTTCAAGCACAACACTACTTGTTCCTTCAATTATTATTTGACAAGAATCTGAATGAAAGACAACTTTATTTCCTTTGTCGCATAATTGAGAGATACTCAGTAAGTTGTGTTTGGGACTACTAACAAGATAAACATCACTAATAGCATGAGAAAAAGATATTCCAACTTTACCAACACCGATAATCTTGCCCTTCTTGTTGTCGCCAAATGTGACCTTACCTCCATCGAAGGGGTCAAGTGAAAGAAATAAATTTACATCTCCGGTTATGTGTAGATACGTCATTCTGCACCTCCCGCAAACCACCCGGTGATGATTGGGCCGCATGTTTGGTACACGGAACGATTTATGACAGTTCATAAGTTTATCGTCAAGTGATAGCTCAAATACTTGTGTCTACCCCTTGGTCGTCATCTACGCGCCATTACGGCCGTTTTGACAGTAACTAGAGTTCATTTGGAGTCCGGGTCAAAAAACCGTCTTCATTTTATAATAAACCGTTTAAAATGCCGAGTCGGAATGTTCTGAAATATTCCGGATATTTCTGTTCCATAATTTTCATCTTTTCATCTTTTGGCAAAATATATCCCGAAATCATATTTTGAACAATAAGGAAATTGAGATCTACCGCAATTCCATAACAGAAACGCGAAAAATCTTTCTTCCGCAGGAGGAAACTTCTGGGGAAAGGACGCAGCACCTGCTGCGCCTCTTCCAAGGGCCGCAGTGGTTGCTGCGCCTCTTCCCCAGATCTTTTCTGCGTATTTTCGAATCTTTTCGAGATTTGTTTCCAAAGTTTTACCGAAACCTTATTCCTTCGTGTGATTAGTATAAATAGGGACCTTCGTTCCTCATATTTCTCACGCGAGTGTCCGTCCTTCTCTTCTCCCTCAGCATTCTAAGACTGTGCTCTTTGCTTATTGACGTCTACGTGCTTGATCAATCGACCACGTAAGCTCCGATCCTTCTGAGTACCAGTCTCGTTTGCATGACCGACCAATTTGATCAACTCCACTTCAATTAATCAAATCAATTTAATTTAAATCCTCATACGAGGGCACTTTCATCATACATTCGAGTCGAGCAATCACTAATCGTTAACTTGGTAAATCTCGTATCGTCAAACATGTAAGTCTGAGGGTGTAAATCCCATATTTTATTATTGTATTTTATTGTATCAAATTATTGTAAGGTTTACGTCGAAAACATGTTTAAAACTGATTTATAAAACCCTTTTATCAAACCTATTTTTATGGATTAACAGAAGACAGGCGTCGAGAAGAAACGCAGCAACTGCTGCGCCTCTTCTAGAGGCTGCCGCAGTTTCTGCCTTCGTTCTTCTTTCTTTGTTCTTTGTTGATTCGTCTCTTTTTTCCGTCTTTTCTTACTTTTCTTCATATTTCCACTCGCATAATTATAATACATAGTTTATAATAATTTATCACTCTTTAATTTCCGAGTTAAATCCCAAGTAATCAGTATTTGCGGGGTTTTGTCATTAAAATCAAACCCGGATTTTAGAGATTCAATTTGTTCATATCAAGTCTCTGGAATTCGCCTTTTGTATATTTTCATATGTTTATCACCATAGTTTAACATAAATAAACCTAATTAATTTGCATAAATAAGCCTAATTAATTTGTAGTTAGATTATAATTCACTTTAGTTCACTATAATTAATTCTCATTCGTTTAAACTTGTTACTTTATCGCTTTTATTCACATAATCTGTTAAATCACTTCTACTCGAGTCGAACATCAATAAACGATCATTAAAACACCAACGAACATTAACAATATGCAGTTCCGGCTTCACAGCCAGAACTCACCTCAGGAACAGACGCAGTAACCACTGCGCCTCTTCCGAGGGACGCAGCACTGCTGCGCCTGTTCCGGGGTGATTTCTGTCTCTGAACTTCCGTTCTTGCTTAGACTTAGTTTATTAGTTTTACGTATTAACCGACTATTAACCGTAGTATCACCACTAATCTGTCCGTTTTCTAACCCTAATTATTTTCCTTTTCTTTTCTATAATTATCCGTTTTAAACGTATTTTCGACGTAGATCATTGAACCATTGTAATTATTGTAATTTTAATTATTGTATTTTATTTATTGTATCTTTATTATCGTTTGTTTGCTTTCACATGTAATCAACCTTAAAATCCTACTTCGACTTAATGTATACTAAGTTACATGTTCACCGACTTAGTTAATTCTCACATGCTAGGATTAATTTATTGGATGTTGCATTGCATGCATATAATCGACAACATATCAAGTATAGATGACTTCCCTAATCATTAGTAGAGACCGCTATCGAGGCGGGCGGGATTAGGTGTTCGATCAAAAGAGCTTCCTAATACGTACCCTCACCCCTTACTCCAGATCTCTCTGAACATCCGTATTCATTGGCATCCACGAGAGTCATTCTAGATATAGAATGCTAAGGGTAATGAGTGCTTAGTGTCTATGTCATTACTTTGTGTCTTGACATGGCGCGAAGTATTCGAACGGTTTCTAATTTTCCACAATAAATTGGTGGCGACTCCACAAATGCAAATGCTTGTTTTCCCAAGCGCCCCCGTGGGGCCCCCTTCTCCATAGTTTGGCGACTCCGCTAGGGAGTAATACACTTACATGTTGCCAAGGGTGAAACTTGAACAAGGTTAGGGTATAGTTTATATGAGACAGTTGTCAGTTTTCATTACTCGATCTTCTTAGATTGTTTTATTCGGCCTTCCTAGGCCCAACCCAACCCATTTGACCAATCGTCCCGTCTGGACAGTCCAAATTCTTATCTGGGCCTAAAGATAGATAGCGATTGACGTCAACCATACCGTGGTGCATACTCCTGTTTGTACCAAGGGCTTTTACTACTCGAGGAAATGGACTAGGAACCGACCTTACTCTTGTTTGGCACGGACCTCTCCACAGACCAAGGTTTGATTGCTTGGTAATTGGTATGGCAACCCACCTTTTATGCCAAAACCCTTTAAATGCACTCAGCATACCGCAATAATGCCCATATGTATGTTTGTATCGTATGCGTGATCACCGTTTTGTAAACAAAACCATGACGACATTTTGTAAATTAAAATCCTTTTCAAAATGTAAACATTTTCAAAATAGCGCAAAATAAGCCGAAACTCTGTCCAAATGTCGAGTCAAACTTCGGGCCTAATACCCATTTCAAAACCAGTACAAAAAATAGCAAAAAAAAAGGAAAAAAAAAACGTTTTAATCAAAATATTTTCAAACCGTGCAAATGTAAATATGTAAATTCAGTTGGGCTAAGTTAAGGTCAAAATCAAAACCGACTATGGCCTAGTCGGAACTCTGTCGAGTCATGAACCCGTCTTCCTTTACATTTTAGGTCTTTTCAAATTCAAGTCAAGTCATAAGGTGTCGCGCCGTCATTTTGGGCCCCCTACCCCAATTCAGTTAGGATCTAAACATTTCCACACCTCGACTCACGCACTCGAGGCTAACACGTCGAGTCATTCCAAAATCCGTCTCTCGAATTCTCCTAATGACATATTTGGGACACACATACCCGAACCTCGAGTCAAGTCTATCTTAAAACACACGTCTTAGAATTAACACGTGTCATCAATCCCGTCAATAAGGTCAACCATATAAATGTCACTCCGTCAGGGTCAACACTCGAGTCTAAGGTCAAAGTCAAACACTATGAGTCCAAACACGAGAAGTCACTCACGACATTTCATGATTTCACAAGTCAAGAGTCTAGTTATCCCGTCTTCCTATATTTTCCTTCGTGTATCCTTTGTTTTTTGCCTTAGTATGCGTGATCC
Organism: Silene latifolia; assembly: GCF_048544455.1. Lineage (NCBI taxonomy): Eukaryota > Viridiplantae > Streptophyta > Magnoliopsida > Caryophyllales > Caryophyllaceae > Silene > Silene latifolia. Next base: position 56,463,212 of record NC_133536.1, read on the forward strand.
CATGTCGAATCGAGTTGTAATGCGCATCATTTCTGTCGAGTAGGAATCCAGCAAGTTCCGTTAGTCAGCAAAGTCACGAAGCAGTTCAAGCCACAATCACCGCGTCTCTCCAAGACGTTTATGCCATGGTCCTATGAGTTCAAGCTACAGTGGAAAATTTGAGCATTCGCGTCCTCACCCTTGAAAATGGGATGGTGGAAAAGAACACGCCACCTAGAGAAACCTCTTGTCTAGGTCGTCCAAAGCTTACCTCTTGTAATAACCATCGTCCTAGAAAGCCGAAAACAGCTGAAAGGAAACCTGGAAAGCATCAAAGGGTGCTTATCCATTTAGGCATGTCTTATGTCGATGCTTTGAAGAGACTCTCTGCCTAAGGCAAGGTACATCCAATAGGGCCGACTCCGGATCCACCTTTAGAGAAACAGGTGAACCTCTAGAAGGGCAACAAATAATGCTTATATCACCAAGGTAGAGGTCATGATATTGAAGAGTGTTTTCTCTTGAAACACACCATCCAAGATATGATCGAAGAGGGCAAGCTTCCTAAGCCACCTTCTGTCGTGCAATCCAAGAAAATCGACCCTCTTGGGTCTAATATCATAAAACATGACGAAGAATCATCTCTAGACTGTTCTCATCTCCTCGATCCTTATGACGACGGAGAGATCAACGTGATCGAAGACGACGATATCCAAAGTGGAATGCTCATGCTTTCCATTGCCTTCAATAATAAATTCTCCAAAATAGAAGGAGCTATTGATAGCCTAAGCTCTCGACTTTCTAACATGGAGAAACAGTTTGCTGAAATGGGTAAGAAGCTTGATGCCCAACCTCTCAAGATGAAAAGTTTCCAGACAAACCCTCAACCTAATAGTCCTAAAGCAAAAAGTGAGCAATGTATCTCTAGTTCTTCTCATCTAAGAATCAAAATAAACAAAGGCAACCTCATGAAGCCTTCGTCAAAGACACTTAACAATCCTCGTAGGTCATTCACAAATCCAGGCATACCTTATGCCTTAGCCTTGAACAAATTATCCTCTCTAGGTCTTCTTCAACCCATAGGGCCGACCCCAGATCCGGAAAAGAAGTTTAAGTTTTGGGATGATAATTCATATTGTCAATACCATAGAGGGAAGGGGCATGACATCGAGAGTTGCTACAAACTAAAAAATATCATCCAGGATAATATCGAAAGAGGCGAATATCATGTATCGACCTTTGCTCAAACTGACATTAAACGTGATAGGGCTAAACTTATGGAAGCTCCGCCCAGAAGACCGGGACGGGCTCCTAGAGCATTCGCTAACCTTGGCATCACTTATGCAGCAGCCGCTACAAATGCTAGTATCACAAGGCAAACTACACCTACTCAATCCAACTCCAGACCCTGAAAACATACTGCCTAGATGGAAGAGTAATGCATATTGCCAATATCATCGTGGTAGGGGACATGATATAGAAGCATGCTTTTGTTTGAAGCATATGATTCAGGATATGATCAAAAGTGGGAAATTGACCCTCTGAACCTTTAACCCACAAGGCAGCTTAGGCAATCCTCATGGATATACCACTTATCAAGAAACTCTTCTTGACTGTTATCCTTCTAGTTTTCCCAATGATGAGGACAAGGTGTTCAAATGGGTGAATGCTCAAAGTCAGATGACGAAGCCAGTTGCTGGAAAAGAAAATGTTCAAGCATGGGTCGATGATTACGAGTCTTGATCTAAGATCAAGTCGAAGTCTGAGTCTTAGGCTTTCTATCCCATAAATGTTCTAGTATCTTTCTTCGTGTCCATTATCATTTCTAGTGACAGCCTGGGGGCTGTCCCACGAGTCACATGTCTTCTCGAGTCTATGTCTATACATTCATTATTCATTTCAATAAAAGTACAATTTTCAATCCACATATTTTATCATATCTCTTCCTTTACCATTTCTTGTAACAACAAGAATTGATTTGAGACATTTTAAAACAAACAACAACGCATGTCAGTCGATGTGAGTGCACTTAGATGATGTTCCATTCCAAGTTGTACAGGACGTGAAACTCTGTGTTCTTTCCTTAACTATTCCATGTCTGGCAATAGAAACCTCACTATAACCCCGGTTTAGGAAAAGCCTATCTCAAGAGATTCTAGGACGAATCCAGACCATCTCCTTGTTAACGATCCATGATGGAAGGCAAGCTCATTCCCCACAATAAACAACCCGTGTTTCTAGAGACCAAACCGTTTCACACCAGAGGTGCTAGTCTGACCCAAATCCATGGTAGCAAGCAAATCCAAGACGATACGAGCCATGATCAAAGACAAAGGCTCAATCAAGAGAAATGACCAAGATCAATATCCAAGGCCGTGGTTATGCCCATAATCCAAGAAAAAAGAGTCAAAAGAAGAAGGCTCAATTAAGCAAGTCAATATCAATATCCAAAGTAAAAGCTATCTTCAAAACCTGAATCAAGAATCTGAGCAAAATACGATATATATTCCAGACCAAGATTCCGAGTCTGAATCAAGAACAAGCCTAAAATCAATGCTATACGGAATACTGCTAAATTCTATATAGAATCAAGACATGGATGAAGATGGTCAGCTAGCACCCTCACTTAGCCTTTCACACATCACACACCCTAAGTCCTTCTCGAGACCGTTACAGGGAGATAGTTAGGAATTTTGAGAATCCTCTCAAGCTCGTCAAGTATACCCATCCTTTAGAGCCAAGACATGGAAATTTGAACCCATATCATTTTAACCTACCTTTATGTGCTCAGGCTACATTAAGCCAGGAGACTCCATTTCCAAGCCATATTATAAGCCATAATCCCATCAAGCCTTAACTCCACAAAATCAAGCTCCAAAGATTTGTTTCATCAAAGCCTCTTATGTCCGAGCTCCACATTCCAAATATCCAATCCAGTTTCACCTTGACCCAGACACGGAGTTTTCAAATACTTTACTACCTAGGACGGGACGAACCCATATCCATCCTTAGGGTCCACTAAGTGTGCTCACATGACAAGGAAATTTTTACAACATTAATTATACCTCTTTGGTCTATGATCAGAGGGAGTTATCTCAAATTGATTATTCGAGTCACCAAAGGGAAATACTCTCCTGACCCATGCACTTTAAGGTCCTAACAACATAGCTTAGGCACACACCTGAACTACAAACATGGTTTGATTTCACCTCTTCAGGTGGATACGTAGGCAGTCCTTTCTTACACAAGAAGGATACAACCACAACACCCAAATAAAATTAACCAAACCTCTGAACTACGATCTGGTTTGACTTTACTTCATGTGAATACGTAGGCAGTCCGCAAGGACACAACCATCCCAACTTTCAACCTCAATTATCAACCACCTCAATTATCAACTTTCAACCTCAATTATCAACCATCCCAATTAACAACTATCAACCACCTCAACCATCAACTTTCAACCTCAATTTCAACCTTCCAACCACAATTTCCATTTCTACCTCTATACTGGGGGCTCTTTATTGTCGCCTAGTCTCTTTTTACCAAAGTCTAGAGTCATCTTCTCATCCTGGTAGCTTCTCTTCCGTGATGCCACCCTTCCTTTACTCTTCTCTCATTTAAGTCGAGATAGTGCTCGGTCCGGAAATTGACAAAGGTCTTAGATCGATTCTCCAAGTTATCGTGCCTCAAGAGGGGTCTCTTTTACAGCAACCGGTGGTGAAAGATGTCCAACTAGACAGCTGATCCATGTCTCATTCCTTGCCTTTATACGCCCCCATCTTTCTTGCAATTCTTCTACCTTTGGAACTGATACGCATTATCACCCATACTTGGCTAGGGGTTGCGCATACTTAGGCGAAGTCTGTTAGAGTCATCCCCATGTCACGTCCTAGTAGGTCCACGTCCACATCAGTCACATGTTTAAAGCCCATTTGAATATGCATAACGCATTACAAACCACAAATTTCTTTAATCAAGTTTTAAATAACTTTTACTAAGAAACAAATTTTGCAAAACCTATGTCCTTCCTCATTTGAGATCCATGTGCTGATTGCTTACGTGCATATGTGTTTATAAGCTATTTGCCTATTAGATCACATTCTTGTATGGCTACTAACCATGCAGGTAAGTATCAGAAGTAGTGCTCGCTCCAACTGGGGGCTTCGCTCGAGTATACATTCTTCCCATGACGATCAAGATGTTCCTAATCGTCAATATATCCCCCAACGAGAGTTCATGACAGCCGATTGAAATTCTCGAGGGACGAAGTTTGTTTAAAAGCAGATTCAACCTCAACTCTTCAGCAAGAGTTCGCTTGAGACCGACGCAAGCAGATTCAACCTAAAGTTTATTGCCAGAGTTTGCTTGAGACCGACGCAAGCAGATTCAACCTCAAGTTTTTGCCAAAGTTCGCTTAAGACCGACGCAAGTGGATTCCCCAGCAGTTTCTATCGATGTCCTGCTACCCTCAATATTATTGTTTCCTCACGGAGTTCGGCAAAGGTGTCGTTCTCCAGAAGTTCCCAAACCAGCGCCTCCTTCCTTAGGTTCGTAAACCCAAAGTTAAGATTCTTACCCCTAGATTCTTAGATCCCGAAATGGCTTCCTTTAGGTTCATAAACCTTTAAGCTCCCACACCAACGACCTTAGGTTCATAAACCCATAATTCCTTTTGGAGTTCTCATACCTCAGAAAGCTTAAACGCACGCGTTTAAAACAAGAATTAGTAATCCAATAGTTCCTAAACTTAACCCTACGATCCCCATTCCTCTTAGGTTCATAAGCCTTTAAGTTCCCATACCAGCCGTCCTTTTAGGTTCGTACACCCAGGTTCACACGCCTAGCTCTTTAGGTTCTCAAACTCCCTAGAGTTCATACACTTCTACGCTTAGGATCATAATCCTTCAGGATCACCTTTTCCTTTTAGGATCATATTCCTTTGGATCACCTTTTCTCTTTAGGATCATATTCCTTTAGGATCACCTTTTCTTAGAATTCCTACACCAAAACCTTGGTTACCCCTTAGGTTGAACTTATATTTGGCCTCCTTCCTGTCGATGTTTTCCTTTAGGGCCCCACACCCTAGCACAATCCTTACATATCTTTTAGGTCTTACCCTCAGCTCCTACGCATTTCCGAAAATATCTCGAGAAAGAAGTCTCAGATATGGTCTCTTCTTATGGTTGCCGAGCCTCCTTACGTAGTCTAATGGGCTTTAAACGACCCTCCCGATAGTCGACAGACTCTAAAATGTTCCCGACGACAGGTCCTTGGCTCAGACCCCTTGAGCCGCCTCGCGTCGCCATAGTCGTGAGGTTGTAATCTTCGATTGACCTGATGGGTATACTTTGACTTTCGCCTTGTCCAAGCCTCAGTCAAAGTGGGGGCTCTGTAGATACCTCATTTCTACACCTCCCGCAAACCACCCAGTAATGATTGGGCCACATGTTTGGTACACGGAACGATTTATGACAGTTCGTAAGTTTATCGTCAAGTGATAGCTCAAATACTTGTGTCTACCCCTTGGTCGTCATCTACGCGCCATTACGGTCGTTTTGATAGTAATAAGAGTTCATTTGGAGTCCGGGTCAAAAAACCGTCTTCATTTTCTAATAAACCGTTTAAAATGCCGAGTCGGAATGTTCTGGAATATTCCGAATATTTCTGTTCCATAATTTTAATCTTTTCATCTTTTGGCAAATTATATCCCGAAATCATATTTTGAACAATAAGAAAATTGAGATCTACCGCAATTCCATAACAGAAACGCGGAAAATCTTTCTTCCGCAGGAGAAAACTTTTGGGGAAAGGACACAACACCTGCTGCGCCTCTTCCAAGGGCCGCAGTGGTTGCTTCGCCTCTTCCCCAGATCTTTTCTGCGTATTTTCGAATCTTTTCGATATTTGTTTCCAAAGTTTTATCGAAACCCTAATTCCTCCGTGTGATTAGTATAAATAGGGACCTTCGTTCCTCATATTTGTCACACGAGTGTCCGCCCTTCTTTTCTCCCTTTGTATTCTAAGACCGTGCTCTTTGCTTATTGACGTCTACATGCTTGATCAATCGACCACGTAAGCTCGGATCCTTCTGAGTACCAGTCTCGTTTGCATGACCGACCAATTTGACCAACTCCACTTCAATTAATCAAATCAATTTAATTTAAATCCTCTTACGAGGGCACTTTCATCATACATTCGAGTCGAGCAATCACTAATCGTTAACTTGGTTAATCTCGTTTCGTCAAACATGTAAGTCTGAGGGTGTAAATCCCATATTTTATTATTGTATTTTATTGTATCAAATTATTGTAAGGTTTAAGTCGAAAACATGTTTAAAACCGATTTATAAAACCCTTTTATCAAACCTATTTTTATGGATTAACAGAAGACAGACGTCGAGAAGAAACGCAGCATCTGCTGCGCCTCTTCTTGAGGCTGCCGCAGTTTCTGCCTTTCTTCTTCTTCCTTTGTTCTTTGTTGATTCGTCTCTTTTTTCCGTCTTTTCTTATTTTTCTTCATATTTCCACTCGCATAATTATAATACATAGTTTATAATAATTTATCACTTTTTAATTTCCGACTTAAATCCCAAGTAATCAATATTTGCGGGTTTTTGTCATTAAAATCAAACCCGGATTTTAGAGATTCGATTTGTTCATATCAAGTCTCTGGAATTCGCCTTTTGTATATTTTCATCTGTTTATCACCATAGTTTAACATAAATAAACCTAATTAATTTGCATAAATAAGCCTAATTAATTTGTAATTAGTTTATAGTTCACTTTAGTTAACTATAATTAATCCTCATTCGTTTAAACCTGTTTCTTTATCGCTTTTATTCACATAATCTGTTAAATCACTTCTACTCGAGTCGAACATCAATAAACGATCATTAAAACACCAGCGAACATTAACAATATGCAGTTCCGGCTTCACAGCCAGAACTCACCTCAGGAACAGACGCAGTAACCACTGCGCCTCTTCCAAGGGACGCAGCATTGCCGCGCCTGTTCCGGGGTGATTTCTGTCTCTGAACTTCCGTTCTTGCTTTGACTTAGTTTAATATTTTTACGTATTAACCGACTATTAATCATAGTATCACCACTAATCTGTCCATTTTCTAGCCCTAATTATTTTCCTTTTCTTTTCTAAAATTATCCGTTTTAAACGTATTTTCGACGTAGATCATTGAACCATTGTAATTATTGTAATTTTAATTATTGTATTTTAATTATTGTATCTTTATTATTGTTTGTTTGCTTTTACATGTAATCAACCTTAAAACCCTACTTCGACTTAATGTATGCTAAATTACATGTTCACCGACTTAGTTAATTCTCACATGCTAGGATTAATTTATTGGATGTTGCATTGCATGCATATAATCGACAACATATCAAGTATAGATGACTTCCCTAATCATTAGTAGAGGCTGCTATCGAGGCAGGCTGGATTAGGTGTTCGATCAAAAGAACTTCCTAATACGTACCCTCACCCCTTACTCTAGATCTCTGTGAATATCCGTGTTCATTGGCATCCACGAGAGTCATTCTAGACATAGAATGCTAAGGGTAACGGATTCTTAGTGTCTATGTCATTACTTTGTGTCTTGACATGGCGCGAAGTATTCGAACGGTTTCCAATTTTCCACAATAAGTTGGTGGCGACTCCACAAATGCAAACGCTTGTTTTCCCACGCCCCCCGTGGGCCCCCCCGTGTCCACATCATTTGCCTTGAACATCCACTATCAAGGTACCATAAGTTGTTTTCTTTCACCACAACCTGCAAAATAATTAGAGGCAGTTTTTATGCACCCAAGCTAAGTTGGGTCCTTTGACGTTAGTCACTCTAAAAACTAAATCTCTTATGACCCAAACCCTTTTGATAACTTTATGTTTTGGAGGCGAATTGGTTTGTCTGGGAACCGTCTTGGGTTGAGTTCTGGATTCTTCATGTCGTGGTCTTTCAGGTTGTTTTGGGGGAGCTTTGGTTTTGAAGGGCTCTTTAGGTTTAGGTGTTTGTTTTGATTTGGTAGCCTTCTTAAAGTCAAAGCTTATATCATAGAACCAACGATGATCATTGTTGCGTTCTTTATTTGTACTTGGTTCAGATGGGGTACAATCATTATCCTCGAAAATAGTGTCAGATGCTGTAACAAAGTTGATTCCTTTTCTTAAATCCTGAGCATGTTTGACACAGTTTTCTTGGATATGTCCAGTATGACCACAATAATTACAAATCAAGTATTCTGGTTGATTTGAATATTTTCTCCTTCTGAAATCTCGTTCGGAAGGGGTTGACTTGCATTTAGAGTGATCTCTACGACCATAGCACTCGTGTCCTAATCCCATTTTCATGTTATTATCTGATTGCTCAGTTAGGAAATTTAGAACACGTGTGCTACCTTCCCATTTTTCGTGAACCTTTCTAGCATGCAAGAGTAATTCTTTTAAGGATTGTATCTCTTTGTTGCATTTAGAATGGTCTGACTCTACGACCTTGGGAGAATGAGTCTCTTCATAATTGTCACGAAAGTTTTGGAATTTGTCATTAAGAACTCGTACCATCTCTATATGCGTTCTTTTAGTATTTGATAGAACGGTTTTAGATTCCTTTAATTGTTGAGTTAGAGATTCAATCTCATTCTTTTGATCTGAGATCGCGGCTTCTCTAGCCGTAGCCTTTGAATCAAGAAACTCTTTGACTTTCCTCAATTCCAAGGTTATAGCTTCACTAGCTGTAACTTTGGCTTGAATATACTTAATGTTGAGTTTCAGGTCTGAGGTTATAGCTTCATTAGATATAACTTTAGACTCAAGAGCCTTCTTCTCAGCATTTGTCACATCTGAAGTTGTAGCCGTATTAGCTGTAACTTTAGATTTGAGCTTTTTGGCCTTTGCTTTAAGGAGATGATTCTCTTCAGCAATGTCGAGAATTTGTTCTTTTAAGTCTTTCAGTTCCATCTCTTATTCGTGACACTTATCAAGAGATTGCTCAAAGTATTCAATTAAAGCATTCTTAGGCAATTTCTTAACACTTTTCTTATGTTCAAGATAGCTTACCTCTTCTTCTTCTTCCGAATTGAAATCTCCTAGAAAGTAGCAGTAGGAGTCCACGCTATCTTTATCATTGTCTGAAAAGAGGTCAAGACTGACGTTACTTAGACATAGGTTAGCTACTTCTTCTTCTTCTGATGCTTCATCGTCCTCAGTGTCGAGTCTCCCCAGCATGATGCCATCATCACTTGCTTGAATTCCTTCTTGGTCTTCTCACGTTTTGCTTTGTCTTTAATTTTCTCCCATGTGGGACAATACTTAATTATATGACTAGATTCTCCGCACTTGAAGCATCCTCTATTAGCAAACGTATTCTTAGACTCAGAAGTTTTCTTATTATAGGACTTGTTGTTATCGTTGAACGATTTTGCTTGCTTATTTCTGAAAATTCGTTTATTAAATCGTTTGGCAAACAAAACGGTTTCGTCCTCTATTTCAACATCTTCTTCTTCCTTAGCAGAAGCTTGTAGAGCCATGCTCTTACTGTTACTGGCCTCGGCCTCATCGTCTTCCAAGACGAGTTCATGAGCCATGAGAGCACCAATAAGTTCTGCATAAGGTAGAGAAGTGAGATCCCTAACTTCTTCCATAACAGTGACCTTGGGACGCCATTTCTTGGTTAAACTCCTAAGTACTTTTCTAGCAATATCCTCAGAGTTAAATGTTTTGCCAAGATTTTTAAGCTCATTGACTATAGTAGAGAATCGTGCTGACATGCTATCGAGTGATTCATTCTTTTCCATTTTAAACAGTTCATATTTTTGAATCAGCAATTCAATACGATATTTTCTAATAGCCGACGTTCTTTCATAGACCAACTCAAGACCATCCCATATTTCCTTGGCCTAAGTGCAAGAAGAAAAATGAATGAATTCGGTCGATGTCATGCCGTTTTATAACAGGCTTATCGCTTTCGAGTTTTTCTTAGCTTTCTTGTAATCAGCCTCAATATAGTCTTCTTCCTTTTTCTCATAGGTAGTGCCTTCCGAAGATGCGACCGAAATTTTGTGTAGTCCATTCTTAATAATCGTCCAGCACTCCCAATCATGTCCTTTTACGTAGTGTGTCATCATGTTTTTCCAAAGTCCATAATTCTTCCCATTAAAGATAGGACACTTAAGATACTTGGAATCCATTTCACACGTATAAGGCAACGGAATTAAAATAAAATAAAAAGATAAAAAGATAGATGGATCTAGCCTCTTTGCGGTTAGGCAAGCAAGAGCACGAGGCTCTGATACCAATTGAAGAGTCTATCACAATCGAAATACTCGAGAGGGGGGGGGGGGAGGGGTGAATTGAGTATTTAAAAACTTATGCCCACTTTTTATTTTATATCAATGATTAATTACTTAAAGTTTATTGATTAAACTTTAACTAATAAACTAAGTGATTATGAACGTAATGAAATGAACTAAAACGAAAACTTGCAAAGACACATGGTTTTGAAGTGGTTCAGCTTCCCACGTCGAAGCCTGCGTCCACTATTCTCGATTAATAATTTTAGTACCTTTCTTCGGATTACAAAATTATCAACCCAACTCGTATAACTAACTCTAGTTATAACTCAATTTGAATATCATTAGATATTCGATTAGACTATCTTAAGTCACTAAGAAAGCACTTGATTGTTCTTCTAAGTTTTTACACAATTGAACGGGTAAGAAACAATATTAAGTACTATTATCTTATAACGTAACCTTAAGAATAATATGCAAATTAAAGAGCACGACTTTTCGCAAAGATTTTCAAATGCAAAACAATAAAAATAATTGATTAAAATTAAACTCAAAATTGTTTTCAAGAAATTATGTATTTCGAAAAGCTTCTTTTGCAATGAACAACTATCATGTGTATTTATAGTAGAGAGGAAGATTAGGGTTTGGATTGAAACCCTAATAGGTGCCGTGAGATAGGTAGATTAGTTCACAAGAAATAAATCTTATCTCTTCCTTAATTTAATCCATGAGATAATTTAATTTAAGCAAATAAGATCAAAGTAAATCTTATCTTACCTTAATTTAATCTCTATGATTTTCAAATAAGTAAACAAATTAAATCAAATATATATATTTAAGATATGAGAATATCTTGTAAAAATATTATTAGATTTAATTGGATAGGTTACTTGTACTAGAGGACTCACGAAACCAAGACGACTTAAGGCCGTGAGGCCGAACCCTTGGCCGTGTCCAGCTAGGTAGAAAATCCACTTCTTGGATTAGGGTTAGGTCAAATAATCTAGAAAACCCTAGGTAGCATGACGACCCATAAGCCGTTTTACTAACCAATAGAGAAATGCAAATTATTCATTATAACAACCCATATTTCGTCTCTATCATATACACACATGATTTTGAAATACATTTGAAGAATTTTATCTTTTGAAAATGATTTTAAAATTATTAAAATCATGCCATAAAATTTCTACTCAAAGTTATAGTAGAAACAACTATAACCTTAAGCTTGGTAAGTAAAGTTATAGGTGAAATAACTATAACTTTACTTTTCCAATATTTCTTCTTAAGATACCGTCATTAGATGAAGACCTATACTAGCTAATCTTCCTGGAGATCTTCAGTGATAGGATCTTCTCTTTATCTTGATCATAAGCTCTTCATCTTGAGCTTGTTATAGACTTGATCGAGTCTTTTGCTTGAGTGATTATCATACTTGAAACTTGTTACAGTTACTATGACGCTTTAAGAATCTTCAATGTTATAGCTCAAGCCGCTATAACATTACTTGAACGATGCTTCACAAATCTTCAATGTTATAGCCAAGGTTGCTATAACATTACTTGCTAAACTTGTAAACTTACGTCAATCTATTAAAGACATAACAAACGATTACGAGCAAGAGTATATATAATACGAAGCCCACACTTGTCATTATCAAAACTTAATCATATATCTATATGGTCCAACATCAATCGAGTACCTCGTCAGTGTGCGCGTTATTATAAAATGCGGAGTCTTAAACATAATTCATTTTTCGACGGTTCCTTTCTCTTTCTAAACCTAATATCCCCCCCATCCTCTTATCTCACCCTACACTTCGTGTATGGTCTTGAACAGTAATCCGGGAAGGGTGACGGTCTAGGCATGGAGTCACCGAGTCGAGTTATCTCCATCATCGGCATCGATCTGCGTCTCAAGGTGAGTTTGTGATTTATTGTTGTCTTTTAGTAGATCTCGTATAGTTTAGTGATAGTACATGGTTTCTACTTGTAGGATTCGTCATAGAGCTTGCTTGACTTGTATAATGGACGCACTTTCATCGAATAGCGAAAAGGTAGGGTTTCCCTACTCAGTTGCATGTTTAATTGGTTTAAGACGATAATGATTGATGTAATGGCATGATTAGTATTGTTATTGCAATTGTGATTCTTGGATGAATTGGCTTGGTTGTTTGATTGTTTATGGTTCCTCAGGTGTGCCCTCGGTTGAGTGTAGTCATCATCGGGAATGGCTTCACGCCCTTGATTTGCCCCTTGTGGTTCCCGTCGCAAGAGGGATGTGTACGTTAATGGACATGAGTTATTCGCTCGTTGAGATGAGCGGGGCTTAGGTGGGGCAAGGCTGCTGTCCCCCATTGGTGGTTTGGGTCTCCTGTTGCGATGGGAACCCGGCAGGGCTACACACTTCGGTGTGTAGTCGGTTATTAGATACTGATGGAGTTTGGAGGAATGTGTATTGCGTGACTTGGATGTTGTTTTGTTATATTTCGTATCTTGGTTGTACGGATGACTGACCCCGTTTTATGTTTTCAAAGCTGTGGTGATCCATTCGGGGAAGGTGAGCAGTTGGTTTAGCAGGTTTGGTTGATATAGTGCTTGCGGGAAATGGGAGGGAATCGAGTTACCACGCTGCCTAGCTAGTTACCGTTGTCACTCATGCTTAGTAACTCTTTCGGTTGTTAGAGTTGTAATATTTGTTACGTTGGTATAATATGTAAGAAACATATAATAGACATTCTGTTATTGTTAATTTGATATACTTACATCGGGCAATCGAGATGGTAACGCCCTTACTTATTGGAGAAGGTCTTGTTAAGGCTCCTTGGTAAGTGGGGGTGTTACACGGTAATACCTCGCATTTATAAAGACTGAGACTTGACCGAGTAGACGATTCACTCGGCCGAGTGAAGCCTCACTCGACCGAGTGAAGGATCGAGTACCGTCTGGCAGTAAGCTGGAAGCTGGGAAAAATAGTCACTTGACCGAGTGACCATCCACTCGACCGAGTGGAGCCCCCACTCGACCAAGTGTCGGTCGAGTACAGCTTACACGAGATGTTTGTTTGGTGAGATGTCGCTTTCGTGCCTTATCTCTTCATATTTTTCACCTAAAACCCTTCCCAAACACTATTCCCACCACTCTCTAAACTCCCCAAATATCTCTCTAAAATATCCACCAACAAATCCTCTAAAAAACCCTAGCATCCAAGTGAAGAATCCTTGCCTCCTTGTTCACCCATCTTGTTTGTAAGTCGATTTATACTCGACTTCCATTAATCTTCTCTTAATAACTTTAATTATCCTAGTATAATACCCCATAATTAATTAGGTTATGAGAATTAAGAAGAATAATTAAGAAGCTTAATTAGTATATTTATTATAATAGTTTGTAGTAATGAATGTAATAATTAATGAGTGTAGGAAGCTTCATTGAGGAGCATTTCTAGTGAGTAGCTTGTGGATTTGTGAAGATAAGCTTGAGATAGGGTTTTCCCTACTTAGCTATGATGATATGGGTGTTTAATTATGTAAATCAGTAATTACATTTGTCTCATTATAGTTGCATTATAACATGTTTTGGTAATTAGGGTTTATCACATAAGATGACTTTATGGTAATTAGGTGAAGATAAGTATGGTAAATTGTCACAAGGATGATTACATTGCATCATAACATGTTAAAGAGCAATTGAATGAGAAGAAATGAATTAGTGAAGAATTGAGCATGATTATACTTGTTATGTTAATATGGTTGCATAGTTGTGTTGGTTGGACTTGCTTGGTTTGTTCATGGTTTGGTTGACAATGGGGAATGTTAGAGGATTATTGGTTACGATTTTTGGAGACGGAAGGTGGTTGGGAAACCGTCTTCCGCTCAAGTCACCCATTCCAAGGGGGATGCGCACATTTAGTACTTGGGTTATGGAGGGACTCGTGTGGTGAGACACGACGTCTGGCACGGAACTCGAGTCGTACTTGGGCCCGGTACCACGAACGTGCTCCGAGTACCTTGTGGTGATAGTGGCGTCGTAGGCGTGTCCCGGTCACCGGTTTGTGGAGATGTATGTTGGTGGGTGACTCCTATGTATCATCACATTTTGTTGGTTTTTACCTTGCATTGTCATAGGAATAGGTAAGCTTAGTATTGCATGCATTGAACATTAATTAATATCGTTAAGCTAAAACCTGGGTTTTGAATTATCTTTGGTGAACCATATGGTGATTTCCGCCCGTATGGGGAGCAGTGTTGACAGGTTAGTGCGATAGATTCGAGGACTTGGGGAGCGGTCTTCATGAGTCGTCACCACTCTTGTTTATCTTAGCTTTTTGACAATTAAAATCCATTCACTTCAATTTGGTTGTACTAATGGGATGGCTTTTATATCCCCTAAACTTGTAACCGTTTAACTTATTACGACTTAGCTATTTGAATTTAATGTTGAAAACTTCTTTACTTGATTGTTAGCACTACAAGCTTGGGAAACAAGTCCTGTAATGCCTCCATATGTTGAGGATGCCTAGCAAGGGAAATGGTTTCGACCTATGGGGGTGTTACAAAGTGGTATCAGAGCAACGGTTTTGGAGCCTAAACCAATGAACCAATGAACTAGGATGAGTCAATCTAAAATGAACCCGGTTTGAGTCATAAAGATCTTTTAACAAGCTTGGGAGACATCCCAAGGTTGTGCCATTGTCCTCTTAACTTAAGTCGGTCACTACGTGGGGGGCAATGGGGCGTATTTAGTGCATATGATTGTTGCATATCCCTTGTTTGGTGTTGTGGATTTGTTACATGCTGGGTGATATATTATATGATAACATGGTTGATGATGGCACAATTGTGAAGATGTGTTGGATGTATAGAAGTGAGTACATGTACTAATTATCATCATATGTGAGTTGTATATCGTATTAATGCCTCTATTTTTCCCTGTACATGCGTTTAGGAACATGTAAATAAGATTATATGTGGACTTGTTTGAGTTGGGATGGATAAATAGTCTATAAGATGCGCACTTGGTCAAGTTGAAAAAGGGGCTCGGTCGACTAGCAGGCACTCGACCGAGTGCCCCTGCCACTCGACCAAGTGGACACATTTCCAGACCCCTAGGACCTCCTGTAAGTTTTGGCACTCGACCGTGTTGGGAAATGTGTCCTCAACAATAGTGCGATCACATGATTTAAATATCATTATTAAATCTCATTTTAAAGAATACAATTGGGAAGTATTTTTACTGTCAACTGGTCAACATATATCGGTAATGATTGGCTGACTAGAGTTTGACATTACTGTCGTGCGACAATGGTGATCAGTTGACCCCCTAGGTCATACCTATAGGGCAACACTCTTAATTGATCATTTAATTAATCGTATAATGTTACGAGTTAATTAAATTACTTGAAAATTGACGGACGATTTTGGAAGTAAAATTTACGTATCACATTGTAATGTGATTAAATGAGATACGGTCTGAGTAATCGAATTGTATCATTGCAAAGATGAAATTATTGTTTAAGGAAACAATTAAATTTGAATGAATTATTATAAATACGATTTATAAATTGGTGAAATATTTTGGTACAAGTAATTATGAATTACTAAGTCAATTATTGTATATGACGTATTTTTATTAATACGTTGATTTTTAATATGTTAAAAATACATAACAAATTTATATTACATATGACATGTGACATATTGACAATTGACAAAAATAGAATAGATTTTATGTTATCCATGTGGACCGAAATATTGGGTATAATTAACATATTCTTATAATGTTAATTAAATTAGTGGAAGATGTAATCATTTTCTACAACTAGGCATGCATACCTAGTGCTTCTTGTGGAAGAGCACCTAGCCCATGCATTGGCCTTCCTCTTCCTCCTAGCCGGTTTCACCTAGAAAAGAACAAGTGTTCTTTTGCTTAAAATTTTATTATTCACCATATGAATGTGTGAGTGAGATTATTATTCATTCATCTCATAAAAACCTAAGATTTTAGAAAGAGAAAAATCCTCCATAATCCCTCTCTCCCAACCGGTTTTTGGGTGAGATACCAAATATTTTTGGGTCAATTTTTCTTACAAAATTAATATTATCTATATACATTATATTAATTTTATTAAGAGTGTGCTTTGGGTATAATTCCTTGGGAGAGATCCTACACTTGGATCTTTGTTCATCCAAAAGGAAAGCTCAAGAACAAAAGAAAAGGAGATTTCTTTTGTGCCCATTTGAACCGAAAATACAATGTAAGAATAATGTTTCTTCCTTATTTTGTTTTAATGTTTGCATGCATAAGACCTTTATTAATTTTATGACAAATTAATTTATAACATATATATGAATATGTAAGTATATAGATTTACTTTTCCTTCAATCGGTATCAAGAGCCATGGTTGTTTGCATGCAAATCGGCTAAAAGTTTTTCCGAGTTATAAAGATTAACATATAAAACTTGTTAAATTTGTGTTATTATGATATATCACGAAATTAATTCATGCATATTAAAATTTATGGTCCTAAAATGTTTTAGGATATTTTGATTAAATTTACGGATTTTTATTATTCATATTATACAATAATGACATTTAAATATGATTTTATGAGTAAAGATGTCATTTTCGGTCTAAAATTAGCTATACTTTGAATTTTCCAGTGATTTTTGGATATGTTGTCACATATATTATTTTGAGATAACCTGTAAATTTTCATAATTTTTGGACTTGTTATGCTCGAAAAATGGATTTTTCATTATTAAATTCGGATTTAGGTGAAAAATAGGTTAATATGAGTTAAATTTCGAATCTGGTCATAGAAATTTAATATGTTGTCACATGAAATTTTACAAGATGTGTGTAAAATAATGGGCTATAGTGAAGTCGTTTTGCATGATTTATGGATTTTTGAAGAAAAATAGCATAAATAGTGACATTATTAGTGAAAAATTAATAAAACATAATCTATGACTAAGGAAAAACGTCTAATGTTGCATTTTATTATCTTTTTCAGATCTAAAATTGAAAAGTTGATGAATAAAATTTTTCTCATGATTTTATGATTATTTTATTAAAAACCGATAAACCGCAACATTGTTTTTCCGGAAAACTTTCGAAATTTTTGACCTAAGATTTTGAACATTATGAGTGTCATGGTATTTTTTCAGAATGTTCATGAGTTTAAATTTCTAATTTCAAATTTATTTGAAATTTTGTGATTTATTTGAAGTTTATAGCCTATTTTTGTAATTTTTAGTCCATTAATGAACAATTTTATAAATATGAGTTAATTATGGTCAAATTATTAGTGAAGACTATATTTTGAGTCCTAAGAAGTTAGGGTAATTAACTTATGCATAAATATGAATTTATGTATTTTTTGTGATTATAAAATGTTGAAATCACGCAAATCCGTAAAAAAAACGAGTAATATACGATATTGGCTAATTAAAGGCGATTTAGCATAAAATTGAGCATGTTCATACATATTATAATGCTGCATTTTCTTTATGATTGTCATAATTTTAATTTATTTAATTTTTGAATTATGTAATTTTACTTAGTATGGCCTTAAATTTTAATTGGTATTTCCCGAAATGTATGGGAATATCGATTCGGTTGTAATTTTATTGTGATCTCGTATCACCGTTTTGTAATTTAATAGATTTATTTTATTTTAGTTACAAATGTATAATAGGAAATTATGTAATTTATTATGTAATTTTATTCATTCCGGAGTTCCCAAAGACGGATTTCTTCAAGAATGGCGATACATAAAGACGGTGTTACCTCGAGATGCGTGCCACAACCGAAGTTCAAGGGACCAATGGAGTTGGTTTCCGAATATGTAATAGTTAAATAGTTTTTCTATTTAGGAAAGGCCATACTAGGATTTATTTATTTTTATGCTTGCATTTTATTTTATGTCGCATGCATCGCTAAATCGCCATAACTAAAACATGCATCCTTATTTTATCGAGTTTATCGACCGTGTCAATTAAAATTATCGTAGTTCACCGCTTTAGTTCACTTAAAACGTGATAGATAATAAATTGACATGACCTCTCGCTAAAACAATTAATTGAGACATAGCCTTACCAAATAGTAGAAACCATGAAAACCTATTTCACGAGGGAGTGCATTCGGCCATCCCGGGGTACAAACCTTGTTACGTAGGGGAAGTGGGTGATGAATGTCTATCCACCGAATTCGTGTTGATGAGGGTTTCATCGACTATCCCGTGCCTAAGTTGATATGAATTTGAGTCTTGGAATCATTTATAATAGTTGGGTAGAGGTCACTATTTAAATGTTCATATCTTGTCAATTTTTACAAGTATGATTTAAAAAGACAAATGTTAATATTTCCTTTTCCTCCATATTTGTAGTTCTTTACAATGAATCCAACAAATGCTACCGCACCAATAACTATTGAGTCTTACCACAATGTTTTTGACGACGTTTGCTCCAACAATGATTTCGACACCACTAGAGAAATTCATTTTGGGATAGGTTCGGATGGAAACCTTAACTTCATCACTTCTTCTAAACCACCTACTACTACTACTAGACCTCGTGTGAGTCCGTCTCAGGAAGACTACCTCATACAATCTATAGGGTCTTTGTCTCTGGAAGATAAAGATGCCAAAGCTAGTGGGAGCTCAAGCAATCAAGTTCTTGCTTCAAAGGGCAAAAGGTTCAAGAAGAAGGGAAAGAAAATCAAAAACTTCAAGCAAGTTAATGATGAGTGCCATTATTGCTATGGCATGGGACATTGGCTTAGGAATTGTCCCGTATATTTGCGAAATATAAGGGAAGGACTCATCACTCCAAAAGGTACAATTCGTAAAGAAATTTATGTTATTGATATAAATTATACTTCCACTACGACATGGGTACTAGATACCGGTTGTGGTTCTCACCTTTGTAATCATTTACAGGGTTTAAGAGATGTGGAGAGGCTTAGCAAGGGAGATGTGGATCTACGCCTTAGAAATGGAGCTCGGGTAGCGGCCGAATCCAAAGGAACTTATGTTTTAGCTTTGCCTAATGGATTTGAGTTGTATTTGCATAATTGTTTTTATGTGCCTACACTCTCTAAAAACATTATTTCAATCGCCATGCTAGACATGGACGGTTTTTGTTTTGTCATTAAGAACAATCGTTGTACTATTTCTAGGAACGACTTGGTTATAGGCCAAGCTTTCTCTATCAATGGCATTTACATTTTAGAGACCTCAAATCCAACTAATGATATCTATAACATTCAATCAAAGAAACTCAAATCAAGTGACCCAAGTGAAGCGTTCATTTGGCATTGTCGATTAGGTCACATAAACGAGAATCGCATCAAAAGATTAATTTCAACTAATGTGATTACACCATTTGATTATCAATCATATGGTACATGCGAATATTGCCTACTTGGCAAAATGACTCGTAATCCTTTTAGTGGTAAAGGGACACGAGCTAGTGAGCTATTGGGACTCATACACACCGATGTATGTGGACCAATGAGCATCACCGCTCGTGGTAATTATGACTACTTTATAACCTTCACCGATGACTTGAGTAGACATGGGTATGTCTATTTAATGAAACATAAGAGTGAAGCGTTTGAGAAATTCAAGGAATTTCAAAACAAAGTAGAGAACCAATTGGACAAAAAGATAAAAGCACTACGTTCCGATCGTGGTGGAGAATATCTTAGCCTTGAATTCGATTCACACTTGAAAGGTTGTGGTATTATATCACAACTTTCTCCACCCGGAACACCACAACTCAATGGTGTTGCCGAAAGGAGAAATCGAACCCTACTTGATATGGTTCGATCAATGATGAGTCAAACCGATTTACCAAACTCGTTTTGGGGATTTGCGATTCAAACCGCAATTATATCTTTGAATAATAGTCCCACCAAGGCCACCGGAAAAACTCCATTTGAAATGTGGAAAGGAAGAGTTCCTAATCTATCCTACATGAAAATTTAGGGTTGTGATGCTTATGTCAAGACCAAGAATGACAACAAGCTTGCCCCAAGATCCGAAAAATGCACCTTTGTAGGTTACCCCTCGAATTCTCGAGGATACTACTTCTACAAACCTCAAGATAACAAAGTGTTTGTGTCTTGCGAGGCTGTCTTCTTAGAAAGAGACTTTATTTCTAAGAGACAGAGTGGGAGAAATTTTGAACTTGACGAAGTTCAAGAGCCACAAACCGAGATAGAGACGCAAGAAGATGTTCCTTCGTCGTCTAACGCAGTTGTACCTCCTCCACCAAGAAGGACGGGTCGAGTAATTCGCCATCCCGATCGATATGTGGGACTTATCAAGGAAGATGGAACACTCGATGTGTTGCTTATGGAAAGTGACGAGCCCGCCACCTACAAGGCTGCAATCTCTAGTCCAAATTCCTTCTTATGGCTTGAAGCCATGAAGTCCGAAATGGATTCTATGCATGAAAACCAAGTTTGGGACTTGGTAGATTTGCCTAAAGGGGCAAGACCCCTTCAATGCAAATGGATAGTCTAGGTCAAAAATGGCATAGAAGGACATGATGATGTCTACAAAGCTAGGCTAGTGGCAAAAGGATTTACCCAAGTCCAAGGTCTCCATTATGATGAGACATTCGCCCCCGTAGCCATGCTAAGATCCATACGGATTTTGTTAGCGATTGCCGCATTTCATGATTATGAAATATGGCAAATGGATGTCAAAACCGCTTTTCTAAATGGGCATTTAGAAGAGGAGGTGTACATAATACAACCCGAAGGTTTTGTTGATTCTAAAAATCCTAACAAAGTATGCAAGCTTAAGAGATCCATTTATGGTCTTAAGCAAGCATCTAGAAGTTGGAATCATCGATTCAATCATGTTATAAAGGAAAATGGTTTCACTCGAAGTGTTGAGGAACCATGTTTATACATGAAATTTAGTGGGAGCAATGTTGTGTTCCTAATCTTGTATGTCGATGACATACTACTCATTGGAAATGATATTCCAATGTTGTCTTCTGTTAAGAAGTGGTTAGGTAACCACTTCCAAATGAAGGATTTAGGAGAGGCACAACACATATTAGGTATCCGGATCCATAGAGATAGATCCAAGAGGATATTTGCACTAAGTCAAGAGTCTTATGTTGATAAGATTCTTCGACGATTCAGCATGGACAAATCCAAAAGGGGTTTGGTACCTATGGTAACCGGGACAATATTGAGCAAGACTCAATCTCCCTCCGAACCTCATGATGTTGAACGCATGAAATTGATCCCTTACGCTTCCGCTGTCGGATCAATCATGTACGCCATGATATGCACACGTCCTGATGTCTCGTATGCTTTGAGTATGACGAGTAGATATCAAGGAAACCCAGGAGAGAGTCACTGGATTGCCGTCAAGAACATCCTTAAGTACTTAAGAAGAACTAAGGACTCTATCCTAGTGTTTGGAGGAGATACTGAGTTGCGTGTTAATGGATACACGGACTCAAGTTTTCAAACAGATAGAGATGACTTGAAATCACAAGCTGGTTTCGTTTTTATGCTCAATGGTGGTGCCGTAAGCTGGAGAAGCTTCAAGGAAGTCAGAATCGCGGATTCTACAACGGAGGCTGAGTACATCGCAACATCAGAAGCTGCTAAGGAAGCTGTTTGGATCAGGCAATTCACGGAAGGTCTAAAAGTAGTACCTACCGCCAATGATCCCATCACTCTCTATTGTGATAATAGTGGGACGATATTCCAAGCTAAGGAGCCGAAGTCTAGTAATAGATCTAGACATGTACTTAGAAAATATCATGTAATAAGAGATTTCATTGAAAGAAAGGAAATTGCGATTTGTAAGGTTGGGACGGATGATAACATAGCCGATCCGCTCACCAAGCCTTTATCGCAGGCTAAGCATGGTGGACATGTTACGTCCATGGGACTTAAACGTGTACCAAGTTTTTGTTAGATTTTGAAATGAAATAAAAGTGTTGTTTTTGTTCATGTTCATAATCACATTTGTCTTTTATCTTTAATTTATACATTGTTACATCCAAACGGGTTGTAGTGACAATTGAACCCCGTTAAAGTGAACACGGATTAACATAGTATTTGCCCATAGTTACATGTATGAGGTGACGTCTCGAAGTGACTAGAGTGTGATGCGATTGATGGCAAGTTCAAGTGCCATAGAGTCATGTGAGATGACTAGTCGATCACATAGGCAGATTGTTAGGAACATTTTGTCGGGCCTAATGACTGCTTATAGAGTTCTGGCAAATTTATATAGCCTGGTCGTGGCGAGAGCTACTATAGTATTCAAATGAGTCGATTCTTTTGACTAAAGACTATTCGCCTAAGATGGCACAGTTTCAGATTAACTTTGATTTGTGTTACTACGATCTTCGTAAATGGGGTCAAATGGGCATATTTTGGGTTATGATGGCTGTGGCTAGTCGAAGGGAATGAGTGCGATAAGAATTGTCCACCCCTAGTCAGGGTTATAACAATATCTCAGGGCCACTCGAGGAGTAATGAACTGGAAATGCGTGGCTACGCTCGGAAAGTATATATGATAGATAAGTCCGGTCAATCAGTTATTCTCCAGATCGAGGAAACCACTCTCGATATGATCACTTGCAAGTACGACCTGAAAGACACCTTGCATTGAGTGGGAGATAGTAATAGGACAAGAGAATTGGTGACGCACACTTGTCGAGGACAAGTGGGAGATTGTTGGGAAATGTGTTCTCAACAATAGTGCGATCACATGATTTAAATATCATTATTAAATCTCATTTTAAAGAATACAATTGGGAAGTATTTTTACCGTCAACTGGTCAACATATATCGGTAATGATTGGCTGACTAGAGTTTGACATTACTGTCGTGCGACGGTGGTGATCAGTTGACCCCCTAGGTCATACCTATAGGGCAACACTCTTAATTGATCATTTAATTAATCGTATAATGTTACGAGTTAATTAAATTACTTGAAAATTGACGGACGATTTTGGAAGTAAAATTTACGTATCACATTGTAATGTGATTAAATGAGATACGGTCTAAGTAATCGAATTGTATCATTGCTCAGATGAAATTATTGTTTAAGGAAACAATTAAATTTGAATGAATTATTATAAATACGATTTATAAATTGGTGAAATATTTTGGTACAAGTAATTATGAATTACTAAGTCAATTATTGTATATGACGTATTTTTATTAATACGTTGATTTTTAATATGTTAAAAATACATAACAAATTTATATTACATATGACATGTGACATATTGACAATTGACAAAAATAAAATGGATTTCATGTTATCCACGTGGACCGAAATATTGGGTATAATTAACATATTCTTATAATGTTAATTAAATTAGTGGAAGATGTAATCATTTTCTACAACTAGGCATGCATACCTAGTGCTTCTTGTGGAAGAGCACCTAGCCCATGCATTGGCCTTCCTCTTCCTCCTACCCGGTTTCACCTAGAAAAGAACAAGTGTTCTTTTGCTTAAAATTTTATTATTCACCATATGAATGTGTGAGTGAGATTATTATTCATTCATCTCATAAAAACCTAAGATTTTAGAAAGAGAAAAATCCTCCATAATCCCTCTCTCCCAACCGGTTTTTGGGTGAGATACCAAATATTTTTGGGTCAATTTTTCTTACAAAATTAATATTATCTAGTATACATTATATTAATTTTATTAAGAGTGTGCTTTGGGTATAATTCCTTGGGAGAGATCCTACACTTGGATCTTTGTTCATCCAAAAGGAAAGCTCAAGAACAAAAGAAAAGGAGATTTCTTTTGTGCCCATTTGAACCGAAAATACAATGTAAGAATAATGTTTCTTCCTTATTTTGTTTTAATGTTTGCATGCATAAGACCTTTATTAATTTTATGACAAATTAATTTATAACATATATATGAATATGTAAGTATATAGATTTACTTTTCCTTCAGACCGAGTGAAAGGACCACTCGACCGAGTGAAAGGACCACTCGACCGAGTGAAAGGACCACTCGACCGAGTGAAAGGACCACTCGACCGAGTGGACTAGGGGGGATTTCTGGAAACATTCTGTAAGTCGAGACACTCGACCGAGTGGGACACCACTCGACCGAGTGGGACACCACTGGACCGAGTGGGGTCACCACTCGACCGAGTGATATTCCACACTCGACCGAGTGGACTTGTATAGTGGTCAATGTCATTTGCCTCCTAATTTGGAGCATGTATTGACGTTTGTTACGCTTATTGAAGAGACATAATGCCGAGAACCCGTGCAAGGACTCCTTCACCACCATCCCGCGTGTCCGAGGAAGAAATAGAGCGACTCATAGCTCAAAATGAGGCCCTCACCGACTCCCTTAGAAATGTCACTATAGAGAGATGCGTGGTAGCGGTGTAGTCGTTATTTCTCACCAAAACAATATTTATACCTTTACAAACTACTCTTAGTAGAGCAATAAACAAAGGTCGGATCCCAAGGGACGGGTATCGATTTAGGATTTCAATTGCAAGTAATTATGTCTTAGGGTGTCACGATTAGGGATGGCAATAGATCGGGTTGGGTCGGGTTTTGCAAGATTCAAACCCGATCCACTAACTTAGTGGATCATCGATCCATATCCAAACCCGATCCATATTCAAAATTTTAAAATCCATACCCAACCCATTATACTTTTTGCTAATCCATACCCGCTCCAAATCCATACCCGGTCCACCATATAATCCAAAACCCGATCCAAAACTTGATTTAACTACATAAAAAAATCATTTTATATGGCAAAATTGAAATTTCAAGTACAACAAAGGCTAAATTTCCAAAAATATTTGATTGGATCGGGTTCGGGTACGAATGGATCGGGTTTGGATTTGGTTCGGGTTTTTCAATTGTGTATTTGGATATGGATTTTCAAATAGTGGATCAGGTATGGGTTATTAAGAGTTGGGTTTGGATCGGATATTTTCCTTCGGGTCGGTTCGGTTTCGGCCATAATTGCAATCCCTAGTCACGATTATGGGTTGAGATGAGATGTAGTCTAAACTAATCAACATGATGAATGTAAATTAATGACAACAACGTAAAGCAATTAAAGGAGTTTGTAAACAATTTATTAAAGGCACTAGGGTATCATGGGTTCATAAGGGAATCATGGAAATAGATCATACAAACATGTTCTCAAATAGATGCAAGCAACTTATTGTTGTGATGGAATCGAGTTAGTGGATATCTCACAATTCCTAGGAAGATTTAGGTCCCGGAGCCGAGTCGATCAAGACTTTACAACACCTACAAGTTGACTTAGTCTCTTCCTATTCAAATCTATGCATGGTCTAACAAGGCTCGAGTTGGCTTATATCTTACAAGCCTCATTGAAAGATAAGAGATGAGTAAAAAATGCAAGGTTCCAAAGTCTAGCATTTCATCAAACATAACATGTGCATCGGTTGAAATCACAATAAGCAAGCGAATAATTATGAAAGCATATTAAATTAAGCAAAGATCTAATTCCATGATTGATTCACTTAATTTCCCATTAACCTTAGCTTAAGAAACTACTCACTCATGATCAAGTTTAACATGCTAATAAGGATGTCAATCATATTAACAAAGCAAAACATGATGAATAAGTAATGGAAATAACAATAATTAAGCAAAGGTAAAAAGGGATTATACCAACTTGAGATGATCCAAATATAAAGCAAAGAATAATAGAAGGATACTTGATGATTGATGGAGGTTTGTCAATCATCCAATAAACCCCAAATAATCTTCTAATTACCCAACTAAAACTAAGAACAATTGAGAGATTAAGGAAAGATTAAGATGTGATTAATATTGAAATGTGTATTATAACTTTGATTAAGACTAAATTAAGAGATTTAGAAGGAGATTATTACTTTATTCTATGATTCATGGTAATCTAGGTAGTACAATAGAGTATTTATACTAAAATTAAGTACAAGGATTAGGGTTACTAAGGGCTTAAATGACGATTAAGACCCTAAGAGAAGCTTGATGATTTGCAAATCCCGAGGGACATGCGCGGCCCGAGTAGCAACTCCCCAGGGACACGCATGTCAGGGCTTGAAGTATGCTCGGATCTGTAAGGGGATCAGCTCGAGCTGGGACTCAGGACGCCCGGATCCTGGGTCTGGGACGCTCGTCTTGAGCTCGGGACGCCCGGATTCTGGGATAAGGTTCTTCTCTTATTCTTGTCTACCTAATAATCCGCGGGGCTTATCTTAGGGACACGCGGATCTTTCATCATTGCCTAATTCACTTGATTTATTTGCTTAGGCCTTTAGTATTGGTCTCCTCTTCGATGCTTGGTCATTAGATGCGATCCATTTAGCTCCATTTTGCAAGGCTAGCAATCCTTTCCTACCAAGGACACAAAACCTCAAAGAATATGCAAAATAGGGGACTAAAGATAAGAAATAACCCTAATAGTTGCTAGAAAGCATGGGAACGAGGTTAATTCGGGGGCTAAATGTGCACAAATATGAGTCACATCAAACATCCCCAAACCGAACCCTTGCTCGTCCCGAGTAAAGAGGTGACTAAAACTATGACCTTTTATTAAACTAGCCTACTAATATATCCTATGTGAGACAATTAATGGGTCTCACTCCGCCCCTTCAACTCACAACAAGACATCCATGAGGTAAGATGCCTTCTTGCAAGGCAAGGTGGGGCTTGCTAAAATGGCGATACATCCAAGCATTAGGCACACAAAACAAGTAATGGATGCATCTACAAAAAGGAATAGCCACTTTCCTCATCTAAGTGTGGATATTATCTAAAAGGGAAACAATCTAAGGGTACACACTCCATTATAGATATGGTTTCTTCAAGTTACTAAGCCTAGGAGGATACCAACAAATCACCTCCAAGTTGTGTCAAGCTAGGGTACCTTTGTCCTCAATTGCTAAATGCTTTTGTCAAGAGTAGACTCCCTATGGTGTTAGAAAGACTGTAGGATCACGGAATTCCCCTTTTTGCCTAGACAAGAAGAAGGGTCGTCCCCTCTCCACCATGCACAAAAGTGGAATCAATGGATAAAGGGATCAATAAGATTTTGAGTTACATAATGGGACTTTGCTTTTGATTTTGTTATTCCCCCCAATTTCTTGTGGCATTTTGACATTTTGGAGAACAATTTCTTGCCATTTCTTTGATGTTTGGCATTTTGATACTTGGCAATTTTCAATTTTTGCATTGTTTGAACATTTTCAAAGTCACCTTAATTTGTAACGAGGGTGCTTTTATTGAAGCATAGGAGTTCTAATTTTTGTACTCCTCTTTTCATAGATGCAATTTTGCAAACTTTTTGATTTTCATTTTGATGCTTGAACTCAAATTGAGAATTTTTGTGCCCATTCCCTTTTTGTGTGAAAGATATGATAGAAGTGGAAGATGGTTGCATGGTTTCAAGGGTCACCATGGAATAAACGGTAGCCAAGGAGTTATCACACCACAAGGTACTCTTGACTAGGCCATAGTCCATGGGTCAAAGGATACTAACATGACACATCCTAGGGTGTCTTGAGGGTATTCTAGCAAACAAAGTCTCAAGGAGAAATATTATCTACAAGGCCTTATATACACTTGTCAAGCTTCCCAAATAGGCATTTTTCACAAAATTTTCTAACCATGCAACTACATGCCATGATGCAACTAACATATATACAACTCTAATGCATATGCTTCTATCAACTATTATGCCAGAAAAACGAAATGCAAACTCTTAACAACACATTGGTTCATACTGCATCAATCAAAATATAGCCACATTGTCATTAACATATAAAAAGGAGGAAGCAGATTTGGAAAGATCATACCATGCAGTCTTCTATTTCCTTCATGCCTCGAATGTGGCGTAGTCGGTCCAATGTGATAAGAGTGACAAACAAACACAAATATATACAATATGTACAATTCTACACTACAAAGGAATGAACATGTTTTTGGATTTTTGAAATTTTCAAATTTTTATGGTTTTTGTTTTTATGAAATAAAAGAACATATTTTTGAGTTTTTCGAAATTTTTCAATTTTTATCATTTTTTCGATTTTTGAAAGGCTAAGTTGGAATTTCCCATCCCCACACTAGTATGGGCATTGTCCTCAATGGTCAATACGATAGGAAATTATGCAATGCAATCTATATGAAAATGCATGATTTCTAAACTAGTATGCAAACTATATGACATATATAATAAGTGATGCAATCTAATATATCCTATATGATGCATGCTTTTGATTAGTTGGAGAGCCAATTTGAATTGACTTGCATCCCTTGTGAGTGAACTTCCCCAAACCGAACAAGATACTATTTCTAGTGTTAAAAGAGGGGAAGTTCATGCACAAGGCAAGAATGCAATGCATGAATTCTAATTTGTCATTTTGGATTTTTCAAATGGGAACAAAATATGAAACACCTCAATGGGACCGAGGTCGGAGTCCTTTGAATGGTGCTAGGACTCCTAAACTCAAAATTATCAAAAGCAAAAAATGACTCTACAAATGATCAAGATTAAAAATTAAAGACAAGAGACAAAAACAAAGCTAAAGGAGGGGTAGGAGACTCACAATGAAATAGGTTGAAGCTAGGCAATCAACCCCGTACTTGTGGTATCCTCTATTAAGCTTTGTCGACCTTCAATTATCGCTCCTTGCGATATCATCATCACCGCCATCATCATCATCGGAATTATCATCATCATCATCATTATCCACCTCCATTGGACTAGAGGATTCACCAACTTCATCATCATCGGAACTCGAACCTTCCTCTTCTTCTTGGCATGAATCAATACCTTCCTCATCTTCCTCAACAACATTCTCCCTTCCATTAACCATCCGGCTATCCTTATCGGCATCTTAAGAAGTACTAGGGAAGAACACTTTCTTATCCGCCCGACTAGGCAAAGGACATGAAGAATCAAGAAGTCCTTGATTAGCAAGATGTAGTAGTGGTGGATATTGGGCACGATAAGCATTCACCTGGTCATCATAAGCTTCTCTATGCATTTGTTGCATCAATTAGGTCAAGCAATCATTGCCTACTTCAACATTAGAGCCACTTGGTTTAAACTCTTGGTAGGCAAAAAGATATGGTGGAGTCACAATGGTAGAGGAGGAGGGCTTTGCAATCGGATCCCTTTGTTGCTTGATTATCATTTCGGCTTCTTTGGAGACGGGAATGAGGTAGTTGGTTCGAAGGGTGGAGATACGGCAAATCTTGGTTGGCAAGACAATGGACTTGGCTTCTTTGATGATCCATTCAAATTTATGATCAAGATTGTCATTTTTGACCCAATGAAACTTGTTAATCAAATTACTCATGTCAAGAAGGTTGCTTCCCTTAACTGGTTTGTAGGTATTATCCTTGTTGAACTCCGGGTTAAAGTGTTTAGCTAACCTTGTTACCAAGCCCCCATTTACTATAAAGGCTGCTTCCTCTTTCCCATTATCAATCTCTAACCACCGCTCAATTAATAGTTGAAGAATGTTGTATTTTCGGGTGGACTTTCCTTTAATATTCAAGAAGGACTCAAGGTAGACAAAGTCGAGTTCGGTGAAGTGGTTGGCTCCTTTCCTTGCAATTAAAGTATTAGCCACAAACCTGTGCCAAGTTCTTATGCCCGGATGGTGAACATACAAAGCATGGCTCTCCCGGAAGGAATCAAATTTATGACCGGTTATAGCCTTCCATAGGGGTGCGACATCATACTTCAAAGGATTCTTTTCAAAATGATCATATTTCGTAAGACCAAACACTTTACCAAATTCACCCTTAAGCATTCTTCCACTCTCATTTTCAAGTCGGAACTCAACATAATTTCGACTCTCTACCTTGTACTTCCTCAAGGAGCTTATGAATTCCATGGTCAATGAGGCGTAAGTCAATTCGTTCATATCAAAGTGGGTTTTCAACCCCATGGACTCGAAAAATGCTCTAGATTGCTCAAGTACACCCAATTTTTACAAAGTATCTTGGCAAATAAACTTGGTAGCTAAAACTTTTTTTTGGCAAGGGATAAAATTGCAATCCTATGTTTGTCGGATAAGAAAGTTACCTCCGGAAAGTTTGGCAATTGTTCCACAACCGGAATAGAAGGGGTAGCTTCCTCAGTGGGATGGACGATTTCTTGGACTTGCTCCCTTGGTTGAGCTACTACCAAAGCTTTTGATGCTAGAAGAGCTTGTTGCCTTTTTGACAAATTTGAGGTTTTAGGTAGCTTAGTTCCGCCTTTAGTCCTTGCCATTGTATGCTCCTTATCAATTTGATATCAACAAACCAAGATGATTCTTGAATGCTCCTTGATTCTTCAAACTTCAATCAATTCCTCAATCAATTGGGGATTTTCGAAAATTTGCCCCAAACCCTAGAAAATTGATTCAATTTGTGAGGAAATTGATGATTAAATGGTCTTTTGTTGATGAAGGAGTAATTTAATTTTGTTTTGAGGAAGTTTTGTTTTGATTGTGGTGAGTTTTGGTGAGAAATTGATGTTTTTGGATGAGGGGATTGAAGGTTGAGGTGAGGGAAAATGTATGTGTTTGTGTTTGAAAGATGTAAATGAATTGGGAAGAAGAGGAAATCCCGTGTTATTGCTATGTAGCAGGTTTGGGACGAGTGGCTTGAGCCTGGGACGCGCGGATTTTCTTGCAGGACTTCTGAAAGAGATGGGTAGGACTGGGACGGGCGTCTTGACTTTGGCTCGAGCGGATTATGGGTGAGACGCTCGTTTTACCTTTGGGACGTGCATATTTTGCTTCAGTTAAATCTCATAAGTTTGAAGCTTCCTAGGACCCGTGACTCGATAATAGGACGGGCGTCCCGAAGTTGGAGGACGAGCGTCCTGAGCTTGGCTTGTGCATATTTTCTTACAGGACTATCTACCAAGACTTGAAGCTTCTCAGCTCCCACGTCCCAAAGCCAGGACGCGCGTCCTGAGTATGGAGACGCTCGTCTCAAGGCTGGCTCGGGCAGATTTTGCTCATCTTGCTCCTCAGCTCCCACGAGCTTAGGTCTGCTTGTGGGGGATCCTCTTCCCGTGTCATTCCTTCTTCCTTTACTTGTTAATTGTCGCGGGTTGCACTACAAAGGCTTGGTTAGCCTAGGCATTTACCATCCCCACACTTGATCAAACACTACACATTAAAACACATTAAAATACCTCCCTCAATTGCTCTCATGTCAAAATTTTTATAACAAAGCATGAAAATGCAAATGCGAAAATGACAAAGATGCAATAAAGGAAATGAAATGCTAGTTAAGGGGTTAGAATATTTACAAATGGTGGTTTAGGGAGGACTCCACCAAACTCTCTTTCTTGTGAGAGGTATCAAGGGGGCAAAGCCAAGGTGTTGTTGATGTTGCTCAACACCTTGTAGAAGTAGTCGAAGGCTTCCTCATTTTCATGATAAAGATCTTGCATTGATCTTTGTACATCGTTTTCTTCATTGTTGTAGTCCGAGTCAAAGTGATGAAAAGGATTTACAAAGCCTTGGTCTAAGGTCATATCATTTCCAATATAAGGATTGACCAATCCTTCAAATTCATCGTCCCATAGACCACAAACGTCATTCGCTTTCTCCCCTATGATGCGTGGTTCATGAGTTGACAAGAGCAACTCTCCTTCCTTGTTATCATGGCCAATGATGCCTTCTTCATTACTTGTCATGATGGGTGAGCTATTCAAGCTCTCATTGTTATTGTTGAAAATTCCATGCTCTCCGAATAGAGCAACTTTAATGTCATCTACTTTCTTCTTCCATATGGGTGATGTTTCGTTACCCTTGGCTTGATCTTTGCATAGAGATTCTAACTTCTTCCTATCACTTTCTCGGCTATAGTGATCGACCATGAAGCATGGCTCATGTAGTCGAGGAGCTCTTATGGTTTTGTCAAGATTGAAAGTAATTGTCTCATCCCCTACTTCAAGTGTGAGCTCTCCATGTTTCACATCGATTACCGCTCCGGCGGTATGCAAGAAAGGTCTTCTTAAGATGATAGGAATGTTGGAATCCTCCTCCATGTCTACAATGACAAAGTCTACTGGGATGAAGAATTTTCCAATTCTCACGGGCACATCCTCCCATACCCCTAAAGGTATCTTTGTTGATCAATCCGCCATTTGAAGAGTAATGTTGGTGCATTTGAGCTCTCTCATTCCTAGTCTCTTACATACCGAGTATGGCATGACACTTACACTTGCTCCAAGATCACACAATGCTTTGTTGATTGTAGTGTCGCCAATGGTACATGGGATAGAAAAACTTCCCGGATGTTTGGAGGGGAACTCCCTTGAAGAATAGCACTACTCACTTTGGTAAAGGCAATAGTCTCCAACTTTTGAATGTATTTCTTCTTGGTAAGAATATCCTTCATGTACTTTGCATAAGCCGGAACATGATTGATCAATTCCGTGAATGGGATTGAGACTTCTAATTTCTTTACAATTTCCATGAACTTTCCAAGTTGTTCATCAAACTTAGGCTTAGCTTGGCGATTTGGGAATGGAAGTCTAATCATAATAGGCTCTTTCTCAATTTCCTTAGTCTTCTCTTCATTTCTCTTCTTTTGAAGTTCATTGGTAGTCGGCTCTACTTCCTTAGAGTTCTCCACAACTTTTTGCTTGCTACTAACATCAACAATATCTTCATCAATTGACTTCTTCGGCCCCTCATATCTTGTACCACTCCTCAAATGGATGGCACTAACCTTTTTATGTATTGGGGGGTTACCTTGAGGCGGTAATTGCCCCTTTTGTCTTTGGGAGCTAGAAGATGCTAATTGAGTCATTTAAGTCTCTAACATTTTGGTGTGGGCAAGTATGTTGTTGATGGTGATTTATTTAGCTTGGCTATCTTTTTGCATTTGGGTGAAGAATTCTTGTTGGTTCTTTTGCATTTGAAGGACCGCTTTTTGAACATCAAAGCTTTGGTCATTGGATTGACACTAGGAAGGTTGATTTTGATATCCTTGGCTTTGGTTGAAAAAGGGTCTTTGAGTTGGATTTCTCATTGGAGGTGGGGTGTATGTTGGTTGAGGATTTTGAACATTTTGGCTCTTGTATGAAAGATTTGGGTGGAATTTGGTATTCTCATTATAGTAGTTGGAATAAGGGGTGCCATTCTTGTATGCTTGGAAAACATTCACTTGTTCATTTGTTCCCCTACATTCATTTTGATCATGTCCCAAGGTTCCACAACTTTCACATACTCCATTTGGGATTGAGGTTGATGCCACCATAGCATTAACATGTTGTTTGGGTGATTTGGAAGCTTCATCAAGCTTAGCCATGGCCTTCTCAAACTTCAAATTGATGGTGTTGGTATGAGCACTTAGTTGAGCACCCAATTGCGTGGTGGAATCTACCTCATGCTTTCCTCCTTTAGTGGCCTTTCGAGGCCTACTATATTGGGAATTATGAACCGCCATCTCTTAGTTTTGGTCCATGTTTGGTTGTCATCAACTTCGGTAAACCTCCCATTGGATCCCATTTTCAGCACATTGGGTGAGTCTTCATATAAGCCATTCCAAAACTATTGAACAAGGAACCACTCACTAAGTCCATGGTGTGGACAAGAACGACAAGTGTCCTTAAATCTCTCCCATGCTTCATATAATGATTCCTCATCCCTTTGCTTGAACCCGGTGATTTGGGCTCTCAACATGTTAGTCTTCTCCGGAGGATAGAATTTCTTATAGAAGGCAAGTGCTAACTTCTTCCATGAATCAATACCAAGGGTAGCCTTATCTAGGCTCTTCAACCATTGCTTTGCAGTACCGATCAAGGAAAAAGGAAACAATACCCATCAGATTTGGTCTTGAGTAACTCCGGTTTGAGAAATCGCATCACAATAGTCACAAAAAGTCTCCATATGTAAATGAGGATCTTCACTATGCATCCCTCCAAATTGAGTTCTCTCAACTTATTGTATGAACGCGGATTTGGCAATGAAATTACCGGTTAAATGTGGTGGTGTAGGAGTACCGTTTGGTAGGTTCTCCTCGGTTGGTACGGAATGAGATGAAAATTTAGGCATTGCGGGTTGATTTTGTGGTTGGTTTGGAATTGGGTTATCCTCTCCTTCTCATGCAAAAGGGTTGACAAACTCAATGTTATTTGGTTGAATGTCCACAATCTCTCCAATACCTACTACTCTTGAAGTACCTCTAGCAACTCTTTTATTGTTGGTTAAGGTCCTTTCAATCTCGAAATCAATAGGTAATGGATTACCTTATGATCTACGAGTCATTCAAAATATCAAACAACTAGAAAACAATTAGAACAACCTTGAGGAGATTTACTTCCCCAAGATAAAGAAAGACACAACTAAAAACAATTAACGAAAATCAAATCAATTGAACACCGTCCCCCGCAACGGTGCCATTTTTGGTAGCAGTTTAATCGTTATTTCTCACCAAAACAATATTTATATCTTTACAAACTACTCTTAGTAGAGCGATAAGCAAAGGTCGGATCCCAAGGGACGGGTATCGATTTAGGATTTCAATTGCATGTAGTTATATCTTAGGGTGTCACGATTATGGATTGAGATGAGATGTAGTCTAAACTAATCAACAAGATGAATGTAAATTAATTAAAATAACGTACGTAAAGCAATTAAAGGGGTTTGTAAACAATTGATTAAAGGCATTAGGGTATCATGGGTTCATAAGGAAATCATGGAAATAGATCATACAAACATGTTCTCAAATAGATGCAAGCAACTTATTGTTGTGATGGAATCGAGTTAGTGTATATCTTACAATTCCTAGGAAGATTTAGGTCCCGGAGCCGAGTCGATCAAGACTTTACAACACCTACAAGTCGACTTAGTCTCTTCCTATTCAACTCTATGCATGGTCTAACAAAGCTCAAGTTGGCTTATATCTTAGAAGCCTAATTGAAAAGATAAGAGATGGTTAAAAAATGCAAGGTTTCATAATCTAGCATTTCATCAAACATAACATGTGCATAGGTTGAAATCACAACAAGGAAGCAAATAATTATAAAAGCATATTAAATTAAGCATAGATCTAATTCCATGATTGATTCCCCTAATTCCCCATTAACCCTAGCTTAAGAAACTACTCACTCATGATCAAGTTTAACATGCTAATAAGGATGTTAATCATATTAACAAAGCAAAACATGATGAATAAGTAATGGAAATAACAATAATTAAGCAAAGGTAAAAAGGGATTATACCAACTTGAGATGATCCAAATATAAAGCAAAGAATAATAGAAGGAAACATGATGATTGATGGAGAGTTGTCAATCCTCCAATAAACCCCAAATAATCTTCTAATTACCCAACTAAAACTAAGAACAATTGAGAGATTAAGGAAATATTAAGATGTGATTAATATTGAAATGTGTATTACAACTTTGATTAAGACTAAATTAAGAGATTTAGAAGGAGTTTAGTACTTGATTCTATGATTCATGCTAATCTAGGTAGTACAATAGGGTATTTATACTAAAATTAAGTACAAGAATTAGGGTTACTAAGGGCTTAAATGACGATTAAGACCTGAAGAGAAGCTTGATGATTTGAAAATCCCGAGGGACATGTGCGGCCTGAGTAGGAACTCCCTAGGGATACGCGCGTCCTGGTTTGAAGTATGCTTGGGTATGTAAGGGGATCCGCTCGAGCTGGGACTCGGGACGCCCGGATTTTGGGTCTGGGTCGCTCATCCTGAGCTCGGGATGCCCGGATCCTAGGACAAGGTTCTTCTCTTATTCTTGGCTACCTAACAATCCGTGGGGACTGTCTTAGGGACGCGCTGATCTTTCATCATGCCCAATTCACTTGATTTATTTGCTTAGGCCTTTAGTATTGGTCTCCTCTTCGATGCTTGGTCATTAGATGCGATCCATTTAGCTGCATTTTGCTCCATAAATGCAAGGCTAGCAATCCTCTCCTACCAAGGACACAAAACCTCAAAGAATATGCAAAATAGGGGACTAAAGATAAGAAATAACCCTAATAGTTGCTAGAAAGCATGGGAACGAGGTTAATTGGGGGGCTAAATGTGCACAAATACGAGTCACATCATGCAGCGATGGATGCCTCCACCGTGAGCACCGCCATCTCGCGCCACCGCCACACCAAGTACCTGTGGGTTGGGGAGCCTTGTCTCTTTAGTGACTGGATAAGGGAGATGGAGAACGTACTCGAAGTAGTAAGGTGCCCCGAAGAACTCAAGGTGGAGCAAGTCGCTTTCTATTTGGGAGGTCTCGCGGGGTATGGTGGTATAAAGAGATGGACGCTATGAGAGAATTTTATGAGGAAAGAGGCGAGACCGCAATACCATGGACCGATTTCAAGGTAGAAATTAGAAATAAATTCATCCCCGAACATGTAAGGTACAAGCTCCGGGTAGAGTTCCATCGGTTTGTGATGACCGACATGATGACGGTACAAGACTATTATATCCGCTTCAATGAGCTAGTTACCTACATGGAGGACCTCCACCTTAGCCAGTCGCACTTGGCTCTCAAGTTTGAAGGAGGATTGATCGTCAAAATCCTAGAAAAGCTCCCACCCGGAGAAGTGTCAAGTGTGGAAGAGGTCTATGCGAGGGCCGGGAACACGGAGAGGTTACTCGGCATGACTAAAGAGGCTAAGGAAAGGTCCGGGGAGAAGAGGAAAGTTGAAATTGAAAGTGGAGGGTACCAATGATATAGGATTCATTTGCATCATCTTCCTCTATTTTCATACTTCCCGACTCAATTTGGGTCGGTTTTATACGTCTTTCCTTGCATTTTGTACCCCGATCCCCTAGACTATGATATTATGCCCCTCTTGCAGGTTTTGAGGCGGGGACTGAGGAATCGGAGCAAAGGAGACGGTTTGATAGACTAAGTGTGGAAGAAGGAGGAAGAGAAGCTGAGTTGAGCTCCCAGCCGGTAGGCCGGCAGCCGGTCAGCCGGCTGGGACTCCCCCAACACATACAACCTAGCTTTTAAGGAAGAAGTTACAGCGAACTCCCAGCCGGCCAGGCCACCGGCAGCCGGCCACCCGGCTGGGAGAACAAGAGGAAGGAAGAAATCAAGAAGTTACTGAGAACTCCCAGCCGGTCAGGCCACCGGCAGCCGGCCACCC
Source organism: Silene latifolia (assembly GCF_048544455.1). Classification (NCBI taxonomy): domain Eukaryota; kingdom Viridiplantae; phylum Streptophyta; class Magnoliopsida; order Caryophyllales; family Caryophyllaceae; genus Silene; species Silene latifolia. The sequence goes on from NC_133536.1 coordinate 56,500,631, forward strand.
GGCTGGGAGCGCACGGTGAAGCTCAGAAGTCAACAAGAGGAAAGAAGAAGTCAATGCACTCCCAGCTGGTCATGCACCGGCAGCCGGCCCCCCGGCTGAGGACACCTGATGACTTCAAATTCACATTTTCTTCCAGCGAACTCCCAGCCGGGTTATGCACTGGGAGCCAGCCCACCGACCGTGAGTACTATTCCGCATTTTGAAGCCTCTTTGTAATTTCACCCTAATTGTGGTGCAACCTATAAATACCCGCTCCCTTAATCATTTGTACCCAATACCCTAGATCTGAAATTATTTCCCTAATCTTATGCAAACCCTTAATCAAAACCTTAATCTTTCCTTAAGTACCTATTAATTACTCCTTATATTAGCTTAGAATTAGTATTGTCGAATTGTTTACATTTAGTACTAAGTTGTTAATTGGAGATTGGTGAAGATTATTCTTCTATTTAATCTAAGGTTGCAACTTTGTCTTCATTATTGGTATAATCTCTTCTCTATTGTTCTTTATCTTTCAATTGTTTACATATTCAAGTTTATTTAATTAATCCATCTTTACATTATGTCTCCTCTTGTTTGTTACATGTCAAAGCATCCATCTTTTATGTTTGTTATCATAGCTATGTGTGAGTAGTGCCCTACTAGGATGGAGGGGGATCTCATATAGCATCATATGGGTAGATTATAGCATAGAAAGATTGCAATTCTTGGGCTTAAGCTTCTCAATTTTATTATGCATGCTAGGTGTTTCTGTTAATGCTTGAATGTGGATTTAAGTGCTTACACTATCTATCTTTGCTTGTTGGGTGAGAACTTTGCTAGTAAATAGGATTAGCATGATAAGATTGTAGTTGGGTTGATTAGGTGAGGACTTAATCGATCATAACTTAGGGATTAGTTTCATATCGAGAGATATAGTCTTTTCTATGATTTTGCTTTCGAATTCATCGCCCTATGCATGTCTCCCCTTACCTATATGAGTGAACCCGATATCCTAGTCTCTTAATTATTGTTATTCACCATCTTTAGCATTCATCTAATTTTCCTTGTCTTAGTGATTTCTTCTAGTTAGTTAAACCCACTCAAACCCATTTTAATTGAACTAAACTAGTAGCTAAATAATCAATCCTAGAGCCATAGACACCGTCCCTGGGGTTCGACTCTCATAAGTACAACTACATCGTACACTTGGGAGGAATTACAAATAAAATTCACATCAAGTTTTTGGCGCCATTGCCGGGGACGGTAACATTGGATAGGATTAGTTGTTTTCATCTAGGCTTAGTTCTTTATTTGTTGCTTGTTTGTTTTCTCCCCTTGTCCTAGTGAATCTCTTGCATTAGGACCATTTAATCTTTTGTTAAGTGCATGAAGAGGTGCTATATCGGACCTCTTCTCCCACTTGATCACGAGATCGAGAGGAGACTCCGGGCAAGAAGAAGATTAGCTCTTTCGGTAATTCGAGGATCTCCACCAACTCTCAACCCACCAATTACCCAAAATTCCACAATTGATAACTTAGACCAACCACCCTCTTCCTCTACCCCATCACCCCTTCACATCCCACATAACTCTCCACCACAAAATTCACCTATTGATTCACCACAAAATTCAGCAACACACTCCAACAACACAAACGAAACCGAATCTCCACGAAATAATCTCATAAATGAAGACATGGCGGACCAACCAATGGGGTATTACAATATACCGGACCCCAACCATGCATGTTCGGCTATCAACTACGGAGCTCTTGCTCCCAATACATTTGAACTCCGGCATCATGTAATCAACTACATGCAACGAGACACTTTCCATGGTATGAAGAATGAAGATGCACACCAACATCTCGATCACCTCCTTCAAAGAAAAAGCGGGTTCCATTAAGCATAACAGTGTGACGGAGGAGTAAATTCTCTTGATGCTCTTCCCCATCACGTTAAAGGATAACGTTACGAAATGGTTGAATTCCCATGAGCCGGGCGCGTTCACTACTTGGGAAGCTCTATCCAAGGCCTTCATCAACAAGTTCTACCCACCTTCTAAAACCGCAAGAATTCACCATGAGATTCAAACATTCAAACAAAGACCCATGGAGACTCTAAGTGAAGCATGGGAATGCATTAGAGATCTCCTAGCATCTTGTCCATATCATGGCATCCCGAAATGGATGACCACCCAAACCGTTTTCCAAACTCTTGAGCAAAGGTTCCGGGACATGATCGTGCCGGCATCGGGTGGAAATTTTGATGGAATGAATAACGCTCAAATCACGGAAATGATTCAAAACATTTCCGAGATGGAGAGTAGTTATGCTAGAGATGTGGATTACAAAAGTGAAGGACCTTCCAAGATAGAGATGGAGTATAAGGCAAAATTGGATACCTTGACAAAAGAATTTGAAGAATTCAAAATGGCAAATAAGCAAGGGGAATCAAAGCGTGCTAATGAAGGTGGACCTAGTTACTCCAAGGTTTATTACGTCCAAGAACCGAGGTCTCCACCTATGCACTACCCTCCTCAAATGCTTTGCGATTATTGTAGCGCTGTGGGGCACACCATTGAGTATTGTTCATCTATACCGTAAGATGACCAACAACAAGAGTGTTTCGCTCTCCAAGGGCAAGGTGCACCTAGGGTCTCCTACCAACGTCACGAGACCCTTTACCGTGCTTTCCCTAATCAAGACCCGAAGCTTTCATATGCGGGGCAACCGTTGAATCCCAAATATCAACAACCTCAATATATGCCTCTACCCAAACCCGATCACTCTCGGCCATACCACCAAAACCAAGGCCAAGGCTCTAACTACCGAGGCCAAAGACAACATGACAATCCAAACTACATCCCACCCTATCAAAGAGACAACTACCGCAACCAAAACCAAAATCATCCATACCACCAACAACAAGGCTACCACTCAAACCAACAATCTCAACAACCATTCAACCAACAACAAGGATACCAACAAGGGTATCAACAACAACAAAATTTCAACCAACCTCCACAAAATCAACAACAATACAAAGAACCACCCAACCCCACCTCTTCTCTTGAGAAATTGTTGAGGGATGTGGATGCCAAGGTTGACAATCAATTCAAAACTTTGAAGACCGAACTTTCAAATGTCCAAGCACACCAACAGACGTTTGATTCATATATGGCTAACCAAAAACCTTCTTCTTCACAAAGGGCTCCTCAATCGTTGCCTCCTCAAGCTTCTCATCCTCGGGATGGACTACCACCACACCAAAAAGCTCATGTGGTGACCTTGAGGAGTGGGAAAGACTTGGAGGACCCTTACAAGGATTATGAATCAAAGAGAAAGAGAGATGTCATGAGAGATGGAGAGGAGAGTCCACCTCCCTCACCATCAAGTAGAGTGGACAACACTAAGAAGGGGAAGGTGAGTGACTATGTTAAGGATGATGATCACTTTGTTTTGGAAGAGATAGTGGTTGAAAGAGACCAAGAAAGAGTGGTTGAAAGAGACCAAGGGAAAGGAGAAGAAGCACATGAAGTACCTAACACCAAGAAAGCCTCAACTCCCAAAAAGACCATTAACCCTCCAATCCCATTTCCGAATAGAAGTAGAGTCATGAATGAGGAGCGGAAGTTCTCCAAATTCTTGGATATGTTGAAAAAGCTTGAAGTTTCACTACCTTTCACCAAGGTAGTGACACAAATGCCACTCTACACAAAATTCTTAAAGGATGTGTTGACCAAGAAGAGAAGCATTGGAGGAGATGGTCTAGTCTCTCTTAGGGAAGAATGTAGTGTAATCTTACTCAATCCCATGTCGGAGAAATTATAAGATCCGGGTAGCTTTTCCATCCCGTGCACGGTGGGCAATGTGAGCATTAAGAGGGCACTTTGTGATCTTGGTGCAAGTGTTAGCATCTTGCCTCTCCCCATTGCAAAGAAAGTTGGGCTACATGACATGATTCCTACCTCCATGACATTACAACTTGCGGATAGATCGGTACAAAGACCGATGGGTGTGATTGAGGATGTGCCGGTCAAGGTTGGCAAGTTCTATATCCCGGCAGATTTCGTTGTACTTGATATTCCGGAGGATCAACAAACACCAATCATACTAGGAAGACCTTTTCTAGCAACCGGAGATGTTAATATTAGTGTCAAGGAGGGGAAACTCACCTTCAAGGTGGGAGGGAATGTTGTTGAATTCTCTTTGACTGGGGCCATGTCACAACCTATATTTGAAAGTGTCTATTCCATAGACATGTTGGAAGAAGTTATTGAAGAAGCTAAGGACAAGTGCTCGGGGGAGCATTTGGAAGAAGACTATGAAGCTCTTCCGCCTATCTTGGATGAAGTTGAGGGTCCGAGCCCTCCTAAGGTAGATCTCAAACCTTTGCCCCCTTCCCTTGAGTATGCTTATCTCGATGAAGCACACTCCTTCCCCGTGATCATCAATGCGGACCTATTGGCTTCACAAAAAGAAAAACTCTTGAAAGTTCTTAAGGAAAACAAGAAAGCCATTGGGTATAGCCTTGATGACCTCACGAGAATCGATCCCCAAGTGTGCATGCACCGTATCACACTTGAGGATGGATTCACTCCTTCCGTCCAACCTATGAGAAGGTTAAATGAAAAATTGAAGGAGGTGGTAAGGAAGGAAGTTGATAAGTTGCTTGAGGCCGGAATTGTCTACTCCATCTCCGGGAGCGATTGGGTTAGCCCCGTTCAAATCGTCCCCAAAAAGGGCGGTTTGACCGTGGTTGAGAATGAGGATGGTGAACTCATCTCCACCCGACCGGTCATGGGATGGAGAATATGTATTGATTATAGGAAGCTTAATTTCGCCTCAATCAAATATCATTTCCCCTTACCATTCATTGACCAAATTCTCGAGAGACTTGCAAACCATGAGTATTTTTGCTTTCTTGACGGTTATTCCGGGTTTTTCCAAATACCCATCCACCCGGATGATCAAGCAAAGACTACTTTTACTTGCCCTTACGGTGTCTTCGCATATCGAAAAATGCCGTTTGGCCTTTGCAACGCTCCCGGGACATTTCAACGGGCCATGATGTCTATCTTTTTCGAGTTTATTGAGAAGTCTATGGAGGTGTTCATGGATGATTTTAGTGTCCATGGCACCTCCTTTGAGGATTGCTTAAAGAATCTCTCCCTTGTTCTCCAAACATGCATCCGATATAATTTGAAATTGAATTGGGAGAAGTGCCATTTTATGGTACAAAATGGTGTAGTTCTAGGACATGTAATATCTAAGGAGGGGATCCAAGTGGACAAAGCGAAAGTAGAGGTGATTGAGAAACTTCCCCCACCTGCAATGTCAAGGGTGTGAGGAGTTTCTTAGGCCACGCGGGGTTTTATCGCCGTTTTATCAAAGATTTTGCAAAAACCGCTAAACCCCTCACCTCACTTTTGGCTAAGGACACTCCCTTCGTATTTGATCATGATTGTATTGAAAATTTTTGTAGGCTTAAGCAGGCCTTGGTGTCGGCTCTGATAGTGCAACCACCTAATTGGGACCTCCTCTTTGAACTGATGTGTGATGCAAGTGATTTCGCATTAGGGGCGGTCTTGGGCCAAAGACATGATAAGAAGCTCCACGTGATAGCATACATAAGCAAAACCCTATACAATGCTCAATGCAACTACGCCACCACGGAAAAAGAAATGTTGGCGGTGGTGTATGCTTTTGAGAAGTTCCGGCATACCTCTTATGTTCCAAAGTCATTGTCTACACGGATCACACCGCCATCAAACAACTTATGGTGAAGAAAGATGCTAAGGCGAGGTTGATTCGTTGGGTTTTTTTGTTGCAAGAATTCGATGTCACAATCAAAGATAAGCCAGGATCCGAGAATCTTGTTGCGAATCACTTATCAAGGTTGACTAAGGAATCCCGAGGGGATGATGATGATGGAATCCCCATTGATCAGTGGTTGCCCGATGACTCTATCTTAGCTATCACGCACTCCGACCCTTGGTATGCGGATATAGCTAACTACTTAATCTCTAACTTTATCCCGGAAGAACTTGACAACCAAGCTAGGAAGAAGTTGAGATATGAGTCTAGGATATATGTATGGGAAGATCCTTTCCTATATAAAAGATGCAATGATGGGATTTATCGAAGATGCGTCACACATGAAGAAGGTCAAGCAATCCTTCAAGCTTGTCATGCTACTACATATGGAGGGCATTTGTCCACCTCTAGAACCCAAGCTCAGGTTCTTCATTGTGGGTTCTATTGGCCCTCCTTATTCAAGGATACCTATGCCATGGTGCAATCTTGTAATTCGTGCCAAAGAAGAGGTACTATTGTAAGGAGAGATGAAATCCCTTTGAATAACATTTTGGAAGTAGATCTCTTCGATGTATGGGGCGTGGATTTCATGGGACCGTTTCCATCATACTTTGACAACCAATACATATTGGTCGCGGTGGATTACGTGTCTAAATGGATAGAAGCTATAGCCGTCCCTACCAATAATTCAAGAGTGGTGACCAAGCTATTCAAAGACTACATCTTCCGCCGCTTTGGAGTGCCTCGAGCCGTTATAAGTGATGGTGGGTCACATTTCATCAACCGCACCATCTACTCTCTACTCAAAAAGTACGGCGTCCGGCACAAAGTAGCTCTTGCATACCACCCCCAAACCAACGGGCAAGTGGAAGTATCGAACCAATAAATCAAGGCTAATTTGGAGTGGGTTGTGAACAAGTTTAGAAAAGATTGGAGTGTCAAACTCAATGACGTGTTGTGGGCTCTAAGAACTGCTTACAAAACCCCAATTGGCACCACCCCTTATCGTTTGGTATTTGGCAAGTCATGCCATCTACCCTTGAGTTAGAGCATAGAGCAAGATGGGATCTTAATGAGCTCAACTATGATTTGGATGCCGCGGGGGAATAAGCGGTTCCTTCAACTCAATGAACTTGATGAGTTGAGGATGGATGCCTATGAAAATGCTAAACTTTACAAGGAGCGGACCAAGAAATGGCATGACTCGAAGATCACAAGGAAGGAAATCGTTGTAGGAGACAAGGTACTACTCTTCAACTCCCGGTTCCAATTGTTTCCCGGGAAATTGAGGTCCCGATGGTCAGGACCCTTTGAAGTAGTGACCGTGTTTCCATATGGATCATTTGAGTTGAAGAATAGCAAAGGTGAATGCTTCAAGGTAAATGGACACCGAGTGAAGTACTTTTATGAGGGTCAACCCATTGAGACCCGAGGTGAAATTTATTTGGAAGACCCCCCATCCTTGGAGGATGAGTAATCTCAAGCTTGAACAAGAAATGGTTTGGTGGAGTCCCACAAGAACCACCAATTGTACGTACATGCATGTAGATAGGTAAATGAGAATTTTGGATCCTTTGTACTTGGAAATTTGGTTGATGATGGGATGTCGTCATGAAGGAATTTGGATTTTGATGTAGAACAAGCGTGTGACCTTCAATTGGCCTCTTCCCGACTTAATGAGTCGGCTTAGAAAGATAGAAACACGCAAACCGAGGCCAATTGAAGAAGTGAAATAAAGCTAGGGGCAAATTGAAGAAAATGTGAGTAAATGAACTCCCAGCCGGGGTACTGGCAGCTGGTCCCTGGACCGGCTGGGAGTTAGTTGTAGCTTTTAGATCAAATTTGAAGAAAAAGAGCACAAGTGTATTCGGAGCGGGGTACCGGCAGCCGGTCCCCAGACCGGCAGGGAAGTTCCTGTAAACTTAAAGAAAAAATTGAGAAATGAAGAGGAGGTGTCTCCCAGCCGGCAGGCCGGCAGCCGGTCCACCGGCTGGGAGTGCATATACAAGTCAAATTGGTGAAAAAGGAAGAAAAAAGGGGTACCAGTCGGTAGGCCGGCAGCTGGTCCACCGGCTGGGAGTACCCCATTGAGGAAAGATTTCTGAAAAATAGAAGGAGAGGACTCCCAGCCGGTCCACTGGCTGGGACAACGTTTGTGAAGAATTGGGGATTAGGGTGTACTCCCAGCCGGGGTACCGGCAGCCGGTCCATGGACCGGCTGGGAGTTCGTTGTAAGTTTTTAAGATTTTTGATATTTGGCATGTACCCCCTGCCGGGGCACCGGCAGCCGGTCCGGGGACCGGATGGGAGTACTCTGACGAGTCATTTAACGCAAAACACATCAAATTTCCTTCACCAAATTGCACGACACTCACGCCCTTCTCCCTCTACACTTCAACTTTTCTTCCCCAAATCACCTCCTACCACCTCCTACCACCAATCAAACACCAACAAGCAACCACAACCCTCCTTCCCTCCATTAACCCTCTCTCAAACACATCAATGACACCCAAAAAGCGAGTTAGATAAGGGGATTTGGCTTTACAACAAGCCGAGTTGGTGGCGGCCACAGCATCCGACATGAGTCCCGATCCGGCATTCCCGGATCTAAAGTTATCCTCCGTCACCATGAAAGGTAAATTCGTGGTTTTCAAACAACGCCCCCTTACCCCAACTCGTTTTATTGATAGACAATCTATGTGAGAGCTAGGGTTAGACCGAGTGACCCATGATTTATTATGCTTTTCTTGCTTCCCGTTTGCAGTTTGCTGCTTTGCAGGCTAAGCTCCTACGGCCTTCTGGTATTGTAGATGTTGGCCCTACTTTCGACTATGATGGATGGGTGTTTTTTGAGACTATAGGTTCTACTATCTTATGTAACCCGGGTGAAATTGCTGCCCCCAAACTTATGAAGAAATTGGCAGACATATATTTCGCGATGGTTGCTGCTGCTTTAGAGTCTGTTTTCTCTTTGACACCGCGTCAGCTTGCTTTGTGGAAATCTCAGCAGGGTGCCCACTCCTCCGATTGGTTGCTTGCAGTTCCTATCTCTGGGTTGGGTCAGACTATGAATGGGAGGACTTACCGTAGTGTGCTTGGGTATCGAATGGGTGTTCCGTTATTCACGGTACCTAGGCCTTGTCCTGCTTGCTCTCGGGTTTTTGCTGATGATGTTTACGGGGATCACGCTGTTTCTTGTACTGGTATTGTGGGTGTTAAGCATCGGCACAATCTCGTTCATGGCACTTTATTCGACATCTGCTATAGGTCTGGTATTTCTATGGGTAAGGAGGTCGATATCAGTTTGGTTAACGGACATGGTGGCTCCCTTCGTCCTGCGGATTCGCTGCTTTATTCCTGGGACAGAGGGCGTGATGTGTGCGTCGATTTGACAGGGTCTTCTCCTTTGACTCAGACTGGGATGATGGATTTTGTGCCCAACCGGGTTGTCGCTGATGCTGCTCAGTATAAGTGTGCTAAGTATGGGGATTTATGCGCGACAGCTGGTTATGGTTTTCTTCCCTTCTCTTTCTCTTCACTTAAGGAGCTGGGTTCGGATGCTGTTGCCTTGCTCAAGCGGATCCATAAATTCTCGGTATCTCAGGATGCGGGGGCTCGGGTGGCGCTTATATTTTCACTAGACTTAGCTTTGCTGTTGCTAAGGGTGTGGGGGCCCAGATGGTCTCTCGGCTCCCCACCAATTTCATGTAAACTTTTATTTTTCTTTTAATGAAAGCTGCGCACATCCTTTTATTAGAAAATAATAATAATAATAATAATAATAACAATAATAATAACAATAATAATAACAACAACAATAACAATAACAATAACAATAACAATAACAATAACAATAACAATAATAATAATAATAACCATAACAATAATAGTAACAGTAACAATAACAGTAACAATAGTAACAGTAATAGTAACAGTAACAATAACAATAACAATAACAATAACAATAACAATAACAATAACAATAACAATAACAATAACAAAAACAAAAACAATAACAATAACAATAACAATAACAATAACAATAACAATAACAATAACAATAACAATAACAATAACAATAACAATAAAAATAACAATAACAATAACAATAATAATAATAATAATAATAATAATAATAATAATAATAATAATAATAATAATAATAATAGTAATAATAATAATAATAATAATAATTGGCAGACATATATTACGCGACGGTTGCTGCAGCTTCAGAATCTGTTTTCTCTTTGACAACGCGTCAGCTTGCGTTGTGGAAGTCTCAGCAGGGTGCCCAGTCCTCTGATTGGTTGCATGCGGTTCCTATCTCTGGGTTGGGTCAGACTATGAACAGGAGGACTTACCGTAGTGTGCTTGGATATCGACTGGGTGTTCCATTATTCACGGTATATAGGCCTTGTCCAGCTTGCTCACGGGTTTTTGTTGATGATGTTTACGGGGACCACGCTGTTTCTTGTACTGGTACTGTGGGTGTTAAGCATCGGCACGACCTCGTTCGTGACACCTTATTCGACATCTGCTATAGATCTGGTATTTCTACGGGTAAGGAGGTTGATATCGGTTTGGTTGAGGGACATGGTGGCTCTCTTCGTCCTGCGGATTTGCTGCTTTATTCCTGGGACAGAGGGCGTGATGTGTGCGTCAATTTGACAGGGTCTTCTCCTTTAACTCAGACTGGGATGATGGATTTTGTGCCCGGCCGGATTGTCGCTGATGCTGCTCAATGTAAGTGTGCTAAGTATGGGGATTTAAGCGCGACAGCTGGTTATGGTTTCCTTCCCTTCTCTTTCTCTTCGCTTGGGGAGCTGGGTTCGGATGCTGTTGCCTTACTCAAGCGGATCCAGAAATTCTCGGTATCTCAAGATGCGGGGGCTCGGGTGGCTTCTCATATTTTTACTAGACTTAGCTTTGCTGTTGCTAAGGGTGTGGGGGCCCAGATTGTCTCTCGGCTCCCCACCAATTTCATGTAAACTTTTATTTTTCAATCTATGAAAGCTGCGCGCATTCTTCTATAAAAATAATAATAATAATAGTAATAATAGTATTAATAATAATAGTAATAATAATAATAAGTTGTAACGATCCCGTACACGTATACTTATACTCCACTCACCTCATATACTCCACCCTATCCATCTTATCCATACAAAATCTCATAATATCCACCAAAAGATGAGAGATGAGAGGGAGAGAGAAAAAAGAAGAGAAAGTGGAGATTTTGCCCTCCGCCTCTGGATCGTAAGGTAAAACCGTCTCACACTAGTTTATATATTATTTTAATTAACCCGCCTCGATCTTGACCCGCCATATACCGCCGTTGACCCCCCCACTTGACCCTGTTGAACACCCAAATTGGGTTTGACCGAGCATAAAGGGGTGTTCTTGTGTTGTTATGCGACCGTCTTAAGACGAATTTTTAACCCACCTATCGTGACTATCTTTGGCTGACCTTGGGTGGGCTGAGTCGAGGTTTGAGTGGGGGTTGTGGTGGTGGTGGTAATAGGTGGTGTTAGGTGGTCGGGAATGGGCTGCAAAGAGGGGTGTCGCGTTGTATTATGTGTGGTGTCGTGTTGTTGATGGTTGTTGTTGTCGATGATGTTACTGTTGTTGCTGGTGGCGGTTGCCGGCATGGTTGTGGTGATGGTGGCGGTTTGTGGGAGGTGTTTTGTGTGTGTATATTGGTTGGTTGTATGTGTGTTGGTGTTGTGGTTGGGTTGTCGTGAGAGGGGTACGCCGTGGAGGGCGTGAAGTTGGTCGTGGACCACCATGGCCGGTGGTGGTGGACCACGGTGGCGGCATGACTGGTGGTTGTAATGAGGGAGTTCGGGTGTAGGTAATTGAGTCGGGTTTTAAATAGCTTAAGATGAGTTTTATTTAATTAATTAATTCGTATTTAATTTAATCAGATTAGTTAGTTACTAATAATATTTAATTAATATATTTAGGTGACGGTTTTGTGGAAGATTATTATTATTTGGATTTCTTACTGAGTATGCTAAAAGGTAGGTTAATCCTACTCAGTTTTAATATATGTTTGAATGATCATGTAAGTCGTATTTTACTGGTAATTGCATTATAACATGATATTGGATACGATGACTTCATGAGTCCGTAATTGGCATATTGCGTGGCATCTTGTATTTATTGTGTTGTCATGTATATTGGAGGATATGATGGTGTTTGTTGGTTACTTGCTGTTGAGGAGACGTGGAGAGGTTGGGAGATCGTCTCACACTTAGGTCGCCTCTTGAAGCTTCCCACTCCAAGAGGGATGTGCACATTAAGAGCATCCGCAAAGGTGGGGCTCCTCATATTTTCTCTTTCCTTCTCTTATTCGTCCACCTCATTTTCCAATAACTTTTTCATTTACCCTCCCCATTTCATAACTACATTTATGCAACAATGGGGTTCCCTAATTCACACACAAACATTTGGGAACCTCCCCATAAGTAACACAATTTGTCTTGCTTCTTTTTTGGGGACCTTCCCTAAAAACAGTGGAGCCTCAAATAATAGGGAGGTTGGTGCAACAATGAGGATGCCCATATGAGGAGAGAGGGTGCATATGGGGAGCTATTTTTCCACCTTTGCGGATGCTCTAACGACTTGAGTTTGGAGGGACTCGTGTAGTTGAGTCACGACGTCTGGCAGGGGATCCAGTTGGCTTCCGTACCCGGTACGTCTGGACGTGTCTCGGTACCGGAGTGGTTGTTGTTTGATAGCGTCTTGCTCATTCACATTATAGTCATGTTGCATACTCACGCACTCTGCGTTTTGAAACTGATGTTTGCGTGTCTGTGTAATTGTCACCTATTTCTAGGGTGGCACGTATAAATCCATATGATATTTCCAATCATATGAGGACCAGGTTGAGTACAAGTTTTCTTGTTGATGTGATCGGGATTTGGGCCGCGCCTTGGACTCGGAGTCGAGTAGCATAGCATAGATGACATAGATGGCAGTCGTTTTGTAATTTGTATAGTTTACATTTATCATTAGTTTATGGTTTGTAATCACAAAACTTATTATTTATAATAAATTTTTCTTGATTGTATCTCTGATTTACCGCCTCAGGAAACCGAGATGGTAACATCTCCCAATTACCTTGGTCGGGTAAGAAGGGGGTGTTTGATGTGACTCGTATTTACGCACATTTAGTCCCTTAACTAGCCTCGTTCCTATGCTTTATAGAATGCATTAGGGCCATTTCTTATCTTTAGCTTCCTATTTTGCATATTCTATGAGGTTTTGTACCCTTAGTAGGAGAGGAGTGCTAGCCTTGCTTAAACGGAGCAAAACGGAGCTAAAATGATCGCATCTAACGACCAAGCAACAAGGAGGAGACCAATACTAAACTCCTAAATAATTAAAAAAAGTAAATGGGCAATGATGAAGGACCGCCACGACTTCTCAAGGATCCTCACGAATTAAGGGGCAGCCAAATGAAAGAAGAAGCAAAACTGCCCTTCAGGAAGTGCATCCCAGACCCAGGACGGGCGTCCCAATGCTAAGGACGAGCGTCCTCAAGCTCAGCCTGAGCGTCCCAAGATGGGACCAGCGTCCCACAGAGCAGGATGAACATCCATCAGAGGAAGGTCACGTGTCCCTGCACTGTCCAACCCCAGGCCTGACACAAAGACTTAAACTTTCATTAGGCTAACTGTTCTGGTGTTTTTTCTGGGTGCAATAAAATTTTAGAATTAGATTAAAATTACCAAATGGACCGCTAAAATCATGAAACTTGGTGAGACATCAGTTCAACGATTACACTAACTTTGATTAAAATTATAAGAATTTTAAAGCACTCTAAATATTTTTGGTTGATTAAATAAGCCTGTCTGACCGGAGGAATCAGACAATTTTAATACAAGAGTATTGTTTGAGACTGATCAAGGACCAAAGTATATAATTATCAACCCAAATCCCACAGAATACTCACAGGGAAGTAAGCTAACAATTTAGACAACTTAAACTAGAATTTATCACAACCAGGCATAGATAAAAACCAATTCAAGCCGACAATAAAGCCAAACAATCCACAGTCTGAGCACATGATTGAATGAACCTCACTAACAGACTTTGTTCAACACCTATAGACTCCGCATAAGATGTTAACATGCCTGACTCTTAACTACAGACTACACATAAGTTATAGAGATTTAAAATTGAGAGAAACTCAGGTTTAATATTCTTCAAAAAACTGCCTCTATGCAGTTGGGGGAGGGGTCCTTATATAGCCTTCCTCTTGGAAATCTGTTACAATTTTAACCTAGAAATCTCATCCAAGGGCCAGGATTAGTTCTTAGGACATAAACAAAGTGATGGAAATATTTTACAATGATGACAAAATAATTTAAAGGAATACTGCAATAAAAAAAACATAAATTCTACACTGATAGTGACATGCTTCTTCCTAGGCTGTTGTGTTGCCTTGGCTGGTGAGTATAAGGACAAATGGTTGTAGTAGGTGCCTTGACTTTGGTTCTTAGGTGATATATGAAACATGGAAAGACAACAAAAAGCACCCCAGCATCTGGTGCTCAATTCCCCTCAAGGGTGGTAGTCCACTAGGTAGTTCCCTTGGAAACACTTCTCTGAACTTATGGATCAAAGGCTCAATTTCACCAGGCAATTCTGAACCCTCCCTTTCAATTACTTCCTTGTATAGAAGGATCAATAAAAGTTACTCCTGTTTCAGTTCTTGGATCATGGCAGCCTCAGATAAGAACAGTACACCACTGATCTCTTCTAGCATGTTTGGATTCCCATAGTTTCTCTGGTTTGGTGGTAAAGGGGTCAGGGTGACCTTCTTACATTCATGCTTGAAGCTGTAAACATTCTCCTTGCCCTGGTGAGTTATATTCCTGTCAAACTCCCATGGCCTCCCTAACAGCAAGTGGCAAGCATCCATGGGTACAACATCATATAGTACCTCATCCTTGTATACCTTCCCAATAGAGAATAGAACTAGACATTGTTTGTCGACCTTAACCTCTGCTCCTTTGTTTAACCATCTGAGCTTGTAAGGGTTTGGGTGATCCCGAGTCACTGGATTCAGTTTGTTGACCATGGTGATTGAAGCCACATTGGTACAACTCCCTCTATCTATGATCAAGTTATAAACCCTTCCCTGAACTGTGCATCTACTCCTGAAGATCAAGGATCTTTGGTCAGCTTCTAAGGGTGCCTGTAATGAATGCATGACTCCCTATAAGACCAAGATGTGCCCTATGTCAAGGTGAGCTACAACCTGATTTTGGCCTGACTCTTCCTTAGCTTTCATTTCCTCCAGCAATAGGTTTTTATCTTCCTCATACTCAACTAATCCTTACCTTTCCCACTCCTCTACTTCCATTGTTGTCAGTGCCCTCTTAGAAGGACAATCCTTCCTGAAGTGGCATTATCCCTAAAACTGAAAGCATTTGATCTTTCCATCAGTCACATGTGGGTTGGTTTTCTGGTTCATGGGGGCTTTCCCTTTATCTAGTGTAGGTGGTGCAGCTGGTTTAGGTGTACAACCAATCCTGACACCAGTGAATGGCTTGAATGCAGGTCTAGTGGTAGCTTTGGATGCTGTAGGCTTAGCCTTTCCCATTTTCTCAACTTTCAAGGATAGGTTAACCACATCATCATAAGACCAAAGGGGTTGCATCCTAACCTTTGTAGCAATATTCTTATCAAGACCCTTTAGAAACCTAACAATCCTTTGCTCAGGTTTTTCATTAATCTCACATTGCAAGGTTAACTACTCAAACTCCCTCAGGTAGGTCTCAATGGGTCTCTCATGTTGCCTAAGTTTGAACAGTTTAGAAAAGAGAACCTAAGTGTAATCCTTGGTGACAAATTAACTAAACATCTTTTTCTTAAGCTTAGACCAAGACCTAAGTGGTTCTTTCCCTTCTCTAATCCTTTGGTGTTTCAGATTATCATACCAGAGAGAAGCATAACCCTTTAGTTTTAAAACAACAACTTTAGACCTTAACATCAGTGTAACATTTATACTCAAAAATTTTCTCAATATCCTTAATCTATTCTAACAAATCATCAGGATTTTGGCTACCAGAAAATTCAGGGATTTCTACCTTTAGATGTTTGTCTGTGTACTCAGGAACCTCCTCCCGAGTCCAGTTGCTTTCTTCAGATTCTGATTCATATCCACGTGGTGCTTGTCCTCTCCGGCCTGCTCCCATAAAGAAGCCTCTACCTCTACCTCTTCCTCTGGCAGGTGGTTGTCTTCTTCGATCATGGTTTGGAAACCTCTCTATCACAACATGGACAACATTGAGTAGTGTGTCGATATTTCCTGCAAGAGTTTCTATTCTGGTCTCAATACCAGCAAGTCTCTCTTCACTCATGGTCGTTTTTGTGTTTTTGTTGTAGGTAGGGATAATGAACTCACAGTTTCTCTCAACGCAAGACTAACACAAAGGTAGAATTGTGTTAAACATTGCTTTGATTACCAAATTGAATTGTCAAACCCGTGGCCTGACACAAAGACTTAAACTTTAATTAGAGTATTTGTTCTGGTGTTTTTTCAAGGTGCAATAAACTTTCAGAATTGGATTAAAATTTTCAAATGAACTGCTAAAATCATGAAACTTGGTGAGAAATTAGTTGAATAGTTACAATAGCTCTGATTAAAAATTCAAGAACTTTGAAGAAATCTAGGTATTTTTGGTTGATTAAATAAGACTGTCTGACAGAAGGAAGCAGACAATTTTGATACAAGAGTATTGTTTGAGACTGATCAAGGACCAAAGGATATACTTATCAACCCAAATCCCACAGAATACTCACAGGGAAGTAAACTTAAAAATTAGACAACTTAAACTGGAATTTATCACAGCCAGGCACAGATAAAAACAAATTCAAGCCAACAGCAAAACCAAACAATCCACAGTCTGGGCACATGATTTAATGAACCTCACTAAAAGACTTTGTTCAACACCTAATGACTGAGCACAAGATGTTAATAGGCCTGACTCTTAAATAAAGACTAATCATAAGTTATAGAGATTTAAAATTGAGAGAAAACTCAGGTTTAATATTCATCAAAAAGTTGCCTCAATGTAGTTGAGGGAGGGGTCCTTATATAGGCCTCCCTCTTGGAAATCTGTTACAATTTTAACCTATAAATCTCATCCAAGAGCCAAGATTAGTTCTTAGGACATAAACAAAGTGATGCAAATATTTTACAATGATGACAAAATGATTTAAAGGAATACTGCAATAAAAACAACAGAGATTCTGCACTAATAGTGACATGATGCTTCCTAGGCTGTTGTGTTGCCTTGGCTGAGAGTATAAGGATGAATGGTTGCAGTATGTGCCTTGACTTTGGTTCTTAGGTGATATCTAAAATATGAAAAGACAAGCAAAAGCACCCCAGCATCAGCTCCTTCTTTGTTTAGCCAGAAATGGTAATATACTTTATGCTTTATGTCCCTTTCAACAACTTGACTTTCAGTTTGATTTTCTCTCGATTGCAGGGTGAATTACGCCTGACTCCTTAGGACTTTTCTGAACTTCGTTGATCAAGTTTTCAGCTGACCAAGATGGCAGCTGATGGTTGAGCTTGTACTTGTACTTGTGACCTCCCAAAACAGGCCTGGCAGTGGTTGTTAACAGGGTAGTGTTCCTAGGACTATTACCTGCTTCCTGATCAGCATTGACCTGGTTCCTGGCTCCTGTTGCAGTCCCATACCAGGACTTGCAAGGCGTTAGACTTCAATTAAGAGGCTTAATCATCATTTAAGCCCTTAGTTAATCTAATACTTGTACTTCGTATAAATACTCCCTTGTAATAGGAGATTAAAAACAAGTCATTTAGTATATTAAAACAATTCAATTAGAGATTATATATCAATTAGCTTAATTACACTTTACTCCTTCCTTAATTATTGTTCAAAAATTATTAGATCTAGTTGGGTAATTGAAGATTATTTGGGTTTATTGGAGAATTGACAACTATTCATCATCAATCAAGTTTTCTTCTATTATTCTTTTCTTTCCTTTTGCTCATCTTAAGATTGGTATAATTTATTTACTCCTTACTTAATTATTGCTTATTGCTTTACTCTTCCATCATGTTTATACATGTTAAGATGATTGACACCATTAGTAAGATCTTTTTTCATGATACTGAGTGAGTAGTTCCCTAACTATGGTTAGTGGGGGATTAGGGGAGTTAATCATGGGTAGATCTATACTTAATAAGTCCATATGAATGCTTGATTATAGTAATTTCAACTTAAGCACATGTTATGCTTGATGAAATGCTTGATTGACAAACGAGCATGATTCTCTTATCCTTTCAACAAGACTTGTAAAACAAACTAACTCAAGGCTTGTTAGACCATGCATATAGTTGAATAGGGAAAACCAACTTGATGTAGGTGTTGTAAAGTTGTGACCAACTCGGCTCCGAGACCTAAGTTTCCCTAGGGATTGTAAGATATAAACTAACTCGATTCCATTACAACAATAATTAATTGAATCTATGAAACTTATTTATGTGATATCTGTTAGAAATTTAATCTTATTATATAACATATTCATATATGTGACATTTTAATTTAGTCATAAAATTAAAACTAGATCTTATGCATGCAAACGTAAATAAAAATAGAGAAGAAATCGTCTTTCTTACTTTGGAATTTTGGATTAAAGGGCACAAGTAAGATCTCCTCTTACTTGTTCTTGAGCTTTCCTTATATGGATGAACAAGGATTCAAGCTTAGAATCCCTCCCAAAGACTTATACCCAAGATAACCTCTTAATAGATTAATATTACTTGATCTAGAATAATAATAATCTTCACTAAAAAATGACCCAAAACTATTTGTTTTTGTCTCTTGTATTTCGGCCAAGAGGAAGGAAATATGTGAGTATTTTTCTCTCTAAACTTCTCTAAGTTTTGGTTGTGTAAAGAATGAAAAATGCACTAGTCAATATCTTAGTGTATGTAACAATATAAATTGTAGAAACCCTTGGCCTTTTCTCTAGGGAAAACCGGGTATGGGGGGTGGCAAGGGCCAATGCATGGCTAAGATACTCTTCACAAAAAAAACTAGGTGTGCATGGCTATCAATTAGGTTTAATGATTATGCTTCTTATATAATATAAAACATAATACAAACCCCAACCCACCCCATATATTTTTGGTACATATATTGTAAAATGGAAAGTCCATTTTACAATTTATTTGTCAATTTGTCACATGTAACATGTTCCATGACATTATGTGTATAAAATGTATTTTTTAACAATTAAAAATCAACATATTAATAAAATATGTCACTTATAAAATTAACCTAGTAATTCATAATTACGTATACCGTAATGGGTTTCCGAATCATAAATTAAAACATTCTGTATTTATAATAATTTATTCATTCCGTTTCAATTGTTTCCATAAACAATAATTTCATCAAAGTAATAAAACAATTTGATTACTTAGACCATATCTTATTTAATCGAATTACAATAAGATATGTCAATAATACTCACAAAATCGTCCGTCAATTTTAAGCAATTTAATTAACCCGTATCGACATACGATCAATTAACTAATCAATTAAGAGTGTTACCCTTTAGGTATGACCTAAGGGGATCAACTGATCACCACCGTCGCACGACAGTAATGTCAAACTCTAGTCAGCCAATCATTACCGATATGTGTGGACCAGTTGACTGTGAAATATTACATCCTACATGTATTCTTAAAATGAGATTTAAACATGTGATCATTATGATCGACAGTTGTGATCGCATTATTGTCGGAGGACACATATTCCAACAATCTCCCACTTGTCCTCGACAAGTGTGCGTCACCAATTCTCTTGTCCTATTACTATCTCTCACTCAATGCAAGGTGTCTTTCAGGTCGTACTTGCAATTGATCATATCGAGAGTGGTTTCCTCGATCTGGAGAATAACTGATTGACCGGAATTATCTACCATAGATACCTTCCGAGCGTGGCCACGCATTTCCAGTTCATTACTCTTCGAGTGGCGCTGAGATATTGTTATAACCCTGAAAAGGGGTGGACAATTCCTATCGCACTTATTCCCTTCGACTAGCCACAGCCATCATAACCCAAAATATGCCCATTTGACCCCATTTACGAAGGTCGTAGTAACATAAATCAAAGGTAATCTGAAACTGTGCCACCTTAGGCGAACAGTCTTTAGTCAAAATAATCGACTCATTAGAATACTATAGTAGCTCTCGCCACGACCAGGCTATATAAATTTGCCAGAACTCTATAACCGGTCATAAGGCCCGACAAAGTGTTCCTAACAGTCTGCCTATGTGATCGACTAGTCATCTCACATGACTCCATGGCACTTGAACTTGCCATCAATCGCATCACACTCTAGTCACTTTGAGACGTCACCTCATGTAAGTGACTATGGGCGAATACAATGCTAATCCGTGTTCACTTTAACGGGGTTCAATTGTCTCTACAACCCGTTTGGATGTAACAAAGTATAAGGTGAGTTAATAATAACTCAAATGACAAATGTGGACATCATATTCGGGTAGTCAATACCATATTACTACCTTGTGATGTATATAAGTGTGAAAACACTTGTTGATTGCAATAAAAGTTTAACATGCCATGTGTCCATGTGTTCAAACTCTTGAATTGCATTTTCCTTTATTTTCATGTTTGTCTCACATATCATGAACCTTACCAAGTACACATCTAGGTTCTCAACCTAGGTTTAGGTTCTTTATCTTGAAATAACTTTCTTGTTGTTTATCACATAACCAACAAATTGTGGTGGATGATCTAACTTGCACTGGTCAAGTGTTCTACCAACTCACAATGCACTAGGTATACGTTTTGTAGGGTCTTGCAACAAGTGTCAAGATGATTAGCCTAGCACTTCTCATAAGTCCTAGCATATTAGAAAATACTAGTTTTGATTAACTTCTTACTATAACTAAGTATTTTTCCAAATTTCTTATTTCTCTTTTTAGCTTGAATAGCTTAGGATTTTCATAAATCCTTACGCGTTTTCGAATTTCAATATGTGCAACTTCTTGTCACATAACAGAGTGTCCTGTCAAACACTAGAATAGCTCATTAGTTCTTCTTGAGAATTCATGACAATTGTTCTATGGCTTACCAATGGCTCATCATGCTCTTAAGCATATGATTCATTATAGGACATGTGCATGATTATTCTAATGGCGGAAACATTAGTAATTTTTAATCATGTGATCAACCATTCTTAGGTTTAATGAATGACCATGACTGCTTATGGTAATTCCATTTTTATCGATATGAATAACCTACGTTTCTCGTTGATTTGATGTGTATATCTCAATACCTATCCAACATCCCATGATGTGTTTGGATTCATCATAGTCCATTTTCATCCAGAATTGAAAACTCAAATACTTCTTTGTAAAGAAAGTACTAGTTCGTCATTCTTAATGAGTAATGAGTTATAAATTTTACAAGATGATTGCTCCCACTAAATTCCATGTCTTCACATGATAATTTCAAACTCCCACTCAATTCCACATGTTTTGTAATTGACTACTCAATCGAAATATTTCAAGAATTGAAATACATTTTGCTTTGCCAAGTTATTAAGATTAAAACCATATATGCTCCCAGCATATCCTTTCAAAATACCTATTTTGAAAAGGTTTCAGTCTTAAACTTATGGAAAGAGATTTTAATCTCTAACTCATTCATTTTTATAATGATGCGCATCAATGTCATTATTTAAAAGTGAAATTCCATTTAATACACGTCCTTCTCAAAATACCCTTTTTCGGAAGGAGGTTTAACCATTTCATTTTCATAATGAGGTTAAGTAATGACACTAGCGTGGTTAACAATTAACTTATCTTATGTAGACATCGGCATATCTTTCTTTGTAACTTTTAATCACAAATCTCATTTATATTCAAAGATGCAACTTCGTTTCATTTAGGCTCTTAAGTAAATATCAATTTTTAAACTCTATTTATATCTAGGTCATAAATTAGCAAAAAACTCTCGTTGAGACTTTTCTTTAGTCATGTTCTCTTAAGAACTTTCTTTTGGTCTCCTCACGTAGTTACCTTAAGAACTTCTTCTTTTGGTCTCCTCGTGTAGACATCTTAAGAACAACATATTCTTTTGACTACTTCACTTGGTCTCTTTTGTCATGCAGATCTCATCTATTCGAGACTGTAGATCTCATCTATTCAAGTATACTCCCTATATTGGTATACAAATCATTCTTCCTTTTGTAGATCACATTTACTCAAGCATACAAAATTTCTTTGTATTCTTTGTGTCTTCCATTTTTCTCCCACTCTATCTTTAGAATAAATACACTAGATATTCAAAGATAGCTTATGAGACACAAATAATGATTTTGAAATAGAAGGAGGACTATCTCAAAGATTGACTAATAGATTTTAAATTGATGAGTGTACTTGGTAATTGACATTTCTTTAGGAGAGTTCATCAACTTAATATCACTTTATAAATGATCATACACAAGCCTTAAGCTTGTGGACATATAATGAATCCCATCATTATAGTTGTCTATTGGATCACTTTAAGTAGATGATCATATGTTTCTATGTGCAAGCATATAAAGACGAATTTTAGAACAAAGAAATACAATAAAAGGGGTGACTTGGGTTGCAAACCAAGCCACGATAATCCAAAATACAACCATTGTTTAGGAAGGATCAACCATTTCCATGTCGAACAAGGAAATCAACATAGTTCTAAAAATCCGAAACATAACTTAAAATAAGATAATAAAAAGCCAAGCTTCATTGGTGGCTACTCCTAGCTCCTTGATGATTTCTCAAGCTTGCTTTTCCTTCCTTTGTCTTTGCTTGGATGAGGCCCTATTTACAATAAAAAGGGGATACATTATGATATGGGTGATGTCGTCGGGTCACATCCAATCAAACACATTATAATACTCAACAAACAACTAGTTAGTGGTAAGTCGAGGTCGATCCATGGGACGGTGTGCTTTGGGTTATAAGTCTATCTATCTAAATTTATGCTAGTGTCACAATTTGTTCGGGTTTGTAGTATTGTTTTAAACTAATGAAAGCAATAAAGTAAAACAAGCAATAAAAGAGAGGATATAAACAAATGATTAAAAGTGCTAGGATATCATGGGGTCATAGGGGATTCATGGTGTTGATCATACAAACATGTTTACAAAGTTGCAAGCAATTAATGTTGTGGAGGAACCGAGTTGGTTTATATCTTACGGTTCTTAGGAAGAGTTGGGTCCCCGGAGCCGAATCGATTAGATTGTACAACACCTACAAGTCGACTTACTTTCCTCCTAATCAACTTTTATGCATGGTCTAACAAGACTCGAGTTGGTTTATATCTTACAAGTCAAGTTGAATAGATAAGAGATGGTTGTAAATGTAAGGATTCATAGGCTTGGCATTTCATCAAACATAACATGTGCATAAAGTTGACATCACAACAAGCAAGCAATTTAATTATGAAAACATATTAGATTAAGCATGATTAATCCCATGTTGGTTTCCCCTAGTTACCCACTAATCCTAGCTAAAAGACTACTCATTCATTGTCATGGGAAACATGTCATTAATGGTGTCAATCATCACAACAAGTATAGACATGGTAATAGAATGAGGAAATGAATAATAAAGATTAAAGATTAAAGAGTAAAGGAATTATACCAAACTTAAGATGATCCAAATAGTAAAGCAAAGAATAATAGAAGAAACTTGATTGATTGATGAAGGGTTGTCAATCCTTCAATCATAACCCAATAATCTTCAATTACCCAAAAGTAACAAACTTAAACAATACTTAAGGAGAGATTAATGTGAGATTTGTGAAAGATTAAAGAGTAGTCTATTCTAATCTACTCCTAATCTAATATAAGAGAACTTGATTTAATCTAAGGAAACTTGATTCTAATCTAAGAAAACTTCATGGTTTGATTATTACAAATGGGGTATATATAGTGGGGATTAGGTGTAAGAATTAGGGTTAACTAAGGGCTTAAATGACGATTAAGTCCCTTGTTGAGGAAACGCCGGTCTTTTTGGAAAGACTCCGGTCTCTAGGGAGACTCCGGTCTCTAGAAAAAGATGTGCATCCTTCTTTGAAGCTTGAAGAAGACGAAATGGGTCTATCTGGGAATCCGGGCGTCTTTAGCACGGGACGGGCGGATTTGGTGATTTCTGCCCGGGCGTCTTGTGGGGAAGACGGGCGGATTGTTGGGAAGACGGGCGGATTGGTCTCGGGACGCTCGGATTCTGGGCTGTGTATTTATCTTTTCCTTCGGTCTAGAAATCTGAGCGTCTTGAGGGGAAGACGGGCGTCTTGTTGGGAAGACGTGTCTTGTTGGGAAGACGGGCGTCTTCAGTCTCGGGACGAGCGGATTGGCGAACAGCTCCTTTGTTTGAGCTCAGATTGTAAAACGGACGTCATTTTCTCATCCGGACTCCTATTGGAGTGATTCAAAATCGTAGATCACTTATTTTTTCGACGCCGTTCCATCTAGCATATTTTCAGAGCCAAAGGAGCAACTCTTGGTTTGGGTTTCGAGCAAGTTCTTCTTGTAATGTCTTCCCTCTCGTCATTCTTACTTTTAACCCTTTGATCCTTCTATATACACTTTATTCCTACATCCTTGGTTATCATTCTTGCCTCCTCTTCATACTAGTCCATCTAATATCATCAATAAGCTTCCAAATATGCACGAAAGAAGGGAATTTCCGCCTTATTATCTCCTTTTCTACAAAACAAATGAAATGCGATAGAAAAGCAAATAGGAAGGTTTTGACGGATAAAATGGCCATATAATGTTATAATAGTATGCAAAATAGGCTCAATTAGGGGACTAAATGTGCGCAAATAATGATCACATCAAATATCCCCAAACCGAACCTTTACTCGTCCCGAGTAAAGAGGTGACTAAAACTAGACCTTTATTTAAACTATCCTACTAATATAACCGATATGAGACAATTAGCGGGTCTCACTCCGCCCCTTCAACTCACAACAAGACAACCATGAGGTAGGATGCCTTCTTGCAAGGCAAGGTGGGTCTTGCCAAAATGGCGACACATCCAAGCATTAAGCACACAAAATCAAATAATGGATGCATCTACAAAAGAATAGCCACTTTCCTCATCTAAGTGGCGGAAATGATCTACAAGGGAAGCAATTCAAGGATACACACTCCTTCATAGATACAATTTCTTCAAACTACTAAGCCTAGAAGGATACCAATAAATCATCTCCAAGTTGTGTCAAGCTAGGGTACCTTTGTCCTCAATCGTTAAATGCTTTCGTAAAGAATAAACTCCCTATGGTGTTAGAAACACTGGAGGATCGCGGAATTCCCCCTCTTGCCTAGACAAGAAGAAGGGTCGTCCCCTCTCTACCATGCACAAAAATGGATACGATGGATAAAGGGATCAATAGACATTTGAGTTTCACTTTGGGAGTTTGTTTTGTTGTTTTTCCCCCCAATTTCTTGCGGCATATAACATTTGAGAACACTTTCTTGCCATTTCTTTGATGTTTGGTATTTCAATACTTGACAACTTTCAACGTTTGCATTTTTCTTTTGAACATTTTCAAAGTCACCCCATATGTAGTGAGGGTGCTTATTTTTGAAGCATTAGGAGTTCTATTTTTGCTCCTCTTTTCATTTGATGCATTTTTTTGCAAACTTTCTTTCACTTTTCATTTCATTGAACTCAAATCAATTTATTTTTGTGCCCATTCCCTTTTGTTGACAAAAATGTGGTAGAACATGGATGATGGATGCATGGTTTCAAGGGTCACCTTGGAATAAACGGTAGCCAAGGAGTTATCACACCACAAGGTACTCTTGACTAGGCCTTAATCCATGGGTCAAAGGATACTAGCATGACACATCCTAGGGTGTTTTACAAGTATTCTAACAAGCAAAGTCTTAAGAAGAAAAAGCATCTACTAGGGCCTATATACACTTGTCAAGCTTCCCAAGTAGACGGTTTCACAAAATTTTTCTAACATGCAAACTACATGCCATGATGCAACTACATATATACATCCTAATGCATATGCTTCTACTAACTAGTATGCCAAGTATTCTAAATGCAAGTCCTAGATTCACATTGTTTATACCGCATCAATCAAAATAAAGCCACATAGTCATTAACATAAAGAGGAAAAAGGAGATTGGAAAGATCATACCATGCAGTCTTCAATATCCTCATGTCTCGGATGTGGCGTAGTCAATCGATGTGAAAAAGGATAGACAAACAAACAAACAAGTATATATAATATAAACAAGACTACACTACAAAGGAAATGAACATGTTTTTGGGTTTTTCAATTTTCAAATTTTTAAGGATTTTGTTTTTATGAAATTAAAGAACATATTTTTGGGATTTTTCAAAATTTTTCAATTTTTTATTATTTTTGGAATATAAATTCCCATCCCCCACTTTATTTTGGACATTGTCCTCAATGTACATGTAGGAGTAGGAATAAAAAGGAAAACATGTTTTTGGATATTTGAATAAATGCAATGATATGATATGAATGAATGCATGCTCTAACTAAATGCAATTCTATATGACATATATAACAAATGAATGCAATCTAAACTATATTATATGATGCATGTTTTAAACTATGGTCACTTATGATCAAACCTCCCCAAACCGATTTAAACACTATCTCTAGTATAGAAAAGAATAGGATTGGTCATTAGTGACTATGCATGAATTCTAGTCTATATGCAACTATCTACATGAATCATGTGAGAAATATTATAATGCAACTATACTATATGAACTAACTAATGTAAATGTAATATGAAATATAATACAAATGCAAGCTAAATGTATATGTAAATAACTAAATGCAAGTGTAAATGTAATGCAAAGTCAAAGGAAAGGATATCTTACAAATGGTGGTTTGAGGGAGGACTCCACCAAACGCATTCCTTGTTTCCATGATTATTGATGTTGTCCATGTTGCTTAATGCTCTCAACAACCGGTCAAAGGCTTTTGAATGGGCTTCATGTAAGCATAAATAGGAGATTGGTGATGTCAAAACGTAGTTTACCCATCTTTGCTTGGAATAGAACTTGCCAAACACTCTCCCATTTGTTTTGCCCTTGGCACTTGGCCTCTTACAATGCTTCAAACTAACAAGCACATGATTCTTGTCAATACAATGTATGAAGTATTGCCCATTCTTATCCGGAGGCTTCCACTCTTTACCATCTCTTTCAAATTCTATGATGATAGAGCATTGATTCATCAATCCTTCAATAGTAGAAGGAGAGTTCTCATTTCTTTGATGAGGGGATAGTTGAAGGATAAGATGTGGAGGAGTCAACTTCTCACCATTGAGGTCATTCATGCTTTCATTTTCTTCACTTTCTTCTTGACCCTCCTTAGAACTTGAACCATTTCCAAAGAAAAGAGCTTCAATTTCTTCCAAACTATGATCAAAGATGCCAACATCATAGTTTTCCTCTTGGCCTCTCAATTCTCAAAAGATAGCAAGTTCAAATTCATCAACCTCTTCTTTCCAAGTTTTACCTTCACTCCCATAAGTGTCAAGGGAACACACTTCCTCTACATGGGTCATAGAAGGAAATTGTGGTGGGAGGTCTTCCTCATCATCATCATAGGTATCCTAAATTGGAGAAGCAAGGCTAGTGTGTGAGCTAGATTCATTAGACAATTTAGACAAAGTGCTTGTCTCATAATTGGCCTTCAACTCACATTCATCATTGCTCTCCACCCCAACTTCATCATGCTTCAATTCATCATCCACTCTTGGTCCATAATCAATCAAGCACTCCCATTCCTCAAAAGTAACATCTTCATATTCACATCTATCATGAATGTTTGTAAAGTTGGGTACAAGTTGGAATATGGGGTGTTCAATACTTATGAATTTAGGAGGTGGTGGGGGATTCACAAGAGTAGCTTCATAATGCCATCCAAATTCTTCTTCACCCTCATTATCTTCCCCTTCTTCTTCATTTAGCATTTGGGTGGCTTCCATTTGGGCAATTTGATTTGCCAACTTCTCACCATTAGTAACAATGTTTTTGAGAACATTGTCCCTAGCTTGGCTATCTTCTAGCATTTGCATGAAGAGATTTTGTTGCTCTTTGCATTTGGAGAACCACACTTTGCATGTCAAAATTATGCTCATTCTCTTGTTGTGGGTACATGGGAATTTGGTGGTATGGATGTTCATTGTAGGATGACATTTGGCATTGATTGTAAAGTGGGTTTTGGGAGGGTGGTTGTTGTGGATGTTGGATGTGGGGGCTTTGGTAAGAAAAGTTGGGGTAGTGGTTAGGACTTTCATTGTATGAGTTGTAAGGTAGGGTTGTTTTAACTTCCTCCACAAACTCCCCATACCCATAGTCATATTCAAAGAATCCACCACATACTCCATATGTCAAGTCTTGAGCCATCATAGCTAAGACAAGGAAACAACTACAAGCATGGAAACTACACAAAAACGGTAAGAACAATCCTTGAGGAACAAGTTCCTCAAGGTGAAAGCAAAATCAAAGTAGACAAACAAGTAAGAACTTAATCACATAACACCGTCCCCGGCAACGGCGCCATTTTGATATGGGTGATGTCGTCGGGTCACATCCAATCAAACACATTTATAATACTCAACAAACAACTAGTTAGTGGTAAGTCGAGGTCGATCCATGGGACGGTGTGCTTTGGGTTCTAAGTCTATCTTTCTCAATTTATGCTAGTGTCACAATTTGTTCGGGTTTGTAGTTTTGTTTTAAACTAATGAAAGCAATAAAGTAAAACAAGCAATAAAAGAGAGGATGTAAACAAATGATTAAAAGTGCTAGGATATCATGGGGTCATAGGGGATTCATGGTGTTGATCATACAAACATGTTTACAAAGTTGCAAGCAATTAATGTTGTGGAGGAACCGAGTTGGTTTATATCTTACGGTTCTTAGGAAGAGTTGGGTCCCGGAGCCGAATCGATTAGATTGTACAACACCTACAAGTCGACTTACTTTCCTCCTAATCAAATTTTATGCATGGTCTACCAAGACTCGAGTTGGTTTATGTCTTACAAGTCAAGTTGAATAGATAAGAGATGGTTGTAAATGCAAGGATTCATAGGCTTGGCATTTCATCAAACATAACATGTGCATAAAGTTGACATCACAACAAGCAAGCAATTTAATTATGAAAACATATTAGATTAAGCATGATTAATCTCATGTTGGTTTCCCCTAGTTACCCACTAATCCTAGCTAAAAGACTACTCATTCATTGTCATGGGCAATATGTCATTAATGGTGTCAATCATCACAACAAGTATAGACATGGTAATAGAATGAGGAAATGAACAATAAAGATTAAAGATTAAAGAGTAAAGGAATTATACCAAACTTAAGATGATCCAAATAGTAAAGCAAAGAATAATAGAAGAAACTTGATTGATTGATGAAGGGTTGTCAATCCTTCAATCATAACCCAATAATCTTCAATTACCCAAAAGTAAAAAACTTGAACAATACTTAAGGAGATATTAATGTGAGATTTGTGAAAGATTAAAGAGTAGTCTATTCTAATCTACTCCTAATCTAATCTAAGAGAACTTGATTTAATCTAAGGAAACTTGATTCTAATCTAAGAAAACTTCATGGTTTGATTATTACAAATGGGGTATATATAGTGGGGATTAGGTGTAAGAATTAGGGTTAACTAAGTGCTTAAATGACGATTAAATCCCTTGTTGAGGAAACGCCGGTCTTTTTGGAAAGACTCCGGTCTCTAGGGAGACTCCGGTCTCTAGAAAAAGATGTGCATCCTTCCTTGAAGCTTGAAGAAGACGAAATGGGTCTACCTGGGAATCCGGGCATCTTTAGCACGGGACGGGCGTATTTGGTGATTTCTGCCCGGGCGTCTTGTGGGGAAGACGAGCGGATTGTTGGGAAGACGGGCGGATTGGTCTCGGGACGCTCGGATTCTGGGCTGTGTATTTATCTTTTCCTTCTGTCTAGAAATCTGAGCGTCTTGAGGGGAAGACGGGCGTCTTGTTGGGAAGACGTGTCTTGTTCGGAAGACGGGCGTCTTCAGTCTCGGGACGAGCGGATTGGCGAACAGCTCCTTTGTTTGAGCTCGGATTGTAAAACGGACGTCATTTTCTCATCCGGACTCCTATTGGAGTGATTCAAAATCTTAGATCACTTATTTTTTCGACGCCGTTCCATCTAGCATATTTTCAGAGCCAAAGGAGCAACTCTTGGTTTGGGTTTCGAGCAAGTTCTTCTTGTAATGCCTTCCCTCTCGTCATTCTTACTTTTAACCCTTTGATCCTTCTATATACACTTTATTCCTACATCCTTGGTCATCATTCTTGCCTCCTCTTCATACTAGTCCATCTAATATCTTCAATAAGCTTCCAAATATGCACGAAAGACGGGAATTTCCGCCTTATTATCTCCTTTTCTACAAAACATATGAAATGCGATAGAAAAGCAAATAGGAAGGTTTTGACGGATAAAATGGCCATAGAATGTTATAATAGTATGCAAAATAGGCTCAATTAGGAGACTAAATGTGCGCAAATAATGATCACATCACATTATCACAACTTTGTATCAAAATACCATAGTTGAATTTGAAACATAAAAGAAAGGATAGTCATTTACCTACTGGAGTGATTTTTCCAGCATTGATGTCACCAAGGTACTTGGAACAATTCCTCTTCCAATGTCCAACACCATTACAATAATGGCATTTATCAAGAGGACCCTTCTTGGTCTTGGAAGTGCTAGCTAGCTTCAAAAGTCTTAGCCTTGGTGGACATGGGAGCTTGCCTCTTACCCTTTTTCCCATTCTTCTTGAACTTCCCCTTGCTCTTAGTACTTATATTAAGCACATCCTTTGGCGGGTTAACATTTAGCCCCATGTCTCTTTCGGCTTGCACAAGTAACGTGTGCTACTCTTCAAGAGACACGTCCTTGTCTTGCATGTTAAAATTCACCCGGAATTGAACATACGCTTTGACTTTGGATAAGGAGTGTAGAATCCTATCTACAATGAGCTCTTTGAGGATTTCAACCTTTTGAATTTTCAATGTCTCGACTAGCTCCATCAATTTGAGCACGTGAGGGCTAACCTTTTGGCCCTCCTTGAAATCGAGATCAAAGAATGCCGAGGCCGCCTCATATTGGACGATCCTCGGAGCTTGCGAAAACATTGTCACAAGTTTGGAATATATTTCATAAGTGGTGCCCATTTTAAAGGCTCTCCTTTGGAGATCCGCCTCCATCGCATAAATCAACACATTTTTCATAGCGGCGGACTCTTTGTGGTAAGCCTCATATGCTTCCCTAGTGGCGGCACTCGACCTAGCATTAGGTTCGGGTGGAGAGACCTCGGTGAGGTAACAAAGCTTGTCTCACCTTGGGCGGCTAATTTGAGTTGGGCATCCCAATCGGAGAAATTTGACCAATTCTTTTCAAGTTTACAACGATCCATGAAGGATCGGAGCCATGAAACATTAGTGAGAGGTGCGGCGTTGGTGTTTGGTGCGGCCATTTGTTATGAGAAATAAAAGTGGTCTACAAAACAAAAATAGAAGGAATAAAACATTTCTCGTTTTCAAAATAATAATAATACTTGTAAATTTTAATTTAAACAAGTTTTATAGCATTTATCTAGTGACCTCTACCCAACTTGATAAATGATTCCAAGATCCAAATTCATATTAACTTAGGGCACGGTGTGCCGAAACACCCTTTATTAGCATAACTCGGTGGATTAACTCTTTAATCGATTCTACTTTTAGAACTCTTGGTCGATAAAATTACATTAATATTTATCTTTAGCCCGAAACACATCCGGAAATCGTCGTGAATACTTTCGTTGAGTTCAATCCAAATTTCGAATAAATGTGTCCATGATCCAAATTCATATTAACTTAGGGCACGGTGTGCCGAAATACCCTTTATTAACATAAATTCGGTGGATAGACATTTATCACCCACTTCCCCTACGTACCAAGGTTTGTACCCCGGTAGGGTCGAGTGCACTCCCTCATGAAATAGGTTCTCATGGTTTCTACTTTTTGGTAAGGTTAAGTCTCAATTGTTTATTTTAGCGAGAGGTCATGTCAATTTATTATTTATCACGTTTTAAGTGAACTAAAGCGGTGAACTACGATAATTGTAATTGACACGGTCGATAAACTCGATTAAAATGCATTGTTTAGTTATGGCGTTTTAGCGATGCATGCAACATATAAATAAAATGCAAAGCTTAAAAATAAATCCTAGTATGGCCTTCCTAAAATAGTAAATCTTATAAACTATTACAAATTCGGAAACCAACTCCTTCGGTCCCTTGAACTTCGGTCTTGGCACGCATTTCAAGGCAACAATCTTTGATGGATCGCCTTCTCAAGTGGCACCGTCTTCAAGAAACTCCGGAATAAATAAATTACATAATAAATTACATAATTTCCTATTATACATTTGTAATTAAAATAAAATAAAACTATTAAATTACAAAACGGTGATACGAGATCACAATAAATTACAACCGAATCGATATTCCCATACATTTCGGGTAATACCAATTAAAAAAAAACTAAGTCCATACTAAGTAAAATTACATAATTCAAAAATTACATAAAATTAAAATTATGACAATCATAAATAAAATGCAGCATTTGTAATATGTATGAACATGCCCAATTTTATGCTAAATCGCCTTTAAGGAGCCAATATCGTATATTAATCGGTTTTTACGGATTTGCGTGATTTAACCTTTTATAATCACAATAATTACATAAAATCATATTTATGTCCAAGTTAATTACCCTAATCATCTTAGGACTCAAAATTAGTCTCCACTAACATTTGACAATAATTAAACTTGATTTCTTAATATTGTTCATAAATGGACCCAAAAATACAAAATTATGCCACTAACTTCAAATTAAATCATAAAAATTTCAAATATTTTCAAAATTTGAAATTTAAACTCATGAACATTCTGGAAAAATACCATGACACTCATAATGTTCAAAAAATTAGGTTAAAAATTTCAAAAAATTATCGAGAAAAACAATGTTGCGGTTTGTCGATTTTAACAATTATCACCATAAAAATATGAGAAAAATTATTTTTATCAACTTTTCACTTTTAGATTTGAAATATATGATAAACTGCAACATGTGACATTTTTATTTAGTCATGAAGTATGTTTTAACATTTTTACTAATTAAAGTCAATATTTATGTGATTTTTCATCAAAAATTCATAAATCATGCATAAAGACTTCATTATAGCCAAATATTTTACACACATCTTTTAAAATCGCATGTGACAATATACTAAATTTTGATGACCAGATTCGAAATATAACTCATATTAACCTATTTACTCATTTAAATACGATTTTAACTTGAAAAATCCATATTTCAAGCATAACAACTCATTTTATTATGAAAATTTACAGGCCATTAGTAGATAATATATGTAAAAACATATCCAAAAACCACTGAAAAAAAATGAAGTTTAGCTATTTTTAGTCCAAAAATGACATTTTTATCATAAAAATCACATTTTAATGCCAATATTTATATAAAATGAACAATAAAATCCATATTTAAACCAAAATATCCTAAATATATTTTAGGACCAGAAACTTTAACACGCAAATAAATTTCGTGATATTTCATAATAAACACAAATTTATAAGTTTTGTTTGTTAATCTTATAACTCGAAAAAACAATAACCGATTTGCATGCAAACAACCTAAGGCTCTGATACCACTTGTTAGAAATTTAATCTCATTATATAACATATTCATATATGTGACATTTTAATTTAGTCATAAAATTAAAACTAGATCTTATGCATGCAAACGTAAATAGAAATAGAGAAGAAATCGTCTTTCTTACTTTGGAATTTCGGATTAAAGGGCACAAGTAAGATCTCCTTCTTACTTGTTATTGAGCTTTCCTTATATGGATGAACAAAGATTCAAGCTTAGAATCCCTCCCAAAGACTTATACCCAAGATAACTTCTTAATAGATTAATATTACTTGATCTAGAATAATAATAATCTTCACTAAAAAATGACCCAAAACTATTTGTTTTTGTCTCTTGTATTTCGGCCAAGAGGAAGGAAATATGTGAGTATTTTTCTCTCTAAACTTCTCTAAGTTTTGGTTGTGTAAAGAATGAAAAATGCACTAGTCAATATCTTAGTGTATGTAACAATATAAATTGTAGAAACCCTTGGCCTTTTCTCTAGGGAAAACCGGGTATGGGGGGTGGCAAGGACCAATGCATGGCTAAGATACTCTTCACAAAAGCAACTAGGTGTGCATGGCTATCAATTAGGTTTAATGATTATGCTTCTTATATAATATAAAACATATTACAAACCCCAACCCACCCCATATATTTTCGGCACATATATTGTAAAATGGAAAGTCCATTTTACAATTTATTTGTCAATTTGTCACATGTAACATATTCCATGACATTATGTGTATAAAATGTATTTTTTAACAATTAAAAATCAACATATTAATAAAATATGTCACTTATAAAATTAACCTAGTAATTCATAATTACTTGTACCGTAATGGGTTTCCGAATCATAAATTACAACATTCTGTATTTATAATAATTTATTCATTCCGTTTCAATTGTTTCCATAAACAATAATTTCATCAAAGTAATAAAACAATTTGATTACTTAGACCATATCTTATTTAATCGAATTACAATAAGATACGTCAATAATACTCACAAAATCGTCCGTCAATTTTAAGCAATTTAATTAACCCGTATCGACATACGATCAATTAAATAATCAATTAAGAGTGTTACCCTTTAGGTATGACCTAAGGGGATCAACTGATCACCACCGTCGCACGACAGTAATGTCAAACTCTAGTCAGCCAATCATTACCGATATGTGTGGACCAGTTGACTGTAAAATATTATATCCCACATGCATTCTTAAAATGAGATTTAAACATGTGATCATTATGATCGACAGTTGTGATCGCATTATTGTCGGAGGACACATATTCCAACAATATCATCATGATTCCCATATGAACCAATGACACCCTAGTGCTTTTAGTCAATTGTTTACAACCCTATTTGCTTACATGCTTTTCTTTCATTTATTTACTTTTTATTTGTGAAGTAGTTTAAATTGCAAATCTCAACCTCAACCCAAAGTGTGACACTAAGACATAGGTATTTACAACCGTTAAGTCAATACAATACCCGTCCCTGGGATCCGACCTCTACTTTCCACTCTATTAAGAGTAGTTTGTTTAGAATATAAATATTGTTTGAGAGCATAGACGACACGTCTCATCAAAATGGCGCCGTTGCCGGGGACGGTGGTCAATTGAGTTGTTATCATTTGTTTTTTTTAGTTGTGTCTTTCTTAACCTTGGGGAAGTCAATCTTCTCAAGGTAGTTTTAATTATTTTCTAGTTGTTTGATTTTTACATGTCTAGGAGATCACAAGGCAGTCTTTTGCCTATTGATCCCGAAATCGAGAGAACTTTAACAAATATTAGAAGAATCGTTAGAGGTACTTCAACAATTGTGGGTATTGAAGAACTTGTGGACATTGGTATCATCCAAACGGATAGTGTTTACCAACCCTTTTGTAAGACAAGGAGAGGATAACCCAATTCCAAACCAACCACAAAATCAACCTACAATGCCTAAATTCTCATCTAATCCCGTACCAACTGAGGAGAACCTACCCAATGGCACTCCAACACCACCCCACTTGACAGGTAATTTCATTGCCAAATCTGCATTCATATAATTAGTCGAACGAAGTCAATATGGAGGGATGCCTAGTGTGGATCCTCATCTATACATGGAGACGTTTTGTGACTATTGTGATACAATTTCCCAAACGGGGGTAACATGTTGGAGTCTGTGTCCTCAACAATAGTGAGATCACATTATTGAAACTCATGATAAGAGTACGTGTAGGGATGATTCGTTTATATATGTCAACTGATTCATTAATCAGTAATGATTGGCTGACTAGAGTTTGACATTACTGTCGTTTGACGGTGACGATCAGTTGATCCCTTAAGGTCACACCTAAAGGACGATTCCCTTAAAAGATAATTTAATTAACTGTATATCGATACAGATTAATTGATTCCTTATAGGTGAACAATTTACGTCTATGAATGAGAATATATATCTTATTGTAATTCGATTAAATAAGATTCGATTTAGTAATTAAAATATTATATTACTAAAATTTGTTTATGAAACAATTAAGAGAGAATGGTTAATCTTAATTACAAAGTGTTGTAGATTATATTAACATGACCCAGTTTATGATATGTAATTGTGAATTACCTTTTAATTAGTTAAAATTAATTTGTCCATTTTGTGAATAACATTTAATTTGTTAAATGTAAATTAGTGAGACTAATAACATGTGAATTATCACATGTCACACAACATTACAAAATGACAATTGACAAAAAATAAAATGGGTGTACACATTATGGATGGACCAAAATAATGGGTATTTTATGGTTATTGTAAAATATTTTTAAATTGTTTTAAAAATATAATCATGACCTAACCATCCATACCTTTTACCCTACACATTTTGGTAAGAGAAAAAGAAAAAGTTGAAGGCCATGCAATCATGCATTGACCTTGTGAGGCTTCCCAAACCGGCACACCCTTAGAAAAATAAGAAAATTGGTTTTCTTATTTTTACAATTCATTCATCTCCTTTTCTCTTTCTCTCTCCTTCTCTTTTTTCTCTCTAAAATTAAGTTTTAGATCAAAAACAATTGTTCAAGTAAGAAATC
Source organism: Silene latifolia (assembly GCF_048544455.1). NCBI lineage: Eukaryota > Viridiplantae > Streptophyta > Magnoliopsida > Caryophyllales > Caryophyllaceae > Silene > Silene latifolia. The sequence goes on from NC_133536.1 coordinate 56,537,336, forward strand.
TAATAAAATTCTTATATATTACTATAGTAGTAATATTGTTAAAATTTGATTATTATAAGGTTACTAATTATATTACCTAGTTAGTAATTTAATTAGTATTAAGGGATTGTCTTGGTGCAACTAAGAGGAGGTATTCCAATATGAATACTTGAAGTTTGAAGGATCATCCATATACTTTGTAGTTCAAGAACAAGTGAAGGAAGGAGTCCTCACTTGTGCCCATTTCGTGACATTCCTACAATGTAAGGAACATTGCTAAATCTTCCATACTTTATCTTTGTTATGCTTGCAAGTAGATCTAAAATTAAAAGAGTTTAATTTGAGGGTTTTAGAATCCTTTCAAGTGGTATCAGAGGATAGGTCGTTCATGCATAATCGGTTTGTTTTTTCTGAGTTAAATGTAACTTAATTAAAACTAAAATTTGTGATTTATAAGAATAAAGACACTAAATTATTTTGCATGTTATGTATTCTGGTCCTAAAATATATTTAGGTCATTTTGATGATTTATGGTTGATTATTGCTTATTTTAATGACCTCACATGCATATTTTACTTATTGCATGTAAAATTTCGTATTAATGTGATAAATATTGCATGATTTATGATTTTTATGTGATAAAAATGATATAAATGGAGGTTAAATGACTAAAAATAGTTAAACTTCGAAACAGGTCATAAAATTTTAATATGATGTGACATTCATATTTTAAATATTGTATATAAAATTTGAGATAAATTTGATTTATTATCCATGATTTATAATTTTAATGGTTAAAATGATATATAGTGACTATTTTTAGCAAAAATTGCTAAAATGAATTTTATGGCATGAAATTTTGCCGTAATGTTGTATATATAATATGGACACCATATCTAAAGTTGCATGATTAATTTTGATTAATTTGGTATGTTTATTGATTTTTATGTGATAAAATCGATAAAAGGGGAACTTTATTAGTCATAAAAATTAATTTGGAATTTTTGGTTGAAATTTTGCCATTTCCAGGTTTTGGAAATTATTTAAGAATGTTAAAAATTTTGATTTTGATTTTTCATAATTTTTATATTTAATTTGGAATTAAATGGTAAAAGTTATGATTTATACGATTTATTAATGAAGTAAATTATAAATATTTTGAGGGCAAATTTTATTGAGTTTTTGGAATCTTGGTAATATTCCAGTATTTACAAAAGGTGATTTCGAATTTTTTAATATTTTTATGATTTATTGGGAATTATTTCATAATTGTTATGATTAGAGAAGTTTAATAAGCAATAATACAAAACCAAGTTGAATTATTGTCAAATGTTTAGTGAAGACTAATTTTTGATTCCTAAGAAGTTAGGATAATTAACTTGAGCTTAAATTTGATTTAAGTATTGATTTGTGATTTTAATAGGTTATTATCATGCATTTCCATAAAGCCGGATTATATACGATATAAGATTTAAGTAGGGCGATTTGGCACATTAATTTGGCATGTTAGACTCATATATTTATGCTGCAATTTTTATTGTGGAATGTCATATTTTATTTATATAATTTTGAATTATGTAATTTTATCTTAGTATGGCCTTAGTTTTAATCGGTATTACCCGTAATGTAAGGGATTACCGATTCAGTTGTAATTTATTGTGATATCGTAACACTTTTTACTAGTTTTTCATTTTACAAATGTATAATAGGAATAGCTTTTTTATTTTATTATATTTGTTATTCCGAAGTTCCTTCAAGACGGTGTCATTCGGAAAGGCGTTCCGATGAAGACGGTGTTCTTGGGAAGTGTGCCACTTGAAGTTCAAGGGACCAATGGAGTTGGTTTCCGAATATGTAATAGATTATTAGATTTTCTATTTTAGGAAAGGCCATACTAGGAAATTTATTTATTGCTTTGCATTTTTCTTTATATGTTACATGCATTGCCAAATCGTCATTAACATCACATGCATTTTTATATATATATCGTCTTTTCGACCGTGCCGATTATAATTATCGTTAGTTCTTTAATATAGTCACATAAAATTTATAGATAATAAATCGACAAGACCTCATACATATTTAAAATTGAGATTAGCCTTTCCAAATAGTAGGACCCATGAATCCCTTTGACATTTCGGGTAGATTCGGTTCCCCGTGGTACTTTCATTTTTCATTGGGTAAGTGGGGTAATAAAACGTTATTACACGCGAAATTTGGTTGGACTCAACGGGATATAAAGACTAGTCTTATGTTCCGGGGCTAGAGACAAAATTTATGAAATTCATCGACCGAGAGTTCTAAGTTAGAATCAATTAAAGATTTAATTCACCAAATTTATGTAAGTATGGGATATATCGGTTTCCCGTGCCCATGTTTGTGTGAAGATGGATCTCGGAATCATTTATATAATTGCGTGGAGGTCATTATATAAATGCTAAAACATGCTATAATGTTTTCATATATTAACGATGAATGTTATTTTTCCCACTATTTCGTTGTTTTATATTGTTCTTTATCATCGCTCTTACTTATATATGATATCAGTTCGATTATAACACAAGTATCCGCTGAACCACTTTTACTAACGACAAATAGAATCTCTTTCTAAATCCTCAAATGAACCGCATCATAGGTAATGGACTAGCTCCATAGGAATCGTTCTATTCCATAGAACTCGATAGGAATCGTCCTATGAGAATATAAGATTAGCATCTTAAAATTCCTTACATACCTATAATCTCTTGTGAAGAATATGAATAAAAGTAGTACTTAGTCTAAATATGTTTTGCTAATATCTTCTATGCATCCACGGTTCAAAAGTCTTATTGCTCAAACTAAACACTTGTCATCAAACACTTAAGTTGTTAAGAACATGACAATGTTAAATTGGTAAATTAATTTGGTAACAATTTTGATTAACCAAATGCCACAATAGAGCTAACCCTTGTGAAGGATTAACTAGGAATTTATATAAAGATAAGTCTTCATCAAGTAGAAATTCTTGAAGTCAGTGGGAGCAATAAGAAGTAAGTAGCTATCTTAATCGTTAAGGATAAAACTAGGTAAGAAAGAGAAGGTGTTAGACACTAAAATAGAGACAAACCCTAAATAAGTAAAGTTCTAAGAAGTTGGTCGTGTGACTCCAACATATTCCTTCCTGAATATCTATGACATTGACATTGCATTCTTGCCAATTATCACATCATGAGTATTTGATACAAATTTGTGAATCATGTTAGAAATTGCCACATTTCATGATTATGAAATATGGCAAAAGTATGTCAAAACCGCCTTTCTAACTGGGTATTTAGAGGAAGATGTGTTCATAACACAATCCGAGGGTTTTGTAAATCCTTAGAATCCTAACATTGAATAATCGTATGACGATTAGCAAGAGTAAGTTCAGAAATTTGCATGAATGGAACTAGGGTAGTTGCCATTTCATCCATGAACATATGAATGTTGTAGCGTACTCATTTTAGTTTTGTATTTAGAAATGTACCTCAATAATTGTTATGATGTACACCAACTCTAAATAAGAATATAATTCAAGTTTTTGTATAAAACGCAAAGGGTTTCCCAATTATGCAATTAAAACAAGCGTTGTGCCCTAACATACCACGATTAAGTTTATGGTGAGACCATACAAATCAAGGTAATTATATTCAAACAAAAAATAAATGTCATACAAGACTCGAGTTGGTGATCCCAAATTATTTCTCATTTGAAAGTCGCATTAAAACTAGTTTCGACTAGTATCCCACACCATTTGATTATGAATCTCATGAAATGTGCCAATCTTGTATTCAAAGCAAGATGTTTTCGTGACTTTTCTTGAAAAGCATAGCGAATAGAATAAGTTATTTACCAAATTACACTTCAATGTGTATGATCGAATATATTTTCAATATGAGAAGATCATTATTACTTCTTCTCTTTTACCGACGAACTAGGTAGATACTTGGTATCCACTTAATGAGTTAAGAAGAGAAATTCTTTGAATATGTTCATGAATGTTTAAAAGGTATCAAAACCTACAGAGTGTAAAACCAAAGTATTAGTACTTTGTTAAAATGGGGAACAATAAAGTGATGACTTTTATCTGCACCAAAAATAGTGTGATATGGTATCGCAAGTTCACTCTCATTACAATATGATTGAATCTTTGAATTGTAGTTGGAGGTAGTTTTTGTTATAAAATTTGTTTGGCATTTAAATTTTCCACTAATATAAAACATGGTTAAAGCATCATCTACTTTTCATATGAGATATGGTTAGGCATGGTACCTAAATTGTAGCTTGTTTCGATTGTAAACATGTGCTTTTTCTTCCTACATGATCACGAGAACAAAGGGTTTATGGCTCGTGATGCTGTCTATTAAAGAAAGAGGATTATTTCTTAAAGATGGAGTGGGAGAAAATGTTCAAAGAGCCACAAACTGAGAATAAGTCGTAGGAAGATGTTCCTTCTTGGTCAAAATCAGTAAATATTTCTTAAGAAGATGTTCCTACTTGGTTCTTCGAAATCTAAGTGGACAGGAGTCATGTTATTTTTGAAAGTAACAAACCTTTAACTTCTTAAGATGCTTTATCTAGTTTCAACTCTGCAAAAGTCCGAATTGAACATTGTAGATACCCGGTATCTGTTGAGACTCCAACAAACACACGATGATTATCGGACTACAACATGTTTTGGAATCGCGGCGTTTGATCGACAGTTTGTGTACAACTTTACATCGGAAAACTTAAAACGATTTCGAAAATAAAACATTTCAAAACATTTCAAAAATACCTGGAGTGTTTAATGCACGACGACGGGGTCGCAATGACACTAACTAGAGTCAAAACCGACACCGGACCAAAAACCGACTCAAAAATTCAAATCCCAACTCCAACAACGAGTCAAACCGAGTCAACCACCAAAAACAAAACTTTCCAAACCTTCTACCTTAAGTTTTCCCGGATTCATGTTGGTCAAGTACCAAACATGTGACTACAAAACCTAGGATAGAACAAATCATGATTGCGTTTGTTGTGAAAGTGACAACACAACTCGAAGAACCGCGATGTGGCTCGCGCCTCTTTGAGCAGCCCAAGTGGCCACGTCGCTCAAAACTCACACAACCACTCATTCTCCTATAAATACCCCTCAAATGCCACCCATTTGAGACTTACGCGAGTGTCCGTCCCCTCTTTTCTCCCTTAAAATTCTCGACTCGACTTCTTAAGTCACAATCCGACACGTATTTACGACCTACCGATCGTAAATACAAGCCTTACACATTGTTTGGTACCGTCATCGTGCATTAAATCACTTGACCGATCACTTCGACCACTATACCGTCACTAAGCTTAAAACACTCTTTTTACTTACCAAACGGTTTTAAACCGAGTTTTTTCCGATCAAACGAGTTGTTACACTTACGTCGGTCACTGGCCATAACCAAACATGTAAGTATTAGGGTGTAAAAATCCTCTTTTATTATGTTTTCATTTGTTTCATGACTATAACATGGTAAAACATGCATAACATGAACCAAAACATGGAATAAACGAGCCAAAACTGATTTTTGGTCTGACGCAGAAGCCCCTTAGGTCGCCAACTTGCCCGCGCCTAAATGGGGTGTTCAGACCAGAGATCAACCGTGTTTGTTCTCGTCATTTCCCTTTAATCCATTTTTCATATTTGTAATCGGTTTTCACCATTTTAAGTATTTTTCGAACCTTTTTATTTTATTTCACTTGTTTTAACCATAAAGCATTTTTCACCCTTGGTTCCTCATACCATGACGGTTACATCCGTGTTTCGGTGATAATATTTGGTTAATGACATTTAAAAGGTATTTTAAAACCTTTTATTTCATTTCTTTACATTTTCAAACAAGTATATTAGTCACCAACACAAAGTCATCCTTGGTTCTACATACCATGCCGGATTTTAACCCGGGTACAATGATGAGTATCGACTAATAACATTCAAATGGGCTTAAAATAATTAGTCCATAATTGTTTTCAAAATTATTCATGTCAAGTTTGTCAAATCGAACCCGACACCGAATATTATCAAAATAATGATGATTATTCGAGTCAAGTTCTTCAAATCAACAAATGCGGTCTAAACGACCCCTTCAAATCAAACCGGGTTCAAATACCCATTTCCAACACGTTTTGTAACGTTTTCTAAAAGGTCAGAACACGGCATATAAACCGTGGGCTGACCCGCGCCTAAACAGGCTCTCCATTTCTCACTTTCAAAACCAGAGGGAGTCCCCTTGTATCGCCGGCTGGCTCGCGCCTCATATGGCCGTCTGGTACAGGGCCTGTTCCCTTCCAGCATTAGTCTAGGACGATCCCGACTCCGGTTAGCCCGGATATAGGACGGATCAGACGACTATTTGATTATCCAAAACCATATTTGAAAAATGCCTTACTAAGACAAGTGGATCATGTTATGCACCCTAAACCTAATACGGTAAATGGATGTTTAATTTCCGTCTTGCATGCAAATCAACCATTAATCCAACTCGACATCTTATACTTGATACTTGGATTAAGTCAACCGACTTAGAAAGCTCTCACATGTTAGGTTTAAATTATTGGATGCGCATTCATGCATTTAAACCGTTTTATCAACTTTTGCATTCAACCAACCAAGATCGATCAGTAGAGGCCGCTAACGCGGGCGGGATTAGGTGTCTGATTAAAGGGCTTCCCAATACGTACCTTCACCTCTTACTTAGAAAATTTGGATAGTGGACGACCTTATCCAGGGCGTACGAGAGTCATTCTAGAGATAGGATGCTAAAGAGGGACGATTTCCTTATCTTTAGTACCTATGTCAAACGCTGCTTTGTGCTTCGATTTGACCGAGGTATAAAGTGGAATTCGAACGGGTTCCAGGCATCCGACAAATACTTGGTGGCAACTCCGAACATATCTAATCGTTTCGAGACACTAACCAAGACGAAACCGACCGATCTAAAACAATCCGGTCGAAAGCATTTTTACGCCGCCGAGCGTGGCTTTCAAAAGACCGCTGCATGTCCACAGATCGAAGTGGGCTCGCAGGTGGCCCGTGACCGCGGACCGGTAGGTGGCCCAAATACACAGACCGAGGCGTGGTCCATGTCCACAGATTGGCGACTCCGCTGGGGAGAACTAGGACACTTACGTCTTTGTGATCTCTAGATGGTGAGACTCGAACGAGGTCTTGGTTGGAATGCATTAATTGATATTACGGTCACGGTCGGGTTCCTTCTCCGGGCCCACAACCTAACCCTTTTCGACTAATTGGCTCGTCTCGTCGGCGTGATTTTTCTCATCCCCGCGTTTCGAATCCCGATTGAGTCAAGCATATCATTGACGTTACATATTTCTATTTCGTCAAAGAGCTTTCATCACTTTCGAGCACGAGGCTAGGGCACCCTCCTTACACATTTTGTTTTGATTGGTATCCCTCTCGCAAATCGGGGTTTGATTGCTTGGTGTGTAACCCACCCTTTCAAGCCAAAACCCGTGTCAGCATAATGCATAATATAATGAACTGCGAGTGCTTATGTGCTACTTGATCTTAAGTCCTTCCGTGTCATTTTCAAACTTTCAAAAACACCTTTTTGCGCCGTTATAATGGCCATTTCAAACCTCGGTCTTTCGCCGACCGTTGCACGCCTTTCTAGGCCGTCGTAATGACGATTTTCAAACTCGGTTTTGTATAACCATTTCAGCACGCCTTTCTAGGCCGTCGTAATGACGATTTTCATACTCGGTTTTGTATAACCATTTCAACACGCCTTTCTAGGCCGTCATAATGACGATTTTCAAACCTGGTTTTGTACAACCATTTCAAATCACCTTTTTACGCCGTTATAATCGCCGCGTCTAGACACGGATTTTAACCCGTTTCGCGCCGACAATGGCTCTTTCAAAACCCGAGAAAAGCACACGCCCTTTTCTCGAGACACTTTCGGGATCCCGAGGACCATACACATCCCTGAGACCTCTTCAAACATTTTCAAACTCGATTTTCAAAACATACAATTTTGAATTTCAAAAACCGTCTTGGGAAACAATGCACTGTTTTCCGAGCCGACTCAAACTCAGAACGTCTTTTGCAAATAAACTTAAGGCGACCCCTTTCAACTGATCGACTTGCGGAGATCTCTATCTTCGGAAGCCGTCCATTAAAGCGACAAATGAATCTTTTTGAAAATTTCTATTTTCGAAAACTTCAATCCACCATTCCAATTCCGCCTCGTGGCTATCGAGTCAAAGCTAGCGTTTATCCTTATAATAATACTTGTAAACAAGTATAGCATTTACATAGTGACCTCTACCCAACTATGATAAATGATTCCAAGATCCAAATTCATACTAACTTGGGGCACGGTGTGCCGAAATACCCCTCATCAATATAACTCGGTGGATTAACTCTTTAATCGATTCTACTTTTAGAACTCTTGGTCGATAAAATTACATTAATATTTATCTTTAGCCCGAAACACATCCGGAAATACGTCGTGAATACTTTCGTTGAGTTCAACCCAAATTTCGAATAAATGTGTCCATGATCCAAACTCATATCAACTTAGGGCACGGTGTGCCGAAATACCCTTCTTTAACATGAATTCGGTGGATAGACATTTATCACCTACTTCACCAACGTAACAAGGTTTGTCTTACGGTAAAGTCGGCTCAACTCCCTTGGGAAACTGGTGCTTCATGGGTTTCTAATTTTTGGTAAGGCTAAGTCTCAATTGTTTATTTTAGCGAGAGGTCATGTCAATTTATTATCTATCACGTTTTAAGTGAACTAAAGCGGTGAACTACGATAATTTTAATTGACACGGTCGATTAACTCGATAAAAATGATAATGCATGTTTTAGTTATGTCGATTTAGCGATGCATGCGACATATAAATAAAATGCAAAGCATAAAAATAAATCCTAGTATGGCCTTCCTAAAATAGAAAATTTAATTAACTATTACATATTCGGAAACCAACTCCATTGGTCCCTTGAACTTCGGTTGAGGCACGCATCTCGAGGTAACACCGTCTTTATGTATCGCCTTCTTGAGTGACACCGTCTTCAAGGAACTCCGGAATAAATAAATTACATAACAAATTACATAATTTCCTATTATACATTTGTAATTAAAATAAAAAATAAAATCTATTAAATTACAAAACGGTGATACGAGATCACAATAAATTACAATCGAATCGATATTCCCATACATTTCGGGTAATATCAATTAAAAACTAAGGCCATACTAAGTAAAATTACATAATTCAAAAATTACATAAAATAAAATTATGACAATCAAAAATAAAATGCAGCATTATAATATGTATGAACATGCCCAATATTATGCTAAATCGCCTTTAAGGAGCCAATATCGTATATTTAACGGTTTTTTTGGATTTGCGTGATTCAACCTTTTAAAAATCACAATTGATTACATAAAATCACATTTATGCACAAGTTAATTACCCTAACCTCTTAGGACTCAAAATTAGTCTCCACTAACTATTTGACCATAATTAACTCATATTTCTTAAAATTGTTCATTAATGGACCCAAAATTACAATAAAATGCTATAAACTTCAAATAAATCACAAAAATTTCAAATAAATTCAAATTTCAAAATTTAAACTTATGAACATTCTGGAAAAATACCATGACACTCATAATGTTCAAAAAACTTAGGTTAACAATTTCGAAATTTATCGGGAAAAACAATGTTGCGGTTTATCGAGTTTATCAATTATAATCGTAATAACATGAGAAAAATTATATTCATTAACTTTTTAATTTTAGGTCTGAAAAAGATAATAAAATGCAATATGTGACGTTTTTCCTTAGTCATGGAGTATGTTATACGAATTATTCACTAATTAAGTCACTATTTATGCTATTTTTCATCAAAAATTCATAAATCATGCATAAAGACTTCAATATAGCCTATTATTTTACACACATTTTGTAAAATTGCATGTGACAACATACTAAATTTCTATGACCAGATTCGAAATTTATCTCATATTAACCTATTTTTCATCTAAATCCGATTTTTATCATGAAAAAATCCATATTTCGAGCATAAAAACTCCAAAAATTCTGAAAATTTACAGGTCATCTAAAAATAAAACATGTGATAACATATCCAAAAATCACCTGAAAATTTGAAGTTTAGCTAATTTTAGTCCGAAAATGACATTTTAATCATAAAATCACATTTTAATCATAAAATCACATTTTTAATGCCATTATTATATAAGATGAACAATAAAAATCCATAAATTAACCAAAATATCCTAAAAACATTTTAGGACCAGAAACTTTAACATGCATAATTTTATTTCGTGATATATCATAATAACACAAATTTACAAGTTTTATATGTTAATTGTATAACTCGGAAAAACTATAACCGATTTGCATGCAAACAACCAAGGCGCTCTGATACCGCTTGTTAGAAATCTATATCTCTTTACTTGACACATTCATATATGTGATGATTTTAATTTACTCATAAAATTAAAAGATGATCTTATGCATGCAAACAATAAATAAAAGAAAGAAATCTTCAACCCTTACATTGATATTTCGGATTAATGGGCACAAGTAAGATCTCCTTCTTACTTGTTCTTGAGCACTCCAAAATGAAAGAACAAGGATTCAAGAGTAGAATCCCTCCCAAGGATTTATACCCAAGGTAACAACTTAATAAAATTAATATTATTATTACTAGAACAATATTAATTTTGTATAAAAAATTGACCCAAAAAATCTTTATTTTGTGCTCTCTAATTCGGTTGAGAGAAGGAGGAGAAGGAAAGCTTTTTATCTCTCTAAAATTCTTATTTTAGATGTGTGTTAGAATGAATAATAGATACACTAAACATTAGTAGTGTATATGGTGAGATAAATGGTCTTATTGCCACTATAGAAATTATTTATTTCTAGTTTTGCCATTGTAAAAATAATTTTTCTATAACTGCCATTATAGAATTAGGTCACCTAAGTTAATTGCCATCATGCTACTTGTTTAACCTTCTATAACAGGTTATTATTGAACCATTATATTTTTTTTAAGGTCGTCCCTTGCAATTATATTTCGAAATAGAAATTACTTAATTTTTCCAAAATTGTTGTAAATAAGAATTCGACTATAAATCTATTTTCTATGTTCTGTCTCACACTAAATGGAGACGGTCTCTCAGAAAGCCTACTAATAATCACAAAATAATTGAATCCGTCAAATTACGTTTGAAAAATTGAAATCACCAAAATGAAGTTTTATCTTGAATTTCTAAAAAACTTAAAGGGTTCATTTAAGGATAAATATTTTCTCTAAAAGTTAATCACTACCAAAATCATTATTTTTTTTTATTGTAGTATTATTTTTTAACTTAATCTTTCTAAGAATAAAATAACAAACATATATAATAAGAAATTTTGACATATATAAATAAGTTCTAGTAAGGACAAAAAATTTGGTGTCTATTAATAAAATTTAGCCGTCATTTTTTCATGAAAAAAACCATTTAAATTACAAAATAATGAATTTTGTTTATTCATAAAGTTAACAGGAAAAGCAGTTAACACTACTGACACCGGTTTGATTTTGGTTTAGAAAATTGCCGGAACAAAAATTTTGATTAACCGACAAAAAATATAGTTGGGCAATTAATCATTTGCACACCATACAACTTGCCTGTAAATGATAAAACAAGAAATAACCAGTAAAGTAGAATATTCAAGTTGTTTTAATGTCAAATATGTTTTTTTTTACTAATGTTAAAATATGTAAAATTAATTAAGTTTACCTGATAAACAGGTTAATGGGTTATAAAGTGGCAATGAAATAACTTAGGTACCTTATTGAGTGGCAACGATAGAAAATAATAACTTACAATGGCAATTTTAGAAAAAATAAGATTTTACGATGGCAACAGATACTTTTAAGTCGTATATGGTAAAAAGATGAGAAAAACCCATGGTTTTTCTCCTCTTAAAACCGGGTGGAATGGGGAAGGAAAGGGAGCCAATGCATGCACAAGGTGGTCTTCACAAGAGCAAGTAGGGTTGCATGGCCAGTATTAGGCAAAATGATTATGCTTACCACTCACTTAATTAACATAATATATTTTCCTAATACCCCATTATTTCGGTTAACATGGATAAAATGGACTCCATTTTATCTTTGTCAAATTGTCAAATTGTCATATGTCACATGTCACATAAAATTGTTATGTATTTTTAACATATTAAAAATCAACGCATTAATAAAAATATGTCATATACAAAAATGGACTTAGTAATTCATAATTACTTATACCAAAATATTTTACGAATTATAAATCACAACATCTTGTATTTATAATAATTTATTCATTCAAATGCAATTGTTTTCTTAAACAATGATTTCATCTAAGTAATTAAAACAATTTGATTACTTAGACCGTATCTTATTTAATCAAATTATAATGAGATACGTAAATATTACTTCCAAAATCGTCCGTAAATTTTACGTAATTTAATTAACCCGTATCGTCATACGCTCAATTAAATGATCAATTAAGAGTGTTACCCTTTAGGTATGACCTAAGGGGATCAACTGGTCACCACCGTCGCACGACAGTAATGTCAAACTCTAGTCAGCCAATCATTACCGATATGTGTGGACCAGTTGACAGTAAAATATTATTTCCCAATTGTATTCTTTAAAATGAGACTTAAACATGTGATCATCATGATCAACAGTTGTGATCGCATTATTGTCGGAGGACACATATTCCAACAGTCTGGGCGTGTCTCGGTACCAGAGTGGTTGTTGTTTGATGGCATCTCATTCATATTATAGTCATGTTGCATACTCACGCACTCTGAGTTGTGTCACACTTTATTTATTGAAACTAATATTTGTGTGTTTGTGTAATTTGTAGGAAATATCGGTATACTTCCTCTAGAAATTTTTGGATTATAACGAAATTATAATAATGAAATTGCTAGTCATAAATGAAATTGCATAAACAAAAATAGTATAGATAAGAATCAACCTTTGGTCCTAGCAATTTGGCCTAAGAACAATATCGAAATCGATATTCTCCTAATCGTTGCACCCAAAATGCTTTGAGAAATGCCTCTCCTTTTGCTAGAATGAGATCCCTAAAATTTGTTAATTATTTTTAGGGTTTTTTGTGTTTTGATGAGATAATTAGGTCAAAAGAAAAAAATGGAAATCATCTCACTTTTTTCTCCCTCTTAAACCGTGAAAGAGGAGAAAATAAGGGGAGATTTTTTCTTTCTTTTTTTTCGGTCAAACCACCAAAAAAATAAGGAGAAAAATCTTCTTATTTTTAGGTAGTTATCAAAATGTATATTATGTGTACATTTTTATCAATTGTCATATATGCTGTCCCGTATTAATAAGTCCACACACAATCGTTTGTAGTCGATTTATTAATTCCGGCCTGAAAACATTTATTATAACAATCTAGTATAATATATACTTTAACTATAAATATCGCATATTTATAATTTGCTAATTAAATATAACTGGTTACGTTTAATCACGAATTAACATCTTAATTCGTTTAAGCTAACATTATATACATTAACTAAATATAACAGTTTGTATTCAATTTACGAATTAACAGTTAATTCGTCTTAGCTAATATTATTTAATTGTATTAAACAATCGTCTCATCATCACACTGACTAACTGTTTAGTCAAATACATAGACTAACCTTTTAGTCATATAAGGCATCAATGTGATTATATTTCCATACAATCACATCTCTCAAACACATCCTTTAGGTGTGACTTATAGGGACCAGTTGATCACCGCCATCAGTATGATAATAACGTCAAACTTCTAGCAAGCCAACCGTTATTAAGTAAACGTTAATCAATTGATAAAATACTAAGTATACCCTTGTGAACCTATAAGAGATTTATATACGTTATCACACCAACTGTGGAGGACAGAAGCTCCAACAATCTCCCACTTGTCCTCACAAGTGTATGTGCGATGACCGATTCTCATATCCTAAAATTTCTCCCACTCAATGTAAATTTTTTTTCAAAATCCGTATTCACAAAGGTCGTATTTTACAAGTGATAAATATCAAGAGTGGTTTTCCCGACTAGAGAGTAACTTAATTGATAAACGAATCATCATTCGAGCATGGCCATGCATTTCAGTTACAAATCCTCGAGTGGCCCTGAGAAATAACTAAACCTGATAAAGGTTGGATATTTTCTTCAACTCGAATCCTGCAGATATAAGCACAATATGAAATGACCCAGTGAAAATCTGCTTAGCCTCCAGTTACGGTCGACCATGAGAAAGAAACCAAAGTCACCCAAAAACTGCCTTAATCTCAAGAGACAGTCGATAGTCAAAAGAATCGACTCTAGGAACACAATGGACGTCCAATCCACGACCTGGCACCGAATGTTTTTAAACATTTTGGACTCCATTACGTTGTCACAATTTGTCCTACGAGGTATCATTATAACTCGCATCTATGATCGATCAGCCAACCGTTTGACTTATGGCTCATTGAACCCACCATCAATCAACTTCACAAAATAATAGCCAGAGTTATTAGCTCATGTAGGCGATTACGGACCAAAACAAATATAATGTAATTCAGTTCACTTTGTGGCGTTCAATGTTGTCGTACAATCCACATGAAAAACAAAATATTATAATAAAACGATGAAGTTATGAATAGCATATGAAAAGGAAAAATGTATCGAATTCATAATCAACTACTACAACTCAGGAACACGCTTAATTCCAATGGAAATAACGTTCCCTTCCTGCTTATCATATTTCAACGGTTTAGTGAGAGGATCTGCGATGTTGTCATCCGAAGCTATCTTGTCAATCACTATCTCCTCTTGCTCCACGTAATCATGGATCAGGTGAGCTTTCCGATGTACATGTCTAGACTTGTTGCTAGACTTTGGCTCCTTAGCCTGGAAGATGGCACCTCTATTGTCACAATAGATGGTGATCGGGTCATTCGAACTAGGAACTAAGGTTAGTCCTTGTAAGAATTGACGCATCCATATAGCTTCCTTTGCTACTTCCGAAGCGGCATAGTACTCGGATTCAGTAGTAGAATCTGCTACAACTTCCTGTTTGGAACTTTTCCAGCTGACCGCAGCACCATTAAGAGTAAAGACGAACCCGGACTGAGATTTTGAATCATCTCGTTCCGTTTGGAAGCTAGCATCTGCGTAACCGATTGCATATAGCTTAGTATCTCCTCCATAAGTCAATACTCAATCCTTAGTCCTCCGTAGGTACTTAAGGATGTTTTTAACAGCTATCCAGTGTGTTTCACCTGGATTCTTTTGGTACCGACTCGTCATACTCAATGCATATGCCACGTCTGGACGTGTGCATATCATGGCATACATGATTGATCCTATGGCTGATGCATAAGGAACACGACTCATGCGTTCAACCCCTTCAGGCGTCGTGGGTGACTGAGACTTGCTCAAATGCATCCCGGACGTCATTGGAAGGTTCCCCTTCTTGGAGTTGGTCATGCTGAACCTTTCAAGAATCTTATCCAAATAAGACTCCTGACTCAGTGATAACATCCGTCGTGATCTATCTCGATAGATACGGATTCCCAATATGCGTTGTGCCTCACCCAGATCTTTCATCTGGAAATGGTTCTTCAACCATCCTTTTACCGAAGATAAGAGAGGAATGTCATTCCCAATCAAGAGTATGTCATCAACATACAATATCAAGAAAACAATCTTGCTCCCACTCGACTTGATATATAAGCATGGTTCCTCGACCGATCGAGTGAAACCATACTCTTTTATCACCTGGTCGAAACGATGATTCCAACTCCGAGAAGCTTGCTTAAGTCCATAAATGGAACGCTTAAGCTTGCACACTTTCTTAGGATTTTCAGGATCTATAAAACCTTCGGGTTGTACCATGTACAACTCCTCCTCCAAATAACCGTTTAAGAAGGCGGTTTTCACATCCATTTGCCAAATTTCATAGTCATGAAAAGCGACAATCGCTAAGATTATCCGAATGGAACGCAGCATAACTACGGGTGCAAAAATTTCATCATAATGCAATCCGTGCACTTGAGTGAAACCTTTTGCCACTAGTCGTGCCTTATAGGTATCTGGTTGCCCGTCTACAGAATGCTTTATTTTGTAAAGCCATTTGCACTTAAGAGGTTTTACCTTGTTAGGTAAATCAACAAGATCCCATACGTCATTCTCATACATGGAGTCCATCTCGGATTGCATGGCTTCAAGCCATAGCTTTGAGTCGGAACAGGACATGACACCTTTATAGGTAGCGGGTTCATTACTCTCTAGGAGCAAAACGTCAATTTCCTCGACCATGCCAATGTATCTGTCTGGAGGATTAGAGACTCTACCCGACCTCCTAGGTTCCTGAGGAATATTAACCGTATCATCAGTTGAAGGTACAACTTCCTCTATATGTTCCTCGGTTGTTCGTTCTTGAATCTCCGACAGCTCGAAGGTTCTATTACTTGACTTGTTCTCGAGAAATTCTTTCTCTAAGAACTTTGCACTAGCCGCAACAAAAACTCGATGTTCGGTAGGCGAATAGAAGTAATGACCAAACATTCCTTTTGGATAACCAATAAAGTATGTCTTGACCGATCGCGGGCCAAGCTTATCCTCGTGTCTCCACTTGACATAAGCCTCGCAGCCCCATACCCGAATAAAGGACAAGTTAGGGACCGTTCCCTTCCACATTTCATATAGAGTCTTGTCGACAGCTTTAGACGGACTTCGGTTAAGTATAAGAGCACCTGACAAAAGAGCAAAACCCCATAATGAATCAGATACTAGCGTGTGACTCATCATGGATCGAACCATATCAAGTAATGTTCGATGTCTCCGTTCGGACACACTATTTAATTGAGGTGTTCCAGGTGGAGTTAACTGCAAAACTATTCCATAGTCTTTAAGGTGTTGATCAAACTCATTTGAAAGATATTCGCCACCCCCATCTGAACGGAGTGCTTTAACCTTTCTTCCCAGTTGGTTCTCAACCTTATTCTGGTATTCCTTGAATTTTTCAAAAGACTCACTTTTATGCTTCATTAAGTAGACATATCCGTATCTACTCAAATCGTCTATGAAAGTGATAAAATATATATAGCCATCTGTAGCGGTAATTGACATAGGTCCACATACATCAGTATGTATAAGTCCTTATAGGTCACTAGCGCGCATTCCAACACCTTTGAAGGAAATTCGAGTCATTTTGCCGATAAGACGTGATTCACAAGTGCCAAATTTAGAAAAATCGAATGCGGGAATAATCCCATTCTCGATGAGTTTCTTTACACGTTTTTCATTTATGTGTCCCATTCGACAATGCCATAGATAAGTTTGATATTTGTCACCAACCTTTAATTTTTTATTATTCACATGTAATATCTCTGTGGTTTGATCTAAGATATAAATTCCATTCATGGAAACTGCTTTGCCATAAATCATTTCATTAAAAGAGAAAATACAGCTATTGTCCTTTATTGAGAATGAAAAACCGTCTTTATCAAGTACGGAAACAGAAATAATGTTCTTAGATAAACTGGATACATAGTAACAGTTATATAAATATAACTCAAAACCACTAGGGAGCTGAATTACATATGTTCCCATTGAGACTGCAGCAACTCGTGCTCCATTCCCGACTCGCAGGTCCACATCACCCTTTGCGAGAGGTGTGATGTTTTTTAGGCCCCGCAAATGATTACACAGATGAGAACCACAACCAGTATCAAGTACCCAAGTTCCAAAACTTGCATGGTTATTCTCAATCATATGAATATAAGATGACATACCAACAGGAGTGACGTGGCCTGCTTTTATATCCTCACGGTACACGGGACAGTTCCTCCTCCAATGCCCAGTCTTGTGACAATGGTGGCACTCAACGTTACCGTCCTTGCTCTTTGCCTTGCCTAGTGAGCCACTTGTCTCACCAGGCCCACTCTTACCGTTTCCTGACTTTTTAAACTTTGGCTTTCCTACCGTTAGGTCGCCGTGAGCTTTGCCCTTACCCTTATTCTTGTTGGAAATCATGAGAACATCTTGCTTCATGCTCCCACTCAATTTCATATCCTTCTCGGTCTGTACGAGAAGTGAGTGTAGCTCATGAGGACTTTTCTTCATGTCATTCATGTAGTAATTTGCCCTGAAGAGGGCAAAGCCATCATGAAGTGAATGAAGCATACGGTCAATGACTATGCTCTCACTGATTTTGCAATCAAGTGCCTTCAGTTTCTCGACATTCTCAATCATGTTAAGAATGTGTGGGCTAACCGGTTGGCCCTTCTGGAGTTTCGCATCAAAGAAGCGACAGGTATGCTCATAAGTAACGATTCTCGGTGCTTTTGAGAACTCATTAGTGAGCGTGGTGAAAATCTTGATTGCACCTTGGGCAATGAAGCGTCTTTGCAAATTGGTTTCCATTGCAAAAATGAGTACGTTCTTTATCGCACCCGCTTCCATAACGAAGTCACTATAAGCAATTGACTCGTTAGCTGTTGCATTGGGGCCTGGGTTTGGCGGTACTGGCTCAGTTAAGTACTTGAGCTTACCGTCAGCAATGGCAGCATTATGTAATGATGCCTCCCAGTCCGCAAAGTTGGACCCATCATTCTTGAGTCGTGTGCACTGATTCATGTGGTCCATGAAAGCTTTTAGCCAGGACTCGCGTCCAAGTATGGCGCTTGGCATAGGGATTTCGTTATTTCCAGCCATTTGTTGTAACAGTATTATCAATATAAACGAATTCTACACTGCGAAAAAGAAAAATATAATAAGCATACTCATCGTTATGATTTAAGTCTAATGCAAAACTGTTATAAGCGAAGACTCAAGCATTTATACAATTGACCTCCCTCAAGAATTATATAAATGATCCCAAGACTCAATTATCTGTAAATTGATAAGCCAACCTTTTGGCTAATTCTACTTTTAGAATTCTTGGTCGATAAATTTCTGTAAATTCTATCTATAGTCCATCATAATCTCGAGAAACTCTTCGGATAATAATGTTAGGTAAACTAAGTCAACACAAACTACTTACCCAACGTAGAAGGGGTCATATGGAGAGTAAGGTCCTATATGCCTACCGACGAAGAAGGGATTCATAGTTGTTTGGCCTATAAAGACTAGTCTCAATTTCAGTTTTAGAAGAAGATCCCATCAACTTTATTTTAATTCATTTTAAGTGAACTAATATCTAGCATGCGAGAATGAATAAACTAAGATGATGGCTTAAAATTGTGTGACATCTGTATGTCTATAAAAACTAACACCCAAACTATATGAGTCAATTTTCATGCATTTTAGTAGTAGGTGGTTTGGTTTAGGCGGAATATGATGCACTAACTATCATGTGAAGAAAAGCAATAAGAGTGGAAAAACGTAAAACAAAATAAGGTCCTAGTGTGGCCTAGCTATCTACCAAAATGAACATAAATACAACTTTGGAATCCATCCATGGACCCGAGAAGCTTGTCTTGATGTTCCATCTTGGTCCATGTAGCGGGAGTGAGCAATCCAATCTCCATCTTTAGTCTTCTCAAAATTACAATTAATAAATTACAAAATGAACCTAATTACATTCTAATTTCAAAACCATAATACATAAAGAAAACAAAAAGGAGATACGAGATCTCAAAATTACATTAAAATTATGTTTCCATCATTACGAAAACATAATTAACTAAGGCCACACTTGGTATTACAAATTACAACCGATTGCAAAAATACGTAAATAAACCATTCAACAAAACATTCAACTAAATAAAAATGCATCAACTCTAAATTAATCATTCAAGACATAATTCCTTAATTATATAGAGTAATTTATCCAAACCACCTATTTAAATGATCAAATTATGTGACAATTTCTCAATTACTCACAATAATTTCAATCTTAATTCACATTAACCTATCATATGAATTAATCTAACATTATTTTAAACCTCTTTAAAATAATTTGGGCATCTCAAATTTGTGAACTTTTTCACAACTAACAATAAGACATTATTGAAATAATGTATAATGATTATTGGCCAAAAACAATTTTTTTTTTTTTAAAATGCACTCGGCATTCCAAAAAATTGAAAAACAGCCCCCTTTTTTTCTGGCTCACGGCTTTCAGCCAAAAATTGAAAATAAATAGTTTTTTTTTTAGCTCTCGGCATTAATGCCCAAAAAAAAAAAACAAAAACAGCCTTTTTTTTATATCTCGGCAAATCTGAAAAAAAAAACAAAAACAGTTTTCCTTTTTTTTTTTCTTGCGGCATTATGCACTAAAATCAAAAACATTTTTTTTTTCTTTCCGAAAACAACCCAATTAATAATGAACAAATTTGTTTAATGTTGCTACTATAACAAGGTTGGCATAATCATCAACATTTAAATCAATGAATCATGATCTTAAACAACAATTTAACATCATGTGAGCCAAAAACTATATAGCAAAAACAAATAATTATCATTAAAACAATTTCCATTTACATTTTAATTTAATTCTCATTAAATCAAAACATCTACAAATTTATTATATTATCATCTTAACTAATTAAAACAACAATATGAATAAATCAAATGGAAACAAAAACATCAAAAACGAAAAACAACTCGGCAAAAATTTTTAATTCGGCAAAAAAAATTTATTCGGCCGAATTGAATTTTTTTTTCTTCAAATTTGTTTTTTTGTTTAAATTCATTTATGAAAATCATATAAAATAATTTCGTGGCCTATGCTCTGATACCACTTGTAGGAAATATCGATATACTTCCTCTAGAAATTTTCGGATTATAACGAAATTATAATAATGAAATTGCTAGTCATAAATGAAATTGCATAAACAAAAATAGTAGATATAAGAATCAACCTTTGGTCCTAGCAATTTGGCCTAAGAACAATATCGAAATCGATATTCTCCTAATCGTTGCACCCAAAATGCTTTGAGAAATGCCTCACCTTTTGCTAGAATGAGATCCCTAAAATTTGTTAATTATTTTTAGGGTTTTTTGTGTTTTGATGAGAGAATTAGGTCAAAAGAAAAAAATGGAAATCATCTCACTTTTTTCTCCCTCTTAAACCATGAAAGAGGAGAAAATAAGGGGAGATTTTTTCTTTCTTTTTTTTTTTCGGTCAAACCACCAAAAAAATAAGGAGAAAAATCTTCTTATTTTTAGGTAGTTATCAAAATGTATATTATGTGTACATTTTTATCAATTGTCATATATGTTGTCCCGTATTAATAAGTCCACACACAACCGTTTGTAGTCGATTTATTAATTCCGGCCTGACACCATTTATTATAACAATCTCGTATAATATATACTTTAACTATAAATATCGCATATTTATAATTTGCTAATTAAATATAACTGGTTACGTTTAATCACGAATTAACATCTTAATTCGTTTAAGCTAACATTATATACATTAATTAAATATAACATTTTATATTCAATTTACGAATTAACAGTTAATTCATCTCAGCTAATATTATTTAATTGTATTAAATAATCGTCTCATCATTACATTGACTAACTGTTTTGTCAAATACATAGACTAACCTTTTAGTCATATAAGTCATCAATGTGATTATATTTCCATACAATCACATCTCTCAAACACATCCTTTAGGTGTGACTTATAGGGACCAGTTGATCACCGCCATCAGTATGATAATAACGTCAAACTTCTAGCAAGCCAACCGTTATTAAGTAAACGTTAATCAACTGATAAAAGACTAAGTATACCCTTGTGAACCTATAAGAGATTTATATACGTTATCACACTAACTGTGGAGGACACAAGCTCCAACATAATTGTCACCTATTTCCGGGGTGGCCTGTGTCGATCCATATGATATTTATGATCATATGTGGAGAAGGTTGAGTATAGGTTTGCTTGTTGACGTGATCGGGATTTGGGCCGCGCCTCGGACTCGGAGTCGAGTAGCATATCATAGATGACATAGATGGTAGTATACTTGTAATTTGCATAGTTTACATTTATAATTAGTTTATGGTTTATAATCACTAAACTTGTTATTTATAATAAATGTTTCTTGCTTGTATCTCCGATATACCGCCTCGGGAAACCGAGATGGTAACATCTCCCAATTACCTTGGTCGGGTAAGAAGGGGTGTTACAAAGTGGTATAGAGCGACGATTTTGGAACCTAAACCAATGAACCAAAATGATCGTAGGTGTGTCTAATAAAATGAACCCGACATGAGTACAATAGGAGGTCGGTTTTGGGTGATTAGGATCCCTCATTTCAAAACTAGATCATATTGTTTCAGTTGGACACTACGTGGGTGGTTATGAGTCAGGAATTGTAAAGTGCAACGTTGTGTTATTTTGTATGTGCAATGTTAAGTTGGCAAGTCATCGCATGACGTGGTTTTGTATGTGTTGATACGAGTTTATATATTTCTTTTCTTGCATGACATAACCCTTCTTTTGGCGTATGTAACATGTGGTAGTTGAAATGATGGAATTGAAATGTTGACTTGAGTGAGATATATGTGATGTTAGTAGAGTATTATTTCATATGAAATGCAATTAATTTCTATGAGTGTTGCATGTTTAAGTATGACGAGATTTGAAGTAGTAAATTGCATAGTTGATAGGATTCTTGTATGATATACTCGTTCTTGTGATATGTGATACCATGTAGAAGTCTGATGAAAGTAACGATATGTATGGCATGTTTGAGAATTGCTATTATGTGTTAGTGTGTGAAGGGCACTAGCCCCGTCCTTTGGCATGATAATACCGCATCTATGTTGGATTGCATAGTGCCATAGTTAGAGTGGGATCGATAATAATTGTTAGTAGAATAGTCGCTAGTATAAGAAAAGTATTCTTAGTCGGAAATTGCAAACCATAGAGAGGCATCCAATCGAGTGCGAGCTAGTACTCGACCGAGTACCAGTCACTCGACCGAGTGAACCCTACCACTCGACCGACTGGACCAATTTCAAGAAACTTGAAAATTTCTGGAAGTGAGTCACTCGACTGAGTGCAGATTTCTGGGCTGTAAAACTCGCAAAAGTTTTGTTATTACCTTATTTATTTTAACTCTTCATTCTTTCGATATTTAAAATTACTTCTAAAATTCCCTTCTTGATGTTTGTTGTTCGAATTCAAGTTTTCTCTTTCTTTTTATCCCCTTTAATTGGCTAATCTTACCATGTAAGTGATGCTTTTTTCCTCTTATTTTCAAATATGATTTTGTTTAAATCCACGCTAATTCCTCCAATTTTGTCAATAATGGCATGTTTTATTGATTCATGATATTAATCACCTATTTACATTATTTATGATGTCAAGTACAAATTTTTCATCTCGAACTTTTGCCCAAAAATTGTTTACGAACTCGGAAATATATGTTCTTAAGTCAATAATTTTATTTGGTGTTTGATGCACGGTTGATTGTTTAACAACGACTAAAGCTTGGTTATTATGTCTCTTGTCATATGTTTGAAATTTATCTTGAAAATTTTGTCCCGAAAATTTTAACAACGGCTAAAGCGTAAGTTTTGATTTTTCGAGTTTAAAAACTTACTCTAGTTGACTAATGAGGCTTAAGAATCTTCTCGCGCTTAAGTTTTGATTTTTCTTTTTTTGGTAACGGCATGTATCACTTTGAATCAAAATTCCACCTTAAATTGTTGTCCAAATCTTTTGAAGTTTCATTTTTAAAACGAATGATTTTGATTTTTGCACTCGAGACTTGATCCAGTTGTTTCTTGGTATTTAGTGCTTGATGATGTTGCATTGTGTTGTATTAAGCTAGCGATTTTGCCTTACAAAATATTTCCAGTTTTGGCATTTATGTTAGCAATACTGACAAATCCGATTTTATATACTCCATTTATTTTTGTCTAATTATATCATAAAGATTCAAATGTTGTTTAATGATGTTAGGCATTATTTCAAAATTCAAAAATTTTGTTTTAAAGTTTTCTTGAATTAATTGAGTAATAATACTTCAATTTTTATTAGTAATGTTGTGTATTGTCTTAAGTTGGGAATTCCGCCTTAAAAGCTTGACCAAATCTTGATTCTTTCTTTTATCTAAACTTGGCTTAACGGCGTTTTAAGGCATTAATCTTTATGAGTATCACTCTAATAACATGGTTTAACTCGAAATTCTCCATTTTAAAAGTGGGCCATATTCTTTTTGGGATTTCATGAGTACATCACTAAATTTTGGTTTTATATTTGAAACATGACTTAACTGTCTCATGGTGCCCCAACCATTGATAAGGTGATATGTGTGGAAAATTATAGTGTTGATGCTCAAATTTTGATTTTGTGTGCTTAATACTTGGTTTTATTGTGCCGCAAGCTAATAATTTTGTTATTAATGCAATGTATTGGCCTAAATATTAAATTTTCTTCAAAGATTTTTTTTATATATACCCAATATTCATGCCAAAGTTTTGATTTCATGGTTCATCATTGGTTTAATTGTGTCAATTGCCTTGGTGTTTACTAATTTGTTGTGTATTGCCTCGAATTAGGATCATTATGTTGGGTGACTTCGCTTCAGTTCATCTATCCATGTGCGTCTTGAAAGTCATGAACACGAAACATGTGTTTTAGTAGGGTTAATTTGAGCCTTGTCTTTTGTTGTGGATTTGAACCGTGTTAGTAAGTATGTGTATGACTCATGTTTGGAAATTATGAGTAGGACAAATTGACTTTAACTTGCGCAAGGTGTTTTGAATCAAGTAAGATAATTGTATGAGGTAATTTGTGGGTAATGACTGATGTGTGATCTTGTTAAATATCTGTTAATTGTTTGAACTTATGGATATTGAACGAGGTTTGAGTTGTACGTTGAGGGATATTGTTATTGAGCATGACTTGAAAATTTTGGTTGATAGATAATTGAGATGTATGATGGTAAATTTAGCATTACCAATTGTGGTTTTTGCGGTCATGAGAGTAAAAGTGTGGCATGTAATACTTGAGGATTCAATCATATTATTGAGGTATATGATCACTCGTGTTATAGAGTGTAATCGTTTAATTTGAGTGTGTATGCATGAAGCGTGAAAGTGGGTATGTGGGAATCCGACCCTATGAGTAGTAGCATAGATGTTATTGTAAAGTTGCCTCTCAATCGTCAGATAAAGCATCCGTGGTATACATCGCGATCTTGTTGTAGTGTCTATTTGAGGGGTGATGTTGTTATTATTCCTTGAGAATAATAAGTGGTTAGGCCGTGTCCGTGAAATAGTATGTTATGTCGGTAGTATGTCTCAGATATTTCATCTTAATGTGTAATAATCATGACTTTAAGGCCAAGAGTTTGTGTTTAAATTCGGTTAATTGATGTTGTATTGGTTACCATCGGAGTCTATTAGCATTTTTGTGATGAAATAGGAAAGTTTGGAACCAAGTTCAGAATCAAAACATGCTGCCCAGATGACACTCCATCGAGTGCACCCTGCACTCGACTGAGTGGTCGCCTACTCGACCGAATGGCCTGCATTGACCCTTGTTTTGTTGATATTCGACCAAATATTGGGTGTGTACCATTATTTTCGCGGTTTATATTAGTTGACTTATGTTTAGATGAGCATATTGACCTCACAATTGTTGGAGGGCTTGGTTCAATTGTTCTTCAACGGTAGGCTGGTGTGGACATTGCCCACCTGTGATGCCCAGCCGATCTGTGGGACGTGGCATCTGTCTTTTTGAAAGCCACTCTCGGCGGCGTAAAAATGCTTTCGACCGGATCGTTTTAGATCGATCGGTTTCATCTCGGCAAGGGTCTCTAAACGATGCAAGAGATGTTCGGAGTCGCCACCAAGCATTTGTGGGATGCTGGGAACCAGTTCGAATCAACTTTATACCTAGGTTAACCAAGGCAAAAAGCGGTGTTTGACATAGGTACTAAAGATAAGGAATCGTCCCTCTTTAGCATACTATCTCTAGAATGCCTCTCGTACGCCCTTGATAAGGTCGTCCACTACCCAAAGTTTCCGAGTAAGAGGTGAAGGTACATATTGGGAAGCCCTTTAATCGGACACCCAATCCCGCCCGCGGTAGCGTCCTCTACTGATCGATGTTGGTTGGTTAAATGCAAAAATTGATAGAACGGGTAAATGCATGAATGCGCATCCACGAGTTTGAACCAAACATGTGAGGTTTCTCTGTTGGTTGTTTAATCCAAGTATCAAGTATTGATGTCAAGTTGGATTTAATGTTGATTTGCATGCAAGACGGAAATTAAACATCCATTTACCGAGTTAGGTTTATGGTGCATAACGTGATCCATTTGTCTTAGTAAGGCATTTTCCAAATATGATGTAAAATGGGCAGATTTGTCATCTAATCTGTCCTGTATTCGGGTTAACCGATGGCGGGATCGTCCTAGACAAATGTTGGAAAGAAACAGACCCTGCATCAAGCAGCCCATATAGGCGCGAGCCATCAGGCGATACAAGCAGGTCTGTCCTGGTTTGAAAATGGAAAAAGTGTGGCCTGTTCAGGCGCGGATCAACAAACGATGGAAGAACGTCTTCTGACCATTGGAAAAGTTCGTCAAATTTATTGAAAAGAGGGTGTTTGAACCCGTCTTGATTTGAAAAGGTCGTTTTAGACCGCTTTCGTGTTGATGTAAAGAACGAGACTTGAATAATCATCATTGTTTCGACAATATTCGATGTCGGGTTCAGTTTTGCAAGCTTGACATGAATAGTTTTGAAAATGATTATGAACTAATTGTTTTAATTTCATTTTGTTTGTAATTAGTCAATGTTTATCATCGTACTTGGGTTAAAATCCGACATGGTATGTAGAACCAAGCATGATTTTCTGTTCATGACTAATGCATTTATTTTGAAAATGTAAAGAAATGAAATAAAAGGTTTTAAAATACCTTTTAAAATGTGATTAACCAAATATTATCACCGAAAAACAGATTAAACCGTCATGGTATTAGGAACCAAGGGTGACAATGTTTATGGTTAAAAGTTTGCCATAAAAAATGTGTTAAAATATTTGAAATGGTAAAAACCGATTACTGTGGACGCGGGCCCACGGGGGCGAAAAGCGAAGCAAGCTTTTCTTTATGTTTGTTTGCATTTGTGGAGTCGCCACCAATTTATTGTGGAAAATTGGAAACCGTTCGAATACCTCGTGTCATGTCAAGACACAAAGTAGTGACATGAACACTAAGCACTCGTTACCCTTAGCATTCTATGTCTAGAATGACTCTCGTGGATGCCAATGAACACGGGTGTTCACAGAGATCTGGAGTAAGGGGTGAGGGTACGTATTAGGAAGCTCTTTTGATCGAACACCTAATCCCGCCCGCCTCGTTAGCGGCCTCTACTAATGATTAGGGAAATTGTCTATACTCGATATATTGTCGATTATATGCATGCAATGCAACATCCAACATTTTAATCCTAACATGTGAGAATTAGACTAAGTCGGTTATCAATTAAGTTAGCATACAATTAATGTCAAGGTAGAAATTTAAGTTGATTACATGTGAAGGTATAAAAGCAATATGATAAAATAAATACAATAAAAATACAATGAAGAACATACAATAATTACATCGGATATATTGATTTATGTCGAAAATACATTTAAAACGGATGGTTTTAGAAAAGAAAGAATAAACAAATAAACTAACAGATTAAGGGTGATAATACGAGTAATAGTTAATTAGATACGTAATTAATAAACTAGATCAAAGCAAAAATGGAAGTTCAAAGACATAACTCAACCAGAAACAGGCGCAGCAGAGCTGCGTCCCTTGGAAGAGGCGCAGCAGTCGCTGCGTCTGTTCCTTAGCTCAGTTCTGGCTGTGAAGCCGGAATCGCAAATTGTTAAAGTTCGTTGGTTAATTTTAATGCTTGATTATATTATTTGACTCGGATAGAAGTGATTTAACATGTTATTTACATATGATTAAGTTATAAAAACGATAAAACATGAACGAAATTAATTAGAACGAATATTTACAAGATTAATAGGATTATTTACAAGCACAAATTAATTAGGTTGAACAAGATATTAATGACGAATTAATAATGGTGACGATATCAAACAGATGAAAATATGTCAATGATGAATTCCAGAGACTCAATAATGATGAATCGAACCTCTAAAACCCGAATTGATTTTAATGGCGAAAACTCGCAAATATGGATTATAAGGGATTTAAGTCGGGATTTGATAGATGAATTAATTAATGATGATGAAAGATTAATGAATTACAGATTAAAATTATCATGCTTTAATTGTCGTGTTAAAGAACAATGAACAATTGAAAACAAAGCGAAAAACAAAAGGACGAACAAAAGACGAAGGTTGCTGCGTCCTTTCTCGACGGTTGCCTTCTGATAATCCGTAAAAAGGGTTTGAAACAATGTTTTATAAATCGGTTTTAAACATATTTTCGACATAAATCTTACATTAATGATTACAAAATAAAGAACAATAAACAAAATAAGGATTTACGCCCTCAGACTTACATGTTTGACGAAACGAGATTGACTAAGTTAACGTTTAGTGATGCTCGACTCGAATGTACGATGAAAGTGCCCTATAGGAGGAAATAAACAGATTGATTAAAGTTGATTGATGTGGAGTTGGTCAAATTGGTCGGTCATGCAAAACGAGGCTGGTACTCAGAAAGATCCGAGCTTACGTGGTCGAAAGTTCAAGCACGTAGACGCCAAAAAGTAAGAACGTGATCTATAATGCAAAGGGAGGAGAGAAGGGCGGACACTCGCGTGAGAAATATGTGAGACCGAAAGTCTCTATTTATACTAATCACACAGAGGAAGTAGGGTTTTCGGAGAAACTTTGGAAGTGAATCTCGAAAAGATATGAAAAGATACAAAAAATACGCAGAAAAGGACTTGGGAAGAGGCGCAGCAGGCACTGCGTCTCTTGGAAGAGGCGCAACACCTGCTGCGTCCTTTCCCAAGTGGTTTCCTCCTGCGAAAGAAAGATTTCCGCGTTTTGTTTATGGAATAACGGATTAATCTGTTTTCCTTAATATTTTGTGTGAATTTTACGGGAAATACTTTACCAAAGATTAAAAGATTGGAAAATATGGAATAGAAATATCCGGAACATTCCAGAACATTCTGACTCGGCATTTTAACGGTTATTAGAAAATGAAGACGATTTTTTTGACCCGGACTCCAATTGTACCCTAATTACTGCAGAAACGACCGTATCGGCGCGTAGATGACAATTAAGAAGTAGACACAAGTGTTTGAGCGATCACTTGACGATAAAGTTAGGAACTGTCACAAATCATTCCGTGTACCAAACATGCGGCCCAATCATCACCGGGTGGTTTGCGGGAGGTGCAGAAATGAGGTATCTACAGAGCCCCCACTTTGACTGAGGCTTGGACAAGGCGAAAGTAAAAGTATAGCCATCAGGTCAATCGAAGATTACAACCTGACGACTATGGCGACGCGAGGCGGCTCAAGGGGTCTGAGCCAAGGACCTGTCGTCGGGAACATTTTAGAGTCTGTCGACTATCGGGGAGGTTCATTTAAAGTCTATTAGACTACGTAAGGAGGCTCACCAGCCATAAGAAGAGACCATACCTGATATTCCTTGAAACTGCAGGGGAAACAAAACGCGATATTGGGAGAGGCAGCAGGACGTAGTCAGGAACTGCTGGGAGAAATCCGCTAGGGTCGGCTTCAAACAAACTTCGGAAGAGCTTGGGGTCGATGTTGATCTCCATGTCTCGAGAGGGACGATTTCCTGTCCGTAAACTCTCGCTGGGGGAACATAATCGGGGACTTATCTCCATGTCTCGAGAAGGACGATTGTCTGTCGTGAACTCTCGCTGGGGGAAATATAATAAACGTGTGTCGAAGCACCTGTCAGAGAATACTCGCTCGTTATGACAAGCAAGGTCTTGGTAAAAAATATGGCGACAACTTGCAGTTGGCTTGGAAATACGGGTCCGAGCGAAGAATAAATGTGAAATGGACCAAATATGTAATATGGCATCAAGGAAGAGGCGCACCAAAGATGGGCCTACAAATAATGAACTTATAGCGAATTTTTGAAAATTCGTATGGAGGGAAGCTGAGGAAGAGGCGCAGCAAGAGCTGCGTTCCTTGGAAGAGGCGCAGCACCTACTGCGTCTTTTCCGGAATGCGGCTTTCCTGAGTAAAAACCCGATGAAACAGGGGTTTTGTTTCATAATTTCGAAACACAAATCCTTAATTTCTCTCTCAAATTCCAACCATTTCTCGTCAAAATTTGATCAAAAACTCGCGTTTGCCATGACTAATCGAGGTATGTGTATTAATTTTGCATTAATCTTCTATAATTGAGCAAATTGGACCGACAAAATCAGGGTTTTCAACCCTAAATATGTCGAAAATTTGGGGCTTTTCCCCCAAATTATTTTGCCTTGCAAAATTGACCTTGTAAATGGCTGATTGGTAGTATAAGGATCACAACCATGTATTTATTTCGAATTTTCGTTGAGCATTTGAGTGAAATTGTGACGGTCTCACAGCTAAACCGTAAATCACTTCGAAAATAGCCTTAGAATCTCCCATTTGTGATGAAACTTGATATTTGGAATCCTTGTATGATGGGTAAACTTCCTACCATCTCGGAATTTTGATTTGTGACGGCTTTTTCAGGACACTTCCCTAGGGCATAATCGCCGTTATAACGAAATGCAGTCGAAATTCCGACTTGAACCCATGACTAGGCTTCAACTTATGCTTGACTCGACCCAAATTACCACATGAGCAGTCGGGTCTGTGAGAAAATGGCCAAAGATGTCGACAAAAATGCGATTTCGGAGCTTTGAAAACTCGAAAATCCTCTAATTAAGGCTTGTCGTCATTTGACGCGACCTAAATTCACTTCAACTTTGCAGGTAATGAGGCTTCTACGTCTGGGAGAGATCCCATGGATGTGGACACTGCTCTTGACCCTTCTCATATGCTTGAGGAGGCGTTAGAGGAGGCTTTTACCGCTGCGGTGACAGCTGTTGAGGATGAGGTCCTTGAGGAGGAGGTTGTTGAGGAGGAGGAGGAGGCCCCGACACGGGCCAACGTTGGACGGGGTGATCGCCAGCTGAGGGGAGGACCTGCGTGGGCTGAGACTTGGGACAACAAGCACTTTCTTTGGGCTGCAGAGGGTCACCTGTCCTACAGGACGGTGAAGAGCTTGGTAACTCGAGCTCATCACTCTTCACTTATCTTCTTTCATTTTCATTTGTTATTCCTTTCCTTCTTTATTCAAGCTAAATATAGCTTTTGTTTCGAATCAAAATAGGAGGCCGGGAACATCAGATCGTTCTCGGGCTACACGACGGCGATGGGATCCTACGAGAAGCTATCGGCTGAGGAGCGAGCCATGATCGAGCGGGGAGCGTTTGGTGCCTTGGTGCAGGCTTGGAGGGATATCACGAAGAGGAAGCTTCGGGCTAACCTTAGCCTGGTTCGAGCTTTATTGGACCGGTTTTGGGATACGACCTCCACCTTTCACATGCCTTTTGGTGAGGCGAGGGTCACGTTGGAGGATTACGGCATGATTTCTGGCTTGCCGTGTAGGACCGAGGTGGTGGAGTAGCCGAAGACTGCCATGAGAGTATACTCGGTCGAGGCTAGGAGGTTGATCGGCTGGAACTTGATGCCGAAGGCTGCTGCGGTACCTAGTTTGGTGCCTCGTTCTTACGTTCGGGACTACTTTGCGGGGAAGACCCCGACATCGGTAGTGATCGAGAGGAGGGAGATGGCTCCTCCTTCCTATACTTCAGAGCAGAGAGTCCGTTTGTGGCTCTGGTGGTTCTTGTCTTCGATTTACCTCGGAGACAAGGGAGAGAGGCTATCGACGAAGCTCCTTCCCTTTCTTTCTGACCTGAGTGACCTAGGCCGTTGGGACTGGGTCACTGCTGGCTTTGCAGTCCTCATTCGCTTTATGAGGGCCATAGTTCGTCCGGAGTTGATGGAGAAGGGCACTTCTCCTGCCGCTGTTGGCCTTGGACTGTTGTTGGAGGTATGAACCTTCATTTAATTTTATGAAAGATCATTTCTTCTTCTTATCGAATCACAAAAGATCGTTATTGAATATCTTGTTTGACCGGCGTGGGTGTACTCCTACTTTCCGAGCCTCACGCCCAAGAGGACGGAGCCGGTGGAGAAGGCCTATCCCATTGTGAGGGATTGGGTGATGTGCCGTATGAGGAGTCGGCGTTCCTTTCACGACGTCTGTCGACGGGAGGTGAACGCTCTTCAGTTGGACGACGTGAGTACTTCACCTCTATTTGCTTCTTCATTACCTTTTTTAGAATTGATCATAATAATGACTCCTTGTTTGCTCTTCTTAGTGGGTGCCCAGGCCTTGGGTGGACTACGCTAGCGCTACTCCCTTCGTGGCTGAGGTCCTTCGACCTAGGAGCTCGAGCCGGTTGCTGCTGAGGACGTCGATGGGTCCTGTGTGGTACTTGGGCGAGCGTTTGGCTCGTCAGTGCTCTCGGGACGTCTTGCGGTTCCCATCGATCCTCCTCGGACGATGTTCAGGTAGCCTTCCGAGGCTGAGAGGGAGGATGACTTGGCAGGCGTCGGTGGCGACGCCCTCCTTCTTCCGGGCGAGGACTACTCGGCGTTCCTCAACGGGAGATTGGCGTACTGGCCGGTCGTGGTAAGTGTTTTACTCTTCTTTTAATCGTTTTAAAAACACGATGAATGATCATCGGTTAAAGGAAATCATTTGACTTTGCAGGAGGTCGAGGCGGCGGGAATCGAGCCCCCAGAGTACCCCGCGACTCTTGAGTACACTGACGCAACAGGGAGGACGACGATCTCCGAGCTGCATGACTTTGATGTGGCTGTGACGGATGCTGGCTTGGACGAGTGGCAGCATCTGATTCGGATGGTAAGTCCCCTAACTTGTATAGTTTTGTGTAAGAACACATTTACTTGAGCTTGTCCAATCGTTAAGAATCTCTTCTTTATTGAAATGCAGGTTGCGCCATCCCGGTTCATGGATTTGTGGAGGGTACCAACCGGCTGCGGGCTACTACCATCGAGGCACTTGTTAGTGGTCGAGGACGTCAGGTATGAACCTTCCATTTACTTCATTTTTGAATTTTCTAACTTTCTTTATCGTTTGATTGCTTGAAATAATTGACATGAGCCAATTGTTGTGTTTGCAGGGGGAGAGCGACCTGGAGCGAGAGCTAGGCCAGTCTCGGTAGGAGACAGCTCGTCTGCTGAGGGAGCTTGAGGTCTGTGACGCCGAGAATGCCGCTCTTGAGGCGAGATTTGCTGAGCTAGGCGGCGACCAACAGTAGTTTTCTTGTTGTTTTGTTTTTGTTGGCTGTATTTTGCACATTTTGTACATTTTTAGGACCCACGTTTTGGACATTCGGATTTTGTTTGGGGCTCGAGCCCCCAGTTTGGTGTACGTATCCCCTCTTGGTTGTATATATGATGGCCTATGTGCCTTTGCTGCTGGGTTGTCTTGTTTGTACCTGCAGGTTAGCTTTAAACAGGTTTGGTAGATGACGGTTTATGCCGTCATGCTGCCGAAATTTACACAGAAATTCACATAGAGCATACATTTGTACACATGGCCTAAATTAGCGCAAAACAATGACTCGAAAATGCAAAAAAATGCAAAAATGCAAAAAGTTTTGCCGAAATGACCGGACGGTAGGGAGGGCTACCCCCTAAAAAAAGGAAAAAATAGAAACCTATAAGTTTGAAAAGTAATATGGAACGGGAGTGAAATGATTCTCCAAAAATAAAATTAAAAAAAGAATGTATAAGTTTGAAAATGAATAAATTAAATTAATTTGGTGAAATGATTCCACAAAAAGAAAATTAAAAAAAGAAATGTATAAGTGTGCTAAAATGACGAAAATGTCGATATCGCCTTGAAGTGCGTGCCCGTGGAATTAGGAAACACGAAATATGGTATTTTAACGGATTTACCAAAATAATAACCCGTATGAATAGGAAATTATTATCTGAGAAATTAGGAAAGATTCAATGCGGAAAATCACAGAAAGGAGGCTGAGGAAGAGGCGCAGCAGGAGCTGCGTCCCTTTGAAGAGGCGCAGCAGGTGCTACGCCTGTTCCCCAGTGTATTTGTCATGACAGATTTTAGGAAACAACTTTTAGTATAAATAGAGACGTCGAGGGAGGTTTTATTCACATAATTCTTCCGTCTTTCTTTCGTCTTATTACATAAAGCTCTCAAAATAATAATACATCATGAATACTCTCGAAATTCGTCTAAAAGAATGGACAAATGAGTTCTCCAATGTGGAGAAACATGACATGGGTGCCTATAATTTTGGATCCCTTTTGAGTTTGAAGCTGATTAAAGTGGTCAAACCGTTCCTAGATGCTTGTCTTGATTATTGGGACCCGAATTATCACTTATTTGCTTTTCCTGGAGGCGACATTTGCCCATTTCCCGAAGAAATTGCTGCGATTGGTGGTTGTGACCCGGAATGTTTGCCTGCAATACCCTCTACTTCCCAAGGATATAGAATAAGTTCAGAGATTTGCTTGGGTTGACAAGAGCTGAGGTTGACCTTCTCGTGACCTCAAAAGGAGTGCGAATATTGGACTTCATTGATCGATTCATCAGCAGGGCAGATCCCACCATCTCTTATGTTGCCAGGCGAAGGGCATTCGGGTTTTGCCTACTACATGTATATGTCCTTCAAGGGCATGTTGATGAGGATTTGAGAGGTGATCCTCGTTATCTGAGCCTGATTGAGCAAATGGAGCTGCGCAGGAGCCCAACTTGCTTGTGTTTAGGAGAGATCCTGTTGGGTTTAGATAACATGAAAGCCAATCGCGACCTACCTTATCTGGGAAGTCCCATTATTTTGCAGGTAAAAAGAATAAAATTCTCCTCTTTTTGTTTTTCTTTTTTTTTTCGGTTTTTTTTTTCGTTTTTTTTTCCGTCTTTTTTTGTTTTAATACCAGCTTTTTGGTAGCTCTGGCTTATGTAGCGCCTTCGATTGATCGAGACCCCAGTTAATGTTCCTGCTTATCAAGCTTGCTCAATTGCAATGAGGACTAGGCTCTACATGGTGGATTTCACTCGAGTCTGCAATTATTGGGAAAACAAACTGAAGAGTGATGATGGCCCCTTGATTAGATGGATCGTACCATGGTGGCACCTTAAATCTGTCACTGGAGTATCATCCTTGGATCCTACCCGGTCTGTGCGCATTCCTGGCTTGGAGTTTATGATATGCATCTTCCCGGAGAGGTTGATGAGGCAGGTCGGATTGAAACAAATGATTCCGAAGCTTGACACTATCCCGCAGACTGTGGTGGCGCTTACTACTGAGAGTCGAAGGGAATGGGCCATCAAATGGGCTCAAAGAATTATGTGGTTCTTGAACTCTTCTGTTAGTGCTCTATGGGTGTCAGATTCCTATGTGCGGTGGAGGAAAGCTACTACTCCGGAGGAGCGTGAGAGATTGAGGAACCATGAGCCTGTTGACTACAAGGTTCGTGATGTAGAAAAGGAGAAAGAGAAGCATCTGACTGAGGGAGAGGAAGAAGCCGGGTTTCGAGTTGTTCATCCTTCGAAGAAACCGAAGACTTCTCTTGCCGTGGACAAGGTGATTGACAAGAATGGCAAGGCTAGACCACGAGAGAGACCGTTGGTGATTAGGTCTGAAGTGGCGCAAGAGCGTCCGACTCGAGGTCGGGACAAGAAATATTATAAAAATGACAAAGGCAAAGGGAAGATGGAAGAATAGCCTAAGTCTTTATTACTATTTATTATTATTATCATTGTAATAAGAAGGTGGGGTTTTTAGAATCCTAGCCTATTTTTCATTATATTTTTAGCATTATTTTTATTATGTAGCGTACTATTATTATTTATTTGAAATGAAAAAAAAAAGTTAATTGGTTATGAAACCGTTGTGATTTTCTTATTATTATTCTTGTCGAATTTCAAATGCAATTGCAAATGTCCTTCTATTTAAATTTAAAATAATTAATGGGTTGTATCCTGTGAAGGATTGCCTACGTATTCATTTTAAAAAAAATGAAATCAAACCCTTGCGCGTAGTTCAAGTAAATGTAAAAGAATAATTCTTCTAAGCAAGAGCTTGTAATGAACTTAGAAAATAAGCATGAGCTTTTACTTACTCCTAAAGTGCAATTCAGTTTGTTTGAAGATATAAGGATGACAAATTGTCAAAATGCAAGAGCAAAGTGACATCAGCTTATTTAGCTTGGCCAGGGGCCATTTATTTCGTGCCACAGGAGCGACACGTGAGGTTACACGAGGTGCGTTTTTTTCTCCTATTCTAGGCATAGTAACGTTTTAGTTGGCCGAGGTTTGTCGGGTTGGCAAATTCATTCCCGTCTAGGTCTGTGATCCTGACCGCACCCCCTGGAAGTATGAACTTGACTAGAAATGGCCCGGCCCAATTGGGTTTGAATTTTCCTCGTGGATCGACAGGTAAAAGAGCTCTAATTGATTTGAGGACTAAGTCTCCTTCTTTGATGTTCCTTGGCTTAACCCTTTTGTTGAAGGCTCGTTTGATACGTGCCTGATATGTTTGCACATTTTGTAGTGCACGTAGTCTACGTTCATCCAGGAGGATGAGTTCTTCATATCTATCCCTCTTCCAATCGGCTTCCGGGATTTGACTTTCAAGTAAAATACGCAAGGATGATATTTCTAGCTCAACTGGTTGTACAGCATCCATGCCGTAGGTCAAATAGAAAGGGGTGGCCCCAGTGGGTATCCTAACAGATGTACGGTATCCCCATAAAGCAAAAGGTATCTTGCTTGGCTAATCTCGATAGTTGTCAATCATTTTCTTGAGAATTATGACAACGTTCTTATTTGCGCCTCTACCGCGCCATTAGCTTGTGTTCTGTATGGCGAGGAGTGATGATGTTTTGTACTTGGCTAGCAATTGCTTAGTCTCAGCTTGGAAATATGATCCATTGTCGCTAATGATCTCATGTGGGCAACCGTTTCGACAGATGACGTTGTTTTGTATGAACTTTGCCACGTTTTTAGCCGTAAGACTAGTGTAGGAAGCCGCTTCTACCCATTTGGTGAAATAATCAATTGCTACTAAGATGAAACAGTGACCTCCTATTCCGGCTGGAGTGATCTTTCCGATGATATCAATTCCCCAAGCAGAAAATGGCCAGGGAGATGTCATTGTATAGAGTAGTGAAGAAGGGTCATGTTGCAAATTCTCGAAGATTTGACAGTTGTGGCAATGGCTGACGTATTTGATGCAATCGTATTCGATTGTGGTCCAATAATACCCCAAACGTGTGATTTTGTTTGCCATCATGGGTCCACTCATATGAGGACCGCATTCTCCATCATGGACTTCTTCCATCACTTTCCGTGCCTGTGAATGATCAAGGCAATGTAGGACTACACCAAGAGGTGTTCTTTTGTATAACTCTCCTTGCATGAGAACGTATTGGGAAGCTAGTAAGCGTATTGGGCGTTGTCCCCTCTTGTCCATATCCGGTGGATAGGTGTCGTTGAGCTTGAAGTTTAGGATCGCTTGGAACCAAGGTTCCTCTGTGATTTCCTCTTCATCAGTTATTTGGTGCACATAAGCTGGCTCTGACCGTCGTTCGATGCATAAAGGCATTTCTACCATGCTATCTGGAATATTAATCAAATATGCAAGTTTTGCAAGAGCATCTGCAAATTGATTCTCTTCTCGAGGTAAGTGTAGGTAGGTTACTTGATCGAAAAATTGAGCAACTTGGTCTATTCTGGCTTGATAAGGTGCTAAGCTTTCACTTCGGATTTTCCGAGATCCCGTAATTTGGTTGATGATTAAAGATGAATCCCCATGTACTCGAAGGTTCTTGATGCCTAAACCTACTGCTGCTTGTAATCCAATGAGACAAGCTTCGTATTCTGCAGCGTTATTTGTCACCTCGAAGTCGAGTTTGACAGAGATTGGTGTATGCTTGCCTTCAGGAGAAATGAGCAACACTCCTATTCCAAATCCTCTTAAGTTCGATGCTCCATCAAAATAAAGGTCCCAGGAGTCTACGTTGGTTTGTAGTATATCATCATCTGGAAACGACCAGGTGTCTATCGTTTGTGAATCATTGATGGGATTTTCTGCGAAGAATTCGGCAACGGCGCGCCCTTTTATGACTTTAAGAGGTACGTACTTGAGGTTGAACTCTGAGAGCATCAAGGTCCATCTTGCTAGGCGTCCATTGAGAACGGGCTTTTCGAAGAGGTATTTGACAGGATCCATTTTGGAGTATATTTTGACGGAGTAGCTAAGCATGTAATGGCGTAGCTTCT
Organism: Silene latifolia; assembly: GCF_048544455.1. Lineage (NCBI taxonomy): Eukaryota > Viridiplantae > Streptophyta > Magnoliopsida > Caryophyllales > Caryophyllaceae > Silene > Silene latifolia. Next base: position 56,575,727 of record NC_133536.1, read on the forward strand.
TTGTTGCCCACACAAGAGCGAGGCATGTCTTTTCGAGTGGTGTGGATTTGCACTCGTACTCCAAGAACTTCTTACTAAGGTAGTAGATAGCTCTTTCTTCCTTTCCTATGGTTTGAGCTAGCATAGCGCCCATGGCTGTTTCAGTTATCGTGAGATATAAACCAAGAGGTTGATCTCTTTGAGGTAGCATGAGCACTGGTGGCTTGGCTAGTATCTCCTTGATTCGGTCAAATGCCTTTTGACAGTCATCATCCCAAATGGTGTGATCTGTTTTCTTGAGATTTTTGAAGATGGGTTCACAGATCATGGTGAGTTTTGATATGAATCGACTTATGTATTGAACCTTACCTAGGAATCCTCTGACTTCTTTCTCCGTTTGAGGTTGCGGCATTTCGATTAAAGCTTTGATCTTGGAAGGGTCTATTTCTATTCCTCGTTGGCTAACAACGTATCCTAAGAGTTTACCAGATGTTACCCCGAATGCGCATTTGTGAGGGTTGAGTCTCATGTTATATTTTCGTAGCCTTGAGACGAATTTGCAAAGGTTCGCAATGTGCCCTTCTCTATCCTTGGACTTGACAATCATATCATCTACGTATACCTCAACTTCTTTATGCATCATGTCATGTAAGAGCGTGGTTGCGGTGCGTTGGTATGTAGCTCCGGCGTTGATTAACCCAAACGGCATAACTGTGCAGCAATAGGTTCCCCATTGAGTGACGACGGCGGTCTTCTTGGTCGCGCTTACTTGGAGCTTAATTTTCGGTTACTTGTCGTTAGGAGCACCTAGACCAAAATAATATTTACAACTTCACAAACAAGTCTACTATTAGTAAAGAGGCAAGTAAAGGTCGGATCCCAAGGGACGGGTGTTGATGTAGGATTTTCGATTGCAAGTAGCGGTGTCTAAGGGTGTCACAATTTGGGTTGAGATAAGAAGATCACTAGACTAAATAGCAATAAAAGTAAACAAGAAAGATGATTAAGATGAGATGTAAACAATTGATTAAAAGCAATAGGGTGTCATGGGAACATAGGGGATTCATGGGAATTGATCATACAAACATATTCTCAAATTATAATCAAGCAATTATTGTTGTGATAGATCGAGTTGGTTTATATCTTACAATCCTAGGAAGGTTTGGGTCCCGGAGCCGAATCGATTAGATTGTACAACACCTACAAGTCGACTTAATCCTCCCTACTCAACTATATGCATGGTCTAATGAGACTCGAGTTGGTTTATGTCTTACAAGTCTCATTGAAAAGGTAAGTGATGGGTAAAAAATGCAAGTGTAACACCCCCATTTATTTAAGGGCCTGAACTAGGACTCCTCAGATAAAGAAGGGTGTTACCATCTCGGAAACCCGAGGCAGTAGATAACAAAGGGAAAGATAAACAGTACTTTAAATTAAAAGTTGATAAATGTTTACAACGGAAATGAAACATGTCTCAAACTGGAAATAAAGTCTGATAACTAAACAGAAATAAAAGTGGGCTAGATCTAAGTCAGGTGATCCATGCTCTCCCCCTGCCAGCTCCCACTGTCTCAACAACCTGTCAAACTGCTCCCCAATAAATGGATCATCACAGGCATACACAAATACACAGGGTCAACCGCGAGGTTGAGTAGGTAATACGATATAATAAAGAATGCAATGCTATGATCCTCCATTCAACTCCATCACACACATCCCGAACGCCTGACCATACCGATCCCCGGTAGACTATATATCGACCGTAGCCGATCTGCCAGCTCGCAGCTGTGGACACCAGGGCAAGTCCTGCAGAACCCGCCTGGGCCTTAATCGCAATAATCTCAACTCCTCCAACTCCAACTCCGATGCAAATGCAATGTATGAAACTTATGAAACAATAATGCTCAACAAGATAATTAAGATAATCAGATATGTCATATAATCACCGAACATGCCAACTCTTTATAATCGTAAGAACTCAATCAGTGTATTCCCCTACCTCAGTACTGCAGTCAAATGGACAGATGCTCAATAATATTCCACAACCAATTCGCCCTCTGTAAGATAAATAAATGATAAAGGATTACTTAACTATTCCCGTTCCCAAAATAGAAGGTTACTAAAAATAGAAACTTCCTAACATGGAAAGTTTCCTTAAATGGAAACTTCCCCGATATAGCAGTTTTCCATTTTAACCAACCCGACTCAAAACCCGTCTCTAATTATATAAATGACTCGGAAATTAAATTAAATAACGAATACGATAAATAAAAGATTAAACGAATTATCTCAATATCGATTTCAAACTCATAATAATATAACTCAATACCATGGTCACTCCGGACCGTAAACATAACTCGGCACATAGGCCCCATAACTCAATACAAGTAACCAATTTCCATCTCAATTTCAATATCGATATTGTCAAATATTCCATTAAAAGAACTGCTCAACACTTAAAGTATAAGACTTTAAGCTACTCACCCACGAATCAAGGTCAAAGGAACTACGAATCAAACACAATACGGGCGCAAATACTCGTAGTAATATACAATGTCCAAGATCAAGATACCAATCCTTTATGCCTAAGTTAACAGATTAGTTTGCAACTTATCACTTTGGCCAAATAGGACAACTTGCGCACAAAATCTCCTTATAATCTTATAGCTAATTGTCATTAATTATTCAGCCATCATCATATGGTCAATGCAGAATACCACCTCAAGCTCCTTTGCATTTAAGCATTAAAAATTCCGTTGTTTTCAATCCCACCTACACGAACTCCAATTTGCGTTACCATAGTCAAACCGCAAACCCTCAAATAATACAACCCATCTCACAAAGTTAAAATTAAGAGTAGAAAACATAAATTACTAATACGCATAATATTACACCGCATCAATTAATTATTATTATCATCCAAGGACAAATAATTGCATATATACACACAACCCTAAACAATAATATTAATAATAGAATCGGTATAATCGTGTTACCTTAAATTGAAATTAAGATTGATAGTAGGCAACCCTCAAAAATTGACACACGGATGCAGAAACGGTTTTGGGTCAACTGAACTGGTAGGATCGAGGTCGAAAGATAAAGCAGAGTATTTACAGTGGGCATAGCTCGGTCTGAAGAGATTAAAGAGAAAACGCGTGTAGTAGAAAGATATGATAATAAATTGAGATGATGATGCCTTAAGGAATTAGCCTTTATAAAATAAAGTTTCTAGATGGTAACTCTGTGAACAATTGGGAAAATTGACCAAAGGAAAATTTAGGGGAGAAGGTGAAGGGACCACGGCTAAATAGAATACAATGCTAGGTTTTTAGAAGCAAATCAAACGATTTCGTCCTTTTATAAATTACTCCGTATTACTCCGTATTTTTGTTTTTCCATAAAAAGTGCAATTAGAAAATTCATTTAATATAGTTATTAATTGAAAGTAAATAAAGATAAGTGAAAACCGTTAAATATTTGGGTTATTACAATCTTTCCCCCTTAAAAGAAACTTCGTCCTCGAAGAAGTTCGAGTTTGAAAATAAAAACAATTCAAAATTTGAGTGGTATTACATTCCACCTTCCTTAAAAACAAAGTTCGTCCTCGAACGTAAACTTTTCGAAAATGAATAAAATGACAAGGTAAAGTTTGGCCAATATAATGCAGTACGTGGTGAGGGTAGGAGCATATGAGGGGTTAGGCGGCATTAGGAGGAGACTTAGGATTAATGTTAGATTATATACAATGTAGGGTTTGATATATGTAGAATTGTAACCGTGATTATAAATAAGAAAAGAAGTTGGATTTCCGGCTTAACTAATGTTGTTAGGACTTTAAGATAGTAAAATAATATAAATAAATCAGTTTTTAATAAAAATAGCAATACCAGCTTACTGAAAATATTAAAAATATTAGGAGTATTACACTCTTTCTCCCTTAAAAGAAACTTCGTCCCCGAAGTTCGCCACCCCGTAACGATAACCAAACATCCACAAGCATAAGACAAACACAATTAGTCCATATACATAAGCTCTAAAACGCGAAGTGTTATATTCAATCCCCCTTAAGAAACTTTGTCCCCAAAGTTGAACATACGACAGAAGTATGTGGCACTTAAAGAACCACAACATTGACCGAATAATAACAAACAGAAGTATGTGACACTTAAAGAACCACAACATTGACCGAATAATAAAAAATTAAAACAGCAGACTCCATGCCTGGTCAATTCTCAGTCAGCCAATCATAACATACCACTTAGCCAGATCGTAAACCATCAAGATTTTACAATCCTATCCTCCTTAAAACATGGTTACGTCCCCTTAACCCCATTATAAAATTCCACATCCAATGTTCAAGAAGATTACTGAAACAATAGACACAATTCATCTGATAAGCTAATTACTCTATACTGGCAACTAGCATCCGACTTTTCAAGCAACAAAACACACTTGTCAATTTCATGCTACGTATTACACAAAATCAAGGTAACAAATACTTGGATGCTTTGACACCAAATTAACACATTTACATCAATGTAGACAATCAACTAACTCATAGTTCATACTTGACGAATTAAAATATTTCATATCAGTAATCATATCATAGAAGTAAAATCCATATTTCTGCAAATCAGGTTTAGAGAAAGACACTAAGTCAAAATTCAAGCAATGTAATAGCGTTTGTATACTTGAGACTACTTTACATAAAACTCACCGAAACAAACAAGATTATATTATCATATAACAAGATTCATACTCATATCATATGCCTACCGTTCATGCTACAGAATTCATATTAGAGTATTACATGGTTACATCACATAATTCATATTTGATTAAACTTTTATATGAAACTCACATAACTTACAATTTCAACAATCAAACATCATGCAACAACTTTCAAAATTCATAATTAAATAACCGCTTAGCTATTTCGCGAGCTATTATCGTTTTTAGGAAATATAATGAATTAACTAATCATAGGAAAGAGAATCAATTGCAAAGCTTAAGGAATTTATTTATAACAAATTTTACAACTCAGTTGGTCGGAACAAAAACTTTACAGCAATTAGACAGAAAATTGAGCAACTTGCAAAAATCACTATTAAATAACGACTCGTTAAGATTTTACGTGGCTTATCATTTTGAAAACGTGAATGAATATTCTAAACAATAGAGTTGGAATTATGCATAAACAATAAACACGTTTTAAATGGTTTCTTTTTCAAAAACATGGGTCGAAACAGAATCGTGCAAAGAACAATCGACCCCATTGTCAACTAAAATATTTATTTCTCTCAAAATATAATTCATATTAGCATGAAACTAAAAGCATTGAAAAGCTAAATCAGAATGTTATCACAAATAAAATTTTCACCATCATATAGAGAACACATTTTAAATGGCAGCCTGTACAAACAAATGGACAGATGCTCAATAATATTCCACAACCAATTCGCCCTCTGTAAGATAAATAAATGATAAAGGATTACTTAACTATTCCCGTTCCCAAAATAGAAGGTTACTAAAAATAGAAACTTCCTAACATGGAAAGTTTCCTTAAATGGAAACTTCCCCGATATAGCAGTTTTCCATTTTAACCAACCCGACTCAAAACCCGTCTCTAATTATATAAATGACTCGGGAATTAAATTAAATAACGAATACGATAAATAAAAGATTAAACGAATTATCTCAATATCGATTTCAAACTCATAATAATATAACTCAATACCATGGTCACTCCGGACCGTAAACATAACTCGGCACATAGGCCCCATAACTCAATACAAGTAACCAATTTCCATCTCAATTTCAATATCGATATTGTCAAATATTCCATTAAAAGAACTGCTCAACACTTAAAGTATAAGACTTTAAGCTACTCACTCACGAATCAAGGTCAAAGGAACTACGAATCAAACACAATACGGGCGCAAATACTCGTAGTAATATACAATGTCCAAGATCAAGATACCAATCCTTTATGCCTAAGTTAACAGATTAGTTTGCAACTTATCACTTTGGCTAAATAGGACAACTTGCGCACAAAATCTCCTTATAATCTTATAGCTAATTGTCATTAATTATTCAGCCATCATCATATGGTCAATGCAGAATACCACCTCAAGCTCCTTTGCATTTAAGCATTAAAAATTCCGTTGTTTTCAATCCCACCTACACGAACTCCAATTTGTGTTACCATAGTCAAACCGCAAACCCTCAAATAATACAACCCATCTCACAAAGTTAAAATTAAGAGTAGAAAACATAAATTACTAATACGCATAATATTACACCGCATCAATTAATTATTATTATCATCCAAGGACAAATAATTGCACATATACACACAACCCCAAACAATAATATTAATAATAGGATCGGTAGAATCGTGTTACCTTAAATTGAAATTAAGATTGATAGTAGGCAACCCTCAAAAATTGACACACGGATGCAGAAACGGTTTTGGGTCAACTGAACTGGTAGGATCGAGGTCGAAAGATAAAGCAGAGTATTTACAGTGGGCATAGCTCGGTCTGAAGAGATTAAAGAGAAAACGCGTGTAGTAGAAAGATATGATAATAAATTGAGATGATGATGCCTTAAGGAATTAGCCTTTATAAAATAAAGTTGCTAGATGGTAACTCCGTGAACAATTGGGAAAATTGACCAAAGGCAAATTTAGGAGAGAAGATGAAGGGACCACGGCTAAATAGAATACAATGCTAGGTTTTTAGAAGCAAATCAAACGATTTCGTCCTTTTATAAATTACTCCGTATTACTCCGTATTTTTGTTTTTCCATAAAAAGTGCAATTAGAAAATTCATTTAATATAGTTATTAATTGAAAGTAAATAAAGATAAGTGAAAACCTTTAAATATTTGGGTTATTACAATCTTTCCCCCTTAAAAGAAACTTCGTCCTCGAAGTTCGAGTTTGAAAATAAAAACAATTCAAAATTTGAGTGGTATTACAGCAAGGATTCATAGGCTCGCATTTCATCTAACATAACATGTGCATAAGTTGAGATCACAACCAGCAAGCAAATAAATTATGAAAACATATTAAATTAAGCATGAATCATCTCCCATGTTGGTTTCCCCTAATTACTCATTAACCCTAGTTAAGGAAACTACTCACTCATCATCAAGTTTAACATGTTAACAAGGTTGTCAATCATATTAACAAAGCAAAACATGATGAATAAATGAAAGTGATTAACAATAATTAAAAAGGGATTAAGAGAATTATACCTAATAATGATTCCAAAATAAAGCAAAGAATAATAGAAGTACTTGATGATTGATGGAAGGTTGTCAATCTCCCAATAAACCCAAATAGTCTTCAATTACCCAAAATAAAAGATGAACAAAAGAGAAATTAAGGAGACGAGATTTATATTAAGACTTGATTAGAAGTAGATTACAAGATTAAAGAGAGATTAGAATGATATAAACTACACTAAAGATTGATAAGAAGAACATGCTCATCTAATTAGACTAATGGGGTATTTATAGTGGGGGTTAGCTGCACAAATTAGGGTTTACTAAGGGCTTAAATGACGATTAAGTCCTTGAGGAATCACTCCTCTCTGAAGAGATGCGAGTCTCCTTTTTGCTAGTCTTCCTAAAATATGCGCATCTTCAATGGAGGGAAGAAGAGGACGTGTGGGCCTGTAATACAATCCGGGTGTCCAAGGGTCGGGACGAGCGGATTGTCAGGTGGCTGTACGAGCGGCCTACTTGCCTGGACGAGCGGATTCTGGCAGTCTTGGACGGGCGTCTGGGAAGCTTGGACGAGCTTCCTGGGAAGCTTCTGGACGGGCGTCCTGCCTTGTTGGACGAGCGGATCTCGTCCCAGCCTTTCTTTTCTTCTTTTCTTCTTCTAATAATCCTCCGGGATTTTGTCGGGATGCAAGGATCTTCTTCATCATTGCCCATCTACTACAATATGTACAAAGGCCTTCTAGTCTTGTCTTCTCTTGGATGCTTGGTCATTAGATTCGATCAATTTAGCTCTATTTTGCCATAAAAATGCAAGGTTTGCACTCCTCTCCTACCAAGGAAACAAAACCTCAAAGAATATGCACAAAGGACTAAAGATAGTAAATGACCCAAATATGCACTAAAAAGCATAGGAACGAGGCTAATTCGGGGACTAAATGTGCTCAAATAATGGTCACATAAAATATCCCCAAACCGATCCTTTGCTCGTCCCGAGTAAAGAGGTGACAAAAACTAGGACCCTTATTTAAACTATCCTACTACTATAGCCGATATGAGACAATTAGCGGGTCTCACTGCGCCCCTTCAACTCACAACAAGACAACCATGAGGTAGGATGCCTTCTTGCAAGGCAAGGTGGGTCTTGCCAAAATGGCGACACATCCAATCATTAAAGCACACAAAACAAGTAATGGATGCATCTACAAAAGAATAGCCACTTTCCTCATCTAAGTGGCGGAAATTATCTAAAGGGGAAGCAATTCAAGGGTACACACTCCTTCATAGATATGGTTTCTTCAAACTACTAAGCCTAGAAGGATACCAATAAATCACCTCCAAGTTGTGTCAAGCTAGGGTACCTTTGTCCTCAATCGTTAAAATGCTTTTGTCAAGAGTAGACTCCCTTTGGTGTTAGAAACACTGGAGGATTGCGGAATTCCCCTTCTTGCCTAGACAAGAAGAAGGGTCGCCCCCTCTCTACCATGCACAAAAATGGATACGATGAAAAAGGGATCAATAGAATTTTGAGTTTCATGTGGGAGTTTTCTTTTGATGTTGTTATTCCCCCCAATTTCTTGTGGCATATAACATTTGAGAACACTTTCTTTTTACCATTTCTTTTTTATTTTTGGCATTTCAATACTTGACAACTTTTTCAACTTTTCTTTGCATTTCTTTTCGAACATTTTCAAAGCCACCCCATATGTAGGGAGGGTGCTTATATTTGAAGCTTTAGGAGTCTATTTTTGCCCCTCTTTCCATTTGATGCAATTTGCAAACTTTTTCAACTTTTCATTTCATTTCTTGAACTCAAATTTTTGAACAATTTCTTTTTGTGCCCATTCCCTTCAATGACAAAATGTGGTAGAACATGGATGAATGATGGTTGCATGGTTTCAAGGGTCACCTTGGAATAAACGGTAGCCAAGGAGTTATCACACCACAAGGCACTCTTGACTAGGCCTTAATCCATGGGTCAAAGGATACTAGCATGACACATCCTAGGGTATTTTACGAGTATTCTAACAAGCAAAGTCTTAAGAAGAAAAAGCATCTACTAGGGCCTATATACGCTTGTCAAGCTTCCCAAGTAGACGGTTTCACAAAATTTTTCTAACATGCAACTACATGCCATGATGCAACTAATATTTATACATCCTAATGCACATGCTTCTACCAACTAATATGTCATATAATCTAGATGCAATCCTATAATCACATTGTTTATACCGCATCAATCAAAACAAAGCCACATAGTCATTAACATAAAGAGGAAAAAGGAGATTGGAAAGATCATACCATGTGGTCTTCAATATCCTCATATCTCGGATGTGGCGTAGTCAATCAATGTGAACAACGATGAACAAACACAATATATATACAAAATTATTCTATAAAGGAAATAAACATGTTTTTGTTTTTTCAATTTTTCAAAATTTTATGGTTTTTATGAAATTTTTTTTTGATTTTTTTGGATTTATGAATAAAAGTCAAGTTAGAATTTCCCATCCCCACACTAGTATGGGCATTGTCCTCAATGGCCAATATGATAGGAAATTATGCAAGTATGATGCATGATTTCTATGCTAAATGCAAATTATACTAAGCTACATTACATGATGCATGTGTTTTTGTTATGGCGGAGAGCATAATTTAAATTAGCTCCCACTGCATATGCATGGACTTCCCCAAACAAAAATAGACATTATTTCTAACGTCTTGAATTTCGGGGTAGTTCATGCACATGGAATGCAATGCATGAAACTACAAATTTTGTCATTTTGGATTTTACAAGTGGGAACAATAAAAAGAACACCTTAATGAAGCCATGGTGTTAGTCCTCCAATGTTGCTAGGACTCCACAAACAAATGATCAAGATAAAATATAAACAAGGGAAGTAGACAAACCATAATGGAGGTGTAAGAGTGTAGGAGCCTCCAAAGTTTGTTAATCTTCACCCATTGTATCACCATCATCATCATTCTCCTCTCTTGAGGTATCATCAACCTCCATAGATGTGGAAGCATGTCCACTCTCACTTTCACTTCCTTGCTCTTCCTCTTCTTGAGCTTCTTCTTGTTGAACCTCCAACCTTGCCTCATGGACTACCAATGCCTTTGACAATTGTTTTTCTTGAAGAGCTAGCTGCCTTTGGGAAAGTGCCTTCTTTGGGGGTGCCTTGTTGCCTCCTTTAGTTCTTGCCATTCTTGATTACACCAAAGAAATATTGAAATCTCCAATTTTTAGTTATGCCCAAATCGATTTAAGATGAAAGAATGTTGCTTTGTATCTTAAAAATCGACTCAAAGGTTGAAGATTTTGGTGTTTGAATCAATTGTTGTTACAAAAGGAGTGATTAATTTTTGTTGTGAGGAAGTTTGGATTTGATTTTGTTGAATTTGGTTGTGGAAATTTGGTTTTGTTGATGTAGAGGATGAGGGTTTTTGGGTAGTGGGTAGTGGGTAGTGTTTGAATGTAGAATAAATGAAAATGAATGAGGGAAGGGGGTTTAAAAGACCCGTTATGTTTGAAACAGCAGCAGGGGACGAGCGGACCAAGGACCTGGACGCTCGGATTCTTCGTGTTTTGCCTCAGGAAAAGACGCCATAGGACGAGCGTCTTTCAGCAAAGATGGGCTGATTTTTCAATTTGAGACGAGCGTCTTCCTGGACGGACGCTCGGATTCTGTTACAGGGGAAAATTTTAAATTTCAGCAGCAAAAGACGAGCGTCTTTGTGGGAAGACGAGCGTCCAAAATCAGACGAGCGGATTCTCAATTGGGACACTCGGATTATGTTACAGACCAGTTTTTTGAATTCTGCAGCTCTGCCAGACGAGCGGATTGTATCTTAGACGCCCGGATTCCTTGATGACGAGCGGATTCTCTTTTTGGACGCTCGGATTCCTCCTTGACCACACGGATTCAGGTCCATCCGTGGGTGCTACATAACCCATGTCATTTTCGTTCTTTAATTCTCGTGTTCTTCATTGTGGGGGCACTACAAAGGCATGAATAGCCTAGGCAATTGCTATCCCCACACCAAGTCAAAGCACTACACATCAATAAAATTATAAGTCCCTCCCTCACTTCTCTCAAAATGATGAATATCTTGATCAAGGCATAAAAACATAAATCAAAAAATGACAAAAATTGCAATGTAATAATTGAAATGCAAGTTAGAGAGTTAGAATATTTACAAATGGTGGTTTAGGGAGGACTCCACCAAACTCTCATCCAATGTGAGATGTCAAGGGGGCATGTTCAAGGTGTTGTTGATGTTACTCAACACCTTGAAGAAGTAGTCGAAAGCTTGTTCATTATCATGATAGAGGTCCTCAATAGATTTTTGCACTTGTTGTTCTCCTTGATGGTCTTGATTCATAGCATTACCAATGTAGGGATTGAATATCCCTTTAAAATCATCGTGCCAAAGACCGCAAACTTCGTCTACTTGATCATTAAAAATTTCTTGAGTTGATAGAGACAACTCTCCTTCTTTTTTGTTTTGGCCAATAAGGCCATCCTCTTCATTTGTCATGGGTGAGCTTTTCAAGCTCTCTTTGTTGCTATTCCCTTGCTCATTGAATGAAGCATCATCAATTTTCTTTTTTCATTGGAATTCCGACTTCTTCCTATCATCCTTCCGGCTATAATGATCAACCATAAAGCATGGCTCATGCAATCAGGGAGCTCTCATGGTCTTGTCAAGGTTGAAAGTTATGGTCTCATCTCCTACTTCTAGAGTAAGCTCTCCATGCTTCACATCTATCACCGCACCCGCGGTGTGCAAGAAAGGTCTTCCTAGGATGATCGGAATATTGGAGTCTTCTTCCATGTCAACAATGACAAAGTCCACCGGGATGAAGAATTTGCCAATTCTCACAGGAACATCTTCCCATATCCCTAATGGTGTCTTCGTCGATCTATCGGCCATTTGGAGTGTGATGTTGGTACATTTAAGCTCTCCCATCCCTAGTCTTTTACTAACCGAATATGGCATAACACTCACGCTTGCTCCTAGATCACACAAAGCCTTGTTGATCGTGGTGTCGCCAATGGTACACGGTATTGAGAAGCTTCCCGGATCTTTATGTTTCGGAGGTGAACTCCCTTGAAGGATTGCACTACTCACCTTAGTGAAGGCGATAGTTTCAAGTTTCCGGATCGACTTCTTTTTCATAAGGATGTCCTTCATGTACTTTGCATAGGCCGGCACGTGATTGATTAATTCCGTGAAAGGAATCGAGACTTCTAAATTCTTCACAATTTCCATGAATTTTCCAAAGTTGATCATCAAACTTTGGCTTAGCTTGACGACTCGGGAATGGAAGTCTAATCACAATGGGATCCTTCTCCTTGGCCTTTTATTCACTTTTCTTTGAAACTTCTTCTTTTGTTGGTTCATCTTCCTTAGAGTTTTGCACAACTCCTTCTTTGTCACTAGCTTCCACAATTTCATCCTCAGCTTGCTTCTTTAGTCCTTCATATCTCGTAACACTCCTCAAGTGAATGGCACTAACCGTTTCATGTTTTGGGGGATTACCTTGAGGTGGTAATTGCCCCTTTTGTCTTTGAGAGTTTGAAGATGCTATTTGAGTCAATTGAGTTTCCAACATTTTTGTGTGGGCTAGGATGTTGTTGATGTTGATGTCTTTTGCTTGACTATCTTTTTGCATTTGAGTGAAAAATTCTTGTTGATTCTTTTGCATTTGTAGGACCGCTTTTTGAACATCAAAACCTTGGTCATTTTGTTGATTGTATGGAGTTTGATTTTGATAACCTTGGTTTTGGTTGTAAAAGGGTCTTTGATTTTGGTTTCTCATGGGAGGTGGGGTGAATGTTGGTTGAGGGTTTTGAAAATTTTGGCTTTTGTATGAGAGATTTGAGTGGAATTTGGTGTTTTCATTGTAATAGTTGGAATAAGGGGTACCACTCTTGTATGCTTGAAAAGCATTCACTTGCTCATTTGTTCCCCTACATTCACTTTGGTCATGTCCCAAAGTTCCACAATTCTCACATATCCCACTTGGGATTGATGAAGATGCCACCATGGCATTAACATGTTGCTTTCATGATTTTGAGGCTTCTTCAAGCTTAGCCATAGCCTTTTTGAATTTCAAGTTCATAGTATCGATATGAGCACTAAGTTGAGCACCCAATTGAGTAATAGACTCCACTTCATGCTTTCGTCCTCTAGCTATCCTTGCGAGGTCTACTATATTGTGAATTATGGACCACCATTTCCTCAATCTTGTTCCAAGTTTGATTATCGTCAACTTCGGTGAACATACCATTTGATCCGATATTGAGAATGTTTTTTGAGTCTTCATAAAGACCGTTCCAAAATTGTTGGACCAAGAACCACTCGCTCCCAAGCTTCATACAAAGATTCTTCATCCCTTTGCTTAAAACCCGTAATTTGAGCTCTTAGCATGTTTGTCTTTTCCGGAGGGTAGAATTTTTTGTAGAAAGCTAGAGCCAACTTTTTCCAAGAGTCAATTCCAAGAGTAGCCTTATCAAGGCTCTTCAACAATTGTTTCGCGGTACCAATTAGAGAAAAAGGAAATAAGACCCATCGAATTTGGTCTTGAGTTACTCCGGTTTGTGAAATCGCATCACAATGGTCACAAAAAGCCTCCATGTGAGAGTGAGGGTCCTCACTAGGCATTCCCGCAAATTGGCTTCTTTCGACTAATTGGATAAATGCGGATTTAGCAATGAAATTTCCGGTTAAGTGTTGTGGTGTGGGAGTTCTATTGGGTAGGTTCTCCTCGGTTGGTACGGAATGTGATGAAAATTTAGGCATTGTGGGTTGATTTTGTGGTTGATTTTGTGTTGGGTTCTCCTCACCTTCTCTTGCAAAAGGGTTGATGAACTCAATAGTATTTGGTTGAATTTATACAACCTCACTAATACCTCTCAAAGTATTTCTAGCTAGTCTTCTATTGTTGTCAAAGTCCTTTCAATTTCGTGATCAATGGGTAACAAGTTACCTTGTGATCTTCTAGACATGCAAAATATCAAACAACTTGAAAACAATTAGAACAAACCTTGAGGAGTTTTACTTCCCCAAGGCAAAGAAAGACACAACTAATAACAATAAAAGAAAATCAAATCAAGTTAACACCGTCCCCGGCAACGGCGCCATTTTTGGTCGCGCTCACTTGGAGCTTAATTTTCGGTTACTTGTCGTTAGGAGCACCTAGACCAAAACAATATTTATAACTTCACAAACAACTCTACTATTAGTAAAGAGGCAAGTAAAGGTCGGATCCCAAGGGACGGGTATCGATGTAGGATTTTCGATTGCAAGTAGCGGTTTCTAGGGGTGTCACAATTTGGGTTGAGATAAGAAGATCACTAAACTAAATAGCAATAAAAGTAAACAAGCAAGATGATTAAGATGATATGTAAAAAATTGATTAAAAGCACTAGGGTGTCATGGGGTCATAGGGGATTCATGGGAATTGATCATACAAACATATTCTCAAATTATAATCAAGAAATTATTGTTATGATAGATCGAGTTGGTTTATATCTTACAATCCTAGGAAGGTTTGGGTACCGGAGCCGAATCGATTCGATTGTACAACACCTACAAGTCGACTTAATCCTCCCTACTCAACTATATGCATGGTCTAATGAGACTCGAGTTGGTTTATGTCTTACAAGTCTCATTGAAAAGGTAAGTGATGGGTAAAAAAATGCAAGGATTCATAGGCTCACATTTCATCAAACATAACATGTGCATAAGTTGAGATCACAACAAGCATGCAAATAAATTATGAAAACATATTAAATTAAGCATGAATCATCCCCCATGTTGGTTTCCCCTAATTACCCATTAACCCTAGTTAAGGAAACTACTCACTCATTATCAAGTTTAACATGTTAACAAGGTTGTCAATCATATTAACAAAGCAAAACATGATGAATAAATGAAAGTGATTAACAATAATTAAAAAGGGATTAAGAGAATTATACCTAATAATGATTCCAAAATAAAACGAAGAATAATAGAAGTACTTGATGATTGATGGAAGGTTGTCAATCTCCCAATAAACCCAAATAGTCTTCAATTACCCAAAATAAAAAATGAACAAAAGAGAAATTAAGGAGATGAGATTTATATTAAGACTTGATTAGAAGTTGATTACAAGATTAAAGAGAGATTAGAATGATATAAACTACACTAAAGATTAATAAGAAGAACATGCTCATCTAATTAGACTAATGGGGTATTTATAGTGGGGGTTAGGTGCACAAATTAGGGTTTACTAAGGGCTTAAATGACGATTAAGTCCTTGAGGAATTGCTCCTCTCTGAAGAGATGCGAGTCTCCTTTTTGCTAGTCTTCTGAAAATATGCGCATATTCAATGGAGGGAAGAAGAGGACGTGTGGGCCTGTAACATAATCCGGGCGTCCAAGGGTCGGGACGAGCGGATTGTCAGGTGGCTGGACGAGCGGCCTGCTGGCCTGGACGACCGAATTCTGGCAGTCTTGGACGGGCGTCTGGGAAGCTTGGACGAGCGTCCTGGGAAGCTTCTGGACGGGAGTCCTGCCTTGTTGGACGAGCGGATCTCGTCCCAGCCTTTCTTTTCTTCTTTTCTTCTTCTAATAATCCTCGGGGATTTTGTCGGGATGCAAGGATCTTCTTCATCATTGCCCATCTACTACGATATGTACAAAGGCCTTCTAGTCTTGTCTTCTCTTGGATGTTTGGTCATTAGATTCGATCAATTTAGCTCTATTTTGCCATGAAAATGCAAGGTTTGCACTCCTCTCCTACCAAGGAAACAAAACCTCAATGAATATGCAAAACAAAGGACTAAAGATAGTAAATGACCCAAATATGCACTAAAAAGCATAGGAACGAGGCTAATTCGAGGACTAAATGTGCTCAAATAATGGTCACATCACTTATGCATATCTTCTATGGCCATCTTGATTTGGTTGTATCCTGCGTATCCATTCATGAAGGACAATAGCGCGTGATCTGCCGTATTATCCACCAATATGTCGATATGTGGTAGAGGAAAGTCATCTTTAGGACTTGCTTTGTTTAAGTCTCTAAAATCAACACAACCACGAATTCTCCCATCCTTTTTGGGTATGGGTACTATGTTAGCTACCTAGTCTGAGTACTCGGAAACTTTGATGAACCCGGCTTTGAATTGCTTATCGACTTCTTCCTTGATCTTAAGAGCCCATTCTGTCCTCATTCGACGAAGCTTCTGTTTTACGGGTTTGAAACCGGGTTTAATTGGGATTCTATGCTCTGCGATGTCCCTGTCAATCCCTGGCATGTCTTTGTAGGACCAAGCAAAAATGTCTTTGAACTCGTGTAGGAGGTCTATGAAACTGGCCCTTTCAATAGAGCTCAAGGTCGTCCCTATCCTAAGTTCTTGGGTTTCTAGTTCGGTTCCTACATTGATGGGTTCAGTGTTCTCTATTACTGGTCCCCCTTCCCCCTCTTGTAGTATTTCCTTGGCTATGTAGGGAGGTATCTCGATTAAGTCTGGGTCTGGGTCATCCTCAGTATCATCGTAAACAGAATTGCATTCAAGATAACACAAAGAGTAAGCAGAACCTGATTTATTCATATTAAAGTTTGAGAAAAGTTTAAACAAAGAAGCCATCTGATCTGTAGTCAGTGGCGGTAAAAGGACAGCCGTTGGGACATTTCCCGAACTACTGTTGCTACTTGATGCTAGGCTAGGAGAAACAAGGGGAATGGGAATGACGACAGGAGGAGACTCTCTAGGAACTTCTCTAGACTCTGACTCTGACTCCGAATCTGACTCTGACTCAAATTCATCGTCTTCTGGTTCTCCTTTGAACATCTCTCCTTCTCCAGTGGTGAGCTTGAAGAGTCTTCCTTGGTTGTTTGTCCACTTGATTGATTTTCTCCATCCTTTCTGATGATTGGTGTTGGTTTCTGTGATTAGCGCGTTAGGGTTGAAGTGATTATCTTGAAGTATCATGGTAATGATCTCATCTATGATGCTTTCGGCGCTTTTGATTAAGGGAAGATCTTGGAGGTAGACATCTTCCTCGCTATCTGTCCATATCCCATTGATTACCTCCTCCTTTGGGGAGATAAGATGTGAGCAATCTAAGATAGATTCGTCACTTGTGATCATCAGAACTCCAAGAGGATTTTGAGTGTTGTTGGGCTTACCTCCAGGCGGTATTGGTAGGCGACCATCTTCAATCATGTCTTGAAGCACATTTTTCAATTTGTAGCATTTTTCTGTATCATGTCCCTTACCCCTATGATATTCGCAGTATAAATTCTCGTCCCAGAACTTGGATTTCTTTTCTGGTTCAGGTGTAGGGCCTATGGGTTGAAGCTTACCTTGTTTCATTAGCCTTTTTAGAGCATTGGAGTATGTTTCCCCAAGATTTGTGAATTCCCTTGGCGGGGTACTCTTCTTAGATGGCTCGAGAAGGTTAACTTCATCAGTCTTGCTAGTAGAGCCGTAAGAACGACTTGTTGAGCCTTGATATCCACGACCTACTGTTTTGGACAAGAGTCCTTTACGGATGTCATATTTGATCCTTGTTCCTAGTACGGTTAAGTCTTTGAAGGTCTTGATATTTTGGTACCTCAAATGGCTTGTATAGATGGGCTTTAGGTTGTCCACGAATTTCTCCATGAGGGTAGCTTCATCTGAACGTTCAACAAGTTGGGTACTATTCTTCCTCCACCTACTTAGGAAGTCGGTGAAACCTTCTTTGTCATGTTGGGTAAGAACCTCTAAAGTGCGCATGTTGACTTGGATTTCAGCATTATCCGCATATTGCTTGGCAAACTCAATTGCGGCATTGTCCCAGGTAGCGATTTTCTTATGCTCAAGAGAATAGAACCATTGTCTTGGGATGGTGTCTAGAGATGAAGGAAAGATCCTTAAGAACATCTCGGGTTTAATGCCTTTGATAGACATGTAATCCTTGAAAGCACGGATATGGTTTAGAGGGTTTTCATGCCCCTTGAATTTAGGGATATCCGTCATGTTGAAGTTGGTTGGCAACTTGGAGCTCACGGCCTCATATTTGAGATTATTTTCCCTATAAATGTCATCTCCTTTGAGATACATCAATTGTTCCTCCAAGTATTGGAGTCGTTTCTCGGCTGCAGTCATACCTACGGGAGGGTTTTCGTCCCCGAAGTTATTCACGAATTCATCAGACACTTCACTTTCTCGAGGAGGCATCCTCGTTTCCACGGTATATATTCGGCCTTTGATTGTGTCGAGGCGATCATACACTTGATCTTGGGTGACTTGGAGACGAGCTAGTGTGGCTAGGATTTGATCATTACCATTCGGAGGTTGGTTGTTGCTTATTTCGCTTGTGCCAGGCATCTTGAAAACTGTATAAGAGATCGACGACGAATCAAAACACGATCGACCATTCTAGCACACTTACTCAAAGAAATGTTTTGACTTGTGAAGTGGGTGCGTGCCACTTGTGTCAAGTGAATTTTCAAGGAAAGACAAAGTTTGAAAAATGTTGGTCCTAGTCAACTGTAGTGTAGTTGTAGGAGTGGACTCAAAGTGAGGTTTTGAAATGGGCTTTGAGGCCCAAATTTTGACTCGACAATTGGACAGAGTTTCGACTGGTTTTGCGCTAATATTGGGCCTATGTTTCGAAAATTTTGCATTTTAAAATGGATTTTGATTTTACAAAAAATCGTCATGGTTTTGTTTAGAAATGGTGATCACATATGGTACAAGCATTCATACAAGCATTATAAGGGGATGCTGCGTGCATTTAAAAGTGTTTTGGTTTAAAGGTTGGGTTGCCATACCGAACAATCAAACCCAAAGTCTTTGGAGAGGCTCGTACCAAACAAGAGTAAGGCCGATTCCTAGTCCATTTCCTCAAACAGTGAAAGTCCTTGATACAAACAAGAGTAAGTACCATGGTATGGATGACGTCAATCGCTATTCATCCTTAGGCCCAAATAAGAATTAGGACCGTTTAGACGGGACGATTGGTCGAATGGGTTGGGTTGGGCCTAGGAAGGCCAAAATAAACGATCTAGGAAGACCGAGTTATGAAAACCGACAATTGTCTTGTATAAACTATTCCCTAACCTTGTTCAAGTTTCACTCTTTTGGCTACACGTAATTGTATTATCCCCAGCGGAGTCGCCAAACTGTGGACGCGGGCCCACGGGGGCGAAAAGCGAAGCAAGCTTTTCTTTGTGTTTGTTTGCATTTGTGGAGTCGCCACCAATTTATTGTGGAAAATTGGAAACCGTTCGAATACCTCGTGTCATGTCAAGACACAAAGTAGTGACATGAACACTAAGCACTCGTTACCCTTAGCATTCTATGTCTATAATGACTCTCGTGGATGCCAATGAACACGAATGTTCACAGAGATCTGGAGTAAGGGATGAGGGTACATATTAGGAAGCTGTTTTGATCGAACACCTAATCCCGCCCGCCTCGATAGCGGCCTCTACTAATGATTAGGGAAATTGTCTATACTCGATATATTGTCGATTATATGCATGCAATGCAACATCCAACGTTTTAATCCTAACATGTGAGAATTAGACTAAGTCGGTTATCAATTAACATAGCATACAATTAATGTCAAGGTAGAAATTTAAGTTGATTACATGTGAAGGCCTAAAAGCAATATGATTAAAGAAATACAATAAAAATACAATGAAGAAAATACAATAATTACATCGGATTTATTGATTTATGTCGAAAATACATTTAAAACGGATGGTTTTAGAAAAGAAAGAATAAACAAATAAACTAACAAATTAAGGGTGATAATACGAGTAATAGTTAATTAGATACGTAATTAATAAACTAGGTCAAAGCAAAAATGGAAATTCAGAGACAGAACTCAACCAGGAACAGGCGCAGTAGAGCAGCGTCCCTTGGAAGAGGGGCAGCAGTCGCTGCGTCTGTTCCTTAGCTCAGTTCTGGCTGTGAAGCCAGAATCGCAAATTGTTAATGTTCGTTGGTTAATTTTAATGCTTGATTATATTATTTGACTCGGATGGATGTGATTTAACATGTTATTTACATATGATTAAGTCATAAAAACAATAAAACATGAACGAAATTAATTAGAACGAATATTTACAAGATTAATAGGATTATTTACAAGCACAAATTAATTAGGTTGAACAAGATATTAATGACGAATTAATAATGGTGACGATATCAAACAGATGGAAATATGTCAATGATGAATTTCAGAGACTCAATATGGATGAATCGAACCTCTAAAACCCGAATTGATTTTAATGACGAAAACCCGCAAATATGGATTATAAGGGATTTAAGTCGGGATTTGAAAGATGAATTAATTAATGATGATGAAAGATTAATGAATTACAGGTTAAAATTATCATGCTTTAATTGTCGTGTTAAAGAACAATGAACAATTGAAAAGAAAGCGAAAAACAAAAGGACGAACAAAAGGCGAAGGAAGAAGAAAGGAAGCAGGAACTGCGGCAGCCTCACGAAGAGGCACAGCAGGTGCTGCGTTCCTTCGAAGAGGCGCATCAGTTGCTGCGTCCTTTCTCGACGGTTGTCTTCTGATAATCCGTAAAAAGGGTTTGAAACAATGTTTTATAAATCGGTTTTAAACATATTTTCGACATAAATTTTACATTAATGATTACAAAAATAAAGAACAATAAACAAAAGAAGGATTTACACCCTCAAACTTACATGTTTGACGAAACGAGATTGACTAAGTTAACGTTTAGTGATTCTCGACTCGAATGTACGACGAAAGTGCCCTCTAGGAGGAAATAAACATATTGATTAAAGTTGATTGATGTGGAGTTGGTCAAATTGGTCGGTTATGCAAAACGAGGCTGGTACTCAGAAATATCCGAGCATACGTGGTCGAAAGTTCAAGCACGTAGACGCCAAAAAGTAAGAACGTGGTCTAGAATGCAAAGGGAGGAGAGAAGGGCGGACACTCGCGTGAGAAATATGTGAGACCGAAGGTCTCTATTTATACTAATCACACGGAGGAAGTAGGGTTTTCGGAGAAACTTTGGAAGTGAATCTCGAAATGATATGAAAAGATACGAAAAATACGCAGAAAAGGACTTGGGAAGAGGCGCAGCAGGCACTGCGTCTCTTGGAAGAGGCGCAGCACCTGCTGCGTCCTTTCCCAAGTGGTTTCCTCCTGCGGAAGAAAAATTTCCGCGTTTTGTTTATGGAATAACGGATTAATCTTGTTTTCCTTAATATTTTGTGTGAATATTACGGGAAATACTTGACCAAAGATTAAAAGATTGGAAAATATGGAATAGAAATATCCGGAACATTACAGAACATTTTGACTCGGCATTTTAACGGTTATTAGAAAATGAAGACGGTTTTTTTGACCCGGACTCCAAATGTACCCTAATTACTGCCAAAACGACCGTATCGGCGCGTAGATGACAATTAAGAGGTACACACAAGTGTTTGAGCGATCACTTGACGATAAACTTACGATCTGTCATAAATCATTCCGTGTACTAAACATGCGGCCCAATCATCACCAGGTGGTTTGCGGGAGGTGCAGAAATGAGGTATCTACAATTACAAATATGAAATGAAAATAAAAGGGGATGAAGAGACCAAACACGGTGAGATTTAGGCTAAGAGGGGCTTTAGGCGCGAGCTTGGTTGCTATACAAGCAGTCGTTGCCTCAACCAAGAATCCGGTTTTGGCTCATTTATCCTATATTTGGACCATGTTATGCATATTTTAGCATGTTATAGTCATAAATCAAATGAAAGACATGATAGAAGAGAATTTTACACCCTCATGCTTACATGCTAGGCTTGAGACGAGAAATCGACGAAAGTGTATTAACATGTTTGGTCGAAAAACTCGGTTTGAAAACCGTTTTAGCAATGTAAAAGAGTGTTTTAAGTTTAGTGATAGTGTAATGGTCGAGATGGTCGGTCAAGTGATATAATGCATGATGACGGTACCAAACAATGTGTAAGGCTTGTGTTTTCGATCTGTAGGTCGGAAACACGTGTCGGTTTGTGACTTGAAAAGTCGAGTCTAGAATTTTAAGGGAGATGTGAGGGGGCGGACACTCGCGTAACTCTCAAATGGCGGCATTTGAGGGGTATTTATAGAAAAATGGGTGGTTGTGTGCGTTTTGAGCGACGTGTGCGCATGGGCTGATCGAAGAGGCGCAAGCCATTTCGCGGGTCTTCGAGGTGTCTTGTCACTATCACGCAAGTGCAATCATGATTTGTTCTATTCTAGGTTTTGGATGAACTTTATTTGTACTTGACCATTAAAGATTCCGGAAAACCTTAACATGGAAGTCTTTGAAAAGTTTGTTTTTTGTGTTTGACTCGAATTGACTCGTTGTTGGAGTCAGGATTTGAATTTTTGAGTCGGTTTTTGGTCCGGTGTCGGTTTTGACTCTAACTAGTGTCATTGTGACCCTGTAGTCATACATTAAACACTCGAGGTACTTTTGAAAACTTTTGAAATGTTTTATTTTCGAAATCGTTTTAAGTATTCCAACGTATAGTTGTACAAAACTGTCGATCAAACGCTGCGATTCCTAATCATGTTGTAATCCGATAATCATCGGGTGTTTGTTGGAGACTCGATAGATACTGGACATCTACAGAGCCCCCACTTTGACTGAGGCTTAGAGAGGGCGAAAGTCAAAGTATGGCCCCTAGGTCAATCAAAGATTACAACCAGGAGACCGAAGCGACGTCGAGGCGGCTCGAAAGGATTCGGGTAAAGGACCTACCGTCGGGAAGGGCGACGGCAAGGCGACGCCAGGGTATGTGTAATACCCGTCCTTTTAGGGACCCGTTGACCAGCGTTGACCGACCTTGGGGGCAGGGAATATCCCTTAGTAATGCGTGCCAGAGTTACCTTATGCCTTGTTTGCCTTTGGATTTGAGTTGTACTCGATAGAGTAGAGGTTACTCGATCGAGTAGCTTGAGTACTCGATCGAGTAGGGGCCACTCGATCGAGTACGTTAGTTACTCGATCGTAGCGTCTTTCCAGCGAGGGTTTATAATCGTGTTTTGTTAAAACCGCAAATCATTTCCGCCTCATTCCTTCAGATCTATAGGTCGCCTCCCTCCTTTCCCTGCACCAAATACCTTCCATGGGAGCCTTTGAGGATGTTAGTGCCTTGGGGATGCGTTGCTCGAGTCGGGTAGCGGTCTTAACGCCGTTGTGAGATGCGTAGGTATGTCGTCGTCATCATCTTTGTCTTTATTGTTCTTTGTATGGTTGTAGAGGTAGTAATAGGCTTGTGTATGGTTTGTTTAGGGATGCTTACTTGGTTGATGTCGTATGGCTGATCGAGGAATTGCTGCTTTTGGTTAAAGGTAGGTTCACCTACTCAGTTTCTGTTGGTTGTTAGAGTGTCGGTTGTTATTGTTAATTGTTGTTGTCGTTGCAGTGGTTGTTGTTGTTGTCGTTGTGGTTGTCGTTGTTGTGCTACAGCTGTTTGTGACTGAATGTTTGTGGTACTCGAGGTGCGTCCTCGGCTGAGTGGAGTCACTTGCGGGAGTGGCTTCACGCCCTAGTTTCGCCCTCCGTGGAACCCGCCACGGGAGGGGATGTGCACATTAATGGGACAGGGTTTATCGCTCGGTATGATGAGCGGGGATTTGGTGGGTACGGCTGCGGTCCCCCACTGGCAGGGCTGGTCCAGTGGACAGTCGGTGACGGAGATTGCTTGGAGTGGTTGTGACCGTGTGTGTGATTGGTTGTGTTTGTAATATGTTGATGGTTCATTGTCGTGTCTTGCCTCAATTACTGACCTTCTGTGGCTGTCTTGTTTGTTTTGTTGTGTCTGCCGTGATCCCTTATGGTGAGCAGTCTGTCTTAGCAGGTGTGTCTTGGATGCTAGCTGGAGTTTTGGCTGGGATGAGTCTTCACGAGTTATGACAAGAAGTAGTGAATAGATGATGAGTTGTGTCTTTCTTTAGTAGTTGGTTGTAACGCTTGTAACATAACTGTAATTGTTCTTTTATTGAACTTTGATGATTACTTTCCTCGGGCAACCGAGATGGTAATACCTTTATATGCTAGGGAAGGTCTTGTTAAGGCTCCTTGGTATATGGGGGTGTTACAGTATGAGTCAAGGACCTGTCGTCGGAAATAGTTTAGAGTCTGTCGACTGTCCGTCTGTGTCGTTTAAAGTCCATTAGACTACGTATGAAGGCTCGCCAGCCATATGCATGAGTCATTCCTGAGGCATCTTCAGTATATGTCCTTTAGTCGTTTCTTGTTTGCGGACGAAGGCTCGCCGGCCGTAATGCGTATATGAAGGGGCTCGCCAGCCGCAATGTGTATATGAAGGGGCTCGCCATCCGCAGTGCGTATATGAAAGGGGCTCGCCAGCCGCAGTGCGTATATGAAGATGATCTCCAGCCGCACTGCGTATATAAAAGGGGCTCGTCTGCCGCACTGCGTATATGAAAGGGGCTCGCCAGCCGCGCTAAATGTGACGCATTTTGAGGTTCGCCAGCCGTGTCGTATGCCGATTAACTGACTGTAGGAAATAGCCGCGTCGGATTGGCCTATTTCGAGAAGTTATCTTAATTAGCGGGCTCCGCGAGGAAGCCTCCGATATCCTGTTGGAGAATTTGGGCGTTTGTGTTGAATGTTTGTGGTGTCGGAAAGGGATAGGTTTGTGAGCCTTGCCCCCGTGGTCGGCGGTGATTTCGAGTCTCTAAGAGAGATAGCGGTTTTTATTGCCGTTTGTTTTGTAGGAAAAGGACAGATGTGTACTCTATCGTCTGGTGGGTGCTTAGGGAGGACGATTTTTATTTCACCTTCCCATGATTCGAGATTCGTGAAGGGTAGCGAATTTCACCACCCGTTTTTGAAGGCTTGACGGTTTTTAATGCCGTTGTTGAAAGTTTTTGAAAATAGCGAATTTTGAATTTCTCCATTATTTTTGAAAGGTGACGGTTTTTATTGCCATCGTTGAAATTTTGAGAAAATAGCGAATTTGAATTTCACTATTTTTGTACAATGACAGTTTTTATTGCCGTCGTTGAAAACTTGATAAAATAGCGAATTTGATTTTCACTATTTTTGTAAAATGACGGTTTTTACAGCCGCCGTTATAATTTTGAAAATCGTTGAAATAGCGAATTTTGAATTTCGCTATTATTTTTGAAAAGTGACGGTTTTTATTGCCATCGTTGAAAATTTGAGAAAATAGCGAATTTGAATTTCGCTATTTTTGTAAAATGACGGTTTTTATTGTCGTCGTTGAAAACTTGGTAAAATAGCGAATTAGATTTTCACTATTTTTGTAAAATGACGATTTTTATTTCAGTCGTTGAAAATTTGAAATTTTTGTAAGAAATTTGGGCCAAAGCCCAAAATTTCGCTGAATGAATATGGGAGCACCTCATTGAGGCGCGAGCATAGTTGCGAAGGAAGGGAGCTTCCCTTTTTTCTGTAAAAAGACGCGAGAATGGGAAGCTCCCCATTCTCATCATCTTCTTCGTCATAAACACAAAAAAACCCAAGAAAGGTGCCATTTTTGACCTCGCTTCTTGCTTGTTTTTGTGCCCTTATCTTCATTTCATCTCAAGGTATGTAAATCCTCTTGAATCCATTTGAATTTGTTTGTCTTCTTGTTGATTGAATTAGGGCGAAACCCCAGATTTTCGAAAATTGAATTGGGCGTTTTTTATTAGCCCATTTTTGAGTGAAATTGATGATTGCATTAGGTTAGAAACCTGTTTAGGCATATAAGGTTGCTTTTAGTTTGCATTTTGGTCCCCGTTCCCGCTCCATATGCTTGAAAAACGTGAATGAGACGATAAAACCATCTTATTTCACAATGTCAAGTTTGTTTGCTTGAGTTGTGTTCCCCACTAGGTTGTATCGTAGTCGGGGAAGACCGTGTTTGCCATATGGAACCTTCGTTGGGTGTTGTGGGCGAAATTGGAAATTTTGCCTTTTTGCGACGGTCTTATGTGTGACGAAATAAGCATGTGTTTGAGCTCAAATTGAGTCAGTTTATCTTGAAATGGACCTTAATAATAGTTTAGGTCGCTTTGAGACGTGATTAAATCACGTTGTTTTGTTGTGGTCGAGTTTTAAAATTTTGTTTTTAACTTGTTTGTGCCCGGATTGGCATAAAGTAGCCTTTTGGAGCTGTGGAAAATACCCAATTGCGTCGGGAATTTTTGTTGTTTGTTTTGCAGGCCTTGAGATGTTGCATGATTTTTGAAGATTTTGTTGTTGTTTTGACTCGTCTTTTGCTTGAAAAGTAGGGCGAGTCGTTCTTGTGCGTTTTTGTGAAGTGTTTTTTTTTGTTGGGTTTGGGCGGGTTTGCCCAGGTTCTGTTTTGTCGGTTTTTTTTATTTGTCCATTTTGTGCCGTCGTAATGCCGAAATTTCAGCTGACGTTTTTGTTTTGTCCTGATTGTAGGGGAGTGTTTTGGGCCTACCGGGTCCGTTGTGGAGACCTTGGAGGTCTTGTTTGGGACCGGGTCGGTTAGTACTCTAGCTAGCGCACCTGAGGTGGTAGTAGAGGACGCTTCCGAGGAGGAGGAGCCCATCGATGAGGTTGTTAGGGCTGCGAGAGCCGCTGAGGTTCGTGAGGAGGCCGTTGTTGGGGCTGTTGGTGCTGAGGGAGCCACTAGGGCTCGGGAGGAGCATGTTGTCGAGGCTGCTGGTGCTAGGAGGGCTCAGACCGGGTCTGAGGCCGGTACCTCCAAGAGGAGTGTTAGTACCGTTAGGAGGAGGGGTCCTCCGCCCACTAGGCGAGAGCTTCATAACGTCATTAGGGTCGTCGAGAGGCCTCCTCTCCGTCGCGTGAAGTCCCGCGAGAGGAAAAGACGGAGGGTGGAGACGGTTGCGGACGACGCTTACGTTGCAGGTTGGGAGGCTAGGCGGGTTACAGCTCCGTAGGGGCTGAACCTGCGGGCGGCACCTGTTTGGGCTTAGGGTTTTGACGGTAGCCAGCTCTTGCTGCAACTAGACACCCACCTCTCCTACCGTGCACTCGAGGGCCTGGTAAGTTTGTCGCACTATTGAACTCTTGCTGTTTTTGTCATTTCAGACCAGAATAGGTATTCTGACGTTGTTCGTTTCCCAATTTCAGGAGATTGCTACCATGAGGACTTTCTCTGGCTTCTCGACTTACTTGGTTTTCGACGACGTTCTCCGGGCAGGTACGAGGGCGTTGAAAGAGAGGCCGGCTATGGGGCCGTTGGTATCTACTTGGCGTGATATTCATAAGGCTTTGATTAGGTCGAACCTGTGTCTTATCCGCGCCATGTTGGATCGTTACTGGGACACGACGTCGTCGTTCCACATGGCGTTTGGGGAGGTCGGTGCATGATATCGGGCCTCCCATGTGGCGAGACGCCTGTTGAGTTCTCGGAGACACCGGAGATAGTGTCTTCCCCTGCGGTTACGGGTTTGATCGGCAATGTTTTGCCCGCACCCTCTGACATCACTCCTTACCTAATCGCGAACTCGTATGTGAGGGATCACTTCAGGGGGAGAGCGGTAGGCTACGTTCCGGCGCCGTTGGCGAGTCCGGAGGCTGAGGCTGAGACTGAGGTTGACGCGCAGGAGGCGCGGTTGTGGTTGTGGTACTTCTTGGGTATCACGTACTTTGGTGACAAGGGTGAGCGCTTGTCGACCAAGGTACTTCCTCTTCTTGCTGACCTGGACACTTTGGGTCAGTTTGACTGGGTTACGCCGGCTTTGGCGAGTTTTACCAGGTACTTGCACATTGTGGTGCGTCCGGAGGTGATGGGGGATGGTAGTTCTCCCGCTTTGGTTGGTCTCGGCCTCATCTTGGAGGTACGAGCATTTTTTGTGTTTTTTTTTGTTGCGTTTGATTTTGATTTGTGGTTTGATTTTGGCAATTTTTTGAAAAATTGGCTGATTTGTGGTTCCTGTGTTTTGTTACAGGCTTGGTTGTACGCTTACTTCGTCCCTCTTGAAAGGATTCAATAACCCTCTAATTAAACTTTTTAACTATTGATCTAAATTTCTAATAAAATTAGATGTTAATCTAGTGCATGCATTGTTGGAAATCATTAATTCCATTACATTACATATTCATATATGAATTAATTTATTTAGTCATAAAATAAATGCTAGATCTTATGCATGCAAACTAAATAACAAGAGATGAGAAAAATCGTTTTCTCACCATAAAAAATTCGGCCAAGTGGGCACAAATGAAGGTCTCCTACCTTCACTTGTTCTTGAGCTAGAAAATACATTAGGATGATCATCCATGACTTCAAAATAGAAGCCCTCCAATAAGTAGCACCCAAGACTATCCCAAAATCTCACAAATAATATGTACTAGATATTTGTAATGTGGTTTACCTTAAAATTGATTACTAATACTCATATACTACTACTAGTATTATTAGTGATTGATTTGTACAGATTAGATTCATAAAAAATAATTTTTATGAAGAACAAGAGAGAGAGTGTTGTTTTTTATAAAACATGAGAGAAATGAATAATAATTGAGAAAAATCTCTCAATTGTGGCCTCACAAAACCGGTGGGTAGGGGAGGTTTTTAGGACCTTTTTTTTATCTTTTTTGTCTTCACAAGACTAATTTGTGTAAGCCTTTGTCATAGTCAAGCCACTATCAAATGTCATAGACAAATGAACAAGACAAATGAATAAGACAAAACTTCTAAAATTGCCCACCAATTTTCGGTTATCATGTGTAATATGGAGTCTATTTTATTTTTGTCAATTGTACAATTGTATGTCATGTGACATGTGACATGTCTTATGTCATGTTTTAATTTAAAATGTATATTTAACAAATTAAATATCATTTACAAATTAAATAAATCACATTTAACAAATTGACTAGTAATTCAAAATTACTTTCACATAAAATGGTCATTTAAATACTAGTTAGTATAATTCACAACATCTTGTAATTATAACTAACTTATCATTCTCATCTCGCGTGTTTCGCAAACACCGATTAATTTTAGCAATATAACTTCTTAAATTACTAAATAAAATCTTATTTAATCACATTATAATAAGATGTATTTTCTCTCTTATGATAATAATTTGTTCAATTTTAAGGAATTAATTAATCTGTATCGACATACAATTAATTAATCTTTTTCAATTAAGGGAATTGTCCTTTAGGTGTGACCTCGAGGGATCAACTGATCACCACCGTCGCACGACAGTAATGTCAAACTCTAGCCAGCCAATCATTACCGATATGTGTGGACCATTTGATTATATATGTAATGTATCATCCCTTTCGTATTCTTGTTATGAGATTTAAATATATGATCAATATGATCGACAATTGTGATCGCATTGTTGTCGGGGACACTTACTCCAACAATCTCCCACTTGTCCTCGACAAGTGTGCGCCACCAATTCTCTTGTCCTATTATTATCTCCCACTCAATGCAAGGTGTCTTTCGGGTCGTACTTGCTAGTGATCATATCGAGAGTGGTTTCCTCGATCTGGAAAATAACTGATTGACCGAAATTTTCTACCATAGAAACCTTCCGAGCGTGGCCACGCATTTCCAGTTCATTACTCCTCGAGTGGCCCTGAGATATTGTTTTAACCATGACAAAGGGGTGGACAATGCCTATCGCACTATTCCGTTCGACTAGCCACAGCCATCATAACCCAAAATATGCCCATTTGACCCCATTTACGAAGGTCGTAGTAACATAAATCAAAGCTAATCTGAAACTGTGCCATCTTAGGGGAACAGTCTTTAGTCAAAAGAATCGACTCATTAGAATACTATAGTAGCTCTCGCCACGACCAGGCTATATAAATTTGCCAGAACTCTATAAGCGGTCACTGCCCGACAAAGTGTTCCTAACAGTCTACCTATGTGATCGACTAGTCATCTCACATGACTGTATGGAACTGAACTTGCCATCAATCGCATCACACTCTAGTCACTTCGAGACATCACCTCATACAAGTGACTATGGGCGAATACTATGTTAATCCGGGTTCACTTTAACGGGGTTCAATATCGTCATACAACCCGTTTGGATGTAACAAAGTATAATAAAAGAGTTTTAAAGTAAAACTCGAACGACAAATGCGATTATCACATATGAATAGTCAATGCCTGATTATTATTTCATATTCTAAAATCTAATTTGATCTGTATGTAGTTGTTCATCTCAATCCAATAAAAATAACATGACTCATCATGTTAAGCCTATGAATAGGCATTGTAAGTAGGTCTTAGAAACTCCCTGCTCAACCTTGCTACATACTTGTTTTCCTTTCGTAATGTATACATTTGCATTACAAAACTTTCTGAGTACGTGTCTAGATCCAATCTAGACATAGGCTTTCTTGCCTTAAAATAGCTCCCATTGTTTTCATAGTGTGCGGGACTCATCTCTCTTGCACATCCCATGATTGCAAGTGTACTCAATTTCCGTTGTAAATATTTCTCATTGTTCTTTATTGCATAGAACGATTCTAGAAAATCTATTTCTTAAATAACATAGCCACAATGGTATCTTAACCATCCTAATGTGTTTTGATTATGGTTTTGTCGGAAACCATGCGCAATCTCAATTGTCAATTGTCATTTTTGTAACACCCTTACACAAAATTGCATCAAAAACACTTTGCATTACATCCTTAATTCTTCTGCAAGAACTTAAGGGTAATCTTTATGGCTTACTTGGTAACTATTACTTAAACTCGATTTGAAACAATTCATCACACTCAAAGTATATGAAGTTTTATACATCATTTCTTATTTAATTGATTCGGCAGCGGAAGCAAATGGAATCAATCTAATATGTTCAACTTAATTGAACAAGTCATGAATCTTATCAACATAAGACTTCTTATTTGACGCTAATATCATGTGGATTTATCTCCATAAATCTAGATATTAAAGATGTATTATATATATCTCCAAGTCTTAAATCATTCTCAATGATCAATATGTCATCCACATATTAGACTAATTAAAATTACCGTAACTCCCACTAAACTCTATGTATAAACACAACTTCTCGACTTATCGAGAAAAGTTTAATAACATGACCAAAACATTGATTCCAACTCATTGATGTCCTACTTAAGACAATCTCTTATGTTGCACATTATCTTAGGATTGTAAGAATCTATAAAACTCATGACATGTATTGAATACATTCCTTCTAATTGAAGAAGTGGGTTTTTAGATTCACTCGTTATATGTATATCATCATAATGAAATACAATCCCTAAGAAGATCCGAATAGTGCAAAACACTTTGCAACTAATCAAGCTTTGATATCTCTCTTAGTTATCCAACAATTCCACTCGGAATTTATTTCGGATTTTCATGGCTCTAAGCCTTGTATTGAGTTGTGATTTAAACACTCTCATTTAAGTCATATGATCATTACTTTTCAGAAATAACTTGAATCAAACAATTTCTTTGTAAGTTGCAAGCTCTTTACTTTCTAAAAGTAACACTAATTCATCATCTTCAACAAGTGATGACTTTAACCTCCTAGGTTTTGAAAAAACAACATTTTACACAAAACGTCTCATGTAGCCAAGAAAGACCAGTTTCTTGCAACATAACATTCTTTTGTGGCTCTTGAAAATTTTCTCCCACTCTGTCTTCTAGAAATAAACTTGTATTCTACGAAGACAGCTTCACGAGCCACAAACCTGTTGTACTCGTGATTATAGTAAGGAAAAATGAGCACTTGTTTCTTTTGAAAACTTACAAGCATGGTACTCTACCATTTCATATCTCATATGAATCGTTTAGATTTAGTGGAAAAATAACTGACAAAATGATAAAATCCCCAAAATAAGATCAAGTAACTTAAAGTAACTTGATTAAAGTCCAAACCATATCGAATAGGGTTTGATTTCTTTATCCAACTACATTTTATCCCATAATGCATGCTAAGAGAGATTAACTTGTGATACTATATCACATTTCCTTTGGCTTATATCAAAGTCTTTACTTAGATAATCTCATCACGACTAAATCGTGATTCCTGGAATTCTTTGAACTTCTTCAAAGATTTCTCTATTCACCTTATTAAGTGAACACATTAGCGTCCACTTAAATCGTTGGTAAAAGAAAACGATCAACCTATTTTGGATAAATGATTTACAACCTCGATCTCCTTTTCAACCAAAAGGCACGAGACATCTTGCTTTGAATACTGTTAGAAATCTATATCTTATTATACTCAACATATTCATATATGTTAAAATTTATTTAGTCATAAAATAAATTGTTGATCTTATGCATGCAAACTAAATAAGAAGAGATAAGAAAATCGATTTCTCACCATCTAAATTTCGGTCATTTATGGGCACCAACAAGATCTCCTTCTTGTTAGTTCTTGAGCTTTCCAATAATGGATGAACATTCATGACTTCAAAATAGAAGCCCTCCAATAAGTAGCACCCAAGACTATCCCAAAATCCCACAAACTAACATGTACTAGATATTTGTAATGTGGGTTACCTTAAAATTGATTACTAATACTCATATACTACTACTAGTATTATTAGTTATTGATTTGTACAAATTAGATTTATAAAAATTTATTTTATGAAGAACAAGAGAGAGAAGAGTAGTGTTTTTCAAAAACATAAGAGAATGAAAAATTTTGAGAGAAAAAACCCTCAATATACACCCAAAAATCGGTGGGTCTTAGTGGTATTAGGACCATTTTTCTTTTTCCTTTTTGTCTTCACAAGACAAATTGTGTAAGACTTTGTCTATAGTCATGTCACAATCAAGTGTCATAGACAAATGAATAAGACAAATGAATAAGACAAAACTTCAAAAATGCCCACCAATATTTCGGTTTATATGTGTAATATGGAGTCCATTTTATTTTTTTCAATTGTACAATTGTATGTCATGTGACATGTGACATGTCTGATGTTATGTTTTAATTTAAAATGCATATTTAACAAATTAAATATCATTTCCAAATTAAATAAATCACATTTAACAAATTGACTAGTAATTCAAAATTACTTTCACATAAAATGGTCATTTAAATACTAGTTAGTATAATTCACAACATCTTGTAATTATAACTAACTTATCATTCTCATCTCGCGTGTTTCGCAAACACCGATTAATTTTAGTAATATAACTTCTTAAATTACTAAATAAAATCTTATTTAATCACATTATAATAAGATGTCATATTCTCTCTTATGATAATAATTTGTTCAATTTAAAGGAATTAATTAATCTGTATCGACATACAATTAATTAACCTTTTCAATTAAGGGAATCGCCCTTTAGGTGTGATCTCAAGGGATCAACTGATCACCACCGTCGCACGACAGTAATGTCAAACTCTAGCCAGCCAATCATTACCGATATGTGTGGACCAGTTGACTATATATGTAATGTATCATCCCTTTCGTATTCTTGATATGAGATTTAAATTTGTGATCAATATGAT
This sequence comes from Silene latifolia, assembly GCF_048544455.1. NCBI lineage: Eukaryota > Viridiplantae > Streptophyta > Magnoliopsida > Caryophyllales > Caryophyllaceae > Silene > Silene latifolia. Next base: position 56,609,402 of record NC_133536.1, read on the forward strand.
CGACAATTCTGATCGCATTATTGTCGGGGACACTTACTCCAACAATCTCCCACTTGTCCTCGACAAGTGTGAGTCACCAATTCTCTTGTCCTATTACTATCTCCCACTCAATGCAAGGTGTCTTTCGGGTTGTACTTGCAAGTGATCATATCGAGAGTGGTTTCCTCGATCAGGAGAATAACTGATTGACCGGAGTTATCTACCATAGATACCATCCGAGCGTGGCCACGCATTTCCAGTTCATTACTCCTCAAGTGGCCCTGAGATATTGTTTTAACTTTGACAAGAGGGTGGACAATTCCTATCGCACTTATTCCCTTCGACTAGCCACAGCCATCATAACCCAAAATATGCCCATTTGACCCCATTTACGAAGGTCGTCGTAACACAAATCAAAGTTAATCTGAAACTGTGCCACCTTAGGCGAACAGTCTTTAGTCAAAAGAATCGACTCATTAGAATACTATAGTAGCTCTCGCCACGACCAGGCTATATAAATTTGCCATAAATCTATAAGCGGTCACTGCCCGACAAAGTGCTCCTAACAGTCTGCCTATGTGATCGACTAGTCATCTCTTATGACTGTATGGCACTGAACTTGCCATCAATCGCATCACACTCTAGTCACTTCTAGACGTCACCTCATACAAGTGACTATGGGCGAATACTATGTTAATCCGGGTTCACTTTAACGGGGTTCAATATCGTCATACAACCCGTTTGGATGTAACAAAGTATAATAAAAGAGTTTTAGAGTAAAACTCGAACGACAAATGCGATTATCACATATGAATAGTCAATGCCTGATTACTACTTCATATTCTATAATCCAGTTTGATCTTAAATGTAGTTGTTCATCTCAATTTAATTGAAATGACATGACTCATCATGTTAAGCCTATGAGAAGGCTTTGGTTAGTAGGTTTATCAACTTCTTGTACCTTACTCAACCTTACTACACACTCGTTTTCCTTTGTAATGTATACATTTGCATTACAAAACTTTCTGAGTACGTGTCGAGATCCAATCAAGACATAGGCCCTCTGACCTTAGAATAGCTCCCACTGTTTTCACAGTGTGCGGGACTCATCCTTCTTGCACATCTCATGATTGCAAGTGTACTCAATTTTCGTTGCAAATATTTCTCATTGTTCTTTATTGCCTAGAACGATTCTAGAAAATGTATTTCTTAAATAACATAGCCACAATGGTATCTTAACCATCCTAATGTGTTTTGATTATGGTTTTGTCGTAAACTATGCGCAATCTCAATTGTCAATTGTCATTTGTGTAACACCCTTACACAAAATTGCATCAAAAACAATTTGCTTTACTTCCTTAATGCTTCTGCAAGCACATATCAGTAATCTTTATGGCTTACTTGGTAACTATTACTTAAATTCGATTTGAAACAATTCATCATACTTAAAGTATATGAAGTGTTATACATCATTTCCTATTTAATTGATTCGGCAGCGGAAGCAAATGGAATCAATAAAATATTTTCAACTTGATTGAACTAGTCATGAATCTTATCAACATAAGACTTCTTATTTGACGCTAATATCATGTAGATTTATCTTCATAAATCCGGATATTAAAGATGTATTATAATACTCCAAAAGTCTTAAATCATTCCCAATGATCAATGTCTCATCCACATATAAGACTAATTAAAATTTCCGTAACTCCCACTAAACTTCAAGTATAAACACAACTTCTCGACTTATCGGGAAAATTTTTATACCATGATCAAATAATTGATTCCAACTCATTGATGTCCTACTCAAGACCATCTCTTAAGTTGCACATTATCTTAGGATTGTAAGAATCTATAAAACTCATGACATGTATTGAATACATTCCTTCTTTTTGATGAAGTGGGTTTTAGATTCACTTGCTGTATATATATCCTCATAATGAAACACAATCCCTAAGGAGATCCAAATAGACTTAAGCATTTCAACTAGTGCAAAACCCTTCGCCACCAATAAAGCTTTGAAATCTCTCTTTATTAGTGCAAAACCCTTTGTCACTAATCAAGCCTTTTATTTCGGATTTTCATGGCTCTAAGCCTTGTAGTGAGTTGTTATTTAAACACTCTCATGTAAGTCATCTGTTCATTACTGTCCAGAAGTAATCAACTTGAATCAAACAATTTCTTTGTAAGTTGCATGCTCTTTAGTTTCTAAAAGTAACACTAATTCATCATCTTCAACAAGTGATAACTTTAACCTCCTCGGTTTTGAAGAAACAACTTCTTACACAACTGGTCTTCATGTAGCCAAGAAAGACCAGTTTCTTGCGACATAAAGACCAGTTTCATGCGACATAACATTCTTTGTGGCTCTTGGAATATTTCCTCCCACTCTGTCTTCTAGAAATAAACTTGTATTTTTAGGAAGACAGCGTCACGAGCCACAACCCGTTGTACTCGTGATAATTGAAAGGGAAAATGAGCATTTGTTTCTTGTGTAAGCTTACAAACATGGTACCCTACCATTTCATATCTCATATGATTCGTTTTAGATTTAGTGGAAAAATAATTTAGACAAAATGATAAAATCCCCAAAAGGATGAAATAACTCAAAGTAACTTGATTGAAGTCCAAACCATATCGAATAGCGTTTGATTTCTTATCCAACCACACATTATCCCATAATGTGTGTTAAGAGAGATTAACTTGTGATACTATATCACATTTCATTTGGCTTATATCAAAGTCTTCACCTTGATAATCCCATCACGATTAAATCGTGATTCCTTGAACTCTTTGAACTTCTTCAAAGATTTCTCTATTTACCTTATTAAGTGAACACATTAGCGTCAACTTGAATCGTTGGTAAAAGAAAATGATCAACCTATTTTGGATCAATGATTTACGACCTCGATCTCCTTTTCAACCAAAAGGCACGAGACATCTTGCTTTGAATACAAGATACGCATATACCATAAGATTAACAATCTAATGGTTACAAGAGTACTCGATAACTCTTTGTGTTCATCATTCGAGAATTTAAGGTTTAATCTTGGGTTACCAATTTGAGTCTTGCATCATCTACATGATATATTATTCTAGTTTGGTTTAGAATATAATCACCTTGATAATGGGCTAGCCATACATCAAATCATGGTGTATAGGGTCACAAAAGTGAAACCTCTTTTGTATCTTAACAAGTTTATATTCTTATTTAGAGTTTATGCAATTAATAGTCACAATTATGTACAATTCTAAACCCAAAAACTAGGTTGAGTCCACAATAACTATCTCTCAACATCATTGTTGCTAGTCGTCATATTCTAATCATCCTATGTATCAAATACAATGATGAAAACCACCACCGGTTTCTAATATTGACGAAGTAGTACTAGCAAAATTTATGTCAATTAAATAAAGAACTAAGTCTTATTAGATGTCCCACAACTAACTTGCTTATTCTTTAACAACTTGGGGTAGTTTTCTTTCTAGTGTCCAACATTTAAGACAATGGAAACTTTATTGGTCGGTATTGATAGGTTTAGTATCGTTATTCTCAATAACTTTACTTTTAACATTACCTTGTACCTAAGGCTCTGATACCGCTTGTTAGAAATCTATATCTCATTATACTCAACATATTCATATATGTTCAAATTTATTTAGTCATAAAATAAATTGTTGATCTTATGCATGCAAACTAAATAAGAAGAGATAAGAAAATCGATTTCTCACCATCTAAATTTCGGTCATTTATGGGCACCAACAAGATCTCCTTCTAGTTAGTTCTTGAGCTTTCCAATAATGGATGAACATTCATGACTTCAAAATAGAAGCCCTCCAATAAGTTGTACCCAAGACTATCCCAAAATCCCACAAACTAACATGTACTAGATATTTGTAATGTGGTTTACCTTAAAATTGATTACTAATACTCATGTACTACTACTAGTATTATTAGTAATTGATTTGTACTAATTAGATTCATAAAAATTGATTTTATGAAGAACAAGAGAGAGAAGAGTAGTGTTTTTCAAAAACATAAGAGAATGAAAAATTTTGAGAGAAAAAACTCTCAATATATACCCAAAAACCGGTAGGTCTTAGTCGTATTACGACCATTTTTCTTTTTCCTTTTTGTCTTCACAAGACAAATTGTGTAAGCCTTTGTCTATAGTCATGTCACTATCAAGTGTCATAGACAAATGAATAAGACAAATGAATAAGACAAAACTTCAAAAATGCCCACCAATATTTCGGTTTATATGTGTAATACGGAGTCCATTTTATTTTTGTCAATTGTACAATTGTATGTCATGTGTTATGTGACATGTCTTATGTCATGTTTTAATTTAAAATGCATATTTAACAAATTAAATATCATTTACAAATTAAATAAATCACATTTAACAAATTGACTAGTAATTCAAAATTACTTTCACATAAAATGGTCATTTAAATACTAGTTAGTATAATTCACAACATCTTGTAATTATAACTAACTTATCATTCTCATCTCGCGTGTTTCGCAAACACCGATTAATTTTAGTAATATAACTTCTTAAATTACTACATAAAATCTTATTTAATCACATTATAATAAGATGACATTTTCTCTCTTATGATAATAATTTGTTCAATTTTAAGGAATTAATTAATCTGTATCGACATACAATTAATTAACCTTTTCAATTAAGGGAATCGTCCTTTAGGTGTGACCTCAAGGGATCAACTGATCACCACCGTCGCACGACAGTAATGTCAAACTCTAACCAGCCAATCATTACCGATATGTGTGGACCAGTTGACTATATATGTAATGTATCATCCCTTTCGTATTCTTGATATGAGATTTAAATATGTGATCAATATGATCGATAATTGTGATCACATTATTGCCGGGAACACTTACTCCAACAAATACAAGATACGCATATACCATAAGATTAACAATCTAATGGTTTCAAGAGTACTCGATAACTCTTTGCGTTCATCATTCCAGAATTTAAGGTTTAATCGTGGGTTTCCAATTTGAGTCTTGCATCATCTACATGATATATAATTCTAGTTTGGTTTAGAATATAATCACCTTGATAATGGGCTAGCCATACATCAAATCATGGTGTATAGGGTCACAAAAAAAAATGAAACCTCTTTTGTATCTTAACAAGTTTATATTATTATTTAGAGTTTATTCACTTAATAGTCATAATTAAGGTATAAATATAAACCCAAAACTAGATTGAGTACACAATGACTCTATCTCTCGACATCATATGTTGCTAGTCGTCATATTCTAATCATCTTATGTATCAAACACAATGATGAAAACCACCATTGGTTTCTAATATTGACGAAGTAGTACTAGCAAAATTTATGTCAATCAAATAAACATTTATAGAAGAAAGTCTCATTAGATGTCCCACAACTAATTTGCTTATTGTTCAATAATTTGGGGTAGTTTCCTTTCTAGTGTCCAACACTTCCAAAAGGAAACTTTAACGATTGGAATTGATAGGTTTAGTCTTTACTTTTACCTTTGTCTTGTCAATTCCATTCTAATCTTTATTTCTTGAACCTCGTCCCTTTTCTTAATGGTTTAAGAGAATGCTCCCACTCAATTTAATGAATCTTTACTTAGAGAAGCAACGTTGAATCTTATGAAGACTACTCTTCAATTCAATCGTTTAGTCTTAAAACTTTCATTGAAGTGGTTGCGTTATTTTGGTCAATTACGATTTCTAACAAATCTAATTACCAAAACAATTTATCGTTTCAAGGTACTTAACTCAATTAAACATGTGAGAAACAATCCATTGTAAGTAGATGTGTTTAGTCAAGAATCAAAAGCCTGTTTGCTAATGAATAACTTTAATCTATACTCTTCACAAGAGATCCTTGTAATGAATATTACGAGGTTTTTTTTTAGAAGAAATTTCAAATTTATCTTTAGTTACGATGTTTTAATGGAGATTTGAATTAAAATCGAAATGATATCGTATGAATTGAGGTAAAGAAATAGAACAATATGATAACGGAATAATGAAAACAAAACATTCATCGTTATAATAATACTTGTAAATAATTTAACAACTAAAGCATTTACATAGTGACCTCTACCCAACTATGATAAATGATTCTAACATCCAAATACATATTAACTTGGGCACGGTAGGGCCGATTCATCCCTTATCAATATAACTCGGTGGATTAATTCTTTAATCGATTCTACTTTTAGAACTCTTGGTCGATAAAATTACATTAATATTTGTCTTTAGTCCGGAACACATGCAACTACGGTCACGAATACTTCCGTTGAGCTCAATCCAAATTTCGAATAAATGTGTCCATGATCCAAATCCACATCAACTTGGGCACGGTAGGGCCGATTCATCCCTTATCAACATGAATTCGGTGGATAGACATTTATCACCCACTTCCCCTACGTAACAAGGTTTGTACTCCGGTAGGGCCGAGCGCACTACCTTATGAAATAGGTTTTCATGGTTTCTACTTTTTGGTAAGGCTAAGTCACAATTGTTTATTTAGCGAGAGGTCATGTCAATTTATTATCTATCACGTTTTAAGTGAACTAAAGCGGTGAACTACGATAATTTTAATTGACACGGTCGATAAACTCGATAAAAAATGCATGTTTAGTTATGGCGATTTAGCGATGCATGCAAAATATAAATAAAAGGCAAAGCATAAAAATAAAGTCCTGGTATGGCCTTCCTAAAATAGTAAATCTAATAAACTATTTTACAAATTCGGAAACCAACTCCTTTGGTCCCTTGAACTTCGGTCTTGGCACGCACTTCAAGGCAACACTTTCTTTGATGGATCGCCTTCTCGAGTGGCACCGTCTTCAATGAACTCCGGAATAAATAAATTACAACATGAATTACATAATTTCCTATTATACATTTGTAATTAAAATAAAAATGAATCTATTAAGTTACAAAACGGTGATACGAGAACACAAAAATTACAACCGAATCTATATTCCCATATATTTCGGGTAATACCAATTAAAACTAAGGCCATACTAAGTAAAATTACATAATTCAAAAATTACATAAAATTAAAATATGACAATCATAAATAAAATGCAGCATTATAATATGTATGACCATGCTAGATTTTATGTTAAATCGCCTTATAAGAGCCAATATCATATATTAATCGGTTTTTACGGATTTGCGTGATTTAACTTATTAAAATCACAATAATTACATAAATTCATATTTATGTACAAGTTAATTACCCTAACCATCTTAGGACTCAAAATTAGTCTCCACTAACATTTTGACAATAATTAAATTTGATTTCTTAATATTGTTCATAAATGGACCCAAAAATACAAAATTATGCTATAAACTTCAAATTCAATTATAAAAATTTAAAATAATTTCGAAATTTGAAATTTAAACTCATGAACATGCTGGAAAAATACCATGACACTCATAATGTTCAAAACTTAGGTTAAAAATTTCTAAAATTTAACGAGAAAAGCAATGTTGCGGTTTATCGGTTTTAACAATTATGACCATAAAAATATGAGAAAATTTATTTTCATAAATTTTTCACTTTTAGATCTGAAATATAAGATAAAATCCAATATGTGACGTTTTTTCTTTAGTCATGAAGTATGTTTTAGCATAATTACTAATTATAGTCACTATTTATGTGATTTTTCATCAAAAATTCATAAATCATGCATAAAGACTTCATTATAGCCATATGTTTTACACACATCATGTAAAATTTCATGTGACAACATACTAAATTTTCATGACTAGATTCGAAATATAACTCATATTAACCTATTTACCCATTTACATACGATTTTAACTTGAAAAATCCATATTTCGAGCAAAACAACTCATTTTATCATGAAAATTTACAGGCCATCAGTAGATAATATATACAAAAACATATCCAAAAACAACTGAAAAATTCGAAGTTTAGCTATTTTTCGTCCAAAAATGACATTTTTATCATAAAAATCACATTTTAATGCCAATAATATATAAAATGAACAATAAAATCCATAAATAAACCAAAATGTCTTAAAAATAACTTAGGACCAGAAACTTTTAACATGCAAAGTTATTTTAAGGTTTATCTTTATAAATCCAAATTAATTAGTTTTGTATGTTAATCTTATAACTCGGAAAAAACTATAAACCGATTTGCATGCAAACAACCTAAGGCTCTGATACCACTTGTTGGAAATCATTAATTCCATTATTTTACATATTCATATATGAATTAATTTATTTAGTCATAAAATAAATGCTAGATCTTATGCATGCAAACTTAATAACAAGAGATGAGAAAAATCGTTTTCTCACCATCAAAAATTCGGCCAAGTGGGCACAAATGAAGGTCTCCTACCTTCACTTGTTCTTGAGCTAGAAAATACATTGGGATGATCATCCATGACTTCAAAATAGAAGCCCTCCAATAAGTAGCACCCAAGACTATCCCAAAATCCCACAAAATAATATGTACTAGATATTTGCAATGTGGTTTACCTTAAAATCGATTACTAATACTCATATACTACTACTAGTATTATTAGTGATTGATTTGTACAAATTAGATTCATAAAAAAATAATTTTTATGAAGAACAAGAGAGAGAGTGTTGTTTTTTATAAAACATGAGAGAAATGAATAATAATTGAGAAAAATCTCTCAATTGTGGCCTCACAAAACCGAAAGGTAGGGGAGGTTTTTAGGACCTTTTTTTTCTATTTTTTTTCTTCACAAGACTAATTTGTGTAAGCCTTTGTCATAGTCAAGTCACTATCAAATGTCATAGACAAATGAACAAGACAAATGAATAAGACAAAACTTCTAAAATTGCCCACCAATTTTCGGTTATCATGTGTAATATGGAGTCCATTTTATTTTTGTCAATTGTACAATTGTATGTCATGTGACATGTGACATGTCTTATGTCATGTTTTAATTTAAAATGCATATTTAACAAATTAAATATCATTTACAAATTAAATAAATCACATTTAACAAATTGACTAGTAATTCAAAATTACTTTCACATAAAATGGTCATTTAAATACTAGTTAGTATAATTTACAACATCTTGTAATTATAACTAACTTATCATTCTCATCTCGCGTGTTTCGCAAACACCGATTAATTTTAGCAATATAACTTCTTAAATTACTAAATAAAATCTTATTTAATCACATTATAATAAGATGTCATTTTATCTCTTATGATAATAATTTGTTCAATTTTAAGGAATTAATTAATCTGTATCGACATACAATTAATTAACCTTTTTCAATTAAGGGAATCGTCCTTTAGGTGTGACCTCAAAGGATCAACTGATCACCACCGTCGCACGACAGTAATGTCAAACTCTAGCCAGCCAATCATTACCGATATGTGTGGACCAGTTGACTATATATGTAATGTATCATCCTTTTCATTTTCTTGTTATGAGATTTAAATATGTGATCAATATGATCGACAATTGTGATTGCATTGTTGTCGGGGACACTTACTCCAACATGCATAACATAATATAAATAGAAAAGTAAGAATAATCTTCCTTACATTTGTATAAATCGGTTTAGGGCACAAGTGAGGACTCCTTCCCACACTTGTTCTTGAGCTACAAGTTAATAGATGATCCTCCAAAATCCTAATAGTAGAGATTCTCCTCTTGATGGCACCAAGACTACCCCTTAAATATAATAGTATTAACAAGATATATTATTAGAGATCTTAAAATTTAATCTTAATATTATTTCTTATTACTACTTTTAGTAATCTAAAAATATAAGATTTTTGAACAATTAAATATTCTAAAACTTATTTTAGAGAGATAAGAGAAAGTAAGAGAGATTTTCTAAAAAAATGTAAGAATGAATCTAAGAATAAGAACAATTCTTATTCTTGTAGGGGGGAGGAAAACCGGTGGGAGGGGAGTGGCAAGGGAGCCAATGCATGCCCCTTCTCTTTTTAGAGTTGTTCTTCTCAAACTGTATTAGGGTGTAGTATAGGCTATAATAGTAATCATTGTGTTTTCCACAATTAAAAACAATTTAACCATTTCACCCTAATACCCTCTAAAAACCGGTGCCCTTTAAGTAATATGGAATCCATTTTCTTTTTGTCAATTGTCATTTTGTCACATAATGTGTGACATGTAACATGTAACATGTTGTATTGTTGTTAATAATATTAATGCATATTAACAATTAAATACCATTACATATATTAACTCAATTATATATAACAATTGACTAGTGATTCATGATCACAAGTGTATAAAATGGTTCAAGTTAATATAATTTATAACACATTGTAATTATAATTAACCGATCATTCTTAATTTAATTGTTTCATAAACAAAGTTTTAGTAATATAACATTTTAATTACTAAAACGAATCTCATTTAATCGAATTACAATAAGATTCATATTCTTACTCACATATGTAAATTGTTCAATTTTAAGGAATTAATTAACCTGTATCAATATACAATTACTTAATTTATCTATTAAGGGAATCATCCTTTAGGTGTGACCATAAGGGATCAACTGATCACCACCATCAAACAACAGTAATGTCAAACTCTAGTCAGCCAATCATTACTGATTAATGTTGATCAGTTGACTTATAAAAATGAATTATCCCTTCATGTATTCTTATCATGAGTTTTAATAATGTGATCGCACTATCGTTGAGGACACATACTCTAACAATCTCCCACTTGTCCGACACAAGTGTGCGTCACCAATTCTCTTGTCCTATTACAATCTCCCACTCAATACAATGTGTCTTGCAGGTCGTTCTTGCAAGTGATCATATCAAGAGTGGTTTCCTCGATCTGGAGAGTAACTGTCTGACCGGAATTATCTACCGTAGGTACCTTCCGAGCGTGGCCACGGATTTTCAGTTTACTACTCCTCGAGTGACCCTGATATTTTTAAATAACCCTGACAAGGGGGTGGACAATTCCTATCGCACTATTCCATTTGTTTAGCCATAGCTCATCATGACCCAAGAGATGCCCATTTGACGCCATTTACGAAAGTCGTAGAGCGTAACTTAAAGTCACTCAAAAACTGTGCCAACTTGGGCGAATAGTCTTTAGTCAAAGAATTGACTCGAAAGAATACTATAGCAGCTCTCGCCACGACCAGGCTATATAAATTACCAGAACTTTGTAAGCGGTCATTCCCCGACAGAGTGTCCCTAACAGTCTGCCTATGAGATCGACTAGTCATCTCTTATGACCTTATGGCACTTGAACTTGCCATCAATCGACTCACACTTTAATCACTTAGAGATGTCACCTCATGTAAGTAACTAGGGGCAATTACTATGTTAATCCAGCTCACTTTAATAGGGTTCAATATTGTCCTAACAACCTATTTGGATATAACAAAGCAATAGAAGAGTTTAAGAAACTCAAACGATAAATGCGATTATCACATATGTAACACCCCGGTTTATGAAGGAGCCTTTAGCAAGACATTCCCTAATAAACCGAACTGTTACCATCTCGGTTTCCCGAGGTAGTGAATAACAAATTAAACTCCAAGGCAAATTATATAATTACTTTTAACTTAATTGGTACAAAATCTCTTTTCCATCAAATTACAAGGAACTAACATAAATGACAGTGAAAGTCTTCTAAATAATGATCTAGCTACTAAGTCTTCTGATCCAGTGTCTCACGCCCATCAAGCTCCCGTCCTATCTCTTAGACCTGTCAAGTCTGCTCGCCAATATTTGGGTCGTCACAGGTGTTCACGAATACACAGGGTCAACCACGAGGTTGAGTAGGGAAAACAATGAAACAACAAGTAATATGATATGCATGTTCCTCTGTCACCTCCATCTCCATCTCAACTCATATCTCATAACCCGGACAACCCAGCCATACCGATCCCCGGTAGACTATATATATATATCGACCGCAGCCGATCTGCCAGCTCGCAGCTGAGGACACCAGGGCAAGTCTGCCAGACCCGGCCTGGGCCTTATCACAACATCATCATCACCACACCACGTCACCACAACATCCTCCATCTCCAATGCATATGAATGCTCAAGAAATTAATGCAACACAATATGTATGTCATTGAACGGGTAAATCATAGAATCATGCCGGTTACCGAATATTATGATAATATACTCAATACGATCAATTCAATAAAGCACATTCCAGGATATGAATCATAACACGAATTAATAACCACGAAACAAGTCAACACACTTCAACAACAACGGTAATAAGTCAAGTGTATTTCCCTACCTCAATACCGCAATCAAATAGTTGGGTGCTCAGTAATATTCCACAACAGTTCGCCCTCTGAAAGATAAATAATGATAAACAATTACTTAACTATTCCTGTTCCCAAAATAGAGAGTTATTAAAGATAGAACTTTCCAAAAATGGCAACTTTCCCGATATAGTAACTTTTCTATTACACCTGTCTCTAAATAATTAATTATGATTAATTATTATTTTATTGTAAATAACTCGGAACTAAAACCAAAATGATAATTAAAGGATTAAACGAATTATGCGATTAAGAAAACCCGAATCAAACATTGAACAACTCAACAACCCGACTCAAAACCCGTCTCCAATTATTTAATTAACTCGGGAATTAAATCAATTAATTAAGAATACGATAAATCTAACGATTAAACTATGACAAAACCCGTTTCAAAACTAAAACAACCCGTCCTCAACACCGCCCCCTTCACACGCACTCCCACGCGCCACCTCTCCACCGTGTCAGCCACCAGACCAAACCCCCACTCTGACCCAGCCACCTACGACCACCCCCACTAGGGTCGACTGTCGCCGGCGAGTCAAACCAGGGCCGTCTTTTGGCCTGGTTCAGCACCGTGCCTCACCAACCACCCCTTGTCCTCTCCTTACCACCACCGCAGCCAACACCCATCCCCTGCCAAACTACCACCACCCTACTCGCCGTCAAGCAGCGCATCCAGACACCGTGGCGCTGCCGGTTCGACCTCCCCCGAGTCCACGGTGGCGCCACCCCAAACTTAACCAATCTAACCCACCTGAAAACCCGTATGTAAACCCGTTTGACCACCCCTGTCGACAACACCTCCTGTCGCAAATTCCACCGCCTAAAACCCACCTAACCACCACCAATAGGGGTGACTCCAACCACCCATTACCACAACCCCGACACCAACCACCCTTATCCCCTACCTAAGACACACAACAGCCACCAACAACCCGACAGAAAAACAAAAACAGAGGGGAAGGTTGTACTCATACCTTTCTTACCGCCACAACTGCCACCAGGGCCGCTCACGGACGTCGACAACCACCCTAAGGCCTTCCTTGCTGCGCCAACAATACCCACACTCACTCTCCCTCTCTCGATATGTGTGAAGGTTGGGGAAAAGTGCCGCTGAAATGAGGTAGGCAGGTGAGGGAGTGGGGTGTTGTGGTGTTAGGGTAGAATTAGGTTAAAATTAGGTTAAATGGTAAATGGGTCATGAGTAATCGTTCCTGGGTAAATGGGTAAACGTCATGGGTCCGCGTGGTTGGTAAACGAATTGGTTAACGTGACTTCGTTCAGTTAAACCCGTCTTAACAAGCTTACGAATAACTCAATCTTACGATATCAATACGACCAAACAATTACTCGACTCAATAAACGATATAAAATACGAGGTATTGGTCTTCCCCCTTAAAATGAACTTCGTCCCGAAGTTCGCTCATCTATCAAACCTCCACGCATCACCGTGGTTATCAAAACAGATTTTCTAATATAAGAACTCATGAATTTAGGCCCATAAAACAAAATGTTACATTCCACCCTCCTAAAAAGAAAGTTACGTCCCGGAACTTACTTCATGCAAATCTATCACCACTCATGAACTCATGCAAACTATCAGAGCACCATAACAGCAGCAGTTTAATTACACAACATAGAGAACTCATTTGTATGGGTACCACGCAACGAAACATCAGCTTGATCAAAACCACGATCTACAACTTGATCAAAACCACAATCTATAAACAAGTGCAACATAAACATTAAGATTTTACAATCCTACCCAACTAAAAACATGGTTACGTCCTCGTAACCTCTTTTCAAATTTCATATCCCTATGCAACAAAAAATTGTCAACAACATGTAAAGTAAAAGAACACATGATAAGAGATTGCGCAAAGTAACATTAAAGTCGAAAACAAGGTTTTATTATGGAATTAATTGATTGTCAACAAGTAACACTTATTACTTAGCCCATGCTTGACTTAAAATACAACATCAAACCAAAGAACAACAAGAAAGGAGCCAAAGGTTTACACGGCTCCACAATAGACCGATCATGGTGTTACTAACCCTAACCTAACGGTCCTTAGGTCGCGCTTACTCGATTCTCGGTGACTTCTATGTCATTCCCTTCCTGGTTCACCTCTTCCCCAAAGTCCGGCATGGGTGGTTCGGTCGTACTTTCGGCATCGATACATTAGCGTAAAATTCGTATCTCAGTCGCCCGCTATAAAGTCAAAGGTATGCTCGGGCGGGTATCCGGCCCCGCCGCAGTAATTGGGGTCACGGCATAGCCTCATGCAATGGGTGGACAACTCTCTCATATAGAAGTGTTTCTTTGTCCTTTAGTATGCAGTCGGGGATAGTATCGATAAGGGTATACGCTCTTAATCGAGTATTAGTTAAGTACTCGGGGTGCCCATTATGGCCATACTTGTCCATGGCAAAGACAAAGTTTCTCACAATGCTCATTAAAGTCGCATCAAGTGACATGCAAAGTGATCTCGCGGGTGCACATTGTAGGGATCCATCCTACAAAGTGGAAAGTTAAACAAATTAAGACACAAGGGTGTTACCGTAGAAGGGTGTTAAGATAAAGGATTCATTCACGAGGTTTAAGTGTGCGGAAGTTATATAATAAGTTTTCAGGGTAACTGTTGTAGTACCAGGGTTTTGGTCAACCCAAGATCATCACAGTTCGCATTATCTACCAGAGAACAACAACCTTAGAAAGATCAACCGCAAGAATACACGTAAACCAGCATACAATCTAACATTGACCCCACCAAATTCCTCTCCCAAGTCAAAACTATTACTAATTCCGATCAATTGAACCATATGTGCATTCATTCCGCCCTACTACTAATAAATCACCAGGAGTATTAAAACATGCGGTGCATATGCACTACTTAAACACCTTGAAACCATAGAAAACATAACACGTAATCAAAACCTTTTGACTCATCACACATACAACACGAATTAGTCAATTTGTTTGATATAAATTCTGAAACATATTTCCCAATAAAAGTTACAACATATGATCCATGACAACACTACATTACTTCCATTATCACCCATATGTTTAACATTTTAGCAACCATATCGTTCAGTTGTGTCCAGCAACTTAGTATAACTCATTTTCAGCAAAACAAAGACATCGCATAATTAGTCTAAACATATACATATACCATCATATAACTTGTAAAACATTATCTATGGCAAAGATTAGCAAGGTGAACAAGTCCTCTGGTTTGCACGGTTTGAACAAATAGGCAACTCGCGGCTCAATTAAACGTAACTATAACGACTATCATTTAAACATACACATAACATGTGGATCATCAAAGGGTTATCCCATTATAATTGTCAACATAGTTATCATAAACAATATTCGTTAGATTATAATTGATAGCAACGACTCGGAAATATAGATATGTCAAATGTCGTGCTACATCAAACAGTTTCCTTCATATCACGCCCATACAATTGCAAGATTCACTTTAGTATTTTGTGACATTATAATAACGAGCATATCTAATAAGGAATAACAACACTGTTTTGTTATCATATCATAAGTTTAGGTTCAACTGAAATAAGTTAATGCAATGAAAGTAATAAGTATAACTATAGGCACACAGACTCACATAAAAGACATTAGAACTCAGATGACATCCTACATGAGTAAACATTTAGACATACTCATTACTACCATCCATGTGTAACATTTAAACATAATTATTATAAATATTCATGCGAGTATATTAGAACAATCAAGTTAACATTTAACGCCATCAACTTTACCAAGATATGACATTACAGTTTGATATTTACATATATCTGACCACTATGCAAATATGATGAAGACACCAGAGGTATTACAACACGCCAAACGTATGTAATTTCTGCAAACAACTGGACTCGTATAAAATATTTCAGCCTCGATTAAGAATCAAATTAAGCTATTCAATTTCACTCATACTATCATGCCAACAATGTTATCAACTAAACTTTAATTTTATCATTTGTTAAGATACATAACTACTGAACATGCGTGCTACTGTCATCATATAAAACATTATAAAGTCACCTTAATAAGGCTCATAAAATAACCAAACAATTATATGAAAACGCAACATAGAACGCACATTTTACAAGTCATGATTCACGTTGTAACTTTCAACAATCACGAATAAATAGCCATTCAACGAAAACTTGAGTTATATTACTTTTCATAACATACAGAGAGTTAATAATTCGTGATAAAAAGAATGAGGTCCAAAGTTCAAGAATTCAATTTTTAAAGGATTTTGCAACTCAGTTGGTCCAAACAAGTATGTGGCAGCAATTGGTCCGAAACTTGGGTCAGTTTGCAAAACTTACCATTTAATATGGAGACATCAAAAATTTTCGTGGCTTATCAATATGAAAACGTATGCGAACCTTCTGGTCGATGGAGTTGAAATTATGCAAAAATCATTTATACAAATTAAATGAGGATTTTTACAAAATCGTTGGTCAAAACATCACTGCACAGGAACTTCCTGACCACAGCCCACTAAAATATTTACTACTCCTAATCCGTATATCCTATAAATATGAAACCAACGCCAAATGAACACTAACTCACGAGGCTATCTCTAATAAAATTTTCGTCCATAGGAAATTAATAGAAAAGAAATGACAGCAAGATCAATTAGGGAGTAAAATCAAACAAACGTGTTTCAGCACTAGGTCATTCTTTACTATGTTACAAGCTCTTATGAACCCACTATGTATACTAACCCATCCCAACTTAAATCTCACACTTTGCACTTACGTAAACGTCTATCCCATAGAATCCCTTCGCATCTCGACCTACTCCTTACATCTAAATCACGATTGCTATGACTAGAAACAAGCAAGTCAATAGTGTTTCTAATTACTATCACAATACTATACTAGCATGGCTTCGGGATCACATAACCGCATATTGCTAGACATAGTAGTACTATCAACACGTCATTCAACATCTATCCAGATAATTATCATCAATTCGTAATTATTTTCACGCTCACGATTACCACAATCCAACCCTTCATTGATTATTAAACTGAACACAAAAATTTATTCTCATCTCCACGACATCATATGATCACGTCATCATTCATACGAAACACTTACCGTAACGTTGTCCTACAGAATGGTTAGAATATATGGGTCTCAAGGTATTCATCAACTCGATTATATCCAAGGTTTTCCTTCTAACTACCCCATTCACTCAATTTATCTCGGGTTACCTGGTTCAAAACTGAGAGGGCAAAAGAGCTCGTATTAAGGGCGCCTTCTTAACCGCACTGTGAGCTCCTAACAGTTTATTCCCAGGGGTTCATTTTATTTAGACACATCCTACTTTCATTGGGTTCATTGGTTTAGGCCTGAGGATCGTTCTCTCTGATACCACTTTGTAACACCCCGGTTTATGAAGGAGCCTTTAGCAAGACATTCCCTAATAAACCGAACTGTTACCATCTCGGTTTCCCGAGGTAGTGAATAACAAATTAAACTCCAAGGCAAATTATATAATTACTTTTAACTTAATTATTACAAAATCTCTTTTCCATCAAATTACAAGGAACTAACATAAATGAAAGTGAAAGTCTTCTAAATAATGATCTAGCTACTAAGTCTTCTGATCCAGTGTCTCACGCCCATCAAGCTCCCGTCCTATCTCTTAGACCTGTCAAGTCTACTCGCCAATATTTGGGTCGTCACAGGTGTTCACGAATACACAGGGTCAACCACGAGGTTGAGTAGGGAAAACAATGAAACAACAAGTAATATGATATGCATGTTCCTCTGTCACCTCCATCTCCATCTCAACTCATATCTCATAACCCGGACAACCCAGCCATACCGATCCCCGGTAGACTATATATATATCGACCGCAGCCGATCTGCCAGCTCGCAGCTGAGGACACCAGGGCAAGTCCTGCAGAACCCGCCTGGGCCTTATCACAACATCATTATCACCACACCACGTCACCACAACATCCTCCATCTCCAATGCATATGAATGCTCAAGAAATTAATGCAACACAATATGTATGTCATTGAACGGGTAAATCATAGAATCATGCCGGTTACCGAATGTTATGATAATATACTCAATACGATCAATTCAATCAAGCACATTCCAGGATATGAATCATAACACGAATCAATAACCACGAAACAAGCCAACACACTTCAACAACAACGGTAATAAGTCAAGTGTATTTCCCTACCTCAATACCGCAATCAAATAGTTGGGTGCTCAGTAATATTCCACAACAGTTCGCCCTCTGAAAGATAAATAATGATAAACAATTACTTAACTATTCCCGTTCCCAAAATAGAGAGTTATTAAAGATAGAACTTTCCAAAAATGGCAACTTTCCCGATATAGTAACTTTTCTATTAAACCCGTCTCTAAATAATTAATTATGATTAATTATTATTTTATTGTAAATAACTCGGAACTAAAACCAAAATGATAATTAAAGGATTAAACGAATTATGCGATTAAGAAAACCCGAATCAAACATTGAACAACTCAACAACCCGACTCAAAACCCGTCTCCAATTATTTAATTAACTCGGGAATTAAATCAATTAATTAAGAATACGATAAATCTAACGATTAAACTATGACAAAACCCGTTTCAAAACTAAAACAACCCGTCCTCAACACCGCCCCCTTCACACGCACTCCCACGCTCCCACGCGCCACCTCTCCACCGTGTCAGCCACCAGACCAAACCCCCACTCTGACCCAGCCATCTACGACCACCCCCACTAGGGTCGACTGTCGCCGGCGAGTCAAACCAGGGCCGTCTTTTGGCCTGGTTCAGCACCGTGCCTCACCAACCACCCCTTGTCCTCTCCTTACCACCACCGCAGCCAACACCCATCCCCTGCCAAACTACCACCACCCTACTCGCCGTCAAGCAGCGCACCCAGACGCTGTGGCGCCGCCGGTTCGACCTCCCCCGAGTCCACGGTGGCGCCACCTTAAACTTAACAAATCTAACCCACCTGAAAACCCGTATTGAAACCCGTTTGACCACCCCTGTCGACAACACCTCCTGCCGCCAATTCCACCGCCTAAAACCCACCTAACCACCACCAATAGGGGCGACTCCAACCACCCATTACCACTACCCCGACACCAACCACCCTTATCCCCTCCCTAAGACACGCAACAGCCACCAACAACCCGACAGAAAAACAAAAACAGAGGGGAAGGTTGTACTCATACCTTTCTTACCGCCACAACTGCCACCAGGGCCGCTCACGGACGTCGACAACCACCCTAAGGCCTTCCTTGCTGCGCCGTCAACACCCACACTCACTCTCCCTCTCTCGATATGTTTGAAGGTTGGGTAAAAGTGCCGCTGAAATTAGGTAGGCGGGTGAGGGAGTGGGGTGTTGTGGTGTTAGGGTAGAATTAGGTTAAATGGTAAATGGGTCAAGGGTAATCGTTCCTGGGTAAATGGGTAAACGTCATGGGTCCGCGTGGTTGGTAAACGAATTGGTTAACGTTACTTCGTTCAGTTAAACCCGTCTTAACAAGCTTATGAATAACTCAATCTTACGATATCAATACGACCAAACAATTACTCGACTCAATAAACTATATAAAATACGAGGTATTACAACATATTCATAGTCAATACCATATTACTACTTCATATCTTATAATCTAAAGTGTATATTTTACACATGTCAAAGTGAAATAAAAGCTGGGTTAGTGGATATACCATGTATCCATTCAGTACAACTTTATGAATTGCTTTTTCCTTCTATTCAATGTCATTTCAAATGTTATGAACTATTCTATGTACATTTCTAAACTTCTTCTTAGACTTGGGCTCTTTAACTTGAAAGATGCTCCTACTGTCATCATATAATTTGTGATAAAATACTTGGTGGAAGGATATACCTTTAGTACCTTTATGAATCACCTTATCACAATGTAATCAGACTCCATATGTAGAACTTGTTTTTCTAGTCAGTTACTCCTGAGTCAATAAAATTAGCCTAGGATTTCAATAAACCCTTATGGGTTTGGAGACTAGAGTTTGTGTAACCTTCAACACATAACTTAGTATGTCATCAAACACAAGAATGGATCCTTAGTTCTTCTTAGGAATTATAATGGATGTTCTTGAAGGCTTTCAAATGACCTTCATATGAAATAACATGTCATTGAATCATTATGCTCCAAGCATATGATTTATCATGGCATGTGCATATATTGGCATACATTGTCGTTCTAATGGCGGAAACATTAGCAATCGATTTTATGTGATCAACAGCTCATGGGGTTCAATGAATGAATATGACTCTATCATAGTAATTCCACTTTCATCAAAATGAATATCCTCCTCAACCTATGTTGATATTAAAAAGATAAAGAATCTTATCAACATAAGATACTTATTCAAGTGCTAATCTAAATTTCCTTATATCATAATAGATTTGGAATTTTAGAATGCATCCTGTCTTCTTTCATCGAGAATTAAAAACAAAAAACACTCCTTCATCGATGGTAGTGTCAGTATGTCATTCTCAATGAGTAATATGATATTAACATGAAAGACAATTTCTCCCTGATGGGTGATGTCGTCGGGTCACATCTAATCAAACACATTTATAATACTCATCAAACAACTAGTTAGCGGTAAGTCGAGGTCGATCCATGGGACGGTGGTTACTCAAATGATTCAATCTAATTATGGTTGTACTTGGGGTTGTCACAATTATAATGGGTTGATGATTCTAATCTAATAAAAGGAATAAACAAGCAACAAAAGGAAAGATGTAAACAATTGATTAAAAGTGCTAGGATATCATGGGTTCATAAGGAAATCGTGGGAGTTGATCATACAAACATGTTCTCAATTATAAGCAAGCAATTATTATTGTGATGGATCGAGTTGGTTTATATCTTACAATCCTAGGAAGGTTTGGGTCCCAGAGCCGAATCGATTAGATTGTACAACACCTATAAGTCGACTTAATCCTCCCTATCCAACTATATGCATGGTCTAATGAGACTCGAGTTGATTTATGTCTTACAAGTCTCATTAAAAAGATAAGTGATGGTTGTAAATGCAAGGATTCATAGGCTTAGCATGTCATCAAACATAACATGTGCATAAGTTGAAATCACAACAAGCAAGCAAATTAATTATGGAAGCATATTAGATTAAGCATGAATCATTCCCCATGTTTATTTCCCCTAATTACCCATTAATCCTAGCTAAGTAACTACTCACTCATGATCAAGTTTAACATGTTAATAAAGTTGTCAATCATACTAACAAAGCCAAACATGATGAACAAGTAAGAAAGATTAACAATAATTAAAACAAGGATTAAGAGAATTATACCTATGGAGATTCCAAAATAATAATGCAAAGAATAATAGAAGAACTTGATGATTGATGGAAGGTTGTCAATCTCCCAATAAACCCAAATGATCTTTTAATTACGCAATAATAAACTTGAATTACTTAATAATAGACTTGAACAATGATTAAGGAAAGATTAATGTGTAATTTGTAGAAAGATTAAAGAGTAATCTATTCTAATCTACTCCTAATCTAATCTAAAGAAGGATTGAATTAACCTAATGAAAACTTCATGGTTTGATTATTACAAATGAGGTATATATAATAGAGCATCATTAGGTTAAGCAAGGGTAAAATAGTAATTTAACAATGCTAATTGTTGGGTAGGGAATCGCTGGTCTCAAGAGAGACTCCGGTCTCCTTTTCGCCGGTCTCTCAAGAAATATGCGCATCCTTCATAGAACAAGAAGAGCACGAAAAGTTGCTGTAACACAATCCGAGCGTCCAAGGTATCGGGACGCTCGTCCAGTAGCAGGGGAAGACGAGCGGATTTGGAGCAAGACGCTCGGATTGTGAGAAGGGAAGATGAGCGGATTTGGAGCAAGACGAGCGGATTGGGAGCAAGGGGACGAGCGGATTGTCGGACAGCTTCTTTGTTTGAGCTCGGATTGTAAAACGGACGTCATTTTCTCATCCGGACTTCTATTGGAGTGATTCAAAAGCCTAGATCACTTGTTTTTTCGACGCCGTTCCATCTAGCATATTTTCAGAGCCAAAGGGGCAACCCTTGGTTCGGTTTTCGAGCGATTTCTTCATGCAATGCCTTCCTTCTCGTCATCCTTGCTTTTAACCGTATGAGCCTTCTATATATTCTTTATTCCTACATACTTGGCCATCATTCGTGTCTCCTCTTCATACTAGTCCATCCAATATCATCAAAAAGCTTCCAAATATGCACGAAAGACGGGAAATTATGCCTTATTATCTCCTTTTCTACAAAACATGTCCAATGCAATAGGAAAGCAAAATAGAAAGCATTTGACGGATAAAATGGTCTTGAAATGTTATAAAAGTTTGCAAAATAGGTTCAATTAGGGGAGTAAATGTGCGCAAATAATGTTCACATAAAATATCCCCAAACCGGACCTTTACTCGTCCCGAGTAAAGAGGTGACAAAAACTAAACTTTTATTTAAACTATCCTAATAATATAACCGATATGAGACAATTAGCGGGTCTCACTCCGCCCCTTCAACTCACAACAAGACAACCATGAGGTAGGATGCCTTCTTCCAAGGCAAGGTGGGTCTTGCCAAAATGGTGACACATCCAATCATTAAATCACACAAAATCAAGTAATGGATGCATCTAAAAAAGTATAGCCACTTTCTGTTGGAAAATATATTAATCTCATTAATTTACATATTCATATATGTGAGAAATTATTTAGTCATAAAATAATTACAAATCTTATGCATGCAAACTTAATTTAAAAGAGAAGAAATCATCAACCATTACTATGATAATTTCGGTTTTATGGCCACCAACAAGATCTCCTTCTTGTTAGTTCTTGAGCTTTTCAATAATGGATGAACAAGATTCAAGTTTAGAATCTCTCCCAAAAGCATATACCCAAGGTAACCTCTTAAAAGACTAATATTATTTGATCTAGAACAATATTAATCTTACCAAAAATTGACCCAAAATATTGTTTTTGCTCTCTAGTATTTCGGTCAAGAGAAGGAAAAATGATGGAGTATTTTCTATCTCTCTAAGTTCTAGTAATATGTTAGAGAATAGAATAAAATTACACTAGAAAAATATGTAGTGTGTAGAAGAATAATTATAGAAGAAACACTCTTGTTTTTCTAGGTGAAAATCGAGTGGGGGAAGAAAAAGGACCCAATGCATGGCCAAGATGCTCTTCACAAAAGCAATTAGGCATGCAAAGCTAGTCATTTAGGTTAATCATCTTGTTTTCCACTTAACATAAACAAAACACAATATTAACCTTATTCTCTCCATTTTTTCGGCACTTATAAAATGGGAGGTCCATTTTATATTTTATATTTTGTAATTTGTCAATTGTCACATATCACTAGTCATGTGTAATTGTAATGCATTTTTAACATATTAAAAATCAACGTATTAATAAAAATACGTCATGTACAAAATCGACTTAGTAATTCATAATTACTTGTACCAAAACGGTTTACCAATTATAAATCACAACATCTTGTATTTATAATATACTAGTTGTTGCTCCGCGCCCTACCGGGCGCGGTGCCCCAATTCGGCAAATCGTGTAGATGACCTCATTAGAAATTTCATAATAGAAGTTGATAATGTCTCTCAGCTTGCCCAAAACATGTATAGAACAAAGTATGTACTATACTACATATTGGATGCGCCTAAAATCAAGCTTTAATGTTTCGTGTTAGAAGGAATGCAATGTGAAAAATCAAACTCCAATACATGTTATTACATCGCCGCCTAAACTACATCACGCACCTTAAAAGAAGTTGAGCGTCATGTTACAAAAACGAAGATTAACTACTTAGCAAAGAATCACATCTTATAAGAAAATAAATCACAATAAAAAGAAAAAGAGTTTTTTCTATCATGTGCCTAATGGACACATGTTAAGGTGCTAATTAAGGAATGATTTTCAACAATTTATCATGAGAAATTGAAATATGAAAGGAAAAACTATGTAGCGAACTTGTAAGATTAGCGCACGTGGTGGATCACATAAATGATTTTGCTTACATATGAGAATTTGGAGGGAGACAAATTCATTTACTTACCTAACAAGATAGGGGTGGAACGTGGAAGCATTAAGAGGAGAAGCATATTTTCGATCTCAATATTAAAAAAAAAAAAAAAAAAAAAAAGTTCTTTAGCTACATTAACTTGGGATTTCAAATTTTCAATAATTTGGTATAACTCCGACGACAACGACTCATGTAGCACAAAAATATACAATGGTGTATTTAAGCATCCAATGAATCGATTAGTACGACTAAACCTAAAGTATTAAACATTTAGTACAACAAAACCATATCACAATTCACGAAGCTAAAGACCTTCCTATATAGTAGACCATATAATGGGATGAGGCTCCATAGCTAGTTGTGTAGATGATAAGGACTAAAATCTTGAGAGTGTGGTGCTTCCACGAGACCCTCCTTGCCCAAGTAAGTTCTTATAAAGAGTCGCCAGCAATGACTTCATATAGCCTGAAAAAACTCAATACATACATCCATATGCTGAGGCTTTATTACAAGGAAAAAAAAATATGGCTACCTAATATATAAACAAAAGACATAAATCCACCTGATGTAAGGTACCTTGAAAAAAGTTGTTATTGCATGAGGTAATTCATATTAGTCATTACATGTTTGACAATATGAACTGTTTTAATGCAATATAATGTTTGTTCATGCAACTACAAAAGTGAGAATGCAAACTCTATGACTAAAGGAGAACGCAAACTCTACGAAATAATCTAGATTTTACCTTTATATCAAGAAAATATTATCCGATGCATATATACCCTATATAAAGAAACGCAACCAGACCATGATTAAAAAGCGAGGCAACTGGATTAGCGAAGTGCTTATGTTTTTTTTATCTCTTTTTAAAATATCCCCAAACTATATGAATCACACCTAAAGCATGCTCAAATCAGTAATTGTTAGTAACTTTAATAACAGGTGTTGCTACATTTTGTCCTTCAAAATCATGGTCATGAACAACCGAACGGTTAGCAAGACTCCCTCTTGCGTATTGCAAAGAGCAGCATTACCCTAGTGACTTCAGAGCAGCAGTACCCTCACCCTCATAATAACAACAACAAGAGCACCATTTACTTTAGTGACTCAAGGGGGCTCTCGCATATTACAAAGGGTAGTAAGAAGCTCGCAGCCGTACCCTTGTGTCATCACTACACCCTAAGTACTCCTTCAAGACAATACCACACACAAGCTAACACAAATAAGCAGTAAATAAAATTTGAGAAAAGATACAGCTAGAAATTACTTACACAGGGCTTTAAGTAGCTTAAACCAAACTCAGAGAATCGACCTTTGCTAACGCACGTGAAGGCGCTAGAAATTAGAGAATTTGAAAAGTTGATCATGGTAAAGAATTTTTCGATTTTAAGGAACACATCCCTTACATGATAAAACAAATTATATGAAAGTTTCAGTTAAAGACAATTTAAAGTTCACGTCTTTAAGCTGATGGCTATTATTTGAGAAAAATGCGTTAACAGTAAGATAAGACCAATACTAATGAAAAAATTTTAGTTAAAGGGATTCAACTTAAACATAATCTAGTTAAGTACCCCAACCTACATCACCGTTATGTTTTTTGTTAAGTGTAAATATTTTGCCTAAACCTAATAAAATCGATTCCCTGCTATGTCCCCCTAACGTCTCTTGTGGTTCTCTAGCCTTTCTTGAAAAAATCTTCACCACCTGTTTTCCTGTAATTTCCCCTCCATTTGTGCACCCAATGACACATTAATCATATATTAGTACAAAACTCGCGCAAATTTAGACCACTTTTACAGCAGAAATAACCATCATTTTTTGTACAAAAAATCTACTTTAACGAACTTTCCAATGATATCATAAGTCGCTAGATAATCAATACAACTGCAATTAATTGCTTCAAATGCCTTTCCTATTTTAGCTAACATATGAATGACTTAACTAATAGCGCCCTTGAGTACTCTCATGGTTCGCTTCCCAGTTCTCATGATGGTTAGTATAGCAATTTAAAGTTCAGTATACAAGGGTAGTATATAGTATGTGATGTGCGTTCATAAACACAAAACATACATGATACGATCTCATATGAGACCAAATTGTCCATAAAATGTGTTACATACGATCAACGATTCAGAATTGACTATGCTAATGCAATGGTAAAGAAGTGAAGGATAACCCATACCTTCAGACTCCACCATTCCTAAATGCATCTACCCAAGAGAACATAAAGCAACACGCCAACACAAAAGTTTAACTATCCGTCAAAACTTCTATAACCAGTAATCTGTTTAATGTGCTTTCTCTAAGAACATTGACTCATTGACTCATAGAGACATCAACAATCCCATGTCACGCCTATATATACACAAATTTTTCTTGTTTCAAAATATACAAGCTACCAACAAAACACAACTGCCACCAAAAGTTCCTCCTGAAGTCTTTGAAAATTCCGAACAATAACATACCGATTAATGATGCAAGCTAATGAGAAACAACAATGACCATCCACAATGAGATGACAGAAAAAGAGTCAACAACATGACAAAAGGCCAAACCCTATCCGCAACAAAGCTAAAGTTAAAGGGTGATATCCTATTTCTGATCATCTAACAACTTACTATTTCAGCTCACAGATGAAAACTTCCATTCAAAAAAGCTTCATTTACAGTACAATTCCACCATATCCTAGAGTACATATCTCCTTTTCAATAGCTACATGCAGATATAAATCTCAAAACAACCAAATACTCCCTCCGTCTCAATCATTTACTCACCTTTTCTATTCTCTTCTCTGTGAGAAGTATTTTAATCAAAGGTAAACAAATAATTGAGACGAATGGGAGTAATCGAAAAGGAACATGTAGATGATACCTACGTACAGAAAATGAGTAACTGTAGCTTATAATTATATCTTCGGCCCCTCGCCAATAGAAACCCTCGGCTATATGCATGTTTTGGCCTTTCACAGAAAAAATAAGCACATATCCAATCCAATTAGAATCAGGCCCAACATCGCAATCATGATTTCTAAAATAAGGGAACAATTGTAAAAGTCAAAAGCATGAAACCAACCTCAGGTCATTGCTGCCATGCATTGCCTAGCTCGTCGTGGGGCACGCCTTAGTCCTAAAACCGCAACATATAAACAAAAAGGAAAATACTGAGAAAATAGAGAACATAGAGAACATAGGTAATAATCTACAACAAATTAAAAAACATATGAAATAGCTAAAACCTACATTTCTAAATCTCGAACAATTAAGAAAAAACATATTTTTAAAAAAACCAAATAAAAAACAAAAGAACAAACCTAAGTCTACGGATCATCAAATCAAACCGTCCTTTTACTGATGCCTCAACCGTTATCTTAACGCACAAAACAAGATCACAACAACTCAATCAACACTCAACAATATATAAAACGCAACACATGATCATAATTATAAAGTACAACGAAAACAAAACAATAAGCAAATACCTGTAAATAAAGACGATGTGAGGCTCGTTAGCATGTGACCAAAACCTGATGAACCCAAAACCAAAATCTGATGAAACCATCCCCAAAAAGCACTGGGAAAGTACAGATATAATAAAATACAAATAACCTTAGAAAGGTGATAAACAACGACCATCTTCCCCGTAAAAGAGGAAGTGTAAGGGACTGGTGTCGGATAAATAGAATGAAATAATTCAAAAAACTAAAAGGAGATGGAATAACCTGGTGATAAATATCACTCAAATGAACTAATTTGTCCCAATAGAAACGGAAATTATAGTTCTTAATACAAACTTATTTGTACTTGCAAAATTAATCGGCAATCTCTGCACATTTGCTGCCTCTATCACCAACGAAAATCTGAAAAAGCACAAAAAAGAGTAGATTTGATTACTAACAATTTTTCATGTCTGATAATGAAGAATAAATCGAAAAACTGGGGTATCAGGTAGCTTACCGACAAAAATGCGAACCATATCATATGGCATATTTGATTAACCTCTAACAACCTTGAGAACATCTCAACTCCCTCTCACCTGATACAAAACAAAATAGAAATAAGAGGCACAAGCAACAAGGATAGGAGTCATAAGACTGTCTTGTTAAATTATTTAGTTGTATTAAGATATGCAAATGAATGACATCCTATACACCAACTTACTACCTTAAACTCGTCAATTAACATTTCCCTTACACCAGCTTAATAAGTGAACTTCCGACTTAATATACAAACTCAAAGACATGTTGTATTAGTTTAACCTTAAACAGTCTTTAAATCTAATAATTAGGCAGCCAAATAAAGACATGAGCATCAACAACATGACACTCACAAACCCCCAATTATGACCGTGAAGCTGAAATTTTCATTAACCTTAAACAGTCTTTTAAGGGACATGAGTGGACTATAAGCATTTTTCAGAGTTCAGATAGCAAGCAAGGGTTAAAAAGGTCGACAACCTCTTCGCCGATTTGACAAAATACTACTTTATATCATGTATTGGAATCTAACGTGTATCATAATGCATACGTGCCATATACCTTTTCAAGATGCTGGCTTGGTTCATGTTGGCCACTTCGATGGACACCTTCAATCCACGCTAATGTCCGCAATTCCAGCCCCAGGAAATAAACTTCGCATCGCTGCACCCATCAACAAATACACGGTAACTGAAACCAGCAGGAATAAAGTAATAATAATGAAAATAATAAAGGACACAAGAAAGAGTTGTAAAGCAAAAGATTCAACAGGCAAATGAACACAAAGTTAAGATACAACGAGAAATTTAATTGAATAACAAAAAAATATTCGATGCCAAATAATTTGAGCAGAACAAAAATAAGAAAGCCGCAATATACAAAGAATAGAAGCCCAGAAACCTATTCGAATCCGAAACACGACACCTGCACAATCAGTTAGGGATACGCACACTCCATAGGTTCATAGCCACTAAAAGCCATTGGTACAACACGTAAACCTATAGGACTCTAAACACAACTACAATACAATCATAATCGGAACTATTGGCATTCAAGCACATCCAAATCAACACCCGTACATTTCCAGAGCCAATTCGTAGACAACACATAATTCATACACTCAACCCATGATCTAGCAAAACTAAGGGGACATTAAAGCTCAAGTGCTAAATCGTGACAGCACGGTATAATACACGCGGGAGTTTTGGGTTATCTGAACTATCGACCAACCTAAGAAACCGCTAATAACAGATTAGTTGCCTCTAGCTCTAATAACACGCATCGATGTTTGCAAACTACCTCGAATAAGCCCCGTTGCTGCTAGCATCGTCATCTGTTATGAGAAAAAGTCTTGAGAAACCAACAGTACAGCTCACAGAAACCGATTAAAGCTGACCTAATCTGTAGACAATAACAATCACAGTAATGCCCAATAGTCATAGAAAGTCAAGAAGAATATGAAAGCTTTAGTTTAAAGACGCCAATAACCATAAGACTCATGATAGAATACAGTACTTTCCAGCGCGCGCTGCTTAAAACATAAGGATTAGATTTAAACGACGTTGAGGAAGTCTTGACTACGGCAAAGTAAAGCAGACTAAAGGATCGAATACACTAGCACCCTAGTACAGACAGCGTATCGGTCAGATGTCCCACATATCAATAGGCGGCGAGTATTTGGACACCATGAGCACCTGAACACAAGAACACACAAGGACAGCTGTAAGTTTGTTTTCCAGTAAAAGAATTCAAAAGTAAAAAGGAAGCAGTTAAAAGGTCGCATACATAAACGGCCCTACACAGCCCGCTAGGAATACGCACACACCATAGGTCCATAGCCACCAAAAGCCTTGACACCGCTAGTTCCTGAGCATACAATAACAGATCAGGACGACCCATTAATACCAGCCTAAGATAAAAAGACAAATGCGCCTAGATGCAATGTATATGAGCAGAACAGGCAGACACAGGGCCTAGGCTCTAAAGCAACCAGGTACACTAAAAATTCTCCTAGTGATGAACATCTCTAAAATCTGCTTGGCCTGGTGGCATAGCCAAATTTCAGGCCGGCCCAATGGTCATACCAAAAAGAACCATCACAACAAGTATTGATCACACATGGCTACAAAGCCGGAATTTGACTCTTAACCGATAGTTTTGCTAGCGGCAACAATAAGAACAACTCAAGTAATACCAACAAATGCTTCCGTTTACAAAAACGACAATAATAACAACACCACTAATAATAACGATACAAATAGTGATATTAATAACATTAATTACAATAGTAATAATCCTAAAAATAATCGAAAACAAACACAATAATAGTACCAGCACTATTCGCACCCAAAATAACCACGACAATGATATCAACAAGGGACGCCAAGCATCGCATCGCTGCGAAGACAAAGACAACAAAACCCCAAATCCAAGATCGTAACTAACAGTTCCCAATCTACAGTAAAAATTACCGATCCAGAGCTCAAAGAGCACTTCCACCAACATGTTAACCACTTAACAATCAGTTTTTAAAACGACGGAGAAACAGATAAGTCTAAAAAAATCAACAAATAATATTTAAGAATAGAAGAAAATACCTAGATGTTGATCAGAGATCTGGATCGCAGCCGAGAAACAAGAGATGGATGGGAATAAGGAGAATGGAACAAAAGAAAGCAGAGATAAACTGTTGAAACAGGTGTTGAAGATCGAAAAAGATTAAGCTTTGATTGACGCTTGACGAGATGAGATGAAATTGAGATTGAGAAGAGGGCTGTTGATGGCGATGTTGTGAAGCAGATTGAGAGTGAGCAGCAAGATTAAAAGACGGAATGAAAACAATAAACAAAGATATTAGGTTAAGTTGGAAGGGAAGGATGGGATTGAAAGGGAGAAATCAACGGTTGACAGTGGCCAAGAACTATTCATTGCTACAGTAGGTGGAGTTCTCTCTTTTTAAAGAGTAAGGATTATTCATTCAGTTTCAATTGTTTCGTAAACAATGATTTTATCTTAGTAATAAAACAATTTGATTACTTAGACCGTATCTTATTTAATCGAATTACAATAAGATACGTCAATAATACTCACAAAATCGTCCGTCAATTTTAAGCAATTTAATTAACCCGTAACAGCATACGATCAATTAAATAATCAATTAAGAGTGTTACCTTTTAGGTATGACCCAAGGGGATCAAGTGATAACCACCGTCGCCCGACAGTAATGTCAAACTCTAGTCAGCCAATCATTACCGATATGTGTGGACCAATTTACTGTAAAATATTACTTCCCACATGTATTCTTAAAATGAGACTTAAACATGTGATCATCATGATCGACAGTTGTGATCGCATTATTGTCGGAGGACACATATTCCAACAATCTCACACTTGTCTTCGACAAGTGTGCGTCACCAATTCTCTTGTCCTATTACTATCTCCCACTCAATGCAAGGTGTCTTTCAGGTCGTACTTGCAAGTGATCATATCGAGAGTGGTTTCCTCGATCTGGAGAATAACTGATTGACCGGATTTATCTACCATAGATACCATCCGAGCGTGGCCACGCATTTCCAGTTCATTACTCCTCGAGTGGCCCTGAGATATTGTTTTAACCCTGACAAGGGGGTGGACAATTCCTCTCGCACTTATTCCCTTCAACTAGCCACAACCATCATAACCCAAGATATGCCCATTTGACCCCATTTACGAAGGTCGTAGTAACACAAATCAACGTTAATCTGAAACTATGCCACCTTAGGTGAACATTCTTTAGTCAAAAGAATCGACTCATTAGAATACTATAATAGCTCTCGCCACGACCAGGCTATATAAATTTGCCAGAACTCTATAAGCGGTCATAAGGCCCGACAAAGTGTTCCTAACAGTCAGCCTATGTGATCGACTAGTCATCTCATATGACTCTATGGCACTTGAACTTGCCATCAATCGCATCACACTCTAGTCACTTCAAGACGTCACCTCATATAAGTGACTATGGGCGAATACCATGTTAATCCGGGTTCACTTTAACGGGGTTCAATATTGTCTCTTCAACCCATTTGGATGTAACAAAGTATAAAAGGAGTTTTCAGATTTAAAAACTCGAACGATAAATGTGATTATCATATGAGTAGTCAATACTTGATTACTACTTCATATTCTATAATCCAGTTTGATCTTGAATGTAGTTGTTCATCTCAATTCAATTGAAATGACATGACTCATCATGTTAAGCCTATGAGAAGGCTTTGGTTAGTAGGTTTTATCAACTTCTTGTACCTTACTCAAACTTACTACATACTCGTTTTCCTTTGTAATGTATACATTTGCATTACAAAACTTTCTGAGTACGTGTCGAGATCCAATCAAGACATAGGCCCTCTAGCCTTAGAATAGCTCCCACTATTTTCACAGTGCAAGGGACTCATCCTTCTTGTACATCTCATGATTGCAAGTGTACTCAATTTCCGTTGTAAATATTTCTCATTGTTCTTTATTGCCTAGAACGATTCTAGAAAATCTATTTCTTAAATAACATAGCCACAATGGTATTTTAACCATACTAATGTGTTTTGATTATGGTTTTGTCGAAAACCATGCGCAATCTCAATTGTCAATTGTCACTTGTGTAACACCCTTACACAAAATTGCATCAAAAACACTTTGCATTACATCCTTAATGCTTCTGCAAACACTTAAGGGTAATCTTTATGGCTTACTTGGTAACTTTTACTTAAATTC
Source organism: Silene latifolia (assembly GCF_048544455.1). Lineage (NCBI taxonomy): Eukaryota > Viridiplantae > Streptophyta > Magnoliopsida > Caryophyllales > Caryophyllaceae > Silene > Silene latifolia. Next base: position 56,642,565 of record NC_133536.1, read on the forward strand.
GATTTGAAACAATTCATCATACTCAAAGTATATGAAGTGTTATACATCATTTCCTATTTAATTGATTCGGCAGCGGAAGCAAATAGAATCAATCAAATATGTTCAATTCGATTGAATTAGTCATGAACCTTATCAACATAAGACTCCTTATTTGACATTAATATCATGTTGATTTATCTCCATAAATCCGGATATTAAGATGTATTATTTTTCTCCTAGTCTTAAATCATTCCCAATAATCAATATGCCATCCACATATAAGACTAATTAAAATTTCCGTAACTCCCACTAAACTCTATGTATAAACACAACTTCTCGACTTATCGAGAAAAGTTTTATAACATGATCAAAACATTGATCCCAACTCATTGATGTCCTAATCAAGACCCTCTCTTAAGTTTCACATTATCTTAGGATTGCAAGAATCTAAAAAACTCAAAACATGTATTGAATACATTCCTTCTAGTTTATGAAGTGGTTTTAGATTCACTCGCAATATGTATATCATCATAATGAAATACAATCCCTAAGAAGATCCAAATAGACTTAAGCATTTCAACTAGTGCAAAACCCTTTGCTACCAATCAAGCTTTGATATCTAACAATTCACTTGGAATTTATTTCGGATTTTCATGGCACTAAGCCTTGTATTGAGTTGTGACTTAAACACTCTCATGTAAGTCATATGTTCATTACTTTCCAGAAGTAATCAACTTGAATCAAACAATTTCTTTGTAAGTTGCAAGCTCTTTACTTTCTAAAAGTAACACTAATTCATCATCTTCAACAAGTGATGACTTTAACCTCCTAGGTTTTGAAAAAACGTCTTACACAAAACGTCTCATGTAGCCAAGAAGACCAGTTTCTTGTGACATAACATTCTTTATGGCTCTTTGAATAATTTCTCCCACTCTGTCATCTAGAAATAAACTTGTATTTTAGAAAGACAGCTTCACGAGCCACAAACCCGTTGTACTCGTGATTATAATAAGGAAAAAAGAGCATTTGTTTCTTTTGAAAACTTACAAACATGGTACCCTACCATTTCATATCTCATATGATTCGTTTTAGATTTAGTGGAAAAATAACTGACAAAATGATAAAATCCCCAAAAGGATCAAGTAACTCAAAGTAACTTAATTGAAATCCAAAACATATCGAATAGCGTTTGATTTCTTTATCCAACCACACATTATCCCATAATGCGCGCTAAGAGAGATTAATTTGTGATACTATATCACATTTCCTTTGGCTTATATCAAAGTCTTCACTTTGATAATCCCATCACGACTAAATCGTGATTCTTTGAACACTTTGAACTTCTTCAAAGATTTCTTTATTTACCTTATTAAGTGAACACATTAGTGTCAACTTAAATCGTTGGTAAAAGTAAATGATCAATCTATTATTTATCAATGATTTACATTCTCGATCTCCTTTTCAACCAAAAACACGAGACCTCTTGCTTTGAATGCAAGATACGCATATACCATAAGATTAACAATCTAATGGTTTCAAGAGTACTCGATAACTCTTTGCGTTCATCATTCCAGTATTTAAGGTTTAATCTTGGGTTACCAATTTCAGTCTTGCATTATCTACATGATATGTCATTCTAGTTTGGTTTAGAATATAATCACCTTGATAAAGGGCTAGCCATACATCAAATCGTGGTGTGTAGGGTCACAGAAGTGAAACCTCTTTTGTATCTTAACAAGTTTAAATTTTTATTTAGAGTTTATGCACTTAATAGTCACAATTAAGTACAGCTTTAAACCCAAAACTAGATTGAGTACACAATGACTCTATTTCTCAACATCATTGTTGCTAGTCGTCATATTCTAATCATCCTATGTATCAAATACAATGATGGAAACCACCACCGGTTTCTAATATTGACGAAGTAGTACTAGCAAAATTTATGTCAATCAAATAAACATTTAAATATCATGATTGCATTTGTGTGAAAGCGATAAGACACCTCGAAGACGTGCGACGTGACTCACGCCTCTTTGAGCAGCCCATGTGGCAACGTCGCTCAAAACTCACACAACCACTCATTTTCCTATAAATACCCCTCAAATGCCACCATTTGAGAACTTACGCGAGTGTCCGCCCCCTATTTTCTCCCTTAAAATTCTCGACTCGACTTCCTAAGTAACAATCCGACGCGTGTTTACGACCTACCGATCGTAAACACAAGCCTTACACATTGTTTCGTACCGTCATCGTGCATTAAATCACTTGACCGACCATCTCCACTACTACACCGTCACTAAACTTAATAAAACACTCTTTTTACTTGCTAAAACGGTTTTAAACCGAGTCTTTTCCGACCAAACGAGTTAATACCCTACGTCGGTTTCTCGCCATAAGCCAAGCATGTAAGTATGAGGGTGTAAAAATCCTTCATTTATCATGTATTTACTTGTTTCATGACTATAACATGCTAAATCATGCATAACATGGTCCAAAACATGGGAAGAATGAGCCAAAACTGGACTTTTATGTTGAGGCAGAGGCTACTTACGTAGCACATAGGTTCGCGCCTAAAGCAGCCTGCCCAGCCTCAAGTCCAATCCGTGTTTGGTCTCTTCTTTTCCTCTATTTTTATATTCATATTTATAATCGGTTTTTACCATTTCAAGTATTTTCAAACCATTTTCTACAAGTTTTAACCAAAAAAACATTTTTCACCATTGGTTCTTAATACCATGACGGTTTAATCCGTGTTTCGGTGATAATATTTGGTTAATTACATTTAAAAGGTATTTTAAAACCTTTTATTTCATTTCTTTACATTTTGGAAGGTATTTTTAAGCCTTTCATCATTTCTTTACATTTTCAAAATAAATGTATTAGTCACCAACACAATGTCATCCTTGGTTCTACATACCACGTCGGATTTTAACCCGAGTAGGATGATGAGTATTGACTAATTATATTCAAATGAACTTAAAACAATTAGTTCATATTCATTTTCAAAACTATTCATGTCAAGCTTACAAAGTCGAACCCGACATCAAATACCGTCAAAGCAATGACGATTATTTAAGTCTCGTTCTTCAAATCAACACAAATACGGCATAAACAGTCCTTTCAAACCAAAACGGGTTCAAATACCCATTTTTCGACACGTTTTATAAACGTTTTTCAATGGTCAGAACACGTCATATACTGTTGACTGACCTGCGCCTAAACAAGCCATTTCTTTTCCTATTTCCAAACCAGGGGAGACCCCCTTACATCGCCAATAGGCTCGCGCCTCATCTAGCTGCCTGGTGCAGGGTCTGTTCCCTTTTCAACATTAGTCTAGGACGATCCTGACTCCGGCTAAACCGGATATAGGACGGATCAGACGACTAACTTGCTCATTCAAAAATCGTATTTGCAAAATGCCTTACTAAGACGAATGGATCACGTTATGCATCCTAAACCTAACTCAGTGAATGGATGTTTAATTTCCATCTTGCATGCAAATCAACCATAAATCCAACTCGACATCTTATACTTGATACTTGGATTAAATCAACCGACTTAGAAAGCTCTCACATGTTAGGTTTAAATTATTGGATGCGCATTCATGCATTTAAACTGTTTTATCAACTTTTGCATTCAACCAACCAAGATCGATCAGTAGAGGCCGCTACCGCGGGCGGGATTGGGTGTCTGATTAAAGGGCTTCCCAATGCGTACCTTCACCTCTTACTCAGAAACTTTGGATAGTGGACGACCTTATCCAGGGCATACGAGAGTCATTCTAGAGATAGGATTCTAAAGAGGAACGATTCCTTATCTTTAGTACCTATGTCAAACACTGCTTTGTGCTTCGTTTGACGGAGGTATAAAGTTGATTCGAACGGGTTCCAAGCATCCCAAAAATGCTTGGTGGCGACTCCGAACATCTCTTATCGTTACGAGACCCTTACCGAGATGAAACCGACCGATCTAAAATGATCCGGTCGAAAGCATTTTTACGCCGCCGAGCGTGGCTTTCAAAAGACCGCTATACGTCCAACAGATCAGCTTGGCGTGTAGGTGGGCCATGTCCACATATTGGCGACTCCGCTGGGGAAAATTAGGACACTTGTGTCTTTATGATCCCTAGATGGTGAGACTCGAACGAGGTCTTGGTTGGAATTCATTAATTGATATTACGGTCACGGTCGGGTTCCTTGTCCGGGCCCATAACTTAACCCTTTTCGACCAATTGGCTCATCTCATCGGCGTGAGTTTTTTCATCCCCGCGTTTCGAATCTTGATTGAGTCAAGCATACCATTGACATTACACATTTCTGTTTCGTCAAAGAGCTTTCATCACCTTCGAGCACGAGGCTAGGGCACCCTTCTTACACATTTTGTTTGGATTGGTATCCCTCTCGCAAATCGGGGTTTGATTACTTGGTGTGTAACCCACCCTCTTAAGCCAAAACCCGTGTCACCATAATGCATAATATAATGAAACTGTGAGTGCTTATGTGCTATATGATCATATGTCCTTCCGTGTCATTTTCAAACTTTCAAAAACACCTTTTTGCGCCGTTATAATGGCCATTTCAAACCTCGGTCTTTTGCCGACCGTTGCATTTCAACATGCCTTTCTAGGCCGTCGTAATGACGATTTTCAAACCCGATTTTTATAACCATTTCAACACGCCTTTCTAGGCCGTCGTAATGACAATTTTCAAACCCGGTTTTTATAACCATTTCAACACGCCTATCTAGGCCGTCGTAATGAAAATTTTCAAACCAGGTTTTTATAACCATTTCAACACGCGTTTCTAGGCCGTCGTAATGTAGATACCTCATTTCTTCACCTCCTGCAAACCACCCGGTGATGATTGGGCGGCATGTTTAGTACGCGGAGTGATTTGTGACAATTCGTAAGTTTATCGTCAAGTGATTGCTCAAACACTTATGTCTACCTCTTAATTGTCATCTACGCGCCGATACGGTCGTTTTGGCAATAATTAGAGTACATTTGGAGTCCGGGCCTAAAACCGTCTTCATTTTCTGATAACCGTTAAAATGCCGAGTCAAAATGTTCTGGAATGTTCCGGATATTTCTATTCCATATTTTCTTGGTAAAGTATTCTCCGTAATATTCACACAAAATATTAAGGAAAACAAGATTAATCCGTTATTCCATAAACAAAACACGGAAATCTTTCTTCCGCAGGAGGAAACCACTTGGGAAAGGACGCAACAAGTGTTGCGCCTCTTTCAAGAGACGCAGTACCTGCTGCGCCTCTTCCCAAGTCCTTTTCTGCGTATTTTTCGTATCTTTTCATATCTTTTCGAGATTCACTTCCAAAGTTTCTCCGAAAAACCCTACTTCCTTCTGTGATTAGTATAAATAGAGACCTTCGGTCTCACATATTTCTCACGCGAGTGTCCGTCCTTCTCTTCTCCTTTTGCATTCTAGACCACGTTCTTACTTTTTGGCGTCTACGTGCTTGAACTTTCGACCACGTAAGCTCGGATCTTTCTGAGTACCAGCCTCGTTTTGCATGACCGACCAATTTGACCAACTCCATAATAATCATTTTTAATCAATCTTGTTCGTTTTCCTCCTAGAGGGCACTTTCGACGTACATTCGAGTCGAGCATCACTAAACATTAACTTAGTTCATCTCGTTTCGTCAAACATGTAAGTCTGAGGGTGTAAATCCTTCTTTTATTTATTGTTCTTTATTTATTGTAATCATTAATGTAAGATTTATGTCGAAAGTATTCTTAAAACCGATTTGTAAAACTATGTTTTAAACCCCTTTTTACGAATTATCAGAAGACAGACGTCGAGAAAGGACGCAGCAACTGTTGCGCCTTTCGAAGGGACGCAGCACCTGCTGCGCCTCTTTCTGAGGCTGCCGCAGTTCCTGGTTTCTTTCTTCTTCCTTCGTCTTTCATTAATTCATTTGCTTTTCTTTTGTTTTCATTCGTTCTTTGATTCTTTAATATAACAATTTGAACATAATAATTTAACATGTTATTCAACATCATTAGTATTGATTTCGTTATTAAATCCCGACTTAAATCCCTTATAACCAATATTCGCGGGTTTTCGTCATTAAAATCAATCCGGGTTTAGAGGCTCGATTCATTAATATTGAGTCTCTGGAATTCGATCTTTGATATATTCCCATCTGTTATTTATCGTCACCACCTATAATTCGTCATTAATAACCTGTTTAGTCTAATTAATTTGATTAATTTGTTAGTTTGTATTTGTAAATAATCGTATTAATCTTGTAATTAATTCGTCTTAATTGATTTCATCCATGTTTTATTGCTTTCATGACCTTTAATCGTATATAAATAGTTTATTAATCACTTCCATCGGAGTCATATGTCATTAATCAAGCATTAAAATCATCAATGAATGTTAACGATTTGCAATTCCGGCTTCACAGCCAGAACTGAGCTAAGGAACAGACGCAGCGACTGCTGCGCCTCTTCCAAGGGACGCAGCTCTGATGCGCCTGTTCCTGGTTGATTTCTGTCTCTGAACTTCCGTTTTTGCCTCGACCTAGTTTATTAATTACGTATTAATTAACTATTATTCGTATTATCACCCTAATTTCTATTCGTTTATTTATTTATTCTTTCTTTTTTAAAACCATCCGTTTTAAATATATTTTCGACATAAATCAATAAATCCGATGTAATTATTGTAATTTTCTTCGTTGTATTTTTATTGTATTTCATTTGTTGTATTGCTTGTATGCCTTCATATGTAATCAACTTATATTTCTACTTCGACCCAATTGTATGTTAATTACGTGTTAACCGACTTAGTTTAATTCTTCACATGTTAGGATAAAAACGTTGGATGTTGCATTGCGTGCATATAAATCGACAACATATCGAGTATAGATAATTTCCCTAATCATTAGTTGAGGCCGCAATCGAGGCGGGCGGGATTAGGTGTTCGATCAAAAGAGCTTCCTAATACGTACCCTCACCCCTTACTCCAGATCTATGTGAACATCCGTGTTCATTGGCATCCACGAGAGTCATTCTAGACATAGAATGCTAAGGGTAACGAGTTCTTGGTGTCTATGTCACTACTTTGTGTCTTGATATGACACGAGGTATTCAAACGGTTTCCAATTTTCCACAATAAGTTGGTGGCGATTCCACAAATACAAACGCTTGTCCCAAGCGCCCCCGTGGCCCGCGTCCACAGTTTGGCGACTCCGCTGGGGATAATACACTTACGTGTAGCCAAGGGTGAAACTTGAACAAGGTTAGGGAATAGTTTGTACAAGACAGTTGTCGGTTTCTCATAACTCGGTCTTCCTAGATCGTTTATTTCGGCCTTCCTAGGCCCAACCCAACCCATTCGACCAATCCTCCCGTCTAAACAGTCCTAATTCTTATTTGGGCCCGCGGATGGATAACGATTGACGTCATCCATACCATGGTACTTACTCTTGTTTGTATCAAGGACTTTCACTACTTGAGGGAATGGACTAGGAATCGGCCTTACTCTTGTTTGGTACGAGCCTCTCCACAGACTTCGGGTTTGATTGTTCGGTATGGCAACCCGCCCTTTTAACCAAAACCTTTCTAAATGCACTCAGCATCCCGTTATAATGCCTGTATAAATGCTTGTACCAAGTGTGATTACCATTTCTAAACAAAACCATGACAATTTTTGTAAAATCAAAACCTCTCTTTCAAAATGTAAAATTTCGAAATATAGGCCTAATATTATCACAAAACAAGTCGAAACTCTGTCCAGTTCTCGAGTCAAATTTCAGGCCTAGGCCCATTTCAAAATCTCACTTCGAGTCCACTCCTACAACTACACTACAGTTGACTAGGACCAACATTTTCAATATTTAGAGGAACAATTGATGTATCTCAAAGGGGATGACATTTATAGTGAAAATAATCGCAAATATGAAGCCGTGAGCTCCAAGTTGCCAACTAACTTCAACATGACGGATATCCCTAAATTCAAGGGGCACGAAAACCCTTTGAACCATATCCGTGCTTTCAAGGATTACATGTCTATCAAAGGAATTAAACCCGAGATGTTCTTAAGGATCTTTCCTTCATCTCTTGACACCATCCCAAGACAATAATTCTATTCTCTAGAGCATAAGAAAATAGCTACCTGGGACGATGCCGCAATTGAATTTGCCAAACAATACGCGGATAATGCTGAAATCCAAGTCAACATGCGCACCTTAGAGTTTCTTACCCAAAATGACAAAGAAGGTTTCACCGACTTCCTATGTAGGTGGAGGAAGACTAGTACCCAACTTGTTGAACGTCCAGATGAAGCTACCCTCGTGGAGAAATTTGTGGATAATCTAAAGCACATATATGCAAGTCATTTAAGGTACCAAAACATCAAGACCTTCAAGGACTTAACCGTACTAGGAACAAGGATCGAGGGTGACATCCGTAAAGGGGTCTTGTCCTAAACGGTAGGTCGAGGATATCAAGGCTCAACAAGTCGTTCTTACGGCTCTACTAGCAAGACTGATGAAGTTAACCTTCTCGAGCCATCTAAGAAGAGTACCCCACCAAGTAAATTCACAAATCTTGGGAACACATACTCCAATGCTCTAAAAAGGTTGATGAAACAAGGCAAGCTTCAACCCATAGGACCTACACCTGAACCAGAAAAGAAATCCAATTTCTGGGACGAAAATGCCTACTGCGAGTATCATAGAGGTAACAGACATGACACAGAAAAATGCTACAAACTGAAAAATGTGCTTCAAGACATGATTGAAGACGGTCACCTACCAATACCGCCGGGAGGTAAGCCTAACAACACTTAGAATCCTCTTGGAATTCTAGTGATTACAAGTGAAGAATCTACCATAGATTGTTCACACCTCATTTCTCCACTCGAAGATGAAATTAATGCAATAGGAAATGAAGGGAACTACTCCACCATTTCCCAAACCATCACCGATTTCATCGCATGGGCAAGAAGTGTGAATAGGCAAGTCATGGAACTAGAGAGTGTAGTGGCAATCCTACGTGATCCCAATGCAACACCTAAAGAACGTAGGCCACTAATATTCTCTCAAAATGCCACCATGCAAGAAGTAGTAGCCATAGTTAATGAGCTAATCGACCAAATTATCCAATTGGAGGCTGAAATCATGAGAATGAGGGAGCTTGCTAACATCAATGGAGTATTGGCCGATGACGATGAAGATGAATATCTCATCGAACACTCCCTAGTCAAAGAAATAGTCCAACATAGTGAAGATCAAGATATGGACCACCTTACTCGTTCAGGCGTCCATATCAAAGCACTTCTCAAAATGGTCCAACCAACATTGTCACACCAAATGATAGTGAAGATGACTCTACTAACCATTTGCTAAAGCAATTACAGAAGACAAAGGCTGATCTTTCAGTCTGGCAACTAGTGGCGAGCTCATTCCCACATCGCCAAGCTTTACTGCAAGCCTTGGCCAAACTAAATGTGGCACATAACTCTACGCCTGACGATGTAGTCAACTTGGTCTTCCAAGAGTCACTGAAGCTAAGTAATCCTATTACATTCTCAGATGAAGATTTGCCACCCTTTGGTGCTAGCCATAACTTGGCTCTCTATATCACTGACATTTGCTTAAAGAAGAATGTGCCAATGACTTTGGTAGATGATGGCTCCGCAGTCAACGTCATACCCTTGAAAACGGCATATAAATTGGGCATGAAAGAGTCAGATTGGACCCCTACCAATCAATGTGTTCGTGCATATGATGGTACACGACGAAAGGTAGTAGGACTTGTTAACCTAACCAGAGCCGCAGAGCTGATTGAGCGAAAGGTTAACTTCTAAATAGTGGACATTGAGGCATCCTTTAACATACTTCTGGGAAGACCTTGGATTCACGCATCCAAAGCGGTAACATCCACCCTCCACCATAAAATCAAAATCCCACTAAATGGCAAAGTGGTAACGATCACTTCGTCACCCATCAAAACAATAATCGAAAAGAGATCAAGTAATCAAGTCCTTGCGGATCCAGTATATGAACTTGGGGGCTTCCATGGCATAAATGTAATAGAAAGTGAGTTGGCATCCTTATACTTCAATCCCTACTCCAACTTGGTGGTCAACCACATACTCAAATCCCAGGGATACTTCCCAGGAATGCCTTTGAATCCTATCCGAAGAAACACCTTTGCACCCTACAAAGAAGGCAACTCGAAAAGAATACCACTTAGATTAGGATACAAACCCACTAAAGAGGAAGTTCTCGAGATGCTCGCTCAAGTTCAAAACCGTAAGAATGTGGGAATCCAAATGCGACCCTATCTCCCTACCCTAAATGGATACTTCATTAGGGAAGGAAGTCAAGAACTCTTTCACGGATTTCCCGAACCTTGGCACTATCTCGAAAGGAAGCTAGCCGGAATTGAGATCTTTCACGATTGCTACTTCATTCCTCTAGAAACGGTTCCTACCGTCAAGACTCGTCAAGCACCTTTGGTCGGACTCCAAGGGAGGTTTAGTTTTCGGTACTTGTCGTTAGGAGCACCTAGACCAAAACACAATTTATAACTCCACAAACAACTCTACAATTAGTAAAGAGGCAAGTAAAGGTCGGATCCCAAGGGACGGGAATTGAGATGAGATTTTCAATTGCAACTAGCGCTGTCTAGGGGTGTCACAATTTGGGGTTGGAATAGAAGATCACTAAATTAAATAGCAATAAAAGTAAACAAGCAAGATGATTAAAAAGGGATGTAAACAATTGATAAAAGGCACTAGGGTGTCATGAGGTCATAGGGGATTGATGGGAATTGATCATACAAACATATTCTCAAATTACAAGCAAGCAATTATTGTTGTGATGGATCGAGTTGGTTTATGTCTTACAATCCTAGGAAAGTTTGGGTCCCGGAGCCGAATCGATTAGATTGTACAACACCTACAAGTCGACCTAATCTTCCCTTCTCAACTATATGCATGGTCTAATGAGACTCGAGTTTGTTTATGTCTTACAGGTCTCATTGAAAAGATAGGTGATGGGTAAAAAATGCAAGAATTCATAGGCTCGCATTTCATCAAACATAACATGTGCATAAGTTGAGATCACACCAAGCAAGCAAATAAACTATGAAAACATATTAAATTAAGCATGAATCATCCCCCATGTTGGTTTCCCCTAATTACCCATTAACCCTAGCTAAGGAAACTACTCACTCATTATCATGTTGAACATGCTAGCAAGGTTGTCAATTATACCAACAAAGTAAAACATGATGAATAAATGAAAATGATTAACAATAATTAAAAAGGGATTAAGAGAATCATACCTACTAATGATTCCAATAATAAAGCAAAGAATAATAGAAGTACTTGATGATTGATTGGAAGGTTGTCAATCTCCCAATAATAACCCAAATAATCTTCAATTACCCAAAACAAAGGATGAACAAAAGAGAGATTAAGGAAATGAAATTTGTATTAAGACTTGATTAAATGTTGATTACAAGATTAAAGAGAGATTTGATTGATATAAACTTCACTAAAGATTGCTAAGAAGAACATGCTAATCTAATTAGACTAATTGGGTATTTATAGTGGGGATTAGGTACATAAATTAGGGTTAACTAAGGGCTTAAATGACGATTAAGTCTTTGAGGAATCGCCGGTCTCGAGAGAGACTCCAGTCTCCTTTTCGCCGGTCTTTGGAAAAATATGCGCGTCCTTCATTGAACATGTAGAAGATGGATTTAGCTGTCACGGAATCCGAGCGTCCAGGGCACGGGACGGGCGGATTGTGGTGGATTTAGCTGAGCGGATTCTTAGGGTGGACGGGAGGATTGTGGTGGTTCTGGACGGGCGTCCAGCTGGGTAAGACACTCGGATTGCCTATGCTGGACGGGCGGCTTGTGGGCAATCCGCTCGGATTATCTTACAGCTTCTTTCTTTCTTCTTTTCTTCCTTTCTCTTCATAAAATCCTTGAGGATTTCCCCGGGGATACAAGGATCTTTTCTCATCATTGCCCATCTACTATAGTATGTACAAAGGCCTTCTAATCTTGTCTTCTCTTTGATGCTTGGTCATTGAATTCAATCAATTTAGCTCTATTTTTCCATGAAAATGCAAGGTTTACACTCCTTTCCTACCAAGGACACAAAACCTCAAATAATATGCAAAACAAAGGACTAAAGACAATAAATGACCCAAATATGCACTAAAAAGCATGGGAACAAGGCTAATTCGGGGACTAAATATGCTCAAATTATGGTCACATCAACCTTGCTTAGACGAACAAGCTGTTAGTCTACTATTTGGAGAAGATCGATTTGTCAGAGCCGCGCAGGATGAGATCATTACCATGATACTTCAAGATGATCGCTTCAACCCTACCGCGTTAATCACAGAAATCAACACGAACCAGCAGAAAGGATGGAGAAAATCAATCAAGTGGACAAATAATCAAGGAAGACTCTTCAAACTCACCACTGGAGAAGGAGAGATGTTCAAAGGGGAACCAGAAGACGATGAATTCGAGTCAGAGTTGGAGTCGGATTCAGAGTCAGAGTCTAGAGAAGTTCCTAGAGAGTCTTCTCCTGTCGCCACCCCCATTCCCTTTGTGTCTCCTAGCTTAGCATCAAGTAGTAGTAGCAGCAGTTCGGGAAATGTCCCAACAACTGTCCCTTTACCGCCACTGACTACAGATCAGATGGCCTCTTTGTTTCAACTTTTCTCAAACTTTAATATGAATTAATCAGGTTCTTCTTACTCTTTGTGTTATCTTGAATGCAATTCTGTTTACGATGATACTGAGGATGACCCAGATCAAGACTCGATCGACATACCTCCCTACATAGCCAAAGAAATACTACAAGAGGGGGAAGGGGGACCAGTAATAGAGAACACTGAACCCATCAATGTAGGAACCGAACTAGAACCCCAAGAACTTAGGATAGGAACGACCTTGAGCTCTGCTGAAAGGGCCAGTTTCATAGACCTCCTACACGAATTCAGAGACATTTTTGCTTGGTCCTACAAAGACATGCCAGGAATCGACATGGACATTGCAGAGCATAGAATCCCAATTAAACCAGGTTTCAAACCCGTAAAACAGAAGCTTCGTCAAATGAGGACAGAATGGGCTCTTAAGATCAAAGAAGAAGTCGATAAGCAATTCAAAGCCAGGTTCATCAAAGTTTCCGAGTACTCTGACTGGGTAGCTAACATAGTACCCGTACCCAAAAAGGATGGGAGAATCCGTGTTTGTGTTGATTTTAGAGACTTAAACAAAGCGAGTCCTAAAGATGACTTTCCTCTACCACATATCGACATATTGGTGGACAATACGGCAGATCACGCGCTATTGTCCTTCATAGATGGATACGCATGATATAACCAAATCAAGATGGCCATAGAAGATATTCATAAGACCGCCTTCGTCACTCAGTGGGGAACCTATTGCTATTGGGTTATGCCGTTTGGATTAATCAACGCCGGAGCTACATACCAACGCACCGCAACTACGCTCTTACATGACATGATGAATAAAGAAGTTGAGGTATACGTAGACGACATGATTGTCAAGTCCAAGGATAGAGAGGGGCACATTGCGAACCTTCGCAAATTCTTCTCAAGGCTACGAAAATACAACATGAGACTCAACCCTCAGAAATGCGCATTCGGGGTAACATCTGGTAAACTCCTGGGATACGTCGTTAGCCAACGAGGTATAGAAATATACCCTTCCAAGATCAAGCCTCTAATCGAAATGCCGCAAACTCAAACGGAAAAGGAAGTTAGAGGATTTCTAGGTAAGGTGCAATACATAAGTCGATTCATATCGAAACTCACCATGATCTGTGAACCTATCTTCAAAAAGCTCAAGAAAACAGACCACACCATGTGGGATGATGATTGTCAAAAGGAATTTGACCGAATCAAGGAGATACTAGCCAAGCCACCAGTGCTCATGCCACCTCAACGAGATCAACCTCTTGGTTTATATCTCACGGTAACCGAAACAGCCATGGGCGCCATGCTAGCTCAAACCGTAGGAAAAGAAGAAAGAGCTATCTACTACCTCAGTAAGAAGTTCTTGGAGTACGAGTGCAAATACACACCGCTCGAAAAGACATGCCTCACTCTTATGTCGGCAACGAAGAAGCTACGCCATTACATGCTTAGCTACTCCGTTAAAATATACTCCAAAATGGATCCTGTCAAATACCTCTTCGAGAAACCCGTTCTCAATGGACGCCTAGCAAGATGGACTTTGATGCTCTCAGAGTTCGACCTCAAGTATGTACCTCTGAAAGTTATAAAAGGGCGCGCCGTTGCCGAGTTCTTCGCAGAAAATCCCATCAATGATGCACAAACGGTAGATACCTGGTCATTTTCGGACGAGGATATACTCCAAACCGATGTAGACTCCTGGGACCCTTATTTTGATGGAGCATCGGACATAAGAGGATTTGGAATAGGAGTGTTGCTCATTTCTCTTGAAGGCGAGCATATACCAATCTCTGTCAAACTCGACTTCGAGATGACAAATAACGCTGCAGAATACGAGGCTTGTTTCATTGGATTGCAAGCGGCAGTAAGTTTAGGCTTCAAGAATCTTCGAGTACATGGGGATTCATCTCTGATCATCAACCAAATTACGGGATCTTGGAAAATCCAAAGCGAAAGCTTGGCACCTTATCAAGCCAGAATAGACCAAGTTGCCCAATTCTTCGATCAAGTGACCTACCTACATCTACCTCGAGAAGAGAATCAATTTGCAGATGCTCTTGCAAAACTCGCATCTTTGTTTAACATGCCGGATAGCATGGTAGAAATGCCTTTATGCATCGAACGACGATCAGAGCCAACTTATGTGCACCAAATCACCGATGAAGAGGAAATCACAGAGGAACCTTGGTTCCAAGCAATTCTAAGCTTCAAGCTCAACGGCACCTATCCACCAGATATGGACAAGAGGGGACAACGCGCTATGCGCTTATTAGCTTCCCAATACGTTCTCATGCAAGGAGAGTTATACAAAATAACACCTCTTGGTGTAATCCTACGTTGCCTTGATCATTCACAGGCACGGAAAGTGATGGAAGAAGTCCATGATGGAGAATGCGGTCCTCACATGAGTGGACCCATGATGGGAAATAAAATCACGCGTTTGGGGTATTATTGGACCACAATGTAATCCGATTGCATCAAATATGTCAGACATTGTCACAATTGCCAAATCTTCGGTAATGTGCAACATGTCCCTCCTTCACTGCTCTACACAATGACATCTCCATGGCCATTTTCTGCTTGGGGAATTGATATCAACGGAAAGATCACTCCAGCCGGAACCGGAGGTCACTGTTTCATCTTAGTGGCAATTGATTATTTCACCAAATGGGTAGAAGCGGCTTCCTACACTAGTCTCACAGCCAAAAATGTAGCAAAGTTCATACAAAACAACATCATCTGTCGATACGGTTGCCCACATGAGATCATTAGTGACAATGGATCACATTTCCAAGCTGAGACTGAGCAATTGCTAGCCAAGTACAAAATCAAGCATCATCACTCCTCACCATATAGACCACAAACTAATGGCGCGGTAGAAGCGGCAAACAAGAACGTTGTCACAATTCTCAAGAAAATGATTGACAACTATCGAGATTGGCCAAGCAAGATACCTTTTTCTTTATGGGGATATCGTACATCTGTTAGTACGCCCACTAGTGCCACCCCTTTCTATTTGACCTACGGCATGGAAGCCGTACAACCAGTCGAGCTAGAAATACCATCCTTGTGTATTTTACTCGAAAGTCAAATCCCAGAAGCCGATTGGAAGAGGGACAGATATGAAGAACTCATCCTCCTGGATGAACGTAGACTACGTGCATTACATAATGTGAAAACATATCAGTCACGTATCAAACGAGCCTTTAACAAAAGGGTTAGGCCAAGGAACATCAAAGAAGGAGACTTGGTCCTCAAATCAGTTAGAGATCTTTTACCTGTCGATCCACGAGGAAAATTCAAACCCAATTGGGCCGGGCCATTTCTAGTCAAGTCCATACTTCCAGGGGGTGTGGTTAGGATCACTGACCTAGATGAGAATGAATTTGCCTACCCGACAAACCTCGACCAATTGAAACGTTACTATGCCTAGCATAGGAGCAAAAACGCGCCTCGTGTAACCTCATGTGTCGCTCCTATGGCACGAAATGAACGGCCCGTGGCCAAGCTAAAATAAACTGATGTCACCTTGCTCTTGCATTTTGACAACTTTTCATCCTCGTATCATCAAACAAACTGAATTGCATTTTAGGAGTAAGTACAAGCTCATGCTTATTTTCTAAGTTCATTACAATCTCTTGCTTAGAACAATTATTCTTTTACATTTACTCGAATTACGCGCAAGGATTTGATTTCATTTTTTTAAATGAATACGTAGGCAATCCTTCACAGGATACAACCCATTAATTTATTTTAAATGTAAATAGGAGGAGATTTGCAATTGCATTTGAAATTCGACAAGAATAATAAAAAGAAAATCACAACGGTTTCATAACCAATTAACCTTTTTTATTTTCATTTCTAATAATAATAGTACGCTACATAATAAAATCGGCTAGGATTCTAAAAACCTCACCTTCTTATTACAATAATAATAATAATAATAAATAATAAAGACTTAGGCTACTCCTCCATTTTCCCTTTGCCTTTGTCATTTTTGTCATATTTCTTGTCCCGACCTCGAGCCGGACGCTCTTGCACCACTTCAGACCTAATCACCAACGGTCTCTCTCGTGGTCTTGCTTTGCCATTCTTGTCAATCACCTTTTCAACGGCAGGAGAAGTCTTCGGTATCTTCGAAGGATGAACAACTCGAAACTCGGCTTCTTCCTCTCCCTCAGTCAGATGCTTCTCTTTCTCCTTTTCCACATCACGAACCTTGTAGTCAACAGGCTCGCGCTTCCTCAATCTCTCATGCTCCTCCGGAGTAGTAGGTTTCCTCCACCGCAGATAGGAATCCGACACCCATAAAGCACTAACAGAAGAGTTCAAGAACCATACATTTCTTTGAGCCCATTTGATGGCCCATTCCCTTCGACTCTCAGTAGTAAGCGCCACGACAGTCTGCGGAATCGTGTCAAGCTTCGGAATCATCTGCTTTAATCCAACCTGCCTCATCAACCTCTCCGGGAAGATGCATATCATAAACTCCAAGCCGGGAATGCGAACAGATCGGGTAGGATCCAAGGAAGGTACTCCAGTGACAGATTTGAGATGCCACCATGGTACGATCCATCTAATCAAAGGGCCATCATCACTCTTCAGTTTTTTTTCCCAATAATTGCAGACTCGAGTGAAATCCACCATGTAGAGCCTAGTCCTCATTGCAATTGAGCGAGCATGATAAGCAGGAACATTAACTGGGGGCTCGATCAATCGAAGGCGCTCCATAAGACAAACCTACCAAAAGCGGGTATTAGAATCGGAAAAAACAAAACGAAAAAAAAGAGAAAAAAAAAAACAAAACGAAAAAAAAAACCAAAAAAAAAAACGAAAAAAAAAAAGAAGAAGAAGAATTTTATTCTTTTACCTGCAAAATAATGGGACTTCCCAAATAAGGTACGTCACGGTTGACTTTCCTGTTATCTAAACCCAATAGGATCTCTCCTAAACATAGGCAAGCTAGGCTCCTGCGCAGCTCCATTTGCTCAATCAGGCTCAGATAACGGGGATCACCTCTTAAATCCTCATCAACATGCCCTTGAAGGACATATACATGTAGCAAGCAAATCCCAAATGCTCTTCGCCTGACACCATAAGAGATGGTGGGATCTGCCTTGTTGATGAATCGGTCAATGAAGTTCAACATTCGCACTCCTTTCGAGGTCACGAGACGGTCAACCTCAACTCTTGTCAACCCAAGCAAATCTCTGAACTTATTTTTATACCCTTGGGAAGTAGAAGGAAAAGCAGGCAAGTGTTCCGGGTCCCAACCGTCGATCGCAGCATTTTCTTCTGGAAATGGGCAAATGTTGCCTCCGGGGAAAGTAAATACGTGATAATTCGGGTCCCAATAATCAAGACAAGCATCTAGGAACGGTTTGACTACCTTGATCAGCTTCAAACTCAATAGCGATCCAAAACTATAAGCACCCATGTCGTATTTCACCACACTAGAAAACTCATTTGTCCACTCTTTTAGACGAATTTCGAGAGTATTCATGATGTATGCTTATTTTGAGAGCTTTATGTGATAAGACGGAAGAAAGAAGGAAGAATTATGTGAATAAAACCTCCCTCGACGTCACTATTTATACTAAAAGATGTTTCCTAAAATCCGTCAGGACGGATGCATTGGGAACAGGCAAAGACTGTTGCGCCTCTTCAAGGGCGGACGACTCTTCTTGCGCCTCTTCCTCAGCCTTCTTTCTGTGATTTTCCGCGTTGGATCTTTCCTAAATTCCTCAACGAATAATTTCCTATTCATACGGGTTATTATCTTGGTAAATACGTCAAATTATTATATTTCGTTTTTCCTAATTCCATGGGCACGCATTTCGAGGCGATACCGACATTTTCGTCATTTTAGCACACTTATAAATTTCCAATTTAATTTATTCATTCCACCAAATCAATTTAATTTATTCATTTTCAAACAATTCAGTTTATTCATTTTCAAACTTATACATTTCTTTTTTAATTTTCTTTTGGGAGAATCATTTCACTACCGTTCCATATTTCAAACTTATACGTTTCTTATTTTTTCTTTTTTTAGAGGGTAGCCCTCCCTACCGTCCGGTCATTTCCGGCAAAATTTTTGCATTTTCGAGTCATTGTTTTGCGCTAATTTAGGCCATGTGTACAAATGTATGTTCTATGTGAAATTCTGTGTAGATTTCGGCAGCATGACGACATAAACCGTCATCTACCAAACCTGTTCAAAGCTAACCTGCAGGTACAAACAAAGCAACCCGGCAGCAAAGGCACTCAGGCCATCATATATACAACCAAAAGGGAATATATACGCCAAACTGGGGGCTGAAGCCCCAAACAAGGTCCGAATGTCCAAAATGTAGGTCCTAAAATGTACAAATGTGCAAAGTACAGCCAACAACAAACAAAAAACAACAAAAAGAAAAAATACTGCTGGTCGCCGCCTAGCTACGCAAATCTCGCCTCGAGAGCAGCAACCTCGGCGTCATGAACCTCGAGCTCCCTCAGCAAGCGAGCTGTCTCCTCCCGAGACTGGGCTAGCTCTCACTCCAGGTCGCTCTCCCCCTGCAAACACCACAATTGGCTCATGTCAATCATTTCAAGCAACCAGAAAATAAATTGAAAAATGAAGTAAACGGAAGGTTCATACCTGATGTCCTCGGCCGCCGACAAGTGCCTCGATGACAGTAGCTCGCAGCCGGTTGGCTACCCTCCATAAAGCCACGAACCGGGATGGCGCAACCTGCATTTCAAAATAAGAGATTCTCAGTGATTGGACAAACTCAAGCAAATGTGTTCTTACACGAAAATGATACAAGCTAGGAGACTCACCCTCCGAATCAGATGCTGCCACTCGTCCAAGCCACCATCCGTCACCGCCACGTCAAAGTCACGCTGCTCGGAGATCGTCGTCCTCCCGGTCGCGTCAGTGTACTCAAGAGTCGCGGGGTACTCTGGGGGCTCGATGCCCGCCGCCTCGACCTCTTGCAAAGTCAAAGGATTCCTAGTAGCCGATGATCATTCATCGTGTTTTCAAAATAATCAAGTAAGAGTGAAACACTTACCACAACCGGCCAGTACGCCAACCTCCCGTAGAGGAACGCCGAGTAGTCCTCGCCTGAAAGAAGGAGGGCGTCGCCATCAACGCCTGCCAAGTCAGTCTCCCTCTCACTCTCGGAAGGCTCCCTGAACATCGTCCTAGGAGGATCGATGGGAGCTGTCAAGACATCCCGAGAGCACTGGCGAGCCAAGCACTCATCCAAGTACCACACAGGACCCATCGACATCCTCAACAGCAACCGGCTCAAGCTCCTAGGTCGAAGGACCTCAACCACGAAAGGAGGAGCGCCAGCGTACTCCACCCAAGGCCTGGGCACCCACTGGGAAAAGCAGACAAGAAGTCATTCTTACGATCAGCTCTAAAAAAAAGGTAATGAAGAAACAAACAAAGGTCAAGTACTCACGCCGACAACTGAAGAGCGTTCACCTCCCGTCGACAGACGTCGTGAAAGGAACGCCGGCTCCTCGTACGGCACATCACCCAATACCTCACAACGGGATAGGCCTTCTCCACCGGCTCCGTCCTCTTGGGCGCGAGGCTCGGAAAGTAGGAGTTCACCCACGCCTGAGAAACAAGATAGTCAATAACGATCTTTTGTGACTCGATAAGAAAAGGAAATGATCTTTTTTCATGAAACAAAGTGAAGGTTCATACCTCCTGCAACAGTCCAGGGCCGACAGCAGCAGGAGAAGTCCCCTTCTCTATCAACTCCGGACGAACCATGGCCCTCATAAAGCGGATGAGGACCGCAAAAACAGCAGTGATCCAGTCCCAACGGCCTAGGGAGCTCAGGTCAGAAAGGAAGGGAAGAAGCTTCGTCGACAGTCTCTCCCCCTTGTCTCCGAGGTAGGTCGAAGACAAGAACCACCAGAGCCACAAACAGACGCCGGGGTCTTCCCCGCAAATTAGTTCCGAACATAAGAACTAGGCACCAAACCAGGCACCGCAGCAGCCTTCGTCGCCAAGTTCCAGCCGATCAACCTCTTAGCCTCGGCCGAGTCAACCCTCATGATAGTCTCCGACCACTCCACCACCTCAGTCCAACATGAGGCAGACCAGAAATCATGCCGTAATCCTCCAACGTGACCCCCACCTCACCAAAAGACATGTTAAAGGTGGAGGTCGTGTCCCAGAACCGATCCAAGAAAGCTCGGACCAGGCTAAGGTTAGCCCGAAGCTTCCTCTTCGCGATATACCTCCAAGTCTGCATGAAGGCATCGAACGCTCGCCGCTCGATCATAGCTCGCTCCTCCGCCGACGGCCTCCCGTAGCACCCCATCGCCGTCGTGTAGCCCGAGAATGATCTGATGTTCCCGGCCTTCTATGTTGGTTTGAAACAAAAGCTATCTTTAGTTTGAATGAAGCAGAAAAGGAATAGCAAATAGAATGAAAGAAGATAACGGAAGAGTGATGAATTCAAGTTACCAAGCTCTTCACTTTCCTGTAGGACAGGTGACCCTTCGCAGCCCAAAGCTGGTGCCTACTGTCCCAAGTCTCAGCCCACGCAGGTGCTCCCTTCAACTGGCGACCACCCCGTCCAACGTTGGCCCGTCTCGGGGCCTTCTCCTCCTCCTCAGGAACCTCCTCCTCGAGGACCTCGTCCTCAGCAACCTCAGCAGCCGTCACCGCAGCGGTGAAAGCGTCTTCCAAGGCCTCCTCAAGCATCTGAGAAGGGTTAAGAGCAGTGTCCATGTCCATGGGATCTCTCCCAGCCGTAGAAGCCTCGTCACTTACAACATTAAAGTGAATTTAGGCCGCGTGAGGTGATGACAAGCCTTAATTAGAGATTTTTTTCGAGTTTTCGAAACTCCAAAATCGCTCTTTTCCCGCCATCTTTGGCAATTTTCCCACAAACCTGACCTCTCATGTGGTAATTTGGGTCAAGTCAAGCCTATGTTGAAGCCTAGTTATGGGTTCGAGTCGGAATTTCGACAGTATTTCGTTATAACGACGATTATCCCCTAGAAAAGCATCCTGGAAAAGCCGTCACCAATCAAAATTCCGAGATGGTAGGAAGTTTACCCATCATGCAAGGATTCGAAATATCAAGTTTCGTCACAAATGGGCAATCCTAAGGCTATTTTCGAAGCGATTTACGGTTTAGCTGTGAGACCGTCACAATTTCACTCAAATGCTCAAAACTCAACGACAATTCGAAGCAAATACATGGTTATGATCCTTATACTACCAATTAGCCATTTACAAGGTCAATTTTGCAAGGCAAAATCATTTGGGGGAAAAGCACCAAATTTTCGACATTTTTGGGTTGGAAACCCTAATATTGTCGGTCTAATTTGATCAATTATAGAAGATTAATTCAAAAATAATACACATACCTCGATATGTCATGGCAAGTGCAAGCTTTTGGATCAAATTTCGACGGAAATGGTTGGAATTTAAGAGAGAAATTGAGAGTTTATGTTTCGAAATAATGAAATAAACCCCGTGTTTCATCAAGTTTTTACGCAGGAAAGACACGCCCAGGAAAAGATGCAGCAAGTGTTGCACCTCTTCCAAGAGACGCAGCTCTTGCTGCGCCTCTTCCCCAGCTTCCCTTCATACGAATTTTCAAAAATTCGTTATGAGTTCGTTATTTGTGGGCCCATCTTTGGTGTGCCTCTTCCTCGATGCCATATCGCATATTTGGTCCGTTTGACATTTATTCTTCGCCTGGTCCCGCATTTCCAAGCCAACTGCAGACTTTCGTCATATTTATTTTTATCAAGACCTTGCTTGTCACAACGAGCAGCATTCTCTGACAGGTGTTTCGACACGCCTTTATAATATTTCCCCCAGCGAGAGCTCACGACAGACAATCGTTCTTCTCGAGAAATGGAGATAAGTTCCCAATTATGTTCCCCCAGTGAGAGTTTACCGATAACAATCGTCCCTTTCGAGACATGGAGATCAACATCGACCCCAAGCTCTTCCGAAGTTTGTTTGAAGCCGACCCAAGCAGATTTCTCCCAGCAGTTCCTGACTACGTCCTGCTGCCTTCTCCCAACATCGCGTTTTGTTTCCCCTGGAGTTTCAACAAGCCTCCGGTATGGTCTCTTCTTAAGGCTGGCGAGCCTCCTTACGTAGTCTAATGGACTTTAAACGACCCTCCCCGATAGTCGACAGACTCTAAAATGTTCCCGACGATAGGTCCTTGGTTCAGACTCCTTGAACCGCCTCGCGTCGCCATAGTCGTCAGGTTGTAATCTTCGATTAACCTGATGGTTATACTTTCACTTTCGCCTTATCCAAACCTCAGTCAAAGTGGGGGCTCTGTAGATACCTCATTTCTGCACCTCCCGCAAACAACCCGGTGATGATTGGGCCGCATGTTTGGTACGCGGAACGACTTGTGACAATTCGTAAGTTTATCGTCAAGTGATCGCTCAATCACTTATGTCTACCTCTTAATTGTCATCTACGCGCCGATACAGTCGTATTGGCAGTAATTAGAGTACATTTGGAGTCCAGGCCTAAAACCGTCTTCATTTTATGTTAACCGTTAAAATGCCTAGTCAGAATGTTCTGGAATGTTCCGGATATTTCTATTCCATATTTTCCAACCTTTTAATCTTTGGTATAGTATTTCCCGTAATATTCACACAAAATATTTAGGAAAACAAGATTAATCCGTTATTCCATAAACAAAACATGGAAATCTTTCTTCCGCAGGAGGAAACCACTTGGGAAAGGACGCAGCAAGTGCTGCGCCTCTTCCAAGAGATGCAGTGCCTGTTGAGCCTCTTCCCAAGTCATTTTTTGCGGATTTTCCGTATCTTTTCATATCTTTTCGAGATTCACTTCCAAAGTTTCTCCGAAAAACCCTACTTCCTTTTGTGATTAGTATAAATAGAGACCTTCGGTCTCACATATTTCTCACGCGAGTGTCCGCCCTTCTCTTCTCCCTTTGCATTCTAGACCACGTTCTTACTTTTTGGCGTCTACGTGCTTGAAATTTCGACCATATAAGCTCGGATCTTTTTGAGTACCAGCCTCGTTTTGCATGACCGACCAATTTGACCAACTCCACAATAATCAACTTTAATCAATCTTGTTCATTTTCCTCCTAGAGGGCTCTTTCGTCGTATATTCGAGTCGAGCATCACTAAACGTTAACTTAGTTCATCTCGTTTCGTCAAACATGTAAGTCTGAGGGTGTAAATCTTTCTTTTATTTATTGTTCTTTATTTATTGTAATCATTAATGTAAGATTTATGTCGAAAGTATTCTTAAAATCGATTTGTAAAACCATGTTTTAAACCCCTTTTTACGAATTATCAGAAGACAGACGTCGAGAAAGGACGCAGCAACTACTGCGCCTCTTCCTGAGGCTGCCGCAGTTCCTGCTTCCTTTCGTCTTCCTTCGTCTTTCTTTAATTCTTTTGCTTTTCTTTTGTTTTCATTCGTTCTTTGATTCTTTAATATAACAATTTGAACATAATAATTTAACATGTTATTCATCATCATTAGTATTGATTTCGTCATTAAATCCCGACTTAAATCCCTAATAACCAATATTCGCGGGTTTTCGTCATTAAAATCAATCCGGGTTTAGAGGCTCGATTCATTAATATTGAGTCTCTGGAATTCGATCTTTGATATATTCCCATCTGTTATTTATCGTCACCACCTTTAATTCGTCATTAATAACCTGTTTAGTCTAATTAATTTGATTAATTTGTTAGTTTGTATTTGTAAATAATCTTATTAATCTTGTAATTAATTCGTCTTAATTGATTTCATCCATGTTTTATTGCTTTCATGACCTTTAATCGTATGTAAATAGTTTATTAATCACTTCCATCCGTGTCATATATCATTAATCAAGCATTAAAATCACCAATGAATGTTAACGAATTGCAATTCCGGCTTCACAGCCAGAACTGAGCTAAGGAACAGACGGAACGACTGCTGCGCCTGTTCCTGGTTGATTTCTGTCTCTGAACTTCCGTTTTTGCCTCGACCTAGTTTATTAATTACGTATTAATTAACTATTATTCGTATTATCACCCTAATTTCTGTTCGTTTATTTATTTATTCTTTCTTTTCTAAAACCATCCGTTTTAAATATATTTTCGACATAAATCAATAAATCCGATGTAATTATTGTAATTTTCTTTGTTGTATTTTTATTGTATTTCTTTTGTTGTATTGCTTGTATGCCTTCATATGTAATCAACTTAAATTTCTACTTCGACCCAATTGTATGCTAATTACGTGTTAACCGACTTAGTTTAATTCTTCACATGTTAGGATTAAAACGTTGGATGTTGCATTGCATGCATATAAATCGACAACATATTGAGTATAGATAATTTCTCTAATCATTAGTAGAGGCCTCTATCGAGGCGGGCGCGATTAGGTGTTCGATCAAAAGAGCTTCCTAATACGTACCCTCATCCCTTACTCCAGATCTCTGTGAACATCCGTGTTCATTGGCATCCACGAGAGTCATTCTAGACATAGAATGCTAAGGTTAACGAGTTCTTGGTGTCTATGTCACTACTTTGTGTCCTGACATGACACGAGGTGTTCGAACGGTTTCCAATTTTCCACAATAAATTGGTGGCGACTCCACAAATGCAAACGCTTGTCCCAAGCGCCCCCGTGGCCCGCGTCCACACGTAATGACGATTTTTAAACGCGGTTTTTATAACCATTTCAACACGCATTTCTAGGCCGTCGTAATGATGATTTTCAAACCCGCTTTTTATAACCATTTCAACACGCCTTTCTAGGCCGTCGTAATGACGATTTTCAAACCCGGTTTTTATAACCATTTCAACACGCCTTTCTAGGTCGTCGTAATGACGATTTTCAAACCCGGTTTTTATAACCATTTCAACACGCCTTTCTAGGCCGTCGTAATAACGATTTCAAACTCGGTTTTCTACAACCATTTCAAAACACCTTTTTACGCCGTTATAATCGCCGCGTCTAGACACGGATTTTAACCCGTTTCGCGCCGACAATGGCTCTTTTAAAACCCGGGAAAAGCACACACCCTTTTCTCGAGACACTTTCGAGATCCCGAGGACCATTCACCGTCCCCAAGACCTCTTCGAACATTTCAAACCCCGATTTTCAAAACATACAATTTTGAATTTCAAAAACCGTCTTGGGAAACAACACATTGTTTTCCGAGCCGACTCAAACTCAAAACCGTCTTTTGCAAACAAACATAAGATAACCCTTTCAACTGACCGAGTTGCGGAGATCCCTATCTTCGGAAGCCGTCCATAAAGCGACAAATGAATCTTTTTGAAAATTCTATTTTCGAAAACTTCAGTCCACCACTCCAATTCCGCCTCGTGTCTATCGAGTCGAAGCAAACGTACTTATGGGTCTTTACTTATGAGTCGTCTCACCACGAGACTCGTCCAATGGCGTCACGCCGCTACGTTGGACGCGTGTCAAAAGTTCGGTCAACACCGTCACATCATAAATCGAGTCAGCACCGAGGTACCGCACACGGTCATCCTTATCTTGGTGAATCTGATCTTTGTCTCGTCCTTTATGTTGTCTGCGTTCAGTCTTTGAACTGTGTCGGATTGAGTTTTAATGTGAGCCATTTTTCTGCCTCAGAACCATGGTCCCGTCTTCAACTTCGTCCAACAATAACAATGATAACAACAGAGATGTCACAACTGCTCAGCTAGCAGCCTACTCACTGCTCTTAAGGTCACTCTGGATCGTGTCGAGACCCGTATCGACACCCTGAAAAACAAGGAAATAGGAGAGCACAACATTCCGCCCTTAACTGAAACTGATAAAAGGCTCAAGCTCCGGGAAGAACAACTCCTAGCTGGGGTAACAATATCCATCTCGAGAACAACCGAAGATTTGAACCTGTTGGGGATCAACTACCCGAGAACTTTACCCTGACAGATGTGCCCAAATTCAAGGGAGTGGAGGACCCACTCAATCATATTCGACCCTTCAAGGACTACGTGGCCATAAAAGGGATTAAATAGGAACTTTTCACCCGGATCCTTCCGTCATCCTTGGAACCGATCCCTCGCCAATGGTACTACTCCCTTGACCCGAAGAACCTCACTACCTAGGATGAGGTCGCAGTCGAATTTGCTAAGCATCATGCTGACAATGTCGAAGTCGAAGCCAATACTCGTACTCTTGAGGTCCTAACCCAGAATGACAAGGATGGATTCACCGAGTTCCTAACCCGTTGAAGGAGGGTAAGCCCTCAGTTGGACAGCAAGCCGAGTGAGTCAACCTTGGTGGAAAAGTTTGTCAACAATCTCCGCCCGGTGTATGCCAACTTACTCAGATACCAAAACATCAAGACGTTCCAGGATATGCAAATCCTTGGGACACGCATTGAAGACGGCCTTCGAAAGGGTGTTCTAGCCAAAACCACCGGTAGAGGCTACCAGGGATCCACATCAACCGGATCTCGCCCCTATGGTCAGATGAACAAGATTGATGAGGTCAACCTCCTTGAACCAACCGCCAAGAGAGTTGAGCACCCCCAAAGAGTGTTCACCAATATGGGGTCAACTTATGCAAGCGCCCTAAAAAGGCTTATGGACCAAGGGAACCTACAACCGATCGGACCCACCCCGGATCCGTCTGATGCTAAGAAATCCGGCTTCTGGAACCCTAATGCCTACTATCAGTACCACCAAGGGAATGGTCATGACACGGAAACCTGCTTCAAGCTCAAACACATCATCCAAGACATGATCGAGGAAAGGGAATTGCCTTTGCCTCCACCAACTAAACCAAACAACAAAACGAACCCTTTGGGAATCCATGCTATCTTCGATGATGAGCCGACCTTGGACTGCTCACACCTCATCCTACCAATTGATGATGAGGTTAATGCCTTCGAGAAGGATGCCTCGGACGGGGTATTTGTGTTCAGTGCCGCAAATATGCTTGCAATGTTCCAACAAGTTGAGGAAGCTATAGCCAGTCTCTCCGAAAAGATCACCCGGCTCGACGATGCCTACCGTCGACTGATTTTCAATCCTCCAACACCACGTCCAAGGGAAGGTCCCCCAAGCACCCAAAACTACCCTCACCAGGATGGATTGCTCCCGCGACCATTCTGGCATGCACCTCACGATAACCACAACAATCACCTTCACAATAATCAACCTCACAAAAACTACCCTCACAAAAATGTCCCTCACAAAAACTGCCCACCTAGGAATACCCCTCCAAGGTAACCTCGGGATCCCGAAATCAATGGCATCTGGAGAGATGATGTTGAAGATGTCTATATCGTCCCAGGGATGGTGAAACAGGCGAAAGAGATCAGTCATCTTACCCGGTCCAGACGCCCCTATCAAAACCCGAACAATTCGACGGTCGCTCCAACAACGAATGACCATGTTGTCCCGGACATGGACACTCAACCCAAGGCTCCCGAGAATTCGATTCTCAAACAACTGCAAAAAGCGAAAGCCGAAGTCTCTATTTGGCAACTGATTGCTACATCCTTCGAGCATCGGCAAGCTCTGCTACAAGCCTTGGGAAAACTGACTGTGCCCTCTACCTCCTCCCCGGAAGTAGTGGTGGCACACATGACAAGGGATGTCCCTGATTTGAGCAACCTGGTCATCTTCTCCGACGAAAATATCTCTCCCTTCGGAGCCAACCATAACCTGGCCCTGTACATTATCGTACAATGCCTCAAAAGAATGTGCCTATGGTTCTTGTGGATGACGGATCCGTGGTGAATGTCATGTTGGAGTTAGTGTCCTCCACAATAGTGCGTTAACATAATAAATCTCATTAATGGAATATCATCAGATATTTAATTATTTGATCCTCGTCAGTTGATTAACGTAAATCGATAACGGTTGGATGACTAGAGTTTGACGTAATTGTCGTGAGACGGCGGTGATCAACTGACCCCTTTCGGTCACACCTATAGGAACGAACCCCAATTGATAACTAATTAATTGTATAAGATACAATTTATTTAGTCCCTTGATTGAAAGACTAAAAAGTTAGTCGATTATTTTTAGAGAGATTTCGAGTTGCGAACTCGAGGAGCGACAGTTATTATTTAATTATACGATAATTGAATAATAAGTTTTGGGAGACGGGTTTTAATTAATTAATTGTTATTTCACTAAAACTGTACTAATTGATTAATATGATTAATATTGGTACGTAAATAATATGTGTAGCGGTACACGTATAGTTACGGAGTGATTTGGACGAAATTAATTGGAAGTATTTAAACATGAAGCGATGTTTAAATAATATTTACACGTATTTGTGCGACAAATATAAGAAACAATATGGGCCCGTAAATGGGTAATTGGACCGTGTAAAATAGAGTGTAGTGGATGATCATTACACTTTGCTTATTTTTCTTCCATAATTGTCATATAATCATTATGTGTCATAATGCATTGGAAAATTAAAAAATAAGAAAAACTACTCCCTCACTCCACCTCCACCTACCCGGCCCTATTCCTCCTTTATACTCCATCTATTGTTCATTTTTAGAGACTACCGCACTTTACATTTTGCATGTGAACAATTTTTGTACATCTCTCTAAAAAATAATTATTCATCACTACTAAGATTGTTAGTATACATAAATTTTATTACTAAGACTTGTTAGTAATATCATAAATAATATCAAGGGTTCAATATTAACAAGTTCTAGTTCAATACTTGTTATTATTTTCGGGTAAGTTCTTAGGTGCAACAAGAAGGAGATCTTCTCTTTGAAGATTATTAAGGAGGATCATCCATTTGGAATAAGCTCAAGTATAAGCTAGTAAGGTGAACTAGTTTGTGCTCTTTTTACCACAAAATCAATGTAAGGAAATTGTTTTTCCTTATACTTTCATTTTTATGCTTTCATATTATCTTGCATGTTACATAGATCACCTAAATGACAAATTATGAGATAATTTAATTTTTATTAGAGAGTCTAATATGGATCTATGATCTTTCAAGTGGTATCAGAGCTTAGGCTTGTAATTTGCATGTTGATTTTAAGCATTTTAATGAATTATGAGATAATTTATAAAAACTCAAAATTTGTGTTAGAAGAGGTTTTAGCACGAAATTTTTGGGACATGCATACCTACTGATCTCAAAAGGTTTGTGGTATTTTTGGTGATTTTTGAAGTTATTTTGCTATTTTTAATGATTTTTGGTAGAAAACCGAGTCAAAATGCCGTATTTTAGTTAAAAATTGTCTAAAAATAGTTAAAAGTTGATTCGGTGCATGGATTTTTTTATGGTATTTCATGCATGTTTTCTATTGATTGTATGAAAAAAGTTGGAGGTCGGTTCGAGTTTTTTGCATGTTTATTAATTTTATGAGATAAAAGTCGATAAAAGTTAATTAATTAATCATAATTTCGAAACATTTGATTCTGCCCATGATAAATTTATGTACATTTAAAAATATTATTTAAATATTGAAAGTGAATTTTAAAATGTGTTTTCACTTTGTTTTGATGTTTATTGGTTTTAGTGGTTAAAACCCGTTAAATATCGATCTTTTTCTTCATAAATTTTATTCGGAATTTTTGGGCAATTTCTCTGACATTTTGGTGTTCTTGGGAGTGTTCCAGAATATTAAAAAATTTTGTTTCATTTTTTTGGATAATGTTTCAATTATTTTGGATTTTTACTTAAATATTATGATTTTATCGATTAAATTAGCAAAATATCACCAAATCAAACTAATTATTTATCATAAAATTAGTGAGGACTAATTTTGAATTTCAAAACAGTTTGGACAATTAGTTTGGACTTAAATGAGATTTAAGAGATGATTATTGATTTTTACATGTTAAAAATCGATTAAATCCACAAAAACCGAGATGGATACCAACGAATGATAGGTAGGGCGATTTTAGCATCATTTTTTACAGAATTTTTAAGCATATTTATTTAAGTTGAATGAATGATTGTCATTTATTTAAAGTATTTATCTTGTTGTACCTAGTATGGCCTAGTTAATTTTAATCGTTATTACCCAAAATGAATGGGAATAACGATTTTTTTGTAATTAAATACGATCTCGTATCGTCGGTTAGTAATTAATTAATAGTTTTATTTATTTTATTAATTAATGTATAATAGGAATATCTATGTAATTTAATTGTAATAGTTATTTTTACCGGCGTTTCCAAAAGACGGATTACAAAAAGACGGAGTCTATTTTTGGAAGGTGTTCCAAATCCCACAAGGAAGAGACACTTTTGGAATTAATAGGCAAGGGACCAAGGAGTTGGTTTCAGAAATGTAATAGACTAGTTTTCATTAACTAGGTGGCCATACTAGGATTTATTCATATGCTTACATGTTTGCTTGTTTTATTTTCGCGCATGCCAAAATCGCCATTCACATGCATTTTATTTTCGCGGTTGTCAATTCACGTCATTTACATTCACCGAATTAATTCACTTATAAGGAATTTATGACTAAATTTACAAGATCTCTCACATAACTAAAATTGAGATTAGCCTTACCAATTAGTAACACCTATGAATCTCTTGTTCATTAGAGCAACGCTCGCCCAAGCGGGGTGTTCTCTTTTTACCTTGGGTAAGTAGGGTGGTAAACGGTTATCACACGCTAAAATTGGTTGGACTCAACGGATATAAGACGGTCTTGTGTTCCGGGGCTAGTAGATGAATTTGAGGAAATTCGTCGACCAAGAGTTCTAGAGGTAGAATTAGTCATCGTGACTTACCGAATTTACGCAATTATGGGATGTTTCGCCCAAGCGATGCTCATTTTTGTTTAATATTTGGGTCTTGGAATCATTTATATAATTTAGTGAGAGATTATTATATAAATGCTAAAACTTGCTAAACGTGTTTTTACAAGTAATTTTTAAAACAATGAATGTTAATTTTTCCTTTTTATTGTAGCATTTTAATTCGCAATGGCAACTTCATCAACTCCGTCGACTACTTCACTAGGCAAAGATTCATGGCTAAGGTCCGTAATGGACAAATGTATTTTAAAAGATGACGGTAGTAACTTTCTTGAATGGGAATCCAACGTCAAAAGTGTCGCGTTGTCCGACAATGTGCTCACTTACTTGACCGATGCTCCTCCAATCGATCCCGGTGCAAGAGCTTCATCGGCGGTGCGGACCGCCTATGATGACTATGTGAGGATGTTGAATGATATCAAGAATGTGTTGATATGGTCAATATCCCCAAAGCTCAAGCTATCATGCATTTCTTTAAATGCGTACGAGATTTTCACTCGTATGATCACTATTTTTTTCACAAACACCAAAAGTCCGTCAATACGATGCGGTGGCACGCTTCTTTGAAGCTAAGCTTGAGAGGGGCCAAAAGGTTGGTCCCCATGTACTCAAAATGGTCGAATATGTTGACATCCTAGAGCGTCTAGGGTGTAAGATTCCTAAGACTCTTGTGGTGGATCGTATCCTCCACTCACTCCCCACCAAGTTTGCCCACTTTAGGGTAAACTACAGCATGATTGACATGGATAAGAGTTACCATGAAATTCATGCACTCCTCACCCAAGCAGAGAGGGATATGGAGGCTAGTGGGAGTGAAAAAGGAGATGTTTTAACCATGAAGTTAAAGAACATGTCCCTTGGAGTCAAGAAAGGAAAAGGGAAGGAAAAGTCCCAATTCAAGAAATCGTCAAAGAAAAATGACAAGGGAAAGGGGAAGGCCGTTGAGAATGGCAATCCCAAGGCAAAAAGTGTCAAGCTCTCCGAGGCCGAATGTTTCCATTGTAATGGGAAGGGGCATTATAGGAGGAGTTGTCCCAAATACTTGGAGGATCTCAAGGAAGGGTGTGTGACGCCTATTGGTATGATTTCCTCTCTCTATGTGATAGACGTTAATTATGCTTGTATTTCCACTTGGGTACTTGATACCGGATGTGGCTCTCACCTTTGTAACCATTTGCAGGGTTTAAGCGACGTGCAAGCACTAGCAAAAGGTGATGTGGATCTCCGCATGGGCAATGGAGCTAGAGTAGCCGCCGTTTCCGTGGGGACCTATGTGCTCACTTTAGCTAGTGGTTTAAAGTTGTATTTAAATAAGTGTTAATTTGTACCAACTTTAACTAAGAACATCAACTCCATTCCCGCGTTAGACGCGGAAGGCTTTTGTTTTATGATTAAGGACAAGTGTTGTACTTTTTCTTTTAATGATGTGGTTTATGGCAAGGCCATTTCAATTGAAGGCATTTATGTTTTAAATGATGTTAATGACGTTAATCATGTGGAAACTAAAAGGCTCAAAACAGGTGATCCAAACGAATCCTACCTTTGGCATTGTCGTTTAGGCCACATAAACGAAAGACGCATTAAGAGACTTGCTTCATCAAAAGTGCTCAAACCATTTGGTTTCGAATCTTATGGTACATGCGAGTCTTGCCTTCTAGGCAAGATGACTCGTGCACCTTTTGCGGGAAAAGGGACACGAGCTAGTGAGGTTTTGGTTCTCATACATACGGATGTGTGTGGACCATTAACCATCACCGCTAGAGGAGGTTTTCACTACTTCATTACTTTTACTGATGACTTAAGTAGATATGGGTATGTCTACTTATTGAAGAGCAAGAGTGAAGCCTTTGACAAGTTCAAAGAGTTCTAAAATGAAGTAGAGAACCAATTGAATAAAAAGATAAAAACCCTACGGTCCGACCGTGGTGGTGAGTATTTAAATATTGAATTTGATTCACACCTAAAAGATTGTGGTATAGTATCACAATGGACTCCTCCTGGCACACCGCAATTAAATGGTGTGGCCGAAAGGAGAAACCGAACTTTACTTGATATGGTTCGGTCCATGATGAGTATAACTGAGCTTCCTAGTTCATTTTCGGGTTTTGCCCTCTTGTTTGCAGTATTTTCACTAAATCGAAGCCCGACTAAAGCGGCCGATAAGACTCCATATGAGATATGGACAGGGAAAGTCTCTCATTTGTCATTCATGCGTATTTGGGGTTGCGAAGCGTACGTTAAGATCAAGTCTGACAATAAGCTTGCACCCAGGTCTAACAAATGTCTTTTTGTAGGATATCCAAGGGAAACACGTGGCTATTACTTCTACAATAAAAACGAGAACAAAGTGCTTGTGGCTCGTGATACTGTCTTCCTAGAAAAAGATTTTATTTCTAGGAGACAGAGTGGGAGAAAATTTGAACTTGAAGAAGTTCGAGAGCCACAAACCGAGAATGAGGTAGAGGAGAACGTGGAGGATAACATTCCCTCTTCCTCTGAAACGGTAATTGTTCCTAGAAAGTCAAGTAGGATTTATAATCCACCTGACCGTTACCTTGGTAACATCGAAGAGGATGGTGTTTTGTTACTTTTTGAAAGTGATGAACCCACTACCTACAAATCGGCCATGTCTAGTCCCGACTCCTCGCTTTGGCTAGAAGCCATGCGGTCCGAAATGGATTCCATGTACGAGAACCAAGTATGGGACTTGGTGGATTTACCTGAGGGAGTGCGACCCCTTCAGTGTAAATGGATATATAAAATTAAGCTCGGCGTGGATAAACATGTGGATGTTTACAAAGCTAGATTGGTGGCAAAAGGTTCACCCAAGTTCATGGTTTACAGTATGACGAAACCTTCGCTCCAGTCGCTATGCTTAGGTCCATTAGGATAATCTTAGTGGTTGCCGCATTTCATGATTATGATATTTGACAAATGGATGTCAAAACCGCCTTCTTGAATGGGATTTTAGAAGAATAGGTGTACATGATACAACCTGAAGGTTTTGTTGATACATCTAACCCTAAAAAGGTGTGTAAGCTTAAAAGGTCCATCTATGGTCTGAAGCAAGCATCTAGGAGTTGGAATCATCGCTTTGATCATGTTATTAAACAATATGGTTTCACTAAAAGTGTGGAAGAACCGTGTTTATACACGAAGTTTAGTGGGAGTAAAGTTGCGTGTAAGAGGTTACACGGACGCAAGTTTCCAAACCGATCGGGATGACATGAAATCCCAATCCGGCTATGTGTTTATGCTAAATGGAGGAGTTGTTTGCTGGAAGAGCTTCAAGCAAAGTGTTAATGCGGATTCTACAACAGAGGCTGATTACCTTGCAGCGTCTGAGGCTGCGAAGGAAGCTGTTTGGATTAGGCAATTCATGGAGGGGCTAGGAGTAGTCCATTCCGCCAAAGATCCTATCACTCTATATTGTGATAACAGTGGAGCTATTTTTCAAGCCAAAGAGCCTAAGTCTAGTAACAAATCTAAACACATTGAAAGGAAATACCATGTAATTAGAGATTATGTGGAAAGGAAGGAAATTGACATTTGGAAGGTTGGGACAGATGATAATATTGCTGATCCTTTAACCAAGCCTTTATCAAAGGCTAAGCATGATGGTCATGTCGTCGCTATGGGATTGAGACGAGTACCATATTTTCTTTAGATTATGGATATGTAATAATTGGATAGTGTATCTCTTATTATATATATGATAATCACATTCATTGTTTTCGCATTCATTTCTTTTATGAATCTTTTATTTAGTGTGACTAAATTTTAATACCTTGTTTATCTGAATAAGTTGTGGAGACAATGTTGAACACTATTCAAGTGAATAAGATGAACATTGTATTTTGTCCCTAGTCACATAATGAGGTGACGTCTCAGAGTGACTAGATTGTAAGTCGATTGATGGTTGTTCAACACCATAAGGTCATACGTGATGACTAGTTGATTACATAGGCAGAGTGTGTGACACTTTGCCGGACAGTGACCATTTAGAGAGTCCCTAAGTTCTATTATAGACGCCTGGTCGTGGCGGGGATCTCTAAGATGTTCTAATGAGTCGATTCTTTTGACCGGAGACTATTATCTGAGCAAGTGCAGTTTTCGAGTGACTTTGGTTTTTGTCCTAGGTCGTGCCGTGAAAGGAGGCCAAAAGGGCATTTACTAGGTCATGGTGAGCTGTATTGTGAAATAGGATAGATAGGGCATACATGAATTGTCCACCCACGTTGGGTAACTATATCTCAAGGCCACTCGAGGAGTTAATGACTACAAATGCGTGGCCACGCTGGAAGTAATCTGTGAGAGATTTTTCCGGTCAGGTAGTCACACTCCCAATCCAGAAAACCACTCGCGATATGTTCGTGTTCAAGTGCGACCTGAAAGACACCTTGCATTGAGTGGGAGATTAAAACGGACAAGAGAATTGGTAGCGCACACCTTGTGTCGGACAAGTGGGAGATTGTTGGAGTTAGTGTCCACCACAATAGTGCGTTAACATAGTAAATCTCATTAATGGAATATCATCAGATGTTTAATTATTTGATCCTCGTCAGTTGATTAACGTAAATCGATAACGGTTGGCTGACTAGAGTTTGACGTTATTGTCGTGAGACGGTGGTGATCAACTGACCCCTTTCGGTCACACCTATAGGAACGAACCCCCATTGATAACTAATTAATTGTATGAGATACAATTTATTTAGTCCCTTCATTTAAAGACTAAAAAGTTAGTCGATTATTTTTAGAGAGATTTCGAGTTGCGAACTCGAGGAGCGGCAGTTATTATTTAATTATGCGATAATTGAATAATAAGTTTAGGGAGACGGGTTTTAGTTAATTAATTGTTAATTCACTAAAATTGTACTAATTGATTAATATAATTAATATTGGTACGTAAATAATATGTGTAGCGGTACACGTATATTTACGGAGTGATTTGGACGAAATTAATTGGAAGTATTTAAACATGAAGCGATGTTTAAATAATATTTACACGTATTTGTGCGACAAATATAAGAAACAATATGGACACGTAAATGGGTAATTGGACCGTGTAAAATAGAGTGTAGTGGATGATCATTACACTTTGCTTATTTTTCTTCCATAATTGTCATATGATCATTATGTGTCATAATGCATTGGACAATTGAAAAATAAGAAAAACTACTCCCTCACTCCACCTCCACCTACCCGGCCCTATTCCTCCTTTATACTCCATCTATTGTTCATTTTTAGAGACTACCTCACTTTACATTTTTCATTTGAACAATTTTTGTACATCTCTCTAAAAAATAATTATTCATCACTACTAAAATTGTGAGTATACATAAATTTTATTACTAAGACTTGTTAGTAATATCATAAATAATATCAAGGGTTCAATATTAACAAGTTCTAGTTCAATACTTGTTATTATTTTTGGGTAAGTTCTTGGGTGCAACAAGAAGGAGATCTTCTCTTTGAAGATTATTAAGGAGGATTATCCATTTGGAATAAGCTCAAGAACAAGCTAGTAAGGTGAATTAGTTTGTGCCCTTTTTACCACAAAATCAATGTAAGGAAATTATTTTTCCTTATACTTTCATTTTTATGCTTTCATATTAGCTTGCATGTTACATTGATCACCTAAATGACAAATTATGAGATAATTTAATTTTTATTAGAGAGTCTAATATGGATCTATGATCTTTCATGTCATTCCCCTCAAAACGGCTCATAAAATGGGTATCAAAGAAGCTGATTTGGTCCCAACCAATCAAAGAGTACGCGCTTATGACGGTACTCGTCGTAAGGTCGCAGGGCTTATCGCTCTAACCGTCGCGACCGGACCACTGGAAAGGCAAACCAGTTTTCAGGTAGTCGACATCGACGCCTCCTTCGACATGCTCCTGGGACGTCCCTGGATTCACGCAGTCAAGGCAGTTACTTCAACTCTCTACCAGAAAATCAGGGTCCTCTTCAACGGGAAAACGATCACGATTCCTGCTTCCCCGATCAAAGCCGTCATGAGAAAGGGAATAGCCTCCCAGGTCATTGAGGAAGATGACAATGAAATGTGAGGATTCCAAGCCGTGAATGCCATAGCTGACGAATTAGCGCCTTTTGATTGTGACCCGTTTGCCAACCTCACAGTCAACCGCATTCTGATGCGCCAGGGTTATTTCCCGAGTTTACCACTCAATCCGCTGAAGAACGCCTTACCTCCCTTGAAATAGGCTAAGGTCCCCAACATCCCCTTCGGACTGGGCTATGAACCTACCGATGAAGATATCCAGGAGATGAACCTCCTAGTTCGGAAGCGCAAGAAGCACAGAGTCATCCTCCGTCCCTATCATCTGACCCTCAATGGATACTTTGTCCCCGAGGGAGAGTCCGAAGTCTACCACGACTTTCCAGAGCTGATCTATGACTCTGTGGCCTAGGTCAGGCACCCGGGTGTGGAAGTCTTCCAGGACTGCTACTTCATCCCCAACAACACCGAAGCTGCATCAACTGAGTCTAAGTCGTCCTCATATCTTGTTGGACAAGCTGCCACCCTCCTTTTTGGAGAGGATAACATCAAGCACCTCGACTATGAGGACATCATCAACATCGCTCGGAAGGACGACCAATTTGACCCGACCGCCTTGATCTCCCATACTGACCCAGAGGAAGCTATACAAGGCTGGAGGAAACCGTCAAGTGGACCGATCGCCAAGGCCGCATTCTCAAGATCACAACTGGAGAAGACCTTATGTTCAAGGAGGGGAGTGAAGAAGAATCTGAGTCTGAGTCGGAGTCATAGTCTGCCATAGCTCCTAACACTCCTGATGTCCCAGTCAAAGTCCCCTTCCCGCTGTTTTATCACAAGCTTGTGGTTGATTCAGAGGCCGAGTCTACTAGGGTCATCCCCACTCCCATGGAAGGCGACAACTTGGAGCCTGTTCTAGGGGCCACCTCCTCTGCTGTGTTGCCTCTGACTGACCACGAGATGTCTGTCCTCTCCAAGCTTTTCGCTCGTGTCAACTTAATGAACGCTAAGTTTGCTTTTGACTCGTCTCAATTTAACTGCAATGCAATTCTGAATGACTATGAGGAATTTGACTTGAGTGACTACTCACCTCACATAGCCAAAGAACTTGACAAACGGGAAACTAGAACCCCCGTCATTGAGGAGACCGAACCTATTAACGTAGGAACTGACAATACTCCTCAAGAACTTAGAATAGGGACAACCCTTGACCCCTCGGAAAGACGACAGTTCATTGACCTCCTCCACGAGTACAAGGACGTATTCGCCTGGTCCTACAAAGATATGCCTGGGATTGACAGGGAAATTGCAGAGCACCGGATACCCATTAAACCCGGAACTAAACCCGTGAAGCAAAAGCTACGCCGGATGCGCCTTGAATGGGCCCTGAAAATCATGGAAGAAATAGATAAACAGTTCAAGGCCGGTTTCATCAAAGTGTCTGAATACTCTGACTGGGTGGCCAACATTGTTCCTGTACCGAAGAAAGAGGGGAGAATTCGGGTTTGCGTCGACTTTAGGGATCTGAATAAGGCGAGTCCAAAGGACGACATCCCTTTGCCACATGTTTTCGGTGGATAATACCGCCGAGCATGCCCTCCTATCATTCATGGACGGGTATGATGGGTACAACCAGATCAAAATGGCTGAGGAAGACATACACAAGACTGCATTCACTACACAGTGGGGTACATATTGCTACACGGTCATGCCCTTCGGCCTCATCAATGTCGGGGATACCTATCAAAGAATCGTTACCACTCTCCTACATGATATGATGCACAAGGAGATAGAGGTATATGTCGATGACATGATTGTCAAATCAAGAGAACGGGACGGCCACATCAGCGCCCTTCGGAAATTCTTCACTCGTCTGCAGAAGTATAACATGAGACTAAATCCTCAAAAATGTGCATTCGGGGTCACCTCCGAAAAACTCTTAGGACATGTCGTCAGCAAGAGAGTCATTGAGATTGATCTAACCAAAATCAAAGCCCTTCAACAAATGCCACGATCTAAGAACGAGAAGGAGATTCGGGGATTTCTCGGTCAGGTTCAATACATCAGCCGCTTCATTGCCAAGCTCACCAAGATTTGCGAACCCATATTCAAGAAACTTCGTACCTCCGATCACGCTATTTGGGACGACGACTGTCAAAAGGCCTTCGACAGGATAAAAGAATCCTATCCAAACCTCATGTCCTCATGCCACCTCAACAAGGGATTCCTTTATCCCTATACGTGACTGTCACCGACACAGCCATGGGAGCAATGCTAGCACAAACAATCGACGGTGAAGAACGAGCCATATACTACATCAGCAAAAAGTTCATTGATTATGAGACGAGGTACACCCGACTGGAAAAGACATCCCTTGCCCTACTATGGTCAACAAATAAGCTGCGACATTACATGCTCAGCTACACGTTCCACATCTACTCCAAGATGGACCCGGTCAAATACATCTTCGAAAAACCCGTACTAAACGGAAGGCTGTCTAGGTGGACACTCATGCTGTCCGAGTTTGATCTCAAGTTTGTACCCCTCAAGGTTATTAAGGGAAGAGCAGTCGCCGATTTCCTAGCAGAGAATCCCGTCAACGAGGATCCAACGACCGACACATGGTCACTTCCTGACGAGGACAACCTTTGTGCCGACACCGACGCATGGGACCTATACTTCGAGGGTGCATCTAATCTGAGAGGCTTCGGGGAAGGAATCCTTCTAATATCACCAGAGGGAGAACATGTTCCGATCTCGGTCAA
Source organism: Silene latifolia (assembly GCF_048544455.1). Classification (NCBI taxonomy): domain Eukaryota; kingdom Viridiplantae; phylum Streptophyta; class Magnoliopsida; order Caryophyllales; family Caryophyllaceae; genus Silene; species Silene latifolia. The sequence continues at coordinate 56,682,832 of NC_133536.1, forward strand.
ACTAGACTTCGTCGTCACCAACAATGCCGCTGAATATGAAGCATGCCTCATCGGCCTACAAGCAGCTATCACGCTTGGCATCAAGAGACTGAGGGTCCGCGGCAATTCCACACTCATCATCAATCGGGTGTCCGGATCATGGAAAATCCGAAATGACAGCTTAGCTCCCTACCGAGCGAAAATCAATCAAGAGGCCGAGTTCTTCGACCAAGTCGACTACTTCCACTTGCCACGAGAAGAAAATCAATTTGCTGATGCCCTAGCAAAACTTGCCGTGCTCGTCAATATACCTGACGAAATGACGTCGATGCCCCTATGTGTCTAGAGAAGGAGCGAGCCAGCTCACATCTGTGCCTTCAACAACGACGAGAAAAACCATGTCGAACCCTGATACCAAGCCATCCTCAACTACAAAACCAAAAACGAATTCCCTCCCAACTCTGATCCTAGAGGACAAAGAGCCATCCATTTACTTGCATCATAATTCATGATAAATCAAGATCAACTATACAAAAGAACACCCCAAGGGATGCTCCTCCTTTTCATTGAACATCACAAAGCCAAAAAAGTCATAGGAGAGGTCCACGTCGGAGAATGTGGCCCTCACATGAGCGCAATGATGCTGACCCGAAAGATCACGCGGTTGGGTTAGTACTGGACCACCATGAAAGCCGATTGCCGCAACTACGTCAAACATTGCCACAATTGCCAAATCTTCGCCAACATACAACACATACCACCATCCCTTTTATACACCATGACATCACCCTGGCCTTTCTCAACCTGGGGCATCGACATCATCGGGAAAGTTAACCCGATAGGCACTAAGGGGCATTGCTTCGTCCTTGTCGCCATCGACTACTTCACCAAATGGGTAGAAGCGCAGTCATATGCAGTCTTGACCGCCAAACAAGTGGCCAAGTTCATCCAAAACAACATCATCTGCCGATATGGGGTACCCCACGAAATCATCAGCGATCAGGGCTCTCACTTCCGGGCGGAAACACATGCCTTGCTGGACAAATACAAGATCAAACGACATCGATCATCCCCCTACCATCCCCAAACCAATGGAGCGGTGGAGGCAGTTAACAAAACTCTTGTCCCCATCATCAAGAAGATGCAAGACAACTACCGTGATTGGCCGAGCAAACTCCTGTTCGCACTCTGGGGATACCGAACCTCCATTCGAACACCGACAGGCACCACACCCTTCTACCTAGCATACGTTATGGAGGCGGTTCAACCGGTAGAGTTATAGGTCCCTTCTCTACGCATCCTGCTTGAGAGTCAGGTCCTTGAAGCGGAATGGACCCGTCGAAGGTACGAGCAACTCACTCTTCTTGACGAGCGGCAGCTCAACGCCTTGCACAACGTCCAGGTATACCAACGACGTATACAACGGGTATTCAACAAGAAAGTTAAACCCAGGAACATCAAGGAGGGCGACCTGGTCCTCAAGTCGGTTCGAGCGCCATTACCCGTCGATCCGAGGGGGAAGTTCAAGCCCAACTGGGCCGGGCCATACCTGGTCAAGAAAATACTTTCGGGGGGTGCAGTGAGACTGAGTGATCTAGATGGGGAGGATTTTACAAACCCCACCAACCTAGACCAACTCAAGAAATGCTACCCTGGAACCATAGCAACCAACGACCTCACCCTAGTTTTACAACTAGCGACCACCTTAACCCTTTTCAAGTCAAGTTCCTCAACGCGTTCTGATTTGAAATTGCATATTTTATCGAGTATAATTTGCGGCACCTTACCCGTTTCGAATGTCCTTTGATCTGTCAAAGGCAACATTCATTTGCACTAAAACAAAAAAAAACCCTGAACTACGAGCATGGTTTGATTTCACCTTCTCAGGTGGATACGTAGGCAGTCCCTCTCATACATGAGGGATACAACCACAAAACCCAATCAAAAATTTACAAAACATTTCGAACTACGATCATTGTTTGATTTCACCTCTTCAGGTGGATACGTAGGCAGTCGTTTCTTACACAAGAAGGATACAACCATCCCCATAATAAAAAAAAAACCCACATACAAAAAAACATCCCCATCAAAAAAGAGAAAAGAAACATTCCCCTTTCCCCCAAAAATACAAAAAAGAAGCCTTTCTCCCTTCCCACAAAAATCCCACTTTCCCAAGTGCAGATGTTTAGGACGATTCATGCCGAATCACCTTTACAAAATGGATGGAAGAAACAAGCGTTCACAATTTCGACACGAGCAATCCTTTTATTTAATTAATAATGGGAGGGATTACAATTTCAACAACAAATAAAGCTCGACGAGTCTAGAACTTGTCAAATCTAAGGTGTCGACTAAAACACCTCACATAATAAAACTAGCACAAAACACACAAAACATAGCTAGTACAACATAATAAAAACTCACAACAATAATACAATATAATAATAAAGTGGGTAATGGAGGTCTTCATTCTTCCATTCTACCCTTGCCTTTTCCCTTGGAGTACATGTTCCCCTTGTTCTTCTTGTTGGCCCGCCTAGCATGGATTTCCTCCTCGGAACGGATCTACAACGGCAATGGCCTCCGGTCTAGTGCAAGACCCCATGTTCGGCCCGAAACGAGCCTATGAACGGCCCGCTACATTTTTGGGACCCGAGCTTCTCCTCTTCGGTGGTCTCATCACATCAGGGCTAACTCCATTAACATAGTCCTCAAAGAAGGCACGATTGGCCTTGCCAACCTCTCGATACTTCAAGTCGACAACCTCTTCCTTACGGTATTTGGACCTCTCTTCCAAGGACGAAGCTCTTGACCATTTGACATAAGCGGGAGTCACCCATGTCGTGGCAACGGGGTTTGGTACCTCCCAAAGCGGCCGAGTGGCCCACCATCTTTCGAAGACCTCCACAAGCTCGGAGTTTCGGAAAACATTCTCTTGGACAAGGGTATCTTGAGCGGGCACCTTTTGTTGACGCCCCATTTGCCTCATATGCCTTTTGGGATAAATGAAGGAAGCAACCTTCAAACTCACCACCATCAAAGAACGAGGACTAGCACCTGAAGCGGGCAACCCCGTGAAGGACCTCAAGTGCCACCATGGCACCACCAAACGGATGTGAGGACCACCTCCTCGGTGGAAGCAAAGCTATCCGAGTATAATTTCTTCCTCATAGTAAGGTGACGGAAGGAATAAGAAGAAGAATCAACCGGAGGCTCTACATACCTTAGCCTCTCCAATAGCCACACTTGGAGTATCCTTGGGGATCCAAACGAGGGAGCTTCTCCATAAGAGCCCTTCTTGTCCAAAGCTTGGATGATCTCGTCAAGTACCAACCATGATGGATCTCTACCATGCTCCATTTGCTCAACCACATGTACAAGGGTCATGCTACCATAGCATTTTGGATCCTCCTTCTTCAAAGCATCAACAAAGAGGTATACATGGACAAGGCAAAAGCCAAGATCCCTTCTCCTAGCCACCTCCGAAACATTGGCATCCAGTCGGTTTGAGAAGATGTTGATAAGAGCCAACATATCCACACCATGAGGAGCAAGGAGGAAGTTGATTTGGCTTGTTGACAAGCCCAACATTGAACGGAATTTCTCCTTATAGAACAACCGAGTCGGAGGAAGCACCGGAGCACAACCCGGCCACCCACCAATGGCTCCTACTTCTTCGGCAAGTGGACAAATTTTCCATTTCGGGAAAACGAAAACATGATGTTTCGAATCCCAAAACCGAGAACATGCTTCGAGAAATGAGGATTGCACCTTGACTTGACGGAGCACCAACAATTGACCAACTCCCATACAAATGAGTTGATACTTCTCAGGAGGCGACAAATCCCGGCACCATTGTCGCAACGCATTCTCAAAGGCATCCATGAAATATTTTTGTGGAAGAAGATGAAGAAGCTTTATAGAGATGTTTTTTGTGTTTCGGATGATGAAACAATGAAGCACAAACATCACTATTTATACAAAACAATCAGCGCGTTTTTTCAGAAAAAGGGAGAGCTGGCTTCTGTCGCCAAGCTGCTCGCGCCTCTTTGAGCTTGGTCTCAGGATTCTCACCTTGAATTGTCCCATTCAAGTTGTGTTTTCCCTTGACACCTCAAAACTCCCGCCGGAATGCTCGCGCCTCTTCGGGATGGTCCACGACATTTTGTGTTTCCTCACACTCACATTTCCTTGTTTTTGCGTTTTACGAAATCCGACACGGTTTTCATGACGCAGCTTTAAACATACGGATTTTTCTTTCTTTTTTAAAAGGGGGACGGGCTAGTCGCCCCGATCCGCGACGGATCGTTTCCTTGTCAGTCGAAATTCCGAAATTTTTTCCCTTTTTTGCAATTTTCCCAGGAAAAAAATGAAAAATGAAAATTGATAACAAGACATCAGTTTTCCTCAAAAATTCAAGCACTCACAAATCCGAGTTTTAATCCCACAAAAATCAAATCAAATACTCTCGCAAAAATCTATTCTAAAATTCACCCCTGACGGTTTGAGTTTGAATTTTACGAGTCACAAATCAACTTCAACATTTTCGATGCAATTTAATTCAAGACACGAGTTAATTGCTCAATTTTCAAATCAATTCCTTTTTAAATCCAAACGTGACGACTTGTTGCGGAATTTTCAAAATATCATTTCAAATTTCAAATTTCAATTTTAACTTCGAGTCATCGTGGTTAATTTTGTTTTTCAATCAAATGTTTTTTACGTGTTTACGTTTATGCATACGTGCTACCTGTTTCCTGTTTTCTACACTAACGATGCAGGAACTAGTGCAAAGCAAAAGGGGAACTGACAGCTGACAGCGCTTCTCCGAAACACAACCAAAAAAAAAACCAAAATCACAAAATAAACCACAATCCAAAAACACATACACACAAACCGCCTCACGCAAAATACATCGACGCACGTTTGATACAAACGACTGACCATACAAACAGGGTCTGGTAGAAACATTTATCATACAGATACTGGCCTAAGACAACAAGCTGGGGGCTACCCGCCACCTACCGAACAAAACACTCCCCATCCTTCCAATCAAGAAAGGAAAGGAGTAACAACAGAAGCAAAGGTGGCTACCATGACGGCAGTACCACATTCCTGCTCCGCGGCAAAAGGAAAAATGATGCCTGGCAGACTTCGGACGACACGACAACCGAGGATCGTAACTCAGCACGTTACCCCGACGTTGACCTCCAATCATCATAATTCAAGGATGAAAGGGGACCATGATAACAGACACTACCCCGATGTTGAACCCCAATCACCAGAACTCGACAACGATCAAAAGCGGCAACATGGGATAACACGCCCGTATTAAACCCCACTCATCGGACATCCGAACCTCTGCAGACAATGACCAACGATCGATACCCGATCATTGGCTGGGCAAACGCCGCCAGGAGAAACACAACCAAGCCTGTAACAAAAAACAGCCGTTTCCCCTCCTCCCGAATCCTCCTCCTCCTCCAACACCTCAACAACATACCCCATGGGTCCCGAATGCTCCCCTAAAACCAAAGGCAAACGAAGAACGTCAGCCAAATTTTCGGCATTACGATGGCGTAAAATGGACAAATCCAAAGAAAACCATGCAAAGCAGAACAAGGGCAAGCCCGCCCAAACCCAACCAAACAAAAACAATTTACAAAAAAAAAAACGACTCGCCCTTCTTTTCAAGCAAAAGACGAGTCAAAACAACAACAAATAAAAATGGCATCTCATGACCAGCGCGAGGTCCGACAAGCAACCCAAAATACATTCCCTATGCAATGGGGTATTTTTCTACAACTCAAAAAGGCAATTTCTACGCCAATTTGAGCGCAAACCGGTCAAAATTTCAAAATACGACCGCAACAAGGCAACGTGATTTTATCACGCCTCAAAGCGACCTAAACTACCAATAAGGTCCATTTCAAGGCAAACTGACTTAATTCAAGCCCAAACAAGAGCTTATTCTGTCAGACATAAGACCGTGACAAAAGGCAAAAATTCCAATTTTGCCCACAATACCCAACAAAGGTCCACAATGGCAAAAATGGTCTTTCCCGACTACAATGCAACCTAGTGGGACCCATTACCCAAGCAAATAAACTTGACATTGTGAAATGAGACGGTTTCTTCGCCTCACTCACGTTTTTCGGGCATAGGGGACGTAAACGGGGACCAAAATGCAAACTAAAAGCACCCCTATACTCCTAAATAGGTTTCTAACCTAATGCAATCATCAATTTCACTCGAAATGGGCTTAATCAAAAACGCCCAAATCGATTTTTAAGGGTATAAAAATTCGCCCTAATTCAATTAATCAAAAGACCAACAAATTCAAATGGATTCAAGAGGAAACACATACCTTGAGATGACATGTTGATGATGGCACGAACTGGAGCAAGCAAGAATCTAACAATGGCGATTTTTGTTTGTTTTGTCGAGAGGATTTGGAATACGAAGTGAGAATGGTATGCAAACCAATCTCGAGGGAAGCCCCCTTACCTCGCTAAGTAGCTCGCGCCTCAATGGGGTGCTCCCTGCTCTATTCAGCGTAATTTTGGGCTTTGACCCAATTTCCCATCACAAACCTCAAATTTTCAATGACGACATTTGAGACCGTCATCTTTCAATTACAAAAAACAAATAGTGAAATCAAAATTCGCTATTTTCCTTCAAATTTCAAACAAACAGCGATTAAAACTGTTATTCCCACTTCAACGATAATAGTGAAAATTCAATATTCACTATTTCTTCAAATTTCAAACGACGGCATTTAAACCGTCATTTTCAAAAATATAATAGTAAAAATTCAAATTTCGCTATTTCCTCCATATGTCAACGGCGGCAACATAAACCGTCACTTCAAAAATAATAGTGAAAATTCAAAATTCACTATTTCCTTCACATGTCAACGGAGATAACATAAACCGTCACTTCAAGCGTAATAGCGAAAATTCGAAATTCGCTATTTCCTTTAAAATTCAAACAAACGACGATTAAAACCGCCACTTCAAATTCAAAAAATAATAATAGTGAAAATTCAAAGTTCACTATTCCTTCAAATGTCAACAGGGGGCTTTCTCGCGAAGACCGCTGTTTCAACATGCCCATCCAACGCGCCTATTCTCGCAGTCGATCAACCGACCCCCGCCATGGCTGGCGAGCCTTACAACGCACCGTGGCTGGGGAGCCCTCCTCATGTACGCGCCATGGCTGGCGAGTCTTACAACGCACTGCAGCTGGCGAGCCCTCCTCATGCACGCGCCATGGCTGGCGAGCCTTACAACGCACCACGGCTGGCGAGCCCTCCTCATGTACGCACCATGGCTGGCGAGCCTTACAACGCCCCACGGCTGGCGAGCCCTCCTCAAGTACGCACCATGGCTGGCGAGCCATACAACGCACCGCGGCTGGCGAGCCCTCCTCATGTACGCACTATGGCTGGCGAGCCTTACAACGCACCACAGCTGGCGAGCCCTCCTCATGTACGCACCCCAGCTGGTGAGCCTTTGTCCGCAAACATGCAAGGACATATCCGAAGATGCATGAGGTATGACTCCTTCTTATGGCTGGCGAGCCTTTGTACGTAGTCTAACGGACTTTAAACGACCCACACGGACAGTCGACAGACTCTAAAATGTTCCCGACGACAGGTCCTTGGCTCGTACCCTTGAGTCGCCTTGGTGTCGCCCTTCCCGACGGCAGGTCCTTGGCCCTAATCCTCTCGAGCCGCCTTGACGTCGCTTGGGTCTCCAGGTTGTAATCTTCGATTGACCTGGGGGCTCTACTTTGACTTTTGCCCTGTCCAAGCCTCAGTCAAAGTGGGGGCTCTATAGATACCCAGTATCTGCTGAGACTCCAACAAACACCCGATGATTATCGGACTATAACATGCTTTGGAATCGCAGCGTTTGATCGACAGTTCGTGTACAACTTTACAACGGAAAACTTAAAACGATTTCGAAAATAAAACATTTCAAAACTTTTCAAAAGTACCTGGAGTGTTTAATGCATGACGACGGGGTCGCAATGACACTAACTAAGGTCAAAACCGACACCGGACCAAAAACCGACTCAAAATTCATATCCCGACTCCAACAACGAGTCAAACCGAGTCAAACACAAAAAACAAAACATTCAAATGCTTCCATGTTAAGATTTCCCGGATTCATGCATGGTCAAGTACCAAACATGTGCATAAAAATCCTAGGATAGACCAAATCATGATTGCATTTGTGTGAAAGCGACAAGACACCTCGAAGACGTGCGATGTGGCTCGCGCCTCTTTGAGCAGCCCAGGTGGCCAAGTCGCTCAAAACTCACACAACCACTCATTTTCCTATAAATACCCCTCAAATGCCACCATTTGAGAACTTACGCGAGTGTCCGCCCCCTCTTTTCTCCCTTAAAATTCTCGACTCGACTTCCTAAGTCACAATCCGACGCGTGTTTACGACCTACCGATCGTAAACACAAGCCTTACACATTGTTTGGTACCGTCATCGTGCATTAAATCACTTACTGACCATCTCGACCACTACACCATCACTAAACTTAATAAAACACTCTTTTTACTTGCTAAAACGGTTTTAAACCGAGTCTTTTACGACCAAACGAGTTGATACACTTACGTCGGTTTCTCGCCATAAGCCAAGCATGTAAGTATGAGGGAGTAATAATCCTTCTTTTATCATGTCTTTACTTGTTTCATGACTATAACATGCTAAATCATGCATAACATGGTCCAAAACATGGGAAGAATGAGCCAAAACCGGACTTTTTGGTTGAGGCAGAGGCTACTTACGTAGCACATAGGCTCGTGCCTAAAGCAGCCTGCCCAGCCTCAAGTCCAATCCGTTTTTGGTCTCTTCTTTTCCTCTATTTTCATTTTCATATTTGTAATCGGTTTTTACCATTTCAAGTATTTTCAAACCATTTTCTACAAGTTTTAACCATAAATCATTTTTCACCCTTGATTCTTAATACCATGATGGTTTAATCCGTGTTTCGGTGATAATATTTGGTTAATTACATTTAAAAGGTATTTTAAAACCTTTTATTTCATTTCTTTACATTTTGGAAGGTATTTTAAAGCCTTTCATCATTTCTTTACATTTTCAAAATAAATGTATTAGTCACCAACACAAAGTCATCCTTGGTTCTACATACCATGTCGGATTTTAACCCGAGTACGATGATGAGTATTGACTAATTATATTCAAATGAACTTAAAATAATTAGTTCATATTCATTTGCAAAACTATTCATGTCAAGCTTACAAAGTCGAAATCGACATCAAATACCGTCAAAACAATGCCGATTATTCAAGTCTCATTCTTCAAATCAACACAAATACGGCCGAAACGGTCCTTTCAAACCAAAACAGGTTCAAATACCCATTTTCGACACGTTTTATAAACCTTTTTCAATGGTCAGAACACATCATATACCGTTGACTGACCCGCGCCTAAACAGGCCATTTCTTTTCCTATTTCCAAACCAGGGGAGACCCCCTTACATCGCCAATAGGCTCGCGCCTCATCTGGCTGCCTAGTGCAGGGTCTGTTCCCTTTCCAGCATTAGTCTAGAAAGATCCCGACTCCGGATAACCCGGATATAGGACGGATCAGACGTCTAACTTGCTCATTCAAAAATCGTATTTGCAAAATGCCTTACTAAGACGAATGGATCACGTTATGCATCCTAAACCTAACTCAGTAAATGGATATTTCATTTCCGTCTTGCATGCAAATCAACCATAAATCCAACTCGACATCTTATTCTATATACTTTGATTAAGTCAACCGACTTAGAAAGCTCTCACATGTTAGGTTTAAATTACTGGATGCGCATTCATGCATTAAAACCGTTTTCTCATTCAACCAACCAAGATCGATCAGTAGAGGCCGCTACCGCGGGCGGGATTGGGTGTCCGATTAAAGGGCTTCCCAATACGTACCTTCACCTATTACTCATAAACTTTGGAGAGTGAACGACCTTATCCAGGGCGTACGAGTGTCATTCTAGAGATAGGATGCTAAAGAGGGACGAATCCTTATCTTTAGTACCTATGTCAAACACTGCTTTGTGCTTCGTTTGACTTAGGTATAAATTCGATTCAAACGGGTTCCAAGCATCCCACAAATGCTTGGTGTTGACTCCAAACATCTCTAATCGTTTCGAGACCCTTACTGAGATGAAACCGACCGATCTAAAACGACCCGGTCGAAAACATTTTTACGCCGCCGAGCGTGGCTTTCAAGAGACCGCTATACGTCCAACAGATCGGCTTGGCGTGTAAGTGGGCCATGTCCACACCCTTATGATCCCATGATATCCTAGTATCCTTTATTATTTATTTCCATCTTTATTTGCTTTATTGCTTGTTTTACTTTATTGCTTCTATTAGTTTAGAATCAATCAATCCAAACCAATTGTGACAACCCTAAGCACAACTACAATTAGATTGAACAATTTGAGTACCCCCGTACCATGGATCGACCCCGACTTGCTTTCAAAGCTAGTAGTCGGGTATAAATGTGTTTTAGGGCGTAAAACGACACGCTCCATCAAAATGGCGCCGTTGCCGGGGACGGTATTGTATATTTGAATTGTTCTTTTGTCTAGTTTTAGTTGTGCTTCTTCTTGAGGAGCCATGGTTCCTTGGGAATTTCGTTTCTTGTGCTTTAACCTTGAGGAAATTGTTCCTGAAGGTTCGTTCTTACCATTTTATTGTAGTTTCTGTGTTTGAAGTTGCCTCTTTATTTTAGCAATGATGATGGCACATGACTCTCAACAAGAAGAAGTATATGGGCGAGTTGGAGTAAATGAGTATGACATGTTGATCGGAGCCATTTGGTGTTCACAATTAAGCATATGTGGTCGTTGGTCAATGGTCGATACAAAACACAATTTATACTTCACAAACAACTCTACAATTAGTAAAGAGGCAAGTAAAGGTCGGATCCCAAGGGACGGGTATTGAAATGAGAATTCTATTGTAACTAGTAGTGTCTAGGGGGTGTCACAAATTGGGTTGATGTAGAAGGTTACTAAACTAAAATAACAATGAAAATAAACTAGCAAGATGAATAAAATAAGGGGTGTAAACAATTGATTAAAGGCACTAGGGTGTCATGGGTTCATAGGGGAATCATGGGATATGATCATACAAACATGTTCTCAAATTATAAGCAAGCAATTATTGTTGTGATGGGTTGAGTTGGGTTATATCTTACAATCCTAGGAAAGTTTGGGTCCCGGTGTAACACCCCCATACTCCAAGTGCCTTACCAGGACCACTCAGGTATAAGGATGCCACCATCTCGGTTACCCGAGGCATGATAATCATAAGACAATGAAGAAACATACTTTATTAAATAAGTTTAAGTGATTACATTATAAAACCAAAACTAACAAAAGGAATTACAAGGTTCTCATACGGTCTCTGACTAAAACTATCAAAGCTACTAGACTTCGTCGACACAACGGAAGACTTCTAAGCGCCACGTGATGACTCATCCGGCTATCCCATACGCGTCATATCACACTGCTCAATAATCGCTCACCACCCCGAATGGATCACCACAGTTTTTAAAACATTTAAACGGGGTCAATACTAATCACACAATTCAATACATATATCAACAATAAGATAAACAGACAATTGAATGTCACACACACACACACACACACCACCAACTCCCATCGTCTCACTCTCGACCGTCCACTTTGGACAGCCCGCCGATGGGGGACCGCAGCCGTTCCCACCTAAGCCCCGCTCATCGTACGAGCGATAACCCTGTCCCATTAATGTGCACATCCCCTTTCGTGGCGGGTTCCACGAAGGGCGAAACTAGGGCGTGAGATCACTCCCGCAAGTGACCCCACTCAGCCGAGAACGCATCTCGAGAACCATCAACAAACACAACCACAATCACAAACACAATTACAATTACAATCATCATATCAATCACTAACTACAAAGACATCACCAATATCCCATTATGGGACTAATGCGAGTAGGAAATCCTACTTGGATAGCACAACACGCAGACGGTATCTCAAATTTGTCTCAAAACGCCTCTTCTATGAACTCTCCTCCTACCATACAACACATAGATACTACTATTCAATTACTATTCATAAAAACCCCCAATTCCTAAATTGGGGTTTCACTAATCTTAACAAAACATTATATAAATTACATTAAAAGCTTACCCTCGACGCAAGGAATCCAACGACACAAACTACGATGCAAACCGACCGTCGAACTCCGGAATTGTCAAGAACGCGATTAGGAAGAAGACAAGTTGCTTTCTCTCTTAAACAGGTTTTAGGTTTTGTAAAAAGTGATTTAGAACAAAGACGAATTGGTTTAAATACCTTAATCGCGTAATTAACAAAACCCGAGAAAACTCCCCGTAAAACCGGACACTCGATCGAGTACCCAAGGTACTCGATCGAGTACCCCTCTTACTCGATCGAGTACCCCTGACTACTCGATCGAGTACCAACAACAGTCGAAACTATTTTATTTCGCAACTTGCCCTTACTCGACGGAGTAAGGGCTACTCGATAGAGTACCCCAAGACTTATAAATACGGAGTATTACAGTCTTCCCTCTTTAAAAGGAACTTCGTCCCCGAAGTTCAACCCATACATAAAAACAACCATACTGACTCGACCAAGACACAACAACTTAGCTAAGGACTCGAGAACTCGACCGAACATAGAACATGAACTCTTAACCCCCATTCTACCAGCTATGTTTACTTCCACAACATGACTCACTATATCGTATCCACCACATATATATCTTTCACGACACCAACTCCATACATAACCAACTACCATCCTCTAATGCTGCTAGCTCCATAATATCATCAACTATCAAATCCAATACCAAGACACTCATAGACATCAAACGGAATGTTACATTCCACCACCCTTAAAAGGAACTTCGTCCTCGAAGTTTACTCACACTCATAACATCATCCTCCAACTGTTAACATTATATAAAATATTCCCCCACTCTGAAGCATCACACTACTACGAGCACGGCCATGGCCTTTTATAAGTATTGTCCACAAAACAAATCCCTCCTTTACGCTACGCTAACACTCTACTTCCAATTATATTACCGCATGCACCACCATGAAACTCTCTTTTATTGCATCCTACTCCTCTTAAGACAAATGTTACGTCCTCGTAACTCGCTAATACTAAACCCTTAGCTATATTATCTCATTATCCTCATCACCACCCTATGTCAAAGATAATCGCCTATAACCTCATTTCCATAATCACTCCTATTTCTCAAGGCTCTCTTACTTCAACAGTTCTCATACTTCAAATCAATCGCACACCCCTAACCTATACCATAAGGCTCGTAGCAAAATCACCATACTAACTCTCCATTATCACGCAAACCAAAGCATACCTCGCTATGTAAAGCACTTATCTTCCGAAGCATAACTCACGATCCGCACTCGTTACGTACACGCACACTAGATCCTCAAGTTCTTTTTTTCATTACCGCAAAATTCATACACAACTTAACATGACACTAATTTCCCCAACACCCCACACTCTTTGTCTCAACAAAAGATTATGAACTACTGCCGCTTTCACTCATTACAACACATGATCCACGAATCACTTCCCATTACCATGTCTACCGATGTCTCATCTGAAAACAAGATCAACATTACCGTAACAACCTCTCACAACGCGTCCCATCACAGATTATCACTATCCCATGACAACAACGAAACATATACAACTCTATTTCACATCATACTCTACCTCATTCCCAACTTAACCTAGTAACGAAAACATAAAGAAGCAAGACAACTGTCTATCAGCACAAACTGAAACTCGTAGAGAGCTACATCAAACAAAACAACAATCCATGTATAACTGGTATGTACTTTCGAAACTCGAATCATAATCACCCCGCCTACTCCACCACAACCGGTGACGGCATCACAACGCCGCCACCAACAGCCACACCGTAGTGCGAAAATACCCGCATCACAACACTAAATATCGAGCCCGGATCACCACCCGAGGCACCACAACCACATCGATAGACATCACAACTACATACGATTCCATAAATACTGCCTCGGAAATAACCTTTCGGACAAGGAAACTTACTCCAATCCACTTTACTCTATCACAACGCAACATATTATATGAAATAACAGATAAGCATCTCATGAACATCATCTCTACCATTTCACGGAATACACGTGTGTTATTAATACACATAAAATTATAACTAGCCATGTCAAATTAATCAAATTATTACCTTTTTGGATATCATTCAATTAAACTACCGTGTCCAACATATATATATTCTGAGAACATTCATAAAATAGCTTTATAATTATCACACCGTACCACTTCTTGTGAGGTCAGAACCTCACACAAACATTTACACATATCATAGACCCGTAATCACAACCAACTAGTCAATCCCGACCACGTAAGTTACCACTCAACAAAGGTTACTTTGTCCGAGCTTAACTCGTATGCCCCTCATCACATTCTTCCCTTCGCATCACCAAGACCTTCGCCATACATAACCATACAGCTAACACTCATTATGAGAAACCACCTCCTAAGACTATGTCTTATACTTCCGACAACCGGACTTTTATCAATTCGGTCTTTACAAAATCACCTCTTTAGAATTGCCACTTTTCTAATATACACTTTTCCTTAACCACTAGTCAAAGACCATAACACTACCACTTTGTCCAGGACATCAAACCTCTTCACTCATCTCTAAATATCATGATTTCTTTTCTATCCTTGGTTAACATCCCAAACAACGAACATCGAATCCATGAACAAAATTATCCCAACATTCTTCCCAATATTTTCCTTAATTGAATCATCATCCATTTCTCCACCAAAATCTCATATCATGCGGATATTCTTCTAACTTCTTACTTTCCTTAATTCCTCGAAACTCATTATCATTCATGTTGTCCTGAAACTCTATATAACCTTGACTAACATCTTCGTGATACTATCACACATTTCGATGATTCCTTACCTTTACATCACATAACTCCGGTGAACATTTTCCTCAGCTTACTTTTATCCTTCTTTTCTCTTTACACTCAATAATACCAATTTAATAGCTCAACTCCTTATTACTTCTATCTAACCCTTTCGTGCACCAATTACCTTCTCATCGCTCCAAGACTCAAATCCCATTATTTTATATCGATATCATCTCCCTTTTTCTTACCACAAATATTCTCTTATTATGTCATCAATCACCCTTGCCACTAATACATCCATAGAATCAACGTTTACTGTTCAACAATTGCATCTCCCTTCTTACATCTCTAGAAATCAAAATTCCTTTCATACCGCCAATTACCCAAGGAACTCACACAGTAGTTTCATCTTTTAATAAACCTCCCAAACTCACTCACTGTCTATAAATACACCTCGCGACATGTCTCCACAAAGTTCACTATATATTACTCTCCTCAACCCCTTTAAACGAACTTTCCCTACCTAAATCCATAACCCACACGACTCCTAACCATTTCCCTCCTTAACTCTTTACACATCTCAAGCTGCCACTATCCACATTCTTACTTTCAATCTTTTCATTCTCACGTTCATTATACTCACATCATCCCTTGTCTATATTCACTTATTTCTACATTACTCAACACACAATCATATCACTCATCCCGTCTCACAAAACGTGCGCCTTGCCTCAATAAACTATACCAATCTTCCTTTTCTTTTTCCACCATCTATCATAATCACTCATAATTCATGTCCTCCCCACCGAACTCATACTCATCATAGTGCCACTCTTTACAACATAAGTTTGGGTAACTTACGCTTCAGGACCAACACATACGTAAAACAATGCATAAAGAAGTAATACAACACCTTTGAATTAAACGTAATATGCAACGAATGTCAAAAGACAAACATACGACCCGAAATACGCATATGACAGACAGACCCCACTCGATCGAGTACAGAACCTACTCGATCGAGTTGAGGCTACTCGATCGAGTGCCCAACATGCTCGATCGAGTGCCCCGACTCGAACCCAAATAGACCTTCGATCTCGACGACTTACTCGACCGAGTAGCCCGGCTACTCGATCGAGTGACCCCATACTCGATCGAGTGCCAGAGGTACTCGATCGAGTGCCCAAACACGATTGGTCAAAATAACGACAAGTACCCACTCGATCGAATCAAACCCACTCGATCGAGTCATGCTGACTCGTGAATACTACCCGCATGTTATCTCACATACCCTAACGTACTATGCATTCATTATTATTTCAACATTATGATTACAACTACGCATTCAAATCTGCGCGACTCCTCATACAATCAACAAAATAATCTACTTCGTGTTATTAAGTGCCACGTTATAAACAGCCATCATGCTTTTCATCCAATTCGTTATACAAAACACATATCATTGAACCTCTATTCTTCATGTTACTACTTACCAAAAGTCAAACATTACCACCTATCATGCTCATATAACATTCAACTTTCAATCATGTATTACTCGCATGTTTTAAATTTTCATAACTTTTCATAACACAAACCACACCCATACACTACAAATCCTATTTCCATGTTGCTAATACAACAACATTACAAATCCACTTCATCAGACATCATCATATACGAACTACTTTCTTTTTCTACCATATCATTCATCATTCTCATATACTTTTTCAACGATTCCAACCAACATGTCAACCAACTATCATGCAACATACTTTCAACAAACCATATACAACACAATTAACATACACGTCACACATATACCCACGGACTCCACGTTCCCATACCATGTGAATGGCTTAAGTATCATGGGGCCAAGATTTTGAAGTGAGGGCGCCTACTCACCCAAAACCTAGCATCGGTCGGGGCTCCCATTACACATACACCAGGTTCATTTTATTAGACTCCCTATGTTCATTATGTTCATTTGTTACGAGTTCCAAGATCGTCGTCGCTCGATACCATTTGTAACACCCCCATACTCCAAGTGCCTTACCAGGACCACTCAGGTATAAGGATGCCACCATCTCGGTTACCCGAGGCATGATAATCATAAGACAATGAAGAAACATACTTTATTAAATAAGTTTAAGTGATTACATTATAAAACCAAAACTAACAAAAGGAATTACAAGGTTCTCATACGGTCTACTGACTAAAACTATCAAAGCTACTAGACTTCGTCGACACGGCGGAAGACTTCTAAGCGCCACGTGATGACTCATCCCGGCTATCCCATACGCGTCATATCACACCGCTCAATAATCGCTCACCACCCCGAATGGATCACCACAGTTTTTAAAACATTTAAACGGGTCAGTACTAATCACACAATTCAATACATATATCAACAATAAGATAACAGACACAGTGAATCGTCACACACACACACACACACCACCAACTCCCATCGTCTCACTCTCGATCGTCCCTTTGGACCAGACGCCGATGGGGACCGCAGCCGTTCCCACCTAAGCCCCGCTCATCGTACGAGCGATAACCCTGTCCCATTAATGTGCACATCCCCTTTCGTGGCGGGTTCCACGAAGGGCGAAACTAGGGCGTGAGATCACTCCCGCAAGTGACCCCACTCAACCGAGAACGCATCTCGAGAACCATCAACAAACACAACCACAATCACAAACACAATTACAATTACAATCATCATATCAATCACTAACTACAAAGACATCACCAATATCCCATTATGGGACTAATCGAGTAGGAAATCCTACTTGGATAGCACAACACGCAGACGGTATCTACAGTTGTCTCAAAACGCCTCTTCTATGAACTCTCCTCCTACCATACAACACATAGATACTACTATTCAATTACTATTCATAAAAACCCCCAATTCCTAAATTGGGGTTTCACTAATCTTAACAAAACATTATATAAATTACATTAAAAGCTTACCCTCGACGCAAGGAATCCAACGACACACACTACGATGCAAACCGACCGTCGAACTCCGGAATTGTCAAGAACGCGATTAGGAAGAAGACAAGTTGCTTTCTCTCTTAAACAGGTTTTAGGTTTTGTAAAAAGTGATTTAGAACAAAGACGAATTGGTTTAAATACCTTAATCGCGTAATTAACAAAACCCGAGAAAACTCCCCCAGTAAAAACAGGACACTCGATCGAGTACCCAAGGTACTCGATCGAGTACCCCTACTCGATCGAGTACTGACTACTCGATCGAGTACCCAACAGTCGAAACTATTTTATTTTCGCAACTTGCCCTTACTCGACAGAGTAAGGGCTACTCGATAGAGTACCCCAAGACTTATAAATACGGAGTATTACAGTCTTCCCTCCTTAAAAGGAACTTCGTCCCCGAAGTTCAACCCATACATAAAAACAACCATACTGACTCGACCAAGACACAACAACTTAGCTAAGGACTCGAGAACTCGACCGAACATAGAACATGAACTCTTAACCCCCATTCTACCAGCTATGTTTACTTCCACAACATGACTCACTATATCGTATCCACCACATATATATCTTTCACGACACCAACTCCATACATAACCAACTACCATCCTCTAATGCTGCTAGCTCCATAATATCATCAACTATCAAATCCAATACCAAGACACTCATAGACATCAAACGGAATGTTACACCCGGAGCCGAATCGATTAGATTGTACAACACCTACAAGTCGACTTAATCTTTCCTACTCAACACATGCATGGTCTAACAAGACTCGAGTTGGGTTATGTCTTACAAGTCAAGTTGAAAAGATAGAAGATGATAGTAAATGCAAGGATTCATAGGCTTAGCATTTCATCAAATATAACATGTGCATGTATTAAGATCAAAACAAGCAAGCAAATAAGATATGAAAGCATATTAATTTAAGCATGAATCATTCCCCATGTTGGTTTCCCCTAATCACCCATTAAACCCTAGCTAAGAGACTACTCACTCATTATCATGTTTAGCATGCTAGCAAGGTTGTCAATCATACCAACAATATGAAACATGATGAATAAATGAAAGTAATTAGCAATAATTAAAAAGGGATTAAGAGATTATACCTACTAATGATTCCAAAATAATAATGCAAAGAATAATAGAAGAACTTGATGATTGATGGAAGGTTGTCAATCTCCCAATAAACCCAATAATCTTCTAATTACCCAAAATAAAGTAAGAATAAGAGAGAGATTAAAGAACTAAAACTTGGATTAAAACTTGATTAATACTTGATTACAATATTGAAGAGAGATTTGATTGATATTAACTACTCTAATTATTGATAAAAAGAACATGCTCCTCTAATTAGACTAATGGGGTATTTATAGTGAAAATTAGGGAGGATGCATTAGGGTTAACTAAGGGCTAAACTAGTACTTACACTTTTTAAGTTGAGCAAGGAGACTCCGGTATTTTCTGAGAGAAGGCTTCTCTAATCGTAGCATGAAGAACGAAAACGTGCTGTACTGAAATCCGTGCGGATGGGAGTCGGGACGGCCGGATCTGGGCTGAGGAATCCGAGCGGATCCTTGGGCAAGACGCTCGGATTGGCGAGGGGGAATCCGAGCGGATTCCTTTGGGGGACGCTCGGATTGGTCTGGACGGACGGACGGATTGTATACAATCCGTTCGGATTGTCTGGCAGCGTCAATTCTTCTTCTTTTCTTCCCTTTTCTTCATGAATTCCTTGGGGATTTCCTTGGGGACTCAAGGATCCTTTCTCAACAATGCTCTTCTACTATGTTATGTACAAAGGCCTTCTAGTCTTGTCTCTCCTTGATGCTTGGTCATTGAATATGATCAATTTAGCCTCGTTTTGCCATGAAAATGCAAGATTCTTACTCCTTTCCTACCAAGGGATCAAAATCTCAAAGAATATGCAAAACAAAGAACTAAAGATAAGAAATGACCCAAATAGGCACTAAAAAGCATGGAAACAATGGTAATTCGGGGGCTAAATATGCGCCAATTATGGTCACATCAAAAATCCCCAAACCGAACCTTTGCTCGTCCCGAGTAAAGAGGTGACAAAGACTAGGACCAATACTAACCTAACCTAATAATAATAACCGATATGAGACAATTAGCGGGTCTCACTCCGCCCCTTCAACTCACAACAAGACAACCATGAGGTAGGATGCCTTCTTGCAAGGCAAGGTGGGTCTTGCCAAAATGGCGACACATCCAAACATTAAAGCACATAAAATCACATAATGGATGCATCTACAAAAAGAATAGCCACTTTCCTCATCTAAGTGGCGGAAATTATCTACAAGGGAAGCAATTCAAGGGTACACAATCCTTCATAGATGCAATTTGTTCAAACTACTAAGCCTAGAAGGATACCAATAAATCACCTCCAAAAGGTGTCAAGCTAGGGTACCTTTGTCCTCAATCGTTAAATGCTTTTGTCAAGAGTAGACTCCCTATGGTGTTAGAAACACTGGAGGATCGCGGAATTCCCCCTCTTGCCTAGACAAGAAGAAGGGTCGTCCCCTCTCTACCATGCACAAAAATGGATACGATGGATAAAGGGATCGATAGATATTTGAGTTTCATTTTGGGAGTTTGCTTTCATTTTTGTTTTTCCCCCCAATTTCATTGGCATTTGACATTTGAGAACACTTTCTTGCCATTTCTTTTTGATTTTTGGCATTTCAATACTTGACAACTTTTTTGCATTTCTTTTTGAACATTTTCAAAGTCACCCCAATTAGTAACGAGGGTGCCTTGTATTTGAAGCTTAGGAGTTCTATTTTTGCTCCTCTTTTCATTTGATGCATTTTTGCAAACTTTCTTTCACTTTTCATTTCATTGAACTCAAATTGATTTCTTTTTGTGCCCATTCCCTTTGATGACAAAAATGTGGTAGAACATGGATGAATGGATGTATGCATGGTTTCAAGGGTCACCTTGGAATAAACGGTAGCCAAGGAGTTATCACACCACAAGGTACTCTTGACTCGGCCTTAAACCATGGGTCAAAGGATACTAGCATGACACATCCAGGGTGTTTTACAAGTATTCTAACAAGCAAAGTCTTAAGAATAAAAAGCGTCTACTAGGGCCTATATACACTTGTCAAGCTTCCCAAATAGACGGTTTCACAAAATTTTCTAACATGCAAACTACATGCCATGATGCAACTAACATATAAACATCCTAATGCAAATGATTCTACCAACTAATATGCCATATAAACTAAATGCAATCCTAAGTTCACATTGTTTTTACCGCATCAATCAAAATAAAGCCACATAGTCATTAACATAAAGAGGAAAAAGGAGATTGGAAAGATCATACCATGCGGTCTTCAATATCCTCATGTCTCGGATGTGGCGTAGTCAATCAAAGTGAACAAGGATAAACAAACACAATATATACAAGACAATATATACAAAGGAAATGAACTTGTTTTTGGTTTTTCAATTTTTTTCAATTTTTTATGATTTTTGAAATTTTTCAATTTTTATGGGTTTTTGAATAAAAGTTAAGTGTTAGAATTCCCATCCCCACACTAATATGGGCATTGTCCTCAATGGCCAAAATGATGGAAATTATGCAAAGATGATGCATGATTTCTATACTAAATGCAATTCTACACTAAGCTATACTACATGATGCATGGTTTTTGTTATGACGGAGAGGATAATTTAGATTACCTCCCGTTGTGTATGCATTAACTTCCCCAAACCAAATAAGACACTATTGCTAATGTCAAAGCATGGGTATAGTTCATGCACACACTATGCTATGCATGAAACTAGATTGTCATTTTGGATTTTCAAAAATGGGAACAATAAAGAACACCTTAATGGTACCGAGGTGTGAGTCCTTTGATGTTGCTAGGACTAAACCAACAATGATCAAAATGAAATAAAATACAAAGAGATATAGACAAACCATGGGAGTGTAGGAGTCTCCAAGGCTAGTCTTCCATCATGCTATCATCATCATCACTTCCCTCATGAGAAGTGGTCACATTGCCACTTTCCTTGGCACTTTCTTCATCACTTTCTTCATCATCTTGCTCATCATTATCTTCACCATCTCTTTCTTCATCTCCACTTGCTTCTTCCTCAATATTATCATCAATTTCTTCACCATTTCCAACAACCTCATTGTCTTCCACCATGTCCCTAGATGCACCCGGAAATAAGGCTTCTCTATCCGCCCAACTAGGCAAAGGACAAGATGGATCAAGGAGTCCTTGCCTAGCTAGATGTAAGAGGGGAGGATATTGAGCCAAATAAGCATTCTTCCGATCTTCATAAGCTTGCTTGTGCATGGCTAGCATAAGAAGAGTGACATAGTCTTTCCCAATTTCAACTCCTTGCGGTTTGAACTCTTCATACACAAAGGGGTAAGGCGGTATAACAATGGAAGAGGAGGGAGTTTCATGATCACCCTTTTGTTGTTGAATGATGTACTCGGCTTCTTCGGATAGGGGAAGTAAATAGTTGGTCCGGTGGACACTAAGACGGCAAATCTTTGCGGGTAAAGTGAATGATCGAGCCTCACTAGTAAGCCACCCAAATTTGGTGTCAAGGGGATTGTGAGCAACCCACTTAAACTTGTTAATCATGATGGACATATCAATAAGATGGCCACCTTCCTTTGCCTTGTACTTGTTATCCTTATTGAAATTAGGATCAAAGTGCTTGGCTAGGACCGTGACTAGGCCGCCATTAACAATAACGGTTGTACCCTTCTTCCCACTATCAACATGAAGCCATCTATCAACCAATAGCCTCAAAGAATTGTAAGGCTTGGTGTGAATTCTTCCAATATTCAAAGTTGATTCAAGGAGAATAAAATCGAGTCTGGTGAAATGATTGGTGTCTTTCCTAGCAATTATGGTATTTCCCACAACTTTGTGCCATACTCTTATGCCCGGATGATGGACCAAAAGAGAACGACAAGCATGAAAATCTTCAAATTTCTTCCCGGAGATTGCCTCCCAAAGAGGCTCGGGGTCATACTTCCCATATTGCTTATAATATTTATGTTCATCGCTAAGACCCAAAATTTCACCCAATTCCGGAAAGGTAATGCGTCTACTAGTGTTAGCTAGACGAAACTCAATATTTTCCCTATTCTCAACTTTTGTCACTTTTAAAGAACTTAAGAATTCCAAGACAAGGGAGGGGTATGTTACTTCCTTCATTTCAAACAATTTCTTCAAACCCATGGCATTGAAAAAGGCTTTTGTTTGTTCAAGAACACCTAATTTCTCTAAAGCATCTTCACATATGAATTTGGTGGATTGAATTTGTTTCATAGCAAACTTGACAAATGTATTTCTATGGGTATCGAAAATGAAAGTTACCTCCGGATAATGCAAGAGTTGATCGATTACCGGAGTAGAAGGTGATGCTCCCATAGAAGTTTGTCGTTGTTGTGGTTGCACTTCCAAGTTTGGTGTTGATACCACCATTGCCAAAGCTTTCTTTGCTTGTAGAGCTTTTTGCCTTTGAGAGAGAGCCTTTGCTTTTGGTGCCTTTGTTGCTCCCTTTGTTCTTGCCATTTGATGAACTAACCAAGTAAAGAGTCAAAAATCTTCAATTTGTAGAACGCCCAAATCGATTTGAAAGTGAAAGGCTTTGCCTTTATGAGAAAAAAAAAATTGACTCAAAGGTTGAAGAATTTGTGCTTGGTTTTGATTGTTGTTGAAGATGGAGTGATTGATTTGTTGTTTGAAGGATGGTTTGATTTGATTTTGGTGGATTTTGTTGAGGGTTTTTGTTTTTGAGATGGAGAGGATGAGGGTTTTGATGTTGTGGGTAGTGTTTATGAATGAATGAATGAATGAATGAAGGTGGGATGGGTTATAAAGAGCTCGACATTTTTCAAGACGCAGGGACAATCTGTGCGGATTGGGCGCAATCCGTGCGGATTCTACAGCTTCAAAATTTTCAAAATCCCGCCTAGAGACGGGCGGATTCTGGGGAATCCGCTCGGATTCTTCTGTGATGGGACGGGCGGATTTCGTGCAGGACGGACGGATTCTAGTCCAGAGATTTTTCTTTGTTTTTCTCAGCTGCAAAGACGGGCGTCTTTTCCAAAAGACGGACGGATTCTGTGAGACGGGCGTCTTCTCAGAAATCCGCTCGGATTCTTTGACAGTCAAGAATTTTGCAATTTCAGCTCAGCCCAGGACGGGCGTCTTCTCAGCAGGACGCTCGGATCTTCTTCAGACGGGCGGATTCTCAGGAATCCGCTCGGATTGGTCCTTGTGTACACGGATTCAGTTCCATCCGTGCACAAACGCATTCCCTTATCATTCTTTCTTTCTTTCTTTCAAAACTTGTGTTCTTCATTGTGGGGGCACTACTAAGGCATGAATAGCCTAGGCAATTGCCATCCCCACACTAAGGTAAAGCACTACACATCAATTAAAATTGTTAATCCCTCCCTCACTTCTCTCTTTTCATGACAATTATTTTGATCAAAGTAAATAAAATCCAAAAATGACAAAAATGCAATACAAAAATTGAAAAGTAAGTTAGGGAGTTAGAAATATTTACAAGTGGTGGTTTAGGGAGGACTCCACCAACCTCTCATTCTTGATGAGATGTCAAGGGGGCATGTTCAAGGTGTTGTTGATGTTGCTTAACACCTTGAAAAAGTAATCAAAAGCTTGTTCATTGTTGTGGTAGAGGTCCTCAATAGACCGTGGCCCTTGTTGTTGATCATGATCGATGGCATGCCCAATGTAGGGATTAAAGATCCCTTCAAATTCATCGTCCCAAAGACCACAAACTTCATTAAGTTGATCATTGAAAATCTCTTGCTTAGATGGAGACAACTCTCCCAATTTCTTCTCTTGGCCAATGAGGCCATCATCTTCTTCCTTGGTTGATTTTGATGAGCTTTGCAAGCTCTCCTTGTCACAATTCACTTGCTCTTTGAATGGAGCATCTTCAACTTTCTTCCTCCATTGGAGTTCCGATTTCTTCCTTTCATCTTTTCGGCTATAATGGTCAATCATGAAACATGGCTCATGCAAACGAGGAGCTCTCATGGTCTTGTCAAGATTAAAAGTTATGCTTTCATCTCCCACTTCTAGAGTGAGCTCTCCATGTTTCACATCAATCACCGCACCCGCGGTGTGTGTAGGAAAGGTCTTCCTAAGATGATTGGAATGTTGGAATCTTCCTCCATATCAACAATGACAAAGTCCACCGGGATGAAAAACTTCCCATTCGCACTTTGGGACATCTTCCCATATCCCTAATGGTGTCTTCGTCGATCTATCGACCATTTGAAGAGTGATATTGGTGCATTTAAGCTCTCCCATTCCCAACCTTTTACTTACCGAGTACGGCATGACACTCACACTAGCCCCTAGATCACATAAGGCTTTGTTGATCGTCGTGTCGCCAATGGTACACGGTATTGAGAAGCTTCCCGGATCCTTTAACTTTGGAGGTGAACTCCCTTGAAGTATTGCACTACTCACCTTAGTGAAGGCGATAGTCTCAAGTTTCCGGATCGACTTCTTCTTTGTGAGGATATCTTTCATGTACTTTGCATAGGCCGGAACGTGATTGATTAATTCCGTGAAAGGAATTGAGACTTCTAAGTTCTTCACAATCTCCATGAACTTTCCAAGTTGATCATCAAATTTGGGCTTGGCTTGACGACTTGGAAAAGGAAGTCTAATCACAATGGGCTCCTTTTCTTTGGCTTTGTCTTCATTTTTCTTTGAACTTTCTTCTTTTGATGATTCCCCTTCTTTGGGACCTTGCACCACAACTTCATTCTCACTAGCTCTCACAACTTCATTCTCAACTTGCTCCTTCGGTGCTTCATATCTTGTACCACTTCTCAAGTGAATGGCACTAACCGTTTCATGTCTAGGGGGATTACTTTGAGGTGGTAATTGCCCCTTTTGTCTTTGTGAGCTTGAAGATGCTAGTTGGGTCAATTGTGTTTCCAACATCTTGGTGTGAGCCAGAATGTTGTTGATGGTGGTGTCTTTTGCTTGGCTATCTTTTTGCATTTGAGTGAAAAATTCTTGTTGATTCTTTTGCATTTGGAGGACCGCGTTTTGGACATCAAAACCTTGGTCATTTTGGTGATTGTATGGATTTTGATTTTGGTAGCCTTGGTTTTGATTGTAAAAGGGTCTTTGATTTTGATTTCTCATGGGTGGTGGAGTGTATGTTGTTTGAGGGTTTTGAACATTTTGGCTTTTGTATGAGAGATTTGGATGGAACTTGGTGTTTTCATTGTAAAAATTTGAATAAGGGGTACCACTTTTGTAAGCTTGGAAAGCATTAACTTGTTCGGTTGTTCCCCTACATTCACTTGAGTCATGACCCAAAGTTCCACAATTCTCACATATCCCACTTGGGATTGATGAGGATGCCGTCATGGCATTGACATGATGCTTTGATGATTTTGAGTTTTCCTCAAGTCTAGCAATAGCTTGTTCAAACTTCAAGTTGATTGTGTCAATGTGAGCACTAAGTTGAGCACCCAATTGAGTAACGGAATCCACTTCATACTTTCCTCCTCTAGTAGCCTTGCGAGGTCTACTATATTGTGAATTATGGACCGCCATTTCCTCAATCTTGTTCCATGTTTGATTGTCATCAACTTCGGTGAACATTCCATTTGATCCCATATTGAGAATGTTCCTTGAATCTTCATATAAACCATTCCAAAATTGTTGCACTAAAAACCATTCGCTAAGTCCATGGTGAGGACATGAGCGACAAATACCTTTGAACCGCTCCCAAGCTTCATACAAAGATTCTTCATCCCTTTGCTTAAAACCCGTGATTTGAGCTCTTAGCATGTTAGTCTTTTCCGGTGGGTAGAATTTTTTGTAGAAAGCTAGAGCTAACTTCTTCCAAGAATCTATTCCAAGGGTGGCCTTATCAAGGCCCTTCAACCATTGCTTTGCGGTGCCGATTAACGAAAAAGGAAATAAGACCCATCTTATTTGGTCTTGAGTCACGCCCGTTTGAGAGATAGCTTCACAATAATCGCAAAAGGTTTCCATATGAGAATGAGGGTCCTCACTAGGCATTCCCCCGAATTGGCTCCTCTCAACTAGTTGGATGAAGGCGGACTTGGCAATAAAGTTTCCGGTGAGATGTTGCGGTGTAGGAGTACCATTTGGTAGATCCTCCTCGGTGGGTATAGAGTGTGACGAGAATTTAGGCATTGTAGGTGGATTTTGTGTGGTATTGTTCAATGGGTTTTCTTCTCCTTCTATTGCGAAAGGATTGACAAACTCACTAGTGGGTTGAACAACTTCACCAACACCCCCCAAATTCCTCCTAACAAGTCTCCTATTATTCGTCAAGGTTCTTTCGATTTCACGGTCAAAAGGTAACAAATCTCTTTGTAACCTTCTAGACATGCAAAATATCAAACAACTAGAAAACAATTAGAACAAACCTTGAGGAGTTTTACTTCCCTAAGGTGAAAAAGACACAACTAATAACAATAAAAGAAATCTTAAATCAATTAAACACCGTCCCCGGCAACGGCGCCATTTTTGATCGGAGCCATTTGGTGTTCACAATTAAGCATATGTGGTCGTTGGTCAATGGTCGATACAAAACACAATTTATACTTCACAAACAACTCTACAATTAGTAAAGAGGCAAGTAAAGGTCGGATCCCAAGGGACGGGTATTGAAATGAGAATTCTATTGTAACTAGTAGTGTCTAGGGGGTGTCACAAATTGGGTTGGTGTAGAAGGTTACTAAACTAAAATAACAATGAAAATAAACTAGCAAGATGAATAAAATAAGGGGTGTAAACAATTGATTAAAGGCACTAGGGTGTCATGGGTTCATAGGGGAATCATGGGATATGATCATACAAACATGTTCTCAAATTATAAGCAAGCAATTATTGTTGTGATGGGTTGAGTTGGGTTATATCTTACAATCCTAGGAAAGTTTGGGTCCCGGAGCCGAATCGATTAGATTGTACAACACCTACAAGTCGACTTAATCTTTCCTACTCAACACATGCATGGTCTAACAAGACTCAAGTTGGGTTATGTCTTACAAGTCAAGTTGAAAAGATAGAAGATGATAGTAAATGCAAGGATTCATAGGCTTAGCATTTCATCAAATATAACATGTGCATGTATTAAGATCAAAACAAGCAAGCAAATAAGATATGAAAGCATATTAATTTAAGCATGAATCATTCCCCATGTTGGTTTCCCCTAATCACCCATTAAACCCTAGCTAAGAGAATACTCACTCATTATCATGTTTAGCATGCTAGCAAGGTTGTCAATCATACCAACAATATGAAACATGATGAATAAATGAAAGTAATTAGCAATAATTAAAAAGGGATTAAGAGATTATACCTACTAATGATTCCAAAATAATAATGCAAAGAATAATAGAAGAACTTGATGATTGATGGAAGGTTGTCAATCTCCCAATAAACCCAATAATCTTCTAATTACCCAAAATAAAGTAAGAACAAGAGAGAGATTAAAGAACTAAAACTTGGATTAAAACTTGATTAATACTTGATTACAATATTGAAGAGAGATTTGATTGATATTAACTACTCTAATTATTGATAAAAAGAACATGCTCCTCTAATTAGACTAATGGGGTATTTATAGTGAAAATTAGGGAGGATGCATTAGGGTTAACTAAGGGCTAAACTAGTAATTACACTTTTAAGTTGAGCAAGGAGACTCGGTATTTTTCCGAGAGAAGGGCTTCTCTAATCGTAGCATGAATAACGAAAACGTCTTTGTCTTGAAATCCGTGCGGATGGGAGTCGGGACGGCCGGATCTGGGCTGAGGAATCCGAGCGGATCCTTGGGCAAGACGCTCGGATTGGCGAGGGGGAATCCGAGCGGATTCCTTTGGGGGACGCTCGGATTGGTCTGGACGGACGGGTGGATTTTATACAATCCGTTCGGATTGTCTGGCAGCGTCAATTCTTCTTGTTTTCTTCCCTTTTCTTCATGAATTCCTTGGGGATTTCCTTGGGGACTCAAGGATCCTTTCTCAACAATGCTCTTCTACTATGCTATGTACAAAGGCCTTCTAGTCTTGTCTCTCCTTGATGCTTGGTCATTGAATATGATCAATTTAGCCTCGTTTTGCCATGAAAATGCAAGATTCTTACTCCTTTCCTACCAAGGGATCAAAATCTCAAAGAATATGCAAAACAAAGAACTAAAGATAAGAAATGACCCAAATAGGCACTAAAAAGCATGGAAACAATGGTAATTCGGGGGCTAAATATGCGCCAATTATGGTCACATCACATGTATGAATGGAGAAGGTTTGTTGAGCAAGAAAATACACCCATATCCTATAAATTCTACAATGGAAACTCAAATTACCCCACAAACTTCCCATACCAAAGCCCCCACAACCAAAATCCACAAGAACCATCCTCCCAAAACCCACTTTACAATCAATGCCAAATGTCATCCTACAACCAACACCCATACAACCAATCTCCCATGTACCCACAATAATCTCCCATGTACCCACAATAAGAGAATGAGCATACCTTTGACATGCAAAGTGTGGTTCTCCAAATGTTAAGTGACCAACAAAATCTCTTTTTGCAAATGCTAGAAGAGAGCCAAGCTAGGGACAATGATCTCAAAAACATTGTTACTAATGGTGAGAAGTTGGCAAATCTAATTGCCCAAAGAAGCTACCCAAATGCTCAATGAAGAAGAAGGGGATGATAATGAGGGTGAAGAAGAATTTGGATGGCATTATGAAGCTACTCTTGTGAATCCCCTACCACCTCCTAAATTCATAAGCATTGAACATCCTATATTCCAACTTGTATCACACTTTACAAACATTCATGATGGATGTGAATATGAAGATGTATCTTTTGAAGAAGGGGAGTGCTTGATTGATTATGGAATAAGAGTGGATGATGAATTGAAGCATGATGAAGTTGGGGTGGAGAGCAATGATGAATGTGAGTTTAAAGCCAATTATGAGACAAGCACTTTATCTAAATTGTCTAATGTATCTAGCTCACACACTAGCCTTGCTTCTCCAATTTAGGATACCTATGATGATGATGAGGAATACCTCCCACCCTAATTTCCTTTTATGATCCATTTAGAGGAAGTATTTTCCCTTGACACGTATGGGAGTGAAGTTAAACTTGGAAAGAAGAGGTTGATGAATTTGAACTTGCTATCTTTGGAGAATTGGGGGGCCTAGAGGAAAACTATGATGTTGGCATCTTTGATCATAGTTTGAAAGAAATTGAAGCTCTTTTCTTTGGAAATGGTTCAAGTTCTAAGGAGGGTCAAGAAAAAAGTGAAGAAAATGAAAGCACGAATGACCTCAATGGTGAGAAGTTGACTCCTCCACATCTTATCCTTCAACTATCCCCTCATCAAAGAAATGTGAACTCTCCTTCTACTATTGAAGGATTGATGAATCAATGCTCTATCATCATTAAATTTGAAAGAGGTGGTAGAAAGTGGAAGCCTCCGGATGAATATGGGCAATACTTCATACCTTGTGTTGACAAGAATTATGGGCTTGTTGGTTTGAAGCATTGTAAGAAGCCAAGTGCCAAGGGTAAAACAAATGGGAGAGTGTTTGGCAAGTTCTATTCCAAGCCAAGACGACAAAACTACGTCTTGACATCGCCAATCTCCTATTTGTGCTTATATGAAGCCCATTTAAAAGCATTTGACCGGTTATTGAGAGCATTGAGCAACATGGACAACATCAATAACCATGACAACAAGGAATGAGTTTGGTGGAGTCCTCCCTCAAACCACCATTTGTAAGATATTCTATTATTTGACTTTGCATTACATTTACACTTGCATTTAGTTATATACATCTACATTTAGCTTGCACTCATTTAATTACCTCAAGATTAAACCTCCGTCTTTGGTACTTTGGATGATGTTTCGAGCGGTTTGGGGAGGTTTAACCATGAGTGGCATCTTGCATTTGTATTATATTCCATATCACACTTGCATTACATAGTTCATATAGTATAGTTTGCATTATATTATATCTCACATGATTCATGTAGTTAGTTGCATATAGACTAGAATTCATGCATAGTCACTAATGACCAAACCTATTCCTTTCTACACTAGAAATAGTGTTTAAATCGGTTAGGGGAGGTTTTATCATAAGTGACCATGGCTTAATAGAAAACATGCATCATTTAGTGTAGTTTAGATTGCATTCATTTGTTATATATGTCATATAGAATTGCATTTAGTTAGAGCATGCATTCATTTATATCATATGATTGCATTTGTACTTCAATTTCCATTAAACTTTAAAAATCCAAAAACATGTATTTCCTTTTCATTCCTACACCTATATGTGCATTAAGGACAATGTCCAAAATAAACTGGGGGATGATAATTTTTATTTCAAAATACATAAAAATAGAAAAAATTTGAAAAATCCCAAAAATATGTTCTTTAATTTCATAAAAACAAAATCCATAAAAATTTAAAAATTTAAAAATCCTAAAAACATGTTCTTTAATTTAGTAGTGTAGAATTGTATATACTTGTGTTTTTGTTCTCTTCTCACATAGATACAACACTACATTTGAGGCATTATCAGAGAATATGAAGACCGCTTGGTATGATCGCTCTAATCTCTATTTCCCTTCCATTTATTTTCATTATGAGGAGGATGGGCTTATATGTCAAGGAGGATGTTCTGTGTTTTGTTGTTGCGGCTTGTGTATCTATGTGTTGTTAGGAGTTGCATCTAAATTACATGCCATACTAGTTGATAGAAGAATATGCATTAGGTTGTATATATGTTAGTTACATCATGGCATGTAGTTGCATGGTTAGAAAAGTTTGTGAAAATGCCTACTTGGGAAGCTTGACAAGTGTATATAGGGCCCTTGTAGATAATTTTTCTCCTTGAGCCTTTGTTTGCTAGAATACCCTCAAGACATCCTAGGATGTGTCATAATAGTATCTTTTGACCCATGGACTAAGGCATAGTCAAGAGTACCTTGTGGTGTGATAACTCCTTGGCTACCGTTTATTCCAAGGTGACGTTTGAAGCCATGCAACCGTTCTTACACTTCTATCATCATATTTTGTCAACAAAACAGGAATGGGCACAAAAATCTCCAAAATTGAGTTCAAGTACCAAAATGAAATGTTAAAAATTTTCCACAAAATGCATCAATGAAAAGAGGAGCAAAAATAGACTCTTATGCTTCAATAAAAGTACCCTTGATACAAAAATGGGGTTACTTTGAAAAATGTTCAAAAATGCAAACATTGAAAAAATTTGCCAAGTATCAAAATGCCAAACATTAAAAGTGGCAAAAGAAATGTTCACAAATGTCAAAAACCAAAAGAAATTGGGGGGGAAAAAACAAAAGCAAACTACCGTTGTGAAACGGAATCATATTGATCCCTTTTATCCATTGATGATCTCTTCTTTGTTGCATGGTGCAGAGGGGACGACCTTTCTTCTTGTCTAGGCAAGAGGGAGAATTCCGCGATCCTACAGTGTTTCTAACACCATAAGGAGACTATTCTTGACAAAAGCATTTAGCGATTGAGGATAAAAGTACCCTACTTTGACACTGTTGGGGTTGGTGTCCTTAACAGTTAGTGCAAGGACTTATAAACCTCTAAAAGGATCAAAGGGCATACTTTGGTATTATTATCAGTTGATCCACGTTTATCAATAACGGTTGGCTTGCTAGATAAGTTTGACGTTATTGTCATACAGATGGCGGTGATCAACTGGTCCCTAAAAGTCACACCTATAGGATACGTTCGAGAGATGTGATGGTATGAAAATACAGTCATGTAGATGCCAAAATTGACTAACCAGTTAGTCCGAGTTATTTGACTAGTAATTAGTCAAATATGTGATGTTGAGATATTATATTTAATACGGATTAAATATCATGGGCTAAGGCGAATTAACCAGTTAATTCGTAAAATTAAATATAAACGATTTATATTTAATTAAATGTATATTGAATATAATTATACAATACTGTTTTTGTCGGACATGTATTAATAATTCAGCTAACCCGTATTATTAGCTGATGCCTTAATTTCCGATAACCGATAACAGTTTATAATCAGACCGCGTCATATACATTTAGCCATTAGGGTTCGGACTACGAGTCAAATAGAAGAGGAAATGGAAAAGCCCATTTCCTCCCCATGGACTCGGCTTGGCCGAATTAGGAGAACAAAAAGAAGAGCCTCCTCCTTGATGTTAACCTAATCGTGATTAGTGAAAATAATTAGGGTTTCAGAGATTAATTTTTCTCTCTGAAACTGAGATCTCTCATCTCGAAAAAACTCACAACAAGTTCTCCCAATATTACAAGGCAATCGGAGAACAAGTTCTAGCACAAGGGCATTTCTCGGACAAGGTCTTGGGTGCAACAATTAGGAGGGAATCTCGTTTGATTTCTGTTCTTTACGCCGTGCATCAAATGACCCGAGGTTATTTCTTGTTCCTTATCGTTTCTATTGTTTTTATGTTTTATGACAATAATCACATGTTTAAATTTACGTTATAGTCCTAAATTTAAAGGGTATTATACGGATGTATACCCACAAGTGGTATCAGAGCGAGGCCACGTGAATTTTTCCATGTGTTTTTCATAAAACTATCTTAAAACGATTTTTGTTTTGTATAAAAATCCGTGCGGCAGCAGTTTTTCTCACGGCAGAAATTTTTTTTGTTGTAATTGCTGCGTTTTTGGTTGCATTGGGAACCGTGTCCTGTTTACACGGTTGCTCTTGTTGTTGTTTTGTCTCGAAAACCGTACCGTGACATATTTTACACGGGTTATTTTCGTTTTGATATTATGCATATTGTTATTTTACACGATCATTATAACAATATGTTAATGTCTAGCATTTTGTAGTTTTGTTTTCAATCAGTTTTGATCAAAATAGCGTTTGTTTTGTCTCGCCAAAACTGTTTCACGAGGGTTTGAAGTTTTCAGATGTTTTTGCACTCGATCGACCAAGTTTTTAATCGATCGAGTGGGTTTTCTGACAAGTTCTTGCTCGATCGAGTCCTTGTTGTACTCGATCGACCTGTTTTTAAAAACCCCACCGCTCGATCGAGAAGTCCTCGTACTCGATCGATCAGTATTGCTGATATAAGTCCTCGATCGACCACCAGTGTTGTCGATCGAGCACCTCCTGATTAGCACATCCCTCGATCGACTTGCAATTCAGTCGATCGAGCCCTTTTGTCCCTCGATCGAGCACTTATGTCCCTGGATCGAAGGATTTCGTTTTTGACAGCTTTGAAAATTTGTTTCTTTTGATTTAAATTTTCTTTTGGCTTCAATATGTACTTTATACGGATATAGTACACTCGCTTGATAGTGAATCGGTTCACTCACGTACCATATAGTTGTTTTAAAGCGTCTTTAAAATGACGGATTGTAATGGATTAAAATTAAATGATAGAAGCGGTTTTATCACATGAATTTTAATCATTAAAAGGTGGTTTGGATAAATTTAACATAATTACGGAATTATGTCACGAATGAATTTGTTTTTTTTTAGTTGATGCATTTTTATTTATCGTTTATCTTGAATGCCGTGAATGCCTTTTATTACGTATTTATTTTTTACAATCAGTTGTAACTTAGTGTGGCCTTAGTAGAACGTGTTACCGTAATGATGGAACACGGTCTTGGTTGTATTTTGAGATCTCGTATCTCCGTTTTGGATTTTTCACTTGTAATTACAGTTTTAATTAGAATGTAAATAGGTTTATATTTTGTAATTTTAAATTGTAATTTTTGAGAAGACCAAAGATGGAGACCGGATGCTCACTCCCGCTACTTGGATCAAGATGGAACATCAAGACAAGCTTTTCGGGTCCAACGGTGGATTCCAAAGTTGTATTATGTTCTTATACTAGGATAGGCCACACTAGGAAATTTTTTTTTATTTACGTATTGCATTCCTTTTTTTATCGTTACGATAATATGCATCATTTTCCGCCTAAAAACCAAACCACCTAATTATTGCATGAAAACTGACACATATAGAGGTCACGAGTTAGTTTTCATTGACATTCTCATGTCACACGTTAAAAGCCATCATCTAAATTAATTCGTTCACGACAGACGCTAGTTATTCGTTCACTTAAAATGAATTAAAACTTAGTTGATGGGATCTTCCTCGTATAAACCAAAATTGAGAACGGTCTTTATAGGTCAAACTCCAATGAGTCCCTTCTTCGTCGGTAGGCATACTATGACCCCTTCTACGTCGGGTAAGTTGGAACCGATTGACCTATTTTATCTCAACACTATGGTCACTCGTACGATCCTGTGATCATGGTGGACTATAGATAGGATTTACAGAAATCTATCGACCAAGAGTTCTTCCGGAAGAATTAGCTAAACAGTTGGCTTATCAATTTACATAAATTGAGTCTTGGGATCACTTGTATCATTCTTGAGGGAGATCAATTATGCAAGTGCGAGAGTCTACATGTTTAATATGAATTTTAAAATAGACTTAAATCACCTCGATGAGTTGCTTATTTCGTTTTCTTTTTCTTTCTTTTTCAGTGTAGATCACGATTTTAAACTGCTAAACAACAAATGGCTGGTTCAAGTGATAACCCAATGCCAAGTGCCACATTGGACCGTGAGTCCGGGCTTCGGATCTTCATGAATCGGATGAATCGGTCTACTCGGATCGAAGAATGATGGATCCAACTTCGCGGACCGGGAGGCGGCATTACGGAATGCCGCTGGCGCCGACGGGAAGCTCAAATATCTCTTGGAGCCCATCCCGGCAAACCCAGGTCCCACGGCTAGAGTCTTGAAATCGCCAAGTTTAACGATTTACGTATGGAAGCGGGTGCGATTAAAAACGTACTCATTTTTGCAATGGAACCCAATTTGCGGAAACGCTTCATAGCCCATGGTGCAAACAAGATTTTCACCACGCTCACCAAGGAATTCTCTAAAGCACCGAGAATCGTGACCTATGAGCATACCACTCGCTTCTTTGATGCGAGACTCGAGAAGGGCCAACCGGTTAGCCCACACATTCTCAGCATGATTGAGAATGTCGAGAAGTTGGAGACCTTTAATCGTAACATAAGCGAGAACATTGTTATCGACCGCATACTTCACTCACTCCACGATGGTTATTCGCAATTTAGAGCGAATTACTATATGAATGATTTGAAGAAAACTCCCCATGAATTGCACTCCCTTCTCGTACAGACCGAGAAGGACATGAAGTCCAGTGGGAGCATGAAACAGGATGTTCTCGTTGTGTCAAATAAAGGAAAGGGTAAGGGCAAAGCTCGGGCAAACCTAGCGAGAGGTAAGGCGAAGTTCAAGAAGTCGGGTTCGAGGTAAGAGTGGTCTGGTGAGTCGAGTAACTCATCGGCACGACAAAGAGCAAGAAAGATAACATGGAATGCCATCACCGCCACATGACTGGGCATTGGAGACGCACATGTCCTGTTTATCATGAGGACTTAAAAGCGGTCGTGTTAAACCTGTTGGTATGTCTTCTTCTTCTACTTTTATTCATATGATTGAGATTAACCATGCAAGTTACGGAACTTGGGTACTTGATACTGGTTGTGGTTCTCATCTGTGTAATCATGTGCAGGGGCTCCGAAACATCGAACCCCTCGTAAAGGGTGAGGTGGACTGCGTGTCGGGAATGGAGCAAGAGTGGCTGCCATCTCAAAGGGGACATATGTGATCCAGCTTCCTAGCGGATTTGAGTTGTCATTATATGACTGCTATTATGTTCCTAGTCTTTCGAAAAACATTATTTCAGTTTCTGCACTTGACAAACTTGGTTTTTCATTTGTAATAGAAAATAATGCTTGCATTTTCTCTTTACACGATATGATTTATGGCAAGGCGGTCTCCATGAACGGAATTTATGTTTTAGATCAGACCACGGAAATATTACACGTAATGAATAAAAAGTTAAAGGTTGGTGACAAAGATCAAACGTATCTATGTAATCTGCCGTATGGGACACATTAATGAGAAACGCGTAAAACAGCTCATCAAAAATGGAGCTATCTCGGCCTTTGATTTTCAATCATTTGGCACGTGTGAATCATGTCTCATCGGTAAGATGACTCGGATTTCCTTCAAAGGTGTTGGAATGCGCGCTGCTGACCTATTAGGGCTCATACACACGGATGTATGTGGTCCTATGTCAATCACCGCACGAGAAGGCTATAGGTATTTCATCACTTTCACGGACGATTTGAGTAGATATGGCTATGTCTACTTAATGAAGCACAAAAGTGAATCCTTTGAGAAATTCAAGGAATACCAGAATAGGGTGCAGAACCTATTGGGTAGAAAGATTATAACACTACGTTCAGATCGTGGTGGCGAGTATCTTTCTCACGAGTTTGATCAACACCTAAAGGACTGTGGGATTGCCCTACAGTTAACTCCACCTGGAACACCTCAATTGAATGGTGTGTCCGAACGGAGAAATCGAACTTTACTTGATATGGTTCGATCCATGATGAGTCACACGGTTTTACCTGATTCATTATGGGGTTATGCTCTTTTGTCGGCCGCTCTAATACTTAATCAAGTCCGTCTAAAGTCTGTTGACAAGACTCCATATGAACTATGGAAGGAACGGTCCCTAACTTGTCCTTTATACGGGTTTGGGGCTGCGAGGCTTATGTCAAGTGGAGACACGAGGATAAGCTCGGCCCGCGATCAGTCAAGACATTCTTTATAGGTTATCCTAAAGGAACGCTTGGTCATTACTTTTATTCGCCAACCGAACAACGTGTTTTTGTTGCGGCTAGTGCGACATTCTTAGAGAAGGAATTTCTCGAGAATGCAAAGAGTGATAGAACCTTCGACCTGTCGGAGATTCCAGAACCAAATACCGAGCAACTATTGGAGGAACCTATTCCTTCAATTCCGGCTGCGGTTAACATTCCTGAGGAACCTAGGAGGTCGGGAAGAGTCTCTATTTCTCCGGACAGATACATCGGTATGGTCGAGGAACATGACATAGATGACGTTCTACTCTTAACGAGTAGTGAACCCGCAACCTATAAAGGTGCCATGACCGATTCGACTCAAAGCTATGGCTTGAGGCCATGCAATCCGAGATGGACTCCATGTATGAGAACAACGTGTGGGATCTTGTTGACTTACCTGCTAAGGTTCGTCCCCTTCAATGCAAATGGCTTTACAAGATAAAGCATTCTGTGGAAGGTCAACAAGATATCTACAAAGCACGACTAGTTGCTAAAGGTTTCACCCAAGTGCCAGGTTTGCACTACGATGAGATTTTTGCACCCGTAGTCATGCTGCGTTCCATTCGGATTATCTTAGCGATTGCCGCATTTCATGACTATGAAATTTGGCAAATGGACGTGAAAACCGCCTTCTTAAACGGCTTTTTGGAGGAAGAGTTGTACATGGTACAACCCGAAGGTTTTATTGATCCAGAACATCCTAAGAAAGTGTGCAAGCTTAAGCGTTCCATTTATGGACTTAAGCAAGCATCAAGGAGTTGGAATCATCGCTTCGACCAAGTGATAAAAGAAAATGGATTTACTCGATCGGTCGAGGAACCATGTTTATATATCAAGTCGAGTGGGAGCAAGATTGTCTTCCTAATATTGTATGTTGACGACATACTCCTGATTGGGAATGACATACCTCTCTTAACTTCGGTGAAAGTATGGTTGAAAAACCATTTCCGGATGAAAGATGGGGAGAGGCACAAAGAATTCTAGGCATCCGTATCTATCGAGATAGATCACGACGGATGTTATCTCTCAGTCAGGAGTCTTACATAGACAAAGTCCTAGAGAGATTCAGCATGACTAACTCCAAGAAGGGGTTCCTTCCCATGGCTCCAGGGGTGCATTTGAGCAAGTCTCAGGCACCAGAGACACCGGAAGAGAAAGAGCGCATGACACGGATTCCTTATGCTTCGGCTATAGGATCAATCATGTATGCCATGATATGCACACGTCCAGACGTGGCATATGCATTGAGTATGACAAGTCGATTCCAACAGCAACCAGGTGAACCACATTGGTTGGCTGTCAAGAACATTCTTAAGTACCTCCGGAGGACTAAAGATTGGGCATTAACTTATGGAGGCTCTCATAAGCTATGCGCAACCGGTTACGCAGATGCTAGCTTCCAAACGGATCGAGACGACTCGAAATCTCAGTCTGGATTCGTTTTTACTCTTAATGATGACTGCGATCAGTGGAAGAGTTCGAAACAAACTGTTACATGAGATTCTACGACCGAGTCCGAGTACTATGCCGCGTCTGAAGCTACAAAGGAAGCGATATGGATGCGTCAATTCTTACATGGGCTCTCTGTAGTGCCTAGTTCGAATGACCCGATCACCATTTATTGCGACAATAGTGGTGCCATCTTCCAAGCTAAGGAGCCTAAGTCTAGCAACAAATCTAGACATGTACAACGGAAAGCTCATCTAATCCGGGATTACGTGGAGCAAAAGGAAGTAGTGATAGAAAAGATTGCTACAGATGATAACATAGCAGATCCTCTCACTAAAGCATTACGACAAGATAAGCATGAAGGGCACGTAAATTCCATGGGAATCAAACGTGTTCCTGAGTTGTAGTACTCTTTTATGGATTAGATTCATTCTCTTTTGTACTCTATACGACATCATCGTTTTGATATTATATATATATATATTTTGTTTTTCATGTGGAATTGTACGACAATTTTGAACACCACAAAGTGAACTGAACAAACATCATATCTTGTTAGTCCTTAATTGCCCACATGAGCTGATAACTCTGGCAATTATTTGGTGACGTTGGTTGATGGTGGGTTCAACGAGCCATAAGTCAACCGGTTGACTGACCAATCACAGAGGCGATTTATACGGATATTTCGTAGGACACACTTGTGACATCGACGTGGAGTCCTAAATGTTTTATGACATTTGTTGCCCGGTCGTGGATAGGACTTCCATGGTGATCCTAAGAGTCGATTCTTTGACTATCGACTGTCTCTTGAGACTACGGCAGATTTTGGGTGACTTTGGTTTCTTTCTCACGGTCATCCGTAACAGGGGCCAAGTAGATTTTTTTCTGGGTCATTTCATGATGTGCTTAGATCGGAAGGAGTCGAGTTGAAGGAAATATTCAGCCTTTATCGGGTACTCGATATTTCTCAGGGCCACTCGAGGAGTCAGAATCGAAATGCATGGCCATGCTCGGATACGGATTCGTTTTATCGGTTAAGTTACTCTCTAGTCGGGGAAACCACTCTAGATACAGATCGATTGTAAAATACGACCTTTGTGGATCCGGATCTGCAAATTGTTTTACATTGAGTGGGAGAAATTTTAAATGAATATGAGAATCGGTTATCGCACATACACTTGTACGGACAAGTGGGAGTTTGTTGGAGCTTGTGTCCTCCAGTTAGTGCGGATAACGTCATTGCACATACACTTGTACGGACAAGTGGGAGCTTGTTGGGGTTGGTGTCCTTAACAGTTAGTGCAAGGACTTATAAACCTCTAAAAGGATCAAAGGGCATACTTTGGTATTATTATCAGTTGATCCACGTTTATCAATAACGGTTGGCTTGCTAGATAAGTTTGACGTTATTGTCATACAGATGGCGGTGATCAACTGGTCCCTAAAAGTCACACCTATAGGATACGTTCGAGAGATGTGATGGTATGAAAATACAGTCATGTAGATGCCAAAATTGACTAACCAGTTAGTCCGAGTTATTTGACTAGTAATTAGTCAAATATGTGATGTTGAGATATTATATTTAATACGGATTAAATATCATGGGCTAAGGCGAATTAACCAGTTAATTCGTAAAATTAAATATAAACGATTTATATTTAATTAAATGTATATTGAATATAATTATACAATCTTTGTTTTTGTCGGACATGTATTAATAATTCACTAACCCGTATTATTAGCGATGCCTTAATTTCCGATAACCGATAATGATTTATAATCGACCGCGTCATATACATTTAGCCATTAGGGTTCGGACTACGAGTCAAATAGAAGAGGAAATGGAAAAGCCCATTTCCTCCCCATGGACTCG
This sequence comes from Silene latifolia, assembly GCF_048544455.1. Lineage (NCBI taxonomy): Eukaryota > Viridiplantae > Streptophyta > Magnoliopsida > Caryophyllales > Caryophyllaceae > Silene > Silene latifolia. Next base: position 56,723,977 of record NC_133536.1, read on the forward strand.
GCTTGGCCGAATTAGGAGAACAAAAAGGAGAGCCTCCTCCTTGATGTTAACCTAATCGTGATTAGTGAAAATAATTAGGGTTTCAGAGATTAATTTTTCTCTCTGAAACTGAGATCTCTCATCTCGAAAAAACTCACAACAAGTTCTCCCAATATTGCAAGGCAATCGGAGAACAAGTTCTAGCACAAGGGCATTTCTCGGACAAGGTCTTGGGTGCAACAATTAGGAGGGAATCTCGTTTGATTTCTGTTCTTTACGCCGTGCATCAAAGGACCCGAGGTTATTTCTTGTTCCTTATCGTTTCTATTGTTTTTATGTTTTATGACAATAATCACATGTTTAAATTTACGTTATAGTCCTAAATTTAAAGGGTATTATACGGATGTATACCCACAGACACAACTTGGAGGTGATTTGTTTGTATCCTTTTAGACTTAGTAGCTTGGAGAAATGATATCTACAATGGAGTGTATACCCTTAGATTGCTTCCCTTGTAGATGATTTCCGCCACTTTGATGTGGAAAGTGGCTATTCTTTTTTAGATGCATCCATTACTTGTTTTGTGTGCTTAATGCTTGGATGTATCGCCATTTTGGCAAGCCCCACCTTGCCTTGCAAGAAGGCGTCTTACCGCATAGATGTCTTGTTTTGAGTTGAAGGGGCGGAGTGAGACCAGCTAATTGTCTCACATCGGTTATATTATTAGGATAGTTTAAATAAAGGTCTAGTTCTAGTCACCTCTTTACTCGAGACGAGTAAAGGTTCGGTTTAGGGATGTTTGATGTGACTCTTAATTGCGCATATTTAGTCCCCTAATTGAACCTATTTTGCATACTATTATAGCATTTCATGGCCATTTTATCCGTCAATTCCTTCCTATTTTGCTTTCCTAGTGCATTTTATATGTCTTATAGGAAAGGAGATAATGAGGCGGAATTACTGTCTCCCATACATATTTGGAAACTTGTAGACGATCTTCGATGGACTAGTATAAAGAGGAGGCAAGAATGATGACCAAGGATGTAGGAATAAAGAGTATATAGAAGGATCATAGGCTTAAAAGCAAGGATGACGAGAAGGAAGCCATTACAAGAGAAAATTGCTCAGAACCAAACCAAGAGTTGCTTGTTTGGCTCTGAAAGTATGCTAGATTAAACGGCGTCAAAAAATCAAGTGGTCTAGGCTTCTGAATCACTCCAATAGGAGTCCAGATGAGGAAATGACATCGGTTTTACAATCCAAGCTCAAATAGACGAGTTGTCCTTCAACCCGCTCGGGACAATCTCAACCCGCTCGGGTTGAGGCTCAGGATGCGCATTTTTCAATCAGGACTAGCGGATTGTTAGGCAGTTAAAAATGGAGAAAAACCTATCCCATGATCTGAGCGTCCCGTGCTCAGGACGAGCGTCCCAGACAAGGATCCGGGCGTCCCGATGCCAATCCGAGCGGATCCCTTTGCAGATTCAACCGTGCCTCAAGCCAAGACGCACGGATTTTCTTAGGAGTTGCTACATGATCCGCTCATTCCCCTCGGGACTTGCAGTTCTCTATTCAACACTTAAGAATGTTATTTACTAATCTACCCTTGCTTAACCTAAGGATGTACCACTATATATACTCCATTTGTAATAATCAAAAGATCATGCCCTCTTAGAGGAGGCAAACCTTCTTTAGATTAGATTAGGAGTAGATTAGAATAGATTAATCTCAATCATTCCACATTAATCCTTCCTTAATTATTGTTCAAGTTTATTATTTGGTAATTGAAGATTATTGAGTTATTATTTGAAGAATTGAAAACTCTTCATCAATCAATCAAGTTTTCTTCTATTATTCTTTCCTTTCTAATTGTTCATCTTAAGTTTGGTATAATCTCTTTACTCTTTACTCTTTATTGTTTATTTCCTAACTCTCTTATCATGTTTATACTTGTTGTGATGATTGACACCATTGATAACATGTTTCTCATGATAATAAGTGAGTAGTTACTTAACTAGGATTAGTGGGGGATTAAGGGAGTTAATCATGGGATAGATTTATGCTTAATGAGTTCATATGAATGCTTGCTTAATGTTCTTCAACTTATGCACATGTTATGTTTGACGAAATGCTAGACTATGAAACCTTGCATTTTTTGACCATCTCTTATCTTTTCAATGAGGCTTCTAAGACATAAACCAACTCGAGCCTCATTAAACCATGCATAGAATTGAATAGGGAAAACCCAAGTCGACTTTGAAGGAAATGTAGATTCATATACATATTAACATACTCATATATGTCTAATTAATTTGTCATAAAATTAAATGTGGATTTTATGCATGCAAACAATATAATAAAATAGAGAAGAAATCATATCCTTACATTGAAATTTCGGTTCAAATGGGCACAAAAGAAATCTCCTTTTCTTTTGTTCTTGAGCTTTCCTTTAATGGAAGAACAAGATCCAAGTGTAGGATCTCTCCTTAGGAATAATACCCAAAGCTTAACTCTTAATCTAATTAATATTATTTGAGCTAGTATAATATTAATCTAGTGAAAAATTGAACCAAAAATGTTTGGTTTTTGGGTTCTCAAAACCGGTTGAGAGAGAGAGATTTTAGAGGATTTTTATCTTTCTAAAACTTAATCCTTTTAGAAGTTGGAATTATGAATAATCTTACTACACTATTACATGTAGTGTATGGCAAAAATAAAAGACAAAAACTCTTTGCCTTTTCCTTTGGTCCAACCGTGTAAGAGGAAAGAAAGGTGGAAGAGAAAGACCCAATGCATGCCCTTGTTTGCCTTCAGAATGCAAACTAGGGTTGCATGGCTACTAAAGCATATAATTATTATGTTTTCCACTTATAATACAAACACAATATTTAGCTCAATTCTCCTCCAAATTTCGGCACATTGGTTAACATGGTATCCATTTTATTTTTGTCAATTTTGTCTTATGTCACATGTCATGTGTCACACAAATTTGTTATGTATTTTTAACGTATTAAAAATCAACGTATTAATAAAAATACGTCATATACAAAATCGACTTAGTAATTCATAATTACTTGTGCCAAAATATTTTACCAATTTGTAAATCATATTTATAATAATTCATTCAAGTTTAATTGTTTCCTTAAACAATAATTTCATCCAAGTAATGATACAATTCAATTACTTAGACCGTATCTCATTTAATCACATTTCAATTTGATACGTAAATTTTACTTCCAAAATCGTCCGTCAATTTTTCAAGTAATTTAATTAACTCGTAACGTTATACGATTAATTAAATGATCAATTAAGAGTATTGCCCTATAGGTATGACCTAGGGGGTCAACTGATCACCACCGTCACACACGAGTAATGTCAAACTCTAGTCACCAATCATTACCGATATATGTTGACCGATTGTGATAACAAAATTACTTCCCAATTGTATTCTTTAAAATGAGATTTAATAATGATATTTAAATCATGTGATCGCACTATTGTTGAGGACACATTTCCCAACAATCTCCCACTTGTCCTCGACAAGTGTGCGTCACCAATTCTCTTGTCCTATTACTATCTCCCACTCAATGCAAGGTGTCTTTCAGGTCGTACTTGCAAGTGATCATATCGAGAGTGGTTTCCTCGATCTGGAGAATAACTGATTGACCGGATTTATCCACTCTGGATACCTTCCGAGCGTGGCCACGCATTTCCAGTTCATTACTCCTCGAGTGGCCCTGAGATATTGTTATAACCCTGACTAGGGGTGGACAATTCCTATCGCACTCATTCCCTTCGACTAGCCACAACCATCATAACCCAAAATATGCCCATTTGACCCCATTTACGAAGGTCGTAGTAACACAAATCAAAGTTAATCGAAAACTGTGCCATCTTAGGTGAACAGTCTTTAGTCAAAAGAATCGACTCATTTGAATACTATAGTAGCTCTCGCCACGACCAGGCTATATAAATTTGCCAAACTCTATAAGCGGTCATAAGGCCCGACAAAATGTTCCTAATGATGCCTATGTGATCGACTAGCCATCTCACATGACTCTATGGCACTTGAACTTGCCATCAATCGCCTCACACTCTAGTCACTTCGAGACGTCACCTCATATAAGTGACTATGGGCAAATACAATGTTAATCCATGTTCACTTTAACGGGGTTCAATTGTCTCTACAACCCGTTTGGATGCAACAATGTATAAATTAAAGATAAAAGACAAATGTGATTATGAACATGAACAAAAACAACACTTTTATTTCATTTCAAAATCTAACAAAAATTTGGTACACGTTTAAGTCCCATGGACGTAACATGTCCATCATGCTTAGCTTGCGATAAAGGCTTGGTGAGCGGATCGGCTATGTTGTCATCCGTCCCAACCTTACATAACGCAATTTCCTTTCTATCAATAAAATCTCTTATTACATGATACTTTCTAAGTACGTGTCTAGATCTATTACTAGACTTTGGCTCTTTAGCTTGGAAGATCGTCCCACTATTATCACAATAGAGAGTGATGGGATCATTGGCGGTAGGTACTACTTTTAGACCTTCCGTGAATTGCTTGATCCACATAGCTTCCTTGGCGCTTCCGATCTTTGCTACGTACTCAGCCTCCATTGTAGAATCCGCATGATTCTGACTTCCTTGAAGCTTCTCCAGCTTACGGCACCACCATTGAGCATGAAAACAAAACCAGCTTGTGATTTCATGTCATCTCTATCTGTTTGAAAACTTGAGTCCGTGTATCCAGTAACACGCAACTCATTGTCTCCTCCAAATACAAGGATAGAGTCCTTAGTTCTTCTCAAGTACTTAAGGATGTTCTTGACAGCAATCCAGTGACTCTCACCTGGATTTCCTTGATATCTACTCGTCATGCTCAAGGCATACGAGACATCAGGGCGTGTGCATATCATGGCATACATGATTGATCCGACAGCGGAAGCGTAAGGGATTTCACTCATGCGTTCAACATCATGGGGTTCGGAGGGAGATTGAGTCTTGCTCAATATTGTCCCAGTTACCATAGGTACCAAACCCCTTTTGGATTTCTCCATGCTGAACCGTCGAAGAATCTTATCAACATAAGACTCTTGACTTAGTGCCAATATCCTCTTGGATCTATCTCTATAGATCCGGATACCTAATATGCGTTGTGCCTCTCCTAAATCCTTCATTTGGAAGTGGTTACCTAACCACTTCTTAACAGAAGACAACATTGGAATATCATTTCCAATGAGTAGTATGTCATCGACATACAAGATTAGGAACACAACATTGCTCCCACTGAATTTCATGTATAAACATGGTTCCTCAACATTTCGAGTGAAACCATTTTCCTTTATAACATGATTGAATCGATGATTCCAACTTCTAGATGCTTGCTTAAGACCATAAATGGATCTCTTAAGCTTGCACACTTTGTTAGGATTTTCAGAATCAACAAAACCTTCGGGTTGTATCATGTACACCTCCTCTTCTAAATGCCCATTTAGAAAAGCGGTTTTGACATCCATTTGCCATATTTCATAATCATGAAATGCGGCGATCGCTAACAAAATCCGTATGGATCTTAGCATGGCTACGGGGGCAAATGTCTCATCATAATGGAGACCTTGGACTTGGGTAAATCCTTTTGCCACTAGCCTAGCTTTGTAGACATCGTCATGTCCTTCTATGCCATTTTTGACCTTGAATATCCATTTGCATTGGAGGGGTCTTGCCCCTTTAGGCAAATCTACCAAGTCCCAAACTTGGTTTTCAAGCATAGAATCCATTTCGGACTTCATGGCTTCAAGCCATAAGGTGGAATTAGGACTAGAGATTGCGGCCTTGTAGGTGGCGGGCTCGTCACTTTCCATAAGCAACACATCGAGTGTTCCATCTTCCTCGATAAGTCCCACATATCGATCGGGATGGCGAATTACTCGGCCCGTCCTTCTTAGTGGAGGAGGTACAACCGCGTTAGACGACGAAGGAACATCTTCTTGCGTCTCTATCTCGGTTTGTGGCTCTCGAACTTCATCAAGTTCAAAATTTCTCCCACTCTGTCTCTTAGAAATAAACTCTCTTTCTAAGAAGACAGCCTCACAAGACACAAACACTTTGTTATCTTGAGGTTTGTAGAAGTAGTAACCTCGAGAGGTCAAGGGATAACCTACAAAGATGCATTTTTCGGATCTTGGGGCAAGCTTATTGTCGGGTTTAGTCTTGACATAAGCATCACATCCCCAAATTTTCATGTAGGATAGATTAGGAACTCTTCCTCTCCATGTTTCAAATGGAGTCTTTTCGGTGGCTTTAGTGGGACTATTATTTAAAGATAGCATTGCGGTTTGAAGCGCAAATCCCCAAAACGAGTTCGGTAACTCGGTTTGACTCATCATCGATCGAACCATATCAAGTAGGGTTCGATTTCTCCTTTCGGCAACACCATTGAGTTGTGGTGTTCCGGGTGGAGAAAGTTGTGATATAATACCACGACTTTTCAAGTGTGAATCAAATTCAAGACTAAGGTATTCACCACCACGATCGGATCGTAGTGCCTTAATCCTTTTGTTCAATTGGTTCTCTACTTCGTTTTGAAATTCCTTGAATTTCTCAAACGCTTCACTCTTATGTTTCATTAAATAGACATGCCCATGTCTACTCAAGTCGTCGGTGAAGGTTATAAAGTAGTCATAATTTCCACGAGCGGTGATACTCATTGGTCCACATACATCGGTGTGTATGAGTCCTAATAGCTCACTAGCTCGTGTCCCTTTACCACTAAAAGGATTACGAGTCATTTTGCCAAGTAGGCAATATTCGCATGTACCAAATGATTGATAATCAAATGGTGTAATCACATTAGTAGAAATTAATCTTTTGATGCGATTCTCGTTTATGTGACCTAATCGACAATGCCAAATGAACGCTTCACTTGGGTCACTTGTTTTGAGTTTCTTTGAATGAATGTTATAAATATCATTTGTCGGATTTGAGGTCTCTAAAATGTATATGCCATTTACGGAAGAAGCTTGGCCAATAACCAAATCATTCCTGGAAATAGAGCAACGATTGTTCTTAATGACAAAACAAAAACCGTCCATGTCTAGCATGGCGATTGAAATAATGTTTTTAGAGAGTGTAGGAACATAAAAACAATTATGCAAATACAACTCAAATCCATTTGGCAAAGCTAAAACATAAGTTCCCTTGGATTCGGCCGCTACCCGAGCTCCATTTCCAAGTCGAAGATCCACATCTCCCTTGCTAAGCTTCTCCACATCTCTTAAACCCTGTAAATGATTACAAAGGTGAGAACCACAACCGGTATCTAGTACCCATGTCGTAGTGGAAGTATAATTTATATCAATAACATAAATTTCTTTAGGAATTGTACCTTTCGGAGTGATGATTCCTTCCCTTATATTTCGCAAATACACGGGACAATTCCTAAGCCAATGTCCCATGCCATAGCAATAATGGCATTCATCATTAACTTGCTTGAAGTTCTTGATTTTCTTTCCCTTCTTCTTAAACCTCTTGCCCTTTGTAGCAAGAACTTGATTGCTAGAGCTCCCACTAGCTTTGGCATCTTTATCTTCCAGAGACAAAGACCCTAAAGATTGCATGAGGTAGTCTTCCTGAGACGGACTCACACGAGGTCTAGTAGTAGTGGGTGGTATAGAAGAGGTGATGAAGTTAAGGTTTCCATCCGAACCTATCCCGAAATGAAGTTCTCTAGTTGTATCGAAATCGTTGTTGGAGCAAATGTCGTCAAGAACATTGTGATAAGAATCAATAGTGATAGGTGCGGTAGCATTTGATGGATTCATTTGTAAAGAACTACAAATATGGAGGAAAAGGAAATATTAACATTTGTCTTTTAAAATCATACTTGTAAAATATTAACAAGATATGAACATTTATATAGTGACCTCTACCCAACTATTATAAATGATTCCAAGACCCAAATTCATATCAACTTAGGCACGGGATAGCCGATGCAACCTTTATCGATATAACTCGGTGGATTAACCTTTTAATCGATTCTACTTTTAGAACTCTTGGTCGATAAAATTACTCTAATGTTTATCTATAGCCCAAAACACATCAACAAGGGCACGGGATAGCCGATACAACCCTTATTAAATACTTTTGTTGAGTTCAATCCAAATTTCGAATAAATGTGTCCATGATCCAAACTCATATTAATTTGGGCACGGGATGGCCGATACAACCCTCATCAACACGAATTCGGTGGATAAACATTCATCACCCACTTCCCCTACGTAACAAGGTTTGTACCCCGGGATGGCCGAGTGCACTCCCTCACGAAATAGGTTTTCATGGTTTCTACTATTTGGTAAGGCTATATCTCAATTAATTGTTTTAGCGAGAGGTCATGTCAATTTATTATCTATCACGTTTTAAGTGAACTAAAGCGGTGAACTACGATAATTCGAATTGACACGGTCGATAAACTCGATAAAATAACAATGCATGTTTAGTTATGGCGATTTAGCGATGCATGTGACATAAAATAAAATGCAAGCATAAAAGTAAATAAATCCTAGTATGGCCTTTCCTAAAATAGAAAAACTATTAATCTATTACATATTCGGAAACCAACTCCATTGGTCCCTTGAACTTCGGTTGTGACACGCATCTCGAGGTAACACCGTCTTTATGTATCGCCATTCTTGAAGAAATCCGTCTTTAGGAACTCCGGAATGAATAAAATTACATAATAAATTACATAATTTCCTATTATACATTTGTAACTAAAATAAAATAAATCTATTAAATTACAAAACGGTGATACGAGATCACAAATAAAATTACAACCGAATCGATATTCCCATACATTTCGGGAAATACCAATTAAATCTAAGGCCATACTAAGTAAAATTACATAATTCAAAATTACATAAATTAAAATTATGACAATCATAAAGAAAAATGCAGCATTATAATATGTATGAACATGCTCAATTTTATGCTAAATCGCCTTTAATTAGCCAATATCGTATATTACTCGGTTTTTACGGATTTGCGTGATTTCAACATTTTATAATCACAAAAATACATAAACTCATATTTATGCATAAGTTAATTACCCTAACCTCTTAGGACTCAAAATTTAGTCTTCACTAAAAATTTGACCATAATTAACCTTTATTTACAAAGTTGTTCATAAATGGACCAAAAATCACAAAAATAAGCTATTAAACTTCAAATAATTCACAAAATTTCAAATAAATTCAAAATTTGAAATTTAAACTCATGAACATTCTGGAAAAATTCCATGACACTCATAATGTTCAAAATCTTAGGTAAAAAAATTTCGAAATTTTTCCCGGAAAAACAATGTTGCGGTTTATCGATTTTAATAAAATAATCATAAAAACATGGAAAAATTATTTTCATTAACTTTTCAATTTTAGATCTGAAAAATATAATAAAATGCAACATTAGACGTTTTTCCTAAGTCATAGATTATGTTTTATTAATTTTCCACTAATAATGTCACTATTTATGCTATTTTTCTTCAAAAATCCATAAATCATGCTAAAAGACTTCTTTATAGCCAATTATTTTACACACATCTTGTAAAATTGCATGTGACAACATATTAATTTTCTATGACCAGATTCGAAATTTAACTCATATTAACCTATTTTTCTCTTAAATCCGAATTTAATGATGAAAAATTCATTTTTCGAGCATAACTAGTCCAAAAATTATGAAAATTTACAGGTTATCTCAAAATAATATATGTAACAACATATCCAAAAACCAAGTGAAAATTCGAAGTATAGCTAATTTTCGACCAAAAATGACATTTTTACTCATAAAATCACATTTAAATGTCATTATTATTAAATATGAACAATAAAAATCCGAAAAATTAACCAAAATATCCTAAAACACTTTAGGACCAGAAATATTAACATGCATGTAATTATTTCGTGATATATCATAATAACACAAATTTTACAAGTTTTATTTTGTTATTCATATAACTCGGAAAAACTTTTAACCAATTTGCATGCAAACAACCGTGGCTCTTGATACCGATTGAAGGAAATGTAGATTCATATACATATTAACATACTCATATATGTCTAATTAATTTGTCATAAAATTAAATGTGGATTTTATGCATGCAAACAATATAATAAAATAGAGAAGAAATCATATCCTTACATTGAAATTTCGGTTCAAATGGGCACAAAAGAAATCTCCTTTTCTTTTGTTCTTGAGCTTTCCTTTAATGGAAGAACAAGATCCAAGTGTAGGATCTCTCCTTAGGAATAATACCCAAAGCTTAACTCTTAATCTAATTAATATTATTTGAGCTAGTATAATATTAATCTAGTGAAAAATTGAACCAAAAATGTTTGGTTTTTGGGTTCTCAAAACCGGTTGAGAGAGAGAGATTTTAGAGGATTTTTATCTTTCTAAAACTTAATCCTTTTAGAAGTTGGAATTATGAATAATCTTACTACACTATTACATGTAGTGTATGGCAAAAATAAAAGACAAAAACTCTTTGCCTTTTCCTTTGGTCCAACCGTGTAAGAGGAAAGAAAGGTGGAAGAGAAAGACCCAATGCATGCCCTTGTTTGCCTTCACAATGCAAACTAGGGTTGCATGGCTACTAAAGCATATAATTATTATGTTTTCCACTTATAATACAAACACAATATTTAGCTCAATTCTCCTCCAAATTTCGGCACATTGGATAACATGGTATCCATTTTATTTTTGTCAATTTTGTCTTATGTCACATGTCATGTGTCACACAAATTTGTTATGTATTTTTAACGTATTAAAAATCAACGTATTAATAAAAATACGTCATATACAAAATCGACTTAGTAATTCATAATTACTTGTGCCAAAATATTTTACCAATTTGTAAATCATATTTATAATAATTCATTCAAGTTTAATTGTTTCCTTAAACAATAATTTCATCCAAGTAATGATACAATTCAATTACTTAGACCGTATCTCATTTAATCACATTTCAATTTGATACGTAAATTTTACTTCCAAAATCGTCCGTCAATTTTTCAAGTAATTTAATTAACTCGTAACGTTATACGATTAATTAAATGATCAATTAAGAGTATTGCCCTATAGGTATGACCTAGGGGGTCAACTGATCACCACCGTCACACGACAGTAATGTCAAACTCTAGTCAGCCAATCATTACCGATATATGTTGACCAGTTGACAGTAACAAAATTACTTCCCAATTGTATTCTTTAAAATGAGATTTAATAATGATATTTAAATCATGTGATCGCACTATTGTTGAGGACACATTTCCCAACAGACTTGTAGGTGTTGTAAAGTCTTAACCGACTCGGCTACGAGATGAAAGTTTTCCTAGGATTTGGTTTATCATGCATGTAGTATAATAGGAAGAATTAAGTCGACTTGTAGGTGTTGTACAGTCACAAATGACTCGGCTCCGGGACCCAAATCTTGTTACGAACTATATGACATGAACTAACATAAAATCAAACAATAATAAATTGCTTGCATCTATATAACTCATTTATGCTATCTTACCATGATTCCCTTATGATCTCATGATATCCTAGTATCCTTTATTATTTGTTTACATCTTTATTTGCTTTTGCTTGTTTTACTTTATTGCTTCCATTAGTTTAGTGTAACACCCCCATATACCAAGGAGCCTTATCATGACCTTCCCTAGCATATAAAGGCGTTACCATCTCGGCTGCCTGAGGAAAGCAATCATCAAAAGTCGATAAAACAAAATTTATAATTTATTACAAGTGATTAAACCAAAACTACTGATACAAAAGGTACAACTCAACATCCTTATGTGAACTATCCTTGACGTAACTTGTGAAAGACCCATCCCTGCCAAGACTCCAGCTACTTCCAAGACATCACCTGTAAGACCGACTGCTCACCATAAGGGATCACGGCAGACACAACAGAAACAACAAGAAGACAAACCACACAAGGTCAGTAACTGAGGAAAGACACAACCTCAACGACCAACATACTACAAAAAGAACCAAGCACACACGCAACTACAACCACTCCAGCCAATCACCGTCACCGACTGTCCACTGGACCAGCCCTGCCAGTGGGGGACCGCAGCCGTACCCACCAAATCCCCGCTCATCATACCGAGCGATAAACCCATGTCCATTAATGTGCACATCCCCTCCTGTGGCGGGTTCCACAGAGGGCGAATCAAGGGCGTGAAGACACTCCCGCAAGTGACTCCACTCAGCCAGGGACGCGCCCCGAAGATCACAGACAGCTATACAATAACCACAATCACATCAACCAATACCACAATCGAGCCAATCATACTGACGCCATAATCAACACAACAAACGACAAACTAGACTACCGACAGAAACTGAGTAGGCGAACCTACCTTTAGCCAACCGCAGTGATTCCTCGTTCAATCACATGACATCAACCAAGCAAGCAATACCCCTATACAAACAGTACAACCGCCTATTACTATCACCACAACCCTACAAGAAACAACAACGACAAAGTTGACGATGATGACATACCTACGCATAACATATCGGCGTCAAGACTGCTACCCGACTCAAGCAACCTATCCCCAAGACACAAGCATCCTCAAAGGCTCCAATGGAAGGAATTATGGTGAAGGAAATGAGGAATGCCGACATCTAGGTCTGGAGGAAGGGGCAGAAATGATTTGCGATTCTATCAAAACACGATTATAAACCCTCGCTGTAAAGACGCTACTCGATCGAGTAACCAACCTACTCGATCGAGTGACCCCTACTCGATCGAGTACTCAAGCTACATGATCGAGTATCCTCGATTAGATCAAGTACCACTTGTCCAAAGCCTATCATGACACAAGACATCTCTTATACGAATTCCCAAAGACTACAACATGCCCCTAAGGTCAGTCAACGGGTCCCTAAAAGGACGGGCATTACAGTCTTCCCCCCTTAAAAAGAACTTCGACCCCGAAAAGGACGGGTACTACAACATGCCCCTAAGGAAATGGAGTATCATCACTCTTGCTGTTGCTGCTGCTCATCCATCACTACATCCTCATCACCACCACCACCCGAAGTGCCTGCTCCTGACGCACCAAGACCCGCATCACCACCGGCTCCAGTATCTGGTCTCACATACCAAGGGGTCAAACCACCGTAGGGGTACGCCTTAGGCTCTCCCCAAGTAGACATGTCCACCCCATAAGAGTGGAAAACCCCGCTACTGTCCCCGACTCCCCTCCACCAAGCCGGATGAGGTCCCAATACCCTTAACATACGCCATTTCATGCAGGTTCCGAAGTGTCAAGGTAGAAGACACTCTCTCGGCAAGGTAGCTCTCACGCATCTCCGAGGTATCAAAATAAGGGTAACCAAGAAACGGATACTGTGATGGTACTGGCTGCTGTGGCTGTCTCTCAGCCATCCTCTCCCGCACTCGACGTGGCCCCCTCCCCACTCTAGGACGGTCCTCCTCAGCTCTCACGTTCTCCCCCTTACTCGGCTCGGGCATGACCTGGAGGATCTCCCGGTCGATGAGGTACGTCTGCCTCGCAGGACGCCCCTCCTCCTCCTCCTCCTCCTCCTCCTCCTCATCCTCGTCAGAGTCGGCAGACACCACTACCGCGGGTAAAGGCTCTGTCGCTGGGAGGTGCGCATCCAGCTCATACCCCCACACCCTACACGCTAAACTACCATCCTCCAAGGTTCTCAACCATTTCTGGCCGAGGAAGTAGGCTCTGTCCATGGTAGGTACTGTTGTAATTCATTAATCTCATTTGTTTACATATTGAATATGTGAATAATTAATTTAGTCATAAAATTAATTCAAGATTGTAATACTCCGTATTTTAATAATAATTTATAAGAATAATTTATGTAATTTAATGAATAATTAAATGATATTTCTAATAATAAATACAAGTGAGACGTTAATTAAATAATAAATTAATAATTCAAGTCAGGAATTGGGTTTGGGTACTATTTGTGCTTTGGGCTTAGTTGGTAATCGAGTGTTGGACTGTGTGCTATTATTATATGGGCCGAATTTATTAAATTGGTATTAGTGTAATCGGGATTTATATCGGGAATTAATAATAATATAACAAGGAAATAATAATATATAAAGGTAATTATAATTATAATAATAATAATAAAGTTATGGCAATAATAAATTAGTAAATATTATATGAGGAAATCATAGTTTTGGTAGGATTAATAGTATATGATAAATAATAATGATATAATTATAATGACAATTCCTATACTAATTAGAATAAGGAAGTTACATAGTTTCCTAATTGGCCTCGTATTCTCTAAATCTTACACTATAAATACCACCTTAAATCTGAGAAATAATTCACAAATTAAAAGAAGGAGCTTTAGGAGATGGAAGAGGAAGGAATTAACATAAATCAATTAATCAACTCGAGGTAATTATTCATCTTAAATCGATTTATATTCTTTTCATGCAAGCATCTTTAAGACAACCGTGTGACCTCTATAGACCACCATAGGACTCGAGATTTGGACCTAGAGCAACCTTGGACTGCCGAGATTCTGACCTGACCTTATTTGACCGACGTGGACCTTGCTAGGGTGGTTTTTGGGGCGACTAAAAGTGGCTGGTCAGGGGGTGTTGCGGGTTAGGTCGTGGGTGATTGTAGTGGGTAATTGAACCCCTAATTGGCTATGTCCTGACTTGGGTATAGAGGGGTTGTGTTGGGGTGGTTGAGTCGACCACTTTGGTGGTGTTGGAGTGGCGGCAGGTGGCGGCTGGTGTTGGTGGTGGCGGTAAACAGGGGAAAACAGAGGTAGTGTCATGGGTGCTTTAGGATGGTTACTGTGGTTGTGTTTCTGACCGTGAGTAAGGATGGAGGGTACCATTAGAACCGTTGTAGACCAAGGATGACAGTGGTGGTGGTCGTTAGGTGTAGGAGTGGTTGTAGTGGTCGTGGTGGTGGGTTGTATACACGGTGGAGGGTGGTGTTGGTTGGTAATGGTGAGTAGAGGAGGGAGTTAGGGCGTGTGTTTGTGGTCGGTTGGTGGTGGTTTAGCCGGTGGTTAGGGGCGAGTTGGATGCGTGGGGTTGCAGGCTAGGGGTGGCAAGGTAGGTTGGTGGCTGTGGTGGCTTGTGGTGTCGGGTTTGGTGGGTTTTAAGAGGGGTGTTGGTCACGGTTAATAAACCGTGTTAGGGTGGTGTGTGTTTGTTTTGTGTCGGGTTTTAATTATTTAATTAACTCGGGTGTAGTTGGGTGTTTCTAAGCGGGTTTTGCTTTAGTTTGTCGGGTGACTCGGGTTAGTTTATAAACGGGTCTTTAATATCGTAATAATTAAATAAATGAGTCGGTTTGAATAATTAATATAATAAGAAGAATAAATAAATAAAAGGAGTAAATAAATAAGTAAGTAAAGTTAGTAATTATAATTGTTGTAATTGTTATTATTATATAGGTGACGGAAATTGTGAAGAGTTTATAATCGGATTTGTGAGTTTTAATTATTGGATTGCGTAATAGGAGTGCATGCTTGCCAGGTAGGAATTTTCTACTCAACTCGGTTTTATTGTTCAGTGAATGAATATTTAAATGTGACGGTTATGAGATGAAGGTTAATAGTGTGATTTATAATAGAGTAATTGTGTATACTAAGATATTGGTTGAGCAATGAGACGGGATTATTATTGGGTATTTGTTGTTGAGAGTTGATTATTTAGTTGAGCATAACACGGAGGGTGTTACTGCCAGTTGTGCATAGCGAGCAATCGTTACTGCCAGATGAGCATAGTAAGTAATTACTACTGCCAGTTGTGTATAGTATGGAGGGTACTACTGCCAGTTGAGTTGAGCATATCACGGTGTTAAGGGGGTTGTGCTACTGCCAGAGACGTAAGTGAATTGTATGGACGATGTGATGAGAATTTGAAGGATGTTTATTTTGGTTGGATTATTATTATTGTTGTTTAGTTTTATTCCTACTCAACCATTGGTTGACGTGTTTGCTTCTGTGTCAAAATAAAATTGATGCCTGCTTTAATTGATGGTATCCTGTGGTGAACCATTTAATATTTCCGGTTAAATGGGGAGCAGATTTAAATAGCAGGTTTTGAGTTAGCTGGATATGGGGAGCTTGGGCGTGTGAGCTTACGGACCTGCAGGAATCTAGATCACAAATGTAGTTATATCACTTATTTAATTTCCGCTGCGAGTTGTATTTATTTTTATATTAAGATTTAGTTGATTAAAATTGTAAAACATATGTAATCATTAAAGTTTTTATTTAAAGTACTTTGGTGAGTTGGACTTTTTTATCTACTACCTCGGGAAACCGAGATGGTAACGCTCTCATTTACTTGGGAATGTCTAGCTAAAGGCTCCCGAATAAATGGGGGTGTTACAAAGATCTTATGCATGCAAAACAAATACAAGAGTAAGGAGAAAATCGGTTCCATACATGTGATGTTTCGGATATTTGGGCACTAGTAAGGTCACCTACCTTTCTTAGTTCTTTAGCTTTCCTTATGGATGAACAAGATTCAAGTATAGAATCTCTCCCGAAGGATTGTACCAAGACAATACCCTTAATAGTTTAAATTAATATGAGACTAGTATTAAGAAAAAATACCTTAAAATTGACACAAAAAATAATTTGTATTTAGCTCCTGAAAATTTCGGTCAAGAGGAGGTATTTTGTGAGATTTTGCTCTCTTATTTTTTGTCAAAGTGTAGAGTAATTTTTTTATGCAACACTAGAAAAATACAACATGTATATTTTCAATCTTATAGAATGATAAAAATAAGAGAAAACACCCTTTATTTTCTCTTTGGGAAACCGGGTAGGAGGGGAGTGGGGAGCCAATGCATGAGCCAACTTTCTTCACAAGAAGAGTAGGCTTTCATGGCTACATATAGATAGGTTATTATTGTGTTTCTAATTGTTTAAAATATAAAAACACAACCTTAATACTCCCTCCACTAAAGCCGGTTTCTACCCATAAAATGGAGTTCCATTTTATTTTTGTCATTTGTCAATTGTGACATATGTGACATGTTACTTGACTTGTTACATTATAATGTATTTTTAACATATTAAAAATCATCATATTAATAAAATATGTCACATACAAAAATAACTAGTAATTAATAATTACATGTACCAAAATGGGTCATATGATTATAAATCACATCTACATGTGGTTATAATAAATTATTCATTCTATTTTTAATTGTTTCATAAACAATAAATTAATCTAAGTAATAAAACAATTCGATTACTTAGACCGAATCTTATTTCATCAAATTACAATAAGAGAAGTAATTTTACTCACAAAATCACTTGTCAATTTTAAGGAATCTAATTAACCCGTATCGGCATACGATTTATTAAATAATCAATTAAGAGCATTACCCTATAGGTATGACCTTAGAGGATCAACTGGTCACCACCGTCGCACGACAGTAATGTCAAACTCTAGTCAGCCAATCATTACTGATATGTGTGGACCGGTTGACTAAGAAGTATTACTTTCCCTCATGTATTCTTAATATGAGATTTAAACATGTGATCATCATGATCGACAATTGTGATCGCATTATTGTCGGGGACACTTACTCCAACAATCTCCCACTTGTCCTCGACAAGTGTGTGTCACCAATTCTCTTGTCCTATTACTATCTCCCACTCAATGCAAGGTGTCTTTCGGGTCATACTTGCAAGTGATCATATCGAAAGTGGTTTCCTCGATCTGGAGAATAACTGATTGACCGGAATTATCTACCACAGATACCTTCCGAGCGTGGCCACGCATTTCCAGTTTATTACTCCTCGAGTGGCCCTGAGATATTGTTTTAACCCTGACAAGGGGTGGAAAATTCCTATCGCACTATTCCCTTCGACTAGCCACAACCATCATAACCCAAAATATGCCCATTTGACCCCATTTACGAAGGTCGCAGTAACATAAATCAAAGTTAATCTGAAACTGTGCCACCTTAGGCGAACAGTCTTCAGTCAAAAGAATCGACTCATTAGAATACTATAGTAGCTCTTGCCACGACCACGCTATATATAAATTTGCCAGAACTCTATAAGAGGTCATTAGGCCCGACAAAGTGTTCCCAACAGTCTGCCTATGTGATCGACTTGTCATCTCATATGACTCTATGGTACTAGAACTTGCCATCAATCGCATCAGACTCTAGTCACTTCGAGACGTCACCTCATAAAAGTGACTATGGGAAAATACCATGGTAATCCGGGTTCACTTTAACGGGGTTCAATATCGTCTCTACAACCCGTTCGGATGTAACAAAGTAATAAAAGAGTTTTTAAAGTAAAAACTCGAACGATAAATGCGATTATTACATATGAAGAGTCAATACCTGATTACTACTTCATATTCTATAATCCAATTTGATCTTGAATGTAGTTTTTCATCTCAATCCAATTGAAATGACATGACTCATCATGTTAAGCTTATGAGAAGGCTTTGGTTAGTAGGTTTTATCAACTTCTTGTACCTTACTTAACCTTACTACATACTCGTTTTCCTTTGTAATGTATACATTTGCATTACAAAACTTTCTGAGTACGTGTCTAGATCAAATCTAGACATAAGCTCTCTAGTCATAGAATAGCTCCCACTGTTTTCACAGTGTGCGGGACCCATCCCTCTTGCACATCTCATGATTGCAAGTGTACTCAATTTCCGTTGAAAGCATCTCTCATTGTGCTTTATTGCCTAGAACGATTCTAACAAATCCATTTCTTAAATAACATAACCACAATGGTTCCTAAACCATCTTTAGGTGTTTTGAATACGGTTTTTGTTCGAAACCTTATACAATCTCAACAGTCATTAGTGTAAGCCCTTACACAAATTTATGAATTGCATCAAAAACACTTAACTTTACATCCTTAATGCTTCTTCAAGCACTTAAGAATAATCTATATGGCTATTTGGTAACTATTACTTAAATTCGATTTTGAAACAATTCATCATACTCAAGGTATATGAAGTGTTATACATCATTACTCATTTAATTGATCCGGCAGCGGAAGCAAATGGAATCAATCAAATATGTTCAACTCGATTGAACTAATCATGAATCTTATCAACATAAGACTTCTTATTTGGCGCTAATATCATGTGGATTTATCTCCATAAATCTGGATATTAAAGATGTATTATATTACTCCAAAAGTCTAAAATCATTCCCAATGATCAATATGTCATCCACATATCAGACTAATTTAAATTTCCGTAACTCCCACTAAACTTCATGTATAAACACAACTTCTCGACTTATCGAGAAAAGTTTTATAACATGATCAGAACATTGATTCTAACTCATTGATGTCCTACTTAAGACAATCTCTTAAGTTGCTCATTATCTTAGGATTGCAAGAATCTACAAAACGCATGACATGTATTGAATATATTCCTTCTAATTGAAGAAGTGGGTTTTCGATTCACTCGCTATATATATATCTCATCATAATGAAATACAATCCCTAAGAAGATCCGAATAGACTCAAGCATTTCAACTAGTGCTAAAATCTAATAATTCCATTTGGAATTTATTTCGGGGTTTCATGGTTCTAGGCCTTGAATCGAGTTGTGACTTTAACCCTCTTATATACGTCATATGTTACTTTCTGGAAGTAACATGAATCAAACAATTGCTTTGTAAGTTGTAAGCTCTTTACCTTTTAAAAGTAACACTAATTCATCATCTTCAACAAGTGATGAGTTTAACCTCCTAGGTTTCGAAGAAACAACATTTTACACAGAACGTCTCATGTAGCCAAGAAGGACCAGTTTCTCGCGACATACAATTTTTGACACAATTCTTTTGTGGCTCTTGAATATTTTCTCCCACTCTGTCTTCTAGAAATAAACTTGTATTCTAGAAAGATAGCTTCACGAGCCACAAACCCGTTGTACTCGTGATTATTGTAAGGGAAAACTTGTATTCTAGAAAGATAGCTTCTAGAAATAGTTGTTTCTTGTGAAAACTTACAAACATGGTACCCTACCATTTCATATCTCATATGATTCGTTTTAGATTTAGTGGAAAAAAAAATTTAGATAAAATGATAAAATCCCCAAAAGGATCATGTAACTCAAAGTAACTTGATTGAAGTCCAAACCATATTGAATAGGGTTTTATTTCTTTATCCAACCACACATTATCCCATAATGCGTGCTAAGAGAGATTAACTTGTGATACTATATCACATTTCATTTGGCTTATATCAAAGTCTTCACTTTGATAATCCCATCACAACTAAATCGTGATTCCTGGAACTCTTTGAACTTGTTCAAAGATTTCTCTATTACATTATTAAGTGAACACATTAGTGTCAACTTAAATCGTTGGTAAACGAAAATGATCAACCTATTCTAGATCAATGATTTACAACCTCGATCTCCTTTTCAACCAAAGGTACGAGACATCTTGTTTTGAATACAAGATACGCATATACCATAAGATTAACAATCTAATGGTTCCAAGAGTACTCGCTAACTCTTTGCGTTCATCATTCCAGAATTTAAAGTTTAATCTTGGGTCACCAATTTGAGTCTTGCATCATCTACATGATATATCATTCTAGTTTGGTTTAGAATATAATCACTTTGATAATGGGCTAGCCATACATCAAATCATGGTGTATAAGGTCACAAAAGTGAAACCTTTTTTTTTGTATCTTAAAAAATTTATATTCTTATTTAGAGTTTATGCACTTAATAGTCATGATTAAGGTACAACTATAAACCCAAAACTAGATTGAGTACACAATGACTCTATCTCTCGACATCATTTGTTGCTAGTCGTCATATTCTAATCATCCTATGTATCGAATACAATGATGAAAACCACCACCGGTTTCTAATATTGACGAAGTAGTACTAGAAAAATTTATGTCAATCAAATAAACATTTATAGAAGAAAGTCTCATTAGATGTCCCACAACTAACTTGCTGATTCTTCAATAATTTGGGGTAGTTTCCTTTCTAGCGTCCAACAATTAAGACAATGGAAACTTTATTGGTCGGGATTGATAGGTTTAGTATCGTTATTATCAACAACTTTACTTTTAACATGACCTTGTATCAATTCCATTCTAATTTTACTTTTTTAAACCTCATCCTTTTCTTAACGGTTTAAGAGAATGCTCCCACTCATTTCAATGAGTCTTTGCTAAGAGAAGCAAAATTGAAATTTATGAAGACTACTCTTCAATTTATTTGTTTAGTCTTAAAACTTTTATTGAAGTGGTTGCGGTATTTTGGTCAATTGCGATTTCTAACAAATCTAGTCACCAAAATGATTTAACGTTTCAAAGTACTTAACTCAATTAAGCACATGAGAAACAATTCATTGTAAGTAGATATGTTAGTTAAGAATCAAAAACCCTTTTGATCACGAATAACTTTTATCTATACTCTTCACAAGAGATCCTTGCAATGGATAATACGAGGTTTTTAGAAGAAAATTCAAATTTGTCTTTAGTTACGTTGTTTTACTGGAGATTTGAACTAAAATCGAAATGATATCGTATATAATTTGAGGTAAAGAATTAGAACAATATGATTAACGGAATAATGAAAACAAAACATTTATCGTTATAATAATACTTGTAAATAATTTAACAAGATATGAGCATTTATATAGTGAGCTCTACCCAACTATTATAAATGATTCCAAGATCCAAATTCATATTAACTTGGGCACGCTTTGGCGATACAACCCTCATCAATATAACTCGGTGGATTAACTCTTTAATCGTTTCTACTTTTAGAACTCTTGGTCGATAAAATAACATTAATATTTATCTTTAGCCCAAAACACATCCGACTATGGTCGAGAATACTTTTGTTGAGTTCAACCCAAATTTCGAATAAATGTGTCCATGATCCAAATTCACATTAACTTGGGCACGATTTGCCGATACAACCCTCATCAATATGAATTCAGTGGATAGACATTTATGACCCACTTCCCCTACGTGACAAGGTTTGTACCCCGGTTTGGCCGAGCGCACTCCCTCACGAAATAGGTTTTCATGGTTTATAATTTTTGGTAAGGCTAAGTCTCAATTGTTTATTTAGCGAGAGGTCATGTCAATTTATTATCTATCACATTTTAAGTGAACTAAAGCGGTGAACTACGATAATTGTAATTGACACGGTCGATAAACTCGATTTAATATGCATGTTTAGTTATGGCGATTTAGCGATGCATGCAACATATAAATAAAATGCAAAGCATAAAAATAAAATCCTAGTATGACCTTCCTAATATAGTAAATCTAATAAACTATTACAAATGCGGAAACCAACTCCTTTGGTCCCTTGAACTTCGGTCTTGGCGCGCATCTCGAGGTAACACCGTCTTCATGGAAACTCCTAGAAATTACAAATAATAAAAAAAAAATTACATAATTTCCTATTATACATTTGTTATAAAAATAAATCTATTAAATTACAAAACGGTGATATGAGATCACAATAATTACAACCGAATTGGTATTCCTCTGCATTTCGGGTAATACCAATTAAAAACGAAGGCCATACTAAGTAAAATTACATAATTCAAAAATTATATAAAATGAAAATATGACAATCATAAATAAAATGCAGCATTATAATATGTATGAACATGCTTAATTTTATACTAAATCGCCTTTTAAGAGCCAATATCGTATATTTTATCGGTTTTTATGGATTTGCGTGATTATAAACTTGTTAAAATCACAAAATGTCTCATAAATTCATATTTATGTTCAAGTTAATTACCCTAACCATCTTAGGACTCAAAAATTAGTCTTCACTAATATTTTGACAATAACTCAACATGATTTCTTAATATTGTTCATTATGGATCAAAAATTACAATATTATACTATAAACTCCAAATTAAATTATAAAAATTCCAAATAATTTCAAAATTTTAAATTAAAACTCATGAATATTATGGAAAAATACCATGACACTCATAATATTCAAAACTTAGGTTAAAAATTTCGAAAATTTTTCGAGAAAAACATCGTTGCTGTTTATCGGTTTCATCAATTATGACCATTAAAATATGAGCAAATTAAATTTAACCAACGTTTCACTTTTAGATCTGAAATGTGGGATAAAATGCAACATATGACGTTTTTCTTTAGTCATGAAATATGTTTTAGCATTATATACTAAATTAAGTCACTATTTATTGAATTTTTACTCAAAAATTCATAAATCATGCAAAACAAGTTCAATCCATCTAAGATTTTTACACATACTGAATAAAAATGCATGTGACAACATAATAAATTTCCATGATCAAATTCGACATATAACTCATATTAACCTAATAAACCCTTGAAATTTGATTTAAGCTTATAAAATCCAAATTTCATGCAAAATAACTTAGTTTTTCACGAGATGTAACATGCCACCAGTAGATAATATATATGTGAAAACATGTCCAAAAACCACTGAAAAATTCAAAGTTTAGCTATTTTTCGTCAAAAAATGACATTTTTCTCATAAAAATCACATTTTAATGCCAATAATATATATATAATGAACAATAAAAATCCATAAATCGTCCCATATGACCTAAAATCCATTTAGGACCAGTAACTTTTAACATGCAAAATTATTTCGTGATTTATCTTCATAAATCCTAAATAACAAGTTTTATTTGTTAACTAATTAACTCGGAAAAATGAACCCGATTTAGCATGCAACAACCATGTGCTCTGATACCACTTGTTATAATTCATTAATCTCATTTGTTTACATATTGAATATGTGAATAATTAATTTAGTCATAAAATTAATTCAAGATCTTATGCATGCAAAACAAATACAAGAATAAGGAGAAAATCGGTTCCTTACATGTGATATTTCGGATATTTGGGCACTAGTAAGGTCACCTACCTTAATTAGTTCTTGAGCTTTCCTTATGGATGAACAAGATTCAAGTATAGAATCTCTCCCTAATGATTGTACCAAGATAATACCCTTAATAGTTTAAATTAATATGAGACTAGTATTATTATAAACTAACTTAAAATAGACACAAAAAATAATTTGTATTTAGCTCTTGAAAATTTCGGTCAAGAGGAGGTATTTTGTGAGATTTTTCTCTCTTATTCTTTCTCAAAGTGTAGAGTAATTTTTTTTATGCAACACTAGAAAAATACAACATGTATATTTTCAATCTTATAGGATGATAAAAATAAGAGAAAACACCCCTTATTTTCTCTTTGGGAAACCGGGTAGGAGGGGAGTGGGGAGCCAATGCATGAAGCCAACTTTCTTCACAAGAAGAGTAGGCTTGCATGGCTACATATAGGTAGGTTATCATTGTGTTTCTAATTGTTTAAAATATAAAAACACAACCTTAATACTCCCTCCACTAAAACCGGTTTCTACCCATAAAATGGAGTTCCATTTTATTTTTGTCATTTGTCAATTGTGACATGTGTGACATGTTACTTGACATGTTACATTATAATGCATTTTTAACATATTAAAAATCATCATATTAATAAAATATGTCACATACAAAAATAACTAGTAATTAATAATTACTTGTACCAAAATGGGTCATATGATTATAAATCACATCTACATGTGGTTATAATAAATTATTCATTCTATTTTTAATTGTTTCATAAACAATAAATTAATCTAAGTAATAAAACAATTCGATTACTTAGACCGAATCTTATTTAATCAAATTACAATAAGAGACGTAATTTTACTCACAAAATCACTTGTCAATTTTAAGGAATCTAATTAATCCGTATCGGCATACGATTAATTAAATAATCAATTAAGAGCATTACCCTATAGGTATGACCTTAGGGGATCAACTGGTCACCACCGTCGCACGACAGTATTGTCAAACTCTAGTCAGCCAATCATTACCGATATGTGTGGACCAGTTGGCTAAGAAGTATTACTTTCCCTCATGTATTCTTAATATGAGATTTAAACATGTGATCATCATGATCGACAATTGTGATCGCATTATTGTCGGGGACACTTACTCCAACAGGTACCGGGGTGGATAAAGGAGTGTAGGCCGGGGAGGTCTCAAAGGAAGTCAGCTTCTCTGCTAAACGAGTGGCAATGGCACCACAACTCAGGAATCTAGTGTCAGACGAGGCCATCAAAGCTAGACTGGATCACACCACGACAGGGGCACTAAAGACCACTCTTTGAGACCGCTCGGGGTTAAGGTACGCCATCAGAAGCATCAACTCATGTGAGTTCAACTTACTCACATCCTTTCTTTCATAAAGGAGACATGTCAAAGCACGAAGGAATATCTTCAAAGTGACATGTTGATCATCATTAATCAACATGTTACTTGATGTAGGAGCTGATTTCCAAGTGATACAAGGCATAAGATTAAAAACCCCACACTCCGCTGGTATGTCCCGAAGAGCTCCCTTGGCGGGTTTAGCAAGGCCAAGCTGAGAAGCAAATAGGTCTATGGTCAAGATAAAGCTCGTGTTCATGAGGCGGAACTCTACAGTTTGTTCCACCGGCTCGTATTTAAACGAGCTCATGAACTCAAGGGTCAAAAAGGCATACGAGTGCTTTCGGAGATGGTATAGCCCAGTCATCCCCAAGGTCTCAAAAATGTGTCTGACATCGGTCTCAATACCCAGGTCATCCAAAAGGTTCGTGTCAATACAGCGGGTTGGTCTCATCTTACGGCCCTGCAAAGCCACAAACCTCTCCCTTTGTTTGAAATCCACAAAGACTACGGATGGGTATTCGGGTACAGTCGGGACTACAGGTCCACTCCCTACCCCTAATTCGTGTGAATCCCCGCAATAACGCGGAAA
This sequence comes from Silene latifolia, assembly GCF_048544455.1. Classification (NCBI taxonomy): domain Eukaryota; kingdom Viridiplantae; phylum Streptophyta; class Magnoliopsida; order Caryophyllales; family Caryophyllaceae; genus Silene; species Silene latifolia. The sequence continues at coordinate 56,749,863 of NC_133536.1, forward strand.
ACATAACTTATAAATTCAAGCAGAAATTAAGAAATTTTTTAAAGTTTTAAAAATTTAAAGCGCGGGTTCATTAAAATCTAAAACACAAATAAAGAATGCGGAAATAAAGATTAAGTTATACAAACGTGATAGTTAAGGTGAGGGAAAATATATCCCTCAAATGACAAATGATAAAAGGTGAGTCTAAGCAATCCTACTAAACCGACTACTACTCCAAGGTGCTCGCAAGCTCACACGTCTAAACCCCACAAATGCATCTTTTTTTTCTTTTTTTCGATAAAATGTAAGTATATTAAAGAAAAAAAACCGTCACCATACATCAAATAATCAGGTGGTCACTAGACCCATCCCAACCACTCGACCAAACTGCATAAAGCAAAGCCCTCCCAAACAAACGGGCCCAAAACCAATACCTACCACAAAACCAAAAAGATCCAATTTACTCTAGGCAACAAAATCATACCAAACAACACAGATCATACAGCCTCTAAAACATCGACTTCATCTTCAACCTTTCGCCTCCTTCAATCACCGCCTGTTCTGAAATCTGGCCATTAGAGATCGATCCTGATCCCCTAACTTAGCAACTGGAATGCTCAAAATCCGGCGAGAGATGTCAATAACAATCTGATTAGCCTCTAAACCACAAATGCATCTTCACGAACCTGTCATTCATGTAAAAATGAAAGCCACGGTCACTGAGGAGTAACTCAAGGTTCTCCCAGCCACAAAATGTCAAAACGAACATAATAAAGAACATAAACAAACAATCATATTAGATAAGACATGAGTGAATCAAATTATAACTAAACATGGGATCATACGTGTTTAAACAACCAAGGATAAAAGAAATGATAGAATAAACAAGTAAGTGAGGCATAAACAGCAATAAATGAATGGAGACACGACCACTTAGCCACGAGCACGTATTATGACCAACGTAACCATCCAAATAGTGCAAGACATTTAACACTCTTAGACTATAATTTCCCCGGGTAGGACTACGATGATATTACGGTCCTAGTCTAAATCTGCAGATTCTCGGGTGTACTTCCCGATTCGACGTGCGCCAGCACAGCACGCACCCAAGACTCGACTACTAATGGAGACCGAGTACCCCAATCGTCAGAACGGCACGAATGTGGCGGAATGACTAAGATAAGGCTCACTTGCTAGAACAGCACAAGTGGCCAAAAACCGTACTTGCCAGAACAGCACAAGTAGGCCAAACCGTACTTGCCAGCACAGCACAAGTAGGGCGAAAATGAATGTCAAGCATATCCGATGTTATTATGGCATTTCTACAAGAATACGACTCATTTCGATTAATCATGTGGACTAAATTACTCGTATTTGAAATACGATAAACAAATGAGAATAAATGAATTAAAGCTCATATTATAGATAAATGAAGACATTCCATATAATTATGACATGAATAAACAATAAGTTCTACATTTACGATTCATGTGAGAAATATATAAATAAACGACAAATAATGAATTTAACATACATAAATCATGTGACGGAAATTAAATTTAGTTAAACCTGAACAAAATATTTCACGGATAAAAATTAACCCAACCGGGGCTACGGCCTAGCGATGACCGGCACATGCCCAGCTACGGCGTAGCCGCACACCAGCCACGGCTCAGCCACGGCCTGCAAGACCTGGCCACAGTCCCTGAACAGAACAGCCAACAGCAAACAACAACACAGTACATAGCACAAAAAGACGCAGCCAACCCCTGCTGTCCAGCCGTCTTAGGACGATTTCCTAGGCCAAACCAAGACGGATTTCACCCAGACAAATGAACCAATACAAACATGTATATGCACTTGAGACAGTAGCAAGGAAGTTCGTTCACAGCCCACGAAAACTGCCCGACAAAACCTATTTTTCACGGTTAAAGAAGCTCATTTGTGACCGTCTTAAGACGAAATTTTAAGCACGAAATGAATGGAATTTGTCATTTTAAAGAAGCTATTTTTCACGGTTAAAGAAGCTCATTTTAAAGAAGCCCATTAAATACATGGATATTCGCATGAGATGGAAATTAAATAATTGGTTCAAATCATCCGTGAAATCGACTCCAAATAGTCCAAAAAAATCACCCATACATAACCTATATACATGGTTTCTAGACAATTTGTGAAGCCATCTTAAGACAAATTTTAAGCATGAAATGGACGGAATTTATTACATACAATCGACCCAAATCACACCTATATATGTACACATATCTTGAGCTATCAAATTGACTCGAACAAACAACAAGATCGAGTAGCCTCGACTAGATCGAGTACCACTCATCCAAAGCCTATCATGACACAAGACATCTGTTGTACGAATTCCCAAAGACTACAACATGCCCCTAAGGTCGGTTAATGTTAGTCAATGGGTCCCTAAAAGGACGGGTATTACATTTAGAATCAATCAATACAAACCAATTGTGACAACCCTAAGCACAACTACAATTAGATTGAACAATTTGAGTACCCCTGTCCCATGGATCGACCCCGACTTGTTTGTTATGGTAGTAATTGGGTATAAATGTGTTTGAGGGCGTACAACGACATGCTCCATCAGTCAATGGGAAGTTTTTGGGATGTTGTTTGGCATTTTGAAAGGGAATTTGGAGAGGCAATTTCATGTTCTTTGTTGGTGGGTTCATGGGTGTCCGAACCATTAGGTGGTTCCTCATTTTCAACAGATGTTGGTTGGTGAACCAAGGGTTGGTTTCCTTGATGGTCAAGTTCATTTTCGGTATTACCCAACCTTTTCTCCAAATTAACTACTCGAGTGTTCAAGTCATCGATAGCAACTTGCAGCTTTGAGAATGTTGTCGATGGGGACGGAGAGCATCTGATACCATCGTTTTAGTATCAAAAATAAATAACTAAGTACTACTAAGAGAAGTCAGCGGTAAGTAGGGTCGATCTCCACAGGGAGGTGGTTACTATCTACTTGTTATTCTAGTCTGTCTAATGTCGCTAAACTGGGGGTTTTTGTTGATTTGTTATCTAAACTGACTAACTAAAGCAGAGAAAAGAATAAAAGGGATTAACAATAAAGAGAGAGAACTAGGATTGTCGGGTCACCAATGAATGTCAGATAATTGCAGCTAAGGTCACATATTGGTCATTTGTACCGGTCTAAGGGGCAACAAATATATCCTTCCGGTTTCAATTCACCTTAAAACACTATTAGCTTAGCTTCCCCCCTCACTAAAGCACCCTAATGTTCACTGCAGGTCTTACCCATTCCAGTCTTCTGATCCAGGTCAAGGTTTACCGAGATTAATTATCTAATTACGTCGACTCAAGTAGACAAGAACAATTAATTGCAGTGCTTAACAACAAAGACATGATTTTAGCAATAGATCTGCAAACCTAATTAGCAATTAACTGTTGGAATAAGTGTCCTCCGACAATAATGCGATCACAACTGTTGATCATAATGATCACATGTTTAAATCTCATTTTAAGAATACATGTGGGCTGTAATATTTTACAGTCAACTGGTCCACACATATCGGTAATGATTGGCTGACTAGAGTTTGACATTACTGTCGTGCGACGGTGGTGATCAGTTGATCCCCTTAGGTCATACCTATAGGAAATACTCTTAATTGATTATTTAATTAATCGTATGCCGATACGAGTTAATTAAATTGCTTAAACTTGACGGATGATTTGTTAGTAAGATTAACGTGTCTTATTATAATTCGATTAAATTAGATACGGTCTAAGTAATCGAATTGTTTTATTACTTAGATAAAATTATTGTTTACGAAACAATTGAAATTGAATGAATAATTTATTATAAATACAAGACGTTGTAATTTATAATTTGATAAACCATTTTGGTACAAGTGATTACGAATTACTAGTGGATTTTGTATATGACATATTTTATGAGTATGTTGATTTTTAATATGTTAAAAATACATTACAAATTCACATGTCAAGTAACATGTCACATATGTCACAATTGACAAATGACAAAATAAAATGGACCTTCCATTTTATGTTGTATGTACCGAAATATTGGAGGGAGTATTAGTGGAAAATTGTGTTGATTATTTTAATAAGAGAAAGCGTAATGATTAAAGCCTAATAGTAGCCATGCAAACCTATTTTCTTGGGAAGAAAATGACCATCTTGCATTGGCTCCCCTTCACCCCTCCCCACCGGTTTTCTAAGAGGAAAATATAGAGGTTTTTTCCTCTATTATTCATTCACAACTTTACTTAATATTTTCTAGTTTAAGAAAATTAATTCTCTCTACCATTTGTGAAAATCTTAGAGAAATAAAACCTCACAAATACTTCTCTTGGACCGAAATATTCAAGAGCAATTAAAAATTATTTTTGTGTCAATTTTTAAGTAAGACTTATATTATTACTAGTTCATAATAATATTAGTTATTAAGGGTATTTCTTGGGTATATGCTTTTAAGAGAGGTTCTAATTTGAACCTTATTCATCGATTGTTGGAAAGCTCAGGAACTAACAAGAAGGAGATCTTGTTGGTGCCCAAATGACCGAAAATAAGATGGTGAGAAATAGATTTTTCATCTCCTTTTATTAAGTTTGCATGCATAAGATCTTGTATTTATTTGATGACCAAATAAATTGATTCATATATGAATATGTAAACTTATGGGTTTAATGAATAGTCAATACCTGATTACTACTTCATATTTTTATAATCCATTTTCATCCTATATGTAGTTGTTCATCTCAATGCAATTGAAATGACATATGACATTACTCATCATGTTAAGCCTATGAGAAGGCTTTGGTTAGTAGGTTTTATCAACTTCTTGTACCTTACTCAACCTTACTACATACTCGTTTTCCTTTGTAATGTATACATTTGCATTACAAAACTTTCTGAGTACGTGTCTAGATCCAGTCTAGACATAAGCTCTCTAGCCTTAGAATACCTCCCACTGTTTTCACAGTGTACGGGATCCATTCTCTTGCACATCTCATGATTGCAAGTGTACTCAATTTCAGTTATAAGCATCTCTCATTGTTCTTTATTGCCTACAACAATATAGCAAATCCATTTCTTAAATAACATAGCCACAATGGTTCCTTGACCATCTTTAGGTGTTTCGAATACGGTTTTTGTCCGAAACCTTATGCAATCTCAACAGTCATTAGTGTAAGCCCTTACACTAATGACTGTTGATTATAAAAATATGTTGTATGTACAGAAATATTGGAGGGAGTATTAGTGGATAAATTGTGTTGATTATTTTAATAAGAGAAAGCGTAATGATTAAAGCCTAATAGTAGCCATGCAAACCTATTTTCTTGGGAAGAAAATGAGCATCATGCATTGGCTCCCCTCCACCCTTCCCCACCGGTTTTCTAAGAGGAAAATATAGAGGTTTTTTCCTCTATTATTCATTCACAACTTTACGTAATATTTTCTAGTGTAAGAAAATTAATTCTCTCTACCATTTGTGAAAATATTAGAGAAATAAAACCTCATAAATACTCCCTCTTGGACCGAAATATTCAAGAGCAATTACAAATTATTTTTGTGTCAATTTTTAAGTAAGACTTATATTATTACTAGTTCATAATAATATTAGTTATTAAGGGTATTCCTTAGGTATATGCTTTTGTGAGAGGTTCTAATTTGAACCTTGTTCATCCATTGTTGGAAAGCTCAAGAACTAACAAGAAGGAGTTCTTGTTGGTGCCCAAATGGCCGAAAATAAGATGGTGAGAAATTGATTTTTCATCTCCTTTTATTAAGTTTGCATGCATAAGATCTTGTATTTATTTTATGACCAAATAAATTGATTCATATATGAATATGTAAACTTATGAGTTTAATGAATTTTAACACTAACATCAACTCATTGAATCCCCTAAATGCTAGCAGGAGAATTAGCTACGCATAATAATGAATAAAGTAAAGGAGAAGGATGAAGCAAGAACAAACATAATGAAAGAAATAAAGAAGAGAAATAACTTAAAAGAGAGAAAAGGAGTTACAAAGAATAAGATCCGAGAGGAAGAGCAAAATAACGTCTGAACAATACTTAATGAATGATCAGCCCCCTAAAACCTAATTATGTCTCTCCTTTTATAGGGGAGATATTTATTTGACCTAAGATATTAAAACACGGAATAAAATCACGCGTCTAAACAGCTAAACACTCGATCGAACACTTTCATATCATTCGATCGAACAAATCCTAGCTAAAACCTCTCGATCGAGGACTTTAGGTACTCGATCGAACACTATCAAAAAGTGGGCATTCGATCAAAGACAATAACTACTCGATCGAACAAGATAGTACTCGATCGAGTACTTTCCAGCGCACAATTCCTGCTTCGCGCACTGAACTTCAAACGGCTGCCATTTCTTCGTTACTTGGGCAAACAGAGCGTTTCCGGTGGCGTTGGAAAGCTAAGAATACAAGCTTTCATATCCATTGTAATCACTTGAAAATCAGTTTTAGAACTCATCTCCTAAATGCATGCATAGGGACATGTTTTAAGCTTGATTCTGCTTCTCTTTGATTCATTCCTGCAAATAAGACAAGAGAAACAAAAGTAGACAATTCGTGGAACATTTTTAGCTAAACACTACTAAATATGCACAAAAATGCGTGCAAATATGGTACAATAAGTCTATATAAAATTCACGCATCAAACTTCCCCAAACCAAACCCTTGCTTGTCCCCAAGCAAACTATATGCAAAACTAATGGAACAGAAAAGAAAACTCAGAGCTAGCTACAAATTGTCCACTTAAACCGATTTAATGCTGCAGACTAACACTTATAGTAAAAACTGTCAAATGCAAATGAGTTGTAGGATGTTTATAAGAAAGTTGAACTGTCGACCTTGCAAGACCTTTGATAAAGATCTATCACGGGTCGCTCTTCTCTCATAAAGCAAAGGGTAAGCATATGAACTGTAAGATAAGAAGAAAAATAGTCGCTCACCTAAACTAGGACCCACATAAACATGCATGCAACTAATATGATAGACAATTCTAGCTACCGTACATATACATTCCAACCAAGCAAGGTCCGTCACAGCCGAGGGCTTACAAAAATATGGTAAAGTGAGGTAATGGGTAAGAAAAGGCAAAATATTTATGGGATATGTAAGGTAATAGTCAAGCTAGTCACCTAACGGAACCATACTGAACAATATCCGATTCTTAGCCATATCAAAATTCAAGCATAATGCCCTAAATTTGGCATACAAACTAACCAAACCAAACCAAACATACTCCTCAATAGATAATGATAAAAGCATAGGAGTAAAAATCGTCAACAACCAAACTTTTTCCATTTTCTTTCTTTTCATTTTTTTCACGGTTTTTGGATTTTTCTTTTTTTTCTTTTTCTTTACGTTTATTTTTCTTTTTATTTTTCTTTTTATTTTTGTAATTATCATCCTTCTTCCTCCATAAATTACCAACTCGAAGATAGTGCAGTACAAACCAAACTTGGCACAATAAACAATATACCACAAAACAATCTAAACTAGCTTGACAAGGCAGGCTAAATCTGGATGTAGTTAAGGGTCAACAGGCAAATTTTGCTAAATGTGGAGTTTAATGGGTAAAAATGAAAGGAAAAGAGGAATGTAAGTACCTCTCTGCATGAGACACCAACCACTAGCCCGAATATATGTAGGCAAACAACAATTAAATTTCATATACGTGCAAATTAGTGAACATGTTATGCAAGGAGTAACTACTCACAATCCTACATGAAACCGGTCACAAATGACACCAGTTTTAAGGCTCTAAATCTTAGAAATTATAAGCAGTATGCCAAAATTTCAGGTTAAGTCTATTCGTTTAGCTAAATTTTAACATTAACTCGTAGATATGCAAAAGACAATGCTAAAGATATTAATTTATACAAGGCTTAAGCAAAACGACAAATAATAGTGCAATTTCATCATTGAAATCCATCATTCCGACTCAACCTATATGCAAAAGTAAACGTGAAATTTTTTGAATTTTTTGAATTTTCTAATTTTTATTAGATTTTTGAATTTTATAAAAATAAACAACAATCCATACAGAAACTAAACGTGATAACAGAAATGCAATAAAAACATAAATGCAGTCACATATATGGATGCATAACCTCCCCAAAACAAACCGTACAATGCCCTCATTGTACTCAAAATAGGGAAGGAAAATGCAAACTAAAAAGGAGAGAGTGGAGATGCGGAGAACTCACAAGAATACGCGAAGTAGGGACCTCCTCAAACCAGCCAGCAACATGGGAGGTCGCTAATAGCTCCAGAACAGCATCACAAGAAGCGAATCAAAATGAATCTACTCGATCGAGAGGGCAAATTACTCGATCGAGTAGAATGGGCTACAAAAATGTTCGATCCAACGAAGGAAGTAAAGCACTCGATCGAGAAGACCAATTATTAAACAAACCATAAAAACTAAAATGTTCGAAAAACAACTAAAATGCTTAAACTCCGGGTTGCCTCCAGGATAGCGCTAGTTTCAGACAGGTCCCAGCACGACCATCTTTTCTTCCTCCAGTTGCTCGAATTAGTCACAATCAAAGAAACTCAAAGCTCTTAGCAAAAGATCATAAATCTGCGTATGTGCTACACAAGAGCATAGTAGCACCAAAATAGAAAAGGAGCATATGAAAGCAAACTAAAGTGTCGTCTCAGCCTAAAAAATTTCCGATGACAAATATGGTGAAACTTTATAAACTCATTTGTCCAAATGGGAGAGGGTAGAGCATCAAAACAGAAAGCAGAAGTCGCATGAGGTAGTTTACTATCAGTCATAACAATAATAAAAAAAATTATCAATATCTACCTCAGGTCGTTCGCTCCTAACGTCGGAATCATTGGCAAAAGAGTATATTACCTCTACCGTGCTAGGAACAGTCACTGACTCAGCTACCTTCTCATTTCCCTCCTTTGTGGGTCCTATCCCATATATAGCAGCCTCTAAAGCATCCAGCTCGGCTTTGAAAAGGGGAGATTCACCATAACCATTGTCTTCGTTCGTATCGTCATCCGAAATAGGATAAAATGACGAATCAGCACTGTTCATGGTCAGAGCACTCGATCGAGCAAGAATAATATTCGATCGAGGAGTTTCTTCATACAATTCACTAGATCGAACAAGGTAGGATGTTCGATCGAGGTCCTCTTCCTCAGCATTACTCGATCGAACAGTGTGGGGTGTTGGATCTAGGTCTTCCTCATACAAACCGTTCGATCGAGTGGTAAGTTCTGCTCGATCGAATTCCTCCTCATAGAATTTACTCGATCGAACAAGGCGGGTCGTTCAATCAAGTGTTTGATGCTAAACCATAGTGAGGTGCTTTAGAAATGCTTCATTTTCAATAGCTTCTTCAATTTCTGAGTCGTACAAATCTTCATCATTAATAGGCAGCTCAGGTCCTTCAAAGGAAGGACCGCTCTCGGTAAAAATAGCAAGTACCTCCTCTGAATGCCTATAGTCCATCTCGGCAGCTAATTGAGCTATTTTAGATTCAAATAGCTTGACACGAGCTTCCCTAGCTTTATCAGATTCTTGCATTAGAAGTGCAAGTGCCTTCACCAAGGACTTCAATTCAGCAACCTCTTCATTCTCTTTAACGGGAGGAAGGGTTTGTTGTTGCGGGGGGCAGATAAACGGAGACTTCTGATAGCCTCGTTGCTGAAGCGGATATGGTGGGACATATGCAAATGAATGAGTAGCTTGCCTACGCTGCCTAAAGGCATAGACTTCGTCGCTCCCCGCTAGACAGATAACATCATTATGCCCTGTAGCACCACATCTCTCACAGTAAACCACCTGCTGCGCCATAGGATGGACATAGGCGGAAGATCAAAGGTACTCAATCATTCCCTTTGGTGATCTTTTAACACGAACTGTCCAGGTAGGACCTGTAGGGCCTATCAAAACAACTAGAGAAAAAGATGAGAACTGCCTCAAGGAATAAATCCCTTGAGGCTAAAGACAGACAAAAATAAATAAGTAAATAAAATAGTTGCCTCCCCGACAACGGCGCCAAAATTTGATACCGTCGTTTTAGTATCAAAAATAAATACCTAAGTACTACTAACAGAAGTCAGCGGTAAGTAGGGTCGATCTCCACAGGGAGGCAGTCACTATCTAATTGTTATTCCATTCTATCTAATGTCACTAAACTGGGAGTTTTGTTGATTTTTTGTCTAAACTGACTAACTAAAGCAGAGAAAAGAATAAAAGAGATTAACAAAAAAGAGAGAGAACTAGGATTGTCGAGTCACCAATGAATGTCAGATAATTGCAGCTAAGGTCACAGATCGGTCACTTGTATCGGTCTAAGGGGCAACAAATATCTCCTTCCGGTCTTAATTCACCCTAAAACACTATTAGCTTAGCTTCCGCCCTCACTAAAGCATCCTAATGTTCACTGAAGGTCTTACCCATTCCAATCTTCCGATCCATGTCAAGGTTTAATAAGATTAATTATCTAATTGCGTCGACTAAAGTAGACTAGAAAAATTAATTTCACTGATTAACAACAAAGAGATGATTTTAGCAACAGATCTGCAAACCTAATTAGCAACTAACATCAACTCATTAAACCCCCTAAATCCTAGCAGGAGAATTAGCTACGCATAATAATGAATAAAGTAAAAGAGAAGGATGAAGCAAGAACAAACATAATGAAAGAAATAAGGAAGAGAAATAACTTAAAAGAGAGAAAAGGAGTTACAAAGAATAAGATCCGAGAGGAAGAGCAAAATAACGTCTGAACAATGCTTAATGAATGATCAGCCCCTTAAAACCTAATTATGTCTCTCCTTATATAGGGGAGATATTTATTTGACCTAAGATATTAAAATACGGAATAAAATCACCCGTCTAAACAGCTAAACACTCGATCGAACACTTTCATATCACTCGATCGAACAAATCTAAGCTAAAACCTCTCGATCGAGGAATTTAGGTACTCAATCGAACACTATAAAAAAGAGGGCATTCGATCGAAGACAATAACTACTCGATCGAACAAGATAGTACTCGATCGAGTACTTTCCAGCGCACAATTCCTACTTCGCGCACTGAACTTCAAACGACTGCCATTTCTTTGTTACTTGGGCAAATAGAGCGTTCAAGGTGGCGTTAGAAATATAAGAGGACAAACTTTCATCTCCATTTGGAATTACTTGAAAATCAGTTGTATAACTAGAGATATGTCTCTTCAAAGTAGGCACTAGCGATATGAACTTCTTCCTTTGCTCACCTAGCTATCTTACTTCTTTGCGTATCTCAAAATAGTAGTCTCCAAGCTTCGACTCAACTCATCTACTAAATGCATGCATAGGGACATGTTTTAAGCTTGATTCTGCTTCTCTTTGGTTCATTCCTGCAAATAAGACAAGAGAAAGCAAAGTAGACAATTCGGGGGACATTTGTAGCTAAACACTACTAAATATGCATAAAGATGCACGCAAATATGGTACAATAAGTCTATATAAAATTCACACATCAGCATCATTATAGCGCTTTGTAGGCCATCTTCATCAATTGCATGAATTTTTCCATCGTCAAGAGAGATGAGATGAGAACAGTCTAGGAAAGATTTCTAACTGTGTCCAATAGGGTTTTCAGGATGGTTGTTCTTGTCGTTTGCTGAGGGAGGTAGTGGTAATTTTCCCTTTTCGATCATATCAAGGATGGCGCCATTTAGGGGGAGACACATTTCAATGTCATGTCCGCGACCTTGTTGATATTGACAAAACAAATTTTCGTCCGACCTATGTCCTCGATTTTTTTTGGTAGAGGGTCCGGAGTTGGACCAATCGGTTTGAGCTTTCCTTGGGAGATTAGCCTTTCCAAGGCTGTGGCATAAGTCATACCCAAATCAGGGAAGGACCTATGAAGTCGTCTAGTTTCGTTTGGTGGTGTTCCCAGGGGATTTGCTTTAGTGGTTTTGGTAGCCCTCCAACTAGGGTTGGTTTTATCGTTTGCCAAGTAGTCGGCTTTCATAGAGCTTAACCCTTTGCTCAGTATCAGAAGAGGAAAAATTCCTGATTATCATTTTATCCTCAACTTAAGAGAGACGAGTGCTCAAGTTTTCCACGGTAGATAGGAGTCGAAGGACCATGTTGTTGGTTTCAGCAGAAGTCATAGCGGATGCAGATTGATAGGCTTCTTGAGTTTCTTGTTGACGATCGATGGCACCCAAAACATTCCTAATTGACATAACGATAGGCGTTATAACCTGTCTTGGCAAGGGATTACATAAACAAAGGCGAGTACGACACATATATACAAAGGCAGTTTTGTTATGGAGACGCGACGGTGTGACTAGGTTATGAGTTCATTAAAGATCGTGAATGACCTCTAGTGTTTGAACTCTGGGTGTAAGATGTTGAATTTAGACTCGAGTGTCCACTTGGGCATAGTGATGCCTAGACAGACGACTTCTGACGAGATTTAGAAGTTTGTTGCTAGCGTGACGCTGTTGGACGAGACATGTACACAAACATGACCTTTGACCCATAATGTAGAGGAAAGACGGGTTTAATACCGGAGAGGTTTTGACTCAGCTAACGCCATTGAAGATGTCTCGACAGTTAGGCGACACGACCTAGACCAGAAGGTAGGTACAAACTTCGGTGGAGATTCGACGTTATCGAGACGACTTGACTTGAAATCGATTGGACTTCAGTCGACTCGAGGCTGAATCAGAAAGGTGGACTGAAGTTTTCGAAAAAAAAGAAAGTTTCAAAAAGATTCATTTATCATTTTATGGACGGCTTTCGAAGAGTAGGGATCTTTAGAATGTCGGCCAGTTGAAAGGGTTGTCTTAGGTTTGTTTTCAAAAGACGGTTTGAGTTTAAATTGCGGCGGCTCTGAAAATAATGTGTTGTTTCTAAAGATGGTTTTTGAAATTCCAAATAACGGATTTGAAAATCGAGAATTGAGGAATTTGGAATCGTCATCACAATAGCCATGAACACGGTTAAATTTGTTTTCAAAGAATTTAAAATTGGGTTGAAAATTTGAAAACGGTTAAATTTGTTTTCAAAGATTTAGTTTTGATTTGAAATCTGAAAACGATTAAATTGGTTTTCAAAGATTTGATTTTGAATTAAAATTTGCAAAACAGTTAAATTTGTTTTCAAATGATTTGAAATTGGATTTGAAAACGGTTTGTTTTCAAAGATTTGATTTTGAATTTGAAATTAAAAATGCTTAAATTTGTTTTCAAATGATTTGAAATTAGGGAATTGAAAACGGTTAAGTTTGTTTTCAAAGACTTGATTTTGAATTGAAATTTTAAAACCGTTAATTTTGTTTTCAAATGATTTGAAATTGAAAATTATGATAATTGAAATCGTCATTATAACGGCTTAGAAAAGCCAAATTTAATTTCGAAAACGAGATTTGAAATTTGGAAAGTTACGCGGGTTGAAATCGTCATTACGACGGTTTGAAAAACGTTTTTGTTTGAAAACCGATTTCGAATTTTGAAAATTCGAGGGTAGAATTCATCATTACGTTGGCGTAAAAGGGCGCTTTGAGAATACAATCGTCGGCGACAGACCGACGTTTGAAATAGCCATTATGACGACGTAAAAGGGTATTTTGAAATGGTTTGTGAAAACCAAGGTTTGAAATCGTCATTACAACGGCATGAAGAGGTGCATTTGAAATGGTTATAAAAACCGGATTTTGAAATAGACATTATAACGACATAAAAAGGTGCTTAAAAACGGTTGTAAAAACCGGGTTTTGAATTTGCCATTACGATGACGTAAAAAGGTGTGCAAAGGTCGGCAGAAGACCGAGGTTTGAAACGGCCATTATAACGGCGCGAAATGTGTTTTTGAAACGGTTGTAGAAAACCGATTTTGAAATTCGTCATTAGGAGGACATAAAAAGGGTCTGCAACGGTCGGCGAAAGACCGAGGTTTGAAACGGCCATTATAACGGTGCAAAAAGGTGTTTTTGAAAGTTTGAAAATGACACGGAATGACTTATTGTAACACCCCCATTTATTCGGGAGCCTTTAGCTAGACATTCCCAAGTAAATGAGAGCGTTACCATCTCGGTTTCCCAAGGTAGTAGATAACAAAGTCCAACTCACGAAAGTACTTTAAATAAAAACTTTAATGATTACATAAGTTTTACAATTTTAATCAACTAAAACTTAATAGAAAAATAAATACAACTCGCAGCGGAAATTAAATAAGTGATAGAACTATATATGTGATCTAGACTTCATCTACGGTTCCAAGTTTGGCTCTCATACCATGCTCCCAAGTCAGCTAATCTTTGGTACCTGTCAAATCTGCTCCCCATAAAACGGTTCACCGCAGGTGTTCACGAATACACTGTCAACCACGAGGTTGAGTAGGAATAACCAACAACAAGTCAAAGTGAAATGTTATGATATATAATGACAATACAACTGAGCTCATCACCCGAAACACCCATTCATCCCGCCAATCCCTGGCCCGGGGTATCCATCATTCCAACCGAAGTTGAAGTATCCATCATCCCAACCGAAGTTGAGGTATCCACCATCCCAGTATAAAACTGAGGTATCCACCATCCCAGTATAAAACTGAGGTATCCAACAATTACGATATATAGCAATAACAATACAATAACAATAACCCATCTCAACACGAGGCTGAGGTATCCACTCAAAGATATGTAATACTAACAATAACCATAACTCGTCCCAGACCAAATCTGAGGTATCCAATAAACAATATGAATAAACCAATAACCAAAATATAATTCCATGACATATAATTCACATCCGACAATTCATCCAATGGCAATTATCCACACAGTTTCACAATTCCTCTTATCAAATAAATAGCAAGACAGGTTAGGTAGTTATCCTACCTGGCAAGCAAATACTCCAATTACGCACTCTAATTATGCAATCCAATCAACAAATAAAGTTCCTCAATAAAACCGTCACCTAATACAAATAATAATTATAATTACTAATTATTCTAATTACATGAAATATAAACAATTGAACTAATTTTGTATCTACTTATTCATTGATTATAATAATTATATTAGTACGTAAATTAACAATATATGTATTATTAATAATTAATAGACTAACTATTTAGTCCTCTTAAATCCACCATTAAAAGTCTTCTTAACCAAGTCAATACTACAACCCTGCCTATCACTCATGAATTCATGATCATCATTCATCAAACATTCCCTTCCCATAACACGATTTGAACCGTGTTCTACTACCCACAAACACTCCCCCTCTACACCATTCCTCACGGCAACCACTAGAAGCCCCACGCCACCATGAACCACCACTACACCAACCACCCAGCCACGCACCAACAACCAGCAGCAACACCCTACACGGCTGTCCTATTCACGCCTAGCAACAACAACAACAAACACCACCAATACCGAAAACCCGACTTATACCAACGTTTAAACTACTACCACTTACGACCACCACAACTAACACAGACAGCCACCACTACTGAACTCCAGCTCTACCGTCTTCCACCACCACCTGCTGCCCAGCCACAGCCCAAACACCAGCTTCCTCACCACACACGACCTCCCAAACTACGCCATAGCTACTACTCCACGACGCCAACAACAACACCAACTACAATTTATATACTCGGTTTAACCACCAAGTAACCACCACCATCAGCCAACCCATCCACCACGAACCACCAGCCAAGGGTCGTGGTCAATTCAGTCAAGGTATGGGTTTATAATCCCCTATATGTACACGGTTTAAAACTACAACAACAACTAACACCACAGTCGGTCAAACCACCGCATAAACCACCACCTAAAACCACCCTAGTGCTACCCCTAGGGTCAACCCACCACCCACGCTCCATGCCCCCAGGTCTGGTCTCGAGTTATGCACGGTGGGGGTCGCAAACACGCAATTTCCGTCTGACACAACCACTCTAAACACCCACGAAAAACCCGACCACTACCCCTAACCAAGCGGTCAACGGTGGTCAAACATAATGTCCGGTCACTCCCCAGTGTTCCACGGTCACAACGGTACTTACGGCCTGATCTATGGTGGTCTAGATTACAAGTTATAGCATAGCAAAGAGTATACATAAGACGGTCTGAAATATTACCTTGAGGCGATAATGAATTAATTCCTTTGTTGTTCTCTTCCTTAATTTTATTCTTCTTTCTTTTAGATCTCTTCCTTCTTCATTTATGAATTATTTTCAGATTTATTATGGTATTTATAGGGTAAGATTAAAGAGTATGTGAGGTCAATTAGGAAACTTATTATAATTACCTTTTTATAATTATTATAGGAATTACCATTATAAATTATATTATTATTATTATTATTATTATTATTATTATTATTATTATTATAAAATGCGCGCAGCTTTCATTATAATAAAAGTAAAAGGTTTACATGAAATTGGTGGGGAGCCGAGAAACAATCTGGGCTCCCACACCCTTAGCAATAGTAAAGCTAATACGAGTAAAAATGTAAGCGGCTACCCGAGCCCCAGCATCCTGAGATACCGAGAATTTCTGGATCCGCTTGAGCAAGGCAACAGCATCCGAACTCAACTCCCCAAGTGAAGAGAAAGAGAAAGGTAGGAAACCATAACCCGCTACCGCGCACAAATCCCCATACTTAGCACACTTTTCGCCGAGCAAAGATCGGCGACAACCCGGCCCGGCACAAAATCCGCCAACCCAGTCTGAGTCAAAGGTGAAGAACCTGTCAGGTCGACGCACACATCACGTCCTCTGTCCCAAGAATAAAGCAATAGATCCGCAGGACGAAGAGAGCCACCATGCCCATCAACCAAACCGATATCAACCTCCTTCCCCGCAGAAATACCAGATCTATAGCAGATATTATTATTATTATTATTATTATTATTATTATTATTATTATTATTATTATTATTATTATTATTATTATTATTATTATTATTATTATTATTATTATTATTATTATTATTATTATTATTATTATTATTATTATTATTATTATTATTATTATTATTATCATATATTACTAGTCTTACCATAACTAGAATTTCCACCAATTATCTTATTATTGCCATAACATTATTATTATGATAATTATTGATATAATTATTATTTCCATATTATTTATTATTAATTCCTGATACAAATCCCGATCACATCCATATTATAATACTAAATTTCAATCCACCAAAATATGGCACACGGCCCAAGGTCCAATTATTAGCTAAACCCAATTCCCGACTTGCTTACTTCATCTATTATTTAATTAACGTCTTATTTATAATTGTTATTAGAAATGTCATTTAATCACTTATTAAATTACATAAATTATTCTTATAAATTATTATTTAAATGCGGGGTATTACACTTATGATCACAAAACACATAAGCACTCACAGTTCATTATATTATGCATAATGCTCTGATACCACTTTGTAACACCCCCATTTATTCGGGAGCCTTTAGCTAGACATTCCCAAGTAAATGACAGCGTTACCATCTCGGTTTCCCAAGGTAGTAGATAACAAAGTCCAACTCACCAAAGTACTTTAAATAAAGACTTTAATGATTACATAAGTTTTACAATTTTAATCAACTAACACTTAATACAAAAATAAATACAACTCGCAGCGGAAATTAAATAAGTGATATAACTATATATGTGATCTAGACTTCATCTACGGTTCCAAGTTTGGCTCTCATCCCATGCTCCCAAGTCAGCTAATCTTTGGTACCTGTCAAATCTGCTCCCCATAAAACGGTTCACCGCAGGTGTTCACGAATACATTGTCAACCACGAGGTTGACTAGGAATAACCAACAACAAGTCAAAGTGAAATGTTATGATATATAATGCCAATACAACTGAGCTCATCACCCGAAACACCCATTCATCCCGCCAATCCCTGGCCCGGGGTATCCATCATTCCAACCGAAGTTGAAGTATCCATCATCCCAACCGAAGTTGGAGTATCCACCGTCCCAGTATAAAACTGAGGTATCCACCATCCCAGTATAAAACTGAGGTATCCAACAATTACGATATATAGCAATAACAATACTAACAATAACACGAGGCTGAGGTATCCACTCAAAGATATGTAATACTAACAATAACCATAACTCGTCCCAGACCAAATCTGAGGTATCCAATAAATAATATGAATAAACCAATAACCAAAATATAATTCCATGACATATAATTCACATCCGACAATTCATCCAATGGCAATTATCCACACAGTTTCACAATTCCTCTTATCAAATAAATAGAAAGACAGGTTGGGTAGTTATCCTACCTAGCAAGCAAATACTCCAATTACGCACTCCAATTATGCAATCCAATCTACAAATAAAGTTCCTCAATAAAACCGTCACCTAATACAAATAATAATTATAATTACTAATTATTCTAATTACATGAAATATAAACAATTGAACTAATTTTGTATCTACTTATTCATTGATTATAATAATTATATTATTACGTAAATTAGCAATATATGTATTATTAATAATTAATAGACTAAGTATTTAGTCCTCTTAAATCCACCATTAAAAGTCTTCTTAACCAAGTCAATACTACAAACCTGCCTATCACTCATGAATTCATGATCATCATTCATCAAACATTCCCTTCCCATAACACGATTTGAACCATGTTCTACTACCCACAAACACTCCCCCTCTACACCATTCCTCACGGCAACCACTAGAAGTCCCACGCCACCGTGAACCACCACTACACCGACCACCCAGCCACGCACCAATAACCAGCAGCAACACCCTACACGGCTGTCTTATTCACGCCTAGCAACAACAACAACAACAAACACCACCAATAACGAAAACCCGACTTATACCAACGTTTAAACTACTACCACTTACGACCACCACAACTAACACAGACAGCCACCACTACTAAACTCCAGCTCTACCATCTTCCACCACCACCTGCTGCCCAGCCACAGCCCAAACACCAGCTTCCTCAACACACACGACCTCCCAAACTACGCCCTAGCTACTACTCCACGACGCCAACAACAACACCAACTACAATTTATATACTCGGTTTAACCACCATGTAACCACCACCATCAGCCAACCCATCCACCACGAACCACCAGCCAAGGGTCGTGGTCAATTCAGTCAAGGTGTGGGTTTATAATCCCCTATATGTACACGGTTTCAAACTACAACAGCAACTAACACCACAGTCGGTCAAACCACCGCATAAACCACCACCTAAAACCACCCTAGTGCTACCTCTAGGGTCAACCCACCACCCACGCTCCATGCCCCCAGGTCTGGTCTCGAGTTATGCACGGTGGGGGTCCCAAACACGCAATTTCCGTCTGACACAACCACTCTAAACACCCACGAAAAACCCGACCACTACCCCTACCCTAGCGGTCAACGGTGGTCAAACATAATGTCCGGTCACTCCCCAGTGTTCCACGGTCACAACGGTACTTACTACCTGATCTATGGTAGTCTAGATTACAAGTTATAGCATAGCAAAGAGTATACATAAGACGGTCTGAAATATTACCTTGAGGCGATAATGAATTAATTCCTTTGTTGTTCTCTTCCTTAATTTTATTCTTCTTTCTTTTAGATCTCTTCCTTCTTCTTTTATGAATTATTTTCAGATTTAGTATGGTATTTATAGGGTAAGATTAAAGAGTATGTGAGGTCAATTAGGAAACTTATTATAATTACCTTTTAATAATAATTATAGGAATTACCATTATAAATTATATTATTATTATTACTATTATTATTATTATCATATTTACTAGTATTACCATAACTAGAATTTCCACCAATTATCTTATTATTGCCATAACATTATTATTATGATAATTATTGATATAATTATTATTTCCATATTATTTATTATTAATTCCCGATACAAATCTCGGTCACATCCATATTATAATACTAAATTTCGATCCACCAAAATATGGCACACGGCCAAAGGTCCAATTATTAGCTAAACCCAATTCCCGACTTGCTTACTTCATTTATTATTTAATTAACGTCTTATTTATAATTGTTATTAGAAATGTCATTTAATCACTTATTAAATTACATAAATTATTCTTATAAATTATTATTTAAATGCGGGGTATTACACTTATGATCACAAAACACATAAGCACTCACAGTTCATTATATTATGCATAATGCTGACATGGGTTTTGGCTTAATAAGGGTGGTTACACACCAAGCGATCAATCCCCGATTTTCGAGAGGGATACCAATCCAAACAAAATGTGTAAGGAGGGTGCCCTAGCCTCGTGCTAGAAAGAAATGAAATCATTTTGATGAAACATAAGCACTCACAGTTCACTAGTGAGGCTAGATCGTTTACTTTGCCTTCGAAGATTTGTCGTTTAAGCGTCCACCGGACCAATTATCTCCTTCCCCTTTCAAAAGAGGCCGAGTATATTATCCGACAACAAAAGGGTGAAATTGAAATGCCCTCCTCTTCCATTGTCACACCACCCTATCCTTTCGAGTACCAAGAGTTCAAGCCCGAAGGTGTTGAAGCAAGAAATGATTATTTGACTCTTCTTATGCAAGAGATGCACAAGCAAGCCTTCGAGGACCGGAAAGATGATTACTTAGCTCAATATCCACCCCTCCTACACTTAGCTAGGCAAGGACTACTTGATCCTTCATGTCCTTTGCCTAGTTGGGCGGATAGAGAAGTCTTCTTTCCGAGTGCATCTAGGGGTGAGCTTCCGGGTGACAATGAGGTTATCGGTAACGAAGAGGTTAATGATAACATTGATGAGGAAGCTAATGAAGAAGGAGAAGAGGATGATGAGTAAGGTGAAGAAGAAGGCGAAGAAGAAATTGAAGAGGGAAGTGGCAATGAGTCCATTTCTAGTGAGGAAAATGATGATAGTGATGATATGATGGAAGATTAGCAAGCTTTGGAGGCTCCTACCCTCTCGAGGTTTGTTCTACTTCTTTCTTTGTTTTAATTATTAATCTTGATCATTGTTGGAGTAGTCCTAGCACCATAGAGGACTCACACCTCGGTCCCATTGAGGTGTTCTCATTTTATTGTTCCCATCTTAAAAAATCCAAAATGACAAATTAGTTTCATGCATTGCATAGTGTGTCCATGAACTACACCCATCCTTAGGACATTAGCAATAATGTCTAACTCGGTTTGGGGAAGTTAATGCATACACAACGGAAGGTAATCTAAATTATCCTCTCCGTCATAAACAAAAAAATCATGCATCATGTAGTGTAGATTAGTGTAGCTTGCATTTAGTGTAGAAATCATGCATCATGTTTGCATAATTTCCCATCATTTTGGCCATTGAGGACAATGCCCATATTAGTGTGGGGATGGGGAATTCTAACTTAACTTTTATTCAAAAATCCAAAAAAATTGAAAAATTTCGAAAAACCATAAAATTTGAAAATTGAAAAACCAAAAACAAGTTTTTTTCCTTT
This sequence comes from Silene latifolia, assembly GCF_048544455.1. Classification (NCBI taxonomy): domain Eukaryota; kingdom Viridiplantae; phylum Streptophyta; class Magnoliopsida; order Caryophyllales; family Caryophyllaceae; genus Silene; species Silene latifolia. Next base: position 56,771,380 of record NC_133536.1, read on the forward strand.
GTAGTGTACTCTTGTATATATTGTATATATTGTGTTTGTTCTATCCTTGTTCACATTGATCGACTACGCCACATCCGAGACATGAGGATCATGAAAACCGCATGGTATGATCTTTCCAATCTCCTTTTTCCTCTTTATGTTAATGACTATGTGGCTTTAGTTTGATTGATGCGGTATAACAATGTGAACTTAGGACTTGCATTTAGTTTACATGTCATATTAGTTGGTAGAATCACTTGCATTAGGATGTATATAATAGTTGCATCATGGCATATAGTTGCATTTAGATGAAAAGTTTTGAAAAGTGCCTAATTGAGAACTTTAACAAGAGCAACTAAGCCATTACAAATACTTTTTCAACTTAAGACTTTGCCTACTAGAATGGTTGTAAAACACCCTAGATTGTGTCATACTAGTGTCTTTTGACCCATGACCCAAAGCCTAGTCAAGGGTTTGCATGTGAGTCACCTATCCAACCCCGTGATGTGATGTGGACTTGGTTAACTTGTCTAGGTGACCTTGATTGACCTTGTGGTAAGGCAACCCAAAATACTTTCTATCAATAAGTTTGAAGTGCTCATTTCGAAAATTTTGTTATGTGGAAGTAATTTATTGCTAAGGAAACCTCAAATGTTATGAAATGTTGAAATGTTCAGAAATTTAGTTGTTTTGATGGAGGCGTACCACTTCGATGTGCTTTGGAGAGGGATCCATTGAATTGGGCCCCCACACGGTTTTGAATTCAACCGCCCAGAGACAGAGTGACTATCACCCCGAAAAGCTATTGTCTAGAGGTTAACCGGTTGCCTAATAAGCGTTTAGCGAAAGCAAAGGACACTAGCCCGGAAGGGACAAACCCCATCTTAAATTTTTGAAATGTGAAAGTTAAAAGAGGTCAATTTTTGAATACTAGTCATATCCACCCTTTGTTTATAACGATTTGAGCATTTCATTCCCAAAAAGCCTTTTTGTCAAGCCACTTTGTCAAGCTTGGAACGATCCATGACCTTTACTTTTGTAGAGATTTCGAGACTTGTCATGTCATATGTTACTAGCATCATAGGGATCATCATTCCACCACCATCCGATCGCTCTTGACAAAAGCATTTGGAAATTGAGGACGAAAGTAGTCTAGTTTAACACCATTTGGAGGTGATTTAGTGCCATCCTCTTAGCCTTAGTAATTTGTTGAACTAGTATTTGTGAAGGATTATATGCTCTTAAATTTGTTCCTCTTTAGTGCCTCCGCCACTTGATGAGGAAGTGGCTATTCCTTTTGTAGATGCATCCATTATTTGATTTTGTGTGCTTAATGTTTGGATGTGTCGCCATTTTGGCAAGACCCACCTTACCTTGCAAGAAGGCATCCTACCTCATGGTTGTCTTGTTGTGAGTTGAAGGGGCGGAGTGAGACCCGCTAATTGTCTCATATCGGCTATGTTATTAGGATAGTTTAAATAATGGTCCTAGTCTTTGTCACCTCTTTACTCGGGACGAGCAAAGGTTCGGTTTGGGGATATTTGATGTGACCATAATTAGCGCATATTTAGCCCCCAAATTAGCCTTGTTCCCATGCTTTTTAGTGCATATTTGGGTCATTTATTGTCTTTAGTTCTTTGTTTTGCATATTCTTTGAGATTTTGATCCCTTGGTAGGAAAGGAGTAAGAATCTTGCATTTTCATGGCAAAACGAGACTAAATTGATTGAATTCAATGACCAAGCATGAAGGAGAGACAAGATTAGAAGGCCTTTGTACATATTATAGTAGTTGGGCAATGACGAGAAAGGATCCTTGCATCCCCGAGGAAATCCCCAAGGATTTTATGAAGAAAAGGGAAGAAAAGAAGAAGGAACAAAGCGAGCAAAGAATCCGTGCGGATTGCCCCGAATCCGCCCGTCCTCCACAAAGACAATCCGTGCGTCTTCCTTCAAAGACGCCGGGCAAAGCCCACCGAGAATCCGGCCGTCTTCTCCCAAAGACGCCCGTGCCCAGACCTTGAATCCGCCCGTCCCGAGCCTAAGACGCACGGATTCCAGTCCAGCACAATTTCGTCTTCTTCAAACCTCCGTGAAAGATGCCCTTCCTTCGAAAAATATCGGCGTTTCCCTGCTCAAATCTCAAAAGTGTAATTACTAGTTTAGCCCTTAGTTAACCCTAATGCATCCACCTAATTTCCACTATAAATACCCCATTAGTCTAATTAGAAGAGCATATTCTTCTTATCAATTCTTAGAGTAGTTAATATCAATCAAATCTCTCTTTAGTTTTGTAATCAACAATTAATCAAGTTTTAATACAAGTTTTATTTCCTTAATCTCTCTTTTGTTCATCCTTTATTTGGGTAATTGAATATTATTTGGGTTATTATTGGGAGATTGACAACCTCTCAATCGAGCATCAAGTACTTCTTTTATTCTTGCTTTATTATTGGAATCATTAGTAGGTATAATCCTCTTAACCCCTTTTTAATTATTGTTAATTACTTTCATTTATTCATCATGTTTTACTTTTTTGGTATGATTGACAACCTTGCTAGCATGATCAACATAATAATGAGTGAGTAGTCACCTAGCTAGGGTTAATGGGTAATTAGGGGAAACCAACATGGGAAATGATTCATGCTTAAATTAATATGCTTTCATGGTTTATTTGCTTGCTTGTTTTGATCTCAACTCATGCACATGTTATGTTTGATGAAATGCGAGCCTATGAATCCTTGCATTTTTTACCCATCACCTATCTTTTCAATGAGATTTGTAAGACATAAACCAACTCGAGTCTCATTAGACCATGCATGTTGTTGAGTAGGGAAGACTAAGTCGACTTGTAGGTGTTGTACAATCTAATCGATTCGGCTCCGGGACCAAAACTTTCCTAGGATTGTAAGATATAACCCAACTCAATCCATCACAACAATAATTGGTTGCTTATAATTTGAGAACATGTTTGTATGATCAATTCCCATGATTCCCCTATGACCCCATGACACCCTAGTGTTTTTTATCAATTGTTTACAATCCTTTTAATTCATCTTGCTTGTTTACTTTTATTGCTACTTATTTTAGTGACCTTCTACATCAACCCAAATTGTGACACCTCTAAGACACCACTAGTTTCAATAGAAATCTCATCTCAATTCCCGTCCCTTGGGATCCGACCTTTACTTGCCTCTTTACTAATTGTAGAGTTGTTTGTGAAGCTATAAATTGTGTTTGATTGGATGTGTGACGACCAACTCTTGTCCTATCAATCAGATAGCACATAAGCACTCACAGTTCATTATATTATGCATTATGCTGACACGGGTTTTGGCTTAGAATGGTGGGTTACACACCAAGCGATCAAACCCCGATTTGCGAGAGGGTTACCAATCCAAACAAAATGTGTAAGGAGGGTGCCCTAGCCTCGTGCTCGAAAGTAATGAAAGCACTTTGACGAAACAAAAATGTGTAACGTCAATGGTCGGCTTGACTCAATCGGGATTCGAAACACGGGGATGAGAAAACTCACGCCGAAGAGACGAGCCAATTGGTCGAAAAGGGTTAGGTTGTGGGCCCGGACAAGGAACCCGACCGTGACCGTAATGTTAATCAATGCATTCCAACCAAGACCTCGTTCGAGTCTCACCATCTAGGGATCACAAAGACGTAAGTGTCCTAGTTCTCCCCAGCGGAGTCGCCAATCTGTGGTCATGGGCCACCTGCAAGCCCAGTCGATCTGTGGACGTGCAGCGGTCTTTTGAAAGCCACGCTCGGCGGCGTAAAAATGCCTTCGACCGGATCGTTTTAGATCGGTCGGTTCCGTCTCGGTAAGGGTCTCGAAACGATTAGAGATGTTCGGAGTCGCCACCAAGCATTTGTGGGATGCCTGGAACCCGTTCGAATTCCACTTTATACCTCGGTCAAATCGAAGCACAAAGCAGCGTTTTGACATAGGTACTAAAGATAAGGAAATCGTCCCTCTTTAGCATCCTATCTCTAGAATGACTCTCGTACGCCCTGGATAAGGTCGTCCACTATCCAAAGTTTCTGAGTAAGAGGTGAAGGTATGTATTGGGAAGCCCTTTAATCAGACACCAAATCCCGCCCGCGTTTAGCGGCCTTTACTGATCGATCTTCGTTGGTTGAATGCAAAGGTTGATAAAACGGTTTAAATGCATGAATGCGCATCCAATGATTTAAACCTAACATGTGAGAGCTTTCTAAGTCGGTTGATTTAATCCACGTATCAAGTATAAGATGTCGAGTTGGATTAATGATATATTTGCATGCAAGACGGAAATTAAACATCCATTTACCGTATTAGGTTTAGGGTGCATAACATGATCCATTTGTCTTAGTAAGGCATTTTGCAAATATGGTTTGAATAATTGAACAGTCATCTGATCCGTCCTATATCCGGGTCAACCGGAGTCAAGATCGTCCTAGACTGATGCTGGAGGGGAATAGGCCCTGTACCAGACGGCTATAAGAGGCGCGAGCCAGCCGGCGGTGTAAGGGGCCTCCCTCTGGTTTTGAAAATGAGAAAGAAAAGGCCTGCTTGAGGCGCGGGTTAGCCAACGGTTGCATGCCGTGTTCTGACTGTTTAGAAAACGTGTTAAAACGTGTTAAAAATGGGCTTTTGAACCCGGTTTGGTTTTGAAAGGGTCGTTTAGACCGCATTTGTTGATTTGAAGGACTAGACCCGAATAATCATCATTATTTTATAATATTCGGTGTCGGGTCCGATTTGGCAAACTTAACATGAATAGTTTTGAAAATGATTATGGACTAATTGTTTTAAGTCCATTTTGAATGTAATTAGTCGATACTCATCATCGTACCCGGGTTAAAATCCGGCATGGTATGTAGAACCAAGGATGATTTTGTGTTGGTGACTAATATGTTGTTTGAAAATGTAAAGAAATGAAATAAAAGGCTTTAAAATACCTTTTAAATGTCATTAACCAAATATTACCACCGAAACACGGATTTAACCGTCATGGTATGAAGAACCAAGGGTGAAAAATGCTTTGTGGTTAAAACATGTGAAATGAAACAAAAAGGTTTCGAAAATACTTGAAATGGTAAGAACCGATTACAAATATGAAAAATGGATTGAGGGAAATGACGAGAACAAACACGGTTGATCTCTGGTCTGAGCACCTCATTTAGGCGCGAGCCAGTCGGCAACCTAAGGGGCTTCTGCCTCAGACCAAAAACCAGTTTTGGCTCGTTTATTTAATTTTTTGGTTCATGTTATGCATGTTTTAGCATGTTAAAGTCATGAAACAAATGAAAACATAATAAAAGAGGATTTTTACACCCTCATACTTACATGTTTGGTTCTGGCGAGTGACCGACGTAAGTGTAACAACTCGTTTGATCGGAAAAAACTCGGTTTAAAACCGTTTTGGTAAGTAAAGAGCGTTTTAAAAGTTTAGTGATGGTGTAGTGGTCAAAGTGGTCGGACAAGTGATTTAATGCACGATGACGGTACCAAAAAATGTGTAAGGCTCGTGTTTACGATCGGTGGGTCGTAAACACGCGTCGGATTGTGACTTAAGAAGTCGAGTCGAGAATTTTAAGGGAGAAAAGAGGGGGCGGACACTCGCGTGAGTCTCAAATGGGTGGCATTTGAGGGGTATTTATAGGAGAATGAGTGGTTGTTTGAGTTTTGAGCGACGTGGCCACCTGGGCTGCTCAAAGAGGCGCGAGCCACGTCGCGGCACTTCGAGTCGTGTTGTCACTATCACAACAAACGCAATCATGATTTGTTCTATCCTAGGTTTTGTAGTCACATGTTTGGTACTTGACCAACATGAATCCGGGAAAACTTAAGGTAGAAGGCTTGAGATATTTTTGGTTTTTGTGATTGACTCGGTTTGACTCGTTGTTGGAGTCGGGATTTTGAATTTTCGAGTCGGTTTTTGGTCCGGTGTCGGTTTTGACTCTAGTTAGTGTCGTCGCGACCCCGTCGTCGTGCATTAAACACTCCAGGTATTTTTGAAATGTTTTGAAATATTTTGTTTTCGAAATCGTTTTAAGTTTTCCGACGTAAAGTTGTACACAAACTGTCGATCAAACGCTGCGATCCCAAAACATGTTGTAGTCCGATAATCATCGGGTATTTGTTGGAGTCTCAGCAGATATTGGGTATCTACACAATCCAAGCCAAATCCGCGAGCTATCCATATGGTTACCTACTAAACAACTGCTTACCATCCCCAAATGGATCACCACAGTTTTTGATAAGGTTATTTTAAGTCGTTTGTCTTAGTCAACATAAATCCTATACTACTACTAACAAGATAGCTAGCGGTAAGTCAAGGTCGAATCCATAGGGAGGCTAGTTAATTTATCTAGTTTGTTTATATCTAATTTTGTCTTAAAGTAATAATTTTGGGGGTTTGTTGATTTGATATCTAACAACTAATTGCAAGTAAATAAAAGATGAATAGCAATAATATTAAAGAGTCTAGGGATTCGAGTTCACTAGGTAGTTATCGAAGGGTAGGATTTAATTCATTGATTGAGCAATTTATATTGTTGAAAGTCATATGATCAGTCGATTCAATATTCCTTTTAGATCTAATTTAACATGCGATTGCTATCATTAAATTATCTCTATTCAATTATCATGGCATATACTAGTCTTAAACTGATCGGTGAAAATCCTATGTTATGCAAGAGTAAATTAACCATTTTTTATCAGCAATCAATTAACTAGAAGTAAAATGATAATTAAACAACAATATAAAGCAATTTAACAATCAATTCATAATAACCCCTTTTCTAATAACCTAGATCCCCTTTCACCCTAGATGATAAACTTAGCTACTCATGATGATAACAATAACAACAATAATTGATGAAGACATAATCAAAGACAATAAATAAGAACAAAGAAATAATAGCATGAACTAAATTAATAATTAACGAGGAAAGAATAAGAACAATACCGTAAATAGCTAGATCCGGAAATAAGAACAATAATTAAACTAAACTAAGTATTTGAGAGAGTTTTCTAAGGTAGCTATACAAAACTACGGAATTAAAAGCGTCCTTAACCTATGATACAAGTTTTGATATTTATAGTAAAACATAACCGACTTAAGGAATTTGCGGAAAATATGGAATTGAAGGTTCCTCGATCGAGCCCTTGGTGCAATCGATCGAGCATGCTAGTTCCTCGATCGAGCCCCATTGTACTCGATCGAGGCATCACTTGTCTTCAGCTCTTTTCTTCGTGTTTTATTCTTAACTTCTCTTCCTTCATTCTTATGGATTTCCGTGCCGTGCTTCGTGTGTTCCTTCATGCCTACTTCCGCGATGCCCATTTCATTGCTTTGGTCCTCAAATTGATCATTCCTACGTTAAACATCAAAAGGCGGAAGTATCAACGTTCTAATATAAAAGGCATGTAAATAATATAATTTAACACGAAAACCGTATCAAAAATAGTTAAGGGGAGGCAAAATATGTATATAATTATGACACATCAAACTCCCCCAAACCATCTCTTTGCTTGTCCTCAAGCAAAGCATCACACATTAGATAAGACAAACATACAAATTGCAAATAAATAACTCTGAACTAATGTTTAATGCATACAAATCCCAAGCTAAACATATCTTTAACAAAGCAATGACCAAAGTGTACCAATAAAACAAATTCAAAGGTACGGGAAATAGAAAACGTAGCTCAAGTCTCAAGTCACCATACTATAGATAAATGCCAAATACCTTTCGATCTTGCAAGACAAATTAGTCGGATTCTTGCGGATTTCACTCATGCACTCATAAGTATGTATATAAGGGTGAGTTTTATGTGAAGATGGAAAGAAGTAGAAACACTCACTAAACTTATGAAATATGCATGCAATTTAATGTGATAGAGATTTCCCCAACTAATATGCAATCACAATCTATAGACAAAAGTACATGTATCAAGGACAATAAGGTTGGCAAATGGGTTAAAGGGATAAAAATTGTTTGTGATAAAGCACCTAATGGAAATGTGGAGCTAAGACGGTAGTCGCAGCGCTAACCAAAACCAAATCATAAAATAACAAATGAACCCAACTTAGAGAAATGATCTCAACTTTACAACATATGAGAGCTAATAAATTAATCTCTAATTATGCATTAGACTCTAACAACCATCCTTTTGATCTTTGACAAAACCAAATGAAGCAATCTCTTTTCCTTTCTTTTCTTCTTTTTCTATATTTTTTTTGAGTTTTCTTTCTTTTTTTTTTTCTTTTTCTTTTGCTTCATATTTTTTTTCTTTTTTCCAACACAAGGATACAACACAATTGCTAAATAATTATCTTGCTATACCCACCTGACAACAATAAGTCCCAACCCAACCATAATAGCAAAATAAACATGATAAACAAGCAACTGCGACTGTCCTCAAAAGGTAGGCAAATTCTAGATTGTAGCTAATAGGATGCATTTTAAGATTGGCTACAAGGGTTCAAACGGGCTAACAAAAAGGATAATTGTAAGGCTTATTTGAACGGTAAGAACCGCCTATCCACATGTACTTAGTCAAATAAAAGCAATAAAAATATCAAGAAATCAATGTCACACTTATGCAGATTCATATTACATATTCCACAAGGAGAAACCACACTCAAGCCTAATTGACAATGAGACCAGTTTATTGATGTTCCTGGCCTAGGAAGCTCTATTGATCTCAGAATTTAAGTAGTTTACCAACATAATTGTGTCAAATCTAATCAATATTAGGCATGTCAATATGGTTAAGACTTGAATTATGAGCTTTGTTTTCATGGCTAACGAGTCAAAACAATGCACATGAACAACTAAATGGGATTCAAATGCAAAATCAAAGCAATTTAACATCATTGTTATTAAATTCACCAAGACTCAACTCAAAATAAAGGAAAAACATGTTTTTGTATTTTATAATTTTTTTTATTTTTATGGTTTTTTGATATAAATGCACACAACAGAAATAAATCACACAACATAATAAGATTCCTTCCCCAAACCTAAATGTCACAGTGTCCTCATTGTGACGCCTACAACAGAGCAATCACATGCAAATCCAGCAACATAGAGGATACAACTAACAATAGGATTGGAAAATAAATAGATAATACAATTAAAGAAGGTACAAGGGAAAAGAATACCGGGTAAGAGCGTAGAAATTACCCAAAACCAGCTGCAAAAACAGGGGAAAATAGCAATCGCGCAATTCCACAGCAAGCCAGCGACGTTTGTACCCAAAAAGACATGGGTACTCGATCGAGTCCCATAACACTCGATCGAGGATCCATTCTGCCGAGCAAATTTCCTGCATTTTAAAAAATGCTCAACCAAAGCTTTATCAATATAACTTAAAGCTCGTAACAGTAAATCAAAAAGCAGTGCATGTGCTACACACAAGCATAAGTAGCACCAATAAATACTCCAAGAGAAAATAAACGACAAATAAAGTTCTTGCTCATCAAACCCAAAGTCTAATGTAAAATATGAGCAACGGTCATTGTTCTTCAAGTCATCATCACTTGGTAGGAGATAGGGAACTTCATCCGTCGTAGAAGCTTCATCAAAAAATTTGACTGGCTCCTCTTTGAAAATCTCAGCTTCCAAAGCATCCAACTCGCCTTCTATGTTAATGCTCTCATCAAAGCTGTAAACCATCTCAGGAGGAGGTTCATCTCCATATATCAACTTCTCTAACTCATCCACTACCTTGCTCCATGGATATGACGCAACAGCAGGGGCGTCAGGTGGATTCCTGTCAAAACACAAAGCAAGACAATCATCAAAAGAAGGATCAAGAGCATTAATTATATGACAAGAAGCTTTTAAATCGGGAGGACGTGATTCTTTGTCAAGACCAAAAGTGATAGTATCATCTCCAATGTTGAATGTAAGACTCCCATGTCTAACATATATAACCGCCCCTGCAGTATGCAAGAATGGTCGTCCTAGAATAATAGGGACACGATAATCCTCGGCTATATCTATCACTATAAAGTCGACTGGAATGAAAAATTTTCCTATCTTAACTGGCACATCCTCTAAAATACCTATAGGGTGCTTAATAGACCTGTCAGCCAATTGAATAGTCATGTTAGTACATTTAAGCTTAGTCATGTTTAATTGATTGCAAATTTTATACGGCATGACACTAACGCTTGCTCCTAAATCACATAAAGCATTGTCAATAGTTAAACGACCTATAGTACAAGGAATAAAAAACTCCCTGGATCCTTAAGCATAGGTGGAGACTCGGCTTGTAATGCAGCATAGTATTCATGAGTGAACGCGATAATCTCCACTTCATCAAAAATCCACTTCTTTGACAAAATTTCTCTAAAGAACTTAGCATAAGCCGACACTTGAGTTACCAATTCAGTAAATGGCAGTGTCACTTGAAGATTCTTCACTACCTCCATGAACCTCCCAAATTGTTTTTCAAGCTAATATTTCTGCAATCTTTGGGGAAAAGGTAGTTGAATTTTTATTGGCTCGACTTCTTTTGCATTAGAAGTACGTTAGAAGCATCATCGTCAGTTCTAGATGTGACTCGATCGAGCCAAGTAGTCACTCGATCAAGGAACCTATTTTTATCCAATACCGTAGCTGAAACACGTGAAAAATAACCGTCAGAGGGGGTTCCTCGATCGAGCCCAAGGTGTACTCGATCGAGTAGTTTGGTTCCTCGATCGAGCCTTGTGCTGCTCGATCGAGGATCTTGTGCAGTTCTCGTTTTTTCGCTTTTCTTCAAATCACGTGTTTGATCTTTGCAAGTTTATTTCTTGTCATCGCTCAACTCCAAGGTACCCAATACCTTAGGATGCATTTAGGAAACTTCATCATCATTAATGGTTATGTCAGGACCTGGATAAGAAGTACCACTCCTCAAATAAATAGAATTGACTTGCTCATGAGTTTGTTTAACTTGAGGAGGAAGACCAGACTGTTTTGATGGATTTTGAGCCGCCATTTGAGCAACTTGAGTATCCAACATCTTATTGTGAGCCATAAGTTATGAGATTTGAGCCGTTTGCTTTTGTTGCATCATCAAAGTTTGATGTAAGAGGGCTTTTAACTCCGACACTTCATTACTTGGAGCTTGAGGAGGAGGTTGCACTTGTTGAAAACCTCCTTGATTTGGCCTTTGATAACCTCCTTGTGGTTGGTTACCATGATTAGGAGGAATAACATAAGTATTTTGTTGAGGAACTTGAACATAGGCATTCTGACTCCTTTATGGGAAGAAGTTAGAATATAGACTACCTTGTTTGAAAGATTGGAAGGCATAAACTTGTTAAGCAAAAATCATAGACTTTGCCGCAGCGTGGCTATCTATCCCATATCTCATGCAGGACACTTCTTGTTGAACCATGTGAACCATTTCCTGCTTACCCAAAGACTGAGTAGTCTTCAATTCTGATATTTGAGCTAGTATGGCCTCCACCTGTTCCGCGACCGCACTATATGAGCCATTTCCTCTCTTACTTCCTCTGGGATTACCGTACTCAGCTGTGTGAGTAGCTATATGATCAATCAACTTCCAAGCATTACCATCATTAATTTATCTTAGAATATCCCATTGGTAGCTGAATTAAGAAAGGCTCTATGATCATCATACAACTCGTTGTAAAACTGGTTGCAAAGGAACCAAATTTCGAAATCATGGTGAGGGACGGACCAAACTAGTCTTTTGAACCATATCCAAGCTTCATTAAAATCCTCAGTAGGACCCTGTTTAAAACTTGTAATCTGACTTCCCAATGCATTGGTTTTCTGTGGTGGAAAATACCTCTTGTAGAATGCAAGAGCCAATGAAGTCCAGTTGGTAATTGCGTCGGTCTCCATGTCTAAGTCCCTCAACCATTCAGCTGCATCATCTCTTAAGGAAAGGGAATAAAGTTTGCTTCACCTGATCTTGAGTCACCCCAGCTCTTAAAGGAAAAGAACAGTAATAAGTAACAAACTTTTCCATATGCTTTGCGGGGTCCTCTCCAGCTTTTGCTCCAGACATATTCATCTCTACCAAGCTTATGTAAGAAGGCTTGATCTCAAAAGCCCCTTTATCAGTAGTAGGGAGCTTGAAGCCTTTTGGAATAGAAGCAACCGTGGGTTCGGAGTGACTTGAAAAGTTCGGCATCTTTGGTGTTGTAGAAACCACAGGTAAATAAATAAGTGTGTCCTCTTTAAAGGACGAATCTTCTGCAAAAGTATACCGCTCGTAGTCAAGTGTACTCAAGTCTTCCACTTGACTTACTTCTCATTGAAACTTTTGTCTGTAGCGAAAAGTCTTTTTTGGCTCGAGATCAAATGGTATAATCTCTAACCTTTTAGACCTGGGCATACATGAAAACAACAAGAAAAGATAAAACTGTCTCAACGAACTGATGCTCCCTGAGACAAAAGAGAAAAATAAACAATAACAAACAAGAGAATTTTTGCCTCCCCGGCAACGACGCCAAATTTGATAAGGTTATTTTCAGTCGTTTGCCTTAGTCAAAATAAATCCTATATTACTACGAACAAGATAGCTAGCGGTAAGTCAGGGTCAAATCCACAGGGAGGCTAGTTAATTTATCTAGGTTGTTTATATCTAATTTTGTCTTAAAGTAACAATTTTGGGGGTTTGTTGATTTGAGATCTAACAACTAATTGCAAGTAAATAAAAGATGAATAACAATAATATTAAAGAGTCTAGGGATTCGGGTTCACTAGGTAGTTGTCGAAGGGTAGATTTAATTCATTGATTGAGGAATTTATATTGTTGAAAGTCATATGATCAGTCGATTCAATATTCCTTTTAGATCTAATTTAACATGTGATTGCTATCATTAAATTATCTGTATTCAATTATCGTGGCCTATACTAGTCTTAACCCGATCGGTGAAAATCCAAGTTTATGCAAGACTAAATTAACCAATTTTGATCAGTAATCAATTAACTAGATGTAAAACGATAATTAAACAACAATAGAAAGCAATTTAACAATCAATTCATAATAACCCCTTTTCTAACAACCAAGGTCCCCTTTCACCCTAGATGATAAACTTAGCTACTCAAGATGATAACAATAACAACAATAATTGATGAAGACATAATCAAAGACTATAAATAAGAACAAAGAAATAATAGCATGAACTGAATTAATAATTAACGAGGAAAGATTAAGAACAATACCGTAAATAGCTAGATCTGGAAATAAGAACAATAATTAAACTAAACTAAGTATTTGAGAGACCTTTCTAAGGTAGCTATACGAAACTACGGAATTAAAAGCATCCTTAACCTAGGATACGAGTTTAGGTATTTATAGTAAAACATAACCGACTTAAGGAATTTGCGGAAAATATGGAAACTGGAGGTTCCTCAATCCAGCCCTTGGTGCACTCGATCGAGCATGCTAGTTCTTCGATCGAGCCCCATTGTACTCGATCGAGGCATCACTTGTCTTTGTGTTTTATTCTTAACTTATCTTCCTTCATTCTTATAGATTTCCGTGCCGTGCTGCGTGTGTTCCTTCATGACTACTTCTACGATGCCATTTCATTCCTTTGCTCCTTAAATGCATCATTCCTACATTAAACATCAAAAGGCGGAAGTATCAACGTTCTAATATAAAAGGCATGTAAATAATATAATTTAGCACGAAAACCGTATTAAAAAAATTAAGGGGAGGCATAAATATGTATATAATTATGACTCATCAAACTCCTCCAAACCATCTCTTTGCTTGTCCTCAAGCAAAGCATCACACATTACATAAGACAAACATACAAATGGCGAATAAACAACTCAGAGCTAATGGTTAGTGCATACAAATCCCAAGCTAAACATATCTGTAACAAAGCAATGACCAAAGTGTACCAATAAAACAAATTCAAAGCTACGGGAAATAGAAAAATTAGCTCAAGTCTCAAGTCACCATACTATAGACAAATGCCAAATACCTTTCGATCTTTTCGAGACAAATTAGTCGGATTCTTACGGATTTCGCTCATGCACTCACAAGTATGTATGTAAGGGTGAGTTATATGCGAAGATAGAAAGAAGTAGAAACACTCATTCAACTTATGAAATATGCATGCAATTTAATGTGATAGAGATTTTCCCAACTAATATGCAATCACAATGTATAGACCAAAGTACATGTATCAAGGACAATAAGGGTGGAAAATGGGTTAAAGGGATAGAAATTGTTTGTGCTAAAGCACGTTACGTAACAACCCGGATTATAAAACAAAGGAAAAACATATGATATAAAGATATTATCAGAGTATGTGATAACACATGCGTCTAGGTGGCGGAAATACCTGACCAATCCGGATCGATACTAAATCCAAAAACCAAACTAATACATTATTAAAGATCTTCAAAACATAAAAATAAACTCCAAATTTATTATTCGTCTCGCCCCTCGATGCATCCCAAACATCCTCCTAACAGCGACGAGCATTCAACCTGAGAACGGGGGTCGACAATCAGTCGGGAGTAACTAGATGCTCTCCTAGTCATGTTTACAACAATCGAATATAACCAACAATCAATAACAATTGAAATGCGAAACTAGTAAACATGTGAGACCATCTATACTCATGAAAAACTCGACACCAACTTATCATAGATCAACGATATACGAAGATATAAGCACAACGTAACAACATTGCTTGACCATACAAATCAACAACGAAAGAACCAAATAACCAACCACGGAGCGTATAACAACTGCCTCCACTTACCCAAGCATAGTGTACAGAACGAACACCGTTAGAGCATATAACAACTGCCTCTAACTGTCAGAGCGTATAACAACTGCCTCGAAATGGACGGAGCGTATAACAACTCCCTCCATTGGTGTGGATCGTATAACAACTGCATCCACGGTACTATGTATAGCGTATATCAAATGCCTATATGTCTAAGAGCTGGCCAGACTCTCGGTGCAATAATTGTACACCGAACGACACACGGGGACCAGAGCGTATAACAACTGCCTCTAGCCAATGCCGAACATAGAGGCAAGTCCCACAAGGGGTAGCGTTTGCTCATTCCGTTCGGTATGTAACTGATACCTCACCTCATCTATATAACTAGCCCATAAACAATGCACAGTATAACTGACCATACATACATGTGAATAACATCACTATCAAATCATATAATAATATAGTTGAACATCCTACGATTATATGAACAAGAGTAATAAACGATATATGCAAACATAGTGCTATATAATGAAAATAAACACCACATAACATGTGAAACAATTATCAACCATTCAATGTTATAGTACTCTAGCTATAACTTTTAACATTAACAATTCAATGTTATAGTAACCCTAACCATAACATGAACTCTGGATGCGAGGTTATAGTAACCTCGACTATAACTTCAACATATACGACTTGAAGTTATACTTACCTCCACTATAACCTTGACACGAAACTCAAAGTTATACCAGTTCCAACCATAACCTTGAGCCATAAATCTCAGGGTACGTTAGTTCCAGCTATAACCTTAACTCGTACTTCAATGTTATAGTAGCATAAGCTATAACCTTGAATCATATTTCCAAGGTTATGCCTCAAACAGCCATAATTTGAGTAACAACCCAAAGTTGTACTAACTTCAGCTATAACACTTGAATCATCATCAAGGTTATACTAGCTTTAGCTATAACTTTGGAGATCACTCTTGGCCATCTATCATGCCGCCACTAGGGTTTATTCGTAAACCCTAATTGAGCTCATGACACCCATAATTTAATGCATAAGCAACATATGATATATAATTAATGCATAAAAACATATACAAACATGTGAAACATATTTAATCATGATAACAAATAATCAAACATGCATCAATCATGCAAAACAATCATTAAATCATATTAATTACATCAATAGGCATAAACACAATTAAAAGAGAAACACCTAGTTACCTTATTAGCAAATCAATGATGCAAATTAATGAAAACCTCTATGAAAGAAACGTCAAATAAATCCTTGTCTCCAACACGTGTCAACGTCCCCAAAAATCAACATTAAAGAATACCCAAGTCCAAATCCATGAAACAACCATATAAAAAAAACTCATGTTCTTCTTTACCCATTAAAATAAGAGACCATAAAGGTAGGTCTAAAGGTTCATACAAATAATCCCCATAAAATTATTTGGAGATGAATATGTTGCAAAGATAAGAGCAAGGATTATGAAAATATAATTTGTGTATGAGTTTAGAAGAAGGAAAGATATAAAACAATGGAGTCAAAGGGAGAAAAGGAGAACAAAAGAGAGAAAGAGAGAAGGACGTGCGGCTGGTTTCACGTGGAAAGAAAAGAGAGCAGCTTGCCTGCTTAGTTAGGGTTTTGTATTTATAAGAGAGAGTTAACAAGTGGGCTTTGAGTCCATTAATTCATACAATGGATTATCTCATCAGAAATTGGATTGAACCATATTAAAACGCTTGGAGAACTTATAATAGAAAAGTAGCTATTATATTAAAATAGTAAAATCGTGCATGGACATTTTAATCCAATCAAAAGTAGATTAAAACGAGAAATAATAAAATAGAGAACGAAGACGATAAATATAAATATTTCCAAAATACATCCATACATTTCGAAATAATTAATTTAATAAAATACTTTTATAATAAAATATTATTATAAGATACGAGGTGTTACAATCCAACCCCCTAAAAGGAAGTTTCGTCCTCAAAACTTGAATTTCAAAGATAAGATCAAAAGAAGGTAAGAATTATAAGTGATCATCAACAAAGGTCATCGCGGAATCCTAACCGTTGCGCACTCTGATCCTTATCCAAGCTCAAACCAAATAAAGTATCCCAAATCCTCAATGTTATTATTATCTCCATTCACTTTACAATCTCAAAAGTCACATGAAACTCATACTATCACAACCCAAAATGATCGTTAAGTTAACATCTAGTCCTCATATTTCAAACACTCATCCCACTACCATTAACCATAATTCCAAACATATATGCTCTCTCATACTTTGTTAGAACTTATGACTATTACTCCAAGTCAGATAACTTTCAACAACCACTTCAATTCCAGCTCATCATTCACCACAAGATCTGGCATTGACCAAAACCTCAAAATAGATAATCTTTAAACAGGGAAAATCTTTCGAATGAGAAAACTCTTCCATTCGCAAGTGCCATTAAAATAACTCCTACTCAAATATCCTCAAAGAGAGTAGTGCTTAATACCACCCACAACTCTTAAGCTAAAAAAGGCTTCAACAAATCTCATTGGTTCTCGATATATATCTAGTTTCCAAAGTCATCAATCTCAATCCTCAAACTCTGACTAAGCTGTCAAAATCCGATCCAACCTCAAACTCATGGCAACATCATCAGTCGCACTCACAAGACACAATTATTTCCTTTGAACACTTATATTCATAACGTTCCTAGGCACCCAAGGAACCATACACCTTTAGTCAAGCTAGTACCTATTGTACCACATCACACTTGCCAACAATAACGCATTTTCATCAAAGCATAATAATAATAACAACAACATACAAATCTTATCATCCGTGTCCATATAACAACGCCGCTTATAACCTCAATTTCTAATCACAGTTTCCTATCCATGAATATCATCTCAACAACACAAATCTACCACAAGACTGCATAAATCTATGTCCTTCAAATACGCACTCATACTCTTAATAAAACGCTTTATCTCAGATAAAACAAACAAAAATCTATGTACCATCAAAGTAAAACATCCTCAAACTTTCAAAGCTCATATAAGATCTTTAATACTCATTCTCCAAAACTTTATATGTTATCCCAATTCAAACTCGCATACAACTATGTTACTAAGTTCTCAACCTCAAATAACCAAACATCAATCTCGAAGTATCTAACATCGCTTCCCAAAGGATCCAAGCTTCGAATACGAGATGATCACAAGTATCTCTAAAGAGGAAATAAACGACAAATAAAGTTCTTTCTCATCAAACTCAAAGTCTAATGTAAACTATGAGCAATGCTCATTGTTCTTCAAGTCATCATCACTTGGTAGGAGATAGATGGTCGGGATGAAATACTAAATCTTTTCGGTAACTTGTCGTTAGGAGCACCTAGACCAAAACACAATTTATAACTTCACAAACAACTCTACAATTAGTAAAGAGGCAAGTAAAGGTCGGATCCCAAGGGACGGGAATTGAGATGATATTTCTATTGAAACTAGTGGTGTCTTAGGGGTGTCACAATTTGGGTTGATGTAGAAGGTCACTAAACTAAAAAGCAATGAAAGTAAACAAGCAAGATGAATTAAAAGGGTTGTAAACAATTGATAAAAAGCACTAGGGTGTCATGGGGTCATAGGGGAATCATGGGAATTGATCATACAAACATGTTCTCAAATTATAAGCAACCAATTATTGTTGTGATGGATTGAGTTGGGTTATATCTTAAAATCCTAGGAAAGTTTGGGTCCCGGAGCCGAATCGATTAGATTGTACAACACCTACAAGTCGATTTAGTCTTCCCTACTCAACAACATGCATGGTCTAATGAGACTCGAGTTGGTTTATGTCTTACAAGTCTCATTGAAAAGATAGGAGATGGGTAAAAAATGCAAGGATTCATAGGCTCGCAATTCATCAAACATAACATGTGCATGAGTCGAGATCAAAACAAGCAAGCAAATAAACCATGAAAGCATATTAATTTAAGCATGAATCATTCCCCATGTTGGTTTCCCCTAATTACCCATTAAACCTAGCTAGGTGACTACTCACTCATTATCATGTTGATCATATTAGCAAGGTTGTCAATCATACCAACAAAGTAAAACATGATGAATAAATGAAAGTAATTAGCAATAATTAAAAAGGGATTAAGATAATTATATCTACTAATGATCCAATAATAAAGCAAAGATAAAAGAAGTACTTGATGCTTGATTGAGAGGTTGTCAATCTCCCAATAATAACCCAAATAATCTTCAATTACCCAAAATAAAGGATGAACAAAAGAGAGATTAAGGAAATAAAACTTGTATTAGAACTTGATTAATTGTTGATTACAAAACTAAAGAGAGATTTGATTGATATTAACTACTCTAAGAATTGATAAGAAGAACATCCTCTTCTAATTAGACTAATGGGGTATTTATAGTGGAAATTAGGAGGATGCATTAGGGTTAACTAAGGGCTAAACTAGTAATTACACTTTTTAGATTTGAGCAGGGAAACGCTAGTATTTCTCGAAGGAAGGGCATCTTTCACGGAGGCTTGAAGAAACGAAATCTTGTTGTCATGGAATCCGTGCGTCCTAGGCACGGGACGGCCGGATTTGTGAGGTTGGGCACGGGCGTCTTCAAGGGAATCCGGGCGTCTTCTGGGCTTGCTGCCCGGGCGTCTTTGAAGGAAGACGCACGGATTGTGCTGTGGAGGACGGGCGGATTCATGGCAATCCGCACGGATTGCTGCTCAGCTTAGTTTCTTCTTCTTTTCTTCCCTTTTCTTCATAAAATCCTTGGGGATTTCCTCGGAGATGCAAGGATCTTTCCTCAACATTTCCCATCTACTATAATATGTACAAAGGCCTTCTAATCTTGTCTCTCCTTGATGCTTGGTCATTGAATTCAATCAATTTAGTCTCATTTTGCCAAAAAAGTGCAAGGTTTGCACTCCTTTCCTACCAAGGACACAAAACCTCAAAGAATATGCAAAACAAAGAACTAAAGACAATAAATGACCCAAATATGCACTAAAAAGCATGGGAACAAGGCTAATTCGGGATCTAAATATGCGCTAATTATGGTCACATCAAATATCCCCAAACCGAACCTTTGCTCGTCCCGAGTAAAGAGGTAACAAAGACTAGGACCATTATTTAAACTATCCTAATAACATAGCCGATATGAGACAATTAGCGGGTCTCACTCCGCCCCTTCAACTCACAACAAGACAACCATGAGGTAGGATGCCTTCTTGCAAGGCAAGGTGGGTCTTGCCAAAATGGCGACACATCCAAACATTAAGCACACAAAATCAAATAATGGATGCATCTACAAAAGGAATAGCCACTTCCTCATCAAGTGGCGGAGGCACTAAAGAGGAACAAATTTAAGAGCATATAATCCTTCACAAATACTAGTTCAACAAATTACTAAGGCTAAGAGGATGGCACTAAATCACCTCCAAATGGTGTTAAACTAGACTACTTTCGTCCTCAATTTCCAAATGCTTTCGTCAAGAGCGATCGGATGGTTATGGAATGATGATCCCTATGATGCTAGTAGCATATGACATGACAAGTCTCGAATTCTCTACAAAAGTAAAGGTCATGGATCGTCCCAAGCTCGACAAAGTGGCTTGATAAAAAGGCTTTATGGGAATGAAATGCTCAAATCGTTGTATACAAGGGTGGATATGACTAGTATTCAAAAATTATCCTCATTTAACTTTCACATCAAAAATTTAAGATGGGGTTTGTCCCTTCCGGGCTAATGTCCTTTGCTTTCGCCAATCACTTATTAGGCAACCGGTTAACCTCTAGACAATAGCTTTTCGGGGTGATAGTCACTCTGTCTCTGGGCGGTTGAATTCACAACCGTGTGAGGGCCCAATTCAATGGATCCCTCTCCAAAGCACATCGAAGTGGTACGCCACCATCAAAATAACTAAATTCTCAACATTTCAACATTTCATAACATTTGAGGTGTCCTTAGCAATAAATTACTTCCACATGACAAAATCTTTGAAATGAGCACTTCAAACTTATTGATAGAAAGTATTTTTGGGTTGCCTTACCACAAGGTCAATCAAGGTCACCTAGACAAGTTAACCAAGTCCACATCGCATCACGGGGTTGGAATAGGTGACTCACATGCAAACCCTTGACTAGGCTTTGGGTCGTGGGTCAAAAGACACTAGTATGACACAATCTAGGGTGTTTTACAACCATTCTAGTAGGCAAAGTCTTAAGTTGAAAAAGTATTTGTAATGGCTTAGTTTCTCTTGTCAAAGTTCCTAATTAGGCACTTTTCAAAACATTTTATCTAAATGCAACTATATGCCATGATGCAACTATTATATACATCCTAATGCAAGTGATTCTACCAACTAATATGACATATAAACTAAATGCAAGTCCTAAGTTCACATTTTTATACCGCATCAATCAAAATAAAGCCACATAGTCATTAGCATAAAGAGGAAAAAGGAGATTGGAAAGATCATACCATGCGGTCTTCATGATCCTCATGTCTCGGATGTGGCGTAGTCGATCAATGTGAACAAGGATAGAACAAACACAATATATACAATAATATATACAAGACTACACTACAAAGGAAATGTACTTGTTTTTGGTTTTTCAATTTTCAAATTTTTATGGATTTTTCGAAATTTTTCAATTTTTTTGGATTTTTGAATAAAAGTTAAGTTAGAATTCCCCATCCCCACACTAATATGGGCATTGTCCTCAATGGCCAAAATGATGGGAAATTATGCAAACATGATGCATGATTTCTACACTAAATGCAAGCTACACTAATCTACACTACATGATGCATGGTTTTTTTTTTGTTTATGACGGAGAGGATAATTTAGATTACCTCCCGTTGTGTATGCATTGACTTCCCCAAACCGAGCTAGACATTATTGCTAATGTCCTAAGGATGGGTGTAGTTCATGCACACACTATGCAATGCATGAAACTAATTTGTCATTTTGGATTTTGAAAGTGGGAACAATAAAATGAGAACACCTCAATGGGACCGAGGTGTTAGTCCTCTATGGTGCAAGGACTACTCCAACAATGATCAAGAAAAATAAAATACAAGTTAACAAAACTCAAACTTCTTTTCATGAAACTTTGAAAAATAAAGAGAGGAGATGAGGAAACTTCACTTAAACTTAGGTGGGTGCCTCTCGCCCGCTCCACCTAGCTATGAAGTAATCCTCTAGAGATCGGCATCATCTCCTTCTAGATCACTATCCCATATCTCCTTTGATGCATCACTCATACTCGGGTCCATGAATTCGTCCTCTTCACTTTCAAGCTCCACCGTGTCTCCTCCACAAGAATTGTTGCTCCCCTCCTCTTGTCTCCCGTTTGCCCCTTCATTAGCCCTCTCCGAATTGGGGAAGAGCAAATCCAATTGAGCCCATAAGGGAAATGCTCCTTCCTCACTAATCCGTCCTCTTCGAACCATCTCGTGGTAGTGAGGATATAGTGCATAGTAATTGTCCACGGAGGTTTCGTATTGACGGTAGTGCAAATCTTGTAAGATTCCCGTGACAAAGTCGTCACGGGAAAGGATGAAAGGGTTTGGATGGTTATACGGTTGATAGGGAAATGGGTAGGGAGGCACTTTGATCTTCTCATCTTGAGCTTGTTGTTCTTGTTGTTGTTGTGGTGGATTTGGAGGTGGTGGTGCTTGCCTTGTTTGATTCGGGATGAGGTAGGATGGAATTGGAGCTAAAGGTCCTCTTCTTGGGGAGATACGTGGTAAGTCGGCCATTGGAAGATAAATCGGATCGCTTCCTTTCGTTAACCACTTGATCCGCTTATCGACCCCCTCAAGGGTTATCCAATGGTGATGAATAAGAAGAAGATCTTCGTTTATCCTTGTGTTTCCCAAAAGAGGAGCATACTCATTATTCTCATTGAATCTCGGGTTGAAATGCTTCGCAAGCCTAGTAATGAGTCCTCCATTCACAATGTGTTTCATTCCATCATCGTCACCATTCCTAAACTTTGCCCATTTCTCTAGTAATACTAGAGGTGCATTGAAGTGGTACACATTTCTTCCTTGAATATTGAGGTAGGATTCCATAAAGACAAGGTCAAGTTGATTCACTATGGCCGGATCTCGGCGGGCAAGTAGAGTGCCCGAAAGGAATCGATAAGTAAGCCTCAAGATAGGATTTGGATATGAAAAGCGAGACATTCCTTGGTGTGTATGAAATCCCGGCCGGTCATGGCCCTCCACAAAGGTTCAACACTATACTTCTTTGGCTTCGATGTTCGGGTAGGCGAAACATCGAGACCGAGTACATTTGCGAATTCTACAAGGGTCATCATCCTAGAAACATTATCCAACCTAAATTCTATACATATTGTTTTGTTCAAGGTTGTAATCTTCAAAAAGCTCAAAAATTCAAGCACAAGAGATCGATAAGTTTGTTCATACATGCGAAAAAGGGTTGAGAGACCAAATACTTCAAAGAGAGCTTCCACTTGGTGATAAATCCCAAGTTTCCTCAAGGTAGCATGACATAGAAACTTAGTGGGAAGAATATTCTTACATAGAAGCCGGTGGAAGACTAATCTTTGCACATCATTGACAAATTCCACATTTGAGAAGTTATCAAGCCTTGTGAGATCTACAATCTCTTCATGCTCCCTTCTTAATGTGTTGACATGGGAGGTGGAAGAACTTCCCCTCATCCTTGGTCTTCTCCCATTCCTAAAAGAGGATCTCCTTGGTGCCATTCTTTGATTATTGAGCTAGATTCTTTTGATTTGTGAAAGGATAAGGATGCTCCTTGTTGATTGAGTGTTGCCTTTGGAAACCCTAGAAAATTGGGGCTTTTTGATTTTGTGGGTTAAGAGAGTGATTTGGATATGCTTGGGAGTCATAAGGAGGTGGGTTTTATAATTCAAGTGGAAGGAAGAGTGATGTGTCACTAAATGTGTGGTGGGGTGTAATTTAATTAAGAAAAGACGGGTCAAATCACCACGGGAAGACGGGCGGATTCGAGGAGAAGACGCTCGGATTCAGGCTTCTCGGGACGGGCAGATTCTGGGTAAGACGCCCGGATTCTGTCACAGCTATCTTTCCAAAAATATGACTCCACAAAGACGGGCGTCCCGAGCATGAGACGCTCGGATTCTTTCTTATCGGGACGGGCGTCTTCTTCTGAAGACGGGCGGATTCCTTTCCAGGGATTTTTCTTGAAATGCAAAGGTAGAAAGACGGGCGGCTTTCCGCAAAGCCGGCCGGATTCTTCACGACGAGCGTCTTTCCTTCTGAGACGCTCGGATTCTTCTTCAGTCCCAAAATCTTCAAATTCGCAGCTTAGCAGGACGGACGGATTCTTCTTAGGACGCCCGGATTCCAGCAAGACGGCCGGATTCCAGGGAAAACGCACGAGTTCAAGCTGTGAATTCTTCCTTTGACTTCCTTTCCTCTCATAGACGCTTCCCCACACTTGAAAATTGGTTCCTTCCTTCATTCAAAATTCATTAGCGACCCTCCCTCACTTACGCTCATGAAAAGAGTTCATGTTTATTATTAAAGAAATGCAATAAAACAATAAATACAAGTTAAAGGTTTCGTATATTTACAAATGGTGGTTTAGGGAGGACTCCACCAAACTCTCCCTTTTGATAATTCTTTCAAGGGTGAGGAGGCCCGAGGTAGGTGACCTCGACCTCTCCAATAAACGCTTTCTCATAGTATGGCTTCAACCTTTGACCATTGACCTTGAACTTTCTTCCATCTTCCGCCTTGAGTTCAAAATCTCCATATTTTCCAACTTCGGTTATCACATAGGGACCCATCCATCTAGAGTTCAACTTTCCCGGAAAAAGTCGGTAGCGGGAATTGAATAGAAGGACTTTGTCCCCTTTGTGCAAGGCCTTTTGTCTAATTCTCTGGTCATGGAGTAATTTCGTTCTTTCTTTGTAAATCTTTGCATTTTCATAGGATTGTAGTCGTAATTCCTCCAACTCTTGAATTTTAATCATCCTCTTTTGCCCACTCAATTTGAGATCAAGATTAAGTGCTCGGATTGCCCAAAAAGCTTTGTACTCCAATTCGATTGGTAAATGACATGCTTTTCCATAGACAAGCTTGTAAGGGGAGGCTCCTATGGGAGTCTTATAGGCCGTCCTATAAGCCCAAAGAGCATCATCAAGCTTTGTGCTCCAATCTTTCCGGGTCTTGTTCACAACTTTCTCAAGGATTTGTTTGATCTCTCTATTTTAAACTTCAACTTGACCGCTTGTTTGAGGATGATATCCCAAGCCGGTTCTATGTTGAACACCATATTTGGTCAAAAGAGATGCAAGTTTCTTCTCATGGAAATGCGTTCCTCCATCACTTATGATTGCTCTAGGAACTCCAAATCTTGGGAAGATTATTTTCTTGAAGAGCTTGGTGACCGTTTTTGCATCATCATTTGGAGTGGCAATTGCCTCAACCCACTTTGAGACGTAGTCTACGGCCACAAGGATGTATTTATTCCCATTGGATGTCACAAAGGGACCTTGGTAGTCGATTCCCCAAACATCGAAGATCTCCACCTCTAGAATGCCCATTTGTGGCATTTCGTTCCTCCAAGAGATATTCCCCGTTCTTTGACAAGCTTCGCAATGAATGATGAATTCTCTTGTGTCTTGAAACATCGTAGGCTAATAGAAGCCCAATTGAAGAATTTTAGCAACGGTCCTCCTTGCTCCATGGTGCCCACCGTAGGGTGATGAGTGACACCCTTCCAAGATTCCTTGGACTTCCCATTGAGGGATGCATCTCCGGTAGAGCCCATCACTACACTCCTTGTAGAGGTTTGGGTCACCCCAAAAGTACCTCTTCACTTCGAATAGGAATCTCTTCCTTTGGTTGTGGTTCAAATTTGGAGGGAGTACTCTTCCAACAATATAGTTAGCATAATCGGCAAACCATGGGGTGATGTGCCTTTCAAGTTGTGTTTGAATGGCCATCAAAATATCGTCGGGAAATGAGTCATTGATCGGGGTTTCTCCATTTTCATCATGAAACCGGATCCTTGACAAATGATCCGCCACTACATTCTCGGCTCCTTTCTTGTCTCTTATTTCCAAGTCAAATTCTTGAAGCAGCAAAATCCATCTCAACAATCTTGGTTTTGCCTCCTTTTTTATCAAGAGGTGTCGGAGAGCATGGTGATCCGAAAATACAATCACCTTGGATCCAAGCAAGTAGGAACGGAATTTGTCCAAAGCATAGACAATGGCGAGAAGCTCCTTCTCGGTGGTATCATAGTTCACTTGGGAGGGGTCAAGAGTCTTGCTTATATAATAGATGGCATGAATATCTCTTCCTACCCGTTGGCCAAGAACCGCTCCAACGGCGTAGTTGCTAGCATCACACATAATCTCGAATGGTAGTTCCCAATTTGGAGGTTGGATGATCGGTGCCGAGATTAGTGCTTCCTTGATTCTATTAAAGGCTTCAACACACTCATCAGTGAATTAGAATTGGGCATCTTTAAGCAAAAGTTGAGTGAGGGGTTTCGCTATTTTTGAAAAATCCTTTATGAAAAGGCGATAAAAACCCGCGTGACCGAGAAAACTTCTCACCCCTCTAACATTCACGGGAGGTGGTAGTTTCTCTATCACCTCAACTTTAGCTTTATCGACCTCGATGCCCTTTTCCGAAATCAAATGACCCAAAACAATTCCTTCATTGCCCATGAAGTGACACTTTTCCCAATTTAAAACAAGACTAATATCTTCACATTTTTGCAACACAAGAGAAAGATTATGCAAACATGAGTCAAAGTCCTTTCCATAAACACTAAAATCATCCATAAAAACTTCCATTATGGTCTCTAAGTAATCGGAGAAGACACTCATCATGCATCTTTGGAAAGTGGCGGGGGCATTACATAAACCAAAAGGCATCCTCCTATATGCAAAAGTACCATAAGGGCATGTGAGGTGGTCTTATGTTGGTCATCCGGGTGTATAGGGATTTGGAAGAATCCCGAATACCCGTCAAGGTAACAAAAGAATTTTTTGGAGGCTAACCTCTCAAGCATTTGGTCAATGAATGGTAGGGGGAAGTGATCCTTTCTTGTTGCGGAGTTTAATTTTCGATAGTCAATGCACATACGCCAACCGGTGATCATTCTTGTGGGTATTAGTGTAGGGTAATATCCGTATAAAACCCCTTAAAATTAAGGATTATAACGCAATTTTAACATGTGATTAATTGTCATAAACGAAAAACAAGAGAAAACGATAAGAGAATAAAATCAACCTCGGGTCCTTATGCAAATCGGCCTAAGAACAGAAATCAATATAGATTTCCTCCTAATCGTTGCACCCAAGATCGTCTGAGACTATGCCCCTTGTGCTAGAAATTGCTCTCTAATTGCCTTGCAATATTGAGAGAACCTTTTGTGAAGTTTTGATGAGAGATCTAGGATTTTCAAAGAAAAATGCTCCAAAAACCCTAATTTTCTTTCAAATGAGATGATTAGGTCAAAAGGAGAGAAAGACTCTCCTTTTGTTCTCTTTGGTTCGGCCGTGGGTTTGCAAGGGGAGGGAGTGGGCTTTCCACTTTCTCCTTATTTAACTCGTGGTCCGACTCGAATCGCTAAATGTATATGACGGGTTTTAATTATAAATCGTCACTCGATATCGGATAATAAAATATTGACTAGTAACATGAATTAGTCGACATATTAATACATGTCCGACAATGACAATATTGTATAATTAATTAATTCAATATACATTAATTAAATATAATCGTTTATATTCAATTTATGAATTAACCGCTTAATTCACTTTAGCCATTATTATTTAATCCGTATTAAATAATTATCTCAACATCGCGTTTGACTAATTATTAGTCAATAACTCCGACTAACTGCTTAGTCATATTAGGCATCAACATGACTGTATTTTCATACCGTCACATCTCTCAAACGTATCCTATAGGTGTGACTTTTACGGACCAGTTGATCACCGCCATCTGTATGACAATAACGTCAAACTTATCTAGCAAGCCAACCGTTATTGATAAACGTGGACCAACTGATAATAATACAAAAGTATACCCTTTGATCCTTTTAGAGATTTATATGTCAGTGCACTAACTCTGGAGGACACCAGCCCCAACAAGCTCCCACTTGTCCGTACAAGTGTATGTGCAATAACGTTATCCGCACTAACTGGAGGACACCGGCTCCAACAAACTCCCACTTGTCCGTACAAGTGTATGTGCGATAACCGATTCTCATATCCATTTAAAATTTCTCCCACTCAATGTAAAACAATTTGCAGATCCGTATCCGCAAAGGTCGTATTTTACAATCGATCTGTATCAAGAGTGGTTTCCCCGACTAGAGAGTAACTTAACTGATAAAACGAATCCGTATTCGAGCATGGCCATGCATTTCGATTCTGACTCCTCGAGTGGCCCCGAGAAATATCGAGTACTGATAAAGGCTGAATATTTCCTTCAACTCGACTCTCGCCGATCTAAGCACAAAGCATGAAATGACCCAGAAAAAATCTACTTGGCCCCCTGTTACGGATGACCGTGAGAAAGAAACCAAAGTCACCCAAAATCTGCCTTAGTCTCAAGAGACAGTCGATAGTCAAAAGAATCGACTCTTAGGATCACCATGGAGGTCATATCCACGACCTGGCACCGAATGTTATAAAACATTTAGGACTCCACGTCGTTGTCACAATTATGTCCTACGAGATATCCGTATAACTCGCCTCTGTGATTGGTCAGTCAACCGTTTGACTTATGGCTCGTTGAACCCACCATCAACCAATGTCACAAAATAATTGCCAGAGTTATCAGCTCACGTGGGCAATTAAGGACTAAAATATAATGTTTGTTCGGTTCACTTTGTGGTGTTCAAAATTGTCGTACAACTCCACATGAAAAACAAAATATATAAATATCAAAACGATGATGTCGTATAGAGTACACAAGAAAATGAATCTAATCCATAAAAGAGTACTACAACTCAGGAACACGTTTAATTCCCATGGAATTAACATGCCTTTCATGCTTATCTTGTCATAATGGTTTAGTGAGAGGATCTGATATATTATCATCTGTAGCAATCTTTTCTATCACTACCTCCTTTTGCTCCACGTAATCTCGGATTAGATGAGCTTTCCGTTGTACATGTCTAAACTTGTTGCTAGACTTAGGCTCCTTAGCTTGGAAGATGGCACCTCTATTGTCGCAATAGATGGTGATCGGGTCATTCGAACTAGGCACTACAGATAGTCCTTGTAAGAATTGACGCCTCCATATCGCTTCCTTTGCAGCTTCAGACGCGGCATAGTACTCGGACTCGGTCGTACAATCTCTTTGTAACACTTTGTTTGGAACTCTTCCGTGATCAGCGCCATTAAGAGTAAAAACGAATCAAGACCGAGATTTCGAGTCATCTCGATCCGTTTGAAAGCTAGCATCTGCGTATCGGTTGCGCATAGCTTTTGATCGCCTCCATAAGTCAACGCCCAATCTTTAGTCCTCCGTAGGTACTTAAGAATGTTATTGATGACCATCCAATGTGATTCACCGGATCTTTGTTGGAATCGACTTGTCATACTCAATGCATATGCCACGTCCGGACGTGTGCATATCATGGCATACATGATTGATTCTATAGCCGAAGCATAAGGAATCCAGGTCATGCGCTCTTTCTCTTCCGGTGTCTCTGGTGCCTGAGACTTGCTCAAATGCACCCCTGGAGCCATAGGAAGAAACCCCTTTTTGGAGTTAGTCATGCTGAATCTCTCTAGAATCTTGTCTATATAAGACTCTGATCGAGAGATAACATCCGACGTGATCTATCTCGATAGATACGGATGCCCAAAATTCTTTGTGCCTCACCCAGATCTTTCATCTGGAAATGGTTCTTCAACCATACTTTTACCGAAGTTAAGAGAGGTATGTCATTCCCAATCAGGAGTATGTCATCGACATACAATATTAGGAAGACAATCTTGCTCCCACTCGACCTTATATATAGACATGGTTCCTCGACCGATCGAGTAAATCCATTTTCTTTAATCACTTGGTCGAAACGATGATTCCAACTCCGAGAAGCTTGCTTAAGTCCATAAATGGAACGCTTAAGCTTGCACACTTTCTTAGGATGTTCAGGATCGATGAAACCTTCGGGTTGTACCATGTACAACTCTTCCTCCAAATAACCGTTTAAGAAGGCGGTTTTCACATCCATCTGCCAGATTTCATAGTCATGAAAAGCGGCAATCCCTAAGATAATCCGAATGGAATGCAGCATGACTACGGGTGCAAAAATTTCATCGTAGTGCAAACCTGGCACTTGGGTGAAACCTTTAGCAACTAGTCGTGCTTTATAGATATCTTGTTGACCTTCTACAGAATGCTTTATCTTGTAAAGCCATTTGCATTGAAGGGGACGAACCTTAGCAGGCAAGTCAACAAGATCCCATACGTTGTTCTCATACATGGAGTCCATCTCGGATTGCATGGCCTCAAGCCATAGCTTTGAGTCGGAACTAGTCATGGCATCTTTATAGGTTGCGGGTTCACTACTCGTTAAGAGCAGAATGTCATCTATGTCATGTTCCTCGACCATACCAATGTATCTGTCCGGAGGAATAGAGACTCTTCCCGACCTCCTAGGTTCCTCAGGAATATTAACCGTAGCTGGGATTGAAGGAACTGGTTCCTCCAATGGTTGCTCGGCATTTGGTTCTGGAATCTCCGACAGCTCGAAGGTTCTATTACTCTTCGCGTTCTCGAGAAACTCCTTCTCTAAGAATGTCGCACTAGCCGCAACAAAAACACGTTGTTCGGTTGGCGAATAAAAGTAATGACCAAATGTTCCTTTAGGATAACCTATAAAGTATGTCTTGACCGATCGCGGGCCGAGCTTATTCTCGTGTCTCCACTTGACATAAGCCTCGCAGCCCCAAACCCGTATAAAGGACAAGCTAGGGACCGTTCCCTTCCATAGTTCATATGGAGTCTTGTCAACAGCTTTAGACGGACTTCGGTTAAGTATTAGAGCGGTGACGAAGAGCATAACCCCATAATGAATCAGGCAATACGGTGTGACTCATCATGGATCGAACCATATCAAGTAGTGTTCGATTTCTCCGTTCGGACACACCATTCAACTGAGGTGTTCCAGGTGGAGTTAACTGTAAGACAATCCCACAGTCCTTAAAGTGTTGATCAAACTCGTGTGAAAGATACTCGCCACCACGGTCCCGATCGTAGTGTTTTAATCTTTCTACCCAGTTGGTTTGACCCGATTCTCGGTATTCTTTGAATTTCTCAAAGGACTCACTTTTATGCTTCATTAAGTAGACATAGCCATATCTACTTAAATCGTCCGTGAAAGTGATGAAATACCTATAGCCTTCTCGTGCGGTGATTGACATAGGTCCACACACATCCGTATGTATGAGTCCTAATAGGTCAGCAGCGCGCATTCCAACACCTTTGAAGGAAATTCGAGTCATCTTACCAATGAGACATGATTCACACGTGCCAAATGATTGAAAATCAAAGGCTGAGATAGCTCCATTCTTTATGAGCTGTTTAACGCGTTTCTCATTAATGTGTCCCATACGGCAGTGCCATAGATAAGTTTGATCTTTGTCACCAACCTTTAACCTTTTATTCATTACGTGCAATTTTTCAGTGGTCTGATCTAAAACATAAGTTCCTTTCATGGAGACTGCCTTGCCATAAATCATATCGTGTAATGAGAAAATGCAGCTATTATTCTCTATTACAAATGAAAAACCAAGTTTGTCAAGTGCAGAAACTGAAATAATGTTTTTGGATAGACTGGGTACATAATAGCAGTTATATAAAAATAACTCAAATCCGCTAGGAAGCTGGATCACATATGTTCCCCTCGAGACGGCAGCCACTCGTGCTCCATTCCCGACACGCAGGTCCACCTCACCCTTTACGAGGGGTTCGATGTTTCGGAGCCCCTGCACATGATTGCACAGATGAGAACCACAACCAGTATCTAGTACCCAAGTTCCGTAACTTGCGTGGGTAATCTCAATCATATGAATAAAAGAAGATGAAGAAGAAGACATACCAACAGGAGTAACGCGACATGTTTATGTCCTCATGGTATACAGGACATGTACACCTCCAATGCCTAGTCTTGTGGCAATGGTGGCATTCCATGTTACCGGTCTTGCTCTTTGTCGCGCCTGATGAGGTGCTCGACTCACCAGGCCCACTCTTACCTGATCCCGACTTCTTAAACTTCGGCTTGCCTCTCGCTAGGTCCGCTCGAGCTTTGCCCTTACCCTTGCCCTTGTTTGACACAACGAGAACATCCTGTTTCAGGCTCCCACTAAACTTTATGTCCTTCTCGGTGCATACGAGAAGGGAGTGTAGTGCATGAGGACTTTTCTTCAAATCATTCATATAGTAATTGGCTCTAAAGAGCGCAAAACCATCGTGGAGTGAATGAAGCATGCGTTCAATCACGATGTTCTCACTGATCTTACAATCAAGTGCCTCCAGTTTCTCGACATTCTCAATCATGCTGAGAATGTGTGGGCTAACCGGTTTGCCCTTCTGGAGTTTCGCCTCAAAGAAGCGACAGGTATGCTCATAGGTCACGATTCTCGGTGCTTTCGAGAATTCCTTAGTGAGCGTGGTGAAAATCTTGTTTGCACCTTGGGCTATAAAGCGTTTCTGCAAATTGGATTCCATTGCAAAAATGAGTACGTTCTTTATCGCACCCGCTTCCATGACGAAATCGCTATACGTGGCGATCTCGTTAGCTCCAGCCGTGGGGCTTGGGTTTGGCGGGATGGGCTCTACCAGATATTTGAGTTTCCCGTCAGCAATGGCAGCATTCCGTAATGCCGCCTCCCAGTCCGCGAAGTTTGATCCATCATTCTTCAGTCGACTAGACTGATTCATCTTATTCATGAAGATCCGAAGCCAGAACTCACGATCCAATGTGGCACTTGGCATTGGGTCGTTTATACGGCCAGCCATTTTGTTATTAGCAGTTTAAATGATCGTGTTCTACACTGAAAAAGAAAGAAAAACAAAATGAAATAAGCAACTCATCGAGGTGATTTAAGTCTAATTAAAGTTCATTTTAACGTGTAGACTCATTGCACTTGTATAATCGATCTACCTCAAGAACTATACAAATGATCCCAAGACTCAATTTCCGTAAATTGATAAGCCAACTGTTTAGCTAGTTCTACCGTTAGAACTCTCGGTCGATAGATTTCCGTAAATCCTATCTATAGTCCACCATAATCACAGGATCGTACGAGTGACCACAGTGTTGAGATAAAATAGGTCAATCAGTTCCAACTTACCCGACGTAGAAGGGGTCATATTATGCCTACCGACGAAGAAGGGATTCATTGGAGTTTGACCTATAAAGACTATTCTTAATTTTTGGTTATACGAGGAAGATCCCATCAACTTAGTTTTAATTCATTTTAAGTGAACAAAAATCTAGCATTACGTGAATGAATTAACTTAGGTGATGGCTTATATAAAAACATGTGATATCTGTATATCAAAGAAAACTAACGCGTAACCTCTATATGAGTCAGTTTTCATGCAAATATTAGGTGGTTTGGTTTTAGGCGGAATATGATGCAAACTATCGTTACGATGAAAACATAAAAAAAAAATGCAAAACGTAAATAAAAGTCCTAGTGTGGCCTATCCTAGCAAAATGAACATAATACAACTTTGGAATCCACTGTTGGACCCGAGAAGCTTGTCTTGAT
Source organism: Silene latifolia (assembly GCF_048544455.1). NCBI lineage: Eukaryota > Viridiplantae > Streptophyta > Magnoliopsida > Caryophyllales > Caryophyllaceae > Silene > Silene latifolia. The sequence continues at coordinate 56,804,912 of NC_133536.1, forward strand.
GTTCCATCTTGATCCATGTAGCGGGAGTGAGCATCCGATTCTCCATCTTTGGTCTTCTCAAAATTACAATTTAAAATTTACAAAATACAAACCTATTTACATTCTAAATTAAAACTGTAATTACAAAACAAATCCAAAACGGAGATGCGAGATCTCAAAATACAACCAAGACCGTTTTTCATCATTACGGTAACACGTTCTACTAAGGCCACACTAAGTTACAACCGTTTGTAAAATTATATACGTAATAAAAAAAAACATTCATGGCATTCAAAAGTAACGATAAATAAAAATGCATCAACTAAAACAAAATTTATCCGTGGCATAATTCTGTAATTATGTTAAATTTATCCAAACCACCTTTTAACGATTAAAATTATGTGACAAAACCGCTTTTATCATCTAAATTTTTAATCTATTACAATTCGTTACTTTAAATCACTTTAAAATAACTAAATGGTACGTGTGTGAACCGTTTCACAATCAAGCGAGTGTACAACATCCGTATAATGTACATTTTATGGCCAAAAGAGGAAAAATTTCGAACAAAAAAAAAATTTCAGCTCGGCCAAAAGAAGGAAAAACACGAAAATTTTTTTTTTTTTTTCAGCGGTTTTTGCCGAGAGCAAAAAAAATTTCAGCGGCTCAATTTTCAGCGCGGCATCCAAGAACAACAATTGGACAAAAAAACCAATTGCAATTTTGATATAATCCGTATTAAATTAAAACTCCAATTGACAAAACCTTAAACATATTGCTTTTAATAATCGTTTATAATAACAATATGCAAAAACAAAACGAAAACAAAATCAGTCGATTGAGACTGATCAGCCGAAAGCTAGCATGTCACGCCTTTCAATGCTAAAAAAAAAATAAAGCAGCCGTGTATAACATGGCACGGTTTTCAAGGCAAAACAATATCGATTCAAATCGTTTTATGAAAATCACAATGAAAAATTTACGTGGCCTCGCTCTGATACCACTTGTAGGGTAATATCCGTATAAAACCCCTTAAAATTAAGGATTATAACGCAATTTTTTACATGTGATTAATTGTCATAAACGAAAAACAAGAGAAAATTATAAGAGAATAAAATCATTCTCGGGTCCTTATGCAAATCGGCCTAAGAACAGAAATCAATATAGATTTCCTCTTAATCGTTGCACCCAAGATTGTCTGAGACTATGCCCCTTGTACTAGAAATTGCTCTCTAATTGATTTGCAATATTGAGAGAATCTTTTGTGAAGTTTTGATGAGAGATCTAGGATTTTCAGAGAAAAATGCTCCAAAAACCCTAATTTTCTTTCAAATGAGATGATTAGGTCATAAGGAGAGAAAGACTCTCCTTTTGTTCTCTTTGGTTCGGCCGTGGGTTTGCAAGGGGAGGGAGTGGGCTTTCCACTTTCTCCTTATTTAACTCGTGGTCCGACTCGAATCGCTAAATGTATATAACGGGTTTTAATTATAAATCGTCACTCGATATCGGATAATAAAATATCGACTAGTAACATGAATTAGTAGACATATTAATACATGTCCGACAATGACAATATTGTATAATTAATTAATTCAATATACATTAATTAAATATAATCGTTTATATTCAATTTATGAATTAACCGCTTAATTCACTTTAGCCATTATTATTTAATCCGTATTAAATAATTATCTCAACATCGCGTTTGACTAATTATTAGTCAATAACTCCGACTAACTGCTTAGTCATATTAGGCATCAACATGACTGTATTTTCATACCGTCACATCTCTCAAACGTATCCTATAGGTGTGACTTTTAGGGACCAGTTGATCACCGCCAACTGTATGACAATAATGTCAAACTTATCTAGCAAGCCAACCGTTATTGATAAACGTGGACCAACTGATAATAATACAAAAGTATACCCTTTGATCCTTTTAGAGATTTATATGTCATTACACTAACTGTGGAGGACACCAGCCCCAACAAGCTCCCACTTGTCCGTACAAGTGTATGTGCAATAACGTTATCCGCACTAGCTGGAGGACACCGGCTCCAACAATTAGTTCATTCTTTTCATTTGTCACTATCGTGGTACCTCCTTTCTTAGGTACCACTTGGACGGGGCTAACCCACAAAGAGTCCGATATGGGATATATGATTCCCGCATCAAGTAATTTCATAACTTCTCCTTTGACAACTTCTTGCATGTGGGGGTTCAATCTTCTTTGAGGTTGAATGGTAGGTCTATGGTCTTCCTCTAGATGAATTCTATGCATGCAAAAGTTGGGACTTATCCCCTTAAGGTCATCTAGACTATAACCTATAGCCTTTTCATGTTGTTTCAACACATCAAGCAATTTTCCCAATTGGTTCTCATCAAGTCTATCATTAACAATCACGGGTTTGGTATTTGATTCATCAAGGTAAGCATATTTCAAATTTGGGGGAAGGGGTTTTAAAGTAGGAGTTTGTACCTCACTTTCCTCCTTTGGAGTTTCATTGAGAATTTACTCCATCTCCATTAGACATTCCATTCTCATAGCATATTCAACTTGTTCTTCATTCTCATCAACCACATCATATTCAAACTCCATGATGGGTTTCTCTTGCTCTTGAGCTTGTAAAATATCTTCTAGGACAGATTGCTCATCTTCTATGGGTTGACATGCTTCTACAAGGATGTTATGCACTAATTCGGATTGTGCATGAGTAAGTTCTTTGTTAGCTAAAGCGGCCTCAAAAAGATCCACCTCCAATTCCCAATACATATTTTTAGCCTCACTTGCTTCTAAGGCTTCCAATGCTTGCATGGGATCTTTGAGGAAAGGTATACTTAAGTGGTCTTCTACAAAACAATCTATAAGGTCCATCTTGCAAAATATCGAACAACTTGAAAACAATTAGAACAAACCTTGAGGAGTTTTACTTCCCCAAGGCAAAGAAAGACACAACTAATATCAATATAAGAAAATCTAAATCAAACTATCACCGTCCCCGGCAACGGCGCCATTTTTGGTCAGGATGAAATACTAAATCTTTTCGGTAACTTGTCGTTAGGAGCACCTAGACCAAAACACAATTTATAACTTCACAAACAACTCTACAATTAGTAAAGAGGCAAGTAAAGGTCGGATCCCAAGGGACGGGAATTGAGATGAGATTTCTATTGAAACTCGTGGTGTCTTAGAGGTGTCACAATTTGGGTTGATGTAGAAGGTCACTAAACTAAAAAGCAATGAAAGTAAACAAGCAAGATGAATTAAAAGGGTTGTAAACAATTGATAAAAAGCACTAGGGTGTCATGGGGTCATAGGGGAATCATGGGAATTGATCATACAAACATGTTCTCAAATTATAAGCAAGCAATTATTGTTGTGATGGATTGAGTTGGGTTATATCTTACAATCCTAGGAAAGTTTGGGTCCCGGAGCCGAATCGATTAGATTGTACAACACCTACAAGTCGACTTGGTCTTCCCTACTCAACAACATGCATGGTCTAATGAGACTCGAGTTGGTTTATGTCTTACAAGTCTCATTGAAAAGATAGGAGATGGGTAAAAAATGTAAGGATTCATAGGCTCGCATTTCATCAAACATAACATGTGCATGAGTCGAGATCAAAACAAGCAAGCAAATAAACCATGAAAGCATATTAATTTAAGCATGAATCATTCCCCATGTTGGTTTCCCCTAATTACCCATTAACCCTAGCTAGGTGACTACTCACTCATTATCATGTTGATCATGCTAGCAAGGTTGTCAATCATACCAACAAAGTAAAACATGATGAATAAATGAAAGTAATTAGCAATAATTAAAAAGGGATTAAGAGAATTATACCTACTAATGATCCAATAATAAAGCAAAGATAAAAGAAGTACTTGATGCTTGATTGAGAGGTTGCCAATCTCCCAATAATAACCCAAATAATCTTCAATTACCCAAAATAAAGGATGAACAAAAGAGAGATTAAGGAAATAAAACTTGTATTAGAACTTGATTAATTGTTGATTACAAAACTAAAGAGAGATTTGATTGATATTAACTACTCTAAGAATTGATAAGAAGAACATCCTCTTCTAATTAGACTAATGGGGTATTTATAGTGGAAATTAGGAGGATGCATTAGGGTTAACTAAGGGCTAAACTAGTAATTACACTTTTTAGATTTGATCAGGGAAACGCCGGTATTTCTCGAAGGAAGGGCATCTTTCACGGAGGCTTGAAGAAACGAAATCTTGCTGTCTTGGAATCCGTGCATCCTAGGCACGGGACGGCCGGATTTGTGAGGCTGGGCACGGGCGTCTTCTGGGCTTGCTGCCCGGGCGTCTTTGAAGGAAGACGCACGGATTGTGCTGTGGAGGACGGGCGGATTCAAAGCAATCCGCACGGATTGCTGCTCAGCTTAGTTTCTTCTTCTTTTCTTCCCTTTTCTTCATAAATTCCTTGGGTATTTCCTCGGGGATGCAAGGATCTTTCCTCAACATTGCCCATCTACTATAATATGTACAAAGGCCTTCTAATCTTGTCTCTCCTTGATGCTTGGTCATTGAATTCAATCAATTTATTCTCATTTTGCCATGAAAGTGCAAGGTTTGCACTCCTTTCCGACCAAGGACACAAATGAAGGAAATGAAGATTCATATACATACTAACATACTCATATATGTCGAAATTAATTTGTCATAAAATTAAATGTGGATTTTATGCATGCAAACAATATTAAAAATAGAGGAGAAATCATGTCCTTACATTGATGATTTCGGTTTAATGGGCACAAGAGAGATCACCTTTCTCTCTTGTTCTTGAGCTTTCCCTTATGGAAGAACAAAGATCCAAGTATAGGATCTCTCCTTAGGATTAATACCCAAAGCTTTCTCTTAATTTAATTAATATTACAAGAACTAGTATAATATTAATTAGTAGAAAATTGAACCAAAAATATTTATAAACTCTTAAATATTTCGGTTTTAGAGAGAAGAAGAGGAGGATTTTGTTCTCTCTAGAATTTGTATTTTTGGATGAGTGAATGAATGATAATATATTTTTATAACCTTTTGTATATTATTAGGTAAAAATTATGGAAAAAACCATCATAGGTTTTGTCTTCTCAAAACAATGTAAGAGGAGGGCTTTAGGGGAGCCAATGCATGGAAAACTTGTTCTTCACAATGAACAATAGGCTTGCATGGCTAGTGACTAGTGTAATCATCATGCCTTCCACTAATTACAATCAACATATAATTAGCTCAAAAACCCTCTAATTTTCGGCCCACTTGATAATATGGATTCCATATTATTTTTGTCAATTGTCAATATGTCACATGTCATATGTGATATAAATTTGTTATGTATTTTTAACATATTAAAAATCAACGTATTAATAAAAATACGTCACATACAAAAATCGACTTAGTAATTTCATAATTACTTGTGCCAAAATATTTTACCATTTATAAATTACAACCAATTGTATTTATAATAATTCATTCAATTTCGATTGTTTCTTTAAACATTAATTTCATCCGAGTAATGATACAATTCAATTACTCAGACCGTATCTCATTTAATCACATTTCAATTTGATACGTAAATTTCACTTCCAAAATCGTCCGTCAATTTTCAAGTAATTTATTTAACTCGTAACATTATACGATTAATTAAATAATCAATTAAGAGTGTTGCCCTATAGGTATGACCTAGGGCGTCAACTGATCACCACCGTCGCACGACAGTAATGTCAAACTCTAGTAAGCCAATTATTACCGATATATGTTGACCAGTTGACAGTAACAAAATTACTTCCCAATTGTAGTCTTTATAATGAGATTTAAACATGTGATCATCATGATCATCAGTCGTGATCGCATTATTGTCGGAGGACACATATTCCAACAATCTCCCACTTGTCCTCGACAAGTGTGCGTCACCAATTATCTTGTCCTATTACTATCTCCCACTCAATGCAAGGTGTCTTTCAGGTCGTACTTGCAAGTGATCATATCGAGAGTGGTTTCCTCGATCTGGAGAATAACTGATTGACCGGACTTATCTATCATAGATACTTTCCGAGCGTGGCCACGCATTTCCAGTTCATTACTCCTCGAGTGACCCTGAGATATTGTTATAACCCTGACTAGGGGTGGAAAATTCCTATCGCACTCATTCCCTTCGACTAGCCACAGCCATCATAACCCAAAATATGCCCATTTGACCCCATTTACGAAGGTCGTAGTAACACAAATCAAAGTTAATCTGAAACTGTGCCATCTTAAGCGAATAGTCTTTAGTCAAAAGAATCGACTCATTTGAATACTATAGTAGCTCTCGCCACGACCAGGCTATATAAATTTGCCAGAACTCTATAAGCGGTCATTAGGCCCGACAAAATGTTCCTAACAGTCTGCCTATGTGATCGACTAGTCATCTCACATGACTTTATGGCACTTGAACTTGCCATCAATCGCATCACACTCTAGTCACTTCGAGACATCACCTCATATAAGTAACTATGGGCAATTACAATGTTAATCCATGTTCACTTTAACGGGGTTCAATTGTCTCTACAACTCGTTTGGATATAACAATGTACAAGGTGAGTTAATAATAACTCAAACGACAAATGTCGACATCACACTCGGGTAGTCAATATCATATTACAACCTTGTGATGTATATCATCAGTGTAAACACTTATTGATTGCAACTGAAGTTTGACATCCCATGTGTCCATGTGTTCAAACTTCTTACACTTGCAATTTCCTTCACATTCATGTTCTCTCTCATAGCATGAATCTTACCAAGTACACATCAAGGTTCCCGACCTTGGTTTCGGTTCTTTAATCTTGGAAGAACTTTCTTATCGACTATCACACAGCGAACGAATTTGTGATGAATGATATAACTTGTACTGATCAAGTACTCCATCCACACACAATGCACTAGGTATATGTTTTTTAGAATCTTGTAACAATTGACAAGATTATTTAGCTTAGCACTTCTCACAAGTCCTAGCTTGACTAGGAAAGATTGATTTTTGAATAACCTCTTATTCAACCAAGCATTTTTCCAAAAACTTCTCATTTCTCTTTCTAGGCTTGAAAGAATTGGGATTCTCATAAATCCTCATATGTGCTCCGATTTTCTATAATATGTGCAACCTCTTAACACACAATGGAACATTCCGTCAAACACTGAAATCGCTCATCGGATTCTACTTGAGAATTCATGACGTTTCTATTATGGCTTACCAATCAATCATCATGCTCTTATGCATATGATTCATAATTGGACATGTACAAGATCATTCTAATGGCGGAAACATTAGTTACTAATAATCATGAGATCAACCGTTCATAGATTCAATGAACAACCATGACTGCTAATGGCAATTCCATTTTCATCTACGTGAACAACCTATGTGAATGTTGATACGATGTGTATCTCTTAATACTAATCCAACATCCCTTGATATAATTGGATTCATCATAGTCCATGTTCATCCAGAATTGAAAACTCAAATGCTTCTTTGTGAAGAAGATATTAGCTCGTCATTCCTTAATGAGTAATGAGTTTTATACATTCAAGGATGATAACTCCCACTAAATTCCATGTCTTCACATGAGAATTTCCTAACTCCCACTCAATTCTACACATTTCGAAATTGACTTCTCAATCGAAATTTATTCAAGGATTGAAATATAAATTGCATTGCCAAGTTATTAGGATAAAACCATATATGTTCCCATCATATCCTTTCAAAATACCTATTTTGAAATGGTCTTATTTTAAACCTTACAGAAAGAGATTTTTAAATCTCCAACACACTCATGTCATAATGATGTGTAGTAATGTCATTATTCAAAAATATAAGCAATATCTAGAATACGTCCTTCGCAAATACCCTTTTGGAAGGAGGTTTAACCATTTCATAGGGAGGTTAAGCAATGACTTTTGCGTGGTTAAAACTTTGGCCATTTGAAGATATCGGTATATCATTCTTTGCAACTCGATCACAACTAGTATGTAACTTTGATTCATTTAGGCTCTTAAGTAAATCTCAAGGTTGAAACTATTGGTCAAATGTTTCATAAACTTAGTCAAAAACTTGTTAAGACTTTACATTAGTCATTTTTCTTCCAAAACTTTCTTTTGGTCTCCTCGTGTAGTTATCTTGAGAATATACTCTTATGATTACTTCACTTGGTCTCTTTAGTTATATAGAAATAACTTGAGACCATAGATCTCATCTATTCGGCATACTATGTAAATAAATATACCTTCACTCAAATCATTCTCTCTTGCGTAGATCTTCATATACACAAGTACACAATTTTATCTTGCCTTGTGTGTTGTGCCCTCTTGTGTCCTCATTTTTTCTCCCACTCTATCTTTAGAATAAATACACTATATATTCAAAGATAGCATATGAGACACAAATTAATGATGTTGAAGTATAAGGAGAATTATCTCATATATAGACTAATAGTTATTGATATCATATGTGTACTTGGTGATTGACATTCCTTTATGAGAGTTCATAGACTCAAAATCGCTTTATAAATGATCATACACAAGCCTTAAGCATGTGGGCATATAATGAAACCCGTCATTATATTTGTCTATTAGATCACTTTAAGTGACTAATCTTATGTTTCAAAGTGCAAGCATTTAAAGATGAATTTTTAGAACATAAAAGGATAAATGATAAAACAGGTGACTTGGGTTGCAAACCAAGTCACCATAATCCAAAATACAAACCATTATCCAAAATACCTTTCCATGTCGAACACGGAAACTTAAAGTTCTAAAAATCCAAAACACAACTTAAAATAAGACAATGAAAAGCAAAGCTCCATAAAAGCTATCCTTAGCTTCTCCATGGTTTCTCATGCTTGCTTTTCCTTTCCTTTGTCTTTGCTTGGTGGAGGCCCTATTTACAATAAAAAGGGAGATACATTATCACAACTTTGCATCATATTACCATAGTTGAATTTGAAACATAAAAGAAGGATAGTCATTTACCTACTGGAGTGATCTTTCCAGCTTTGATATCACCAAGGTATTTGGAACAATTTCTTTTCCAATGTCCCATGCCATTACAATAATGGCACTTATCAAGAGGACCCTTCTTGACTTTGGAGGTGCTAGCTTCACAAGACTTAGCTTTGGTGAATGTAGGAGCTTGCTTCTTGCCCTTTCTCCCATTCTTCTTGAACTTCCCCTTACTCTTAGTGCTTATATTAAGCACATCCTTGGGAGGGTTCACATTTAACCCCATGTCCCTTTCGGCTTGCACAAGTAACTTGTGCAACTCCTCAAGAGACACGTCCTTGTCTTGCATGTTAAAATTCACCCGGAATTGCACATATGCCTTGACTTTAGACAAGGAGTGTAGAATCCTATCTACGATGAGTTCTTTGGGGATTTCAACCTTTTGAATTTTCAAGGTCTCGACAAGCTCCATGAGTTTGAGCACATGAGGGCTAACCTTTTGGCCCTCTTTGAAGTCGAGATCAAAGAATGCCGCGGCCGCCTCATATTGGACGATCCGCAGAGTTTGTGAAAACATGGTCACAAGTTTGGAGTAAATCTCATTAGCATTGCCCATTTTAAAGGCTCTCCTTTGGAGGTCCGCCTCCATCGCAAATATTAAGACATTTTTCATTGCGGCGGACTCCTTTTGGTAAGCCTCATATGCTTCCCTAGTGGCCGCAGTGGACCTAGTGGAGGGTTCGGGTGGAGAGGCCTCGGTAAGGTAACGAAGCTTGTCGTCACCTTCGGCGGCTAATTTGAGTTGGGCATCCCATTCGGAGAAATTTGACCCATTCTTTTCAAATTTACATCGATCCATAAAGGATCGGAGCCAAGACGAACTAGCGAGTGGTGTAGCATTAGGAGTTGGTGTTGATGTTGCCATTTGTTATGAAAAAGAAGTGGTCTACAAAACAAAAATATATAAGGAGTAAAACAAATGTCGTTTTAATAATACTTGTAAAATGTATGATTTAAACAAGTTTTATGCATTTTTCTAGTGACCTCTACCCAACTAGATAAATGATTCCAAGACCCAAATTCATATCGACTTAGGCACGGTATGGCCGATGAAACCTTTATCAATATAACTCGGTGGATTAACGTTTTAATCGATTCTACTTCTATAACTCTTGGTCGATAAAATTACTCTAATAATTATCTATAGCCCGGAACACATGCAACTACGGTCGCGAATACTTCCGTTGAGCTCAATCCAAATTTCGAATAAATGTGTCCATTATCCAAATCCACATCAACTTGGGCACGGTATGGCCGATGAAACCCTCATTAACATGAACTCGGTGGATTAACACTTATCACCCACTTCCCCTACGTAACAAGGTTTGTACCCCGGTAGGGTCGAGTGCACTCCCTCGCGAAATAGGTTTTCATGGTTTCTACTATTTGGTAAGGCTATGTCTCAATTGTTTGTTTTAGCGAGAGGTCATGTCAATTTATTATCTATCACGTTTTAAGTGAACTAAAGCGGTGAACTACGATAATTCGAATTGACACGGTCGATAAACTCGATAAAAAAAAGATGCATGTTTTAGTTATGGCGATTTAGCGATGCATGCGACATAAAATAAAATGCAAGCATAAAGATAAATAAATCCTAGTATGGCCTTTCCTAAAATAGAAAAACTATTTAACTATTACATATTCGGAAACCAACTCCATTGGTCCCTTGAACTTCGGTTGTGGCACGCATCTCGAGGTAACACCGTCTTTATGTATCGCCATCTTGAAGAAATCCGTCTTTGGGAACTCCGAGATAAATAAAATTACATAATAAATTACATAATTTCCTATTATACATTTGTAACTAAAATAAAATAAATCTATTAAATTACAAAACGGTGATACGAGATCACAATAAAAATTACAACCGAATCGGTATTCCCATACATTTCGGGAAATACCAATTAAAATCTAAGGCCATACTAAGTAAAATTACATAAATTAAAATTATGACAATCATAAAGAAAATGCAGCATTAAAATATGTATGAACATGCTCAATTTTAATGCTAAATCGCCTTTAAATAGCCAATATCGTATATTACTCGGTTTTTACGGATTTGCGTGATTTCAACATTTTATAATCACAAAAATACATAAACTCATATTTATGCATAAGTTAATTACCCTAACCTCTTAGGACTCAAAATTTAGTCTTCACTAATAATTTGACCATAATTAACCCTTATTTTATAAAATTGTTTATAAATGGACCAAAAATTACAAAAATAAGCCATATACTTCAAATAAATCACTAAATTTCAAATAAATTTGAAATTTGAAATTTAAACTCATGAACATTCTGGAAAAATTCCATGACACTCATAATGTTCAAAATCTTAGGTTAAAAAATTTCGAAAATTTTCCGGAAAAACAATGTGTCGGTTTATCGATTTTTAATAAAATAATCATAAAAACATGGAAAAATTAATTTCATTAACTTTTCAATTTTAGATCTGAAAATGATAATAAAATGAAACATTAGACGTTTTCCCTAAGTCATAGATTATGTTTTATTAATTTTCCACTAATAATGTCACTATTTATGCTATTTTTCTTCAAAAATCCATAAATCATGCAAAAAGACTTCTTTATAGCCAATTATTTTAAACACATCTTGTAAAATTGCATGTGACAACATATTAATTTTCTATGACCAGATTCGAAATTTAACTCATATTAACCTATTTTTCACCTAAATCCGAATTTAATAATGAAAAATTCATTTTTCGAGCATAACAAGTCCAAAACTTATGAAAATTTACAGGTTATCTCAAAATAATATATGTGACAACATATCCAAAAACCAACTGAAAATTCAAAGTATAGCTAATTTTAGACCAAAAACGACATTTTTACTCATAAAATCATATTTAAATGCCATTATAGTGAAATATGAACAATAAAAATCCGTAAAATTAACCAAAATATCCTAAAACATTTTAGGACCAGAAATATTAACATGCATGGATTAATTTCGTGATATCTCATAATAACACAAATTTTACAAGTTTTATTTGTTATTCTTATAACTCAGAAAAACTTTTAACCGATTTGCATGCAAGCAACCGTGGCTCTTGATACCGATTGAAGGAAATGAAGATTCATATACATACTAACATACTCATATATGCCGAAATTAATTTGTCATAAAATTAAATGTGGATTTTATGCATGCAAACAATATTAAAAATAGAGGAGAAATCATGTCCTTACATTGATGATTTCGGTTTAATGGGCACAAGAGAGATCACCTTTCTCTCTTGTTCTTGAGCTTTCCCTTATGGAAGAACAAAGATCCAAGTATAGGATCTCTCCTTAGGATTAATACCCAAAGCTTTCTCTTAATTTAATTAATATTACAAGAACTAGTATAATATTAATTAGTAGAAAATTGAACCAAAAATATTTATAAACTCTTAAATATTTCGGTTTTAGAGAGAAGAAGAGGAGGATTTTGTTCTCTCTAGAATTTGTATTTTTGGATGAGTGAATGAATGATAATATATTTTTACAACCTTTTGTATATTATTAGGTAAAAATTATGGAAAAACCCATCATAGGTTTTGTCTTCTCAAAACCGTGTAAGAGGAGGGCTTTAGGGGAGCCAATGCATGGAAAATTTTTTCTTCACAATGAACAATAGGCTTGCATGGCTAGTGACTAGTGTAATCATCATGCCTTCCACTAATTACAATCAACATATAATTAGCTCAAAAACCCTCTAATTTTCGGCCCACTTGATAATATGGATTCCATATTATTTTTGTCAATTGTCAATATGTCACATGTCATATGTGATATAAATTTGTTATGTATTTTTAACATATTAAAAATCAACGTATTAATAAAAATACGTCACATACAAAAATCGACTTAGTAATTTCATAATTACTTGTGCCAAAATATTTTACCATTTATAAATTACAACCGAATGTATTTATAATAATTCATTCAATTTCGATTGTTTCTTTAAACATTAATTTCATCCGAGTAATGATACAATTCAATTACTCAGACCGTATCTCATTTAATCACATTTCAATTTGATACGTAAATTTCACTTCCAAAATCGTCCGTCAATTTTCAAGTAATTTAATTAACTCGTAACATTATACGATTAATTAAATAATCAATTAAGAGTGTTGCCCTATAGGTATGACCTAGGGGTCAATCGATCACCACCGTCGCACGACAAGAAGGTCAAACTCTAGTCACCCAATCATTACCGATATATGTTGACCGAGTTGTGATAACAAAATTACTTCCCAATTGTATTCTTTATAATGAGATTTAAACATGTGATCATCATGATCAACAGTCGGGATCGCATTATTGTCGGAGGACACATATTCCAACAATCTCCCACTTGTCCTCGACAAGTGTGCGTCACCAATTCTCTTGTCCTATTAGTATCTCCCACTCAATGCAAGGTGTCTTTCAGGTCGTACTTGCAAGTGATCATATCGAGAGTGGTTTACTCGATCTTGAGAATAACTGATTGACCGGACTTATCTATCATAGATACTTTCCGAGCGTGGCCACGCATTTCCAGTTCATTACTCCTCGAGTGGCCCTGAGATATTGTTACAACCCAGACTAGGGGTGGAAAATTCCTATCGCACTCATTCCCTTCGACTAGCCACAGCCATCATAACCCAAAATATGCCCATTTGACCCCATTTACGAAGGTCGTAGTAACACAAATCAAAGTTAATCTGAAACTGTGCCATCTTAAGTGAATAGTCTTTGGTCAAAAGAATCGACTCATTTGAATACTATAGTAGCTCTCGCCACGACCAGGCTATATAAATTTGCCAGAACTCTATAAGCGGTCATTAGGCCCGACAAAATGTTCCTAAAAGTCTGCCTATGTGATCGACTAGTCATCTCACATGACTTTATGGCACTTGAACTTGCCATCAATCGCATCACACTCTAGTCACTTCGAGACGTCACCTCATATAAGTAACTATGGGCAATTACAATGTTAATCCATGTTCACTCTAACGGGGTTCAATTGTCTCTACAACCTGTTTGGATATAACAATGTACAAGGTGAGTTAATAATAACTCAAACGACAAATGTCGACATCACACTCGGGTAGTCAATATCATATTACAACCTTGTGATGTATATCATCAGTGTAAACACTTATTGATTGCAACAGAAGTTTGACATCCCATGTGTCCATGTGTTCAAACTTCTTACACTTGCAATTTCCTTCACATTCATGTTCTCTCTCATAGCATGAATCTTACCAAGTACACATCAAGGTTCCCGACCTTGGTTTCGGTTCTTTAATCTTGGAAGAACTTTCTTATCGACTATCACACAGCGAACGAATTTGTGATGAATGATATAACTTGTACTGATCAAATACTCCATCCACACACAATGCACTAGGTATATGTTTTGTAGAATCTTGTAACAATTGACAAGATTATTTAGCTTAGCACTTCTCACAAGTCCTAGCTTGACTAGGAAAGATTGATTTTTGAATAACCTCTTATTCAACCAAGCATTTTTCCAAAAACTTCTCATTTCTCTTTCTAGGCTTGAAAGATTTGGGATTCTCATAAATCCTCATATGTGCTCGGATTTTCTATAATATGTGCAACCTCTTAACACACAATGGAACATTCCGTCAAACACTGAAATCGCTCATCGGATTCTACTTGAGAATTCATGACGTTTCTATTATGGCTTACCAATCAATCATCATGCTCTTATGCATATGATTCATAATTGGACATGTACATGATCATTCTAATGGCGGAAACATTAGTTACTAATAATCATGAGATCAACCGTTCATAGATTCAATGAACAACCATGACTGCTAATGGCAATTCCATTTTCATCTACATGAACAACCTATGTGAATGTTGATACGATGTGTATCTCTTAATACTAATCCAACATCCCTTGATATAATTGGATTCATCATAGTCCATGTTCATCCAGAATTGAAAACTCAAATGCTTCTTTGTGAAGAAGATATTAGCTCGTCATTCCTTAATGAGTAATGAGTTTTATACATTCAAGGATGATAACTCCCACTAAATTCCATGTCTTCACATGAGAATTTCCTAACTCCCACTCAATTCTACACATTTCGAAATTGACTTCTCAATCGAAATTTATTCAAGGATTGAAATATAAATTGCATTGCCAAGTTATTAGGATAAAACCATATATGTTCCCATCATATCCTTTCAAAATACCTATTTTGAAGTGGTCTTATTTTAAACCTTACAGAAAGAGATTTTTAAATCTCCAACACACTCATGTCATAATGATGTGTAGTAATGTCATTATTCAAAAATATAAGCAATATCTAGAATACGTCCTTCGCAAATACCCTTTTGGAAGGAGGTTTAACCATTTCATAGGGAGGTTAAGCAATGACTTTTGCGTGGTTAAAACTTTGGCCATTTGAAGATATCGGTATATCATTCTTTGCAACTCGATCACAACCAGTATGTAACTTTGATTCATTTAGGCTCTTAAGTAAATCTCAAGATTGAAACTATTGGTCAAATGTTTCATAAACTTAGTCAAAAACTTGTTAAGACTTTACATTAGTCATTTTTCTTCCAAAACTTTCTTTTGGTCTCCTCGTGTAGTTATCTTGAGAATATACTCTTATGATTACTTCACTTGGTCTCTTTAGTTATATAGAACTAACTTGAGACCATAGATCTCATCTATTCGGCATACTATGTAAATAAATATACCTTCACTCAAATCATTCTCTCTTGCGTAGATCTTCATATACACAAGTACACAATTTTATCTTGCCTTGTGTGTTGTGCCCTCTTGTGTCCTCATTTTTTCTCCCACTCTATCTTTAGAATAAATACACTATATATTCAAAGATAGCATATGAGACACAAATTAATGATGTTGAAGTATAAGGAGAATTATCTCATATATAGACTAATAGTTATTGATATCATATGTGTACTTGGTGATTGACATTCCTTTATGAGAGTTCATAGACTCAAAATCGCTTTATAATTAATCATACACAAGCCTTAAGCATGTGGGCATATAATGAAACCCGTCATTATATTTTTCTATTAGATCACTTTAAGTGACTAATCTTATGTTTCAAAGTGCAAGCATTTAAAGATGAATTTTTAGAACATAAAAGGATAAATGATAAAAAGCGTTACTTGGGTTGCAAACCAAGTCACCATCATCCAAAATACAAACCATTATCCAAAATACCTTTCCATGTCGAACACGGAAACTTAAAGTTCTAAAAATCCAAAACACAACTTAAAATTAGACAATGAAAAGCAAAGCTCCATAAAAGCTATCCTTAGCTTCTCCATGGTTTCTCATGCTTGCTTTTCCTTTCCTTTGTCTTTGCTTGGTGGAGGCCCTATTTACAATAAAAAGGGAGATACATTATCACAACTTTGCATCATATTACCATAGTTGAATTTGAAACATAAAAGAAGGATAGTCATTTACCTACTGGAGTGATCTTTCCAGCTTTGATATCACCAAGGTATTTGGAACAATTTCTTTTCCAATGTCCCATGCCATTACAATAATGGCACTTATCAAGAGGACCCTTCTTGACTTTGGAGGTGCTAGCTTCACAAGACTTAGCTTTGGTGAATGTGGGAGCTTGCTTCTTGCCCTTTCTCCCATTCTTCTTGAACTTCCCCTTACTCTTAGTGCTTATATTAAGCACATCCTTGGGAGGGTTCACATTTAACCCCATGTCCCTTTCGGCTTGCACAAGTAACTTGTGCAACTCCTCAAGAGACACGTCCTTGTCTTGCATGTTAAAATTCACCCGGAATTGCACATATGCCTTGACTTTAGACAAGGAGTGTAGAATCCTATCTACGATGAGTTCTTTGGGGATTTCAACCTTTTGAATATTCAAGGTCTCGACAAGCTCCATGAGTTTGAGCACATGAGGGCTAACCTTTTGGCCCTCTTTGAAGTCGAGATCAAAGAATGCCGCGGCCGCCTCATATTGGACGATCCGCGGAGTTTGTGAAAACATGGTCACAAGTTTGGAGTAAATCTCATTAGCATTGCCCATTTTAAAGGCTCTCCTTTGGAGGTCCACCTCCATCGCAAATATTAAGACATTTTTCATTGCGGCAGACTCCTTTTGGTAAGCCTCATATGCTTCCCTAGTGGCCGCGGTGGACCTAGTGGAGGGTTCGGGTGGAGAGGCCTCGGTAAGGTAACGAAGCTTGTCGTCACCTTCGGCGGCTAATTTGAGTTGGGCATCCCATTCGGAGAAATTTGACCCATTCTTTTCAAGTTTACATCGATCCATAAAGGATCGGAGCCAAGACGAACTAGCGAGTGGTGTAGCATTAGGAGTTGGTGTTGATGTTGCCATTTGTTATGAAAAAGAAGTGGTCTACAAAACAAAAATATATAAGAAGTAAAACAAATGTCGTTTTAATAATACTTGTAAAATGTATGATTTAAACAAGTTTTATGCATTTTTCTAGTGACCTCTACCCAACTAGATAAATGATTCCAAGACCCAAATTCATATCGACTTAGGCACAGTATGGCCGATGAAACCTTTATCAATATAACTCGGTGGATTAACGTTTTAATCGATTCTACTTCTATAAATCTTGGTCGATAAAATTACTCTAATAATTATCTATAGCCCGGAACACATGCAACTACGGTCGCGAATACTTCCGTTGAGCTCAATCCAAATTTCGAATAAATGTGTCCATTATCCAAATCCACATCAACTTGGGCACGGTATGGCCGATGAAACCCTCATTAACATGAACTCGGTGGATTAACACTTATCACCCACTTCCCCTACGTAACAAGGTTTGTACCCCGGTAGGGCCGAGTGCACTCCCTCGCGAAATAGGTTTTCATGGTTTCTACTATTTGGTAAGGCTATGTCTCAATTGTTTGTTTTAGCGAGAGGTCATGTCAATTTATTATCTATCACGTTTTAAGTGAACTAAAGCGGTGAACTACGATAATTCGAATTGAGACGGTCGATAAACTCGATAAAAAAAAGATGCATGTTTTAGTTATGGCGATTTAGCGATGCATGCGACATAAAATAAAATGCAAGCATAAAGATAAATAAATCCTAGTATGGCCTTTCCTAAAATAGAAAAACTATTTAACTATTACATATTCGGAAACCAACTCCATTGGTCCCTTGAACTTCGGTTGTGGCACGCATCTCGAGGTAACACCGTCTTTATGTATCGCCATCTTGAAGAAATCCGTCTTTGGGAACTCCGAGATAAATAAAATTACATAATAAATTACATAATTTCCTATTATACATTTGTAACTAAAATAAAATAAATCTATTAAATTACAAAACGGTGATACGAGATCACAATAAAAATTACAACGAATCGATATTCCTATACATTTCGGGAAATACCAATTAAAATCTAAGGCCATACTAAGTAAAATTACATAATTCAAAATTACATAAATTAAAATTATGACAATCATAAAGAAAATGCAGTATTATAATATGTATGAACATGCTCAATTTTAATGCTAAATCGCCTTTAAATAGCCAATATCGTATATTACTCGGTTTTTACGGATTTGCGTGATTTCAACATTTTATAATCACAAAAATACATAAACTCATATTTATGCATAAGTTAATTACCCTAACCTCTTAGGACTCAAAATTTAGTCTTCACTAATAATTTGACCATAATTAACCCTTATTTTATAAAATTGTTCATAAATGGACCAAAAATTACAAAAATAAGCCATATCGCAAATAAATCACTAAATTTCAAATAAATTTGAAATTTGAAATTTAAACTCATGAACATTCTGGAAAAATTCCATGACACTCATAATGTTCAAAATCTTAGGTTAAAAAATTTCGAAAATTTTCCGGAAAAACAATGTTGCGGTTTATCGATTTTTAATAAAATAATCATAAAAACATGGAAAAATTAATTTCATTAACTTTTCAATTTTAGATCTGAAAATGATAATAAAATGCAACATTAGACGTTTTCCCTAAGTCATAGATTATGTTTTATTAATTTTCCACTAATAATGTCACTATTTATGCTATTTTTCTTCAAAAATCCATAAATCATGCAAAAAGACTTCTTTATAGCCAATTATTTTAAACACATCTTGTAAAATTGCATGTGACAACATATTAATTTTCTATGACCAGATTCGAAATTTAACTCATATTAACCTATTTTTCACCTAAATCCGAATTTAATAATGAAAAATTCATTTTTCGAGCATAACAAGTCCAAAAATTATGAAAATTTACAGGTTATCTCAAAATAATATATGTGACAACATATCCAAAAACCAACTGAAAATTCAAAGTATAGCTAATTTTAGACCAAAAACGACATTTTTACTCATAAAATCATATTTAAATGCCATTATAGTGAAATATGAACAATAAAAATCCGTAAAATTAACCAAAATATCCTAAAACATTTTAGGACCAGAAATATTAACATGCATGGATTAATTTCGTGATATCTCATAATAACACAAATTTTACAAGTTTTATTTGTTATTCTTATAACTCGGAAAAACTTTTAACCGATTTGCATGCAAACAACCGTGGCTCTTGATACCGATTGAAGGAAATGAAGATTCATATACATACTAACATACTCATATATGTCGAAATTAATTTGTTATAAAATTAAATGTGGATTTTATGCATGCAAACAATATTAAAAATAGAGGAGAAATCATGTCCTTACATTGATGATTTCGGTTTAATGGGCACAAGAGAGATCACCTTTCTCTCTTGTTCTTGAGCTTTCCCTTATGGAAGAACAAAGATCCAAGTATAGGATCTCTCCTTAGGATTAATACCCAAAGCTTTCTCTTAATTTAATTAATATTACAAGAACTAGTATAATATTAATTAGTAGAAAATTGAACCAAAAATATTTATAAACTCTTAAATATTTCGGTTTTAGAGAGAAGAAGAGGAGGATTTTGTTCTCTCTAGAATTTGTTTTTTTGGATGAGTGAATGAATGATAATATATTTTTACAACCTTTTGTATATTATTAGGTAAAAATTATGGAAAAAACCATCATAGGTTTTGTCTTCTCAAAACCGTGTAAGAGGAGGGCTTTAGGGGAGCCAATGCATGGAAAATTTTTTCTTCAAAATGAACAATAGGCTTGCATGGCTAGTGACTAGTGTAATCATCATGCCTTCCACTAATTACAATCAACATATAATTAGCTCAAAAACCCTCTAATTTTCGGCCCACTTGATAATATGGATTCCATATTATTTTTGTCAATTGTCAATATGTCACATGTCATATGTGATATAAATTTGTTATGTATTTTTAACATATTAAAAATCAACGTATTAATAAAAATACGTCACATACAAAAATCGACTTAGTAATTTCATAATTACTTGTGCCAAAATATTTTACCATTTATAAATTACAACCGAATGTATTTATAATAATTCATTCAATTTCGATTGTTTCTTTAAACATTAATTTCATCCGAGTAATGATACAATTCAATTACTCAGACCGTATCTCATTTAATCACATTTCAATTTGATACGTAAATTTCACTTCCAAAATCGTCCGTCAATTTTCAAGTAATTTAATTAACTCGTAACATTATACGATTAATTAAATAATCAATTAAGAGTGTTGCCCTATAGGTATGACATAGGGGTCAATCGATCACCACCGTCGCCGCACGACAAAGTAATGTCAAACTCTAGTCACCAATCATTACCGATATATGTTGACCAGTTGTGATAACAAAATTACTTCCCAATTGTATTCTTTATAATGAGATTTAAACATGTGATCATCATGATCAACAGTCGTGATCGCATTATTGTCGGAGGACACATATTCCAACAATCTCCCACTTGTCCTCGACAAGTGTGCGTCACCAATTCTCTTGTCCTATTACTATCTCCCACTCAATGCAAGGTGTCTTTCAGGTCGTACTTGCAAGTGATCATATCGAGAGTGGTTTCCTCGATCTGGAGAATAACTGATTGACCGGACTTATCTATCATAGATACTTTCCGAGCGTGGCCACGCATTTCCAGTTCATTACTCCTCGAGTGGCCCTGAGATATTGTTATAACCCTGACTAGGGGTGGAAAAGTCCTATCGCACTCATTCCCTTCGACTAGCCACAGCCATCATAACCCAAAATATGCCCATTTGACCCCATTTACGAAGGTCGTAGTAACACAAATCAAAGTTAATCTGAAACTGTGCCATCTTAAGCGAATAGTCTTTAGTCAAAAGAATCGACTCATTTGAATACTATAGTAGCTCTCGCCACGACCAGGCTATATAAATTTGCCAGAACTCTATAAGCGGTCATTAGGCCCGACAAAATGTTCCTAAAAGTCTGCCTATGTGATCGACTAGTCATCTCACATGACTTTATGGCACTTGAACTTGCCATCAATCGCATCACACTCTAGTCACTTCGAGACGTCACCTCATATAAGTAACTATGGGCAATTACAATGTTAATCCATGTTCACTTTAACGGGGTTCAATTGTCTCTACAACCTGTTTGGATATAACAATGTACAAGGTGAGTTAATAATAACTCAAACGACAAATGTCGACATCACACTCGGGTAGTCAATATCATATTACAACCTTGTGATGTATATCATCAGTGTAAACACTTATTGATTGCAACAGAAGTTTGACATCCCATGTGTCCATGTGTTCAAACTTCTTACACTTGCAATTTCCTTCACATTCATGTTCTCTCTCATAGCATGAATCTTACCAAGTACACATCAAGGTTCCCGACCTTGGTTTCGGTTCTTTAATCTTGGAAGAACTTTCTTATCGACTATCACACAGCGAACGAATTTGTGATGAATGATATAACTTGTACTGATCAAGTACTCCATCCACACACAATGCACTAGGTATATGTTTTGTAGAATCTTGTAACAATTTACAAGATTATTTAGCTTAGCACTTCTCACAAGTCCTAGCTTGACTAGGAAAGATTGATTTTTGAATAACCTCTTATTCAACCAAGCATTTTTCCAAAAACTTCTCATTTCTCTTTCTAGGCTTGAAAGAATTGGGATTCTCATAAATCCTCATATGTGCTCGGATTTTCTATAATATGTGCAACCTCTTAACACACAATGGAACATTCCGTCAAACAATGAAATCGCTCATCGGATTCTACTTGAGAATTCATGACGTTTCTATTATGGCTTACCAATCAATCATCTTGCTCTTATGCATATGATTCATAATTGGACATGTACATGATCATTCTAATGGCGGAAACATTAGTTACTAATAATCATGAGATCAACCGTTCATAGATTCAATGAACAACCATGATTGCTAATGGCAATTCCATTTTCATCTACATGAACAACCTATGTGAATGTTGATACGATGTGTATCTCTTAATACTAATCCAACATCCCTTGATGTAATTGGATTCATCATAGTCCATGTTCATCCAGAATTGAAAACTCAAATGCTTCTTTGTGAAGAAGATATTAGCTCGTCATTCCTTAATGAGTAATGAGTTTTATACATTTAAGAATGATAACTCCCACTAAATTCCATGTCTTCACATGAGAATTTCCTAACTCCCACTCAATTCTACACATTTCGAAATTGACTTCTCAATCGAAATTTATTCAAGGATTGAAATATAAATTGCATTGCCAAGTTATTAGGATAAAACCATATATGTTCCCATCATATCCTTTCAAAATACCTATTTTGAAGTGGTCTTATTTTAAACCTTACAGAAAGAGATTTTTAAATCTCCAACACACTCATGTCATAATGATGTGTAGTAATGTCATTATTCAAAAATATAAGCAATATCTAGAATATGTCCTTCGCAAATACCCTTTTGGAAGGAGGTTTAACCATTTCATAGGGAGGTTAAGCAATGACTTTTGCGTGGTTAAAACTTTGGCCATTTGAAGATATCGGTATATCATTCTTTGCAACTCGATCACAACTAGTATGTAACTTTGATTCATTTAGGCTCTTAAGTAAATCTCAAGGTTGAAACTATTGGTCAAATGTTTCATAAACTTAGTCAAAAACTTGTTAAGACTTTACATTAGTCATTTTTCTTCCAAAACTTTCTTTTGGTCTCCTCGTGTAGTTATCTTGAGAATATACTCTTATGATTACTTCACTGGGTCTCTTTAGTTATATAGAACTAACTTGAGACCATAGATCTCATCTATTCGGCATACTATGTAAATAAATATACCTTCACTCAAATCATTCTCTCTTGCGTAGATCTTCATTTACACAAGTACACAATTTTATCTTGCCTTGTGTGTTGTGCCCTCTTGTGTCCTCATTTTTTCTCCCACTCTATCTTTAGAATAAATACACTATATATTCAAAGATAGCATATGAGACACAAATTAATGATGTTGAAGTATAAGGAGAATTATCTCATATATAGACTAATAGTTATTGATATCATATGTGTACTTGGTGATTGACATTCCTTTATGAGAGTTCATAGACTCAAAATCGCTTTATAAATGATCATACACAAGCCTTAAGCATGTGGGCATATAATGAAACCCGTCATTATATTTGTCTATTAGATCACTTTAAGTGACTAATCTTATGTTTCAAAGTGCAAGCATTTAAAGATGAATTTTTAGAACATAAAAGGATAAATGATAAAACGGGTGACTTGGGTTGCAAACCAAGTCACCATCATCCAAAATACAAACCATTATCCAAAATACCTTTCCATGTCGAACACGGAAACTTAAAGTTCTAAAAATCCAAAACACAACTTAAAATAAGACAATGAAAAGCAAAGCTCCATAAAAGCTATCCTTAGCTTCTCCATGGTTTCTCATGCTTGCTTTTCCTTTCCTTTGTCTTTGCTTGGTGGAGGCCCTATTTACAATAAAAAGGGAGATACATTATCACAACTTTGCATCATATTACCATAGTTGAATTTGAAACATAAAAGAAGGATAGTCATTTACCTACTGGAGTGATCTTTCCAGCTTTGATATCACCAAGGTATTTGGAACAATTTCTTTTCCAATGTCCCATGCCATTATAATAATGGCACTTATCAAGAGGACCCTTCTTGACTTTGGAGGTGCTAGCTTCACAAGACTTAGCTTTGGTGAATGTGGGAGCTTGCTTCTTGCCCTTTCTCCCATTCTTCTTGAACTTCCCCTTACTCTTAGTGCTTATATTAAGCACATCCTTGGGAGGGTTCACATTTAACCCCATGTCCCTTTCGGCTTGCACAAGTAACTTGTGCAACTCCTCAAGAGACACGTCCTTGTCTTGCATGTTAAAATTCACCCGGAATTGCACATATGCCTTGACTTTAGACAAGGAGTGTAGAATCCTATCTACGATGAGTTCTTTGGGGATTTCAACCTTTTGAATTTTCAAGGTCTCGACAAGCTCCATGAGTTTGAGCACATGAGGGCTAACATTTTGGCCCTCTTTGAAGTTGAGATCAAAGAATGTCGTGGCCGCCTCATATTGGACGATCCGCGGAGTTTGTGAAAACATGGTCACAAGTTTGGAGTAAATCTCATTAGCATTGCCCATTTTAAAGGCTCTCCTTTGGAGGTCCGCCTCCATCGCAAATATTAAGACATTTTTCATTGCGGCGGACTCCTTTTGGTAAGCCTCATATGCTTCCCTAGTGGCCGCGGTGGACCTAGTGGAGGGTTCGGGTGGAGAGGCCTCGGTAAGGTAACGAAGCTTGTCGTCACCTTCGGCGGCTAATTTGAGTTGGGCATCCCATTCGGAGAAATTTGACCCATTCTTTTCAAGTTTACATCGATCCATAAAGGATCGGAGCCAAGACGAACTAGCGAGTGGTGTAGCATTAGGAGTTGGTGTTGATGTTGCCATTTGTTATGAAAAAGAAGTGGTCTACAAAACAAAAATATATAAGGAGTAAAACAAATGTCGTTTTAATAATACTTGTAAAATGTATGATTTAAACAAGTTTTATGCATTTTTCTAGTGACCTCTACCCAACTAGATAAATGATTCCAAGACCCAAATTCATATCGACTTAGGCACGGTATGGCCGATGAAACCTTTATCAATATAACTCGGTGGATTAACGTTTTAATCGATTCTACTTCTATAAATCTTGGTCGATAAAATTACTCTAATAATTATCTATAGCCCGGAACACATGCAACTACGGTCGCGAATACTTCCGTTGAGCTCAATCCAAATTTCGAATAAATGTGTCCATTATCCAAATCCACATCAACTTGGGCACGGTATGGCCGATGAAACCCTCATTAACATGAACTCGGTGGATTAACACTTATCACCCACTTCCCCTACGTAACAAGGTTTGTACCCCGGTAGGGCCGAGTGCACTCCCTCGCGAAATAGGTTTTCTTGGTTTCTACTATTTGGTAAGGCTATGTCTCAATTGTTTGTTTTAGCGAGAGGTCATGTCAATTTATTATCTATCACGTTTTAAGTGAACTAAAGCGGTGAACTACGATAATTCGAATTGACACGGTCGATAAACTCGATAAAAAAAAGATGCATGTTTTAGTTATGGCGATTTAGCGATGCATGCGACATAAAATAAAATGCAAGCATAAAGATAAATAAATCCTAGTATGGCCTTTCCTAAAATAGAAAAACTATTTAACTATTACATATTCGGAAACCAACTCCATTGGTCCCTTGAACTTCGGTTGTGGCACGCATCTCGAGGTAACACCGTCTTTATGTATCGCCATCTTGAAGAAATCCGTCTTTGGGAACTCCGAGATAAATAAAATTACATAGTAAATTACATAATTTCCTATTATACATTTGTAACTAAAATAAAATAAATCTATTAAATTACAAAACGGTGATACGAGATCACAATAAAAATTACAACCGAATCGGTATTCCCATACATTTTGGGAAATACCAATTAAAATCTAAGGCCATACTAAGTAAAATTACATAATTCAAAATTACATAAATTAAAATTATGACAATCATAAAGAAAATGCAGCATTATAATATGTATGAACATGCTCAATTTTAATGCTAAATCGCCTTTAAATAGCCAATATCGTATATTACTCGGTTTTTACGGATTTGCGTGATTTCAACATTTTATAATCACAAAAATACATAAACTCATATTTATGCATAAGTTAATTACCCTAACCTCTTTGGACTCAAAATTTAGTCTTCACTAATAATTTGACCATAATTAACCCTTATTTTATAAAATTGTTCATAAATGGACCAAAAATTACAAAAATAAGCCATATACTTCAAATAAATCACTAAATTTCAAATAAATTTGAAATTTGAAATTTAAACTCATGAACATTCTGGAAAAATTCCATGACACTCATAATGTTCAAAATCTTAGGTTAAAAAATTTCAAAAATTTTCCGGAAAAACAATGTTGCGGTTTATCGATTTTTAATAAAATAATCATAAAAACATGGAAAAATTAATTTCATTAACTTTTCAATTTTAGATCTGAAAATGATAATAAAATGCAACATTAGACGTTTTCCCTAAGTCATAGATTATGTTTTATTAATTTTCCACTAATAATGTCACTATTTATGCTATTTTTCTTCAAAAATCCATAAATCATGCAAAAAGACTTCTTTATAGCCAATTATTTTAAACACATCTTGTAAAATTGCATGTGACAACATATTAATTTTCTATGACCAGATTCGAAATTTAACTCATATTAACCTATTTTTCACCTAAATCCGAATTTAATAATGAAAAATTCATTTTTCGAGCATAACAAGTCCAAAAATTATGAAAATTTACAGGTTATCTCAAAATAATATATGTGACAACATATCCAAAAACCAACTGAAAATTCAAAGTATAGCTAATTTTAGACCAAAAACGACATTTTTACTCATAAAATCATATTTAAATGCCATTATAGTGAAATATGAACAATAAAAATCCGTAAAATTAACCAAAATATCCTAAAACATTTTAGGACCAGAAATATTAACATGCATGGATTAATTTCGTGATATCTCATAATAACACAAATTTTACAAGTTTTATTTGTTATTCTTATAACTCGGAAAAAATTTTAACCGATTTGCATGCAAACAACCGTGGCTCTTGATACCGATTGAAGGAAATGAAGATTCATATACATACTAACATACTCATATATGTCAAAACTAATTTGTCATAAAATTAAATGTGGATTTTATGCATGCAAACAATATTAAAAATAGAGGAGAAATCATGTCCTTACATTGATGATTTCGGTTTAATGGGCACAAGAGAGATCACCTTTCTCTCTTGTTCTTGAGCTTTCCCTTATGGAAGAACAAAGATCCAAGTATAGGATCTCTCCTTAGGATTAATACCCAAAGCTTTCTCTTAATTTAATTAATATTACAAGAACTAGTATAATATTAATTAGTAGAAAATTGAACCAAAAATATTTATAAACTCTTAAATATTTCGGTTTTAGAGAGAAGAAGAGGAGGATTTTGTTCTCTCTAGAATTTGTATTTTTGGATGAGTGAATGAATGATAATATATTTTTACAACCTTTTGTATATTATTAGGTAAAAATTATGGAAAAAACCATCATAGGTTTTGTCTTCTCAAAACCGTGTAAGAGGAGGGCTTTAGGGGAGCCAATGCATGGAAAAATTGTTCTTCACAATGAACAATAGGCTTGCATGGCTAGTGACTAGTGTAATCATCATGCCTTCCACTAATTACAATCAACATATAATTAGCTCAAAAACCCTCTAATTTTCGGCCCACTTGATAATATGGATTCCATATTATTTTTGTCAATTGTCAATATGTCACATGTCATATGTGATATAAATTTGTTATGTATTTTTAACATATTAAAAATCAACGTATTAATAAAAATACGTCACATACAAAAATCGACTTAGTAATTTCATAATTACTTGTGCCAAAATATTTTACCATTTATAAATTACAACCGATTGTATTTATAATAATTCATTCAATTTCGATTGTTTCTTTAAACATTAATTTCATCCGAGTAATGAGACAATTCAATTACTCAGATCGTATCTCATTTAATCACATTTCAATTTGATACGTAAATTTCACTTCCAAAATCGTCCGTCAATTTTCAAGTAATTTAATTAACTCGTAACATTATACGATTAATTAAATAATCAATTAAGAGTGTTGCCCTATAGGTATGACCTAGGGGGTCAACTGATCACCACCGTCACGACCTACGTAATGTCAAACTCTAGTCACCAATCATTACCGATATATGTTGACCGAGTTGCTTGACAAGAACAAAATTACTTCCCAATTGTATTCTTTATAATGAGATTTAAACATGTGATCATCATGATCAACAGTCGTGATCGCATTATTGTCGGAGGACACATATTCCAACAACAAAACCTCAAAGAATATGCAAAACAAAGAACTAAAGACAATAAATGACCCAAATATGCACTAAAAAGCATGGGAACAAGGCTAATTCGGGGTCTAAATATGCGCTAATTATGGTCACATCAATAGAGAACTTCATCCGTCGTAGGAGCTTCATCAAAAACTTTGACTGGCCCCTCTTTGAATATCTCAGCATCCAAAGCATACAACTCGGCTTCTATGTCAATGCTCTCATCACAGCTTTAAACCATCTTAGGAGGAGGTTAATCTCCATATATCAACTTCTCTAACTCATCCACTTCATTGCTCCATGGATATGACGCAGCAGCAGGGGCGTCAGGTGGATTCCTGTCAAAACACAAAGCAAGACAATCATCAACAGAAGGATCAAGGGCATTAATCATATGACAAGAAGCTTTTAAATCAGGAGGACGTGATTCTTTGTAAAGACCAAAAGTGATAATATCATCTCCAATGTTGAATGTAAGACTCCCATGTTTAACATATATAACCGGCCCTGCAGTATGCAAGAATGGGCACCCTTGAAAATAGGGACACGAGAATCCTCAACTATATCTATCACTATAAAGTCGACTGGAATGAAAAATTTTCCTATATTAACTGGCACATCCTCTAAAATACCCATAGGGTGCTTAATAGACCTGGCAGCCAATGGAATAGTCATGTTAGTATATTTAAGCTTAGTCATATTTAATTGATTACAAATTTTATACGGCATGACACTAACGCTCGCTCCTAAATCACATAAAGCATTGTCAATAGTTAAACGACCTATAGTACAAGTAATAAAAAACTCCATGGATCCTTCAGCTTAGGTGGAGAATCTGCTTGTAATGCAGCGTAGAGTGAACACGAAAGTATCCACTTCATCAAAAAACCACTTCTTTGACAAAATTTCTGTTAAGAACATAGCATAAGCCAGCACTTTAGTTACCAATTCAGTAAATGGTACTGTCACTTGAAGATTCTTCACTACCTCCATGAACCTCCCAAGTTATTATTCGAGCTAAGATTTCTGCAATCTTTGGTGAAAAAGGTAGTTGAATTTTTATTGGCTCGACTTCTTTTATATTAGGAGTACGTTTAGAAGCATCATCGTTAGTTCTAGATGTGACTCGATCGAGCCTAGTAGTCACTCAATCAAAGAACCTATTTTTATCTAATACCGCAGCTGAAACACGCGAAAAATCACCGTCAGAGGGGGTTCCTCGATCAAGCCTAAGGTGTGCTCGATCGAGTAGCTTGGTTCCTCGATCGAAACTTGTGTTGCTCGATCGAGGATCTTGTGCAATTCTCGTTTTTTCGCTTTTCTTCAAATCCCATGTTTGATCTTGCAAGTTTCTTTCTCATCATCGCTCAACTCCAAGTTACCCAATCCCTTAGGATACATGTAAGGAACTTCATCATCATTAATGGGCATGTCCGGACCTAGATAAGAAGTACCACTCCTCAAAGAAATAGAATTGACTTGCTCATGAGCTTATTTACCTTAAGGAGGAAGACCAGACTGTTTTGATGGATTTTGAGCCGCCATTTGAGCAACTTGAGTATCCAACATCTTGTTGTGAGCCATGAGTTTGGAGATTTGAGCTGTTTGCTTTTGTTGTATCATCAAAGTTTGATGTAAGAGAGCTTTTAACTCCGACACTTCATTACATGGAGCTTGAGGAGCAGGTTGCACTTGTTGAAAACCTCCTTGATTTTGCCTTTGATAACCTCCTTGTGGTTGGTTACCATGATTAGGAGGAATAACATAAGTATTTTGTTGAGGATCTTTAGCATAGGCATTCTGACTCCTTTCTGGGAAGAAGTTAGAATATGGAGTACCTTGTTTGAAAGATTGGAAGGCATGAACTTACTCAATGATACTCATAGACTTTGCCGCAGCGTGGTTATCTATCCCACATCTCTCGCAGGACACTTCTTGTTGAACCATGTGAACCATTTCATGCTTACCCAAAGACTGAGTAGTCTTCAATTCTTCTATTTGAGCTAGTATGGCCTCCAACTGTTCCGCGACCGCACTATCTAAGCCACTTCCTCTCTTACTTCCTCTGGGATTACCGTACTCAGCTGTGTGAGTAGCTATTTGATCAATCAACTTCCAAGCATTACCATTATTAATGTTATCTTGGAATCTCCCATTGGTAGCTGAATCAAGCAAGGCTCTATGATCATCAGACAACCCGTTGTAAAACTGGTTGCAAAGGAACCAAATTTTGAAACCATGGTTAGGGACGGACCTTACTAGTCTTTTGAACCGTATCCAAGCTTCATTAAAATCCTCAGTAGGACCATGTTTAAAACTTATAATCTGACTTCTCAATGCATTGGTTTTCTGTGGTGGAACATACCTCTTGTAGAATACAAGAGCCAATGAAGTCCAATTGGTAATTGCGTCGGTCTCCATGTCTAAGTCACTCAACCATTCAGCTGCATTATCTCTTAAAGAGAAAGGGAATAAAGTTTGCTTCACCTGATCTTGATGAAGGAAATGTAGATTCATATACACTTTAACATACTCATATATGTCTAAAATAATTTGTCATAAAATTAAAACGGATTTTATGCATGCAAACAATAATATAAAAGAAGAGAAATAATGTCCTTACATTCAATATTTCGGCTATATTGGGCACAAGAGAGATCACCTTTCTCTCTTGTTCTTGAGCTTATCCTTATGGAAGAACAAAGATCTAAGTGTAAGATCTCTCCCCAAGCTTTATACCCAAGGCTCCTCTTAAATAAATTAATATTACAAATACTAGTATAATATTAATTCTTAGTAGAAAATTGAACCAAAATAAATTGGTATTTTAGCTCCTAAAACCGAGTAGAGGAGAAGATATTTTTGGAGTAAATAATCTCTCTAATTTATCATAAAAGTAGAGAGGTAATTATCTTTCTAACACTAGAAATTTTCAAATGTGATTGAATGAATAATATTAGAGAGGAAAACTCTCTAAATGCACCTAGGAAAACCGGTTGGGAGAGCCTTTTAGGGGAGCCAATGCATGCCCAAATTTGTCTTCACAAGGAGAGTAGGCATGCATGGCTACTTTGGCTTTTCATCATTATGTTTTTCTATATTAAAATATAAACACAATTTTCCCTAATACTCTTCTAAAATTTCGGCCCTTTTAATCAATATGGAGTCCATATTATTTTTGTCAATTGTCAATATGTCACATGTCATATGTAACATAAATTGTTTATGTATTTTTAACATATTAAAAATCAACGTATTAATAAAAAATACGTCATATACAAAATTGACTTAGTAATTCATAATTACTCGTACCAAAATATTTTACCGTTTATAAATCGCATTTATAATAATTCATTCAAATCCAATTGTTTCTTTAAACAATAATTTCATCCGAGTAATAATTTGATTACTTAGACCGTATCTCATTTAATCATATTTCAATTTGATACGTAAATTTTACTTCCAAAATCGTCCGTCAATTTTCAAGTAATTTAATTAACTCGCAACATTATACGATTAATTAAATAATCAATTAAGAGTATTGCCCTTTAGGTATGACCTAGGGGTCAATCGATCACCACCGTCACACACAAGTAATGTCAAACTCTAGTCACCAATCATTACCGATATATGTTGACCAGTTGACAGTAACAAAATTACTTCCCAATTGTATTCTTAAAATGAGATTTAATAATGATATTTAAATCATGTGATCGCACCATTGTTGAGGACACATTTCCCAACAATCTCCCACTTGTCCTCGACAAGTGTGCGTCACCAATTCTCTTGTCCTATTACTATCTCCCACTCAATGCAAGGTGTCTTTCAGGTCGTACTTGCAAGTGATCATATCAAGAATGGTTTCCTCGATCCGGAGAATAATCGATTGACCGGATTTATCCACACGGATACCTTCCGAGCGTGGCCACGCATTTCCGATTCATTACTCCTCGAGTGGCCCCGAGATATTGTTTTAACCCTGACAAGGGGATGGACAATTCCTATCGCACTCATTCCTTCGACTAGCCACAGCCATCATAACCCAAAATATGCCCATTTGACCCCATTTACGAAGGTCGTAGTAACACAAATCAAAGTTAATCTGAAACTGTGCCATCTTAGGTGAATAGTCTTTAGTCAAAAGAATCGACTCATTAGAATACTATAGCAGCTCTCGCCACGACCAGGCTATATAAATTTGCCAGAACTCTATAAGCGGTCATAAGGCCCGACAAGACGTTCCTAACATCTGCCTATGTGATCGACTAGTCATCTCACATGACTGTATGGCACTTGAACTTGCCATCAATCGCATCACACTCTAGTCACTTCGAGACGTCACCTCATACAAGTGACTATGGGCGAATACTATGCTAATCCGTGTTCACTTTAACGGGGTTCAATTGTCTCTACAACCCGTTTGGATGTAACAAAGTATAATAAAAGAGTTTTAAAAATAAAACTCGAACGACAAATGCGATTATCACACATGTATAGTCAATGCCTAATTACTATTTCATGTTCTATAATCTAATTTGATCTTGTACATAGTTGTTCATTTCAATTCAATTGAAATAACATGACTCATCATGTTTAGCCTTTGAGAAGGCTTTGGTTAGTAGGTTTTATCAACTTCTTGTACCTTACTCAACCTTACTACATACTCGTTTTCCTTTGTAATGTATACATTTGCATCACAAAACTTTCTAAGTACGTGTCGAGATCCAATCAAGACATAGATCCTCTAGCCTACGAATAGCTCCCACTGTTTTCACAGTGTGTGGGACTCATCCTCTTGCACATCTCATGATTGCAAGTGTACTCAATTTCCGTTATAAATATCTCTTATTGTTCTTTATTGTCTAGAACGATTCTAGAAAATCTACTTCTTAATTAACATAGCCACAATGGTATCTTAACCATCCTAATGTGTTTTGATTATGGTTTTGTCGGAAACCATGCGCAACCTCAATTGTCAATTGTCACTTGTGTAACACCCTTACACAAAATTGCATCATAAACACTTTGCTTTACTTCCTTAATGCTTCTGCAAGCACTTAAGGGTAATCTTTATAGCTTACTTGGTAAAGATTACTTAAATTCGATTTTTGAAAACAATTCATCATACTCAAGGCATATGAAGTGTTATACATCATTTCTTTTTAATTGATTCGGCAGCGGAAGCAAATGAAATCAATCAAATATGTTCAATTTAATTGAACTAGTCATGAATCTTATCAACATAAGACTTCTTACTGACGCTAATATCATGTGGATTTATCTTCATAAATCTGGATATTCAAGATGTATTATAATACTCCAAAAGTCTTAAATCATTCTCAATGATCAATATGTCATCCACATATCGGACTAATTAAAATTTCGTAACTCCCACTAAACTCCATGTATAAACATAACTTCTCGACTTATCGAGAAATGTTTTATCACATGATCAAAATGTTGATTCCAACTCATTGATGTCCTACTTAAGACTCTCTCTTAAGTTTCATATTATCTTAGGATTGCAAGAATCTACTAAACTCAAGACATGTATTGAATACATTCCTTCTAATTGAAGAAGTGGGTTTTAGATTCACTCGCTATGTATTTCATAATAATGAAACACAATCCCTAAGAAGATCCAAATAGGCTTAAGCATTTCAATTGGTGCAAAACCCTTTGCAACCAATCTTGCTTTGAAATATCTCTTTATTAGTGCAAAAACCCTTTGTCACTAATCAAGCCTTTTTGTTTCGGATTTTCATGGCTCTAAGCCTTGTAATGAGTTGTGACTTAAACACTCTTATGTAAGTCATATGTTCATTACTTTCTAGAAGTAATCAATTTGAATCAAACGATTTCTTTGTAAGTTATAAGCTCTTTACTTTCTTAAAAGTAGCATGAATCCATCATTTTTAACAAGTGACGAATTTTAACCTCCTAGGTTTTGAAGAAACAATGTCTTACACAAAACGTCTCATGTAGCCAGACAACGTTTTACACAAAACATCTCACGTAGCCAAGAAAGACCAGTTTCTTGCGACATAACATCTTTGTGGCTCTTTGAATAATTTCTCCCACTCTGTCTTCTAAAAATAAACTTGTATTTTAGAAAGACAGCTTCACGAGCCGCAAACCCGTTGTACTCGTGATAATTGAAGAAGGAAAAATGAGCATTTGTTTCTTTGTGAAAACTTACAACCATGGTACCCTTACCATTTCATATCTCATATGATTCATTTTAGTGGAAAAATAATTTAGACAAAAATGATAAAATCCCCAAAAGGATCAAGTAACTCAAAGTAACTTGATCGAAGTCCAAACCTTATCGAATAGCGTTTGAATTCTTATCCAACCATACATTATCCCATAATGCGTGTTAAGAGAGATTAACTTGTGATACTTTATCACATTTCCTTTGGCTTATATCAAAGTCTTCACTTTGATAATCCCATCACGACTATATCGTGATTCCTTGAACTCTTGAACTTCTTCAAAGATTTCTCTATTTACCTTATTAAGTGAACACACTAGTGTCAACTTAAATCGTTGGTAAAAGAAAATGATCAACCTATTTTGGATCAATGATTTACAATCTCGATCTCCTTTCTCAAACAAAAGGCACGAGACATCTTGCTTTGAATACAAGATACGCATATACCATTAACAATCTAATGGTTTGAAGAGTACTCGATAACTCTTTGCGTTTATCATTCCAAAATTTAAGGTTTAATCTTGGGTT
This sequence comes from Silene latifolia, assembly GCF_048544455.1. NCBI lineage: Eukaryota > Viridiplantae > Streptophyta > Magnoliopsida > Caryophyllales > Caryophyllaceae > Silene > Silene latifolia. The sequence continues at coordinate 56,840,135 of NC_133536.1, forward strand.
ACCAATTTGAATCTTACATCACCTTCATGATATATCATTCTAGTTTGGTTTAGAATATAATCACCTTGATAATGGGCTTGCCATACATCAAATCGTGGTGCATAGGGTCACAAAAGTGAAACCTCTTTTGTATCTTAACAAGTTTATATTCTAATTTAGAGTTTATGCACTTAATAGTCACAATTAAGTACCACTTTAAATCCAAAAACTAGATTGAGTACACAATTACTCTATCTCTCGACTTCATTGTTGCTAGTCGTCATATTCTATTCATCCTATGTATCCAACACAATGATGAAAACCTCCCTTTGGTTTCTAATATTGACGAAGTAGTATTAGCAAAATTTATGTTTAATCAAATAAACATTTTTAAAGAAGAAGGTCCCATTAGATGTCCCACAACTAACTTGTTGATTCTTCAATAATTTGGGGTAGTTTCCTTTCTCGTGTCCAACATTTTAAGACAATGGAAACTTTATCGGTTGGGATTGATAGGTTTAGTATCGTTATTCTCAACAACTTTACCTTTAACATTACCTTGTATCAATTCCATTATAATCTTTACTTTCTTGAACCTCGTCCTCATCTTAACGGTTTAAGAGAATGCTCCCACTAAATTCAATGAGTCTTTGCTTTGAGAAGCAAAATTGAATTCATGAAGATTACTCTTCATTTGTTCGTTTTAGTCTTAAAACTTTCATTGAAGTGGTTGCGATTATTTTGGTCAATTACGAATTCCAACAAATCTAATTACCAAAACAATTTATCGCTTCAAGATACTTAATTCAATTAAGTATATGAATAACAATCCATTGCAAGTAGATGTGTTAGTCAAGAATCAAAAACCTGTTTGATAATGAATAACTTTAATCTATACTCTTTATAAGAGATCCTTAGCAATGGTCCATTTGAGGTTTTAGAAGCAAATTCATATTTGTCTTTAGTTACGATATTTTAATGGAGATTTGAATCAAAAACGAAATGATATCGTATATGAATTGTGGTAAAGAAATAGAACAATATAATAACGAAATAATGGAAAACTTAACATTTATCGTTTTATTAATACTTGGAAAAACAAGTATAGCATTTACATAGTGACCTCTACCCAACTATGATAAATGATTCCAAGACCCAAATTCATATCGACTTAGGCACGGTATGGCCGATGAAACCCTTATCAATATAACTCGGTGGATTAACGCTTTAATCGATTCTACCTTTAGAACTCTTGGTCGATAAAATTACTCTAATATTTATCTATAGCCCGGAACACATGCAACTACGGTCGCGAATACTTCCGTTGAGCTCAATCCAAATTTCGAATAAATGTGTCCATGATCCAAATCCACATCAACTTGGGCACGGTATGGCCGATGAAACCCTCATCAACATGAATTCGGTGGATTGACATTTATCACCCACTTCCCCTACGTAACAAGGTTTGTACCCCGGTAGGGCCGAGTGCACTCCCTCACGAAATAGGTTTTCATGGTTTCTACTATTTGGTAAGGCTATGTCTCAATTGATTGTTTTAGCGAGAGGTCATGTCAATTTATTATCTATCACGTTTTAAGTGAACTAAAGCGGTGAACTACGATAATTATGATTGACACGGTCGATAAACTCGATAAAATGACAATGCATGTTTAGTTATAGCGATTTAGCGATGCATGTGACATAAAATAAAATGCAAGCATAAAGATAAATAAATCCTAGTATGGCCTATCCTAAAATAGAAAAACTCTTTAACTATTACATATTCGGAAACCAACTCCATTGGTCCCTTGAACTTCGTTTGTGGCACGCATCTCGAGGCAACACCGTCTTTATGTATCGCCATTCTTGAAGAAATCCGTCTTTGGGAACTCCGGAATGAATAAAATTACATAACAAATTACATAATTTCCTATTATACATTTGTAATTAAAATAACATAAATCTATTAAATTACAAAACGGTGATACGAGATCACAATAAAAATTACAACCGAATCGATATTCCCATACATTTCGGGAAATACCAATTAAAATCTAAGGCCATACTAAGTAAAATTACATAATTCAAAATTACATAAATTAAAATTATGACAATCATAAAGAAAAATGCAGCATTATAATATGTATGAACATGCCCAATTTTTATGCTAAATCGCCTTTAATAGCCAATATCATATATTACTCGGTTTTTACGGATTTGCGTGATTTCAACATTTTATAATCACAAAATGCATAAACTCATATTTATGCATAAGTTAATTACCCTAACCTCTTAGGACTCAAAATTTAGTCTTCACTAATAATTTGACCATAATTAACCTAAAATACTAAAATTGTTCATAAATAGTCCAAAATACCAAAAATAAGCTATTAAACTTCAAATAAATCACAAAACTTCAAATAAATTCAAAATTTGAAATTTAAATTCATGAACATTCTGGAAAAATACCATGACACTCATAATGTTCAAAATCTTAGGTTAAAAAGTTTCGAAATTTTCCGGAAAAACAATGTTGCGGTTTATCGATTTTAACTAAAATAATCATAAAACATGAGGAACAATTATATTCATTAACTTTTCAATTTTAGATCTGAAAATGATAATAAAATGCAACATTAGACGTTTTTCCTAAGTCATAGATTATGTTTTATTAATTTTTAACTAATAAAGTCACTATTTATGCTATTTTTCTTCAAAAATCCATAAATCATGCATAAGGACTTATTTATGGCCAATTATTTTACACACATCTTGTAAAATTGCATGTGACAACATATAAAATTTCTATGACCAGATTCGAAACTTAACTCATATTAACCTATTTTTCACTTTAAATCCGAATTAAAAATGAAAAATCCATTTTTCGAGCATAACAAGTCCAAAAATTATGAAAATTTACAGGTTATCTCAAAATAATATATGTGACAACATATCCAAAAACCAAGTAAAAATTCGAAGTATAGCTATTTTTCGACCAAAAATGACATTTTTACTCATAAAATCACATTTAAATGCCATTATTGTTAAATATGAACAATAAAAATCCGAAAAATTAACCAAAATATCCTAAAACACTTTAGGACCAGAAATATTAACATGCATGTAATTATTTCGTGATATATCATAATAACACAAATTTTACAAGTTTTATTTGTTATTCATATAACTCGGAAAAACTTTTAACCAATTTGCATGCAAACAACCGTGGCTCATGATACCGATTGAAGGAAATGTAGATTCATATACACTTTAACATACTCATATATGTCTAAAATAATTTGTCATAAAATTAAAACGGATTTTATGCATGCAAACAATAATATAAAAGAAGAGAAATAATGTCCTTACATTCAATATTTCGGCTATATTGGGCACAAGAGAGATCACCTTTCTCTCTTGTTCTTGAGCTTATCCTTATGGAAGAACAAAGATCTAAGTGTAAGATCTCTCCCCAAGCTTTATACCCAAGGCTCCTCTTAAATAAATTAATATTACAAATACTAGTATAATATTAATTCTTAGTAGAAAATTGAACCAAAATAAATTGGTATTTTAGCTCCTAAAACCGAGTAGAGGAGAAGATATTTTTGGAGTAAATAATCTCTCTAATTTATCATAAAAGTAGAGAGGTAATTATCTTTCTAACACTAGAAATTTTCAAATGTGATTGAATGAATAATATTAGAGAGGAAAACTCTCTAAATGCACCTAGGAAAACCGGTTGGGAGAGCCTTTTAGGGGAGCCAATGCATGCCCAAATTTGTCTTCACAAGGAGAGTAGGCATGCATGGCTACTTTGGCTTTTCATCATTATGTTTTTCTATATTAAAATATAAACACAATTTTCCCTAATACTCTTCTAAAATTTCGGCCCTTTTAATCAATATGGAGTCCATATTATTTTTGTCAATTGTCAATATGTCACATGTCATATGTAACATAAATTGTTTATGTATTTTTAACATATTAAAAATCAACGTATTAATAAAAAATACGTCATATACAAAATTGACTTAGTAATTCATAATTACTCGTACCAAAATATTTTACCGTTTATAAATCGCATTTATAATAATTCATTCAAATCCAATTGTTTCTTTAAACAATAATTTCATCCGAGTAATAATTTGATTACTTAGACCGTATCTCATTTAATCATATTTCAATTTGATACGTACATTTTACTTCCAAAATCGTCCGTCAATTTTCAAGTAATTTAATTAACTCGCAACATTATACGATTAATTAAATAATCAATTAAGAGTATTGCCCTTTAGGTATGACCTAGGGGGTCAACTGATCACCACCGTCACACGACAGTAATGTCAAACTCTAGTCAGCCAATCATTACCGATATATGTTGACCAGTTGACAGTAACAAAATTACTTCCCAATTGTATTCTTAAAATGAGATTTAATAATGATATTTAAATCATGTGATCGCACCATTGTTGAGGACACATTTCCCAACACTTGAGTCACCCAAGCTGTTAAAGGATTAGAACAGCAATAAGTAACAAACATTTCCATATGCTTTGCGGAGTCCTCTCCAGCTTTTCTTCCAAACATATTCATGTCTACCAATCTTATGTAAGAAGGCTTAATCTCGAAAGTCCCTTTATCAGTAGTAGGGAGCTTGAAGCCTTTTAGAATAGAAGCAACCGTTGGTTCGGAGTAACTTGCCAAGGTCGGCATCTTTGGTGTTGTAGAAACCACAAGTAAAGAAATAAGTGTGTTCTCTTTAAAGGACGAATCTTCTGCAAAAGTATACCGCTCGTAGTCAATTGTACTCAAGTCTTCCACTTGACTTACTTCTCTTTGAAACTTTTGTCTGTAGCAAAAAGTCTTTTCTGGCTCAGGATCAAAAGGTATAATCTCTAACCTGTTAGACCAGGGCATACATGAAAACAACAAGTAAAGATAAAACTGTCTCAAAGAACTGATGCTCCCTAGGCGTGTCCCTTTCTCCCTTAACCCTAATATCATTTCCACCTTCCTCCTTATCTCTCCAAACTCTCTCCCTTCTATCTAAAACCCAAACAAACACCATATTAGAGGATTCAAGATTGGTTTAGTGGATTGCTCACCTGCCTCCTTCCTTCCTCTTGATTTGTAAGTTAAGATCTACCCTTTTCTAGTCTTATGAACACTAACTTTTGGGCGTTTTTAATTGGGTTGATTAATTAGCAATTATATGTGTTTATGGATAATTAGAGGGTAATAATAAGGGGTTTTATATTATATAATAGATTAGGATGTATTATGATAGTTGTTATGTGATTATTGTAGGATGAGACGGATTTATGAGATGGATTCTTTTTGTCTTGGATTAACTTATGGAGTATGCTAAAAGCTAGGTTAATCCTACTCAGTTTCAATAATGTGGTGGTGTTTATGTTGTAATTAGTCTCACATAAATTAGGGCTTGCATTATTACTTGTTTAGTGGTTAATTACAACATTAAGAGGATGATTGTGGTATGTTAGGTTATTGACGATAAAGACTACTGAATTCATGCTAAAAATAGTAGAACAAACAATTAACATAAAGCGATAAAACGGTTTCGGGAACCTAACTAGCAATTCTATACTAATAACGAAATAAGAGTGAATTCAAATAAGGCAGAAGAATACCGATATTGCAGAGGAATGATTAAGAATAAGAACGAAATTCCAATGCCAAAACAATATTCCGAACCCTAATAAAAACTGAATGTTACTGTGTAAAACTTAGATAAAAATCGGATGGATGTATCTGTCGAACTAGGTTACGTTATATAGAAAGTATACGTAACATAATTCCTAAACCTAATAACTCATGGGCTTGATAAATCTCGATCTTTTAATTCTCGTCTGGAATAGCGTCTTGGTCGATCGACTAAGGGTAGTGGTCGATCGACTGAGTAGCAGTGCACAATAGCCTCTGGAACCCGATGGTTGGTCGATCGACTGAAGGTAGTGGTCGATCGACTGCTTTAGCTGCTACTTGACTTCTATAATGTCGTGGATTTGTCTTTTGGGCTATGAAATGCGCACCAAGCTCGTTCCTTAAGCGAATACTTCACGTCAAATGCAATGCAGGATACTCGGGGACGGATTTAGCTCAATTTCCGCTGGATTCATCACATTTCTGCAATAATGTACAAAAATACGAAAGTAGACGGAAATAGGAGAAATGGTAGCTTAAACTACACAAATGAGCTCTGAAATGCGTGTAATATGGGATGTAAAACATCATATAAAAGACACGCATCAAACTTCCCCAAACCAAACCTTTGCTTGTCCCCAAGCAAGAACTAGACTCGATCTAATGACCTAATGGAACGAGTTCAATCTCAGAGCGAAATGCAATATGTAAGGCCTAAACCATTTTAATGCAACAACCAACAATCAATTAGTAATGCGAATCATGCAAACGAGTTATGAGGTCGTAAAAAACTGCTGAACCGTCAACCATAGAGACTTATCAAATTGGACTCTCTCGGGTCGCTCATATCACACATAAGCACAGGTGAATATATAAGAGGATAGAAAGAATTCATTTTGTAAAGACTCTCACCTAACTACGACCTATAAGAACATGCTTGCAGTCTAATATGAAAATAATCTCTACAACCGTACATATGCATTCCAACCAATCAGATGTCCATGACACATGCCGAGGTATATATGGATATGTGAGGTATGGGGAAGAAGAGGCAAAAAATTTATGGGAATGTGGGGGTACAGGTGATCAAGCTAGTACCGTAACAGAACCATGCGACAATATCCAACTTCTTGCTCATAATCAATCGAAATGGTGCTATAGCAAGCACAAAACTCACAATCTCTAGTATAATAGTAATCAACTAACTCCCCGTAAGATATGAATAATACATGGGAGCAAAAATCGCCATAGAATAAAACTCGAATTATGCGAAATTGATTTCTTTTCCTTCTCTTGAACCTCAGTCGATCGACCTATGATGCCAGTCGATCGACCGCTTCAACAGTACAGAACCTCTTTTTCCCTTTTTCGAATCATTTTTTCTTTTCTTTTTTCCAACTTTTTCAGTTCTTTTTTTTTTCTTTTCTTTCCTTTCTTTTCATTCTCCCAATAACATCTCAAATAAGAGCAAATGCTACCAAAAACTAAGTAACAATCCCAACAACTAAACTACTAGCTTGACAAGGGCAGGCTAAATGTAGGATGTAGTAATGGGACAAAAAGGCTATTTTGGCAGTGTGGAGTTCATGGGTAAAATGAATAAAGGGAAACCTCTACCACATGTGTCAACAAACCACAAACCGAATGCATACAGGTATCAAGCAGATTAAGTTCACATTTATGCAACTTGATTTGACATGTCTCATAAGGAGTACTACTCACATTCCTAAATAAACCGGTCATATATGTCACCAGTTATAGGCTCTAAATCTCAGAAATATGATGTAGTTTGCCAATTTTCTAAGTCAAGTCTCAAGTTCAGCAAATAATTAACGAAAACTCGTAGATATGCACTTATACGATTCTACTAATATCATGTCAATTAGCAAGGCTTAGGCAGAAAACAGATGCAAATGCAGTGTCATCATTGAAATACTACCGTTCCGACTCGACCTATATGCTAAAATAAACGTGCAATTTATTGAATTTTTTTTGAAATTTTTCAATTTTTTTGGATTTTTAGTATACATATAAAATGAAATAAACAATGCAAAACAGAATGTAAACGTGAATGCAAGCAAATGATATGCGACGCAAAACCCTTCCCCAAACCAAATCGCACAATGTCCCCATTGTGCAAAATCATGTAATGAAGAAAAGAGAAACGGGAATTTGCGAGAAAATAAACAATTAAAAATGACATGAAGTGGAAATCGGGAACTCACAAGACTTTAAGCGCAGCAAAGGAAACATCCCCAAACCAGCGAAAGCTAGGAGGTTTCAGTAGCCAGCAGTGCTACCAATTAGTACCTGAAAAGACAAACAAAGTACCACGCATAAAATCGAGAAAGCAATGATGAAGCGGTATTATGTGCATAATTGAGAAAAATAGAAGAAATAAATAAAATGACGGAAGATAAAGTGGAGTAGAAAACTCCCTCAATTCCGCAAGTCGACCAAACACAGCAAGGGAGAGGTCGTAAACAGGTACAGCAGTGCAGGTCGGTCGATCGACTACCTAGCTCAGTCGATCGACAGTGGTGAAGTGAAGGAACAGAGCTCCGGAAAGCGCAACGCGATCGATCGACTACCTAGCTCAGTCGATCGACTGAAGATACTGCTGCAACTTTTTACTTCTTCGTATTTGCTCAATTACTTGAGCTAATGAGGTCTAAAAACCTGCAAATGCACAGTAATACGCGCCCAGAATTGCGAAAAACCCAAAATAAAGCCTAAAGCGTATAAAATCCTAAGCAAGCAAAATAAAATGCGAAGTCTCGCGCACACGAAATACGGTAAATAGTCTTAAAAGCACTAAAGTAAATGTTTGATAAAGCATTTGATCAACTAATAGTTGATTAAGAACGGCCACGGTATGGCCCACTTCGTCGGCTTCTGGCTACTAGAGGTAGCCTCAACGGTGCTTATCTCATCAGTTGCACTCTTCTTAGCTTCCATGTCCGTATGGCTCAACGGATCAACACTCTTATCATCTCCCCAGTCGATGATCTCTTCGGACTCATCAGAATCGAAATCGGACTCTCTAACTTTGACCGGCTCGTCATCAACTTCCTCATCGGTGGCATAGCTAAGGCAACCAAGACCTCCTCTTTGAATGATCGGCTCCTTCATAGCTAGAGTGACTTGCAGCTCTTCCTTCCCCAAACCAGCTCCTGCAATATCAGAAATAGACAATTCTTCCTCTAATTTGCTCCCAATCTGGGGCGGAGGGGTTACAACAGGAATAGAGATAGGTATATCAGGAAGCACAAAGTACGATTTCTTGTCAGAAACCGTATTACAAGTCACAGGCCACATGGGGTCCTTTTTCTTAGCCGGCTGGGCAAAGACAATAGAATGCTTGCCCACTTTGAAGGTCAAGGTTCCTAGACCGACATGTATGACTGCACCAGCGGTGTGCAGAAATGGCCTACCCAAAATAATGGGAATATGGGCATCCTCAGGCATGTCAAGTACAACGAAGTCGACGGGGAAGAAAAACTTCCCTATTTGGACAGGAATGTCCTCTAGGACTCTTATTGGCTGGACCGCAGATCGGTCAGCCATCTGTACTGTCATGTCTGTCACTGCGAATCTAGTCAATTTGAGCTTCCTAGCAAGACTCAAGGGCATGACGCTTATACTAGCTCCTAAGTCACATAACGCCTTTTCGATAGAAAAGGTACCTATGCTACAAGGAACTGAGAAGCTACCTGGGTCCTCTAGCTTATGGGGTGCAGTGTGAGACAAATAAGAGCATGATTCTTTAGTTAATGCGACAGTATGCACATTTTCAAGTGACTTTTTCTTAGACAAGAGTTGTTTCATGAATTTAGTATAGGCAGGCACTTGATTAACTAACTCAAGGAAACGCACTTGTACATTCAAGCTACGAATAACTTTTTCAAATTTATTGAAAGATACCTGTTCCTTCGTCGGCACTAGTCTTTCCGGATATGGGGCTGTAAGAAGTAGCTTAGCCCTCTCCTCTAAATCGCGCATGCCGGTATCCGTGGATTTAGGCTGGAAGTCCACTACTTTCTCCTTGTTGAAGCTTGAACCCTCTTCAGACCGTCTTAAATGTGAGCCATTAACCGTCATTGGGTCGAACTTCGGAACCGGGACTGACCCATCAGCACTCGGGTCTTGCCCTAATATTTTCGGGGCGGTCGTACCTCGAAACAAATGATCCCTCAAGTTGCCGGGCATTGGAGGACGAAATTTCTCAATATCAGCAGCAATCTCAGTCGATCGACCAGTGATGTCAGTCGATCGACTGAGATGAACAGGACCAGAAGCTTCTGTAACCCGCACGTCAGTCGATCGACCGGGTATGTCAGTCGATCGACTGATATACCTGGAAGACGCCTTTTTCTTTCTCTTGCTCGTTCCAGCTTTGTTTTGACTCGGTTTTGCCTCATCTTTTGCAGTGGCATCCTCGACCATAGCAGGCCCCCCCAGGGTTGACCCACTCCTCAAAGTTATGGCATTTAGGGTCTCTTTCTGGTCAGTTTGAGTTGGTAAGTGTCCCGGAGCTCGAGTGGTACTCTTACTAGCCAATTGAGCAATTTGGCTCTCTAGTAGCTTCATCCCGGCCTCTCTAGCTTGGGATTCCTTCAGCAGCAAGTTCTTAAACTCAGTAAAATCGGAATTCTGGGAATGTTGCTGCTGCGGCACATAGGGAGGTTTTTGATATGGTTGTTTGTGAGGGGGCACATAAGCTTGCTGCTGCTGCTGTTGTGGAGGTTGAGTCGGATTCAAGACATTCTGGCTACTCCACCTCAAGTTGGGGTGGACATTCGGCTCATAGTACGTGTTTGTCTGCCTATAATGTTGAAAGGCAGCGCAAGACTCGAAGGGAACAGAACAATTTTGTGAGACATGCCCCTCAGCTCCACATCTTCTACAGACGAAAGGACCGTCTAAAACAGCATTAACATGGTACATCCCTCCTTTAGAAGCTCCTCCCAACTCATATTTGTCAAACCTTACAGTGAGAGCTTCTAGTGCAGCAACAGAGGAAGATTCAGCAGCTCTCCTCTGGTTTCCTCTCGAATTCCCATATTCAGCCTTATGAGTGGCCAAATCATCAATGATCTTCCACCCCTTAGTCTCTCCCATGTTCTCGGCAAATCGGCCATTGGTCGCAAAGACATCAAAAATAGCCCTCTGATCGTCATACAGCCCATTATAGAACTGATTGCAAAGACTCCATTTTTCGAACCCATGGTGCGGTATGGTTCGCACCAATTTCTTGAAACGGACCCATGCTTCATGAAAATTCTCATCCGGCCCTTGTTTAAAGCTCGTGATCTGAGCTCTAATGGCATTCGTCTTTGAGGCAGAGAAATATTTTTTGTAGAATGCCAGGGCCAAGGAATTCCAGTCGGTGATCCCATGAGCAGCTCGATCCAGATCTCTATACCAGTCCCTTGCAGCATCACGAAGGGAGAAAATGAACATGGTCTCCTTGATCTGGTCTTGGGTCACACCGGCCGGCGGGGGTATAGAGCAGCAATAATCAATAAAAATCTCCATATGCTTGGCTGCATCTTCATTTGCAGCTCCCCCGAACTGGTTTCTCTCAAACAGGTTAATATAGGAAGGCTTTGGCTCGAATTTTCTCGCCTCCCCAGGTAGTTCGAATCCTTTGTAGAGATTCGCATTATCGGCTCCGAGTGATCGGCAATGGTTGCTTCTTGACCATGATTGGAATTTCGGAGAAGTGACTGTCTCGCTGAAGAAATTGAAGCAGGCGATGTAGGTGGATCTTCCTCGAACAGAGCGTTCTCGTAGTAGCTTGACAGAGTACTCAACTCTTCCTCTGTCGGTAATACCCTTTGTGATCGTCTCAACTCGCGCAAGGATTTCTCGATCTCAGGATTGAATGGTACTAGCTCACCACCCTGTGACCTGCGCATAAGAAGAAACTACAAAAAGGATATAAGAAAAGTTTAAGGAACGGAAGTCCCTTAAACTAAAGAAAGACTAAATAAAAACAACTAAAAATTAGAACAATTGCCTCTCCAGCAACGGCGCCAAAATTTGACACCCGTCGTTGTGAGTACCAAAAATAAGATTTATAATTTCCTATTAAGACTAACCTAGGCTAGTGGTAACAGGGTCGAACCACAAGGAGGCGAATGTAATTAATAGCTGTCTAATTCTAGTCTAAGGTAACGATTGTGGGGGTTGAATTGATTTGGTCTATAGCTAAGAGTAATAAAAATAGTAAACTAAATAAACGGATTAAAATAGATAAGGAAGGGGTACTAGGATGGTCGGTTCGTTATAGCTTCGGCGCTAAGATACAAAGATACTAAACAGGTCCAAATCGAACATATGTGAGGCGGGAAAACAAGAGGTCCTCTCGGTCCACTCTTAACAGATAGCATCTTTCGATCTCGCTATAAGTCCCTAATATCACTAATACCGACTCTCGTCCTGAAAAGTGACTAATAATCTAAACTTTACCTATCTTTCGATCTCAGCACAGTTTAGTCATTTTAATTGGTGATCTAACAACTTTCCCTATCTTTCGATCTAATGGGTCAGTTATAAATTAAGCATCTAACTGGTTGCATGCATTCGATTCGTTAAATACAACATTAAAATCAATTAAAATGAAAGGTAACCTCACGTGGTTAGTCGATCGACCAGGTATGGCAGTCGATCGACTGACACGCGATTTCAGTCCAAAGTAATACTACGCCGCCTACGCCATAATTCTCCTACATCCTAGCACAATTGATTTAGCTACTCATGGCTGTGGCAAAAATAACAATAATATTGACGATAAAGACTACTGAATTCATGCTAAAAATAGTAGAACAAACAATTAACATAAAGCGATAAAGCGGTTTCGGGAACCTAACTAGCAATTCTATACTAATAACGAAATAAGAGTGAATTCAAATAAGGCAGAAGAATACCGAGATTGCAGAGGAATGATTAAGAATAAGAACGAAATTCCAATGCCAAAACAATATTCCGAACCCTAATAAAAACTTAATGTTACTGTGTAAAACTTAGATAAAAATCGGATGGATGTATCTGTCGAACTAGGTTACGTTATATAGAAAGTATACGTAACATAATTCCTAAACCTAATAACTCATGGGCTTGATAAATCTCGATCTTTTAATTCTCGTCTGGAATAGCGTCTTGGTCGATCGACTAAGGGTAGTGGTCGATCGACTGAGTAGCAGTGCACAGTAATCTCTGGAACCCGATGGTTGGTCAATCGACTGAAGGTAGTGGTCGATCGACTGCTTTAGCTGCTACTTGACTTCTATAATCTCGTGGATTTGTCTTTTGGGCTATGAAATGCGCACCAAGCTCGTTCCTTAAGCGAATACTTCACGTCAAATGCAATGCAGGATACTCGGGGACGGATTTAGCTCAATTTCTCGCTGGATTCTTCACATTTCTGCAATAATGTACAAAAATACGAAAGTAGACGGAAATAGGAGAAATGGTAGCTTAAACTACACAAATGAGCTCTGAAATGCGTGTAAAATGGGATGTAAAACATCATATAAAAGACACGCATCAGTTATAATTCATGTATCGGTTATATTTGTGTGTGTGGAGAATATGTTGTTGTTGTTGATCGCTTTGGAGACGTAAGACGGTTGAGAGACCGTCTTACGATTGAGTTAACTCTTGGAGATTCCCACTCCAAGAGGGATGTGCACATTAATGGCTTGAGTTTGGAGGAAGGCGTGTGGTTGAGACACGACGTCTGGTAGGGGATCCGGTTGGCTTTTGGACCCGGTACATCTGGGAGTGTCCAGGTACCTGTGTGTCTGATTGTTGGTATGTCTGGGCGTGTCCTTGTACTAGTTGGTTTTCGGTATGTCTGGGCGTGTCCCGGTACCATGGTGATGGTTGTTGGATAGCGGTTTGTTCATGTTATAGTCATGTTTCATACTCACACACTTTGAGTCATGTCACACTTTATTAATTCATTGAAACTGACGTTTGTGTGTCTGTGTAATTGTCACCTATTTCCGGGGTGGCCTGTGTCGATCTATATGATATTTCCGATCATATGGGGAGTAGGTTGAGTACAGGTTTTGCTTGTTGACATGATCGGATTTGGGCCGCGCCTTGGACTCGGAGTCGAGTAGCATAGATGACATAGATGGTAGTTGACTTGTAATTTGTACAATTCACTTTATGCATTTGTTTATGGTTTGTAATCACTAAACTTATTTATTTACAATAAATGTTTCTTGATTGTATCTCCGATTTACCGCCTCGGGAAATCGAGAAGGTAACATCTCCCAATTACCTTTGTAATACTCCGTATTTTGATAATAATTTGTGAAAGTAATCTAGGTAATTTAATAATTGATTAAGGACATTTCTAATAGTAATTTTAATAAGACGTTACGTAAATAATAAATTAAGTATCCAAGTCGGGAATTGGGCTTAGCTAATATTTAGCATTGGGCCGTGTGACATTATTATTTGGGCCGAACTTTGTGGTTGATCTAGTATGAGTGTGATCGGGAATTAATTAATAATAATATAATATGGAAATAATAATATATAAAGGTAATAATAATTATATCATCAATAATAATAATAATAAGTTATGGCAATAATGAATTAGTAGAGATAGTATGAGGGAATTCTAGTTATGGTAAGACTAGTAATATATGATAATAATAATAATAATAATAATAATAATAATAATAATAATAATAATAATAATAATAATAATAATAATAATAATAATAATAATAATAATAATAATAATAATAATAATAATAATAATAATAATAATAATAATAATAATAATAATAATAATAATAATAATAATAATAATAATAATAATAATAATAATAATAATAATAATAATAATAATAAAAGTTTTCAGGATGCGGGGGCTCGGGTAGCCGCTTACATTTTTACTAGACTTAGCTTTGCTGTTGCTAAGGGTGTGGGAGCCCAGCTTGTTTCTCGGCTCCCCACCAATTTCATGTAAACTTTTATTTTTCTATTAATGAAAGTCACACGCATCCTTTTTTATAATAATAATAATAATAATAATAATAATAATAATAATAATAATAATAATAATAATAATAATAATAATAATAATAATAATAATAATAATAATAATAATAATAATAATAATAATAATAATAATAATAATAATAATAATAATAATAATAATAAGAATAATAATAATAATAATAATAATAATAATAATAATAATAATAATAATAATAATAATAATAATAATAATAATAATAATAATCAAAATAATAATAATAATAATCAAAATAATAATAATCAAAATAATAATAATAATAATAATAATAATAATAATAATAATATAATTTATAATGGTAATTCCTATAATAATTAGAATAAAGTAATTATAATAAGTTTCCTAATTGACCTCACATACTCTTTAATCTTACACTATAAATATCATAATAAATCTGAAAATAATTCAGAAAAAAGAAGAAGGAAGAGATCTAAAAGAAAGAAGAGAAGAATTAAGGAAGATAAAAGCAAAGGAATTAATTTTATTATCGCCTCAAGGTAATACTTTAAGACCGTCTAATGTATACACTTCGCTTCGTTATAACTTGTTATTTAGACAACCGTAGGACTTGCTTTGACCGTGAATGTGACCGTGGACCACTAGAGGGTAGCCGGACCTCCGTTTGACCACCAATGACCGGTGGGGCAGGAGCGTTTTAATGGGTTTCATATAGGTGGTTGAAGGTGTTTGTACCATAGGTTATATGGGTTTTGACCCTTATTTCGAGTGACCCAGACCTGATCGGGGTTAGGATTGGTACCGGGATGGTGAGTCGAGTCTAGTGGTGGCAATAGGGTGGTCGTAGGTGGTGGTTTGCGACGGCGAGGGCTTGAAACACGTGAAACAGGGCAGGGGACTTCGACCCCATATCGAACCCTAAACTGGACGTGGCTTGACCTGGGTATGGTGGGAACGGGACCGGGTGTTTGGGTCGACCAAGGTGGAGGTGTCAGGGAGGTTGAAGGTGGTGGTTTGGGGTGGTAGTTGTCGGAAAAACGCGAAACAGGAGAGGGTAGTTGTCGTGGTTGCTGCCGCTGTAAAGTTTGTTGCTGGGGTGTTGTTAATGGTCGGTTTTGTGCTGGTGGTTTGTGGCATGTCAGGTGCATGATGGGTGGCTGTCGTGGTGGCTGTTGGTGGTGGAATTGGCGGGTTATGTGAGTTGTTGTTGTGTTGTTTGTTGTTGGTCGTGGGTATTAGGGCGCGAGGTTGTGGCGGATTGGGGCGGTTGTAGCTGGTCGTTGGGGTGTGTTTGGGTTGTCGGAAGTGGGTGCTCTCAGTGGGGCCTGGTGGTGAGCTTGGTGGTGTCGGGTTTCAGTATTTTAAACGGGTTCTAGGTGTGGGTGTTTGTGACGGGTTTACACGGGGTAAAGGGGGGTTATACGTGGGTTTTGGGGTTTTGTTTTATAGGTTTGGGTTTATTTATTTGAGTCGGGTTTATTTGGGTGTTGACTCGGGTTTTGGGAAGTCGGATTTTTAATATAATGACTTCATATTAGTTTTATAATTAATTTATAATTAATAAAATAATTAGTTGGGTGATTGTAACTCGGGTTATAATTAATTAAATCGGGTTTTTAATATTGTAACCTTAATAATGTCAATAAATAATTAAATTGAATAAATAATATGATAAACGGAGTAAACAAATAAATATTTGAATTATTTATTATTATGTGATGGTTGTGAAGAATTATAGTCGGATCGGATTGCTTTATTTATTTGGATTGCTTGAGCTGCTTTATTCGGAATTGCTTGCCAGGTAGGAATTTCCTACTCAACTCGGGTTTTAATGTTAAGTGAATGAATATTTAATTGTTACGGTTGATGAGATTAATGTTAATATTGTGA
This sequence comes from Silene latifolia, assembly GCF_048544455.1. Classification (NCBI taxonomy): domain Eukaryota; kingdom Viridiplantae; phylum Streptophyta; class Magnoliopsida; order Caryophyllales; family Caryophyllaceae; genus Silene; species Silene latifolia. The sequence goes on from NC_133536.1 coordinate 56,856,693, forward strand.
TTTATTATTGGAGACGGAGTATATGTGTAGTTGTTGACGGAGCTGTATGACGAGATTGTTATTGAGTTTTTGTTGTTGGTTATATTTGGTATGGAGAGTTGATTATTCAGTTGAGCATAACACGGAGGGTGTTACTGCCAGTTGTGCATAACGAGCAATCGGTACTGCCAGATGTGCATAGTAAGTAATTATTACTGCCAAAGATAGTTGTGCATAGTAAGTGATTACTACTGCCAGTTGTGCATAGTACGGGGGTACTACTGCCAGTTGAGCATGGTACGAAAGTACTACTGCCAGTTGTTGAGTTGAGCATAGCACGGTGTTAAGAGGGTTGTGCTACTGCCAGTGACGTAAGTGAATTGTACAGATGAGGTGATGAGAATTTGAAGGATGTTTATTTTGGTTGGATTATTATTATTATTGTTGTTTAGTTTATTCCTACTCAACCTCGCGGTTGACTGTGTATTCGTGAACACCTGCGGTGAACCATAATGGGGAGCAGATTTGACAGGTACTAAAGATTAGCTGACTTGGGAGCTATGGAATGCGTGAGGACTTGGCCAATCTACCTAGAAGTCTAGACCACATAGAAGATTTTATCACTTTATTTATTTTCCGCTGCAAGTTGTATTTATTTTATATTAAGTTTTAGTTGATTAAGTTGTAATTAAACATGTAATCATTAAAGTTTTAATTTAAAGTACTTTGGTGAGTTGGACTTTGTTATTCACTACCTTGGGAAACCGAGATGGTAACAGTCCTATTTATTTGGGAATGTCTAGCTAAAGGCTCCTAAATAAATGGGGGTGTTACAAAGTGGTATCAGAGCAAAACGATCCTCAGGCCTAACCAATGAATAAAAATGAACTTAGGATGTGTCTAAATAAAATGAACCCCGGGTAGAAACGGTTAGGTGCCCCTCTTAGTGCGGTTAAGAAGGATACCTTAATTCGTACCATGACCCTCTCAGTTTTGAACCGGGAACCCTAAGAGAATACTTGAGATTGTGGGGTAATTTAAAATGAATATTATTTATTTTGTGTTAGAAGTTTTGTTTGCCTTGTATGATTATTGTTTTTTATTGACGATTGCGGTTATGGGGATGTAACATTGCTTTTACGGAGAAGGGATGTGATATGACTTCTTTTAAGCATTGTTATAGGCATGTTGATATGGGGAAAGTATGTTGGCTTGTATGTGGGAGGTGTGAGTATGATTAGCATTAATTATTGTGTGGCATTGTGAAGAATGCGATTTTGGTTGATTTCTCGAAATTTTACTGTTGATTGTTTTAGCTGCCATTTACTGCCTGTTTCAAATCCTTGTACGGAAATTTTATGTGTAATACCTTCGTGAGTTAGCTTTCATATGCCACTGGTCTCATGTTCCTATAATATAGGGTTTAGGAGAAATAAATATTTTAGTGGACAGTGGTCAGAATATTCCTGTGCAGTGATGTTTTCGCGACATATTTTTGTAAAATTTGCCATTTAAAAACTACTTAATGATCTGTTATAATTCCAACTCCACTGTTTAATAGACTCATGTAAGTTTTCAAATTGATGAGCCACGTCACAATTGAAATTTTTAGCAATTAATAGTGATTTTTACAAATTTACCTAAGTTTCTTACAAGTTGCTGTGAAATTTCTGTTTCGACCAAGTAGTTTGTAAAATGCATTATAAATTGACCTTATAAGTTTTTGACTTGATTCTTTTTCTCATTGTTTATTAACTCTCTATATTTTCTAAATATTATAAGCTCTCCAGACGTAATTATGTTATTATTTATTTATGATTTTTAGAAGTAACAACATGTTTTCTTAGCGTTGAGAAAAATGTAAGTCTTGTTTCTTGTCTTTTGCAGTTTGATACTAAGATGTTGTCAATTATGTGACGTAGATTGACATGTCTAGTGATATGCAGAACATGTTTCCCTAAGCCTATATATCTGTTAGCTATAATTGCATCCATGTTTAAGTTGGATATCATTATTAAGAAAAGATTAACTAATTAATTATGCGTATTTTGTTATAGATTATTATTTATCTTGGTAATGTATTTGTCGATAGCTAAAGCAATAAATTGGAGTTTAAGTAAAGATAAGTTCGAATATCCTACATGATGTGGTTTGCTATTTGAAAGAAAATTAATGATTTTGTTATTCATTTAATCATTACTTGGAATTGCGTTTGAAATAATAGTTGACTTGTGTTACGGTTTTTGTTCTTGATTTTGTGGCATTCCAGCAAGGATTTGGTTGTTCCGATTGTTTGTTATTTCGAAACTTCGGGGACGAAGTTTATTTTTAGGGGGAAGGAATGTAATACTACGAGTGTTTTAAGCTATTATTATGATACCTTGTTATAAGATTGGCATGAGTGATAATCGTAATTGCATAATTGTGTTGGATAATGCTTAGTTATGAGAATGTCTATGTATGCTGTGGTAGTAGTTGTGGGCGAACTTCGGGACGAAGTTCATTTTAAGGGGGGAAGACTGTAATACTCCGTATTTTGATAATAATTTGTGAAAGTAATCTAGGTAATTTAATAATTGATTAAGGACATTTCTAATAGTAATTTTAATAAGACGTTAAGTAAATAATAAATTAAGTATCCAAGTCGGGAATTGGGCTTAGCTGATATTTAACATTGGGCCGTGTGCCATTATTATTTGGGTCGAACTCTATGGTTGATCTAGTATGAGTGTGATCGGGAATTAATTAATAATAATATAATATGGAAATAATAATATATAAAGGTAATAATAATTATATCATCAATAATAATAATAATAAGTTATGGCAATAATGAATTAGTAGAGATAGTATGAGGGAATTCTAGTTATGGTAGGACTAGTAATATATAATAATAATAATAATAATAATAATAATAATAATAATAATAATAATAATAATAATAATAATAATAATAATAATAATAATAATAATAATAATAATAATAATAATAATAATAATAATAATAATAATAATAATAATAATAATAATAATAATAATAATAATAATATTAATAATAATATTAATAATAATATTAATAATAATAATAATAATATTAATAATAATAATAATAAAAATAATAATAATAATAATAATAATAATAATAATAATAATAATAATAATATAATTTATAATGGTAATTCCTATAATAATTAGAATAAGGTAATTATAATAAGTTTCCTAATTGACCTCACATACTCTTTAATCTTACACTATAAATACCATAAGAAATCTGAAAATAATTCAAAAAAAAAGAAGAAGGAAGAGATGTAAAAGAAAGAAGAGAAGAATTAAGGAAGATAAAATCAAATGAAGTAATTTTATTATCGCCTCAAGGTAATACTTTAAGACCGTCTAATTTATACACTTCGCTTCGTTATAACTTGTTATTTAGACCACCGTAGGACTTGCATTGACCGTGAATGTGACCGTGGACCACCAGAGGGTAGTCGGACCTCCGTTTGACCACTAATGACCGGTGGGGTAGGGGTGTTTTTATGGGTTTCATATAGATGGTTGAAGGTGTTTGTACCATAGGTTATATGGGTTTTGACCCTTATTTTGAGTGACCCAGACCTGACCGGGGTTAGGGTTGGTACCGGGGTGGTGAGTCGAGTCTAGTGGTAGCTATAGGGTGGTCGTAGGTGGTGGTTTGCGGCGGCGACGGCTTGAAACACGTGAAACAGGGTAGGGGACTTCGAACCCATATCGAACCCTAAACTGGACGTGGCTTGACCTGGGTATGGTAGGAATGGGACCGGGTGTTTGGGTCGACCAGGGTGGAGGTGTCAGGGAGGCTGAATATGGTGGTTTGTGGTGTTAGTTATCGGAAAAACGCGAAACAAGGGAGGGTAGTTGTCGTGGTTGCCGCCGCTGTAAAGTTTGTTGCAGGGGTGTTGTTAATGGTCGGTTTTGTGCTGGTGGTTTGTGGCATGTCAGGTGCGTGATGGGTGGCTGTCGTGGTGGTTGTTGGTGGTGGAATTGGCGGGTTATGTGAGTTGTTGTTGTGTTGTTTGTTGTTGCTCGTGGGTATTAGGGCGCGAGGTTGTGGCGGATTGGGGCGGTTGTAGCTGGTCGTTGGGGTGTGTTTGGGTTGTCGGAAGTGGGTGCTCTCGGTAGGGCCTGGTGGTGAGCTTGGTGGTGTCGGGTTTCAGTATTTTAAACGGGTTCTAGGTGTGGGTGTTTGTGACGGGTTTACACGGGCTAAAGGGGGGTTATACGTGGGTTTTGGGGTTTTGTTTTATAGGTTTGGGTTTATTTATTTGAGTCGGGTTTATTTGGGTGTTGACTCGGGTTTTGGGAAGTCGGGTTTTTAATATAATGACTTCATATTAGTTTTATAATTAATTTGTAATTAATAAAATAATTAGTTGGGTGATTGTAACTCGGGTTATAATTAATTAAATCGGGTTTTTAATATTGTAACCTTAATAATGTCAATAAATAATTAAATTGAATAAATAATATAATAAATGGAGTAAACAAATAAATATTTGAATTATTTATGATTAGGTGACGGTTGTGAAGAATTATAGTCGGATCGGATTGCTTTATTTATTTGGATTGCTTGAGCTGCTTTATTCGGAATTGCTTGCCAGGTAGGAATTTCCTACTCAACTCGGGTTTTATTGTTAAGTGAATGAATATTTAATTGTTACGGTTGATGAGATTACTGTTAATATTGTGATTTATTATTGGAGACGGAGTATATGTGTAGTTGTTGACGGAGCTGTATGACGAGATTGTTATTGAGTTTTTGTTGTTGGTTATATTTGGTATGGAGAGTTGATTATTCAGTTGAGCATAACACGGAGGGTGTTACTGCCAGTTGTGCATAACGAGCAATCGTTACTGCCAGATGTGCATAGTAAGTAATTATTACTCCCAGAGATAGTTGTGCATAGTAAGTGATTACTACTGCCAGTTGTGCATAGTACAGGGGTACTACTGCCAGTTGAGCATGGCACGAAAGTACTACTGCCAGTTGTTGAGTTGAGCATAGCACGGTGTTAAGGGGGTTGTGCTACTGCCAGTGACGTAAGTGAATTGTACGGATGAGGTGATGAGAATTTGAAGGATGTTTATTTTGGTTGGATTATTATTATTGTTGTTTAGTTTATTCCTACTCAACCTCGCGGTTGACTGTGTATTCGTGAACACCTGCGGTGAACCATAATGGGGAGCAGATTTGACAGATACTAAAGATTAGCTGACTTGGGAGCTATGGGATGCGTGAGGACTTGGACAATCTACCTAGACGTCTAGACCAAATAGAAGATTTTATCACTTTATTTATTTTCCGTTGCGAGTTGTATTTATTTTATATTAAGTTTTAGTTGATTAAGTTGTAACTAAACATGTAATCATTAAAGTTTTAATTTAAAGTACTTTGGTGAGTTGGACTTTGTTATTCACTACCTTGGGAAACGGAGATGGTAACAGTCCTATTTATTTGGGAATATCTAGCTAAAGGCTCCTAAATAAATGGGGGTGTTACAACCTTGGCCGGGTAAGGAGGGGGTGTTACAAAGTGGTATCAGAACGACGATTTTGGAACATATACCAATGAACCAAAATGAATCTAAGAGTGTCTAATAAAATGAACCCGACTTGAGTGCAATAGGAGGTCCGTTTTGGGTGAGAAGGATCCCTCATTTCAAAACTAAATCCTATTGTTTCAGTTGGTCACTACGTGGGTGGTTATGAGTCGGGAAATGTAGATTGAAATGTTGCATGAATTTTGCTTGTGGTATAGTTTTGTTGCACATGTTCCATTATATAGAGGTCATGTGGTAAATGAGAACATATGAAATGCATTTATTTGTAGGAGTGTTGCGTGTTTGGGATATGATGTGTTTTAAAGTCGTAATCTGCATGGTTGATAGGATTCTTTCATGATTTAATTGTTCATTCGGTACATGTTAAAATGTGAAAATTGGATGAAAAGAGTAATGTGTATAACATGTTTTGAAAGTGGTTATTTCGAGCTAGTGTGTGAGGGGCACTAGCCCCGTTCTTTAACATTTTATACCGTACATATATGTTTGAATTTTATTGATGCCATAGTAGGATGTGATTAGTAGTAATTGTGATTAAAATAACCGCTAGTATAAGCATAGTAATTCTTAGTCGGAAATTGCAAACCAAAGAGAGGCACCCAGCCGGGTGCGAGCTTGTACTCGACTGAGTACCAGTCACTCGACCGAGTAGACCAATTTCCAGAAACTTTCAAGTTTCTGGAAGTGAGTCACTCGACCAAGTGGAGTGGCACTCGACCGAGTGGAATGGCACTCGACCAAGTGGACTCAGCAATCGACCGAGTGCTAGTTTTTGGGCTGTGAATTTCGCAAAAATTGTGTTATTACCTTTTTTTTTTTTTTTGCATTCTCTTCATCATTTCTCGTAACAAAAGTACCCAAAATAATTTTCTAATTTTTCCAAGGCTCCATTGTTGATGTTATTGTTTGAACTTAAATTTTCTATCCCATCTTATTCTCTTAATTTTTTTTTTTTTTTGGTGAAGGGTAAGTATATATTAATCAAAAATAGGTATACAATGTTCTGAATACAAGCTCAACTCACTAGCTAAGGAAAATCAAGAAATTACATAGATACACGAGACAGCCATTGTGTTTCTAATGGACTCAAGGGAGATCTATTCCTTTTCTTCCATCTTTCTAATACCTCATTCCAAACTTGATGCACTAGAACTTTAGGGTGGATAACTGAATGGTGAAGCCTATCATGATTCCTAGCCATCCATATTGCGTGAATGACACCAACATAGAAAGCACCTGCAAGTAACTTCTGCAGTACACTCTTACATCTACCAGCAGAGAACCACCTGATTTTGTCATCTGTAGGGACTGGGAATTGAAGTTTCAGTTGCAGCAGACTCATACACCTTCTGGTAAAGACACAATCATGGAATAAGTGATCATGATATTCAGGGGCAGAATCACACAAACAACAGTTGAAATCACTGCAGATACCCATTTGGACCAGTCTATCACGAGTAAGAAGTTTCTTATGGAGGGTTGCCCAATAGATAAAAGCAGTTTTAGGAATGTTGAGAGAATTCCAACAAATAAACCGCCAAGGGACCTTAGGAGAGGAAGTTCTTAACCAGTTGTAACCAGAAGCAATGGAGTAGCCAGAAACATTGTGAATCCAAGTGTTATCATGGTAGCCAGCCTTAAAAATATCCTTGACCTGCACAATTTTCTTCCAAGTCCAACTGCAGTCTAAAGGAGCAGTATAATCAGTCCAAGCACTCCCTTTCATATAAACATGGTTCACCCATTTAACCCAAAGGTGATCCTTCCTAGTAGCTAACCAACTGGTATCACTACTACAAAAATCAACAAAGAGGACGGTTCAAAACCGTCCTTATTACTTAAACAAACCGTCCTTATTTCACCCGTCCTCGTAGGCTAAGAGGACGGTTAAGATAAAGTCAAACCGTCTTCTTTATTTTGTAAAAGCAGGACGGTTGTCTAAAGGAACCGTCTTCGTTTTATTTTCAAAGAGGACGGGTACAGGTCAGAACCGTCTTCTTTTGGATAATGACGCTTTATCATACAACCGTCTTCTATATATTTTTGCGCCAATTTTTGAACTCAATTTCACGCTACAATTTCGCGCCAATTTCAAGTTTTTTGCGCCAATTTTTGAAATTTTTTTCGCGCTACAATTTCACGCCAATTTCAGGTTTTTGCGCCAATTTTTAAAAACAATTCCGCCCCCATTTTCTAAATCAATTTCAGGCCAATTTACAAATATAACCTGCACACAATATTTGCACATATCCATACGCTTTCACACAACCATATTTTTGAAAAGGAAATTGTTTCATTCATATTCTATACGACAACAGTCGCTTAATATTATATTCGGTTACATTTCAAAAAATCCAGCAAATCTTACCATTATACTCTAAAATCCAACCAAATAAAACCATATAAGTTTGAACCTCCAAAATACAAGCTACCAACGACTGAATTTTGAACACACGGACTAACACAAGTTTCTCCATCCACAAACCATCACATAAACTATCTGATCAACTTAATTACTTTAGACGTTGCCATCAAATACTTGCGCCTTAAACTCCAATGCTATTTAGCCCAAATTTCCCGCACCTCATCAATTTGCTCAACCGAGTATGTTTTCGGAGCTTTAATCATGAACTACATACAAAGTAACCAAAAAACACAATTATAATTATTTACATACCAACATATTTAATTTATATAAAATGAAGTAAATATTGAAACAAAATAAACAAATGAAAGGACGTACATTTGGAATAATACTAATATATCGGCCTCTGATGATCTCCAACATATATCGGCAGACATAATATCCACATAAGACGGTCCCAAATGGCTGTGTAGGACACTAAATTCGAAATCATGTCAACTACAACGTATATACAATAAGCCCACAACAAAAAAAAAGGTTATTTGATGAGAATAATCCAAATAGTATTACTAGTCTTCTCATCCACCAATAATCAATGGAAAGGGTTATTCCTTAACTTACGTTCAATACAAGGCTGAAGAAATTGACCCTAATTTAGCTAAAAAAAGCTAACATGAATGCCATCACTACAATACTAACGCCTAAACCACAAAATTAAGGCAAAATAACTCAGGCTTGGAGTCTAAAATGGAAGAAAGTAAATAGTGAACATACATTGTTATTGAATTGAATATGTGCTTTGCCACGTGTCCATGACTTGCCACCATTAGTGCTTCTCAACAAAATTCCACTCCATCCAGCAACTCAAGCTTCATCCTACATGTCATCAAAGCCAGTGAACCTGAGTTATTGTCTACCTACTCAAGGATAGTATTCATGCCATTCCAAATATGAAAGCTTGAAATATGAAAGTTGTAATAGGAGTTAGGACTATAGGTCCTTCATTATCTTACCAACCAAACAAGCCAAATGAAATTTCAAGCATTCATATAATTCGGATGCAAATTCAGGGGTTAATGAACATTATAACATTCTGATTATTCATTACTACATGCCTGACTTTAGGAGCTAATATATGGAGTTATTCTCACTAGTTGCTATCATTCTTATATGGATAGAGAGCTTGAAATGATAACCTTAATTGAGAGTTAGAATCATGGACAGGTCAGCTATATATCTTGAGTTATAGCCACTGCAAGAGGACTGCTCGGAAGAATGCTCTACAAAACCATTCTGACCCGAACTTGCTCAACTCTATATCTCTCAATCCAGGCTCTACTAGTCAGTTACTCTGTTAATGAAGTCTTGATAGTCTTTAGAAGAACAACCAAAACCAAAAACAATATTATTAAAAAAGAACAGAAAGCCTATTAGTTTATTTTTTGCCAAGACTCTTAGTCAACCTAAAAATAATGTAAAGTTTCAATCTCTTAGTCTTACAGAATATCCTTCAGTCCCTCACCAAGATTAATTTTCATCTGCCTTCTTAACTTTGCTAGCACTGCAAAATCAGAATTCATCACCATCATATCTCATCGAACAGAAAGACAGAGTAAGCATTCATCACTAATGTGTGGTTTAAAAGGAAGTGCAAAGTATCCAACTCATATCTCAGTGTCAAGCCTTTATACTAGTATCTGTTGCAACTGACTGCAAGTAAACAGCCATTTATGGAAGCATACCTCTAATATGGTGTTGAACCGCTCTACCAAATTAGGGAGCTTCAAAGTGGCTACACTACTTTAATGGCCCCTCTGACTGATTTTTCAAAGAAAGGAGCTTATCAAGCTTAGTGACCAGTACAAGCCTGTCACCTGAGATAGAGAATCGCATTACAAATTCACGTCTTAACGAGATTAATCAAACAGATATCTACAGTCATCACCGTACCATTAGAGCATGATGCAATTAGCCTTAAAATGCACCTATCTAATACTGCTTATGTGTTAAATGCTTCATCATCAACAAATGTGCAGTCCATGCCAACAGCTTCCGTTGAGTCGATTTTCTTCTGAATCTGCAAGAGGACGATTAATGGGAGAACGGGAGTAACTAGTTTTATGCTGCACATATCTCATACAGTAGCAAGCGTATTAATTGAAAGCAACACATAACTTCTAGGGTTATTAAAAAAAAGCAGAAACTTAAAATTAAGGTTTCAACAACATAAGCTACCTTAATGGCAGCGCACATGTTGACGTCGCGAAAGTCTCCAAGATACATAGGAAGAGTAGTAACAGACAAGAATAGTCAAACACCAACCTGTCGTAAATTGAATACAAAAATTATAAAAGATTGTATCTCATAGCAAAGACAAATTTAATTAAAATGTGCAGGGCACGCAATTAGAAAGTGATGAATTGACGGTAGTATAGACACACAACTAAATGTTGCTTCCTTAATGGAACAATACATGGCAAACAAACATTAGAGTTGATCAACTCCTATGAAGCAGTAAAGTCATTGGCGTATACAGTAATTAAAAAAAATACAATCAGAACTCACACAACTTCTCACCCTAACTAGTTAGATCATTTCAGGATCAGTTTCACTTTATTTCTATTTTAATGTAACAACAGAATGTTGGAGAAGAGAACAATGGTGAGCATAAATAAACTAGAAGAAAGCACGAGATAAATACACCTATTTAAAGCCGGCTTATTAATTGGATAGTCAACAACTCAAGCCTAACAAGAGTGTATGTATATCAGCATGTACCCTCTCAATAGCATTTTGATAATCAAAGGGAATTAGAGCATAGTCAAAGAAGCAAACTAAGCAAGGTACTATAAACAATGAAATAAACCAATAAGACCAACAAGATTTAGGTTTTTGTGATGATAATCTCAGTATTCAACACAACAACAAAATGACTAGTTCGTTGAGTCAGCAGGATCTCAAAGCGTGAAAATGCAGATTAAAGTTCTTCTATATGCATTCAGAGATGACAACCAGAGACCAAAAATACTAATTGCCAAACATCTAATAAATTCTCAAATAAAAAAGATAGTAAATTAAAAGGCAAAATGAGTCCACTCTTCCACACAGCTGAAAAGCAAATTTAAAAAAAGCAAACGAAAAGGAGGTACCATGACATACTAGTATCCTTGTTATCCATGACTTGGTTTCAGTTTATCATCTTTCTACAGGGTCACAAACCTTGAATTTATCACTCTTGGTGTTATATAAGGTTCACCCTAAATAAAAACCCAATATATATAAAAATTAGGGTTTCATTTTCCTAATAATTGAACAATTTTATCACACAATCAAATAATTAAGCACCGGTAACATTGATTAAGATACTAATAAATCATATCAATAACAAAATCAACAAAGAAAGTGAAAAAAGGGGATAAAAAAGAAAGAAACCCGTTGAAATACGCGAGGAGCGATGCCGGGGAAGCGATTGGGGGATTAGCAAGATGAACGTCGGTTGTCGGCGGTCACTGGTGGACAGAATGGCGACATGGTGGCTGGTGGAGTTGGCGAGTTCGCTGGTGGTCGCGGCCTCGCTGGTGAGGAGTGCTAGAAATATTGAAGTAGTGTAGGAGACGTGGACAATTTGATAACAAGGGTGTGTGACGGGTGATTTTAAACCTAAATTGGGAGAATTAAGAGACATCGGATATGTAAATGTCACATGTTTATAAAAGTTGGATTTAATAGACATCAGTTATTTAAAGACACCCATGTATATTAAAAGGTAAAGACATCAGTTTTTAAAACCTCCGATGTAGTAGTGCTTACAAAACAAATATTTTATCTTCAGTTAGGTTAGTAAGTATTGAACACCAGAACAGTGTGATCATGGGTCTGAAATTGTCCAAATTGGTTGTGGGAGCTTGTTGGCAAGCAAGGGTATTGAACACCAGAAGAGTGTACCTGGTGTCCCTCAACAGAATGCTCGAGTTGAGAGGAAGCACAGGCACCTCATAGAGACAGTTAGGGCTATTCGATTGCCAACAAATATTCTGAATTGGAAAACTCCCTATGAAATTTTGAAACACAAGCCTCCCTATCACTCCATTTTATTTAGTTTCTCTCAACAAATTGTTGTCGTGTATCGTTTACCATAATTCACCAATTTTATGGCAAATGATAATCAATTTCTCATTATAAGGGTCGGTCTCATGATAATTTAACTATAAAACTGTCTTATACGAAAGAGCTTGCAGTAAAAAAGATTGATAAATACAGCAAAATCAACAATTAAACATATAAGCACAAGAAGAGTAAGGGGATTGGGGATAAGCACAAACAAATTAACGAAAAATTGGAGCAATAGCACAAGCAATTAACGAATTGTCAGAAATTAAATGGAGAATATGATATATAGAATTGATTTCATTGTTGAATTATGATAGTCATGAAATCAATTTGTACTAAATAAACGAATTATCAGATACATAATGAAGAATATGACGATTGACAAACACCTCGATAAGGCGATGAACGACTGGCGGTGATCGTGCTACGCTGTTGCTTTAGGGCGATGATGAAGATGAATGTTGAGGCGGTGGTTTGCGAGGCGCCGGTGGTTGCGTCAGAGATGAGCGACAGACGATGAGGGTGGTTTATGTGCTTTAGGGTATAAGGGTTTCGTGAATCGTGTATATTGTATATTGTTTGAATAAGCAGAGGATTTCGTGTATATTGGGAATTTGGATAATCGGGATTAAAAAAGAAGACGGTCTAGTATTACAACCGTCTTGTAGTTTAATAAGAAGACGGTTTTATTGACCAACTGTCCTTGTTACTTTTACAACGAGGACGGTTGTCTCTATTAACCGTCCTAAGTATGTATTCACTAATGGTGCCAAATTTTTTGACTGAAATAAGACGGTTCCGTCTCCAACCGTACTCTAAGGGGCGTCCTCTTTGAGTAAAATTGTAGTAGTGTATATTTTCCAAGGACAACTTTATTCCAAATCTTAGCATTCATAAGACCCAATCCCCCTTCCTCTTTTGGAGTACAACACTTTGCCCAAGCTACATTAGGTGCTCTGAGGTAAGCATCTTTTCCTCCCCAAAGAAAATTCCTACAAATAGCTTCTACTTTGTTCATGACACCAGAAGGGATAAGAAAAATTGAAGCCCAATAGGAATGCATAGTGGACAAAACTGACTTAACAAGCACCATTCTACCAGCATAAGATAGTTGTCTAGCTCCTAAGGACCTGATCCTGCTGACAATATTTTCAATGAGAATATGAGCATCAAATTTAGAAATCTTCTTAGATGAGATTGGAATACCTAGGTACTTAAAAGGTAGAGTACCAACTTTGAAACCAGAAATAGCAACAATCTCATCAATAAGCTCATTCTTGACTCCATTAAAATAAATGTTAGTCTTATCACGATTCAAACAAAGACCAGAAGCAGAGGAGAAGGTAGAGAACTCCCTAAGAAGCCACATGATGGAAGCAGGAGTACCTTTGCAAAACAAGAGCAGATCATCCGCAAATAATAGATGATTGAGCTTTAGACTGCCACACATAGGATGAAATCTAAAAGAAGACTGTTGGGCTACCACAGAGAGAATTCTAGACAAGTACTCCATGCAAAGGGTAAAGAGCAGAGGTGATAAAGGGTCACCTTGTCTTAAGCCTCTCTTGCCCTGGAAGAAACCAAAAGAATTCCCATTGACATTAAGAGTATAAGAGGGAGTAGACACACAAACCATTATGAGATGAATGAATTGAGGAGGAAAATTCAAAGCCTTGAGCATTTGATGTAAGAAATCCTACTCAACAGTGTCATAAGCTTTCCTCAGATCAATTTTGATGATGCATATAGGGGAGGCAATTTTCCTGTTATACAAACGAATAAGATCCTGACAAATGAGCACATTCTCCACAATATTCCTTCCCTTTATGAAGCCACCTTGGCTCCTATTAATAATAGTAGGCAACACCTCACTTAGTCTAGCACAAAGAATCTTAGCAATGCATTTATAGAGGGTATTGCAACAAGCAATGGGTCTATATTCAAGGACAGAGGTAGGATGTTTAACTTTAGGAATGAGGGTCAAAGTAGTAGTATTGATTTGTTTAAGCATCTGGCCATTAATAAGAAAATCCTTAATAGCACCTACAACATCATTACCAATGATATCCCAGGAATCCTTATAGAATTGGCTTGTAAACCCATCAGGCCCAGAGGATTTAGCAGCAGGAATAGAAAACATAGTAGCTTTGATCTCATCCTTAGTAATAGGTTTAAGGAGAAGAGTTTTGAGGTCATCAGTAATAACAGGCCTCAAATTAACAGTGGCAACATGAACAGGAAGAGTAGAAGCCTTAGTCCCCAGGAGATCCATATAATAAGACAGGAAGGCATGCTCAATATCCTTGGGGTCAGAATGTAAGCTGCCATTCATATCCTTGATTTGCAAAACTTTATTATGAATCTGTCTGGCACGAATTTGATTGTGGAAATATCTAGAGTTTTCATCACCTTCACTAACCCAGTCCACTTTAGCTTTTTGGCTGAGAAAACTAAAGTGGGCTTTAGCTAAACTTCTGTAAGCATCAGCAGCAGAAGCTTCAGAATTCATCAGACTGGTATTAGTAGGGTCCCCATGAAGTTGACATTGGATGTTATCCAGATTCACTTTAGCAACCCCAACAGCCTTCTAAATATCAGAGAACCTGTTCCTATTAAGCTCCTTTAGAGGTTGTTTCAAGCTTCTTAGTTTGGTAGCCACTTGATACATCCAGGAACCAGAAACCTTCTTACTCCAATGGTGCTTAACAAGCTCTTTAAATTGAGGATCCTGACCCCACATGTTAAAATATCTAAAGTGAGGTCTTCTCTGATTAACAACTCTCCTATAACACAAACAAGGATTGTGATCAAAAAGTCCTTCAGGTAAAAAATATGCATAAGACTCAGGAAACAGCTGCAACCAATAACCATTAATCATAAACCTATCCAGTCTAGAGTAAACTCTAGTACTAGACTCTTGCTTGTTATTCCAAGTAAAAAAGGCACCCTGTGCTTTGATATCTACAACCTCACAATAATCAACACAGTCCCTGAAATCAGTGATATCACTCCAATGAACAGGCCTGCCAATTCTCTCATTAAAATCAAGGAGATTATTAAAGTCTCCACAGATGCACCAAGGGCCAACCCAAGAATCCTTAATGTGCTTGAGATCATTCCATAAATTAAGACGTTCCTCCTCATCATTAGAGCCATAAACCACAGTGAACATAAATTCATTACCACTAGCAACTTCCTTAACTTTAGCAGAGATGAGCTGGTCAGACATTGTAATTATATTGACAGTAAAACATTGTTCAATCCAAATAAGCAGAATTCTACCCCCTGGATGGCACTGGATGTTGCTAACCCCACTCTAGTGTTGACCAAGCTTATTTAAAACCCCAGAACAGTCAATATCCTTTATTTTATGTTCAACTAACCCAAATAAACCTACATTATTTTGATAAAGGAATCTCTTAATTTCTAATTGCTTAGTAAGCTTATTCATACCCCTCACATTCCAACTTCCTATGTTATCCATTAATAACCTCTGGTGGCCTATCCAATCTCCCTTCCAGACTTTTTGTTGGACTATTCAGAACCTCAGCATAAGTAGGAGACTTAGGAGCCTCAAGAGATGAAGTAGAAGCAATTTGGTGTTCTTGTCTAATCTGTTGAGTGACAACAGTAACAGGCGAGAGAGTAGCAGGGGGTACAGTCACAACTGCAGGGATTGTAGCAGATACCCTAGGCTGTCCTCTAACAGTAAGGGCATGAACTACTACAGGACCAGCAGGTGCCCTAACTGGAACCCCAGATTTAACCACAGGTCGCCATTCTTGTCTCTGCTTAGGGATAGGTATTGATTCTTTCTTCTTCTTACACATATCATCAGTATGACCTATTCCTTTGCAAAGTGAGCACAGGTCAGGTTTCTATTCATATTCAATTGGCACACAAACTTCAGACCCTTTCTCATCTTTGAAAAAAATCCTCTCAGGAAATTTTTGACCAACTTCAACTTCAATCAGAATCCTGGTATATCCTAGTCTAGTTTTATCAGTAGTAGCCTCATCATATCTCATATACTTGCCAACTAATGATGCAAGTTTTTTCAGACTAGAAGTACCCCAGAACTTAAGCCCCAGACCACATAAACAAATCCAGATTGGCACAAATTTGACTCTTTCCTTAGCCAGGCTGCAGTTCTCAGTCCATGGTTTGACCACAATAGGTTTGTTATCAAACATAGGAAATTAAATGACTCTTTCCTTATTCTCTTAATTATTGCTAATTAAATGATGTAAATGGTTTTCTCATTGCTCTTAATTTGTTCCAATTTTATTTTGTTTAATCTACGCTAATTCCTCCAATTTTGTCAATTAATGGCATGTTTTATTTGAATCATTTTATTAATCATCTTTTTACTTCATTTATGATGTCAAGTATAAAATTTTCAGTTGAATTTTTTCCCAAATTCTTTTTATTAACTCGAAGTTATATGTTCTTAAGTCAATGAGTTGATTTGGTGTTTGATGAACGGTTGATTGTTTAACAAAGGCTAGGGTTCGATTATTATTGCTCTTGTCATATGTTAGAATTACTGTCTTGAAAATTTTGTTCCAAAATTTTGAAACCTTAATGTTAATGCGTAAGCTTTGATTTTTCGTGTTTAAAGACTTAGTTTAGTTGACTAATGAGGCTTAAGAATCTTCTCGCGTTTAAGGCTTGATTTTTCTTCGTTGGTAACGGCATGTATTATTGCCAATCAAAATTCCACCTTGAAATGTTGCCTTAAGATCTTCTTTTTCATTTTAAAAATGAATGATTTTGATATGGTTTTGTATACTACGTTTATTTTTGTTTAATTATGTTGTAAAGATTCAAAGGTGGCTTAATGATGTTGGGTATGGTCTCAAAATTTAAAATTTTTTGTTTTAAAGTCTTTTGAATTAATTGAGTAATTGATGTGACCATAATTAGAGCATATTTAATCCCCGAATTAGCCATATTCCCGTGCTTTTTAGTGCATATTTGGGTCATTTATTGTCTTTAGTTCTTTGTTTTGCATATTCTTTGAGGTTTTGTGTCCTTGGTAGGAAAGGAGTGCAAACCTTACATTTTCATGGCAAAATGAGACTAAATTGATTGAATTCAATGACCAAGCATCAAGGAGAGACAAGATTAGAAGGCCTTTGTACATACTATAGTAGATGGGCAATGATGAGGAAAGATCCTTGCATCCCCGAGGAAATCCCCAAGGATTTTATGAAGAAAAGGGAAGAAAAGAAGAAGAAAGCACGCTGCATGACAATCCGTGCGTCTTCCCAAGAAGACGCCCGTCTTCTCCCAAAGACGCCCGGGAAGCAACTCACGAATCCGGCCGTCCCGAGCCTAAGACGCACGGATTCCAAGACAGCACAACTTCGTTTCTTCAAGCTTCAAGAAAGATGCCCATCCTTCCGAAAATACCGGCGTTTCCTTAAGTAGGGACTTAATCGTCATTTAAGCCCTTAGTTAACCCTAATTCCTACACCTAATCCCCACTATAAATACCCCATTAGTCTAATTAGAAGAGCATGTTCTTCTTAGCAATCTTTAGTGTAGTTAATATCAATCAAATCTCTCTTTAGTTTTGTAATCAACAATTAATCAAGTTTTAACACAAGTTTCATTTCCTTAATCTCTCTTTTGTTCATCCTTTATTTTGGGTAATTGAAGATTATTTGGGTTATTATTGGGAGATTGACAACCTCTCAATCAACCATCAAGTACTTCTTTTATTCTTTGCTTTATTATTGGAATCATTAGTAGGTATAATTCTCTTAATCCCTTTTTAATTATTGCTAATTACTTTCATTTATTCATCATGTTTCACTTTGTTGGTATCATTGATAACCTTGCTAGCATGTTCAACACGATAATGAGTGAGTAGTCACCTAGCTAGGGTTAATGGGTAATTAGGGGAAACCAACATGGGGAATGATTCATGCTTAAATTAATATGCTTTCATGGTTTATTTGCTTGCTTGTTTTGATCTCAACTCATGCACATGTTATGTTTGATGAAATGTGAGCCTATGAATCCTTGCATTTTTTACCCATCACCTATCTTTTCAATGAGACAGCTAAGACATAAACCAACTCGAGTCTCATTAGACCATGCATGTTGTTGAGTAGGGAAGACAAAGTCGACTTGTAGGTGTTGTACAATCTAATCGATTCGGCTCCGGGACCCAAACTTTCCTAGGATTGTAAGATATAACCCAACTCAATCCATCACAACAATAATTTCTTGCTTATAATTTGAGAACATGTTTGTATGATCAATTCCCATGATTCCCCTATGACCCCATGATACCCTAGTGCTTTTTATCAATTGTTTACAACCCTTTTAATTCATCTTGCTTGTTTATTTTCATTGCTATTTAGTTTAGTGACCTTCTACATCAACCCAAATTGTGACACCCCTAAGACACCACTAGTTGCAATAGAAATCTCATCTCAATTCCCGTCCCTTGGATCCGACCTTTACTTGCCTCTTTACTAATTGTAGAGTTGTTTGTGAAGCTATAAATTGTGTTTTGGTCTAGGTGCTCCTAACGACAAGTTACCGAAAAGATTTTGTCCGACCAAAAATGGCACCGTTGCCGGGGACGGTGTTAACTTGATTTAGATTTTCTTATATTGTTATTAGTTGTGTCTTTCTTTGCCTTGAGGAAGTAAAACTCCTCCAGATTTGTTCTAATTGTTTTCAAGTTGTTTGATATTTTGCAAGATGGACTTTATAGATTGTTTTGTAGAGGACCACTTAAGTATACCTTTCTTCAAGGATCCCATGCAAGCATTGGAAGCCTTGGAAGCAAGTGAGGCTAAAAATATGTATTGGGAATTGGAGGTAGATCTTTTTGAGGCCGCTCTAGCTAACAAAGAACTTACTCGTGCACAATCCGAATTAGTGCATAACATCCTTGTGGAAGCATGTCAACCTATAGAAGATGAGCAATCCATCCTAGAAGACATTTTACAAGCTCAAGAGCAAGAGAAATTCATTATGGAATTCGAATGTGATGAGGTTGATGAGAATGAAGAACAAGTTGAATATGCTATGAGAATGGAATGTCTAATGGAGATGGAGCAAATTCCCAATGAAACTCCAAAAGAGGAAAGTGAGGTACAAACTCCTACTTTAAAACCCCTTCCCCCAAATTTGAAATATGCTTACCTTGATGAATCAAAGACCAAACCCGTGATTGTAAATGATAGACTTGATGAGAACCAATTGGGAAAATTGCTTGATGTGTTGAAACAACATGAGAAGGCTATAGGTTATAGTCTAGATGACCTTAAGGGGATAAGTCCCAATTTTTGCATGCATAGAATTCATCTAGAGGAAGACCATAGACCTACCATTCAACCTCAAAGACGATTGAACCCCCACATGCAAGAAGTTGTCAAAGGAGAGGTTATGAAATTACTTGATCTGGGAATCATATATCCCATATCAGACTCTTTGTGGGTTAGCCCCGTCCAAGTGGTACCTAAGAAAGGAGGTACCACGGTAGTGACAAATGAAAAGAATGAACTAATACCCACAAGGATGATCACCGGTTGGCGTATGTGTATTGACTATCGAAAATTGAATTCCGCAACGAGAAAGGATCATTTCCCCCTACCATTCATTGACCAAATGCTTGAGAGGTTAGCCTCCAACAAATTCTTTTGTTACCTTGACGGGTATTCGGGATTTTTCCAAATCCCTATACACCCGGATGACCAACATAAGACCACCTTCACATGCCCTTATGGTACTTTTGCATATAGGAGGATGCCTTTTGGTTTATGTAATGCCCCCGCCACTTTCCAAAGATGCATGATGAGTGTCTTCTCCGATTATCTAGAGACCATAATGGAAGTTTTTATGGATGATTTTAGTGTTTATAGAAAGGACTTTGACTCATGTTTGCATAATCTTTCTCTTGTATTGCAAAAATGTGAAGATGTTAGTCTTTTTTTAAATTGGGAAAAGTGTCACTTCATGGTCTATGAAGGAATTGTTTTGGGTCATTTGATTTCGGAAAAGGGCATCGAGGTCGATAAAGCTAAAGTTGAGGTGATAGAGAAACTCCCACCTCCCGTAAATGTTAGAGGGGTGAGAAGTTTTCTCGGTCACGCGGGTTTTTATCGCCGTTTCATAAAGAATTTTTCAAAAATAGCGAAACCCCTCACTCAACTTTTGCTTAAAGATGCCCAATTCCAATTCACTGATGAGTGTGTTGAAGCCTTTAATAGAATCAAGGAAGCACTAATCTTGGCACCGATCATTCAACCTCCAAATTGGGAACTACCATTCGAGATTATGTGTGATGCTAGTAACTACGCCGTTGGAGCGGTTCTTGGCCAACGGGTAGGAAGAGCTATTCATGCCATCTATTATATAAGCAAGACTCTTGATCCCTCCCAAGTGAATTATGATACCACCGAGAAAGAGCTTCTTGCCATTGTTTATGCTTTGGACAAATTCCGTTCCTACTTACTTGGATCCAAAGTGATTGTCTTTTCGGATCACCGTGCTCTCCGACATCTCTTGATAAAGAAGGAGGCAAAACCAAGGTTGTTGAGATGGATTTTACTTCTTCAAGAATTTGACTTGGAAATAAGAGACAAGAAAGGAGCCGAGAATGTAGTGGCGGATCACTTGTCAAGGATCCGGTTTCATGATGAACATGGAGAAACCCTGATCAATGACTCATTTCCCGACGACATTTTGATGGCCATTCAAACACAACTTGAAAGGCACATCACCCCATGGTTTGCCGATTATGCTAACTATATTGTTGGAAAAGTACTCCCTCCAAATTTGAACCACAACCAAAGGAAGAGATTCATATTCGAAGTGAAGAGGTACTTTTGGGATGACCCAAACCTCTACAAGGAGTGTAGTGATGGGCTCTACCGGAGATGCATCCCTCAATGGGAAGTCCAAGGAATCTTGGAAGGGTGTCACTCATCACCCTACGGTGGGCACCACGGAGCAAGAAGGACCATTGCAAAAATTCTTCAATCGGGCTTCTATTGGCCTACAATGTTTCAAGACACAAGAGAATTCATCATTCATTGCGATGCTTGTCAAAGGACGGGGAATATCTCTTGGAGGAACGAAATGCCACAACAGGGCATTCTAGAGGTGGAGATCTTCGATGTTTGGGGGATCGACTACCAAGGTCCCTTTGTGACATCCAATGGGAATAAGTACATCCTCGTGGCCGTATACTACGTCTCAAAGTGGGTGGAGGCAATTGCCACTCCAAATGATGATGCAAAAACGGTCACCAAGCTCTTTAAGAAGATAATCTTCCCAAGATTTGGAGTTCCTAGAGCAATTATAAGTGATGGAGGAACGCATTTCCGTGAGAAGAAACTTGCATCTCTTTTGACCAAATATGGTGTCCAACATAGAACCGGCTTGGGATATCATCCTCAAACAAGCGGTCAAGTTGAAGTTTCAAATAGAGAGATCAAGCAAATCCTTGAGAAAGTTGTGAACAAGACCCGAAAAGATTGGAGCACAAAGCTTGATGATGCTCTTTCGGCTTATAGGACGGCCTATAAGACTCCCATAGGAGCCTCCCCTTACAAGCTTGTCTATGGAAAAGCATGTCATTTGCCAATCGAATTGGAGTACAAAGCTTTTTGGGCAATCCGAGCACTTAATCTTGATCTCAAATTGAGCGGTCAAAAGAGGATGATTCAAATTCAAGAGTTGGAGGAATTCCGACTACAATCCTATGAGAATGCAAAGATTTACAAAGAAAGAACGAAATTGCTCCATGACAAAAGGATTAGACAAAAGGCCTTGCACAAAGGGGACAAAGTCCTTCTATTCAATTCCCGCTACCGACTTTTTCCGGGAAAGTTGAACTCTAGATGGATGGGTCCCTATGTGATAACCGAAGTTGGAAAATATGGAGATTTTGAACTCAAGGCGGAAGATGGAAGCAAGTTCAAGGTCAATGGTCAAAGATTGAAGCCATACTATGAGGGAGCGTTTATTGGAGAGGTCGAGGTCACCTACCTCGGGCCTCCTCATCCTTGAAAGAATCATCAAAAGGGAGAGTTTGGTGGAGTCCTCCCTAAACCACCACTTGTAAATATACTAACCCTCTAACTTGTATTTATAATTTTATTGCATTTCTATAATAATAAACATAAGCTCTTTTCATGAGAGTAAGTGAGGGAGGGTCACTAACGAATTTTGAATGAAGGAAGGAACCAATTTTCAAGTGTGGGGAAGCATTTATGAGAGGAAAGGAAGTCAAAGGAAGAATCCACAGCTTGAACACGTGCGTGTTCCCTGGAATCCGGCCGTCTTGCTGGAATCCGGGCGGCCTGGGAAGAATTCGTCCGTCTCGAAGGAGAATCTGAGCGTGTCAGAAAGGAAGACGCTCATCCCGAAGAATCCGGCCGTCTCGAAGGAAATCCGCCTGTCTTTTTGCCTGTGCATTTCAAGAAATTTCACTGTCTCAGAATCCGTCCGTCTTTGTGAAAAGACGCCCGTCTCCTTTCAGAAGAATCCGAGCGGCTTAGGGTCGGGACGCCCGTCTTTGTGGCGTCATGTTTTTGGAAAGTTAACTGTGACAGAATCCGGGCGTCTTACTCAGAATCCGCCCGTCCCGAGAAGCTTGAATCCGAGCGTGTTACCTAGAATCCGCCCGTCTTCCTGCGATGATTTGGCCCGACTTTTTTTAATTTAATTACACCCCACCACACAATTTGTGACACATCACCCTTCCTTCCACTTGTATTATAAAAACCCACCTCCTTATGACTCCAATGCATATCCAAATCACTCTTTTATCCCACAAAATCAAAAAGCCCCAAATTTATAGGGTTTCAAAGGCAACACTCAATCTACATGGAGCATCTTTATTCTTTAAGCAAATCAAAAATCCCAGCTCAATAATCAAAGAATGGCACCAAGGAGATCTTCTTTTAAGAATGGGAGGAGACCAAGGATGAGGGGAAGTTCTTCTACCTCCCATGTCAACACATTAAAAAGGGAGCATGAAGAAATACTGGATCTTACAAGACTTGATGTCTTCTCAAATGTTGAGTTTATCAATGATGTGCAAAGACTAGTCTTCCACCGGCTTCTAAGTAAGAACATTCTCCCTACTAAGTTTTTATGTCATGATACCTTGAGAAAACTTGGGATTTATCACCAAGTGGAAGCTCTCTTTGAAGTATTCGGTCTCTCTACCCTTTTCCACATGTATGAGCAAACTTATCGATCCCTTGTGCTTGAGTTTTTGAGCTTTTTGAAGATTACAACCTTGAACAAAACAATATGCATAGAATTTAGGTTGGAGAATGTCCCAAGAATGATGACTCTTGTAGAATTCGCAAATGTGCTTGGACTCGATGTTTCGCCTACCCGAACATCGAAGCCAAAGAAATACAGTGTTGAACCTTTGTGGAGGGCCATGACCGGCCGGGATTTCATACACAACAAGTAATGTCTCGCTTTTCATATTCAAAATCCGATCTTGAGAGTCACTTACCGATTCATCTCGGGCACCCTCTTTGCTCGCCGAGATCCGGCGATCGTGAACCAACTAGACCTGTGTTTATGGAATCCTACCTCAATATTCAAGGAAGAAGTGTGTACCACTTCAATGCACCTCTAGTGTTACTCGAGAAATGGGCAAAGTTTATGAATGGTGATGATGACGGGATGAAACACATTGTAAATGGAGGACTCCTTACTAGGCTTGCGAAGCATTTCAATCCGAGATTCAATGAGAATAATGAGTATGCTCCTCTTTCGGGAAACACGAGGATAAATGAAGATCTTGTTCTCATTCATCATCATTGGATAACCCTTGAGGGGGTTGATAAGCGGATCAAGTGGTTAACGAAGGGAAGTGATCCGATTTATCTACCGATGACCGGCCTACCACGAATTTCCCCGAGAAGAGGACCTTTGTCTCCAATCCCATCCTACCTCATCCCTCCAAACCCAACCCAACCAAGACAAGCACCACCACCTCCAAATCCACAACAACAACAACAAGAGCAACAATATCAAGATGAGAAGATCAAAGTGCCTCCCTACCCATTTCCTTATCAACCTTACAACCATCCCAACCCCTTCATCCTTCCCCGTGACGACTTTGTCATGGGAATTCTACAAGATTTGCACTTCCGCCAATACGAAACCACCGTGGACAATTACTATGCACTCTATCCTCAATACCACGATATGGTTCGAAAAGAAAAGATTAGTGAGGAAGGAGCATTTCCCTCATGGGTACAAATGGACTTACTCTTCCCCAATTCGGAGAGGGCAAATGAAGGGACAAACGGGAGACAAGAGGAGGGAAGCAACAATTCTTGCGGAGGGGACACGGTGGAACTTGAAAGTGAAGAGGACGAGTTCATGGACCCGAGTATGAGCGATGCATCAAAGGAGATATGGGATAGTGATCTAGAAGGATATGATGCCGATCTCTAGAGGATTACTTCATAGCTAGGTGGAGCGGGCGTGAGGCACCCATCTAAGTTTAAGTGAAGTTTCCTCATCTTCCCTCTTTAATTTTCAAGTTTTATGAAAAGAAGTTTGTGTTTTTTTAACTTGTATTTTATCAATCTTGATCATTGTTGGAGTAGTCCTAGCAACATAGAGGACTAACACATCGGCCCCATTGAGGTGTTCTCATTTTATTGTTCCTACCTTTTGAAAATCCAAAATGACAAATTTAGTTTCATGCATTGCATCGTGTGTGCATGAACTACACCCAACCTTAGGACATTAGCAATAATTTCTAACTCGGTTTGGGGAAGTACATACATACACAACGGGAGGTAACCTAAATTATCCTCTCCGTCATAAACAAAAAACCATGCATCATGTAGTGTAGACTAGTGTAGTTTGCATTTAGTGTAGAAATCATGCATCATGTTTGCATAATTTCCCATCATTTTGGCCATTGAGGACAATGCCCATATTAGTGTGGGGATGGGGAATTCTAACTTAACTTTTATTCAAAAATCCAAAAAAATTGAAAAAATTCGAAAAAACCATAAAAATTTGAAAAATTGAAAAACCAAAAACAAGTTCATTTCCTTTGTAGTGTAGTCATGTATATATTGTATATATTGTGTTTGTTTTACCCTTGTTCACATTGATCGACTACGCAACATCCGAGACATGAGGATATTGAAGACCGCATGGTATGATCTTTCCAATCTCCTTTTTCCTCTTTATGTTAATGACTATGTGGCTTTATTTTGATTGATGCGGTATAACAATGTGAAATTAGGACTTGCATTTAGTTTATATGTCATATTAGTTGGTAGAATCATTTGCATTAGGATGTTTATATGCTAGTTGCATCATGGCATGTAGTTGCATGTTAGAAAAATTTTGCGAAACCGTCTACTTGGGAAGCTTGACAAGTGTATATAGGCCCTAGTAGATGCTTTTTCTTTTTAAGACTTTGCTTGTTAGAATACTTGTAAAACACCCTAGGATGTGTCATGCTAGTATCCTTTGACCCATGGATTAAGGCTTAGTCAAGAGTACC
Organism: Silene latifolia; assembly: GCF_048544455.1. NCBI lineage: Eukaryota > Viridiplantae > Streptophyta > Magnoliopsida > Caryophyllales > Caryophyllaceae > Silene > Silene latifolia. Next base: position 56,882,272 of record NC_133536.1, read on the forward strand.
TTGTGGTGTGATAACTCCTTGGCTACCGTTTATTCGAAGGTGACCCTTGAAACCATGCATCCATCTATCCATCATCCATGTTCTACCACATTTTTGTCATCAAAGGGAATGGGCACAAAAAGAAATCAATTTCAGTTCAATGAAATGAAAAGTGAAAGAAAGTTTGCAAAAAAAATGCATCAAATGAAAAGAGGAGCAAAAATAGAACTCCTAAAGCTTCAAATATAAGGCACCCTCACTACATATGGGGTGACTTTGAAAATGTTCAAAAGAAATGCAAAGAAAAATTGAAAGTTGTCAAGTGTTGAAATGCCAAAAATCAAAAAGAAATGGCAAAAGAAAGTGTTCTCAAATGTTATATGCCACATGAAATTGGGGGGAAAAACAAAAATGAAAGCAAACTCCCAAAGTGAAACTCAAATATCTATCGATCCCTTTATCCATCGTATCCATTTTTTTGCATGGTAGAGAGGGGACGACCCTTCCTCTTGTCTAGGCAAGAGGGGGAATTACGCGATCCTCCAGTGTTTCTAACACCATAGGGAGTCTATTCTTGACAAAAGCACTTAACGATTGAGGACAAAGGTAACCTAGCTTGACACAACTTGGAGGTGATTTATTAGTATCCTTCTAGGCTTAGTAGTTTGAAGAAATTGCATCTATGAAGGAGTGTGTACCCTTAAATTGCTTCCCTTGTAGACAATTTCCGCCACTTAGATGAGGAAAGTGGCTATTCTTTTATAGATGAATCCATTATTTGTTTTGTGTGCTTAATGTTTGGATGTGTCGCCATTTTGGCAAGACCCACCTTGCCTTGCAAGAAGGCATCCTACCTCATGGTTGTCTTGTTGTGAGTTGAAGGGGCGGAGTGAGACCCGCTAATTGTCTCATATCGGCTATGTTATTAGGTTAGTTTAAATAATGGTCCTAGTCTTCGTCACCTCTTTACTCGGGACGAGCAAAGGTTCGGTTTGGGGATATTTGATATGACCATAATTAGAGCATATTTAGTCCCCGAATTAGCCTTGTTCCCATGCTTTTTAGTGCATATTTGGGTCATTTATTGTCTTTAGTTCTTTGTTTTGCATATTCTTTGAGGTTTTGTGTCCTTGGTAAGAAAGGAGTGCAAACCATACATTTTCATGGTAAAATGAGACTAAATTGATTGAATTCAATGACCAAGCATCAAGGAGAGACAAGATTAGAATGCCTTTGTACATACTATAGTAGATGGGCAATGATGAGGAAAGATCCTTGCATCCCCGAGGAAATCCCCAAGGATTTTATGAAGAAAAGGGAAGAAAAGAAGAAGAAAGCACGCTGCATGACAATCCGTGCGTCTTCCCAAGAAGACGCCCGTCTTCTCCTAAAGACGCCCGGGCAGCAACTCCCGAATCCGGCCGTCCCGAGCCTAAGACGCACGGATTCCAAGACAGCACAACTTCGTTTCTTCAAGCTTCAAGAAAGATGCCCATCCTTCCGAAAATACCGGCGTTTCCTTAAGTAGGGACTTAATCGTCATTTAAGCGCTTAGTTAACCCTAATTCCTACACCTAATCCCCACTATAAATAACCCATTAGTCTAATTAGAAGATCATGTTCTTCTTAGCAATCTTTAGTGTAGTTAATATCAATCAAATCTCTCTTTAGTTTTGTAATCAACAATTAATCAAGTTTTAATACAAGTTTCATTTCCTTAATCTCTTTTTTGTTCATCCTTTATTTTGGGTAATTGAAGATTATTTGGGTTATTATTGGGAGATTGACAACCTCTCAATCAACCATCAAGTACTTCTTTTATTCTTTGCTTTATTATTGGAATCATTAGTAGGTATAATTATCTTAATCCCATTTTAATTATTGCTAATTACTTTCATTTATTCATCATGTTTCACTTTGGTTGTATGATTGACAACCTTTCTAGCATGTTCAACACGATAATGAGTGAGTAGTCACCTAGCTAGGGTTAATGGGTAATTAGGGGAAACCAACATGGGGAATGATTCATGCTTAAATTAATATGCTTTCATGGTTTATTTGCTTGCTTGTTTTGATCTCAACTCATGCACATGTTATGTTTGATGAAATGCGAGCCTATGAATCCTTGCATTTTTTACCCATCACCTATCTTTTCAATGAGACTTGTAAGACATAAACCAACTCGAGTCTCATTAGACCATGCATGTTGTTGAGTAGGGAAGACTAAGTCGACTTGTAGGTGTTGTACAATCTAATCGATTCGGCTCCGGGACCCAAACTTTCCTAGGATTGTAAGATATAACCCAACTCAATCCATTACAACAATAATTGCTTGCTTATAATTTGAGAACATGTTTGTATGATCAATTCCCATGATTCCCCTATGACCCCATGATACCCTAGTGCTTTTTATCAATTGTTTACAACCCTTTTAATTCATCTTGCTTGTTTATTTTCATTGCTATTTAGTTTAGTGACCTTCTACATCAACCCAAATTGTGACACTCCTAAGACACCACTAGTTGCAATAGAAATCTCATCTCAATTCCCGTCCCTTGGGATCCGACCTTTACTTGCCTCTTTACTAATTGTAGAGTTGTTTGTGAAGCTATAAATTGTGTTTTGGTCTAGGTGCTCCTAACGACAAGTTACCGAAAAGATTTTGTCCGACCAGTAATAATACTTCAAATACCATTAGTAATGTTATGTATTGTCTTCAGTTGGTAATCTCACCTTCAAATCTTGACCATTGATTCTTTCTTTTATCTTAAAGTTGCTTTAACGGTGTTTTAATGCAATAATCCTTATGAGTATCATTGTAATAACACGGTTTAAATCAGAGATTTCCGTTTTAAAAGTGGGCCAAATTTTTGAGATTTCATGAGTACATCACTAAATTTTGGTTTTATATTTGAAACATGACTTAATTGCCTCATGGTGCCCCAACCTTTGTTAATGGTGATATGTGTAGAAGTTATAGTGTTGATGCTTAAATTTTGATTTTGCGTACCTAATACTTGGTTTTATTGTGCCGCAAGCTTAAAATTTTGTTAATAATGCTACGTATTGTCTTGAATCGAGAACTTTACCTTAAAATCTTGCCAAAATTTCCTGTTGATATACCATAGCGTACATGATTGAATTTTAATTTTGCATTTGAAACATAGTTTCCTTGTTCCATAGGGTTGCAATTTTGTTAATGATGTATTGTATGTTTTGCTTATATATGTGTTAATGCTTAGTTTGCCTTGTGGGTTATATAGTCATGAAGAGTAAGGGCGCATAGGTATATATGGTTATGTTGGAAAGGATGTCAAACGGGGGTGAGTCGATGAGCCATGAGGATAAAGAGTAAAGAGTTAATAATGTGTGATGTGTGAACATGGTATCTTGAGAGTTATGGATGTGAAACAAATGTTTTATTGGGCTTGTGGTATGTTGGGTTATTTTATGTTGATTTGGGCCATGTAGGTAGGTTGTTATATGATGATACATTTAGTATTACCAAGTTTGATTTCTGCGATCATGAGAGTAAGAGTGTGGCATGTAACACTTGCTGACTCAATCACATTGTCAAGGTAGTTGATCATTCGTGTTAGAGAATGTAATCGCTTAATTTAAGTGTATACGCATGAAGTGTGAAAATGGTTATGTGGGAATCTGACCCTATGAGTGGTAGCATAGGTGTTTTATAGTTGCCTCCCAATGGTCAGGTAGAGCGTCTATGGTATGCATCGTGATCGTTTTGAAGTGTCCATTTGGGTCATGTTGTTGTTGTTATTCATTGAGATAAATAAGTGGTTAGCGTCGCGTCCATGGGATAGTATAAGTGTTGGGGCTACGGACGTGACTATTGTGGTTGTTGATGACGGTATGGTGATACCGTCGCCGGGTATAGGGAGAAAATAGAACGATTGCGAAAAGGACTATGAAAGAGTATTATGTGTCGGTAGTGTGTCTGGGATGTTTTATCTTAATTGTGTAATGATGATGGACATAGGGCCTAGAGATATGCCTAAATTCGGTTATTTAATGGTGTTTTAGTCACAACCGGAGTCTATTAGCATTTATGTGATGAAATAAGGAAGGTTGGAATTAAGTTGAGAATGAAAACATTTACCCCAGGTGGAACTCGACAGAGTGCACCATGCAATCGACCGAGTGGTTACCTACTCGGCCGAGTGGCCTCCTACACTCGACCGAGTGGTATGCTTTTACTCTTGTTTTGTGGATATTCGACCGAATAGTGAGCGTTTACCCTTATTACGAAGTTTATATTAGTTGACTTGTATTGGATTACCACGATTGACCTTGCATGGGTGATATATGTGAATTGTTTACGTTTGATTACATGGCATGGTACTTTTAAAGTAAATGGAAATTGTTGATTCGACATGAGTGGACCGAGGACATAAATGATGTGGTAATCTTGTTGATGTGTGTTAATCCACATGATATTGTTTTGTTGTATAAAAGTAAGATAAATAATGAAAATTATGTGTTGCATAGTGGTCATTTGCATGATTGTGATTATGGTCTCCGTATAAGCGAAAGTGTTGATGATGGATGGAAACGGATATGGCAACACGTGTGTGATCACATGGTGGATTTGACGCGGTATATGCGTGGCATGATGTCCGGAAATGGGAATGTTGAATATGGTTGAGTCACTTAACGAGAAATTACAGTATTTGAGTGTTTCTTGTAGTCCGCATATTCATGATTGATGTGCATACATATGAAAGTATGATATTTCAAGTGATATAGATATGTAATAATAATCGAGTTACCATGATAGATACGTATTCTTATAACCGACTTGAGTTAGGAAAATTGTTATGGGATTATAGATGGGAATCATGGGTTTAGACCTGGCACTTGACTTTTGGGAGTAGGTGGGGGCCTTTAAAGAGGCTTCTAGAGTGGCTATTATAGCAATGACACAAGACTATATGAGACTTCATAATGGAGTTGCAACAGGTAAGAGAGAGTGTTGAACCTGGAGCATAGTTATTCGTGAAATTTAGTAACGAGTGTATGATATCATTATGAGGTTTGATGGCTGAAATTCGGGTCGAAGTTTTCATTTTGGGGGAGTGTATATAATAATTCGGAAATTTAGGAAAGAGAAAGTACAGAATGTGAGAAGTAGTGAGAATTGAGTGAAGAACTCTGGGATGAGTGTGATGTTTAGAAAGAGCGTATACGGTTGATAAACATGTGATGAGGTGCAAGAGAATGCATGATATTTGAGGAAATGAGAGAGTGAGGTGAACTTCGGGGATGAAGTTCTTTTAAGGAAGGGAAGATTGTAATACCACGTAGTTTCTAAGGCGTTCACTCGATCGAGTAGACCGAGTGGACCGAGTATAACCAATACTAGACTTAGTGGAGTTGTTATAATGTTCGCTTATAGAAGGGTCATCTTAAAACTATCTGATGCGTGTCATTTATATGATGTTTTACACCTCATTTTACACGCATTTCAGAGCTCATTTATGTAGTTTATGCTACTATTTGCCCTATTTCGTCTACTTTCGTATTTTTATGTAATATTGCAAATTTATGCGGAAATGAGAAGAAATCAAGCTAACTCCGTCCCTAAGTACTTAGAATTGCATTTGACATGAAGAAATGACTCAGGAATGAGGTTGGTGCGCGTTTCAAGGGCTAAAGATAGCAAAAGCATGGGTGTGTACGAGTTTAACAAGCGAAGAAGTGCTTCTCGACATTACAGCCTTATTCAGATGGCCATATCTCTAGTTCTAGACCTGATAATCGAGTGATTCTAATTGGAGGTGAAAGCTTATCCTCTTATCTTTCCAACGCCGCATAGAACGCCTAATTTGACCAAGTAACGAAGAAATGGCAGCTGTTTTAACATCGGTGCGCGCTGCAGGAATCGTCAGAATGCAATTCTGTACAGCGCTCTTGGTCGATCGACTGGCCTCATTGGCCGATCGACCACCCCACGAGCTGATGCGCAAATCAAAAGGTCGAGAATTAGAAAGCCCAATGTATTCTTAGGTTTTGGAATAAGAAGTACGTTGTATTCCTATATAACGCAGCTTGAGGCATCAGAATAACTATCTAGTTTTTATTAGTTTTAGTTCTATTTCATAATTAGGGTTCTTAAGACTATTGTTCTTCCATTAATAAAGTTCAGTTTGCAGTTGGTTTTTTATCTCTTCTTTACAATTCCTTTACGCGGTATTCTTCTGCTCTTATTTCAGTTTTACTACTTTATTGTCATTCGTAGTATAGGAATTGTTAGTTAGTTTCCCGAAACCGTAATTATCGTTTTATGTTAATCGTTTGTTCTATTATTTCAAGCATGAATTCTTCTATTTATTTCGTTAATTTCATTGTTGTTATCATCCCTAGTATGAGTAGCTAATTTAATCGTGCTAGGATGTAGGGGAACTGTAGGATTAGGCGGCATTAGAAATAGGACGACCTAAATCGCGCCATGGTCGATCGACCACCATACCCGGTCGATCGACTGGCTCCGTGAGATACCCTTCGTTTTAATTGATTTAATTGTTATGTTTGACGAATCGAATGCATGCGACTAGTTAAATGTTTAGTATATGACTGGCCCATTAGATCGAAAGATAGGGAAAGTTGTTAGACCATCAATTAAAATGACTAAACTATGCTAAGATCGAAAGATAGGTAAAGTTTAGACTTTTAGTCACTTTTCAGGACGAGAGTCAGTATTAGTGATATTAGGGACCTGTAGCGAGATCGAAAGATGTTACTTGTGAGAGTGGACCGAGAGGACCTCTTATTTTCCCGTCTCACGTGATTGTTTTTAGACCTACCTAGTTGGCTGCCGCCGAAACTATAGTGAACCGACCATCCTAGTACCTTTCTTTATATTTGATTCAATATATTTCTTTAGTTTAATTTACATTTCCTTGCCTTTAGCCATAGACCAAATCAAATCAAACCCCCACACATCTGTTACCTTAGACCAGATTTAGACAACTGAAATTCCCTTCCTCCCTGTGGTTCGACTCGTGCTACCACTAGCTTCTGTTAGTTAGCTCGAAATTATAAATATTATTTTTGGTGCACACAACGATGGGCATCAAATTTTGGCGCCGTTGCCGGGGAGGTAGCGCTAGTTTTAGTTGTTTTTTTTTATTTTGGTCTGTCTTTAGCCTCAAGGGAAGACTGAGTACCTTGAGGCAGTTCTTATCTTCCTCTTTAGTGTTGTTTCGATAGGTCCTACAGGTCCTATTACAGGAACTTCAGGAGGATCCACCATGTTCCGTTCTTGGGAGCACCAGGTGGAACTTTGTGGGAGATGTGATGCTGAGGGGCATGATTCTGCTATATGCCGAGCAAATATGGACCAAGTTTATGCTTACAGTCAATATAAACAAGGTCATTATACGCCGCCACATCCGTACTATCAACAAGGCTTTCAAGAGCCTTCATATTCTTTTGCACCACCTTCGCAAATTCCTCTTCCCTCTAACGAGATCGCGGATCTCAAAGCTATGATACAAGAGATTTCGGCCAAAACTGCAGCAAGGTTTAAATCAACTCACTCCCGAATGGCCGACTTTTCTTCTCTTCAACACATGGAGACCGTGCATGCTATGCACGTCCGTAGTGGGTCAACCCCTGAAGGGCATGCTATGAATAGGGTAAGCCCGGGAATTAATAAAGATGAATCGGGAAGAGAAGAGGCTGAACTGTCAGAACAGAAGAAAAGCGTTAGGAGTAAAATTGCAGCATTTGAAAGTCGATCGACCTCGCCTACTGCTAATATTGTTGATAATTCGACCCAAATTCTTGACGGGTCGTTCGTTTCAAGAGCCATGAAGTTATCTCCAGGAGTTGATAAGGACAAGGTCCTTAATGCAAAGGATGTTTCAAAGAAGGATGTAGAAGAGCAAGCCGAGTTGTCGATAAAGCTTTCATTTCCTGAGCGGCTCCAGAAATCGAAAGACGAGACTGAGCAAAAAGAGACTTTGAATGCCATAAAACTGAGGAGCGGGTCTACTATGATCGGGCCCACTGTGGCGAAAGATGGGTTTGAAAAGAAGGAAGAAAAGGCGTCTGTGAACAGTGGCAAAATAAAGACGACTAGCAGTATAGGCAGTCGATCGACTGCCTATCATGGTCGATCGACCGCCTTGAAAGAACAGTGGCGGAAGATTAATGAAGCAGAAACTTCAAACAGCAGCAGGACCAGTCGATCGACTGACCATCATGGTCGATCGACCAGTCCCCGACTTTCCAGTGCTACTGTACCTGAAGACCTCAGTCGATCGACTGACAAACCTAGTTGATTGACCAAGGTAGCTGCTGAAAGTGCACAGTTTCGTCCTCCAATGCCTGATGACTTGAGAGACCATTTGTTTCGGGGTACGACAACTCCGAAAATATTGAGGCAAGACCCGAGTGCTGATGGGTCAGTCCCAGTTCCAAGGTATGAACCGATGACGATTATGGTTCATTTCTGAGACGGTCTGAAGAAGGGTCGAGCTGCAACAAAGAGAAGGTAGTGGATTTTCAGCCTAAATCCACTGATGCCGGTGTGAGAGACTTAGAGGAGAGGGCTAAGTTACTTCTTTCAGCCCCATATCCGGAGAGACTAGTGCCGACGAAGGAACAGGTATCATTTAATAAGTTTGAAAATGTTATCCGTAGCTTAAATGTACAAGTTCCTTTTCTTGAATTAGTTAAACAAGTGCCTGCTTACACGAAATTTATGAAGCAACTTTTGTCCAAAAAGAAGTCACTTGAAACTGTACATTCTGTCGCACTAACTGAGGAGTCATGTTCCTATCTGACCCATACTGTACCACCTAAGTTAGCTGACCCAGGTAGCTTTTCCGTTCCATGTAATATTGGGACCTTCTCAATTGAGAAGTCATTATGTGACCTAGGAGCCAGCATTAGCGTTATGCCTTTGAGTCTAGCTAGGAAATTGAAATTGACTAGGTTTGCAGTTACTAGCATGACAGTACAGATGGTTGATCGCTCTGCGGTCCAGCCTATAGGAGTCTTAGAGGACATTCCTGTGCAAATAGGAAAGTTTTTCTTCCCTGTTGCCTTCGTTGTACTTGATATACCCGAGGATGCTCATATTCCTATCATATTGGGTAGACCATTTCTGCACACTGCTGGTGCAGTTATAGATGTAGGCTCAGGGACGTTGACCTTTAAAGTAGGGAAACAGTCCATCGTTTTTACCCAGACGGCTAAGAAGAAAGACCCCATGTGGCCGGTCACTTGTAATACAGTTTCTGAAAATAAATCCTATTTTGTGCTTTCTGACATGCCTATCTCTACACCTATTCCTGTTGTAACACCTCCGCCTCAGATTGGGAGCAAATTGGAGGAAGATTCGTCTGTTTTGACTATTGCAGGAGCTGGTTTGGGAAGGAAGAGCCGCATATTGCTCCAGCTGTACAGGAGCCAATCATTTCAAGAGGCGGCTTAGGATGTCTTAGCTATGGCACTGATGAGGAGTCTGAGGATGAGCCAGTCAAAGTGACGGAGTCCGACCTGGACTTTGATGAGCCAGAAGATGTAGTTGCTTGGGAAGATGTTGAAGCTGTTGATCCGTTGAGTTTTGCGGATGCTGAAGCTAAGAAGGGTGCAGCTGAGAAGATGAGCACTGCTGAGGCCACCTCTTGTAGCCAGAAGCCGAGCAAGTGGGCCATTCCGTGGCCGTTCTTGATCAACTATTAGTTGATTAAGACTTTCTCAAAAACTTTCAATTGCTTTCGTTAAACTCTTTTTATTGCTTTTGTGTACGCGAGACTTCGCTTTTATTTATGTTTGCTTAGGATTTAAGACCTTTAGACTTTTACTTTGGGTTTTGCACAATTTTGGGCGCGTATTATTGTGCACTTGCAGGTTTTTAGACCTCATTAGCTCAAGTTATTGAGCAAATACGAAGAAATCAGAAGTTACATCAGTATTTTCAGTTGATCGACTGGTCTATATGGTCGATCGACTGGCTGCACAGTTCCAGGAGTTTCTGTTCCTGTTCACTCTGGTCGATCGACTGGGCTATGTGGTCGATCGACCACCCTGCACTCTTGTACCTTTTCACGACCTTTCCCCTGCTGTGTTTGGTCGATTTTCGGAATTGAGGGAGTTTTCTACTCCACTTTATTTTCCGACTCACTTCTGATTTCTTCCATTTTCTTAACTTTGCACATAATATCGCTTCCATATTGCTTTCTCGGTTTTATGCGTGGTATTGTTGTCTTTTCAGGTATTTATTGGTAGCACTGCTGGCTACTGAAACTTCCTAGCTCACGCTGGTTTGGGGAGGTTTCCTTTGCTGCGCTTAAAGTCTTGTGAGTTTCCATGTCTTTACATCATGTCTTGTTTGTTTTATTTAACGCAAATTCCCGTTTCTCGTTTATTTCATTACATGATTTTGCACAATGGGGACATTGTGCGATTTGGTTTGGGGAAGGGTTTTGCGTCGCATATCATTTGCTTGCATTCACGTTTACATTTTTGTTTTGCATTGTTTATTTCATTTCACACATATATATACAAAATTCCAAAAAATTGAAAAATTTCAAAAAAAATTTCAAAAAAATGCACGTTTATTTTAGCATATAGGTAGAGTCGGAACGGTAGTATTTCAATGATGACATTGCATTTGCATCTGTTTTTGCCTAAGCCGTGCTAAATTGACATGTTATTAGTAGAATCATATGCATAGTCTACGAGTTTTCGTTAAATTATTTGCTGAACTTGAGACTTGACTTAGATTTTTGGCAAGCTACATCATATTTCTGAGGTTTAGAGCTTATAACTGGTGACATTCATGACCAGTTTATCTAGGATTGTGAGTAGTTACTCCTTATGAGACATGTTACATCAATATGCATAAATATGAACTTAATCTGCTTAATACTTGTATGCATTCGGTTTGTGGTTTGTTGACACATGTAGTAGAGGTTTCCCTTTATTCATTTTACCCATGAGCCTCTCATAGCCAAATTTAGCCTTTTGTCCCTTAACTACATCCTATATTTAGCCTGCCATCGTCAAGCTAGTAGTCTTAGTTTTTGGGAATATGTTTATTGCGGTTTGGTTATATGCTCTCATTGAGATGATGTTGGAAAAAGAATGAAGGAGGAAAAAGAATTGAGAAAGTTGAAAAAAAATAAAAAAAAAAAAAAAAAAAAAAAAAACAAGTTCGATGTATGGTCGGTCGACTGGACTCATTGGTCGATCGACTGAAGCCCGAGAAAAGAAAATAAATCACATGGTTGGATTTTTGATTAGTTGGTGATTTTATTCCCATGCTTTATTATCATCATTTGGGGAATTACAATTATATCGGAGTTTGTGAGATTTGTGCTACATTTGCACCGTTTCATCGATTTAATTTTGAGTAAGGAAGTGGATGTTGTCATATGGTTTTGTTTGGGTACTAGCTTGACCGCCTATACCTCCACATTCCCATAATTGTTTTGCCCTTCTTACCCATTACCTCACATATCCATATTTACCTCGGCATGTGTCATGGTCATTTGTTGGTTGGAATGCATATGTATGATCATAGAGATTACTTTCATATTAGATTGCAGGCATGTTCTTATAGTTCGTAGTTAGGTGAGTGTCACTACAAAATGAATTCTTTCTATCTTTACATTATTCACATGTGCTTATTTGAGTGATTTGAGCGACCCGTGAGAGTCCAATTTGATAAGTCTCTATCGTTGACGGTTCAGCAGTTTTTAACGACTTTATAACTCGTTTGTATGATTCACATTGCTAATTGATTGTTGGTTATTGCATTAAATTGGTTTAGGCTTTACAGTTTGCATTTCGCTCTGAGATTGAACTCGTTCCATTAGGTTTTAGGATCGAGTCTAGTTCTTGCTTGGGGACAAGCAAGGGTTTGGTTTGGGGAAGTTTGATGCGTCTCATTTATATGATGTTTTACACCTCATTTTACACGCATTTCAGAGCTCATTTATGTATTTTATGCTACTATTTGCCCCATTTCGTCTACTTTCGTAGTTTTATGTAATATTGCAGATTTATGCGAAAATGGGAAAAAATCAAGCTAACTCCGTCCCTAAGTACTTAGAATTGCATTTGACATGAAGAAATGACTCGGGAATGAGCTTGGTGCGCGTTTCAAGGCCTAAAGATAGCAAAAGCATGGGTGCGTACGAGTTTAACAAGCGAAGAAGTGCTTCTCGACATTGCAGCCTTATTCAGATGGCCATATCTCGAGTTCTAGACCTGATAATCGAGTGATTCTAATTGGAGGTGAAAGCTTATCCTCTTAGCTTTCCAACGCCGCATAGAACGCCTGATTTGACCAAGTAACGAAAAAATTGAAGCTGTTTTAAGATCGGTGCGCGCTGCAAGAATCGTCAGAATGCAATTCTGTACAGCGCTCTTGGTCGATCGACTGGCCTCATTGGTCGATCGACCACCCCACGAGCTGATGCGCAAATCAAAAGGTCGAGAATTAGAAAGCCCAATGTATTCTTAGGTTTTGGAATAAGAACGACGTTGTATTCCTATATAACGCAGCTTGAGGCATCAGAATAACTATCTAGTTTTTATCAGTTTTAGTTCTATTTCATAATTAGGGTTCTTAAGACTATTGTTCTTCCATTAATAAAGTTCGGTTTGCAGTTGGTTTTTGATCTCTTCTTTACAATTCCTTTACGCGGTATTCTTCTGCTCTTATTTCAGTTTTACTACTTTATTGTCATTCGTAGTATAGGAATTGTTAGTTAGTTTCCCGAAACCGTAATTATCGTTTTATGTTAATCGTTTGTTCTATTATTTCAAGCATGAATTCTTCTGTTTATTTCGTTAATTTCATTGTTGTTATCATCCCTAGTATGAGTAGCTAATTTAATCGTGCTAGGATGTAGGGGAACTGTAGGATTAGGCGGCATTAGAATTAGGACGACCTAAATCGCGCCATGGTCGATTGACCACCATACCCGGTCGATCGACTGGCTCCGTGAGATACCCTTCGTTTTAATTGATTTTATTGTTATGTTTGACGAATCGAATGCATGCGACTAGTTAAATGTTTAGTATATGACTGACCCATTAGATCGAAAGATAGGGAAAGTTGTTAGACCATCAATTAAAATGACTAAACTATGCTAAGATCGAAAGATAGGTAAAGTTTAGACTTTTAGTCACTTTTCAGGATGAGAGTCAGTATTAGTGATATTAGGGACCTGTAGCGAGATCGAAAGATGCTACTTGTGAGAGTGGACCGAGAGGACCTCTTATTTTCCCGTCTCACGTGATTGTTTTTAGACCTACCTAGTTGGTTGCCACCGAAACTATAGTGAACCGACCATCCTAATACCTTTCTTTATATTTGATTCAATATATTTCTTTAGTTTAATTTACATTTCCTTGCCTTTAGCCATAGACCAAATCAAATCAAACCCCCACACATCTGTTACCTTAGACCAGATTTAGACAACTGAAATTCCCTTCCTCCCTGTGGTTCGACTCGTGCTACCACTAGCTTCTTAGAGTTTAGCTCGGAATTATAAATATTATTTTTGGTGCACACAACGACGGGCATCACTATCATAACTTGAGATCTATACATGATATTGATGTGATTCTAATTGAAGGTGATAGCTTGTTCTCTTACGATTCCAACGGTAGGTCACACGCCCTAAATGACAAGAAACGAGTGAGATATGACTGTTTTACGAAAATTAGTCATTGGTGAGAACTGTGTCGCACTCGACCGAGTGAAGTTCACTTGACCAAGTGGACCGGCACTCGACCGAGTGAACGACACTCGACTGAGTGAGTGACACTCGACCAAGTGGACTCGCCACTCGATCGAGTGCCGCTGTTTTCAGAACACGGGATTTATCCCTTTCTCCCCTAACCCCAAAATCATTTCCACCTTCCTCCTTATCTCTCCAGACTATCTCCCTTCTATCTAAAACCCTCACAAACACCATATTAGGGGATTCAAGCTTGGTTTAGTGGATTGCTCACCTTCCTCCTTCCCGCCTCTTGGTTTGTAAGTTAAGATCTACCCTTTTCTAGTCTTATGAACCCTAACTTTTGGGGGTTTTCAATTGGGTTGATTAATTAGCAATTAGTATGTGTTTATGGGTAATTAGAGAGTAATAATAAGGGGTCTTATATTGTATAATAGATTAGGATGTATTATGATAGTTGTTATGTGATTATTGTAGGATGAGACGGTTTTATGAGATGGATTCTTGGTGTCCTGGATTAGCTTATGGAGTATGCTAAAAGGTAAGTTAATCCTACTCAGTTTCAATAATGTGGTGTTGTTTATGTTGTAATTAGTCTCACATAAATTAGGGCATTTGCATTATAACATGTTTAGTGGTTAATTACATCATTAAGAGGATGATTATGGTATGTTGGGTTATAATTCATGTACTGGTTGTATTTGTGTGTGTGGAGGATATGATGTTGTTGTTGATTTGGAGACGTAAGACGGTTGGGAGACCGTCTTACGCTTGAGTCGCCTCTTCGAGCTTCCCACTCCAAGAGGGATGTGCACATTAGTGCCTTGAGTTTGGAGGGATGCGTGTGGTTGAGACACGACGTCTGGTTGGGGATCCGGTTGGCTTAAGCAAAAAGACAAAAGTAGTGCAATTTCATCATGGAAATCTACCGTTCCGACTCAACCTATATGCAAAAATAAACGTAAAATTTTTTGAATTTTATGAATTTCGATTTTTTTTTTAACGATGCATATGAAATATGAAAATTAAACGTGATAACAGGAATGCAATAAAAGCTGAATGCAGACACAGATATGGATGCATAACCTCCCCAAACCAAACCGTACAATGCCCTCATTGTACCCAAAAATAGGGAAAGGAAATGCAAACTAAAAAAAAGAGTGAAGATACGGAAAACTTACAAGATAACGCAAAGAAGGGACCTCCCCAAACCAGCCAGCAATGTGGGAGGTCGCAAACAGCTTCATAGTGGCGTCATAGGAAGCGAATCAAAGCAAGAAAACTCGATCGAGAGAACCGATTATTAAATAAAATAAAAACTGAAATGTTTGAAAAACAACTAAAAATAAAATCTCCGGGTTGCCTCCCGGGTAGCGATAGTTTAAGACAGGTCCCAGCTGGACCTTCTTTCTCATCCAGCTGCTTCAATCAGTCATAATCAAAACAGTTGAAAACTCTTAGCATAAGATCATACATCTGCGCATGTGCTACACAAGAGCATAAGTAGCACCATAATATAAAAATAAAATAGGAAATTGAAATAATTAATCGTATAATCCTGACAAATTTCCTATGAGAGCTCCTAAATTTATCCACAAAATAGAGGAGCCCAGGAGCAATTGACAATAAAGTAGGGCTCCGTTTCAGATTAACAAGTTTATGACGATAAGTACGGTGAAAAGACATTAAATTTATTGACCAACTGGGAGAGGGTAAAGCATTAGAATGCGAAGCATAAGTCAAATGAGGCAATGTACTATTTAAAAAAACAATAATAAAATTATTGTTTACTACCTCGGGTTGGTCGCTCACAATGACGGAATCATTGACAAAGAAAGATATTACCTCTTCCGTGCTAGGAGCAATTACCGACTCGGCTTCCTTCTCGTCACCCTCCTCAATGGATTTCATCCCGTAAATCGCAGCCTCAAGTGCATCCAACTCGGCTTTGAATAGGGGAGATTCACCGTATCCATTATCTTCATAAAAATCGTCATCGAAAATGAACCCACATGACGAATCAATGCTCTCGCTGGCCAGACTACTCGATCGAGTAGAATTACTACTCGATCGAGAACTTCCTTCCTGATTTTCACTCGATCGAGTGCCTTGAACTGCTCGATCGAACATTTTTTCTGGAAATTCACTCGATCAACTAATATAAGTCACTCGATCGAGTGAATCTTCCTATACAGTGCTGAAATCCTCGTGTAAGGCAGTGAAATATGATAGAAATTCGTAATCCGAGTCATAAAAATCATCCTCAGCATTGGGTAACACGGTTTCTTCATGGGAAAAACCGCTCTCGGTAAAGTATACCTCTTCTGGTTGGCTACTATCCGACTCAGCTGCTAACTGAGCAATTCCAGACTCCAGCTCAATGAGTTGAGCTTCCATACGTCTATCACACTCTTGCCTTTTGGATGCAAGTGTCTCCAACAAAGATTTCAGCTCCGCAATCTCTTCTTTCCGTATATCAGGAGGATCTTGTTGTTGCGGTGGCCAGACAAACGGAGGCTCTTGGTAGCCTCGTTGATAGGGTAGATGCGGTGGCACAACTACAGAGGAATGGCTAGCTCGTCCCCAAAGCCTGAACTCGAGGACCTCGTCATTTTCTGCCATACAAAAGGCTGCATTGTGCTCAGCAGCACCACATCTCCCGCAGTAAATCACCTGCTGCGCCATATAATGGGACATAGGTGACGGGTCAAAGGTACTCAAGCCTTCCCTTTGACGATATTTTACCTAGAACTGTCTAGGTAGAACCTGTAAGGCCTATCAAAATAGCACTAAATAAAAAGATGAGAACGGCCTCAAGGGAAAAATCCCTTGAGGCTAAAAACTGACAGAATTAAACAAATAAATAAAGTAGTTGCCTCCCCGGCAACGGCGCCAAAATTTGATACGGTCGTTTCTGTACCAAAAATAAATACCTAGCTACTACTAATAGAAGTCAGCGGTAAGTAGGGTCGATCTCCACAGGGAGGCGGTTTACTATTCACTTGTCTATTCGGTCTGTCTAATGTCATGATTTGGGGTTTGAATTGTTTTGACTAAACTAAAGAGATTAAGGCGAGAGAAATAAAGATAAGAGAAATTAACAGTAAGAGAAGGGAACTAGGATGTCGGGTCATCAATGAACGTCAGTCAAACGCAGTTAAGGTTACAGATCAGTCGATGTGTCGGTCTAAGGGGCAACGAATATCTCCTTTCGGTCTCAATTCGCCCTAAAAAGCTATTAGCTTAACTTTCGCCCTCACTAAAGCATCATATTGTTCACTGCAGGTCTCACCCCTTCCAACCTTTCGGTCCAGGTCAAGGTTTACCAATATAAAAGGCTAATTGCTTCGAATCAACTAGCAAGATACAGTTAAGGCAGCGATTAACAACATACACAAAACTACATCAACAGATCTATAAACCTAATTAGCAATTAACATAATCCATCGACTCCCCTAATCCTAGCAGAGGAATTAGCTAGACATGATGATAAAAGAGATAACAAGAATAAAAGGAAGAGATAAAGAAGAAATAAGCATTAGATAAGAGTAAAGGGGAAGAATAAATTACGAAAATAATGATCCGGGAATAAAGAGAGGTAAATAGCAGAAGAAAGCAGCGTCCAACAGTGTACGAACCCAGTATCAGATGATAAGAGAGGAGAAGAGATTACAAATGACGTTTATCCTCCCTATTTATAAGAAATATGGTTATTTATTTGACCTAATGCGAAAACGATTAAGAAAAGCCCGAGCCCATAGCAATTCCACTCGATCGAGTGGTTTAAAACAACTCGATCGAGTAAAATTAAGCTCAAACCACTCGATCGAGTAGAAAATATACTCGATCGAGTAAACCTTAAATTGAAACTACTCGATCGAGTAGAAAAAGGACTCGATCGAACATAATTGTACTCGATCGAGTACTTTCCAGCGCACAATTTCCTGCTTCGCGCACTGAACTTCAAACGGCTGCCATTTCTTCGTTACTTGGGAAAACAGTGCGATTCCAGTGGCGTTGGAAAGCTAAGAGGACAAACTTTCATCTCCAATTGGAATCACCTGAATATATGTTGTAGAACTCGAGATATGGCTCTTCAAAGTAGGCACTAGCAATTTGAAGTTCTTCCTTTGCTCGCCTAGCTATCTTACTCCTTTGCGCATCTCAAAATAGGTACATTCTCGCTCCAAATTCACTCTTCCTCCAAATGCATGCTAAACGGACGGTAAAAGGCTCGATTTCAATACTTTCTGGTCCATTCCTGCAAATAAGACAAAACAAACCAAAGTAGCATATTCGGGGCATTTCGTAGCATAAAACTACGATAGTAGCATAAAAATACGTGCATAAAAAGGCCAAAAAGAGTATATAAAATGCACGTATCAATCCACCATTGAAATCTTGTTTATCGGTTTTTTTCTTTTTGATTTTTTTAATTTCGGTTTTTTATTATTTTAGATCTAGTATGGTTGGTGTTTATTTTGGTTTGTGTGACATTTTCAAAGAAATCGGGTTTATTTTTATTGTTTCACATTTTCAGAAAAAAATGGGTTAATACCCTTAAAGAGATCGTTTTTTTTTTATTGTTTCAAATTTTCGATTTTTATTTGTGCATTTTTGAATTTTGTTATATTGTCTTGTGAATTTTTTGTGCATTTCTGAATTTTGTTATATTGTCTTGTTAATACCCTAAAATCTCGTCTTTTTTCTGTTAAAATTATACTTTTTGTTGTTAAAATTACACTTTTTTTTGTTAAAATTACACTTTTTTTTGTTAAAATTACACTTTTTCTGTTAAAATTACACTTTTTTCTGTTAAAATTATACTTTTTGTTGTTAAAATTACACTTTTTCTGGTTAAAATTACACTTTTTTTTGTTAAAATTACACTTTTTTTTTGTTAAAATTACACTTTTTTCTGTTAAAATTACACTTTTTGTTGTTAAAATTACACTTTTTTGGTTAAAATTACACTTTTTTTTATTAAAATTACACTTTTTCCTGTTAAAATTACACTTTTTCTGTTAGAGTTACACTTATTTCTATTAAGTTTACCCTCTCAATGACTAAAGTTACACTATTTGCCTAAAGTTAGACAGACTAATTTGGACTATTTGAACAATTTGACAAACTAATTTGGATAATTTGGACTAACTAATTTGGACTATTTGGACTATTTGGACTATTTGGACTAACTAATGGAGTTATTTATGACTAAATTTGGACTAAAATACAATATTTACAATTAAATTTGAGCTGAAATTATACAATTTTGGACTGAAAATACAAAATTTGAACTAAAAATACACTATTTACGACTAAATTTGGACAAAAATACAATTTTGGACTGAAAATACACTATTTACGAATAAATTTGAATTGGTTTGAACTAATATAACACTATTTACGACTAAATTTAGAGTAAAAATACACAATTTGGACTAAAGTTACCCAATTCATTTGTTTTGAGTCATTGAGATTGTGCAATTTCAATCATTGTCCACTAAAGTGTAACTTTAGTACATTGATAGTATATATCTTTTATCGTTTTATGAGTGTAATTTTAGTCCATAAAAGTGTAATTTTAGTCCAAAAAAGTGTAATTTTAGTCCACAAATGTGTAACTTTAATCCACAAATGTATAACTTTAGTCTATCAAAGGGGTAATTTTAGTCCACGGAAGTATAATTTTAGTCCATAAAAGTTTAATTTTAATCCAAATTGTATAACTATAGTCCAAATTTGTGTACCTTTAGTCCAAATTGTGTAAGTTACAGTTTATTTACAAATAACTCCATTAGTTAGTCCAAATTGTGTAATTTTAGTCCAAATTTGTGTAACTTCAGTCCAATTGGTCTAACTTTAGTCCAAAAGCGTAACTTTAGTCATTGAGAGAGTAACCTTAGTATGGATAAGTGTAACTTTAATAATAGAGATAAATGTAACTTTAATGAAGACAAGTGTAATTTTAAAGGAAAAAAGTGTAATTTTAACAGAAAAAAGTGTAATTTTAAAGGAAAAAAGTGTAATTTTAACCGGAAAAAATGTGTAATTTTAACAGAAAAAAGTGTAATTTTAACGGAAAAAAGTGTAATTTTAACGTTAAAAAGTGTAATTTTAACGGAAAAAAGTGTAATTTTAACAGGAAAAAAAATGTGATTTTAACCGAAAAAAGTGTAATTTTAACGGAAAAAGGTGTAATTTTAACGGCAAAAGGTGTAATTTTAACCGAAAAAGTAAGTTTAATAAATACGAAATCACACAATACCAAGACAAAATTTTAAATACGAAAATTGACAAATATTTATAACAAGACGAATATTAACAAAGCGATATCAACAAGAAAAAAAAGTAAAAAAGGAGATTTAAAAAATCAAATTTGAAAAATGGTAAAACAAATCAAAGATCTAGTGAAAAAAAAAAGAAAACAATGAGATTTCATAATTAACAGATTTAGTACTAAAATCAAACTATAATTTGTAAGAATGCCAATAACCGGAAAAAAAAAGAACCAAAACATCAAAATTGAAAAAAAAAACGAAAATGAAATAAAAAACGGGTCAATGAAAACTGATATATTTTAGTAGATCTAAAGTTAAAATAAAAAAACTCACAAATTTGAAACAATATTATTTAGCAAGACGATATTTGAGAGAAAAAAACAACAAAAAAATAAAAACAACACCCAAACATCAAGCTAAATAAAAAAAAAATTAAAAAAAAAACGAAAATTTAAAAAAAATGACGTCGTGGCGGCGGCGGGGTTGGCGACTGTGGTGGTGGCCGGTGGGTGGTGGTAGGTGAATGATGAATGAAGAATAGATGAGTAAATGATTTATTTGGATTTTTTGGGTTTTTTATTTGTTTGGTTTTTTGTGTTTTTTTTTCTTGGGTTTTTTTAGAGAATATGGAGAAGTGAGATATAGAGAGAGAATGCGGAGATGTGATAATGAGAGGTGAATGATTAGTGATGAGAACTATTGGAGTTAATAAGAAAATTAGAGAAAGAGAGCAAAATTAGAGGATTAACCATTTTTTTTTGTGTTTCATCCTACCCCTTCATTTTCAAGATCCAAAGGCTCACAATGAGACTTATGGACTCACATGTAAGAGGAGGACTTACATGATCCTAATACTATATATATATATATATATATATATATATATATATATATATATATATATATATATATATATATATATATATATATATATATATATATATATATAGAGAGAGAGAGAGAGAGAGAGAGAGAGAGAGGCAAGTTCAAATGAGTCCACCTAAAATGGTGAGTCCACTAAGTCCTAATCCAAGCCATTGATCTTCTAAGATTGATGGTTTAGATTTTAAATTTTTAAGATGAAAACTTTAATGTTTTATAAATGAAACTTTAATTTATAAGTGTAACTTTAATTCTTTAAAATTAAAACTTTAATATTTAAAGTCTTTTTATAAATAAAAATTTAAATTTATGTTATAAAATTTTATTTTAAATACATACATTGATTTTTGAGTTTAACTTTAGTGTTTTATGAATGAAATTTTAATGCTAAAAATTGAAACTTTAATTTTTTTTTTTTTTGCCAATTTCTAATATTAAAATTTGAATTTATTTAATTTTTTAGATTTATAAATATAACTTTAATGTTTTACGAATGAAACTTTAATGCTAAAAATTGAAACTTTAATTTTTTTAGCCAATTTTTAATATTAAAATTTGAATTTATTGATTTTTACAGATTTATAAATAAAACTTTAATGTTTTACGAGTAAAATTTTAATGCTAAAAATTAAAACTTTATTCTTTTTAAATAATTTTTAATATATAAATTTGAATTTATTGAATTTTACCGATTTATAAATTCTATGCAAATATTGAAATTTTATGAATGTAACTTTAATTTTTACGATTGTAACTTTAGTCATTATTTCTGAAACTTTTTTTTTGTTTAGGATTATAATTTGAATTTATGTAATTCAAGTCCTTGGCAAGTATAATTAGTCCATATTAGAGCGTAACTTTAGTCCATATAAGCGTAACTTTAGTCCATATGCGTTGTAACTTTAACCCATGCCACTGAAATTTTATATTAACAACCACCACTACCTTCACCAACTGACATGACGTCCCCCTACAACCGCCACCACCACGCACACCAACGCACACCAATCTGGAAAACAAAAAATCCAATCTGATGAAATAAAAAAAAAACGACTCACCATCCCCACAAAAGACCCACCACCAACAACAATAACCACCATAAATTTGAAAAAGAAAAGGAAAAAAAAACAGAAAGGGAAGGTAGAGAGGCGGTAGCCACTAGCCACCAACACCCCCACATAACCACAGAGCACCACAACAACCACCAACCGTAGATCTGAAGAAAAAAAACGGAGAAGGAAGAGTTGCGGCAGCCACAACCGCCACATGAAGGAAGAGTTGCGGCAACCACAACCGCCACATGACCCACGTCAACCACTAATCAAATCTGAAAAAAAAAAAGAGAGAGAGAGAGAAAGGGGGAGGGAGAGAGGCGGTGTAGCGGCGAGAACACCATTATCCACCATCTCCAACCACCAACAACACAGTTTTCAGATTTGAAAAGTTTAAAATTAAAAAAAAAAAAAAAAAAAAAAGAAGAAGAAAAGGCGTGGAAGCGGCGGGTGGTGCCGAGGGAGGCAAAAGAGGAGAGGTCGATGGAGGCCTCGGGTTATGGCCAAGGTTTGCAGAACATAGGGGGGAGAAGTGGGGCGGTGGTGGCGGCGTCGGAAGGAGGGGTGGTGGTGGTCGGGAGGAGAGGCGGTGGTGGCGGGATGGGAGGAGGAAGAGGAGAGATTTAGAGGTTTTGATATTTAGAGAGAGAAGTGGGAATCAGGGAGAAGTGAGTGAATGAATGAAATTAGGGTTTCTTGTGGTTTGTTGGGCTTTTATATGGAGTTTTATTTTCAGAATTAATCTTAGCCATTGATTTTGTTATAATCTAATGGCTAAGATTAGGACTCATGGACTCACCTAAGGAAGGTGGACTCATTGATCCTAATTCTATATATATATATATATGTATATATATATATATGTATATATATATATATGTACATATATATATATATGTATATATATATATATATAGAGGCAAGATCCGGTGAGTCCACCTATATATTTGAGTCCATGAGTCCATAAAACAATATCACGCACTATACAAAACAATATCACGAATTTTTTTTTTCAATTTTTTTTTCGAATTTTTTTTTTTCGAAAAAGTTTTTTTTTTTTTTTTTTTTTTTTACGAAAAAAAAAAAAATTTTGGAATTTTTTTTTTTCAAATTTTTTTTTCCGATTTTTTTTTCCTTTTTTTTAAGCTGTGATATTGTTTAGTATAACGTGTGATATTGTATTACAAAATAATTTCACGATTTTTTTTTTTTCAAATTTTTCTTTACGAAAAAGTTTTTTTTTTTTTTTTTTTTTTAAAAAAAAATTTTAATGTATGCTGTGATATTGTTTAGTATAACGTTTGATATTGTATTACAAAACAATATCACGATTTTTTTTTCGAATTTTTTTTTCTAAAACTTTTTTTTTCAGTTGTGATATTGTTTAGTATAACGTGTGAAACTGTAAGCTGTGATATTGTGTAGTATAGCGTGTGATATTGTATCATGGACTCACGGACTCAAAAAGATAGGGTGGACTCATGTGATCCTAATTCTATATATATATATATACATATATATATATGTATATATACAAGCAAAATACTTCTCATAAATTGAACATGCCACACTACACATCAAACAATCTACTTTCATGCTTTATAATCATCCAACATATGTCCCACATAACCATCATCCTCCATTTCACATTTCCACCTTCCACATACATACACCCATTAATTCACACCACATGTTACTATATAGATATGCAAACACAAGAATAGTACATAACGATCCCGACAGGTACCCCATGTGACCGGTTCAAAATTGTAGGGCGAATTCGCGACTTTAGGACGTCTCCCAAGCCTTTGCATTAACTCCTACAACTTCTACCTCGGGTTCATTTTAATTTGACTCCTTATGTTCTTTAGGTTCATTGGTTACAGGTTTCAGGATCGTCGCTCTGATACCACTTTGTGACACCCCCATACTCCAAGTGCCTTACCAGGACCACTAAAGGTATGAGACCGTCACTAGCTCGGTTACCCGAGGCAATGATAATAAAATGACAATGAAGAAACATAATTTAAATAACAGTACGGTTTAAAGTGATTACATGATCAAACCCAAAACTGATAAAAGTACGATACAAGTTCTCAAAATCCAAATGTGTCAAACAACTAAAGTAAAACAGCGGAAGACTCTAAACTGCCTCGTGGTGACTCATCCCAGCTAACCCATGCGTATCTTCTCATACCTGTTTAACCACTGCTCACCATTCCCGAATGGATGATCGGGACCATTTGGTGTGCACAATTAAGCATATGTGGTCGTTGGTCAATGGTCGATACAAAACACAATTTATACTTCACAAACAACTCTACAATTAGTAAAGAGGCAAGTAAAGGTCGGATCCCAAGGGACGGGTATTGAAATGAGAATTCTATTGTAACTAGTAGTGTCTAGGGGTGTCACAAATTGGGTTGATGTAGAAAGTTACTAAACTAAAATAACAATGAAAATAAACTAGCAAGATGAATAAAATGAGGGGTGTAAACAATTGATTAAAGGCACTAGGGTGTCATGGGTTCATAGGGGAATCATGGGATATGATCATACAAACATGTTCTCAAATTATAAGCAAGCAATTATTGTTGTGATGGATTGAGTTGGGTTATATCTTACAATCCTAGGAAAGTTTGGGTCCCGGAGCCGAATCGATTAGATTGTACAACACCTACAAGTCGACTTAATCTTTCCTACTCAACACATGCATGGTCTAACAAGACTCGAGTTGGGTTATGTCTTACAAGTCTCATTGAAAAGATAGGAGATGATAGTAAATGCAAGGATTCATAGGCTTAGCATTTCATCAAATATAACATGTGCATGTATTAAGATCAAAACAAGCAAGCAAATAAGATTATGAAAGCATATTAATTTAAGCATGAATCATTCCCCATGTTGGTTTCCCCTAATCACCCATTAAACCCTAGCTAAGAGACTACTCACTCATTATCATATTGATCATGCTAGAAAGGTTGTCAATCATACTAACATAATGAAACATGATGAATAAATGAAAGTAATTAACAATAATTAAAAAGGGATTAAGAGATTATACCTACTAATGATTCCAAAATAATAATGCAAAGAATAATAGAAGAACTTGATGATTGATGGAAGGTTGTCAATCTCCCAATAAACCCAATAATCTTCTAATTACCCAAAATAAATGAAGAACAAGAGAGAGATTAAAGAACTAAAACTTGGATTAAAACTTGATTAATATTTGATTACAATATTGAAGAGAAATTTGATTGATATTAACGACTCTAATTATTGATAAGAAGAACATGCTCCTCTAATTAGACTAATGGGGTATTTATAGTGAAAATTAGGGAGGATGCATTAGGGTTAACTAAGGGCTAAACTAGTAATTACACTTTTTAAGTTGAGCAAGGAGACTCCGGTATTTTCCGAGAGAAGGGCTTCTCTAATCGTAGCTTGAAGAACGAAAACGTCTTGAAATCCGTGCGGATGGGAGTCGGGACGGCCGGATCTTGGCTGAGGAATCCGAGCGGATCCAAGGGAGGGACGCTCGGATTGTGCTGGGGGAATCCGAGCGGATTCCTTTGAGGGACGCTCGGATTGGGCTGGACGGACGGGCGGATTGTACACAATCCGTTCGGATTGTCTGGCAGCGTCAATTCTTCTTCTTTTCTTCCCTTTTCTTCATGAATTCCTTGGGGATTTCCTTGGGGACTCAAGGATCCTTTTCTCAACATTGCTCTTCTACTATAATATGTACAAAGGCCTTCTAGTCTTGTCTCTCCTTGATGCTTGGTCATTGAATACGATCAATTTAGCCTCGTTTTGCCATGAAAATGCAAGATTCTTACTCCTTTCCTACCAAGGGATCAAAATCTCAAAGAATATGCAAAACAAAGAACTAAAGATAAGAAATGACCCAAATAGGCACTAAAAAGCATGGAAACAATGGTAATCAGGGGGGGGCTAAATATGCGCCAATTATGGTCGCATCAAATATCCCCAAACCGAACCTTTGCTCGTCCCGAGTAAAGAGGTGACAAAGACTAGGACCAATACTAACCTAACCTAATAATAATAGCCGATATGAGACAATTAGCGGGTCTCACTCCGCCCCTTCAACTCACAACAAGACAACCATGAGGTAGGATGCCTTCTTGCAAGGCAAGGTGGGTCTTGCCAAAATGGCGACACATCCAAACATTAAGCACACAAAAATCACATAATGGATGCATCTACAAAAAGAATAGCCACTTTCCTCATCTAAGTGGCGGAAATTATCTACAAGGGAAGCAATTCAAGGGTACACAATCCTTCATAGATGCAATTTATTCAAACTACTAAGCCTAGAAGGATACCAATAAATCACCTCCAAAAGGTGTCAAGCTAGGGTACCTTTGTCCTCAATCGTTAAATGCTTTTGTCAAGAGTAGACTCCCTATGGTGTTAGAAACACTGGAGGATCGCGGAATTCCCCCTCTTGCCTAGACAAGAAGAAGGGTCGTCCCCTCTCTACCATGCACAAAAATGGATACGATGGATAAAGGGATCAATAGATATTTGAGTTTCATTTTGGGAGTTTGCTTTCATTTTTGTTTTTCCCCCCAATTTCATTGTGGCATATGACATTTGAGAACACTTTCTTGCCATTTCTTTTTGATTTTTGGCATTTCTATACTTGACAACTTTTTGCATTTCTTTTTGAACATTTTCAAAGTCACCCCAATTAGTAACGAGGGTGCCTTGTATTTGAAGCTTAGGAGTTCTATTTTTGCTCCTCTTTTCATTTGATGCATTTTTTTGCAAACTTTCTTTCACTTTTCATTTCATTGAACTCAAATTGATTTCTTTTTGTGCCCATTCCCTTTGATGACAAAAATGTGGTAGAACATGGATGAATGATAGAAGTATGCATGGTTTTAAGGGTCACCTTGGAATAAACGGTAGCCAAGGAGTTATCACACCACAAGGTACTCTTGACTCGGCCTTAAACCATGGGTCAAAGGATACTAGCATGACACATCCTAGGGTGTTTTACAAGCATTCTAACAAGCAAAGTCTTAAGAATAAAAAGCATCTACTAGGGCCTATATACACTTGTCAAGCTTCCGAAATAGACGGTTTCGCAAAATTTTCTAACATGCAAACTACATGCCATGATGCAACTAACATATATACATCCTAATGCAAATGATTCTACCAACTAATATGACAAATAAACTAAATGCAATCCTAAGTTCACATTGTTTTACCGCATCAATCAAAATAAAGCCACATAGTCATTAACATAAAGAGGAAAAAGGAGATTGGAAAGATCATACCATGCGGTCTTCAATATCCTCATGTCTCGGATGTGGCGTAGTCAATCAAAGTGAACAAGGATGAACAAACACAATATATACAAGACAATATATACAAAGGAAATGAACTTGTTTTTGGTTTTTCAATTTTTTCAATTTTTATGATTTTTTGAAATTTTTCAATTTTTATGGGTTTTTGAATAAAAGTTAAGTGTTAGAATTCCCATACCCACACTAATATGGGCATTGTCCTCAATGGCCAAAATGATGGAAATTATGCAAAGATGATGCATGATTTCTATGCAAAATGCAATTCTACACTAAGCTATACTACATGATGCATGGTTTTTGTTATGACGGAGAGGATAATTTAGATTACCTCCCGTTGTGTATGCATTAACTTCCCCAAACCAAATAAGACACTATTGCTAATGTCAAAGCATGGGTATAGTTCATGCACACACTATGCTATGCATGAAACTAGATTGTCATTTTGGATTTTCAAAAATGGGAACAATAAAGAACACCTCAATGGAACCGAGGTGTGAGTCCTTTGATGTTGCTAGGACTAAACCAACAATGATCAAAATGAAATATAGTACAAAGAGATATAGACAAACCATGGGAGAGTAGGAGTCTCCAAGGCTAGTCTTCCATCATGCTATCATCATCACCACTTCCCTCATGAGAAGTGGTAACATTGCCACTTTCCTTGGCACTTTCTTCATTACTTTCTTCATCATCATCTTCATCATTATCTTCACCATCTCTTTCTTCATCTCCACTTGCTTCTTCCTCAATATTATCATCAATTTCTTCACCATTTCCAACAACCTCATTGTCTTCCACCACGTCCCTAGATGCACCCGGAAATAAGGCTTCTCTATCCGCCCAACTAGGCAAAGGACAAGATGGATCAAGGAGTCCTTGCCTAGCTAGATGTAAGAGGGGAGGATATTGAGCCAAATAAGCATTCTTCCGATCTTCATAAGCTTGCTTGTGCATGACTTGCATAAGAAGAGTGACATAGTCTTTCCCAATTTCAATTCCTTGCGGTTTGAACTCTTCATACACAAAGGGGTAAGGTGGTATAACAATGGAAGAGGAGGGAGTTTCATGATCACCCTTTTGTTGTTGAATGATGTACTCGGCTTCTTCGGATAGGGGAAGTAAATAGTTGGTCCGGTGGACACTAAGACGGCAAATCTTTGCGGGTAAAGTGAATGATCGAGCCTCACTAGTAAGCCACCCAAATTTGGTGTCAAGGGGATTGTGAGCAACCCACTTGAACTTGTTAATCATGATGGACATATCAATAAGATGGCCACCTTCCTTTGCCTTGTACTTGTTATCCTTATTGAAATTAGGATCAAAGTGCTTGGCTAGGACCGTGACTAGGCCGCCATTAACAATAACGGTTGTACCCTTCTTCCCACTATCTACATGAAGCCATCTATCAACCAATAGCCTCAAAGAATTGTAAGGCTTGGTGTGAATTCTTCCAATATTCAAAGTTGATTCAAGGAGAATAAAATCGAGTCCCGTGAAATGATTGGTGTCTTTCCTAGCAATTATGGTATTTCCCACAACTTTGTGCCATACTCTTATGCCCGGATGATGGACCAAAAGAGAACGACAAGCATGAAAATCTTCAAATTTCTTCCCGGAGATTGCCTCCCAAAGAGGCTCGGGGTCATACTTCCCATATTGCTTATAATATTTATGTTCATCGCTAAGACCCAAAATTTCACCCAATTCCGGAAAGGTAATGCGTCTACTAGTGTTAGCTAGACGAAACTCAATATTTTCCCTATTCTCAACTTTTGTCACTTTTAAAGAACTTAAGAATTCCAAGACAAGGGAGGGGTATGTTACTTCCTTCATTTCAAATAATTTCTTCAAACCCATGGCATTGAAAAAGGCTTTTGTTTGTTCAAGAACACCTAATTTCTCTAAAGCATCTTTACATATGAATTTGGTGGATTGAATTTGTTTCATAGCAAACTTGGCAAATGTATTTCTATGGGTATCGGAAATGAAAGTTACCTCCGGATAATGCAAGAGTTGATCGATTACCGGAGTAGAAGGTGATGCTCCCATAGAAGTTTGTTGTTGTTGTGGTTGCGCTTCCAAGTTTGGTGTTGCTACCACCATTGCCAAAGCTTTCTTTGCTTGTAGAGCTTTTTGCCTTTGAGAGAGAGAGCCTTTGCTTTTGGTGCCTTTGTTGCCTTTGTTGCTCCCTTTGTTCTTGCCATTTGATAAACTAACCAAGTAAAGAGTCAAAAATCTTCAATTTGTAGAATGCCCAAATCGATTTGAAGGTGAAAGGCTTTGCCTTTATGAGAACAAAAATCGACTCAAAGGTTGAAGAATTTGCTTGGTTTTGATTGTTGTTGAAGATGGAGTGATTGATTTGTTGTTTGAAGGATGGTTTGATTTGATTTTGGTGGATTTTGTTGAGGGTTTTTGTTTTTGAGATGGAGAGGATGAGGGTTTTGATGTTGTGGGTAGTGTTTATGAATGAATGAATGAATGAATGAAGGTGGGATGGGTTATAAAGAGCTCGACATTTTTCAAAACGCAGGGACAATCCGTGCGGATTGGGCGCAATCCGTGCGGATTCTACAGCTTTAAAATTTTCAAAATCCCGCCTAGAGACGGGCGGATTCTGGGGAATCCGCTCGGATTCTTCTGTGATGGGACGGGCGGATTTCGTGCAAGACGGACGGATTCTAGTCCAGAGATTTTTCTTTGTTTTTCTCAGCTGCAAAGACGGGCGTCTTTTCCAAAAGACGGACGGATTCTGTGAGACGGGCGTCTTTCCAGAAATCCGCTCGGATTCTTTGACAGTCAAGAATTTTGCAATTTCAGCTCAGCCCAAGACGGGCGTCTTCTCAGCAGGACGCTCGGATCTTCATCAGACGGGCGGATTCTCAGGAATCCGCTCGGATTGGTCCTTGTGTACACGGATTCAGTTCCATCCGTGCACAAACGCATTCCCTTATCATTCTTTCTTTCTTTCTTTCAAAACTTGTGTTCTTCATTGTGGGGGCACTACTAAGGCATGAATAGCCTAGGAAATTGCCATCCCCACACTAAGGTAAAGCACTACACATCAATTAAAATTGTTAATCCCTCCCTCACTTCTCTCTTTTCATGACAATTATTTTGATCAAAGTAAATAAAATCCAAAAATGACAAAAAAAAAAAATGCAATACAAAAATTTAAAAGTAAGTTAGGGAGTTAGAAATATTTACAAGTGGTGGTTTAGGGAGGACTCCACCAAACTCTCATTCTTGATGAGATGTCAAGGGGGCATGTTCAAGGTGTTGTTGATGTTGCTTAACACCTTGAAGAAGTAATCAAAAGCTTGTTCATTGTTGTGGTAGAGGTCCTCAATAGACCGTGGCCCTTGTTGTTGATCATGATCGATGGCATGCCCAATATAGGGATTAAAGATCCCTTCAAATTCGTCGTCCCAAAGACCACAAACTTCATTGAGTTGATCATTGAAAATCTCTTGCTTAGATGGAGACAACTCTCCCAATTTCTTCTCTTGGCCAATGAGGCCATCATCTTCTTCCTTGGTTGATTTTGATGAGCTTTGCAAGCTCTCCTTGTCACAATTCACTTGCTCTTTGAATGGAGCATCTTCAACTTTCTTCCTCCATTGGAGTTCCGATTTCTTCCTTTCATCTTTTCGGCTATAATGGTCAATCATGAAACATGGCTCATGCAAACGAGGAGCTCTCATGGTCTTGTCAAGATTAAAAGTTATGCTTTCATCTCCCACTTCTAGAGTGAGCTCTCCATGTTTCACATCAATCACCGCACCCGCGGTGTGTAGGAAAGGTCTTCCTAAGATGATTGGAATGTTGGAATCTTCCTCCATATCAACAATGACAAAGTCCACCGGGATGAAAAACTTCCCAATTCGCACGGGGACATCTTCCCATATCCCTAATGGTGTCTTCGTCGATCTATCGGCCATTTGAAGAGTGATATTGGTGCATTTAAGCTCTCCCATTCCCAACCTTTTACTCACCGAGTACGGCATGACACTCACACTAGCCCCTAGATCACATAAGGCTTTGTTGATCGTCGTGTCGCCAATGGTACACGGTATTGAGAAGCTTCCCGGATCCTTTAACTTTGGAGGTGAACTCCCTTGAAGTATTGCACTACTCACCTTAGTGAAGGCGATAGTCTCAAGTTTCCGGATCGACTTCTTCTTTGTGAGGATATCTTTCATGTACTTTGCATAGGCCGGAACGTGATTGATTAATTCCGTAAAAGGAATGGAGACTTCTAAGTTCTTCACAATCTCCATGAACTTTCCAAGTTGATCATCAAATTTGGGCTTGGCTTGACGACTTGGAAAAGTAAGTCTAATCACAATGGGCTCCTTTTCTTTGGCTTTGTCTTCATTTTTCTTTGAACTTTCTTCTTTTGATGATTCCCCTTCTTTGGGACCTTGCACCACAACTTCATTCTCAGTAGCTCTCACAACTTCATTCTCAACTTGCTCCTTCGGTGCTTCATATCTTGTACCACTTCTCAAGTGAATGGCACTAACCGTTTCATGTCTAGGGGGATTACCTTGAGGTGGTAATTGCCCCTTTTGTCTTTGTGAGCTTGAAGATGCTAGTTGGGTCAATTGTGTTTCCAACATCTTGGTGTGAGCTAGAATGTTGTTGATGGTGGTGTCTTTTGCTTGGCTATCTTTTTGCATTTGAGTGAAAAATTCTTGTTGATTCTTTTGCATTTGGAGGACCGCTTTTTGGACATCAAAACCTTGGTCATTTTGGTGATTGTATGGATTTTGATTTTGGTAGCCTTGGTTTTGATTGTAAAAGGGTCTTTGATTTTGATTTCTCATGGGTGGTGGAGTGTATGTTGTTTGAGGGTTTTGAACATTTTGGCTTTTGTATGAGAGATTTGGATGGAACTTGGTGTTTTCATTGTAAAAATTTGAATAAGGGGTGCCACTTTTGTAAGCTTGGAAAGCATTAACTTGTTCGGTTGTTCCCCTACATTCACTTGAGTCATGACCCAAGGTTCCACAATTCTCACATATCCCGCTTGGGATTGATGAGGATGCCGTCATGGCATTGACATGGTGCTTTGATGATTTTGAGTTTTCCTCAAGTCTAGCAATAGCTTGTTCAAACTTCAAGTTGATTGTGTCAATGTGAGCACTAAGTTGAGCACCCAATTGAGTAACGGAGTCCACTTCATACTTTCCTCCTCTAGTAGCCTTGCGAGGTCTACTATATTGTGAATTATGGACCGCCATTTCCTCAATCTTGTTCCATGTTTGATTGTCATCAACTTCGGTGAACATTCCATTTGATCCCATATTGAGAATGTTCCTTGAATCTTCATATAAACCATTCCAAAATTGTTGCACTAAAAACCATTCGCTAAGTCCATGGTGAGGACATGAGCGACAAATACCTTTGAACCGCTCCCAAGCTTCATACAAAGATTCTTCATCCCTTTGCTTAAAACCCGTGATTTGAGCTCTTAGCATGTTAGTCTTTTCCGGTGGGTAGAATTTTTTGTAGAAAGCTAGAGCTAACTTCTTCCAAGAATCTATTCCAAGGGTGGCCTTATCAAGGACCTTCAACCATTGCTTTGCGGTGCCGATTAACGAAAAAGGAAATAAGACCCATCTTATTTGGTCTTGAGTCACGCCCGTTTGAGAGATAGCTTCACAATAATCGCAAAAGGTTTCCATATGAGAATGAGGGTCCTCACTAGGCATTCCCCCGAATTGGCTCCTCTTAACTAGTTGGATGAAGGCGGACTTGGCAATAAAGTTTCCGGTGAGATGTTGCGGGGTAGGAGTACCATTTGGTAGATCCTCCTCGGTGGGTATAGAGTGTGACGAGAATTTAGGCATTGTAGGTGGATTTTGTGTGGTATTGTTTAATGGGTTTTCTTCTCCTTCTATTGCGAAAGGATTGACAAACTCACTAGTGGGTTGAACAACTTCACCAACACCTCCCAAATTCCTCCTAACAAGTCTCCTATTATTCGTCAAGGTTCTTTCGATTTCACGGTCAAAAGGTAACAAATCTCTTTGTAACCTTCTAGACATGCAAAATATCAAACAACTCGAAAACAATTAGAACAAACCTTGAGGAGTTTTACTTCCCCAAGGTGAAAAAGACACAACTAATAACAATAAAAGAAATCTTAAATCAATTAAACACCGTCCCCGGCAACGGCGCCATTTTTCATCGGGACCATTTGGTGTGCACAATTAAGCATATGTGGTCGTTGGTCAATGGTCGATACAAAACACAATTTATACTTCACAAACAACTCTACAATTAGTAAAGAGGCAAGTAAAGGTCGGATCCCAAGGGACGGGTATTGAAATGAGAATTCTATTGTAACTAGTAGTGTCTAGGGGTGTCACAAATTGGGTTGATGTAGAAGGTTACTAAACTAAAATAACAATGAAAATAAACTAGCAAGATGAATAAAATGAGGGGTGTAAACAATTGATTAAAGGCACTAGGGTGTCATGGGTTCATAGGGGAATCATGGGATATGATCATACAAACATGTTCTCAAATTATAAGCAAGCAATTATTGTTGTGATGGATTGAGTTGGGTTATATCTTACAATCCTAGGAAAGTTTGGGTCCCGGAGCCGAATCGATTAGATTGTACAACACCTACAAGTCGACTTAATCTTTCCTACTCAACACATGCATGGTCTAACAAGACTCGAGTTGGGTTATGTCTTACAAGTCTCATTGAAAAGATAGGAGATGATAGTAAATGCAAGGATTCATAGGCTTAGCATTTCATCAAATATAACATGTGCATGTATTAAGATCAAAACAAGCAAGCAAATAAGATTATGAAAGCATATTAATTTAAGCATGAATCATTCCCCATGTTAGTTTCCCCTAATCACCCATTAAACCCTAGCTAAGAGACTACTCACTCATTATCATATTGATCATGCTAGAAAGGTTGTCAATCATACTAACATAATGAAACATGATGAATAAATGAAAGTAATTAACAATAATTAAAAAGGGATTAAGAGATTATACCTACTAATGATTCCAAAATAATAATGCAAAGAATAATAGAAGAACTTGATGATTGATGGAAGGTTGTCAATCTCCCAATAAACCCAATAATCTTCTAATTACCCAAAATAAATGAAGAACAAGAGAGAGATTAAAGAACTAAAACTTGGATTAAAACTTGATTAATATTTGATTACAATATTGAAGAGAAATTTGATTGATATTAACTACTCTAATTATTGATAAGAAGAACATGCTCCTCTAATTAGACTAATGGGGTATTTATAGTGAAAATT
The DNA here is from genome assembly GCF_048544455.1 of Silene latifolia. NCBI lineage: Eukaryota > Viridiplantae > Streptophyta > Magnoliopsida > Caryophyllales > Caryophyllaceae > Silene > Silene latifolia. The sequence goes on from NC_133536.1 coordinate 56,916,836, forward strand.
AGGGAGGATGCATTAGGGTTAACTAAGGGCTAAACTAGTAATTACACTTTTTAAGTTGAGCAAGGAGACTCCGGTATTTTCTGAGAGAAGGGCTTCTCTAATCGTGGCTTGAAGAACGAAAACGTGCTGTACTGAAATCCGTGCGGATGGGAGTCGGGACGGCCGGATCTTGGCTGAGGAATCCGAGCGGATCCAAGGGAGGGACGCTCGGATTGTGCTGGGGGAATCCGAGCGGATTCCTTTGAGGGACGCTCGGATTGGGCTGGACGGACGGGCGGATTGTACACAATCCGTTCGGATTGTCTGGCAGCGTCAATTCTTCTTCTTTTCTTCCCTTTTCTTCATGAATTCCTTGGGGATTTCCTTGGGGACTCAAGGATCCTTTTCTCAACATTGCTCTTCTACTATAATATGTACAAAGACCTTCTAGTCTTGTCTCTCCTTGATGCTTGGTCATTGAATACGATCAATTTAGCCTCGTTTTGCCATGAAAATGCAAGATTCCTACTCCTTTCCTACCAAGGGATCAAAATCTCAAAGAATATGCAAAACAAAGAACTAAAGATAAGAAATGACCCAAATAGGCACTAAAAAGCATGGAAACAATGGTAATTCGGGGGCTAAATATGCGCCAATTATGGTCGCATCAATGGATCACCATAGTTTTTAGAACACATAATGGGGTCAGTACTAATTACACAATCAAACCACGATGAGACAAATATACAAACAACTCAAACAACTCAACACAACTCCAATCTCCACATCACTGACTACACACTAAAGTGTGTAGTCCTGCCAGAGTACCCATCGCAACAGGTACTCCTCGCCGCCAGTAGGGAACCGCAGCCGTTCCCACCTAAGCCTCGCTCATCTCCATTGAGCGATAAACCCATGTTCATTAATGTGCACATTCCTCCTGTGGCGGGTTCCACAAAAGGCTAATCAAGGGCGTGAAGCCACTCCCGCAAGTGACTCCACTCAGCCAGGGACGCACCCCAAAGATCACAGACAGTTATACAGTAATCACAGTAACTTTACCAACAACCACCAAATCAGAAACCAATACGATAATTATTCAATATCAACAATACCAACAACATCAAACTAATCATGCCATGTAATTAATACCGAGTAGGGAAACCCTACCTTGAAAGCAACACCACAATAGACGATCAAGCAGCTAACTCAGAATCTTTCCTCAACAAATCCTTCTCCTATACATACATACATACATACATACATACATACATACATACATACATACATACATACATACATACATACATACATACATACATACATACATACATACATACATACATACATACATACATACATACATACATACATACATACATACATACATACATACATACATACATACATACATACATACATACATACATACATACATACATACATACATACATACATACATACATACATACATACATACAATCATATAACCACCAAAAACCCCAAAATCCCTCAATTAACGTTTAACCAATCTTAACAAAATGATAAGAAAATTATATGTAGAACTTACCCACGACGCAAGGATCACAAAGGTATAAAGAACGATGAAAACCGACACTTCTAGCTCCGGGATTTGCTAATAATGCGAAGGGATTAAGCAACGTAACTTGAAACTTCTCCTTGTTTGTGATTTAGGTTTGCAAAAGTGTTTTAGGAAAAAGATGATGAAAGAATATATATTAATCTGCATTATTAACAAACCCGTCGCAAATCACCCGTTAACCAACTTACTCGATCGAGTAAGTCACTTACTCGATCGAGTGACCCTTACTCGATCGAGTGCCAAGCTAACTCGATCGAGTAGCCATCAGGCAGACTACTGTTTTGCGTAAAACCATACTTACTCGACAGAGTAAGTCCCACTCGATAGAGTACCTTAAGACTCATAAAACCGTAGTATTAGAGACAGAGTAGAAGAAAATTTGAACTTGATGAAGTTCAAGAGCCACAAACGGATGTGACAGTACAGGAAGATGTTCCTTCTACGTCTGACTCGGTTATTGTTCTTTCTGAACCTAGGAGGTCAGAGAGGGTTAGTCCCCAGCCTGATAGATACCTTGGTGTTATTGAGGAAGATGGTGACTATGAGGTTTTACTTTTGGAAAGTGATGAACCTAAGACCAACAAAGCAACTATTACTAGTTCTGACTCTATGTTATGGCTCGAGGCCATGCAATCCGAGATTGATTCCATGTACAAAAATCAGGTATGGGACCTGGTTGACTAACCGAAAGATGTTTGACCTCTTTAGTGTAAGTGGATATTTAATTAAAAAATCGGCATAGATGGATATAAAGATGTCTACAAAGCTAGATTGGTGGCAAAAGGTTTCACCCAGGTTCATGGTTTACATTATGATGAAACTTTTGCACCAGTTGCTATGCTTAGATCTGTTCGGATAATGTTAGTGATTGCTGCATTTCATGATTATGAGATATGGCAAATGGATGTCAAAACCGCCTTCCTGAACGGGTTTCTGGAAGAGGAAGTGTTTATGACACAACCTGAAGGTTTTGTTGATCCTAAAAATCATAATAAAGTATGCAAACTTAAGAGATCCATTTATGGTCTTAAGCAAGCGTCAAGGAGTTGGAATCATCGTTTTGGTCATGTTATTAAATAGAATGGTTTTTCTCAAAGTGTTGAGGAATCATGTTTATACATGAAGTTTAGTGGGAGTAAAGTTGTTTTCATACTTCTTTATGTGGACGACATATTACTCATTGGGAATGATGTAGATATGCTTGCTTCTGTCAAGAAGTGGTTAGGAAATCTACTTCCAAATGAAAGATTTGGGAGAAGCTCAGCGCATCTTGGGTATCCGGATCTATAGGGATAGATCCAAAAGGATATTAGCTTTGAGTCAAGAAGCTTATATCGATAAGTAGCTTCTTGACCGATTCAGTATGAAAAACTCCAAGAGAGGTTTTTTACCTATAGGCAGTGGGATTACTTTGAGTAAGTCACAGTGTCCTACTAAGCCTAGCTAAGGATATTGAACGCATAAAATCGATTCCCTATGCTTCCGTTGTTGGATCAATCATGTATGCTATGATGTGTTCTCGTCCTGACGTCTCATATGCTTTGAGTGATGAGTCGTTATCATAAAACACCAGGTGAGAGTCACTGGATAGCCATCAAGAATATTCTGAAGTACTTGAGAAGGACTAAGGATTCATTCTTAGTGTTTGGAGGAGAATCTGAATTAAGTATAAAAGGTTATACGGATGCCAGTTTACAAACCGATAGGGATGATTTGAAATCCCAGGCTAGTTTGTCTTTTTGTTGAACGGAGGGGCGGTTTGTTGGAGAAGTTTTAAGGAGTCTGTGACTGCTGATTCTATAACGGAAGCTGAGTACATTGCAGCCTCTGAAGCTGCAAAAGAAGCTTTTTGGATTAGGCAATTCTTAGAGGGACTGAAAGTAGTTCCGACCGCCGAGAATCCTATCACTTTGTATTGTGATAGCAGTGGGGCAATTTTTCAAGCAAAAGAGCCCAAGTCTAGTAACAAGTCTAGACACGTACTTAGGAAATTTCATATAATTAGAGATTTGATTGAAAGGAAAGAAATTACAGTCTGTAAGGTTGGGACAGCTGACAACATCGATGATCCTTTAACCAAGTCATTGCCTCAAGCTAAACATGATAGTCATGTAGTTTCTATGGGATTGAGACGAATGCCAGAACTGTTGTAAATTATACGATATGTAATAAATAAGATATTGTATTTATTATTTCATATATGATAATTACATTTATCGTTGTATTCAGTTTTTATATCTGAATTTAAATACTTTGTTTTGTCCAAATAAGTTGCAGTGACAACGTCGAACCCTATTAAAGTGAACTGGATTAACATTGCATTTTTGTCCCTAGTTACTTAATGAGGTGACGTCTCGGAGTGACTAGATTGTAAGGCGATAGATGAAAAGTTCGACTGTCATATGGCCATTGAGATGGCTGGTCGATTACATAGGCAGATTGTGAGACGATTTGTCGTACAGTGACCATTTATAGAGTCCTTAGTTGCTAGGTCGTGGCGAGGATGTCTATTTATTCCTTCGAGTTAATTCTTTAGACTGGTGACTATTTTTCTGAGTTGGTGCGGTTTTCCGGTGGCTTAGGTTTTTGTTCTAAGTCGCGCCGTAAAAGGAGGCCGATGAGCATTTGCTGGGTCATTGTGATCTGTATCGAACGAAGAAAATAGGTCAACGGGATTGTCCATTTATGTCATATTTTATCTCAAGGCCACTCGAGGAGAGGTGACTGGAAATGCGTGGCCACGCTCGGATGAGATCTATAGTAGATTATTCGGTCAGACATTCATTCTTCGGATCGAGGAAACCACTTTATGATATGATCACGTGCAAGAACGACCTGAAAGACATCTTGCATTGAGTGGAAAATATTATTGGATAAGAGAATTGGTAGCGCACACTTGTGTCGGACAAGTGAGAGGTTGTTGGAGTAGTGTCCTCCACAATAAGTGTGTTTACATATTAAATCTTGTAAAAGGAATATCAGGGATTTATATTATTTATTTGTCAGATGGTCATCGTTAATCGGTAATGATTGACTGACTAGAGTTTGACATAACTATCGTGTGACGGCGGTGATCAGCTGATCCCTTTAGGTCACACCTATAGGATGACGCCCAAACTGGATAAGTTAATTATTTGTATGAGATACGATATAATTAATTCCTTGTATTAATTGACTTTTAATAAGTCGTGTGAATGTATTATTTGATGACGGGTTACGAACTCGGGCCGAGAGGATTTATTATTTAATTATTTGATAATTAATTAATAAATATAAATTAGAATTTATTAATTAATTGTTAATTAATTAGTTTTATACGATATGTGTGTATGTTGTGAGGTGGAGATAATTAGCTATTTAAATTTACAAGAGGTTGTAAATTAGCTAATAAGGGTTCCAATGATACATTTTATGTTGATAAAACTGACTAATGAATACTTAATAGATAAGTGGTCATTAATAGTTAATTTGTATTATTTAATTATTAAATAATCAAATTAATATTTAATTATGTCAGATAATTAAATATAAGACTTATAAGCATTTGTGGGGCAAATGTCGAAAACCGAAATGGACCCGTAGGAGCCCATATGGACTGGTTTTTACAGCTACTAATACACTCATTGTGAGTGGAAAAAGTAGGCCACACCCACTAGCATTTGTATGAAATGCCTATATATACCCAAGTCCTTCCATCTTTTCTTAGGTTGAAAATCTGAAGGAAAAATTGGTCTTTGGTTGTTTGTTTTATACACCATCAAAAGATCAACTTTTCCTTCTTATTTTGTTCATCCTTTTACATTAAAACACATATAAAATTAAACTAATAATATTATCAAGGTAATAATATTAGTTAGTATATCAAATATAAATACATAATACTCAAATAATATCTAGTTAATATTATTTGTAGAGCTGGCAAGTCTGACCCGACCCGAGTTACCCGACCCGAACCCGAGCAAACCCGACCCGACCCGAACCCGAAAATATTGTGACCCGAAACCGACCTGTAACCCGACACGACCCGATTATCAGTGACTCGAACCCGACCCAGACCCGACCCGATATTGACCGACCCGATACTTACCCGATTAAATTGATGACCCGATAATTATTAAGCTTAATTTTGATCAAAATGAAAGTGATTTTGTGTTTACATTGATATGTTTGACTTAGTAATGAATTCATTAAACCAAATAATAGGTTAAAAAATAAATTTAATGGTAAAAAATTATAGTAATGTGATTAAGTTCCCGGACCCGATAATGACCCGACCCAAACCTGACCCGACCCGATACATCATTTGACCCGAAATGACCCGACCCGGTAACGACCCGAACCCGACCCGACTTGACCCGAAAGGGTATGCTGACCCGATATGACCCGACCCGACGTGACCCGACCCAACTGACCCGATTGCCACCTCTAATTATTTGTAGTAAGTTTTGGGCTACTCTTGGGTGCACACCAAAGGAGACCATCTATTTTGGTGGTTTGGTGTAAGAGGAGGATCATCCACATTTACATAGCTCAAGAACTATAAAGATACGCAATCTTTGTGGTGCCCATTTCGCCTTATACCCAATGTAAGGAATTTTCCGTCTTAAAATCTTTGCATACATGTAGATATTAGACCGTTACATAAAATTAGTAAGTAATTTTATCATCATAAGATGAGTCTTACATGGTCTAAAATACGAACAAGAAATTCTAGATTAATATAACCCTCATATAATAGAATAAGACTACTTCAGTCTTCCTTATTTTTTTCTCCACATTCTCTCTATAATTTAATTCTCTTTATTTTACAACAAATTTTAAATTTTTTTAGAATTGACAAATAATAACTGAGTCAATAAATAGAGATAAAATGTCTTGATTCATTTCCATATTTTAGTCATAAGTGACTTTTCATTTTTAGGGATAAGATCCAAAATTTCTATTTGTGCTAATATAAATAAGGAATGTAATTGTAAGAAAATGAAGTAAATTGAATGGGTTAGATGTGTTACTGATGTTGTGGTGATTAATAAGATAAGAGTTCTGATTAAAAAATTATATTTAAAGTGGACGTTCAAACAATGTTCCTTACTCCAAAACGAATTATTTACCAGCGAAAAAATGTTTTCACCACAAAAAATGTTGATTGAGAACTTGCTAGTCCTAGGACTTTTATGTTCATTACTAATCATCCATGAAACAAAAGGAAACAAATTATCTAAGGAGGAGGAAATGAGTTTTGACAAACATTACCGTCTTCTTCAAAAGCCAAGCATTAAGATGATACAGGTTCTTGTCATCTGTAGTTCTCTTTTACTTCATAGAAAAATACTCTTTGATTTTCTCTTTTTTTTTTCTTTGGATAAATCTCAAAATTTTGTTCTACCCTTTATATATACACAATTTTCTTTTATAAGTCACGATGCATAAGAGGTTGTATAAAAGTGAAAAACGTTCCTTTTGCCACTGTTTTGGAATTTTTTTCATCTAAATTAATATGATTGTATTCTTGGGTAGCATATGGTAGATCAGTATATGTTACACAAGACGATAATATCTCCTTCTCACCTAATTACCCTGAAATAACTACACATATGGCTATATGAGTATACGATCAACATCGCATTATATGCTTAATCCTAGAATGTAAGCCATTACTTTAGATACACAAGGAGTATCAAATCAATCCATCGAGTACCACATAAAATTGGTAAAAGGAATTGTTGTAAACATACAATTAATCATACAACAAATTTCTGATAAATACCTTTTTAACTATGGATATTTGAGAAGCAAGCTAAATTATACGAGTGTGATTTCTCATTAAGTTGAGTCCATTTTGGTTTAAACGGTGTGTGAAACGCGTTATTTGTTAAGTTAAGGGCGCAGGTAAATTTGATTGTAAGGTGATTGACTTTTCATGTTTAGCTGTTATGGGTTTTGTAAATTCATAACACTTAAACATGCAAACCGACCTGGTCAAGTCACCTTTTGATTTTGCCCATCGGATTTCAGCTCGTATTAGTGTGGGTTTGTAATTTGTTCGAGTTTGTTCGACTCTAAAGCAGGCTATGTTTATCTATTTCGCGTTATACGTACATGGGCTTTGTAGCCAGCTTTACTTGAGTTTGCATGTGATATAACCTTCTCGATAATTATATTTGGCAGAATGAGTATGGAGATGTGTATGATTGTGTGGATTTTTACAAACAACCTGCATTTGATCATCCACAGCTGCAAAATCATACATTCTATCCTGAGGTTCGTGAAAATTATATCTTGCTAATATTTTAATGGAGAACGAATATACTAAAATAATTAATGCATTTTTTTATGTGATCAAACATTTTTTTTGGAATGTACAGATGCGACCAACATATTCTCCTATTAATACTATACCTATACGTTGCCATTACAAGGACAACAAAATGTTGAAAGGAGGTGGTTGTCCTTTCGGAACAGTTCCTATTAGAAGGGTGAGCAGAGATAAATTTTACGAAATCTATAATTTCACACAAGACTATGCGAAATCTAACATTCAGCCTATATCTGGAACACACGTAAGCTTCGTAACTTCTAATATGCTTGTTTTTTTACATACTTCCATTGTTTAAGTGTCAGTCACCCGATGCTATTTCTTCATCTATTATATCTCTAAAGTTAGCTTATTGGGTGAAAAGTTGGATAATATCATTTGGAGAACAATTTAAAAATCATACACAAAGTCTTGGGAAAGATAGTCTCACAATAAATTATTCGGTGCATTTTTTTCGTACCCCTCTATGTATCTTCTGTAGCCCTTTTACTATTAACAAGTCTATACCTCACGCAAGTATGCATGGTTTATAGGGTTATTGATTTTTAGTATATTGTTTATATTTTTAATTATTCACATAATTATTCACATTTTTATTCGTTGTATTTTGCTTTGAGAAAAAAAACGTTGGAGTTGAAAATTAATTAACAGAATTGGGTAATGTGCTGTAATGCATGCGGCTTAATGAAAATATTTTTTTACCACACGGCTAATGATTAGAATTTATAAAAAATTTCAATTTTTTTGACATGAAATTAACAATAACCATTTATAATTTTATTTTATACGAAGTATGAGTTACGTCGTCCTCTAATATTAGTTTTAATTAATAAAAAGTTTAACAATTATAGTTTTATAAATTTGTTGTTTTAATTTAAAAGATTATAGCGTAAAGTTTAATGAAAATAATATAATTTGATGAAAAAACTAATTTTAATTAAAAGATAATAGTTAAATGAAATAAATATCATTATTAGTTCCCTAATTTAAGTATATGTATTTAATATCATTAGTTTCCTTATATAACAAAATGCATATTGGAGGAAAAATTTTGAGAACACTTATTCTGTTAGTATATATACGGGATTGTCACTCTTTCATTTGATACAGTTAGGATGTTACCATTAAAAAAAACGTGCACATTTTGTTGTAGCAACCCCTTATATATTATTACACCACTTTATATCATACATACCGATTTTATGATTTTAAAACAATACTTTAAACTGTAATTGGTCTCCCGATAAATTAATGGAGAACACGTCATTCAAGAGCTCTACGTTTAAACATATATGAAGTACTTTCATAAAAGATACCTATTGAAACATGATTATTCTTATATGCTCCTTTTTCTTCCATTTTCTTTTGTGCAAAATAATTAAGTAAATGTATTTGAACGACACGTAACCCTACATGTAAAAAAGGAAAGAGGGAACTAACCAAATAAGGAAAGAGAGAAGAAATGAGTGAATAGGTAGAGTACTTATTATAGTACGATGTAGAATGTGACAAGTTGATTTCGAAATTATTAGGAACGTAACAAAGAAAATGTGACTAGAATGAAAAAGGAAAAATTAAAGAAATGAGAGACTTGGAGGGAGTATATTATTAGTAAAAGACGGTTTGCTAATATGCTACAACCTGTTTCTCTAGATTGCTATTTTACAGACTAACTCTGATCCAAGTAAGGTGAAATATTCTGGCATAGGAGGCGCTTTTAATGTCTACAATTTAACGATTGAGCAATCGCAATATTCATCTGGTGAATTTGTGATTCAAAATGGTGATGATAGGATCAAAGTTGGATGGACGGTGAGCGATTATTTATTAAATTATTTATTTATTATAATAATATTGTTGGATTGGTAGTGACAATTGCTACTCATGTGGATACAGGTCAACCCAAAATTGAACAAAGACAACCTTATACGTGCTTTCCTATATACCGATGTATGTATGATTGTATGAATACTCTCTTCATTGTGGTCATTTGTTTACATTCGATTTGGCACAAATACCAATGGGATTAATAAGCTTTATTGAGAGACCATTGTACAATTTTAAGAAAAAGTGGTACAAAAGGTAATAAAATAGGTACAAATCATGATTAATGATAAAATGGGCACATTTATTATGTAAATAGGTACGAAATTACTATGTTACGATCAACAATAAAAAAAGGTACGAAATACAAATAAAAGGGTACGGAAGTTTGGTCTCTCAATAACTTAGTGAGAGACCGTCTCTCCCAAGTTTTAGTGTAAGAGAAGACAATTTGTGAGTGTTGTTATTTATTGATAAGGAAGCAATTGGTTATGTGGACGATCAAATTACCCTTTAAATATATTCGCAATATATAAAATTAAACAAATGAATGAGATACCCATAAATGAAATCGATAAATAAATTATATGGAGGGAAATTTAAATATCATGTACTCTTCATGACTTCATATGATGAGCATTGTTTTACAACACAATAAGGACAACACAGATAGTCAAATATGAGTAGATAGATAATAATATTGTTTAATTTTAAAGTATTATTATAAGAGAGTTTTATTATCATATCAGTTGATTGCACTGTACATATTTTTTTTATAGGCGGGCCAATCGCATTGCTTCAACACATTATGTCCAGGATTTGTCATTGTACGAAAAGACGTACTTATTGACTCTTTCTTCAACAGACCATCAATAAGAGGAGAAAAGCCCGGGTTTTTCAATTTACATGTCTATCAGGTATTAAGTTTTGTTTTATTTGAAGTACTATTAACATATGCTTTGCAACATGGACAGGAAGGACTTAGTGTTTACATTATGTTTTTTTAAAGGTGTGTAATTAAGCCTCTTAATTCTGTTCAATTGTGAAATTAGGTCTCATAAGTTTTATTTGGAGCAATTAAGCCCCTTAAATTTCACCAAAAGTGAAATTCATCCCCATTTTTTAAATTTTCACAAGAATTTTAATTAAAAACATTTTATATTAGTATTAAACAATTTATTAAATAATTAAAAATTACTAATTGCAACTTTACGAATTTCTACATAATTTATTAATCATTGAAGAACACTTTTACATACATATTTAGTAAATTGTTTATAATTTATATAATATTCATACATATATAATAAATTGTCTATATACTATAAAATTCAAACCAAAACAATTCTCAATATTTAATATAAATATAAAAATTCTAAAATTATAAGACAAAATATTTTATATTTGATAAATTGTATTAAAAGTGATTTTAATAGAAGAATTTGGTGAAAATTATGAAAATGGGGTTGACTTTCACTGTTGGTGAAACTTAAGGGGCTTGATTGCTCCAAATAAAACTTATGGGGCCTAATTTCACAATTGAACAAAGTTAAGGGGCCTAATTACCACTTTCTCGGATTTAGAAGTAATAATTCACATAAAATCTGTTTTTAATATAATTCTTGGGAAAATTCACAAGTATAATATTTATTGGAAATATGTGTACCTTAATAGTGGAATAGGTACGATGATCGATGTGCCGTTTTCTGTCCACGAAATCGAAACCGAGACTGGTACCAGTGGCTACTAGAGTCACCGGATGTAGTCACACCCCAAATTCCAAAACTCCAATATGATGGAGAGCTTAATCGTGGTCATAGTGATGTTGTGTGTTCTTGTCGTATATCGTTGTTATGTATCTCTTCACACAGAAGAGACTCTCCTTTTATACAACTCTAGAAGAGTTGTTACAAGGGGAAAGATTAAGGAGATCGCAATTAAATTCTGATTTAGTTGCTCATTAATCACGTCTTAATCTCACCTCATTATCACAAAGATAATGTAATAGTCACAACTAATGTGACCGTTTAATATATAAATTTCAATAATATTAAATTTGCTAAGTCTTATAGAAACAATCCCAATAATGAGGGAATTAGTCGTGTTTCCTAATCAAACAATTTACTCAACTTCTATAGTTAGGGAAGCCGAGATCGTACCCACAAGGGAGGAAGTATTTAATATCGTTTTTAGTTGCCTATATATCTTAGTTGGTGGAGGTCACAAGTTTAGGTTTTGTTTGTTGGGTCAAACTAACTAAGGCTAAATGTAAATCATAACTAAGCAAGAAAAAACAACTAAAAGAGATGGATTTTACACTAATTGATCAATAAGACTAGCGTCTTCCAAGTTCATGTAAATGATTTACGGGGTCAAAAATATATGAGTCGAGTCAAGGTTGGTGATTAGCTAAATATTAGGTCGCTAAATACTAGAATTAAACTACCAAATTAAAAATTTATAAGCCAAACTATATTCTAGATTACTCTAATGGATAAAGTAATATAGTGCATGTAAAGGTCGATCCCAAGAGAAGAATTTTTATGCTAAATACTTGAATTGTAAACTATTGAATATTAAGCAAGACTCTACTACTAATTTAGGCTCTAATGACAAGTTTATAAACACACAATGGTTATTAACAATGACAAATAATAGATGAACATAGACCAAAAAGGGGGGTAAGAGTTGATTGGTAACATAAATGTAAGGTAAATTTGCAATCTTTTCTAAGAAGCAATATAACAAACACTTGGTGGGCAAGAAAATTCAATATTAAACAGAAGTTGGTGTGATCCCTCCTTAGTAACCAACAAAGATAAAGCTTGACTCTTTTATAACTCTCTTCTTATTATCCACCTAATACTATCAAATCAAGATGTTAATATACACAAATTAAACCATCCATGTATATCCTTCAAGTTTAACCAACAATTCATTAAACTATGAGTGAGAATTAAACATGGGCATTAAGAATTATACCAAGATAAGAAGCTAGGATCAATTCTCACAAGATTAAACCATACAAATGAGAAAAGACATGAAATTTCCTAATTATTGCATGAATCCTTTAAACCAAATCAACATACAACAAGCTTGCTCCAATTAATCCAAGATAGATTAAACCATTTCTCTAGAACTTGCAATAGTTGAACAAATAACAAGCATGGATGGCCAAACCAAACATAAACTCATTCAACATAAGAAAATAAGAACAAGGAAAGATCAATAGATAAATAAAGATAAATTAAAAGAGTCTTACAATACCAAAGTTGAAAACTTTAGATGAATTACACCAAGCAAAGAAGGATTTAGCCTTCCGTAGTCTTGTTACAACCCACAAAATGAAGAAAGATTAACATCCAATATCAAAGATTACACCTTTTGTCCTAAAAATACAAAGTTTTCTTAACATACAAGTTTTTGAAATTATTCCTTAACAAGATGATTTGATGGTAAGGAGCCTCCCTCTAAGATCTCATAATGATATCCCTACACTTATTAAAACATATATGATATCCCTAATCGCGAAAGTGGCGATTTACCCCCTTAACTTTGTTCAATGGTGAAATTAGACCCCATAACTTTCAATTGTAGCAATCAAGCCCCATAACTTTAACAAAAAGTGAAACTCAACCCCAAATTTTATTTTTCACTTAAATTTCAACAAAAATTCATTTTATATTTATATTATACAACTAATAATACATAAAATTACTAATTTTAAACTTCTTAATTTATACTCCGTATAAATTTGGTTATTCGTCTAAATAATAATTTTACATTCATCTATATTAAACAAAATAAAAATATAATACAATTTTATGAACTATTCTTACATTTAGAATAAATTGTCTAAAATTATAAAAAATTTGATTGTATAAAATTTATAGATTGTTTAAATTTATAAATTTATAAAATTAAATTTTATATTTGATTAATTGGATTATAAAAATGAATTTTGGTGGAATTTCATGAAAAATCAAATAATGGGGCTGAATTTTACTTTTTGTTAAAGTTATGGGGCTTGATTGCTACAATTGAAAGTTAAGGAGCCTAATTTCACCATTGAACAAAGTTAAGGGGGCAAATTGCCACTTTCGCGTATCCCTAATTGTTGTCATTATCACTAAGTGTACCCCTAAACTTTATTTTCCGTCAATTAAACTCATTTTTAGGCGTTAATTGATTACTTGGATGCGTAAACAAGCTTGACATTTATCATCCCATTACATAAGGACTTTATTAGCTCAATATCCATCTTTGGACGTGATAATTTGGCAAGGATTCAATAAATTTTCCGTCAAAAACTTTTTAGCCATATATATCAATAAATATTATGATCGAATGGATATTGAGCCCAATAGAGTCCTTATGTCATGGGATAATAAATGACAAATTTAGTTACGTGTCCAAGTCTAAAACTGAGTTTAATTGATGAAAAATAAAGTTTAGGGGTACATTTAGTGATAATGACAATAATTAGGGGTACCATGTATGTTTTAAAAAGTGTAGGGATACCATGTAGAAAGTCAAAAATTTGAGAGGTACCATGTAGAATATCCCAATTTTCTTTGTACCTAGGAGAATAGTTAAACAATATTCTTTGTATCAAAGTATATTATAGAAACGAAGATGACCAAGCCTACTTTTCACTTCCTACTTTTAAAATAAGTAATTCTCAATTTTTATTGCCATTATATAGTGGTTACTTATCTCCATAATATCATTTTAGAAACCGAAAATCAAAGCCCTCTATTACCAATTCTTATATCCTACATCCATGTGTAAGATACTACATACTCCCTTTAAACCCATCACTCCCCACTCATCCTCAACTTCCTCTTTTTTTTTTTTTTTTTTTTTTTTTTTTTTTTTTTTTGCCCTTTTGCTTTTTTTTTTTCTTTTAAAATTTTAAAACAAAAAATAAACTTCCACTTTAATAAAAGTTACCACGATCATATTCAGTTTAAGTGTTACGTAGTGTTACATTCACGATATGACACTATTATATTCATTTTAAGTTTAGTGAATATGACAATGTTATTTAATGAATATGTGCTTTAAAGTGCGATATTCACAATAGGACACTATCATATTCACTTTCAGTTTAATGAATATGACAGTGTTGTTTGATGAATATGTATTATGTGGTGTGATATTCATCCGATGGTTCTATTATATTCACTTTCACTTTAGTGAATATGACATTTATAGTTTAGTGAATATGACTTTATTTGTTCAAATATATTGAACAATAATCATGAACGTTTAATTTCATACCAAAACCGCATAATACAAAATAATTTAAGGAAAAAAAATTGTGTGATATGATATGAATATGTCAATTACGTTATGTGAATATGTGAGGAATAATAAAACAAATAACAAAAATATATCAAATATGATCTCAATTTGTAGAGGAATAAAAATTATGAATAATAATATATTTTTTATTATTTTCTATTTTATTAAATTTATAATTTATTTATTATAAGAAACAAATTAAAAAAAGGGAGTACCATGCACCATACTCCTGGTCCTGGGTGCATGGTATAATTTACCCTCTATTACACTACATAATTTTCAAACATGACGACAATTCACAAGTGGTAGATGACCACAAAAAAAAAAAGAGTCGTTAATAATATATATAGACCTTAAGGCACAATTAATCTATGAGATTAAATAAGGAGTAATATTGACCAACAACATCTTTCTCATAGCTCCTAAGATAAAATTTGATTAGAGGCTCATTAAACCATATTTGTATAATTGTTCGAATAGGTCAAATATTAAAACTTCCAACATGTTGTTTATGCATTAGTGTAGGATAATTTTTTTTTACACTTAATTTAATTTGTTTGAATTTCAAAAAATAATTTGTTTGTAGTATTGTATAGGTGTTATGGATGACGTGCCTGGATTTTTCTATAATGTGTCCAATGGACACATGTTAGTAATTATTTAGGCATAGGTTAACCCTTATTTCATCATGGATTTACTAAAACTTCCTAAAATTTCTCAATTACAATCACCCTTTCCTTATTTTTCTCCACTTATAATTGGGTGAGATAATATTCTGACTGAGAAAATAAATAAATTATTTAAATTAATTTAAATTTAAATAAGCCTTATTATGTGCCTATTGGGCACATTATAGAAAATTCCAAATAACAAAAATACCATGACAGTAATATTTTTATGTCATTGTTTTGGGAAGGGAAATAAATTTGCATAGGTAGTGGCTGATAAAGAAAATCACCATTCACCCTTATTATTCATTTGTGCATTTTTTAATCATACATACAAAATATCATCGGTCTGAAAATTAACGATACCATGTTTTTTCTATTTTTAATTGAAAGGATGGTGAAAGTGGAAATTGGTGGCTGAGTATCTGCGATGTAACCTTTGGATTTTGGCCCAAACAAATATTCACAAAAATGTCGAAATCAGCAACTTACATTCAAGTAGGAGGTGAAGCTTATGGCCCAACCAACCGTCCCCTTCCTCCGATGGGAAATGGTTATTATCCAGTGGATAATAACATGGCTTTAAGTTCATTTTTTAGTCACTTGGTTTATGTAGATGAAAATCATAGAAAAATTGATCATCCACAAGTCGAGACATATACAAATGATCCACATTATGGTATTAAGAATGTTGAAGGTGCAGGATTATTTGGACATGTTATCCTCTATGGTGGCATAAAGAAATGAACAAAACAATTTTCTGAATAATATTAATACATTTACCATGGAAGCAAATAAATTGCACTTGTCATTTGCTTTTGCTGAATAATAATTGTTAAATAGAGTCATAGATCGAAATGGGGTTGCCAACGATTTGTGGCGAGTACGAGTTTCGCTTTGCCCGGTTTGTATTCATGAAGCAAAACCCGAGTTCGGACCGATCTCAAACTTACCAAAACTTGAAAAATTGTGCTTATTATTAAGTGTGCGAGCTTAAATTCAAACCCGAGCCGACCTTAAGCCAATATATTATTATTAAATTCTCTTTTTTTTTTTTTTTTTCCTTTGGAAATTGTAGTTAGGTCGCTTATCATCATTTCCTGATTTATAAAGATAAATTAACAAGGTTAAAATCAAACTAATAGAACACCATTAAATGGATAAGCATAATAGATGTCACCATGGATTGAAGTTAGATCTCGAGAATGATATGTCAAGTGAAAGGGAAAATGAATTAGGGATTCAGTCTAAGAGAAGTGGTCTCAGAGCTATAATATAAAGGAGGATGCAGATACAAGGTATCTGCGGAATTCCAACAAACACCCGATAATTATCGGATTGCAACAAGTCTCGGAATCGCAGCGTCTAATCATTATTCAGTATGAAAGTACGTTAGAACGATCGAAAATCGATTTAAAATATGAAAAACTTTTCAAAACATTTTGAAAATACCTAAAATGTTTTATGCACCACGATGGGATCCGAATGACATTTATTAGATTCAAATCCGAATCCGAGTCCAAAACCCACTGAAAATTCTAAACCCGACTCAACCTGAGTCAAACATAAAAAAGAACCAGCCCAAAAGACACCCAAATACCAAGTTACTCGGTATTAAGGTAATCACCACAAAACACAACCAATAAAACATCTGATAGAACAGAAGAGAAAATCTCAAGCAACCAACACCACACAATCTTCTATAAATACCCCCTCCCTTCCTCGCCCCCTCGTGCCTCATTTTAAGGTACGCGAGAGTCCGCCCATCCCCCCCTCTAACATATTATACTCGACTTCCGTTAGTCAGAACAGACACGTGTTTTGGACCCGTCGATCCAAAACACGAGACTTACACATTGTTTCGTACTGTCATCGTGCATTAAAAACACTTGACAGACGTACTTGACCAATTACACTTAATCAACAACTAAACGCTACACTCCTTTACAAACTTTGGTTTTCAAATCGAGCTTTCTTACTCGCAAAAATACACTTTGTCGAATTTCTCGCTAGCAACCAAACATATAAGTATGAGGTTGTTAACAACTCATTTACTTCATGTTTTTAATGTTTTTATGATATAAATAAACATGAACAATGCATAATACGAAAGTGTTAAATACTTTAGACCCATTGCTTGTTGAAATGTCATATATAAAAATATTAGCAAGATGATGTGTTTCAGATTGGCTGAGATTCTCCCTGAGATTATGTAGGAACCAGGGAGCAATTATTCAAGGCAGGAGTATCTTAAAGAATATTCTCATTTGTTAGGACTTGGTAAGGTTGTACTATAAGGATTCAACTGCACCAAGGTGCATGTTCAAGATGGATTTACAAAAGGCTTATGTTTGTATTGAGTGGTGTTTCAATGATCAGATGTTGGAAGATTTGAATTTCCCCGAGAAGTTCAGAAAACTGGTTATGATGTGTGTTACAACTCCTACTTTTTCTTTAAACCTAAATGGAGCAACCTTTGGATATTTCCCTGGTCAGAGGGGTTTAAGGCAAGGGGATCCCATTTCCTTCTTGCTTTTTACCATATGTATGGAATATCTATCAAGGGTGTTAATGTGCGCAACTTAGAAGTGGCACTTTAGGTATAATCCATTATGTGGGGGGCTCAAACTGAATCACTTAATATTTTCTGATGACCTCTTAATGTTTTGCAAAGGGGACACTAGGTCAATAATGCTGATTCTCATAGCCTTTTCCAGTTTTTCTGCTACATCTAGTTTAACTGTGAATGTTGCTAAATCTGAAGTGGTATTTGCTGGTGTTTCTGATAATATAAAACATCACATTTGATGTGTCTAATTTATATATGATTTCACCCCTATTTTAGCTCGGGTTTATTTGATTATTGCACTTTTATTAGTGTATTTTTAAGCTAATTTCGTGTTCTAGGTGCCTTTGCTTGTATTCATTTTATTTTGTAGGAAATGAAGCATTTGGTAGCTTTTTCCCGTCAAATTTGCAAGCACTAAAGTTCACAAGGCTAAAAGAAACAAAACTTGACCATAGAGAGGTGTTTTGGGAAATTCTGAAAAAAGAAATCCTGAGCATGAAGAAATTAACATGGGTTGATGCACAAGTACAGAAATGAAAATGAAGCTCAAATAAAGTCCAAATGGTCAAGTGGGCTTGCAAGCTTAGGATTCCAAATGATGCTTTTAGTCGAGGAATTTAGGAGCATTAATATGGAACTTTGGATACCATTTGCTAATTAATCAAGGATTAAAGGCAATAAAGCGAGACTACCACGTCCCCGATCGGGGTCACCTTCGTCTAGGATTTTTACGTTTCACCCTTTATTCCTATATAAAGGATGCTTAATCGGACATTAGGGGATATCTTTTTTACATCTTTTCATACTCTTAGTACACAAAAACTCTTACTTTTCAGAATAGTTTACATTTTCTTAAGCATTTCCTTAATGTTATAAAAAATTTACTTAAGCATTTCAAGTTATAATTCAAGCTTTCCATTCAATTTATTTGGGTCTCTCATTTGTGTTCTTCCTTATTCAATTTTGTTTCAATGTTACGGTAATTTGATTACTACCTTTACTTCGTTAATTTACTCGTTATTTCCATTGATATATTGTTTTCATTATTGTTATTTAAATTTTCGTATTGTTATTGTTATTACACATCATTGTCAAGTTACTATAATCATAAGTTTATTCATAGCATTTTCATATTCATATTTCATCATAGTTAATTTACTAATCACATGTTATATCATTCCTTAGTTATTTTATAAAGCACTGTTTCATATGTGTGTGTGTGTGTGTGTGTGTGTGTGTGTGTGTGTGTGTGTGTGTGTGTGTGTGTGTGTGTGTGTGTGTGTGTGTGTGTGTGTGCGTGTGTGTTTATTATCATTTAGTATTATCTCATATCTCAATTATTCATTTAGGTATAATTCTTTTATCATCATGTTATTCATATATATCTTATCTTATTAGTTTAGTTTTCAACATGAGTGAGTAGTTTACTTTGTCTACGGCATAGGAAAGCCATGCATAATTAGTAATTGTAATTGTTGAATTAGGATGTTATGATATCGTCTAATCGTTTCTATCACATGCTTGTTTCGTTTGTTAATCTTTGGTAATTGATCATTATCTTTGATAAAATTTGTTAATTCAGTTTTACAAGTCGAGAGGCATAAAAATGAATTAGACTAAGCATGTTTTAGTAGATCGATATAGTCATAGCGAGAGGTCACTAGAACCCGTTCTGTATTTGACAATAAGGTCGAGAGGTGGTTGTCATTAGACCTAAACAATTAACGTTATTATCTATTCCTAGTTTAACATGAACATTTACATATTTGCATGTGTGAACCGACTCCTCTAGACTCTTTTAGCATTATTAATTTTACATCATTTTATTAGAAGTTTACCAACCAAACCCAACAAACAATCAAAACCGGCCTAGGTAGACTTGTACTCATAGCAATTCACTATGCAACTCCCGTATCCTTATGTTCAATCCCTACTTTACAACATTTATTTGTTAGGCATGTCTAGGATATTTTTGGTAGGTGTGCGATTTCCTATCAAATTTTGGCGCCATTGCGGAGGAGCACGATTTTGTTGCATTTGGAATTGTTGATTTCTATTTTGTTTTCTTTTGTCTTGAGGAACACTTGTTCCTTGAGACTGTTACTCACAAGTTTCTTAAATATTTTTTTCTTATGCCCAGGTCCTCTCGCTCCGTAGAATTGCTTCCTTTTGATTTAGAGCCCGAGAGAACCTTCCGTAGCCGACTCAATTATTTTAAGGAGCTTCCCAAATCTTCTAGTCCCGGTGGTTTGGGTTGCATTCGTACCAATTATCCACTCCGTGACGAATAAGAAGGTTCTAGTTCATCACCTCCACCGCCACCACCATCACCAATCAAGAAAATGGTGAAACGTTCAGATCATTCCAAGCCCACCGCGGCCATGCTTCCTAGTTGTATCACTACTACCCAAATTGGATCCACGGATCTCGAGATCAAACCGGCTTTCATTCGCCTTGTGGAGAGAAAGCGATTTGGGGAAGTCCTTTGGAGGATCCCAATTTGCATGTCCAAAACTTTTGTGACTATTGCTCAATGATTAGGCAAACGAGAGTCACACAATCTCACATATGGGAGATACTTTTCCCTTTCTCATTGAAGGACAAAGCTAAGTTATGAATTAATAGCCTTGATAGAGAGCCTTTATGAAGCTTGGGAAAGGTATAAGAAATTTCAAAGACAATGCCCACATCATGAGCTGGATCCTTGGTTTCTCAACTATTACATTCCACAATGGATGTTATGCCGAGTCTTGACGTGTTCTCGATTGCGCTAACAATGGAAGGTTTGATCAAACTGACATCGATAATGCTCATGCCACAATTGAATCCATGGCTATTCATGATTCCCAATATGTCAATTCCCGAAGTACGCCACTAAAGACAAAGGATGAGTCTTCTGATACATCCGTGTTGAAGACTCAAATTTCCTTGCTTCAACAAAAATTGGAGGCCCAAAGTGCTGTTTCATCCCTTCAACAAGTCAATGACATGTCCACTACCGGCCAAATACTTGTTTGTGAAGATTGCGGAGGTACGAGACATTGCACCGCCATATGTCGGGCCACCATTGAGGAGGTAAATCCTTTTCAAAGTTTTAGACAAAGTTCATTTCCACCGAGTACTTTTTTAAATACTTACAATCCGAATGTAATACTACGGTTTTATGTGTCTTTGCATACTCTATCGAGTGGGACTTACTTTGTCGAGTAAGTAGCTTTTTACGCAAAACAGTAGTCTGCTTGTAGGGTACTCGATCGAGTAAGTTGGGGACTCGATCGAGTAAGGGGCACTCGATCGAGTAAGTCACTTGCTTGATCGAGTAAGTGTGTTTTACGGGTTTGTTTGGACGGGTTTAATTATGCGAGATTAATATAAAAGCTTCCGTCATTATTTCTTAAACACTTTTCCAACATTCTTAAACCTTTCAAAGAGATTGGAAGTTACGTTGTTCACATCTCTCGCGTCATTGGCAAATCCCAAGGCTAGTTTTGTCGGATCATCTCGTTCTTTACGCCGTTGTGATCATCGTGTCAAGGGTATGTTCCTTGTATAATTTTTTTAGCGTTTGGTTGAGTTTCATTAAAACCCAAATTGGGTAATGTTGAGGGTTTTGGGTGTTTTGTGTAGTATTGGTGGTAATTGTATGTGTACATGTTATAGGAGGAGGAGTCGTAGAGGAGACATTCTGATTAGATGCTAGATCGTCTGTGGTGATTGCTATTCTAGGTAGGGTTTCCCTACTCAGTATTGGTTACATAGTGTTGTTGGTGATTGTTGTTGTTGTTGTTGTTGTTTGATTATCGTATTGGAATTGGTTTTTGGTAAATGTTGATTGTGTAAGGTGACTGTTGTATAACTGTCTGTGATTTTTGGGGTACGTCCCTTGCTGAGTGGAGTCACTTGCGGGAGTGGCTTCACGCCCTTGATTCGCCTTCTGTGGAACCCGCCACAGAAGGGATGTGCACATTAAGGAACATGGGTTTATCGCTCAGATGAGATGAGCGGGGCTTAGGTGGGAACGGCTGCGGTCCCCCAATGGCGGTGTGGAATACCTGTTGCGATGGGTATTCTGGCAGGACTACACACTTTAGTGTGTAGTCAGGTGTGTGGCGATGTGACGGAGTTTGGGAATTGTTTGACTTGTAATATTGTTTTGTTGCAGCTGTCTGTTTTATGTAATCAGTACTGACCCCGTTTAAATGTTTTAAAAACTGTGGTGATCCATTCGGGGATGGTGAGCAGTTGTTGAGCAGGTATGAGTTGATGCGAATGAGATAGCTAGGTTGAGTCATGACGATGCTGTTTTAGAAGTCTTCCGCTGTGTCGAACATTTTCTTATTTCATTTAGTCGTTTAACTGTTTTGAGAACCTTTGTATTTTCATTTATCAGTTTCGGAGTTGGTTATATCGCTTTAAACTTTATTATTATTAAAGTACGTTTCGTTATTGTCCATTTGATTATCATTGCCTTGGGCAATCGAGATGGTAGCGATTCCATGCCTTAAGTGGTCCTGGTAAAGTACTTGGAGTATGGGGGTGTTACAAAGTGGTATTAGAGAGACGATCTTGAAACCTGTAACTAATGAACCTAATGAACATAGGGAGTCAAAATAAAATGAACCCGAGTAGGAGTTGTTAGGAGCTAATGCAAAGACTTGGGAGACGTCCTAAAGTCGCGATCTCGCTCTACAACTTTGAATCGGTCACTATGGGGTGTGTGTCGGGATCGCTATTTGTTTACCTTGTGTGTTGTGTATCTATATAGTAATGTATTGTGTGAATTGATGGGTGAATGCATGTGGATGATAGGAGGTGTTGAGGTGAATGATGATGATAGTGTATGTATGTATGTTGGTTGGATAAAAAAAACTATATGATGAATGTTTTATAACGTGGCATCTTAGTAACATGTGGAGTAGGACTTTTGGTTGTGATATATATATATATATATATATATATATATATATATATATATATATATATATATATATACAAAGTATTGTACTTGTCGCTGTAGCTTCA
Source organism: Silene latifolia (assembly GCF_048544455.1). Taxonomy (NCBI): domain Eukaryota; kingdom Viridiplantae; phylum Streptophyta; class Magnoliopsida; order Caryophyllales; family Caryophyllaceae; genus Silene; species Silene latifolia. The sequence continues at coordinate 56,940,124 of NC_133536.1, forward strand.
TATCTAAACATAGTGGGTTGAAAGTGTTGACATACGCACGCGGGTAGTATACGAGTCAATATGACTCGATCGGGGGGAGGGGGGGGGGGGACTCAATCGAGTAGGTGAGTGACTTGATCGAGTGGGTGTGACTCGATCGAGTGGGTTGTTTCATGATTCTGGGCAGTAGTCTGTTTTTGGGCACTTGATCGAGCGGTTTGGGCACTCGATCGAGTAGGGTCAACTCGATCGAGTAATGAGGTGGCTCGATCGAGTACGTTTTTGGGTACCTTCTGGGCAGGTTCTGGAGTCGAGACACTCAATCGAGTAAGTGAATAACTCGATCGATTGGCCTCAACTCGATCGAGTGTGTTGTGGTACTCGATCGAGTGGGTTTTGTTGGGGTTGGTGTCCTTAACAGTTAGTGCAAGGACTTATAAACCTCTAAAAGGATCAAAGGGCATACTTTGGTATTATTATCAGTTGATCCACGTTTATCAATAACGGTTGGCTTGCTAGATAAGTTTGACGTTATTATCATACAGATGGCGGTGATCAACTGGTCCCTAAAAGTCACACCTATAGGATACGTTCGAGAGATGTGACGGTATGAAAATACTGTCATGTAGATGCCAAAATTGACTAACCAGTTAGTCCGAGTTATTTGACTAGTAATTAGTCAAAATGTGATGTTGAGATATTATATTTAATACGGATTAAATATCATGAGCTAAGGCGAATTAACCAGTTAATTCGTAAAATTAAATATAAGCGTTTTATATTTAATTAATGTATATTGAATAAATTATACAATACTGTTTTGTCGGACACGTATTAATAATTGACTAACCCGTATTATTAGGCGATGCCTTAATTTCCGATAACCGATAACAGTTTATAATCGACGCGTCATATACATTTGGAATTTAATGAACCGGACCACAAGTTAAAACCAAGAGGAAGTGGAAGCCCACTTCCCTTGTGTGGGTCTCGGTTTTTGCCGAGTGAGAGGGATCAAAAGGGAGAGCTTCTCCTCCCTTCTGACCTAATCATCATTTGAAACAAAATTAGGGTTTGGAAGAGCATTCTCCTCTGAAAAACCTGAGATCTCTCATCTCGAAAGAAAAACACACATCAGTTCTCCCAATATTGCAAAGCAATCGGAGAACACCATCTAGCACAAGGGCATATCTCGGACAAGGTCTTGGGTGCAACAATTAGGAGGGAATCGGTTTGATTTGTTCTTTACGCCGTGCATCAAAGGACCCGAGGTTGATTTCTATACATTAATCATTTCATTATGTTTTTCGTTTTATGACTATAAATTGCATGTTTAAATTTACGTTATAGTCCTGCAATTAAAGGGTAGTATACGGATATTAACCCACAAGTGGTATCAGAGCGAGGCCACGTAATTTTTCCTATGTAATTTTCATTAAACGAAATGAATCGATGATTTTTTGTTTAAAAATTTTGTCTCGGCAGCCAATTTTTTTTACACGGCAGAAATTTTTTTTGTTGTTGCTGCGTTTTTGGTTGCATTGGGAACCGTGTCCTGTTTACACGGTTGCTCTTGTTGTTGTTTTGTCTCGAAAACCGTGCCGTTTCATGTTTTACACGGCTGTTTTGTTTCAATTTTCATATTGTTTTTACATGTTGCTATTTTATACGGAGATTATAGCAACATGTCAAGTGTTTGTCAATTGTTAAATTTGTTTTGATGCGTTTTTGATCAAAATTGCAATTGATTTTGTCTCGACAAACTGTTTTCACGAGGGTTTTGAAGTTTAAGCCATGTTTGCATTCGATCGAGCGTATTTCTACTCGATCGAGTGCTGTTTCTGTCTTGTTTTTGATCGATCGAGTCCCTGTTGTACTCGATCGACCCCTTTCTAAACCCTACTGCTCGATCGAGTTGTCCTCGTACTCGATCGAGTAGATTTGCTGATATAAGTCCTCGATCGACCTCCAGTTTAGTCGATCGAGTACCCCCTGATTAGCATACCCCTCGATCGACTTGCAGTTCAGTCGATCGAGCCCTTTAGTTCCTCGATCGAGCACTTGTGTCCCTGGATCGAGGGATTTCCGTTTTGACAGCTTTGAAAATTTGTTTCTTTTGATTTAAATTTTCTTTTGGCTTTAATATGTACTTTATACGGATATAGTACACTCGCTATGATTGTGAAACGGTTCACACACGTACCATTAAGTTATTTTAAAAACGTATTTAAAGTAACGGATTATAATAGATTAAAATTAAATGATAGAAGCGGTTTTATCACACGAATTTTAATCATTAAAAGGTGGTTTGGATAAATTTAACATAATTACGGAATAATGTCACGAATGAATTTGTTTTTAGTTGATGCATTTTTATTTATCGTTAATTTTTGAATGCCGTGAATGCCTTTTTATTACGTATTTAATTTTACAGTCAATTGTAACTTAGTGTGGCCTTAGTAGAACGTGTTACCGTAATGATGGAACACGGTCTTGGTTGTATTTTGAGATCTCGTATCTCCGTTTTGGATTTTTCACTTGTAATTACAGTTTTAATTAGAATGTAAATAGGTTTATATTTTGTAATTTTAAATTGTAATTTTTGAGAAGACCAAAGATGGAGACCGGATGCTCACTCCCGCTACATGGATCAAGATGGAACATCAAAACAAGCTTCTCGGGTCCAACGGTGGATTCCAAAGTTGTTTTATGTTTTGTTTTACTAGGATAGGCCACACTAGGAATTTTTATTTACGTATTGCATTCATTTTTTTTATTTTTTTTTCGTTACGATAATATGCATCATTTTCCGCCTAAAAACCAAACCACCTAATAATTGCATGAAAACTGACACATATAGAGGTCACGAGTTAGTTTTCATTGACATTCTCATGTCACACGTTTTAAAGCCATCATCCAAATAAATTCATTCACGACAGACGCTAGTTATTTGTTCACTTAAAATGAATTATAATTTAGTTGATGGGATCTTCCTCGTATAAACAAAAATTGAGAACGGTCTTTATAGGTCAAACTCCAATGAGTTCCTTCTTCGTCGGTAGGCATAATATGACCCCTTCTACGTCGGGTAAGTTGGAACCGATTGACCTATTTTATCTCAACACTATGGTCACTCGTACGATCCTGTGATCATGGTGGACTATAGATAGGATTTACGGAAATCTGTCGACCAAGAGTTCTTCCGGAAGAATTAGCTAAACAGTTGGCTTATCAATTTACAGAAATTGAGTCTTGGGATCACTTGTATCATTCTTGAGGGAGATCAATTATGCAAGTGCAAGAGTCTACATGTTTAAAATGAATTTTAAAATAGACTTAAATCACCTCGATGAGTTGCTTATTTCGTTTTGTTTTTTTTCTTTTTTTCAAAGTGTAGATCACGTTTTTAAACCGCTTAACAACAAATGGTGGTTCAAGTGATAACCCAATGCCAAGTGCCACATTGGACCGTGAGTCCTGGCTTCGGATCTTCATGAATCGATGAATCGTCTACTCGATCGAAGAATGATGGATCCAACTTCGCGGATCGGGAGGCGGCATTACGGAATGTGCCGCTGGCGACGGAAGCTCAAATATCTCTTGGAGCCCATCCCGGCAAAACCCAGGTCCCACGGCTAGAGTCGCTGAAATCGCCAAGTTTAACGATTTTCGTATGGAAGCGGGTGCGATCAAAAACGTACTCATTTTTGCAATGGAACCCAATTTGCAGAAACGCTTCATAGCCTATGGTGCAAACAAGATTTTCACCACGCTCACCAAGGAATTCTCGAAAGCACCGAGAATCGTGACTTATGAGCATACCACTCGCTTCTTTGATGCGAGACTCCAGAAGGGCCAACCGGTTAGCCCACACATTCTCAGCATGATTGAGAATGTCGAGAAACCGGAGACCTTTAATCGTAACATCAGCGAGAACATTGTTATCGACCGCATACTTCACTCACTCCACGATGGTTATTCACAATTTAGAGCGAATTACTATATGAATGATTTGAAGAAGACTCCCCATGAACTGCACTCCCTCCTCGTACAGACCGAGAAGGACATGAAGTTCAGTGGGAGCATGAAACAGGATGTTCTCGTTGTGTCAAATAAAGGAAAGGGTAAGGGCAAAGCTCAGGCAAACCTAGCAGTAGGTAAGGCGAAGTTCAAGAAGTCGGGCTCAGGTAAGAGTGGTCCTGGTGAGTCGAGTAACTCATCAGGCGCGACAAAGAGCAAGAAAGATAACATGGAATGCCATCACCGCCACATGATGGGGGCACCGGAGACGCACATGTCCTGTTTATCATGAGGACTTAAAAGCAGGTCGTGTTAAACCTGTTGGTATGTCTTCTTCTTCTACTTTTATTCATATGATTGAGATTAACCACGCAAGTTACGGAACTTGGGTACTTGATACTGGTTGTGGTTCTCATCTGTGTAATCATGTGCAGGGGCTCCGAAACATCGAACCCCTCGTAAAGGGTGAGGTGGACTGCGTGTCGGGAATGGAGCAAGAGTAGCTGCCATCTCCAAGGGGACATATGTGATCCAGCTTCCTAGCGGATTTGAGTTGTCATTATATGACTGCTATTATGTACCTAGTCTTTCCAAAAACATTATTTCAGTTTCTGCGCTTGATAAACTTGGTTTTTCATTTGTAATAGAAAATAATACTTGCATTTTCTCATTACACGATATGATTTACGGCAAGGCAGTCTCCATGAACGGAATTTATGTTTTAGATCAGACCACGGAAATATTACACGTAATGAATAAAAAGTTAAAGGTTGGTGACAAAGATCAAACGTATCTATGGCACCGCCGTATGGGACACATTAATGAGAAACGCGTAAAAATGACTCATCAAACATGGAGCTATCTCGGCCTTTGATTTTCAATCATTTGGCACGTGTGAATCATGTCTCATCGGTAAGATGACTCGAATTTCCTTCAAAGGTGTTGGAATGCGCGCGCCGACCTATTAGGGCTCGTACACACGGATGTATGTGGTCCTATGTCAATCACCGCACGAGAAGGCTATAGGTATTTCATCACTTTCACGGACGATTTGAGTAGATATGGCTATGTCTACTTAATGAAGCACAAAAGTGAATCCTTTGAGAAATTCAAGGAATACCAAAATAGGGTACAGAACCTATTGGGTAGAAAGATAAAAACACTGCGTTCGGATCGTGGTGGCGAGTATCTTTCTCACGAGTTTGATCAACACCTAAAGGATTGTGGGATTGCCCTACGATTAACTCCACCGGAACACCTCGGTTGAATGGTGTTTCCGAACGGAGAAATCGAACACGCTTGATATGGTTCGATCCATGATGAGTCACACGGTTTTACCCGATTCATTATGGGGTTATGCTCTTTTGTCAGCCGCTCTAATACTTAACCGAAGTCCGTCTAAAGTGTTGACAAGACTCCATATGAACTATGGAAGGGAACGGTCCCTAACTTGTCCTTTATACGGGTTTGGGGCTGCGAGGCTTATGTCAAGTGGAGACACGAGGATAAGCTCGGCCCGCGATCGGTCAAGACATACTTTATAGGTTATCCTAAAGGAACACTTGGTCATTACTTCTATTCGCCAACCGAACAACGTGTTTTTGTTGCGGCTAGTGCGACATTCTTAGAGAAGGAATTTCTCGAGAATGCAAAGAGTGATAGAACCTTCGACCTGTCGGAGATTCCAGAACCAAGTACCGAGCAACTATTGGAGGAACCTATTCCTTCAATCCCGGCTGCGGTTAACATTCCTGAGGAACCTAGGAGGTCGGGAAGAGTCTCTATTCCTCCGGACAGATACATCGGTATGGTCGAGGAACATGACATAGATGACGTTCTACTCTTAACGAGTAGTGAACCCGCAACCTATAAAGGTGCCATGACTAGTTCTGACTCAAAGCTATGGCTTGAGGCCATGCAATCCGAGATGGACTCCATGTATGAGAACAACGTGTGGGATCTTGTTGACTTACCTGCTAAGGTTCGTCCCCTTCAATGCAAATGGCTTTACAAGATAAAGCATTTCGTGGAAGGTCAACAAGATATCTATAAAGCACGACTAGTTGCTAAAGGTTTCACCCAAGTGCCAGGTTTGCACTACGATGAGATTTTTGCACCCGTAGTTATCTTTGCGTTCCATTCGGATTATCTTAGCGATTGCCGCTTTTCATGACTATGAAATTTGGCAAATGGACGTGAAAACCGCCTTCCTAAACGGCTTTTTGGAGGAAGAGTTGTACATGGTACAACCCGAAGGTTTCATCGATCCAGTATATCCTAAGAAAGTATGCAAACTTAAGCGTTCCATTTATGGACTTAAGCAAGCATCTCGGAGTTGGAATCATCGCTTCGACCAAGTGATAAAAGAGAATGGATTTACTCGATCGGTCGAGGAACCATGTCTATATATCAAGTCGAGTGGGAGCAAGATTGTCTTCCTAATATTGTATGTTGACGACATACTCCTGATTGGGAATGACATACCTCTCTTATCTTCGGTGAAAGTATGGTTGAAAAACCATTTCCAGATGAAAGATCTGGGAGAGGCACAGAGAATTCTAGGCATTTGTATCTATCGAGATAGATCACGACGGATGTTATCTCTCAGTCAGGAGTCTTACATAGACAAAGTCCTAGAGAGATTCAGCATGACCAACTCCAAGAAGGGGTTCCTTCCGATGGCTCCAGGGGTGCATTTAAGCAAGTCTCAGGCACCAGAGACACCGGAAGAGAAAGAGCGCATGACACGGATTCCTTATGCTTCGGCTATAGGATCAATCATGTATGCCATGATATGCACACGTCCGGACGTGGCATATGCATTGAGTATGACAAGTCGATTCCAACAGCAACCAGGTGAACCACATTGGTTGGCTATCAAGAACATTCTTAAGTACCTCCGGAGGACTAAAGATTGGGCATTGACTTATGTAGGCTCTCAAAAGCTATGCGCAACCGGTTACGCAGATGCTAGCTTCCAAACGGATCGAGATGACTCGAAATCTCAGTCTGGATTCGTTTTTACTCTTAATGGCGCTGCAGATCAGTGGAAGAGTTCGAAACAAAAACTGTTAGCAGATTCTACGACCGAGTCCGAGTACTATGCCGCGTCTGAAGCAACAAAGGAAGCGATATGGATGCGTCAATTCTTACATGGACTATCTGTAGTGCCAAGTTCGAATGACCCGATCACCATCTATTGCGACAATAGTGGTGCCATCTTCCAAGCTAAGGAGCTAAAGTCTAGCAACAAATCTAGACATGTACAACGGAAAGCTCATCTAATCCGGGATTACGTGGAGCAAAAGGAAGTAGTGATAGAAAAGATTGCTACAGATGATAACATAGCAGATCCTCTCACTAAAGCATTACGACAAGATAAGCATGAAGGGCACGTTAATTCCATGGGAATCAAACGTGTTCCTGAGTTGTAGTACTCTTTTATGGATTAGATTCATTCTCTTTTGTACTCTATACGACATCATCGTTTTGATATTATATATATATATATATTTTGTTTTTCATGTGGAATTGTACGACAATTTTGAACACCACAAAGTGAACTGAACAAACATCATATCTTTTTCAGTCCTTAATTGCCCACATGAGCTGATAACTCTGGCAATTATTTTGTGACGTTGGTTGATGGTGGGTTCAACGAGCCATAAGTCAACCAGTTGACTGACCAATCACAGAGGCGATTTATACGGATATTTCGTAGGACACCATTGTGACATCGACGTGGAGTCCTAAATGTTTTATAACATTCGCTGCCCGGTCGTGGATAGGACTTCCATGGTGATCCTAAGAGTCGATTCTTTGACTATCGACTGTCTCTTGAGACTACGGCAGATTTTGGGTGACTTTGGTTTCTTTCTCACGGTCATCCGTAACAGGGGGCCAAGTAGATTTTTTCGGGTCATTTCATGCTTTGTGCTTAGATCGGAAGGAGTCGAGTTGAAGGAAATATTCAGCCTTTATCGGGTACTCGATATTTCTCAGGGCCACTCGAGGAGTCAGAATCGAAATGCATGGCCATGCTCGGATACGGATTCGTTTTATCAGTTAAGTTACTCTCTAGTCGGGGAAACCACTCTAGATACAGATTGATTGTAAAATACGACCTTTGTGGATCCAGATCTGCAAATTGTTTTACATTGAGTGGGAGAAATTTTAAATGAATATGAGAATCGGTTATCGCACATACACTTGTTCAGACAAGTGGGAGTTTGTTGGAGCTTGTGTCCTCCAGTTAGTGCGGATAACGTCATTGCACATACACTTGTACGGACAAGTGGGAGCTTGTTGGGGTTGGTGTCTGATACCTGTCGAAGTGAGTATCAAAAATAATATTTATAAATTCCGAACTACTACTAGTAAGCGGTAGTAAGGGTCGATCCGCAGGGAGGTAGGGAGATAATAGTTGTTCCTATTTTAGTCTAAGGGTAGCAAATGTGGGGGTTTTGATATGGAAATAATCTAATTCTAAATGCGAAAATAAAAGAGCAAATAACAACAATAGATGTAAACTAATGATAAAAAGGAACTAGGATGATCGGGTCACTACAGCTACGATGGCACACAAGTCTAGGTAAGTCTCGAAATACAGTCGTGGGTGATGGGGAAAACAAGTCCTCTCGGTCCATGTTAATTAGTAACTACCTCTCGGCCTATGCTACTAATCCCTAGGTCTCATTAATACTAACTCTCGTTCTTGACTAATGATTCCTAATGCAAACTAAATTACATTATCTTTCGATCTAGCAATCTAGCCGTCTTAAATCGTTAATCTAAGTCCTTCCCTATCTTTCGATCTACGGGTTGGTCAAAACTAAGCATCTAACAAGTCTCCGCTAGGTCTCATTGATAGATATTGCACTTAACGATTCAAACGAAGCAAATCAAACACGAAGTCAGTCGATCGACCAGCTATCGATCGATCGACCAACCGCTCGATCGATCGACTAGTTAAGCGATCGGTCGACCAAGCCCTAATCCGAGGGTAACCTATTCTAATGCCATCTACGCTAATAGCTCGCCTACATCCTAGCAAAGGTGATTTAGCTACACATACTAGCAATGATAACAACAATAAAATTGATGAAATAAACAGAAGGATTCATGCTTGAAATAATAGAACAAACAATTAACATAAACGATGAATCGGTTTAGGGAACTAGCTAGCAATTTCTATACTAAGAAAGCAATAAAAATAAACTGAAATAAGAACAAGGGAATACCGTAATTGCAGAGGAAAGATTAAAAACTCAAACGAAAATCCCTTGCAAAGCAATATTTCCGAACCCTAATTACTGTCTAAAGAACTGTATGTAAACTAAGCTAATGAATAGATGGATCCTAAAGAAACAGGAAGAGTTACGTTATATAGAAGAATAACGTAACCTAAAACCAAAACCTAATTACAATATGGGCTTCTAATTCTCGTTCTTAATTTGCGTCAGACCCGTTGTTCAGTCGATCGACCATAAGCATCAGTCGATCGACTGAGCAGCAGCGAACAGTAGCTACTGAACCCGTGGGGTGGTCGATCGACCACTTGGACCAGTCGATCGACCAAGAGTGCTGTACAGAATAGCATTCTGACGATTCCTGCAGCGCGCACCGATCTTAAAACAGCTGCCATTTCTTCGTTCCTTGGTCAAATCAGGCGTTCTACGCGGCGTTGGAAAGCTAAGAGGATAAGCTTTCACCTCCAATTGGAATCACTCGATTATCTGGTCTAGAACTCGAGATATAGCCATCTGAAGCAGGCTGCAATGTCGAGAAGCACTTCTTTGCTTGTTAAACTCGTACGCACCCATGCTTTTGCTATCTTTAGGCCTTGAAACGCGCACCAAGCTCATTCCTCAAGTCAATACTTCATGTCAAATGCAATGTCAATTACTTAGGGATGGATTCGGCTCGATTTCCGCTCAATTCTTCATATTTCTGCAATAATAGACAAAAACACAAAAGTAGAGGAAAATAGGGAAATAATGGCATATATTGCACATTTGAGCTCTGAAATGCGTGTAGAATAAAGTGTGAAACATCGTATTTTAGACACGCATCAAACTTCCCCAAACCAAACCTTTGCTTGTCCCCAAGCAAGAACTAGACTCGATCTAAAGGAACGAGTTCAATCTCAGAGCGAATTGACAACTGTAAAGCCTAAACCAATTTAATGCACAACTAACAATCAATTAGCAAATGAATCATGCAAACGAGTAATGGAGTCGTCAAAGACATGCTGAACCGTCAACTTATAGAGACTTATCAAATCGGACTCTCACGGGTCGCTCAAATCACTCAAATAAGCACAGGTGAATATATGTAAAGATAGAAAGAAGTAATTTTTTGAAGACTCTCACCTAACTACGACCTATAAGAACATGCCTGCAATCTAATATGAAAATAACCTCTACAACCGTACATACGCATTCCAACCAACAAATGACCATGACACATGCCGAGGTAAATATGGATATGTGAGGTAATGGGTAAGAAGGGGCTAAAAAGAATTTGGATATGAGGAGTAATAAGCCAAGCTAGTAACTTCAATCCAAACTATAAGCGAATCCCAACTTCAAACTCAATGTAAATAATACAAGACGGTGCCAATTCAAGGCACAAAGCTCACAACCTCCATAAAAGTTAACTCCCCAAAGAATATAAATGATAACATGGGAGTGAAAATCACCAAATCATAATAATTGAAACATGTGATTTTTTTTTTCTTTTTCTCGGGCTGCAGTCGATCGACCAAGGGAAGCAGTCAGTCGACCACCCTCTTCACTACAACACACTTTTTTCTTTTTCTTTCTTTTTCGAATCATTTTTCTCCTCTTTTTTTTTCTTTTCTATATTTTTTTTCTTTCCTTCCTTTTTCTTTCATCTTCCCAATATCATCTCAAAATGAGCATATAACCAAATTTGCAATAAAACATTCCCACAAAAACAAGTACTAGCTCGGATAAGGTAGGCTAATTTTAGACTGTAGTTTATGGGACAAAAGAGGCTAAATTTGGCTATGAGGGGTTCATGGGCAAAATAAGAAAAGGGAAACCTCTACCACGTGTGTCAACAAACCACAAACCGAATGCATACAGGTATTAAGCAGAATAAGTTCATATTTATGCAAATTAATGTGACATGTCTCATAAGGAGTAACTACTCACATTCTAAATAAACTGGTCATGAATGTCACCAGTTATAAGGCTCTAAATCTCAGAATATGATGTAGTTTGCCAAAAATCTAAGTCAAGTCTCAAGTTCAGCAAGAAATTTAACGAAAACTCGTAGACTATGCATATATGATTCTACTAATAACATGTCAATTAGCAAGGCTCAGGCGTAAACAGCTGCAAATGCTAAATCATCATGGAAATACTACCGTTCCGACTCAACCTATATGCTAAAATAAACGTGCATTTTTTTGAATTTTTTTTTGAAATTTTTCAATTTTTTTGGATTTCTGTATATATGAGAAAATGAAATAAACAATGCAAAACAAAAATGTAAACGTGAATGCAAGCAAATGATATGCGACGCAAAACCCTTCCCCAAACCAAATCGCACAATGTCCCCATTGTGCAAAATCATGTAATGAAAGCAAAAGGAAATGGGATTTTGCGGTAAATAAAAACAAACAAGACATGAAGTGAAAGTCGGGAACTCACAAGACTTTAAGCGCAGCAAAAAGGAAACCTCCCCAAACCAGCGTGAGCTAGGAGGTTTCAGTAGCCAGCAGTGCTACCAATAAGTACCTGAAAGACAAAACAAATACCACGCATAAAACCGAGAAAGCAATAATGAAACGGTAAAGTTGTGCACAAATGAGACAATAGAAGAAATAAATAATTTGACGGAAAATAAAGTGGAGTGGAAAACTCCCTCAATTCCGCAAATCGACCAAACACAGCAGGGGAGAGGTCGTGAACAGGTACAGCAGCGACAACGGTCGATCGATCATAGCAGGCAGTCGATCGACCGGAATGAACAGGAACAGAAGCTCCTGGAAGTCGCACCTCAGTCGATCGACCAGGGTAGGCAGTCGATCGACGAAAAACTCATTTGTAACTTTCTCGATTTCTTCGAATTAGCTCGAGAACTTGAGCTAATATGGTCTATAAACCTGCAAACGCACAAAATACCGCGCCCAAAATTGCGCAAAACCCAAAGTAATAGTCTAAAGTTTATAGAAAATCCTAAACAAACCAAACTAAGCGAAGTTTCGCGCACACGAAAAACGATAAAAAGTCTAAAAGCAATAAAATAGATCAACGGAAACTGCGAAAAATCTCCGACCAAGGCTTCTGCCTACATGAAGTAGCTTCCGCAGTGCTCATCTCGTGTGGACTCCACTCTACTCCGACTGGAATACTCAATGGGTCATCTCTAGCATCTTCCCAAGCATGGCCATCATCTTCTAGCTCCTCACACTCAAGATCCGACTCTTTGACTGGCTCCTTCTTCTTGGGCTCCTCATCTGGCTCCTCGTCAGTGCCATAGCTCAGACATCCCAGACCGCCTCTCTGAACAATGGGCTCCTTCATAGCTGGAGCGATCAGCGATTCTTCCTTCCCCAAACCATTTCCTGCAACAGTCAAAACAGAAGAATCTTCCTCCAATTTGCTCCCAATCTGGGGCGGAGGTGTCATAACAGGAATAGGTACATGCAAGGGAGTAAGAGTGTCAGAAAGCACAAAATAAGACTTCTTTTCAGAAATCATATTACAGGTCATGGGCCACATGGGGTCTTTCTTCCTAGGGGACTGGGCAAACATAATAGAGTGCTTCCCTACCTTAAATTTCAAAGTTCTTTCTCCCACATCAATTATTGCACCAGCAGTGTGCAAAAACGGTCTTCCCAAAATAATTGGGGTGTTGACATCTTCAGGAATATCCAAAATAACAAAGTCAACAGGAAAAAAGAACTTTTCAATTTGCACAGGCACATTCTCTAAGACCCCTACTGGCTGAACTGCAGAACGGTCAGCCATTTGCACAGTCATATCAGTAATAGTGAATCTAGTTAATTTCAACTTCTTAGCCAAACTCAAAGGCATGACACTGACACTAGCCCCTAGATCACATAATGCCTTCTCAATTGAGAAGGTACCAATACTACATGGGGGAAGAAAAACTACCGGGTCGAGGACGGTTTATGAGTAGCAGTGTGAGTTAAGTACGAACTAGACTCTTCAGTTAATTGCACAGACTCGACAGCATTCAGAGACCTTTTCTTAGCTAGCAGCTGTTTCATGAACTTGGTATATGCAGGTATTTGATTAACTAGCTCTAAGAAAGGTATTTGCACATTAAGACTACGCACGACATCTTTAAATTTATCGAATGTTACCTCATCTTTGGTCGGCACCAGTCTTTCCGGATAAGGAGCTGTCAGAAGTAGCTTTGCCCTCTCTTCTAGGTCTCTTACACCGGCATCAGTGGACTTAGTCTGAAAATCCACCACTTTCTCCTTGTTGTAACTTGACCCATCTTCAGACCGTCTTAGAAATGACCCAGTAATCGTTGTCGGGTCATATTTCGGAACCGGAACTGACCCATCAGCACTCGGGTCTTGCCTCAATAATTTTGGAGCCGTCTCATCCCGAAACAAGAAATCCCTCAAGTTATCTGGCATTGGAGGACGAATTGGCTCATCATCAGCAGCATCATCGGTCGATCGACCAGTGTGGTCGGTCGATCGACTGACGTCTTCTTTTCCAGAATGAACAGAAAGATCAGAAGCCGTCACTGAGGATCGCGGAGTGGTCGATCGACTAGGTGATGCGGTCGATCGACCGGAATCGCTGTTGTCCGTCTTTTTCTCGCTCTTTTTCTTCTTTCCTTTTCCAGCACCTTTCTTAGGTTCATCGAGAGCGGACCCACTCCTCAGCGTCATTGCATGTACGGTCTCAATACGCTGATTCAGAGAGTGAAACTGACTTGGTATCTCGGCTGCATTTTGATCCAATGTTGCAATATGAGATATCAGCTTCGAAATCAAGACCTGATTCGCCGCATTGCTTTTCTGTACCTCCACCATAAGCAACAGACCCGGACTCGTCAACTCTGCAACTTCGTTTTTCAACTCTTGCTTTGACGGAGTGGATGGTGGTGGGGCTTCATAAGGAGGCTCATATGGTTGATGCGGTGAAGTAGGAGCGTAATTATACGAATTGTGGAGCTGAAGTTGATGAAAAGCGATCATCTTCTCCTTAGGGTGCCCGCATGCATCAGGTGTGTGTCCCGCTCCGCCGCATCTCCCACAAAATGGAACCTGCGACTCCTGAGAATGGAACATGTGTGGATCCTCCTGAAGTACTGCAAATAGACAACACTGAAGAAGAAGATAAGATCTGCCTCAAGGTACTCAGTCTTCCCTTGAGGCGAAAAATAGACTAAAAAAAAATAATAAAAAAAAAACAACTAAAACTAGCGCTGCCTCCCCGGCAACGGCGCCAAAATTTGATACCTGTCGAAGTGAGTATCAAAAATAATATTTATAAATTCCGAACTACTACTAGTAAGCGGTAGTAAGGGTCGATCCGCAGGGAGGTAGGGAGATAATAGTTGTTCCTATTTTAGTCTAAGGGTAGCAAATGTGGGGGTTTTGATATGGAAATAATCTAATTCTAAATGCGAAAATAAAAGAGCAAATAACAACAATAGATGTAAACTAATGATAAAAAGGAACTAGGATGATCGGGTCACTACAGCTACGATGGCACACAAGTCTAGGTAAGTCTCGAAATACAGTCGTGGGTGATGGGGAAAACAAGTCCTCTCGGTCCATGTTAATTAGTAACTACCTCTCGGCCTATGCTACTAATCCCTAGGTCTCATTAATACTAACTCTCGTTCTTGACTAATGATTCCTAATGCAAACTAAATTACATTATCTTTCGATCTAGCAATCTAGCCGTCTTAAATCATTAATCTAAGTCCTTCCCTATCTTTCGATCTACGGGTTGGTCAAAACTAAGCATCTAACAAGTCTCCGCTAGGTCTCATTGATAGATATTGCACTTAACGATTCAAACGAAGCAAATCAAACACGAAGTCAGTCGATCGACCAGCTATCCCAGTCGATCGACCAACCGGCTCAGTCGATCGACTAGTTAAGCCAGTCGGTCGACCAAGCCCTAATCCGAGGGTAACCTATTCTAATGCCATCTACGCTAATAGCTCGCCTACATCCTAGCAAAGGTGATTTAGCTACACATACTAGCAATGATAACAACAATAAAATTGATGAAATAAATGAAGGATTCATGCTTGAAATAATAGAACAAACAATTAACATAAACGATGAATCGGTTTAGGGAACTAGCTAGCAATTTCTATACTAAGAAAGCAATAAAAATAAACTGAAATAAGAACAAGGGAATACCGTAATTGCAGAGGAAAGATTAAAAACTCAAACGAAAATCCCTTGCAAAGCAATATTTCGAACCCTAATTCTTGTCTAAAGAACTGTATGTAAACTAAGCTAATGAATAGATGGATCCTAAAGAAACAGGAAGAGTTACGTTATATAGAAGAATAACGTAACCTAAAACCAAAACCTAATTACAATATGGGCTTCTAATTCTCGTTCTTAATTTGCGTCAGACCCGTTGTTCAGTCGATCGACCATAAGCATCAGTCGATCGACTGAGCAGCAGCGAACAGTAGCTACTGAACCCGTGGGGTGGTCGATCGACCACTTGGACCAGTCGATCGACCAAGAGTCTTTGTCACGAGAATAGCATTTCGACGATTCCTGCAGCGCGCACCGATCTTAAAACAGCTGCCATTTCTTCGTTCCTTGGTCAAATCAGGCGTTCTACGCGGCGTTGGAAAGCTAAGAGGATAAGCTTTCACCTCCAATTGGAATCACTCGATTATCTGGTCTAGAACTCGAGATATAGCCATCTGAAGCAGGCTGCAATGTCGAGAAGCACTTCTTTGCTTGTTAAACTCGTACGCACCCATGCTTTTGCTATCTTTAGGCCTTGAAACGCGCACCAAGCTCATTCCTCAAGTCAATACTTCATGTCAAATGCAATGTCAATTACTTAGGGATGGATTCGGCTCGATTTCCGCTCAATTCTTCATATTTCTGCAATAATAGACAAAAACACAAAAGTAGAGGAAAATAGGGAAATAATGGCATATATTGCACATTTGAGCTCTGAAATGCGTGTAGAATAAAGTGTGAAACATCGTATTTTAGACACGCATCAGTGTCCTTAACAGTTAGTGCAAGGACTTATAAACCTCTAAAAGGGTCAAAGGGCATACTTTGGTATTATTATCAGTTGATCCACGTTTATCAATAACGGTTGGCTTGCTAGATAAGTTTGACGTTATTGTCATACAGATGGCGGTGATCAACTGGTCCCTAAAAGTCACACCTATAGGATACGTTCGAGAGATGTGACGGTATGAAAATACTGTCATGTAGATGCCAAAATTGACTAACCAGTTAGTCCGAGTTATTTGACTAGTAATTAGTCAAAATGTGATGTTGAGATATTATATTTAATACGGATTAAATATCATGAGCTAAGGCGAATTAACCAGTTAATTCGTAAAATTAAATATAAGCGTTTTATATTTAATTAAATGTATATTGAATAAATTATACAATCTTGTTTTGTCGGACACGTATTAATAATTCAAACTAACCCGTATTATTAGCTGATGCCTTAATTTCCGATAACCGATAACAGTTTATAATCAGACCGCGTCATATACATTTGGAATTTAATGAACCGGACCACAAGTTAAAACCAAGAGGAAGTGGAAGCCCACTTCCCTTGTGTGGGTCTCGGTTTTGCCGAGTGAGAGGGATCAAAAGGGAGAGCTTCTCCTCCCTTCTGACCTAATCATCATTTGAAACAAAATTAGGGTTTGGAAGAGCATTCTCCTCTGAAAAACCTGAGATCTCTCATCTCGAAAGAAAAACACACATCAGTTCTCCCAATATTGCAAAGCAATCGGAGAACACCATCTAGCACAAGGGCATATCTCGGACAAGGTCTTGGGTGCAACAATTAGGAGGGAATCTGGTTTGATTTCTGTTCTTTACGCCGTGCATCAAAGGACCCGAGGTTGATTTCTATACATTAATCATTTCATTATGTTTTTCGTTTTATGACTATAAATTGCATGTTTAAATTTACGTTATAGTCCTGCAATTAAAGGGTAGTATACGGATATTAACCCACAGGTTTTACACAGGTCGTTATCTTGTTTTGAGATATGGGATTTGTGTTCATGTTTACCTTTTCTTATATAGTTTTAAGATGCCGCCAAAGAGAACTGTGTTGTATGCCAGGGTAGAGAATATGAGTGTGGATGAGATTGTTAAGATGTTGGAGCACCAAGATGCATTTACAGAGGCTTTAAAAAATTCGGGAAGGATAAATAGGCGGGAGCAGATCATGCCAAGATAGGTATACATATAGCGAGGTTTAATCCAAAAGAGTACATGGGCATGAGTGCGCCAATTCTGCTGGACAATTGGCATAGAGAGATGGAGAACATACTCAATCTAGTTCATTGTCCAGAGGAACTTCGAGTGGAACAGGCTGCGTTCAACTTGAGGGAAGCAGCTAGAGAGTGGTGGGATAAAGTTAGGATGAGTGCTCTGGACTTATATGTGAAATGGGGGTTAACTGCTATACCGTGGGATGAGTTTAAGAGGGCTATCAGGTGAGAGTTTGTGCCGGAGCACGTGCGTATCAAGCTGATAGAGGAGTTTGATGACTTCAAGATGACTTCTGATATGAAAGTTGCTGAGTATTATCATAAGTTCAAAGAGAAATCTAGGTACGCAGAGGATATGGGCTGAGCCAAGATAACTTGGCATTGAGATTTGAGAAAGGACATCCAAGATCATGGAGAAGTTGCAGGTAGGGGTCCTTACAGATGTTAAGGAGGTGTATGAGCGTGCCAGGAGAGCTAAGAGGTTGGTGGAGATGACCAAGGAGAACATAGAGAGAGCTTCTGAGAAGAGGAAGGCTGAGAGTGAGGGTGGTGGTCAATCTAGTTACAAGAGGGGCGACCATAACCAGGTGAGAGCTTACTCTTTGGGACCGGGGTTTAGCGGTCGGGCTTCTTACGAGCGTGGTAGTGGTAGCAGCAGTTGGGGTCTGTCTTGCTTTAATTGTGGCGGTGTAGGCCACAAGAGGCATGAGTGTACCAGTGCTGTAAGCGGGGGTTCCAGAGACCGTCACAGGGTCCATCTCAGAGTTTTGCTAGTAACAGGCCGGCTGGGTCGTGGAATAATCGGGGTGGTCAGAGTAACAACAATGGTGCAGCTAACCGCAATGGCGGTAATTCATAACAGAGATCGGCGACGAACAACAACAACCAGGGGTCGGCTGCTAAGCCTTGTACTTTAGCTAGTACTGTCCAGGGAGGTGGACAGAAGACCAGTGGTAAGCTGTTCATGATGGAGAAGAAAGCATCTGAGAATGATGCTCACGTTATCACGGGTACTTTTCTTGTTAATGGAGTCTTTACCTTTTTTTGTTTGATTCGGGAGCGTCACAGTCGTTTGTATCATTGAGTCATGCTAAGATTTTGGGTTTGAGTGAGTATGAGTCTGTAAAAGAGGAAGTTCTTATACCGTTGGGTGAGTCTGTATCTTGTGGGCGGTTGTATAGAGGTGTATCTATGATAGTTGGCCAGGTTGACTTACCAGTAGACTTGTTAGAGTTTCCTATAGATGGTTTTGAGATGATAGTTGGTATGGACTGGTTGGGTAAGTATAAGGCTAAGATAGACCGCCATCAAAAGAGAGTTTCTTTGAGAGGTCCTAAGGGGATTAGTGTGTCTTATCGTGGGTTTGTTGTCAAACCCAAAGTTAAGTTGATTGCAACAGTGACCTTGAAGTCTTATCTGAGTAAGGGTTGCCCGTTAATCTTATGCCATGCTAGAGACCATAGTATGGAGAGTCCGACAGTTGAGCAGATACCAGTGGTGGGCGAGTTTCCAGATGTTTTTCCAGATGAGAGACCGGGTTTGCCACCAAAGAGGGAGATAGATTTCAGTGTTGAGTTGAAACCGGGGACGGGACCAATCTCTAAGGCCCTGTACCGTATGGGTCCTAAGGAGTTGGAGGAGTTAAAGAAACAGCTGGATGATTTGATCGAGAGGGGATACATTAGACCTAGTGTATCATCGTGGGGAGCACCAGTTTTGTTTGTGAAAAAGAAAGATGGAAGTTTGAGGTTATGCATCGATTATAGAGAGTTGAATAGAGTTACCATGATGAACAAGTATCCGTTGCCGAGGATAGATGATTTGATCAGTTGAACGGTGCAGCAGTCTTCTCTAAAATCGATTTGAGGTCGGGTTACCATAGGTGAAGTTCGGGAGGAGGACATACCGAAGACAGCTTTTACATCGAGGTATGGTTATTATGAGTATGTTATGATGCCGTTTGGGTTGTCTAATGCACCTGCAGTGTTTATGGATTTGATGAACCGAGTCTTCAGCCAGTTCTTGGATCGGTTTGTGGTGGTCTTTATCGACGATATCTTAGTCTACTCTATGACTAAGAAGGAGTATGACGAGCATTTGAGGATAGTGTTGCAGACTTTGCGAGACAACCAACTATATGTAAAGTTGTCTAAGTGTGAGTTCTGGTTAGAGGAAGTTGCTTTTCTGGGGCATGTGATTTCAAAGAAGGGTGTTGCGGTGGATCCTGCAAAGATAGAGGCAGTTACTCGGTGGGAAGCACCAAAGAATGTGGCAGAGATCAGGAGTTTCTTGGGTTTGGCAGGGCACTATCGACGGTTCGTGAAAGACTTTTCCAAGATAGCTAGACCTATGACAACTTTCATGAGAAAAGAGAACAGGTTTCGTTGGGATGAAAGTTGTGAGACGGCGTTCAAAACATTAAAGGAGCGTTTGACCACAGCTCCAATCTTAGCATTACCTGAAGGGAGTGAGATCTTTAATGTATATACAGATGCCTCAAAGAATGGGTTAGGATGTGTGTTGATGCAGAACGGGAAAGTGATTGCCTATGCTTCTAGGCAATTGAAGCCTTACGAGGAGAACTATCCGACACATGATCTGGAGTTAGGCGCAGTTGTGTTTGCTCTCAAGATTTGGAGGCATTATCTTTATGGGGTGACCTTTAAGGTGTTATCAGATCATAACAGTCTCAAGTACATCTTCACTCAAAAGGAGTTGAACATGAGACAGAGGGGGTGGATGGAGCTGATTGGGGATTATGACATGAATATTATATATCATGAAGGAAAGGCTAATGTGGTTGCTGATGCGCTGAGCAGGAAGAGTGTGCATTATTTATGCACAGCTATGTCTCTGATGAGGATGAGAGATGAGGTGGGGAAGATGGGGATACATATGATACCGAAAGGGGATGCTTGAGGGGACTTGACAGTGGAGCCAGATCTTTATGATGATATTCGCAGGAAACAGGCTTTGGACCCCAAGATTGAGGAGTGGAGGGTTGGAGTAGAGAAAGGGATGGTGTCTAGATTCTCTATTCATACAGATGGAAGTATGAGATTCAATGGTAGGTGGTGTGTACCCGATGATGAGGAATTGGGAAAGATGATCATGAGAGAGGCTCATTGCACACCATATTCGGTACATCCAGGCGGTGACAAGTTATATAAATATTTGAAGAAGACCTTCTCGTGGCCAGGGATGAAGAAAGAAACAACTGAGTTTGTGGCTCGTTGTTTGACATGTCAGTGAGTTAAGGGGGAGCAGCGACGACCAGAAGGTAAGATTCAGTCTCTTGAGGTAATTGAGTGGAAGTGGGAGTCCATTTCTATGGATTTTATCGTGGGTTTGCCGAGGAGTCAACAGGATAATAACATGATATGGGGTTATAATTGATCTTTTGACCAAGTCAGCTAGCTTTGGCGTATAGGAAGCATGTGGTTCGTTTGTAAGGGGTGCCTAAGGATATAGTGTCAGATAGGGATGCGAGATTCATATCACGGTTTTGGAAAGAGTTGCGGGAGATGATGGGAACTACTTTGAAGATGAGTACTACATTTCATCCTGCGACAGATGGCCAGACGGAGAGGACCATCAAGAATTTGGAGGATATGTTGCGAGCTTGTGTTATGGATTTTGGTGGTAGCTGGGAAGAGAGGTTGGACCTGATTGAGTATTCTTACAACAACAGCTATCACACGAGTATTGGCATGGCACCGTTTGAGGCTTTGTATGAGAGGAGATGTAGGAGTCCGATTTGCTGGGATGATATAGCTGAGGCAGTTGTTTTGGGACCACAGATGGTAAATGAGATGGTGGAACAGGTTAAGCTGATCAGACAAAAGATGAAAACGGCCCAGGATCGACAAAAGAGTTATGCAGATTTACATCGTCGTGACATAGAGTTTCAGGTTGGGGACAAGGTTATTTTGAATGTGTCTCCTATGCATGGGTTCATGAGATTTGGTAAGAAAGGGAAACTGAGCCAGAAGTTTTTCGGACCATATGAGATTTTGGATCGTGTGGGTGAGGTTGCTTACCGGTTAGCTTTACCAGCTGCTTTGGATAGAGTGCATAATGTGTTTCATATATCTCAGCTGCGGAAGTATGTAAGTGATCCTTCACATGTGTTATAGGTAGAGAACATCGAGCTGGATGAGTCATTGTCTTATCTTGAGGTGCCAAAACAGATTCTTGATCGCAAGGTTAGGAAAACTAGACATGGGGAAACAATGTTGCTTAAGGTTCTTTGGTCTAACCATGAGGTCGAGGAGGCTACTTGGAAGGCGGAGGAGGCTATGAGGGAGTGGTATCCGTCTCTTTTTGATCAGGTATGTGTGGTTATGGGGACGTAACCATGTTTCTTTTAGGGGGGTAGGAGATGTCGGATAGAGTTTCTGTATGTTTTATGTTGGTTTTAGTACAATTAGTAGTTGCTTCGAGTCGGTTTGAGTGTTGGTTGGGAGTTTGTTTTGAGTTTTTGCTTTGTTGTTGTGTCGGAGTGGAGATAGCGTGTTTTGTTTTTGTCTATGGGTTGAACTTCGGGGACGAAGTTCTTTTTAAGGAGGGAAGACTGTAATACTACAGTTTTATGTGTCTTTGGGTACTCTATCGAGTGGGACTTACTCTGTCGAGTAAGTAGCTTTTTACGCAAAACAGTAGTGTGCCTGTAGGGTACTCGATCGAGTAAGTCACTTGCTCGATCGAGTAAGTGTGTTTTACGGGTTTGTTTGGACGGGTTTTGTTAATAACGCGAGATTAATATAAAAGCTTCCATCATTATTTATTAAACACTTTTTCAACATTCTTAAACCTTTCAAAGAGATTAGAAGTTACGTTATTCGCATCTCTCACGTTATTGGCAAATCCCAAGGCTAGTTTTGTCGGATCATCTCGTTCTTTACGCCGTTGTGATCGTCGTGTCAAGGGTAAGTTCCTTGTATAACTTTTTTAGCATTTTATTGAGTTTCATTAAAACCCTAATTGGGTAATGTTGGGGGTTTTGGGTGTTTTGTAGTATTGGTGGTAATTGTATGTGTACATGTTATAGGAGGAGGATTCGTAGAGGAGAAATTCTGATTAGCTGCTAGATCGTCTGTGATGATTGCTATTCCAGGTAGGGTTTCCCTACTCAGTATTGGTTATATAGTGTTGTTGGTGATTGTTGTTGTTGTTGTTTGATTATTGTATTGGAATTGATTTTTGGTAATTGTTGATTGTGTAAGGTGATTGTTGTATAGCTGTCTGTGACCTTCGAGGTGCGTCCCTGGCTGAGTGGAGTCACTTGCAGGAGTGGCTTCACGCCTTTGATTCCCCTTCTGTGGAATCTGCGACAGAAGGGATGTGCACATTAAGGAACTTGGGTTTATCGCTCGGATGAGATGAGCGGGGTTTAGGTGGGAACGGCTGCGGTCCCCCACTGGCGGTGTGGAATACCTGTTGCGATGGGTATTCTGGCAGGAATACACACTTTAGTGTGTAGTCAGGTGTGTGGCGATGTGACGGAGTTTAGGATTGTTTGACTTGTAATATTTTTTTGTTGCAGCTGTATGTTCTATGTAATCAGTACTGACCCCGTTTAAATGTTTTACAAACTGTGGTGATCCATTCGGGGATGGTGAGCCGTTTTTGAGCAGGTATGAGTTGATGCGCATGGGATAGCTGGGTTGAGTCATCACGATACTGTTTTAGAAGTCTTCCATTGTGTCGAACATTTTCTTATTTCATTTAGTCGTTTGATAGTTTTGAGAACCTTTGTATTTTGATTTATTAGTTTCGGAGTTGGTTGTATTTCTTTTAACTTTATTATTATTTAAGTACGTTTTGTTATTGTCCATTTGATTATCATTGTCCCGGATAACCGAGATGGTAGCACTTCCATGCCTTAAGTGGTCCTGGTAAGGCACTTGGAGTATGGAGGTATTACACCTAATACCAAGTACCACCCGAATTTGTCTTACAAAAGCGCTAATATGCTAAATCCTCAACCCCAAAATACTTTTGTGTCCCAACAACCACAAAATAATTTTGTGCCTGAGCAAAGCAATAACAAATTACCTTCATTCTCCAACAACAAAAGTTCAATTACCTACCGGGCTATCAAAATCAAAATCAAAGCCTAAATCAAAATGAAAGGCCACAACAAAAAACATTCAACAAAACTTCCAACCAACTCAAGGTCAATCATCAGATTCTCAACAAAATGACCCGGGGGGTGGGGGGGGGGGGGGGGAACTTGATGCTTTGATGATGCAAATGGCTTAGACCCAATCCAAAATATTGGTTTAAATGCAAAGAGTGATCAAGATCACAATGCCGCCATAAAAATTCTAGATAATCGAACATCAACTAGCCGCCACTAGCTCTCAAAGGAAGACAAGTCAACTACCACCACAAGGGGAGACACCACGTGATACCGTTATTTCTATTACCTTGAGAAGTGGTACCAAGTATGATGAGCCCCTTATGCCCAAATAAAGTGAGAAGGTACTTGTTGAAATGGAGGTTTCTCCTATCTCCAAGAAAATTGATGTTATTCCAAAAAAGGTTTTTTAACCTATTGTTATCGAGGAGGGGAAAGATGTGGAGAATGCTCCTGCAAACAAAGATGTTGAAGTCAAAGTTCCGGAAAAAGTCAAAGTGCCTTTCCCTCATCGATTGGCCAAATATCAAAAGGAGACTTAATTCGGTAAGTTCATGGAAGTGGTGAAAAATTTACAGGTAACCGTTCCTTTTACCGAATTAATCACACAAATTCCATCATACACTAAGTTCATGAAAGTCATTTTAACTAAGAAGAGGACTTTTGATGATGTTGAAACTATCGCATTCACCGCCGAGTGTAGTGCTCTTTTGCAAAATAAATCCCCTCATAAGTTAAAAGATCCCGGTAGCTTTTCTAATCCATGCACCATTAGAACCTATACTATTGACAAAACTTTATGTGATTTAGGTGCTTGATGAGTCATAATTATATACATATTTATGCCTCCCCTTAGTTACTTTTGATACGGTTTTCGTGCTACTTTATATTAATTACATGCCTTTTATGCTAGAATGTCGATACTTCCGTTATTCGGGGTTTAAGGCAGGAATGATGCATTTATGGAGCAAAGGAATGAAATGAGCACTGCGGAGTGGGCATGAAGGAATACACGGAGCATGGCACGGGAATCTATAAGAATAAAAGAAGAGAAGTGAAGAAGACAACATGAAGAAAAGAGCCGAAATAGGAAAGATACTCGATCAAAACCAAGTGAACTTGAGCAACTGGGAATGTACTCGATCGAGTGCACCCAGGCTCGATCGAGTACACATCAATCTGAGAGTTTTTCTGCAATTTCCTTAAGTTAGTTATACTTTACTATAAATACCCAATTCGTACCCTACACATATTTATGTTTTATTCTACCTAGCTACGTATAATTTACCCTAGCAAACTCTCTAAAAACTCTTAGATTAGTTCTATTATTATTTTTTTGGATCTAAGCATTCCTCTATTACGGTACTCTTTAATCTCTCATTAGTTATTAATTCAAGTTCCTGTTTATACAAATTTTTCATCGTTCATCTTATTATGTCTTTAATTATGCCTTTCATTCATCTTATTGTTGTTATTCCCTATAGTATACGTTGTTAGAAGGGAAATTAATTAATGAATTGATAGTTAAATTGCTTATTCGTTGTTGTTCAGTTTATTGTTCTTCATCTAGTTAGTTAATTACTGGCCAGGGTTAACTGACTAATATAGTGAATTGAGACATTCACCGACTGGGTTAGAATCAATATAGACTGCGATAACTGAATAGAGATAATATAATGATAGCGACCACATCTTAAATTAGATCTAAAGGGAATATTGAATCTACCGATCATATAACCTTAAATAACATAATTAGCTCTGTTAATGAATTAAATCTGACCCCCGGATAACTACCTAGTGAACTTGATCCCAAGACTCTTTAATATTACTGAATTTGTCTTATTTACATTAGTGCAATTAGTCTTAACAAACATCCTTCAAGAAATTGGTTAACCTTAAGACGGACTTAAATATTAGCAAATAGAATAATTAACTCGCCTCCCTGTGGATTCGACCCTTTCTTGCCACTAGCTACCAATTAATAGTAATTTAGGATTTATTTTGATAGACCAACGACTGAAAACAAACTTATCAGTGCTAGTGTGAGTGTGATGTCACATTCTATTTGTGATAAGCTAAACACGGGAGTCTTGAAATGTACTATTGTAACCTTGCAAATGGCGGATCATTCTATAAAACGCCCTTTGGGATTTTTGGAGGATGTTCCGGTCAAAGTTGGTAAATTTTTCATTCCGGTTTATTTTATCGTTCTTGACATGGCCGAAGATGCACAAATCCCAATCATTTTGGGAAGAACCTTTTTACATACCGCGGGTGCGGTGATTGATGTCAAGAATGGTCAGTTAACCTTGAAAGTTGGTGACAATAAGGTCACATATAACTTGAATAGTGTCATGAAAAGTCCAATGCTTGAAGAGTCTTGTTGTTCTATTGACGTTTTTGATATTGTTGATGTTGTTATAGAAGACTCTATTCCTCGATCTTTAGCTAAAGATCTCTTGGAGGCACTCTTGTTATTGGAATCATTTGCAGGTGATGATGAGATTGGATGTGAGGAAGTGGATGCCTTGGAGGCTGAATTGGATGGAGAAGAGCTATCATTGGAGGAAAGCTCACAATATATAGGTTTGATTTCTACTCCTCAAGACCCTGAGGTACAAAAACCCGAACTTAAACCCCTCTCCTCTAATTTGAAATATGCTTTTCTAGATGAGTTTGAAATGTGTCCGGTCATTGTTAGTGCTCATTTGAGTTAGAGTCAATTGACTTCTTTGCTTCAAGTTTTAAGAACTCATAAGAAAACCATTGGTTATGAACTTGATGATTTGAAGGGCATAAGCCCGGATTTTTTGCATGCATAGAACTTACCTTGAAGAATATCATTAACCATGTGTCCAAGGTCAAAGACGATTAAATCCGAACATGCAAGAAGTCGTTAAAAAGGAGGTCATTAAATTGTTGGATGCGAGAATTACTTATGCAATTTACGACTCTAAATGGGTTAGTCCAGTCTAAATGGTTCTTAAGAAAGGGGAACCACTGTTGGGAAATGTGTCCTCAACAATAGTGCGATCACATGATTTAAATATCATTATTAAATCTCATTTCAAGAATACGGAAGGGATGATACATTACATATATAGTCAACTGGTCCACACATATCGGTAATGATTGGCTGGCTAGAGTTTGACATTACTGTCGTGCGACGGTGGTGATCAGTTGATCCCTTGAGGTCACACCTAAAGGACGATTCCCTTAATTGAAAAGGTTAATTAGTTGTATACCGATACAGATTAATTAATTCCTTAAAATTGAACAATTTGATTTGTGAGAGAGAATATTGATATCTTATTATAATGAGATTAAATAAGATTTATTTTAGTAATAAAATGCTTTGTTGCTAAAATTATTTATTGTTTGAGAAACAATAAAGATAAGAATGAATGGTTAATTATAATTACAAGAAGTTGTGAATTATAACTATATGACCCATTTTATTTATGTGATCAAGTATCACTAGTCAATTTGTTGTATGAAATTTAATTAATTCATGAAATGATATTTATGTGATAAATATGCATTAAATTAATTAATAACATGTATCATACTACATGTGACATATTGTGTGACAAATGACAAATTGACAAAATAAAATGGTAGTCCATTTTAAGTACATGGACCGAAAAATGGAGGGTGTGTTAGTGGGTTTTGGTTGTTTTATTTTATTTGATAAAATAAACATAATGATGCCTACCTACTACTAGTCTTACACATCTTACACACCTACTATTTTTGAAAAGAGTAAAAGAAAATGAAATGATGCCATTTAGGCTCCCAAAACCGTGAGACTCCATCTAAATTGATGGGAGTTGGTTCTTTTCTTTTTCTTACACACTACCATTCAATACACATGCAAAATGTTCATGTATCCTCTCTTCTCTCTCTTTTATCTTCATCAAAAAGATGAGATTTAATCTAAATTGTTCATATAAGATTACTAAAATTATCAAAGTAATATATGAGTATTAGTAATCAAATTTAAGGTAAACCACAATATAAACATCTAGTGCATGTTAGTTTGTGGGATTAAGGGATTGTCTTGGGTGCTACTAATTGGAGAATCTCTACTTTGGGATTTTTATATGTTCATCCATTAAAGGAAAGCTCAAGAACAAGTGAGTAGGAGGACTCACTTGTGCCCATAAATCCGAAAATCACATGGTGAGATATAGATTTTTCCATCTCTTTAATTAATGTTTGCATGCATAAAATCCATATTTAATTTTATGACAAATTAAATAAAATCACATATATGAATATGTATGTATATAGATCTACTTTTCCTTCAATTGGTATCAGAGCCACGGTTGTTTGCATGCAAATTGGTTAAAAGTTTTTCCAAGTTATAAGAATAACAAATAAAACTTGTAAAATTTGTGTTATTATGAGATATCACTAAATTAATCCATGCATGTTAATATTTATGGTCCTAAAATGTTTTAGGATATTTTGGTTAATTTTACGGATTTTTATTGTTCATATTTCTCTATAATGACATTTAAATGTGATTTTATGAGTAAAAATGTCATTTTTGGTCGAAAATTAGCTATACTTCGAATTTTAAGTTGGTTTTTGGATATGTTGTTACATATATTATTTTGAGATAACCTGTAAATTTTCATAATTTTTGGACTAGTTATGCTCGAAAAATGAATTTCTCATTATTAAATTCGGATTTAAGTGAAAAATAGGTTAATATGAGTTAAATTTCGAATCTGGTCATAGAAAATTAATATGTTGTCACATGCAATTTTACAAGATGTATGTAAAATAATTGGCTATAAAAAAGTCTTTTTGCATGATTTATGAATTTTTGAAGAAAAATAGCATAAATAGTGACATTATTAGTGAAAATTAATAAAACATAATCTATGACTTAGGAAAAACGTGTAATGTTGCATTTTATTTTTTTTTTCAGATCTAAAATTGAAAAGTTAATGAAAATAATTTTTCCATGTTTTTTATGATTATTTTATTAAGATCGATAAACCGCAACATTGTTTTTCCCCGAAAATTTTCGAAATTTTTAACCTAAGATTTTGAACATTATGAGTGTCATGGAATTTTTCCAGAATGTTCATGAATTTAAATTTCAAATTTTGAATTTATTTGAAATTTTTGGATTTATTTGAAGTTTAATAGCTTATTTTTGTAATTTTTGTCCATTTATGAACAATTTTGTAAATAAAAGTTAATTATGGTCAAATTATTAGTGAAGACTATATTTTGAGTCCTAAGAGGTTAGGGTAATTAACTTATGCATAAATATGAGTTTATGTATTTTTGTGATTATAAAATGTTGAAATCACGCAAATCCGTAAAAACCGAGTAATATACGATATTGGCTAATTAAAGGCGATTTAGCATAAAATTGAGCATGTTCATACATATTATAATGCTGCATTTTCTTTATGATTGTCATAACTTTTAATTTATGTAATTTTTGAATTATGTAATTTTACTTAGTATGGCCTTAGATTTTAATTGGTATTTCCCGAAATGTATGGGAATATCGATTCGGTTGTATTTTTTATTGTGATCTCGTATCACCGTTTTGTAATTTAATATATTTATTTTATTTTAGTTACAAATGTATAATAGGAAATTATGTAATTTGTTATGTAATTTTATTCATTCCGGAGTTCCAAAAGACGGATTTCTTCAAGAATGGCGATACATAAAGACGGTGTTACCTCGAGATGCGTGCCACAACCGAAGTTCAAGGGACCAATGGAGTTGGTTTCCGAATTTGTAATAGATAAATAGTTTTCTATTTTAGGAAAGGCCATACTAGGATTTATTTATTTTTATGCTTGCATTTTATTTATATGTCACATGCATCACTAAATCGCCATAACTAAACATGCATTGTCATTTTATCGAGTTTATCGACCGTGTCAATTAGAATTATCGTAGTTCACCGCTTTAGTTCACTTAAAACGTGATAGATAATAAATTGACATGACCTCTCGCTAAAATAAACAATTGAGACATAGCCTTACCAAATAGTAGAAACCATGAAAACCTATTTCGTGAGGGAGTGCACTCGGCTACCCCGGGGTACAAACCTTGTTACGTAGGGGAAGTGGGTGATAAATGTTAATCCACCGAATTCATGTTGATGAGGGTTTCATCGGCTACCCCGTGCCTAAGTTAATGTGGGTTTGGATAATGGACACATTTATTCGAAATTTGGATTGAACTCAACAAAAGTAATTGATAAGGGTTTCATCGGCTACCCCGTGCCCTTGTTGATGTGTTTTGGGCTATAGATAAATATTAGAGTAATTTTATCGACCAAGAGTTCTAAAAGTAGAATCGATTAAAGAGTTAATCCACCGAGTTATATTGATAAGGGTTTCATCGGCTACCCCGTGCCCAAGTTAATATGAATTTGGATCTTGGAATCATTTATCATAGTTGGGTAGAGGTCACTATGTAAATGCTTTACTTGTTATTTACAAGTATTTATAAAACGATAAATGTTAAGTTTTCCACTATTCCGTTTTATATTGTTCTATTTCTTTACCACAATTCATATACGATATTATTTCGTTTTTGATT
Organism: Silene latifolia; assembly: GCF_048544455.1. Classification (NCBI taxonomy): domain Eukaryota; kingdom Viridiplantae; phylum Streptophyta; class Magnoliopsida; order Caryophyllales; family Caryophyllaceae; genus Silene; species Silene latifolia. The sequence continues at coordinate 56,970,332 of NC_133536.1, forward strand.
CAAATCTCCATTAAAACATCGTAACTAAAGACAAATATGAATTTGCTTCTAAAACCTCATATTGAACCATTGCTAAGGATCTCTTGTAAAGAGTATAGATTAAAGTTATTCATTATCAAACAGGTTTTTGATTCTTGACTAACACATCTACTTACAATGGATTATTTTTCATGTACTTAAATGAATTAAGTACCTTGAAGCGATAAATTATTTTGGTAACTAGATTTGTTGGAAATCAAAATTGACCAAAATAACGCAACCACTTCAGTGAAAGTTTTAAGACTAAAACGAACAAATGAAGAGTAATCTTCATAAATTCAATTTTGCTTCTCAAAGCAAAGACTCATTGAAATGAGTGGGAGCATTCTCTTAAACCGTTAAGATGAGGACGAGGTTCAAGAAGTAATGGAATTGATACATGGTAATGTTAAAGGTAAAGTTGTTGAGAATGACGATACTAAACCTATCAATCCCGACCGATAAAGTTTCCATTGTCTTAAAATGTTGGACACGAGAAAGGAAACTACCCCAAATTATTGAAGAATCAACAAGTTAGTTGTGGGACATCTAATGGGACATTCTTCTTTAAAATGTTTATTTGATTAAACATAAATTTTGCTAGTACTACTTCGTCAATATTAGAAACCAATGGAGGTTTTCATCATTATGTTTGATACATAGGATGATTAGAATATGACAACTAGCAACAATGAAGTCGAGAGAAAGAGTCATTGTGTACTAAATCTAGTTTTTGGGTTTAGAGTTATACTTAATTGTGACTATTAAGTACATAAACTCTAAATGAGAATATAAACTTGTTAAGATACAAAAGAGGTTTCACTTTTGTGACCCTATACACCACGATTTGATGTATGGCTAGCCCATTATCAAGGTGATTATATTCTAAACCAAACTAGAATAATATATCATGAAGATGATGTAAGACTCAAATTGGTAACCCAAGATTAAACCTTAAATTTTGGAATGATGAACGCAAAGAGTTATCGAGTACTCTTGAAACCATTAGATTGTTAATGGTATATGCGTATCTTGTATTCAAAGCAAGATGTCTCGTGCCTTTTGGTTGAAAAGGAGATCGAGGTTGTAAATCATCGATCCAAAATAGGTTGATCATTTTCTTTTACCAACGATTTAAGTTGACGCTAATATGTTCACTTAATAAGGTAAAAGGAGAAATCTTTGAAGAATTTCAAAGAGTTCAAGGAATCACGATTTAGTCGTGATGGGATTATCAAAGTGAAGACTTTTATATAAGCCAAAGGAAATGTGATATAGTATCACAAGTAAATCTCTCTTAGCACGCATTATGGAATAATGTGTGATTAGATAAGAAATCAAACGCTATTCAATATGGTTTGGATTTCAATCAAGTTACTTTGAGTTACTTGATCCTTTTGGGGATTTTATCATTTTTGTCTAAATTATTTTTCCACTAAATCGAATCATATGAGATATGAAATGGTAAGGGTACCATGGTTGTAAGTTTTCACAAAGAAACAAATGCTCATTTTTCCCTCTTCAATTAACACGAGTACGACGGGTTTTGCGGCTCATGAAGCTGTCTTTCTAAAATACAAGTTTATTTTAGAAGACAGAGTGGGAGAAATTATTCAAGAGCCACAAAGAATGCCACAGAGAATGTTATGTCACAAGAAACTGGTCTTTCTTGGCTACATGAGACGTTTTGTGTAAGACATTGTTTCTTGCAAACCTAGGAGGTTAAATTCGTCACTTGTTAAAAATGATGAATTCATGCTACTTTTAAGAAAGTAAAGAGCTTATAACTTACAAAAGAAATTGTTTGATTCAAGTTGATTACTTCTAGAAAGTAATGGACATATGACTTACATAAGAGTGTTTAAAGTCACAACTCAATACAAGGCTTAGAGCCACGAAAATCCGAAACAAAAAGGCTTGATTAGTGACAAAGAGTTTTGCACTAATAAAGAGATATTTCAAAGCAAGATTGGTTGCAAAGGGATTTGCACTAATTGAAATGCTTAAGTCTATTTGGATCTTCTTAGGGATTGTGTTTCATTATGAAGTTATGAAATACGTAGCAAGTGAATCTAAAACCCACTTCTTCAAAAGAAGGAATGTATTCAATACATGTCATGAGTTTTGTAGATTCTTTCAATCCTAAGATAATGTGAAACTTAAGAGAGAATCTTAAATAGGACATCAATGAGTTGGAGTCAACATTTTGATCATGTGATAAAACTTTTCTCGATAAGTCGAGAAGTTGTGTTTATACATGGAGTTTAGTGGGAGTTACGGAAATTTTAATTAGTCCGATATGTGGATGACATATTGATCATTGCGAATGATTTAAGACTTTTGGAGTATTATAATACATCTTGAATATCCGGATTTATGAAGATAAATCCACATGATATTAGGGTCAGTAAGAAGTCTTATGTTGATAAGATTCATGACTAGTTCAATTAAATTGAACATATTTGATTGATTTCATTTGCTTCCGCTGCCGAATCAATTAAAAAGAAATGATGTATAACACTTCATATGCTTTGAGTATGATGAATTGTTTTCAAAAATCGAATTTAAGTAATCTTTACCAAGTAAGCTGGAAAGATTACCCTTAAGTGCTTGCAGAAGCATTAAGGAAGTAAAGCAAAGTGTTTATGATGCAATATTGTGTAAGGGTGTTACACAAGTGACAATTGACAATTGAGATTGCGCATGGTTTCCGACAAAACCATAATCAAAACACATTAGGATGGTTAAGATACCATTGTGGCAATGTTAATTAAGAAGTAGATTTTCTAGAATCGTTCTAGGCAATAAAGAACAATGAGAGATATTTATAATGGAAATTGAGTACACTTGCGATCATGAGATGTGCAAGAAGGATGAGTCCCGCACACTGTGAAAACAGTGGGAGCTATTCTTAGGCTAGAGGGCCTATGTCTTGATTGGATCTCGACACGTACTCAGAAAGTTTTGTAATGCAAATGTATACATTACAAAGGAAAACGAGTATGTAGTGAGGTTGAGTAAGGTACAAGAAGTTGATAAAACCTACTAACCAAAGCCTTCTCAAAGGCTAAACATGATGAGTCATGTCATTTCAATTGAATTGAAATGAACAATCACAGACAAGATCAAATTAGATTATAGAATATGAAATAGTAATCAAGCATTGACTATTCATATGTGATAATCACATTTGTCGTTCGAGTTTTATTTTTAAAACTCTTTTATTATACTTTGTTACATCCAAACGGGTTGTAGAGACAATTGAACCCCGTTAAAGTGAACACGGATTAGCATTGTATTTGCCCATAGTCACTTGTATGAGGTGACGTCTCGAAGTGACTAGAGTGTGAGGCGATTGATGGCAAGTTCAAGTGCCATACAGTCATGTGAGATGACTAGTCGATCACATAGGCAGACTGTTAGGAACACTTTGTCGGGCAGTGACCGCTTATAGAGTTCTGGCAAATTTATAAAGCCTGGTCGTGGCGAGAGCTACTATAGTATTCTAATGAGTCGATTCTTTTGACTAAAGACTATTCGCCTAAGATGGCACGAGTTTGAGATTAACTTTGATTTGTGTTACTACGACCTTCGTAAATGGGGTCAAATGGGCATATTTTGGGTTATGATGGTGTGGCTAGTCGAAGGGAATAAGTGCGATAGGAATTGTCCACCCCCTTGTCGGGGTTAAAACAATATCTCAGGGCCACTCGAGGAGAGATGAAGCGGAAATGCGTGGCCACGCTCGGAAGGTATCCATGGTGGATAAATTCCGGTCAATCGATTATTCTCCGGATCGAGGAAACCACTCTCGATATGATCACTTGCAAGTACGACCGAAAGACACCTTGCATTGAGTGGGAGATAGTAATAGGACAAGAGAATTGGTGACGCACACTTGTCGAGGACAAGTGGGAGATTGTTGGGAAATGTGTCCTCAACAATAGTGCGATCACATGATTTAAATATCATTATTAAATCTCATTTCAAGAATACGGAAGGGATGATACATTACATATATAGTCAACTGGTCCACACATATCGGTAATGATTGGTTGACTAGAGTTTGACATTTCTGTCGTGCGACGGTGGTGATCGATTGATCCTTGAGGTCACACCTAAAGGACGATTCCCTTAATTGAAAAGGTTAATTAGATGTATACCGATACAGATTAATTAATTCCTTAAAATTGAACAATTTGATTTGTGAGAGAGAATATTGATATCTTATTATAATGAGATTAAATAAGATTTATTTTAGTAATAAAATGCTTTGTTGCTAAAATTATTTATTGTTTGAGAAACAATAAAGATAAGAATGAATGGTTAATTATAATTACAAGAAGTTGTGAATTATAACTATATGACCCATTTTATTTATGTGATCAAGTATCACTAGTCAATTTGTTGTATGAAATTTAATTAATTCATGAAATGATATTTATGTGATAAATATGCATTAAATTAATTAATAACATGTATCATACTACATGTGACATATTGTGTGACAAATGACAAATTGACAAAATAAAATGGTAGTCCATTTTAAGTACATGGACCGAAAAATGGAGGGTGTGTTAGTGGGTTTTGGTTGTTTTATTTTGTTTGATTAAATAAACATAATGATGCCTACCTACTACTAGTCTTACACATCTTACACACCTACTATTTTTGAAAAGAGTAAAAGAAAATGAAATGATGCCATTTAGGCTCCCAAAACCGTGAGACTCCATCTAAATTGATGGGAGTTGGTTCTTTTCTTTTTCTTACACACTACCATTCAATACACATGCAAAATGTTCATGTATCCTCTCTTCTCTCTCTTTTATCTTCATCAAAAAGATGAGATTTAATCTAAATTGTTCATATAAGATTACTAAAATTATCAAAGTAATATATGAGTATTAGTAATCAAATTTAAGGTAAACCACAATATAAACATCTAGTGCATGTTAGTTTGTGGGATTAAGGGATTGTCTTGGGTGCTACTTATTGGAGAATCTCTACTTTGGGATTTTTATATGTTCATCCATTAAAGGAAAGCTCAAGAACAAGTGAGTAGGAGGACTCACTTGTGCCCATAAATCCGAAAATCACATGGTGAGATATAGATTTTTCCATCTCTTTAATTAATGTTTGCATGCATAAAATCCATATTTAATTTTATGACAAATTAAATAAAATCACATATATGAATATGTATGTATATAGATCTACTTTTCCTTCAACCACCGTAGTCAGAAATGATAAAAATGAACTCATTCCCACTAGAATTGTGACGAGATGGCGCATTTGTATTGACTATAAGAGGTTAAATTTTGCCACCAAGAAAGACCATTACCTATTACCCTTTATTGACCAAATGTTGGAGAGATTGGCATGTCACAAGTACTTTTGTTACTTAGATGCTTACTCTGGGTTCTTTGAAATACTCAATCACCCAGATGACCAAGGGAAGATCACATTTACATGTTCCTATGGTACCTTCGCCTATCGTAGGTTGCCTTTTAGTCTTTGTAATGCCCCCGCTACCTTCTAACATTGATTGATAAGCATCTTTTCTGATTGAATCTATCATGGAGGTGTTTATGGATGATTTTAGTGTTTAGGGTTTTTCATTTGATGTATGTTTGGCTAACTTGACTAAAGTTTTAAAGCGTTAGGAAGAAGTTGACTTAGTATTGAACTGGGAGAAGTGCGACTTCATGGTGAATGAAGGAGTGGTGCTTGGCCATATTGTTTCCGAAAGAGGAATTCAAGTGGAGCGTGTTAAGGTCCAAGTTATTGAACAACTACCCCCACCGGTAAATGTCAAAAGTGTAAGAAGTTTCTTAGGCCATGCGGGATTTTATCGCCGTTTCATCAAAGATTTTTCTAAGATTGCCAAACCCCTTACGAAGCTTCTTTTAAAAGATGCTCCATTTCTGTTTACTAATGATTGTCTTTAGTCTTTTAATAGGATCAAGAAGGCTTTGATTTCCGCACCTATCATCCAATCACCGGATTGGAACTTTAAATTAAAAAGTGATTATGACGGATATTGTTTTGACTTTTTGTAATTTTAAGGCGAGTTCACGACATTCAGTATTTTTTAAAGTGCAACTTTAGTGTTTTACTAGTGTAACTTTAATACTAAATAGTTTAAATTTAAACTGAAAAGTGATTATGAGGGATATTTCTACTATTTGTAATTTTAAGACAAGTTTACGACATTTCTGTAATTTTTATTAGAGTGCAATATTAGTGTTTTACGAGTGTAACTTTACTATTAAATAGTGTAACTGTAGTCCAAAATAATATAACATTAGTCCAAAATTGTGTAACTTTAGCAAAATCGTGTAACTTTAGTCCAAATTTAAAATCAGATCTGAAACCAACACAATAACAAGACGAGATTGAAGTTGCATATAATGTCATTTAAATTGCACATATTGCCATTGAAGTTACACATAATGTGTAATAAAGTTGAACATAATGAGCATTGAAGTTGTACATAATGGACATTTAAGTTGCACATAATGCATTGAAGTTACATATAATGTTCAGACATTGAAGTTACACATAATATTTAATAAAGTTGCACATAATAAACATTGAAGTTGCACGAATTGGGCATTAAAGTTGCACAAAATTTCATTGAAGTTATACTTAATGTATAATAAAGTTGCACATAATGGGCATCGAAATTGCACATAATGACATTGAAGTTACACATAATGTGAAACTTTAGTTGTATTCACAAATAGATCTGAAAAATTAAATAATAAGACAAATTTAGATCTGAAAAATTATTATATCTAAAAAAAAATATATAATTAGACGAATTTACAAGACGAGATTTGAGAAAGTATATACTAAGAAGAGATTTGAAATACGAAATCTAAATTTACACATAATGGCCAATTGAAGTTACACATAATGTCACTGAAGTTATATGTTTAAATACTAAATCTGAAAACTTTATATAACAAGACGAGATTTTACAAAAATATAAAACAAGACGGTTTATAAAACAAGACGATAGATATCAACAACCCCGCCATCAATGACAACCACTACCACCATCCATATTAAAAAAAATCGAAACTTAATATATATATATATATATATATATATATATATATATATAGAAATGAGATCTAATGAGTCCACCAAAATTCCTTGAGTCCATAAGTCCTCTTTAGGGCCATTGAGAAGATGAGATGAAAGGCTGAGATTGAAAGGGAAAAGTAGGAGATTAATGCTAAAAGGAGAGAATTGATGCTAATTAATCACTTTCCCTCACTACCATCATTAATCAAGCCCCTAATTTCACTATATAAGCCTTCTTTTTCCACTCACTTCTCTCCTATCACACAAATATCATTCCTCCATCTCTCTAAAAACCAAAAAAACCAATAAACCCAAAAAATAAATCCCTTCTCTCATCCTCACCCCCACCACCACCCCATCTACCCGGACCTCCCCCACCCGACTCCTCCCTCATGTCCGCCACCACGCACCACCAAAGTCCTCACCCGACTCCTCTCATCCTCACCCCCGACACACGAACGACCACCGCGCACCACCACTACCTGACACCAACCGACCGACCGACCAACTCCCTCCCTTTCTCCCTTTTTGTTCCGATCCGAGCCCCCGACAACAACCTCCCTCCCTCCCTCACCCGACTCCTCCCTCTAACCACGACCTCCAACCAGATCCGCAACCCGATACCCCCGACAACAACAACCCCATATCTGCTCCAGCCCAGCCCCGCCAATGCCATCACGACTCCGCTCCTCTCTCTGTCTCACCAACGCCGCCACAACAACCACCACCAACGCCAAAACGCTAGATCTGGTTGTTGTGTGTTTGTTGTCTATGGTTATGTGGTCGGACTCACTTGGAGCTTAATTTCGGTTACTTGTCGTTAGGAGCACCTAGATCAAAACAATATTTATATCTCCACAAACAACTCTACTATTAGTAAAGAGGTAAGTAAAGGTCGGATCCCAAGGGACGGGTATTGATGTAGGATTTTCGATTGCAAGTAGCGATGTCTAGGGGTGTCATGATTTGGGTTGAGATAAGAAGATCACTAAACTAAATAGCAATAAAAGTAAACAAGCAAGATGATTAAAAAGAGATGTAAACAATTGATTAAAAGCACTAGGGTGTCATGGGTTCATAGGGAATTCATGGGATTTGATCATACAAACATGTTTTCAACTAGATGCAAGCAATTATTGTTGTGATGGGATCGAGTTAGTGTATATCTTACAATCCCTAGGAAGGTTTGGGTCCCGGAGCCGAATCGATTAGATTGTACAACACCTACAAGTCGACTTAATCCTCCCTATCCAACAATATGCATGGTCTAATGAGACTCGAGTTGGTTTATGTCTTACAAGTCTCATTGAAAAGATAGGTGATGGGTAAAAAATGCAAGGATTCATAGACTCGCATTTCATCAAACATAACATGTGCATAAGTTGAAATCACAACAAGCAATCAAATTAATTATGAAAGCATATTAGATTAAGCATGAATCAATCCCCATGTTGGTTTCCCCTAATTCCTCATTAACCCTAGTTAAGGTGACTACTCACTCATTATCAAGTTTATCATGTTAACAATGTTGTCAATCATATTAACAAAGCAAAACACGATGAATAAATGAAGATAATTAACAATAATTAAAAAGGGATTAAGAGAATTAAACCTAATAATGATTCCAAAATAATAAGCAAAGAATAAAACAAGTACTTGATGAATGATTGGAAGGTTGTCAATCTCCCAATAATAACCCAAATAATCTTCAATTACCCAAAATAAAAAGATGAACAAAAGAGAAATTAAGGAAATGAGATTTGTATTAAGACTTGATTAGAAGTTGATTACAAGATTAAAGAGAGATTAGAATGATATAAACTACACTAAATATTGATAAGAAGATGATGTTTATCTAATTAGACTAATGGGGTATTTATAGTGGGGATTAGGTGCACAAAGTAGGGTTTACTAAGGGCTTAAATGACGATTAAGTCCTTGAGGAATCGCTCCTCTCAGAAAAGATGCGGGTCTCCTTTTAGCATGTCTTTCAAAAATATGCGCATCTTTCATGGAGCAAGAAGAGGACGTGTGGGCCTGTAACACAATCCGAGCGTCCAAGGGTCGGGACGAGCGGATTCTCAGGTGGCTGGACGAGCGGCCTGTTGGCTTGGACGCTCGGACTCTGTCAGTTTTGGACGGGCGGATTGGTGGTTTGGACGAGCGTCCTGGGGAGCTGCTGGACGGGCGTCCCGATGGTAAAGTCGCTCGGATCTTGTCCCAACTTCCCTTTTTCTTCTTTTCTTCTTCCTTCTTCCAACAATCCTCCGGGATCTTGTCGGAGATGCAAGGATTTCTTCATCATTTCCCATCTACTACATTATGTACAAAGGCCTTCTAGTCTTGTCTTTACTTTAATGCTTGGTCATTGAATTCAATCAATTTAGCTCTATTTTGCCATGAAAATGCAAGGTTTGCACTCCTTTCCTACCAAGGAAACAAAACCTCAAAGAATATGCAAAACGAAGGGCTAAAGATAGTAAATGACCCAAATATGCACTAAAAAGCATAGGAACGAGGCTAATTCGGGGACTAAATATGCTCAAATATTGGTCACATCAAATATCCCCAAACCGAACCTTTGCTCGTCCCGAGTAAAGAGGTGACAAAAACTAGGACCCTTATTTAAACTAACCTACTAACATAGCCGATATGAGACAATTAGCGGGTCTCACTCCGCCCCTTCAACTCACAACAAGACAACCATGAGGTAGGATGCCTTCTGGCAAGGCAAGGTGGGTCTTGCCAAAATGGCGACACGTCCAAGCATTAAAGCGCACAAAACAAGTAATGGATGCACCTACAAAATAATGGCCACTTTCCTCATCTAAGTGGCGGAAATTATCTAAAGGGGAAGCAATTCAAGGGTACACACTCCTTCATAGATATGATTTCTTCAAACTACTAAGCCTAGAAGGATACCAATAAATCACCTCCAAGTTGTGTCAAGCTAGGGTACCTTTGTCCTCAATCGTTAAATGCTTTTATCTAGAGTAGACTCCCTATGGTGTTAGAAACACTGGAGGATCGCGGAATTCTCCTTCTTGCCTAGACAAGAAGAAGGGTCGTCCCCTCTCTACCATGCACAAAAATGGATATGATGGATAAAGGGATCGATAGTATTTGAGTTTCATTTGGGAGTTTGCTTTTGTTGTTGTTTTCCCCCCAATTTCTTGTGGCATATAACTTTTGAGAACACTTTCTTTTTGCCATTTCTTTTGATGTTTGGCATTTCAATACTTGACAATTTTAACTTTTGCATTTTTTTGAACATTTTCAAAGTCACCCCATATGTAGGGAGGGTGCTTATTTTTGAAGCATAAGAGTCTATTTTTGCTCCTCTTTTCATTTGATGCAATTTGCAAACTTTTTCAACTTTCATTTCATTTCTTGAACTCAAATTTTTGAACAATTTTTGTGCCCATTCCCTTTGATGACAAAATATGGTAGAATATGGATGATTGGTGGTTGCATGGTTTCAAGGTTCACCTTGGAATAAACGGTAGCCAAGGAGTTATTACACCACAAGGTACTCTTGACTAGGCCTTAATCCATGGGTCAAAGGATATTAATATGACACATCCTAGGGTGTTTTACAAGTATTCTAACAAGCAAAGTCTTAAGAAGAAAGAACATCTACTAGGGCTTATATACACTTGTCAAGCTTCCCAAATAGACGGTTTCGCAAAATTTTTCTAATATGCCAACTACGGGCCATGATGCAACTAACATTTACACATCCTAATGCACATGCTTCTACAAACTAATATGCCATATAAACTAAATGCAAATCCGAGTTTCACATTGTTATACCGCATCAATCAAAATAAAGCCACATAGTCATTAACATAAAGAGGAAAAAAGAGATTGGAAAGATCATACCATGCGGTCTTCAATATCCTCATGTCTCGGATGTGGCGTAGTCAATCAATGTGAACAAGGATGAACAAACACAATATATACAATAATATATACAAGACTACACTACAAGGGAAATGAACTTGTTTTTGGGTTTTTCAATTTTTCAATGTTTTTGGATTTTCGGGAATTTTTGATTTTTTTTTTTAATTTTTGAATTAATTCAAGTTAGAATTTCCCATCCCCGCACTAGTATGAGCGTTGTCCTCAATGGCCAATACGATAGGAAATTATGCAAGTATGATGCATGATTTCTATACTAAATGCAAACTATTCTAAACTACACTACATGATGCATGTGTTTTTGTAATGGCAGAGAGCGTAATTTAAATTAGCTCCCAATGCATATGCATGGACTTCCCCAAACCAAAGTAGACATTATTTCTAATGTAAAGAAATTCGGGGTAGTTCATGCACATGGAATGCAATGCATGAAACTACAAATTGTCATTTTGGATTTTACAAAATGGGAACAATAAAAATGAACACTTTAATGAAGCCAAGGTGTTAGTCCTCCATGTTGCTAGGACTCCTCAAAATGATCAAGAAAAATTAAAACGAGAGTAGTATACAAACCATAGGGGAGGTGTAAGAATGTAGGAGCCTCCAAAGTTTGCTAATCTTCACCCATTGTATCATCATCATCATCATCTCTTGAGGCATCATCAACCTCCATAGATGTGGAATTATGTCCACTCTCACTTTCACTTGCTTGTTCTTCCTCACTTTCCTCTTCCTCTTCTTGAGCTTCTTCCTCTAGAACCTCTTCTTCTTCTGCTCCTTCTTGGTCACCACCCTCTTCAACAACCATCTCCTCTCCACCCGGTCTACCACCACTAGGAATGCTAGGAAAGAATACTTCCCTATCCGCCCAACTAGGCAAAGGACAAGATGGATCAAGAAGTCCTTGCATAGCTAGATGCAAGAGGGGCGGATATTGGGCCTTGTAAGCATCCACTCTATTATTGTAAGCTTGCTTGTGCATTTCCCTCATGAGTAGTGTCAAGTAATCATTTCCTACTTCGACATCTTTGGGTTTGAACTCATGATACTCAAAGGGGTAAGGTGGGGTAATAATGGAGGAGGAGGGCTCGACAATTTCGCCCCTTTGTTGTTGAATGATATACTCGGTCTCCTCAGAGAGTGGAAGAAGGTAGTTTGGTCGGTGAACATTCAATCGGCAAATCTTTGAAGGCAAGGTGAAGGATCTAGCTTCATTGGTTAACCACCCATATTTGTTGTCAAGAGAGTCATGCTTGACCCACTTAAACTTGTGAATCATGGTGTCCATATCAATGAGATGGCCTCCTTTAACCGCCACATAAGTGTTGTCTTTGTTGAAATTCGGGTTAAAGTGCTTGGCCAAATGGGTAACTAGTCCTCCATTGACAATAAAAGCGGTGCCCTCTTTACCACAATCGACATTAAGCCATCTTTCAACCAAAAGTCTTAGAGCAATATATGGCTTGGTAAATTCCCTTCCTATGTTCAAGGCCGACTCAAGAAGAACACAATCGAGTTTGGTAAGATGATTAGTGCCATTTCTTGCTATCAAAGTATTCCCAATGACCTTATGCCACACTTTAATGCCCGGATGATGGACTAATAGAGCACGACAATCATGAAAGCGCATGAATTTCTTTCCGGAAATTGCCTCCCAAAGAGGAGCAGGGTCATACTTGTCGGGGATCTTTGTATATTTCGGGGTATCGCTAAGGCCTAAAATCTTACTCAATTCGCCATAAGTGATGCGTCTATCAACATTTGCAAGACGAAACTCGATGTGGGTTCAAGTCTCCACCCTTGTGACTTTCAAGGAACTCAAAAATTCCAAGGTGAGGGAGGGGTATGTCAATTCTTTCATGGTAAACAATTTACCCAATCCCATAGACTCAAAGAAGGTTTTGGTTTGTTCAAGAACACCCAACTTTGTCAAAGAATCTTCACAAATAAATTTAGTAGGCATAATGGTCTTCTTAGCAAAGTGAATGAATTTCTCCCTATGAGAGTCGGAAGCGAAAATTACCTCTGGATAATCGGATAATTGAGCAATAAGCGGAGTTGTTGATGTTGTAGCTTCCATAAGGGGATCTTGTTGTTGTTGTTGAACCTCCAACCTTGCATTAGAAACTACCAAAGCCCTTGACAATTGTTTTTCTTGAAGAGCTAGTTGCCTTTTTGAAAGTGTCTTCTTTTGGGGTGCCTTGTTGCCTCCTTTAGTTCTAGCCATTCTTCTTTGCTTGATTACACCAAAGAAAGATTGAAATCTTCAATTTCTAAGGATGCCCAAATCGATTTAAGATGAAAGAATGTTGCTTTGTTTCCTTAAAAATCGACTCAAAAGTTGAAGATTTTGGTGTTTGAATCAATTGTTGTTTCAAAAAGAGTGATTAATTTTTGTTGTGAGGAAGTTTGGATTTGATTTTGTTGAATTTGGTTGAGGAAATTTGATATTTGATTTGATTTTTGTTGATGGAGAGGATGAGGGTTTTGGGGTTTTTTTTTTAGGTTTTGGGTAGTGTTTGAATGTAGAAGAAATTAGAATGAATGAGGGAAGAGGGTTTAAATGACCCGTTATGTTTGAAACAGCATGAGAAGACGAGCGGACCAGGGGTCGGGACGCTCGGATTCTTCGTGTTTTGTCTCAGGAAAAGACGCCACAGGACGAGCGTCTTTCGGCAAAGACGAGCGGATTCTTCAATGTGAGACGAGCGTCTTTCTGGACAGACGCTCGGATTCTGTTACAAGGAGAAATCTTAAAATGTTGCAGCAGAAAGACGAGCGTCTTTGTGGAAAGACAAGCGTCCAGAATCAGACGAGCGGATTCTCAATTGGGACGCTCGGATTCTATGTCAGACTAGATTGTTTAATTCTGCAGCTCTGCCAGATGAGCGGATTGTAACGTAGACGCTCAGATTCTCGCAAGACGAGCGGATTATCCAGTTGGCCGCTCGGATTATTCATGGACCACACGGATTCAGGTCCATCCATGGGTACTGCATAACCCGTATCATTTTCATTCTTCAATTCTCATGTTCTTCATTGTAGGGGCACTACAAAGGCATGGATAGCCTAGGCAATTTCTATCCCCACACTAAGGTAAAGCACTACACATCAATAAAATCATAAGTCCCTCCCTCACTTCTCTCAAAATGATGAGTATCTTGATCAAGGCATAAAAATATAAATCCAAAAATGACAAAAAATGCAATGTAAAAATTAAAATGCAAGTGAGGGAGTTAGGATATTTACAAATGGTGGTTTAGGGAGGACTCCACCAAACTCTCATCCAATGTGAGATGTCATGGGGGCATGTTCAAGGTGTTGTTGATGTTACTCAACACCTTGAAGAAGTAGTCAAAAGCTTGCTCATTATCATGATAAAGATCCTCAATAGACCTTTGCACTTGTTGTTCTTCTTGATGGTCTTGATTCATAGCATTACCAATATAGGGATTGAATATCCCTTCGAACTCATCGTCCCAAAGACCGCAAACTTCATCTACTTGATCACTAAAAATTTCTTGAGTTGATAGAGACAACTCTCCTTCTTTCTTTATTTGGCCAATGAGGCCATTCTCTTCATTGTTTGATTTGGGTGAGCTTTTCAAGCTCTCTTTATTGCTATTCCCTTGCTCATTGAACGGAGCATCATCAACTTTCTTTTTCCATTAGAATTCCGACTTCTTCCTTTCATCCTTCCGGCTATAGTGATCAACCATAAAGCATGGTTCATGCAATCGGGGAGCTTTCATAGTCTTGTCAAGATTGAAAGTTATGGTTTCATCCCCCACTTCTAGGGTAAGTTCTCCATGCTTCACATCTATCACCGCACCCGCGGTATGCAAGAAAGGTCTTCCTAGGATGATCGGAATATTGGAGTCTTCTTCCATGTCAACAATGACAAAGTCCACCGGGATGAAGAATTTGCCAATTCTCACGGGAACATCTTCCCATATCCCTAACGGTGTCTTCGTTGTTCTATCGGCCATTTGGAGTGTGATGTTGGTACATTTAAGTTTTCCCATCCCTAGCCTTTTACTAACCAAATACGGCATAACACTCACACTTGCTCCTAGATCACACAAATCCTTGTTGATCGTGGTGTCGCCAATGTTACACGGTATTGCGAAGCTACCCGGATCTTTGAGTTTCGGAGGTGAACTCCCTTGAAGGATGGCACTACTCACCTTAGTGAAGGCGATAGTCTCAAGCTTCCGGATTGACTTCTTTTTTGTAAGGATGTCCTTCATGTACTTTGCATAGGCCGGCACGTGATTGATTAATTCCGTGAAAGGAATCGAGACTTTTAAATTTTTCACAATTTCCATGAATTTTCCAAGTTGGTCATCAAACTTAGGCTTAGCTTGACGACTTGGGAATAGAAGTCTAGTCACAATGGGCTCCTTCTCCTTGGCCTTTTCTTCACTTTTCTTTGAAACTTCTTGATTTGTTGGTTCATCTTCCTTAGAGTTTTGCACAACTCCTTCTTTGTCACTAGCTTCCACAACTTCATCCTCAACTTGCTTCTTTGGCCCTTCATATCTTGTACCACTCCTCAAGTGAATGGCACTAACCGTTTCATGTCTTGAGGGATTACTTTGAGGTGGTAATTGCCCCTTTTGTCTTTGAGAGCTTGAAGATGCTAGTTGGGTCATTTAAGTTTCCAACATTTTTGTGTGGGCTAAGATGTTGTTGATGGTGATGTCTTTTGCTTGGCTATCTTTTTGCATTCGAGTGAAAAATTCCTGTTGATTCTTTTGCATTTGGAGGACCGCTTTTTGAACATCAAAACCTTGGTCATTTTGTTGATTGTATGGAGTTTGATTTGGGTAACCTTGGTTTTGGTTGTAAAAGGGTCTTTGATTTTGGTTTCTCATGGGAGGTGGGGTGTATGTTGGTTGAGGGTTTTGAACATTTTGGCTTTTGCATGAGAGATTTAGATGGAATTTGGTGTTTTCATTGTAATAGTTGGAATAAGGGATACCACTCTTGTATGCTTAAAAAGCATTCACTTGCTCACTTGTTCCCCTACATTCGCTTTGGTCATGTCCCAAAGTTCCACAATTCTCACATATCCCACTTGGGATTGATGAAGATGCCACCATGGCATTAACATGTTGCTTTGGTGATTTTGAGGCTTCTTCAAGCTTAGCCATAGCCTTTTCGAACATCAAGTTGATAGTATCGATATGAGCACTAAGTTGAGCACCCAATTGAGTAATAGTGTCCACTTCATGCTTTCCTCCTCTAGTAGCCTTGCGAGGTCTACTATATTGTGAATTGTGGACCGCCATTTCCTCAATTTTGTTCCAAGTTTGATTGTCGTGAACTTCGGTGAACATACCATTTGATCCCATGTTGAGAATGTTTCTTGAGTCTTCATAAAAACCATTCCAAAATTGTTGAACCAAGAACCACTCGCTAAGTCCATGATGAGGACATGAGCGACAAGTTCCTTTAAATCGCTTCCAAGCTTCATACAAAGATTCTTCGTCCCTTTGCTTAAAACCCGTAATTTGAGCTCTTAGCATGTTAGTCTTTTTCGGAGGGTAGAATTTTTTGTAGAAAGCTAGAGCCAACTTCTTCCAAGAGTCAATTTCAAGAGTGGCCTTTTCAAGGCTCTTCAACCATTGTTTTGCGGTACCAATTAGAGAAAAAGGAAATAAGACCCATCAAATTTGGTCTTGAGTTACACCGGTTTGTGAAATCGCATCACAATAGTCATAAAAAGTCTCCATGTGGGAGTGAGGGTCTTCACTAGGCATCCCCCCAAATTGGCTTCTTTCGACTAATTGGATAAATGCGGATTTAGCAATGAAATTTCCGGTTAAGTGTTGTGGTGTGGGAGTTCCATTGGGTAGGTTCTCCTCGGTTGGTACGGAATGTGATGAAAACTTAGGCATTGTGGGTTGATTTTGTGTTGGGTTCTCCTCACCTTCTCTTGCAAAAGGTTTGATGAACTCAAGAGAATGAATATCTACAACCTCACCAATTCCTCTAAAAGTGTTTCTACCAAGTCTTCTATTGGTTGTCAAAGTCCTTTCAATCTCGTGATCAATGGGTAACAAGTTACTTTGTGATCTTCTAGACATGCAAAATATCAAACAACTCGAAAACAATTAGAACAAACCTTGAGGAGTTTTACTTCCCCAAGGCAAAGAAAGACACAACTAATAAAAATCTAAGAAAATGAAATCAAGTTAACACCGTCCCCGGCAACGGCGCCATTTTTTTTATCAGACTCACTTGGAGCTTAATTTCGGTTACTTGTCGTTAGGAGCACCTAGACCAAAACAATATTTATATCTCCACAAACAACTCTACTATTAGTAAAGAGGTAAGTAAAGGTCGGATCCCAAGAGACGGATATTGATGTAGGATTTTCAATTGCAAGTAGCAGTGTCTAGGGGTGTCACGATTTGGTTTGAGATAAGAAGATCACTAAACTAAATAGCAATAAAAGTAAACAAGCAAGATGATTAAAAAGAGATGTAAACAATTGATTAAAAGCACTAGGGTGTCATGGGTTCATAGGGGATTCATGGGTTTTGATCATACAAACATGTTTTCTACTAGATGCAAGCAATTATTGTTGTGATGGGATCGAGTTAGTGTATATCTTACAATCCCTAGGAAGGTTTGGGTCCCGGAGCCGAATCGATTAGATTGTACAACACCTACAAGTCGACTTAATCCTCCCTATCCAACAATATGCATGGTCTAATGAGACTCGAGTTGGTTTATGTCTTACAAGTCTCATTGAAAAGATAGGTGATAGGTAAAAAATGCAAGGATTCATAGCCTCGCATTTCATCAAACATAACATGTGCATAAGTTGAAATCACAACAAGCAAGCAAATTAATTATGAAAGCATATTAGATTAAGCATGAATCAATCCCCATGTTAGTTTCCCCTAATTCCCCATTAAACCTAGTTAAGGTGACTACTCACTCATTATCAAGTTTATCATGTTAACAAGGTTGTCAATCATATTAACAAAGCAAAACATGATGAATAAATGAAGATGATTAACAATAATTAAAAAGGGATTAAGAGAATTATACCTAATGATGATTCCAAAATAATAAGCAAAGAATAAAAGAAGTACTTGATGAATGATTGGAAGGTTGTCAATCTCCCAATAATAACCCAAATAATCTTCAATTACCCAAAATAAAAGATGAACAAAAGAGAAATTAAGGAAATGAGATTTGTATTAAGACTTGATTAGAAGTTGATTACAAGATTAAAGAGAGATTAGAATGATATAAACTACACTAAAGATTGATAAGAAGATGATGTTTATCTAATTAGACTAATGGGGTATTTATAGTGGGGATTAGGTGCACAAATTAGGGTTTACTAAGGGCTTAAATGACGATTAAGTCTTTGAGGAATCGCTCCTCTCAGAAAAGATGCGGGTCTCCTTTTAGCTTGTCTTTCAAAAATATGCGCATCTTTCATGGAGAAAGAAGAGGACGTGTGGGCCTGTAACACAATCCGAGCGTCCAAGGGTTGGGACTCAGGTGGCTGGACGAGCGGTCTGTTGGCTTGGACGCTCGGACTCTGGCAGTTTTCGACGGGCGGATTGGTGGGTTGGACGAGCGTCCTGGGGAGCTGCTGGATGGGTGTCCCGATGGTAAAGAGGCTCGGATCTTGTCCCAGCTTCCCTTTTTCTTCTTTTCTTCTTCCTTCTTCCAACAATCCTCCGGGATCTTGTCGGAGATGCAAGGATTTCTTCATCATTGCCCATCTACTACATTATGTACAAAGGCCTTCTAGTCTTGTCTTTACTTTGATGCTTGGTCATTGAATTCAATCAATTTAGCTCTATTTTGCCATGAAAATGCAAGGTTTGCACCACTTTCCTACCAAGGAAACAAAACCTCAAAGAATATGCAAAACAAAGGGCGAAAGATAGTAAATGACCCAAATATGCACTAAAAAGCATAGGAACGAGGCTAATTCGAGGACTAAATATGCTCAAATATTGGTCACATCATTATGTCGATCTTGCTGTTGATGGTGTTGTCGTTTGTAATTTTTTTTATTGATGGTGTTTGTATCGTTTGAATTAATTGGTGATTTTATTGGTTTCTTTTATTGATTGTGTTTGTTGTCGTGATTTGGTTTTTTTTTTTTTTTTTTTTTTTTTTTTTTTTTTTTTTTTAAGTGGTGTTTTAAAAACATAAAAAGGTGGTGTTTTGTTTTGTTGTGGGTGTTTGTTTTATAATTTTTCAAATATCGTCTTATAAAAAATCGTCTTGTTATATATTTTTTTCAGATCTGGTTTTGTTGAGTTATTTTTTCATTTTTCAGATCTCGTCTTTCTATAAATTTTCACTCATATTTATTAGATTTAAACTCATATTTCTTTCAATTTACACTCGTATTTCTTTACATTTACACTCATATTTTTTTACACTCATTTTTCTTTAAATTTTCACTCATATTTCTTTACAGTTACACTTGTATTTGTTTGCATTTACACTCGTATTTTTTTTACAGTTACACTCCTATTTCTTTACATTTACACTCGTATTTTTTTACAGTTACACTCGTATTTCCTTACAGACTCGTCAAATATTTAATTTTTTTTTTCAGATCTGCTATAGATCTTTTTTGTGGGTATGAGTTGGTGGTGGTGAAGGACGATGGTGGTGCTTGTCGGTGGTCGGACTACAGTTACACTCTTAAAGGACAAAAGTTGCACTCTTAAAGGACCAAAGTTACACTTATAGGACCAAAAAATCAAATTTACACTCTTAAAATATTACATTTACAGTCGTAAAACATCAAATTTACAGTCGTTAAATGTTAAAATTATAAAAATTCAAAATTTCCGTCACAAAAAATCAAATTTACACTCCCAAAGTATTAGATTTACACTCGTAAAACATCAAATTTACACTCGTAAAATGTTAAAATTATATAAATTCAAAATTTCCTTAAAAAAAAAACAAATTTACACTCTTAAAATATTACATTTACACTCGTAAAACATCAAAGTTACACTTGTAAAATGTTAAAATTATATAAATTCAAAATTTCCGTTACAAAAAATCAAATTTACACTCTTAAAATATTACATTTACACTCGTAAAACTTCAAATTTACACTCGTTAAATGTTAAAATTATATAAATTCAAAATTTCCGTCACAAAAAATCAAATTTACACTCATACAACATTACATTTACACTCATAAAATCTGAAACTCAAAAACTGATTAATTAGGGGATAGAGAGAGAAAGGAATATTAATTAGTATATAGAAAATTAATTAGTGCTAATTTTTTTTTTTGTTATTTTCAATCTCAACCATCAATCTCAGTCAAACCATCCACATTTTTTTCCTTTTTTATTTAATAGCCCTTAATCAATTTCATCTCAACCATCCATTGAGTCCATCCAAAGGCCCTTAGAGGGACTTATGGACTCAATGGGAGAGGAGGACTCATTAGAACTCCTATCTCTCTCTCTCTCTCTCTCTATATATATATATATATATATATATATATATATATATATATATATATATATATATATAAGATCTCGCAAACAAAACTTTGGACATGAGTCACCCGCAAGCCAAGCCAATCTGTGGACATGCGGCAGTTGGAAAGCCACGCTCGGTGGCATATTAAATGCTTTCGACCGGATCATTTTAGATCGGTCGGTTTCGGCTCCGTACGGGTCTCTCAATGATATTAGAGATGTTCAGAGTCGCCACCAAGCAATTGTGGGATGCTTGGAAACCATTCGAATCCACTTTATACCTAGGTCAATAAAGGCAAAAGTGGCGTTTGACATATGTAGTAAAGATAAGGAATCGCCCCTCTTTAGCATCCTATCTGTAGAATAACTCTCGTTCGCCCTGGATAAGGTCGTCCACTATCCGAAGTTTCTTTGTAAGAGCTGAAGGTACGTTTTGGGAAGTCCATTAATCGGACACCCAATACCGCCCGCGGTAGTGCCCTCTACTGATCAATCTTGGTTGGTTGAATGCAAAAATTGATATAACGGGAAAATGCATGAATGCGCATCCACAATCTTAAACCTAATCATGTGAAATTTACTATGTCGGTTGTTTATCCAAATATCAAGTAATTGATGTTAAATTGGATTTAGTGTTGATTTACATGCAAGACGCAAAAATAAACATCCATTTACCGCATTAGGTTTACGGTGCATAACGTGATCCATTTATCTTAGAAAAGCGTTTTGTAAATGCAAAGTAAAATACGGACTTGTAAATCTGATCCGTCCTATATTCGGTTAATCGAAGTTGGGATCGTCCTAGACGAGTGCTGGAAAGGAAGCTGGACCTGCATCAGACAGCCTATTGAGACGCGAGCCTTAGGGCGATGCAAAAGAGCCTGCCCAGATTGAAAACTGGAAATCAGAGGGCCTGTTTAGGCGCGAGGCAGAAGACGACTCAAAGGGGTGTCTCCTGGTTGTTGAAAATGTTTATGAAATTGTTTATAAAAGGCTATTAGAACCCGTCTTTTTTAGAGAAGGTTTTTTGGAACGCTTTTATGCTAATATGAAGAACGAGACTTGAATAATCGCCATTATGTTGACAATATTCGATGCCGGGTTCGGTTTTACAAGCTTGACATGAATAGTTTTGTAAGAAAAGATGCAAAAATGTTTGATATGAACTAAATATGTTAAGTTCATTTCTATGAAATTAGTCAAAGTTCATCATCGTACTCGGATTTAACTGATATGGTATGTGAAACCAAGGATGATTATGCATGTATGACTAATATGGTTGTTTTGAAAATATAAACAAATGAATAAAAGTTTCTAAAATACCCTTTAAAATGTAATTAACCAAATACTATCACCGAAGCACGGATTAAACCGTCATGGTATAAGGAACCAAGGGTGAACATAATTTATGGTTAAAATGTTTTATCATAAAAATCATTTGAAACGATAAAAAACGATTGTAGAACGAAATGAAAATGGAAAGAATGAACTCAAACACGTTTGAGTTCTGACCTGGGCAGCCAGTATTGGCGCGAGCCACCTAGTTGTGACTAGGGGCTTCTGTTTCAGGTCAAAACTCGGTTTTGGCTCATTCGATCCCTATTTTGGACCATGTTATGCATGTTTTAGCATGTTAAGGTCATAAAAACAGATAAAAGAACATGAAAGAAGAGGATTAATTACACCCTCATACGTACATGCTAGGTTTTTTACGAGAAATCGGCGGAAGTGTAAAAACTTGTTAGATCGGAAAACTCGGATGAAAATCATTTAAGCTAAATAAAGACTGTTGCTTTGTTTAGTGATTGCGTAGTTGGTCAAAATAGTCGGTCAAGTGATTTGATGCACGACGACGGTACCAAACAATGTATAAGGCTCGTATTTTCGATTGGTAGGTCGAAAATACGTGTCATTTGTTGACTCGGAAAGTCGAGGTCTAGTATTTTAAGGGCGAAAATAGGGGGTGGACGCTCGTGTACCTTCAAATGGTGGCATTTGAGGGGTATTTATAGAGGATTGTGTGGTTGTGTGCATTTTGAGCGATGTGGCCGTATAGGCTACTCGAAGAGGTGCGAGCCTATTCGTGGGTCTTCGAGCTATCTTGTCACCATCACGCATTTGGAATCATGATTTGTTCTATCTTAGATTTTGGATGTCATGATTGTTGTACTTGACCATCAAGTATACCGTGTATACTTAGCATGGAAGATTTGTGATGTTTGTTTTTTTGTGTTTGACTCAGTTTTACTCGTCGTTGGAGTCGGGATTTGAATTTCGAGTCGGTTTTTGGTTCGATGTCGGTTTTGACTTTAGTAAGTGTCATTGCCACCCCGTCGTCATGCATAAAACACTGCAGGTACTTTTGAAAAGTTTTGAAATTTTTTTTTTTTCGAAATCGTTTTGATTTTTCCGACGTATAGTTATACAAACTGTCGATTAAACGTAGCGATTCCTAAGCATGTTATAGTCCGATAATCATCGAGTGTTTGTTGGGGACTCAACAAATAGTGTGTTCGTATATTAGACCATATTAGACTATTCTAGTGTTAATGTAACACCCCGGCCGAAACCGTGTCGGAAGCGGTTACTTATGATAGCTCACCAGGCTATGTACATGGCCCACAGATCAACACGTGTCCTTTATAGTGCATTTTGTCCTCACTCATGCGCATCCCAGAAACCTTCCCAGGAGGTCACCCATCCTAAGACTACTCCCAGTCAAGCACGCTTAACTTTGGAGTTCTTTCGCATGGATGACCATAAAAGAAAGTGCACTTTGTTGATATGAGTAGTACTTCCAATCCCTTTAAGCACTAGTCATTTAAGCCTATCACTAGACCTCTTCAATTACCGTGGGGTGTTACAGTCACTCCCACTTGAAGAACGCAACGTCCTCGTTGCGCCTGGGAGCATAACCGCTAACCCAGAATCCTCCACCGCTAGGTGTGTGATTACAATGGAGCGTATAACCACTGCCTCCAGGAGCGTATAACAACTGCCTCCGATCACCACACTGTCGTAGGGTTGCTCTGATACCACTTGTAACACCCCGGCCGAAACCGTGTCGGGAGCGGTTACTTATGATAGCTCACCAGGCTATGTACATGGCCCACAGATCAACACGTGTCCTTTATAGTGCATTTTGTCCTCACTCATGCGCATCCCAGAAACCTTCCCAGAAGGTCACCCATCCTAAGACTACTCCCAGTCAAGCACGCTTAACTTTGGAGTTCTTTCGCATGGATGACCATAAAAGAAAGTGCACTTTGTTGATATGAGTAGTACTTCCAATCCCTTTAAGCACTAGTCATTTAAGCCTATCACTAGACCTCTTCAATTACCGTGGAGTGTTACAGTTAATAAAATTGCATGTTAATTTTATTAGGTGGTCTAAAACTACATGCATGCAAAGATTTAAGAAGGAAATTTCCTTACAATGGGTATAAAGGCAAATAGCACACCACCAAGATTACCTATCTTTGGTCTCCTTCAAATAGCACCCAATACTAGCTCAAATATATCCTAATTTACTAACTAGGTAATATTAGGATATTTATGTATAATATGTATAATATTATTACACTAATAATATTAGTTGATATATATTATAATTTATTTGATTTTATTTGATGAGGTTTAATCAACTTTTGATCAAGTTGTTTGATGAAGAAGATGAACAATTTTTTTTTTCTTCTCTTAAAACCGGCCAACAAGACCAAAAAGAGAAAATTGTTTTTCTTAAGAATTCCAACATGCAAATGTGTGTATGATGGGGTATTTATATACCTCAAAGTGTAAACAAATGAGGAAAATTTGTTAGTGGAAAATACCAACCCACATGGAATGGTTTTTATCACATAAAATGGCAGCACAAGTGTATTTTTCGGGTCCATTTCGATTTTCGACATTTGTCCCTCAAATACTTATAATACTTATATTTAATTATCTTATATAATTAAATATTAATTTAATTAACAAATACTGTTTACCCAACTTATAAGTATTACTTTCCCGCAAAAAAAGTTATAAGTATTACTAGGCCACTTGATCAATGTAAAATGTGTCCCATAAAACTCTATTAGGTAATTTTACAACCTCTTGTAAGTTTAATTAGCTAATTACCTCCGCCTTAAAACATACACACATATCGTAATACTTTAGCTAATTAACTATTAATTACTAAATTATCATTTAACATTTACTAATTAATTATCGTATAATTAAATAATTAATAAATACTTTTGGCTCGAGTTCGTAACTCGTCATCAAATAATAAAATCACTTGACTAATTATAAGTCAATTTTATACAAGAAATTAATTAGATTGTATCCATATACAAAAAATTAATTATTCCAATTTGAGCATCATCCTATAGGTGTGACCAAAAGGGATCAGTTGATCACCTCCGTCACACGACAGTAACGTCAAAATCTAGGCAGCCGAGCATTACCGATTAACGTTGATCAACTGACAAATATATGAAATAAGTCCCTTGTACGAGATTATTATGTAGATGCACAATTATGGAGGACACTCACTCCAACAATCTCCCACTTGTCCGACACAAGTGTGCGCTACCAATTCTCTTGTCCAATAATATCTCCCACTAAATGCAAGATATTTTTCAGGTCGTTCTTGCACGTAATCATATCATAAAGTGGTTTTCTCGATCAGGAGAATGACTGTCTGACCGGATAATTTACTATAGATCTCATCCGAGCGTGGCCACGTATTTTCAGTCACCTCTCCTCGAGTGGCTTTGAGTTAAAATATGACATGGATGGAGAATCCTGTTGACCTATTTTCTTCGTTCGATACAAATCACAATGTCCCAGTAAATGCCCATTGGCCTCCTTTTACCGACCTAGGGCAAAAACCAAAACCACCGGAAAACCGCACCAACTTAGAAAAAATAGTCACCAGATTAAAGAATTGACTCGAAGGAATAAATAGAAATCCTCGCCAGGACCCAACAACAAAAAGATTCTATAAACGGTCAATGTCCGACAAATCATCTCACAATCTGCCTATGTAATCGAACAACCATCTCTATGACCATATGACAGTCGAACTTGTCATGAATCACCTTATAATCTAGTCACTCTGAGACATCACCTCACTAAGTAACTAGGGACAAAATACAATGTTAATCCAGCTCACTTTACTAGGGTTCGACGTTGTCAATACAACCTATTTGGACAAACAAAGTATTTAAATTCAGATAAAACTGAAGATAAGAGTTAAACGATAAATGCAATTATCATATATGAAATAATAAATACAATATCTTAATTATTACGTATCGCATAATTTACAACAGTTCTTACATTCGTCTCAATCCCCATACAACGTACATGACTATCATGATTAGCTTGAGATAATGACTTGGTTAAAGGATTAGCGACATTATCATCTGTTCCAACGTTACAAACTGTAATTTCCTTCCTTTTAATGAAATCTCTAATTACATGATATTTTCTCGGTACATGTCTAGATTTGTTACTAGACTTTGGCTCTTTTCCTTGAAAAATTGCCCCGCTGTTATCACAATAAATAGTGATAGGATCCTTAGTAGAGGGAACTACTCTTAGTCCCTCCAAAAATTGCGTAATCCAAACAGCTTCTTTAGCAGCTTCAGATGCTGCAATGTACTTAGCTTCCGCTGTAGAATCAGCAGTCACAGACTTCTTAAAATTTCTCCAGCAAACCGCTCCCCATTTATCAAAAATACAAAACCAGCCTGTGATTTTATATCATCCTTTTCCGTTTGGAAACTAGCATCCGTGTAACCTCTTACACATAATTCAGTTTCTTCTCCAAACACCAAGAATGAATCTTTAGTTCTTATTAAGTACTTAAGAATATTCTTGACGGCTATCTAATGACTCTCACCTGGATTATTCTGATAGCGGCTTGTCATACTTAATGCATAAGAGACGTCAGGACGGGTGCACATCATAGCATACATAATCGATCCGACAGCGGAAGCATAAGGAATCGATTTCATGCGTTCAATATCCTTAGTTTCAATAGGACACTGTGACTTACTCAAAGTTATCCCACTACCTATGGGTAGAAAACCTCTATTAGAGTTTTCATATTAAATTAGTCAAGTATCTTATCAATATAAGCTTCTTGACTCAAAGCTAATATCCTTTTAGATCTATCTCTATAGATCCGGATACCCAAGATGCGCTGAACTTCTCCCAATTTAGAAGTGTATTCCCAACCACTCTTTCACTGATGTAAGCATAGATACATCATTCCCGATCAGTAGTATGTCGTCCACATACCAAAATAAGAAAACAACCTTCTCCCAATAAACTTCATATACAAACATGGTTTCTCGACACTTCGAGAAAATCCATTATGTTTAATTACATGATCAAATCGATGATTCCAACTCCTTCACGCTTGCTTAAGACTAAATGGATATCTTAAGTTTGCATACTTTGTTACGATTTTTAGGATCCACAAAACCTTCAGGTTGTGTCATATAAACTTCCTCTGATCTTCCAGAAACTCATTCAGGAAGGCGGTATTGACAACAATTTGCCATATTTCATAATCATGAAATGCAGCAATCGCTAACATTATCTGAACAGATCTAAGCATAGTAACTGGTGCAAAAGTTTCGTCATAGTGTAAACCATGAACCTAGGTAAAACCTTTTGCCACCAATCTAGCTTTGTAGACATCTTTATGTCTATCCATGTCGATTTTGACCTTAAAGATCCACTTATACTGAAGAGGTCAAGTTAAGTCTACCAGATCCCATACCTGATTATCGTACATAGAATCCATTTCGGATTGCATGGCTTTGAGCCATAGCTTAGAGTTAGAACTAGTAATAGCCGCTTTGTAGGTTTTAGGTTCGTCACTTTCGAAAAGTAATACCTCATAGTCACCATCTTCCTCGATAATACCCAGGTATCAATCAGGCTGACAATTAAGCCTTCCTGACCTCCTAGGTTCAGAAGGAACAATAACCGAGCCAGATGTAGAAGGAACATCTTCATGTACCGTCACATTCGTTTGTGGCTCTTGAACTTCATCAAGTTCAAATTTTCTCCCACTTTGTCTTTTAAAAATAAACTCTTTTTCTAGAAAGACAGCCTCACGAGCCACAAACACTTTGTTCTCGTGACTATTGTAGAAGTAATATCCACAAGTTTCCTTAGGGTAACCTACAAAAACACATTTGTCAGAACGAGGTGCAAGCTTATCGTCAGACTTGTTCTTGACACACGCATCACAACCTCATACTTTCATGTATCACAAATTTGGGACTTTCGTTTTCCATATCTCATATGGAGTTTTGTCGGTTACTTTAGTGGGACTTTGATTTAGTGAGCGTATAGCAGATAAAATGACAAATCCCGAAAACGATCTTGGTAACTCAGTTTGACTTATCATTGATCGGACAATATCTAATAAAGTTGGATTCCTCCTTTCCGCCACACCATTCAATTCTGGTGTGCCAGGAGGAGTTAACTGAGATACAATACCACAGTCTTTAAGGTGATCTTTAAAGTCATTACTTAAATATTTCGCATCACAATCTGTTCGTAATGTTTTAATCTTCTTATTTAATTGGTTTTCTACTTCATTCTGAAACTCATTGAACTTGTTAAAAGCTTCACTTTTATACCTCAGTAAGTAGACAAACCCATATCTACTCATGCCATCGGTGAAAGTAATGAAGTAATCATAATTGCCTCTAGCAGTGGTAGTCATTGGACAACTTACATCGGTATTTATTAAACCCAACAACTCACTAGCTCGAGATCCTTTTCCTAGAAAAGGTGCATGAGTCATCTTGCCAAGAAGACATGATTCGCATATACCAAATGATTCGTAATCAAAAGGTTTAGTGATACCAGTTGATACTAGTCTCTTAATGCGTTTCTCGTTAAAGATAGATCGGGATCACCTGTTTTGAGTATTTTGTTATCTAAATGATAAACATTGTTGGAAGTGTCTAGAATATAAATACCATTAATTGAAATAGCTTGGCTATATACAATCTCATTAAGAGAAAAAGTACAACATTTGTCTTTAATTACAAAACGAAAACCTTTTGTGTCCAACACAGAGACTGATATTATATTCCTACACAATGTTGGTACAAAATAAAAGATATTTAAAAACAACTGCAACCCGGAAGATAAATTAAGTACATATGTTCCTATAGAAATGGCGGCTACTTTAGACCTGTTACCCATCAGCAGATCCACAAGACCCTTGTTTAGCTTCCTTACGCTTTTTAGGCCTTGCAAATGATTACATTGGCGAAAAACACAACTAATATCTAAAACCCAAGTTGTAGTAGAAGTGTAATTTATGTCTATCATAAAATATTCGGTTGAGAAATTACATGTTGGGTTCACAATGCCATCTTTGATTTCATCTAGATATTTGGGACAATTATGCTTCCAATGTCCCTTGTAATTACAATAATTACAAGTGTCCTTAATAGGATTGTCCTTCTTAGGTTTAGGCTTGGTAGAGCTATTCGCAGTAGCCTTACCTTTGCCCTTAACCTGTACGGGCTTCTTACCAACATTCCTTTTAAACTTCCTCATACCCTTCACATTGATTGGAAGAACATCTTTCCTTGTACTCCCACTTAATCCCATGTCCTTCTCTGCTTGCACAAGCAAATAATGGAGCTCATGAAGACTTTTCTTCATGTTGGCCATGTTGAAATTTACGCTAAATTGGGTAAATCCCTTCACCGATCAGTGGGAGTGGAGAATTCGGTGCACAATAAGCTCCTCAGGGATCTTACATCCTAGCCCATCTAGAGTTTTCACGTACTCAATCATTTTAAGTACGCAAGAACTCACAGATTATCCTTCCTTGAGGTTCACCTCAAATAAACGGACAGTGGAATCATATTGAAGTATTCTTGGGGCTTGATAAAACATTGTAGAAAGCCTCAAAAATACCTCGTGAGCGGTGTGAAATTTGATGCATTGCCTTTACAAGGAAGGATCCATAGCAAAAATTAAGAAGTTCTTAACTATCATAGAATTTCTATGGTAATCTTCATAAGCATTCCTTACATCGGCACTTGACCTTGTGTTTGGTAAAGGGGGAGAGGGTTCAACGAAATAGCGTAATTTACCATCGCCTGCACCGGCTAAACGAAGTTGTTCTTCTCAATCTTTAAAATTACTACCATTAGCACTTAAAGTGTATTTATGCATGAACGAACAAAGCCATGAATCATTAGGAATTGTAGATGGGATTGTAGGAGTTTGACTAGATGAAGCCATCGTGATTAATACAAAATCCGAAATGAAAGGAAAAATTAACATTTATCGTTAAATAAAAATACTTGTAAAACAATTTTAACAAGTTCCCATTTATATAATGATCTCCCACTGAATTATATAAACGATTCCAAAATCAACTGATTTAACTGATTCTTCCATTAGAACTCTTGGTCGACGAATTTTCTATAAATTCCATCTATAGCCCCAGAACAAATATAGGCCCGATGGGCCGATACATCCCATATTTCCCCTGTTGAGTCCAACCAATTTTCGTGTGTAATAACTTTTATCACCCTACTTACCCAATGTAAAAAGAAGGCACCCCGGTAAGCCGAGTCTACCCCCTAATGAAGAAGGGACTCATAGGTTCTACTAAATTGTTAGGCTAATCTCAATTTTAATATGCGAGAGTTATTATAAATTTATTTGTCTATCACTTTTAAGTGAACTAAATAGGTGAATGCTAGACAATTTAAAATCGATAACAAAAAAGGAAAAACATGTAGTGACGATTTGGCATGAATGCATAAATATAAAAACAACCAGTCCTAATATGGCCACCTAGTTAATCTAGTTAACTTAAATTATTAGACTTCGAAAACCAACTCCTTGGTCCCTTGAGTCTTCATCAAAATGGCCTCCATCTTTTGGACTTCCGAACTCCTTCCCGAAAACACCGTTTTAAGGATACTCCATCTTTAGGATACTCCATCTTGAGATAATACAAACTAACTACTAATAATAAAATTACATAGAAATACCTTATCATAAAATTTGTAATAAAATTAAAACTATTAATTAATTACAAATTAGCGATACGAAATCGCAATTAATTACAAATTAAATCGATATTTTCTTACATTACGGGAAATACAAATTTCTAATTATGGTTATATTAGGTAAAATTACATTAACAAATGTACAATAAATTCCATTCATCTATTTGGAAAATAAATATGCAATAAAAAAATCATGCCAAATCGTCCAACTTACCAACAATGATCATTTGAGCTTATTTTGACATAATTTTTACCAATAAAATTAATAATAAATTCTTAAAACAATTTTAAGATGTACTCATCATATTAATCTGGTCTAACCCCAAAACAATTATTCCAATAATTATTTTGTGGTTAAATGGGTTTAAAAATAATTTTTGTAGCAAAATAGCTTAAAAATTCATAACTTTTATGAAAAACTCAATTTATTCAAAACTTTTATTGAAAAATCAAATTTTAAATTTTTGTACATTCTGGTCATACACCAAAATGACATGCAGTTTGAAAAGTTTGGCCATAAAATTGTATTAAAACAATTTTTGCAATTTTTATCGATAAAGCGACAATTTTACGATTTAATTCCAACTTAAATCATTTAAAATAAAATGACTTCAAAATAAAATTTTGGAACAATTTCCAGGAGAAATTTAAAAATTCCGAGCCCAAAAATTAAATAAATATTTATTTGTTAAATAACTATTATTTAGCGATTTCTTATCAAATAAAAATTGTTAAACTATTTAAATTAATCATATTAATTTATAATCCTTCTACTTCTCATAAATAGAACATGCATATGGTTATTTCTAAATAAATATGCATAAAACTAACATACAACATAATTTAATTAACCCTTAATTAAGATTATAAAAGGCCATTAAATTGAAATTTAATGGCCTTTTATAACCTTTTAAGACATAAAAAGGCACAAAATTGAATTAAAATGCATTAAAATTGATGTATATTATAATTTATGTGATTTTATTTTGAGGTTTAATCAACTTTTGATCATGTTGTTTGATGAAGAAGATGAAGAAGTTTTTTTTCTTCTCTTAAAACCGGCCAACAAGACCAAAAAGAGAGAATTTTTTTCTTAAGAATTCCAACATGCAAATGTGTGTATGATGGGGTATTTATATACCTCAAAGTGTAAACAAATGAGGAAAATTTGTTAGTGGAAAATACCAACCCACATGGAATGGTTTTTATCACATAAAATGGGAGCACAAGTGGATTTTTCGGATCCATTTGATTTTCGACATTTGTCCCACAAATACTTATAAGACTTATATTTAATTATCTTATATAATTAGATATTAATTTAATTAAAAATTAATGTTCACCCAACTTATAAGTATTACTAGACCATTTTATCATTAAAAAATGTGTCCCATAAAACACTATTAGCTAATTTTACTATCTCTTGTAAGTTTAATTAGTTAATTACTTCGGCCTCAAAACATACACACATATCATAATACTTTAGCTAATTAACTATTAATTACTAAATTATTGTTTAACATTTACTAATTATTTATCGCATAATTATATAATAAATACTCTTGACCCGAGTTCGTAACTCGTCATCAAATAATAAAATCCCTTGACTAATTATAAGTCAATATTATACAAGAAATTAATTAAATTGTATCCATATACAAATAATAAATTATTCCAATTTGAGCACCATCCTATAGGTCTGACTAAAAGGGATCAGTTGATCACCTCCGTCACACGACAGTAACGTCAAACCCTAGTCAGCCGAGCGTTACCGATTAACGTTGATCTACTGACAAATATATGAAATAAGTCCTTGATATTCCTTGTACGAGTTTTATTATCTAGACGCACTATTGTGGAGGACGTTCGCTCCAACATGCTGGGTATATACAGCGCCCCCAGATTGACCGAGGCTTGGACAGGGTAAAAGTCAATGACAGCCCCTAGATTAATCGAAGATTACAACCTGGAGACCGAAGCGACGTCGAGGCGGCTCTAAAGGATTTGGGGCAAGGACCTGCCATCGAAAAGGGTGACGTCAAGGCGACTCGGGGACTCCAGTCAAGGACCTGTTGTCGAGAACAGTTTAGAGTCTGTCGACTGTCAGTGCGGGTCGTTTAAAGTCCGTTAGACTACGTACAAAGGCTCGCCAGCCATAGGGAGGAGTCATACCGAAGGAATCTTCGAGATATGTCCATGAATTGCTTGTCGTTTGCGTGCAAAGGCTCGCCAGCCGTGTTGCGGATATGATGTGGCTCGCAAGCTGGTTGCGGATATGATGAGGCTTGTCAGCCGTGTTGAAGGTACGTTTGAGGCTCGCCAACCGTGTCGGAGGCCGAATGATCGACTGTGGGAAATAGATGCGTTTGTCAGGCTTATTTCAAGAGGTTGTTGAGTTAGTGGGCTCCGTGGGGAGGTCTCCAACATCCTGCTAGGGAATTGCGCTGTTTGTATTGGATGTTTATGGTGCCGGAAAGAGATAGGATTTTTGTAGTTTGAGCCTAGCTCTTGTGGATGGCGCCTTCTATTATCGTCGTTCGGAGTTTGTAGAAATAGCGAATGTGAATTCCGTCGCTTGCTGTTTTTTGGAAGATAACGGTTTTCAATTCCGTCCTCTTGTGTTTTGAAATTTATAAGAAATAGTGAATTTGGACTTAACTAATTGATTTTGTTTGAAAGTGACGGTTTTTAATTCCGTCGTTTTAATTTGTGGGAACATAACAAATTTGAATTTCGCCATTTTGTTCGTTGTTTTTTTTTTTTTTGAAAAGTGACGGTTTTTAATTCCGTCGTTTGAAATTGTGGGAAAATAAAGAATTTTGAATTTTGAATTTCGTTTTCTTGAAAGGACGGTTTTTGATTCCGTCGTTTGAATCTTGTGAAAATAACGAATTTGAATTTCGCTATTTTTTGTTTGGAAAGGACAGTTTTTAATTCCGTCGTTTGATTCTTGTGAAAATAACGAATTTGAATTTCGCTATTTTTTGTTTGGAAAGGACGATTTTTAATTCCGTCATTTGAGAAAAAGATAGCTGATGTGACTCGTATTTATGCACATTTAGTCCCCTAACTAGCCTCGTTCTTATGCTTTCTTGCATGCATTAGGGTCGTTTCTTATCTTTAGCTTTCTACTTTGCATATTCTATGAGGTTTTGTGTCCTTGGTAGGAGAGGAATGTTAACCTTGCTTATATGGAGCAAAACGTAGCTAAATAGATCGCATCTAACGATAAAGGAACAAAGAGGAGACCAATACTAAAGGCCCAAGTCAATAAAACAAGTATATGGGAAATGATGAAGGACCCCCGGCCCCACGGCTCCTCAATGATCCCTACGTATCATGAGGCAGCCAAATGATGAAGAAGCCAAGCTACCCTTTGAGACGGGCGTCTCAGGAGCGGCCCGAGCATCCCAAAAGGAAGGACGGGTGTCCCTAAGACTCAGCCGGAGCGTCCCATAAGCAGGACGAGCGTCATTTGTTACAGAATGGACGTCCATCAAAGGCAGGTCGTGCGTCTCCTTGCAGGACTTACAAGGCGTTAAACTCATTTAAGAGGCTTAATCGTCATTTAGGCCCTTAGTTACCCTAATACATGTACTTAGTATAAATACTCCATTGTAATATGGGATTAGCATCAAGTTTGATTAGTTTTAATCATGTTTTATTAGGAGGTTATCTTAGATTAATCCATGTTATTAATACAATCCAATTATACAATTCAATCTTTTCTATAAATAAGAAGGGAAATAAAACCCTTACTTTTCTTTTCTCATAATTCCTAAAACCCTAAACCTAGTTTCTCTCTTCTATTCTCTTCCTTGTGCCGTGTGCCTCCACCCTCCCTAGGGTTTCGTGCTGCGTCTTCTTCTTCCTTCCTTCATCATCTTTCGTGCTTAGATCGATCCTACTCCTTGGATCTATCTATCTTCTTCGTAAGTTTTTTTTTATGTTTTCGCGTAGTTTTATAGTGTATATATATAGTTATTATATTTATTAGATTTATTCTTCTTTGGCACGTGTGAAACGACTATAAAGGCGTGGAAGTTGCTCCTGGAGAGGACGTTTATATCTTTGAAGACGATCTTTATGATTATTTGCGTAAAAGTTAACTAGGTGTTTTTCTTTTAATTGTGTTTATGCCAATTGATGTAATTAATATGATTTAATGATTGTTTTACATGATTGGTACATGTTTGATTATTTGTTATCAAGATTAAATATGTTTCGCATGTTTGTATATGTTTGTATGCATTAATTACATGTCATATGTTATTTATGCGTTAAATATGGGTGTCATAAGCGTAATTAGGGTTTACGAGTGAACCCTAATGGCGGCATGATAGGCGGCAAAGAGTGCTCTCCAAGTTATAGCTAAAGCTAGTATAACCTTGATGATGATTCAAGTGTTATAGCTGAAGTTAGTACAACTTTGGGTCGTTACTCTAGTTATGGCTTTTTGAGGTATAACCTTGGAAATATGAATTCAAGGTTATAGCTGAACCTACTATAACATTGAAGTGCGAGTCAAGGTTATAGCTGTAACTAATGTAACCCTGGGATTATGGCTCAAGGTTATGGTTGACGCTAGTATAACTTTGAGTTTCGTGTCAAGGTTATGGTTGAGGTTACTATAACTTCAAAGGTATTTGTTGAAGTTATAGTCGAGGTTAGTATAACCTCACGTTTAGAGTTCATGTTATGGTTAATGTTACTATAACATTGAGCTTTAATATTTGTTTCTAATGTAGAGTTGTATCCAGTTGTAGTATAACATTATGTTAGCTTATGTCTTTTGATACTATATTCATATGATAAGTAATACAGTTGGTTATACTGTTCTATGGTTTGAGTCGTGATGTTTGTTCATGCATTGTTGGTGCTGTCAGCTATATTGTCTACTTGTTATTTGGTTGGTTGTATAGATGACGATAGTATAAGTTATATACTATCGGAATGAACAAAGGCTACCCTTTGAGGATTCTTATGGTCTATGGTCGGGGGGGGGGGGGGCAGTTCGTTATACGCTCTGTTCCCCGAGTGTTGTTCGGTGTAGCAGAGGCAGTTCGTTATACACTCTGTGTTTCAGCGAGAGGTCTGGCCAGGTCTTAGGCATGTAGGCAGTGGTTATACGCTATACATAGTGTGGATGTAGTTCGTTATACGGTCCACAGTGGATGCAGTTCGTTATACGATCCATACCGACTATGGAGGCAGTTTGTTATACGCTCCATATCTAGAGGCCGTTAGTTATACGCTCTAGTGGTTAGAGGCATTTCGTTATACGCTCTAACGGCGTTTATTATATACATTGTGTTTGTTGCTAGGGGCAGATTGTTATACGCTTAGTAGTTGGAGGCAGTTCGCTATACGCTCCATTGTTCAGAGGCAGTTCGTTATACGCTGTGAGGGTTGATTAGTTTGGTTGTGGTTACATCGAGTTTGATTGTCCTAAGTTTCTACATGGCGTCGTAACATGGGTTGTTGTCATGTGTCGTCTCATGTTGTTTAATTGGGAGTTATTAATTAGGTGGTTGTCCTAATATGTACTTGTTTGATGGTAAGTTGGTGTTGAGTCTTCATGAGTATATATGGTCTCACATGTTTACTAGTTTTGCATTTCAATTGTTATTGATTGTTGGTTATATTCAATTTTTGTAAATATGACTGGGAGAGCATCTAGTTACTCCCGACTGAGTGTTAACCCCCATTCTCAGGTTGTTCAGACTGTTGCTGACTGGT
This sequence comes from Silene latifolia, assembly GCF_048544455.1. Taxonomy (NCBI): domain Eukaryota; kingdom Viridiplantae; phylum Streptophyta; class Magnoliopsida; order Caryophyllales; family Caryophyllaceae; genus Silene; species Silene latifolia. The sequence goes on from NC_133536.1 coordinate 57,006,660, forward strand.
TGATGCTTGCTTGGGGAATGTGCGAATCGAGCTTTATAATAAAATAGGAGTTTTCTTTATGTTTTAAGAACCTTTGAATAATGTATTAGTTTGGTTTTGGATTTAGTATCGATCCGGATTTGGGCTTGGTGTTTCCATAACCTTGACCCTTTTATCAGTATTATACTCTGATATTTACTTTACATTACGGTTTTTCCTTTGTTTTATAATCCGGGTTGTTACAATGGGGTAGATCTTTACTTAATAAGTTCATATGAATGCTTGCTTATTGTAGTTTCAACTTATGCACATGATATGCTTGATGAAATGCTTGATTGACAACCTAGCATGATTCTCTTATCCATTCAACAAGACTTGTAAGACATAAAAAATCTCAAGGCTTGTTAGACAATGCATATATTTGAATAGGAAGAATTAAGTCGACTTGTAGGTGTTGTAAAGTCTTGACCGACTCGGCTCCGAGACCCAAAACTTCCTTGGAATTGCAAGATATAAACTAACTCAATTCCACTACAACAATAAATTGCTTGCATCTATGAAACATTGTTTTGTGATCTCTCCATGATTCCCTTATGAACCCATGACACCCTAGTGCTTTAATCAATTGTTTACAAACCCCATTTGCTTGCTTTACTTTACTTTCATTTGTTTAGAACTCCTTTGTTATGTGGTTTAGATTGCAAACCTCAAACTCAACACAAATTGTTACACCTAAGACAAAACTTTCTACAACCGATAAATCAATAAAATACCCGTCCCTTGGGATCCGACATTTACTTACCACTCTACTAAGACTAGTTTGTTGAGATTATAAATAGTGTTTGATAGGGAGAATCGACGACGTTCCGGCTCTCATCAAAATGGCGCCGTTGTCGGGGACGGTGTTCAATTGAATTGTTATCATTTGTTGTCTTTCTTAACCTTGGGGAAGTCAAACTCCTCAAGGTAGTTTTAATTATTTTCTAATTGTTTGATTTTTGCATGTCTAGGAGATCACAAGGCGAACCTTTGCCTATTGATCCCGAAATCGAGAGAACTTTGACAAATATTAGAAGAACTGTTAGAGGGACTTGAACAATTGTGGGTAATGGAGAACTTGTGGACATTGGTATCATCCAATCGGATAGTGTTGAGTTTACGAACCATTTTGCAAGACAAGGAGAGGAGAATCCAATTCCAAACCAACCACAAAATCAACCTACAATGCCTAAATTTTCATCTCATTCCGTACTAACCGAGGAGAACCTACCAAATGATACTCCAACACCACCCCACTTGACCGGTAATTTCATTGCCAGATCCGCATTCATACAATTAGTTGAAAGAAGTCAATTTGGAGGGATGCCTAGTGAGGATCGTCATCTACATATGGAGACTTTTTGTGACTATTGTGATGCAATTTCCCAAACGGGGGTAACTCAAGATCAAATTCAATGGGTATTGTTTTCTTTTTCCTTGATCGGAACGGCAAAACAATGGTTTAAGAGCCTACACAAGACCACTCTTAGAATTGATTCATGGAATAAGTTAGCACTTGCCTTTTACAAGAACTTCTACCCTCCGTAGAAGGCCAACAGTCTAAGAGCCCAAATCACCGGGTTCAACCAAAGAGATGAAGAGTCTCTATATGAGGCATGTGAAAGATTCAAAGATTCATGTCGCTCTTGTCCTCATCATGGACTAAGCGAGTGGTTTCTAGTCCAACAATTTTGGAATGGGTTGTATGAAGATGTAAGGAATGTGCTCAACATGGGTTCTAATGGAAAATTCACCGAGGTAGATGACAACCAAACTTTGGAAAAGATAGAGGAGGTGGCGGTTCACAACTCTCAATATAGTAGGCCAAGAAAAGCTATTAGGGGAGGGAGACATGAAGCTGACTCTGTCACACAATTGAGTGCCGATTTGGGTGCCCAACTTTGCTCCCACATTGACACAATGAACTTAAAATTTGAGAAGGCCATAACCAAGATCAATGAGGCCTCTCAATCACCCAAACAACAAGTCAATACCATGGTGGCAACATCTTCTATTCCAAATGGAGTATGTGAGAATTATGGAACTTTGGGATATGATCAACAAGAGTGTAGGGTAATAAATGAGCAAGTGAATGCTTTCCCAGCATACACGAATGGCACCCCATACTCCAACTATTACAATGAAAATACCAAATTTCACCCAAACTTCTCATACAAAAGCCAAAATGTTCAAAATCATCAACCAACATACACCCCACCTCCTATGAGAAATCCTACTCAAAGACCCCTTTCAATTTAAATCAAGGGTTACAAAACCAACCCTCTTACAATCAATCCAATGACCAAGCTTTTGATGTTCAAAAAGCGGTCCTTGAAATGCAAAAGAGCCAATAAGATTTCTTTGCTAAAATGCAAAGGGATACCCAAGCCAAAGATGCTACCATCAACAATATCTTTGCTCATACCAAGATGTTGGAAACACAAATGTCTCAATTGGCCTCTTCAAATTCCCAAAGGAAAAAAGGACAATTACATCCTCAAGGTAATCCTCCTAGAAGACATGAAACCATCAATGCCATTCACTTGAGGAGTGGTACACGATATGAGAGACCTAAGGAGCCAATTGAAGAGGATATTATTGAGGAAAGTGTCAAGACAAGAGATGTGATGGAACCATTGAGGAGAAATTCTAAGGTAGTGGAACCAACTACCAATGAATCATCAAATAAGAGAAATGAAGAGAAGGCCAAAGAGGTTGAAAAAGAACCTATTGTGATTAGACTTCCGTTTCCACGTCCCCAAGCCAAACCCAAACTTGATGAGAAACTTGGAAAGTTCATGGAGATTGTGAAGAACCTAGAGGTTTCAATCCCATTCACGGAATGAATCAACCATGTTCCGGCCTATGTAAAATACATGAAGGACATCCTTACCAAGAAGAAGTCCATTAGGAAGTTGGAGACCATCGCATTCACAAAGATAAGTAGTGCAATAATTTTAAGGGAATTCCCCACCTATGCTCAAAGATTCGGGAAGTTTCTCCATTCCGTGTACCATTGGTGACACCACAATAAAAAAAGAACTATGTGATCTAGGTGCAAGTATGTATTTCATGCCATATTCGGTATGTGAAAGGCTAGGAGTGGGAGAACTCAAGTGCACTAACATGACTCTATAAATGGTGGAATGAACAATAAAGAAACCGCTTGGGGTATGGGAAGATGTACCTGTGAGAATTAGAAAGTTTGTCATACCGGTGGACTTGGTTTTTGTTAATATGGAGGAAGATTCCAATATACTGATCATTCTAGGGAGACCATTCCTACACACCGCCGGACCGGTGATTGATGTAAAGCACGGGATGCTCACACTTCAAGTTTGTGATGAAACAATCACCTTTAATCTTAATACGACTATGAGAGCTCCCAACTTGCTCGAGCCATGGTTTATGGTTGATCACTATAGTCGGGAAGGTGACAAGAAGAAAGTGGAATACCCATTCAAAGGTCAAGTCAAAGATGGAAGTCCTAGCAAGGAGGGCAAAGTAACACCGCCCAATTGGAAGAAAGAAGTGGATGATATTGAAGTCGCTCTATTCGAAGAGCAAGAATGAGAGCTTGCAAAGCTCACCCATCATGACAAGTATCAATGAAGGCCTCATTGGCCATGACAAAGAGGAGTTACTCGTGCCAACTCACAATCCTCTCAACATGGGCAAAGAAGCTAAAGGAGTATATGGTTTATGGGATGACGAATTTGACGGATTGGTTAATCCTTACATTGGAAATACTATGACCTTAGACCAAGGCTTTGTAGATCCTTGTCACCACATTGACTCAATTTCCTACATTAATGAAGACAACTATGTATTGAGGTCAACAAGACTTCTATCATGAAAATGAGTAAGCCTTTGATTACTTCTACAAGGCGTTGAGAAACATCAACAACGTCCTTGCTTTACCCTCATGGCATCTCTCAAATGAAGGAGAGTTTGGTGGAGTCCTCCCTAAACCACCATTTTCAAATATTCTAACCTCTTAACTTGCATTTCATTTAATTTGTACATTACTCATTTTTTTGCATTGCATCTTATATGCTTTGTTTTAAGAATTTTTGTCACATGAGAGCAAGTGAGGGAGGGTTTCTAATGTGTGTGAAATATGTAGTGTTTGATGATCAAGTTTGGGGAAGCAATTGCCTAGGCCAATCAAGCCTTTTTAGTGCAACCCCATGATGGAAGAATAGGAAATGAAGAATCAAAGTCGCAGGAAGGCGATCCCCACGAGCAGAAGCAAAGAAAAAAAAGAACCTGTAACAGAATCCGCTGGAGCTGAAATGGAGATGAGCGTCCCTCAGCTCAGCTCGCTAGACCCCAAATCAGGACGGGCGTCCCCAAAGAGTTGCGAAAAGATCTAAACCAAGATCTGCCCGTCCCCAACATAGCTCGAACTTCCCCCTGCGTATAGACTTAAAACACGGGATTTTTAACCTTCAATCTTCATTTCTATTTCTTCATTCACAATCACAAACACATTCCGTCACTAAAACAATCAAACCCATCATCCAAAATCACAAAATACTCAACCAAATTCATCAAAAACAATTGCAAACTTGTTCAAATTCAATTCAAATCACTCCTTTGTCAACATTTAGACCATTAAACATCAAAATTTACCCAAAATCAATCAAAAATTTCTAGGGTTTAGGCAAATTCGAAAAACCCCAAATTGATTGAGAAATTGATTGAAGTTGGAAGAAAAGAAGAACATTCAAAATTATCAAAGGTTTGTTGATATCAATTGCAAGGAGAAATCATCATGGCAAGAAGAAAAGGTAATACCAAAGCATCAAAATCCCCAACTTTATAAAAAGGCAAAAAGTTCTATCATCAAATGCTTTAGTGGTAGTGGAACAAGCTAGGGAGGAAGCAAGGGAAGTCATTGAGGCCATTGAGGAAGTTACTGCTACTATACCGGAGATCGATTAACTTAAGGATTATCCGGAGGTAACTTTCATTTCTAATAAACATAGAACTGCATTTGAATCCCTTACTAAGAAGAAAGCTATTGCCTCAAAGTTTGTATGTTATGAGCGGGTCGTTGTCCGCCATCAAACACATTTATACCCAACTACTAGCATAGCAAGCAAGTCGGGGTCGATCCACGGGACGGAGGTACTCAAATTGTTCAATCTAATTGTAGTTGTGCTTAGGGTTGTCACAATTGGTTTGGGTTGATGATTCTAAACTAAAGAAGGCAATGGAATAAAACAAGCAATAAAGCAAATAAAGATGTAAACAAGTAATAAAGGATACTAGGATATCATGGGATCATAGAGGAATCATGGTAAGATAGCATAAATGAGTTATATAGATGCAAGCAATATATTATTGTTGGATTTTAAGTTAATTCATGTCATAGTTCATAAGAAGATTTGGGTCCCGGAGCCGAGTTATTTGTGACTTTACAACACCTACAAGTTGACTTAATTCTTCCTATTAGACTACATGCATGATAAACCAATTCCTAGGAAAACTAACATCTTGGAGCCGAGTCGGTTAAGACTTTACAACACCTACAAGTCGATTTGGGTTTTCCCTATTCAACTCTATGCATGGTCTAATAAGGCTTGAGTTGGTCTATATCTTACAAGCCTTGTTGAGTAGATAAGAGATGGGTAAAAAATGCAAGGTTTCATAGTCTAGCATTTCATCAAACACGATATGTGCATAAGTTGAAAAACAATAGGCAAGCATTCATATAAACTCATTAAGCATAAATCTATCCCATGATTAATTCCCCTAATCCCGCACTTATCCTAGTTAAGTAACTACTCACTTATTACCATGGAAAACATGTCATCAATGGTGTCAATCATCACAACAAGTAAAAACATGATAAAAGAGTGACGAGATAAGTAATAAAGAGTAAAAAGTAATGAAATTATACCAAACTTAAGATGAACAATTGGAAAGGAAAGAATAATAGAAGAAAACTTGATTGATTGATGAAGAGTTGTCAATTCTCCAAATAATAACCCAATAATCTTCAATTACCCAATAATAAACTTGAACAATAATTAAGGAAAGATTAATGTGTAATTTTGTGGAATGATTGAGATTAATCTATTCTAATCTACTCCTAATCTAATCTAAGAGAGGTTTTTATCTAATCTAAGAGGACTTGGTCTTTTGGTTATTTCAAATGGAGTATATACAGTGGTACATCATTAGGTTAACCAAGGGTGGATTAGTAAATAACAATGCTAAGTGTTGAGTAGAGCTTTGCAAGTCCTGAGGGAAATGCGCGGATCCTAGGTCTGGGATGCTTATCCTGAGCTCGGGATGCGCGGATCCTCAGACAGTATTTTCTGAAATGGCAAAGCAGCTTGGGATGCGCGGATTGAGTTCGGGACGCTTGTCTATTTGAGCTCGGATTGTAAAACGGACGTCATTTCCTCATCCGGAATCCTATTGGAGTGATTCAAAAGCCTAGACCACTTGATTTTTCGACGCCGTTTAATCTAGAACACTTTTAGAGCCAAACTAGCAACTCTTGGTTTGGTTCCGAGCAATTTCTTCTTGTAATGGCTTCCTTCTCGTCATCCTTGCTTTTAAGCCTATGATCCTTCTAAATTCTCTTTATTCCTACATCCTTGGTCATCATTCTTGCCTCCTCTTCATACTAGTTCATCCAAAATCGTCATTAAGCTTCCGAATATGCATGAGAGACAGGAATTCCGCCTCATTATCTTCTTTCCTACAAGACATATACAATGTAACAAGAAAGCAAAATAGGAAGGAATTGACGGATAAAATGGCCATGAAATGCTATATTAGTATGCAAAATAGGTTCAATTAGGGGACTAAATGTGCGCAATTAAGAGTCACATCAGTATGCCAAGATACTCTAGGAAAATTGAGAGTGCTTGACCAAACCAAGGCATTTTTCGAGTCTATGAATTGACTTAACCCTCAATCACCTTGGAATTCATTAGTTCTTTGAGGGAGTATAAGACTGAGACTCGAAAATATGTTGAATTTTGCCTTGAAAACCAAAGTAGGAGAATGATTAAGGATGATTTCGGAAAGGTGTTTGGACTCCGTGACCATTGGGATTTCCACAAGAAACCCCACAATTTTGATGCCAAACCCCTTTCAAAGGCAATTGCCGGGAGAGAATTGACCATATTTAGAGAATGCAATGCCTTGTATATCCATTATCCGGGTATTCAGTATTGACATAGGTCCATTTCAAACACCTTGCTCGCGAGAAAAGAAGCTACCCACATGACCGAACTTGACCTTACCTACGACACCCCTCGATAGGGCATCAAAAGAGAACTAATAAATCTAAGCGGAAAATACGAGACTTTTAAAAATTTTTAAAGGTTAAAGTGCGAAGTCTACCATAAGTGATCAAACAGAAATGAAAAGTAATATAATTAAGTTTTACAATTAAAAACAAAGTGCATTGGGGAAAAGATATCCCACGAATAAGCACAAGTCTAAAGATAGGCGAGTCTATGAAAACGATAACTAAAGTCCAACGGTCAACGTTCTCGCTAGCTCACACGCCTTCCCCATATAATCTGCATCACGAACCTGTCATTCATGTAAACATGAACGCCACAGTCAGTGGGGAGTAACTAAGGGTTCTCCCAGCCACAATATGCCAAAAGGAACATAACAAAGAACTCATATAGGGCAAGACATGATAAAACAGAATACAATTCACTTAAACGTATAAGCATGGGATCATTCATTTAGAATAATAAGAGGAACAAGATAGAGTAGCAATGAGGATGTCATAGGCATATTTACGTAAGTAAAGTAAAGGAAATAACATAGATGCGGTTAATTAATCACAAACACGAATTCCATTGAGAGGTGACATATGCAACTATCCAAATTATAAATGATCAACATTTAAGTCATTTGAGGTAGAATAACAAGTAGACAATCATCGTAATGCGTATAGATGAAAACCATGGAAATTTCTTTGGAAATCATATAACACACATTGCACGAGACGCGGCTATAACGTCCCATTCATACTTATGGCTTTCATCTCACCATAAGAACGTATGGGAGCATTATCCCCGGTGATCATAGTGTGGACAATGGGCCCACGGGGGCGCTTGGGAGGAGAACAAGCGTTTGCATTTTGTGGAGTCGCCACCAATTTATTGTGGAAAATTGGAAACCGTTCGAATACCTCGTGCCATGTCAAGACACAAAGTAGAGACATGAACACCAAGAAATCGTTACCCTTAGCATTCTATGTCTAGAATGACTCTCGTTGATGCCAATGAACACGGATGTTCACAGAGATCTGGAGTAAGGGGTGAGGGTACGTATTAGGAAGCGCTTTTGATCGAACACCTAATCCCGCCCGCCTCGATAGCGGCCTCTACTAATGATTAGGGACATCATCTATACTCGATATATTGTCGATTATATGCATGCAATGCAACATCCAAGTTTTAATCCTAGCATGTGAAGATTAGACTAAGTCGGTAAACACGCAATTTAGCATACAATTAATGTCGAAGTAGGATTTAATGCTCAATTACATGTGAAGGCATACAAATGATACAAGAAATATGATAAATACAATAAAGGAAAATTACAATAATGAAAATTACAATAATTACAATGGATTCATCGATTTATGTCGAAAATACCTTTGAAACGGATAATTTGGAAAAAAGAATAAAAGGAAGAAATTAACGAACAGATCAGTAGGTGATAATACGGATAATAGTTAATTATATGTAAGCTAATCAAACTAGGTCAAGGCAGAACAGAAGTTCAGAGACAGAAATCAACCTGGAACAAGCGCAGCAGGACTGCGCCCTTTGGAAGAGGCGCAGCAGTTGCTGCGTCTGTTCCAAGGGTGAGTTCTGGCTGTGAAGCCAGAACTACATATCGTTAATATTAATTGGTGATTTTAATGATCGATTATGATATTTACTCGGATGGAAGTGATTTAATTCATTAATTACATGTGAGTGAGTCATAAAAGCAACAAAACATGGATGAGATGGATTTAAGACGGATTATTTACATGAATGAAAGATTGATTAATGACATAGGTGAACTAAATAGGTTAGATATAATGAATTAATGATAAATTAATGACGAATATGACAATAGACAGATGAAAATATATCAAAGATCGAATTCCATAAACCCGATATGAACGAATCGAATACCTACAACCCGGATTGATTTTAATGACAAAAACCCGCAAATATTGGATTATAAGGGATTTAAGCCGAATTTAATGACGAATTAAACGTGTTAATGATGATGAATAATATCCATGTGAAATTAATATGTTATCGTAACAAAGAATTGACGAAAACAAATGAAGACGAATAAAAGTTGACGAATTACAGAGGACGAAGGAAGAAGAAAGGAAGCAGGAACTGCGGCAGCCTCACGAAGAGGCGCAGCAGGAACTGCGCTCCTTCGAAGAGGCGCAGCAGTTGCTGCGTCCTTTCTCGACGGTTTGTCTTCTGGAAATCCATAAAAGAGGTTTTAAACGAGGTTTTAGAAATCGATTTTAAGAGGTATTTTCGACATAAACCTTACATTAATGGCACAAAAAGGTAAATAACAATAATAAAAGAGAGATATACAACCTCAGACTTACATGTTTGACAGAACGAGATGAACTAAGTTTACGATTAGTGATGCTCGACTCGAATGTAGACGAAAGTGCCCTCGTAAGAGGAAAACGATTAAGATTAGTTAAGTTGATTGATGTGGAGTTGGTCAAATTGGTCGGTCATGCAAACGAGGCTGGTACTCAGAAGGATCCGAGCTTACGTGGTCGAAGGTTCAAGCACGTAGACGCCAAAAAGTAAGAACAAAGGTCTAGAATGCAAAGGGAGAAGAGAAGGGCGGACACTCGCGTGAGAAATATGAGGAGCGAAGGCGACTTTGGAAGTGAATCTCGGAAAGATATGAAAAAGATACGAAAAATACGCAGAAAAGGACCTGGGAAGAGGCGCAGCAATCACTGCGTCTCTTGGAAGAGGCGCAGACTGCCTGCGTCTTACAGTGGTTTCCTCTGCGGAAGAAAGATTTCCGTGTTTAAATTATGGAATAAAGGGATAATTTGGTTTTCCTTAATATTTTGTATGAATATTACGGGAAATTGTTTACCAAAGATTAAAGATTGTGAAATATTTATAAAATAGGGAATAGAAATATCCGGAACATTCCAGAACATTCTGACTCGGGATTTAGCGGTTATCAGAAAATGAAGACGGTTTTAGGCCCGGACTCCAAATGTACTCTACTTACTGTCAAAACGACCGTATCGGCGCGTAGATGACAACTAAGAGGTAGACATTAGTGTTTGAGCAATCACTTGACGATAAACTTACAAACTGTCACAAATCGTTCCGCGCACCAAACATGCGGCCCAATCATCATCGGGTGGTTTGCTAGGGGTGCAGAAATGAGGTGTCTACAGAGCCCCCACTTTGACTGAGGCTTGGACAAGGCGAAAGTCAAAGTATAGCCATCACGTCAATCGAAGATTACAACCTGACGACTATGGCGACGCGCGGCGGCTCAAAGTGTCTGAGCCAAGGACCTGTCGTCGGGAACATTTTAGAGTCTGTCGACTATCGGGGAGGGTCGTTTAAAGTCCATTAGACTACGTAAGGAGGCTCGCCAGCCATAAGAAGAGATCATACCTGAGACTTCTGGATGAAACGGGACTGAAGATGCTTCGGCGAAACTCTTTGGTCTAAAGATTACTTGGTGTCTGAAGGCATTAAGGGTCACGGGGACTTAAAAAGGGGTTATCTGAAGGTTACTAAATGGTTGTCCTGAAGTGTCTGAAGAAATAAAGGATTATCTAAAGGGAGAAAGGTTGAGGGAAGGAGTATCCCAAAGGTTATCTGAAAGATAAGAAGGTTCGCCTGGGGAATAAAACGATGATTTTGGGGAAGATAACAGGACACAGTCTGGAGCCGCTGGGAGAAATCTGCTTGTGCTCAGCTTCAAACAAACTTCGGAAGAATTTAGGGTCGATGTTGATCTCCATGTCTCGAGAAGAAGTGACTGTCGGTCGTGAACTCTCGTTGGGGAACATAATCGGGAACTGGTCTCCATGTCTCGAGAGGGATTGTCTATCTGCTTACTCTCGCTGGGGAAATATAATGAAGGCGTGTGAGGAGCGAAGTCTTGGAAGCGATGAATAACGTATGATAGTCTGCAGTTGTCTTAGAAATGCGGGTCTGAACGAAGAATGATCGTCAAACGAACCAAAAAAAGATAAAATGGCATCGAGAAGAGGCGCACCAAAGATGGCCCACAAATAACGAACTCATAACGAATTTTTGAAAACTCGTATGGAGGGAACCCAAGGAAGAGGCGCAACAAGAGCTGCGTCTCTTGGAAGAGGTGCAGCGCCTGCTGCGTCTGTTCCTGGAGGTGTCTTTTCTGCGTAAAAACGCGATAAACAGAGGGTTTTAAATCATTTGTTCGAAACATAAATTCCTCAAATTCTCCCTCAAATCTCAACCATTTCCGCCAAAATTTGATCCAAAAGCTTGAATTCATCATGACTAATCGAGGTATGTATATCATTCTTGCATTAATCCTCTATATTTTGCTTAATTTGAATCGAAAAAATTAGGGTTTTCAACCCAATTAATTCGAAAATTTAGGGCTTTTCCCCCAAATGGATTTGCCTTGTAAAATTGGTATTAGAAACGGATAATTGGTAATATAAGGAACATAAACATGTATTTGTTTTGAATTTTCGTTGAGTTTTGAGCATTTGAGTGGATTTGAGACGGTTTCACAGCTAAATCGTAAATTGCTTCGAAAATAGCCTTAGGATTGCCCATTTGCGATGAAATTTGATATTTGGAATCCTTGGACGATGGGTAAACTTCCTACCATCTCGGAATTTTGGTTTGTGATGGATTTTTCAGGACACTTTTCTTGGGCATAATCGTTGTTATAACGAAATGCTGCCGAAATTTCAACTCGAACCCGAAACTAGGCTTCAACTTAGGCTTGACTTGACCGTAATTACCACATGAGTGATCGGGTTTGTGAGAATACGGCCAAAGATGGCGAGAAAAGAGCGATTTTGGGGCTTCTGAAGGCTCGAAAATCCTTTAACTAAGGCTTGTCGTCACGTGACGCGGCCTAAATTTACTTTAACGTTGCAGGTGATGAGGCTTCTACTTCTGGGAGAGCTCCCATGGAGATAGACACTGCTGTTGATCCTTCTCGTGTCATCGAGGAGGCTTTGGAGGAGGCTTTCACCGCCGCGGTGATGGCTGCTGGGGACGAGGTCCACGAGGAGGAGGCTGTTGAGGAGGAGGAGGCCCCGAGGCAGGCCAACGTTGGGCGAGGAGGTCGTCAGCTGAGAGGAGCACCCGCGTGGGCTGAGACCTGGGACAGCAGGCACTTGCTTTGGGCTGCGGAGGGTCACCTGTCCTACAGGACGGTGAAGAGCTTGGTAATCTTGAATTCATTACTCATCGCTCACCTTCTTTCATTCATTTCATTTGCTAATATCTTATCCAACTTTCGTTCAAAACTAAAGATAACTTTTGTTTCAAATCATAATAGGAGGCCGGGAACATCAGGTCATTCTCGGGTTACACGACGGCGATGGAGTGCTACGAGCGGCTGTCGGCGGAGGAGCGCGCCATGATCGAGCGTGGGGCATTTGGTGCCCTGGTGCAGGCTTGGAGGGATATCGCAAAGAGGAAGCTGCGGGCTAACCTTAGCCTGGTCCGCGCTTTCTTGGACCAATTCTGGGACACGAATTCCACGTTTCACATGCCTTTCGGTGAGGTGGGAGTCACGTTGGAGGCCTACGGCATGATTTTTGGTCTGCCGTGTGGGACTGAGGCTGTGGAGTGGCCGGAAACTGCCATGAGAGGGGACTCGGCCAAGGCTAGGAGGTTGATCAGCTGGAACTTGTCGCCGAAGGCTGTTACAGTGCCTGGTTTGGTGCCCAGTTCCTATGTCCGAGACTACTTTGCGGGGAAGAGCCCGACGCTGGTGACGATTGACGGGAGAGAGACAGCTCCTCCTCCTTGTACAGCTGAGCAGAGGGCTCGTTTGTGGCTTTGGTGGTTTCTGTCTTCGATCTACCTCGGAGACAAGGGAGAGAGGCTGTCGACGAAGCTTCTTCCCTTCCTTTCTGACCTGAGCTCCCTAGGGCGTTGGGGACCGGGTCATCGCTGGTTTTGCGGTCCTCATCCGCTTCATGAGGGCCATGGTTCGTCCGGAGTTGATGGATAAGGGGACTTCTCCTGGTGCTGTCGGCCCTGGACTACTGCTGGAGGTATGAACCTTCATTTAGACTAAAATCAATTCTTTTCCTTATCAAATTACGAAAGATCGTCATTGACTATCTCGCTTTGCAGGCGTGGGTGTACTCCTACTTTCCGAGCCTCTCGCCCAAGAGGACGGAGCCGCTGGAGAAGGCCTATCCCGTCGTGAGGGATTGGGTGTTGTGCAGGACGAGGAGCAAGCGTTCCTCTCACGGTGTTTACCGGCGGGACGTGAACGCTCTTCAGCTGGACAGCGTGAGCATCTCACCTATATTCACTTTACTTCTACATTGCTTTTAATCGGACATAAGAATGACTCCTTGTTTGTCTGGTCCCAGTGGGTGCCCAGGCCTTAGGCGGAATACGCTGGAGCGCCTCCTTTTGTGGCTGAGGTCCTTCGACCTACGAGCTCGAGCCAGCTGCTGTTGAGGACGTCGATGGGTCCTGTGTGGTACTTGAGCGAGCGCTTGGATCGTCAGTGCTCTCGGGATGTGTTGACGGTTCCCATCGATCCTCCTAGGACGATGTTCGTGGAGCCTTCGAGGCCGAGAGGAGGCCGACTTGGTCGGGCGTTGGTGGTGACGCCCTTCTTCTTCCTGGTGAGGACTACTCTGCGTTCCTCTACGGGAGGTTGGCGTACTGGCCGGTTGTGGTGAGCATCTTTACTCTCCTTTATTCTTGATTTTGAGAATATGATGAAAGATCATCGATTAATGAGAAACATTTGACTTTGCAGGAGGTTGAGACGGCGGGCATCGAGCCCCCAGAGTACCCCGAGACCCTTGAGTACACTGACGCGACCGGGAGGACGACGATCTCCGAGCTACGTGAGTTTGACGTGGCTGTGACGGATGCTGGCTTGGACGATTGGCAGCATCTTATTCGGAGGGTGAGCCTCTAACTTGCGTGATATTTGTGTAAGAACACATTTGGTTGAACTTATTCAATTATTGATAACTTCTTTTTGAAAATGCAGGTTGCGCCGTCTCGGTTCGTGGCGTTATGGAGGGTGGCCAACCGGCTGCGAGCTACTGCCGTCGAGGCACTTGTCGGCGGTCGAGGTCGTCAGTTATGAACCTTGTTTCTATTTCATTTTTGAATTTTGATTTTCCAACTTTTCTTGTAATTGCTTGAAACGATTGACATGAGCCAATTTTGTTGTTTGCAGGGGGACCGTGAGCTGGAGCGAGAATTGGCCCAGTCTCGGGAAGAGACAGCTCGCTTGTTGAGGGAGCTCGAGGTTCGCGACGCCGAGGTTGTTGCTCTCGCGGCAAGAGTTGCGGAGCTGGAGGGCGACCGGCAGTAGTTTTGTTTTGTTGTTGTTTGTTTCTTGCACATTTGTACATTTTGGACCTTCATTTTGGACATTTTGAATTTTGCTTGGGGCTCGAGCCCCCAGTTTGTTGTACATTTCCTTTTTTGTTGTATATATGATGGCCTGAGTGCCTTTGCTGCTGGGTTGCGTTGCTTGTACCTGCAGGTTAGCTTTGAACAGGTTTGGTAGATGACGGTTTACGCCGTCATGCTGCCGAAATGTACATAGAAATCACGTAGAACGTACATTTGTATATACACATGGCCTGAACTAGCGCAAAATGAATGACTCAAAAGAATGCGAAAATGCAAGAGAAAATACAAAAATGCAAAAAATTTGCCGGAAATGACCGGACGGTAAGGAGGGTTACCCCTAAAAAAAGAAAAAAATTAGAAACCTGTAAGTTAGAAATGAAATGATTAAAAAGAAATGAAAGAAATATATAAATGAAAGAAATATATAAATTTTGAAATGAATTAGATTACAATGAAAATTATTTCCTAAAATGAATTACATTAAAGTGAAAATTATTTCCTAAATTGAAAGTATACAAGTGTGGTAAAATGACGAATAATGTTGATATTGCCTCGAAATGCGTGCCCGTGGAATTAGGAAACACGAAATATGGTAATTTCCACGTATTTACCAAAATAATAACCCGTAGGGATAAGAAATTATTCGTCAAGGAATTTAGGAAAGATCCAACGCGGGAAATCACAGAGACCTTGCTGAGGAAGAGGCGCAGCATGAGCTGCGTCCCTTTGAAGAGGCGCAGCAGGTGCTGCGCCTGTTCCCAAGTGTGTCTGTTCTGGCAAATTTTAGGAAACAAAATTTAGTATAAATAGAGACGTCGATGGAGGTTTTATTGACATAATTCTTCCGTCTCTTCTTCGTCTTATCACATAAAACTCTCAATACAAGCACTCATCATGAATACTTTGGAGATTTGCCTAAAAGAATGGACCAACGAATTTTCCAACATGGAGAAACACGACATGGGTGCCTATAATCTTGGATCTTTGTTGAGTTTGAAGCTTATCAAGGTTGTCAAACCATTCTTAGATGCTTGTCTTGACTACTGGGACCCGAATTATCATGTGTTTGCGTTCCCTGGAGGCGACATTTGCCCATTTCCTGAAGAAATTGCCGCGATTGGTGGGTGGGATCCAGAACACTTGCCTGCCATTCCTTCTACTTCGCAAGGGTATAAGAGCAAATTTAGAGACTTGCTTGGATTAACGAGGCTTGAGGTTTACCGTTTAGTGACCTCGAAAGGAGTGCGAATGTTGGACTTCATTGACCGATTCATTAACAGGGCCGACCCCACCGTTTCTTATGTTGCTAGGCGGAGGGCATTCGGATTTTGCTTGTTGCATGTGTATGTCCTCCAAGGGCATGTTGATGAAGACTTGAGAGGTGATCCCCGTCTTCTGGGCCTAGTTGAGCAAATGGAGCTGCGCAGGAGCCCAGCTTGTTTATGCTTAGGAGAGATCCTGTTGGGCTTGGATAATAGAAAAGCCAATCGCGACCTACCGTACTTGGGAAGTCCCGTTATCTTGCAGGTAAAAGAACATTTTCTTTTCTCTTTTTTTCTTCTTCTTTTCTTTTCTTGTTCTTTTCTTTTTTTTACTTTTCGTTTTCTTTTTGTTTTTTTTTTCGTTCTTATACCGGCTTTTGGTAGGTTTGGCTTATGGAGCGTCTTCGATTGATCGAGCCCCCAGTTCATGTTCCTTCTTATCATGCTCGTTCGATTGCAATGAGGACCAGGCTTTACATGGTGGACTTCACTCGAGTTTGCAATTATTGGGAGAATAAATTGAAGAGTGATGATGGCCCCTTGATTAGGTGGATTGTACCATGGTGGAACCTCAAATCTATCACTGGAGTGTCTTCCTTGGATCCTACTCGATCTGTGCGCATTCATGGCTTGGAATTCATGGTGTGCATCTTCCCGGAGAGGCTGATGAGACAGGTTAGACTAAAGCATACAATCCCGAAGCTTGACACTGTTCCGCAGATTGCCGTGGCGCTAACTACAGAGAGTCGAAGGGAGTGGGCCATTAAATGGGCCCAAAGAAACGTGTGGTTCTTGAACTCTTTTGCTAATGCCTTATGGGTGTCGGATTACTATCTGCGATGGGGGAAAGCTACTACTCCGGAAGAGCGTGAGAGATTGAGGAAGCGCGAGCCCGTTGACTACAAGGTGCGGGAGGTGGAAAAAGAGAAAGAGAAGCACCTGACTGAGGGAGAGGAGGAAGCCGGGTTTCGAGTTGTTCATCCTTCGAAGAAACCGAAGACGTCTCCTCCCGTGGATAAAGTGATTGATAAGAATGGGAAGGCTAGGCCTCGAGAAAGACCGTTGGTGATTAGGTCAGAAGTGGCGCAAGAGCGTCCGACTCGAGGTCGTGACAAGAAGTATGACAAGAATGACAAGGGCAAAGGGAAGATGGAGGAATAACCCAAGTCTTTATTATTATTATTGTTGTAATAAAAAGGTGGGGTTTTTAGAATCTAGCCTATTTTTATTTTTATTATGTAGCGTATTATTATTAGAAAATGAATGAAATAATAATAAAAAAAAAGGTTAATTGGTTATGAAACCGTTGTGATTTTCTATTTATTATTCTTGTGGAATTCCAAATGCAATGCAAATGTCCTTCTATTTACATTTTAAAATAATGGGTTGTATCCTGTGAAGGATTGCCTACGTATTCATTTAGAAAAATGAAATAAAACCCTTGCGCGTAGTTCGAGTAAATGTAAAAGAATAATTGTTCTAAGCAAGAGCTTGTAATGAACTTAGAAAATAAGCATGAGCTTTTTGCTTACTCTGAAGGTGCAGTTTAGTTTATTCGATGATATGAGGATGACAAATTTGTCAAAATGCAAGAGCAGAGTGACATTAGCTTACTTCAGCTTGGCCAGGGGCCTTTTATTTAGTGCCACAAGAGCGACACGTGAGGTTACGCGAGGCGCGTTTTTGTCCCTATTCTAGGCATAATACCGTTTTAGTTGGTCGTGGTTTGTCGGGTTGGAAAACTCATTCCCATCTAGGTCTGTGATTCTAACCGCACCCCCTGGAAGTATGGACTTGACTAGAAATGGCCCGGCCCAATTAGGTTTGAATTTTCCCCGTGGGTCGACAGGTAAAAGAGCTCTAACTGACTTGAGTACTAAGTCTCCTTCCTTAATGTTTCTTGGCTTCACCCATTTGTTGAAAGCTCGTTTGATATGTGCTTGATATGTTTGTATATTATGCAAGGCGCGTAGCCTACGTTCATCCAGGAGGATGAGTTCTTCATATCTATCCCTCTTCCAATCGGCTTCCGGGATTTGACTTTCGAGTAAGATACGCAAGAATGGTATCTCTAGCTCGACTGGCTGTACAACTTCCATGCCGTAGGTCAAATAGAAAGGAGTGGCCCCAGTGGGCGTCCTAACAGATGTACGATATCCCCACAAAGCAAAGGGTATCTTGCTTAGCCAATCTCGATAGTTGTCCATCATTTTCTTGAGAATCGTGACAACGTTCTTGTTTGCTGCCTCTACCGCGCCATTAGTCTGTGGTCTATATGGCGAATAGTGGTGATGCCTAATTTTGTACTTGGCTAGAAATTGCTCAGTCTCAGCTTGGAAATGTGATCCATTATCACTAATGATCTCATGTGGGCAACCGTATCGACAGATGATGTTGTTTTGTATGAACTTTGCCACGTTTTTGGCCGTAAGACTAGTGTAGGAAGCCGCTTCTACCCATTTGGTGAAATAGTCGATTGCCACTAGGATGAAACAATGACCTCCTGTTCCGGCTGGGGTTATCTTCCCGATTATATCAATTCCCCATGCAGAAAATGGCCAAGGAGATGTCATCGTATAGAGCAATGAAGGAGGGACATGTTGTACATTCCCGAAGATTTGGCAATTGTGGCAATGTCTTACATATTTGATGCAATCGGATTCCATTGTGGTCCAATAATACCCCAAACGTGTGATTTTCTTTGCCATCATGGGCCCACTCATGTGAGGACCGCATTCTCCATCATGGACTTCTTCCATTACTTACCGTGCCTGTGAATGATCAAGGCAACGTAGGATTACACCAAGAGGTGTTCTTTTGTATGACTCTCCTTGCATGAGAACGTATTGGGAAGCTAGTAGGTGTATAGCACGTTGTCCCCTTTTGTCCATATCTGGTGGATAGTTGCAGTTGAGCTTGAAATTTAGGATTGCTTGGAACCAGGGTTCCTGTGTGATTTCCTCTTCGTCGGTGATTTGGTGGACATAAGCTGACTCTGGCCGTCGTTCGATTCATAAAGGCATTCCCACCATGTCATCTGGCATATTAATCAAAGATGCAAGTTTTGCAAGAGCATCTGCAAATTGATTTTCTTCCCGAGGTAGGTGTAGATAGGTCACGTGATCAATGAATTGGGCAACTTGGTCTATTCTAGCTTGATAAGGTTCTAGGCTTTCGCTTCGGATTTTCTAAGATCCCGTAACTTGATTGATGATCAGGGATGAATCCCCATGTACTCGGAGGTTTTTAATGCCTAAGCTCACTGCTGCTTGTAGTCCAATGAGACAAGCCTCGTATTCTGCAGCATCGTTTGTCACCTCGAAGTCGAGTTTGACAGAGATTGGTGTATGCTCACCTTCAGGAGAAATGAGCAACACTCCTATTCCGAATCCTCTTAAGTTCGATGCTCCATCAAAGTAAAGGTCCCAGGAGTCTACATCAGTTTGGAGTATATCCTCGCCTGGAAATGACCAAGTATCTATTGTTTGTGCATCATTGATGGGATTCTCTGCAAAGAATTCGGCAACGGCGCGCCCTTTTATAACTTTCAAAGGTACGTATTTGAGATCGAAGTCTGAGAGCATCAAGGTCCATCTTGCTAGGCGTCCGTTGAGGACGGGTTTTTCGAAGAGGTATTTTACAGGGTCCATTTTGGAGTATATTTTGACGGAGTAGCTAAGCATGTAATGGTGTAGCTTCTTCGTTGCCCACACAAGAGCGAGGCATGTCTTTTCGAGTTGTGAGTATTTGCACTCGTACTCCAAGAACTTCTTACTAAGGTAGTAGATAGCCCTTTCTTCCTTTCCTACGGTTTGAGTTAGCATGGCACCCATGGCTGTTTCGGTCACTGTGAGATACAAACCAAGGGGTTGATCTCGTTGAGGTGGCATGAGCACTTGTGGTTTAGCCAATATCTCCTTGATTCGGTCAAATGCCTTTTCACAATGATCATCCCACATGGTGTGGTCCGTTTTCTTGAGCTTCTTGAAGATAGGTTCACAGATCATGGTGAGTTTCGATATGAATCGACTTATATATTGCACTTTCCCTAGGAATCCTCTGACTTCTTTTTCTGTTTGAGGTTTTGGCATTTCGATCAGAGCCTTGATCTTGGAAGGGTCTATATCTATACCTCGTTGGCTAACGACGTATCCCAGGAGTTTGCCAGATGTTACTCCGAACGTGGACTTCTGAGGATTGAGCCTCTTGTTGTACTTTCGTAGCCTTGCGAAGAATTTGCGAAGGTTCGCAATATGGCCCTCTCTATCCTTGGACTTGACAATCATGTCGTCTACGTATACCTCAACTTCTTCGTGCATCATGTCATGTAAGAGTGTAGTTGCGGTGCGTTGATATGTAGCTCCGGCGTTGATTAACCCAAACGGCATTACCGTATAGCAATAGGTTCCCCATTGAGTGACAAAGGCGGTCTTATGCATGTCTTCTATGGCCATCTTGATTTGGTTATACCCCACATACCCATCCATGAAGGATAGTAATGCGTGGTCTGCAGTATTGTCCACCAATATGTCAATGTGTGGTAGAGGGAAGTCGTCTTTAGGACTTTCTTTGTTTAAGTCCCTAAAATCAACACAAACACGGATTCTCCCATCCTTTTTTGGGTACAGGTACTATGTTGGCTACCTAGTCAGAGTACTAGGAAACTTTGATGAATCCGGCTTTGAATTGCTTATCGACTTCTTCCTTAATCTTGAGAGCCCATTCCGTTCTCATTCGACGAAGCTTCTGATTTACAGGCTTGAAACCTGGCTTAATTGGGATTCTATGTTCGGCGATATCTCTATCGATCCCTGGTATGTCTTTGTAGGACCACGTGAAAACGTCTTTGAACTCGTGTAGGAGGTCTATGAAGTCGGTCCTTTCGGTAGAGCTCAAGTTAGTCCCTATCCTAAGTTCTTGGGGTTCTACTTCGGTTCCTACATTGATAGGTTCGGTGTTCTCTATTACTGGTCCCCCTTCCCCTTCCTGTAGTATTTCTTTGGCTACGTAAGGAGGTATCTCGATTGAGTCTGGGTCTTGGTCATCCTCAGTATCATCGTAAACAGAATTGCACTCAAGATAACACAAAGAGTAAGCAGAACCTGATTTATTCATATTAAAGTTTGATAAAAGTTGAAACAAAGAAGCCATCTAATCTGTGGTCAGTGGCGGTAAAGGGACAGTGGTTGGGACATTTCCCGAACTACTGTTACTATTCGAGGCTAAGCTAGGAGAAACAAAGGGAATGGGGATGACGACAGGAGGTGACTCCTTAGTGACTTCTCTAGACTCCGACTCTGACTCCGACTCTGACTCTGACTCGAATTCATCGTCTTCTGGTTCTCCTTTGAACATCTCTCCTTCTCCAGTGGTGAGCTTGAAGAGTCTTCCTTGGTTGTTGGTCCACTTGATTGATTTTCTCCATCCTTTCTGCTGACTCGCGTTAGCTTCTGTGATTAACGCGGTGGGGTTGAAGTGATCGTCTTTAAGTATCATGGTAATGATCTCATCCTGCGTGGCTCTAACAAATCGATCCTCCCCAAACAATAGACTAACAACTTGTTCGTCTAAGCAAGGTGCTTGACGGGTTTTGACGGTACTAACCGTTTCTGCAGGGATGAAGAAGCAATCATGAAAGATCTCGATTCCAGCTAGCTTCCTCTCGAGATAATACCAAGGCTCGGGAAATCCGTGGAAGAGTTCTAGGCTTCCTTCCTTAACAAAGTATCCATTTAGGGTAGGGAGATAGGGTCGCATTTGGTCTCCTACGTACTTACAGTTTTGAACTTGAGCAAGCATCTCGAGAACTTCCTCTTTAGTGGGTTTGTACCCTAGTCCAAGTGGTATCCTTTTTGAGTTGCCTTCCTTGTATGGTGCGAAGGTGTTTCTTCGGATGGGGTTTAAAGGCATTCCAGGGAAGTATCCCTGGGATTTGAGTATGTGGTTGACCACCAAGTTGGAGTAGGGATTGTAGTATAAGGGTGCCAATTTGCTTTCTATGACACTTATGCTTTGGAAGCCCCCAAGTTCATATACTGGATCTGCAAGGATTTGATTGCTCGACTTCTTTTCGATTATTGCCTTGATGGGTGACGAAGTGATCGTCACCACTTTGCCATTTAGTGGGATCTTGATCTTTTGATGAAGGGTGGATGTCACCGCTTTGGAAGCGTGAATCCAAGGTCTTCCTAGGAGTATGTTGAAGGAAGCTTCAATGTCCACTATTTGGAAGTTAACCTTTCGCTCGATTGGCCCTGTGGCTATGGTTAGGTTAACGAGTCCTACCACCTTTCGTCGTGTACCATCATATGCGCGAACACCTTGATTGGTAGGGGTCCAATCCGACTCTTTTATGCCTAACTTGTATGCCGTTTTGAGAGGTATGACGTTGACCGCGGAGCCATCATCAACCAAGGTCATTGGCACATTCTTCTTTAGACAAATGACAGTGATGTAAAGAGCCAAGTTGTGACTAGCGCCAAAAGGTGGCAAATCTTCATCTGAGAAAGTAATAGGATTACTTAGCTTTGGTGATTCTTGGAAGACCAAGTTGACTACATCTTCGGGTGTGGAGTTATGTGCTACATTTAGTTTGGCCAAGGCTTGCAGTAAAGCCTGGCGATGTGGGAATGAGCTTGCTACTAGTTGCCAGAATGAAAGATCAGCCTTTGTCTTCTGTAATTGCTTGAGCAAATGATCAGTGGAGTCATCTTCGTTATCATTTGGTGTGACAACGTTGGTTGGACCGTTTTGAGTAGTGTTTTGATATGGACGCCCCGAACGAGTTAGGTGGTCCACATCTTGGTCTTCACCATTTTGGACTATTTCCTTGACTAGGGAGTGTTCAATGAGATACTCGTCTTCATCGTCATCGGCCCATACTCCATTGATTGTAGCCAGTTCCCTCATTCTCATGATTTCGTCTTATAATTGCGTGATTTGGTCGACTAGTTTATCAACCACGACGACTATTTCTTGCATAGTGGCATTTTGAGAGAAGATTAGTGGCACATACTCCTTAGGTGTTGCGTTGGGGTCATGTAAAGTTGTCACCACACTTTCTAATTCCCAAACTTGCCTATCCACACTCCTTGCCCATGTGATGAAGTCGGAAATGGTAGGGGAGATAGTAGAGTAGAACCCTTCATTCTCGATCGCGCAGATCTCATCTTCAATTGGAGAAATGAGGTGTGAACAATCTAAGGTAGATTCTTCACTTGTGATCACTAGAATCCCAAGAGGGTTCTGAGTGTTGTTGGGTTTACCTCCCGGCGGTATTGGTAGTCGACCATCTTCAATCATGTCTTGAAGCACATTTTTCAATTTGTAGCATTTTTCTGTGTCATGCCTCTTGCCCCTATGGTATTCACAGTACGAGTTCTCATCCCAGAATTTGGATTTCTTTTCAGGTTCGGGAGTAGGTCATATGGGTTGGAGTTTGCCTTGTTTCATTAACCTCTTAAGAGCGTTGGAGTAAGTGTCCCCAAGATTTGTGAATTTCCTTGGTGGGGTACTTTTCTTAGATGGCTCGAGAAGGTTAACCTCATCGGTCTTGCTAGTGGAGCTGTATGAACGACTTGTTGAGCCTTGATATCCTCGACCTACCGTTTTGGACAAGAGCCCTTTACGGATGTCATCTTCAATCCTTGTTCCTAGTACGGTTAAGTCCTTGAAAGTTTTGATGTTTTGGTATCTCAAATGATTAGCATAGATGGGTTTGAGATTGTCCACGAACTTCTCCACAAGGGTAGCCTCATCCGGGCGTTCAACTAGTTGGGTACTAGTCTTCCTCCACCTACTTAGGAAGTCGGTGAATCCTTCTTTGTCATTTTGGGTAAGAACCTCGAGAGTGCGCATGTTAACTTGGATCTCGGCATTATCCGCATATTGCTTAGCAAACTCGATCGCGGCATCTTCCCAAGTAGCGATCTTCTTGTGCTCTAAAGAGTAGAACCATTGCTTTGGGATGGTGTCAAGAGATGAAGGAAAGATCCTTAAGAACATCTCAGGTTTGATGCCTTTGATAGACATGTAATCCTTAAAGGCACGGATGTGGTTCAAAGGGTTTTCGTGCCCCTTGAATTTAGGGATATCCGTCATGTTGAAGTTGGTTGGAAATTTGGAATTTATGGCCTCATACTTGCGGTTATTCTCCCTATAAATGTCATCCCCTTTGAGGTACATCAATTACTCCTCTAAGTATTGGAGTCTTTTCTCGGCTACAGTCATTCCCATGGGAGGATTTTCCTCCTTGAGGTCACTCGCGAAGTCACCCACTACTTCAATTTCTTGAGGAGGCAACCTCCCCTCTACGGCATAGATTCGTCCCTCGATGGTGTCAAGGCGATCATACACTTGGTCTTGGGTAACCTGGATTTGGGCTAACGCGGCTAGGATTCGATCATTACCATCTTGAAGTTGGTTGAAGTTCACGGCGCTTGTTTCAGGCATCTTGAAAACTGGATAAGAGATTGATGACGAATCAAAACACGATCGACCATTCTAACACACTTGCTAAGAGAAGAAATGTTTTGACTCGTGAAGTGGGTGTGTGCCACTTGTGTTGAGTGAGCTTTGAAGAAAAGACAAAGTTTTGAAAATGTGTATCCTAGTCAACTATAGTGTAGTTGTAGGAGTGGACTCGAAGTGAGGTTTTGAAATGGGCTTGGGCCCGAATTTTGACTCGACAGAGTTTTGACTGGGTTTTGCGCTAGTCAATGGCCTTTTTTTCGAAATTTTTCATTTAAAAAGGATTTTGATTTTTGAAAATCGTCATGGTTTCGTTTAGAAATGGTGATCACGTAAGGTACAAACATTTATACAAGCATTATAACGGGATGCTGAGTGCATTTAAAAAAGGTTTTGGTTTAAACGGTGGGTTGCCATACCGAACAATCAAACCCGAAGTCTGTAGAGAGGCTCGTACCAAACAAGAGTAAGGCCGATTCCTAGTCAATTTCCTCAAGTAGTGAAGGTCCATGATACAAACAAGAGTAAGCATCATGGTATGGATGACGTCAATCGCTATCCATCTTTAGGCCCAAATAAGAATTAGGACCGTTTAGACGGGACGATTGGTCGAGTGGGTTGGGTTGGGCCTAGGAAGGCCGAATAAAACGGTCTAGGAAGACCGAGTTATGAAACCCGACAATTGTCTCATACAAACTATTCCCTAACCTTGTTCAAGTTTCACCCTTGGCTACACGTAAGTGTATTTTCCCCAGCGGAGTCGCCAAACTGTGGACAATGGGCCCACGGGGGCGCTTAGGAGGAGAACAAGAGTTTGCATTTTGTGGAGTCGCCACCAATTTATTGTGGAAAATTGGAAACCGTTCGAATACCTCGTGCCATGTCAAGACACAAAGTAGAGACATGAACACCAAGCAATCGTTACCCTTAGCATTCTATGTCTAGAATGACTCTCGTGGATGCCAATGAACACGGATGTTCACAGAGATCTGGAGTAAGGGGTGAGGGTACATATTAGGAAGCTCTTTTGATCGAACACCTAATCCCGCCCGCCTCGATAGCGGCCTCTACTAATGATTAGGGACATCATCTATACTCGATATATTGTCGATTATATGCATGCAATGCAACATCCAAGTTTTAATCCTAACATGTGAAGATTAGACTAAGTCGGTAAACACGCAATTTAGCATACAATTAATGTCGAAGTAGGATTTAATGCTCAATTACATGTGAAGGCATACAAATGATACAAGAAATATGATAAATACAATAAAGAAAAATTACAATAATGAAAATTACAATAATTACAATGGATTCATCGATTTATGTCGAAAATACCTTTGAAACGGATAATTTGGAAAAAAGAATAAAAGGAAGAAATTAACGAAGAGATCAGTAGGTGATAATACGGATAATAGTTAATTATACGTAAGCTAATCAAACTAGGTCAAGGCAGAATGGAAGTTCGAGAGGTAAATCAACTCTGGAACAGCGCAGAGGAGATGCGCCCTTGGGAAGAGGCGGCGATTGTCGCGTCTGTTCCATGGGTGAGTTCTCGTCGTAAGCGAATCGCAAATCGTTAATATTAATTGGTGATTTTAATGATCGATTATGATATTTACTCGGATGGAAGTGATTTAATTCATTAATTACATGTGAGTGAGTCATAAAAGCAACAAAACATGGATGAGACGGATTTAAGACGGATTATTTACATGAATGAACGATTGATTAGTGACATAGGTGAACTAAATAGGTTAGATATAACGAATTAATGACAAATGAATGACGAATATGACAATAGACAGATGAAAATATATCAAAGATCGAATTCCAGAAACCCGATATGAACGAATCGAATTCCTACAACCCGGATTGATTTTAATGACAAAAACCCGCAAATATTGGATTATTAGGGATTTAAGCCGAATTTAATGACGAATTAAACGTGTTAATGATGATGAATAATATACATGTTAAATTAATATGTTATCGTAACAAAGAATTGACGGAAACAAATGTAGACGAATAAAAGTTGACGAATTACAGAGGACGAAGGAAGAAGAAAGGAAGCAGGAACTGCGGCAGCCTCACGAAGAGGCGCAGCAGGAACTGCACTCCTTCGAAGAGGCGTAGCAGTTGCTGCGTCCTTTCTCGACGGTTTGTCTTCTGGAAATCCATAAAAGAGGTTTTAAACGAGGTTTTAGAAATCGGTTTTAAGAGGTATTTTCGACATAAACCTTACATTAATGGCACAAAAAGGTAAATAACAAGAATAAAAGAGAGATATACACCCTCAGACTTACATGTTTGACGAAACGAGATGAACTAAGTTTACGATTAGTGATGCTCGACTCAAATGTAGACGAAAGTGCCCTCGTAAGAGGAAAACGATTAAGATTAGTTAAGTTGATTGATGTGGAGTTGGTCAAATTGGTCGGTCATGCAAACGAGGCTGGTACTCAGAAGGATCCGAGCTTACGTGGTCGAATGTTCAAGCACGTAGACGCCAAAAAGTAAAAACAAAGGTCTAGAATGCAAAGGGAGAAGAGAAGGGCAGACACTCGCGTGAGAAAATTGAGGAGCGAAGGCTCCTATTTATACTAATCACGTGGAGGAATAGGGTTTTCGGAGAGACTTTGGAAGTGAATCTCGGAAAGATATGAAAAAGATACGAAAAATACGCAGAAAAGGACCTGGGAAGAGGCGCAGCAGTCACTGCGTCTCTTGGAAGAGGCGCAACACCTGCTGCGTCTGTTCGCAGGTGGTTTCTTCCTGCGGAAGAAAGATTTCCGTGTTTAAATTATGGAATAAAGGGATAATTTGGTTTTCCTTAATATTTTGAATGAATATTACGGGAAATTGTTTACCAAAGATTAAAGATTGTGAAATATTTATAAAATAGGGAATAGAAATATCCGGAACATTCCAGAACATTCTGACTCGGGATTTAGCGGTTATCAGAAAATGAAGACGGTTTTAGGTCCGGACTCCAAATGTACTCTAATTACTGTCAAAACGACCGTATCGGCGCGTAGATGACAACTAAGAGGTAGACATTAGTGTTTGAGCAATGACTTGACGATAAACTTACAAACTGTCACATATCATTCCGCGCACCAAACATGTGGCCCAATCATCAACGGGTGGTTTGCGAGGGGTGCAGAAATGAGGTGTCTACACATAGCATAACACATTAAAATAAATACGAATTCAAGGAAGTACGATGACTAAGTCAACCAATTTCATATTAACTCGACTCAACAAGTATAAGACATATACTTAGTATGAACTCATAAGACAACCACCTAGACTCCAACCTCTTGGTAGGACGACGATAATAATACGGTCCTAGTCTAAACCTGGATCCAGACTCTCGGGATGGACGTTACCCGATTCGACAAACGATATACTAATCGTATCCAAGACTCGAAACATGGCACACATATCCGTAACCAAAGGACGAGTAACCTAAAATAGGAAATATGGCACACATATCCGTAACCAAAGGTCCAAAAGAGTAAATAAGGAATGTCAAGTAACCACACAATGTAAAACGTCACACTTGAGTCACAAATAAGAGTAAAAAAATGAGTATATAAACATAACGTAAACAATTCATTTGAAGTATGTATAAGTACGAGCGTATAACAAATATCAGGTGCTCCCATGATAAAAAGAGTGTCAACACACCATACACAAGTATTAGAACCAAGGTTAAGATGCATACCCAACAAGAAACATAAAACTGAATCTATAACCACAAGTTTAGTACTCGACTACAACAAGGGTTAACTTCAAACGGTCATAACTTTAGTTCTGGACATGAGCATGAGGTGATACCAGTTGGAGGTGATAGCTTATCCTCTTAAGGTTCTAACGGTAGGTCATAAACCTCAAACAAACAAGTAACGAAGAAGTTTTGGCCATTATACGAAGACTAGTCCAGGCTGTGGGGCAGCCTGCGCCTAGGTGCGCAACCTTCGCAAATCACTGATTTGCACGACACAACAAATTCATCTTCATCCCCAAATAAATTTTTATCATACCATTAACATCCCAATTGCACCATATATTACCCAAGTAACTTCATGCAGGTATTAAGGGTGAAATCAAAGCATAAAAGAGGGATTAAAACACAAGATTCGATTCAAATTCAAACAATTCCAAACTAACAACTTCATGACATAATTAAACACAATTATTAAGCATGAATAAGACGGTTTCTTTACTAATTCATCCATGTAAACACTCATGTAACCCAAAAGATTGGAAATTTCTTCAACCAACCATGAGATGGTTTCTCATACAAACTCATTCAACAACAAACATGTGAAACAAGAAAAGATTCAAACTTTAACATACATATGAACAAACTACAACATATAAACACACAAATTTGACATAATATCGAGTAACCCATCACCGTTACCTTTTAGCTCATCAAAAGACATGATTCCGACTCAATACCACCCCGGAATGCTAAAGCTTCATCCTAGAACAAGTTTAAGGCAAAAAAGGGTGAGAAAACTCATCTCACAAAAAAATGGATTTTCTAAAAGATACAAAAGGCTAGAACATTCTTACCTAGAAAGATGGAGAGCGAGGAGAGGAAGATGATGGTGCAAAAATGGTTCCAATTAGTGAAGAATTGAGTTAGATATGATGAATCTAGGTTTTGATGAAAGATGAGTGTTAATGGTGTTTGTTGAGAGGAGAATTTCAAAAAAGTAATGAGGGAGATGAAGTTGTGAGGTGTTATGCGAGGGTTTTATGAAGAGAAAAGAGAAGGAGAAAAGCCCATAACTTATAAAAGGCCCAACAACTCAAATTGAGCCGGATCTCACCAAAAACACGACTCAAGACTAACCACGCATTTCAAAGGCTAAGACGGCTATTATTATTATTACCATAATTATTATTATACATATAAAGTAACATTGTTATAAAACTGGGTTTAAAATATAAGTAGAATAGTAAAATAGCTAATTAAATAATAAATGCCAAAATGGGAATTTCGCGGGTGTTACAATCATTCCACCTTAAAAAACGTTTCGTCCTCGAAACTTGAAAGCATATCGAAAAGTTATAGAGATAAAGTTGGACTTTTCGAAATTGACAACCCAAAACATTAAAATGTTACTCATTGTAAGAATTAAAATCCTTTCAAAAGTTTCAAGTTGAATTTTCCAACAGTACCAGATTCTCGTCAAAGGAACGGAAGTGTTCTCGTTGCGCATTCAAGAACATCACATTCCAAATCAAAGACAAGGCCAAAAATCGAATCATTTGCAGAAATCCAAAATCAAAATACTTCCAAAAACATTTATGGAGAGTTTTCAAAAGTATAAATCTCCTTCATGGAAAGAAATTGCTCTTCTCGTGTACACAAGAGCGCTAACTTCCCAATTCAAAGCCAAATTTAAAACAAAAAATCATTCGTCGGTAAGCATAGGGCAAGTTATTAGACGCCTTTAATAACGAGTCCTAACATCCCATCAACGTTAAAATCAAATAAAAATGATAATCCACTCAAATTTTCCTTTGCAAAATCGAAAATAAAAATAAAAGTTTTCACTTTTAAACTAAAAAAGGAGTCAAGTTCTTGAAAGCATAACTTCAAACTTTGACAAAGAGATCATAAATAGATAAAGGTTAGTCAGAAATTGAGCAAAATTAAAGCAATCTCGAGTTTAGCAAACAAATATCATGATAAAGAAGTCTATACTCAAAGAACAAAAGGGAGACTTAATCAAATTTTCATTTTCAAACCTTTAAAAATAGTTAAAATTTTGTGAAAGTAGCATAAACTCTTAACAATGAATCAAAAATGGTAGCTTGAATTTTTTAGAAATTGTACGAATTGAAAAGTATCTCAGACATCAAAATACAAAGTACGCTAACAGAATCCAAACTTAACCAACAAAAGAGCTATGATGAACTTCCTAAGGGTAAGAGTTGAAGTAAGTTCAACAAGGATGTTAAAGATAGAGTTTCATAGATTATGAGTATCAAACTTAAAAGAGAAGCACGACGAAGCGAGGAAGAGAGTAGAGTTGTTCATGGGTCGTCCCGTCCACTTAACCCGGCCCATCCGCCCGCTAAATAAGCGGGCACGAACAAAGGATTTTTAGAAAAATACAAAGGCCCAGCCCACTAACCCGTCTCAAACCCGTTAACCCGCTTGTCCGTGGGCCGGAAATTTAATGTCAGTCCGGCCCATGTCCGGCCCAAGCCCGCATTTGGCCACCTCTAGAAGAGAGGTATGAACTGTAACGCTTATGGTCAAGGAATAAGGAGATTAGACAACAAGGAAACGCCAGATACCCAAATCTCAAATAACAACATCATTCTAAGCGGTTTCAAAAATTTCCTAACAACAAAACTCATGACCACATCACTCCCAAGGATTTCCTCAAACACTTACGTTACTTCACCTTAAGCTATTTTATAAAACGAGGTACTTCACTATAAGTGTGATTTCACCACTCCAAATCCTCGAACATCTACTAACAACCTCCACGAGATCAAGGTCAAAGCTTCTAATAAAGCTATACTCATAATCCAACTAGTGTCAACTACGAGTTTCTCAAAATGGTAAAACCCTCAATCAAAAATCCAAATTCAAAAGTTCTTTTGTACATTCTATCATCCCAAAGAGATCTTGTTATACTCTCGAAACCTAAAGCATAGATGGTGACATTCTCCAAATTACGAGACAACCACCCAAAACCTCTAACTCATCCCAGCTCAACATCTATCGACCCCAACTTATAATTACATCTCAAGGACTCTGGCTGCTAGTCCTCCTTACCGCAAAGTGAATACCCAAATGAGATTCCAAGACTAGCAACAACTCTCGCCTAACATGGTTCTTATGTAATCATCACAACTCATAAAAGTATACCGACTAT
Organism: Silene latifolia; assembly: GCF_048544455.1. NCBI lineage: Eukaryota > Viridiplantae > Streptophyta > Magnoliopsida > Caryophyllales > Caryophyllaceae > Silene > Silene latifolia. Next base: position 57,037,959 of record NC_133536.1, read on the forward strand.
GCTAACCTCGAGCTTAACTCAAACTTCCAAGTAACACTTTCATCACTAATGGCCAACAACGTCCTATAGGTGTTTCCTTCCGAGCTCTAAATTCCCAGAAAAGGTTCCTCAAAGATTCCACAATGTTCTCATTTCAAAACAAAGTAGTAACATGCCAATCCAAAATCTCCTTTCATGAAAGTCCACTCTACTATACTCTTTTAAGAAAGATGCATAATCACCCAAGTTTGAAAAATCAATAGGATCTCGAGTCCTTCTATCCTTTTACTTATTACGGATTCCCAAAGCGGAACTACACTCAACTACAACATCATCCCATCATCTCAAGTTCTCAATACAATCTCAAAGTTAAATCCATAAGGGTAACAAAGACTTCTTAATACAAAATCTCTCTCGACTCAAGAACTCTCAAGAGCCAACTAATATCAAATGACATCACCAATTGATTATGGTCATCAACATCGCAAAGTATTTTCTTTCAAATCCGATATCATAGAACTTTACTTACCATCGAGTTCCCAAGAAACAAGGTATTAGTAGTAACAACACTTTACCTCTTCATATTTCCTCATTCTAACACCATAAATTGAAACTATATTCTTCAACTTAACATTTGGCGTCAACCATACCATTATCCTTTCTAGCTTCCAAAACAGGCGCTAAGACTCTCCAATAATATAGCTTAGTCTCACTCTCATATCATACCTCAAGTAGTAATCGAGATCACTCACTTGGATAAACTAATAATCCTATAATTAGCATTTCTCATATGGTAACATCTACATTATCACTCTCTCATATCCAAAGTGATTACTATCATAAACTCAACTTACTTACTCACTCACTCAATCTTACATCTTTAATTCCACCATTAAATTTCATCCATTTTAAGTCAAGCACTAGGCACTAGTATCCCAAGACACGTCTCACTACACTTCCCAAACCTTTCCAAACCCAAACATAAACAACAAAGCTAAGTTCTCTAACCTTAGTAACATATGCAACTCACGCTTTACAACACAAATAATTCCACTAATCGACCACACTCAGTTCATGTCAAGTAACTAAGAATAAGAAACATAAAGGTATGTTTTACCACACTAGTAAAGATTTTCCAACAACACAAACTCTCAAGGCCAGGGTTAGGAGTCAATCACATACCAACTCCACAAAGCCAAATTTCTCAACCAAGGTTAACATTCCATAAGACAAAAATGAAGGTGTCCATGAGGGGTCTTATAAGAATAAAAGGTACAAAGGCAACTTCTAAGATATAAGAGAAGAGTTGCGGGAGGTAAAGGAGCACAAGGATAAAAGGATAAGACAAGGTACTCTATCTAAGAGAAGAAGATATCTTTGGGAAGGCAGAAACATTCTTCAAGAGAAAGAGGTCTTTATATAAGGTGTTATGGAAGGATAAACATGAAATAGAGGATAGGTCGGGTGAGTACCAAACTAGCTTCCAAGGTGAAACAAAAGAGAGTTTAGAAGGGAAATAGCATCAAGAAGAAAAAGAACAAGGTAAGGTACACAAGAGCGAGAAATGTCTTTGAGGAAGTAGAAGCATTCTTCAAAAGGTTAAAGAAATATTCAATCTTCGGCAATAGGCACCAAGTCTTGATCGCCACAAGGTAAGCTCACGGTTATTGATCCAAGGGCACGAAAATCATTAATTGAAAATCAACAAACATGCTACAACCTACCAAAGGCATCCACAAAGAGACTACCAACTTAGGTCCTTATTTCTACCCATCTCTCACTTATTATTTAAGGTCAACTTCAAAATTAAATTCGGGGTACACATGTGTGCATCGGGAGCAACATAGGCTTTGATATAAACTGTGACACCCCTCGATAGGGCATCAAAAGAGAACTAATAAATCTAAGCGGAAAATACGAGACTTTTAAAATAGTTAAAGTTTAAAGTGTAAAATCCACCATAAGTGATCAAACAGAAATGAAAAGTAATATAATTAAGTTTTACAATTAGAAACAAAGTGCGTTGGGGAAAAGATATCCCACGAATAAGCACAAGTCTAAAGATAGGTGAGTCTATGAAAACGATAACTAAAGTCCAAGGCCAAGGCCAACGTTTTCGCTAGCTCACACGCCTTCCCCATATAATCTGCATCACGAACCTGTCATTCATGTAAACATGAACGCCACAGTCAGTGGCAGTAACTCAGGGTTCTCCCAGCCACAATATGCCAAAAGGAACAAAACAAAGAACTCATATAGGGCAAGACATGATAAAATGGAATATAATTCACTTGAACGTATAAGCATTGGATCATTCATTTTAGAATAATAAGAGGAATAAGATAGAGTAGCAATGAGGATATCATAGGCATATTTACGTAAGTAAAGTAAATAAAATAACACAGATGCGGTTAATTAATCACAAACACGAATTCCATTGAGAGGTGACATATGCAACTATCCAAATTATAAAAGATCAACATTTAAGTCATGTGAGGTAGAATAACGAGTAGACAATCATCGCAATGCGTATCGATGAAAACCATGGAAATTTCTTTGGAAATCTTATAACACACATTGCACGAGACTCGGCTCTTAACGACCCATTCATACTTATGGCTTGCATCTCACCATAAGAACGGATGGGAGCATTAGCCCCGACGATCATAGCATAACACATTAAAATAAATACGCATTCATGGAAGTAGGATGACTAAGTCATCCAATTTCATATTAACGGGAATCAACAAGTGTATGACATATACTTAGTATGAACTCACAAGACAACCACCTAGACTCCAACCTCTTGGTAGTAAGACGATAATAATACGGTCCTAGTCTAAACCTGGATCCAGACTCTCGGGATGGACGTCACCCGATTCGACAAACGATATACTAATCGTATCCAAGACTCGAAACATGGCACACATATCCGTAACCAAAGGTCGAGTAACCTCAATTCGAAAACATGTCACACATATCCGTAATCAAAGGTCCGATAAAAGGCGGAAGGATAACTCAATCCGGAAACATGGAACACATATCCGTAACCAAAGGTCCGAAAGGGGTGGAAGGGTATCCTAACCGGGAACATAGCACACATATCTGTAACTAAAGGTCCGAAAGAGGAAATAAGGAATGTCAAGTAGTCACACAATGTAAAACGTCACACTTGAGTCACAAATAAGAGTAAAAAAATGATTATATAAACATAACGTAAATAATTCATTTGAAGCATGTATAAGTACGAGAGTATAACAAATATCATGTCCTCCCATGATAAAAAGAGTGTCAACACACCATACACAAGCATTAGAACCAAGGTTAAAATGCATACCCAACAAGAAACATAAAACCCAATATATAACAAGTTTAGTACTCGAATACAACAAGGGTTAACTTCAAACGGTTATAACTTGAGTTCTAGACATGAGAATGAGGTGAAACTAGTTGGCGGTGATAGCTTATCCTCTTACGGTTCTAAAGGTAGGTCATAAGCCTCAACTAAACAAGTAACGAAGAAGTTATTTCCATTTTACGAAGACTGGTCCAGGTTGTGGCGCAGCCTGCGCCTAAGAGCGCAGCCTGCGCAAATCACTGATTTGCACGACACAACAAATTCATCTTCATCCCCAAATCAATTTTTATCATACCATTACCATCCCAATTGCATAATATGTTACCCAAGTAACTTCATGCAGGTATTAAAGGTGAAATCAAAGCATAAGAGAGGGATTAAAACACAAGATTCGATTCAAATTCAAACAATTCCAAACTAACAACTTCATAACATAATTAAACACAATTATTAACCATGAATAAGACAGTTAATTTACTAATTCATCCATGTAAACACTCATGTAACCCAAAAGATTGGAAATTTCTTCAAGCTACCTTGAGATGATTTCTCATACAAACTCATTCAACAACAAACATGTCAAACAAGAAAATATTTAAACTTTAACATACATATGAACAAACTACAACATATAAACACACAAATTTGACGTAAAGATGGATTTTCTAAAAGATACAAAAGGCTAGAACTTTCTTACCTAGAAATATGGAGGGCGGGGAGAGGAAGATGATGGTGCGAAAATGGTTCCAATTGGTGAAAAATTGAGTTAGATATGATGAATCTAGGTTTTGATGGAAGATGAGTGTTAATGGTGTTTGTTGAGAGGAGAATTTCAGAAAAATAATGAGGGAGATAAAGTTGTGAGGTGCTAAGCGAGGGTTTTATGAAGAGAAAAGAGAAGGAGAAAAGTCCATAAGTAATAAAAGGCCCAACAACTCAAATTGAGCCGGATCTCACTAAAAACACGACTCAAGACTAACCACGCATTTTAAAAGGCTAAGACGACTATTATTAATATTACCATAATTATTATTATTGTGGACGCGGGCCCACGGGGGTCGCTCGGGAGAAAAGCGAGCAAGCTTTTGCATTTGTTGAGTCGCCACCAATTTATTGTGGAAAATTTGAAACCGTTTGAATACCTCGTGCCATGTTAAGACACAAAGTAGTGACATGAACACCAAAAACTCGTTACCCTTAGCATTCCATGTCTAGAATGACTCTCGTGGATGTCAATGAACACGGATGTTCACAGAGATCTTGAGTAAGGGGTGAGGGTACGTATTAGGAAGCTCATTTGATCGAACACCTAATCCTGCCCGCCTCAATAGCGGCCTCTACTAATGATTAGGGAAGTCATCTATACTCGATATGGTGAAGGTTATATGCATGCAATGCAACATCCATTAGATTAATCCTAGCATGTGAAGAATTGTCTAAGTCGGTGAAACACGTAATTTAACATGCATTAGGTCGAAGTAGAAATTTAGGTTAATTGCATATGAGAGCATATAAACAATAAATAGAGAAATACAATAAAAATACAACAAATTGAAAATTACAATAATTACAACGGGTTAATTGATTTACGTCGAAAATACATTTAAAACGGATGGTTTTAGAAAAGAAAAGAGAAAATAAATAAACGAACAGATTATTAGGTGATAATACGGGTAATAGTTAATTAATACGTAAACTAATAAACTAGGTCAAAGCAACAACGGAAGTTTAGGGACAGAATTCAACCCGGAACAGGCGCAACACTGCTGCGTCCTTTGTAAGAGGCGCAGTGCTCACTGCGTCTGTTCCAGAGGTGAATTCTGGCTGTGAAGCCGGAATTGCATATCGTTAATGCTCATTGGTGATATAAATGATCGATTATTGATATTTGACTCGGATAGAAGTGGTTTAACATATTATTTACATGCAAATTGGTCATAAAAACGATAAAACATGGACAAAACTAATTAGAACAAATTAATAACAAGATCAATAACAAGATTAATAATGAATTAACAAACTAAGACAAATTAATTAGACTATTAGGTTTATTAATGACGAACTAATGATGATGATGACAAATAACAGATGCAAATATACAAAAGATGGATCTTAGAGACTCGATATTGATGAATTGAACCTCTAAAAACCCGAATTGATTTTAATGACGAAAACCCGCAAATATGAATTATAAGGGATTTAAGTTGGGAATTTAATGACGATAAATTATTAATGATTTATATGCCAAGATTATTATATTAATAAAATATGAACAAGTAAAGACGAAAGAAAGTATAAACAGACGAATTAAACAGAAGACGAAGGAAGAAGAAGGAAAGCATGAACTGCGGCAGCCTCAGGAAGAGGCGCAACAGGTGCTGCGTCCCTTCGAAGAGGTGCAGCAGTTGCTGCGTTCCTTCTCGACGTTTGTCTCCCGTTAATCCGCAAAAAGGGTTTGAATAAAGGTTTAGTAAATCGGTTTTGAATATATTTTCGACGTAAATCTTACAATAATGATTACAAAAATAAAGAACAATAATAAAATATGGGATTTACACCCTCAGACTTGCATGTTTGACGAAACGAGATTAACTAAGTTAACATTTAGTGATGCTCTACTCGAATGTACGACGAAAGTGCCCTATAAGAGGAAAACGAACAGAATTGATTAAGTTGATTGATGTGGAGTTGGTCAAATTGGTCGGTCATGCAAAACGTGGCTGGTACTCAGAAAGATCCAAGCTTACGTGGTCGAAAGTTCAAGCACGTAGACACCAAAACGCAAGAGCGTGGTCTTAGAATGCAAAGGGAGAAGAGAAGGGCGGACACTCGCGTGAAGAATATGTGGAACGAAAGTCCATATTTATACTAATCACATGAAGGAATTAGGGTTTCGGTAAACTTTGGAAGTAAATCTCGAAAAGATCTCAAAATACGTAGAAAAGAGCTGGGGAAGAGGCGTAGCAGCCACTTCGTCTCTTGGAAGAGGCACAGCACCTGCTGCGTCCTTTCCCCAAGGGTTTCCTCCTGCGGAAGAAATATTTTCGCGTTTCTATTATGGAATTGCGGTTTGATCTTGATTTCCTTATTATTTATAAAATAATTCCGGGATATAATTTACCAAAGATTATAAGATTGAAAATATAGAATAGAAATATCCGGAACATTCCAGAATATTCTGACTCGGCATTTTAAACGGTTATTTGAAAATTAAGACGGTTTTTGACCTGGACTCCAAATGTACTCTAATTACTGTCAAAACGACCGTAACGGCGCGTAGATGATGACCAAGGGGTTGACACAAGTGTTTGAGCTATCACTTGATGATAAACTTACGAACTGTAATAAATCATTCCGTGTACCAAACATGCGGCCCAATCATCACCGGGTGGTTTGCGGGTGGTGTAGAAATGAGGTATCTACTGAGCCCCCCACTTTGACCAAGGCTTGGACAAGGCGAAAGTCAAAGTATAGCCATCAGGTCAATCGAAGATTACAACCTGACGACTATGGCGACGCGAGGCGACTCAAGGGGTCTGAGCCAATGACCTGTCGTCGGGAACATTTTAGAGTATGTCGACTATCGGAGAGGGTTGTTTAAAGTCCATTAGACTACGTAAGGAGGCTCGCCAGCCATAAGAAGAAACCATACCTGAAATTCCTTGAAACTCCTTACTCTGTCGGACTCCAAATGGAAGCAAAATGTGATTTTGAAGGATTGAAGGGAGGTAGCAGGACGTTGGCGGGAACTGCTGGGAGAAATCTGCTTGGGTCGGTCATCAAACAATCTTCGGCAAAACTCGAGATTGATGTTGAACTCCACGTCTTGAGAGGGACGATTGGCTGTCCGGAACTCTCGTTGGGGGAACATAATCGAGGTTGATCTCCACGTCTTGAGAGGAACAATTGGTTGTTCGGAACTCTCGCTGGGGGAACAGAATCGAGGTGTGTCAAAACACCTGTCAGGGGGTATTCGCTCGTTGTGGCAAGCGAGGTCTTGATAAAATACCGCGACAGTTCGCAGTTTGCTCGAAAATGTGGGTCCGGGAAAGGAATAAACCTCAAATGGACCAAATATATGATATGTGGTATTGAGGAAGAGGCGCACCAAAGATGGGCCCACAAATAACGAACTTATAACGAATCTTTGAAAATTAATTTGGAGGGAAACTGAGGAAGAGGCGCAGCAAGGGCTGCGTCTCTTGGAAGAGGCGCAACACCTGCTGCGTCCTTTCCTGGATGTGTCCCTGTCTGAGTAAAAACTCGATAAACATCGTGTTTTGTTCATAATTTTTGAAACACAATTCCTTCAAAACTCTCCCAAATTCCAGCCATTTCTCGCCAAAATTTGATCAAAATCTTGTATTTGCCATGACTATTTGAGTTATGTGTATTATTTTTGCATTAATCCTCCGTATTTGTACAAATTGGGCCAACAAATTAGGGTTTCCAACACTAAAAATGTCAAAAATTTGAGGCTTTTCCCCCAAATGATTTTGCCTTGTAAAATTGACTTTGTAAATGGATAATTGGTAGTATATGGATCATAACCATGTGTTCATTTCGAATTTTCATTGAGTTTTGAGCATTTGAGTGAAATTGTGACGGTCTCACAGCTGAACCGTAAATTGCTTCGAAAATAGCCTTATGATTGCCCATTTGTGATGAAACTTGATATTTGGTATCCTTGTATGATGGGTAAACTTCCTACCATTTCAAATTTTTTATTTGTGATGGCTTTTTCAGGACACTTTTCTAGGGCATAATCGCCGCAATAACGAAATGCTGTCGAAATTCCGACTCGAACTCATGACTAGGCTTCAATTTAGGCTTGACTTGACCTATAATACCACATGAGCGGACGGGTTTTTGGGAAAAGGGCCAAAGATGGCGGGAAAAGAGCGATTTTGGGGCTTTGAAAGCTCAAAAATCCCCTAACTAAGGCTCGTAGTCATTTAACGCGGCCTAAATTACTCTACTTTTGCAGGTGATGAGGCTTATACGTCTGGGAGGGGTCCTATGGACAAGGACACTATTCTTGACCCTTCTCGTACGCTCGAGGAGACGTTAGATCGGGCTTTTGCTGCTGCAGTGGCAAATGCTGAGGACGAGGTCGTCGAGGAGGAGGCTGTTGAGGAGGAGGTCCCGAGGCGGGCCAACGTTGGGCGAGGTGGTCGCCAGCTGAGGGGAGCACCGGAGTGGGCTGAGAGATGGGATAGCCGACATCTTATCTGGGCAGCGGAGAGTCACCTGTCCTACAGGACGGTGAAGAGCTTGGTAAATTGAACTCATCATTCTTTACTTTACTTTATTTTATTCTCATTCATTTGCTATCCCTTTTCTCTTTCATTTGAGCTAAAGATAGCTCTTGCTTTGAATCAAAATAGGAGGCCGCGAACATCAGGTCTTTCTCGGGTTACACTACGATGATGGGGGCTTACGAGAAACTGTCGGCGGAGGAGCAGACCATCATCGAGCGGCGAGCGTTTGGTGCCTTGGTACGAGCGTGGAGGGATATCAAGGGAAGGAAGATTCGGGCTAACCTTAGCCTGATTCGAGCTTTCCTTGATCGGTTATGGGACACGACCTCAACCTTTCACATGCCTTTTGGCGAGGTCGGGGTCACGTTAGAGGACTATGACATGATTTCTGGCTTGCCGTGCGGGACTGAGGCTGTGGTGTGGCCGGAGACAGCCATGAGAGTGGACTCGGCCGAGGTTAGGAGCTTGATCGGTTGGAACCTGGCGGCGAAAGCTACTGCGGTTCCCGGGTTGATGCCGAGTTCCTACGTCCGGGATTACTTTGCTGGGAAGACCACGATAATGGTGGTGATCGATGGGAGGGAGACGGCTCCTCCTCCCTGTACTAAGGAGCAGAGAGCTTGTTTGTGGCTCTGGTGGTTCTTGTCTTCGATCTACCTCGGACACAAGGGAGAGAGGATGTCGACGAAGCTTCTTCCCTTCCTTTCTGACCTGAGTGGCCTAGGTCGTTGGGACTAGGTCACTGCTGGCTTTGCGGTCCTCATTCGCTACATGAGGGCCATGGTTCGTCCGGAGCTGGTGGAGAAGGGGACTTCTCCTGCCACTGTTGGTCCTGGACTACTGCTAGAGGTATGAACCTTCATTTTATTTCATATCATGAAAGATCATTTCCTTTCCTTATCGAATCACGAAAGATCGTTATTGATTATCTTGTTTTGCAGGCGTGGGTGTACTCCTACTTTCCGAGCTTCGCGCCCAAGAGGACGGAGCCGGGTGAGAGAGCCTATCCCGTCGTGAGGGATTGGGTGATGTGCGATACGAAGAGCCCGCATTCTTCTCACGATGTCTGTCGACGGGACGTGAACGCTCTGCAGTTGGATGGCGTGAGTATCCTCGACTCACGTTTCTTTGCTTGTTTTCTCATTGCTTTCTTTTAGAACTGATCATAAGAATGACCTCTTGTTTGCTTATCTTAATGGGTGCCTAGACCTTGGGCGGACTACACTAGCGTCCCTCCTTTTGTGGCTGAGGTCCTTCGACCCAGGAGCTCGAGCCGGTTACTGCTGAGGACGTCGATGGGTCCCGCGTGGTACTTGGGCGAGCGTTTGACTCGCCAGTGCTCTCGAGATGCCTTCACGGTCCCCATCGATCCTCCTCGGACGATGTTCAGGGAACCTTCCGACGCTAAGAGGGAGACTGACTTGGTAGACGTCAGTGGCGACGCCCTCCTTCTTCCTGGCGAGGACTACTCCGCTTTCCTCTACCGGAGGTTGGCGTACTGGCCGGTCGTGGTAAGTACTTCACTTTTCTTTCGATTGGCTTGAAAATGTGATGAATGATCATCGGTAAACAGAAACCACTTGAATTTTGCAGGAGATTGAGGTAGCGGGCGTCGAGCCCCCAGCATACCCCGAGACCCTCGAGTACACTGATGCGACGAGGATGACGACGAACTCCGAGCTTCGCGACTTTGGCGAGGCGGTGACAGATGCTGGCCTGGACGAGTGGCAGCATCTGATTCGGAGGGTAAGTTCCCCAAGTTGTTTAGCTTTTGTATAAGAATACATTTGTTTAACTTTGTCTAGTCATTGAGAATCCTTGTTTATTGAAATACAGGTAGCGCCATCTCGGTTCGTGGCTTGGTGGAGGGTATCCAACTGGCTACGGGCTACTGCCGTCGAGGCACTTGCTGGCGGTCTAGGACGTCAGGTATGAACCTTCCATTTACTTCATTTTCTAACTTTCTTTATGTTTAAAATGATTCACATGAGCCAATTGTTGTCATTTGCAGAGGGAGCGCGACTTGGAGCGAGAGCTAGCGCAGTCCCGGGAGGAGACAGCGCGCCTGCTGAGGGAGCAAGAGGTCCGCGACGCCGAGATCGCTGCTCTCGAGGCGAGAGTTACCGAGTTGGGCGGTGACCAGTAGTAGTTCGTTTGTTTTTTGCTGTTTTTGTTGTTGGCTGTACTGCATACACTTTTGTACATTTTTAGGACTTTCATTGTGGACTTTTGGACTTTGTTTCGGGCACGAGCCCCCAGTTTGGTGTACATATTTCTTTTTGGTTATATATATGACGGCCTGAGTGCCTTTGCTACTGGGTTGTCTCATTTTTACCTGCAGGTTAGCTTTGAACAGGTTTGGTAGATGACGGTTTATGCCGTCATGCTGCCGAAATTTACACAGAAATTGCACATAAAACAGATATTTGTACACATGGCCTAAATTAGCGCAAGACAAAGACTCGAAAAAAATGCAAAAATTTTGCCTTGCCGAAAATGACCGGACGGTAGGGAGGGTTACTCCCTAAAAAAAAGGAAATGAAAACATATAAGTTTGAAATGTAATATGAAACGAGAGTGAAATAATTCCCCCAAAAAGAAAAGTAAAAAGAAATAGGTAAGTTTGAAAATAAATAATTAAATTGGTGAAATGATTCCCCAAAAAAGAAAATTAAAAAGAAATGGGTAAGTTTGAAAATAAATAATTAAATTGGTGAAATGATTCCCCAAAAAAGAAAATTAAAAAGAGATGGGTAAGTGTGCTGAAATGACGAAAATGCCGATGTCGCCTCGAAATGCATGCCCGTGGAATTAGTAAACTCGAAATATAGTAATTCGACGGAATTACCCAAAATAATAACCCATACGAATAGGAAATTATGCTTTAAGAAATTAGGAAAGATCCAACGCGGAAAATCACAGAAATACAGCTGAGGAAGAGGCGCAGCATGAGCTGCGTCCCTTTGAAGAGGCGCAGCAGGTGCTGCGCCCTTTCCCCAGAGTGTCCGTCCTGACAGATTTTAGGAAACAGCTTTTAGTATAAATATAGACGTCGATGGAGGTTTTATTCACATAATTCTTCCGGCTTTCTTCCGTCTTATTACATAAAAACTCTCTAATTAATCATACATCATGAATACTTTAGAAATCCGTCTCAAAGAATGGACCAACGAATTTTCAAATGTAGAGAAACACGATATGGGTGCCTACAATTTTGGATCGATTTTGAGCTTGAAGCTAATTAAGGTGGTCAAACTGTTCTTGGATGTTTGTCTTGAGTATTGGGACCCGAATTTCCACGTGTTTGCCTTTCCTGGAGGCGATATCTGTCTGTTTCCTGAAGAAATTACTGCAATTGGCGGTTGGGACCCAGAACATATGCCTGCTATACCCTCTACTTCTCAAGGGTATAAGAACAAATTTAGGGATTTGCTTGGATTGACAAGAGCTGAGGTGGACCGTCTTGTGACCTCAAAAGGAGTCCGAATGCTTGATTTCATCGATCCATTCATAAATAGGGTAGACCCTTATGTCTCCTATGTTGCGAGGCGTAGGGCATTCGGGTTTTGCCTATTGCATGGTTATGTCCTTCAAGGGCATGTTGATGAGGATATGAGAGGTGATCCTCGCTATTTGAGCTTAGTTGAGCAGATGGAGCTGCGCAGGAGCCCAACTTGCCTATGTTTAGGAAAGATCCTATTGGGGTTAGATAATAGGAAAGCCAACCGCGACCTTCCTTATTTAGGAAGTCCCATCATCTTGCAGGTAAAAGAATACAACTTTTTTTTCTTTTTTCGTATCTTTCTTTTTTTTCTTCTTCTTTTTTTCGTTTTTTTTCTTTCCTTTTTTCTTTTCGTCTTTTTTTTGGATACTAATACCTGCTTTGGTAGGTTTGGCTTATGGAGCGTCTGCGATTGATCGAGCCCCTAGTTAATGTTCCTGCTTATCATGCTCGCTCAATTGCAATGAGGACCAGGCTTTACATGGTGGACTTTACTCGGGTTTGCAACTACTGGGAGAACAAGTTTAAGAACGAGGATGGTCCCTTGATTAGATGGATTGTACCCTGGTGGCATCTCAGGTCTGTTACTGGAGTATCGTCTTTGGATCCTACTCGATCGGTGCGCATTCCTGGCTTGGAGTTTATGATATGCATCTTCCCAGAGAGGCTGATGAGGCAGGTTGGATTGAAGCAGATGATTCCAAAGCTTGATACTGCTCCTCAGACTGCCATGGCGCTTACTACGGAGAGCCGAAGAGAGTGGGCCATCAAATGGGCTCAAAGAAACATGTGGTTCCTAAACTCTTCTGTTAGCGCATTATGAGTATCAGATTCCTACTTGCAGTGGAGGAAGGCTACTACTCCTGAGGAGCGCGAGAGACTAAGGAAGCACAAGCCTGTTGACTACAAGATTCGTGATGTAGAGAAAGACAAAGAGAAGCATTTGACCGAGGGAGAGGAGGAAGCCGGATTTCGAGTTGTTCATCCGTCGAAGAAACCGAAGACCTCTCCTGTCGTCGAGAAGGTGGTTGATAAGAATGGCAAGGCTAGACAATGAGAGAGACCATTGGTGATTAGATCTGAGATAGCACAGGAGCGCTCGTCTCGTAGTCGAGATAAGAAATATGATAAAAATGACAAAGGCAAAGGGAAAATGGAAGAATAGCCTAAGTCTTAGTATTATCTATTATTATTATTGTAATAAAATGGTGGGGTTTTTAGAATCCTAGCCTATTTAGTTTAACATTATTTTTATTATGTGGCATACTATTATTATTATGGAAGGAAATGAATAAGAGGTTAATTGTTTATGAAACCGTTGTGATTTTCTTTTATTATTCTTGTCGAATTCCAAATGCATATGCAAATGTCCTTCTATTTACATTTAAATAAATAATGGGTTGTATCCTGTAAAGGATTGCCTACGTATTCATTTTAAAAATGAAATCAAACCCTTGCACGTAGTTCAAGTAAATGTAAAAGAGTAATTGTTCTAAGCAAGAGCTTATAATGAACTTAGAAAATAAGCATGAGCTTTTACTTACTCCTAAAGCACAATTCAGTTTATTTGATGATATGAGGATGGCGATTTTTCAAAATGCAAGAGCAAGGTGACATAAGCTTTATTTCAGCTGGCCAGGGGCCGTTTTTTATTCCGTGTCGCAGGAGCGACACGTGAGGTTACACGAGGCGCGTTTTTGTTCCTATTCTAGGCATAGTAACGTTTCAGTTGGTCGAGGTTAGTTGGGTTGGCAAATTCATTCCCATCTAGGTCTGTGATTCTAACCGCACCCCCCGGGAGTATTGACTTGACCTGAAATGGTCTGGCCCAGTTAGGTTTGAACTTTCCTCGTGGATCGACAGGTAAAAGAGCTCTAACTGATTTGAGAACTAAGTCTCCTTCTTTGATGTTTCTTGGCTTAACCCTTTTGTTGAAGGCTCATTTGATACGTGCCTGATATGTTTGCACATTATGTAATGCGCGCAATCTACGTTCATCCAGGAGGATGAGTTCTTCATATCTGTCTCTCTTCCAATCGGCTTCTGGAATTTGACTTTCGAGTAGAATACGCAAGGATGGTATTTCTATCTCGACTGGTTGCACGGCCTCCATACCGTAGGTCAAATAGAAAGGAGTGGCCCCAGTGGGCGTCCTAACGGATGTGCGATATCCCCATAAGGCGAATGATATCTTGCTTGGCCAATCTCTATAATTGTCAATCATTTTCTTGAGGATTGTGACAACGTTCTTGTTTGCCGCCTCTACTGCACCATTAGTCTGCGGTCTATACGGCGAGGAATGGTGATGTTTGATCTTATACTTGGCTAGCAATTGTTCAGTCTCAGCCTGGAAATGTGACCCATTGTCACTAATGATCTCATGTGGACAACCGTATCGACAGATGAAATTGGTTTGTATGAATTTTGCCACGTTCTTGGCAGTGAGACTAGTATAAGAAGCTGCTTCTACCCATTCGGTGAAATAATCGATTGCCACCAGAATGAAACAGTGACCTGCTGTTCCGGCCGGGGTGATCTTTCCAATGATGTCAATTCCCCAAGCAGAAAATGGCCAAGGAGATGTCATGATGTAGAGTAATGAGGGAGGGACATGTTGCACATTCCCGAAGATTTGGCAGTTGTGGCAATGTCTGACATATTTGATGCAATCGAATTCCATTGTGGTCTAATAATACCCCAAACGCGTGATTTTCTTTTCCATCATTGGTCCACTCATGTGAGGGCCATATTCCCCATCATGGACTTCTTCCATCACTTTCCGTGCCTGTGAATGATCAAAGCAACGCAGGACTACACCAAGAGGTGTTCTTTTATACAATTCTCGTTGCATAAGGACGTATTGGGAGGCGAGTAAGCGTATATCACGTTGTCCCCTCTTGTCCATATCTGGTGGATAGGTGCCGTTGAGTTTGAAGTTCAGAATTGCTTGGAACCAAGGTTCCTTTGGGTTTTCTTCTTCATCTGTAATTTGGTGCACGTAAGCTGGTTCTGACCGTCGTTCGATGCATAAAGGCATTTCTATCATATTATCCGGCATATTAATCAAAGATGCAAGCTTTGCAAGACCGTCTGCAAATTGATTCTCTTCTTGAGGTAGGTGTAGGTAGGTTACTTGATCGAAGAGTTGGGAAACTTGGTCTATCCTAGCTTGATAGGGTGCTAGGCTTTCACTCCGAATTTTCCAAGATCCCGTAATTTAGTTGATGACCAAAGATGAATCTCAATGTACCTGTAGATTCTTGATGCCTAAACCTACTACTGCTTGTAGCCCAATGAGGCATGCTTCGTATTCTGCCGCATTATTTGTCACCTCGAAGTCGAGTTTGACAGAGAGTGGTGTATGCTCGCCTTCAAGAGAAATGAGCAACACTCATATTCCAAATCCTCTTAGATTTGACGCTCCATCAAAATAAAGGTCCTAGGAGTCGACATCGGTTTGGAGTATGTCCTCAACTGGAAACGACCAGGTGTCTATTGCTTGTGCATCATAGATGGGATTCTCTGCAAATAACTCGGCAACGGCGCGTCCTTTTATAACTTTCAGAGGTACATATTTGAGATCGAATTCTGAGAGCATCAAAGTCCATCGTGCTAGGCGTCCGTTGAAAACAGGTTTTTCGAAGAGGTATTTGACAGGATCCATTTTGGAGTATATTTTGACGGGGTAGCTAAGCATATAATGGCGTAGCTTCTTCGTTGCCCACACAAGAGCGAGGCATGTCTTCTTGAGTGGTGTGTACTTGCACTCATATTCCAAGAACTTCTTACTAAGGTAGTAGATAGATCTTTCTTCTTTTCCCACGGTTTGGGCTAGCATGGCACCCATGGCTATTCCAGTTACTATGAGATATAAACCAAGAGGTTGATCTCATTGGGGTGGCATGAGCACTGGTGGTTTGGCTAGTATCTCCTTTATTCGGTCGAATGCCTTTTGACAGTCATCATCCCACATGGTGTGATCTGTTTTCTTTAACTTTTTGAAGATAGGTTCACAGATCATGGTGAGTTTCGATATGAATCGACTTATGTATTGGACCTTGCCCAAGAATCCTCTAACTTCCTTCTCTGTTTGAGGTTGCGGCATTTTGATTAGAGCTTTGATCTTGGAAGGGTCTATTTCTATCCATCGTTGGCTAACGACATATCCCAGGAGTTTGCCGGATATTACCCCAAATGCACATTTATGAGGATTGAGCCTCATGTTGTACTTTCGTAGTCTCGAGAAGAATTTGCGAAGGTTCGCAATGTGCCCCTCTCTATCTTTGGACTTGACAATCATATCATCTACGTATACCTCAACTTCTTTATGCATCATGTCATGTAGTAGTGTGGTTGCGGTGCGTTGGTACGTAACTCCGGCATTGGTTAACCCAAACGTCATAACCGTGTAGCAATAGATGCCCCATTGAGTGACGAAGGCGGTCTTGTGCATGTCTTCTATGGCCATCTTGATCTGGTTATATCCCGCGTATCCATCCATGAAGGATAGCAATGCGTGATCAGCTGTATTGTCCACCAATATGTCGATATGTGGTAGAGGAAAGTCATCCTTGGGACTCGCTTTGTTTAAGTCTCTGAAATAAACACAAACACGGATTCTCCCATCCTTCTTGGGTAAGGTTACTATGTTGGCTACCCAGTTTGAGTACTCGGATACTTTCATGAACCCGGCTTTGAATTGCTTATCGACCTCTTCTTTGATCTTAAGAGCCCATTCTGTCCTCATTCAACGAAGCTTCTGTTTTACGGGTTTGAAACCTGGTTTGATTGGGATTCTGTGCTCTACGATATCCCTGTCGATCCCTGGCATGTCTTTGTAGGACCAAGCAAAAACGTCTTTGAACTCGTGTAGGAGGTATATAAAACTGGCCCTTTCGGCGGGGCTCAAGGTTGTCCCTATCCTAAGTTCTTGGGGTTCTAGTTCGGTTCCTACGTTGATGGGTTCAGTGTTTTCTATAACTGGTTCCCCTTCCCCCTCTTGTAGTATTTCTTTGGCTATATAGGGAGGTATTTCGATTGAGTTTGAGTTTGGGTCTGGGTCATCCTCATTATCATCGTAAACAGAATTGCATTCAGAATAACACAAAGAGTAAGTAGAACCTGATTTATTCATATTAAAATTTGAAAAGAGTTGAAACAAAGAAGCCATCTATTCAGTACTCAGTGGCGGTAAAGGGACAGCTGTTTGGACATTTCCCAAACTATTGTTACTAATTGATGCTAGTCTAGGAGAAACAAGGGGAGTGGGAGTAAAAACAGGAGGAGACTCTCTAGGGACTTCTCTAGACTCCGACTCTGACTCCGACTCCGTCTCTGACTCGAATTTATCGTCTTCCGGTTCTCCTTTGAACATCTCTCCTTCTCCAGTGGTGAGCTTGAAGAGTCTTCCTTGATTGTTTGTCCACTTGATCGACTTTCTCCATCCTTTATGCTGATTCGAACTGGTTTCTTTGATCAATGCGGTAGGGTTGAAGTTATCGTCTTGAAGTATCATGGTAATGATCTCATCCTGCGCGGCTCTAACAAATCGATCTTCTCCAAATAGTAAGCTAACAGCTTGTTCACCTAAGCAAGGTGCTTAACGAGTCTTGACGGTAGGAACCGTTTCCGTAGGGATAAAGTAGAAATCGTGAAAGATCTCGATTCCAGCTAGTTGTCTTCCTATGTAATGCCAAGGCTCGGGTAACCTGTGAAAGAGTTCTTGACACCCTTCTCTAACGAAGTATCCATTTAGGGTAGGGAGGTAGCATCGCATTTGGATTCCCACATTCTTGCGGTTTTCGAATTGATTGAGCATTTCTAGAGCTTCCTCGTTGGTGGGTTTGTATCCTAGTCCTAGTGGTATCCTTTGTGAGTTGCCTTCTTTGTAAGGTGCAAACGTATTTCTTTGGATATGATTCAATGGCATTCCCGGGAAGTATCCCTGAGACTTGAGTATGTGGTTGACCACTAAATTAGAGTAGGGATCAAAGTACAAAGGTTCTAACTCACTCTCTACGAGGTTTATGCTATGGAAGCCCCCAAGTTCATATACTGGATCTGCAAGTACTTGGTTGCTTGACCTCTTTTTTATTACCGCCTTGATGGGTGACAAAGTGATCATCACCACTTTACCATCTAGTGGGATCCTGATTTTCTGGTGGAGGGTGGATGTTACCGCTTTGGAAGCGTGAATCCAAGGTCTTCCCTAAAGTATGTTGAAGGATGCTTCAATGTCCACTATTTGGAAGTTAACCTTTCGTTCAATCGGCCATGTGACTATGGTAAGGTTGACTAGTCCTACCACTTTTCGTCGTGTACCATCATATGCGTGAACACCTTGATTGGTAGGAGTCCAATCTGACTCTTTAATGCCCAATTTGTATGCTGATTTTAATGGTATGACGTTGACTGGCGAGCCATCATCTACCAAAGTCATTGGCACATTCTTCTTTAAGCAAATGACAGTAATGTATAAAGCCAAGTTGTGACTAGCGCCGAAAGGTGGCAAATCCTTACCCGAGAAAGTAACTGGGTTACTTAGCTTAGGTGAATCTTGGAAGACCAAGTTGACTACGTCATCGGGTGTGGAGTTATGCGCCACGTTTAATTTGGCCAAAGCTTGCAGTAAAGCTTGGCGATGTGGGAACGAGCTTGCGACTAGTTGTCAGACTGAAAGATCAGCCTTTGTCTTCTGTAGTTGCTTTAGCAAATGGTCAGTAGAGGTATCTTCGTTATCATTCGGCGTGACAACGTTGGTATTGGTGACTGGACCATTTGCTATGGGACCATTTTGAGAAACGTTTTTATATGGACGCCCCGAACGAGTAAGGTGGTCTATATCTTGGTCCTCACTGTTTTGGACTATTTCCTCACTGACTTTGACTATATAGTGTTCAGTGAGGTATTCATCTTCATCATCGTCGGCCCATACTCCATTGACAGTAGCAAGCTCTCTCAATCTTATGATTTCCGCCTCCAATTGGATAATTTGGTCGATTAGTTCATAAACCACGACTACTATTTCTTGTATTGTAGCATTTTGAGAGAGATTTAGTGGCACACGTTCTTTAGGTGTTGTACTTGGATTATGTAGGGTTGCCATTACACTTTCTAATTCTGAGACTTGCCTATTCACACTCTTTGCCCATGCGATAAAGTCGGTGATAGTAGGGGAAATGGTGGAGTAGTTACCTTCATCTTCTATTGAATGGATCTCTTCTTTGACTGGAGAAATGAGGTGTGAACAATCTAAGGTAGATGCTTCACTTGTAATAATCGGAATTCCAAGAGGATTCTGAGTATTGTTAGGCTTACCTCCAGGCGGTATTGGTAGGCGACCGTCTTCAATCATGTCCTGAAGTACATGTTTTAGCTTGTAACATTTTTCTGTATCGTGTCCCTTACCTCTATGATATTCGCAGTACGAATTCTCGTCCTAGGACTTGGATTTATTTTTTGGTTGAGGTGTAGGCCCTATGGGTTGAAGCTTACCCTGTTTCATCAATCTCTTCAGAGCATTGGAGTATGTATCCCCAATATTTGTGAACTTTCTTTGTGGGATACTCTTCTTTGATGGTTCGAGAAGGTTAACCTCATCAGTCTTGCTAGTAGAGCCGTAAGAATGACTTGTTGAGCCTTGATATCCACGACCTACCGTTTTAGACAAGAGTCCTTTACGAATGTCATCTTCGATCCTTGTCCCTAGTACAATTAAGTCCTTGAAGGTCTTAATGTTTTGGTACCTCAAATGGCTTGCATAAATGGGCTTTAAGTTGTCCAAGAATTTTTCCACAAGGGTAGCTTCATCTGGACGTTCGACAAGTTGGGTACTAATCTTCCTCCACCTACTTAGGATGTCGGTGAAGCCTTCTTTATCATTTTGGGTAAGAACCTCTAAGGTGCGCATATTGACTTGGATCTCAGCATTATCCGCATATTGCTTAGCAAACTCGATTGCGACATCATCCCAGGTGGCAATCTTCTTGTGTTCTAGGGAATAGAACCATTGCTTAGGAATAGTGTCAAAAGATGAAGGAAAGATCCTTAAAAACATCTCGGGTTTAATGCCTTTGATAGTCATGTAATCCTTGAAAGCAGGGATATGGTTCAAAGGGTTTTCATGCCCCTTGAATTTCGGGATATCTGTCATGTTGAAGTTGGTTGGAAATTTGGAACTCACGGCCTCATATTTGCGATTGTTTCTCCTATAGATATCATCCCCTTTAAGATACATCAGTTGTTCCTCCAAATATTGGAGTCGTTTTTCAGCTTCAGTCAGACCTACGGGGGGGTTGACCTCTTGTGCTGTAACACCCCCTCATACCAAGGTACCTTACCAGGACTACCCAAGCATGAAAGGCTGTTACCATCTCGGTTGCCCGAGGTTAGTATATATCAAAAGCGTCCGTCCTAAACACATTTAATAGAAGTACTGTAAAGTATTAATGTTTACAACAATCCAAATCCAAACCAAAACCAATAAAGTGAATACAACTGAGGACAACTACAAAATCATAGCTAAGACTCGTGACTGTGATACTACAACTGGTGATGACGACTTCCCCATGACCACCCAAGCTCATCAAATGCAATACCTGTCAAGTCTGCTCACCATCCCCGAATGGATCACCGCAGGTTTTACAAAACAACAACAACGGGGTCAGTACCATTCAATCAATGTAAGACAACAAACAATATAACCGGCTGATCATCCTCCATAGTAACCGACTACACACCGAAGTGTGTAGCCCTGCCAGATTACCCATCGCAACAGGTAATCCACTCCGCCAGTGGGTGACCGCAGCCCATCCCCACCAAGTCCAGCTCATCAACGAGCGACTAACAATCCCTGTCCCTTAATGTGCACATCCCCTCCCATGGCGGGTTCCACGGAGGGCGAACTAGGGTGTGAAGCCACTCCCGCAAGTGACTCCACCACAATCACACAAACCACAGCATCACAGCTGTCACAACACAATCACCTCACCACCGTCACCACAACACCCATACTCCGATGATCAGCAGATAACAACAATTACAATACAATAGTAATCTCAATCAATTAACAGTACTGAGTAGGGGAAAACCCTACCTTTTCGCAATCCGATATGCTCTAATCAATCATACAATATGCAGAGCAATTACCACATCATCACCTACAACAATAATCACATAATACAATTACACATTGCACAAACCCATTTTCCCCAATTCATATATACAGTAACCCCAAAAAAATACAAATGACAAGGGGATGAAACTTACCAACAGTAGAATAAGAGACTACACGCAAGGATCACGACGATTTGAACACACAACGAGAATGAGGATGATTAGAGAGTGATTAGGGAGAGATCGTAGAATGATTAGGGTTGGAATGATGTTTAGAAACTGACGCGGAATATAAAAATAACCTTAAACATTCCCTAATCAAACCGTCGAAATAACACTCCGCCAAACCGGACACTCGGTCGAGTAAGTGTATACTCGGCCGAGTGTCCCATACTCGGTCGAGTGTTAACTATACTCGGCCGAGTGTTCCTCGGCAGAACCAAAACAACACACAACCTCAGCACTACTCGGCCGAGTAGGCGCTACTCGGTCGAGTAGTCACCAAGGAAAATCCGTAGTGTTACAATCTTCCCCCCTTAAAAAGAACTTCGTCCCGAAGTTCACACTCTACTATAAAATAAAGCACAACACTACGCCACAAGGCTACACCAACCACATATAACAACACCAAGGAACTATACAAGTCACCACAAAATCATTATCCCGAGTCAAAGCAAAACAACAAACAAAACGAAACACGACCGCAAAGTTCCAACCCAACCTATAAAACATGGACACTTAACACCAACTCCACAAACTACTCTTCCTTCCACACATGGCTCACGATATCGTCTCAACTATAGCATAGGCTCTCAATACTGACTCCATAACATTACTTCCATAACACTCAATAGCACTCAATCCACAAAAGAAGATCAATCATCAAAACGGAATGTTACATTCTATCATCCTTAAAACGAACTTCGTCCTCAAAGTTTACTCAAACACATAAACATCATCTTCCAACTGTCGAAGTTTACTCAAACACATAAACATCATCTTCCAACTGTCAAAACTATTAGACTCATAATCATTATCATTCAACTGTCAACACTGTTGAAATATTCTCTCATTGCTAAACATCGAACTACAACAAGCACGGTCATGACCTTTAATAAAATCAACACAAATATCCGTCCTTTATGTTACACCAATACTCTACTTCCAATTATACCACCATATGCACAACCATAAAAATCTCTTTTATCGCATTCTACTCCTCTTAAGATAAATGTTACGTCCTCGTAACTCGCGAATACTAAATCCTAGCTATATATTCTCCTTATCCCCATCACCACCGCATGTCAAAGATAACCACTTATAATCTGAACAGTCGCCATGCATATGACTTAGGCTCTCTTACTTAAACAACTCTCATCCTTCAATTCACTCGTCACACCCCCTAACCTATACCTCAAAATCTTTAACCTAACCCAAAACTTCAACTCTTCCACATTACCGCAATATGACATATAACTTTATATAAAGTATATAAAACTCATATCACCAAAAGCATAATTCACACTCCACACTTGTTACGTACACTCACACTAGATCCTCAAGTTCTTTTCTTTCATTACCGCAAAACTCATACATAACTGAACATAACACTAATTCCCAATATCCTGCACTCACTATCTCAACAAAAGATTATGAACCACTTGTCGCTTTCAGATCATTACAACACATATTCCACGAATCACTTGCCATGACTATGACTACCGATGCCTCATCTTAAAACAAGATAAAAATTACTGTAACAACTTCTCACAACTGTGTCCCATCAACAGAATATCACTATACCATGACAACAACGAAAACATATACAACTCTCTTTCACATCATACTCTACCCTCATTTCCAAACTGAAACTGGTAAGAAACATCAACAAAACAAAACAACAGTCTTTATGTTCAACCAAAACTCACAAGGAACAGCAGCAAACAAAACAACAATCTATGTTTAACTGGTATGCACTTACGAAAACTTGTATTATAGTCATCTCACCTACTCCACCACAACCGGTGACGGCATCGCAACACCGCCACCAACAGCCGCACCGCAGCGCGAAAATGCCCGCATCACAACATGAAGTACCATGCCCGGATCACCACTCGGGGCACAACAACCACATCGATAAACATCTCAATCGCATATAATTTCCATAAACACTGACTCAGTATGACATCTTGGACAACAAACTTACTCAAAACTGCTTTACCAGATCACAACACCATACATAATACGGAATAAATAGACAAGAATCTCATGCATACCATCCATACTTTTCATGGAATAAACCTATATCATGAATACATATGCAAGTATAACCAGTCTTGTCAGACCACCCAAACTATCACTTTTTTGATCATCATTCCATTAAGTTACCGTATCCAACATATATTACAAACATTCATATAACAACTTTATGACTATCACACCATACCGCATCTCGTGAGGTCACAACCTCACACAAACATTTACATACTCCTAAGACCCATAATCACATCCAAATAGCCAATCCTGATTATGTAAGTTACCACTTGACAATGAATACCTCTTATCCGGACTTAACTCAGGTGCCCTTCATAACATATCTTCTTTTACACACAATTATCACCACCCGGCGAACGTAGCCATAACATCTGTACCCAACTACTAACGAATACCTCATATATCCATACCTTAAAATCCCTCACAACCAAACATTAACCACCTTCACAAAATCATCCTCATTAGAACAACTAACTTCCCCAAAATACCATCATCCTCAACCACTAGTGACAATACTATGACACCAACATTTTTCATGTGACTACTCTCTTACTATCACTTCTTAATATAACAATCCCTTTCCTCCCTTTGGTTCTCATCCCAAACAACAAACATCAAATATATCAACAAAAATCACCTCAACACTATTTCCAATTTCATCCGTAATTGTATCGTCACCCGACTCACCACCAAAATCTCATATCGTGCAAATTCTTTACCCAACTTTTGCTTTCTTTAATTCCTCGAAACTCATGATTATCATGTTGTCCTGGAACTTCTACATAACTGTAACTCAAATCCTCATGATAGTATCATACATCTCTACGATTCCTTACTTTTATATCACATATCCTCAGTGAACATGTTCCTAGTTTTACTCCCCTTATTCTTTTCTTTTACCCTCAACAAACTCCCTTAATGATTCAACTCTTCATTATTTCTATCTAACTCTCTAGTGCTCCGGTTACCTTCACATTGCTCCAAACTCAATTCCCATTATTTTATGTTGATATCATCTCACTCTTTCTTACCATGGGTCTTCTCTCATTATACTATAACTCCCAATTGTCACTAATCTATCCATAAAATCAACGTTTAATGTTCAAACAATTACATCTCCCTTTTTACATCACTAGAAAACCAAAAATTCATCTCATACCGTTAATTGCCCTAAGAATTACTCACTAGGCTCACATCGTGATATTCAAAATTCCCAAATAAACTGCTATCTACTCATCGCGGCATAACTTGACCTCACTATACACTATTCGTTTCCATCTCTTATAACGACCTTTTATCACATATATCCTTAAGCAACTCAATCCAAACCGTCTCCCTCCATAAATCCTTACACATCCCAATACGCCACTATTCGTATCACTCATCTCAATCTTTCATTCTCACGTTTCTTTACACTTACATCACCCTTGACCATATGCACTTACTTTTATATTACTCAACCCATGACTATATCACTTATCATATCTCACAAAACATGCTCCTTGTCTCAATGAGCTCATCAATCTACTTTTTCTTGTTCCACTATCCCTCACAACCACATATTAACACATGTATTCCTTTCCCAACACATGTCCTTCACAAGCCAGAATACTCCTTGTCATAACATCCGGTAACTTACGTATCAAGACCGTCTCTCATATAAAAGAATGCGTTAAGACTCAAAACATACATGTGTATATACCCTATGACTCAAAACAATGAAAAACATAGCCACCAGCTCAAAACAAAAGTAAGGACATAGCCACCCACTCAAAGTGGCCGCCCAATGAGGTACTCAGTCGACTACATAACATACTAGGTCGAGTACAAGGTACTCGGTCGAGTAACTGTATTACTCGGTCGAGTTTTCGACTCAGAAGCAAAATCAATTATCGCAGAAGGATTACTCGGTCGAGTATTGGGAATACTCGGCCGAGTAGACCTTACTCGGTCGAGTATGAGACCACTCGGCCGAGTTCACGACTCCAGACGCTAAACAGTATTATCACAGAGAGATTACTCGGCCGAATATGGAATACTCGGTCGAGTATAAAAGACACTCGGCCGAGTAGGGACTACTCGGTCGAGTATAGGCAGATTCTCAAAGACCGTCCAATTTTTGTAAAATAGTCGTATCTCACTCGTTACTTGGTCATTCTGGGCGTGTGACCTATCGTTAGAATCGTAAGAGGACAAGCTATCACCTCAACTTGGAATCACAGCAATATCATTTCTCGAACTTGACTTATAACAGTTTTAAGACAACCCTTCCGTAATCGGTATTCAGATAAATCAAGCTTTCTAATGCCAAAACAACTTGAACATGCATAAGGCAACAAAAACAACTTAATACTTCTAAATACCAGTACATGGATGAATTTTTATCATTCTCACATGAAAATTAAACACGACATTCATATGCATAGACACATGAGCTTAATCACATGCTACTACTAACAACCAAACATTAACATCATCATGATCATATAAATACATCCTACCTCACATTACATATACTCCAATTATTTCACCTTTCGTTAACACAATTAAACAAGATTTTCCATCTATATATGACACTCCACACCCCGTTTCAAAAGCCAAGCAGTAACCACATAACATGCTCCAGGTTCTATCACACGCAACTACGCACTTCCTTTATCATATACCACCATGGTCAGATCCTTTCATTTCATCCAACAACAATACAAGGCTCAAGTTACAAGTATTACACACACATGGCTCAACATACAAAATTTTCCCCCATGTGACCGGCTTGAGATTGTAAGGGCCTTAGTGCGACTCCGGGACGTCTCCCAAGTCTTTGCGGTAGCTCCAAACAACTCTCCCCGGGTTCATTTTATTTAGACTCCCTAAGTTCATTGGGTTCATTTGTTTTAGGTGCCGGAATCGTCGGCTCTGATACCACTTTGTAACACCCCCTCATACCAAGGTACCTTACCAGGACTACCCAAGCATGAAAGGCTGTTACCATCTCGGTTGCCCGAGGTTAGTATATATCAAAAGCGTCCGTCCTAAACACATTTAATAGAAGAAATCTTTGTAAAGTATTAATGTTTACAACAATCCAAATCCAAACCAAAACCAATAAAGTGAATACAACTGAGGACAACTACAAAATCATAGCTAAGACTCGTGGATCGTGATACTACTATTTGGTGATGACGACTTCCCCATGACCAACCAAGCTCATCAAATGCAATACCTGTCAAGTCTGCTCACCATCCCCGAATGGATCACCGCAGGTTTTACAAAACAACAACAACGGGGTCAGTACCATTCAATCAATGTAAGACAACAAACAATATAACCGGCTGATCATCCTCCATAGTAACCGACTACACACCGAAGTGTGTAGCCCCGCCGATTATCCATCGCAACGGGTAATCCACTCCGCCCGGTGGGTGACCGCAGACCCATCCCCACCAAGTCCAGCTCATCAACGAGCGACTAACAATCCCTGTCCCTTAATGTGCACATCCCCTCCCATGGCGGGTTCCACGGAGGGCGAACTAGGGTGTGAAGCCACTCCCGCAAGTGACTCCACCACAATCACACAAACCACAGCATCACAGCTGTCACAACACAATCACCTCACCACCGTCACCACAACACCCATACTCCGATGATCAGCAGATAACAACAATTACAATACAATAGTAATCTCAATCAATTAACAAAGATCGAGTAGGGAAAACCCTACCTTTTCGCAATCCGATATGCTCTAATCAATCATACAATATGCGCAGCAATTACCACATCATCACCTACAACAATAATCACATAATACAATTACACATTGCACAAACCCATTTTCCCCAATTCATATATACAGTAACCCCAAAAAAATACAAATGACAAGGGGATGAAACTTACCAACAGTAGAATAAGAGACTACACGCAAGGATCACGACGATTTGAACACACAACGAGAATGAGGATGATTAGAGAGTGATTAGGGAGAGATCGTAGAATGATTAGGGTTGGAATGATGTTTAGAAACTGACGCGGAATATAAAAATAACCTTAAACATTCCCTAATCAAACCGTCGAAATAACACTCCGCCAAACCGGACACTCGGTCGAGTAAGTGTATACTCGGCCGAGTGTCCCATACTCGGTCGAGTGTTAACTATACTCGGCCGAGTGTTCCTCGGCAGAACCAAAACAACACACAACCTCAGCACTACTCGGCCGAGTAGGCGCTACTCGGTCGAGTAGTCACCAAGGAAAATCCGTAGTGTTACATGTGCTCCCACAAAAGGTGGAGGATTTTCATTCACGAAGTCATTCATGAATTCATCAGGCACTTCATTTTCTACCGGAGGCAACCTAGTTTCCACAGCAACAATTCGGCCCTCGATCGTGTTGAGGCGATCATACACTTGGTCTTGGCTAGCTTGGAGACGAGTTAGCGCGGCTAGGATTAGATCATTACCATTCGGTGGTTGTCCATTGACACTTGCGTGACTAGTTCCAAGCATCTTGAAAACTGGATAAGAGATCGACGACGAATCAAAACACGATCGATCATTCTAGCACACTTACTCACAAAAAAAGGTCCGACTTGTGAAGTGGGAGTGTGCCACTTGTGTCAAGTGAGGTTGGAAGAAATGACAAAGTTTGAAAATGTTGGTCCCAGTCAACTATAGTGTAGTTGCAGGAGTGGACTCGAAGTGAGGTTTTGAAATGGGCTTCGAGGCCCGAATTTTGACTCGACAATTAGACAGAGTTTCGACTGGTTTTGCGCTAAATTTGGCCTATTTTTCGAAATTTTACATTTTAAAAGAGGTTTTGATTTTGAAAAATTCGTCATGGTTTTGTTTGGAAAATGGTGATCACATATAAACATTTATACAGGTATTATAACGGGATGCTGAGTGCATTTAAAAGGGTTTTGGTTTAATGGGTGGGTTGCCATACCAAACAATCAAACCCGGGGTCTGTGGAGAGGCTCGTACCAAATAGGAGTAAGGCCGATTCCTAGTCCATTTCCTCGAGTAGGGAAAACCCTTGATATAGACATGTGTAAGTACCATGGTATGGTTGACATCAATCGCTATCCATCCTTAGGCCCAAATAAGAATTTGGACCGTCTAGACGAGACGATTGGTCGAATGGGTTGGGTTTGGCCTAGGAAGGCCGAATAAACGATCTAGGAAGACCGAGTTATGAAAACCGACAACTATCTTGTACAAACTATTCCCTAACCTTGTTCAAGTTTCACCCTTGGCAACACGTAAGTGTGTTAATCCCCAGCGGAGTCGCCAAACTGTGGACGCGGGCCCACGGGGGTCGCTCGCGAGAAAAGCGAGCAAGCTTTTGCATTTGTGGAGTCGCCACCAATTTATTGTGGAAAATTGGAAACCGTTCGAATACCTCGTGCCATGTCAAGACACAAAGTAGTGACATGAACACCAAGAACTCGTTACCCTTAGCATTCTATGTCTAGAATGACTCTCGTGGATGCCAATGAACACAGGTGTTCATAGAGATCTTGAGTAAGGGGTGGGGCTACGTATTAGTAAGCTCTTTTGATCGAAGACCTAATCCCGCCCGCCTCGATAACGGCCTCTACTAATGATTAGGGAAGTCATCTATACTCGATATGTTGAAGGTTATATGCATGCAATGAAACATCCATTAGATTATTCCTAGCATGTGAAGAATCGTCGAAGTCGGTGAAACACGTAATTTAACATGCATTAGGTCGAAGTAGAAATTTCGGTTAATTGTATGTGAGAGCATACAAACAATAAATAGAGAAATACAATAAAAATACAACAATTGAAAATTACAATAATTACAACGGGTTAATTGATTTACGTCGAAAATACATTTAAAACGGATGGTTTTAGAAAAGAAAATAGAAAATAAATAAACGAAAAGATTATTAGGTGATAATACGGGTAATAGTTAATTAATACGTAAACTAATAAACTAGGTCAAAGCAACAACGGAAGTTCAGGGACAGAATTCAACCCGGAACAGGCGCAGCACTGCTGCGTCATTTGGAAGAGGCGCAGTGCTCACTGCGTCTGTTCCTGAGGTGAATTCTGGTTGTGAAGCCGGAATTGCATATCGTTAATGCTCATTGGTGATTCAAATGATCGATTATTGATATTTGACTCGGATAGAAGTGGTTTAACATATTATTTACATGCAAATTGGTCATAAAAGCGATAAAACATGGACAAAACTAATTAGAACAAATTAATAACAAGATCAATAACAAGATTAATAATGAATTAACAAACTAAGATAAATTAATTAGACTATTAGGTTTATTAATGACGAACTAATGATGATGATGACAAATAACAGATGCAAATATACCAAAGATGGATCTTATAGACTCGATATTGATGAATCGAACCTCTAAAAACCCGAATTGATTTTAATGACGAAAACCCGCAAATATGAATTATAAGGGATTTAAGTTGGGAATTTAATGGCGATAAATTATTAATGATTTATATGCCAAGATTACTATGTTAATGAAATATGAACAAGTAAAGACGAAATAAAGTATAAACAGACGAATTAAACAGAAGACGAAGGAAGAAGAAGGAAAGCAGGAACTGCGGCAGCCTCAGAAAGAGGCGCAACAGGTGCTGTGTCCCTTCGAAGAGGCGCATCAGTTGCTGCGTTCCTTCTCAACGTTTGTCTCCCGTTAATCCGCAAAAAGGGTTTGAATAAAGGTTTTGTAAATCGGTTTTGAATATATTTTCGACGTAAATCTTACAATAATGATTACAAAAATAAAGAACAATAATAAAATATGGGATTTACACCCTCAGACTTACATGTTTGACGAAACGAGATTAACTAAGTTAACGTTTAGTGATGCTCGACTCGAATGTACGACGAAAGTGCCCTCTAAGAGGAAAACTAACATAATTGATTAAGTTGATTGATGTGGATTTGGTCAAATTGGTCGGTCATGCAAAACGAGGATGGTACTCAGAAAGATCCGAGCTTACGTGGTCGAAAGTTCAAGCACGTAGACGCCAAAAAGCAAGAGCGTGGTCTTAGAATGCAATGGGAGAAGAGAAGGGCGGACACTCGCGTGAAGAATATGAGGAACGAAAGTCCCTATTTATACTAATCACACGAAGGAATTACGTTTTCGGTAAAACTTTTGAAGTAAATATCGAAAAGATCTCAAAATACGCAGAAAAGAGCTGGGGAAGAGGCGCAGCAGCCACTGCGTCTCTTGGAAGAGGTGCAGCACCAGCTGCGTCCTTTCCCCAAGGGATTCCCTCCCGCGGAAGAAAGATTTCCGCGTTTCTATTATGGAATTGCGGTTTGATCTTGATTTCCTTATTATTTATAAAATAATTCCGGGATATAATTTACCATAGATTAAAAGATTGAAAATATGGAATAGAAATATCGGGAACATTCCAGAATATTCTGACTCGGCATTTTAAACGGTTATTAGAAAATGAAGACGGTTTTTGACCCGGACTCCAAATGTACTCTAATTCCTGTCAAAACGACCGTAACGGCGCGTAGAGGACGACCAAGGGGTTGACACAAGTGTCATAAATTGTTCCGTGTACCAAATATTCGGCCCAATCATCACCGGGTGGTTTGCGAGAGGTGTAGAAATGAGGTATCTACAATTATACATATAAAGTAACATTGTTATAAAAGTGGGTTTAAAATATAAGTAGAATAATAAAATAGCTAATTAAATTATAAATGCCAAAATGGGAATTTCGCGGGTGTTACATTACCTACTTAGAGTCTAGAATGAATGTCCATGAAAAGTCAAAGAATGATTACAATATTTTCCAATTGTTGTTGGAGAGGTGGTTGGACATCAAAATGGGAAATGGAAAGACGACTTCTATTGTTATTGGAGGATTGACAACGAGGTTGGCCAAACACTTTAACCTGAAATTCAATGAAAACAAAGTATACAAACCGGTTAAAGGTGGTAATCCCCTTGATATGAGCACATTAATTCACAAATTCCATTGGATAAAGCATGATAACTCCGCCCAAGGATATGAATGGATAATCAAGGATGCTGACTCTATTATCTTGCCAAGGAAAATATGCCGCATTTTCACTCGCCAAAACAACTATCTTATCCCCGTCTCCAAGCTTGCCAAGACCATCATCAACCAACAAGAAAATCCGATTGAAGAGCCCTCCTCCATTGTTGTACCGAGCTATCCCTTTGCCTTTGAAGAGTTCACAACCAATGACCCAAGCGTTGTGAAAGACAATGACTATTTGACCATGTTAATAAAGCATATCCATAGACAATCTTACAAGGATCGGGTGAATGCCTATTACACCCAATATCCACCACTTTATCATCTTGGTAGGCAAAGACTTTTTAACCCTGAGAGTCCTTTGCCGGATTCGGCGGTTAAGAAGGTTTTCTTTCCTCAAGCTTCTCAAGATGAAGAAAGCGATGTCCGGGGAGCTAGGAGTGAGGAGGATGTTTATGATGAGGATGGAGAAGATAGTGATCAAGCCATGATGGCAATGAGCAAAGTTCAAGTGGATAAGATGATGATGATGCCTCCGGTGTCATGGAGGAAGATGATGATGATATGAGCGATAGTTGATTGTTGAACAAAGCATGAAGGAGGATGACAAACAAAGGGGTTGATGGCTCACATTATCATCTCAACCCACCATTGTGAGTCTCCTACCCCTCCTTTTGCTTTGTTTTTATCTCATGTTTACATAACTTGTAGTTTAGAGCATTTACAGAGTCATTTTCGACTCTTTGATGGCTAAGAGTTTTGAGTACTAGCACCATCAAAGGATTCACACCTCAGCAACATTGAGGTGACTATATTTTTTGCTCCCACCATAAAGAAGCCAAAATGACAACTTACTTTTCATGCATTGCATTGCTTGCCTTGTGAATAAACTTCCCTATTTTTGCACTAGAAATAGTGTTTTGTCTGGTTTAGGGAGTTCATTCATAGGCAACCCGAGTTAATTTAAATTAACACTCCGAACAATTGAAAGCATGCATCATATAGCATAGTTTAGTTTACATCATTTGTAAATATTTACCATGTAGCATGCATTTAGTTTAGAATCCATGAATTTAATATAGTTTCATGCATTTCCATAATTTCTTATCGTCTTGTCCATTGATGACAATGTCCATACTAGTGTAGGGATGGGAAATTCTAACATCTGACATTCTAACATCTAACCCTTATTTCCAAAATCATAAAAAAAAACTGAAAATTTTCAAAATTTCAAAAACATGTTCTTTCCTTTATAGTATAGTATTATATATATTTGTTTGTTTGTCACTCTTATCACAATGGGACGGCTACGCCACATTCGAGGCATTAAGGATATAGAAGATCGCATGGTATGATCTTTCCAAAACTCCTTCCTCCTTTTTATATGTTAATGACAATGTGGCTGCATTTTGTTGATGCGGTATGAACCTATGTATTGGTAAGAGTTTGCATTTAGTTTATATGGCATATTAGTTGATAGAAGCATATGAATTAGAGTTGTATATATGTTAGTTGCATCATGACATGTAGTTTGCATGGTAGAAATGTTTCTGAAAATGCCTATTTGGGAAGCTTCACAAGTGTATATAAGGCCCTTATAGATAATTTTTCTCCTAGAGACTTTGTTTGCTAGAATACTCACAAGACACCTTAAGATGTGTCATACTAATATCTTTTGTCCCATGGTCTAAGGCCTAGTCAAGAGTGGCTTGTGGTGTGATAACTTCATGACTACTGTTTATTCCAAGGTGACTCTTGATGCCATGCAACCGTCCTTGCACTTCTATCATCATTTTGTCAACAAAAAGGGAATGGGCACAAAAACATCAAATTGAGTTCAAGCTATCAATGTCAACTGTTTGTAATTGCATCAAATGCAATGAGGAGCAAAAATAGACTCTTATGCTTTTATAGAAGTACCCTTGCGACAAATGGGGCTACTTTCAAAATGTTAAAAAATGCAAAGTTGAAAATGCTAAACATAAAAAAAAATGGCATGAAATGTTCTTAATCGTCAAATACTACAAAAATGGGAGGAAAAATAAACCCAAAAGCAAGCAACTATCATGAAACTCACATACTTGGAATCCCTTTTAACCTTGATGATCCTAACTTTGTTGCATGGAGGAGAGGGGACGACCCTTCTTCTTGTCTAGGCAAGAGGGGGAATTCCGTGATCCTACAGTGTTTTCTAACACCATAGGAAATCGGCTCTTGACAAAAGCATTTAGCAATTGTGGACGAAAGTAGCCTAGTTTAACACAACTTGGAGGCGACTTGTTTGTATCCTCTTGGACTTAGTAACTAAAACAACTAATATTTATGATGGAGTCTGTACCTTTAAATTGATTCCCTTATAGATGATCTCCGCCACTTAGATGAGAACAGTGGCTATTCTTTTGTAGATGCATCATTTGATTTGTTTTTCTGCTTAAATGTTTGGATGCGTCGCCATTTTGGCAAGCCCCAGCTTGCCTTGCAAGAAGGCATCTTACCTTCAAGAGTCTACTGATCTGATATACATAGAAAGGGGGGGGGGGGGTTAATTATTTATATGTAAATGTACCTACTTTTTCGACTTGTGCGTTTGAGCGTGGTAAGTTAATTAATTACTCGAAGTTTATGGATTAAACTCGACTAACTAACTAACAATTCAAAATGTAAATAACGAGATAAAGAAAGATGCAAAGGACACACGGATTTTTGAAATGGTTCATCTTCACACGTCGAAGCCTACGTCCACGTATCTCGATTAATAATTTTAGTACCTTTCTACGGATTATAAAATTATCAACCCACTCGTACAACTAACTCTAGTTGTAACTGAATTTAAGTGCCGTTAAATACTCGATTTGACTAAATTACGTTAATAAGAAAGTGCTAGATTATTCTTCTAGTGTTCACAATATGAACGAGTAAGAAACAATATCTAAGCGTTATTATCTTATGACGATACTTAGAAATAATTGCATTATAAGATAGCATACGACTTTTCAAAAAACAATTTTAACTTTCAAAAATAATAATAAACTTAAAGACGTTTGTAAAGGATGTTTTGTTCAAATATTAAAAAGTATTTTGAAAGAATGAATAAGTGTTGTATTTATAGTAGAGGATGAGATCTAGGTTTAAGCCAAAACCCTAGATGTGCCGTGTGGATCTCTTGCGAGGCAAGAAAGAGATTAGGTCAAATCTTTCTTAATCTTGGAATGTAAGAAAGAATAAAAATAATATAAGGAGATAAGAAATCTCTAACAAATATTATTTTGATTTACCATGATTCTTATCCAAGTAAGAAAAAGATCTTAATCCATTTATTTATTCTAACAATATCTTAGTAAAAGCTATGGAATAAATATTATGACATAAAATATCTTTAACAAATATTTTATCTAAGATCTTTACCTAAATCCTAGATACGGTGAGGATCTCGTGTGGGTTAAGGAAGGAATAAGATATTTCTTTTTCCTATTTTAATCCAACAATATTTTAGATAAAAGATACAAAATAAATATAAGGAGATAAAATATCCCTAACTAATATTTATTTAAGATCTTTATCATAAAACACTAGATACTATATAGATCACATGTGAAGTATATAGTAAGTGGAAGATCCAATCTTATTATTTAATCTAACCATATCTTAGTAAAAGATATAGAATAAATCTAGATAACCATAAAGATATAAAATATCTCTAACAATAATCTTGATAGATTTACCCTAATGTTTACTTGCACAGGGAGTTTTAAATGACTAGAAGGCGGCTCACAAGCCCACTTATTATGTGTAAAACCCTAGGTAAGATATTAGGTTAAATAATTAGGGTTTAGATAAGAGTAGAAGGAAAATTCTAGATAACATGACAACTCATAAGTTATTTTACTAATTAATAGGATAATCTCAAACTCATTTGATCCAATCATGTCCCAAATCTCATTCTACTATAAATAAGTTTTTCATTTACGGATTCTAATGATAAGATTTGAAAAACTATTTTAATACCCTTTTTAAAAAGCAAGTCGTGCATTTC
Source organism: Silene latifolia (assembly GCF_048544455.1). Taxonomy (NCBI): domain Eukaryota; kingdom Viridiplantae; phylum Streptophyta; class Magnoliopsida; order Caryophyllales; family Caryophyllaceae; genus Silene; species Silene latifolia. The sequence continues at coordinate 57,073,507 of NC_133536.1, forward strand.
TTATACTGCAGATCAATGTTATAGCTAAATCACCTATAACATTGAGTCTGGTAGGTAATATTATAACCATAACAACTATAACTTTACTTACCAAAATCATTTCTTTAAATACGGTAATAAGACGATGACCTACGCTATCAAATCTTCCTGTAGATCTTCAACTTAGGATTCATCTCTTCATCTTGACTATAAGCTCTTCATCTTGAGCTTCTTATAGACTTGATCATGCCTTTTGCTTGAGTGATCATCATAATTGTGATTGATGTAGTCACAATGACGCTTTAAGAATCTTCAATGTTATCACTCAAGCTGCTATAACATTACTTTAATGATGCTTCACAAATCATCAAAGTTATAGCCAATCTTGCTATAACATTCCTTGCTAACGTTGTAACCTCTATTAAATCTAACCAAGACTTAAACAAACTAGTACAAGCAAAGAGTATATATAATATAAAGTTCACTTGTCATTATCAAAACATATGATATAACTATATGGTCAAACAAATTCCCCCTTTTTTGATGATGACAAGTCTTTTGCGATTTGTCACTAAGTGTAAGTTCCCCCTCAACATAATACTATAAAATCCATAGTCAGTTGAACGCAAGAACAATCCACTTATATACAAAGTACAACATCTAAGTGTAACACCCCCCTCATACCAAGGTACCTTACCAAGGACTACCCTAACATGAAAGGCTGTTACCATCTCGGTTGCCCGAGGTTAGTATATCAAAAGCAACAAGTCAGAACACATTTATTAAAGTACGAAAGGTTTAAAGATTACATAGTCTCAAAATCCGACATTAAAGAACTATCCAAAAATTAACAACTACAAAATGACAATTAGAACTCTTGACAGTGGAAGCTAAGCTTGCGTGGTGACTCCCCATGACTGCCCCAAAGCTAAACGACTGCATCACCTTGTTGTAATTCATTAATCTCATTCATTTACATATTCATATATGTTCAAATTTATTTAGTCATAAAATAAATATAAGATCTTATGCATGCAAACATAATAAAAGGGAGATGGAAAATCGATTTCTCACCATCTAATTTTCGGCCATTTGGGCACCAACAAGATCTCCTTCTTGTTAGTTCTTGAGCTTTACAACAATGGATGAACAAGGTTCAAATTAGAACCTCTCCCAAAAGCATATACCCAAGGAAACCTCTTAATAACTAATACTATTATGATCTAGTAATAATAAAAGTCTAACTTAAAATTTGATACAAAATAATTTGTATTTGCTCTTGAATATTTCGGTCAAGAGAGGAGCTTTTGTGAGGTTTTTATTTCTCTAAAATGTTTCATAAGACATAGAGAGAATATATTTCTTACACTAGAAAAATGTTAGATGAAGTAGTGAATGAAAAATTAGAGGAAACCATTTTAGTGTTTTTCTACATAGAAAACCGGTGGGAGGGGTCTTATTGGAGAGCCAATGCATGCAAAAGATGCTCTTCACAAAAGCTTGTAGGGTTGCATGGCTAGAGATTAGGCTTAATCATTATGTTTTCTCTTATTAAAATAATCAACACAATATAAACCTTAATCCCTCCAATATTTCGGTACACTTGAGATAAAATGGGTAGTCCATTTTATTTTGTCATTTGTCAATTGTGACATATGTGACATGTTACTTGACATGTGAAATTGTAATGTATTTTTAACATATTAAAAATCAACATACTCATAAAATATGTCATATACAAAATCGACTAGTAATTCGTAATTACTTGTACCAAAACGGTTTATCAAATTATAAATTACAACGTCTTGTATTTATAATAAATTATTCATTCAATTTCAATTGTTTCGTAAACAATAATTTTATCTAGCAATTCGATTACTTAGACCGTATCTCATTTAATCAAATTACAATAAGACACGATAACTTTACTCACAAAATCATCCGTCAATTTTAAGCAATTTAATAAACTCGTATCAGCATACGATTAATTAAATAATCAATTAAGAGTATTTCCCTATAGGTATGACCTAAGGGGATCAACTGATCACCACCGTCGCACGACAGTAATGTCAATCTCTTGTCAGCCAATCATTACCGATATGTGTGGACCAGTTGACTGTAAAATATTACATCCCACAGGTATTCTTAAAATGAGATTTAAACATGTGATCATCATGATCGACAGTTGTGATCGCATTATTGTCGGAGGACACATATTCCAACAATCTCCCACTTGTCCTCGACAACTGTGCGTCACCAATTCTCTTGTCCTATTACTATCTTCCACTCAATGCAAGGTGTATTTCAGGTCGTACTTGCAAGTGATCATATCGAGAGTGGTTTCCTCGATCTGGAGAATAACTGATTGACCGGAATTATCTAGCATAGATACCTTCCGAGCGTGGCCACGCATTTCCAGTTATTCCCTTCGACTAGCCACAGCCATCATAACCCAAAATATGCCCATTTGACCCCATTTACGAAGGTCGTAGTAATATAAATCAAAGTTAATCTGAAACTGTGCCACCATAGGCAAACAGTCTTCAGTCAAAAGGATCGACTCATTAGAATACTATAGTAGCTCTCGCCACGACCAGGCTATATAAATTTGCCAGAACTCTATAAGCAGTCATAAGGCCCGACAAAGTGTTCCTAACAGTCTGCCTATGTGATCGACTAGTCATCTCACACGACTCTATGTCACTAGAACTTGCCATCAATCGCATCACACTCTAGTCACTTTAAGACGTCACCTCAAACAAGTGACTGTGGGCGAATACCATGTTAATCCGGGTTCACTTTAACGGGGTTCAATATTGTCTCCACAACCCGTTTGGATGTAACAAAGTATAAAAGGAGTTTTTTTTAGATTTAAAAAACTCGAACGACAAATGTGATTATCACATATGAATAGTCAATACCTGATTACTACTTCATATTTTTATAATCCATTTTCATCTTATATGTATTTGTTCATCACAATGCAATTGAAATGACATATGACATGACTCATCATGTTAAGCCTATAAGAAGGCTTTGGTTAGTAGGTTTTATCAACTTCTTGTACCTTACTCAACCTTACTACATACTCGTTTTTCTTTGTAATTTATACATTTGCATTGCAAAACTTTCTGAGTACGTGTCTAGATCCAATCTAGACATAAGCTCTCTAGCCTTAGAATAGCTCCCACTGTTTTCACAGTGTGCGGGATCCATCCCCTTGCACATCTCATGATTGCAAGTGTACTCAATTTCCGTTGTAAGCATCTCTCATTGTTCTTTATTGCTTAGAACGATTCTCGCAAATCCATTTCTTAAATAACATAGCCACAATGGTTCCTTAACCATCTTTAGGTTTTTTGAATACGGTTTTTGTCCGAAACCTTATACAATCTCAACAGTCATTAGTGTAAGCCCTTACATAAATTGTGAATTGCAAAAACACTTAACTTTGCATCTTTAATGCTTCTTCGAGCACTTAAGAATAATCAATATGGCTATTTGGTAACTATTATTAAAATTCGATTTGAAACAATTCATCATACTCAAAGTATATGAAGTGTTATACATCATTATTCATTTAATTGATCCGGCAGCGGAAGCAAATGGAATCAATCAAATGTGTTCAACTTGATTGAACTAGTCATGATCTTATCAACATAAGACTTCTTATTTGACGCTAATATCATGTAGATTTATCTCCATAAATCCGGATGTTAAAGATGTATTATAATACATTAAAAGTCTTAAATCATTCCCAATGATCAATATGTCATCCACATATAAGACTAATTAAAATTACCGTAACTCCCACTAAACTCTATGTATAAACACAACTTCTCGACTTATCGAGAAAAGTTTTATAACATGATCAAAACATTAATTCCAACTCATTGATGTCCTACTTAAGACAATCTCTTAAGTTCCACATTATCTTAGGATTGTAAGAATCTATAAAACTCATGACATGTATTGAATACATTCCTTCTAATTGAAGAAGTGGGTTTTAGATTCACTCGTTATATGTATATCATCATAATGAAATACAATCCCTAAGAAGATCCGAATAGTGCAAAACACTTTGCAACTAATCAAGCTTTGATATCTCTCTTTGATATTCAATCATTCCACTCGGAATTTATTTCGAATTTTCATGGCTCTAAGCCTTGTATTGAGTTGTGACTTAAACACTCTCATGTAAGTCATATATTCATTACTTTCCATAAGTAACTTGAATCAAACAATTTCTTTGTAAGTTGTAAGCTCTTTACTTTCTTAAAAGTAACACTAATTCATCATCTTCAACAAGTGATGACTTTAACCTCCTAGGTTTTGAAGAAATAACGTCTTACACAAAACGTCTCATGTAGCTAAGAAAGACCAGTTTCTTGCGACAAAACATTCTTTTGTGGCTCTTGAATATTTTCTCCCACTCTGTCTTCTAGAAATAAACTTGTATTCTAGAAAGACAGCGTTACGAGCCACAATCCTGTTATACTCGTGATTATTGTAAGGAAAAATGAGCATTTGTTTCTTGTGTAAACTTACAAACATGGTACTCTACCATTTCATATCTCATATGAATCGTTTAGATTTAGTAGAAAAACAACTTAGACAAAATGATAAAATCCCCAAAATTAGATCAAGTAACTCAAGGTAACTTGATTAAAGTCCAAACCCTATCGAATAGCGTTTGATTTCTTTATCCAACCACACATTATCCCATAATGCGTGCTAAGAGAGATTAACTTGTGATACTATATCACATTTCCCTTGGCTTATATCAAAGTCTTCACTTAGATAATCCCATCACGACTAAATTGTGATTCCTGGAATTCTTTGAACTTCTTCAAAGATTTCTCTATTTTCCTTATTAAGTGAACACATTAGCGTCAACTTAAATCGTTGGTAAAAGAAAATGATTAACCTATTTTGGATCAATGATTTACAACCTCGATCTCCTTTTAAACCAAAAGGCACGAGACATCTTGCTTTGAATAAAAGATACGCATATACCATAAGATTAACAATCTAATGGTTTCAAGAGTACTCGATAACTCTTTGCGTTCATCATTCAAGAATTTTAAGGTTTAATCTTGGATTACCAATTTGCGTCTTGCATCATCTACATGATATATCATTCTAGTTTGGTTTAGAATATAATCACCTTGATAATTGGCTAGCCATACATCAAATCATGGTGTATAGGGTCACAAAAAGTGAAACCTTTTTTTTTGTATCTTAACAAGTTTATATTCTTATTTAGAGTTTATTCACTTAATAGTCATAATTAAGGTATAAATATAAACCCAAAACTAGATTGAGTACACAATGACTCTATCTCTCGACATCATATGTTGCTAGTCGTCATATTCTAATCATCATATCTATCAAACACATGATGAAAACCACCATCAGTTTCTAATATTGACGAAGTAGTACTAGCAAAACTTATGTTAATCGAATAAACATTTAAAGAAGAAGGACCCATTAGATGTCCCACAACTAACTTGCTGATTCTTCAATAATTTGGGGTAGTTTCCTTTCTAGCGTCCAACAATTAAGACAATGGAAACTTTATCGGTCGGGATTGATAGGTTTAGTATCGTTATTCTCAATAAATTTACTTTTAACATTACCTTGTATCAATTCCATTCTAATTTTTACTTCTTTGAACCTCGTCCTTTTCTTAACGGTTTAAGAGAATGCTCCCACTCATTTCGAAGAATCTTTACTTAGAGAAACAAAGTTGAATCTTATGAAGACTACTCTTCAATTCAATCGTTTTAGTCTTAAAACTTTCATTGAAGTGGTTGCGTTATTTTGGTCAATTACGATTTCTAACAAATCTAATTACCAAAACAATTTATCGTTTCAAGGTACTTAATTCACTTAAGTATATGAAAAACACTCCATTGTAAGTAGATGTGTTAGTCAAGAATCAAAAGCCTGTTTGATAATGAATAACTTTTATCTATACTCTTCACAAGAGATCCTTCCAATGGATAACACGAGTTTTTAGAAGAAAAATTCAAGTTTTGTCTTTAGGTACGATGTTTTAATGGAGATTTGAATCAAAAATCGAAATGATATCGTATATGAATTGTGGTAAAGAAACAGAACAATATGATAACGGAATAGTGGAAAACTTAACATTTATCGTTTTATTAATACTTGTAAATAACAAGTAAAGCATTTACATAGTGACCTCTACCCAACTATGATAAATGATTCCAAGATCCAAATTCATATTAACTTGGGCATCGGTAAAGCCGAATACAACCCTCATCAATATAACTCGGTGGATTAACTCTTTAATCGATTCTACTTTTAGAACTCTTGGTCGATAAAATTACATTAATATTTATCTTTAGCCCGAAACACATCCGGCAACCGTCGAGAATACTTTCGTTGAGTTCAACCCAAATTTCGAATAAATGTGTCCATGATCCAAATTTACATCACCTTGGGCATCGGTAAAGCCGAATACAACCCTTATCTTTATAAATTCGGTGAGTAGACATTTATCACCCACTTTCCCTATGTAGCAAGGTTTGTATCCCGGTAAGGCCGAGCGCACTCCCTCACGAAATAGGTTTTCATGGTTTCTAATTTTTGGTAAGGCTAAATCTCAATTGTTTATTTTAGCGAGAGGTCATGTCAATTTATTATCTATCACGTTTTAAGTGAACTAAACCGGTGAACTACGATAATTATAATTGACACGGTCGATTTACTCGATATAAAATGGATGTTTAGTTATGGCGATTTAGCGATGCATGCAACATATAAATAAAATGCAAAGCATAAAAATAAAATTCTAGTATGGCCTTCCTAAAATAGTAAATATAATAAACTATTACAAATTCGGAAACCAACTCCTTTGGTCCCTTGAACTTCGGTCTTGGCACGCATTTCAAGGCAACACTTTCTTTGATGGATCGCCTTCTCGAGTGGCACCGTCTTGAAGGTACTCCGGAATAAATAAATTACAAAATGAATTACATAGTTTCCCATTATACATTTGTAATTAAAATATAAATAAATCTATTAAATTACAATATGGTGATACGAGATCACAATAATTACAACCGAATCGATATTCTCATACATTTCGGGTAATACCAATTAAAACTAAGGCCATACTAAGTAAAATTACATAATTCAAAAATTACATAAAATTAAAATATGACGATCATATATAAAATGCAGCATTATAATATGCATGAACATGCTAGATTTTATGCTAAATTGCATTTAAAGAGCCAAAATCGTATATTAATCGGTTTTTACGGATTTGCGTAATTTAACCATTTAAAATCACAATAATTACATAAATTCATATTTATGTACAAGTTAATTACCCTAACCATCTTAGGACTCAAAATTAGTCTCCACTAACATTTTGACAATAATTAACCTTGATTTCTCAATATTGTTCATAAATGGACCTAAAATAACAAAAATGCTATAAACTTCAAATTAAATTATAAAAATTTCAAATAAATTCAAAATTCAAAATTTAAACTCGTGAACATTCTGAAAAAATACCATGACACTCATAATGTTCAAAACTTAGGTTAAATATTTCGAAAATTTATCGAGAAAAAACAATGTTGCGGTTTATCGATTTTAACAATTATGACCATAAAAATATGAGAAAAAATATTTTCATCAACTTTTCAATTTTAGATCTGAAATATATGATAAAATGCAACATGTGACGTTTTTCCTTTAGTCATGAAGTATGTTTTAGCATTATTACTAATTATAGTCATTATTTATGTGATTCTTCATCAAAAATTCATAAATCATGCATAAAGAATTCATTATAGCCAAATATTTTACACACATCTTGTAAAATTTCATGTGACAACATACTAAATTTCCATGACCAGATTCGAAATATAACTCATATTAACCTATTTACCCATTTAAATACGATTTTAACTTGAAAAATCCATATTTCGAGCAAAACAACTCATTTTATCATGAAAATTTACAGGCTATCAGTAGATAATATATGTGAAAACATATCCAAAAATAACTGAAAAATTCGAAGTTAAGCTAATTTTCGTCCAAAAATGACATTTTTATCATAAAAATCACATTTTAATGCCAATATTATATAAAATGAACAATAAAATCCATAAATAAACCAAAATGTCCAAAAAATCACTTAGGACCAGAAACTTTTAACATGCAAAGTTATTTTTAGGTTTATCTTCATAAATCCAAATAATTAGTTTTGTATGTTAATCTTATAACTCGGAAAAACTATAAACCGATTTGCATGCAAATAACCTAAGGCTCTTGATACCGCTTGTTGTAATTCATTAATCTCATTAATTTACATATTCATATATGTTCAAATTTATTTAGTCATAAAATAAATAGAAGATCTTATGCATGCAAACATAATAAAAGGGAGTTGGAAAAATCGATTTCTCACCATCTAATTTTCGGCCATTTGGGCACCAACAAGATCTCCTTCTTGTTAGTTCTTCAGCTTTCCAACAATGGATGAACAAGGTTCAAATTAGAACCTCTCCCAAAAGCATATACCCAAGGAAACCTCTTAATAACTAATACTATTATGATCTAGCAATAATAAAAGTCTAACTTAAAATTTGATACAAAATAATTTGTATTTGCTCTTGAATATTTCGGTCAAGAGAGGAGCTTTTGTGAGGTTTTTATTTCTCTAAAATATTTCATAAGACATAGAGAGTATATTTCTTACACTAGAAAAATGTTAGATGAAGTAGTGAATGAAAAATTAGAGGAAACCATTTTTGTTTTTCTCTACATAGAAAACCGGTGGGAGGGGTCTTATTGGAGAGCCAATGCATGCAAAAGATGCTCTTCACAAAAGCTTGTAGGGTTGTATGGCTAGAAATTAGGCTTAATCATTATGTTTTCTCTTATTAAAATAATCAACACAATATAAACCTTAATCCCTCCAATATTTCGGTACACTTGAGATAAAATGGGTAGTCCATTTTATTTTGTCATTTGTCAATTGCGACATATGTGACATGTTACTTGACATGTGAAATTGTAATGTATTTTTAACATATTAAAAATCAACATACTCATAAAATATGTCATTTACAAAATCGACTAGTAATTCGTAATTTCTTGTACCAAAACGGTTTATCAAATTATAAATTACAACGTCTTGTATTTATAATAAATTATTCATTCAATTTCAATTGTTTCGTAAACAATAATTTTATCTAAGTCATAAAGCAATTCGATTACTTAGACCGTATCTCATTTAATCAAACTACAATAAGACACGTTAACTTTACTCACAAAATCATCCGTCAATTTTAAGCAATTTAATTAACTCGTACGACATACGATTAATTAAATAATCAATTAAGAGTATTTCTCTATAGGTATGACCTAAGGGGATCAACTGATCACCACCATCGCACGACAGTAATGTCAAACTCTAGTCAGCCAATCATTACCGATATGTGTGGACCAGTTGACTGTAAAATATTACATCCCACATGTATTCTTAAAATGAGATTTAAACATGTGATCATCATGATCGACAATTGTGATCGCATTATTGTCGGAGACACATATTCCAACACACCTATCACAATCTGCTCACCATCCCCGAATGGATCTCCACAGATTTTACAAAACACAACAGGGTCAGTTACTGAATAATTAAAGTAAGACAGGTACAATAAGAAACCAGCTGATCATCCTCCTCCTCCGGTCTCCCGATCTCACACAGTAACCGACTACACACCGAAGTGTGTAGCCCTGCCAGATTACCCATCGCAACAGGTAATCCACGCCGCCAGTGGGGGATCGCAACCCATCCCCACCTAAGTCCCGCTCATCAATGAGCGATATCCCCGTCCCTTAAAGTGCACATCCCCTCCCATGACGGGTTCCACGGAGGGCGAACTAGGGTCTGAAGCCACTCCCGCAAGTGAGTCCACCACAATCATCACAACACCAACACTATCACCATAACAACACCGCACCAGCACTCCAATGATGATCAGCAGACAAACAATTGTACGCAAAACAACATAGTCTCAAATCAATTAAACAGGAACTGAGTAGGGAAACCCTACCTTAGCACAACTGCAAGAACACAAGTAAGCAATCTAGAACGGCTCCTCTACGATGTCTCCGCCTAACAACAATCACATAACAACAATCACTATATGCAAAACCCCATTTTCTCCCCAATTCATAATTAAAGCCAAAACCCTAAAATATGAACCAACGAATTATAGAAACAGGGACTTACCGACGATGAACAAAGGATGAATTCACTTGCTAACGATCACACACACTCTAGGTAGAGATTTGGAGAGGATTAGAGCATCGTTGAGTGATTAGGTTTTGTAAAAGTGTAATTAGAAACTGCTTTACGTTATATATAACTCTAATCATTTCCAAATCAAACCGCGGAAATAACACTCGACAGACCGGATACTCGGTCGAGTATAGAGTATACTCGACCGAGTACCCTCTACTCGGTCGAGTATTCCAAATACTCGGCCGAGTGTTCCTGGGCAGTAGCCAAACAGGATACACGACAAACTCTACTCGACCGCGTAGGCTATACTCGGCCAAGTACCAACCTAGGAAAACAGTAGTATTACACTAAGGACCTTAAGAGACTAAAGGTCTTGACAAGGAGCAAGCTTAGGCAAATACTAAATCATGGTCATTTCCTCCCCCTCTTGACATCATCGAAAAGACGAGAACAAACATAAAACGACTAGAATGATATAAACCGAGGCAAGAAATATATATTTAATCAAAGCACATATTATAGCATAAGAACGACTTCAACATAAGCAAGCCCTAAATATAAAGTGCGTAATACAAACCGAGTTGAGTACAGATTTTGTAGGAGAGAAGGAAATTAGTCACTCACCTAACTACGACCTATAGAAGCATGCATGCAATCTAACATGATAGATATCTCTAGCGACCGTACATATACACTCCAACCAATCGAAGTCCAAAACACATGCTGAGGACTTACATATAAATGTGAAGCGAGGTAATTGAGTAAGAAGAGGCAAAATAATTTGGATATGTGGAGGTAAAAGCCAAGCTAACACCGATCAGAACTGTTGGATCATATTTATAAGTTTTGATAATGACAAGTATTATGATTTGTAATATGTTATACACTTGTGCTTTTACTTGTTTGTTGAATGGTGCATATCTTAGTTGACAATTACCTGGAAAGCATGAATGTGGTTATAGCATATGATGGAATTCTCGTGAATAAATTGGAGCTTGGTAATCAAGTTTGGTTATGGTTGGTTTGCCTATAACCATAGAAGACTAAATCAAGCAAAACAATATATTATTTGATGGGAGCTCAAGATGAAGAGTTTCTAGATCAAGATGAAGAAAAGAACCTATATTTTAAGATCTCATGAAGATTAGGGATATATGATTTTATTCTATAAATGGTATGAACAAAATGGTTTTTGAGAAAGTATGGTTGTAGCTATTTCTTCTCTAGCCTTACCTATCAAAGTTCATGGTTATAGACATTTGACCTACAACCATGAACGACTTATAAGAGAGCACAATCTAGGCTTTAGATTTACTTATTATTTCGAAAATTAAAGTGATATTTATACTATATCTTTTCTAGATGAAATTAGTAATATAGATTATATTAATCCTACTGATTTATCATACAACTTATGGGTTGTTATGTAATCTAGGGTTTCTAATCACATTATCTTAGTTTTATAATTTAAAGCTAATTATTATTAGGGTTTCAATTAGAGTGAAATGGATTATGGCCATATCACCTTCTCGTCGAAAATATCCTAGAAGTAATCAGGGTTTTTAAATAAAGGTATTTTGTAGATAAAAAATAAAAGATTTGACCTAGCCCACTTCAAGGATTTTCAAACCTAAGGGGACGGCTAGGGTTTCGATTTTTTAACTTAGTTTTAGGTTTTTCTACTCCTATAAATACCAAAGTAATTCATTAGAAAAGGTAAGACACTTATTTGAGAAAAACCTTTGCAAAAACTCTAAAGCATATTTCGAATTTAATTTCTTCAAATTTGCAATTGTTTTCAAAACCCTAATTGTATCTAAAGCAAAAAAACGTGTGCCTCTTATTTGTCAATCATTCTCGTTCATCTCATTAATAGGATAATAGTACTCATTGTATTCATACTCGTTCATTAACGTGAACACTAGTAGAATCTATAGTACTTTCTTATTAACGTAAGATAGAAATCGAGTATTTAACGATACTCAAATTGAGTTACAACTATAGTTAGTTGTACGAGTTAGATTGATAATTTTGTAATCCGTAGAAAGGTACTAAAGTTATTAATCGAGAATAGTGGACGTAGGTTTCGACTTGTGAAACTGAACCACTTCAAAATTTCGTGTGTCTCCTTTATTTACGCATTTATTGTTTTATTATCACACATACGATAAATTAATTAGACGAGTTTAATTAATAAACATCGAGTAATTAATAAACTATCAATAAATCAAAAAAGTGGCAAGAGTTCAATATACTCAATTCACCTCCCCCCCCCCTCTCTTGAGTATATCTTATATAGACTCTACAATTTGTATCAGAGCCTCGTGCTCTTGATAGCCTCTAATAGCTAGGGGTTGATCTACTTTTTCGTGACTTTATTTTTCCGCTACTATATACGTGTGAAATGGATTCCAAATACCTCAAATGTCCCGTCTTTGATGGGAAGAATTATGGTTTATGGAAAAACATGATGACACACTACATTAAAGGTATTGATTGGGAATGTTGGAGAATTGTTCAGAATGGTCCTATCAAAATTTTGGTAGGAACAACTGAAGGTCCTTCCTATGAGAAAAAGGAAGAAGACTATATCGAGGCTGACTACAAGAAGGCAGAAAAAAATTCAAAAGAGATAAGTCTACTACAAAATGGTATGACTTCAACTAAATTTGATCGCTTTTCTTCTTGTACGACTGCCAAGGAGATATGGGATGGGTTTGAATTGGCCTATGAAGGAACGTCCATTGTTAAGAAAAATCGTATTGATCTTTTAATACAAAAATACGAACTATTTTCTATGGAGCCTAATGACACACTTGATAGCATGTCAACACGGTTTTTAAGTATCATAAATGAACTAAAAAATCTAGGTCACACTTTTCCGACTGAAGACATAACTAGAAAAGTACTTAGGAGCTTAACAAAAAAATGGCGTCCCAAGGTCACTGTTATGGAGGAATGTCGTGATCTCACTAACCTCTCATATCAAGAACTCATTGGAGCCCTAATGTCTCATGAACTCACTTTAAATGCTAATGAAGCAGAAACGAGCACTCGAAAGAGTATGGCGCTCGCAAGTGAAAACAATGAGTCTGATCTAGAGGATGAAACTGTGTTGTTTGCCAAACGTTTTAGAAAGAAAATTTTCAATTTTAAACAAAATAAAACGCTCAACAACAATAAATCTTATAACAAAAAGTCTTCTGATTAGAAAAATTCTTTTGTAAATAAAGGTTGCTTCAAGTGTGGTGATTCTGATCACATGATCAAAGATTGCCCCACGTGGAAGAAAATAAAAGACAAAACCCAGAGAGACAAAACAAAGAAAGAATTCAAGCAAGTCATGATGGCTTCATGCTGGGGAGATCTAGATACAGAGGACGATGAGGAATCCGAAGATGAAGAAGTCGCAAATCTATGCTTAAGCAATATAAGTTTAGATATTGATAATGACTCAAGTTCAGAATTCTGTTTCATGGGAGAATCCGAATCTGATGAAGATGAATATGAGGTAAGTTAACTTGAACTTAAGAAACAAGTTAAGAAATTATCCAAAACCGCTTTAGTTAAGTATTTTGAACAATCGTTGGATCATTGTCATGAGAAAAGTCTTGAGTTAAAAGATTTAAAAGAGCAAATAATGGACATTGCTGAAGAAAATCAATTGCTTAAAGCAAAAGCCAAGAAATTGAAATCTAAAGCTACCGTTGATGATACTGAAGCTTTGAATTCAATGGCAAATGAGAAGAAGGCTCTTGAAGCTAAGGTTATTGCTAATGAAGCGATAACCAAAGAGCAGAAACTCAACATTAAGCAACTTCAAGCCAAGGTTATAGCTAATGAAGCTATAACCATAGAATTGAAGAAACTTAATGAATTTCACAAAACCGAGATTTCAGCCAAAAATGGTACAATCTCAGATCATAAAAAGGAAATTGATTTTCTTGATAAGCAACTAAATGAAAAGGAGATTAATCAAGAAAATATCTCAAAGCAATATGAAGAGGAAATTGCTAAATTAAATAAGCAATTAAATAATCTCCGTGAAGGTAGTTCCTCTAAGGAAATTAAGTTTGATCATACAAAATGCAATGAAGAAATTTAATCTTTAAGAGAACTACTTCTTCATGTACGTAAGGTTCACGACAAATGGGAAGGAAGTACAAAGGTATTAAACTTCTTAACAGAACAATCCGATAACAACATGAAAATGCGATTAGGTCATGAATGCTATGGTCATAGGGATCATTCTAGATGCAAGGCTACTCCCTCAGATAGAGATTTTAGAAAACGAAAGTACGTTGATTTGCCTGAATACTTAATTTGTACTTACTGTGGTGATAAAGGTCACATAAAGGTTAATTGTGTAAAACGTGTACACGATACTCGAAAAAATGTTGAAACCTACAAAGCATGTGAAGTAGTAGTTGAAAACGATTACTCTACAGTTTATGAACCAAACGATAATGAAGAACGAAATAATGAGTTTCAATGGTTTTATGATATGAGCTTTGATTTTCAAAGCAAAAAGAATGTTCCTAAACAAAACACAAATGAAACATCTAAAACACGAACGAGTTATGTTAAGAAGTCTAGATCTTATCATAAAATGCCTCAAAAGAAAAGAATCGTTAGACAAATTTGGGTTCGGAGAGACTTAGTTTATAGAGAAACTAACATCAATTGACCTAACTTAGCTTGGGTACCTAAAAATTGCCTTTAAATTATTTTGCAGATCGTGGTGAAAGAAAACAATCAGTGGTATCTTGACAGCGGATGCTCAAGACATATGACTGGAGACAAAAATCTATTTCTTTCACTCAAACCCTTTAATGGCGGCAAGGTTACCTTTGGAGACAATAAGAAAGGTAAAGTAGTAGGAATTGGCAAAATAGGTATTTCTCTTTCTCATGCAATTAGTGAAGTATACCTTTTAGAGGGTCTAAAACATAACTTACTAAGTATCTCAAAATTATGTGATAAAGGCAACAAAGTCGTATTTCATTCATATGGTTGTCGAATCATAATTGAGGGAACTAGTAATGTTATCCTTGAAGGACAAAGAAAGAGAAATGTATACATGATTGATTTAAATGATATTCCTACTAACTCCTTTACATGTGAAGAGTCTATCACACCCGAAATACTCGAGGGAGAGAAGGGGGGGGGGGGGGGGGGGGGGGGGTGAATTGAATATTTAAAAATTTATGTCCACTTTTTATTTTATATCAAGATAATTAATTACTTAAAGTTTATTGATTAAACTTTAACTAATTAAGTAGATGATTATTAACGTAATGAAATGAACAAAAACGGAAATGCAAAGACACACGGTTTTGAAGTGGTTGAGCTTCACACGTCGAAGCCTAAGTCCCCTATTCTCGATTAATAACTTTAGTACCTTTCTCCGGATTACAAAATTATCTACCCAAATCGTATAGCTAACTCTAGCTATAACTCAATTTGAATATCACTAGATATTCGGTTTTGACTATCTTAAGTTACTAAGAAAGCACTTGATTGTTCTTCTAAGTGTTCACACAATTGAACGAGTAAGAAACAATATGAAGTACTATTATCTTATAACGTAACCTTAAGAAAAACAAGCAATTCAATGAGCACGACTTTTCGCAAGATTTTCCAAATGCAAACAATAAAAATAACAAATTAAAATTTAAACTCAAATATGTTTGCAAGAGATTTTAATATTTCGAAAAGCTTAATTGAAATGAAGAATGAACATATGTATTTATAGTAGAGGAGAGGACTAGGGTTTGCACGAAATCCTAGAAGGCCGTGAGATAGGCGGTTTATCTCGCAAGAATTAAATCTCTATCCCTTTCCTAATTTTAATCCAAGATATATTCAGTTTAGGTAAATAAGATAAAAGTAAATCTTATTTTTCCAAAACTATATCCTTGGGATTTTCAGATAAGTAAACAAATTAAATCATATATATTTAAGATAAGAAAATATCTTATAAAAATATAAGCTAGATTTAATTAGATAGGTTACTTGTACTAGAGGACTTATAAGTCTTAACGGTTCATAGCCAACGACCGAAACCCTAGGCCCGTGTCCATCTAGACGAAAATCCCTCGTCTTGGACTAGGGTTAGGGTAAAACAAACTAGCAAACCCTAGGTAGCATGACGACCCATAAGTCGTTTTACTAACCAATAGAGACATGCAAGTTATCCATTATAAAAACCCATATTTCAGCTCCACTATAGACACATATGATTTCGAAATATGTTTAAAGAACTTTATCCTTTAAAAAATGATTTTAAAACTATTTAAATCGTGCTATTAAAATGCTACCCAAAGTTATAGTAGAAACAGCTATAACTTTAAGTTTGGTAAGTAAAGTTATAGGTGAAATAGCTATAACTTTACCTTCCCAATATCCTTTTCTTAAGATACCGTCATTAGATGAAGACCTACACTACCTAATTTTCCTGGAGATCTTCAGTGATAGGATCTTCTCTTTATCTTGATCATAAGCTCTTCATCTTGAGTTTGTTAAAGACTTGATCTAGCCTTTTGCTTGAGTGATCATCATACTTGAAACTTGTTACAGTTACTATGACGCATTATGAAACATCAATGTTATAGCTCAAGCTACTATAACATTACTTGAATGATGCTTCACAAATCTTCAATGTTATAGCCAAGGATGCTATAACATTAGTTGCTAAACTTGTATACCTAAGTCAATCTAACAAAGACTAAACAAACGATTACGAGCAAGAGTATATATAAAACGAAGTACACACTTGTCATTATCAAAACTTAATCATATATCTATATGGTCCAACAAATTCCCCCTTTTTGATAATGACAAGTCTCTTACAATTTGTGACTAAGTGTACGTTCCCCCTCAACATAATACTATAAAGTCATAGTCAGTTGAACGCAAGAACAAACACTTATATACAAGGTATAGCATCTAAGGACCTTAAGAGATTAAAGGTTCTGACAAGGAGCTAGCTTAGGCAAATACTTTAGTCACGATATTTTTCTTCCCCCTCTTGACATCATATAAAAGACGAGAAAAGACATAAAACAACTAGAATAATTAGATCGAGACACGTATTAATCATGAAAAGAAAGATTATAACACGAGAAAATAATCAACGATAAGCATGCTAAATATAAAATAAGTCTACTGCAAACCAAAGTAGTCTAATTGCCAATGGGCCGAATAAGGAAACAAGTGATAAAGCCAAATGGGCCAAATGGAAGAGCAAGCCAAAATGGGCCGAATTAGACAATTATTCAAAATATAAAGTCTAATAAAAAGAAAAGGAAGGAAATGATGGTGACGGGTTAAGGATAGTCGCGTTTTACGACATTTGGGTTCACATAACCGGGACGGGTCCTAAACTCAAGAGAGTCAAGACGATCAAATCATGAGCGGACATGGTTAGCTTGTGCTGTGAGACACGTCTCAAAATTGAGCACTTTCAATGAAAAAGCTTTAGTAGCCTCGTAAACAACCCGCATATCCCTATGCATAGCCTTTCCTTCACGCCATCTTGCCCCTCCTTGACTAGCTAATTTAGCCAATGACCCGGAATGACGAACACACTCCTTAGCCGCCCTAGCCGCATCCTTAGTCATAGCATCAACCCGAGCTTCCAACCCATGCAAATAAGACAAGACCTCGGCAAGATCCGAACCCTTCGAACCCGAAGCCCTATTCTTGTCTTGACCCAAACCCGAGACCACCTCCGCAACCAACTTATTTTGTGCATCCATTTTCTCACAAATACTCGCCATAAACGAGTCCAACTTTTGTTGAACAACCGAGAACACATCCGACGATTTCTCCACCACATTCCCTTTTGCCAAAAACACCAAATCGGGTCCAATTGCGCCAATCTTCATGAATTTAAGATGAGTGTCACACACCTCATCTTTGACAATTACACCATAGCTAGAAGACCCACGCACCCCTTTGTGTTCTAAAAGTCGAGATATACACATCCCATATGGCAAGTCCAAAGTAGTGTATAACTTATCCTCGGTGATGAAAATGCTTGTTTGAATGATTTTATGAAACACAAGATGAGGAAGACTAACTTTTGACCCTTCAAGCCATTTAGACATCAACACCATCTCATAACTTGACAATTTATCACGACCACCCCTCCTCGGAACAACCGTGTTCCAAAGAAAATTTAGAAAGAATTTCAATTTGGGAGTGAATGACCCCGCAAGCATGTTACTCGACCCTGTAGCATCAACATCAAAAGACTTCTTAATTTTAAGCTTTTCTTCCTCCGTCACATCTCCCCATTCCGCACTCGGATTTATTTCGATCCCATCATCAGGGACCGAAAACAGAGCACAAAAGTCGGCAAGGGAGATTTTGACTTCGGATTCATTTACCATCGCATGCAACACGTTATTTCTTATGGAGACGGAAGAATAAAATTGGATTACCTCAATAGGATAAACCGGACCAACAAAAGAACTAACTTTCTTCCATTCTTGAAAATTCAAGAAATCCTTAAAAAATTGTAAAGCTTCGATTTTTCCATACCATTTATCGAAGTGAGACCGACCACCATGAATACCATACCGCAAAACATTGTTGACTTGGGTTCTCTCGTCCGCGGTAAGTCGAAGCTTATCAAGCCCCGATGATGTTGCATTCGGCATATACTCTCGGAACACTGCCCTTTGATGACCTTCTTGAGTAGCTACAACCTCGGTTTCCTCTACCGAACCGTCAAACCCAACCACCTTCTTCTTTCCCTTATTTAACTTCCGTCTTTTCCCTTCTAAGTTAGGATCAAACTGGTTATGATCGGGATTAGTAGGTTTATGGTTTGATTGAGGTGAGGAAGTTTTGTGAGGGACATAGGTTTTATTGCATGGTGATTTGGAGGACCCGGTCCGAGTTGTGGACCGAGTTGAGGGTGAGTGAAGGCGAGTGAAGGGCGGAGTCATGATGAAGATTTGATTTTGGAGGCTGAGTGTGGAAGAAATTTAGAGAAAAGCAAATTTTGAGAGATGTGTTTTTATTGTGACGGTAGAGGGTGGGGTATTTATGGGGAGTGTTAATATGAATTATGGTAAAAGAGTTTGAGTAAGGTAAGGAAAGGTGAAGGTGGCGTGTGGAATTAGGTAGGTAATTTTTTTTTTTTTTTTTTGATTATTTACTTACCATAAGAATAATATAAGTGGTTAGGGTAGATTATTTGTAAGATATGATAAGATAAGATATGGCAAGAGATAAAATTTTGGTAGAGAATTTCAGTTAAGAAAAAAAATAAGGAAGCA
Source organism: Silene latifolia (assembly GCF_048544455.1). Classification (NCBI taxonomy): domain Eukaryota; kingdom Viridiplantae; phylum Streptophyta; class Magnoliopsida; order Caryophyllales; family Caryophyllaceae; genus Silene; species Silene latifolia. The sequence continues at coordinate 57,093,073 of NC_133536.1, forward strand.
ATTTGTTACCGACTTTATGGTTCGTAATATAACTTAAATTATACATGACTAGCACACGAAATATTCTCATACTATAATATAACATTTGACATAAATAAACTTGCAACGAAAAATACGGACACAGTCATACAATCTCGTCAAATATAGTCAGTCATACGGAGAATAAAATATTTGTGACAAGTTTAGTTGCCACCAATTAAACCAATTTCCAACCGTAAAATCTCAAAACGTTCTCTAGCCAATGCTTTGGTAAAAATGTCAGCCCATTGTTTTTCTATACTACAAAATTCCAGTCTTATATTGCCCTTATCTACATGATCACGTAGAAAATGGTGTCTAATGTCTATATACTTAGTTCGTGAGTGCTGTGCAGGATTCTTAGATATAATTGTTGGAGTAAGTGTCCTCCGACAATAATGCGATCACAACTGTCGATCATGATGATCACATGTTTAAATCTCATATTTAAGAATACATGTGGGAGTAATATTTTACAGTCGACTGGTCCACACATATTGGTAATGATTGGTTGACTAGAGTTTGACATTACTGTCGTGCGACGGTGGTGATCAGTTGATCACCAGGTCATACCTATAGGGAAACATTCTTAATTGATTATTTAATTAATCGTATGTTGATACGAGTAAATTAAAATTGCTTATAATTGACGGACGATTTTGGAAGTAATATTTATGTGTCCCATTGTAATTTGATTAAATGAGATACGGTCTAAGTAATCAAATTGTTTTATTACTTAGATGAAATTATTGTTTACAGAAGCAATTAAAACAGAATGAATAATTAATTATAAATACAAGACGTTGTGATTCGATCAACCATTTTTGGTACAAGTAATTATGAATTACTAAGTTATTTTATAGATGATATATTTTACTAATGTGTTGATTTTTAATTGTTAAAAATACATTTATATAAATATGTCACAACATGTAACATGTTACATGTGACATTTGACATATTGACAAAATGACAAGATAAAATGGACTCCTCCATTTTATGTTTGTACCGAAATTTTGGGGATGGGATAGGGTGTTATTATGTTAAATATTTTAGTGGAAAATACAATGATATCCTAGTCTCCTAGTCATGCATGCCTAGTCTTTTTCTTGGGAAGAATAGAGGATCATGCATTGGCTATACTCCCTTCCCCATACCCGGTTTCTCCACCCACACATGCAAAGGGTTTGTCTTATATTTTTGATATATACACTACTCTTGTGGAAAAAATATTTATTCATTCATATATTGTTCAAAAACCTTGTGAAGTTTAAGAGAGAAAATACTCCAAATAACTCCTCCTCTCCTCCGAAATTGTAGAGAAACAAAAATATATTTTTGTGTCCAAATTTTAAGTAAGATTAGTATTATTACTAGCTCATAATAATATTAGTCATTAAGGGTGTTCCTTGGGTATAAACTTTTGGGAGAGATTCTAATTTGAATCTTAGTTCATCCATTGTTGGAAAGCTCAAGAACTAACAAGTAGGAGATCTTGTTGGTGCCCAATAAATCTGTAACACCAATGTAAGAAGTGACGATTTCTTCTCTACTTTGTTTTATATTTGCATGCATAAGATCTATTTATTATTTTATGACTAAATAATCACATTTGTATGAAATATATATAAATGGAATTAATGAATCCTAACAAGTGGTATCAGAGCATTAGGTTGTTTGCATGCAAATCGGTTTATTGTTTTTCCGAGTTAATCTTATTAACAAACAAAACTTGTAATTTTGTGTTTATTATGATATATCACGAAATCACTTTGCATGTTAAAATTTCTGGTCCTAAAATATATTTGGGATATTTTGGTTCATTTATGGATTATATTGTTCATTTTGTTAATTTATGACATAAAAATGTGATTTTGTATATATAAATGTCATTTTTGGACGAAAATTACTTAAACTTCGAATTTTCCAATGATTTTTGGATATGTTTTCACATGTAATACATACTGATGGCCTGTAAATTTTCATGTTAAAATAAATTTTCTCATATTTTAATGCTCATATTTGTTAAAACCGATAAACCGCAACATTGTTTTTCTCGATAATTTTTTGAAATATTTAACCTAAGTGTTGAACATTATGAGAGTCATGGTATTTTTCCAGAATGTGCATAAGTTTGAATTTTAAATTTTGAAATTATTTGAAATTGTTTTGATTTAATTTGAAGTTTATGTTATAAAATTATAATTTTAAGTCCATAATGAACAATGTTGTCAAATCAAGTTGAATTATTGTCAAAGTGTTAGTGAAGACTAAATTTTGAGTCCTAAGTGAGTTAGGATAATTAACTTGAACATAAATATGAGTTTATGTAACATATTGTGATATAATAAGTTAAATCACGCAAATCCGTAAAAACCGATTAATATACGATATTGGCTCTTTAAAGGCGATTTAGCTTAAAATTTGGCATGTTCATACATATTATTAATGCTGCATTTTATTTATGATTGTCATAATTTTGGTTTATATAATTTTGAATTATGTAATTTTACCTAATATGGCCTTAGTTTTTAGTCGATATTACCCGAAATGTATGGGAATATCGATTCGGTTGTAATTTTGTGATCTCGTATCACCAATTTGTAATTTAATAGTTATTTAATTTTTATTACAAATGTATAATAGGAAATTATGTAATTTATTTTGTAATTTCCCGAAGTTCCCGAAGAAAATGGTGTTGGCTCGTTTTGCGTGCCAAGACCGAAGTTCAAGGGACCAAAGGAGTTGGTTTCCGCATTTGTAATAGTTTATTAGATTTACTATTTTAGGAAGGCCATACTAGGATTTTATTTTTATGCTTTACATGTTATTTATATGTTGCATGCATCGCTAAATCGCCATAACTAAACATGCATTTTAAATCGAGTTTATCGACCGTGTCAATTACAATTATCGTAGTCCACCGCTTTAGTTCACTTAAAACGTGATAGATAAAAAATTGACATGACCTCTCGCTAAATAAAGAATTTAGACTTAGCCTTACCAAAAATTAGACACCATGAAAACCTATTTCGTGAGGGGGTGCGCTCGGCCAAACAGGGGTACAAACCTTGTTACGTAGGGGAAGTGGGTGATAAATGTCTATCCACCAAATTCATATTGATGAGGGTTGTATCGCCAACGCGTGCCCAAGTTAATGTGAATTTGGATCATGGACACATTTATTCGAAATTTGGGTTGAACTCAACAAAAGTATTCTCGACCATAGCCGGATGTGTTTTGGGCTAAAGATAAATATTAATGTAATTTTATCGACCAAGAGTTCTAAAAGTAGAATCGATTAAAGAGTTAATCCACCGAGTTATATTGATAAGGGTTGTATCGCCAAAGCGTTCCCAAGTTAATATGAATTTGGATCTTGGAATCATTTATAATAGTTGGGTAGAGGTCACTATATAAATGCTCATATCTTGTTAAATTATTTACAAGTATGATTAAAAAGACAAATGTTAATATTTCCTTTTCTTCCATACTTGTAGTTCATTACAATGAATCCATCAAACGCTACTACACCAATAACTATTGAGTCTTGCCACAATGTTTTTGACGACGTTTGCTTCAACAATGATTTCGACACTACTAGAGAACTTCATTTTTGGATAGGTTCGGATGGAAACCTAAACTTCATCACTTCTTCTAGACCACCTACTACTACAAGATCTCTTGTGAGCCGGTCTCAGGAAGACCGCCTCATAAAATCTATAGGATCTTTATCTTTGGAAGAGAAAGATGCCGAAACTAGTGGGAGCTCAAGCAATCAAGCTCTTGCTTCTAAGGGCAAAAGGTTCAAGAAGAAGGGAAAGAAAGGGAAAAACTTCAAGCAAGTTGAAGATGAGTGCCATTATTGCTATGGCATGGGACATTGGCTTAGCAATTGTCCTATATATTTGCGAAATATAAGGGAAGGAATCACCGTTCCAAAAGGTAAAATTCCTAAGGAAATTTATGTTATTGATATAAATTATACTTCCACTACGACATGGGTATTGGATACCGGTTGTGGTTCTCACCTTTGTAATCATTTACAGGGGCTAAGAGACGTGAAGAGGCTTAGCAAAGGAGATGTGGATCTACGCCTTGGAAATGGAGCTCGAGTAGCGGCCGAATCCAAGGGAACTTATGTAATGGCTTTGCCTAATGGATTTGAGTTGTATTTACATAATTTTTTTTATGTGCCTACACTTTCTAAAAACATTATTTCAATCGCCATGTTAGACATGGACGGTTTTTGTTTTGTCATTAAAAACAATCGTTGTATTATTTCAAGGAGCGACTTGGTTATAGGCCAAGCTCCTTCCATTAATGGCATTTACATTTTAGAAACGTCGAATCCAACTAATGACATCTACAACATTCAATCAAAGAAACTCAAATCAAGTGATCCAAATGAATCGTTCATTTGGCATTGTCGATTAGGTCACATAAATGAGAATCGCATTAAAAGATTAATTTCGACTAATGTGATTACACCATTTGATTATCAATCATATGGAACATGCGAATATTGCCTTCTTGGCAAGATGACTCGTAATCCTTTTAGCGGTAAAAGAACACGAGCTAGTGAACTATTAGGACTCATACATACCGATGTGTGTGAACAATTGAGTATCACCGCTCGAGGAAATTATGACTACTTCATAAACCTTCACCGACGACTTGAGTAGATATGGGTATATCTATTTAATGAAGCATAAGAGTGAAGCTTTTGATAAATTCAAGGAATTTCAAAATGAAGTAGAGAACCAATTGAACAAAAAGATAAAAGCACTACGATCCGATTGTGGTGGAGAATATCTTAGGCATGAATTCAATTCACACTTGAAAGGTTGTGGCATAATATCACAACTATCTCCACCCGGAACACCACAACTCAATGGTTTTGCCGAAAGGAGAAATCGAACCCTACTTGATATGGTTCGATCAATGATGAGTCAAACCGAGCTACCAAACTCGTTTTGAGGATTTGTGATCCAAACCGCAATAAAATCTTTGAACATTAATCCTACCAAAGCAACCGAAAAGACTCCATATGAGATATGGAAAGGAAAAGTTCCAGTTCTATCCTATTTGAAAATTTGGGGTTGTGATGCTTATGTCAAAGTTAAAAGTGACAACAAGCTAGCCCCACGATCTGAAAAATGCATCTTTGAAGGATATTCTACTGCCTCAAGAGGTTATCACTTCTATAAACCTCAAGAAAACAAAGTGTTTGTGTCTTGCGAGGCTGTCTTCTTAGAAAGAGAATTTATTTCTAAAAGATAGAGTGGGAGAAATTTTGAACTTGATGAAGTTCAAGAGCCACAAACCGAGGTAGAGACGCAAGAAGATGTTCCTTCGTCGTCTAGCGCGGTTGTCCTTCCTCCACTTAGAAGAAAGAGCCGAGTTTCTCGCTATCCCAATCGATATGTTGGACTTATCGAAGAAGATGGAACACACGATGTGTTGCTTTTAGAAAGTGACGAGCCCTCCACCTACAAAGCCGCAATCTCTAGTCCCAATTCCTCCTTATGGCTTGAAGCCATGAAGTCCGAGATGGATTCTATGCATGAAAACCAAGTTTGGAACTTGGTGGATTTGCCTGAAGGGGCAAGACCTCTTCAATGCAAATGGATTTTCAAGGTCAAGAATGGCATAGAAGGACATGATGATGTCTACAAAGCTAGGCTAGTGGCAAAAGGATTTACCCAAGTCCAAGGTCTTCATTATGATGAAACCTTTGCCCCCGTAGCCATGCTAAGATCCCATACGGATTTTGTTAGCGATTGCCGCATTTCATGATTATGAAATATGGCAAATGGATGTCAAAACCGCTTTTCTAAATGGGCATTTAGAAGGGGAGGTGTACATGATAAAACCCGAAGGTTTTGTTGATTCTAAAAATCCTAACAAAGTATGCATGTAACACCCCCATTTATTCGGGAGCCTTTAGCTAGACATTTCCAAATAAATAGGACTGTTACCATCTCGGTTTCCCGAGGTAGTAGATAACAAAGTCCAACTCACCAAAGTACTTTAAATAAAAACTTAAATGATTACATATGTTTTACAAATTAACCAACTAAACTTATTATAAAATAAATACAACTCGCAGCGGAAATAAATAAAGTGATGAACTAATCCAAGTGATCTAGACAGCAACTATGGTCCAAGTCAAGCTCACGTCCCAAATGCTGCCAAGTCAGCTAATCTTTAGTACCTGTCAAATCTGCTCCCCATTAAATGGTTCAGCGCAGGTGTTCATGAATACAAAGTCAACCGCGAGGTTGAGTAGGAATAAAACTAAACAACAAGAACATACAATTATCAATCCAATTCAATTCACTTTCATTGCACAACCCCCTGACAACGTGCTCCTTTCCTTTACTTAGCACAACTCCCTTAACAACGTGCTCACATTACTTTGGTACCCCTCCCTTAACAATGTACCGTAATATGTAATAGTACCCCTCCCTCACAACGTACATATTATTATCACCCCAGTGTAAAAAGTCCCTCAACAACGTACAACTGACTGTCGCACAGCTTTTTATAATAACCACATTCCAATCAACGATAACAATTCAATTCACCTCATCAATATAACCGGCACAAATCAACATAAATCACCCTTCCAACCATTACGATATTATCAACCAACATATACAATAAGAATCTCCCTTCCAACAATTACGATTATATCAACCAACACAATTCACATACGATCAATTCACTTTAACGTAAGTAATCCACCATACCAAACATAGATAATCAAAAGTCGAGTTGAGTAGGATTATCCCTACCTGGCAAGCAAGCACTCCAATTACGCAATCCAATAATTAAAGCGAACAAATCCGATTATAAACTCTTCACAATTTCCGTCACCTATATAATAATAACAATTACAACAATTATAATTACTAACTTTATTTATTCCTTTTATTTAATTATTCAAATTAATTATTTATTATAATTATTAAAGGTTTATGATAACTAAAAACCCGATTCAATTATGAACCCGACTCACCCGAACTAATTAAACAATTAAAACCCGTCACAAAAACAAACACACATCACCCCATACACGGTTTATAAACCGTGACCAACACCCCTCAGAAAACCCACCAAACCCGACACCACAAGCCACCACAGCCACCACCCGACCTACCTACCTTCTCCCTACACCACGGACTATCCCAACAGCCACTCACCACCCATCAAACCACCACCAGCAACCTATAACCCACGCCCTAAAACAACCCGACAGCAACCAAACCCCTCTGACACACTGTGGACCATGGAAAAACGCTCCACTCAAATGCTTTTTCAAAACATTTTTAATTTTAAAAGAGTCGCCACTAATTTTTTAAATGGAATTTAGAAACCAATTTTAGAGATTTGAATTCGTGTGACTTTACGTGTTAGGAAGTTAATTTAATTTCATTAAAACAACACCCAACCCCGCCCGTTGCAATAACGGTCTCTACTAGGTGAAAGATGGCTATTTCGGAAAGATATCACATGCGTATGCAACCATTGAATTTAAATCCTATCATGCGAATTTCATTCTAAGTCGTTTAAAATGCATTTAACTTCGTCGAAGTGGTTTAGCATGTGAGGTTCATTGATTAAACTAGAAAAACACATCCAAAGAGAGGGATAGGAAGGCTTACGCTTAGCATAAGATGTATTAACAAACATTAGTGGTTAGCTCATACATACAATATAAATTATAAATAATGTAAATTAAAATCTAAAACATAAACTAATTAAACTAAGGATTAATCAAACAAAGTCAAACACGGAAGCAAATTAAAACACAAAACCTGGACAAACCCGTGCACTGCACGGATCTGAAATTTTCGAAATATGTCAGAATTGACCCGTGCACTGCGCGGGTTTTAAATTAATACATTGCTAATTACAAAATAAATACTAAATCAATGCAATAAATTACGAAAATCTACCTAAATTAAAATTACAAATTATAGGTCTGGAAAATCATAAAAAATCAATTTTTATATGGTTAAAAATAAATACACGTAAATTAAATAAACTCGATTTATTAAATTGCCCTATTCCAACACGAGGATATGTAAATGAGACGGGGTGTACGACCGACCGATATGGCGGATTTCTTTCCCATCTCAAGTCAACGCGGGTGCCGGAATGGTACTTTAACTCATACTCAAACTATTCTAATTTCGATATTAGTTAGACGATGTTAGACAATGGTTAGTAAATAAACAATAAAAAAACGAAATAAAAAGGAGAGAAGGGAGTTTTAATGCACCCTCAACCTACATGTATCGTTGACACCGTCTTGGGTCGTAATCGATCGTAGATTTTATCTCGAGGGGCCGTCGTCGACGAAGACAATTGAAATTGAATTTTGAAATCACGAAACAAACACGTTCAAAAGGCAGACTTGAGCAGCGATTTTCAATCGCTCACCACGACTTCGTTTCTCAACGATTTTTCAAACCGAAAGATGTTTTGGAAACTAGAAAGACTGAATTTTGTGAATATGGAAACAAACCAGAAGTTTTAATAGGATTTTTGCACAAGAATCAAGGCCAAAGACCACGACAGAAACTCGAAAACAAGATTTGTGTCCCTGTTTTCGAGCGGCTGTCACGGCTTTAGTTTAGGGTTTTTTTGGACGATTGATGGTTGTTATTTGCAGTATGTTGTGGGGAGAACTTAGAGGAATGAATGTATGGTGGAGAGGGGGTATTTATAAGGAGTTTCGAAGTGTAGAAGTAGGGCAACAAGCAGTCGGGCCTGTTTCGCATAACTGCTGTCCATCAGCTAATTCGTGGGGTTTTTAGGGTTTGTATGGGGGGTTTTCTTGGTGTTTAAGCAAAGGTAATATGGGTAGGATACTAGGGTATGGTGTAGGGTTAATGGGCACGGGTTTGGTAGCTGTTTGGAGCGAGTTTTGGGCTCGGGATTGAGCACGCAAAACAGGGGGGGCTGCTTGTGTTGCGGGCTGTTTGTGGAGTACTTGGGACGGGAATTGGATAGGTTTTATGGTGTTGTAGGTGCTGGGTTGTTGTGGGTAATGTGGAGTGCGGGTTGATGGTGATGGGTTGCGGGTTTGGTCCAAGTTTGAGTCGGTTTAGAAAGGCTTTCGATGGGCTATACAAACACGGGTAAAGGAAGGAATTGGGCTGTGTTGGGGAGTGTTTAGGACGAGATTTGGGTGTGGATATGGGGGTTCGAACTGGGGTTGAATGAATAGAGGCCTAGGTTGGTTAGTGTACTCGAGATTCGTGCCAACTCGTAAAGAAAACGGGCTTAAAAACCGAGCTAAAATCGAGCTCCAAAACGCGTGGTTAAAACGAGTTTTCGATTTTCAAATTCGATTTTTTTTCAAATCAAATAGCACATTTAAAATGAATGATTTTTCAAATAAAAAAAAATATATATTTTATTTTCAATAAAATAAATTTAAGAAAATAAATTCAAATTAAAATAATAAAATGAATTCACTTAAAAAGCTTTAATTTAAATATCATTTAAATTAATAAAATACTCCGTCGACAACGCTCATTCCACATCGTAAAACGAACCCAAATAATGACAATGACAACTAATAAATACATGCGTCCTATCATCATCGGGTGTTTGTCGGGTTTTCTATAAATTCCAATATCGACGGATACGGGTATCTACAGAGCCCCCACTTTGACTGAGGCTTGGACAAGGCGAAAGTCAAAGTATACCCCAGGTCCCTCTCGACCTGAGGATTCTGCGGGTCTTTATAGTCCATTAGACTTGCGTATGTAAGCTCGCCAGTCATAAGAACAGATCATACCTGAAACTTCGTCGGGGATCAACTCTTGCTTCTGTTGCGTCGAATTATCATCGTTAGTCATCGATCCATAAATTGCATATATGGTGGGTTGAGCCTTATCCTCAGGCGCCTACGTATCCGTTTGTGACGGAATCAAACCCGCGTCGTAGTTCGGCTCGATGGCCTGTAGCTTTCTGCTGCTTCGGCTCGGATGCCAATATCCCATTGTTCATGTGAGTAAAGACAAAACTTGCGCTTTGCTTATCAATTTCAATTTGCTCGTTCGCTAGGGAGAACGATTCACTTTGAAACCGACGTTTCTGTTGGGGAAATGTCATTTCCGTAGCATTCTGATGTTGATCTTTGTTATGAGGATGCCATCCTGTCTGTTTTGTGGTGGTCTCTGAAGCCGACGGCGATAGAGCCCTCAGTTGGAGCATATTCTGCAAATTTAATCATAATATATAGCACGCGATTCACGTAGCGACATTTTGATACTTGAAATGGTCCTCGACCGAATTTTGATGGGTCTCTGGAGCCGACGGCGACAGAGCCCCCAGTTGAAAGGAAAATGGGTTATCGACCCGCAGACATGAACATTGCTTAGAAAAGGTGGGTCATTGACCCGAACTTTGAATATCTCGAAAATGGTTGGCCTCTTCGAGGCGAGAATTTATTTCAGTTTTTTGGATCCAAATGATTTTTCGAATCAACACATAATTTTATTTTCAATTAATTGCGAAAAATCATTTCAAATTTCTGGAGTTAAATGATTTTTCAAATCAAAACATAATTTTATTTTCAATAAAATTAATCGCAGAAGTTTATTTCAAATTTCTAGAGTGAAAGCGATGGGTAGACACGACCTCTTGACGAAAAGACTCGGACTTTCTGACCCGTAACCAATGTGGGCGTAACCTAATAAAATCCGTAAGTGTGTACGGGATGTTAATTCAACATGGGACGCGCAGGGGATGAGATTGTAAATTAGTCACTTCGGTGCACGAACTATGACAAATTCCGCAAGAGAAATGAGCGAACAAAACCCGGGACGGATGGGGCCCACTTGGCGCGCCACACGGGCCTTACACGGCCGAAATAGAGGAGGTATGGGACGTGCCTTCTTATTTCAAAAAGCTACCAAATTTCCTAAAACTAGTAGGCTTCCAAGTTTCCAAATTTCCTAGAAGATTTAGGTTTCCAAAACCTCGAATTTCTTTCTCGGTTTTAGGATGGGGCATTTCCATAATGGCTTTAATCTTTGATGGGTCGATTTCGATGCCACGGTGGCTAACGATATGACCCAAAAGCTTGCCAGAGGTGACCCCGAACGCGCACTTCTGTGGGTTTAATCTCATATTATACTTTCTCAACCTCTCGAAGAATTTTCGTAATGTCATCAAATGGTTATTACGTTCCTTCGATTTTACGATCATGTCATCGACGTAGACCTCTACTTCCTTATGAATCATATCATGCAACAACGTCGTTGCTGTTCTCTGGTAAGTCGCACCTTCATTTATTAATCCAAACGGCATCACTGTGTAGCAATAAGTGCCCCATGGTGTTGTGAAAGCATTCTTGTGCATATCTTCCTCGGCCATTTTTATTTGGTTGTAACCGGCGTACCCATCCATAAAGGATAATAATGCATGGTTAGCAGTATTGTCAACCAAGATGTCAATGTGAGGTAACGGAAAGTCGTCCTTTGGACTAGCCTTATTTAGATCACGAAAATCAACACAGACCCGAACCTTTCCGTCTTTCTTTGGGACCGGCACCACATTAGCTATCCAATCTGAGTATTCCGATACTTTGATGAACCCGACCTTGAACTGTTTATCAATCTCTTCTTTGACTTTCAAAGACCACTCGGTACGCATTCTACGTGGCTTCTGCTTTACTGGTTTGAACCCTGGCTTGATCGGAATCTTGTGCTCTGCGATTTCCCTATCAATACCCGGCATATCTTTGTAGGACCAAGCAAATACATCTTTAAATTCATTCAACAATTCAACAAACCCCTTCTTTTTCAAGGGGATCTAAGGTTGTTCCTATCTTAAGCTCATGAGGCTCTAAGGTAGTCCCCACATTAACAACTTCGGTATCTTCGATTACGAGCTTCTTTGTCGTATTCTTCCAACCCTTTTACTAATCGGGAGGCGGTTCCACCTCCTCCTCTTCTTCTTCCACCTGTCTATCCTCGACCTCATTCTCAACGTTATTAAAACAAACAATTGAATCGCAATATAAATGAGACAAGTCGTAAGCAAACTGATTCATCTTATTATTGATTTGAAAGCGCGCAAATTGCGTTAACATTTGGGCCAACCGATCGAGGTCGGTGGCGGGATAGGAGCGATTCGGGACAGCCCCGGAATACCAAAGACTAGGGGAAGGTACGGGAAAAGGAAAGACTTGGGAAGGGGTATCTTCGACACCTAAAACCCTAGACTTAGCCTTAGGACTTATGTCAGACTCAGACTCGGACTCAGACTCAGACTCAGAATCGTCATCAGGCTTGAACATTTGCCCTTCTCCAATGCTCATCTTGAAAAGCGAACCCTTGTTGTCGGTCTGTTCATGGTTTTCCGCCTTCCAGATGTATTCCTCTGAGGATCTACATCAATAATGAGGGTAGATGGATCGAAACGATCACTCCTTACGATCATGTTTACCAAGACTTCGTTTGGTATTTCCGGCTTCTTTTCCTCTCCAAAGAGGAGACCCATAGCTTTCCCATCTTCGATCGGAACAGACTCCTTCTTTATTGTAGCTACTGCCATAATGTCTTCGGGAATATAGAAACAATCACGGAATACTTCGATTCCGAGGACCAGCTTGTTGGCCTTTGAGTTGAAAAGTGGTTCGGGGAAGTCTAAACTCGGCATTTCCTCCCCGGCTTTCACAAAGTGGCCGTTTAGAGTTAGCAAGTACGGCCCCATCTTGATGTCTCGGTCTTCGGTCGAGACTCTCTTTCTCAGGGAGTCTTCTTCAGTTGGCTCATACCCAAGCCCGTATCTTGTCCCCTTAGGCACTGGCGACTTCAATTGAAATGCGTTTTCCCTTCGGGGGTACATGGAGTACCCGAAGTACTTTCTGGTCTTGAAGATTGTTTTACAAACGCGGCTTCCCGTATATAAGTCCATATTCGGTGCCTCGAAAGTGGACTCAATTCCGTTTACTACCTCGAAACCATAAGACTCCAAGGCGGTATTATCAGTTTGCACTTCGGAAGTAACATCTCCTCCCGTCACAATTATAGGAGTAGCATCGATGGTCACTACCTCTCCCTTGAGAGGAATTTTAATCTTGCGATGGAGGGTAGAAGACACGGCTCCAGCTGTGTGAATCCATGGTCTCCCGAGCAAAATGTTGAAAGATGAGGCAACATCTATCACTTGGAAATTGACCTTGCGCACCACCTTTCCCACATTCACGCTTAAAGTGACGAGTCCGGACACTCGACGCACTGTGCCATCGAAAACCCGAACCGTTTGCGTAGTGGGTGCGAAGTCGCTTTTCTCGAGTCCCAAAATGAAAGCGGTCCATAGTGGGAGAACATTAACTACAGACCCGTCGTCGACAAGGGTCATTAGGAGTCGCTTATGACGGCATTCTATCGTGATGTACATAGCGAGACAATGTTGTGGCCCAAATGAGGGCAGGTCTTCATCAGAAAAAGTTACGGCATTAGTGAGCCGAGGTTGGTTTTGAGCAACAAATGAGACCACGTCATCTGGAGTAGTGTGCGGTGACACGGCCATATTCATTAAGGCTTAAAGCAGAGCTTGTCGGTGTTCAAACGAGCTCAACATTAATTCCCAGATGGAGACATCTGCCTTAGTCTTTTGTAACTGCTTGATGAGGGAGGCCTCTGAGGTCGACCCTTCACCAAGAGCCCGGACTGAGGTGGCCTCCTTGGTGGGTGTCTTACTTGGACTGTCTCCAAAGATAGAGACATGGTTTGCCTTCTCGACACGATAGGGACGTCCCGATCGAGTCAAATGATTAGATTCGAGGACATCTTTCCTCAATTTAGAAATTTCTTCCTGAGTTCGGGGAATAATCGCACCTTCGGTGTGTTGGGGTTGGTGTCCTTAACAGTTAGTGCAAGGACTTATAAACCTCTAAAAGGATAAAAGGGCATACTTTGTATCATAATCAGTTGATCCACGTTTATCAATAACGGTTGGCTTGCTAGATAAGTTTGACGTTATTGTCATACAGATGGCGGTGATCAACTGGTCCCTAAAAGTCACACCTATAGGATACGTTTTGAGTGATGTGACGGTATGAAAATACAGTCATGTAGATGCCAAATTTGACTAACCAGTTAGTCTGAGTTATTTGACTAATAATTAGTCAAAATGTGATGTTGAGATGTTATATTTAATACGGATTAAATATCATGGGCTAAAGGCGAATTAACCAGTTAATTCGTAAAATTGAATATAAGCGTTTTATATTTAATTAAATGTGTATTGAATATAATTATACAATACTGTTTTGTCGGACATGAATTAATAATTCAACTAACCCGTATGATTAGTTGATGCCTTAATTTCCGATAACCGATAATGATTTATAATGAAACCGCGTCATATACACTTAGCGATTTATGGACCGGACCACGAGTTTAAGTGAAGAGAAAATGAAAAGCCCATTTGGGCTCCTCTCACTCGGTTTGGCCGAGGCTCTCAATAGACAAAAGGGGAGTCTTCTCTTTTTGTCTAACCTAATTTCATTTGCTAAAATAAAATTAGGGTTTTTGGGAATTGTGCCTCCTGAATTCCGGATCTCTCATCCAACACAAACTCACAAAACTATCCCCTCGATATTGCAAGGCAATTAGGGGATTCTCTCTAGCACAAGGGCATAACTCGGACATCTTGGGTGCAACGATTAGGAGGGGATCTAACTTGATCTCTCATTGCCTTTTGCACTAGGACCGAAGGTTATTTCTACATCTTTATCGTTTCTTTATGTTTTTCGTTTTATGACTATAAACTACATATAAATTTTACGTTATAATCCTTAATTCGAAGGGTAGTATACGGATATTTACCCACAAGTGGTATCAGAGCGAGGCCACGTAATTTTTTATATGTGTTTTTCATCAAACGATTGTTGAAACGATGAATTTTGTTCAAAAAATGGCCTCGGCTGCCCTTTTTTTTGTCTCGGCAATTTTTAAAATAAAAAAAAAAAATTTGCTGCGTTTTTTTTTGGGAACCGTGTCCTGTTTACACGGTTGCTCTTGTTGTTGTTTTGTCTCGAAAACCGTACCGTGACATGTTTTACACGGGTTATTTTCGTTTTGATATTATGCATATTGTTATTTTACACGATCATTATAACAATATGTTAATGTCTAGCATTTTGTAGTTTTGTTTTCAATCAGTTTTGATCAAAATAGCGTTTGTTTTGTCTCACCAAAACTGTTTCACGAGGGTTTGGAGTTTTTCAGAAAGTTTTGTACTCGATCGAACAAGTTTTTAATCGATCGAGTGTTTTTCTGTCTTGTTTTTGCTCGATCGAGTCCCTGTTGTACTCGATCGACCCCGTTTCAAAAACCTTTTGCTCGATCGAGTCCCTGTTGTACTCGATCGACCCCTTTCTAAACCCTACTGCTCGATCGAGTTGTCCTCGTACTCGATCGAGTAGATTTGCTGATAAAGGTACTCGATCGACCACCAGTTTAGTCGATCGAGCACTTTCTGTTTGGCAACCCTCTCGATCGACTTGAGTTGATCGATCGAGCCCTTTGTCCCTCGATCGAGCACTTATGTCCCTGGATCGAAGGATTTCCGTTTTAACAGCTTTGAAAATTTGTTTCTTTTGATTTAAATTTTCTTTTGGCTTCAATATGTACTTTATACGGATATTGTACACTCGCTATGATTGTGAAACGGTTCACACACGTACCATTAAGTTATTTTAAAGCGCATTTAAAGTAACGGATTGTAATGGATTAAAATTAAATGATAGAAGCGGTTTTATCACATGAATTTTAATCATTAAAAGGTGGTTTGGATAAATTTAACATAATTACGGAATTATGTCACGAATGAATTTGTTTTTAGTTGATGCATTTTTATTTATCGTTTATCTTGAATGCCGTGAATGCCTTTTTATTACGTATTTAATTTTTACAATCAGTTGTAACTTAGTGTGGCCTTAGTAGAACGTGTTACCGTAATGATGGAACACGGTCTTGGTTGTATTTTGAGATCTTGTATCTCCGTTTTGGATTTTTCACTTGTAATTACAGTTTTTAATTAGAATGTAAATAGGTTTATTTTTGTAATTTTAAATTGTAATTTTTGAGAAGACCAAAGATGGAGACCGGATGCTCACTCCCGCTACTTGGATCAAGATGGAACATCAAGACAAGCTTCTCGGGTCCAACGGTGGATTCCAAAGTTGTTTTATATTTTGTTTTACTAGGATAGGCCACACTAGGAATTTTATTTACGTATTGCATTCATTTTTATTTTTCGTAACGACAATATGCATCATATTCCGCCTAAAAACCAAACCACCTAATTATTGCATGAAAACTGACACATATAGAGGTCACGAGTTAGTTTTCATTGACATTCTCATGTCACACGATTTTAAGCCATCACCTAAATTGATTCATTCACGCAGACGCTAGTTATTCGTTCACTTAAAATGAATTATAATTAAGTTGATGGGATCTTCCTCGAATAAACAAAAATTGAGAACGGTCTTTATAGGTCAAACTCCAATGAGTCCCTTCTTCGTCGGTAGGCATACTATGACCCCTTCTACGTTGGGTAAGTTGGAACTGATTGACCTATTTTATCTCAACACTATGGTCACTCGTACGATCCTGTGATTATGGTGGACTATAGATAGGATTTACGGAAATCTATCGACCAAGAGTTCTTCCGGAAGAATTAGCTAAACAGTTGGCTTATCAATTTACAGAAATTGAGTCTTGGGATCACTTGTATCATTCTTGAGGGAGATCAATTATGCAAGTGCAAGAGTCTACATGTTTAAAATGAATTTTAAAATAGACTTAAATCACCTCGATGAGTTGCTTATTTCGTTTTGTTTTTCTTTCTTTTTCAGTGTAGATCACGTTTTTAAACTGCTTAACAACAAATGGCTGGTTCAAGTGATAACCCAATGCCAAGTGCCACATTGGACCGTGAGTCCTGGCTTCGGATCTTCATGAATCAGATGAATCAGTCTACTCGACTGAAGAATGATGGATCCAACTTCGCGGGACTGGGAGGCGGCATTACGGAATGCGCGCTGGCGACGGGAAGCTCAAATATCTCTTGGAGCCCATCCCGGCAAACCCAGGCCCCACGGCTAGAGCTGCTGAAATCGCCAAGTTTAACGATTTCTGTATGGAAGCGGGTGCGATCAAAAACGTACTCATTTTTGCAATGGAACCCAATTTGCAGAAACGCTACATAGCCCATGGTGCAAACAAGATTTTCACCACGCTCACCAAGGAATTCTCGAAAGCACCGAGAATCGTGACTTATGAGCATACCACTCGCTTCTTTGATGCGAGACTCCAGAAGGGCCAACCGGTTAGCCCACACATTCTCAGCATGATTGAGAATGTCGAGAAACTGGAGACCTTTAACTGTAACATCAGCGAGAACATTGTTATCGACCGCATACTTCACTCACTCCACGATGGTTATTCGCAATTTAGAGCGAATTACTATATGAATGATTTGAAGAAGACTCCCCATGAACTGCACTCCCTCCTCGTACAGACCGAGAAGGACATGAAGTTCAGTGGGAGCATGAAACAAGATGTTCTCGTTGTGTCAAATAAAGGAAAGGGTAAGGGCAAAGCTCAGGCAAACCTAGCAGTAGGTAAGGCGAAGTTCAAGAAGTCGGGCTCAGGTAAGAGTGGTCCTGGTGAGTCGAGTAACTCATCAGGCGCGACAAAGAGCAAGAAAGATAACATGGAATGCCATCACCGCCACATGATGGGCACCGGAGACGCACATGTCCTGTTTATCATGAGGACTTAAAAGCGGGTCGTGTTAAACCTGTTGGTATGTCTTCTTCTTCTACTTTTATTCATATGATTGAGATTAACCACGCAAGTTACGGAACTTGGGTACTTGATACTGGTTGTGGTTCTCATCTGTGTAATCATGTGCAGGGGCTCCGAAACATCGAACCCCTCGTAAAGGGTGAGGTGGACCTGCGTGTTGGGAATGGAGCAAGAGTAGTTGCCATCTCCAAGGGGACATATGTGATCCAACTTCCTAGCGGATTTGAGTTGTCATTATATGATTGCTATTATGTACCTAGTCTTTCGAAAAACATTATTTCGGTTTTGCGCTTGATAAACTTGGTTTTTCATTTGTAATAGAAAATAATACTTGCATTTTCTCATTACACGATATGATTTCTGGCAAGGCAGTCTCCATGAACGGAATTTATGTTTTAGATCGGACCACCGAAATATTACACGTAATGAATAAAAAGTTAAAGGTTGGTGACAAAGATCAAACGTATCTATGGCACTCGCCGCATGGGACACATTAATGAGAAACGCGTAAAACAGCTCATCAAACATGGAGCTATCTCGGCCTTTGATTTTCAATCATTTGGCACGTGTGAATCATGTCTCATCGGTAAGATGACTCGAATTTCCTTCAAAGGTGTTGGAATGCGCGGCTGCCGACCTATTAGGGCTCATACACACGGATGTATGTGGTCCTATGTCAATCACCGCACGAGAAGGCTATAGGTATTTCATCACTTTCACGGACGATTTGAGTAGATATGGCTATGTCTACTTAATGAAGCACAAAAGTGAATCCTTTGAGAAATTCAAGGAATACCAAAATAGGGTAAAGAACCTATTGGGTAGAAAGATAAAAACACTGCGTTCGGATCGTGGTGGCGAGTATCTTTCTCACGAGTTTGATCAACACCTAAAGGATTGTGGGATTGCCCTACGATTAACTCCACCGGAACACCTCGGTTGAATGGTGTTTCCGAACGGAGAAATCGGACACTACTTGATATGGTTCGATCCATGATGAGTCACACGGTTTTACCTGATTCATTATGGGGTTATGCTCTTATGTCAGCCGCTCTAATACTTAACCGAAGTCCGTCTAAAGCTGTTGACAAGACTCCATATGAACTATGGAAGGAACGGTCCCTAACTTGTCCTTTATACGGGTTTGGGGCTGCGAGGCTTATGTCAAGTGGAGACACGAGGATAAGCTCGGCCCGCGATCGGTCAAGACATACTTTATAGGTTATCCTAAAGGAACACTTGGTCATTACTTCTATTCGCCAACCGAACAACGCGTTTTTGTTGCGGCTAGTGCGACATTCTTAGAGAAGGAATTTCTCGAGAATGCAAAGAGTGATAGAACCTTCGACCTGTCGGAGATTCCAGAACCAAATACCGAGCAACTATTGGAGGAACCTATTCCTTCAATCCCGGCTGCGGTGAATATTCCTGAGGAACCTAGGAGGTCGGGTAGAGTCTCTATTCCTCCGGACAGATACATTGGTATGGTCGAGGAACATGACATAGATGACATTCTACTCTTAACGAGTAGTGAACCCGCAACCTATAAAGGTGCCATGACTAGTTCTGACTCAAAGCTATGGCTTGAGGCCATGCAATCCGAGATGGACTCCATGTATGAGAACAACGTGTGGGATCTTGTTGACTTGCCTGCTAAGGTTCGTCCCCTTCAATGCAAATGGCTTTACAAGATAAAGCATTCTGTGGAAGGTCAACAAGATATCTACAAAGCACGACTAGTTGCTAAAGGTTTCACCCAAGTGCCAGGTTTGCACTACGATGAGATTTTTGCACCCGTAGTTATGCTGCGTTCCATTCGGATTATCTTAGCGATTGCCGCTTTTCATGACTATGAAATTTGGCAAATGGACGTGAAAACCGCCTTCCTAAACGGTTTTTTTGGAAGAAGAGTTGTACATGGTACAACTCGAAGGTTTCATCGATCCTGAACATCCTAAGAAAGTGTGCAAGCTTAAGCGTTCCATTTATGGACTTAAGCAAGCATCTCGGAGTTGGAATCATCGCTTCGACCAAGTGATAAAAGAGAATGGATTTACTCGATCGGTCGAGGAACCATGTCTATATATCAAGTCGAGTGGGAGCAAGATTGTCTTCCTAATATTGTATGTTGACGACATACTCCTGATTGGGAATGATATACCTCTCTTATCTTCGGTGAAAGTATGGTTGAAAAACCATTTCCAGATGAAAGATCTGGGAGAGGCACAGAGAATTCTAGGCATCCGTATCTATCGAGATAGATCACGACGGATGTTATCTCTCAGTCAGGAGTCTTACATAGACAAAGTCCTAGAGAGATTCAGCATGACCAACTCCAAGAAGGGGTTCCTTCCTATGGCTCCAGGGGTGCATTTGAGCAAGTCTCAGGCACCAGAGACACCGGAAGAGAAAGAGCGCATGACACGGATTCCTTATGCTTCGGCAATAGGATCAATCATGTATGCCATGATATGCACACGTCCGGACGTGGCATATGCATTGAGTATGACAAGTCGATTCCAACAGCAACCAGGTGAACCACATTGGTTGGCTGTCAAGAACATTCTTAAGTACCTACGGAGGACTAAAGATTGGGCATTGACTTATGGAGGCTCTCAAAAGCTATGCGCAACCGATTCTGTGAGATGCTAGCTTCCAAACGGATCGAGACGACTCGAAATCTCAGTCTGGATTCGTTTTTACTCTTAATGGCGCTGCAGATCGGTGGAAGAGTTCGAAACAAAGCATTAGCAGATTCTACGACTGAGTCCGAGTACTATGCCGCGTCTGAAGCAACAAAGGAAGCGATATGGATGCGTCAATTCTTTCATGGGCTCTCTGTAGTGCCTAGTTCGAATGACCCGATCACCATCTATTGCGACAATAGTGGTGCCATCTTCCAAGCTAAGGAGCCAAAGTCTAGCAACAAATCTAGACATGTACAACGGAAAGCTCATCTAATCCGGGATTACGTGGAGCAAAAGGAAGTAGTGATAGAAAAGATTGCTACAGATGATAACATAGCAGATCCTCTCACTAAAGCATTACGACAAGATAAGCATGAAGGGCACGTAAATTCCATGGGAATCAAACGTGTTCCTGAGTTGTAGTACTCTTTTATGGATCAGATTCATTCTCCTTTGTACTCTATACGACATCATCGTTTTGATATTTTATATATATATATTTTGTTTTTTCATGTGGAATTGTACGACAATTTTGAACACCACAAAGTGAACTGAACAAACATCATATCTTTTTCAGTCCTTAATTGCCCACATGAGCTGATAACTCTGGCAATTATTTTGTGACGTTGGTTGATGGTGGGTTCAACGAGCCATAAGTCAACCGGTTGACTGACCAATCACAGAGGCGAGTTATACGGATATCTCGTAGGACACCATTGTGACATCGACGTAGAGTCCTAAATGTTTTATAACATTCGTTGCCCGGTCGTGGATAGGACTTCCATGGTGATCCTAAGAGTCGATTCTTTGACTATCGACTGTCTCTTGAGACTACGACAGATTTTGGGTGACTTTGGTTTCTTTCTCACGGTCATCCGTAAGAGGGGGCCAAGTAGATTTTTTCTGGGTCATTTCATGCTGTGCTTAGATCGGAAGGAGTCGAGTTGAAGGAAATATTCAGCCTTTATCAGGTACTCGATATTTCTCAGGGCCACTCGAGGAGTCAGAATCGAAATGCATGGCCATGCTCGAATACGGATTCGTTTTATCAGTTAAGTTACTCTCTAGTCGGGGAAACCACTCTAGATACAGATCGATTGTAAAATACGACCTTTGTGGATCCAGATCTGCAAATTGTTTTACATTGAGTGGGAGAAATTTTAAATGAATATGAGAATCGGTTATCGCACATACACTTGTTCGGACAAGTGGGAGTTTGTTGGAGCTTGTGTCCTCCAGTTAGTGCGGATAACGTCATTGCACATACACTTGTACGGACAAGTGGGAGCTTGTTGGGGTTGGTGTCCTTAACAGTTAGTGCAAGGACTTAT
This sequence comes from Silene latifolia, assembly GCF_048544455.1. NCBI lineage: Eukaryota > Viridiplantae > Streptophyta > Magnoliopsida > Caryophyllales > Caryophyllaceae > Silene > Silene latifolia. The sequence goes on from NC_133536.1 coordinate 57,114,964, forward strand.
AAACCTCTAAAAGGATAAAAGGGCATACTTTGTATCATAATCAGTTGATCCACGTTTATCAATAACGGTTGGCTTGCTAGATAAGTTTGACGTTATTGTCATACAGATGGCGGTGATCAACTGGTCCCTAAAAGTCACACCTATAGGATACGTTTTGAGTGATGTGACGGTATGAAAATACAGTCATGTAGATGCCAAATTTGACTAACCAGTTAGTCTGAGTTATTTGACTAATAATTAGTCAAAATGTGATGTTGAGATGTTATATTTAATACGGATTAAATATCATGGGCTAAAGGCGAATTAACCAGTTAATTCGTAAAATTGAATATAAGCGTTTTATATTTAATTAAATGTGTATTGAATATAATTATACAATACTGTTTTGTCGGACATGAATTAATAATTCAACTAACCCGTATGATTAGTTGATGCCTTAATTTCCGATAACCGATAACAGTTTATAATGAAACCGCGTCATATACACTTAGCGATTTATGGACCGGACCACGAGTTTAAGTGAAGAGAAAATGAAAAGCCCATTTGGGCTCCTCTCACTCGGTTTGGCCGAGGCTCTCAATAGACAAAAGGGGAGTCTTCTCTTTTTGTCTAACCTAATTTCATTTGCTAAAATAAAATTAGGGTTTTTGGGAATTGTGCCTCCTGAATTCCGGATCTCTCATCCAACACAAACTCACAAAACTATCCCCTCGATATTGCAAGGCAATTAGGGGATTCTCTCTAGCACAAGGGCATAACTCGGACATCTTGGGTGCAACGATTAGGAGGGGATCTAACTTGATCTCTCATTGCCTTTTGCACTAGGACCGAAGGTTATTTCTACATCTTTATCGTTTCTTTATGTTTTTCGTTTTATGACTATAAACTACATATAAATTTTACGTTATAATCCTTAATTCGAAGGGTAGTATACGGATATTTACCCACACGGTGAGATAGATATCGTCTTCATCGTCAGCCCAGACCCCATTAATTTCATTCTCGCTTCGGAGAATGTATGGTTTGCAATCGATAGCAAAATCCCCAATTCGAACATCGTTCTTAGCTTGAGGGATATACTCAGAGCAGCTTACATATACCTTCCCCACGAAAACCCCAGTGAGACGGTAGATGGGTTGGATTAAGTGAGATACATCGGTATTGTCTTCGACGAATACTGCATTGGCATGGTCGCCAAAAGGATTGTTCAGGTTGTTAGGTCGGACGGTGGGGATGGGGAGCGACCCATTCTCTATCATGTCTTAGATTTCATGTTTAAGACGGTAACAATTTTCGGTATCATGACCTTTTCCTTGATGATAAGCACAGTAGGCGTTGGGCTTATACCATTTACCCTGTCGATCCGCAGGCGGGTCCGGAGTTGGACCAATTGGGTTCAGTTTCCCTTGGGTCGAGAGCCTTTGGAGGGCGTATGCATAGGTACACCCGATGTCAGTGAACGCTCTTGGCCCATGGCGTTGCGATCCCTTAGGAGCTCCTCCCAAAAGACCGATGGCTTGGATATGATTGGCAAAACTGGATGCCTTAGCTTTGGAAGAGGAGGCACCCTGATACCCTTTTGTCTTTTCAGCCTCAGCAGAACGAACGTCGTCCTCAATTTTTCTTCCGACTCGAATAAGGTCCTTGAATGAGCCAAAATGTTGATATTTGATAGCGTCACGGTAGACAGGTCGAAGATTTTTGATGAACTTATCTACCATTTCAGTCTCCTCTGGCCTTTTAGGCAACTTCACGCTTTCAGCGCGCCAGCGGTTAAGGAATTCAGTAAATCCCTCCTTATCCTTCTGTGTCATCACCTCGAGTGTGCGCACAGTAGTCTGAATCTCAGCATTATCAGCAAAGTGCTTGCAGAACTCCACCGCTATATCTTCGAAAGTGGGGAAATTCTTAAGCTCAAGGCTGTAGAACCACACCTTCGGGTGTTCTCCTAGGGATTGAGCAAAAATGTGGGGCAACATCTCAGCAGGTACCCCTTTCAACGCAAGGTACTCCTTGTAGGAACGGATATGTTGCAATGGATATTCCGTCCCTTTGAACTTTGGGATATCAGTTAGGACAAAATTGGTTGGTAGCTTGTCCTGGACCGGCATGTACCCTCTGGCATTCTCATAATGCACATTTTCCCCTCGGGATAGCTTCAACTGTTCCTCTATTAGTCGGAACCTCTTTTCGAATTCAGTTTCCGGGGGCTGTGGTACGGGAGCTTCCACCACGATCTGGGCTTCCACAGCCGTCAAGCGTTCTATCATTTCGACCAAAGTGTCGTTAATCTGCTTCAGTGCCTCTGCGGTAGTCATACTTCTTGTTTGTAGTGGCCTTTCTACAATAAAATCCCGAGCGAGTATCAATTATCGAATCAAAATCCCTTGCGCAAACAGGACTCGAGTCATAACAGCATGACGGACTCTATGCGACTCGATATTGGGCTTAGACCCGGAGAGCGAGCAATTGGGTCCCCTCGGTTTGGGTCATACACGACTAGGGACGGTTTTTCAAACCTAAAAACTGGCTATAACTTGACATGGATCCTACGAACTAACTATTCTGGCTCGTTGGAACGGGTCCTAACCGTGATACACACGTGGCTTGGGTTTTAGACTCAACGTGATCATAAATCCGACATGACAAACCCGTGTTCAAACCAGACATGGCTCTTGGGCTTTGTGACAAACGCCCTAGGTGGCCTAGTGGGGACGTTTTGGTTGACTGACTTGGACCAAATGGTCGACTTTCATGACTCAGACCCAAAGATCGGTTTAGGTGACTCACTTGACAAGTGTTCTAACCAAACAAAGGCTCACTCGAGCCTAAGGGTGGACTAGCTCGCCTATATCGAGCAAGCAAAAGCCCAACTCGACTAACCCGACCCCACTGACTCAAACTCTATTCTAGGTTTGGGTTGGACCTGGGATACAGTTCATTGAAATTTGAAATCGAGAAGGATTGAATTGACTTTTAAAATGGGCAGCACTTCGGCTTGAAAGAGGGTTCAAAATTTCGAAATAGAGGGCCGAAATTTTCGAAAAGAAATGGACTTGAAAAAGAATCAAATTTTCGAAAGAAAAAGAAGATGGATTTTGAAAATGCTATTTTGAAAACATGACCCGGGATTCACATAGCATGTAATCATTCGCATTTCAGGGATGCAATGCATGAACTAGACTCTTCTAAGTCTCGGTCAGTCCTCTAAAATGGGTCTATGCCAGTGAAACCGCTTTGTCGGGGAGTCCACATACCGTCATATGCCCGTAGCAATATGCCTCGTATGCAGCTGCCTACCTCCACGGAATCACCTTGATACTTAAATCGGACATAGTGGACATCAATATCCTCCCTTGGAATTAACCCAAGAGAATCTTTGGCCCGCCTAAAGTCTCGGGGGTTTATGCATGATTAACATAAAAAAAATGTGACAACAATCCTAATAGCCATCTTACACTTTTCAAGTTTCACTCTCCCCAGCAAAGTCGCCAAATTGTGGACCATGGAAAAACGCTCCACTCAAATGCTTTTTCAAAACATTTTTAATTTTAAAAGAGTCGCCACTAAATTTTTAAATGGAATTTAGAAACCAAATTTAGAGATTTGAATTCGTGTGACTTTACGTGTTAGGAAGTTAATTTAATTTCATTAAAACAACACCCAACCCCGCCCGTTGCAATAACGGTCTCTACTAGGTGAAAGATGGCTATTTCGGAAAGATATCACATGCGTATGCAACCATTGAATTTAAATCCTATCATGCGAATTTCATTCTAAGTCGTTTAAAATGCATTTAACTTCGTCGAAGTGGTTTAGCATGTGAGGTTCATTGATTAAACTAGAAAAACACATCCAAAGAGAGGGATAGGAAGGCTTACGCTTAGCATAAGATGTATTAACAAACATTAGTGGTTAGCTCATACATACAATATACATTATAAATAATGTAAATTAAAATCTAAAACATAAACTAATTAAACTAAGGATTAATCAAACAAAGTCAAACAAGGAAGCAAATTAAAACACAAAACCTGGACAAACCCGTGCACTGCACGGATCTGAAATTTTCGAAATATGTCAGAATTAACCCGTGCACTGCGCGGGTTTTGAATTAATACATTGCTAATTACAAAATAAATACTAAATCAATGCAATAAATTACGAAAATCTACCTAAATTAAAATTACAAATTATAGGTCTGGAAAATCATAAAAAATCAATTTTTATATGGTTAAAAATAAATACACGTAAATTAAATAAACTCGATTTATTAAATTGCCCTATTCCAACACGAGGATATGTAAATGAGACGGGGTGTACGACCGACCGATATGGCGGATTTCTTTCCCATCTCAAGTCAACGCGGGTGCCGGAATGGTACTTTAACTCATACTCAAACTATTCTAATTTCGATATTAGTTAGACGATGTTAGACAATGGTTAGTAAATAAACAATAAAAAAACGAAATAAAAAGGAGAGAAGGGAGTTTTAATGCACCCTCAACCTACATGTTTCGTTGACACCGTCTTGGGTCGTAATCGATCGTAGATTTTATCTCGAGGGGCCGTCGTCGACGAAGACAATTGAAATTGAATTTTGAAATCACGAAACAAACACGTTCAAAAGGCAGACTTGAGCAGCGATTTTCAATCGCTCACCACGACTTCGTTTCTCAACGATTTTTCAAACCGAAAGATGTTTTGGAAACTAGAAAGACTGAATTTTGTGAATATGGAAACAAACCAGAAGTTTTAATAGGATTTGTGCACAAGAATCAAGGCCAAAGATCACGACAGAAACTCGAAAATAAGATTTGTGTCCCTGTTTTCGAGCGGCTGTCACGGCTTTAGTTTAGGGTTTTTTTGGACGATTGATGGTTGTTATTTGCAGTATGTTGTGGGGAGAACTTAGAGGAATGAATGTATGGTGGAGAGGGGGTATTTATAAGGATTTTCGAAGGGTAGAAGTAGGGCAACAAGCAGTCGGGCCTGTTTCGCATAGCTGCTGTCCATCAGCTAATTCGTGGGGTTTTTAGGGTTTGTATGGGGGGTTTTCTTGGTGGTTAAGCAAAGGTAATATGGGTAGGATACTAGGGTATGGTGTAGGGTTAATGGGCACGGGTTTGGTAGCTGTTTGGAGCGGGTTTTGGGCTCGGGATTGAGCACGCAAAACAGGGGGGGCTGCTTGTGTTGCGGGCTGTTTGTGGAGGATTTGGGACGGGAATTGGATAGGTTTTGTGGTGTTCTAGGTGCTGGGTTGTTTTGGGTAATGTGGAGCGCGGGTTGATGGTGATGGGTTGCGGGTTTGGACCAAGTTTGAGTCGGTTTAGAAAGGCTTTCGATGGGCTATACAAACACGGGTAAAGGAAGGAATTGGGCTGTGTTGGGGAGTGTTTAGGACGAGATTTGGGTGTGGATATGGGGGTTCGAACTGGGGTTGAATGAATAGAGGCCTAGGTTGGTTAGTGTACTCGAGATTCGTGCCAACTCGTAAAGAAAACGGGCTTAAAAACCGAGCTAAAATCGAGCTCCAAAACGAGTGGTTAAAACGAGTTTTCGATTTTCAAATTCGATTTTTTTTCAAATCAAATAGCACATTTAAAATGAATGATTTTTCAAATCAAAAAAAAAAATATATATTTTATTTTCAATAAAATAAATTTAAGAAAATAAATTCAAATTAAAATAATAAAATGAATTCACTTAAAAAGCTTTAATTTAAATATCATTTAAATTAATAAAATACTCCGTCGACAACGCTCATTCCACATCGTAAAATGAACCCAAATAATGACAATGACAACTAATAAATACATGCGTCCTATCATCATCGGGTGTTTGTCGGGTTTTCTATATATTCCAATATCGACGGATACGGGTATCTACACACACCCACAAAACCCATCCCAAAACACCCCCTAACACCAGTTATGCCGCCACCTACAACCACCACCCAACTCACTAGACCACCCTCGACAAAAGCCACCAGAAACCACTCCAACCCAGACCTCCTACAACCACCAAAACCCCCTCGAAAACCGCTTGCCCAGAACACGTCCTTCTCCCCTGTTTTCGCCACCACCGCACAAACCACCATCCCTGACCACACCAACACCACCAATACAACCGCCCCCTGTCGACAATACCAACCACCCAAACCCCAGGTCAGGCCGTGTCCAATTAGTGGGTTAAATAACCACCCCAAACCCACGACGCCTAACCCAAAATCCCATCTGACCAGCCGTCTTTCAACCGCCCCAAAAGCCACCGTAACAAGGTCAACGACGGTCAACAATGGTCAGGTCAGAAACTTTCCAGTCCAAGGTTGTTATAGGTCCAATTCCCGAGTCCAATGGTGGTCTATAAAAGTCATACTATCGATCTAAAGATGCTTGCATGAAAAGAATATAAACCGATTTAAGATGAACAATTACCTCGAGTTGATTAATTGATTTATGTTAATTCCTTCCCCTTCCGTCTCCAAAGCTCCTTTTAATTTGTGAATTATTTCTCAGATTTAAGGTGGTATTTATAGTGTAAGATTTAGAGAATACGAGGCCAATTAGGAAACCATGTAACTTTCCTTATTCTAATTAGTATAAGAATTGTCATTATAATTATATTATTATTATTATCACATATTATTAACCTTACCTTTACTATGATTTCCTCATATAATACTTATTAATTTATTATTGCCATAACTTTATTATTTATTATTATAACTATAATTACCTTTATATATTATTATTATTTCCCGATATAAACCCCGATTACACTCACACTAATTTAATAAATTTTGGCCCATATAATAATAGCACATGGCCCAAAGCACAAATATTAGCCAAACCCAATTCCCGACTTGAATTATTAATTTGTTATTTAATTAACGTCTTACTTGTATTTATTATTAGAAATGTCATTTAATTACTCATTAATTTACATAACTTATTCTTATAAATTATTATTAAAATACGGAGTATTACAGTCTCCCCCTCTTAAAATGAACTTCGTCCCGAAGTTCGCCCACAACTACCACCACATCACTTATAAACATTCCTACAACTAAGCATCATCCAACACCATCATCCATTTACGATTATCATCCATACCAATCGCATCACACGGTATCACAACAACAATTCAAACACTCGTAGTATTATATTCCTTTGTAACACCCCCATTTATTCGGGAGCCTTTAGCTAGACATTTCCAAATAAATAGGACTGTTACCATCTCGGTTTCCCGAGGTAGTAGATAACAAAGTCCAACTCACCAAAGTACTTTAAATAAAAACTTTAATGATTACATATGTTTTACAAATTAACCAACTAAACTTAATATAAAATAAATACAATTCGCAGCGGAAATAAATAAAGTGATGAACTAATCCAAGTGATCTAGATAGCAACTATGGTCCAAGGTAAGCTCACGTCCCAAATGCTCCCAAGTCAGCTAATCTTTAGTACCTGTCAAATCTGCTCCCCATAAAACGGTTCACCGCAGGTGTTCACGAATACACAGTCAACCGCGAGGTTGAGTAGGAATAAAACTAAATAACAAGAATATACAATTATCAATCCAATTCAATTCACTTTCATTGCACAACCTCTTGACAACGTGCTCCTTTCCTTTACTTAGCACAACTTCCTTAACAACGTGCTCACATTACTTTGGTACCCCTCCCTTGACAACGTACCACAATATGTAATAGTACCCCTCCCTCACAACGTACATATTATTATCACCCCAATGTAGAAAGTCCCTCAACAACGTACAACTGACTGTCGCACAGCCTTTTATAATAACCACATTCCAATCAACGATAACAATTCAATTCACCTCATCAATATAACCAACACAAATCAACATAAGTCACCCTTCCAACCATTACGATATTATCAACCAACATATACAATAAGAATCTCCCTTCCAACAATTACGATTATATCAACCAACACAATTCACATACGATCAATTCACTTTAACGTAAGTAATCCACCATACCAAACATAGATAATCAAAAGTCGAGTTAATTAGGATTATCCCTACCTGGCAAGCAAGCACTCCAATTACGCAATCCAATAATTAAAGCGAACAAATCCGATTATAAACTCTTCACAATTTCTGTCACCTATATAATAATAACAATTACAACAATTATAATTATTAACTTTATTTATTTATTTATTCCTTTTATTTAACTATTCAAATTAATTATTTATTATAATTATTAAAGGTTTATGATAACTAAAAACCCGATTCAATTACGAACCCGACTCACCCGAACTAATTAAACAATTAAAACCCGTCACAAAAACAAACACACATCACCCCATACACGGTTTATAAACCGTGACCAACACCCCTCATAAAACCCACCAAACCCGACACCACAAGCCACCACCCGACCTACCTACCTTCTCCCTACACCACGGACTATCCCAACACCCACTCACCACCCATCAAACCACCACCATCAACCTATAACCCACGCCCTAAAACCACCCGACACCAACCAAACACGTCTGACACACCCACAAAACCCGTCCCAAAACACCCTCTAACACCACTTATGCCGCCACCTACAACCACCACCCAACACACCAGACCACCCTCGACAAAAGCCACCAGAAACCACCCTAACCCAGACCTCCTACAACCACCAAAACCCCCTCGAAAACCGCCTGCCCAGAACACGTCCTTCTCCCCTGTTTTCGCCACCATCGCACAAACCACCATCATTGACCACCCCAACACCGCCAATACAACCACCCCCTGTCGACAATACCAACCACCCAAACCCCAGGTCAGGCCGTGTCCAATTAGTGGGTTAAATAACCACCCCAAACCCACGACACCTAACCAAAATCCTTTCTGACCAGCCGTCTTTCAACCGCCCCAAAAGCCACCGTAACAAGGTCAACGACGGTCAACAATGGTCAGGTCAGAAACATTGCAGTCCAAGGTTGCTATAGGTCCAATTCCCGAGTCCTATGGTGGTCTATATAAGTCATACTATCGATCTAAAGATGCTTGCATGAAAAGAATATAAACCGATTTAAGATGAACAATTACCTCGAGTTGATTGATTGATTTATGTTAATTCCTTCCTCTTCCGTCTCCTAAAGCTCCTTCTTTTAATTTGTGAATTATTTCTCAGATTTAAGGTGGTATTTATAGTGTAAGATTTAGAGAATACGAGGCCAATTAGGAAACCATGTAACTTTCCTTATTCTAATTAATATAGCAATTGTCATTATAATTATATTATTATTATTATCACATATTTTTAACCTTACCTGAACTATGATTTCCTCATATAATACTTACTAATTTATTATTGCCATAACTTTATTATTTATTATTATAACTATAATTACCTTTATATATTATTATTAATTCCCGATATAAATCCCGATTACACTCACACTAATTTAATAAATTTCGGCCAATATAATAATAGCACACGGCCTAAAGCACAAATATTAGCCAAACCCTATTCCCGACTTGAATTATTAATTTGTTATTTAATTAACGTCTTACTTGTATTTATTATTAGAAATGTCATTTAATTACTCATTATTAATTTACATAAATTATTCTTATAAATTATTATTAAAATACGGAGTATTAAACTTAAGAGATCCATTTATGGACTTAAGCAAGCATCAAGAAGTTGGAATCATCGATTCGATCATGTGATGAAGGAAAATGGTTTAACTCGAAGTGTTGAGGAACCATGTTTATACATGAAATTTAGTGGGAGCAATGTTGTGTTCCTAATCTTGTATGTCAATGACATACTACTCATTGGAAATGACATTCCGATGTTGTCTTCTGTTAAGAAGTGGTTAGGTAACCACTTCCAAATGAAGGATTTAGGAGAGGCACAACGCATATTAGGTATCCGGATCCATAGAGATAGATCCAAGAGGATATTGGCACTAAGTCAAGAATCTTATGTTGATAATATTCTTCGACGTTTCAGCATGGATAAATCCAAAAGGGGATTGGTACCTATGGTAAGTGGGACAATATTGAGGAAGTCTCAATCTCCCACCGAACCTCATGATGTTGAACGCATGAAGTTGATCCCTTATGCTTCCGCTGTTGGATCAATCATGTACGCCATGATATGCACACGTCCTGATGTCTCGTATGCCTTGAGCATGACGAGTAGATATCAAGGAAATCCAGGTGAGAGTCACTGGATAGCCGTCAAGAACATCCTTAAGTACTTGAGAAGAACTAAGGATTCTATCTTAGTGTTTGGAGGAGATACCGAGCTCCGTGTTAATGGTTACACGGACTCAAGTTTTCAAACGGATAGAGATGACATGAAATCACAAGCTGGTTTTGTTTTCATGCTCAATGGTGGTGCTGTTAGCTGGAGAAGCTTTAAGGAAGCTATGACTACGGATTCTACAACGGAGGCTGAGTACATTGCAGCATCAGAAGCTGTCAAGGAAGCTGTATGGATCAGGCAATTCACGGAAGGTCTAAGAGTAGTACCTACCGCCAATGATCCCATCACTCTCTATTGTGATAATAGTGGGACGATCTTCCAAGCCAAAGAGCCAAAGTCTAGTAATAGATCTAGACATGTACTTAGAAAATATCATGTAATTAGAGATTTCATTGAAAGAAAGGAAATTGCAATATGGAAGGTTGGGACGGATGATAACATTGCAGATCCGCTCACCTTGCCTTTATCGCAGGCTAAACACAATGGACATATGGTGTCCACGGGTCTTAAACGTGTACCAAGTTTGTGTTAGATATTGAAATAAAATAAAAGTGTTATTTTGTTCATAATCGCATTTGTCTTTTATCTTTTCTTTATACCTTGTTACATCCAAACGGGTTGTAGAGACAATTGAACCCCGTTAAAGTGAACCCGGATTAACATAGTATTCGCCCATAATCACTTATATGAGGTGACGTCAAGAAGTGACTAGAGTGTGATACGATTGATGGCAAGTTCAAGTGCCATAGAGTCATGTGAGATGACTAGTCGATCACATAGGCAGACTGTTACTGCGACCTTCGTAAATGGGGTCAAATGGGCAAATTTTGGGTTATGATGGTTGTGGCTAGTTGAAGGGAATAATGCGATAGGAATTGTCCACCCCATGTCAGGGTTAAAACAATATCTCAGGGCCACTCGAGGAGTAATGAACTGGAAATGCGTTGCCACGCTCGGAAGGTATCTATGGTAGATAATTCCGGTCAATCAGTTATTCTCCAGATCGAGGAAACCACTCTCGATACGATCACTTGCAAGTACGACCCGAAAGACACCTTGCATTGAGTGGGAGATAGTAATAGGACAAGAGAATTGGTGACGCACACTTGTCGAGGACAAGTGGGAGATTGTTGGAATAAGTGTCCTCCGACAATAATGCGATCACAACTGTCGATCATGATGATCACATGTTTAAATCTCATATTTAAGAATACATGTGGGAGTAATATTTTACAGTCGACTGATCCACACATATCGGTAATGATTGGCTAACTAGAGTTTGACATTACTATCGTGCGACGGTGGTGATCAGTTGATCCCCTTAGGTCATACCTATAGGGAAATGTTCTTAATTGATTATTTAATTAACCATATGTTGATACGAGTTAATTAAAATTGCTTAAAATTGACAGACGATTTTGGAAGTAATATTTACGTGTCCCATTGTAATTTTATTAAATGAGATACGATCTAAGTAATCAAATTGTTTTATTACTTAGATAAAATTATTGTTTACGGAAGCAATTAAAACAGAATGAATAATTAATTATAAATACAAGACGTTGTGATTCGATCAATCATTTTTGGTACAAGTAATTATGAATTACTAAGTTATTTTATAGATGACATATTTTACTAATGTGTTGATTTTTAATTGTTAAAAATACATTTATATAAATATGTCACAACATGTAACATGTTACATGTGACATTTGACATATTGACAAAATGACAAGATAAAATGGACTCCTCCATTTTATGTTTGTACCGAAATTTTGGGGATGGGTTAGGGTGTTATTGTGTTAAATATTTTAGTGGAAAATACAATGATATCCTAGTATCCTAGTCATGCATGCCTAGTCTTTTTCTTGGGAAGAATAGAGGATCATGCATTGGCTATACTCCCTTCCTCATACCCGGTTTCTCCACCCACACAAGCAAAGGGTTTGTCTTATATTTTTGATATATACACTACTCTTGTGGAAAAATATTTATTCATTCATATATTGTTCAAAAACCTTGTGATGTTTAAGAGAGAAAATAATCCAAATAACTCCTCCTCTCCACCAAAATTTTAGAGAAACAAAAATATATTTTTGTGTCCAAATTTTAAGTAAGATTAGTATTATTACTAGCTCATAATAATATTAGTCATTAAGGGTGTTCTTTGGGTATAAACTTTTGGGAGAGATTCTAATTTGAATCTTAGTTCATCCATTGTTGGAAAGCTCAAGAACTAACAAGTAGGAGATCTTGTTGGTGCCCAATAAATCCGTAACACCAATGTAAGAAGTGACGATTTCTTCTCTACTTTGTTTTATGTTTGCATGCATAAGATCTAGTTATTATTTTATGACTAAATAATCACATTTGTATGAAATGTATAGAAATGGAATTAATGAATCCTAACAATAATTATTGCACTCGTGTTGTCGCACAAAATAGTTGATGCGTGTCTTTTATATGATGTTTTACATCCCATTTTACACGCATTTCAGAGTTCATTCATGTAGTTTATGCTACATTTCTCCCTATTTCCGTCTACTTTCATATTTTTATACATTATTGCAGAAATGTGAAGAATCCAGCGGAAATCGAGCTAAATCCGTTGATGCGGTCGTTTCTACATCAAAAATAAAATACCTAGATTACTGCTAACAGAAGTCAGCGGCAAGTAGGGTCGATCTCCACAGGGAGGCTAAGTTGCTATCTATCTGTTTAACTCGGTCTGTCAGGGTGTCACAGAAATGGGGGTTTTGATTTGATTTAACTAACTGGAGACTAAAGCGAGGGAAATGAAAAAGAGAAATTAACAGCAAGAGAAAAGGGAGTATGCTAGGAGTCGGTCCACCGTGGCAGCTATCAGATCTTATACTATCGGGAATACTAAGGCGATTAGACTATTGATAAGAAGAGCTATGGTCGTCACCTTTCGGTCCTTAAACCGCCCTAGAGCGTAAACAGCTTAACTTTCGCCCTCACTGCAATACCCTATTGTAATTAAGCAAGCCTTCCCTTCCAATCTTTCGATCTAGGTCGAGGTTAACTAGAATTATGGTCTCCTGCATGCATTCATTCGACCGGATAACAATTAAATTGCCTAATACAATTCTTATCGCAGGGCTAATCTATTTAATACAATTAAAGCATCGCTACCACGGCTTCCATAATCCTAACATACTAGGGGGAATTTAGCTAGACATGGAATTAATAAGAACAATAAATAAAGAGGGAGAGGAAATAATAACCATTAAATAAAAAGAGAGAAAGGAAGAAAGAATTACTGAATTAAAGAGATCCGGAAATGAACAGAAATAAAAGTAATAGTGTATAGAGAAAGGGAGAAGAGCAACGTGATCCTTGGATGATTACAAATGACAACCTTTACTCCTATTTATAAGAAAATAGGAGTAGGATTAAATCTAATGACGGAATTAGAGCTACAAGCCCAGCCCGTCAGCATAGCCACTCGATCGACTAACTAAATCACTCGATCGAGTGAACTTGACTCGAAAACAACTGTATCGACCTAGAATAGTGCTCGATCGAGTAAGGCTATAAAGGAACTGGTCGATCGACTAAGCAAACACTCGATCGATTGATTATTGCACCTAAAACCACTCGATCGAGTGATAAACTACTCGATCAAGTGGATATTGACTTCAGCAGCTTAGAACTGGTGTTAGTTTGACTTTGACTTGTCCTTTTAGCACCCGAAACACCTTCACGCATCCCAAGACAGCAATATTTCCCGCTCAAAATTATCTCTTCCTCAAAATGCATGCTAAACGGACGGTAAATAGCTTGATTTCGCTACTTTCTGGTTCATTCCTGCAATTAAGACAAAATACACCAAAGTAGCATATTCGGGGCATTTCGTAGCATAAAACCACGATAAAAGTATAGAAATACGTGCATAAAATAGGCTAAAAAGACTATATAAAATGCACGTATCATCCGTCCCCGAGTATCTTGCATTGCATTTGACGTGAAGTATTCACCCGAGGAACGAACTTGGTGCGCAATTCAAGGCCCAAAAGATAAGTCCACGAGTTTATAGAAGTCATGTAGCAGCTCAAGCAGTCGATCGACTACCCACATCAGTCGATCGACCAACCTGCGGGTTCCAGAAGCTACTGTTTACTGAAGACCAGACGATCGACCAGTCCCAGCAGTCGATCGACCAATCTGCTATTCCAGACGAGAATTAAAAGACCGTGAATCTTGAAGCCCAAAGTTATGTTAGGTTTAGGAAATAAGGTTACGTTAGTTGCTATATAACGTAACCTAGAAACATCAGATTAAGGATCAAGTTTTATCAGTTACATTAGGGTTTATCATTCAGTTTAAATACAATTCTTCATTGTTAGTTTAGTTCTTCAATAAAGTTTACTTTCTTGCAATCGGGTTCGGATCCTTTTTCTGCAATTTCTACTGGTATTCTTTCATAATTTCAGTCTTATTATCATTCGTAATATGGAAATTGCTAGGTAGTTTCCCAAAGCCGATATTGTCGTTTATGTTATTTATTTGTTTAATCGCTTTTATCATGAATTCCGTAGACTTAATGATGAATCTTATTGTTGTTATCGTCCTTAGTATGAGTAGCTAAATCGATTATGCTAGGATGTAGGTGAATTATGGCGTAGGCGGCGTAGTATTAAATTAGACTGAATCGCGTGTCAGTCGATCGACTGCCTTATCCGGTCGATCGACTGACCACGTGAGGTTACCTTTCGTTTTAATTGATTTTAATGATGTATTTAACGAATCGAATGCATGCGACCAGTTAGATGATTATTTTATGACTGACCCATTAGATCGAAATATAGGGACAGTTGTTAGACCGACAATTAAAATGACTAAACTGTGCTAAGATCGAAAGATAGGTATAGTTTGGACCGTTAGTCACTTTTCAGGACGAGAGTCAGTATTAGTGATATTAGGGACCTATAGCGAGATCGAAAGATGTTATTTGTTAAGAGTGGATCGAGAGGACCTCTTGTTTCCCGCCTCACCTGTGTTTGATTCAGACCGACTTAGTATGCTGCCGCCGAAGCTTTAATGAACCGACCATCCTAGTACCCCTTCTTTATATGTTTAATCCGTCTTTTTAGTTTACTGTCTTTATTTATTCTTAGCTATATACCAATTCAACTCAACCCCCACAATTGTTACCTTAGACTAGAATTAGACAGCTAGAAATTACGTCTGCCTCCTTGTGGTTCGACCCTGTTACCACTAGCCTAGGTTAGTCTTAATAGGAAATTATAAATCTTATTTTTGGTACTCACAACGACGGGTATCAAATTTTGGCGCCGTTGCCGGGGAGGCAATAGTTCTAATTTTTAGTTGTTCTATTTTTAGTCTTTCTTAGTTTAAGGGACTTCTGTTCCTTAAACTTTTCTTATATCCTTTTTGTAGTTTCTTCTTATGCGCAGGTCACAGGGTGGTGAACTAGTACCATTCGATCCTGAGATAGAGAAATCTTTGCGCGAGTTGAGAAGATCACAAAGGGTATTACCGACAGAGGAATAGCTGAGTACTCTGTCAAGCTATTACGAGAACGAGCTGTTCGAGGAAGACCCACAGTCTTCACCCGTTTCCACTTCTTCAGCCGAGACAGTCACTTCTCCAGAAATTCCAGTCATGGCTGAGGAAGCGAGTATAGCTAGTCATTCTGAGCCGACAGCTGTAAATTTATATAAGGGGTTCGAATTACCAGGAGATGCCAGGAAGTTCGAACCAAAGCCTTCATACATCAATTTGGTTGAGAGAAACCAGTTCGGGGGAGTTGCAAATGAAGATGCAGCTAAGCATATGGAGACTTTTATTGACTACTGCTGTTCCATACCCCCACCAGCCGGCATGACCCAAGACCAGATCAAGGAGACCATGTTTATCTTCTCCCTTCGTGATGCCGCAAGGGAGTGGTATAGAGATCTGGACCGAGCCGCTCATGGGATCACCGACTGGAATTCCTTGGCATTGGCATTCTACAAGAAGTACTTTTCTGCTTCAAAGACGACTGCTACTAGAGCCCAGATCACGAGTTTTAAACAAGGGCCGGATGAGAACTTCCACGAAGCATGGGTCCGATTTAAGAAGCTAGTGCGAACCATACCGCACCATGGTTTCGAAAAATGGAGCTTGTGCAATCATTTCTATAATGGGCTGTATGGCGATCAGAGGGCTATTTTGGATGCTGCAGCCAATGGCCGATTTGCTGAGAACTTGGGAGAGACCAAGGGGTGGAAGATCATCGACGATCTAGCTGATACGTGCCTAATGTATAGTCTTTTTGGCCTATTTCAGCACGTATTTCTATGCATTTCTATACTGTTTTTATAGTATTTTGCCCCGAATCGGCTACTTTGGTGTATTTTGTCCTTTTTGTAGGAATGATCGCGGAAGTAGCGGAACCATACTCCTTTTCGTCCTTTTTGCATGCATTTAGAGGAGACGGGATTATCCCAGAGTGAGATGTTGCACTTAGAAGTGTCGTTGCACGCATTACGAGGCATTTGGGTGAAGACGTGAGCTGAATTGAAGACCCAAGTGGTCTATCGAGCTGTTTGGTGGTCGATCGAGTGGTTCCTATGTTCCCCAAGGCTCGATCGAGCTATTCCTTACTCGATCGAGTAAGATGCACATGACCAAGTCCTCGATCGAGTACCCTACTGGTCGATCGAGGGACTTCTGCTGAGATATTGGTCGATCGAGTGGTTTAACCCACTCGATCGAGAGGCTTCCGACTCTATGGGCTTTAATCAGTCCGTGTTTTATCTTTTTCCGCATAAACACTTTGTGTTTTGGCTATTTAACCTATGATTTACTAGGTTATTAGTCATTCTTTTTTATCATCTCTTTTACTCTCTAAGTATTCACATTAGAAACCACTGTTACTTCCTACGTTGCTCGAACTTTCTCTACTGTTACTTTCGTTTTAGGATTGCTTCACTCGGATCACGGGTTCTTTACGCCGGAATTTGCTTGGATTGTAATTCCTCTCTTCTTTCAATAATAATTAACCTTTCGTTGCATTATTTTCTTATTATTGTTATCATTCTTTCTGCCCTAGTTTATTTATTATTATTCCATTATGTCATCTGCTGGGAAATTATCTGCTGTTAGATTAATTATGAGTATGAGTAGCTAAACCCCTTCATGTTGGGATTAGGGGATCTGCGGTAGAATAATGACGACGTAGTGAATGAATTAGATGAACTGATAAGAGACTCTGTCACTATAGCAATATAACTGTAATTCTCGACCTAGTTGAGTGCACGCTTCTATGTCACCCATTAATCTGGCTACAATTAATCCTGGATCGAAAGATTGGACTAAATAGGCCTGCTATAAACAGTAGACTACCCTAATGAGGACGAAAGTTAAGTTAGTGGTATTTTAGGGTGGGAAGTGGACCGAAAGGACCTTCTAATATCCGTCTCGCATTAGTTCGTCTGAGTCATTTACTGCTAAGTTGTTGAACTACCGTAGTGAACCGAATTCCCGACATGTCCCCCTCTTATTGATAGTTTTAATTCACTTCCTGCTTTACTGCTCTTTGCTTATTTCTCTTTCCTTTCAACTCCGTAGTTTAGAACCAAAAATTTAATCAACACCAATTGTTACCATAGAATTAGAAATAGATAGTTTGTAGTTGCATTACCTCCCGTGGATTCGATACTCTGATTGCCTCTACTACATTTTAGTTGAGACCGTTAGGTTTTATTTTTGACAGTACGCGACGGACGTGTCACTAGCCACCCACAAGGCTGATTATGGGAATTCAAGAGGGAACTAGAGGAGAGCTGCTGAATCTTCCTCTGTTGCTGCACTTGAAGCTCTCACTGCGAGATTTGACAAATATGAATTAGGAGGAGCTTCAAAGGGGGGTATGTATCAAGTAAATCTTTGTGTCGACGGTCCTTTCGTCCGTGAAAGGTGTGGAGCCGAGGGACACGTTTCAAGAATTGTCCTAGTCCCTTTGAGTCTTGTCGCCTTTCAACATTATAGGTAGACAAACACCTACTATGAGCCTATTGTTCATCCCAACCCGAGGTGAAGTTTGCAGAATGTCCTAAATCCGACTCCACCTCCACAAAGAAGAACCCTATGTGCCTCCTCATCAAAAGCAACAACAATATTAAAAACCTCCTTATGTGCCGCAGCAGCAACAACAATCCCATAGTTCTGATTTTGCTGAGTTTAAGAACTTGTTGATGAAGGAGTCCCAAGCAAGAGAGGCCGGGATGAAGCTACTTGAGAGCCAAATTGCTCAACTGGCTAGTAAGAGTACCTCTCGAGCTCCGGGACACTTACCGACTCAAACCGACCAAAAGGAGACCCTAAATGCCATCACGTTGAGGAGTGGGTCCACCCTGGAGGGGCCTGCCATGGTCGAGGATGTTGTTGAAAAGAATGAGGCATATCCGAGTCAAAAGAAAGCTGAAACGAATAATTTAAAGAAAAAGGCGTCTACCAGGTGTATCAGTCGATCGATTGATATACCCAATCGATCGACTGATATGCGGGTTACAGCAGCTTCTGGAACTGTGCACCTTGGTCGATCGATTGAGGATAGTGGTAGATCGACCAAGATTACTGCTGATAGCGAGATTGTTCGTCCTCCAATGCCCGATAACTTGAGCGACTATTTGTTTCGGGGCACGACAGACTCGAAGGTGTTAGGGCGGACCGAGTGCTGATGGGTCCGCCCCGATTCCGAAGTTCGATCCGATGACGGTTAATGGCTCACATTCGAGACGGTCTGAGGAGGATTCGAGCTTTAACAAGGAGAAAGTAGTGGACTTCCAACCTAAGTCCACGGATGCCGGCATGCGCAACTTAGAGGAGAGGGCTAAGGTACTTCTTACAGCCCCATACCCGGAGAGACTAGTGCCAACAAAGGAACAAGCATCTTTCAGTAAGTTTGAAAAAGTTATTCGTAGCTTGAATGTACAAGTACCCTTCCTTGAGTTGGTAAATCAATTGCCAGCATACACTAAATTCATGAAACAACTCCTGTCTAAGAAAAAGTCGCTTGAACATGTTCACACTGTCGCATTAACTAAAGAGTCATGCTCTTACTTATCTCACACTGCACCCCATAAGCTAGAGGACCCGGGTAGCTTTTCTGTTCCTTGCAATATAGGTACCTTCTCTATTGAGAAGGCATTATGTGACTTAGGAGCTAGTATAAGCGTCATGCCTGTGGATTCGATACTCGACTGCCTCTACTACATTTTAGTTGAGACCGTTAGGTTTTATTTTTGACAGGTACGCGACAGACGTGTCAAATTTTGGCGCCGTTGCCGGGGAGGCAATTGTTCAATTTACATGCTGTTTTATTTTTAATCCTTCTTTTAGTTTAAGGAACATCGTTCCTTAGACTATTCTCATATCTTGTCTTTAGTTTCTTCTTATGCGCAGGTCGCAAGGTGGGCCACTACTACCTTTTGATCCCGAGATTGAGAGATCACTGCACGTAAAAAGGAGACTATTTCAAGAGCAACAGGCAGAGGAAGAGCCTAGTTCTCGTGGTAACTTTTACGAGAACGAGCTTTTCGAAGACAATCCACCGTCTTCTCCAGTTTCCAATTCATCACTTGAATCTATAACTTTCCCTGATTTTCCCGAAATGGCTGAGGAAGCAACCATCGCTAGTCACTCCGAGCCCACGGCTGACAATCTCTATAAAGGGTTCGAACTGCCGGGAGATGCTAGGAAGTTCGAGCCCAAGCCTGCATACATCAATATGGTCGAGACAAATCAGTTCGGGGGAGCTGCAACTGAAGACGCAGCTCAGCATATGGAGACTTTCATTGATTACTGCTGCTCCATACCTCCTCCCCACGTGGCGTGACAGTGATCGAGATCAAAGAAACTATGTTCATCTTCTCACTCCGCGATGCTGCGAGGGAGTGGTATAGGGATTTGGACCGAGCTGCTCACGGCATAACAGATTGGAATTCGCTAGCATTGGCGTTTTATAAGAAGTATTTCTCTGCTTCGAGAACCATAGCCATCAGAGCTCAGATAACAAGCTTCAAACAAGGGCCTGACGAGAACTTCCACGAGGCATGGCTTCGATTTAAGAAACTGGTGCGGACCATACCGCACCACGGTTTCGAAAAGTGGAGCCTGTGTAACCATTTTTACAATGGTTTATATGATGATCAGAGGGCTATATTAGATGCTGCAGCCAACGGTCGATTTGCTGACAACTTGGGAGCGACCAAGGGATGGAAGATTATAGATGATTTAGCCACTCACAGGGCTGAATATGGGAATTCAAGAGGAAACCAAAGGAGAGCCGTTGAATCCTCTTCAGTAGCCGCATTAGAAGCCCTTACCGCGAGGTTCGACAAGTATGAACTAGGGGGAGCTCTCAAGGGAGGAATGTACCATGTTAATGCTATGACAGACGGTCCCTTCGTCTGTACGAGGTGTGGGGTAGATGGACATGTCGCTGATTATTGTCCTAGTCCTTATGAGCAATGTGCCGCCTTTCAACATTACAGGCAAAACAACACTCATTACGAGCCGAATATCCACCCCAATCTGAGGTGGAGTAACCAGAACGTGCTCAACCCCACCGCTCCTCCAAATCAGCAGCAGCAGCCCTACATTCCTCCACACCAGAAGCAACAAGGCTATCAGAAGCCTCCGTCTTTCAACCCTCCTAACCAAGGTGCTTCGTCATCTAGTGGGGTGAGTGAGATAGGTGAGTTAAAGTCCATGATGCAGTCCATTGCAAAGCAATTACAACAGAAGGACACGACATTCAAGGCACTTGAGACTCAAGTTGCCCAACTGGCCGAAAATCAATCCTCAAGGAAGCCCGGTCATTTACCGACTCAAAATGACAAGAACCCAAATGAGACGGTGCATCTGATAGAGTTGAGAAGCGGTCTTTCTTATGAAGGTCCCAAGTACGTAAATCGGACCCAAAGGAAGCTCACCGATGATGAACAAGTGTTGTTAAGAGAAAAGGACTCACGACACAGAGTTACTCGATCGATCAAGTCCGATGTTCGATCGAGTGGAATTGGTGAGGAAAGCCCTCGATCGAGTAGTCTTTCTGCTCGATCGAGTGAATCGAAGTGAAGATGGTCGATCGAGTGGGAATGTTGCTCGATCGATGAAGTTCTTGAAGAAGGTGCTCGATCGAGTGAACACATTGCTCGATCGAGTGATATTGATGACAGGAAGCTTATTCGAGAGCCTGCTAGTGCTCGTTTAAGCGAGGAATTACCAGAAAGGCCTCGTTCGAGAGGTAAGAAGCGTCCAAAGGGTACCGAACTTGCTCCGGAAGACACTTTGGAAGCGAGAAACAAGGGGCTCGAGATACCAATCACGGTTCCCTTCCCGAGGCGGCTGCAGAATACCAAGATTAATCAACAGTTTGGCAAATTTGTTGAGCTTTTGAAGAGTTTGGAAGTTTCCGTGCCGTTCATCGGCTGGCGACCAAGGTACCCTCTTATTTAAAATTTATGAAAGAGATTTTAGCACGTAAGAGGACCATTAATGACAATGAGACCGTAGCTTTGACTGAGATGGGGTCAGCCCTATTTCAAAATAAGCTACCTCCTAAGCAATCAGACCCGGGTAGTTTTTCGATCCCTTGTCACATAGGTATGCAATTGATTGATAATGCGCTATGCGATTTAGGCGCTAGCGTAAGTGTTTTACCTTTGTCTCTAGCAAAGAGACTTGGTGTGACAAAGCTGAGTTGCACCAACATGACTGTCCAGATGGCCGACCGTAGTTTATCACGGCCACTAGGTGTAGCGGAAGACGTACCTGTTCGGATCGGGAAGTTCTTTATTCCCGTCGATTTTGTCGTCTTAGATATCCCCGAAGATGTGCACACCCCTATCATTTTAGGGAGACCATTTTTGTCCAATGCCCGTGCAGTAATAGACGTCGGGGGGAAGACTTTGACCTTCCAGGTAGGGGACGAGGAGCTGACTTTCCATCAGTCCAAGTTCCGGAGGGCTCCCATGCAAGCTCAGCCTTGCAATGCCCTCTCTTCTGTTGACCCTATTATTGACACTCCAGATGAAAATTTGGAGAATATTGCTGTTATTGCTAACCCTCCGCCTCATACTGAGAGCAAAAAGGAGGAAAATCCGTCTGTTTTCCTTACTGCAGGTACAGATGAAGGCAAGAAAGGAGCTGTCAAAGGACGTGGTGCAGCCATTATCAATCAAACTGGAGCCAAGGATGCCAAAGAAGATGACAGAGGGGCGAGAACGAAGGCAGTTCGAACCTACATAGATTGGAACTATGTTCCTCCTCCTCTTGCAAACAGTAATTCCAGCTCATGGAAATCAAAGAGGACGGTCAGTGTCGCTGAAGTGACGTCCTCCAGTCAGAAGCCCACGAAGGGGCTACTGAAAGCTAATGGAAATTAAACGGGGAAATGCCCCGTGTAACAACTTGTAATAGATATTTGTTTGAATTTCTTTTGAATTTATTTATTACGTTTTTAATTAGGACAATTAGTTTAGACATTTCTTTAGCTTAGACTGAGACTATAGACTGTGTTTGCTGCGTATTTGGTATTTTGGGATGTGTTTGGTTATGTTTTACGCAGGTTTGGGGAAGATGCACGCAATTCAAGGAAGAAGGGACGAAATTCAAAGAGTTCACACGAGGAAGTCCTCGATCGAGTACTTTTTGTACTCGATCGAGTGGAGGTTGGTTCGATCGAGCTTGCTGGTTACTCGATCGAGAAAGGCCAAGGACGAACAGGTTGATCGAGGGGATATCTACTCGATCGAGCAGAAGGATATCAAAAGTCCTCGATCGAGTGATTTAAAAACCACTCGATCGAGTGGTATGAATAGGACGGGAGTTTTTCTATCTTAAAACTCTTAATTTTCCTAATTCTATTTTCATTCTACCCTAATTTCGTCCACCTCCCCCTTAATTGCGATTCCCATTTTCCCCCAAATCCCCAATTTTTGCCCAAAATCATCAAATCCACCACCTACATTCTATCACTAGCATTTAATTCTTCAATAGCCCCTTGTTTTCCCCTTCTTTTGTGTTCGTTTTCACGGTTTTCAAAGGGAATTAGGGTTTCGCGGGTTTTTCGATTAAAAATCCGCCTTTATTGCTTGTTATTTGAAGTTTAATTGCTTGTATAGGATCATCATCATCAAGTAAGTGTTCCTTTCACACTCTTTGCATTTTATCTTCAATTAATTCGATCTTCATGAGGTGATTTGAATTAGGGTTCGAAAATCCATGTCTAGTCGATTTTGTTTCGACTTAATTGTATTTATATGCCCTTAATTAGCTTGTTGATGATCTTTTCGCAATTCCTCGCTGTTTCTACATGTTTAATTCGAATTTTGCGCGATTTCCGCGATTAGGGTTCCTGTAAGTCGAATATGTCGATCGGCCGACGGTCCTTCTGTTGCCTTGCTTGCTTAACTTCAGTCCATGCTTACTTATCACTGTTGTTAACTGCCGTTACCGTCCCCTATCGCCATTACTTGATGTGAATTGTTGGGAAATCCCGTGCTGTGAGTAGCAATCTTCGTCTGCTAGGAGTCATACATGCTCCCATATTTGGTTTTCATGTTGTATTCGCCTTTAGAAGTCATTATTTTATCATATTATCACCACTCACATGCTGCTCTTCGAAATTTTTGAGGAATTGTTTGGTTTTGATAGCTGTACGTCGATTGTTTCGACCAATAGGGCCATTCTTTTTGCTGTCACATCTTGGTTAGCGGTTGTTTTAACCACGGTTAGCAGCATCTTCTCTTATTCGTGCCCTTTGATACTTTGCAGGATGGACGCGAGTTCTTTACCTTCTACTAGTACGTCCTCCAGCTCGTCCGTGAGCGAGTCAGTGGTCCCTGCTGTTGCCACTAGCTCCGCCTTGGTCACCACTGCAGCACCAGTTCTACTTGTCTCAGCTGCAGGGACAGTGTACGCCGCAGCCAGCTCAGTCGGGAGCTCAGTTCAGGCTTCACCAGCCACTACTCCTACCAGGCCTTTCTCTCTGTTGGACTGCGGATTCACGCCCGTTTCCCGCAACCCGGTATCCGCCACCGAGGCCACATCGCAGAGCTAGCCGATTAGCCATCACTTCCAGCCCTTCTCGAGGTGTTGTTACGAGAGAGGGCGCTCTCACACCTTTACCGAAGATGCCCACGGTACGTTTCACTTCCGAGGCTCACCGGAAACGGTTAACCGCTTTACTTCGTTGCCCTCTCTCCCCCACCCGTTTCCTTGCGCGGACTGACCTAGAGACCTTAGGCATTTATGAGGAGGTCTGTAGTTTGTTGAACGGGACGGGTATGTCGGGTCTGATTACCATGCAGGAGGCTACTATTCGTACCTCTACTTACGAGTTTTTTAGCTCCTATTCTTTTGACACCGACTCTTACGAGGCTGACCACTCCAGTTCCTGCATTCACTTTCGACTCCGCAATGAGTCGCACCACTGGACTTTGGCCAGGTTTGGGCAGGTTTTGGGACTAGTTAGTGACGGTCCCACCGCCCCACCTCGAGACCTCCTTCAGCCACTTTGGGCTGCGCTTACTCACACCCCCTTCCAGGCACGGAAGGGAGCTCATGTTCACTTACCTGCGCCCCGTTACTACTTGCGTCTGTTAGGAGAGACCATTTTTGGGCGCCCTGAGCCCAATAACGTGACCAACACTGAGCTAGCGATTCTCGCGGGGTACCTCAACATTGACTACGGTACCCCGTTTGTTCTAAACATTGCCTATCTGGTAGCTCAGCATTGGAACGGAATTGGGACTCGGGTCAAGACCGCTGTTGTCTGCGGCGGGCTGGTGACTAGGATTGCCCGCCACCTTTACCCCACTGAGCCCGGACTCATTGCACCTGATGAGATGGCTCACCTTGACCTGGATGCCATGGCTGACTTCGCCTGGTTCCCAAAGGCGAAGGGGAGTGCGAGGACGTGGAAGATATGTGGTTCCACGTCTGTTACCTTGCCGTGCTCTACCCTTCCCCCACTTTCACCGCTCTCGTCTGCTGCTGAGGGAGCGAGGCCACCTCCACCTACCTACCACCATACCCTCACCCCTCCTTCTTCTTCTAAGAAGAGGAAGCGGGAGGCCGGAGCATCTTCTAGCTCTCAGGCTCAGACTCAGGCCCAGGCTGGACCGACCCCCACGCCTCAGCCTACACCCACTTCGACTCATACTCCACCACCACTTGACCCTCCTTCTGGTTCGGTTTTCCCGGCCAATTTTGTTTGCCCTCCTGTCTTAGAGGCGCCCGAGGTCATGGACCAAGGGCGTCGTGATGCCGTGCTTTTGGATATGTGCAGGTACATTACTGAGATGAGACGGGATATGGCTTTGGCTGTATTCCCGTTCTACGAGTTCCATATCCGAGCCCGGCGACCGATTCCAGAGGGGTGGCCACATCCTTCCTTCTACCGATACCCAGCGGACGGGTACCCTCCACTTCCTTCTGACTCAGAGGAGGAGGAGGAGGAGACAGCGGTAGCACGAGAGGTGCGGTTACGGGCAGAGCAGGCGGCACACCGAGCTGCCAGAGAGGAGGAGAGGGATCCTCCGTTCGTACCCGGTCCGGAGGATCAGCTTGGAGATGACGACTAGAGGTCCCCCCCTTGTTTGTTGCTGGTTTGGGGAGACCGTTTTGTTGGGTCGGAGTACCTGAGAGACGGCGGTGCCGACGACGAGTAGCTACTGGTCTACTCACTTCCCCAGTTTTCTGGCTGGTTTGGGGAAGTTCGTGTTTTGTATGTTTCCTTACTCTTTTTATTTCGTCTCCTTTATTTTTCTTTTATTGGTTGTATACTCCCATCCCCCAT
This sequence comes from Silene latifolia, assembly GCF_048544455.1. Classification (NCBI taxonomy): domain Eukaryota; kingdom Viridiplantae; phylum Streptophyta; class Magnoliopsida; order Caryophyllales; family Caryophyllaceae; genus Silene; species Silene latifolia. The sequence continues at coordinate 57,141,054 of NC_133536.1, forward strand.
TTTTCTTGGGTGTATCTTTGGAGGACAACGAGGGCGTTGTCCGTTTTGGTTTGGGGAGGGTATTGCATCCTTTTGAGTCTGCATCTGCATTTGTTTTGCATTCACGTTTAATTTTTCAGTTTGCATTTGTTGTTTATTTTCAAAAAAATCAAAAAAATCCAAAAAAATTAGAAAATGTTAAAATTCAAAAAATTTTCACGTTTATTTTTGCATTTAGGTTGAGTCGGAACGGTAGATTCCCGTGATGAAATTGCACTATAACTTGTCAATTCACTTGAGCCTTGCACTTTATTGATGGTTTTTAGCTTTGTCATACGCATAGTCTACGAATTTTTGTTCAAATAATAGCTGACTGTCTAGACTTGACCTGATAAATTGGCAAACTACTTAAAAATTCGAGGTTTTTAGAGCCATAACTGGTGCCATTCATGACCAGTTCATTAGGAATTTTGAGAGTAGTACTCCTTGCATAGCATGTTCATCTCTTTTGCACATTTATGACATTCAATTTCTCGTCAAATGCACATATTCGGGTCTGCGGTTGGTGTCACATGCAGGGAGGGTCTTGCAAATTCCCCTTTCTTTACATCTTTCACCCATTTAGCTCCACGTTGACCAAAACTTGCCTTTTTGACCCATTAGCTACATTCCAAACAAGCCTGCCTAGTCAAGCTAGTTAGTCTGTCCTTTTGTGGTATGTTTTCCATTGCAGTTTGGTCCGTAATTCCTGTTTGGAGTTGGTGTTTGTGTTAAGGAAGGAGGAAGAAAAAAAAGTATTGAAAAAGAAAAAAAAAGAGAAACGTGAAAGAAAGAAAAAAAAGAAAAATGAAAAAAAAATGATGAGATTCACGTATACAGTGAACAAAAAGAAAGAAAAAATTGTGAAAAAGTTGGACCCTCTTGTCAGAGTTGAGAAGATGTTCGAAGATGTACAATCGACAAGAGGGTTGGTTGTTTCAGTTAGTTGTTTCAGACGATGTGTTTAAAAAAGGGAACTTTTTGACCGTCTAACTCCTCCGCTCTTATTCTATATTTTTGAGGAGATTGTGCTTCCAGTCTAGTGAGTTTTGTGCCAAGTGAAGGGCACCTGTGTTTAGTCTTTCAGACAGTTGAGATCCGGATGGTTTATCATGGTCCTGTTAGGAACTAGCTTGACGCTTTTACCTCCACATTTCCATAACTTGTTTTGCCTTTCTCACCTGAACCTCACTATTCCCATATTATTTGCAAATCCTCGGCTGTGACGGACATTATTTGGTTGGAGTGTGTGCATTAGTACTTGAATTGTCTTTCATTTTTGTTGCATGCATGCTATGTAGGTCGCAGTTAGGCGAGTGACTGTCTTTTCTTCTCTCTTTTACATATAACATTTGCCCTTTGCTTCATGAGAGAAGAGTGACCACGTGAGAGTCCGGTTTAGTTGGTCTTGCAAGGTCGATAGGTCAGCTTTATTTCTGAACAGCTTATAATTCGTTTGCGTATTGACTACTTAGCTTTAACTGTTGATTTCTGTTGCATTAAAGTGGTTCAAGTAGACAAGTTAAGCTAGCTCTGAGTTATCATTTCCGTTCCATTAGTTTAGTTTTGAGTTTACTCGAGGGCGAGTAAAGGTTTGGTTTGGGGAGATTTGATACGTGCCTAATGTATAGTCTTTTTGGCCTATTTCAGCACGTATTTCTATGCATTTCTATACTGTTTTTATAGTATTTTGCCCCGAATCGGCTACTTTGGTGTATTTTGTCCTTTTTGTAGGAATGATCGCGGAAGTAGCGGAACCATACTCCTTTTCGTCCTTTTTGCATGCATTTAGAGGAGACGGGATTATCCCAGAGTGAGATGTTACACTTAGAAGTGTCGTTGCACGCATTACGAGGCATTTGGTGAAGACGTGAGCTGAATTGAAGACCCAAGTGGTCTATCGAGCTGTTTGGTGGTCGATCGAGTGGTTCCTAAGTTCCCCAAGGCTCGATCGAGCTATTCCTTACTCGATCGAGTAAGATGCACATGACCAAGTCCTCGATCGAGTACCCTACTGGTCGATCGAGGGACTTCTGCTGAGATATTGGTCGATCGAGTGGTTTAACCCACTCGATCGAGAGGCTTCCGACTCTATGGGCTTTAATCAGTCCGTGTTTTATCTTTTTCCGCATAAACACTTTGTGTTTTGGCTATTTAACCTATGATTTACTAGGTTATTAGTCATTCTTTTTTATCATCTCTTTTACTCTCTAAGTATTCACATTAGAAACCACTGTTACTTCCTACGTTGCTCGAACTTTCTCTACTGTTACTTTCGTTTTCGGATTGCTTCACTCGGATCACGGGTTCTTTACGCCGGAATTTGCTTGGATTGTAATTCCTCTCTTCTTTCAATAATAATTAACCTTTCGTTGCATTATTTTCTTGTTATTGTTATCATTCTTTCTGCCCTAGTTTATTTATTATTGAATTTTATTATTATTCCATTATGTCATCTATTTGGGAAATTATCTATTTGTTAGATTAATTATGAGTATGAGTAGCTAAACCCCTTCATGTTGGGATTAGGGGATATGCGGTAGAATAATGACGACGTAGTGAATGAATTAGATGAACGATAAGAGACTGTCACTATAGCAATATAAGCGTAATTCTCGACCTAGTTGAGTGCACGCTTCTATGTCACCCATTAATCTGGCTACAATTAATCCTGGATCGAAAGATTGGACTAAATAGGCCTGCTATAAACAGTAGACTACCCTAATGAGGACGAAAGTTAAGTTAGTGGTATTTTAGGGTGGGAAGTGGACCGAAAGGACCTTCTAATATCCGTCTCGCATTAGTTCGTCTGAGTCATTTACTGCTAAGTTGTTGAACTACCGTAGTGAACCGAATTCCCGACATATCCCCCTCTTATTGATAGTTTTAATTCACTTCCTGCTTTACTACTCTTTGCTTATTTCTCTTTCCTTTCAACTCCGTAGTTTAGAACCAAAAATTTAATCAACACCAATTGTTACCATAGAATTAGAAATAGATAGCTGTAGTTGCATTACCTCCCTGTGGATTCGATACTCGACTGCCTCTACTACATTTTAGTTGAGACCGTTAGGTTTTATTTTTGACAGGTACGCGACAGACGTGTCACTAGCCACCCACAAGGCTGATTATGGGAATTCAAGAGGGAACTAGAGGAGAGCTGCTGAATCTTCCTCTGTTGCTGCACTTGAAGCTCTCACTGCGAGATTTGACAAATATGAATTAGGAGGAGCTTCAAAGGGGGGTATGTATCAAGTAAATCTTTGTGTCGACGGTCCTTTAAATGTCCGTGAAAGGTGTGGAGCTGAGGGACACGTTTCGAAGAATTGTCCTAGTCCCTTTGAGTCTTGTGCTGCCTTTCAACATTATAGATAGACAAACACCTACTATGAGCCTATTGTTCATCCCAACCTGAGGTGAAGTTGCCAGAATGTCCTAAATCCGACTCCACCTCCACAGCAGCAACCCTATGTGCCTCCTCATCAAAAGCAACAACAATATTAAAAACCTCCTTATGTGCCGCAGCAGCAACAACAATCCCATAGTTCTGATTTTGCTGAGTTTAAGAACTTGTTGATGAAGGAGTCCCAAGCAAGAGAGGCCGGGATGAAGCTACTTGAGAGCCAAATTGCTCAACTGGCTAGTAAGAGTACCTCTCGAGCTCCGGGACACTTACCGACTCAAACCGACCAAAAGGAGACCCTAAATGCCATCACGTTGAGGAGTGGGTCCACCCTGGAGGGGCCTGCCATGGTCGAGGATGTTGTTGAAAAGAATGAGGCATATCCGAGTCAAAAGAAAGCTGAAACGAATAATTTAAAGAAAAAGGCGTCTACCAGGTGTATCAGTCGATCGATTGATATACCCAATCGATCGACTGATATGCGGGTTACAGCAGCTTCTGGAACTGTGCACCTTGGTCGATCGATTGAGGATAGTGGTAGATCGACCAAGATTACTGCTGATAGCGAGATTGTTCGTCCTCCAATGCCCGATAACTTGAGCGACTATTTGTTTCGGGGCACGACAGCTCCGAAGGTGTTAGGGCCAGACCCGAGTGCTGATGGGTCCGCCCCGATTCCGAAGTTCGATCCGATGACGGTTAATGGCTCACATTCGAGACGGTCTGAGGAGGATTCGAGCTTTAACAAGGAGAAAGTAGTGGACTTCCAACCTAAGTCCACGGATGCCGGCATGCGCAACTTAGAGGAGAGGGCTAAGGTACTTCTTACAGCCCCATACCCGGAGAGACTAGTGCCAACAAAGGAACAAGCATCTTTCAGTAAGTTTGAAAAAGTTATTCGTAGCTTGAATGTACAAGTACCCTTCCTTGAGTTGGTAAATCAATTGCCAGCATACACTAAATTCATGAAACAACTCCTGTCTAAGAAAAAGTCGCTTGAACATGTTCACACTGTCGCATTAACTAAAGAGTCATGCTCTTACTTATCTCACACTGCACCCCATAAGCTAGAGGACCCGGGTAGCTTTTCTGTTCCTTGCAATATAGGTACCTTCTCTATTGAGAAGGCATTATGTGACTTAGGAGCTAGTATAAGCGTCATGCCTTTGAGTCTAGCTAGGAAGCTCAAATTGACTAGGTTCGCAGTGACAGATATGACAGTTCAGATGGCTGACCGATCTGCGGTCCAGCCGATAGGAGTCTTAGAGGACATCCCTGTCCAAATAGGGAAGTTTTTCTTCCCTGTTGACTTTGTTGTACTTGACATGCCTGAGGATGCTCATATACCCATTATTTTGGGTAGGCCATTTTCGCACACTTTGGTGCGAGTCATAGATGTCGGTCTAGGAACCTTGACTTTCAAAGTGGGAAAGCATTCTATTGTCTTTGCCCAACCTGTTAAGAAAAAGGACCCCATGTGGCCTCTGACTTGTATTACGGTTTCTGAAAAGAAATCGTACTTTGTGCTTCCTGAATTACCTGTCTCTTTTATCACTTCTGTGTTAACCCCTCCGCCCCAGACTTGGAGCAAAAAGGAGGAAAAATCTGTTGTTTTAGATGTTGCAGGAGCTGGTTTGGGGAAGGAAGTGCTGCAAGTTGCTCCAACTGTAAAGAGGCCGAGCATTCAAAGAGGAGGTCTCGGTTGCCTGAGATATGGAATTGATGAGGTTGTTGATGACGAGCCGATCAAAGACAGAGAGTCTGATTTGGATTCTGACAAGCCCGAGGAGATCCTTGACTGGGGAGATGATGAGAGTGTTGATCCGTTGAGCCATACGGACGTGGAAGCTAAGAAGAGTGCAGCTGCTCAAATAAGCACCGTTGAGGCTACCTCTAGTAGCCAGAAGCCGACAAAGTGGGCCATATCGTGCTCATTCTTGATCAACTATTACTTGATCGAGCTCTTTATAAACTTCATTTTATTTGCTTTTGTTAGACGTTCTTTTTATTGCTTTTGTGTGCGCGAAAACTTCGTATTTTTATTTTGCTTGCTTAGGATTTCATACGTTTGAGACTTTATTTTGGGTTTTGCGCAATTTTGGACGCGTATTATTGTGCACTTGCAGGTTTTTAGACCTCATTGGCTCAAGTTATTGAGCAAATACGAAGAAATAAGAAGTACAGTAGTATTTTTCAGTCGATCAGCTGGCTACATTGGTCGATCGACTGAGTTGCACTTTCAAGGAGCTACTGTTCCTGACACATTGGTCGATCGACTGCCATCCTTAGTCGATCGACCAAGGACGCTGCTGTACCTGTTCACGACCTCTCCCCTCCTGTGTTTGGTCGATGTGCGGACTTAAGGGAGTTTTCTACTCCACTTTATTTTCCGTCCAATTATTTATTTCTTCTATTTTCTCAATTCTCCCGCTTCAAATTTGTCTTCTCGATTTTATGCGTGGGTTTTGTTTGTCTTTTCAGGTACTTATTAGTAGCACTGCTGGCTACTGAAACCTCCTAGCCCACGCTAGTTTGGGGTGTTTCCTTTGCGGCGCCTAAAGTCTTGTAAGTTCCCGATTTTCACTTCATGTCATTTTTCTTCATTTTCCCGCAAATTCCCATTTCTCTTTTCTTCATTACATGATTTTGCACAATGGGGACATTGTGCGATTTGGTTTGGGGAAGGGTTTTGCGTCGCATATCATTTGCTTGCATACACGTTTACATTCTGTTTTGCATTGTTTATTTCATTCTTATATTCAAAAATTCAAAAAACAATTGATAAAATTTCAAAAATTTCCATAAAATGCACGTTTATTTTAGCATATAGGTCGAGTCGGAACGGTAGTATTTCAATGATGATATTGCATTTTGCACCTGTTTTGCCTAAGCCTTGCTAGATTGACATGTTATTAGTAGAATCATAAATGCATAGTCTACGAGTTTTCGTTAATTTCCTAGCTGAACTTGAGACTTGACTTAGAAAATTGGCAAACTACATCATATTTCTGAGATTTAGAGTCTATAACTGGTGACATCTATGACCAATTTATTTAGGAATGTGAGTAGTACTCCTTATGAAGCATGTCACATAAATGTGCATAAATATGAACTTAATCTGCTTAATACCTGTACGCATTCGGTTTGTGGTTAGTTGATACATGTGGTAGAGGTTCCCCCTTATTCGTTTTGCCCATGAACTCTACACTGCCAAAAATATCCCTTTTTGTCCCAATTACTACATCCTACATTCAGCATGTCCTTTGTCAAGCTAGTAGTCTGTGTTCTTGGGGTTGTTACTCATTTTTGGTGGCATATGCTCTGTTGAGACATTATTGGGAAGATGAAATGAAGGAAGGAAATAAATAGAAAAGGAAAAAAGAAGAGAAAAGAAAAAAATGATTCAAAAAGAAAGAAAAAAAGAGTTATGTACTCTTTAAGCAGTCGATCGACTGCCTCTTTTGGTCGATCGACTGAGGTTCGAGGAAAAGAGAAAGAATCAATTCGCATAATCCAAATCCTTATCTTTTGGCGATTTTTTCTCCCATGTATTATTCGTATTTTATGGGGAGTTAGTTGATTACTTTTATACCTGGATATTGTGAGATTTGTGCTTGCTATAGCACCGTTCCATTTGTTTATGAGCAAGAAGTTGGATGTTGCCATATGGTTCCGTTTTGGTACTAGCTTGATCACCTGTACCTCCACTTTTCCATAAATGTTTTGCCTCTTCTTACCCATACCTCACATATCCACATTTATACCTCGGCATGTGTCATGGTCTTTTGTTGGTTGGAATGCGTATGTACGGTTGTAGAGATTGCTTTCATATTTGATTGCAGGCATGTTCTGATAGGTCGTAGTTAGGTGAGCGTCATCACATTTACTTCTTTCTATCTTACATATACTCACCTGTGTTTATTGAGTGGTATGAGCGACAAGTGAGAGTCCAATTTGATAAGTCTCTACAGTTGACGGTTCAGTGGTTTTAACGGCTCCATAACTCGTTTGCATGATTCATTTGCTAATTGATTGTTGGTTAATGCATTAAATTGGTTTAGGCTTTACATGTTGCAGCTCTGAGATTGAACTCGTTCCATTAGGTCATTAGATCGAGTCTAGTTCTTGCTTGGGGACAAGCAAGGGTTTGGTTTGGGGAAGTTTGATGCGTGTCTTTTATATGATGTTTTACATCCCATTTTACACGCATTTCAGAGCTCATTCATGTAGTTTATGCTACATTTCTCCCTATTTCCGTCTACTTCCGTATTTTTGAACATTATTGCAGAAATGTGAAGAATCCAGCGGAAATTGAGCTAAATCCGTCCCCGAGTACCCTGCATTGCATTTGACGTGAAGTATTCACCCGAGGAACGAACTTGGTGCGCAATTCACGAGTTTATAGAAGTCATGTAGCAGCTCAAGCAGTCGATCGACTACCCACATCAGTCGATTGACCAACCTGCGGGTTCCAGAAGCTACTGTTTACTGAAGACCAGACGATCAACCAGTCCCAGCAGTCGATCGACCAATCTGCTATTCCAGACGAGAATTAAAAGACCGTGAATCTTGAAGCCCAAAGTTATGTTAGGTTTAGGAAATAAGGTTACGGTAGTTGCTATATAACGTAACCTAGAAACATCAGATTAAGGATCAAGTTTTATCAGTTACATTAGGGTTTATCATTCAGTTCAAATACAATTCTTTATTGTTAGTTTAGTTCTTCAATAAAGTTTACTTTCTTGCAATCGGGTTCGGATCCTTTCTCTGCAATTTCTACTGGTATTCTTTCATAATTTCAGTCTTATTATCATTCGTAATATAGAAATGGCTAGGTAGTTTCCCAAAGCCGATATTGTCGTTTATGTTATTTATTTGTTTAATCGCTTTTATCATGAATTCCGTAGACTTAATGATGAATCTTATTGTTGTTATCGTCCTTAGTATGAGTAGCTAAATCGATTGTGCTAGGATGTAGGCGAATTATGGCGTAGGCGGCGTAGTATTAAATTAGACTGAATCGCGTGTCAGTCGATCGACTGCCTTATCCGGTCGATCGACTGACCACGTGAGGTTACCTTTCGTTTTAATTGATTTTAATGATGTTTTTAACGAATCGAATTCATGCGACCAGTTAGATGCTTTTTTTATGACTGACCCATTAGATCGAAAGATAGGGACAATTGTTAGACCGACAATTAAAATGACTAAACTGTGCTAAGATCGAAAGATAGGTATAGTTTGGACCGTTAGTCACTTTTCAGGACGAGAGTCAGTATTAGTGATATTAGGGACCTATAGCGAGATCGAAAGATGCTATTTGTTAAGAGTGGACCGAGAGGACCTCTTGTTTCCCGCCTCACCTATGTTTGATTCAGACCGACTTAGTATGCTGCCGCCGAAGCTTTAATGAACCGACCATCCTAGTACCCCTTCTTTATCTGTTTAATCCGTCTTTTTAGTTTACTGTCTTTATTTATTCTTAGCTATAGACCAATTCAACTCAACCCCCACAATTGTTACCTTAGACTAGAATTAGACAGCTAGAATTTACGTCTGCCTCCTTGTGGTTCGACCCTGTTACCACTAGCCTAGGTTAGTCTTAATAGGAAATTATAAATCTTATTTTTGGTACTCACAACGACGGGTATCAATAGTTATACACCCAACATTAACATCGTAATCACATAATTGTTGCTTAAGCCATAAAAGGTGAGAACATTCCAATCCAACGTCAATGTATTCGGCTTCAGCTGTTGATAATGCAACCGAATTTTGCTTCTTTGACCCCCACGTAATAATACATGGTCCAACAAACGTCGCTATGCCGAAGTACTTTTTCTGTCAAATGAACAACCTGCATAATCTGCATCTGAATACCTTATGAGATCGAAATTGCACTCAAGAGGATACCACAGATCTAATTTAGATGTACCAATTAGATACTTCAAGAATCTCTTAACTGCAATCATATGCGATTCTTTAGGGCACGATTGGAATCGAGCACATACGCATACACTAAACATAATATCCAGGCGACTTGCAGTTAAATAAAGAAGTGAGCCAATCATACCTCGATAAGTCGTCTCATCAACACACTTACCGTTTTCATCCAAGGTTAACTTCTTATCCGTACACATAGGAGTAGGTTTAGAATTAGAGTTTTCCATACCGAATTTCTTTATTAGCTCCTTGATGTATTTCTGTTGGTGTATCATAATTCATTCAGGAGTTTGTTGAATCTTGAGTCCAAGGAAGAACTTGAGTTCTCCCATCATGCTCATCTCGAATTCTGAGGTCATTAATTCTTAAAAATACTTGCATAAACGATCATTAGTTGAACAAAAAATAATATCATCAACGTAAATTTGTACAACTAATAAATCGGAATTCTCAATTTTTAGAAATAGGGTTTTATCGACAGGTCCTCTTTTAAAACCACTTTCAAGAAGATATTTTGACAATCTGTCGTACCACGACCTCAGAGCTTATTTCAAACCATACAATGCTTTATCTACTTTAGACACATGGTTTTGAAATTTGCTGTCGAGAAATCCTGGAGGTTGTTCCACGAAAACCTCTTTGTTTAAATAACCGTTAAGAAATGCTGTCTTAACGTCCATTTGATAAAGTTTGATTCCCTTATGAGCAGCAAACGCTATTAATAATCTAATAGTCTCAAGTCTGGCTACAGGAGTGAAGGTCTCATCATAGTCAATTCCTTCTTGGTGATTATACCCTTGTACGACCAATCTAGCTTTATTTCGTACAATAACTCCCGTATCATCCACCTTGTTTCTAAAAACACATCTCGTACCAATAACCGTACGGTATTTAGGTCTTGGAACCAAATGCCAGACTTTGTTTCGTTCGAACTGTTGAAGCTCTTCTTGCATAGCAACGATCCAGTCTGGTTCTGCAAGTACTTCTTTAATATTTGTTGGCTCAATTGTTGAAAGAAAGGAGTAGAATGAGCAAAAGTTGTTAAGTCCTCTACGAGTTCGAACACCTTCATTCAAACTTCCTTGGATGGTTTCCATTGGATGGGAATCCTTGTATCTCCATTTCTTAGAGACAGGAGGCACATCTTCATCTGAACTAGTTTCGTCATCTTCGAATGATTGGGGTTCAAGCCTTGTTCCCCCTGAATCCAAACCTGGGGTTATAACAGAGTCAGTTATAACATTAGACTTAGTTCGTTGATTTTGAGGTGAAGTTATAGCTTCATCAGTTATAACTTTATCCTCCAATTGCTTAGATTGAGAAGAGGTTTTAGTATCATCAACTAAACTCTCAGTTCTCTTTCCTTTATCATTCGAAGGGCTTCCTTGTTCATCATTTGTGCTCTCAATTTCTCTATCATCTTCATCCAATTCTGGAAGATCATCCCTGGATAGTCGGAAATCAGGTTCGTTCAAATCTTCTTCCTCGTCCTGTTCAGCTTTGTCAAACATGTTATTTTCATCATAAAAAACATGAACACTTTCTTCGATGCATAAGGTTATCTTATTAAAAACCTTATATGCTTTACTATGATTTGAATAACCGACATACACAGCTTCGTCACTTCTGGGATCGAATTTGCTTAATCTATTTTTGCCATTATTATGGACAAAACATTTACTCCCAAAGCAACGTAGATGTGCTATGTTAGGTTTTCGTCCTCTAAGAAGCTCATAAGGAGTCTTCATGAGAATAAGTCTAATCAAAGCTTGATTATGAACATAGCATGCAGTACTAATAGCTTCAGCCCAAAAGTTTCGAGGTAGACCACTACACAATAACATAGTGCGTGCCATATCCTCCAATGTCCTATTCATACGTTCAACAACACCGTTTTGTTGTGAAGTTCGTGGTGCCGAGAAGTTATGCCCAACACCATTCTCCCTACAATATTCTATAAAGGCATGGTTATCACATTCGGTGCCATGATCCGTACGAATGGAGATTAATTTGGATTTATACTTATTTTGGGCAAGCTTCATTAGAACTACAAATTCTTCGAAAGTTTCATCTTTTGAATTGAGAAAGATTGGCCAAACATATCTAGAATAGTCATCAACTAGAACGAAGACATACCTGGATCCACCTCTACTTCTTACCTTCATTGGGCCACAAAGATCCATGTGTACGAGCTCTAGTGGTTCATTGGTACTTACCATTCTCTTAGGTTTGAATGATGATCTCACGTGTTTACAACGAGCAAAAGAATCACATAAGGTTTCTTGATCGAATTTGATTGATGGAAGTCCTTCAACTAAATCCCATTTCTTTAGCTTATTCAACATTGTTGAATTTATGTGAGCAAATCTTTTGTGCCAAAGGCACGGATCATCTATTGTTACTTTCATGCACGTGAATGAATTAGTAGGAATATTATTTAGATCAATTATATAAACATTCCTTCTACGACGTCCTTCAAGCACAACACTACTTGTTCCTTCAATTATTATTCGACAAGAATCTGAATGAAAGACAACTTTATTTCATTTGTCGCATAATTGAGAGATACTCAATAAATTGTGCTTGAGACCACTAACCAGATACACATCACTAATAGCATGAGAAGAAGATATTCCAACTTTACCAACAATGATGATTTTACCCTTCTTGTTATCTCCAAATGTGACCTTACCTCCATCGAAGGGCTCAAATGAAAGAAATAAATTTGCATCTCCAGTCATGTGCCTTGAACATCCGCTATCAAGGTACCATAAGTTATTTTATTTCACTACAACCTGCAAAATGATTAGAGACAGTTCTTAGGTACCCAAGCTAAGTTGGGTCCTTTAACGTTAGTCACTCTAAAGACCATATCCTTTCTAACCCAAACCCTTTTAATAACTTTAGTTTTGGAGGTGAATGGGTTTGTGTGGGAACCTTCTTGGTTTGAGTTATGGGTTCCCTACGACGTGGTCTTTCAGGCTGTTTTTGGGAAGCTTTGGTTTTGGAAGGTTCTTTAGGTTTAAGTGTTTGTTTTGATTTTATAGCCTTCTTGAAATCAAAACTCATATCGTAGAACCAACGATGATCATTGTTGCATTCTTCATTTGTGCTAGGATCAAATGGGGTACAATTATCTTCCTCGAAAATAGTGTCAGATGCTTTAACAAAGTTGATACCCTTTCCTAAATCCTGAGCATATTTAAAACAATTTTCTTGGATATGTCCAGTATGACCACAGTAATTGCAAATCAAATATTCTGGTAAATTTGTATATTTTCTCCTTCTGAAATCTCGTTCGGAAGGGGTTGATTTGCATTTAGAGTGATCTCTACGACCATAGCACTCGTGCCCTAATCCCATTTTCATGTTATTATTTGATTGCTCAGTTAGGAAATTTAGAACAAGTGTGCTACCTTCCCATTTTTCGTGAACCTTTCTAGCATGCAAAAGTAAGTCCTTCAGGGACTGTATTTCTTTGTTGCATTTTGAATGGTCTGACTCAATGACCTTAGGGGGATGAGTCTCTTCATAATTGTCACGAAATTTTTGAAATCTATCATTGAGAACTCGCACCATCTTAGCGTGTGTTCTTTTAGTATTTGATAGAATGGTTTTGGATTCCGTTAATTGCTGAGTCAGAGATTCAATCTCCTTCTTTTGATCTGAGATCACGGCTTCTGTAGCCGTAGCCTTGGTTTCAAGAAGCTCATTGACTTTCCTCAATTCCAATGTTATAGCTTCACTAGCTGTAACTTTGGCTTGAAGATGCTTAATGTTGAGTTTCAGATCTGAGGTTATAGCTTCATTAGCTATAACTTTAGACTCAAGAGCCTTCTTTTCAGCATTTGTCACATCTGAAGTTATAGCTATATTAGCTGTAACTTTAGATTTAAGCAATTTGGCCTTTGCTTTAAGAAGATGATTCTCTTCAGCAATATCGAGAATTTGTTCTTTCAAATCATTCAATTCCAATTCTTGTTCATGAGACTTAACAAGAGATTGCTCAAAATATTCAATTAAAGCATTCCTAGGTAATTTCTTAACACCGTTTTTAAGTTCAAGATAGCTTACCTCTTCTTCTTCTTCTTCTGCTGAATCGGAATCTCCTAGAAAACAGCTGTAGGAGTCCACGCTATTTTTATCACTGTCTGAAAGAAGGTCAAGACTGATGTTGCTTAAACATAGGTTAGCAACTTTTTCCTCTTCTAATGCTTCGTCGTCCTCAGTATCGAGATCTCCCCAGCATGATGCCATCATCACTTGCTTGAACTCCTTCTTAGTCTTCTCACGTTTTGCTTTGTCTTTAATTTTCTCCCATGTGGGACAATCCTTAATCATGTGACTGGATTCTCCACACTAGAAGCAACCTCTATTTGCAAACGTATTTTTAGACTCAGAAGTTTTCTTATTGTAGGACTTGTTGTTATTGTTGTTGAATGATTTTGCTTGCTTAATTCTGAAAATACGTTTATTGAATCGTTTAGCAAACAAAACCGTTTCATCCTCAATTTCAACATCTTCTTCCTTAGCAGAAGCTTGTAGAGCCATGCTCTTATTGTTACTGGCTTCAGCCTCATCGTCATCCAGGACGAGTTCATGAGCCATGAGAGCACCAATAAGTTCTGCGTAAGGAAGGGAAGTGAGATCTCTGACTGCTTCCCTAACCGTGACCTTGGGACGCCATTTCTTGGTTAAACTCCTAAGTACTTTTCTAGCAATATCCTCGGAGTTAAAGGTTTTCCCAAGATTCTTAAGCTCATTGACTATAGTAGAAAATTGTGCTGACATGCTATCAAGTGATTCATTCTTTTCCATTCTGAAAAGTTCATATTTTTGAATCAATAAATCAATACGATATTTTCTAACAGCCGACGTTCCTTCATAGGCCAACTCAAGACCATCCCATATTTCCTTGGCCGAAGTGCAAGAAGAAAAACGATCGAATTCAGTCGATGTCATGCCGTTTTGTAACAGGCTTATCGCTTTCGAGTTTTTCTCAGCCTTCTTGTAATCAGCCACAATATAGTCTTCTTCCTTTTTCTCATAGGTAGTGCCTTCCGAAGATGCGACCAAAATTTTATGTGGTCCGTTCTTTATAATCGTCCAGCACTCCCAATCATGTCCTTTTATGTAGTGTGTCATCATGTTTTTCCAAAGTCCATACTTCTTCCCATCAAAGACGAGACACTTAAGATACTTGGAATCCATTTCACACGTGTAAGGCAGCGGAAATAAAATAAAATAAAAAGATAGATGGATCTAGCCTCTTTGCGGTTAGGCAATCAAGAGCACGAGGCTCTGATATCAATTGAAGAGTCTATCACAACCGAAATACTCGAGAGGGGGGCGGGGGGTGAATTGAGTATTTAAAAATTTATGTCCACTTTTTATTTTATATCAAGATAATTAATTACTTAAAGTTTATTGATTAAACTTTAACTAATTAACTAGATGATTATTAACGTAATGAAATGAACAAAAACGAAAATGCAAAGACACACGGTTTTGAAGTGGTTCAGCTTCACAAGTCGAAGCCTACGTCCACTATTCTCGATTAATAACTTTAGTACCTTTCTCCGGATTACAAAATTATCAACCTAACTCGTATAGCTAACTCTAGCTATAACTCAATTTGAATATCACTAGATAATCGGTTTTGACTATCTTAAGTTACTAAGAAAGCAATTGATTGTTCTTCTAAGTGTTCACATAATTGAACGAGTAAGAAATAATATGAAGTACTATTATCTTATAACGTAACCTTAAGAAAAACAAGCAATTCAAAGAGCACGACTTTTCGCAAGATTTTCCAAATGCAAACAATAAAAATAACCAATTAAAATTAAAACTCAAATATGTTTGCAAGGGATTTTTATATTTCGAAAAGCTTAATTGAAATGAAGAATGAACATATGTATTTATAGTAGAGGCGAGGACTAGGGTTTGCACGAAATCCTAGAAGGCCGTGAGATAGGCGGTTTATCTCGCAAGAAATAAATCTCTATCCCTTTCCTAATTTTAATCCAAGATATATTCAGTTTAGGTAAATAAGATAAAAGTAAATCTTATTTTTCCAAAACTATATCCTTGAGATTTTCAGATAAGTAAACAAATTAAATCATATATATTTAAGATAAGAAAATATCTTATAAGAATATAAGCTAGATTTAATTAGATAGGTTACTTGTACTAGAGGACTTATAAGACTTAACGGTTCATAGCCAACGGCCCAAACGCTAGGCCCGTGTCCATCTAGACGAAAATCCCTCTTCTTGGACTAGGGTTAGGTTAAAACAAACTAGCAAACCCTAGGTAGCATGACGACCCATAAGTCATTTTACTAACCAATAGAGACATGCAAGTTATCCATTATAACAACCCATATTTCAGCTCCACTATAGACACATATGATTTCGAAATATGTTTAAAGAATTTTATCCTTTGAAAAATGATTTTAAAACTATTAAAATCGTGCCATTAAAATGCTACCCAAAGTTATAGTAGAAACAGCTATAACTTTAAGTTTGGTAAGTAAAGTTATAGGTGAAATAGCTATAACTTTACCTTCCCAATATCCTTTTCTTAAGATACCGTCATTAGATGAAGACCTACACTAGCTAATCTTCCTGGAGATCTTCAGTGATAGGATCTTCTCTTTATCTTGATCATAAGCTCTTCATCTTGAGCTTGTTAAAGACTTGATCTAGCCTTTTGCTTGAGTGATCATCATACTTGAAACTTGTTACAGTTACTACGACGCATTATGAAACTTCAATGTTATAGCTCAAGCTACTATAACATTACTTGAAGTTTAATACTACGGTTTTATGAGTCTCTAGGTACTCTATCGAGTGGGCCTTACTCTGTCGAGTAAGGGTGGTTTGCAGTTTAAAATAGTTTCTGACCTGTTGGATACTCGATCGAGTAACCTTGATACTTGATCGAGTAAGGGGGCACTCGATCGAGTACCTCAGCTTCTCGATCGAGTAGCCGGTTTACGGGGTGATGATTTGTCGGGTTTTGTTAATAATGCGATTGAATATATAAACAACTCCGTCACTTCCTTAACATTTTATCAAACCTAATTACGTTCAAAGAGAAAACAAACTACGTTCTTCGCATCAATCACATTATTGACAAATCCCGGGGATTGAGAGGTCGGATTTCATCGTTCTTTACATCTTTGTGATCCTTGCGTCGAGGGTAAGATCTATGTACCCTTTTTGTTGTCTTTCCTTTGATTTGGTTAAACCCTAATCTAGAGATTTTGGGGTTTTTGAGTAGTATCTGATTTGGTAGCATTTGTATGTTGTATGATAGGAGGAGGTTTCGTAGAGGAAGCTTTTTGATACAACTGTAGAGACCGTCTGATAGTGTGCTTTCCAGGTAGGATTTCCTACTTAGTATTAGTCCCATAATGGGATGATTGTTGATGTGTTGAGATTGATTGTTTGATATAGTAATTGTATTGTGACGACTGTGATTGTGGTTGTGATTGTTTGTCTATGGTTCTCGAGGCGTGTCCTCGGCTGAGTGGGGTCACTTGCGGGAGTGGCTTCACGCCCTAGTTTCGCCCTTCGTGGAACCCGCCACGGAAAGGGATGTGCACATTAATGTAGGTAAATATCCGTATACTACCCTTTAAATTTAGGACTATAACGTAAATTTAAACATGTGATTATCGTCATAAAACGTAAATACAACAGAAACGATAAGGAACAAGAATTAACCTCGGGTCCTTATGGTGCACGGCGTAAAGAACAGAAATCAACGAGATTCCCTCCTAATTGTTGCACCCAAGATGTGTCCGAAATATGCCCTTGTGCTAGAAGGTGTTCTCCGATTGCCTTGCAATATTGGGAGAACTTGTTGTGAGGTTTTCGAGATGTGAGATCTAGGTTTTCGTAAAAATGAATTGTCCAGGTCAAAAGGAGAGGGAGTCTCTCCTTTTGTTTGGTTCGGCTGGACCGACGGTTTGCATGGGGAAGTGGGCTTCCACTTCCTCTTAATTTTAGCTCGTGGTCCGGCTCATAAATTGCTAAAATGTATATGACGGGTTTGTATTATAAACTGTTATAGGTTATCGGAAATTAAGGCATCAACTAATTATACGGGTTAGCTGAATTATTAATACGTGTCCGACAAAACAGTATTGTATAATTATATTCAATATACATTTAATTAAATATAAAACGCTTATATTTAATTTTACGAATTAACTGGTTAATTCGCCTTAGCCCATGATATTTAATCCGTATTAAATATAATATCTCAACATCACATTTTTGACTAATTACTAGTCAAATAACTCGGACTAACTGGTTAGTCAATTTTGGCATCTACATGACAGTATTTTCATACCGTCACATCTCTCGAACGTATCCTATAGGTGTGACTTTTAGGGACCAGTTGATCACCGCCATCTGTATGACAATAACGTCAAACTTATCTAGCAAGCCAACCGTTATTGATAAACGTGGATCAACTGATAATAATACCAAAAGTATGCCCTTTGATCCTTTTAGAGATTTATAAGTCCTTGCACTAACTGTTAAGGACACCAACCCCAACAAGCTCCCACTTGTCCGTACAAGTGCATGTGCAATGACGTTATCCGCACTAACTGGAGGACACAAGCTCCAACAAACTCCCACTTGTCCGAACAAGTGTATGTACGAATCCGTATCCGAGCATGGCCATGCATTTCAGTTACAGCTCCTCGAGTGGCCCTGAGAAATATCGAGTACCTGATAAAGGCTGAATATTTCCTTCAACTCGACTCCTTCCGATCTAAGCACAGCATGAAATGACCCAGAAAAAATCTACTTGGCCCCCTGTTACGGATGACCGTGAGAAAGAAACCAAAGTCACCCAAAAACTGCCGTAGTCTCAAGAGACAGTCGATAGTCAAAGAATCGACTCTTAGGATCACCATGGAAGTCCTATCCATGACCGGGCAGCGAATGTTATAAAACATTTAGGACTCCACGTCGATGTCACTATGGTGTCCTACGAGATATCCGTATAACTCGCCTCTGTGATTGGTCAGTCAACCGGTTGACTTATGGCTCGTTGAACCCACCATCAACCAACGTCACAAAATAATTGCCAGAGTTATCAGCTCATGTGGGCAATTAAGGACTAAAAAAAAAAATATAATGTTTGTTCAGTTCACTTTGTGGTGTTCAAAATTGTCGTACAATTCCACATGAAAAACAAAATATATATATAAAATATCAAAACGATGATGTCGTATAGAGTACAAAGGAGAATGAATCTGACCCATAAAAGAGTACTACAACTCAGGAACACGTTTGATTCCCATGGAATTTACGTGCCCTTCATGCTTATCTTGTCGTAATGCTTTAGTGAGAGGATCTGCTATGTTATCATCAGTAGCAATCTTTTCTATCACTACTTCCTTTTGCTCCACGTAATCTCGGATTAGATGAGCTTTCCGTTGTACATGTCTAGACGCGACATAGTACTCGGACTCAGTCGTAGAATCTGCTGTAACACTTTGCTTGGAACTCTTCCGGTGATGATGCAGCGCCATTAAGAGTAAAAACGAATCCAGATCGAGATTTCGAGTCATCTCGATCCATAAGTCAATGCCCAATCTTTAGTCCTCCGTAGGTACTTAAGAATGTTCTTGTGACCATCCAATGTGATACACCGGATCTTTGTTGGAATCGACTTGTCATACTCAAAGCATATGCCACGTCCGGACGCGTGCATATCATGGCATACATGATTGATCCTATAGCCGAGGCATAAGGGATCCGTGTCATGCGCTCTTTTTCTTCCGGTGTCTCTGGTGCCTGAGACTTGCTCAAATGCACCCCTGGAGCCATAGGAAGGAACCCCTTCTTGGAGTTAGTCATCTTTGAATCTCTCTAGGACTTTGTCTATGTAAGACTCTGATCGAGAGATAACATCCGTCGTGATCTATCTCGATAGATACGGATGCCCAGAATTCTTTGTGCCTCACCCAGATCTTTCATCTGGAAATGGTTCTTCAACCATACTTTCACCGAAGTTAAGAGAGGTATGTCATTCCCAATCAGGAGTATGTCGTCAACATACAATATTAGGAAAACAATCTTGCTCCCACTCGACTTGATATATAAACATGGTTCCTCGACCGATCGAGTAAATCCATTTTCTTTTATCACTTGGTCGAAGCGATGATTCCAACTCTTTGATGCTTGCTTAAGTCCATAAATGGAACGCTTAAGCTTGCATACTTTCTTAGGATGTTCTGGATCGATGAAACCTTCGGGTTGTACCATGTACAACTCTTCCTCCAAAAATCCGTTTAAGAAGGCGGTTTTCACGTCCATTTGCCAAATTTCATAGTCATGAAATGCGGCAATCGCTAAGATAATCCGAATGGAACGCAGCATGACTACGGGTGCAAGAATCTCATCGTAGTGCAAACCTGGCACTTGGGTGAAACCTTTAGCAACTAGTCGTGCTTTGTAGATATCTTGTTGACCTTCCACAGAATGCTTTATTTTGTAAAGCCATTTGCATTGAAGGGGACGAACCTTAGCAGGTAAGTCAACAAGATCCCACACGTTGTTCTCATACATGGAGTCCATCTCGGATTGCATGGCCTCAAGCCATAGCTTTGAGTCAGAACTAGTCATGGCACCTTTATAGGTTGCGGGTTCACTACTCGTTAAGAGTAGAACGTCATCTATGTCATGTTCCTCGACCATACCAATGTATCTGTCCGGAGGAATAGAGACTCTTCCCGACCTCCTAGGTTCCTCGGGAATATTCACGCAGTAGGGATTGAAGGAACAGTTCCTCCAATGGTTGCTCGGTGTTTGGTTTGGAATCTCCGACAGTCGAAGGTTCTATCACTCTTTGCATTCTCGAGAAATTCCTTCTCTAAGAATGTCGCACTAGCCGCAACAAAAACACGTTGTTCGGTTGGCGAATAGAAGTAATGACCAAGTGTTCCTTTAGGATAACCTATAAAGAATGTCTTGACTGATCGCGGGCCGAGCTTATCCTCGTGTCTCCACTTGACATAAGCCTCGCAGCCCCAAACCCGTATAAAGGACAAGTTAGGGACCGTTCCCTTCCATAGTTCATATGGAGTCTTGTCAACAGCTTTAGACGGGCTTCGGTTAAGTATTAGAGCGGCTGACATAAGAGCATAACCCCATAATGAATCAGGTAAAACCGTGTGACTCATCATGGATCGAACCATATCAAGTAAGGTTCGATTTCTCCGTTCGGACACTCCATTCAATTGAGGTGTTCCAGGTGGAGTTAACTGTAGGGCAATCCCACAGTCCTTTAGGTGTTGATCAAACTCGTGAGAAAGATACTCGCCACCACGATCTGAACGTAGTGTTTTTATCTTTCTACCCAGTAGGTTCTGTACCCTATTTTGGTATTCCTTGAATTTCTCAAAGGATTCACTTTTGTGCTTCATTAAATAGACATAGCCATATCTACTTAAATCGTCCGTGAAAGTGATGAAATACCTATAGCCTTCTCGTGCGGTGATTGACATAGGACCACATACATCCGTGTGTATGAGCCCTAATAGGTCAGCAGCGCGCATTCCAACACCTTTGAAGGAAATCCGAGTCATCTTATCGATGAGACATGATTCACACGTGCCAAATGATTGAAAATCAAAGGCCGAGATAGCTCCATGTTTGATGAGCTGTTTTACGCGTTTCTCATTAATGTGTCCCATACGGCAGTGCCATAGATACGTTTGATCTTTGTCACCAACCTTTAACTTTTTATTCATTACGTGTAATATTTCCGTGGTCTGATCTAAAACATAAATTCCGTTCATGGAGACCGCTTGCCAGTAAATCATATCGTGTAAAGAGAAAATGCAAGCATTATTTTCTATTACAAATGAAAAACCAAGTTTGTCAAGTGCAGAAACTGAAATAATGTTTTTCGAAAGACTAGGAACATAATAGCAGTCATATAATGACAACTCAAATCCGCTAGGAAGCTGGATCACATATGTCCCCTTTGAGATGGCAGCTACTCTTGCTCCATTCCCAACACGCAGGTCCACCTCACCCTTTACGAGGGGTTCGATGTTTCGGAGCCCCTGCACATGATTACACAGATGAGAACCACAACCAGTATCAAGTACCCAAGTTTCGTAACTTGCGTGGTTAATCTCAATCATATGAATAAAAGTAGAAGAAGAAGACATACCAACAGGTTTAACACGACCTGCCTTTAAGTCCTCATGGTATACGGGACATGTACGCCTCCAATGCCCAGTCTTGTGGCAATGGTGACACTCCATGTTACCATCCTTGCTCTTTGTCGCGCCTGATGAGTTGCTCGACTCACCAGGACAACTCTTACCTGAGCCCGACTTCTTGAACTTCGCCTTACCCTCGCTAGGTTTGCGAGCTTTGCCCTTACCCTTTCCTTTATTTGACACAACGAGAACATCCTGTTTCATGCTCCCACTGGACTTCATGTCCTTCTCGGTCTGTACGAGAAGGGAGTGCAGTTCATGGGGAGTTTTCTTCAAATCATTCATATAGTAATTCGCTCGAAATTGCGAATAACCATCGTGGAGTGAGTGAATTATGCGGTCGATAACAATGTTCTCGCTGATGTTACAGTTAAAGGTCTCCAGCTTCTCGACATTCTCAATCATGCTGAGAATGTGTGGGCTAACCGGTTGGCCCTTCTGGAGTCTCGCATCAAAGAAGCGAGTGGTATGCTCATAGGTCACGATTCTCGGTGCTTTCGAGAATTCCTTAGTGAGCGTGGTGAAAATCTTGTTTGCACCATGGGCTATGAAGCGTTTCTGCAAATTGGGTTCCATTGCAAAAATGAGTACGTTTTTAATCGCACCCGCTTCCATACAGAAATCGTTAAACTTGGCGATTTCAGCAGCTCTAGCCGTGGGACCTGGGTTTGCCGGGAGAGGCTCTAATAGATATTTGAGCTTCCCGTCAGCAGCAGCAGCATTCCGTAATGCCGCCTCCCAGTCCGCGAAGTTGGATCCATCATTCTTGATCGAGTAGGCGATTCATCCGATTCATGAAGATCCGAAGCCAGGACTCACGGTCCAATGTGGCACTTGGCATTGGGTTATCGGTAGAACCAGCCATTTGTTGTTTAGCGAGTTTAAAAAAAAAAACGTGATCTACCTTTGAAAAAGAAAGAAAAACAAAACGAAATAAGCAACTCATCGAGGTGATTTAAGTCTATTTTAAAAATTCATTTTAAACATGTAGACTCTCGCACTTGCATAATTGATCTCCCTCAAGAATGATACAAGTGATCCCAAGACTCAATTTCAGTAAATTGATAAGCCAACTGTTTAGCTAATTCTTCCGGAAGAACTCTTGGTCGATAGATTTCCGTAAATCCTATCTATAGTCCACCATAGTCACAGGATCGTACGAGTGACCATAGTGTTGAGATAAAATAGGTCAATCAGTTCCAACTTACCCGACGTAGAAGGGGTCATAGTATGCCTACCGACGAAGAAGGGACTCATTGGAGTTTGACCTATAAAGACCGTTCTCAATTTTAGTTTATACGAGGAAGATCCCATCAACAAAATTATAATTCATTTTAAGTGAACGAATAACTAGCGTTTGTCGTGAATGAATTTATTTGGATGATGGCTTTAAAACGTGTGACATGAGAATGTCAATGAAAACTAACTCGTGACCTCTATATGTGTCAGTTTTCATGCAATAAATTAGGTGGTTTGGTTTTTAGGCGGAAAATGATGCATATTATCGTTGCGAAGAAAAAAAAATAAAAGAATGCAATACGTAAATAAAAATTTTCCTAGTGTGGCCTATCCTAGTATAAGAACATAATACAACTTTGGAATCCACCGTTGGACCCGAAAAGCTTGTCTTGATGTTCCATCTTGATCCAAGTAGCGGGAGTGAGCATACGGTCTCCATCTTTGGTCTTCTCAAAAATTACAATTAAAATTACAAAATATAAACCTAATTACATTCTAATTAAAAACTGTAATTACAAGTGAAAAATCCAAAATGGAGATACGAGATCTCAAAATACAACCAAGACCGTGTTCCATCATTACGGTAACACGTTCTACTAAGGCCACACTAAGTTACAACTGATTGTAAAAATTAAATACGTAATCAAAAGGCATTCACGGCATTCATAAACGATAAATAAAAATGCATCAACTAAAAACAAATTCATTCGTGACATAATTCCGTAATTATGTTAAATTTATCCAAACCACCTTTTAATGATTAAAATTCATGTGATAAAACCGCTTCTATCATTTAATTTTAATCCATTACAATCTGTTACTTTAAATACGCTTTAAAATAACTCAATGGTACGTGTGTGAACCGTTTCACAATCATAGCGAGTGTACTATATCCGTATAAAGTACATATTGAAGCCAAAAGAAAATTTAAATCAAAAGAAACAAATTTTCAAAGCTGTCAAAACAGAAATCCTTCGATTCAGGGACATAAGTGCTCGATCGAGGGACAAAAGGGCTCGATCGACTGAATTGCAAGTCGATCGAGAGGTGTGCTAATCAGGGAGTACTCGATCGACAACACTGGTAGTCGATCGAGGACTTATATCAGCAGTACTGCTCGATCGAGCACGAGGACTTCTCGATCGAGCAGTGGGGTTTTAAAAGCAGGTCGATCGAGTACAGCAAGGACTCGATCGAGTAAAAACATGTCAGAAAAACCATTCGATCGACTAAAAACATGCTCGATCGATGGAAAAATTTTCTGGAAAACATAAAACCCTCGTGAAACATTTTGTCGAGACAAATCAAAAACAATTTCGATCAAAAACGCATCAAAACAATTTGACAATTGACAAAACATGACATATTGTTATAATCTCTTGTATAAAACAACAATATGCATAAAAACAAATCGAAAAACATGATGATAAAACCGTGTAAAACATGTCACAGTTTCAACAAGAACAAAACCGAATAAGCCGTGTATACATGGCACGGAATTCGAGACAAAACAAGTGAGCCGTGTATAGACATGACACGGTTTCAAAAACGCAACAACCAAATAAAAAAAAATTTATGCCGTGAGAAAAATTGGCTGATGCCGCACGGTTTTTGAGACAAAAACAACCGTTTCAAAATCGTTTTATGAAAAACACATAGAAAAATTTACGTGGCCTCGCTCTGATACCACTTGTAAGTAAATATCCGTATACTACCCTTTAAATTTAGGACTATAACGTAAATTTAAACATGTGATTATCGTCATAAAACATAAATACAACAGAAACGATAAGGAACAAGAATTAACCTCGGGTCCTTATGGTGCACGGCGTAAAGAACAGAAATCAACGAGATTCCCTCCTAATTGTTGCACCCAAGATGTGTCCGAAATATGCCCTTGTGCTAGAAGGTGTTCTCCGATTGCCTTGCAATATTGGGAGAACTTGTTGTGAGGTTTTCGAGATGTGAGATCTAGGTTTTCGTAAAAATGAATTGTCCAGGTCAAAAGGAGAGGGAGTCTCTCCTTTTGTTTGGTTCGGCTGGACCGACGGTTTGCATGGGGAAGTGGGCTTCCACTTCCTCTTAATTTTAGCTCGTGGTCCGGCTCATAAATTGCTAAAATGTATATGACGGGTTTGTATTATAAACTGTTATCGGTTATCGGAAATTAAGGCATCAGCTAATTATACGGGTTAGCTGAATTATTAATACGTGTCCGACAAAACAGTATTGTATAATTATATTCAATATACATTTAATTAAATATAAAACGCTTATATTTAATTTTACGAATTAACTGGTTAATTCGCCTTAGCCCATGATATTTAATCCGTATTAAATATAATATCTCAACATCACATTTTTGACTAATTACTAGTCAAATAACTCGGACTAACTGGTTAGTCAATTTTGGCATCTACATGACAGTATTTTCATACCGTCACATCTCTCGAACGTATCCTATAGGTGTGACTTTTAGGGACCAGTTGATCACCGCCATCTGTATGACAATAACGTCAAACTTATCTAGCAAGCCAACCGTTATTGATAAACGTGGATCAACTGATAATAATACCAAAAGTATGCCCTTTGATCCTTTTAGAGATTTATAAGTCCTTGCACTAACTGTTAAGGACACCAACCCCAACAATTAATGGACAGGGTTATCGCTCATTATGAGGAGCGGGGATTTGGTGGGTACGGCTGCGGTCCCCCACTGGAAGGGCTGTTCTAGTGGACAGTCGGTGATCGAGATTGTTGGAATTGGTGTGGTTGTGTGTGACAGCTAAGCTGTCTGTTTATCTTATTGTTGATATATATATTGAGTTGTGTGATTAGTATCGACCCGGTTGTTGTTTTGTAGACTGCGGTGATCCATTCGGGGATGGTGAGCGGATATTGAGCAGGTATGAGATGAGTATCTTTGGGATATTTGGGATTGCCACGATATGATGATAGAAGTCTTCATTTGTAGCTTAGTAGTTTCTTTACATTTCGGTTAGAACAAGATGTGATCGGTTTGAGAACATGTATTTGTACTTTTGGTTTTGGTTTCGAGATTGTAACCTTTCACTAAGTATTTCTATTTAAACGTTGTTTCTTTATTGTTTATTTGATTATCATTGCCTCGGGTAACCGAGATGGTAATATCTTCATACCTAAGTGGTCCTGGTAAGGCACTTGGAGTATGGGGGTGTTACAAAATGGTATCAGAGCGACGATCCTGAAACCTGTAACCAATGAATCCAATGAACATAGGGAGTCAATTAAAATGAACCCGGGGTAGAAGTTGTAGGAGCTAATGCAAAGACTTGGGAGACGTCCTAAAGTCGCGAACTCGCCCTACAATTTTGAACCGGTCACTATGGGATATGAGTCGGGATCGCTATATGTTTACCTTGTGCATTATGTACCTATGTAGTGATGTGTGGCATGAATCAGTGGATATATGTATGTGGAGAATAGGGAATGTGTAGAAAAGATGGTGATGATGTGATTTCGTAAGTTATTGATTGAAAGCATGATAGTTGTTTTACGATATGGCATTATAGAAATACGGAAATAAAATTTGTTTGATTTGAGTTATACATAGAGTTATGTATACATATATGTTGTTGGTAGTGTTGTATGAGTTTATATAGCTGAAAGTTTGAGTAAAAGCATGAATAATTGGTGAAAAAAGATGATAATTGTTGCATGATAATATGATATTTTTTTTAGCATGTTGTATGATGGAAGAGATTTTATAAGGTTGTTATGCTAGTAACATGTGAATATGATACTTGATGTCATATAATTGCGATTTTGTTTACGTAAAGTTGTATAATAAAAACATGTGGGTAATATGTGTTTGGTAAGTTGAATGATATATGTGCATCGAGTTATTTGCTGCTTGGCTTTTGAAGTTAGTAACATTTGGTTAGGGATCCTGGTTTTATGAGCATCGAGTTGTTTTTGTTTACCATGTTGTCGTTTAAGTTGTTGGGAAATAAAATCAAGTAGTTGTGTTTTCGATTATAGGGAGGTTGTCTTTAAACTGTTATAACTTAAGATGCATAAATGATTTTAATGTGATTCCAATTGGAGGTGATAGCTTGTTCTTTTACGATTCTAACGATAGGTCACACGCCTAAAACGACCAAGAAATGAGTGAGTTATGGCTGTTTTACGAAAACTGGACAGTGCTGAGAAATGCGTAGGTACTCGATCGAGTAGCCTTGGTACTCGATCGAGTAGGGTGGCACTCGATCGAGTACGTTAGTTACTCGATCGAGTAGCCCTGGTGATTTGTTTTACGTGCTTCTGACCTTCACCTACTCGATCGAGTAAGTCCCTTACTCGATCGAGTGGCCTGTACTCGATCTAGTGACCCCTGTTTTGGGTCATATGCTTATCCTTTGACTTCGTTGCATATTATGTTTAATTCAAAAGTGTTATTTTACTTCTTTATGCATTGTTTTACATGTACGTTGGTCTTGCCGCGTAAGTTACCCAATCTTGTGGTGTAGTGAGTGGCACCTGTGGTGAGTATGAGTTCAGTGGGAGGATATGAGTTATATGTGGTTGTGATAGATAGTGGAAAAAGAAAAGGAAGATCGTTATGGCTTAATTGAGACATAGAGCATGTTTTGTGAGATGAGATGAGATGAGTGATATGATTGTGTGTTGAGTAACGTAAAAGTAAGTGAATATGGGCAAGGGATGATGTGAGTCTAAGGAACGTGAGAATGAAAGAATTGAGAGTAAGGATGTGGATAGTGGCAACTTGAGATGTGTAATGAATTATGGAGGGAGATGGTTAGGAGTCGTGTGGGTCAAGAATATATGTAGTGAAAGTTCGTTTTAAAAGGGGTTGAGAATAGTGGTATATAGTGAACTTTATGGAAACATGTTGCAAGGTGGATTTGTAGACAGTGAGTGAGTTTGGAAGATTTGGTTTATTAAGAGGTGAAACTACGTGTGATTTCTTTGGGCATTTAACGGTATGAAATAAATTTTGATTTCTAGAGATGTACGAAGGAGATGCAATTGTATGAACGGTGAACGTTGATTTTATGGATAGATTAGTGGCAAGTGTGAGTGATAGCATAATAAGAGAAGATCCATGGTAAGAAAGAGTGAGAAGATATCGATATAAAATAATGAGGTGTGAGTCTTGGAACAATGAGAAAGTAACCGGAACACTAAGGAGTTAGGAAGAAGTAATAAGGAGTTTTATGGATAATTGATTTTGTCGAGAGTAAAAGAAAAGAATGAGGGGAGTAAAACTAGGAAAATGTTGACCGGAGTTATGTGATATAAAAGTAAGGAATCGTCAAGATGTATGATACTATCATGGGGATTTGAGTTAACGGTTACATAGGAGTCTCGGGATAACATGATTATTCATGGGTTTTGAGGAATTAAGGGAGTAAGAGGTTGATAGAGTATCTGCACGATATGAGATATTGGTGGAGAGTTAGATGACGATACGGTTAAGGATAGTGTTGGGAAGAATGTTGAGGTAAATTTTGTTGGTGGATTTGATGTTCGTTATTTGGGATGTTAACCAAAGATAGGAGAGAAACCGTGTTGTTTTGATATGAGTGTAAGAGGTTTGATATACGAGCAGTGGTGGTACTGTGGTGTTGTCACTAGTGGTTAAGGGTGATGATAGGTAAGAAAGACAGCAGTCCTAGAGAGGTTGATTTTGTAGAGACCAGGTTGATATGTATGGTTGTAAGGAAGTATAAGATGTGGTTATATGAGGCGAGCGCTAGTGGTTGAATATTAATGGTATGGTTATACTTGGCATGAGTTGATGGTTATGCGAATGGGAAAATATGTTACGAGGGGCATATGAGTTAAGCTCGGGTGACAGGTAACTTTTATCAGGTGGTAACTTACGTGATCAGGATTGACTGGTTGGATGTGATTCGGGTCTGTGATATATATAAATGTTTGTGTGAGGTTTTGACCTCACAAGAAGTGGTATAGTGTGATTATTATAAAGTCATTTGAATGTTCTGTAATGCATGTTGGGTACGCTAATCTAATTGAATGGTATTAAAAAAGGTAATAATTTGAGTGATCTGGCGTGACTGGTTATACTTGTATGCATTCATGATATATGTTTTTCCGTGACATGGTAAGGGGATGATATTCATGAGGTTATTATCTGTTTAATTCATATAATATGTTGCATTGTGATTTAGTAAAGTGGATTTGAGTAAGTTTTTCTTATCCGAGAAGTTATGTTGAGTCAGTGTTTATGGGATTGTGTAAGTTGTGATGAATATCGATGTGGTTGTGGTGCCTCGGGTGGTGATCCGGGCACGGTATTTAGTATTGTGATGTGGGTATTTTCGCACTGCGGTGTGGCTGTTGGTGGCGGTGTTGCGATGCCGTCACCGGTTGTGGTGGAGTAGGCGGGATGATTATGATTCGAGTTTCGAAAGTACATACCAGTTACACATAAATTGTTATTTTGTTTGATGTTGCTTCCTGTGAGTTTCAGTTCGTACAGATAGACAGTTGTTTTGTTTATTGATGTTTCTTATCGGTTAAGTTTTGGAATGAGGGTAGAGTATGATATGAAAGAGAGTTGTATATGTTTTCATTGTTGTCATGATATAGTGATATTCTGTTGATGGGGCATAGTTGTGAGAGGTTGTTACAGTACTTTTGATCTTGTTTTAGATGGGGCATTGGTGGACATAGTAATGGAAAGTGATTTGTGGAACATGTGTTGTACGAATCTGAAAGCTGCAGATAATTCATAATCTTTTTGAGACAGTGAGCATAGGGTGCTGGGAATTAGTGTCATGTTAAGTTATGTATGAGTTTTGCGGTAATGAAAGAAAAGAACTTGAGGATCTAGTGTGAGTGTACGTAACAAGTGTGGATCGTGAGTTATGCTTTTGACGATGGGAGTTTTATATAGTTCATATAGAGAGGTCTGTCAGGTTGCGGTAATGTGGAAGAGTTGAAGTTTTGGGTTAAGCTAAAGATTTTGAGGTATAGGTTAGGTGGTGTGACGAGTGAATTGAAGTATGAGAATTGTTTAAGTAAGAGAGCCTTGGATATATGCATGGCGAGTGTTTAGAGTATAGGTGGTTATCTATGACATGTGATGGTGATGAGAATAGTGAGAAGATATAACTAAGGATATAGTATTAGTAAGTTACGAGGACGTAACATTTATCTTAAGAGGAGTAGGATGCGACAAAGAGAGTTTAATGGTTGTATAGGTTGTAGTCGATTTGGAAGTTTGAGTCTTGATGTAGAATAAAAGATGGATTCGTGTTGTGGTTGATTTTTTTAAAGGCCATGGCCGTGCTTGTAGTAGTGTGATGTTTAGGAGTGTGAGAATATTTCACTAGTGTTGACAGTTGGATGATGAGGTTATAAGTGTGAGTAAACTTCGAGGACGAAGTTCCTTTTAAGGGTGGTAGAATGTAACATTCCGTTTGAGGTCTATGAGTGTCTTGATATTGGATTTGGTAGTGGATGATATATTATGGAGCTAGCAGCGTTACAGGATGGTAGTTGGTAGTGTATGGAGTTAGTGCCGGGAGAGTTTATGATGTTGTTGACACGACATCGTGAGCGATGTGTGGAGGTAGGAATAGTTGGTGGAGTTGGTGTTAAGAGTTCATGGTTCATGTTTTATAAGTTGGGGTTTTGTTTTGAGTTCTTAGTAGCTTTGTTGCGTCTTGACCGTGTTAGTATGTTCGTTTTTATGTATGGGTTGAACTTCGGGGACGAAGTTCTTTGTAAGGAGGGAAGACTGTAATACTACGGTTTTATGAGTCTCTGGATACTCTATCGAGTGGGCCTTACTCTGTCGAGTAAGGGTGGTTTGCAGTTTAAAATAGTTTCTGACCTGTTGGATACTCGATCGAGTAACCTTGATACTCGATCGAGTAAGGGGGCACTCGATCGAGTACCTCAGCTACTCGATCGAGTAGCCGGTTTACGGGGTGATGATTTGTCGGGTTTTGTTAATAATGCGATTGAATATATAAACAACTCCGTCACTTCCTTAATACATTTTATCAAACCTAATTACGTTCAAAGAGAAAACAAACTACGTTCTTTGCATCAATCACATTATTGACAAATCCCGGGGCTTGAGAGGTCGGATTTCATCGTTCTTTACATCTTTGTGATCCTTGCGTCGAGGGTAAGATCTATGTACCCTTTTTTTGTCTTTCCTTTGATTTGGTTAAACCCTAATCTAGGGATTTGGGGGTTTTTGAGTAGTATGTGATTTGGTAGCATTTGTATGTTGTATGATAGGAGGAGGTTTCGTAGAGGAAGCTTTTTGATACAGCTGTAAAGACCGTCTGATAGTGTGCTTTCCGGGTAGGATTTCTACTCGTATTAGTCCCATAATGGGATGATTGTTGATGTGTTGAGATTGATTGTTTGATATAGTAATTGTATTGTGACGACTGTGATTGTGGTTGTGATTGTTTGTCTATGGTTCTCGAGGCGTGTCCTCGGCTGAGTGGGGTCACTTGCGGGAGTGGCTTCACGCCCTAGTTTCGCCCTTCGTGGAACCCGCCACGGAAGGGGATGTGCACATTAATGGACTGGGTTATCGCTCATTATGAGGAGCGGGGATTTGGTGGGTACGGCTGCGGTCCCCCACTGGAAGGGCTGGTCTAGTGGACAGTCGGTGATCGAGATTGTTGGAATTGGTGTGGTTGTGTGTGACAGCTAAGCTGTCTGTTTATCTTATTGTTGATATATATATTGAGTTGTGTGATTAGTACTGACCCCGGTTGTTGTTTTGTAAACCTGCGGTGATCCATTCGGGGATGGTGAGCAGATATTGAACAGGTATGAGATGAGTACTGGGATAGCTGGGATTGCCACGATATGATGATAGAAGTCTTCCGCTGTAGCTTAGTAGTTTCTTTACATTTCAGTTAGAACGAAGAAATGATCGGTTTGAGAACATGTATTTGTACTTTTGGTTTTGGTTTCAAGATTGTAACCTTTCACTAAGTATTTCTATTTAAACGTTGTTTCTTTATTGTTTATTTGATTATTATTGCCTCGGGTAACCGAGATGGTAATACCTTCATACCTAAGTGGTCCTGGTAAGGCACTTGGAGTATGGGGGTGTTAAATGAATGATGCTTCACAAATCTTTAATGTTATAGCCAAGGATGCTATAACATTACTTGCTAAACTTGTAAACCTAAGTCAATCTAACAAAGACTAAACAAACGATTACGAGCAAGAGTATATATAAAACGAAGTACACACTTGTCATTATCAAAACTTAATCATATATCTATATGGTCCAACAACATGTATGAAAGCAACTTTAGATGATCCATGTTTGTGGCATAAGAGTTTTGCACACATAAGTTCAACCATTTTAAACAAACTCAAAAGATGGGACTTGGTAGAGGGATTACCCACAATCACGTTTGATCAATAAAGCTTATGTGACTCTTGTGCTCGTTTTAAACATGTAAGATCATCTTTTAAGCCTAAAAGTGTGATTAGCACAACCAATCCTTTGGAACTGGTGCACATGGATCTATGTGAACCAATGAAAGTAAGAAGTAGAGGCGGATCGAGGTACACATTTGTTTTGGTAGATGATTACTCGAGGTACGTTTGGCCTATCTTCTTAAGCTCTAAAGATGAGACTTTTGATGAATTTGTTGCACTAATGAAGCTTGGTCAAAACAAATATAAATACAATCTGGGCTCTATTCGTACGGATCATGGCACTGAATTTGATAACAAAGCATTTATTGAATATTGTAGGGAGAATGTGGCAGAACACAATTTTTCTGCACCACGAACCCCACAATAAAATGGTGTTGTTGAACATATGAATAGAACACTGGAAGATATGGCTTGAACCATGTTATTATATAGTGGTTTGCCTAGAAGCTTTTGGGCAGAAGCTGTTAGTACTGCATGTTATGTACACAACCGTGCTATGATTAGACCAATCATTAAGAAAACTCCTTATGAATTACTCATCAGATGACGTAAGCCAAACATATCACATCTTCGTTGCTTTGGAAGCAAATGTTATGTCCACAATAATGGCAAAAATCGTTTAACTAAATTTGATCCTAGAAGCGATGAAGCGATATTTGTTGGCTACTCTAATCATAGCAAGGCATACAAAGTTTTTATCAAAAGAACTCTATGCATAGAAGAAAGCGTACATGTTATTTTTGATGAAAATAATATGTTTTATAAGGCTGAACATGATGAGGAAGAAGATATGAATGAACCTGACTTCCATCTTTCTAGAGATGATCCTCCAGAGTTAGAAGAATAAGAAGAAAAAGAAATTGAAGGTACAAATGATGAATTAGGGAATCCTTCAAATGAGAAAAATAAGAGAACTGAAACAATAGTTGATGATACTATTGATTCTTCGCAAAAAGAAAAATTGGAATCTACGGTTATAACTGATGAAGCTATAGCCACAAATATAGATCCCATGGTTGTAACTGAATCTACTATACCCCAAGGGTTAGATTCAGGGGGAACCAATTCTAACTCATTTGAAGAAGGAGAACCAAGTTCACATGATGATGTACCTGAAAATTCCAAAAAGTGGAGATACAGGGGATCACACCCTATGGAAAGTATACTTGGAAGTTTGAACCAAGGAGTTCAAACTCGAAGGAAGTTGAACAACTTTTGTTCATTCTACTCCTTCCTGTCTACCATTGAACTTCCAATATTAATAAAGCTCTTGCAGAATCTGACTGGGTTATGGCAATGCAAGAAGAACTTCAACAATTTGAACGTAACAAAGTCTGGCATTTAGTGCCAAGACCTAAAAATCGTTCAATTATTGGAACCAGATGGGATTTCAGAAACAAATTGGATGATACATGGGTCATAGTTCGAAATAAAGCCAAATTGGTGGTACAAGGTTACAACCAACAAGAAGGAATCGACTATGATGAGACATTTGCTCCAGTGGCAAGGCTAGAAGCAATTCGTCTCTTAATTGCCTTTGCAGCACATAAGAAGATAAAGTTATTTCAAATGGACGTTAAGACTGCATTTCTGAACGGTTATTTGAATGAAGAGGTTTTTGTAGAGCGACCTCCTGGCTTTCTAGATCACAAGTTTCAAAATCATGTATACAAGCTTGACAAAGCTTTATATGCTTTGAAACAAGCCCCAAGGGCTTGGTACGATAGACTATCCAAATTTTTGCTTCAAAGTAATTTTAAAAGAGAGTCAATCGATAAAACCGTGTTTCTAAAGTCAGAAGATTCTGATTTATTAGTTGTTCAAATCTATGTTGATGATATCATCTTTGCTTCAACTA
Organism: Silene latifolia; assembly: GCF_048544455.1. Taxonomy (NCBI): domain Eukaryota; kingdom Viridiplantae; phylum Streptophyta; class Magnoliopsida; order Caryophyllales; family Caryophyllaceae; genus Silene; species Silene latifolia. The sequence continues at coordinate 57,175,230 of NC_133536.1, forward strand.
ACAATAAACTTTTTAAGTATTTTTCAGATTTAATGACATTAGAATTTGAGATGAGCATGATGGGTGAATTAAAGTTCTTTTTAGGACTTCAGATTCAACAAACAGATGAAGGTATCATGATACATCAATAAAAATACATCAAAGAATTAATCAAGAAATTTGGTATGCAAGATGCCAATCCCATGGATACTCCAATGGTTACTGATAAGAAACTAACCTTGGATAAAGATGGTAAGTGTGTGGCTGAAACCACTTACCGAGGTATGATTGGCTCACTTCTCTATTTAACTGCAAGTCACCCGGATATAATGTTCAGTGTATATGTGTGTGCACGATTTCAGTCATGTACCAAAGAATCACATATGGTTGCAGTTAAAAGAATTTTAAGATATTTAATTGGTACACAAAATCTGTATTTATGGTATCCACTCGAATGCAATTTCAATTTAATTGGATATTCAGACGCAGATTATGCAGGATGTTCTCTAGATAGGAAAAGTACGTCAAGATTCGCTACATTTGTTGGACCTTGTATTATAACATGGGGTTCAAAGAAACAAAATTCAGTTGCCTTATCTACTGCAGAAGCTGAATATATTGCTATCGGACTGGTATGTTCTCAATTATTATGGCTTAAGCAACAATTATGTGATTATGGTATAGATGTAGGATGTATTCCTATTTTATGTGATAATACGAGTGCTATTATTATATCTAAAAACCCCGCACAACACTCTCGTACCAAACATATTGATATAAGACACCATTTTGTATGCGACCATGTTGAAAAAGGCAACATAAAACTAGAATTTTGTAGTATAGAAAATCAATGGGCGGATATTTTGACAAAGGCTTTAGCTAGAACGTTTTGAGATTTTACGATTGGAAATTTGTTTAATTGGTGGCAGTTAAATTCGTCATAACTATTTTATTATCTCAAATGACTGACTAGAAATAGACAAGATTGTATGATTGTGTCCGTATATTTTGTTGCAAGGATATTTATGTTAAGTATCTATTACGTGAATTTTCTATCTTTGTGTATAATATATTTTTATCCATATGCAAACCATAAAATATCGTCACAATATTATTCTATTTTAATTTTGCCCGAAAAGTCAAGCATATTCCTTTTAGCCATAATATTTTTATCTTGTGACTTGGTAAATCTCACTATATCTTACCATATCTTCATCAAAAGATTTACCTTACCATATCTTCACCTAAACCTAGATTCCTTTTACCATATTTCTTTTTTTTTTTAAAGGAAACAAACCGATTTTACACGGCACCTCAAACATCCTAACCTACCAAAACTCCTCTTAATCAAACCTTATAAAACAATTCAACTCCCTCATCTCACATCACCATCACTTTTCCCAAATACCCATACACTCAACCTCTCTCACAAACATCATCACCTTCATCTCCCTCTTTTCGGTCATCACCATCACCAATCATAAAACCTACAACTCGATCAAACACCAAAACACATTCATCCAAACCCACATGCAACACCTCCAAGGCACAATCCCCTCACCCATCTCTCTCTGCCAACCCGAAACCAAACAATCCCAACCATAACCGGAGTCCGCCGGAGGTCGAGAGCAAGAAAAGGAGATTAAGTAAGGGTAAAAATAAAGCAAATGTTGAGGAGGATGATGTGGAGGAAATTCAAGAGATAATCGCTCGTGACGGTGCTAAGAGGACTCTGTTTCGGCACTGTATGCCGAAGGCTACGGTTACGGGTTTTGATCGTCTTCGTCTTACCAAGGAGGAACGAGAATTGGTTAATCATGTGTCCCGTTACGATATTCATACCGGGCGTTCGTATCCCAAGAAGTGGTATGGTAAGTATGAAGCATTACCGTTCTTTTATACTTTCTTGAATTTTCAAGGGTGGGTTATGATTAGTGAGTTTTCGGGTCCTGTTTATCCTATTGAAGTGATTCAGTTTTATGCCACTGTGTCGATTAAGGATGGGTGTTTGTGTGCTGTTGTGAGTGGGACCGAAGTTAAGATCTCCATTGATGATTTCTGTGCTCCGTTTTCGGTTCCTGATGATGGGGCCGAAATTAACCCGAGTGCAGAATGGGGTACCTTGACCGAGGGTGAGAAGGAGGTTGTTAAGAATTATTTTGAGGTTGATGCTAAGGGTGGTAGTCGTTTGTTGGCGGGCAATTTATCGCCCAAATTAAAGTTCTTTCATAATTTTTTATGGAATACTATTGTGCCTCGCCGTGGTGGTCGAGACAAATTATCGACTTATGAGATGGTTGTGATTTATAATTGGATGGAGGGAAAGAAAGTTAGCCTTCCACTGTTAGTCTTTCACCGTATCATACAAACCACGATGATAGTAACCGAGGACAAGGTCTATACAATGTTAGTGATATTGATCATAAGTACATTTAAGTGCATTCTGGTTTTCGAGTAGAAATTGGTTTGAGCTCGAAATCGATATAATGTGAGTAAGAGAGTACAGAGGGTACGCTCATATAATCGGATTTATCGAGTGCATGGTTAAAATGGATAAGTGATACTATTTAAAGTGTTGTCGTAGTATATTATGTCCCCTATCAGGGTTATATACTCGGGGTCAAAGTATTACATATTTAACGAAAATAAGAAGGCAAAAATCTCAATTTTAAGAAATTTATTACGTCCCCGATCGGGGTGACATAACCCCGACAGGGGTTGTATGCTCTGTCTTATTTCGCGTATGATAAGTATGACTTTGGCGGTTGTTTTGTTTGTTGATTGGTTTAAATGAAACAATGCTATTCTTATCCTTTGACTTTTGGAGAATATATTACACATATATGTTGTGTCTATATATAATGAGAAGTTAAGAAACTCATGATTATCTAATCATATTCTCATTGCATTTTTCAGTTTTTACGAAATAAAGCAAACTTACAAAACTCTCTATTGTTCTTTGTTCTTTGCTCTTTGCCTGAAGATAAAGGAATCGTCTTATCCTACAGATATTTCTTGATACCCAAAGGCTATAGGGTCGAAATAATCTAAGGAAAGTGTGTTCAACACGATTCGATTGGGTGTAATATACCGTCTTATATTATTTTTCCATTTCTGTTTTTAGCCTTGTATTAGTTGTGTAGTTTGTAATCTTTTGTAATACAAAAACTACAACATTCTTAGAGTATTTTCTTCATTTGGAAATGGATTCAATCAAGGATATGACTACCAAGTTTGGAAAGTTGGAGAAATTCGAGGGTGTCGATTTCCGTCGTTGGCAAAAGAAGATGCACTTCCTTCTCACTGCATTGAAGGTTGTGTATGTGTTGAGTACTCCAATGCCGAAGATTGTGGGGGATGAAACTCTTGCGGAAATTCAACGAAAGAGAAACAAGTGGGAGAATGATGACTACATATGTCGCGGTCACATCTTGAATGGTATGTCCGACTCTCTTTTTGACATTTATCAAAATGTTGAGTTCGCTAGAGAATTATGGGATCAACTTGAGTCTAAATATATGGATGAGGATGCATCTAGTAAGAAGTTCCTTGTTGGAAATTTCATGAATTATAAAATGGTTGATTCTAGATCGGTAATGGAACAATACAATAATTGCTCCGTATTTTTGGACAATTTGCACAACATAAAATGGAGATGAATGAATCTATCTCGGTGTCTAGTATCATAGACAAGTTGACTCCTTCATGGAAGGATTTTAAACATATGCTTAAACATAAAAAGGAAGAGTTGGCTCTTGTTCAACTCGGTAGCCATTTGCGCATAGAGGAATCTCTAAGGGTGCAAGATAGTGGCAAGGGTAAAGGTAAAGATGTTATGGAATCCTCTTCCATCAATATGATGGAAAAGGGAGAGGGTTTCAAGAATAAATTTAAAGGGAAGAAACGCCCATTTAACAACATCAATGACGAGTCTAACAAGACACCGAAAGGTGCTTGTTGGATTTGTGGAAAGACCGGGCATTTGAAAGCAAATTGCAAGGTTGGAAAGCACAAAAAGAAAAAGTGTGCAAGTACTAGCCAAGGAGGACAAGGATCTAATGACCAAGGTCCACCACTAATCAAGGTCAGATTTTAGACATTGGTTTTAATTCTGTTGTGAATTATGTACCATTAATTTCTGAGGCATTTTATGTGCAGGATGATGTAGTGGCATGGTGGATAGACTCGGTTGCAACTAATCATGTTTGCAAGGATCGACATTGGTTCAAGGATTATGAACTAGTGAAGGACGGATCCGTTCTATTTATGGGCAACGAGTCTACCTCTCCTATTGTAGGTCGTGGCATGGTGGTGTTGGAATTTAGTTCCGGAAATGTTGTAATATTAAATAATGTATTACATTTACCCGGAATTAGAAAGAACCTTGTATCCGGTAGTTGTTCAAGTAAACTTGGTTATAAACAAGTGTATGAATCTAATAAGTATGTTTTATCTAAACATGGTGTATTTATTGGATTTGGTTATTATTGTAATGGCATGTTTATGTTGAATGTTGTTCCAAATGAAAGTTCCATATTTATTGCTTCCTCTATGAATGATACTTCATATCTTTGGCATGTGATATTAGGACATGTACATTATAAAAGATTGGAAACTATGTCTAAAGATGGTCTAATTCCATCATTTAACATGAACATAAATAAGTGTAATACTTGTATGTTGACAAAAATCACAAGGCAATCATTTGGTAGTGTGTCTAGGATCTCACATGTGCTTGAACTTATTCATAGTGATTTATGTGATTTTCGCAATTATCCGTCTTTAGGTAGTAAAAAATATGTAGTGACTTTTATTGATGATTTTAGTGGGTTTTTTTACATATATTTACTTCACTCTAAAGATGAGGCAATTGATATGTTTAAGGTTTTTAAAAATGAAGTGGAATTGCAACAATCAATTTTGATTAAAAGGTTGCGTTCCGATAGAGGTGGTGAATATTATGATCCTTTGTATTTTGAGTCAAGTGGTATCATTCATGAAGTAACTCCTCCCTATACACCACAATTAAATGGTGTAGCGGAAAGGAAAAATAGAGTCCTAAAAAAATGGTTAATTCCATGTTGTCTTACTCGGGTTTGAGTGACGGATTTTGGGGGTGAAGCCATGTTGACTGCTTGCTATTTATTAAATAGGATTTCTAACAAAAGGAATAAAGACACTCCATATGAACTTTGGTACAAAAAGAAACCAAGCTTGAATTACCTTCGAGTTTGGGGTTGTCGGGCTGTTGTAAGACTAACCGATCCCAAGATTAAAACCTTGGGGGAAAGGGCAACGATTGCATATTCATTGGATATGCTGCGCATGCAAAGGCTTATAGGTTCTATGTAATTGAACCTAATGATTCTGTTTCGGTTCACACCGTAATTGAGTCAAGGGATGCGATATTTGATGAGAGTCGTTTATCATCAAAGCCGAAGCCAAGAGATCTAGTACCTAGTTCTAGTGGAGCTATTGAGGGAAGTGACAATGTCACAACTCAAGAAGCAACACCTGAAATTCATAGGAGTAAGAGAAAAAGGATTGCTAAATCATTTGGTCCCGATTTTCATACCTATTTGTTTGAAGGTTCAAGGGATGAATGTGAAAACTATTATCCATATTGTTGTTACATTGATGAGGACCCTAAGACATTTGATGAGGCAATGTGGTCTCATGACTCTTCTTTTTGGAATGAGGCGGTGAATGATGGAATGGATTCCATAATGGGCAATAACACTTGAGTGCTTGCGGATTTACCTCGTGGTTGTAAACCATTAGGTTGCAAGTGGATCTTCAAAAAGAAGATGAAAGTTGATGGTTCTATCGACAAGTTTAAAGCTAGGTTGGTTATCCAAGGCTTTAGAAAAAAGGAAGGGATTGATTATTTTGATACCTATGCTCCCGTAGCTCGCATTACTACTATTAGATTGTTGATTGCACTTGCTGCTATTAATAATCTAGTGATCCATCAAATGGATGTCAAGACGGCGTTCTTGAATGGTGAGCTTAAAGAGGAGGTGTATATGAAACAACCGGAAGGATTTATTATGCCCGGTAATGAGCATAAAGTTTGTAAATTAATTAAATCATTGTATGGACTTAAACAAGCTCCTAAGCAATGGCATCACAAGTTTGATGAGGTAGTTTTATCCAACGGGTAATGATCCATCATGTGTATGTTATCTTCATGTATTCAATATGGGTTGAAAGGTTCAATCCATGGGACACCATGAGTCTCTAATACTTGGAATGTGTAATATACTAATGTGGAAGTTCAATCCTTGGGACACTTTCATTTATGCATAGATTTGTTGCTTTGCTATTTTAATTGAAAACAAGGGATACACTTAAATGGGGGAGGAATGTTAGTGATGTTGATCACAAGTACATTTAAGTGCATTCCGGTTTTTGAGTAGAAATTGGTTTGAGCTCGAAATCGATATAATGTGAGTAAGAGAGTACGGAGGGTACGCTCATATAATCGGATTTATCGAGTGCATGGTTAAAGTGGATAAGTGATACTATTTAAAGTGTTGTCGTAGTATATTTTATCCCCTATCGGGGTTATATACTCGGGGTCAAAGTATTACATACTTAGCGAAAATAAGAAGGCAAAAATCTCAATTTTAAGAAATTTGTTACGTCCCCGATCGGGGTGACATAACCCCGACAGGGGTTGTATGGTCTGTCTTATTTCGCGCGTGATAAGTATAACTTTGGCGGTTGTTTTGTTTGTTGATTGGTTTAAACGAAACAATGCTATTCTTATCCTTTGACTTTTTGGAGAATATATTACACATATATGCTGTGTCTATATATAATGAGAAGTTAAGAAACTCATGATTATCTAATCATATTCTCATTGCATTTTTCAGTTTTTACGAAACAAAGAAAACTTACAAAACTCTCTATTGTTCTTAGTTCTTTGGCCTTTGCCTTAAGACAAAGGAACCATCTTATCCTACAGAGATTTCGTGATACCCAAAGGCTATAGGGTCCAAATACTCTAAGGAAAGTGTGTTCAACACGATTCGATTGGGTGTAATATACCGTCTTATATTATTTTTCCATTTCTGTTTTTAGCCTTGTATTAGTTGTGTAGTTTATAATCTTTTGTAATACAAAAACTACAACATACCACTATAGACTTGCCGTATGGTATGTGGGTGTCTCGGCTTGTGGAACATAAGGGAATGGTTAGTCCTACAAGTTATGGTGTGAGTGCTAAGGACGAGATGAGCGATACTCATTTCAAATTGATGAAAATTTCAGCTTGTGGTCCAGAATTGGTATTTCAAACCAAGGGTAACTCGGAGGATAAGTTGGAGGGTTTAGAGGCTATGGAGAAAAAGCTCGATGCTTTTATGGTGTCGGTTACTGAGAAGATAGAGGCTCAATCAAAGTTGGTTGAAAGCTTTGTCTCGGGTATGGCGATGGGAAAAGGTGTGGGATTGTCTAGCTCGGGTGTTAGTAATGAGGAATTGGTAGCTCGACTTACGACCTTTGAGGCAAAATTGGCCGTGACTCTCGAAGCTACGGCTCGACAATCAAACACGGTTGCGAATTTTAAAACTCAAGGAGGAGCGTTGTTGCAAGTCGGACGTGAGATGCGAGAAGAGATGGGACAAATTTATGAAGCTACTCGGGCTTTGGCATTGAAAATTACTAACTTCGACATTTGTTTGGTGGCTTAAGCAAATAATGTGCGCTCATGCCTTGATCGTCTTGATTCTCTCGAGTATCGGACTAGACCCGGTTATGATGATCCTACCCAAGTCCAACACCCATAAGCCCATCTCCCTTTCCCTTGTTTTTCTAGGCTTAGTACTTTATTTTGAATAACACACCATTCGGCCCATTTTGGCTTTTGTCTATTCAGCCCATGTGGCTTTTCTATATTCGGCCCATATGGTTTGTTCTTGGATAATTTTATTTTGTGTGCTTAGATTAACTATTCTCATTTTATTAATTCGTATTTTCATGACTATTTCTTTCCTCAACTTATATTATTCTAGTTGTTTTATGTCTTGTTCTTGTCTTTTCGATGATGTCAAGAGGGGGAAGGAATCTTATGACTTGAATTATTCCCTAAGCTTGCTCCTTGTCATGATCTTTAATCTCTTAAGTGGTTCCATGCTATAACTTTAAATATAAATAGTTTGTTCTTGCGATCGACTTACTATAACTTTGGTAGTAGTATGTTGAGGGGGAACTTGACCTTAGTAACAAATCATAGGAGACTTGCCATCATCAAAAAAGGGGGAATTTGTTGGATCATATTTATAAGTTTTGATAATGACAAGTATTATGATTTGCAATATGTTATACACTTGTGCTTGTAATTGTTTGTTGAATGGTGCATATCTTAGTTGACAATTACCAGGAAAGCATGATTGTGGTGATAGCATATGATGGAATTCACATGAAGAAATTGGAGCTTGGTAATCAAGTTTGGTTATGGTTGTTTTGCCTATAACCATAGAAGACTAAATCAAGCAAAACAATATATTATTTGATGGGAGCTCAAGATGAAGAGTTTCTAGATCAAGATGAAGAAAGAACCTATATTTGAAGATCTCATGAAGATTAGGGATATAGGATTTCATTCTATAAATGGTATGAACAAAATGGTTTTTGAGAAAGTATGGTTATAGCTATTTCTTCTCTAACCTTACCTATCAAAGTTCATGGTTATAGACATTTGACCTACAACCATGAACGACTTATAAGAGTGCACAATCTAGGCTTTAGATTTACTTATTATTTCGAAAATTAAAGTGATATTTATACTATATCTTAGCTTTTTTAGATGAAATTAGTAATATAGATTATATTAATCCTACTGATTTATCATACAATTTATGGGTTGTTATGTAATCTAGGGTTTCTAATCACATTATCTTAGTTTTATAATTTAAAGCTAATTATTATTAGGGTTTCAATTAGAGTGAAATGGATTATGGCCATATCACCTTCTAGTCGAAAATATCCTAGTAGTAATTAGGGTTTTTAAATAAAGGTATTTTGTAGATAAAAAATAAAAGATTTGACCTAGCCCACTTCAAGGATTTTCGAACCTAAGGGGACGGCTAGGGTTTCGAGTTTTTAACCTAGTTTTAGGTTTTTCTACTCCTATAAATACCAAAGTATTTCATTAGAAAAGGTAAGACACTTATTTGAGAAAAACCTTTGCAAAACCTCTAAAGCATATTTCGAATTTAATTTCTTCAAATTTGCAATTGTTTTCAAAACCCTAATTGTATCTAAAGCAAAAACCGTGTGCCTCTTATTTTTCAATCATTCTCGTTCATCTCATTAATAGGATAATAGTACTCATTGTATTTATACTCGTTCAGTAACATGAACACTAGTAGAATCTAGTATTACTTTCTTATTAACGTAAGATAGAAATCGAGTATTTAACGATACTCAAATTGATTTACAACTATAGTTAGTTGTACGAGTTAGATTGATAATTTTGTAATCCGTAGGAAGGTACTAAAGTTATTAATCGAGAATAGTGGACGTAGGTTTCGACTTGTGAAACTGAACCACTTCAAAATTTCGTGTGTCTCCTTTATTTACACATTTATTGTTTCATTATCACACATAAGTTAAATTAATAAGTCGAGTTTAATTAATAAACATCGAGTAATTAATAAACTATCAGTAAATCGAAAAAGTGGCAAGAGTTCTATATACTCAATTCAACCCCACCCCCTCCTCTTGAGTATATCTTTATATAGACTCTACAACAACCAAAACTAACCATATTCCACTTTCCAACCCAACATGAAGGATGATGCACCATGCCATGTATGGCACAAACTCACTCATATAACCAAGTACTTCTCATCATTTAATATGGAAATGATAAGAATAGGAGTAATAAGAGATTTCTGCTTTTCCATCTTTTATAGTATCATTTTTCTCTGTTTTTTTACATCTTTTTCCTTCCTCCCACTATCCATCACAACAATAACAACATTGACCACAACAAGACTTCAAAACTTACCAGCAAGACTAGCTTGACAAGGGTTGGCCATATGGAATGTAGTTGAATAAATGGGTCAAAACGAGTAAAATTTGGCTAATGTGAGGTTAGTGGGTAAAACATAAAGGAAGGGTCGCCTCCCCATGTGTGTCACCACCACAAACCCGAGTGTGTACAGGTAATAAGAGACAAATTTCATGCTTATGCAATTTGATGTTACATGACATGTAAGGAGTACTACTCACATCCTAAATGAAACCAATCATGAATGTCATTGGTTTATGAAGCTCTAAACCTTAGAATGTATAAGTGATGAACAAGAATTATGGTTTGTATGCAACACAAAATATAACACACTAACAAACAGAATATTCTCATAAGATAATAAAATACTATATAAGAATGTACTTGCAGCGAAAAATACGGATATAGTAATATAATCTCGTTTTAACTAGTCAGTCACATGGTTAGAAAATATTTATGATAGTTTAGGTACAACCGATTAAATCAATTTCCAACCGCAAAGTATGAAAACGTTCGGGCCAAAGCCTTTGTTAAAATGTCAAGCCATTGTTTTTTTGTACTACAAAATTCAAGTTTTATGTTCCCGTTTTCTAGTTGGTCTCGTAAGAAATTGTGTCTAATATCTATATGCTTAGTACACGAGTGCTGCGCTGGGTTCTTAGAGATAATAATAGCACTCGTGTTATCGCATAAAATAGGAATTCATCCAACGTTCACACCATAATCAGATAATTGTTGCTTAAGCCATAAAAGTTGAGAACATACCAAGGCAGCAGCAATATATTCGGCTTCAGCAGTAGACAAGGCAACTAAATTTTGCTTCTTTGATCCCCACGTTATACCGCATGGTCAAACAAACGTAGCTATGCCTGATTTACTTTTTCTATCAAGTGAACAAACTGCATAATCTGCATATGAATACCCTATGAGATCGAAATTACACTCAAGAGGATACCACGGATATAATTTGGATGTACCAATTAAAAACCTCAAGATTCTCTTAACTGCTTTCATATGCGATTCTTTAGGGCGCGATTGAAATCGAGCACATACGCATACACTAATCATAATATCTGGCGACTTGGAGTTAAATAAAGAAGTGAGCCAATCATACCTCGATAAGTCATTTTATCAACAGACTTACCATCTTCGTCTTTGGTTAACTTCTTATCTGTGACCATTGGAGTGGCCTTTGGATGATTATTTTCCATACCAAATTTCCTGATTAGCTCTTTGATGTATTTTTGTTGCTGAATTATAATTTCTTTACTTGTTTGTTGGAGTTGAAGTCCTAGGAAGAACTTGAGTTCTCCCATCATACTCATTTCGAATTCCGAGGTTATCAAATCTGAAAAATACTTACACAATCTATTGTTAGTTCATCCAAAAATAATATCATCAACGTAAATTGGTACAACTAATAAATCGGAACCCTCGGATTTTAGGAACGGAGTTTTGTCAAAGATCCTCTTTTAAATCCACTTTCAAGTAAAAATTTGGACAATCTGTCGTAGCAAGCTCTGGGAACTTGTTTCAAACTATATAAAGCTTTATCTAATTTATAAACGTGGTTTTGAAACTTCCTGTCCATAAATCCAAGGGGTTTCTCGACAAAGACTTTTTCATTAAAATAACCGTTAAGAAACGCAGTCTTGACATCCATTTGAAATAGTTTAATTCGTTTGTGAGCCGCAAAAGCTATCAATAGTCTAATAGCTTCAATTATGGCTACGAGAGCAAAGATTTCGTCATAGTCGATTCCTTCTTGTTGATTGAAACCCTGCACAACCAATCTAGCCTTATTTCGAACAATAACTCCTGTGTCATCTACCTTGTTCCTAAACACCCATCTTGTACCAATGATAGATCGGTCGTTAGGTCTCAGACTAAGTGCCAAACTTTATTCCGTTCGAACTGTTGAAAATCTTCTTGCATAGTGATAATCCAATCTGGTTCAGTAAGGGCTTCTTTAATATTGGTAGGTTCGATGGTGGAGAGAAAGGAGAAGAAGGAGCAAAAGTTGTTTAAACCCCTACGTGTTTGAACACCTTTCCTTATATTTCCAAGAATGTTCTCCATGCGATGAGAATCTTTATATTTGCATTTCTTAGAAGCTGGAGGCACATCATTATCACTTGAACTAGGCTCACCTTCTTCAAATGATTGGGATACAAGAATTGTTCCCCCTGAGTTCAATCCTGGGGTTATAGTAGAATCAGGTAGAACCCTAGATTCTATACCTTGGTTTGGATTTGAAGTTATAGCTTCAGCAGTTTTAACTTCAGTTTCCAAATTCTTGTTTTGAGAGGACGCCAGGTTATAGTATCATCAACTATAGTCTAATCTCTCTTTCCCATTTCATTTGAAGGATCTCCACGTTCATCATTCGTGCCTTCAATTTCTTTATCTTCTTCATCCAGCTATGCACCATCAATATTATGATAAGAAGATATACCAACTTTACCAATACCAACAACCTTTCCTTTCTTATCAACACCTAAAGTAACCTTACCTCCTTCAAAGGGCTCTAACTAAAGAAACAAATTCTTATCTCCAGTAATGTGCCTTGAGCATCCACTGTCAAGATACCATTGATTGTTTTCTTTCACCACAACCTGCAAAACCATTTAAAGACAGCTTTTAGGTACCAAAGTTAGGTTGGGTTCTTTATTGTTAGTCACTTTATGAACTAGGTCTTTCCTAACCCATACTTGCCTAATTATATTTCTTTTGGAAGATGGGTAGGATTGTTTTGGAGGTGTCCTAGGCTTATAAGACTCTCTAGGTCTTTCAGGCTGTTTTGTTGGTTCAGGTCTCTTAGGTTGCTTGGGGTAATGATACTTAGGTTCATTAGTTTTCTTTGCATAGTCAAAGCTCATATCATAGAACCATAGAAAATTGTTTTCTAACTTCATCACGTTCTTGTTCAGGAGTAAGACTTTCGTCTTCTGAAACAATAGAAGCTTTTACAAATTTAATGCATTCATCAAAGTCTTTTATATGTTTAACATAGTTCTCTAGAACATGACCCGTATGACCAAAATAATTGCAAATCAAATATTCAGGTAAATCAACATATTTGCGTTTTCTGAAGTCTCGTTCAGAAGTGGATGATTTACATTTAGAGTGATCTCTATGACCATAGCACTCCTGTCCTAAACCCATTTTCATATTGTTGTCAGATTGCTCAATTAAAAAGTTTAGGAAACTTGTACTACCTTCCCATTTATCATGAACCTTCCTAGCATGTAGAACTAATTCTTTCAAAGACTTAATTTCTTCATGACATTTAGGATGGTCAACATCATTTTACTTTCTAAAGTTAACGCAAAAGTCTTGAAATCTCTTGTTAAGAATAACATGACATCTGAGTGTTGTTTGTTAATATTAGTCATTTGAGTTTTAGATTCTTTAATTGCTATGTAAGAGAATCAATTTCCTTCGTTTAATCTGAAACCACAGCTTCTTTAGTCGTAGCTTCAAATTTAAGAAGTTCATTAACCTTTCTTTATTCTAGGGTTATGGCTTCATTAGCTATAACCTTTGCTTCGAGATGTTTAATGTTGAGTTTCAACTCTGAGGTTATAGCTTCATTAGCTATGATTTTAGACTCAAGAGTTTTCTTCTCAGCTTTGACAGAATATGAAGTTGTAGCTACATTAGCCATAACTTTAGCATATCTTTTTGCCTTAGCTTTTAGAATTTGATTCTCTTCAGCAATATCCAGAATTTTCTCTTTTAGATCTTTTAACTCAAGACTTTGTTCTGACATAGATCAAGGGTTTGCTCAAAAAATTCTATCAAGGAACTTTTAGACAATTTTTTAACTCCTTTAATAAGTTAAGATAGCTTACCTCTTCGTCTTCATCATCAGATTATCCCAGAAAGCAAAATACTGAGCTTGAGCCTTTGCTGCCGTCATCACAGTCAGAGACTAGGTCAAGACTGACGTTCCTTAAGCATAGATGATCAACTTCTTCATCTTCAGACTCTTCGTCATATTCTATATCAAGATCTCCCCAACACGATGCCATAATGACTTGTTTGAATTCTTTCTTGGTCTTCTCTCTTTTAGTTGGATCCTTTATTTTCTTCCAGGTAGGACAATCCTTAATCATATGATCAGTTTCTCCACATTTGAAGCATCCTCTATTGGCAAATGACATTTTTGACTCAGTTGCTTTATTATTGAAATCCTTATTGTTATTATTGGACGATTTTGTTTGGTTATTTATGAATAGTTTATTTTTGATGGGTCTAGTAAACAGGACCGTCTCATCCTTAATGTCAGAATCATCGTTTTAACTTGCTGATGCCTTCAGAGCCATACTCTTATTTTAACTTGGTTCGGCTTTATCCTTATCTAAGACAAGCTCATGAGCCATAAGAGCTCCTATAAGATCTTGATAAGATAAAGAAGTAAGGTCTCTTGATTCCTCCATTGTTGGGACCTTAGGACGCCACTTTTTGGTCAGACTCCTAAGGACTTTTCTAGCAATGTCCTCAGATTCAAACTTCCTACCAAGATTTTTCAATTAATTTATTATGCTAGAAAATCGTGCAGACATGCTATCAAGAGATTCATTTGGCTCCATTGTAAAGAACTCATATTTTTGAATCAGCAAGTCAATACGATATTTCTTAACGATTGTTGTTTCCTCATAAGCTAATTCAATACCATCCCATATTTTCTTGGACGAGTTACAAGAAGAAAAACGATCGAATTCATTTGATGTCATGCTGTTTTGCAACATGCTTATAGCTTTCGAACTTTTCTCGGCCTTCTTGTAATCAGCCTCCATATCGTTTTCTCATAGGTAGTGCCTTCCTTAGAACCAACCATAATTTTATTTGGTCCATTTTGTATGATCTTCCAGCACTCCCAATCATGTCCTTTTATGTAGTGTGTCATCATGTTTTTTCAAAGTCCATAATTCTTCCCATGAAAGACGGGACATTTAAGATACTTGGAATCCATTTCACATGAGTAAAGCAGCGGAAATAAAAAAAGATTTAATAAAATAAAGATAGATGGATCAGCCTCTTTGCGGTTAGGCAATCCAGAGCACGATGCTCTGATACCAATTGAAGAGTCTATCGATCTGATATACTTAAGGGGGGGGGGGTTGAATTAAGTATATGTAAATGTCCCCACTTTTTCGACTTGTCCGTTTGAGCGTGGCAAGTTAATTAATTACTCGAAGTTTATGG
Source organism: Silene latifolia (assembly GCF_048544455.1). Lineage (NCBI taxonomy): Eukaryota > Viridiplantae > Streptophyta > Magnoliopsida > Caryophyllales > Caryophyllaceae > Silene > Silene latifolia. Next base: position 57,190,441 of record NC_133536.1, read on the forward strand.
ATTAAACTCGACTAACCAATTAACAATTCAAAACGTAAATAACGAGATAAAGAAAGATGCAAAGGACCTATAGATTTTTGAAGTGGTTCAGCTTCACACGTCGAAGCCTACGTCCACTATTCTCGATTAATAATTTTAGTATCTTTATACGGATTACAAAATTATCAATCCACTCGTACAACTAACTCTAGTTGTATCAATTTGAGTTTGTTAAATACTCGATTTGACTAACTTACGTTAATAAGAAAGGGCTTGATTGTTCTTCTTGTGTTCACAATATAAATGAGTAAGAACCAATATTTAAGCGCTATTATCTTATGACGATTCTTAGAAATAATTGCAATATAAGATTGCACACGACTTTTCAAAAAACAATTTTAACTTTCAAAAATAATAATAAACGTAAATATAACATGCGATTTATGGTCATAAACGAAATACAATAGAAAACGATAAAGTTAGAATCAACCTCGGGTCCTTTGATGTGCGGCGTAAAGAACAGAAATCAACAGAGATTTCCTCCTAATCGTTGCACCCAAGACCGTCTGAGACTATGCCCTTGTGCTAGAAATGCTCTCTAATTGACTTGCAATATCGAAAGAGCTATTGTGAGGTTATTCGATGTGAGATCTTGGTTTTTCAGAGAAAAATACTCCTCAAAACCCTAATTTTTATGTAAAAATGAATCCTTAGGTCAAAAGGAGAGGGAGCCTCTCCTTTTGTTGTCTCGGTCCATGGTCATGAGAGGAGGGAGTGGGCTTTCCACTTTCTCCTCATTTTTAACTTGTGGTCCGATCAATTCCGCTAAAATGTATATGACGGGTTTTATTATAAACTGTCATCGGTTATCGGTTATTAATACATCGACTAATAACACGGATTAGTTGAAATATTAATACATGTCCGACAAAGACAATATTGTATAATTAATTCAATATACATTAATCAAATATAAATCGTTTATATTCAATTTACGAATAAACTGCTTAATTCGTCTTAGCCATTATTATTTAATCCGTATTAAATAATTGTCTCAATATCGCGTTTGACTAATTATTAGTCAATAACTCCGACTAACTAGTTAGTCAAATTTGGCATCAACATGACTGTATTTTCATACTGTCACATCTCTCAAACGTATCCTATAGGTGTGACTTTTAGGGACCAGTTGATCACCGCCATCTGTATGACAATAACGTCAAACTTATCTAGCAAGCCAACCGTTATTGATAAACGTGGATCAACCGATAATAATACCAAAAGTATACCCTTTGATCCTTTTAGAGATTTATAAGTCCTTGCACTAACCGTAAAGGACACCAGCCCCAACAAGCTCCCACTTGTCCGTACAAGTGTATGTGCAATGACGTTATCCGCACTAACTCGGAGGACACGGCTCAACAAACTCCCACTTGTCCGTACAAGTGTATGTGCGATAACCGATTCTCATATTCATTGAAAATTTCTCCCACTCAATGTAAAACAATTTGCAGATCCGGATCCGCAAAGGTTATATTTTACAATCGATCTGTATCAAGAGTGGTTTTCCCGACTAGAGAGTAACTTAACTGATAAAACGAATCCGTATCCGAGCATGGCCATGCATTTCGATTCTGACTCCTCGAGTGGCCCCGAGAAATATCGAGTACCGATAAAGGCTGAATATTTCCTTCAACTCGACTCCTTCCGATCTAAGCACAGCATGAAATGACCCAGAAAAAATCTACTTGGCCCCCTGTTACGGATGACCGTGAGAAAGAAACCAAAGTCACCCAAAATCTGCCTTAGTCTCAAGAGACAGTCGATAGTCAAAAGAATCGACTCTTAGGATCACCATGGAGGTCTTATCCACGACCGGGCACCGAATGTTATAAAACATTTAGGACTCCACGTCGATGTCACAATTGTGTCCTACGAGATATCCGTATAACTCGCCTCTGTGATTGGTCAGTCAACCGTTTGACTTATGGCTCGTTGAACCCACCATCAACCAACGTCACAAAATAATTGCCAGAGTTATCAGCTCATGTGGGCAATTAAGGACCAAAAATATAATGTTTGTTCAGTTCACTTTGTGGTGTTCAAAATGTCGTACAATTCCACATGAAAAACAAAATATATAAATATCAAAACGATGATGTCGTATGGAGTACAAAAGAGAATGAATCTAATCCATAAAAAGAGTACTACAACTCAGGAACACGTTTAATTCCCATGGAATTAAAATGCCCTTCATGCTTATCTTGTCGTAATGGTTTAGTGAGAGGATCTGCTATATTATCATCTGTAGCAATCTTTTCTATCACTACTTCCTTTTGCTCCACGTAATCTCGGATTAGATGAGCTTTCCGTTGTACATGTCTAGACTTGTTGCTAGACTTGGGCTCCTTAGCCTGGAAGATGGCACCTCTATTGTCACAATAGATGGTGATCGGGTCATTCGAACTAGGCACTACGGATAGTCCATGTAAGAATTGACGCATCCATATCGCTTCCTTTGTAGCTTCAGACGCGGCATAGTACTCGGACTCGGTCGTAGAATCTGTAACAGATTTGTTTGGAACTCTTCCGGTGACTGCAGCGCCATTAAGAGTAAAAACGAATCCAGACTGAGATTTCGAGTCATCTCGATCCGTTTGGAAGCTAGCATCTGCGTAACCGGTTGCGCATAGCTTTTGAGGGCCTCTATAAGTCAATGCCCAATCTTTAGTCCTCCGTAGGTACTTAAGAATGTTCTTTGACGCCACCAATGTGATTCACCCGGATCTTTGTTGGAATCGACTTGTCATACACAATGCATATGCCACGTCCGAACGTGTGCATATCATGGCGTACATGATTGATCCTATAGCCGAGGCATAAGGAATCCGTGTCATGCGCTCTTTCTGTTCCGGTGTCTCTGGTGCCTGAGACTTGCTCAAATGCACCCCTGGAGCCATAGGAAGAAACCCCTTTTTGGAGTTAGTCATGCTGAATCTCTCTAGGACTTTGTCTATGTAAGACTCCTGACTGAGAGATAACATCCGACGTGATCTATCTCGATAGATACGGATGCCCAAAATTCTTTGTGCCTCACCCAGATCTTTCATCTGGAAATGGTTCTTCAACCATACTTTCATCGAAGTTAAGAGAGGTATGTCATTCCCAATCAGGAGTATGTCATCGACATACAATATTAGGAAGACAATCTTGCTCCCACTCGACTTGATATAAAGACATGGTTCCTCGACCGATCGAGTAAATCCATTTTCTTTAATCACTTGGTCGAAGCGATGATTCCAACTCCGAGATGCTTGCTTAAGTCCATAAATGGAACGCTTAGGTTTGCATACTTTCTTAGGATGTTCTGGATCGATGAAACCTTCGGGTTGTACCATGTACAACTCTTCCTCCAAAAAGCCGTTTAAGAAGGCGGTTTTCACGTCCATTTGACAAATTTCATAGTCATGAAAAGCGGCAATCGCTAAGATTATCCGAATGGAACGCAGCATGACTACGGGTGCAAAAATCTCATCGTAGTGCAAACCTGGCACTTGGGTGAAACCTTTAGCAACTAGTCGTGCTTTATAGATATCTTGTTGACCTTCCACAGAATGCTTTATCTTGTAAAGCCATTTGCATTGAAGGGGACGAACCTTAGCAGGTAAGTCAACAAGATCCCATACGTTGTTCTCAAACATGGAGTCCATCTCGGATTGCATGGCCTCAAGCCATAGCTTTGAGTCAGAACTAGTCATGGAACCTTTATAGGTTGCGGGTTCACTACTCGTTAAGAGTAGAATGTCATCTATGTCATGTTCCTCGACCATACCAATGTATCTGTCCGGGGGAATAGAGACTCTTCCCGACCTCCTAGGTTCCTCAGGAATATTAACCGGAGCCGGGATTGAAGGAATTGGTTCCTCCAATGGTTGCTCGGTACTTGGTTCTGGAATCTCCGACAGTTCGAAGGTTCTATCACTCTTTGCATTCTCGAGAGATTCCTTCTCTAAGAATGTCGCACTAGCCGCAACAAAAACGCGTTGTTCGGTTGGCGAATAGAAGTAATGACCAAGTGTTCCTTTAGGATAACCTATAAAGTATGTCTTGACCGATCGCGGGCCGAGCTTATCCTCGTGTCTCCACTTGACATAAGCCTCGCAGCCCCAAACCCGTATAAAGGACAAGTTAGGGACCGTTCCCTTCCATAATTCATATGGAGTCTTGTCAATAGCTTTAGACGGACTTCGGTTAAGTATTAGAGCTGGTGATTTAAGAGCATAACCCCATAATGAGTCAGGCAACACGGTGTGACTCATCATGGATCGAACCATATCAAGTAGTGTTCGATTTCTCCGTTCGGACACACCATTCAATTGAGGTGTTCCAGGTGGAGTTAACTGTAAGGCAATCCCACAGTCTTTAAGGTGTTGATCAAACTCGTGAGAAAGATACTCGCCACCACGATCTGAACGTAGTGTTTTAATCTTTCTACCCAGTAGGTTCTGTACCCTATTCTGGTATTCTTTGAATTTCTCAAAGGATTCACTTTTGTGTTTCATTAAGTAGACATAGCCATATCTACTTAAATCGTCCGTGAAAGTGATGAAATACCTATAGCCTTCTCGTGCGGTGATTGACATAGGCCCACATACATCCGTATGTATGAGTCCTAATAGGTCAGCAGCGCGCATTCCAACACCTTTGAAGGAAATACGAGTCATCTTACCGATGAGACATGATTCACACGTGCCAAATTATTGAAAATCAAAGGCCGAGATAGCTCCATTTTGGATGAGCTGTTTTACGCGTTTCTCATTAATGTGTCCCATATGGCAGTGCCATAGATACGTTTGATCTTTATCACCAACCTTTAACCTTTTATTTATTACGTGTAATATTTCGGTGGTCTGATCTAAAACATAAATTCCGTTCATGGAGACTGCCTTGCCATAAATCATATCGTGTAATGAGAAAATGCAAGAATTATTCTCTATTACAAATGAAAAACCAAGTTTGTCAAGTGCAGAAACTGAAATAATGTCTTTCGAAAGACTGGGTACATAATAGCAGTTATATAAAGATAACTCAAATCCGCTAGGAAGCTCGATCACATATGTTCCCCTTGAGACGACAACCACTCGTGCGCCATTCCCAACACGCAGGTCCACCTCACCCTTTACGAGGGGTTCGATGTTTCGGAGCCCCTGCACATGATTACACAGATGAGAACCACAACCAGTATCTAGTACCCAAGTTCCGTAACTTGCGTGGTTAATCTCAATCATATGAATAAAAGTAGAAAAAGAAGACATACCAACAGGTTTAACGCGACCTGCTTTTATGTCCTCATGATAGACAGGACATGTACGCCTCCAATGCCCAGTCTTGTGGAAATGATGGCATTCCATGTTTTCATTCTTGCTCTTTGTCGCGCCTGATGAGGTGCTCGACTCACCAGGCCCACTCTTGCCTCGAACTCGACTTCTTAAACTTCGCCTTACCTACTGCTAGGTCTGCTTTAGCTTTGCCCTAACCCTTGCCCTTGTTTGACACAACGAGAACATCCTGTTTCATGCTCCCACTGAACTTCATGTCCTTCTCGGTCTGTAAGAGAAGGGAGTGCAGTTCATGGGGACTTTTCTTCAAATCATTCATATAGTAATTCGCTCTAAAGAGCGCAAAACCATCGTGGAGTGAATGAAGCATGCGGTCAATCACAATGTTCTCGCTGATTTTACAATCAAGCGTCTCCAGCTTCTCGACATTCTCAATCATGCTGAGAATGTGTGGGCTAACTGGTTGGCCCTTCTGGAGTCTCGCATCAAATAAGCGAGTGGTATGCTCATAGGTCACGATTCTCGGTGCTTTCGAGAATTCCTTAGTGAGCGTGGTGAAAATATTGTTTGCACCATGGGCTATGAAGCGTTTCTGCAAATTGGGTTCCATTGCAAAAATGAGTACGTTTTTAATCGCACCCGCTTCCATACAGAAATCGTTAAACTTGGCGATCTCATTAGCTCTAGCCGTGGGACCTGGGTTTGGCGGGATGGGCTCTATTAGATATTTGAGCTTCCCGTCAGCAGCGGCAGCATTCCGTAATGCCGCCTCCCAGTCCGCGAAGTTTGATCCATCATTCTTCAGTCGAGTAGACTGATTCATCCGATTCATGAAGATCCGAAGCCAGGACTCACGGTCCAATGTGGCACTTGGCATTGGGTCGTTAGTAGGACCAGCCATTTCGTTATAGCAGTTTAATAGATCGTGTTCTACACTGAAAAAGAAAGAAAAACAAAAACGAAATAAGCAACTCATCGAGGTGATTTAAGTCTATTTAAAATTTATTTTAACGTGTAGACTCATTGCACTTGCATAATTGATCTCCCTCAAGAATAATACAAGTGATCCCAAGACTCAATTTCTGTAAATTGATAAGCCAACTGTTTAGCTAATTCTTCCGTAAGAACTCTTGGTCGATAGATTTCCGTAAATCCTATCTATAGTCCACCATGATCACAGGATCGTACGAGTGACCATAGTGTTGAGATAAAATAGGTCAATCAGTTCCAACTTACCCGACGTAGAAGGGGTCATATATTGCCTACCGACGAAGAAGGGACTCATTGGAGTTTGACCTATAAAGACTATTCTCAATTTTTGTTTATACGAGGAAGATCCCATCAACTTAATTTTAATTCATATTAAGTGAACGAATAACTAGCGTCTGCGTGAATGAATTAATTTAGGTGATGGCTTGGAATTGATCGTGTGACATGAGAATGTCAAAGAAAACTAACTCGTGACCTCTATATGCTCTTCTGTCAGCTGCTCTAATACTTAACCGAAGTCCGTCTAAAGCTGTTGACAAGACTCCATATGAATTATGGAAGGGAACGGTCCCTAACTTGTCCTTTATACGGGTTTGGGGCTGCGAGGCTTATGTCAAGTGGAGACACGAGGATAAGCTCGGCCCGCGATCGGTCAAGACATACTTTATAGGTTATCCTAAAGGAACACTTGGTCATTACTTCTATTCGCCAACCGAACAACGTGTTTTTGTTGCGGCTAGTGCGACATTCTTAGAGAAGGAATTTCTCGAGAATGCAAAGAGTGATAGAACCTTCGACCTGTCGGAGATTCCAGAACCAAATACCGAGCAACCATTGGAGGAACCAGTTCCTTCAATCCCGGCTCCGGTTAATATTCCTGAGGAACCTAGGAGGTCGGGAAGAGTCTCTATTCCCCCGGACAGATACATTGGTATGGTCGAGGAACATGACATAGATGACATTCTACTCTTAACGAGTAGTGAACCCGCAACCTATAAAGGTGCCATGACTAGTTCTGACTCAAAGCTATGGCTTGAGGCCATGCAATCCGAGATGGACTCCATGTATGAGAACAACGTATGGGATCTTGTTGACTTACCTGCTAAGGTTCGTCCCCTTCAATGCAAATGGCTTTACAAGATAAAGCATTCTGTGGAAGGTCAACAAGATATCTATAAAGCACGACTAGTTGCTAAAGGTTTCACCCAAGTGCCAGGTTTGCACTACGATGAGATTTTTGCACCCGTAGTCATGCTGCGTTCCATTCGGATAATCTTAGCGATTGCCGCTTTTCATGACTATGAAATTTGGCAAATGGACGTGAAAACCGCCTTCCTAAACAGCTTTTTGGAGGAAGAGTTGTACATGGTACAACCCGAAGGTTTCATCGATCCAGAACATCCTAAGAAAGTATGCAAACTTAAGCGTTCCATTTATGGACTTAAGCAAGCATCTCGGAGTTGGAATCATCGCTTCGACCAAGTGATTAAAGAAAATGGATTTACTCGATCGGTCGAGGAACCATGGCTTTATATCAAGTCGAGTGGGAGCAAGATTGTCTTCCTAATATTGTATGTCGATGACATACTCCTGATTGGGAATGACATACCTCTCTTAACTTCGGTGAAAGTATGGTTGAAGAACCATTTCCAGATGAAAGATCTGGGTGAGGCACAAAGAATTTTGGGCATCCGTATCTATCGAGATAGATCACGTCGGATGTTATCTCTCAGTCAGGAGTCTTACATAGACAAACTCCTAGAGAGATTCAGCATGACTAACTCCAAAAAGGGGTTTCTTCCTATGGCTCCAGGGGTGCATTTGAGCAAGTCTCAGGCACCAGAGACACCGGAAGAGAAAGAGCGCATGACACGAATTCCTTATGCCTCGGCTATAGGATCAATCATGTATGCCATAATTGTAGGGTTATATCCGTATAAGACCCTTTAAATTTAGGACTATAACGTAAATTTAAGCATGTGATTATCGTCATAAAACATAAATACAACAGAAACGATAAGGAACAAGAATTAACCTCGGGTCCTTTGATGCACGGCGTAAAGAACAGAAATCAAACGAGATTCCCTCCTAATTGTTGCACCCAAGACCTTGTCCGAGAAATGCCCTTGTGCTAGAACATGTCCTCCGATTGCCTTGCAATATTGGGAGAACTTGTTGTGAGTTTTTCTCGAGATGTGAGATCTCAGTTTCAGAGAAAAATTAATCTCCAAAACCCTAATTTTGTTTGGCAAATGAACAATTAGCTTAGACAAGAGGAGAAGCTCTCCTTTTGTCTATGGAGAGCTCGGCCAAACCGAGTGAGAGGAGAGCCCGTGGGCTTTTAATTTCCTCTTCACTTGAACTTGCGGTATGACCCGAAAATGTGCTAAATGTATATGACACGGTCTGATTATAGACTGTTATCGGTTATCGAAAATTAAGGCATCAGCTAATAATACGGGTTAGCTGAGTTATTAATGCGTGTCCGACAAAACAGTATTGTATAATTATATTCAATATACATTTAATTAAATATAAAACGTATTATTTAATCCGCCTTAGCCCATAATATTTAATCCGTATTAAATATAATATCTCAACATCACATATTTGACTAATTACTAGTCAAATAACTCGGACTAACTGGTTAGTCAAAATTGGCATCTACATGACTGTATTTTCATACTGTCACATCTCTCAAACGTATCCTATAGGTGTGACTTTTAGGGACCAGTTGATCACCGCCATCTGTATGACAATAACGTCAAACTTATCTAGCAAGCCAACCGTTATTGATAAACGTGGATCAACTGATAATAATACCAAAGTATGCCCTTTGATCCTTTTAGAGGTTTATAAGTCCTTGCACTAACTGTTAAGGACACCAACCCCAACAAGCTCCCACTTGTCCGTACAAGTGTATGTGCAATGACGTTATCCTCACTAACTGGAGGACACAAGCTCCAACAAACTCCCACTTGTCCGTACAAGTGTATGTGCGATAACCGATCCTCATATTCATTTAAAATTTCTCCCACTCAATGTAAAACAATTTGCAGATCCGGATCCACAAAGGTCGTATTTTACAATCGATCTGTATCAAGAGTGGTTTCCCCGACTAGAGAGTAACTTAACTGATAAAACGAATCCGTATCCGAGCATGGCCATGCATTTCGATTCTGACTCCTCGAGTGGCCCCGAGAAATATCGAGTACGATAAAGGCTGAATATTTCCTTCAACTCGACTCCTTCCGATCTAAGCAAGCATGAAATGACCCAGAAAAAAATCTACTTGGCCCCCTGTTACGGATGACCGTGAGAAAGAAACCAAAGTCACCCAAAATCTGCCGTAGTCTCAAGAGACAGTCGATAGTCAAAAGAATCGACTCTTAGGATCACCATGGAAGTCCTATCCACGACCGGGCAGCAAATGTTATAAAACATTTAGGACTCCACGTCGATGTCACAATGGTGTCCTACGAAATATCCGTATAAATCGCCTCTGTGATTGGTCAGTCAACCGGTTGACTTATGGCTCGTTGAACCCACCATCAACCAACGTCACAAAATAATTGCAAGAGTTATCAGCTCATGTGTGCAATTAAGGACTAAAAAGATATGATGTTTGTTCAGTTCACTTTGTGGTGTTCAAAATTGTCGTACAATTCCACATGAAAAACAAAATATATATATATAAATGTCAAAACGATGATGTCGTATAGAGTACAAACGAGAATGAATCTAATCCATAAATAGTACTACAACTCAGGAACACGTTTGATTCCCATGGAATTAACGTGCCCTTCATGCTTATCTTGTCGTAATGCTTTAGTGAGAGGATCTGCTATGTTATCATCAGTAGCAATCTTTTCTATCACTACTTCCTTTTGCTCCACGTAATCTCGGATTAGATGAGCTTTCCGTTGTACATGTCTAGATTTGTTGCTAGACTTTGGCTCCTTAGCTTGGAAGATGGCACCACTATTGTCGCAATAGATGGTGATCGGGTCATTCGAACTAGGCACTACAGATAGTCCATGTAAGAATTGACGCATCCATATCGCTTCCTTTGTTGCTTCAGACGCGGCATAGTACTCGGACTCGGTCGTAGAATCTTGTAACAGTTTGTTTCGAACTCTTCCGGTGACTGCATCGCGCCATTAAGAGTAAAAACGAATCAGATCGAGATTTCGAGTCATCTCGATCCGTTTGGAAGCTAGCATCTGCAGAATCGGTTGCGCATAGCTTTTGTTCGCCTCCATAAGTCAATGCCCAATATTTAGTCCTCCGGAGGTACTTAAGAATGTTCTTGACAGCCAACCAATGTGGTTCACCTGGTTGCTGTTGGAATCGACTTGTCATACTCAATGCATATGCCACGTCCGGACGTGTGCATATCATGGCATACATGATTGATCCTATAGCCGAAGCATAAGGAATCCGTGTCATGCGCTCTTTTTCTTCCGGTGTCTCTGGTGCCTGAGACTTGCTCAAATGCACCCCTGGAGCCATAGGAAGGAACCCCTTCTTGGAGTTAGTCATGCTGAATCTCTCTAGGACTTTGTCTATGTAAGACTCCTGACTGAGAGATAACATCCGTCGTGATCTATCTCGATAGATACGGATGCCTAGAATTCTTTGTGCCTCTCCCAGATCTTTCATCTGGAAATGGTTTTTCAACCATACTTTCACCGAAGTTAAGAGAGGTATGTCATTCCCAATCAGGAGTATGTCATCAACATACAATATTAGGAAGACAATCTTGCTCCCACTCGACTTGATATATAGACATGGTTCCTCGACTGATCAAGTAAATCCATTGTCTTTTATCACTTGGTCGAAGCGATGATTCCAACTTCTCGATGCTTGCTTAAGTCCATAAATGGAACGCTTAAGCTTGCACACTTTCTTAGGATGTTTAGGATCGATGAAACCTTCGGGTTGTACCATGTACAACTCTTCCTCCAAAAAGCCGTTTAAGAAGGCGGTTTTCACGTCCATTTGCCAAATTTCATAGTCATGAACAGCGGCAATCGCTAAGATAATCCGAATGGAACGCAGCATGACTACGGGTGCAAAAATCTCATCGTAGTGCAAACCTGGCACTTGGGTGAAACCTTTAGCAACTAGTCGTGCTTTGTAGATATCTTGCTGACCTTCCACAGAATGCTTTATCTTGTAAAGCCATTTGCATTGAAGGGGACGAACCTTAGCAGGTAAGTCAACAAGATCCCACACGTTGTTCTCATACATGGAGTCCATCTCGGATTGCATGGCCTCAAGCCATAGCTTTGAGTCAGAACTAGTCATGGCACCTTTATAGGTTGCGGGTTCACTACTCGTTAAGAGTAGAACGTCATCTATGTCATGTTCCTCGACCATACCAATGTATCTGTCAGGAGGAATAGAGACTCTACCCGACCTCCTAGGTTCCTAAGGAATATTCACCGCAGCCGGGATTGAAGGAATCGGTTCCTCCAATGGTTGCTCGGTGTTTGGTTCTGGAATCTCCGACAGGTCGAAGGTTCTATCATTCTTTGCATTCTCGAGAAATTCCTTCTCTAAGAATGTCGCACTAGCCGCAACAAAAACGCGTTGTTCGGTTGGCGAATAAAAGTAATGACCAAGTGTTCCTTTAGGATAACCTATAAAGTATGTCTTGATCGATCGCGGGCCGAGCTTATCCTCGTGTCTCCACTTGACATAAGCCTCGCAGCCCCAAACCCGTATAAAGGACAAGTTAGGGACCGTTCCTTTCCATAGTTCATATGGAGTCTTGTCACATGACTTTAGACGGACTTGGTTAAGTATTAGAGCGGCCGACATAAGAGCATAACCCCATAATGAATCAGGTAATATCGTGTGACTCATCATGGATCGAACCATATCAAGTAGTGTTCGATTTCTCCGTTCGGACAAACCATTCAACCGAGGTGTTCGGTGGAGTTAAGCGTAGGGCAATCCCACGAGTCCTTTAGGTGTTGATCAAACTCATGAGAAAGATACTCGCCACCACGATCTGAACGTAGTGTTTTAATCTTTCTACCTAATAGGTTCTGTACCCTATTTTGGTATTCCTTGAATTTCTCAAAGGATTCACTTTTGTGCTTCATTAAGTAGACATAGCCATATCTACTCAAATCGTCCGTGAAAGTGATAAAATACCTATAGCCTTCTCGTGCGGTGATTGACATAGGACCACATACATCCGTGTGTATGAGCCCTAATAGGTCAGCAGCGCGCATTCCAACACCTTTGAAGGAAATCCGAGTCATCTTACCGATGAGACATGATTCACACGTGCCAAATGATTGAAAATCAAAGGCCGAGATAGCTCCATTCTTGATGAGCTGTTTAACGCGTTTCTCATTAATGTGTCCCATACGGCAGTGCCATAGATACGTTTGATCTTTGTCACCGACCTTTAACTTTTTATTCATTACGTGTAATATTTCCGTGGTCTGATCTAAAACATAAATTCCGTTCATGGAGACGCCTTGTCAGAATCATATCGTGTAATGAGAAAATGCAAGTATTATTTTCTATTACAAATGAAAAACCAAGTTTATCAAGTGCAGAAACTGAAATAATGTTTTTCGAAAGACTAGGTACATAATAGCAGTCATATAATGACAACTCAAATCCGCTAGAAAGCTGGATTACATATGTCCCCTTTGAGATGGCAGCTACTCTTGCTCCATTCCCAACACGCAGGTCCACCTCACCCTTTACGAGGGGTTCGATGTTTCGGAGCCCCTGCACATGATTACACAGATGAGAACCACAACCAGTATCAAGTACCCAAGTTCCGTAACTTGCGTGGTTAATCTCAATCATATGAATAAAAGTAGAAGAGAGAGAAGACATACCAACAGGTTTAACACGACCTGCCTTTAAGTCCTCATGATAAACATGACATGTGCGTCTCCAATGCCCAGTCTTGTGGGAATGATGGCATTCCATGTTTTCACTCTTGCTCTTTGTCACGCCTGATGAGTTGCTCGACTCACCAGGACCAGTCTTACCTGAACCCGACTTCTTAAACTTCGCCTTACCTCTCTCGCTAGGTTTGCCTGAGCTTTGCCCTTACCTTTCCCTTTGTTTGACACAACGAGAACATCCTGTTTCATGCTCCCACTGAACTTCATGTCCTTCTCGGTCTGTACGAGGAGGGAGTGCAGTTCATGGGGAGTCTTCTTCAAATCATTCATATAGTAATTCGCTCTAAATTACGAATAACCATCGTGGAGTGAGTGAAGTATACGGTCGATAACAATGTTCTCGCTGATGTTACAATTAAAGGTCTCCAGCTTCTCGACATTCTCAATCATGCTGAGAATGTGTGGGCTAACCGGTTGGCCCTTCTGGAGTCCCGCATCAAAGAAGCGAGTGGTATGCTCATAGGTCACGATTCTCGGTGCTTTCGAGAATTCCTTAGTGAGCGTGGTGAAAATCTTGTTTGCACCATGGGCTATGAAGCGTTTCTGCAAATTGGGTTCCATTGCAAAAATGAGTACGTTTTTAATCGCACCCGCTTCCATACAGAAATCATTAAACTTGGTGATTTCAGTGACTCTAGCCGTGGGACTGGGTTTGCCGGGATGGGCTCAAGAGATATTTGAGCTTCCCTTCGTCGGCGGCAAGCATTCCGTAATGCCGCCTCCCAGTCCGCGAAGTTGGATCCATCATTCTTCAGTCGAGTAGACTGATTCATCTGATTCATGAAGATCCGAAGCCAGGACTCACGGTCCAATGTGGCACTTGGCATTGGGTTATCAGTAGAACCAACCATTGGTTGTTTAGCAGTTTAAAATCGTGATCTACACTGAAAAAGAAAGAAAAACAAAACGAAATAAGCAACTCATCGAGGTGATTTAAGTCTATTTAAAAATCATTTTAACATGTAGACTCTCGCACTTGCATAATTGATCTCCCTCAAGAATGACACAAGTGATCCCAAGACTCAATTTCCGTAAATTGATAAGCCATCTGTTTAGCTAATTCTTCCGTAAGAACTCTCGGTCGATAGATTTCAGTAAATCCTATCTATAGTCCACCATGATCACAGGATCGTACGAGTGACCATAGTGTTGAGATAAAATAGGTCAATCGGTTCCAACTTACCCGACGTAGAAGGGGTCATATTATACCTACCGACGAAGAAGGGACTCATTGGAGTTTGACCTATAAAGACCGTTCTCAATTTTAGTTTATACGAGGAAGATCCCATCAACAAAATTATAATTCATTTTAAGTGAACGAATAACTAGCGTCTGTCGTGAATGAATTTATTTGGATGATGGCTTTAAAACGTGTGATATGAGAATGTCAATGAAAACTAACTCGTGACCTCTATATGTGTCAGTTTTCATGCAATAATTAGGTGGTTTGGTTTTTAGGCGGAATATGATGCAGATTATCGTTGCGAAAAATAAATAAAAGAATGCAATACGTAAATAAAAATTTCCTAGTGTGGCCTATCCTAGTATAAGAACATAATATAACTTTGGAATCCACCGTTGGACCCGAAAAGCTTGTCTTGATGTTCCATCTTGATCCATGTAGCGGGAGTGAGCATTCGGTCTCCATCTTTGGTCTTCTCAAAAATTACAATTAAAATTACAAAATATAAACCTAATTACATTCTAATTAAAAACTGTAATTACAAGTGAAAAATCCAAAATGGAGATACGAGATCTCAAAATACAACCAAGACCGTGTTCCATCATTACGGTAACACGTTCTACTAAGGCCACACTAAGTTACAACTGATTGTAAAAATTAAATACGTAATAAAAGGCATTCACGGCATTCAAGATAAACGATAAATAAAAATGCATCAACTAAAAACAAATTCATTCGTGACATAATTCCGTAATTATGTTAAATTTATCCAAACCACCTTTTAATGATTAAAATTCATGTGATAAAACCGCTTCTATCATTTAATTTTAATCCATTACAATCCGTTACTTTAAATATGCTTTAAAATAACTTAATGGTACGTGTGTGAACCGTTTCACAATCATAGCGAGTGTACAATATCCGTATAAAGTACATTTTGTAGCCAAAAGAAAATTTAAATCAAAAGAAACAAATTTTCAAAGCTGTCAAAACGGAAATCCTACGATCCAGGGACATAAGTGCTCGATCGAGGGATAAAAGGGCTCGATCGACTGAACTGCAAGTCGATCGAGAAGGTTGCCAAACAGAAAGTGCTCGATCGACTAAACTGGTGGTCGATCGAGTACCTTTATCAGCGAATCTGCTCGATCGAGCAGTGGGGTTAAGAAAGGGGTCGATCGAGTACAACAGGGACTCGATCGAACAAAAACAAGATAGAAATAGCACTCGATCGAGTAGAAATACGCTCGATCGAATGCAAACATGGCTGAAACTTCAAAACCCTCGTGAAAACAGTTTGTCGAGACAAAATCAATTGCAATTTTGATCAAAAACGCATCAAAACAATTTAACAATTGACAAAACTTGACATGTTGCTATAATCTCCGTATAAAATAACAACATGTAAAAGAACAATATGAAAATTGAAACAAAAACAGCCGTGTATAGCATGAAACGGCACGGTTTTCGAGACAAAACAACAACAAGTGCAACCGTGTAAACAGGACACGGTTCCCAAGACACAAAATATCTAAACAGCCGTGTGCAAAATAAAAAAATTCTGCCGAGAGGCTGCCGCACGGATTTTATGACAAAAACAAAATCGTTTCAAATCGTTTTATGAAAAACACATAAGAAAATTTACGTGGCCTCGCTCTGATACCACTTGTAGGGTTATATCCGTATAAGACCCTTTAAATTTAGGACTATAACGTAAATTTAAGCATGTGATTATCGTCATAAAACATAAATACAACAGAAACGATAAGGAACAAGAATTAACCTCGGGTCCTTTGATGCACGACGTAAAGAACAGAAATCAAACGAGATTCCCTCCTAATTGTTGCACCCAAGACCTTGTCCGAGAAATGCCCTTGTGCTAGAACGTGTCCTCCGATTGCCTTGCAATATTGGGAGAACTTGTTGTGAGTTTTTCTCGAGATGTGAGATCTCAGTTTCAGAGAAAAATTAATCTCCAAAACCCTAATTTTGTTTAGCAAATGAACAATTAGCTTAGACAAGAGGAGAAGCTCTCCTTTTGTCTATGGAGAGCTCGGCCAAACCGAGTGAGAGGAGAGCCCGTGGGCTTTTAATTTCCTCTTCACTTGAACTTGCGGTATGACCCGAAAATGTGCTAAATGTATATGTCACGGTCTGATTATAGACTGTTATCGGTTATCGGAAATTAAGGCATCAGCTAATAATACGGGTTAGCTGAGTTATTAATGCGTGTCCGACAAAACAGTATTGTATAATTATATTCAATATACATTTAATTAAATATAAAACGTTTATATTTAATTTTACGAATTAACTGGTTAATCCGCCTTAGCCCATAATATTTAATCCGTATTAAATATAATATCTCAACATCACATATTTGACTAATTACTAGTCAAATAACTCGGACTAACTGGTTAGTCAAAATTGGCATCTACATGACTGTATTTTCATACTGTCACATCTCTCAAACGTATCCTATAGGTGTGACTTTTAGGGACCAGTTGATCACCGCCATCTGTATGACAATAACGTCAAACTTATCTAGCAAGCCAACCGTTATTGATAAACGTGGATCAACTGATAATAATACCAAAGTATGCCTTTTGATCCTTTTAGAGGTTTATAAGTCCTTGCACTAACTGTTAAGGACACCAACCCCAACAATAATATGCACACGTCCGGACGTGGCATATGCATTGAGTATGACAAGTCGATTCCAACAGCATCCAGGTGAATCACATTGGCTGGATGTCAAGAACATTCTTAAGTACCTACGGAGGACTTAAGATTGGGCATTGACTTATGGAGGCCCTCAAAAGCTATGCGCAACCGGTTACGCAGATGCTAGCTTCCAAACGGATCGAGATGACTCGAAATCTCAGTCTGGATTCGTTTTTACTCTTAATGGCGCTGCATCATTTGGAAGAGTTCCAAACAAATCATTGCAGATTCTACGACCGAGTCCGAGTACTATGCCGCGTCCGAAGCTACAAAGGAAGCGATATGGATGCGTCAATTCTTACATGGACTATCCGTAGTGCCTAGTTCGAATGACCCGATCACCATCTATTGTGACAATAGAGGTGCCATCTTCCAGGCTAAGGAGCCCAAGTCTAGCAACAAGTCTAGACATGTACAACGGAAAGCTCATCTAATCCGAGATTACGTGGAGCAAAAGGAAGTAGTGATAGAAAAGATTGCTACAGATGATAATATAGCAGATCCTCTCACTAAACCATTACGACAAGATAAGCATGAAGGGCATTTTAATTCCATGGGAATTAAACGTGTTCCTGAGTTGTAGTACTCTTTTTATGGATTAGATTCATTCTCTTTTGTACTCCATACGACATCATCGTTTTGATATTTATATATTTTGTTTTTCATGTGGAATTTGTACGACAATTTTGAACACCACAAAGTGAACTGAATAAACATTATATTTTTGGTCCTTAATTGCCCACATGAGCTGATAACTCTGGCAATTATTTTGTGACGTTGGTTGATGGTGGGTTCAACGAGCCATAAGTCAAACGGTTGACTGACCAATCACAGAGGCGAGTTATACGGATATCTCGTAGGACACAATTGTGACATCGACGTGGAGTCCTAAATGTTTTATAACATTCGGTGCCGGTCGTGGATAGGACCTCCATGGTGATCCTAAGAGTCGATTCTTTTGACTATCGATTGTCTCTTGAGACTAAGGCAGATTTTGGGTGACTTTGGTTTCTTTCTCACGGTCATCCGTAACAGGGGCCAAGTAGATTTTTTTCTGGGTCATTTCATGCTGTGCTTAGATCGGAAGGAGTCGAGTTGAAGGAAATATTCAGCCTTTATCAGGTACTCGATATTTCTCAGGGCCACTCGAGGAGTCAGAATCGAAATGCATGGCCATGCTCGGATACGAATGGTCGTTTTATCGGTTAAGTTACTCTCTAGTCGGGGAAACCACTCTTGATACAGATCGATTGTAAAATACGACCTTTGCGGATCCGGATCTGCAAATTGTTTTACATTGAGTGGGAGAAATTTTAAATGAATATGAGAATCGGTTATCGCACATACACTTGTACGGACAAGTGGGGGTTTGTTGATTTGTGTCCTCCGGTTAGTGCGGATAACGTCATTGCACATACACTTGTACGGACAAGTGGGAGCTTGTTGGGGCTGGTGTCCTTTACAGTTAGTGCAAGGACTTATAAATCTCTAAAAGGATCAAAGGGTATACTTTTGTATGATTATCAGTTGATCCACGTTTATCAATAACGGTTGGCTTGCTAGATAAGTTTGACGTTATTGTCATACAGATGGCGGTGATCAACTGGTCCCTAAAAGTCACACCTATAGGATACGCTTGAGAGATGTAACAAAGATGAAAATACAGTCATGTTGATGCCAAATTTGACTAACCCGTTAGTCGGAGTTATTGACTAGTAATTAGTCAAACGCGATGTTGAGACAATTATTTAATACGGATTAAATAATAATGGCTAAGACGAATCAAGCAGTTTATTCGTAAATTGAATATAAACGATTTATATTTGATTAATGTATATTGAATTAATTATACAATATTGTCTTTGTCGGACATGTATTAATATTTCAACTAATCCGTGTTATTAGTCGATGTATTAATAACCGATAACCGATGATGATTTATAATAAAACCCGTCATATACATTTTAGCGGAATTGATCGGACCACAAGTTAAAAATGAGGAGAAAGTGGAAAGCCCACTCCCTCCTCTCATGACCATGTCGAGACAACAAAAGGAGAGGCTCCCTCTCCTTTTGACCTAAGGATTTATTTTTACATAAAAATTAGGGTTTTGAGGAGTATTTTCTCTCGAAAAACCTAGATCTCACATCGAATAACCTCACAATAGCTCTCTCGATATTGCAAGTCAATTAGAGAGCATTTCTAGCACAAGGGCATAGTCTCAGACGGTCTTGGGTGCAACGATTAGGAGGAAATCTCTGTTGATTTCTGTTCTTTACGCCGCACATCAAAGGACTTGAGGTTGATTCTTAAACTTTATCGTTTTCTATTGTATTTCGTTTATGACCATAAATCGCATGTTATATTTACGTTATAATCCTTAAAATTAAGGGAATTTTACGGATATTTCCCTACAAGTGGTATCAGAGCGAGGCCACGTAAATTTTCATTGTGATTTTTCATAAATCGAATTTGAAACGATTTTGTTTTTGTATAAAAACTACACGGCTGGTAATTTTTTTTACACGGCTGTTTTTATATGTTTTGTAAACCGTGCCATGTGATACACGGATGATTTCTTTTTGCATATTGTTATTTTAATCGATCATTATAGCAATATGTTCATGTTTTGCAATTTGTTGATTTAATTTTACTCGGTTTTAATCAAAATTGCAATTGTTTTGTTTCGACAAAATTGTTTTCACGTGGGTTTTGTTTTTCCAGAAACTTTTGTTCTCGATCGAGCATGTTCTTACACGATCGAGAGGTTTTCTGTCTTGTTTTTACTCGATCGAGTCCTTGCTGTACTCGATCGACCACTTTTAAAACCCTGACTGCTCGATCGAGACCTCCTCGTACTCGATCGAACAGTTTTGCTGATAAAGGTCCTCGATCGACCTCGTGTTTAGTCGATCGAGCACTTTCTGATTGGCAAACCCCTCGATCGAATGGCAGCTTCATTCGATCGAGCCCTTTTCTTCCTCGATCGAGAACTTTTGTCCCTGGATCGAGGGAATTCGTTTTGGCAGCGTGTAAATTTTTAACCTTTTGTTTTAAAATTTTCTTTTGGCCATAATGTGTACTTTATACGGATATTGTACACTCACTATGATTGTGAAACGGTTCACATACGTACCATTGAGTTATTTTAAAGCGTATTTAAGGTAATGGATTGTAATAGATTAAAATAAACTGATAGAAGCGGTTTTATCACATAAATTTTAATCGTTAAAAAGGTGGTTTGGATAAATTTAACATAATTACGAAATTATGTCACGAATAAATTTGTTTTAGTTGATGCATTTTTTTTTATCGTTAATTTTGAATGCTTTTATTACGTATTTATTTATTTTACAAACGTTTGTAACTTAGTGTGGCCTTAGTAGAACGTGTTACCGTAATGATGGAACACGGTCTTGGTTGTATTTTGAGATCTCGTATCTCCGTTTTGGATTTTTCACTTGTAATTACAGTTTTTTTTTGTATTTAGAATGTAAATAGGTTTATATTTGTAAATTTTAAATTGTAATTTTTGAGAAGACCAAAGATGGAGAACCGGATGCTCACTCCCGCTGCATGGATAAACATGGAACATCAAGACAGGCTTCTCGGGTCCAACGGTGGATTCCAAAGTTGTTTTATGTTCTTTTCATTAGGATAGGCCACACTAGGAATTTTATTTACGTATTGCATTCTTTTATTTATTTTTCGTAACGATAATATGCATCATATTCCGCCTAAAAACCAAACCACCTAATTATTGCATGAAAACTGACACATATAGAGGTCACGAGTTAGTTTTCTTTGACATTCTCATGTCACACGATCAATTCCAAGCCATCACCTAAATTAATTCATTCACGCAGACGCTAGTTATTCGTTCACTTAATATGAATTAAAATTAAGTTGATGGGATCTTCCTCGTATAAACAAAAATTGAGAATAGTCTTTATAGGTCAAACTCCAATGAGTCCCTTCTTCGTCGGTAGGCATAATATGACCCCTTCTACGTCGGGTAAGTTGGAACTGATTGACCTATTTTATCTCAACACTATGGTCACTCGTACGATCCTGTGATCATGGTGGACTATAGATAGGATTTACGGAAATCTATCGACCAAGAGTTCTTACGGAAGAATTAGCTAAACAGTTGGCTTATCAATTTACGAAAATTGAGTCTTGGGATCACTTGTATTATTCTTGAGGGAGATCAATTATGCAAGTGCAATGAGTCTACACGTTAAAATAAATTTTAAATAGACTTAAATCACCTTGATGAGTTGCTTATTTCGTTTTTGTTTTTCTTTCTTTTTCAAATGTAGAACACGATCTATTAAATCGCTATAACGAAATGGCTGGTCCTACTAACGACCCAATGCCAAGTGCCACATTGGACCGTGAGTCCTGGCTTCGGATCTTCATGAATCGGATGAATCAGTCTACTCGATCAAGAATGATGGATCAAACTTCGCGGACCGGGAGGCGGCATTACGGAATGCCGCCGCCGCCGACGGAAAGCTCAAATATCTAATAGAGCCCATCCCGCCAAACCCAGGTCCCACGGCTAGAGCTAATGAGATCACCAAGTTTAACGATTTCTGTATGGAAGCGGGTGCGATTAAAAACGTACTCATTTTTGCAATGGAACCCAATTTGCAGAAACGCTTCATAGCCCATGGTGCAAACAAGATTTTCACCACACTCACTAAGGAATTCTCGAAAGCACCGAGAATCGTGACCTATGAGCATACCACTCGCTTATTTGATGCGAGACTCCAGAAGGGCCAACCGGTTAGCCCACACATTCTCAAAGATGATTGAGAATGTTGAGAAGTCGGAGACGCTTGATTGTAAAATCAGCGAGAACATTGTGATTGACCGCATGCTTCATTCACTCCACGATGGTTTTGCGCTCTTTAGGGCGAATTACTATATTAATGATTTGAAGAAAAGTCCCCATGAACTGCACTCCCTTCTCGTACAGACTGAGAAGGACATGAAGTTCAGTGGGAGTATGAAACAGGATGTTCTGGTTGTGTCAAACAAGGGCAAGGGTAAGGGCAAAGCTAAAGCAGACCTAGCAGCAGGTAAGGCGAAGTTTAAGAAGTCAGGTTCAGGCAAGAGTGGGCCTGGTGAGTCGAGCACCTCATCAGGCGCGACAAAGAGCAAGAATGAAAACATGGAATGCCATCATTGCCACAAGACTGGGCATTAGAGGCGTACATTTCCTGTCTATCATGAGGACATAAAAGCAGGTCGCGTTAAACCTGTTGGTATGTCTTCTTCTTCTACTTTTATTCATATGATTGAGATTAACCACGCAAGTTACGGAACTTGGGTACTAGATACTGGTTGTGGTTCTCATCTGTGTAATCATGTGCAGGGGCTCCGAAACATCGAACCCCTCGTAAAGGGTGAGGTTGACCTGCGTGTTGGGAATGGCGCACGAGTGGCTGCCGTCTCAAGGGGAACATATGTGATCCAGCTTCCTAGCGGATTTGAGTTATCTTTATATAACTGCTATTATGTACCCAGTCTTTCGAAAAACATTATTTCAGTTTCTGCACTTGACAAACTTGGTTTTTCATTTGTAATAGAGAATAATTCTTGCATTTTCTCATTACACGATATGATTTATGGCAAGGCAGTCTCCATGAACGAAATTTATGTTTTAGATCAGACCACCGAAATATTACACGTAATGAATAAAAGGTTAAAGGTTGGTGACAAAGATCAAACGTATCTATGGCACTGCCGTATGGGACACATTAATGAGAAACGCGTAAAACAGCTCATCCAAAATGGAGCTATCTCGGCCTTTGATTTTCAATCATTTGGCACGTGTGAATCATGTCTCATACGTAAGATGACTCGTATTTCCTTCAAAGGTGTTAGAATACGCGCTGCTGACCTATTAGGACTCATACATACGGATGTATGTGGGCCTATGTCAATCACCGCACGAGAAGGCTATAGGTATTTCATCACTTTCACGGACGATTTAAGTAGATATGGCTATGTCTACTTAATGAAGCACAAAAGTGAATCCTTTGAGAAATTCAAAGAATACCAGAATAGGGTACAGAACCTACTGGGTAGAAAGATTAAAACACTACGTTCAGATCGTGGTGGCGAGTATCTTTCTCACGAGTTTGATCAACACCTTAAAGACTGCGGGATTGCCTTACAGTTAACTCCACCTGGAACACCTCAATTGAATGGTGTGTCCGAACGGAGAAATCGAACACTACTTGATATGGTTCGATCCATGATGAGTCACACCGTGTTGCCTGACTCATTATGAGGTTATGCTCTTCTGTCAGCTGCTCTAATACTTAACCGAAGTCCGTCTAAAGCTGTTGACAAGACTCCATATGAATTATGGAAGGAAACGGTCCCTAACTTGTCCTTTATACGGGTTTGGGGCTGCAAGACTTATGTCAAGTGGAGACACGAGGATAAGCTCGGCCCGCGATCGGTCAAGACATACTTTATAGGTTATCCTAAAGGAACACTTGGTCATTACTTCTATTCGCCAACCGAACAACGCGTTTTTGTTGCGGCTAGTGCGACATTCTTAGAGAAGGAATTTCTCGAGAATGCAAAGAGTGATAGAACCTTCGACCTGTCGGAGATTCCAGAACCAAATACCGAGCAACCATTGGAGGAACCAGTTCCTTCAATCCCGGCTCCGGTTAATATTCCTGAGGAACCTAGGAGGTCGGGAAGAGTCTCTATTCCCCCGGACAGATACATTGGTATGGTCGAGGAACATGACATAGATGACATTCTACTCTTAACGAGTAGTGAACCCGCAACCTATAAAGGTGCCATGACTAGTTCTGACTCAAAGCTATGGCTTGAGGCCATGCAATCCGAGATGGACTCCATGTATGAGAACAACGTATGGGATCTTGTTGACTTACCTGCTAAGGTTCGTCCCCTTCAATGCAAATGGCTTTACAAGATAAAGCATTCTGTGGAAGGTCAACAAGATATCTATAAAGCACGACTAGTTGCTAAAGGTTTCACCCAAGTGCCAGGTTTGCACTACAATGAGATTTTTGCACCCGTAGTCATGTTGCGTTCCATTCGGATAATCTTAGCGATTGCCGCTTTTCATGACTATGAAATTTGGCAAATGGACGTGAAAACCGCCTTCTTAAACGGCTTTTTGGAGGAAGAGTTGTACATGGTACAACCCGAAGGTTTCATCGATCCAGAACATCCTAAGAAAGTATGCAAACTTAAGCGTTCCATTTATGGACTTAAGCAAGCATCTCAGAGTTGGAATCATCGCTTCGACCAAGTGATTAAAGAAAATGGATTTACTCGATCGGTCGAGGAACCATGTCTTTATATCAAGTCGAGTGGGAGCAAGATTGTCTTCCTAATATTGTATGTCGATGACATACTCCTGATTGGGAATGACATACCTCTCTTAACTTCGGTGAAAGTATGGTTGAAGAACCATTTCCAGATGAAAGATCTGGGTGAGGCACAAAGGATTTTGGGCATCCGTATCTATCGAGATAGATCACGTCGGATGTTATCTCTCAGTCAGGAGTCTTACATAGACAAAGTCCAAGAGAGATTCAGCATGACTAACTCCAAAAAGAGGTTTCTTCCTATGGCTCCAGGGGTGCATTTGAGCAAGTCTCAGGCACCAGAGACACCGGAAGAGAATGAGCGCATGAAACGGATCCCTTATGCCTCGGCTATAGGATCAATCATGTATGCCATGATATGCACACGTCCGGACGTGGCATATGCATTGAGTATGACAAGTCGATTCCAACAGCATCCAGGTGAATCACATTGGCTGGCTGTCAAGAACATTCTTAAGTACCTACGGAGGACTAAAGATTGGGCATTGACTTATGGAGGCCCTCAAAAGCTATGCGCAACCGTTTACGCAGATGCTAGCTTCCAAACGGATCGAGATGACTCGAAATCTCGGATCCTGGATTCGTTTTTACTCTTAATGGCGCTGCATCACTGGAAGAGTTCCAAACAAATGTTATAAAGCAGATTCTACGATCGAGTCCGAGTACTATGCCGCGTCTGAAGCTACAAAGGAAGCGATATGGATGCGTCAATTCTTACATGGACTATCCGTAGTGCCTAGTTCGAATGACCCGATCATCATCTATTGTGACAATAGAGGTGCCATCTTCCAGGCTAAGGAGCCCAAGTCTAGCAACAAGTCTAGACATGTACAACGGAAAGCACATCTAATCCGAGATTACGTGGAGCAAAAGGAAGTAGTGATAGAAAAGATTGCTACGAGATGATAATATAGCGAGATCCTCTCACTAAACCATTACGACAAGATAAGCATGAAGGGCATGTTAATTCCATGGGAATTAAACGTGTTCCCGAGTTGTAGTACTCTTTTATGGATTAGATTCATTCTCTTTTGTACTCCATACGACATCATCGTTTTGATATTTATATATTTTGTTTTTCATGTGGAATTTGTACGACAATTTTGAACACCACAAAGTGAACTGAATAAACATTATATTTTTGGTCCTTAATTGCCCACATGAGCTGATAACTCTGGCAATTATTTTGTGACGTTGGTTGATGGTGGGTTCAACGAGCCATAAGTCAAACGGTTGACTGACCAATCACAGAGGCGAGTTATACGGATATCTCGTAGGACACAATTGTGACATCGACGTGGAGTCCTAAATGTTTTATAACATTCGGTGCCCGGTCGTGGATAGGACCTCCATGGTGATCCTAAGAGTCGATTCTTTTGACTATCGACTGTCTCTTGAGACTAAGGCAGATTTTGGGTGACTTTGGTTTCTTTCTCACGGTCATCCGTAACAGGGGCCAAGTAGATTTTTTTCTGGGTCATTTCATGCCGTGCTTAGATCGGAAGGAGTCGAGTTGAAGGAAATATTCAGCCTTTATCGGGTACTCGATATTTCTCAGGGCCACTCGAGGAGTCAGAATCGAAATGCATGGCCATGCTCGGATACGAATTCGTTTATCGTTAAGTTACTCTCTAGTCGGGAAACCACTCTTGATACAGATCGATTGTAAAATACGACCTTTGCGGATCCGGATCTGCAAATTGTTTTACATTGAGTGGGAGAAATTTTAAATGAATATGAGAATCGGTTATCACACATACACTTGTACGGACAAGTGGGAGTTTGTTGGAGCTGTGTCCTCCAGTTAGTGCGGATAACGTCATTGCACATACACTTGTACGGACAAGTGGGAGCTTGTTGGGGCTGGTGTCCTTTAAAGTTAGTGCAAGGACTTATAAATCTCTAAAAGGATCAAAGGGTATACTTTTGTATGATTATCAGTTGATCCACGTTTATCAATAACGGTTGGCTTGCTAGATAAGTTTGACGTTATTGTCATACAGATGGCGGTGATCAACTGGTCCCTAAAAGTCACACCTATAGGATACGTTTGAGAGATGTGACAAGATGAAAATACAGATCATGTTGATGCCAAATTTGACTAACCATTAGTCGGAGTTATTGACTAGTAATTAGTCAAACGCGATGTTGAGACAATTATTTAATACGGATTAAATAATAATGGCTAAGACGAATCAAGCAGTTTATTCGTAAATTGAATATAAACGATTTATATTTGATTAATGTATATTGAATTAATTATACAATATTGTCTTTGTCGGACATGTATTAATATTTCAACTAATCCGTGTTATTAGTCGATGTATTAATAACCGATAACCGATGACAGTTTATAATAAAACCCGTCATATACATTTTAGCGGAATTGATCGGACCACAAGTTAAAAATGAGGAGAAAGTGGAAAGCCCACTCCCTCCTCTCATGACCCGCGGTCCGAGACAACAAAAGGAGAGGCTCCCTCTCCTTTTGACCTAAGGATTTATTTTTACATAAAAATTAAGGTTTTGAGGAGTATTTTTCTCTGAAAAACCTAGATCTCACATCGAATAACCTCACAATAGCTCTCTCGATATTGCAAGTCAATTAGAGAGCATTCTAGCACAAGGGCATAGTCTCAGACGGTCTTGGGTGCAACGATTAGGAGGAAATCTCTGTTGATTTCTGTTCTTTACGCCGCACATCAAAGGACCCAAGGTTGATTCTTAAACTTTATCGTTTTCTATTGTATTTCGTTTATGACCATAAATCGCATGTTATATTTACGTTATAATCCTTAAAATTAAGGGAATTTTACGGATATTTCCCTACAGTTCACAATATAAATGAGTAAGAACCAATATTTAAGCGCTATTATCTTATGACGATTCTTAGAAATAATTGCAATATAAGATTGCACACGACTTTTCAAAAAACAATTTTAACTTTCAAAAATAATAATAAACTTAAAGATGTTTGCAAAGGATGTTTTGTTCAAATATTGAAAAGAATTTTGAAATAATGAATAAGTGTTGTATTTATAGTTGAGGATGAGATCTAGGTTTAAGCCAAAACCCTAGATGTGCCGTGTGGATCTCTTGTGAGGCAAGAAAAAGATTAGGTCAAATCTTCCTTAATCTTGAAATGTAAAAAAGAATAAAAATAATATAAGGAGATAAGAAATCTCTAACAAATGTTATTTTGATTTACCATGATTCTTATCCAAGCAAGAAAAAGATCTTAATCCATTTATTTATTCTAACAATATCTTAGTAAAAGATATGGAATAAATATAAGGACGTAAAATATCTTTAACAAATATATTATCTAAGATCTTTACCTAAACCCTAGATACATTGATGATCTTGTGTGGGTCAAGGAAGGAATAAGATATTTCTTTTTCCTATTTTAATCCAACAATATGTTAGATAAAAGATACAAAATAAATATAATAAGATAAAATATCCCTAATAAATATTTATTTAATATATTTAGCATAAAACACTAGATACTATATAGATCACATATGAAGTATATAGTAAGTGGAAGATCCAATCTTATTATTTAATCTAACCATATCTTAGTAAAAGATATAGAATAAATTTAGATAACCATAAAGATATAAAATATCTCTAACAATAATCTTGATAGATTTACCCTAATTTTTACTTGCACAAGGAGTTTTACACGACTAGAAGGCGGCTCACAAGCGCACTTCTTATGTGTAAAACCCTAGGTAATATTAGGTTAAATAATGAGGGTTTAGATAATAGTAGAAGGAAAACCCTAGATAGCATGACAACTCATAAGTTGTTTTACTAATCAATAGGATAATCTCAAACTCATTTGATCCAATCATGTCCGAAATCTTATTCTACTATAAATAAGTTTTTCATTTAAGGATTCTAAAGATAAGATTTGAAAAACTATTTTAATACCCTTTTTAAAAACCAAGTCGTGCATTTCTTATACTGCAGATCAATGTTATAGTTAAATCACCTATAACATTGAGTCTGGTAGGTAATATTATAACCATAACAACTATAACTTTACTTACCAAAATCATTTCTTTAAATACGGTAATAAGACGATGACCTACGCTATCTAATCTTTCTGTAGATCTTCAAAGTAGGATTCATATCTTCATCTTGATCATAAGCTCTTCATCTTGAGTTTCTTATAGAATTGATCATGCCTTTTGCTTGAGTGATCATCATAATTGTGATTGATGTATTCACAATGACGCTTTAAGAATCTTCAATGTTATAGCTCATGCTGCTATAACATTACTTTAATGATGCTTCACAAATCATCAAAGTTATAGCCAATCTTGCTATAACATTCCTTGATAACGTTGTAACCTCTATTAATTCTAACCAAGACTTAAAACAAACGATTACGAGCAAAGAGTATATATATTATAAAGTTAACTTGTCATTATCAAAACATATCATATAACCATATGGTCCAACAAATTCCCCCTTTTTGATGATGACAAGTCTCTTAAGATTTGTGACTAAGTGTAAGTTCCCCCTTAACGTAATACTATAAAATCTGTAGTCAGATGAATGCAAGAACAATCCATTTATGTACAAAGTACAGCATCTAAGGACCTTAAGATACTAAAGGTCTTGACAAGGAGTAAGCTTAGGCAAATACTAAATCATGGTCATTTCTTCTCCCTCTTGACACCATCGAAAAGACGAGAACAGACATAAAACGACTATAATGATATCAACCGAGGCAAGAAATATATAGTTAATCAAAGCACATATTATAGCATAAAAACGAATTCAACATAAGCAAACCCTAAATATAATGTGTATAATACAAATCAAGTTGAGTACATATTTTGTAGGAGAGAAGGAAATTAGTCACTCACCTAACTGATGTGACTCATATTTGTGCACATTTAGTCCCCGAATTAACCACGTTTCCATGCTTTCTAGCGACTATTAGGGTCATTTATTATCTTTAGTTCCCTATTTTACATATTCTTTAAAGTTTTGTGTCCTTGGTAGGTGAGGATTGCTAGCCTCGCATTTATGGAGCAAAATGGAGCTAAATGGATCGCATCTAATGACCAAGCATCGAAGAGGAGACCAATACTAAAGGCCTAAGCAAATAAATCAAGTGAATTGGGCAATAATGAAGATCCTCGCGACCCTAACTCAATCCCCACATATTGTTAGGCAGTCAAGAATGGAGGAGGAACCCTATCCTAGGATCCGGGCGTCCCGAGCTAAGGACGAGCGTCTAGGCCAAGGATCCGGGCATTCCAAGGCTCAGCTCGAGCGGATTTCCATACAGCCCCGAGCATACTCCAGGCCAGGACGCGAGTGTCTTTGAGGACTTGCTACTCAGCTCGTGCATGTCCTTACGGGACTTGCAAATCATCAAACTTCTCTTAGGGTCTTAATCGTCATCTAAGCCCTTAGTAACCCTAATTATTTTAATTTATTTTAGTATAAATACCCTATTGTACTACCTAGATGGGAAGCATCTCAGAATCAAGTCCTAATCTCCTTCTAATCTCTTAATTTAGTCTTAATCCAAGTTGTAATACACATTTTAATATTAATCACATCTTAATCTTTCCACAATCTCTCAATTGTTCTTAGTTGTAGGTTGGGTAATTAGAAGATTATTTGGGGTTTATTGGAGGGTTGACAACTCTCCATCAATCATCAAGTTTCCTTCTATTATTGTTTGTTTATTATTTGGATCATCTCAAGTTGGTATAATCCCTTTTACCTTTGCTTAATTATTGTTAATTACATTACTTATTCATCATGTTTTGTTTTGTTAATATGAGTGACATCCTTATTAGACTGTTAAACTTGATCATGAGTGAGTAGTCTCTTAGCTAGGGTTAATGGGGAATTAAGGGAATCAATCATGGGATTAGATCTATCGTTAATTTAATATGCTTTCATAATTTAATGCTTGCTTGTTGTGATTTCAACTTATGCACATGTTATGCTTGATGAAATGCTTGAGTGACAATCTTATCACAATTATCTTATCTTTTCAATAAGGCTTGTAAGATATAAGCCAACTCAAGCTTTGTTAGACCATGCATAGAGTTGAATATGAAGAGACTAAGTCGGCTTGTATGTGTTGTAAAGTCTTGATCGACTCGGCTCCGGGACCTAAATCTTCCTAGGAATTGTAAGATATACACTAACTCGATTCCATCACAACAATAAGTTGCTTGCATCTATTTGAGAACATGTTTGTATGATCTATTTTCATGATTCCCTTATGAACCCATGACACCCTAGTGCCCTTAATCATTTGTTTACAAACCCCTTTAATTGCCTTACTTTGCTTTTGTTAATTTACATTCATTTTGTTGATTAGTTTAGATTGCATCTCTTCTGAACCCAAATTTGTGACACCTTATGACATAACTACTTGCAATTGAAATCTTATATCGATACCCGTCCCTTGGGATCCGACCTTTGCTTATCACTTTACTAAGTGTAGTTTGTAAATATATAAATTTTGTTTTGGTTGAAAGCTTTAATGACGAGCAATAACAACAACACCAAAAAATGGCGCCGTTGCCGGGGGCAGTGTTCAATTTTTTTTTTTTCATTAATTGTTTTTAGTTGTGTCTTTCTTTACCTTGAGGAAGAGCATTTCCTAAAGGTACTTCTCACCATTTTCTCTTAAGTTACTTTTCAAGATGGATCTTATAGATTGTTGTGTAGAGGACCATGTGAGTACTACTCTCATCAAAGACCCTTTGCAAGCATTGGAAGCCTTAGAAGCAAGTGAGACCAAAGACAAGCATTGGGTATTGGAAGTAGAACTTCTTGAAGCCGCTCTAGCCAACAAAGAGCTCACCCATGAGCAATCCATGTGGATAAATGACATTCTCAAGGAAGCATTAATATCCCCTAAAGAAGAACAAGCAACCAAAGTCGAATATGTCATGAGGGTGGAATGTTTAATGGAGGTGTAAGATGTCCCTAGTAAACCTTCAAAGGTAGAAAGTGAGGTACAAACTCCAACTCTAAAACCCCTTCCCCCAAATTTGACGTATGCTTACCTTGATGAGTCTAAAACCAAACCCGTGATTGTTAATGAAAAATTTGATAAGGGTCAATTGGAAAGTTTGCTTGATGTGTTAAAATAACATGAGAAAGCTATAGGTTATAGTCTAGATCATCTTAAGGGAATAAGTCCCAACTTTTGCATGCATAGAATTCATCTAGAAGAAGACCATAGGCCTACCATCCAAGGCCAAAGGAGACTAAACCCCCACATGCAAGAAGTTGTAAAAACGGAGGTTATGAAATTACTTGATGCGAGAATCATTTATTCTATATCGGATTCTTTGCGGGTTAGCCCCGTTCAAGTGGTACCTAAGAAAGGAGGTACCACGGTGGTAAAAAATGATAAGAACGAGCTAATACCCACAAGGAAGATCACCGGTTGGCGTATGTGTATCGATTATCGTAAATTGAATTCCGCAATAAGAAAGGATCATTTCCCCTACCATTCATTGACCAAATGCTTGAGAGGTTAGCCTCTAACAAATTCTTTTGCTACCTTGATGGGTACTCGAAATTCTTTCAAATCCCGATACACCCAGATGAACAACACATGACTACTTTCACATGTCCCTACGGTACTTTTGCATATAGGAGAATGCCCTTCGGGCTATGTAATGCTCCCGCTACTTTCTAGCGATGCATGATGTGTGTCTTTTCTGATATTTAAAAACCATAATGGAAGTTTTCATGGATGATTTTAGCGTTTACGGAAAAGACTTTGATTCTTGTTTGCATAACCTTTCTCTTGTATTGCAAAAGTGTGAAGATGTTAGCCTTGTCTTGAATTCGGAAAAGTGTCATTTCATGGTTAATTAAGGTATTGTCTTGGGTCATTTAATCTCGGAAAAGGGCATCGAAGTTGACAAAGCTAAAGTTGAGGTGATAGAGAAACTTCCACTTCCCGTAAATGTTAGAGGAGTGCGGAGCTTTCTCGGTCACGCGGGATTCTATCGCCGTTTTATAAAAGACTTTTCCAAAATCGCGAAACCCCTCACCCAACTTTTGCTTAAGGATGCCCAATTCCAATTCACTAATGAATGTGTTGATGCTTTTGATAGGATCAAGGAAACCCTAATCTCGGCACCAATCATCCAGCCACCAAATTGGGAACTACCATTTGAGATCGTGTGCGATGCAAGTAACTACACCGTTGGAGCGGTTCTTGGCCAATGGGTAGGAAAGGCTTTGCATGCTATATATTACATAAGTAAGACTCTTGATGCCACCCAGTGAACTATGACACCACGGAGAAGGAACTTCTCGCCATTGTCTATGCATTGGACAAATTCCGTTCCTATTTGCTTGGATCAAAAGTGATTGTCTTCTCGGACCACCGTTC
The DNA here is from genome assembly GCF_048544455.1 of Silene latifolia. NCBI lineage: Eukaryota > Viridiplantae > Streptophyta > Magnoliopsida > Caryophyllales > Caryophyllaceae > Silene > Silene latifolia. The sequence goes on from NC_133536.1 coordinate 57,223,386, forward strand.
TCTTAGACATCTCTTGATAAAGAAAGAAGCAAAACCAAGATTATTGTGGTGGATCTTTCTACTTCAATAATTTTATTTGGAAATAAGGGATAAGAAGGGAACCGAAAATGTGGCAGCGGATCACTTGTCGAAAATTCGATTCCATGATAATGAGGGAGAAACACCCATCAATGATTCTTTTCCCGATGATATTTTAGTGGCTATCCATTCACAACTCGAGAAACACACAACACCATGGTTTGCCTATTATGCCAATTACGTTGTGAGGGGAGTCCTTCCCCCAAGCTTGAACTACAATCAAAGAAAGAGATTCTTGTTTGAAGTAAAGAGATACTTTTGGGATGATCCCAATATCTACAATAAATGTAGTGATGGAATTTACCGAAGATGTGTACCCCAATGGGAAGGTCAAGGTGTTTTCGAAGGATGCCATTCATCACCATATGGAGGACATAATGGAGCACGAAGAACAATTGCTAAAGTCCTACAATCGGGCTTCTTTTGGCCTACCATGTTTGAAGATGCTAGAGAATTTGTTCTCCATTGTGATCCTTGCCAAAGAACCGGAAACATTTATTGGAGAAATGAGATGCCACTACAAGGAATATCGGAGGTAGAAATTTTCGATGTTTAGGGAATCGACTACCAAGGACCATTTGTATCATCTCGAGGGAACAAGTATATTCTAGTAGCCGTTGACTATGTGTCGAAATGGGTAGAAGCAATTGCCACCCCAACATATGACGCAAAAACGGTTGCTAAACTCTTCAAGAAAGTGATCTTTCCAAGATTCGGAGTCCCTAGAGCAATTATTAGTGATGGAGGGACACACTTCCATGAAAAGAGGCTCGCATCCCTTTTGACAATGTATGGTGTTCAAGATAGAACCGGGTTGGGATACTATCCTAAAAAAAGTGGTCAAGTGGAAGTTTCTAATAGAGAGATCAAGTAAATTCTAGAGAAGGTTGTTAACAAGACTCGTAAGGATTGGAGCATGAAGCTTGATGACACTCTTTGGGCTTATAGGATAGCCTATAATACACCCATAAAAGCCTCTTCTTACAAGCTAGTCTACGGAAAGACATGTCATTTGCCAATTGAGTTGAAGTACAAAGCCTTTTGGGCAATCAAAGCTATCAACCTTGATCTTAAGCTAAGTGGAGAGAAGAGGATCTTGCAAATTCAAGAGTTGTAGGAATTCCGACTACACTCTTTCGAGAATGAAAAGATCTACATGAAAGAACAAAAATGTTTCATGACAAGACGATTAAGAAAAAAGCCGTACACAAAAGAGACAAATTCCTTCTATTCAACTCCCGATATCGACTTTTTTCCGGGAAGTTAAATTCGAGATGGATGGGTCCCTTTGTGATCACCGAAGTGGGAAAGTATGGAGACTTTGAAATAAAGTCGAAGGATGGAATTAAATTCAAGGTGAACGGTCAAAGATTGAAACCTTACAATGAAGGAGCATTCATAGGAGAAGAAGAGGTCATCCGCCTCAAGCCTCTCCCACCATGACGAAACCATCAAATGAGAGAGAGTTTGGTGGAGTCCTCTCTAAACCACCACTTGTAAATATACTAACCCTTCTTACTTGTATTTTAAATTCATTACATTTGCACTTTACTTTCTTATAGCATGATTTTGGCATGAGAGTTGGTGAGGGAGTGCTACTAATCTTGTATGATGAGTGAAGGATATGACGATTGAAGTGTGGGGAAGGACCTTTGTCAATTCATGAAAGAAGGAAAAATAAGAGCAAAAAAAGGAGGATCCCCACGGGCTAGGGTCGGCTCATGGGAGCTGTGAAGAAACTGGATCAAGAATTCTGCACTGTTATAAATCCGGGCGTCCTATTGTTAGGACGGGCATCTCAGGAGTTATGACGGGCGTACTGACAGCAATCCGCGCGTCCCTGACTACTTTGCCAAATAAATTTTCCCTGGAAAAGAATCTGTGCGGACTAACAAAAGGACCCACGTCCCCGCTATCCCTTCAGATGAAGATTTTCTCGTTGTTTCAAAATCCCGACGTCTTGAAATTTGGCCGGGCATCCCAAGATCCAAGACGGGCGAGCCGACTCCTATCCGCGCGTCCCTACCTGCTCGTATAATTTTTCTAAAGGAAGGGAAACGCTCTTCCCGATACTCAACGCGCGCGTCTCCCTCCCGTGCCACTCTTCTATTTTTGGAAACAAACCTTTCTTTCCACCACACACATTAAGACACATCATCCTTTCCTCCTCAAAAAAACAAAGAATCCTCTCTCAAACACTTAAAACACCCAATTGCATCTTTAAATAAAAATACCCAAAACCTAGGGTTTGAAAGGATCTAAAATACAAAGATTAATCTTCCATCTTAGACAAGCAAAGCTCTTGATCTACATTCAAGATGAGGACAAGGGGATCCTTACCAAGAGAAAAGAGAAGACCAAGGGTCATAGGGAGCTCTTCAACCTCTCATCTCAACACATTGAGAAGGGAAAACAAATAAATCATTGATCTTTCAAAGTTAAATGAGTTATCAAACATCGAGTTTGTTAATGATGCTCAGTGAATCATCTTCCACCGTCTCTTAGGTAAGTATATTTTCCTAACAAAATTCGCTTGCAATGAGACATTAAGGAAATTAGGGATATACCACCAAACCGAGACACTTTTCGAACTATTCGGTATTTCGACATTGTTCCACATGCATGAGCCTACATATCAACCATTAGTTCTTGAATTCCTAAGTTTCCTAAAAATCTCCACCCTAAACAAGATGATTTGTGTTGAATTCCGACTTGAGAACACAACAAGAATGGTGACCCTTGTAGAATTTGCGTATGTATTAGGACTTGATGTATCTCCTACTCGTTCCTCAAAACCCCGAAACGATATTGTAGCACCGCTTTGGCGAGCATGGACGGGTCGTGATTTGTCCAAAATCAAAGATTGTTCGGCCTCTTTTATCCAAAATCCTTTCATCCGGCTTACCTATCGGTTCATAGTAAGCACTCTATTTGCTCGTCGCGATCCCGCAATTGTAAACGAACTCGACCTCAGCTTTATGGAATCCTACTTGAAGATACAAGGAAAGAGTGGCTATAATTTCAATGCCCCATTGGTACTCATTGAGAGGTGGGCGCGATTTCGGAAAGGAGTGATAGTGGAATGATTCACATTGTCAAGAGTGGGTTAGTGACTAGACTTACCAAGTTCTTTAACCCAAATTTCAACAACAACAACAACACATATGTACCTCTTCCGGGTACTACCAATATCAAAGAAACGCTAATCTTCCAACATCACCATTGGATTGCCTATAAGGGCTATGAACGAAAAATGAAGTGGCTGACTAAGGGAAGCACCCCTCTTTTTCTTCCAATGGAAGGTCTATCAAGAGTTTCACCTAGAAGGGGTTCCCTTTCCCGAGTGCCATCCTATCTTATGCCCAATAATTCAGACAAGCAAACCAAGCCCCACCTCGCACTCAACAACAATAAAGTGGGCCCCAAGTAAACGGTCAAGAAACGATTGCTATCCCACCATACCCCTTTCCATATCAACCCTACAATCATCCAAACCCACTCATCCTTCCTCGAGATGGTTTTGCAATGGGTCTACTCCAAGCTTTACACCGCCAACAATATCACGATAGAGTGGACAACTATTATGCTCTTTATCCTCAATTCCACCGGATGGCCCATCAAGGGCACATTAACGAAGAGGGAATGGTTCCCTCTTGGACTCAAATAGAAATTCTCTTTCCAAATTCGGAGCATGCAAATGGTGGAGCACTTGGCAATGGAGATGGAGAAGGAGCAGGGTCAAATGGTGGCAACACGGTGGAGGTCAATAGTTATGGTGATGAATTCATGGATTTCTACGAAAGTGATGAATCAAGAACACATTGGGATGACGATCTTGGAGGAGAGGATGACAACTAGTGAAGATGATAAATATTTTATTCCCATTTGCAAAATCCAAAATGACAAATTAGAATTCATGCAATGCATTCTTGCCTTGTGCATTAACTTTCCCTCTTTTTGCACTAGCAATAGTGCTTTGTTCGGTTTCGGGAAGTTCACTCACAAGGGATGCGAGTGAATTAAAATTTGCTCTCCAACTAATCTAAAGTATGCATCTTATAGGATAGATTAGATTGCATCACTTGTTATATATTTCATAAAGTTTGCATACTACTTTAGAAATCATGCATTTTCATATAGATTGTATTGCATAATTTCCTATCGTATTGAGAATTGAGGACAATGCCCATACTAGTATAGGGATGGTAATTTCTTACCTAGCATTCAAAAATCGAAAAAATGATAAAAATTGAAAAATTCTCAAAAATCAAAAAAACATGTTCATTCCTTTGTAGTGTAGAATAGTACATGTTGTATATATTTGTCTTTGTTGGTCACTCTTATCACATTGGACCAACTACGCCACATTCGAGGCATGAAAGAAATATAAGACCGCATGGTATGTGATGCCCGTCGTTGTGTGCACCAAAGATAATATTTATAATCCAAACTACTACTATAGATAGTGGCAGTCAGGGTCGAACCACAGGGAGGCGATGCAATCAAAAGTTGTTCTATTTTAGTCTTTAAGGTAACAAGTGTGGGGGTTTTGATTTGATTTGGTCTATAGCTAAAGGCAATAAAAGACAATAAACTAAATAAACGGATGAAATAAAGTATTAAAAGGGTGCTAAGATGGTCGGTTCACTATACTTTCGGCGGCAGTATACTAGGTAGGCCTAAAACAAACACGTGAGACGGGAAAATAAGAAGTCCTCTCGGTCCATTCTTACATGTAGCATCTTTCGATCTCGCTACAGGTCCCTAATATCACTAATACTAACTTTCGTCCTGAAAAGTGATTTATAAGTCTAAATTAAGTCATATTTCGATCTCTTTAATCTAGTCATCTTAATTAGGTAGGCTATTTCCCTTCCCTATCTTTCGATCTTTATTGGGTCGGTCAATTCCTAGGCATTCAACTAGTCGCGTGCACTCGATTCGTCAAACATGGCAATTAAATTAATTAAAACGAAGCAAATACTCACGTGGCCTGTCGATCGACCAGGGTGTGTGGTCGATCGACCAGGGTGTGTGGTCGATCGACCATGGCGCGATTAGGTCTTCCTATACTAATGCCGCCTATGCTACAGATTCCCATACATCCTAGCACAAGGGGTTTAGCTGCTCATACTGGAAATAATAAAAACAATAAACTTAACAATTAAAACATTCGAATTCATGATTAAATTGATTAAACGAACAATTAACATAAAACAATAAATTTGGTTTCGGGGGATCTAACCTAACAATTCTATACTATGAATGAAAGCAAATGAACTGAATTTTAAAACAGATGAATACCGTGTAGAGGATTTGCAGAAGAAAGATCAAAACCGAATGCGAAACGAAACTTTATTAACGGAAATAACCTAAATTAATGTGTATTGAATTGTATCTCAGAATTGTATGATGAAAAACTAGATGATTCTCTTGAATAACCTAGGTTACGTTATATAGAAAAATACGTAACACTTATTCCTTAACCTAATATACAGTGGGCTTCTTAATTCTCGATCTTTTTATTTGCGTCAGATTAGCTGCTTGGTCGATCGACCATGAAAGGCGGTCGATCGACTGCTCTTCACTAAACAGTAGCTACTGGAACTCGTGGGTTGGTCGATTGACTAAGGGCAGCAGTCGATCGACTGAAGTAGCTGATACTTGAATTCTGAATTCTCGTGGATTTGTCTTCCGGGCCTCAAGATGCGCACCAAGCTTGTTCCTTGAGTAAATACTTCACGTCAAATGCAATGCAATGTACTCGGGGACGGATTCGGCTCGATTTCTACTCATTTCCGCATAAATCTGCAATATTACATAAAAATACGAAAGTAGACGAAATGGGGCAAATAGTAGCATAAAACTACACAATTGAGCTCTGAAATGCGTGTAAAATGAGGTGTAAAACATCATATAAATGACACGCATCAAACTTCCCCAAACCAAACCCTTGCTTGTCCCCAAGCAAGAACTAGACTCGATCCTAAAACCTAATGGAACGAGTTCAATCTCAGAGCGAAATGCAACCGAGTAGCCTAAACCGATTTAATGCAATAACTAACAATCAACTAGTAATATGAATCGTGCAAACGAGTTATGAAGTCGTTAAAAACCTGCTGAACCGTCAACTATAGAGACTTATCAATTCGGACTCTCACGGATCACTCAAATTACTCAAATAAGCACAAGGTGAATATATGTAAAGATAGAACGAATTCATTTTGTAGTGACGCTCACCTAACTACGACCTATTAGAATATGCCTGCAATATAATATGAAAATAATCTCTACAACCATACAGATGCATTCCAACCAAACAAATGACCATGACACATGCCGAGGCAAATATGGATATGTGAGGTAATGGGTAAGAAGAGGCAAAACAATTATGGGAATGTGGAGGTATATGTGATCAAGCTAGTACCTAAACAGAGCCATATAACAATATCCAACTTCTTGCTCATAATCAACAATAAAGCCGGTGCTAATTAGAAGCACAAATCTCGCAATCTCCATAATTAATCAACTCCCCATAAGATATAAATGCAACATGGGAGCAAAAATCGCCATAAAATAAAGACTTTAAATCATGCGAATTGATTTTTTTCTTTTCTCTTTCTCGGACATCAGTCGATCGACCAATGAGGCTAGTCGATCGACCGTCCTCTACAGTACACATGCGTTTCTTTTTCTTTTTCGAATCATTTTTTCTTCTTTTTTTTTTCTTTTTTCAATTCTATATTTTTTTTCTCTCCTTCATTCCTTTTTCATCTTCCCAATCATCATCTCAAAATGAGCAAATGCCACCAAAAACGTAGTAACAATCCCAAGAACATAAACTACTAGCTTGACAAGGGCAGGCTAAGTGTAGGATGTAGTAACGGGATAAAAAGGCTATTTTTGGCAGTGTGGGGCTTATGGGCAAAAAGAACAAAGGATACCTCTTCCACATGTGTCAACAAACCACGAACCGAATGCATACAGGTATTAAGGAGATTAAGTTCATAATTATGCAAATTGATGTAACATGTCTCATAAAGAGTAACACTCACATTCCTAGATGAACCGGTCATGAATGACACCAGTTATAAACTCTAAATCTCAGAAATTTGATGTAGCTTGCCAAAAATCAAAGTCAAGTCTCAAGTCCAGCAAGATAAATTAACGAAAACTCGTAGACTATGCATATATGATTCTACTAATAACATGTCAATTAAGCAAGGATTAGGCATAAACAGCTGAAAATGCAATGTCATCAGTGAAATACTACTGTTCCGACTCAACCTATATGCTAAAATAAACGTGCATTTTATTGAAATTTTTGAAGTTTTTCAATTTTTTTGAATTTTTATATATATGAGGGGAAATAAAAACAATGCAAGACAAAAACTAAACGTGAATGCAAAACAGAATGAATGCAACGCAAAACCCTTCCCCAAACCAAATCACACAATGTCCCCATTGTGCAAAATCATGTAGTGAAATAAAAGGAAAACGGGAATTTGCGTTAAATTAACTAAAAAGACATGAAGTTAAACCCGGAAACTCACAAGACTTTAAGCGCAAAAGGAAAAGGAAACCTTCCAAAACCAGCGTGAGCTAGGAGGTTTCAGTAGCCAGGAGTGCTACCATAGGTACCTGAAAAGACAAACAATACCACGCGTAAAACGAGAAAACAATATTGGGACAGTAAAATTATGTGCAAAGTTAAGAAAATGGAAGAAATCAGAAATAAATCAGCGAATAAAGTGGAGAGAAAACTCCCTCAATTCCGCAAAACGACCCAACACAGCAGGGGAAAGGTTGTGAATAGGTACAGCAGCGACAGTGGTCGATCGACCACATCCCTCAGTCGATCGAACAGGGTGAACAGGAACAGAACCTCCTGGAAATCGCAGCTCAGTCGATCGACCATACTGGCCAGTCGATCGACTGAGAAAACTTGCTGTAAGTTCTGATTTCTTCGAATTAACTCAATAAATTGAGCTATCAAGGTCTAAGAACCTGCAAATACACATAATAACGCGCCCAAAATTGCGCAAAACCCAAAGTGACACTCTAAAGGTCTTAAAATCCTAAACAAACTTATTAAAATGCGAAGTCTCGCGCACACGAAAAACGATAAATAGAGTTTAATGAAAGAAATAAAATGTTTGTAAAGTCTTTGATCAACTAGTAGTTGATCAAGAACGGCCACGGAATGGCCCACTTGGTCGGCTTCTGGCTACAGGAAGTAGCCTCAATAGTGCTCATCTCCTCAACTGCACTCTTCTCAACTCCAACATCCGCGGAGCTCAACGGATCAACGGTTTCAGCATCTTCCCAAGCAATGACCTCTTTTGGCTCATCAAAGTCCAAGTCGGATTCCCTCACTTTAACTGGCTCATCTTCAAGCTCCTAATCAGTGCCATAGCTAAGACATCCTAAGCCGCCTCTTGAAACGACTGGCTCCCTCACAACTGGAGCAACATGCGGCTCTTCCTTCCCCAAACCAGCTCCTGCAATGTCTAAAAAAGAAGAATCGCCCTCCACTTTGCTCCCAATCTGGGGCGGAGGTGTTATAATAGGAATAGGTGTAAAGACAGGCATATCAGAAAGCACGGAATAAGATTTCTTTTCAGAAACCGTATTACAAGTGACAGGCCACATGGGGTCTTTCTTCTTAGCTGTCTGGGCAAAGACAATGGATTGCTTTCCTACTTTGAAGGTCAAAGTCCCCGAACCAACATCAATAACTGCACTAGCAGTGTGCAGAAATGGTCTACCCAATATGATAGGAATGTGAGCATCCTCGGGCATATCTAGTACAACGAAGTCAACAGGGAAGAAAAACTTTCCTATTTGCACAGGAATGTCCTCTAAGACTCCTATGGGCTGGACCGCAGTTCGATCAGCCATCTGTACTGTCATGTTGGTAACTGCAAACCTAGTCAATTTCAGCTTTCTAGCAAGACTCAAGGGCATTACACTAATACTGGCTCCTAGATCACATAAGGCCTTCTCAATAGTAAAGGTGCCAATACTACATGGGACTGGAAAGCTAACTTGGTCTTCTAGCTTATGGGGTGCAATGTGGGTCAAATAGGAACATGATTCCTCAGTTAGTGCGACAGTGTGCACAGTTTCAAGTGACTTCTTTTTAGTTAAAAGTTGCTTCATAAATTTAATGTAAGCAGGCAATTGATTAACTAACTCGAGAAAAGGAACTTGTACGTTTAAGCTACGAATAACATTTTCAAATTTATTAAACGATACCTATTCCTTTGTCGGCACCAATCTCTCTGGGTAAGGGGCTGTAAGAAGCAACTTAGCCCTCTACTCTAAATCTCTCATGCCGGCATCAGTGGATTTAGGCTGAAAATCCACTACCTTCTCTTTGTTGAAGCTTGAACCCTCTTCAGACCGTCTCAAAAATGAACCATTAATCGTCGTCGGGTCATATTTCGGAATCGGGACTGACCCATCAGCATTCGGGTCTTGCCTCAATATTTTCGGAGTAGTCGTACCGCGAAACAAGTGATCCCTCAAGTTATTTGGCATTGGAGGACGAAAAGACTCACCATCAGCAGCGTTGGCAGTCGATCGACCAGGTTGCTCAGTCGATCGACTGGCTTCTACAGGAACAGTAGCTGCTGTATGTCGCGGACTGGTCGATCGACCGGGTATGTCAGTCGATCGACCGACATACCTGTTGATCGTCTTTTTCTTGTTATTATTCGTTTCAGCTTTCTTCTTACTCGGTTCCGCCTCATCTTTTTCAGTGATGTCCTCAACCATAGCGGGTCCATCAAGGGTAGACCCACTCCTCAAAGTAATGGCATTAAGGGTCTCCTTTTGATCAGTTTTCGTCGGTAAATGTCCCGGAGCTCGAGTTGTATTCTTGCTTGCCAATTGAGCAATTTGGCTCTCTAACATCTTCATCCCGGCCTCTCTAGCTTGGGACTCTTTCAGCAACAAGTTTTTCAATTCGGCAAATTCGGAACCTTGGGACTGCTGCTGCTGCTGTGGAGGTGGAGTTGGATTCAGGACATTTTGGCTACTCCACCTCAAGTTCGGATGGACATTCGGCTCATAGTAAGTGTTTGTCTGCCTATAGTGTTGAAAGGCAGCACAAGACTCGAAGGGATTAGGACAGTTGTCTGAAACATGTCCCTCAGCTCCACATCTTTTACAGACGAAAGGACCGTCTGAATAAGCATTCACATGATAGATCCCTCCTTTTGAAGCTCCTCCCAACTCATACTTATCAAACCACGCCGTGAGAGCTTCTAATGCAGCTACAGAAGGGGATTCAGCACTTCTCTTTTGATTTCCCCTGGAATTTCCATACTCAGCTTTGTGGGTGGCCAAATCATCAATAATTTTCCACCCCTTAGTATCTCCCACATTGTCCTGGAATCTGCCACTAGCTGCCGCATCCAGGATAGCCCTCTGATCGTCATAAAGCCCATTATAGAATTGGTTGCATAGACTCCATTTTTTGAACCCATTGTACGGAATGGTTCGCACCAGCTTTTTGAAACGGACCCACGCCTCATGAAAGTTCTCATTAGGACCCTGTTTAAAACTCGTGATCTGAGCTCTAATGGCATTCGTCTTCGAGGCAGAGAAATACTTCTTGTAGAATGCTAGGGCTAAAGAATTCCAGTCAGTGATCCCATTAGCAGCTCGATCCAGGTCTCTGTACCACTCCCTCGCAGCATCACGAAGAGAGAATATAAACATAGTCACCTTCACCTGGTCCTGGGTCACACCGGTTGGTGGGGGTATGGAACAGTAATAATCAATGAATGTCTCCATATGCTTGGCTGCATCTTCATTTGCAGCTCCCCCGAATTGGTTTCTCTCTACCAAGTTAATATAAGAAGGCTTCGGCTCAAATTTTTTGTCCTCCCCTGGTAATGCGAATCCTTTATAAAGATTCGCATTTGTCGGCCTCGAGTGATGGCTATACTCGCTTCTTCAGCCATGACTGGAAAATCTGGAGATGTGACGGTCTCGACTGAAGAAGTGGAAACAGGAGATAAAGGTGGATCCTCCTCGAACAGCTCGTTCTCGTAAAAACTAGAATGAGAACCAGGCTCTTCCTCTGACTGTTGTTCTTGAAACAATCTCCTCTTCACGCGCAAAGTTCTCTCAATCTCAGGATTGAATGGTTGTAATTCACCACCCTGTGACATGCGCATAAGAAGAAACTACAAGATGAATATGAGAAAAGTTTAAGGAACAGATGTCCCTTAAACTACAAGAAAGACTAAAAATAAAAACAACTAAAAATTTTAAACAATTGCCTCCCCGGCAACGGCGCCAAAATTTGATGCCCATCGTTGTGTGCACCAAAGATAATATTTATAATCCAAACTACTACTATAGCTAGTGGCAGTCAGGGTCGAACCACAGGGAGGCGATACAATCAAAAGTTGTTCTATTTTAGTCTTTAAGGTAACAAGTGTGGGGGGTTTTGATTTGATTTGGTCTATAACTAAAGGCAATAAAAGACAATAAACTAAATAAACGGATGAAATAAAGTATTAAAAGGGTGCTAAGATGGTCGGTTCACTATACTTTCGGCGGCAGTATACTAGGTAGGCCTAAAACAAACACGTGAGACGGGAAAATAAGAAGTCCTCTCGGTCCATTCTTACAGGTAGCATCTTTCGATCTCGCTACAGGTCCCTAATATCACTAATACTAACTTTCGTCCTGAAAAGTGATTTATAAGTCTAAATTAAGTCATCTTTCGATCTCTTTAATCTACTCGTCTTAATTAGGTAGGCTATTTCCTTTCCCTATCTTTCGATCTTTATTGGGTCGGTCAATTCCTAGGCATTCAACTAGTCGCGTGCACTCGATTCGTCAAACATGGCAATTAAATTAATTAAAACGAAGCAAATACTCACGTGGCCAGTCGATCGACCAGGGTGTGCGATCGATCGACCATGGCGCGATTAGGTCTTCCTATACTAATGCCGCCTATGCTACAGATTCCCTACATCCTAGCACAAGGGGTTTAGCTACTCATACTGAAAATAATAACAACAATAAACTTAACAATTAAAACATTCGAATTCATGATTAAATTGATTAAACGAACAATTAACATAAAACACTAAATTTGGTTCGGGAGATCTAACCTAGCAATTCTATACTATGAATGAAAGCAAACGAACTGAATATTAAAACAGATAAATACCGTGTTGAGGATTTGCAGAAGAAAGATCAAAACCGAATGCGAAACGAAACTTTATTAACGGAAATAACCTAAATTAATGTGTATTGAATTGTATCTCAGAACTGTATGATGAAAAACTAGATGATTCTCTTGAATAACCTAGGTTACGTTATATAGAAAAATACGTAACACTTATTCCTTAACCTAATATACAGTGGGCTTCTTAATTCTCGATCTTTTTATTTGCGTCAGATTTGCGGCTTGGTCGATCGACCATGAAAGGCAGTCGATCGACTGCTCTACGCTAAACAGTAGCTACTGGAACTCGTGGGTTGGTCGATCCACTACTACAAATTTAGGCAACTACAACGCCCCTTTAACAACGATTATTCACGAAAATCACAATAGACGTTGTAGAATGTATGGCGCGAATTTTACTAAAATAAATTACAACGGGTATGGTTATAAAAACCGTTGTTATTAGTTTTAACAACGGGTCACCCATGCACAACCGTTGTTAATAATTTGGCGCAAAATTGGCGCAAATTTAGTGAAAAGTAATCACAACGGTTATTTTTGAAACCCGTTGTTACAACTTATTTAACAACGGGTGTTTTTTATAACCGTTGTCAAAACATATTTCACAACGGTTGTTGTTTAATAACCGTTGTCAATACTTCCCATACTATAAACCACACAAACACAAGTCTTCTGACCACAAAACACAAACCTTAATACACAAACACAAACCAAAGCAATGACCAAACACAAACACAAAACACACACTTTCTCATCGTCTCTTTCTCTCTTTCTCATCGTCGCTTTATCTTCTCGCCGTCACCGTTGATTTCATCCTCTCTTTACGTACGTTCTGAATTATCAGGTTTGTTAATTATTTCATTTCCATCTTCATTTCCATGTATGTGTTTCTAATTATTTCATTTCCATCTTATTTGGCGTCCTTGACGGATCGAGCATGTTTTAGCAAAGTTAGTTGAGATAATGCAATGTATTTATACTAATGTGTGGGTTGAGTTGTTTTTTAATTAATATATATGTTAGGAAGTTGTGCCATATATGTTAGGAAGTTGTGCCATAATCAGATCTTGATGATGACTGATAGATCTATGGAGTTGAAAAAATGGAAGCAAATCAAACAAGCATAACTCAACACTTTCAAAATGATCATTTCATTTAATTTTAAACCAAATACATTACAGCAATTATCAGAAATCAAAAGATGTATAATAAGCCGGAACAACCCCGGTTAGGCGTAAAAAGCGCTTCTCAACCTGCCACCAATCACGCCACTCTGGTATACCGCTAACTTCCGGGTCATTGGCTTCATATTTTGCAATAACAGATTGAATATATGCAAGGACACGACTTGCATGTGGAGATAAGGTTGGAAGAGTACAACTCAACATATCTCTGGCTGCAGCCAAGTTGCGAGTAACAGGCCGACGAGGGTATGAAGATGATGATGATGATGAGGCTTTGTTGACAAGCGGACTCGCTTCACGCCTCTTAATCCAATAATTCCGTTGATGTTCAAGGGATGCTTTGATTAATGGGTGTTGATCGCGGAAGCCGGCGAGAACCTTACCATCATCTTCAATCGTTTGTGTAAGCCATTCTTCGTTGTTGATAAAATTAGGGTTCATTGCCATGTTGTTTCAATTAATGAATGTTAGTAAAGGATGCTTTAATATATGTTGGTAAAGGATGCTTTAATATATGTTAGGTAAAGGATGCTTTAATATTTATAGCTAGTAATATTTAATTTAATTTTTTTTTTATTTTTTAAGAACAAACAACAACGGTTATTTAAGAACAACCCGTTGTCGTTATATATAACAACGGTTTTGTATATTAAAACCCGTTGTTATAACTTTCCCCCCAAAATTGAGTCACACTTTACACAACGGGTTTTTATATTTAAAACCGTTGTTAATAGTTTTAACAACGGTTTCCGTAAGAAAACTAACCGTTGTTAAAACCTTCTACAACGGACGCTTTAACAACGACCGCTTTTTTATTTAACAACGGTTTTTGACCGTTGTTATAGCCTGTATCTGTAGTAGTGATCGACTAAGCGCAGCGGTCGATCGACTGATGTAGCTGATACTTGACTTCTGAATTCTCGTGGAATTGTCTTCCGGGCCTCAAGATGCGCACCAAGCTCGTTCCTTGAGTAAATACTTCACGTCAAATGCAATGCAATGTACTCGGGGACGGATTCGGCTCGATTTCTACTCATTTCCGCATAAATCTGCAATATTATATAAAAATACGAAAGTAGACGAAATGGGGCAAATAGTAGCATAAAACTACACAATTGAGTTCTGAAATGCGTGTAAAATGAGGTGTAAAACATCATATAAATTACACGCATCAGTATGATCTTTCCAAATCTCCTTCCTCCTTTTATATGTTAATGACAATGTGGCTTTATTTTGGTTGATGCGGTACAAACCAATGTGTTGTCAAGAGCTTGCATTTAGTTTATATGGCATACTAGTTGATAAAAGCATTTACATTAGGTTGAATGCTAGTTGCATCATGGCATGTAGTTGCATTCTAGGAAAATTTTGTGAAAACATCTATTTGGAAAGCTTTATAAGTGTATATAAGGCCCTTGTAGATAATTTTTATTTTTGAGACTTTCCTTATTAGAATATTTTCAAAACACCCTAGGATGTGTCATGCTAGTATCCTTTGACCCACGGACTAAGACCTAGTCAAAAGTTCCTTGTGGTGTGAAAACTCCTTGGCTACCGTTTGTTCCAAGGTGACCCTTGAAACCATGCAACCATCTTCCACTTCTATCATATATTTCACAAAAATGGAAATGGGCACAAAATTCTCAATTTGAGTTCAAGCATCAAAATGAAAATCACAAATTGCACAAATTGCATCAAAGAAAAGAGGAGTACAAAAATGAGAACTCCTATGCTTAAATAAAAGCACCCTCATTACAAATTAGAGTGACTTTGAAAATGTTCAAACAACAAAGAAATGGCAATAAATTATTCTCAAAATGTCAAAATTCCACAATGATTTGGGGGAATAACAAATCAAAAGCAAACTACCCTTATGAAACTCAGAATCATATTGATCACTTTATCCACTGATTCCACTTTTGTGCATGGTGGAGAGGGGACGACCCTTCTACTTGTCTAGGCAAGAAGGGGAATTCTGCGATCCTACAGTGTTTCTAACACCATAGGGAGTCTACTCTTGACAAAAGCATTTCGCAATTGTGGACAAACGTACCCTAGCTTGACGCAACTTGGAGGTGATTTGTTGGTATCCTCCTAGTCTTAGTGATGGTGAGATTGTCGTCAGGTCTCCCAATCAAACACATTTATAATTCTTAACAAACAACTAGTTAGTGGTTAAGTCGAGGTCGATCCACGGGACAGTGTGCTTTGGGTTCTAAGTCTATTTATATCAATTTATGCTAGTGTCACAAGTTGTTTGGGTTTGTAGTTGTGTTCTAGACTAATGAAAACAATAAAGTAAATAAAGGTGTAAGAAAGTATTAAAGAGTACTAGGATATCATGGGGTCATAAGGGATTCATGGTGTTGATCATACAAACATGTTTACAAATTTGCAGGCAATTAATGTTGTGGTGGAACCGAGTTGGTTTATGTCTTACGGTTCATAGGAAGAGTTGGGTCCCGGAGCCGAATCGATAAGATTGTACAACACCTACAAGTCGACTTAGTTTCCTCCTATTCACTTCTATGCATGGTCTACCAGGACTCGAGTTGGTTTATATCTTACAAGTCTTATTGAATAGATAAGAGATGGGTAAAATGCAAGGATTCATAAGCTTGGCATTTCATCAAACATAACATGTGCATAGGTTGACATCACAACAAGCAAGCAAATTAATTATGAAAACATATTAGATTAAGTATGTATCTACCCCCATGTTGTATTTTCCTTAATTTCCCACTAATCCTAGTTGAGAAACTACTCGCTTATTATCATGGTAAACATGTCATCAATGGTGTCAATCATCACAACAAGTATAAACATGATAAGAGAATGAGGAAATAAACAATAAAGAGTAAAGAGTAAAGGAATTTTACCAAACTTGAGATGATCCAAATAATAAAGCAAATAATAAAAGAAGGGAACTTGATTGATTGATGAAGAGTTTTCAATTCTCCAATAATAACCCAATAATCTTAAATTACCCCATAATGATAAAATTGAATAATGATTAAGGAAAGATTAATGTGTGATTTGTGGAAAGATTCAAGAGTAATCTATTCTAATCTACTCCTACTCTAATCTAAGAGATCTTTCTACTATGGGAACTTAATTGTGCTTGATTATTACAAATGGGGTATTTATAATAGTGCATTACTAGGTTAAGTAAGGATAAATTGGTAAATAACAATGCTAAGTTCTAAAGTGGAAAAATGCAAGTCTTTCAAGGAGATGAGCATATCGCGCTAGTGTCGTCACTATCCGCTCGGACCAAGGAGGGAGACGCTCGGATTGTGAGGTGAGGAGACAAGCGTCTTCTGCTCAGGACGCTCGGATCATGAGAGGGGGAGACGAGCGTCGTCTGCTCGGGACGCTCGGATTGTTGCTCATAATGGTCCTTGCTTTTCCTCCTTTTGCATGCTCCTTATTCTTGTGTTGTCGGTCTTCGTTCTTGCCTCCTCTTTCACCCAAGTTCACCCATTATCATTAATAAGCTTTCAAGTATGCACGGGAGACGGGAATTTCCGCCTAATTGTCTTCTTTCCTACAAAACATACGAAATGCACTAGGAAAGCAAAATAGAAAGCATTTGACGGATAAAATGGCTATGGAATGTTATATTAATAGGCAAAATAGGTTCAATTAGGGGACTAAATGTGCACAATTAAGGGTCACATCACTTAGTAACTTGAACAAACCATATCTATAATGGAGTGTGCAACCTTATATTGCTTCCCTTTTAGATAATATCCGCCACTTAGATGAGGAAAGTGGCTATTCCTTTTTTTAGATGCATCCATTACTTGTTTTGTGTGCTTAATGCTTGGATGTATCGCCATTTTGGCAAGCCCCATCTTACCTAACAAGAAGGTATCCTACCTCATGGATGTCTTGTTGTGAGTAGAAGGGGCGGAGTGAGACTCGCTAATTTACTCACATCGGCTATATTAGTAGGCTAGTTTAAATAAAGGTCAATGTTATAGTCACCTCTTTACTTGGGAGGAGCAAAGGTTCGGTTTCGAGATGTTTGATGTGACTCATATTTGTGCACATTTAGTCCCCGAATTAACCTCGTCCCCATGCTTTCTAGCGACTATTAGGGTCATTTCTTTTCTTTAGTTCCCTATTTTGCATATTCTTTGAGGTTTTGTGTCCTTGGTAGGAGAGGATTGCTAGCCTCGCATTTATGGCGCAAAATGGAGCTCAATGGATTGCATCTAATGACCAAGCATCAAAGAGGAGACCAATACTAAAGGCCTAAGCAAATAAATCAAGTGCATTGGGAAATGATGAAGATCCCCGCGATCCTAAGTCAATCCCCACGGATTGCTAGGCAGTCAATAATGGAGGAGGAACCTTGTCCCAGGATCTGGGCGTCCGATCCCGAGCTCAGGACGAGCATCTAGGCCCAGGATACGGGCGTCCCAAGGCTCAGCTCGAGCTGATTTCCTTACAGTCTCGTGCATACTCCAGGCCATGACGCGCGTGTCCCTGAGGACTTGCTACTCAGCTCGCGCGTGTCCCTACAAGGCCTTGCAAATCGTCAAACTTCTCTTAGGGACTTAATCATTATTTATGCCCTTAGTAACCCTAATTCTTGTAATTAATTTTAGTATAAATACCCTATTGTACTACCTAGATGGGAAGTATCTTAGAATCAAGTCCTAATCTCCTTCTAATCTCTTAATTTAGTCTTAATCTAAGTTGTAATACACATTTCAATATTAATCACATCTTAATCTTTCCTTAATCTTTCAATAAGTTGCTTGCATTTATTTAAGAACATGTTTGTATGATCTATTTCCATGATTCATTTAGGAACCCATGACACCCTAGTGCCCTTAATCAATTGTTTACAAACCCCTTTAATTGCTTTACTTTGTTTTTGTTAATTTACATTCTGGTGGAGCGGGTCGTTGTTCACTCCATCAAACACATTTATATTCTCAACAAACAACTAGTTAAAGGTTAAGTCGAGGACGATCCATGGGACGGGGGCACTCAAATTGTTTAATCTAATTATGGTCGCACTTAGGGTTGTCACAATTGATTGGAATTGATTGATTCTAAACTAATGAAAGCAATGGAATGTAAACAAGCAATAAAACAAAATGATTAAAAGTGCTAGGATGTCATGGTTTCATAGGGGATTCATGGTGGTGATCATACAAACATGTTTCCATAGTTGCAAGCAATTAATGTTGTAGAGGAACCGAGTTAGTTTATGTCTTACGGTTCATAGGAAGGTTTGGGTCCCGAAGCCGAGTCATCTAGACTTTACAACACCTACATGTTGACTTACTTTCTTCCTATTCACTTCTATGCATGGTCTAACAAAACACGAGTTGGTTTTTATCTTACAAGTTTTGTTGAATAGATAAGAGATGGGTAAAAAATGCAAGGTTTCATAGTCCATCATTTCAGCAAACATAACATGTGCATAGGTTGACATTACAACAAGCAAGCAATCATAAGATAACATATTAGCTTAAGTATGGATCTATCCCCATGTTATAGTTCCCCTAATCCCCCACTAATCCTAGCTAAGACACTACTCACTACTCATCATGATTATTATGCTAGAAATGGTGTCAAACATCACAACACAAGTTAACATGATGATTAAGCAAGATAACAAACAAGAGATTAACATGTAAATAAAGAGGGATTAAGAGTGTTACCAACTTCGACAGTAAAGATGAATATAAATAAAGAATAATCCTTAAATAAAAATGAAGACTTGTCACTTAATCTTCAAATACATACCCAAGAGATCCAAATGTAAACAACTTGAATTGAACAAAGGAAATGGAAGAACAATAGAAGAAACCCTTTGATTAATGGTGGAGAGTTGTCAATTCCCTAATACAAAACCCAAGAATTCTTCAAGTGCCAAGCTAAATCTAAGATTTTATGGGAAATTATTGAGGAAAGATTAATGTGAAATTTGTGGAAAGATTAAAGACTAATCCATTCTAATCTACTCTTAATGAAGGCTTAATCTAATCTAAGGGAGCTTTGCCTCCACTAAGAGGGCTTAGTCTCTTGATTATTACAAATGGAGTATATATAGTGGTACATAATTAGGTTAAGCAAGAGTAGATTAGTAAATAAGAATGCTTAAGTGTTGAATAGATCTTTGCAAGTCTCGAGGGACATGCGCGGATTGAGTAATAACTCCCAAGGAAATCTGTGCGTCCTGGTCTGAACCGTGCTTGGTCCTGTAAGGGGATCCGCTCGTCCCGAGTCAAAGACGTGCGTAATGAGCATCAACAAGAAAGGGTTGAGTTGTTGTTTCCCTTTCTTCTTGTGATACGTGCCTAATGTATAGTCTTTTTAGCCTATTTCAGCACGTATTTCTATGCATTTCTATACTGTTTTTATGGTATTTTGGCCCGAATTGGCTACTTTGGTGTATTTTGTCCTTTTTGTAGGAATGATCGCGAAAGTAGTGGAACCATACTCCTTTTCGTCCTTTTTGCATGCATTTAGAGGAGACGGGATTGTCCCAGAGTAAGATACTGCATTTGGAGGCGTCCTGGCACGCATTACGAGGCACTTAGACGCAGACGTAAGCTGAAATGAAGTCAAGTACTCGATCGAGCTCTTTTACAAGTCGATCGAGTGGTTTTCATGCCCTCTGGTGGTCGATCGAGTGGTTTTCACTCGATCATTAGCTTGCACAAAGACCCTCTACTCGATCGAGTGCCTTTCCGGTCGATCGAGTAGAACCTGCTGAAGAGTTGCTCGATCGAGTGGTTTTAATCCACTCGATCGAGTGGTTTTTATGGGTTTGGGCTTTAATTAGCCCGCGTGATGTTTTATTTCGCATAAACTTGTTTTGTTTGCTATTTAAGCACGGATTACTAGGTTAATTAGGATGATCCATCATATTATCAACTCTCCACTGAAAACTTTACTACGTTTCTTTATTCCTTTCACTATTACTTTGCTTTGGGGTTATTATTGCTCGGATTCAGTTGTTCTTTACGCCGGATTCGCACTGATTGTAATCCTTTCTCTCCCTTTATTAATAATAATCATTTGTTTGCTTTAATTTCTCATTTGTGTTCTTACTTCCCTTTGCCCTAATTTTCATTATTGCGATTTCTTGTCTTTTCACTATGTTTTCTGCTGGAAAATTGTCTGCTGTTAGTTTAATCACCGATATGAGTAGCTAAACTCCCTTCATGTTGGGATTAGGGAATCTGCGGTAGAAACATGACGATTTAGTAAATGAATTAGACGAATTAATCACGAGACTCTGTCACTATAGCAATTTAACTGTAATTCCCGACCTAGTTGAGTGCACGCTTCTATGTCAACCATTAAACTGGCTAAAATTAATCCTGGATCGAAAGATTGGACTAAATAGGCCTGCTATAAACAGTAGGCTACCCTAATGAGGACGAAAGTTAAGTTAGTGGTATTTTAGGATAGAAAGTGGACCGAAAGGACCTTTTAACATCCGTCTCACATTAGTTCGTCTGAATCATTTACAGCTGAGTTATTGGACTACCGTAGTGAACCGAAATCCCGACATGTCCCTCTCTTCTTGATAGTTTAATCGTATTTTATTGCCTTTACTGCTCTTTATTTTATTTCTCTGCCTTTCAAACTTCGTAGTTTAGAATCAATTTCAAACAAATCCCCAATTGTTACCATAGGATTAGAAATAGACAGCTATAGTTACATTACCTCCCTGTGGATTCGATACTCGACTGCCTCTGCTACATTTTAGTTGAGACCGTTAGGTTTTATCTTTGATAGGGTTGTGATAGCCGTGTCAAATTTTGGTGCCGTTGCCGGGGAGGCAATTGTTCAATTTATTAGTTGCTTTATTTTTAGTCCTTTTCAGTCTAAGGGACACTCGTTCCTTAGACTATTCTTATTTTCTGTTGTAGTTTCTTCTTATGCGCAGGTCGCAGGGTGGTCCACTACTACCATTCGATCCAGAGATTGAAAGATCTTTGCACGTAAAGAGGAGATTGTTTCAAGATCAACAGTTAGAGGAAGAGTCTAGTTCTCATTCCAACTTTTACGAGAACGAACTGTTCGAGGATAATCCACCTTCTTCTCCAGTCTCACACTCATCAGTTGAAACCGTTAATTTCCCAGACTTTCCCGAAATGGCCGAAGAAGCGACCATTGCCAGTCATTCTGAACCCACAGCTGAGGATCTTTACAAGGGGTTCGAGCTACCAGGGGAAGCCAGGAAATTCGAGCCGAAACCTTCCTACCTTAATATGGTTGAGAAGAATCAGTTCGGTGGGGCTGCAAACGAAGATGCAGCGAAGCACACGGAGACTTTTATTGATTATTGCTGCTCCATACCCCCACCTTCTGGCGTGACAGCGGATCAGATAAAAGAAACCATGTTCATTTTCTCACTCCGCGATGGTGCGAGGGAGTGGTATAGGGATTTGGACCGAGCTGCTCACGGTATAAGTGACTGGAATTCACTGGCTTTAGCGTTCTATAAGAAGTATTTTTCTGCATCGAGGACTATTGCCATTAGAGCTCAGATAACGAGTTTCAAACAAGGGCCTGACGAGAATTTTCACGAGGCATGGGTTCGATTTAAGAAGCTAGTGCGTACCATACCGCACCATGGTTTCGAAAAATGGAGCTTGTGCAATCATTTCTATAATGGTTTGTACGACGATCAGAGGGCTATTTTGGATGCTGCAGCCAATGGTCGATTTGCTGAAAACTTGGGAGCAACCAAGGGGTGGAAGATCATAGATGATTTGGCCATCCATAAGGCTGAATATGGGAACTCGAGAGGAAATCAAAGAAGAGCTGCTGAATCTTCTTCTGTCGCTGCGATTGAAGCTCTTACTGCAAGGTTTGACAAGTATGAGCTAGGAGGAGCTTCCAAGGGAGGAATGTATCAGGTTAATGCTATGACAAACGGTCCTTTCTCAGATCATTGTCCCAGTCCTTTTGAGCAATGCGCTGCCTTCCAACACTATAGGCAGAACAACAGTTACTACGAGCCGAATGTCCACCCCAATTTGAGGTGGAGTAGTCAGAATGTACTCAATCCCAATGCCCCTCCGCATCAGCCGTATATTCCTCCACACAAGAATCAACAGGGCTATCAGAAGCCTCCTTCTTTCAAGGTACATCATCTTCTAGTGGGGTGAGTGAAATGGGTGAGCTTAAGTCCATGATGCAAGCCATATCGAAGCAATTGCAGCTGAATGATCAACAAAATCAACAGCAAAACGCGTCATATAAGGCACTTGAGACTCAAGTTGCCCAACTTGCTGCAAATCAATCCTCGAGAAAGCCGGGTAAATTACCGACTCAAAATGAGAAGAATCCACATGAGACGGTAAACCTGATAGAATTGAGAAGCTGTCTTTCTTATGAGGGACCAGAAGTGAAGAAATCAGACCATAGGGAAGCCATTACTGATGGTGAACAGTGTACTGTCGAGAAAAAAGGGCTCACGACAAAGGAATTACTCGATCGACTGAAGACTGGTGTTCGATCGAGTGGAAATAGTGAAGAAATAGGTCGATCGAGCGGTTTTCTTGCTCGATCGAGTGAACGGGAGGACCAAACGGGTCGATCGAGTAGAATTCCTACTCGATCGAGTGAAGCAGATAATGAGACTGGTCGATCGAGTGGAAACTTTGCTCGATCGACTGCTGTTGAAGAAGAAACCACTCGATCGACTGAAGAAGTTGATCGATCGAGTGGTATTGATGACGGGAAGCTTATACGAGAGCCTTCTAGTGCTCGTTTAAGCGAAAAATCACCGGAAAGACCTCGTTCGAGAGGTAAGAAGCGTCCAAAGGATACTGAACTTGCATCGGAAGACACGTTGGAAGAGAGAAACAAGGGACTCGAGATACCAATCACGGTTCCCTTCCCGAGGCGGCTGCAGAATACCAAAGTTAATCAACAGTTTGGCAAATTTGTCGAACTTTTGAAGAGCTTGGAAGTCTCCGTGCCGTTCGTTGAATTCTTGACTAAGGTACCCTCTTATTTAAAGTTTATGAAAGAAATTTTAGCACGTAAGAGGACTATTAATGACAGTGAGACCGTAGCTTTGATCGAGGTGGGGTCAGACCCTATTTCAAAATAAGTTACCCCTAAGCAATCAGACCCGGGTAGTTTTTCAATTCCGTGTCATATCGGTATGCAATTGATTGATAATGCGCTATGTGATTTAGGCGCTAGCGTAAGTGTCTTACCTTTGTCTCTGACTAAGAGACTTGGTTTGACAAAACTGAGTTGCACCAACATGACTGTCCAGATGGCCGACCGTAGTCTATCACGGCCATTAGGTATAGTAGAAGACGTACCTGTTCAGATCGGGAAGTTCTTTATTCCCGTTGATTTTGTCGTCTTAGACATCCCCGAAGATGTGCACACCCCTATTATTTTAGGGAGACCATTTCTATCCACTGCCCGTGCAGTAATAGACGTAAGGGGGAAGACTTTGACCTTTCAGGTGGGGGACGAGGAGTTGATTTTTCATCAGTCCAAGTTCCGGAGAGCTCCCATGCAAGCCCAGCCTTGTAATGCTCTCTCTTCTATTGTTCCTATTAGTGACACTCCAAATGAAAATTTGGAGAATATTGTTGTTATTGCTAACCCTCCGCCTCAGATTGAGAGCAAAAAGGAGGAAAGTTCGTCTGTTTTCCTTACTACAGGTACAGATGAAAGTAAGGATGGGGCTGTCAAGGGGTATGGTACAACCATTATCAATCAAATTGGAAACAAGGATGCCAAAGAAGATGACAGAGGAGCAAGGACGAAGTAAGCATGGTACAGCCTCCTACTGTTTCAAAGGATAATTCAAGCTCATGGAAGATGAAGAGGTCGGTCAGTATCGCTGAAGTGACGTCCTCCAGTCAGAAGCCCACGAAGGGGCTACTAAAATTTGATGGGAATTAAACGGGGAAATGCCCCGTGTAACACCTTGTAATAGACAATTTTTGAATTTCTTTTGACTTTGTTTTATTGCGTTTTAATTAGGACAATTAGTTTTAGACAACTTTTAGCATAGATGTAAGACTATAGACTGTGCTTATACATTTTTGGTATTTTGGGAAATTTTTGCGTGTGTTCTTATGCAGGTTTGGGGAAGTTTCACGCATTTCAAGGAAGTAAAGACGAAATCAAAAGGCTTACGCTAGAAAAGTCCTCGATCGAGTACTTTTTGTACTCGATCGAGTGAAAATCGATCGATCGAAATGTACATTTTCAAGACGATCGAGTAAAGTCTGAAGAGGGATTGGTCGATCGAGTAGAAATTCTACTCGACCAAGCTGCTGGACCATAAAAGCCCTCGATCGAGTGATTTAAAATCACTCGATCGAGTGAAATGAACAGTGGATACGGGAGTTTTCTAACTTAAACTCTTTATTTCCTTTTCTATTTCATTTCATCCCCAATTTTCGACTAACACTCCCCTTGTTGTGCGATTGATTTCTTCCCCAAATCCCCTTTTTTCTTGCCCAAATCACCAAATCCATCTCCTACATTTCATTGCTTGCACTTTAATCTTCAAAAGCCCCTTAAATTCACCCCTTTTTGTGTTCATTTTCGCGGTTTTAAGAAGGGTATTCGGGTTTGCGGGTTTTTCGACTGAAATCCACCATTGTTGCTTGTTTATTTGAGGATTATTTGCATTTGTAGGTCTATCATCATTAAGTAAGTGATTCCCATAACCTCTTGCATTTTAATTTCGATTATTTGGAATTTTCTGAGGTAAAAAAATCGAATTTAGGGCTTGAATATCCATTGTTGGTCGATTTTTCGACTTTATTTGAGTTTATTGCCTTTACTCTTCTTGCTGGATGATTGATCATAATTCCTCGCTGCTTAATACATTTTAACTCGAATTTCACATGATCTTTGTGATATGAGTTTAGGATAGTCGAATTTTTTCGACTGTCACTTTGCTTTTTGCTGTTGAATTCTGTCTAGCTAGCATCTTGTTGCGGTTTTTACTTCTGATTGTTAACTGAAATCGCACTCCTATGTATGCTTAGCCATGCTTCACTGAGCCTTTGCAAAGAAACAGCGATTAGGGCGATTTATGTCGAAAATTTCGATTTTCAGACGGTCTTTATGCTGGCATGACCTATCTCATATTAATTGTTTCTTACATGCCACTGTTGCTCACTGTTTTCCCGTCCCCTATCGCCCTTGCATGTTGTAATTCAAAAATTTTGAGGAACTGTTTGGGATTTCTATGCTGTAGAGTCGAATTTTTCGACTTTTTAGGAGACTTCCATGCTGTCACATGCTGGTTAACGCGTTATTTTAGCAACGGTTAGCAGCCATTGTTTCTCTTATCATGTCCCTTGCCTTGATTACAGGATGGATACTAGTTCCTTGCCCTCCACCAGCACTTCCTCCAACCTGTCTTGGAGCGAGTCCATGGCCCCTGCTGTTGCCACTAGCTCCACTTTAGTCACCACTGCAGCCCCAGTCTTCCTTGTTTCGGCTGCCGGGACAGTTTACGCTCCAGCTAGCTCAGCTGGGAGCTCAGTTCAGGCTACTCCAGCCACCACTTCTGCCACCACTTCTACACCTGTAGCACACTCACCAGCCGAGGCAGCTGCCTTCAGAGCTGCTTTAGTTCCTTACACAGTCCGAGAGCGGGCCGCCGCTTTGCGATCCAGAGTCGGAGGCCGAGGTTGTCGACTAGTCAAGGCTACACCAGCCCCAGTTACTTCAACCTCCACCACAGCTAGCCCTTCCACTGCTGCTGCCCCCGCTTCTGCTTCTACTTTAGCTGCCGACCCGCCTACTTCAGAGAGAGTTACTGTCCGAGGGGACACTTCCCTGGACTCTCACCCGGACTACCCGCAGGTATTATTCGTCAATGCTTTACATCGCGATAAATTTTATAACCTGCTGAAGTGTGAACATATGCCTTCCCGATTTTTAGACAAATCGGCATTAGAGAAACTTGGCTTTTACGAGTCAGTGTGTGATTTATTACGGGTCACGGGGATGCCTGGCCTCATTACCATGAGGAGCCACACCTTCTTAGAGCTTAGTCTCGAGTTTCTCAGCTCTTTTACCTTCTCCTCAGGGGCATACGCTCATCGACCCCGATCGCTCGTCGGTCTCTTTCCGTTATTTAAGGACCTTTCGAATGCCCCTGGCTGAGTTTGGTAGGTTGCTAAACCTTACCTCCTCGGGTGTGACGTCAGACTCGAGGAAGGTTTACAAGCAGGCCTGGCGGTGCTTGGCCCTGACCCGCTTTCAGGAGCGAAAGCTCCACCAGGTCCACCATCCCCCCGTCCGTTGTTTTCTCAGACTCATGGGGAGCTCTATTTTCGGCCGGAAGGAGCCGAATAACATCACGAACCGCGAGCTCTCCATCCTGGGCGGTTACCTGAAGGTCGACTGTGAGGGTCCTTTTACCTTCAACATTGCCTACCTCACCGCCCAGTACCTCCACGACCAGGGGAAGAAGGAGACGGGAACCATTGCCTGCGGTGGCATAGCCACCATTCTTGCCCATCGCCTTTTCTCCCCTTGGCCTCGTGACTTGCAGTACCTCGCGGGAGAGAGGTCACTGAGTCTGCCTACCATGCTTGCTCAGCATTGGCTTACCCCAGACTACCAGACTTGGAAGATTGACGGCTCCTTGTCTGTTGACTTACCTTGTGACAGTCTCCCCCGTCCTGAGCCCTTACCTACTGTGCCTAAGGGCCACCATCTGCCTGCCTTGCCCTTACTTCACCTTCCGCCTCGTCCATCCCACGATGAGCCCGCCGCTAAAAAGCGGCGAGTTGAGACTGGAGAGGGGTCTACACCTGCAGGGAGTACCCAGCCTTCCACGGCTACTCCCGATCCGACCCCTACTCCCGCTGTTACTACTACTCCTACTCCTGCCCCACCTCCCACTGACCAGACTCAGACTATGCCGGTCTTTCCGGCTACTTTTAGACCTCCTCCTCCCTTTGTAGCACCCACGGTCCAGGACCAAGGGGGCGCAGTTTACGGTCTGTTGATTGAGCTTGCAGAGCGCCAGGCTCGTATGGAGAGGGACTTAGCTTTGACCCTACACCCTCTGTACGAGTACCACTTGAGGAGACACAGACCGATCCCCGAGGGTTGGCCACACCCTTCCTTCTTTCGGTTCCTAGCTGAGGGGTACCCGGTGTCAGAGGACGAGGAGGAGAGCGAGGACCCAGAGGTGGCGGTGGAGAGAGCTCGAGCTGAGGAGCGGGCGAGGAGAGAGGTGGCGAGAGACCCGTTGTACCGGGGGGAGGGAGATGGAGATGGCGACGACGACGAGTAGCTACTGGTCTACTCACTTCCCCAATTTTCTGGCTGGTTTGGGGAAGTTCGTGTTTTGTATGTTCACTTACTCCTTTTATTTTGTCTCCTTTATTTTTATTTTGTTGGTTGTATATTCCCGTTCCCCCATATTTCTGCTGGTGTATGCTGGAGGACAACGAGGGCGGCGTCCGTTTTGGTTTGGGGAGGGTATTGCATCCTTTTGAGTCTGCATCTGCATTTGTTTTGCATTCACGTTTAATTTTTCAGCTTGCATTGTTGTTTATTTTCAATAAAAACAATCAAAAATCCAAAAAATTAGAAAATTTCAAAAATTCAAAAACATTTCACGTTTATTTTTGCATATAGGTTGAGTCGGAACGGTAGATTCCCGTGATGAAATTGCACTATAACTTGTCATTTTACTTGAGCCTTGCACTTTTATTGATAGTTATTAGCTTTGTCATACGCATAATGTACGAATTTCTGTTCAAATATAAGCTGACTGTTTAGACTTGACCTATAAACTGGCAAACTACTTAAAAATTCTGAGTTTTTAGAGCCATAACTGGTGCCATTTATGACCAGTTCATTAGGAATTTTGAGAGTAGTACTCCTTGCATAGCATGTTCATCTCTTTTGCACATTTATGACATTCAATTTCTCGTCAAATGCACATATTCGGGTTTGTGGTTGGTGTCATATGCAGGGAGGGTCTTGCAAATTCCCTTTCTTTATATCTTTCACCCATTTAGCTCCACATTAGCCAAAACTTGCCTTTTTGACCCATTAGCTACATTCCAAACTAAGCCTGCCTAGTCAAGCTAGTTAGTATGTTCTTTTGTGGTATGTTTTCCATTGCAGTTTGGTCTGTAATTCTTGTTTGGAGTTGGTGTTTGTATTAAGGAAGGAGGGAAGAAAAGAAAAAAAAAGTATTGAGAAAAAGATAAGAAGAAAACGTGAAAGAAAGAAAAAAAAAATGATGAAAAACAGAAAAAAAGAGGTTGAAACGTAAAAAGAAAAAAAAAAAAAAGAAACAAAAATTTGTGAAAACAGTTGTGCCGTCTTGTCAGAGTTGAGAAGATGTTCTAAGACGTACAATCGAAAAGGGTTGTTTGTTTCAGTTAGTTGTTTCAGACGGTGCTTTTAAAGGGAAGTTTCTGACCGTCTGACTCCTCCGTTCTATCCCATATTTTTTGAGGAGATTATGCTTTGAGTCTAGTGAGTTTTGTGCCAAGTGAAGGGCACTTGTACTTAGTTTTTCAGTCAGTTGAGATTCGGACGGTCTTATATGGTCCTGTTAGGAACTAGCTTGGCGCTTTTACCTCCACATTCCCATAACTTGTTTTGCCTTTTCTCACCTGAACCTCACTATTCCCATATTATTTGCAAACCCTCGGCTGTGACGGACATTATCGGTTGGAATTTGTGCATTAGTACTTGAATTGTCTTTCATTTTTGTTGCATGCATGCTATGTAGGTCGCAGTTAGGTGAGTGACTGTCTTTTCTTCTCTCTTTTACATAATACATTTGCCCTTTGCTTCATGAGAGAAGAGTGACCACGTGAGAGTCCAGTTTTGTTGGTCTTACAAGGTCGATAGGTCGACTTTATTTTCGAACGACTTATAATTCGTTTTGCGTCGACCGCTTGGCTTTATCTGTTAATTTTTGTTGCATTAAATTGGTTCAAGTAGACAAGTTAAGCTAGCTCTGAGTTATCAATTCCGTTCCATTAGTTTAGTTTGAGTTTACTCGAGGGCGAGTAAAGGTTTGGTTTGGGGAGATTTGATACGTGCCTAATGTATAGTCTTTTTAGCCTATTTCAGAACGTATTTCTATGCATTTCTATACTATTTTTATGGTATTTTGCCCCGAATTGGCTACTTTGGTGTATTTTGTCCTTCTTGTAGGAATGATCGCGAAAGTAGTGGAACCATACTCCTTTTCGTCCTTTTTGCATGCATTTAGAGGAGACGGGATTGTCCCAGAGTAAGATACTGCATTTGGAGGCGTCCTGGCACGCATTACGAGGCACTTAGACGCAGACGTAAGCTGAAATGAAGTCAAGTACTCGATCGAGCTCTTTTACAAGTCGATCGAGTGGTTTTCATGCCCTCTGGTGGTCGATCGAGTGGTTTTCACTCGATCCTTAGCTTGCACAAAGACCCTCTACTCGAACGAGTGCCTTTCCAGTCGATCGAGTAGAACCTGCTGAAGAGTTGCTCGATCGAGTGGTTTTAATCCACTCGATCGAGTGGTTTTTATGGGTTTGGGCTTTAATTAGCCCGCGTGATGTTTTATTTCGCATAAACTTGTTTTGTTTGCTATTTAAGCACGGATTACTAGGTTAATTAGGATGATCCATCATATTATCAACTCTCCACTGAAAACTTTACTACGTTTCTTTATTCCTTTCACTGTTACTTTGCTTTGGGGTTATTATTGCTCGGATTCAGTTGTTCTTTACGCCGGATTCGCACTGATTGTAATCCTTTCTCTCCCTTTATTAATAATAATCATTGTTTGCTTTAATTTCTCATTTGTCTTTTCACTATGTTTTCTGCTGGAAAATTATCTGCTGTTAGTTTAATCACCGATATGAGTAGCTAAACTCCCTTCATGTTGGGATTAGGGAATCTGTGGTAGAAAGATGACGATTTAGTAAATGAATTAGACGAATTAATCACGAGACTCTGTCACTATAGCAATTTAACTGTAATTCCCGACCTAGTTGAGTGCACGCTTCTATGTCAACCATTGAACTGGCTAAAATTAATCCTGGATCGAAAGATTGGACTAAATAGGCCTGCTATAAACAGTAGACTACCCTAATGAGGACGAAAGTTAAGTTAGTGGTATTTTAGGATAGAAAGTGGACCGAAAGGACCTTTTAACATCCGTCTCACATTAGTTCGTCTCGAATCATTTACGGTGAGTTATTGGACTACCGTAGTGAACCGAAATCCCGACATGTCCCTCTCTTCTTGATAGTTTAATCGTATTTTATTGCCTTTACTGCTCTTTATTTTATTTCTCTGCCTTTCAAACTTCGTAGTTTAGAATCAATTTCAAACAAATCCCCAATTGTTACCAAAGGATTAGAAATAGACATCTATAGTTACATTACCTCCCTGTGGATTCGATACTCGACTGCCTCTGCTACATTTTAGTTGAGACCGTTAGGTTTTATCTTTGATAGGGTTGCGATAGCCGTGTCATCTTGCTTTTAAGCCTATGATCCTTCTATATACTCTTTATTCCTACATCCTTGGTCATCATTCTTGCTTCCTCTTCATACTAGTCCATCCAATATCGTCAACAAGCTTCCGAATATGCACGAGATACGGGGATTTCGCCTCATTATCTTCTTTCCTAAAAGATAGTATGTTGTGTTTTTGTTTATGGGTTGAACTTCGGGGACGAAGTTCTTTTTAAGGAGGGAAGACAGTAATACTACGGTTTTCTATGTCTATGGGTACTCTATTGAGTAGAACTCACTCTGTCGAGTAAGTAGTTTTTTACGCAAAACAGTAGTCTGCCTAATGGGTACTCGATCGAGTAAGTGTGACACTCGATCGAGTAAGTGTGTTTTACGGGATTGTTTAGCCGGGTTTTATTAATAACGCGAGATTAATATAAAAGCTTCCGTCATTATTTCCTAAACACTTTATCATTCTAAAACTTTTCAAGAGGAGAATAAAACTTACGTTGTTTGCATCTCTCGCATTATTAGCAAATCCCAAGGCTAGGATCGTCGGATTGTCTCGTTCGTTATACCGTTATGATCGTTCACTACAACAAATTGTCACTTGCGCCACGTATTATGCCACGGGAATTTATAATTCGTGGCTAAATTATGTTTTGTCACGGGAAAAATTTATTCATCATTTTGGAAAAAAAATTATGCCACGGGATAAGTTTTCCCGTGGCAAAAAGTCACTTAGGCCACGAATTAGGATTTTATAAACTTTTATACAAATAAAGAAAAGTTTATCGTTTAAATTTTTTGATTTTTTTACAAATCACAATAATGTTTTGCAGGTTTTTCCAAACATTGCTAATTTAAGAAATTTATTTTAATATATAATTCTGTTTATTAACGTCGTGAATTTCTTTTAATTTTTTAATTAAAACATTATAATCTTGAAAAACAATCTTAAATAATCGTATCACATTTAAAGACATAACATATAAAATTAAATAAAAAAACTATGTATCATCGATCTTAGATAACTCTAAAATTAATATATTGTCAAACTGTTTCAATCCAAATTTCATTTGCAACTTTATTTGTAAGATAATTATATAAAAATTTGAATTTGATATAAAATTTAACTTGGCGAAAGAAAATTTGGGAAAATTCTTATTAGAAATGAAAAATAAACGAAAATTAGATTACAAAATTGATTTAATAAAATAAGTGGATAAGAAATGTAAGTAAAAAAAATGCTTCCACAAATAAATTAAGAAAAAAACATATTGAAAAAATTATCAATATAAAAAATTCAGGGGTTAATTGATAAACAGTACCGATATAAGAACCCTTGTTCATAATGAGTACCAGCAAAATCAATAATTAGTAATCAATACCAAAATATTAACTTTTTTCTTCAATAGGTACTAAGTCGCCTGAAAATCTAATCTCAACATACTTGAAAAAGTCCAAAAACCATCATTCAAATACAAATCACCACTCACTCACTTTCAAAATCCCTCTCTTAGATGAAAACGCCTTTAAAGTAGGAAAAAAATTGGAGTAAGAAGGCGACTTGGTACTTATCATAGAAAAAAGTTAATATTTTGGTATATTACTAATTATTGATTATGTTTGTATTGATTATGAAAAAGATGACTAATGTTGGTAGTGTTTATCAATTAACTCCAAAGAACGTTCAAATGAATCGAGTTAACTAGTGAAGCTAATACCGAGATTGTCACGGTTCCATATATGATAAAATATCGATCGTGAAAAAAAAAAATTTACATTTTATTTATTTAGTTTTCATATATATTGTTAGCCACGGGAATTAGTTTTTCACTTAGGGAAATTTTTTTGGCCACGAGGGTTATTAGCCACGAGAGAATCCGTGGCCAAAAATTTAATAATAGCCACGTTCTTGTTTTTCCCGTGGCTATCTCATTGCCACGGCCACTTCCGCCACAGAAGGTATTCCCATGGCCAAATGATTTAGCCACGTAAATTTAACACCTACGCCACAAATTTAGCCGTGGCCCAGGTGCTCATTTGTAGTAGTGGTTATGTCAAGGGTAAGCTTCTTGTATAATTTTTATAGTATTTCGTTGAGTTTGGCTAAACCCTAATTGGGTAGATTTGGGGGATTTGGGAGTATTATGATGTATTGGTATTAATTGTATGTATACATTTTATAGGAGGAGGATTCGTAGAGGAGAAGTTCTGATTAGCTGCTAGACGGTCTCGTTTGATTGCTTTTCGAGGTAGGGTTTCCCTACTGAGTATTGATTACATGGCTGTGTTGGTAATTAACTGTTATTGTATATAGTATTGGCATTGGATTCTGATTTGGTGATTCTTGGTAGTATAATGTGATTATCGTATAACTGTCTGTGGTTTGCGAGGTGCGTCCTCGGCTGAGTAGAGTCACTTGCGGTAGGCGCTTCACGCCCTTGATTCGCCTTCTGTGGAACCCACCACAGAAGGGATGTGCACATTAAGGAACATGGGTTTATCGCTCGGATGAGATGAGCGGGGCTTAGGTGGGAACGGATACGGTCCCCCACTGGTGGTGTGGAATACTTGTTGCGATGAGTATTCTGGCAGGACTACACACATTAGTGTGTAGTCAGGTGTGTGGTGGTGTGACGGAGTAGGTGGATTGGATTGGTTGTAATGTTGTTTTATTGCAGCTGTTTTGTTTTGTGTAATCAGTATTAACCCTGTTTAATTGCTTTAAAAACTGTGGTGATCCATTCGGGGATGGTGAGCAGTTAATGAGCAGGTATGAGTTGATGCGCATTGGATAGCTGGGTTGAGTCATCACGAGCTGTCTTAGAAGTCTTCCGCTGTGTCGAACATCTTTTCATTTTGTTTAGTTGGTATGACATTTTTTTAGAACAATTGTAGTTTACATTATCATTTTGGTTGGTCTTGTATCACGTTAAACTATTTATTAAAGTATGTTTTTTATGGTCTATTTGATTATCATTGCCTCGGGTAACCGAGATAGTAGCACTTCTATGCCTTAAGTGGTCCTGGTAAGGCACTTGGAGTATGGGGGTGTTACATTATGCCAAGTATTTCTAACGCATCATGATCAATAAATTGAGTAGGTTCATAGTCCTTACCTAGGAATTTCTCTAATCGTTGGCGGTGTTCATCTTTGGTGAAGAGTACCTCCGGTAAATATTCAAGTTGTGTAATACTATGTATCATTACATTCCCTTGGCCTTTTACCTCCCGCGAGGCGGATGAAGTAGCACCCTTGCGACACTTGGGCCCGGTCTCGGCAGCCTTCTTGCTTTTGCTTCTTAGATTCATCTTTGCTTGCTATGATCGGTAGGAATTTGTTCAATTTGTGATGGGAATTGTAGGTATGATGATGAGATTTGGTTTTGATGTTGATAAGATAAGGGAATAGGAATGGTGGGGAAGGCGTTTATATCAAAGAAAGGTGCTGGGAAGAGCGAGCTAGGACTGGGTTCGGGCGTACCAAACTGTAACCCATCATTTATCCTATGCTATTCGTGCGTCTTGGCTTCGGCTCGAGCGCCCTGAAGTTTCTGCACGGTCGTCCTATCAAGGGGACGCGCTGATTCTCTCCCAGCTAGTCCTCCTTGTTTTGAAAACAGGTCAGGACGAGCGTCCTGGGTTCAACTCGAGCGGATCTATAGCTGGGATGCGCGTCCTCTGAAAAATCGGCCCAGATTTTCATCAAGAAAAAATCTTGTTCAATGTATCGTTCAAGACGAGCGTTCTGATGTTGGCTTGAGCGGATTAGTAGCTGGGACGCGCGTCCTGGCTCCAAGTCGCGAAGATCTTATGGCAACGAATTGTTTTGTCAGAAGCACGGCTCGGGACAAGCGGGCTACTGTCGGGACATGCGTCCTGATCTGCTTCTTCTCAACTTTTCAATCGTTTAATGCTAATCCTTTCCCTTGTACCCTTTTGTGCTTCCTTCTTATAATCAATTTCTAAAAATCTTCTCAAAGAATGGGTAAAGACCCCTCCCTCACAACTCTCATGTAAATAAAAATGCAAGTAATCTAAAAGTATGTTTGATATTATACAATGCAAAGTCGTAGAAAGGAATATGTTACAAATGGTGGTTTGAGATAGGACTCCACCAAACTAGTTTGAATTGTTGAAATCTATTGTCCATAGAGCTCGAGGCTCTTAAAAGTTTGTCAAAAGCTTGTGAATGGTCCTCAAGTAAGCATGAGTATGTTTTGAACCATTGAAAAATAGAGTGGGGCAAATCCATGAGGGATCTCCCTTTGAACTCTTTCTTTTTCTCCTTTGCTTTGTCATGATGGCCTTCTCGGTTCTTAAAACTAGCAAACTTGAGATTCTTGTCATAGGGGGTTTTCCGGTTGCTCCTTTTTCTTCTAAAGTTGAAGACGAAAATACATGGATTAGGTGATCTTCCAAAAATAGAAGGTGCACTTTCATGGCATTGATGATGGAGTGTCTTGGGAGTTGAGATTATGGGTGCCAAGTTTCCAGAAGTAAGCTTATTCGTAGCTTTGTGCTTGAGCTTCTCTACTGAGTAATTCTTATATGATGATTTAACTTTCGTGAGAATGACCATAATGTTGTCTTCAACTATCATGAGCTCCATAGTGGGTTTGAAAAAGTTATCAAGGATGGGTTATCAAGCAAGTTGATCTCACAACTCCATTTATCATTTGAGTCCATCTTACCCTCATCATCTTCTTCCATAGATGCGTCATCATTGCTTCCTCCATATGAATCATAAATAGAGGCTTCACCCCCCTCATCAACTCTTTCTCTAACACCTCAACATTCAAATCAAATGACACATCCTCATACTCACAAAGGCTAAGAGTATTTGGCTTACTCAACCTCATATCTTCCTCATCAAATACCACACTTTCATACTCACAAGAGCTCAAAGATATTGGCTCCTCCCACTTCTCATCGAAGGTAACTCCTTCAAACTCGCATTCATGATCAATGTCTAAAGAATGGTGAGGAGTAGTTACTTGGGCTTCCTTCATTTGGGCAATTTGAATTGCCAACTCCTCACCATGGGTAACAATGCTTTGAAGAACATTGTCCCTATTTTGGCTCTCCTCTAGCAATTGTTTGAAGAAATTTTGTTGATCTCCCATCATATGGAGAATCACATTTTGAATGTCAAGTTCATGATAATCTTCTTGTTTTGGGTGGGTGTGAGAGTGGTTGTATTGTGGCATTTGAAATTCATTTTAAATTGGGTATTGGGAGGGTGGTTGTTGTGGATATTGGATTTATTGATTTTGGTGGGGCAAATTGAGGTAGTAGTTAGGATTTTCATTGTATGAATTGTAAGGTAAGTTTGTGTTGACTTGCTCCTCAAACTCCCCATACCCATAGTCATACTCAAAAGATCCACCACATACTCCATATGTCAAGTCTTGAGCCATCATCATAGCTAAGACAAGGAAACAACTACAAGCACGGGAACTACAATAAAACGGTAAGAACGAACCTTAAGGAACAAGTTCCTCAAGGTTAAAGCACAAAAAACAAAATTCCTAAGGAACCAAGGCTCCTCAAGAAGAAGCACAACTAAAACTAGACAAAAGAACGATTCAAATACACAACACCATCCCCAGCAACGGCGCCATTTTTTTGGAGCGGGTCGTTGTTCACTCCATCAAACACATTTATATTCTCAACAAACAACTAGTTAGTGGTTAAGTCGAGGTCAATCCACGAGACGGGGGTACTCAAGTTGTTCAATATAATTATGGTCGCACTTAAGGTTGTCACAAGTGATTGGCATTGATTAGAATTGATTGGAATTGATTGATTCTAAACTAATGAAAGCAATGAAATGTAAACAAGCAATAAAACAAAATGATTAAAAGTACTAGGATGTCATGGTTTCATAGGGGATTTAAGGTGGTGATCATACAAACATGTTTCCATAGTTGCAAGCAATTAATGTTGTAGAGGAACCGAGTTAGTTGTCTTACGGTTCATAGGAAGGTTTGGGTCCTGGAGCCGAGTCATCTAGACTCTACAACACCTACGGGTCGACTTACTTTCTTCCTATTCACTTCTATGCATGGTCTAACAAAACTCGAGTTGGTTTATATCTTACAAGTCTTGTTGAATAAATAAGAGATGGGTAAAAAATGCAAGGTTTAATAGTCTAGCATTTCATAAAACATAACATGTGCATAGGTTGACATTACAACAAGCAAGAAATCATAAGATAACATATTAGATTAAGTATGGATCTATCCCTATGTTATAGTTCCCCTAATCCCCCACTATTCCTAGCTAAGAGACTACTCACTCCTCATCATGATTATTATGCTAGCAATGGTGTCAAACATCACAACACAAGTGAACATGATGATTAAGCAAGATAACAAATAAGAGATTAACAAGTAAATAAAGAGGGATTAAGAGTGTTACCTACTTGGAGAGTAAAGATGAATATAAATAAAGAAGAATCCTTGAATAAAGATGAAGACTTGTCACTTAATCTTCAAATACATACCCAAGAGTTCCAAATGTAAACAACTTGAATTGAACAAAAAAAAAATGGAAGAACAATAGAAAAAGCCCTTTGATTAATGGTGGAGAGTTGTCAATTCCCCAGTACAAAACCCAAGAATTCTTCAAGTACCAAGCGAAATCTAAGATTGTATGAGCAATTATTGAGGAAAGATTAATGTGTAATTTGTAGAAAGATTAAAGACTAATTTATTCTAATCTACTCCTAATGAAGACTTAATCTAATCTAAGGGAGGTTTGCCTCCACTAAGAGGGCTTAGTCTCTTGATTATTACAAATGGAGTATATATAGTTGTACATTATTAGGTTAAGCAAGGGTAGATTAGTAAATAACAATGCTTAATTGTTGAATAAAGCTTTGCAAGTCCCAAGGTACATGCGCGGATTGAGTAGAAACTCTCAAGTAAATCCGCGCGTCCTGGTCTGAAGCGTGCTTGGTCCTATAAGATGATCCGCTTGTCCCGAGTGAAAGACGCGCGTACTGAGCATCAACCTGAGCGGGTTGAGATTTACCCGGGCGGGTTGAGCTGCTGTTTCCCTTTCTTCTTGCTTTTAAGCCTATAATCCTTCTATATACTCTTTATTCCTACATCTTTGGCCATAATTCTTGCCTCCTCTTCATACTAGTCCATCCAAGATCGTGAACTAGCTTCCGAATATACACGATAGACGGGGATTCCGCCTCATTATCTTCTTTCCTAAATGACATATAAAATGCAATAGTTAAGCAAAATAGGAAGGAATTGACGGATAAAATGGCTATGAAATGCTATAATAGTATGCAAAATAGGTTCAATTAGGGGACTAAAAGTGCGGAATTACGAGCCACATCACATTCATCTTGTTGATTAGTTTAGATTGCATCTCTTCTCAACCTAAATTTGTGACACCTTAAGACATAACTACTTGCAATTGAAATCTTAAATCGATACCCGTCCCTTGGGATCCGACCTTTGCTTATTACTCTACTAAGAGTAGTTTGTAAAGATATAAATTTTTATTTGGCTGAAAGCTTTAGTGACGAGCAATAACGACAACACCACTAAGTACGACCTACAGAATCATGCATGCAATCTAACATGATAGATATCTCTAGCGACCGTACATATACACTCTAACCAAGCGAGGTACAAAACTGTGGACATGGGCCACCCGCGCCGCGCGCACCCGCGCGTTTTGGTTTTGAGGCGGCGGCACTTCTCACACGGAACCTTGGTTTGCCAAAGCACGTCATGGGCCGTTAGCGATTTGTGAGGCATTGAAACCGGTGAAAGGTTGAATAAGCCTGCATTTGTGGAGTCGCCACCAATTTATTTTGGAAAAATTGGAAACCGTTCGAATACGTCATGTCATGTCAAGACACAAAGTAATTACATGAACACTAAGAATTCATTACCCTTAGCATTCTATATCTAGAATGACTCTCGAGATGTCAATGGACACGGATGTCCAGAGATTGCTGGAGTAAGGGGTGAGGGTACGTATTAGGAAGTTCTTTAGTTCGAAAACCTAATCCCGTCCACCTCGATAGCGGCCTCTACTAATGATTAGGGAAGTTGTTCATATTTGATATGTCGTCGATGTAATGCATGCAATGCAACAAACATGGATTAATCCTAGCATGTGGAATTAGACTATGTCGGTTAACACATGTTTTAGCAAACAATTTGTTCGAAGTAAATATTAGATTCAATACATGTGAATGCCATATAATTAAATCATACATAATAATTACTATAAATAACCTACGTCAAAAGCACGCTCAAAGACGGGATTTCAGAGAAGAAAATAAAAGGAAAATAAAATTAGAAAATAAAATATGAAAGTACGTCAGATTAGAGGTGATAATACGAATAATAGTTGATTTAAACCGCAATTAGGAGCTACGTCAAAGCGAGAAAAAGTTCAAAGGCAGAGACCAACTCAAAACAGGCGCAACATGTGATGCGTCCTCTGGAAGAGGCGCATTACTTCATGCGTCTGTTCTTGAGCTGGGTTCTGGCTGTGAAGTCAGAATCGCAACATCACTATTGTTCATTGGTATATTTAGGGTGGATTATCGATATTAGACTCGAATTGAAGTGTTTTAACCAATTATATGCATCTGGGTAGGTCATAAAACGAATTAAAAAGGAGAAATTACAGCGGTTTACATGATTATGATTAACTCGTGTCGAAAATATAAAAAGGAGAAACTTGAGGGTAAATTAAGACGAAACTGGACAAATAAGATTCGAAAGAAAACTTATGTATCAAATTGGGACTTCCAGAACCTCGACGTAAACAAGTCGAAACCCCGACGAATCGATTTGAAGTAAAACGGCGAAAACCCGCAAGTATTGAATTACTCGGGATTAAGGACGACTTAAGCATTATAGTTAAAAGGAAATTACAAAAATATGATTTATGTACTGAAGCAACAAAGAGAACGAAGAAAAACGAAAGAAATAAAAAAAGAGAAATTTGTAAGAAGTCGAGGAAGAAGAAAAAGAGGAGGAGTAGCAAGCAGCCTTAGGAAGAGGCGCAACAAGGCTGGGATCCTTCGAAGAGGCGCAGCTGCTGCTGCGTTTCTTCTCGACGTTTGGCCTCTACTATTTCCTAAAAACGGTTTTAAAAGATGGATTTTAAATCTGTTTTCGAACGTGCTTTTGATATAGATCTACATTAATTGATACGAAATCAAAGTACAATAATAAAAAGGGATTTACACCCTCAGACTTACATGTTTGACGAAACGAGATTGACTACAGTTATCGATTTAGTGATTGCTCGACTATAATATGCGTGGAAAGTGCCCCCGTTAGAGGATTTAGTAAATTGATTAGGTTGATAAAGGTGGAGTTGGTCAAATTGGTCGGTCTATGCAACGTGACTGGGACTCAGAATAATCTGAGCTTACGTGGTCGATTAATCAAGCACGTAGGCGTCAAAAGGCAATATCGTGGTCTAGAATGCAAAGAGAGAGAAAGAGAGAGAGAGAGAGAGAGAGAGAGAGAGAGAGAGAAGGAGCGGAACACTCGCGTGCTAAACATGGAGGTCGATGACCTATTTTTATAGTAAACATATGGAAGAGTTTAGGAATGACATGCATTTGGAAACAAATCACGGAAATATCCTGAAAAATGCGAAAAGAGGGTTGTAGATGAGGCGCAACAACCACTGCGACCCTTCGAAGAGGCGCAACACTTGCTGCGTCATTTCCTCAGAGGTTTCCTCTTCAGCAAGAAAGATTTCCGCGTTTTATTATTGAATTTCGGTAGATATACACTTCCTTATTCCATAAAACACAATATACGGTAGATATTTACTTAAAATATTAATTTAAATTAGGAATAAATATCCATAGAATTCTAGAACATTCCGGAATATTCCGACTCAGCATTTAAACGGTTTTTAGAAAATGAAGCGGTTTTTGACCCGGTCTCCAAATGAACTCTAATTAATGACAAAACGACCGTGTCGGTGCATAGATGACGACGCACGGGTTGACTCGAGTTTTTGAGATATCACTTGATGATGAACTTATGGACTGTCATAAAATCGTTCCTCGTATCAAACATGCGGTCCAATCATCACTGGATGGTTGGCGGGAGGTGTAGAAATGAGGTATCTACAAAACACATGCCGAAGACTTACATATAAATGTGAGGCGAGGTAATTGGGTAAGAAGAGGCAAAATAATTTGGATATGTGGAGGTAAAAGCCAAGCTAGAACCGATCACAACCAAAAGTAACCATATTCCACTTTCCAACCCAACATGAAGGATGATGCACCATGCCAAGTATGGCACAAACTCACTCACATCAACAAGTACTTCTCCTCAAGTAATATGAAAATGATCAAAATATGAGTAAGCCATATGCTAGGCCATATTCCTTCTATGTCAGGGGAAGAATTTTCTACTAAAACTTCAGGGGTGAGATAAGAATGTCTTGGACTAGGCTCCTTTCCAACTGTTTTGGAAGTTAATTCTCCATCTGATGAGAAAGAGGAGGGTCAAGAATGCAATGTGCTAGGTCAACATGACACTAATGTTGTTGAGGTTATTAACTTGTCTGATGCAGGGACTGAGGTATCAGCTGATAGAGGATAAAATGGGATTCCTGTGAGCAATAGCTTTTCTATATTGCACACAAACAGTAGTTCGGAGGATAGTAATTTGGTGGTCCCTCAGGCAGAGGAGCCACCAGACCCAAGAAAATGACTATCTGTTCTTGGAATATAAGAGGTCTCAATAACCCAATAAAGCAGATGGAGGTTAGGAGTTATCTGGATATGAATAAAGTTGAAGTTTTAGGGCTTTTGGAAACTAGGGTTAAATCAAATAATTTTGCTACGATTTCTAGGACTTTTCCGTTATATTCAATAATGAATAACTATTCTCACCATTACAATGTAAGAATATGGGTTTTCTAGGATAATAGGAAATCTACTGTTCTCTCTTCTCAAGTACATGACCAACTGATTCACCTTGAGCTCTTGCATCATATTTCCCATGAAAAACTTTTTGTTACTTTCATCTATGCTAGTAATGATGCTAGCCATAGAGAACGCTTATGGGATGAGCAAAGAGGCCTGGCTAGTTCTATTACAAACTGGATTGTTTTGGGGGATTTCAACATTGTTAGGTAAATGGGAGAAAGAATTGGACCCAATCCACCCTCGGTCTCTGAAATTCTGGCTTTTAACAAGTGTTTATTAGATTGTACTTTGAAGGATATTAATAGTTTTGGCTGTGAACATACTTGGACCAAGAAAAGGGAATCTAATGATAGAGTTTGGTCCAGGTTGGATAGGGTCCTAACTAACCCTTCTTGGTTAGTTCACTATCCTTCCACACATGTTCAGATTCTCCCAGCCGGGATATCTGATCACTCCTCTTTATTCGTTGATATTCATGAAACCTATGTTATCAGAAGGAATTTTAGTTACATAAATTGTTGGGAAAAGCATAAAGGTTATAGATCTACTGTTCAAAAAGCATGGGACATCCCTGTTAAAGGCAACCAGATGTTCAAGCTTTTTGCAAAATTAAAGAATGTTAGAAAACATCTTATTGACTTGCATAGACCTAGCTATTCTGGGTTATCGAAGAGAGTCTCAGATGCTAGGAAATGTTTACAGGAATGCCAGATGAAACTTCAGCAACAATCCCTTGATTTACATCTTATTGAGCAGGAAAAGATTTTGCTGCATAACTATTTTACTTTCAGGAAAACTGAACGGAGTTCACTTCAACAAAGAGCCAAAATCAAGGATGTCAAGTTTAATGATGCGCATACTAGTTATTTCTTCTCTATAATTGCTGCTTGGAAACATCAAAGCTTCATTGGAAGAATTCAGGATATTCATGGTACTAATAGAGAGGGCTTATCTGAGGTGAATACTGCTTTTGTGGAGTACTATCAGTGGCTTTTAGGTCAGAAAAAAGATACTGTGTCTTTTGATTCTGTCATTATTTAGGGGCAAACAGTTCAGGAACATGACTGGGGCTCCTTGTGTAGGGAGGTTACTGCAGGTGAAATCAGGAAAGCTCTTTTTTCCATGAGGTCTCATAAAAGTCCCGGTCAGGATGGCTTTTCTGCTCAATACTTTAGGACAATCTGGGACATCATCAAGTCTGATTTTTGTTCAGCTATTCAAGAATTTGTTATGAAGGGCACCATGCCAAAGCAAGCTAATACTACCCTACTGTTGGAGTATTTGTCCTCAACAATAGTGTGATCACATGTTTAAATCTCATATTAAGAATACGTAAGGGATGATTCATATATATAGTCAAGTGATCAACATTAATCAGTAATGATCAGCTAACTAGAGTTAGACATTACGGTCGTTTGACGTTGGCGATCAGCTGATCCCTTAAGGTCACACCTAAAGAACAATTCCCTTAATAGACAAATTGATTAATTGTATGACGATACAAGTTAATCAAATCCTTAAAATTGAACAATGTAATTGTGAGAGAGAATATTTATATCTTATTGTAATTGGATTAA
Organism: Silene latifolia; assembly: GCF_048544455.1. Lineage (NCBI taxonomy): Eukaryota > Viridiplantae > Streptophyta > Magnoliopsida > Caryophyllales > Caryophyllaceae > Silene > Silene latifolia. The sequence goes on from NC_133536.1 coordinate 57,266,858, forward strand.
ATAAGATTTGTTTTAGTAATTGAGATACTTTATTACTAAAATTGATTATTGTTTGTGAAACAATAGAGATAAGAATGAATGGTTAATTATAATTACAATATGTTGCGAATTATAATAATATGACCCATTTTATTTATGTGATCAAGAATCACTATTCAATTTGTTGTATGTAATTTAATTAATTTATAAAATGATATTTATTTGATAAATATGCATTAAATTAATTAATAACATGTAACATACTACATGTGACATATTGTGTGACAAATGACAAATTGACAAAAATAAAATGGTAGTCCATTTTATACATATGGACCGAAATAATGGAGGTGGAAGGTGTTAGTGGGTGATATTACTTTATATGATAAAATTTAAAAAATTACACCTACACCACTAGCTTACACACCTATATCTTTGGAGAAGTGTAAAAGCAAAAGTAAGATGCCAATTCTTGGCCTCTTCTACCCGACTCCATGCTCCTCTTTTATGAGAATTTTTGTTCTCATTTTCATTCAGACATTCATTCATACTACATGCAACTTTGCTTATCTCTCTCACAACTCTCTAAAATTTGTTCTAAAAAATCAAAAGAATGTTCATCCATAAATTCTAATCACAATAGAAGATTACTAGTGTAGTAATTAGTATATTATTAGAATTATTTTAAGGGTACTACTATATTAATCTAGTCAATTAATATAATAGTTTAAGGGACTTGTCTTGGGTGTAATCAAGAGGAGGATCTCTACATTGGGATTTTAGAGGATCATCCATCATATTTAAGCTCAAGAACAAATAAGAAAGGTGACCTTATTTGTGCCCATTTTTCGAGCCATACAACAATGTAAGGGACATTATTTTTCTTATTAATCTCTTATTTTGTTTTGCATGCACTAGATCTAAAGAACACAAATTAAGAATTTAATTAGTTCACTATTAGAAGAGTCTAATAATAGGTATATGAACCTAACAATTGCTATCAGAGCATAGGATGTTGCATGCATAATCAGTTATTGTTTTTTCGAGTTAACATGTTAACATATAAAACTAAAAATTTGTGATTTATAAGAGTAAGTCATGATATCACGATGCATGTTATATATTCTGGCACTAAAATATTTTTAGGTCATTTTTATGATTTATGGTATTTTATTGCTCACTTTAATGATTTTTAGTGAAATAATTACATTTTTATGAGTAAAATGAACTTTTATTCACTAAAAATAGTTAAACTTCACTACTGGCCATGATTTTTTAGTATGACCTCACATGAATATTCTATGTATTTTATGTAAAATTTCATATTAATTTGATTAATATTGCATGATTTATGATTTTTATGAGATAAAAATGGATTTAAAGAAGGTAAAATGGTTAAATATAGTTAAACTTCGAAATGTACCAAGATATTTTTGTAAGTTGTCACATGCATGATTTACACAGTGTATGTAATTTTTGAAATGAAATGATTTCATTTAGCATGATTTACGAATTTTTAGTGTAAAAATGGCATAAATAGTGACTATTTTAGCATAAATAGCTAAAATAAATTACATAGCATGAGAAAATTATTTAGGTTACATAAATATCCCACTTATCATATCTAAAGTTTTAAAATTGATTTGATTAATTTTTGTATATTTTAGATATTTTGTTTGACAAAACCGATAAATTACAACTATAATTTTCTAGCAATTAATTCAAAAATTTTAACCATGATTTTTGATATTATGAGTGTCATGGAATTATTTCAGAATGTTCAAAAATTTAAAATTCAAATTATGAAATTATTGTAATTTAATTTAGATTTATTTCATAAATGTTATGATTTTAAGGTCAAAATGAGCATAAAATTATATCAAGTTGAATTATTGTCAAAAATTGAGTGGTGACTATTTTTTGAATCCTAAGAGTGTTTGGATAATTAACTTGAGCTTAAATTTGATTTAAGTATTGATTAGTGATTTTAATAAGTTATTATCACGCATTTCCATAAAACCGGGTTATATAATAGATATAAGTTAAATAGGGCGATTTGGCACATAATTTGGCATGATAGACACATATTATAATGCTGTATATTTCAATTGTTGATTGTCTTTTATTTATATAATTTAGAATTATGTAATTTTATCTTAGTATGACCTTAGTTTTAATCGATATTACCCGTAATGAAAGGGAATATTGATTCGGTTGTAATTTAATGTGATCTCGTATCATTTTTATTTTTACTAGTTTTTTATATTACAAATGTATAATAGGAATAACTTTGTATTTTTATTATTATTTGCAATCATGGAGTTTCTTCAAGACGGTGCCATTCGGAAAGGCGTTCCAACAAAGACGGTGTTCTTGGAAGGCGTGCCACTTGAAGATTCAAGGGACCAAAGGAGTTTGTTTCCGAATATGTAATAGATTATTTGATTTTCTATTTTAGGAAGGTCATACTAGGAATTTATTATTATTGCTTTGCATTTATTTTAATATGTTGCATGCATTGCCAAATCACCATAACAACACATGCATTTCGTATCGAGTCATCGACCGTGTCAATTATAATTATCATAGTTCACCGCTTTAGTTCACTTAAAACGTGATAGATAATAAATTGACAAGACCTCTCACTAAATAATAATTGAGAATTAGCCTTACCAAATAGTAGAAACCATGAGTCCCAATTTCATAAGGAAGTAGGCTCGGCTCACCGGGGTGCTAAACTTGTCACGTTGGGTAAGTGGGTAATAAAATGTTATTACATCGAAATTTGGATTGAGCTTAACGGAAGTATTCGTGACCGTAGTCACATGTGTTCCGGGCTAAAGATAAATATTAAAGTAATTTTATCGACCGAGAGTTCTAGAAGTAGAATCGATTAAAGAGTTAGTCCACCGAGTTATATTAATAAGGGATGAATCAGCTCACCGTGCTCGAATTAATATGAATTTGGATCTCGGGATCATTTATAATAGTTGGGTAGATGTCACTATATAAATGCTTAAAACTTGTTTAAAATGTTTACAAGTATTATTAAAACGATTGATGTTAATTATTTCCTTCATTTCCGTTTTTGTAGTTATTTATACGCAATGGATTCATCTAACACTCTTACACCAATCACCATTAATTCATGGCTCCAATCATTCGATGAAAAATGCTCCGAGTATGACAATGATACGTTTAGGGAATTACGCTTTGGCATTGGTCAGGATGGAAATCTTTGCTACTTTACCACTTCCACACCTCCCACTCCAATATTAATGCTCGCCGCTTTGGTAAGAAAATATTGTGAAGAAAATTTCACCAATCCCAAGGCATCCTTGTTTGTAGAAACAAGGAGAAATATTAAATTCAGTGGGAGTTCTAGCAAGAATGTTCTTGCAACTGAAAGGAGTAATGGTATTATTAAAGGAAAGGCAAAGATGGGTAAGAAACCATAACCTGATAAGGAATTGGAAATGGATAGTGAGACTACCACAACCAAAACAATGAAGGGTGCCCAATCTTACGAAGAATGTCATTATTGTAATGTCATGGGCCATTGGAAGCGAAATTGCCCCAAGTATTTGGGAGATATCAAAGCTGGACTTGTCATTCCAGTTAGGGTTAAGGAGTGTGGAAGAACTTAGCAAAGGTAACATGGATCTTCAATTCGTAAATGGAACTAGAGTAGTCGCCATTTCAAAGGGAACCCTTGTGATTGCCTTAGCTAAGTGATTTTAAATTACATCTACATAATGGTGATTATGTACCCATTTTGTCTAAAACATTATTTCCATTTCTATGTTAGACATGGAAGGATTTTTCTTTCACCATCAAAAACAATCATTGTATTTTGTTTGAAAATTGACATGCCAGGAAGCCAAGTCACTTCTCTTAATGGTATTCATGTTTTAGACATTTCCAACTCAACTAAAGATATCTATAACATACAAACCAAAAGACTCATAACTAGTGATCCAAATGATTTGTACATTTGGCTTTTTCGATTAGGTCACATAAATGAGAAACGCATTAAAGGACTAGTGTCGACTAGATTTACTGGACCATTTGTTTTTTAATCATATGGTATATGTGAATCTTGTTTCCTTCGCAAGATGATTTGTACTCCCTTTAGTGATAAAGGGACACGAGCAACTGATTTGTTGGGACTAATATATGACGATGTATGTGTTCCTATGAGCATCACCGCAAGGGGATATTATGACTACATAGTCACTTTTACCAATGATTTAAGTAGATATGGGTATGTTTAATTAATCAAATATAAAGTGAAGCATTTGAGAAATTTGAAGAATTTCTAAATGACGTAGAGAATCAATTGAGCTAAGTACTAAAGCATTATGATCTGATCGTTGTGGAAAAGATCTAAGTAATGAATTTGATTTATTAAATATGGATTATGACCTTGTGTCACTACCCATAAGATCAAACTAATATGAGTCAGTTTGAGTTATCGAACTCAATTTTGGGAATTTGCAATCCATAATGGACACGTTATTAAAAACGAATGGTCAACCTAGAGATACCTAAAATAGAGAGTCTATTTAACAAATTACATGGATCAGACTCGCATATGACATGAATCAAGCTGCCATGATAGAGCTGGTCTTTTATGTGCTAAACACGTAAGTCTAGACAAACTTCAATTACTCCACCATATATGTTTGTAACTCACAAAGCTATCTCTTTAGAAGATAGGTGTATTTGTAAGAGATAGAGTGGGAGTAGATCGTAACAAACATGTCTTATAGTCATTGTGTTACTTTTTGAAAGTAATGGAATTATAATCTATAAAGATAGAGTGGAAGTATAGCACACATGTCTTATTGTTAAAATCTTGCTTTTCGAAAGTAATGGTATTATGACCTTCTCCCAAATCGACCTTGTTGCATACGAGCCATAGCATTACAATCTAAAGATTGTTACTCAAGAGTAGTTTAACTTTAAGGCGATGGTCTCCTTAAAGTGAATAGAGCTTTAGAGTACCTAAGAGCATAGATCGACATGAAGATGTTAATCAAGATAAATTATATTAGGAATTGCCACATTTCATTTTGATGAAAAACAGCAAATGATATTAAAAATTCGCTTTTCTAAAATGAGAATTTAGAGAAGGATGTGTTTGGGACACAAAACCTTAGATATAGATCTAAGAATCCTAACATTTTATGCATAGCTTTCTTAAGCAATCCTAAAATGATCTTAAACAAGCATCAAAGGATTATACTTTTCCTTCATGTGATAATTTAGAATGGTTTCATTCACATGATTGAAGAATCATGATTATAGATGAAGTTAATTGGGAGCAATAATTATTTTTCCATGTCTGATATGTTGATAACATATTACTTATTGAGAATAATGTACCAATGCTCTCTTCTGTGAAAGAGTGATTGGGAGACTAGGAAAAGTTGCGATGTATTCTAGATTTATGAATCTATGTGAGAGAATATTGGCATAGAGTTGAGAGTCTTATGATGATAAGTTCTTTTATATCTGTTTAATATCAACAAGGTTGAGTAGGTTGTTCATGGTAATGAAAGTTGAATTGCTATGATAGAGTCATAATCATTCGCTGAACCTAAATAAATTATTGATTACATAAAATCGATTTCTAATGTTTCCGCCATTAGAATGATCGTGTATGTCGTTAAATGCACACGTCATGGTGAAGCATATGCTTGGAGCATAATAAATCAATAACAAGTTAATTCATAAGATGGTCTTGTGAAAGCCTTAAAGAACATCTTTGAGATTCTTGAGAAGAATTAAGGACTCGTTCATATGTTTGGATGATAAACTAAGTTGTGTGTTGAAGGGTTGCACAAACTTTAGTTTCCAATCCGATAAGGATTTTTTGAAATCCTAGGCTGATTTTATTGACTTAGGAGTAAGACACTAGAGAAATATTTTAGTTTCAACCATTGCAAATTCTACAAATAGAATCTAAGTAATTGTGATAAAATGGTCAACGTAGGGAATGAGAGAAGATTCATATACCAATGACTTTATCACAAGTTATGTGATAACAGTAGGATCATCTTTCAAGTTAAAGAGCCCAAGTCTAGTAAGAAGACTAGACATATACTTAGATAAATTCATGTTATTAGAAATAACACTGAATAGAAGGAAATAACAATTCATAAAGTTGGAATATATGGATATATGATATATCCACTTGCCAAGCTTTTATTGCATTTTAACTAGTGTAAAATGTACACTATAGATTATAAGATATGAAGTAGTAATAGTGTATTGACTATTCACATATGATAATCGTATTTATCGTTTGAGTTTTATTAAACTCACCCATTACTTTGTTATATCTAAATGGATTATTGAAACAATATTGAACCCCATTAAAGTGAACTGGATTGACATAGTATTCGGCCCTGGTTACATAAAGGAGGTGACGTCTCAAAGTGACTAGAGTGTGATGCGATTGATGGTAAGTTCAAGTGCCATAGAGTCATATGGGATGACTAGTCGATCACATAGGCAGACTGTATGGGACACTCTGTCGGGCAGTGACCGCTTATAGAGTTCTGGTAATTCATAAAGCCTGGTCGTGGCAAGAGCTACAATAGTATTATTATGAGTCAATTCTTTTGAGTAGAGACTATTCGCCCAAGTTGGCACAAATTTCTGATTGGGTTTGATTTATACTCTACGACTGTCGTAACTGAAGTCAAAGGAGTACATTTTGGGTTACGATGAAATATGGCTATACGAAGGGAATAGTGCGATAGGAATTGTCCACCTCCTTGTTAGGGTTGTTTGAAATCTCAAGGCCACTCGCGGAGTAGTTAACTGAAAATGCATGGCCACGCTCGGAAGGTATCTACGGTAGATAATTCCGGTCAGACAGTTACTCTCTAGAACGAGGAAACCATTCAAGATATGATCAAGTGCAAGTACGACCTGCGAGACACCTTGCATTGAGTGGGAGATTGTAATAGGACAAGAGAATTGGTGACGCACACTTATCTCGCACAAGTGGGAGATTGTTGGAGTATGTGTCCTCAACAATAGTGCGATCACATGTTTAAATCTCATGTTAAGAATACGTACGGGATGATTCATTTATATAGTCAACTGATCAACATTAATCAGTAATGACCAGCTAACTAGAGTTAGACATTACTGTTGTTTAACGGTGGTGATCAGTTGATCCCTTAAGGTCACACCTAAAGGACAATTCCCTTAATAGACAAATTGATTAATCGTATGACGATACAAGTTAATCAAATCCTTAAAATTGAACAATTCAATTGTGAGAGAGAATATTTATATCTTATTGTAATTGGATTAAATAAGATTTATTTTAGTAATTGAAATACTTTATTACTAATATGTTGTGAATTATAATTATATGACCCATTTTACTTATGTGATCAAATATCACTAGTCAATTTGTTATATGTAATTTAATTAATTTATAAAATGATATTTATTTGATAAATATGCATTAAATTAATTAATAACATGTAACATACTACATGTGACATATTGTGTGACAAATGACAAATTGACAAAAATAAAATGGTAGTCCATTTTATACATATGGACTGAAATAATGGATGTGGAAGGTGTTAGTGGGTGATATTATTTTATGTGATAAAATTTAAATAATTACACCTACACCACTAGCTTACACACCTATAAATTTGGAGAAGTGTAAAAGCAAAAGTAATATGCCAATTCTTGACCTCTTCTACCCGGCTCCATGCTCCTCTTTTATGAGAATTTTTGTTCTCATTTTCATTCACACATTCATTCATTCATACTACATGCAACTTTGCTTATTTCTCTCACAACTCTCTAAAATTTATTTTAGAAAATCAAAAGATTGTTCATCCATAAATTCTAATCACAATATAAGATTACTAGTGTAGTAATAAGTATATTATTAGAATTATTTTAAGGATACTACTATATTAATGTAGTTAATTAATATAATAGTTTAAGGGACTTGTCTTGGGTGCAATCAAGAGGAGGATCTCTAGATTGTGATTTTGGAGAATCATCAATCATATTTAAGCTCAAGAAAAAATAAGGAAGGTGACCTTATTTGTGCCCATTTTTCAAGAAATACAACAATGTAAGGGATATTGTTTTTCTTATTAATCTCTTATTTTGTTATGCATGCACTAGATCTAAAGAACACAAATTAAGAAGTTAATTAGTTCACTATTAGAAGAGTCTAGTAATAGGTATATGAACCTAACACCTACTTGGTTCAATCCCTGAGAAGCAATTGGTTAATACTATCATGGATTATAGGCCTATTGCTTGTTGTACAGTTCTCTACAAAACAATAAGTAAAATCTTATGTGACAGACTAAAGGTAGTGTTACCTGAGATTATAGGGAATGAGCTAGGGGTATTTGTGAAAGGAAGAAGCATATTTGAAAATATAATGCTCACTCAATCATTAGTTAAGGGATATGGGCAACAAGAGATTTCACCAAGATGCTTGATTAATGTTGATATCAGAAAAACATTTGATTCCCTGCAATGGACTTTTATGGAGCAGATGTTGTAGAAATTTAACTTTCCTCCTCAATTTCAGCAATGGATTATGGGTTGTATCACTTCCACTTCGTTCAGCTTAAAAATTAATGGTGACACAGTTGGCTTCTTTAAAGGGGAGTGTGGTTTGAGACAAGGGGATCCAATATCTCCCTTCTTATTTGTTAGAAATCTATATCTCATTATACTCAACATATTCATATATGTTAAAATTTATTTAGTCATAAAATAAATTGTTGATCTTATGCATGCAAACTAAATAAGAAGAGATAAGAAAATCGATTTCTCACCATCTAAATTTCGGTCATTTATGGGCACCAACAAGATCTCCTTCTTGTTAGTTCTTGAGCTTTCCAATAATGGATGAACATTCATGACTTCAAAATAGAAGCCCTCCAATAAGTAGCACCCAAGACTATCCCAAAATCCCACAAACTAACATGTATTAGATATTTGTAATGTGGTTTACCTTAAAATTGATTACTAATACTCATGTACTACTACTAGTATTATTAGTAATTGATTTGTACAAATTAGATTCATAAAACTTGATTTTATGAACAACAAGAGAGAGAAGAGTAGTGTTTTTCAAAAACATAAGAGAATGCAAAATTTTGAGAGAAAAAAACTCTCAATATACACCCAAAACCGGTGGGTCTTAGTGGTATTAGGACCATTTTTCTTTTTCCTTTTTGTCTTCACAAGACAAATTGTGTAAGCCTTTGTCTATAGTCATGTCACTATCAAGTGTCATAGACAAATGAATAAGACAAAACTTCAAAAATGCCCACCAATATTTCGGTTTATATGTGTAATATGGAGTCCATTTTATTTTTGTCAATTGTACAATTGTATGTCATGTGACATGTCTTATGTCATATTTTAATTTAAAATGCATATTTAACAAATTAAATATCATTTACAAATTAAATAAATCACATTTAACAAATTGACGAGTAATTCAAAATTACTTTCACATAAAATGGTCATTTAAATACTAGTTAGTATAATTCACAACATCTTTTAATTATAACTAATTATCATTCTCATCTCGCGTGTTTCGCAAACACCGATTAATTTTAGTAATATAACTTCTTAAATTACTAAATAAAATCTTATTTAATCACATTATAATAAGAGGTCATTTTCTCTCTTATGATAATAATTTGTTCAATTTTAAGGAATTAATTATTCTGTATCGACATACAATTAATTAACCTTTTCAATTAAGGGAATCGTCCTTTAGGTGTGACCTCAAGGGATCAACTGATCACCACATGCCGCACGACAAGTAATATCAAACTCTAGCTTGACCAATCATTACCGATATGTGTGGACCAGTTGACTATATATGTAATGTATCATCCCTTTCGTATTCTTGATATGAGATTTAAATATGTGATCAATATGATCGACAATTGTGATCGCATTATTGTCGGGGACACTTACTCCAACAATCTCCCACTTGTCCTCGACAAGTGTGCGTCACCAATTCTCTTGTCCTATTACTATCTCCCACTCAATGCAAGGTGTCTTTCGGGTCGTACTTGCAAGTGATCATATCGAGAGTGGTTTCCTCGATCTGGAGAATAACTGATTGACCGGAGTTATCTACTGATACGTGCATTTTATATAGTCTTTTTAGCCTATTTTATGCACGTATTTCTATGCTTTTATCGTGGTTTTATGCTACGAAATGCCCCGAATATGCTACTTTGGGTTATTTTGTCTTATTTACAGGAATGGACCAGAAAGTAGCGAAATCAAGTCATTTACCGTCCGTTTATCATGCATTTGGAAGAAGAGTGGATTTGGAGCGGGAATTATAGCTGTCTTGGGATGCGTGAAGGTGTTTCGGGAGCTAAAAGGACAAGTCAAAGGCAAACTAACGAGAATTCTAAGCTGCTGAAGTCAAGAACCACCTGATCGAGTAGTCTTCCACTCGATCGAGTGGTTTTAGGAGAATAAATAGTCGATCGAGTTGTTTCCTTAGTCGATCGACCAGTCCCTTATGTGTAATCAGTCGATCGAGCACTATACATGGTCGATCGAGCTGTTTTCTGGCTGAGTTTGCTCGATCGAGTGATTTAAGGGAAAGAAGTCCTCGATCGAGAGGAATTGTTCTCGATCGAGAGGAATGCTAAGGAATATCACTCGATCGAGTGATTTCTCTACTCGATCGAGTGGATTATGCTACGGGCTGGGCTTTTTAGGTTTAATTCCGTCATTAGGTTTAATAAACCTTATTTTCTTATAAATAAGGAGTCAGGATGTCGATGTAAACTATCTCTCTCACTCTTTACTTCTCTTCTCTTCTCTCGGAGACTGTTACTATTGCTACTGTTACTTTTGTTCATTTTCCGGATCTCTTTAATTCAGTAATTCTTTCTTCCTTTCTCTCCTTTTAATGTTTATTATTCTTATTTCCTTTAAGTTTGTTTCCCTTATTTCCATGAGTAGCTAATTCCCCTTAGTATGTTAGGATTAGGGAAGCCGTGGTAGCATGTTTTAATTGTACTAAATAGATTAGCCCTGCGATAAGAATTGTATTAGGCAATTTAACTGTTATCCGGTCGAATGAATGCATGCAGGAGACCATAAATTTAGTTAACCCCGACCTAGATCGAAAGATTGGAAGGGAAGGCTTGCTTAATTACGATAGGGTATTGCAGTGAGGGCGAAAGTTAAGCTGTTTACGCTCTAGGGCGGTTTAAGGACCGAAAGGTGACGACCATAGCTCTTCTTATCAATAGTCTAGTCGCCTTAGTATTCATGATAGTATAAGATCGATAGCGCCACGGTAGACCGACTCCTAGCATACTACCCTTCTCTTATTGTTAATTTCTTTTATTCATTTCCCTCGCTTTAGTCTCTAGTCAGTTAACAATCAATCAAAACCCCCATTAGTGACATTTAGACAGATAAACGGGCAAATAGATAGTACACCGCCTCCCTGTGGAGATCGACCCTACTTACCGCTGACTTCTGTTAGTTGTACTTAGGTATTTTATTTTTGGTACGAAAACAAAGTATCAAATTTTGGCGCGTCGTTGCGGGGAGGCAATCTATTTATTTATTTGTTTAATTTTATCTGTTTTTAGCCTCGGGGAATTTTTCCCTTGAGGCCATTTTAATCTTTTGTTTAGTCTTTGTTTTGATAGGCCTTACAGTACTACCTAGACAGTTCTAGGTGAAAGACGATCAAAGGGAAGGCTTGAGTACCTTTGACCCATCACCGATGTCCCATTATATGGAACAGTCGGTGATCCGCTACGGGAGATGTGGTCTGCCGAGCACAATGCATTTTGTAGTTGTGCCGCCACATCCGCCCTATCAATGGCCGCCGCAACAAGATCCTCCTGATAGACAAGAAGAAGAGATTGCGGAGCTGAAATCCTTATCTGAGACACTTGCATCTCAATTGCAAGATCGTGACCGAGAGAGGCAAGATCATGATAGACGCACTTCTTCGCGACTTGAAAAGCTCGAAAGCGATATTGATCGGTTAGCGGTGAGATACAAGAAGAAGAGGTTGCGGGCGAGGTCTTTAATGGAGATACTTGCATCTCAAATACAGAATTATGATCGAGTGAGGCAAGAGAGTGATAGACGTGCGGATGCTCAAATCATTGAGTTGGAGTCTAAAATTGCTCGATTAACGAGTGAGTCGGATAATTGGCAACAGAAGAGGTATACCTCGCCGAGAACAGTTTTTCCCATGAAAAAACCATGTTGCCCAATGCTGAGGATGACTTTTATGACTCGGACGACGAGTTTCTATCACATTTCATTGCCCCACACGAGGATTTCAGCGCTGTACAGGAGGAATCACTCGATCGAGTGACTTATACTAGTCGATCGAGTGATTTCCCAGAAGAACTTGCTCGATCGAGTGATCCCACTGCTCGATCGAGTGGGATTCAGGAGGAAGTTGGTCGATCGAGTGACTATTCTGCTCGATCGACTGAAATGGCCATTGGGAGCTTTGGTTCGTCATTTTGGTTTGATTTGGATGACGAGTCTGACGATGATTACGGTGAACCTCCCCTATTCACAGCCGAGTCGGATACACTTGAAGCTGCGATCTACGGGGCAGATTCCACTGAGGAGGTTGATGAAGAAGCAGTTGAGACGGTAATTGCTCCTAGCACGGAAGAGGTAATAAACTCTTTTACCTATGATTCCGTCATTGAGAGCGACCGATCGGAGGTAGTAAACGATAATTTTATTATTGTTTGTTCTAATAGTATTTTGCCTCGTTTGACTCGTGTTGTTCCTTTTAAAGTTATACCTCCTCTCATGTGGTCGATTAATTTAAAGATTTTTCACCGTCCTCATCATTTCAAAACGTTAATCGAATCGGGACCCCATATATTGACGATTGCTCCCGCGCTCCTTTATTTTGTGGATAAATTTAGGAGCGCCCATAGGAAATTTGTCAGACTTAAACGGTTGTTTAATTTTATTTCCTATTTCTGTATTCCACTTTTGTGCTACTTATGCTTTTGTGTAGCACATGCGCAGCCTATTTGACAAAGTTTGCGCGCGCTTTGAATTTGTTTTGATTGTGACTAATTAGAGAGGCTCGAAGAAAAAGAAGGTCGAGTGGGACTGATTGAAGCTAGCGCTACCCGGGAGGCAACCCGGCGATTTATTTTCGCATTTATATTTCCCTTAAGTTGTAATAAATGGTTTTATACCATAGACTATCTCAGTATGCTCGTCTTGTTAGTTTGCGGGCTGTTCTTATTGCGTTTTGCAGGAAATACGATGAGAAGTACTCGATCGAGTGCTTTCTGTACTCGATCGAGCACTTGTGCTGCCAAATCCTCTCGATCGAGCTAGTATCTACTCGATCGAGCACTGCTGAGAATGAGAAACCACTCGATCGACCCGATTCCGGTCGATCGAGCAGTTTAGATGGCCATGTTACTCGATCGACCACTGTTGGACGGACATCGAGTGTTATTGACTTGGATTAGCTTCCTGAGACGGTTTTCCGGGCCTTTAGCAACCTCCCATGTTCATGGTCGGTTTGGGGAGGCCCCCTTATTCGCGCTATTTTGTGAGTCTTTCCGCTTTTACTCTCTTTCGCCATTAGTTTGCATTTTCCTTTCCATGTTTTGGTACAATGGGGGCATTGTACGGTTTGGTTTGGGGAGGTTATGCATCCATATCTGTGTCTGCATATTGTTTTTATTTGCATTTCTGTTATCACGTTTAATTTTCTGTTTGCATTGTTATCTATTTCATAAAAATTTAAAATTCAATAAAAATTTGAAAAATTGTTGAAAATTTCAAAAATTTCACGTTTAATTTAGCATATAGGTTGAGTCGGAACGGTAGATTTCCATGATGATATTGCACTACATTTGTCTTTCTGCTTAAGCCTTGCAATAAACTGTTATTCTTTTAGCCTTGTCTTTTGCATAATCTACGAGTTAATGTTTAATTTAGCTGAACATATAGACTTGACCTGAAATTTTGGCAACCTACTTATAATTTCTAAGATTTAGAGCCTTATAAACTGGTGTCATTTATGACCAGTTTCATGTAGGATTGTGAGTAGTTACTCCTTGCATAACATGTATCATCAATTTGCACGTATATGAAATTCAATTGCTTTTTGCCGTCATACATTCGGGTTAGTGGTTGGTGTCACATGCAGGGAGGTGCTTACATTTCCCTTTTCTTTCGTTTTTACCCATAAACTCCGCATTAGCCAAATTTGCCAGTTGACCCTTAGCTACATCCCAAATTTAGCCTGCCTTGTCAAGCTAGTTTAGATTGTTCTGCGGTATACCGTTTATTGTATCAAATATTGGCTCATATCATATTGAATTGGAGTTGGTAATTTATGAAGAAAAGGAGGAGGATGAAAAATAAGACGTGAAAAGAAGAAAAAAAAAGGAATTTGAAAAAAAAAACAGAAAAGACGTGAAAAAGAAAAAAAAGTGGAAAAAAGAAGTTGAAAAAAAAAGGGAATTCGAAAATGAAAAAGAAAAAAAATTCGAAAAAGAATTCAGAAAAAAAAAAAGAAACCGAAGAAATGAAAACAAAAGAAAGAAAGAAAAAGATGTTGTTTGGTTGACGGTTTCTGCTCCTATGTTCTATCTTACATTATTTGAGGAGTATGTTTGGTTTGGTTTGGTGAGATTTTATGCCAAATGAAGGGCATGTGCTTAATCCCATAATTGCTTAAGAATCGGATGTTGATATATGGTTTTGTTTAGGTACTAGCTTGATCACCTATACCTCCACATTCCCATAAATGTTTTGCCTTTTCTTACCCATTGCCTCACTTTACCATATTTTTGTAAGCCCTCGGCTGTGACGGACCTTGTTTGGTTGGAATGTATGTATGGTAGTTAGAATTGTCTATCATATGAGTTGCATGCATGTTTATGTGGGTCGTAGTTTAGGTGAGCGACTATTTTTCTTTCTCTCTTACATATATATGTTCACCCTTTGCTTCATGAGAGAAAGAGTGACCCGTGAGAGTCCATTATCAAAGGTCTTGCAAGGTCGACGGTTCAGCTTTGTTTATAAACATCCTATAACTCGTTTGCATTTGACTGTCTTGCTATAAGTATTTAGTTAGCTTGCATTAAATTGGCTTAAGTGGGCATTTGTAGCTAGCTCTGAGTTATCTTTTTCCGTTCCTTTAGTTGCATTTTAGTTTACTCGAGGACGAGTAAAGGTTTGGTTTGGGGAGATTTGATACGTGCATTTTATATAGTCTTTTTAGCCTATTTTATGCACGTATTTCTATGCTTTTATCGTGGTTTTATGCTACGAAATGCCCCGAATATGCTACTTTGGGTTATTTTGTCTTATTTACAGGAATGGACCAGAAAGTAGCGAAATCAAGTCATTTACCGTCCGTTTATCATGCATTTGGAAGAAGAGTGGATTTGGAGCGGGAATTATAGCTGTCTTGGGATGCGTGAAGGTGTTTCGGGAGCTAAAAGGACAAGTCAAAGGCAAACTAACGAGAATTCTAAGCTGCTGAAGTCAAGAACCACCTGATCGAGTAGTCTTCCACTCGATCGAGTGGTTTTAGGAGAATAAATAGTCGATCGAGTTGTTTCCTTAGTCGATCGACCAGTCCCTTATGTGTAATCAGTCGATCGAGCACTATACATGGTCGATCGAAATTTTTCGGCTGAGTTTGCTCGATCGAGTGATTTAAGGGAAAGAAGTCCTCGATCGAGAGGAATTGTTCTCGATCGAGAGGAATGCTAAGGAATATCACTCGATCGAGTGATTTCTCTACTCGATCGAGTGGATTATGCTACGGGCTGGGCTTTTTAGGTTTAATTCCGTCATTAGGTTTAATAAACCTTATTTTCTTATAAATAAGGAGTCAGGATGTCGATGTAAACTATCTCTCTCACTCTTTACTTCTCTTCTCTTCTCTCGGAGACTGTTACTATTGCTACTGTTACTTTTGTTCATTTTCCGGATCTCTTTAATTCAGTAATTCTTTCTTCCTTTCTCTCCTTTTAATGTTTATTATTCTTATTTCCTTTAAGTTTGTTTCCCTTATTTCCATGAGTAGCTAATTCCCCTTAGTATGTTAGGATTAGGGAAGCCGTGGTAGCATGTTTTAATTGTACTAAATAGATTAGCCCTGCGATAAGAATTGTATTAGGCAATTTAACTGTTATCCGGTCGAATGAATGCATGCAGGAGACCATAAATTTAGTTAACCCCGACCTAGATCGAAAGATTGGAAGGGAAGGCTTGCTTAATTACGATAGGGTATTGCAGTTAGGGCGAAAGTTAAGCTGTTTACGCTCTAGGGCGGTTTAAGGACCGAAAGGTGACGACCATAGCTCTTCTTATCAATAGTCTAGTCGCCTTAGTATTCATGATAGTATAAGATCTTATAGCTGCCACGGTAGACCGACTCCTAGCATACTACCCTTCTCTTATTGTTAATTTCTTTTATTCATTTCCCTCGCTTTAGTCTCTAGTCAGTTAACAATCAATCAAAACCCCCATTAGTGACATTTAGACAGATAAACGGGCAAATAGATAGTACACCGCCTCCCTGTGGAGATCGACCCTACTTACCGCTGACTTCTGTTAGTTGTACTTAGGTATTTTATTTTTGGTACGAAACGACAGTATCATCTACCATAGATACCATCTGAGCGTGGCCACGCATTTCTAGTTCATTACTCCTCGAGTGGCCCTGAGATATTGTTTTAACCCTGACAAGGGGGTGGATGTAATACTCCGTATTTTTAATAATAATTTATAAGGATAATTTATGTAATTTAATGAGTAATTAAATGACATTTCTAATAATAAATACAAGGGAGACGTTAATTAAATAATAAATTAATAATTCAAGTCGGGAATTGGGTTTGGCTAGTATTTGTGCTTTGGGCTTAGTTGGTAATCGAGTGTTGGACTGTGTGGTATTATTATATGGGCCGAAGTTATTAAATTAGTACTAGTGTAATCGGGATTTATATCGGGAATTAATAATAATATATAAAGGTAATTATAATAATAATAATAATAATAATAATAATAATAATAATAATAATAATAATAATAATAATAATAATAATAATAATAATAATAATAAAGTTATGGCAATAATAAATTAGTAAGTATTATATGAGGAAATTATAGTTATGTTATGATTAATAGTATATGATAAATAATAATGATATAATTATAATGACAATTTCTGCTACTAATTAGAATAAGGAAAATTATATAGTTTCCTAATTGACCTCGCTTTCTCTATAATCCTACTCTATAAATATCCTATTAAATCTGAGAAATAAATCACAAATTAAGAGGAGGAGCTTTTGGAGACGGAATTAGCAAGCGATAATAAATAGGTAACAATTTCTAATATTGTTTTATTTTCTTATACAGCTGATTGTCAGACGATCTTAAGACACTTAGAAACTGAGCCAAACCTTGACGGAATGAGACCAAACTTTGGGAGGTGGTCCGTGGGGTTGCAAGGGTTGGAATGGGTATAGTGGTGGTGTCAGGGATGGCCTAGGGTGGCGGTGGCAGGCGGCTAAAGGTGGCTGGTCAGGGGGTGTTGCAGGTTAGGTCGTGGGTATTTGTAGTGGGTAATTGAACCTCTAATTGGCCGAGTCTTGACCTGGGCATGGTAGGGTTGTGATGGGGGGAGGTAGTCGACCATGTTGTTGGTGTTGGAGTGGCGGCAGGTGGTGGTTTTTGCGGGTGGTGGCCGGAAAACGCGAAAACAGAGGATTTGACGCGGCTGTTTTTAGACGCGTACTATAGCCGTGTTTCTGGCTGTGAGTGGGCATGGAGGGTACCATTAGAACCATCATAGACCAGGGATGACAATAGCGGTGGCCGTTGGGTGTGGGAGTGGCTGTAGTGGTCGTGGTGATGGTGTAAGATGGTGAGTGAGGGAGTGGTGTTGGTTGTGACGGTTGAAGAGGGTTGTTAGGGCAGGTTGTTTGTGGGCTGTTGGTAGCGGGTTGGCTGGTGGTTTTGGTCGTGGGTGCTCGTCGTGGTGTGGGCTAGGAGGTGGCAGAACTAGGTGGTAGTCGTTGTGGCTTGTGGTGGCGTTTTTGGGCGTGTTTATAGGGGGGTATTGAACACGGTGTATACTGGGGTGTGTGTTGTTTTGTGAGCGGGTTTTAAATTGTTTAATTAGTTCGGGTGGGTCGAGTTCGTAATTGAATCGGGTTTTAGTTATCATAAACCTTTAATAATTATAATAAATAATTAATTTGAATAATTAAATAAAAGGAATAAATAAATGAATAAATAAGTAAAGTTAGTAATTATAATTGTTGTAATTGTTATTATTATATAGGTGACGGAAATTGTGAAGAATTATAATCGGGTTGGATTTGCTTTATTTATTTGGATTGCGTAATTGGAGTGCTTGCTTGCCATGTAGGAATTTCCTACTCAACTCGTCTTGTCTTTGTTGGTTTGTGGAATTTATAAAAGTATTGTGAAATTGGATGGATTAATGGTTGTGGATTATATATCGTTGGATTGTTTATTATTGATTATTTATATTGGAATTTCGTTTGCATTGGATACCTCAGCTCGTGTCTGAGATGGTTTTTATAACTGGCATGGTGTATAATTGAATACCTCAACTTCGGTTGGGATGATGAATACCTCAACTTCGGTTGGGATGGTGAATACCTCAACTTCGGTTGGGATGGTAAATACTTCAACTTCGGTTGGAATGATGAATACCCCGGGCCAGGGATTGGCGGGATGAATGGGTGTTTCGGGTGATGAGCTCAGTTGTTTTGGCATTATATATCGTATCATTTCACTTTGACTTGTTGTTGGTTATTCCTACTCAACCATTGGTTGACGTGTTTGCTTCTATGTTAAAATAAAATTGATGCCTGCTTTAATTGATGGCATCCTGTGGTGAACCATTTAATACTTCCGGTTAAATGGGGAGCAGATTTAAATAGCAGGTTTTGAGTTAGCTGGATATGGGGAGCTTGGGCGTGTGAGCTTTCGGACCTGTAGGAGTCTAGATCACAAATGTAGTTATATCACTTATTTAATTTCCGCTGCGAGTTGTATTTATTTTTATATTAAGTTGTAGTTATTTAAGTTGTAATAAACATGTAATCAGTAAAGTTTTTATTTAAAGTACTTTGGTATTGTTATACTATGTTATTCACTACCTCGGGAAACCGAGATGGTAACAGTCCTATTTATTTGGGAATGTCTAGCTAAAGGCTCCTGAATAAATGAGGTGTTACAAAGTGGTATCAGAGCAAAACGATTCTCAGGCCTAACCAATGAACAATAATGAACATAGGATGTGTCTAATAAAATGAACCCGGGTAGAAACTGTTAGGAGCCCACTTAAAGCTTGGGATGAGTAGGGCCCCTCAAACTAAACTTCCGGCACTTTCAGTTTTGAACCGGTAACCCTGAGGGAATATTTGAGAGTGTGGGGTAATCTAAAATGAAAAACCGTTTGTTTGCCTTAAGAGTTTTGGTTGCCTTGTTTGAATGTTGTTTCATTGATTAATGCGGTTACGGGGCCGTAACCTTGCCTTTAGGGAGAGGGTATGTGATATGGTTTTAAGCATTGATATAGACATGTGATTATGAGATGAATATGTGGGCATGTGTGATTAACATGTGAAGTATTAAGGGAATTGTGTGAAATTGTGAAGAACGTAATTTTAGTTGATTTCCCGGAATTTTACCCTTGATTGTTTTGGCTGCCATTTACTACCTGTTTAAAATTATCGTATGCAAAATTTATGATTAATATCTTTATGAGTTAGCTTTCATATGCCACTGGTCTCGTGTTCAAATAATATACTGTTTAGGAGAAATAAATATTTTAGTGGACAGTAGTCGAAATGTTCCTGTACAGTGATGTTTTCGCGCCATGTTTTTGTAAAAATTGCCATTTAAAAACTACGTAATTATTTGTTATAATTACAATGCCAATGTTTAATATACTCATGTATGTTTCTAAATTGGTAAGCCACGTTGTAAGAAAATATTTTGACAATTTATGGTGATTTTTACAAGTTGACCTAAGTTTTCGACAAGTTCTTTGTAAAATTTTGTTTCGATCAAGTAGTTTGTAAAATGCATTATAAATCGATCCTATGAGTTTTTGACTTGATTCTTTTTCTCATGGTTTATTAACTTTCTTTATTTTTCTAAAAAGTATATGTTCTCAATAAGTAGTTATGCTATTATATATTAATGATTGTTAGGAGTGATAACATGTTTTCCTAGCCTTGAAGATTGTTAGAAGTTATAACATGTAAAATGTATAACAAGTTTTGTTTTTGATCTCTTGAACATTATGTTTGATGTTGTCAATTATGTGAGGTAGAATAACA
The DNA here is from genome assembly GCF_048544455.1 of Silene latifolia. NCBI lineage: Eukaryota > Viridiplantae > Streptophyta > Magnoliopsida > Caryophyllales > Caryophyllaceae > Silene > Silene latifolia. Next base: position 57,287,254 of record NC_133536.1, read on the forward strand.
TGCCTAGTGATATGCGGAACGTGTTGCCTTAAGCCATATATATGTTCACGATAATAGAATCCATGTTTAAGTTAGATATCATTATTAAGAAAAGACTAAATAATTGTCTGTATTTTGTTATAGACTGTTATTTATCTTGGCAATGTATTCGTCGGTAGTTAAGTGAAATAGTTGAGTTTAAATAAAGTTAGTTCAAGTATACTGTATGTTGTGGTTTTGCTATTTAGAACTAAATCAAAGATTTTTTTTATTCATTTAGCCATTAATGGGTATTGTGTTAGAAATAATAATTGTCTTATATTACAATGTGTGTTTCATGTTTTGGTGACGTTACAACAATGGTTTGGTTGTTCCTATTGTTTGTTATTCCGAACTTCGAGGACGAAGTTTATTTTTAGGGGGAAGGAATGTAATAGTACAAATATTTTGAGTTATTATTTGTATAACTTGTGATATGATTGATACGGGTGATAATCATAAATGGATAATTGTGTTGGATGGTAGTCGTTATGAGAAATTTTATAAGTGTTCTTGTAGTAGTTATGGGCGAACTTCGGGACGAAGTTCATTTTAAGGGGGGAAGACTGTAATACTCCGTATTTTTAATAATAATTTATAAGGATAATTTATGTAATTTAATGAGTAATTAAATGACATTTCTAATAATAAATACAAGTGAGACGTTAATTAAATAATAAATTAATAATTCAAGTCGGGAATTGGGTTTGGCTAGTATTTGTGCTTTGGGCTTAGTTGGTAATCGAGTGTTGGACTGTGTGGTATTATTATATGGGCCGAAGTTATTAAATTAGTATTAGTGTAATCGGGATTTATATCGGGAATTAATAATAATATATAAAGGTAATTATAATTATAATAATAATAATAAAGTTATGGCAATAATAAATTAGTAAGTATTATATGAGGAAATTATAGTTATGTTATGATTAATAGTATATGATAAATAATAATGATATAATTATAATGACAATTCCTGCTACTAATTAGAATAAGGAAAATTATATAGTTTCCTAATTGACCTCGCTTTCTCTATAATCCTACCCTATAAATACCCTATTAAATCTGAGAAATAAAACACAAATTAAGAGGAGGATATTTTGGAGACGGAATTAGCAAGCGATAATTAATAGGTAACAATTTCTAATATTGTTTTATTTTCTTATACAGCTGATTGTCAAACGATCTTAAGACACTTAGAAACTGAGCCAAACCTTGACGGAATGAGACCAAACTTTGGGAGGTGGTTCGTGGGGTTGCAAGGGTTGGAATGGGTATAGTGGTGGTGTCAGGGATGGCCTAGGGTGGCGGTGGCAGGCGGCTAAAGGTGGCTGGTCAGGGGGTGTTGCAGGTTAGGTCGTGGGTATTTGTAGTGGGTAATTGAACCCCTAATTCGCCGAGTCTTGACCTGGGCATGGTAGGGTTGTGATGGGGGGAGGTAGTCGACCATGTTGTTGGTGTTGGAGTGGCGGCAGGTGGTGGTTTTTGCGGGTGGTGGCCGAAAAACGCGAAAACAGAGGATTTGACGCGGCTGTTTTTAGACGCGTACTATAGCCGTGTTTCTGGCTGTGAGTGGGCATGGAGGGTACCATTAGAACCATCATAGACCAGGGATGACAATAGCGGTGGCCGTTGGGTGTGGGAGTAGCTGTAGTGGTCGTGGTGATGGTGTAAGATGGTGAGTGAGGGAGTGGTGTTGGTTGTGACGGTTGAAGAGGGTTGTTAGGGCAGGGTGTTTGTGGGCTGTTGGTAGCGGGTTGGCGGGTGGTTTTGGTCGTGGGTTCTCGTCGTGGTGTGGGCTAGGAGGTGGCAGAACTAGGTGGTAGTCGTGGTGGCTTGTGTTGGCGTTTTTGGGCGTGTTTATGGGGGGGTATTGAACACGGTGTATACTGGGGTGTGTGTTGTTTTGTGAGCGGGTTTTAAATTGTTTAATTAGTTCGGGTGAGTCGAGTTCGTAATTGAATCGGGTTTTAGTTATCATAAACCTTTAATAATTATAATAAATAATTAATTTGAATAATTAAATAAAAGGAATAAATAAATGAATAAATAAGTAAAGTTAGTAATTATAATTGTTGTAATTGTTATTATTATATAGGTGACGGAAATTGTGAAGAATTATAATCGGGTTGGATTTGCTTTATTTATTTGGATTGCGTAATTGGAGTGCTTGCTTGCCAGGTAGGAATTTCCTACTCAACTCGTCTTGTCTTTGTTGGTTTGTGGAATTTATAAAAGTATTGTGAAATTGGATGGATTAATGGTTGTGGATTATATATCGTTGGATTGTTTATTATTGATTATTTATATTGGAATTTCGTTTGCATTGGATACCTCGGCTCGTATCGAGATGGTTTTTATAATCGGCATGGTGTATAATTGAATACCTCAACTTCGGTTGGGATGATGAATACCTCAACTTCGGTTGGGATGGTGAATACCTCAACTTCGGTTGGGATGGTGAATACTTCAACTTCGGTTGGAATGATGAATACCCCGGGCCAGGGATTGGCGGGATGAATGGGTGTTTCGGGTGATGAGCTCAGTTGTTTTGGCATTATATATCGTATCATTTCACTTTGACTTGTTGTTGGTTATTCATACTCAACCATTGGTTGACGTGTTTGCTTCTATGTTAAAATAAAATTGATGCCTGCTTTAATTAATGGCATCCTGTGGTGAACCATTTAATATTTCCGGTTAAATGGGGAGCAGATTTAAATAGCAGGTTTTGAGTTAGCTGGATATGGGGAGCTTGGGCGTGTGAGCTTTCGGACCTGCAGGAGTCTAGATCACAAATGTAGTTATATCACTTATTTAATTTCCGCTGCGAGTTGTATTTATTTTTATATTAAGTTGTAGTTGATTAAGTTGTAATAAACATGTAATCAGTAAAGTTTTTATTTAAAGTACTTTGGTATTGTTATACTATGTTATTCACTACCTCGTGAAACAGAGATGGTAACAGTCCTATTTATTTGGGAATGTCTAGCTAAAGGCTCCTGAATAAATTGGGGTGTTACAGTGGACAATTCCTATCGTAGTTATTCCCTTCGACTAGCCACAGCCATCATAACCCAAAATATGCCCATTTGACCCCATTTACGAAGGTCGTAGTAACACAAATCAAAGTTAATCTGAAACTGTGCCACCTTAGGCGAACAGTCTTTAGTCAAAAGAATCGACTCATTAGAATACTATAGAAGCTCTCGCCAGGACCAGGCTATATTGACCTTATGAGTTTTTGACTTGATTCTTTCGCTCATGATTTAATAACTCTCTCTATTTTCTAAAAAGTATAAGTTTTCAAGAATTAATTATGTTATTAATTATTTATGATTTTTAGTTATAGCATGATTTCCTTAGTCTTGAACAAATGAAAGTTTTTGTTTCTTGATATTTTAATAATGTGAATTATGTGAAGTAAATTACCATGTCTAGTGATATGCGGAATGTGTTGTCTTAAGCCTATATATATATATATATATATATATATATATATATATATATATATATATATTGCATCCGCGTTTAAGTTAGATGTCATTAGTAAGAAATAAACGCGCAAGTAATAAATCTAAATTAATTCAAAGGTTGTAGTTATTTAGTTTCCGTTTAGTAACTTTTATTATATCATCAATCAATATTATGTTGGAAATAATAAGTGTCTTATGTTACAATGTGTGTTCCTTATTTTGTGGCATAACAACAATGATTTGGTTGTGCCTATTGTTTGATATTCCAAACTTCGAGGACGAAGTTTATTTTTAGGGGGAAGGAATGTAATACTACGAATGTTTTGAGTTATTGTTGTGACATCTTGTGATTAGATTGGCGTGATTGTCAATCGTAAATGGATAATGGTGATATCATAAGTTGGATGGTGCTTAGTTATGTGAATGTTTATAAGTGTTGTGGTAGTAGTTGTGGGCAAACTTCGGGACGAAGTTCATTTCAAGGGGGGAAGACTGTAATACTCCGTATTTTGATAATAATTTATGAAAGTAATTTATGTAATTTAATAATTGATTAAATGACATTTCTAATAATAAATACAAGTAAGAGGTTTATTAAATAATAAATTAATAAAGCAAGTCGGGAATTGGGCTTAGCTAATAACTGAGTGTTGGGCCGTGTGCCATTGTTAATTGGACCGAAACTTATTAAATGGAATATTTATTAATATGATACAAGTACGAGATATTTACTATAAGTACTGGTAAGAGTCATATTCTTGATAATGTCTTGTATTGTTCTGTTGTGAGAGTCTTGGTCCTATCCGATACTAGAGGTGAGTTATAAGCCCTCTAGTTGCGATATGAACGTCGTCCTACTAGGAGGTTGGAGTCTAGGATGCAGTCTTGTGTGTGGTATCTCGGACATGCTTTAAAAGTAGCCTTTGAGTCGGATACTCCGTCTACACTTTGTGTAACACCCCATAAATTTGAAGACCTTTATTATATTTTAAAAGTAATATTTTAATCCATTTTAATTTAATATTAATTTATTTGAAATAATAATAATTTGATAAAATATAATTTTATTTTAGTTTGAATTAATGTAATCACGTTTGATAGTTTAGAAATGTTTAAAAGTAATTTAAACTATATTTAAACCTTTTAATTTGATAAAATAAATTTCTGATAAAAGTCGTAATATTGGAATTTTCCCATTTCTTACGGTCGTTGGGTAAACGAGTTTGGATATTGGGCATATGAGTACTTAATCTTTTAGTAAAATCGTGTTTAAGAACTTTAATATTCTCGGAAATCGCGTTCGACGAATATTTCTAATTACCGTCGAAGCAAACCCAAAACGTAAACAATTGACCAACCTCCCCATGCCATTTGGACCGGCCATCTCCCTCCATTTGTCTCCTCTTTCAATTTTCATTTCCTCCATTCTCAATTTATCTCCTCCTTCTCTCAAACACCAAAAACCTACCAAAAATCCTCCTTACAAACCCTAAATCCTTCATAATTCCTCCATTTCTCCACCAAATTTCATAAAAATTATATGCTTGGAATCCTCTTTTCATTCCTCATCTCCTAGTAAGCTTTATTTTCATTTCCCCCAATTTATGTTTTAAGGCTCATCTTTTAGGGTTTCGAATTTAAGCTTAATAATTGTGTTTTTGTTGTTCTTATAGGTGAAGAATTTGAAGATGAGTAAGGTGACTCATATGTGGTTGAATATGAAGAGTAATTTTAGGGTTTAGAAGCTTTCTCAAGTTATTACTTGTCTCTTTGCTAGGTTAAGGTAACTATCCCGAGTTACTCGACGATTTAATGTCACGTAGATGTTGTGTTTGTAGTTTGTTAAGTGTTTAGGTGATTGATAATGTGTTAGTTTCGTTTTTCACATGACTTGTGTTGTTAAAGTTTACTAATTTGTGGTTATTTCATATACTTGAGTATTGAAACGAAATGGGTATTGTTGATTGTTGCTTGAGACGGTATTAAATTGAGCTTGAAACGGATTTTGGTAGAAAAAAGGAAAAAGGGGCGGAAAAACCGCCCAAAACAGCCCATAAAGGGGCGCGGCAGACCCGGCAGGCCCGGTGGGTCCGACCTGGATTTTGACCCGTCACTTTGGGTCGGGTCTTGGGTCCATTGTTTGATGTTTTGGGCCGATGGTTCATGTTTTGAAGTATGTTGGTATTTTGGCATGTAGGAAATTGTTTAAGCTAATATTTCCGTTGAATTGGTTATTTTATAAGTTGGCATATTTTCTCTATGTCAATAGTTTTCACATGATAGAAATTAAAAATGGCAAGAGTATGACATTGTGGTAAATTCCGTGATGTGGGCCAAATGGGCCAAGACTCTGAGCTGGGCCAATTTGACCAAATGAGTTTGGTCAAGCTAGGTTTAAACCGGTCAGCCTCGATTTGACCGATGACCCGTCGCGGAACTAGGGTCGAGGATTTGTCTTTGAGTATAATTGTCTTTTCATATGTTGGTTGTTGGATGAATTGGTTGCCTTATACTTGAGTCTTCTTGCCTTGTTGCCATTTTAGCTTGTTCTCATGAATTATGAGATTAACGGTTCGCTGAGTTTTGGATTACTAATGAGATTGTGGATATTGTTGGATTGTCAGCTGAATTTACATTTTTGTAGTCTTGCACAAGGAAGGATGTTATCCTAGAGTCCTCGATTTGAGTATAAGTATTTATGTTGCCAGTTTGGACTCTTTGCCCCTTTTATGGTTAAGTGGGTGTCCTACTTGTCTTGTGTGGTGTTGGTATCTTAGACCATTGTCATAGATAGGCCCTTATAGTCTTTGACGAGTGTATGTTCACCGCTTAATAGCCTTTGTGTCTTAGCTTGGTGGGTTTATATCCAAGTTAGGGTATGACTTCCTGACGTACTCTTAGAAGTATGTAGTCAGCTTAAGTACTAGCCAACCCTTTGGTGGACTCCTTAGGGGTACTCATGGGTTGTTATCATGGGTCTTGGATGCGGTAGTTTTCCGCATGTCGCTAGGTCTGCGCAGGTTTAGGACTAGGGTGTTTACCTTACCTCGTGGTATAGACTCGAGTTACAGAGTGACTATTGACTGTACTAGGAACTTATGCCTGTCTCTAGATATATTGTCCTTTCTTGTTTGATGATTCTATGAATCATAGAAGGTGAGATGCAAGCCGGCTATGGTTGATAGAGTTTGGATTCCTGGATGTTATGTGATTCACATGATAGTGTAGTATGAGTCGGTCTAGTATTCACATGCTAGGACTATGTGTTGTTATATTGTTGTTCACATGATAAGCACGATTGTCTAGCATCTATATGCTCAGGCTATGTGTTATTCATATTCATATTCTTATGTTTACATGTTATATTAATTATGACATTTCGTGGCTGGGAGAACTCGGAGTTACTCCCCACTGACTGTGGCTTTCGTATTTGTATAAAATGCGATCGACAGGTATGGTGATGCTTATATGGGGTTCATGGACGAGCTAGCGAGCAAAGTAACCTTGGGACTTACTTAGATTTGGTTTTATTTGTAGAGACTCTTATACGAGTTTTTATGTCACATACATTTTAGGGACATATGTCTCCCTCTTTACATTTGGTTGTATAACTTTGCTATTCGCGACTTTAGCAATGGTTATGTTATGAAACTTCTATTTAGACCTTGTATGTTTTGACACCTTTCAATTTGGATATCTTTATAACAGGTTCAGGTTTTAAAAATTACAGGTTTTTACCCAAATGAACCTATTACAAACATATCCATGCATTTTTATTCTAGAATTACGTGTTTAATTTTCCGCAATGAATGAGGGTGTCACAATTGGTATCAGAGCATATTTGCTCCCGACGCACGTTTGTGCACCCCCAATATAAATAACTTGACCTTAAAATAATAAACTTGAGAGATGGGTAGGATGGGTAGACTTAGGACCTTATGTTGTAGTCTCTTTGTGATTGCTATTTGTTAGGTGCTAACCAATGTTCTCTTTTGCAAGATGGCTCCTCCAAGATCCGTAGATAATGCAATCTTGCAAGCTCTTACTCAGATTCTTCAGAATCAGCAAAACCAACAAGCTCCTCCTCCCCCTCCTCAGTTTCCAGAAGGTGATAGACCCGGTTCTTACACTTGTGTGGCAAGTTAATTGACTCGAAACAAGACTCAAACTTATGGTGGTGAAGTAGACCCGGTGGCACTCACCGAATGGTTTCGGGAATTGGAGAAGAGCTTTGTCTTGTATGATGTTCGTGAAGAGGACAAGGTGAAATTGGCTTCTCACTTCCTTGTGAAAGAAGCTGATAGATGGTGGACCATGACTAGTCCTACTTCCACTCTTGAGCCTGGTTTTGGTTGGGATCGCTTTAAGGATCTAGTTGAGACTAGGTTCTATCCAAAAGAGCTGAAACAACAAAGGCTTAAAGAGTTTATGAATTTGAAGCAAGGAAGTCTTTCTGTCAAAGCCTTTACCGACAAGTTCAATGAACTTGCTCACTATGCTTCTAGACTTGTCAAAAATGAAGAAGAAAAGGCTTTGTTTTACCTTGACAAGCTTACTCCAAAGCTTAAGAGCTTGATGCGTAGGGATTCTACTTCCTTTGTCTCAATCTATGATGATGCATTATGGGCCGAGAGCTCTATTCGGGCTATTGATGAAGAGGCTCGTGCTTCTCGTACTTCCTTTGGCAAGAGGCCACTCTACTCCACTTCTAGGCCTTATGTTGCTCCTTCTAGACCCTTTGTGCCTACTTCTTCACCCTCTTATCCTAACAAGAAGAGGTTTGTTCCGAGTGGACAAGCAAATCAAGGTGCTCGTGTTCTATGTCCTAGCAACGACAAAAATCTTAAGGGTCGTATGTGCTATCATTGTAATAAGCCTTTGCATCCCGGAATTGGTTCCTTTGATAAGCAATTTGTGTGTTTCTTCTGCAACAAGCCTGGACACAAGGCTAATGAGTGTCCTGAGAGGAAGACTACTACTACTCCTGTTGTTCCTGAGAGGCCGAGAGGTCGAATCTTTGTGATGAGCCGTGCTGAGGCTGAGGCACACCCAGACATAGTCACTGGTACGTTCTTAATATTTGATGTCCCTTGTTTGGTTTTATTTGATACCGGTGCTTCTTTGTCATTTATATCGATGAAATTCTCCGACAAGTTACCTCTTGAACCTTCACTTGGAGATAGTACATCAATATCTTTACCCTCCGGCGACATCTTCTCTTGTTCTTATTTTTATTCGGATGTCCCTATATCGATAGCGGAATCTATTTTCCCGGCTAATCTCCTTCGATTTCCACTTGAGTTTGATGTTATTTTGGGCATGGATTGGTTATCTACTTATCATGCTCGATTTGAATGTCGAGATCAAAAGATTGTTCTTAAAAGCCCTTTGGGTACTCGCGTATCTTATCAAGGGGTTAGAAAGCAAACAGGTGTGAAGTTGATCTCAGCTATGAAGATGGTGAATGCTTTGAAGAAGGGTCATCAAGCATTCCTATGTGTAGTAACTACTTCTAATTCTCCTTCTCTTCTCCCTTGAAGGATGTTCCCATTGTTTGTGAATTTCCGGATGTATTTCCCGATGAATTACCCGGGATTCCTCCTGAAAGAGATGTTGAATTTTCTATTGACCTGGTTCCCGGAACCGGTCCTATTGTTAAAGCTCCTTATCGTATGGAACCTTCCGAATTGAAGGAGTTGAGAGTTCAACTTGATGACTTTATTGAGAAAGGATTTATTAGGCCTAGTGCTTCTCCTTGGGGTTCCCCCGTCCTCTTTGTGAAGAAAAAGGATGGATCTATGCGACTTTGCATTGATTATCGTGAACTCAATCGTGTGACAATCAAGAACAAGTATCCTCTTCCACGAATTGATGATCACTTTGACCAATTACGTGGTGCTTCTACGTTTTCCAAGATTGACCTCCGATCGGGTTATCATCAAATTCCGGTGCGTGAGTCCGATATTCTTAAGACTGCTTTTAGCACGAGATATGGTCATTTCGAATTTAAAGTGATGCCTTTCGGATTGACTAATGCTCCGGCTATCTTCATGGATCAAATGAATCGTACCTTTAGTGAGTACCTCGATAAGTGCGTGGTGGTGTTCATTGATGATATCTTGATTTTCTCAAAGAATGATGAAGAACATGCCCTACACCTCCGTATCATCTTAGACATTCTACATCGTCAAAAGTGGTATGCTAAGTTCTCAAAATGTGAATTTTGGTTGCATCAAGTAACTTTTCTTGGACATGTCATATCCAAAGATGGTGTTATGGTAGATCCTTCTAAGATTGAGGCCGTTGTTGATTGGAAGAGTCCGAAAAATGTGACTGAGATTCGAAGCTTTCTTGGTTTGGCGGGTTATTACCGTCGATTCGTGAAAGATTTCTCTAAGTTAGCTTGACCGATGACTCAATTGTTGAAGAAGGAGTCTAAGTATGTGTGGACCGATGAGTGTGAGAATGCCTTCTTAGAGTTGAAGACTAGGTTGACTACCGCTCCGGTGTTGACCTTACCTGAGGATGGTGTGGACTACGATGTTTATTGTGATGCTTCAAAGCATGGCCTAGGTTGTGTCTTGATGCAAAACCGAAGGGTTATTGCTTATGCTTCTCGACAACTGAGGGTTCACAAGGTGAACTATCCAACTCATGATCTTGAATTAGCCGCCGTGGTACATGCCTTGAAGACATGGAGGCATTACCTTATTGGAGTTCATTGCCACATTTATACCGATCATAAGAGTTTGAGGTGTATCTTTACCCAGAAAGAATTGAATATGAGGCAAAGAAGATGGCTAGAGTTGGTGAATGATTATGATGCCGAGTTGATTTATCATGAAGGGAAAGCAAATGTGGTGGCCGATGCTTTGAGTAGGAAGACTAGTCACTCTTTGAGCACTAACCGTGTGTTACCTGATGAACTTACCACGGAATTTCAAAAGTTAGGGATAAGCCTTGTTGGGAAGGGCTTTGACTATCTTAGTGCCTTGAGTGCAGAACCCGACTTTTACCGGGAGATCCGTACGTGCCTACCTGAGGATGCTACTTTCAAGTCCATTCAAGAAAAAATCCAACTTGGGCAAGCTAAGGATTGTGTGGTGGATAGTGATGGATACCTTCGTTACCAAGGTAGGATGTATGTTCCGAGAGTAGCCGAGTTGAGGAAGAAGATCCTTGATGAAGCTCACCTTTCTCCTTACTCTATTCATCCTGGTGGTGACAAGATGTATAAAGACTTGAGATTACAGTTTTGGTGGCCTAGGATGAAGATTGATGTCTTAGAGTATGTTAGCAAGTGTCTTACCTGTCAGAAAGTGAAGATTGAGCATCAGAAACCCGGGGGTTTTCTACAACCTTTGGATGTTCCCCTTTGGAAATGGGAGTCCATCTCCATGGACTTTGTGATGGCTTTACCTAAGACTGCTAACGGAAAAGATGCGGTTTGGGTGGTTGTAGATCGATTGACCAAATGTGCTAGGTTTATACCTATCAAGGAGACATGGAGATTAGATGTCGTAGCTGGTGCCTACGTGAAGGAGATAGTACGATACCATGGAGTGCCTAAGGATATAGTTTCAAATCGTGACCCGAGATTCTGTTCCCGTTTCTGGACTGCTTTGCAAGAAGCCATGGGTAGTAAGCTACTGATGAGTACCGCTTTTCATGCCCCTACAGATGGACAGACTGAGAGGACTATCCAGACTTTAGAGGACCTCCTCCGTGCTTGTGCTTTAGACTTCCACACTTTTTGGGAGAAGTGCTTACCTCTTGTTGAATTCTCCTACAACAATAGCTATCATACTTCTATCAAGATGTCACCTTATGAAGCTTTGTATGGTAGGAAGTGCCGTAGTCCGGTCTGTTGGGATCAAGTCCAAGATGCTCATGTGTTGGGACCCGTTTTGGTGGATCGAGACCATCAATCGGTTCGATCATTCGAGAGCGTATGAAAGCCGCTCAAGACCGAAGTGAAATTGTATGTCGATGCCCGTCGTCGACCACTTGCCTTTGAGGTTGATGATCGAGTATTCCTTAAGTTGTCACCTATGAAAGGGGTGAAACGTTTTGGTGTGAAAGGAAAGCTGAGTCCCAAATACATTGGACCTTTCCGTGTGCTTGAGAAGATTGGTCCCGTTGCTTACCGTTTAGAGTTGCCCCCGAATTTGAGCAAGGTTCATAATGTCTTCCATGTATCTCAGTTGAGGAAGTACATTAGTGATCCGAGCCATGTTATTCAAGAAGAAATCCCAGATTTGGAACCTAACTTGGCTTTGGAAGAAAGGCCGATCCGAATCCTCGAAAGGGCAAACAAGCAACTTAGAAACAAAGTGGTGCCCCTAGTTCGTATCCTTTGGCATTGTGGAAATGTCGAAGAAGAAACTTGGGAGCCTGAATCTTCTATGTTAGCTAAATATCCCTAACTCTTCTCGTGAGGTACTTTCCGTTCCTTTATCTAATCCTTGTGAGTTTTAGCTATCCTTTCGAGTGTTCCTCTCCTTCCCTGGAATATTCTCCGCGTTAGTAGTCATTGCTTAGTTGTATAAGAGCCGTAGTTAGAGTTTAGTCATGATTAGTGGAGTCATTATCCTTATTGAAGAGTTTCGAACTAAAGGTTTTTGAAAATGTTTTAATGTTTTCCCACTGGTTTTAACGTCAATGAGTGTTAAGGCTCGTTATTGGAGACGTCCGATAATTAGTTTTCTCAGTTGTTGGCGTAAAAATGTATTTTTGTTCTGATTTGGAATGTTGTTGTTCTCGGGCGACCGACGAGGATATTTCGGTTCCATTGAAAGGACACGTATATTTTCATAAGTTCATGTTTTGAAGATGTTGATTAATTGATTTAAAGAGAAAGACCTACATATATACAATGTTCCTTCTTCTATGTTTCGGGGACGAAACTTCTTAAAAGGAGGGATGATTGTAACACCCCGTAAATTTGAAGACCTTTATTATATTTTAAAAGTAATATTTTAATCCATTTTAATTTAATATTAATTTATTTGAAATAATAATAATTTGATAAAATATAATTTTATTTTAGTTTGAAGTAATGTAATCACTTTTGATAGTTTAGAAATGTTTAAAAGTAATTTAAACTATATTTAAACCTTTTACTTTGATAAAATAAATTTTTGATAAAAGATGTAATATTGGGATTTTCCCATTTCTTACGGTCGTTGGGTAAACGAGTTTGGATATTGGGCATATGAGTACTTAATCTTTTAGTAAAATCGTGTTTAAGAACTTTAATATTCTCGGAAATCACGTTCGACGAATATTTTTAATTACCGTCGAAGCAAACCCAAAACGTAAACAATTGACCAACCTCCCCATGCCATTTGGACCGGCCATCTCCCTCCATTTGTCTCCTCTTTCAATTTTCATTTCCTCCATTCTAAATTTATCTCCTCCTTCTCTCAAACACAAAAAACCTACCAAAAATCCTCCTTACAAACCCTAAATCGTTCATAATTCCTCCATTTCTCCACCAAATTTCATAAAAATTATATGCTTGGAATCCTGTTTTCATTCCTCATCTCCTAGTAAGCTTTATTTTCATTTCCCCCAATTTTTGTTTTAAGGCTCATCTTTTAGGGTTTCGAATTTAAGCTTAATAATTGTGTTTTTGTTGTTCTTATAGGTGAAGAATTTGAAGATGAGTTAGGTGACTCATATGTGGTTGAAGATGAAGAGTAATTTTGGGTTTTAGAAGCTTTCTCAAGTTATTACTTGTCTCTTTGCTAGCTTAAGGTAACTATTCCGAGTTACTCGACGATTTAATGTCACATAGATGTTGTGTTTGTTGTTTGTTAAGTGTTTAGGTGATTGATAATGTGTTAGTTTCGTTTTTCACATGACTTGTGTTGTTAAAGTTTACTAATTTGTGGTTATTTCATATACTTGAGTATTGAAATGAAATGGGTATTGTTGATTGTTGCTTGAGACGGTATTAAATTGAGCTTGAAACGGATTTTGGTAGGAAAAAGGGAAAAGGGGTGGAAAAACCGCCAAAAAACACCCATAAAGGGCGCGGCGGACCGGCAGGCCCGGTGGGTCCGGCCGGATTTTGACCCGTCACTTTGGGTCGGGTCTTGGGTCTATTGTTTGATGTTTTGGGCCTATGGTTCATGTTTTGAAGTATGTTGGTATTTTGGCATGTAGGAAATTGTTTAAGCTAATATTTCCGTTGAATTGGTTATTTTATAAGTTGGCATATTTTCTCTATGTCAATAGTTTTCACATGATAGAAATTAAAAATGGCAAGAGTATGACATTGTGGTAAATTCCGTGATGTGGGCCAAAATGGGCCAAGACTCTGAGCTGGGCCAATTTGACCAAATGAGTTTGGTCAAGCTAGGTTTAAACCGGTCAGCCTCGATTTGTTTGATGACCCATCGCGGGACTAGGGTCGAGGATTTGTCTTTGAGTATGATTTTCTTTTTATATGTTGGTTGTTGGATGAATTGGTTGCCTTATACTTGAGTCTTCTTGCCTTGTTGCCATTTTAGCTTGTTCTCATGAATTATGAGATTAACGGTTCGTTGAGTTTTGGATTACTAATGAGATTGTGGATATTGTTGGATTGTCAGCTGAATTTACATTTTTGTAGTCTTTCACAAGGAAGGATGTTATCCTAGAGTCCTCGATTTGAGTATAAGTATTTATGTTGCCAGTTTGGACTATTTGCCCCTCTTATGGTTAAGTGGGTGTCCTACTTGTCTTGTGTGGTGTTGGTATCTTAGACCATCCTCATAGATAGGCCCTTATAGTCTTTGACGAGTGTATGTTCATCGCTTAATAGCCTTTGTGTCTTAGCTTGGTGGGTTTATATCCAAGTTAGGGTATGACTTCCTGACTTACCCTTAGAAGTATGTAGTCAGCTTAAGTACTAGCCAACCCTTTGGTGGACTCCTTAGGGGTACTCATGGGTTGTTATCATGGGTCTTGGATGCGGTAGTTTTCCGCATGTCGCTAGGTCTGCGCAGGTTTAGGACTAGGGTGTTTACCTTACCTCGTGGTATAGACTCGAGTTACAGAGTGACTATTGACTGTACTAGGAACTTATGCCTGTCTCTAGATATATTGTCTTTTCTTGTTTGATGATTCTATGAATCATAGAAGGTGAGATGCAAGCCGGCTATGGTTGATAGAGTTTGGATTCCTGGATGTTATGTGATTCACATGATAGTGTAGTATGAGTCGGTCTAGTATTCACATGCTAGGACTATGTGTTGTTATATTGTTGTTCTCATGATAAGCACGATTGTCTAGCATCTATATGCTAAGGCTATGTGTTATTCATATTCAAATTCTTATGTTTACATGTTATATTAATTATGACATTTCGTGGGTGGGAGAACTCGGAGTTACTCCCCACTGACTATGGCTTTCGTATTTGTATAAAATGTGATCGACAGGTATGGTGATGCTTATATGGGGTTCATGGACGAGCTAGCGAGCAAAGTAACCTTGGGACTTACTTATATTAGGTTTTATTTGTAGAGACTCTTATACGAGTTTTTATGTCACATACATTTTAGGGACATATGTCTCCCTCTTTACATTTGGTTGTATAACTTTGCTATTCGCGACTTTAGCGATGGTTATGTTATGAAACTTCTATTTAGACCTTGTATGTTTTGACACCTTTCAATTTGGATATCTTTATAACAGGTTCAGGTTTTAAAAATTACAGGTTTTTACCCAAATGAACCTATTACAAACATATCCATGCAGTTTTATTCTAGAATTACGTGTTTACTTTTCCGCAATGAATGAGGGTGCCACAGTTGGTATCAGAGCATATTTCCTCCCGACGCACGTTTGTGCACCCCCAATATAAATAACTTGACCTTAAAATAATAAACTTGAGAGATGGGTAGGATGGGTAGACTTAGGACCTTATGTTGTAGTCTCTTTGTGATTGATATTTGTTAGGTGCTAACCAATGTTCTCTTTTGCAAGATGGCTCCTCCAAGATCCGTAGATAATGCAATCTTGCAAGCTCTTACTCAGATTCTTCAGAATCAGCAAAACTAAAAAGCTGCTCCTCCCCCTCCTCAGTTTCCAGAAGGTGATAGACCCGGTTCTTACACTTGTGTGGCAAGTCAATTGACTCGAAACAAGACTCAAACTTATGGTGGTGAAGTAGACCCGGTGGCACTCACCGAATGGTTTCGGGAATTGGAGAAGAGCTTTGTCTTGTATGATGTTCGTGAAGAGGACAAGGTGAAATTGGCTTCTCACTTCCTTGTGAAAGAAGCTGATAGATGGTGGACCATGACTAGTCCTACTTCCACTCTTGAGCCTGGTTTTGGTTGGGATCGCTTTTAGGATCTAGTTGAGACTAGGTTTTATCCAAAAGAGCTGAAACAACAAAGGCTTAAAGAGTTTATGAATTTGAAGCAAGGAAGTCTTTCTGTCCAAGCCTTTACCGACAAGTTCAATGAACTTGCTCACTATGCTTCTAGACTTGTCAAAAATGAAGAAGAAAAGGCTTTGTTTTACCTTGACAAGCTTACTCCAAAGCTTAAGAGCTTGATGATGCATTATGGGCCGAGAGCTCTATTCGGGCTATTGATGAAGAGGCTCGTGCTTCTCGTACTTCCCTTGGCAAGAGGCCACTCTACTCCACTTCTAGGCCTTATGTTGCTCCTTCTAGACCCTTTATGCCTACTTCTTCCCCCTCTTATCCTAACAAGAAGAGGTTTATTCCGAGTGGACAAGCAAATCAAGGTGCTCGTGTTCTATCTCCTAGCAACGACAAAGATCCTAAGGGTCGTATGTGCTATCATTGTAATAAGCCTTTGCATCCCGGAATCGGTTCCTTTGATAAGCAATTTGTGTGTTTCTCTTGCAACAAGCCTGGACACAAGGCTAATGAGTATCCTGAGAGGAAGACTACTACTACTCCTGTTGTTCCTGAGTGGCCGAGAGGTCGCATCTTTGTGATGAGCCGTGCTGAGGCTGAGGCACACCCAGACATAGTCACTTGTACGTTCTTAATATTTGATGTCCCTTGTTTGGTTTTATTTGATACCAGTGCTTCTTTGTCATTTATATCGATGAAATTCTCTGACAAGTTACCTCGTGAACCTTCACTTGGAGATAGTACATCAATATCTTTACCCTCCGGCGACATCTTCTCTTGTTCTTATTTTTATTCGGATGTCCCTATATCGATAGCGGAATCTATTTTCCCGGCTAATCTCCTTCGATTTCCACTTGAGGAGTTTGATATTATTTTGGGCATGGATTGGTTATCTACTTATCATGCTCGATTTGAATGTCGAGATCAAAAGATTGTTCTTAAAAGCCCTTTGGGTACTCGCGTATCTTATCAAGGGGTTAGAAAGCAAACAGGTGTGAAGTTGATCTCAGCTATGAAGATGGTGAATGCTTTGAAGAAGGGTCATCAAGCATTCCTATATGTAGTGACTACTTCTAATTCTCCTTCTCTTCCTCCCTTGAAGGATGTTCCCATTGTTTGTGAATTTCCGGATGTATTTCCCGATGAATTACCTGGGATTCCTCCTGAAAGAGATGTTGAATTTTCTATTAACCTGGTTCCCGGAACCGTTCCTATTGCTAAAGCTCCTTATCGTATGGTGATGCGTGTCTTTTATATGATGTTTTACATCCCATTTTACACGCATTTCAGAGCTCATTCATGTAGTTTATGCTACATTTCTCCCTATTTCCGTCTACTTCCGTATTTTTGTACATTATTGCAGAAATGTGAAGAATCCAGCGGAAACCGAGCTAAATCCGTCCCCGAGTATCTCGCATTGCATATGACGTGAAGTATTCACCTAAGGAACGAGCTTGGTGCGCAATTCAAGGCCCAAAAGACAAGTCCACGAGAAATATGAAGTCTAGTAGCCGCTTAATCAGTCGATCGACCACCTCCATCGGTCGATCGACCAACCATCGGGGTACATAAGCTACTGTACACTGCTAAGCAGTCAATCGACCGGCAACGTCAGTCGATCGACCCAGACGCTATTCCTGACGAGAATTAAAAGATCGAGATTTATCAAGCCCACTAGTTACTAGGTTTAGGAGTTATGTTACGTATACTCTCTTTATAACGTAACCTAATTCATTCAGTTTATCATCGAGTTTTTAGTCAGTTTTACATCTAGTTTTATTAAGTTTCACATTGAATTTTGGAAGATCATAATTTAGGGTTTGGATTATTGTTGAGCATTGGATCCTTGGTTCTTATTAACTAATATTTCCTCTGCAAATTCGGTATTCATCTGCCCTAATTTCAATTTATTGCTTTATTCCATCATTAGTGTAGAATTGATAGTTAGATTCCCGCAACCAATTTTATCGTTTATGTTAATTGTTTACTTTATCGTTTCAAGCATGAATTCAGTAATTCTTATCGTTAATGTTATTATTTTCGCCATTAGCATGAGTAGCTAGATTATTTGTGCTAGGATGTAGGCGAATTTTAGCGTAGGCGGCAAAGTATTGAACACGGACTGAATTCGCGCGCGCGTCGATCGATCGATCGACATTCTCGGTCGATCGACTGACCTCGTGAGGTTACCCTTCTTTTTAATTGATTTTAATGTTGTATTTAACGAATCGAATGCATGCGACCAGTTAGATACTTAATTTATGACAAACCCATTAGATCGAAAGATAGGGTATGTTATTAGATCACCAATTAAATCGACTAGAATGTGCTGAGGTCGAAAAATAGGTATAGTTTAGACCGTTAGTCATTTTTCAGGACGAGAGTCAGTATTAGTGATATTAGGGACCTATAGCGAGATCGAAAGATGCTATTTGTTAAGAGTGGACCGAGAGGACCTCTTGCTTCCCGCCTCACTTGTGTTCGATTTAGACCTGTTTAGTATCTTTGCCGAAGCTTTAATGAACCGACCATCCTAGTACCCCTTCTTTATCTGTTTAAGCCATCTTTTTAGTTTACTGTTTTTACTCTTAGCTTTAGACCAAATCAACTCAACCCCCATACTTGTTACCTTAGACTGAATTTAGACAACTAGAATTTACATCTGCCTCTCTGTGCTTCGACCCGACTGCCACTTGCTATAGTTGTAGTTGGAAATTATAAATCTTATTTTTGACACCTCACGACGGGTATCAAATTTTGGCGCCATTGCCGGGGAGGCAATAGTTCTAATTTTAGTTGTTTTATTTTTAGTTTTTCTTAGTTTAAGGGACTTCTGTTCCTTAAACTTTTCTTATATTCTTTTTGTAGTTTCTTCTTATGCGCAGGTCACAGGGTGGTGAACTAGTACCATTTGATCCTGAGATAGAGAAATCTTTGCGCGAGTTAAGACGAACACAAAGGGTATTACCGACAGAGGAAGAGCTGAGTACTCTGTCAAGCTATTACGAGAACGACCTGTTCGAAGAAGACCCACATTCTTCACCCATTTCCACTTCTTCAGCCGAGACAGTTACTTCTCCAGAAATTCCAGTCATGGCCGAGGAAGCAAGTATAGCTAGTCATTCTGAGCCGACAGCTGAAAACTTATATAAGGGGTTCGAATTACCAGGAGATGCCAGGAAGTTCGAACCAAAGCCTTCATACATTAACATGGTTGAGAGAAACCAGTTCGGGGGAGCTGCAAATGAAGATGCAGCTAAGCATATGGAGACCTTTATTGACTACTGTTGTTCCATACCCCCACCAGCCGGTGTGACCCAAGACCAGATCAAGGAGACCATGTTTATCTTCTCCCTTTGTGATGTTGCAAGGGAGTGGTATAGAGATCTGGACCGAGCAGTTCATGGGATCACTGACTGGAATTCCTTGGCATTGGCATTCTACAAGAAGTACTTTTCTGCTTCAAAGACGGTTGATATTAGAGCCCAAATCACAAGTTTCAAACAAGGGCCAGATGAGAACTTCCACGAGGCATGGGTCCGATTTAAGAAGCTGGTGCGAACCATACCGCACCATGGGTTCGAAAAATGGAGCTTGTGCAATCATTTCTATAATGGGTTGTACGACGATCAGAGGGCCATTTTGGATGCTGCAGCCAATGGCCGATTTCTTCGAGAATTTGGGAGCAACCAAAGGGTGGAAGATCATTGACGATCTAGCTACCCACAAGGCTGAGTATGGGAATTCCAGGGGGAACCAGAGGAGAGTCTGAATCTTCCCTGTTCTTTGCGCTTAAAGCTCTCACTGCGAGATTTGACAAGTATGAACTAGGAGGAGCTTCTAAAGGTGGGATGTACCAAGTAAATCTTTGTGTCGACGGTCCTTTCGTCCGTGAAAGGTGTGGAGCTGAGGGACACATTTCAAGAATTGCCCTAGTCCCTTTGAGTCTTGGTGCTGCCTTTCAACACTATAGGCAGACCAACACCTACTATGAGCCGAATACCCATCCAAACTTGAGTTGGAGGAGCCAAAATGTCCTGAACCCAACTCAAGCCCCCGCGTGCCAGCAAAGAAAGAACCCTATGTGCCCCCTCATCAAAAGCAACAACAATATCGAAACCTCCTATGTGCCGCAAAAAGCAACAATCGCAGAATTATGAATTTTCCGAGCTTAAGAACTTGTTGCTAAAGGAGTCCCAAGCAAGAGAGGCCGGGATGAAGCTACTAGAGAGCCAAATTGCTCAATTGGCTAGCAAAAGTAACACTCGAGCTCCGGGGCACTTACCAACCCAAAGTGATCAAAAGGAGACCTTAAATGCCATTACTTTGAGGAGTGGGTCCACCCTTGATGGTCCTGCCATGGTCGAGGACGCTGTTGAAAAACATGAGCCGGAAACAAGTCAAAAGAAAGCTTCAACGAATAAATCAAAGAAACAGGCGTCTACCAGGTATATCAGTCGATCGACTGATACACTCGGTCGATCGACTGATACACGGGTTATAGGAGCTTCAAGAACTGTGCACAACGGTCGATCGACTGAGGACAGTGGTCGATCGACCAAGGTTACTGCTGATAGCGAGGAATTTCGTCCTTCAATGCCCGACAATTTGAGAGACCATTTGTTCCGGGGCATGTCAGCTCCCAAAGTATTAGGGCCAGACCCGAGTGCTGATGGGTCCGTCCCGGTTCTGAAGTTTGACCCAATGACGGTTAATGGCTCACATTTGAGACGGTCTGAAGAGGGGTCAAGTTTCAACAAGGAGAAGGTGACGGACTTCCAGCCTAAGTCCACGGATGCCGGCATGCGCAACTTAGAGGAGAGGGCTAAGGTACTTCTTACAGCCCCATATCCGGAGAGACTAGTGCCGACAAAAGGAACAGATATCTTTCAGTAAGTTTGAGAAAGTTATTCGTAGCTTGAATGTTGAGGTACCCTTTCTTGAGTTAGTTAACCAAGTGCCTGCATACACTAAGTTTATGAAACAACTCCTGTCTAAGAAAAAGTCACTTGAACATGTGCACACTGTCGCTTTAACTAAAGAGTCATGCTCTTACTTGTCTCACACTGCACCCCATAAGTTAGAGGACCCGGGCAGCTTTTCTGTTCCATGCAATATAGGTACCTTCTCTATTGAGAAGGCATTATGTGACTTAGGAGCTAGTATAAGCGTCATGCCATTGAGTCTAGCCAGAAAGCTAAAATTGACTAGGTTCGCAGTAACAGATATGACCGTCCAGATGGCTGATCGCTCCGCGGTCCAACCCATAGGAGTCCTAGAGGACATCCCTGTCGAAATAGGGAAGTTTTTCTTCCCTGTTGACTTTATTGTCCTTGACATGCCTAAGGATGCTCATATTCCCATTATTTTGGGTAGGCTGTTTCTGCACACTGCTGGTGCAGTCATAGATGTCGGTCTAGGTACCTTGACTTTTAAAGTGGGAAAGCATTCTATTGTTTTTGCCCAACCTACTAAGAAAAAGGACCCCATGTGGCCTGTAACTTGTAATACGGTTTCTGAAAAGAAATCGTACTTTGTGCTTCCTGACTTACCTGTCTCTATTACTACGCCTGTGCTAACCTCTCCGCCCCAGATTCGGAGCAAAAAGGAGGAAGAACCTGTTGTTTTAGATGTTGTAGGAGCTGGTTTGGGGAAGGAAGTGCTGCAAGTTGTTCCAGCTGTAAAGAAGCCGATCATTCAAAGAGGAGGTCTTGGGTGCCTGAGCTATGGAATTGATGAGATAGTTGATGACGAGCCAGTCAAAGCCAGAAAGTCTGATTTGGATTCTGACAGGCCCGAAGAAATCCTTGACTGGGGAGATGATGAGAATGTTGATCCGTTGAGCCATACGGACGTGGAAGCTAGGAAGGGTGCAGCCGCTCAGATAAGCACCATTGAGGCTACCTCTAGTGGCCAGAAGCCGACGAAGTGGGCCATACCGTGGTCTTTCTTGATCAACTATTAGTTGATCGAGTTCGTTATAAACTTCATTTTATTTGCTTCTTTTAAGACACCTTTTATTGCTTTTGTGTGCGCGAAAACTTCGCATTTTATTTTGTTTGTTTAGGATTTTTAAGTACTTTAGATTTTATTTCTGGGTTTCGCGCAATCTTGGGCGCGTATTATTGTGCACTTGCAGGTTTTTAGACCTCATTAGCTCAAGTTATTGAGCAAATACGAAGAAATAGGGAGTACAGCAGTGTTTTCAGTCGATTGACTGGCCTCATAGGTCGATCGACTGAGTTGCACTTTCCAGGAGCTTCTGTTCCTGTTCATCTGGTCGATCGGCTGCCATCCTTGGTCGATCGACCGAGGACACTGCTGTACCTATTCACGACCTCTCCCCTACTGTGTTTGGTCGATATGCGGACTTAAGGGAGTTTTCTACTCCACTTTATTTTCCGCCCATTTCTTTATTTCTTCTACTGTCTTATTTGTGCACAATTTTACCGCTTCAAAATTGTTTTCTCGATTTTATGCGTGGTATTGTCTGTCTTTTCAAGTATTTATTGGTAGCACTGTTGGCTACTGAAACCTCTTAGCTCACGCTGGTTTGGGGAGGTTTCCCTTGCTGCGCTTAAAGTGTTGTAAGTTCCCGATTTTCACTTCATGTCTTATTTATTTCATTTTTCTCGCAAATTCCCATTTCTCTTTTCTTTCATTACATGATTTTGCACAATGGGGACATTGTGCGATTTGGTTTGGGGAAGAGTTTTGCGTCGCATATCATTTGCTTGCATTCACGTTTACATTCTGTCTTGCATTGTTCATTTCATTTTATATATACAGAAAACATCAAAAAAATTGAAAAATTTCAAAAAAAATTCAATAAAATGCACGTTTATTTTAGCATATAGGTCGAGTCGGAACGGTAGTATTTCAAGGATGATATAGCATTTGCACCTGTTTTTGCCTAAGCCTTGCTAGATTAACATGTTATTAGTAGAATCGTAATTGCATATCTACGGGTTTTCGTTAATTATTTGCTGAACTTTAGACTTGACTTAGAAAACTGGCAAACTACTTATATATTCTAAGATTTAGAGCTTATAACTGGTGACATCTATGACCGGTTTATTTAGGAATGTGAGTAGTACTCCTTATGAGGCATGTCACAAAAATGTGCATAAATATGAACTTAATCTGCTTAATACCTGTACGCATTCGGTCTGTGGTTAGTTGACACATGTGGTAGAAGTTTCCCTTTATTCAATTTACCCATAAACTCCACACTGCCAAAAATATCCCTTTTTGTCCCATTTACTACATCCTACATTTAGCCTGTCCTTTGTCAAGCTAGTAATCTGTGTTCTTGGGGTTGTTACTCATTTTTGGTGGCATATGCTCTGTTCAAGATAATATTGGGAAGATGAAAAGAAGGAAAGAAAGAAAAAGAAAAGAAGAAAAAAAAAGAGATGAAAAAAAATGATTCGAAAAAGAAAAGAAAAAAAAAGAGTTATGTACTGTTCATAGAAGTCGATCGACTTCCCCTATAGGTCGATCGACCGATGTTCGAGAAAGAGAAAGAAATCATATTCGCATAATTCAATCTTTATCTTTTGGCGATTTTTGCTCCCATGTTTTATTCTTACTTCATGGGGAGTTAGTTGATTACTTGTATCTCTGGAAATTGTGAGATTTGTGCTTGCTATAGCACCGTTTCGTTTGATTATGAGCAAGAAGTTGGATGTTGCCATTTGGTTCCGTTTTGGTACTAGCTTGATCACCTGTACCTCCACTTTACCATAAATGTTTTGCCTCTTCTTACCCATACCTCACATATCCACATATATACCTCGGCAGGTGTCATGGTCTCTTGTCGGTTGGAATGCGTATGTACGGTTGTAGAGATTACTTTCATATTAGATTGCAGGCATGTTCTTATAGGTCGTAGTTAGGTGAGAGTCTTTATAAAATGAATTCTTTCTATTCTCTTATATATTCACCTATGCTTATGTGTGATATGAGCGACCCGTGAGAGTCCGATTTGATAAGTCTCTATGGTTGATGGTTCAGCAGTTTTTAACGACTCCATAACTCGTTTGCATGATTCATTTGCTAATTTATTGTTGGTTAATGCATTAAAATGGTTTAGGCTTCACATGTTGCAATTCGCTCTGAGATTGAACACGTTCCATTAGGTCATTAGATCGAGTCTAGTTCTTGCTTGGGGACAAGCAAAGGTTTGGTTTGGGGAAGTTTGATGCGTGTCTTTTATATGATGTTTTACATCCCATTTTACACGCATTTCAGAGCTAATTTCAGTTTATTGCTTTATTCCATCATTAGTGTAGAATTGATAGTTCGATTCCCGCAACCAATTTTATCGTTTATGTTAATTGTTTACTTTATCGTTTCAAGCATGAATTCAGTAATTCTTATCGCAAATGTTATTATTTTCGCCATTAGCATGAGTAGCTAGATTATTTGTGCTAGGAT
Organism: Silene latifolia; assembly: GCF_048544455.1. NCBI lineage: Eukaryota > Viridiplantae > Streptophyta > Magnoliopsida > Caryophyllales > Caryophyllaceae > Silene > Silene latifolia. Next base: position 57,311,566 of record NC_133536.1, read on the forward strand.
GTAGGCGAATTTTAGCGTAGGCGGCAAAGTATTGAACACGAACTGAATTCGCGCGTCAGTCGATCGACTGACATTCTCGGTCGATCGACTGACCTCGTGAGGTTACCCTTCTTTTTAATTGAGTTTAATGTTGTATTTAGCGAATCGAATGGATGCGACCAGTTAGATACTTAATTTATGACAAACCCATTAGATCGAAAGATAGGGTATGTTATTAGATCACCAATTAAATCGACTAGACTGTGCTGAGGTCGAAAGATAGGTATAGTTTAGACCGTTAGTCATTTTTCAGGACGAGAGTCAGTATTAGTGATATTAGGGACCTATAGCGAGATAGAAAGATGCTATTTGTTAAGAGTGGACCGAGAGGACCTCTTGCTTCCCGCCTCACTTGTGTTCGATTTAGACCTGTTTAGTATGCTGCCGCCGAAGCTTTAATGAACCGACCATCCTAGTACCCCTTCTTTATCTGTTTAAGCCATCTTTTTAGTTTACTGTTTTTACTCTTAGCTTTAGACCAAATCAACTCAACCCCCATACTTGTTACCTTAGACTGAATTTAGACAACTAGAATTTACATCTGCCTCTCTGTGGTTCGACCCGACTGCCACTTGCTATAGTTGTAGTTTGAAATTATAAATCTTATTTTTGACACCTCACGACGGGTATCATATGGCACCTTCCGAATTGAAGGAGTTGAGAGTTCAACTTGATGACTTGATTGAGAAAGGCTTTATTAGGCCTATTGCTTCTCCTTGGGGTTCCCCCGTCCTCTTTGTGAAGAAAAAGGATGGATCTATGCGACTTTGCATTGATTATCGTGAACTCAATCGTGTGACAATCAAGAACAAGTATCCTCTTCCACGAATTGATGATCTCTTTGACCAATCACGTGGTGCTTCTACGTTTTCCAAGATTGACCTCCGATCGGGTTATCATCAAATTCCGGTGCGTTAGTCCGATATTCCTAAGACTGCTTTTGGCACGAGATATGGTCATTTCGAATTTAAAGTGATGCCTTTCGGATTGACTAATGCTCCGGCTATCTTCATGGATCAAATGAATTGTACCTTTAGTGAGTACCTCGATAAGTGCGTGGTGGTGTTCATTGATGATATCTTGATTTTCTCAAAGAATGATGAAGAACATGCCCTACACCTCCGTATCATCTTAGACATTCTACATCGTCAAAAGTGGTATGCTAAGTTCTCGAAATGTGAATTTTGGTTGTATCAAGTAACTTTTTTTGGACATGTCATATCCAAAGATGGTGTTATGGTAGATCCTTCTAAGATTGAGGCCGTTGTTGATTGGAAGAGTCCGAAAAATGTGACTGAGATTCGAAGCTTTCTCGGTTTGGCGGGTTATTACCGTCGATTCGTGAAAGATTTCTCTAAGTTAGCTAGACCGATGACTCAATTGTTGAAGAGGGAGTCTAAGTATGTGTGGACCGATGAGTGTGAGAATGCCTTCTTAGAGTTGAAGACTAGGTTGACTACCGCTCCGGTGTTGACCTTACCTGAGGATGGTGTGGACTACGATGTTTATTGTGATGCTTCAAAGCATGGCCTAGGTTGTGTCTTGATGCAAAACCGAAGGGTTATTGCTTATGCTTCTCGACAACTGAGGGTTCACGAGGTGAACTATCCGACTCATGATCATGAATTAGCCGTCGTGGTACATGCCTTGAAGACATGGAGGCATTACCTTATTGGAGTTCATTGCCGCATTTATACCGATCATAAGAGTTTGAGGTGTATCTTTACCCAGAAAGAATTGAATATGAGGCAAAGAAGATGGCTAGAGTTGGTGAATGATTATGATGCCGAGTTGATTTATCATGAAGGGAAAGCAAATGTGGTGTCCGATGCTTTGAGTAGGAAGACTAGTCACTCTTTGAGCACTATCCGTGTGTTACCTGATGAACTTACCACGGAATTTCAAAAGTTAGGGATAAGCTTTGTTGGGAAGGGCTTTGACTATCTTAGTGCCTTGAGTGTAGAACCCGACTTTTACCGTGAGATCCGTACGTGCCTACCTGAGGATGCTACTTTCAAGTCCATTCAAGCAAAAATCCAACTTGGGCAAGCTAAGGATTGTGTGGTGGATAGTGATGGATACCTTCGTTACCAAGGTAGGATGTATGTTCCGAGAGTAGCCGAGTTGAGGAAGAAGATCCTTGATAAAGCTCACCTTTCTCCTTACTATATTCATCCTGGTGGTGACAAGATGTATAAAGACTTGAGATTACAGTTTTGGTGGCCTAGGATGAAGATTGATGTCCTAGAGTATGTTAGCAAGTGTCTTACCCGTCGAAAGTGAAGATTGAGCATCGTAAACCCGGGGTTTTCTACAACCTTTGGATGTTCCCCTTTGGAAATGGGAGTCCATCTCCATGGACTTTGTGATGGCTTTACCTAAGACTGCTAGCGGAAAAGATGCGGTTTGGGTGGTTGTAGATCGATTGACCAAATGTGCTAGGTTTATACCTATCAAGGAGACATGGAGATTAGATGTCCTAGCTGGTGCCTACGTGAAGGAGATAGTACGCTACCATGGAGTGCCTAAGGATATAGTTTCAGATCGTGACCCGAGATTCTGTTCCCGTTTCTAGACTGCTTTGCAAGAAGCCATGGGTAGTAAGCTGCGATGAGTACCGCTTTTCATGCCGCTACGGATGGATGACCGAGAGGACTATCCAGACTTTAGAGGACCTCCTCCGTGCTTGTGCTTTAGACTTCCACACTTCTTGGGAGAAGTGCTTTCCTCTTGTTGAATTCTCCTACAACAATAGCTATCATACTTCTATCAAGATTTCACCTTATGAAGATTTGTATGGTAGGAAGTGTCTTAGTCCGGTCTGTTGGGATCAAGTCCAAGATGCTCATATGTTGGGACCCGGTTTGGTGACTGAGACCATCAATCAGGTTCAGATCATTCGAGAGTGTATGAAAGCCGCTCAAGACCGACAGAAATCGTATGCTGATGCCCGTCGTCGACCACTTGCCTTTGAGGTTGATGATCGAGTATTCCTTAAGCTGTCACCTATGAAAGGGGTGAAACGTTTTGGTGTGAAAGGAAAGCTGAGTCCCAAATACATTGGACCTTTCCGTGTGCTTTAGAAGATTGGTCCCGTTGCTTACCGTTTAGAGTTGCCCCCGAATTTGAGCAAGGTTCATAATGTCTTCCATGTATCTCAAGTGAGGAAGTACATTAGTGATCCGAGCCATGTTATTCAAGAAGAAATCCCAGATTTGGAACCTAACTTGGCTTTGGAAGAAAGGCCGATCCGAATCCTCGAAAGGGCAAACAAGCAACTTAGAAACAAAGTGGTGCCCCTAGTTCGTATCCTTTGGCGTTGTGGAAATGTCGAAGAAGAAACTTGGGAGCCTGAATCTTCTATGTTAGCTAAATATCCCGAACTCTTCTTGTGAGGTACTTTCCGTTCCTTTATCTAATCCTTGTGAGTTTTAGCTATCCTTTCGAGTGTTCCTCTCCTTCCCTGGAATATTCTCCGCATTAGTAGTCATTGCTTAGTTGTATAAGAGCGGTAGTAAGAGTTTAGTCATGATTAGTGGAGTCATTATCCTTATTGAAGAGTTTCGAACTAAAGGTTTTTCAAAATGTTTTAATGTTTTCCAATGGTTTTAACGTCAATGAGTGTTAAGGCTCGTTATTGGAGACGTCCGATAATTAGTTTTCTCAGTTGTTGGCATAAAAAGGTATTTTTGTTCTGATTTGGAATGTTGGTGTTCTCGGGCGACCGACGAGGATATTTCCGTTCCATTGAAAGGACACGTATATTTTCATAAGTTCATGTTTTGAAGATGGTGATTAATTGATTTAAAGAGAAAGACCTACATATATACAATGTTCCTTCTTCTAAGTTTCGGGGACGAAACTTCTTAAAAAGAGGGATGATTGTAACACCCCGTAAATTTGAAGACCTTTATTATATTTTAAAAGTAATATTTTAATCCATTTTATTTTAATATTAATTTATTTGAAATAATAATAATTTGATAAAATATAATTTTATTTTAGTTTGAAGTAATGTAATCACTTTTGCTAGTTTAGAAATGTTTAAAAGTAATTTAAAATATATTTAAACCTTTTACTTTGATAAAATAAACTTTTGATAAAAGTCGTAATATTGGGATTTTCCCATTTCTTACGGTCGTTGGGTAAACGAGTTTGGATATTAGGCATATGAGTACTTAATCTTTTAGTAAAATCGTGTTTAAGAACTTTAATATTCTCGGAAATCGCGTTCGACGAATATTTCTAATTACCGTCGAAGCAAACCCAAAACGTAAACAATTGACCAACCTCCCCATGCCATTTGGACCGGCCATCTCCCTCCATTTGTCTCCTCTTTCAATTTTCATTTCCTTCATTCTCAATTTATCTCCTCCTTCTCTCAAACACCAAAAACCTACCAAAAATCCTCCTTACAAACCCTAAATCCTTCATAATTCCTCTATTTCTCCACCAAATTTCATAAAAATTATATGCTTGGAATCCTCTTTTCATTCCTCATCTCCTAGTAAGCTTTATTTTCATTTCCCCCAATTTATGTTTTAAGGCTCATCTTTTAGGGTTTCGAATTTAAGCTTAATAATTGTGTTTTTGTTGTTCTTATAGGTGAAGAATTTGAAGATGAGTTAGGTGACTCATATGTGGTTGAAGATGAAGAGTAATTTTGGGTTTTAGAAGCTTTCTCAAGTTATTACTTGTCTCTTTGCTAGCTTAAGGTAACTATTCCGAGTTACTCGACGATTTAATGTCACATAGATGTTGTGTTTGTTGTTTGTTAAGTGTTTAGGTGATTGATAATGTGTTAGTTTCGTTTTTCACATGACTTGTGTTGTTAAAGTTTACTAATTTGTGGTTATTTCATATACTTGAGTATTGAAACAAAATGGGTATTGTTGATTGTTGCTTGAGACGGTATTAAATTGAGCTTGAAACGGATTTTGGTAGGAAAAAGGGAAAAGGGGCGGAAAAACCGCCCAAAACAGCCCATAAAGGGGCGCGGCAGACCCGGCAGGCCCGGTGGGTCCGGCCCGGATTTTGACCCGTCACTTTTGGTCGGGTCTTGGGTCTATTGTTTGATGTTTTGGGCCTATGGTTCATGTTTTGAAGTATGTTGGTATTTTGGCATGTAGGAAATTGTTTAAGCTAATATTTCCGTTGAATTGGTTATTTTATAAGTTGGCATATTTTCTCTATGTCAATAGTTTTCACATGATAGAAATTAAAAATGGCAAGAGTATGACATTGTCGTAAATTTCGTGATGTGGGCCAAAATGGGCCAAGACTCTGAGCTGGGCCAATTTGACCAAATGAGTTTGGTCAAGCTAGGTTTAAACTGGTCAGCCTCGATTTGACCGATGACCCGTCGCGGGACTAGGGTCGAGGATTTGTCTTTGAGTATGATTGTCTTTTCATATGTTGGTTGTTGGATGAATTGGTTGCCTTATACTTGAGTCTTCTTGCCTTGTTGCCATTTTAGCTTGTTCTCATGAATTATGAGATTAACGGTTCGCTGAGTTTTGGATTACTAATGAGATTGTGGATATTGTTGGATTGTCAGCTGAATTTACATTTTTGTAGTCTTTCACAAGGAAGGATGTTATCCTAGAGTCCTCGATTTGAGTATAAGTATTTATGTTGCCAGTTTCGACTCGTTGCCCCTCTTATGGTTAAGTGGGTGTCCTACTTGTCTTGTGTGGTGTTGGTATCTTAGACCATCGTCATAGATAGGCCCTTATAGTCTTTGACGAGTGTATGTTCACCGCTTAATAGCCTTTGTGTTTTAGCTTGGTGGGTTTATATCCAAGTTAGGGTATGACTTCCTGACGTACTCTTAGAAGTATGTAGTCAGCTTAAGTACTAGCCAACCCTTTGGTGGACTCCTTAGGGGTACTCATGTGTTGTTATCATGGGGCTTGGATGCGGTAGTTTTCAGCATGTCGCTAGGTCTGCGCAGGTTTAGGACTAGGGTGTTTACCTTACCTCGTGGTATAGACTCGAGTTACAAAGTGACTATTGACTGTACTACACTAGTAGAAAAAGTCCTATTGACATCGCCACAAAAACATCGGTTTAATTAAAACGATGTAAATGTTTATAAATAACATCGATTCTTACAAAAACCGATGTAAAATGTGTACAAGTTTTTTTCCCTTACATCAGTTGTTTTTAAAAATGATGTACAAAAATATGTGTACCATCAGTTTTAATATAAACGATGTAAATGAGTATTATTAACATCGGGTTTAAATAACCGATGTAAAAATATTCTCCTTAACCGAAAAAGCTTAATAAACAAACTGCCCTAGCTCCTCCTCTTCACACGACCCTTCACTTTCTCATAATTCATAATTAAATTTGCCTTTTTTTTTGTCCTTGAAACATAGCCGACTCATCAACGGCACCACCAGCACCACCTATCACTTCCCTTTGCCAACCACACAGATGGCGTCACAAAACCGTAGCCCCTTTCCATTCTTTCTATTTCTGGCGAAGAACCGTACCTTTTCGGATTTTTATGGCCTTGAACTTCCCGATTAGTTCCCTGATGGAGTTAGGTTTTTCTAATTTAAGTTCGACTTTTGTAGATCTATAACTCAAATGTCGAATTTAAAGAGGAAACGAGTGAATGGAGATCTGGCATTCAGATCTCGATATGGTTCTCGACGACGGCGCTCCGGTGGTCGCTTAAGTGTTGCGATGGAGTTCTTTATAGGGTGATGGTGTTGGGGTCAGGGTTGTTGTGATGGTTCTGAGTGTGGATGACGATGGCCGACTCCTTATATGGTGCTTTGAGTGTGGATGACAACGGCGCTCCGATGGGCGATAAACTCATGTTTTATTTATTGGGTGTGAAACTGTCAGGTGAAGTCACTCGCCTTGTTTTTCCAAACATACAGTCCACTTAGTTATTCGTAAGCTTTAGCCATAGATTGTGGTGAACTCAAATGTTCAAATGATACACATAACACATGTGTTTGGATTAATCTATTTAGTGACTGTATTGATGAATTTCACTGGGTTGCAATGATATTTATTAATAATTATAATTATTGATGAAGACAGATTCATAGTATTAAGTGTTAACCTGCTTAAATCTATTTAGTGATGCATGATATTTGGAATTTTCCATTCAATTTTATTTTGTAGTGTCAAGCAGTGGTGGAGCTAGGGGGCTAGCAGAGGCGGTTCCCCGGAGGAAATTTTCAAAGTTTTTGGTTAAATTTTTTTTAGGGTGCCTTATGAAATTAGTCGTTCGCCCCCTAAAATTTTTCGCCCCCCTAAGTTCAAATCCTGGCTCCGCCACTGATGTCAAGTGATGCTTATGTTGAACTGCCTCAGAAACTATGTCTTGTCATTATGTCTCATGTACTCCTGTATCAGTTGCAACTTTTGATACCTTCTCATTTGTTCCTTCAATTATGCATCGAGTTGAATCTTGGTTGTTAAGTGCCAACTTGAGAAGGATTATGTTGAAGGCATTATCTTGAATCTCATTTAAGACAGTTATATCCGTGACGGACTGACGGGTCAAATACTCCCATGTGACTTTATGCCAAATATTATTATCTTAAACCTTGTTGATTGGCCTAATGTATGCTTTCTCTTTCTTTGGTGAAAATCTTTTATATCTATTATACTATGTGCAATATAAATTAATCTTTTTGTTTATTTGTAGATCTTTGAGTTTAGTATTTATGTAACTGCCCAAAACCTTTTTGATGCATCGACCAATACTTCAGGAAGTAGACTTCACTTTCTCATATATGATAAGTACCTTCAGAGCCTTGACAAGTAAGTTTTTGCAGCTTATGCTCTTTGAGTATGTTACTTATTACTATCCAAACTTGGTGTGGTGCAGTTATCCCGTTTTTTCATTTTGCTTTTTTTAGTGAATTGTTATACACTACAAACAATACGAGGATTATATCAAGTGTACAAATGGCCAAGATACGTAGCTTTGTAGTTGTAGCTATCCTTTAGCAATATATGCATATCTTGCTTGACGTGTCAAATTATTGAGGCTTGATGTGGAAGCATTGAATCTCATTACGCAGTTATGCTAGTACCAATGCATTGCTACTCAAGCATTGTATGAAGTTGCTCCATCAATCTGTTACAACATCAAGTTACACATTTTGGCATCAATAAGCATTGCGACATTAGAAGTTTGTGTTTGATAGTATCAGTTGAATTTAATTCATCAATGATACTTTTAATTAATAGTTTCTGTGGCACTTGGGGTAATTGAGTTTTGAGACGGAAACTCGCGCTGAACTACAAATTGAGACGGAAAGAGTACAAGGTAACCATGTAAACTCGTGCTGAACTGAATGTCGCAGTTTCGTAGAATCATGCTTGAATCATTCTGAGCCAGACTGAATAAGATGATAAATGGTGATAGTATCACAATCACTTTTTTTTTCACTTTGTTATCCGAATTATCTCACCTATCCGGAATATTATCTCGATAGTCTTATTTCTGCAGAGTGCTCGCATGGTCAATTTATCTGTAAGTTATACACCTTTACTTCAGGGGTTTATTTAGTTAAGTGGAAGTCTAGTGAGCATTTTACATGACACTATATCTTCTGTGAAGCTATGTCAGTGTTTAAGGCGACAAATTATGGAATAGTTTATATTGATGTTACCCCTTAAAATAGTTGTATTTACCTGTACAGTTGCTATGTTGCTCATCTTGTATCTTTGCTTTGCTCTCTTGGTTTGATGCCATAGTTGTTCAATTGGATACATGACAAGGTAAGGGGTGATAGTTTCTGCTAGTGAAAACATCAGTTTGGCAATTATGCGTTTGTTGTTCTTATCATTGTAAGGATGTAGATGTGGAGATGACAGAAGTTGCAAAGATTATGATATTACTCCAACTGTCAGAGGGTTTTACTTATATCCCAATCAATCTAAGGTATTTAAGCACACACTGAGGTAGAATTAGATTCACTTTGTTTTGTGTTGCTACTTATTTAGTGTCTATTACTCTTTCTTGAATAAAGTAATTGAAGTTTTGTTTTAAAAAAAAAATTCATTGATTATTTGTTTAAGAATTTAACATTTCTTCTGATTATAGGCGTTAAAGTGACAAATTAATAGCCCATAGGTTTTTTCAGGGAGATCGGAAAACCCGAGAATGACGTTGAGAAAAGAAACGAAAGGTCAATATTTATCAAGTATGTTACAATGGTGAGTAATTTGAGTACAGAGCAATAGTGAGTAATTTGACGAGTTCCTAGATATTTATTCAAAGTATGTTACACATACGGAGTACTTTATAGAAGCTTTATTCGCTAGGTTGTGTGATAACTTTATTATTCATTATCTGGCTTTGGACTTGGTACTCTTTAATTGTTTAACCTCTGTATATTTGAAGTGGCCATGTGAATGTATAACAGGCTTCTATACTAGTACAAAATTAAATGTCCATTGTTTGAAGAAAATAGTACATGTGATTGACTAATGTTTCAATTGGCCATAAGAATTCATGTAGAACTATGAACGTCTTAGGAGAATTTATCAAAATTTTACACTATTCGAGCTTTAACCAATAATAATTGTGATTAATTATACGTGAGATTCCCCCTTTGACAGGATATATGAACAGGGGATATAGCGTACTACGATCATGATGGTTACTTGTACATACTTGATCGGTTTAAAGGAATTATGAAATACAAGGACATCCAGGTACCATTCTTACTCTACTCTTATACACTTATACTATCTATTTTACTTAGATTCGGGACACGAGTCTGCTGAACTCGACATTACTCAGCTTTTTTAGGCATGGGTAGCCTGTCCTGAACTAGGTATACATGTGTTGTGCATGACAGATACATTGTTGATACTGGTGATGAGCTACGAGCCTTTCCAAGTTGAAAACTGGATGCAATCTTGCTAGTTAGAAGGAGCTCGGATACAAGGAACTAACGAGGAGTATTAAACTATTATGCTATTTTTTTTTTTTTGACATTTTGTATCTATAGGTATTGTTTAAGTGTAGATCTAATTATTTATGTTCAAAACATGTGTATATTTATAAGTTTGGAGTATTTATTTATAAATTATTGGCTTTTGATGTGTAATTTTTCTTAATTGATGGCAACTCTCATTTGAGGCGTTTTACCCATAAGAAACGCCTCAAAATATATATATTTTTTTAATTACAAAAATGCCTATTAACATCGGTTTGAATTAATAAATGATGTAAAAAATACCTATTAACATCGTTTTTAGTTAACAAATGATGTAAATAAGGTGATATTTACATTAGTTATGCACCAAAACCGATGTAAATTAGAGTCTATTAACATCGGTTTTCACATAACCGATGTACATTGTATTCTATTTACATCGGTTTTAAAACCGATGTTAAGGTTAAAATACTATATACGTCGCCCCCAGAAACATCGCCACAAAACCGATGTAAATGGGGCAAAATAACCGATGTCAATGGCACTTTTTCTACTAGTGCTAGGAACTTATGCGTGTCTCTAGATATATTGTCCTTTCTTGTTTGATGATTCTATGAATCATAGAAGGTGAGATGCAAGCCGGCTATGGTTGATAGAGTTTGGATTCCAGGATGTTATGTGATTCACATGATAGTGTAGTATGAGTCGGTCTATTATTCACATGCTAGGACTATGTGTTGTTATATTGTTGTTCACATGATAAGCACGATTGTCTAGCATCTATATGCTAAGGCTATGTGTTATTCATATTCATATTCTTATGTTTACATGTTATATTAATTATGACATTTCGTGGTCGGGAGAACTCTGAGTTACTCCCCCATTGCGTACCGTGGCTTTCGTATTTGTATAAAATGCGATCGACAGGTATGGTGATGCTTATATGGGGTTCATGGACGAGCTAGCGAGGAAAGTAACCTTGGGACTTACTTAGATTTGGTTTTATTTGTAGAGACTCTTATACGAGTTTTTATGTCACATACATTTTAGGGACATATGTCTCCCTCATTACATTTGGTTGTATAACTTTGCTATTCGCAACTTTAGCGATGGTTATGTTATGAAACTTCTATTTAGACCTTGTATGTTTTGACACCTTTCAATTTGGATATCTTTATAACAGGTTCAGGTTTTAAAAATTACAGGTTTTTACCCAAATGAACCTATTACAAACATATCCATGCAGTTTTATTCTAGAATTACGTGTTTACTTTTCCGCAATGTATGAGGGTGTCACACTTTGTGTTGGTCTTACACTTGTGAGTCATACTCTTGTATAAATGCCATGACACTATCATATATTCTTGGTTTACATTTACGCCCTACTTGTGTTGTTCTGGTAAGTACGGGTTTGACCTACTTGTGCTGTTCTGGCAAGTGTGGTTTTGGTCCACTTGTGCTGTGCTGGCAAGTGAGTCTTATCTTAGTCTATCCGCCACTTTCGTGCTGTTCTGGCGATTGGGGTACTCGGTCTTCATGAGTAGTCGAGTCTTGGGTGCGTGCTGTGCTGGCGCACGTCGAATCGGGATGTACACCCGAGAATCTGCAGATTTAGACTAGGACCGTATCATTATCGTAGTCCTACCCGGGGAAATTATAATCTAAGAGTAGTAAATGTCTTGCATTAATTGGATGGTTACTTTGGTCATATCTACTTGAAATACGTGCTCGTGGCTAAGTGGTCGTGTCTGTTTCCGTGTCTTTCTTCTCCATTTATTTATTGTTGCTTATGCCTTACTTGTTTATTCCATCATTTCTTTTATCCTTGTTGGTTTAAACATGTATGATCCCATGTCTAGTTATAATTCGATTCACTCATGTCTTATCTAATATAATTGTTTGTTTAAGTTCTTTGTTATGTTCGTTTTGACATTTTGTGGCTGGGAGAACCTTGAGTTACTCCCCACTGACTGTGACTTTCATGTTTACATGAATGACAGGTTCGTGAAGATGTTTACGTGGGGAAGACGTGTGGGCTAGCGAGAACTAAACCCTTGGACCTTAGTTTTTAGTTTAGAAACCCCTTATATGTTTATTCGTGGGATATCTTTTACCCGTTTTCTAGACTTGGGTTGTAATAACCTAAATTTGTCTATTGTTGTATTTGTTTTATTTCATTAGTGGCACCCGCGTGCTATTCTTTAATTAGTAATTTTAAAAGTTTTTAAAATATCACAAATTTCTGCTTTAATTTATTAGTTATATTTTCCGCTTTATCGCGGAGTGTCACACCGAGAGTAGTTGACTGACTTAGATAGGACTGGAACAGGGATTACTGATTGGGAAACCCTGGCTCTTGCTTTTTGCAAGAGATACTACCCTCCGCAGAGAACTAATACATTGCGAGGGCAGATTACAAGTTTTAAATAAAGTCCGACTGAGAACTTGTATGAAGCATGGTGCTGGTTTAAGAAGCTGGTTAGGTCTGTCCCACATCACCGGTTTGGCCAGTGGTTTTTGTGCAACTAGTTCTACAATGGGTTGTATGATGACCACCGTGCTATTTTAGATGCTGGAGCCAATGAAAGATTTCAGAAGAACATTGATGATGATAAGGGCTGGCATATTATAGAGGAGATGGCTACCCATTGTGCTGAATATGGGAATCCAAGGAGTGGCACTAGAACAGTTTCTACAGATAATAGTGCACTTGTGGCTCAACTGGAAGCCATGAATGAAAGATTTGACAAGTTAGAATTGCAAGCTGGGGGGAAATCAACAGACGATACACTTGTTGTCTAGAAAAGAGACCATCTCATGTGAGAGATGTGGTACTGATGGACATAGTGCAGTGGAGTGTTTAGCTGAGAAAGAGCAAGTCTTTGCTTTTCAACAATTCAGGCAAGGAGGTTCCTATTTTAACAACCAAGCTGGAGTTCATCACAATTTGAGGTGGTCTAGCCAGAATGTGTTGCTTCCAACACCTCCACCGGAGCACCAACAAACTTATGTTCGACCTCATCGGAATCAACAACAATGCTTCCAAAAGCCTCCTTCTTTCCCACCGCAGCATCACTATGAAGCATATTCTAGTGGAAACAATGATATAGCTGAGTTGAAATCACTAGTGCAAACACTTGCACTTCAGATTCAGAAGAATGAACAAACGAGAGATGCATCTTTTAAATTGCTTGAGTCCCAGTTAGCTCAATTGGCTAGTAAGCAATCTTCAAGACAATCGGGTCAATTATCGTCACAACCTGACAAGAAACCTCATGAGACGGTAAATTTGATCAGTTTAAGGAGTGGTCTTTCTTATGAGGGACCCAAAATGCCGACTGAAGATGCTGAATTTCCAGACTCGGGAGTTGAAGTTGTTGTTCACGAAAAGGTGTCTTTTGATGATAAGGTGATTAATTCACGAGATGTCCTCGATCGACCAATTTCTGATGGTCGATCGAGTGAATTTGCTGAAAAAGTGATCGATGGAGGAGAAAAATGTGGTCGATCAAGCAATGCAGAAAACATATCTCTCGATCGAGTAACCCAAGGTACTCGATCGAGTAAAATTGCTGAGAAAAGTTCTCGATCGAGTGGTGATGTTACTCGATCGAGCAATATTGATGCTGAGGATGATAAATTGTCGTCTAAATCTAATTTGGACGATAATTTTGCAATTAAAGATAATTCCAATAGACCTCAGGTTCCATTTCCAGGGCGGCTACGGAGAACAAAGGCGGAGCAACAATTCAGCAAATTTGTCGATCTTTTGAAGAGTCTTAAAGTCAACATTCAGTTTGCCGAGCTACTAACCCAAGTACCCTCTTACTCGAAATTCATGAAAGAAATTCTTTTACGTAAGAGGAATATAGATGACACTCAGACGATGGTTTTGACTAAGGAGTGCTCCGCACTTCTTCAGAATAAGACTCCACCAAAGCTGGCTGACCCGGGTAGTTTTTCAATCGCTTGTCATATTGGAATTTATTTAATTGATAATGCGTTGTGTGACCTAGGAGCTAGCGTGAGCGTCTTACCTCTGTTTCTCGCAACGAGACTTGGTTTGACGAAATTTCAATGCACCAACATTACTGTACAGATGGTCGATCGCTCATTATCACGGCCGTTAGGAGTCTTAGAGGATGTTCCTGTTTGTATTGGGAAATTCTTTATTCTCGTTAACTTCGTAGTCTGAGACATACCTGAAGATGTTGGAGAATGTGTCCTCAACAATAGTCCGATCACATTATTAAAACTCATGGTAAGAATACGTAAAGGGATGATTCATTTATATATGTCAACTGATCAACATTAATCAGTAATGATTGGCTGACTAGAGTTTGACATTACTGTCGTTTAACGGTGGTGATCAGTTGATCCCTTAAGGTCACACCTAAAGGACGATTCCCTTAATAGATAAATTAAATAATTGTATATTGATACAGATTAATTAATTCCTTATAATTGAACAAATTTCACATGTGAGTAAGAATATATATCTTATTGTAATTCGATTAAATAAGATTCGTTTTAGTAATTAAAATGTTATATTACTAAAACTTTGTCTATGAACCAATTAAATTAAGAGTAATTTGTTAATTATAATTACAATATGTTGTAGATTATATTAACATAACCCATTTTATATAATTGTGATTATGAATTACTAGCCAATTGTTATATGTAATAAAATTAATATACATAATGATATTTAATTGTTAAATATGCATTAATATGATTAATAACATGTTACATATTATATGTTACACATTATATGACAAAATGACAATTGACAAAAATAAAATGGATTCCATATTACTTGGGGGCACTGGTTTTATGGGTGTTTAGGGCTTAATGGTTAATTGTTATTTTAATTGTTAAGAAACACAATGATTACCATCTAAGCCTAGACCACACCCTAACCCATTTTGATAAGAACAATTTCAAAAGTAGAAGGGCATGCATTGGCTCATTTGTCTACACCCTCCCAGCGGTTTTTCCACCCCCAAATAAGAATAAGAATTGTTCTTGTTCTTATCATTCATTCTAACCTTTAGTTTTAGACATCTCCTCTCACATTCTCTCTTTTCTCTAAAATTAGTTTTAGACATATATTTGTTCCAAGATCTAATATTTATTTATATTACTAAAGTAGTTATAAGAAATAATATTAGATTAATTTTAAGGTTTCTAATAATCACATCTAGTCAATATATTATTAGATTTAAGGAATAGTTTTTGTGCAATCAAGAAGAGAATCTCTACTTTGGGATTTTGGAAGTTCATCCATTACCTTTAGCTCAAGAACAAGTGGAGGAAGGAGTCCTCACTTGTGGCCTAATTCTGATCTCTACAATGTAAGGAACATTGTCCTTGCTCTTCTCTTTATTGTATGTTATGCATCTACTAGATCCTTATCTAAATCAATGAGAATATTTAGATCTATAACTAAAAGAGTTTAATTAGAGGGTTAAGAATACTTTCTAGTGGTATCAGAGTATAGGATGTTACATGCTTAATCGATTTATAGTTTTTTCGAGTTATAGTAACTTTAATAAAACTAAACATTTGTGATTTATTAGATAATGTCACAAAATTATTTTGCATGTTGTATATTCTGGTCCTAAAATTTACTTAGGTCATTTTGATGATTTATGGATTTTTATTGCACATTTTAAATATTTTTAGTGATTTTATTACATTTTAGTGAGTAAAATGGTATTTAAAATACTACAAATTGTTAGACTTAGTTTCTGACCTTGAAATTGTTATATGACCTCACATGCATATTTTAGTTATTGTATGTAAAATTTCGTATAGATTTGATTTATTTTGCATGATTTATGATTTTTATATTATAAAAATGAAATAAATGAAGGTAAAATGGTTAAAAATAGTTAAACTTTGAAACAGGCGATGAAATTTTAATATGTTGTCACATTCAAAATTTACTCATTGTATGTAAACTTTAAGATGAACAAGATTTATTTTGCATGATTTATGAATTTTTAGTGTAAAGATGACATAAATAGTGACTATTTTAGCAAAAATAGCTAAAACGAATTACATGGCATGAGAAAATTATTTTAGGTTAAATTTGTATCCCTCATACCATATCTAAAGTTGGAACATTGATTAGATTAATTTTCATATGCTTTAGATGTTTTATTTGATAAAACTGATAAATCGCAACTATATTTTTCTCGAAATAAATTCGAAAATTTTAACCTTGATTTTTGACATTAATAGTGTCATGGACATATTACATAATGTTCAAAAATTTAAAATTCAAATTTTGAAATTATTGTAATTTAATTTGGATTTATTTCATAAAAGTTATGATTTTAAGGTCAATTATGATCATAAATGTTAAATCAAATGAATTATTGTCAAAAATTGAGTGATAACTAATTTTTGAGTCCTAAAAGGTTATGGTAATTAACTTGGACTAAAATTTCATTTTAGTATTATTTTGCGATTTTAATTAGTTAAAGATCGCGAATATCTATAAAACCGGATTATATTTACGATATAAGTTTAAATAAGGCGATTTGGCACATATTTTGGCATGTTAGTTACATATTATAATGCTGCTTTTTCCTTTGATGAATGTCATATTTCATTTATATAATTTTGAATTATGTAATTTTATCTTAGTATGACTTTAGTTTTAATCGATATATCTCGTAATGTAAGTTAATATTGGTTTGGTTGTAATTAATTGTGATCTCGCATCACTGTTTTGTAATTTAATAGATTTAATTTTTTTAATTTATATATGTATAATAGGATTTGCTATGTATTTTATTATTTAAATATTTATAACTCCGGCGATTCCAAAAGACGGTGCCATTCGGAAATAAGTTCCAATCAAGACGGTGTTTATCCTTGGGAGGCGTGTCACATGAAGATTCAAGGGACCAAAGGAGTTGGTTTCCGAATTTGTAATAGAATATAATTTTTTCTATTTTAGGAAAGGCCATACTAGCAAATTTGCTTTTCTTTATTGGCTTGCTTTATATGTTTGCATGCATTGCCAAATCGCCATAACTTCACATGCATATTTTATTGTCTTATCGACTATTGTCAATTATAATTATCAAGTATTCATCGACTTAGTTCACTTAAAGATGATAGATAATAAATCGACAAGACCTCTCACATATTTAAAATTGAGATTAGCCTTTACGAAATAGTAGGACTCACGAATCCCTTTGACATTTGGGGTAGATTCGGTTTTCCGAGGTACTTTCATTTTTCATTGGGTAAGTGGGGTAATAAAACGTTATTACACGCGAAATTTGGTTGGACTCAACGGGATATAAAAATTAGTCTTATGTCCCGGGGCTATAGATGGAATTTATGAAATTCATCGACCGAGTGTTCTATAGTAGAATCAATTAAAGAGTTAATTCACCAAATTTGCATAAGTATGGGATGTATCGATTTCCTCGTTCCCATATTTTTGTGAAGATGGATCTCAGAATGATTTATATAATTTAGGTGCGGGTCATTATATAATGCATAATTTTAAACCTTGTTAAAAATGTTTACAAGTGAAATGATAAATGTTAATTATTTCCTTCATTTCCTTTTTGTAGTCAATTTTAATTAATCGCAATGACAAGTTCCGGCACTCCTCAACTCCTATTTCATCCGCACCACCTCTCTCAAATGTTTCTTGACTCCGATCCTTCATGGATCGATGCAAACTTGAAAATAATGGTTCTAAATTCGCCGATTGGGATGTACAACTTCGCTTGGCCGCGGAAGGTGATGATAAGATCAAATACCTTACCGAGGATCCTCCCACTAAACCTAATACTAGGTCATCCGCCGCGGTTAGGGAGGCCTATGAGGCTTATTAAAAGGAATCGGTCGTGTGTCTTGATCTTCTCTATGGAAGCCGATCTCCAAAGGAGTTCTATAAATATAGGCACCGCCTATGACATCTACACCAAGCTTGTGACCATGTTTTCACAAGCTCCTAGGATCATCCAATATGAGGCGGCCTCCGCATTCTTTGAGCTCAACATAAAAGAGGGTCAAAAGGTTAGCCCTCATGTGCTCAAGTTAATTGAACATGTTGAGACCCTCAAATAGCAAGGGGTTGAAATTCCCGAGCAACTCGTTATTGACCTAGTGCTTCATTCCATGAACGACATCAAAGCATATGTTCAGTTTAGGCTAAACTACAATATGCAAAACATGAAAACCTTTCTCCATGAATTGCACAACTTGCTTGTGCAAGCCGAGAGAGACATGGGTCTAAATGTGAGTACGACCAAGAATGTGCTCAATATTAATAATAAGAGCAAAGGGAAATTCAAGAATAGCGCTAGCAAGGGTAAGAAGCCTACTCCCAACAAGGGCAAAGGGAAAGCTATTGGGAATAGCTTATCCAAGCCCAAAAAGGGTTCTTTTTCCGAGGATAAGTGCCATTATTGTGGTGGTACGGGCCATTAAACATGGTTCTTCAACACTTCGAGTGAAACCATTCTCTTTTATTACATGATTAAAACGATGATTCCAACTTCTTGATGCTTTCTTAAGACCATAGATGGATCTCTTAAGTTTGCATACCATGTTAGGATTTTTAGGATGTACAAAACCCTCAGGTTGTGTCATGTACACTTCCTCCTCTAAATACCCATTTAGGAAGGCGGTTTTGACATCCATTTTTCATATTTCATAATCATGAAATGCGGCAATCGCCAACACAATCTGAATAGATCTAAGCATGGCTACGGGGGCAAACGTGTCGTCATAGTGTAAACCATGAACTTGGGTGAAACCTTTTGCAACTAGCCTAGACATCGTCATGCCCTTCTATACCATTGTTTACCTTAAAGATCCATTTGCATTGAAGAGGTCTCACATCTTTAGGCAAATCAACCAAGTCCCCATACTTGTTTCTCTTGCATAGAATTTATTTTGGATTGCATGGCCTCCTGCCATAAAGTTTAATTTGGACTAGAAATTGCAGCTTTGTAGGTTGCGGGATCGTCACTTTCCAAAAGTAAGACGTTCAATTCGTCGTCCATCTCGATGATACCCACGTGTCGATCGGGTTGGCGACTAACTCTACCTGACGTCCTAGGTTCGGAATGAACAATAACTTGATGAGACGATGAAGGAACATCTTCTTGCACCTCTTCTCGAATTTGTGGTTCTTGAACTTCGTCAAGTTCAAATTTTCTCCCACTCTGTCTTCTAGAAATGTAATCCAATTCTAGAAAGGCGGCCTCATAAGCCACAAGCACTTTTCTCATGAAGGTAGTAGAAGTAATATCCACGAGTGTTCTTTGGATAACCTACAAAGTAACACTTGTCATATTTGGGTGCTAGCTTATCGGTAGACTTTTTCTTGACATAAGCATCACAATCCCAAATTTTCATATATTACAAGTTTGTGACTTTCCCTTCCATATCTCATATGGTGTCTTATCTGCAGCTTTGGTTGGACATTGGTTTAAAGATTTTATGGCCGTCTGAATCACAAAACCCCAAAACAAATCTGGTAGATCCGTTTGACTCATCATGGATTGAACCATATCTAGTAGGGTTTGATTTCTTCTTTCGGCAACACCATTGAGTTGAGGTGTGCCAGGTGGAGTGAGTTGTGATAAAATACCACAATCCTTTAAGTGAGAATCGAATTCATTACTAAGATATTATCCACCACGATCGGATCGTAGTGCTTTAATCTTCTTGTTCAATTGGTTTGCTACTTCCTTTTGAAATTCTTTAAATTTCTCAAATGCTTCACTTTTATATTTGATTAAGTAAAAATACCCATATCTACTTAAATCGTCGGTAAAAGTGACGAAGTAGTCATAATTTCCCCTAGCGGTGATACTCATTGGACCACATACATCGGTATGTATTAGTCCCAACAAATCACTTGCTCGTGTCCCTTTACCACTAAAGGGGCACGAATCATTTTTCCAAGGAGACAAGATTCGCATACTCCATATGATTGGAAATAAAATGGTTTAATAACTACAGTCGACACTAGCCTTTTAATGCGTTTCTCATTTATGTGACTTAATCGACAATGCCAAATGTACGATTCATTTAGGTCACTTGTTTTGAGTCTTTTGGAGTGTATGTTATAGATATCTTTTCTTGAGTCAAAAGTTTCAAGAACATAAATGCCATTAATTGAAATGCCTTGGCATGTGGCCAATTTATTTCTATAAATTTCATAACAATTGTTCTTAATAGCAAAAGAAAATCCTTCCATGTCTAAGATGGCAACGGAAATGATGTTCTTAGATAAAGAAGGTACAAAATAACAATTATGCAAGTAAAACTCAAAGCCATTAGCCAAAACAAGTACATAAGTCCCTCTTGAAGTGGCGGCTACCCTAGCTCCATTTCCTAGTCGGAGATATACATCACCCTTATTTAGCTTTTCCACATTTCTAAGCCCCTGTAAATGATTACAAAGGTGACAACCCCAACCGGTATCCAATACCCATGTTGAGGTGGAAGTATAATTTATATCAATAACAAAGATTTCGGAAGAAATATTACCAAGTGAAACGTCAAGTCCATCATTGATATCTCCCAAAAAGATGGGGCAATTCCGTACCCAATGGCCCATGCCACGACAATAAAGGCATATAATATTGGTAGTCCCACTAGCCATTAAATCCCTATGGTTTAAATTAGACCTCTTACTTCTCTTCCTCCTTTTGAACTTTCTTTTCTTAATAGCAATCTTTTTTGCTAAAACTCCCACTAACTTTATCATTTCTCCTTACTTCCAAAGACAAGGATCCCATGGTGTTAGTCAGGTTGTCTTCACAAGACTTATCCACTAACTTGCTAGAATGATAGGAGGTGAGGAAGTAGTAATGAATTTAAGACTACCATCGGAACCAATGCCAAGATGAATTTCTCTAGTTGTATCAAGGTTGTTTAATGAGCAAATTTTGTCGAACGATTTGTGACATAATTCAATAGTGATCGGTGTTAATGAGTTGGATGAATCCATTGCCGTAAAAGATAACTACAAAACGGATATGAAGGAAATTAATTAACATTTATCGTTATAATACTTGTAAACATTAAGACAAGTATAGCATTTATATAATGACCTTCACCCAACTATAATAATTGATTCCGAGATCCAAAATTCATATTAACTTGGATGTGAGCCAACGGGCCCTCTACACCTTTACTAATATAACTCGGTGGGTTAACCCTCTTAACCGATTCTACAATTAAAACTCGCGGTCGATGAATTTACGTTAAGTTCATCATTAGGCCGAACCTATTGTGGCTACGGTCGCAAATACTTTCATTGAGATCAACCAAATTTTCGAAGTGTAATAACTATTTATTACCCCACTTACCCAATGTCAATTGAAGTACCCCAAAAAATTGTATTGTACCCCTTATGAAATTGAGATTCATGGGCTCCTACTATTTGGTAAGGCTAAGTCTCAATCTTTTAAAAGTGAAGGTCTTGTCAATTTATTATCTATCAATTTTTAAGTGAGCTAAAAAGTCGAATTGTCGACAATTATAATTGACACAGTCGAAGACTCGATATGATATGCATGTGTTGTTATGGCAATTTGGCAATGCATGCAACATATTAAAAGAAATGCAAAGCAAATAATAAATTCCTAGTATGGCCTTCCGAAAATAGAAAATCAAATAATCTATTACAAATTCGGAAACCAACTCCGTTGGTCCCTTGAATCTTCAAGTGGCACGCTTCCCAAGAACACCATCTTCGTCGGAACTCCTTTTCAAATGACACCGTCTTGAAGGAACTCCGGGATTACAAATAATAATAAAATACATAGTGTTTTGGCAGGTTTTTTATTGAATAAGAACTTCCTGCCAGGGGTTTATGTGTAGGGTGATCTAACTCAAACAACTCGCCTGACTAGTATTTCTAAATAAAAGAACAAATAATAAATAAGGACACAAAGATTTTATACGTGGAAAAATCCTGGGAATAAGGGAAAAAACCACGGGCACCAAGCCAGGAGTGATTGTTACTATGATTTTAGACAGCCTGACAGAGTATTGGTATATCAGGCGTGACAGGCTAAATTATATTGCTTAAGAATACAAGAATGTAAGTGAGAGTAAGAGTGTGTTGAATGTCCCCTCTGATTTTGTCTTCTCTTGCATTTATACTCGTTTTTCAAGTCCCTTTTCTGCCGTTTAGGGTTTCCTGGTAAATAGGGCTTGTGCCCTATTTACCCGGCGGTAGTTTCCATTTATCCAGCCGTTGCTTTTGACTATTCTTCAAATCTTTTCCTTCTGAATTGGTCTTCCTTGTTTGTAGGGAGCATATGTAAACTGCCTGGTTGTTGCCTGTTGTGCCTGTTCAGCGTTTTCGTATGCCTGACTTGTTCTCCTTTCAGGCTGATGGTTGATTATTGCTTGTCTTTCATCAACTCATGTTTGGTGCCTATCCATAATTGATAAATGCCTGGTTTCAGGTGTCCTTTGCTTGGAATTTGGTTTTGGTTACTGCTTGGCCTATGTCAGGCCAGGCAGGATAATTCTAGGCCCAACAATTGCCCCTTATCTGCTTATTCCATTATTGGGTCTGGCAAGGAATAAGGAGATAAAAATTCGGGCCAGGCAAAGAATTGTGCAGGAATCTTTTATCGGATCAGAATTTGTATTTGATTCAGCTTCTTGTAACGGATATTTGTCATAAATAGGGTAGGTTCACAAAACCCTAGGAGAGTCATGATTAACCTTAACCACTTGCTTTCCTAGCCGTTTTAGATTTGCGGCTATAAATATCTTGCCTTGCCGTGTTTTGTCTTCATATTCCAATT
Source organism: Silene latifolia (assembly GCF_048544455.1). Classification (NCBI taxonomy): domain Eukaryota; kingdom Viridiplantae; phylum Streptophyta; class Magnoliopsida; order Caryophyllales; family Caryophyllaceae; genus Silene; species Silene latifolia. The sequence continues at coordinate 57,334,346 of NC_133536.1, forward strand.
TCTATATTTCTTCTTTGTCTTTCTAAAATTCCCTCTTTGCAAAAAATCATCTTCCAGGAAAAAATAAGATATGGCTGGTGGTAGAAGAAAGACGGCAGCTTCCAAACCTCCTGCTGAGGCTGAAAAAGTTCCTGCTGAGGTTGAAATGGTTTCTGCTGAGGTTGATAAGGTTCCAGATGTTATCCCCGAGGATGATGTGGTGTAGGTTGTTGCTGCCCCAGAGATTCTGTCCATGTCAAATAAGGGGGTTGAATACACTCCTGTTAAGGCTTTGACGGCCTCTTTTCATGAAGCCAATCACCTAAAACTAACTTTTGAACATTATATAAAGGGTAGGGGCCTTATTCCCAGTGGGGCTGAAGTTTGGATTCCTGAGAGTGGTCCAGTCAGGGCTAGTTGGGGTAGTCCAGGATGGTTCTGTATCTTTAAATGGGCAGTTAGGGGTGGATGTCAGCTTCCCCTTTCTTCTTTCATGACTGAGGTGATCAGGGCTATCAGGGCTCCCCCGTTTCAACTCATGCCAATGGTCTGGAAGATTGTCCATTCAGTTGAGCACTTGTGTTCTAAGCACAAGTTGGTTATTACCCTGGATGACTTCAAGAACGTTTATCACTTGAAGAGTCATTCTACTGGAAGGTTTAACTTTCGAGTCAGGTCGAAAATGGCTCACCTGATTACCAACTTTGATTCAGGGGATGACATTGGATGGGCTCAAACCTATATGTTTATCAAGGCTGATTCAATTGCCCCTGATCTGGACTATCTCAATTATCCAGCCGTTGAAGGAGGTACCTTTCTTTCCTGTATTATTTTGGTTTAGCGGAGATATATTTTGGAGAGTTTACTTACTTTGCCTTTGTTTCTTTGTAGTAAATGATTGGGTGAATGATCCTAATGCTGAGGGGTCGGCTGACCGGATAGCAGCATTCATGGCATTGCCTGAAGAAGAGAGGGCGTGGCCTGCCTGTCTGGGGCAAGCCTCCATGCCTTGATTTAAGAAGGCTAAATTGAGTACATATATGCCAGTGAAGAGTGCTAAGGCTTCAGGGGCTTCTTCATCAGGGAGTAAGTTTTTGCTTCCTTTTGTCATTCTGTTTCTTGTGTTGGACATGTGTTTATATTGCTGATTTAGAACCTCGTCGTGCAGCTACCAGGGCTTCTGCCAGGATTGCTAGCTTTGGTTTGTCCTTGGTGAAGGCAGGGGTTTCTCAAATTATAGGGTAGAAGTCTAAGAGTAGTCAGGCCACGGGGTTGTGGATGAGAGTGATCGTCCTGAGAAGAGGAAAAGAGTAGATGAATCTTCAGGAGGGGTTCACGAGGTCAAAGGGGTTAGGGCTCAGCTGGATGAGGTCCAATTTGCTAAAGAACAAATCCAGGCTCAGGCTTTTATGGTTGATGACCCATATTTCAAGTATCAGACAGAGGATTCTTCTGCTCGTGCTTTGGCTGCTATGTATCGTACCAGGGATTATGCAGCCAACTTGATTACCATGCTTCAAGAGGTATGTATTTTGTCTAATTTTGTGTGAGTATTTGTGTGTGTTTGTTTTTTTATTGCTTAGATGGGTATATTTTCTTTGTTAGAATGTCAATGATATGCCGAGGAGTGCCCGTCAACTGCATTCAGTCCACATCCTGAAAAATACCTTGGATTAGGAGGTACAGATTTTGAAAAAGGATACTGCGAAGTTTAACGCTGAGTTGGAGGTGTCTAAGGCTGAGAATCATTTTTTAAAGGAGGATAATGAGGCAGGGAAGGCTCGGTTGGTGGTGGAGTCTTCTAAGCTGAAATCTGTTCAGGATGCTCTGAAAGCTCTTCAGGCCAAGTTTGATATTGTCCAGGAAGAGTTAAAGGCTGAAAAACAGGCCATGCAGGAGCATTTGAAGGTGAATGAAGAATTGGCTGTGGAGAGAGATCTGGTTCAGGCCAGGTATAAGGATGCTGCACTTTATTTCTTTGGCAGGGGTCGTGTGGATGCCATGAAGGAGCCTGTTGAAGTCAGGCCTTTTTGGAATCCTGACCAGGAGCTGGCTAACCTCAACACTACTTACCCTGAGCTCTACAAACTTCATGCTGATGAGGAAGTGGGCTCTCCACCATCCAAGGAAAAAAGTGGTGATGCTGAAGGGGAAGGAGGTGAAAATGAAGAAGAGGAGGCTGTTGATGAGGGAATTGGTTCTGCTACAGCTTCCAAAGCAGGCTAATTTTTGTTGTTTTGTGCGGTTTTGTTTTGTGTATTTTTGGCCTATCCAGAGGGGGATGTTCCCTGGACAAACAGATGGTTTTTAAATTTGTTTTTTGTTGGTTTTTGAGTGTTCCTGGATAAACAGTTGTTTTTCTTGCCTTGGGAAGGATATATTCATGGGTAGGCATTTTGTTATGGCATAAATATATCGTTTTCTCCCCTTGATTCTCTTGCTTTCCTTGACTGGCTTGATTTGTACCTGTAAATAATTCACTTGACGTTTTTCTGTTAGAATAATGCCTGTCAGGAGGGCTTATGGCCCTCATTCCTGTATTTTGGGAAATGGTGGCTCTATTTGCCTGTCAGGAGGGCTTGTTTCTAAAATGAGGGTGGTTGCCAGTCAGGAGGGCTTATGGACCTCAGCCTGTCAGGAGGGCTTATTTTGACAAGTAGTCTGGTCTATTCCATCGTTGTACTTGTCTTTTATGTACTGAGCTCAGTTTAGTTTTTAGGTCAGGCAGGCAGGTGCCAAATTGTAGAGCATTTCAGGAATGCTTTTCAGGTTAGGTGGAGTGGCCCTCAGTCCTGAATATTTGTTTAAGCCTTAAGTGCAGCATATAATAAAGAAAAAGAAGGCGTGAAACAAGTTTTCAGGATTTGGTAAGAAATGATTTGAATAAACACCCTAGACAGAGCTAAAAGTAACAGACATGTATCAGGCAATTTAGCACATAGCAGGAAGGCAGATTCCTTATATATTTTCCTATAAGATTCTATTGACACGTATATGGAGTGGATAGTTTTACCTGCTTCTTGATTAAACATGAAATAACTTTAAGTGGGAAATGTTCCAGGATCTGAGGATCATCTCTCTTTCCAAAATTTGTAGCCTGTAAGCTCCTTGTCCTACTATTGAATCAATTAGATATGGTCCTTCCCATGTGGGAGCTAGTTTGCCTGCGTTTTTCTCTCTGGTGTTGGGGAAGACTTTTCTTAGGACCAGGTCTCCTTCTTTGAATATTCTGATGTTGACATTCTTGTTGTAACTTCTGGCTACTGCCTGTTGGTAGAAGGCTATCCTGACTTTGGCTGCATCCCTTAGTTCTTCAGTTAGGAGCAGGTTATCTTGCAATAGGGGTCTGTTCACCTCTATGGTATTCGGGCTGCTTCTGGTGGTTGGCACATGAATTTCTGCTGGAATTACTGCTTCACAGCCATAGACCAGGGAATATGGTGTCTGGCCTGTGGCTGTTTTGGGTGTAGTCCTGTCAGCCCACAGGACTAAGGGGAGTTCTTCTGCCCATCTTCCTTTTCTCGTTTTTAGCTTTTTCTTCAGGCAGCTGATTACTATTTTGTTGCTTGATTCTGCTTAGCCGTTGGCTTTTGGATAGCCTGGTGTGGATGTGACTAGGTTAATATTCCATTGTGCACAGAAGTTTGCTGTTCTCTTTCCCACAATTTGTGTACCGTTGTCACAGACTATTTCTGAAGGTATTCCATATCTTCATATGATATTTCGTTTGATGAATGATATAACATCCTTCTCTTTGACTTGCCTGTAGGAATCTGCTTCTATCCACTTGGAAAAGTAGTCAGTCATTGCTAGCATGAAAACTTTTTGTCCAGGCGCTTGAGGTAATTTGCCTACTATGTCCATGCCCCATTTCATGAATGGCCAGGGGGCTGAGATGGAATGTAGTAGCTCTGATGGTTGGTGGATATAAGGGGAGTGGATTTGGCAGGCCTCACATTTGGAGCTGTATGCTATGCAGTCAGCTCTCAGGGTTGGCCAAAAATAGCCTGTCCTGAGGACTTTACTTGCCAGACTTCTGCCACCTTTATGATTTCCACAGTATCCATCATGTATATCTTCTATGACTTGTTTGGCTTTATTTGGTTCCAGGCAACGTAGGTAAGGTCCAGCCTGAGACTTTTTAAACAATGTGTTATTGATAATGGTATAAGTAGAGGCTTTGATTTTCAGGGCCCTTGCTTGCTTTTTATCATTAGGGAGTATCCCCTGTAAGAACCAATCATAGTAGGGTTTGGTCCAAGATGTTGTGTCCTCCTGAATGGGACAAATTTGATCAGGCCTTTCTATGGTTGGTTCCAACAGGTGGATGATGGGTATTTTATCAAACACAGCAGGGCTGAAGTTTGATCCCAGGCTGGCTAGGCCATCAGCTTGGGTATTTAAGTCCCTTGGTATTTGGTCAATGTCAAAGGTTTTGAATTTTTTGCAAAGGTTTTTGACATATTCTAAATAAAGCATCATTTTTGAATCTTTTGTTGTATATATTCCTTTGACTTGGTTGGAAATTAAGAGAGAGTCAGTTTTTACCTTGAGGTTTGCTACACCGAGTTCTATACATACCTTTAGTCCAGCAATCAGCGCTTCATACTCAGCTTCGTTATTTGTGGCTTTGAATTCACAACTAATAGCTTGTGCAATTAGGTCTCCCTGTGGTGATTTCAGGACTAGTCCTAGGCCAGTGCCTTTCATATTTGTTGCCTCATCTACGTGTAGGGTCCATTCCTGGTTTGTCTTATGGGTGTCAAGGTGATTGACCTCTTTTATGTGGTCTGGTTCTAGGGTAGGACTGAATTCAGGCACGAAGTCTGCTAATGCCTGAGACTTAATTGTTGTCCTAGGTTCAAAGGTTATGTCATAGGTGCTAATTTGTACTGACCATTTTGCCATTCCGCCTGATAACTCAGGCTTTCTCAGGACAGATTTGATAGGCAGGTTGGTTCTTACAATAATTGGGTGGCTTTCAAAATAAGGTCGAAGTTTGGTGCAGGACATGACTAAAGCAAGTACATATTTTTCAAGTAAGCCATACCTGGTTTCTGCATCTAGGAGACTTTTACTTACATAGTAGACTGGATGCTGTTGGCCGTCAATTTCTATAGTCAGGACCCCACTTACTAATGTCTCTGTGACAGATAGGTAGACCATCAGGGGTTCTCCTTTGTCTGGTTTGGCAAGCAGTGGAGGTGTGGTTAGGTATGTTTTGAGATCTTGGAAGGCTTTCTTATGTTCAGGCAACCATTTGAATGTCTTGTTTTTCCTGAGTAGGTCATAGAATGCCTTGCACCTTTCTGATGATCTGGATATGAATCTATTTAGGGCTGCAACTCGTCTTGTCAGCTTTTGAATGTCTTTGATTGACTTGGGGGATTCCAGTTCCAGTATGGCTTTTATTTGTTCTGGGCTGGCTTCTATTCCTCTTTTGGTCACCATGTAACCTAGGAATTTGCCTGAAGAGACTCTAAAGTGGCATTTGGAAGGGTTAAGCTTCATGTTGAATTCTTCCAGGATCTTGAAAGCTGTTTCCAAGTCCCTGACATGGTCTTCAGCTTTCTTTGATTTGACCACCATGTCATCACTATAGACTTCCATTGTGTCCCCTATTTGGTCCTTGAACATTGTATTGACCAGGCGTTGGTATGTTGCCCCTGCATTTTTCAGGCCAAAGGGCATTGTTGTGTAGCAGTATATGCCTCTTTCCGTGATGAATGCAGTATGTTCCTGGTCATATCAAAATGTGACCAGGCAAAACATGAAGATTTACTTTTGAGAAAACTTACTAATTCTAGCCTGATGTTGTCAGGGACATCAGATCCTACCAGTACATGCCTGTCAGGATACTCAGGGCCTAAAATTAATTGATCTGTTTCCATTTTGGTTTCTGCCACATGAGTTGTCCTGATAGGGTACTGTAATTGCTAGGCGAGAGACTTACCTGCCTTAGAAAGCTTCAGTGACTCAGTATAGCATTCCTGGGCAGATTTTTGTTCACCTTGTATGGTTGCTACTCCCCATTCTGTTGGTATCTTGATGCACTGGTGATAGGTGTGAAGGAAATGTAGATCTATATACATACTAACATACTCATATATGTTGAAATTAATTTGTCATAAAATTAAATATGGATTTTATGCATGCAAACAATATAATAAAAGAGAAGAAATCATGTTCTTACAATGAAATTTCGGTTCAAATGGGCACAAAAGAAATCTCCTTTTCTTTTGTTCTTGAGCTTTCCTTTAATGGAAGAACAAGATCCAAGTATAGGATCTCTCCTTAGGAATAATACCCAAAGCTAACTCTCAATCTAATTAATATTATTTGAGCTAGTATAATATTAATCTCATGAAAAAATGAACCAAAAATGTTTGGTTTAGGCTCCTAAAACCGGGTAGGAGATGTGGAGAGGAAGAGTGTTATTTTTTATCTCTCTAAAAATAATTTTGCATGGTTGAATGAATAATAATAATCACCCACACATACATATGGTGAATGATAATTATTTTAAGTAAAAGAACTCTTGTTCTTTTCTATGGAGAACCGATTGGGAGGGAAGGAGAGCCCAATGCATGGGCTAATTTTTCTACCCAAGAAATGTAGGCTTGCATGGCTACATATAGGTAGATCATCATTGTGTTTTCTCTTATTAAAATAATTAACACAATTTTTCCACTAAAACCCTCTTAATATTTCGGTACTTATAAAATGTAAAGTCCATTTTATATTTTGTCATTTGTCAATTTTCTCACATGTTACATGTTACATGACATGTTACAATGCAATGTATTTTTATCATATTAAAAATCAACGTATTAATAAAAATACGTCACATACAAAAAATTGACTTAGTAATTTCATAATTACTTGTGCCAAAATATTTTACCATTTATAAATCACAACAGATTGTATTTATATCAATTCATTCAAATTTAATTGTTACATTAAACAATTTATTTCATCCGAGTAATTATACAATTTGATTACTCAGACCGTATCTCATTTAATCACATTTCAATTTGATACGTAAATTTTACTTCCAAAATCGTCCGTCAATTTTTCAAGTAATTTAATTAACTCGTAACATTATACGATTAATTAAATGATCAATTAAGAGTATTGCCCTATAGGTATGACCTAGGGGGTCAACTGATCACCACCGTCACACGACAGTAATGTCAAACTCTAGTCAGCCAATCATTACCGATATATGTTGACCAGTTGACAGTAACAATATTACTTCCCAATTGTATTCTTAAAATGAGATTTAATAATGATATTTAAATCATGTGATCGCACTATTGTTGAGGACACATTTCCCAACAATCTCCCACTTGTCCTCGACAAGTGTACGTCACCAATTCTCTTGTCCTATTACTATCTCCCACTCAATGCAAGGTGTCTTTCAGGTCGTACTTGCAAGTGATCATATCGAGAGTGGTTTCCTCGATCTGGAGAATAACTGATTGACCGGATTTATCCACTCTGGATACTTTCCGAGCGTGGCCACGCATTTACAGTTCATTACTCCTCGAGTGGCCCTGAGATATTGTTATAACCCTGACAAGGGGATGGACAATTCTTATCGCACTCATTCCCTTCGACTAGCCACAGCCATCATAACCCAAAATATGCCCATTTGACCCCATTTACGAAGGTCGTAGTAACACAAATCAAAGTTAATCTGAAACTGAGCCATCTTAGGTGAATAGTCTTTAGTCAAAAGAATCGACTCATTTGAATACTATAGCAGCTCTCGCCACGACCAGGCTATATAAATTTGCCAGAACTCTATAAGCGGTCATTAGGCCCGACAAAATGTTCCTAACAGTCTGCCTATGTGATCGACTAGTCATCTCACATGACTCTATGGCACTTGAACTTGCCATCAATCGCCTCACACTCTAGTCACTTCGAGACGTCACCTCATACAAGTGACTATGGGCAAATACAATGCTAATCCGTGTTCACTTTAACGGGGTTCAATTGTCTCTACAACCCGTTTGGATGTAACAAAGTATAATAAAAGAGTTTTAAAGTAAAACTCGAACGACAAATGCGATTATCACATATGAATAGTCAATGCCTGATTACTATTTCATGTTCTATAATCTAATTTGATCTTGTACGTAGTTGTTCATTTTAATTCAATTGAAATGACATGACTCATCATGTTTAGCCTTTGAGAAGGCTTTGGTTAGTAGGTTTTATCAATTTCTTGTACCTTACTCAACCTTACTACATATTCTTTTTCCTTTGTAATGTATACATTTGCATCACAAAACTTTCTGAGTACGTGTCGAGATCCAATCAAGACATAGGCCCTCTTAGCCTAAGAATAGCTCCCACTGTTTTCTCAGTGTGCGGGACTCATCCTCTTGCACATCTCATGATTGCAAGTGTACTCAATTTCCGTTATAAATATCTCTCATTGTTCTTTATTGCCTAGAACGATTCTAGAAAATCTACTTCTTAATTATCATAGCCACAATGGTGTCTTAACCATCCTAATGTGTTTTGATTATGGTTTTGTCGGAAACCATGCGCAACCTCAATTGTCAATTGTCACTTGTGTAACACCCTTACACAAAATTTCATCATAAACACTTTGCTTTAGTTCCTTAATGCTTCTGCATGCACTTAAGGGTAATCTTTATATACTAGGTAAAGATTACTTAAATTCGATTTTTGAAAACAATTCATCATACTAAAAGTATATGAAGTGTTATACATCATTACTCATTTAATTGATCCGGCAGCGGAAGCAAAAGGAATCAATCAAATATGTTCAATTTAATTGAACTAGTCATGAATCTTATCAATATAAGACTTCTTACTGACGCTAATATCATGTGGATTTATCTTCATAAATCTGGATATTAAAGATGTATTATAATACTCCAAAAGTCTTAAATCATTCTTGATGATCAATATGTCATCCACATATCGGACTAATTAAAATTTCCGTAACTCCCACTAAACTCCATGTATAAACACAACTTCTCGACTTATCGAGAAATGTTTTATCACATGACCCAAAAATGTTGATTCCAACTCATTGATGTCCTACTTAAGACCCTCTCTTAATTTTCACATTATCTTAGGATTGCAAGAATCTATAAAACTCATGACATGTATTAAATACATTCCTTCTATTGAAGAAGTGGGTGTTAGATCCCTAAGAAGATCCAAATAGACTTAATTATTTCAATTAGTGCAAAACCCTTTGCAACCAATCTTGCTTTGAAATATCTCTTTATTAGTGCAAAACCCTTTGTCACTAATCAAGCCTTGAAATCTCTCTTTATTAGTGCAAAACCCTTTGCAACTAATCAAGCCTTTTATTTCGGATTTTCATGGCTCTAAGCCTTATATTGAGTTGTGACTTAAACACTCTTATGTAAGTCATATGTTCATTACTTTCCAGAAGTAATCAACTTGAATCAAACGATTTCTTTGTAAGTTATAAGCTCTTTACTTTCTTAAAAGTAGCATGAATTCATCATTTTTAACAAGTGACGAATTTAACCTCCTAGGTTTTGAAGAAACAATGTCTTACACAAAACGTCTTATGTAGCCAAGAAAGACCAGTTTCTTGCGACATAACATTCTTTGTGGCTCTTGAATAAATTCTCCCACTCTGTCTTCTAGAAATAAACTTGTATTTTAGAAAGACAGCTTTACGAGCCGCAAACCCGTTGTACTCGTGATAATTGAAAAGGAAAAATGAGCATTTGTTTCTTGTGAAAACTTACAAACATGGTACCCTTACCATTTCATATCTCATATGATTCGATTTAGTGGAAAAATAATTTAGACAAAAATGATAATATCCCCAAAAGGATCAAGTAACTCAAGGTAACTTGATTGAAGTTCAAACCATATCGAATAGTGTTTGATTTCTTATGCAACCATACATTATTCCATAATGCGTGCTAAGAGAGATTAACTTGTGATACTATATCACATTTCCTTTGGCTTATATCAAAGTCTTCACTTTGATAATCCCATCACGACTAAATCGTGATTCCTTGAACTCTTTAAACTTCTTCAAAGATTTTTCTATTTACCTTATTAAGTGAACACATTAGCGTCAACTTAAATCGTTGGTAAAAGAAAATGATCAACCTATTTTGGATCAATGATTTACAACCTCGATCTCCTTTTCAACCAAAAGGCACGAGATATCTTGCTTTGAATACAAGATACGCATAAACCATTAACAATCTAATGGTTTCAAGAGTACTCGATAACTCTTTGCGTTCATCATTCCAAAATTTAAGGTTTAATCTTGGGTTACCAATTTTGAGTCTTGCATCATCTTCATGATATATCATTCTAGTTTGGTTTACAATATTATCACCTTCTAGAGAGAAAAAAAAGAGAAAAATCTTGCGAGAAGCCATGCACGGCATGTGCCGCCATTAATGCTGTGCCATGGCCAGGAAATCAATTCAACAGAGACAAAGAGAGATGACTCTACGTGGGAGGAGCATTCCTCCAACGTCTGAGGTGAAGAATTCAGAGGAAATAGTAGATGAACAGGAAGTTTCAGAAAGCCCTAGCAATGTGATGAATGGACCTAATGTTGAGATGGAAGGGAAAACAAAGAGCATCCACGAAGTGGTAGGGATACCAGAACTTGTAGTAGAGACTGATACTGAATCAGAACAACAAGAAGAAGAAGAAGAGGACGAAATTAATGAGAGCGAGGAGGAGGAGGACAAGGAGATTGAAGAACAGAGTATTGATACCCCAGAAATTGTCCCTAACACAGGGAATGAGGAGATGTTACAGTTGGAACAGGAGGATGTTGCAGATGAAATAGAGTATTGGCAGCAGGCTGTTGTTTGCTTTATCTTGGGAGCCAATCCACCATGGGACATAGTTGAAGGGTTCATAAGGAGAATTTGGACGAGGTATAATATAGACAAGATTTCTTTTCTACCCAATGGGATATTCCTGGTTAGGTTTAAAACGATGGAAATGAAGGAGAAGGTCCTTGCTTCAGGACATTATCTCTTTGATAACAAACCAATGATAGTGAAAGCATGGGAGAGAGACATGGAGATGACCAAAGAGGATGTGAAAAGTGTTCCTGCGTGGATACGATTGCACAGGCTGCCTCTGAAATTCTGGGGCAAGGGATTACCAAAAATTGCAGGCATTGTAGGTAAATATGTCAAGAATGATACAGCTACAGAGGAAAGAACCAGACTGGGGTTTGCTCGGGTCATGGTAGAGTTGATAGTTGATCAGGAACTGCCAGCCAAAATAGCATTTAAGGATGAGCATGGGTTAGTAAATCAAGTTGACATTGAATATGAGTGGAAGCCTATCAAATGTTTGAAATGTCAAGGTATGGGGCATGATCAGGATCAGTGTAGGAAAGATAAATTGGTTAAGGAGAAGAAAGTGACTAAGAAGGTATGGAGACCAGTTGTGAAGACTGCCAATCCTACATCAACAACATCAGAATTGCAAGTGGCCCCTAGCAAGGTTATCACATCTCCTTCTAAGTTGCCTAAGACCCCAGTCAAGAGATTGGTGTTACTTAGAAGGGGAGACAGTGAGCAGGAGAATGAGAAGAATGGGTATAGCAGGGAGACTTTTGGTGCACATTCATACAAAGAAGTACTGAGGTCACCTGGTAAAGCTGCTGCAGCTGGAAATGGTAGTGGTAACCCTCATATAATGTCTAATGGATAGTATAGGGTTCTGGAATGTTAGGGGAATGAATAGAGTTGGTAAACAGAAGGCTATTAATTTCTTTTTGCAAAATAAAGGAGTAGGTCTCTTTGGCTTACTAGAAACAAAAATAAAGAGCAAAGCTTTTCATAAAGTTGTAAATAATTTTAATAATTGGAGTATATCTACTAATAGTGGGTATCATAATGGAGGAAGGATTTGGATTCTTTGGCAGCCTAGATCTTTTAGGGTCCACTTTCTGGAATACAATGCCCAATTCATCCATATGAAGGTAGAATCCTTAGTGAGCAAGACTGTATTCTACCTGACTATGGTGTATGCCTTCAATGGTGTCAATGACAGAGCTCCACTTTGGGGACACTTGAGGAGAATTGCAGGGAACATTGCTGGACCATGGGCTATAGCAGGTGACTTCAATTGTGTGTTGGCAGCACATGAGAGAGTTGGTGGGAATGTACCTAGTTCTGAAATGGAGCCATTTAGGGATTGTGTAGCTGACTGTGGTGTCCTTGACATAGCAGCTACTGGTGCCCTATATACTTGGAATAACAAGCAACAGCCTGAGGAGAGGATATATAGCAGATTGGATAGGGTGTTGATCAATAAGGATTGGTGTGATCATCTGAAAGACTTATATGCTCACTTTCTTCCAGAAGGTTTGTATGATCATACTCCCTGTATTGTGAGTAGCAACAAGCAGGTGCAGGGCAACAAATGCTTCAAGTATTTCAACATGTGGGGTGGATCCAAGGAGTTCATTCCTATTGTGAGGGATATTTGGCAGTCTAGAGTAGATGGGACTCCTATGTTTAAACTTGTTAAGAAATTGAAGATGCTGAAACCTGCACTAAAGCAATTGAACAGGGAGAAATTTAGTGACATTGAACAAGCAGCTGATATTAAGCAGAAGCAGATAGAGGAGTTGCAGGAGCAGTTAGGTAAAGATCCATCTGACATGCAGAAGAGAGCCCTTGAATCAGAAGCTACTGTCAGTCTGAAAGAGCTCTCTGCTGCTAGAGATAGTTATCTAGCTCAAAAGGCAAAGCATAAATGGGTACAGGATGGGGACTCAAATAGTGCATTCTTTCATGGACTGCTCAAGCAGAGGAATCATAGGAATAAGGTATTTAATATTGAGGATACTGCTGGGAGGGTATGTGATACTCCTGATAAAATTCAAGCTGCCTTCTTGGATTATTATGAAGGACTCCTGGGCACCAGTCAGACTATTAGCAAGGTTCATAAGAGGATAATTGAGCAGGGACCTGTGTGTAGTTCAGATGATTGTGCATCGTTGATGAGACCTGTTAGTGGAAAGGAGATAAGGGATGCATTGTTCAGTATACCTGATATTAAATCACCTGGACCAGATGGGTACACGAGTAAGTTCTTTAAGGATGCATGGGGAGAGGTAGGGGGAGAAGTGATTGGAGCAGTTCAGGATTTCTTCACTCATAAGAGATTATTGACACAAATCAATGCCACTACCCTCACCTTGATACCAAAGTGTGAGAGACCTCAGAATGTTACTCAATTTAGGCCTATAGCATGTTGCAATGTTGTGTACAAGATCATCTCTAAATTGCTATGTAATAGGCTTGCAGTTGTGCTACCAAAGATTGTGGACCAGAATCAGGGTGCTTTCATTCAAAACAGGAGTATTCAGGAGAATATATTAATATGCCAAGACCTTATAAGATTATATGAGAGACCAAATGCTTCATCTAGATGCTTATTTAAGATTGATTTGCAGAAGGCATATGATACAGTGGAGTGGCAATTTGTGGACCAGTTACTGAGGATGCTGAAAGTTCCCAATGGCTTCCATAGCATGATTATGCAGTGTGTGACCACTGCCTCTTTCTCACTATCTCTTAATGGGGATATGTTTGGCTTCTTTCAGGGCAAGAGGGGGCTTAGACAAGGGGATCCACTCTCTCCCCTCCTCTTTACCCTGTGTATGGAGTACTTAACTAGAACCCTGAAATATGCAGCTGCCAAGTATGATTTTCATTTCCATCCCATGTGCAAACAACAAAGATTGGCCTGCCTGATGTTTGCTGATGATGTGTTGTTATTCAGTAAAGGTGACACTACCTCTATGATGCTGCTCTTACAGTCCTTCTCCACTTTCTCAAAAGCTTCTGGCCTCAAAATTAGTCCTGCTAAGTCCAATGCTTATTTTAGAGGAGTACCTGATCACATTAAAACTGATATCTTAAGGATATCAGGTTTTGTTGAAGGTGCTCTCCCATTTAAATACTTGGGTATGCCTATCCAAACTACAAGACTTAAAATCTCTGACTGTGCTTGTCTCATTGAGAAAATTTGTGCAAGGATTCATAACTATGGAGCAAGAAAGTTTTCCTATGCAGGCAGGCTTGTGTTGGTTAAGTCAGTCCTAAATACCCTGCACTCTTATTGGGCCTCGATGTTTGTCCTCCCAAAGGGCATCATTAAGAGCATAGAAGCCATCTGTAGAAACTTTCTATGGGAAAATGGTACAGATTATAGGAGGGTCCCTTTAGTGGCTTGGGACAAAATTTGTAAGCCTAAGGAAGAAGGAGGATTGGGCCTGAAAAATCAGGAGGTGTGGAACAAAGCAATGGTGGGTCGTCTGGTGAACTGGATTGCAGAGAAGAGAGACTCAATATGGGTGCAGTGGGTACAGTGTAATTATCTCAGAGGAAGGGACTGGTTTGAGTACATCCCCTCAACAAACTCTAGTTGGGTGTGGAGGAGGATTTGTAAGGTTAAGCAAGACTTGGCTCAGGGATTTGTGGATGGGGTGTGGGTGGTTCAACCCACGGGGTACACTCCTAGTGGCTGCTATGAGTGGCTCAGGGTTGCTAATCCACCTGCTTGCTGGAGTAAGGTTGTGTGGAACAGTTGGGCACTCCCTAAACATCAGTTCATGGGATGGTTAGTGGCACATGAAGCTATGAATACGTGGATAAGCTGATAACTTATGGGATGGATGTTGATGCTTGCTGTACTTTATGTGGCCAAGCTGATGAGTCCTTGGCTCATCTGTTTTTTGATTGCCAGTACAGCAGACGTGTGATGCTGGCAATGCAGCAGATCACTGGGTGTAGCTTTCCTATGGCAGTTGATCTCATGTGGTGGGCTAATAGAGGAGGCACCGTTGTCCAGAAAGAAGTTCAGATTGCCTTCTTCTTGGGGGCACTATATGCTATCTGGTTTCAGCGGAACAAATGCAGGAATGATATGGTTTTAATGCACCCTAGACAGGTTGTTTTGCAACTAAATGATAGCATTAAGGCTAGAGTTAGAGGAAGAGGGAGGGAGAATTTGAGTGCTAATGATGTATCTTGGCTATGTCATAAGAACCTTATGTAATTAAGGATTTGCATTTCATGTAAATCCTATATTTTTGATATATATACTCACATTTTATCAAAAAAGAATATTATCACCTTGATAACGGGCTAGCCATATATCAAATCGTGGTGTAAAGGGTCACAAAAGTGAAACCTCTTTTGTATCTTAACAAGTTTGTATTTCTAATTTAGAGTTTATGTACTTAATAGTCACAATTAAGCACAACTCCAAACCCAAAAACTAGATTTAGTACACAATGACTCTTTCTCTCGACTTCATTGTTGCTAGTCGTCATATTCTAATCATCCTATGTATCAAACATAATGATGAAAACCTCCACTGGTTTCTAATATTGACGAAGTGGTACTAGCAAAATTTTATGTTTAATCAAATAAACATTTAAAGAAGAAGGTCCCATTAGATGTCCCACAACTAACTTGTTGATTCTTCAATAATTTGGGGTAGTTTCCTTTCTCGTGTCCAAC
Source organism: Silene latifolia (assembly GCF_048544455.1). Lineage (NCBI taxonomy): Eukaryota > Viridiplantae > Streptophyta > Magnoliopsida > Caryophyllales > Caryophyllaceae > Silene > Silene latifolia. The sequence continues at coordinate 57,349,876 of NC_133536.1, forward strand.
ATTTTAAGACAATGGAAACTTTATCGGTCGGGATTGATAGGTTTAGTATCGTCATTCTCAACAACTTTACCTTTAACATTACCTAGTATCAATTCCATTATAATCTTTATTTCTTGAACCTCGTCGTCATCTTAACGGTTTAAGAGAATGCTCCCACTCATTTCAATGAGTCTTTGCTTTGAGAAGCAAAATTGAATTCATGAAGATTACTCTTCATTGGTTCGTTTTAGTCTTAAAACTTTCATTGAAGTGGTTGCGTTATTTTGGTCAATTACGAATTCTGACAAAACTAATTACCAAAACAATTTATCGCTTCAAGGTACTTAATTCAATTAAGTATATGAAACATAATCCATTGTAAGTAGAAGTGTTAGTCAAGAATCAAAAACCTGTTTGATAATGAATAACTTTAATCTATACTCTTTACAAGAGATCCTTAGTAATGGTTCATTCGAGGTCTTTAGAAGAAAATTCAAATTTTGTCTTTAGTTACGATGTTTTAATGGAGATTTGAATCAAAAACGAAATGATATCGTATATGAATTGTGGTAAAGAAATAGAACAATATGATAACGGAATAGTGGAAAACTCAACATTTATCGTTTTAATAATAATACTTGTAAATAACAAGTAAAGCATTTACATAGTGACCTCTACCCAACTATGATAAATGATTCCAAGACCCAAATTCATATCGACTTAGGCACGGTATGGCCGATGAAACCCTTATCAATATAACTCGGTGGATTAACACTTTAATCGATTCTACTTTTAGAACTCTTGGTCGATAAAAATTACTCTAATATTTATCTATAGCCCGGAACACATGCAACTACGGTCGCGAATACTTCCGTTGAGCTCAATCCAAATTTCGAATAAATGTGTCCATGATCCAAATCCACATCAACTTGGGCACGGTATGGCCGATGAAACCCTCATCAACATGAATTCGGTGGATTGACATTTATCACCCACTTCCCCTACGTAACAAGGTTTGTACCCCGGTAGGGCCGAGTGCACTCCCTTACGAAATAGGTTTTCATGGTTTCTACTATTTGGTAAGGCTATGTCTCAATTGTTTTGTTTTAGCGAGAGGTCATGTCAATTTATTATCTATCACGTTTTAAGTGAACTAAAGCGGTGAACTCAAATTTCTAAAATTATTCATTAATGGACCAAAAATCACAAAAATAAGATATAAACTTCAAATAAATCACAAAATTTCAAATAAATTTGAAATTTGAAATTTAAACTCATGAACATTCTGGAAAAATACCATGACACTCATAATGTTCAAAATCTTAGGTTAAAAATTTCGAAATTTTTCCGGAAAAACAATGTTGCGGTTTATCGATTTTTAACAAAATAATCATAAAAACATGGAAAAAATATATTCATTAACTTTTCAATTTTAGATCTGAAAATGATAATAAAATGCAACATTAGACGTTTTTCCTAAGTCATAGATTATGCTTTATTAATTTTTAACTAATAATGTCACTATTTATGCTATTTTTCTTCAAAAATCCATAAATCATGCATAAAGACTTCTTTATGGCCAATTATTTTACACACATCTTGTAAAATTGCATGTGACAATATATAAAATTTCTATGACCAGATTCGAAATTTAACTCATATTAACCTATTTTTCACTTTAAATCCGAATTAAAAATGAAAAATCCATTTTTCGAGCATAACAAGTCCAAAAAATATGAAAATTTACAGGTTATCTCAAAATAATATATGTGACAACATATCCAAAAATTACTGGAAAATTCGAAGTATAGCAAATTTTAGACCAAAAATGACATTTTTACTCATAAAATCACATTTAAATGCCATTATTGTAAATTATGAACAATAAAAATCCGAAAAATTAACCAAAATATCCTAAAACATTTTAGGACCAGAAATATTAACATGCATGTAATAATTTCGTGATATATCATAATAACACAAATTTTACAAGTTTTATTTGTTATTCTTATAACTCGGAAAAACTTTTAACCGATTTGCATGCAAACAACCGTGGCTCTTGATACCGATTGAAGGAAATGTAGATCTATATACATACTAACATACTCATATATGTTGAAATTAATTTGTCATAAAATTAAATATGGATTTTATGCATGCAAACAATATAATAAAAGAGAAGAAATCATGTTCTTACAATGAAATTTCGGTTCAAATGGGCACAAAAGAAATCTCCTTTTCTTTTGTTCTTGAGCTTTCCTTTAATGGAAGAACAAGATCCAAGTATAGGATCTCTCCTTAGGAATAATACCCAAAGCTAACTCTCAATCTAATTAATATTATTTGAGCTAGTATAATATTAATCTCATGAAAAAATGAACCAAAAATGTTTGGTTTAGGCTCCTAAAACCGGGTAGGAGATGTGGAGAGGAAGAGTGTTATTTTTTATCTCTCTAAAAATAATTTTACATGGTTGAATGAATAATAATAATCACCCACACATACATATGGTGAATGATAATTATTTTAAGTAAAAGAACTCTTGTTCTTTTCTATGTAGAACCGATTGGGAGGGAAGGAGAGCCCAATGCATGGGCTAATTTTTCTACCCAAGAAATGTAGGCTTGCATGGCTACATATAGGTAGATCATCATTGTGTTTTCTCTTATTAAAATAATTAACACAATTATTCCACTAAAACCCTCTTAATATTTCGGTACTTATAAAATGTAAAGTCCATTTTATATTTTGTCATTTGTCAATTTTGTCACATGTTACATGTTACATGACATGTTACAATGCAATGTATTTTTAACATATTAAAAATCAACGTATTAATAAAAATACGTCACATACAAAAATTGACTTAGTAATTTCATAATTACTTGTGCCAAAATATTTTACCATTTATAAATCACAACAGATTGTATTTATATCAATTCATTCAAATTTAATTGTTACATTAAACAATTTATTTCATCCGAGTAATTATACAATTTGATTACTCAGACCGTATCTCATTTAATCACATTTCAATTTGATACGTAAATTTTACTTCCAAAATCGTCCGTCAATTTTTCAAGTAATTTAATTAACTCGTAACATTATACGATTAATTAAATGATCAATTAAGAGTATTGCCCTATAGGTATGACCTAGGGGTCAATCGATCACCACCGTCACACGACAAAGAATGTCAAACTCTAGTCACCAATCATTACCGATATATGTTGACCAGTTGACAGTAACAATATTACTTCCCAATTGTATTCTTAAAATGAGATTTAATAATGATATTTAAATCATGTGATCGCACTATTGTTGAGGACACATTTCCCAACAAGGTGGAGGGTATGGCCCTTACATTGTGGATCCATGGTCTTCCTAGTATGGCGTTGTAGGATGACAGGCAGTCCAGGACTCCAAATTTTTCGTATGAGGATACCCCTTCCACATATGTGGGCAGGTGTATCTCTCCCAGTGTGTTCCTTGTTTCTCCACTGAATCCTACTAGGACATTAAATTTCTTTATGATTTGGGTTTCATCAATCTTCATTGCTTTAAGGACATCAAGCATGATCAGGTTCACTGAACTGCCTCCATCTACCAGGATTCCCATGACACGTGCAGTTCCTATTTGCATGGTGATGACAAGGCTGTCGTGGTGGATGTCTGGAATGCCCTGCATAACAGTGTCGTCAAAAGTAATTTGAGGTAAATTGCTAGGTTTAAAAGGAGATTTCACTTTTTACTCCCTGGCAATCTTATTTGCTGCTGAACTGGTCAGGCCACTAATCTCTGATCCTCCATTGATGAATTTGACCTCATAGATGGGTGGTGTAGGGGGTAAGTCACGTTGTTGCCTTTCTGTGTTCTTTCTTGTTCCATCATCTGCCCTGCTCTTTATTGGCATCAGGTCTTTCAAATATCCTTTCTTTAGCAGGTAAGCCACTTGTCGCGAGTCCCTGCATTCTTCATTGTGTGCCCTATATCCATGTGAAATTCACACCACCTTGTGGTATCCTTCCTTGGGTTGGGGTTGTCTGACTTCTTTGGCCACTTGACAATGTCTCCCATATGGTCAAGTCTCTTGATCAGTCCTACAATGTCAACAGAGAAGTTATATTCTTAGATAGGAGGATAAATATAGGAGTTACCTCGTTTTTCATGTGTATAGTTGACTCTGATCTGTCAGGTCTTGTGTAAGGAGATGGCCTGGAACTGCTTCCTCTGTGGTTAGAACTTTTTCTGTTGATTTTGTCATATCCTGAATTGTTGTCAGCATTGTCTGCCTTGTAGCCTTTGTCTTCTTCCAGCCTGATATAGCCTATGGCTAATGCCTAGACATCTTCAAAGGTATGACAGGGCTTCATGGTGATTGCGTCATAGAAGTCACTGTCCAGGGGTAACCCTTGCCTGAAAGCTTCCACGGCCATTCCAACATCACATCTAGGGATTGAAACCTTTTCTTTGTTGAATCTTGTCATGTAGGATCTGATTGATTCTCCAGGCTTTTGTTTAATCCTGTATAGGTCACTGGATCTCTTTTCTAGTTCCCTGCTGCTGGCAAACTGATGATTGAAAGAATTGACCGGTCGACAAAGAACTTGATGCTTCCATTTGGCGAGGTTTATGTACCATTGCAGGGCAGGTCCGTTCAGGGTCGTTCCAAATCCTTTACACATGCAGACTTGGCGTAGTTCACTGGGAATTGATGCTGCCAACATCCTTTGCTTGTAGTAGGCAACATGATTTTGTGGATCTGTGGTCCCATCATAGATTCTCATTGAGGGAACCACAAATTTCTTTGGCAGGTCTATTTTTGCTATTTCATCCACAAAGGGTGAATCAACATAACTTTCTGGATTTGCTTTTTCAATTGGGGTAGGAACCCCTGGAATCTTCTCAAATCTTTCATGGAGTTTTTGGATTTCCTGAAGCATAGCCATCATGATGGTTGTGTTGGTCTGATCTGGTGAGATTTCTTCATTTTGGAATTCTTCTGAGTCTGTTTCTTCTCCTGTTTTGGACTTTGGTGGAGTAGGAGTGCCAAGATTGGAGAAATCAATGTTCCTGATGATTGAGAAGAATGGTGTGCCAGGCTGAACTTTCAACTTTGATCCTGAAGCTTTTTCTCCCACACTACTACAGGTACAAGCTATAACAACGGGTAAAAACCGTTGTAAAAACAAAAAGCGGACGTTGTTAAAGCGGCCGTTGTAAAAGGTATTTACAACGGTTAGGTTATTTACCTAAACCGTTGTCGAAAGTATTAACCACGGTTAAAAGCCGTTGTTATTGCGTGTAAACCGTTGTGGAAAGTGTTTCAAAAATTTGGTGGGAATAATATAACAACGGTTGTCATATGTATAATCGTTGTTGTAACTTTCCCTCCAAAATTGAAATTTGTAGTAACAACGGGTATATGCTACATACCCGTTGTTTAAATTTTTATTAACAACGGTTCTTAGTTTAAAACCCGTTGTTGTAACGTTCCCTCAAAAATTGTGAAGACTTTTAACAACGGTTCTTCGTTTAAAACCTGTTGTTGAATATTATGCGCGGTATTTGTGAAAGGTATTCACAACGGGTTTTATTTTAGTAACCGTTGTTAAAGGTCTTCACAACAGTTTTTTTTAGTAACCATTTTTATTACGAACTCCTAATGTTTTTAAAAATTAAATTTGTTTCATACCATTCAAAAACCTGCATATATCAGTGACACCATATACCAAAGACAAAGATAAATCACAAATTTGAGTTCATCGAACTCAATAGATTCAATTCAACCACAACAAAGATCATATATATATATATATATATATATATATATATATATATATATATATATATATATATATATATATATATATATATATATATATATATATATATATATATATATATATATATATATATATATATATATATATATATACTTACAAGGAGTTAAATTTACATGAACTAATCAAAGATTCCCTAACTTCAACAAAAAATTTACTAATAAGCTAATCTAAACTCTGAGTATCATGCATTTCTATTTTCTAAGACGTATTTGCCCATCATGTCCCTTACCTCGTCTATATCTACACTTGAGTACTGCTGAATCTCTTGTGACGGGTTGATTACATACTGCGGAAAAAACAAAGGCAAGACATTATTGTAACAACATCAAATACTGCATAGCAACATCATGGTATAGCAGCAAGCAAGACAACATCAGCTCTAATTTAAAAAAAGTAATAAACACATTATTAAATTACTAACCTTTTCTGGAATAAGGATATATCTTTGCCTAATAATCTCCAACATGAACCGGCAAACGTAGTATCCACATTGTATGCTATCCGGCTGGCGAGGGGCCTATTATTACATAAAAACAAACAGACGAGAGAAGGCTCACATCAGAATCTTGAACTTTAGGTATTGTATTAGTATTAAACACAGATTTTTTCACTTAATGTATTGTATTTGAGCACGTACCCCTGTTATCGTAATAAAATCAGGGCCATCAACAGAATCTTTCATGGGTTGATCCTGCTCGTTAGCTCTTCTCTTCTCAAAGGCCCTTTTTTTAAAAAAAAAAAAAAAGAGGCAGACACTCATTTTTTTATGTTTAAAAATGAGCTTTTTGCTATAAATAAAAATTGAAACTTAATGTTATTATAAATAAATCAGTATTATAAACTTACTTATTAATCAAGCGCTTAAAAGTCTCGCTTGGTGGATTATGTATAGAGTCCAACCAAAAGACTTTCTTCTTTGTCGGCATGATGGCTGCTAGCACCCAATGAGTCCTACATCAAGAGACATCATCATTATTAACAAGTACATATATTAGTTATGAAAATGCAATTGTAGGGGGAAACGTAATATTAATTTGTTTATTACCCTTTTTCATTATAAGTGGCAAAAATAAGCTTCTTGGGTGTCGCCAATTGCTGAGCAATATAATCTACCCGTTCTTCGAACGAGAATTGCGGAATAAATAAAGATAAAACATAAGGGCACAGGAATCCGTATTGATCAACTGGAATGTTCTTCTCGGGGATCACTCTCAATATCAATATCCTACATTATTACGGTATTAATTCCGGTATTTAATTAAAACACTATCTAGTAGTCAGAATATTAGAATATGAAATTATTTATTAAGAAACTTACTTCATCCAAACAAATACGTGTTGGACATCAATCAGGTCTAGGCCAGCCCAAATGGCTAGCATATCCCATGACATAAGTGCTTCGCGCTCAACCCCTAGAATATCCTCCTCGAGCGGAATAATTATCAATTGCTCGGTTTCTATGCGACGGCCAGCCTCCTCATGCAGTTTCCTCATCGTGGTCGTTCTTACGTTTTGCATGTAATCCTTCCCACTATATTGTGTGTCGTTTAAACCCCTAACTTCTTTCAGGTCGGGGAAATAATGATTCTTTGATTTTGTGCTACTACCACCAACCTACACATGTAGATAATTAAAATAATAAAAAATCCAAAGGTAACATATCCTAGTTGGAGTAATAAAAATAAAAGCGTACTTAACTAAATACCTCATCAACCTGCTCTTTCAATGATGAGGTAGTAGTAGCAGGGGACTTAGGCTTATCAGTCTTTTTTGTCCCCTACACAAAATTACCATGCATGCTTTTTAGAAATACCGACAAAATATAAGGGAGCGAGGATTTTAAAAAAATGGAGAAGTTAATTAAATACCTCATCAAGTTGTTGTCTAGACGAGGTAGTTGGCATGTCCGGGGACTTAGGCTTATCCGCCTTAGGCGGCTTTTCTGTTCCCTACATACAAAAAATTTCCATGCTTTTTAGAAATACAGAAACAAAAAAAATTAAAGGGAGTTTTTCATAAAAATGGAGAAGTTAATTAAATACCTCATCAAGTTGTTGTCTGGACGAGGTAGTTGGCATGTCCGGGGACTTAGGCTTATCCGCCTTAGCCGGCTTTTCTGTTCCCTACATACAAAAAATTTCCATGCTTTTTAGAAATACAGAAACAAAAAAAATTAAAGGGAGGTTTTCATAAAAATGAAGAAGTTAATTAAATACCTCATCAAGTCCCCGGACATTAGGCTTATCCGCCAAAGCCGGCTTTTTTGTTCCCTACAAAAGAAAAATTAACATATAAATTTAACATATAAAAACATTCAACAATTAAAAATGTAACATATATATAAAGGTATTTCTTCTAACCCCAACTGCTTTCGGCTGCTGAGGCGGAGACGACCGAGCCAAGTAGATGTGAGTTTCAGGCCATTGGATGAAACTGACAACCGCATCTCCCAGAATGGTAATGTCGTCACGAACTGGGACAGGCAGTTGAAAGTTTTCATGTCCTGGAAAGACTGTAGTTATCTCTACTTTACTATGATTCGACAAAAGTTTTTCGCCATGAACTACTACAGTTACCGCTGCTGATTTGGTTTGCATTTCTACGAGACCCCGGCCAACACGCACATTTGGATTTTCGAATTTGGGTCAGCAAGAATAACTACTACCCTCTTGTTTACGGCCTGAAGAATATACACATACATTATTATATCCCAAAATTTAATAGAATTCATATAAATTTAACTAATTAAACACTTCATCTATGCATACCTTCGAAAACAGGAACCGACTTGAAGGGGATGTATGTCGTTTTTCATGACCGTCGTCTCAAGTTGCATCTCCTTTTCGGACCCATTATTTACCTAATAAAATTAACCAATGGCACGATGTCAGAAGTTATAGCATTAGAGTGGGGAACACACTCCCGATCTTACCAAAAAAAAAAAAAAAGAAAAGAAAATTAAGGAAGTATTAGGTGGTACCTGATCGGCTTTAGTTGTTACAGCTTCAGAAGCATTAGGTACCTGATCTTTCTGAATCTCGTTGACCGATACTTCCTTCTCATGTATTGCCAAGGTAGTAGCGGCCTCTTGACCAATCCGTTGTACCTTATTACCCCCTTTGTTAATGACATCCTCCATCATCTTCACTTCTTCTTCGGAAAGCTTGCCTCCAGCATTCAACTTTAGTAGTACGGATGCCGTTAACTGAAGCTGCATGCCAAGAATGTAATGTTTCAGCAATTTTTATCCCAACAATAACATGTGAATTGAACTTAAATGAAAATAATAGAATAAATGATACCATGTCAGCCTTCTCAGACTTAGTCTTCCTTTTCTTCTTTATCGGGGCAGTTGTCCCATAATATTTCGTTACTCCAACCTGTAACGGGACGCCCCTCAAACGACCTGGATGTTCGGGTCGGCCGATAACTCTAGCAAGAACGTCATTACGACCACTGAGAGTGAATTTCCTTTCTTCTACCTCTTTCAATACGTTGTCCTATAATATATTAAATAAACATCAAATTATATTTGTGACTAAAATAATAAAGTTAGTAATGAACTCGTCTTAATAAAATAATGCTTACTATGTTGGCCAACACTTCCTCATCATATTTGTCACGCAACGACCGGGATCCTTTAGGCGTGTGCCCTTCTTTATAAGTTACATGCCGATCCAAGATGGTCACTCCCTTTGCCACCTACACATTAACATGGTAACATTTATACATGTAAATGTGTATCAATGCAAGTCAAAGTGTGATTAAAAAAATAAAGTCTCACAGGCCGGGGAATAATGCATGCTACTTACGAGGTTCTCTTCTATCTTTCTGTAACCGCCTCGAGAACCATACCATTTCCCCTTCTTGCATGAAATGTTAGCATGATTTCTTCTGCTAACGGCCTTCAAATAATTATATAAAAACGCAAGTAGATGAGATAATAAAAAGATTATATAAAGGACTCATTAATTAAAAAAATGATAGGTAAATCGTTAAAAGGCAAGGATATTTAACCTGAAACTTCTCAGTAGTTCTCATCTCTTTGAAAAGATCCCATTGTTCCTGACTGATGGTGGGACACTTATTGTCTCCCGGTGGGCTCTTACGCATCTCCCCCGTTGCCTTGTCCACATACAACCAATTCCTAGCAACGTCACACCTCCACTGCCTGTGGACATCCGCTGCCTTATGCATAAAATACTTATCATGGCTTTCATCGGGTATATTAAAGGCTTCCTTTACACGAGCCAAGTATAACTCCGCCAATTTTGGATTCAAATTTCTAAAATCATCTAAATGGATAGGCACAAACTGTCTTGTGCAACATCCAATCCAGCTGGATAAAAAACCCGCATTTGGACCAGTAGGGAAACCCTTCTCACTCCATGTTATTTCCATCGGTTCTTTAGCGGCTATAGCTGCAAGGCATCTCTGGCACTTCGTAGCACCCCTCTCACCAGGCTTATTATCCTCAGGCTTATTGTTCTTTTGACTTCTTTTTCGTTTTTCACCCATGATAATCCTAAAACCCAAATATGAATGATATAGGTAATGAACAACTTAACAACGTATGTAAATGCAGAGTATTATCTAAAACCCTAAACCCTAATAGTAATGAAAATTTAAAACAACAGATTGAGCTTCTAAAATCCTAAACCCTAATAAGAGGAGTGAAGTAGATGATGCGGGATGATAAAGATAACAAAGAAGACAAAAAACAAACAGATGCATGAAAAAGAAAAAAGATGATCGTCTTAAAACCCTAATGACGAAACACAAAATTAAAGTGAACATACCTGATGATGATGATGATAAAGAGAACGAGCAGGATGATAAGGGAAGGCAACGGAATCAAGGCGTCGGAAATCGGGGGACGGGCGGCGAGAATGTAAAAAGCGAGGAAGAGAGAAGAATAAACTCAGGATACCAACGGTTGAACTGGTGTTGTGTGTGTTTGTGTATGGTATGTTGTATGTGTTTGTAAATTAGTTTTTTATTAAGACAAACTATTGACAACGGGTTCTCAAAGCAAAATCGTTGTTATATGTTAATAACAACGGGTCAATAAAAGTCAACCGTTGTCAAATCTTGATTACAACGGTTAAAATATACCCGTTGTAATATATTTTCACCAAATTTGCGCCAAAATGAAATATGTCAAAAAAATCAATGACAACGGGTAGGGGTACTACACCCATTTTTGAAAGTAATAACAACGGGTAATGTAACAATAACCGTTGTTGATTGTAATAACAACGGGTAATGTAACTATAACCGTTGTTGAAAGTATTAACAACGGGTAATTTAAATATAACCGTTGTTATTGTTGAACATCTTTTTTTAAAAAAAATTACTGTAATTCCATTACAATCCAAACCTGTAACATCACATACTGTAACAGCAGAACCACCATATACTGCAACATTATTCAGCAATTTCAACACCAGCATCCACATCTAATAATACGATCAACATTATTCAAAGCAATTTCAACACCAACACCAAAGATATCTAAGCTACAAAGCAAATTTGGGAATTTTTATTTAACAATGACTATTATTGATTTACCAATAAATTAAACCATCAAATTATTGGTCTGAAAATGACTCAAAATGTTGGTCGTCCATATCATTGTGTCCTGATGAACTATCTCAGGATCGGGGACGTTTCTTGGATGTCATAGTTTCTTCGTTAACTTAACCCAAATACTTTCACCATGATCATCACGCATATAGATGATTTCAGTGTCCTCATGATCAGTGTCAACATCGTCGAAATGAGATACAGTGGTAGAGTGATCCATTCCCTCAAAAACGACATCCTGATCACAATCACCATTATCGGATGGACTACTCCTTCTACTCCTTATAGACAGTACAACAGACCACTTCTTATCCATAGGATCGGTGACATAGAACACTTGTTTAGCTTGGGATGCCATTATGAAAGGATCATCCTTATTATTGCCAACCTTACCCAGATTGACCAACGTAAATCCCATCTTATCCTTTCGGACACAATGGATGTTGTTATCAACCCAGTTACATCGAAACAAAGGCATTGTGAAATCAATGTAATCTAGTACCAGTATTTCTTGAATAACACCATAATAAAGGCATTTTCCCCAAATAGGCTTTTTATCTTTTGAAGTAGCAAAGTGCATTGCCTCAAATTCAGAACTCACACCACTATTTTGCATTGTGCTCAACTCATCTTGCTCGCGGGTGTAATAAGTATATCCATTAATGGCAAAACTGTTGTAAAAGGTGACCCTGGCATTTGGACCTAAACCAAGACGTAGTAACCTAGGAGAGATGTCATCACCAGTTTGATCCGTACACTCTAAGACAATATTCCTAAACCACTCTGCAAACGTCTTCGTATGCTCGTTCGCAATCCACTTCTCGGTCTTGTTTGGGTGATTGTATTTGAGCTCATCTTTGTGTTGTTGAATATAAGGTTGCACCTCATCTTCGTTGTTTAGCACATACGTGTGTGCTAAATGCAACATTTCACGTGTCACAATTTTTTCAACCCGGCCCCTAATACCTTTTCCGGTCATCCAGTCACTATGACGATTCTTAGAAACGCCAATCAACTCCTCAGGGGAGAGATGAGCGTAACAATATGAAAGAGCTTCGTCTAAAATAGCGCGTTCAGCAATACAACCTTCCGGACGATACCGATTAGATGTATAGTCCTTGTAGACTTTCATCAATCTTTCGAAAGGATACTGGTATCTCAAGTACACGGGCCCAAGGTACAAAATCTCCCTAACCAAGTGAATGGTCAGATGAATCATGATAGTGAAGAAAGAGGGTGGAAAATACATTTCCAACTGACAAAGAGAGGTTACAACGAGGTCCTGCAATGAATCCGCGTCATCGGGATCAATGACTTTCACGCATATGGACTGGAAGAAGAGACAGAATCTAGTTATAACATATCTTACCTTTTCAGGTAAAATGGAATGAATAGCCACAGGTAGTAATTTTTGCATCAAAGTGTGACAATCATGTGACTTTAACCCGGTGAGTTTTAGGTCTTGCATCGACACTAGGCTTTTGATGTTCGACGAATAACCATGTGGCACTTTAATTCCATTCAAGCATGCACATAACTCTTTTTTCTCATTCCGTGAAAGGGTATAAGCTGCTGGCGGTAAAAATGTACGATTACCTCTCTTCTGTAGCGCCAACTCTAGCCTAATACCCATCATTTTCATATCTTCCCTAGCTGCGGCGTTATCCTTTGTTTTACCAGGAACATTCAGAAGGGTATTAATAATATTATCACAGACATTTTTTCTCAATGTGCATGAAATCGAGGCAATGCCAGACCTCCAGGTCAAGGCCAATATGGAAGTTTATCCAAAAATATGGATCTTTTCTTATACCCACGAGTAGACAATTTAGAGCCGCTCTTCTTCCCATAATCTATCTCAATATGCTTTACTTTCTGATAAACTTCATGCCCACTCAAAATTCTAGGAGGTTGACGAAGTTCTTGTCTTCCATTGAATGCTTTCTGCATCTTGCGATAACAATGGTCATGATACAAGAACCTCCTATTTCCCATATACACATACTTACGAGAAGACTTCAAGTATTCAGACTCAATATCCTCCCCACACAATGGACAAGCCTCTTTCCCATGAACTGTGTGCCCAGAAAGGTCGCCATAAGCCGGATAGTCAGTTATTGTACACAATAACATCGCTCTCAAATTGAAAGTTTCGTTCTTATATGCATCAAATAATTCTATCCCACTATCCCACAACAATCGCAAATCATCTAGAAGAGGTTCCAAATATACATCTATATCATTTCCAGGTTGTTTAGGGCCGGAAATTAACAACGACAACATCAAATACTTTCTTTTCATGCACACATATGGAGGTAAGTTATAAATAGCCAACACTACTGGCCAAGTACTATGTTGGCTACTCATGTTTCCGTGTGGGTTCATTCCATCAGTGGACAGCGCTAGACGTAAGTTTCTAGGTTCATTGCCGATCTCGGGATACTTAGCGTCGAACGATTTCCATTGCATACCATCTGCCGGGTGTCTTAGCTTTCCATCATTTATTCTTCCTGTTTCATGCCAAGTTAACATTTTTGAATCATCGGGATTCGCATAAATCCTTATGACTCTTGGTATCAATGGAAAATACCACAACACCTTAGCCGGGATCCCTTCCTTATCCTTATAACGCCACTCCAAACATTTAGGGGAATTGGTTAAGTTTTGATATAGGTACAATATGCAATCATTTGGACATGCATGTATTTTCTCATATTTCATACCCACTCCTCTTATTAGTTTTTTCGCCTCATATGTCTTAACAGGTAGAACATTACCATCAGGAAGCAACTCCTTTATCAAGGCTAAAAAACTAGTGAAACACGTGTTACTCACCCCATTTGCCCCCTTGATATTATACAACTTCACCACAGCCGACATTTTTGTGAACTTACAACCAGGATACAGAGGTGCTTCAGACTCACACAACTTCTCATACATGTTGTTAAGGTCATCCTAATTACTAGTGTCATCACCTACATCTTCAAAAGCAATCGACTCATTATCATTCTCTTCATTATCTATAGACCCAACATTCAACTTCTCTACTTCCAACTCTTCCAACTCAAAAAACTCGGCAAACTCAGGATCATCAGTTAGCCTTTCGTGTACCTCAACATCATCTTCTTCAGAGTTATTCTCTTCCTCTAATGATTCCACATGAAAAATCCAACGTGTATAGGATCGACTAAATCTCCACTTTTCTAGGTGTATTTTAACGTCCGGAAAAGCCATATAGCTAATATTACCACATCTTTCACAAGGACTGGCCATACTGGAAGAACCTTTCAAATTGTTCGAAACGAATTCATAAAATTCAGCTAAACCATCCTTGTAGGTGCGGTCACTCATATTTGCATCAATCATCCAAGTTCGAGTCATTATTCTACATTCGTAATAGTAGGCAACTAATTCAGAAAATACAATAATAAGCAAACAAATAAACGAAATTCAGGAAAACAATTAAGCTAAGTTATCAACAAATTAGATAATAACCCAAAAAATCATATATCTATAAGCGTTGCTAAGAAACATATATATACCTGATTGATAAACACGATTAGGGAGAGAAGACGGTGACAACAGTGACGGAGATGAAGACAGAGAGACGATCAGGGAGGAATGGAGGATGATATAGTAGCAGTATTAGCTTGTGTTTGTGTTTTGTAGCGTATAACAGAATAAAGCAATCTGTTGTTTTTAAGATTTTCATAACATTAATAACAACGGTTATTGAGTCTACAACCGTTGTTAAAAGGTATTAATAACGGGTTCTAAACACACCGTTGTAATTACTTTTCACTAATTTTGCGCCAAATTATTAACAACGGTTAAAATTTAACCGTTGTTATTAGTTTTTATATTAACAACGGTTTTGAAAGTATGACTCGTTGTTAAAACCAATAACAACGGTTAACAACACAGAACCGTTGTAATTAAGTTTGGTAAAATTCGCGGCAACAATTCTACAACGTGTTTTGATGATTTTCGTGAATAAGCGTTGTTAAAGGGCCGTTGTAGTTGCCTGTATTTGTAGTAGTGCCAGCTTTAGTTTCAGGCTGGATTCTGATTCCTTCAATTTTGCAACTTCTGCTTCAGCCTGGGCCATTGTTTGTTTCAACTGTTCCATTTCCAACAATTGTTTTTGGGCGGCAGCCAGTTGTTGCTCAATGTTATCTCCTACCATTTCTCAAGTTTTTTGTGGTTTTTGGTTATGGGTTTTGATTGTTTTTGAGCTAGATGCCCCACGGTGGGCGCCAATTGTTTTGGCAGGTTTTTTTACTGAATAAGAACTTCTTGCCTGGGGTTTATGTGTAGGGTGATCTAACCCAAACAACTCGCCTGACTAGTATTGCTAAATAAAAGAGCATATAATAAATAAGGACACAAAGATTTTATACGTGGAAAAACCCTGGGAATAGGGAAAAAACCACGGGCACCAAGCCAGGAGTGATTGTTACTATGATTTTAGACAGCCTGACAAAGTATTGGTATATCAGGCGTGACAGGCTAAATTATATTGCTTAAGAATACAACAATGTAAGTGAGAGTAAGAGTGTGTTGAATGTCCCCTCTGATTTTGTCTTCTCTTGCATTTATACTCGTTTTTCAAGTCACTTTTCTGCCGTTTAGGGTTTCCTGGTAAATAGGGCTTGTGCCCTATTTACCCGGAGGTAGTTGCCATTTATCCAGCCGTTGCTTTTGACTATTCTTCAAATCTTTTCCTTCTGAATTGGTCTTCCTTGTTTGTAGGGAGCATATGTAAACTGCCTGGTTGTTGCCTGTTGTGCCTGTTCAGCGTTTTCGTATGCTTGACTTGTTCTCCTTTCAGGCTGCTGGTTGATTATTGCTTGTCTTTCATCAACTCTTGTTTGGTACCTATCCATAATTGATAAATGCCTGGTTTCAGGTGTCCTTTGCTTGGAATTTGGTTTTGGTTACTGCTTGGCCTATGTCAGGCCAGGCGGGATAATTCTGGGCCCAACACATAGCTATTCGTATTATACGTTTGTAATATGAAAAAATTAGTAAAAATAAAAGTGATACGAGATCACATTAAATTACAACCGAATCAATATCCCCTTACATTACGGGTAATATCGATTAAAACTAAGGCCATACTAAGATAAAATTACATAAATATAATATGACATTCAATAATGAAATATGCAGCATTATAATATGTATCTAACATGCCAAGTTATGTGCCAAATCGCCTTATTTAAACTTATATCGTACATATAACCCGGTTTTATGGAAATTCACGATTTTTTACTTATTAAAATCACAACATAATACCAAAATCTAATTTTAGCCCAAGTTAATTATCCTAACTCTATTAGGACTCAAAAATTAGTCATTACTCAATTTTTGACAATAATTGAACTTGATATAATAATTATGCCCATTTTTGACTCTAAAATCATAACTTTTATGAATTAAATACAAATTAAATTACAAAAATTTCAAAATTTAATTTTAAATTTTTGAACATTCTGGAATATATCCATAAAACTCATAATATCAAAAATTTAGGTTAAAATTTTCGAATTTATTTCGAGAAAAATGTAGTTGCGATTTATCGGTTTTATCAAATAAAACATCTATAATCAATGTTTCAACTTTAGATCTGATAAGTGGCATATAAATTAAAACTAAAATAATTTTCTCAGGCCATGTAATTTGTTTTAGATATTTATGCTAAAATAGTCACTATTTATGTCATTTTTACACTAAAAATTCATAAATCATGCAAAATGAATCAAGTTCATCTTAAATTTTACACACAATGTGTAAAATGTGCATGTGAAAACATACTAAAATTTCATGGCCTGTTTCGAAGTTTAACTATTTTTAACCATTTTACCTCCATTTATTCCATTTTTATCTCATAAAAATCATAAATCATGCAAAACAAATCAAATTTATACGAAAGTTTACATAAAATAAGTAAAATAAGCAATTGAGGTCATATAAAAATTTCAAGGTCAGAAACTAAGTCTAACTATTTTTAGTATTTTAAATACCATTTTACCCATTAAAATGCAATAAAATCACTAAATATCATTAAAATAAGTAATAAAATACCATAAATTATCAAAATGACCTAAATACATTTTAGGATCAGAATATACAACATACAATATGATTTCATGACATTATCTAATAAATCACAAATTATTAGTTGTAATTAAGTTACTTATAACTCGAAAAAACTATAAATCGATTATGCATGCAACATCCTATGCTCTGATACCAATTGTCAGGTTCATACATCTATTGCTAGACATTTCTAATAGTGATCTAATTAACATTTTAACTTATTCATTGAAGATCTAGTGCATGCATAACAAAAGAATAAGAAAAAAAAATGGTTTTCTTACATTGAGAAAGGCACGAAATGGGCACAAGTAAGGTCTCCTACCTTCACTTGTTCTTGAGCTATAATGCAAATGGATAACCTCCAACAAATCTCAAGTGTAGAGATCCTCTTCAATGTTGCTCCCAAGACAAAAACCCCTTAATACCACTAATATGATTAACTAGATAATACTAGTAGTACTCCTTAAAATAAAGTTCTAATAATATAATAATTACTACACTAGTAATATGGATGAATTATTCGAATATTGTTTGAACAAGTTAAAGATCTAAAACTAATTTTCGAGATGTGGGAGAATTATCATATAAGAATGCTAGAATTCCATTAGGGAAAAATGAAAACACTTTTTCTCATTATATGGAGGGGGTGTCGGTTTTGGGAGGTGAAGAAGGCCAATGCATGGCCTTCACCTTTTGCTTTTTCTCTTCTATAAAAACATAGGTATGCAAGGCTAGTTTAAGGTAATGATTATGTCTTATTTTAACAATTAAAATAAAACACCAACTAACCTAAAAACCCTCCAATATTTCGGTCTACTCATAAAATGGACATCCATTTTATGTTTGTTAATTTCTCATTTGTAATAAAGTCATACGATATGTAACATGTAGTATGTAACATGTTATTAATAAATTTAATGCTTATTTAACAATTAAATATCATTATATAAATTAATTAAATAACAAATTGTCTAGTAATTCACAATTACATGGCATAAAACGGGTCATGTTAATATAATTCACAACATTTTGTAATTATAATTAACCAATCATACATATTTTAATTGTTTCATAAGCAATAATCAATTTTAGTAATAAAATCTTTTAATTACTAAAATGAATCTTATTTAATCAAATTACGATAAGATACTCATTCTTACTCACAACACATATTGTTCAATTTTAAGGAGTTAATTAACTTGCATCGATATACAATTAATTAACTTATCTATAAGCTCGGCTTTAAACTCGTCGTCAAAAGCTGCCAACCAAAACAATATTTATAACTTCACAAACTACTCTTAGTAAATAGGTAAGTAAAGGTTGGATCCCAAGGGACGGGTATTGATATAGGATTTTCAATTGCAAATAGCTATGTCTAGGGGTATCACAATTTGGGTTGAGATGTGGTGTATTCTAAACTAATCAAAAAGATGTAAGTAAATTAATGAAAACAAAGCAAAGTAATTAAAGGGGTTTGTAAACAAATGATTAAAAGTACTAGGGTGTCATGGGTTCATAGGGGAGTCATGGGAGTAGATCATACAAACATGTTCACAATTAGAAGCAAGCACTTATTATTGTGATGGGATCGAGTTAGTGTATATCTTACAATCCCTAGGAAGATTTAGGTCCCAGAGCCGAATCTTCTAGATTGTACAACACCTACATGTCGACTTAGTCTCCTCTTATTCAACTCTATACATGGTCTAATGAGGTTTGAGTTGGTTTATGTCTTACAAGCTTCATTGAAAAGATAAGAGATGGGTAAAAAATGCAAGAATTCATAGGCTCGCATTTCATCAAACATAACATGTACATAGGTTGAAATCACAACAAGCAAGCAATTTAATTATGAAAACATATTAGATTAAGCATAGATCAATCCCCGTGTTTGTTTTCCCTAATTCCCCATTAACCCTAGCTAGAGAAACTACTCACTCATGATCAAGTTTAGCATGCTAATAAGGTTGTAAATCGTACTAAGAAAGCAAAACATGATGAATAAATGAAAGTGATTAAAAATACTTAAACAAGGGAAAAAAGGAATTATACCTATGGAGATGATCCAAATAATAAAGCAAAGAATAATAGAAGCACTTGATAATAGATGGAAGGTTGTCAATCCTCCAAATAAACCCAAATAATCTTCTAATTATACAAATAAAAGGAAGAACAATTGAGAGATTAAAGAATGATTAAGATATGATTAATATTGAAAAGTGTATTACAACTAAATTAAGACTAAATTAAGATGATATTAAGATGGAATTATGATAGGATTAAGAGTACATTAAGAGTGGATGATAATCTAGGTAGTACAATGGGGTATTTATAGAAAAATTAAGTAAAAGGATTAGGGTTACTAAGGTCTTAAATGACTATTAAGAACCTTAGAGAAACTTGAGGAAATGCTACTCCCGAGGGACATGCGCGGATCAAGCTGCTAGTCCTGCCACGATCCGCTCGGCGTGTGCTGAGGCACGGCCTGTTCTGTAAGAGGATCCGCTCGGATCACTAGGGAGATGCTCGGACCATAGCTCTTCAATCCGCTCGTCCTGGGATCAAGCCGCTTGGGTCCTGGCACTTTCGTACGCTCGGATCATGCTCGGGCCGCTCGGATCGTTGGACAGAGTTGTTCTCTTGTTTGGCTCCTTAACAATCCGCAAGGATCGTGTTGGGGATGCAAGGATCTTTTCATCATTACCCATTTCACTTTATTTATCTACTTAGGCCTCTAGTGTTGGTCTTCTCTTTGATGCTTGGTCATTGGATGCGATCCATTTAGCTCCATTTCGCTCCATAATTGCAACGTTAGCAATCCTCTCCTACCAAGGACACAAAACCTCAAAGAATATGCAAAATGGGAAGCTAAAGATAATAAATGTCCCAACTATGTGCTAAAAAGTATGGGAACGAGGTTAATTCTGGGACTAAATGTGCTCAAATATAGTCACATCAAATATCCCCAAACCGAACCTTTGCTCGTCCCGGGTAAAGAGGTGACTAAAACTAGGATCTTTATTTAAACTAGCCTACTAATATAACCGATATGAGATAATTAGCGGGTCTCACTCCGCCCCTTCAAATTACAACAAGACAACCATGAGGTAGGATGTCTTCTTGCAAGGCAAGGTGGGGCATGCCAAAATGGCGATACATCCAAGCATTAAGCACACAAAAGCAAGTAATGGATGCATCTACAAAACTGAAAAGGCATATTCCTCATCTAAGTGGCGGAAATTATCTAGAAGGGAAGCAATCTAAGGGTACACAGTCCATCGTAGATATGGTTTCTTCAAATTACTAAGCCTAGGAGGATACCAATAAATCACCTCCAAGTTGTGTTAAGCTAGGGTAACTTTGTCCTCAATCGTTAAATGATTTCGTTAAGAGTAGACTCCTTATGGTGTTAGAAACAATGAGGATCGCGGAATTCCCCTTCTTGCCTAGACAAGAAGAAGGGTCGTCCCCTCCACCATGCATAAAAGTGGGATCAATGGAAAAAGAGATCAATAGATTTTGAGTTTCATAATGGGAGTTTGTTTTTGATGTTGTTATTCCCCCCCAATTTCTTGTGGCATTTGACATATTTTTAGAACAATTTCTTTTGTCATTTCCTTGATGTTTAGCATTTTGATACTTAACAAAATTCAACTTTTGCATTTTTTGATCATTTTCAAAGTCACTTAATTAGTAACGAGGGTGCTTTTATTAAAGCATATGAGTTCTTATTTTTGTACTCCTCTTTTGTTTGATGCAAATTGCAAACTTCTTGATTTTCACTTTGGTACTTGAACTCAAATTGATAGTTTTTGTGCCCATAACCTTTTTCTTGACAAAATGTGATAGAAGTGGAAGATGCTTGCATGGCTTCAAGGGTCACGTTGGAAAAATGGTAGCCAAGGAGTTATCACACCACAAGGTACTCTTGACTAGGCCTTAATCCATGGGTCAAAGGATACCAGCATGACACATCCTAGGGTGTTTTAGAAGCATTCTAATGAGCAAAGTCTCAAGAAGAAAAAGTATCTACAAGGGCCTTATATACACATGTCAAGCTTCCCAAATAGATGTTTTCACAATTTTTTTTTTTTTTTAAAATGCAACTACGTGCCATGATGCAACTAACATTTATACAACCTAATGCAAATGCTTCTATCAACTAGTATGCCATATAAACTAAATGCAACTCCTAAAATAACATTGGTTTTTACCGCATCAATCAAAATAAAGCCACATAGTCATTAACATAGAGAGGAAAAGGAATATTTGAAAAGATCATACCATGCGGTCTTCATATTCCTCATCCATCAGATGTGGCGTAGTCGATCCAATGTAATAGGATGACAAACAAACACAAGTATATATACAATATACAATTCTACACTATAAAGGAATGAACATGTTTTTGGTTTTTGTTTTTATGAAATAAAAGAACATATTTTTGTGTTTTTCAAAAAAAATCAATTTTTATCATTTTTGATTTTGTGGACGCGGGCCCACGGGGGTCGCTTGGTGAAAGCGAGCAAGCTTTGCAATTGTGGAGTCGCCACCAATTTATTGTGGAAAATTGGAAACCGTTCGAATACCTCGTGCCATGTCAAGACACAAAGTAGTGACATGAACACCAAGAACTCGTTACCCTTAGCATTCTATGTCTATAATGACTCTCGTGGATGCCAATGAACACGGATGTTCACAGAGATCTGGAGTAAGAGGTGAGGGTACGTATTAGGAAGCTCTTTTGATCGAACACCTAATCCCGCCCGCCTCGATAGCAGCCTCTACTAATGATTAGGGAAATTATCTATACTCGATATATTGTCGATTTATATGCATGCAATGAAACATCCAATGTTTTAATCCTAGCATGTGAAATTTTAGACTAAGTCGGTGAACATGTAATTTCGCATACAATTAATGTCAAGGTAGAAATTTAATGTTGATTACATGTGAGAGCATACAAACAATACAATAAAAGAAATACAATAAATAAAATAATGAAAATTACAATAATTACATTGGATTTATTGATTTATGTCGAGAATACATTTAAAACGGATGGTTTGAGAAAAGAAATAATAAATAAATAAACGAACAGATTAAGAGTGATAATACGATTAATAGTTAATTAAATACGTAATTAATAAATTAGGTTGAAGCAAAAACGGAAGTTCAGAGACAGAACTCAACCAGGAACAGGCGCAGCAGAGCTGCGTCCCTTGGAACAGGCGCAGCAGTCGTTGCGTCTGTTCCCGAGTTCAGTTCTTGCTGTGAAGCCGGAATTGCATCTCGTTAATATTGATTGGTAATTTTAATGCTTGATTATATTATTTGACTCGGATAGAAGTGATTAGCAGATTATTTACATGTGATTGGGGTCATAAAAACGATAAAACATAAACAAAGCTAAATAGAACTAATTATTTACAAGATTAATAAGATTATTTACAAATATAAACAAACTAATTAAATTAATTAGATTAAACATATTATTAATGACGAACTAATGATGGTGACGATAAATAACAGATGAAAATATATCAAAGGATGAATTCCAGAGACTCAATATTAATGAATTGAACCTCTAAAAAACCCGAATTGATATGAATGACGAAAACCCGCTGTTGGGCCCAAAATTATCCTACCTGACCTGACATAGGCCAGGCAACAGCCAAAGACAAGTTCCAAGCAAAAGACATCTGAAACCAGGCATTTATTCAACACGGATAGGCACCAAGCAGGAGTTGATACAAGACAGGCGATAATCAACCTGAGCAACCTGGGAGGAAAATAACCCAGGCACAACAGGCAAAGACTAGGCAATTAACATATGTTCCCTACAAACAAGGAAGATTAATTCAAAGAAGAAAAGATATGAAAGATAGTCAAAGGCAACGGTTGAAGAGATGGCAACCACCTCCGGGTAAATAGGGCACATTCCCTATTTTCCAGGAAACCCTAAACGGCATAAGTAGAACGGAGAAATCAAGTATAAATAGAAGAGAAGACAAAATTAGAAGGATCATTGGATACACCCTCATTCTCACTTACATTTTTATACTCTTAAGCATTATAAATTTGCCTATCACGCCTGATATACCCATACTTTGTCAGGCTATCTAAAATCATAGTAACAATCACTCCTGGCTTGGTGCCCGTGGTTTTTTCCCTTATTCCCAGGGTTTTTCCACGTATAAAATCTTTGTATCTTTATTTATTAGTTGTTATTTCATTTAATAATACTAGTCAGGCGAGTTGTTTGAGTTAGATCACCCTACTTATAAATCCCTGGCAGGATATCATAGATCACTGAAAACCCTGTCAAAACAATTGGCGCCCACCGTAGGGCATCTAGCTCAAAAACAATTAAAAACCATAACCTAACACCACAAAAACTTGAAAGATGGCAGGAGATAGCATTGAGCAACAACTGGCTGCCGCCAAACAACAGTTGTTGGAAATGGAACAATTGAAACAAAAAATGGCCCAGGCTGAAGCAGAAGTTGCAAAATTGAAAGAGTCGAATCCGACCTAAAACTAAAGTCGGGAGAGAAAGCTTCAGGATCAAAGTGAAAGTTCACTGGCACACCATTCTCCTCAATCATCAGGAATATTGATTTCTCCAATATTGGCACTCCTACTCCACCAAAGTCCAATACAGGAGAAGAAACAGACTCAGAAGAACCCCAAAATGAAGAAAACTCACCAGATCAAACCAATACAGCCATTATGATGGCTATGCTCCGGGAAATCCAAAAACTCCATGACAGATTTGAGAAGATCCCAGGAGTTCCTACCCCAATTGAAGAAGCAAATCCAGAGAGCTATGTTGATTCACCCTTTGTGGATGAAATAGCAAAAATAGACCTGCCGAAGAAATTTGTGGTTCCCTCAATGAGAATCTATGATGGGACCACAGATGCACAAAACCATGTTGCCTACTATAAGCAAAGGATGCTGACAGCATCAATTCCTAGTGAACTACGTCAAGTCTGCATGTGTAAGGGATTTGGAACAACCCTGAATGGACCTGCCCTTGAATGGTACATAAACCTGCCAAATGGAAGCATCAAGTCCTTTGCTGACCTGGTCAATTCTTTCAATCATCAGTTTGCCAGCAGCAGGGAACTAGAAAAGAGATCCAGTGACCTATACAGGATTAAACAAAAACCTGGAGAATCAATCAGATCCTACATGACAAGATTCAACAAAGAAAACGTTTCAATCCCAGATGTGATGTTGGAACAGCTGTGGAAGCTTTCAGGCAAGGGTTACCCCTGGACAGTGACTTCTATGACGCAATGACCATGAAACCCTGTCATACCTTTGAAGATGTCCAGGCATTAGCCATAGGCTATATCAGGTTGGAAGAGGACAAAGGCTACAAGGCAGACAATGCTGACAGAACCTCAGGATATGACAAAGTCAATAGAAAAAGTTCTAACCATAGAGGAAGCAGTTCCAGGCCATCTCCTTACACAAGACCTGACAGATCAGAAGTCAACTATACATATGAACAACGAGGTAACTCCTATACTGATCCTCCTATCCAATAATATAACTTCTCTGTTGACATTACAGGACTGATCAAAAGACTTGACCATATGTGAGACATTGTCAAGTGGCCAAACAAGTCACACAACCCAAACCCAAGGAAGGATACCACCAAATGGTGTGAATTTCACATGGATATAGGGCACACAACAGAAGAATGCCTGGGATTACGCAGACAAGTGGCTTACCTACTAAAGAAAGGATACCTGAAAGACCTGATGCCAACAAAAAGCAAGGAAGATGATGGAACAAGAAGGAACACAGAAACGCAACAACGTGACTTACCCCCTGCACCACCCATCTATGAAGTCAAGTTCATCAATGGAGGATCAGAGATTTGTGGCTTTGACCATTTCAGTTGCAAAGAAAATTGCCAGGGAGTCAAAAATGAAATCTCCTTTTAAACCTAGCAATTTACCTCAAATTACTTTTAACGACACTGATATGCAGGGCATTCCAGACATCCACCATGACAGCCTGGTCATCACCATGTAAATAGGGACTGCACGTGTCATGAGAATCCTGGTAGATGGACGCAGTTTAGTAAACCTGATCATGATAGATGTCCTTAAAGCAATGAAGATTGATGAAAGCCAGATCATAAAGAATTCTAATGTCCTGGTAGGATTCAGTGGAGAAACAAGGAACACATTGGGAGAAATACACCTGCCCACATATGTGGAAGGAGTATCTTCATATGAAAGATTCGGAGTCCTGGACTGCCTGTCATCCTACAATGCCATATTAGGAAGACCATGGATCCACAACGTAAGGGCCATACCCTCCACCTATCACCAATGCATCAAAATACCAATAGAATGGGGAGTAGCAACCATAAAAGGTGAACATAAATCTGCCCAGGAATGCTATACTGAGTCACTGAAGCCTTCCAAGGCAGGTAAGTCTCTCGCCTAGCAATTACTGTGCCACTGTCGGGACAACTCATGTGGCGAGAAACCAAAATGGAAACCGATCAAGTAATCTTAGACCCCGAGTATCCCGACAGGCATGTCTTGGTAGGATCGATGTCCCCGATAACATCGGACAGAATTAGTAAGTTTTCTTAAAAGTAAATCTTCATGTTTTGCCTGATCACATTTTGACATGACCGGTATAGATGCCAATATTATTACGCATAAACTAAATATAGATGAGTCTTATAAGCCTGTCCCAGAGAGAAAAGAAGAAAGTTTGCATTTGAAAGACATGATATCATTAATGAAGAAGTGGACAAACTATTGGACATGGGGATGATAAGAGAAGTCATGTACCCTGACTGGCTAGCCAACGTAGTGGTGGTACAAAAGAAGAATGGCAAGTGGAGAGTTTGTTTAGATTACACAGACCTCAATAAAGCCTGCCCAAAAGACCCATTTCCACTCCCACACATAGACGCAATGGTGGATGCTACAGCAGGGCATGAACTCCTGACATTC
The DNA here is from genome assembly GCF_048544455.1 of Silene latifolia. Classification (NCBI taxonomy): domain Eukaryota; kingdom Viridiplantae; phylum Streptophyta; class Magnoliopsida; order Caryophyllales; family Caryophyllaceae; genus Silene; species Silene latifolia. The sequence goes on from NC_133536.1 coordinate 57,376,385, forward strand.
GTGGATGCCTCAAGTGGATTCAACCAAATCAAGATGCACCGATCTGATCAGGAACATACTGCATTTATCACAGAAAGAGGCATATACTGCTACACAGCAATGCCCTTTGGCCTGAAAAATACAGGGGCAACATAAATGTAGGGGCAACATAAATGCAGGGGCAACATACAATGGAAGTCTATATTGATGACATGGTAGTCAAATCAAAGAAGGCTGAAGATCACGTCAGGGACTTGGAGACAGCCTTTAAGATCCTGGAAGAATTTAATATGAAGCTTAACCCATCCAAATGCCATTTTGGAGTCTCTTCAGGCAAATTCCTAGGCTACATGGTGACCAAAAGAGGAATAGAAGCCAACCCAGAACAGATAAAAACCATACTAGAACTGGAATCTCCCAAGTCAGTCAAAGATAATCAAAAACTGACAGGACGAGTTGCAACTCTGAATAGATTCATTTCCAGATCATCAGTAAGGTGCAAGGCATTCTATGACCTACTCAGGAAGAACAAGGCATTCAAATGGTTGCCTGAACACGAGACAGCCTTCCAGGAGCTCAAAACATACCGACTACACCTCCACTACTTGCCAAACCAGACAGAGGAGAACCCCCGACGGTCTACCTATCCGTCACGAAACAATGATAAGTGGAGTCCTGACTAAAGAAATTGATGGCCAACAGCATCCAGTTTACTATGTAAGTAAGAGTCTCCTAGACGCAGAAACCAGGTATGGCTTACTTGAAAAATACGCACTTGCTTTAGTAATGTCCTGCACTAAACTTCGACCTTATTTTGAGAGTCACCCAATTATTGTAAGAACCAACCAGCCTATCAAATCTGTCCGAGAAAGCCCGAGTTGTCGGCGAGAATGGCAAAATGGTCAAGTACAAATTAGCACCTATGATATAACCTTTGAACCCAGGACGGCAATTAAATCTCAGGCATTAGCAGACTTCGTAGCTGAATTCAGTCCTACCCTAGAACCAGACCTCATAAAAGAGGTCAATCTCTTTGACACCCATAAGATAGACCAGGAATGGACTCTCCATGTAGATGGGGCAACAACTATGAAAGGCACTGGCCTAGGACTAGTCCTAAAATCACCACAGGGAGACCTAATTACACAGGCTATTAATTGTGAATTCAAAGCCACAAATAATGAAGTTGAATATGAAGCCCGATTCTTTGGACTAAAGGTATGTATAGAACTCGGTGTAGCAAACCTCAGTAAAAAACCGACTCTCTCTTAATTTCCAACCAAGTCAAAGGAGTATATCTTTGCAAAAGATTCAATGATGATACTCTATTTGGAATATGTCAAAAACCTTTGCAAAAAATTCAAAACCTTTGACATTGACCAAATACCAAGGACTTAAATACCCAGGCGGATGCCCTAGCGACTGGGATCAAACTTCACCCTTTGTGTTTGACAAAATACCCATAGTCCACCTGTTGGAACCAACCATAGAAAGGCCTGAACAAATTTGTCCTATCCAGGAAGACACAACCTGCTGGACTAAACCCTACTATGATTGGTTCTTACAGGGAATACTCCCTACAAATAAAAACGAAGCAAGGGCCCTGAAAATCAAAGCTTCCACTTATACCATTATAAATAACACATTGTTTAAAAAGTCTCAGGCTGGACCTTACTTACGTTGCCTGGAACCAAATGAAGACAGCCAGGTCATAGAAGACATACATGATGGATACTGCGGAAATCATAAAGGTGGAAGAAGCCTGGCAAGCAAAATTCTCAGGATAGGATATTTCTGGCCAACCCTGAGAGCTGACTGCATAGCATATAGCTCAAATGTGAAGCCTGCCAAATCCACTCCCCTTATATCCATCAACCATCAGAGCTACTACATTCCATCTCAGCTCCCTGGCCATTCATGAAATGGGGCATGGACATAGTAGGCAAGCTACCTCAGGCGCCTGGACAAAAAGTCTTCATGCTAGCAATGACTGACTAATTTTCCAAATGGATAAAGGCAGACTCTTACAGGTAAGTCAAAGAAAAGGATGTCATATCATTCATCAAAAGAAATATCATATGCAGATATGGAATACCTTCAGAAATAGTCTGTGACAATGGTACACAATTTGTGGGAAAAAGAACAGCAAACTTCTTTGCACAGTGGAATATCAACCTAGTTACATCTACACCAGGCTACTCAAAAGCCAACGGCCAGGCAGAATCAAGCAACAAAGTAGTAATCAGCTGCCTGAAGAAAAAACTAAAAAGGAGAAAAGGAAGATGGGCAGAAGAGCTCCCCTTAGTCCTATGGGCTGACAGGACCACACCCAAAACAGCCACAGGCCAGACACCATATTCCCTGGTCTATGGCTGTGAAGCAGTAATGCCAGCAGAAATTCATGTGCCAACTATGATGCGGTCGTTTCTACACCAAAAATAAAATACCTAGATTACTGCTAACAGAAGTCAGCGGCAAGTAGGGTCGATCTCCACAGGGAGGCGGTGTACTATCTATTTGTCTATCTATCTGTCTAATGTCACAATGCTAGGGGTTTGATTGATTTAACTAAACTAGAAATTAAGGCAAAGGAAAAGAATTAACAGTAAGAGAAAGAAGTATGCTAAGAGTCGGTCCACCGTGGCAGCTATCAGATCTATTATATCAGGAATATTAAGGCGATTAGACTATTGATAAGAAGAGCTATGGCCGTCACCTTTCGGTCCTTAAACCGCCCTAGAGTGTAAACAGCTTAACTTTCGCCCTCACTGCAATACCCTATTGTAATTAAGCAAGCCTTCCCTTCCAATCTTTCGATCTAGGTCGGGGTTAACTAAATTTATGGTCTCCTGCATGCATTCATTCGACCGGATAACAATTAAATTGCCCAATACAATTCCTATCGCAAGACTAATCTATTTAATACAGTTAAGGCATCGCTACCACGGCTTCCCTAATCCTAACATACCAAGGGGAAATTAGCTAGACATGGGAATGGGGGAAACAAGAATAAAAGAAATAAAAACAATAAACATTAAATTAAAGAGAGAAGGGAAGAAATAATTACTAAATTAATGGATCCGGAAATGAAGAACAAAAGTAACAGTGTATAGAGAAGGGGAGAAGAGCAACGTGATCCCCGGATTATTGGATTGTTGGATTACTCGATGATTACAAATGACAACCCTTACTCCTATTTATAAGAAAATAGGAGTAGGATTAAACCTAATGACGTAAATTAGACTAAAAAGCCCAACCCGTGGCATAGTCCACTCGATCGAGTGGATTAAACCACTCGATCGAGCAAACCAAGAAGCGCTTTCGATCGACTAACAATGTCCTCGATCGAGTAAGTGCATAAAAAGAACAGGTCGATCGACTACATAGTCTACTCGATCGACTGATTATTGACTCCTAAACCACTCGATCGAGTAATAAATCACTCGATCAAGTGAAACTTGACTTCAGCAGCTCGTCATTCTCGTTAGTTTGACTTTGACTTGTCCTTTTAGCTCCCGAAACACCTTCACGCATCCCAAGACAGCTATAATTCCCGCTCCAAATCTACTCTTTCTCCAAATGCATGCTAAACGGACGGTAATTGGCTTGATTTCCGCTACTTTCCGGTCTATTCCTGCAAATAAGACAAAATAACCCAAAGTAGCATATTCGGGGCATTTCGTAGCATAAAACCACGATAAAAGCATAGAAATACGTGCATAAAATAGGCTAAAAAGACTATATAAAATGCACGTATCAAATCTCCCCAAACCAAACCTTTACTCGTCCCCGAGTAAACTAAAATGCAACTAATGGAACGGAAAAAGATAACTCAGAGCTAGCTACGAATGCCCACTTAAGCCAATTTAATGCAGACAAACTAACACTTATAGCTAAACAGTCAAATGCAAACGAGTTATAGGATGTTTATAAATAAAGCTGAACCGTCGACCTTGCAAGACCTTTCATAATGGACTCTTACGGGTCACTCTTTCTCTCATGAAGCAAAGGGTGAACATATATGTATAAGAGAGAAAGAAAAATAGTCGCTCACCTAAACTACGACCCACATAAACATGCATGCAACTAATATGATAGACAATTCTAACTACCATACATACATTCCAACCAAACGAGGTCCTGTCACAGCCGAGGGCTTACAAAAATATGGTAAAGTGAGGCAATGGGTAAGAAAAGGCGAAACATTTATGGGAATGTGGAGGTATAGGTGATCAAGCTAGTACCTAAACAGAACCATATGAGACATATCCATTTCCAACTCAATTATGAATTAAGCACATGCCCTTCATTTGGCACAAAATCTCACCAAACCAAACTGAACATACTCCTCAAATAATATAGGATAGATCATAGGAGCAGAAACCGATCTCATCAAACAACATCTTTTTTTTTCGAATTTTTCTCTTTATTTTTCTATTTTTTTCTTCGGTTTCTTCTTTTACATACTTTTTTTTTTGATTTTCTTTTTTCATTTCTTGTTTTCTTTTTTCATCATCCTCCTTTCTTCATAAAATACCAACTCCGAATCAATAGATTATGCGCCAATATTTGATACAATGAAATATATACCGCAAAACAACAATCTAAACTAGCTTGACAAGGCAGGCTAAATTTGGATGTAGCTAAAGGGTCAACTGGCAAATTTGGCTAATGTGGAGTTAAATGGGTAAAAATGGAGGAAAGGGAAAATGTAAGCACCTCCCTGCATGTGACACCAACCACTAACCCGAATGTATGACGGCAAAAAGCAATTGAATTTCATATATGTGCAAATTGATGATACATGTTATGCAAGGAGTAACTACTCATAATCCTACATGAAACTGGTCATAAATGACACCAGCTTATAAGGCTCTAAATCTTAGAATTTATAAGTAGGTTGCCAAAATTTCAGGTCAAGTCTATTCGATCAGCTAAATTAAACATTAACTCGTAGATTATGCAAAAGACAAAGCTAAAATATAACAGTTCAATGCAAGGCTTAAGCAAAAAGACAGTTGTAGTGCAATATCATCATGGAAATCTACCGTTCCGACTCAACCTATATGCTAAAATAAACGTGAAAATTTTTGAATTTTTGAAAATTTTTCATTTTTTTTTTTTTTTTTTTTTTTGAGATTTTATGAATTTTAACAAAAATAAACAACAATGCAAGCATAAATTAAACGTGATAACTGAAATGCAATAAAAACAATATGCAGACACGGATATGGATGCATAACCTCCCCAATCCAAACCGTACAATGCCCCCATTGTACCAAAACATGGAAAGGAAATGCAAACTGAAAGAGAAAGAGAGTAAAAGCGGAAAACTCACAAAATGGCGCGAAATAAGGGACCTCCCCAAACCGACCATGAAATGGGAGGTTGCTAAGGGCCCGGAAAACCGTCTCAGGAAGCTAATCCAAGTCAAATACACTCGATATCCGTCCAACAGTGGTCGATCGAGTGAGTGGGCGTCCAAGAACAGCTCGATCGAAAAGAAGCTAGGTCGATCGAGTGGGTTCTTACTTTGCAGGTACTCGATCGAGTAGGTACTAGATCGATCGAGAGGATTTGGCAGCACAAGTGCTCGATCGAGTACATAAAGTACTCGATCGAGTACTTCTCATCGTATTTCCTGCAAAAACGCAATAAGAACAGCCCGCAAACTAACAAGACAAGCATACTGAGATAGTCTATGGTATAAAACCATTTATTACAACTTAAAGGAAATATAAATGCAGAAATAAATCGCCGGGTTGCCTCCCGGGTAGCGCTAGCTTCAGTCAGGTCCCAGCTCGACCTTCTTTTTCTTTGAGCCTTTATAATTAGTTCTGATCAAAAAGACTCAAAGCGCGCAGCAACTTGTCAAATAGCTGCGCATGTGCTACACAAAACAGTAAGTAGCACCTGAGTGGAATAACAAAATAGGAAATAAAAATGTTTAACTCTTTAAGCCGAACAAATTTCCTATGTGAGCTCCCAAATTTGTCCACAAAATAAAGGAGCGCGGGAGCAATCGTCAATATATGGGGGTCCCGATTCAAATTAACAGTTTTGAAATAATGAGGACGGTGAAAAATCCTTAAATTAATCGACCACATGTGAGGAGGTATAACATTAAAAGGAACAACATGCTTGAGTCAAACGAGGCAAAATACTATTAGAACAAACAATAATAAAATTATCGTTTACTACCTCGGATTGGTCGCTCTCAATGACGGAATCATAAGTAAAAGAGTTTATTACCTCTTCCGTGCTAGGAGCAATTACCGTCTCAACTGCTTCTTCATCAACCTCCTCAGTGGAACCCATCCCGTAACTCGCAGCCTCAAGTGTATCCGACTCGGCTGTGAATAAGGGAGGTTCACCATAACCTTCATCATCGTCAAACTCGTCATCCAATATGAACCCCAGTGACGGAGTTAAGCTCCCAATGGCCAAATCAGTCGATCGAGCAAAATAATCACTCGATCGACCAATCTCTTCCCGCATTTCACTCGATCGACCAGAGCAGTAACTCGATCGACCAACTTCCTCCTGAATTCCACTCGATCGAGCAGTGATATCACTCGATCGAGCAAGTTCTTCTGGAAAATCACTCGATCGACCAATAATTGTCACTCGATCGAGTGATTCCTCCTGTACAGCGCTGAAATCCTCGTGTGGGGTAGTGAAATATGATAGGAACTCGTCGTCCGAATCAAAGAAGTCATCCTCAAAGATTGGGCAACACGGGTTCTTCAAAGGAAAAACCGCTCTCAAAGAAGGTAAACCTCTTCTTCTTGCATCTCAGCTGTTAACTGAGCTAATTGTGACTTCAGCGCAAGGATTCGAGTATCCATATCCCTATCACTCTCTTGCATTTGTGACACAAGCATTCTCATTAAATATGTCAGCTCCGCGATCTCTTCTCTCTCCATCTCGGCTGCTAATTGGGCAACTGCAGACTCGAGCTCATCAAATCGCGAGACATATTCTTGCACTTGGAATGCAAGTGCCTCCATCAAGGATTTCAGCTCCGCAATGTCCTCTTCTTGTATATCAGGGGAATCTTGTTGCGGTGGCCATTGATAGGGCGGATGTGGCGGCACAACTACAGCTGCATTGTGCTCAGCAGAACCACATCTCCCGTAGCAGATCACCGGCTGTTCCATATAATGGGACATCGGTGATGGGTTAAAGGTACTCAAGCCTTCCCTTTGACTGTCTTTCACCTAGAACTGTCTAGGTAGTACCTGTAAGGCCTATCAAAACAGCACTAAACAAAAGATTAAAACGGCCTCAAGGGATAAATCCCTTGAAGCTAGAAACAGATAAAATTAAACAAATAAATAAATAGATTGCCTCCCCGGCAACGGCGCCAAAGTTTGATGCGGTCGTTTCTACACCAAAAATAAAATACCTAGATTACTGCTAACAGAAGTCAGCGGCAAGTAGGGTCGATCTCCACAGGGAGGCGGTGTACTATCTATTTGTCTATCTATCTGTTTAATGTCACAATGCTAGGGGTTTGATTGATTTAACTAAACTAGAAATTAAGGCAAAGGAAAAGAATTAACAGTAAGAGAAAGAAGTATGCTAAGAGTCGGTCCACCGTGGCAGCTATCAGATCTATTATATCAGGAATATTAAGGCGATTAGACTATTGATAAGAAGAGCTATGGCCGTCACCTTTCGGTCCTTAAACCGCCCTAGAGTGTAAACAGCTTAACTTTCGCCCTCACTGCAATACCCTATTGTAATTAAGCAAGCCTTCCCTTCCAATCTTTCGATCTAGGTCGGGGTTAACTAAATTTATGGTCTCCTGCATGCATTCATTCGACCGGATAACAATTAAATTGCCCAATACAATTCCTATCGCAAGACTAATCTATTTAATACAGTTAAGGCATCGCTACCACGGCTTCCCTAATCCTAACATACCAAGGGGAAATTAGCTAGACATGGGAATGGGGGAAACAAGAATAAAAGAAATAAAAACAATAAACATTAAATTAAAGAGAGAAGGGAAGGAATAATTACTAAATTAATGGATCCGGAAATGAAGAACAAAAGTAACAGTGTATAGAGAAGGGGAGAAGAGCAACGTGATCCCCGGATTATTGGATTGTTGGATTACTCGATGATTACAAATGACAACCCTTACTCCTATTTATAAGAAAATAGGAGTAGGATTAAACCTAATGACGGAAATTAGACTAAAAAGCCCAACCCGTGGCATAGTCCACTCGATCGAGTGGATTAAACCACTCGATCGAGCAAACCCAAAGAAGAAACCGCTCGATCGACTAACAATGTCCTCGATCGAGTAAGTGCATAAAAAAGAACAGTCGATCGACTACATAGTCTACTCGATCGATCGATTATTGACTCCTAAACCACTCGATCGAGTAATAAATCACTCGATCAAGTGAAACTTGACTTCAGCTTGACTCGTCATTTCGTTAGTTTGACTTTGACTTGTCCTTTTAGCTCCCGAAACACCTTCACGCATCCCAAGACAGCTATAATTCCCGCTCCAAATCTACTCTTTCTCCAAATGCATGCTAAACGGACGGTAATTGGCTTGATTTCCGCTACTTTCCGGTCTATTCCTGCAAATAAGACAAAATAACCCAAAGTAGCATATTCGGGGCATTTCGTAGCATAAAACCACGATAAAAGCATAGAAATACGTGCATAAAATAGGCTAAAAAGACTATATAAAATGCACGTATCAAACTACCAGAAGCAGCTTGAACACCATAGAAGAGAACATGCCCCTATTGCAGGATAACCTGCTCTTAACAGAAGAACTAGGGGATGCAGCCAAAGTCAGGATAGCCGCCTACCAACAGGCAGTAGCCAGAAGTTACAACAAAAATGTCAACATCAGAGTATTCAAAGAGGGAGACCTAGTCCTAAGGAAAGTCTTCCCCAACACCGGAGAAAAGAACGCAGGCAAACTAGACCCTACATGGGAAGGCCCGTAGCTAATTGATTCAATAGTAGGACAAGGAGCTTACAGGCTACAAACTTTGGAAGGAGAAATGATCCCCAGATCCTGGAACATTTCCCACTTGAAACTATTTCATATCTGAGAAGCAGGTAAAACTACCTACCTTATATACATGTTAATAGAACTTCCTGCTATGTGCTAAACTGCTTGCCTGTTATTCTTAGCTTTACCTAAAACTTTATTCCAATCCTGAAAACTTGTTTTACGCCTTCTTTTCACTTATCATATGCTACATTTTAGGCTTAAACAAATGTTCAGGATTGAGGGCCACTCCACCCAACCTGAATAGCATTTCTAAACATGCTCTAATTTGGCACCTGCCTGCCTGACCTAAAAACTAAACTGAGCTCAGTACATAAAAAGGCAAGTACAATGGTGGAATAGACCAGAGTACTTGTCAAAACAAGCCCTCCTGACAGGCTGAGGGCCATAAGCCCTCCTGACCGGCAACCACCCTCATTTTAAAGCCCTCCCGACAGGCAAATAGAGCCACCATTCCCCATAAACACAGGAATGAGGGCCATAAGCCCTCCTGACAGGCATTACTCTAACAGAAAAATATCACATGAATGTACAGGTACAAATTTTAGTCAAGCACAGCAAGAAAAGCAAGAGAAGAAAGGATATATATATTAATACCTACCCATGAATATACCCTTCCCAGGCAGGAAGAACAACTGTTTATCTAGGAAAAACCAACAAAAACCAAAACAAGTTCTAAACTGTTTGTTCAGGGAACATCCCCCCTGAATAGGCCAAAACAACACAAAATTCCACAACATAAATAAAAAAACAAACTAGCCCGCCTTGGAAATAGTAGCAGAGCCAATTCCCTCATCAGCAGCCTCCTCTTCTTCATCTCCCTCCTCTTCAGCATCACTATTCTTCCCTTTGGATGGAGGAGAATCCACTTCTTCGTCAGCATGCAATTTACAAAGCTCAGGATAAGTGGTATTGAGATCAGCCAACTCCTGATCAGGATTCCAAAAAGGCCTGACTTCAACAGGCTCCTTCATGGCATCCACACGACCCTTGCCAAAGAAATACAGTGCAACATCTTTGTACCTGGCCTGAACCTCATCCCTCTCCACAGCTAATTCTTCATTCACCTTCAACTGCTCCTGCATAGACTGCTTCTCAGCCTTCAATTCTTCCTGGGCAATATCAAACTTGGCCTGAAGAGCTTTCAGAGCATCCTGAGCAGATTTCAGCTTAGAAGACTCCACCACCAACCGAGCCTTCCCTACTTAATTATCCTCTTTTAAAGAGTAATTCTCAGCCTTAGACACCTCCAACTCAGCCTTAAACTTGTCAGCATCTTTTTTCAGGATTTGTACCTCTCAATCCAGGGTATTTTTTAGGTTGTGGACTGATTCCAGTTGACAGGCACTCCTCAGCATATCATTGACATTCTAACAAAGAAAAAAATGTCTATCTAAGCCACAAAAAAAGAAAACACACACAAATATCCATAATAAACAAGCCAAAAACAAAGAATATATACCTCCTGAAGCATGGTAATCAGGTTGGCAGCATAGTCCCCGGAACGGTACATAGCAGCCAAAGCATGGGCAGAAGCATCCTCTGCCTGATACTTGTAGTAGGGATCATCAACCACAAAAGCCTGAGCCTGAATTTGTTCCTTGGCAAACTGGACCTCATCCATACGAGCCCTGACCCCCCTGACCTCATGAACCCCTCCTGAAGACTCATCAACTCTCTTCCTCTTCTCAGGACGGTCACTCTCACCCACAACCTTCTCAGGCGATGCCAACTGAACCCCCTGCACAGGTTCCTGAATTTGAACAGCATTATCACTTCCTGTAGCCTCACTGCTCTTAGACTTCTCCCCTGTAATTTGGGAGACCCCTGCCTTCACCAGAGACAGACCAAAGCTAGCAATCCTGGCAGAAGCCCTGGTAGCTGCACGACGAGTTTCTAAAATCAGCAATATAAGCATGTGCCCAATACAGGTAACAGAATAACAAAAGAAAGCAAAAGAACTTACTCCCTGATGAAGACACCCCTGGAAACTTAGTGCTCTTCACAGGCTTATATGTACTCAACTTGGCCTTCTTAAAACGAGGCATAGAAGCTTGCCCCAGACAGGCAGGCCACGCCCTCTTCTCTTTAGGTAACGGCATAAACACTGATATCCGGTCAGCCGACCCCTCAACATCAGGATCATTCACCCAATCATTTACTAAAAGAAAGCATGGGCAAAGTAAGTAAACTCTCCAAAACATATTATTACCAAACCAAAAATAATGCAAGAAAGAAAGTTACCTCCTTCAACAACTGGGTAATTGAGATAGTCCATGTCAGGGGCAACTGAATCAGCCTTGATAAACATATAGGTTTGAGCCCATCCTTTATCATCCCCTGAATCAAAGTTGGTAATCAGGTGAGCCATCTTCGACCTGACTCGAAAATTAAACCTTCCAGTAGAATGACTCTTCAGGTGATAGACATTCTTGAAGTCATCCAGGGTAATAACCAACTTATGCTTAGAACATAAATGCTCAACAGAATGGACAATTTTCCAGACCATTGGCATGAGTTGAAACGGGGGAACCCTGATAGCCCTAGTCACCTCAGTCATGAAAGGAGAAAGGGGAAGCTGACCGCCACCCCTGAACGCCCACTCAAAGATACAAAACCAACCTGGGCTACTCCAATTAGCCCTGACCGGACCGCTCTCAGGAATCCAAACCTCATCCCCATGAGGAATAAGGCCCCTGCCCTTTATATAATGCTCAAAAGCTGGTTTTAGTTGATTGGCTTCATGAAAAGAAGCCGCCAAAGCCCTATTAGGAGAATATTCAACCCCCTTATAAGACATGGACAGAATCTCTGGGGCAGCAACAACCTCCACCACATCATCCTCAAGGATGATATCAGGGACCTTCTCAACCTCGGCAGAAACCATTTCAACTTCAACAGGAACTTCTTCAGCCTCAACAAGAGCTTTGGAAGCTGCTGTCCTTCTCCTACCGCCAGCCATATATTATTTTTTTGGGAAATAATTTTTTGGAAAGGGAGAATTTTTTAGAAAGAGAAAGAAGAAAATTAGAGATTGGAATGTGAAGGCATACACGGCAAAAGCAGGATATTTATAGCCGCGAAACTATAACGGCTAGGAAAGCAAGTGGTTAAGATCAATCATGACTCTCCTAGGGTTTTGTGAACCTACCCTATTTATGGCGAGTAACCGTTACAAGAAGTTGAATCAAACACTAATTCTAAATCCGATAAAAAGTCCCCGCACAAATCACTGCACGGCCCAAATTTTTATCTCCTTATTCTTGGCCAGACCCAATAATGGAATAAGCAGATAAGGGGCAATTGTTGGGCCCAAAATTATCCTGCCTGACCTGACATAGGCCAGGAAACAGCCAAAGACAAGTTCCAAGCAAAAGACATCTGAAACCAGGCATTTATTCAACACGGATAGGCACCAAGCAGGAGTTGATACAAGACAGGCGATAATCAACCTGAGCAACCTGGGAGGAAAATAACTCAGGCACCACAGGCAAAGACTAGGCAATTAACATATGTTCCCTACAAACAAGGAAGACTAATTCAAAGAATAAAAGATATTAAAGATAGTCAAAGGCAACGGTTGAAGAGATGGCAACCACCTCCGGGTAAATAGGGCACATTCCCTATTTTCCAGGAAACCCTAAACGGCATAAGGAGAACAGAGAAATCAAGTATAAATAGAAGAGAAGACAAAATCAGAAGGATCATTGGATACACCCTCATTCTCACTTACATTTTTATACTCTTAAGCATTATAACTTTGCCTGTCACGCCTGATATACCCATACTCTGTCAGGCTATCTAAAATCATAGTAACAATCACTCCTGGCTTGGTGCCCGTGGTTTTTTCCCTTATTCCCAGGGTTTTCCACGTATAAAATCTTTGTGTCTTTATTTATTAGTTGTTATTTCATTTAATAATACTAGTCAGGCGAGTTGTTTGAGTTAGATCACCCTACTTATAAATCCCTGGCAGGATATCCTAGATCAGTGAAAACCCTGTCAAAACACCCGCAAATATGAATTACAAGGGATTTATGTCGGGATTTAAAAGATGAATTAAACATTATATGTTAAAATTGTTATACTCAAATTATTGTGTCGATAAAATAATGAACAATTGAAAACAAAATAAAAGCAATAAGACGAACAAGAGACGAAGGAAGAAGAAAGGAAGCAGGAACTCCGACAGCCTCACGAAGAGGCGCAGCACGTGTTGCGTCCTTTCTCGACGTCTGTCTCCTGATAATTCGTAAAAAGGGTTTTAAAATAAGGTTTTACAAATCGGTTTTAAGAGTATTTTCGACATAAATCTTACATTAATGATTACAATAAATAAAGAACAATAAATAAAAGAAGGATTTACACCCTTAGACTTACATGTTTGACGAAACGAGATGAACTAAGTTAACGTTTAGTGATGCTCGACTCGAATGTACGACGAAAGTGCCCTCTAAGAGGAAAACGAACAAAATGGATTAAGTTGATTGATGTGGAGTTGGTCAAATAGGTCGGTCATGCAAAATGAGGCTGGTACTCAGAAAGATCCAAGCTTACGTGGTCGAAAGTTCAAGCACGTAGACGCCAAAAAGTAAGGACGTGGTCTAGAATGCAAAGGGAGAAGAGAAGGGCGGACACTCGTGTGTGAAATTTGTGAGACCGAAGGTCTCTAATTATATTAATCACACGGAGGAAGTAGGGTTTTCGGAGAAACTTTGAAAGTGAATCTCGAAAAGATATGAAAAAATACGTAGAAAAGGACTGAGGAAGTGGCGCAGCAAGCACTGCGTCTCTTGGAAGAGGCGCAGCACTTGCTGCGTCCTTTTCTCAGTGGTTTCCTCCTGCGGAAGAAAGATTTCCGCGTTTCTATTATGGAATAGCGGATTAATCTCGTTTTCTGAATATTTTGTGTGAATATTACGGGAGATATTTTACCAAAGATTAAAAGATTGGAAAATATGGAATAGAAATATCCGGAACATTCCAGAACTTTCTGACTCGCCATTTTAAACGGTTATTAGAAAATGAAGACGGTTTTTTGACCCGTACTCCAAATGTACTCTAATTACTGCCAAAACGACCGTATCGTCGCGTAAATGACAATTAAGAGGTAGACACAAGTGTTTGAGCGATCACTTGACGATAAACTTACGAACTGTCACAAATCGTTCCGTATACCAAACATGCGGCCCAATCATCACCGGGTGGTTTGCGGGAGGTGCAGAAATGAGGTATCTAAAGAGTCTCCACTTTGACTGAGGCTTGGACAAGGCGAAAGTCAAAGTATAGCCATCAGGTCAATCGAAGATTACAACCTGACGACTATGGCGACGCGAGGCGGCTCAAGGGGTCTGAGCCAAGAACCTGTCGTCGGGAACATTTTAAAGTCTGTCGACTATCGAGGAGGGTCGTTTAGAGTCCATTAGACTACGTAAGGAGGCTCGCCAGCCATAAGAAGAGACCATACCTGAAATTCCTTGAAACTCCAGGAGAAACAAAACGCGATATTGGAAGAGGAGTGATGTGACCATAATTTAAGCACATTTAGTCCCCAAATTAGCCTTGTTCCCATGCTTTTTAGTGCATATTTGGGTCATTTATTGTCTTTAGTCCTTTGTTTTGCATATTCTTTGAGGTTTTGTGTCCTTGGCAGGAAAGGAGTGCAAACCTTGCATTTTCATGGCAAAATGAAGCTAAATTGATTGAATTCAATGACCAAGCATCAAGGAGAGACAAGATTAGAAGGTCTTTGTACATACTATAGTAGATGGGCAATGATGAGAAAAGATCCTTGCATCCCCGAGGAAATCCTCAAGGATTCTATAAAGAAAAAGGAAGAAAAGAAGAAGGAACGAAGCTGTAAGACAATCCGAGCGGATTTTCTACAAGACGCCCGTCCAAGAGGTGCAATCCGAGCGTCTTCCTCCTGTGGACGCCCATCCAAAACACCCCCAATCATCCGTCTGTCCCAGCTGGACGCCCGTCCAGAATCACCCAAATCCGCCCGTCCCGTGCCCTGGACGCCCGGATTGTCTGTCAGCCATTTCGTCTTCTACAAGCTTCAAGGAAGGATGCGCATCTTTTTCTAAGACAGGCAAAAAGGAGACCGGAGTCTCCCTAGAGACTGGCGATTCCTCAAGGACTTAATCGTCATTTAAGCCCTTAGGTAACCCTAATTTATGTACCTAATCCCCACTATAAATACCCCATTAGTCTAATTAGAAGAGCATGTTCTTCTTAGCAATCTTTAATGTAGTTAATATCAATCAAATCTCTCTTTAATCTTGTAATCAACATTTAATCAAGTTTTAATACAAGTTTCATTTCCTTAATCTCTCTTTTGTTCGTCCTTTATTTTGGGTAATTGAAGATTATTTGGGTTATCATTGGGAGATTGACAACCTTCCAATCAAGCATCAAGTACTTCTATTATTCTTTGCTTTATTATTGGAATCATTAGTAGGTATAATTTTTTTAATCCCTTTTTAATTATTGTTAATCACTTTCATTTATTCATCATGTTTTACTTTGTTGGTATGATTGACAACCTTGCTAGCATGTTCAACATGATAATGAGTGAGTAGTTTCCTTAGCTAGGGTAATGGGTAATTAGGGGAAACCAACATGGGGAATGATTCATGCTTAATTTAATATGTTTTCATAGTTTATTTGCTTGCTTGTTGTGATCTCAACTTATGAACATGTTATGTTTGATGAAATGTGAGCCTATGAATCCTTGCATTTTTTACCCATCACCTATCTTTTCAATGAGACTTGTAAGACATAAACCAACTCGAGTCTCATTAGACCATGCATATAGTTTAGTAGGAAATATTAAGTCGACTTGTAGGTGTTGTACAATCTAATCGATTCGGCTCCGGGACCCAAACTTTCCTAGGATTGTAAGATATAAACCAAACTCGATCCATCACAACAATAATTTCTTGCTTATAATTTGAGAATATGTTTGTATGATCAATTCCCATGAATCCCCTATGACCCCATGACACCCTAGTGCCTTTTATCAATTGTTTACATCCCTCTTTAATCATCTTGCTTGTTTACTTTTATTGCTATTTAGTTTAGTAACCTTCTACTTCAAACCCCAAATTGTGACACCTTTAGACACCACTAGTTGCAATAGAAAATCTAATCTCAATTCCCTTCCCTTGGGATCCGACCTTTACTTGCCTCTTTACTAATTGTAGAGTTGTTTGTGAAGTTATAAATTGTGTTTTGGTCTAGGTGCTCCTAACGACAAGTACCGAAAACTAAACCTCCTAAGGGAACACGACCAAAAATGGCGCCGTTGCCGGGGACGGTGTTAACTTGATTTAGATTTTCTTAAATTGTTTTTAGTTGTGTCTTTCTTTGCCTTGGGGAAGTAAAACTCCTCAAGGTTTGTTCTAATTATTTTCAAGTTGTTCGATATTTTACAAGATGGACTTTATAGATTGTTTTGTAGAGGACCCCTTAAGTATAACTTTCTTCAAAGATCCCATGCAAGCATTGGAAGCCTTGGAAACAAGTGAGGCTAAAAATATGTATTGGGAATTAGAGGTAGATCTTTTTGAGGCCGCTCTAGATAACAAAGAACTTACTCATGCACAACCCGAATTAGTACATAACATCCTTGTGGAAGCGTGTCAACCTATAGAAGATGAGCAATCCATCCTAGAAGACATCTTACAAGCTCAAGATCAAGAGGAATTCTTCATGGAATTCGAATGTAATGAGATTGATGAGAATGAAGAACAAGTGGAATATGCCATGAGAATGGAATGTCTAATGGAGATGGAGCAATTCCTCAATGAACCTTCAAAGGAGGAAAGCGAGGTACAAACCCCTACTTTAAAACCCCTTCCCCCAAATTTGAAATATGCTTACTTTGATGAATCAAAGACCAAACTCGTGATTGTTAATGATAGACTTGATGAAAACCAATTGGGAAAATTGCTTGATGTGTTGAAACAACATGAAAAGGCTATAGGTTATAGTCTAGATGACCTTAAGGGGATAAGTCCCAACTTTTGCATGCATAGAATTCATCTAGAGGAAGACCATAGACCTACCATTCAACCTCAAAGGAGATTAAACCCCCACATACAAGAAGTTGTCAAAGGAGAGGTTATGAAATTGCTTGATGCGGGAATCATATATCCCATATCGGATTCTTTGTGGGTTAGCCCCGTTCAAGTGGTACCTAAGAAAGGAGATACCACGGTGGTGACAAACGAAAAGAATGAGTTAATTCCCACAAGAAAAATCACTGGTTGGCGTATCTACATTGACTATCGAAAATTAAATTCCGCAACAAGAAAGGATCATTTCCCCTACCATTCATTGACCAAATGCTTGAGAGCTTAGCCTCCAACAAATTCTTTTGTTACCTTGACGGGTATTCGGGATTCTTTCAAATCCCTATACACCCGGATGACCAACATAAGACCACCTTCACATGTCCTTATGGTACTTTTGCATATAGGAGGATGCCTTTTGGCTTATGTAATGCCCCCGCCACTTTCTAAAGATGCATGATGAGTGTCTTCTCCGACTACCTAGAGACCATAATGGAAGTTTTATGGATGATTTTAGCGTTTATGGAAAGGACTTTGACTCATGTTTGCATAATCTTTCTCTTGTATTGCAAAAATGTGAAGATGTTAGTCTTGTTTTAAATTGGGAAAAGTGTCACTTCATGGTCAATGAAGGAATTGTTTTGGGTCATTTAATCTCGAAAAAGGGCATCGAGGTCGATAAAGCTAAGGTTGAGGTGATAGAGAAACTCCCACCTCCCGTGAATGTTAGAGGGGTGAGAAGTTTTCTTGGTCACGCGGGTTTCTATCGCCGTTTCATAAAAGATTTTTCAAAAATAGCGAAACCCCTCACTCAACTCTTAGTTAAAGATGCCCAATTCCATTTCACTGATGAGTGTGTTGAAGCCTTTAATAGAATCAAGGAAGCACTAATCTCGGCACCGATTATTCAACCTCCAAATTGGGAACTACCGTTCGAGATTATGTGTGATGCTAGTAACTACGCCGTTGGAGCGGTTCTTGGCCAACGGGTAGGAAGAGCTCTTCATGCCATCTATTATATAAGCAAGACTCTTGATCCCTCCCAAGTGAACTACGATACCACCGAGAAAGAGCTTCTTGCTATTGTCTATGCTTTGGACAAATTCCGTTCCTACTTACTTGGATCCAAAGTAATTGTCTTTTCAGATCACCGTGCTCTCCGACATCTCTTGATAAAGAAGGAGGCAAAACCAACGTTGTTAAGATGGATTTTGCTCCTTCAAGAATTTGACTTGGAAATAAGAGACAAGAAAGGAGCCGAAAATGTAGTGGCGGATCACTTGTCAAGGATCCGGTTTCATCATGAACAAGGAGAAACGCCGATCAATGACTCATTTCTCGACTATATCTTGATGGCCATTCAAACACAACTTGAAAGGCACATCACCCCATGGTTTCCCGATTATGCCAACTATATCGTTGGAAGAGTACTCCCTCCAAATTTGAACTACAACCAAAGGAAGAGGTTCTTATTCGAAGTAAAGAGGTACTTTTAGGATGACCCAAACCTCTACAAAGAGTGTAGTAATGGGCTCTACCGGAGATGCATCCCTCAATGGGAAGTCCAAGGAATCTTGGAAGGTTGCCACTCATCACCCTACGGTGGGCACCATGGAGCAAGGAGAACCATTGCAAAAATTCTTCAATCGGGCTTTTATTGGCCTACAATATTTCAAGACACAAGGGAATTCATCATTCATTGTGATGCTTGTCAAAGAACGGGGAATATCTGGTGGAGGAACGAAATGCCACAAAGGGGCATTCTAGAGGTGGAGATCTTCGATGTTTGGGGGATCGACTACCAAGGTCCGTTCGTGACATCCAATGGGAGTAAGTATATCCTTGTGGCCGTAGACTACGTCTCAAAGTGGGTGGAGGCAATTGCCACCCCAAACGATGATACCAAAACGGTCACCAAGCTCTTCAAGAAAATAATCTTCCCAAGATTTGGAGTCCCTAGAGCAATCATAAGTGATGGAGGAACGCATTTTCATGAAAAGAAACTCGCATCTCTTTTGACCAAGTATGGTGTTCAACATAGATCTGGCTTGGGATACCATCCTCAAACAAGCGGTCAAGTCGAAGTTTCGAATAGAGAGATCAAGAAAATTCTTGAGAAAGTAGTGAATAAGACCCTAAAGGATTGGAGCACAAAGCTTGATGACGCTCTTTGGGCTTATAGGACGGCCAATAAGACTCCCATAGGCGCCTCCCCTTACAAGCTTGTTTATGGAAAAGCATGCCACTTGCCAATCGAATTGGAGTACAAAGCTTTTTGGGCAATCCGAGCCCTTAACCTTGATCTCAAATTAAGTGGTCAAAAGAGGATGATTCAAATTCAAGAGTTGGAAGAATTCCGAATACAATCTTAAGAGAATGCCAAGATCTACAAGGAAAGGACAAGATTTCTCCATGACAAGAGGATTAAGCAAAAAGCCTTGCACAAAGGGGATAAAGTCCTTCTATTCAATTCCCGCTACCGATTCTTTCCGGGAAAGTTGAACTTTAGATGGATGGGTCCCTATGTGATCACCGAAGTTGGAAAATACGGGGATTTTAAAATCAAGGCGGAAGATGGAAGCAAATTCAAAGTCAATGGTCAAAGATTAAAGCCATACTATGAGGGAGCATTTATTGGAGAGGTCGAGGTCACCTACCTCGGCCCTCCTCATCCTTGAAAGAATCATCAAAGGGAGAGTTTGGTGGAGTCCTCCCTAAACCACCACTTGTAAATATACTAACCCTCTCACTTGTATTTATAATTTTGTTGCATTACTTTTATCATAAACATAAATTCTTTCCATGAGAGTAAGTGAGGGAGGGTCACTAATGAATTTTGAATGAAGGAAGGAACCAATTTTCAAGTGTGGAGAAGCTTTTATCGGAGTCAAGGAAATCAAAAGAATTCCGCAGCAAGGAATCCGAGCGTCTTCCCTGGAATCCGCCCGTCCTGCTAGAATCCGAGGGTCTGAAGACGAATCCGCTCGTCTTTTTGCCAGTGCATTTTAAGAAAAGTTCCTGTCACAGAATCCGCCCGTCTTTGGGAAAAGACGCTCGTCTTGGGCTCGATCCGCTCGTCTTGACTGCGTAAAATTTTTGCAAAAATCGCTGTAAGAGAATCCGAGCGTCTTCCCTGGAATCCGCTCGTCCCAGAATGACAGAATCCGAGCGTCTTGTGCTCGAATCCGCTCGTCTTCATGCGTTCTTCAATCCCGATTTTCCTAATTTTAATACACCCCACCACACAATTTGTGACACATCACCCTTCCTTCCACTTGTATTATAAAAACCCACCTCCTTATGACTCCAAAGCATATCCCAAACACTCTTTTACCCCACAAAATCAAAAAGCCCCAAATTTCTAGGGGTTCAAAGGCAATATTCAATCCACAAAGAGCATCTTCATACTTTAATAGATCAAAAATTCCAACTCAACAATCAAAGAATGGCACCAAAGGGATCTTCCTTTAGGGATAGGAGAAGACCAAGAGTAAGGGGAAGCTCTTCTACCTCCCATATCAACACCTTAAGGAGGGAGCATGAAGAAATTGTGGATCTTACAAGGCTTGATGACTTCTCAAATGTTGAATTCGTCAAAGATGTGCAAAGGCTCGTTTTCCACCGGCTTCTTCGTAAAAACATTCTCCCTACTATGTTTTTATGTCATAGAACTTTAAAGAAACTTGGGATTTATCACCAAATGGAAGCTCTTTTTGAAGTGTTTGGTCTCTCTACCCTTTTCCACATGCATGAGCAAACTAACCGATCCCTTGTGCTCGAATTTTTGATCTTCTTGAAAATTACAACCTTGAATAGAACAATATGCATAGAATTTAGGTTGGAAAGTGTTTCAAGAATGATGACTCTAGTGGAATTTGCTAATGTGCTTGGTCTCGATGTCTCGCCTACCCGGACATCAAAACCGAAGAGATATAGTGTTGCACCCCTATGGAGGGCCATGACCGGCCGAGATGTCATGTACATCAAGGAGTGTCTAGCTTTCCACATTCAAAATCCTATTTTGAGACTTACTTACCGGTTCCTTTCCGGCGCTCTACTTGCTCGCCGAGACCCGGCAATAGTAAACGAACTTGACCTTGTGTTCATGGAGTCTTATCTCAATATCCAAGGAAGGGGTGGGTACCACTTTAATGCGCCTCTTGTGCTACTCGAAAAATGGGCAAAGTTTAGGAACGGTGATGATGATGGGATGAAACACATTGTTAATGGAGGGCTCATTACGAAGATTGCAAAGCATTTCAATCCAAAATTCAATGAGAATAATGAGTATGCTCCTCTTTTCGGAAATACAAGGATAAATGAAGACCTCCTTCTTACCCGTCATCATTGGATAACCCTTGAGGGTGTTGATAAAAGGATCAAGTGGATAACGAAAGGAAGTGATCCAATCTACCTACCAATGACCGGCCTACCAAGAATCTCACCAAGAAGGGGACCTTTATCACCGATCCCATCCTACCTCATCCCTCCAAACCCAACCCAAGCTAGGCAAGCACCACCACCTCCAAACCCCCAACAACAACAACAACAACAACAACAACAAGAGCAAGAACCACAAGATGAGATAATCAAAGTGCCTCCCTACCCATTTCCTTATCAACCGTACAACCACCCCAACCCCTTTATCCTTCCCCGTGATGACTTTGTAACGGGAATTCTACAAGATTTGCACTTCCGACAATACGAAGCTACCGTGGACAATTATTATGCACTCTACCCTCAATACCACGATATGATTCAAAGGGGGAAGATTAGTGAGGAGGGAGCATTTCCCTCTTGGGCACAATTGGATTTACTCTTCCCCAATTCGGAGAGGGCAAATGAAGGGGCAAACGGGCGACAAGAGGAAGGGAGCAACAATTCTTCTGGAGGGGACACGGTGGAGCTTGGAAGCGAAGAGGACGAGTTCATGGACCCGAATACAAGTGATGCATCAAAAGAAATATGGGATAGTGATCTAGAAGGAGATGACGGCGATATCTAGAAGATCTCTTCATAAGCTAGATGGAGCGGGCGTGAGGCACCCATCTCAAGCTTAAGTGAAGTTTCCTCATCTCCTGTCTTTACTTTCAATTTTAATGAAAGAAGTTTATGTTTTGGTAACTTGTACAATATTTGACTTTGTCTATGGTTGGAGAGTCCTAGCAACATAGAGGACTAACACCTCGGCCCCATTGAGGTGTTCTTATTTTATTGTTCCCACTTTTGAAAATCCAAAATGACAAATTAGTTTCATGCATTGAATCTTGTGTGCATGAACTACCCCAACTTTAGGACATTAGAAATAATGTCTATCTCGGTTTGGGGAAGTACATGCATACGCAACAGGAGGTAATCTAAATTACGCTCTCCGTCATAAACTAAAACCCATGCTTCATGTAGTGTAGATTAGTATAGCTTGCATTTAGCATAGAATTCATGCATCATACTTGCATGATTTCCCATCATTTTGGCCATTGAGGACAATGCCCATATTAGTGTGGGGATGGGGAATTCTAACTTAACTTTTATTCAAAATTCCAAAAAAATCAAAAAAATTCGAAAAACCAAAAACATGTTCAGTTCCTTTGTAGTGTAGTCATGTATATATTGTGTTTGTTCTATCCTTGTTTACATTGATCGACTACGCCACATCCGAGACATGAGGATATTGAAGACCGCAAGGTATGATCTTTCCAATCTCCTTTTTCCTCTTTATGTTAATGACTATGTGGCTTTATTTTGATTGATGCGGTATAAACAATGTGAACCTAGGACTTGCATTTAATTTATATGTCACATTAGTTGGTAGAATCATATACATTAGGATGTATATATGTTAGTTGCATCATGGCATGTAGTTGCATGCTAGAAAAATTTTGCGAAACCGTCTACTTGGGAAGCTTGACAAGTGTATATAAGGCCCTAGTAGATGCTTTTTCTTCTTAAGACTTTGCTTGTTAGAATACTTGTAAAACACCCTAGGATGTGTCATGCTAGTATTCTTTGACCCATGGATTAAGGCCTAGTCAAGAGTACCTTGTGGTGTGATAACTCCTTGGCTACCGTTTATTCCAAGGTGACCCTTGAAACCATGCATCCATCATCCATGTTCCACCACATTTTTGTCATCAAAGGGAATGGGCACGAAAATAAATTGATTTGAGTTCAATGAAATGAAAAGTGAAAGAAAGTTTGCAAAAATGCATCATATGAAAAGAGGAGCAAAAATAGAACTCCTAAAGCTTCAAATATAAGGCACCCTCACTACATATGGGGTGACTTTGAAAATGTTCAAACAGAAATGCAAAAATTGAAAAGTCATCAAGTGTTGAAAAGCCAAAAATCAAAAAGAAATGGCAAGAAAGTGTTCTCAAATGTCAAATGCCACAAGAAATCGGGGAAAAACAACAACAAAGAAAACTCCCAAATGAAACTCAAACACTATCGATCCCTTTATCCATTGTATCCATTTTTGTGCATGGTAGAGAGGGGACGGCCCTTCTTCTTGTCTAGGCAAGAAGGGGAATTCCGCGATCCTCCAGTGTTTCTAACACCAAAGGGAGTCTACTCTTGACAAAAGCATTTAACGATTGAGGACAAAGGTAACCTAGCTTGACACAACTTGGAGGTGATTTATTGGTATCCTTCTAGTCTTAGTAGTTTGAAGAAATTGCATCTATGAAGGAGTGTGTACCCTTAAATTGCTTCCCTTGTAGATAATTTCCGCCACTTAGATGAGGAAAGTGGCTATTCTTTTGTAGATGCATCCACTACTTGATTTTGTGTGCTTAATGATTGGATGTGTCGCCATTTTGGCAAGACCCACCTTGCCTTGCAAGAAGGCATCCTACCTCATGGTTGTCTTGTTGTGAGTTGAAGGGGCGGAGTGAGACCCGCTAATTGTCTCATATCGGCTATGCTATTAGCTTAGTTTAAATAACGGTCCTAGTCTTTGTCACCTCTTTACTCAGGACGAGCAAAGGTTCGGTTTGGGGATATTTGATGTGACCATAATTTAAGCACATTTAGTCCCCGAATTAGCTTTGTTCCCATGCTTTTTAGTGCATATTTGGGTCATTTATTGTCTTTAATTCTTTGTTTTGCATATTCTTTGAGGTTTTGTGTCCTTGGTAGGAAAGGAGTGCAAACCTTGCATTTTCATGGCAAAATGAAGCTAAATTGATTGAATTCAATGACCAAGCATCAAGGAGAGACAAGATTAGAAGGCCTTTGTACATACTATAGTAGATGGGCAATGATGAGAAAAGATCCTTGCATCCCCGAGGAAATCCACAAGGATTATATGAAGAAAAAGGAAGAAAAGAAGAAGGAACGAAGTTGTAAGACAATCCGAGCGGATTGTCTACAAGACGCCCGTCCAGGAGGTGCAATCCGAGCGTCTTACTCCTGTGGACGTCCGTCCAAAACACCCCAAATCCGCCCGTCTTCCCCAGCTGGACGCCCGTCCAGAATCACCCAAATCCGCCCGTCCCGTGCCCTGAACGCCCGGATTGTCTGTCAGCCATTTCGTCTTCTACAAGCTTCAAGGAAGGATGCGCATATTTTTCTAAGACCGGCAAAAAGGAGACCGGAGTCTCCATAGAGAGCGACGATTCCTCAAGGACTTAATCGTCATTTAAGTCCTTAGTTAACCCTAATTTATGTACCTAATCTCCACTATAAATACCCCATTAGTCTAATTAGAAGAGCATGTTCTTCTTAGAAATCTTTAGTGTAGTTAATATCAATCAAATCTCTCTTTAATCTTTTAATCAATATTTAATCAAGTTTTAATACAAGTTTCATTTCCTTAATCTCTCTTTTGTTCGTCCTTTATTTTGGGTAATTGAAGATTACTTGGGTTATCATTGGGAGATTGACAACCTTCCAATCAAGCATCAAGTACTTCTATTATTCTTTGCTTTATTATTGGAATCATTAGTAGGTATAATTCTCTTAATCCCTTTTTAATTATTTTTAATCACTTTCATTTATTCATCATGTTTTACTTTGTTGGTATGATTGACAACCTTGCTAGCATGTTCAACATGATAATGAGTGAGTAGTTTCCTTAGCTATGGTTAATGGGTAACTAAGGGAAACCAACATGGGGAATGATTCATGCTTAATTTAATATGTTTTCATAGTTTATTTGCTTGCTTGTTGTGATCTCAACTTATGCACATGTTATGTTTGATGAAATGTGAGCCTATGAATCCTTGCATTTTTTACCCATCACCTATCTTTTCAATGAGACTTGTAAGACATAAACCAACTCGAGTCTCATTAGACCATGCATATAGTTGAGTAGGAAAGATTATGTCGACTTGTAGGTGTTGTACAATCTAATCGATTCGGCTCCGGGACCCAAACTTTCCTAGGATTGTAAGATATAAACCAAACTCGATCCATCACAACAATAATTGCTTGCTTATAATTTGAGAATATGTTTGTTTGATCAATTCCCATGAATCCCCACTACTATAAATACAGGCTATAACAACGGTCAAAAACCGTTGTTATATAAAAAAGCGAGCGTTGTTAAAGCGTCCGTTGTAAAAGGTTTTAACAACGGTTGGTTTTCTTAAGGAAACCGTTGTTAAACATATTAACAACGGTTTTAAGTATAAAAACCCATTTTGGAAAGTGTGACTCAATTTTGGGGGGAAAGTTATAACAACGGGTTGTAATATACAAAACCGTTGTTATAACTAAAGACAACGGGTTGTTTGTAAATAACCGTTGTTGTTTGTTCTTAAAAAATAAAAAAAAATTAAATTAAATATTACTAGATGCATGCATAATTACGGCCCGTTATAATTCCGATGCATGCATTATTACTGCCATCACTGTGCATATGAACGGACAATATGGAATGAGAAGGGTTAGTAATAAGATTTGAAGCAGCATTGAGAGATATGATGATGATTATGGCACAACTTCCTAACATATATATTAATTAAAAAACAACTCAACCCACACATTGCTCAGTATAAATACATTGCATTATCTCAACTAACATTTCCATTATCTCAATATATACATCTCCAAACCCTAACTGCTAAAACAAACTCCAAATAAATTAACCCTACTTAATCTTTCAAAACAAACTCCAAACTCCAACAAAATGAATGATATCATCCTTAAGACTCTTACTATGATCGAGAACAACAACAGTTTCATCCGCCGGTTGCTCCATATTGAGGAAAGTTTCAAGAGCTACCTTGCGGATGCTCGATCCATCTTCAAGGACGCCAAAGAAGATGCCTTGACGGAGAAAGAAGAGCGATTTGCGGCTATATGACGATATAGCAACTGCTGAACGGAACCTCCAAATAGCCAAGGAGGAGAGGACGGATATGATAGGGGAGAATAAGATCCTCTATGAAAATATAAGAATTGCATTTTTATTAATGTAATTTTTTTTTTTAATTTATGTATTTATATATATATATATATATATATATATATATATATTAATTATGTTTATCTTGCTTCTTCATCTTGCTTCTTCTTTGTTTTACTAACTAATTATGCGAACAATACTTAAACAAATAACATAATGGTCGATAAAAACACATACATGCAAAAGAAATAATTAGAAAAAGAAAATAATGACGATGAAACTAACAGGGACGGCGAGATTTACCTGATAAATACAGAACGTAAGAGACGATGAAATCAACAGTGACGGCGAGAAGATAAAGCGACGATGAGAAAGAGAGAAAGAGACGATGAGAAAGTGTGTTTGTGTTTGTGTTTGTCTGCTGTGTTTGTGTTTGTGTATTAAGGGTTGTGTTTTGTGGCTGCAGCAGACTTGTGTTTGTGTGGTTTATAGTATGGAAGGTATTGACAACGGTTATTAAACAACAATCGTTGTCAAATAAGTTTTAACAACGGTTGTAAAACAACAACCGTTGTCAAATATGTTTTAACAACGGTTTTAAAAAACACCCGTTGTCAAATATGTTTTAACAACGGGTTACAAAAGTAACCGTTGTGATTACTTTTCACTAATTTTGCGCCAATTTTGCGCCAAATTATTAACAACGGTTGTGCATGTGTGACCCGTTGTTAAAACTAATAACAACGGTTTTTATAACCATACCCGTTGTAATTAATTTTAGTAAAATTCGCGCCATACATTCTACAACGTCTATTGTGATTTTCGTGAATAATCGTTGTTAAAGGGGCGTTGTGGTTGCCTGGATTTGTAGTAGTGCCCCTATGACCCCATGACACCCTAGTGCCTTTTATCAATTATTTACATCCCTATTTAATCATCTTGCTTGTTTACTTTTATTGCTTTTTAGTTTAGTAACCTTCTACTTGAAACCCCAAATTGTGACACCCTTAGACACCACTAGTTGCAATAGAAAATCTCATTTCAATTCCCGTCCCTTGGGATCCGACCTTTACTTGCCTTTTTACTAATTGTAGAGTTGTTTGTGAAGTTATAAATTGTGTTTTGGTCTAGGTGCTCCTAACGACAAGTACCGAAAACTAAACCCTCCTAAGGGAACACGACCAAGGAGGCAGCAGAACGTAGTCAGAAACTGCTGGGAGAAATCTGCTTGGGTCGGCTTCAAACAAACTTCGGAAGAGTTTGGGGTCGATTTTGATCTCCATGTCTCGAGAAGAACAATCGGCTGTCATGAACTCTCGCTGGGGGATAACTGAGGTTGAATCTCCATGTCTCGAGAAGAACAGTGAACTCTCGCTGGGGGATTATTGTGGTTCAATCTCCATGTCTCGAGAAGAACAATCGGCTCTCGCTGGGGGATTATTGTTGTTGAATCTCCATGTCTCAAGAAGAACAATCGGCTCTCACTGGGGGATTATTGTGGTTGAATCTCCATGTCTCGAGAAGAACAATCGGCTCTCGCTGGGGGATTATTGTGGTGTGTTGAAACACCGTCAGATAAAATCCGCTCGTTGTTGCAAGCGAAGTTTTGATAAAGTACTGCTTCTGATAATTACCTGCATGGTTAGTAGCCACACAAGAATGCAATCTAATATATGCACGTAAGCAATTATCACATGGACCTCGAATGAGGAAACACATAGGTTTTTCAAAAGTTGTTTCTTTTTAAAAGTCGTTTAAAACTTGCTTAAAGGAAATTTGTCGTTTGTAATGCGTTATGCATATTCAAATGGGCTATAGACATAGGGCTTGTCATGACACATACCTTATATGGATGTGATGCGAAATGTAGACTTGGGTTTGACTGACGCGACACTAACTTAGATTTGACGTGACTCAGGGATGACTTTGACAGACTTTGTTTAAGTATGTGCAACCCCTAGTCAAGTGTGGGTGACAATGCGTATCAGTTCCAAAGGTAGAAGAATTGCAAGAATGATGAAGGCATATAAAGGCAAGGCATGAGGCATAGATCAGCTGTCTACTTGGACATCTTTTGCTGCCACTTGCTGCAAGAGACACCCCTCTCTGAGGCATGATAACTTTGAGAATCGATCTAAGACCTTTGTCATTGTCAGGACCGAGTACTAGCTTGACTTAAAATAAGAGATGAATAAAGTAAGGGTGGCATCTCGAAAGAGAAGCCCCCAGGATGAGAAGATGGCTCTGGAATTTGGTAAAAAAAGAGACTGGGCGACAAAAGGAGCCCTCATTAAAGAGGTGTTGGTTATGGAAGGGATGTTAATTGACGTTGAAAGGTTGAAAATTGTGATGGTTGAGATGGTTGTGTCCTTGAGGACTGCCTACGTATTCACGTGAAGTGAAATCAAACCAGATCGTAGTTCTGAGGTTTGGTTAATTTATTTGAGTGTTGTGGTTGTATCTTTCTTGTGTAAGAAAAGCTTGCCTACGTATCCACCAGAAGAGGTGAAATCAAACCATGCTCGTAGTTCAGGTGTGTGCCTAAGCTAGGTTCTTAATGTGCATGAGTCACAAGGGTATATTCCTTTGGTGACTCGAAGAATCAATTTGAGATAACTCCCTCTGATCATAGACCCAAGAGGTATAACTAATTTTGTAAAAATTTCCTTGTCATGTGAGCACACCTAAAAGTGGACCCTAAGGATAATATGGGTATGTCCCATTCTGAATAGCAAAGTATTTGAAGACTCCGTGTCTGGGTCATAGTGAAATTGGATTGGATATTTGGAATGTGGAGCTCGGTAATAAGAGGCTTTGATGAAACAAATCTCTGGAGCTTGATTTTGTGGTGTTAAGGCTTTATGGGGTTACGGCTTATAATGTGGCTTGGAAATGGGGTCTCTTGGCTTGATGTAGCCTGAGCACATAAAGGTGGGTTAAAATGATGTGGGTTCAAATTTCCATGTCTTGGCCCTAAAGGATGGGTATACTTGACGAGCTTGAGAGGATTCTCAAAATTTCTAACTATCTCCCTGTAACGGTCTTGAGAAGGACTTAGGATGTGTGATATGTGAAAGGCCAAGTGAGGGTGCTAGATTACCATCTTCATTGATGTCTAGATTCTATATAGACTTTAGCAGTATTTCGTATTTGATTTCATACTCATTCTTGATTCAGATTTGGATTCTTGGTCTGGAATATATCTCGGCTTCTACTCAAATTCTTGATTCAGGGTTTTGAAGATAATTTTGGCTTTGGATATTGGCAATGACTTGCTTGATTGAGCCTTGTTCCTATTTTGACTCTTTTGTGTCGGATATTGATCTTGGTTCATTTCTCTTGATTGAGCCTTTGTCTTTGATCATGGCTCGTATCGTCTTGGATGGACTTGGGTCAGACTAGCACTTTTGGTGTGAAACGGGTTGGTGTTTTTTAGTAACACGGGTTGTTTATTGTGTGGAATGGGCTTGCCTTCTATCATGGATCGTTAACAAGGGTGATGGTCTGGATTCGTCCTAGAATCTCTTGAGATAGGCTCGTCCTAAACTGAGTTTATAGCAAGGTTTCTATTGCCAGACATGGAATAGGTAAGAAAAGAACACGGAGTTTCGGGTCCTCTACAACATAGAATGAAACATCATATAAGTGCACTCACATCAACTGTCAGTTGTTGTTGTTGTTCGTTTTAAAAAATGACTCAAATCAATTCTTGTTGTCACAGGAAATGGTAAAGGAAGAGATAGGATAGAATATGTGGAGTGAAAATTGTATTTTTATTGAAATGGATAATGAATGTATTTAACGTAAACTCGAGAAGACATGTGACTCGTGGGACAGCCTCCAGGTTGTCACTAGGAATAAAAATTGACACAAAGAAAGACACTAGAACAAATATGAGATAGAAAGCCTAAGACTCGGAATCGGACTCGGACTTTGACGCGATCTTAGATCTAGACTCGTAATCATCGGCCCATGCTTGAGCGTTTTCTCTTTCAGCAACTTGGTTTTTCATCTGACTTTGAGAATTCATCCATTTGAGCACCTCGTCCTCATCATTAGGAATACTAGAAGGTTAAAGGCCTAAGAGACCTTCATGTCTTTGAAGAGTAAGAAACGCATGAGGGTCATTCTTTTCTCTTAACGGATCGAGGGTCGATAAAGATATCTTGCCGCGATCGAGCATATAGTGGATGGTATATTTGAGTTTGGAGCATTCTTCAATGTCGTGTCCATTACCCCTATGGAATAAGCAATATTGAGAACCGTCCCAGAAGCAACCTCTCCTCTCGTACTTAGGGTCTGGGGTTGGATCGATTGGTTGGATCAGTCCTTTGGCAAAGAGTCTTTTAAAGGCGACCGTATAAGGCATGCCTAAATTGGAGTATGACCTTGAATGCCGAGTTCCTCTTTCTGGTGAAGGTTCTATAACCTTTACGTCGGTAAGGTAGATTGCTTGATTATTGGGTGTAGATGTGGACGGTGAACCTCCTCGGATGACTTCATTGATACCAACAATCTCTGCCGATAAGTTTTCGACGGTTTTGATGCCACCTTTCAAATGAGAGGTGTAAAATGGTTGTAGACAGTCTATAACGTCCTCAACCAATGTCGCCTCCTTCGACTGGTCGGGTATTTGTGAATCTATTTTTCTTCTTTTCACCAAATGATTGGTGGGTCGTTCATCTTTTTGATCATTTGTGATATTGAACTCCCTATAAGATCGCTTAACTTCTGTACCGAAACATTTTAGGAGTGAGACAGAAATCCTACCATCCTCAATACTATCTTGTATGACATGCTTGAGCTTATAACAATCTTCGGTACCATGCCCCTACCTCTATGGTATTGACAATATGAATTGCCATCCCACGATTTAGATTTCTTTTCTGGATCTAGTGTAGGTCCTATTGGTTGAAGAAGACCTAGAGAGGATAATTTGTTCAAGGCTAGGGCATAAGGTATTCCTAGATTTGTGAATGACCTGGGAGAGTTGTTTAATTTCTTTGACGAAGGCTCCATGAGGTTGCCTTTGATTTTGACTCCTGGATTAGAAGAACTAGGAATAGATCGCTCACTTTTTGCTTTCTCCTCTAGACCATGAGGTTGAGGGTTTGTCTGGATACTCTTCATCTTGAAAGGTTGGGTCTCAAGCTTCTTAATCATTTCAGCAAATTGATTCCCCGTGTTGGAAAGCCGAGAGTTTAGAGTATCAATGGCTCCCTCTATCTTGGAATGCATGAGCATTCCACTTTGGACATCTTCGTCTTCGAGGACATTGATTTCTTTGTCATCATGACGATCGAGGAGATGAGAACAATCCAGGAATGATTCTTCATCACGTTTAATGATATTGGACCCAAGAGGGTCGGTCTTCTTGGAATTCTTGGCGGAAGGTGGCACAGGAAGCTTGCGATCCTCGATCATATCCTGAATAATATGCTTTAGACAAAAGCATTCCTCCGTATCATGTCCCCTACCTTGATGGTACTGATAATATGAATTCCCCTTCCACCTAGGCAGTATCTTTTCGGGATCCGGGGTTGGGCCAATTGGATGAAGTTTTCCTTGGGAAACTAGTCTTTGTGGAGCTACTTTATATGTGGTTCCGAGGTCAACGAATTCTCTATCAGCTCGTCCCGGCCTTCTGAGTGGAGTTTCCAAGAGGCTGACTCCCTTGTCTTCATTGGCCTTCTTAGATGGGTGAGTCGTGTTGAAGCTATAACTTGGCCTTGGGGTATGAGAAGATGGTAAAGGTTTCATCATGTCTATCTTGTCTTCTATATTGGTGACACGAGTTCTCAAGTCTTCGACGGTGGCCTGAAGCTTAATGACTGCAGCACTTAGTCCATCGACGTCGACAGATAAACGTTCTTGAACCCTTTCATTGGAAATTGCAGAATTCCTACCGAGAAGAAAATGATGCGCATTACAACTTGATTTGACATGGATCACGCATACTAAGGCAACAAACAAAGGATACATGACGAGACGAGATGACTAGACTCTTGACTTGTGAATCCAGGAAATGTCGTGAGTGACTTCTCATGTTTGAATTCACGGTGTTTGACCTTGACCTTTAGACTCGAGTGTTGACTTTGACAGAGTGACATTTATATGGTTGACCTTATTGACAAAATTGATGACACGTGATTCTAAAACGCGTGTTTAAGACAGACTTGACTCGAGGTTCGGGTAGGAGTGTCCCGAACGTGAACTAGGAGAATTAAAGAGACGGATCGATGTGTTAGCCTCGAGTGTGTGAGTCGAGGTGTGTAAATGTTTAGATCCTAACTGAATTGGGGTAGGGGGTCCAAAATGACGGCGTGACGCCTTAGGAATTGACTTGAATTTGAAAAGACCCAAAAAGTAGGAAAAGACGGAATTATAACTTGACAGAGTTCGGACTAGGACATAGTCGGTTTGAACTTTGACTTTAACTTAGCCCAATTGAATTTACATACTTACATTTATACGATTTGAAAATATTTTGATTAAAACATTTTTTTTTTGTTTTTTTTCCGCTTTTTTTATCGGACCTTTTTGTTTTTTTTCTTTGTTTTGTTTTGTATTTAGTTTTGAAATGGGTTTTAGGCCCGAAGTTTGACTCGACATTTGGACAGAGTTTTAACTGGTTTTGCGCTAATATTGGCCTACTTCGAAAAGTTTACATTTTGAAAGAGGTTTTGATTTTCACAAAATTCGTCATGGTTTTATTTAGAAATGGTGATCACATATAATACAAGCATTTATACAGGCATTATAACGGGATGCTGAGTGCATTTAAAAGGGTTTTGGTTTAAAGGGTGGGTTGTCATACCGAACAATCAAACCCGGGGTCTGTGGAGAGGCTCGTACCAAACAGGAGTAAGGCCGATTCCTAGTCCATTTCCTCGAGTAGTGAAAGCCCTTTATACAAACAGGAGTAAGCATCATGGTATGGTTTATATCAATCGATATCCATCCTTAGGCCCAAATAAGAATTTGGACCGTCTAGACGGGACGATTGGTCGAATGGGTTGGGTTGGGCCTAGGAAGGCCGAATAAACGATCTAGAAAGACCGAGTTATGAAAACCAACAACTGTCTTGTACAAAATATTCCCTAACCTTGTTCAAGTTTCACCCTTGGCTACACGTAAGTGTATTATCCCCAGCGGAGTCGCCAAACTGTGGACGCGGGCCCACGGGGGTTGCTCGGTGAAAGTGAGCAAGCTTTGCAATTGTGGAGTCGCCACCAATTTATTGTGGAAAATTGGAAACCGTTCGAATACCTCGTGCCATGTCAAGACACAAAGTAGTGACATGAACACCAAGAACTCGTTACCCTTATCATTCTATGTCTAGAATGACTCTCGTGGATGCCAATGAACACGGATGTTCACAGAGATCTGGAGTAAGGGGTGAGGGTACGTATTAGGAAGCTGTTTTGATCGAACACCTAATCCCGCCCGCCTCGATAGCGGCCTCTACTAATGATTAGGGAAATTACCTATACTCTATATGTTGTCGATTTATATGCATGCAATGCAACATCCAACGTTTTAATCCTAGCATGTGAAATTGTAGACTAAGTCGGTGAACATGTAATTTAGCATACAATTAATGTCAAGGTAGAAATTTAATGTTGATTACATGTGAGAGCATACAAACAATACAATAAAAGAAATACAATAAATAAAATAATGAAAATTATAATAATAGCATTGGATTTATTGATTTATGTCGAGAATACATTTAAAACGGATGGTTTGAGAAAAGAAAGAATAAATAAATAAACGAATAGATTAAGAGTGATAATACGATTAATAGTTAATTAAAAACGTAATTAATAAACTAGGTAGAAGCAAAAACGGAAGTTCAGAGACAGAACTTAACCAGGATCAGGCGCAGCAGAGCTGCGTCCCTTGGAAGAGGCGCAGCAGTCGCTGCGTCTGTTTCTGAGTTCAGTTATGGCTCTGAAGCCGGAATTGCATCTCGTTAATATTCATTGGTAATTTTAATGCTTGATTATATTATTTGACTCGGATAGAAGTGATTAGCAGATTATTTACATGTGATTGGGGTCATAAAAACGATAAAACATGAACAAAGCTAAATAGAACTAATTATTTACAAGATTAATAAAATTATTTACAAATATAAACAAACTAATCAAATTAATTAGATTAAACAGACTATTAATGACGAACTAATGATGGTGACGATAAGTAACAGATGAAAATATATCAAAGGATGAATTCCAGAGACTCAATATTAATGAATCGAACCTCTAAAAAACCCGAGTTGATTTGAATGACGAAAACCCGCAAATATGAATTACAAGGGATTTAAGTCGGGATTTAAAAGATGAATTAAACATTATATGTTAAAATTATTATACTCAAATTATTGTGTCGATAAAACAATGAACAAATGAAAACAAAATAAAAGCAATAAGACGAACAAGAGACGAAGGATAAAGAAATGAAGCAGGAACTGCGGCAGCCTCACGAAGAGGCGCAGCAGGTGCTGCGTCCTTTCTCGACGTCTGTCTCCTGATAATTCGTAAAAAGGGTTTTAAAATAAGGTTTTACAAATCGGTTTTAAGAGTATTTTCGACATAAATCTTACATTAATGATTACAATAAATAAAGAACAATAAATAAAAGAAGGATTTACACCCTCAGACTTACATGTTTGACGAAACGAGATGAACTAAGTTAACGTTTAGTGATGCTCGACTCGAATGTACGACGAAAGTGACCTCTAAGAGGAAAACGAACAAATTTGGTTAAGTTGATTGATGTGGAGTTGGTCAAATTGGTCGGTCATGCAAAACATAAGAACGTGGTCTAGAATGCAAAGGGAGAAGCGAAAGGCGGACACTCGCGTGTGAAATATGTGAGACCGAAGGTCTCTATTTATACTAATCACAAGGAGGAAGTCGGGTTTTCAGAGAAACTTTGGAAGTGAATCTCGAAAAGATATGAAAAAATACGCAGAAAAGGACTGAGGAAGAGGCGCAGCACGCACTGCGTCTCTTGGAAGAGGCGCAACACTTGCTGTGTCCTTTCCTCAGTGGTTTCCTCCTGCGGAAGAAAGATTTCCGCGTTTCTATTATGGAATAGAGGATTAATCTCGTTTCCTTAATATTTTGAGTGAATATTACGGGTGATATTTTACCAAAGATTAAAAGATTGGAAAATATGGAATAGAAATATCCGGAACATTTCAGAACATTCTGACTCGGCATTTTAAACGGTTATTAGAAAATGAAGACGATTTTTTGACCCGGACTCCAAATGTACTCTAATTACTACCAAAACGACCGTATCGGCGCGTAAATGACAATTAAGAGGTAGACACAAGTGTTTGAGCGACCACTTGACGATAAACTTACGAACTGTCACAAATCGTTCCGTATACCAAACATGCGGCCCAATCATCACCGGGTGGTTTGCGGGAGGTGCAGAAATGATGTATCTACAGATTTTAAAAGTTAAGTTAGAATATCCCATCCCCACACTAGCATGGGCATTGTCCTCAATGGCCAATACGATAGGAAATTATGCAAGCTAAATGAGAATGCATGATTTCTACACTAATATGCAAACTATATGACATATATACAAGTGATGCATTCTAATCTATCCTATATGATGCATGATTTTATTGGTTGAAGAGCTAATTTGGATTAACTCCCATTCCTTGTGTTTGAACTTCCCCAAACCGATCAAGACACTATTTCTAGTGTAAAAGTAGGGAAGTTCATGCACAAGTATGCAATGCATGAAACTAATTATCCTTTTGGATTGTACAAGTGGGAACAATATGGGACACCTCAATGGAACCCAGGTGGGAGTCCTTTAAATGTTGCTAGGACTCAAAATAAATTATCAAGATTAAAATTAAAATTATGATAAAGAGACAAAGCTAAAGGAGGTGTAGGAAACTCACAATGGAATAGGTTGAAGTCAAGTAGTGAACCCCACATATCTGGCATCCTCCAATAAGCCTTGTAAACCTCAATTGTCGCTCATTGCGACATCCTCATCATCATTATTTCTTTCATCATCAACTTCTTCATTATCAGCTACCTCCATTGACCCGGAGGCTTCACCATCTTCATCATCAACTTTGGAACTTGAACCTTGCTCTTCTTCTTCTTGGCATGAATCACTACCTTCCCCATCTTCAACAACAACAATCTCCTTTCCACTAGCTTCCCGACTATCCATCTTGTCATCTTGAGAAGCACTTGGGATATTGATCATGGTAAGCATTTACCCGGTCTTCATAAGCTTCTTTATGCATTTGTTGCATTAGTTGAGTCAAATAGTCGTTGCCTACCATGACATTAGAGTCACTTGGTTTGAATACTTGGTAGGCAAAGAGATATGGTGGAGTCACAATGGTGGAGGAGGAGGGCTTTGCATTTGATTCCCTATGTTGCTTCATTATCACGTTGGCTTCCTCGGAGACGGGTAGTAGGTAGTTTGGGCTACGAACGGCGATGCGGCATACTTTGCTATGCAAGATGAAGTGTTGGAATATGTGTCCTCCGACAATAATGCGATCACAATTGTCGATCATATTGATCACATATTTAAATCTCATAACAAGAATACGAAAAGGATGATACATTACATATATAGTCAACTGGTCCACACATATCGGTAATGATTGGCTGGCTAGAGTTTGACATTACTGTCGTGCGACGGTGGTGATCAGTTGATCCCTTGAGGTCACACCTAAAGGACGATTCCCTTAATTGAAAAAGGTTAATTAATTGTATGTCGATACAGATTAATTAATTCCTTAAAATTGAGCAAATTATTATCATAAGAGAGAAAATGACATCTTATTATAATGTGATTAAATAAGATTTTATTTAGTAATTTAAGAAGTTATATCACTAAAATTAATCGGTGTTTGCGAAACACGCGAGATGAGAATGACAAGTTAGTTATAATTACAAGATGTTGTGAATTATACTAACTAGTATTTAAATGACCATTTTATGTGAAAGTAATTTTGAATTACTAGTCAATTTGTTAAATGTGATTTATTTAATTTGTAAATGATATTTAATTTGTTAAATATCCATTTTAAATTAAAACATGACATAAGACATGTCACATGTGACATGACATACAATTGTACAATTGACAAAAATAAAATGGACTCCATATTACACATGATAACCGAAAAATTGGTGGACAATTTTAGAAGTTTTGTCTTATTCATTTGTCTTGTTCATTTGTCTATGACATTTAATAGTGACTTGACTATGACAAAGGCTTACACTAATTAGTCTTGTGAAGACAAAAAGGAAAAAGAAAAAGGTCCTAAAACCCCATATACCCACCGGTTTTTAGCATGCAACAATAGAGTGATTTTTCTCAATTTTTCCATTCTCTCATGTTTTATGAAAAACACAACATTCTCTCTCTTGTTCTTCATAAAAATTAATTTTTATGAATCAAATTTGTACAAATCAATCACTAATAATACTAGTAGTAGTATATGAGTATTAGTAATCGATTTTAAGGTAAACCACATTACAAATATCTAGTACATATTATTTTGTGGGATTTTGGGATAGTTTTGGGTGCTACTTATTGGAGGGCTTCTATTTGAAGTCATGGATGATCATCCTAATGTATTTTCTAGCTCAAGAACAAATGAAGGTAGGAGACCTTCATTTGTGCCCATTTGGCCGAATTTTTGATGGTGAGAAAACGATTTTCTCATCTCTTGTTATTTAGTTTGCATGCATCAGATCAACAATTTATTTTATGACAAAATAAATTATTACATATATGAATATGTTAATTAATGAGATTAATGATTTCTAACAAGTGGTATCATGAGCCTTAGAATGTTTGCATGCAAATCGGTTTATAGTTTTTCCGAGTTATATGATTAACATACAAAACTAATTAATTTGGTTTTATGAAGATAAACCTTAAAATAACCTTGCATGTTAAAAGTTTCTTGTCCTAAGTGATTTTTAGGACATTTTGGTTTATTTATGGATTTTATTGTTCATTTTATATATTATTGGCATTAAAATGTGATTTTTATGATAAAAATGTCATTGTTGGACGAAAAATAGCTAAACCTCGTATTTTTCAGTGGTTTTTGGATATGTTTTCACATATATTTTCTACTGATGGCCTGTAAATATTTATGTTAAAATGAGTTGTTTTGCTCTCAATATGGATTTTTTAAATTAAAATCGTATTTGAATGGGTAAATAGGTTAATATGAGTTATATTTCGAATCTGGTCATGGAAATTTAGTATGTTGTCACATGCAATTTTACAAGATGTGTGTAACATATTTGGCTATAATGAAGTCTTTATGCATGATTTATGAATTTTTGATGAAAAATCACATAAATAGTGACTATAATTAGTAATAATGCTAAAACATACTTCATGACTAAGAAAAAACGTCACATGTTGCATTTTATCATATATTTCAGATCTAAAAGTGAAAAGTTGATGAAAATATTTTTCTCATATTTTTATGGTCATATTTGTTAAAACCGATAAACCGCAACATTGTCTGCCCGTGGGGATTCCTTCTCCCGTGTCATTCTTTCTTCTTTTCCTTTGCTAAACGTTGTGGGCGCACTTACAAAGGCTCGGTCAGCCTAGGAACTTGCCATCCCCACACTTGATCAAACACTACATATCAAAACACATTAAAATACCTCCCTCATTTACTCTCATGTCAAAAATCTTGATCAAACCATAAAAAAACAAATCCAAAAATGACAAAGATGCAATAAAAGGAAATAAAATGCTAGTTAAGGGATTAGAATATTTACAAATGGTGGTTTAGGGAGGACTCCACCAAACTATCATTCTTGAATGAGATATCAAGGGGGCATAGCCAAGGTGTTGTTGCTGTTGCTCAACACCTTAGACAAGTAATCGAAGGTTTACTCATTTTCATTATAAAGATCTTGTATTGATCTTTGTGCACTGTGTTCTTCATGGTGGTGAACCGAGTCAAGATGATGACAAGGATCAACAAAGCCTTGGTCTAAGGTCATAGAATTTCCAATATAAGGATTGGCTAATCCTTCAAATTCATCATCCCATAGACCACAAACTTCACTAGCTTGTTCTCCAATGGTATCATGAGTTGGCAAGAGCAACTCTTCTTTCTTGTTGTCATGGCCAATGAGGCCTACTTCATTACTTGTCATGGTGGGTGAGCTATTCAAGCTCTCATTGTTGTTGAGAATTCTTTGCTCTCCGAATAGAGCCATTTGAAGGTCATC
This sequence comes from Silene latifolia, assembly GCF_048544455.1. Taxonomy (NCBI): domain Eukaryota; kingdom Viridiplantae; phylum Streptophyta; class Magnoliopsida; order Caryophyllales; family Caryophyllaceae; genus Silene; species Silene latifolia. The sequence continues at coordinate 57,416,111 of NC_133536.1, forward strand.
CACTTTCTTCTTCCATATGGGTGGTGATTCTATACCCATAGCTTAATCTTTGCATAGAGATGCTAACTTTTTTCTATCACTTTCTCGGCTATAATGGTCAATCATAAAACATGGCTCATGTAGTCGGCGAGCTCTCATTGTTTTGTCAAGGTTGAAAATGATTGTCTCATCCCCCACTTCAAGTGTGAGTTCTCCATATTTCGCATCAATTACCACTCCCGCGGTGTGCAAGAAAGGTCTTCCTAAAATGATAGGAATGTTAGAATCCTCCTCCATGTCTACAATGACAAAGTCAACCGGGATAAAGAATTTGCCAATTCTCACGGGCACATCCTCCCATACCCCTAAAGGTATCTTTGTTGATCGATCCGCCATTTACATTTCTAAAAAGGTTTTCAAACCGAGTTTTCCGACCAAACAAGTTGATACACTTTCGTCGATTTCTCATCTCAAGCCTTGCATGTAAGTATTAGGGTGTAAAAATCCTCTTCTATCATGTCTTTCTTTTGTTTTATGACTATAACATGCTAAAACGTGCATAACATGGTCCAATTATGGGATAAATGAGCCAAAACCGGATTTTTGTTGGAGGCAGGGGCTGCTTGTATAGCAACCAGGCTCGCGCCTAAAGCCCCTCTCAGCTTAAATCCAACCGTGTTTGGCCCATTGTTACCCTTTTGTTTTCATTTCATGTTTGTAATCGGTTTTTACCATTTCAAATATTTCAAAACATTTTTTATGACAAACTTTTAACCATGAAACATTTTTCACCCTTGGTTCCTAATGCCATGACGGTTTAATCCGTGTTTCGGTGATAATATTTGGTTAATCACATTTTAAAAGGTATTTTAAAACCTTTTATTTCATTTCTTTACATTTTCAAAACAAATTCATTAGTCATGAACACAAAATCATCCTTGGTTCTACATACCATGTCGGATTTTTACCCGAGTACGACGATAAAAATTGACTAATTACAAAAAAAATGAACTTAAAACAATTAGTTCATAATCATTTCCAAAACTATTCATGTCAAGCTTGCCAAACCGAACCCGACATCGAATGTCGAAACAATGATGATTATTCAAGTCTCTTTTGGAGTATGTGTCCTTGACAATAGTGCGATCATTTTATTAAAACTCATAATAAGAATACATAAAGGGATGATTCATTTTTATACATCAACTTATCAACATTAATCGGTAATGATTGGCTGACTAGAGTTTGACATTACTGTCGTTTGACGGTGGTGATCAGTTGATCCCTTAAGGTCACACCTAAAGGACAATTCCCTTAATAGACAAAATTAATTAATTGTATAATGATACAACTTAATTAATTCTTTAAAATAGAACAATTCACGAATGTAAGTAAGAATAGAATCTTATTGTAATTCGATTAAATGAGATTTGTTTTAGTAATTAAGATGTTATATTACTAAAATTGTGTATATGAAACAATTAAATTAAGAATGAACAGTTAATTATAATTGCAATATTTTGTAGATTATATTAACATGGACCATTTTATTTACATGTAATTGAGAATTTCTAGTTAATTATTGTATATAATTAAATTATCATATATAATGATATTTAATTGTTAAATATGCATTAATATTATTAATAACATGTTATGTGTCACATGTCACACATTATATGACAAATTGACAAACTGACAAAAATAAAATGGACTCCATTTTAACTTAGAAAACCGGTTTTAAGGAGGTATTAGGAAGAAATGGCTAAATTGTTTAATTGGGTGGAATACACAATGATTACAATTATAGTCTATTCTACACCCTAACAAGTTTTGATAAGAACAATTGCATGAGCATTTTTACATGCATTGGCTCTCCTCTCTCCTCCTCTCTCCACCGGTTTTTCCCGCTCCCTTAAAATAAGAATTGTTCTTATTTTTACAATATTCATTTGGTACTGAAACGACGGTATCAAATTTTGGCGCCGTTGCCGGGGAGGCAACTATTTATTTATTTGTTTAATTCTATCTGTCTTTAGCCTCAAGGGATTTTTCCCTTGAGGTCGTTCTAATCTTTTTCTTTAGTGCTGTTTTGATAGGTCCTACCTAGACAGTTCTAGGTAAAAGATCGTCAAAGGGAAGGCTTGAGTACCTTTGACCCGTCACCTATGTTCCATTATATGGCACAGCAGGTGATTTACTGCAGGAGATGTGGTGCTGCTGGGCACAATGCAGCTGTTTGCCCAGCTAAGAACGACGAGGGCTACGCATTCAAGCAGCGTAGACGAGCTAGTCAACCTTTTGTAGTTGTGCCGCCACATCCACCCTATCAATGAGGCTACCAACAGCTTCCATTTATCTGGCCACCAAAACAACAAGCTCCTCCTCCTGATAAACAGAAAGAAGAGATTGCGGAGCTGAAATCTTTGATGAAGGCGTTTGCACTCCAAGTGCAAGAAGGTGATAGAGACACTTGTTCGCGATTTGATAAGCTCGAGTCTCAAATAACTCAGTTAGCTGTTTCTGATGACTGGGATGATTCGGATTGCGAAGTTCTATCAGTTAGTGACGCTTCAGACGAAGATTTCAGCACTGTACAACAAGAACCACTCAATCGAGTGACATATATTAGTCGATCGTGTGAAATATCTGAAGAATCTTTCGATCGAGCACTTTATTCCACTCGATCGAACAACTGCTTAGAAGAAGTACTCGATCGAGCAGTTCAAAGCACTCGATCGAGTGAAAATCAGGAAGAAAGCTTTCGATCGAGTGACATGTCTACTCGATCGACTGAGTTGGCCAGCGAGAGCATTGATTCGTCATGTGGGTTTGTTCTAGATGACGATTTTTATGAAGATAATGGATACGGTGAATCTCCCCTATTCAAAGCCGAGTTGGATGCACTTGAGGCTGCGATTTACGGGATGAAATCCACTGAGGAGGGTGACGAGGAGGCAGCTGAGTCGGTAATTGCTCCTAGCACGGAAGAGGTAATAAATTCCCTTATCTATGATTTCATCATTGAGAGAAACCAACCCGAGGTAGTTAACGATAATTCTATTATTGTTTGTTTGAATAGTACAATACCTCATTTGACTCATGTTTCGTATTTTAAAAATATACCCCCTCCTAGTTGGTCAAATAATTTAACTGTTTTTCACCGTACTTGTCATCTTGAAGTTGTTAATCTGAAACGGGGCCCTAGATCATTATTAATTGCTCCTGCGCTCCTTTATTTTGTTGACAAATTTAGGAGCTCTCATAGGAAATTTGTTAGACTTAAACAGTTGTACACTTTATTCTCCTATGCTGCTATTCCACTGTGGTGCTACTTACATTTTTGTGTAGGACATGCGCATCTGTTTGATCGGTTGCTGCGAGCTTAGAGCTGCTTTGATTATAACTGACTGGAGCAGCTAGATGAAGAAAGAAGGTCGAGCTGGGACCTGTCTGAAACTAGCGCTACTCGGAAGGCAATCCAGAGATTTTTGTTTTCAGTTGTTTTTCAAACATTTCAGTTTTTATTTTGTTTAATAATCGGTTCTCTCGATCGAGTTTTCTTGCTTTGATTCGCTTCCTATGACGCCACTATGAAGCTGTTTGTGACCTTCCATGTTGCTGGCTGGTTTGGGGAGGTCCCTTCTTCGCGTTATCTTGTAAGTTTTCCGCATCTCCACTCTCTCCTTTTTAGTTTGCATTTCCTTTCCATATTTTTGGGTACAATAAGGGCATTGTACGGTTTGGTTTGGGGAGGTTATGCATCCATATCTGTGTCTGCATTCAGTTTTTATTGCATTCCTGTTATCACGTTTAATTTTCAAATTTCATATGCATTGCTCTTAAAAAAAAAAAAAAAAAAAAAAATCACGTTTATTTTTGCATATAGGTTGAGTCGGAACGGTAGGTTTCCGTGATGATAATGCACTATAACTTGTCATTTTTACTTGAGCCTTGCATCTAATTGACAGTTATTAGTTTAGTCTTGCGCATATCTACGAGTTAATGTCAAAAATTTAGCGGACTGTTTAGACTTGACCTGATAAATTGGCAACCTACTATAAATTCTGAGTTTTAGAGCCTTATAACCGGTGACACTCATGACCGGTTTACATAGGAATTTAGAGTAGTACTCCTTGCATAACATGTCTATAACTTTTGCACATTTATGAAATTCGATTGCTTGTCACTTGCGTACATTCGGGTTTGTGGTCGGTGTCACATGCAGAGAGGTGCTTGCAAATTTTTCCCTTTTCTTATATTTTTCACCCATTTAGCTCCACTTAAGCCAAATTTAGCCTTTTTGACCCACTAGCTACATCCCAAAACTGAGCCTGCCTAGTCAAGCTAGTTTAGCATGTCTTTTGTGGTATATTTTTCCGTCTGCAGTTTGGCCCGTGCGTATATGATTGGAGTTGGTGGAAATTGAAGAAAGGAAGAAAAAAAAGAAATTGAAAAAAAAATGAGAAAAACGAGAATGAAAAAAAAACAAAAAAAAGAGAAAAAAAATTGAAAAAAGATGAAGTTCACGTGAAACAGAAAGAAAAAAGAAAAAAATCGAATTGAGTTGTATGAATAAAAGAGACCGACTGTGTTTATCTCTATTTTGTGACGGTCTCACTCCTCTGTTTTATTCCCACATTTTCGAGGAGATTGTGTATTGGGTAGTGAGTTTTGTGCCAAAGAAGGGCACTTGTGTTTATTTCTTAGTCAGTTGAGATTCGGACGGTCTTATATGGTCCTGTTTAGGAACTAGCTTGACGCTTTTACCTCCACATTTCCATAATTTGTTTTGCCTTTTCTCACCTGAACCTCACTTTCCCATATCATTTGTAAGCCCTCAGCAGTGACGGACATTGTTGGTTGGAATGTATGTGTAGTACTTGAATCGTCTATCATTTTTGTTGCATGCATGTTATGTAGGTCGCAGTCTAGGTGAGTGACTGTTCTCTCTTTCTCTCTTATACATATACTTTCACCCTTTGCTTCATGAGAGAAGAGTGACCACGTGAGAGTCCGATTTTGTTGGTCTTGCAAGGTCGATAGGTCAGCTTTATTTATGGACATCTTATAATTCGTTTGCGTAATGACCATTGTAGTCAGAATCGTTGATTTTAGTTTGCATTAAACTGGTTTAAGTAGACAAGTTATAGCTAGCTCTGAGTTATCTTTTCCGTTCCCTTAGTTTGCATTTAGTTTACTTGAGGACGAGTAAAGGTTTGGTTTGGGGAGATTTGATACGTGCATTTTATATAGTCTCTTTGGCCTTTTTATGCACGTATTTTTATGCTATTATCGTAGTTTTATGCTACGAAATGCCCCGAATATGCTACTTTGGGTTGTTTTGTCTTATTTGCAGGAATGGATCAGAAAGTAGTAAAATCGAGCCTTTTACCGTCCTCTTAGCATGCATTTGGAGGAAGAGTGAATTTGGAGCGGGAATGTAGTTGTCTTGAGATGCGCAAAGAAGTAAAATAGCTAGGCGAGCAAAGGAAGAACTTTAAATTTCTAGTGCCCACTTTTAAGAGCCATATCTCGAGTTCTACAATGGATATTCAGGTGATTCCAATTGGAAATTAAAGCTTGTCCTCTTAGCTTTCCAACGCCACTGGAATCGCCCTGTTTTCCCATGCAACGAACAAATGGCAGCCGTTTGAATTTCAGTGCGCAAAGCAGGAATTGTGTGCTGGAAAGTTGTAACACCCCCATACTCCAAGTGCCTTACCAGGACCACTCAGGTATAAGGATGCCACCATCTCGGTTACCCGAGGCATGATAATCATAAGACAATGAAGAAACATACTTTATTAAATAAGTTTAAGTGATTACATTACAAAACCAACTGTAAGCAAAATACAACTGTTCTCAAACTATAAACCAACTGAAAGGAACTGTCCTAACAAACACAGCGGAAGACTAAAGACTCTGATATGTGATGACTCCATCCCCAGCTAGATCCCACGCGTATCCAAGATATACCTGCCAAGCAACTGCTCACCACCCCCGAATGGATCACCACAGTTTTTAAAACATTTAAACGGGGTCAGTACTAATCACACAATTTATATAATCCAACAACACAACAAACAACACAGCTCAAACGGTCACACAAACACAATCACACCCACTCCAATCAATTTCCGTCACCGACTGTCCACTGGACCAGCCCTGCCAAGTGGGGGACCGCAGCCGTTCCCACCTAAGCCCCGCTCATCATACCGAGCGATAACCCTGTCCCATTAATGTGCACATCCCCTTCCGTGGCGGGTTCCACGAAGGGCGAAACTAGGGCGTGAAGTCACTCCCGCAAGTGACCCACTCAGCCGAGAACGCATCTCGAGAACCATCAACAGCAATTACAACCACAAACACAGTACAATCATTATATCAAACAACCAAATACAGCACATCACCAAAATCCCATTATGGGACTAATACTGAGTAGGAAATCCTACCTGGAAAGCAACACAATCATCAGACGATCTAGCAGCTGTCTCAAAACCTCTCCTTACAAATCCTTCTCCTATCACATAATCACATAATCACAATCTAACCATAACAAATCATAAAAACCCCCAATCCCAAAATTAGGGTTTAACCAAATCAAAGGAAAGACAATAAAAAGGGTACATAGATCTTACCCTCGACGCAAGGAACTCAACGGTATAAAGAACGACAAGAACTGACCGTCCGAACTCCGGGAATTGCTAAGAATGCGATTAAGAAGATGAACTTGTTTGCTTTCTCTCTTAAACAGAAATTTAGGTTTTGGAAAAGTAATTTGGAAACAATGACGGAAGTGTTTTATACTTTAATCGCATTATTAACAAAACCCGACAACACAGCCCCCGTAAACCGGCTACTCGATCGAGTAGCTAAGGTACTCGATCGAGTGCCCCCTTACTCGATCGAGTACCCTAGTTACTCGATCGAGTACCCAACAGGTCAGAAACTATTTTATATCGCAAAACTCCCTTACTCGACAGAGTAAGGCCTACTCGATAGAGTACCCCAAGACTCATAAATACGGAGTATTACAGTCTTCCCTCCTTAAAAAGAACTTCGTCCCCGAAGTTCAACCCATACATGAAAACAAACATACTAACTCGATCAAGACACAACAACGTGACTAAGAACTCAAAACAAAACTCCAACCCAAACATGAACTCGTAACACCAACTCCACTAACTATTCCTACCTCCACAACATGGCTCACGATATCGTATCCACTCCATTATATCTCTCTCAACACTAACTCCATACACTACCAAAATACTCATAACATCAAACGGAATGTTACATTCTACCACCCTTAAAAGGAACTTCGTCCTCGAAGTTTACTCAGACTCATAACACCATCCTCCAACTGTCAACAATATATAAAATATTCCCACACTTCGAAGCATCACACTACTACAAGTACGGACATGGCCTTTTATAAGTATCATCCACAAAACAAATCCCTCCTTTACGCTACGCTAACACTCTACTTCCAATTATATTACAACATGCACCACCATGAAACTCTCTTTTATCGCATCCTACTCCTCTTAAGACAAATGTTACGTCCTCGTAACTCACTAATACCAAATCCTAGCTATATCATGTCCTTATCCTCATCACCACCGCATGTCAAAGATAACCACTTATAATCTAAACACTCGCCATGCATATATCCAAGGCTCTCTTACTTAAACATTCCTCATACCTCAACTCATTCGTCACACCACCTAACCTATACCTCAAAATCTTTATCTTAACCCAAAACTTCAACTTTTCCACATTACCGCAACATGACATACCTCTCTATATAAAGCACCTATCTCCCAAACGCATAACTCACGATCCACACTCGTTACGTACGCTCACACTAGATCCTCCAGTTCTTTCCTTCATTACCGCAAGACTCATACATAACCTAATATGACACTAATTCCCCCAACACCCTACACTCACTGTCCCAACAAAAGATTATGAACCACCTGCAGCTATCAGATCATTACCACACATGTTCTACGGACCACTTGTCATTACCATGTCTACTAAAGCCTTATCTAGAACAAGATCAAAATTACTGTAACAACCTCTCACAACCGTGTCCCATCAATAGAACATCACTATACCATGACAACAACGAAAACATATACGACTCTATTTCATATCATATTATACCCTCATTCCCAACTTAACCTGGTAAAGAAAACATCAATAAACAAGACAACTGTCTATCTGCAGAAAATGAAACTCGTAGGGAGCAACATCAAACAAAACAACAAACTATGAATAACTGGTATGCACTTTCGAAACTCGAATCATAATCATCCCGCCTACTCCACCACAACCGGTGACGGCATCACAACACCGCCACCAACAGCCACACCGTAGTGCGAAAATACCCGCATCACAACATTATGTACCGTGCCCGGATCACCACCCGAGGCACCACAACCACACCGATAGACATCACAATCGCATACGATTCCCATAAACACCGATCGAGCATAACTTCTCGACAAGAAAACTTACTCAAATCCACTTTATTAAATCACCACGCGACATATTATATGGATAAACAGATAAGCATCTCATGAACATCATCTCTACCATTTCACGGAATACACATGTGTTATTAATACACATAAAATTATAACTAGCCATGTCAAATTAATCAAGTTATTACCTTTTTGGATATTATTCAATTAAATTACCGTGTCCAACCTATATATTACAGAACATTCATAAAACAACTATATAATTATCACACCATACCACTTCTTGTGAGGTCAGAACCTCACACACATTTACACATATCATAGACCCGTAATCACAACCAACTAGTCAATCCTGTTCACGTAAGTTACCACTCAACATAGGTTACTAGTCGCCCGAGCTTAACTCGTATACACCTCATAACATATTCTCCCTTTCGCATATCCATCACCCTCTGCCAAATGTAGCCACACCATTAATACTCAACTACTAACAACCGCCTCATATAACCACATCTTATACTCTTTCATAATCTGTACTTATCAACTGGTCTCCGCAAAATCAACCTCTTTAGAATTGTTACCTTTCTAATATACCATTACCCTTAACCACTAGTCACAAACCATAACACTACCGCTGTCCGGGCATCAAACCTCTTACACTCATCTCTAAACATCACGATATATTTCCTATCTTTGGTTGACATCCCAAATAACGAACATCCAATCCATTAACAAAATTACCTCAACATTCTTCCCAATACTATCCTTAATTATATCATCATCTAACTCTCCACCAAAAATCTCGTATCGTGCAAATACTCCACCAACTTCATACTCCCTTAATTCCTCGAAACTCATGATTAATCATGTTGTCCTGAAACTTCTGTATAACTATTAACTTACTTACCCTTGATAGTATCATACATCTCGACGATTCCTTACTTTATGTCACATAACTCCGGTGAACTTTTTCTCAACTTACTTTTATCCTTCTTTTCTCGTTATACTCAAAAATACCATTAATAGCTCAGCTCCTTATTACTTCTATCTAACTCTTTAGTGCTCAGATTACCTTTTCATTGCTCCAAAACTCAAATCCCATTATTTCATATCGATATCATCTCACTCTTTCTTACCATAAATATTATCTTATTATGCCATTAATCACCCTTGCCTTTAGTTTATCCATAAAATCAACGTTCACTTTTCTAACAATTGCATCTCCTTTGTACCTCTCTAGAAATCAGAATTCCTTTTGTACCATTAATTGCCCAAGGAAATCACACAGTAGTTTCATCTCTTAATAAACCAAATCTCCCAAATCCACCTCGCGACATGTCTCCACAAAGTTCACTATATACTACTCTTCTCAACTCCTTTAAAACGCACTTTCACTACATATATCCTTACTCAACTCTATTTCTAACCATCTCCCTCCATAATTCTTTACACATCTAAAGCTGCCACTATCCGCATCCTTACTTTTCAATCTTTTTATTCTCACGTTCATTATACTCACATCATCCCTTGCCCATATTCTCTTACTTTTACATTACTCAACACACAATCATATCACTCATCCCGTCTCGCAAAACGTGCTCTATGCCTCAATAAACTATACCAATCTTCCTTTTCTTTTTTCCACCATCTATTATAATCACATATATCTCATGTCCTCCCCACCGAACTCATATTCATCATAAGTGCCACTCTTTACATCATAAGATTGGGTAACTTACGCTTCAGGACCAACACATACGTAAAACAATGCATAAAGAAGTAATACAACACCTTTGGATTAAACGTAATATGCAACGAATGTCAAAAATAAACATATGACCCGAAACACGCATATGACCTGCACAGACCCCACTCGATCGAGTACCAGAACCTACTCGATCGAGTTGAGGCTACTCGATCGAGTGCCCAACATGCTCGATCGAGTGCCCCGACTCCAGAACCCAAACAGACCTTCTGATCTCTGACTTACTCGACCGAGTAGCCAGGCTACTCGATCGAGTGACCCCATACTCGATCGAGTGCCCGAGGTACTCGATCGAGTGCCCAAAAACACGATTCTGGTCAAAATAACGACAAATACCCACTCGATCGAATCATGTAGACTCGTGAATACTACCCGCATGTTATCTCACATACCCCCAACGTACTATGCATTCATTATTATTTCAACATTATGATTACAACTATGCATTCAAATCTGCGCGACTCCTCATACAATCAACATAATAATCTACTTCGTGTTATCAAGTGCCACGTTATAAACAACCATCATGCTTTTCATCCAATTTGTTATACAAAACACATATCATTGAACCTCTATTCTTCATGTTACTACTTACCAAAAGCCAAACATTACCATCTATCATGCTCATATAACATTCAACTTTCAATCATGTATTACCCGCATGTTTTTTTAATTTTCATAACTTTTCATGACACAAACCACACCCTTACACTACAAATCCTATTTCCATGTTGCTAATACAACAACATTACAAATCCAAACACTTCCATAATCAAGAAATTCATATCCTTACGAAATTGCCACTTCATGTTTTCCAATCAATTCATCTAGTTCAATCACATACTTCAGCTAACAAGCGCATATGATACGATAGTAGACAATTATACGAACTTAATATATAGCTTTACGCAAACAAAACTATGAAAACAAATCTTATCACACCCCCTATCCAGATGTTATTAGGATTGCCTCATTATAAATCATTCATCCTACACATCATTATTCATCACATATAAACTATTTCCTTTTTCCACCACATCATTCGTCATTCTCACATACTTTTCCAACTATTCCAATCAACATGGTAAACCAAGTATCATCCAACATGCTTTCAACCAACAGCATACAAAATCACCCTTATACATGCCACACATCACCATATTGTTACACAATTCACAAAATAAACACATAGCGATCCCGACTCATATCCCATGGTGACCGATTCAAAATCGTAGGGCGAGTTCGCGACTTTAGGACGTCTCCCAAGCCTTTGCATTAGCTCCTACAACCTTTACCCCGGGTTCATTTTAATTGACTCCCTAGATTCATTAGATTCATTGGTTACAGGTTTCAGGATCGTCGCTCTGATACCATTTGTAACACCCCCATACTCCAAGTGCCTTACCAGGACCACTCAGGTATAAGGATGCCACCATCTCGGTTACCCGAGGCATGATAATCATAAGACAATGAAGAAACATACTTTATTAAATAAGTTTAAGTGATTACTTTACAAAACCAACTGTAAGCAAAATACAACTGTTCTCAAACTATAAACCAACTGAAAGGAACTGTCCTAACAAACACAACGGAAGACTAAAGACTCTGATATGTGATGACTCCATCCCCAGCTAGATCCCACGCGTATCCAAGATATACCTGCCAAGCAACTGCTCACCACCCCCGAATGGATCACCACAGTTTTTAAAACATTTAAACGGGGTCAGTACTAATCACGCAATTTGAATAATCCAACAACACAACAAACAACACAGCTCAAACGGTCACACAAACACAATCACACCCACTCCAATCAATTTCCGTCACCGACTGTCCACTGGACCAGCCGTGCCAGTGGGGAACCGCAGCCGTTCCCACCTAAGCCCCGCTCATCATACCGAGCGATAACCCTGTCCCATTAATGTGCACATCCCCTTCCGTGGCGGGTTCCACGAAGGGCGAAACTAGGGCGTGAAGTCACTCCCGCAAGTGACCCACTCAGCCGAGAACGCATCTCGAGAACCATCAACAGCAATCACAACCACAAACACAGTACAATCATTATATCAAACAACCAAATACAAAGACATCACCAAAATCCCATTATGGGACTAATACCGAGTAGGAAATCCTACCTGGAAAGCAACACAATCATCAGACGATCTAGCAATTGCCTCAAAACCTCTCCTTACAAATCCTTCTCCTATCACATAATCACATAATCACAATCTAACCATAACAAATCATAAAAACCCCAAATCCCAAAATTAGGGTTTAACCAAATCAAAGGAAAGACAATAAAAAGGGTACATAGATCTTACCCTCGACGCAAGGAACTCAACGGTATAAACAACGACAAGAATCGACCGTCCGAACTCCGGAATTGCTAAGAATGCGATTAAGAAGATGAACTTGTTTGCTTTCTCTCTTAAACAGAAATTTAGGTTTTGGAAAAGTGATTTGGAAACAATGACGGAAGTGTTTTATACTTTAATCGCATTATTAACAAAACCCGACAACACATTTCAGTAAACCGGCTACTCGATCGAGTAGCTAAGGTACTCGATCGAGTGCCCCCTTACTCGATCGAGTACCCTAGTTACTCGATCGAGTACCCAACAGGTCAGAAACTATTTTATATCGCAAAACTCCCTTACTCGACAGAGTAAGGCCTACTCGATAGAGTACCCCAAGACTCATAAATATGGAGTATTACAAAAGTACTCGATCGAGTAGATTTATGTTCGATCGAGTCCTTTTTCTACTCGATCGAGTAGATTCAATTTAAGCTTTACTCGATCGAGTAGATTTTCTACTCGATCGAGTGGTGTAAGCTTAATTTTACTCGATCGAGTGATTTAAAGTTACTCGATCGAGTGGTTTTGATGTTACGCGGGATTAATTAACCCGTGTTGGGCTTAATTTCGGGATAGGCTTTTGTTTTCCTATTTAAGCTTTCATAATTAGGTTAAGGGGGATCTCATCATCTATTATTCATCTTTCACTGCTTACTCTTTCGCGTTGCTTTCTTCCACTGTAACTTTTGCCTTCGGATTATTTCTCGCTCGGATTTAGTTGTTGTTTACGCCGGATTCTTGCGATTGTAATCTCTTACTCTCTTTTATTCTTAATCCTTCATTTTTTTACTTTAATTTTGTTGTTTCACTCTCTTAATTTCTGCCCTAATCTCTTTTATGCAATTTTATTATAATTTCATTATGTTTAATATTAGTTCATTCAACGTTATTAGTCTTGACAATATTAATAGCATGAGTAGCTAATTTGTTTCATGTTGGTATTAGGGGATCTACGGTAGAAATGTGACGATGTAGTAAATAGGTTAGATGAATTAATTGTGAGACTCTGTCCTCATAGCAATATAACTGTATTTACCGACTTAGTTGAGTGCACACTTCTGAGTCATCCTTTTAATCTGGCTAAAATTAATCCTGGATCGAAAGATTGGACTAAATAGGCCTGCTATGAACAGTAGACTACCCTGACAAGGATGAAAGTTAAGTTAGTGGTAATTTAGGATAGAAGGTGGACCAAAAGGACCTTTCCATATCCGTCTTGCATTAATTTATCTAAGTTATTTACAGTTAAGTCACTGGACTACCGTAGTGAACCGAAATCCTGACATGACCCCTTCTTTATTGATAGTCTTATTCTTACTTTCTGCCTTACTGCTCTTTCCTTGCTTCTCGTTCTTTAAAACCTTTTAGTTTAGAAAACCAATTTACAAAATCCCCACTGTGACCTTAGACGGACCGATTAGACAAGTAGATAGTGACCGCCTCCCTGTGGAGATCGACCCTACTTCCACTAGCTTCCGTTAGTTGTTTTAGGTATCTACTCGATCGAGTACTTTCCAGCACACAATTACTGCTTTGCGCACTGAACTTTAAATGGCTGCCATTTCTTCGTTACTTGAGCAAACAGGGCGATTTCGGTGGCGTTGTAAAGATAAGAGGATAAGCTTTAATCTCCAATTGGAATAACCTGAATATCAGTTGTATAACTAGAGATATGGCTCTTTAAAGTAGGCACTAGCAATTTGAAGTTCTTCCTTTGCTCGCCTAGCTATTTTACTTCTTTGCGCATCTCAAGACAACTACATTCCCGCTCCAAATTCACTCTTCCTCCAAATGCATGCTAAGCGGACGGTAAAAGGTTCAATTTCACTATTTCTGGTACATTCCTGCAAATAATACAAAACAACCCAAAGTAGCATATTCGGGGCATTTCGTAGCATAAAACTACGATAATAGCATAGAAATACGTGCATAAAAAGGCCAAAAAGACTATATAAAATGCACGTATCATCATTCTTACACAATTCACTTCATACTCTTCTCTCCTTTTCTCTCTAAAATTATGTTTTAGAAAAGAAAATAAAATTGTTCAAAAATCTTATATTTGGATTACTAAAAGAAGTAATAGAAATAATAATAATAAAATTAATTTTAAGGCCACTAATTATATATCTAATTAATATATTAATTAGTATTAAGGGTTTTTCTTGGTGCAATTGAAAGGAGGTTCTCACACTATTGAGACAAGGAGGATCATCCATACATTTTATGCTCAAGAACAAGTAGGAAAGAAGTTCTTAGTTGTGCCCTTAAAATCCGATTTCCATATTGTAAGAAGCATTCTTCTTATCTTTGTTTTATATTATGTTATGCATGCATAAGATCATCATATCAAGACTAATGAGTAATTATATATAAATAATTAAAGAGTTTAATTTGAGGGTTTATGAATCCTTTCAGTCTCGTTCTTCACATCACACAAAAGCGGTCTAAAACGACCTTTTCAAATCAAGACGGGTTCAAACACCCTCTTTTAAATACATTTGAGGAACTTTTCCAATGGTCAGAAGACGTTCTTCCATCGTTTGTTGATCCGTGCCTAAACAGGCCACTATTTTTTTCATTTTCAAACCAGGACAGACCCGCTTGCATCGTGATGCGTGTATTTTATATAAGGTTTTTACCTCATTTTTACACGCATTTCAGTGTTAATTATGTGGCATCTGGCTACAAATTCCCCCGAATAGTCTACTTTGGTTTATCTTGTATTAATTGCAGGTACGAACCAGAAAGGAGCAAAATCAAGCCTACTTGTCCTAATCGCATGCATTTTGGAGAGCAAGGAATCGAAACTCGGGATCTGTCACTTAGAGATGCGTGAAGTGGCCTCGGAAGGTACCTAGGAGTCCACCCGTGACTGTATAGCTCGATCAACCTGTTTTACTACTCCAAGTGGTTGATCGAATGCATTATCCATCAAGAATCACTCGATCGAGCTATGCTTTTACTCGATCGTGATAGCTGTTATTTGAAGTGTTCGATCGAACTCCATCTGCACTCGATGGAAAGGATTTTCAAGCATTCTCCTTGATCGAGAGGTTTCATTTCACTCGATCGAGGGACTATATGTTTTATGCTGGCTTTGAGCTGTTATCGAGATTTGCTTTTGTAATTAGACAATATGTTACAACGGCGGTCAGAAGGACTCTCTCTCTCTCTCTCTCTCTCTCTCTCTCTCTCTCTCTCTCTCTCTCTCTCTCTCTCTCTCTCTCTCTCTCTCTCTCTCTCTCTCTACCTTCCTTGGATTCTCTCCTACTCTCTTAGAAACCTTTACTCTTGAACCCTAATTTTGGATCTTTGATTCCTCCTTGTTATCGGTACTCTTACTCTACTCTTTATTTTTAATCGTTTATTGCGCTCCATTGCTCTCTTCTCCTTAATCTACATTGTTGTTATTAATTTCTCTTTATCCTTTTTATTATGATGAATCTCTATATTTTATGTATTATTGTTGTTTACCTAAGAATTATGCGTAGCTAATCTCCCTTGCTAAGATATAGGGGAGCCATGATTTGAAGGAAATTGTGAATATGTGATTAGGTTTGACGTGAATTAGGTCTTTGTTGTTAATCGTTACATATAATTGTTCTTGTCTATCTGACTTGACGTAGTTAGATAATTAATCACGGTACACCCTGACCTAGATCGGAAGATTGAAAAAGGTAAGACCTACAGTGAACATTAGGGCACTCTACTGAGGGCGGAAGTTAAGCTAATAGTGTCCTAGGGTGAATTGAGACCGAAAGGAGATATTCATTACCCTGTAGATCGAATTTGCATTGACCTGAGACCTTAGACTACATTTCCTGAGAATCATGGTGAACCGACTATCTTAGCTATTTTCTCCTTTCTTGCCTGTTATCAATTCTCTTCTTTATTTCTTTCACTTTATTTCTCTCCCTTAATCTCCTTAGGTTAGAACAATCTTTCAAAGACCCCCAAAATTTGTTACCATGACGGACTTAGTTAAGCCGACATTTTCCCATATCCCTGTGGAGATCAATTCTACTTACCGCTGACTTCTGTTGGTAGTAGTTAGGTATTTATTTTTGATACTAAAACGATGGTATCACATCGCCTGATGGCTCGCGCCTATATGGGTTGCCTGATGCAGGGTCTGTTCCCTTCCAAAATTTGTCTAGGATGATCCTGACTTCGGTTAACCCGAATACAGGACGGATCAGATGACAAATTTGCCCATTTTATCTCATATTTGCAAAACGCCTTACTAAGACAAATGGATCACGTTATGCACCATAAACCTAACTCGGTAAATGGATGTTTAACTTTCGTCTTGCATGCAAATTAACATTAAATCCAACTTGACATCAAATACTTGATACTTGGATTAAACAACCGACATAAAAAGCTCACATGTTAGGTTCAAACTCGTGGATGCACATTCATGCATTTACCCGTTCTATCAATTTTTGCATTTAACCAACCAATATCGATCAGTAGAGGCCGCTACCGCGGGCGGGATTGGGTGTCCGATTAAAGGGCTTCCCAATACGTACCTTCACCTCTTACTCAGAAACTTTGGATAGTGGACGACCTTATCCAGGGCGTACGAGAGTCATTCTAGAGATAGGATGCTAAAGAGGGATTATTCCTTATCTTTAGTACCTATGTCAAACACCGCTTTTTGCCTTGGTTGACGTAAGTATAAAGTGGATTCGAACGGGTTCCAAGCATCCCACAAATGCTTGGTGCGACTCCGAACATCTCTTGCATCGTTTTGAGACCCTTGCCGAGACAAAACCGACCGATCTAAAACGATCCGGTCAAAAGCATTTTTACACCGCCGAGCGTGGCTTTCAAAAATATTGATGTCGCGTCCCACAGATCGGCTAGGCGTCGCAGGTGGGCAATGTCCACAGATTGGTGACTCCGCTGGGGAGAACTAGGGCACTTGTGTCTTTTTTATCCCTAGATGGTGAGACTCGAACGAGGTCTTGGTTGAAATGTATTAATTGATATTACGGTCATACTCGGGTTCCTTGTCAGGGTCCACAACCTAACCCTTTTTGACCAATTGGCTCGTCTCGTCGGCGTGAGTTTTCTCATCCCCACGTTTCGAATCCCAATTGAGTCGAACATGTCATTGACGTTACACATTTCTGTTTCGTCAAAGAGCTTTCATCACCTTCGAGCACGAGGCTAGGGCACCCTCCTTACACATTTTGTTTGGATTGGTATCCCTCTCGAAAATCGGGGTTTGATTGCTTGGTGTGTAACCCACCCTTTTAAGCCAAAACCCGTGTCAGCATTATGCATAATATAATGAAACTGTGATTGCTTATGTGTAACGTGATCATAAGTCCTTCCGTGTCATTTCAGAAACACCCCTTTTGCGCCGTTATAATGGCCATTTCAAACCTCGGTCTTTCGCCGACCGTTGCATTTCAAAACAACCCGCCTTTCTAGGCCGTCGTAATGACGATTTTCAAACCCGGTTTTTTATAACCATCTCAAACACGCCTTTCTAAGCCGTCGTAATGACGATTTTCAAACCCGGTGTTCTAAAACCATTTCAACACGCCTTTCTAGGCCGTCTTAATGACGATTTTCAAACCCGGTTTTACAACCATTTCAAAAACATCTTTTTTCACGCCGTTATAATCGCTGCGTCAAGACACGGATTTTAACCCGTCTCGCGCCGACACAATGGCTCTTTCAAAACCTGAGAAAGGTACACACCCTTTTTTCAAAATATTTTCAAATCCCGAGGACCATACACCGTCCCCGAGACCTACTCAAACATTTCAAAACTCGATTTTCAAAACATATAAATTTGAATTTCAAAAACCATCTTTGGAAGCAGTACATTGTTTTCAGAGCCGACTCAAGCTCAAATCGTCTTTCGAAAACAAACTTAAGACAACCTTTTTAACTAACCGACTTCTGAAGATCCCTATTCTTCGGAAGCCGTCCAAAAAGCGACAAACGAATCTTTTTGAAAATCTCTGTTTTTGAAAACTTCAGTCCACCATTCCAATTCCGCCTCGTGTCTATCGGGTCGAAACAAGCGTACTTATGGGTCTTTACTTATGAGTCGTCTCACCACGAGACTCGTCCAACGGCGTCACGCCACTACATTGGACGCGAGTCAAAGTTCGGCAACACCGTCACATTATAAATCGAGTCAGCACCGAGGCACCACACATGGAATACCTCATCTTGTTGAGTCTGATCTTTGTTCTGTCCTTTGCGTTATCTGCGTTTAGTTTTTAAATCGTGTCGGATTGAGATGTAATGTGAGCCATTTTTCCGCTTCAGAACCAGGGCCCCGTCTTCAACTTCGTCCAACAACAATAATGACAACAGAGATGTTATGACCACTCAGCTAGCCAGCCTGCTTACTGCTCTTAAGGTCACCCTAAACCGTGTCGAGACCCGTATCCACACCGTGGAAAACAATTAAATTGGAGAACACAGCACTCCACCTTTGACTGAAACTGAGAAAAGGCTCAAGGTTTTGGAAGAACAACTGCTGGCCCGTGGTAACAACATCCACCTCGAGAACAATCGAAGGTTCGAACCCGTTGGGGATCAACTACCCGACAACTTTACCTTTGCTGATGTACCCAAATTCAAGGGAGTACAGGACCCACTCAATCACATTATGGCCTTAGTACCTGAAACGAAGTCGCTGTTGAATTTGCTAAACACTATGCCGACAATGTCGAAATCCAGGCTAACACATGTACTCTTGAGGTCCTGACTCAGAATGACAATGAAGGATTCACAGAATTCCTAACCCGTTGGAGGAGGGTAAGCACTCAATTGGTCAGTAAGCCGAGTGAATCAGCTTTGGTAGAGGAATTTGTCAACAATATCCGCCCGGTTTATGGCAACTGTTTGAGATACCAAAACCTCAAAACGTTCCAGGATCTACAAATCATTGGGACCCGCATCGAAGTCGACCTCCGCAAGGGTGTCCTAGCTTAAACCACCGATAGAGGTTATCAGGGATCTACATCAACCAGATCTCGCTCCTATGGTCAAATATACAAAATTGATGAGGTCAACCTCCTCGAGCCAACCACGAAGAGAGTCAAGCGTCCTCAAAGAGTATTCACTAACCTGGGGTCAACTTATGCAAGCGCCCTAAAAAGGCTTATGGACCAAAGGAAACTACAACCAATTGGACCCACTCCGGATCCATCTGAGGCTAAGAAAACCCGTTTCTGGAATCCCAATGCCTACTGCCAATACCACCAAGGGAAAGGTCATGATACAGAAGCCTGCATCAAGCTCAAACACATCATTCAAGACATGGTCGAGAAAGGGGAATTACCTTTGCCTCTACCAACAATACCAAACAACAAGACAAACCCCTTGGGAATCCATGCTATCTCCGATGACGAGCCAACCTTAGATTGCTCACACCTCCTCTTACCAATTGATGACGAGGTGAACGCCTTGGAGAATGCCTCGGACGGGGTATTCGTATTCAGCGTCGCAACCATGCTCGCCTGTTAGAAATTCATTAATCTCATGATATAACATATTCATATATGAATTAATTTATTTAGTCATAAAATAAATTGTTGATCTTATGCATGCAAACTAAATAGGAAGAGATAAGAAAATCGATTTCTCACCATCTAAATTTCGGTCATTTGTGGGCACCAACAAGATCTCCTTCTTGTTAGTTCTTGAGCTTTCCAACAATGGATGAACAAGATTCAAGTTTAGAATCTCTCCCAAAAGCATACACCCAAGGAAACCTCTTAAAGACTAAAATAATATGATCTAGTATTAGGATTAGTCTTACTTAAAATTTTGACACAAAAATATTAATTTGTTGTCCTCCATTTCGGTTAAGAGGAGAAGAGATTAGTGAGTTTTATTTCTCTAGGATTTTCACAAATAGTAGAGAGTTTTTTTTTTTTTTTTTTTTTTTGTCTATATCTTACTTACTCTAGAAATTATAGATTTTTGAATGAATAATTAATTATTAAAGAGAAAACTCCCTTTCTTTTTCTTTTGTTTTTGGCCGAAAAAGGGGCTTGGGTAGGTTGCCCAATATTTTTCATTTTTGCTCTTCACAAGAGACTAGGCATGCAACCCTAGTTATAGGTTTGTTCTTCTAAAGATGTCTAGTCTTGCATGCCTACAACCTAGGGTTATGATTGTGTCTCCATTTAAATATAAACAACACAATATAAACTATATACTCCCACCCTTATTTTCGGTACATGCATAAAATGGAGAATCCATTTTATTTTGTCATTTGTCAAATTGTGACAAATGTGACATGTTACTTAACATGTGAATTTGTAATGTATTTTTAACATATTAAAAATCAACATACTCATAAAATATGTCATTTACAAAATCGACTAGTAATTCGTAATTACTTGTACCAAAACGGTTTATCAAATTATAAATTACAACGTCTTGTATTTATAATAAATTATTCATTCAATTTCAATTCCAAATTGTTTCGTAAACAATAATTTTATCTAAGTAATAAAATAATTCAATTACTTAGACCGTATCTAATGTAATCGAATTACAATGAGACACGTTAATTTTACTCACAAAATCATCCGTCGATTTTAAGCAATTTAATTAACTCGTATCGGCATACGATTAATTAAATAATCAATTAAGAGTACTTCCCTATAGGTATGACCTTAGGGGATCAACTGATCACCACCGTCGAACGACAGTAATGTCAAACTCTAGTCAGCCAATCATTACCGATATGTGTGGACCAGTTGACTATAAAATTATTACATCCCACATGTATTCTAAAAAAGAGATTTAAACCTGTGATCATCATGATCAACAGTTGTGATCGCATTATTGTCGGAGGACAAATATTCCAACAATATCCCACTTGTCCTCGACATGTGTGCGTCACCAATTCTCTTGTCCTATTACTATCTCCCACTCAATGCAAGGTGTCTTTCAGGTCGTACTTTCAAGTGATCATATCGAGAGTGGTTTCCTCGATCTGGAGAATAACAGATTGACCGGAATTATCCACCATGGATACCTTCCGAGCGTGGCCACGCATTTCCAGTTCATTACTCCTCGAGTGGCCCTGAGATATTGTTTTAACCCTGACAAGGGGGTGGACAATTCATATCGCACTTATTCCCTTCGATTAGCCACAACCATCATAACCCAAAATATGCCCATTTGACCCCATTTACGAAGGTCGTAGTAACACAAATCAAAGTTAATCTGAAACTGTGCCACCTTAGGCGAACAGTCTTTAGCCAAAAGATTCGACTCATTAGAATACTATAGTAGCTCTCGCCACGACCAGGCTATATAAATTTTCCAGAACTATATAAGCGGTCATAAGGCCCGACAAAGTGTTCCTAACAGTCTGCCTATGTGATCGACTAGTCATCTCATATGACTCTATGGCATTTGAACTTGCCATCAATCGCATCACAATCTAGTCACTTCGAGACGTCACCTCTAACAAGTGACTATGGGCGAATACCATGTTAATCCGGGTTCACTTTAACGGGGTTCAATGTTGTCTCTACAATCCGTTTGGATGTAACAAAGTATAAAAGGAGTTTTCAGATTTTTTAAATACTCGAACGACAAATGTGATTATCATATGAGTAGTCAATACTTGATTACTACTTCATATCCAATTTAGATCTTGTATGTAGTTGTTCATCTCAATTCAACTGAAATGACATGACTCATCATGTTAAGCCTATGAGAAGGCTTTGGTTAGTAGGTTTTATCAACTTCTTGTACCTTACTCAACCTTACTACATACTAGTTTTCCTTTGTAATGTATACATTTGCATTACAAAACTTTCTGAGTACGTGCCGAGATCCAATCCAGACATAGGCCCTATAGCCTTAGAATAGCTCTCACTGTTTTCACAGTGTGCGGGACTCATCCTTCTTGTACATCCCATGATTGCAAGTGTACTCAATTTCCGTTGTAAATATTTCTCATTGCTCTTTATTGCCTAGAACGATTCTATAAAATCTATTTCTTAAATAACATAGCCACAATGGTATCTTAACCACCCTAATGTGTTTTGATTATGGTTTTGTCGGAAACCATGCGCAATCTCAATTGTCAATTGTCACTTGTGTAACACCCTTACACAAAATTGCATCAAAAACACTTTGCATTACATCCTTAATGCTTCTGCAAGCACTTAAGGGTAATCTTCATGGCTTACTTGGTAACCATTACTTAAATTCGATTTGAAACAATTCATCACACTCAAAGTGTATGAAGTGTTATACATCATTTCCTATTTAATTGATTCGGCGGCGGAAGCAAATAGAATCAATCAAATATGTTCAATTCGATTGAACTAGTCATGAACCTTATCAACATAAGACTCCTTATTTGACATTAATATCATGTGGATTTATCTCCATAAATCCGGATATTAAGATGTATTATTGATGCGTGTCTATAATATAATGTTTTACATCTTTATTTCCACGCATTTTATGTCTATTATATGTAGTTTATTCTACTATTTCCCCTATTTCTGTCTACTCTCGTGTTTTTATGTAATATTGCAGATTATTGCGGAAATGGGTAGAAAATGAACCAAATCTTGACCCCGGAAGCTAAGCTTAGGAAGGACATGAATATTTGACTCGGACTTGAAGTTTAGAATGCATTTCAAGGCCTGAAGATAGCAAAAGCATGGGTGCGTACGAGTTTAACAAGCAAAGAAGCACCTCACGACATTGCAGGCTGCTTCAAATGGATATATCTCGAGTTCCAGAGCAGATACTCGAGTGATTCGAATTGGAGGTGAAATCTTATCCTTTTAGCTTTCCAACGCCGCGTAGAACGCCTGATTTGACCAAGTAACGAAGAAATGGCAGCTGTTTTAAGATCGGTGCGCGCTGTAGAATTCGTCCGAATGCAATTCTGTACAGCGCTGTTGGCCGATCGACTGGTCCAAGTGGTCGATCGACCACCCCACGGGTTCCAGTAGCTACTGTTGGCTGCTACTCAGTCGATCGACCGCCATGCTTAGTCGATCGACCAAGATGCTACTTCAGACGAGAACATAAAGATCGAGAAATAGAAAGCCCAAAGCTATATTAGGTTTAGGGATTTGGTTACGTTAGTTGGCTATATAACGTAACCTGACTAAGAACTTGAGGGGGAGTTTTTCATCAGTTTTAGTTCTATTTCATAATTAGGGTTCTTAAGACTATTGTTCTTCCATTAATAAAGTTCGGTTTGCAGTTGGTTTTTGATCTCTTCTTTACAATTCCTTTACGCGGTATTCTTCTGCTCTTATTTCAGTTTTACTACTTTATTGTCATTCGTAGTATAAGAATTGCTAGAATAGTCTCCCGAAAGCCAATTTATCGTTTTATGCTAAATGTTTATTTCATCGCTTTGATCATGAATTCTTCTGTGTTATTAGTCAATTCTATTGTTATTGATATTCCTAGTATGAGTAGCTAATTCCTTCGTGCTAGGATGTAGGGGATCTATAGCGTAGATGGCGTAGAATTAGGCGACCTGAATTAGGGCATTGGTCGATCGACTGGTTTCTCTGGTCGATCGACTGTGCCAGTTGGTCGATCGACTGCCAATAGTGGTCGATCGATCGACGCGTGTATGATTAGCATCGTTTTTAATCTATTAAGTGCAATATTTGACAATGAGACCGAGAGGGAACTTTGTTAGATGCTTAGTATTGACCAACCCATTAAGATCGAGAGACATGGGAGGGAAATAATTAATGAATTAGAACAACTAAATTGCTAAGATCGAAAGACAGGTAATTTAGGCTTTAAGAATCACTTTTCAGTGCGAGAGCTAGCATTAGTGAGACTTAGGGGCTAGTAGCATAGGCCAAAAGGAGCTACTGGTTAACTTGGACTGAGAGGACTTTTTATTTACCCATCTACACGACTTTATTTCAGACTTACCTAGGATTTTGTGCCATCGCAGCTATAGTGAACCGACCATCTTAGCATTTCTTCTATCATTGTTTACCTTCTTTATTGCATTTATTGCTTATTTAGTTTATGCATTAGACTTAGATTTACCTCAAACCAAAACACCTCTCTTATTTGTTACTTCTAGACTGAAATATCGAACAACTGAAATTCCCTTCCTCCCTGCGGATCGACCCTGACTGCCACTAGCTTCTGTTAGTAGTATTTAGGTTATAAATATTATTTTTGGTACTAAACGACGGTATCAAATTTTGGCGCCGTTCTTGCCGGGGGAGGCGCGCTAGTTTCAAATTTGTTTTTGTTTTAGTCTTTTTCTTTTTGTTTAAGGAACTTCCGTTCCTTAAACCCCTTTTACACTCTTCTTGTAGTTTTCTCTTATCCACAGGTCATCTCATGGATAAAAAGGTAACTCCAACCATGGCGGATCTCGAAGCTATGATGCGAGAGCTTCAGTGTAACACCCCCATACTCCAAGTGCCTTACCAGGACCACTCAGGTATGAAAACATTACCATCTCGGTTACCCGAGGCAATGATAATCAAACAAAAATAAAGAAACAACATTTATTATAAATAGTTTAACGAATAGTTACAATCCATGAAACCAACTAAAAGTGCGATACATTATTCTCAAATGACTGTCTAACTGAAAAGTAAATAAACTAAGGCTACAGCGGAAGACTCCTATCGTCATGTCGTGGCATCCCAGCTATCCCAGTACTCATCTCAATACCTGCTCAATATCTGCTCACCATCCCCGAATGGATCACCGCAGGTTTACAAAACAACACCGGGGTCAGTACTAATCACACAATCAATATAGATAACAATAATAAGATAAACAGGCAGCTGAACTGTCACCCACACACACACACCACCAACTCCCATCATCTCAATACTGACTGTCCACTGGACCAGCCCTGCCAGTGGGGGACCGCAGCCGTTCCCACCTAAGCCCCGCTCATCATACCGAGCGATAACCCTGTCCCATTAATGTGCACATCCCCTTCCGCGGCGGGTTCTGTTAGGTTCATATACCTATTATTAGACTCCTCTAATAATGAACAAATTAACTTGTTAATTAATTTATTCTTTAGATCTAGTGCATGCATAACAAAATAAGATTTATAAGAAAATAATGTCCCTTACATTGTTGATTTCGGTTTTATGGGCACAAGTAAGGTCTCCTACCTTCACTTGTTCTTGAGCTATGATGAGTATTAGGATGATCCTCCAATGACCTCAAGTATAGAAGTCACTCCTCTTGATTGCACCCAAGATTATCCCTTATCCCCACTAAATAATATTTGCTAGATATTTGTTTAGTAGTTTACCTTAAAATTGATTACTAATACTCATATATTACACTAATAATATTAGTAATCTTTATGAACAAATTGAATCAAAACTCATATTTTGATAGAGAGAAAACTATGAACAAGAGAGAGGTATTTGCGTGTTGTGTTTTTGAGAATATGAGAGAGGGAAAAATAAGTACAAAAGCTCTCTCCACCACAAAAGTGGTCCGGCCCCTAAGTCTTAATAAGACCAATTTTTCTTCTCAAAAACTCTCTCACAAATGCTTTATTGATAGTCTCTTATATGGTAGAGTGAGCATGACAAGTGTTGTGGTTGTCATAAGCTTTTTAGACAAAATAGAAGACTTAGGACAAGTGTCCTATGACCTCCAAAAATCGGTGCATATGCACTAATTATGGTCCATTTTTGTCTTATAAAATTTGTCCCACAAATGCTTATAAGTCATATGTTTAATTATCTTACATAATTAAATATTAATTTGATCATACAACAATTATGACACAAATTAATAAACATATATTCACTCAACTTATTGAGTAATATTTTATCATTATATCAACATATAATGGGTCCCATAATAGCTAGTTAGTTAAATTTACAACCTCTTGTAAATGTAAATAACTAATCACCTCTACCATGAAACATTTATAAAACCTCAACATAATTTAGTGAATTAACATATTAATCCACTAAATGTGATCTTATTTAATCACATTAACATAAGATACATATTTCCTCTTATAAAAATAAATTGTTCATTTTTAAGGAATTAATCAACTTGTATCGACATACAATTAATTAACTTTATAGATAAGGGCATCATCCTTTAGGTGTGACCTTAAGGGATCAACTGACCACCACCGTCTCACGACAGTAACGTCAAACTCTAGCAAGCCAATCGTTACCGATTAATGTTGATCAGTTGACTATATAATTGAATCATCCCTTACGTATTCTTTATATGAGATTTAATAATGATATTTAAATCTTGTGATCGCACTATTGTTGAGGACACATTTCCCAACAATCTCCCACTTGTCCTCGACAAGTGTGCGTCACCAATTCTCTTGTCCTATTATAATCTCCCACTCAATGCAAGGTGTCTTGCAGGTCGTACTTACATTTGATCATATCTTGAGTGGTTTTCTCGATCCGGAGATTAACGTCGACCGGATTTATCTATCATAGATACCTTCCGAGCGTGGCCACGCATTTCCAGTTAACTACTCCTCGAGTGGCCTTGAGATTTCAAACAACCCTGACAAGGGGTGGACAATTCCTATCGCCCTATTCCCTTCGTTCAGCCACAGTCCATCATAACCCAAAATATACCCAGTTTGACCTCATTTACGAAATCGTAGAGTATAAATCAAAGCTAATCAGAAGCTGTGCGAACTTGGGCGAATAGGCTCTAGTCAAAAGAATCGACTCATAAGAATACCATAGTAGCTCTTGCCACGACCAGGCTTTATGAATTACCAGAACTCTATAAGCGGTCACTGCCCGACAGATTGTCCCATACAGTCTGCCTATGTGATCGACTAGTCATCCCATATGACTCTATGGAACTTGAACTTGCCATCAATCGCATCACACTCTAGTCACTTCGAGACGTCACCTCATATAAGTAACTAGGGGCGAATACCATGTCAATCCAGTTCACTTTAATGAGGTTCAATTTGTCTCTACAACCCATTCGGATACGACAAGGTAGCGGGTGAGTTTAATAAAACTCAAACGATAAATGTGATTATCACATATGAATAGTCAATACACTATTACTACTTCATATTCTTTAATCTCTAGTGTATTAAAACACTAGTTAAAATGCAATACAAGCTTGGCAAGTGGATATACCCGATATCCATATATTCCAACTTTATTAATTGCTATTTCCTTCCATTCAATGTCATCTCTAATGATATGAATTTCTCTAAGTATATGTCTAGACTTCATACTAGACCCGAGCTCTTTAACTTGAAAGAAGCTCCCACTGTTATCGCATAACATGTGATAAAGTCATTTGTAGAGGGATTCACCCTTAATCCCTACGTTGACCATTTTATCACAACTTACTTAGATTCCTTTTGTAGAATTTGCAATGTGCGAAACTAAAACACATTTCTTAGTTTCTTACTCCTTTGTCAATAACATTAGCTTAGGATTTCATCAAATCCTTTCAAGCTTGGAAACTAAAGTTTGTGCAACCCTTCAACACCTTAACTTAGTTTATCATCCAAACATGTGTACAATTCATCAATTGTACTTTAAGGCTTTCACAAGCCCATCTTATGAATTAACTTATTATTGACTCATAATGTACCTAGCAAATGGTACATCACAGCAGGTGCGTCTGTTGGCATACATAATCGTTCTAATAGCGGAAACATTAGCAATCGATTTCATGTAATCAACAACTTAATGGGTTCAGTGAACGACTATGATTCCATCATAGTAATTTCACTTTCATCATCATGAATAAGCCACTCAACTTTGTTGATGTTAAACAGATACGAAAGAACTTATCTTCATAAGACTCTCAACTCTATGCCAATTTACTCTCACATGGATTCAAAATCTAGAATACTTTGCATCCCTTTCCAAGTCTTCCAATTACTCTTACCAGAAGAGAGCATTGGTATATTATTCTCAATAAGTAATATGTTATCAACATATAAGACATGGAGAAACAATTCTAGCTCCCACTTAACTTCATGTATATCATGATTCTTCAATCATGTGAATGAAACAATTCACTATAATCACATGAATGAAAAGTATAATCCTTTAATGCTTGCTTAAGACCATCTTGTGATCACTAAAGATAGCTATGCATAATATGTTAGGATTCTTAGATCTTCATCTAAGATTTTGTGTTTCAAACACTTCCTTCTCTAAATTCCCATTTTAGAAAAGCGAATTTTTATTTGCCATTTATCAATGAAATGTGGCAATTCCTAACACAATTTATCTTGATCAATATCTTCATATAAATCTTATGCATTTGAGTACTCTAAAGCTCTATTTATCTCTAAAGAGACCCTCACTTTGAAGTAAATCTACTCATGAGCAACAATTTTCGGATTGTAATGCTTCGGCTCGTATGTAACAAGGTCATGATACTATTACTTTCACAAAGTAATATATTTTTTTTTTTTAAACAATAAGACATGTGCGATGGACTCCCACTGAACTATGGTCTCATACTATCTTCATAGATAATAGTTCAATACCAACTCCCACTCTATTAATTCAATTACTTTCACAAAGTAACATTTCAACTATAAGAGGTGTTTGTGACGATACAATCTTCTCCCACTCTATCTCTCAGAAATACATCTATCTTCTTGAGAGATAGTTTTGTGAGACACAAACATATATATTTTAACGGAGTTTAGCTTTCAAAAGGTCATCCTAATATGGTAGCTTGATAATATACGAGTCTTATCCATGTCATCTGTTTGATAGACTCTCTATTCTAGGTATCTCATGGTTGACCATCCAATTAGAATTACTTGTCCGTTTTGGATTGCAAATTCCCAAAATTGAGTTCATCAACTCAAACCGACTCATATTAGTTTGATCTTATGGGTAGTGACGCTAGGTCATAATCCATCTTTAATAAATCAAATTTATTACTTAGATCTTTGCCACTACGATTGGGTCGTAATGCTTAGAACTTTATTCAATTGGTTCTCCACGTCATTTAAGAAACTTCTCAAATCTCTCAAATGTTTCACTTTTTATTTGATTAAGTAAATATACCCTTATCTACTTGAATCACTGGTAAAAGTGACGAAGTAATCATAAATTCCCCTTGCGGTGATGTTTATTAGAACACATACATCGGCATGTATTAGTCTCAACAAATCACTTGCTTGTGTCCCTTTACCACTAAAGGAAGTACAAATTATATTGCGAAGGAGACAAGATTCGCATATTCCATATGATTGAAAATCAAATGGTCTAATAATTCTAGTCGACACTAGCATTTTAATGCGTTTTTCATTTACGTAACCTAATTGAAAAATCAAATGTACAAATCATTTGGATTACTTGTTATGAGTCTTTTGGTGCGTATTATGTAGATATCTTTACTTGAGTTGGAACTGTCTAAAACTTGTGTATCATAAAGATAAGTAACATGGCTCACATCCATGTCTATTTTCAATAAAATACAACAATTGTCTTTGAGGACAAAATATAGATCCTTTCATGTCTCACAAGGAAATAATGTTTTAGACTAAGTGGGAACATAATAACAATTATGTAAATCATAACTCAAAGCTATTAGCAAAAACAAGTATATAAATTTCTCTTGAAGTGGCGGCTACCCGAGCTCCATTTCGTTGTCGGAGATTCATATCACTCTTGTTCAGCTTTTCCACATTTCCAAGTCCCACTTGGAGTAACAAGCCCAACTTTGATATCTTCTAAATACTTGGGGCAATTTCGCTTCCAATGGCCCATGACATTACAATAATGACATTCCTCATAGGATTTGGCACCCTTCTTGGTCTTGGTCTTGGTAGTCCCACTATCCATTTCCAATTTATAATTAGGTTTGGGTTTCTCGCCCATTTTTGCCTTCCCTTTATTAATACCAAAACTCCTTTCATTTGCAAGGACACTCTTGCTAGAACTCCCACTCAATTTGATATTCCTCATTGTTTCTTCAAACAAGGATTCCTTAGGCTTTGTAAGATTTTCTTCACAAGAATTTCTTTTCAAGGTGGTGGGCAATAATATTGGAGTGGGTGGAGTGGAGGTGGTAAAGAAGCAAAAATTTCCATCCTGACCAATGCCAATGCGTAATTCTCTAATCGTTTCATTGTCATAATCGGAGCATTTGTCATCGTATGATTGGAGCCATGTTTCAACGGTGATCGGTGTAGGAGTATTAGATGAATTCATTGCGTATAATTAACTACAAAAACGGAAATGAAGGAAATAATTATCATTTATCGTTTTAATAATACTCGTAAATTTAACTACAAGCATTGCATTTATATAGTGACCTCCACCCAACTACATAAATGATTCCGAGATCCAAGTTCATATCAACTCGGGCACGGTGAGCCGATTCATCCCTTACTAATATAACTCGGTGGATTAACTTTTTAATCGATTCTACTTTTAGAACTCTCGGTCGATAAAAATTACTCTAATTCTCATCTTTAGCCCGGAACACATGCGACTACGGTCAACAATACTTCCGTTGAGCTCAATCCAAATTTCGATGTAATAACCTTTTATTACCCCACTTCGCCAACGTGACAAGGTTTGTATTACGGTGAAGCCGGATTAACTCCCTCATGAAATTGGTACTTCATGGGTTTCTACTATTTGGTAAGGCTTTATCTCAATTATTATATGTGAGAGGTCTTGTCAATTTATTATCTATCACGTTTTAAGTGAACTAAAGCGGTGAACTACGATAATTATAATTGACACGGTCGATGACTCGATATGATATGCATGTGTTGTTATGGAGATTTGGCAATGCATGCAACATATTAAAAGAAATGCAAAGCAATAAATAAAATTCCTAGTATGGCCTTCCTAAAAATAGAAAATCAAATAATCTATTACATATTCGGAAACCAACTTCTTTGGTCCCTTGATTCTTCAAATGGCACGCCTCCCAAGACACCGTCTTTGTCGGATCACCTTTCCGAATGGCACCGTCTTTGAAGATGCTCCATGATTACAAATAATAATAAAAATACAAAGCTATTCCTATTATACATTTGTAAAATGGAAAAACTAATAAAAATAAAATAAAAGTGATGCGAGATCACATTAAATTACAACCGAATCAATATTCCCTTTCATTACGGGTAATATTGATAAAAACTAAGGCCATACTAAGATAAAATTACATAATTCAAAATTATATAAATAAAAGACATTCAACAATTGAAATATGCAGCATTATAATATGTATCTATCATGCCAAATGATGTACCAAATCGCCCTATTTAACTTACGTCGTACATATAACCCGGTTTCATGGAAATGCGTGATAATAACCTTTTAAAATCACTAATTAACACTTAAATCACATCTAAGCTCAAGTTAATTATCCTAACACATTTTAGGACTCAAAAATCAGTCATCACTAAATTTTTGACAATAATTCAACTTGATTTAATTTTATGCTCATTTTTGACCTTAAAATCATTATTTATATGAAATAAATCCAAATTAAATCATAAAAGTTTCAAAATTTGAATTTTAAATTTTTGAACATTCTGGAATAAATCCATGACACTCATAATATCAAAAAACATGGTTAAAATTTCCGAATTAATTTTGAGAAAATATAGTTGCATTTTATCGGTTTTATCTCATAAAATACATAAAGTATCCGAAAATTAAACCAATAATTTTTACAACTTTAGATCTGATTAGTGGGATATTTATGAAACTTAAAATAATTTTCTCAAGCCATGCAATATGTTTTAGCTAATTTTTGCTAAAATAGTCACTATTTATGCCATTTTTACTCAAAAATCCATAAATCATGCTAAAGAAGATATTTAAATCTAGAAATTTACATACTCTCTGTAAATCTTGCATGTGATATCATATTAAAAGATCATGGCTTAATTCGAAATTTAACTAATTTTAACCATTTTACCTCTTTTAATCCATTTTTATCTCATAAAAATCATAAATCATGCAAAATTAATCAAATTAACTCGTCCTTTTACATACAACTTGTAAAATATGCATGTGAGGTCATATAAATTTGCCAAGGTCAGAAACGAAATTTAACTATTTTTAGCATTTTAATTCCCATTTTAGTCATAAAAATGTAATAAAATGACCAAAAATCCTTAAAATGAGCAATAAATTTCCATGAATCATAAAAATGACCTAAAAACACTTTAGGACCAGAATATATAACATGCAGGGTGATTTCGTGGCTTATACTTATAAATCACAAATTTTTAGTTTTATATGTTAACCTTTTAACTCGGAAAAACAATAACCGATTATGCATGCAACATCCTTATGCTCTGATACCACTTGTTAGGTTCATATACCTATTATTAGACTTCTCTAATAATGAACAAATTAACTTGTTAATTAATTTATTCTTTAGATCTAGTGCATGCATAACAAAATAAGATTTATAAGAAAACAATGTCCCTTACATTGTTGATTTCGGTTTTATGGGCACAAGTAAGGTCTCCTACCTTCACTTGTTCTTGAGCTATGATGAATATTAGGATGATCCTCCAAAGACCTCAAGTATAGAAGTCACTCCTCTTGATTGCACCCAAGATTATCCCTTATCCCCACTAAATAATATTTGCTAGATATTTGTTTAGTAGTTTACCTTAAAATTGATTACTAATACTCATATATTACACTAATAATATTAGTAATCTTTATGAACAAATTGAATCAAAACTCATATTTTGATAGAGAGAAAACTATGAACAAGAGAGAGGTATTTGCATGTTGTGTTTTTGAGAATATGAAAGAGGGAAAAATAAGCACAAAAGCTCTCTCCACCACAAAAGTGGTCCGGCCCCTATGTCTTAATAAGACCAATTTTTCTTCTCAAAAACTCTCTCACAAATGCTTTATTGATAGTCTCTTATATGGTAGAGTGAGCATGACAAGTGTTGTGGTTGTCATAAGCTTTTTAGACAAAATAGAAGACTTAGGACAAGTGTCCTATGACCTCCAAAAATCGGTGCATATGCACTAATTATGGTCCATTTTTATCTTATAAAATTTGTCCCACAAATGCTTATAAGTCATATGTTTAATTATCTTACATAATTAAATATTAATTTGATCATACAACAATTATGACACAAATTAATAAACATATATTCACTCAACTTATTGAGTAATATTTTATCATTATATCAACATATAATGGGTCCCATAATAGCTAGTTAGTTAAATTTACAACCTCTTGTAAATGTAAATAACTAATCACCTCTACCTTGAAACATTTATAAAACCTCAACATAATTTAGTGAATTAACATATTAATCCACTAAATGTGATCTTATTTAATCACATTAACATAAGATACATATTTCCTCTTATAAAAATAAATTGTTCATTTTTAAGGAATTAATCAACTTGTATCGACATACAATTAATTAACTTTATAGATAAGGGCATCATCCTTTAGGTGTGACCTTAAGGGATCAACTGACCACCACCGTCTCACGACAGTAACGTCAAACTCTAGCAAGCCAATCGTTACCGATTAATGTTGATCAGTTGACTATATAATTGAATCATCCCTTACGTATTCTTTATATGAGATTTAATAATGATATTTAAATCTTGTGATCGCACTATTGTTGAGGACACATTTCCCAACAGGTTCCACGAAGGGCGAAACTAGGGCGTGAAGTCACTCTCGCAAGTGACCCCACTCAGCCGAGAACGCATCTCGAGAACCAATCAAGAACAATCACAACCACAAACACAGTATAATCATCATATCAAACAACTAAATACATCACATCACCAATATCCCATTATGGGACTAATACTGAGTAGGAAATCCTACCTGGAAAGCACAACAAGCAGACGGTATCTACAGCTGTATCAAAACGCCTCTTCTACGAATCCTCCTCCTATCACATAACACATAAGGACTACACATCACATACTACACACCAAAACCCCCAATTCCTAAATTAGGGTTTAACCAATCTTAACAAAGCATTATAAAAATTATGTTAAAAGCTTACCCTCGACGCAAGGAACTCAACAATACGAATTACGACACGAACTGACCGTCTGAACTCCGGGAATTGCTAAGAATGCGATTAGGAAGATGAACTGACTGCTTTCTCTCTTAAACAGGGTTTTAGGTTTTGCAAAAGTGATTTAAAACAATGACGATTATGTTTAAATACCTTAATCGCATAATTAACAAAACCCGAGAAAACTCCCCGTAAAACCGGACACTCGATCGAGTACCCCCTTACTCGATCGAGTACCCCAGCTACTCGATCGAGTACCCCACAGGTGAGAAACTATTTTATTTCGCAACTTACCCTTACTCGACAGAGTAAGGGCTACTCGATAGAGTACCCCAAGACATATAAATACGGAGTATTACAGTCTTCCCTCCTTAAAATGAACTTCGTCCCCGAAGTTCAAACCACTACTAAACAAAGGTACTCCCCTAACATTCCCGACTCAGCAACCGAACAGAAAACATGATACTAACCCAACTTATCCCGACAAACATCCCGACACAACATATAAAAGGTGTATAAAACTCTTAAAAACTCTCGCGATCATCTCCTACCCCCCTAAAAGAAACAAGGTTACGTCCCCGTAACCATACATACCTGATCAAAAAGGAAAGGGTAACGCTCTTTCATGATATCCTCTGCCTCCCATGTAGCTTCCTCAGTCTCGTGGTTAGACCAAAGGATCTTAAGCAAAACTGTCTCACCACTCCTAGTCTTCCTAACCTTTCGGTCTAGAATCTGCTTAGGCACTTCCAGATATGATAAAGACTCATCTAGCTCTAAGTTCTCTGCCTCCAACACATGTGACGGGTCACTCACATACTTCCGCAGCTGCGATACATGAAACACATTATGCACTCTCTCCAACGCAGCTGGTAAAGCCAAACGATAAGCAACTTCCCCAACTCGCTCTAAGATATCATAAGGCCCTATAAACTTCTGACTTAACTTGCCTTTCTTCCCAAATCTCATAACTCCACGCATCGGAGACATTTTCAGAAGAACCTTGTCCCCAACTTGAAACTCTATGTCCCGACGATGTAGATCTCGCATAACTCTTTTTGTCGATCCCCGGGCTGCTCTCATCCGTTCCCCGATCATCTTAACTGTTCCACCATCTCATGCACCATCTCTGGTCCTAAAACCATTGCCTCAAAGACTATCGTCCCAACAGATTGGACTCCTACATCTCCTCCCATACAAAGCCTCAAACGGTGCCATACCAATACCTTTGGTGTGATATTTGTTGTTGTAAGAAAACTCTATCAAGTCCAACCCTCGCTCCCGCCTACCACCAAAATCCATCACACAAGCTCGCAACATATCCTCAAGAGTCTTGATTGTTCTCTCAGTCTGCCCGTCTGTCGCAGGATGAAATGTTGTACTCATCTTCAAAGTTGTTCCCAACGATTCCTGCAACTCCTTCCAAAACCTCGATATAAACCTCGCATCTCTGTCAGACACTATGTCCTTAGGGACTCCATGTAACTTAAGCACGTTCTTTCAATAGGCCATAGCCAATTGTGCCTTAGTCCATGTATCTTTCATTGGAACAAAGTGAGCTGACTTGGTCAGACGATCCACTATCACCCAAATCATGTTGTTACCTTGTTGACTCTTAGGTAAACCCACAATGAAATCTATGGAAAT
This sequence comes from Silene latifolia, assembly GCF_048544455.1. Taxonomy (NCBI): domain Eukaryota; kingdom Viridiplantae; phylum Streptophyta; class Magnoliopsida; order Caryophyllales; family Caryophyllaceae; genus Silene; species Silene latifolia. The sequence goes on from NC_133536.1 coordinate 57,452,378, forward strand.
GGATTCCCACTTCCACTCAGGCACCTCTAAAGACTGAATCTTACCTTGTGGTCTTCTCTGTTCCCCTTTAACTCTCTGGCATGTCAAACAATGGGACACAAACTCAGCTGTCTCTTTCTTCATCCCAGGCCACCAAAACGTTTTCTTTAAATCCTTGTATAGCTTGTCTCCACCTGGATGAACTGAATATGGTGTGCAATGCGCCTCTGTCATGATCGTCTTTTTCAACTCCTCATCATTAGGAACACACCACCTACCATCAAATCTCAAGCTACCATCTTTATGAATAGAAAACCGGGACACTGTCCCTTTCTCTACTCCAGCTCTCCACTCAACTATCTTAGGATCCAAAGCCTGTTTACCTCGAATATCATCATAAAACTCAAGTTGTACTGTCATATCACCCATGGCATCTCCTTTCTGCATCTTATGTATCCCAAAGCTCGCTACCTCATCCCTCAGCCTCATCAAAGATAGAGCTGTACACAAAGAATGTACACTCTTCCTACTCAAAGCATCAGCTACAACGTTGGCCTTCCCTTCATGGTAGATAATTTCCATGTCATAATGGCCAATCAGCTCTATCCACCTCCTCTGTCTCATGTTCAACTCCTTCTGCGTGAAGATGTACTTAAGACTCTTGTGATCAGAAAATACCTTAAAGATTGCTCCATAAAGGTAATGTCTCCAAATCTTGAGAGCAAACACCACTGCACCCAACTCCAGATCATGGGTAGGGTAGTTCTCCTCATAAGGCTTCAACTGCCTAGAAGCATAGGCAATCACTTTGCCATTCTGCATCAACACACATCCCAGCCCATTCTTCGAGGCATCTGTATAAACCTCAAAATTCTCGCTCCCTTCAGGCAATGCTAAGACAGGAGCTGTGGTCAAACGCTCCTTTAATGTTTGGAACGCCGTCTCACAACTCTCATCCCAACGAAACCTGTTCTCTTTCCTCATCAACGCTGTCATCGGTCTAGCTATCTTGGAGAAATCTTTCACGAACCGTCTGTAGTATCCAGCTAAACCCAAGAAACTCCTAACCTCAGGAACATTCTTAGGTGCTTCCCACTTTGTCACCGCCTCAATCTTCGCGGATCCACAGCTACCCCATCTTTAGAGATTACATGCCCCTTAAAAGCAACTTTCTCTAACGAGAACTCACACTTGACAGCTTAGCATACAACTCATGATCCCTCAAAGTCTGCAACACGATCCTCAGATGCTCCTCATGCTCCTCCTTAGTCTTAGAGTAGACCAAGATATCATCGATAAACACTACTACAAACTGGTCCAAGAACTGTCTGAAGATTCTATTCATTAAATCTATAAACACTGCCGGCGCATTAGACAACCCAAATGGCATCACCACATACTCATAATGGCCATACCTTGACGTGAAAGCTGTCTTTGGTATATCCATCTCTCTAATCTTCACCTGATGGTACCCCGACCTCAAATCAATCTTAGAAAAGACTGTTGCACCGCTCAACTGATCAAACAGGTCATCTATCCTTGGCAAAGGATACTTGTTCTTTATCGTCACACGGTTCAGCTCCCTGTAATCTATGCGTAGCCTCAAACTCCCATCTTTCTTCTTCACAAAAAGAACTGGTGCTCCCCAAGGCGATACACTTGGTCTAATGTATCCCTTCTCTATCAGATCATCCAACTGCTTCCTAAGCTCCTCCATCTCCTTAGGACCCATACGGTACGGTGCCTTAGAGATTGGCCCCGTCCCTGGCTTCAACTCTACGGTGAAATCTATCTCTCTCTTCGGTGGCAACCCCGGAATCTCCTCTGGAAAAACATCTGCAAACTCTCCCACCACTGTATCTCATCAACTGTCGGACTCTCTATCCGGTCATCTCTCACATGACACAAGATCAACGGGCATCCCTTCCTCAGATAAGACTTCAAGGTGACAGCTGCAATCAACTTAACTTTGGGTTTGACTAGAAACCCACGATAAGACACACTAACACCCTTTGGACCTCGTAAGGATACTTTCTTTTGATGACAGTCTATCTTAGCTTTATACTTTCCTAACCAATCCATCCCAACTATCATCTCAAAACCATTAAAAGGGAACTCTAGCAAGTCTACAGGGAAATCAACTTGCCCAACTATCAAAGATACATCCCTAAACAACCTCCCACACGATACAGACTCACCCGAAGGTATGAAAACTTGCTCACTAACAGATTCATATACTCTCAAACCCAACTGTTTGACATGACTCGAAGACACAAACGACTGAGAAGCCCCCGAATTAAACAAAACAAACGTAGGAATACCATTAACAAGGAATGTACCGGTGATAACGTGCGCATCTTCCTCAGCTGCCTTCTTCTCCATCATGAATAACTTGCAACTGGTCTTCTGCCCACCTTCCTGGACAGTACTGGCTGATGCGGTCGGCTTAGCACCCGACCCTTGATTGTTGTTGTTGTTCGTCGGTGTCTTCTGATAAGAATTACCGCCGTTGCGGTTGCCTCCACTCTGGTAACTCTGACTTCCCCGGTTTGGCCATGATCCAGCCGGCCTGTTGCTCGCGAAGCTCTGTGCAGGTCTCTGAAAAGATCCCGGTGCACTCGTGCACTCATGTCTCTTGTGGCCTACACCACCACAACCAAATCAGGTCACTCCCCAACTATTACTCACACTCCCACGGCCACGCCCAAAGGAAGCCCCAGCACTAAACCCAGACCCAGCAGAAAATCCCTTAGACTGATTGTGGTTGCCTTTCTTGTGATTAGATTGGCCACCACCCTCGCTCTCAGACTTCCTCTTTTCACCACCAGACCTCTCCTGAGCCATCTCCACCAGCCTCTCCGCTCTCCCAGCCCTCTCATAGGCTTCCTTAACATCAGTAAGGATCCCTACGGGTAACTTATCCATAATTGTGGTAGTCAACCCTCTTTCAAACCTCAATGCCAGGTTCTCCTCACTAAAACCCATATCCTCAGCATACCTGGACTTCTCATTGAACTGTCTGTAGTACTCAGCTACCGACATCTCAACGGTCATCTTAAACTTATCAAACTCTTCCCTCAACTTACTCCTTACATGCTCCGGTACGAACTCCTTCCTCACAGCCCTACGAAACTTCTCCCAAGGTATAGCAGGTAAGCCTTGGTTGGTGTATATCTCCTTAGCACTCATCTTCACTGAATCCCACCACTTGCCTGCTGCCTCCCTCAGATAGAACGCAGCCTGTTCCACCCTCATCTCATCAGGACAATGAACCAAGTCTAAGATGTTCTCCATCTCTCTCAGCCAACTATCAAGAAGGTTAGGTTCCCCAACCCCCTTGTATTCCTTCGGGTTAAACCTCGCAATGTAGAGGCTGATTTTAGAATGATCAGCCTCCTTCTCCTCACTCTTATCCTTGTCCTCATTCACTCTCTTCAGGGTCTCAGTAAGAGCATCCTGGTGCTCTAACATCTTAACGATGTCATCCACGGTCATAAGCTCAGCTCTCGCGTACAAAGCAGTTCTCTTGGGCGGCATCTTGAAACCATACATATATAAGAAAAGGGGTAGACATAAACACACGTACTAAACTTCAAAACACGAAAACACGATGCCCAGAACCCACTCGATCGAGCTCCCAAACACACTCGATCGAGTAACGGGCTACTCGATCGAGTGCCCCACGTACTCGATCGAGTGCCCAAACTCCAGAACCAAACAGACCTTTTGATCTCTTTCCTACTCGATCGAGTATCTAGGCTACTCGATCGAGTGGCCCCCTACTCGATCGAGTACCCCTAGTTACTCGATCGAGTGCCCCAAAACACGATTCTGGACTCAAAATCGCCAAAAACCCACCCGATCGAGTCAGCCCCACTCGATCGAGTAACCCTAATTCGTAAGAGCTACCCGCATATTACGTCATATGCTAACTTTATAAATCACATATTATATCATAACAATCATGCTATTAATTGCCACATTGTAAAACATTCAACATGCGATCATTTCATCAATAGTTTCTATATATATCATCACTTTTCTTTCACCTCCTCAACTTCCAATTCGAACATCCAACAATCACACATTCCGTCACATTTGTAAACAAGTCAACCAAACACACATACGACTCGACAAACACTTCCCCATGTGACCGGTTCAAAGTTGTAGGGCGACCCCCGCGACTTTAGGACGTCTCCCAAGCCTTTGCACTAGCTCCTACAACTTTTAATTGACTCCCTATGTTCATTAAGTTAATTAGTTACAGGTTTCAGGATCGCCGCTCTGATACCATTTGTAACACCCCCATACTCCAAGTGCCTTACCAGGACCACTCAGGTATGAAGACATTACCATCTCGGTTACCCGAGGCAATGATAATCAAACAACAATAAAGAAACAACATTTATTATAAATAGTTTAACGAATAGTTACAATCCATGAAACCAACTAAAAGTGCGATACATTATTCTCAAATGACTGTCTAACTGAAAAGTAAATAAACTAAGGCTACAGCGGAAGACTCCTATCGTCATGTCGTGGCATCTCGGCTATCCCAAGACTCATCTCAATACTGCTCAATATCTCGCTCACCATCCCCGAATGGATCACCGCAGTTTACAAAACAACACCGGGTCGTACTAATCACACAATCAATATAGATAACAATAATAAGATAAACAGACAGCTGAACGTCACCCACACACACACACCACCAACTCCCATCATCTCAATACCGATCGTCCACCTTTGGAGCCCGCCCGATGGGGGACCGCAGCTGTTCCCACCTAAGCCCCGCTCATCATACCGAGCGATAACCCTGTCCCATTAATGTGCACATCCCCTTCCGCGGCGGGTTCCACGAAGGGCGAAACTAGGGCGTGAAGTCACTCCCGCAAGTGACCCCACTCAGCCGAGAACGCATCTCGAGAACCAATCAAGAACAATCACAACCACAAACACAGTATAATCATCATATCAAACAACTAAATACATCACATCACCAATATCCCATTATGGGATTAATACTGAGTAGGAAATCCTACCTGGAAAGCACAACAAGCAGACGGTATCTACAGCTGTATCAAAACGCCTCTTCTACGAATCCTCCTCCTATCACATAACACATAAGGACTACACATCACATACTACACACCAAAACCCCCAATTCCTAAATTAGGGTTTAACCAATCTTAACAAAGCATTATAAAAATTATGTTAAAAGCTTACCCTCGACGCAAGGAACTCAACGATACGAATTACGACAAGAACTGACCGTCTGAACTCCGGGAATTGCTAAGAATGCGATTAGGAGGATGAACTGACTGCTTTCTCTCTTAAACAGGGTTTTAGGTTTTGCAAAAGTGATTTAAAACAATGACGATTATGTTTAAATACCTTAATCGCATAATTAACAAAACCCGAGAAAACTCCCCGTAAAACCGGACACTCGATCGAGTACCCAAGGTACTCGATCGAGTACTTCCTTACTCGATCGAGTACCCCAGCTACTCGATCGAGTACCCAACAGGTCAGAAACTATTTTATTTCGCAACTTACCCGTACTCGACAGAGTAAGGGCTACTCGATAGAGTACCCCAAGACATATAAATACGGAGTATTACATTCAGGCCAACATTGCCAAACATAGTGAAGAGTACGCAACAATGTTCAAATCAACTCAATCCCGAATGGCCAACCCTTCTTCTCTTCAACACATGGAGACCGTGCAGGGTATGCACGTCCGTAGTGGGTCAACTCCTGAAGGGCCTGCTATGAAAAGGGCAAGCCCGGAATTTAATGAAGATGAATCAGGAAGCGAAGAGGTGAATCGTCGAAAGAAGAATATTAATGCTTCTCTTCCTAACAGTCAAAAGCTTTTGGAACCCAGCTCCCATGGTCGTTCGACCCCGCCCACTGTTGATATTGTTGATAATCCGACCCGAATTATTGACGGTTCATTTATTTTGAGAGCCATGAAGTTTTTTTCAGGTGATGATAAGGACAAAGTCCTTAATTCAAAAGATGTGTCTGAAAAGCAGGAAGAAAAGGCGTCTGTAAACAGTACCAGGACCAGTCGATCGACCTATCATCATGGTCGATCGACCAGTCCCCGATCTTCCAGTACCTGTTATACCTGAAGAACTCAGTCGATCGACTGACCAACCTAGTCGATCGACTGAGGAAGCTGCTGAAAGTGCACAATTCCGTCCTCCAGTACCCAAGTCTATGGTGGAGATGCTTAAACTCCAAATACAAGAAGAGGCTGAACAGAGAGAAGCTTCTTTCAAAAGACTTGAGCTTCTCTTGGCTCAAGTAGCTGCCAAGCAAGATGCCAATACATACGACTCAGAGATTGATGATGTTGTTGACGATGAAGTATTTCTTGAATACTTCAATGCTGGCGCACAAGAAAAGTTTGATCGAACAGACAGCAAGACTGTTCGATCGTGCACAACTGAGGAAGACGACTTTAATCGAACAGGTGTTGTGACTGTTCGATCGAGTAATGTGCTAGAGGAGAATACTCGATCGAGTATAGTGACCACGGAGAGCAATGTTACTGCTAACGATATGAAGGACGACGATGTGTATGGTGAGTCCCCTTTATGGAAGGCCGAGTTGGATGCCTTGGAGGCCGCAATTTATGGGACAGAGCCTATGCAGACGGATCTCTTTTCCATTAATGATGATGATTCGTCACTTGTGACTCCCGTAACGACAATGATCGGTAATTGCAGATCAAGCTTGTCCGACTAGCTCCTTCTCTTTAGCTACTTCTGTTAAGAGTTCTTTTATTCCTCCCGTTAAATTATACTCTTTGTTGATTTAACGCCTCCTGACTTGGGAGCAAATTGGAGGAATATCGTTATGTCTCTTCTTGTACAGGCTTCGACAAGTTTGTAGACCCGGGAGGAGGATCTGAAGACTCCTTCCCAAATAAGAAGAAGACACGGGAAAGGGCTATTAGAGACCCGGTCAATGGGGTACCAAGTCGTTGTACTTCCAAAGCTGTGTTATGGAGGCCGGACTTGAAGCTAATTACAGCTGTTGAAGCCACTGCGTTCAGTCAGAAGCCTAGTAATGGGCCAGTGATTTGTTCTCTTTGATGATCGAAAAGTGTGTCGAGCTGGGACCGTCTAATCTAGCGCTACCGGGAGGCAACCCGGAGTTTAAACATTTTGTTTGATTTGGTTTTGAAACTTTTAGTTTTTTTGTTTTGTGTGCTTTAATAATTAGCTCGAGTTAGTCAGTTACTTTGGGTTTTTGCGCAATTTTGGGCGCGTTTTTATGTGCATTTACAGGTTATTAGACCAAGTTAACTCAATTCATTGAGTTAATTCGTGAGCAGGAACTGTTCACGTCAAGTAATATGGTCGATCGACTGATTAGAGTGGTCGATCGACTGATTCGCGCAGCACAAGAGCTACTGTCCCAGGTAACTTGGTCGATCGACTGGTTAGAGCGGTCGATCGACCCCTGTAGCTGCTATACCTTGTTCTTTTAAGTCTTCGCACGTAATTTACCGTTCCAATTTTGTTTTCTCGGATAATGCGCGGTATGTTTTGTTTCTTTTCAGGTACCTATGGTAGCACTGCTGGCTACTGAAACCTCCTAGCTCACGCTGGTTTGGGGAGGTTTCCTTTTGCGCTTAAAAGCTTGTAAGTTTCCGAGTCCCAATTTCATGTCTTATTTAGTTTCTTATCGCAAAATCCCAATTTCCTTTGCTTATTTATACATTTGATTTCGCACAAAAGGGACATTGTGTGATTTGGTTTGGGGAAGGGTTTTGCGTCGCATTTGCATTGTTTTTATTGCATTTCAGTTACACGTTTACATTTTTGTCTTGCATTGTTGTTTATTTTCTCCTATATATACAGAAAATCCAAAAAATTCAAAAATTTCAAAAATTCAAAAATACCACGTTTAATTTTGCATTTTAGGTTGAGTCAGATTGGAGTATTTCATTACTGATAGTTGTCATTTGCTTAAACCCTGCATTTTATCACATCTTTTAGCAAAAGTTTTTGCAAAATCTCGAATTTCGTTTCAAAATTTGTTGAACAATTAGACTTGACTTGAAATTTTGGCAAACTACAAAACTTTCTGAGGAATTAGAGCCTTATAAACTGGTGTCATTCATGACCAGTTTCATTTAGGTTTGTGAGTAGTTACTCCCTGCATATCGTGTAACATCAATTTGCACAAGTATGAAATTTAATTTCTTTTTGCCTGCATACATTCGGGTTAGTGGTTGGTATTGCATGTTTGGAGAATGCTTGCGAAAGTCCCTTTTATTCATTTTACCCATTAGCTTCACATTAGCCAAAAATTGTCAGTTGACCCTTTAGCTACAATCCATAAACTAAGCCTACCCTTTGCTGAGCTAGTTTAGTAGTTTTAGTGGTATTCGTTGTATTGTATCAATTTTGGCTCGATTTTCACTCTATGAAGTTGGTAATGAATGAAGGAGAAAAAAAAATGAAAAAAAATGAAAAAAAAATTGAAAAAAAAGTGACTGCCGAAAGAGAAAAAAAAAACGAAAAAAAAAAAAAGAAAACAAAAGAAAAAGAAACGGCAAAGAAAGAAGAAGAGAAAAAAAAAATTGAGTTATTTGACTCCTATGTTGCGATTTGTATTCTATGAGGAGTATTGAGTTTGGATTAGTGAAGTGTTTGCCTAATTCATTAAGGCATTTGAGCTTATTTCATTGAGTTAGAAGTGGATGTATTTATTCGGTTTGATAGGATGCTAGCTCGACTATTTCCCTCTCATTCCCATATTGTTTTGCCTCTTCTTACCCATAGCCTCACTTATCCATATCTTTGCAAGTATTCAGCATGTGATGGACCCTGAATGGTTGGAATGTATGTGCACGTTAGCTAGAATTATTTATCATACTATATTGCATGCATGATCATGTTGGTTGAGTATAGGTGAGCGACTTTTGTCTCTTTCTCTCTTACATATAAATTACTTACCATTTGCTTTGTTGAGAGAAGAGTGACCCGGGAGAGTCCAATCTTGAAAGTCTTGCAAGGTCAAATGTTCAACATCTCTTCGAAATATGCATAAATTCGTTTGCGTGACATTGAGCTATTAGTAGTTGATTCATATGCATTAAATTAGTTTAAGTAGACGATTTTCAGTTTGTCCATGTTTTGCTCCTTTCTATCTAGATTTAGTTTTGCATTTAGTTTACTTGGGGACAAGCAAAGGTTTGGTTTGGGGAAGTTTGATGCGTGTCTATAATATGATGTTTTAAATCTTTATTTCCACGCATTTTATGTCTATTATATGTAGTTTATTCTACTATTTCCCCTATTTCTGTCTACTCTCGTGTTTTTATGTAATATTGCAGATTATTGCGGAAATGGGTAGAAAATGAACCAAATCTTGACCCCGGAAGCTAAGCTTAGGAAGGACATGAATATTTGACTCGGACTTGAAGTTTAGAATGCATTTCAAGGCCTGAAGATAGCAAAAGCATGGGTGCGTACGAGTTTAACAAGCAAAGAAGCACCTCACGACATTGCAGGCTGCTTCAAATGGATATATCTCGAGTTCTAGAGCAGATAATCGAGTGATTCCAATTGGAGGTGAAAGCTTATCCTTTTAGCTTTCCAACTCCGTGTAGAAAGCCTGATTTGACCAAGTAACGAAGAAATGGCAGCTGTTTTAAGATCGGTGCGCGCTGTAGAGTTCGTCAGAATGCAATTCTGTACAGCGCTGTTGGTCGATCGACTGGTCCAAGTGGTCGATCGACCACCCCACGGGTTCCAGTAGCTACTGTTCGCTGCTACTCAGTCGATCGACCGTCATGCTTAGTCGATCGACCAAGATGCTACTTCAGACGAGAACATAAAGATCGAGAAATACAAAGCCCAAAGCTATATTAGGTTTAGGGATTTGGTTACGTTAGTTGGCTATATAACGTAACCTGACTAAGAACTTGAGGGGGAGTTTTTCATCAGTTTTAGTTCTATTTCATAATTAGGGTGCTTAAGACTATTGTTCTTCCATTAATAAAGTTCGGTTTGCAGTTGGTTTTTGATCTCTTCTTTACAATTCCTTTACGCGGTATTCTTCTGCTCTTATTTCAGTTTTACTACTTTATTGTCATTCGTAGTATAGGAATTGCTAGAATAGTCTCCTGAAAGCCAATTTATCGTTTTATGCTAATTGTTTATTTCATCGCTTTGATCATGAATTCTTCTGTGTTATTAGTCAATTCTATTGTTATTGATATTCCTAGTATGAGTAGCTAATTCCTTCGTGCTAGGATGTAGGGGATCTATAGCGTAGATGGCGTAGAATTAGGCGACCTGAATTAGGGCATTGGTCGATCGATGGTTTCTCGGTCGATCGATCGATCAGTTAGCTTGGTCGATCGATCATTGCCTATAGTGGTCGATCGATCGACGCGTGTATGATTAGCATCATTTTTAATCTATTAAGTGCAATATTTGACAGCGAGACCGAGAGGGAACCTGTTAGATGCTTAGTATTGACCAACCCATTAAGATCGAGAGACAGGGGAGGGAAATAATTAATGAATTAGAACAACTAAATTGCTAAGATCGAAAGACAGGTAATTTAGGCTTTAAGAATCACTTTTCAAGGCGAGAGCTAGCATTAGTGAGACTTAGGGGCTAGTGGCATAGGCCGAAAGGAGCTCTTTGGTTAACTTGGACCGAGAGGGACTTGTTATTTACCCATCTACACGACTTTATTTCAGACTTACCTAGGATTTTGTGCCATCGCAGCTATAGTGAACCGACCATCTTAGCATTTCTTCTATCATTGTTTACCTTCTTTATTACATTTATTGCTTATTTAGTTTATGCATTAGACTTAGATTTACCTCAAACCAAAACACCTCTCTTATTTGTTACTTCTAGACTGAAATATCGAACAACTGAAATTCCCTTCCTCCCTGCGGATCGACCCTGACTGCCACTAGCTTCTGTTAGTAGTATTTAGGTTATAAATATTATTTTTGGTACTAAACGACGGTATCAATTATTTTTCTCCTAGTCTTAAATCATTCCAAATAATCAATATGTCATCCACATATAAGACTAATTAAAATTTCCGTAACTCCCACTAAACTCTATGTATAAACACAACTTCTCGACTTATCGAGAAAAGTTTTATAACATGATCAAAACATTGATTCCAACTCATTGATGTCCTACTTAAGACTCTCTCTTAAGTTTCACATTATCTTAGGATGGCAAGAATCTACAAAACTCAAAACATGTATTGAGTACATTCCTTCTAATTGAAGAAGTGGGTTTTAGATTCACTCGCAATATGTATATCATCATAATGAAACACAATCACTAAGAAGATCCAAATAGACTTAAGCATTTCAACTAGTGCAAAACCCTTTGCTACCAATCAAGCTTTGATATCTAACAATTCACTTGGAATTTATTTCGGATTTTCATGGCACTAAGCCTTGTATTGAGTTGTGACTTAAACACTCTCATGTAAGTCATATGTTCATTACTTTCCAGAAGTAATCAACTTGAATCAGACAATTTCTTTGTAAGTTGCAAGCTCTTTACTTTCTAAAAGTTGCAAGCTCTTTACTTTTAAAAGTAACACTAATTCATCATCTTCAACAAGTGATGACTTTAACCTCCTAGGTTTTGAAGAAACAACGTCTTACACAAAACGTCTCATGTAGTCAAGAAAGACCAGTTTCTTGTGATATAACATTCTTTGTGGCTCTTTGAATAATTTCTCCCACTCTGTCTTTTAGAAATAAACTTGTATTTTAGAAAGACAGCTTCACGAGCCACAAACCCGTTGTACTCGTGATTATAATAAGGAAAAATGAGCATTTGTTTCTTTTGAAAACTTACAACCATGGTACCCTACCATTTCATATCTCATATGATTCGTTTTAGATTTAGTGGAAAAATAATTTAGACAAAATGATAAAATCCCCAAAAGGATCAAGTAACTCAAAGTAACTTGATCGAAGTCCAAACCATATCGAATAGCGTTTGATTTCTTTATCCAACCACACATTATCCCATAATGTGTGCTAAGAGAGATTAATTTGTGATACTATATCACATTTCATTTGGCTTACATCAAAGTTTTTACTTGATAATCCCATCATGACTAAATCGTGATTCCTTCAACTCTTTGAACTTATTCAAAGATTTCTCCATTTACCTTATTGAGTGAACACATTAGCGTCAACTTAAATCGTTGGTAGAAGAAAATGATCAACCTATTATGGATCAATGATTTACAACTTCGATCTCCTTTTCAACCAAAAGGCACGAGACATCTTGCTTTGAATACAAGATACGCATATACCATAAGATTAACAATCTAATGGTTTCAAGAGTATTCTATAACTCTTTGCGTTCATCATTCCAGAATTTAAGGTATAATCTTTGGTTACCAATTTGAGTCTTACATCATTTACATGATGTGTCATTCTAGTTTGGTTTAGAATATAATCACCTTGATAATGGGCTAGCCATACATCAAATCATGGTGTATACGGTCACAAAAGTGAAACCTCTTTTGTATCTTAACAAGTTTATATTCTTATTTAGAGTTTATGCACTTAATAGTTACAATTAAGTACAACTTTAAACCCAAAAGCTATATTGAGTACACAATTACTCTATCTCTCAACATCATTGTTGCTAGTCGTCATATTCTAATCATTCTATGTATCAAATACAATGATGAAAAACACCATCGGTTTCTAATATTGACGAAGTAGTATTAGCAAAATTTATGTCAATCAAATAAACATTTAAAGAAGAAGGTCCCGTTAGATGTCTCACAACTAACTTGTTGATTCTTCAATAATTTGGGGTAGTATCCTTTCTAGTGTCTAACAATTAAGACAATGGAAACTTTATCGGTCGGGATTGATAGGTTTAGTATTGTTATTCTCAATAACGTTACTTTTAACATGACCTTGTATCAATTCCATTCTAATTTTACTTCTTAGAACCTTATCCTTTTTCTTAACGGTTTAAGAGAATGCTACTCTTCATACGTTCGTTTAGTCTTAAAACTTTCATTGAAGTGGTTGCGATATTTTGGTCAATTTTGATTTTCAACAAATCTAGTTACCAAAATGATTTAACGTTTCAAAGTACTTAACTTAATTAAGCATATGAGAAACAATTATAAGTAGATATGTTAGTCAAGAATCAAAAACCCTTTTGATCACAAATAACTTCCATCTATACTCTTCACAAGAGATTCTTACAATGGATAATTCGAGGTTTTTAGAAGAAAATTCAAATTTGTCTTTAGTCACGATGTTTTAATGGAGATTTGAATCAAAAATCGAAATGATATCGTATATGAATTGTGGTAAAGAAATAGAACAATATAATAACGGAATATTGGAAAACTTAACATTTATCGTTTTATTAATACTTGTAAATAACAAGTATAAAGCATTTACACAGTGACCTTTACCCAACTATGATAAATGATTCCAAGATCCAAATTCATATTAACTTGGGCACGGTGTGGCCGATGAATCCCTTATAAATATAACTCGGTGGATTAACTCTTTAATCGATTCTACTTTTAGAACTCTTGGTCGATAAAATTACATTAATATTTATCTTTAGCCCGGAACACATGCGACTACGGTCACGAATACTTCCGTTGAGCTCAATCCAAATTTCGAATAAATGTGTCCATGATCCAAACCCACATTTACTTGGGCACGGTGTGGCCGATGAAACCCTCATCAACATGAATTCGGTGGATAGACATTTATCACCCACTTCCCCTACGTAACAAGGTTTGTACCCCGATGTGGCCGAGTGCACTCCTTCACGAAATAAGTTTTCATGGTTTCTACTTTTTGGTAAGGCTAAGTCTCAATTGTTTGTTTTAGCGAGAGGTCATGTCAATTTATTATCTATCACGTTTTAAGTGAACTAAAGCGGTGAACTACGATAATTGTAATTGACACGGTCGATAAACTCGATTAAAAAAGATAATGCATGTTTTATTTATGGCGATTTAGCGATGCATGCAACATATAAATAAAATGCAAAGCATAAATAAAATCCTAGTATGACCTTCCTAGAATAGTAAATCTAAGAAACTATTACAAATTCAAAAACCAACTCCTTTGGTCCCTTGAACTTCGGTCTTGGCACGCATTTCAAGGCAACATTCTTTAATGGATCGCCTTCTCGAGTGGCACCGTCTTCAAAGATCTCCGGAATAAATAAATTACATAATTTCCTATTATACATTTGTAAATAAAATAAAAATAAATCTATTAAATTACAAAACGGTGATACGAGATCACAATAAATTACAACCGAATCAATATTCCCAAACATTTTGGGTAATATCAATTAAAACTAAGGCCATACTAAGTAAAATTACATAATTCAAAAATTACATAAAATAAAATTATGACAATCATAAATAAAATACAGCATTATAATATGTATGAACATGCCCAATTTTATGCTAAATCGCCTTTAAGGAGGCAACTATCTTAGGACTCAAAAATAGTCTCCACTAACATATTGATAATAATTAACTTTTATTTCTTAATATTGTTCATAAAAGGACTTAAAATTACAATATAATGCCATAAACTTCAAATAAATCATAAAAATTTCAAATAAACTCCAAATTTAAAATTTTAAACTCATGAAAATTCTGGAAAAATACCATGACACTCTTAATGTTCAAAAACTTAGGTTTAAAATTTCAAAATTTATCGAGAAAAATAATGTTGCGGTTTATTGGATTTATCAATTATAACCATAAAAATATGAGAAAAATTATTTTTATCAAGTTTTAAATTTTAGATCTGAAATATGTGATAAAATGCAACATGTGACGTTTTTCCTTAGTCATGAAGTATGTTTTAACAATTTTTCCTAATTAATGTCACTATTTATGTGATTTTTCATCAAAAATTCATAAATCATGCATAAAAACTTCATTATAGCCAATTATTTTACACACATCTTTTAAAATTGCATGTGACAACATACTAAATTTCAATGACCAGATTCGAAATATAACTCATAATAACCTATTTTTCATTTAAATTCGATTTTATATTGAAAAATCGATATTTCGAGCATACTAACTCATAAAATTATGAAAATTTACTGGTCATTAATAGATAATATATGTGAAAACATATCCAAAAACCACTGGAAAAAACGAAGTTTAGCTATTTTTAGTCCAAAAATGACATTTTTATCATAAAATCACATTTTAATGCCATTATTATATAAAATGAACAATAAAAATCCATAAATTAACCAAAATATCCTAAATACATTTTAGGACCAGAAACGTTAACATGCATAGTAAATTTCATGATATATCATAATAAACACAAATTTATAAGTTTTGTTTGTTAATCGTATAACTCGGAAAAACAATAACCGATTTGCATGCAAACAACCTAAGGCTCTGATACCACTTGTTAGAAATTCATTAATCTCATGATATAACATATTCATATATGAATTAATTTATTTAGTCATAAAATAAATTGTTGATCTTATGCATGCAAACTAAATAAGAAGAGATAAGAAAATCGATTTCTCACCATCTAAATTTCGGTTATTTGTGGGCACCAACAAGATCTCCTTCTTGTTAGTTCTTGAGCTTTCCAACAATGGATGAACAAGATTCAAGTTTAGAATCTCTCCCAAAAGCATATACCCAAGGAAACCTCTTAAGACTAAAAAAATATGATCTAGTATTAGGATTAGTCTTACTTAAAATTTTGACACAAAAATATTAATTTGTTGTCCTCTATTTCGGTTAAGAGGAGAAGAGATTAGTGAGTTTTATTTCTCTAGGATTTTCACAAATAGTAGAGAGTTTTTTTTTTTTTGTCTATATCTTACTTACTCTAGAAATTATAGATTTTTGAATGAATAATTAATAATTAAAGAGAAAACTCCTTCTCTTTTTCTTTTGTTTTTGGCCGAAAAAGGGGCTTGGGTAGGTTGCCCAATATTTTTTATTTTTTGCTCTTCACAAGAGACTAGGCATGCAACCCTAGTTATAGGTTTGTTCTTTTCAAGATGTCTAGTCTTGCATGCCTACAACCTAGGGTTAAGATTGTGTCTCCATTTAAATATAAACAACACAATATAAACTATATACTCTCACCCTTATTTTCGGTACATGCATAAAATGGAGAATTCATTTTATTTTGTCATTTGTCAAATTGTGACAAATGTGACATGTTACTTGACATGTGAATTAGTAATGTAGTTTTAACATATTAAAAATCAACATACTCATAAAATATGTCATTTACAAAATCGACTTGTAATTCGTAATTACTTGTACCAAAACGGTTTATCAAATTATAAATTACAACGTCTTGTATTTATAATAAATTATTCATTCAATTTCAATTCCAAATTGTTTCGTAAACAATAATTTTATCTAAGTAATAAAACAATTCAATTACTTAGACCGTATCTAATATAATCGAATTACAATGAGACTCGTTAATTTTACTCACAAAATCATCCGTCAATTTTAAGCAATTTAATTAACTCGTATCGGCATACGATTAATTAAATAATCAATTAAGAGTATTTCCCTATAGGTATGACCTAAGGGGATCAACTGATCACCACCGTCGCACGACAGTAATGTCGAACTCTAGTCAGCCAATCATTACCGATATGTGTGGACCCGTTGACTGTAAAATTATTACATCCCACATGTATTCTAAAAATGAGATTTAAACATGTGATCATCATGATCAACAGTTGTGATCGCATTATTGTCGGAGGACACATATTCCAACATCGCCATGTTCCAACAAGTTGAGGAGGCTATGGTTAATCTCTTAGAAAGTATTACTCGACTTGACGATGCCTACCACAGGTTGATTTTCAACCCACCAACACCGCGCCCGAGGGAGGGTCCTCCAAACATCTGAAACTACCCTCACCAGGAAGGATTTCTCCCGCGACCATTCTGGCATGCACCCCACCATAATCAACTTCACAATAATCAACCTCACAAAAAATACCCCCACAAAAACTTCCCTCACAAAAACTACCCACCGAGGAACACCCCTCCAAGGTACCCTCGAGATTCTGAAATTAATGGCATCTGGAGAGACGACGTCGAGGATGTCTACATGGTCCAAGGATAGGGCAAACAAGCAAAAGAGATCGGTCATCTTACCCGGTCTGGGCACCCCTACCAAAACCCGAACAATTCAACAGTCATTCCAACAACGAATGACCAAGTTGTCCCATACGTGGACGCCCGACCCGAGGTTCCCGAAAACTCGATCCTTAAACAAATGCAAAACGCAAAAACCGAGATTTAAATTTGGCAACTAGTTGCTACATCCTTCGAACATCGGCAAGCTCTACTACAAGCCTTGGGAAAGTTAACAGTTCCCTCTACCTCCTCTCCTGAAGAAGTGGTGGCACACATGACAAGGGATGTTCCCGACCTGAATAACCCGTTCATCGTCTCTGATGAACATATCCCTCCATTCGGAACCAACCATAACCCGGCCCTATACATCACTGTACAATGGCTCAAAAAGAATGTGCCTATGGTTCTAGTGGATGACGTATCTGTAGTTAATGTCATTCCCCTCAAGACGGCGCAAAAACTGGGTATCAAAGAAACTGATTTATTCCCAACCAATGAAGGAGTACGTGCCTATGATGGCACTCGCCGTAAGTTAGCTGCAACAGGAGCCAGGGAACAGGGTAACACTGATTAGGCAGCAGGCAACATTCCCAGTCACACTGCCCTGCTAACAACCACTGTCAGGCCTGCTTTGGGTGGTCTGAAGTACCAGTACAAGCTGAACCACCAGCTGCCACCTTAGCCAGCTGAAACATCGATCAATTAAACTCAGGAATGTCCTAAGGAGCAAGGCCAAATTCACCCTCCAATCAAGAGAAAATCAAACTGAAAGTCAAGCTGCTGAAAGGGACATAAAGCATAAAGCAAATTGTCATTTCTGGGTAAACAAAGATGGAGCTGTTACTGGGGAGCTTTTGCTTGTCTCTCCATATTTAAGATACCACCTAGGAGCCAAAGTAAAGGCCATACTGCACCCATTCGTCCTTATACTCCCAGCCAAAGCAACACAGCAGCCTCGGAAGCAGCATGTCACTATCAGTGCAGGATTTCTGTTATTTATTGCAGTTTTCCGTTAAATCATTTTGTCATCTTTGTAAAATATTTCCAGTACTTTATTTATGTCCTAAGAACAAATCCTGGCCCTTGGATGAGATTTCTAAGTTAAAATTTGTAACATATTTCCAAGAGGAAGGCTTATATAAGGACCTCTCCTCCAACTTCATTGAGGCAGCTTTTTGATGAATATTAAACCTGAGTTTTTCTCTCAAATTTAAATGTCTATAACTTGTCCTTAGTCTTAGTTAAGAGTCAGGCCTGTTAGGGAATCTCTAAGTCCTTGTGCAGTCCCTGCATTGCTTGTTCCTAAGAAGGATATAACATGGAGAATGTGTACTGACAGTAGAGCTATTAACAATATTACTGGCAAGTATAAATTCCCAATTTCAAGACTTGATTATATGCTTGATGATCTGAGTAGTGCCAGCATTTTTTCCAAGATTGATCTCAGACAAGGGTACCATCATGTGAGAATTAGGGAGGGAGATGAATGGAAGACTGCCTTCAAGACAAAGCATGGGTTATATGAGTGGCTTGTTATGCCATTTGGCCTCTCAAATGCACTCAGACTTTCATAAGGTTAATGACTGAAGTGTTGAGGCCATTCTTAGGTCAGTTTGCTGTAGTGTACTTTGATGACATACGGGTGTACAGCAGCAGTAGCGAAGATCATATCAAGCATCTTGAAGTAGTTTTTAAGATTCTCAGGGAGCAGAAACTATTTGGCAAGCTAGAAAAGTGCACCTTCATGGTTGAAGAGGTGACCTTTCTAGGTTACATTGTATCTGGAAGGGTTATATCAGTGGACCAGGAGAAAATCTTAGCAATTTAGCCCTGGCCAGTCACTAAAACAATCACTGAAGTTAGGGGATTCCATGGATTGGCTTCCTTTTACAGAAGGTTCATTAAAAACTTCAGCTTAGTTGTAGCACCAATTACTAAGTGCATGAAGAAGGAAAAGTTTCAATGGACTGACAATGCTTAGCAGTCCTTTGAAAGATATAAAAGGTTAATGTGTGAAACCCCTATCCTGAAGCTGCCAGATTTTGATCAACTATTTGAAGTGGAGTGTGATGCCAGTGGAGTTGGCATTGGAGCAGTTTTATTTCAGGCTCAGAAACCAGTAGCCTATTTCAGTGAGAAACTAAATGGGGCTAAATTGAAATACTCTACCTATGATAAAGAATATTATGCTATCATTAGAGCCCTGATGCACTCGAATCATTATCTGAAGCCTTAACCATTTGTGTTGCATTCAGACCATGAAGCACTAAAATATATCAATGGTCAATACAAATTGAGTCACAGGCATGATAAGTGGGTGGAGTTCTCGTAGTCGTTCACTTTTTCCAGCAAATACAAGGAGGGAAAACAAAATGTAGTGGCAGATGCATTGCCAAGGAGGCACTCCTTACTGTCAGTCATGGGAAACAAAGTCCTTGGGTTTGAATTTATGAAAGAAATGTAGAAGGAAGACCCAGATTTTTCAGAAGAATGGATAAATCAAACTGAGGGACAAAAGATCCCACGAAGCAAGTATCTCTTGTAGGAAGGATTCTTGTTCCAGGGCAACAAGATGTGTGTGCCTAGGGGTTCTTACAGGGATCTTCTGATAAGAGAAGTTCACATACTAAGGAGGCTTAGGAGGTCACTTTAGAGTCCAAAAGACATTGGATATCCTTCAGGATCAGTTCTATTGGCCTAGGATAATGGGAGATGTCCATATCATTCTCAGGAGGTGTTCAGTCTGTCAACAAGCCAAGAGTTCTTTCCAAGCTTGTCCTTATACTCCTTTACCAGTGCCTGATAAACCATGGGAAGATGTAAGCATGGATTTTATTGTTGCCTTACCCAGGACTCAGAGGGGGAAGGATTCAGTGATGGTAGTTGTTGATAGGTTCAGCAAGATGGCTCATTTTGTGGCATGGAAGAAGACCGAGGATGCTGCCAGTGTTGCTGAGCTCTATTTACAAGAAATTGTGAGGCTACATGGGGTACCAAAAACCTTAGTGTTTGACAGGGACACCAAATTAATGAGTTATTTTTGGAAAACCCTATGGAGGCTTCTGAAAACAAAGTTGTTGTTTAGTACATCTCGCTACCCTCAAACTTATTTCCAAACTTAAGTCACCAACAAAACATTGGGGAGGATACTTAGATGCATAGTTAGCAAGTCCTTGAGGGATTGGGATTTGAAACTGTCACAAGCCGAGTTTGCATTCAACAGGACACCATCTGCTGCAACTGGTCATAGTCCATTTGAGATAGTCTATGAGGTTAATCCACTCATACCCTTAGACTTGTCCAGTATTCCAAGAGGGAAGATGAACTTTGATGCTAAGGCCAGAGCTGAACAGATGCTAAAACTTCATGAATCAGTCAAGAAGCAGATCGAAAGGGCCAATGAAAGGTACATGAAGCAGTCTAAGGTCCATCAAAGGAAGAAGGAGTTCATGTCAGGTGATCTGGTCTGGATTCATCCAAGGAAAGAAAGGTTCCCAGTTAGGAGAAAGAACAAAATGATGCCAAGAGCTGACGGCCCATCTGAAATTGTTGAAAAGATTGGATCAAATGCCTACAAGGTGGATTTACCAGGTGATTATGGAGTACATGGTACTTTCAATGTGGGAGATCTCAGTCCTTACTATGACTCAGATGATGAGGAGGCTACAGGTTTGAGGACAAGCCCCGTTCAACTAGGGGAGGCTGCAGCAGGAGCCAGTGACCAGGGTAACACTGATCAGGCAACAGGCAACAATCCTAGTTACACTACCCTGCTAAGAACCACTGCCAGGCCTGCTTTGGGAGGTCTCAAGTACCAGTATAAGATGAAACACCAGCTGCCACCTTGGCCAGCTGAAACATCGATCAATTAAACTCAGGAAAGTCATAAGGAGCCAGGCCAAATTCACCCTGCAATCAAGAGAAAATCAAACTAAAAGTCTAGCTGCTGAAAGGGACATAAAGCATAAAGTAAATTGTCATTTCTGGCTAAACAAAAAAGGAGATGTTGCTGGGGAGCTTTTGCTGGTCTCTCCATATTAAAGATACCACCTAAGAGCCAAAGTCAATACCCTACTGCACCCATTCGTTTTTATACTCCCAGCCAAAGCAACACAGCAGCCTAGGAAGTAGCATGTCACTATTAGTGTAGGATTTCTGTTGTTTATTGTAGTTTTCCTTTAAATTATTTTCTCATCATTGTAAAATATCTCCAGTACTTTATTTATGTCCTAAGAACTAATCTTGGCCCTTGGATGAGATTTTTATGTTAAAATTTATAATAGATTTCCAAAAGGAAGTCCTATATAAGGACCCCTCCTCCAACTGCATTGAGGCAGCTATTTGATGAATATTAAACCTGAGTTTTTCTCTCAAATTTAAAT
The DNA here is from genome assembly GCF_048544455.1 of Silene latifolia. Classification (NCBI taxonomy): domain Eukaryota; kingdom Viridiplantae; phylum Streptophyta; class Magnoliopsida; order Caryophyllales; family Caryophyllaceae; genus Silene; species Silene latifolia. The sequence continues at coordinate 57,473,926 of NC_133536.1, forward strand.
CTCTATAACTTATGCTTAATCTGTAGTTAAGAGTCAGTCTTGTTAACATCTTGTGCTTAGACTGTAGGTGTTGAACAAAGTTTGTTAGTGAGGTTCATTCAATCCTGTGCTTAGACTGTGGGTTGTTTGGTCTTGCTGTTAACTTGAGTTTGTTTTTATCTGTGCTTGGCTGTGATAATTTCCAGTTTAAGTTGTCCAAATTGTTAGCTTGCTTCCCTGTGAGTATTCTGTGGGATTTGAGTTGATAATTATATCCCTTGTTCCTTGTTTAGTCTCAAATATCAGCCCTGAGTCATATTGTCTGGTTTTCTTCTGTCAGGCAGTCTTAATCAATTTATCAAAATTACTTGGAGTTCTTCAAAATCCTTGAAACTTTAGCCAGAGTTAGTTTATTCATTTAACTAGCTTGTCACCAAATTTCATGATTTTAGCAGGCCATTTGGTATTTTTAACCTAATTTTGAAAGTCCATTGCATCCTGAGAACATCAGATCAGTCACGCTAAGTTAAAGTCTCAATCTTTGTGTCAGGCCTGGGGTTTGACACTGTAGTAGCGGGGCTTGTCACCTTGACCATTGCAACTAGGCCCCTGGAAAAACAAACCAGCTTTCAGGTAGTCGACATTGACGCCTCCTTCAACATGCTTCTGGGATGCCCCTGGATTCACGCCGTCAAGGCCGTTACCTCAACCCTTCATCAGAAAATAAAGGTCCCTTTTAATGGGAAAACAATCACAATTCCCGCTTCCCTGATCAAGGCCGTCATGGAAAAGGGAATAGCCTCCCAAGCCATTAAGGAGGACGGCAGCAAAATGTGGGGTTTCCAAGCTGTGAACGCCCTAACTGATGAATCAGCACCTGATGCGCCAGGGTTTTTTCCCGGGTCTACCCCTCAATCCGCTGAAGAGCACCTAGCCTCCCTTGAAAGAGGCTAAGGTCCCTAACATCCCCTTCAGGCTAGGTTGTGATCCTACCAATGAAGACATCCAAGAGATGAACCTCCTAGTAAGGAAGAGCAAGAAGAACGGAGCCATCCTCCGTCCCTACCATTTGACTCTCAATGGATACTTCGTCCCCGAGGGAGAATCCGAGCTCTACAACGGATTTCCTGAGCGGATTTATGACTCCGTGGCCGAGGTCAGACACCTGGGTGTAGAAGTCTTTAAGACTGCTACTTCATCCCGGACAACACCGAAGCTGCGTCGACCAAATCTGAGTCGACCCCATGCCTGGACGGATAGGCCGTCAGTCTCCTCTTCGGAGAAGACAACATCAAGCACCTCGGCTATAGGGACATCATCAAAATTGCTTTAAAGGACAACCAGTTCGATCCCACCGCCTTAATCTCTGATACTGACCTAGAGAAAGCTACACAAGGCTGGAGGAAAATTGTCAAATGGACCGATCGTCAAGGCCGCATCCTCAAGATTACAACTGGAGAAGGCCCTATGTTCAAAGAGGGAAGTGAAGAAGAGTCTGAGTCTGAGTCTATCTTAGCTCCCAACACTCCTGATGTCCCAGTCAGAGTCCTCTTTCCACTGTGTTATCACAAACTTGTGGCTGCTTTAGAGGCTGAATCAATTATGGTCATCCTGAAGGAAATGTAGATTCATATACATTATAACATATTTATATATGTCGAAATAATTTGTCATAAAATTAAAACGGATCTTATGCATGCAAACATTAAAATAAATAGAGGAGAAATTATGTCCTTACATATTAAATTTCGGATATTTGGGCACAAAAGAGATCACCTTTCTCTTTTGTTCTTGAGCTTATTCCTATGGAAGAACAAAGATCTAAGAGTAAGATCTCTCCCTAAATATAATACCCAAGGCTCCTCTTAATTAAATTAATATTACAAATACTAGTTATAATATTAATCTATGAGAAAATTGAACCAAAAATATTGTTAACACTTTGAATATTTTCGGTTTTGATGAGAGATAAAGAGAGGATTTTATTTCTCTAGAAAACTTGTATTTTGGATGATAATTAGAATGAATAATCGACTAACTCATATTAGTGTATTATTAGGTAAATAAGATGAAAAACCATAATGGTTTTTCATCTCAAAAACCGGGTGGAAGGGTGGCATGGGAGGGAGCCAATGCATGCTCTAGTTGCTCTTCACCATGAGCATTAGGTTTGCATGGCTACAAGAGTAGGTAATCATTGTGTTTTCTATTAATATAATCAACACAATATTAGACTAATTACTCCCATAATTTCGGTCCATTTAGATAATATGGACTCCACATTATCTTTGTCAAAATGTCAACTTGTCTTATGTCACATGTCATATGCAACATAATTTGTCATGTATTTTTAACATATTAAAAATCAACGTATTAATAAAAATACGTCACATACAAAAATTGACTTAGTAATTTCATAATTACTTGTACCAAAATATTTAACCACTTATAAATCACAACTGATTGTATTTATAATAATTCATTCAATTTTAATTGTTACATTAAACAATTATTTCATCCGAGTAATGACACAATTCAATCACTCAGACCGTATCTTATCTAATCACATTTCAATATGATACGTAAATTTCACTTCCAAAATCGTCGTCAATCAATTTTCAAGTAATTTAATTAACTCGTAACATTATACGATTAATTAAATAATCAATTAAGAGGGTTGCCCTTTATGTATGACCTAGGGGTCAATGATCACCACCGTCACACGACGAAGTAATGTCAAACTCTAGTAAGCCAATCATTACCGATATATGTTGACCAGTTGACAGTAACAAAATTACTTCCCAATTGTATTCATTTTAATGAGACTTAAACATGTGATCATCATGATCAACAGTCGTGATCGCATTATTGTCGGAGGACACATATTCCAACAATCTCCCACTTGTCCTCGACAAGTGTGCGTCACCAATTCTCTTGTCCTATTACTATCTCCCACTCAATGCAAGGTGTCTTTCAGGTCGTACTTGCAAGTGATCATATCGAGAGCGGTTTCCTCGATCTGGAGAATAACTGATTGACCGGATTTATCCACTCTGGATATCTTCCGAGCGTGGCCACGCATTTCCAGTTCATTACTCCTCGAGTGGCCCCGAGATATTGTTATAACCCCGACTAGGGGTGGACAATTCCTATCGCACTCATTCCCTTCGACTAGCCACGACCATCATAACCCAAAATATGCCCATTTGACCCCATTTACGAAGGTCGTAGTAACACAAATCAAAGTTAATCAAACTGTGCCATCTTAGGTGAATAGTCTTTAGTCAAAAGAATCGACTCATTTGAATACTATAGTAGCTCTCGCCACGACCAGGCTATATAAATTTGCGAGAACTCTATAAGCGGTCATTAGGCCCGACAAAAGGTTCCTAACGATCGCCTACGTGATCAACTAGTCATCTCACATGACTCTATGGCACTTGAACTTGCCATCAATTGCATCACACTCTAGTCACTTCGAGACGTCACCTCATATAAGTAACTATGGGCAAAAACAATGTTAATCCATGTTCACTTTAACGGGGTTCAATTGTCTCTACAACCCGTTTGGATATAACAATGTACCAAGTGAGTTAATTATAACTCAAACGACGAATGTCGACATCACACTCGGGTAGTCAATATCATATTACAACCTTGTGATGTATATCATAAGTGTAAACACTCATTGATTGCAATAGAAGTTTAACATCTCATGTGTCCATGTGTTCAAACTTCTTGCACTTGCAATTTCCTTCACATTCATGTTCTCATAGCATGAATCTTACCAAGTACACATCAAAGGTTCTCGACCTTGGTTTTGGTTCTTTAACTTGAAAGAACTTTCTTATCGATCATGTCATAACGAACGAATTTGCGATGAATAATACAACTTGCACTGATCAAGTATTTCATCCACACATAATGCACTAGGTATATGTTTTGTAGAATCTTGTAACAATTGACAAGATTATTTAGCTTAGCACTTCTAATAAGTCCTAGCTTTTACTAGGAAAGATTATCTTTGAATAACTTCTTATTCAACCAACCATCTTTCCAAAACTTCTCATTTCCTTTCCTAGGCTTGAAATATTTGGGATTCTCATAAATCCTCATATGTGCTCGGATTTTCAACAATATGTGCAACCTCTTAACACACAATGGAACATTCCGTCAATCACTGAAATCGCTCATCGGATTCTACTCGAGAATCCATGACGTTTCTATTATGGCTCACAAATCATTCATCATGCTCTTATGCATATGAATCATTATTGGACATGTACATGATTATTCTAATGGCGGAAACATTAGTCACTAATAATCATGAGATCAACCGTTCTCAGATTCAATGAACTACCATGACTGCTAATGGTAATCCCATTTTCATTCATATGAATAACCTACGTGTATGTTGATATGATGTGTATCTCTTAATACTAATCTAACATCCCATGACGTAATTGGATTCATCATTGTCCATTTTCATCCAGAATTGAAAACTCAAAAAGCTTCTTTATTAAAGAAGGTATTGGCTCGTCATTTTTAATGAGTAATGAGTTTTATACATTCAAGGATGATAGCTCCCACTAAATTCCATGTCTTCACATGAGGATTTCCTAACTCCCACTCAATTCAACATATTTCGAAATTGACTTCTCAATCGAAATTTGTCAAGAATATAAATATAAATTGTTATGCCAAGTTACTAGGATAAAACCATATATGTTCCTATCATATCCTTTCAAAATGCCAATTTTGAAGTGGTCTTATCTCAACCATACGGAAAGAGATTTTAAATCTCTAACACACTCATGTCATAATGATATGCAGCTATGTCATTATTCCAGTAAATAATATTTAAAATACGTCCCTCGCAAATACTCTTTTGGAAGGAGATTTAACCATTTCATAGGGAGGTTAAGCAATGACATTTGTATGGTTAAAACGTTGGCTATAGAAGATATCGGAATATCAATTTTGCAATTTGATTTTGATCATAACTAGTATGTTACTTTGATTCATTTAGGCTCTTAAGTAAAACTCATGATTGAAACTATTGGTCAAATGTTTCATAAACTTAGTCAAAAACTTGTTAAGACTATACATTAGTTATTTTTCTTCCAAAACTTTCTTTTGGTCTCCTCGTGTAGTTATCTTTCGAAAATACTCTATATGATTACCACACTTGGTCTCTTTAGTCATGTAGAACTAACTTGAGACAATAGATCTCATCTATGCGGCATACTATGTAAATAGATATACCTTTATTCAAATCATTTTCTTTTGCGTAGATCTTCATATACACAAGTACACAATCTTAATCTTGTCTTGTGTGTTGTGTTCCTCATTTTTCACCCACTCTATCTTTAGAATAAGTACACTAATCATTCAAAGATAGCATATGAGACACAAATTAATGATGTTGAATTATAAGGAGAACTACCTCATAGGTAGACTAATTGTTATTCATATGTGTACTTGGTGATTGACATACCTTAAGAGAGTTCATAGACTCAAAATCACTTTATAAATGATCATACACAAGCCTTAAGCATGTGGACATATAATGAAACCCGTCATTATAATTGTCTATTGGATCACTTTTAAGTGAATAATCTTATGTTTCAAAACGCAAGCATTTAAAGATGAAATTTTAGAACATAAAGGATAAATGATAAAACGGGTGACTTGGGTTGCAAACCAAGTCACTATCATCCAAAATACAAACCATTATCCAAAATACCTTTCCATGTCGAACACGGAAACTTAAAGTTCTAAAATTCAAAACATAACTTAAAATAAGACAATGAAAAACAAAGCTCCATAAAAGCTATCTTTAGCTTCTTCATGGTTTCTTATGCTTGCTTTTCTTTTCCTTTGTCTTTGCTTGGTGGCGGCCCTATTTACAATAAAAAGGGAGATACATTATCACAACTTTGCATCATAATACCATAGTTGAATTTAGAAACATAAAAGAAGGTTAGTCATTTACCTACTGGAGTGATCTTTCCAGCTTTGATATCACCAAGGTATTTGGAACAATTCCTCTTCCAATGTCCCATGCCATTACAATAATGGCACTTATCAAGAGGACCCTTCTTGACTTTGGATGTGCTAGCTTCACAAGACTTAGCCTTGGTGAATGTGGGAGCTTGCTTCTTGCCCTTTCTCCCATTCTTCTTGAACTTCCCTTTACTCTTTGTGCTTATGTTAAGCACATCCTTGGGAGGGTTCACATTTAACCCCATGTCCCTCTCGGCTTGCACAAGTAACTTGTGCAACTCCTCAAGAGACACATCCTTGTCTTGCATATTGAAATTCACCCGGAATTGCACATATGCCTTGACCTTAGACAAGGAGTGTAGAATCCTATCTACGATGAGTTCTTTGGGAATTTCAACTTTTTGAATCTTCAAGGTCTCGACAAGCTCCATGAGTTTGAGTACATGAGGGCTAACTTTTTGGCCCTCTTTGAAGTCGAGATCAAAGAATGCCGCGGCCGCCTCATATTGGACGATCCGCGGAGTTTGTGAAAACATGGTCACAAGTTTGGAGTAAATCTCATTAGCATTGCCCATTTTGAAGGCTCTCCTTTGGAGTTCCGCCTCCATCGCAAATATTAAGACATTTTTCATTGCGGCGGACTCCTTTTGGTAAGCCTCATAGGCTTCCCTAGTGGCCGCGGTGGACCTAGTGGAGGGCTCGGGTGGAGAGGCCTCGGTAAGGTAACGAAGCTTGTCGTCACCTTCGGCGGCTAATTTGAGTTGGGCATCCCACTCGGAGAAATTTGACCCATTCTTTTCAAGTTTACATCGATCCATAAAGGATCGGAGCCATGATGAAGTAGCGAGTGGTGTAGCATTAGGAGTTGGTGTTGCCATTTGTTATGAATAAGAAGTGGTCTACAAAACAAAAATAAGGAGTAAAACAAATGTCGTTTTAATTATACTCGTAAAAATGTATGATTTAAACAAGTTATATGCATTTTTCTAGTGACCTCTACCCAACTAGATAAATGATTCCAAGACCCAAATTCATATCGACTTAGGCACGGTATGGCCGATGAAACCTTTATCAATATAACTCGGTGGATTAACATTTTAATCGATTCTACTTTTAGAACTCTTGGTCGATAAAATTACTCTAATAATTATCTATAGCCCAGAACACATGCAACTACGGTCGCGAATACTTCCGTTGAGCTCAATCCAAATTTCGAATAAATGTGTCCATTATCCAAATCCACATCAACTTGGGCACGGTATGGCCGATGAAACCCTCATCAATATGAACTCGGTGGATTAACACTCATCACCCACTTCCCCTACGTAACAAGGTTTGTACCCCGGTAGGGCCGAGTGCACTCCCTCGCGAAATAGGTTTTCATGGTTTCTACTATTTGGTAAGGCTATGTCTCAATTGATAGTTTTAGCGAGAGGTCATGTCAATTTATTATCTATCACGTTTTAAGTGAACTAAAGCGGTGAACTACGATAATTCGAATTGACACGGTCGATAAACTCGATAAAATAAGACAATGCATGTTTAGTTATGGCGATTTAGCGATGCATGTGACATAAAATAAAATGCAAGCATAAAGATAAATAAATCCTAGTATGGCCTTTCCTAAAATAGAAAAACTATTAATCTATTACATATTCGGAAACCAACTCCATTGGTCCCTTGAACTTCGGTTGTGACACGCATCTCGATGTAACACCGTCTTTATGTATCGCCATTCTTGAAGAAATCCGTCTTTAGGAACTCCGGAATGAATAAAATTACATAATAAATTACATAATTTCCTATTATACATTTGTAACTAAAATAAAATAAATCTATTAAATATTACAAAACGGTGATACGAGATCACAATAAAAATTACAACCGAATCGATATTCCCATACATTTCGGGAAATACCAATTAAAATCTAAGGCCATACTAAGTAAAATTACATAATTCAAAATTACATAAATTAAAATTATGACAATCATAAAGGAAAAATGCAGCATTATAATATGTATGAACATGCTCAATTTTATGCTAAATCGCCTTTTAATTAGCCAATATCGTATATTACTCGGTTTTTACGGATTTGCGTGATTTCAACATTTTATAATCACAAAAATACATAAACTCATATTTATGCATAAGTTAATTACCCTAACCTCTTAGGACTCAAAATATAGTCTTCACTAACAATTTGACCATAATTAACTTTTATTTACAAAATTGTTCATAAATGGACAAAAATTACAAAAATAAGCTATTAAGCTTCAAATAAATCCAAAAATTCAAATAAATTCAAAATTTGAAATTTAAATTCATGAAAATTCTGGAAAAATTCCATGACACTCATAATGTTCAAAATCTTAGGTTAAAAATTTCGAAATTTTCCGGAAAAACAATGTTGCGGTTTATCGATATTTAATAAAATAATCATAAAAACATGGAAAAATTATTTCATTAACTTTTCAATTTTAGATCTGAAAAATATAATAAAATGCAACATTAGACGTTTTTCCTAAGTCATAGATTATGTTTTATTAATTTTCAACTAATAATGTCACTATTTATGCCATTTTTCTTCAAAAATTCATAAATCATGCTAAAAGACTTCTTTATAGCCAATTATTTTACACACATCTTGTAAAATTGCATGTGACAACATATTAATTTTCTATGACCAGATTCGAAATTTAACTCATATTAACCTATTTTTCTCTTAAATCCGAATTTAATGATGAAAAATCCATTTTTCGAGCATAACTAGTCCAAAAATTATGAAAATTTACAGGTTATCTCAAAATAATATATGTAACAACATATCCAAAAACCAAGTGAAAATTCGAAGTATAGCTAATTTTCGACCAAAAATGACATTTTTACTCATAAAATCACATTTAAATGTCATTATTATTAAATATGAACAATAAAAATCCGAAAAATTAACCAAAATATCCTAAAACACTTTAGGACCAGAAATATTAACATGCATGTAATTATTTCGTGATATATCATAATAACACAAATTTTACAAGTTTTATTTTGTTATTCATATAACTCGGAAAAACTTTTAACCAATTTGCATGCAAACAACCGTGGCTCTGATACCGATTGAAGGAAATGTAGATTCATATACATTATAACATATTTATATATGTCGAAATAATTTGTCATAAAATTAAAACGGATCTTATGCATGCAAACATTAAAATAAATAGAGGAGAAATTATGTCCTTACATATTAAATTTCGGATATTTGGGCACAAAAGAGATCACCTTTCTCTTTTGTTCTTGAGCTTATTCCTATGGAAGAACAAAGATCTAAGAGTAAGATCTCTCCCTAAATATAATACCCAAGGCTCCTCTTAATTAAATTAATATTACAAATACTAGTTATAATATTAATCTATGAGAAAATTGAACCAAAAATATTGTTAACACTTTGAATATTTTCGGTTTTGATGAGAGATAAAGAGAGGATTTTATTTCTCTAGAAAACTTGTATTTTGGATGATAATTAGAATGAATAATCGACTAACTCATATTAGTGTATTATTAGGTAAATAAGATGAAAAACCATAATGGTTTTTCATCTCAAAAACCGGGTGGAAGGGTGGCATGGGAGGGAGCCAATGCATGCTCTAGTTGCTCTTCACCATGAGCATTAGGTTTGCATGGCTACAAGAGTAGGTAATCATTGTGTTTTCTATTAATATAATCAACACAATATTAGACTAATTACTCCCATAATTTCGGTCCATTTAGATAATATGGACTCCACATTATCTTTGTCAAAATGTCAACTTGTCTTATGTCACATGTCATATGCAACATAATTTGTCATGTATTTTTAACATATTAAAAATCAACGTATTAATAAAAATACGTCACATACAAAAAATTGACTTAGTAATTTCATAATTACTTGTACCAAAATATTTAACCACTTATAAATCACAACTGATTGTATTTATAATAATTCATTCAATTTTAATTGTTACATTAAACAATTATTTCATCCGAGTAATGACACAATTCAATCACTCAGACCGTATCTTATCTAATCACATTTCAATATGATACGTAAATTTCACTTCCAAAATCGTCCGTCAATTTTCAAGTAATTTAATTAACTCGTAACATTATACGATTAATTAAATAATCAATTAAGAGGGTTGCCCTTTAGGTATGACCTAGGGGTCAATGATCACCACCGTCACACGACGTAATGTCAAACTCTAGTAAGCCAATCATTACCGATATATGTTGACCGGTTGTGAGAACAAAATTACTTCCCAATTGTATTCATTTTAATGAGACTTAAACATGTGATCATCATGATCAACAGTCGTGATCGCATTATTGTCGGAGGACACATATTCCAACACATCCCCACTCCCATGGAAGGTAACAACCTGGAGCTTGTTCCAGGGGCCACCTCCTCTACTGTGTCGCCTCTGACTGCCCATGAGATGTTTGTCCTGTCCGAGCTTTTCGCTCAAGTCGACTTAATGAACGCTAAGTTTGCTTATGACTAGTCTCAATTTAACTGCAATGCAATTCTGAACGACTATGATGAATTTGACTTGAGTGACTACCCACCTCACCTAGCCAAAGAACTGGACAAACGAGAAACTAGGACCCCCATCATTGAGGAGACCAAGCCTATTAACGTAGGAACCGACAACACACCTCAAGAACATAGGATAGGGAAATCCTTGACCCCTCGGAAAGACAGCAGTTCATTGACCTCCTACACGAATACAAGGACGTATTCGCCTGGTCTTACAAAGACATGCCTTGGATTGACAGGGAGATTGCGGAGCACATAATAGTCATTAAACCCGGAGCTAAACCCGTAAAGCAAAAATTACGCCGAATTCGCCCCGAACGGGCCCTAAAAATCAAGAGGTGGATAAGCACTTCAAAGCTGGGCTCATCAAAGTATCTGAATATTCTGACTGGGTGTCCAACATTGTTCTTGTACCCAAGAAAGACGGAAGAATTCGGGTTTGCGTCGACATCAGGGATCTGAACAAAGTAAGTCTAAAAGAACACTTTCCTTTGCCACATGTTGACATCCTGGTGGACAATACCACCGAGCATGCCCTACTGTCACTCATGGATGGGTATGCTGGGTAAAACTAGATCAAAATGGCTGAGGAAGACATGCACAAAACTGCATTCACTACACAGTAGGGTACATATAGCTATACGGTCATGCCCTTCGGTCTAATCAACGCCACACTCCTACATGACATGATGCACAAGGAGGTGGAGGTATATGTCGACGACATGATCATCAAATCAAAAGAATGGGACGGCCACATCAACGACCTCCAAAAATTCTTCGCTGGTCTGCGGAAATACAACATGAGACTGAATCCTCATAAGTGTGCATTCGGGGTCACCTCCGGAAAACACCCGGGACACGTCGTCAGCAAAAGAGGCATTGAGTTTGATCCAACCAAAATCAAAGCCCTTCAGCAAATTCCTCCGCCTAAGAGCGAGAAAGAGATTCGGGGATTTCTCGGTCAAGTCCAATACATCAGCCGCTTCATAGCCAAGCTCACTATGATTTGTGAACTAATCTTCAAGAAGCTTCGCGCCTCCGATCACACTGATTGGGACGACGACTGTCAAAGGGCCTTTTACAGGATAAATAAAATCCTATCCGAACGTCCTGTCCTCATGCCACCTCAACAAGGAATCCCCTTATCCCTATACCTGACTATTACCAACACAGCCATGGGAGCAATGCTAGCGCAAACAGTCGACGGCGAAGAACGAGCCATCTACTACATCAAAAAGAAGTTCATCGAGTATGAGACAAGGTACACCCAACTCGAAAAGACATGCCTTGCCCTAGTATGGTCAACAAAGAAGTTGCGGCACTACATGCTCAGCTACACGGTTCACATCTACACTAAGATGGACCCGGTGAAATACATCTTCGAAAAACCGTTCTAAATGGAAGGCTGTGTAGATGGACGCTCATGCTATCTGAATTTGATCTCTAGTTCGTACCCCTCAAGGTTATCAAGGGAAGGGCAGTCGCCGATTTCCTAGCAGAAAATACCGTCAACGAGGATCCAACGACCGACACCTGGTCACTTCCTGACGAAGACATCCTCTGTGCCGACACCGACGCATAGGACCTATACTTCGATGGTGCATCAAATCTGAGAGGCTTCGGGGTAGGAATCCTTATAATATCACCAGAGGGAGAACATGTTCCAATATCAGTCAAACTAGACTTCGCCGTCACCAACAATGCCGCTAAATATGAAGCATGCCTCATCGGCCTAAAAGCAGCCATAGCGCTTGGCATCAAGAGACTGAGAGTCCATGGCGATTCCTCACTTATCATCTATCAGGTGTCCAGATCATGGAAAATACGAAGCGACATCTTAGCACCCTACCAAGCAAAAATAAATCAAGAGGCCGAATTATTCAACCAAGTCGATTACTTCCACTTGCCACGGGAGGAAAATCAATTTGCTGATGCCCTAGCAAAACTTGTCGCCCTCGTCAACATATCTGACGACATGACATCGATGCCCCTATGTGTCGAGAGAAGGAGTGAGCCAGATCACATCTGCGCCATCAACAACGACGAGGAAAACCATGTCGAACCTTGGTACCAAGCCATCCTCCACTACAAAACCAAAAACGAATTCCCTCCCAACTCTGATACAAGAGGACAAAGAGCCATCCGTTTACTTGCATCACAATTCGTGATAAGCTAAGAACAATTATAGAAAAGAACACCCCAAGGGATTCTTATCCTTTGCATTGACCATCACAAAGCCAAAAAATTCATGGGAGAGGTCAACGACGGAGAATGCGGCCCTCACATGAGCGCAATGATGCTGACCCGAAAAATCATGCGGTTAGGCTATTACTGGACCACCATGAAAGTCGATTGGCGAAACTACGTCTAACATAACCACAACTGCCACATCTTTGCCAACATACGACACATACCACCCTCCCTTTTATACATCATGACATCACCCTGTCCTTTCTCGACCTGGGGCATCGACATAATTGGGAAGGTCAACCCGATAGGCACTAAAGGGCATTTGTTCGTCCTCGTCGCCATCGACTACTTCACCAAATAGGTAGATGCACAGTCCTTATGCAGTCTTGACCGCCAAATAAGTGGCCAAGTTCATCTAGGACAACATCATCTGCAGTTATGGGGTACCCCATAAAATCGTCAGCGACCAAGGCTCTCACTTCCGGGCGAAAGCATAAGCCTTGCTAGACAAACAGAAGATCAAACGACATCGATCATCTCTCTATCGTCCCCAAACCAATGGAGCGGTAGAGGCAGCAAACAAAACTCTTGTCACCATCATCAAGAAGATGCAAGATAATTACCGCGATTGGCAAAGAAAACTCCCCTTCGCACTCTGGGGATATCGAACCTCCATTCGAACACCAACAGAAGCCACACCCTTCTACCTAGCATACGTTATGGATGCGGTTCAACCAATAGGGTTGGAGGTCCCATCTCTACGCATCCTATTGGAGAGTCAAGTTCCTGAGGCGGAATGGACCCGTCGAAGGTTCGAACAACTCACGCTTCTAGACGAACGACGGCTCAACGCCTTGCACAATGTCCAGCTATAACTATGACGTACACAACAGGCATTGAACAAAAAAGGTCAAACCCAGGAACATCAGAGAAGGCGACTTGGTCCTCAAGTCGGTTCGAGCACTACTACCCGTCGATCCGAGGGGGAAATTCAAACTCAATTGGGCCGGGCCATAGCTGGTCAAGAAAATACTTTCGGGGGGCGCAGTGAGACTGAGTGACCTAGACGAGGAGCATTTCACAAACTCGACCACCTAGACCAACTCAAGAAATACTACCCTTGAATCGTAGCAACCAGCAAATCTCACCCTTGTTTCACAAACTAGCGAACACCATAACCCTTTCAAATCAAGTTCCTCAACGTGTTCTCATTTGAAATTGCATGTTTTATCGAGTCTAAGTTACGGCACCTTGCCACATTCCAAACGTCCTTTAATCTGTCAAAAGCAACATCCATTTGCACTCAAACAAATCAAGCCAAAACACCTGAACTACGAGCATGGTTTGATTTCACCTTTTCAGGTGGATACTTAGGCAGTCCCTTCTTACACAAGAGGGATATTGATGCGTGCCTTTTATATGATGTTTTACATCCCATTTTACACGCATTTCAGAGCTCATTCATGTAGTTTATGCTACATTTCTCCCTATTTCCGTCTACTTCCGTATTTTTGTACGTTATTGCAGAAATGTGAAGAATCCAGCGAAAATCGAGCTAAATCCGTCCCCGAGTATCCTACATTGCATTTGACGTGAAGAATTAACTTAAGGAACGAGCTTGGTGCGCATTTCAAAGTCCTAAAGACAAGTCCACGAGAAATATGAAGTCAAGTAGCAGCTAAAGCAATCGATCGACCGTTAACTTCAGTCGATCGACCAACCATCGGGGTACAGTAGCTACTGTACACTGCTAAGCAGTCGATCGACCGGCCACTTCAGTCGATCGACCAAGACGCTATTCCAGACGAGAATTAAAAGATCGAGATTTATCAAGCCCATTAGTTACTAGGTTTAGGAATTATGTTACGTATACTTTCTTTATAACGTAACCGAATTTCATTCAGTTGGGCATCAGGCTTTATTCAGTAGTTTTACATTAAGTTTTTACATACAGTTTGATGTGACCATAATTGGCGCATATTTAGCCCCCGAATTACCATTGTTTCCATGCTTTTTAGTACCTATTTGGGTCATTTCTTATCTTTAGTTCTTTGTTTTGCATATTCTTTGAGATTTTGATCCCTTGGTAGGAAAGGAGTAAGAATCTTGCATTTTCATGGCAAAACGAGGCTAAATTGATCGTATTCAATGACCAAGCATCAAGGAGAGACAAGAATAGAAGGCCTTTGTACATAGCATAGTAGAAGAGCAATGTTGAGAAAAGGATCCTTGAGTCCCCAAGGAAATCCCCAAGGAATTCATGAAGAAAAGAAGAAGAAAAGATGCTGCCAGACAATCCGAACGGATTGTACACAATCCGTCCGTCCGCCCAAGCCCAATCCGAGCGTCCCTCAAAGGAATCCGCTCGGATTCCCCATCGCCAATCCGAGCGTCTTGCCCAAGGATCCGCTCGGATTCTCGGCCAAGATCCGGCCGTCCCGACTCCCATCCGCACGGATTGCAAAGACAAAGACGTTTTCATTCTTCAAGCTACGATTAGAGAAGCCCTTCTCTCGGAGAATACCGGAGTCTCCTTGCTCAACTTAAAAAGTGTAATTACTAGTTTAGCCCTTAGTTAACCCTAATGCATCCTCCCTAATTTTCACTATAAATACCCCATTAGTCTAATTAGAGGAGCATGTTCTTCTTATCAATAATTAGAGTAGTTAATATCAATCAAATCTCTCTTCAATATTGTAATCAAGTATTAATCAAGTTTTAATCCAAGTTTTAGTTCTTTAATCTCTCTCTTGTTCTTCATTTATTTTGGGTAATTAGAAGATTATTGGGTTTATTGGGAGATTGACAACCTTCCATCAATCATCAAGTTCTTCTATTATTCTTTGCATTATTATTTTGGAATCATTAGTAGGTATAATCTCTTAATCCCTTTTTAATTATTGTTAATTACTTTCATTTATTCATCATGTTTCATTATGTTAGTATGATTGACAACCTTTCTAGCATGATCAATATGATAATGAGTGAGTAGTCTCTTAGCTAGGGTTTAATGGGTGATTAGGGGAAACCAACATGGGGAATGATTCATGCTTAAATTAATATGCTTTCATAATCTTATTTGCTTGCTTGTTTTGATCTTAATACATGCACATGTTATATTTGATGAAATGTTAAGCCTATGAATCCTTGCATTTACTATCATCTTCTATCTTTTCAATGAGACTTGTAAGACATAACCCAACTCGAGTCTTGTTAGACCATGCATGTGTTGAGTAGGAAAGATTAAGTCGACTTGTAGGTGTTGTACAATCTAATCGATTCGGCTCCGGGACCCAAACTTTCCTAGGATTGTAAGATATAACCCAACTCAATCCATCACAACAATAATTGCTTGCTTATAATTTGAGAACATGTTTGTATGATCATATCCCATGATTCCCCTATGAACCCATGACACCCTAGTGCCTTTAATCAATTGTTTACACCCCTTATTTTATTCATCTTGCTAGTTTATTTTCATTGTTATTTTAGTTTAGTAACCTTCTACATCAACCCAATTTGTGACACCCCTAGACACTACTAGTTACAATAGAATTCTCATTTCAATACCCGTCCCTTGGGATCCGACCTTTACTTGCCTCTTTACTAATTGTAGAGTTGTTTGTGAAGTATAAATTGTGTTTTGTATCGACCATTGACCAACGACCACATATGTTTAATTGTGAACACCAAATGGCTCCGATCAAAAATGGCGCCGTTCTTCGGGGACGGTGTTTAATTGATTTAAGATTTCTTTTATTGTTATTAGTTGTGTCTTTTTCACCTTGGGGAAGTAAAACTCCTCAAGGTTTGTTCTAATTGTTTTATAGTTGTTTGATATTTTGCATGTCTAGAAGGTTACAAAGAGATTTGTTACCTTTTGACCGTGAAATCGAAAGAACCTTGACGAATAATAGGAGACTTGTTAGGAGGAATTTGGGAGGTGTTGGTGAAGTTGTTCAACCCACTAGTGAGTTTGTCAATCCTTTCGCAATAGAAGGAGAAGAAAACCCATTAAACAATACCACACAAAATCCACCTACAATGCCTAAATTCTCGTCACACTCTATACCCACCGAGGAGGATCTACCAAATGGTACTCCTACACCGCAACATCTCACCGGAAACTTTATTGCCAAGTCCGCCTTCATCCAACTAGTTGAGAGGAGCCAATTCGGGGGAATGCCTAGTGAGGACCCTCATTCTCATATGGAAACCTTTTGCGATTATTGTGAAGTTATCTCTCAAACGGGCGTGACTCAAGACCAAATAAGATGGGTCTTATTTCCTTTTTCGTTAATCGGCACCGCAAAGCAATGGTTGAAGGGCCTTGATAAGGCCACCCTTGGAATAGATTCTTGGAAGAAGTTAGCTCTAGCTTTCTACAAAAAATTCTACCCACCGAAAAAGACCAACATGCTAAGAGCTCAAATCACGGGTTTTAAGCATAGGGATGAAGAATCTTTGTATGAAGCTTGGGAGCGGTTCAAAGGTATTTGTCGCTCATGTCCTCACCATGGACTTAGCGAATGGTTTTTAGTGCAACAATTTTGGAATGGTTTATATGAAGATTCAAGGAACATTCTCAATATGGGATCAAATGGAATGTTCACCGAAGTTGATGACAATCAAACATGGAACAAGATTGAGGAAATGGCGGTCCATAATTCACAATATAGTAGACCTTGCAAGGCTACTAGAGGAGGAAAGTATGAAGTGGATTCCGTTACTCAATTGGGTGCTCAACTTAGTGCTCACATTGACACAATCAACTTGAAGTTTGAACAAGCTATTGCTAGACTTGAGGAAAACTCAAAATCATCAAAGCACCATGTCAATGCCATGACGGCATCCTCATCAATCCCAAGCGGGATATGTGAGAATTGTGGAACCTTGGGTCATGACTCAAGTGAATGTAGGGGAACAACCGAACAAGTCAATGCTTTCCAAGCTTACAAAAGTGGTACCCCTTATTCAAATTTTTACAATGAAAACACCAAGTTCCATCCAAATCTCTCATACAAAAGCCAAAATGTTCAAAACCCTCAAACAACATACACTCTACCACCCATGAGAAATCAAAATCAAAGACCCTTTTACAATCAAAACCAAGGCTACCAAAATCAAAATCCATACAATCACCAAAATGACCAAGGTTTTGATGTCCAAAAAGCGGTCCTCCAAATGCAAAAGAATCAACAAGAATTTTTCACTCAAATGCAAAAAGATAGCCAAGCAAAAGACACACCATCAACAACATTCTAGCTCACACCAAGATGTTGGAAACACAATTGACCCAACTAGCATCTTCAAGCTCACAAAGACAAAAGGGGCAATTACCACCTCAAAGTAATCCCCCTAGACATGAAACGGTTAGTGCCATTCACTTGAGAAGTGGTACAAGATATGAAGCACCGAAGAAGCAAGTTGAGAATGAAGTTGTGAGAGCTAGTGAGAATGAAGTTGTGGTGCAAGGTCCCAAAGAAGGGGAATCATCAAAAGAAGAAAGTTCAAAGAAAAATGAAGACAAAGCCAAAGAAAAGGAGCCCATTGTGATTAGAATTCCTTTTCCAAGTCGTCAAGCCAAGCCCAAATTTGATGATCAACTTGGAAAGTTCATGGAAATTGTGAAGAACTTAGAAGTCTCAATTCCTTTCACGGAATTAATCAATCACGTTCCGGCCTATGCAAAGTACATGAAAGATATCCTCACAAAGAAGAAGTCGATCCGGAAACTTGAGACTATCGCCTTCACTAAGGTGAGTAGTGCAATACTTCAAGGGAGTTCACCTCCAAAGTTAAAGGATCCGGGAAGCTTCTCAATACCGTGTACCATTGGCGACACGACGATCAACAAAGCCTTATGTGATCTAGGGGCTAGTGTGAGTGTCATGCCGTACTCGGTAAGTAAAAGGTTGGGAATGGGAGAGCTTAAATGCACCAATATCACTCTTCAAATGGCCGATAGATCGACGAAGACACCATTAGGGATATGGGAAGATGTCCCCATGCGAATTGGGAAGTTTTTCATCCCGGTGGACTTTGTCATTGTTGATATGGAGGAAGATTCCAACATTCCAATCATCTTAGGAAGACCTTTCCTACACACCGCGGGTGCGGTGATTGATGTGAAACATGGAGAGCTCACTCTAGAAGTGGGAGATGAAAGCATAACTTTTAATCTTGACAAGACCATGAGAGCTCCTCGTTTGCATGAGCCATGTTTCATGATTGACCATTATAGCCGAAAAGATGAAAGAAAGAAATCGGAACTCCAATGGAGGAAGAAAGTTGAAGATGCTCCATTCAAAGAGCAAGTGAATTGTGACAAGGAGAACTTGCAAAGCTCATCAAAATCAACCAAGGAAGAAGATGATGGCCTCATTGGCCAAGAGAAGAAATTGGGAGAGTTGTCTCCATCTAAGCAAGAGATTTTCAATGATCAACTCAATGAAGTTTGTGGTCTTTGGGATGACGAATTTGAAGGGATCTTTAATCCCTACATTGGGCATGCCATCGATCATGATCAACAACAAGGGCCACGGTCTATTGAGGACCTCTACCACAACAATGAACAAGCTTTTGATTACTTTTTCAAGGTGTTAAGCAACATCAACAACACCTTGAACATGCCCCCTTGACATCTCATCAAGAATGAGAGTTTGGTGGAGTCCTCCCTAAACCACCACTTGTAAATATTTCTAACTCCCTAACTTACTTTTAAATTTTTGTATTGCATTTTTTGTCATTTTTGGATTTTATTTACTTTGATCAAAATAATTGTCATGAAAAGAGAGAAGTGAGGGAGGGATTAACAATTTCAATTGATGTGTAGTGCTTTACCTTAGTGTGGGGATGGCAATTGCCTAGGCTATTCATGCCTTAGTAGTGCCCCCACAATGAAGAACACAAGTTTTGAAAGAAAGAAAGAAAGAATGATAAGGGAATGCGTTTGTGCACGGATGGAACTGAATCCGTGTACACAAGGACCAATCCGAGCGGATTCCTGAGAATCCGCCCGTCTGAAGAAGATCCGAGCGTCCTGCTAAGAAGACGCCCGTCCTGGGCTGAGCTGAATTTGCAAAATTCTTGACTGTCAAAGAATCCGAGCGGATTTCTGGAAAGACGCCCGTCTCACAGAATCCGTCCGTCTTTTGAAAAAGACGCCCGTCTCAAAGCTGAAGAAAAACAAAGAAAAATCTCTGGACTGAAATCCGTCCGTCCTGCATGAAATCCGCCCGTCCCATCACAGAAGAATCCGAGCGGATTCCCCAGAATCCGCCCGTCTCTAGGCGGGATTTTGAAAATTTTAAAGCTGTAGAATCCGCACGGATTGCGCCCAATCCGCACGGATTGTCCCTGCGTCTTGAAAAATCTCGACTTCTTTATAACCCATCCCACCTTCATTCATTCATTCATTCTTTCATAAACACTACCCACAACACCAAAACCCTCATCCTCTCCATCTCAAAAACAAAAACCCTCAACAAAATCCACCAAAATCAAATCAAACCATCCTTCAAACAACAAATCAATCACTCCATCTTCAACAACAATCAAAACCAAGCACAAATTCTTCAACCTTTGAGTCGATTTTTGTTCTCATAAAGGCAAAGCCTTTCACCTTCAAAATCGATTTGGGCATTCTACAAATTGAAGATTTTTGACTCTTTACTTGGTTAGTTCATCAAATGGCAAGAACAAAGGGAGCAACAAAGGCACCAAAAGCAAAGGCTCTCTCTCAAAGGCAAAAAGCTCTACAAACAAAGAAAGCTTTGGCAATGGTAGTATCAACACCAAACTTGGAAGTGCAACCACAACAACAACAAACTTCTATGGGAGCATCACCTTCTACTCCGGTAATCGATCAACTCTTGCATTATCCGGAGGTAACTTTCATTTCCGATACCCATAGAAATACATTTGTCAAGTTTGCTATGAAACAAATTCAATCCACCAAATTCATATGTCAAGATGCCTTAGAGAAGTTGGGTGTTCTTGAACAAACAAAAGCCTTTTTCAATGCCATGGGTTTGAAGAAATTGTTTGAAATGAAGGAAGTAACATACCCCTCCCTTGTCTTGGAATTCTTAAGTTCTTTAAAAGTGACAAAAGTTGAGAATACGGAAAATATTGAGTTTCGTCTAGCTAACACTAGTAGACGCATTACCTTTCCGGAATTGGGTGGAATTTTGGGTCTTAGCGATGAACATAAATATTATAAGCAATATGGGAAGTATGACCCCGAGTCTCTTTGGGAGGCAATCTCCGGGAAGAAATTTGAAGATTTTCATGCTTGTCGTTCTCTTTTGGTCCATCATCCGGCCATAAGAGTATGGCACAAAGTTGTGGGAAATACCATAATTGCTAGGAAAGACACCAATCATTTCACGGGACTCGATTTTATTCTCCTTGAATCAACTTTGAATATTGGAAGAATTCACACCAAGCCTTACAATTCTTTGAGGCTATTGGTTGATAGATGGCTTCATGTAGATAGTGGGAAGAAGGGTACAACCGTTATTGTTAATGGCGGCCTAGTCACGGTCCTAGCCAAGCACTTTGATCCTAATTTCAATAAGGATAACAAGTACAAGGCAAAGGAAGGTGGCCATCTTATTGATATGTCCATCATGATTAACAAGTTTAAGTGGGTTGCTCACAATCCCCTTGACACCAAATTTGGGTGGCTTACTAGTGAGGCTCGATCATTCACTTTACCCGCAAAGATTTGCCGTCTTAGTGTCCACCGGACCAACTATTTACTTCCCCTATCCGAAGAAGCCGAGTACATCATTCAACAACAAAAGGGTGATCATGAAACTCTGTAGATACCCGTATCCGTCGATATTGGAATTTATAGAGAACCCGACAAACACCCGATGATGATAGGACACATGTATTTATTTAGTTGTCATTGTCATTATTTGGGTTCGTTTTACGATGTAGAATGGGCGTCGTCGATGAAGTATTTTATTAATTTAAATGATATTTAAATTAATGTTTTTTTAGTGAGTTCATTTTATTAATTTAAATGATATTTAAATTATGGTTTTTGTAGGTGAATTCAATTTATTTTATTTTATTTTGAATTTATTTTCCCAAGTTTATTTTATTGAAAATAAAATAAATATTTGATTTGAAAAATCATTTTATGAGTATATTTGGTTTGAAAAATCATTTATTTTAATGTGTTAATTGATTTGAAAAATCGATTTGAAAATTGAAAAGAACTCGTTTTGTCCATGCGTTTTTGAGCTCGATTTTAGCTCGGTTTTTGAGCCCGTTTCCTTTACGAGTTGGCACGAATCTCGAGTACACTAACCAACCTAAGCCTCTACCCATCCACCCTTGTTCTAACCCCCATAACCACGGCCCAAATTCCACCCCAAACACCCCCCAACCAGCCCGCGCATACAAACAGCCCCCCTGTTTTGCGTGATGAATCCCGAGCCCAAAACCCGCTCCAAATACCACCAAAACCCGTACCCATTAACCCTAACCCATACCCTAGTATCCTACCCATATTACCCTAGCTTAATCACCAAGAAAACCCCTCTCAAACCCTCACAAAAGCTGCTGGACAGCAGCTATGCGTGAGCAGGCCCGACTGCCTCTCCCTCTCTTTTACCCTACTTTAACTCCTTATAAATACCACCCCTTCACCATACATTCATTCCTCTAAGTTCTCCCCACATCCTACCATCACTCACAAGCTTTAAACCTCAGAAACAAACCCTAATTGCCTCTCAAAAACCCTCCACAAAACCGACATACAAACGGAAACAGTTTGTGTGTCCTCTTCGAAAAACAATTCGTTCCTCCTTCAAACCTCCATCAAAACTCGAGTTTCTTGTTCCTAATTAACCATATAACATCCATCTACACATTAGACAAAGATTTACGAGCCAAATTGCCCTTGAGAGTACACGAAATCCCTCGAAAAACAGAGTGTTATACACTCTGTTTTTGTGATTTGTTCTGTCTGTCCAGTTCTGTTTGTGCTCGTTTTTTTCGTGCCCAATAACTCAAAACGAGCAGGGGTTGCTTTAATATCTCTGTTCTCCTCTCTTTCTAGTTTTCAAAACATCTTTTAAATCGAATTTTCATCGTGAAACGAGGGAGAAATCGCTGTTTGAAAGTTGCTGTCCAGATTCGATAAAAACGCGTGTTTGCTTTGTTTCTTCGTCGACGACGGCCTCTCGAGATAAAATCTACCATCGATTACGACCCAAGACGGTGTCAACGATACATGTAGGTTGAGGGTGCATCAAATCCTCTTCTTTCTCCCTTTTATTTCGTTTTTTATGTTTGTTTTTCTTATAGTTTGTTTTTGTTCGTTTATCGTTTTTATTTATCGTTTAAATTAACTATGAAACTAGTTTAGTCCGAGTATGAGTTAAAGTACCACCATGAACACCCGCGTTGACTTGAGATGGGAAAGAAACCGCTACATCAGTCGGTCGTACACCCCCGTCTCATTTACATATCCTCGTGTTCAAGGTAGGACATAAATAAAACGAATTTCTAACTTCGCTCCTCGCTTTTGACCCTTTGTTTGTCTCAGCCAATTCGACCCACCTTAGGACCCGTTGCATGTTAGTATGACCTTTGATTGTTAACATATGACTTATTTAGACGACATTCGATCATTTAAATAACCTAATTAGACACATTAGGATACATCGACATAGCTTTAAAAACCGATTAACAATTCTGTAACTTAATGAACGCATCTCTCTCTTTCACCTAATTTCTCGCTAGTATAAGAGTGCGTGATTAGCACCTTCTTATTAACACTCGATGAGTTAAATTAATTAGCGAACTTGACCTAATTTGACCCCTTTTAGGCCGTGTAGAATACACCTTTGCGCGACATCATCTCAATCGATCAACGTTGTTTCTAGCTCGTTTTCTAATTTGTTTCGTTTATTAAGACTTAATAGTTTAAGTTGTATTTTGTTAGTTTGTATTGTAATCTGAGTCAAAGTAATTACGATAGTTGTTGTAATTAGATTGAGTTGTAATTTATTTCTCGTTGTGTCGGCATGAAATGCCTGGGTTGTAATAGGATAGATCCCAATGGCTCCCCCATTCCCATCAAGCCTTGTTTGCTTTGCTTTGTATGTTGTTAGATTAATCAACCCACATGCTAAATTACAACTTTGACAAAGTTAGTTTAGTTGAATCTAAAACAACATAGAAATTGTTGTCACATGATAGGGTTAAAACAACGTTTGCATATCATACATCGTAGTAGCTATGACCTTGTTTGAAATTCGACACTTGACTTAGTAGAGGCCGTTATTGACGGGCGGGGTTGGGTGTCCTTATGGGCTTCCCAACACGTACCCTCACCCCTTACTCAAGATCTATGGTTTGTGGATCCGTCTAAATACCATTGGATTACGAGAGTCATTCAAATCGAGTGATATAGGGTACAAGTCTTTATCTTTAATCACTCGTAGTCGATTGGCTTTATGCTTTTCGATGAAAGGTGTAAAGTTGACTTGAACGGTTCCATGTTCCCAAAAAACTTGGTGGCGACTCTAATTTGTCTTAATTCGATTCGAAGGAACCTCGAGTCGATTATGCCTAGTGTGGATCCCGCGGACGCAGTTATCGAGGGCCTTGTCCCACGATTTGGCGACTCTTTGGGAAAAGAGGACTAGTTACACTTTGTTTCTAGGGTCTTTTCCTCCGAGGTGAAACTTGAAAAGAAAGTGTTGGAAAGTAAAACATTACTCATAGTGCTACGATTCATGCATAAACCCTTAAGGACTTGCCCGGGCCGTCCCAGCGTTTCTTCGTGATGCGTGGGGGGCGACGTCCCACTATGCTAGGAAGCTGCACATTGCTCCCTTCCACTTCGCCTCGCGTGGTTCTTGATGGTGGGGACGATCTTCTAGGTACTTTACCTTAAGACACCTTGCTCTATAAGACCGCAAAAGGATGGAGGGCATAGACCTTCTTATAGAAGACTTGCCGAGACTTAGAGATGTCTAGGAGCATACATCCTTATAACATGAGAATGACAATGTGCAATGTGCTTTCCCGAGTCTTTTTTTTCGAAAATTCCCATGTCCTTTTCAAAACCGAACTTTTGAACAACTTATTTTCAAAATAGCATGGTTTTAAAAAACGCGGAACGCTGCCCAAATAGGACTAGAAATTTCGGCCCAAAACGAGCTTTTATAGCCGGCATGCTGCCCATTTCAAATCTCATTTTCGAATCAATCTTTCGTTTTTTTTTCAAAACCAATCCAAAATGCCTCTCGAACCTCAACCAAGCATGAAATGCGTAAAAAGTCGTGTCCAGGTCATGGCGGTGTTAGGCCGGGTGTGTTTCGTTCTAAGAGTCTAGAACACGACCTTGTTGGGTCACCCAAGCTCACCTCTTGGGCCTTGAGTCATGTTGGTCGACCTTTTGGTCTAGGATAGTCCACAAAAACGCCCAAGCTAGGCCATTTAGGGCGTTTCACCCGAACCTATGGGCTATGTTAGTCCAATCACGGGTTTGGCCACACCGAGTCCGGTTTATAACCGATTTATGATAGTTTGAGTCATGTCGTTTTGTCGAGTCTAAAATGAACCAAGGTCTAGATCCAACCGTGAGTCGAACCTCTGGTTAGTCAATCTCAAGTCGAGTCTTTGCTTGAGTCAAGTGGGGTCGTGTCCTTAAGTGTGCAGGGGCTCTTACTTTAAATATTGACTCAGTACGGGGTTTTCTTGTAGAAAGGCCGCCAAAAACCCGACGTCAAGCAATGGAAGATGCTGTTAACAAGCTCACTGAGGCCGTGAACCTCATGATGACCCGAATGGATGCAATCGAGTCTAAGCTGAATGAAGATTCCCCTCCATCTACCCCACCTCTAACTGATCTGGAGAAACGGTTCAAGTTCATCGAAGACCGTTTGAAACTCTCCCAGGGGAAGAACATCCACTATGAGAATGCTAGGGCCTATGCCCCAGTTCAGGATAAGTTGCCCACAAATATGGTACTCACTGACATCCCAAAGTTCAAGGGCACAGAAGATCTAGTCCACCATGTTAAGGCTTATAAGGGGTACTTAGCACTAAAGGGAGTACCTGCTGACATGCTCTCTGAAATTTTTGCCCAATCTCTGGATGAACACCCGAAGGCGTGGTTCTATAATCTTGACCTTAAGAACTTCCCCACTTTCGAAGATATTACGGTGGAGTTCTGTAAGCACTATGCTGACAATGTTGAGATTCAAACCAACATAAGAACATTGGAGGTGATGACACAGAAAGAAAAGGAAGGCTTTACTGAATTCCTTGCAAGATGGCGCGCTGAAAGCGTGAAATTAGCCAAGAAGCCTGATGAAGTTGAAATGGTAGATAAGTTCGTAAAGAATCTACGACCTGTTTACCGCAATGCTCTGAAATACCAGAATTTTGGCTCTTTCAAAGAATTGATAAGAATCGGGATAAAGGTAGAAGATGATACCATAAGGGCAGAGGCTGAAAAGCCGAAAGGGTACCAAGGGGCCTCATCGTCTAAGGCCAAGGCCCCATCAACGACCCATATTGATGGAGCCATCAATCTCTTAGAAGGGCAATCGAAGAAGTCGCAGCGCCAAACACCTAGGGCATTCACCGATATCGGATGCACTTATACATACGCTCTCCAAAGGCTCATAGCCCAAGGAAAGCTGAAGCCTATTGGTCCAACTCCGGACCCATCCGCTGAGCAACAAGGTAAATGGTATAAACCAAATGCCTACTGTGCCTTTCATCAAGGGAAAGGCCATGATACTGAAAGGTGCTATCGACTGAAGCACGAAATTCAAGACATGATTGAGAATGGAACACTCCCGATCCCAACTGTTAAACCCAATAACATCACCAATCCATTTGGCGATCACGCCAACTTTGTTTATGTTGAAGACAATGTCGATTATTCCCATCTTATCCGCCCATGTCACTTGAAATGGGTGTTTATCGGGAAACTATTTGTGGATTGCTTTGAATTCTTGCCAAACCCGAAGAATGAAATTCAAGTCGGGAGTCTGGCTCTAGAATGTACTCCTCTCATTAACGAAGTTAATAAAAGACAATTCAATTCACCAACCTCCATCACTAGTGTAGATCCTCAGAGGACTGCCTCAGGATGGAGGCAGACCATCATAGGGATCGAGGACCAGAGCCGGGCATCTAAGCTGACAGCTGAACAAGAGAAAGCTCAAGATCAGATTTGAAAATTATGAGTCGGGATCTGTTTTCTTATCTTAGTCGAGTCGAGTCGAGTCTAGAACTTTCTTTTTTTGAATTTGAGTCGTTTGTTCCGCGATGACCTAGGATGTGTCCTAGGAATCGTTTCTTCGAGTCTGTTAAGTATTTCTCATTCCAATAAAAAAGTTGCAGTTTCGTTTCCAAATATGTCTTGTTTCCAATCCTCAATCACTCCGAAAGCATGATAAAACGCACAACACACTCAAAGGAATCCCTGGGGTAGAAATATGTCCTGTTTCAAAATGTAAGGTGCACCAGGATCCCGTGTTTGATTTCTTTACCTATTCCATGTCTGGTGGTAGAAAACCTCCATCTGAACCAATATTTATGACAAGCTTTTAGATGATTCTATGACGAACCCGGACTAGCTCCGTGTTTCCCCTATCGATGATGGAAGGCAAGCCTTTTCCCCAACAAAATCATCCCATCTCGAAGAGAGAAGATATCAACCCGTTCTAACAAGGAATTGTTAGTTCTTACCCAAATTAGTTGGCGAAGCCCAGTTTTCAAGGTGTATCCATTTAGGACTAAGAGAATGAATAGAATATCATTTTCAAAGAGAAAAAAAAAAAGATGAAAAAGAATGAAAAAATGAGAAAAAGAGAAAAAGAGAAAAATTGGAAAAATGAAAAAAATTAAAAAAAGAAAAATGAAAAAAAGATGAACGGAAAAGAAAAAAGGAAAAAAGATGTTGAAGTTATTGCGGAATGCTTTTTGGTTGAATGTCGAAGTTACGGAAGCCAGAATTCAAGTCAAGTACTCATAGTTGAGGTTCAATGGGCGAAGCCCAAAAGAGTAAGTAGTGACCTCTTTACCCTCTAAGTCATTCCTGAGATAGTTACAAGGGGATAGTCAGGAATTTTGAGAATCATTCCGCTTGTTCTGTTAGTACACCCAAGCCTTTAGGATCCAGATATGGAAATTTGAACCCACATCGATTCCCAACCCATTTGTACTCGGGTTTCATCAAATCTGAGACACCATTTCCAACCACGTTATAAGCCATAGCCATTGGCCTTAGCACCACAAAACGAACCTTCAGAATGATGGTTTACCTTACGAACCTATTTTTACCAAGCTCCACATCCCAAAGAATCAAAACCTTTTGTACCGACCCTAGACACGGGATACAACGGTACCTTACAGGCTAGAATGGGATACGACATGATACCTTAGGTGAAACCTTTAAGTGTGTACACATAATCAAAATGCCATGTTTATGCACCAAGATCGAACTACGTCGGATTTGATTTCGCTCCACGCGAATACGTAGGCAGTCCTTCAGGATAAGGGATTCAATCCACTCATCAACCAATTTGTCATCTTGTCGGTTTCTTACGGGTCTTAACCAAGTCCAAATGAAGCCACCTTTGTTTGAGTCGGTCTTAGCACTTGATGTAGGCTAGGATGAGGATATAGGTTCGGATGAGTAGTGTCAAGTCTCAGAATGAGCTTTATCGAACGGTTTAGGCAAAGATGTCGAGTCATATAGATGTAGGTTTGTGTTGGGAACAGAAAATATGAAAAACCCGCTGAAAAGAAAGAAGGCGTGGAAGAAAAATAATAAAAGCCCGCTGAAAAGAAAGAAGGCGGTGGCAAGAAATGATGAAAACCCGCTGAAAAGAAAGAAGGCGAGGAGAAGAGTGACAGAATGTTCCCAACAAGAGTGATGTGTGATGTCTAACTGTTCTCATAAAATCAGTCTGTGTTTAGTGTCTAGGCGAGGCTAACGTTGTTGCTCCGTGGGTTTAATCCACTCTGTTAATGCCAAGTGATCTTGATTCCCATGTGCCCTCGGGAGCACGCCCATGCCATACGATATCTCCGTCCCAAGTTCGACGACCTTGTGATTCCCATTTGCCATCTTTTGGCGTCAGAATGGCCAATTTACATTTCTACCCCCAATAAGTCAATAATTGAATTAAAACCCGTGCACACTTACGGTTTTTTTTCCTTTTTTGTTTTACGGTAGCGGGCTACGCCCACGTGGTTTACGAGTCATACAGAGTGTCTGTGTCGTATTTCATGCTCACCCATCAAGGTTCGATCTCAAATATTTCAAAATTTCAAAATTTCAATTTCAAAAACATTTGTTATGGATAGATGATCCAAGTCAAGGTTCAAACCTCAAAGTTCAAAATCAAATTTTGGGTCGACGATCCAACATCCAAGTGATTAATTTCAAATTCAAAATTTGGGTCGATAGCCCAATTATTCAAAATTTTCAACATGTTCAAATTTCGGGTCGATGACCCAATCTTTCAAACTCAAATTTCGGGTCGATGACCCAACATTCCAAGTGATATCAAATTCAAAATTCGGGTCGATCACCCAATTATTCAAAATTTTCAAATCCAATTTTCGGGTCGATGACCCAATCTTTCAAATGATCCAATTTCAAGATCGATGATCCAAGTGTGCTTATGTGATTATTATTGCTAGTACGTTTTTGTGTTTCAAATATAGCAGGATATGCTTCAACTGGGGGCTCTAAAGTCTTCGACTTTAGAGCCATCACAAACTGGGGGCTCTGAAGCCGTTGGCTTCAGAGACCATTATCAAGACGAAAAGGATGACATCCACTCAGAATTCAATTCAATACAAGAGTATGAAATGGAAGAATTTCGTAGCTGAAAGCAAATGATAAAAGCGGCGGCAACCTCCTCGGAAAGTCCCGTCCCATTCGGACAAGTGCCAGCAGATGATAAATTTTGGGCAAATGTCAGCAGATGATGAATTTTGGACAAATGCCAGCAGATGATAAACCTTGGGCATGTGTCAGCAGCTGCCGAACTACGACGCGTGTTTGATTCCGTCAGAAACGGATACGTAGGCGCCTAAGGATAAGGCTCAATCCACCATATATGCAATTTAGGGGTCGATGACCAACGATGATAATTCGACGCAACATGAAGCAAGAGTTAATCCCCAACGAAGTTTCAGGTATGATCTCTTCTTATGGCTGGCGAGCTTATATACGCAAGTCTAATGGACTATAAACGACCCGCAGAATCCTCAGGTCGAAAGGGACCTGGGGTATACTTTGACTTTCGCCTTGTCCAAGCCTCAGTCAAAGTGGGGGCTCTGTAGATACCCGTATCCGTCGATATTGGAATTTATAGAGAACCCGACAAACACCCGATGATGATAGGACACATGTATTTATTTAGTTGTCATTGTCATTATTTGGGTTCGTTTTACGATGTAGAATGGGCGTCGTCGATGAAGTATTTTATTAATTTAAATGATATTTAAATTAATGTTTTTTTAGTGAGTTCATTTTATTAATTTAAATGATATTTAAATTATGGTTTTTGTAGGTGAATTCAATTTATTTTATTTTATTTTGAATTTATTTTCCGAAGTTTATTTTATTGAAAATAAAATAAATATTTGATTTGAAAAATCATTTTATGAGTATATTTGGTTTGAAAAATCATTTATTTTAATGTGTTAATTGATTTGAAAAATCGATTTGAAAATTGAAAAGAACTCGTTTTGTCCATGCGTTTTTGAGCTCGATTTTAGCTCGGTTTTTGAGCCCGTTTCCTTTACGAGTTGGCACGAATCTCGAGTACACTAACCAACCTAGCCTCTACCCATCCACCCTTGTTCGAACCCCCATAACCACGGCCCAAATTCCACCCCAAACACCCCCCAACCAGCCCGCGCATACAAACAGCCCCCCTGTTTTGCGTGATGAATCCCGAGCCCAAAACCCGCTCCAAATACCACCAAAACCCGTACCCATTAACCCTAACCCATACCCTAGTATCCTACCCATATTACCCTAGCTTAATCACTAAGAAAACCCCTCTCAAACCCTCACAAAAGCTGCTGGACAGCAGCTATGCGTGAGCAGGCCCGACTGCCTCTCCCTCTCTTTTACCCTACTTTAACTCCTTATAAATACCACCCCTTCACCATACATTCATTCCTCTAAGTTCTCCCCACATCCTACCATCACTCACAAGCTTTAAACCTCAGAAACAAACCCTAATTGCCTCTCAAAAACCCTCCACAAAACCGACATACAAACGGAAACAGTTTGTGTGTCCTCTTCGAAAAACAATTCGTTCCTCCTTCAAACCTCCATCAAAACTCGAGTTTCTTGTTCCTAATTAACCATATAACATCCATCTACACATTAGACAAAGATTTACGAGCCAAATTGCCCTTGAGAGTACACGAAATCCCTCGAAAAACAGAGTGTTATACACTCTGTTTTTTGTGTTTGTTCTGTCTGTCCAGTTCTGTTTGTGCTCGTTTTTCGTGCCCAATAACTCAAAACGAGCAGGGGTTGCTTTAATATCTCTGTTCTCCTCTCTTTCTAGTTTTCAAAACATCTTTTAAATTGAATTTTCATCGTGAAACGAGGGAGAAATCGCTGTTTGAAAGTTGCTGTCCAGATTCGATAAAAACGCGTGTTTGCTTTGTTTCTTCGTCGACGACGGCCTCTCGAGATAAAATCTACCATCGATTACGACCCAAGACGGTGTCAACGATACATGTAGGTTGAGGGTGCATCAAATCCTCTTCTTTCTCCCTTTTATTTCGTTTTTTATGTTTGTTTTTCTTATAGTTTGTTTTTGTTCGTTTATCGTTTTTATTTATCGTTTAAATTAACTATGAAACTAGTTTAGTCCGAGTATGAGTTAAAGTACCACCATGAACACCCGCGTTGACTTGAGATGGGAAAGAAACCGCTACATCAGTCGGTCGTACACCCCCGTCTCATTTACATATCCTCGTGTTCAAGGTAGGACATAAATAAAACGAATTTCTAACTTCGCTCCTCGCTTTTGACCCTTTGTTTGTCTCGGCCAATTCGACCCACCTTAGGACCCGTTGCATGTTAGTATGACCTCTGATTGTTAACATATGACTTATTTAGACGACATTCGATCATTTAAATAACCTAATTAGACACATTAGGATACATCGACATAGCTTTAAAAACCGATTAACAATTCTGTAACTTAATGAACGCATCTCTCTCTTTCACCAAATTTCTCGCTAGTATAAGAGTGCGTGATTAGCACCTTCTTATTAACACTCGATGAGTTAAATTAATTAGCGAACTTGACCTAATTTGACCCCTTTTAGGCCGTGTAGAATACACCTTTGCGCGACATCATCTCAATCGATCAACGTTGTTTCTAGCTCGTTTTCTAATTTGTTTCGTTTATTAAGACTTAATAGTTTAAGTTGTATTTTGTTAGTTTGTATTGTAATCTGAGTCAAAGTAATTACGATAGTTGTTGTAATTAGATTGAGTTGTAATTTATTTCTCGTTGTGTCGGCATGAAATGCCTGGGTTGTAATAGGATAGATCCCAATGGCTCCCCCATTCCCATCAAGCCTTGTTTGCTTTGCTTTGTATGTTGTTAGATTAATCAACCCACATGCTAAATTACAACTTTGACAAAGTTAGTTTAGTTGCATCTAAAACGACATAGAAATTGTTGTCACATGATAGGGTTAAAACAACGTTTGCATATCATACATCGTAGTAGCTATGACCTTGTTTGAAATTCGACACTTGACTTAGTAGAGGCCGTTATTGACGGGCGGGGTTGGGTGTCCTTATGGGCTTCCCAACACGTACCCTCACCCCTTACTCAAGATCTATGGTTTGTGGATCCGTCTAAATACCATTGGATTACGAGAGTCATTCAAATCGAGTGATATAGGGTACAAGTCTTTATCTTTAATCACTCGTAGTCGATTGGCTTTATGCTTTTCGATGAAAGGTGTAAAGTTGACTTGAACGGTTCCAAGTTCCCAAAAAACTTGGTGGCGACTCTAATTTGTCTTAATTCGATTCGAAGGAACCTCGAGTCGATTATTCCTAGTGTGGATCCCGCGGACGCAGTTCCCGAGGGCCTTGTCCACAAACTCCCTCCTCTTCCATTGTTATACCGCCTTACCCCTTTGTGTATGAAGAGTTCAAACCGCAAGGAATTGAAATTGGAAAAGACTTTGTAACTCTTCTTATGCAAGCCATGCACAAGCAAGCTTATGAAGACCGGAAGAATGCTTATTTGGCTCAATATCCTCCCCTCTTACATCTAGCTAGGCAAGGACTCCTTGATCCATCTTGTCCTTTGCCTAGTTGGGCGGATAGAGAAGCCTTATTTCCGGGTGCATCTAGGGACGTGGTGGAAGACAATGAGGTTGTTGGAAATGGTGAAGAAATTGATGATAATATTGAGGAAGAAGCAAGTGGAGATGAAGAAAGAGATGGTGAAGATAATGATGAAGATGAAGAAAGTGATGAAGAAAGTGCCAAGGAAAGTGGCAATGTGACCACTTCTCATGAGGGAAGTGGTGATGATGATAGCATGATGGAAGACTAGCCTTGGAGACTCCTACACTCCCATGGTTTGTCTATATCTCTTTGTATCATATTTCATTTTGATCATTGTTGGTTTAGTCCTAGCAACATCAAAGGACTCACACCTCGGTACCATTGAGGTGTTCTTTATTGTTCCCATTTTTGAAAATCCAAAATGACAATCTAGTTTCATGCATAGCATAGTGTGTGCATGAACTATACCCATGCTTTGACATTAGCAATAGTGTCTTATTTGGTTTGGGGAAGTTAATGCATACACAACGGGAGGTAATCTAAATTATCCTCTCCGTCATAACAAAAACCATGCATCATGTAGTATAGCTTAGTGTAGAATTGCATTTAGTATAGAAATCATACATCATCTTTGCATAATTTCCATCATTTTGGCCATTGAGGACAATGCCCATATTAGTGTGGGGATGGGAATTCTAACACTTAACTTTTATTCAAAAACCCATAAAAATTGAAAAATTTCAAAAATCATAAAAATTGAAAAAATTGAAAAACCAAAAACAAGTTCATTTCCTTTGTATATATTGTCTTGTATATATTGTGTTTGTTTTATCCTTGTTCACTTTGATTGACTACGCCACATCCGAGACATGAGGATATTGAAGACCGCATGGTATGATCTTTCCAATCTCCTTTTTCCTCTTTATGTTAATGACTATGTGGCTTTATTTTGATTGATGCGGTAAAAACAATGTGAACTTAGGATTGCATTTAGTTTATATGTCATATTAGTTGGTAGAATCATTTGCATTAGGATGTTTATATGTTAGTTGCATCATAGCATGTAGTTGCATGTTAGAAAATTTTGTGAAACCGTCTACTTGGGAAGCTTGACAAGTGTATATAGGCCCTAGTAGATGCTTTTTATTCTTAAGACTTTGCTTGTTAGAATACTTGTAAAACACCCTAGGACGTGTCATGCTAGTATCCTTTGACCCATGGATTAAGGCCTAGTCAAGAGTACCTTGTGGTGTGATAACTCCTTGGCTACCGTTTATTCCAAGGTGACCCTTGAAACCATGCATACTTTTATCATTCATCCATGTTCTACCATACATTTTTGTCATCAAAGGGAATGGGCACAAAAAGAAATCAATTTGAGTTCAATGAAATGAAAAGTGAAAGAAAGTTTGCAAAAATGCATCAAATGAAAAGAGGAGCAAAAATAGACTCCTAAAGCTTCAAATACAAGGCACCCTCGTTACTAATTGGGGTGACTTTGAAAATGTTCAAAAAGAAATGCAAAAAAATTGTCAAGTATTGAAATGCCAAAAATCAAAAAGAAATGGCAAGAAAGTGTTCTCAAATGTCAAATGCCAATGAAATTGGGGGGAAAAACAAAAACAAAGCAAACTCCCAAAATGAAACTCAAATATCTATTGATCCCTTTATCCATCGTATCCATTTTTGTGCATGGTAGAGAGGGGACGACCCTTCTTCTTGTCTAGGCAAGAGGGGGAATTCCGCGATCCTCCAGTGTTTCTAACACCATAGGGAGTCTACTCTTGACAAAAGCATTTAACGATTGAGGACAAAGGTACCCTAGCTTGACACCTTTTGGAGGTGATTTATTGGTATCCTTCTAGGCTTAGTAGTTTGAACAAATTGCATCTATGAAGGATTGTGTACCCTTGAATTGCTTCCCTTGTAGATAATTCCCGCCACTTAGATGAGGAAAGTGGCTATTCTTTTTGTAGATGCATCCATTACTTGGTTTTGTGTGCTTAATGATTGGATGTGTCGCCATTTTGGCAAGACCCACCTTGCCTTGCAAGAAGGCATCCTACCTCATGGTTGTCTTGTTGTGAGTTGAAGGGGTGGAGTGAGACCCGCTAATTGTCTCATATCGGCTATTATTATTAGGTTAGGTTAGTATTGGTCCTAGTCTTTGTCACCTCTTTACTCGGGACGAGCAAAGGTTCGGTTTGGGGATATTTGATGTGACCATAATTGGCGCATATTTAGCCCCCGAATTACCATTGTTTCCATGCTTTTTAGTACCTATTTGGGTCATTTCTTATCTTTAGTTCTTTGTTTTGCATATTCTTTGAGATTTTGATCCCTTGGTAGGAAAGGAGTAAGAATCTTGCATTTTCATGGCAAAACGAGGCTAAATTGATCGTATTCAATGACCAAGCATCAAGGAGAGACAAGACTAGAAGGCCTTTGTACATAGCATAGTAGAAGAGCAATGTTGAGAAAAGGATCCTTGAGTCCCCAAGGAAATCCCCAAGGAATTCATGGAGAAAAGAAGAAGAAAAGATGCTGCCAGACAATCCGAACGGATTGTACACAATCCGTCCGTCCGCCCAAGCCCAATCCGAGCGTCCCTCAAAGGAATCCGCTCGGATTCCCCCTCGCCAATCCGAGCGTCTTGCCCAAGGATCCGCTCGGATTCCTCAGCCAAGATCCGGCCGTCCCGACTCCCATCCGCACGGATTGCAGTACAGCACGTTTTCATTCTTCAAGCTACGATTAGAGAAGCCCTTCTCTCGGAGAATACCGGAGTCTCCTTGCTCAACTTAAAAAGTGTAATTACTAGTTTAGCCCTTAGTTAACCCTAATGCATCCTCCCTAATTTTCACTATAAATACCCCATTAGTCTAATTAGAGGAGCATGTTCTTCTTATCAATAATTAGAGTAGTTAATATCAATCAAATCTCTCTTCAATATTGTAATCAAGTATTAATCAAGTTTTAATCCAAGTTTTAGTTCTTTAATCTCTCTCTTGTTCTTCATTTATTTTGGGTAATTAGAAGATTATTGGGTTTATTGGGAGATTGACAACCTTCCATCAATCATCAAGTTCTTCTATTATTCTTTGCATTATTATTTTGGAATCATTAGTAGGTATAATCTCTTAATCCCTTTTTAATTATTGTTAATTACTTTCATTTATTCATCATGTTTCATTATGTTAGTATGATTGACAACCTTTCTAGCATGATCAATATGATAATGAGTGAGTAGTCTCTTAGCTAGGGTTTAATGGGTGATTAGGGGAAACCAACATGGGGAATGATTCATGCTTAAATTAATATGCTTTCATAATCTTATTTGCTTGCTTGTTTTGATCTTAATACATGCACATGTTATATTTGATGAAATGCTAAGCCTATGAATCCTTGCATTTACTATCATCTTCTATCTTTTCAATGAGACTTGTAAGACATAACCCAACTCGAGTCTTGTTAGACCATGCATGTGTTGAGTAGGAAAGATTAAGTCGACTTGTAGGTGTTGTACAATCTAATCGATTCGGCTCCGGGACCCAAACTTTCCTAGGATTGTAAGATATAACCCAACTCAATCCATCACAACAATAATTGCTTGCTTATAATTTGAGAACATGTTTGTATGATCATATCCCATGATTCCCCTATGAACCCATGACACCCTAGTGCCTTTAATCAATTGTTTACATCCCTTATTTTATTCATCTTGCTAGTTTATTTTCATTGTTATTTTAGTTTAGTAACCTTCTACATCAACCCAATTTGTGACACCCCTAGACACTACTAGTTACAATAGAATTCTCATTTCAATACCCGTCCCTTGGGATCCGACCTTTACTGGCCTCTTTACTAATTGTAGAGTTGTTTGTGAAGTATAAATTGTGTTTTGTATCGACCATTGACCAACGACCACATATGTTTAATTGTGAACACCAAATGGCTCCGATCACAGTTCTTTCTAATTAATTAGGGTTTGGGATTATTGTTAAGCATTGGATCTTTGGTTCTTATTCCTAATCTTTCCTCTGCAAATTCGGTATTCATCTACCCTAATTTCAGTTTATTGCTTTATTTCGTCTTTAGTATAGAATTGCTAGTTAATTCCCGCAACCAATTTATCGTTTATGTTAATTGTTTTCTTTATTATTTCAAGCATGAATCCATTAGCTAATTTCACTGTTAATGTAATTGTTTTTACCCTTAGCATGAGTAGCTAGATCAATTGTACTAGGATGTAGGTGATTTATGGCATAGGCGGCAATAGATTGAACACGGCCTGATTCGCGTGTCAGTCGATCGACTGACATTCTTGGTCGATCGACTGACCTCGTGGGGTTTTATTCTCGTTTTAATTGTTTTAATGTTGTATTTAACGAATCGAATGCATGCGACCAGTTAGATACCTAATTTGTGACTGACCCATTAGATCGAAAGATAGGGGAAGTTGTTAGACCGTCAATTAAATCGACTAGACTGTGCTGAGATCGAAAGATAGGTATAGTTTAGACCGTTAGTCACTTTTCAGAACGAAAGTTATTATTAGTGATATTAGGGACCTTTCGCGAGATCGAAAGATGCTATCTGTTAAGAGTGGACCGAGAGGACCTCTTTATTTCCCGCCTCACATGTGTTTGAATTAGACCGACTTAGTTTGCTGCCGCCAAAGCTATAATGAACCGACCATCCTAGTACCCCTTCTTTATCTGTTTAATCCGTCCTTTTAATTTATTGTCTTTACTTATTCTTAGTCTTAGACCAATTCAAATCAACCCCCACAATTGTTACTTTAGACTATTATTAGACAACTAGAAATTACGTCTGCCTCCTTGTGGTTCGACCCTGTTACCACTAGCCTAGGTTAGTCTTAATAGGAAATTATAAATTTTATTTTTGGTACTCACAACGACGGGTATCAAATTTTGGCGCCGTTGCCGGGGAGGCAATAGTTTTAATTTTTAGTTGTTTTAATTTTAGTCTTTCTTAGTTTAAGGGACTTCTGTTCCTTAAACTTTTCTTATATTCTTTTTGTAGTTTCTTCTTATGCGCAGGTCACAGGGTGGTGAACTAGTACCATTCGATCCTTAGATAGAGAAATCTTTGCGCGAGTTGAGACTATCACAAAGGGTATTACCGACAGAGGAAGAGCTGAGTACTCTGTCAAGCTATTACGAGAACGAGCTTTTCGAGGAAGATCCACATTCTTCACCCGTTTCCACTTCTTCAGCCGAGACAGTTACTTCACCAGAAATTCCAGTCATGGCCGAGGAAGCGAGTATAGCTAGTCATTCTAAGCCGACAGCCGAAAACTTATATAAGGGGTTCGAATTACCAGGAGATGCCAGGAAGTTCGAACCAAAGCCTTCATACATCAATATGGTTGAGAGAATCCCGTTCGGGGGAGCTGCAAATGAAGATGCAGCTAAGCATATGGAGACCTTTATTGACTACTGCTGTTCCATACCCCCACCAGCTGGTGTGACCCAAGACCAGATCAAGGAGACCATGTTTATCTTCTCCCTTCGTGATGCTGCAAGGGAGTGGTATAGAGATCTGGACCGAACCGTTCATGGGATCACCGACTGGAATTCCTTGGCATTGGCATTCTAC
Source organism: Silene latifolia (assembly GCF_048544455.1). Taxonomy (NCBI): domain Eukaryota; kingdom Viridiplantae; phylum Streptophyta; class Magnoliopsida; order Caryophyllales; family Caryophyllaceae; genus Silene; species Silene latifolia. The sequence continues at coordinate 57,512,647 of NC_133536.1, forward strand.
AAGAAGTACTTTTCTGCTTCAAAGAGGATTGCTATTAGAGCCCAAATCACAAGTTTCAAACAAGGGCCAGATGATAACTTCCACGAGGCATGGGTCCGATTTAAGAAGTTGGTGCGAACCATATCGCACCATGGGTTCGAAAAATGGAGCTTGTGCAATCATTTCTATAATGGGCTGTACGACGATCAAAGGGCCATTTTGGATGCTGCAACCAATGGCCGATTTGCTGAGAACTTGGGAGCAACCAAGGGGTGGAAGATCATTGACGATCTAGCCACCCACAAGGCTGAGTATGGTAATTCCAGAGGGAACCAGAGGAGAGCTGCTGAATCTTCCTCTGTTGCTGCGCTTGAAGCTCTTACTGCGAGATTTGACAAGTATGAATTAGGAGGAGCTTCAAAGGGGGGTATTTACCAAGTAAATGCTGTGTCAGACGGTCCTTTCGTCTGCGTAAGGTGTGGAGCTGAGGGACATGTTTCGAAGAATTGCCCTAGTCCTTTCGAGTCTTGTGATGCCTTTCAACATTATAGGCAGACAAACACCTACTATGAGCCGAATACCCATCCAAACTTGAGTTGGAGGAGCCAAAATGTCCTGAATCCAACTCAACCTCCGCCGCAGCAGCAACCTTATTTGCCCCCTCATCAAAAGCAACAACAATATCAGAAACCTCCCTATGTGCAGCAACAATAGCGGAATTCTGAATTTTCCGAGCTTAAGAACTTATTGCTAAAGGAGTCCCAAGCAAGAGAGGCCAGGATGAAGCTACTAGAGAGCCAGATTGCTCAACTGGCTAGCAAAAGTAACACTCGAGCTCCGGGACACTTACCGACCCAGACTGACCAAAAGGAGACCATAAATGCCATCATTTTGAGGAGTGGGTCCACCATTGAGGGTCCTGCCATGGTCGAGGACGCTGTTGAAAAAGATGAGCCGGAAACAAGTCAAAAGAAAGCTTCAACGAATAAATCAAAGAAACAGGCGTCTACCAGGTATATCAATCGATCGACTGATACACCCGGTCGATCGACTGATATGCGGGTTACAGCAGCTTCTGGAACTGTGCACCTTGGTCGATCGACTGAGGATAGCGGTCGATCGACCAAGATTACTGCTGATAGCGAGATTGTTCGTCCTCCGATGCTCGACAATTTGAGAGACAATTTGTTTCGGGGTTCGACAGTCCCGAAGACATTAGGGCAAGACCCGAGTGCTGATGGGTCAGTCCTGGTCCCGAAGTTCGATCCAATGACGGTTAATGGCTCACATTTGAGACGGTCTGAGGAAGGGTCAAGCTTCAACAAAGAAAAGGTGGTGGACTTTCAGCCTAAGTCCACGGATACCGGCACACGCGATTTAGAGGAGAGGGCTAAGGTACTTCTTACAGCCCCATATCCAGAGAGACTCGTGCCGACGAAGGAACAGGTATCTTTCAGTAAATTTGAAAAAGTTATTCGTAGTCTGAATGTACAAGTTCCTTTTCTCGAGTTGGTCAATCAAGTGCCTGCATATACTAAATTCATGAAACAATTATTGTCAAAGAAAAAGTCACTCGAAACAGTGCACACTGTAGCACTCACTGAGGAGTCATGCTCCTATTTATCTCACACTGCACCCCATAAGCTAGAGGACCCGGGTAGCTTTTTTGTTCCTTGCAATATAGGCACCTTTCCTATTGAGAAGGCATTATGTGACCTAGGAGCCAGTATAAGTGTCATGCCCTTGAGTCTAGATAGGAAGCTTAAGTTGACTAGGTTTGCTATTACCGATATGACAGTACAGATGGTTGGCCGATCTGCGGTCCAGCCAATAGGGGTCTTAGATGACATTCCTGTCCAAATAGGGAAGTTTTTCTTCCCCATTGACTTCGTTGTACTTGACATGCCTGAGGATGCTCATATTCCCATTATTTTGGGTAGGCCATTTTCGCACACTTTGCTTTGGTGCGAGTCATAGATGTCGGTCTAGGTACCTTGACTTTCAAAGTAGGCAAGCATTCTATTGTCTTTGCCCAACCAGCCAAGAAAAAGGACCCCATGTGGCCTGTGACTTGCAACACAGTTTCTGACAAGAAATCGTACTTTGTGCTTCCTAATTTACCTATCTCTATTACTACTCCTGTGTTAACACCTCCGCCCCAGACTGGGAGCAAAAAGGATGAAGAATCTGTTGTTTTAGACATTGCAGGTGTGACACCCTCATTTTTAGCGTTAAATAAACACGTAAATTCTACAGAAAAACTGACAGGATATGTTTGTAATTGGTTCAACTAGATAAAACCTGTAATTTTAAAAACTTTTCTAAACCATTCACAAACATTTCCAAATGAAGAGTGCCAAAACCTGCAAAAACTAACAAACTAATTTACATAACATAGCTAAAGTCGCGAGAATAAAGTGATACAAACCGAAGTAAGAGAGGGAGACATATGTCCCTCCAAAATATAAACACAACCATAAGTTTAAAGGTTTACTACAAAATATAACCAACTAGGTCCAAGGTTCTTTTGCTCACTAGCTCGTCCGTGTACCCCATCCAATCATCATCAACCTGTCAATCGCATTTTATACAAACACGAAAGCCACAATTCAGTGGGGAGTAACTTCGAGTCCTCCCAGCCACGAAATGTCATATTTAATGTAACATGTAATGTAACATGTAAACAACATCATAAATAAACTAATTATCGAATATTCTAACATATGAACACTAAACTGACCAAATTAAACTATCATGTGAAACATATAACAAGCAGTAATCCAAACTTTATCAATTGTAACCGGCTTGCATCTCACCTATTATAATTCATAAAATCACCATACAAGAAAGGGCAATATATCAAAGACAGGCATAAGTTCTTAGCACCGTCAATAGTCACTCTATAACTCGAGTCTATACCACGACGTAGGGAAGGTAATCGAACCGGTATCTTGGCTCAGAGGTTCTATCAAAACATGGCCAAGACACAACACAACCCTAGTACTAAATCTGCGCAGACCTAGACATGCGGATACACACCACCGCACCCAAGACCCACAATTTTTCTAAAACAAAGTGAGTACCCTAAGGAGTCCACCAAAGGGTTGGCTAGTACTTAAGCTGACCACTTACCCTCAAAATAAGTAACGAGGTCATGCCCCAACTTGGATATAAACCCACCAAGTCAGGAACACAAAGGCTATTAAGCAGTGAACATATACTCGTCAAAGACTATAAAGACCTATCTATGACAAACACAACAACCTGCAAGAAGTATTCAATACCAATTCCATTTCAAGCAATATTAACAATATTAAAGGTTTCAGGGAATCTAAGGCCGTTTCTACAATATAAGAAACCATTCAATTCAACCAACAACACATGTGAACTAAAAACATAATAAATGGCCTAAAACAAGAATAAGGCCAATTATCCATTTTTTCACAATAATTTTCAACCAACCGAATTTTTACCCGCAACCTTGACCCTGCGGCAGTGCACGGGTTCAATCGCATGGTGACCAATCACACAATTGATCGACATCGATTGATCAAAGGGACTAAGGCTCAGTTTTCGGCATAATCATCCAAACATTAAAATTATCGCTATAAAATTCATTTTAAGCTTATTCATTACAATTTCATATTATAACCTATCCTAACATGTGCCAACTACCAATATAAGCATAACTTTACCATCAACATTATATCTACTACTAACATTATTCATTTCATAAGACTACCCATATGTTAGTTATACTAAATATAACATTAATACGCCCGAAACGACAAACAACGCATGAAAAACCGCGAAACAAGCAACGGGCCGACCCGGGCCAACCCAGGGCTGTTGTGGGCCTTCCTGGGCCTGCCGGGCCTGCTGGGCCTGCTGGGCCGCCACCCCCTATTCTTCGTTTCTCCATTTTTGTTCATTTTAACATAGTTTTAAGCATCAATTAATCATTCCCATTTCATTTCCATACTAATATGTGAACTTAAACACACAAAAGACATGAATTTAACCCATATTATCATGTGAAATAAACCACTCAAATATCATTCACAAAATCATACAAAAAGCAAAGAATGTGACATTAATTCGTCGAGTAACTCGAAATATGTTACCTTAAGCTAGAAAAAGGCAAAATAACCCTTGAGAAAACCCTAAAAACAGTAGCTACCCATCATCCTCTACTATATAGGAGTCCCCTATATCATCCTCATAATCTCCACCTATTAAAAACAACAAAAACACCATAATAATTACTAAAACCGAAATTATGCCCAAAATCTTCTTAAATCGACATAATGAAAACTGAAATTAAAACATACTAGGATGTAGATCTTGAAGAGAGGATTCCGAAAATATAAATTTTGCGAAAATCGGAATAGAAACGAAGAAATTATGATGAAATTACGATTGTAAGTTTATTTGTTTTTTTTTTTTGTGGATTTCGGTCAAGAGGCAAAGGAAGCCTTAGGAAGAAATAGGAAGGAGGGGGAAGAAGGTGGGCCGAGGAAAGGGAGAAAGGAGCGGGAATTTGGCGGAATTTCATTAGTCGGTTTTGGCTCGTTTCGACGATAATTTCGACGATAATTAGAACCGTTTGTCAAATGCAAATTCCGACAATGCCAAAGTTCTTAAACACGAGATTACAAGAAGATTGAGTACTTGCGAAAATCGGACTAGAAACGAAGAAATTATGATGAAATTACGATTGTAAGTTTATTTGTTTTTTTTTTTTTTGTGGATTTCGGTCAAGAGGCAAAGGAAGCCTTAGGAAGAAATAGGAAGGAGGGGGAAGAAGGTGGGCCGAGGAAAGGGAGAAAGGAGCGGGAATTTGGCGGAATTTCATTAGTCGGTTTTGGCTCGTTTCGACGATAATTTCGACGATAATTAGAACCGTTTGTCAAATGCAAATTCCGACAATGCCAAAGTTCTTAAACACGAGATTACAAGAAGATTGAGTACTCATATGACCCATTTCCAAAATCGTTTGCCCAATTTTCACAAGAATTTCCATTTTCCCCGATATGCCCTTATTTCGAAATAAAAGGTTTTTACATGGTTTAAACTATTTTTAAATATTTCGAAACTATCAAAATAAATAATTTACTTCAAAATATAATAGAATTATATTTCATTGAATTATTATTACTTCATATACATTAATATTAAATTCAACTTGATTAATAAATTACTTTCGCAATATAATAACGGTCCGAAATTACGGGGTGTTACAATCATCCCTCCTTTTAAGAAGTTTCGTCCTCGAAACTTGCAAGTAGAAAACGAAAATACAATAAGGACGAACTCAATTTTCCAAGGGCGAAAATCCAAACATTCAAAACAAATTGGAATTTCAAAAGATGATCCTTCAAAAGGGGTTAAGAAAACTTTCAAAAGCACGATGTCCATATCAAGGGAATGAGAGAACTCTTGATGCATGCAAGCGCGCTATCATTCCGAATCAAAGACAAATCAAAATACGAAATCATTCGCCGATAAGTGCAGAACTAGTTATCAGACGTCTCCAATAACGAATCCTTGTTGGGAAATGTGTCCTCAACAATAGTGCGATCACATGATTTAAATATCATTATTAAATCTCATTACAAGAATACGGAAGGGATGATACATAATATATATAGTCAACTGGTCCACACATATCGGTAATGATTGGCTGGCTAGAGTTTGACATTACTGTCGTGCGACGGTGGTGATCAGTTGATCCCTTGAGGTCACACCTAAAGGACGATTCCCTTAATTGAAAAGGTTAATTAATTGTATACCGATACAGATTAATTAATTCCTTAAAATTGAACAAATTATTATAAAAGAGAGAATAATGACACCTTATTATAATGTGATTAAATGAGATTTCATTTAGTAATTTAAGAAGTTATATTACTAAAATTAATCGGTGTTTGCGAAACACGCGGGATGAGAATGATAAGTTAGTTATAATTACAAGATATTGTGAATTATACTAACTAGTAATTAAATGACCATTTTATGAGAAAGTAATTTTATATTACTAGTCAATTTGTTAAATATGATTTATTTAATTTATAAATGATATTTAATTTGTTAAATATGCATTTTAAATTAAAACAAGACATAAGACATGTCACATGTCACATGACATACAATTGTACAATTGACAAAAATAAAATGGACTCAATATTACAAGGAAAACCATTTTATATGTAGTGAGTGGGTGTTGATGGTTTTTGTTATTTAAATAATAAAATAAACATCATGATAACACCTACTACTAGCTAGCTTTTCTTGTGAAGAACAAAAAGCAAATTGGGAAGAAAAATTTGTCTACTTTATGCCCTCCCAACCGGTTTTCTATATACAACATTAGAGAGAAAATTTTCTCTAATTAATTCATTCTCACTTTTTATGAAAAACCTCCCTTCTCTCTCTTGTTCTTCACAAAACTCATTTTTGTGAATCTAATTTGTTTAAATCAAACACTAATAATACTAAAAGTAGTATATGAGTATTAGTAATAGATTTTAAGGTAAACCACAATATAAACATCTAGTACATGTTAGTTTGTGGGATTAAGGGATAGTTTTGGGTGCAACTAATTGGAGGGCTTCTAATTTGAAGTCAAGTATGTTCATCCATTAATGGAAAGCTCAAGAACTAACAAGAAGGAGATCTTGTTGGTGCCCAATATGACCGAAATTATTATGGTGAGAAAATGTTTTCTTATCTTCTTTTATTAAAGTTTGCATGCATAAAATCCACCTTTAATTTTATGACAAATTAATTTTACATATATGAGTATGTTAGTATGTATATGAATCTACATTTCCTTCAATTGGTATCAGAGCCACGGTTGTTTGCATGCAAATTGGTTAAAAGTTTTTCCGAGTTATAAGAATAACAAATAAAACTTGTAAAATTTGTGTTATTATGATATATCACGAAATTATTATATGCATGTTAATATTTCTGGTCCTAAAATGTTTTAGGATATTTTGGTTAATTTTTCGGATTTTTATTGTTCATAATTTACAATAATGGCATTTAAATGTGATTTTATGAGTAAAAATGTCATTTTTGGTCTAAAATTAGCTATACTTCGAATTTTCACTTGGTTTTTGGATATGTTGTCACATATAGTATTTTGAGATAACCTGTAAAGTTTCATAATTTTTGGACTTGTTATGCTCGAAAAATGATTTTTTCATTATTAAATTCAGATTTAAGTGAAAAATAGGTTAATATGAGTTAAATTTCGAATCTGGTCATAGAAAATTAATATGTTGTCACATGCAATTTTACAAGATGTGTGTAAAATAATTGGCTATAAAGAAGTCTTTTTGCATGATTTATGAATTTTTGAAGAAAAATAGCATAAATAGTGACATTATTAGTGGAAAATTAATAAAACATAATCTATGACTTAGTAAAAACGTCTAATGTTGCATTTTATTATCTTTTTCTGATATAAAATTGAAAATTTAGTGAAAATAATTTTTCCATGTTTTTATGATTATTTTATTAAAAATCGATAAACCGCAACATTGTTTTTCCGGAAAATTTTGAAATTTTTAACCTAAGATTTTGAACATTATGAGTGTCATGGTAATTTTCCAGAATGTTCATGAGTTTAAATTTCAAATTTCAAATTTATTTGAAATTTTGTGATTTATTTGAAGTTTAATAGCTTATTTTTGTAATTTTGGACCATTTATGAACAATTTTATAAAATATGGGTTAATTATGGTCAAATTATTAGTGAAGACTAAATTTTGAGTCCTAAGAGGTTAGGGTAATTAACTTATGCATAAATATGAGTTTATGTATTTTTGTGATTATAAAATGTTGAAATCACGCAAATCCGTAAAAACCGAGTAATATACGATATTGGCTAATTAAAGGCGATTTAGCATAAAATTGAGCATGTTTATACATATTATAATGCTGCATTTTCTTTATGATTGTCATAATTTTAATTTATGTAATTTTTGAATTATGTAATTTTACTTAGTATGGACTTAGATTTAATTGGTATTTCCCGAAATGTATGGGAATATCGATTCGGTTGTATTTTTTATTGTGATCTCGTATCACCGTTTTGTAATTTAATAGATTTATTTTATTTTAGTTACAAATGTATAATAGGAAATTATGTAATTTGTTATGTAATTTTATTCATTCCGGAGTTCCAAAAGACGGATTTCTTCAAGAATGGCGATACATAAAGACGGTGTTACATAGAGATGCGTGCCACAACCGAAGTTCAAGGGACCAATGGAGTTGGTTTCCGAATATGTAATAGTTAAATAGTTTTTCTATTTTAGGAAGGCCATACTAGGATTTATTTATCTTTATGCTTGCATTTTATTTTTATGTCACATGCATCGCTAAATCGCCATAACTAAAACATGCATCCTTATTTTATCGAGTTTATTGACCGTGTCAATTCAAATTATCGTAGTTCACCGCTTTAGTTCACTTAAAACGTGATAGATAATAAATTGACATGACCTCTCGCTAAAACAAACAATTGAGACATAGCCTTACCAAAGAGTAGAAACCATGAAAACCTATTTCGTGAGGGAGTGCACTCGGCCACACCGGTGTACAAACCTTGTTACGTAGGGGAAGTGGGTGATGAATGTTAATCCACTGAATTCATGTTAATAAGGGGTATTTCCGCACACCGTGCCCTAAATTGATATGGGTTTGGATTATGGACACATTTATTCGAAATTTGGGTTGAACTCAACGAAAGTATTCACGACGTATTTCCGGATGTGTTTCGGGCTAGAGATAAATATTAATGTAATTTTATCGACCAAGAGTTCTAAAAGTAGAATCGATTAAAGAGTTAATCCACCGAGTTATATTAATAAAGGGTATTTCGGCACACCGTGCCCCAAGTTAATATGAATTTGGATCTTGGAATCATTTATCATAGTTGGGTAGAGGTCACTATGTAAAATGCTTTACTTGTTATTTACAAGTATTAATAAAACGATAAATGTTAAGTTTTTTTCCACTATTCCGTTATTATATTGTTCTATTTCTTTACCACAATTCATATACGATATCATTTCGTTTTTGATTCAAATCTCCATTAAAACATCGTAACTAAAGACAAATATGAATTTGCTTCTAAAACCTCAAATGAACCATTGCTAAGGATCTCTTGTAAAGAGTATAGATATAAGTTATTCATTATCAAACAGGTTTTTGATACTTGACTAACACATCTACTTACAATGGATTGTTTTTCATATACTTAAATGAATTAAGTACCTTGAAGCGATAAATTGTTTTGGTAGTTATTTTTGTTAAGAATTCGTAATTGACCAAAATAACGCAACCACTTCAATGAAAGGTTCTAAGACTAAAACGAACAAATGAAGAGTAATCTTCATGAATTCAATTTTGCTTCTCAAAGCAAAGACTCATTGAAATAAGTGGGAGCATTCTCTTAAACCGTTAAGATGAGGACGAGGTTCAAGAAGTAAAGATTTGAATGGAATTGATACAAGGTTATGATAAAGGTAAAGTTGTTGAGAATGACGATACTAAACCTATCAATCCCGACCGATAAAGTTTCCATTGTCTTAAATGTTGGACACGAGAAAGGAAACAACCCCAAATTATTGAAGAATCAACAAATTAGTTGTGGGACATCTAATAGGATCTTCTTCTTTAAATGTTTATATGATTAACATAAATTTTGCTAGTACTACCTCGTCAATATTAGAAACCAATGGAGGTTTTCATCATTGTACTTGATACATATGATGATTAGAATATGACGACTAGCAACAATAATGTCGAGAGATAGAGTAATTGTGTACTCAATCTAGTTTTTGGATTTAAAGTTGTACTTAATTGTGACTATTAAGTGCATAAACTCTAAATAAGAATATAAACTTGTTAAGATACAAAAGAGGTTTTCACTTTTGTGACCCTATACACCACGATTTGATGTATGGCTAGCCCATTATCAAGGTGATTATATTCTAAACCAAACTAGAATGATATATCATGTAGATGATGTAATATTTAAATTGGTAACCCAAGATTAAACCTTAAATTTTGGAATGATGAACGCAAAGAGTTATCGAGTACTCTTGAAACCATTAGATTGTTAATGGTTTATGCGTATCTTGTATTCAAAGCAAGATGTCTCGTGCCTTTTGGTTGAAAAGGAGATCGAGGTTGTACATCATCGATCCAAAATAGGTTGATCATTTTCTTTTACCAACGATTTAAGTTGACGCTAATATGTTCACTTAATAAGGTAAATAGAGAAATCTTTGAAGAATTTCAAAGAGTTCAAGGAATCACGATTTAGTCGTGATGGGATTATCAAAGTGAAGACTTTGATGTAAGCCAAAGAAAATGTGATATAGTATCACAAGTTAATCTCTCTTATCACGCATTATGGAATAATGTGTGGTTGGATAAGAAATCAAACGCTATTCGATATGGTTTGGACTTCAATCAAGTTACTTTGAGTTACTTGATCCTTTTGGGGTTTTATCATATGAGATATGGTTTGTCTAAATTATTTTCCACTAAATCGAATCATATGAGATATGAAATGGTAAGGGTGCCATGTTTGTAAGTTTTCACAAGAAACAAATGCTCATTTTTCCCTTTCAATTATCATGAGTACGACGGGTTTGCGGCTCATGAAGCTGTCTTTCTAAAAATACAAGTTTATTTCTAGAAGACAGAGTGGGAGAAATTATTCAAGAGCCACAAAGAATGCCACATAGAATGTTATGTCGCAAGAAACTGGTCTTTCTTGGCTACATGAGACGTTTTGTGTAAGACGTTGTTTCTTCAAAACCTAGGAGGTTAAATTCGTCACTTGTTAAAAATGATGAATTCATGCTACTTTTAAGAAAGTAAAGAGCTTATAACTTACAAAAGAAATTGTTTGATTCAAGTTGATTACTTCTAGAAAGTAATGAACATATGACTTACATAAGAGTGTTTAAGTCACAACTCAATACAAGGCTTAGAGCCATGAAAATCCGAATCAAAAGGGCTTGGTTAGTGACAAAGGGTTTTGCACTAATAAAGAGATATTTCAAAGCAAATTGGTTGCAAAGGGTTTTGCACTAATTGAAATGATTAAGTCTATTTGGATCTTCTTAGGGATTGTGTTTCATTATGAAGTTATGAAATACATAGCGAGTGAATCTAAAACCCACTTCTTCAATAGAAGGAATGTATTCAATACATGTCTTGAGTTTAGTAGATTCTTGCAACCCTAAGATAATGTGAAACTTGAGAGAGGGTCTTAAGTAGGACATCAATGAGTTAGAATCAACATTTTGATCATGTGACAAAACATTTCTCGATAAGTCGAGAAATTGTGTTTATACATGAAATTTAGTGGGAGTTACGGAAGTTTTAATTAGTCCGATATGTGGATGACATATTGATCATTGAGAATGATTTAAGACTCTTGGAGTATTATAATACATCTTGAATATCCGGATTTATGAAGATAAATCCACATGATATTAGCGTCATTAAGAAGTCTTATGTTGATAAGATTTATGACTAGTTCAATTAAATTGAATATATTTGATTGATTTCATTTGCTTCCGCTGCCGAATCAATTAAAAAGAAATGATGTATAACACTTCATATGCTTTGAGTATGATGAATTGTTTTCAAAATCGAATTTAAGTAATCTTTACCAAGTAAGCTATAAAGATTACCCTTAAGTGCTTGCAGAAGCATTAAGGCTGTGATGCAAAGTGTTTATGATGCAATATTTGTGGGGTAATATCCGTATAAGACCCTTTAAATTTAGGACTATAACGTAAATTTAACATGTGAAATATGGTCATAAACAAAATACAACAATGAAACGATAAAGATAAAGAATCAACCTCGGGTCCTTTGATGCACGGCGTAAAGAACAGAAATCAACACAGATTCCCTCCTAATTGTTGCACCCAAGACCGTCCGAGAAATGCCCTTGTGCTAGAACGTGTTCTCCGATTGCCTTGCAATATTGGGAGAACTTGATGTGAGTTTTTCTCGAGATGTGAGATCTCGGTTTCAGAGAGAAAATTAATCTCCAAAACCCTAATTATTTTTCACTAATGATGATTAGGTTAAGCAAAAGGAGAAGCCCTCCTTTTGTTCTCCTAATCTCGGTTTGGCCGAGTGGATCAAGGGGGAAATGGGCTTCCATTTTCTCCTTATGTTTAACTCGTGGTCCGAGGCTAAAATGTATACGACGCGGTGTTTATTATAAACTGTTATCGGTTATCGGAAATTAAGGCATCAACTAATAATACGGGTTAGTTGAATTATTAATACATGTCCGACAAAACAGTATTGTATAATTATATTCAATATACATTTAATTAAATATAAAACGCTTATATTCAATTTTACGAATTAACCGCTTAATTCGTCTTAGCCATTATCATTTAATCCGTATTAAATAAAATATCTCAACATCACATTTTGACTAATTATTAGTCAAATAACTCAGACTAACTGGTTAGTCAAAATTGGCATCTACATGACTGTATTTTCATACCGTCACATCTCTCAAACGTATCCTATAGGTGTGACTTTTAGGGACCAGTTGATCACCGCCATCTGTATGACAATAACGTCAAACTTATCTAGCAAGCCAACCGTTATTGATAAACGTGGACCAACCGATAATAATACAAAAGTATACCCTTTGATCCTTTTAGAGATTTATAAGTCCTTGCACTAATTGTTAAGGACACCAGCCCCAACAAGCTCCCACTTGTCCGTACAAGTGTATGTGCAATGACGTTATCCGCACTAAACTGGAGGACACAAGCTCCAACAAACTCCCACTTGTCCGTACAAGTGTATGTGCGATAACCGATTCTCATATTCATTTAAAATTTCTCCCACTCAATGTAAAACAATTTGCAGATCTGGATCCACAAAGGTCGTATTTTACAATCGATCTGTATCTAGAGTGGTTTCCCCGACTAGAGAGTAACTTAACTGATAAAACGAATCCGTATCCGAGCATGGCCATGCATTTCGATTCTGACTCCTCGAGTGGCCCTGAGAAATATCGAGTACCTGATAAAGGCTAAATATTTCCTTCAACTCGACTCCTTCCGATCTAAGCACATCATGAAATGACCCAGAAAAAATCTACTTGGCCCCCTGTTACGGATGACCGTGAGAAAGAAACCAAAGTCACCCAAAATCTGCCTTAATCTCAAGAGACAGTCGATAGTCAAAAGAATCGACTCTTAGGATGACCATGGAAGTCCTATCCACGACCGGGCACCGAATGTTATAAAACATTTAGGACTCCACGTCGATGTCACAATTGTGTCCTACGAAATATCCGTATAAATCGCCTCTGTGATTGGTCAGTCAACTGGTTGACTTATGGCTCGTTGAACCCACCATCAACCAACGTCACAAAATAATTGCCAGAGTTATCAGCTCATGTGGGCAATTAAGGACTGAAAAATATAATGTTCGTTCAGTTCACTTTGTGGTGTTCAAAATTTGTCGTACAAATCCACATGAAAAACAAAATATATATAAAATATCAAAACGATGATGTTGTATAGAGTACAAAAGCGAATGAATCTAATCCATAAAAGAGTACTACAACTTAGGAACACGTTTAATTCCCATGGAATTAACGTGCCCTTCATGCTTATCTTGTCGTAATGCTTTAGTGAGAGGATCTGCTATGTTATCATCTGTAGCAATCTTTTCTATCACTACTTCCTTTTGCTCCACGTAATCTCGGACTAGATGAGCTTTCCGTTGTACATGTCTAGACTTGTTGCTAGACTTTGGCTCCTTAGCTTGGAAGATGGCACCACTATTGTCGCAATAGATGGTGATAGGGTCATTCGAACTAGGCACTATTGATAGCCCATGTAAGAATTGACGCATTCATATCGCTTCCTTTGTAGCTTCAGACGCGGCATAGTACTCTGACTCAGTCGTAGAATCTGCTGTAACAGTTTGTTTCGAACTCTTCCGGTGATCGCAGCGCCATTAAGAGTAAAAACGAAACCAGATCGAGATTTCGAGTCATCTCGATCCGTTTGGAAGCTAGCATCTGCAGAACCGGTTGCGCATAGCTTTTGTTAGCCTCCATAAGTCAATGCCCAATCTTTAGTCCTCCGTAGGTACTTAAGAATGTTCTTGATGACCACCCAATGTGATTCACCTGGATCTTTGTTGGAATCGACTTGTCATACTTAATGCATATGCCACGTCCGGACGTGTGCATATCATGGCATACATGATTGATCCTATAGCCGAAGCATAAGGGATCCGTGCCATGCGCTCTTTCTCTTCCGGTGTCTCTGGTGCCTGAGACTTGCTCAAGTGCACCCCTGGAGCCATAGGAAGGAACCCCTTCTTGAAGTTAGTCATGCTGAATCTCTCTAGGACTTTGTCTATGTAAGACTCCTGACTGAGAGATAACATCCGTCGTGATCTATCTCGATAGATACGGATGCCTAGAATTCTTTGTGCCTCTCCCAGATCTTTCATCTGGAAATGGTTTTTCAACCATACTTTCACCGAAGTTAAGAGAGGTATGTCATTCCCACTCGACTTGATATATAGACATGGTTCCTCGACCGATCGAATAAATCCATTTTCTTTTATCACTTGGTCGAAGCGATGATTCCAACTCCTTGATGCTTGCTTAAGTCCATAAATGGAACGCTTAAGTTTGCATACTTTCTTAGGATGTACTGGATCGATGAAACCTTCGGGTTGTACCATGTACAACTCTTCCTCCAAAAAGCCGTTTAAGAAGGCGGTTTTCATGTCCATTTGCCAAATTTCATAGTCATGAAAAGCGGCAATCGCTAAGATAATCCGAATGGAACGCAGCATGACTACGGGTGCAAAAATCTCATCGTAGTGCAAACCTGGCACTTGGGTGAAACCTTTAGCAACTAGTCGTGCTTTGTAGATATCTTGTTGACCTTCCACAGAATGCTTTATCTTGTAAAGCCATTTGCATTGAAGGGGACGAACCTTAGCAGGTAAGTCAACAAGATCCCACACGTTGTTCTCATACATGGAGTCCATCTCGGATTGCATGGCCTCAAGCCATAGCTTTGAGTCGAATCGGTCATGGCACCTTTATAGGTTGCGGGTTCACTACTCGTTAAGAGTAGAATGTCATCTATGTCATGTTCCTCGACTAGACCAATGTATCTGTCCAGAGGAATAGAGACTCTTCCCGACCTCCTAGGTTCCTCAGGAATGTTAACCGCAGCCGGGATTGAAGGAATAGGTTCCTCCAATAGTTGCTCGGTACTTGGTTCTGGAATCTCCGACAGTTCGAAGGTTCTATCACTCTTTGCATTCTCGAGAAATTCCTTCTCTAAGAATGTCGCACTAGCCGCAACAAAAACACGTTGTTCGGTTGGCGAATAAAAGTAATGACCAAGCGTTCCTTTAGGATAACCTATAAAGTATGTCTTGACCGATCGCGGGCCGAGCTTATCCTCGTGTCTCCACTTGACATAAGCCTCGCAGCCCCAAACCCGTATAAAGGACAAGTTAGGGACCGTTCCCTTCCATAGTTCATATGGAGTCTTGTCAACAGCTTTAGACGGACTTCGGTTAAGTATTAGAGCGGCTGACAAAAGAGCATAACCCCATAATGAATCAGGTAAAACCGTGTGACTCATCATGGATCGAACCATATCAAGTAGTGTTCGATTTCTCCGTTCGGACACACCATTCAATTGAGGTGTTCCAGGTGGAGTTAACTGTAAGGCAATCCCACAGTCTTTTAGGTGTTGATCAAATTCGTGAGAAAGATACTCGCCACCACGATCCGAACGTAGTGTTTTAATCTTTCTACCCAATAGGTTCTGTACCCTATTCTGGTATTCTTTGAATTTCTCAAAGGATTCACTCTTGTGCTTCATTAAGTAGACATAGCCATATCTACTTAAATCGTCCGTGAAAGTGATGAAATACCTATAGCCTTCTCGTGCGGTGATTGACATAGGGCCACATACATCCGTGTGTATGAGTCCTAATAGGTCAGCAGCGCGTATTCCAACACCTTTGAAGGAAATCCGAGTCATCTTACCGATGAGACATGATTCACACGTGCCAAATGATTGAAAATCAAAGGCCGAGATAGCTCCATGTTTAATGAGCTGTTTTACGCGTTTCTCATTAATTTGTCCCATACGGCAGTGCCATAGATACGTCTGATCTTTGTCACCAACCTTTAACCTTTTATTCATTACGTGTAATATTTCGGTTGTCTGATCTAAAACATAAATTCCATTCATGGAGACTGCCTTGCCATAAATCATATCGTGTAATGAGAAAATGCAAGTATTATTCTCTATTACAAATGAAAAACCAAGTTTGTCAAGTGCAGAAACAGAAATAATGTTTTTGGAAAGACTGGGTACATAATAGCAATCATATAATGATAACTCAAATCCGCTAGGAAGCTGGATCACATATGTTCCCTTCGAGACGGCAGCCACTCTTGCTCCATTCCCGACACGCAGGTCAACCTCACCCTTTACGAGAGGCTCGAGATTTCGGAGGCCCTGCACATGATTACACAGATAAGAACCACAACCAGTATCAAGTACCCAAGTTCCGTAACTTGCGTGGTTAATCTCAATCATATGAATAAAAGTAGAAGAAGAAGACATACCAACAGGTTTAACGCGACCTGCTTTTATGTCCTCATGATAAACAGGACATGTACGCCTCCAATGCCCAGTCTTGTGGCAATGATGGCATTCCATGTTTTCATTCTTGCTCTTTGTCGCGCCTGATGAGGTGCTTGACTCACCAGGCCCACTCTTACCTGAACCCGACTTCTTGAACTTCGGTTTACCTACTGCTAGGTTTGCCTGAGCTTTGCCCTTACCCTTTCCCTTGTTTGTCACAACGAGAACATCCTGTTTCATGCTCCCACTGAGCTTCATATCCTTCTCAGTCTGTACGAGAAGGGAGTGCAGTTCATGTGGGGTTTTCTTCAAATCATTCATATAGTAATTCGCTCTAAATTGCGAAAAACCATCGTGGAGTGAATGAAGCATGCGGTCGATAACAATGTTCTCGCTGATGTTACAATTAAAGGTCTCCAGCTTCTCGACATTCTCAATCATGCTGAGAATGTGCGGGCTAACAGGTTGGCCCTTCTGGAGTCTCGCATCAAAGAAGCGAGTGGTATGCTCATAGGTCACGATTCTCGGTGCTTTCGAGAATTCCTTGGTGAGCGTGGTGAAAATCTTGTTTGCACCATGGGCTATGAAGCGTTTCTGCAAATTGGATTCCATTGCAAAAATGAGTACGTTTTTAATCGCACCCGCTTCCATACGGAAATCATTAAACTTGGTGATTTCAAAGACTCTAGCCGTGGGACCTGGGGTTTGCGGGAGGGGCTCCAATAGATATTTGAGCTTCCGTCGTCGCAGCGCAAGCATTCCGTAATGCCGCCTCCCGTCCGCGAAGTTTGATCCATCATTCTTGATCGAGTAGACCGATTCATCCGATTCATGAAGATCCGAAGCCAGGACTCACGGTCCAATGTGGCACTTGGCATTGGGTTATCGAGTAGAACCAGACCATTTGATATTAGCAGTTTAAAAGTTCGTGATCTACACTGAAAAAGAAAGAAAAACAAAAACGAAATAAGCAACTCATCGAGGTGATTGAAGTCTATTTAAAAATTCGTTTTAACGTGTAGACTCTCGCACTTGCATAATTGATCTCCCTCAAGAATGATACAAGTGATCCCAAGACTCAATTTCTGTAAACTGATAAACCAACTGTTTAGCTAATTCTTTCGTAAGAACTCTTGGTCGATAGATTTCTGTAAATCCTATCTATAGTCCACCATAATCACAGGATCGTACGAGTGATCATAGTGTTGAGATAAAATAGGTCAATCGGTTCCAACTTACCCGACGTAGAAGGGGTCATATTATGCCTACCGACGAAGAAGGGACTCATTGGAGTTTGACCTATAAAGACCGTTCTCAATTTTTGATTATACGAGGAAGATCCCATCAACTAAATTATAATTCATATTAAGTGAACGAATAACTAGCGTCTGCGTGAATGAATTAATTTAGGTGACGGCTTAGCATGGATCGTGTGACATGAGAATGTCAAAGAAAACTAACTCGTGACCTCTATATGTGTCAGTTTTCATGTAATAATTAGGTGGTTTGGTTTTTAGGCTGAAAATGATGCATACTATCGTTACGATAAAATGAAAAAATGAATGCAATACGTAAATAAAAATTCCTAGTGTGGCCTATCCTAGTAAAATAAAACATAAAACAACTTTGGAATCCACCGTTGGACCCGAGAAGCTTGTCTTGATGTTCCATCTTGATCCATGTAGCGGGAGTGAGCATCCGGTCTCCATCTTTGGTCTTCTCAAAAATTACAATTTAAAATTTACAAATATAAACCTATTTACATTCTAAATAAAAACCTGTAATTAAAAGAAATAAAATGGAGATACGAGATCTCAAAATACAACCAAGACCGTGTTCCATCATTACGGTAACACGTTCTACTAAGGCCACACTAAGTTACAACCGTTTGCAAAATAAAATAAATACGTAATTAAAAGCATTCAAATTAAACAAGAACGATAAATAAAATGCATCAACTAAATTAAATTCATTTGTGACATAATTCCGTAATTATGTGAAATTTATCCAAACCACCTTTTAATGATTAAAATTCATGTGATAAAACCGCTTCTATCAATTTAATTTTAATCTAATACGATCCGATTACTTTAAATACGCTTTAAAATAACTTAATGGTACGTGTGTGAACCGTTTCACAATCATAGCGAGTGTACAATATCCGTATAAAGTACAAATTAAGGCCAAAAGAAAATTTAAAGCAAAAGGAAAAATTTTCAAAACTGCCAAAACGAAATCCCTCGATCCAGGGACATAAGTGCTCGATCGAGGAACAAGAGGGCTCGATCGAATGAGGCTGCCATTCGATCGAGGGGCTTGCCAATCAGGAAGTACTCGATCGACAGTACTGGAGGTCGATCGAGAGCTTTTATCAGCAAATCTGCTCGATCGAGTACGAGGACTTCTCGATCGAGCAGTGGGGTTTTAACAGGGTCGATCGAGTACTGCAAGGACTCGATCGAACAAAAACAAGACAGAAAAAGTTCTCGATCGAGTAGAAATCCATTCGATCGAGACCAAACAAGTTCTGAAAACTTAAAACCCTCGTGAAAACAGTTTTGTGAACACAAAACCAAATTCAATTTTGATCAAAAACGCATAAAATCAATTTTATAATTTGACAAAACTTGACATATTATCATAATCTCCGTATAAAATAACAATATGTAAAAGAACAAAATGGAAAAAGTGAATCAACCGTGTAAAACATGTCACGGTTTCAACAAAAACGCAACATCCGTGTATACAAGGCACGGATTTCGAGACAAAAACTACCGTTTCAAAATCGTTTTATGAAAAATCACAATGAAAATTTACGTGGCCTCGCTCTGATACCACTTGTGGGGTAATATCCGTATAAGACCCTTTAAATTTAGGACTATAACGTAAATTTAACATGTGAAATATGGTCATAAACGAAATACAACAATGAAACGATAAAGATAAAGAATCAACCTCGGGTCCTTTGATGCACGGCGTAAAGAAGAGAAATCAACACAGATTCCCTCCTAATTGTTACACCCAAGACCGTCCGAGAAATGCCCTTGTGCTAGAACGTGTTCTCCGATTGCCTTGCAATATTGGGAGAACTTGATGTGAGTTTTTCTCGAGATGTGAGATCTCGGTTTCAGAGAGAAAATTAATCTCCAAAACCCTAATTATTTTTCACTAATGATGATTAGGTTAAGCAAAAGGAGAAGCTCTCCTTTTGTTCTCCTAATCTCGGTTTGGCCGAGTGGATCAAGGGGGAAATGGGCTTCCATTTTCTCCTTATGTTTAACTCGTGGTCCGAGGCTAAAATGTATACGACGCGGTGTTTATTATAAACTGTTATCGGTTATCGGAAATTAAGGCATCAACTAATAATACGGGTTAGTTGAATTATTAATACATGTCCGACAAAACAGTATTGTATAATTATATTCAATATACATTTAATTAAATATAAAACGCTTATATTCAATTTTACGAATTAACCGCTTAATTCGTCTTAGCCATTATCATTTAATCCGTATTAAATAAAATATCTCAACATCACATTTTGACTAATTATTAGTCAAATAACTCAGACTAACTGGTTAGTCAAAATTGGCATCTACATGACTGTATTTTCATACCGTCACATCTCTCAAACGTATCCTATAGGTGTGACTTTTAGGGACCAGTTGATCACCGCCATCTGTATGACAATAACGTCAAACTTATCTAGCAAGCCAACCGTTATTGATAAACGTGGACCAACTGATAATAATACCAAAAGTATGACCTTTGATCCTTTTAGAGATTTATAAGTCCTTGCACTAACTGTTAAGGACACCAGCCCCAACAATATTGTGTAAGGGTGTTAAACAAGTGACAATTGACAATTGAGATTGCGCATGGTTTCCGACAAAACCATAATCAAAACACATTAGGATGGTTAAGATACCATTGTGGCAATGTTTATTAAGAAGTAGATTTTCTAGAATCGTTCTAGGCAATAAAGAACAATGAGAAATATTTATAACGGAAATTGAGTACACTTGCGATCATGAGATGTGCAAGAAGGATGAGTCCCCACTTTTTGTGAAAACAAAGTGGGAGCTATTCTTAGGCTAGAGGGCCTATGTCTTGATTGGATCTCGACACGTACTCAGAAAGTTTTGTAATGCAAATGTATACATTAAAAAGGAAAACGAGTATGTAGTGAGGTTAAGTAAGGTACAATAAATTGATAAAACCTACTAACCAAAGCCTTCTCAAAGGCTAAACATGATGAGTCATGTCATTTCAATTGAATTGAAATGAACAACTATGTACAAGATCAAATTAGATTATAGAACATGAAATAGTAATCAGGCATTGACTATTCATATGTGATAATCGCATTTGTCGTTCGAGTTTTACTTTAAAACTCTTTTATTATACTTTGTTACATCCAAACGGGTTGTAGGGACAATTGAACCCCGTTAAAGTGAACACGGATTAGCATTGTATTCGCCCATAGTCACTTGTATGAGGTGACGTCTCGAAGTGACTAGAGTGTGATGTGATTGATGGCAAGTTCAAGTGCCATAGAGTCATGTGAGATGACTAGTCGATCACATAGGCAGACTGTTAGGAACACTTTGTCGGGCAGTGACCGCTTATAGAGTTCTGGCAAATTTATAAAGCCTGGTCGTGGCGAGAGCTACTATAGTATTCTAATGAGTCAATTCTTTTGACTAAATACTGTTCGCCTAAGATGGCACAGTTTCAAATTAACTTTGATTTGTGTTACTACGACCTTCGTAAATGGGGTCAAATGGGCATATTTTGGGTTATGATGGCTGTGGCTAGTCGAAGGGAATAAGTGCGATAGGAATTGTCCACCCCCTTGTCAGGGTTAAAACAATATCTCAGGGCCACTCGAGGAGTAATGAATCGGAAATACGTGGCCACGCTCGGAAGGTATCCGAGTGGATAAATCCGGTCAAACAGTTATTCTCCAGATCGAGGAAACCACTCTCGATATGATCACTTGCAAGTACGACCTGAAAGACACCTTGCATTGAGTGGGAGATAGTAATAGGACAAGAGAATTGGTGACGCACACTTGGCGAGGACAAGTGGGAGATTGTTGGGAAATGTGTCCTCAACAATAGTGCGATCACATGATTTAAATATCATTATTAAATCTCATTACAAGAATACGGAAGGGATGATACATAATATATATAGTCAACTGGTCCACACATATCGGTAATGATTGGCTGGCTAGAGTTTGACATTACTGTCGTGCGACGGTGGTGATCAGTTGATCCCTTGAGGTCACACCTAAAGGACGATTCCCTTAATTGAAAAGGTTAATTAATTGTATAACGATATAGATTAATTAATTCCTTAAAATTGAACAAATTATTATAAAAGAGAGAATAATGACATCTTATTATAATGTGATTAAATGAGATTTCATTTAGTAATTTAAGAAGTTATATTACTAAAATTAATCGGTGTTTGCGAAACACGCGAGATGAGAATGATAAGTTAGTTATAATTACAAGATATTGTGAATTATACTAACTAGTAATTAAATGACCATTTTATGAGAAAGTAATTTTATATTACTAGTCAATTTGTTAAATATGATTTATTTAATTTATAAATGATATTTAATTTGTTAAATATGCATTTTAAATTAAAACAAGACATAAGACATGTCACATGTCACATGACATACAATTGTACAATTGACAAAAATAAAATGGACTTAATATTACAAGGAAAACCATTTTATATGTAGTGAGTGGGTGTTGATGGTTTTTGTTATTTAAATAATAAAATAAACATCATGATAACACCTACTACTAGCTAGCTTTTCTTGTGAAGAACAAAAAGCAAATTGGGAAGAAAAATTTGTCTACTCTATGCCCTCCCAACCGGTTTTCTATATACAACATTAGAGAGAAAATTTTCTCTAATTAATTCATTCTCACTTTTTATGAAAAACCTCCCTTCTCGCTCTTGTTCTTCACAAAACTCATTTTTGTGAATCTAATTTGTTTAAATCAAACACTAATAATACTAAAAGTAGTATATGAGTATTAGTAATAGATTTTAAGGTAAACCACAATATAAACATCTAGTACATGTTAGTTTGTGGGATTAAGGGATAGTTTTGGGTGCAACTAATTGGAGGGCTTCTAATTTGAAGTCAAGTATGTTCATCCATTAATGGAAAGCTCAAGAACTAACAAGAAGGAGATCTTGTTGGTGCCCAATATGACCGAAATTATTATGGTGAGAAAATGTTTTCTTATCTTCTTTTATTAAAGTTTGCATGCATAAAATCCACCTTTAATTTTATGACAAATTAATTTTACATATATGAGTATGTTAGTATGTATATGAATCTACATTTCCTTCAATCCTGACAACGAATCAACGCCAAAACAAAATGAAAGCGAAAGGTCAAATGCAATTGTTATAGAAAAATGGTAAATCATTTTTCAAACTTAACTAGAAGTCAAGTTTTCCAAATATAATACAAATTTTAACAATGAATCGAAAAGTTAACTCACATTGGTCCGAAATTACACAAAACGAGAAATAGCTTAGGTATCAAATCGAACACTAAGGTTGAAAGAGAGTGAGAAATCATTTTCAAATGTTATAGAAAGAGGTCAATTTGTAGATTTAACTCCAAATTTAAAATAATGAACCAAAAGTTTACTCAAACTAGAAAGAATCTATGCAAGATGGAAAACAACTCGGGAACGAGTAGTACAACTCGCGATAGGGAACTCACACCCAACAGACAAGAAGGAATTGAACTCTTAAAGGTGGAATTTTTGGATGAAGTCAATAAAGATGTCAACGAACAAGACGCTTTACTCAAAAGGTCAAGTGAGTTGAGCACCATAGTGATGTAACCTTATCATAGCGATCATAACCTTTGAGGAGTGTTTGGTTAAGCGGTAACCCTTTCATTATGCCGCTACTGTTCTCCTCTCCTTCTCTTTATCGTTCGTTGAACCCTGTTTTTATGCCGAAGTTTACGTATCTTCTTCTTGCCCGAGATATCTTCTTAACTCGAGTACCTCTTATTTTTGTCAACTGTTATCTTTACGGTCCGAATCCTTAGTTTCCTAACTTGTCAGGCTCATGCACCCCTCGAAAATATTTTACCGTTTCTCTATTCCGTTATCACTCTTTATCTCCTCAGTATAGTTGGTACCTTGTTGACCATGTTTACAGAGTTAGTGGGATGTGGTATGAGAGTTAGATTTTTGATGGAATTCTTATGATGACAATGTTGTAGTCTCCTTGCGATTTGAGGTTCGCGTGATTTGGTGGTATAAGACTTACTTTGGTTTCGATTTGATGATGATACTAATGGGATTAGTTTACCTTGGTGGAGTATTTCTATGGTTATTTTGGATTTGTTTTGGGCATTGTTCGTTCGGGGATTGTTCGTTTGTCATTTGAGCCTTACTTTACGGTATTGGGGATTGATAGCTAAGTTTGTGGGATGTTATTGTAAGTTTGGACCTTATATTTAATCCTTTGAGGAATTTTTCTATTGGAATTGGAAAATTGTTGGGAAGTAGGATGGTGAATCTTGAGTAAACCGATCAGATATGTCCATTTTCCCCGATATACCCTTATTTCGAAATAAAAGGTTTTTACATGGTTTAAACTATTTTTAAACATTTCGAAACTATCAAAATAAATAATTTACTTCAAAATATAATAGAATTATATTTCATTGAATTATTATAACTTCATATACATTAATATTAGATTCAACTTGATTAATAAATTACTTTCGCAATATAATAACGGTCCGAAATTACGGGGTGTTACAGCAGGAGCTGGTTTGGGGAAGGAAGTGCTGCAAGTTGCTCCAACTGTAAAGAAGCCGATCATTCAAAGAGGAGGCCTTGGGTGTCTAAGCTATGGGACTGACGAGGAAGTCGAAGATGAGCCGGCCAAGGTGAGATGGTCTGATTTAGACTTGGATGAGCCGGCAGAGGTCATTGATTGGGGAGATGATGAGACTATTGATCCGTTGAGCCATACGGACGTGGAAGCTAAAAAGGGTGCCGTTGCTAAGATAAGCACCGTTGAGGCTACCTCTAGTAGCCAGAAGCCGACGAAGTGGGCCATACCGTGGTCTTTCTTGATCAACTATTAGTTGATCGAGCTCGTTATAAACTTCAATTTATTTGCTTTTGTTAAGACACTTTTTTATTGCTTTTGTGTGCGCGAAAACTTCGAATTTTATTTCGCTTGCTGAGGATTTTATATGCTTTAGACTTTATTTCTGGGTTTCGCGCAATTTTGGGCGAGTATTATTATGCACTTGCAGGTTTTTAGACCTCATTAGCTCAAGTAATTGAGCAAATACGAAGAAATAGGGAATACAACAGTATTTTCGGTCGATCGACTGAGCAAGGTGGTCGATCGACTGAGTTGCACTTTCCAGGAGCTTCTGTTCCTGTTCATCTGGTCGATCGACTGCCCCTTTTGGTCGATCGACCAAGGACGCTGCTGTACCTATTCACACCTCTCCCCTGCTGTGTTTGGTCGATTTGCGGACTTCAGGGAGTTTTCTACTCCACTTTACTTTCCGTCAAATTATTTATTTCTTCTGATTTTCTCATTCGTGCACAATTTTACCGCTTCAAAATTGTTTCCTCGGTTTTATGCGTGGTTTTGTTTGTCTTTCAGGTACCTTTTAGTAGCACTTCTGGCTACTGAAACCTCCTAACTCACGCTGGTTTGGGGAGGTTTCCTTTGCTGCGCTTAAAGTCTTGTGAGTTCCCGACTTTCACTTCATGTCTTATTTACTTAATTTTCTCGCAAATTCCCATTTCTCTTTTTTTCATTACATGATTTTGCACAATGGGGACATTGTGCGATTTGGTTTGGGGAAGGGTTTTGCGTCGCATATCATTTGCTTGCATTCACGTTTACATTTTGTTTTGTATTGTTTATTTCATTTCTCTCATATATACAGAAAACATCAAAAAGATTGAAAAATTTTAAAAATTTTCATAAAATGCACGTTTATTTTAGCATATAGGTCGAGTCGGAACGGTAGTATTTCAAGGATGATATTGCATTTTGCATTTGTTTCGCCTAAGCCTTGCTTGATTAACATGTTATTAGTAGAATCGTAAATGTATATCTACGAGTTTTCGTTAACTATTTGCTGAACTTGAGACTTGACTTTGAAAATTGGCAACCTACATCATATTTCGGAGTTTTAGAGCCTATAACTGGTGACATTCATGACCGGTTCATCTAGGAATGTGAGTAGTACTCCTTATGAGACATGTTTCCTTAATTTGCATAAATATGAACTTAATCTGCTTAATACCTGTATGCATTCGGTCTGTGGTTAGTTGACACATGTGGTAGAGGTTTCCCCTTATTCATTTTGCCCATGAACCCCTTTGCCAAAAAAACGACCTTTTTGTCCCATTACTACATCCTACATTCAGCCTGTCCTTTGTCAAGCTAGTAGTTTAGTTTTTGGGATTGTTACTCGTTCTTGGTGGTATATGCTCTGTTGAGACTTTGTTGGGAAAATGAAAAGAAGGAAAGAAAGAAAGAAATAGAAAAGAAGAAAAAAAAATGAAAAAATGATTCGAAAAGGAAAGAAAAAAAAAGAGTTATGTACTGTAGAAGCAGTCGATCGACTGTCATTTCTAGTCGATCGACTGAAGGTCCACGAAGAAAGAAAAGAAATCAATTCGCATGATTCAGTCTTTATTATTTGGCGATTTTTGCTCCTATGATTCATTTATATCGTATGGGGAGTTAGTTGATTACTTTTATTTTGGAGATTGTGAGTTTTGTGCTTGCTATAGCACCGTTTCTGTTGATTATGGGCAAGAAGTTGGATGTTGCCATATGGTTCCGTTTTGGTACTAGCTTGATCACCTGTACCTCCACTCTTCCATAATTATCTTTGCCTCTTCTTACCCATACCTCACATATCCCATATATACCTCGGCATGTGTCATTGGTCATCTGTTTGGTTGGAATGCATATGTACGGTCATAAAGATCATTTTCATATTTTATTGCTGGCATGTTTTCATAGGTCGCAGTTAGGTGAGAGACTTTACAAAAATAAATTCTTTCTATCCTCTTATATATTCACCTGTACTTATGTGTGATATGAGCGGCCCGTGAGAGTCCGATTTGATAAGTCTCTACAGTTGACGGTTCAGCAGTTTCGAACGACTCCATAACTCGTTCGCATGATTCATGTTACTAATTGATTGTTAGTTATCGCATTAAATTGGTTTAGGCTTTACATTTTGTATTTCGCTCTGAGATTGAACTCGTTCCATTAGGTTTTAGGATCGAGTCTAGTTCTTGCTTGGGGACAAGCAAGGGTTTGGTTTGGGGAAGTTTGATGCGTGCCTTTTATATGATGTTTTACATCCCATTTTACACGCATTTCAGAGCTCATTCATGTAGTATATGCTACATTTCTCCCAATTTCCGTCTACTTCCGTATTTTTGTACGTTATTGCAGAAATGTGAAGAATCCAGCGGAAATCGAGCTAAATCCGTCCCCGAGTATCCTACATTGCATTTGACGTGAAGAATTCACTTAAAGAACGAGCTTGGTGCGCATTTCAAAGTCCTAAAGACAAGTCCACGAGAAATATGAAGTCAAGTAGCAGCTAAAGCAGTCGATTGACCGTTAACTTCAGTCGATCGACCAACCATCGGGGTACAGAAGCTACTGTAGACTGCTAAGCAGTCGATCGACCAAGACGCTATTCCAGACGAGAATTAAAATATCGAGATTTATCAAGCCCATTAGTTACTAGGTTTAGGAATTATGTTACGTATACTTTCTTTATAACGTAACCGAATTTCATTCAGTTGGGCATGAGGCTTTATTCAGTAGTTTTACATTAAGTTTTTACATACAGTTCTTTGTAATTAATTAGGGTTTGAGATTATTGTTAAGCATTGGATCTTTGGTTCTTATTCCTAATCTTTCCTCTGCAAATTCGGTATTCATCGACCCTAATTTCAGTTTATTGCTTTATTTCGTCTTTAGTATAGAATTGCTAGTTAATTCCCGCAACCAATTTATCGTTTATGTTAATTGTTTTCTTTATTATTTCAAGCATGAATCCATTAGCTAATTTCACTGTTAATGTTATTGTTTTTTCCCTTAGCATGAGTAGCTAGATCAATTGTACTAGGATGTAGGCGATTTATGGCATAGGCGGCAATAGATTGAACACGGCCTGATGCGCGTGTCAGTCGATCGACTGACATTCTTGGTCGATCGACTGACCTCGTGGGGTTTTATTCTCGTTTTAATTGTTTTAATGTTGTATTTAACGAATCGAATGCATGCGACCAGTTAGATACCTAATTTGTGACTGACCCATTAGATCGAAAGATAGGGGAAGTTGTTAGACCGTCAATTAAATCGACTAGACTGTGCTGAGATCGAAAGATAGGTATAGTTTAGACCGTTAGTCACTTTTCAGAACGAAAGTTAGTATTAGTGATATTAGGGACCTTTAGCGAGATCGAAAGATGCTATCTGTTAGGAGTGGACCGAGAGGACCTCTTTATTTCCCGCCTCACATGTGTTTGAATTAGACCGACTTAGTTTGCTGCCGCCGAAGCTATAATGAACCAACCATCCTAGTACCCCTTCTTTATCTGTTTAATCCGTCCTTTTAATTTATTGTCTTTACTTATTCTTAGTCTTAGACCAATTCAAATCAACCCCCACAATCGTTACCTTAGACTATTATTAGACAACTAGAAATTACGTCTGCCTCCTTGTGGTTCGACCCTGTTACCACTAGCCTAGGTTAGTCTTAATAGGAAATTATAAATTTTATTTTTGGTACTCACAACGACGAGTATTAGATACAACCACAAAACCCAAATAAATTTACAAAACTTTTTCGAACTACGAGCATGGTTTGATTTCACATTTTCAGGTGGATACGTAGGCAGTCCTTTGTTACACAAGAAGGATACAACCATCCCTACAATCAAAAACATCCCCACAATCAAAAACATCCCCACAAAAAAAAAATCACCAATATCAACTTCAAAAAAAAACAAAGGAAAAGGAAAAACATTTCCCTTTTCCACGAAAATACAAAAAAGAAGCCTTTCTCCCTTCCCAGAAAAATCCCATTTCCCAAGTGCAATGTTTAGGATAATTCAAACTGAATTGACTTTACAAAATGGATGGAAGAAACAAGCGTTCACAATTTCTTTTAACATAAGAAATCCTCTTATTTAATTAATAATGAGAAGGATTACAAATTTGACAACAAATAAAGCTAAGCAAGTCTACAACTTGTCAAAGCTAGAATGTCGACAAAGACATCTCACATAGTAAAACTAGCACAAAACATACAATACATAGCTTGTACACCATACTAAAAATCACAACACTAATACAACATAATAACAAAATTGGTAATGGAGCTCTTCTTTCTTCCATTCTACCCTTGCCTTTTTCCTCGAGGTACATCTTCCCCTTGTTCTTCTTGTTGGCTCGCCTAGCATGAACTTCCTCTTCCGAATGGATCCTCAACGGATCTACATCGACGACGACCTCGGGTCTCTTGCATGACCCCATACTCGGTCCAAAACGAGCCCATACACGGCCCACTACCTCTTTGGGACCCGAGCATCTCCTCTTTGGTGTCCTCATCACATCCGGGCTAGCTCCATCAACAATGTCATCGAAGAAAGCACGGTTGGCCTTTCCGACCTCTCGATACTTCAAATCAACAACCTCGTCCTTACGAGATTTGGACCTTTCCTCCAAGGTTGGAGCTCTTGACCACTTGACATAAGCGGGAGTCACCCATATCGTGGCAACGGGGTTTGGTACCTCCCAAATCGGCCGATTAGCCCACCACCGTTCGAAGACTTCGACAAGCTCGGAGTTCCGGAAGACACTCTCTTGGATGAGGGTATCTTGAGCAGGCACCTTTTGTTGACGCCCCATTTGCCTCATAAGCCTTTCGCGATAGATTAAGGAAGCAACCTTCAAACCCACAACCATCAAAGAATAAGAACTAGAAACCGAAGTGGGCGACCCCGTGATAGACCTCAAGTGCCACCATGGCACCACCCAACAGATATGAGGACCACCCTCCTCCACCAATCTCGAGGTCCAATAGGCCTCGGTGGATGCAAAACTATCCGAGTACAATTTCTTCCTCAAAGTAAGGTGACGGAAGGATTAAGAAGAAGAATCGATCGGAGGCTCTACATACCTTAGCCTCTCCAATAGCCACACTTGAAGGATCGTTGGAGACTCGATCGAAAGAGCTTCCCCACTAAGGCTTGGATGATCTCGCCAAACACCAATCGTGATTGATCCCTACCATGCTCCATTTGTTCAACCACATGCACGAGGGTCATACTACCATAATATTTGGACCCCTCCTTCTTCAAGGCATCAACAAAGAGGTATACATGTACTAGGCAAAAGGCAAGAGACCTTCTCCTAGCCGCCTCCGAGACATTGACATCCAACCGATTTGAGAAAATGTTGATAAGAGCCAACATATCCACACCACGGGGAGCAAGGAAAAAGCTGACTTGACTTGTTGACAAGCCCAACATTGAATGAAACTTATCTTTGTAGCACAATCGAGTCGGAGGAAGCACCGGAGTACAACCTGGCCATCCACCAATGGCACCTACTTCTTCGGCAAGAGGACAAATTTCACCTTTCGGGAAAACGAAAACATGATCTTTGGAATCCCAAAACCGAGAGCATGCTTCAAGAAACGAGGATTGGACCTTGACTTGACGGAGCACCAACAATTGACCAACTCCCATAACAACGAGTTGATACTTCTCGGGAGGTGACAAATCCCGACACCAATGTCGCAACCTATTTTCGAAAGCATCCATGAATAATTTTGTGGAAGAGGAAGAAAGGGTTTTGTGGAGATGTTTTTCGTGTTTCAGATGATGAAACAATGAAGCACAAACGTCCCTATTTATACAAAAAAATCAGCGCTTTTTTTCGAAAAAAAGGGGAAGCTCCCTTCCATCGCCCGTGGCCTCGCGCCTCTTTGGGCTGGTCCTCAGGATCCGCACCTTGACTTGAATATTTCCAGTTGTGTTTCTTCTTGACACCTCAAACCTCACGCCACAGGACTCGCGCCTCTTCGGGCCTGTCCAGGACTTTTTGTGTTTTCTCACATCTACATTTCCTTGTTTTCGCGTTTTTCGAAATCCGACACGGTTTCAATGACGCATCCTTAAACATACGGAATTTTTTTTTTTTTACTTTTTTTAAGGGGGAAGGGCCAGTCGCCCCGATCCGCAATGGATCGTTTCCATGTCAGTCGAAAATTACGAATTTTTTTTCGCTTTTTCACATTTTCCACAAATTCGAGAATTGATAACACGACGTCAATTTTTTTCAAAAATTCGAGCTCTTACAAATCTAAGTCTTAAGCTCACAAAAATCAAATCAAATAAACTCGCAAAAGTCTCTTTTAAGATTCACTTGTGGCGGTTTGAGTTTTAGTTTTTCGAGTCACAAATCAATTTCAGCAAAATCCGACGCAATTTAATTCAGACACGAGCTAATTGCTCAAACTTCAAATCAATTGCTGTTGAAGAAATCCAAACGTGACGACCTATCTCGGAATTTTTCAAAATGCCAATTTCATTTTTAACTTCGAGTCATCGCGGTTATTTTGAATTTTTTATCAAATGCTTTTGCGTGTTTACGCTTGTGCATACATGCTACCTGTTGCTTGTTTTCTACACTAACAATGCAGGAACAGATGTAAAGCAAAAGGGGAACCAACAGCCGACAATGCTTCTCCGAAACACAACACAAAAAAGCAAACACAAAATAAACCACAATCCAAAAACACATATATACAAACCGACTCACGCAAAATGTAAATATGTACAAACAAGAGTCCAAAACACGGACAAACAACTATAACTACTCAACACCTCCCGGGGGACCAGTCTCGGTCTCATAAGGAGTCGCAGCGAAGGCAAACACCACCTCCTGCTCGGGCCCCCTCTCCGGAGAACTCTCCAGCATCTCGTACTCCATCGTGACGCGAAGCTCCTCCGGCGCAGTCAACTGAGCTCTGAGAGAGGCAATCTGGGCATCTCGGCTCCGCAACCCATCCTCGCAATGCCTCAACTACTGGTCCCGACTGGTGATCCCCAACCCCTGGGCCTCGATCGTCGACCTAGTTGCGTCCAAATCAGCACGGACCCGAGCAAGCTCTGCTGGATCCGCGATACCCTGCCGAACACAATACGAGTCATTAAGATCTAAAACGTAAAAAGGCAACACAAAAACACACAAAAACAACCAACAAAAGTACTTGTGCAAGCCGATACTTCTTCGCAGCTAGGTCACCAGCAAGTGCCCTCCACCGGTTAGCAATATGCCACAAAGCCTGATGACTAGCGGTCGACACC
The DNA here is from genome assembly GCF_048544455.1 of Silene latifolia. Lineage (NCBI taxonomy): Eukaryota > Viridiplantae > Streptophyta > Magnoliopsida > Caryophyllales > Caryophyllaceae > Silene > Silene latifolia. The sequence goes on from NC_133536.1 coordinate 57,544,790, forward strand.
TGCAACCAGAAAATTCCTTCAATATAACAAAAATACAATGTAAAACTCAAACGGGGATGAGTATTCAGATCAGAAACTCACCCTCAAAATAGTCAACCTCCACTCCATGTCAGCGTTGGTCACCTCAACGGCCGCAGGCTCTAGCAAGTGCAACTGTAGCTCCTCACCACCCGGCCCCTGAAAAGTAACAAACCCTTCTATCAAAGGCAATCCACATCGCGTTGACCCCCTGTAATTTCAATCCACATCGAAGGTAACAAACCCTTCTATCAAAGGAAATGAAAACAAAGAGCAAAGGAAAGCATACCTGAATCGAGTACCAGGCGAGCCTCCACAACCGGAAGGTGTCGTAGCCGGCCTCCCGTAATAACAGCTCCTCACCTCCATGACTGCGAAGGTTCTCCTCAACCTCGTCGGGTGTCGACTCCTGGAACAACACCCTAGGCGGATCGACCGGTACCACAAAGGTCTCGCTAAAGCACTAACGAGCTAAACGCTCGCCCAGGTACCAAACTGGCTCGATCGCCGTCTCAAGGTACAAACGATGGGAGTTGAGAAGTCGCAGACGCTCCCTGACAGCGGTCGGCACACCTGTGTAGTGCTCCCAAGGCCACCCGGTGAATTGCACGCAAGGTAAAGCTAATCAACTAACTGGGGGCTTTCTTGGCTACCTCGTCATCCTATCTCTACTTGTTTCTACAAAAACAAAAGAGGTAAGAAGAAACAACTTACGTCACCAACTCGGAGGGAGTTCACCCAACGCCTGCAATCCTCGTAAGTCAACTTGGTCGACTTCTTCCGAGCCACCGTTTAAGCCCTCACGACAGGGTAAGCCGAAGGAACGCCGCCAGTCGTCCCCGGGCGCAGAGGTGTTGGAGTATGTGTCCTCAACAATAGTCTAATCATATTATTAAAACTCATGATAATAATACATGAAGGGATGATTCATTTTTATACGTCAACTGATCAACATTAATCGGTAATGATTGGCTGACTAGAGTTTGACATTACTGTCATTTGACGGTGGTGATCAGTTGATCCCTTAAGGTCACACCTAAAGGAAGATTCCCATAATAGATAAATTAATTAATTGTATATTGATACAGGTTAATTAATTCCTTAAAATTGAACATTTTACATATGTGAGTAAGAATATGAATCTTACTGTAATTCGATTAAATGAGATTTGTTTTAGTAATTAAAATGTTATATTACTAAAACTTTGTTTATGAAACAATTAAATTAAGAATGATCGGTTAATTATAATAAAAATGTGTTATATATTATATTAACTTGAACCATTTTATACACTTGTGATTATGAATTACTAATCAATTGTTATATATAATTGAATTAATATGTGTAATGATATTTAATTGTTAAATATTCATTAATATTATTAGCAATATGTTACAGATTATATGACAAAATGACAATTGACAAAAATAAAATGGATTCCATATTACTTAAAGGGCACCGGTTTATAGAGGATATTAGGGTGAAATGGTTAATTATTTTTAATTGTGGAAAACACAATGATTCCTATTATAGCCTATACTACACCCTAATACATTTTGAGAAGAACAACTCTAAAAAGAGAAGGGGCATGCATTAGCTCCCTTGCCACTCGCCTCCCACCGATTTTCCTCCCTACAAGAATAAGAATTGCTCTTATTCTTAGATTCATTCTTACATTTTTTAGAAAATCTCTCTTAATTTCTCTTATCTCTCCAAAATAAGTTTTAGAATATTTAATTATTTAGAAATCTTATATTTTTAGATTACTAAAATTAGTAATAATAAATAATATTAAGATTAAATTTTAAGGTCTCTAATAATATATCTAGTTAATATACTATTAGATTTAAGGGGTAGTCTTGGTGCCATCAAGAGGAGAATCTCTACTATTGGAATTTTGGAGGATCATCCATTAACTTGTAGCTCAAGAACAAGTGTGGGAAGGAGTCCTCACTTGTGCCCTAAACCGATTTATACAAATGTAAGGAACATTATTCTGACTTTTCTATTTATATTATGTTATGCATGCACTACATCAACATCTAATTTTATGAGAAATTTACATCAATAGTTACAGAGTTTAATTATATAGGGTTATTGAATCCTTTCAATTGGTATTAGAGCTTAGGTTGCTGCATGCATAATCGGTTTATTTTTTTTTTCCGAGTTAAATGTATAACACATTAAACTAGAGATTTTGTAATATATATTATAAAGTCACGAAATTTTTTGCATGTTATGTATTATGGTCCTATAATATATTTAGGTCATTTTTATGAATTATGGTGTTTTGTTTCTCATTTTAATGATTTTTAGTGATTTTATTACATTTTTATGAGTAAAATGGTACTTAAAATGCTAAAAATAGTTAGACTTAGTTTCTGACCTTGAAGTTTTTATATGACCTCACACGCAATATACTTATTGTATGTAAAATTTTGTATAAATTTGATTTATTTTGCATGATTTATAATTTTTATGTGATAAAAATGGAATAAACGGAGGTAAAATGGTAAAAATAGTTAAACTTAGAAACATGCCATGAAATTTTAATATGTTGTCCCATTCACATTTTACTCACTGTGCGTAAAATTTGAGATGATCTTGATTCATTTTGCAAGATTTATGAATTTTTTAGTGTAAATATGACATAAATAGTGACTATTTTAGCAAAAAATAGCTAAAACGAATTACATGGCATGCGAAAATTATTTTAGGTTGAATTATTATCATAAATATCAGATCTAAAGTTGTAACATTGATTAGATTACTTTTCATATGCTTTAGATGTTTTATTTGATAAAACCGATAAATCGCAGCTATATTTTTCTCAGAATAAATTCGAAAATTTTAACCTTGATTTTTGACATTATGAGTGTCATGCAATTATTCCAGAATGTTCAAAAATTTAAAATTCAAATTATTAAATTATTGTAATTTAATTTGGATTTATTTTATAAAAGGTTATGATTTTAAGGTCTATTATCAGCATAAATGTTAAAACAAGTTGAATTATTATCAAAAATTGAGTAACGACTAATGTTTGAGTCCTACACGGTTAGGATAATTAACTTGGACTAAAATTAGATTTTTGTATTATTTTGTGATTTTATTAAGTTAAAAATCGCGAATAACCATAAAACTGGATTATATTTACGATATAAGTTTAAATAGGGCGATTTGTCACATAGCTTGGCATGTTAGATACATATTATAATGCTGCATATTTCATTGATGAGTGTCATATTTTATTTATTTAATTTTGAATTATGTAATTTTATCTTAGTTTGGCCTTAGTTTTTAATCGATATTACCCGTAATGTAAGAGAATATTGATTCGGTTGTAATTTAATGTGATATCCTATCACTTTTATTTTTGAGAAAATTGTTGATTACAGCCTTTTATAAACCTCATTTTGAAAATTACAGCCTTATATAATTTTTTTTGAAAATTACATCCAAAATATTACTTTTCTTCTAAAATTGCACCAACTTGAGGTTTTTGGTGATTTTTGATGATGTTTTTTATGATGTACCCTTTATTATTTGAGAGCCTACTTACCCAAATTTCTTACCTCTCCTTAACACAAACCAATTAATCACCCCAAACATCATAAAAACATCATAAAAATTCACCGGAAAACTCAAGTTGGTGCAATTTTAGAAGAAAAGTAATATTTTGGATGTAATTTTCAAAAAAAATTATATAAGGCTGTAATTTTCAAAATGAGGTTTATAAAAGGCTGTAATCAACAATTTTCTCTTTATTTTTATTAGATTTTATTTTACAAATGTAAAATAGGAAGTGCTATGTACATTTTATTATTTAATTATTTGTAATTTAGGAGTTTCCTAAAGACGGTGCCATTCGGAAAGGAGTTCCGATGAAGACGGTGTTTATCCTTGGGAGACGTGTCATATGAAGATTCAAGGGACCAAAGGAGTTGGTTTCATAAGATTTCATTTTTTAGGAAAGGTCATACTCGGAAATTTACTTTTCTTTATTTGCTTGCTTTATATGTTTGAATGCATTGCCAAATCGCCATAACTTCACATGCATATTTTATCGTCTTATCGACTATTCTCAATTAGAATTATCGAGTATTCATCGACTTAGTTCATTTAAAGATGATAGATAATAAATCGACAAGACCTCACACATATTTAAAATTGAGATTAGCCTTACCAAATAGTAGGACTCATGAATCCCATTGACATTTGGGGTAGATTCGGTTTCCCGGAGTACTTTCATTTATCATTGGGCAAGTGGGGTACTAAAACGTTATTACACGCGAAATTTGGTTGGACTCAACGGGATATAAAGACTAGTCTTATGTTCCGGGGCTAGAGATGGAATTTATGAAATACATCCACCGAGAATTCTATAGTAGAATCAATTAAAGAGTTAATTCACCAAATTTATGCAAGTATGGGATGTATCGGTTTCCCGTGCCCATGTTTGTGTAAAGATGGATCTAGGAATCATTTATAAAATTTAGGTGCGAGGTCATTATATAAATGCATAATTTTAAAACCTTGTTAAAAATGTTTACAAGTAAAATGATAAATGTTAATTGTTTCCTTCATTTCCTTTTTGTAGTCAACTTCATTAATTTGCAATGACAACTCCGATTTCATCCGCTTCCACTAGTGGAACCGCTCAACCACTCACCAATGCTTCTTGGCTCCCATCCTTTATGGATCGATGTAAACTGGAAAAGAATGGGACTAACTTTACCGATTGGGATGTGCAACTCCGCTTGGCCGCGGAAGGTGACGACAAGCTTCGTTACCTTACCGAAGCCGCTCCCGCTACACCTACTACTAGGTTATCCGCTGCGGTTATGGAGGCCTATGAGGTTTAACTAAAAGAATCGGTCGCGATCAAGAATGTCTCGATCTTCTCTATGGAAGCCGATCTCCAAAGGAGTGCTATTAAGATAGGCACCGCCTATGAGATCTACACCAAACTTGTGACCATGTTTTCAGAAGCTCCTAGGATCATCCAATATAAGGCGGCCTACGCATTCTTTGAGCTCAACATCAAAGAGGGTCAAAATGTTAGCCCTCATGTGCTCAAATTGATTGAGCATGTAGAGACGCTAAAATTTCAAGGGGTTGAAATTCCCGAACAACTCGTCATTGACCGAGTAGTCCATTCCTTGAACCGCATCAAAGCATATGTTCAGTTTAGGGTAAACTAAAATATTCCAAAAATGAAAACCTCTCTCCATGAATTACACAACTTGCTTGTGCAAGCCGAGAGAGACATGGGTCTCAATGTGAGTACGACCAAGGATGTGCTCAATATTAATAATAAGAGCAAAGGGAAATTCAAGAAAAGCGCTAGCAAGAGTAAGAAACCCACTCCCAACAAGGGCAAAGGGAAAGCTATTGGGAAAAGATCGTCCAAGCCCAAAAAGGGCGCTTCTTCCGAGGATAAGTGCCACTATTGTTGTGGTATGGGCCATTGGAAACGTAATTGGCCGAAGTATCTAGAAGATGTCAAAGTTGGACGTGTGACTCCAGTAGGTAATAAATTATCTAATCTATCGTTTTATTGATGTAAATCCCAACTTTGGTATTTAGATACAAGTTGTGATTCTCACCCCTTTTAAATGTAATTTAGAGCATGTGAGCAAAGACAAAGGCAAGGACAAGCAAGCTTGAAGAAGAACTTCAACAAGGGATGCTAGGGTAGCTGCCCATAGTAGAAGACCTATGGAAGCTTGGATTTTATTTTGTATTGTCTTCTTAGTATTATTGTATTTTTACTTATTGTTTTAGAACTTCTTTTGATTTCCGTGTTGGACATGGAAATTTGTTTTATTTGCATTTCGCAAACAATGGCTGTATGAATTTTCATGACTTGGGTTTTAACCCAAGTCGTTCGGTTTATGGAATTTTCTTTGTTCTAAAAACTTGTCATTATACAACTTTTACATCAAAAACATAAATTAATTTGACTTAAATTTATCATAAAAGAACTACAATGATTTGATCATTGTAATGAGTTCATAAGCCATGAATTTGATTCCCTCTTATGCTTTTATGACTAAAATATCACATCTTATTTGACATAAGAAAGAACGATTGTAAAGTCAAATGGAGTTATTTGAACTCAAGGTAGGGAAGTTTATAAACCAATCGAAAACACCACTTATAACTAAGACTTGTAACCACTTATAAGACTCCATACGAGTTATGGGAGGTCTTAATACCCTAAAATTGCATAAGAAATGGATATGAATCCAATCCTTTATCTTATAATGGCTAGTCTATCTTACTACTAGATTAAAATATCATTACTAGAGGGTCATCTATTAAGGTTATAATGTGCGATATTTTCTTCCTTCACAAGTTTGAGTATCAAATTGTTTGTTGCTTATAGAGCTATCTTTCGAGAAAAATAGAAGTATTTTTCAAAAGATAGAGTGGGAGAAAATTAGCAACAAACTCAAGACTAGTGAGGAGACCAAAAGAAAGCTTATTAGATCAAACTCAAGACTAGTGAGGAGACCAAAAGAAAGCTTCTTAGGTTAAACTCGAGACTAGTGAGGAGACCAAAAGAAAGCTTCTTAGGTCAAACTCGAGACTAGTGAGGAGACCAAAAGAAAGTGTTCTTCAATAAAGATTGTGAAGTGGTTGTATCAAGTAATTTCAAGGCAATTTTACATAAGATCCTAGTGAACCAAAGTGAAATCTGTGCATAAGAGTTGCATAGATAGACATTAAAGTTGTCTACAAAGCTAAGTTAACATGTAACCATGCTAAGATCCATATCATCATTGCTACACCTCATAGTGTGTATAAGCAAGTTAAGGCCAATTTCTAAATAGGTATTTAGAAAAAAGTGTGTGTATGACATAAGCACAAGGTTTTAAACATCATTTAAAAATTGCAATGATCATTTCAATTATGTGATAAGAAAATGGTTTCACTCGAGTTGTCGAGAAGCCATTAATGTACATGGATTTCAGTGGGAGTCAAAATTGCCATGTTTAGACATGAAGTTCAGTGGGACTGATGTGAACATTATTTGTGCACATTTAGTCCCCTAATTGAACCTATTTTGCATACTTTTATAACATTTCATGACCATTTTATCCGTCAAATGCTTTCTATTTTGCTTTCCTATTGCATTGGACATGTTTTGTAGGAAAGGAGATAATAAGGCGTAATTTCCCGTCTTTCGTGCATATTTGGAAGCTTTTTGATGATATTGGATGGAGTAGTATGAAGAGGAGACAAGAATGATGGCCAAGTATGTAGGAATAAAGAGTATATAGAAGGATCATAGGGTTAAAAAGCAAGGATGACGAGAAGGAAGTCAATGCAAGAATAAATTGCTCGGAATCAAACCAACGGTTGCTCCTTTGGCTTTGAAAGTATGCTAGATGTAACGGCATTCAAAAAACAAGTGATCTAGGCTTTTGAATCACTCCAATAAGAGCCCGGATGAGAAAATGACGTCCGTTTTACAATCCGAGCTCAAACAAAGAAGCTGTCCGACAATCCGCTCGTCCCCTGAGACAATCCGCTCGTCTTGCTCCCAATCCGCTCGTCTTGCTCCAAATCCGCTCGTCTTCCCTCCTCACAATCCGAGCGTCATGCTCCAAATCCGCTCGTCTTCCCCTGCTACTGGACGAGCGTCCCGATACCTTGGACTCTCGGATTGTGTTACAGCAACTTTTCGTGCTCTTCTTGTTCTATGAAGGATGCGCATATTTCTTGAGAGACCGGCGAAAAGGAGACCGGAGTCTCTCTTGAGACCGGCGATTCCCTACCCAACAATTAGCATTGTTAAATTACTATTTTACCCTTGCTTAACCTAATGATGCTCTATTATATATACCCCATTTGTAATAATCAAACCATGAAGTTTTCGTTAGGTTAATTCAATCCTTCTTTAGATTAAATTAGGAGTAGATTAGAATAGATTACTCTTTAATATTTTCAAAAATTACACATTAATCTTTCCTTAATCATTATTCAAGTTTATTATTAAGTAATTCAAGTTTATTATTGGGTAATTAGAAGATCATTTAGGTTTATTGGGAGATTGACAACCTTCCATCAATCATCAAGTTCTTCTATTATTCTTTGCATTATTATTTTGGAATCTCCATAGGTATAATTCTCTTAATCCTTGTTTCAATTATTGTTAATCTTTCTTACTTGTTCATCATGTTTGGCTTTGTTAGTATGATTGACAACCTTATTAACATGTTAAACTTGATCATGAGTGAGTAGTTACTTAGCTAGGATTAATGGGTAATTAGGGGAAATAAACATGGGGAATGATTCATGCTTAATCTAATATGCTTCCATAATTAATTTGCTTGCTTGTTGTGATTTCAACTTATGCACATGTTATGTTTGATGAAATGCTAAGCCTATGAATCCTTGCATTTACAACCATCATTTATCTTTTCAATGAAACTTGTAAGACATAAACCAACTCGAGTCTCATTAGACCATGCATATAGTTGGATAGGGAGGATTAAGTCGACTTGTAGGTGTTGTACAATCTAATCGATTCGGCTCCGGGACCCAAACCTTCCTAAGATTGTAAGATATAAACCAACTCGATCCATCACAATAATAATTGCTTGCTTATAATTGAGAACATGTTTGTATGATCAACTCTCATAATTTCCTTATGAACCCATGATATCCTAGCGCTTTTAATCAATTGTTTACATCTTTCCTTTGGTTGATTGTTTATTCCTTTTATTAGATTAGAATAATCAACCCATTATAATTGTGACAACCCCAAGCACAACCATAATTAGATTGAATAATTTGAGTAACCACCGTCCCATGGATCGACCTCGACTTACCGGTAACTAGTTGTTTGTTGAGTATTATAAATGTGTTTGATTGGATGTGACCCGACGACATCACCCATCAAAATGGCGCCGTTGCCGGGGACGGTGTTAACTTGATTTAGATTTTCTTATATTGTTATTAGTTGTGTCTTTCTTTACCTTGGGGAAGTAAAACTCCTCAAGAATTGTTCTAATTATTTTCGAGTTGTTTGATTTTGCATGTCTAGAAGGTCACAAGGTAACTTGTTACCCTTTAATCACGAAATTGGAAGGACTTTGACAAACAATAGAAGACTTGCTAGGAGAACTTTGAGAGGTATTGGTGAGGTTGTAGATAGTCAACCAAACACTATTGAGTTCATCAACCCTTTTGCAAGAGAAGGTGAGGAGAACCCAACACAAAATCCAACACAAAATCAACACACAATGCCTAAATTTTCAACACATTCCGTACCCACCGAGGAGAACCTACCCAATGGTAATCCCACACCACAACATTTAACCGGAAATTTTATTGCCAAATCCGCATTTATCCAATTAGTCGAAAGAAGCCAATTTGGGGGGATGCCTAGTGAAGACCCTCACTCTCACATGGAGACTTTTTGTGACTATTGTGATGCGATTTCTCAAACCGGTGTAACTCAAGACCAAATTCGATGGGTCTTATTTCGTTTTTCTCTAATTGGCACCGTGAAACAATGGTTGAAAGGCCTTGATAAGGCTACTCTCGGAATTGATTCTTAGAAGAAGTTGGCTCTAGCTTTCTACAAAAAGTTCTATCCACCGGAAAAGACTAACATGCTAAGAGCTCAAATTACGGGCTTTAAGCAAAGAGATGAAGAATCCTTGTATGAAGCTTGGGAGCGATTCAAGGGAATTTGTCGCTCATGTCCTCACCATGGACTTAGCGAGTGGTTCTTGGTACAACAATTTTGGAACGGTCTTTATGAAGACTCAAGAAACATTCTCAACATTTGATCAAATGGAATGTTCACCGAAGTTGATGACAATCAAACTTGGAACAAGATTGAGGAAATGGCGGTCCATAACTCACAATATAGTAGACCTCGCAAGGCTACTAGATGAGGAAAGCATGAAGTGGAATCTATTACTCAATTGGGTGCTCAACTTAGTGCTTACATTGATACCATCAACTTAAAGTTTGAAAAAGCTATGGCTAGACTTGAAGAAGCCTAAAAATCTCCAAAGCATCATGTTAATGCCATGACGGCATCTTCATCAATCCCAAGTGGGATATGTGAGAATTGTGGAACTTTGGGACATGACCAAAGTGAATGTAGGGGAACAAATGAACAAGTGAATGCTTTTCAAGCATACAAGAGTGGTACCCCTTACTCCAATTATTACAATGAAAACACCAAATTCCACCCAAATCTCTCATACAAAAGCCAAGATGTTCAAAACCCTCAACCAACATACACCCCACCTCCCATGAGAAACCAAAATCAAAAACCCTTTTACAACCAAAACCAAGGTTACCAAAATCAAACTCCATACAATCAACAAAATGACCAAGGTTTTGATGTTCAAAAAGTGATCCTCCAAATGCAAAAGAATCAACAAGAGTTTTTCACTCAAATGCAAAAAGATAGTCAAGCAAAGGAAATCACCATCAACAACATCCTAGCGCACACCAAAATGTTGGAAACCCAATTGACTCAACTAGCATCTTCAAGCTCACAAAGACAAAAGGGACAATTACCACCTCGAAGTAATCCCCCAAGACATGAAACGGTTAGTGCCATTCACTTGAGAAGTGGTACGAGGTATGAAGCACCGAAGAAGCAAGTTGAGAATGAAGTTGTGGAAGCTAGTGACAAAGAAGAAGTTGTGCAAAACTCCAAGGATGGAGAACCATCAAAAGAAGAATTTTTAAAGAAAAATGAAGACAAGGTCAAGGAGAAGGAGCCCATTGTGATTAGACTTCCTTTTCCAAGTCTTCAAGCCAAGCCCAAATTTGATGACCAACTTGGAAAATTTATGGAGATTGTGAAGAATTTGGAAGTCTCGATTCCTTTCACGGAATTAATCAATCACGTGCCGGCCTATGCAAAATACATGAAAGACATCCTTACAAAGAAGAAGTCGATCCGGAATCTTGAGACCATCGTCTTCACTAAGGTGAGTAGTGCAATCCTTCAAGGGAGTTCACCTCCAAAACTTAAAGATCCGAGAAGCTTCTCAATACCGTGTACCATTGGCGACACCACGATCAACAAAGCCTTATGTGATCTAGGGGCTAGTGTGAGTGTTATGCCGTACTCGGTAAGTAAAAGGTTAGAGATGGGAGAGCTTAAATGCACCAATATCACACTCCAAAGGGCCGATAGATCGACGAAGACACCACTAGGGATATGGGAAGATGGTCCCGTAAGAGTTGGGAAATTTTTCATCCCGGTGGACTTTGTCATTGTTGACATGGAAGAAGACTCCAACATTCCAATCATTCTAGGAAGACCTTTCTTGCACATCGCGGGTGCGGTGATAGATGTGAAGCATGGAGAGCTCACTCTAGAAGTAGGAGATGAGAACATAACTTTCAATCATGACAAGACCATGAGAGCTCCCCGTTTGCATGAACCATGTTTTATGGTTGATCATTATAGCCGGAAGGATGATAGGAAGAAGTCGGAATTCAAATGGAAGAAGAAAGTTGATGATGCTCCATTCAAAGAGCAAGTGAATTGTAACAAAGAGAGCTTGAAAAGCTCACCAAAGTCAAGCAATGAAAAGGATGGCCTCATTGGCCAAGACAAGAAAGTGGGAGAGTTGTCTCTATCAACTCAAGAGAACTTTAGTGACCAAGTAGATGAAGTTTGTGGTCTTTGGGACGATGAGTTTGAAGGGATTTTCAATCTCTATATTGGTAATGCTATCGATCAAAACCAACATGAAGGACAACAAGTACAAAGATTTATTGAGGATCTTTATCATGACAACGAACAAGCTTTTGACTACTTTTTCAAGGTGTTAAGTAACATCAACAACACCTTGGACATGCCCCCATGACAACTCACTAAGGATGAGAGTTTGGTGGAGTCCTCTTCAACCCACCATTTGTAAATATTTCTAACTCCCTAACTCGCATTTTAATTCTTACATTGCATTTTTGTCATTTTTGGATTTTTATGCTTTGATCAAGATATTTATCAATTTTTGAGAGAAGTGAGGGAGGGACTAATGATTTTATTGATGTGTAGTGCTTTAGCTTAGTGTGGGGACAGCAATTGCCTAGGCTATTCATGCCTTTGTAGTGCCCCTAAAATGAAGAACACGGGATTTGAAGAATGAAAAATGACACGGGATATGCAAGTGCACGGATGGAACTGAATTCGGGTAGACCAGGAGGAATCCGAGTGTCCTTAAGGGGAATCCGCTCGTCATATGGGAATCCGAGCGTCTATGGCTGAATCCGTCCGTCCAAATGAGCTGCAGAATTGAAAATTTGGGACTGTTAGAGAATCCGAGAGTCCCAGCTGAAAAGACGCTCGTCAGAAAGAATCCGCTCGTCTTTGCAGAAAAACGCCCGTCTTTTTGCCAGTGCAAAATAAGAAAACTCGCTGTAACAGAATCCGCCCGTCTTGAAGGAAATCCGCTCGTCCTGCAACTGAAGAATCCGCTCGTCTTCACTGAAAGACGCTCGTCTTTAGGCGAGAATTCCTGAACCCAGATTAAGCAGAATCCGAGCGTCCCGAAGGGAATCCGCTCGTCTTCCCCTGCAGTTTCGAAAATTTCTGGTGTTTTTAAGTACTCCTTCCCACATTCATTCACTCATTCATACATTCAAAACACTACCAAAAACCCCAAAACCCTCATCGTCTCCATCACCAAAAACAAGATTTCCTCAACCAAATTCAACAAAATCACATTCAAACTTCCTTACAACAACAATTAATCACTCCTTCAACAACAATAATCAATCCAAGTACCAAAATCTTCAACTTTGAGTCGATTTTTAAAATACAAAGGCAAATCCTTTCATTTTAAAATCAATTTGGGTATAACTGGAAATTGAAGATTTTCAATCTTTTCTTGGTATAATCATCAATGGCAAGAACAAAGGGATCAACAAAGGCACTCAAGGCAAAGGCACTCTCTAAAAGGCAACAATGCCTTTAAGCAAAGAATGCTTCAATGGCTATGGTGGTTGCTAGTGCAAACTTGGAAGTTCAACAACAACAAAATCCTCCCTTGGAAGCAACAACAACAACAACTCCGGATATTGCTCAATTATCAAACTATCCGCAGGTAATTTTCATCTCTAACTCCCATAGGGATACATTTGCCAAGTATGCTAAGAAATCCATTCTACCCACCAAATTCATATGTGAAGATGCCTTGAACAAATTGGGTGTCCTTGAACAAACAAAAGCCTTCTTTGAAGCCATGGGGTTGGAATAATTGTTCACTACAAGAGAACTGACATACCCCTCCCTTACCTTGGAATTCTTAAGTTCATTGAAAGTGACTAAGGTAGAGACTAGAGAATACATCGAGTTTCGGCTTGCCAATGTGAATAGGCTCATCACCTTTGATGTTTTGAGTAAAGCATTAGGTCTTAGTGATACACTTCGTTATTAAAAGAAGCCCGAAAAATATGAACCCGCTCCTCTTTGGGAGGCGATTTCCGAGAAGAAATTTTAGAACTTTCATGCTTGTCGTGCTTTATTAGTCCACCATCCGGGCATTAGAGTGTGGCACAAGGTCATCGGGAATACTATCATTGCAAGAAAAGACACTAATCACTTTACCAAGCTCGATTGTGTTATACTTGAGTCGGCCTTAAATGTCGGAAGGGAATTCACCAAGCCTTACAATGCTCTAAGGCTTTTGGTGGAAAGATGGCTCAATGTTGATTGTGGAAAGGAAGGCACCGCTTTTATCGTAAATGGAGGTCTAGTTACTCTCTTGGCCAAGTACTTTGATCCAAATTTCAACAAGGATAGCAAGTATGTTGCGAAAAAAGGGGGTCATCTCATTGACATGGATGCCATGATTAACAAGTACAAGTGGGTCAAGCATAATCCTCTTGACACCAAATATGGGTGGCTCACCAATGATGCTAGATCTTTTACTTTGCCTTCCAAGATATGCCGTTTGAGTGTCCATCAAACAAACTACCTTCTTCCACTCTCAAAGGAAGCCGAGTACATCATCCGTCAACAAAGGGGTGAAATTGAAATGCCCTCCTCCTCCATTGTCACACCGTCCTATTCATTCAAATATCAAGAGTTCAAACCCGAAGGTGTTGAAGTGGGCAATGACTACATGACTCTACTTATGCAAGAGATGCACAAACAAGCTTATAAGGATCGGGAAGATGCATACTTGGCCCAATATCCACCCCTCATTCATTTAGCTAGGCAAGGACTACTTGATCCTTCATGTCCTTTGCCTAGTTAGGCGGATAAGGAAGTCTTCTTTCCAAGTGCATCTAGGGGTGAGAGACCGAGTGACGATGAGGTTGTCGGTGATGAGGTTGTTGATGATGAGGGCATTGTTGAAGAGGTAAATGAAGAAGAAGAGGCTAATGAAGATGATGAAGAAAGTGAGCAAGGAAGTGAAGAGGGAAGTGGAGATGAGTCCGCTTCTATGGAGGAAAATGATGACAATGATGATGTGGTGGAGGACTAGCAAGCTTTGGAGGCTCCTACCCTCTTGAGGTTTGTCTACTTCTTTCTTTGTTTTATTTATTTTATCTTGATCATGGTTTGGAGAGTCCTAGTAACATAGAGGACTAACACCTCGGCTCCATTGAGGTGTTCTTATTTCATTGTTCCCGTTTTGAAAAATCCAAAATGACAAATTAGTTTCATGCATTGCATCTTGTGTGCATGAACTACCCCCAACTTTAGGACATTAGAAATAATGTCTATCTCGGTTTGGGGAAGTACATGCATACGCAACGAGAGGTAATCTAAATTACGCTCTCCGTCATAAACAAAAACCCATGCATCATGTAGTGTAGTATAGTATAGCTTGTGTTTAGCATAGAATTCATGCATCATACTTGCAATTTCCTATCATATTGGCCATTGAGGACAATGCCCATATTAGTGTGGGGATGGGAAATTCTAACCTAACTTTTATTCAAAAAAATCAAAAAAAATTCGAAAATCCAAAAAAAATTGAAAAATTGAAAAGCCACAAACAAGTTCATTTCCTTTGTAGTGTAGTCTTGTATATATGTTGTATATATTGTATTTGTTCTATCCTTGTTCACATTGATCGACTACGCCACATCCGAGACATGGGGATATTGAAGACCGCATGGTATGATCTTTCCAATCTCCTTTTTCCTCTTTATGTTAATGACTATGTGGTTTTATTTTGATTGATGCGGTATAAACAATGTGAATTTAGGACTTGCATTTAGATTATTTAGCATACTAGTTGGTAGAATCATATGCATTAGGATGTATATATGTTAGTTGCATCATGGCATGTAGTTGCATGGTAGAAAAATTTTGTGAAACCGTCTACTTGGAAAACTTGACAAGTGTATATAAGCCCTAGTAGATGCCTTTTTATTCTTAAGACTTTGCTTGTTAGAATACTTGTAAAACACCCTAGGATGTGTCATGCTAGTATCCTTTGACCCATGGTTTAAGGCCTAGTCAAGAGTACCTTGTGGTGTGATAACTCCTTGGCTACCGTTTATTCCAAGGTGACCCTTAAAACCATCCATCCATCATCCATGTTCTACCACATTTTTGTCATCAAAAGGGGAATGGGCACAAAAAGAAATTGATTTGAGTTCAATGAAATGAAAAGTGAAAGAAAGTTTGCAAAATGCATCAAATGAAAAGAGGAGCAATAAAAATAGACTCCTAAAGCTTCAAATATAAGGCACCCTCACTACATATGGGGTGACTTTGAAAATGTTCAAAAGAAAATGCAAAGAAAAGTTGAAAAGTTGTCAAGTATTGAAATGGCAAAAATCAAAAGAAATGGCAAAGAAAGTGTTCTCAAATGTTATATGCCACAAGAAATTGGGGGGAAAAACAACAAAAACAAACTCCCAAAATGAAACTCAAATATCTATCGATCCCTTTATCCATCGTATCCATTTTTGTGCATGGTAGAGAGGGGACGACCCTTCTTCTTGTCTAGGCAAGAGGGGGAATTCCGCGATCCTCCAGTGTTTCTAACACCATAGGGAGTCTACTCTTAACAAAAGCATTTAACGATTGAGGACAAAGGTACCCTAGCTTGACACAACTTGGAGGTGATTTATTGGTATCCTTTTAGGCTTAGTAGTTTGAAGAAATTGCATCTATGAAGGAGTTGTTAGAAAAAGTGGAGCAATATATTATCGTAAATAATATTACAACATAAATATAATAAATATAAAGATGTAAATAAATAACAATAATATAAAAGATGAAAAGAGAGTAGAGAAGAAAGATGTAGCCTGGGTCGAATCGCGTTAGGCGCTTTCCTAAGAGAGATAACGCCTCCACTGCACTGGTTACCAAATAGTGCGTTCCTCTCCCAAGATACGACAACCCGTTAGACTCCTTCGGTAGCAGCAAGAGGAGCCCCCGAACCGACGATCACCCGATGCTCAATAATACATTTATAATTAAAGTAACTTATAATACTTTATGTGTCAAAACACTTGAAAGTATAGCAATATGTATAGATTCCACTCGTATGAAACATATAACTCTAAATACTCCATTAAAGGATTAATGTGAGCAAAGCTTGTTATTTCTTAACTTGTCTTATCAAAAGTATAGTACCCTCTCTATATATATATGCATGAAAGCATAATGTACAAAGCTCAACATAATGGTGGTCAATTGTAGTAAAGATAATGTCCTTAATTAACATTAAAAGCCAATGTTATTACCTCACGTGTGCAAAACGTTTAAGTGTATATTAGTGATAATAACAACTATTTACTACCAACTTTAATGTGATTGACCACCTTCATAAAAACCATTGACCATTGAAATGAATGGAGGATAAATACTAATAAACCATATTTAATATAATTACTCAAATATTAAAACTTATTAAATAATTCTTAAATCACAATATTTTCCAACAATCCCCCACATGATTTAAAAATCCAAAACATTTTAAAATAATAAATAAATAAATAAGATTTAATAATCCAAAAATAAAATAAATTTTTTATATGAAAATAATAATAGTGAGCATACAATACCGCGTAATAGGTGTAGGTACCTTTCGGGTTTGAACCAACACTTAGTGTAAGTGAGCTTGCACTCGAAAGAATCATAGTAGTATAAATACTTTGAACTAGATCCCTTAAATCAAGCTTGGACTCACCACACACACGGTATGGGTAATCGATCAGGTTCTATCAGTGGTGCGCGTTAATGGTCATGCACAGGTATCTTGTATCATGAGTGTCTCTAGGGAGTTGCCCACGTCCCATAGTAGCGACCACACTACGAACACTCACTAGGTGAATCCTCCAAGGGTAGGTGTGACATCCACCCCGCAAAAAATTATGCCTTTGGATTCATTAAGAGTCAATGCTCAACCTCAAACCGTCACAACCAACTCAAATCAATGAGAGCACCTCAAAATCACAATATCACACTTCGCCATAGGAATGAGACGCGGACCAAAATAAAATTTCCGCCAAATAAATGGTGCTCTCCTTAATTAGCCCACCCACAGCTTCGTTATTACCCGTTGAACTTCTTTCATGGGATCTCCAATCTTTGAAGACGGGTTTCCACTGCGATGGCTACTACATGGGCAATAAGTCTCATTCCCCTCGACGATTCAATTCTCATAATTCAAGTACGTACTTGCTGGCCAGCTTTTTCATAAATGGATCCGTGATATCACTTTGAGAATATATATTCAAAGACAAAACCTCATATGAGAAATCACGTGTCTCAAAGACCACATCCCAACTATCAACTATCTCTTTCTCATCACGTGCTCAAAGAGCACGTCTCAAATATCAAATATCTCACTTTCTCATCACAACTTTGTGATTTTAGCTTTTAGCTAAAAATCTTTCACCATATAATAAATGAATAGGAAGCATATAGGCGGCTCGGACAATATAAGAATATAGAATATATCACAATAACTCTTCGATCATTCCGCTTCCATGCTTGTGGAATCCAAAATAATATTGTATAATAATAACCGTCCACAATGCAATTCTCCATGATACCGCATCTCCAACATATAAAAATAAATATAGCCATGATAACGGGACTTCCACCATATAAAAATAAATAGTCATTTTGGCCTTTGATCTCACAAATAATTATTCAACTCGATCGTTCAATATGCCTTTCAAATAAAGAAGGAAAAACACACAATTAGTAAAATATATATACTCTGTAATAAGTAATAATGAGTGAATAGTGTGATATTAGAACACTCTTTTAGCCAATTATTAACACAAATGTTCACAATCCACATGTTAAAGGTAACCAAATAAATATGGTGAGAAGATAAATGTTGAAACAAACATTACACACTATAAAGTGCATTGATAATTGATAATAATATATAATAAGAGTTCATTAAGCCACATCTTATTAAAGCCGGCCATAAGATTAACATTTGCCATACTGAAACACACTAAAAGCCAACAAACCATGATACAAACAAATTCAATACCGCAACGAATGTACATCTCATCCATTGTTATAACATCTCATCTTGAGATAAGGAAACCTTTTAACATTAAAGCAAATTAACTTATAGAATTAAACGTAATCACGCCAAACATCCAAAGAAAAACAACACATTTGTGATTGCTGTAAAACTAATACAATATAGACAAGTTAACAATCACCCATTAACACGTCATAACCATAATGAAATAATAAGCTCACGACTCGACGTTACAAAATGCATAGCATAATACTCCGTATATAATTATAAAGACACGCACATAAATACGGTCATCAACTTTTAAAAATAAAAACATCATCTCTTTGGGTAATCATAAACGTAAATTGTCTATAATATAATTCTCATCACCCAAAAAAAAAAAAAAAAAAAAAATATATATATATATATATATATATATATATATATATATATATAATTTTTCACAAAAATGAAATGTTTGCACCAAAACTCGATCCAATTAATTACCACTAGGATGGAGAAGAATACAAACTTATAGATCCAAAACAACCCCCACATTTACCAAGTCCATACTAAAATCGAAAAGATTACCAAATCAATGTATCTGGCTAATGAATTGCGTATGCTTCACCACAATATAGATAATTATTCGTCGATCAAACTACTAGAATTAACAAAAACAAGATTTGTCACTTATGCAATTATACCGAGTAACACCGATTAACAATATGTCAAATATCAATTCACAAAAGTAAAACAAATCAAATTATCAACCACTCATATTATACAATTTTACATGTACTCTTTAATCATAACGCACACTTCAGAATTAACAAAATATAACACAATACAATACTTAACAAAAATTTCATGCGAAACAAATCAAGAATATGAAAACCAATAAAAAACAAACACACACTAAGTAGACCAAGCCATTAACAACCTCAACAACTACACAAATTTCATGCGATTACTCTACGTATAATTTACGATAATGGCATCGTTATCTCTCTTAGATTGTTAGAAAAAGTGGAGCAATATATTATCGTAAATAATATTACAACATAAATATAATAAATATAAAGATGTAAATAAATAACAATAATATAAAAGATGAAAAGAGAGTAGAGAAGAAAGATGTAGCCTGGGTCGAATCGCGCTAGGCGCTTTCCTAAGAGAGATAACGCCTCCACTGCACTGGTTACCAAATAGTGCGTTCCTCTCCCAAGATACGACAACCCGTTAGACTCCTTCGGTAGCAGCAAGAGGAGCCCCCGAACCGACGACCACCCGATGCTCAATAATACATTTATAATTAAAGTAACTTATAATACTTTATGTGTCAAAACACTTGAAAGTATAGCAATATGTATAGATTCCACTCGTATGAAACATATAACTCTAAATACTCCATTAAAGGATTAATGTGAGCAAAGCTTGTTATTTCTTAACTTGTCTTATCAAAAGTATAGTACCCTCTCTATATATATATGCATGAAAGCATAACGTACAAAGCTCAACATAATGGTGGTCAATTGTAGTAAAGATAATGTCCTTAATTAACATTAAAAGCCAATGTTATTACCTCACGTGTGCAAAACGTTTAAGTATATATTAGTGATAATAACAACTATTTACTACCAACTTTAATGTGATTGACCACCTTCATAAAAACCATTGACCATTGAAATGAATGGAGGATAAATACTAATAAACCATATTTAATATAAATACTTAAATATTAAAACTTATTAAATAATTCTTAAATCACAATATTTTCCAACAGGAGTGTGTACCCTTGAATTGCTTCCCTTTTAGATAATTTCCGCCACTTAGATGAGGAAAGTGTTGGAATATGTGTCCTCCGACAATAATGCGATCACAACTGTCGATCATGATGATCACAAGTTTAAGTCTCATTTTAAGAATACATGTGGGAAGTAATATTTTACAGTCAACTGGTCCACACATATCGGTAATGATTGGCTGACTAGAGTTTGACATTACTGTCGTGCGATGGTGGTGATCAGTTGATCCCCTTAGGTCATACCTAAAGGGTAACACTCTTAATTGATTATTTAATTGATCGTATGCTGATACGGGTTAATTAAATTGCTTAAAATTGACGGACAATTTTGTGAGTATTATTGACGTATCTTATTGTAATTCGATTAAATAAGATACGGTCTAAGTAATCAAATTGTTTTATTACTTAGATAAAATCATTGTTTACGAAACAATTGAAACTGAATGAATAATATATTATAAATATTTTGTACATGACGTATTTTTATTAATACGTTAATTTTTAATATGTTAAAAATGCATTACAATTACACATGACTAGTGACATGTGACAATTGACAAATTACAAAATATAAAATGGACCTCCCATTTTATAGGTGCCGAAAAAATGGAGGGAATAAGGTTAATATTGTGTTTTGTTTATGTTAAGTGGAAAACATGATGATTAACCTAAATGACTAGCTTTGCATGCCTAATTGATTTTGTGCAGAGCATCTTGGCCATGCATTGGGTACTTTTTCTTCCCCCACTCGGTTTTCACCTAGAAAAACAAGAGTGTTTCTTCTATAATTATTCTTCTACACACTACATATTTTTCTAGTGAAATTTTATTCTATTCTCTAACATATTACTAGAACTTAGAGAGATAGAAAATACTCCATCATTTTTCCTTCTCTTGACCAAAATACTAGAGAGCAAAAACAATATTTTAGGTCAATTTTTGGTAAGATTAATATTGTTCTAGATCAAATAATATTAGTCTTTTAAGAGGTTACCTTGGGTATATGCTTTTGGGAGAGATTCTAAACTTGAATCTTGTTCATCCATTATTGGAAAGCTCAAGAACTAACAACAAGGAGATCTTGTTGGTGCCCATAAAACCGAAATTATCATAGTAAGGGTTGATGATTTCTTCTCTTTTAATTTAAGTTTTCATGCATAAGATTTGTAATTATTTTATGACTAAATAATTTCTCACATATATGACTATGTAAATTAATGAGATTAATATATTTTTCAACAAGTGGTATCAGAGCCTTAGGTTGTTTGCATGCAAATCGGTTATTGTTTTTCCGAGTTATACGATTAACAAACAAAACTTACAAATTTGTGTTTATTATGATATATCACGAAATTTATTATGCATGTTAAATTTTCTGGTCCTAAAATGTATTTAGGATATTTTGGTTAATTTATGGATTTTTATTGTTCATTTTGTATAATAATGGCATTAAAATGTGATTTTATGATAAAAATATCATTTTTGGACTAAAATTAGCTAAACTTCCATTTTTCCAGTGGTTTTTGGATATGTTTTCACATATATTATCTTTTGATGACCTGTAAATTTTCATAATTTTATGAGTTCTTATGCTCGAAATTTGGATTTTTCAAGATAAAATCGAATTTAAATGGAAAAATAGGTTAATATGAGTTATATTTCGAATCTGGTCATAGAAATTTAGTATGTTGTTACATGCAATTTTACAAGATGTGTAAAATAATTGGCTATAATGAAGTCTTTATGCATGATTTATGAATTTTTGATGAAAAATCACATAAATAGTAACTTTAATTAGTAAAAATTGCTAAAACATACTTAATGACTAAGGAAAAACGTCACATGTTGCATTTTATCACCTATTTCAGATCTAAAAGTGAAAAGTAAATAAAAAATTTTCCTCATGTTTTTATGGTTATTATTGATAAATCCGATAAACCGCAACATTGTTTTTCCTCGATAATTTTCGAAATTTTTAACCTATGTTTTTGAACATTATGAGTGTCATGGTATTTTTCCAGAATGTTCAAGAGTTTAAATTTCAAATTTTGAGTTTATTTGAAATTTTTATGATTTATTTGAAGTTTATGGCTTATATTGTAATTTTAAGTCCTTTTATGAACAATATTAAGAAATATAAGTTAATTATTGTCAATAATGTTAGTGGAGACTAATTTTGAGTCCTAAGATGGTTAGGGTAATTAACTAGTACATAAATATGATTTTATGTAATTATTGTGATTTTTAAAAGGTTAAATCACGCAAATCCGTAAAAACCGATTAATATACGATATTGGCTCCTTAAAAGCGATTTAGCATAAAATTGGGCATGTTCATACATATTATAATGCCGCATTTTATTTATGATTGTCATAATTTTATTTTATGTAATTTTACTTAGTATGGCCTTAGTTTTTAATTGATATTACCCGAAATGTATGGGAATATCAATTCGGTTGTAATTTATTGTGATCTCGTATCACCGTTTTGTAATTTAATAGATTTATTTTATTTTAATTACAAATGTATAATAGGAAATTATGTAATTTGTTATGTAATTTATTTATTCCGGAGATCCTTGAAGACGGTGCCACTCGAGAAGGCGATCCATTAAAGACGGTGTTACCTTGAAATGCATGCCAAGACCGAAGTTCAAGGGACCAAAGGAGTTGGTTTCCGAATTTGTAATAGTTAAATTAGATTTACTATTTTAGGAAGGCCATACTAGGATTTATTTTTATGCTTTGCATTTTATTTATATGTTGCATGCATCGCTAAATCGCCATAACTAAAACATGCATTATCATTTTAATCGAGTTTATCGACCGTGTCAATTACAATTATCGTATTTCACCGCTTTAGTTCACTTAAAACGTGATAGATAATAAATTGACATGACCTCTCGCTAAAATAAACAATTGAGACTTAGCCTTACCAAAAAGTAGAAACCATGAAAACCTATTTCGCGAGGGAGTGCACTCGGCCACCCCGGGGTACAAACCTTGTTACGTAGGGGAAGTGGGTGATAAATGTCTATCCACCGAATTCATGTTGATGAGGGTTTCATCGGTTACCCCGTGCCCAAGTTAATGTGAATTTGGATCATGGACACATTTATTTGAAATTTGGATTGACCTCAACGGAAGTATTCGTGACCGTAGTCGCATGTGTTCCGGGCTATAGATAAATATTAGAGTAATTTTATCGACCAAGAGTTCTAAAAGTAGAATCGATTAAAGAGTTAATCCACCGAGTTATATTGATAAGGGTTTCATCGGCTACCCCGTGCCCAAGTTAATATGAATTTGGGTCTTGGAATCATTTATCATAGTTGGGTAGAGGTCACTATGTAAATGCTTTACTTGTTATTTACAAGTATTAATAAAACGATAGATGTTGAGTTTTCCACTATTCCGTTATCATATTGTTCTATTTCTTTACCGCAATTCATATACGATATCATTTCAATTTTTGATTCAAATCTCCCTTAAAACATCGTAACTAAAGACAATTATGAATTTTCTTCTAAAAACCTTGAATTATCCATTGTAAGGATCTCTTGTGAAGAGTATAGATGGAAGTTATTTGTGATCAAAAGGGTTTTTGATTCTTGACTAACATATCTACTTACAATTGTTTGTTTGAAACGCTACATCAT
Source organism: Silene latifolia (assembly GCF_048544455.1). Taxonomy (NCBI): domain Eukaryota; kingdom Viridiplantae; phylum Streptophyta; class Magnoliopsida; order Caryophyllales; family Caryophyllaceae; genus Silene; species Silene latifolia. The sequence goes on from NC_133536.1 coordinate 57,568,725, forward strand.
TTTGGTAACTAGATTTGTTTGAAATCAAAATTGACCAAAATACCGCAACCACTTCAATGAAAGTTTTAAGACTAAACGAATAAATTGAAGAGTAGTCTTCATGAATTTCAATTTTGCTTCTCTTAGCAAAGACTCATTAAAATGAGTGGGAGCATTATCTTAAACCGTTAAGAAAAGGACGAGGTTCTAAGAAGTAAAATTAGAATGGAATTGATACAAGGTAATGTTAAAAGTAAAGTTATTGAGAATAACGATACTAAACCTATCAATCCCGACCGATAAAGTTTCCATTGTCTTAATTGTTGGACGCTAGAAAGGAAACTACCCCAAATTATTGAAGAATCAACAAGTTAGTTGTGGGACATCTAATGGGACCTTCTTGTTCTATCTTAGGATTTGTATGCACATGTTTGTTACTTGACCATGCATGAATCCGGGAAATCTTAACATGGAAGCATTTGAATGGTTTTGTTTTTTGTGTTTGACTCGGTTTGACTCGTTGTTGGAGTCGGGATTTGAATTTTGAGTCGGTTTTTGATCCGGTGTCGGTTTTGACTTTAGTTAGTGTCATTGCGACCCCATCGTTATGCATTAAACACTACAGGTACTTTTGAAAAGTTTTGAAAAGTTTTATTTTCGAAATCGTTTTTAAGTTTTCCGACGTAAAATTGTACACGAACTGTCGATCAAACGCTGCGATTCCAAAGCATGTTGTATTCCGATAATCATCGGGTGTTTGTTGGAGTCTCAGCAGATACTGGGTATCTACGAAGGGAATCATGGTAAGTGATGCGATCCCGCTAAGTGTTCACAAATTAAGATGTGGTCGTTGGTTACGGTCGAATCAAAACACAATTTATAACTCCACACACAACTCTACAATTAGTAAAGAGGCAAGTAAAGGTCGGATCCCAAGGGACGGGAGTTGAAATGAGATTTCTATTGTAACTAGTGATGTCTAAGGGGTGTCACAAATTGGGTTGATGTAGAAGGTTACTAAACTAAGATAGCAATGAAAATAAATCAAGCAAGATGAATTAAAGGGGTGTAAACAATTGATTAAAGGCACTAGGGTGTCATGGGGTCATAGGGGAATCATGGGATATGATCATACAAACATGTTCTCAAATTATAAGCAAGCAATTATTTTTGTGATGGATTGAGTTGGGTTATATCTTACAATCCTAGGAAAGTTTGGGTCCCGGAGCCGAATCGATTAGATTGTACAACACCTACAAGTCGACTTAATCTTCCCTACTCAACAACATGCATGGTCTAATGAGACTCGAGTTGGGTTATGTCTTACAAGTCTCATTGAAAAGATAGAAGATGATAGTAAATGCAAGGATTCATAGGCTTAGCATTTCATCAAATATAACATGTGCATGAGTTGAGATCAAAACAAGCAAGCAAATAAAACATGAAAGCATATTAATTTAAGCATGAATCATTCCCCATGTTGGTTTCCCCTAATCACCCATTAACCCTAGCTAAGAGACTACTCACTCATTATCATGTTGATCATGCTAGCAAGGTTGTCAATCATACCAACAATATGAAACATGATGAATAAATGAAAGTAATTAACAATAATTAAAAAGGGATTAAGAGATTATACCTACTAATGATTCCAATAACAAAGCAAAGATAATAGAAGTACTTGAATGCTTGATTGAGAGGTTGTCAATCTCCCAACAATAACCCAAAATAATCTTCAATTACCCAAAATTAATGATGAACAAAAGAGAGATTAAAGAACTAAAACTTGGATTAAAACTTGATTAATACTTGATTACAATATTAAAGAGAGATTTGATTGATATTAACTACACTAATTATTGATAAGAAGAACATGCTCCCCTAATTAGACTAATGGGGTATTTATAGTGGAAATTAGGGAGGATGCATTAGGGTTAACTAAGGGCTAAACTAGTAATTACACTTTTTAAGTTGAGCAAGGAGGAGCCGGTATTTTTGGAGAGAAGGGCTTCTCTTTTCGTAGCTTGGAGAAGGCAATCCGTGCTGGAGCAGAATCCGGGCGGAATAGGGTCGGGACGGGCGGATTCTGGCGTTGGAATCCGAGCGGATTCATGGGAATCCGGGCGGATTGTGGAGGGGGAATCCGAGCGAATTATGGCAAAGACGCTCGGATTGTGCTGGGGCTGGACGGACGGATTGGTGACAATCCGCTCGGATTGTCAGTCAGCAACAATTCTTCTCTTCTTCTTCCCTTTTCTTCATAAATTCCTTGGGGATTTCCTTGGGGACTCAAAGATCTTTTCTCAACATTGCTCTTCTACTATAATATGTACAAAGGCCTTCTAATCTTGTCTCTCCTTGATGCTTGGTCATTGAATTTGATCAATTTAGTCTCGTTTTGCCATGAAAATGCAAGATTCTTACTCCTTTCCTACCAAGGGATCAAAATCTCAAAGAATATGCAAAACAAAGAACTAAAGATAAGAAATGACCCAAATAAGCACTAAAAAGCATGGAAACAAGGCTAATTCGGGGGCTAAATATGCGCCAATTATGGTCACATCAAATATCCCCAAACCGAATCTTTGCTCGTCCCGAGTAAAGAGGTGACAAAGACTAGGACCAATACTAACCTATCCTAATAATATAGCCGATATGAGACAATTAGCGGGTCTCACTACGCCCCTTCAACTCACAACAAGACAACCATGAGGTAGGATGCCTTCTTGCAAGGCAAGGTGGGTCTTGCCAAAATGGCGACACATCCAAACATTGAGCACACAAAAACACATAATGGATGCATCTACAAAAAGAATAGCCACTTTACTCATCTAAGTGGCAGAAATTATCTACAAGGGAAGCAATTCAAGGGTACACACTCCTTCATAGATACCATTTCTTCAAACTACTAAGCCTAGAAGGATACCAATAAATCACCTCCAAGTTGTGTCAAGCTAGGGTACCCTTGTCCTCAATCGTTAAATGCTTTTGTCAAGAGTAGACTCCCTATGGTGTTAGAAACACTAGAGGATCGCGGAATTCCCCCTCTTGCCTAGACAAGAAGAAGGGTCGTCCCCTCTCTACCATGCACAAAAATGGATAAGATGGATAAAGGGATCAATAAAATTTGAGTTTCATTTGGGAGTTTGCTTTTGTTTTTGTTTTCCCCCCAATTTCTTGTGGCATATAACATTTGAGAACACTTTCTTTTTGCCATTTCTTTTGATTTTTGGCTTTTCAACACTTGACAATTTTTCAACTTTTTGCATTTTCTTTTGAACATTTTCAAAGTCACCCCAATTAGTAACGAGGGTGCCTTGTATTTGAAGCTTAGGAGTTCTATTTTTGCTCCTCTTTTCATTTGATGCATTTTTGCAAACTTTCTTTCACTTTTCATTTCATTGAACTCAAATTGATTTCTTTTTGTGCCCATTCCCTTTTGTTGACAAAAATATGGTAGAACATGGATGAATGATGGTTGCATGGTTTCAAGGGTCACCTTGGAATAAACGGTAGCCAAGGAGTTATCACACCACAAGGTACTCTTGACTAGGCCTTAATCCATGGGTCAAAGGATACTAGCATGACACATCCTAGGGTGTTTTACTAGTATTCTAACAAGCAAAGTCTTAAGAACAAAAGGCATCTACTAGGGCCTATATACACTTGTCAAGCTTCCCAAGTAGACGGTTTCACAAAATTTTTTTCTAACCATGCAAACTACATGCCATGATGCAACTAATATAAACATCCTAATGCATGTGATTCTACCAACTAATAGGACATATAAACTAAATGCAAGTCCTAAGTTCACATTATTTTACCGCATCAATCAAAATAAAGCCACATAGTCATCAACATAGAGAGGAAAAAGGAGATTGGAAAGATCATACCATGCGGTCTTCAATATCCTCATGTCTCGGATGTGGCGTAGTCAATCGATGTGGACAAGGATAGAACAAACACAATATATACAAGACTACAAAAGGAAAAAAAAACATGTTTTTGGGTTTTCAATTTTCAAAACTTTTATGATTTTTGAAATTTTTCAATTTTTTTTGGATTTTTGAAAAAGAGTTAAATGTTAGAATTCCCATCCCCACACTAATATGGGCATTGTCCTCAATGGCCAAAATGATGGAAATTATGCAAAGATGATGCATGATTTCTATACTAAATGCAATCTATTCTAAGCTACACTACATGATGCATGGTTTTTGTTATGACGGAGAGGATAATTTAGATTACCTCCCGTTGCGTATGCATTAACTTCCCCAAACCGAGTGAGACACTATTGCTAATGTCCAAGGATGGGTATAGTTCATGCACACACTATGCTATGCATGAAACTAGTTTGTCATTTTGGATTTTAAAAACGGGAACAATAGAATGAGAACACCTCAATGGTACCGAGGTGTGAGTCCTCTAATGGGGCTAGGACTACTCCAACAATGATCAAAATGAAATAAGATACAAAGATACAAGACACAAACTTCTTTTCATGAAAAATAAAGATAAAGAGGAGAGATGAGAAAACTTCACTTGAACTTAGGTGGGTGCTCTTGCTTTGCTCCACCTAGTGATGAAGTGGTCTCCTAGACATCGGCATCATCACCCTCTATATCGCTATCCCAAATATCCTTTGAAGCATCACTTAAACTTGGATCCATGAATTCATCTTCCTCACTCTCAAGCTTCACCGTGTCACCTCCACAAGAATTGCCACTCTCCTCCCCTTGTCTAACGTTCGCCCCTTCATTAGCCTTCTCCGAGTTGGGAAAGAGCAATTCCATTTGAGCCCATGAGGGGAAAGCTCCTTCCTCACTAATCCGTCCTTTTTGAGCCATCTCAATGTATTGGGGGTAAAGAGCATAGTAAGTGTCCACGGAGGCCTCATATTGACGGTAGTGTAAATCTTGCAAAATTCCCGTGACAAAGTCGTCACGGGGGAGGATGAAGGGATTTGGATGGTTATATGGTTGGTAGGGAAAGGGGTAGGGAGGCACTTTTATCTTCTCATTTTGGGTTTGTTGTTCTTGTTGTTGTGGTGGTGGATTTTGTGGTGGTGGAGTTCGCCTTGTTTGACTTGGGATGAGGTAGGAGGGCATTGGGGACAAGCTTCCTCTTCTTGGGGAGATCCGTGGTAGATCGGTTATTGGGAGATAGATCGGATCGCTCCCTTTTGTTAACCACTTTATCCTCTTATCGACCCCCTCAAGGATTATCCAATGGTGTTGGACGACAAGGAGATCTTCATTAATTCTCGTGCTCCCCGTAAGTGGTGTGTACTCATTGTTCTCATTGAACCTTGGGTTGAAGTGCTTTGCAAGTCTAGTTATGAGTCCACCATTCACTATGTGCTTCATTCCATCATCATCCCCATTTCTAAACCTTGCCCATTTCTCTAGCAAAACTAGAGGTGCATTGAAGTGATACCCATCTCTCCCTTGAATGTTGAGGTATGATTCCATAAACACAAGGTCCAATTGGTTGACGATGGCCGGATCTCGGCGGGCGAAGAGAGTACCCGAAAGAAATCGATATGTAAGCCTCAAGATCGGGTTTTGGATGTGAAAAGCAAGACATTCTTTGGTGAGAATGAAATCCCGGCCCGTCATGGCCCTCCACAATGGTGCAACATTATACTTTTTGGCCTTTGATGTTCGGGTAGGCGAAACATCAAGTCCGAACACATTGGCGAACTCTACAAGGGTCATCATCCTAGAAACATTTTCCAACCTAAACTCTATGCATATCACTTTGTTCACGGTTGTAATCTTCAAAAAGCTTAAGAATTCTAGCACAAGGGACCGATAGGTTGGTTCATGCATGCGAAAGAGAGTTGAAAGACCAAAAACCTCAAAGAGGGCTTCTACTTGGTGAAAAATCCCAAGCTTTCTTAAGGTAGCATGACAAAGAACTTTAGTGGGAAGAATATTCTTACTTAAGAGTCGGTGGAAGACTAATCGCTGCACATCATCGAGGAATTCCACATTCGAGAAATCATCGAGCCTTGTGAGATCTACAAGCTCTACATGTTCCCTTCTAATGGCGTTGAGATGTGAGGTAGAGGAACTTCCCACCATCCTTGGTCTTCTTGCACTCCTAAAAGTGGATCTCCTTGGTGCCATTCTTGCTTCTTTTGTTGGGTTCTTTTTTATTTGAAGATTGCTAAGGATGTTCCTTGTTGATTGAGTGTTGGAAACCCTAGAAAATTGGGGATTTTTGATTTTGAGGGTAAAGGGAGTGATTTGGATATGTATGGGAGTCATAAGGAGGTGGGTTTTATAGGGTAAGTGGAAGGAATAGTGATGTGTCATTGTATGTGCGGTGGGGGGTATTTTAATTAGGAAGAAGTCGGGTCAAGACATCGTGAGAAGACGAGCGGATTCGAGGTGAAGACGCTCGGATTCTTGCTCCACGGGACAGGCGGATTCCTGACAATCCGCTCGGATTCTGCCACAGAGAAAATTCCCAAAATTTTGACGCCACAAGACGGGCGTCCCAAGCATAAGACGCTCGGATTCTTTTAAGGTAGGACGGGCGTCTTTTTGAGAAGACGGGCGGATTCCAGTACAGAGATTTTTCCTTGAAATGCACAGGTAGAAAGTCGGGCGTCTTTCTCCAAATCCGGCCGGAGTCCTCCAGACGGGCGGATTCTTCACAGGACGCTCGGATTCGACCTCAGTCCAGAAATCTTCAATTTCTCAGCGTAGCTGGATGGACGGTTTTTCCACTAAACGCTCGGATTCCAGCAAGACGGCCGGATTCCAGGGAATCCGCACGGATTCAGGCTGCGAGTTTCGACGTCTTCTCCTTTCTTAGATGCGTCCCCACACTTGAGCATTTGTTCCTTCCTTCATTCAAAAATATTAGTAACCCTCCCTTACTTACGCTCATGAAAAGAGTTATTTATTAAAACAAATGCAATAAATAAATACAAGTTAGAGGGTTAGTATATTTACAAGTGGTGGTTTAGGGAGGACTCCACCAAACTCTCCCTTAGATGGTCCTTTCAAGGGGGAGGAGGCCCGAGGTAGGTAACCTCGACCTCTCCAACAAACGCTCCTTCATAGTATGGCTTCAACCTTTGACCATTTACCTTGAATTTGCTTCCATCTTCCGCCTTGAGTTAGAAATCTCCATATTTTCCAACTTCGGTTATCACATAGGGACCCATCCATCTAGAGTTCAACTTTCCCGGAAAGAGTCGGTAGCGAGAATTGAATAGAAGGACTTTGTCTCCCTTGTGCAAGGCCTTTTGTCTAATTCTTTTGTCATGAAGCAATTTTGTTCTTTCTTTGTAAATCTTTGCATTCTCATAGGATTGTAGTCGGAATTCTTCCAACTCTTGGATTTGAATCATCCTCCTTTGACCGCTCAATTTGAGATCAAGATTAAGTGCTCGGATTGCCCAATAAGCTTTGTACTCCAATTCGATTGGCAAATGACATGCTTTTCCATATACAAGCTTGTAGGGGGAGGCTCCTATGGGAGTCTTACAGGCCGTCCTATAAGCCCAAAGAGCATCATCAAGCATTGTGCTCCAATCTTTCCGAGTCTTGTTCACAACTTTTTCAAGGATTTGCTTGATCTCTCTATTTGAAATTTCCACTAGACCGCTTGTTTGAGGATGATATCCCAAGCCGGTTCGATGTTGAACACCATATTTGGTCAAAAGGGATGCAAGCTTCTTCTCATGGAAATGTGTTCCTCCATCACTAATGATTGCTCTAGGAACTCCAAATCTTGGGAAAATTATCTTCTTGAAAAGTTTGGTGACCGTTTTTGCATCATCATTTGGGGTGGCAATTGCCTCCACCCACTTTGAGACATAATCGACGGCCACAAGGATGTACTTATTCCCATTGGATGTCACAAAGGGCCCTTGGTAGTCAATTCCCCAAACATCGAAGATCTCTACCTCTAGAATGCCCCTTTGTGGCATTTCGTTCCTCCAAGATATATTCCCCGTTCTTTGACAAGCATCGCAATGAATGATGAATTCTCTTGTATCTTGAAACATTGTAGGCCAATAGAAGCCCGATTGGAGAATTTTTGCAACGGTTCTCCTTGCTCCATGGTGCCCACCGTAGGGTGATGAATGACATCCTTCCAAGATTCCTTGGATTTCCCATTGAGGGATGCATCTCCGGTAGAGCCCATCACTACACTCCTTGTAGAGGTTTGGGTCATCCCAAAAGTACCTCTTCACTTCGAATAGGAATCTCTTCCTTTGGTTGTGGTTCAAGTTTGGAGGGAGCACTTTTCCAACAATATAATTGGCATAATCGGCAAACCATGGGATGATGTGCCTTTCAAGTTGTGTTTGAATAGCCATCAAAATATCGTCGGGAAATGAGTCATTGATCGGTGTTTCTCCATTTTCATCATGAAACCGGATCCTTGACAAGTGATCCGCCACTACATTCTCGGCTCCTTTCTTGTCTCTTATTTCCAAGTCAAATTCTTGAAGAAGCAAAATCCATCTCAACAATCTTGGTTTTGCCTCCTTCTTTATCAAGAGATGTCGAAGAGCACGGTGATCCGAAAATACAATCACCTTGGATCCAAGCAAGTAGGAACGGAATTTATCCAAAGCATATACAATGGCAAGAAGCTCTTTTTCGGTTGTATCATAATTCACTTGGGAGGGGTCGAGGGTCTTGCTTATGTAATAGATGGCATGAAGAGCTCTCCCTACCCGTTGGCCAAGAACCGCTCCAACGGCGTAGTTGCTAGCGTCACACATAATCTCGAAAGGTAACTCCCAATTTGGGGGTTGAATGATTGGTGCCGAGATTAATGCTTCTTTGATTCTATTAAAAGCTTCAATACACTCGTTAGTAAATTGGAATTGGGCATCTTTAAGCAAAAGTTGAGTGAGGGGTTTTGCTATTTTCGAAAAATCTTTTATGAAACGACGATAAAAACCCGCGTGACCGAGAAAACTTCTCACCCCTCTAACATTCACGGGAGGTGGGAGTTTCTCTATCACCTCAACTTTAGCTTTATCGACCTCGATGCCCTTTTCCGAAATCAAATGACCCAAGACAATTCCTTCATTGACCATGAAGTGACACTTTTCCCAATTTAAAACAAGGCTAACATCTTCACACTTTTGCAATACAAGAGAAAGATTATGCAAGCATGAGTCAAAGTCCTTTCCATAAACACTAAAATCATCCATAAAAACTTCCATTATGGTTTCTAAGTAATCGGAGAAGACACTCATCATGCATCTTTGGAAAGTGGCGGGGGCATTACATAATCCAAAGGGCATCCTCCTATATGCAAAAGTGCCATAGGGGCATGTGAAGGTGGTCTTATGTTGGTCATCCGGGTGTATAGGGATTTGGAAGAATCCCGAATACCCGTCAAGATAACAAAAGAATTTGTTGGAGGCTAACCTCTCAAGCATTTGGTCAATGAATGGTAAGGGGAAGTGATCTTTTCTTGTTGTGGAGTTTAATTTCCGGTAGTCAATGCACATACGCCAACCGGTGATCATTCTTGTGGGTATTAATTCATTCTTCTCATTTGTCACTACCGTGGTACCTCCTTTCTTAGGCACCACTTGGACGGGGCTAACCCACAAAGAATCCGATATGGGATATATAATTCCCGCATCAAGTAATTTCATGACCTCTCCTTTGACAACTTCTTGCATGTGGGGGTTCAATCTTCTTTGGGGTTGGATGGTAGGTCTATGGTCTTCCTCTAGATGAATTCTATGTATGCAAAAGTCGGGGCTTATCCCCTTAAGGTCATCTAGACTATAACCTATAGCCTTCTCATGTTGTTTCAACACACCAAGCAACTTTCCCAATTGGTCATCATCAAGTCTATCATTAACAATCACGGGTTTGGTCTTTGATTCATCAAGGTAAGCATATTTCAAATTTGGGGGAAGGGGTTTCAAAGTAGGAGTTTGTACCTTACTTTCTTCCTTTGGAGTTTCATTGAGAATTTGCTCCATCTCCATTAGGCATTCCATTCTCATAGCATACTCAACTTCACTTTCATCAACCTCATCATATTCAAATCCCATGATGGGTTCCTCTTGCTCTTGAGTTTGTAAAATATCCTCTAGGATGGATTGCTCATCCTCTATGGGTTGACATGCTTCCACTAGAATATTGTGCACCAATTCGGATTGTGCACGAGTAAGTTCCTTGTTAGCTAGAGCGGCCTCAAAGAGATCCACCTCCAACTCCCAATACATGCTCTTAGCCTCACTTGCTTCTAAGGCTTCTAATGCTTGCATGGGATCCTTGAAGTAAGGGATACTCAAATGGTCCTCTACAAAACAGTCTATGAAATCCATCTCGCAAAATATCAAACAACTCGAAAAATGATTAGAACAAACCTTGAGGAGTTTTACTTCCTCAAGGCGAAGAAAGACACAACTAATGACAATAAAAAGAAATCCAAATCAAACAAACACCGTCCTTGGCAACGGCGCCATTTTTTATGCGATCCCGCTAAGTGTTCACAAATTAAGATGTGGTCGTTGGTCACGGTCGAATCAAAACACAATTTATAACTCCACAAACAACTCTACAATTAGTAAAGAGGCAAGTAAAGGTCGGATCCCAAGGGACGGGAGTTGAAATGAGATTTCTATTGTAACTAGTGATGTCTAAGGGGTGTCACAAATTGGGTTGATGTAGAAGGTTACTAAACTAAGATAGCAATGAAAATAAATCAAGCAAGATGAATTAAAGGGGTGTAAACAATTGATTAAAGGCACTAGGGTGTCATGGGGTCATAGGGGAATCATGGGATATGATCATACAAACATGTTCTCAAATTATAAGCAAGCAATTATTGTTGTAATGGATTGAGTTGGGTTATATCTTACAATCCTAGGAAAGTTTGGGTCCCGGAGCCGAATCGATTAGATTGTACAACACCTACAAGTCGACTTAATCTTCCCTACTCAACAACATGCATGGTCTAATGAGACTCGAGTTGGGTTATGTCTTACAAGTCTCATTGAAAAGATAGAAGATGATAGTAAATGCAAGGATTCATAGGCTTAGCATTTCATCAAATATAACATGTGCATGAGTTGAGATCAAAACAAGCAAGCAAATAAAACATGAAAGCATATTAATTTAAGCATGAATCATTCCCCATGTTGGTTTTCCCTTATCACCCATTAACTCTAGCTAAGAGACTACTCACTCATTATCATGTTGATCATGCTAGCAAAGTTGTCAATCATACCAACAATATGAAACATGATGAATAAATGAAAGTAATTAACAATAATTAAAAAGGGATTAAGAGATTATACCTACTAATGATTCCAATAACAAAGCAAAGATAATAGAAGTACTTGAATGCTTGATTGAGAGGTTGTCAATCTCCCAACAATAACCCAAAATAATCTTCAATTACCCAAAATAAATGATGAACAAAAGAGAGATTAAAGAACTAAAACTTGGATTAAAACTTGATTAATACTTGATTACAATATTAAAGAGAGATTTGATTGATATTAACTACACTATTTATTGATAAGAAGAACATGCTCCTCTAATTAGACTAATGGGGTATTTATAGTGGAAATTAGGGAGGATGCATTAGGGTTAACTAAGGGCTAAACTAGTAATTACACTTTTTTAAGTTGAGCAAGGAGGAGCCGGTATTTTTGGAGAGAAGGGCTTCTCTTTTCGTAGCTTGGAGAAGGCAATCCGTGCTGGAGCAGAATTCGGGCGGAATAGGGTCGGGACGGGCGGATTCTGGCGTTGGAATCCGAGCGGATTCATGGGAATCCGGGCGGATTGTGGAGGGGGAATCCGAGCGGATTGTGGCAAAGACGCTCGGATTGTGCTGGGGCTGGACGGACGGATTGGTGACAATCCGCTCGGATTGTCAGTCAGCAACAATTCTTCTCTTCTTCTTCCCTTTTCTTCATAAATTCCTTGGGGATTTCCTTGGGGACTCAAGGATCTTTTCTCAACATTGCTCTTCTACTATAATATGTACAAAGGCCTTCTAATCTTGTCTCTCCTTGATGCTTGGTCATTGAATTTGATCAATTTAGTCTCGTTTTGCCATGAAAATGCAAGATTCTTACTCCTTTCCTACCAAGGGATCAAAATCTCAAAGAATATGCAAAACAAAGAACTAAAGATAAGAAATGACCCAAATAAGCACTAAAAAGCATGGAAATAAGGCTAATTCGGGGGCTAAATATGCGCCAATTATGGTCACATCAGTAAGATAGCATAAATGAGTTATATAGATGCAAGCAATTTATTATTATTGGATTTTAAGTTAGTTCATGTCATATAGTTCATAACAAGATTTGGGTCCCGGAGAGGAGTCATTTGTGACTGCACAACACCTACAAGTCGACTTAATTCTTCCTATTAAACTACATGCATGATAAACCAAATCCCAGGAAACTTACATCTCGGAGCCGGGTCGGTTAAGACTTTCCAACACCTACAAGTCGACTTGGATTTTCCCTATTTAACTCTATGCATGATCTAACGAGGCTCGAGTTGGTTTTTGTCTTATAAGCGTCATTGAAAAGATAAGAGATGCTCAAAAAATGCAAGGTTTCATAGTCTAGCATTTCATCAAATATAACATGTGCATAAGTTGAAAAACAATAAGCAAGCATTCATATGAACTCATTAAGCATAAATCTATCCCATTATTAACTCCCCTAATCCCCCACTAATCCTTGTTAAGTAACTACTCACTTATTATCATGGGAAACATGTTACCAATGATGTCAATCATCACAACAAGTATAAACATGATAAGAGAGTGAGGAAATAAATAATAAAGAGTAAAGAGTAAAGAGATTATACCAAACTTAAGATGAACAATTGGAAAGGAAAGAATAATAGAAGAACACTTGATTGATTGATGAAGAGTTGTCAATTCTCCAAATAATAACCCAATAATAAACTTGAGCAATAATTAAGGAAGCATTAATGTAGAATAATTTAGATTAATCTATTTTAATCTACTCCTAATCTAATCTAAGGAAGGTTTTCCTCCTCTAAGAGGGCTTGATCTTTTGATTATTACAAATGGAGTATATATAGTGGCACATCATTAGGCTAAGCAAGGGTAGATTAGTAAATAACATTCTTAAGTGTTGAATAGAGAATTGCAAGTCCTGAGGGATATGCGCGGATCATATAGCAACTCCTAAGAAAATCCGCGCGTCTTGGCTTGAGGCACGGTTGAATCTGCAAAGGGATCCGCTCGGACTGGCATCAGGACGCCCGGATCCTTTTCTGGGACACTCAGATCCTGGGACAGATTTTTCTCCATTCTTGACTGCCTTACAATCCGCTCGTCCTGAGTCAAAAATGCACATCCTGAGCCTCAGCCCGAGCAGGTTGAGATTGTCCCGAGCGGGTTGAAGGACAACTCGCCTATTTGAGCTCGGATTGTAAAACGGACGTCATTTCCTCATCCGGACTCCTATTAGAGTGATTCGAAAGCCTTGCTTTCAGAGCCAAACAAGCAACTCTTAGTTTGGTTCCGAGCGATTTCTTCTTGTAATGGCTTCCTTCTCGTCATCCTTTTAAGCCTATGATCATTCTATATACTCTTTATTCCTACATCCTTGGTCATCATTCTAGCCTCCTCTTCATACTAGTCCATCCAAGATAGTCAACAAGCTTCCAAATATGCACGGGAGACGGGAATTCCGCCTCAGTATCTCCTTTCCTAGAAGACATATAAAATGCACTAGGAAAGCAAAATAGGAAGGAATTGACGGATAAAATGGCCACGAAATGCTACAATAATATGCAAAATAGGTTCAATTAAGGGACTAAGTGTTGGAGTATGTGTCCTCGACAATAATGCGATCACATGTTTAAATCTCATATTAAGAATACACAATGGATTGTAACATTTTATTGTCAACTGATCCACATTAATCGGTAATGATTGGCTGACTAGAGTTTGACATTACTGTCATGTGACGGCGGTGATCAGTTGATCCCTTAAGGTCATACCTTTAGGGAAACATTCTTAATTGATAAATTAATTAATTGTATGACGATACAAGTTAGTTAATTCCTTAAAATTAAACAAATGATTTTGTGAGTAAAAATACGTATCTTATTGTAATTTGATTACATAAGATTTGTGCCAAGTAATTAAATTGTTTTATTACTTAAGGTTTATTTATTGTTTATGAAACAATTGAAATAAGAATGAATTGTTTATTATAAATACAAGTAGTTGTGATTTATAATTATATGACCTATTTTAAGTAATGGTAATTATAAATTACTAGTTAATTTTTGTATGTGATTTATTTTGTTTATATAATGATTTTTAATTTGTTAAAAATGCATTATTGAAATGACATGTCTAGTAACATGTCCAATTTGTCACACAATACAAATTGACAAATTGACAAAGTTAAAATGGATCCATATTACACACTTGAAACCGTGTAAATGGAAGGGAAATGAGGTGTTGTGCTTTATTATTCTAATTAGTGAGAAGCATAATTATTACCTACAATTAATAGGCATGCTAACCTACACTCTTGTGAAGAGCCACAAGGAAAAGCATTGGGCACTCTACCCATGCCATGAAAAACCGGTGGCCTCTCCCTATACACTCATGTAGTGTATTTTCCACTTATCTCTAATTCATTCTTATTAGTTTTAGAACTTGTGAAAAATAAATCTCTCTAGTTTTTGTTGTTGAACAAAATTAATAAACTCACATAAATCACTAATATTATTCATATATTACTAGAAGTAGTAATCACTTAATATTAGTATTTTAAGGTAACAAATATTAATTTCTAGTAACCAAATTAATATTTGTATTAAGAAGGATTTCCTTGGTACAAATCCTTGAGGAGAGATTCTACTCTTGAATCTTGTTCATCCATTAGAAAAGCTCAACAACTAAGTAAGGTAGGAGACCTTACTAGTGCCCATATAGCCGAAACTACAAATGTAAGGAACCGGTTTTTCCTTTACTCTTGTATTTGTTTTGCATGCATGAGATCTTGAATTAATTTTATGACTAAATTAATTATTCACATTTTTAATATATAAACAAATGTGATTAATGAATCCCAACACTAAGTGTGCGGAATTAAGAGTCACATCATTGACAACGACCAAATCCTACTTCCGCCCAGGATTGACAAAAAAAAATCTCAAAAACATCCCAAAAAAGCCAATGTTGGAACCATGGCAAAACATCAAAGGGTATTCACAGATCTGGAAATAACATACGGCACCGCTTTGGGAATACTTGGTTCAGAAGGAATGCTCCAACCCATTGGTCCGACTCCGGAAAAACTCGAACACCAGAAAACCCAATTCTGGGATGGTAATGCCTATTGCCAATATCATCAAGGCAAGGGTCATGACACCGAAACTTGTTTTGAAACTCAAGCATGCCATTCAAGATATGATTGAAGCTGGCAAAATCATAATTGAACCTCTCAGTCAAGGCAATCCTCCTGAATGTCTCAAGTCAAACAGCAAGGTTGAATGTTCTCAAAGGACATTCACCAACCTTAACACAACCTATGCCGCAGCTCTTCAAAAGCTTGTGACTGAAGGGAAGCTACAAGCAACCGGGCCCACTCCAGACCCATTTCAAGGCAGGAAAACCCGTTTTTGGGACGGCAGTGCTTATTGCCAATATCATCAAGGAAAAGGTCATGATACTGAAACATGCTTCAAACTGAAACATGCTATTCAAAATATAATCGGCAACCATGAACTGGTAGCTTCATCCATATGCCAATCAAGTGATGAAAACAAACCTAATGAACATCTCATTCTATAAGGAGATGAAAACCTCATGGACTTTTGTCTTCATATCATCTCAAACATCGAGAGTGAAGTGCTCAAGTGGGTCAATGCTCAAGAACAAACATTCAAGTCGCTGGATGCTGCGAAGTAGACCCTTGAAGAGGAAAGTGATGATTAGGAGTTCGTATCTGAGATCGAGTCAGAATCCGAGTCCGAGTCTTAGGCTTTCTCATAACTATCCTAGTGTATGTCCTTTATATTCCTAAGTGACAAACTGGGGAGCTGTCCCCATGAGTCACACATATTCCTCGAGTTTGTGCTAACCACTTATTTATCTAAATAAAAGCACAACTTTCACATATATTCTTCTCTCTTCCTTTACCTGTTCCCGTTGACAACGAGAATTGATTTGAGAATTGACTTAAAACAAACAACATGTTCAAATTCAATGTGAGTACACTCGAGTGACGTTCCGTGCCAAGTAAGCAGAGGACCCGAAACTCCGTGTCCATTTCTTTACCTATTCCATGTCTGGCAATAGAAAACTTTCATTAGCACCCAATTTAGAACGAGCTTTTATCAAAGGGATTCTACGACGAATCCAGATAACAAACAAGAACATCTCCTTGTTCATGATCAATGACGGAAGGCAAGCCCATTACCCACAAAAACATCCCATCACAAAGAATCGGCCTCTCACCAACGGGTACATCCCCGTCGGTACCTTTACCTTCCTCGAACGAAGGACGCCAAAGAACCAAAAGATCCAAGCCAAAACAAAAGTGAAAGGCCAAAATCAAAAACCAAAACGAAAAGGCCAAAAGCCATTTGCCCAACCTCCATACACAAAGCCAAAGCTAGAGCCAAAGCGAAAACCAAGGCTAAGGCTAAAACAAAAACATGAAATAGCGAAATTCAAATTCGTTATTTTCCCACAATTCCAAATAACGGAATTAAAAACCGTCACTTTTCAAGAATATGAAATAATGGAATTCAAAATTCGTTATTTTCCCACAATTTCAAATGACAGAATTAAAAACCGTCACTTTTCAAGTTAATGAAATAGTAAAATTCAAATTCGTTATCTTCACAAAGACTCAAACGACGGAATTAAAAACCGTCACTTTTCAAACCTCGAACCAATGAGTCCAAATGATGTGACTCTTAATTGCGCACATTTAGTCCCCTAATCGAACCCATTTTGTATACTAATATATCATTTCATGGCCATTTTATCCATCAATTCCTTCCTATTTTGCTTTCTTATTGCATTCTATATGTCTTATAGGAAAGAGGATAATATGGCGGAATCCCCATCTCTCGCGCATATTCGGAAGCTTTTTGATGATCTTAGATGGACTATATATGAAGAGGAGGGAAGAATGATGATTACGGATGTAGGAATAAAGAGTATATAGAAGGATCATAGGCTTAAAAGCAAGGATGACGAGAAGGAAGCCATTACAAGAAGAAATTGCTCAGAACCAAACCAAGAGTTGCTTGTTTGGTTCTATAAATATGCTAGATGAAACTACGTCAAAAAATCAAGTGGTCTAGGCTTTTGAATCACTCCAATAGGAGTCCGGATGAGGAAATGACGCCCGTTTTACAATCCAAGCTCAAATAGACAAGTTGTCCCGGGATCCGCGCGTCCCGAACTCAATCCGAGCGTCCCAGAGCTGCTTTGTCATTTCACAAAACCCTGTGAGACAATCCGCGTATCCCAGACCTAGGATCCGCGGATCCCAATGCCAGGACGAGCGGATCGTTCTACAGAAAGCCTTCTCTTCAGGCCAATCCGCGTAGATTTCCTTGGGAGTTGATACATGATCCGCGCATGTCTCTCGGGACTTGCAAAGCTCTAGTCAACACTTAAGAATGTTATTTACTAATCTACCCTTGCTTAACCTAATGATGTACCACTATATATACTCCATTTGTAATAATCAAGAAACCAAGTCCTCTTAGATTAGAACTAAGTTTTTCCTTAGATTAAATCAATCTCTCTTAGATTAGATTTGAAGTAGATTAGAATAGATTATCCTTTAATCATTCCACAAAATTACACATTAATATTTCCTTAATTATTGTTCAAGTTTATTATTGGGTAATTGAAGATCATTGGGTTATTATTGGAAAATTGACAACTCTTCATCAATAAATCAAGTCTTCTTCTATTATTCTTTCCTTTCCAATTGTTTATCTTAAGTTTGGTATAAATTCTTTACTCTTTACTCTTTATTATTTATTTCCTCACTCTCTTATCATGTTTGATGCGTGTCATTTATATGATGTTTTACACCTCATTTTACACGCATTTCAGAGCTCATTTATGTAGTTTATGCTACTATTCCCCCTATTTCCGTCTTTTTTCGTGTTTTTGTACATTATTGCATAAATGTGAAGAATCCAGCGGAAATCGAGCTAAATCCGTCCCCGAGTACCTTGCATTACATTTTACGTGAAGTATTTACTCAAGGAACGAGCTTGGTGCGCATTTCGAGCCCTGAAAGATAATTTTATAAAGAACTAAAAGCGGACTATCAGATAAAGCAGTCGATCGACTGGCCTCTATGGTCGATCGACCAGAGCACGAGTCCAGAAGGTACTGTTCAGTGTAGACCAGTCGATCGACCGGTCATAGTGTTCGATCGACCACACCGCTAATCTGCGTGAATTAAAAGATCGAGAAATTAGAAGCCCATTGTACATTAGGTTTTGGAATAAGAACTACGTTGTATTCCTATATAACGTAGCTTTATTTTTCAGAATAATCATCTATTTTTCATCAAGTTTTATCATTCAGTTATTAGGGAACTAATTAGGGTTTTGCATTCGATGTTTTAATCAGTCAATACAATTTACTTTTGCATTCGGTTTTACTCTTCCTTCCTGCTTTTACGGTATTCTTCTGCTCTTATTTAAGTTTACTCTATTTCGTTCGTAGTATAGAATTGCTAGTTAGTCTCCCGAAGCCGAAATTATCGTTTATTGTCATTTGCTTATTTAATTATTTCAAGCATGGATCCAGTAGTTTTATTCGTTAATCTTGTTGTTGTTTTTATCAATATCATGAGTAGCTAAATTATTCGTGCTAGGATATAGGGAATCTGTAGGTTAGGCGGCATTAAAATTAGTATGACCTGAAATCGCACGCCGGTCGATCGACTGGGTTCCCTGGTCGATCGACTGGCCACGTTGAGATTGCCTTCGTTTTAATTGATTTAATTGCCATGTTTGACGAATCGAGTGCACGCGACTAGTTGAATGTCTAGGATTTGACTGACCCATTAGATCGTAAGATAGGGAAAGTTGTTAGACCACCATGTAAAATGACTAAACTATGCTGAGATCGAAAGATAAGTAAAGTTTAGGTTTTTAGTCGCTTTTCAGGACGAGAGTCAGTACTAGTGATATTAGGGACCCGTAGCGAGATCGAAAGATGCTACCTGTCAAGAGTGGACCGAGAGGACTTCTTATTTTCCCGTCTCACGTGATTTATTTCAGACCTACTTAGTTTACTGCCGCCGAAACAATAGTGAACCGACCATCTTAGCACCCTTTTAATTCTTGATTTCAGCCGTTTAATTAGTTTACTTTCTTTTATTGACTTAGCTATAGACCAAATCAAATTAAACCCCCCCACTTGTTACCTTAAAGACTAAAATAGAACAACTATTAGTTGCATCGCCTCCCTGAGGTTCGACCCTGACTGCCACTAGGTTCTGTTAGTAGTATTTAGGTTATAAATATTATTTTTGATACTAAACGACGGTATCAAATTTTGGCGCCGTTGCCGGGGAGGCAATTGTTTAAAATTTTTAGTTGTTTTTATTTTTAGTCTTTCTCTTAGTTTAAGGGACATCTGTTTCTTAAACTTTTCTCATATTCTTCTTGTAGTTTCTTCTTATGCGCAGGTCACAAGGCGGTGAATTACTACCATTCGATCCTAAGATTGAGAGAACTTTGCGCGTGAAGAGGAGATTGTTTCAAGAACAACAGTCAGAGGAAGAGCCTGGTTCCCATTCTAGTTTTTACGAGAACGAGCTGTTCGAGGAGGATCTACCTTCATCTCCTGTTTCCACTTCTTCAGTCGAGACCGTCACATCTCCAGATTTTCCAGTCATGGCTGAAGAAGCGAGTATAGCCAGTCACTCTGAGCCGACAGCTGCGAATCTTTATAAAGGATTCGCATTACCCGGGGAGGACAGAAAATTCGAGCCGAAGCCTTCTTATATTAACTTGGTTGAGAGAAACCAATTCGGGGGAGCTGCAAATGAAGATGCAGCTAAGCACATGGAGACATTCATTGATTATTGCTGTTCCATACCCCCACCAACTGGTGTGACCCAGGACCAGGTGAAGGAAACTATGTTTATATTCTCTCTTCGTGATGCTGCAAGGGAGTGGTACAGAGACCTGGATCGAGCTGCTAATGGGATCACTGACTGAAATTCTTTGGCCCTAGCATTCTACAAGAAGTACTTCTCTGCCTCGAAGACGAATGCCATTAGAGCTCAGATCACGAGCTTTAAACAGGGTCCTGATGAGAACTTTCATGAGGCATGGGTCCATTTCAAGAAGTTGGTGCGAACTATTTCGCACCATGGGTTTGAGAAATGGAGTCTATGCAATCAATTTTATAATGGGCTTCATGACGATCACGGAGCGATCCTGGATGCGGCAGCTAGTGGCAAATTCCAGGAGAATGTGGGAGAGACTAAGGGGTGGAAAATTATTGATAATTTGGCCACCCACAAAGCTGAGTATGGAAATTCCAGGGGAAATCAAAGGAGAAGTGTTGAATTCCCTTCTGTAGGTGCGTTAGAAGCTCTTACGGCGAGATGTGATAAGTACGAGTTGGGAGGAGCTTCAAAAGGAGGGATCTATCATGTAAATGCTGTGTCAGACGGTCCTTTCGTCTGCAAAAGATGTGGAACTGAGGGACATGTTTCAGACAATTGTCCTAGTCCCTATGAGTCTTGTGCTGCCTTTCAACATTATAGGCAGACGAACACTTATTTTGAGCCAAATACCCATCCCAACTTAAGGTGGAGTAGCCAAAATGTCCTAAATCCGACTCCACCTCCACAGCAGCAGCAGAACTATGTACCCCCTCATAAGCAACAACAGTTTCAAAAACCTCCCTATGTGCTGCAACAGCAACAATCACAAGGTTCTAATCTTGCCGAGTTGAAAAATTTGTTGCTAAAAGAGTCTCAAGCTAGAGAGGCCGAGATGAAGATGTTGGAGAGCCAAATTGCCCAATTGGCTAGCAAGAATACAACTCGAGCTCCGGGACATTTACCGACGCAAACCAATCAAAAGGAGACCCTTAATGCAATTACCTTGAGGAGTGGGTCTACCCTTCATGGGCCCGCCATGGTCGAAGATGTCACTGAAAAAGATGAGGCGGAACCGAGTCAGAAGAAAGCTGGAACGAACAGTGGAAAGAAAAAGGCGTCTACCAGGTATATCAGTCGATCGACTGATATACACAGTCGATCGACCAGCCCGCGAGAAACAGTAGCCTCTGGTCCTGTAGAAGCCAGTCGATCGACTGCACTACCCGGTCGATCGACCGGAAATGCTGCTGATGGTGAGTCTTTTCGTCCTCCAATACCAGACAACTTGAGGGATCACTTGTTTCGGGGTATGACTACTCCGAAAATATTGGGGCAAGACCCGAGTGCTGATGGGTCAGTCCCGGTTCCGAGGTATGACCCGACGACGATTAATGGTTCATTTTTGAGACGGTCTGAAGAGGGTTCAAGCTTCAACAAGGAGAAAGTAGTGGATTTTCAGCCTAAATCCACTGATGCCGGCATGAGAGAATTAGAGGAGAGGGCTAAGTTACTTCTTACAGCCCCTTATCCAGAAAGATTGGTGCCGACAAAGGAACAGGTATCGTTTAATAAATTTGAAAATGTTATTCGTAGCTTAAACGTACAAGTTCCTTTTCTCGAGTTAGTTAATCAAGTGCCTGCTTACATGAAATTTATGAAGCAACTTTTGTCTAAAAAGAAGTCACTTAAAACTGTGCATACTGTCGCACTAACTGAGGAGTCATGTTCTTATTTAACTCACACTGCACCTCATAAGCTAGAAGACCCAGGTAGCTTTTCCGTTCCATGTAGCATTGGCGCCTTTTCTATTGAGAAGGCCTTGTGTGACCTAGGAGCTAGCATTAGCGTCATGCCTTTGAGTCTTGCTAGGAAGCTGAAATTGACTAGGTTTGCAGTCACCGACATGACAGTACAGATGGCTGATCGTTCCGCGGTCCAGCCTATAGGAGTCTTAGAAGACATTCCTGTGCAAATAGGAAAGTTCTTTTTCCCTGTTGACTTCGTTGTACTAGATATGCCCGAGGATTGCCACATTCCCATCATTCTGGGTAGACCATTTCTGCACACTGCTGGTGCAGTTATAGATGTTGGTTCAGGGACTTTGACCTTCAAAGTAGGGAAACACTCCATTGTCTTTGCCCAGACAGCTAAGAAGAAAGACCCCATGTGGCTCGTCACTTGTAATACGGTTTCTGAAAAGAAATCCTATTTTGTGCTTCCTGATATGCCTGTCTCTACACCTACTCCTGTTGTAACAACTCCGCCCCAGATTGGGAGCAAAATGGAGGACAATTTTTCTGTTTTAGACATTGTAGGAGCTGGTTTGGGGAAGGAAGAGCCGCATGTTGCTCCAGCTGTGAGGGAGCCAGTCGTTTCAAGAGGCTGCTTAGGATGTCTTAGCTATGGCACTGATGAGGAGCTTGAAGATGAGCCAGTCAGAGTGACGGAGTCCGACTCGGACTTTGATGAGCCAGACGAGGTCATTGATTGGGGAGATGCTGAGGCTGATGATCCGTTGATTTTAGCGGATGTTGGAGTTAAGAAGAGTGCAGCTGAGGAGATGAGCACTGTTGAGGCTACTTCTTGTAGCCAGAAGCCGAGCAAGTGGGCTATTCCGTGGCCGTTCTTGATCAACTACTAGTTGATCGAATGCTTTATAAACCATTCATTTTATTGCTTTTTAAGACTATTTACCGTTTTTTTCGTGTGCACGAGACTGCGCATTTTAATAAGTTTGCTTAGGATTTTATATACTTTAGACTATTGCTTTGGGTTTTGCGCAATTTTGGGCGCGTTATTGTGTGTATTTGCAGGTTCATAGACCATATTGGCTCAATTTATTGAGAGCTAATTCGAAGAAATCAGAACTTACAGCAGGTTTTCTCAGTCGGTCGACTGGCCTATGTGGTTGATCGACTGAGCCGCGACTTCCAGGAGCTTCTGTTCTTGTTCACCTTGGTCGATCGACTGGGTGATGTGGTCGATCGACCACCCTTCGTTGCTGTACCTGTTTTCGATCATTCCCCTGCTGTGTTTGTTCGATTTGCAGAATTAAGGGAGTCTTACCTTCACTTTATTCTCCGCTTAATTTCTGTTTTCTTCCACTTTCTCATTTTCACACATAATTTTACCGTCCCAATGTTGTTTTCTCGTTTTACGCATGGTATTTTCTGTCTTCGCAGGTACTTATTGGTAGCACTGCTAGCTACTGAAACCTCCTAGCTCACGCTGGTTTGGGGAGGTTTCCTTTTGCTGCGCTTAAAGTCTTGTGAGTTTCCGAGTTCTTACTTCATGCCTTATGTAGTTAATTTACGCAAATTCCCGTTTTCCTTTTATTTCACTACATGATTTTGCACAATGGGGACATTGTGCGATTTGGTTTGGGGAAGGGTTTTGCGTTGCATTTCATTTGCTTGCATTCACGTTTACATTTTGTCTTGCATTGTTGTTTATTTTTCCATATATATACAAAAATCTAAAGAAATTGAAAATTTTCGAAAAATTCAAAAAAATGCACGTTTATTTTAGCATGTAGGTCGAGTCGGAACAGTAGTATTTCAATGATGACATTGCATTTGCATCTGTTTTTGCCTGAGCCTTGCTAATTGACATGTTATTAGTATAATCTTACATGCATAATCTACGAGTTTTCGTTAAATTTCGTGTTGAACTTGAGACTTGACTTTGATTTTTGGCAAGCTACATCATTTTCTGAGGTTTAGAGCTTATAACTGGTGTCATTCATGACCAGTTCATTTAGTATTGTGAGTAGTACTCCTTATGAGACATGTTATATCAATATGCATAAATTTGAACTTAATCTACTTAATACCCGTATGCATTCGGTTTGTGGTTTGTTGACACATGTGGAAGAGGTTCCCCCTGTATTCATTTTTGCCCATAAGCTCCACACTGCCAAAAATAGCCTTTTTGTCCCGTTACTACATCCTACACTTAGCCTGCCCTCGTCAAGCTAGTAGTTTTTGTTCTTGGGATTGTTACTACGTTTTTGGTGGCATTTGCTCATTTTGAGATAATAATTGGGAAGATGAAAAAGGAATGAAGAAAGAATTAAAAAAGAAAAAAGGAATGAAGAAAAATGATTCGAAAAAAAAAAGAGAAAAAAAAAAGAATAACGCATGTGTACTGTAGAGGGCGGTCGATCGACTGGCCTCATTGGTCGATCGACTGCAGCCCGAGAAGAAAAAAAAAAAGAAAATCAATTCGCATGATTCAAAGTCTTTATTTAATGGCGATTTTTGCTCCCATGTTGCATTTGTATCTTATGGGGAGTTGATTGATTTTTATGGAGATTGTGAGATTTGTGCTTGATAATTAGCACCGTTTCGATTGGAATTTTGAGCAAGAAGTTGGATGTTATTACTAATTTGGTTCCCTTAGTTACTAGCTTGGCTTTTAACTCTGTTTTTATCCAAATTTATCTTAGCCTCTTCTTACACATACCTCACATATCCATATTTACCTCGGCATGTGTCATGGTCATCTGATTGGTTGGAATGCATATGTAGGGTTGTAGAGATTATTTTCATATTAGATTGCAGGCATGTTCTTATAGGTCGTAGTTAGGTGAGAGTCTTTACAAAATGAATTCTTTCTATCTTTACATATATTCACCTTGTGCTTGTTTGAGTGATTTGAGCGACCCGTGAGAGTCCGAACTGATAAGTCTCTATAGTTGACGGTTCAGCAAGCTTTTAACGGCTTCATAACTCGTTTACATGATTCATATTACTAGTTGATTGTTGGTTGTTGCATTAAATTGGTTTTGACTATTCAGTTTGCATTTCGCTCTGAGGTTGAACTCGTTCCAATTAGGTTTTTAGGATCGAGTCTAGTTCTTGCTTGGGGACAAGCAAGGGTTTGGTTTGGGCAAGTTTGATGCGTGTCATTTATATGATGTTTTACACCTCATTTTACACGCATTTCAGAGCTCATTTATGTAGTTTATGCTACTATTCCTCCTATTTCCGTCTACTTTCGTGTTTTTGTACATTATTGCAGAAATGTGAAGAATCCAGCGGAAATCGAGCTAAATCCGTCCCCGAGTACCTTGCATTGCATTTTACGTGAAGTATTTACTCAAGGAACGAGCTTGGTGCGCATTTCGAGGCCTGAAAGATAATTTTATAAAGAACTAAAAGCGGACTATCAGCTAAAGCAGTCGATCGACTGGCCTCTATGGTCGATCGACCACAGCACGAGTCCAGAAGGTACTGTTCAGTGTAGACCAGTCGATCGACCGGTCATAGTGGTCGATCGACCACACCGCTAATCTGCGTGAATTAAAAGATCGAGAAATTAGAAGCCCATTGTACATTAGGTTTTGGAATAAGAACTACGTTGTATTCCTATATAATGTAGCTTTATTTTTCAGAATAATCATCCAGTTTTTGAGAAAAGATCATTATTTTAATAAAAAGTCATACGACATCTACAACATATGCCAAGCTCAATCGGATACAAATCGATTACAACCATAGGAAATAAATTCTTGTTCAAAGAATGAAACACTGCAATAGAGTCTCTATCATCGATTCGCCGCAAAAGGTTTTCATCCATAAGAGGGTTTCCGAATCTTCCTTGACGAGTATCCATTTCTTCTGACGTGATTGATTGTAGCCATGAATCGGGCAAAATATGTAAAACCATATAACGATCTATAACAACGCTGATCTTCTGCTGACTTATTAGAAAACTGCAAATGAACCAGAAAACGGAAGCTCTCAAACTGAAAGAAGGACACCACCGATAGACGGGGACAGAGCCCTCAGAAAGAGAGATGAAACAAAAACGAAAGCGGAAATTAAACAAAAACATAAAGGAAACAAAGCGGAACACAGGAGAAAAAAAAGGAAGCCACCGCCTCCCTACCAACCCACAACACCGCCAGATCCAAACACCACCCTGCCACACCACCTCAACAAATAATCATCTAGTTTTTATCAAGTTTTATCATTCAGTTATTAGGGAACTAATTAGGGTTTTGCATTCGAAGTTTTAATCAGTCAATACAATTTACTTTTACATTCGGTTTTACTCTTCCTTCATGCTTTTACGGTATTCTTCTTCTCTTATTTCAGTTTACTCTATTTCGTTCGTAGTATAGAATTGCTAGTTAGTCTCCCAAAGCCGAAATTATCGTTTATTGTCATTTTCTTATTTAATTATTTCAAGCATGGATCCAATAGTTTTATTCGTTAATCTTGTTGTTGTTTTTATCAATATCATGAGTAGCTAAATTATTCGTGCTAGGATGCAGGGAATCTGTAGGTTAGGCGGCATTACAATTAGTATGACCTGAAATCGCACGCCGGTCGATCGACTGGGCTGGTCGATCGACTGGCCACGCTAAGATTGCCTTCGTTTTAATTGATTTAATTGCCATGTTTGACGAATCGAGTGCACACGACTAGTTGAATGTCTAGAATTTGACTGACCCATTAGATCGTAAGATAGGGAAAGTTGTTAGACCACCAATTAAAATGACTAAACTATGCTGAGATCGAAAGATAAGTAAAGTTTAGGTTTTTAGTCACTTTTCAGGACGAGAGTCAGTACTAGTGATATTAGGGACCCGTAGCGAGATCGAAAGATGCTACCTGTCAAGTGTGGACCGAGAGGACTTCTTATTTTCCCATCTCACGTGATTTATTTCAGACCTACTTAGTTTACTGCCGCCGAAACTATAGTGAACCGACCATCTTAGCACCCTTTTAATTCTTGATTTCAGCCGTTTAATTAGTTTACTTTCTTTTATTGCCTTTAGATATAGACCAAATCAAATTAAACCCCCACACATGTTACCTTAAAGACTAAAATAGAACAATTATTAGTTGCATCGCCTCCCTGTGGTTCAACCCTGACTGCCACTAGCTTCTGTTAGTAGTATTTAGGTTATAAATATTATTTTTGATACTAAACGACGGTATCAATGTTTATACTTGTTGTGATGATTGACACCATTGATAACATGTCTATGAGTGAGTAGTTACTTAACTAGGAATAGTGGAGGATTAGGGGAGTTAATCATGGGATAGATGATGAGAGTGTCGTTGGGGCTCTCAATCAAACACATTTATATTCTCAACAAACAACTAGTTAGTGGTTAAGTTGAGGTCGATCCACGGGACAATGGTACTAAAATTATTCAATCTAATTGTAGTTGTGCTTGGGGTTGTCACAATTTTAATGGGTTGATAATTCTAATCTACTAGAGGCAATGGAAAGTAAACAAGCAACAAAAGGAAGGATGTAAACAAATGACTAAAAATGCTAGGATGTCATGGGTTCATAGGGGAGTCATGGGAGTTGATCATACAAACATGTTCTCAATTATATAGCAAGCACTTATTGTTGTGACGGGATCGAGTTGGTGTATAAGCTTACAATCCCTAAGAAGGTTTGATTGGGTCCCGGAGCCGAATCGATTAGATTGTACAATACCTACAAATCGACTTGGTCCTTCCTATTCAACTATATGCATGGTCTAATGAGACTCTAGTTGGTGTATAAGCTTACAAGTCTCATTGAAAAGATAGGTGATGGGTAAAAAATGCAAGGATTCATAGGCTCGTATTTCATCAAACATAACATGTGCATAAGTTGAAATCACAAGCAAGCAATTTAATTATGAAAACATATTAGATTAAGCATGAATCATTCCCATATTGGTTTCCCCTAATTCCCCATTAATCCTGGCTAAATGACTACTCACTCATGATCAAGTTTAACAGGTTAATAAGGTTGTCAATCATACTAACAAAGGAAAACATGATGAATAAATGATGTGATTAACAATAATTAAACAAGAGTAAAAGAGATTATACCTATGAAGATGATTCCAAATAATAAAGCAAAGAATAAAAGAAGAGAACTTGATTGATTGATGAAGAGTTGTCAATTCTCCAATAATAACCCAATAATCTTCAATTACCCAATAATAATAAACTTGAACAATGATTAACGAAAGATTAATATGTAATTTTTTGGAATGATTGAGATTAATCTATTCTAATCTACTCCTAATGAAAGCTTAATCTAATCTAAGGGAACTAAATAAACCTAAGGAAAACATTATCCTTTGATTATTACAAATAGAGTATATATAGTGGTACACCATTAGGTTAAGCAAGGGTAGATTACTAAATAACAATGCTAAGTGTTTGAGCATGGAATTACAACTCCCGAGGAATATGCGCAGATCACGTAGTAAGGAAAAGATTTCTGTCCAACAATCCGCTCGTCCCGAGTGAAATACGAGCAACCTGGGCCTCAACCCGAGCGGGTTTATTTTGTCCCGAGCGGGTTGAGGAGTATCCCGCTCTACTTGAGCTTGACCCGCGCGGGTTGAGCTGCTGTTTCTCTTCTTCTTGTTTTTAAGCCTATGATGCTTCTATATACTCTCTATTCCTATTTCCTTGGTCATCATTCTTGCCTCCTCTTCATACATAGTCCATCCAAGATCGTCAACAAGCTTCCTAATATGCGCGAGAGACGCGAATTCCGCCTCATTATCTCCTTTCCTATAAGACATATAAAATGCACTAGGAAAGCAAAATAAAAAGCATTTGACGGATAAAATGGCCATGTTATGTTATAATAGTATGCAAAATAGGTTAAATTAAGTGAGTAAATGTGTGCAATTAAGAGTCACATCAAACATCCCCAAACCGAACCTTTACTTGTCCCGAGTAAAGAGGTGACTAAAACTAGACCATTATTTAAACTATCCTAATAATATAGCCGATGTGAGACAATTAGCGGGTCTCACTCCGCCCTTTCAACTCACAACAAGACAACCATGAGGTAGGATGCCTTCTTGCAAGGCAAGGTGGGGCTTGCCAAAATGGCGACACATCCAAGCATTAAAGCACACAAACCAAGTAATGGATGCATCTACAAAAATGAATAGCCACTTTCCTCATCTAAGTGGCGGAAATTATCTACAAGGGAAGCAATCTAAGGGTACACATTCCATCATAGATACGGTTTCTTCAAACTACTAAGCCTAGAAGGATACCAATAAATCACCTCCAAGTTGTGTCAAGCTAGGGTACCTTTGTCTTCAATTGTTAAATACTTTCGTCAAGAGTAGACTCCCTATGGTGTTAGAAACACTGGAGGATCGCAGAATTCCCCTTCTTGTCTAGACACGCAGAAGGGTCATCCCCTCTCTACCATGCACAAAAGTGGATTCGATGAAAAAAGGGATCAATATGTTTTTAAGTTTCATGTGGGAGTTTGCTTTTGTTGTTGTTATTCCACCTAATTTCTTGTCGCATTTGACATTTTGAGAACACTTTCTTTTTGCCATTTCTTTTGATGTTTGGCATTTCAATACTTGACAACTTTAAACTTTTTGCATTTTATTTTGAACATTTTCAAAGACACCCCATTTGTAGTGAGGGTGCTTATATTTGAAGCATAGGAGTTTTTATTTTTTTTACTCCTCTTTTCTTTGATGCAATTGCAAACTTTTTGACTTTCATTTCAATACTTGAACTCAAATTTGAACAATTTTTGTGCCCATTCCCTTTTATTGACAAAATGTGGTAGAATATGGAATATGGTTGCATGGTTTGAAGGGTCACCTTGGAATAAACGGTAGCCAAGAAGTTATCACACCACAAGGTACTTTTGACTAGGCCTTAATCCATGGGTCAAAGGATACTAGCATGACACATCCTAGGGTGTTTTACAAGTTTTCTAATGAGCAAAGCCTTAAGAAGAAAAAGTATCTACAAGGGCCTTATATACACTTGTCAAGCTTCCCAAATAGATGTTTTCACAAATTTTTTCCTAAAATGCAACTACATGCCATGATGCAACTATCATATATACAACCTAATGCATATGCTTCTAACAACTAGTATACCAAATAATCTAAATGCAATCCTATAATCACATTGTTTATACCGCATCAATCAAAATAAAGCCACGTAGTCATTAACATAAAGAGGAAAAAGGAGATTTGAAAGATCATAACATGCGGTCTTCAATATCCTCATGTCTCGGATGTGGCGTAGTCGATCAATGTGAAAAAGGATAGACAAACATGCAAACAAGTATATACAATATATACAATTCTACACTAATAAGGAATGAACATGTTTTTGGTTTTTCAATTTTCAAAATTTTTATGGATTTTGTTTTTATAAAATTAAAAGAACAAGTTTTTGTGATTTTTCAAAAAAATTCAATTTTTTTGTATTTTGGAATATAAATTCCCATCCCCCACTTTATTTTGGACATTGTCCTCAATGTATATGTAGGAGTAGGAATGAAAAAGAAAGTACATGTTTTTTGTATTTTTGCATTTATGGAAATAAATGCAATGATATGAATGAATGCATGCTCTTAACTAAATGCAATTCTATATGACATATATAACAAATGAATGCAATCTAAACTATATTATATGATGCATGATTTCTAGTAAATTATGGTCACCTATGATCAAACCTCCCCCACCGATTTAAGCACTATTTCTAGTGTAGAAAGGAATAGGTTTGGTCATTAGTGACTATGTATGAATTCTAGTCTATATGCAACTAACTATATGAATCATGTGAGATATAATACAATGCAAACTAATCTAATCGTGTGAGATATATTACAATGCAAACTATACTATATGAACTAACTAATGTGAATGCCATATGAAATATTTCACAAATGCAAGTCTATTCTATATGATTAACTATAATGTGTGTTACTTCATGGTTTAACCTCCCCAAACCGATTTTAAACACTATTTCTAATGTAGGAAGAAAGGGGTTTAATCATGAGGTAACTACATAAATACAACTATACATGAGAGATAGGGAAAGAAAAGGGTTCTTACAATCATTGTAGGAGATTAAGATGGTAGATAGGAAGCATATATAGCCATGACACGAGCCAAATGAGAGAAAAAGATGAATTTCAGGGTCAACCCGCTCGGGTTGAAAATAACCCGCTCGAGTTCAGCCTCAACCCGCTCGGGTTGAAGGCTGGGACGCGCGTTTTCTCAGGAATCCGCCCAGATTCTTGAGCAGGGAACTTTCTTTGTTTTCTTGGCCTTCAATACACATGGTTTGGACTCGAGATGCACGGATTTCAAGCAATTTTGACCCAACGCCTTTTTGATGATAGAAAAGATGTTCACAAGCCCAAAATCTCCATTTTCTTCATTTCTTTACATTTTCTACCTTCTTATTTTCATCAATTTCCTTCAAAAAGCTCAATTAAAAATATGAGATTATTACCTTTCATCTCTCATGCAATTTATTAAATGAATGAATGCAAAATTACACTAAATGCATATATACAAATTAATGGTTATTGAGGAACTCCATCAAATCAAAGATTGTCAATTAACAATTTCATAGAAAATTATCACTAGTACTCAAAGCACCTAGAAGTCGGTCAAATTCTTGGGTGTGAGATATAAATAGGCATGGGTAACAACACAAGATTATTCAATGAAATAATGCCCAAGTAATAGACCGAATAAGCATGTGAATAATGTTATGACAAAAATCATAAGAGATATGATGGATTGTAGGAACATGAAATGGGTAGTTGGTTAGCAATTCACTCAACTCTTCCTCCAAATAGTCAAAATCACCACATTCAATGCAAGTATTCTTATTATCTTCTAAGGTGATTTTAAGGGTGTCTATTTGGGGTTCCCAAATGTCCTCATATTCCTCATCCCAACAAGGTCCATTATCAAAGGGTTTGTCATAACAAGGCTCACCAAGTTAAACACAATTGTCTCCCTCGAATATATCTTCCTCAAAGGGTGAATTTTCACTCAAGCTCACATCTATATCACTCTCACTTAGCCCATTAACATCAATTTTATGGAAGTTGGGTTCATTGTTACACAAGAAGAGTAGGGTGACGGCATCCAAGCATTGGTTTCACAATCAAGAATGTACTCCTCCTCATCATCACTCTCTTCATCTAGCACTCCATCTTCCCAAGAAGGGGCAAATTTGTGGGCATAGTAGGTTGGCTCAAGGTTATGGGAAGGTGTCACATTTTCACAAATCTCATTTTCATCATAGTTTTCCTCAATGAATTTTTGAAATGTGGTTTTTATCGCTTCCATACCTTCCTTAGCACTCTCAAATATGTCATGTACAATTTGCTTGAGATATTCGGTGGTCATGAACTCAACAAATTCCAAAAATTCCTCACAACTCATCTCACATATCCTACCACCACTCAAGTGTAATGCCAAGTTACGGGTTTTAAGGTTCATGCCATTATAAACAACACAACATGCTTCATAATTTGAAAGAGTAAAACCATGATGCCAAGCATGAGTCATATAATCTTTAAATCTAGCAATAAATTTATCAAATGACTGATTTTCATATTGCCAAAAAGTAGACATGTTGAACAAGTTAAATAAAGTAAGTACAAGAATTAAAATTCTCAAGGAACCAAGATTCCTCAAGAAGAAGCACAACTAAAACTAGACAAAAGAACGATTTAAATACACAACACCGTCCCCGTCAACGGCGCCATTTTGATGAGAGTGTCGCTGGGGCTCTCAATCAACCCCATTTATATTCTCAACAAACAACTAGTTAGTGGTTAAGTTGAGGACTATCCACGGGACGGTGGTACTCATATTATTCAATCTAATTGTAGTTGTGCTTGGGGTTGTCACAATTTTAGTGGGTTGATAATTTTAATCTAGTAGAAGCAATGGAAAGTAAACAAGCAACAAAAGGAAGGATGTAAACAAATGACTAAAAATACTAGGGTGTCATGGGTTCATAGGGGATTCATGGGAGTTGATCATAAAAACATTTTCTCAATTATATAGCAAGCACTTATTGTTGTGACGGGATCGAGTTGGTGTATAAGCTTACAATCCCTAAGAAGGTTTGATTGGGTCCCGGAGCCGAATCGATTAGAATGTAAAACACCTACAAGTCGACTTAGTCCTTCCTATTCAACTATATGCATGGTCTAATGAGACTCGAGTTGGTGAATAAGCTTACAAGTCTCATTGAAAAGATAGGTGATGGGTAAAAAAAGCAAGGATTCATAGGCTCGCATTTCATCAAACATAACATGTGCATAAGTTGAAATCACAACAATCAAGCAATTTAATTATGAAAAAATATTAGATTAAGCATGAATCATTCCCTTGTTGGTTTCCCCTAATTCCCCATTAATCATAGCTAAATGACTACTCACTCATGATCAAGTTTAACATGTTAATAAGGTTGTCAATCATACTAAAAAAGCAAAACATAATGAATAATTGATGTGATTAACAATAATTAAACAAGAGTAAAAGAGATTATACCTATGAAGATGATTCCAAATAATAAAGCAAAGAATAAAGGATGAGAACTTCATTAATTGATGAAGAGTTGTCAATTCTCCAATAATAACCCAATAATCTTCAATTATCCAATAATAATAAACTTGAACAATGATTAAGGAAAGATTATTATGTAATTTTGTGGAATGATTGAGATTAATATATTCTAATCTACTCCTAATGAAAGCTTAATCTAATCTAAGGGAACTTGATTTAATCTACGGAAAACTTTATCCTTTGATTATTACAAATGGAGTATATATAGTGGTACATCATTAGGTTAAGCAAGGGTAGATTAGTAAATAACAATGCTAAGTGTTTGAGCACGGAAATGCAACTCCCGAGGGATATGCGCGTATCACGTAGCAAGGAAAATCTTTCTGTCCAACAATCCGCTCATCCCGAGTGAAATACGAGCAACCTAAGCCTCAACCCGAGCAGGTGTATTTTGTCCCGAGCGGGTTGAGGAGTATCCCGCTCTACTTGAGCTTGACCCGCGCGGGTTGAGCTGCTGTTTCTCTTTTTCTTGCTTTTAAGCCTACGATGCGTCTATATACTCTTTATTCCTACTTCCTTGGTCATCATTCTTGCCTCCTCTTCATACTTAGTCCATGCAAGATCGTCAACAAGCTTCCGAATATGCGCGAGAGATGAGAATTCCGCCTCATTATCGCCTTTCCCATAAGACATATAAAATGCACTAGGAAAGAAAAATAGAAAGCATTTGACGGATAAAATGGCCATGATATGTTATAATAGTATGCAAAATAGGTTCACAAGGGACTAAATATGCGCAATTAAGAGGCACATCAATAGATTTATACTTAATGAGTTCACATAGTGTTTGATGAAATGCTTGATTGATAGCCTAACATGTTTCTCTTATCTTTCCAACAAGACTTGTAAGATATCAACCAACTCAAGCCTTGTTCGACATTGCATATGGTTGAATAGGAAAACCCAAGTCGACTTGTACGTGTTGTAAAGTCTTAAGCGACTCGACTCCGAGATGTAAGTTTCCCTAGGATTTGGTTTATCATGGATGTAGTTTAATAGGAAGAATTAAGTCGACTTGTAGGTGTTTTACAGTCACAAATGACTCGGCTCCGGGACCCAAATCTTCTTATGAATTATATGACATGAACTAACTTAATTCCAACAATAATAAGTTGCTTGCATCTATACTACTCATTTATGCTATCTCACCATGATTCCCTTATGATCCCATGACATCCTAGTGTTTTTAATCATTTGTTTACATCTTTTGATTTATTGCTTGCTTTACTTTATTGCTTCCATTAGTTCAAACTCTTTGGATATAGCCACCTATACGCCAAGCCAATCTGTGGACGTATAGCGGTCTTTTGAAAGCCACGCTCGGCGGCGTAAGAATGCTTTCGACCAGATCGTTTTAGATCGGTCGGCTTTGTCTCAGCAAGGGTCTCGAAATGATGCAAGAGATGTTCGGAGTCGCCACCAAGTATTTGTGGGATGCCTGGAACCCGTTCAAATCCACTTTATACCTCGGTCAAACAAAGCACATATCAGGGTTTGACATAGGTACTAAAGATAAGGAATCGTCCCTCTTTAGCATCCTATCTCTAAAATGACTCTCGTCTACTATCCAAAGTTTCTGAGTAAGAGGAGAAGGTACATATTAGGAAGCCCTTTAATCAGACACCCAATCCCGCCCGTGGTAGCGGCCTCTACTGATCGATCTTGGTTGGTTAAATGCAAAAGTTGATAAAACGATTTAAATGCATGAATGCGCATCCAAAAGTTTGAACCTAATATGTGAGCTTTCTATGTCGGTTTGTTTAATCCAAGTATCAAGTATAAGATGTCGAGTTGGATTTAACGTTGATTTGCATGTTAGACGGAAATTATACATCCATTTACCGAATCAGGTTTATGGTGCATAACGTGATCCATTTGTCTTAGTAAGGCGTTTTGCAAATATGATGTTGAATGGGCAGATTAGTCGTCTGATCCATCCTGTATTCGGGTTAACCGATGTCGGGATCGTCATAGACGAATGCTGGAAAGGGAACAGACCCTGCATCAGGCAGCCAGAAGAGGCGCGAGCCTGTTGGCGATGCAAAGGGGTTTGCCCTGGTCTGCATCAGACCAGCATAAGAGGCACGAGTCGGTTGGCGATGCAAACGGTTGTGCCCTGTTTTGAAAATAGAAAACTTAGTGGCCTGTTTAGGCGCGGGTCAACAGACGATGGAAAACGTCTTCTGACCATTGAAAAAGTTCGTGAAACGTATTGAGAATTGCGTATTTGAACCCGTCTTGATTTAAAAAGACCGTTTAGGCCGCTTTTGTGTTGATTTGAAGAACGAGACTTGAATAATCGTCATTGTTTTAACAATATTCGATGTTGGGTTCGATTTTGCAAGCTTGACATGAATAGTTTTGAAAATAATTATGAACTAATTGTTTTAAGTTCATTTGTTTGTAATTAGTCAATATTCATCATAGTACTCGGGTTAAAATCCGACATGGTATATAGAACCAAGGATGACTTTGTGTTGATGACTAATACATTTATTTTGAAAATGTACAGAAATAAGAAAGGCTTTAAAATACCCTTCAAAATGTAAATAAATGAAAAAAAAGGCTTTAAAATACATTTTGAAATGTAACTAACCAAATATTATCACCAAAACACGGATTAAAAAGTCATGGTATTAAGGACCAAGGGTGAAAAATGTTTTATGGTTAAACTTGTCATAAAAATGACTTGAAAATACTTGAAATGGTAAAACCGATTGCAAACATGAAATAAAAATAAAGGAGATGAAGAGACCAAACATGGTTTGGATTTAAGGTTGGGCAGGCTGCCTTAGGCACGAGCCTGCGTGCTACGTAAGTAGCCTCTACCTCAACCAAAAATCCGGTTTTGGCTCATTCTTCCCATGTTTTGGACCATGTTATGCATGATTTAGCATGTTATATTCATGAAACAAAGGAAAACATGATAAAAGAGGATTTTTACACCCTCATACTTACATACGAGGCTTATGGCGAGAAATCGACGTAAGTGTATCAACTTAATTCGTCGGAAAACTTGGTTTAAAACCGTTTTAGTAAGTAAAAGAGTGTTTTATTAAGCTTAGTGATGGTGCAGTGGTTGAGATGGTCGGTCAAGTGATTTAATGCACGATAACGGTACCAAACAATGTGTAAGGCTTGTGTTTACGATCGATAGGTCGTAAACACGTATCGGATTGTAACTTGAGAAGTCGAGTCTAGAATTTTAAGGGAGAAAAGAGGGGGCGGACACTCGCGTAACTCTTAAATGGTGGCATTGGAGGGGTAATTATAGGAAAATGGGTGTTTGTGTAAGTTTTGAGCGACGTGGCCGCATGGGCTGCTCAAAGAGGCGCGAGCCACGTTGCACGTCTTCGAGGTGTCTTGTCACTATCACAAGAAGAAATCATGATTTGTTCTATCCTAGGATTTGGAAGAACTTGATTTGTACTTGACCATGTATGATTCCGGGAAATCTTAACATGGAAGCATTTGAAAGGTTTGTTTTTTGCGTTTGACTCGGTTTGACTCGTTGTTGGAGTCGGGTTTTGAATTTTGAGTCGGTTTTGGTCCAGTGTCGATTTTGACTCTACTTAGTGTCATTGCGACTCTGTCGTCATGCATTAAACACTCAAGGTACTGTTGAAAAGTTTTGAAATGTTCTATTTTCGAAATCGTTTTAAGTTTTCCGGCGTATAGTTGTACACAAACTGTCGATCAAACGCCGCGATTCCTAAGCATGTTGTAGTCCGATAATCATCGGGTCTTTGTTGGAGACTCAACAGATAATGGGTATCTACAGAGCCCCCACTTTGACTGTGGCTTGGACAGGGCAAAAGTCAAAGTAGAGCCCCCAGGTCAATCAAAGATTACAACCTGGAGACCCAAGCGACGTCGAGGCGGTTTGAAAGGATTCGGGCCAAGGACCTGTCGTTGGGAACAGTTTAGAGTCTGTCGACTGTCCGTGCGGGTCGTTTAAAGTCTGTTAGACTACGTACAAAGGCTCGCCGGCCATAAGAAGGAGTCATACCTAAGGCATCTTCGAGATATGTCCTTGAGTTGTATATTGTTTGCGGACAAAGGCTCGCCAGCTGTGTGGAGGAGTCGTGCCCGAGGCATCTTCGGGATACGTCCTTGAATTGTTTCTTGTTTGCGCACAAAGGCTCGCTAGCTGCGCTACGGATATGAAGGGGCTTGCTAGCCGCGGTGCGTATATGAAGGGGCTCGACAGCCGTGGTGCGTATTTGAAGAAGCTCGCTAGCCGCGGTGCGTATATGAAGGGGCTCGCCAGCCGCGGTGCATATATGAAAGGGGCTCGCCAGCCGCGGTGCGTATATGAAAGGGGCTCGCCAACCACGGTACGTTGTAAGGCTCGCCAGCCATGTGCGTTTGTAAGGCCCGCCAGCCATGTGCGTTGGTGAGGCTCTCCAGCCATATGCGTTTGTAAGGCCCGCCAGCCATGTTCGTTGTAAGGCTCGCCAGCCATGTACGTTGTAAGGCTCTCCAGCCATGTGCGTTTGTAAGGCCCGCCGGCCATGTGCGTTGTAAGGGTCACCAGCCATGTGCGTTTGTAAGGCCCGCCAGCCATGTGCGTTGTAAGGCTCGCCAGCCATGTTGAAGGGTCGATTGATCGACCGTGGAAATAGCCGCGTTGGATGGGCTTGTTTCGGGGAGTTTGTTTGAATTAGCGGGCTTCGTGAGGAAGCTTCCGATATCCGGTTGGGGAATCCCAGTGTTTGTTTGTGGTGCCGGAAACGGATAGGTTCTCGAGCCTAGCTCCCAGGGTCGGCAGTGTTTTTGAATCTCGAAGAGAGGTTGCTGTTCTTTGAAATTTGAGGAAACAGTGAATTTTGAATTTCACTATTATTGTTTTTTAAATGAAATGACGGTTTTTATGGCCGTCGTTTGAAATTTGAAGAATTAGTGAATTTTT
Organism: Silene latifolia; assembly: GCF_048544455.1. Classification (NCBI taxonomy): domain Eukaryota; kingdom Viridiplantae; phylum Streptophyta; class Magnoliopsida; order Caryophyllales; family Caryophyllaceae; genus Silene; species Silene latifolia. The sequence goes on from NC_133536.1 coordinate 57,607,146, forward strand.
AATTTCACTATTATTGTTTGAAATGAAATGACGGTTTTTATGGCCGTCATTTGAAATTTGAAGAAATAGTGAATTTTTAATTTCACTATTATTTTTTGAAATGACGGTTTTAATTGCCGTCGTTTGAAATTTGAAGAAATAGTGAATTTTGAATGCAACTATTATTTTTTGAAATAACGGTTTTAATTGCCGTCATTTGAAATTTGAAGAAATAGTGAATTTTGTATTTCACCATTATTTTTTGAAATGACGGTTTTAATTGCCGTCGTTGAAATTTGATAGTTTGTGTGGGAAATTGGGCCAAAGCCCAAAATTTCGCAGAATGAGTCAGGTAGCGCCTCATTGAGGCGCGAGCATAGCTGCGAAGGAAGGGAGCTTCCCTTTTTTCTGTAAAAAGATGCGAGAATGGGAAGCTCCCCACTCATCACTTCGTCTTCCTCGACACAAACACAAAACCCGAAAAAGGACGCCATTTTCGACCCTGTTTTTCGCTTGTTTTCGTGCCATTATCATCATTTCATCTCAAGGTATGTAAATCCTCTTAAATCCATTTTTTTTTGTCCTTTGTTGATTGAATTAGAGCGAAATTTTATACCCTCAAAATCGATTTGGGCGTTTCCGATTGAGCCAATTTCAAGTGAAATTGATGATTACATTAGGTTAGAAACCTGTTTAGGAGTAAAGGGGTGCTTTTAGTTTGCATTTTGGTCCCCGTTCCCGCTCCCTATGCTCGAAAAATATGAATGAGACGAGGGAACCGTCTCATTTCACAAAGTCAAGTTTATTTGTTTGAGTTGTGTGCCCCACTAAGTTGTATTGTAGTCGGGGAAGACCGTGTTGCCATTTTGAACCTTTGTCGGGTATTGTGGGCAAAATTGGAATTTTTGCCTTTTGCGATGATCTTATGTCTGACGAAATAAGCGTCTGTTTGAGCTCAAATAATTGAGTCAGTTTGCTTTAAAATGGACCTTATTGGTGGTTTAAGTTGCTTTGAGGCGTGGTAAAATCACGTTGCCTCGTTGTTGTCGCATTTTGAAATTTTGACCTATTTGTGCTCAAATTGGCGTAAAACTGCCTTTTTTGAGCTGTGGGAAATACCCCGTCGTGTTGGGAACACGTTTTGGTTGTTGGCGGACCTTGTGTGGGTCTCGAGGTGTGGTTTTTGTGGATTGTTTTGTTTGGTTGGGTTCGGGCAGGATTGCCCTTGTTTTGTTTTGCAGGTTTTTTTTTTTTGGATTTGTCCGTTTTATGCCTTCGTAATGCCGAAATTTCGGCTGACGTTTTTTGATTGCAGGGGAGTGTTTGGGACCTGTTGGGTCCATTGTTGAGACTTTGGAGGACCTGTTTGGGACTAGGCTAGTTAGTACTCCAGCTAGTGAACCTGAGGTGGTAGTAGAGGATGCTTCCGAGGAGGAGGGGCCCATCGAGGAGGATGTCATGGCTGAGGGAGCCACTGAGGTTCGAGAGGGGCCCGTTGTTAGGGCTGTTGGGGTTGTTGGTGCTGAAGGAGCCGCTGGGGCACGGGAGGATCGTGTTGTTGAGGCTGCTCGCGTTGAGAGAGCTCAGATAGGGTCTGAGGCTGGTACATCCAGGAGGAGGGTTGTTAGGAGGAGGGGCCCTGGGCCGACCAGACGGGAGTTGCAGAACATCGTCAGGGTTTTTGAGAGGCCTTCCCCCCGCCATGTGGTGTCTCGTGGGCAGAAGAGACGGAGAGTGGAGACATTTGAGGACGACGCTCACGTCGCGGGTTGGGAGGCTAGACAGGTTACAGCTCCGCGGGGGATGAACCTGCGGGCGGCGCCTATTTGGGCCGAGGGTTTTGACGGTAGCCAGTTGTTGCTTTGGCTAGACAGGCACATCTCCTACCATGCGCACGAAGGCCTGGTAAGCTGTGCCATTTGGTTGAATATTTGTCATTTTTGACATTTCAGACCTTAATAGGTGTTCTGACGTTGTTTGTTTTTGATTTCAAAAGATTGGTACAAGGAATTTCTCAAGCTTCTCCACTTGTCTGGATTTTTACGACGTTCTCCGAGCCGGTACGAGGGCATTGATAGAGAGGTCGGCTTTGGGGTCGTTGGTGGCTGCTTGGCGGGATATTCACAGGGCTTCGATTAGGTCGAACATGTGTCTTATCCGGGCTATGTTGGACCGTTACTGGGACACGACGTCATCGTTCCACATGGAGTTTGGGGAGGTCGGTGTGACCCTAGAGGACGTTGCTATGATATCGGGCCTCCCCTCTGGCGAGACGCCTGTTGAGTTCTCGGAGACGCCGGATAGAGTGTCTTCCCCCGCGGTTACGAGTTTGATCGGCAGTGCTTTGCCTGAGTCTTATGACATCACTCCGTACTTGATCGCGAGCTCATATGTGAGGGATCACTTTAGGGGGGGGAGTGACGGGCTACGCTTCGGCGCCGTTGGCGAGTCCGGAGGCAGAGGCTAGAGCTGACGCGCAGGAGGCGCGGTTGTGGTTGTGGTACTTCTTGGGTACCACGTACTTTGGCAACAAGGGTGAGCGTTTGTCGACAAAGGTACTTCCTCTTCTTGCTGACATCGACATTTGACTGAGTTACGCCGGCTTTGGCGAGTTTTACCCGGTACTTGCACGCTGTGGTGCGCCCGGAAGCGATGGGAGATGGTAACTCTCCTGCTTTAGTTGGTCCCGGCCTCGTCTTGGAGGTACGAACGTTTTTTATAGTTTTTTTGTTGAGTTTGATTTTGGTTTTGATTTTGATTTGATTTTGGCAATTTTTTGTAAAATTAGCTGATTTCTGTTCGCTATGTTTGGTTACAGGCTTGGTTGTACGCTTACTTCTTCCCTCTGCGGTGGGGGACCATAGTGGCGTTCCCTCGACCTACCTGTGGACACGGGCCCGCCTGCGTATGTCCAGCCGATCTGTGGACAATGGCAGCGGTCTAGAAAGCCACGCTTGGTGACGTAAAAATGCTTTCGACCGGATTGCTTTTGATCGGTCGGTTTCGTCTCGGTAAAGGTCTCGAAACGACTAGAGATGTTCGGAGTCGCCACCAAGCATTTGTGGGATGCTTGGAACCCGTTCGAATCCACTTTATACCTAGGTCAACCAAGGCAAAAAGCGGTGTTTGACATAGGTACTAAAGGTAAGGACTTGTCCCCCTTCTAGCATTCTATGCCTAAAATGACTCTCGTACGCCCTGGATAAGGCCATCCACTATCCAAAGGTTATGAGTAAGGGTTGAGGGTACGTATTAGGAAGCCCTTTAATCGGACACCCAATCTCACCCGCGTTAGCGGCCTCTAATGATCGATCGTGGTTGTTTAAGTGCAAGAGTTGATAAAATGGTTTATATGCATGAATGCGCATCCAAAAGTTTAACCTAACATGTGAAAGTTTACTAAGTCGGTTTGTTTATCCACATAGTCTGAAATTGATGTCGAAGTTGGATTTATATTGATTTGCATGTGAAACGGAAATTAAACATCCATTTACCAAATTCGGATTATGATGCTTAACACGATCCATGTATTTGAGAAAAATGTGTTTAAAAGATAAAGTATAAAATGCAAACTCGTCAATCTGATCCATCACGTATTCGGATTAACCGTAATCGTGATCGTCCTAGACAAGTACCAAAACGACACAGAACAGTGCCAGGCAGCCCCATTGGGGCGCGAGCTTATTGGCGAGGGAAGGGACTCTGCCCTGGTTTTTAAAAGATGAAAACAGGAGGGCTTGGGGCGCGAGCCATGAGCCGAACCAAGAGACGTCTCCTGGTTGTTAAAAAGGTTGTTTAAAACCGTTTTTTGTGATTAATGATTCGCAAGTATGATTTGCGTGACTCGGAATAATTACTATTATGTTAGTAATATTCGTTGTCATATTTGCAAGTTCGAAAGGCATAATTTAATGTTTAAAAGGAAAATGTTTGATTTGAACTAATTATGTTAAGTTCAATTATTTGTAATTAGTCAAGTTAATCATCGTACTCGGATTAAACAGACATGGTATAAATAACCAAGGATGATTATGAATTATGACTTATATGTTTACAAATGTAAATAAATGAGAAAAATGGTAAATAAAAGAAAAGAGTGTTAAAATACCCATTAAAATATAATCAACCAATAATATCACCGAGACACGGATTAAACCGTCATGGTATATGGAACTAAGGGTGATTATAATTTATGGCTAAAAAGTTTGTCATAAAAATGATTTAAAACATTTGAAATGGTAAAAACCGACTACAAATAAGAAATGAAATAAAGAGAAAAGACGAGAACAAACACGGTTGAGTATGACCTGGACACCCCCATTGAGGCGCTAGCCTCTGTGCATAGAAAGGGGCTTCTGTCTCAGGCCAAAACTCAATTTTGGCTCGTCTAACCTATATTTGAATCGTGTTATGCATTGTTCATGCATATAAACTCATAAAAACAGTAAAGACATGAAATAAATGAGATGTTTACACCCTCAAACTTACGTATTTTGATGTTTGCGAAGTAGACGACTTTAGAGACGGTTTTCTCGTTGTGACTAATCGCGATCAAAGAAGTTTAAAAGAGTGCCTTAAAAAAGGATTCTGTTTTGAAAATGAGTTGAAAATATGTTAATTAAAACATGTTGATTAATGAGTTGAGTTGGTCGAATGGATCGTTCGAATGCACGGCGACGGTACCAAACAAAATGTGTAAGGCTTGTGTTTACGATCGGTAGGTCGTTAACACGTGTCGATTTTGTGACTTAGGAAGTAGGGTCTAGAAGTTTAAGGGAGAAGGTGGGGGCGGACTCTCGCGTGATGATTATGGTATGTGATGGTGGGTATTTATAGAGAAATGTGGGATGGTAGGTCGGTTGTGTTTGCTTGGAGGCTAAGCAGACACCCTAAAGAGGCGCTAGCTACCTTGAAATACAAGAGGGTGTATTGTCCCTTTCGCAAATTTGGATTTTGCATTTGTTCTAACCAATGTTTTGTTGGTTGTGATTTGTTATCTTTGAGGTTTTCTTAGCCGTGTAAGCTTCCTCTTGGGTGATATTTGGGGTAGGTATTTTGTGTCGTTGACTCGGGTTTGACCCGTGTGAGTCGGGATTTGAATTTCGAGTCGGTTTTTGGCTCGGTGTCGGTTTAGACTCTAAATAGGGTCATTTTAATGGAAATGACATGATGAAGACATTCATGGAATTATTTTTGACATTAGAGATTTGGGTTAACTCGGGTTTACTCAGGTTGAATCGAGTTGCGGGTTTCTGAGTCGGTTTTGGGTCCGAAGACGGTTTTAACTCTAAATAGTGTTATTTTAATGCAAATGAAGTTATAAAACTTTTGAAATCATTTTTCATATTCGAGTAGTGCATTAAACCGTCTCACGTATAGCCAATCTACGCACGCATATCAAAAACACGTTATAGTTTTATCATCATAGAGTGGTTTTTGGGAGGTGCAGATACTGGGTATCTACACTACCCTGTCGTGAGGGCTTGGACGGTGGCTCAAAATAAGTCGACTAACTCGACTTATGAGGACTGCAGGCATCGCGTGAACGCCCTTCGAGTTGCTGACGTAAGTTGTTGTCTCTTGCCCCTTTTTGTTTTGTAGAAACAGATAGAAATAGGGTGACTAGGTAGCTTAGAAATCCCCCAGTTAGTTGATTAGCTTTGCCTTGAGTGCAGTTCGTCGGGTAGCCTTGGGAGCACTACACAGACGTGTCAGCCACTGTCAGGGAGCGTTTGCGACCTCGCAGCTCCAAGCGTTTGTACCTTGAGACGGGGATCGAGCCGGTTTGGTACCTTAGCGAGCGTTTAGCTCGTCCGTGTTTTACTGAGACTTGCGTGGTACCGGTCGATCCGCCTAGGGTGTTGTTCCAGGAGTCGACTCCCGGCGAGGTTGAGGAGCACCTTCACGGCCAGGGAGGTGAGGAGTTGTTGTTGCGGGAGGCTAACTACCACACCTTCCGGTTGTCGAGGCTTGCCTGGTGCCCGATTGAGATATGTTTTCTCCTGTTCTTTTGTTTTCATTGCCTCTTTTAAGTATGAGGGTTTGTTACTTTTGATGTGGACCAAAAATGTAGGGGGTTGATGAGCTGATGAGGACCCAACCCCCAGTTTTCCCTACACAGACCACCTTTCAGGGGCCGGGTGGCGAGGAGCTGCAGCTGCACCTGCCAGAGCCTGCGGTCGCTGAGGTGACCGATGCTGGCATGGAGTGGTGGTTGACTGTTCTGAAGGTGAGTTCCCGATTTGAAAGCTCCTCCTCATTTATGTTTCGCCTTGCATTGTATTGAAGGACCTTCTTGGTTGTAGGTGTCGACCGCTAGTCATCAGGCTTTGTGGCGGATGGCTAACCGGTGGAGGGCACTTGTTGGTGACCTGGCTGCGAGGAAGTCTCGACTCGCTCAGGTACTTTTATAGGTTGTTTTTGTGTATTTTTGTGTTATATTTCACGTTTTTAGACCTCAATGATCTGTATTGTGTTTTGCAGGAAACTGCGGATCCGACATAGCTCGCTCGGGTCCGGGCTTAGCTGGACACAGCTAGGTCGATAATCAAGGCCCATGGGTTGGGGATCACTAGTCGAGACCAGGTGTTGAGGCGTCGGGAGGACGGGTTGCGGAGCCGAGATGCGGAGATTGCTTCCCTCATAGCTCGGTTGGCTGCGGCGGAGGAGCTTCGCATCGTGATGGAGCACGAGACGCTGGAGAGTTCTCTGGAGAGGGAGCCTGAGCAGATGGTGGTATCAGCCTTGGCTGTGACTCCTCGTGAGACCGAGACTGGTCCGACAGGAGGCGTTGAGTAGTTGTAGCTGTTGGTCTGTGTCTTGAACTCTTGTTTGTACATATTTACATTTTGTGTGAGGCAGTTTGTATATATGTGTTTTTAGATTGTGGTTCATTTGTGATTTTTGGCTTTTTTTGTGTTATGTTTCGGAGAAGCACTATCGGCCGTTAGTTCCCCTTTGCTCCGCACTAGTTCATGCATCGTTAGTGTAGAAAACACGCAGCATGTAGCACATACGCATATACGTAAACACGTAAAAAGCATTTGATTGAAAATAAAATTAACCACAATGACTCGAAGTTAAAAATGCAATTTGTGGAAGATCATACTCATATTAGACTCTCTAAAAAATTTAAATTATCTCATAATTTATCATTTAGGTGATCTATGTAACCTGCATGCAAATATAAAAGCATAAAAATGAAAGTTTAAGGAAAAACAATTTCCTTACATTGATTTTATGGTAAAATAGGCACAAACTAGATCACTTTACTAGTTTGTTCTTGAGCTAAAAAGATATGGATTATCCTCCTTGAAAAACCTTCAAAAAGAAAGTCTCCTTCAAGTTGCACTCAAGAACTCAACCAAAAAATTTAACAAGTATTTAACTAGAAACTTGTTAAAATTATACCCTTGATAATATTTTAATATTACTAACTCTCTTAGTAAATATTAAATTTGTATACTAACAATCTCAGTAAGAGGATGCTTTATTATTTTTATAGAGAAGAAGATACACATGCAAAATGTTCAAGTGTTGTTGTGTGTAAAAATAAGCAAACATTTTGGAGTGTATAAGGGGGAAAACCGGTGGGAGGGGTAGAGTGTAGGAGTGGATTTGTTTTATATTTTTTAATCTTACATCAGATGCAAAATCTATAATAAGATAACTTATGGAAGTATATAAAGTAAGGTGAAATGATTATGTTCCTAATCATCCACAACTCTATATTACACGGTCCACTTGCCCATTTACGGGTCCATATTGGTTCTTATATTTGTCGCACAAATACGTGTAATTTTATTTTAAACATCGTTTCATGTTTGAATACTTCCATAATTAATTCGTTCAAATCATTCTGTAAATATACATGTATAGCTACACATATAATTTACGTACTAATATTAATCACATTAATCAATTAGTACAATTTTAGTGAATTAACAATTAATTAACTAAAACCCGTCTCCCAAAATTTATTATTCAATTATCGCATAATTAAATAATAACTGCCGTGCCTCGAGTTCGCAACTCGAAATCTCTCTAAAAATAACCGACTAACCTTTTAGTCTATAAATCAAGGGACTAAATAAATTGTATCTCATACAATTAATTAGTTATCAATTGGGCTTCGTTCCTTTAGGTGTGACCGAAAGGGGTCAGTTGATCACCGCCGTCTCACGACAATAACGTCAAACTCTAGTCAGCTAACCGTTATCGATTTACGTTAATCAACTGACGAGGATCAAATAATTAAATATCTGATGATATTCCATTAATGAGATTTATTATGTAAACGCACTATTGTGGAGGACACTAACTCCAACAATCTCCCACTTGTCCGACACAAGGTGTGCGCTACCAATTCTCTTGTCCGTTTTAATCTCCCACTCAATGCAAGGTGTCTTTCAGGTCGCACTTGCACATGAACATATCGCGAGTGGTTTTCTCGATCGGGAGTGTGACTACCTGACCGGAAAAATCTATCACAGATTACTTCCGAGCGTGGCCACGCATTTGTAGTCATTAAATCCTCGAGTGGCCTTGAGATATAGTTACCCAACGTGGGTGGACAATTCCTGTATGCCCTATCTATCCTATTGCACAATACAGATCACCATGACCTAGTAAATGCCCTTTTGGCCTTCTTTCACGGCACGACCTAGGACAAAAACCAAAGTCAATCGGAAACTGCACTTGCTCAGATAATAGTCTCCAGTCAAAAGAATTGACTCATTATAACATCTTAGAGATCCCCGCCATGATCAGGCGTCTATAATAGAACTTAGGGACTCTCTAAATGGTCACAGTCCGGCAAAGTGTCACACACTATGCCTATGTAATCGACCAGTCATCACATATGACCTTATGGTGTTGAACAACCATCAATCGACTTACAATCTAGTCACTCTGAGACGTCACCTCATTAAGTGACTAGGGAAAAAATAGAATGTTCATCAAATTCACTTGAATAGTGTTCAACATTGTCTACACAACTAAATAAAAGATTCATAAAAAAACGAATGCGAAAACAATGAATGTTATCATATATATAATAAGAGATACACTATCCAATTATTACATATCAATAATCTAAAGAAAATCTGGTACTCGGCTCAATCCCATAGCGACGACATGACCATCATGCTTAGCCTTTGATAAAGGCTTGGTTAAAGGATCAGCAATATTATCATCTGTCCCAACCTTACAAATGTCAATTTCCTTCCTTTCCACATAATCTCTAATTACATGGTATTTCCTTTCAATGTGTCTAGATTTGTTACTAGACTTCGGCTCTTTGGCTTGAAAAATAGCTCCACTATTATCACAATATAGAGTGATAGGATCCTTGGCGAAATGGACTACTCCTAGTCCCTCCATGAATTGCCTAATCCAAACAGCTTCCTTCGCAGCCTCAGAAGCTGCAAGGTACTCAGCCTCTGTTGTAGAATCCGCGGTAATGCTTTGCTTGAATCTCTTCCAGCAAACAGCTCCTCCATTTAGCATAAACACATAGCCGGATTGGGATTTCATGTCATCCCGATCGGTTTGGAAACTTGCGTCCGTGTAACCTCTTACACGCAACTCAGTTTCTCCTCCAAACACTAAGAAAGAATCCTTAGTCCTTCTCAAGTACTTAAGGATGTTCTTTACGGCTATCCAGTGACTCTCACCAGGCTTGGCTTGATAACGACTTGTCATGCTCAAGGCATACGCAACGTCGGGACGAGTGCAAATCATAGCATACATGATAGACCCAACAGCGGAAGCATAAGGGACGGTCTTCATGTGTTCAATTTACTTACGGGTGGAGGGAGATTGTGACTTGCTCAATGTAATCCCTTGGCCCATAGGTAGAAATACTCTCTTGAAGTCTTTCATATTGAACCGGTCAAGAACTTTGTCAATATAAGCCTCTTGACTCAATGCTAGTATCCTCTTGGACCTATCCATATAGATCCGGATACCCAAGATTCGTTGTGCCTCTCCCAAGTCCTTCATTTGGAAGTGTTTCCCTAGCCACTCCTTAACGGAAGTGAGCGATGGAATATCATTCCCAATGAGCAATATGTCATCCACATATAGGACAAAGAATGCAACCTTACTCCCACTAAACTTCATGTATAAACACGGTTCTTTCACACTTCTAGTGAAACCGTATTGTTTAATAACATAATCAAATCAATGATTCTAACTCCTAGATGCTTGCTTAAGACCATAAATGGACTTCTTGAGCTTACACGCCTTCTTAGGGTTAGATGTATCTACAAAACCTTCAGGTTGTATCTTGTACACCTCTTCTTCTAGAATCCCATTCAAGAAGGCGGTTTTGACATCCATTTGCCAAATCTCATAATCATGAAATGCGGCAGCCGCTAAGATTATCCTAAAGGACCGAAGCATAGCGACTGGAGCGAAGGTTTCGTCATAGTGTAAACTATGAACTTGGGTGAAACCTTTTGCCACCAATCTAGCTTTGTAAACATTCACATGTTTATCCACGCCGAGCTTAATTTTATATATATCCATTTACACTGAAGGGGTCGCACTCCCTCAGGTAAATCCACCAAGTCCCATACTTGGTTCTCGTACATGGAATCCATTTCGGACCGCATGGCTTCTAGCCAAAGCGAGGAGTCGGGACTAGACATGGCCGATTTGTAGGTAGTGGGTTCATCAGTTTCCAAAAGTAACAAAACACCATCCTCTTCGATGTTACCAAGGTAGCGATCAGGTGGATTAGAAATCGTACTTAACTTTCTAGGAACAATTACCTTTTCAGAGGAAGAGGGAATGCTATCCTTCACGTTCTCCTCTACCTCATTCTCGGTTTGTGGCTCTCGAACTTCTTCAAGTTCAAATTTTCTCCCACTCTGTCTCCTAGAAATAAACTCCTTTTCTAGGAAGACAGTATCACGAGCCACAAACACTTTGTGCTCGTGTTTATTGTAGAAGTAATAGCCACGTGTTTCCCTTAGATATCCTACAAAAAGACATTTGTCAGACCTGGGTGCAAGCTTATTGTCAGACTTGATCTTGACGTACACTTCACAACCCCAAATACGCATGAATGACAAATGAGGGACTTTCCCTATCCATATCTCATATGGAGTCTTATCGGCCGCTTTAGTCGGGCTTCGATTTAGTGAAAATACTGCAGACAAGAGGGCAAAACCCCAAAATGAACTACGAAGCTCAGTTAGACTCATCATAGACCGAACCATATCAAGTGAAGTTCGGTTTCTCCTTTCGGCCACACCATTTAATTATGGTGTGCCAGGAGGAGTCCATTGTGATACTATACCATAATCTTTTAGGTGTGAATCAAATTCAATATTTAGATACTCACAACCACGATCGGACCGTAGGGTCTTAATCTTTTTATCCAATTGGTTCTCTACTTCATTTTGAAACTCTTTGAACTTGTCAAAAGCTTCACTCTTGTTCTTCATTAAGTAGACATACCCATATCTACTTAAGTCATCAGTAAAATTAATGAAGTAGCGAAAACCTCCTCTAACGGTGATGATTAATGGTCCACACACATCCGTATGTATGAGAGCCAAAACCTCACTAGCTCGTGTCCCTTTTCCCGCAAAAGGTGCACGAGTCATCTTGCCTAAAAGGCAAGACTCGCATGTACCATAAGATTCAAAACCAAATGGTTTGAGCACTTTTGATGAAGCAAGTCTCTTAATGCGTCTTTGGTTTATGTGGCCTAAACGACAATGCCAAAGGTAGGATTCGTTTGGATCACCCGTTTTGAGCTTTTTAGTTTCCACATGATAAACGTCATTAACATAATTTAAAACATAAATGCCTCCAATTGAAATGGCCTTGCCATAAACCACATCATTAAAAGAAAAAGTACAACACTTGTCCTTAATCATAAAACAAAAGCCTTCCGCGTCTAACGCGGAAATAAAGATGATGTTCTTAGTTAAAGTTGGTACAAAATAATACTTATTTGAAAACAACTCTAAACCACTAGCTAGAGTGAGCACATAGGTCCCCACGGAAATGGCGGCTACTCTAGCTCCATTGCCCATGCAGAGATTCACATCACCTTTTGCTAGTGCTTGCACGTCCCTTAAACCCTGCAAATGATTACAAAGATGAGAGCCACATCCGGTATAAAGTACCCAAGTGGAAGTACAAGCATAATTAACGTCTATCACATTGAGAGAGGAAATCATACCAATAGGTGTCACACGCCCTTCCTTGAGATCCTCCAAGTATTTGGGACAACTCCTCCTATAATGCCCCTTCCCATTACAATGGAAACATTCGGCCTCGGAGAGTTTGACACTTTTTGCCTTGGGATTGCCATTCTCAACGGCCTTCCCCTTTCCCTTGTCATGTTTCTTTGACGATTTTTTGAATTGGGACTTTTCCTTCCCTTTTCCTTTCTTAACTCCAAGGGACATGTTCTTTAACTTCATGGTTAAAACATCTCCTTTTTCACTCCCACTAGCTTCCATATCCCTCTCCGCTTGGGTGAGGAGTGCATAAATTTCATGGTAACTCTTATCCATGTCATTCATGTTGTAGTTTACCCTAAAGTGGAAAAACTTGGTGGGAAGTGAGTGGAGGATACGATCCACCACAAGAGTCTTAGGAATCTTACACCCTAGACGCTCTAGGATGTCAACATATTCGACCATTTTGAGTATATGGGGACCAACCTTTTGGCCCCTCTCAACCTTAGCTTCAAAGAAGTGTGCCGCCGCATCGTATTGACGGACTTTAGGTGTTTGTGAAAACATAGTGATCATACAAGTGAATATCTCGTACGCATTTAAATAAATGCATGATAGCTTGAGCTTTGGAGACATCGACCATATCAACACATTCTTGATATCATTCGACATCCTCACATGGTCATCATAGGCGGTCCGCACCGCCGATGAAGCCCTTGGACCGGGCTCGATAGGAAGAGCATCGGTCAAGTAAGTGAGCACATTGTCAGACAACGCGGCACTTTTGATGTTGGATTCCCATTCAAGAAAGTTACTACCGTCATCTTTTAAGATACATTTGTCCATTACGGACCTTAGCCATGAATCTTTGCCTAGTGAAGTAGTCGATGGAGTTGATAAAGTTGCCATTGCGAATTAAAATGGTACAACAAAAAGGAAAAATTAACATCCATTGTTTTATAAAATTACTTGTGAAAACATGTTTAACAAGTTATAGCATTTATATAATGATCTCCCACTAAATTATATAAATGATTCAAAGACCCAAATTTTAAACAAAAATGAGCATCGCTTGGGCGAAACATCCCATATTTGTGTAAATTCGGTAAGTCACGTTGACTAATTCTACCTCTAGAACTCTTGGTTGACTAATTTTCTTAAATTCATCTACTAGCCCCGAAACACAAGACCGTCTTATATCCCGTTGAGTCTAACCAATTTTAGCGTGTGATAACCGTTTACCACCCTACTTACCCAAGGTAAAAAGAGAACACCCCGCATGGGGGAGCGTGGCTCTAATGAACAAGAGATTCATAGGTGTTACTAATTGGTAAGGCTAATCTCAATTTTAGTTATTTGAGAGATCTTGTCAATTTAGTCAAAAATTCCTTGTAAGTGAATTAAGTCGGTGAATGTAAATGACGTGAATTGACAATTGCGAAAATAAAATGCATGTGAATGGCGATTTTGGCATGCGCGAAAATAAAACAAGCAAACAAGTAAGCATATGAATAAATCCTAGTATGGCCACCTAGTTAATAAAAACTAGTCTATTACATTTCGGAAACCAAGTCCTTGTTCCCTTGCCTCTTCATTCCAAAAGTGGCTCCTTCTTGTGGGATTTGGAACACCTTCCAAAAATAGACTCCGTCTCGATGTACTCCGTCTTTTGGAAACGCCGGTAAGAATAACTATTACAATTGAATTACATAGCTATTCCTATTATACATTAATTAATAAAATAAATAAAACTATTAATTAATTACAAACCGACGATACGAGATCGTATTTAATTACAAACAAATCGATATTCCAATTCATTTCGGGTAATAACGATTAAAATTAAACTAGGTCATACTAGGTACAACAAGGTAAATACTTTAAATAAATGACAATCATTCATTCAACTAGAATAAATGTGCTTAAAATGCTGTAAAATCATGCCAAAATCGCCCTATCTATCAATCGTTGGTATCCATCTCGGTTTTTGTGGATTTAATCGATTTTTAACATGTAAAAATCAATAATCAACTCTTAAGTCTCATTTAAGTCCAAACTAATTGTCCAAACTGTTTTGAACCTCAAAATTAGTCCTCACTAATTTTATGATAAATAATTAGTTTGATTTGGTGATATTTTGCTAATTTAATCGGTAAAATCATAATATTTAAGTAAAAATCCAAAATAACTGAAAAATTACCCAAAAAAATGAAACAAAAAATTTGAGTATTCTGGAACACTCACAAGAACACCAAAATATCAGAAAAACTACCCCAAAAATCCGGATAAAATGTATGAAGGAAAAGATCGATATTTATCGGTTTTTAACCACTAAAATAAATAAACATCAAAACAAGGTGAAAACACATTTTAAAATTCACTTTCAATATTTACATAATATTTTTAAATGTATATAAATTTATCAAGGGCTGAATAAAATGTTTCGAAATTATGATTAAATTATTTCACTTTTATCGACATTTATCTCATAAAATCAATAAACATGCAAAAATTTCGAACCAACCTTCAACTTTTTGCATACAGTCAGTAGAAAACATTCATGAAATACCATAAAAATTCCATGGACCGAATCAACTTTTAACTATTTTTAATCAATTTTTAACTAAAAAACGGTATTTTGACTCGGTTTTCTACCAAAAATCATTAAAAATAGCAAAATAACTTCATAAATCACCAAACATAACCACAAACCTTCTAAGATCAGTAGGTATGCATGCCCCAAAATTTTCGTGATAAAACCTCTTCTAACACAATTTTTGAGTTTTTATAAATTATCTCATAATTCATTAATATGCTTAAAATCAACATGCAAATTACAAGCCTAATCTCTGATACCACTTGAAAGATCATAGACATATTAGACTCTCTAATAAAAATTAAATTATCTCATAATTTATCATTTAGGTGATCTATGTAACATGCATGCAAATATAAAAGCATAAAAATGAAAGTTTAAGGAAAAACAATTTCCTTACATTGATTTTATGGTAAAATGGGCACAAACTAGATCACCTTACTAATTTGTTCTTGAGCTAAAAAGATATGGATGATCCTCCTTGAAAAACCTTCAAAAAGAAAGTCTCCTTCAAGTTGCACCCAAGAACTCAACCCAAAAATCTAACAAGTATTTAACTAGAAACTTGTTAAAATTATACACTTGATAATATTTTAATATTACTAACTCTCTTAGTAAATATTAAATTTGTATACTAACAATCTTAGTAAGAGCATGCTTTATTATTTTTAGAGAGAAGAAGATACACATGCAAAATGTTAAAGTGCTGTTGTGTGTAAAAATAAACAAACATTTTGGAGTGTATAAGGGGGAAAACCGGTGGGAGGGGTAGAGTGTAGGAGTGGATTTGTTTTATATTTTTTAATCTTACATCACATGCAAAATCTATAATAAGATAACTTATGGAAGTATATAAAGTAAGGTGAAATGATTATGTTCCTAATCATCCACAACTCTATTTTACACGGTCCACTTGCCCATTTACGGGTCCATATTTGTTCTTATATTTGTCGCACAAATACGTGTAATTTTATTTTAAACATCGTTTCATATATAAATACTTCCATAATTAATTCGTTCAAATCACTCCGTAAATATACATGTACCGCTACACATATTATTTACGTAGTAATATTAATCACATTAATCAATTAGTACAATTTTAGTGAATTAACAATTAATTAACTAAAACCCGTCTCCCAAAATTTATTATTTATCGCATAATTTAATAATAACTGCCGTGCCTCGAGTTCGCAACTCGAAATCTCTCTAAAAATAATCGACTAACCTTTTAGTCTATAAATCAAGGGACTAAATAAATTGTATCTCATACAATTAATTAGTTATCAATTAGGGTTCGTTCCTTTAGGTGTGACCGAAAGGGGTCAGTTAATCACCGCCGTCTCACGACAATAACGCCAAACTCTAGTCAGCCAACCGTTATCGATTTACGTTAATCTACTAACGAGGATCAAATAATTAAATATCTGATGATATTCCATTAATGAGATTTATTATATAAACGCACTATTGTGGAGGACACTAACTCCAAAAATTTGGAGTGATATTTTGAAAATTCCGCGACAAATCGTCACGTTTGGATTTCTCAAAAAGATTGATTCGAAATTTGAGCGATTAACTCGTGTTTTAATTTAAATAGCATCGAAATTGTTGAAATTGATTTGTAACTCGAAAAACTCAAACTCAAACCGCTAGGGGTGAATTTAAAAAATAGATTTTTGCGAGTGTATTTGATTTGATTTTTTTGTGAGATCAAGACTCAGATTTGTGAGAGCTTGAAATTTTGAAGAAAACTGACGTCGTATTTATCAATTTTCAATTTTGGTGGAAAATGCAAAAAAGCGAAAAAATTTCGGAATTTGGACTGACATGGAAACGATCCATCGCGGATTGGGGCGACTAGCCCTTCCCCCCTAAAAAAAGAAGAGAAAAACGCGTATGTTTAGAGTTGCGTCATGGAAACCGTGTCAGATTTCGTAAAACGCGAAAACAAGGAAATGTGAGTGTGAAAAAAACACAAAACATCCTGGATAGGCCCGAAGAGGCATGATCCCTGCGGCGGGAGGTACGAGGTGTAAGGAAGAAACACAACTTGAAAGGGATAATTCAAGGTGGGAGTCCTGAGGAACAACCGAAAGAGGCGCGAGCCAACTAGCGATAGAAGCCAGTTTCCCCTTTTTTCGGAAAAACGCGCTGATTATTTTGTATAAATAGGGACGTTTATGCTTCATTGTTTCATCATCCGAAAAACGAAAAAAAAAACATCTTCTTCTTCCACAAAATATTTATGGATGCTTTCGAGAATAGGTTGCGGCAATGGTGTCGGGATTTGTCGCCTCCCGAGAAGTATCAACTCATTTGCATGGGCGTTGGTCAATTGTTGGTGCTTCGTCAAGTCAAGGTGCAATCCTCATTTCTTGAAGCATGCTCTCGGTTTTGCGATCCGAAACATCATGTTTTTGTTTTCCCAAAAGGCGAAATTTGTCCTCTTGCCGAAGAAGTAGGAGCCATTGGTGGGTGGCCGGGTTGTGTTCTGGTGCTTCCTCCGTTCAGTGTTGGATTTGTCAACAAGTCAAGTCAACTTTTTTCTTGCTCCTCATGGTGTGGATATGTTGGCTCTTATCAACATTTTCTCAAACCGGTTGGATGTCAATGCTTCGGAGGTGTCTAGGATAAGGGCTTTTGCCTTTTGCCTTGTCCATGCATACCTCTTTGTTGATGCCTTGAAGAAGGAGGGGCCAAAATGCTATGGTAGCATGACCCTTGTGCATGTGGTTGAGCAAATGGAGCATGGTAGGGATCCATCATGGTTGGTGCTTGGCGAGATTATCAAAGCTTTGGACAAGAAGGGCGCTTGTGAAGAAGCTCCCTCGTTTGGATCTCCAAGGATCCTCCAAGTATGGCTATTGGAGAGGCTTAGGTATGTAGAGCCTCCGGCCGATTCTTCTTCTTATTCCTTCTGTCACCTTACTATAAGGAATAAGTTGTATGCGGATAGCTTTGCATCCACCGAGGCCTATTGGACCGCGAGATTGGTGGAGGAGGGTGGTCCTCACATCCGGTGGGTGGTGCCATGGTGGAACTTGAGGTCCTTCACGGGGTTGCCCGCTCCGGTTGCTAGTTCTTGCTCTTTGATGGTGGTGGGTTTGAAGGTTGCTTCCTTCATTTATCTCGAGAGGCTCATGAGGCAAATGGTGCCCGCTCAAGATACCCTTGTCCAAGAGAGTGTTTTTCGAAACTCCGAGCTTGTGGAGGTCTTCGAAAGATGGTGGGCCACTCGCCCGCTTTGGGAGGTACCAAACCCCGTTGCTATGACATGGGTGACTCCCGCTTATGTCAAGTGGTCAAGAGCTCCAACCTTGGAGGAAAGGTCCGGATCCCGTAAGGACGAGGTTGTTGACTTGAAGTATAGAGAGGTTGGCAAGGCCAACCGTGCCTTCTTTGAGAAATTTGTTGATGGAGCTAGATATGATGAGGCCACCAAAGAGGAGAAGCTCGAGTTCCAAAGATGTAGTGGGCCGAGTATGGGCTCGCTTTGGACCGAATATGGGGTCATGCAAGACACCGGAGGCCGTCGCCGTTGTAGATCCGTTGAGGATCCGTTCCGAAGAGGAAGTTCATGCTAGGCGGGTTAACAAGAAGAATAAGGGGAAGATGTACCCCGAGGGAAAAGGCAAGGGTAGAATGGAAGAATGAAGACCTCCATTACCCACTTTATTATTATGTTGTATTATTGTTGTGAGTTTTTATTATGTTGTACTAGCTATGTATTGTGTGTTTTGTGCTAGTTTTACTATGTGAGGTGCCTTAGTCAACATCTTGGCTTTGGCAAGTTGTAGACTTGCCGAGCTTTATTTGTTGTTGAATGTGTAATCCTTCTCATTATTAATTAAATAAGAGGATTATTTATGTTAAAATAAAGTCGTGAACGCTTGTTTCTTCCATCCATTTTGTAAAGCAATTCGGCTTGAATTATCCTAAACATTGCACTTGGGAAATGGGGTTTTTGTAGGAAGGGATAAAGGCCTCTTTTTTTGGTATTTTTGTGGGAAAGAGAATGTTTTTCCCGTTCTTTTTTTTTAAAGTTGATATGGGTGATGTTTGGTATGTGGGGATGTTTTTTTTTTTTATTATTATGGGGATGGTTATATCCTTCTTGCATAAGAAAGGACTGCCTACGTATCCACCTAAAAAGGTGAAATCAAACCATGATCGTAGTTCGAAATGTTTTGTAAATTTATTTGGGTTTTGTGGTTGTATCCCTCTTGTATAAGAAAAGACTGCCTACGTATCCACCTGAAGAGGTGAAATCAAACCATGCTCGTAGCTCAGGGGTTTTGTTTGAGTGCAAATGGATGTTGCCTTTGACAGATCAAAGGGAATTCGAAACGGGCAAGATGCCACAACTTATACTCGATAAAACATGCAATTTCAAATCAGAACGCGTTGAGGAACTTGACTTGAAAGGGATAAGGTGGTCGCTAGTTGTAAAACTTGGGTGAGGTTGTTGGTTACTAAGGTTCAAGGGTAGTACTTCTTGAAGGAAAAGTAGATCTATATACTTACATATTCATATAAGTTATAATTTAATTTGTCATAAAATTAATGATTGATCTTATGCATGCAAACATTAAAACAAGATAAGGAAGAAACATTGTTCTTATATTGGAAATTTGGTTAATATGGGCACAAGAGAGATCACCTTTCTCTCTTGTTCTTGAGCTTTCCTTTGGATGAACAAAGACCCAAGTGTAGGATCTCTCCCAAGGATTTATACCCAAAGCTTTCTCTTAATTAAAATTAATATTATAGTTACTAGTATAATATTAATCTTGTATGAAAATTGACCCAAAATAATTTTGGTCTTAGCTCCTAAAACCGGGTAGGAGAAAGGGAAGGAAGGAGAGAATAATTTTTATCTCTCTAAAATTATTTGATATAATGAATGAATCAATAATAATCAATAACACTATTGAGTATATGGTAAAAATTGAGAGGAAAAACCAAGTGGTTTTCCTCTCTAAAAAACCGGACAAGAGGAGGGGGAGGGGAGCCAATGCATGCACTTATTTGTCTTCACAATGCACAATAGGGTTGCATGGCTAGATTAGTAGGTATTCATCATGCCCTCCACTAATATAATCAACATATAATTAGCTTAATCCTCCTCTAATTTTCGGTACATATAGTTAATATGGAATCCATTTTATTTTTGTCAATATGTCACATGTCACATAAAATTGCTATGTATTTTTAACATATTAAAAATCAACGTATTAATAAAAATACGTCATATACAAAAATCGACTTTAGTAATTCATAATTACTTTTACCAAAATATTTCTCCAATTATAAATCACAATAAATTGTATTTATAATAATTCATTCAATTTAATTGTTTCCTTAAACAGTAATTTCATCTGAGTAATGATACAATTCGATTACTCAGACCGTATCTCATTTAATCAAATTTCAATGAGATACGTAAATTTTACTTCCAAAATCGTCCGTCAATTTTTCAAGTAATTTAATTAACTCATAACGTTATACGATTAATTAAATAATCAATTAAGAGTGTTGCCCTATAGGTATGACCTAGGGGATCAACTGATCACCACAGTCGCACGACAGTAATGTCAAACTCTAGTCAGCCAATCATTACCGATATATGTTGATCAGTTGACAGTAAAAATTACTTCCCAATTGTATTCTTTATAATGAGATTTAAACATGTGATCATCATGATCAACAGTCGTGATCGCATTATTGTCGGAGGACACATATTCCAACAATCTCCCACTTGTCCTCGACAAGTGTGCGTCACCAATTCTCTTGTCCTATTACTATCTCCCACTCAATGCAAGGTGTCTTTCAGGTCGTACTTGCAAGTGATCATATCGAGCATGGTTTCCTCGATCTGGAGAATAACTGATTGACCGGATTTATCTATCATAGATAACTTCCGAGCGTGGCCACGCATTTCCAGTTCATTACTCCTTGAGTGGCCATGTGGTATTGTTATAACCCTGACTAGGGGTGGACAATTCCTATCGCACTCATTCCCTTCGACTAGCCACAGCCATCATAACCCAAAATATGCCCATTTGACCCCATTTACGAAGGTCGTAGTAACACAAATCAAAGTTAATCAAAATCGTGCCATCTTAGGTGAACAATCTTTAGTCAAAAGAATCGACTCATTCGAATACTATAGTAGCTCTCGCCACGACCAGGCTATATAAATTTGCAAGAACTCTATAAGCGGTCATTAGGCCCGACAAAATGTTCCTAACTTGATCTGTCACGATGTGATCGACTAGTCATCTCATATGACTCTATGGCACTTGAACTTGCCATCAATCGCATCACACTCTAGTCACTTCGAGACGTCACCTCATACAAGTAACTATGGGCAAATACAATGTTAATCCGTGTTCACTTTAACGGGGTTCAATTGTCTCCACAACCCGTTTGGATATAACAATGTACAAGGTGAGTTAATAATAACTCAAACGACAAATGTCGACATCACAATCGGGTAGTCAATATCATATTACAACCTTGTGATGTATATCGTAAGTGTAAACACTTATTGATTGCAATAGAAGTTTAACATGCCATGTGTCCATGTGTTCAAACTTCTTACACTTGCATTTCCTTTACATTCATGTTCTCTCTCATAGCATGAATCTTACCAAGTACACATCAAGGTTCCCGACCTCGGTTTTGGTTCTTTATCTTGAAAGAACTTTCTTATCGATTATCACATAACGAACGAATTTGTGGTGAATGATATAACTTATACTGATCAAGTACTCCATCCACACACAATGCGCTAGGTACATGTTTTGTAGAGTCTTGCAACAATTTGCCAAGACGATTGGCCTAGCACTTCTCACAAGTCCTAGCATAGTTAGGAAAGATTAGTTTTGAGTAACTTCTTATTCAACTAAGTATCTTTCCAAAACTTCTTATTTCTCTTTCTAGGCTTGAAAGATTTAGGATTCTCATAAATCCTTACATGTGCTCGGATTTTCATTAATATGCGCAACCTCTTGACACATATAAGAGCATTCTGACAAACACCGAAATCGCTCATCGGATTCTACTCGAGAATTCATGACGTTGCTATTGTGGCTTACCAATGAATCATCATGCTCTTATGCATATGATTTATTATTTGGACATGTGCATGATTATTCTAATGGCGGAAACATTAGTAACTTTTAATCATGACATCAACTATATTTAGGTTCAAGGAACGACCATGACTGCTAATGGCAATTCCATTTCATTTAGATGAATAACCTATGTTTCTGTTAATTCGATGTGTATATCCCAATAATTATCCAACATCCCTTGATGTAATTGGATTGATCATAGTCCAAATTCATCCAGAATTGAAAACTCAAAACTTCCTCTATGAAGGAAGGTGTTAGCTCGTCATTCTTTAATGAGTGGTGAGTTGTAAGCATTCAAAGGATGATAGCTCCCACTAAATTCCATGTCTTCACATGATAATTTCCTAACTCCCACTCAATTCTACATATTTCGAAATTGACTTCTCAATCGAAACTTTTCAAGAATTGAAATATAAATTGCATTGCCAAGTTATTAAGATAAAACCATATATGTTCCGATCATATCCTTTCAAAATACCTATTTCGAAGAGGTCTCATTTTAACCTTACGGAAAAAGATTTTAAATCTCTAACACACTCATGTCATAATGATGTGTAGCAATGTCATTATTCAAATATAAATAATATCTAGAATGCGTCCTTCAAAACACCCTTTCGGAAGGAGGTTTAACCATTTCATAATGAGGTTAAGCAATGACATTTGCGTGGTTAAAACTTGGCCATTGAAGATATCGGTATATCAATCTTTGCAACTTGATCATAACTAGTATGTTACTATGATTCATTTAGGCTCTTAAGTAAATCTCAAGGTTGAAACTATTGGTCAAAATTTTCATAAACTTAGTCAAAAACATGTTAAGACTTTACATTAGTCATTTTTTCTTCCAAGACTTTCTTTTGGTCTCCTCGTGTAGTTATCTTGAGAATATACTCTTATGATTACTTCACTTGGTCTCTTTAGTCATATAGAACTAACTTGAGACCATAGATCTCATCTATTCGGTATACTATGTAAATAGATATACCTTTATTCAAATCATTCTCTCTTGCGTAGATCTTCATTTACACAAGTACACAATTTTACCTTGCCTTGTGTGTTGTGTCCTCATTTTTCTCCCACTCTATCTTTAGAATAAATACACTATAGATTCAAAGATAGCATATGAGACACAACTAATGATGTTGAAGTATAAAGAGAATTATCTCATAGATAGACTAATAGTTATTGATTTCGTATGTGTACTTGGTGATTGACATTCCTTTAAGAGAGTTCATAGACTCAAAAATCGCTTTATAAATGATCATACATAAGCCTTAAGCATGTGGACATATAATGAAACCCGTCATTATATTTGTCTATTAGATCACTTTAAGTTATATGTTTCTAAGAACAAGCATTTAAACATGAATTTTAGAACAAAAGGATAAAATGATAAAACGGGTGACTTGGGTTGCAAACCAAGTCACCATTATCCAAAATACAACCCATTATCCAAAATACCTTTCCAAATACCTTTCCATGTTGAACACGTAAACTTAAGGTTCTAAAATCCAAAACATAATTTAAAATAAGACAATGAAAAGCAAAGCTCCATGAAAGCTATCCCTAGCTTCTTGATGGTTTCTCATGCTTGTTTTTCCTTTCCCTTGTCTTTGCTTGGTGGAGGCCCTATTTTCAATAAAAAAGGGAGATACATTATCACAACTTTGCATCATAATACCATAGTTGAATTAGAAACATAAAAGAAGGATAGTCATTTACCTACTGGAGTAATCTTTCCAGCCTTAATATCACCAAGGTATTTGGAACAATTTCTTTTCCAATGTCCCATACCATTATAATAATGGCATTTATCAAGAGGACCCTTCTTGATTTTTGAAGTGGTAACTTCACAAGTCTTAGCTTTGGTGAATGTGGGAGCTTGCTTCTTGCCCTTCCTCCCATTCTTCTTGAACTTCCCCTTACTCTTAGTGCTTATGTTAAGCACATCCTTTGGAGGGTTCACATTTAACCCCATGTCCCTCTCGGCTTGCACAAGTAACTTGTGCAATTCTTCAAGAGACACATCCTTGTCTTGCATGTTAAAATTCACCCGGAATTGAACATATGCTTTGACTTTGGACAAGGAGTGTAGAATCCTATCTACAATGAGTTCTTTGGGGATTTCAACCTTTTGAATTTTCAAGGTCTCGACAAGCTCCATGAGTTTGAGCACATGAGGGCTAACCTTTTGGCCCTCTTTGAAGTCGAGATCAAAGAATGCCGCGGCCGCCTCATATTGGACGATCCGCGGAGTTTGTGAAAACATTTCACAAGCTTGGAGTAAATCTCATTAGCATTGCCCATTTTAAAGGCTCTCCTTTGGAGATCCGCCTCCATCGCAAATATCAAGACATTTTTCATTGCGGCGGACTCCTTTTGGTAAGCCTCATATGCTTCCCTAGTGGTGGCGGTCGACCTAGTAGTAGGTTCGGGTGGAGACGCCTCGGTAAGGTAACGAAGCTTGTCGTCACCTTGGGCGGCCAATTTGAGTTGGGCATCCCAATCGGAGAAATTTGACCCATTCTTTTCAAGTTTACATCGATCCATGAAGGATCGGAGCCATGAAGTATTAGCGAGAGGCGTGGCGTTTGGTGTTGGTGTTGCCATTTGTTATGAGAAAAAGAAGTGGTCTACAAAACAAAATATAAGGAGTAAAACAAATGTTGTTTTAATAATAATACTCGTAAAAATGTATGATTTAAACAAGTTTTATGCATTTTTCTAGTGACCTCTACCCAACTAGATAAATGATTCCAAGACCCAAATTCATATTAACTTGGGCACGGTGTGGCCGATGAAACCCTTATCAATATAACTCGGTGGATTAACGTTTAATCGATTCTACTTTTAGAACTCTTGGTCGATAATATTACATTAACATATATCTTTAGCCCAAAACACATTCAACAAGGGGACGGTGTGGCCGATAAAACCCTCATCGAAAAACTTTTGTTGAGTTCAATCCAAATTTCGAATAAATGTGTCCATGATCCAAATTCATATTTAACTTGGGCACGGTGTGGCCGATGACACCCTTATCAACATGAATTCGGTGGATAGACATTTATCACCCACTTCCCCTACGTAACAATGTTTGTACCCCGGTGTGGCTGAGTGCACTCCCTCACGAAATAGGTTTTCATGGTTTCTACTCTTTGGTAAGGCTATGTCTCAATTGATTGTTTTAGCGAGAGGTCATGTCAATTTATTATCTATCACGTTTTAAGTGAACTAAAGCGGTGAACTACGATAATTTTAATTGACACGGTCGATAAACTCGATAAAGATGACAATGCATGTTTTAGTTATGGTTATTTAGCGATGCATGCGACATATAAATAAAATGCAAACATAAAAAAAATAAATCCTAGTATGGCCTTCCTAAAATAGAAAAACTATTTAACTATTACATATTCGGAAACCAACTCCATTGGTCCCTTGAACTTCGGTTGTGGCACACATCTCGAGGTAACACCGTCTTTATGTATCGCCATCTTGAAGAAATCCGTCTTTGGGAAACTCCGAGATAAATAAATTACAAAGCAAATTACATAATTTCCTATTATACATTTGTAACTAAAATAAAATAAATCTATTAAATTACAAAACGGTGATACGAGATCACAATAAAATTACAACCGAATCGATATTCCCATACATTTCGGGAAATACCAATTAAAAACTAAGGCCATACTAAGTAAAATTACATAATTCAAAAATTACATAAATTAAAATTATGACAATCATAAAGAAAATGCAGCATTATAATATGTAAGAACATGCCCAATTTTATGCTAAATCGCCTTTAATTAGCCAATATTGTATATTACTCGGTTTTTACGGATTTGCGTGATTTCAACATTTTATAATCACAAAAATTACATAAATTCATATTTTTGCATAAGTTAATTACCCTAACCTCCTAGGACTCAAAATTTAGTCTTCACTAATAATTTGACCATAATTAACTCATATTTATAAAATTGTTCATTAATGGACTAAAAATTACAAAAATAAGCTATAAACTTCAAATAAATCACAAAATTTCAAATAAATTTGAAATTTGAAATTTAAACTCATGAACATTCTGGAAAAAATACCATGACACTCATAATGTTCAAAACCTTAGATCAAAAATTTCGAAATTTTTCCTGAAAAACAATGTTGCGGTTTATCGGTTTTAACTAAAATAATCATAAAAACATGTGAAAAATTATATACATTAACTTTTCAATTTTAGATCTGAAAAAGATAATAAAATTCAACATTGGACGTTTTTCCTTAGTCATAGATTATGTTTTATTAATTTTTCACTAATAATGTCACTATTTATGCTATTTTTATTCAAAAATCCATAAATCATGTAAAAAGACTTCACTATAGCCCATTATTTTACACACATCTTGTAACATTGCATGTGACAACATACTAAATTTCTATGACCAGATTTGAAATTTATCTCATATTAACCTATTTTTCACCTAAATCCGAATTTAATACTGAAAAATCCATTTTTCGAGCATAAGAAGTCCAAAAATTATGAAAATTTACAAGTTATCTCAAAATAATATATGTGACAACATATCCAAAAATCACTTGAAAATTCGAAGTATAGCTAATTTTAGACCGAAAATGACATTTTTACTCATAAAATCATATTTAAATGCCATTATTGTAAAATATGAACAATAAAAAATCCGTAAATATAACCAAAATATCCTAAAACATTTTAGGACCAGAAATTTTAACATGCATGAATTAATTTCGTGATATATCATAATAACACAAATTTTCCAAGTTTTATATGTTAATCTTTATAACTCGGAAAAACTTTTAACGGATTTGCATGCAAACAACCATGGCTCTTGATACCAATTGAAGGAAAAGTAGATCTATATACTTACATATTCATATATGTTATAATTTAATTTGTCATAAAATTAATGATTGATCTTATGGATGCAAACATTAAAACAAGATAAGGAAGAAACATTGTTCTTACATTGGAAATTTGGTTAATATGGGCACAAGAGAGATCACCTTTCTCTCTTGTTCTTGAGCTTTCCTTTGGATGAACAAAGACCCAAGTGTAGGATCTCTCCCAAGGATTTATGCCCAAAGCTTTCTCTTAATTAAAATTAATATTATAGTTACTAGTATAATATTAATCTTCTATGAAAATTGACCCAAAATAATTTTGGTCTTAGCTCCTAAAACCGGGTAGGAGAAAGGGAAGGAAGGAGAGAATAATTTTTATCTCTCTAAAATTATTTGATAAGATGAATGAATCAATAATAATCAATAACACTATTGAGTATATGGTAAAAATTGAGAGGAAAAACCAAGTGGTTTTCCTCTCTAAAAAACCGGACAAGAGGAGGGGGAGGGGAGCCAATGCATGCACTTATTTGTCTTCACAATGCACAATAGGGTTGCATGGCTAGATTAGTAGGTAATCATCATGCCCTCCACTAATATAATCAACATATAATTAGCTTAATCCTCCTCTAATTTTCGGTACATATAGTTAATATGGAATCCATTTTATTTTTGTCAATTTGTCAATATGTCACATGTCACATAAAATTGCTATGTATTTTTAACATATTAAAAATCAACGTATTAATAAAAATACGTCATATACAAAAATCGACTTTAGTAATTCATAATTACTTTTACCAAAATATTTCTCCAATTATAAATCACAATAAATTGTATTTATAATAATTCATTCAATTTAATTGTTTCCTTAAACAATAATTTCATCTGAGTAATGATACAATTCGATTACTCAGACCGTATCTCATTTAATCAAATTTCAATGAGATACGTAAATTTTACTTCCAAAATCCTCCGTTAATTTTTGAAGTAATTTAATTAACTCGTAACGTTATACGATTAATTAAATAATCAATTAAGAGTGTTGCCCTATAGGTATGACCTAGGGGATCAACTGATCACCACCGTCGCACGACAGTAATGTCAAACTCTAGTCAGCCAATCATTACCGATATATGTTGATCAGTTGACAGTAAAAATTACATCCCAATTGTATTCTTTATAATGAGATTTAAACATGTGATCATCATGATTAATAGTCGTGATCGCATTATTGTCGGAGGACACATATTCCAACACTTCTTTAGTTGGTCTAGGTTGGTCGGGTTTGTAAAATCCTCCCCGTCTAGGTCACTCAGTCTCACTGCGGCCCCCGAAAGTATTTTCTTGACCAGGTATGGCCCGACCCAATTGGGTTTGAATTTCCCCATCGGATCGACGGGTAACGGTGCTCGAACCGACTTGATGACCAAGTCGCCTTCCTTGATCTTCCTCGGTTTAACCTTCTTGTTGAATGCCCATTGTATATATCATTGGTAAAGCTGGACGCTATGCAGGGCGTTGAGCCGCCGCTCGTCAAGAAGTGTGAGTTGTTCGAACTTTCGACGGGTCCATTCCGCCCCAGGAACTTGACTTTCCAGTAGAACGCGTAGGGATGGGACCTCTAACTCTAATGGCTGAACTGCCTCCATACCATATGCCAAGTAGAAGGGCGTGGCGCATGTCGGTGTTCGAATGGAGGTTCGGTATCCCCAGAGAGCGAATGGGAGTTTGCTCGGCCAATTGCAGTAATTATCTTGCATTTTCTTGATGATGGTGACAAGAGTTTTGTTTGCTGCTTCCACCGCTCCGTTGGTTTGGGGACGGTAGGGGATGATTGATGTCGTTTGATCTTGTATTTGTCCAACAAGGCTTGTGTTTCCGCCCGAAAGTGAGAACCTTGATCGCTAATGAATTCATGGGGTACCCCATATCTGCAGATGATGTTGTCCTGGATGAACTTAGCCACTTGTTTGGCGGTCAAGACTGCGTAGGACTGCGCTTCCACCCATTTGGTGAAGTAGTCGATGGCGACAAGGACGAAGCAATGCCCTTTGGTGCCTATCGGGTTGACTTTCCCGATGATGTCGATGCCCCAGGTCGAGAAAGGCCAGGGTGATGTCATGGTGTACAAAAGGGATGGTGGTATGTGTTGTATGTTGGCAAATATTTGGCAATTGTGGCAATGTTTGACGTAGTTGCGGCAATCGGCATCCATGGTGGTCGAGTAGTAGCCTAACCGCATGATTTTTCGGGTCAGCATCATTGCGCTCATGTGAGGGCCACATTCTCCGTCGTGAATCTCTTCCATGACTTTTTTGGCTTTGTGATGGTCAATGCAAAGGAGGAGAATCCCTTGGGGTGTTCTTTTATATAATTGTTCTTGGTTTATCACGAATTGTGATGTAAGTAAACGGATGGCTGGATCAGAGTTAGGAGGGAATTCGTTTTTGGTTTTGTAGTTGAGGATGGCTTGGTACCAAGGTTCATCATGGTTTTCCTCGTCGTTGTTGATGGTACAGATGTGAGCTGGCTCGCTCCTTCTCCCGACACATAGGGGCATCGATGCCATGTCGTCAGGTATATTGACGAGCGCGGCAAGCTTTGCCAGGGCATCAGCAAATTGATTTTCGTCTTGTCGCAAGTGGAAGTAGTCGACTTGGTCGAAGAACTCGGCCTCTTGATTGATTTTTGCTCGGTAGGGAGTTAAGCTGTCACTTGGGATTTTCCATGATCCGGACACCTGATTGAGGATGAGTGAGGAATCTCCATGGACCCTCAGTCTCTTGATGCCAAGTGTTATGGCTGCTTGTAGGCCGATGAGGTATGCTTAGTATTCGGCAGCATTGTTGGTGACGGCGAAGTCTAGTTTGACTAAGATCGGAACATGTTCTCCCTCTGGTGATATTAGAAGGATCCCTACCCCTAAGACTCTCAGATTAGACGCACCATCGAAATATAGGTCCCATGAGTCGGAGTCGGCACAAAGGATGTCTTCGTTAGGAAGTGACCATGTGTCGGTCGTTGGATCCTCGTTGACGGAATTTTCTGCCAGGAAATCGGCGACTGCCCTTCCCTTGATAACCTTGAGGGGTACGAACATGAGATAAAACTCGGATAGCATGAGTGTCCATCTAGACAGTCTTCCGTTTAGTACGGGTTTTTCGAAGATGTGAACCGTGTTGCTGAGCATGTAGTGTCGCAGCTTCTTTGTTGACCATACTAGGGCAAGGCATATCTTTTCTAGTTGGGTGTACCTTGTCTCATACTCGATGAACTTTTTACTGATGTAGTAGATGGCTCGTTCTTCGCTGTCGACTGTTTGTGCTAGCATAGCCTCCATGACTATGTCAGTGACAGTCAGGTATAGGGATAAGGGAATACCTTGCTGAGGTGGTATGAGGACAGGAGGTTTGGATAGGATTTCCTATATCTTGTCGAAGGCCTTTTAAAAGTCGTCGTCCCAATCGGTGTGATCGGAAGCGCGAAGCTTCTTGAAGATTGGTTCACAAATCATGGTGAGTTGGGCTATAAAGCGGCTGATGTACTGAACCTGACCGAGAAATTCCCGAATCTCCTTCTCGTTCTTAGGCCGAGGCATTTGTTGAAGGGCCTTGATTTTGGTTGGATCAATCTCAATGCCTCTCTTACTGACGACGTGTCCCAATAGTTTTCCGGAGGTGACCCCGAACACACACTTCTGAGGAATTAGTCTCATGTTATATTTCCGCAGATGAGCGAATAATTTCCGGAGGGCGCTAATGTGGCCATCCCATTCTTTTGATTTGACGATCATGTTATCGACATATACCTCTACCTCCTTGTGCATCATATCATGTAGGAGAGTGGTAGCGGTTCTTTGATAGGTTGCTCCGGCATTGTTGAGGCCGAACGACATGACAGTGTAGCAATATGTACCCCACTATGTAGTGAATGCAGTCTTGTGCATGTCTTCCTCAGCCATTTTGATCTGGTTGTACCCAACATTCCCTCCATGAATGATAGGAGAGCATTATCGGCGGTATTGTCCACCAGGATGTCAACATGTGGCAAAGGGAAGTCGTCCTTTGGACTCGCCTTGTTCAGATCCCTGAAGTCGACGCAAACCCGAATCCTTCCGTCTTTCTTGGGTAAATGCACGATGTTGGCCACCCAGTCAGAGTACTCAGACACTTTGATGAACCCGGCTTTGAACTGTTTATCCACTTCATCTTTGATTTTCAAAGCCCATTCAGGGCGCATTTGGCGCAGTTTTTGCTTCACGGGCTTAATGAGTATCATGTGCTCTGCAATCTCCCTGTCGATCCCAGGCATATCTTTGTAGGACCAGGCGAATACGTCCTTGTATTCGTGTAGGAGGTCAATGAACAGTTGTCTTTTCGAGGGGTCAAGGGTTGCCCCTATCCTAAGTTCTTGAGGTGTGTTGTCGGTTTCTACGTTAATAGGTTCGGTCTCCTCAATGATGGGGGTCCTTGTTTCCCGTTTGTCAAGTTCTTTGGCTAGATGAGGTGGGTAGTCACTCAAGTCAAATTCCTCATAGTCATTCAGAATTACATTGCAGTTAAATTGAGACGAGTCATAAGAAAACTTAGCGTTCATTAAGTTGACTTGAGTGAAAAGCTCGGATAGGACAGACATCTCATGGGCAGTCAGAGGTGACACAGCAGAGTAGGTGGCCCTTGGAACAAGCTCCAGGTTGTCACCTTCTATGGGAGTGGGGACGACCTTAGTTAACTCAGCCTCTGAATCATCCACAAGTTTGTGATAAAACAGTGGGAAGGGGTCCCTGACTAGGGCATCAGGAGCGCTAGGAGCTACGACAGACTCAGACTCCGACTCAGACTCAGATTCCTCTTCATTTCCATCTTTGAACATAGAGCCTTCTCCAGTTGTAGTCTTGAGAACGCGGCCTTGACGATCGGTCCACTTGACAGTTTTCCTCCAGCCCTGTGTAGCTTTCTCTGGGTCAGTATCAGAGATTAAGGCGGTGGGGTCAAACTGGTTGTCCTTCTGGGCAATGTTGATGATGTCCTCATAGTCGAGGTGCTTGATGTTATCTTCTCCGAAGAGGAGTGTGACAGCTTGTCCGTCAAGGCATGGGGTCGACTCAGACTTGGTTGATGCAGCTTTGGTGTTGTCGGGGATGAAGTAGCAGTCTTGAAAGACTTATACACCCGGATGCCTGACCTTAGTCACAGAGTCATAGATCGGCTCAGGAAAGCCATGGTAGAGCTCGGACTCTCCCTCGGGGACGAAGTAACCATTGAGGGTCAAATGATAGGGACGGAGGATAACTTCGTGCTTCTTGCGCTTCCGCATTAGGAAGTTCATCTTCTGGATGTCTTCATCAGTAGGTTCATAGCCTAGCCCGAAGGGGATGTTGGGGACCTTAGCCTGTTTCAAGGGAGGTAAGGTGCTCTTCAGGGGATTGAGAGGTAAACCCGGGAAATAACCTTGGCGCATCAGAATGCGGTTGACTGTGAGGTTGGAAAACGGGTAACAATCAAATGGTGTTGAGTCGTCGGTTAGGGCATTCACGGCTTGGAATCCCCACATTTCACTGTCGTCCTCCTTAATGGCTTGGGAAGCTATTCCCTTTTTCATAACGGCTTTGATCGGGGAATCGGGAATTATGATCGTCTTCCCGTTGAAAGGGACCCTGATTTTCTGGTGAAGGGTTGAAGTAACTGCCTTGGCGGCGTGAATCCAGGGGCGTCCGAGAAGCATGTTGAAGGAGGCATCGACGTCGACTACCTGA
Organism: Silene latifolia; assembly: GCF_048544455.1. Classification (NCBI taxonomy): domain Eukaryota; kingdom Viridiplantae; phylum Streptophyta; class Magnoliopsida; order Caryophyllales; family Caryophyllaceae; genus Silene; species Silene latifolia. Next base: position 57,639,702 of record NC_133536.1, read on the forward strand.
AAACTTGTTTGCCTTTCCAAAGGTCCGGTTGAAATGGTTATGGTGATAAGCCCCGCAACCTTACGACGAGTGCCGTCATAAGCGCGTACTCCTTGATTGTTTGGGACCAAGTCAGCTTCTTCGATACCCAGTTTATGAGGCGTTTTGAGGGGAATCACATTAACCGCAGACCCGTCATCTACAAGAACCATAGGCACATTCTTTTTGAGGCATTTCACGGTGATATATATGTGATACCGTCGTCCGGTACCAAAAATAAATACCTAAATACAACTAATAGAAGTTAGCAGCAAGCAGGGTCGATCTCCACACGGAGATGGGAAAATGTCAGCCTTGATTAAGGTCGTCTAGGTAATAGTTCTGGGGGTTTTAATTGTTTATTCTAATCTAAAAAGAAATCAAGAAAGAGAAGAAAACCAAAGGAGTTTAGATTAAGCAAACAGAGAGAAAACAGCTAAGACAGTCGGTTCACCATGATTCTTCAGTCATGCAATCTAGGTCTCAGGTCAATGCAAGTATGGTCTACAGGGCAGTGAATATCTCCTTCCGGTCTCAATTCGCTCTAAAGCACAGATAGCTTAGCTTCCACCCTCACTACGTGCCCTAATGTTCGCTACAGGTCTCACCCTTTCCAATCTTCCGATCTAGGTCAAGGTTTACTGCGATTTAATGACTAATTGCGTCGACTCAATTAGGCAGAAACAATTAAATGTAGCGATTAACAACATTAACTAAACTAGCATCAAACCTAATGATTCGATTTACAAGTCCCTTAAAATCATGGCTCCCCTATGTCTTAGCAAGGGGAATTTGCTATGCATAAATATCGGAGTAGCAACAATCATACATAAACAAGAAGGATTAAACATGGTAATAAGTAATAAGAGATTAATGATAACAAATGCAAATAAGAGAGAAAGAAAGAATTAAAGAGAAGTAAAAGACTAAGATTAAAATTAAAGGAAGAGATACCGATTACATGTTTCGATCCAAGCAATGGTTCTAAAGTAAGTGTATGAGAGAGTAGAGAGGAAGAGAGAGTATCATAGTCTAAGAGATGATGAAGAAGAAGTAACACGTCCTCCTTAACCTAATTTTAAAACTAATTACAAAGCCCAACACGAAATAAGGCAAAAACACACGTACAAGGTGAAACCTCTCAATCGAGTGGAATGAAACCACTCGATCGAGGACATAACCAGCAATTCCTCTCGATCGAACAGAAAAACCATTCGATCGAGTACTTCTTGTTTCAGCCTCATCGATCGAGCCTCAGAATAACTCGATCAAGTGAATCTTCAATAGACAAAGCATTCGATCAACTAAAAAGTGGTCGATCGAGCTATATTAGCACGTAGGACACCTTGACAGCTTCCGAGATCAGCTCACGCATCTTTTAAGTGATAGATTCCAAGCTCCGATTCCTTATTCTCCACATATGCATGCAAATGAGACAAACTTAGGCTCGGTTTATCTTCTTTCTGGTCCGTACCTGCAATTTACACAAAACAAACCAAAGTAGACTATTCGGGGGTATTTGTAGCTAGATGCTACATAAATAGTACAGAAATACGTGTAAAAATGAGGTAAAAACCTTATATAAAATACATGCAACAAATCTCCCCAAACCAAACCTTTGCTTGTCCCCAAGCAAACTATGAATGCAACTAAGAACAGATAGTAAAACGGGACCAACTTATCAACTAAAAATCATCCACCCAAACCGGTTTAATGAAACAACTAACAAAGTGGCAAATGACAAGTGCAAACGAATTAAATCAATGTCTCCAACTTACTGAACCGTCGACCTTGCAAGACTCATAGATATCGGACTCTCACGGGTCGCTCATCACTCAAATTAAGCACAGGGTGACTGTATAAGTGAAAGATAGAAAGAGGTAAAGACACTCACCTAACTCGACCTATAAGAGCATTCATGCAGTTTAACATGAACAAATCTCTACAACCGTACATATGCATTCCCACCAACCGATGACCAAGACACATGCCGAGGACTTATATTTGGGTAAGTGAGGTATTGGGTAAGAAGGGGCTAAGATGAATATGGATATGTGGAGTTAGCAGCCAAGCTAGCAACAACGGGTCCAAACTAGAGATACATCCCAACTTCATACTCAAAAAAGCAAAACAAACCAGTGCAAATTGGATGCACTCAACTCACAATACTCCATAAATTTGTCAACTTCCCATCAGATACAAATAAGACATGGGAGTAAAAATCACAACATATTAACTTCAGCTCATGATTTTTCATAATAATTTTTTTCTTCTTTTTTTCTTTTTCAATTCTTTTTCTAATTTTTTTCTTTTCCACACATGCTTTCTTTTCGTATTTTTCTTCTTTCCATTCCCTTCAACATTTCCACCAACTTCTTCAAATCAGATATATAACCAAACCACAATGAAACATTCCCATTAGCTACTGATTACTAGCTCGGCTAAGGTAGGCAAAATTAAGGATTGTAGCTAAACAGGATAAATAAGGCAATTTGGCTATGTGAGGTTCATAGGTAGAATGAAATAAAGAGAACTGCCTCTCCTAACATGTGTCACCATCCACAGACCGAATGCATACAGGTATTAAGAAGACTAGATTCATGCTTATGCAAATTGATGTTACATGCCTTATAGAGAGTACTACTCACATCCTACATGAAACTGGTCATGAATATCACCAGTTTATAAAGCTCTAACCTCAGAATATAATGTAGCTTGCTTATACGTGAGTCAAGTCTATTCGTTCAAATAAGAAAGAAACAAAAACTCGTAGATTATGCAAAATACCACGCTAACAAAATGTTAAGAATATGCAAGGCAAGGGTATAGACTCAATGCAGCGTCAAAGCTCAAACGTTATGACTTAAAATAAACGTGATATTTTTTTGAATTTTATGTGATGTTTTTTTTTTACTTAAAAACAACGATGCATGCGAAAATGAATAAACGTGCAAACGGAAATGCAAGAAAACATGCAGACACAGATATGGATGCATACCTCCCCAAACCAAACCGTACAATGCCCTCATTGTACCAAAAATAGGGAAAGAAATGCAAACTAATGAGAAAAGGATAGCGGGAGTCGGAAAACTTAACGACGGCATAAGGAGGAACCTCCCCAAACCGACCATGAACACGGGAGGTCATGGGTAGCCACACAGTAGCTCAAAGGACGAAAAACAGTAGCTGGACCATGTAACTCCTCGATCGAACAGAGCAGAATAGCTCGATCGAGAAGATTGGGTGTCAAAAGGGCTCGATCGAGAAGATGGTATACTCAATCGAGAGAAGTGGATTTGCAGCATTTCGATCGAGAGCAGCAGATGATCGATCGAGTAATACTCCAGCCAAAAAGGTTCGATCGAGTAGAAAAACCTTTCGATCGACCTAAATCGCCTGCAAACCGTATAAAAGAAGTATATGAAAGACGAAAGACGCATAGTTCAGCGTTAAAAGTTCCAACACACAACAAAAAGAAAGAAAATAAGTTTAAACTAAAGTACAACAAAACAGTCCGGGTTGCCTCCCGAAAAGCGCAGGTTTAAGAGGTCTCGCACGACCTTTCTGGCTTCAATTATCTGCCTCGTCAAGCTCGTCGAAGTACAAGACTTTAACACGGTTGTCTGCATCATTTGATTCGTGGTAATGCTTCACATATTGCCCATCCACCTTGAACCTATTTCCCTCGGAACCTTCTAGCTCAACAGACCCAAATTTAGTGACGGCTGTCAGTGTATAAGGGCCACTCCACCTGGACTTCAGCTTGCCAGGAAATAATCGCAGTCGGGCGTTAAACAGCAACACCTTCTGCCCGACATGAAATTCACGTGGTAAGATCCGTTTGTCATGCCATCTCTTCGTCTTCTCATTGTAAATGCGTGAGCTATCATAGGCGTTGAGCCTAAACTCCTCCAGTTCATCTAGCTGCAATAGACGGTTCTGACCACACAACTTAGGATCAAAGTTAAGTTCACGAATTGCCCACCAAGCTTTACATTCTAACTCAATATATAAATGACATGACTTCCCATAAACTAACCGATAAGTTGATGGACCAATCGGTGTCTTAAAGGCAGTCCTATAAGCCCATAATGTGTCTTCTAGTATAAGACTCCAGTCCTTCCGTGATTTAGAAACTACCTTAGCTAAAATCTCTTTAATCTCACGATTAGAGACTTCAACTTGACCACTAGTTTGGGGATGATACGCCAAACCACGCCGGTGTTGAACACCAACCTTGGACAAGATGGAAGTTAGTTTCTTTTCTTTAAAGTGCATTCCCCCATATCTAATGACCACTCTAGGGACACCAAACGGGGAAATATAATCTTTTTAAACATTTTAATCACGGTCCTGGCATCACAATGGGGCAAAGCAATTGCCTCCACCCACTTAGACACATAATCAACAGCTACTAAGATATACTAGTTACCTTTACTAGATGGGAATGGTCCTTGGAAATCGATGCCCCAGACATCGAAAACCTCAACCTCTAAGATACCATTTTGTGGCATCTTGTGTCTCTTTGAAATGTTCCCTGATCGTTGGCAGGCATCACAAGCTGAAACAAAAGCTTTAGCATCGGCAAACAAAGTGGGCCAGTAGAAACCAGACTGAAGTACCTTAGCCACGGTACCCGATGGACCGTGGTGACCACCATAAGAGGATGAGTGACAGCCTTCTAGGATCACTTTGGTCTCCCACTGCGGAATACACCGTCTGTAGAGACCGTCTGCATACTCCATAAATAAATAAGGGTCATCCTAGAAGTACTGCTTAGCGTTATACAGAAAACGCTTCCTCTGCTGATGAGAAAGGTCAGGCGGCAGCGTGCCACTGACAACGTAATTAGCTAGATCTGCATACCAAGGATCTTGGTTAACAATAGAAGACAAAACAGCAAACAAAGAGTCATCAGGAAAAGAATCATCAATAGGTAAAGAATCTTCTCCCTCTTGTTGTGACAGCCTTGATAGATGATAAGCTACAACGTTCTCAGCACCTTTCTTATCTTTTATCTGCAAATCAAACTCCTGAAGAAGGAGTATCCATCTCAATAGCCGTGGTTTAGCTTCCTTCTAAGCGAGAAGGTGTCTCAGTGCTGCATGGTCAGTAAAAATAGTATCTTCTGGCCCTATCAAATAAGAACGAATTTTTTCTAAAGCATAAACCGCCGCTAGCAGCTCTTTCTAAGTAGTGTTGTACTTCACTTGAGCCACATCCAGAGTTCGGCTCGCATAGTAGATTGCATTCAAAGCTTTGCCTTTCCTTTAGCCTAACACTGCTGCTAGTGCATAATCACTAGCATCACACATAATCTCGAACGGTAAATCCCAGTCGGGAGGCTGTATGATCGGCGCAGATACCAAGGCCTGCTTTAACCTATTAAAAGCAGAATGACACTCGTCAGTAAATACAAAAGAGGCGTCCTTAAGCAGCAGTTGTGTAAGTGGTTTAGCAATTTTTTAAAAATCCTTGATAAACCGGCGATAAAAACCAGCATGACCAAGGAAGCTCCTCACTCCTTTAACATTAACAGGAGGAGGTAATTGCTGAATCACTTCCACTTTTGCTTTGTCAACTTCTATACCCCTGTCAGAAACTAAGTGCCCTAAGACAACTCCCTCGTTGACCATGAAATGGCACTTCTCCCAGTTAAGCACAAGATTAACCTCAATGCAGCGCTGCAACACTTTATCAAGGTTAGACGGACAGTTAGAAAAATCACTTCCATAGACACTGAAGTCATCCATAAAAACTTCCATAATAGACTCCATGTACTCCGAAAATATTCCCATCATGCACCTTTGAAAGGTAGTAGAGGCATTACACAAACCAAAAGGCATCCTGCGATAAGCAAAAACGCCCTGAGGACAAGTAAAAGTAGTCTCAGCCTAATCATCTGGAAGAATAGGGATCTAAAAGAACCCTAAGTATCCGTCCAAGTAACAGAAAAACTTGTGGGAAGCTAACCTTTCTACCATTTGATCAATAAAAGGAAGGGGAAAGTGATCCTTCTTGGTGGTGGCATTCAGCTGTCTGTAATCTATACACATCCGCCAGCCAGTTACTACTCTAGTAGGTATTAACTCGTTTTTTTCATTCTTGACCATGGTAGTCCCTCCTTTCTTAGGAACTACCTGAACTGGACTCACCCACTTAGAATGACCAACAGAGTAGATAATACCTGCGTCAAGCAGCTTCATTACCTCAGCCATCACAACATCTTGCATCTTTTGGTTCAGCTGGCGCTGACCCTATCTACAAGGCTTGTGATCTTCCTCCAGCTCAATCCTGTGCATACAAATATCGAGACTAATCCCCTTGATGTCATCCAAACAATAACCCATAGCTTTCCTGTTTTTCTTAAGCACAACTAACAAGGCAGTCAACTGATCATCATCAAGCTTAGCACTAACAATAACTGGATATTGCTCTGTATCATCTAAGAAAGCATATTTAAGATGAGAAGAGAGAGGCTTACGCTCAGGTACCTTTACCTCTATGGCGCAAAGAGTACTAATCATTTGTTCCACTCTCTCTCCTTCAGCGTCGGTGAGTTCACGCTCATATAAAGCAGCTTCAAGCAATTCCAACACAGCGCCATTGTTATCTGGGTTATCAGCACACTCATCCAAAAGCATTAGGGCTTCTAGTGGGTCCTTTATAAAAGAACCCGACCAGAAGTCATAGGCAGACTCGTCACCAATATCAACAGAATAACATGTATCCTCTATCATTGGCCGAGCCAAAGTACTAGGCAGACTGAAAGTAATCGCGTCATCCCCCGCTGCAAGAGTCAAACGCCCTTGTTTGACATCAATGATAGCCCCAGCTGTACATAAGAATGGTCTTCCTAGTATAATTGGGGTCCGGGTATCCTCAATTATCTCTAAAACAATAAAGTCCACTAGTATAAAAAACTTGCCTACTTTCACAGGCACGTCCTCTAAGATACCCAAGGGTCGTCTTACAGATCTATCAGCCATCTGTAATGTGATGTTTGTCATTTTAAGGTGACCAATATTCAATTTCTTGCAGACAGACAGAAGCATGACACTGACGCTGGCTCCTAAATCACAAAAAGCCTTATCTATTACTTCATTGCCTATAATACAGGTAATAGAGAAACTACCCGGGTCTTTCATTTTAGGTGGAGCTTTATTTAAAAGTAAATTACTAGATTCTTTCATGAAAGCAATAGTCTCAAATTCACATAGCTCTCTCTTACGCGTCACAATATCTTTTATAAATTTAGCGTAAGTAGGTACCTGGGTAATAAGTTCGGTAAAAGGGACAGTTACCTGGAGGTTCTTGACAACGTCCATAAACTTACCATACTCTCGCTCTACCTTGGCGTCCTTCAAACGTCCTGGATAGGGCACTCTGGTAGCAATGAGTGGGCCTGCTACCTTCTCTTTACCTTTATCAGCACGTGACATCTTCACAGCAGGGGAAGATGACACGGTAGTGGGATTAAATATTAAAATGGAAGCTCTGCTGGTTCTGGCACTCGATCGAGCAGTTTCTTCACTCGATCGAGTGGTTTTGTCATGAGAATCACTCGATCGAGGCATTTGAACTTCTCGATCGAGTTCTTGAATTTCAGGTTCTCTCGATCGAGTCCCAGAATCACTCGATCGAGTTGTTTATTCTGCCAAAGTGTTCGATCGAGAGGAATAAACTCCTCGATCGAAATCTGTTAATTGGGCACCTCTCGATCGAGTTGGATTTATACTCGATCGATTAATGGGATGGGATATTTCACTCGATCGAACAGAGATTTCATTCGATCGAGTAGCAGGACGGTATTCAGCAGGGATATCGTCCATCAGCTCTTCTAACTCGTCATCCGGGGTATCATCAGCTGTCATAACCTCATCTTCCGGCATTTTTTGCCCATCATATACAAGACCACTTCGGAGATTAATGGCATTGATTGGGTCGCACGAGGGTGGATGATTAATTTCGTGTTGCGCGAGTGTTAATTGCACAACTTGCTCTCTTAGCTCCACAATAGCGGTATTATCCTTGTTGCATTTCTCCCCAAGCTGTTGTGTTAAGTTCAATACCAAGGATTTCAGTTCGGCTAACTCCCCATTTGTAGAGGGGGAATCCGGTTGCGGCTGATGCGTGTCATTTATATGATGTTTTACACCCTATTTTACACGCATTTCAGAGCTCAATTATGTAGTTTATGCTACTATTTTCCCTATTTCCGTCTACTTTCGTGTTTTTGTATAATATTGCAGAAATGTGAAAAATCCAGCGGAAAATGAGCTGAATCCGTTCCCGAGTGTTTAGCATAGGATTTGACATGAAGTATTGACTCGAGGAATGAGCTTGGTGCGCGTTTCAAGGCCTAAAGATAGCAAAAGCATGGGTGCGTACGAGTTTTACAAGCAAAGAAGCACTTCACGATATTGCAGCCTGCTTCAGATGGCTATATCTAGGTTTCTAGACCTGATAATCGAGTGATTCTAATTGGATGTGAAAGCTTATCCTCTTAGCTTTCCAACGCTGTGCAGAACGCCTGATTTGACCAAGTAACGAAGAAATGGCAGCTGTTTTAAGATCGGTGCGCGCCGCAGGAATTGTCAGAATGCATTACTGTACAGCGCCTGTGGTCGATCGACTGGTTCTAGTGGTCGATCGACCACCCCACGAGCTGATGCGCAAATTAAAAGACGAGGAAGCCCATTGTAATTAGGTTTAGGAATAAGGGTTTTACGTGACATTCCTATATAACGTAACCCCTTCCTATTCATTAATCATCATTCATTAGCTTAGTTTAATTCAGTTCCTAAAATACAGTAGCTATTTTCGTAGTTTAGAATTCGAAAATAAAGTTCGCATCTTACTTTCGGATTCACGGCTTGTTCCTTTGCTTTGGTAATTCTAGACCCTTAATTTCCGTATTGTTGTATTCGTTTCATCAGAATTAGTTCTTGCTAGTTTAGAATCCCTAAGCCCTAATTTCTCTTTTATGCGGTTTTACTGTTTATTCAATTTAATTATGAATTCCATTATTCGCAACTTTAATTTTGTTTTCCTTATAAATACCATTATGAATAGCTAAATACCCCGTGCTAGGATGTAGGGGAACTATAGCGTAGATGGCATTAGAATAGGTGACCCCGAATTAGGGCTTGGCGATCGACTGGCTTAACTAGTCGATCGACGGAGCCGGTTAGTCGATCGTTTGGTGTAGCTGGTCGATCGACCGAGTTCGTGTCTGATTTGCATCGTCTGAATCGTTAAGTGCAATATTTAACAATGAGACCGAGAGGAGACTTGTTAGATGCTTAGTTTTGACCAACCCGTAGATCGAAAGATAGGGAAGGGCATTAATTAACAAGTTGAGACGACTAAATTGCTGAGATCGAGAGATAAGTAATTTGGGCTTTTGGAATCACTTTTCAGGGCGAGAGCTAGTATTAGTGAGACTTAGGGACTGGTAGCATAGGCCGAAAGGAGCTACTAGTTAACTTGGACAGAGAGGACTTGTTTTACCCATCCTACACGACTGTATTTCGGACTTACCTAGGATTATGTGCCATCGCAGCTATAGTGAACCGACCGTCTTAGCATTTCTTTTATCATTGTTTACATCTTTTGCAACTTTTATTTATTTATTTAGTTTATGTTATTAGTTTTAGAATTAATTCACATCAAAACCCCCCTCACTGTTACCGATAGACTGAAATATAAAGCAACTATTATCTCCCTACCTCCCTGCGGATCGACCCTTACTACCACTTGCTAGTTGTAGTTTGGTTTTATAAATATTATTTTTGGTGCACACAACGACAGGCATCAAATTTTGGCGCCGTTGCCGGGGAGGCAGCGCTAGTTTTAGTTGTTTTTTATTTTAGTCTGTGTTTCACCTCAAGGGAAGACTGAGTACCTTGAGGCAGTTCTTACCATTTCCTCTAGTGTTGTTTTGTTAGGTCCTATCTATAGTACTTCAGAAGGGTCCACCCATGTCCCATTCTCAGGAGCAACAGGTGCCGTTTTGTGGGAGATGCGGCGGAGCAGGACACATAGCTGATGCATGCAGGAGCCCTAATGAGAATATGTTTGCTTTTCATCGATTTAAGTACGACAATGCGTATAATTACGCTCCTACTTCACCGCATCAACCATATGTGCCTCTTATGTAGCCCCACCACCATCCACTCCGTCACAGCAAGATTCGAATAATGAAGTTGCAGAATTGACGAGTCTAGTGCAGCTGCTTATGGTGGAGGTACAGAAAAGTAATGCGGTAAATGAGGTCTCAATCACGGAGCTGAAATCTCAATTTGCTACATTAGATAAGAATGTAGCTGAGATACCGAGTCAATTTCACTCTCTGAATCAGCGTATTGAGACCGTACATGCAATGACGCTGAGGAGCGGGTCTACTCTTGATGGACCGAGAAAGTCTTTGAAATAGGGAAGAAGAAAAAGGGCGAGAAAAAGACGATCAGCAGTAATCACGGTCGATCGACCACATCACCCAGTCGATCGACCAGTCCGCGCAACAGTGCAGTTTCTGGTCCTGAGGAAGCCAGTCGATCGACCGACCTCATTGGTCGATCGACTGAAAACGCAGCTGATGATGAGACATTTCGTCCTCCAATGCCAGACAACTTGAGGGATTTCTTGTTTCGGGGTACGACGGCTCCGAACGAGGCAAGATCCAGATGTTGATGGGTCCGTTCCGATTCCAAAGTATGACCCTACGACGGTCAATGGTTCATTCCTGAGACGGGCTGAAGAAGGTTCGAGCTATAACAAGGATAAAGTAGTGGATTTTCAGCCTAAGTCCACCGATGCCGGTATGAGAGACTTAGAGGAGAGGGCTAAGTTACTTTTGCAAGCCCCATATCCAGAGAGGCTGGTACCAACGAAGGATGAGGTATATTTTGAAAAATTTAAAAATGTCATTTATAGTCTTAATGTGCAAGTACCTTTTCTTGAGTTGGTAAATCAAGTTCCCGCTTATATGAAATTCATGAAACAGCTTTTAAATAAGAAGCGGAAACTTGATAGGGTCGAGTCTGTTAATTTAACTGAAGAATCTAGCTCTTATTTGACTCACACTGCTCCACATAAGTTAGCTGACCCGGGTAGCTTTTCAGTCCCTTGTAATATTGGTACCTTCTCAATTGAGAAGGCATTATGTGATTTAGAGGCTAGCATTAGTGTAATGCCTTTGAGTCTTGCTAGGAGATTAGGATTGACTAGATTTGCGGTCACTAATATGACAGTGCAAATGGCTGATCGTTCTGCGGTCCAACCCGTAGGAGTCCTAGAGGATATTCCTGTCCAAATAGGAAAATTCTTCTTCCCAGTTGACTTTGTTGTGTTAGACATACCCGAGGATGCCCATATCCCTATCATTTTGGGTAGACCCTTTCTGCACACTGCTGGTGCAGTTATTGATGTTGGCTCAGGGACACTGACCTTTAAGGTGGGGAAGCAGTCCATTAGTTTTGATACGTGCCTTTTATATAATCTTTTTAGCCTAATTCATGCACGTATTTCTATGCTTTTATCGTAGTTTTATGCTACGAAATGCCCCGAATATGCTACTTTGGGTTATTTTGTCTTATTTGCAGGAATGAACCCAAAAGTAGTGAAATCAAGCCTTTTACCGTCCGTTTAGCATGCATTGGGAGGAAGAGTGAATTTGGAGCCGGAATGAAGCTATTTTGAGATGCGCAAAGAAGAAAGATGGCTAGGCGAGCAAAGGAAGAACTTCGAATTGCTAGTGCCTATTTTGAAGAGCTATATCTCGAGTTCTACAACAGATATTCAGGGGATTCTAATTGGAGATGAAAGTGTGTCCTTTTAGCTTTCCAATGCCACCGGAATCACCCTATTTGCCCAAGTAACGAAGAAATGGAAGCCGTTTGAAGTTCAGTGCGCAAAGCAGGAAACTGTAGCTGGAAAGTACTCGATCGAGTAGAATTTTGCTCGATCGAGTCCTTTTTCTACTCGATCGACTAGTTGCACCTATTGAGTTACTCGATCGAGTGGTTTAAGCTTGAGTTGCTCGATCGAGTGGTTTTAAATCACTCGATCGAGTGGATTTTGCTATGGGCTGGGCTTTTTACTTAATTTCCGTCATTAGGTTTAACTATACTCCTATTTTCTTATAAATAGGAGTTAGGATGTGAGTATTTGGGGGCTTCTCCTCTCTAATTATCTCCTAAACACTGTTACTTTTGTTCTTCCCTATTTCCGGATTTATTTCAGTAACATTTCTCTTCCCTTTTATTCTTCCTTGTTCCTTTATTGCTTTTATTGTTTCTTTATTATTTAGTTATCATGTCTTATGTTATTAGATTAGCAATTGCTAGTGTAGTATCCCGAGCCATGCGTAGCTAATTCCTTAGTATGTTAGGATTAGGAAAGCCGTGGTAGCATGTTTTAATTGACTTGAATAGATTAGTCTTGCGATAAGAATTGTATTAGGCAATTTAATTGTTATCAGGTCGAATGAATGCATGCAGGAGACCAATAAATCTAGTTAACCCCGACCTGGATCAAAAGATTGGAAGGGGAGGCTTGCTTAGTTACAATAGGGTATTGTAGTGAAGGCGAAAGCTAAGCTATTTACGCTCTAGGGTGGTTTAAGGACCGAAAGGTGACGACCATAGCTCTTCTTATCAATAGTCTAATCGCCTCAGTATACCCGATAGTATAGCTGCCACGGTGGACCGACTCCTAGCATATTTCCTTTCTCTTTTTGTTAATTTCCTTTACCCCTTTTCTCTTGCCTTTAGCTTCAGTAGTTTAGTTAGTCCAATTCAATCAAACCCCCAGCATTGTGACATTAGACAGATAAATAGACAAGTAGATAGTAAACCGCCTCCCTTTGGAGATCGACCCTACTTACCGCTGACTTCTGTTAGTAGTACTTAGGTATTTATTTTTGGTACGAAACGACAGTATCAAATTTTGGCGCCGTTGCCGGGGAGGCAATCTATTTATTTATTTATTTAATTTTATCTGTTTGAAGCCTCAGGGGATTTTTCCCTTGAGGCCGTTTTAATCTTTTGTTTAGTGCTGTTTTGATATGCCTTATAGGTACTACCTGGATAGTTCTAGGTGAAAGACCGTCAAAGGGAAGGCTTGAGTACCTTTGACCCATCACCAATGTCCTATTATATGGAACAGCCGGTGATTTACTGCGGGAGATGTGGTGCGGCTGGGCATAATGCAGTCCTTTGTTTGGCAGAGAATGACGAAGTTTACGCGTTCAGGCAGCGTAGTCGAGTTAGTCAAGCAGCTATAGTTGTGCCACCACATCCACCCCATTAATGGCCACCGCAACAAGATCCTCGTGATATACAGAAAAAAGAATTTGCGGAGCTGAATTCTTTAGTGCAGGAATATGATAGACGATTTTTCACGCACATTGACGAAATCAAGTCCGGAATAGCTCAGTTAACAGCTGAGTCGGATGGTAGGCAACCAGAAGAGGTGTACTTGATCAAGAGCGGTTTTTCCCATGAAGAACCCGTGTTGCCCAATGCTGAGAATGATTTATGTATCTCGGATGACGAATTCCTATCGTATTTCCAGAGTTTGTGCGAAGATTTCAACCCTGTCCAGGAAATAGCACTCGATCGAGTGACTTATATTAGTCGATCGAGTGAAATTTCAGAAGAATCAGTCGATCGAGCAGTTCAAATCACTCGATCGAGTGAAAATCAAGAGGAAAGTGCTCGATCGAGTAATAACTCTACTCGATCGAGTGAGTTGGCCATTGGGAGCTTTGATTCGTCATATGGGTTTGATTTAGATGACGATTTTGACGATGATAATGGTTACGGTGAATCCCCCTTATTCAAAGCCGAGTTAGATGCACTTGAGGCTGAGATTTAGGGGACGAATTCCACTGAGGGCGACGAAAGTACAGCTGAGTCGGTATTTGCTCCTAGCACGGATGAGGTATTACATTCTTTTGTCAGTGATTCCATTGTTGAGAGCAACCTACCTGAGGTAATTAGCGGTAATTTTATTATTGTTAATTTTCAAAGTAAGCTACCTCATTTGACTCGCGCTATTTCTTTTAATGCTATACCCCCTCCTATGTGGACGAATAAATTAACGAATTTTCACCGTACATGTCATCTCAAAATTGCTAATCTGAATCGGGACCCTAATATATCGTCTATTGCTCCCGCGCTCCTTTATTTTGTGGATAAATTTAGGAGCTCACATAGGAAATTTGTTAGACTTAAACGGTTGTTTAATCTTATTTCTTATTTTTGTATTCCACTCGGTGCTACTTTATGTTTTGTGTAGCACATGCGCAGATGTACGATCCGATCTTTGCGCGCTTTGAGCTGTTTTTATTGTAGCGATTATAGAGGCTCAAGAAAAAGGAGGTCGAGCTGGGACCGATGAAGCTAGCACTACCGGGAGGCAACCCGGAGATTTTATTTTGCTTTTTATTTAATTTCAGTTGTAATAAATGGTTTTTATACCATAGACTTTATCAGTTTGCTTGTCTAGTTAGTTTACGGGCTGTTTTTATTGCGTTTTGCAGGTAACACGCTGAGAAGTACTCGATCGAGTAGTTTTTCTACTCGATCGAGCACTTTTGCTGATGAATTCACTAGATCGAGTGAAATATTTACTCGATCGACTACCTGCAAAAGAAGAACTGCTCGATCGACCACAACACCATTCGATCGAGCAGTTTTGAATCCCCATTTCACTCGATCCACTACTGTTCAACTGCCATCGAGTGTTTTTGACTTGGATTAGCTTATTGAGACGGTTTTCCGGGCCTTTAGCAACCTCCCATGTTCATCGTCGGTTTGGGGAGGTCCCTTTATTCGTGCATTTTGTGAGTTTTTCCGCTTTTACTCTCTTTCTCCTTCAGTTTGCATTTCCTTTCCATGTTTTGGTACAATGGGGGCATTGTACGGTTTGGTTTGGGGAGGTTATACATCCATATCTGTGTCTGCATTTTGTTTTCATGGCATTTCAGTTATCACGTTTAATTTATGTTTGCATTGTTGTTTATTTTTGTTAAAAATTCAAAAATTCCATAAAAATTGAAAAATTTTCAAAAATTCAAAAAATTTTACGTTTATTTTTGCATATAGGTTGAGTCGGTACGGTAGATTTCAATGATGAAATTGCACTATACCTGTCTTTTTGCTTAAGCCTTGCAATAAACTGTTATCTTTTAGCTTTGTCTTATTGCATAATCTACGAGTTTATGTTAAAATTTAGCTGAACTTATAGACTTGACCTGAGATTTTGGCAACCTACTTATAATTTCTAAGATTTAGAGTCTTATAAACTGGTGTCATTTGTGACCAGTTTCATGTAGGATTGTGAGTAGTTACTCCTTGCATAGCATGTTCATCAATTTGCACATATATGAAATTCAATTGCTTTTCGCCTACATACATTCGGGTTAGTGGTTGGTGTCACATGCAGGGAGGTGCTTACAATTTCCCTTTCTTTCATTTTTACCCATTTAACTCCACATTAGCCAAATTTGCCTGTTGACCCTTAACTACATTCCAAATTTAGCCTGCCTTGTCAAGCTAGTTTAGATTGTTTTTGCGGTATATTGTCTATTGTATCAAGTTTGGCTTATATCTATTGTTTTGGAGTTGGTATTTATGAAGAAAAGGAGGAAAATAGAAAAAAAAAAGGTTGATGAAAAAGACGTGAAAAAGAAATGAAAAAAAAAAGAAAAGAAAAAAAACAAGAAAGAAATCGAAAAAAAAAAGTCATAAAAAGAAGAAAACCAAGAAAAAGAAGAAAAAAAAAGAAGTTGTTTGATATGAGACGGTTTCACTCCTATGCTTTATTTATATCATTTGAGGAGTATTTTCAGATCGGTTTGGTGAGTTTTGTGCCAAATGAAGAGCATGTGCTAATTTCATAATTGAGTTGGAAATGGATATGTTTCATATGGTTTTGTTTAGATACTAGCTTGATCACCTATACCTCCACATTCCCATAAATGTTTTGCCTTTTCTTACCCATTGCCTCACTTTACCATATTTTTGTAATCCCTCGGCTGTGACAGGACCTTGTTTGGTTGGAATGTGTGAACGGTAGCTAGAATTGTCTATCATATTAGTTGCATGCATGTTTATGTGCGTCGTAGTCTAGGTGAGCGACTATTCCTCTTTCTCTCCTTTACATATATATGTTCACCCTTTGCTTCATGAGGGAAGAGTGACCCGCGAGAGTCCATTGTTAAAGGTCTTGCAAGGTCGACGGTTCAGCTTTATTATAAACATCTTATAACTCGTTTGCATTTGACTGTTAGCTATAAGTGTTAGTTTGCTTGCATTAAATTGGCTTAAGTGGGCATTTGTAGCTAGCTCTGAGTTATCTTTTCCGTTCCATTAGTTTGCATTTAGTTTACTCGAGGACAAGTAAAGGTTTGGTTTGGGGAGATTTGATACGTGCATTTTATATAGTCTTTTTAGCCTAATTCATGCACGTATTCCTATGCTTTTATCGTAGTTTTATGCTACGAAATGCCCCGAATATGCTACTTTGGGTTATTTTGTCTTATTTGCAGGAATGAACCCAAAAGTAATGAAATAAAGCCTTTTACCGTCCGTTTAGCATGCAGTGGGAGAAAGAGTGAATTTGGAGCGGGAATGAAGCTATTTTGAGATGCGCAAAGAAGAAAGATGGCTAGGCGAGCAAAGGAAGAACTTCAAATTGCTAGTGCCTACTTTGAAGAGCTATATCTCGAGTTCTACAACAGATATTCAAGTGATTCCAATTGGAGATGAAAGTTTGTCCTTTTAGTTTCCAATGCCACCGTAATCACCCTTTTTGCCCAAGTAACAAAGAAATGGCAGCCGTTTGAAGTTCAGTGCGCAAAGCAGGAAACTGTCGCTGGAAAGTACTCGATCGAGTAGAATTTTGCTCGATCGAGTCCTTTTTCTACTCGATCGACTAGTTGCACCTATTGAGTTACTCGATCGAGTGGTTTAAGCTTCAGTTGCTCGATCGAGTGGTTTTAAATCACTCGATCGAGTGGATTTTGCTATGGGCTGGGCTTTTTACTTAATTTCCGTCATTAGGTTTAACTATACTCCTATTTTCTTATAAATAGGAGTTAGGACGTGAGTATTTGGGGGCTTCTCCTCTCTAATTATCTCCTAAACACTGTTACTTTTGTTCTTCCCTATTTCCGGATTTATTTCAGTAACATTTCTCTTCCCTTTTATTCTTCCTTGTTCCTTTATTGCTTTTATTGTTTCTTTATTATTTAGTTATCATGTCTTATGTTATTAGATTAGCAATTGCTAGTGTAGTATCCCGAGCAATGCGTAGCTAATTCCTTAGTATGTTAGGATTAGGGAAGCCGTGGTAGCATGTTTTAATTGACTTGAATAGATTAGTCTTGCGATAAGAATTGTATTAGGCAATTTAATTGTTATCAGGTCGAATGAATGCATGCAGGAGACCAATAAATCTAGTTAACCCCGACCTGGATCGAAAGATTGGAAGGGGAGGCTTGCTTAGTTATAATAGGGTATTGTAGTGAGGGCGAAAGCTAAGCTATTTACGCTCTAGGGCGGTTTAAGGACCGAAAGGTGACGACCATAGCTCTTCTTATCAATAGTCTAATCGCCTCAGTATACCCGATAGTATAGCTGCCACGGTTGACCGACTCCTAGCATATTTCCTTTCTGTTTTTGTTAATTTCCTTTACCCCTTTTCTCTTGCCTTTAGCTTCAGTAGTTTAGTTAGTCCAATTCAATCAAACCCCCAGCATTGTGACATTAGACAGATAAATAGACAAGTAGATAGTAAACCGCCTCCCTGTGGAGATCGACCCTACTTACCGCTGACTTCTGTTAGTAGTACTTAGGTATTTATTTTTGGTACGAAACGACAGTATCAAGTTTTGCCCAGACTTATAGGAAGAAAGATGCTATGTGTCCTGTGACTTGTAATGCGATTTCTACTCGTAAGTCTTATGTTGTAATTACTGACACTCCTCCTTCATTACCTGTGCCTATTCCTGTTATGACACCTCCGCCCCAGATTGGAAGCAAATTGGAGGAAGATTTTTCTGTTTTGACTGTTGCAGGAACTGGTTTGGGGAAGAAAGAACCGCGGATCGCTCCAGCTGTGAAGGAACCCATTGTTCAGAGAGGCGGTTTGGGATGTCTGAGCTATGCAACTGACGAGGAGCCAGATGAGGAGCCCAAGAAGAAGGAGCCAGTAAAAATTTCGGAGTCGGATCTTGAGTGTGAGGAGCTAGAAGATGATGGCCATGCTTGGGAAGATGCTAGAGATGATCCATTGAGTATCCCAGTCGGAGTAGAGTGGAGTCTAGCTTCTGAGATGAGCACTGCGGAAGCTACTTCATGTAGACAGAAGCCTTGGTCGGAGATTTTCCGCAGTTTCCGTTGATCTATGCGTTTCATAGACCTTTTAAAGACTATTTTATTGCTTTTAGACTATTTATCGTTTTTCGTGTGCGCGAGACTTCGCTTTAATAAGTTTGCTTAGGATTTATTTAGGCTTTAGACTGTTACTTTGGGTTTTGCGCAATTTTGGGCGCGTTATTATGTGTATTTGCAGATTCATAGGCCATATTAGCTCAATTTATTGAGCAAATTCGAAGACAACAGAAACTTACAGCAGTTATCTCAGTCGATCGACTGGACTGTGTGGTCGATCGACTGACCGCTACAGTTCCAAGAGCTTCTGTTCCTGTCACCCTGGTCGATCGACTGGGTAAGGTGGTTGATCGACCGATACCCGCTGCTGTACCTGTTCACGACCATTCCCCTGCTGTGTTTGGTCGATTTGCGGAGTTGAGGGAGTCTTTTCTCCACTTAATTCTCCGATTCATTTCTGTTTTCTTCCGTTTTCTTATTTTACACATAAATTTTGCGTTTATTAAGTTGCTTTCTCGGAATTACGCGCGGTACTTTTGTTTCTTTTCAGGTACCTATGGTAGCACTGCTGGCTACTGAAACCTCCTAGTTCACGCTGGTTTGGGGAGGTTTCCTTCTGCTGCGCTTAAAGTCTTGTGAGTTTCCGAGTTTAACTTCATGTCTTGTTTAGTTATAATAACGCAAATTCCCGTTTCCCTTTTATTTCATTACATGATTTTGCACAATGGGGACATTGTGTGATTTGGTTTGGGGAAGGGTTTTGCATTGCATTCACATGTTTTATTGCATTTCAGCTTGCATTGTTTATTTCATTTCTCTTATATATACAAAATACCAAAAAAATTTGAAAATTTCAAAAAATGCATGTTTATTTTAGCATATAGGTTGAGTCGGAACGGTAGTATTTCAATGATGAATTGCATTTTCAGCTGTTTTTGCTTAAGCCGTGCTTAATTAACATGTTATTAGTAGAATCATTTGCATAGTCTACGAGTTTTCGTTAATTTATTCGCTGAATCTTGAGACTTGACTTAGATTTTTGGCAAACTACATTATATTCTGAGTTTTAGAGCCTTATAACTGGTGTCATTCATGACCAGTTTATCTAGGATTGTGAGTAGTACTCCTTATGAGACATGTTACATTAATATGCATAAATATGAACTTAATCTGCTTAATACCTTTATGCATTCGGGTTCGTGGTTAGTTGACACATGTGGAAGAGGTCGGCCCTTATTCATTTTGCCCATAAGCTCCACACTGCCAAAAATTGCCTTTTTGTCCCGTTACTACATCCTACATTTAGCCTCCCCTTGTCAAGCTAGGAGATTATGTTCTCGGGATTGTTATTTTGTTTTTGGTGGCTAATGCTCATTTTGAGATGATGTTGGGAAGATGAAAAGAAAAGAAAAAAAAAGAAAAAAAAAAAGGACAAGAAAAAAGAGAGTTCGAAAAAAAAGAAGCCAGTCGATCGACGGAACCAAGTGGTCGATCGACTGAGTACATCAAAGAGAAAAAAAAAGAGAATTCGAAAAATCACATGTTGCAATTATTATGAGTTGGTGATTTTGTACTCCCATGTATTATTTCTAATTGTTGGGGAGTTGACTTGTTGTTGGGTTGTGAGTTTAGTGCTAGTTATAGCACCGTTTCATCGATTTAATTTTGAGTAAGGAAGTGGATGTTGTCATATGGTTTTGTTTAGGTACTAGCTCGATCACCTATACCTCCACATTCCCATAAATGTTTTGCCTCTTCTTACCCATTACCTCACATATCCATATTTACCTCGGTATGTGTCATGGTCATTTGTTTGGTTGGAATGCATATGTACGGTTGTAGAGATTATTTTCATATTAGACTGCAGTCATGTTCTTATAGGTCGTAGTTAGGTGAGAGTCATTACAAAATTACTTCTTTCTATCTTTTACATATATTCACCTGTGCTTATGTGTGATATGAGTGACCCGTGAGAGTCCATAATGTTAAGTCTCTATAGTTGACAGTTCAGCAATTTTTAACGACTATATAACTCGTTTGCATGATTCATATTGCTAATTGATTGTTAGTTGTTGCATTAAACTGGTTTAGGCTTTACAGTTGCATTTCGCTCTGAGATTGAACTCGTTCCATTAGGTTTTAGGATCGAGTCTAGTTCTTGCTTGGGGACAAGCAAGGGTTTGGTTTGGGGAAGTTTGATGCGTGTCATTTATATGATGTTTTACACTCTATTTTACACGCATTTCAAAGCTCACTTATGTAGTTTATGCTACTATTTTCCCTATTTCCGTCTACTTTCGTGTTTTTGTATAATATTGCAGAAATGTGAAGAATCCAGCGGAAAATGAGCTGAATCCGTACCCGAGTGTTTAGCATAGGATTTGACATGAATTATTGACTCGAGGAATGAGCTTGGTGCGCGTTTCAAGGCCTAAAGATAGCAAAAGCATGGGTGCGTACGAGTTTTACAAGCAAAGAAGCACTTCACGATATTGCAGCCTGCTTCAGATGGCTATATCTCTGGTTCTAGACCTGATAATCGAGAGATTCCTATTGGAGGTGAAAGCTTATCCTCTTATCTTTCCAACTCCGTGTAGAATGCCTGATTTGACCAAGTAACGAAGAAATGGCAGCTGTTTTAAGATCGGTGCGCGCTGCAGGAATTGTCAGAATGCATTACTGTACAGCGCCTGTGGTCGATCGACTGGTTCTAGTGGTCGATCGACCACCCCACGAGCTGATGCGCAAATTAAAAGACGAGGAAGCCCATTGTAATTAGGTTTCAGAATAAGGGTTTTACGTGACATTCCTATATAACATAACCCCTTCCTATTCATTAATCATCATTCATTAGCTTAGTTTAATTCAGTTCCTAAAATACAGTAGCTATTTTCGTAGTTTAGAATTCTCAATAAAGTTCGCATCTTACTTTCGGATTCACGGCTTGTTCCTTTGCTTCGGTAATTCTAGACCCTTAATTTCCGTATTGTTGTATTCGTTTCATCAGAATTAGTTCTTGCTAGTTTAGAATCCCTAAGCCCTAATTTCTCTTTTATGCGGTTTTACTGTTTATTCAATTTAATTATGAATTCCATTATTCGCAACTTTAATTTTGTTTTCGTTATTAATACCATTATGAATAGCTAAATACCCCGTGCTAGGATGTAGGGGAACTATAGCGTAGATGGCATTAGAATAGGTGACCCCGAATTAGGGCTTGGTCGATCGACTGGCTTAACTAGTCGATCGACGGAGCCGGTTAGTCGATCGACTGGGGTAGCTGGTCGATCGACCGACTTCGTGTCTGATTTGCATCTTCTGAATCGTTATGTGCAATATTTAACAATGAGACCGAGAGGAGACTTGTTAGATGCTTAGTTTTGACCAACCCGTAGATCGAAAGATAGGGAAGGGCATTAATTAACGAGTTGAGACGACTAAATTGATGAGATCGAGAGATAAGTAATTTAGGCTTTAGGAATCACTTTTCAGGGCGAGAGCTAGTATTAGTGAGACTTAGGGACTGGTAGCATAGGTCGAAAGGAACTACTAGTTAACTTGGACCGAGAAGACTTGTTTTACCCATCCTACACGACTGTATTTCGGACTTACCTAGGATTATGTGCCATCGCAGCTATAGTAAACCGACCATCTTAGCATTTCTTTTATCATTGTTTACATCTTTTGCAACTTTTATTTATTTATTTAGTTTATGTTATTAGTTTTAGAATTAATTCACATCAAAACCCCCCTCACTGTTACCGATAGACTGAAATATAAAGCAACTATTATCTCCCTACCTCCCTGCGGATCGACCCTTACTACCACTTGCTAGTTGTAGTTTGGTTTTATAAATATTATTTTTGGTGCACACAATGACAGGCATCAGCGGCG
Source organism: Silene latifolia (assembly GCF_048544455.1). Lineage (NCBI taxonomy): Eukaryota > Viridiplantae > Streptophyta > Magnoliopsida > Caryophyllales > Caryophyllaceae > Silene > Silene latifolia. Next base: position 57,662,018 of record NC_133536.1, read on the forward strand.
TTGGTGTAGAAGGAATAGAAGCACTCGTTGAGGTCAAGTCTTCATATAATTTGGAAAAAGGAACTCCTTGCTTGATTTTTTGATGAGCAAGGACACGCTCTACATTTGTCATACAACTAATAGGGTCATGCCCCTCCATGCCGCATCTACCACATATTGTCTCGTGCTCAGTAATAGCACAAACTTGTGCATGCTCACCCGTAGTCTATATAATCTCCGGACTACCTAGACTTCCGCTAGGATTCTCCACCTCAGCTACTACCAATTCGTTTACATTCCTACCTCCTCGGGGATTTCCATACTCAGCAACATGGATGGCCATTTCCTCAATAAGATGCCACCCATGACTATCCTCTACGTTCTTCTGAAATCTCCCTTTGGCTGCATTATCAAGAACAGTCCTCTGATCTGGATACAACCCATTGTAGAATTAGGTACATAAGAACCAGCGCTTGAAACCATGACGAGGCACAGAACGGACGAGCTTCTTGAACCTAGTCCAAGCCCCGTTCAAGTCTTCAGTAGGTAGTTGCTCAAATGCAGTAATTTGAGCTCTCAACGCATTAGTGCGCTGTGGTGGAAAATATCGCCTGTAAAAGGCAAGGCAAGGGAATTCCAGTCGGTTACACCAGCAGTTTCCCTGTCTAAATCTCTCAACCATTCCCGGGCATCATCAGTCAAAGAGAAGGGAAAAAGGACTCCCTTCACTCTATCTTGTGTCACCCGAGCACCAAAAGGAATGGTGGAACAGTATTCTGTAAATAATTCTATATGCTTGAACGGATCTTCTCCAAGTACCCCCCTGAAGAGATTTCTCTCGACCAGTTGTATGTAAAAGGGGTGGATTCCAAAGGTCCCCGAATCAGTAGTGGGTAATAGGAAACCTTTTGGAAGGGAATCCACTGTAGGTTATGAATGACTGGCTATATTCGGCATCCTAGCAGATAGAATTTACAGTGAACCAGGTACGACAATGTTCTCTACTAGAACGGGTATCCTGCAAAACTTATTAAGAACTAACAACAAATATGAGATCTATCTCAAGGAATAAAATCCTTGAGATGAGAGACAAACTTAATACAAGCAACAAAATTACGCCGCCTCCCCGGCAACGGCGCCAAAATTTGATACCGTCGTCAGGTACCAAAAATAAATACCTAAATACAACTAACAGAAGTTAGCATCAAGCAGGGTCGATGTCCACAGGGAGATGGGAAAATGTCAGCCTTGATTAAGTCCGTCTAGGTAACAGTTCTGGGGGTTTTAATTGTTTATTCTAATCTAAAAAGAAATCAAGAAAGAGAAGAAAAGCAAAGGAGTTTAGATTAAGCAAACAGATAGAAAACAGCTAAGACAGTCGGTTCACCATGATTCTTCAGTCATGCAATCTAGGTCTCGGGTCCATGCAAATATGGTCTACGGGGCAGTGAATATCTCCTTCCGGTCACAATTCGCCCTAAAGCACAGATAGCTTAGCTTCCTCCCTCACTACGTGCCCTAATGTTCGCTACAGGTCTCACCCTTTCCAATCTTCCGATCTAGGTCAAGGTTTACTGCGATTTAATGACTAATTGTGTCGACTCAATTAGGCAGAAACAATTAAATGTAATGATTAACAACATAAACTAAACTAGCATCAAACCTAATGATTTGATTTACAAGTCCCTTAAAATCATGGCTCCCCTATGTCTTAGTAAGGGGAATTAGCTATGCATAATTATCGGAGTAGAAACAATCATACATAAACAAGAAGGATTAAACATGGTAATAAGAGATTAATGATAACAAATGCAAATAAGAGAGAAAGAAAGAATTAAAGAGAAGTAAAAGACTAAGATTAAAATTAAAGGAAGAGATACCGATTACAAGTTTCGATCCAAGCAATAGTTCTAAAGTAAGTGTATGAGAGAGTAGGGAGGAAGAGAGAGTATCATAGTCTAAGAGATGATGAAGAAGAAGTAACACGTCCTCCTTAACCTAATTTTAAAACTAATTACAAAGCCCAACACGAAATAACGCAAAAACACACGTACAAGGTGAAACCTCTCGATCGAGTGGAATGAAACCACTCGATCGAGGACATAACCAGCAATTCCTCTCGATTGAATAGAAAAACCATTCGATCGAGTACTTCTTGTTTCAGCCCCATCGATCGAGCCTCATAACAACTCGATCGAGTGAATCTTCAATAGATAAAGCGACTAAAAAGTGGTCGATCGAGCTATATTAGCACGTAGGACACCTTGACACCTTCTGAGATCAGCTCACGCATCTTTTAATTGATATATTCCAAGCTCCGATTCCTTATTCTCCACATAAGCATGCAAATGAGACAAACTTAGGCTCGGTTTATCTTCTTTCTGGTCCGTACCTACAATTTACACAAAACAAACCAAAGTAGACTATTCGGAGGTATTTGTAGCTAGATGATACATAAATAGTACAGAAAGGCGTTTAAAAATGAGGTAAAAACCTTATATAAAATACATGCATCAATAGGGCGAGGTTGTGGTTGGCTCCGAAGGGAGGGATATCCTCATCAGAGAAGATGACCGGGTTGTTCAGGTCGAGGACATCCCTTATCATGTGTGCAACCACTTCCTCAAGAGAGGAGGTAGATGGCACAGTCAGTTTTCCCAACGCTTGTAGTAGAGCTTGCCGATGCTCGAGGGATGTAGCAATCAGTTGCCAAATTAAAATTTTGGCTTTTGCTTTTTGCAGTTGTTTGAGGATCGAATTCTCGGGAGCCTTTGGTTGAGTGTCTACGTCTGGGACAACTTGGTCATTCGTCGTTGGAACGACTGTTGAATTGTTCGGGTTTTGATAGAGGCGTCCGGACCGGGTAAGATGACCGATCTCTTTTGCCTGTTTCTCTTTTCCCGGGACCACATAAACGTCCTCAACGCCATCTCTTCAGATACCATTGACTTCGGGATCTCGAGGGTACCTTGGAGGGGTTTTCCTCGGTGGGCAATTTTTGTGAGGGAATTTTTTTTGAGGGAAATTTTTGTGAGGGTAATTTTTGTGGCGTTGATTATTGTGAGGGTGATTATTGTGGGGTGCGTGTCAGATTGGTCGCGGGAGCAATCCTTCCTGGTGAGGGTAGTTTTGGGTGCTTGGGGGACCCTCCCTCGGGCGCGGTGTTGGAGGATTGAAAATCAATCGTCGGTAGGAATCGTCAGGTCGAGTAATCATTTCGAAGAGACTGGCTATAGCCTCCTTAACCTGTTGGAACATAGCGAGCATAGTTGTGGCGCTGAATACGAATACCCCGTCCGAGGCATCCTTCTGTAGGTCATTCACCTAGTCATCAATTGGTAAGATGAGATGTGAGCAGTCCAAAGTTGGCTCGTCATCAGAGATAACATGGATTCCCAAACGGTTCGTTTTGTTGTTTTGTTTAGTTGGTGGAGGTAAAGGTAATTCCCCTCTCTCGATCATGTCCTGAATGATGTGTTTGAGCTTAAAACAGGTTTCTGTGTCATGACCTTTCCCTTGGTGGTACTGGCAACAGGCATTAGGGTTCCAAAAAGGGATTTCATAGCATCAGACGGATTCGGAGTGGGTCCGATTGGTTTTAATTTCCCTTGGTCCATGAGCCTTTTTAGGGCGCTTGCATAAGTTGAACCTAGGTTGCTGAACACTCTTTGAGGGCGCTCAGCTCTTTTTACGGTTGGTTCAAGGAGGTTGACCTCGTCAGTTTTGTTTGTTTGACCATAAGGGCGAGATCCGGTTGATGTAGATCCCTGGTAGCCTCTACCGGTGGTTATGGCTAGGACACCCTTTCGAAGGTCGTCTTCAATGCGGGTTCCAAGGATTTGCAGATCCTGGAATGTCTTGATGTTTTGGTATCTCAGTAAGTTGGCGTATACCGGGCGGAGATTGTTGACAAATTTTTCCACCGAAGTTGACTCGCTTGGCTTGCTGACCAATTGAGTGCTTGCCCTCCTCCAACGGGTTAGGAATTCCGTGAATCCCTCCTTATCATTTTGAGTGAGGACCTCAAGAGTACGGGTGTTGGCTTGAATCTCGACATTGTCGGCATATTGCTTAGCAAATTCAACTGCAACCTCATCCCAGGTAGTGAGGTTCTTCGGGTCAAGGGAGTAGTACCATTGGCGAGGGATCGGTTCCAGGGATGATGGGAAGATCCGGGTGAAGATTTCTTGTTTGACCCCCTTTATGGCCATGTAGTCTTTGAAGGCTCGAATGTGATTGAGTAGCTCCTCCACTCCCTTGAATTTAGGCACATCAGTCAATGTAAAGTTGTCGGGTAGTTGATCCACAACGAGTTCAAATCTCTGATTGTTCTCAAGGTGGATATTGTTACCCCGGGCTAGGAGTTGTTCTTCCAAGAGTTTGAGTCTTTTCTCAGTTTCAGTCAAAGGCGGAGTGTTGTGTTCTCCAGTTTCCTTGTTTTCCAGGGTCTCGACACGGTCCAGGGTGACCTTAAGAGCAGTTAGTAGGCTGGCTAGCTAAGCAGTTGTAACATCTCTGTTGTCATTATTGTTGGACGAAGCTGAAGACAAGGCCATGGTTCTGAGGCATAAAACGACTCACATTATAACTCAACTCGACACGGTTTAAAGATTGAACGCAGACAACACAAAGGACGGAACAAAGATCAGATTCAACAAGACGAGGATGATCGTGCGTGGTACCTCGGTGCTGACTCGATTTATAACGTGACGATGTTGACCGGACTTTGACTTGCATCCAATGTAGTGGCGTGAAGCTGTTAGACAAGTCTCGTGGTGAGACGACTCATAAGTGAATACCCATAAGTACGTTTGCTCTGACTCGACAGACACGAGGCGGAATTGGAATGGTGGACTGGAGTTTTCGAAAATAGAGATTTTCAAAAAGATTCGTTTGTCGCTTTATGGACGGTTTCCGAAGAATAGGGATCTCTGCAAGTCGGTCGGTTAAAAGGTCGTCTTAAGTTTGTTTGCAAAAGACGGTTTGAGTTTGAGTCGGCTCGAAAAACAATGTACTATTTCCGGAGACGGTTTTTGAAATTCAAAATTGTATGTTTTGAAAATCGAAGTTTGAAATGTTTGAAAAGGTCTTGGGGACGGTGAATGGTCCTCGGGATCTTGAAAGTGTCTCGAGAAAAGGGTGTGTGCTTTCCTCGGTTTTTGAAAGAGCCATTGTCGGCGCGAAACGGGTTAAAATCCGTTTCCTGACGCGGCGATTTTAACGGGGTAAAAAGGTGTTTGTAGGAAACCGAGTTTAAAAATCGTCATTACGATGACCTAGAAAGGCGTGTTGAAATGGTTATAGAAAACCGGGTTTGAAAATCGTCATTACGACGGCCTAGAAAGGCGTATTGAAATGGTTATAGAAAACCAGGTTTAAAAATCGTCATTACGACGGCCTAGAAAGGCGTGTTGAAATGCAACGGTCGGCGGACGACCGAGGTTTGAAATGGCCACTATAAAGGCTCAAAAAGGTGTTCTTGAAAGTTTGAAAATGACACGGAAGGACTTATGATCACATAACACATAAGCACTCGCAGTTTCATTATATTATGCATAATGCTGACACGGGTTTTGGCTTAAAGGGTGTGTTACACACCAAGCAATCAAACCCTGATTTTCGAGAGGGATACCATGTTGGAATATGTGTCCTCCGACAATAATGCGATCACAACTGTTGATCATGACGATCACATGTTTAAATCTCATTTTAAAGAATACAATTGGGAAGTAATATTTTTATCGTCAACTGGTCCACACATATCGGTAATGATTGGCTGACTAGAGTTTGACATTACTGTCGTGAGACGGTGGTGACCAGTTGATCCCCTTAGGTCATACCTAAAGGGTAACACTCTTAATTGATGATTTAATTGATCGTATGATAATACGGGTCAATTAAATTACTTAAAATTGACGGACAATTTTGGAAGTAATATTTACGTGTCTCATTGTAATTTGATTAAATAAGATACGGTCTAAGTAATCAAATTGTTTTATTACTTAGATGAAATTATTGTTTAAGAAAACAATTGCATTTGAATGAATAAATTATTATAAATACAAGATGTTGTGATTTATAATTGGTAAAATATTTTGGTACAAGTAATTATGAATTACTAAGTCGATTTTGTATATGACGTATTTTTATTAATGCGTTGATTTTTAATATGTTAAAAATACATAACAATTTTATGTGACATGTGACATGTGAGAAATTGACAAATTGACAAAAATAAAATGGAGTCCATTTTATCTATTATGACCGAAATTTAGCGTGTATTAGGCAAAATATTGTGTTGATTATTTTATATGGAAAACACAATCATTAACCTAAGAAATAGCCATGCAAACCTACTTGTCTTTGTGAAGAGAACCTTGATCATGCATTGGCTATTTCCCCCCCCCCCTACCCGTTTTTTTTTCAAGAGCAAGGCCAAGGGTCTTTTGCTCTATAATTTACCTTATACAGTACATGAGAAACTAGTGTATCATTCATTCTACACATCTAAAATAAGAGTTTTAGAGAGATAAATTCTTCCTCTTTTCTCCCTTTCTCTTAACCGAAATATTGAGAGAGCAAAGAAATTTTTTGGTCAATTTTATACAAAATTAATATTGTTCTAGTAATAATAATATTAATTTTATTAAGTTGTTACTTTGGGTATAAATCCTTGGGAGGGATTCTCTACTTGAATCCTTGTTCATCCACTTAAGGAAGCTCAAGAACAAGTGAGTAGGAGAACTCACTTGTGCCCATAAAATCCGAAATCTTCAATGTAAGATGATGATTTCTTCTTTAATTTTATTATTGTTTGCATGCATAAGATCAACTTTTAATTTTATGACTAAATTAAATCAACACATATATGAATATGTCAAGTAATGAGATATAGATTTCTAACAAGCGGTATCAAGAGCCTTGGTTGTTTGCATGCAAATCGGTTATAGTTTTTCCGAGTTATACGATTAACATATAAAACTTGTAAATTTGTGTTATTATGATATATCACGAAATAATTTATGCATGTTAAAGTTTCTGATCCTAAAATGTATTTAGGATATTTTGGTTAATTTATGGATTTTTATTGTTCATCTTATATAATAATGGCAATAAAAATGTGTTTTTATGATTATAATGTCATTTTCGGACTAAAATTAGCTAAACTTCGAACTTTACAGTGGTTTTGGATTTGTTTTCACATATATTATTTTTAGATGACCTGTAAATTTTCATAATTTTTGGAGTTTTATGCTCGAAATATGGATTTTTCATGATAAAAATCGATTTTAAATGAAAAATAAGTTAATATGAGATAAATTTCGAATCTGGTCATAGAAATTTAGTATGTTTTCACATGCAATTTTACAATATGTGTGTAAAATAATAGGCTATATTGAAGTCTTTATGCATGATTTATGAATTTTTGATGAAAAATAGCATAAATAGTGACTTAATTAGTGAATAATTGCTAAAACATACTTCATGACTAAGGAAAAACGTCACATGTTGCATTTTATTATCTTTTTCAGATCTAAAATTGAAAATTTGATGAATATATTTTTTCCTCATGTTTTATGATTATAATTGATAAATCCAATAAACCACAACATTATTTTTCCCGATAAATTTCGAAATTTTTAACCTATGTTTTTGAACATTATGAGTGTCATGTTACTTTAACAGAATGTTCATAAGTTTAAATTTCAAATTTCAAATTTATTTGAAATTTTTGTGATTTATTTGAAGTTTATAGCATTTTATTGGAATTTTGGGACCTTTAATGAACAATTTTAAGATATATGAGTTAATTATAGTCAAATAGTTAGTGGAGACTAATTTTGAGTCCTAAGTTGGTTAGGGTCCGAATATCGCCATAACTAAAACATGCATTATTCTTTTAATCGAGTTTATCGACCGTGTCAATTACAATTATCGTAGATTCACCGCTTTAGTTCACTTAAAACTTGATAGATAATAAATTGACATGACCTCTCGCTAACATAATCAATTGAGACTTAGCCTTACCAAAAAGTAGAAACCATGAAAACCTATTTCGTGAGGGAGTGCACTCGGCCACACCGGGGTACAAACCTTGTTACGTAGGGGAAGTGGGTGATAAATGTCTATCCACCGAATTCATGTTGATGAGGGTCTCATCGGCCACACCGTGCCCAAGTTAATGTGGGTTTGGATCATGGACACATTTATTCGAAATTTGGATTGAACTCAACAAAAGTTTTTGATAAGGGTTTCATCGGCCACACCGTGCCCAAGTTAATATGAATCTGGGTCTTGGAATCATTTATCTAGTTGGGTAGAGGTCACTAGAAAAATGCAATAAAACTTGTTTAAATTAATATTTTACGAGTATTATTATTATTATGAAAACGACATATGTTTTATTCCTTCTATATTTTGTTTTGTAGACCGCTTCTATTTCTCATAACAAATGGCTACTCCAAACCCAAACGCCACACCTCTCACTAATACTTCATGGATCGTTGTAAACTTGAAAAGAATGGGTCAAATTTCTCCGATTGGGATGCCCAACTCAAATTAGCCGCCCAAGGTGACGACAAGCTTCGTTACCTCACCGAGGCCTCTCCACCCGAACCTAATGCTAGGTCCAGTGCCGCTACTAGGGAAGCATATGAGGCTTACCATAAGGAGTCCGCCGCAATGAAAAATGTATTGATCTTTGCGATGGAGGCGGATCTCAAAAGGAGAGCCTTTAAGATGGGCACCGCTAATGAAATCTACTCCAAGCTTGTGACAATGTTTTCACAAACTCCGCGGATCGTCCAATATGAGGCGGCCGCGGCATTCTTTGATCTCGACTTCAAAGAGGGCCAAAAGGTTAGCCCTCACGTGCTCAAATTAATGGAGCTAGTCGAGACTTTGAAGATTCAAAAGGTTGAAATCCCCAAAGAACTCATTGTAGATAGGATTCTACACTCCTTATCCAAAGTCAAGGCATATGTTCAATTCCGGGTGAATTTTAACATGCAAGACAAGGACGTGTCTCTTGAAGAATTGCACAAGTTACTTGTGCAAGCCGAAAGAGACATGGGGTTAAATGTCAACCCACCTAAGGATGTGCTTAACATAAGCACCAAGAGCAAGGGGAAGTTCAAGAAGAATGGGAAGAAGGGTAAGAAGCAAGCTCCCATTTTCACCAAAGCTAAGACTTATGAAGCTAGCACCTCCAAGATCAAGAAGGGTCCTCTTGACAAATGCCATTATTGTAATGGTGTTGGACATTCAAAAAAAAATTGTTCCAAAAACCTTGGTGACATTAAAGCTGAAAAGATCACTCCAGTAGGTAAATGACTATCCTTTCTTTTATGTTTCTAATTCAACTAAGGTATTGTGATACAAAGTTGTGATAATGTATCCCCTTTTTCTTGTAAATAGGGCCTCCACCAAGCAAGGACAAGGGAAAAGAAAAGCAAGCTTGAGAAACCATCGAGAAGCTAGGAGTAGCTTCCATGAAGCTTGTCTTTTTATTGTCTTATTTTAATTTATGTTTCGGATTTTAGAACCTTTTGATTTCCATGTTCGACATGGAAATGTATTTTGGATATTGGTTGTATTTTGGATAATGGTGGCTTGGTTTGCAACCCAAGTCACCCGTTTTATCGTATTTTATCCTTGTTCTAAAATTCGTCTTCATCCGCTTGCTCATAGAAACATATGATCATTCACTTAAAGTGATCTAATAGACAACTATAATGATGGGATTCATTATATGTCAACAAGCTTAAGGCTTGTATATGATCAATTATAAAGTCATATTGAGTTGATGAACTCTCTTAAAGGAATGTACATCACCAAGTACACTTATCAAATTTAAAACAATTAGTCAACCTATGAGATAGTCCTCCTTCTACTTCAAAATCATTATTTGTGTCTCATAAGCTATCTTTGAATCTCTAGTGTATTCATTCTAAAGATAGAGTGGGCGAAAAAATGAAGACACGAAGAACACCAAGATAAATTTGTGTACTTGTGAAAATGAGATCTACGCAAGGAAGAATGATTTGAATAAAGGTATATCTATTTATATAGTATACACGAATAGATGAGATATATGGTTTTGAATAGGTCTACATGACAAAAGAGACCAAATGAAGTAATCAAAAGAATATGTTCTTAAGATAACTACACGAGGAAAAGAATATGATCTCAAGATAACTACACGAGGAGACCAAAAGAAAGTTTTGGAAGAAGAGTGACAAATGTAAAGTCTTAATTGACTAGTTTATGATATTTTGACCAATAGTTTCAATATTGATATTTACTTAAGAGCCTAAATGAATCAAAGTTACATCCTAGAAAATAAATGAGATTTATGACTAGAAGTTGCAAGGATTGATATACCGATATCCACAATAGCTAAGTTAAGTATTAACAACTCTAATGTCATTACTTAACCTCATTATGATAATGAAATGGTTAAACCTCCTTCCGAAAAGGGTATTTTGAAGGACGTGTATTAGATATTATTCATATTTAAATAATGACATTGCTACACATCATTATAAAATGAATGAATTAGAGATTAAAATCTCTTTCCATAAGGTTAAGATGAGACCTCTTCAAAATAGGTATTTTGAAAGGATATGATGGGAACATATATGGTTTCATCTTAATAACTTGGCGAAGCAAAATATATTTCAATTCTTGAAATGTTTCGATTGAGTAGTCAATTTCGAAACATGTGGAATTAAGTGGGAGTTTGGAAATTATCATGTGAAGACATGGAATTTAGTGGGAGCAATCATCTTGTAAAATTTATAACTCACTACTCATTGAGAATGACGAGCTAATACTTTCCTTCACAAAGAAGTATTTGAGTTTTCAATTCGGGATGAAAATAGACTATGATGAATCCAATTACAACATGAGATGTTAGATAAGTATTGAGATATAGACATCGAATCAACGAGAAATGTAGGTTATTCATGTAAATGAAAATGGAATTGCCTTTAGCAGTCATGGTCGTTCATTGAACCTAAGAATGGTTGATCACATGATTATTAGTTACTAATGTTTCCGCCATTGGAATAATCATGCACATGTCCAATGATGAATCATATGCATAAGAGCATGATAGATCATTGGCAAGCCATAGAAGAATCGTCATGAATTCTCGAGGAGAACCGATGAGCGATTTCAGTGTTGGACAAAAGACTCTGTTATGTGTCAAGAGGTTGCACATATTAAAGTTCGAACACATGTAAGGATTTATGAAAATCCTAAGCTTTTCAAGCTAAAAGGAGAAATAGGAAGTTTGGAAAGATACTTAGTTGAATTAAGAAGTTACTCAAAACTAATATTTTCTAATATGCTAGGACTTGTGAGAAGTGCTAGTCTAATCATCTTGACAATTGTTGCAAGACTCTGCAAAATATTTACCTAGTGCATTATGTGTGGGTAGAGTACTTGATCAGTGCAAGTTATATCATTCACCACAAATTCGTTGGTTATGTGATAAACAACCAGAAGGTTCTTTCAAGATAAAGAACCCAAACCGAGGTTGGGAACCTGTATGTGTACTTGGTGAGGTTCATGCTATGAGAGATAACATGAATGCAAAGGAAAATGCGATAAAAGAAGTTTGAACACATGGACACATGGTATGTTAAACTTCTATTGCAATCGTCTGGTGTTTATACACTTATGATATGCATCACAAGGTTGTAATACGGTATTGACTACCCGAATGTGATGTCGACATTTGTCGTTTGAGTTATTATTAACTCACCTTTATACCTTGTTACATCCAAACGGGTTGTAGAGACAATTGAACCCCGTTAAAGTGAACACGGATTAACATAGTATTCGCCCATAGTCACTTGTATGAGGTGACGTCTCGAAGTAACTAGAGTGTGATGCGATTGATGGCAAGTTCAAGTGCCATGGAGTCACATGAGAATGACTAGTCGATCACATAGGCAGACTGTTAGGAACACTTTGTCGGGCCTTATGACCGCTTATAGAGTTCTGGCAAATTTATATAGCCTGGTCGTGGCGAGCGCTACTATAGTATTCTAATGAGTCGATTCTTTTGACTAAAGACTATTCTCCTAAGATGGCACATTTTCAGATTAACTTTGATTTGTGTTACTACGACCTTCGTAAATGGGGTCAAATGGGCATATTTTGGGTTATGATGGCTGTGGCTAGTCGAAGGGAATGAGTGCGATAAGAATTGTCCACCCCTAGTCAGGGTTATAACAATATCTCAGGGCCACTCGAGGAGTAATGAACTGGAAATGCGTGGCCACGCTCGGAATTTATCCATGGTGGATAAATCGGTCAATCAGTTATTCTCCAGATCGAGGAAACCACTCTCGATATGATCACTTGCAAGTACGACCTGAAAGACACCTTGCATTGAGTGGGAGATAGTAATAGGACAAGAGAATTGGTGACGCACACTTGTCGAGGACAAGTGGGAGATTGTTGGAATATGTGTCCTCCGACAATAATGTGATCACAATTGTTGATCATGATGATCACATGTTTAAATCTCATTTTAAAGAATACAATTGGGAAGTAATATTTTACTGTCAACTGGTCCACACATATCAGTAATGATTGGCTGACTAAAGTTTGACATTACTGTCGTGAGACGGTGGTGACCAGTTGATCCCCTTAGGTCATACCTAAAGGGTAACACTCTTAATTGATGATTTAATTGATCGTATGATAATACGGGTCAATTAAATTACTTAAAATTGACGGACAATTTTGGAAGTAATATTTACGTGTCTCATTGTAATTTGATTAAATAAGATACGGTCTAAGTAATCAAATTGTTTTATTACTTAGATGAAATTATTGTTTAAGGAAACAATTGCATTTGAATGAATAAATTATTATAAATACAAGATGTTGTGATTTATAATTGGTAAAATATTTTGGTACAAGTAATTATGAATTACTAAGTCGATTTTGTATATGACGTATTTTTATTAATGCGTTGATTTTTAATATGTTAAAAATACATAACAATTTTATGTGACATGTGACATGTGAGAAATTGACAAATTGACAAAAATAAAATGGAGTCCATTTTATCTATTATGACCGAAATTTAGCGTGTATTAGGCAAAATATTGTGTTGATTATTTTATATGGAAAACACAATCATTAACCTAAGAAATAGCCATGCAAACCTACTTGTCTTTGTGAAGAGAACCTTGATCATGCATTGGCTATTTCCACCCCCCCCCCCCCCCCCACCCGGTTTTTTCAAGAGCAAGGCCAAGGGTCTTTTGCTCTATAATTTACCTTATACAGTACATGAGAAACTAGTGTATCATTCATTCTACACATCTAAAATAAGAGTTTTAGAGAGATAAATTCTTCCTCTTTTCTCCCTTTCTCTTAACCGAAATATTGAGAGAGCAAAGAAATTTTTTGGTCAATTTTATACAAAATTAATATTGTTCTAGTAATAATAATATTAATTTTATTAAGTTGTTACTTTGGGTATAAATCCTTGGGAGGGATTCTCTACTTGAATCCTTGTTCATCCACTTAAGGAAGCTCAAGAACAAGTGAGTAGGAGAACTCACTTGTGCCCATAAAATCCGAAATCTTCAATGTAAGATGATGATTTCTTCTTTAATTTTATTATTGTTTGCATGCATAAGATCAACTTTTAATTTTATGACTAAATTAAATCAACACATATATGAATATGTCAAGTAATGAGATATAGATTTCTAACATACCAATCCAAACAAAATGTGTAAAGAGGGTGCCCTAGCCTCGTGCTCGAAGGTGATGAAAGCTCTTTGATGAAATAGAAATGTGTATCGTCAATGGTATGCTTGACTCAATCGGGATTCGAAACGCGGGGATGAGAAAACTCACGCCGACGGGACGAGCCAATTGGTCGAAACGGGTTATGTTGTGGGCCCGAACAAGGAACCCGACCGTGACCGTAATATCAATTAATACATTTCAACCAAGACCTCGTTTGAGTCTCACCATCTAGGGATCACAAAGACACAAGTGTCCTAGTTCTCCCCAGCGGAGTCGCCAATCTGTGGACATATCCACCTACATGCCAAGCCAATCTGTGGACGTATAGCGGTCTATTAAAAGCCACGCTCGGCGTCGTAAGAATTCTTTCGACCGGATCATTTTAGATCGGTCGCTTTCGTCTCGGCAAGGGTCTCGAAATGATGCAAGAGATGTTCAGAGTCACCACCAAGCATTTATGGGATGCCTGGAACCCGTTCAAATCCACTTTATACCTCGGTTAAACGAAGCACAAAGCAGGGTTTGACATTGGTACTAAAGATAAGGAATCGTCCCTCTATAGCATCCTATCTCTAGAATGGCTCTCGTACACCCTGGATAAGGTCGTCCACTATTCAAAGTTTCTGCGTAAGAGGTGAAGGTATGAATTGGGAAGCCCTTTAATCAGACACCCAATCCCGCCCGCAGTATCGGCCGCTACTGATAGATCTTGGTTGGTTAAATGCAAAAGTTGATAAAACGGTTTAAATGCATGAATGCGCATCCAAAAGTTTAAACCTAACATGTGAGCTTTCTATGTCAGTTTGTTTAATACAAGTATAAGATGTCGAGTTGGATTTAACGTTGATTTGCATGAAAGACGGAAATTAAACATCCATTTACCAAATTAGGTTTATGGTGCATAACGTGATCCATTTGTCTTAGTAAGGCGTTTTGCAAATATGATGTTGAATGGGCAAATTCGTCGTCTGATCCGTCCTGAATTCGGGTTAACCGTAGTCGGGATCATCATAGACGAATGCTGGAAAGGGAACAGACCCTGCATCAGGCAGCTAGAAGAGGCGCGAGCCTGTTGGTGATGCAAAGGGGTCTGCCCTGGTCTACATCAGACTAGCATAAGAGGCGCAATCCGGTTGGCGATGCAAACAGGTGTGCACTGGTTTGAAAATAGAAAAGTGAGTGGTCTGTTTAGGCGCGGGTCAACAGACGATGGAAAACGTCTTTTGACCATTGAAAAAGTTCGTAAAACATTTTGAAAATTGGGTATTTGAAACCGTCTTGATTTGAAAAGACCGTTTAGGCCGCTTTTGTGTTGATTTGAAGAACGAGACTTGAATAATCGTCATTGTTTTGACAATATTTGATATCGGTTCGATTTTGCAAGCTTGACATGAATAGTTTTGAAAATAAATATGAACTAATTATTTTAAGTTCATTTGTTTGTAATTAGTCAATATTCATCATCGTACTCGGGTTAAAATCCGACATGGTATATGGAACCAAGGATGACTTTGTGTTGATGACTAATACATTTATTTTGAAAATGTAAAGAAATTAGAAAGGCTTTAAAATACCCTTCAAAATGTAAATAAATGAAACAAAAGGCTTTAAAATACCTTTTGAAATGTAATTAACAAAATATTATCACCGAAACACGGATTAAACCGTCATGGTATTAAGAACCAAGGGTGAAAAATGGTTTATGGTTAAACTATTCATAAAAATGACTTGAAAATACTTGAAATGGTAAAAACCGATTGCAAACATGAAATAAAAATAAAGGAGATGAAGAGACCAAACACGGTTTGGATTTAAGGTTGGGCAGGCTGCTTTAGGCGCGAGCCTGTGTGCTACGTAAGTAGCCTCTGCCTCAACCAAAAATCAGGTTTTGGCTCATTCTTCCCATGTTTTGGACCATGTTATGCATGATTTAGCATGTTATAGTCCTGAAACAAATGAAAACATGATAAAAGAGGATTTTTACACCGTCATACTTACATGCTAGGCTTATGGCGAGAAATCAACGTAAGTGTATCAACTTGTTTGGTCGGAAAACTTGGTTTAAAACCGTTTTAGTAAGTAAAAGAGTGTTTTGTTAAGTTTAGTGATGGTGTAGTGGTCGAGATGGTCGATCAAGTGATTTAATGCATGATGATGGTACCAAACCATGTGTAAGGCTTGTGTTTACGATCGATAGGTCGTAAACACGTGTCAGATTGTGACTTGAGAAGTCGAGTCTAGAATTTAAAGGGAGAAAAGAGGGGCGGACACTCGCATAACTCTCAAATGGTGGCATTAGAGGGGTATTTATAGGAAAATGGGTGGTTGTGTGAGTTTTGAGCGACGTGGCCACATGGGCTGCTCAAAGAGGCGCGGGCCACGTCGCACGCCTTCGAGGTGTCTTGTCACTATCACACGAGGAAGTCATGATTTTTTCTATCCTAGGATTTGGAAGAACTTGATTTGTACTTGACCATGTATGATTCCGGGAAATCTTAACATGGAAGCATTTGAAAGGTTTGTTTTTTGTGTTTGACTCGTTGTTGGAGTTGGGATTTGAATTTTGAGTCGGTTTTTGGTCCGGTGTCGGTTTTGACACTAATTAGTGTCATTGCGCCCCCGTCGTCATGCATTAAACACTCCAGGTACTTTTGTAAATTTTTGAAATGTTTTATTTTCGAAATCGTTTTAAGTTTTCCGACGTATAGTTGTACACAAACTGTCGATCAAACGCCGCGATTCCTAAGCATGTTGTAGTCCGATAATCATCGGGTGTTTGTTGGAGACTCAACAGATACTGGGTATCTACAGACTCATCAACTTCAAACCAACACAATTGTGACACTAGCATAAATTTAGATAGATAGACTTAGAACCCAAAGCACACCGTCCCGTGGATCGATCTCGACTTAACCGCTATCTAGTTGTTTGTTGAGATTATAAATGTGTTTGATTGGGCGTGTGATGACCACGTGACCATCAAAATGGCATCGTTGCCGGGGACGGTGTTATGTGATTAAGTTCTTACTTGTTTGTCTATTTTAATTGTGCTTTAACCTTGAGGAACTTGTTCCTCAAGGTCGTTCTTACCGTTTTTGTGTAGTATCTTAGCTATGATGATGACCCAAGACTTGGTACATGGAGTATGTGGTGGATCTTTCGAGTATGACTACAATGGGTATGGGGAGTTTGAGGAGCAAGTCAACACAAACCTACCTTACTACTCATACAATGAAAATCCTAACTACTACCCCAACTTTCCCCACCAAAATCACCACATCCAATACCCACAACAACCACCCACCCAAGACCCATATTACAACCAATGTCAAATGCCACAATATGACCACTTTCACACCCACACACAACAAGAAGATGAGCCAAACTTTGACATTCAAAATTTGGTTCTCCAAATGATAGGGGGCCAACAAAATTTCTTCACACAAATGCTAGAAGAGAGCCAAAATAGGAACAATGTTCTCCAAAGCATTGTTACCTATGGTGAAGAGTTGGCAATTCGAGTTACCCAAATGGAGGCAACCCAAGAAAACACCCAACCAACCACCCCCCACCAATCCTTGAGCATTGACCATGAATGTGAATTTGAGGTAATTACCTTTGGTGACGAGAATGTGAAGTGGGAAAAGTCAATCTCTTTGAGCTCTTGTGAGTATGAAAGTATTGTATTTGATGAAGAAGATATGAGGTTGAGTAAGCCAAGTACTCTTAGCCTTTGTGAGTATGAGGGTCTGTCATCTGATGTGGATGTTGAGGTGTTGGAGAAAGAGTTGATGAGGAGGAGTAAAGCCCCCATTTATGATTCATATGGAGATAGCGATGATGACAAGCCTATGGAAGAAGCTTATGCGGAATATGTGTCTTTCAATGACTTATGGAATGTAGAAGAGGAAAGGAGTTATGATATTGCCTCACTTGAGGAGCCCATCCTTGAGAAGTTTGAGGTATGCTTCTATGAAGAAGATGAATGCCTCTTTCCTATTGACCATGAAGACCTTTTCGCACCCATCATAGAACTGATGATTATTGGAGATAATATGGTAAACCTTCTCCAAAATCTCAAATTGTTGTATCAAAAGGTACTTGGTGGAGAAGCTCAAGAGCAAAGCTATGAATAAGCTTAGTTGTGGAGACTTGGCACCCACAATCTCAATTCCTAAGGTACCCCGTCATCAATACTATGAGAGTTATCCTTATATTCTTGAAGGATTGATAAATCAAATGCTATCATCATCACCATATTTGAGGGAGACGGGAGAGAATGGAAGCCTCCCGATAACAAGAATTTTAAGCTTGCTAATTTGGAGAGCCAAAAAGGCTATGATGAAAAGGCCAAGGTGAAGGGGAGAAATTTCAATGAAAATTCCCTTGTGGAGGATTGGCTCTATTCCATTTTGAAGTAGCCATGGTTCTATCTTTGCTTATTTGAGGATTGTGCTCAAGCCTTTGACCGGTTATTGAGAGCATTGAGCAACATGGATGTTGAACCATACAGAATATATGTTTATGTTTTGATGATGTCAAGAGTACTTTACTTTATATAATCATTGCGCGTAATTGTTTGTTTAGTCCCTTCATATTAGACTTACTATTTTCAAAGCTTAAAGAATTGTGATGAAAGTATACAAGACTTTATTGTGATCAAGTCCTCAATTACGGATCAAGATATTACAAGATAGTGAAAGAAATATTCAAGCATTCATGAGAATATGAAGCTTATTTAAAGATTGATCAAGCTTGAATGATGAAGTAGCCTACACTCGAAGATCTCCTAAGAAGATTAGAATAGTGTAGGTGATTATCTCGTAATGGTAACATAAGAATGGATTTCTTATGTTGGTAAAGTTATAGCTTGGCAGCAATAACATTACTTACGTCGGAGCTCAATGTTATAGCTGTTGGAATAAGTGTCCTCCGACAATAATGCGATCACAACTGTCGATCATAATGATCACATGTTTAAATCTCATTTTAAGAATACATGTGGGATGTAATATTTTACAGTCAACTGGTCCATACATATCGGTAATGATTGGCTGACTAGAGTTTGACATTACTGTCGTGCGACGGTGGTGATCAGTTGATCTCCTTAGGTCATACCTAAAGGGTGACGCTCTTAATTGATTATTTAATTAATCGTATGTCGATACGAGTTAATTAAATTGCATAAAATTGACGGGTGATTTTGTGTGTTAAGTTAATGTGTCTTATTGTAATTTGATTAAATGAGATACGGTCTAAGTAAACGAATTGTTTTATTACTTAGATAAAATTATTGTTTACGAAACAATTGAAATTGAAATTGAATAAATAATTTATTATAAATACAAGACGTAATTTATAATTTGATAAACCATTTTGGCACAAGTAATTACGAATTACTAATCGATTTTGTATATGACATATTTTATGAGTATGTTGATTTTTAATATGTTAAAAATACATTACAATTTCACATGTCAAGTAACATGTCACATTTGTCACAATTGACAAATGACAAATTAAAATGGACCATCCATTTTATGTTAAAAGTGCCGAAATTTGGAGGGAGTTTAAGTGAATATTGTGTTTTTATTTTATGTGGAAAACACTATGATTACAACCTTATATAGCCTTGCATACCTATGATTTCTTGGGTAGAAAAACTAGCCCATGCATTGGGCTCTCCTTCCCCCTCCATCCGGTTTTCTACATAGAAAAGACAAGGGCTTTTCTTTCATCATTCACTTCTTCAACAAATAATTTTTCTAGTGTAAGAAAATTGATTATTCTCTACATTTGGTGAGACATTTTAGAGAAAGAAAAACCACAAAAACTCTCTTCTCTAAACCGAAATAGAGGAGAATAAAATAAATATTTTGGGTCAATTTTAAGCTAGATTAATAATATTACTAGTTCATAATATTATTAAATATTAAGAGCAACACCTTGGGTATATACTTTTGGGAGAGGTTCTATTTTGGACCTTTGTTCATCCATTGTTGGAAAGCTAAAAAACTAACAAGAAGGAGATCTTGTTGGTGCCCAAAAATCCGACACACAAATGTAAGAAGTGGTGATTTCTTCTCTAATTTGTCTTATGTTTGCATGCATAAGATCTAGTATTTATTTTATGACTAAATAAATGATCACATATATGAATATGTAAACTTTTAAGATTAATGAATTCTAACAAGCGGTATCAAGAGCATTAGGTTATTTGCATGCAAATCGGTTTATAGTTTTTTCGAGTGGTTTTTGGTTATGTTTTCACATTTATTATCTACTGATGTCCTGTAAATTTTCATGATAAAATGAGTTGTATTGCTCGAAATATGGATTTTTCAAGATTAACTCGTATTTAAATGGGTAAATAAGTTAATATGAGTTATATTTCGAATCTGGTCATGGAAATTTAGTATTTTGTCATATGCAATTTTACAAGATGTGTGTAAAATATTTGGCTATAATGAAGTTTTAATGCATGATTTATGAATTTTTATGAAAAATCACATAAATAGTGACTAAAATTACTAATAATGATAAAACATATTTCATGACTAAGGAAAAACGTCACATGTTGCATTTTATCATATATTTAAGATCTAAAAGTGAAAAGTTGATAAAAATAATTTTTCTCATATTTTTATGGTCATAATTGTTAAAATCGATAAACCGCAACATTGTTTTTCACGATAATTTTTCGAAATTTTTAACCTAATGACGTGGGCATGTCGTTGTACACCCAATCAAAACACATTTATAATTCTCAACAAACAACTAGTTAGCGGTAAGTCGAGGTCGATCCATGGGACAGTGTGCTTTGGGTTCTAAGTCTATCTATCTCAATTTATGCTAGTGTCACAATTTGTTTGGGTTTGTAGTTGTGTCTAAATTAATGCAAACAATAAAGTAAAGCAAAAAATAAAAGGAATGATGTAAATAAATGATTAAAAGTACTAGGATATCATGGGGTCATGGGGGATTCATGAGAGTTGACCATACAAACATGTTTTCAAAGTTGCAAGCAATTAATGTTGTAAAGGAACCGAGTTGGTTTATGTCTTACGGTTCATAGAAAGAGTTGGGTCCCAGAGCCGAATCGATTAGATTGTACAACACCTACAAGTCGACTTAATTTCCTCCTATTCAACTTATATGCATGGTCTAACAAGACTCGAGTTGGTTTATATCTTACAAGTCTTGTTGAGTAGATAAGAGATGGTTATAAATGCAAGGATTCATAGGCTTAGCATTTCATCAAACATAACATGTGCATAGATTGACATCACAACAAGCAAGCAATTTAATTATGAAAACATATTAGATTAAGCATGATTAATCCCATGATGATTTCCCCTAATTACCCACTAATCCTAGTTAAGAGACTACTTACTTATTATCATGGTAAACATGTCATTAATGGTGTCAATCATCACAACAAGTGTAAACATGATAAGAGAATGAGGAAATAAACAATCAAAAGTAAAGGGTAAAAGAATTATACCAACTTAAGATGATCCAAATAATAAAGCAAAGAATAATAGAACAAACTTGATTGATTGATGAAAAGTTGTCAATTCTCCAATAATAACCCAATAATCTTCAATTACCCAATAATAAACTTGAATAATAAACTTGAACAATAATTAAGGAGAGATTAATGTGTAATTTGTGGAAAGATTAAAGAGTAATCTATTCTAATCTACTCCTAATCTAATCTAAGAGAACTTGATTAAATCGAAAGAAACTTGATGGTTTGATTATTACAAATGGGGTATATATAATAGAGCATCATTAGGTTAAACAAGGGTAAAATAGTAATTTAACAATGTTAATTGTTGGGTAGGGAATCGCCGGTCTCAAGAGAGACTCCGGTCTCCTTTTTGCCGGTCTTTGAAAAATATGCGCATCCTTCATAGAACAAGAAGAACACGAAATTTGTTGTAAGGGAATCCGAGCGGATTGGTCTCGGGACGCTCGGATTTTGGGCTGTGTATTTATTTTTTTCTTTCTGTCTAACAATCCGAGCTTCTTGAGGGGAAGACGGGCAGATTGGGTCTCAGGAATCCGAGCGTCTTGAGGGGAAGACGGGCGGATTGGGTCTCAGGAATCCGAGCGTCTTGAGTCTCGGGATGAGCGGATTGGCGGACAGCTTCTTTGTTTGACCTCGGATTGTAAAACGGACGTCATTTTCTCATCCGGATTCCTATTGGAGTGATTCAAAAGCCTAGATCACTTGTTTTTTCGACGCCGTTCCATCTAGCATATTTTCAGAGCCAAAGGGGCAACCCTTGGTTCGGTTTTCGAGCGATTTCTTCATGCAATGCCTTCCTTCTCGTCATCTTTGCTTTTAACCTTATGAGCCTTCTATATATTCTTTATTCCTATATACTTGGCCATCATTCTTGCCTCCTCTTCATACTAGTCCATCTAATATCATCAATAAGCTTCCAAATATGCAAGCAAGACGGGAATTTCCGCCTTATTATCTTCTTTCCTACAAAACATACGAAATGCACTACGAAAGCAAAATAGAAAGCATTTGACGGATAAAATGGCTATGGAATGTTATAATAGTATGCAAAATAGGATCAATTAGGGGACTAAATGTGTGCAAATAATGTTCACATCAAATATCCCCAAACCGAACCTTTACTCGTCCCGAGTAAAGAGGTGACAAAAACTAGACCTTTATTTAAACTAACCTACTAATATAGCCAATGTGAGACAATTAGCGGGTCTCACTCCGCCCCTTCAACTCACAACAAGACAACCATGAGGTAGGATACCTTCTTGCAAGGCAAGGTGGGTCTTGCCAAAATGGCGACACATCCAAGCATTAAAGCACGCAAAACAAGTAATGGATGCATCTACAAAAATGAATAGCCACTTTCCTCATCTAAGTGGCGGAAATTATCTAAAGGGGAAGCAATTCAAGGGTACACACTCCTTCATAGATGCAATTTCTTCAAACTACTAAGCCTAGAAGGATACTAATAAATCACCTCCAAGTTGTGTCAAGCTAGGGTACCTTTGTCCTCAATCGTTAAATGTTTTTGTCAAGAATAGGCTCCCTATGGTGTTAGAAACACTGGAGGATCGCGGAATTCCCCCTCTTGCCTAGACAAGAAGAAGAGTCGTCCCCTCTCTACCATGCACAAAAATGGATACGATGGATAAAGGGATCGATAGATATTTGAGTTTCATGTGGGAGTTTGCTTTTGTTGTTTTTCCCCCCAATTTGTGGCATTTGACATTTGAGAACATTTTCCTTTTGCCATTTTCTTTTGATGTTTGGCATTTCAATACTTGACGACTTTCAACTTTTTGCATTTTCTTTTGAACATTTTCAAAGTCACCCCATATGTAGTGAGGGTGCCTTATATTTGAAGCATAGGAGTTTATTTTTGCTACTCCTCTTTTCTTTTGATGCATTTTGCAAACTTTTTCTTTTCTTTTCTTATCTTGAACTCAAATTTTTGAACAATTTCTTTTTGTGCCCATTCCCTTTTTGATGACAAAATGTATGGTAGAACATGGATGAATGATGGTTGCATGGTTTCAAGGGTCACCTTGGAATAAACGGTAGCCAAGGAGTTATCACACTACAAGGTACTCTTGACTAGGCTTTAATCCATGGGTCAAAGGATATTAGCATGACACATCCTAGGGTGTTTTACAAGTATTCTAACAAGCAAAGTCTTAAGAAAAAAAGCATCTACTACGGCCTATATACACTTGTCAAGCTTCCCAAGTAGACGGTTTCACAAAAATTTTCCTAACATGCAACTACATGCCATGATGCAACTAACATTTATACATCTTAATGCATATGATTCTACCAACTAGTATGCCAAATAATCTAAATGCAATCCTAAATTCACATTGTTTTTACCGCATCAATCAAAATAAAGCCACATAGTCATTAACATAAAGAGGAAAAAAGAGATTGGAAAGATCATACCATGTAGTCTTCATTATCCTCATGTCTCGGATGTGGCGTAGTCAATCAATGTGAACAAGGGTGAACAAACACAATATATACAAAACAATATATACAAGACTACACTAAAAAGGAAATGAACATGTTTTTGATTTTTTCAATTTTTCATATTTTATGGTTTTTGATTTTATGAAATAAAATGACATGTTTTTGGGATTTTTTCAAAAAATTTCAATTTTTATATATTTTTGGAATATAAATTCCCACCCCCCACTTTATTTTGGACGTTGTTCTCAATGTACATGTAGGAGTAGGAATAAAAAGGAAAACATGTTTTTGGATTTTTTTGATTTTATGGAAATTAAAGTGCAAATGCAATGATATGATATGAATGCATGCATGCTCTAACTAAATGCAACTCTATATGACATATTGAACAAATGAATGCAATCTAAACTATACTAGATGATGCATGATTTCTATTAAACTATGGTCACTCATGATCAAACCTCCCCAAACAGATTTAAACACTATTTCTAGTGTAGAAAAGAATAGGATTGGTCATTAGTGACTATGCATGAATTCTAGTCTATATGCAACTATCTACATGAATCATGTGAGATATATTACAATGCAAACTATACTATATAAACTAACTAATGTAAATGCAATATGAAATATAATACAAATGCAAGCTAAATGTATATGTATATAACTAAATGCAAGTGTAAATGTAATGCAAAGTCAGAGTAAAAGGGTATCTTACAAATGGTGGTTTGAGGGAGGACTCCACTAAACTCATTTCTTGTTTCCATGGTGATTTATGTTGTCCATGTTGCTCAATGCTCTCAATAATCGGTCAAATGCTTGAGCACAATCCTCAAATAAGCATGAATACGGTTTGTTCCAATTCAATATGAAGCTTGGCCAAGGTAGCTTGGCACTTACTCTCTCATTCACCTTGCCCTTTGCACTTGAGTCTTTATAATGCTTCAAACCGATAAGCCCATGATTCTTGCCAACATAAGGTATGAAGTATGGTTCATATTCGTCCGGAGACTTCCACTTACCACCTTATCCTTCAATTTTTGTGCTGATGATAGCATTTGGATTTATCAATCCTTCAAGAGTAGAAGGAGAATTCTCATAACATTGATGACCGGATACCTTAGGAATTGATGTTGTGGGTGCAAAATTTCCACAAGCAAGTTCATTTGCAACTTTGTTCTTGAGCTTCTCCACCAAGTACCCTTTATATGATGTTTTGACCTTTTGGGGAAGGTCCACCATATCATTTCCAACAATCATAGGTTCCATGGTGGGTGCGAAGAGGTCTTCATGGTCAATAGGAAAGAGGAATTCGTCTTCTTCATGGAAGCATACCTCAAACTTCTCAAGGATAGGCTCCTCAAGTGAGGCAATCTCATAGGCTTGTCATCATCGCTATCTCCATACGAATCATAGATAGGGGCTTCACTCTTCTTCATTAATTCTTCCTCCACCATCTCAATATTCACATCAAAGGTCACACCCTCATACTCACAAAGGTTAAGAGTATTTGGCTTACTTAACCTCAAATCTTCCTCATCAAATACCCCACTTTCATACACACAAGAGCTCAAGGAGATTGGCTCTTCCCACTTCACATCTTCTTCATCAAAGGTCATTGCCTCAAATTCACATTCATGTTCAATGCTCAAGGATTGGGTTGCTTTCATTTGGGCAATTCGAATTGCCAACTCCTCACCATGGGTAACAATGCTTTGGAGAACATTGTTCCTATTTTGGCTCTCCTCTAGAATCTGTGTGAAGAAATTTTGTTGGTCTCCCATCATTTGGAGAACCATATCTTGAATGTCAAAGTTGGTCTCATCTTTTTGTTGTGGGTGGGTGTGAAAGTGCTCATATTGTGGCATTTGGAATTGGTTTTACAGTGAGTTTTGGGTGGATGGTTGTTGATATTGGATGTGGTGATTTTGGTGGGAAAAATTGGGGTAGTGGTTAGGATTTTCATTGTACAAATAGTAAGGTAGGTTTGTGTTGACTTGCTCCTCAAACTCCCCATACCCATAGTCATTCTCAAAGAATCTACCACATACTCCATATGTCAAGTCTTGAGCCATCATAGCTAAGACAAGGAAACGACTACAAGCATGGAAACAACACAAAAACGGTAAGAACAATCCTTGAGGAACAAGTTCCTCAAGGTTAAAGCAAAATCAAAATAGACAAACAAGTAAGAACTTAATCACATAGCACCATCCCCGGCAACGGCGCCATTTTTGACATGGGCATGTCGTTGTACACCCAATCAAAACACATTTATAATTCTCAACAAACAACTAGTTAGCGGTAAGTCGAGGTCGATCCATGGGACGGTGTGCTTTGGGTTCTAAGTCTATCTATCTCAATTTATGCTAGTGTCACAATTTGTTTGGATTTGTAGTTGTGTCTAAATTAATGCAAGCAATAAAGTAAAGCAAACAATAAAAGGAAGGATGTAAATAAATTATTAAAAGTACTAGGATATCATGGGTTCATAGGGGATTCATGGGAGTTGACCATACAAACATGTTTACAAAGTTGCAAGCAATTAATGTTATAAAAGAACCGAGTTGGTTTATGTCTTACGGTTCATAGGAAGAGTTGGGTCCCGGAGCCGAATCGATTAGATTGTACAACGACTACAAGTCGACTTAATTTCCTCCTATTCAACTTATATGCATGGTTTAACAAGACTCGAGTTGGTTTATATCTTATAAGTCTTGTTGAGTAGATAAGAGATGGTTATAAATACAAGGATTCATAGGCTTAGCATTTCATCAAACATAACATGTGCTTAGGTTGACATCACAACAAACAAGCAATTTAATTATGAAAACATATTAGATTAAGCATGATTAATCCCATGTTGGTTTCCCCTAATTACCCACTAATCCTAGTTAAGAGACTACTCACTTATTATCATGGTAAACATGTCATTAATGGTGCCAATCATCACAACAAGTGTAAACATGATAAGAGAATGAGGAAATAAACAATAAAGAGTAAAGGGTAAAAGAATTATACCAACTTAAGATGATCCAAATAATAAAGCAAAGAATAATAGAACAAACTTGATTGATTGATGAAGAGTTGTCAATTCTCCAATAATAACCCAATAATCTTCAATTACCCAATAATAAACTTGAATAATAAACTTGAACAATAATTAAGGAGAGATTAATGTGTAATTTGTGGAAAGATTAAAGAGTAATATATTCTAATCTACTCCTAATCTAATCTAAGAGAACTTGATTAAATCTAAAGAAACTTGATGGTTTGATTATTACAAATGGGGTATATATAATAGAGCATCATTAGGTATTTATTTTTTTCTTTCTGTCTAACAATCCGAGCGTCTTGAGGGGAAGACGAGCGGATTGGGTGAATCCGAGCGTCTTGAGGGGAAGACGGGCGGATTGGGTCTCAGGAATCCGAGCGTCTTGAGGGGAAGACGGGCGGATTGCGTCTCAAGAATCCGAGCGTCTTGAGGGGAAGACGGGCTGATTGGGTCTCAGGAATCCGAGCGTCTTGAGTCTCGGGACGAGCGGATTGGCGGACAGCTTCTTTGTTTGACCTCGGATTGTAAAACGGACGTCATTTTCTCATCGGGACTCCTATTGGAGTGATTCAAAAGCCTAGATCACTTGTTTTTTCGACGCCGTTCCATCTAGCACATTTTCAGAGCCAAAGGAGCAACCCTTGGTTCGGTTTTCGAGCGATTTCTTCATGCAATGCCTTCCTTCTCGTTATCCTTGCTTTTAACCTTATGAGCCTTCTATATATTCTTTATTCCTACATACTTGGCCATCATTCTTGCCTCCTCTTCATACTAGTCCATCTAATATCATCAGTAAGCTTCCAAATATGCAAGAAAGACGGGAATTTCCGCCTTATTATCTTCTTTCCTACAAAACATACGAAATGCACTAGGAAAACAAAATAGAAATCATTTGACGGATAAAATGGCTATGGAATGTTATAATAGTATGCAAAATAGGCTCAATTAGGGGACTACATGTGTGCAAATAATGTTCACATTACCTAAGTTTTGAACATTATGAGTGTCATGGTAGTTTTCCAGAATGTTCATGAGTTTAAATTTCAAATTTCAAATTTATTTGAAATATTTATAATTTAATTTGAAGTTTATAGCATAATTTTGTATTTTTAGGTCCTTTTATGAGTAATATTAAGAAATCAAGTTTAATTATTGTCAAAATATTAGTGGAGACTAATTTTGAGTCCTAAGATAGTTAGGGTACTTAACTTGTACATAAATATGAATTTATGTAATTATTGTGATTTTAATAGGTTAAATCACGCAAAACCGTAAAAACCGATTAATATACGATATTGGCTCTAATTAAAGGCCAAAATCTAGCATGTTCATACATATTATAATGCTGCATTTTATTTATGATTGTCATATTTTAAATTTATGTAATTTTTTATTTATGTAATTTTACTTAGTATGGCCTTAGTTTTAAATGGTATTACCCGAAATGTATGGGAATATCGATTCGGTTGTAATTTTTGTGATCTCGTATCACCGTTTTGTAATTTAATAGATTTAAATTTTAATTACAAATGTATAATAGGAAATTATTTAATTCATTTTGTAATTTATTTATTCCGGAGTACCTTGAAGACGGTGCCACTCGAGAAGGCGATCCATCAAAGAATGTGTTGCCTTGAAATACGTGCCAAGACCGAAGTTCAAGGGACCAAAGGAGTTGGTTTCCGAATTTGTAATAGTTTATTAGATTTACTATTTTAGGAAGGCCATACTAGGATTTTATTTTTATGCTTTGCATTTTATTTATATGTTGCATGCATCGCTAAATCGTCATAACTAAACATGCATTTTATATAGAGTAAATCGACCGTGTCAATTACAATTATCGTAGTTCACCGCTTTAGTTCACTTAAAATGTGAGAAATAATAAATTGACATGACCTCTCGCTTAAATAAACAATTGAGACTTAGCCTTACCAAAAATTAGAAACCATGAAAACCTATTTCGTGAGGGAGTGTGCTCGGCCTTACCGGGGTACAAACCTTGCTACGTAGGGGAAGTGGGTGATAAATGTCTACCCACCGAATTTATAAAGATAAGGGTTGTATTCGGCTTTACCGATGCCCAAGTTGATGTAAATTTGGATCATGGACACATTTATTCGAAATTTGGGTTGAACACAACGAAAGTATTCTCGACGGTTGCCGGATGTGTTTCGGGCTAAAGATAAATATTAATGTAATTTTATCGACCAAGAGTTCTAAAAGTAGAATCGATTAAAGAGTTAATCCATCGAGTTATATTGATGAGGGTTGTATTCGGCTTTACCGATGCCCAAGTTAATATGAATTTGGATCTTGGAATCATTTATCGTAGTTGGGTAGAGGTCACTATGTAAATGCTTTACTTGTTATTTACAAGTATTAATAAAACGATAAATGTTAAGTTTTCCACTATTCCGTTATCATATTGTTCTATTTCTTTACCACAATTTATATACGATATCATTTTGATTTTTGATTCAAATATCCATTAAAACATCGTACCTAAAGACAAAACTTGAATTTTTCTTCTAAAAACTGGTGTTATCCATTGGAAGGATCTCTTGTGAAGAGTATAGATAAAAGTTATTCATTATCAAACAGGCTTTTGATTCTTGAGTAACACATCTACTTACAATGGATTGTTTTTCATATACTTAATTGAATTAAGTACCTTGAAACGATAAATTATTTTGGTAATTAGATTTGTTAGAAATCGTAATTGACCAAAATAACGCAACCACTTCAATGAAAGTTTTAAGACTAAAACGATTGAATTGAAGAGTAGTCTTCATATGATTCAACTTTGCTTCTCTAAGTAAAGATTCTTTGAAATGAGTGGGAGCATTCTCTTAAATCGTTAAGAAAAGGACGAGGTTCAAGAAGTAAAGATTAGAATGGAATTGACACGACAAAGGTAAAAGTAAAGACTAAACCTATCATTCCAATCGATAAAGTTTCCTTTTGGAAGTGTTGGACGCTAGAAAGGAAACTACCCCAAATTATTGAAGAATCAACAAGTTAGTTGTGGGACATCTAATGGGACCTTCTTCTTTAAATGTTATTTTATTGACATAAATTTTGCTAGTACTACTTCGTCAATATTAGAGACCGGTGGTGGTTTTCATCATTGTATTTGATACATAGGATGATTAGAATATGACGACTAGCAACAATGATGTTGAGAGATAGAGTCATTGTGTACTCAATCTAGTTTTTGGGTTTAGAGTTGTACTTAATTGTGACTATTAAGTACATAAACTCTAAATAAGAATATAAACTTGTTAAGATACAAAAGAGGTTTCACTTTTGTGACCCGATGTATGGCTAGCCCATTATCAAGGTGATTATATTCTAAACCAAACTAGAATGATATATCATGAAGATGATGCAAGACTCAAATTGGTAACCCAAGATTAAACCTTAGATTTTGGAATGGTGAACGCAAAGAGTTATCGAGTACTCTTGAAACCATTAGATCTTATGGTATATGCGTATCTTGTATTCAAAGCAAGATGTCTCGTGCCTTTTGGTTGAAAAGGAGATCGAGGTTGTAAATCATTGATCCAGAATAGGTTAATCATTTTCTTTTACCAACAATTTAAGTTGACACTAATGTGTTCACTTAATAAGGTAAATAGAGAAATCTTTGAAGAAGCTCAAAGAGTTCCAGGAATCACGATTTAGTCATGATGGGATTATCAAAGTGAAGACTTTGATATAAGCCAAAGGAAATGTGATATAGTATCACAAGTAAATCTCTCTTAGCATACATTATGGGATAATGTGTGGTTGGATAAAGAATTCAAACGCTATTCGATATGGTTTGGACTTCAATCAAGTTACTTTGAGTTACTTGATCCTTTTGGGGAATTTATCATTTTTGTCTAAATTATTTTTCCACTAAATCTAAAACGACTCATATGAGATATGAAATGGTAGGGTACCATGCTTGTAAGTTTTCACAAGAAACAAATGCTCATTTTTCCCTTCCTATAATCACGAGTACAATGAGTTTGTGGCTCGTGAAGCTGTCTTTCTAAAATACAAGTTTATTTCTAGAAGACAGAGTGGGAGAAATTATTCAAGAGCCACAAAGAATGTTATGTCGCAAGAAACTGATCTTTCTTGGCTACATGAGACATTTTGTGTAAGACTTTGTTTCTTCAAAACCTAGGAGGTTAAAGCCATCACTTGTTGAAGATGATGAATTAGTGTTACTTTTAAGAAAGTAAAGAGCTTAAAGTAAAGAGCTTACAACTTACAAAGAAATTGTTTGATTCAAGTTACTTCTGGAAAGTAATGAATATATGACTTACATGAGAGTGTTTAAGTCACAACTCAATACAAGGCTTAGAGCCATGAAAATCCGAAATAAATTCCGAATGGAATTGTTGGATATCAAAGAGAGATATCAAAGCTTGATTAGTTGCAAAGTGTTTTGCACTATTCGGATCTTCTTAGGGATTGTATTTCATTATGATGATCTACATATAACGAGTGAATCTAAAACCCACTTCTTCAATTAGAAGGAATGTATTCAATACATGTCATGAGTTTTATAGATTCTTACAATCCTAAGATAATGTGCAACTTAAGAGATTGTCTTAAGTAGGACATCAATGAGTTGGAATCAATGTTTTGATCATGTTATAAAACTTTTCTCGATAAGTGGAGAAGTTGTGTTTATACATAGAGTTTAGTGGGAGTTACGGAAATTTTTATTAGTCTTATATGTGGATGACATATTGATCATTGGGAATGATTTAAGACTGGGAGAAATATAATACATCTTTAATATCCAGATTTATGGAGATAAATCCACATGATATTAGCGTCAAATAAGAAGTCTTATGTTGATAAGATTCATGATTAGTTCAATCGAGTTGAACATATTTGATTGATTCCATTTGCTTCCGCTGCTGGATCAATTAAATGAGTAATGATGTATAACACTTCATATACTTTGAGTATGATGAATCGTTTCAAAATCGAATTCAAGTAATAGTTACCAAGTAGCCATATAGATTAATCTTAAGTGCTTGAAGAAGCATTAAGGATGGAAAGTTAAGTGTTTTTTATGCAATCAACTAATTTGTGTAAGGGTGTTATACAAATGAAAATTGAGATTGCGGAAGGTTTCAGACAAAACCATATTCAAAACACGTGAAGATGGTTAAGGAACCATTGTGGCTATGTCATTTAAGAAATAGATTTGCTAGAATCGTTCTTGGCAATAAAGAACAATGAGAGATATTTACAACGGAAATTGAGTACACTTGCAATCATGAGATGTGCAAGAAGGATGAGTCCCACACACTGTGAAAACAGTGGGAGCTATTCTAAGGCTAGAGGGCCTATGTCTTGATTGGATCTCAACACGTACTCAGAAAATTTTGTAATGCAAATGTATACATTACAAAGGAAAACCAGTATGTAGTAAGGTTGAGTAAGGTACAAGAAGTTGATAAAACCTACTAACCAAAGCCTTCTCATAGGCTTAACATGATGAGTCATGTCATTTCAATTGAATTGAGATGAATAACTACAGTCAAGATCAAACTAGATTATAGAATATGAAGTACTAATCAAGTATTGACTATTCATATGTGATACTCACATTTGTCGTTCGAGTTTTTAAATCTAAAAACTCCTTTTATACTTTGTTACATCGAAACGGGTTGTAGAGACAATATTGAACCCCGTTAAAGTGAACTCGGATTAACATGGTATTTGCCCATAGTCACTTGTATGAGGCGACGTCTCGAAGTGACTAGAGTGTGATGCGATTGATGGCAAGTTCAAGTGCCATAGAGTCATGTGAGATGACTAGTCGATCACATAGGCAGACTGTTAGGAACACTTTGTTGGGCCTTATGACCGCTTATAGAGTTCTGGCAAATTTCTATAGCTTGGTCGTGGCAAGAGCTACT
Source organism: Silene latifolia (assembly GCF_048544455.1). Taxonomy (NCBI): domain Eukaryota; kingdom Viridiplantae; phylum Streptophyta; class Magnoliopsida; order Caryophyllales; family Caryophyllaceae; genus Silene; species Silene latifolia. The sequence continues at coordinate 57,694,758 of NC_133536.1, forward strand.
ATAGTATTCTGATGAGTCGATTCTTTTGACTAAAGACTGTTCGCCTAAGGTGGCACAGTTTCACATTAACTTTGATTTATGTTACTACGACCTTCGTAAATGGGGTCAAGTGGGCATATTTCGGGTTATGATGGTTGTGGCTAGTCGAAGGGGATAAGTGCGATAGGAATTGTCCACCCCTTGTCAGGGTTAAAACAATATCTCAGGGCCACTCGAGGAGTAATGAACTGGAAATGCGTAGCCACGCTCGGAAGGTATCTATGGTAGATAATTCCGGTCAATCAGTTATTCTCCAGATCGAGGAAACCACTCTCGATATGATCACTTGCAAGTACGACCTGAAAGACACCTTGCATTGAGTGGGAGATAGTAATAGGACAAGAGAATTGGTGACGCACACTTGTCGAGGACAAGTGGGAAATTGTTGGAATAAGTGTCCTCCGACAATAATGCGATCACAACTGTCGATCATAATGATCACATGTTTAAATCTCATTTTAAGAATACGTGTGGGATGTAATATTTTACAGTCAACTGGTCCACACATATCGGTAATGATTGGCTGACTAGAGTTTGACATTACTGTCGTGCGACGGTGGTGATCAGTTGATCCCCTTAGGTCATACCTAAAGCGTGACGCTCTTAATTGATTATTTAATTAATTGTATGTCGATACGAGTTAATTAAATTGCTTAAAATTGACGGGTGATTTTGTGTGTTAAGCTAACGTGTCTTATTGTAATTTGATTAAATGAGATACGGTCTAAGTAATCGAATTGTTTTATTACTTAGATAAAATTATTGTTTACGAAACAATTGAAATTGAAATTGAATGAATAATTTATTATAAATACAAGACGTTGTAATTTATAATTTGATAAACCATTTTGGCACAAGTAATTACGAATTACTAATCGATTTTGTATATGACATATTTTATGAGTATGTTGATTTTTAATATGTTAAAAATACATTACAATTTCACATGTCAAGTAACATGTCACATTTGTCACAATTGACAAATGACAAAATAAAATGGACCATCCATTTTATGTTAAAAGTGCCGAAATTTGGAGGGAGTTTAAGGTGAATATTGTGTTTTTATTTTAAGTGGAAAACACTATATTTACAACCATATATAGCCTTGCATACCTATGATTTTTGGGTAGAAAAACTAGCCCATGCATTGGGCTCTCCTTCCCCCTCCAACCGGTTTTCTACATAGAAAAGACAAGGGCTTTTCTTTCATCATTCACTTCTTCAACAAATAATTTTCTAGTATAAGAAAATTGATTATTCTCTACATTTGGTGAGACATTTTAGAGAAAGAAAAACCACAAAAACTCTCTTCTCTAAACCGAAATAGAGGAGAATAAAATAAATATTTTGGGTCAATTTTAAGCTAGATTAATAATATTACTAGTTCATAATATTATTAATTATTAAGAGTAACACCTTGGGTATATACTTTTGGGAGAGGTTCTATTTTGGACCTTTGTTCATCCATTGTTGGAAAGTTCAAGAACTAACAAGAAGGAGATCTTGTTGGTGCCCAAAAATCCGACACACAAATGTAAGAAGTGGTGATTTCTTCTCTAATTTGTCTTATGTTTGCATGCATAAGATCTAGTACTTATTTTATGACTAAATAAATAATCGAATATATGAATATGTAAACTTTTGAGATTAATGAATTCTAACAATAGCTCTTCAACTATAACATTGAGATGCCAAATATATATAACGCACGACTTAAGAGGTTTTCAAATTATTTTTGAAAAATGTTTTTGTCCCTTTTAAATGTCTTAGCAAAAATATTTATTTAACAAGGAAGCCCATATTCATATAGAGTGTGGTTTTATTTTAAATCTTATAATTAGTAATTATATTGGATCAACTTATGAGTTGAGCCATATTACTAATTAGGGTTTTTAACAAAGCATACTCTTAAACCCTAAAATCTAACCTAACTTCAAGCTAGGGTTTTCACGAAAAACAAGGCATATGAGCCGTGTTTATTTCGTGTGAGCTTAAGGATAAAAGTTGTCTATTGTTAAGATTTTATTCTCTAAAATTATCTTAGCATATCTTTTATATTTAGCTTGATATGGTTATTTATGATAAGGATATTTTTGTTATGGAAAATTCTGTCATATCTTAAGATTTAAGGAAAAGATAATAGAAGAATAATTTATAATTATCTTTTGGAATATTCTCTATTATCTCTTAGGGTTTTAAGGAAGGAAATAACAAAGATATGATTTGTTTACATGTTTGTTATTTTCGGCCTCTAGGGTTTCGTGTAAACCGAGTACCTTGCTTCCTCTCTTACATTAAATACTTTACACTTTGCAACATTCGAATGTAAGACCTTTGAGCATAATTTGATTTTATTTTAAAAAGCAAAAACCGTGTTTTACAAGCAAAAACCGTTTTGTTATTTTTAAAAGGTCATGCGTCATATAAACTTGTGCATTCATCCTTTCGTTATCGTTATAAGATAATAGTGCTTAATTGATTTCTTACTCGTTTATTAACGTGAACCTTTAGAAGAATCATTAGTGCCTTCTTATTAGCGTAAGTTAGTCACTCGAGTATTTAGGGATACTCACTTGAGTTACAACTAGGGTTAGTTGTACGAGTTGGGTTAGTAAATTTGTAATCCGTAAAAAGGTACTAAATTTATTAATCGAGAAAAGTGGATGTAGGTTTCGACTTGTGAAACTGAACCACTTCAAAATTCCGTGTGTCTATGGCAACAAGGAATGAGTTTGGTGGAGTCCTCCCTCAAACCACCATTTGTAAGATATCATATCCTTTGTCATTGCATTACATGTACACTTGCATTTAGTTATATACATTTACATTTAGCTTGCATTTGTGAAATATTTCATATTGCATTTACATTAATGAGTTCATATAGTATAGTTTGCATTGTAATATATCTCACATATTTCATGTAGTTAGTTGCATTCATGCATAGCCACTAATGACCAAACCTATTCCTTTCTACACTAGAAATAGTGCTTAAATCGGTTTGGGGAGGTTTGCTCATAGGTGACCCAAGCATCTATATATAGCATGCATCATCTGGTGTAGTTTAGATTGCATTTATTTATTATATATGTCATATAGAATTGCATTTAGTTAGAGCAATGCATTCATTCATATCATATCATTGCATTTGTACTTCGTTTCCATAAAATTAAAAATCCAAAAACATGTATTTCTTTTTCATTCCTACTCCTACATGTACATTGAGGACAATGTCCAAAATAAATTGGAGGGTGGGAATTTATATTCCAAAATACATAAAAAATGAAAAATTTCCAAAAATCTCAAAAATATGTTCTTTATTTCATAAAAACAAAATCCATAAAAAATTTAAAAATTCCAAAAACATGTTCTTTTCTTTGTAGTGTAGAATTGTATATATTGTATATATTCGTTTGTTTGTTTGTCACTCTTATCCCATTGGGTCGACTATGCCACTTTCGAGGCATGAAGGAAATAGAAGACCACATGGTATGATCTTTTCAAATCTCCTTCCTCTTTTTTATATGTTAATGACAATGTGGCTATCTTTTGATTGATGCGGTATGAACCAATGTGTTGTTAGTAGTTTACATTTAGTTCATGTGGCATAATAGTTGATAGAAACATATGCATTAGGTTCTATATATGATAGTTGCATCATGGCATGTAGTTGCATGGTTAGAAAATTTTGTGAGAATACCTATTTGGGAAGCTTGACAAGTGTATATAAGTCCCTTGTAGATAAATTTTCTCCTTGAGACTTTCTTTGCTAGAATACCCTCAAGACACCTTAGGATGTGTCATACTAGTATCTTTCGACCCATGGACTAAGGCCTAGTCAAGAGTACCTTGTGGTATGATAACTCCTTGGCTACCGTTTATTATTCCAAGGTGACATTTGAAACCATGCAACTATTCTTACACTTCTATCATCATATTTTGCTAACATAAAGGGAATGGGCACAAAAATCTCCAAATTGAGATCAAGTACCAAAATTAAAATAAAAAAGTTTGCAAAATGCATCAAATGAAATGAGGAGCAAAAATAAAGGTCTAGTTCTAGTCACCTCTTTACTTGTTTTGTATGCTTAATGCTTGGATGTATCGCCATTTTGGCAAGCCCCACCTTGCCTTACAAGAAGGCATCTTACCTCATGGATGTCTTGTTGTGATTTTAAGGGGCGGAGTGAGACCCGCTAATTGTCTCACATCGGTTATATTATTAGAATAATTTAAATAAAGGAATAGTTCTAGTCACCTCTTTACTCGGGACGAGTAAAGGTTCGGTTTGGGGATGTTTGATATGACTCTTAATTGCGCACATTTAGTCCCCTAATTGAACCCATTTTGCATACTAATATATCATTTCATGGCCATTTTATCCGTCAATTCCTTCCTATTTTGCTTTCTTATTGCATTCTCTATGTCTTGTAGGAAAGAGGATAATAATGCGGAATCCCCGTCTCTCGTGCATATTCGGAAGCTTGTTGACGATCTTGGATGGACTAATATAAAGAGGAGGCAAGAATGATGACCAAGGATGTAGGAATAAAGACTATATAGAAGGATCATAGGCTTAAAAGAAAGGATGACGAGAAGGAAGCCATTACAAGAAGAAATTGCTTGGAACCAAACAAATAGTTTCATGTTTGGCTCTGAAAATATGCTAGATGAAACGGCGTCGGAAAATCAAGTGGTCTAGGCTTTTGAATCACTCCAATAGGAGTCCGGATGAGGAAATGATATCCGTTTTACAATCCAAGCTTAAATAGACAAGTTGTCCCAGGATCCGCGCGTCCCGAACTCAATCCGCGCGTCCCAGTGCTGCTTTGCCATTTCACAAAACCCTGTGAGGCAATCCGTGAATCCCGTACTCAATCCGCGCATCCCAGACCTAGGATACGCGCATCCCGATGCCAGGACGAGAGGATCGTTCTACAGCAGGCCTTCTCTTCAGGCCAATCCGCGCAGATTTCCTTGGGAGTTGATACATGATCCGCGTGACGAGAGTGTCGTTGGGGCTCTCAATTAAACACATTTATATTTCTCAACAAACAACTAGTTAGTGGTTAAGTTGAGGTCGATCTACGGGATGGTGTGTTTTAGGTTCTAAGTCTATCTATCTCAATTTATACTAGTGTCACAATTGATTTGGGTTTGTAGTTGTATTCTAGACTAATGAAAGCAATAAAGTAAAACAAGCAATAGAAGGAAGGATGTAAACAAATGATTAAAAGTGCTAGGATATCATGGGTTCATAGGGGATTCATGGGAGTAAATCATACAAACGTGTTCTCAATTATATGCAAGCACTTATTGTTGTGATGGGATCGAGTTAGTGTATATCTTACAATCCCTAGGAAGGTTTATGTCCTGGAGCCGAATCATCTAGATTGTACATACCAAACCTATAAGTCGACTTAGTCTCCTCCTATTCAACTTCTATGCATGGTCTAATGAGGCTGGAGTTGGTTTATATCTTACAAGTCTCATTGAAAAGATAAGTGATGGGTAAAAAATGTAAGGATTCATAGGCTCGCATTTCATCAAACATAACATGTGCATAAGTTGGAATCACAACAAGCAAGCAAATTAATTATGAAAACATATTAGATTAAACATGAATCAATTCACGTGTTGGTTTCCCCTAATCTCCCACTAATCCTAGTTAAGGAAACTACTCACTCATTATCATGGGTAACATGTAGAGCTGTCAAAACCTGACCCGACCCGAAAATCGATCGTAACCCGACCCGTAAATAACCCACAAATAACCCGGTGTTTTCAACCCGAACCCGAAAAGTACCCGAACCCGTTTTGACCCGTAAATAGCGGGTCGAAACCCGACCCGTAACGGGTTGACCGTTGGGTCAAGGGAATATATCTTCCTTAAAATTGATAATGTTAAATAGGTATTGACTTATAAAATTTTAAGGAAAGATATGTATATATACGGAATGTCACGTCATCACCTTGAACCATATGCCACGTCATCACATCAAAGTGTGTGTCACACCATCACTTTCACCATATTACGTCGATCTGTATTCTTCGTCAGCACTGCCATGTTATCATTTCAGGCAACATGCCATGTCATCACCTTGAAGTTTGTGTCACGCCATTACTTTATCGTGTTACATCAAACCGCATTCCATGTCAGCACTGCCACGTCATCACCTCGATCACATGCCACGTCATCACTTCGAAGTGTGTACCACGCCGTCACTTTTATCGTATTATGTGGAAGCACACTCCACGTCAGCACAACCACCTCATCACCTCTGGTCACATGCCACATCATCATTGTCATCTTATTTGAGTCTCATTGTCGTACTTATAGAGTTAGTGAGGGTAATGATGATGATGATGACGAGGTGGTGGCGGCGAGAATGGTGACAATTAAGTCAACTAAGACGAGCAAGATGAGAAAAAACGTATAAATGGTAGGAATTACGATATAAAAGAAATTTTAAAAAATGACAGAAAAAGATGTTGATCGACCCGTTGTTTACCCGAACCCGACCCAAAACCCGTGTCGAACCGTTCGTATAACGGTGTGATATTGAAAATATTAAGCAAAAAATGTTTAATCTTACTAATATCATATATTAAACTAGATAATAATAAAAATTTAAGAATAATTATGTGTTTATAGGTAGAATTAAAGAAAATGAAATTTTTTAAAAAGGCGTTAGTGGGACCCGTTCTGACCCTAAACTCGACTCGAAACCCGTATAAACCAGTATTTTTCAAACCCGAAATAGACCCGACCCGTATTTTACCCGAACCCGAAATGACCGAACCCGTAACCCGTCCGTTTGACCCGTTTGACAGGTCTAGTAACATGTCATTAATGGTGTCAATCATTACAAGTATAAACATGATAAGAAAATGAGGAAATAAACAATAAAGAGTAAAGAGTGAAGAGATTATACCAAACTTAAGATGATCCAAATAATAAAGCAAAGAATAATAGAAGAAAACTTGATTGATTGATGAAGAGTTGTCAATTCTCCAATAATAACCCAATAATCTTCAATTACCCAATAATAATAAACTTCAACAATGATTAAGGAAAGATTGATATGTAATTTTGTGGAATGGTTGAGATTAATCTATTCTAATGTACTCCTACTCTAATCTAAGAGAACTTGATTTAATCTAAGGACACCTGATTCTAAACTAAGGGAGCTTGGTTCTCTTTATTATTACAAATGGAGTATATATAGTAGTACATCATTAGGTTAAGCAAGGGTAGATTAGTAAATAGCATTGCTAAGTGTTGAGTAGGGAAATGCAAGTCCCCAAGGGAGATGCGCATATCATGTAGCTATTCCCGCCATGATCCGCTCGGGTCATCTTGAAGCATGCTCGGTTCTGCCAAGGGATCCGTGCGTCTCTGGGAGAGGACGCTTGGATCACGGGTCTTGGAGACGCTCGGATCGAGCACGGGATGCTCGGATCTGAGACAGTGTTCTTCCCCATTCTTGTCTGCCTAACAATTCGAGCGTCTTGTTTCTGAGACGCTCGTCTTGGGTCTCCGGACGCTCGTCTTGGCGGACAGCTTGTCTATTTGAGCTCGGATTGTAAAACGGACGTCATATCCTCATCCGGACTCCTATTAGAGTGATTCAAAAGCCTAGACTACTTGATTTTTCGACGCCGTTTCATCTAGCATACTTTCAGAGCCAAAGGAGTAACTATTGGTTTGGGTTCCGAGCAATTTCTTCTTGGAATGGCTTCCTTCTCGTCATCCTTGCTTTTAAGCCTATGATCCTTCTATATACTCTTTATTCCTACATACTTGGTCATCATTCTTGCCTCCTCTTCATAATATTCCATCTAAGATCATCAACAAGCTTCAAATATGCACGGGAGATGGGAATTCCGCCTCATTATCTTCTTTCCTACAAAACATATACAATGTAATAGGAAAGCCAAATAAGAAGGAATTAACGGATAAAATGGTCATGAAATGCTATATTAGTATGCAAAATAGGTTCAATTAGGGGACTAAATGTGCGCAATTAAGAGTCACGTCAAACATCCCCAAACCGAACCTTTACTCGTCCCGAGTAAAGAGGTGGATAGAACTAGACCTTTATTTAAACTATCCTAATAATATAACCGATGTGAGACAATTAGAGGGTCTCACTCCGCCCCTTCAACTCACAACAAGACATCCATGAGGTAGGATGCCTTCTTGCAAGGCAAGGTGGGGCTTGCCAAAATGGCGATACATCCAAGCATTAAGCACACAAAACAAGTAATGGATGCATCTACAAAAGAATAGCCAATTTCCTCATCTAAGTGGCGGATATCACCTAAGGGGAAAGCAATTTAAGGGTACACACTCCATTATAGATATCATTTCTCTAAGCTACTAAGTCTAAGAGGATACCAACAAATCATCTCCAAGTTGTGTTAAACTAGGTTACTTTTATCCTCAATCGCTAAATGCTTTTGTCAAGAGTAGGCTCCTTATGGTGTTAGAAACACTGTAGGATCGCGGAATTCCCCTTCTTGCCTAGACAAGAAGAAGGGTCGTCCCCTCTCCACCATGCACAAAAGTGGATTCGATGGAAAAAGGGATCAAAATGTTTTGAGTTTCATATGGGAGTTTGCTTTTGTTGTTGTTATTCCCCAATTTCTTGTGGCATTTGACATTTTTGAGAACATTTCTTTGATGTTTGGCATTTTCAACACTTGACAATTTCAACTTGTTCTTGCATTTTCTTTTTGAACATTTTCAAAGTCACCCCATTTGTAGTAAGAGTGCTTATATTTGAAGCATAGGAGTTTTCATCTTTGTTACTCCTCTTTTCTTTTGATGCAATTGCAAACTTTTTGACCTTTCATTTTAATTCTTGAACTCAAATTTGAACAATTTTTGTGCCCATTCCCTTTTATTGACAAAATGTGGTAGAATGTGGAAGATGGTTGCATGGTTTCAAGGGTCACTTTGGAATAAACGGTAGCCAAGGAGTTATCACACCACAAGGTACTCTTGACTAGGCCTTAATCCATGGGTCAAAGGATACTAGCATGACACATCCTAGGGTGTTTTACAAGTATTCTAACAAGCAAAGTTTTAAGAAGAAAAAGTATCTACAAGGGCCTTATATACACTTGTCAAGCTTCCCAAATAGATGCTTTCACAAAAATTTTCTAAAATGCAACTACATGCCATGATTCAACTAACATATATACATCCTAATGCATATGCTTCTACCAAATAGTATGCCAAATAATCAAAATGCAATCCAATAATCACATTGTTTATACCGCATCAATCAAAATAAAGCCACATAGTCATTAACATAAAGAGGAAAAAGGAGATTGGAAAGATCATACCATGTGGTCTTCAATATCCTCATGTTTCGGATGCGGCGTAGTCGATTAATGTGAAAAAGGATAGACAAACACAATATATACATAAGACTACACTATAAAGGAAATGAACATATTTTTGTATTTTTCAAAAAAAATCAATTTTTATGCATTTTGGAATATAAATTTCCACCCCCCACTTTATTTTGGACATTGTCCTCAATGTACATGTAGGAGTAGGAATGAAAATGAAATACATGTTTTTGGATATTCAAGGTTTTATGGAATTAATACGAGTGCAATGATATGGTATGGATGAATGCATGCTCTAACTAAATGTAATTCTATATGACATATATAACAAATGAATGCAATCTAAACTACACTAGATGATGCATGTTTTCTAGTAAATTATGGTCACATTTGATCAAACCTCCCCAAACCTATTTAAACACTATTTCTAGTGTAGGGGAAATGAGGTTGGGTCATTAGTGACTATGTATGAATGCAACTAACTAATGTAAATGCAATATAAAATATAATACAAAGGCAAGCTAAATGTATATGTATATAGCTAAATGCAAGTGTAAATGTAATGGAAAGTCAAAGGAAAGGATATCTTACAAATGGTGGTTTGAGAGAGGACTCCACCAAACTCGTTCCTTGTTGCCATGGTTATTGATGTTGTCCATGTTGCTCAATGCTCTCAATAACCAGTCAAATGCTTGGGCACAAACCTCAAATAAGCATGAATACGGTTTGTTCCAATTCAATATGAAGCTTGGCTAAGGTAGCTTGTCACTTATTCTCTCATTCACCTTTCCCTTGGCATTTGAATATTTGCAATGCTTCAAACCAACAAGCCCATGATTCTTGTCAACATAAGGTATGAAGTGTGGTTCATATTCGTCCGGAGACTTCCACTCACCACCTTCTCCTTCAATTTTGGTGATGATGATAGCATTTGGATTTATCAATCCTTCAAGGGTAGAAGGAGAATTCTCATGGCATTGATGATGGGGTACCTTTGGAGTTGAAATTGTGTGTGCCAAATCTCCACAAGTAAGTTCATTCGCAAGTTTGTTCTTGAGCTTTTCCACCAAGTACCCTTTATATGATGTTTTGACCTTTTGGAGAAGGTCCACCATATCATCTCTAACAATCATAGGTTCCATGGTGGGTGCGAAAAGGTCTTCATGGTCAATTGGAAAGAGATATTCTTCTTCCTCATGGAAGCATACCTCAAACTTCTCAAGGATGGGGTCCTCAAGTGAGGCAATATTATAACTCCATTCCTCTTCTTCATTCCATAAGTCCTTGCAAGACACATATTCCGCATAAGCTTCTTCTATAGGTTTGTCATCATCACTATCTCCATAAGAATCATAGATAGGGGCTTCACTCCTCCTCATCAACTCTTTTTCCAACACCTTAATGTCCACATCAAATGACACACCCTCATACTCACAAAGGCTAAGAGTATTTGGCTTACTCAACCTCATATCTTCCTCATGAAATACCACACTTTGATACTCACAAGAGCCCAAAGAGATTGCTCTTCCCACTTCACATCTTTTTCATCAAAGGTCATTACCTCAAATTCACATTCATGGTCAATGCTCAAGGATTGGTGGGGAGTGGTTGCTTTCATTTGGGTGATTTGAATTGCCAACTCCTTACCATGGGTAGCAATGCTTTGAAGAACATTGTCCCTATTTTGGCTCTCCTCTAGCATTTGTGTGAAGAAATTTTGTTGGTCTCCCATCATTTGGAGGACCATATCTTGAATGTCAAAGTTGGGCTCATCTTTTTGTTGTGGGTGGGTGTGAAAGTGCTCATATTGTGGCATTTGGAATTGGTTTTACAGTGAGTTTTGGGTGGATGGTTGTTGATATTGGATGTGGTGATTTTGGTGGGAAAAATTGGGGTAGTAGTTAGGATTCTCATTGTATGAGTAGTAAGGTAGGTTTGTGTTGACTTGCTCCTCAAACTCCCCATACCCATAGTCATACTCAAAAGATCCACCACATACTCAATATGTCAAGTCTTGGGTCATCATCATAACCAAGATAAAGATACAACTACAAACATGGAAACTACAATAAATGGTAAAAACGAACCTTGAGGGACAAGTTCCTCAAGGTTAAAGCACAAATAAAAATAGACAAACAAGCAAGAACTTAATCACATAACACCGTCCCCGGCAACGGCGCCATTTTGACGAGAGTGTCGTTGGGGCTCTCAATCAAACACATTTATATTTCTCAACAAACAACTAGTTAGTGGTTAAGTCGAGGTCGATCCACGGGACGGTGTGTTTTAGGTTCTAAGTCTATCTATCTCAATTTATGCTAGTGTCACAATTGATTTGGGTTTGTAGTTGTGTTCTAGACTAATGAAAGCAATAAAGTAAAACAAGCAATAAAAGGAAGGATGTAAACAAATGATTAAAAGTGCTAGGATATCATGGGTTCATAGGGGATTCATGGGAGTAAATCATACAAACATGTTCTCAATTATATGCAAGCACTTATTGTTGTGATGGGATCGAGTTAGTGTATATCTTACAATCCCTAGGAAGGTTTAGGTCCCGGAGCCGAATCATCTAGATTTTACAACACCTACAAGTCGACTTAGTCTCCTCTTATTCAACTTCTATGCATGGTCTAATGTGGCTCGAGTTGGTTTATATCTTACAAGTCTCATTGAAAAGATAAGTGATGGGTAAAAAATGCAAGGATTCATAGGCTCGCATTTCATCAAACATAACATGTGCATAAGTTGGAATCACAACAAGCAAGCAAATTAATTATGAAAACATATTAGATTAAGCATGAATCAATCCCCATGTTGGTTTCCCCTAATCTCCCACTAATCCTAGTTAAGGAAACTACTCACTCATTATCATGGGTAATATGTCATTAATGGTGTCAATCATTACAACAAGTATAAACATGATAAGAAAATGAGGAAATAAACAATGAAGAGTACAGAGTGAAGAGATTATACCAAACTTAAGATGATCTAAATAATAAAGCAAAGAATAATAGAAAAAAACTTGATTGATTGATGAAGAGTTGTCAATTCTCCAATAATAACCCAATAATCTTCATTTACCCAATAATAATAAACTTCAACAATGATTAAGGAAAGATTGATATGTAATTTTGTAGAATGGTTGAGATTAATCTATTCTAATCTACTCCTAATCTAATCTAAGAGAACTTGATTTAATCTAAGGAAACTTGATTCTAAACTAAGGGAGCTTGGTTCTCTTGATTATTACAGATGGAGTATATATAGTAGTACATCATTAGGTTAAGCAAGGGTAGATTAGTAAATAGCATTGCTAAGTGTTGAGTAGGGAAATGCAAGTCCCCAAGGGAGATGCGCATATCATGTAGCTAGTCCCGCCACGATCCGCTCGGATCATCTTGAAGCACGGTCGGTTCTGCCAAGGGATCCGTGCGTCTCTGGGAGAAGACGCTCGGATCATGGGTCTTGGAGACGCTCGGATCGAGCATGCGACGCTCGGATCTGAGACAGTGTTCTTCCCCTTTCTTGTCTGCCTAACAATCCGAGTGTCTTGTGTCTGAGACGCTCGTATTGGGTCTCGGGACGCTCGTCTTGGGTCTCTGGACGTTCGCCCTGGCGGACAGCTTGTCTATTTGAGCTCGGATTGTAAAACGGACGTCATTTCCTCATCCGGACTCCTGTTAGAGTGATTCAAAAGCCTAGACCACTTGATTTTTCGACGCCGTTTCATCTAGCATACTTTTAGATCCAAAGGAGCAACTCTTGGTTTGGATTCCGAGCAATTTCTTCTTGGAATGGCTGCCTTCTCGTCATCCTTGCTTTTAAGCCTATGATCCTTCTATATACTCTTTATTCCTACATACTTGGTCATCATTCTTGCCTCCTCTTCATACTATTCCATCCAAGATCGTCAACAAGCTTCCAAATATGCATGGGAGACGGGAATTCCGCCTCATTATCTTCTTTCCTACAAAACATATACAATGTAATAGGAAAGCCAAATAGGAAGGAATTGACGGATAAAATGGTCATGAAATGCTATATTAGTATGCAAAATAGGTTCAATTAGGGGACTAAATGTGCGCAATTAAGAGTCATATCACCGCGCATGTCCCTCGGGACTTGCAAAGAACTTTCAACACTCAAGAATGTTATTTACTAATCTACCCTTGCTTAACCTAATGATGTACCACTATATATACTCCATTTGTAATAATCAAGAAACCAAGTCCTCTTATATTAGAACTAAGTTTTTCCTTAGATTATATCAATCTCTCTTAGGTTAGATTAGGAGTAGATTAGAATAGATTATCCTTTAATCATTCCACAAAATTACACATTAATCTTTTCTTAATTATTGTTCAAGTTTATTATTGGGTAATTGAAGATCATTTGGTTATTATTGGAAAATTGACAACTCTTTATCAATCAATCAAGTCTTCTTCTATTATTCTTTCCTTTCCAATTGTTCATCTTAAGTTTGGTATATATTCTTTACTCTTTACTCTTTATTGTTTATTTCCTCACTCTCTTATCATGTTTATACTTGTTGTGATGATTAACACCATTGATAACATGTCTATGAGTGAGTAGTTACTTGACTAGGATTAGTGGGGGATTAGGGGAGTTAATCGTGGGATAGATTTATGCTTAATGAGTTCATATGAATGCTTGCTTATTGTTCTTCAACTTATGCGTATATCATGTTTGATGAAATTATTGATTGACGACCTAGCATATTTCTCTTATCTTTTCAACAAGACTTGTAAGATATAAACCAACTCAAGCCTTGTTAGACCTTGCATATGGTTGAATAGGAAAACCCAAGTCTACTTGTAGGTGTTGTAAAGTCTTAACCAACTCGGCTCCGAGATGTGATTTTCCCTAGGATTTGGTTTATCATGCATGTAGTTTAATAGGAAGAATTAAGTCGACTTGTAGGTGTTGTACAGTCACAAATGACTCGGCTCCGAGACCCAAATCTTCTTTTAAATTATATGACATGAACTAACTTAATTCCAACAATAATAAATTGCTTGCACCGATATGATCCCATGACATCCTAGTGCTTTTAATCATTTGTTTACATATTTTGATTTATTGCTTGCTTTACTTTATTGCTTCCATTAGTTTAGACTCATCAACTTCAAACCAAATCAATGGTGACACTAGCATAAATTGAGATAGATAGACTTAGAACCCAAAGCACACCGTCCCGTGGATCGACCTTGACTTAACCGCTATCTAGTTGTTTGTTGAGATTATAAATGTGTTTGATTGGGCGTGTGACGACCGCGTGACCATCACCAACACACAAAATCCCGGACTAGTAAGTCCAACGCACCAAGTCCAAGACCAATAAGTCCAAAGCCCAGGACCAACGAGTCCAACACACAAAATCTCGGACCAGTGAGTCCAAAACACCAAGTCCAGGACCAACAAGTCCAAAGCCCAGGACCAATAAGTCCAAAACGCCAAGTCCAGGACCAACATGTCCAAAGCCCAGGACCCAAGAGTCCAACGCACAAAATCCCGGACCAATGAGTCTAAAATACAAAGTTTAGGACTAACAAGTCCAACGCCCAGGACCAATGAGTCCAACACACCAAATCCCGGACTGATGAGTCCAAAACACCAAATACCAAAACCTCAACCAACACTGCTTCACCCCTCAGTCCTTCTAGAGACTGCTACAGGAGACCTATCTAGGCTTCTGAGGATTCCCCTCAAGCTCGTAATATCACACCTTAACCTTTAAGGTCCAGACATGGGATTCTTATCCCAAATTATTTACCGCCATTTCGTGCTCAGGCCATATCAAGCTTGAGACCCCATTCTGCAACACATTACAAGTCATAACCCATCGGCTTAAACACCACAAATAAAAGCTCCATTTTTTTATCTATGAAACAAACCTATTATTACCAGGCTCCACATTCCATAATGTCGAAGCCATTTTCACCCTGGCCCAGATACGGAGTCTTCAAAAACATTGTTCCCCGGAACGGGACACGCCCATTTCATTCTTGGAGCCCACTTTTTAGTGTGCTCACATAACAAGAAACATTTTTCAAACTATGCCTCTTCGATTCATAATCAATAGGGAATTCCCTCCAATCAACTTTCAAGTCACCAAACGGAATTTACCATCGTGACCCCCAGCTCAAGATATTTATCTGACAAACAAACCTCTTATTACCAAGCTCCATATTCCATAATGTCGAAGCCATTTTAACCCTGACCCAGATACGAAGTCCTCGAATGCTTTGCTACCGAGAACGGGACATACCCAATCTACCCTTATGGTCCACTTTTTAGTGTGCTCACATGACAAGGAACATTTTCACAAATTACACCTCTTCGATTCATGATCGAATGGAATTCTCTCAAATCAATTTTCAAGTCACCAAACGGCTTTTACCGTCGTGACCCTCATACATTAAGGTCCTAACAGTTAGTTTAGGCACAAACACTCAGAACTACGATCTGGTTTGATTTCACACCACGTGAATACGTAGGCAGTCCATCAAGGACACAACCACACACCTCAAAATCAATTATCAAAACACACGCGCAGAACTACGAGTTGGTTTATTTTCGCACTCATGTGAACACGAAGGCAGTCCTATTACAAGGGCACAACCACACCCTCACACACATTCAATTTTCACAACATTCCAATTTTCAATCCTCAAAAACCAGCTCGGAACTACGATCTGATTTGATTTCGCAAACACGCGAATACGTAGGCAGTCCCCCAACAAGGACATACCCGCATACCCCATTTAATCTCAACCATCAGCATCAATCCTTAAAAGCAACGCACCCAGCTGCAAAAAAAAAAAAAAAAAAAAAAAAAAAAAAAAAATTAAATAAAACTTATACCTCTGGGCTTCTTCCTTAAGACGTCACCCATTTCTCGTTTTGCCAAATTCTCACCTTCTCACTGTGGGAGGCTTCTCTTTCGAGACGTCACCCTTCCTTTATCCTAAAATATCTTTTCTCAACTATAGTCCAAAATAAAACCACATTTAATCTAGTGCACGGTTCAGACGATGACAATGTCTTGGTTCCGCTCTCCGGATCATCAAAACTCGAGAAGGGATCTCAAACGAGCAAACAGAGGCAAAGATGTCTGGAGAAGAAAATTTATTCGTGTTCCCCAGCCGAGTGGACCTTCTACCTCAGGGATTAGATACGCGTTGTCACCCTTTCTTGGCTAAGGAGTTGCACTTACATGTGCAAAGTCTGTCATAGTCACCCGCATGTCGTGTCGATACCGAGTTTGTATCACGTTTACGACCGCCTGTTTGTCAGTCTGTCAGTATGCGTCCGTGTGAGTCAATGTCGTAACGGTCACGTGTCTCCAATCTATCAAATCATATATCTACGAGCAACAAGACTCAATATTAAGCTTCACAACTTTCAAAACTCCTATCTCCCCACACGCGAAATACTACGTGCTAATTGCTTACATGCTTATGTGCTTACATGCTTGCATGCTACGTGCTTGTCTATAAGACGGCGGATTTGTGTGGTCACTAACCATGCAGATAATCTTGGGAATAAAAACACACTCCAACTGAGTGCCGGGTTCTTGCAACAAACGTCGACCCGTCAAGTCAAAGGGCTTTAACCGCGTCGATTACATGGCATACGCTACCACCCAACGAGCAGCAACTCATATCCCCAGCGAGTCCTGAGAAGTTTCTAACTCCCCAGCGAGTGCCGATTTTCCAATGGAAGTCACTCAGGTCTTTCAAAGATCCCCGCAACATCGTTCATGATCCCGATGCAATGCTCCCTAAATGGTTTTGCATAGAGCCTTGCTTGGATAATTTATCACCACGGAGTTCGTTTAGGACCCTCATCAAGTTGGAGTTCGTTGCTCCCTAGCCGAATCTATCAACGTCAACCTGGTTGTAAGTCATTACTGGACAATATCTTGAAATAAGCCCGATGTTTCAGGATATTTCCCACAGTCGATCATTCGACCATCGATTGCTGGCGAGCCTCAAAACGCATCTTCAACATGGCTGGCGAGCATCAAAATGCACCTTCAACATGGCTGGCGAGCCTCAAAACGCACCGCCAATATGGCTGGCGAGCCTCAAAAACGCACCTTCAACATGGCTGGCGAGCCTCAAAACGCACCTTCAACACGGCTGGCGAGTCTTTGTGCGCAAATAAGAAACAATTCAAGGACATATCCCGAAGATGCCTCAGGTATGACTCCTTCCTATGGTTGGCGAACCTTTATACGTAGTCTACTGGACTTTAAATGACCCGAATGGGAAGTCGATAGACTCTAAATTATTCCCGACGGCAGGTCCTTGACTCGAATCCCCGAGTTGTCTCGACGTCGCCCTTCCCCATGGCCGATCCTTGGCTCAAACCATTTTGAGTCGCCTCGACATCACAATGGTCTTCAGGTTGTAATCTTCAATTGACCTAGAGGCCATACTTTAACTTTCGCCCCATCCAAGCCTCAGTCATAGTGCGGGCTCTGTAGATACCCAGTATTTTTATCTTCCAAAAACCACCCGATGATGATCTGACTATAACGTATTTTTGATATGCGTGCGTGGATTGATTAAACATGAGACGGTTTAATGCATTACTCGGATATGAAAAATGATTTCAAAAATGGTTTTCTAACTTCATTTGCATTTAGACAACACTATTTAGAGTTAAAACTGTCTTCGGACCCAAAACTGACTTAGAAACCCGCAATTCGAGTCAACCTGAGTCAACCCAAGTATCAAATGTTGAAAATAATGCCATGAATGGTTTTATCTTGCCATTTGCATTAAAATGACACTAACTAGAGTCTAAACCGATACCGGGCCAAAAACTGACTCCAAATTCAAATCCCGACTCACACGGGTCAAACCCGAGTCAAGCACACAAAATACCTACCTCAAGTAACACCCAAAATCATCTTATTAGGTGCCCATATTGTTAAACGACATCCTATTTGATTACCACAAATCAAACCAACCAAACAATGGATAGGGAAAAGGCCACGTCCAAATTGAAAAGGACAGGGGCACCCCATTGCGTAGTAGGGTGGCTCGTGCCTCAATGGGCTATCTCCTTAGCCTCCAAGCAAACTCAACCGACCTACCACCCCACATTTCTATATTAATACCCATCATCACACACCATAACACCTTACGCGAGCGTCCGCCCCCTCACATCTCCCTTAAACTTCTAAACTCGGCTTCTTAAGTCACAAAATCGACACGTGTTTTCGACCTACCGATCGAAAACACAACCATTACACATTGTTTGGTACCGTCATCGTGCATTAAATCACTTGACCGACCATCTCGACCAACTAAAACATCACTAAACTTAAAACACTCTTTTTACCTTGCTAAAACAGTTTTCAAACCGCGTTTTCCGACCAAACAAGTTGATACACTTTCGTTGATTTCTCGTCTCAAGCCTAGCATGTAAGTATGAGGGTGTAAAAATCCTCTTCTATCATGTTTTTCATTTGTTTTATGACAATAACATGCTAAATCATGAATAACATGGTCCAAATATGGGATAAATGAGCCAAAACCGGATTTTTAGCCGAGATAGAGGCTGCTTGTATAGCAGCATGGCTCGCGCCTAAAGCCCCTCTCAAGCCTTGATCCAGCCGTGTTTGGTCTCTTCTTCCCCTTTATTTTTATTTCATAATTGTAATCGATTTTTACCATTTCAAATACTTCAAATCATTTTTATGATAAACTTTTAACCATAAATCATTTTTCACCCTTGGTTCCTAATACCATGACGGTTCAATCCGTGTTTCGGTGATAATATTTGGTTAATTACATTTTTAAAGGTATTTTAAAACCTTTTATTTCACTTCTTTACATTTTCAAAACAAATGCATTAGTCATAAATACAAAATCATCCTTGGTTCTACATACCATGTCGGATTTTAACCCGAGTACGATGATGAACATTGACTAATTACAAACAAATGAACTAAAAACAATTAGTTCATAATCATTTTCAAAACTATTCATGTCAAGCTTGCAAAACTGAACCCAACATCGAATATAGTCAAAATAATGATGATTATTCAAGTCTCGTTCTTCACATCAACACAAAAGCGGTCTAAACGACCTTTTCAAATCAAGACGGGTTCAAACACCCTCTTTTCAAACCATTTTACAAATATTTTCAATGGTCAGAAGACGTCCTTCAATCGTCTGTTGACCATCGCCTAAACAGGCCACTCATTTTCCAATTTTCAAATCAGGACACGCCTGTTTGCATCGCCTGATGGCTCGCGCCTAAATAGGCTGCCTGATGCAGACCCTGTTTCCTTCCAGCACTTGTCTAGGACGATCCCGACTTCAGTTAGCTCGAATACAGGACGGATCAGATGACAAATCTACCCATTTTACATTGTATTTGCAAAACGCCTTACTAAGACAAATGGATCACGTTATGCACCATAAACCTAGCTCGGTAAGTGGATGTTTAATTTCCGTCTTGCATGCAAATCAACATTAAATCCAACTCGACATCAAATACATGATATTTGGATAAACAAACTGACTTAGGAAATTCTCACATGTTAGGTTAAACTTTTGGATGCGCATTCATGCATTTAAACCGTTTTATCAACTTTTGCACTTAAACAACCATAAACGATCAGTAGAGGCCGCTAACGCGGGCGGGATTGGGTGTCCGATTAAAGGGCTTCCCAATAGGTACCCTCACCCCTTCCTCAGAACCTTTGGATAGTGGATGGCCTTATCCAGGGCATACGAGAGTCATTCTAGCGATAGGATGCTAAAGGGGGACGAGTCCTTATCTTTAGTACCTATGGCAACACCGCTTTTTGCCTTGGTTGACCTAGGTATAAAGTGGATTCGAACGGGTTCCAAGTATCCCACAAATGCTTGCTGGCGACTCCGAACATCTCTGCATCGTTTCGTGACCTTTGCCGAGACGAAACCGACCGATCAAAAGCGATTCGGTCGAAAGCATTTCAACGCCACGGAGCGTGGCTTTCAAAAGCTGCTGCATGTCCACAGTTTGGCTTGGCATTCAGGTGGCCCGTGACTACAGACTGGTAGGTGGCCCACGTCCACAGACCGGCATGTGGCCCATGACCAAAAAACAATCAGCGCCTTTTCCGAAAAAAGGGGGGTCCCTTGCATCGCCCAGGAGCTTGCGCCTCTTTGGGCTGCTTCTAAAAATCCGCACCTTGACTTGTCCTTGTCAAGTTGTGCTTCTTTCTGACACCTCGCTTTTCTCGCCATAGAGCTCGCGTCTCTTTAGGCTTACCCAAAATTTTTTGTTTTCTCACACTCATATTTTTTTGGATTCACGTCTTACGAAATCCGACACGGTTTTGATGACTCAACTTTAAACATACGGGTTTTATCTTATTCTTTTTTGGGGTGGAGGTAGGGGGCAAGGCTAGTCCCCCCGATCCGCGATGAATCGTTTCCATGTCAGTCAAAAATTTCGAAAAAAAATTCGCATTTCCGCAAAATTAATACATGACGTCAATTTTCTGAAAACATTGTTGCAAATTCGAGTCCTGATCTCGTAAAATTCAAAATCAACATACTCACAAAAGTATTTTTGAAATTCATTCATGGCGGTTTGAGTTTTATTTTTTGAGTTGCGAATCAATTTTGGCAAAATTTGATGCTATTTAATTCAAACACGAATTAATTTTTCTCAAATTTTCAAAACAAATCCAAGTGTGACGCCTTGTAGCGGAATTTTCAAAATTCATTTTCGAACAAACAATTCCACTTTTATCTTCGAGTCATCGTGGTTATTTTTTGTTTTCAACAAATACTTTGCATGTTTACATGTACGCATATGTGCTACATGTTGCTTGTTGTCTACACTAACGATGCAGGAGCAAATGCTGAAGCAAATAGGCACTACTACAAATGAGCACTTGGGCCACGGCTAAATTCGTGGCACAAGTGCTAAATTTCCGTGGCTAAGTCATTTCGCCACAGGAATACCTTCCGTGACGCAAGGGGCCGTGGCAAAGAGATAGCCACGGGAAAAGCAAGAACGTGGCTATTTTTGAATTTTTGGCCACGGATTCTATCGTGGCTAATAACTCCCATGGCCAAAAAAAATTCCCGTGGCCAAAAAATAATTCCCGTGGCAAACAATATATATGAAAATTAAATAAACAAAACGTAAAATAATTTTTTTTTTCACAATGAATATTTTATCATATATGGAACTACGACAATCTAGATACTTGTTTAGCTAGTTAAGTCGATTCATTTGAACGTTATTTGGTTTCACCAGTCATGCATCTGTGCGCATCAGAGAGGCTTCCCAGGAGGTCACCCATCCCAACACTACTCTCACCTGAGCACGCTTAACTGTAGAGTTCTTTTGATGTGCTACCGAAATTGAAAGTTAACTTTGTTGATGTAATTATCACTTTGAATCTTTTGAAGTTTATTTTTTTCTTTCAAAACTTACCTTTGGTACTTTTTAATTATAAAAATGTAACATGATTTACAAATTCTTGTGAGAAAAACATTATTTTGGCCAAAACAATCAAATTTCGATGTTAACCTCCCGACTAATGATTTTGACGTAATTTTTTTGCTGAAGTCAGCAAAACCATTTTCTCCAAAAAGTAAATTTAATCTTCTTTTCCTAACATTTTTTTATTTCTTTAGTTTATCGACATTTTTATTTTATTTCTCTTGTACTCGATTTTTTGTTTATTTTTCTATGCAAATTCTATAGTATGACCGTCGTACCTGCGATATGAAAAATGTGTCCATATTTTTGTAAAATAACGACCACTTTTTATAATTAATGTTTTTTTTTTGCTCAAAATGGTCACTATTAACCAAAAGTAGTCACTTTTTACCCAGAAAACACGAAAAAGACTGTCGTGTAACAGAATCGCTTATTTTTCTAAACTGATTTCCCTTTGTTATGATTTATTGTTTCTTTTCTCAAAATTTTCATATTATTGGCACATGTGACTTTAAACAATCATTATTTCTATATTTTCCCTGTGATGCGCTCATTTTCAATGAAAAACATTTCCATATTGAATTTTTATATTGATAATTTTTCCAATATGTTCTTTTCTTAATTGATTTGTGAGAGATCATTTTTTTTTACTTTCATTTCTTCGCACATTTATTTTATTTAATCAATTTTGTAATCTAATTGTTGTTTCTTTTTTACTCATAAAAAAATTTTCCCGATTTTTTTTCCTCAACAAGTTAAATTTTATATCAAATTCAAATTTTTCTATAAATATCTTACAAATAAAGTTGTAAACATAATTTTGAATGAAACGGTTTGACAATATATTAATTTTAGATTTCTCTTAGATAGATGGTAAATAACTTATTTATTTAATTGATATGGTATGTCTTTAAATATAAGACGCTCATTTAAGATTTTTATTCAAAATTATAAAGATTTAATTAACAAAGGTAACAGAAATTACTAGAATTTCATGACTTTAATAAACAAAATTATACTCCCTCCGATCCACACCAAATGTAACACTTAAAATGAATGATCCACACTAACGGTAACATGCCTTATTTGGCCTACAACATTACCAAGTTGTCCTTATATCCATTTCATATTTACACAAAATGTCATTACATATCCACATACCATCGAACAACTAAACCCACAATTATGTGACCCACCTATTTTTTTCCCTCTTTACCGTTACTTTTTCCATCTTTTTCTTAAATACTCCATTTTCCTCTATGTTACCTTTGGAACGGATCAAATAGAGTATATTAAAACAAAATTCTTAAATTATCAATGTTTTGAAAAACATATAAAGCATAATTGTGATTTGTAAAAAATGAAAAAATTTAGACGATAAACTTTTCTTTGCTTACACATAAGTTTATAAAATTTTAAAATTGCTTATTAAAGTAAATAAAATAATAAAAAATATTAATTAAGTCAAAAAAAGTGTTTCCAAAATTTTATATTTAAATGTATTTTCATATTATTTATATTTGATTAAATTTCATTCAGATTTTGTATATTTTTAAAGCAAGCAATTTTTTGGTTTGCCTTAACATGAAAATATCTTAATTTAAGTCGGAAAAAATACTCGCCACGGGTGTTGTTAGTTCGTGGCTAAAAATTTTTTTGCCACGGAACATTTCGTGGCTAAATAAAATTTCACCACGGGTGTGCCATAGCTCATGGCTAAAATGATTATTTGCCACGGGTGTAGCCTAATTCGTGGCGCAAGTGACTTTTTGCCACGGGAAAAGTTATCCCGTGGCATAAAATTTTTTCCAAAAAAATGAATAAGGTTTTCCCGTGGCTAAGCAGAATTTAGCCACGAGTTATAAATTCTCGTGGCATAATTCGTGGCGCAAGTGAAAATTTTTTGTAGTGAGGGAATCAGCCGTTGACTGTGCTTCTCCAAACAAAACACATAAAAAACCAAGCACAAACAAACTATAACCTAAAAACACGTGTATACAAATCGCCTCACAAAAAATACATCAACACACATTTGATATAAACGACTGACCATACAAACAGGATCCGGCGCAAATACTTATCATACATACACTGGCCTAAAACAATAAACTGGGGGCTATCCGCCACCTACCGAACTAAGCTGAAGAGTCTATCACACCCGAAATACTCGAGAGGGGGGGGGGTGAATTGAGTATTTAAAAATTATGCCTACTTTTTATTTTATATCAAGGTAATTAATTACTTAAAGTTTATTGATTAAACTTTAACTAATTAACTAAATGATTATGAACGTAATGAAATGACTGAAATGAAAGATGCAAGGACACACGATATTTGAAGTGGTTCAGCTTCACACGTCGAAGCCTACGTCCACTATTCTCGATTAATAATTTTAGTACCTTACTCCGGATTACAAAATTATCAACCCAACTCGTATAGTT
This sequence comes from Silene latifolia, assembly GCF_048544455.1. Taxonomy (NCBI): domain Eukaryota; kingdom Viridiplantae; phylum Streptophyta; class Magnoliopsida; order Caryophyllales; family Caryophyllaceae; genus Silene; species Silene latifolia. The sequence goes on from NC_133536.1 coordinate 57,719,087, forward strand.
AACTCTAACTATAACTCGATTTGAATATCACTAGATATTCGATTTGACTATCTTAAGTTACTAAGAAAGCACTTGATTGTTCTTCTAAGTGTTCACACAATTGAACGAGTAAGAAACAATATGAAGTACTATTATCTTATGACGTAATCTTAAGAAAGATAAGCAATTTAATGAGCACGACTTTTCGCAATATTTTCAAAAACAAAACAATAAGACAATTAAGAATTAAACTCAAATATGTTTTGCAAGGATTGTTGTATTTCGAAAAGCTTACTTAAATAAGGAATGATCAAGTGTATTTATAGTAGAAGAGAGAAATAGGGTTTGCACGAAACCCTAGGATGCCGTGAGATAGGCGGCAAGGATTATAAGAGATAATTCTTTATCTCTTTCCTAATTTAATCCAAGATATTATAGTTTAGGTAAATAAGATAAAAGTAAATCTTATTTGTTTTCTAAAACTATATCTTTAAGATGTTTGGATAAGTAAACAAATCAAATCATATATTATAAAGATAGGAAATTATCTTATATAAATATAAGCTAGATTTGATTAGATAGTTTACTTATGCACAACCACTCACACGCCCCAACGGTTTACAGCTCACGGCCGAAACCCTAGGCCCGTGCTTATCTTGGATAAAAACCTATCTTCTTGGATTAGGGTTAGGTTAAATAGACTAGCAAACCCTAGGTAGCATGACGACCCATAAGTCGTTTTACTAACCAATAGAGATATGCAAGTTACCTATTATAACAACCCATAATTCAACTCTACTATATACACAAATGATTTCGAAATGTGTTTAAAGAATTTTATCCTTTGAAAAATGATTTTAAAACTATTAAAATCGTGCTATTAAAAAGCTACCTAAAGTTATAGTAGAAACAGCTATAACTTTAAGTTTGGTAAGTAAAGTTATAGGTGAAATAGCTATAACTTTACCTTCCCAATATTCTTAACTTAAGATACCGTCATTAGACGAAGACCTATACTAACTAATCTTCCTGGGGATCTTCAGTAAAGGATCTTCTCTTTATCTTGACCAAAAGCTCTTCATCTTGAGCTTTGTTAAAGACTTGATCTGGCCTTTTGCTTGAATGATCATCATACTTGAAACTTGTTACAGTTGCTTATGATGCTTTAAGAATCTTCAATGTTATAGCTCAAGCTGCTATAACATTACTTGAATGATGCCTCACAAATCTTCAATGTTATAGCTAAGAATGCTATAACATTACTTGTTAACTTGTAAACCTAAGTTAATCTAACAAAGACTAAACAAACGATTACGAGCAAGAGTTTACATAAAACGAGGCACATACTTGTCATTATCAAAACTTAATCATATATCTATATGGTCCAACAAATTCCCCCTTTTTGATGATGACAAGTCTCTTACGATTTGTGACTAAGTGTAAGTTCCCCCTCAACATAATACTATAAAAGTCATAGACAGTTGAACGCAAGAACAATCACTTATATACAAAGTATAGCATCTAAGGACCTTAAGAGATTAAAGATTCCGACAAGGAGCAAGCTTAGGCAAATACATAAGTCACAAAAATTTTATTCCCCCTCTTGACATCATCGAAAAGACGAGAAAAGACATAAAACAACTAGAATGATATGGTTCTAGACACGTATTAAGCATGCAAGGAAATATTATAAAACGAGAAAGTAATCTACATAAACATGCCAAATAGAAAATAAGTGTACTACAAACCAAGATAGTCTAATTGCCAATTGGGCCGAATAAGAAACAAGTGTTTAAGCCAAATGGGCCGAATGAAAAGCAAGCCAAAATGGGCCGAATTAGACAATTATTCAAAATATAAAGTCTAACAAAAGAAAGGCAAGGAAAAGAGGAGGACGGGTTTAAGGATTGTCACGTTTCACGACATTGGGGTTCACATAACCGGGACGGGTGTAATACTCCGTATTTATGGTCTTGGGGGTACTCTATCGAGTAGCCCTTACTCTGTCGAGTAAGGGTATGTTGCAGAATAAAATAGTTTCTGACCTGTTGGGCACTCGATCGAGTAGCTGGGGCACTCGATCGAGTAGCTGGGGCACTCGATCGAGTAGGGGGGTACTCGATCGAGTACCTTGGGTACTCGATCGAGTGTCCGGTTTTACGGGGGAGTTTTCTCGGGTTTTGTTAATTACGCGATTAAGGTATTTAAACCAATTCGTCTTTGTTCTAAATCACTTTTTACAAAACCTAAAACCTGTTTAAGAGAGAAAGCAACTTGTCTTCTTCCTAATCGCGTTCTTGACAATTCCCGGAGTTCAGACGGTCGGTTTGCATCGTAGCTTGTGTCGTTGGATTCCTTGCGTCGAGGGTAAGCTTTTAATGTAATTTATATAATGTTTTGTTAAGATTAATGAAACCCTAATTTAGGAATTGGGGGTTTTTATGAATAGTAATTGAATAGTAGTATCTATGTGTTGTATGGTAGGAGGAGAGTTCATAGAAGAGGCGTTTTGAGACAAATTTGTAGATACCGTCTGCGTGTTGTGCTTTCCAGGTAGGATTTCCTACTCGGTATTAGTCCCATAATGGGATATTGGTGATGTCTTTGTAGTTAGTTGATTGATATGATGATTGTAATTGTAATTGTGATTGTGATTGTGGTTGTGTTTGTGATGGTTCTCGAGATGCGTTCTCGGCTGAGTGGGGTCACTTGCGGGAGTGATCTCACGCCCTAGTTTCGCCCTTCGTGGAACCCGCCACGAAAGGGGATGTGCACATTAATGGACAGGGTTATCGCTCGTACGATGAGCGGGGCTTAGGTGGGAACGGCCTGCGGTCCCCCATCGCGTGGTGGTCCAAAGTGGACGATCGAGTATTGAGATGATGGGAGTTGGTGGTGTGTGTGTGTGTGTGACAGTTCAGCTGTCTGTTTGTCCTATTATTGTTATCTATATTGATTGTGTGATTAGTACTGACCCCGTTTAAATGTTTTAAAAACTGTGGTGATCCATTCGGGGGTGGTGAGCAGTTGTTGAGCAGGTATTGAGATGAGTACTGGGATAGCTGGGATGCCACGACATGATGATAGGAGTCTTCCACTGTAGCCTTAGTTTATTCTACATTTCAGTTAGAACAGTCATTTGAGAATCTTGTATCGTACTTTGGTTTGGTTTTGAGGATTGTATTTATTCATTAAACTACTTATAATAAACGTTGTTTCGGTTTTGTCTATTTGATTATCATACCTCGGGTGACCGAGATGGTGGCGTCTTCATACTTGAGTGGTCCTGGTAAGGCACTCGGAGTATGGGGGTGTTACAAATGGTATCAGAGCGACGATCCTGAAACCTGTAACCAATGAACATAATGAACATAGGGAGTCAATTAAAATGAACCCGGGGTAAAAGTTGTAGGAGCTAGTGCAAAGGCTTGGGAGACGTCCTAAAGTCGCGGGGGTCGCCCTACAACTTTGAACCGGTCACATGGGGGAAGTGTTTGTCGAGTCGTATGTGTGTTTGGTTAACTGGTTTATGAATGTGATGGAATGTGTTAATTGTTGGATGTTGAAGTAGAAAGTTGAGCATGTGAAAGAAAATGGGGATATGAGGAAACTTGTTGATGAAATATATAGAACTGTGGTTGGAATGAGAAACATGATGGATGATTCATAATGTGACATAATAATAACATGTGAATAGGAATGTTGTGTTGTATACGTATATTTTATTTGCATAGAGTTGTATGATAAGTTTATGTACTTGTCCACGATTGTTCATGGGTATATGTTGTAAGAAGCGTGTAGCTGTAATTGATGAATTAGTTGGAAGAGATTAAGTAAGTAATTGCATAAGAATATGAAATTCATGGGTGGAGCATGTTTATGTGGGTAAATCGTGATTGACAAGTTAAATAACCTATGTGCATGATGAATGTTGTTGCTTGATTTTTGAAAATAGTAACATATGATTACGAATACTGGTTTTATGAGTTTTGGACTGGTTTTGTTTGCTTGGTTGTTGTTTAAGTCGTTTGGGAAGTAAAAATCAATAGTTGTGTTTTTCGTTTATAAAGAGGTTGTCTTTAAACTGTTATAACTTGAGATGCATAAATGATTTTGATGTGATTCCAATTGGAGATGATAGCTTGTCCTTTTACGATTCTAACGATAGGTCACACGCCCAAATTGACCAAGTAATGAGTGAGTTATGACTGTTTTACGAAAACTGGACAGTGCTGAGAATTAGGGTACTCGATCGAGTATCCTTGGTACTCGATCGAGTAATGGGGCACTCGATCGAGTACCTCAGATACTCGATCGAGTAGCCCTGGTGATTTGTTTTACGTGCTTCTGATCTTCACCTACTCGATCGAGTAAGTCCCTTACTCGATCGAGTGGCCTGTACTCGATCTAGTGACCCCTGTTTTGGGTCATATGCTTATCTTTTGACTTCGTTGCATATTATGTTTAATTCAAAGGCGTCATTTTGCTTCTTTATGCATTGTTTTACATGTATGTTGGTCTTGACGCGTAAGTTACCCAATTTTGTGGTGTAAAGAGTGGCACCTATGATGTGTATGAGTTCGGTGGGGAGGACATGATTTATATGTGTTGGGATTGGTAAGACTTAATTGAGACATAGAGCATGTTTTCTGAGATGAAATGGGATGAGTGATATGTTTGTATGTTGAGTAACGTAAAAGTAAGTGAATGTGGGCAAAGTATGATGTGAGTCTAAGGAACGTGAGAATAAAAAGATTGGAAGTAAGGATGTGGATAGTGGCAGCTTGAGATGTGTAAAGAATTATGGAGGGAGATGGTTAGGAATCGTGTGAGTCAAGATTATATGTACTGAAAGTTCGTTTTAAAGAGGTTGAGAAGAGCGATATATAGTGAACTTTATGGAGACATGTTGCGAGCTCGGTTTGTAGACAGTGAGTGAGTTTGGAAGATTTGGTTTATTAAGAGATGAAACTAATGTGTGATTTCCTTGGGCAATTAACGGTATAAAAAGAGAATTTTGATTTCTAGAGATGTAAAAAGGGAGATGCAATTGTTTAAACAGTGAACGTGGATTTTATGGATAGATTAGTGGCAAGTGTGAGTGATAGCATAATAAGAGAAGATCCATGGTAAGAAAGAGTGAGGTGATATCGATATAAAATAATGGGATTTGGGTTTTAGAGCGATGAGAAGGTAACTGGTTTACTAAAGAGTTAGGTAGAAGAAATAAGGAGTTGAACTATTAATTGGTATTATTGAGTGTAAAGAGAAAGGAAGGATAAAAGTAAGCGAGGAAAATGTTCCCCGGAGTTATGTGATATAAAGGTAAGGAATCATCGAAATGTGTGATAGTATCACGAGGATGTTAGCTAATGGTTATATAGGAGTTTGGGACAACATGATTAATCATGAGTTTCGGGGAATTAAGGGAGTAAGAAGTTGGTGGAAAATTGGCACGATAATAGATAATTGGTGGAGAGTGAGATGAAAATACGAGTAAGATAGTATTGGGAATGATGTTGATGTAATTTTGTTGGTGAATTTGACGATAGTTATTTGGAATGTTAACCGAAGATAGGAAAGAAATCGTGATGTTTAGAGATGAGTGAAAGAGGTTTGATGTCCGGACAGTGGTGGTGTTATGGTTTGTGATTAATGGATAAGAGTGATGGTATATTAGAAAGGTAGCAATTCAAAAGAGGTTGTTTTGGTAGGGATCGGATTGTTGTGTATAATTATGAGAGGGTATAAGATGTGGTTAGATGAGGCGGATGCTAATAGCTGAATAGTAATGGTATGGTTATACTTGGCAGGAAGTGATGGTTGTGCGAATGGGGGACATTGTTATGAGGGGCATATGAGTTAAGCTCGGGCGACAGGTAACCTTTGTGAGTGGTAACTTACGTGATCAGGATGGATTGGTTGGATGTGATTATGGGTCTATGTTATATGTGTAAATGTTTGTGTGAGGTTCTGACCTCACAAGAAGTGGTATGGTGTGATAATTATAAAGTTGTTTTATGAATGTTCTGTAATATATATATGTTGGACACGGTAATTTAATTGAATGATGTCCAAAAAGGTAATAATTTGATTAATTTGACATGGCTAGTTATAATTTTATGTGTATTAATAACACATGTGTATTCCGTGAAATGGTAGAGATGATGTTCATGAGATGCTTATCTGTTTATCCATATAATGTGTTGCGTGGTGATTTAATAAAGTGGATTTGAGTAAGTTTTTCTTGTCTGAGAAGTTATGCTCAGTCAGTGTTTATGGGAATCGTATGCAGTTGTGATGTCTATTGATGTGGTTGTGGTGCCTCGGGTGGTGATCCGGGCACGATATTTAGTGTTGTGATGCGGGTATTTTCGCACTGCGATGCGGCTGTTGGTGGTGGTGTTGCGATGTCGTCACCTGTTGTGGTGGAGTAGGCGAGATTACTATGATACGAGTTTTCGAAAGTACATACCAGTTATACATAAACTGTTGTTTTGTTTGCTGATATTTCTTACAAGTTTCAGTTTGAGAATGAGGGTAGAGTATGATGTGGAATAGAGTTGTATATGTCTTCGTTGTTGTCATGGTATAGTGATATTCTGTTAATGGAACACGGTTGTGAGAGGTCGTTACAATAATTATGATCTTGTTCTAGTTAAGGTTTCGGTAGACATGGTAATGGCAAGTGAGTCGTAGAACATGTGTGGTAATGATCCGAAAGATGCAGGTGGTTCATAATCTTTTGTTGAGACAGTGAGTGTAGGGTATTGGGAATTAGCGTCATGTTAAGTTGTGTATGAGTTTTGCGGTAATGGAAGAAAGAACTTGAGGATCTAGTGTGCGTGTACTTAACGAGTGTGGATCGTGAGTTATGCTTCTGGGAGATAAGTGCCTTACATAGAGAGGTATGTTGTTTTGCAGAAATAATGGAGAGTTAGTATGGTGATTTTGCTACGAGTTTTATGGTATAAGTTAGGTGGTATGCCAAATGAGTTGAGTTATGAGAAATGTTTAAGTAAGAGAGCCTTGGATATATGCATGGTGAGTGTTTGGTTTATAGACGGTTATCTTTGACATGTGGTGGTAAAGAGGGTAATGAAAAGATATATCTAGGATTTAGTATTAGTGAGTTACGAGGACGTAACATTTATCTTAAGAGGAGTAGGATGCGATAAAAGAGATTTTGATGGTTGTTCACATGGTAGTATATTTGGAAGTAGAGTGTTGGTGTAGCATAAGATATGGATTTGTATATGTTGTGGTTGATGGTGTTAAAAGGTCATGGCCGTGCTTGTAGTAGTTTGATGTTAGGAATGCGAGAATACTTCGATAGTGTTGACAGTTGGATGGTGAGATTATGAGTCTGAGTAAACTTCGAGGACGGAGTTCCTTTTAAGGGTGGTAGAATGTAACATCCCGTTTGATGTCTATGAGTGTCTTGATTTTGGACTTGATAGTGGATGATATTATGGAGCTAGCAGCGTTAGAGGATGGTAGTTGGTTATGTATGGAGTTGGTGTCGTGAGAGATATATATATGTGGAGTTGATACGATATCGTGAGCCATGTTGTGGAGGTAGGAATAGTTAGTGGAGTTGGTGTTACGAGTTCATGTTTGGGTTGGAGTTTTGTTTCGAGTTCTTAGTTACGTTGTTGTGTCTTGATCGAGTTAGCATGTTTGTTTTTATGTATGGGTTGAACTTCGGGGACGAAGTTCCTTTTAAGGAGGGAAGACTGTAATACTCCGTATTTATGGTCTTGGGGGTACTCTATCGAGTAGCCCTTACTCTGTCGAGTAAGGGTATGTTGCAGAATAAAATAGTTTCTGACCTGTTGGGCACTCGATCGAGTAGCTGGGGCACTCGATCGAGTAGGGGGGTACTCGATCGAGTACCTTGGGTACTCGATCGAGTGTCCGGTTTTACGGGGGAGTTTTCTCGGGTTTTGTTAATTACGTGATTAAGGTATTTAAACCAATTCGTCTTTGTTCTAAATCACTTTTTACAAAACCTAAAACCTGTTTAAGAGAGAAAGCAACTTGTCTTCTTCCTAATCGCGTTCTTGACAATTCCCGTAGTTCAGACGGTCGGTTTGCATCGTAGCTTGTGTCGTTGGATTCCTTGCGTCGAGGGTAAGCTTTTAATGTAATTTATATAATGTTTTGTTAAGATTAATGAAACCCTAATTTAGGAATTGGGGGTTTTTATGAATAGTAATTGCATAGTAGTATCTATGTGTTGTATGGTAGGAGGAGAGTTCATAGAAGAGGCGTTTTGAGACAGCTGTAGATACCGTCTGCGTGTTGTGCTTTCCGGTAGGATTTCCTACTCGTATTAGTCCCATAATGGGATATTGGTGATGTCTTTGTAGTTAGTTGATTGATATGATGATTGTAATTGTAATTGTGATTGTGATTGTGGTTGTGTTTGTGATGGTTCTCGAGATGCGTTCTCGGCTGAGTGGGGTCACTTGCGGGAGTGATCTCACGCCCTAGTTTCGCCCTTCGTGGAACACGCCACGAAAGGGGATGTGCACATTAATGGACAGGGTTATCGCTCGTACGATGAGCGGGGCTTAGGTGGGAACGGCTGCGGTCCCCCATCAGCGGTGGTCCGGTGGACGATCAAGTATTGAGATGATGGGAGTTGGTGGTGTGTGTGTGTGTGTGTGACAGTTAAATTTGTCTGTTTGTCTTATTATTGTTATCTATATTGATTGTGTGATTAGTACTGACCCCGTTTAAATGTTTTAAAAACTGTGGTGATCCATTCGGGGGTGGTGAGCAGTTGTTGAGCAGGTATTGAGATGAGTACTGGGATAGCTGGGATGCCACGACATGATGATAGGAGTCTTCCGTTGTAGCCTTAGTTTATTCTACATTTCAGTTAGAACAGTCATTTGAAAATCTTGTATCGTACTTTGGTTTGGTTTTGAGGATTGTATTTATTCATTAAACTACTTATAATAAACGTTGTTTCGGTTTTGTCTATTTGATTATCATACCTCGGGCGACTGAAATGGTGGCGTCTTCATACTTGAGTGGTCCTGGTAAGGCACTCGGAGTATGGGGGTGTTACAACGGGTCCTAAACTCAAGAGAGTCAAGACGATCAAAGCATGAACGGACATGGTTAGCTTGTGCCGTGAGACACCTTTCGAAATTAAGCACTTTCAAGGACAAGGCTTGAGTAGCCTCGTAAACAACCCGCATATCCTCATGCATAGCCTTCCCTTCACACCACAAAGCCCCACCTTGACTAGCTAAGTTAGCCAATGAACTAGAATGACGAACACACTCCTTGGCCGCCCTAGCCGCATCCTTAGCCATAGCATCAACCCGTGCTTCCAACCCGTGCAAATAAGACAAGACTTCACCAAGATCCGAACCCTTCGAACCTGAAGCCTCATTCCTGTCTTTTCCCAAACCCGAGACCAACTCCGCAACCATCTTATTTTGCGCATCCATTTTCTCACAAATACTTGCCATAAATGATTCCAATTTTTTTTCAACAACCAAGACCACATCCGACGATTTCTCCACCACATTCCCTTTTAAAAACACCAAATCGGGTCCAATGGCACCAATCTTCATCAACTTAAGATTAGTGTCACACATCTTATCTTTCACCTTTACACCATAACTAGAAATCCCAATCACCTCTTTTTGTTCCAAAAGCCGAGAGACCCACATTCCATACGGCAAATCCAAAGTAGTATAAAACTTTTCCTCAGTGACACAAACACTTGTTTGAACAATTTTATGAAACACAAGATGAGGAAGACTAACTTTGGACCCTTCAAGCCACTTAGACAACAGCACCATCTCATAACTCGACAATTTATCTCGACCACCCCTCCTTGGAACAACCGTGTTCCAAATGAAATTAAGAAAGAATTTCAATTTTGGGGTAAACGACCCTGCAAGCATGTTACTTGACCCCGTAGCATCAACATCAAACGACTTCTTAATTTTAAGCTTTTCTTCCTCCGTCACATCTCCCCATTCCGCACTCGTATTTATTTCGATCCCATCATCAGGGACCAAAAACAGAGTACAAAAATCGGCAAGGAAGATTTTGACTTCGGTATCATTCACCACCGCATGCAACACATTATTTTTGACGGAGACGGAAGAATAAAATTGGATTACCTCAATAGGATAAACCTGACCAACAAAGAAACAAACTTTCTTCCATTCTTGAAAATTCAAGAAATCCTTAAAAAATTGCAAGGCTTCGATTTTTCCATACCACTTTTCGGAGTAGAAACGACCACCATGAATACCGTACCGCATAACAAAGTTGACACGGGTTCTTTCATCCGCGGTGAGTCGAAGCTTATCAAGCCTCATTGATGTTGCATTCGGCATGTATTCTCGAAACATTGTCCTTTGATGACCTTCTTGAGTAGCTACAACCTCGGTTTCTTCCACCGAATCTTCAAACCCTACGGCCTTCTTTTTCCCTTTATTTAACTTCCGTCTTTTCCCTTCTAAGTTAGGATCAACCCGGTTATGATCGGGGTTAGTTGGTTTTTGGTTTGATGAAGGTGAGGGAGTTTTGATAGGGACGTAGGTTTTGTTGCATGAAGGTTTGGAGGACCCGGTCCGAGTTGTGGACCGAGTTGAGGGCGAGTGGAAGCGAATTGAGGGAGGAGTCATGATGATTATAGGATTTTGGAGGTTGAGTGTGTAGAAAAGTCTAAAGGAAGGTCTTTGGGTTTTGTGTGTGTGATTGTGACGGTAGGGGATAGGTATTTATGGGAGTAGTGTTTTAATTATGGTAAAAGAGTTATAAGGGAATTAGGAAATTGGAGGTGACGTGTGGAGAGGGAGTTAGGTAAGTTTTTTTTTGTTTTTTTTTAAAAGATACTTACCATAGAATAAACAAGTGGTTAGGGTAAATTGTCTAAAAGATATGGTAAGATATGGTAAGATATGGTAAGAGATAAAGTTGTGGGGAATTTTCGGTTTTGACAAGAAATTGGAACAATTGGTTACGACTTTTGGTTCATAATAAAACTTAAAATTTACATGACTAGAAAATGGAATATTCTCATAATATAATATAACATTTTACATAAATAAACTTGCAACGAAAAATACGGACATAGTCATACAATCTCGTCAAATCTAGTCAGTCATATAGAGAATAAAATATTTGTGACAAGTTTAGTTGCCACCAATTAAACCAATTTCCAACCGTAAAATCTCAAAACGTTCTCTAGCCAATGCTTTGGTAAAAATGTCAGCCCATTGTTTTTTTGTACTACAAAATTCCAGTCTTATGTTGCCCTTATCTACATGATCCCGTAGAAAATGGTGTCTAATGACTATGTGCTTAGTTCGTGAGTGCTGTGCAGGATTTTTAGATATAATTATAGCACTCGTGTTGTCACATAAAATAGGTATACACCCTACATTAACACCGTAATCACATAGTTGTTGCTTAAGCCATAAAAGTTGAGAACATACCAGTCCAGCAGCAATGTATTCGGCTTCAGCAGTAGATAATGCAACGGAATTTTGCTTCTTTGACCCCCACGTGATGATACACGGTCCAACAAACGTGGCTATGCCGGAAGTACTTTACTGTCAAGTGAACAACCTGCATAATCTGCATCTGAATACCCTATGAGATCGAAATTACACTCAAGAGGATACCACAGATATAATTTAGATGTACTAATTAAATACTTCAAGATTCTCTTAACTGCGATCATATGCGATTCTTTAGGGCACGATTGGAATCGAGCACACACGCATACACTAAACATAATATCCGGACGACTTGCAGTTAAATAAAGAAGTGAGCCAATCATACCTCGATAAGTCGTCTCATCGACAGACTTATCGTTTTCATCCAAGGTCAACTTCTTCTCAGTGCCCATAGGAGTTGGCTTAGAGTTAGAATTTTCCATACCGAATTTTTTGATTAGCTCCTTGATATATTTTTGTTGGTGTATCATAATCCCTTCAGGAGTTTGTTGGATTTGGAGTCCAAGGAAGAACTTGAGTTCTCCCATCATGCTCATCTCGAATTCTGAGGTCATTAAATCTGAAAAGTACTTACATAAACGATTATTAGTTGAACCAAAAATAATATCGTCAACGTATATTTGTACGACTAATAGATCGGAAATCTCAGTTTTCAGGAAAAGGGTTTTATCGACAGATCCTCTTTTAAAACCACTTTCAAGAAGATATTTTGACAATCTGTCGTACCACGATCTCGGAGCTTGTTTCAAACCATACAGAGTTTTATCTAATTTGAAAACATGGTTTTGAAACTTGCTATCAAGAAATCCTGGAGGTTGTTCGACGAAAACCTCCTCATTCAAATAACCGTTAAGAAATGCTGTCTTAACGTCCATTTGATAAAGTTTAATTCCTTTATGAGCAGCAAATGCTATCAATAGTCTAATAGCTTCAAGTCTGGCTACGGGAGCGAAGGTCTCATCATAATCAATTCCTTCTTGTTGATTATACCCTTGTACAACCAATCTAGCTTTATTTCGAACAATAACTCCCGTATCGTCCAGCTTGTTTCTAAAAACCCATCTCGTACCGATAACCGTTCGGTCTTTAGGTCTTGGAACCAAATGCCACACTTTGTTCCGTTCGAACTGTTGAAGCTCTTCTTGCATAGCAACAATCCAATCTGGTTCGGCAAGTGCTTCTTTGATATTTGTTGGCTCAATGGTTGAAAGAAAGGAGTAGAATGAGCAAAAGTTGTTAAGTCTTCTCCGAGTTCGAACGCCTTCATTCAAACTTCCTAGGATGGTTTCCATTGGATGGGAATCCTTATATTTCCACTTTTTTGAAACATGAGGCACATCTTCATCTGAACTAGTTTCATCATCTTCGAATGGTCGGGTTTCATGACTTGTTCCCCCTAAATCCAAGCCTGGGGTTATAACAGAATCAGTTATAACATTGGACTTAGTTTGTTGATTTGGAGTTAAAGTTATAGCTTCATCAGTTATAACCTTATTCTCTAAATTCTTAGATTGAGAAGAGGTTTTAGTATCATCAACTAAACTCTCAGTTCTCTTTCCTTTATCATTCGAAGGGCAACTTTGGTCATCATTTGTGCCCTCAATTTCTTTATCTTCGTCATCCAATTCTGGAAGTTCATCCCTGGATAGTCGGAAATCAGGTTCGTTCAAATCTTCTTCCTCATCCTGTTCAGCTTTGTCAAACATATTATTTTCATCAAAAACAACATGGATACTTTCTTCGATGCATAAGGTTCTCTTATTAAAAATCTTATATGCTTTGCTATGATTAGAATAACCTACAAACACGGCTTCGTCGCTTCTGGGATCGAATTTGCTTAATCTATTTTTGCCATTATTGTTGTAACACCCCGGTTTACAAAGGAGCCTTTAGCAAGACATTCCCTAATAAACCGGACTGTTACCATCTCGGTTTCCCGAGGTAGTGAATAACAAATTAAACTCCAAGGCAAAATTATATAATTACTTTAACTTAATTATTACAAAACCTCTTTTACATCAAATTACAAAGAACTAACATAAATAAAGGTGAAAGTCTTCTAGATGATGATCTAGCTACTAAGTCTTCTGATCCAGTGTCTCACGCCCACCAAGCTCCCGTTCTATCTCTTAAACCTGTCAAGTCTACTCGCCAATATTTGGGTCATCACAGGTGTTCACGAATACACAGGGTCAACCACGAGGTTGAGTAGGGAAAACAATAAAACAACAAAATATGATATGCATGCTTCTCCGTCACCTCCATCTCCATCTCAACTCATATCTCATATCTCATACCCGGACAACCCACCATACCGATCCCCGGTAGACTATATATATCGACCGTAGCCGATCCGCCACTCGCTTGTTGAGGACACCAGGGCAAGTCCTGCAGAACCCGCCTGGGCCTTATCACAACTCACATCGTATCTCAACATCGTCACTCCTACACCATCCTCCAACTCCAATGCATATGAAATGCTCAACAGAAATTAATGCAACACAATATATACATATATATAAATCACTGAACTGATAAATCATAAAACCATGCCGGTTACCCGATGTTGTGATATCATATTCAATACGATCAATTCAGTCAATCACCTTCCCATATATGAATCATAACGTAAATCAACAACCACGAATCAAGTCAACACAATTAAACAACAATGATAATAAGTCAAGTGTATTTCCCTACCTCAAAGTGCCAGCAAATCCAATTAAGCAGTTCAAGCAGTCCAGAAAATAAAGCAACGAATCTGATTATCGATCCTTCACGAATCCGTCACCTAAAACAATTATAATATTTATAATTACTAACTACTAAATATAGAAATCTCCCAAAATAGAAGCTTTCCCGAAATACAATCCCGACACCAAACTTATGCCCAACTGATAACTAAAATAACCCGATTAGTATTTGCCCCAACTTCCCAAAATAGAAAGTTACTAAAGTAGAATTTCTTAGAATGGAAACTTTCCCGATATAGTAGCTTTTTCATTAAACCTGTCTCTAATTAATTAATTATTATTAATTATTATTTTATCTTAAATAACTCGGAACTAAAACCAAATCGATAATTAGAGGATTAAACGAATTATACGATGAAACGAATCAAGCATTTGAACAACTCTAGCAATCCCGACTCAAAACTGTCTCTAAACATTTTAAATAACTCGGGAGTTAAATTAAATAACTAATCTAAATGAATTAAACGATTTAAGGAAAAACCCGAGTCAAACGAACAACTCAAACAACCCGACTCCACAACCCGCACTTTACTCTCGCCCACACCCTTCCAAACGCCGCCTGAACCACCACGACAACCACCAGCCATGTTCCCCACTTCTACCCCACCACCAACAACCACCACCAGCCTGGTCGACTGCCGCCGGCGAGTCGAACCAGGGCTGCCAACTGGTCTGGCTCACCACCGTGCCTCACCAAACGCCTCCTGTCCTCTCCTTACCACCACCGCAACCAACACCCATTTCCTGCCAAACCGCCACGGTCCTGCTCTCCGTCAGCCCACGAACCCAGACACCGTGGCACCACCATTTCGACCTCCCCCGAGTCCACGGTGGTGCCACCCTAACCTAACCATCTAAACCGCCTGAAAACCCCTGCTTAAACCCGTTTACTACCCCCCTGTCGCTGCCGCCTTTCACAGCCACTACCACCACCCAAAACCACCATAACCACCACCACTACACTCGTCACTAACCACCCTACCCATATACCCCGTCAACAACCACCCTTACTACCTCCCTAAGACACGCAACAACCTCCAAAAACCCGACATCAATGCGAAAAACAGAGGAGGGGGTTGAATGCTTACCTTTCCGCCACCACAACAGCCACCACGGCCACCCACAGTCGTCGACGATAGTCCCTAGCTCATCCCTGCTGTGCCTTCAACACCCATGGCCACTCTCTCTCTCTCTCTCTCTCCAAGCGTGAAAACTGAGATTTGGTGTTGATGAGGAAGGGAGGTGGGTTGAGGGAGTGTGTAGTGAGGGAGGCGGCTGGGTAGGTACTATTAGGGTTAGGGTTAGGGTTAGAGTTAGGATTTAAATATATTATTGGGCCAACTCAAATGGGTTAGCTCACAATTCGAGTTCCATATAAAATCGTCTCAATTAACTTACGATAGCTTAACGTAATTATCGACTCAACAATTAACCCGATATAATTATTAATATAAAATGTCTAATAATTAATATATATATTAATATCCGTTTAATTGATTATATAAAATACGGGGTATTACAGTCTTCCCCCCTTAAAATGAACTTCGTCCCGAAGTTCGCTCCCGTACTCAAGCCTCAGAAGGGGTATTGTATATTGTACATACGGACGTCACGCATTTCTAACACGGTTAACACACACTTTTGACACATCAATTAACATAACAAACACGAAATGTTACATTCTGCCCTCCTAAAAATAAACTTCGTCCCGAAGTTTAACTCGTCTTTACTTAACCCAACTAACTACGACTAATAACTACCTGAGAACACCAATGTATAACAGCTAAATATTTATCTGAGAACACCCTCATCATCCATCTAAAGTCCGATCTCAGACTCATGTAACTCAATAACCATGGTCTCACTGGACCGTAAACGTAATTCGGCACAAAGGCCCCACAACTCATAACTCAATACCAGTAGTTTAACTATACTCTTCTTTTACACCTCAACCAACTAACATAAGTATGAATAAAACATATAGAACTCATTTGCATAGGTACCCCACAACGAAACATCTACTTGATCAAAACTACCATCTACAAACAAGTGCAATATAAACATTAAGTTTTTACAATCCTACCCGACTAGAAACATGGTTACGTCCTCCTAACCTCTTTTCAATTTTCATATACATATGCAACAAAATCATTATCAACCACATGTGACAGGAAAGAACATATGATAAAAGATTGCGCATTAACATTAAGGTCGAAACAAGGTTTTATTATGGAATTAACTGATTGTCAACAAGTAATATTTATTACTAGCTAATGCTTAACTTAAAAACACAACATCAAACTAAAGAACAACAAGAAAGGAACCAAGGTTTAAACGGTTTCACCACTAAACAAATTTGATGATCAATTATAGACTATGAACGAGCGAGAGCAAAATCAACAAAACAATTTAAGAACTTCTCACATTGCAAACATATCACAGAAAATAGATCTACCACTACCATCCCTCACACTCACAGGATCTTATTGACATGTCCGTACAACCATTTACTCACTCACTGGTTTAGGTCACGAATTGGGTCGATGAATTTAAGCAATCAACAACATACTCATAATTCATATTTTAAATTATAAAAATTGTTTGCACGATATCAATTCTGAAAACATATTTCCCAATAAAGTAACTACATATGATCTATGACAACAACATCATCACTTTTATATCCCACATATGTTTCACATTTAAAAATCATATCTTTCAATTGTGTCTAGCAACCTAGTATACTCATTTTCAGCAAAATAAAAGATATCGTATAAATAACTTAGACAAATACATTTGCCATCATATACTTTGTAGAACACTAGCTATGATAAAAGATTAACAACTTGAACAGCTTCTCTGATTTGTACGGTTTGAATAATTAGGCAACTCGTAGGCTTAATTAAACGTAACTATAACGACTATCATTTAAACCAATGCATATCATGTGAATCATCAAAGGGTTATCCTATTATAATTGTCAACATTGTTATCATAACAATCTTTATTATAATATAATTGATAGTAACGACTCGAGAATATAGATATGCCAATTGTCGTGTTATATCAAACATTTCCTTTATATCACACCCATACAATTGCAAGAATCACTTTAGCATTTTATGACATTGTAATAACGAACATATTCAATAAGGAATAACAACACTGTTTATTATCATGTTATAGATGTAGGTCCAACTGAAATAATTTAATGCGATGAAGGTAATAAATATAACTATGGGCACACAACTCATATGAAAGACATTAGAACTCAGATGCATCCTACATGTGTGAACATTTAGACATACTCCTTACTACCATCCATGTGTAAACATTTAAACATAATTATTATAATTATTCATGCGAGTATATTAGAACACTCAAATTAACTTTTAAAGCCATCAACTTTACCTAGATATGACAATATAGTTTTATATTTATATATATTCGACCACTATGCAAATATGATGAACACGCCAGAGATATTACAACATGCCAACCGTATATAAAATATGCAAACAACTGGACTCGTATAAAATATTTCACCCTTGATTAAGAATCAATTTAAGCTATTCAATTTTACCCATACTATCATGCCAACAATGTTATCAACTAAATTTTAATTTTATCACTGGTTAAGATACATAACTACTGAACATGCCTGCTACTATCATCATATAAGGACATTAAAAATTCACATTACTAAAGCTCATGAATTAACCAAACAATTGTATGAAAATTCAACATAGAACGCATATTTTAAATGTTTTGATTCACGTTGTAACTTCCAAAAATCACGAATAAATAACCGTTCGATTAAAACTAGATTCATATTACTTTTATAAAATACGGAGAGTTAAAAACACAGGGGAAAAAGAATTAGGTCTAAAGTACAAGAATTCCATTTTTAAAGAATTTTACAACTCAGTTGGTCCAAACAAACATGTGACAGCAATTGGTCCAAAACTTGGGTCAGTTTGCAAAACTTATTATTTAATATAGAGACATCAAGATTTTTCGTGGCTTATCAATTTGAAAACATATGCGAATTTTATGATCGATGGAGTTGGAATTATGCAAATATTATTAATACCATTTAAATGAGGATTTTCACAAAATCGTTGGTCGAACATCACCGCACAGGAACTTCCTAACCACAACTCACTAAAATACTTATTACTCCTAGTCTGTATATCCTATAAGCATGAAACCCACGCCAAACGAACACTAACTCCCAAGACTATCTCTAAAAAAAAAATTTTCATCCATAGGCAATGAACAGAAAAGAAATGGCAGTAAGGTCAATTAAAGAGTAACATCAAACTACACGAGTTTCAGCCCTATGTCATTCATTTTCTATGTTCCAAACTCTTACAACCATACTATCGATACTAACTCATCCTAACTTAAATCTCACACTGTACTTACGTGAACATCTATCCCATAGAATCCCTTCGCATCTCGATCTATTCCTTACATCTAATCACGATTGCTATGACTAAAACATGCAATTCAATAGTGTTTCTTATTACTATCACAAGACTATACTAGCATGGCTTTGAGATCACATAACCGCATATTACTAGACATAATATTACTATCAGCGCATCATTCAACATCCACCTAGGTAACTATCATCGACTCGCAATTATTTTCATGCTCACGACTACCACAATACTTTATTGATTATTAACCTGAATTCGAAAATTTATTTCTCATCTCCACAACATCATATGATCACGTTATCATTCATACAAAATACTTACCGTAGCGTTGTCCTGCAGAATGGTTAGAATATATGGATCTCAAGGTATACATCAACTCTTTTATGCAATAATCAATGTATCAATCAGTTAACACTTAGGCAACGATATAGGAATTTCATGCTCAACCTCATGCAACTTTTCTACCCTTTCTCTCATATACACTCAGGGTTTCGGGTCAAACCGAGAGGGCGGTTCGGTGTGAGGGGGCCCCTAACTCATACCTTACCTTAGTGTGCTCCTAACAGTTCTATCCCGGGGTTCATTTTATTTAGACACATCCTATGTTCATTGGGCTCATTGGTTTAGGCCTGAGGATCGTTCGCTCTGATACCACTTTGTAACACCCCGGTTTACAAAGGAGCCTTTAGCAAGACATTCCCTAATAAACCGGACTGTTACCATCTCGGTTTCCCGAGGTAGTGAATAACAAATTAAACTCCAAGGCAAAATTATATAATTACTTTAACTTAATTATTACAAAATCTCTTTTACATCAAATTACAAAGAACTAACATAAATAAAGGTGAAAGTCTTCTAGATGATGATCTAGCTACTAAGTCTTCTGATCCAGTGTCTCACGCCCACCAAGCTCCCGTTCTATGTCTTAAACCTGTCAAGTCTGCTCGCCAATATTTGGGTCATCACAGGTGTTCACGAATACACAGGGTCAACCACGAGGTTGAGTAGGGAAAACAATAAAACAACAAAATATGATATGCATGCTCCTCCGTCACTTCCATCTCCATCTCAACTCATATCTCATATCTCATACCCCGGACAACCCAGCCATACCGATCCCCGGTAGACTATATATATCGACCGTAGCCGATCCGCGACTCGCGGACTCGGGACACCAGGGCAAGTCCTGCAGAACCCGCCTGGGCCTTATCACAACTCACATTGTATCTCAACATCGTCACTCCTACACCATCCTCCAACTCCAATGCATATGAAATGCTCAACAGAAATTAATGCAACACAATATATACATATATATAAATCGCTGAACTGATAAATCATAAAACCATGCCGGTTACCCGATGTTGTGATATCATATTCAATACAATCAATTCAGTCAATCACCTTCCCATATATGAATCATAACGTAAATCAACAACCACGAATCAAGTCAACACAATTAAACAACAATGATAATAAGTCAAGTGTATTTTCCTACCTCAAAGTGCCAGCAAATCCAATTAAGCAGTTCAAGCAGTCCAGAAAATAAAGCAACGAATCTGATTATCGATCCTTCACGAATCTGTCACCTAAAACAATTATAATATTTATAATTACTAACTACTAAATATAGAAATCTCCCAAAATAGAAGCTTTCCCGAAATACAATCCCGACACCAAACTTATGCCCAACTGATAACTAAAATAACCCGATTAGTATTTGCCCCAACTTCCCAATATAGAAAGTTACTAAAGTAGAATTTCTTAGAATGGAAACTTTCCCGATATAGTAGCTTTTTCATTAAACCTGTCTCTAATTAATTAATTATTATTAATTATTATTTTATCTTAAATAACTCGGAACTAAAACCAAATCGATAATTAGAGGATTAAACGAATTATACGATGAAACGAATCAAGCATTTGAACAACTCTAGCAATCCCGACTCAAAACCGTCTCTAAACATTTTAAATAACTCGGGAGTTAAATTAAATAAATAATCTAAATGAATTAAACGATTTAAGGAAAAACCCGAGTCAAACGAACAACTCAAACAACCCGACTCCACAACCCGCACTTTACTCTCGCCCACACCCTTCCAAACGCCGCCTGAACCACCACGACAACCACCAGCCATGTTCCCCACTTCGACCCCACCACCAACAACCACCACCAGCCTGGTCGACTGCCGCCGGAGAGTCGAACCAGGGCTGCCAACTGGTCTGGTTCACCACCGTGCCTCACCAAACGCCTCATGTCCTCTCCTTACCACCACCGCAACCAACACCCATTTCCTGCCAAACCGCCACGGTCCTGCTCTCCGTCAGCCCACGAACCCAGACACCGTGGCACCACCATTTCGACCTCCCCCGAGTCCACGGTGGTGCCACCCCAACCTAACCATCTAAACCACCTAAAAACCCCTGCTTAAACCCGTTTGCTACCCCCCTATCGCTGCCGCCTTTCACAGCCACTACCACCACCCAAAACCACCATAACCACCACCACTACACTCGTCACTAACCACCCTACCCATATACCCCGTCAACAACCACCCTTACTACCTCCCTAAGACACGCAACAACCTCCAAAAACCCGACATCAATGCGAAAAACAGAGGAGGGGGTTTAATGCTTACCTTTCCGCCACCATAACAGCCACCACGGCCACCCACAGTCGTCGACGATAGTCCCTAGCTCATCCCTGTTATGCCGTCAACACCCATGGCCACTCTCTCTCTCTCTCCAAGCGTGAAAACTGAGATTTGGTGTTGATGAGGAAGGGAGGCGGGTTGAGGGAGTGTGTAGTGAGGGAGGCGGCTGGGTAGGTACTATTAGGGTTAGGGTTAGGGTTAGGGTTAGAGTTTAAATATATTATTGGGCCAACTCAAATGGGTTAGCTCACAATTCGAGTTCCATATAAACCCGTCTCAATTAACTTACGATAGCTTAACGTAATTATCGACTCAACAATTAACCCGATATAATTAGTAATATAAAATGTCTAATAATTAATATATATATATATTAATATCCGTTTAATTGATTATATAAAATACGGGGTATTACAATTGTGAACAAAACATTTGCTCCCGAAGCAACGTAGATGTGATACGTTAGGTTTACGTCCCCTAAGAAGCTCATAAGGAGTCTTCTTGAGAATCGGTCTAATCAAAGCTCGATTATGAACATAGCATGCAGTACTAATAGCTTCAGCCCAGAAATTTCGAGGAAGCCCACTACACAATAACATTGTGCGTGCCATATCCTCCAATGTTCTATTCATACGTTTAACAACACCATTTTGTTGTGGGGTTCGTGGTGCCGAAAAGTTATGCCCAACACCATTCTCCCTAAAATATTCTATAAACGCATGATTATCAAATTCGGTGCCATGATCCGTACGAATGGAAACTAATTTTGATTTATACTTATTTTGGGCAAGCTTCATTAGAACTGCAAATTCTTCGAAAGTTTCATCTTTTGAATTGAGAAAGATTGGCCAAACAAATCTATAATAGTCATCGACTAGAATGAAGACATACCTGGATCCACCTCTACTTCTTACCTTCATTGGGCCACAGAGATCCATATGCACAAGTTCTAGTGGTTCATTGGTACTTACCATCCTCTTGGGTTTGAACGATGATCTCACATGTTTGCAACGAGCACATGAATCACATAGAGTTTCTTGATCGAATTTGATTGAGGGAAGTCCTTCAACCAGATCCCACTTCTTTAGCTTATTCAATGTAGTTGAATTTATGTGAGCCAATCTTTTGTGCCAAAGGCATGGATCATCTGTCGTTACTTTCATGCATGTGAATGAATTAGTAGGAATTTTATTTAGGTCAATCATATAAACATTCCTTCTACGGTGTCCTTCAAGCACAACACTACTTGTTCCTTCAATTATTATCCGACAAGAGTCTGAATGAAAGACAACTTTATTTCCTTTGTCGCATAATTGAGAGATACTCAGTAAATTGTGTTTGAGACCACTGACAAAATAAACATCACTAATAGCATGAGAAGAGGATATTCCAACTTTACCAACACCGATGATCTTACCCTTCTTGTTATATCACCAAATGTGACCTTACCTCCGTCGAAGGGTTCAAGTGAAAGAAATAAATTTACATCTCCAGTCATGTGCCTTGAGCATCCACTATCAAGGTACCATAGGTTATTTTCTTTCACCACAACCTGCAAAATAATTAGATACAGTTTTTAGGTACCCAAGCTAAGTTGGGTCCTTTGACGTTAGTCACTCTAAAAACTAAATCTTTTCTAACCCAGACCTTCTTTATAACTTTACGTTTTGGAGGCGAATGGGTTTGTTTAGGAACCGTCTTAGGTTGAGTTGTGGGTTCCTTATGTCGTGGTCTTTCAGGTTGTTTTGGAGGAGCTTTGGTTTTGAAGGGCTCTTTAGGTTTAGGTGTTTGTTTTGATTTGGTAGCCTTCTTGAAATCAAAGCTCATGTCATAGAACCAACGATGATCATTGTTGCGTTCTTCACTTGTACTTGGTTCTGATGGGGTACAATCATTATCCTCGAAAATCGTGTCGGATGCTTTAACAAAGTTGATTCCTTTTCTTAAATCCTGAGCATATTTGACACAATTTTCTTGGATATGTCCAAAGATGACCACAAAGAATTGCAAATCAAATATTCTGGTAAATTTGTATATTTTCTCCTTCTGAAGTCTCGTTCGGAAGGGGTTGATTTGCATTTAGAGTGATCTCTACGACCATAGCACTCGTGCCCTAATCCCATTTTCATGTTATTATCTGATTGCTCAGTTAGGAAATTTGGAACACGTGTGCTACCTTCCTATTTCTCATGAACCTTTCTAGCATGCAAGAGTAACTCTTTTAAGGACTCTATTTTTTTGTTGCATTTGGAATGATCTAACCCTGTGACTTTGGGAGGATGAGTCTCTTCATAGTTATCACGGAAGTTCTGGAACCTATCATTAAGAACCCGTACCATCTCGGTATGCGTTCTTTTAGTATTTGAAAGATCGGTTTTAGATTCCTTTAATTGCTGAGTCAGAGATTCGATCTCCCCTTTTTTATTTGAGATTACGGCCTCTCTAGCCGTAGCCTTTGTCTCAAGAAGCTCTTTGACTTTTCTCAATTCCAATGTTATAGCTTCACTAGCTATAACTTTGGCTTGAAGATGCTTAATGTTGAGTTTTACATCTGAGGTTATAGCTTCATTAGCTATAACTTTAGACTCAAGAACCTTCTTCTCAGCATTTGTCGTATCTGAAGTTGTAGCCATGTTGGCTGTAACTTTAGATTTGAGCTTTTTGGCCTTTGTTTTAAGGAGATGATTCTCTCCAGCAATGTCAAGGATTTGTTCTTTCAAGTCTTTCAATTCCATTTCTTGTTCGTGACACTTATCAAGAGATTGCTCAAAATATTCAATTAAAGCATTCTTAGACAACTTCTTAACACTCTTCTTAAGTTCAAGATAACTTACCTCTTCTTCTTCTTCTGAATCGGAATCTCCTAGGAAGCAGCAGTAGGAGTCCACACTATCTTTATCATCGTCTGAGAAGAAGTCAAGACTGACGTTGCTTAAACATAGGTTAGCAATATCTTCTTCTTCTGATGCTTCGTCATCCTCAGGGTCTAGATCTCTCCAACAAGATGCTATCATCACTTGCTTGAATTCCTTCTTAGTCTTGTCACGTTTTGCTTTGTCTTTAATTTTCTCCCATGTGGGACAATCCTTAATCATATGACCGGATTCTCCACACTTGAAGCATCCTCTATTAGCAAACGTATTTTTTGACTCGGAAATTTTCTTATTGGAGAACTTGTTGTTATTATTATTGAACGATTTTGCTTGCTTATTTCTGAAAATGCGTTTGTTGAACCTTTTAGCAAACAAGACCGTTTCGTCCTCTATTTCAACATCTTCTTCTTCCTTAGCAGAAGCTTGTAGAGACATGCTCTTAGTGTTACTGGCCTTGGCCTCATCGTCTTCCAGGACGAGTTCATGAGTCATGAGAGCGCCAATAAGTTCTGCATAAGGGAGAGAAGTGAGATCTCTGACTTCTTCCATAACCGTGACCTTGGGACGCCATTTCTTGGTTAGACTCCTAAGTACTTTTCTAGCAATATCCTCGGAGTTGAAGGTTTTACCAAGATTTTTGAGCTCATTGACTATTGTAGAAAATCGTGCTGACATGCTATCAAGTGATTCATTATTTTCCATTCTGAAAAGTTCGTATTTTTGAATCAGCAGGTCAATGCGATATTTCCTTACAGCCGACTTTCCTTCATAGGCCAATTCAAGACCATCCCATATTTCCTTGGCCGAAGTGCAAGAAAAAAAACGATCGAATTCAGTCGATGTCATGCCGTTTTGTAACAGGCTTATCGCTTTCGAGTTTTTTTCAGCCTTCTTGTAATCAGCCTCAACATAGTCTTCTTCCTTTTTCTCATAGGTAGTGCCTTCCGAAGATGCGACCAGAATTTTATGTGGTCCGTTCTTTATAATCGTCCAGCACTCCCAATCATGTCCTTTTATGTAGTGTGTCATCATGTTTTTCCAAAGTCCATAATTCTTCCCATCAAAGACGGCACACTTAAGATACTTGGAATCCATTTCACACGTGTAAGGCAGCAGAATAAAAATAAAATAAAAAGATAAAAAGATAGACGGATCTAGCCTCTTTGCGGTTAGGCAATCAAGAGCACGAGACTCTGATACCAATTGAAGAGTCTATCACACCCGAAATACTCGAGAGGGGGGGGTGAATTGAGTATTTAAAAATTATGCCTACTTTTTATTTTATATCAAGGTAATTAATTACTTAAAGTTTATTGATTAAACTTTAACTAATTAACTAAATGATTATGAACGTAATGAAATGACTGAAATGAAAGATGCAAGGACACACGATATTTGAAGTGGTTCAGCTTCACACGTCGAAGCCTACGTCCACTATTCTCGATTAATAATTTTAGTACCTTACTCCGGATTACAAAATTATCAACCCAACTCGTATAGTTAACTCTAACTATAACTCGATTTGAATATCACTAGATATTTGATTTGACTATCTTAAGTTACTAAGAAAGCACTTGATTGTTCTTCTAAGTGTTCACACAATTGATAGAGTAAGAAACAATATGAAGTACTATTATCTTATGACGTAATCTTAAGAAAGATAAGCAATTTAAAGAGCACGACTTTTCGCAATATTTTCAAAAACAAAACAATAAGACAATTAAGAATTAAACTCAAATATGTTTTGCAAGGATTGTTGTATTTCGAAAAGCTTACTTAAATAAGGAATGATCAAGTGTATTTATAGTAGAAGAGAGAACTAGGGTTTGCACGAAACCCTAGGATGCCGTGAGATAGGCGGCAAGGATTATAAGAGATAATTCTTTATCTCTTTCCTAATTTAATCCAAGATATTATAGTTTAGGTAAATAAGATAAAAGTAAATCTTATTTGTTTTCTAAAACTATATCTTTAAGATGTTTGGATAAGTAAACAAATCAAATCATATATTATAAAGATAGGAAAATATCTTATATAAATATAAGCTAGATTTGATTAGATAGTTTACTTATGCACAACCACTCACACGCCCCAACGGTTTACAGCTCACGGCCGAAACCCTACGCCCGTGCTTATCTTGGATAAAAACCTATCTTCTTGGATTAGGGTTAGGTTAAATAGACTAGCAAACCCTAGGTAGCATGACGACCCATAAGTCGTTTTACTAACCAATAGAGATATGCAAGTTACCTATTATAACAACCCATAATTCAACTCTACTATATACACAAATGATTTCGAAATGTGTTTAAACAATTTTATCCTTTGAAAAATGATTTTAAAACAATTAAAATCGTGCTATTAAAAAGCTACCTAAAGTTATAGTAGAAACAGCTATAACTTTAAGTTTGGTAAGTAAAGTTATAGGTGAAATAACTATAACTTTACCTTCCCAATATTCTTAACTTAAGATACCGTCATTAGACGAAGACCTATACTAACTAATCTTCCTGGAGATCTTCAGTAAAGGATCTTCTCTTTATCTTGACCAAAAGCTCTTCATCTTGAGCTTTGTTAAAGAATTGATCTAGCCTTTTGCTTGAATGATCATCATACTTGAAACTTGTTACAGTTGCTTATGATGCTTTAAGAATCTTCAATGTTATAGCTCAAGCTGCTATAACATTACTTGAATGATGCCTCACAAATCTTCAATGTTATAGCTAAGAATGCTATAACATTACTTGTTAACTTGTAAACCTAAGTTAATCTAACAAAGACTAAACAAACGATTACGAGCAAGAGTTTACATAAAACGAGGCACATACATGTCATTATCAAAACTTAATCATATATCTATATGGTCCAACATAAGCACTCCCTATCCTTCTAACCAGAAAACAAAGGGAACAACATAAAAATAAAAGGAGTAACAGCGGAAGCAGAGGTGGTTACCATGACGATAACCCCTCTTTCCTACTCCATAACAAAAAAAAGGAAAAAGTGTCTGGCAGACTTTGGGCGCCATGACGATCAGGAATCGTGACACAGTGCATCGCCCCCATGTTGAACCTTAAACATCAGAATTCAGCAATGAGTGAGAGCCAGAACATAGGATGCCACCCCGATGTTGAACCCCAATCATCAGAATTCAGTAATGATTGAAAGCCGCAACACAGTGCAACACCCTGATGTTGAACCCCAGTCATTAGACGTCCAACACTCTGCAGACAACGGCCGATGATCAACACGTGATCAAAGGCCACCAGGAAGAAACACAATTGGATAAAGACGGAACGACAGTCGTCTCTCCTCCTCCCGAATCTTCCTCCTCCTCTAAGGCCTCATCCTCGGACCCAGCAGGCCTACCAGCCCCCGAATACCCACCTCAAACCCAAACAAAAATAATGTCAGCCAAAATTTCGGCATAACGACGGCATAATGATGGAAAAGTAGATCTATATACTTACATATTCATATATGTCTTAATTTAATTTGTCATAAAATTAAAGATGGATTTTATGCATGCAAACAAATGAGCAAAATAGAGGAGAAATCATGTTCTTACATTGGATGTTTCGGTTTTATGGCACAACAGAGATCACCTTTCTCTCTTGTTCTTGTGCTTTCCTTTAATGGAAGAACTAAGATCCAAGTGTAGGATCTCTCCCAAAGCTTAATACCCAAGGCTTTCTCTTAATTAAAATTAATATTATAAGAACTAGTACAATATTAATCTAGTAGAAAAATGACCCAAAAATATTATAATACACTTAATATTTTCGGTTTATGGGAGGAAGAAGAAGAGAGATTTTTATCTCTCTAGAATTCTAATTTTTGGATGAGTAAAAGAATGAATGATACACAAATACCTTTTGTGAGTTATTAGGTAAATAAGATGAAAAACCATAATGGTTTTCTCATCTCAAAAACCGGGTGGAGGGGTGGATAGGAGGGAGCCAATGCATGCAATTGTTGCTCTTAACAATAAACAATAGGGTTGCATGGCTAAATAGTAGGTAATCATTGTGTTTTCCATTAACTTAATCAAACACAATATTAGCCTAAACCACACCCTTATTTCGGCACCTCCATAAAATGGTACCCATTTTATTTTTGTCAATTTTGTTAATATGTCACATGTCATATGTAACATAAATTTGTTATGTATTTTTAACATATTAAAAATCAACGTATTAATAAAAATACGTCACATATAAAAATCGACTTAGTAATTCATAATTACTTGTACCAAAATATTTTACCAATTTATAAATCGTATTTATAATAATTCATTCAAATTTAATTGTTACCTTAAACAATTATTTCATCCGAGTAATGATACGATTCAATTACTCGCATCAGTATCTCATTTAATCACATTTTAATGTGATACGTAAATTTTACTTCCAAAATCGTCCGTCAATTTTCAAGTAATTTAATTAACTCGTAACGTTATACGATTAATTAAATGATCAATTAAGAGTGTTGTCCTATAGGTATGACCAAGGGGGTCAACTGATCACCACCGTCGCACGATAGTAATGTCAAACTCTAGTCAGCCAATCATTACCGATATATGTTGACCAGTTGACAGTAAAAATATTACTTCCCAATTGTATTCTTTATAATGAGATTTAAACATGTGATAATCATGATCAACAGTCGTGATCGCATTATTGTCGGAGGACACATATTCCAACAATCTCCCACTTGTCCTCGACAAGTGTGCGTCACCAATTCTCTTGTCCTATTACTATCTCTCACTCAATGCAAGGTGTCTTTCAGGTCGTACTTGTAAGTGATCATATCGAGAGTGGTTTCCTCGATCTGGAGAATAACTGATTGACCGGACTTATCTATCATAGATACTTTCCGAGCGTGGCCACGCATTTCCAGTTCATTACTCCTCGAGTGGCCCTGAGATATTGTTATAACCCTGACTAGGGGTGGACAATTCCTATCGCACTCATTCCCTTCGACTAGCCACAGCCATCATAACCCAAAATATGCCCATTTGACCCCATTTACGAAGGTCGTAGTAACACAAATCAAAGTTAATCTGAAACTGTGCCATCTTAGGTGAATAGTCTTTAGTCAAAAGAATCGACTCATTAGAATACTATAGTAGCTCTCGTCACGACCAGGCTATATAAATTTGCCAGAACTCTATAAGCGGTCATTAGGCCCGACAAAATGTTCCTAACAGTCTGCCTATGTGATCGACTAGTCATCTCACATGACTCTATGGCACTTGAACTTGCCATCAATCGCATCACACTCTAGTCACTTTGAGACGTCACCTCATACAAGTAATTATGGGCAATTACAATGTTAATCCATGTTCACTTTAACGGGTTTCAATTGTCTCCACAACCCGTTTGGATGTAACAAAGTGTATGGTGAGTTAATAATAACTCAAACGACAAATGCCGACATCACACTCGGGTAGTCAATATCATATTACAACCTTGTGATGTATATCGTAAGTGTAAACACTTATTGATTGCAATAGAAGTATAACATGCCATGTGTCCATGTGTTCAAACTTCTTAGACTTGCAATTTCCTTTACATTCATGTTTTCTCTCATAGCATGAATCTAACCAAGTACACATCAAGGTTCCCGGCCTTGGTTTTGGTTCTTTAACTTGAAAGAACTTCCTTATCGATTATCACATAACGAACGAATTTGTGATGAATGATATAACTTGTACTGATCAAGTACTCCATCCACACACAATGCACTAGGTATATGTCTTGCAGAGTCTTGCAACAATTTGTCAAGACGATTGGCCTAGCACTTCTCACAAGTCCTAGCATAGTTAGGAAAGATTAGTTTTGAGTAACTTTTTATTCAACTAAGTATCTTTCCAAAACTTCTTATTTCTCTTTCTAGCTTGAAAGGTTAAGGATTCTCATAAATCTTTACATGTGCTCGGATTTTCATTAATAAACGCAACCTCTTGATACATACAAGAGCATTCTGACAAACACCGAAATCGCTCATCGGATTCTACTTGAGAATTCATGACGTTTCTATTGTGGCTTACCAATGAATCATCATGCTCTTATGATTCATTATTTGGACATGTGCATGATTATTCTAATGGCGGAAACATTAGTAACTTTTAATCATGATATCAACTATATTTAGGTTCAAGGAACGACCATGACTGCTAATGGCAATTCCATTTCATTTAGATGAATAACCTATGTTTCTGTTGATTCGATGTGTATCTCCCAATACTTATCCAACATCCCTTGATGTAATTGGATTCATCATAGTCCATTTTCATCCAGAATTGAAAACTCAAATGCTTCTTTATGAAAGAAGGTATTAGCTCGTCATTCTTCAATGAGTGATGAGTTGTAAACATTCAAAGGATGATAGCTCCCACTAAATTCCATGTCTTCACATGAGAATTTCCTAACTCCCACTCAATTCTACATATTTCGAAATTGACTTCTCAATCGAAACTTTTCAAGAATTGAAACATAAATTGCATTGCCAAGTTATTAAGATAAAACCATATATGTTCCCATCATATCCTTTCAAAATACCTATTTCGAAGAGGTCTCATCTAAACCTTACGGAAAGAGATTTTAAATCTTTAACACACTCATGTCATAATGATGTGTAGCAATGTCATTATTCAAATATAAATAATATTTAGAACACGTCCTTCGAAATACCCTTTCGGACCCTTTCGGAAGGAGGTTTAACCCTTTTCATCATGAGGTTAAGCGATGACATTTGCGTGGTTAAAACTTGGTCATTGAAGATATCGGTATATCAATTTTTGCAATTCGATCATAACTAGTATGTTACTATGATTCATTTAGGCTCTTAAGTAAATCTCAAGGTTGAAACTATTGGTCAAAATTTATCATATAGAACTTAGTCAAAAACTTGTTAAGACTTTACATTAGTCCTTTTTCTTCCAAAACTTTCTTTTGGTCTCCTCGTGTAGTTTTCTTGAGAATATACTCTTATGATTACTTCACTTGGTCTCTTTAGTCATATAGAACTAACTTGAGACCACAGATCTCATCTATTCGGTATACTATGTTAATAGATATACCTTCATTCAAATCATTCTCTCTTGCGTAGATCTTCATTTACACAAGTACACAATTTTATCTTGCCTTGTGCGTTGTGTCCTCATTTTTCTCCCACTCTATCTTTAGAATAAATACACTATAGATTCAAAGATAGCATATGAGACACAAATAATGATGTTGAAGTATAAGGAGAACTATCTCATAGATAGACTAATAGTTTTAGATTTCATATGTGTACTTAGGTGATTGACATACCTTTAAGAAAGTTCATAGACTTAACACCACTTTATAAATGATCAGACACAAGCCTTAAGCATGTGGACATATAATGAAACCCGTCATTATAGTTGTCTATTAGATCACTTTAAGTGAATAATCTTATGATTCTAAGAGCAAGCATTTAAAGATGAATTTTAGAACATAAAAGGATAAATGATAAAACGGGTGACTTGGGTTGCAAACCAAGTCACCATTATCCAAAATACAACCCATTATCCAAAATACTATTCCATGTCGAACACGGAAACTTAAGATTCTAAAATCCAAAACATAATTTAAAATAAGACAATGAAAAGCAAAGCTCCATAAAAGCTATCCCTAGCTTCTCGATGGTTTCTCATGCTTGCTTTTCCTTTCCCTTGTCTTTGCTTGGTGGAGGCTCTATTTACAATAAAAAGGGAGATACATTATCACAACTTTGCATCATAATACCAAAGTTGAATAAGAAACATAAAAGAAGGATAGTCATTTACTTACGGGAGTAATCTTTCCAGCCTTAATATCACCAAGGTATTTGGAATAATTTCTTTTCCAATGTCCCATACCATTACAATAATGGCATTTATCAAGAGGACCCTTCTTGATCTTTGAAGTGCTAGCTTCACAAGTCTTAGCTTTGGTGAATGTGGGAGCTTGCTTCTTGCCCTTCCTTCCATTCTTCTTGAACTTCCCCTTACTCTTAGTGCTTATGTTAAGCACATCTTTTGGTGGGTTCACATTTAACCCCATGTCCCTCTCGGCTTGCACAAGTAACTTGTGCAATTCTTCAAGAGACACATCCTTATCTTGCATGTTAAAATTCACCCGGAATTGAACATACGCTTTCACTTTAGACAAGGAGGGTAGAATCCTATCTACAATGAGTTCTTTGGGGATTTCAACTTTTTGAATCTTCAATGTCTCGACAAGCTCCATAAGTTTGAGCACATGAGGGCTAACCTTTTGGCCCTCTTTGAAGTCGAGATCAAAGAATGCCGCAGCCGCCTCATATTGGACGATCCGCGGAGTTTGTGAAAACATTGTCACAAGCTTGGAGTAAATCTCATTAGCAATGCCCATTTTAAAGGCTCTCCTTTGGAGGTCCGCTTCCATCGCAAATATCAAGACATTTTTCATTGCGGCGGACTCCTTTTGGTAAGCCTCATATGCTTCCCTAGTGGCGGCGGTCGACCTAGTGGTAGGTTCGGGTGGAGAGGCCTCGGTAAGGTAACGAAGCTTGTCGTCACCTTGGGCGGCCAATTTGAGTAGGGCATCCCAATTGGAGAAATTTGACCCATTCTTTTCAAGTTTACATCGATCCATAAAGGATCGGAGCCATGATGAACTAGCGAGAGGTGTGGCGTTTGGAGTTGGTGTTGCCATTTGTTATGAGAAAAAGAAATGGTCTACAAAACAAAATATAAGGAGTAAAACAAATATCGTTTTAATAATACTCGTAAAAATGTATGATTTAAACAAGTTTTATGCATTTTTCTAGTGACCTCTACCCAACTAGATAAATGATTCCAAGACCCAAATTCATATCGATTTAGGCACGGTAGGGCCGATTCATCCTTTATCAATATAACTCGGTGGATTAACGTTTAATCGATTCTACTTTTAGAACTCTTGGTCGATAATATTACATTAACAATTATGTTTAGCCCAAAACACATTCGACAAGGGCACGGTAGGGCCGATACATCCCTTATCAAAAACTTTTGTTGAGTTCAATCCAAATTTCGAATAAATGCGTCCATGATCCAAATCCATATCAACTTGGGCACGGTAGAGCGAATTCATCCCTTATCAACGTGAATTCGGTGGATTAACATTCATCACTCACTTCCCCTACGTAACAAGGTTTGTACCCCGGTAGGGCCGAGTGCACTCCCTCGCGAAATAGGTTTTCATGGTTTCTACTATTTGGTAAGGCTATGTCTCAATTAATTGTTTTAGCGAGAGGTCATGTCAATTTATTATCTATCAAGTTTTAAGTGAACTAAAGCGGTGAACTACGATAATTTTAATTGACACGGTCGATAAACTCGATAAAATAAGGATGCATGTATTAGTTATGGCGATTTAGCGATGCATGCGACATAAAATAAAATGCAAGCATAAAAATAAATAAATCCTAGTATGGCCTTTCCTAAAATAGAAAAACTATTTAACTATTACATATTCGGAAACCAACTCCATTGGTCCCTTGAACTTCGGTTGTGACACGCATCTCGAGGTGACACCGTCTTTATGTATCGTCATTCTTGAAGAAATCCGTCTTTGGGAACTCGGAATGAATAAAATTACATAATAAATTACATAATTTCCTAATATACATTTGTAACTAAAATAAAATAAATCTATTAAATTACAAAACGGTGATACGAGATCACAATAAAATTACAACCGAATCGATATTCTCATACATTTCGGGAAATACCAATTAAATCTAAGGCCATAGTAAGTAAAATTACATAATTCAAAAATTACATAAATTAAAATTATGACAATCATAAAGAAAATGCAGCATTATAATATGTATGAACATGCTCAATTTTATGCTAAATCGCCTTTAATTAGCCAATATCGTATATTACTCCGTTTTTACGGATTTGCGTGATTTCAACATTTTATAATCACAAAAATTACATAAATTCATATTTATGCAAAAGTTATTACCCTAACCTCTTAGGACTCAAAATTTAGTCTTCACTAATAATTTGACCATAATTAACTCATATTTATAAAATTGTTCATTAATGGACTAAAAATTACAAAAATAAGCTATAAACTTCAAATAAATCACAAAATTTCAAATAAATTCAAAATTTGAAATTTAAACTCATGAACATTCTGGAAAAATACCATGACACTCATAATATTCAAAAACTTAGGTTAAAAATTTCGAAATTTTTCCGGAAAAACAATGTTGCGGTTTATCGGTTTTAACTAAAATAATCATAAAAATATGGGAAAAATTATATTCATTAACTTTTCAATGTTAGATCTGAAAAAGATAATAAAATGCAACATTTGACGTTTTTCCTTAGTCATAGATTATGTTTTATTAATTTTTCACTGATAATGTCACTATTTATGCTATTTTTCTTCAAAAATCCATAAATCATGCAAAAAGACCTCACTAAAGCCCATTATTTTACACACATCTTGTAAAATTTCATGTGACAACATATTAAATTTCTATGACCCGATTCGAAATTTAACTCATATTAAACTATTTTTCACCTAAATCCGAATTTAATAATGAAAAATCCATTTTTCGAGCATAACAAGTCCAGAAATTATGAAAATTTACAGGTTATCTCAAAATAATATATGTGACAACATATCCAAAAGTCACTGGAAAATTCGAAGTATAGCTAATTTTAGACCGAAAATGACATTTTTACTCATAAAATCACATTTAAATGCCATTATTGTAAAATATGAACAATAAAAATCCGTAAATTTAACCAAAATATCCTAAAACATTTTAGGACCAGAAATTTTAACATGCATGAATTAATTTCGTGATATATCATAATAACACAAATTTTACAAGTTTTATATGTTAATCTTTATAACTTGGAAAAACTTTTAACCGATTTGCATGCAAACAACCATGGCTCTTGATACCGATTGATGGAAAAGTAGATCTATATACTTACATATTCATATATGTCTTAATTTAATTTGTCATAAAATTAAAGATGGATTTTATGCATGCAAACAAATGAGCAAAATAGAGGAGAAATCATGTTCTTACATTGGATGTTTCGGTTTTATGGGAACAAGAGAGATCACCTTTCTCTCTTGTTCTTGTGCTTTCCTTTAATCGAAGAACTAAGATCCAAGTGTAGGATCTCTCCCAAAGCTTAATACCCAAGGCTTTCTCTTAATTAAAATTAATATTATAAGAACTAGTACAATATTAATCTAGTAGAAAAATGACCCAAAAATATTATAATACACTTAATATTTTTGGTTTATGGGAGGAAGAAGAAGAGAGCTTTTTATCTCTCTAGAATTCTAATTTTTGGATGAGTAAAAGAATGAATGATACACAAATACCTTTTGTGTGTTATTAGGTAAATAAGATGAAAAACCATAATGGTTTTCTCATCTCAAAAACCGGGTGGAGGGGTGGATAGGAGGGAGCCAATGCATGCAATTGTTGCTCTTAACAATAAACAATAGAGTTGCATGGCTAAATAGTAGGTAATCATTGTGTTTTCCATTAACTTAATCAAACACAATATTAGCCTAAACCACACCCTTATTTCGGCACCTCCATAAAATGGTACCCATTTTATTTTTGTCAATTTTGTTAATATGTCACATGTCATATGTAACATAAATTTGTTATGTATTTTTAACATATTAAAAATCAACGTATTAATAAAAATACGTCACATACAAAAATTGACTTAGTAATTCATAATTACTTGTACCAAAATATTTTACCAATTTATAAATCGTATTTATAATAATTCATTCAAATTTAATTGTTACCTTAAACAATTATTTCATCCGAGTAATGATACGATTCAATTACTCAGACCGTATCTCATTTAATCACATTTTAATGTGATACGTAAATTTTACTTCCAAAATCGTCCGTCAATTTTCAAGTAATTTAATTAACTCGTAACGTTATACGATTAATTAAATGATCAATTAAGAGTGTTGCCCTATAGGTATGACCAAGGGGGTCAACTGATCACCACCGTCGCACGACAGTAATGTCAAACTCTAGTCAGCCAATCATTACCGATATATGTTGACCAGTTGACTGTAAAAATATTACTTCCCAATTGTATTCTTTATAATGAGATTTAAACATGTGATCATCATGATCAACAGTCGTGATCGCATTATTGTCGGAGGACACATATTCCACACATAAAACAGACAAAATCCCAAAAACAAAAATCACCTGCAAATACAAGAGCAAACAACATCAAGGGCAAACATGCCCAATCCCATCCAGCACAAAAAACTCACAAAAAAGACGACTCGACCTTCTTTTCAAGCAAAAGACAAGTCAAAACGACGGCAAAAAAAAACCAAACACCCTCGGGCCGACACAAGGTCTGCAAAAAATAATAAACAACAAAAAAATTCCCGTCACAACTGAGCATTTACGCAGTTTAAAAAGCAATTTTACGCCAAATTGAGCGCAAACATGTCAAAAATTCAAATTACGGCCACAACAATGCAACTTGACTCAATCACGCCCCAGGACGACCTAAACTAATGTTAAGGTATAAGCAAAATGGCTCAGTTCGAGCCCAAACAGGCGCTTATTTTGTCAGCATAAGACCGTCTGATAAGGGCAAAATGTGGAATTTTGCCCCTAGCACCCAAAAAAGGTTTAACATAGCAAAGATGGTCTTCCCCGACTACAATGCCACCTAGTGGGCACACGGCTCAAGCAAATAAGCACAACATTGCGAAATGAGACGGTTTCTTGTCCCTTGCATGTTTTTCGCACCTACGAGGCGGGAACGAGGACAAAAATGAAAACTAAAAGCACCCCTATACTCCTAAACAAGTTTCTAACCTAATGAAGACATCAATTTCACTCGAAAATGGGCAAATCAAAAACGCCCAAATCAATTTCAAATGAATTAGGGTTCGTCCAAATTCAGTCAACAAAACGCAAGCAAATTCAAGTTGAATCGAAAGGATTTACATACCTTGAGATGACATGAGTGGTATGGTACAAACACAAGCAATGGCAAGAGTAACAATGATGATTTTTGAGAGCTTTTGGGTGATTTATTATCGAAGAAGACGGGAATGAGGAGCAAGCTGCTCTTGCGTCTTTTTAAGAAAATAAGGGGAAGCCCCTTATATCGTCTAACGCCTCGCGCCTCTTTAAGGGGATTCTAGCAATTTCAGCCAAATTTTGGGCTTTGACCCAAACACAGGCGAAATCACTCTTTTCACAAATTTCAAATGGCGGAAATAAAACCGTCATTTCCTACGCAAAATAGCAAATAGCGAAATCTCAAACTCGCTATTCTCAGCAACAATTTCAAATGACAGAATTAAAAACCACTATTTTCTTCACAAATGCAAAATGGTGAATTTCAAATTCGCTATTTTCACAAAATTTCAAATGACGGAATTAAAAACCTTTATTTCCTCACGAATAGCAAATAGCGAAATTCAAACTTGCTATTTCTCATAAAAATTGCAGGATGACGGAATTAAAAACCGTTATTTAAAACAAAGATAACAAATAGGGAAATTCAAACTCGCTATTTCTCACAAAATTTCAAATGACGTAACTAAAACCCGTTATCTCCAAACACGAATAGAAAATAGCGAAATCTAAACCCGCTATTATCACAAATTTCCCAAGTTGCGAGTGGCGAAAATTCAAAATTCGCTATCATCACAAATTTTGAACGACGGCAATAAAAA
This sequence comes from Silene latifolia, assembly GCF_048544455.1. Lineage (NCBI taxonomy): Eukaryota > Viridiplantae > Streptophyta > Magnoliopsida > Caryophyllales > Caryophyllaceae > Silene > Silene latifolia. The sequence continues at coordinate 57,757,046 of NC_133536.1, forward strand.
TCGTTACTTCTCTTCGAAATTATAAATGGAAGTAATAGACGCCGATATCCGCAAGAGCCAGGCCTAAGTTACAAGAGGCATATCTCTTCCCAGCACTGCAAACGTCCCTTATAAACACCAAAATTCCCCAGCAGGACATTTGAGACCTCCCCACGGAGTCCACTAAAAAAAGCAACCTCTTGAACTAGGCCCGATTATTCAGGCTATTTCCCGCAGTCGATCATTTGACCTATAATGGCTGGCGAGCCTTTACACACCCTCAATTGCTGGCGAGTCTCTACGTATCTTTAATGGCTGGCGAGTCTCTACGCACATTCAATGGCTGGCGAGCCTCTACACACCTTAAACGGCTGGCAAGTCTTTGCACACCTTCAAAGGCTGGCGAGTCTTTACGCACCTTCGACGGCTGGCGAGCCTCTATGCACCTTCCACTTTTGGCGAGCCTCTATACACCTTCGATGGCTGGCAAGCCTCTACGTACCTTCCACGGCTGGCGAGCCTCTACGCACATTACACGAATGGCGAGCCTCTACGTACCTTCGATGGCTGGCGAGTCTTTATGCACTTTCAATGACAAGCGAGTCTTTACGCACCCTCAATTGGTAGCGTGCCTTTACGCACCTTCAATGGCTAGTGAGCCTCTATGCGCGGTCAAGAAGCAATTTAATGACATATCCCGAAGATGCCTCGGGTATGACTCATTTCTATGGCTGGCGAGCCTTTATACGTAGTCTAACGGACTTTAAACGACCCGTGCTGGCAGTTGACAGACTCAAAACTCTTTCCTATGGCGGGTCCTTGACTCGAATCTCCGAGTCGCCATAATGTCGCCCTTCCCGATGGCATGGCCTTGGCCCAAATCTTTTGGAGCCACCTCGACGTCGCTACGGTCTCCAGGTTGTAATCTTCCATTGACCTGGGGGTTGTACTTTGACTTTTGCCTTGTCCAAGCCTCAGTCAAAGTGGGGGCTCTGTAGACTATAGATACCCAGTATCTTTTGAATCCCCAACAAACACCTGATGATTATCGGACTAAAACATCCTTAGGAATCGCTAGGTTTTATCGACAGTTTATATAAACTACGCGTCGGAAACCTCAAAAATACCTGGAGTCTTTTATGCACGACGACGGGGTCGCAATGACACTAACTAGAGTGAAAACCGACACCGGACCAAAAACAGAATCAAAATTAAAATCCCGACTCCAACAACGAGTCAAACCGAGTCAAACACAAAAGGCAAACCCCAAAAATGCTTCCATGCTAAGTATACACGGTATACTTGATGTCAAGTACAACAATCATGACCTAAAAAACCTAGGATAGAACAAACCACAAATCCAAATGCGTGATAGTGACATGACAACTTGAAGACCAGCGGGCATGCTTGATACGTGCATTTTATATAGTCTTTTTAAGTCTCTTATGCACGTATTTCTATGCGATTCTCGTGGTTTTATGTTACGAAATTCCCCGAATATTCTACTTAGATTTGTTTTGCTTTATTTGCAGGAATGGACCCGAAAGTAGCAGAATCAAGCCTTTTATCATCCGTTTTGATTGCATTTAGGAGGTGAGTGGATTTGGAGCGGAAATACTGATGTTATGGGACGCGTAAAGTCATTTCGGAAGCTAAAACAACAAGTCATAGTTGAAACTTATGACCTAACAAGCTAGCCAGGTTAAAGTCCCTCAATCGAAGGCTTTTATTGCTCGATTGAGTACTTTGGAGGATAAGAAGACCTCGATCGAATGCTTTCATTGTTCGATCGAAATGTGTTATTTAGTGGTTCCTCGATCGAGCCCTTTTGTTACTCGATCGCGTGGGTTTTGCTGGATTATGTTCAATCGAGCGTTTCTAAATGGCTCGATCGAGTGATTAGCTGCTGGACACGGGCTTTCGTCTTATTATTATGATTTAGGTCGAATAAAATCCCTCTCCTATAAATAGGAGAGGGGTAATTAGGTCTAGGTATCACGATACACATTACTTTTCCTTCCTTACTGTCAGACGTTACTTTGCTTCCTCTTTCGGATCTGAACCTTTGTAATCTCTCTTCCTCCCCTCTCTTAATCTTTCTTCTGCTTCTTCTTTTAAAAACCGGATACTGTTCCTTGTTCCTCTATTTTCCGAACCTTAATCCTTGTAATTTTCTCTCTCTTTTATGCTATTTTTCTCTTGCTCGTTTCTTTATTATGTTTGTTCCTCCTTCATCTCTTATTCTTGCTCTATTTATATTTATGTCTAGCTAATTCTCTCGTTAGGATTTAGGGGATTCAATGAATTATTGTTAGTTGCTTATTAGGTTTATAGATCTTTCGTTGTTATCATGTCTATGTTGTTAATCACTGCAATTAACTATAATTAGCTGCTTGAATCGATGCATTTAGCTAATTTATTTGGTAAGCCTTAACCTAGACCGGAAGGTTGGAAGGGGTGAGACCTGCAGTGAACATTAGGATGCTTTAGTGAGGGCAGAAGCTAAGCTAATAGTGTTTTAGGGTGAATAGAGAGCGGAGGGAGATATTCGTGACCCCTTAGACCAATACACGCGACCGATCTGTGACCTTAGCTGCAATTATCCGATATTCATTGATGACTCGACAATCCTAGTTCTCTCTCTTTATTGTTAATCCCTCTTATTCTTTTCTATCGCTTTAATCTCATTTAGTTTAGTTCAAATAATTAAAACCCCCATCTAGTGACCTTAGGCAGATCGAATTGACAAGTAGATAGTGACCGCCTCCCTGTGGAGATCGACCCTACTTACCGCTGACTTCTGTTAATAGTACTTAGGTATTTATTTTTGGTACATAACGACCGTATCAATGCTCGCGCCTCTTCAAGCAACCCATGTGGCCACATCGCCTAAAACGCACACCACCACATAATCCTCTATAAATACCCCCCAAATGCCACCATTTGAAGGTACGCGAGAGTCCGCCCCTTCTTTTCTCTCTTAAAATTTTAGCCCTCGACTTCCCGAGTCAACAAACGACACGTATTTTCGACATACCGATTGAAAAGACGAGCCATACACATTGTTTGATACCGTCATCGTGCATTAAATCATTTGACTTACCACTTCAAGCAACTACACCATCACCAAAGCAAAGCAACACATCATACTTTACAAAAACGGTTTTAAATCGAGTTTTTCGACTCACGAGTTTTTATACTTTGTCGATTTCTCATTAAGCAACCTAGCATGTAAGTATGAGGGTGCAATTAATCTTTTTCTTTCATGCACTTTTTATCTGTTTTGATGACTTTAACATGCTAAAATATGCATAACATGATCCAAAATACGGATTGATTAAGCTAAAACCTAGTTTTGACCTAAGGCAGAAGCCCCTAGTCACAACAATGTGGCTCGCGCCTCTTATGGCACCCCAGGTCAGAACTCAAACGTATTTGAGTTCATCTTTCCTCTATTTTCATCTCTTATTTGCAACCGGTTTTTACCATTTTAAATATTTCAAACCATTTCTTACAACAAGCATTTTAAACCATAAAATATATTCACCCTTGGTTCCTTATACCATGACGGTTTAATCCATGACTCAAAGATAATATTTTGTTAATTACATTTTTGGGGTATTTTAAAGCCATTTTATTCATTTGTTTACATTTGCAAAAATCATATTACTCATATATAAATAATCATCCTTGGTTCTACATACCATGTCGGTTTAACCCGAGTACGATAATAAACATTGACTAAATACAAAGCAATGAACTTAATATAATTAGTTCATATCAGGCACTTTTTTTACGCTTTAATTACAAAGTAATGAACTGAACATAATTAGTTCATATCAAGCATTTTTACAGCTTTTTCGTACAAAACTATCCATGTCAAGCTTGCAAAACCGAACCCGACATCGAATATTATCAAGACAATGATAATTATTTCGAGTCTCGTTCTTCATATTAGCACAAAAGCGGTATTAACGACCTTTTCAACAAAAGCGGGTTTTAACACCCTTTTACAAACGATTTAACAAACGCTTTCAACAACCAGGAGATGCCCCTTCGGGTCGTCACCTAACTCGCGCCTAAACAAGCTCACTGCTTTCTACATTTCAAGTCTGGACAGGCTTCCTTGCATCCCCTAACGGCTCGCGCCTCAATGGCTGCATGGCACTGCTCCTGTCCTACTTCCAGCACTCGTCTAGAACGATCCCGACTTCGGTTAACCCGAATACAGGACGGATTAGATTGACAAGTTTGCATTTTACACTTTGCATTTTAAAGCACTCTTTTTTTAAAAGAAATGAATCGTGTTAAGCACCATAAACCTAAATCGGTAAATGGATGTTTAATTTCCGTCTTGCATGCAAATCAACATTAAATCCAACTCGACATCAATTACTTATTATTTGGATAACAACCGACACAGCAAATCTCACATGTTAGGTTTAAACTTGGGGATACGCATTCATGCATTTAACCCATTTTATCAACTTTTGCACTTAACCAACCAAGATCGATCAATAGAGGCCGATACCGCGGGCGGGATTGGGTGTTCGATTAAAGAGCTTCTCAATACGTACCCTCACCTCTTACTCAAAAACTTTGGATAGTGGATGACCTTATCCAGGGCGAACGAGAATAATTCTAGCGATAGGATGCTAAAGAGGGACAATTCCTTATCTTTAGTACCTATGTCAAGCACCGCTTTCTGCTTTGTTTGACCGAAGTACAAAGTGGATTCGAACGGTTTTCAGGCATCCCATAATTGCTTGGTGGCGGCTCCGAAAATCTCTGCATCGTTTCAAAACCTTCACCGAGACGAAACCGACCGATCTAAAGCAATCCTGTCAATAGCATTTCTACGCCGCCGAGCGTGGCTTTCCGACTGCTGCACGTCCACAGATTGGCTTGGCGTGTAGGTGGCCCATGTCCACAGTGTGTGCCATGATTTCAGCAGTGAGCTTGTGGTGAGGAGAGTGACCAGGACCATCGAGCTTATAGATTCTGCCGCGATGATTGATGATCCGCAGTGCGATATGTTGTTGCTTCGGGCATGTACTGGTATTTCGAAACTTTATTTTGCTTTACGTACTTGCTCACCAGCTGTTTTTGAGTCGGCTAAGATTTCCTTTGACACGGTGCTTCATTCTCATTTGGAACGTATTGTTACTGCGTCTGGTCCTGGTTTTGGTGACTGGAAATGGCGGCTTGCTACTCTCCCATTTACCTTTGTAGGTCTTGGTGTATATGTTGTTAGAGATGTTCTTCATTATGCTTTTTTGGCATCTCGTTTGCAGTCTAGTGAGTTGCAAGCTAAGCTTCTTTAGACCTGTGATGTCATGGCTCCAGGACCTACTTTTGATGCGGTTTTGAGTGTGTTTAATGAGGTTATGGGTTCTGACCTTATGCGTATCCCTAGTGAGATCGTTGCCCCCAAACTTATGAAGAAATTTGCAGACATATATTTCACGAGGGTTGTTGCTACTGCAGAATCGGTTTTCTCTTTGACTCCTTCACAGGTTGTGTTGTAGAGGTCCCAGTAGGGTGGGCACGCATTTGATTGGCTATGTGTGGTTCCTATTTCTGGATTTGAGCAGACTACGAACGGTAGGTCTTACCGTTGTATGCTTAGCTATCGGTTGGGTATTCCTTCGTTTTCGGTGCCTGGTCTGTGCTCTGCTTGCTCTCAGGTCTTTGATGGGGATATCTTCGAGGATCATATTGTATCGTGTGCTGGTGTTGTTCGTATCAATCATCGGCATAACCTGGTTCGTGACACCCTTTTTGATATCTGCTTTCGATCTGGGATCTCTTCTGGTAAGGAGGTATATATTAGTCTGATTGATGAGCATGACTGGTCCTTGCGTCCTGCAGATTTGTTTCTTTACTCTTGGGACAGGGGCCAGGATGTGTATGTGGATCTGACCGGGTCTTCCCCTTTGACTCGGTCTAGGATGTCTGATTTCGTACTTGGGCGTGTGGTGATTGATGCTGCTCGGCGCAATGTGCCAAGTATTAGGGCTTGTGTTCGGAGATCGGTTATTGGTTTCTTACCTTTTTCTTTCTCTTCGTTGAAGAAGTTGGAGGCAGATGTCATTGCACTGCTCAAACGAATTCAGAAATTTTCCGTGTCTCAGGATGCCAGAGCGCGCGTTATTGCTTTTATTTTTACTCGGCTTAGCTTTGCTATTGATAAGGGAGTGGGAGTCCAGATTGTGTCTCGGCTGGACAAATTTCTTGTAAAAATTGATTTGATCTTAATAAAAGTTGCGATTTTTTTAAAAATAATAATAATAGTAATAATAATAATTAAAAAAAAAATAATAATAATAATAATAATACCGTTATTCACGGTATCTAGGCCTTGTCCTGCTTGCTCTCGGGTTTTTGCTGATGATGTTTTCGGGGACCACGCTGTTTCTTGTACTGGTACTGTGGGCGTTAAACATTGGCACAACCTCGTCCGTGACACTCTATTCGACATCTGCTATAAATCTGGTATTTCTGCGGGAAAAGAGGTTGATATCGGTTTGGTTGACGGGCATGGTGGCTCTCTTCGTCCTGCGGATTTGCTGCTTTATTCTTGGGACAGAGGGCGTGATGTGTCCATTGACTTGACAGGGTCTTCTCTTTTGACTCAGACTGGGATGATGGATTTTGTGCCCGGCCGGGTTGTCGCTGATGCTGCTCAGCGTAAGTGTGCAAAGTACGGGGATTTGTGCGTGACAGCTAGTTATGGTTTCCTTCCCTTCTCCTTCTCTTCACTTGGGGAGCTGGGTTCGGATGTTGTTGCCTTGCTCAAGCGGATCCATAAATTCTCGGTATCTCAGGATGCGGGGGCTCGGCTGGCCGCTTACATTTTTACTAGACTTAGCATTGTTGTTGCTAAGGGTGTGGGAGCCCAGATTGTCTCTCGGCTCCCCACCAATTTCATGTAAACTTTTATTTTTCATTTAATGAAAGCTGCGGGCATCCTTTTAATAATAAAAATAATAATAATAACAACAACAACCACAACAACAACAACAACAACAACAACAACAACAACAACAACAACAACAACAACAACAACAACAACAACAACAACAACAACAACAACAACAACAACAACAACAATAACAACAACAACAAGGGCGGATGGAGGAGGGAAAGTGAGAGCACGTGTCCTCACGTGAGGGAAGAAAAAAAATGAAATTCTGGAAAAGAAAAAGAAAGACGCGACAAACTCAAAGACAAACAATACAAACATTGTACACAAAATAAAACAAAACAAAACCTAGATCCCAAATTCAACCACGTCTGCTGTCGACTTACCACCTCACCGCCGTCCTTCGGCCGTCCACACTCCACGGTCCACCACTCCATCTATCATCTGCCGCTTACTCGAGTACTTGCATAGGTACTTGTTCTAATTAGTTTGTTTAAGTCGATTCATTTGTTCTTGATTGTTTGATTAATTAGATTAATTTGTTCTTATTTGTTTGATTAATTTAGTCTTACTACTGTTATTAGTTTGATTAATTCGATTAATTTGTTCCCCAAAACCTAGATCCCAAATTTGTTCTTATTAATATGTTAATTAATTTATCTATTTGTGTAATTGTAGATTTGTGTTAGTTTAGATTGATTAGTGGTTAATTATCCCATTTCTCTCAAACCCTAAATCACTCACTAGTCTTACTTAGCAATTAATTTCGATTTTAATATTATTTGTTTGTATATTGAATGATTGATGATGAGAAAGAATACTTTAGCATATCTTTGGAGTCATAAATCTTTAAACACGTCAATGCATAGAAAGTTATAGCGACCACCTACTAATTCGTGCAAACATTCAAATTTACTCGATCAAATTTACTCATTTGTGATCATCAGTTTAGAGTAGCAGTTTAGAGTAGCAGCGTAGTGTTGTGAGGTTATGTTGACTAATTTCAGAGATTTGATGCAGCCTCGATCAAATTTACTCGTCTATGATCATCGTTTTCTTAAGATGATGTTATTCTTAATCGACCAACGGCTTTTTCAGGGGAATTAGTTTGCGCGATCTAAGTGACATGAAGAATGAAAGCTGGTTTGTATTTTGAGTTCTCTTCAAGTTAATAATAATAATAATAATAATAATAATAATAATAATAATAATAATAATAATAATAATAATAATAATAATAATATAATAATAATAATAATAATAATAATAATAATAATAATAATAATAATAATAATAATAATAATAATAATAATAATAATAATAATAATAATAATAATAATAATAACAATAATAATAATAATAATAATAATAATAATAATAATTGATATTGTCGTTTCTGTACCAAAAATAAACCTAACTATACTAACGGAAGCTAGTGATAAGTAGGGTCGATCTCCACAAGGAGGCAAGGTATATGTCTAAAAGTCCGTCTATCTAGGTCACAAGTGGGTTTTGAATTTGATTTTCTAAAATACTGAAGGCTTAAAGGCAAGAGGAATAAAGTAAGAGTAATTAAGGCGAGAAAATATGATAAGAATGATCAAATAAGAGAAAGTATGTCAGGATTTCGGTTCACCATGGTATTCTATCGACTCAGTTGCAAACAGCCTAGACAATCTACTGTGAGAAGGGCATGGGAAAGGTCCTTCCGGTCCGCTATCCACCCTAAAATTCCACTAACTTAACTTCCGTCCTCATTAGGGTAGTCTACTGTTCATAGCAGGCCTGTTTATTCCAATCTTCCGATCCAAGAACAAAGTTAACCCAGATTAATGTAATTTAGAAGCGTGCACTCAAATAAATTGGTGTTACAGTTATGTTGCTATGGGGACAGATTCTCACATGTAAATTATCTAGCCTATTCACTACATCGTCACAATCCTACCATGGATTCCCTAGTCCTAACATAGAGAGGATTAGATACTCATGTTCTTAATGTGATTAACAATAATAACAGAAAGTATGCTAATGAGAGACATAATGAGAGAATAATAAGCAAGCATTAATTAAACAAGAACAAGAGAAATAATAGGAGGACACAAAATTAAAGTAGAACAAAGGGGTGAGATTAAAGGGGAAAGAATGATTACAATCAATAAGAATCCGGCGTAGAGATCAATCCACAAAAACAAGAGTAATTAGAACAAAATTTTCAGAGATTAAGAGAAGTAAAAGCAGTGTGTAAAGTATGAAAAGTCTCCTTATTAACCTAATTACGACTTCCTTATATAGGGAAGCCTAATACTTAACAAAATAATCCATCATGGGCTTAAGTAAACCCGCGTATCCTAGCAAACCCCTCGATCGAGTGATTTCAAACCACTCGATCGAGGTCTTCTCCAGCATTTGTACTCGATCGAACAGTCAAGGTTCTCGATCGAGTAACTCCTATAAACTCCATTTCGATCGAGTTGTAAGAATCACTCGATCGACCATCTGCTCCAGCCAAACCACTCGATCGACCCATAATTCCTCTCGATCGAGTGGATATCCAATGCAACAGCTAAATATCGTCCTTGGCAGCTTCATAGACCTTCCTTCACACACCCCGAGGCACAACTCTTGCTCCAATGTCTCCGTCTCCTTACAATACATGCTAAATGGGACGAATAAAGATCGATTCCAGTACTTTCAGGTCCATTTCTGCAATGAAGGCAAAACAAACCAAAGTAGCCAATTCGGGGCATTTTGCAATACATAACGATATAAAAAGGCATAGAAATGTGTGCAATAAGAGGCTAAAAAGTCTATATAAATTGCACGTAGCAATAATAATAATAATAATAATAATAATAATAATAATAATAATAGTAATAATAAGAATAATAATAATAAGAATAATAATAATAACAAGAATAACAAGAATAACAAGAATAACAAGAATAACAATAACAAGAACAATAATAATAATAACAATAATAATAATAACAATAATAATAATAACAATAATAATAAGAAGAAGAAGAAGAAGAAGAAGAAGAAGAAGAAGAAGAAGAAGAAGAAGAAGAAGAAGAAGAAGAAGAAGAAGAAGAAGAAGAAGAAGAAGAAGAAGAAGAAGAAGAAGAAGAAGAAGAAGAAGAAGAAGAAGAAGAAGAAGAAGAAGAAGAAGAAGAAGAAGAAGAAGAAGAAGAAGAAGAAGAAGAAGAAGAAGGTTGATGCTTGTTAAGCCGGGTGAGTACATTGCCAGCGCCTCGCTCACGCCGCTTGTTAAGCCGGGTGGTGGTGTTCGTCCTATTGCTGTTGGCACTGTCTGGAGACGGCTTGTCTCTAAGGTTGGTGCTTTTTTGGTTGGTCCTTCTTTGTCTTCTTATTTTTCTGGTCTTCAGTTTGGGGTGGGTGTGTCCGGTGGAGGAGAGGCTATCTTGCATGCCTTGAATCGGCTCATTGAGGCTCGTGGTGCTGAGGTGGGACTTTCTATGTTGCTGGTTTATTTCCAGAATGCTTTCAACCTTGTTGATCCTGCGACCATGCTTCAGGAAGTCCGCCGTTGTTGCCCGGTTCTTTCCCGTTGGATGGAGTTTAGTTACTCCAGCCCTGCTCGTCTTTTTATGGGAGAGCATTTCTTGTGGTCTTGTCAGGGTGTCCAGCAGGGTGATCCTTTGGGCCTTTTGCTTTTCGCTTTGGTTTTGCATCCCTTGGTGTGCAATATCCGGGACTCTTTTGACCTTACTATACAGACGTGGTACTTGGATGATGGCACCATTGTTGGGGACACTTTGGAGGTGGGGAGGGTTTTGGATTTGATTATGGCGGACAGCCCTCGTTTTGGACTGAATCTTAATGTCTCCAAGACTGAAGTCTTTTGTCCTGTTCAGGATCCTCAGAGTCGGCCTTCTGGTATTGTAGATGCTGGCCCTACTTTCAACGATGTTGTACGGGTGTCCCTAGTGAAATTGCTTCCCCAAACTTATGAAGAAATTGGCAGACATATATTTCGCGACGGTTGCTGCTGCTTCAGAGTCTGTTTTCTCTTTGACACCGCGTCAGCTTGCTTTGTGGAAGTCTCAGCAGGGTTCCCACTCCTCCGATTGGTTGCGTGCGGTTCTTATCTCTGGGTAGGGTCAGACTATGAACGAGAGGACTTACCGTAGTGTGCTTGGGTATCGACTGGGTGTTCCGTTATTCATGGTATCTAGGCCTTGTCCTGCTTGCTCTCGGGTTTTTGCTGATGATGTTTACGGGGACCACGCTGTTTCTTGTACTGGTACTATGGATGTTAAGCATCGGCATAACCTCGTTCGTGACACCTTATTCGACATCTGCTATCGGTCTGGTATTTCTACGGGTAAGGAGGTCGATATCAGTTTGGTTGACGAACATGGTGGCTCCCTTCGTCCTGCGGATTTGCTGCTTTATTCCTGGGACAGAGGGCGTGATGTGTGGGATGATGGATTTTGTGCCCGGTCGGGTTGTCGCTAATGCTGCTCAGCGTAAGTGTGCTAAGTATGAGGATTTATGCGCGGCAGCTGGTTATGGTTTACTTCCCTTCTCTTTCTCTTCACTTGGGAAGCTGGGTTCGGATTGTTGCCTTGCTCAAGCGGATCCAGAAATTCTCAGTATCTCAGGTTGCGGGGGCTCGGGTGGCCGCTTATATTTTCACTAGACTTAGCTTTGTTGTTGCTAAGGTTGTGGGAGCCCAGATTGTCTCTCGGCTTCCCACCAATTTCATGTAAACTTTTATTTTTCTTTTAATGAAAGCTGCGCGCATCCTTCCATAAAAAAAAAAAAAAAAAAAAAAAAAAAAAAAAATAATAATAATAATAATAATAATAATAATAACAACAACAACAACAACAATAATAATAACAACAACAATGACAATAATAATAATAATAATATTACCCACAATTCTCACCGGCCATTAGACCTCACGTCGCCGGTCTGGGGAGCCCTTTGTTGGTGGTTTGTGGTTGTTTTGCGTCTAGGGTTTTTCTGCGTGGGTTGCGGTCGTCTTTCTGTGGTTTCCATCTGCCTGCCTGCGGTGGTTGACTCACGGTGCCACCACCCTTTGGCCATCAGACCTCAAGTCGCCGGTCATAGCTGTGGTGGCTGACGTCCCTGCCCATGCTTGCACTCCGGTGAGTTTTTGTGTTTCGTTTTGGTCTTTTTCGCATTAGGGTTCCGTTTTTCCTTTTTCTCGTGGTTGCTGCTCTATTTGCTCTGTCGGTGCTGTGTCTGGCCGCTGTTTGCTGTTGCTGCCTTGTGGTGGTTGTGGTTTGTGGTGGGTGTTGCGGGGTGATAGTGCCGTGGGGTTTGGGGTTGCTTGTGGTGGTTGTTGATCATCGCCGGAGTGGGTAGTGTGTTGGTGATCACCTTGCCCGGGAGTGGGTCTTGCCTCAGGCTGCTTGTGTGGTTGCCAGTGTGGTGGTTTTCGTTCGGGTGGTTGTTTTGGTGGCTATATCGGTTTTTGTGCAGGTAGGGTGTGAGGTTTTCTTCCTTCATGCCCGAGCTTGTGCGGTACCATTGTCCTTTTTCGGGTCTTCATGGGTGTCGGGATGGTTATGGTAAGCGCCTTACAAAGGCAGCTTGGCAGAAGCATTTACAGGTCCGACATTGTCATGACCGTGCGTTGGACCTTACGCGTCAGACTCTTACTGATAGTTTAACTGTTTATTTCAATGCTGAGAGTTCTTTGAGACGGATGGGGCTCTGGCTGTGTGGGGTGTGTTTTATGACCCATACTGTTAGAGCAAGATGTCGGCATAGTCGGGGTGATGTTGTGGAGCATCCGGGGTGTGTTGATGGCATTTACACCTTCCATATTCATGGTATTCCGAGACCTTTGGCTCCTTCTACTTCGGTTTCTTCTGATGATAGTGTAGAGCTTGTTCAGTGGTCTATATCTTATTTGGATCGTTTCTTTGTCTTTAGGCCTTCGCACCGTGAAATCTATTCCTCCTAAGTGTCGTCTTGGGTTTGCCCGGGCTTTGAAAGGGGCCTTGGATGCGGTGTTTGATGCCCCATGTGATCTCTCCCGCTGGGTTCGTTTGCTTGTTCTACCACTTTGTTTGCTCAGGACTTTCGCTCCTCGGAGTAATCATGAGTGTCGGTCTGCTATTCGGCGTCAGCATCAGGAGGAGAGTATTGCCAGGGCTGTACTTGCTTGGGGGACACCTGGGGGGTTTGCAGTTGTTACAGGAGTGCTTTGATGAGGGTCCTTCTTCATTTTTTCTGTGGATGAGGATCTGGATTTGAGTGAGCTTAACCTCCGCCAATGCCGGCGGAAGATTTCGATGGCCATTATCTTCGTTGTACGGGTGCTTTCTTCCTCTGGGGTCGCCCCCTACTCCGATGCCACTCTCGTGGCCTTGCGTGAGAAGCATCCTGTCGCCCCGCCTCCTTCATTGCCTCCTCTGTCTGGGGATCATCATCCTCTGGTTGCCTCTTCGGTGGTGGTCTTGGATATGATTCGGAGCTTCCCTCGTGGTACTTCCTGTGGGAGGGATGGTTTTCGTGCCCAACACCTTATGGACTGTTTGAGTGGCGCTGCTGTGGCTATCTCTGATGATTTGATCGCTTCTATTACTAGGGTGGTTAATCTTTTTCTTGAGGGCCGGTGTCCTCTTCCTCTGGGTGAGTACATTGCCAGCGCCCCACTCACACCACTCGTTAAACCGGGTGGTGGAGTTCGTCCTATTGTTGTTGGTACGGTCTGGAGACGGCTTGTCTCTGAAAGAAAAGTAGATCTATATACTTACATATTCATATATGTCTTAATTTAATTTGTCATAAAATTAAAGATGGATTTTATGCATGCAAACAAATGAGCAAAATAGAGGAGAAATCATGTTCTTACATTGTGATTTCGGTTAATAGGGCACAAGAGAGATCACCTTTCTCTCTTGTTCTTGTGCTATCCTTTAATGGAAGAACTAAGATCCAAGTATAGGATCTCTCCCAAAGCTTTATACCCAAGGCTTACTCTTAATAAAATTAATATTATATGAACTAGTAAAATATTAATCTTATTAGAAATTTGATCCAAAATATTATATAACACTTAAATATTTCGGTTTTTGTGAGGAGGAAGAATGGGAGCTTTTTATCTCTCTAAAACTCTTATTTTAGATAAGTGAAAGTATGAATGAATTATGAATAATCATATGAGTATATGGTAAAAAGGAGAGGAAAAACCAAATGGTTTTTCCTCCTCTAAAAACCGGACAGAGGGGAGTGGGAGAGGAGCCAATGCATGCATTCATTTGTCTTCACAATGCATAATAGGGTTGCATGGCTACTAAAGCAAATAATCATTATATTTACCACTAATTTAAACAATTAATTAGCTTAATCCTCCTCTTATTATTTCGGTCCATATGGATAATATGGCATCCATATTATTTTTGTCAATTGTCAAAATGTCACATGTCACATGTAGCATAAATTTGTTGTGTATTTTTAACATATTAAAAATCAACGTATTATTAAAATACGTCACATACAAAATTGACTTAGTAATTTCATAATTACTTGTACCAAAATATTTTACCATTTATAAATCACAACAGATTGTATTTATAATAATTCATTTAATTCCGATTGTTTCTTTAAACAATAATTTCATCCGAGTAATGATACAATTCGATTACTCGGAACGTATCTCATTTAATCACATTTTAATATGATACGTAAATTTTACTTCCAAAATCGTCCGTCAATTTTCAAGTGATTTAATTAACTCGTAACGTTATACGATTAATTAAATAATCAATTAAGAGTGTTGCCCTATAGGTATGACCTAGGGGTCAATGATCACCACCACCGCGTCATGACGACAAGTAATGTCAAACTCTAGTCAGCCAATCATTACCGATATATGTTGACCAGTTGACAGTAGCAATATTACTTCCCAATTGTATTCTTTATAATGAGATTTAAACATGTGATCATCATGATCAACAGTCGTGATCGCATTATTGCCGGAGGACACATATTCCAACAATCTCCCACTTGTCCTCGACAAGTGTGCGTCACCAATTCTCTTGTCCTATTACTATCTCCCACTCAATGCAAGGTGTCTTTCAGGTCGTACTTGCAAGTGATCATATCGAGAGTGGTTTCCTCGATCTGGAGAATAACTGATTGACCGGACTTATCTATCATGGATACTTTCCGAGCGTGGCCACGCATTTCCAGTTCATTATGAAAGAAAAGTAGATTCATATACATTTTAACATACTCATATATGTCTAAACTAATTTGTCATAAAATTAAAACGGATCTTATGCATGCAAACAATAATATAAATAGAGGAGAAATCATGTCCTTACATAGTGAATTTCGGTTATTTGGGCACAAAAGAGATCACCTTTCTCTTTTGTTCTTGAGCTTATTCCAATGGAAGAATGAAGATCTAAGTGTAAGATCTCTCCCTATGTATTATACCCAAGGCTCCTCTTAATTAAAATTAATATTACAAGTACTAGTTATAATATTAATTAAGGTAGAAAAATGGAACCAAAATATTTTATAAACTCTTATGTATTTCGGTTTTTAGAGAGATAAATAGGAGGATTTTTGTTCTCTCTAAAACTATATTTTGGATGATAGAATAGAATGAATAATAATGCACTACCTTTAGTATATTATTAGGCAAAATAAAAGAAAAACAATGATCACATTTGCTTCCCCAAAACCGTGTAAGAGGAGAGAAAAATGGGAGCCAATGCATGGAGAAATTGTTCTTCACAAGGAACAATAGGCTTGCATGGCTAGGTTTCCTTTTAATCATTGTGTTTTCCACTAATTACAAACAACTTATAATTAGCTAAACACCTTCTAATTTTCGGCCCTTTGCATAATATGGTGTCCATATTATTTTTGTCAATTGTCTATATGTTACATGTCACATGTCACATATATTTGTTTATGTATTTTTATCATATTAAAAATCAACGTATTAATAAAAATACGTCACATACAAAAATTGACTTAGTAATTTCATAATTACTTGTGCCAAAAATATTTTACCATTTATAAATCACAAAAGATTGTATTTATAACAATTCATTCAAATTTAATTGTTACATTAAACAATTTATTTCATCCGAGTAATGACACAATTCAATTACTCCGACCGTATCTCATTTAATCACATTTCAATATGATACGTAAATTTTACTTCCAAAATCGTCCGTCAATTTTCAAGTAATTTAATTAACTCGTAACATTATACGATTAATTAAATAATCAATTAAGAGGGTTGCCCTTTAGGTATGACCTAGGGGTCAATCGATCACCACCGTCACACGAAAGTAATGTCAAACTCTAGTAAGCCAATCATTACCGATATATGTTGACCCAGTTGACAAGTAACAATATTACTTCCCAATTGTATTCATTTTAATGAGACTTAAACATGTGATCATCATGATCAACAGTCGTGATCGCATTATTGTCGGAGGACACATATTCCAACAATCTCCCACTTGTCCTCGACAAGTGTGCGTCACCAATTCTCTTGTCCTATTACTATCTCCCACTCAATGCAAGGTGTCTTTCAGGTCGTACTTGCAAGTGATCATATCGAGAGTGGTTTCCTCGATCTGGAGAATAACTGATTGACCGGATTTATCCACTCTGGATATCTTCCGAGCGTGGCCACGCATTTCCAGTTCATTACTCCTCGAGTGGCCCTGAGATATTGTTATAACCCTGACTAGGGGTGGACAATTCCTATCGCACTCATTCCCTTCGACTAGCCACAGCCATCATAACCCAAAATATGCCCATTTGACCCCATTTACGAAGGTCGTAGTAACACAAATCAAAGTTAATCTGAAACTATGCCATCTTAGGCGAATAGTCTTTAGTCAAAAGAATCGACTCATTTGAATACTATAGTAGCTCTCGCCACGACCAGGCTATATAAATTTGCCAGAACTCTATAAGTGGTCATAAGGCCCGACAAAATGTTCCTAACAGTCTGCCTATGTGATCGACTAATCATCTCACATGACTCTATGGCACTTGAACTTGCCATCAATCGCATCACACTCTAGTCACTTCGAGACGTCACCTTATATAAGTAACTATGGGCAAAAACAATGTTAATCCATGTTCACTTTAACGGGGTTCAATTGTCTCTACAACCCGTTTGGATATAACAATGTACAAAGTGAGTTAATAATAACTCAAACGACAAATGTCGACATCACACTCGGGTAGTCAATATCATATTACAACCTTGTGATGTTTATCATAAGTGTAAACACTTATTGATTGTAATAGAAGTTTAACATCTCACGTGTCCATGTGTTCAAACTTCTTACACTTGCATTTTCCTTCACATTCATGTTCTCTCTCATAGCATGAATCTTACCAAGTACACATCAAGGTTCTCGACCTTGGTTTTGGTTCTTTAACTTGAAAGAACTTTCTTATCGATCATCTCATAACGAACGAATTTGCGATGAATAATACAACTTGTACCGATCAAGTATTTCATCCACACACAATGCACTAGGTATATGTTTTGTAGAATCTTGTAATAGGTGACAAGATTGTTAGCTTAGTACTTCTCACAAGTCCTAGCTTAACTAGGAAAGATTATCTTTGAATAACTTCTTATTCAACCAACCATCTTTCCAAAACTTCTCATTTCCTTTCCTAGGCTTGAAATATTTGGGATTCTCATAAATCCTCATATGTGCTCGGATTTTCAACAATATGTGCAACCTCTTAACACACAATGGAACATTCCGTCAATCAATCTTTGAAATCGCTCATCGGATTCTACTCGAGAATCCATGACGTTTCTATTATGGCTCACAAATCATTCATCATGCTCTTATGCATATGAATCATTATTGGACATGTACATGATTATTCTAATGGCGGAAACATTAGTCACTAATAATCATGAGATCAACCGTTCTCAGATTCAATGAACTACCATGACTGCTAATGGTAATCCCATTTTCATTCATATGAATAACCTATGTGAATGTTGATATGATGTGTATCTCTTAATACTAATCCAACATCCCATGACGTAATTGGATTCATCATTGTCCATTTTCATCCAGAATTGAAAACTCAAAAGCTTCTTTATTAAAGAAGGTATTGGCTCGTCATTTTTAATGAGTAATGAGTTTTATACATTCAAGGATGATAGCTCCCACTAAATTCCATGTCTTCACATGAGAATTTCCTAACTCCCACTCAATTCAACATATTTCGAAATTGACTTCTCAATCGAAATTTGTCAAGAATATAAATATAAATTGCTATGCCAAGTTACTAGGATAAAACCATATATGTTCCTATCATATCCTTTCAAAATGTCAATTTTGAAGTGGTCTTATCTCAACCATACGGAAAGAGATTTTAAATCTCTAACACACTCATGTCATAATGATGTGCAGCTATGTCATTATTCAAGTAAATAATATTTAAAATACGTCCCTCGCAAATACTCTTTTGGAAGGAGATTTAACCATTTCATAGGGAGGTTAAGCAATGACATTTGTATGGTTAAAACGTTGGCTATAGAAGATATCGGAATATCAATTTTGCAATTTGATTTTGATCATAACTAGTATGTTACTTTGATTCATTTAGGCTTTTAAGTAAAACTCATGATTGAAACTATTGGTCAAATGTTTCATAAACTTAGTCAAAAACTTGTTAAGACTATACATTAGTTATTTTTCTTCCAAAACTTTCTTTTGGTCTCCTCGTGTAGTTATCTTTCGAAAATACTCTATATGATTACCACACTTGGTCTCTTTAGTCATGTAGAACTAACTTGAGACAATAGATCTCATCTATGCGGCATACTATGTAAATAGATATACCTTTATTCAAATCATTTTCTTTTGCGTAGATCTTCATATACACAAGTACACAATCTTAATCTTGTCTTGTGTGTTGTGTTCCTCATTTTTCTCCCACTCTATCTTTAGAATAAGTACACTAATCATTCAAAGATAGCATATGAGACACAAATTAATGATGTTGAATTATAAGGAGAACTACCTCATAGGTAGACTAATTGTTATTCATATGTGTACTTGGTGATTGACATACCTTAAGAGAGTTCATAGACTCAAAATCACTTTATAAATGATCATACACAAGCCTTAAGCATGTGGACATATAATGAAACCCGTCATTATAATTGTCTATTGGATCACTTTTAAGTGAATAATCTTATGTTTTAAAACGCAAGCATTTAAAGATGAAATTTTAGAACATAAAGGATAAATGATAAAACGGGTGACTTGGGTTGCAAACCAAGTCACTATCATCCAAAATACAAACCATTATCCAAAATACCTTTCCATGTCGAACACGGAAACTTAAAGTTCTAAAATTCAAAACATAACTTAAAATAAGACAATGAAAAACAAAGCTCCATAAAAGCTATCTTTAGCTTCTTCATGGTTTCTTATGCTTGCTTTTCTTTTCCTTTGTCTTTGCTTGGTGGCGGCCCTATTTACAATAAAAAGGGAGATACATTATCACAACTTTGCATCATAATACCATAGTTGAATTTAGAAACATAAAAGAAGGTTAGTCATTTACCTACTGGAGTGATCTTTCCAGCTTTGATATCACCAAGGTACTTGGAACAATTCCTTTTCCAATGTCCCATGCCATTACAATAATGGCACTTATCAAGAGGACCCTTCTTGACTTTGGAGGTGCTAGCTTCACAAGACTTAGCTTTGGTGAATGTGGGAGCTTGCTTCTTGCCCTTTCTCCCATTCTTCTTGAACTTCCCCTTACTCTTTGTGCTTATGTTAAGCACATCCTTGGGAGGGTTCACATTTAACCCCATGTCCCTCTCGGCTTGCACAAGTAACTTGTGCAACTCCTCAAGAGACACATCCTTGTCTTGCATATTGAAATTCACCCGGAATTGCACATATGCCTTGACCTTAGACAAGGAGTGTAGAATCCTATCTACGATGAGTTCTTTGGGAATTTCAACTTTTTGAATCTTCAAGGTCTCGACAAGCTCCATGAGTTTGAGCACATGAGGGCTAACTTTTTGGCCCTCTTTAAAGTCGAGATCAAAGAATGCCGCGGCCGCCTCATATTGGACGATCCGCGGGGTTTGTGAAAACATGGTCACAAGTTTGGAGTAAATCTCATTAGCATTGCCCATTTTGAAGGCTCTCCTTTGGAGTTCCGCCTCCATCGCAAATATTAAGACATTTTTCATTGCGGCGGACTCCTTTTGGTAAGCCTCATAGGCTTCCCTAGTGGCCGCGGTGGACCTAGTAGAGGGCTCGGGTGGAGAGGCCTCGGTAAGGTAACGAAGCTTGTCGTCACCCTCGGCGGCTAATTTGAGTTGGGCATCCCACTCGGAGAAATTTGACCCATTCTTTTCAAGTTTACATCGATCCATAAAGGATCGGAGCCAAGATGAAGTAGCGAGTGGAGTAGCATTAGGAGTTGGTGTTGCCATTTGTTATGAATAAGAAGTGGTCTACAAAACAAAATATAAGGAGTAAAACAAATGTTGTTTTGATTATACTCGTAAAAATGTATGATTTAAACAAGTTTTATGCATTTTTCTAGTGACCTCTACCTAACTAGATAAATGATTCCAAGACCCAAATTCATATCGACTTAGGCACGGTATGGCCGATGAAACCTTTATCAATATAACTCGGTGGATTAACATTTTAATCGATTCTACTTTTAGAACTCTTGGTCGATAAAATTACTCTAATAATTATCTATAGCCCGGAACACATGCAACTACGGTCGCGAATACTTCCGTTGAGCTCAATCCAAATTTCGAATAAATGTGTCCATTATCCAAATCCACATCAACTTGGGCACGGTATGGCCGATGAAACCCTCATTAACATGAACTCGGTGGATTAACACTCATCACCCACTTCCCCTACGTAACAAGGTTTGTACCCCGGTAGGGCCGAGTGCACTCCCTCGCGAAATAGGTTTTCATGGTTTCTACTATTTGGTAAGGCTATGTCTCAATTGTTTGTTTTAGCGAGAGGTCATGTCAATTTATTATCTATCACGTTTTAAGTGAACTAAAGCGGTGAACTACGATAATTCGAATTGACACGGTCGATAAACTCGATAAAATAAGACAATGCATGTTTAGTTATGGCGATTTAGCGATGCATGTGACATAAAATAAAATGCAAGCATAAAAATAAATAAATCCTAGTATGGCCTTTCCTAAAATAGAAAAACTATTAATCTATTACATATTCGGAAACCAACTCCATTGGTCCCTTGAACTTCGGTTGTGGCACGCATCTCGAGGTAACACCGTCTTTATGTATCGCCATTCTTGAAGAAATCCGTCTTTAGGAACTCCGGAATGAATAAAATTACATAATAAATTACATAATATCCTATTATACACTTGTAACTAAAATAAAATAAATCTATTAAATTACAAAACGGTGATACGAGATCACAATAAAAATTACAACCGAATCGATATTCTCATACATTTCGGGAAATACCAATTAAAATCTAAGGCCATACTAAGTAAAATTACATAATTCAAAATTACATAAATTAAAATTATGACAATCATAAAGAAAATGCAGCATTATATTATGTATGAACATGCTCAATTTTATGCTAAATCGCCTTTTAATTAGCCAATATCGTATATTACTCGGTTTTTACGGATTTGCGTGATTTCAACATTTTATAATCACAAAAATGCACAAACTCATATTTATGCATAAGTTAATTACCCTAACCTTTTAGGACTCAAAATATAGTCTTCACTAGTAATTTGACCATAATTAACTTTTATTTACAAAATTGTTCATAAATGGACAAAAATTACAAAAATAAGCTATTAAACTTCAAATAAATCCAAAAATTTCAAATAAATTCAAAATTTGAAATTTAAATTCATGAACATTCTGGAAAAATTCCATGACACTCATAATATTCAAAATCTTAGGTTAAAAATTTCGAAATTTTTCCGGAAAAACAATGTTGCGGTTTATCGATATTTAATAAAATAATCATAAAAACATGGAAAAATTATTTTCATTAACTTTTCAATTTTAGATCTGAAAAATATAATAAAATGCAACATTAGACGTTTTTCCTAAGTCATAGATTGTGTTTTATTAATTTTCAACTAATAATGTCACTATTTATGCCATTTTTTCTTCAAAAATTCATAAATCATGCTAAAAGACTTCTTTATAGCCAATTATTTTACACACATCTTGTAAAATTGCATGTGACAACATATTAATTTTCTATGACCAGATTCGAAATTTAACTCATATTAACCTATTTTTCTCTTAAATCCGAATTTAATGATGAAAAATTCATTTTTCGAGCATAACTAGTCCAAAAATTATGAAAATTTACAGGTTATCGCAAAATAATATATGTAACAACATATCCAAAAACCAAGTGAAAATTCGAAGTATAGCTAATGTTCGACCAAAAATGACATTTTTACTCATAAAATCACATTTAAATGTCATTATTATTAAATATGAACAATAAAAATCCGAAAAATTAACCAAAATATCCTAAAACACTTTAGGACCAGAAATATTAACATGCATGTAATTATTTCGTGATATATCATAATAACACAAATTTTACAAGTTTTATTTTGTTATTCATATAACTCGGAAAAACTTTTAACCAATTTGCATGCAAACAACCGTGGCTCTTGATACCGATTGAAAGAAAAGTAGATTCATATACATTTTAACATACTCATATATGTCTAAACTAATTTGTCATAAAATTAAAACGGATCTTATGCATGCAAACAATAATATAAATAGAGGAGAAATCATGTCCTTACATAGTGAATTTCGATTATTTGGGCACAAAAGAGATCACCTTTCTCTTTTGTTCTTGAGCTTATTCCAATGGAAGAATGAAGATCTAAGTGTAAGATCTCTCCCTATGTATTATACCCAAGGCTCCTCTTAATTAAAATTAATATTACAAGTACTAGTTATAATATTAATTAAGGTAGAAAAATGGAACCAAAATATTTTATAAACTCTTATGTATTTCGGTTTTTATAGAGATAAATAGGAGGATTTTTGTTCTCTCTAAAACTATATTTTGGATGATAGAATAGAATGAATAATAATGCACTACCTTTAGTATATTATTAGGCAAAATAAAAGAAAAACAATGATCACATTTGCTTCCCCAAAACCGTGTAAGAGGAGAGAAAAATGGGAGCCAATGCATGGAGAAATTGTTCTTCACAAGGAACAATAGGCTTGCATGGCTAGGTTTCCTTTTAATCATTGTGTTTTCCACTAATTACAAACAACTTATAATTAGCTAAACACCTTCTAATTTTCGGCCCTTTGCATAATATGGTGTCCATATTATTTTTGTCAATTGTCTATATGTTACATGTCACATGTCACATATATTTGTTTATGTATTTTTATCATATTAAAAATCAACGTATTAATAAAAATACGTCACATACAAAAATTGACTTAGTAATTTCATAATTACTTGTGCCAAAAATATTTTACCATTTATAAATCACAACAGATTGTATTTATAACAATTCATTCAAATTTAATTGTTACATTAAACAATTTATTTCATCCGAGTAATGACACAATTCAATTACTCAGACCGTATCTCATTTAATCACATTTCAATATGATACGTAAATTTTACTTCCAAAATCGTCCGTCAATTTTCAAGTAATTTAATTAACTCGTAACATTATACGATTAATTAAATAATCAATTAAGAGGGTTGCCCTTTAGGTATGACCTAGGGGTCAACGATCACCACCGTCACACAGTAATGTCAAACTCTAGTAAGCCAATCATTACCGATATATGTTGACCAGTTTGATGTAACAATATTACTTCCCAATTGTATTCATTTTAATGAGACTTAAACATGTGATCATCATGATCAACAGTCGTGATCGCATTATTGTCGGAGGACACATATTCCAACACATTACTCCTCGAGTGGCCCTGAGATATTGTTATAACCCTGACTAGGGGTGGACAATTCCTATCGCACTCATTCCCTTCGACTAGCCACAGCCATCATAACCCAAAATATGCCCATTTGACCCCATTTACGAAGGTCGTAGTAACACAAATCAAAGTTAATCAAACCTGTACATCTTAGGCGAATAGTCTTTAGTCAAAAGAATCGACTCATTCGAATACTATAGTAGCTCTTGCCACGACCAGGCTATATAAATTTGCGAGAACTCTATAAGCGGTCATTAGGCCCGACAAAATGTTCCTAACTTGATGCCTATGTGATCGACTAGTCATCTCACATGACTCTATGGCACTTGAACTTGCCATCAATCGCATCACACTCTAGTCACTTCGAGACGTCACCTCATACAAGTAACTATGGGCAATTACAATGTTAATCCATGTTCACTTTAACGGGGTTCAATTGTCTCCACAACCCGTTTGGATATAACAATGTACAAGGTGAGTTAATAATAACTCAAACGACAAATGTCGACATCACACTCGGGTAGTCAATATCATATTACAACCTTGTGATGTATATCGTAAGTGTAAACACTTATTGATTGCAATAGAAGTTTAACATGCCATGTGTCCATGTGTTCACACCTCTTACACTTGCATTTTCCTTTACATTCATGTTCTCTCTCATAGCATGAACTTTACCAAGTACACATCAAGGTTCCCGACCTCGGTTTTGGTTCTTTATCTTGAAAGAACTTTCTTATCGATTATCACATAACGAACGAATTTGTGGTGAATGATATAACTTGTACTGATCAAGTATTCCATCCACACACAATGCACTAAGTATATGTTTTGCAGAGTCTTGCAACAATTTGCCAAGACGATTGGCCTAGCACTTCTCACAAGTCCTAGCACAGTTAGGAAAGATTAGTTTTGAGTAACTTCTTATTCAACTAAGTACCTTTCCAAAACTTCTTATTTCTCTTTCTAGGTTTGAAAGATTAAGGATTCTCATAAATCCTTACATGTGCTCGGATTTTCATTAATATGCGCAACCTCTTGACACATATAAGAGCATTCTGACAATCATCGAAATCGCTCATCGTATTCTACTTGAGAATTCATGACGTTTCTATTGTGGCTTACCAATGAATCATCATGCTCTTATGCATATGATTCACCATTGGACATGTGCATGATCATTCTAATGGCGGAAACATTAGTTACTAATAATCATGAGATCAACCATTCATAGGTTCAATGAACGACCATGACTGCTAATGGCAATTCCATTTTCATCTATATGAATATCCTATGTGTATGTTGATATGATGTGTATCTCTTAATACTAATCCAACATCCCTTGATGTAATTGGATTCATCATAGTCCATTTTCATCCAGAATTGAAAACTCAAAAGCTTCTTTATGAAAGAAGGTATTAGCTCGTCATTCTTCAATGAGTGATGATGAGTTGTAAACATTCAAAGGATGATAGCTCCCACTAAATTCCATGTCTTCACATGATAATTTCCTAACTCCCACTCAATTCTACATATTTCGTAATTGACTTCTCAATCGAAACTTTTCAAGAATTGAAATATAAATTGCATTGCCAAGTTATTAAGATAAAACCATATATGTTCCCATCATATCCTTTAAAAATACCTATTTCGAAGAGGTCTCTTTTTAACCTTACGGAAAGAGATTTTAAATCTCTAACACACTCATGTCATGATGATATGTAGCAATGTCATTATTCAAATATAAATAATATCTAGAACACGTCCTTCGAAATACCCTTTCGGAATGAGGTTTAACCATTTCATAATGAGGTTAAGTAATGACATTTGCGTGGTTAAAACTTGACCATTGAAGATATCGGTATATATCAATCTTTGCAACTCGATCATAACTAGTATGTTATTATAATTCATTTAGGCTCTTAATTAAATCTCATGGTTGAAACTATTGGTCAAAAATTTCATAAACTTAGTCAAAAACTTGTTAAGACTTTACATTAGTCATTTTTCTTCCAAAACTTTGTTTTGGTCTCCTCGTGTAGTTATCTTGAGAATATACTCTTATGATTACTTCACTTGGTCTCTTTAGTCATATAGAACTAACTTGAGACCATAGATCTCATCTATTCGGTATACTATGTAAATAGATATACCTTCATTCAAATCATTCTCTCTTGCGTAGATCTTCATTTACACAAGTACACAATTTTATCTTGCCTTGTGTGTTGTGTCCTCATTGTTCTCCCACTCTATCTTTAGAATAAATACACTATAGATTCAAAGATAGCATATGAGACACAAATTAATGATGTTGAATTATAAGGAGAACTATCTCATAGATAGACTAATAGTTATTGATTTCATATGTGTACTTGGTGATTGACATTCTTTAAGAGAGTTCATAGACTCAAAATCGCTTTATAAATGATCATACACAAGCCTTAAGCATGTGGACATATAATGAAACCCGTCATTATATTTGTTCATTAGATCACTTTAAGTGAATAATCTTATGTTTCTAAGAGCAAGCATTTAAAGATGAATTTTAGAACATAAAAGGATAAATGATAAAAGGGGTGACTTGGGTTGCAAACCAAGTCACCATTATCCAAAATACAAACCATTATCCAAAATACCTTTCCATGTCGAACACGGAAACTTAAGGTTCTAAAATTCAAAACATAATTTGAAATAAGACAATGAAAAGCAAAGCTCCATGAAAGCTATCCCTAGCTTCTAGATGGTTTCTCATGCTTGCTTTTCCTTTCCCTTGTCTTTGCTTGGTGGAGGCCCTATTTACAATAAAAAGGGAGATACATTATCACAACTTTGCATCATAATACCATAGTTGAATTAGAAACATAAAAGAAGGATAGTCATTTACCTACTGGAGTAATCTTTCCAGCCTTAATATCACAAAGGTATTTGGAACAATTTCTTTTCCAATGTCCCATACCATTACAATAATGGCATTTATCAAGAGGACCCTTCTTGATTTTTGAAGTGCTAGCTTCACAAGTCTTAACTTTGGTGAATGTGGGAGCTTGCTTCTTGCCCTTTCTCCCATTCTTCTTGAACTTCCCCTTACTCTTAGTGCTTATGTTAAGCACATCCTTGGGAGGGTTCACATTTAACCCCATGTCCCTCTCGGCTTGCACAAGTAACTTGTGCAACTCCTCAAGAGACCCATCCTTGTCTTGCATGTTAAAATTCACCCGGAATTGAACATACGCTTTCACTTTGGACAAGGAGTGTAGAATCCTATCTACAATGAGTTCTTTGGGGATTTCAACCTTTTGAATTTTCAAGGTCTCGACTAGCTCCATGAGTTTGAGCACATGAGGGCTAACCTTTTGGCCCTCTTTGAAGTCGAGATCAAAGAATGCCGCGGCCGCCTCATATTGGACGATCCGCGGAGTTTGTGAAAACATGGTCACAAGTTTGGAGTAAATCTCTTTAGCAATGCCCATTTTAAAGGCTCTCCTTTGGAGGTCCGCTTCCATCGCAAATATCAAGACATTTTTCATTGCGGCGGACTCCTTTTGGTAAGCCTCATATGCCTCCCTAGTGGCGGCGGTTGACCTAGTAGTAGGTTCGGGTGGAGAGGCCTCGGTAAGGTAACGAAGCTTGTCGTCACCTTGGGCGGCCAATTTGAGTTGGGCATCCCAATCGGAGAAATTTGACCCATTCTTTTCAAGTTTACATCGATCCATAAAGGATCGCAGCCATGATGAACTAGCGAGAGGTGTGGCGTTTGGAGTTGGTGTTGCCATTTGTTATGAGAAAAAGAAGTGGTCTACAAAACAAAATATAAGGAGTAAAACAAATGTCGTTTTAACAATAATACTCGTAAAAATTGTATGATTTAAACAAGTTTTATGCATTTTTCTAGTGACCTCTACCCAACTAGATAAATGATTCCAAGACCCAAATTCATATCGACTTAGGCACGGTGGGGCCGATTCATCCTTCATCAATATAACTTGGTGGATTAACGTTTAATCGATTCTACTTTTAGAACTCTTGGTCGATAATATTACATTAACAATTATCTTTAGCCCAAAACACATTCGACAAGGGCACGGTGGGGCCGATACATCCCTTATCAAAAACTTTTGTTGAGTTCAATCCAAAATTCGAATAAATGTGTCCATGATCCAAACCCATATTAACTTGGACACGGTGTGGCCGATACATCCCTTATCAACAGGAATTCGGTGGATAGACATTTATCACCCACTTCCCCTACGTAACAAGGTTTGTACCCCGGTGGAGCCGAGCGCACTCCCTCGCGAAATAGGTTTTCATGGTTTCTACTATTTGGTAAGGCTATGTCTCAATTAATTGTTTAGCGAGAGGTCATGTCAATTTATTATCTATCACGTTTTAAGTGAACTAAAGCGGTGAACTACGATAATTTTAATTGACACGGTCGACAAACTCGATAAAATAAGGATGCATGTTTTAGTTATGGCGATTTAGCGATGCATGTGACATAAAATAAAATGCAAGCATAAAAATAAATAAATCCTAGTATGGCCTTTCCTAAAATAGAAAAAACTATTTAACTATTACATATTCGGAAACCAACTTCATTGGTCCCTTGAACTTTGGTTGTGGCACGCATCTCGAGGTGACACCGTCTTTATGTATCGTCATTCTTGAAGAAATCCGTCTTTGGGAACTCCGGAATGAATAAAATTACATAATAAATTACATAATTTCCTAATATACATTTGTAACTAAAATAAAATAAATCTATTAAATTACAAAACGGTGATACGAGATCACAATAAAATTACAACCGAATCGATATTCCCATACATTTCGGGAAATACCAATTAAATCTAAGGCCATACTAAGTAAAATTACATAATTCAAAAATTACATAAATTAAAATTATGTCAATCATAAAGAAAATGCAGCATTATAATATGTATGAACATGCTCAATTTTATGCTAAATCGCCTTTAATTAGCCAATATCGTATATTACTCGGTTTTTACGGATTTGCGTGATTTCAACATTTTATAATCACAAAAATTACATAAATTCATATTTATGCATAAGTTAATTACCCTAACCTCTTTGGACTCAAAATATAGTCTTCACTAATAATTTGACCATAATTAACTCATATTTACAAAATTGTTCATTAATTTACTAAAAATTACAAAAATAAGCTATAAACTTCAAATAAATCATAAAATTTCAAATAAATTTGAAATTTGAAATTTAAACTCATGAACATTCTGGAAAAATACCATGACACTCATAATGTTCAAAAACTTAGGTTAAAAATTTCGAAATTTTTCCGGAAAAACAATGTTGCGGTTTATCGATTTTTAACTAAAATAATCATAAAAACATGGAAAAATTATATTCATTAACTTTTCAATTTTTGGATCTAAAAAATATAATAAAATGCAACATTAGACGTTTTTCCTAAGCCATAGATTATGTTTTATTAATTTTTCACTAATAATGTCACTATTTATGCTATTTTTCTTCAAAAATCCATAAATCATGCAAAAAGACTTCTTTATAGCCAATTATTTTACACACATCTTGTAAAATTGCATGTGACAACATATTAAATTTCTATGACCAGATTCGAAATTTAACTCATATTAACCTATTTTTCACCTAAATCCGAATTTAATAATGAAAAATCCATTTTTCGAGCATAGCAAGTCCAAAAATTATGAAAATTTACAGGTTATCTCAAAATAATATATGTGACAACATATCCAAAAATCACTAGAAAATTCGAAGTATTGCTAATTTTAGACCGAAAATGACATTTTTACTCATAAAATCATATTTAAATGCCATTATTGTATAATATGAACAATAAAAATCCGTAAAATTAACCAAAATATCCTAAAACATTTTAGGACCAGAAATATTAACATGCATGAATTAATTTCGTTATATATCATAATAACACAAATTTTACAAGTTTTATATGTTATTCTTATAACTCGGAAAAACTTTTAACCGATTTGCATACAAACAACCGTGGCTCTTGATACAGATTGAAAGAAAAGTAGATCTATATACTTACATATTCATATATGTCTTAATTTAATTTGTCATAAAATTAAAGATGGATTTTATGCATGCAAACAAATGAGCAAAATAGAGGAGAAATCATGTTCTTACATTGTGATTTCGGTTAATAGGGCACAAGAGAGATCACCTTTCTCTCTTGTTCTTGTGCTATCCTTTAATGGAAGAACTAAGATCCAAGTATAGGATCTCTCCCAAAGCTTTATACCCAAGGCTTACTCTTAATAAAATTAATATTATATGAACTAGTACAATATTAATCTTTGTAGAAAATTGATCCAAAATATTATATAACACTTGAATATTTCGGTTTTTGTGAGGAGGAAGAATGGGAGCTTTTTATCTCTCTAAAACTCTTATTTTAGATAAGTGAAAGTATGAATGAATTATGAATAATCATATGAGTATATGGTAAAAAGGGGAGGAAAAACCAATGGTTTTTCCTCCTCTAAAAACCGGACAAAGGGGAGTGGGAGAGGAGCCAATGCATGCATTCATTTGTCTTCACAATGCATAATAGGGTTGCATGGCTACTAAAGCAAACAATCATTATGTTTACCACTAATTTAAACAATTAATTAGCTTAATCTTCCTCTTATTATTTCGGTCCATATGGATAATATGGAATCCATATTATTTTTGTCAATTGCCAAAATGTCACATGTCACATGTAGCATAAATTTGTTGTGTATTTTTAACATATTAAAAATCAACGTATTATTAAAATACGTCACATACAAAATTGACTTAGTAATTTCATAATTACTTGTACCAAAATATTTTACCATTTATAAATCACAACAGATTGTATTTATAATAATTCATTCAATTCCGATTGTTTCTTTAAACAATAATTTCATCCGAGTAATGATACAATTCGATTACTCAGACCGTATCTCATTTAATCACATTTTAATATGATACGTAAATTTTACTTCCAAAATCATCCGTCAATTTTCAAGTGATTTAATTAACTCGTAACGTTATACGATTAATTAAATAATCAATTAAGAGTGTTGCCCTATAGGTATGACCTAGGGGTCAATCGATCACCGTCGTCACGACAGTAATGTCAAACTCTAGTCAGGCAATCATTACCGATGTTGACCAGTTGACAGTAACAATATTACTTCCCAATTGTATTCTTTATAATGAGATTTAAACATGTGATCATCATGATCAACAGTCGTGATCGCATTATTGTCGGAGGACACATATTCCAACAGTCTCTAAGGTTGGTGCTTCTATGGTTGGTCCGTCTTTATCTTCTTATTTTGATGGGGCTTCAGTTCGGGGTGGGTGTGTCCGGTGGAGGAGAGGCTATCTTGCATGCCTTGAACCGGCTCATTGAGGCTCGGAGGGCTCACGTGGGGCTATCTATGCTGCTGGTTGATTTCCAGAATGCGTTCAACCTTGTTGACCGTTCGACCATGCTTCAGGAGGTCCGCCGTCGTTGCCCGGCTCTCTCCCGATGGGTGGAGTTTTGTTATTCCAGCCCGGCCCGCCTTTTTTATGGGGAGCACTGCTTGTGGTCTTGTCAGGGTGTTCGGCAGGGTGATCCGTTGGGGCCTTTGCTTTTCGCGTTGGTTTTGCATCCCTTGGTTTGCAAGATCCGGGACACTTTTGACCTCACTTTGCAGGCATGGTACTTAGATGATGGCACCATTGTGGGTGATACTTTGGAGGTGGGGAAGGTTTTGGACTTGATTAGGTTGGATGGCCCTCGTTTTGGTTTACACCTTAATGTCTCCAAGACGGAGGTCTTTTAGCCTGTTGAGGACCCACGGAGCCGGCTTCCTGGGGTTTTCCCCACTTCTATTTCTCAGCCATTGCGTGGTGTTACAGTATTGGGAGGACCTGTCAGTACTTGTCCAGCTTTTAGCAGTGAGATTGTGGCGACGAGAGTAACTAAGACCATTGAGCTAATGGACTTGGTTGCGAGGATTGAGAACCCGCAATGTGAGTTGCTTCTTCTTCGAGCTTGTACTGGTATTTCTAAGCTCTGCTTCTCCCTTCGTACTTGCTCCCCTAGTGTTTTTGGGTCTGTCCATCTTCCTTTTGATGCCGCTCTGCGTTCTAGCTTGGAACGTATTGTCACCGCGTCAGGGCCGGGTTTTGGGGATTGGCAGTGGCGCCTTGCTACATTCCCTTTTCATCTTGGTGGACTAGGTGTCTATGCGGCGGGAGATGTTTTATTTTATGCTTTTTTTGCGTCCCGCTTGCAGTCTGCTGGTTTGCAGGCTAAGCTCCTCGGCCCTTCTGGTGTTGTAGTTGCTGGCCCTGCTATTGATGATGCCGCGCAGGTGTTTACCGCGATTACAGGTTCTGATATATTAGGTCACCCTAGTGAAATTGCTGCCCCCAAACTTATGAAGAAATTGGCGAGATATTTATTTCACGACGGTTTTTTTACGCCGAGAGTCTGTTTTCTCTTTGACACCGCGCCGGCTTGCTTTATGGCGATCTCGGCAGGTTCTCACTCCTCCGATTGGTTACGTGCGGTTCCTATCTCGGGGTTGGGTCAGACTATGAACGGGAGGACTTACCGTAGTGTCTTTGGGGTATCGTCGGGTGTTCCGTTATTCACGGTATCTAGGCCCCGTCCGCTTTCTCTCGGGTTTTTCTTTGAGGATGTTTTTGGGGACCTGTTTGTTTCTTGTCTTGTCTTTGTGGGCGTTAAACATCGGCATAACCTTGTCCGGGACACTCTTTTCGACCTCTGCTATAGATCTGGTATTACTGCGGGGAAGGAGGTTGATATCGGTTTGGTTGATGGGCATGGTGGCTCGCTTCGTCCTGCGGATTTATTGCTTTATTCTTGGGACAGGGGGCGTGATGTGTGCGTCGACCTGACAGGTTCTTCACCTTTGACTCAGACTGGGTTGGCAGATTTTGTGCCGGGCCGGGTTGTTGCTGATGCTGCTCAGCGAAAGTGTGCTAAGTATGGGGATTTGTGCGCGGTAGCGGGTTATGGTTTCCTACCTTTCTCTTTCTCTTCTCTTGGGGAGCTGGGTTTGGATGATGTTGCCTTGCTCAAGCGGATCCAGAAATTCTCCGTATCTCAGGATGCGGGGGCTCGGGTAGCCGCTTACATTTTTACTAGACTTAGCTTCGCGATTGCTAAGGGTGTGGGAGCCCAGATTGTCTCTCGGCTCCCCACCAATTTCATGTAAACCTTTTATTTTTATTTTAATGAAAGCTGCGCGCATCTTATAATAAAAATAATAATAATAATAATAATAAGGCGAATTTAACAAAAATAATCCAACCTTTGACAAATCTTCCAAAAATAACCCAACTTTTTAACTTAAACATTAATAATCCAACCTTTACATTTTTGTCACAAAAATATCCTAAAACCTCCCCTACACAATTTTTTACCAAATATTGAGAAAGGATTTTGTAAAATAATTTCATAAATCTTTAAAGTCTATTTTGTGATTATAAATAGAAAAAAATTGATAACCAAAAAACTGGAAAAATTATAAATTTCTTAATTAAACAATGAAAAATTCATTAATAAGACAAATATATAATTTTTTGAAAATAAATAAGATAGATTTTAAATTATTAGAAATACTTATGAGAGATATAATTTTTTTTAATAAACCCACAATTTTGAGGAATCCAAAATTTTTTAAAACCATATAATTTACGTCTTTTAGGATTTTGAACAGTACTAGAAATATGTTTCAACTTTTTTTTCCATTTTCTAATTTTTTTTCAATTTTTTTTTTCATAATTTTATATAATTACTTAATATATGGTCAATAAGTTAATGAATTAATTAATATATGAGTAAATTATCATTTAGGAAATACTTATATAAGTAAGATGTTGGGATATTTTTGTAACATAAAAGCAAATGTTGGATTATTCTTGTTAAAATCAAAAGGTTGGGTTATTTTTAGAATACTTGACAAACGTTGTAATAATAATAATAATAATAATAATAATAATAATAATAATAATAATAATAATAATAATAATAATAATAATAATAATAATAATAATAATAATAATGAGCTTGTTCAGTACCATTGTCCTTTTTCGGGTCTTCATGGGTGTCGGGATGGTTTCGGTAAGGGCCTTACAAAGGCAGCTTGGAAGAAACATTTGCAGGACCGACATTGTCATGACGGGGCGTTGGACCTTACGCGGCAGACTCTTTCGATAGTTTGTTGTTTATTCCAATGCCGAGAGTTCTTTGAGACGGATGGGGTTCTGGTTGTGTGGGGTGTGTTTTATGACCCATACTCTTGGTGCTAGATGTCGGCATAATCGGGGTGATATTGTGGAGCATCCGGTGTGTGTTGATGGCATTTACACCTTCCATATTCATGGTATTCCGAGACCTATGGCTCCTTCTACTTCGGTTTCTTCTGATGATAGTGTGGAGCTCGTTCAGTGGTCTATATCTTCGTTGGATCGTTTCTTTGTCTTTGGGCCTTCGATTTGTGAAATCTATTCCTCCTAAGTGTCGTCTTGGGTTTGCTCGGGCTTTGAAAGGGGCCTTGGATGCGGTGTTTGATGCCCCTAGTGATCTCTCCCGCCGGGTTCGTTTGCTTGCTTTACCTCTTTGTTTGCTCGGGACTTTTGCTCCTCGGAGTAATCATGAGTGTCGGATCGCTATTCGGCGTCAAAGATCGGGAGGAGAGTATTGCTGGGGCTATTCTTGCTTGGGGACGCCCGGGGGGGTTTGCGGTTATTTACAGGAGTGCTTTGATGAGGGTCCTTCTTCTTTTTTCGTGGATGAGGATCTCGATTTGAGTGACCTTAACCTCCGCCAATGCCGGCGGAAGATTTCAGATGGTCATTATCTGCTTCTTTGTACGAGTGCTTTTTCTTCCTCGGGGTCGCCCCCTACTCCGATGCCACTCTCGTGGCCCTGCGTGAGAAGCATCCTGTCGCCCCGCCTCCTTCATTGCCTCCTCTGTCCGGGGATCATCATCCTCTGGTTGCCTCTTCCGCGGTGGTCTTGGATATGATTCGGAGCTTCCCTCGTGGTACTTCTTGTGGGAGGGATGGTTTTCGTGCCCTTGACACCTTATGGATTTGTTTGAGTGGCGGCTCTTTGTGGCTATCTCCGATGATTTGATCACTTCTATTACTAGGGTGGTTAATCTTTTTCTTGAGGGTCGGTGCCCTCTTCCCCTGGGTGAGTACATTGCCGGCGCCCTCTCACACCACTCGTTAAACCGGGTGGTGGAGTTCGTCCTATTCTTTGTCGGTACGGTGCGAGAGACGGCTTGTCTCTAAGGTTGGTGCTTCTATGGTTGGCCCGTCCTTATCTTCTTATTTTGATGGGCTTCAATTCGGGGTGGGTGTGTCCGGTGGAGGAGAGGCTATCTTGCATGCCTTGAACCGGCTCATTGAGGCTCGGGGGAACAGTGGGGCTTTCTATGTTCTTTGGTTGATTTCGAATGCGTTCAACCTTGTTGACCGTTCGACCATGCTTCGGGAGGTCCGCCGTCGGTGCCCGGCTCTCTCCCGTTGGGTGGAGTTTTGTTATTCCACCCCGTCCCGCCTTTTTTATGGGGAGCACTTCTTGTGGTCTTGTCGGGGTGTTCGCGGGGTGATCCTTTGGGGCCTTTGCTTTTGCGTTGGTTTTGCATCCCTTGGTTTGCAAGATCAGGGACACTTTTGACCTCACTTTGCAGGCCTGGTACTTAGATGATGGCACCATTGTGGGAGATACTTTGGAGGTGGGGAAGGTGTTGGACTTGATTAGGTTGGATGGCCCTCGTTTTGGTTTACACCTAAATGTCTCCAAGACGGAGGTCTTTTGGCTGTTGAGGATCCACGGAGCCGGCTTCCGGGGTTTTCCCCACTTCTATTTCTCGGCCGTTGCGTGGTGTTACGATTTTGGGAGGACCGGTCAAGACTTGTCCTGGTTTTAGCGGTGAGATTGTGGCGACGAGAGTAACTAAGACCATTGAGCTGATGGACTTGGTTGCGAGGATTGAGGACCCCCGAGTGTGAGTTGCTTCTTCTTCGAGCTTGTCTTTGGTATATCTAAGCTCTACTTCTCCCTTCGTACTTGCTCCCCTAGTGTTTTTGGGTCTGTCCATCTTCCTTTTGATGCCGCTCTGCGTTCTAGCTTGAAACGTATTGTCACCGCGTCGGGGCGGGTTTTGGGGATTGGCGGTGGCGCCTTGCTACATTCCCTTTTCATCTGGGTGGCCTTGGTGTTTATGCGGCCGGAGATGTTTTGTTTTATGCTTTTATTGCGTCCCGCTTGCGATCTTTGGTTTGCGAGGCTAAGCTCCTCGGCCCTTCTCGTGTTGTAGCCGCCGGCCCTGCTTTTGATGATGCCGCACGGGTGTTTATCTGCGACTACGGGTTCGATATATTAGGTCGCCCTAGTGAAATTTTCGCCCCCAAACTTATGAAGAAATTGGCGAGATATTTATTTCACGACGGTTGCTCTACCGCATCGTAGTCTGCATTTTTTCTTTGACACCTCGCCGGATCGCTCTATGGCGTCTCGGCAGGTTCCCACTCCTCCGATTGGTTGCGTGCGGTTCTATCTCGGGGTTGGGGCGGACTATGAATGGGAGGACTTACCGTAGTGTGTTGGGGTATCGTCTGGGTGTTCCGTTATTCACGGTATCTAGGCCCTGTCCCGCTTGCTCTCGGGTTTTTTCTTTGGGGATGTTTTTGGTGACCACGCTGTTTCTTGTCTCGGTATCTTTTGTGGGCGTTAAACATCGGCATAACCTTGTCCGGGACACTCTTTTCGACATCTGCTATAGATCTGGTATATCTGCGGGGAAGGAGGTTGATATCGGTTTGGTTGATGGGCATGGGGGCTCTCTTCGTCCTGCGGATTTATTGCTTTATTCTTGGGACAGGGGGCGTGATGTGTGCGTCGACCTGACAGGTTCTTCTCCTTTGACTCAGACTGGGTTGGCAGATTTTGTGCCGGGCCGGGTTGTCGCTGATGCTGCTCAGCGGAAGTGTGCTAAGTATGGGGATTTGTGCGCGGTAGCGGGTTATGGTTTCCTACCTTTCTCTTCACTTGGGGAGTTGAGTTCGGATGCTGTTGCCTTGCTCAAGCGGATCCAGAAATTCTCGGTATCTCAGGATGCTGGGGCTCGGGTAGCCGCTTACATTTTTACTCGTATTAGCTTTACTATTGCTAAGGGTGTGGGAGCCCAGATTGTCTCTCGGCTCCCCACCAATTTCATGTAACCTTCTATTTTTTATTATAATGAAAGCTGCGCGCATAATAATAATAATAATAATAATAATAATAATAATAATAATAATAATAATAATAATAATAATAATAATAATAATAATAATAATAATAATAATAATAATAATAATAATAATAATAATAATAATAATAATTTTTCGCAGTACGTTTTTTACTCAATACAGTACTTTTTGTACCAAACTTTCCATTTGCTTGTCCTTTACTAAAAAACATTAAACCTAATTCTCTCTCCCTTCTCCCTAATATTTAAACCTTAATCATCTTCAACCACAATAAAATTCTTCAATTATGAACGATTATTCAAGTGACGAACATATAATTATTTCATTAATCCTATATTACTTGTTAATTTGAATATTTTTTGTAATTTAGTTTCTTTTTTAATTAGGATTTAGGGTGTAACTTAATTAATGTGCACTATGGTGGGTTTATTTGTGTTCATTACGGCTGCCAGCGGTTCGTCGGCGTTAGACGACTGATATGGTGTTAGTATTTGGTCATGTCAATATAGTACAACGGTTTATGTAGATTGGGATGACGGTGAAGATGGGTCACCGGCGAGGCTGGGACGGCGGCGGCGAGAGTGGGATGTCAAAGAGGGTTTGTTTTTTTTCTTTTTCTTTCTGAAGTAGTACACGTTGCTTTGGAGTATTGACTATATTGTTTTGTTTATTTTTTTATTCCTTTTTTCTTAGAGTAGTACACAATCCATCATACTATAGCAAACAATGAGATTTGAGAAAAAATTTGAGATGTTGACATCAACCACTTAAATTTGAGATTTGAGAAAAAATTGAGATGAATTGATATGAATTAGTATGATTGATATTTTGACATCAGAGAGAAACATTAGAGAGAGGTTTGAGAAGGGAAAATGGACCCAAATAATAATAATAATAATAATAATAATAATAATAATAATAATAATAATAATAAAAGCTGAAATTAGGAAAGTCGGAAACAAGGCTCGAAGTTGATGTTGATGCTAGGGATGTCATTGGGGCGGGGCGGTGGTGGATATAGGCTCCCCCCGTACCCGTACCCATAAAAAAAACTCGTACCTCTCCCCGCCCCACCATCCGTGGCGGGTACAAGTTTCCAAAACCATCCCCGCCCCAACGAGTGGAAATATAAAACCGTACCCGCCCCGCTTATCCATTAACCCACTACACTATAATTTTATTCTATAAATTTTTTCGAAAATGTTGATTTAATTATTATTAATTTTCATTTTTTTTGAATTTATCTATATAAGTTTAGTTTTTCACCAAAGAAGTTAGTAAAAAACTTTATAAAATAACTATTATTTACATTATATGTTAATTATAACTAAATAAGATTTAAAAAATTGTCATAATCGCAATAATTTTTTTTATTCAATTGGCGGGTAGGCGGGTTTGAGGCGAATAAGATGCAAAATCCATCCCCGCCCTATTACCCATGGCAGGTACAATTTTCATACCCTCACCCGCCAAAGCTCTATCCATCCCCGCCCCAACTGGGGCGGGTGCGGGGCGGTACCCACTTGTACCCGCCCCGTTGACATCCCTAGTTGATGCTCCGCGCCCTGGATCCGCGACCCGCGCGTTGTACTGGACTAGTGTGTCGCTGCTCCGTGCTTTCACTTCTTTGCTGCGTTGGTCTTCTTTACACATGTTGGGCCAAGGTGAGAGTGCTTTTGCTTCTTAATGTCGGCCACTATGATGTCCTTGGCCCATTTCATCAATTTGTACTAGCCCAAAATATTAGTCTTGCTAGATATGTCTCGAACATCAACCAAAAACAAACGTATACTCCATTAACCCATATTCCAACTTAATTACTCTCAAATGAAAATCAACAACCATGAAATACGAGTTATACAATTATACCTTTAAACGCTACTTATTTCACCAATAGAGGCAATAACTCATCTAAATCCACGCTTCTACGCCGTACCAAATCCGTCTTATCAAGAGGCGAGATTTCTAGTTGACCATGCTCTCATGTATCAGGAAACATATAATGAAATTGCAAGGGAAAATGTAATGGCTAGAAAACTGCCCATAAATGTTTGTACGACAAAATGGAGGCCACGAAAATTTTTCACTGGCTCTCAAACAATGTCTTACATCAGTCAAAGGAGTATGGTGGTCTACAATTACGGAGTATACAAGCGATGAATCACGTTCTATTAGCCAAGAATTATCATAGAATAATTAATAACCCACAGTTACTGATCTCTAAGATGTTCATATCCCCTCCCATCGTCCCTCTCTAAACCACTTCCCGCAATGTTTTGTTCATAACCATACGGCGGGTAAAATTAGATGAGAGTGGGTAAAATTAGAGAGTACAGTTTAGAGAGGGACGATGCAGGGGCGGATCCAAGGCTAGGCTACTCGGGCTAAAGCCCGAGTAGTTTCTGGGAAAACGATATATATAATTTGAAGTAGTAGATACTCAGATCTTGGCTTGTAGTTCACTGGTCTTAGACTTGGTTTTCACAGAGCTTACCCGTGTTCGAATCTCAATGGGCAATGTTTTTAATATCTAGAGTGATGCGCTAACTGTGCAACTCAAGATTCACCTTTTTTAGGTTTATTTTTCCACCATGAATGATGCAGACTGTTTGAGCATTAGTTATTTTGTATCTATTTCTTTACAAAGTTATGCTCTTTTGATTTATTTGTTCATATTTTGTTGTAGCTATTCTTGGATTTGGATCCATTTTCTCTCTTAAATCGTTTAAATAATATTTTTTTCACTAAACCTCATCATTTCTTTATTTTCACCCATAAATTTAGAACCGTTTGATAATTTCAAGATGCGATCGGGGGCACACTCAATGGAAATGGCCTCTCCATTTCTCTTTCCAATCAATCAATTACTCCGTATCAACCATTTTACGACTAACGAATAAGATATGGGATGAAAAACATTATAGAATATTCCCTCTGTTATGTTAAATTGTACTCCGTACTTTCCATATCCCAAACATTTGTTGGCTAACTAATTTTCATATTTTACTCAAAAACTGCTAAAATGGCACGTAAATTTAATATCCATACAATGTTTTAAAAAATATCAACTTAAAAATCCTTATATATACTAATATCGAGATTTTTTTTTATCAATTTCTATGATGTTAAAATTTAGCCCTAGGTAGACGGAATTCCTGGATCCGCCCCTGGGACGATGGGAGGGGGAATGACAAAGGTGTAATTATACTCCGAAAATCAGCCAGAATTTTCCCTCCGTAGAAGTGTAGAACTCAACTTGTCTAAGACAATCATTGTTAATGTAAAAGATGTGAGTTTGGGAAAGATTGAGTTGCCTTCTCATTAGAATACGTAATATATATACGCACTTGCCTTGCGAATAAGGAAAATATAACGAAAGATTACACAAAATACAGGAAATTATAAAACATATTTTATACAATTCTATAATCACAAATACACTAATGTTTGTATATAATTAATAGGATATTATTTAATACATTTTCTGTTTATATCAAGACTGAATCATAAATGGACCTCGTTATAATTGTATCGACAAACTGGACAACGACTATCGTTGTCGAACCATTTGCCAATACAATCAACGTGATACGGGTGCCTACAAACCGGAAGGATCAGAAACTCCTCCCCGTCTGTAAACAGTTCCAAACACCATGGACACGGCCCCTCTACTATCTTATACTCGGCCTCCCTATCTATAGAATAAACTTCTCTTGGAAAAGTAGCCCGAATCTCCTCATTCAACCGCTGTGGAGCGTAAATGGGAGACGGGACATGTAGGGAGGTCATAGGTATGGAGGAGGGCTCGCTTGTAGGTTCAGGTGTACTTGGGGTTGGCTTGCAATATCTTAGAATGAGGTATAAAATAATTGACATAATAATAAAAAAAATGCTTATACAAACTACAAAATAAAGCGCCCTTTCCTCCATTTTGTTGGTCGTAGAAGAAGACGAAGCACCATCATTGACGTCGCTAGGGTCAAAGGAAGTTGATGAGACGCTTTGAATGACGTAAATGATCAAAACGGATAACCTGAAAAATTATCATTATATATTAACAGCAAAAACATATGTTATTGAATATTCCCTCCGTTTTTTTTTTGGGTACGTTTTAGCTCATGCACAATAATTATATTAAATAATTCAGGGGTAAGATCAACAAAATTGAAATTTGCAAATTTGCTACAATGTCAAATAAAAAAGAACGGAGGGAATATAATTGACAGTAAAAAAAAGGTTGTTCGTACCGAATAAAAAAGATTGTTCGAAATATCTTCATCTTAAATAAAAGGGCTTATCCTTGCCTAATCCTTAGCTCCTTAGATGTGAAAACTTCTAAAAATAAGGCTTAAAAAAGCCTCTAGTGCTCTTAGGAATAGTAACCCTTGTAGTTGTTCAGAATATATTCTTCATAAATCGTTCATATATATATATATATATAATATATATATAGTTAGAGTACATGCAACAAAAGGGCGTCGCGTGTTATGTTAAACAAGCTAAGGAACAAGTAAGTGGGATAAACCTACATTTTACACTAACATCATTTCCTTATAACTAATTAACCCATTTACTTAATGTGCATATTATTAGCCACTAATTATAACAATAATTAAATTCTATGAAACAAACTTTTAAACTAATTTCAGAACATAATTCAACGCTCCCCCTTTGATCCAAAACTATGACTTACATTTTTAGGTCATAAGTCACGTGTTCTCAAACTTTTAAACAACTGATTTTCGAGCATAAACCAGCCTGAACTCACTCAATCCAAACACTAGTTGACTTCTAGGTCTAAATGTCTAATGTCCATCCTCTTATATTCTAAGAGAAAAAATCCATCCATAATTTTTCCTCTAAAATTCACCCATGCTTTAATATGGAAACAATTATATTTATGAGTATTAACAGAAATTATCATTTTAATAAGGAAACATATATATGAGAATTGTAGTTATATAATGTGATAAACTTAAAGAGGTAACAGTAATTTTATAACTTAAACTAAATAAGAAATTAAATAGTACTTTTTTTGGTAGGAGAAATTAAATAGTAGAGTGGTCATGGAACACACCTTTAACTTATCTTTTAATTTGGCACTTGATACCCTTTATAAATCAAAATATGTACGAATATTAAAAATAAGTTTTGTTGATAAAAAAATCCCCCTTATACTAAAAGAATAATGCTCTCTAAATTTTTTTCCCGTCTAAGTGAGATCCTTTATGATTGGTTTGGTCCTCACTCCTTATTACAGTATATTATATCACATTAATTCTCTATACTATAAACATGAGATACTACTACAAATTTTTAATTTATAAATATACATTAACGAGATATTTTGATTTTGTTATACATGTGGGATTGCATTAATAAT
Source organism: Silene latifolia (assembly GCF_048544455.1). Classification (NCBI taxonomy): domain Eukaryota; kingdom Viridiplantae; phylum Streptophyta; class Magnoliopsida; order Caryophyllales; family Caryophyllaceae; genus Silene; species Silene latifolia. The sequence continues at coordinate 57,799,641 of NC_133536.1, forward strand.
AATATGTATGATACGAGACAATAGACAAAATATTCTACACAATTGTTTTCATAATTCTATTTTCTGTCTTGTGATGATACAAAGGTACTAGGACTACTCCAAGTTGACTATCTTCTTTTGCAAATTTTCTAATTTTATTATATAATTAAGTCATTACTTGAGATTATTCTTTTAGTAAATGTAATCATATAATAATTTTATTTTTAATAATGACTTAACTTATATAATTAGGTTCAGTTAAAACGTCGATCTTATTTGTTGTGAAAACTATCAAATATTCTCTCTTATAACCCTTAAGTGTGTTACCAAGTTACGGAGTATAATGTTAAACGTATTTGTACAAATTATCTAAAAAATCGCACATTTGCGCAGGATATAAACTAGTTAGTATTTATGATTTTATGTATCTACTCTACACCCTTTAAAAAGAATGAACTTGGAGCAACTGTAGCGATGAATAGTATCGCTGAAATTGACCCTCTGCCGTTGATATCGCCCTTGTGATCCCAGCCCTCCATTTCTCTTTTACTCACAACCGCACCCTTTTCCCATTGTTTCTAACGCTCTATTCCACTCCACTCATTCTCGCCTTCTCCTCCATCTTTGCTTCTCACTCCTCAATACAACTCCCTCAGCAAAACCTAGCATCTCACACTCTCAAAAGGTATTTACTTTTAAATCTTAATCTCATTTTCTGTTTTTTATTTCATTATTATTATTGTTAGGGGGTTACGATATTGATGTTGGTGCTCTAAGAGCTCCGTTTTTGTAGTTTCTTTGCAGTTTAGGCGCAAACAGAGGGAATGGCAGATTGATTTGTGAAAAACAATTACTTTATGGGGCACGCACATGAAGCAGTAGAGGTGGCGAAGACGGTGTTAGAGGTGGCGGAACTCGCTTGGTCTGTCGTCAAACACCTTCATCACCACCAACATAATAACCCTAATTCCCAATTTCCCGCCGACGAACACAATTACGCTCTTTCTGGGGAACAATTGAACGATATCTGAAACGAGAATAAGCGGATGACTGAATTGTTGGAGCAGAATTTGAAGCTTCTTCAGAATTTATCGTCATCTCCTTGTTTACTCAATGATTGTCCTCCCGATGTAAGTTTGTTCAATTGATGTTCGTGTTATGGTTTTTGATAATTAGGTTGTGTGTGGTTTTGATGAAGTTTGAATCTTTGATTGTGGGTTTTATTGGTTTAGTGCCAGGAATTTATAGGATGATGATTTTAGTGAGATGAATTCATTTATGTTAATACTTAGTCGGTTCCATTTTATTGTATATGTTTTCCGAAGATGTGAGGGTATCAATGAAGTATCTGTTAATTGAAAAGAAATTGAGGAGGGATGCGGCTTGTTGCCTTATTTAGATTTTTCAGTGTATCTAATCTGTGAGAATTCGTTTTTTATTACAATTAAGTTGATATGTGAGTTATTGTTTTAGCAAATTCAGGAAATGAGGTTGATAAATTTGGGTCTTGAGGTGTGGTTTGAGCTGATTTTATGTTCTATTGTTTACTGTTTATGCAGCTGCATGAGCTATTGTAGCAGCTGTAGATTCTGAAAAATTCTTGACTCGCTTTCATTGCCTCCCCACCCTTGATTTCCCCCCTCTGAATCCTCACCTTCCACTCTATGTTTTATACTCTTTCATTCCCTATCTTTTTCATTTTGCCTCTCATTCCCAATTAATCCGTGTTTCAACCATTCATTCCCTCCTCTTTCTCTCATACATGTCTTCCCTTTAAAACCACACAATCCTTGCCTACTTTCTCCTATTTGCTCTACTTACAGCTCTACTACTTTCTCCTCGATCCTCTACTATTCGGGAGATCAACTCTAATGTAGTTTCCTTGTTGAATCTTGTGTCGTTCGACTTTTTTGTTGTTGTTGTTTGGTGCCTTGTTGATTCTTGTTTCCTTGTTGATTCTTGCTTTTTGTTCTTACCTTTCTTTAGCTTTCTGAGAAGCCATTTAACTTTGATTACCTTTTATTTGTAGCAAGAATCAACAAGTAAGCATCAAATGACTTTGACCGAGTTGAATCGGCTTGACTCGTGGACGTCACTGCGTCAGATTCTACGTTTATTACTTTATCCTTTTAAAAAGTACAATTTATTTCAACTACACTTTGATACCCAAATTCTGAGCCACTCAACCTTGTCAATTTCTAGGGTTTCAGCTTCACCACCTGGCTAATATATATCGAAGCTTTGATTTAAGTGTAAAATTTTTGCTGCCAGTTTGCTATTTTTTGTTGTTTTTTATAAGTTGTGTTGGCTTAGTTCAACTTTGTCTTTAATTTTCATTGTGGGGTAAGCTGGGTGTTTTTCTTTTTCATCGGTGGTTTTAATTTGGTTTTAGATTTCTAAAATCGTCTCTAATCGAGAACAATGTGGACTAAACACCACACGACTGGACACTTTAGTCAATAAGACTCTTCATACATTCTTAGATCTTAGATTAGGCCATATTTTCCGATCTTAGATCTTAGAGTAGGCCATTCTTAGATCTTAGTTTTGTGTGGTATACTGGTATGTGCTATTTTTTGCTCAATCTTTCACTCGCCAGTTTGCATTTCTTTTTATTATTTAGATTGCTTCGCCGATATATTTGCATACTTATGAATCTCGGATTTGATTGAAATTGGCCTTTGCTTAGTTTTCGTGGGTTATTATTGTTCTTTGCAAATTTAGTATCGTTAGTTGGTTGATTGAAGTGCCTCATTTAACTTTCTGTTGGTTCTTATTGTTATACAGTGGATCACTTGGTAAACATCGGTCTCGGTCCATGGTTATGCAATTCACTTCGTCAATAAGCTCATTTCCTCTCAAATTAGCAATGGTATTATGACTTCATATCCATTCTCATTTTATTTGATTCTCCTTTTTGGCAAATCTATTCAAATACGCGTTTTCCTGTAATTTTGAGTTATAATCTCGTGATTGTAGTAGTGCGTGTAATATGTTGAATTTCAACCACTTTTTACTGAGTATTAATTAATTGTTTTCATGTTTGAACAGGAAGTTTATTATTTGGGATGAAGCATACATCAGGTATGGAGGCATTAATGCATTATTATGGTTTCTGGCTTTCTTGTTATCGAAAATTTGTATTCACTAAGAAAGTAGACTCATTGCTTTCTTGTTATCGAAAATGTGTACACTAAGAAAGTAGACTCATTGATTTGACAGGCACAAGCTTGAATATATTTTCGTCGCGGAAGAGTCTGGTTAGGTTTCCCTCATTGCCGACTTAACATTTGTTTTCATTGTGTGGTTTCGTATGTTTGTTAATTGCATATTGGTTCGGTCGAATGTCGCTTAGCTGTTATTGCTGCAACTGTGTGAGGGATTGTGTATCAAAGACGTCAGAACATCGGTTACTTAAGTTGCCTTAAGTAAAGTTATCATGTTTATGGTGGTGGTTTATTAAGGTTAGCATTGCTACTATTCGAACCCTTGGCTCTCTGTGTTGGCCCGTCGTTGAATGTGATCCTTTAGTTTGTTCGTCTATTACTCTATGTGAACCTTTTTGTTTGCTCCTCTATTTCCTTTACATCACCTTCCTCGGCCTGCGCTTGCATCTGCTTACTGTTGCAGTCACAACGCGGTTTGGGGTTACCTGTTTGTATTTGTCGCTCGGCTAGGATTGCCGATCATGCTGGCTGTTGCAATACCTGGGTACCGTTTCTGTTAGTTTCTTAATTATGAGGTGTTGTTCTAAGTGTTTACTTCTCCCTTTAAAGGATTTATTTTATAGTTACAAGAATCGTTTTGATTGATGGATTCAAAGGCGGTACGGATGTCATAGGCTCACGGGGTGATCATTGCTTACTCGAGAGCTGAGGCTCTGTATTGTAGCTGTGATATGTCTTGTGATATGTTACAGGGTTTTTAATCAATCATCTGACAGGTTTTTTAAAACGGGATTGTAGTTACGGTCATTCAATTTCATCTGCATAGGTATCATCTACATGTCCCTTTCCGATTTATGTTGCAGACTTGCAGCTTGGTTACTGAATGTGGTCTTAGGCTCTTAGATGCTTTTATGTTTGGGTTTTAGGGCTTCTTTGCTTAGTTCGTTAGTCTGTTAGGGTGGCGTGTTAAGAATGGTGTGGGTTTTAAAGAGATGTTGGTTGTGTAATATGTTTGGGTTTATCTCGAGTCTGTTATTATTTTAGGGTTTCCTTGGATTGGATTTGTACTTATTCTTCCGTTGGTGTTTGTTTGAAGTGGGAGTGAGGTTTACTGGAATTTTGTGTTTAGTTTATGTTTCTTTTGCCTGCTATATATATAGTTGTCCGTCGCTTTAGGCAGCAGCACGGGAGATAGTTTGGGTGTTTCAGGAAGACTGCTTTCTGCGTCTGTATTATAGAACGGGATAGTTGTTTGGCAATACTAATACAATTGGCCGGGGTCTGCCTCATTGGTAGTGAGTGTTGAGACTTAGTGTATTATTGCCCTTATGTGAGATCTGTTTTCATTCAAGTTCTTAATTTGTTAATTTATTTTGGTGAGCACGTCATTGCTAACCAATTTCATTTACGGAATTCTTTTCCCTATTTTCCTTTGCAAACCCATTTCAGTATTGTACGGTTCACTTAATGTTAGTTACAATAAGTATGTTTGTAAACTTTAATCTGTCTTAAATACGACGAACTCTTCTGTCTATATTTTAGCTCCGCCTATTGGTTTACATTTAAGTTTGAGTTTTTTAGTTCTTACTAGAGTTGGGGATAATTTCTGAAATAAAATTGGGTTTTGATTTGGTTATAGGGATGGCATCACTTTCTTGAAAGGAATTAATTTAAAGAATTAAAGTAAAACGATAGCAGTAAGAATTGCTCGTTGTTAAGTAGGAGATCGTCAGGAAATGATATCAGTACAAAATTTCAGTGTTCAGAAGGAATTGCTTCTGCTTTGGTATTATACTTGAAAGAAGGGGAAAAAAATGCATGATAGATATTTTTGGTCTGTGTGAGCTTTGGTTGCGCAATAGCTCTTGTTATCAATGTGTGATTTCGTATGGTGTAGTCTATGTTAAAGATTTTATTAAAATGCTCCTAAAGTCAGCTGTTGCGAAGCATTGCAAGAGTGTTGGGATTGTAGCTTAGGATTAGTATCATAATGTTGCACCACTAAACTCTTATACTGCCTTTTATATTCCATTTGTCTTCCAGGACTGTCTAATTAGTTTGTAGAACTGACAATTGCCTTCACTTTGCTATAATTTTCAGTGTTCCTCCTTTTTAGCAATCTTTCATTATGCTTCTTCTACCTTATCTCTGTCTGCTCTAAATTCAAGAGCTAAATATAGGCAAAACCCCTCGCTTTATATCTCCATATGTCTTCTTCTTGTGTCGCTTGATTTAAACCTTGCACCCTGGTAGCTAATCTCATATGTCGCCTAGATTCAGCTATTATGATACCAAGCATAATGGAAGACCTTATTGAGATGCCTCTTGCTCGTGATCAGTATTCGGTGCTTGTGTCGGTGTCGTGTTCCAGTTAGACATATGTTTGTGACGGGCATTATTTTTTCGTTGTTTTATGCGTGATAGATTTAGCGTACTACTAACTTTCGTGGTAATGCTTCGCGATAATTTCAGGTTTCACCTCAGTAGCAACTCCTTTGTTTTTAAGTGGTCGGACGACAACCATAAGAACCTTGCAGAGTTGCAGGTAATCGTTTCCCCCGCCTTTCCTTCTTCTTTGCTTGTCTTTTAGATCTTGAACATTTTCTAAGGCTTATATTTTCGTTTTAACGCTTAATTGCTCCGAAGTTAGATAGGTATTGACGTTTCTGACGATGGACATAGGCCTTTAGGTTGTGGATTAATACATCACTTATTGATGCGGCTATTAGAACTGATTGTATTGTGCCAGTGATTTGGTCATTGCTTTCAAGCCTTTGTTTATGGCATGACTTAGTGTTTGTGCTAATATTTGGGGTTTTACAGAGGGAACCATTGAAAAGGGAACCAAAAGTAAGGTTATAAAGGCGCTACCAGCTAGATTCACTAAAGGGTCTTGTGACTTTATGGATCATATTTGCTGCTAAAAATTGTTCTCAGCTACTAGCATCAAATTTTACTTTGTATCCCGCTCCCTCTCATTCACCTTGCCGCTATCACAGTGCCCACGTGAATTAATGCACTGATTTTCTATTACTGGGAGCATGAGGATTTTGACTGTGGTCGATTGTTAATTTGAGAAACTCATACTTTCTTATCACTAAATTTGAATGTTTTCCTCGTCACAGGGAGATCTGATTCTTGTTGACCTTCTAGCTCTAAAGCTTGTTGGGAAAAGACACTTAGGGACAGCCTGGATGACAAGTAAACGTTCCTTTTATCTCTCAAATTTACGTGTAAGTTGAGGTGCATATGTATTGTATGTGACCACTATATTTAAATCATGCTTAGGTTTATACAATCAGGCCCAGTACTAGAACCTGGCAAGACGGGCGTTTTGGCGGTGTTCCAATTTTGAGTCACTTTAAGAGTGGGAGTACATCCTCGAAGTTGAAGGACTATAGCTCAAATCGACAGGAGAAGATCGAGGAGATGAAGGTAGCTATTCACATTGCATTTTTCAAGAAGCCTTTAAATGGGAATGTATCTTAGAGAACACGTAATTCTAGAGGTAGTCTTAACCGCTTTAGTGGTTTGTTTCTCTATACAAGACTCGAACCTTTTAAGTCAACATATGTAAATTCTCATAGGAAGGGACATATACTTATGGCTCACTATCAGTATTAAATGTAAAACCTTCGCCTTACAAGAGACCTTTGAAGATGCATAAAAGATAACTAAGGCTTAGGGTAACCTATTTTGATGGCAGGGTTGTTCTCACTACTCATTTAGGCTAAGGCGCAAGAGTCAGGGTTGAGTGTATTTGTGGTCTTATGCGACACCTATAATCATTTTAAGGATCTGCTTCTACCAGTAAAAACGAAATCCATAATTGTTTTGACGGGTAAAGGATCTCTAGATAAATGTTAGTAACTTTAGAGAAACATGCTTCATATGCAGTGTGTGTATGGTACTTGTCTAATATGTCCATTCATCATTTGCTACACTGATCTGTTTGGAGCAATATAGCTACCGCAATTTTAATTTATGTAAATGGTTGGTGCTTATTGATTTTGTTGCAAAAATCTCGGCACGCCGCTGCTGCTTTTTAGAAAAAAAAAATGGGGCAGATATTAAAGAATAAGTGGGTGCTCAAACAAGTCTCTCTAATCTAAACACAAAATAGTTCAGGCTTATCTTGTCAACTTCTGGTACACTTTTGTAACAGGTGCACACTTTCAAGCATAAGAAGGAAAGGTTTCAGGTTAAATAGCCCAAAAATAGTTGTACGAAAAGCTGTATCGGAAATAAAACTAGCAGTTAATTTCTGGGTGTAGCGGATAGTTACATATGACTACTAGACAAACCCTACTCCTTATTCCTTACTTTGTTCCATCTTAATCTTATGTAGCATGTATCATCGTGCCTTTATTATGACTATACAGTGCTATGTACCAAAAAAAAAACTATACAGTGCTGCACTGTCCAAATTCGTGACCCAATTGTAAAATTGTACGCTTTAACCCCTAAGTCATCCTATATGAATTTGACCACCCAAAATAGTGGAGTAAGGTTCCCGATATGTCTTATTAAATGGTTTAGACCAAATTGGCAAAGTAATTAACATTCTATTCTATACGCCAACGCATGGTACCTCAACAGAATTTCAGTTAGTCTTTTTTGTAAATGATAAACCGAATTGGGACTCCGCGCCCGGGAGGGCGCGGCGCAACGACTAGTCCATAAAAAAGAACACAGGTGATTAGAAATTCTAGTGTGACATATCATTCAAGGTTGATAATTTATATATATGGATATGGAATTCTGTTTAGCTTTCTTACTCTTGAAAAATAATTCTGATGTTATTTATCAAAGGTAAGATTTAAGTATCAAGAATGTTTACCATTTGAGTCGCAAGCCGACTTTAGCTTGTTTATCACTAAATGAACCCTAAACTAGCTGCCTCAAAAACCCACGTCCTTAGCCTCAAGTCAAACTTCATTCCAATCTTATTAACCTCAAATCTAAGCCCTAGACTTGGAGTCAAACATGAGTCATATAAACTTAAGTCATATCTGAGCATATACGTCAAGTCGAACTAGCTGCCCAAACCCCAACCTTAATCTGTCAAGTTGAACAGAAAACTTTCTGTTGTCCAAGCACTTTGAACCGGCTATCGGTTTTTAAACCACACCATACAATTACTAAACTTCCTTTAATCAATATGTGTTTTTTTAAACTTGTGTTGGCGATGATAATGAGATTAACCAACTTTTGGTTTGTGACCACTTTTTATGACTAAAAATAATCAGTTTTCTCAAAAGTGATCACGTTTAAACAAAATACACGAAAAAACCAATGCACCATAAAACAACTGATCCAATAATATATTTAGTCCGCAATTGTCTCTGGGAATTCCAAATTCAATGTTAACCAAATAACTGAATTTTTTAGAACTTTTTTGGAATTCCTATAATTAGAAAGAAACTAAAGATAACCAGATCAATTACCAATTGAATTGAATTGAATAATAATGCTCCATTAAGCAATAATGATACGGAGTAGATGATTAAGAAAGTTACACGTACAAAAAAAGCAAGAAAACAGATGTAAAAGAATGTTAATGGACCATATGGTCCCCTACATGAAGGGTGTAGACTGTAGAGGGGCAGCCAAAAGAGCTCAAGTTGCCAACCAATGTCATCATATTAAATGAAGGCCGTTTGTGATAAGTAATTATTCTTTTCGTGTAACAAATTAAAAATGACAATTTTATGAGATATAGTATTTATTTAATGTTAAATAGTGATCTTTTTAAAAGGTGTTCATTTTATAATAATAAGAAGAGTTATATATTAACTTAAAATGGTCAGTTTTTACCGTAAAATTGTCAATTTTTACCTAATCCTAATATACAATTGCCCTACCCTATAATTTGTGTTCTTAGAGTAGTATTTACTAGTATTGGTGCCCGGCTTCGCCCGGGCTACCTCTACTTACCATTAATTTTTTTTTCATTAAATAAAATTAGTTAAAGTTGCATAACCCATAAATTTATCAATAATATATTTTTCTATAACATATCCTAAAATTACGATAAAATAAATTTTGAGACAAATTCAATACTCCCGCTATTAATATTTTACTCTTATTAATGAAACAATAGTAATAACATTTCACTACTTGCCCGTAATCATTATTACTTTCACTACTCCCGCCGTAATTATTGTTACTGTCATTAATATTGATAATTTCACTACTCCCGCCGTAATTATTGTTACTTTCACTATTGTCGCATTAATATTGATTATTTCACTACTCCCGTTGTTGTTTCTACCACTTTCACTAATCTCGCTAATAATATTGTTACTTTTACTATTCGAATGAGTGATTACTATCATATAACTATATCCAATGTTACTACAATTCTTTTTTTTCTGATTTAAATTACTTTTACTACTTAGGCATACAATTTTAAGAGGATTATATATTTATATAAATATATTACATATATGCATTAAATCAAATCGAAAGAATTATGCAATATTATATATATATTATGGAATATAACTTGAATTATTTATAACCTACTTATATTATATTTTTGTATGTTAAATAATTAACATCTCTATACATCTAATAAACTATAAAGTTTAATAAAATTGCATAGATTTTAAATTTAATATATAATTTTATGATGATAATAATTAATACCATAAGTGTGCATGTTTATACTAATTAATTATTTTATTAGAAGGAAATTGACCATCTTCTAGTATTCTATAAATATTTAGGAAAATTACCAAGCATCTCCTTTCTTCTAGTCTTCTTGAAATTGACCATCTTAATTAATTATTTTATTTTAAGAAAATTGACCATCTTAATTAATTAATTTATTTTAAGGAAATTGACCATGTTTTAATTTCTTACAAATGTTTAGGAAAATTATCAAGTTTCTATATAATTTAATTTTAACCCAAGCTTTATAATATTTGTATTGAGATCCCTTAATCGGGTCCATCACACGGTGCTAGTGATTTAAAACTATATAGTATAATTAATTTGTATAACTTTCTTTAATTACATTGAACTCCCTTGATTTCTGGAATTAATATATAGTATTGATTGATTATACAATATGTTCAATCATCATAAGTTTCTGATTATTTATGATGATTGGCCTCTAGGTTTTGCATGCGCACTCCCATAATCCTTCATTTTTTCCTTTCCAAATATCAATAATTACTTTCTTAGAGGCTTAGAGCCACACACATGGCATTATGGATCATACTCCCTCCATTCAACTCCACATTACATATATTTCTTTTTCGTCCATTCAACTCCATATTGCACATTTCCTTATTTGGTTGTACTTTTATTACTATAATACTACAATTTCACTATTAAGGCCCACAAATTACGCAAAATCATAACACTTTCTATCCATTTGTTGTACTTTTAATATTATAATATAGTTTTCTTAATATTTGTGCATAAAATATATATGCAAAGTGGAGTTGAATAGAGGGAGTATCATTTTCATGAGGGTAATTAATCTTCGGCTTTGTCTCATGTTTTACATTTTCCTTTTTTTGACATACAACCTATAAATAATTAAAAAGGGTAACAAACTAACAAACTATGTTACGTAATAAATGACATGTTAAACGACGAATGAAATGGATTATAATTATAATACATCGTGCATAACAGATGATCAACTTTGCTTGTTTAAAATTATAACTAGTTTTAGACCCGTGTAAAAAATGCACGGGTCGTAACAACATGCGCTATCATTAGATATATGAATATATAATTGAGCGTGATTAAGTGTTCAATACTGTGACAATATAAATAGTCCATATTTGAGATTCGAATATTTGATAAATATTAGATTTAAATATTAGATAATATACAATCGTATTTTATTAGAATTATATTAAAGGTATTTGACATGTTAGACTCGTTGAATGTATGTAAATTGTAACATTTTTGGTAAATTGTAACATTTTAACTTAAAAACTTATGTTTTAACATAAGTAATTAAAATATGAATAGAAGATACTGTATAAGAATTAGGTTGAGGAGAGAGACTAATTAAATAGAATATGAAATATGGGGAATCCACATATATAAATTCAGTAACTAATCAAAAGCAAAGAAAAAATTTGACTTTTATACTACTTAGATTCATCTCGTGTCAATTCTCATTATAAAGTAATATAATCGTTTCCTGGTGATGACCGGTAATCATAAACCAAAAGAAGAAAAGGAGGTTAGGGTCAAATTCATCTTATGTCATTTTCTTACATTGGACGAAAAGTTTTACGTATACGTATACATGTAGCTCAGTAGCTGGCTATCTACTACGGAGTATAATCTTACCAAGGTTTTATGGACAAATGGACACTAGTATTTTAGTAGTAGAGATTAGCATTTAGAAGTAGTACCGTATTAAATTTCCGTCTGCCACTATTACCACCTATATAGGAAGCCCTATGCCTTAAGGGCACTTTAATGTGGCATGGGGACTAAGCATAACATAAAGTCTAAGGCTACAAATACCACATCCAACCATTTTTACAAGATGCAGTGTTGCCATTCATAATGGATTAATGGGGTTTTGCTAGCTTTGACACTCTTGCCCCTTTTACCCGCAACAATTTACGGAGGTTATTAAGGTATTGGGGTAATGATGTTATTGTTGCATTGTTGTTTACCTGCTTTGACACTCTTACTTCCTTGGTTGGGTGCGTGATACTAAAACCAATGAAACTAATCCAACTAGTATAGCTCGACATGACTCGTTTCGTTATGAAATTTCCTAAACCTAAAAAATCCAATTCTAAACAACAGCTCAAATAACCCAAATCGAATATGGTTAGCTCGATGTGTAACTACTAACTCAAATGTATTAGACTAAGAATGATTTTTTTTTGACAACAACAAATAGCATAGCTTACAAAAGAGCTTCCTGAGCAAGATTATGAGCTATCCTATTCACTCCCCTAGAACAGAAGCTAAGAGAGCAACAATGAAAATGAGACGCAATAGACTTAAAATCGTGGATAATGCAATTAACAGATGCAAACGCCTTCTCCGCTCCAACAACCTGCATAACCAAGTTAAGACAATCCGTAACAAGTCTAACATGAAGGTACCCTTCATCCAAGGCCCATTTGAGCGCCATGATAGCTGCATTTCCTTCGGCATGCAGGACAGAAGAGGCAAATGAGCGAGCGTGAGCAATATTCCTTAAGGTCCCATTATAACAAGCACCACCCATGCCAGAGCTTCTATCAGCCCTCCAAGCAGCATCACACTTCACAGTGTAAACATTTTCGCACCCAGGACCACCAACAATCCAATAGGGAAAGGAGTTTCTAATCCTCTTAGCTAAACCAAAATCAAGAGAGGAGTCCAACAAGGGCGCTTGAGAGAGGCTAGCATCCTTACTGCACACAACATCATTCATACACTGAATGTCACCAAAAATAGAATTGAGAGCACTCATAGGCCAAAGTCACGGTTCTTGAAGACCATATCATTCCTACAACACCAAATTCTCCACAGTGTAGCGATAAGGGGAAAAACGAGGGAGTTAGGATTTGGGCCAATTAAAAAATAAGTAACCCAGTATGACCTAAACCCTAACAACAATGTCCACCCCCTTCGTGATTCTAAGTCCTAAAGGACAGCCAAACCATAGAGCCTTTGCAAAGCTACAATCTCTAAAAAGGTGAGAAATAGATTCCACACAAGGAGAAGAGTCATCACAAAGATTAACAGGAATGTAAACAGATTGAGTGCAGATAACAGGAATTCTATGCAGTGGAAGATTAAGGTTGCCATGTTCAATGCTTACCATTACTTCATCTTGTTTCAAAGAAACAATGCCAGGATCAATGACTGGCTGCTAAGACCTGAAGTAGTTGATGTTCGTATAGAGGATGATATTAAGAGGAGGGTTAAACAGAAATGTAGGGCTGTTGTTGATCAGTTTGATCTCCTTTGGCTGCAAAATGTGGTTTTGGTTTGATATGCTTGTAATAGGACTCGATCCTAGAACCTCATGTAATTATCTTTTTTGATATGATATATAATATACTCACATTACACCAAAAAAAAGAGTCATCACAAAGAATACATGAGGAGCGCCAATTCAATTTTCGTTCACTCAAAACATACTCAACTTGAAGCAGACCTGATTGTTGATTCTCAACAATATGGTTCGTTCCTCAAGGTTCTATCGACCTAAAAAGACGCCGTGATTAAAAATGTGACTTTGTTTTCGAAATAACACCTAATAGTTCACTTAAATAAACTTGAATCAAACCGAAGATGTATTAGTCTAATGGTTAACAAAGAGGTATAATGGATATAGGTCCCAGCTCGTCTGACTCACCATTCATTTGACATAAAAAAAAAATACTCCCTCCGTCTCGGTCAATTGTTATCCTTTGGTTTTGGGATAAATACCAAGAAAAGGGAGAGACCAATTACTAAATGACAAGTGGAACAAATTGAGTGTGAATAATCAAATTGCACATCAAGTTCATTCTTAAAATAAAATGGAAAACAATTGACTGACACACCCCAAAATGGAATAGGACAACAGATGACCGGGACAGTTGGAGTAACAAATCAATACTATATATATATATATATATATATATATATATATATATATATATATATATATATATATATATATATATATATATATATATATATATATATATAAAGTTAGGATCCGGTGAGAACCACTAACATAATGAGAACCGTGAGAACCCTTACTAAATCATCATCAAATCTTGTTCCGAACGTTTTGAAGGATCATTTACCATTAGTTTAGTTTATTCAAACATTCTTAAGTAAAAAAAAAAAATTTAATGATTTTATGAACAAAATAGAAACTTAAGGTACAAAAATACAATTAGATATACTAAAACGACTATAGATGCACGAAAACGAATACTAGGTGCATGAAAATTGTTACATGCATGAAAATGATTATTAGATGCATGAAAATAACAGGCTCTAGGTGCACGAAAATGAGTTTTAGGTGCGCGAAAATTTTCGGATACATGAAAATGAGTAGTCGGTGCATGAAAATTAATAAAATGTATCTCGCCTCGATTTTCGTCACTAGTTTATACTTTTTTGACCAAGAAATATGCTATCTAGCCATAAAATTCTATGCCGAATCCAAATATATCATCATTGTGTTAAAATTAATTCCATAAGGTGGAGTTCTCATGGTTCTCATTATATTGGTGGTTCTCACCGGATCCCAATTCTATATATATATATATATATATATATATATATATATATATATATATATATATATATATATAGAGAGAGAGAGAGAGAGAGAGAGAGCAGTTCTTATAAGGCCCTTACATCCATTGAGTCCCTAAGTCCTTATAAGGGCCTTTGGATGGAAGGGATGGAGGGATGAGATTACATCTCAATGGATGGCCATAAATCTCCCTCCCTAATCTCCCTTCCTAATCCATGTACAACTCCATCCTAATTTGTATAACTCCATCCTCCTTCTAATTCTCCCTTCTCACTTCCTCATAATTCACCCTCTCACTTCTCTCTCATTCACTCATTCTCTCTCATTTCCCTCTCATTCTCACAAAACAAAAAAAAACCAAATCAACAAAAAAAAAACTCAAAAAATACCCACTCCCTCTTCCACACCTCCGGCTGACCACCACCCAACCCGGCCACCACCTTCCTTCCTCTCCTCTTTATCACCCACCACAACAACCACCGTCATTCCTACTACCGTCCACCATCCCACCTCCGCACCAAACCACCGTCACCAATGCCACTTTCGCACTCCGTGTAGCCGCCTGCCGCGCACGCCACCACCAACACCTCACTCACGACCTCACCGCCGCACCACACACCACGACCTCACTCACGACCTAACCTTCAGATCTCCACCACCGCCGTCTCACTTCACCACCGAATCTCCACATACACCACCACGCACCATCCTTTCTTCTTCCTCCTCTCTTTCCAGATCTACAAAAAAGAGGTTTAAATTCGTTGAATTTAATCCAATTTTCATATACTTTGTTGCTTTTGAATCTCCACCTATACTCATTGTTTTGAATTTTATGCGACATCATCATGCAACAATATAAAGTGGTTGAGTTTTGTTTGGTCTGATATTGATGTGACCATAATTAGTGCATATTTAGCCCCCGAATAACCCTTGTTTCCATGCTTTTTAGTGCTTATTTGGGTCATTTCTTATCTTTAGTTCTTTGTTTTGCATATTCTTTGAGATTTTGATCCCTTGGTAGGAAAGGAGTAAGAATCTTGCATTTTCATGGCAAAACAAGACTAAATTGATCAAATTCAATGACCAAGCATCAAGGAGAGACAAGATTAGAAGGCCTTTGTACATATCATAGTAGAAGAGCAATGTGAGAAAGGATCCTTGAGTCCCCAAGGAAATCCCCAAGGAATTTATGAAGAAAAGGGAAGAAAAAAAAAGAAGTATCACGCTGACTGACAATCCGAGCGGATTGTCAGCAATCCGCCCGTCCCGCCTATCCACAATCCGAGCGTCCCAGCTGGAATCCGCTCGGATTCCCCCTCAGCAATCCGCCCGGATTCCCCAGAATCCGCTCGGATTCCATCGACCAAATCCGGCCGTCCCGACCCTAATCCGCCCGGATTCCTTCACAGCGCGGGTTGTCTTCCTCAAGCTACGAAAAGAGAAGCCCTTCTCTCCAAAAATACCGGCTTCTCCTTGCTCTACTTAAAAAGTGTAATTACTAGTTTAGCCCTTAGTTAACCCTAATGCATCCTCCCTAATTTTCACTATAAATACCCCATTAGTCTAATTAGAGGAGCATGTTCTTCTTATCAATAATTAGTGTAGTTAATATCAATCAAATCTCTCTTCAATATTGTAATCAAGTATTAATCAAGTTTTAATCCAAGTTTTAGTTCTTTAATCTCTCTTTTGTTCATCCTTTATTTTGGGTAATTGAAGATTATTTGGGTTATTATTGGGAGATTGACAACCTCTCAATCTAGCATTCAAGTACTTCTATTATTCTTGCTTTATTATTGGAATCATTAGTAGGTATAACCTCTTAATCCCTTTTTAATTATTGTTAATTACTTTCATTTATTCATCATGTTTCATATTGTTGGTATGATTGACAACCTTGCTAGCATGATCAACATGATAATGAGTGAGTAGTCTCTTAGCTAGGGTTAATGGGTGATTAGGGAAACCAACATGGGGAATGATTCATGCTTAAATTAATATGCTTTCATATCTTATTTGCTTGCTTGTTTTGATCTCAACTCATGCACATGTTATATTTGATGAAATGCTAAGCCTATGAATCCTTGCATTTACTATCATCTCCTATCTTTTCAATGAGACTTGTAAGACATAACCCAACTCGAGTCTCATTAGACCATGCATGTTGTTGAGTAGGGAAGATTAAGTCGACTTGTAGGTGTTGTACAATCTAATCGATTCGGCCCGGGACCCAAACTTTCCTAGGATTGTAAGATATAACCCAACTCAATCCATCACAACAATAATTGCTTGCTTATAATTTGAGAACATGTTTGTATGATCATATCCCATGATTCCCCTATGATCCCATGACACCCTAGTGCCTTTAATCAATTGTTTACACCCCTTTAATTCATCTTGCTTGTTTATTTTCATTGTTATTCTAGTTTAGTAACCTTCTACATCAACCCAATTTGTGACACCCCTTAGACACCACTAGTTACAATAGAAATCTCATTTCAACTCCCGTCCCTTGGGATCCGACCTTTACTTGCCTCTTTACTAATTGTAGAGTTGCTTGTTAAGCTATAAATTGTGTTTTGATTCGACCGTGACCAACGACCACATCTATTTATTTGTGAATACTAAGCGGGCCCGATCAAAAATGGCGCCGTTGCCGGGGACGGTGTTTGTTTGATTTAGATTTCCTTTTTGTTATTAGTTGTGTCTTTCTTCGCCTTGAGGGAGTAAAAATCCTCAAGGTTTGTTCTAATTGTTTTTGAGTTGTTTGATATTTTGCATGTCTAGAAGGTTACAAAGTGATTTGTTACCTTTTGACCGTGAAATCGAAAGAACCTTGACGAACAATAGGAGACTTGTTAGGAGGAATTTGAGAGGTGTTGGTGAAGTTGTTCAACCCACTAGTGAGTTTGTCAATCCTTTCGCAATAGAAGGAGAAGAAAACCCATTACACAATACCCTACAAAATCCACCTACAATGCCAAAATTCTCGTCACACTCCGTACCCACCGAGGAGAATCTATCCAATGGTACTCCTACAACACAACATCTCACCGGAAATTTTATTGCCAAGTCCGCCTTCATCCAACTAGTTGAGAGGAGCCAATTCGGGGGAATGCCTAGTGAGGACCCTCATTCTCATATGGAAACCTTTTGCGATTATTGTGATGCTATCTCTCAAACGGGCGTGACTCAAGACCAAATTAGATGGGTCTTATTTCCTTTTTCCTTAATCGGCACCGCAAAGCAATGGTTGAAGGGCCTTGATAAGGCCACCCTTGGAATAGATTCTTGGAAGAAGTTGGCTCTAACTTTCTACAAAAAATTCTACCCACCGGAAAAGACCAACATGCTAAGAGCTCAAATTATGGGTTTTAAGCAAAGGGATGAAGAGTTTGTATGAAGCTTGAGAGCGGTTCAAAGGTATTTGTCGCTCATGTCCTCACCATGGACTTAGCGAATGGTTTTTAGTGCAACAATTTTGGAATGGTTTATATGAAGATTCTAGGAACATTCTCAATATGGGATCAAATGGAATGTTCACCGAAGTTGATGACAATCAAACATGGAACAAGATTGAGGAAATGGCGGTCCATAATTCACAATATAGTAGACCTCGCAAGGCTACTAGAGGAGGAAAGCATGAAGTGGACTCCGTTACTCAATTGGGTACTCAACTTAGTGCTCACATTGACACAATCAACTTGAAGTTCGAACAAGCTATGGCTAGACTTGAGGAAAACTCAAAATCATCAAAGCATCATGTCAATGCCATGACGGCATCCTCATCAATCCCAAGTGGGATATGTGAGAATTGTGGAACTTTGGGTCATGACCCAAGTGAGTGTAGGGGAACAACCGAACAAGTTAACGCTTTCCAAGCTTACAAAAGTGGTACCCCTTATTCAAATTTTTACAATGAAAACACCAAGTTCCATCCAAATCTCTCATAGAAGAGCCAAAATGTTCAAAACCCTCAAACAACATACACTCCACCACCCATGAGAAACCAAACTCAAAGACCCTTTTACAATCAAAACCAAGGTTACCAAAATCAAAATCCATACAATCACCAAAATGACCAAGGCTTTGATGTCCAAAAAGCGGTCCTCCAAATGCAAAAGAATCAACAAGAATTTTTCACCCAAATGCAAAAAGATAGCCAAGCAAAAGAAACCACCATCAACAACATTCTAGCTCACACCAAGATGTTGCAAACACAATTGACTCAACTAGCATCTTCAAGCTCACAAAGACAAAAGGGGCAATTACCACCTCAAAGTAATCCCCCTAGAAATGAAACGGTTAGTGTCATTCACTTGAGAAGTGGTACAAGGTATGAAGCACCCAAGAAGCAAGTTGAGGATGAAGTTGTGGAAGCTAGTGAAAAGGAAGAAATTGTGCAAAACTCCAAAGATGGAGAATCATCAAAAGAAGAAAGTTCAAAGAAAAATGAAGACAAGGCCAAAGAGAAGGAGCCCATTGTGATTAGACTTCCTTTTCCAAGTCGTCAAGCCAAGCCCAAATTTGATGATCAACTTGGAAAGTTCATGGAAATTGTGAAGAATTTAGAAGTCTCAATTCCTTTCACGGAATTAATCAACCACGTTCCGGCCTATGCAAAGTACATGAAAGATATCCTCACAAAGAAGAAATCGATCCGGAAACTTGAGACTATCGCCTTCACTAAGGTGAGTAGTGCAATACTTCAAGGGAGTTCACCTCCAAAGTTAAAGGATCCGGGAAGCTTCTCAATACCGTGTACCATTGGCGACACGACGATCAACAAAGCCCTATGTGATCTAGGGGCTAGTGTGAGTGTCATGCCGTACTCGGTGAGTAAAAGGTTGGGAATGGGAGAGCTTAAATGCACCAACATCACACTTCAAATGGCCGATAGATCGACGAAGACACCATTAGGGATATGGGAAGATGTCCCCGTGCGAATTGGGAAGTTTTTCATCCCGGTAAACTTTGTCATTGTTGATATGGAGGAATATTCCAACATTCCAATCATCCTAGGAAGACCTTTCCTACACACCGCCGGTGCGGTGATTGATGTGAAACATGGAGAGCTCACTCTAGAAGTGGGAGATGAAAGCATAAATTTTAATCTTGACAAGACCATGAGAGCTCCTCGTTTGCATGAGCCATGTTTCATGATTGATCATTATAGCCGAAAAGATGAAAGGAAGAAATCGGAACTCCAATGGAGGAAGAAAATTGAAGATGCTCCATTCAAAGAGCAAGTGAATTGTGACAAGGAGAGCTTGCAAAGCTCATCAAAATCAACCAAGGAAGAAGAGGATGGCCTCATTGTCCAAGAGAAGAAATTGGGAGAGTTGTCTCCATCTAAGCAAGAGATTTTCAATGATCAACTCAATGAAGTTTGTGGTCTTTGGGACGACGAGTTTGAAGGGATTTTTAATCCCTACATTGGGCATGCCATCGATCATGATCAACAACAAGGGCCACGGTCTATTGAGGACCTCTACCATAATAATGAACAAGCTTTTGATTACTTCTTCAAGGTGTTGAGCAACATCAACAACACCTTGAACATGCCCCCTTGACATCTCATCAAGAATGAGAGTTTGGTGGAATCCTCCCTAAACCACCACTTGTAAATATTTCTAACTCCCTCACTTACATTTCAATTCTTGTATTGCATTTTTGTCATTTTTGGATTTTCTCTTTTTTTTTTTATTTACTTTGATCAAAATAATTGTCATGTAAGAGAGAAGTGAGGGAGGGACTAACGACTTTAATTGATGTGTAGTGCTTTACCTTAGTGTGGGGATGGGAATTGCCTAGGCTATCCATGCCTTAGAAATGCCCCCACAATGAAGAACACAAGAAATGAAGAAGAATGGAAGAATGGTAAAGGGAAATGCATTGTGCACGAATGGAATGAATCCGGGTACAAAGGACCAGAATCCGAGCGGATTCCCAGAAATCCGCCCGTCTTATGCAATCCGAGCTTCCTGCACAAAAGACGCCCGTCTTGAACTGAGCTGAATTTTGGAATTTTCATGACTGTTAAAGAATCCGAGCGGATTCCAAAAAATCCACCCGTCTTGAAGAATCCGTCCGTCTTGTAAAAAAGACGCCCGTCTTTGCAGCTGAGGAAAACAAGCAAAAATCTCTGGACTGAAATCCGTCCGTCTTTGAGGAAATCCGCCCGTCCCGTGTTCAGACAATCCGAGCGGATTGTACCAAATCCGCCCGTCTTTAGGCGAGCTTTCGCAAAGATTGAAGAAGCAGAATCCGCACGGATTGTACCTAATCCGCACGGATTGCACCTGCAGTTTCGAAAACTTCGGCCCCTTTATAACCCCTCCCACCTTCATTCATTCACTCATTCATTCATAAACACTACCCACAACATCAAAACCCTTATCCTCTCCATCATAAAAACAAAAACCCTCAACAACATTCAACAAAAACAAATCAAACCACCCTTCCAACAACAATTTAATCACTCAACCTTCAACAAAATCAAAACCAAGAACAAAATCTTCAACCTTTGAGTCGATTTTTGTTTTCATAAAGGCAAGGCCTTTCACCTTCAAATCGATTTGGGCATCCTACATATTGAAGATTTTTCATTCTTTTCTTGGTTAAGCTCATCAATGGCAAGGACTAAAGGTGCAACAAAGGCAACCAAGGCACCAAAGGCTAAGGCACTCTCACAAAGGCAAAAGGCTCTTCAAACAAAGAAAGCTTTGGCTATGGTGGTAGCAACACCAAACTTGGAAGTGCAACAACAACAACAACATTCTATGGGATCATCAACATCCTCTACTCCGGTAATTGATCAACTTTTGCATTATCCGGAGGTAACTTTTATTTCCGATACCCATAGAAATACCTTTGTCAAGTTTGCTATGAAGTCATTACAATCCACCAAATTCATATGTAAAGATGCCTTGGAAAAATTGGGTGTTCTTGAACAAACAAAAGCCTTTTTCAAAGCCATGGGGTTGGAGAAATTGTTTGAAATAAAGGAATTGACATACCCCTCCCTTGTCTTGGAATTTTTAAGTTCTTTGAAAGTCACCAAAGTTGAGAATAGGGAAAATATCGAGTTTCGTCTAGCTAATGTTAGTAGACGCATTACCTTTAAGGAATTGGGTGAAATTTTGGGTCTTAGTGATGAAGAAAGTTACTTCAAGAGTTATGGAAAGTATGACCCCGAACCTCTTTGGGAGGCAATCTCCGGGAAGAAATTTGAGGATTTTCATGCATGTCGTGCTCTTTTGGTCCATCATCCGGGCATAAAAGTATGGCACAAGGTTGTGGGAAATACCATAATTGCTAGGAAAGACACCAATCATTTCACAAGACTCGATTTTATTCTCCTTGAATCGGCTTTGAATATCGGAAGAATTCACACCAAGCCTTACAATTCTTTGAGGCTATTGGTTGATAGATGGCTTAATGTTGATAATGGGAAGAAGGGCACGACCGTTATTGTCAATGGCGGGCTAGTCACGGTCCTAGCTAAGCACTTTGATCCTAATTTCAATAAGGATAAGAAGTACAAAGCAAAGGAAGGTGGCCATCTTATTGATATGCACATTATGATTAACAAGTTCAAGTGGGTTGCCCATAACCCCCTTGACACTAAATATGGATGGCTAACTAGTGAACCTAGATCGTTCACCTTGCCCTCGAAGATTTGTCGCCTAAGTGTCCACCGGACCAATTATCTACTTCCCCTTTCCGAAGAAGCCGAGTATATCATTCAACAACAAAAGGGTGATCTTGAAACCCCCTCCTCTTCCATTATCATACCACCTTACCCCTTTGAGTATGAAGAGTTCAAGCCGGAAGGAATTGAAATTGGGAAAGACTATGTGACTCTTCTTATGCAAGCAATGCACAAGCAAGCCCATGAAGATCGGAAAAATGCGTATTTGGCTCAATATCCGCCCCTCCTACATCTAGCTAGGCAAGGACTCCTTGACCCATCTTGTCCTTTGCCTAGTTGGGCGGATAGAGAAGTCTTATTTCCGGGTGCATCTAGGGACGTGGTGGGAGATAATGAGGTTGTTGGAAATGATGAAGAAGTTGATGATAATATTGAGGAAGAAGCAATGGAAGGAGAAAGAGATGGTGAAGATGATGATGAGGAAGAAGATGAGGAAGAAAGTGACAAGGAAAGTGGCAATGTGACCACTTCTCATGAGGGAAGTGGTGATGATGATAGCATGATGGAAGACTAGCAAGCCTTGGAGACTCCTACACTCCCATGGTTTGTCTATATCTCTTTGTATTTTATTTCATTTTGATCATTGTTGGTTTAGTCCTAGCAACATCAAAGGACTCACACCTCGGTACCATTGAGGTGTTTTTTATTGTTCCCATTTGTAAAATCCAAAATGACAAAACTAGTTTCATGCATAGCATAGTGTGTGCATGAACTATACCCATCCTTGGACATTAGCAATAGTGTCTCACTCGGTTTGGGGAAGTTAATGCATACACAACGGGAGGTAATCTAAATTATCCTCTCCGTCATAACAAAAACCATGCATCACGTAGTGTAGCTTAGTATAAAATTGCATTTAGTATAGAAATCATGCATCATCTTTGCATAATTTCCATCATTTTGGCCATTGAGGACAATGCCCATATTAGTGTGGGGATGGGAATTCTAACATTTAACTCTTATTCAAAAACCCATAAAAATTGAAAAATTTCAAAAATCATAAAAATTGAAAAATTGAAAACCCAAAAACAAGTTCATTTCCTTTGTATATATTGTCTTTGTTTTATCCTTGTTCACATTGATTGACTACTCCACATCCGAGACATGAGGATATTGAAGACCGCATGGTATGATCTTTCCAATCTCCTTTTTCCTTTTTATGTTAACGACTATGTGGCTTTATTTTGATTGATGCGGTATAACAATGTGAACTTAGGACTTGCATTTAGTTTATTTGTCATATTAGTTGGTAGAATCACTTGCATTAGGATGTTTATATGTTAGTTGCATCATGGCATGTAGTTTGCATGTTAGAAAAATTTTGTGAAACCGTCTACTTGGGAAGCTTGACAAGTGTATATAGGCCCTAGTAGATGCCTTTTGTTCTTAAGACTTTGCTTGTTAGAATACTTGTAAAACACCCTAGGATGTGTCATGCTAGTATCCTTTGACCCATGGATTAAGGCCTAGTCAAGAGTACCTTGTGGTGTGATAACTCCTTGACTACCGTTTATTCCAAGGTGACCCTTGAAACCATGCAACCATCATTCATCCATGTTCTACCATACATTTTTGTCATCAAAGGGAATGGGCACAAAAAGAAATCAATTTGAGTTCAATGAAATGAAAAGTGAAAGAAAGTTTGCAAAAAAAAAAAAAATGCATCAAAAGAAAAGAGGAGCAAAAATAGACTCCTAAAGCTTCAAATACAAGGCACCCTCGTTACTAATTGGGGTGACTTTGAAAATGTTCAAAAAGAAATGCAAAAACGTTGTCAAGTATTGAAATGCCAAAAATCAAAATAAAAAGAAATGGCAAGAAAGTGTTCTCAAATGTTATATGCCACAAGAAATTGGGGGGAAAAACAAAAACAAAAGCAAACTCCCAAAGTGAAACTCAAATACTATTGATCCCTTTATCCATCGTATCCATTTTTTTTGCATGGTAGAGAGGGGACGACCCTTCTTCTTGTCTAAGCAAGAGGGGGAATTCCGCGATCCTCCAGTGTTTCTAACACCATAGGGAGTCTACTCTTGACAAAAGCATTTAACGATTGAGGACAAAGGTACCCTAGCTTGACACAACTTGGAGGTGATTTATTGGTATCCTTCTAGGCTTAGTAGTTTGAAGAAATTGCATCTATGAAGGATTGTGTACCCTTGAATTGCTTCCCTTGTAGATAATTTCCGCCACTTGATGAGGGAGTGGCTATTCTTTTTGTAGATGCATCCATTATGTGTTTTTTATGTGCTTAATGTTTGGATGTGTCGCCATTTTGGCAAGACCCACCTTGCCTTGCAAGAAGGCATCCTACCTCATGGTTGTCTTGTTGTGAGTTGAAGGGGCGGAGTGAGACCCGCTAATTGTCTCATGTCGGCTATATTATTAGGATAGGTTAGTATTGGTCCTAGTCTTTGTCACCTCTTTACTCGGGACGAGCAAAGGTTCGGTTTGGGGATATTTGATGTGACCATAATTGGCGCATATTTAGCCCCCGAATTACCCTTGTTTCCATGCTTTTTAGTGCTTATTTGGGTAATTCTTATCTTTAGTTCTTTGTTTTGCATATTCTTTGAGATTTTGATCCCTTGGTAGGAAAGGAGTAAGAATCTTGCATTTTCATGGCAAAACAAGACTAAATTGATCAAATTCAATGACCAAGCATCAAGGAGAGACAAGATTAGAAGGCCTTTGTACATATCATAGTAGAAGAGCAATGTGAGAAAGGATCCTTGAGTCCCCAAGGAAATCCCCAAGGAATTTATGAAGAAAAGGGAAGAAAAAAAAGAAGTATCACTGATCGACAATCCGAGCGGATTGTCGCAATCCGCCCGTCCCGCCTATCCACAATCCGGCGTCCCCACTGAATCCGCTCGGATTCCCCTCAACAATCCGCCCGGATTCCCCAGAATCCGCTCGGATTCCATCGACCAAATCCGGCCGTCCCGACCCTAATCCGCCCGGATTCCTTCACAGTGCGGGTTGTCTTCTTCAAGCTACGAAAAGAGAAGCCCTTCTCTCCAAAAATACCGGCTTCTCCTTGCTCTACTTAAAAGTGTAATTACTAGTTTAGCCCTTAGTTAACCCTAATGCATCCTCCCTAATTTTCACTATAAATACCCCATTAGTCTAATTAGAGGAGCATGTTCTTCTTATCAATAATTAGTGTAGTTAATATCAATCAAATCTCTCTTCAATATTGTAATCAAGTATTAATCAAGTTTTAATCCAAGTTTTAGTTCTTTAATCTCTCTTTTGTTCATCCTTTATTTTGGGTAATTGAAGATTATTTGGGTTATTATTGGGAGATTGACAACCTCTCAATCTAGCATTCAAGTACTTCTATTATTCTTGCTTTATTATTGGAATCATTAGTAGGTATAACCTCTTAATCCCTTTTTAATTATTGTTAATTACTTTCATTTATTCATCATGTTTCATATTGTTGGTATGATTGACAACCTTGCTAGCATGATCAACATGATAATGAGTGAGTAGTCTCTTAGCTAGGGTTAATGGGTGATTAGGGAAACCAACATGGGGAATGATTCATGCTTAAATTAATATGCTTTCATATCTTATTTGCTTGCTTGTTTTGATCTCAACTCATGCACATGTTATATTTGATGAAATGCTAAGCCTATGAATCCTTGCATTTACTATCATCTCCTATCTTTTCAATGAGACTTGTAAGACATAACCCAACTCGAGTCTCATTAGACCATGCATGTTGTTGAGTAGGGAAGATTAAGTCGACTTGTAGGTGTTGTACAATCTAATCGATTCGGCTCCGGGACCCAAACTTTCCTAGGATTGTAAGATATAACCCAACTCAATCCATCACAACAATAATTGCTTGCTTATAATTTGAGAACATGTTTGTATGATCATATCCCATGATTCCCCTATGATCCCATGACAACCTAGTGCCTTTAATCAATTGTTTACACCCCTTTAATTCATCTTGCTTGTTTATTTTCATTGTTATTCTAGTTTAGTAACCTTCTACATCAACCCAATTTGTGACACCCCTTAGACACCACTAGTTACAATAGAAATCTCATTTCAACTCCCGTCCCTTGGGATCCGACCTTTACTTGCCTCTTTACTAATTGTAGAGTTGCTTGTTAAGCTATAAATTGTGTTTTGATTCGACCGTGACCAACGACCACATCTATTTATTTGTGAATACTAAGCGGGCCCGATCAGATATTCAGATTTTTTTTTAGATGTGATTTTAATACAGTAGTTGTTATGTTTGTTTTGATAATCAAACAGTAGGTTTTTTTTTCTTTTTTTAATTTCCCCTTTTCCTCTCCCTTTCTCTTTTTTTTTTAAAAAAAAAAATCAGTTTTGTGTTTTATTGTTTAAATTTCGTTTCGTTTTTTTTCTTTTTTTTTTTTAGATTTTAGATTTGCTTTACAATTTTAATATGTTGTTTATTTACTTAGTATGTTTTTATATACTTATTTGTTGTGTGTTGTTATTTTTTTAGATTTGTTTTAATTTTGTTCATATTTTTTTTTCATATCTATTGGTTTTAGATTTGTTGATTTTAATTTTTCAGATTTATTTGGTTTTGTAAAAGTTACCTTATTTACGACTAAAGTTATACCCTTAAAACATTAAAGTTATACTATTTACGACTAAAGTTATACTCTTTTTACATTAAAGTTACACTATTAACATCTAAAGTTATACATTGTGTAAATTGAAGTTACACAACCATTCAAGTTTGTATTGTTTGGTTTTTTTGTTTGGTTTGGTTTTGGTTTTTTTTTTTTGTTATTTGGTTTTTTTTTAATTATTGGTTAATTTTTTATTATTGTTATTGAAGTTTTTTTATTGTACTTTTTTGATTTATTGGTTTATTTTTGTTCACAATTTATGATATGTAACTGACAATATGTGTCACTTTACTATCATCTTCTTATGTGTTGGTTCAAATCTGAATTTATATTCCTAAAGTTATACAATTTTGAACTAAAGTTATACAAATAAGGACTAAAGTTATACAATTTTGGACTAAAGTTATACAAATTTGGAAGTTATACAAATAAGGACTAAAGTTATACAATTTTGGACTAAAGTTATACAAATTTGGACTACAATTATACAAAAAATGATTGAAGTTATACAAATAAGGACAAAAGTTATTCAAATAAGGACTAAAGTTATACAAAAATGGACTAAAGTTATATAAAAAAGGACTGAAGTTATACAAAAATAGACCAAAGTTATACAAAAAAGACTAAAGTTATACAAAAATTGGACTAAAGTCATACAACAATGGACTAAAGTTATACAAAAATGAACCAAAGTTATACAAAAATGGACCAAAGTTATACAAAAATGACTAAAGTTATACAAAAAATTGGACTAAAGTTATACAAAAATGAACCAAAGTTATACAAAAATGAACCAAAGTTATACAAAAATAGACCAGAGTTATACAAAAATGCACCAAAGTTATACAAAAAATGGACTAAAGTTATACAAAAAATTGGACTAAAGTTATACAAAAATTGGACTAAAGTTATACAAAAATGAACCAAAGTTATACAAAAATGTACCAAAGTTATACAAAAATGGACTAAAATTAGTCCATATTTGTATAACTTTAATTCATATTTGTATGACTTTAGTCCATTTTTGTATAACTTTGGTTCATTTTTGTATAACTTTAGTCCAATTTTTTGTATAACTTTAGTCCATTTTTTGTATAACTTTAGTCTTTTTTTGTATAACTTTGGTCTATTTTTCTATAACTTTGGTTCATGTTTGTATAACTTTAGTCCATTTTTGTATAACTTTGGTTCATTTTTGTATAACTTTGGTCCATTTTTGTATAACTTTATTCCTTATTTGTATAACTTTAGCCCATATTTGTATAACTTTAGTCCATTTCTGTATAACTTTGGTTCACGTTTGTATAACTTTGGTTTATTTTTGTATAACTTTGGTTCATTTTTGTATAACTTTGGTTCATTTTTGTATAACTTTAGTCCTTGATTGTATAACTTTAGCCCATATTTGTATAACTTTAATCCATATTTGTATAACTTTAGGCCATTTTTGTGTAACTTTGGTTCATTTTTGTATAACTTTGGTTCATTTTTGTATAACTTTGGTTCATTTTTGTATAACTTTAGTCCAATTTTTTGTATAACTTTAGTCCAATTTTTGTATAACTTTAGTCTTTTTTTGTATAACTTTGGTCTATTTTTGTATAACTTTGGTTCATTTTTGTATAACTTTAGTCCATTTTTGTCTTAGATGAAAAAAAGGTATCTCACAAAAAAAAAAACGAGATTTAAAACACGAAATTTAAAAAAAAAACGTATAACAAGAAGAGATTTATGAAAATGAATAAAAAATGAGAACTAACAAAATAAAAGACAACTAAAATAAAATAAAAGACAAAAAAAAAATAATGAATGGAAAAAACAACTCAAAACATACAAATTAACACAAAACGAAAAAAAAAAAAAAAACCGAGTTGAAAAAAAAAAAAAAAAAATACGAGTCAGCGGCGGTGGGGCGGCGGCGGCGGGGGTGGTGGGTGGTTAGTTGGTGTCGGGTGGGGTGGTGGTGGGTGGTGGTGAATGAGGAAGAGAGGAATGAATGATTTATTTGAGTTTTTTGATTTATTTGGATTTTTTGGGTTTTTTATTTATTTGGATTTTTGGGTTTTTTTTATTTATTTGGGGTTTTTTTTTTAGAGTTTGAAAGAAGAGAGAAATGAAATGTGTAAGATGAAAGAGAAATTGATGAGTGAAAAACAAATATATAGTAAATTAGTGATTAATTAGAGTGGATTAGTGAATGAGGAGAGAGATGGTGAGATTAGCTTATAAACACACTTTTTTGGGGTTGATCTCATCCCTCCATCTCCCTCCATCCAATGGCTCATAATAGAACTTATGGACTTAAATTATCTAAGGACCTTAGTTGATCTCTTCTATAGTATTATGATCATATGAGTACCCCTCTTAC
Source organism: Silene latifolia (assembly GCF_048544455.1). Taxonomy (NCBI): domain Eukaryota; kingdom Viridiplantae; phylum Streptophyta; class Magnoliopsida; order Caryophyllales; family Caryophyllaceae; genus Silene; species Silene latifolia. The sequence continues at coordinate 57,828,739 of NC_133536.1, forward strand.
GTGTGAGTCCATAAGTTCTCCTTAGAGTCCTTGGATGGGGAAGTTGGAGGGCTGAGATTGAAAGTAAAAAAGAGGGTTTAATTAGCTAATTTTCCACTATCTCTCTACATACACTAATTAATCTTTAACTAACCCTAATTATCCACTAATTTAATATATATACATTTACATTCATTTAATTTCTCTCTTATCTCACACAAATTCTATAATCTCATCTCTCTAAAACCCTAATATTACAAAAATCCCAACAAATTAAATCCCAAAAATTCACTCCCTTTTTTCTTCCTCACAACCCACCGCCGCACGCCACCCCAACCCCAGATCCCGCACCCTCACCCTCACCCGACAACACCCTCACCCCCACCCGCCTTCTAACCACTCTTATCCACCACCCACGTCGGCCACCGCTGCCACCTCAACCCACCAACTCGTCTCTCTTCATCTCTCCCCCTCACCCAGATCTGCCGCCATCCACACCACCTGTCCCCACTACCGCCACATACGACCTGCCGTCCTCCCTCCTCCACCACGCGCCTCACCAACAATCTTCCCTGACAGCGGCCCCTCAACACAGCCACCACACCGCACCTCACCCTCCTCCTCTACTCACGCCACCGTCCTCCTTCTCCTCCTTTGACTGCCGCCACCCTCCTCCCCCTCTCAGATCTGAGATTTTTTTAAAAAAAAAAGAAAATCTAAGGTTTGATAGGTGGTGGTGGTTAGCTCGTTTTAAAAAAAAAAAGAAAATCTATAATTATCTTATATTCTTTTTTTTTTTTGGTAAAATGTGAGGGTATTATATATATATAAAAAGAGTTTCAATTACAAAAAATATAAAGGCCTAAACCTTTCATGGAATTATATAAAACTTAAACTCCCTAGCCAATCTAGCTCCTGTGATGTCAGCTTCCTCTTATCCCTTTCCTTTATCCTCTTCTTCATATCATCATTGATCAACTGTGCCACACGCATTGGCCTCAATACCAGCTGCTCAATTCGACTCTTGTTTCTCTGCTGCCACACCTGGTACATAACACTCAGAACCAGGGCATTCATTACCTTTCTTTGCGTAATTATCTTATATTCTTATAATTATTTTGTACTTTTGTCTTTTTTTTTTTTTATATAGGTTGTGGTTGTTGTGGGTGTTTTTGTGATTTAGATCTAGTTCCGTCGGTTTTTTTTTTTTTTTTTTTTTTTTTTTTTTTTTTTTTTTTAAATCGTCTTGTTATCTTTTTTTTTTGGTTAAAAAATAGTCGGAGTTATTGTTGGTTTTTTTTCAGATTTGGTATTTAAAATTATGTTGTTATCTTATATTATTATAATTATCTTGTACTTTTTTTTTATATGGGTTGTGGTTGTTGTGGGTGTTTTTGTTTTTCTGATCTAGTTATTTTTTTTTTAAATTCGTCTTGTTATATATTTTTCAGATGGGTAATATTTTTTGCTAGGTTTTATACGGACTATATTTTTTTAGATTTGGTATTTAAAATCTCGTCTTATTATTATATTTTTATATTTTACAAATCTCGCCTTGTTAATATCCGTATGATAATCAAATCTCGTCTTGTAAAAAATTGTTTTGTTTTAAATTTTTTCAGATTTACTTGTGAATTTATGTCAACAAATATTATATTCTTAATTACACTTTTTTTTTTTCAGATTTACTTTGTGAGAATAGTGGTTGATCTGAAATCTATTAAAATTACACTTTTCAATATTAAAATTATACTTTTTCCTATTAAAGTTACACTTTTTTCTGTTAAAATTACACTTATTTTCATTAAAATTACCCTTTTCTATATTAAAATTACACTTTTTCCTATTAAAGTTATACTTTTTCTGTTAAAATTACACTTATTTTCATTAAAGTTACACTTATCTCTATTACTAAAATTACACTTTTCTCTATTAAAGTTACACTTATCTCGTATAATTTGTTAATTTAATATTCTAGTAAAGTTAAAATATTATAATTTTTTCTATTAGAATTACTTTTTCCTCTATTAAAGTTAAAATTACAATTTTCTTAAAATTACACTTTGTACCTTTGGAATTGCAATTTGCAATGTGAACGACATTAATTGTACTAGAATTACACTTTTTCTGTTAGAATTACACTTTTTCTGCTAGAATTACTTTTTTTCGTGTTAAAATTACACTTTTTCCTGTTAAAATTACACTTTTTTCTGTTAGAATTACACTTCTTATGCTAAAATTACACTTTTTGTCCTTGGAATTACAATTTTTTCTGCTAGAATTACACTTTTATCTGCTAAAATTAGACTTTTTCTGCTAAAATTACCGATTTTCTGCTAGAAATACACTTATATCCATTAGAATTACACTTAATTTCTCTCAATAGACTTGGTTATATTCTCATTGGACTAATGTTACACTCTCAATGGACTGAAATTATTCTCAGTGGACTGAAATTAAACTTTCTTGGACTAAAATTACACTTTCCTGGACTAAAATAACACTTTTCTGGACTAAAATAACACTCTCATTGGACTGAAATTACACTTTCCTGGACTAAAATAATACTTTCTTGGACTAAAATTATACTTTCCTGGACTAAAATAACACTTTCCTGGACTAAAATAACACTCTCATTGGACTGAAATTACACTTTCCTTGACTAAAATAACACTTTTTGTCGTTAAAATAACACTCGTAAAATGCTAAAATTACAATAAGTTGTGATAAAATTACAAAAATTTAAAATATTATTCGTTAAAATCAGTCAAAAAAGATTGAAGTTAAACTCGTAAGACGCAAAATTCTCGTAAACATTCCTTAAAATTACAAATTTCAAAATAATATCCGTCAAAACCGCTTCGTAGATTAAAGTTACACTTTTTGCTGTTAGAATTACACTCGTAAAATCCTAAAATGTCGAAAACTTGTCTAAAAAAAAAACGAAAAAACCTAAAACAGGAAAAGTGTTAACAAAATTTTCATAAACTTTGAAGTATAAGACAAATGGTGGTGTTAATTGTGTATGATAATGAATTAGTAAATGTATTATTAAAACTAGAGAGAGAAGTGAATTAATTAGTGTTAAGTGTGTTTCTTACTTTCAATCTCAAGCATCCACCAAGCATGATCTAAGGGATATATATAGAGGCGGGATCTCGTGAGTTTGGTTCTTACGGTGAGTTGTGAGTTTGGAAAATCTAGACCATTAAATAAGAAGAATTGAAGGGCTGAGATTTAATCGCGTAAAACAAACTGAGAAGTTGAGATTAAAAAATCTAACGCAATGACAACAGCCAAATAAAAATCAAAGCCTTTACCCCTCTCTCTCTCTCTCTCAAAAATGGCGACAACGCCTCATCTCCGCCGCCGAACACCGTTCTCTCTCCTCCGATATCTACCTGAACGCCTCATCGTCTCGATTCTTCTCCTGTAACTCGCATGACTCGGTGTTTAATCACGAGTTGAATGCGGAGATTCAGATTATTAAAGTGTTTTCATTCAATTTAGTTTGTTTTCTTCGATTTTTGAGTTTGTGATTGATTAGTTGATGTTCTGCTGTTAATTCAGATGATAAACAAGCTTTTTCATCCAAATTCTTGCATTTTTCATTTAATTGTGACTGATTAGTTGATGTTTGGTTGAACTTCAGATGATTAAGGATGCAATAACAACTTTGAAAGAGAGAAACGGCTCGAGTCAATACGCGATTCAGAAATTCATAGAGGAGAAGGAGAAGAAGCTTCCGTCAAGCTTCCATCTCCGGCGTCTACCAATGCAGGGGAGACCTCCCCGAGTCAGCCTGCTCCACCTGCATCCGCAACTCAGTGAGTCAACTCGGTTCCCTCTGTGTCAACTCGGTCGGAGTAATTACATTATTGTTGGATAGTTTTATGCAGATGATGTTTGAGAAGGTGTCGCAATTTGCGGAAGCTAAGGATCAACATAGGTCGGAATGTATGGAATCGAAGCTTCTTGGTGTTTACATTCTTTCGCTATTGTCACTTAGAGGTATGACCTTTTTGGTGTTATTAACATCAAAAAGGTGTTATTAACATCTTAACAAAAAAGTTGTAACTGTACTTGTGTTCTGCTGACCCGTTAAGCTAGTTATGATTTAGATCTTGTAGGATCTTTTTAAATTCCTCTTTCAACTTTTGGCTTTATGTATAAGTGATAGACGTGGTTTTCATCTTTTGGATAATATTTTTCGATTGATCCTGTGGGACGCATGCTTGGAATGTGTGCCTTATTGAATTCTGTTGATTAAATCTTCCTCTTTTCCTGCAAGCTTATGATGTAAATGTGATTCTTCTGTTACAGCTAAACGGATAAGATGGCAGATGCCCAAGCTGTTGTTTGCGACAATGGAACTGGATTGATCAAGGTATACTTAATCTTTTCTGTTAGAGATATGGTATGGAAAGTTGGAAGTTTGGATTATGTGGAGGACGTAATCATGTCATCTGTCTCTTTACATCAGAAGAATCGCAATTTCCGACATTTTCAGCGATATTAACATCGGTCACAACTGAGAATCAAATTAATTAATCATGTAATTTTCATATGGCTCATATCAGTGGCCTTGTTGCTGCAGAGGTATGACCTTTTTGGTGTTTACATTGCTGCTATTGCTGTTTTATTGTTGATTTGTCGTTGTCAAGATCAGATCCGGAATTCCATTCCCTGGTTCCAATCTGATCTATATTTTTTCCAAAATTTTATCAAGTATCTGGAATTATAGCTGGATTGGCATTTTCATAAATGTGATGCAGTTTTCCTGCATTTTGTGATCTTTGATGACATATTGCTGCCACTAGTATAGAAGTATGTGATTTGGTCAATATGTTGGTTGTTTATCATGGGATATGACTCGTATATACTCTACCATGTATTAAGCTGTTGAGATTCCATTTCTCCCCTCCATCTATTCATATCTTGAAGTTAACTTTAATGTCTTTTACCTTTGCATCTGAAGAGTACACTAGTCAGATAAATCGATGGCTATTAGTTCAGTGGTAGAACAATGTGTAATTTTGCACATAGACGTGGGTTCAACTCCCATATAGCCTGATCTTTTAAAACACCAGAATAACATCGGGGTAACACTGGAAGAGTAACAACACAAAAAAATCAAAGTAATAAAAAAAATCACAATAACACGTGGTAAAAAAAGAAAAAAAAAAATCAAAATAGTAAAAAAAAAAAATGACACCGAAATAACATCACAATAACACCAGAATAACAATACCACTAGAATAACAGCACAATAACACGTGGTAAAAAAAGAGTAAAAAAATCAAAGTCGTAAAATAAAATCAAAGTGACACCGGAATAACATCATAATAACAGTACAATAACAGCACAATAACACGTGGTAAAAAAAAAAAGAAAAAAAAATCAAAGTCGTAAAAAAAAATCAAAGTGACACCGGAATAACAACACAATAACAGCAGAATAACAGTAGAATAACAGCACAATAACACATGGTAAAAAAAATCAAAGTCGTAAAAAAAATCAAAGTGGCACCGGAATAACATCACAATAACAGCAAAATAACATGCGGTAAAAAAAGAGTAAAAAATCGAAGTAGTAAAAAAATCAAAGTTGTAAAAAAATCAAAGTAACACCGAAATAACATCACAATAACAGCAGAATAACAGTAGAATAACAGCACAATAACACGTGGTAAAAAAAAAAAGAAAAAAAATCAAAGTCGTAAAAAAATCAAAGTAACAGCAGAATAACATCACAATAACAGTGGAATAATAATAACAACACAATAACATGTGGTAAAAAAAAAGAGAAAAAAAAATCAAAGTAAAAAAAAAAGTACAATAACAGCATAATAACACGAGGTAAAAAAAATAAGAGTAAAAAAAATTCCAAGTAAAAAAAAATCTGGTACAAAAAGAAAAAGAAAAAAGGTAACATAATGAGAAAATTAGAGAAAAACATAAGAGAAAAAAAAAAATCAAAGTTGTAAAAAAAAAGCATAATAACACAGGGTAAAAAAAAGGAGATAAAAAAATTAAAGTAAAAAATAAAAGAGTAGCACTAGAAAAAAGAAAAAATAAGTAAATGACAATGATTTTATATGACAAGTAAAATTAGATCTTGACCACCCATCTCTAATATAATCTAATGGCTGAGATTCCCCCAACTCACAACTCACCATAAGAACCAAAATCACCAAATCCAATCTCTCTCTCTCGCTCTCTCTCTCTCTATATATATATATATATATATATATATATATATATATATATATATATATATATATATATATATATATATATATATATAGTAGGATCAAGTAAGTCCTCTCCATAAGTTTGAGTCCATAAGTCCTCATCCAAGCCATTGGATGAGGAAAATGGATGGCTGAGATTAGAACCAAAAAAAAGGGTTAATTAGCTAATCTAACACTCTATCTCTCTACTTTTATTAATTCAACCTAATTAACCACTAATTCAATATATATACTTTTTTCTCCCACCTACTTATCTCTCATCAACACAATTCCCTTTCTAATCTCTCTCAAAAACCTCCCTTTTTCAGAAACCAAGCAAATACAAACCCAAAAAAAATCATAAAATTATCCCTCCTTTCCTCACCAATCCAATCCAACCCACCGGCCACCCTTACCTACCCCCACGGCCACCACCACCCCTGCGGCCACCAACCACCCCACGCCATAAACACTACCCACCCCCACTGCCACCCATGCCCTTCTCGCCGCAAACATCCCTCTTTGCCCCCACCCGCCATACAACCCCGAGAACAACTCACCACCATGACCACCGACCGCTCCTTCCTCCCACGACCACCCGATCCCACGCCACCACCAATCACTCACCCGTCCACCACCACGCCCATATCTGCTCTCCTCTCAACCCCACGCCCAGATCTTCTCACCACCACTAAAACTACCATCACGCCTACCTTCTCCTCGCCATTTACGACCTCCCTCCTCCTCTCCTCCACCAACACAGCCACCTGCCCACCCACGACACACCACCGGTGTTCTTGCTTTTTTCATTTTTTTTAATCGTTTTTTTTCTTGTTTTTATTTTTGAGAAATTTAGTGGGTTTGATCGAAAATGAGTGAAGGGTGTGTGTTGGTAATGTATATAGTGGAAGACGGTTATGAAATCTTGAGGAATACTCCAATGCTTGGTTATTTATCATAGTCCATAGATTCTTTTTTCCTCTTCCTTCCCTCAACAAATTTTGTCTTTTTCTTATATTTGTAATAAAATTGTATTTTTATTTTATTGTGTTTTCAGTAAAATTTTTTATCAAAATTAAGGTTTGATAGGTGGTGGTTGTTGGTGATGTGAACATTATTTGCGCACATTTAGTCCCATAATTGAGCCTATTTTGCATACTATTATAGCATTTCATGACCATTTTATCCGTCAATTCCTTCCTATTTCGTTTTCCTATTGCATTGTGCATGTTTTGTAGGAAAGGAGATAATAAGGCGGAAATTCCCGTCTTTCGTGCATATTTGGAAGCTTATTGATGATATTAGATGGACTAGTATGAAGAGGAGGCAAGAATGATGACCAAGGATGTAGGAATAAAGTGTATATAGAAGGATCAAAGGGTTAAAAGTAAGAATGACGAGAGGGAAGGCATTACAAGAAAAAATTGCTCGAAACCCAAACCAAGAGTTGCTCCTTTGGCTTTGAAAATATGCTAGATGGAACGGCGTCGAAAAACAAGTGATCTAGGCTGTTGAATCACTCCAATAGGAGTCCGGATGAGAAAATGACGTCCGTTTTACAATCCGAGGTCAAACAAAGAAGCTGTCCGCCAATCCGCTCGTCCCGAGACCAATCCGCTAGGATTCCCTTACAGCAACTTTCGTGTTCTTCTTGTTCTATGAAGGATGCGCATATTTTTCAAAGTCCGGCAAAAAGGAGACCGGAGTCTCTCTTGAGACCGGCGATTCCCTACCCAACAATTAGCATTGTTAAATTACTATTTTACCCTTGTTTAACCTAATGATGCTCTACTATATATACCCCATTTGTAATAATCAAACAAGGAATTTTCATAAGATTAGAATCAAGTTTTCATTAGGTGAATTCAATCCTTCTTTAGATTAGATTAGGAGTAGATTAGAATAGATTATCATTTAATCTTTCCACAAATTACACATTAATCTTTCCTTAATTATTGTTCAAGTTTATTATTGAGTAATTCAAGTTTATTATTGGGTAATTAGAAGATTATTGGGTTTATTGGGAGATTGACAACCTTCCATCAATCATCAAGTTCTTCTATTATTCTTTGCATTATTATTTTGGAATCTCCATAGGTATAATTCTCTTAATCCTTGTTTTAATCATTGTTAATCTTTCTTACTTGTTCATCATGTTTGGCTTTGTTAGTATGATTGATGCGATCCCGCTAAGTGTTCACAAATTAAGATGTGGTCGTTGGGTCACGGTCGAATCAAAACACAATTTATAGCTTCACAAACAACTCTACAATTAGTAAAGAGGCAAGTAAAGGTCGGATCCCAAGGGACGGGTATTGAAATGAGATTTCTATTGCAACTAGCGATGTCTAAGGGGTGTCACAAATTGGGTTGATGTAGAAGGTCACTAAACTAAAATAGCAATGAAAATAAACAAGCAAGATGAATTAAAGGGGTGTAAACAATTGATTAAAGGCACTAGGGTGTCATGGGATCATAGGGGAATCATGGGATATGATCATACAAACATGTTCTCAAATTATAAGCAAGCAATTATTGTTGTGATGGATTGAGTTGGGTTATATCTTACAATCCTAGGAAAGTTTGGGTCCCGGAGCCGAATCAATTAGATTGTACAACACCTACAAGTCGACTTAATCTTCCCTACTCAATAACATGCATGGTCTAATGAGACTCGAGTTGGGTTATGTCTTACAAGTCTCATTGAAAAGATAGAAGATGATAGTAAATGCAAGGATTCATAGGCTTAGCATTTCATCAAATATAACATGTGCATGAGTTGAGATCAAAACAAGCAAGCAAATAAAACATGAATGCATATTAGATTAAGCATGAATCATTCCCCATGTTGGTTTCCCCTAATCACCCATTAACCCTAGCTAAGAGACTACTCACTCATTATCATGTTGATCATGCTAGCAAGGTTGTCAATCATACCAACAATATGAAACATGATGAATAAATGAAAGTAATTAACAATAATTAAAAAGGGATTAAGAGATTATACCTACTAATGATTCCAATAATAAAGCAAAGATAAAAGAAGTACTTGAATGCTTGATTGAGAGGTTGTCAATCTCCCAATAATAACCCAAATAATCTTCAATTACCCAAAATAAAGGATGAACAAAAGAGAGATTAAAGAACTAAAACTTGGATTAAAACTTGATTAATACTTGATTACAATATTAAAGAGAGATTTGATTGATATTAACTACACTAATTATTGATAAGAAGAACATGCTCCTCTAATTAGACTAATGGGGTATTTATAGTGGAAATTAGGGAGGATGCATTAGGGTTAACTAAGGGCTAAACTAGTAATTACACTTTTTAGATTGAGCAAGGAGGAGCCGGTATTTTCCGAGAGAAGGGCTTCTTTCTTCGTAGCTTGGAGAAGCTAATCCGTGCTGTGTTGGAATCCGGGCGGAATAGGGTCGGGACGGGCGGATTCTGGCGTTGGAATCCGAGCGGATTCAGGGGAATCCGGTCGGATCGTGGAGGTGGAATCCGAGCGGATTAAGGCAAATCCGCTCGGATTGTGCTGCTGCGGGACGGACGGATTGGTGACAATCCGCTCGGATTGTCAGTCAGCAACAAATCTTCTTCTTTTCTTCCCTTTTCTTCATAAATTCCTTGGGGATTTCCTTGGGGACTCAAGGATCCTTTCTCAACTTTGCTCTTCTACTATAATATGTACAAAGGCCTTCTAATCTTGTCTCTCCTTGATGCTTGGTCATTGAATTCGATCAATTTAGTCTCGTTTTGCCATGAAAATGCAAGATTCTTACTCCTTTCCTACCAAGGGATCAAAATCTCAAAGAATATGCAAAACAAAGAACTAAAGATAAGAAATGACCCAAATAGGCACTAAAAAGCATGGGAACAAGGCTAATTCGGGGGCTAAATATGCGCCAATTATGGTCACATCAAATATCCCCAAACCGAACCTTTGCTCGTCCCGAGTAAAGAGGTGACAAAGACTAGGACCAATACTAACCTATCCTAATAATATAGCCGATATGAGATAATTAGCGGGTCTCACTCCGCCCCTTCAACTCACAACAAGACAACCATGAGGTAGGATGCCTTCTTGCAAGGCAAGGTAGGTCTTGCCAAAATGGCGACACATCCAAACATTAAGCACATAAAATCACATAAAGGATGCATCTACAAAAAGAATAGCCACTCCCTCATCAAGTGGCGGAGGCACTAAAGAGGAACAAATTTAAGAGCATGTAATCCTTTACAAATACTAGTTCAACAAATTACTAAGTCTAAGAGGATGGCACTAAATCACCTCCAAACGGTGTTAAACTAGAATACTTTCGTCCTCAATTTCCAAATGCTTTCGTCAAGAGCGATCGGATGGTGGTGGAATTATGATCCCTATGATGCTAGTAGCATATGACATGACAAGTCTCGAATTCTCTACAAAAGTAAAGGTCATGGATCGTCCCAAACTCGACCAAGTGGTTTGACAAAAGGCTTTTTGGGAATGAAATGCTCAAATCTTTATTCACAACGGGTGGATATGACTAGTATTCAAAATTGTCCTCATTTCACTTTCACATTTCAAAAATTTAAAATGGGGTTTGTCCCTCCCGGGCTAGTGTCCTTTGCTTTCGTCAATCGCTTATTAGGCAACCGGTTAATCTCTAGACAATAGCTTTTCGGGGTGATAGTCACTCTATCTCTGGGCGGCCGAATTCACAACCGTATGGGGGCCCAATTCAATGGATCCCGCACCAAAGCACATCGAAGTGGTACGCCTCCATCAAAATAACTTAAATTTCTCAACAATTCATAACATTTGAGGTTTCCTTGGCATTACATTACTTCCACATGACAAAATTTCTTTGAAATGAGCACTTCAAGCTTATTGATAGAAAATATTTTTGGGTTGCCTTACCACAAGGTCAAACAAGGTCACCTAGACAAGTTGACCAAGTCCACATCGCATCACGGGGTTGGATAGGTGACTCACATGCAAACCCTTGACTAGACCTTGGGTCATGGGTCAAAAGACACTAGTATGACACTATCTAGGGTGTTTTACAACCATTCTAGTAGGCAAAGTCTTAAGTTGAACAAGTATTTGTAATGGCTTAGTTGCTCTTGTCAAAGTTCCTAAATAGGCATTTTTCAAAACATTTCTAACATGCAACTACATGCCATGATGCAACTAATATAAACATCCTAATGCAAGTGATTCTATCAACTAATATGTCATATAAACTAAATGCAAGTCCTAAGTTCACATTGTTATACCGCATCAATCAAAATAAAGCCACATAGTCATTAACATAAAGAGGAAAAAGGAGATTGGAAAGATCATACCATGCGGTCTTCAATATCCTCATGTCTCGGATGTGGCGTAGTCAATCAATGTGAACAAGGATAGAACAAACACAATATATACAAGATAATATATACAAGATTACGAAAGGAAATAAACATGTTTTGGGTTTTCAATTTTCAAATTTTTATGATTTTTGAGATTTTTCAATTTTTTTGGGTTTTTTGAATAAGAGTTAAATGTTAGAATTCCCATCCCCACACTAATATGGGCATTGTCCTCAATGGCCAAAATGATGGAAATTATGCAAAGATGATGCATGATTTCTATACTAAATGCAATCTACACTAAGCTACACTACATGATGCATGGTTTTTGTTATGACGGAGAGGATAATTTAGATTACCTCCCGTTGTGTATGCATTAACTTCCCCAAACCGAGCGAGACACTATTGCTAATGTCCAAGGATGGGTGTAGTTCATGCACACACTATGCTATGCATGAAACTAATTTGTCATTTTGGATTTTGAAAATGGGAACAATAAAATGAGAACACCTCAATGGTACCGAGGTGTGAGTCCTCTAATGGTGCTAGGACTACTCCAACAATGATCAAAATTATATAAAATACAGAGAGAGAAATAGACAAACCATGAGAGGGTAGGAGCCTCCAAGGCTTGCTAATCTTCCATCATGCTATCACCATCACTTCCATCATTAGAAGTGGCCACATTGCCACTTCCCTTGTCATTTTTTTCTTCACTTTCTTCCTCATCATCATCTTCACCATCCTTTTCTTCTTCACTTGCTTCTTCCTCAATATTATCATCAACTTCTTCATCATTTCCAACAACCTCATTGTCACCCAAAACGACCCTAGATGCACCCGGAAATAGGACTTCTCTATCCGCCCAACTAGGCAAAGGACAAGATGGATCAAGTAGTCCTTGCCTAGCTAAGTGTAGGAGGGGTGGATATTGAGCCAAGTAGGCATTTTTCTGATCTTCAAAGGCTTGCTTGTGCATTGCTTGCATGAGAAGAGTCACATAGTCTTTCCCAACTTCAACTCCTTCCGGCTTGAACTCTTCATACTTAAAGGGGTAAGGTGGTATGACAATGGAAGAGGAGGGCATTTCAAGATCACCCTTTTGTTGTTGAATGATATACTCGGCCTCTTTGGAAAGGGGAAGTAGATAATTGGTCCGGTGGACGCTTAGACGACAAATCTTTGAAGGCAAGGTGAACGATCTAGCTTCACTAGTGAGCCATCCATACTTAGTGTCAAGGGGGTTATGGGCAACCCACTTGAACTTGTGAATCATAGTATGCATATCAACAAGATGGCCACCCTCCTTTGCTTTGTACTTGTTATCCTTATTGAAGTTAGGATCAAAGTGCTTAGCTAGGAGTGTGACTAGGCCGCCATTGACAATAACGGTCGTGCCCTTCTTCCCACAATCAATGTTGAGCCATCTATCTATCAAGAGCCTCAAAGAATTGTAAGGCTTGGTGTGTACTCTTCCGATATTCAAAGCCGATTCAAGGAGAATAAAATCAAGTCTTGTGAAATGATTGGTATCTTTCCTAGCAATTATGGTGTTACTCACGACCTTGTGTCATACTCTTATGCCCGGATGGTGGAACAAAAGAGCACGACTCGCATGAAAATCCTCAAATTTCTTCCCGGAGATTGCCTCCCAAAGAGGTTCGGGGTCATACTTTCCATAACTCTTAAAATAACTTGGTTCATCACTAAGACCCAAAATTTCACTCAATTCCCTAAAGGTAATGCGTCTACTAACATTAGCTAGACGAAACTCTAGATTCTCCCTATTCTCAACTTTGGTGACTTTCAAAGAACTTAAAAATTCCAAGGTAAGGGAGGGGTATATCAATTCCCTTGTTTCAAACAATTTCTTCAACCCCATGGCATTGAAAAAGGCTCTAGTTTGCTCAAGAACACCCAATTTTTCTAAGGTATCTTCACATATGAATTTGGTGGATTGTAATGACTTCATAGCAAACTTGACAAAGGTATTTCTATGGGTATCGGAAATAAAAGTTACCTCCGGATAATGCAAAAGTTGATCAATTACCGGAGTAGAAGGTGTTATTGCTCCCATAGAAGGTTGTTGTTGTTGTTGCACTTCCAAGTTTGGTGTTGCTACCACCATAGCCAATGCTTTCTTTGTTTGAAGAGCCTTTTGCCTTTGTGAGAGTGCCTTAGCCTTTGGTGCCTTTGTTGCTTTTGTTGCTCCCTTAGTCCTTGCCATTGATGAACTAACCAAGAAAAGAATGAAAAATCTTCAATTTGTAGTATGCCCAAATCGATTTGAAGGTGAAAGGCTTTGCCTTTATGAAATCAAAAATCGACTCAAAGGTTGAAGATTTTGTGCTTGGTTTTGATTTTTGTTGAAGAAGGAGTGATTGATTTGTTGTTAGAAGGATGGTTTGATTTGTTTTTGGTGAATGTTGTTGAGGGTTTTTGTTTTTGTGATGGAGAGGATGAGGGTTTTGATGTTGTGGGTAGTGTTTATGAATGAATGAATGAATGAATGAAGGTGGGAGGGGTTTTAAAGAGACCGAAATTTTCGAATCTGCAGGGAAATCCGTGCGGATTTCGCCCAATCCGTGCGGATTCTCGCTCTTTCGGGCTTTACAAAACTCGCCTAAAGACGGGCGGATTGGTGACAATCCGCTCGGATTTGATGAACACGGGACGGGCGGATTTGCTTAAAGACGGACGGATTTCAGTCCAGAAAATTTTGCTTGTTTTCCTCAGCTGCAAAGACGGACGTCTTTCTTTCAAGACGGGCGGATTCTACAAGACGGGCGGATTGCTTCTCAGGACGCCCGGATTCGATTCTGATCAAGAAATTTTCAAAAAAATTCAGCTCGATTCGGGACGGGCGTCTTTTTCCGCAAAGACGCTCGGACATCAAGACGGGCGGATTCTCAGGAATCCGCTCGGATTCTTCCCCTGTGTACACGGATTCAGTTCCATCCGTGCACAATGCATTTCCCATACCATTCTTCCATTCTTTCCTCAAGTCTTGTGTTCATCATTGTGGGGGCACTACTAAGGCATGGATAGCCTAGGCAATTGCCATCCCCACACTAAGCTAAAAGCACTACACATTAATTGAAATTGTTAGTCCCTCCCTCACTTCTCTCAAACATGACAATTATTTTGATCAAAGTAAATAAAAATCCAAAGATGACAAAAAATGCAATACAAGAATTGAAATGTAAGTTAGGGAGTTAGAAATATTTACAAGTGGTGGTTTAGGGAGGACTCCACCAAACTCTCATTCTTGATGAGATGTCAAGGGGGCATGTCCAAGGTGTTTTTGATGTTGCTCAACACCTTGAAAAAGTAATCGAAGGCTTGTTCATTATCATGGTAGAGGTTCTCAATAGACCGTGGCCCTTGTTGTTGGTCTTGATCGATGGCATTACCAATGTAGGGATTAAAAATCCCTTCAAATTCGTCGTCCCAAAGACCACAAACTTCATTAAGTTGATCATTGAAAATCTCTTGCTTAGATGGAGACAACTCTCCCAATTTCTTCTCTTGGCCAATGACGCCATTCTCTTCTTCCTTGGTTGATTTTGATGAGCTTTGCAAGCTCTCCTTGTCACAATTCACTTTCTCTTTGAATGGAGCATCTTCAATTTTCTTCTTCCATTGGAGTTCCGATTTCTTCCTCTCATCCTTTCGGCTATAATGATCAATTATAAAATATGGTTCATGCAAACGAGGAGCTCTCATAGTCTTGTCAAGATTAAAAGTTATGCTTTCATCTCCCACTTCTAGAGTGAGCTCACCATGTTTCACATCAATCACCGCACCCGCGGTGTGTAGGAAAGGTCTTCCTAGGATGATTGGAATGTTGGAATCTTCCTCCATATCAACAATGACAAAGTCCACCGGGATGAAAAACTTCCCAATTCGCACGGGGACATCTTCCCATATCCCTAATGGTGTCTTCGTCGATCTATCGGCCATTTGGAGTGTGATGTTGGTGCATTTAAGCTCTCCCATCCCCAACCTTTTACTCACCGAGTACGGCATGACACTCACACTAGCCCCTAGATCACATAAGGCTTTGTTGATCGTCGTGTCGCCAATGGTACACGGTATTGAGAAGCTTCCCGGATCCTTTAACTTTGGAGGTGAACTCCCTTGAAGTATTGCGCTACTCACCTTAGTGAAGGCGATAGTCTCAAGCTTCCGGATCGACTTCTTCTTTATGAGGATATCTTTCATGTATTTCGCATAGGCCGACACGTGATTGATTAATTCCGTGAAAGGAATTGAGACTTCCAAATTCTTCACAATTTCCATGAATTTTCCAAGTTGATCATCAAATTTGGGCTTGGCTTGACGACTTGGAAAAGGGAGTCTAATCACAATGGGCTCCTTCTCCTTGGCCTTGTCTTCATTTTTCTTTGAACTTTCTTCTTTTGACGATTCTCCATCTTTGGAGTTTTGCACAATTTCTTCCTTTTCACTAGCTTCCACAACTTCATCCTCAACTTGCTTCTTGGGTGCTTCATACCTTGTACCACTTCTCAAGTGAATGGCACTAACCGTTTCATGTCTAGGGGGATTACTTTGAGGTGGTAATTGCCCCTTTTGTCTTTGTGAGCTTAAAGATGCTAGTTGAGTCAATTGTGTTTCCAACATCTTGGTGTGAGCTAGAATGTTGTTGATGGTGGTTTCCTTTGCTTGGCTATCTTTTTGCAATTGAGTGAAAAATTCTTGTTGATTCTTTTGCATTTGGAGGACCGCTTTTTGGACATCAAAACCTTGGTCATTTTGGTGATTGTATGGATTTTGATTTTGGTAACCTTGGTTTTGATTGTAAAAGGGTATTTGATTTTGGTTTCTCATGGGTGGTGGAGTGTATGTTGTTTGAGGGTTTTGAACATTTTGGCTTTTGTATGAGAGATTTGGATGGAATTTGGTGTTTTCATTGTAAAAGTTGGAATAAGGGGTACCACTCTTGTATGCTTGGAAAGCATTCACTTGTTCATTTGTTCCCCTACATTCACCTTGGTCATGTCCCAAAGTTCCACAATTCTCACATATTCCACTTGGGATTGATGAGGATGCCGTCATGGCATTAACATGATGCTTTGAAGATTTTGAGTTTTCCTCAAGTCTAGCCATAGCTTGTTCAAACTTCAAGTTGATTGTGTCAATGTGAGCACTAAGTTGAGCACCCAATTGAGTAACGGAGTCCACTTCATGCTTTCCTCCTCTAGTAGCCTTGCGAGGTCTACTATATTGTGAGTTATGGACCGCCATTTCCTCAATCTTGTTCCATGTTTGATTGTCATCAACTTCGGTGAACATTCTATTTGATCCCATATTGAGAATGTTCCTAGAATCTTCATATAAACCATTCCAAAATTGTTGTACCAAAAACCATTCGCTAAGTCCATGGTGAGGACATGAGCGACAAATTCCCTTGAACCGCTCCCAAGATTCATACAAAGACTCTTCATCCCTTTGCTTAAAACCCGTAATTTGAGCTCTTAGCATGTTAGTCTTTTCCGGTGGGTAGAATTTTTTGTAGAAAGCTAGAGCCAACTTCTTCCAAGAATCTATTCCAAGGGTGGCCTTATCAAGGCCCTTCAACCATTGCTTTGCGGTGCCGATTAAGGAAAAAGGAAATAAGACTCATCTAATTTGGTCTTGAGTCACGCCCGTTTGAGAGATAACATCACAATAGTCGCAAAAGGTTTCCATATGAGAATGAGGGTCCTCACTAGGCATCCCCCCAAATTGGCTCCTCTCAACTAACTGGATGAAGGCGGACTTGGCAATAAAATTTCCGGTTAGATGTTGCGGTGTAGGAGTACCATTTGGTAGATTCTCCTCGGTGGGTACGGAGTGTGACGAGAATTTAGGCATTGTAGGTGGATTTTGTGGGGTATTGTGTAATGGGTTTTCTTTTCCTTCTATTGCGAAAGGATTGACAAACTCACTAGTGGGTTGAACAACTTCACTAATACCTCTTAAATTCCTCCTAACAAGTCTCCTATTGTTCGTCAAGGTTCTTTCGATTTCACGGTCAAAAGGTAACAAATCACCTTGTAACCTTCTAGACATGCAAAATATCAAACAACTCAAAAACAATTAGAACAAACCTTGAGGAGTTTTACTTCCTCAAGGCGAAGAAAGACACAACTAATAACAATAAAAAGAAATCTAAATCAAACAAACACCGTCCCCGGCAACGGCGCCATTTTTGATGCGATCCCGCTAAGTGTTCACAAATTAAAATATGGTCGTTGGGTCACGGTCGAATCAAAACACAATTTATAGCTTCACAAACAACTCTACAATTAGTAAAGAGGCAAGTAAAGGTCGGATCTCAAGGGACGGGTATTGAAATGAGATTTCTATTGCAACTAGCGGTGTCTAAGGGGTGTCACAAATTGGGTTGATGTAGAAGGTCACTAAACTAAAATAGCAATGAAAATAAACAAGCAAGATGAATTAAAGGGGTGTAAACAATTGATTAAAGGCACTAGGGTGTCATGGGATCATAGGGGAATCATGGGATATGATCATACAAACATGTTCTCAAATTATAAGCAAGCAATTATTGTTGTGATGGATTGAGTTGGGTTACATCTTACAATCCTAGGAAAGTTTGGGTCCCGGAGCCGAATCGATTAGATTGTACAACACCTACAAGTCGACTTAATCTTCCCTACTCAACAACATGCATGGTCTAATGAGACTCAAGTTGGGTTATGTCTTACAAGTCTCATTGAAAAGATAGAAGATGATAGTAAATGCAAGGATTCATAGGCTTAGCATTTCATCAAATATAACATGTGCATGAGTTGAGATCAAAACAAGCAAGCAAATAAAACATGAAAGCATATTAGATTAAGCATGAATCATTCCCCATGTTGGTTTCCCCTAATCACCCATTAACCCTAGCTAAGAGACTACTCACTCATTATCATGTTGATCATGCTAGCAAGGTTGTCAATCATACCAACAATATGAAACATGATGAATAAATGAAAGTAATTAACAATAATTAAAAAGGGATTAAGAGATTATACCTACTAATGATTCCAATAATAAAGCAAAGATAAAAGAAGTACTTGAATGCTTGATTGAGAGGTTGTCAATCTCCCAATAATAACCCAAATAATCTTCAATTACCCAAAATAAAGGATGAACAAAAGAGAGATTAAAGAACTAAAACTTGGATTAAAACTTGATTAATACTTGATTACAATATTAAAGAGAGATTTGATTGATATTAACTACACTAATTATTGATAAGAAGAACATGCTCCTCTAATTAGACTAATGAGGTATTTATAGTGGAAATTAGGGAGGATGCATTAGGGTTAACTAAGGGCTAAACTAGTAATTACACTTTTTAGATTGAGCAAGGAGGAGCCGGTATTTTCCGAGAGAAGGGCTTCTTTCTTCGTAGCTTGGAGAAGACAATCCGTGCTGTGCTGGAATCTGGGCGGAATAGGGTCGGGACGGGCGGATTCTGGCGTTGGAATCCGAGCGGATTCAGGGGAATCCGGTCGGAATGTGGAGGTGGAATCCGAGCGGATTAAGGCAAATCCGCTCGGATTGTGCTGCTGCGGGACGGACGGATTGGTGACAATCCGCTCGGATTGTCAGTCAGCAACAAATCTTCTTCTTTTCTTCCCTTTTCTTCATAAATTCCTTGGGGATTTCCTTGGGGACTCAAGGATCCTTTCTCAACTTTGCTCTTCTACTATAATATGTACAAAGGCCTTCTAATCTTGTCTCTCCTTGATGCTTGGTCATTGAATTCGATCAATTTAGTCTCGTTTTGCCATGAAAATGCAAGATTCTTACTCCTTTCCTACCAAGGGATCAAAATCTCAAAGAATATGCAAAACAAAGAACTAAAGATAAGAAATGACCCAAATAGGCACTAAAAAACATGGGAACAAGGCTAATTCGGGGGCTAAATATGCGCCAATTATGGTCACATCAATGATTGACAACCTTATTAACATGTTAAACTTGATCATGAGTGAGTAGTTACTTAGCAGGGATTAATGGGTAATTAGGGGAAATAAACATGGGGAATGATTCATGCTTAATCTAATATGCTTCCATAATTAATTTGCTTGCTTGTTGTGATTTCAACTTATGCACATGTTATGTTTGATGAAATGCTAAGCCTATGAATTCTTGCATTTACAACCATCACTTATCTTTTCAATGAGACTTGTAAGACATAAACCAACTCGAGTCTCATTAGACCATGCATATAGTTGGATAGGGAGGATTAAGTCGACTTGTAGGTGTTGTACAATCTAATCGATTCGGCTCCGGGACCCAAACCTTCCTAGGATTGTAAGATATAAACCAACTCAATCCATCACAACAATAATTGCTTGCATCTAGTAGGAAATATGTTTATATGATCAACTCCCATGAATCCCTTATGAACCCATGATATCCTAGCACTTTTAATCAATTGTTTACATCTTTCCTTTTGTTGCTTGTTTATTGCTTTTATTAGATTAGAATCATCAACCCATTATAATTGTGACAACCCCAAGCACAACCATAATTAGATTGAATAATTTGAGCAACCACCGTCCCATGGATCGACCTCGACTTACCACTAACTAGTTGTATGTTGAGTATTATAAATGTGTTTGATTGGATGTGACCCGACGACATCACCCATCAAAATGGCGCCGTTGCCGGGGATGGTGCTATGTGATTAAGTTCTTACTTGTTTGTCTATTTTGATTTTTCTTTCTCCTTGAGGAACTTGTTCCTCAAGGATTGTTCTTACCGTTTTTGTGTAGTTTCCATGCTTGTAGTTGTTTCCTTGTCTTAGCTATGATGGCTCAAGACTTGACACATGGAGTTATACGGTCGTTATGTACCAAAAATAAATACCTAAATACAACTAACAGAAGCTAGCAGCAAGTAGGGTCGATCTCCACAGGGAGGCTAAGTTGCTATCTATCTGTTTAATTCGGTCTGTCAGGGTGTCACAGGAATGGGGGTTTTGAATTGATTGTGAACTAACTAGAGACTAAAGCGAGGGAAATGAATAATAGAATTAACACTAAGAGAAGGGAAGTATGCTAAGAGTCGGTCCACCGTGGCAGCTATCAGATCTTATACTATCGGGAATACTAAGGCGATTAGACTATTGATAAGAAGAGCTATGGTCGTCACCTTTCGGTCCTTAAACCGCCCTAGAGCGTAAAAAATGACTTAACTTTCGCCCTCACTGCAATACCCTATTGTAATTAAGCAAGCCTTCCCTTCCAATCTTTCGATCTAGGTCGGGGTTAACTAAATTTATGGTCTCCTGCATGCATTCATTCGACCGGATAACAATTAAATTGCCTAATACAATTCCTATCGCAAGACTAATCTATATAAGTCAATTAAAACATCGCTACCACGGCTTCCCTAATCCTAACATACTACGGGGAATTAGCTACTCATAATAAAATAAGCAATGACAATAATTAAAGAAGAAATAAGCATTAAAAGAGAATAAGGGAAGGAATTACTGAAATAAGTGATCCGGAAATGAGCAAGAATAAAAGTAACAGTGTATAAAGAAGGGAAAAGAGTAACGTGCAGTCCTCCCGGATAAAAAGCATACATAAACTGACGACCTCACTCCTATTTATAAGAAATTAGGAGTTTAATTAAACCTAATGACGGAAAATAACTAAAAAGCCCAGCCCGTCAGCAAAATCCACTCGATCGAGTAACTAAATCACTCGATCGAGCAAAGGTATAAAAGGAACTGGTCGATCGAAAGGAAAAATAGTCGATCGAGTACTTATTCATCCTAAAACCACTCGATCGAGAAGAAGTGGCTCTCGATCGAGCAAATGGGCTCTCGATCGAATAGAAATAGTTCTCGATCGAGCACTTCTCAGCGCGTAATTCCTGCTTCGCGCACTGAACTTCAAACGGCTGCCATTCCTTCGTTACTTGGACAAATAGGGCGTGGTTGGTGGCGTTGGAAAGCTAAGAGGATAAGCTTTCACCTCCAACTGGAATAACCTTAATAACTGTTGTAGAACTCGAGATATGGCTCTTACAAGCAGGAACTAGCAAATTGAAGCACTCTCTTGGCTCGCCTAACTTCCTTACTCCAATGCGCATCTCAAAATAGTACTTTCCAAGCTCCGACTCAACTCATCTCCTAAATGCATGCTAAATGGACGGTAAAAGGCTTGATCTCACTACTTTATGGTTCATTCCTGCAAATAAGACAAAATACACCAAAGTAGCATATTCGGGGCATTTCGTAGCATAAAACCACGATCAAAGCATAAAGATACGCGCATAAATTAGGCTAAAAGGACTATATAAAATGCACGTATCAAATCTCCCCAAACCAAACCTTTACTCGTCCCCGAGTAAACTAAAATGCAACTAATGGAACGGAAAAAGATAACTCAGAGCCAGCTACAAATGCCCACTTAAGCCAATTTAATGCAAGCAAACTAACACTTATAACAGACAGTCAAATGCAAACGAGTTGTAAGATGTTTATAATAAAGCTGAACCGTCGACCTTGCAATACCTTTGATAATGGACTCTCACGGGTCACTCTTTCTCTCATGAAGCAAAGGGTGAACATATATATGTAAGAGAGAAAGAAAAATAGTCGCTCACCTAGACTACGACCCACATAAACATGCATGCAACTAATATGATAGACAATTCTAACTACCATACATACATTCCAACCAAACAAGGTCCGTCACAACCGAGGGCTTACAAAAATATGGTAAAGTGAGGCAATGGGTAAGAAAAGGCAAAACAATTATGGGAATGTGGAGGTATAGGTGATCAAGCTAGTACCTAAACAGAACCATATATCAACATCCATTTCCAACTCAATTATGAAATAAACACATGCCCTTACTTGGCATAAAATCTCACCAAACCAAACCAGAAAAACTCCTCAAATGATATAAGATAGAACATAGGAGCAGAAACCGTCAACAAACAACATCTTTTTTTTTCTTTTTCTTCAAATTTTTTCTTTTTTTTTTCTTTTTTTCGGTTTCTTTTTCTTTTCTTCGAATTTTTTTCTTTTTTTTTTTCTTCTTTTTCACGTCTTTTTTCATCATCCTCCTTTCCTTCATAGATTACCAACTACGAATCAACAGAATATGCGCCAAAATTTGATGCAATAGAGAATATACCGCAAAACAATCTAAACTAGCTTGACAAGGCAGGCTAAATTTGGATGTAGCTAAGGGGCAACTGGCAAATTTGGCTAATGTGGAGTTAAATGGGTAAAAATGAAAGAAAGGGAAAATGTAAGCACCTCCCTGCATGTGACACCAACCACTATCCCGAATGTATGACGGCAAAAAGCAATTGAATTTCATATACGTGCAAATTGATGAACATGTTATGCAAGGAGTAACTACTCACAATCCTACATGAAATCGGTCATAAATGACACCTGACTTATAAGGCTCTAAATCTTAGAAATTATAAGTAGGTTGCCAAAAATTCAGGTCAAGTCTATTCGTTGACTAAATTAAACATTAACTCGTAGATATGCAAAGAGACAAAGCTAATAAGATAATTAATTCAATGCAAGGCCTAAGCAAAAAGACAAACGCAGTGCAATTTCATCATTGAAATCTACCGTTCCGACTCAACCTATATGCTAAAATAAACGTGAATTTTTTTGAATTTTAACAATTTTTTCAATTTTTATGGAATTTTTTGAATTTTTATGAAATAAATAACAATGCAAACAGAAAATTAAATGTGATAACTGAAATGCAAATAAAAAAAATATGCAGACACAGATATGGATGCATAACCTCGCCAAACCAAACCGTACAATGCCCCCATTGTACCAAAACATGGAATGGAAACGCAAACTAAAAGAAGAAGAGAGAGTAAATGCGGAAAAACTCACAAAATGCGCGAATAAGGGGACCTCCCCAAACCGACCATGAACATGGGAGGTTGCTAAAGGCCCGGAAAACCGTCTCAGGAAGCTAATCCAAGTCAAAAACACTCGATATCCGTCCAACATTGGTCGATCGAGTGAGTGGGCATCCAAGAAAGACTCAATCGAAAAGAAACTAGGTCGATCGAGTGGTTTCTTACTTGCAGTACTCGATCGAGTAGATATTTGCTCGATCGAGAGGATTTGGCAGCACAAGTGCTCGATCGAATACAAAAAGTACTTGATCGAGTGATCCGCAGCGTATTCCTGCATAATGCAATGAAAAACGGCCCGCAACTGACAAAAACAAGCATACTGAGATAGTCTATGGTATAAAACCATTTATTACAACTTAAATGAAATAAAATGCAGAATAAAATTGCCGGGTTGCCTCCCGGTTAGCGCTAACTTGATCAGTCCCAGCTCGACCTTCTTTTTCTTCGAGCCACTCAAACTAATCACAATCAAAAACATTCTCAAAGCGCAGAACAACTTTGTCAAATAGCTGCGCATGTGCTACACAACAGCATAAGTAGCACCAAAGTGGAATCAAGAAATAGGAAATAAAAATGTTTAACCATTTAAGTCTAACAAATTTCCTATGAGCGCTCCTAAATTTATCCACAAAATAAAGGAGCGCGGGAGCAATTGTCAATATATAGGGGTCCCGATTTGATTAGCAAACTTGAAATGATAAGGACGGTGAAAATTCGTTAAATTATGCGTCCACATATGAGAGGGTGTAGCATTAAAAGAAGGGGCACAAATTAAACGAGGCAATATACTGTTAAAACAAACAATAATGAAATTATCGCTTACTACCTCGGGTTGGTCGCTCTCAACGACGGAATCACTGACAAAGGAATGGATTACCTCATCCGTGCTAGGAGCAATTACCGTCTCAGCCGCTTCTTCATCAACCTCCTCAGTGGAATCCATCCCGTAGATCGCAGATTCAAGTGTATCCGACATTTGTGAATAAGGGAGGTTCACCGTAACCTTCATCATCGTCAAACTCGTCATCCAATATGAACCCAAGTGACGAATTAAAGCTCCCAATGGCCAATTCGATCGATCGAGCAGAATAATCACTCGATCGACCACTTTCCCCCCGCATCTCACTCGATCGAGTAACAAAATCACTCGATCGAGAACTATCCTCCTGCATGTCACTCGATCGAGAAGAGATATTACTCGATCGAGGACTTTCTTCTGTCTGCGCTGATATCCTCGCATATACTCCGGAAATACGATAGAAATTCGTCATCCGAAATATAGAAATCATCTTTGACATTAGGCGCAGCGGGTTCTTCATGGGAAAAACAGCTCTTGGTCAAGTACACCTCTTCTGGTTGCCGATTATCCAACCCACATTAACCGAGCAATTTCAGATTTGCTGACTTAGTAACTTGAGCACCCATATATCTATCATATTCTAGAATTAAGGATTTCAGCTCTGCGATTTCTTTTTTCTGTATATCATGAGGATCTTGTTGCGGTGGCCATTGATGGGGTGGATGTGGCGGCACAACTACAGCTGCATTGTGCTCAAGAAGACCACATCCCCAAGATTTCTTCCTTTCCCAACTAGCGGGTTTTTCAGCTTGGGCTTCAAACCGAGCAATTAGTCGGGAGACAGATGTCATCTTGGCAAGAGGGATCGAAGGTACTCAAGCCTTCCCTTCGATAATCTCCCTCAAAGAGCTGTCTAATAAACCTGTGAGCCTATCAAAACAAAGACTAATGAAAAAGATAAGAACAGACCTCAAGGTACTTAGTCTTCCCTTGAGGCGAAAGGACAAACAAAATAAAACAGATAAAAAGCGTCGCCTCCCGCAAGAACGGCGCCAAAATTTAATACGGTCGTTATGTACCAAAAATAAATACCTAAATACAACTAACGAAGCTAGCGGCAAGTAGGGTCGATCTCCACGGGAGGCTAAGTTGCTATCTATCCTGTTTAATTCGGTCTGTCAGGGTGTCACAGGAAGTGGGGTTTTGAATTGATTGTGAACTAACTAGAGACTAAAGCGAGGGAAATGAATAATAGAATTAACACTAAGAGAAGGGAAGTATGCTAAGAGTCGGTCCACCGTGGCAGCTATCAGATCTTATACTATCGGGAATACTAAGGCGATTAGACTATTGATAAGAAGAGCTATGGTCGTCACCTTTCGGTCCTTAAACCGCCCTAGAGCGTAAACAGCTTAACTTTCGCCCTCACTGCAATACCCTATTGTAATTAAGCAAGCCTTCCCTTCCAATCTTTCGATCTAGGTCGGGGTTAACTAAATTTATGGTCTCCTGCATGCATTCATTCGACCGGATAACAATTAAATTGCCTAATACAATTCCTATCGCAAGACTAATCTATATAAGTCAATTAAAACATCGCTACCACGGCTTCCCTAATCCTAACATACTACGGGGAATTAGCTACTCATAATAAAATAAGCAATGACAATAATTAAAGAAGAAATAAGCATTAAAAGAGAATAAGGGAAGGAATTACTGAATTAAGTGATCCGGAAATGAGCAAGAATAAAAGTAACAATGTATAAAGAAGGGAAAAGAGTAACGTGCAGTCCTCCCGGATAAAAAGCATACATAAACTGACGACCTCACTCCTATTTATAAGAAATTAGGAGTTTAATTAAACCTAATGACGGAAAATAACTAAAAAGCCCAGCCCGTCAGCAAAATCCACTCGATCGAGTAACTAAATCACTCGATCGAGCAAAGGTATAAAAGGAACTGGTCGATCGAAAGGAAAAATAGTCGATCGAGTACTTATTCATCCTAAAACCACTCGATCGAGAAGAAGTGGCTCTCGATCGAGCAAATGGGCTCTCGATCGAATAGAAATAGTTCTCGATCGAGCACTTCTCGACGCGTAATTCTCCGCTTCGCGACTGAACTTCAAACGGCTGCCATTCCTTCGTTACTTGGACAAATAGGGCGTGGTTGGTGGCGTTGGAAAGCTAAGAGGATAAGCTTTCACCTCCAACTGGAATAACCTTAATAACTGTTGTAGAACTTGAGATATGGCTCTTACAAGAAGGAACTAGCAAATTGAAGCACTCTCTTGGCTCGCCTAACTTCCTTACTCCAATGCGCATCTCAAAATAGTACTTTCCAAGCTCCGACTCAACTCATCTCCTAAATGCATGCTAAATGGACGGTAAAAGGCTTGATCTCACTACTTTATGGTTCATTCCTGCAAATAAGACAAAATACACCAAAGTAGCATATTCGGGGCATTTCGTAGCATAAAACCACGATCAAAGCATAAAGATACGCGCATAAATTAGGCTAAAAGGACTATATAAAATGCACGTATCAAATCTCCCCAAACCAAACCTTTACTCGTCCCCGAGTAAACTAAAATGCAACTAATGGAACGGAAAAAGATAACTCAGAGGCAGCTACAAATGCCCACTTAAGCCAATTTAATGCAAGCAAACTAACACTTATAGCGGACAGTCAAATGCAAACGAGTTGTAAGATGTTTATAATAAAGCTGAATCGTCGACCTTGCAATACCTTTGATAATGGACTCTCACGGGTCACTCTTTCTCTCATGAAGCAAAGGGTGAACATATATATGTAAGAGAGAAAGAAAAATAGTCGCTCACCTAGACTACGACCCACATAAACATGCATGCAACTAATATGATAGACAATTCTAACTACCATACATACATTCCAACCAAACAAGGTCCGTCACAACCGAGGGCTTACAAAAATATGGTAAAGTGAGGCAATGGGTAAGAAAAGGCAAAACAATTATGGGAATGTGGAGGTATAGGTGATCAAGCTAGTACCTAAACAGAACCATATATCAACATCCATTTCCAACTCAATTATGAAATAAACACATGCCCTTACTTGGCATAAAATCTCACCAAACCAAACCAGAAAAACTCCTCAAATGATATAAGATAGAACATAGGAGCAGAAACCGTCAACAAACAACATCTTTTTTTTCTTTTTCTTCAAATTTTTCTTTTTTTTTCTTTTTTTTGGTTTCTTTTTCTTTTCTTGAATTTTTTTCTTTTTTTTTCTTTTTCACGTCTTTTTTCATCATCCTCCTTTCCTTCATAGATTACCAACTCCGAATCAACAGAATATGCGCCAAAATTTGATGCAATAGAGAATATACCGCAAAACAATCTAAACTAGCTTGACAAGGCAGGCTAAATTTGGATGTAGCTAAGGGGTAACTGGCAAATTTGGCTAATGTGGAGTTAAATGGGTAAAAATGAAAGAAAGGGAAAATGTAAGCACCTCACTGCATGTGACACCAACCACTATCCCGAATGTATGACGGCAAAAAGCAATTGAATTTCATATACGTGCAAATTGATGAACATGTTATGCAAGGAGTAACTACTCACAATCCTACATGAAACTGGTCATAAATGACACCAGCTTATAAGGCTCTAAATCTTAGAAATTATAAGTAGGTTGCCAAAAATTCAGGTCAAGTCTATTCGTTCAGCTAAATTAAACATTAACTCGTAGATATGCAAAGAGACAAAGCTAATAAGATAATTAATTCAATGCAAGGCCTAAGCAAAAAGACAAACGCAGTGCAATTTCATCATTGAAATTTACCGTTCCGACTCAACCTATATGCTAAAATAAACGTGAATTTTTTTGAATTTTAACAATTTTTTGAATTTTTATGGAATTTTTTGAATTTTTATGAAATAAATAACAATGCAAACAGAAAATTAAATGTGATAACTGAAATGCAAATAAAAAAAATATGCAGACACAGATATGGATGCATAACCTCCCCAAACCAAACCGTACAATGCCCCCATTGTACCAAAACATGGAATGGAAACGCAAACTAAAAGAAGAAGAGAGAGTAAATGCGGAAAAACTCACAAAATGCGCGAATAAGGGGACCTCCCCAAACCGACCATGAACATGGGAGGTTGCTAAAGGCCCGGAAAACCGTCTCAGGAAGCTAATCCAAGTCAAAAACACTCGATATCCGTCCAACATTGGTCGATCGAGTGAGTGGGCATCCAAGAACAGCTCAATCGAAAAGAAACTAGGTCGATCGAGTGGTTTCTTACTTTGCAGGTACTCGATCGAGTAGATATTTGCTCGATCGAGAGGATTTGGCAGCACAAGTGCTCGATCGAATACAAAAAGTACTTGATCGAGTGATCCGCAGCGTATTCCTGCATAATGCAATGAAAAACGCATGTTGAATCGACAAAAACAAGCATCCGAGATAGTCTATGGTATAAAACCATTTATTACAACTTAAATGAAATAAAATGCAGAATAAAATTGCCGGGTTGCCTCCCGGTTAGCGCTAGCTTCAGTCAGGTCCCAGCTCGACCTTCTTTTTCTTCGAGCCACTCAAACTAATCACAATCAAAACAGCTCAAAGCGCGCAGCAACCTGTCAAATAGCTGCGCATGTGCTACACAACAGCATAAGTAGCACCAAAGTGGAATCAAGAAATAGGAAATAAAAATGTTTAACCATTTAAGTCTAACAAATTTCCTATGAGCGCTCCTAAATTTATCCACAAAATAAAGGAGCGCGGGAGCAATTGTCAATATATAGGGGTCCCGATTCAGATTAGCAAACTTGAAATGATAAGGACGGTGAAAATTCGTTAAATTATGCGTCCACATATGAGAGGGTGTAGCATTAAAAGAAGGGGCACAAATTAAACGAGGCAATATACTGTTAAAACAAACAATAATGAAATTATCGCTTACTACCTCGGGTTGGTCGCTCTCAACGACGGAATCACTGACAAAGGAATGGATTACCTCATCCGTGCTAGGAGCAATTACCGTCTCAGCTGCTTCTTCATCAACCTCCTCAGTGGAATCCATCCCGTAGATCGCAGCTTCAAGTGTATCCGACTATTTGTGAATAAGGGAGGTTCACCGTAACCTTCATCATCGTCAAACTCGTCATCCAATATGAACCCAAGTGACGAATTAAAGCTCCCAATGGCCAATTCAGTCGATCGAGCAGAATAATCACTCGATCGACCACTTTCCTCCCGCATCTCACTCGATCGAGTAACAAAATCACTCGATCGAGAACTATCCTCCTGCATGTCACTCGATCGAGAAGAGATATTACTCGATCGAGGACTTTCTTCTGTCTGTGCTGATATCCTCGCATATACTCTGGAAATACGATAGAAATTCGTCATCCGAAATATAGAAATCATCTTCAGCATTGGGCAGCGCGGGTTCTTCATGGGAAAAACAGCTCTTGGTCAAGTACACCTCTTCTGGTTGCCGATTATCCAACCCAGCTGTTAACCGAGCAATTTCAGACTGCAGCTTAGTAACTTGAGCACCCATATATCTATCATATTCTAGAATTAAGGATTTCAGCTCTGCGATTTCTTTTTTCTGTATATCATGAGGATCTTGTTGCGGTGGCCATTGATGGGGTGGATGTGGCGGCACAACTACAGCTGCATTGTGCTCAGCAGCACCACATCCCCAAGATTTCTTCCTTTCCCAACTAGCAGGTTTTTCAGCTTGGGCTTCAAACTGAGCAATTAGTCGGGAGACAGATGTCATCTTGGCAAGAGAGATCGAAGGTACTCAAGCCTTCCCTTCGATAATCTCCCTCAGTAGCCTGTCTAATAAACCTGTGAGCCTATCAAAACAAAGACTAATGAAAAAGATAAGAAGACCTCAAGGTACTTAGTCTTCCCTTGAGGCGAAAGGACAAACAAAATAAAAACAGGATAAAAAGCGTCGCCTCCAAGAACGGCGCCAAAATTTAATACGGTCGTTATGTACCAAAAATAAATACCTAAATACAACTAACGAAGCTAGCTAGCAGCAAGTAGGGTCGATCTCCACGGGAGGCTAAGTTGCTATCTATCTATTTAATTCGGTTCTGTCGGGGTGTCACAGGAATGGGGGTTTTGAATTGATTGTGAACTAACTAGAGACTAAAGCGAGGGAAATGAATAATAGAATTAACACTAAGAGAAGGGAAGTATGCTAAGAGTCGGTCCACCGTGGCAGCTATCAGATCTTATACTATCGGGAATACTAAGGCGATTAGACTATTGATAAGAAGAGCTATGGTCGTCACCTTTCGGTCCTTAAACCGCCCTAGAGCGTAAAAACGACTTAACTTTCGCCCTCACTGCAATACCCTATTGTAATTAAGCAAGCCTTCCCTTCCAATCTTTCGATCTAGGTCGGGGTTAACTAAATTTATGGTCTCCTGCATGCATTCATTCGACCGGATAACAATTAAATTGCCTAATACAATTCCTATCGCAAGACTAATCTATATAAGTCAATTAAAACATCGCTACCACGGCTTCCCTAATCCTAACATACTACGGGGAATTAGCTACTCATAATAAAATAAGCAATGACAATAATTAAAGAAGAAATAAGCATTAAAAGAGAATAAGGGAAGGAATTACTGAATTAAGTGATCCGGAAATGAGCAAGAATAAAAGTAACAAGTGTGTATAAAGAAGGGAAAAGAGTAACGTGCGCAGTCCTCCGGATAAAAAGCATACATAAATCGACGACCTCACTCCTATTTATAAGAAATTAGGAGTTTAATTAAACCTAATGACGGAAAATAACTAAAAAGCCCAGCCCGTCAGCAAAATCCACTCGATCGAGTAACTAAATCACTCGATCGAGCAAAGGTATAAAAGGAACTGGTCGATCGAAAGGAAAAATAGTCGATCGAGTACTTATTCATCCTAAAACCACTCGATCGAGAAGAAGTGGCTCTCGATCGAGCAAATGGGCTCTCGATCGAATAGAAATAGTTCTCGATCGAGCACTTCTCAGCGCGTAATTCCTGCTTCGCGCACTGAACTTCAAACGGCTGCCATTCCTTCGTTACTTGGACAAATAGGGCGTGGTTGGTGGCGTTGGAAAGCTAAGAGGATAATATTTCACCTCCAACTGGAATAACCTTAATAACTGTTGTAGAACTCGAGATATGGCTCTTACAAGCAGGAACTAGCAAATTGAAGCACTCTCTTGGCTCGCCTAACTTCCTTACTCCAATGCGCATCTCAAAATAGTACTTTCCAAGCTCCGACTCAACTCATCTCCTAAATGCATGCTAAATGGACGGTAAAAGGCTTGATCTCACTACTTTATGGTTCATTCCTGCAAATAAGACAAAATACACCAAAGTAGCATATTCGGGGCATTTCGTAGCATAAAACCACGATCAAAGCAAAAAGATACGCGCATAAATTAGGCTAAAAGGACTATATAAAATGCACGTATCATGGAGTATGTGGTAGATTCTTTGAGTATGACTATGGGTATGTGGAGTTTGAGGAGCAAGTCAACACAAACCTACCTTACTATTTGTACAATGAAAATCCTAACCACTACCCCAACTTTTCCCACCAAAATCACCACATCCAATATCAACAACAACCACCCACCCAAAACTCACTTTGCAACAAATTCCAAATGCCACAATATGAGCACTTTCACACCCACCCACAACAAAAAGATGAGCCCAACTTTGACATTCAAGATATGGTTCTCCAAATGATGGGAGACCAACAAAATTTCTTCACACAAATTCTAGAGGAGAGCCAAAATAGGAACAATATTCTCCAAAGCATTGTTACCCATGGTGAGGAGTTGGCAATTAAAATTGCCCAAATGAAAGCAACCCAAACAAACACTCCCCACCAATCCTTGAGCATTGAACATGAATGTGAATTTGAGGCAATCACCTTTGATGAAGAAGATGTGATGTAGAAAGAGTCAACCTCCTTGAGCTCTTGTGAGTATGAAAGTGTGGTATTTGATGATGAAGACATGAGGTTGAGTAAGCCAAATATCTTAGCCTTTGTGAGTATGAGGGTGTGACTTTTCATGTGAACATTGAGGTGTTGGAGAAAGAGTTGGTGAACAGGAGTGAAGCCCCCATTTATGATTCTTATGGAGATAGCGACGATGACAAGCCTATGGAAGAAGCTTGTGCGGAATATGTGTCTTGCATTGAAGAAAAGGAATGGAGTTGTGAGATTGTCTCACTTGAGGAGCCCATCCTTGAGAAGTTTGAGGTATGCTTCCATGTAGAAGATGAATTCCTCTTTCCTATTGACCATAAAGACCTTTTCGCACCCACCATGGAACCTATGATTGTTGGAGATGATATGGTGGATCTTCTCCAAAAAATCAAATCATCATATAAAGGGTACTTGGTGGAAAAGCTCAAGAAGAAAATTGCAAATGAGCTTGCTTGTGGAAATTTGGCACCCACAACATCAACCCCTAAGGTATCCGGTCATCAATGTTATGAGAATTCTCCTTCTACCTTGGAAGGATTGAATAATCAAAGCGCTATCATCATCACCAAAATTAGAGGAGAAGGTGGCAAGCGGAAATCTACGGATGAAAATAAGCCATACTTCATACCTAGTGTTGACAAGAATCATGGGCCTATTGGTTTGAAGCATCGTGAATATTCAAGTGCCAAGAAGGGAAAGAAAACAAGAATGAATGACAAAGTCCCTTGGCCAAGCTTCGTCTTGAAGTTAAGCAAACCATTCTTATGCTTATTTGGAGCTTGTTCGCAAGCTTTTGATCTTCTACTAAGAGCCTTGAGCTCTATGGACAAGAACCTTTACAATTTGAACATAGTTTGGTGCAGTCCTACCTCAAACCACCATTTGTAAGATACCCTTTCCCTTGACTTTGCATTACATTTACACTTGCATTTAGTTATATACATATACATTAAGCTTGCATTTGTATTATATTTCATATTGCATTTACATTAGTTAGTTCATATAGTATAGTTGCATTGTAATATATCTCACATGATTCATGTAGATAGTTGCATATAGACTAGAATTCATGCATAGTCACTAATGGCCAAACCTATTCATTTCTACATTAGAAATAATGTTTAAATCGGTTTGGGGAGGTTTGATCATAGGTGACCATAATTTACTAGAAATCATGCATCATATAGTGTAGTTTAGATTGCATTCATTTGTTATATATGTCATATAGATTGCATTTAGTTAGAGCATGCATTCATTCATATCATATCATTTCATTTGTACTTTATTTCCATAAAATCAAAAATTCAAAAACATGTACTTTCTTTTTCATTCCTACTCCTACATGTACATTGAGGACAATGTCCAAAATAAAGTGGGGGATGGAAATTTATATTCCAAAAACACATAAAAATTGAAAATTTTTGAAAAATACAAAAATATGTCTATTAATTTCACAAAAACAAAACCCATAAAAAATTTGAAAAATTGAAAAAAATCAAAAACATGTTCATTTCCTTTTTAGTGTAGTCTTGTATATATTGTTTTGTATATATTGTGTTTGTTCATCCTTGTTCGCATTGATTGACTACGCCACATCCGAGACATGAGGATAATGAAGACCGCATGGTATGATCTTTCCAATCTCCTTTTTCCTCTTTATGTTAATGACTATGTGGCTTTATTTTGATTGATGCGGTATAACAATGTGGATTTAGGACTTGCATTTAGATTATTTGGCATATTAGTTGGTAGAAGCATATGCATTAGGTTGTATAAATGTTAGTTGCATCATGGCATGTAGTTTGCATGTTAGAAAAATTTTGTGAAACCGTCTACTTGGGAAGCTTGACAAGTGTATATAGGCCCTAGTAGATGCTTTTTCTTCTTAAGACTTTGCTTGTTAGAATACTTGTAAGACACCCTAGGATGTGTCATGCTAGTATCCTTTGACCCATGGATTAAGGCCTAGTCAAGAGTACCTTGTGGTGTGATAACTCCTTGGCTACCGTTTATTCCAAGGTGACCCTTGAAACCATGCAACCATCATTCATCCATGTTCTACCATATATTTTGTCATCAAAGGGAATGGGCACAAGAAATTGTTCAAATTTGAGTTCAAGAAATGAAAAGTCAAAAAGTTTGCACAAATTGCATCAAAGGAAAAGAGGACTAACAAAAATGAAAACTCCTATGCTTCAAATATAAGGCACCCTCACTACATATGAGGTGACTTTGAAAATGTTCAAAAGAAAATGCAAAAAGTTGAAAGTTGTCAAGTATTGAAATGCCAAGAATCAAAAGAAATGGCAAAAGAAAGTGTTCTCAAATGTTATATGCCACAAGAAATTGGGGGGAAAAACAACAACAAAAGCAAACTCCCAAATGAAACCCAAATTCTATCGATCCCTTTATCCATCGTATCCATTTTTGTGCATGGTAGAGAGGGGAGGACCCTTCTTCTTGTCTAGGCAAGAGGGGGAATTCCGCGATCCTCCAGTGTTTTTAACGTCATAAGGAGTCTATTCTTGAAAAAAACATTTAACGATTGAGGACAAAGGTACCCTAGCTTGACACAATTTGGAGGTGATTTATTGGTATCCTTCTAGACTTAGTAGTTTGAAGAAATTGCATCTATGAAGGAGTGTGTACCCTTGAATTGCTTCCCTTGTAGATAATTTCCGCCACTTAGATGAGGAAAGTGGCTATTCTTTTGTAGATGCATCCATTACTTGTTTTGTGTGCTTTAATGCTTGGATGTATCGCCATTTTGGCAAACCCCACCTTGCCTTGCAAGAAGGCATCCTACCTCATGGTTGTCTTGTTGTGAGTTGATGGGGCGGAGTGAGACCCGCTAATTGTCTCACATCGGCTATATTAGTAGGTTAGTTTAAATAAAGGTCTAGTTTTTGTCACCTCTTTACTCGGGACGAGTAAAGGTTCGGTTTGGGGATATTTGATGTGAACATTATTTGCGCACATTTAGTCCCCTAATTGAGCCTATTTTGCATACTATTATAGCATTTCATGACCATTTTATCCGTTAATTCCTTCCTATTTCATTTTCCTATTGCATTGTGCATGTTTTGTAGGAAAGGAGATAATAAGGCGGAAATTCCCGTCTTTCGTGCATATTTGGAAGCTTATTGATGATATTAGATGGACTAGTATGAATAGGAGGCAAGAATGATGACCAAGGATGTAGGAATAAAGTGTATATAGAAGGATCAAAGGGTTAAAAGTAAGAATGACGAGAGGGACGGCTTTACAAGAAGAAATTGCTTAAAACCCAAACCAAGAGTTGCTCCTCTGGCTCTGAAAATATGCTAGATGGAACGGCGTCGAAAAAATAAGTGATCTAGGCTTTTGAATCACTCCAATAGGAGTCCGGATGAGAAAATGACGTCCGTTTTACAATCCGAGGTCAAACAAAGAAGTTGTCCGCCAATTCGCTCGTCCCGAGACCAATCCGCTAGGATTCCCTTACAGCAACTTTCGTGTTCTTCTTGTTCTATGAAGGATGCGCATATTTTTCAAAGACCGGCAAAAAGGAGACCGGAGTCTCTCTTGAGACCGGCGATTCCCTACCCAACAATTAGCATTGTTAAATTACTATTTTACCCTTGCTTAACCTAATGATGCTCTACTATATATACCCCATTTGTAATAATCAAACAAGGAAGTTTTCATAAGATTAGAATCAAGTTTTCATTAGGTGAATTCAATCCTTCTTTAGATTAGATTAGGAGTAGATTAGAATAGATTATCATTTAATCTTTCCACAAATTACACATTAATCTTTCCTTAATTATTGTTCAAGTTTATTATTGAGTAATTCAAATTTATTATTGGGTAATTAGAAGATTATTGGGTTTATTGGGAGATTGACAACCTTCCATCAATCATCAAGTTCTTCTATTATTCTTTGCATTATTATTTTGGAATCTCCATAGGTCTAATTCTCTTAATCCTTGTTTTAATCATTGTTAATCTTTCTTATTTGTTCATCATGTTTGGCTTTGTTAGTATGATTGACAACCTTATTAACATGTTAAACTTGATCATGAGTGAGTAGTTACTTAGCTAGGATTAATGGGTAATTAGGAGAAATAAACATGGGGAATGATTCATGCTTAATCTAATATGCTTCCACAATTAATTTGCTTGCTTGTTGTGATTTCAACTTATGCACATGTTATGTTTGATGAAATGCTAAGCCTATGAATCCTTGCATTTACAACCATCACTTATCTTTTCAATGAGACTTGTAAGACATAAACCAACTCGAGTCTCATTAGACCATGCATATAGTTAGATAGGGAGGATTAAGTCGACTTGTAGGTGTTGTACAATCTAATCGATTCGGCTCCGGGACCCAAACCTTCCTAGGATTGTAAGATATAAACCAACTCGATCCATCACAACAATAATTGCTTGCATCTAGTAGGAAATATGTTTGTATGATCAACTCCCATGAATCCCTTATGAACCCATGATATCCTAGCACTTTTAATCAATTGTTTACATCTTTCCTTTTGTTGCTTGTTTATTGCTTTTATTAGATTAGAATCATCAACCCATTATAATTGTGACAACCCCAAGCACAACCATAATTAGATTGAATAATTTGAGTAACCACCGTCCCATGGATCGACCTCGACTTACCACTAACTAGTTGTATGTTGAGTATTATAAATGTGTTTGATTGGATGTGACCCGACGACATCACCCATCAGTTGGCTCGTTTATGTTTTATGTTTTTCATTTTATTCAGATTTGGTGGTTATTTTTAAAATTTTTGGTTAATTTATGAACAATATAATTTTGGAAACCTAGATCTACAAGTCTACACGAAAAATTATGACATTAGGTATATTAATTTTGTTTACTTGAGTAAATATTTTAGATCTTGTTTTTATTTTGTAAATTTTTTTATTTTAGTCTTGCATTTACTAAGTACATCTCATATAATTTGTTAATTTTAATCTTAGATATATTTAAAATGTCGTCTCCTCATTTTTCTTCAATTGTTGTTATATTTGATCGTTTTATTTTAGTCTTAGATCTAATAAATAGATCTAAGGTTATTTGTTGATTTTCATCTTAGATGTGCATTTTTTTCTCCTATAATTACTCTTTTTCCTGCTAGAATTACTCTTTTTTCTGTTAGAATTACACTTTTCTCTACTAGAATTACAATTACTTTTTTTTCTGCTACAATTACTCTTTTTTTTTTTTTTTTTGCTGAAAATACACTTTTTTTTTGCTAGAATTCCTCTTTTTTCTACTAGAATTACTCTTTTTGCTGTTAGAATTACTCTTTTTGCTGTTAGAATTAGTCCCTTTTCTGTTAGAATTACTCTTTTTTTCTGCTGAAATTACACTTTTTGCTAAAATTACTCTTTTTCCTGTAAGAATTACTCTTTTTTCTGCTGAAATTACACTTTCTACTAGAATTAGTCTTTTTTCTGATAGAATTATTCTTTTTTCTGCTAAAATTACACTTTTTCTGCTGGAATTACACTTACTATTGGACTAATGTTACACTCTCAATGGACTTGGTTATATTCTCAATGGACTAAAATTACATTCTCAGTGGACTGAAATTATACTTTCCTCGACTAAAATTACACTTTCCTGGACTAAAATTACATTATCCTGGACTAAAATAATAATCTCATTGGACTGAAATTACACTTACTTGGACTAATGTTACACCCTCAATGGACTAAAATTACATTCTCAGTGGACTAAAATTATAATTTCCTGGACTAAAATTACACTTTTTGTCATTAAAATAACACTCGTAAAATGCTAAAATTACAATAACTTGTGATAAAATTACGAAAATTCAAAATATTATTCGTCAAAATCACTTGAAAAAGACTGAAGTTAAACTTGTAAAACGCAAAATTCTCGTAAACATTCCTTAAAATTACAATTTTTGCTGTTAGAATTACACTCGTAAAATCCTAAAATATCGAAAACTTGTCTCGAAAAAAAAAATGAAAAAAAACCGAAACATGAAAAATGTTAACAAAATTTTCATAAACTTTGAAGTATAAGACAAAAAATGGTGTTAATTGAGTATGATAATGAATTAGTGAATGTATTACTAAAATTAGAGAGAGAAGTGAATTAATTAGTGTAAAGTGTGTTTCTTGCTTTCAATCTCAACCTTCCACCATGCATGATCCAAGGGTTGTGCAAAGTACTCATGGACTCAAAGCATATCAAAGGACTCATTTGAACTTCACTATATATATATATATATATATATATATATATATATATATATATATATATATATATATATATATATATATATATATATATATATATATATATATATATAGAGAGAGAGAGAGAGAGAGAGAGAGAGATAGAGAGGCAAGATCCGGTGAGTTTGCCACTTTGAGTTACCCCCGCATTTATATACCATTGGATCTAACAAGATCAAAGGCTGAGATTATACCAAAAAAAATACACAAACTGATTTTTTTCTCTCTCTTCCACTTAATCTTACGTTTTCCCTTTTTTTCTCCTGCTTTCTTCATTCTTCACCTCTTTTTTCTTATTTGATTCAAATTCATGGCATAATCCAATCAAATCTTCACGAAACCGGAGTAATTCAAGTCGAAAATACGAAATTAATTCATTATCTTCATTCAATTTGATTGATACACGCATCAATCGTCAGTTTTTGCCCTAAAGTTGCAGAAAGCCTAGCGCAAATCGACAAAACGAAGGTAAGCGTGGATTATAACTGTTATTTTGCGAGTTATTTTCAATTTCTACTCCGTTAGTATGCTTGTTTATCATACCTTTGATATTTGATTGATGATTTATTACCATAATCCTGAGAATTTGTTGGTAATCTAAATTAGCACACCAACTGTTTGTTAAAATGTCTAGTTAAATTTAGAAACTCAGTTATTGTAATGAGGAAAAGTGGTTATTTAATTGTTATTCAAATGCAGAAACTCAGTTATTGTAATGTAGAAACTCGGTTATTGTAATGTACAAACTTGGTTATTGTAATGGAGAATCTCTGGTATTTGTAGTTATTGTAATGTAGAAACTCAGTTATTGTAATGAATAAATTGTGTTATTGTATTGAGATAAAACTCAAATATGTCAAATTTCATGTTCACTCGTTAGTTGTCGTAACATTACATCTCGATTATTGTATTACTTTAACCCAGTTATTGTATTATCAAAACTCATGTATTGTATTTTATAGTTGCTTCTTGGGTGTTATGATAAGTTATACTCTGCTTTTTGGTGATTTTTAAGTGGAATCACGATAGATGCGGATAATTAACGTTCAATGGAAAAATTGACGTATATACTTAGTCATTTTAATGAAGAAAGTATTTATTTTATAGTTAACTTAGTTGTTTACTGAGAATAATATTTCATGGTATATACAGTTATTGTAATGTAGAAACTCAGTTTATTTTAATGTATAAACTCTTGTTGGAAAATGTGTCCTCAACAATAGTGCGATCACATGATTTAATATCATAATTAAATCTCATATAAAGAATACGTAAGGGATGATTCAATTATATAGTCAACCGATCAACATTAATCGATAACGATTGGCTTGCTAGAGTTTGACGTTACTGTCGTAGGACGGTGGTGGTCAGTTGATCCCTTAAGGTCACACCTAAAGGATGATGCCCTTATATGTAAAGTTGATTAATTGTATGACGATACAAGTTTATCAATTCCTTAAAATTGAACAATTCATTTGTGAGAGAGAATATTGATATCTTATTGTAATGGGATTAAATAAGATTTATTTTAGTAATTGAAATTCTTTATTACTAAAATTGTTTATTGTTTGTGAAACAATTGAGATAAGAATGAATGGTTGATTATAATTACAAGATGTTGTGAATTATAATTAAATGACCCATTTTATTTATGTGATCAAGTATCACTAGTCAATTTGTTGTATGTAATTTTATTAATTTATAAAATGATATTTATGTGATAAATATGCATTAAATTAATTAATAACATGTAAAATACTACATGTGACATATTGTGTGACAAATGACAAATTGACAAAATAAAATGGTAGTCCATTTTATGAGATATGGACCGAATTGGAGGAGGTAGTAATGGGTTGTGTTTATATTATTTTATGTGATAAAAGATATTTAATTATGGCTATTGTTTACTAACCTTACAAACTTATACTACTTTCTTACACGCCTACACTTGGGTAAGAGAAAAAGGAAAAGCAAGATGCCCTCCTTTGGCCTCTAGCTAACCGGCCACACTACTCTTATTTGAGTAGTGTTGGTTCCTTCATTTTCCTTCTTACACTACCATTCAATTCACATGCAATTTTCTCTCTACTCTTTCTTATTTCTATCAAAACTTGAGAAATTTTGATTCAAATTGTTCAATGAGATTACTAATATTATTAGTGTAATATATGAGTATTAGTAATCAATTTTAAGGTAGACTACTAAATAAATATCTAGCAAATATTATTTAGTAGAGATAAGGGATAATCTTGGGTGCAATCAAAAGGAGTGGCTTCTATACTTGGAGTCTTTGGAGGATCATCCTTATATTCGTTATAGCTCAAGAACAAGTGAAGGTAGGAGACCTTACTTGTGCCCACAAAACCGAAATTAACAATGTAAGGGACATTGTTTTCTTATAAATCTATTATTTTGTTATGCATGCACTAGATCTAAAGAACAAATAATTAAGAAGTTAATTAGTTCATTATTAGATGAGTCTAATAAGAGGTAAATAAACCTAACAACTCTGTTATTTGTATTTATTGTAATGTAGAAACTCAGTTATTATAATGTAGAAACTCTTGTATTTGTAGTTATTGTAATCTAGAAACTCGGTTAGTGTAATGAATAAAGTCAGTTATTCTATATGTGTTTCAGTTATTGACTCGTCAGTTATAGTTATTTTACAATCCAGTTACTTCTTGGGTGTTCTGTTAAGTTATATTCTGTTTTTTGGTGATTTGCAGGTTGAATCACGATAGACGCGGATAATTTACGTTCAATGGAAAATTTGATGTATATACTTGGTCATTGTTTTGTTAGTTTTCATCTTGTTTAATTGAATAACTCAGTTATTGTAATGTAGAAAAACTCAGTTAATGTAACGTAGAAACTCTGGTATTTGTTGTTATTCCAATGTAGAAACTCATTTATTGTAATGTAGAAACTCATTTATTGTAATGTAAAACTTTGGTATTTATAGTTATTGTAATGTAGAAACTCAATTTTTGTAATGAGTAAATCGTCTTTGTAATACTACGATTTTCTATGTCTATGGGTACTCTATCCAGTGGGGCTTACTCTGTCGAGTAAGTATATTTTTATACGAAATAGTAGGCGCCTAATGGGTACTCGATCGAGTACATGTGACACTCGATCGAGTAAGGGGCACTCGATCGAGTAAATCACTTACTCGATCGAGTAAGTCGGTTATGCGGGTTGTTTTAGATGGGTTTTGTTAGTAACGCGTGATTAATATATAAAGCCTTCCGTCACCTTCTTTGTCACTTTTCACCTTTTCTAAAACCTTTCAAAAAGAAAACAAGTTACGTTGCTCTCTTTCGTCGAGTTGCTATCAAATCCCAAAGGCTAAGGTTGTCGGATCGTCACGTTCCTTAAGCCGTTGAGTTCGTCGTGTCGAGGGTAAGTTCCTACTACAGTTTTTATATCATTTCTTTGATTTTGATTGAAACCCCAATTGGGTAAATTGGGGGTTTTGGGAGTATTGTGTTTATTAGATGGTGATTGTATGGTTGTATGTTTGATAGGAGGTGATTTCGTTGAAGAACAATTCTAATTAGCTGATTGTGACGATCTTGGTGATTGCTTTTCCAGGTAGGGTTTCCCTACTCGGTTATTGATTACATAATGTTGTTGATGGTTGTGTATTGTTGTTGATTCATATCGTATTGGAATTGGTAATTGGTGATTGTTGTTGTATAATGTGGTTGGTTGTGATTGTTTATCTGTGGTTCCTGAGGTGTGTCCTCGGCTGAGTGGAGTCACTTGCGGGAGTGACTTCACGCCCTTGATTCGCCCTCTGTGGAACCCGCTATAGAGGGGATGTGCACATTAAGGAATATGGGTTATCGCTCGGATGAGATGAGCGGGCTTTGGTGGGAACGTTTGCGGTCCCCCGCTAGCGGTGTGGAATACTTGTTGAGATGGGTATTCTGGCAGGACTATACACTTTAGTGTGTAGTCAGGTGTGTGGAGTTATGAAGAAGATTTTGGGTGATTGTGTATTATTTCTGTTGTATTGTTTTGTGTAATCAGTAACTGACCCCGTTTAAATGTTTTGAAAATTGTGGTGATCCATTCGGGGATAGTGAGCAGTTATTGAGCAGGTATGAGATGGATGCGCATCGGATAGCTGGGTTGAGTCACCACGAGATGTGTAGAAGTCTTACGTTGTGTTTTGAACATTTATTTACTTTATTTGAGTTAGCATTTTGGAACAGTTGTATTTCCTTTTAAGAGTTTTGGTTTGGACATGTATCACTTTAAATTTATTTATTAAAGTACGATTCGTTATTGTCTATTGATATACATTGCCTCGGAAAACCGAGATGGTAGCATTCCCATGCCTTATGTGGTCCTGGTAAGGCAATTAGAGTATGGGGGTGTTACAAAGTGGTATCAGAGCGACGATTTTGGAACCTGTAACTAATGAACCCAATGAATCTAGGGAGTCAAAATAAAATGAACCCGGGTAAGAGTTGTTAGGAGCTAATGCAAAGACTTGGGAGACGTCCTAAAGTCACGAAGTCGCCCTACGACTTTGAACCGGTCACTATGGGGTGTCATGGGATCGCTATGTGTTTACTAATGTTCGATTGCATATGTTGGATGAATATGTGTATATGAACTTGTTGGATGAATGGTATGTGATTGAATCGAGGATGTGGTGGAAAAATATGAATAATTACTGCATAAGAATATGATCTATGATTAAGAGCATGTTATGTAATGAAAGGGAGAATTTGTAATGTGGCTACACTAGTAACATGCGATTAGAGGATGCGATATGATTATACATGTTGTTTGCGTAAAGTTATATAATAAAATATATTTGTTTCCTGTTGTTTCGTATGCACATGTTGGATGAAGAATGTGGTTGAAATGGATGAATTGATTGGAAAAGATGGAGTGACAATTGCATGAGAATATGAATTTCGTGATTAAGAATATGTTTAGGTGACGAAGTGGAGTTGTAATATTGTTATATTAGTAACATGGGAATAGGGTTTGTAATGTATAAGTATGTTTTGTTCTTACGTAAGGTTATAGAATAAAAACATACGATCATTACATAAGTGGTAAGTTGAATAATATATGTGCATGATGGATCTTGTTGCTTGGCTTTTGAATATAGTAACATGTGGTTAGGGATACCGGTTTTATGTGCATTAAGTTGTTTTTGTTTACTTTTTTTGTTATTTGAGTTGTTTGGAAGTAAAAATCAAAAAGTTATGTTATCCGATTACAGCAAAGTTGTCTTTAAACTGTTATAACTTGAAATTTATATATGATTTTGATGTGATTCCAATTAGAGGTGATAGCTTGTTCTTTTACGATTCTAGCGATAGGTCACACGCCCAAAATGACCAAGAAATGAGTGAGATATGACCGTTTTACGAAAACTGGACACCGCTGAGAACTGGGTAGAGTACTCGATTGAGTGGCCCTTACTCGATTCAGTGCACCTCTTGTTAATCGATCGAGTAGCCCTGCTAATTTTTTATATGTGCTTTTGACCTTCACCTACTCGATTGAGTAGGTTGCCCTCGATCTAGTGACCCCTATTTTGGGTCATATGCTTATCTTTTGACTTCGTCGCGTATTATGTTTAATTCAAAGGTGTTCTTTTGCTTCTTTATGCATTGTTTTACGTATGTATTGGTCCTGATGCGTAAGTTACTCAATCTTATGATATAAGGAGTGGCACCTTATGGTGGGTATGAGTTCGGTGGGGAGGACATGAGTTATATGTGGTTGTGATAGATAGTGGAAAAAGAAAAGGAAGATTGGTAAGGCTTATTGAGGCATGTTGCAAGTTTTGTGAGACGTGGTGAGTGATATAATTGCGAGTTTGAGTAATGTAAAGGTAAGTGTATATGAGCAAGGAGTGATGTAAGTTTATGGAACGTGAGAATGAAAAGATTGAAACGAGGGACTCAAATAGTGGCAAATTGGGATGTGTGAGGATTTATGGAGGGAGATGGTTAGGATTGTGTTGGTTAGGGTTATAATTGATGTAATGTCGTTATAGAGGTATGAAAACGAATGGTGTATAGTGAGATCGAGTTATGCCACGGTGTGTAGGTAGTGGCTAAGTTTGTGAATTTGTATTATCAAGAGGTGAAACTAATGTGTGATTTCCTTGGGCAATTAACGGAATGAAATGAGTTTTGGTTTCTAGAGGCAAAAAAAAAAATGTGATGGTGTGGACTGATTGGTGACAAGTGTGAGTGATATCATGATAAGAGAAGACCAATGGTAAGAAAGAGTGAGAAGGTACCAATATGAATTAATGGAATTTGAGTTTTGGAGCAACGAAAAGGTAACCGGATTAC
Organism: Silene latifolia; assembly: GCF_048544455.1. NCBI lineage: Eukaryota > Viridiplantae > Streptophyta > Magnoliopsida > Caryophyllales > Caryophyllaceae > Silene > Silene latifolia. Next base: position 57,873,668 of record NC_133536.1, read on the forward strand.
TAAAGAGTTAGGTACAGGGAGTAAGGAGATGAACTATTAATTGGTATTGTTGAGAGTAAAGGGAAAAGAAGGATGAAAGTAAGCTGAGAGAACGTCGACCAGAGTTAAGGAACATGAAAGTAAGGAATCATGGAAACGTGCGATAACATCATAAGAGGGTGTGAGTTTATGGTTATATAGGAGTTCCAGGACGACATGTTAATCATGAGTTTCGAGGAATTAAGGAAAGTAAAAAGGTTGGTAGGATATTTGCACGATATGAAATTTTGGTGGGGAGTTAGGTGACGATACAATTAAAGATGGAATTGGAAAGAATGTTGAGGTAATTGATGGAGCGGGTCGTTGTCCACCATCAAACACATTTATGCCTAACTACTAGCATAACAAGCAAGTCAGGGTCGATCCACGGGACGGAGGCACTCAAATTGTTCAATCTAATTATAGTTGCACATAGGGTTGTCACAATTGATATGAGTTTGATGTTAATGAGTCTAAACTAATGAAAGCAATAAAGTATGACAAGCAATAAAGCAAATAAATATGTAAACAAATAATAAAGATACTAGGATGTCATGGGATCATAGAGGAATTATGGTACGATAGCATAAATGAGTTATATAGATGCAAGCAATTTATTATTGTTGGAATTAAGTTAGTTCATGTAATATAATTCATAAGAAGATTTGGGTCCCGGAGCCGAGTCATTTTTGACTTTATAACACCTACAAGTCGACTTAATCCTTCATATTAAACTACATGCATGATAAACCAATTCCTAGGAAAACTTACGTCTCGGAGCCAAGTCGGTTAAGACTTTACAACACCTACAAGTCGACTTGAGTTTTCCCTATTTCAACTATAATCAAGGTCTAACAAGGCTTGAGTTGGTTTATATCTTACAAGCCTTGTTGAAAGGATAAGAGATGGATAAAAAATGCAAGGTTTAATCGTCTAGCATTTCATCAAACATGACATGTGCATAAGTTGAAGAACAATAAGCAAGCATTCATATAAACTCATTAAGCATAAATTTATCCCATTATTAACTTCCCTAATCCCCCACTAATTCTATTTAAGTAACTACTCACTTATTGTCATGGGAAACATGTTATCAATGGTGTCAATCATCACAACAAGTATAAACATGATAAGAGAGTGAGGAAATAAATAATAAAGAGTAAAGAGTAAAGAGATTATACAAAACTTAAGATGAACAAATGGAAAGGAAAGAATAATAGAAGAAAACTTGATTGATTGATGGAGAGTTGTCAATTCTCCAAATAATAACCCAATAATCTTCAATTACCCAATAATAAATTTGAACAATAATTGAGGAAAGATTAATGTGTAATTTTGTGGAATGATTGAGATTAATCTATTCTAATCTACTCCTAATCTAATCTAAGAGAGGTTTTTATCTAATCTAAGAGGACTTGGTTTTTTGATTCTTACAAATGGAGTATATATAGTGGTACGTCATTAGGTTAAGCAAGAGTAGATTAGTAAATAACAATGCTTAAGCGTTGAATAGAGCCTTGCAAGTCCCGAGGGAAATGCGCGGATCATGTAGCAACTCCCAAAGAGATTCGTGCGTCCTGGCTTGAAGCATGACTTGTCCTGTGAGGGGATCCGCTCAAATTGGCTAAGGGACGCTCGGATTCTCTGTTGAAAGGCGCGGTTCCTAGATAAGGACGCTCGGATCTTAGGCTGAGATGCTCGTCCAGAGCTTGGGACGCACGGATCCTGGGACAAGGTTCCATTTCCTTGCTTTTAAGCCTATGGCCCTTCTATATACTCTTTATTTATACATCCTTGGTCATCATTCTTGTCTTCTCTTCATACCAGTCCATCCAAGATCGTCAACAAGCTTCCGAATATGCACGAGAGATGGGGATTCCGCCTCATTATCTTTTTTTCCTACAAGACATATAAAATGCAATAGGAAAGCAAATAGGAAGCAAATGACGAATAAAATGGCTATGAAATGCTATATTAGTATGCAAAATAGGTTCAATTAGGGGACTAAATATGTGCAATTAAGAGTCACATCAAACATCCCTAAACCGAACCTTTACTCGTCCCGAGTAAAGAGGTGAATAGAACTAGACCTTTATTTAAACTATCCTAATAATATAACCGATGTGAGATAATTAGCGGGTCTCACTCCACCCCTTCAACTCACAACAAGACATTCATGAGGTAAGATGCCTTCTTGCAAGGCAAGGCGGGGCTTGCTAAAATGGAGATACATCCAAGCATTAAGCACACAAAACAAGTAATGGATGCATCTACAAAAGAATAGCCACTTTTCTCATCTAAGTGGCGGAAATCATCTACAAGGGAAGCAATTTAAGGGTACACACTCCATCATAGATATTGTTTCTCCACACTACTAAGTCTAAAAGGATACCAACAAATCACCTCCAAGTTGTGTCAAACTAGGGTACTTTTATCCTCAATTGCTAAATGCTTTTGTCTAGAGTAGGCTCCATATGGTGTTAGAAACACTGTAAGATCGTGGAATTCCCCCTCTTACCTAGACAAGAAGAAGGGTCGTCCCCTCTCTACCATGCAACAAAGTAGGATCATCAAAGGATAGAAAGGGTTCAATATGCTTTGAGTTTCACAATGGTAGTTTGCTTTTGATTTGTTTTTCCCCTCAATTTCTTGTGGTATTTGACTTTTGAGAACATTTCCTTTGCCACTTTTGATGTTTTGGCAATTTTGATACTTGGCAATTTCTTTTGCATTTTTGAACAATTTTCAAAGTAACCCCATTTGTAGCGATGGTACTTTTATCGAAGCATAGGAGTCTATTTTTGCTCCTCTTTTCATTGATGCGTTTTGTGCAAACTTTTTGACTTTTCATTTTGGTACTTGAACTCAATTTGGTGATTTTTGTGCTCCATTCCCTTTTTGTTGGCAAAATATGATGATAGAAGTGTAAGAACGGTTGCATGGCTTCAAAGGTCACCTTGGAATAAACGGTAGCCAAGTAGTTATCACACCCCAAGGTACTCTTGACTAGGCCTTAGTCCATGGGTCAAAAGATACAAGTATGACACATCCTAGGGTGTCTTGAGGGTATTCTAGTAAACAAAGTCTCAAGGAGAAAAATTATCTACAAGGGCCTTATATACACTTGTCAAGTTTCCTAAATAGGCATTTTCACAAAATTTTCTAACCATGCAACTACATGCCATGATGCAACTAACATATATACAACTCTAATGCATATGATTCTATCAACTATTATGTCATATAAAATAAATGCAACTCCTAACAACACATAGGTACAGAAATCGCAACAACAAAATACACCACATCCTCCTTGACATGTAAGACCATCCTCCTCATATGAATAATGAAAAGAAAATGGAAGGGAAATAGGGACTAGAACGATCATACCAAGCGGTCTTCACATTCCCTTGCCAATGCCTCAAATGTAGTGTTGTATCTATGTGAGAAGAGAACAAAAACACAAGTATATACAATTCTACACTACTAAATTAAAGAACATATTTTTGGTTTTTGAAATTTTCAAATTTTTATGAATTTTTGTTTTTATGAAATTAAAGAACATATTTTTGGGATTTTGCGAAATATTTCAATTTTTATGCATTTTTGGAATATAAATTCCCATCCCCCACTTTATTTTGGACATTGTCCTCAATGTACATGTAGGAGTAGGAATGAATAAGAAATACATGTTTTTTGGATTTTTAAAGTTTTATAGAAATTGAAGTACAAATGCAAATGCATGAATGCATGCTCTAACTAAATGCAATTGTATATGACATATATAACAAATGAATGCAATCTATACTACACTAGATGACGCATGCTATATGTAGATGCTTGGGTCACCTATGATCAAACCTCCCCAAACCAATTTAAGCACTATTTCTAGTGTAGAAAGGAATATGTTTGGTCATTAGTGACTATGTATGAATGCGAGAACTAACTATATGCAACTAACTAATGGATATGTGAGATATATTACAATGCAAATTATACTATATGAACTAACTAATATAAATGCAATATAATACAGATGCAAGCCTAAACTATATGATATATGTATGTCGATTCATGGTTTAACCTCCCCAAACCGATTTTAAACACTATTGCTAATGTAGGAAGAAAGGGATTTAATTATGAGGTAACTACATAAATGCAACTATACTTGAGAGATAAGGAAAGAAAGGGTTCTTACAATCATCATATGAGATGAAGATGGTAGGTGAGATTGGAGTGTAGAGTAGCATTCACGAACTGAAATAAAGGAATAAATGGGTTTACAGCTCAACACGGGCGGGTTGGTAATGATCTGCCCGGGTTCTGAACAACTTCTGCAACTTTAGGCTGAACCCGCTCGTGTTGTATCTGACTCGCTCGGGTTGGGAGTTGAAACGCTTGGGTTATTCTTGACCCGCACGGGTTGAGGTCTGGGATGCGTGTTTTCTTCAGAACTTGCGCAGATTCTTGGGTAGGGAAATTTTTCTCTTTTCTTGGCCTTCAATACGCACGGGTTGATGTCGGGACGCACGAATTTCAAGCAATTTTGACCCAACACCTTTTTGATGATAGAAAAGATGTGTACAAGCCCAAAATATCCATTTTCTTCATTTCTTTACATTTTCTAACTTCTCATTTTCATCAATTTTCTTCAAAAAGCTCAATTAAAAACATGAGATCCCTCCCTTTCATCTCTCATGCAATTTATTAAATGAATGAATGCAAAATTACACTAAATGCATATATAAAAATTAATGGTTATTGAGGAACTCCATTAAATCAAAGACTATCAATTAACAATTTTATGGAAAATCATCACTAGCCCTCAAGGCACGTAGAAGTCAGTCAAATTCTTGGGAGTGAGATATGAATTGGCATGGATAACAACACAAGATTATGAAATTGAATAATGCCCAAGTAATAGACCGAACAAGCATGTGAAGAATACCATGACAAAAAACATAAGAGATGTGATGGATGGTAGGAACATGAAATGGGTAGTTACATGACAATTCACTCAACTCGTCCTCCAAAAGTCAAAATCACCACATTCAATGCAAGTACTCTCATTATCATCTAAGGTGATTTCAAGGGTTTCTATTTGGGGTTCCCAAATGTCCTCATATTCTTCATCCCAACAAGGACCATTATCAAAGAGGTTATCATAACAAGGCTCACCAAGTTCAACACAATTGTCTCCCTCTAAATGTCATCCTCAAAGGGTGAGTTTTCACTCAAGCTCTCATCCATCTTACTCTCAACTTGGCCATTAACATCAAATTCCATGGAAGTTGGTTTCATTATTACACAAGAAGAGTAGGATGACGGCATCCAAGCATTGGTTTCACAATCAAGAATGTACTCCTCCTCATCATCACTCTCTTCATCTATCACACCATATTCCCAAGGAGGGGCAAATTTGTGAACATAGTGGGTAGGCTAAAGGTTATAGGAAGGTGTCTCATTCTCACAAATCTCATTTTCATCATAGTTTTCCTCAATGAATTTTTGAAATATGGTTTTTATCGCTTCCATACCTTCCTTGGCACTTACAAAGATCTCATGTACAATTTGCTTAAGACAATGGGTGATCATGAACTCAACAAATTCCCAAAATTCCTCACAACTCATCTCACATATCCTACCACCCCTCAAGTGAAATGCCAAGTTGCGGGTTTCATGGTTTATGCCATTATAAACAACACAACATGCTTTATAATTTGAAAAGAATAAAACCATGATGTCAAGCATGAGTCATATAATCTTCAAATCTTGCAATATAATTATCAAATGACTCATTTTAATATTGCCAAAAGGTGAATGTAGATATGTTGAACAAATGAAATAGATCAAGTACAAGAATTAAAATTCTCAAGGGACCAAGATCCCTCAAGAAGAAGCACAACTAAAACTAGATAAAAGAACTATTCAAATACACAACACCGCCCCCGACAACGGCGCTATTTTAACGGAGCGGGTCGTTGTCCGCCATCAAACACATTTATACCCAACTACTAGCATAGCAAGCAAGTCGGGGTCAATTCACGGGATGGGGGCACTTAAATTGGTCAATATAATTATAGTTGCACTTAGGGTTGTCACAATTGATATGGTTTTGATGTTAATGAGTCTAAACTAATGAAAGCAATAAAGTAAGACAAGCAAAAAAGCAAATAATGATGTAAACAAATAATAAAGATACTAGGATGTCATGAGATCATAGGGGAATCATGGTAAGATAGCATAAATGAGTTATATAGATGCAAGCAATTTATTATTTGTTAGAACACATTTGGTTGATGATGCCAAGTCCCCTTATTATTTGATTGTTTGCTTTTAGTTGAAAATGCTTAGTGATTGAAGCAATCAAATGGACTCTCAATGATGGCTCAAGATGATCAAGATAAATTAATCAAGAAGTCAAGACAATGATATTATCCTAGCTTTAGTCGAAAATTGTAAGAGTAAGTGTAACACTCTCACTTATGTCAAGTAACCGCAAAACCATGCAACATTGCACTGCACTGTGGTTTCTGATACTACCGCATGGAGGATGTTTTTAATCGAAATGTTTAAGTGTTAAAACTTTACAAATTTCAAACCTTAGCATTTGAATCTTCAAAAGCTTGAAAACAAATCTGAAATTTTAAGTCACAAATCCACATTGATTAAACCTCTAGATTTGTGCATTTACCTTTTACAAAAATGGTAAGTTGAACTTGTCAAACTTTTAAAGCTAGAAAAGTTTTTTTTTTCCATTTTGGTAAAGGTCACATGTTGAGTGTTTTGGCCTAAGTTTTCTGATTTCTTCAATAACTTAAGCCCCAAGACTAAAGTCTAACACTTACCATCACTCAAAGGCTACTAATTTTATATTGGATTTAATTTCCCTAAGTTGTACTTACTTGAGATCAAATCCCTTAAAAATAGAGTGTCTTAGTCTCATTTATTTCTCAAGACTTTCTAAAGCATTTATTATAAAACTTTGCAAATCATTTGTGCATTTAAAGCTTTGTTCTTCAAGTGTTTGCAAAACGTTCTCAGATTTTAAAGTCTTCATTTGTTTTCGAAAAGCTGTAAACCTCAAAGTATCAGTTCGCTTTACTGTGTCATAATGAGTTTGTTCCATGATTCTCGTGTTAAGTCTTAATTGTAATCTCCATGTTCATTAAGTGAACTCTTGAGATTCAAAGATTCTGTACACCTTGAGATAGAACCCATAAACTCTTGAAACAGAGTAGCTTTAAGTTTGAGTGCAAGGGGAGTAGGTTGGCGAGTTATTTTCATTGTAAGGGGTTTAGTAAGTTTGAGTCAATTTCTAAACAAGCAATAAAATAACGGTTGGACATAGGCTGATGCGTGTATTTTATATAAGGTTTTTACCTCATTTTCACATGCATTTCTATGTTATTTACGTGGCATCTAGCTACAAATGCCCCCGAATAGTCTACTTTGGTTTGTCTTGTATTAATTGCAGGTATGAACCGGAAAGGAGCGAAATTAAGCCTGAACCTGTCCCAATCTCGTGCATTTTGGATAAGGAGAAACCGGAGCTTGGAATTTGTCACTTAGTGATGCGTCAAGTGGCCTCGGAAGGTGTTCAAGAAGTCTAACCGTGCTGATATCGCTCGATCGACCCATTATGCTACACAAAATGGTCAATCGAATGCTTTAATCTCTTTGAAGTCCTCGATCGAGCTCTGCCTTTACTCGATCGAGATAACCATCCTCTGAAGTCTTCGATCGAGCTCCCTGTTTATTCGATTGAACGGATTGTCGAGTTTTATCCTCGATCGAGTGATTTCATTTTACTCGATCGAGAGCCTTGGTTTTTTATGCGGGTGTTGAGTTATTCTCGAGATTTCCTTTTGTAATTAGGAAGAAATAAGAAAGACGGCTATCATATAGTTCTCTCTTCTTCTCTCCTTCGACTGCTCTTTCCCTTACTATCTCTTAGAACTTTATACTTGGAAACCTAATTCTCCATTGTTTTTCTATGTAATCGGTATTCTCTACTCTTAATCCGTAATTAATTACTCTGCTTTATTGTTCTCATTCCTTTAATCTCTACTTTTGTTATTCTCTTATTAGACTTATACTATGTTGATTTCTCTTAGTTTTTTTTTGTAATTGTTGTTTACTCGATAATTATGCATAACTAAATTCCTTTGCTAGGACATAAGGGAACCATGATTTTAAGGGAATTTTGAATAGGTGATTAGAATTTGGTGCGATTTAGATCTATGTTGTTAATCACTGCTTTTAATTGTTCTTGTCTACTTGAGTCGACGCAATTAGATAAATAACCTTGGTACACCTTGACCTGGATCAGAAGATTGGAATAGGTTAGACCTGCAGTGAACATTAGGGCGTTCTAATGAGGGCGGAAGCTAAGTTTGAATTATTTTAGGGCGAATAGTGGACCGGAAGGACCTTTTCACTGCCCTGTAGATCGAATTTGCATTGACCCAAGACCCTAGACTAGATCTCTTAAGAATCATGGTGAACCGACTGTCTTACTGTTTCTCTCTACTTGATTCTCATCAACTTGCTTCTTCATTTCTCTTACTTTATTTTTCTTTTAATCCTCGTAGTCTAGAATAAATCTTTTAAACCCCCAAGAAATAGTTACTAAGGAGGATTTAGTTTAGCAGACATTTTCCCATCTCCCTGTGGAGATCGACCCTACTTCCACTAACTTCTGTTAGTAGTTTTAGGTATTTATTTTTGGTACTAAACGACGGTATTAAATTTTGGTGCCGTTGCCGGGGAGGTGGCGTAATTTTGTTGCTTTATTTAATTTTGTCTCTCGTCTCAAGGAATTTATTTCTTGAGACTGATCTCATATTTGTCTAGTGCTTTAATAGTTTTGCAGGAAATCTGTCCTAGAAGAGGACATCGTCATACCTGCCGTTCTATCAGCTCTGCTTGTTAAGATGCCAAATATCGCCAGTCACTCAGAACCTACGGTGGATTCTTTGCCTAAAGGTTTTCTGCTTCCCACTACAGATGCAGGAACCTTTGGGATTCACCCGTCTTATATACAGCTATTTGAGAGAAATCTCTTCAAGGGGGTACCTGGCGAGGATCCATGTAAGCATATAGAGCTGTTTACGGAGTATTGCTCTACCATTCCATTACCTGCTGGGGTGACATAGGATAGGGTCAAGGGAGTCCTTTTTCCCTTTTCCTTGACTGATGATGCCCGGGAGTGGTTGAGAGAGTTGGATAGGGAAGCTGCCGGTGTTACTGACTGGAATTCCCTAGCCTTAGCCTTCTACTGAAGGTATTTTCCACCATAGCGCACCAATCTGCTGAGAGGCCAAATCACCAATTTTACTTAGTTGGCCACTGAAGATTTAAATGAAGCTTGGACTAGGTTCAAGAAATTAGTTCGCTCTGTACCTCACCAATGCACCCAATTTTATAATGGGTTGTACGATGATCAAAGAGCCATGTTGGATAATGCAGCCAAAGGGAGATTCCAGAAAAATATTGAAGATGATAAGGTATTGTGACTCATTGAGGAAATGGCTATTCATGTAGCTGAATATGGAAATCCTAGAGGAGGTAGACTAGTGAGCGAGTCTTTAGTAGATGCAGTGGAAAGTCCCAATGGAAGGTTAGAAAATTCGGAGATTGTGCAACCTTTGGATGCACACGAACAAGTCTGTGCCATAATTGATCAAGAGGTGATTTGTAGTAGATGCGGTACAGAAGGACACGACCCTATTACTTGTATGTCGGATGTGGAGCGAGTCCGTGCTTATCGACAATTCAAGCAAGGAGTGCCGTTCTCTAAACTATATGAAGACTTGACCATGACAAGTGCCTCTAGTCCTTCTAAACCAATGCCACAACAAGTTGATTCACCCTCTACAATTAGAGAACTTGTAGAGTTTAAGTCTTTGGTGTTGAATTTAACACTTCAGCTTGAAAGGAAGTCGGACAAAGACGACAACGCTATAGAAGAGCTGCAAGACCAAGTTGCACGTCTTACATCCGAGCAAAGATAAGTGAATCACCCACCTCAATGTGACCCGATCAATGCCATAAATATCCGAAGCGGTCTTACCTATGATGGACCAAAAATGCCGGAAGATGATGATATAACTGCTGATGAGATCCCGAAAGTTATTTTAGAGGAGTTAATCGAAGATGCCCTTGCTGAGCATCGTCAATTCGCTCGATCGAATACTGACTCTTCTCGATCGAGTGATATGTCCTCCGAAAGTACTCGATCGAATACTCCCATTGCTCGATCGAAAGAAGCTCAAAATGACGTTCTCGATCGAGGAGATTGTTCTTCTTGGTCGAGTAATTTGCCCAACAAAAGTGTTCGATCGAGTGATTCAGGCCTTCGATCGAACTATACCAAATCTGCTATGCTCGATTAAGAGGTATGCATTCCTCGATCGAGTAACTCGCCTGAAGAAAAAGTTCGATCGAGTGGAAATAGTGCTCGATCGAATATCTGTGCCAGCGGAAGTTCTATTTCAAAGCCTAATTCCGCTACCGTGTCGTCTTCTCCTGCTGCGAAGATGTCACGTTCTGAAAAAGGTAAAGAGAAAGTCGCCAACCCGCTTACTGTTACCAGAATTCCTTATCTGGGACGTCTGAAAGATGCTAAGGTTGAGCGATAATACGGTAAATTCGTGGACGTAGTCAAGAACCTTCAGGTAACCGTCCCCTTTACTGAACTTATTACCCAGGTACCTACTTACGCAAAATTTATGAAAGACATTTTGACGCGTAAGATAGAGCTTAGTGAATTCGAGACCGTTGCATTTATGGAAGAGTCTAGTAATTTACTTCTCAATAAAGCTCCACCAAAAATGAAAGACGGGTAGTTTCCCTATTACCTGTACTATAGGGAACGAAGTGATAGATAAGGCTCTCTATGATTAGGAGCCAGTGTCAGTGTCATGCCTTTTTCGGTCTGCAAGAAACTTAATATGGGTCACCTTAAAATGACCAATATCACCTTACAGATGGCTGATAGATCTGTTAGATGATCCTTAGGTATCCTAGAGGACGTGCCTGTTAAAGTACGCAAGTTCTTTATACCACTGGACTTTATCGTCCTAGATATAGCTGAGGATACCCGAAACCCAATTATTTTAGGAAGACCATTCTTATGTACAACCGGGGCCATTATTGATGTCAAATAAGGGCGTTTGACTCTTGCAGTGGGGGGATGATGCAATCACTTTTACTTTACATGGTACACTTGCTCGTCCAATGATAGAGGATACTTGTTATTCAGTTGATATTGTTGACAAGTCTGTTTATGAATTCTGGTCGGATTCCTTTATAAAGGATCCACTAGAAGCTTTGATGTTGTTAGATGAGTGTGAAAATACCCCAGAGAACAATGATGATGTGTTGGATTTTCTTGAAGCTGCATTAGATGAGCGTGAACTCACCGACGCTGAGGGAGAGAGGGTGGAACAAATGATAAATACGCTTTGCGCTATAGAGGTAAAGGTACCTGAGCGTAAGCCTCTTCCTTCTCATCTTACGTATGCGGTTTTAGACGATACAGAGCAATATCCAGTTATTGTTAGTGCTAAATTGAATGATGATCAGCTGACCGCTTTGTTAGCTGTTCTTAAGAAAAACAGGAAAGCCATGGGTTATTCATTGGATGACATTAAGGGCATTAGTCCTGATATTTGTATGCATAGAATTGAACTTGAGGAAGGTCACAAGCCTTACAGACAGGGTCAGCGCCGACTGAACCAGAAGATGCAGGATGTTGTAATGGCTGAGGTAATGAAGCTGCTCGATGCAGGTATTATCTACTCTGTCGGTCATTCTAAACGGGTGAGTCCAGTTCAGGTAGTTCCTAAGAAAGGAGGGACTACTGTGGTTAAGAATGATAAAAACGAATTGATACCCACTAGAGTAGTAACTGGTTGGCGGATGTGCATAGACTAGGGACAGCTAAATGCCGCCACAAAGAAAGATCACTTTCCTCTTCCTTTTATCGATCAGATGATATAAAGGTTAGCTTCTCATAAGTTTTTCTGTTATTTAGATGGATATTCAGGGTTCTTTCAGATCCCTATTTATCCGGATGATCAGGAAAAGACTACTTTTACTTGTCCTCAGGGCGTTTTTGCTTATCGCAGAATGCCTTTTGGTTTGTGTAATGCCCCTGCCACCTTTCAAAAGTGCATGATGGGGATATTTTCCGAGTATATAGAGTCTATTATGGAAGTCTTTATGGACGATTTTAGTGTCTATGGAAGTGATTTGGCTAATTGTCTGTCTAACCTTGATAAAGTGTTGCAGCGCTGCATTAAGGTTAATCTTGTGCTTAACTAGGAGAAGTGCCATTTCATGGTCAACGAGGGAGTTGTCTTAGGGCACTTAGTATCTGATAGAGGCATCAAAGTTGATAAATCAAAGGTGCAAGTGATTCAGCAATTGCCTTCTCCTGTCAATGTTAAAGGAGTGAGGAGTTTTCTTGGTCATGCCTGCTTTTATCGCCGGTTCATGAAGGACTTTTCAAAGATTGCTTAACCGCTTACACAACTGTTGCTTAAGGATGCCCCCTTTGCATTTACTGATGAATGTCTTTTTGCTTTTAACAGGTGGAAGCAAGCCTTGATTTCAGCACCGATTATTCAGCCCCCTTAACTGGGAGTTGCCGTTTGAAATTATGTGTGATGCTAGCGACTATGCACTAGGAGCGGTGTTAGGCCAGCGGAAAGACAAGGACTTGAATGCAATCTACTATGCCAGACGAACTCTGGATGAAGCTCAAGTGAAGTACACCACTACTGAGAAGGAGCTGTTAGCTGTGGTTTATGCACTGGAGAAATTTCGTTCGTATTTAATTAGGTCAGAAGTCACTATTTTTACTGACCATGTAGTGTTGAGACACCTTCTTGCTAAGAAGGAAGCTAAACCACGACTGATGAGATGGATACTTCTTCTCCAGGAATTTGATTTACAGATCAAAGATAAGAAGGGTGCAGAGAATGTAGTAGCTAATCATCTATCGCGATTATCGCAGCAGGAGGGAGAAGATTCCTTACTTATTGATGATTCTTTTCCTGATGATTCTTTATTTGATGTTCTTGTTAATACTAACCATGATCCATGGTATGCAGATTTGGCTAACTATGTTGTCAGTTGCGAGCTGCCTGTAACACCCCATTTATTTAGGAGCCTTTAGCAAGACATTCCCAATAAATAGGACTGTTATCATCTCGGTTGCCCGAGGTAAATGATACAAATTAAAACAAACCAAAGTACTTTAATAACTTTAACTGAAATAATGGTTTTATTACATTGCCAACCGATTAAATTTAAACCTTAACATTAAAATTTACTACGCAGCGGAAATTACATAAATAGAGTTGTGTAAGTCAACTAAGTGATCTAGACAGCAACTATGGTCCAAGTCTAGCTCACGTCCCAATGCTCCCAAGTCAGCTAATCTTAAGTACCTATCAAATCTGCTCCCCATTATGGTTCATCACAGGTGTTCACGAATACACAGTCAACCACGAGGTTGAGTAGGGACTAAGCAAACAACATAATTAACGGCATAAATAAAGACAACAGTGTTAACACAATAATAATAATAAATCCAGCTCAGTTATAAAAATCACAGGTTACGGTATCACCCATAACATTTGTCCGTCCACAACATACTCCAATCACATCCACTCCTCCAAACTCCGTCTTAACGCTTCCTCAGCTCCGAATGTGCACATCTCCCTAGTAGTGAGCCTACTAGAAAAGAGATTCTGAGGGGCGGCCAGTGATCAACTGATGCCACAAGGACTAGCGGTTGCTCAGACCGGTCCCTTCAAATAATAACCAAGGACTAACGGTATATCGGTCCCTTCAAATAGTAACCAAGGACTAGCGGTATATCGGTCCCTTCAACAAATAATTCACAAGGACTAGCTGTTCGGTCCCTTCAATCAAAATACAATAATCACCAATACCCATAAACAACCCAACTCCATCTTCTCAATTCCACATTCGTAATCACAATCTCAATATATAAGTCAACCACATATATATAAACAATTTACAATCACATAAATATAAGTTGAGTAGGATAATCCCTACCTGAGACGGATGCAAATCAATCTTTCACAAAGCACAACTAAAAGCGATCTTCTACGAATTTGGTACTAGGAAGGCAACCGCTCCAAACGTATAAACGTAAGCTCCTAACTATTATACTCTTTCCAAAATAATTCTGGTCTACATTATATATCATACAAGAAATCAAATACGTTTCGTTTAACAAGCTTACTCATAAAATACTGATTCCATTAGTCTTTACGTATTCAAAACGCACTACGTCCTTTTATAACCCTTTAATACACTATAAAATAAATCAAACAAAATTATCATTACCAATTGATTACCCCATGTAAGACCGCATAACCATCAGACCATTCTAATTAATTCATACCTAACATGACAAATATAATAAAGCCCCTGAACTCGCGGACTGCAACTCAACCCAACGCGCACTGAACAACTGCCTAAACACAACTCAAATCCACTCGCCTAGCCCGACTATCCCACGCCTAAACCACCGGAATGTCAAAAGCATCATGGCCTGCACCACCCTGTCGCGCACCGTTGCACGACAACAACTCAACCACACCACCAAACACGGCGCCAACATCGAGTAACTACTGTTTCCAAACAGGAAACACTAGGTATCGCAACGACGACAACGAAACAACCCGAGACCACCACCGATATGCTACTCGTTAAGAAAACAACCTGTGGTACGAATTTTACACTACAACTCGACTAATATGAAGCGCACGACGCTGGCGAATCTATGCCGGAAACTACTCAAAATAGCGTACTTGATAACGCTACTGTCCATCCCTCTTTTCAACTACAAACCGACTCAAAAACGCTGTCAAATTACCATTAATTACGAACCCTAACAAGAACCCAATACCAGGACAAGACTCCTCTCTCAAACCGATATAAAAACGAAGCCAAACTACTGTGCTGTGCAGCATCTTTAACCCATGTTAAACGATGTTCGAAGAATGTTTAGACTTTTTATTAATTGTCCATATCGTACATTACGGTATTAAAGTAGAATTTTTTTCTTAAATGGGGTTCAAACTGAAAATAATTACAAAAATAGGGTTCATTTCAAAGTATTTACAAGAAATGGGTCCACGTCATTAATCTTTATTTTTTTTCATAAAATTAAACTTCTCGCTGCCTCACACAGCGAGTAGTCATCAGTTTGCTATTTAAAAAGTCCGTCGACACTCTAAATTCGGCGTTTCCGTTCTCCTTGCTCCGACCACCAATCAACGAACTACTACCACTATTATCTTCTTTTTACTTTGCTCATCATATACAAATATTTTTTTGAGTTATTAGCCTTGTAGTTAGGACAGAAAATGGCCCGCAATATCACCGCTCACAAACTTGCTTTTACGATTTCGGGTTTTCTAAGCAGCCAATTTTCATTTTCACCTAATCTATTGGGTTCAAATTTTGAAGATTGGTTTTCTAAGAAGCATCCTATTCTACTTAACAATCCATCATAACGAATGCTTGTACAATACTACAATTACAGTCAACCTTCATAAATTTCAGTACATAGATTTTGCTTCTCGGTTCAATGTTTGATTGACGATGAGTATTTCAGATATCATATACAGAGGTTTCGACACTTGCCCCTTAATTTAAAGTATGTGAACCATGAGTCAATGAATAAGTAAATTACTCACGCTGCAATTGAAGAACAGGAAGAAGAGAGTTGTGGTGGTAGTTTCGTTGAACGTATGTGCACCGAAATCGTAAAAGCAAGTTTGTGAGCGGCCATATTGCGGGCCATTTTCTGTCCTAACTAAAAAGCTAATAACCGAAAAACAATATTTGTACAGGTTAAGCAAAGTAAGAAGAATATAATGGTGGTGGTAGTTTGCTGTTTGGTGGTCGGAGCAAGGAGAACGGAGACGTCGAAGCTAGAGTGTCGAGGGAATTATATAAATGGCAAACTAATGACTACTCGCTGTGTGAGGCAGCGAGAAGTTCAATTTATGTAAAAAAAATAAAGATTAATGACGTGGACCCATTTCTTGTAAATACTTTGAAATGAACCCCATTTTTGTAATTACTTTGGATAATAACCCCATTTAAGAAAAAAATTCATTAAAGTACTAGTTATTAAAACTAGATAAAAACCGAAGAGAAAGTGTGATACCTTCATGAAATACATAAGAGATGGAACTTGATGGCTACAGTTGACGAAAGTTGAAATCGGATTATCGCTAAGATGAACAGTGTGTGAATAACTGAATAAGGGTTGGCACAACGTGCTTTAAGAGGGAGAAGGGCGACCGAAGACTTGGTTAGGGCAAACACGAGGTATTCCTTATTAATCTGGGTAACTTAGCTTATTCTATTTTATATACGAGTAGTAGTATTAGGTTATTTAATAATTTAATATTGTAATAGTAATTTAATATTATAATAATATTGATTATGTAAGTATAATATAACTATATAACTATTATCATTATGCTTCACCTTATCAATACACGAGAAAAAGGAACATACATCGGATGTATTACCTCAGATTTTACTTATTTTTGAGCATTTTTTTATTTTTTCTGAGCTTATTACCTCAAACTTTATTTGTTTTTGAGGATATGTGTATTTTTTCTGAGTTTATTAAAGTTTATAAGTTAGATTTTAATTTTTTTCCGTCAAAACTCAAATTTAAGTAAGTTTGTATATAATGTTTTTGAGTTTTATTGTAATTTTTTTGAGCTTAATATTTTAGTGAATGAACTCAAAAACATTATAGTAAAACTCATAATTTTTAAAACAAAGCTCAAAAACTTTATTATAATGCTCAGAAAGTATAAAACTTGTGGTAGTACATCGGATGTATAATCCACTTATTGTCAATACACTTATCGTCCTTTCGTATCACCGCTACATTAACTACCAATCAGTACCATAAAGTTTATTAAACTAATTATTTATTCCCAAAAGTATGAGGTATTACACTGCCACCCGACCTTTCTTATCAGCAGAAGAAGCGTTTTCTCTATAACGCTAAGCAGTATTTCTGGGATGATCCTTATTTATTTAAGGAGTGTGCAGACGGTCTCTACAGACGGTGTATTCCGCAGTGGGAGACCAAGGCAATTTTATAGGGTTGTGTAGATACCTCATTTCTGCACCTCCCGCAAACCACCCGGTGATGATTGGGCCGCATGTTTGATACGCGGAACGATTTGTGACAATTCGTAAGATTATCGTCAAGTGATTGCTCAAATATTAATGTCTACCTCTTAATTGTCATCTACGTCCCGATACGGTCGTTTTGACAGTAATTAGAGTACATTCGGAGTCCAGGCCTAAAACCGTCTCCATTTTCTGATAACCGTTAAAACCCGAGTCAGAATGTTCTGGAATGTTCCGGATATTTCTATTCCATGTTTCATAAATTTTATCTTTTAGTAAGCAATTTCCCGTAATATTCACATAAGATATTAAGGAAAACCGATTTATTTCCGTCCTACCATAACTCAAACACGGAGATCTTTCTTCTGCAGGAGGAAACCCCTTGGGAACAGACGCAGCAGGTGCTGCGCCTCTTCCAAGAGACGCAGTGTCTGCTGCGCCTCTTCCCAGGACCTTTTCTGCGTGTTTCTCGTATCTTTTTCATATCTTTCCGAGATTCACTTCCAAAGAGTCTCCGAAACCCTAATTCCTTCACGTGATTAGTATAAATAGGAGCCTTCGCTCCTCATATTTCTCACGCGAGTGTCCGCCCTTCTCTTCTCCCTTTGCATTCTAGACTTTGTTCTTACTTTTGGCGTCTACGTGCTTGAACATTCGACCACGTAAGCTCGGATCCTTCTGAGTACCAGCCTCCCCGTTGCATGACCGACCAATTTGACCAACTACACCAATAATCAACTTAATTAATCTAATCGTTTTCCTCTTACGAGGACACTTTCTTTGCATTCGCGTCGAGCATCACTAATCGATATCTTAGTCCTTCTCGTTTCGTCAACATGTAAGTCTGAGGGTGTAATCTCTCTTTTATTTATTGTATTTTAATTATTGTATCATCATCAATTGTAAGGTTTATGTCGAAAATACCATTAAAACCGATTTCTAAAACCATGTTTAAAACCTCTTTTTACGGATTTCCGATGAATAACCGTTGAGAAAGGACGCAAAGAATCGCTGCTGCGCCTCTTGAAGGAGAAAACGATTCTGCTGCGCCTCTTCGTGAGGCTGCCGCAATTCCTGCTTCCTTTCTTCTTCGTTCGTCCTCTGTTGTTCGTCAAAGTTCTTTTATTTATTTCGTTTGTTTGTTGATTCTTCATCATGATAGCATAATTCACATGTATATTTATTATTCATCATTAATATGTTTTAAATCCGACTTAAATCCCAAATAATCCAATATTTGCGGGTTTTCGCCATTGAATTCAATTCCGGGTTGTAGAGATTCAATTCATCAATATTGGGTTTCTGGAATTCGTCTTTGATATAGCTTTCATCTGTTATTTCACATGTTCGTCGCATATTCGTCGTCAATCCATCGTATCTAACTTAGTTAATTGAATTAATTTGTTTGACTCATTAATATTCTTCACTTCTGTCATTATTCCATCATGTAAATAATCCGTTTGCATCCGTCTCATCCATGTTTTACTGTTTTCATGACTCATTCATATGTTAAATAACATGTTAATCACTTTCATCCGAGTAAATATCATCAATCAATCGTTAAATTCACCAATTGACATTAACGGCTTGCAATTACGGCTTCACGGCCCGGGACCGAGCCAAGGGCAGACGCGGCGTCTGCGCCTATTCAAAGGACGCACTCTGCCGCTTGCTTTGTTCTGGCCGAGTTCGTCCCTGAACTCCGTTTCTGCTTTGACGTAGTTTAATTAGTTTACGTATTAATTAACTATTATTCGTAATATCACCTTCTGTTTTGTTCGTTAATTCTTTTCTTTTTTTATCAAATTATCCGTTTTAAAGGTATTTTCGACATAAATCACCTATTCCGTTGTAATTATTGTGATTTTCATTATTGTAATTTATAATTATTGTATTTCTTTTATTGCTTGTATGTTTTCCCATGTAAATGAGCATTAAATTCCTACTTCGACCCAATTGTATGCTAATTACGTGTCAACCGACTTAGCCTAATTTTCACATGTTAGGATTAAAACTTGGATGTTGCATTGCATGCATATAGCCGACGATATATCGAGTACGAATAACTTCCCTAATCATTAGTAGAGGCCGCTATCGAGGCGGGCGGGATTAGGTGTTCGATCAAAAGAGCTTCCTAATACGTACCCTCACCCCTTACTCCAGATATCTGTGAACACCCGTGTTCATTGGCATCCACGAGAGTCATTCTAGACATAGAATGCTAAGGATAACGATTGCTTAGTGTTCATGTCTTTACTTTGTGTCTTGACATGACACGAGGTACTCGAACGGTTCCAATTTCCCATAAAAATTGGTGGCGACTCCATACAAAATGCAAACGCTTGTTTCCCAAGAGCCCCCGTGGCCCCCGCTGTCCACAGTTTGGCGACTCCGCTGGGGATAATACACTTACGTGTAGCCAAAAGGGTGAAACTTGAACAAGGTTAGGGAATAGTTTGTACAAGACAATTGTCGGTTTTCATAACTCGGTCTTCCTAGACCGTTTTATTCGGCCTTCCTAGGCCCAACCCAACCCATTCAACCAATCGTCCCGTCTAAACGGTCCTAATTCTTATTTGGGTCTAAGGATGGATAGCGATTGACGTCATCCATACCATGATGCTTACTCGTGTTTGTATCAAGGGCCTTCACTACTTGAGGAAATGGACTAGGAATCGGCCTTACTCTTGTTTGGCACGAGCCTCTCCACAGACTTCGGGTTTGATGGTTCGGTATGGCAACCCACCCTTTAAACCAAAACCCTTTTAAATGCACTCAGCATCCTGTTATAATGCTTGTATAAACGTGTATACCTTACATGATCACCATTTCTGTTTTAGCAGGATTTTTGTTGATCTAGAGCGTCCTGCCAGGGATTTATGTGTAGGGTGATCTAACTCGAATAACTCGCCTGATTGGTATAATTAAATGTAAAACAAATTAATAAATAATGACACAAGGATTTATACGTGGAAAAACCCTGGGAATAAGGGAAAAAACCACGGGCACCAAGCCAGGAGTGATTGTTACTATGATTTTAGGTAGCCTGACAGAGTATTGTTATATCAGGCGTGACAGGCGAATATATAGCTTAAGAATACAAAGAATATGAGTAAAAGTGATGGTCTCTCAGATAATGCTTCTTGTCTTCTCCTCCTTTCTATTTATAGGTGGTTATTTCCAAATGTTTTTGTGCCGTTTAGGTTTTCCTGGTAAATAGGGGATGTGCCCTATTTACTCGGAGGTGGTTGCCTTTAGACTAGCCGTTGCTTTGACTGCTTCTTATATCTTTTGGCTTCTTGAATTGGTCTTCCTTTTTTGTAGGAAATATACATAAACTGCCTGTTTGTAGCCTAAGTAGCCTGGTGCTTTTCCTTTTCAGGCTGCTGGTTGTCTTTCGCCTGTCTTTTATCAATTCCTGCTTGGTGCCTATCCGTGTTGAAGTAATGCCTGATTTTAGTTATCTTTGGCCTGGGAATTGTCCTTGGCTGTTGTCTGGCCTATTCAGGTCAGACAGGATAATTTAGGGCCTAACAATTGCCCCTTATCTGCTTATTCCTTTATTGGGTCTGGCCAGGAATGAGGAGATAAAAATTTGGGCCAGGCAAGTGAATTGTGCAGGGACTTTCTATCGGATTCAGAATTTGTGTTTGATTCAACTTCTTGTAACGGTTACTTGCCATAAATAGGGTAGGTTCACAAAACCCTAGGAGAGTCATGATTGATCTTAACCACTTGATTTCCTAGCCGTTATAGTTTTGCGGCTATAAATATCCTGCTTATTCCGTGTATGTCTTCACATTCCAATCTCTAACTTTCTTCTTTCTCTTTCTAAAAAATTTTCCCTTTGTAAAAAATTCATTTCCCAGAAAAATAATATATGGCTGGTGGCAGGAGAAAGACAGCAGCTTCAAAAGCTCCTGCCGAGGTCGAAAAAGTTCTGTTGAAGTTGAGATGGTTTCGCCGAGGTTGAGGGGGTCCCCGATGTCATCCCCGAGGATGATGTGGTGGAGGTTGTTCCTCCTCCAGAGATTCTGTCTATGTCTTATAAGGGGGTTGAGTATTCTCCTAATAAGGCTTTGGCGAGTCTCTTTCCATGAGGCTAATCAACTGAAACTCGCTTTTGAGCATTATATAAAAGGCGGGGTCTCATTCCTCATGGGGTGAAGTTTGGATTCCGAGAATGGTCCTATCGGGGCTAATTGGAGTAGCCGGGTTGGTTTGTATTTTTGAGTGGGCTTTCGGGGTGGTGGTCAACTTCCCCTTTCTCCTTTTATGGCCGAGGTGATTAGGGCTATTAGGGTTCCTCCGTTTCAACTCATGCCAATGGTTTGGAAGATTGTCCATTCTATTGAGCATTTATGTTCTAAGCATAAGTTGGTTATTACCCTGGATGATTTTAAGAATGTCTATCACCTGAAGAGTCATTCTCTTTGGGAGGTTTAATTTTCGAGTCGGGTCAAAGATGGCTCACCCGATCACCAATTTTGATTCGGGGGATGATAAAGGTGGGCTCAAACTTATATGTTTATCAAGGTCGACTCAATTGCCCCCGACTGGACTATCTTAATTACCCCCAAATTGTTGAAGGAGGTAATCTTTCTTTCTGCATTATTTTTGGTTTGGTAATAATATTTTTTGGAGAGTTTACTTACTTTGCCCGTGCTTTCTTTTAGTAAATGACTGGGTGAATGATCCACGATCTTTGAGGGGTCGGCTGACCGGATAGCAGCATTTGTGGCGTTGCCTGAAGAGGAGAGGGCTTGGCCTGCCTGTCTGGGGCAAGCTGCTATGCCTCGTTTTAAGAAGGCTAAGTTGAGCACTTATAAGCCTGTGAAGAGCACTAAGATTCCAGGGGCATCTTCGTCAGGGAGTAAGTTCTTTTGCTTGTTTTGTCATTCTGTTTCCTGTATTGGATTCATGCTTATATTCTTTGATTTAGAAACTCGTCGTGCAGCTACCAGGGCTTCTCGCCAGAATTGCTAGTTTTGGTCTGTCTTTGGTGAAGGCGGGGTTTCTCAAATTACGGGGAGAAATCAAAGAGCGGTGAGGCAACGAGGAGTGATAGTCTTTGTTCAAATTCGGGGAATCGTGCGGGGGCTCGGTTGGTGTCGCTGAAAAGATTGTGGGTGAAAGTGATCGTCCGAGAAGAGGAAGAGAGTGGATGAGTCTTTGGGAGGAGTTCATGAGGTCAGGGGAGTCGGGGCTCGTATGGATGAGGTCCAGTTTGCTAAGGATCAAATTCAGGCTCAGGCTTTTGTGGTTGATGATCCTTATTTCAAGTACAGGCGGAGGAAGCTTCGCTCGTGCTTTGGCCGCTATGTATCGTTCCGGGATTATGCTGCCAACTTGGTTACCATGCTTCAGGAGGTATATATTTTTTGTCTTTGTTTGTTGTGGGTTTTTGTGTGTGTTTTTTTTTTTTTTTTTTTGGCTTAGATGGGCATTTTCTTTTGTTTTAGAATGTTAATGATGTCTTTGAGGAGTGCTGTCAACGGAATCATCCATGGTCTAAACAATACCTTGGATTGGGAGGTACAAATCTTGAAGAAAGATCTTGACAAGTTTAAAGTCGATTTGGAGGTGTCCAAGGTGAGAATCATTCATTGAAGGAGGATAATGAGGGGAAAAGCTCGGTTCTTTGGTGGAGTCTCGCTAAGGTGAAATCTGCTCAGGATGCCTTGAAAGCTCTTCGGCTAAGTTTGATATTGCCCGGGAAGAATTGAAGGTGAAAAACAAAGGCTATGCAGAGCGATTAAAGGTAAATGAAGAATTGGTGTAGAGAGGGATGAGGTTCGGGCCAGGTATAAAGATCTTTGCATTGTATTTCTTTGGCAAGGGTCGTGTGGATGCCATGAAAGAGCCTCGAAGTCAGGCCTTTTGGAATCCCGATCGGGAATTGGTCGATCTCAATACCACTTATCCCGAGCTTTGTAAGTTGCATCGACGAGGAGGTGGACTCTCCTCCATCCAAAGGGAAAAATAGTGATGTTGAAGGGGATGGAGATGAAGAAGAGGAGGGCGATGAGGGGATTGGTTCGCCACTTTGTGTCCAAGGTGGGCTAGTTTGATTTTTTCTGTTTGTGGGATTTTGTGTTGTTTTGGCCTATTCAGGGGGGATGTTCCCTGAACAAATAATTTAGGATTTGTTTTGGTTTTGTTGGCTTTGCCGGATAAACGGTGTGTTCTTCCCCCTGCCTGGGAGGGTGTCTTCTGGGTAGGTTTTAATATATATATCCTTTCCTTGATTTTCTTCTTTGTTTTTGATGGAATTTGTACTGTACATTCATGTGATATTTTTGTTAGAGTAATGCCTGTCGGGAGGGCTTATGGCCCTCATTCCTGTGTTTATGGGAAATGGTGGCTTTATCTGCCTGTCAGGAGGGCTTTTAAGAATGAGGGTGGTTGCCGGTCAGGAGGGCTTATGGCCCTCAGCCTGTCAGGAGGGCTTCTTTGACAAGTACTATGGTCTATTCCACCTTTGTACTTGTCTTTTTATGTACTGAGCTCAGTTTAATTTTCGGGTCAGGCAGGCAGGTGCCAAATTAGAGCATTTTTAGAAATCTTTGTTCGGGTTGGGTGGAGTGGCCCTCAATCCTGAACATTTGTTTAAGCCTAAAGTATAACATAATAAGTGAAAAGAAGGCGTAAAACAAGTTTTCAGGATTTGAAATAGAGTTTTAGGTGAAATTAAGAATAACAGGCAAGTAACTTAGCACATAGCAGGTATGAAATAGTTTTAGGTGGGAACTTAGCACATAGCAGGTATGAAACTTAGCACATGTATATAGGGTGGGTAGTTTTACCTGCTTCTCAGATATGAAATAGTTTTAAGTGGGAAATGTTCCAAGATCTAGGGATCATTTCTCCTTCCAAAGTTTGTAGCCTGTAAGCTCCCTGTCCCACTATTGAATCAATTAAGTACGGGCCTTCCCATGTAGGGGCTAGTTTGCCTGCGTTCTTTTCTCTGGTGTTGGGGAAAACTTTCCTTAATACCAGGTCTCCTTCTTTGAATACTCTGATGTTGACATTTTTGTTATAACTCCTGGCTACTGTCTGTTGGTAGGCGGCTAACCTGACTTTGGCTGCATCTCTCAGTTCTTCTGTTAAGAGTAGGTTATCTTGCAATAGGGGCCTGTTCTCTTCTATTGTGTTCAGTTTATACGGTAGTTGGCACATGAATTTTCTGTATTGGTATTATCGCTTCGCAGACCATAGACCAGGGAATATGGTGTTTGGCCTTTGTGGTCATTTTGGGTGTGGTCTGTCACCCCATAGGACTAGGGAAGCTCTTCCGCCCATCTTCCTTTTCTTCTTTTCGACTTTTCTTCGTGCAACCGATTACTATTTTGTTGCTTGATTCTGCTTGGCCGTTGGCTTTAGGGTAGCCTGGTGTAGATGTGACTAAATTGATATTCCATTGTGCACAGAAATTAGCTGTTCTCTTTCCCACAAATTGTCTCCCATTATCACAGACTATTTCTGAAGGTATTCCATATCTACATATGATATTCCTCTTGATAAATGATATGACATCTTTTTCTTTGACTTGTCTGTAAGAGTCTGCCTCTATCCATTTGGAAAAGTAGTCAGTCATTGCTAGCATGAAGACTTTTTGTCCAGGCGCCTGAGGTAGCTTCCCTACTATGTCCATGCCCCATTTCATGAATGGCCAGGGGGCCGAGATGGAATGTAGTAGTTCTGATGGTTGATGGATATAAGGGGAATAGATTTGACAGGCTTCACATTTTGAGCTGTATGCTATGCAGTCAGCTCTCAGGGTTGGCCAGAAGTAGCCTGTCCTGAGAATTTTGCTTGCCAGGCTCCTTCCACCTTTATGATTTCCGCAGTATCCATTATGTATGTCTTCTATGACTTGGCTGGCTTCATTTGGTTCCGGCAACGTAAGTAAGGTCCACTGAGACTTTTTAAACAAGGTGTTATTTATAATGGTATAGGTGGATGCTTTGATTTTCAGGGCCCTTGCTTCGTTTTTATTTATAGGGAGTATCCCCTGTAGGAACCAATCATAGTAAGGTTTAGTCCAGGAATTTGTATCTTCCTGGATAGGGCAAATTTGTTCGAGCCTTTCTATGGTTGGTTCAGCAGTGGACGATGGGTATTTTGTCAAACACAAAGCAGGTGAAATTTGATCCCAGTGGCTAGGGCATCCGCCTGGGTATTTAAGTCCCTTGGTATTTGGTCAATGTCAAAGGTTTTGAATTTTTTGCAAAGGTTTTTGACATATTCCAAATAGAGTATCATCTTTGAATCTTTTAAAGATATACTCCTTTAACTTGATTGGAAATCAAGAGAGAGTCGATTTTACCTTGAGGTTTGCTACACCGAGTTCTATACATACCTTTAATCCAAAGAATCGGGCTTCATATTGCCTCATTATTTGTGGCTTTGAACTCACAACTAATAGCCTGTGCAATCAGGTCTCCCTGTGGTGATTTTAAGACTAATCCTAGGCCAGTGCCTTTCATATTTGTTGCCCCATCTACATGGAGAGTCCATTCTGGTCTGTTTTTTGGGTGTCAAGAAGATTGACCTCTTTTATGAGGTCTGGTTCTAGGGTAGGATGAATTTGCCCACGAAGTCTGCTAGTGCCCGAGATTTAATTCTGTCCCGGGTTCAAAGGTTATATCATAGGTCTGATCTGTCTTGACCATTTTGCCATTCCGCCGACAACTCGGGCTTTCTCGAGACAGATTTGATAGGCAAGTTGGTTCTTACAATGATTGGGTGACTTTCAAAATAAGGTCGAAGTTTAGTGCCGGACATTACTAAAGCAAGTACATATTTTTCAAGTAGGCCATACCTGGTTTCTGCATCTAGAAGACTTTTACTTACATAGTAGACTGGATCTTTGTTGGCCATCAATTTCTTTGGTCGGGACTCCACTTATCTTTGTTTTCGTGATGAGATAGGTAGACCGTCGGGGTTCTCCTTTTGTCCGGTTTGGCAAGTAGCGGAGGTGTAGTCGGGTATGTTTTGAGCTCTGGAAGGTCGACTCGTGTTCAGGCAACCATTTGAATGCTTTGTTCTTCCTGAGTAGGTCATAGAATGCCTTGCATCTCACCGATGATCCGGAAATGAATCTATTCAGTGGTCGCAACTCGTCCGTCGTTTTTGAATATCTTTGACTGACTTGGGGATTCCGGTTCTAGTATGGCTCTTATTTGTTCTGGGCTGGCTTCTATTCCTCTTTTGGTCACCATGTACCCCAGGAATTTTCCTGAGGATACCCCGAAATGGCATTTGGATGGGTTGAGTTTCATATTGAAATCTTCTAGGATTTTAAAGGCTGTTTCCAAGTCCCTTACATGATCTTCAGCTATCTTTGATTTAACTACCATGTCATCAATATAGACTTCCATGGTGTCCCCTATTTGGTCTTTAAACATTGTATTGACCAGGCGTTGGTATGTTGCCCCTGCATTTTTCAGGTCAAAGGGCATTTTTTGTAGCAAGATATGCCCCTTTCCGTGATAAATGCAAAGTATGTTCCCGATCAGATGGGTGCATCTTGATTTAGTTGAATCCACTTGAGGCATCCATGAATGTCAGGAGTTCATGTCCTGCTGTAGCATCCACCATTGCGTCTATGTGTGGGAGTGGAAATGGGTCTTTTGGACAGGCTTTATTGAGGTCTGTGTAATCTACACAAACTCTCCACTTGCCATTCTTCTTCTGAACCACCACTACGTTGGCTAGCCAGCTAGGGTACATGACTTCTCTTATCATCCCCATGTCCAATAGTTTGTCTACTTCTTCATTGATGATGGCATGTCTTTCAGCGGCAAACATTCTTCTTTTCTGCTGGACAGGCTTATAAGACTCATCAACATTTAGTTTATGTGTAATAATATTGGCATCTATTCCAGTCATATCAAAATGTGACCAGGCAAAACATGAAGATTTACCTCTAAGAAAATTAACTAATTCTGGCCTGATATGATCAGGGACATCAGATCCTACCAGTACATGCCTGTCAGGGTACTCAGGGTCTAAAATTACTTGATCAGTTTCCATTTTGGTTTCTGCCACATGAGTTGTCCTGACAGGGTACTGTAATTGCTAGGCGAGGGACTTACCTGCCTTGGAAGGCTTTAGTGACTCAGTATAACATTTCTGGGCAGATTTTTGTTCACCTTTAATGGTTGCTACTCCCCATTCTGTTGGAATTTTGATGTATTGGTGATAGGTGGAGGGTATGGCTCTCACGTTGTGGATCCATGGTCTTTCTAATATGGCATTATAGGATGACAGGCAGTCCAGAACTCCAAATCTTTCATATGAAGATACTCCTTCCACATACGTGGGCAGGTGTATTTCTCCCAGTGTGTTTCTTGTTTCTCCACTGAATCCTACTAGGACATTAGACTTCTTTATGATTTGGCTTTCATCAATCTTCATTGCTTTAAGGACATCAAGCATGATCGGTTTATTGAATCGCCTCCATCTACCAGGATTCTCATGACACGTGCGGTCCCTATTTGCATGGTGATTACCAGGCTATCATGGTGGAGGTCCTGGAATGCCCCGCATATCGTGTCGTCAAAAGTAATTTGAGGTAAATTGATAGGTTTAAAAGGAGATTTCATTTTTGACTCCCTGGCAATTTTCTTAGCAAATTTGAACTGGTCAGGCCACAAATTTTCGATCCTCCATTGATGAATTTGACTTCATAAATGGGTGGTGCAAGGGGTAGGTCACGTTGTTGCTTTTTTCCGTGTTTCTTCTTGTTCCGTCATCTTCCTGTCCTTTGTTTGCATCAAGTCTTTCAGGTATCCTTTCTTTAGCAGGTAAGCCACTTGTCTCCGTAATCCCAGGCATTCTTCTATTGTGTGACCTATGTCCATGTGAAATTCACACCACCTGGTGGTGTCCTTTCTTGAGTTGGGGTTGTCTGACTTCTTTGGCCACTTGACAATGTCTCCCATATGGTCAAGCCTCTTGATTAATCCTGCAATGTCAACAGATAAGTTATATTCCTGGACAGGAGGATAAGTATAGGAGTTACCTCGTTGTTCATGTGTATAGTTGACTTCGATCGTCAGGTCTTGTGTAGGGAGATGGCCTGGAACCGCTTCCTTTGTTGTTAAAGCTTTTCTGTTGGTTTTGTCATATCCCGAGTTGTTGTCGCATTATCGCCTTGTAGCCTTTGTCTTCTTCCAACCTGATATAGCCTATGGCTAATGATTGGACATCTTCAAAGGTATGATAGGGCTTCATGGTCATTTCATCGTAGAAGTCACCGTCCGGGGTAGCCCTTGCTCGAAAGCTTCAACGGCTGTTCCGACATCACATCCGGGGATTGACACTTTTTCTTTGTTGAATCTTGTCATGTATGATCTAATGGATTCTCCAGGCTTCTGTTTAACCCTGTACAGTCACCGGATCTCTTTTCTAGTTCCCCCTGCTGCTGGCAAACCGATGATTGAAAGAATTGACCAGGTCGACAAAGGACTTGATGCTCCCATTTGGCAGGTTTATGTACCATTGCAAGGCAGTCCGTTCGAGTTGTTCCAAATCCCTTACACATGCAGACTTGACGTAGTTCACGGGAATTGATGCTGCCAAAGCATCCTTTGCTTGTAATAGGCAACATGGTTTTGTGGATCAGTGGTTCCATCATAGATTCTCATTGAGGGAATCACAAATTTCTTTCGCAGTCTATTTTTGCTATTTCATCCACGAAGGAGAATCAACATAGCTTTCTGGATTTGCTTCTTCAATTGGGGTAGGAACTCCTGGGATCTTTTCAAATCTCTCGTGAAGTTTTTGGATTTCTTGGAGCATAGCCATCGTAATGGTGTGTTACTCGGTCTTGGAGTTCTTGATTTTGGAGTTCTCCGAGTCCATTTCTTCTCCCGCTTTGGATTTTGATGGAGTTGGAGTACCAATATTGGAGAAGTCAATGTTCCTTATGATGGAGGAGAATGGTGTGCCAGGTTGGACTTTCAATTTTGATCCTGAAGCTTTTTCTCCCATTTGTATCTTTAGGTGGATTCTCGATTCTTTCAATTTTGCCACTTCTTGACTTCACTGGATCATTTTTTGTTTCAGTTGTTCCATCTCCAACAATTGTTGTTTGGCAGCAGCTAATTGTTGCTCAATGCTATCTCCTGCCATTTTTTCTTAGTTTTCTGTGGTATTTGATGGTGGGCTTTTGATTATTTTTGAGTTAGATGCCCCACGGTGGGCGCCAATTGTTTTAGCAGGATTTTTGTTGATCTAGAGCGTCCTGCCAGGGATTTATGTGTAGGGTGATCTAACTCGAATAACTCGCCTGATTGGTATAATTAAATGTAAAACAAATTAATAAATAATGACACAAGGATTTATACGTGGAAAAACCCTGGGAATAAGGGAAAAAACCACGGGCACCAAGCCAGGAGTGATTGTTACTATGATTTTAGGTAGCCTGACAGAGTATTGTTATATCAGGCGTGACAGGCGAATATATAGCTTAAGAATACAAAGAATATGAGTAAAAGTGATGGTCTCTCAGATAATGCTTCTTGTCTTCTCCTCCTTTCTATTTATAGGTGGTTATTTCCAAATGTTTTTGTGCCGTTTAGGTTTTCCTGGTAAATAGGGGATGTGCCCTATTTACTCGGAGGTGGTTGCCTTTAGACTAGCCGTTGCTTTGACTGCTTCTTATATCTTTTGGCTTCTTGAATTGGTCTTCCTTTTTTGTAGGAAATATACATAAACTGCCTGTTTGTAGCCTGAAGTAGCCTGGTGCTTTTCCTTTTCAGGCTGCTGGTTGTCTTTCGCCTGTCTTTTATCAATTCCTGCTTGGTGCCTATCCGTGTTGAAGTAATGCCTGATTTTAGTTATCTTTGGCCTGGGAATTGTCCTTGGCTGTTGTCTGGCCTATTCAGGTCAGACAGGATAATTTAGGGCCCAACAATTTCTAAACAAAACCATGACGATTTTTCAAAAAAACCAAAACCCATTTTCAAACAAAATTTCGAAATGGGCTTTTAATTAGCGCAAAATCCGGTCAAAACTCTGTCCATTTGTCGTGCAAAATTCGGGCCACAAGCCCATTTCAAAACCTCACTTCGAGTCCACTCCTACAACTACACTATAGTTGACTAGGACACACATTTTCAAAGACCTTATCTTTCTTCAAAACTCACTCAACACAAGTGGCACACACCCACTTCACGAGTCAAAACTTTTCCTCTTTTAGTAAGTGTGTTAGAATGGTCGACCATGTTTTGATTCGTCGCCGATATCTTATCCAGTTTCCAAGATGCCCGGATCAAGTGATGAAGCAAACTTCAACCAACTTCAAAATAGTAATGATCGAATCCTAGCCGCGCTAGCCCAAATGCAATCTACTCAAGAACAAACCTATGACCGCCTTGAGCTCATCGAAGGCCGTATCTTTGCCGTGGAGGGAAGGTTGCCTCCTCATGAAAGTGAAGTACTACGTGACTCTGACAACGAATCCAAGGACGAAAATCCTCTCATGGGGATGACTGTAGCTGAGAAAAGACTCCAATACCTAGAGGAGCAATTGATGTACCTTAAGGGTGATGACATTTATAGGGAGAACAATCGCAAGTATGAAGCCGTCAATTCCAAATTACCAACCAACTTTAGTATGACGGATATCCCTAAGTTCAAGGGACACGAGAACCCTTTGAACCACATTCGTGCCTTCAAGGATTACATGTCTATCAAAGGCATCAAACCCGAGATGTTCTTAAGGATCTTTCCTTCATCTCTTGATACCATCCCAAGGCAATGGTTCTACTCTTTAGATCACAAGAAGGTCGCTACTTGGGAAGATGCCGCAATCGAGTTCTCCAAGCAATATGCGGATAATGCCGAGATCCAAGTCAACATGCGTACTCTAGAGGTTCTTACCCAAAATGACAAAGAAGGATTCACCGACTTCCTAAGTAGGTGGAGGAAGACTAGCACTCAACTAGTAGAACGCCCGGACGAGGCTACGCTTGTGGAGAAGTTTGTGGATAATCTCAAGCCCATCTATGCCAATCATTTGAGATACCAAAACATCAAGACTTTCAAAGACTTGACCACACTAGGGACAAGGATTGAAGACGACATCCGTAAAGGACTCTTGTCCAAAACGGTAGGTCGAGGATACCAAGGGTCCACAAGTCGTTCATACGGCTCTACTAGTACGACCGATGAAGTTCACCATCTCGAGCCATCCAAGAAAACTACCCCACCAAGGAAATTCACAAACCTTGGGGACACTTACTCCAACGCTCTAAAGAGGTTAATGAAGCAAGGTAAACTCCAACCCATTGGACCTACTCCCGAACCCGAAAGGAAGTCCAAGTTTTGGGACGAGAACTCGTACTGTGAATACCATAGGGGCAAGGGGCACGACACAGAAAAATGCTACAAGTTGAAAAACGTGCTTCAAGACATGATTGAAGATGGTCGACTCCCAATACCACCAGGAGGTAAGCCCAACAACACTCAGAATCCTCTTGGAGTTCTAGTGATCACAAGTGATGAATCTACCTTAGATTGCTCACACCTCATTTCTCCCATCGAAAATGAAATTCATGCAATCGAGAATGAAGGGCTCTACTCTACCATCTCACCTACCATTTCCGACTTCATCACATGGGCAAGGAGTGTAGATAGACAAGTTTGGGAACTAGAAAACATGGTAACAACTTTACGCAATCCCAACGCAATACCCGAAGAACGTGTGCCACTAATCTTCTCTCAAAAGGCCACTATGCAAGAAATAATCACCGTGGTTGATAAACTAGTCGATCAAATCATACGACTAGAAGATGACATCGTGAAAATGAGGGAACTAGCTGCAATCAATGGAGTTTGGGCCGATGATGATTAGGACGAATATCTCATTGAAAACTCCATAGTCAAGGAAATAGTCCAAAATGGTGAAGACCAAGATGTGGACCACCTAACTCGTTCGGGTCGCCCATATCAAAGCACTACTCAAAATGGTCCAACCAACGTCGTCACACCAAATGACAACGAAGATGACTCCACTGATCATTTGCTCAAGCAATTACTGAGAAAACAAAGGTGATCTTTCGTCGGCAATTAGTAGCAAGCTCATTCCCACATCGCCAAGCTTTACTGCAAGCTTTGGCCAAACTAAATGTAGCACATAACTCCACTCCTGAAGATGTAGTCAACTTGGTCTTCCAAGAATCACCTAAGCTAAGTACTCCTATTACTTTCTCAGACGAAGACTTGCCACCTTTTGGCGCTAGTCACAACCTTGCTCTATACATCACTGTCATTTGTCTAAAGAAGAATGTGCCAATGACCTTGGTGGATGATGGCTCCGCGGTCAACGGCATACCCCTCAAAACGGCATACAAACTAGGCATGAAAGAGTCGGATTGGACCCCTACCAATCAAGGTGTGCGTGCATACGATGGTACACGACGAAAGGTAGTAGGACTTGCTAACTTAACCGTAGCCACGGGACCAATCGAACGAAAGGTTAACTTCCAAATAGTGGACATTGAAGCTTCATTTAACATACTTCTGGGAAGGCCTTGGATTCATGCTTCCAAAGCGGTAACATCCACCCTTCATCAAAAGATCAAGATCCCACTAAATGGCAAAGTAGTGACGATCACTTCGTCACCCATCAAGGCAATAATCGAAAAACAGTCGAACAATCAAGTCCTTGCGGATCCCGTATACGAACTTGGGGGCTTCCAAAGTGTAAGCGTCATAGAAAGTGAGTTGGCACCCTTATACTATAATCCCTACTCTAACTTGGTGGTCAACCACATACTCAAATCCCAGGGATACTTCCCTGGAATACCTTTGAACCCTATTCGGAAGAATACCTTCGCACCATACAAGGAAGGCAACTCAACAAGGATACCACTTGGACTAGGGTACAAACCTACAAAAGAGGAGGCTCTCGAAATGCTCGCCCAAGTCCAAAACCGCAAGCACGTAGGAGTCCAAATGAGGCCCTATCTCCCTACTTTGAATGGGTACTTTGTTCAAGAAGGAACTCTAGAACTCTTTCACGGATTTACCGAACCTTGGCATTATCTCGAGAGGAAGTTAGCCGGAATCGAGATCTTTCACGATTGCTACTTCATCCCTCCAGAAACGGTTCCTACCGTCAAAACCCGTCAAGCACCTTGCTTAGACGAACAAGTTGTTAGCCTATTGTTTGGAGAAGATCGATTCGTTAAGGCCGCGCAGGATGAGATCATTACTATGATACTTCAAGACGATCGCTTCAACCCCGCCGCGTTGATCACAGAAACCGACGCAAGACAGCAGAAAGGATGGAGAAAATCTATCAAATGGACCAACAATCAAGGAAGACTCTTCAAGCTCACCACTGGAGAAGGAGAGATGTTCAAAGGAGAAAAAGAAGACGATGAGTTCGAGTCGGAGTCGGAGTCAGAGTCGGAGTCTAGAGAAGTCATTAGAGAGTCTACTCCTGTCGTCATCCCCACTCCCTTCGTTTCTCCTAGCTTAGTCTCGAGTAGTCACAGTAGTTCGGGAAATGCCCCAACCACTGTCCCTTTGCCGCCACTGACCATGGATCAGTTGGCTTCTTTGTTTCAACTTTACTCAAATTTTAATATGAATAAATCAGGTTCTGCTTACTCTTTGTGTTATCTTGAGCGCAATTCTGTTTATGATGATACTGAGGATGACCAAGACCCAGACTCAATCGAAATACCTCCCTACGTAGCCAAAGAATTACTACAGGAGGGGGAAGGGGAACCAGTAATAGAGGACACCGAACCCATCAACGCAGAAACCGAACTAGAACCCCAAGAACTTAGGATAGGGACTACCTTGAGCTCTACCGAAAAGGCCGACTTCATAGACCTCCTAAATGAATTCAAAGACGTTTTCGCTTGGTCCTACAAAGACATGCCAGGGATCGACAGGGATATCGCTGAACATAGGATTCCGATTAAGCCAGGTTTCAAACCTGTGAAACAGAAGCTTCGACGAATGAGAACAGAATGGGCTCTAAAGATTAAGGAAGAAGTTGACAAACAATTCAAAGCCGGGTTCATCAAAGTTTCCGAGTATTCTGACTGGGTAGCTAACATAGTACCCGTACCCAATAAAGATGGGAGAATCCGCGTTTGTGTTGACTTTAGGGACTTAAACAAAGCAAGTCCAAAAGATGACTTCCCTCTACCTCACATCGACATATTGGTAGACAATACTGCGGACCACGCATTACTATCCTTCATGGATGGGTATGCGGGTTATAACCGAATCAAGATGGCCATGGAAGATATGCATAAGACCGCGTTCGTCCCCCAATGGGGAACCTACTGCTATACGGTAATGCCGTTTGGATTAATCAACGCCGGAGCTACATATCAACGCACCGCAACTACACTCCTACATGACATGATGCACAAAGAGGTTGAGGTATATGTAGACGACATGATTGTCAAATCTAAGGAAAGAGAGGGACATATCGCGAACCTTCGCAAGTTCTTCGCAAGACTACGAAAGTACAACATGAGGCTCAATCCTCAGAAATGCACGTTCGGGGTAACATCTGGTAAACTCCTGGGATACGTTGTTAGCCAACGAGGTATAGAAATAGATCCTTCCAAAATCAAAGCTCTGATCGAAATGCCACAACCTCAAACAGAAAAAGAAGTAAGAGGATTCCTGGGAAAGGTACAGTACATAAGTCGATTCATATCGAAACTTACGATGATTTGTGAGCCTATATTCAAGAAACTCAAGAAAACAGACCACACCATGTAGGATGACGATTGTCAAAAGGCATTCGATCGAATCAAGGAGATATTGGCTAAACCACCAGTGCTCATGCCACCACAACGAGATCAACCTCTTGGTTTATATCTCACGATAAGAAGCAAATGACCATGGGTGCCATGCTGGCTCAAACTGTAGGAAGCGAAGAAAGAGCTATCTACTATCTTAGTAAGAAGTTCTTGGAGTACGAGTGCAAATACTCACAACTCGAAAAGACATGCCTCGCTCTTGTGTGGATAATGAAGAAGCTACGCCATTACATGCTTAGCTACTCCGTCAAAATATACTCCAAAATAGATCCAGTCAAATACCTCTTCGAGAAACCCGTCCTCAATGGACGTCTAGCAAGATGGACCCTGATGCTCTCAGAATTCGACCTCAAATACGTGCCACTGAAAGTTATAAAAGGTCGCGCCGTCGCCGAATTCTTCGCAGAAAATCCTATCAATGACGCACAAACAATAGATACTTGGTCATTTCCAGACGAGGATATACTCCAAACTGATGTAGACTCCTGGGACCTGTACTTTGATGGAGCATAAGAGGATTTGGAATAGGGGTGTTGCTCATTTCTCCTGAAGGCGAGCATACACCAATTGCTGTCAAACTCGACTTCGAGGTGACAAACAACGCTGCAGAATACGAAGCTTGTCTCATTGGACTACAAGCGGCAGTGAGTTTAGGCATCAAAAACCTCCGAGTGCATGGGGATTCATCGCTGATCATCAACCAAGTTACAGGATCTTGGAAAATCCGAAGCGAAAGCCTAGCACCTTATCAGGCTAGAATAGACCAAGTCGCTCAATTCTTTGATCACGTAACCTACCTACACCTACCTCGGGAGGAAAATCAATTTGCAGACGCTCTTGCGAAACTTGCATCATTGATTAATATGCTAGATCACATGGTGGAAATGCCTTTGTGCATCGAACGACGGTCAGAGCCGGCTTATGTCCACCAAATCACCGATGAAGAGGAAATCGCGCAGGAACCCTGGTTCCAAGCAATCCTAAATTTTAAGCTTAATGGTACCTATCCCCCGGATATGGACAAGAGGGGACAACGTGCTATACGCCTACTAGCTTCCCAATACATTCTGATGCAAGGAGAATTATACAAAAGAACACCTCTTGGTGTAGTCCTACGTTGCCTTGATCATTCACAGGCACGAAAGGTGATAGAAGAAGTCCATGACGGAGAATGCGGTCCTCACATGAGTGGGCCCATGATGGCAAAGAAAATCACACGTTTGGGATATTATTGGACCACAATGGAATCCGACTGCATCAAATATGTAAGACATTGCCACAACTGCCAAATCTTCGGGAATGTACAACATGTCCCTCCTTCATTGCTCTATACAATGACATCCCCTTGGCCGTTTTCTGCATGGGGAATTGACATAATCGGGAAGATAACCCCAGCCGGAACAGGAGGTCACTGTTTCATTCTAGTAGCGATTGACTATTTCACCAAATGGGTAGAAGCGGCTTCCTACACTGGTCTTACGGCTAAAAATGTGGCAAAGTTCATACAAAACAACATCATCTGTCGATATGGTTGCCCACATGAGATCATTAGCGATAACGGATCACATTTCCAAGCTGAAACCGAGCAATTGCTAGCCAAATACAAGATTAAGCATCACCACTCTTCGCCCTATAGACCACAGACTAACGGCGCGGTAGAGGCGGCAAACAAGAATGTTGTCACAATCCTCAAGAAAATGATTGACAACTATAGAGATTGGCAAAGCAAGATACCCTTTGCTTTATGGGGGTATCGTACATCTGTCAGGATGCCCACTGGGGCTACTCCTTTCTATTTAACCTACGGCATGGAAGCTGTACAACCAGTCGAGCTAGAAATACCATCCTTGCGTATTTTGCTAGAAAGTCAAATCCCGGAGGCCGATTGGAAGAGGGATAGATATGAAGAGCTCATCCTCCTGGATGAACGTAGGCTACGCGCCTTGCATAATGTCCAGACATATCAAGCACGTATCAAACGGGCTTTCAACAAAAGGGTTAGGCCAAGGAACATCAAAGAAGGAGACTTAGTGCTCAAATCGGTTAGAGCTCTTTTACCAGTTGACCCACGGGTAAAATTCAAACCTAATTGGGCCGGACCATTTCTAGTCAAATCCATACTCCCAGGGGGTGCGGTTAGGATCACAGACCTAGATGGGAATGAGTTTTCAAACCCGACAAACCTTGATCAACTAAAGCGGTACTATGCCTAGAATAGGAATGAAAACGCGCCTCGCGTAACCCCACGTGTCGCTCTTGTGGCACTAAATAAACGGCCCCTGGCCAAGCTGAAACAAGCTAAATGTCACTGTGCTCTTGCATTTTGACAAATTTGTCATCCTCGTATCATCAAACAAACTAAATTCGCACCTTCAGAGTAAACAAAAGCTCATGCTTCTTTTCTAAGTTCATTACAAGCTCTTTCTTAGAACAATTATTCTTTTACATTTATTCGAACTACGCGCAAGGGTTTGATTTCGCTTTTTTAAGTGAATACGTAGGCAATCCTTCACGGGATTCAACCCATTATATCTAAAATGTAAATAGAAGGACATTTGCATTGCATTTGAAATTCGACAAGAATAATAAAAAGAAAATCACAACGGTTTCATAACCATTTAACCTTTTTTATTTCATTCATCTTCTAATAATAATACGCTACATAATAAAAAAAAATAGAATAGGCTAGGATTCTAAAAATCCCTCCTTTTTATTACAACAACAATAATAATAATAATCTAATAATAATAAAGGGACTTGGGCTATTCCTCCATCTTCCCCTTGCCCTTGTCATTCTTGTCATATTTCTTGTCACGACCTCGAGCCGGACGCTCTTGCGCCACTTCAGACCTAATCACCAACGGTCTTTCTCGAGGTCTAGCTTTTCCATTCTTGCCAATCACCATCTCTGCGACAGGAGTAGTCTTTGATTTCTTCGAAGGATGAACAACTTGAAACCCGGCTTCTTCTTCTCCCTCTGTCAGATGCTTCTCTTTCTCTTTCTCTCCCTCGCGCACCTTGTAGTCGATGGGCTCGCGCTTCCTCAATTTCTCCCGCTCTTCCGGAGTTGTAGCCTTTCTCCACCTCAGATAAGAATCCGACACCCATAAAGCATTGGCGGAGAAATTCAAGAACCACAGGTTTCTTTGGGCCCATTTGATAGCCCACTCTCTTCGGCTCTCTGTAGTAAGCGCCATAGCAGTCTGCGGGACGGTATCAAGCCTCGGGATCGTCTGTTTCAGCCCAACTTGTCTCATCAGCCTTTCCGGAAAGATGCATACCATAAACTCCAATCCGGGAATGCGCACCGACCTAGTGGGATCCAAAGAAGACACTCCAGTGACAGACTTGAGGTGCCACCACGGTACGACCCACCTGATCAAGGGACCATCATCACTCTTCAGCTTGTTCTTCCAATAATCACAGACCCGGGTGAAGTCCACCATGTACAACCTCGTCCTCATCGCAATCGAACGGGCATGATAGGAAAGTGCATGAACTGGGGGCTCGATCAATCGGAGCCGCTCCATAAGCCACACCTACCAAAAGCAGGTATTAGACATCGAAAAAAAAAAAAAACGAACAAAAAAAAAAAAAAAGAGATGTCTTTTACCTGCAAAATGACGGGACTCCCCAAGAACGGCAGATCACGGTTGGATCTCCTATTATCCAAGCCCAATATGATCTCTCCTAAGCATAAGCAAGCTGGGCTCCTACGCAGCTCCATCTGCTCAACAAGGCCCAAAAGACGGGGATCACCTCTCAAGTCTTCATCAACATGCCCCTGGAAGACATACACATGCAACAAGCAAAAGCCAAATGCCCTCCGCCTAGCAACATGAGAAACGGTGGGGTCGGCCCTGTTGATAAATCGATCTATGAAGTCCAACATTCTCACACCTTTTGAGGTAACTAGACGGTCCACCTCAAGTCTAGTCAATCCGAGCAAATCTCTAAATTTGCTTTTGTACCCTTGAGAAGTAGAAGGAATGGTAGGCGAATGTTCAGGGTCCCATCCACCAATAGCAGCAATTTCTTCAGGAAAGGGGCAAATATCACCTCCAGGGAACGCAAAAACATGGTAATTTGGGTCCCAATAGTCAAGGCAAGCATCCAAGAACGGTTTCACAACCTTGATGAGTTTCAAGCTCAACACCGATCCAAAGTTATAAGATCCCATATCATGCTTCTCCATATTTGAAAATTCGTTGGTCCATTCCTTCAAGCGGATCTCCAGAGTATTCATGATGAGAAAATTTATTTGAAAATTTTATGTATTTAGACGAAGATGAGACGGAAGATTTGTGTGAATAAAAGCTCTATCGACGTTTCTATTTATACTAATTGTTGTTTCCAAAAATCCGTCAGATTAGAACAACCTGGGAACAGCAAAGACTGCTGCGCCTCTTCAAAGGGACGCGACTCATCATTTGCGCCTCTTCCTGAGCTTCACTTCTGAGATTTTCCGCGTTGGATCTTTCCTAATTCCATAACAAATAATTTCCTATTCCTACAGGTTATTGTTTTGGTAAATACGGGAAAATTACCATGTTTCAGGTTTCCTAATTTTTCGGGCACGCATTTCGAAGCGACATCGACATTTCTGCCACTATATCACACTTGTATATTTTCATTTTAGGAAATAAATTTCATTTTCATTTTAGGAAATAATTTTCATTTTAATTTCAACTTGTATATATTGATTTCTATTCTTTAATTTCATTTCTAAACTTAAAGATTTCTATTTTTTTCTTTTTTTAGGGGGTAAGCCTCCCTACCGTCCGGTCATTTCCGGCAAAATTTTTGCATTTTTTGCATTTTTTCGCGTTCTTTTGAGTCTCTCATTTTGCGCTAATTAAGGCCATATGTATATAAAAATGTATGCTTCGCGTGTTTTTCTATGTAAATTTCAAGAGCAGATGACGATTTTAAATCGTCATCTACCAAACCTGTTCAAAACTAACTGCGAGATACAAGCAACACAACCCAAAGAAAGAAAGGCACTCAGGCCATCGTATATATACCAAACGGAGGAAATGTACAAACTGGGGGCTCGAGCCCCAAACAAAGTCCAAAAATGTTCGAAATGGTAGTCCAAATGTACAAATACGCAAAATATGACAAAAGCTACACAAAACTACTGCTGGGAGCCCTCCAACTCTGCAACTCTCGCCAAGAGAACGGCGATCTCGGCATCCCGAACCTCGAGCTCCCTCAACACGCGAGCTGTCTCC
Source organism: Silene latifolia (assembly GCF_048544455.1). Classification (NCBI taxonomy): domain Eukaryota; kingdom Viridiplantae; phylum Streptophyta; class Magnoliopsida; order Caryophyllales; family Caryophyllaceae; genus Silene; species Silene latifolia. Next base: position 57,913,941 of record NC_133536.1, read on the forward strand.
TCCCGAGACTGGGTCAACTCTCGCTCCAGCTCGCGGTCACCCTGTAAACAAGAAAATTGGCTCATGTCAATCGATTCAAGCAAAACTAGAAAAATAAAAAAAAAATCAATCAAAAAGGAAATAGGTGTAAGGTTTATACCTGACGACCTCGACCGCCGACAAGTGCCTCGACGGCAGTAGCTCGCAGCCGGTTGGCCACCCTCCACAACGCCACAAACCGAGACGGCGCAACCTACATTTTCAAAAAGAAATTCTCAAACAATTGAACAAACTCAACCAAATGTGTTCTTACACAAAGGTCATACAAGTTAGAGGCTCACCCTCTGAATCAGATGCTGCCAGTCGTCCAGGCCAGCATCCGTCACAGCTACGTCAAAGTCACGCAGCTCGGAGATCGTCGTCCTCCCGGTTGCGTCAGTGTACTCGAGGGTCTCGGGGTACTCTGGGGGCTCGATGCCCGCCGCCTCAACCACCTGCAAAGACAAATGGTTCTCATCATTTGATGATCTTTCATCATGCTTCTCAAAAATCAAATCAAAAAGAAAAATAAAAGATACTCACCACTACTGGCCAGTACGCCAACCTCCCGTAAAGGAATGCCGAGTAGTCCTCGCCAGGAAGAAGAAGGGCGTCACCACTGGCACCAGCCAAGTCCGCCTCCCTCTCAGCCTCATAAGGCTTCCTAAACATCGTCCTCGGAGGATCGACGAGAACCGTCAACACGCCCCGCGAGCACTGACGAGCCAAGCGCTCGCCCAAAAACCACACAGGACCCATCGACGTCCTCAACAGCAGTCGGCCCGAGCTCCTAGGTCGAAGGACCTCAGCCACAAAAGGAGGCGCTCCAGCGTACTCCGCCCAAGGTCGGGGCACCCACTGAGACAAGATAAAGCAAGGATCATTCCTATGATCAACTAAAAGCGAATATAAGAAGCACGAGCAAATATAAGTGGGATGCTCCGCTGCTCAGCTGAAGAGCGTTCACGTCCCACCGGTAGACGTTGTGAGAAGAACGCTTGTTCTTCGTCCGGCACATCACCCAATCCCTCACCACGGGATAGGCCCTCTCCAGCGGCTCCGTCCTCTTGGGCGCGAGGCTCGGGAAGTAGGAGTACACCCACGCCTGCAAAAACAAAATAATCAATGACAATCTTTCGTAATTTGATAAAGAAAAGGAATTTACTTTGGTCCAAAGGAAGATTCATACCTCCAGCAGTAGTCCAGGTCCGACAGCACCAGGAGAAGTCCCCTTCTCCATCAACTCCGGACGAACCACGGCCCTCATGAAGCGGATGAGGACCGCAAAACCAAGATGACCCGGTCCCAACGTCCCGGGGAACTCGGGTCGAAAGGAAGGGAAGAAGCTTCATCGATGACCTCTCGCCCTTGTCTCCGAGGTAAATCGAAGACGAAACCACCAAAGCCACGGGACGAGCCCTCTGCTCACCAGACAGGGAGGAGGAGCCGTCTCCCTCCCGTCAATCGTCACCAGCGTCGGGGTCTTCCCCCAAAGTAGTCTCGGACGTAGGAACGGGTATCAAACCCAAGATCAGAACACCTTCGGCGACAAGTTCCAGCCGATCAATCTCCTCGCCTCGGCCGAGTCCGCCCTCATGGTCGTCTCCGGCCACACCACCTCCTCGGTCCCACACGGCAGACCAGAAATCATGCCGTAATCCTCCAGAGTGACTCCCACCTCACCGAAAGGCATGTGAAACATGGAAGTCATATCCCAGAATCGGTCCAAGAAAGCACGGACTAGGCTAAGGTTAGCCCGCAACTTCCTCTTCGCGATATCTCTCCAGACCTGAACAAAAGGACCGAACGCTCCACGCTCGATCATGGCCCTCTCCACCGCCGACAGCCGCTCGTAGTGCTCCATCGCTGTCGTGTAACCCGAGAACGACCTGATGTTCCCGGCCTCCTATTATGATTTGAAACAAAGCTATCTTTAGTTTTGAAGGAAATTTGAAAGAAATTTGGACAAAAAATGAATAGGGATGAGTAGTGAGTAGCGAATTCCTATTTACCAAACTCTTCACCGTCCTGTAGGACAGGTGACCCTCTGCAGCCCACACCAGGTGCCTGCTCTCCCAAGTCTCAGCCCACGCATGAGCTCCTCTCAGCTGACGACCTCCTCGTCCGACGTTGGCCCGTCTCGGGGCCTCCTCCTCCTCAACGGCCTCTTCCTCGTGAGCCTCGTCCCCGGCAGCCATCACCGCAGCGGTGAAGACCTGCTCTAAAGCCTCCTCGACAGTGGCGGCGTCGATCTCCATGGGAGCTCTCCCAGAAGTAGAAGCCTCATCACCTGCAACATTAAAGCAAATTTAGGCCGCGTCACATGACGACAAGCCTTGGTTAATGGATTTTCGAGCCTTCGGAAGCCCTGAAACCGCTCTTTTTCGCCATCCTTGGCCATATTCCCACCAACCCGACCACTCATGTGGTAAATTGGGTCAAGTCAAGCCTAATTCGAAGCCTAGTTCCGGGTTCGAGTAGAAATTTCGGCAGCATTTCGTTATAATGGCGATTATGCCCTAGAAAGTGCCCTGAAAAACCTGTCACAAACCAAAATTCCGAGATGGTAGAAAATTTACCCATCATTCAAGGATCCCAAATATCAAGTTTCATTACAAATGGGCATTCCTAAGGCTACTTTCAAAGCAATTTACGGCTCAGCTGTAAAACCGTCTCAAATTTCACTCAAAGGCTCAAAACTTGATGAAAATTCGAAACAAATACATGGTTATGTTCCTAATATTGCATAATATCCATTTCTAATGTCAATTTGACAAGGCAAATTCACTTGGGGGAAAAGCCCCAAATTTTCGATCGAAAGGGTCATAAACCCTAGATTTTTCGGCTCAAAATTGGACAAATGTAGAAGATTAATGCAAGATTGAGACACATACCTCGATTAGTCATGATTAATGCAAGCTTTTGAATCAAACCTTCGCGGAAATGGTGGAGATTTGAGAGAGAAATGCGTGATTTATGTTTCGAATAAAAATGAACAAAGCCTCCTGATTTTCGCGTTTTTACGCAGGAAAACCAAATTGGGGAATAGACGCAGCAGGCGCTGCGCCTCTTCCAAGAGACACAGCTCTTGCTGCGCCTCTCCCTTTTGGTTCCCTCCATACGGATTTTTCAAAAATTCGTTATGAATTCGTTATTTGTGGGCCCATATTTGGTGCGCCTCTTCCCCGATGTTATTCTCATTCTTTTGGTCCGTTTGGCGATTTTCTTTCGTTCCGGCCCGCATTTCCAAGCCCGCAGCAGACTGTTGCGTATTATTTATTCCGTCCAAGACCTTTTGCTTGTCTCAACGAGCATTCATTCCTGCACAGAATTCAACACACCTTCATTATGTCTCCAGTGAGAGTAAGCAGATATACTTTCCCTCTCATGACGAGAAGAATAATTCCCAATCGTGTCTCTAGCGAGAGTAAGCGGACGTACTGTCTCTCTCAAGACGTAAGGATTGACGATCTACCTAAGCAGATCTCCTCCTAGCAGTTCCCGCCTGTGTCCTGCTACTCGCGATTATTTCCCAAGGACTACCCAAGCAGTTTTCCTCTCAGCAGTTCCCGCCTGTGTCCTGCTACTCACAATATTTCTTGTTTCCCCGCAGAGTGCGACAAGGGTGTCGTTCTCCAGAAGTTCCCAAACCCAAAGCCTTCTTTCTTAGGTTCGTAGACCCGAAATTAGGATTTTTTTAGCTATAGGATCCCAATCCTTTTAGGTTCATAAGTCTTCAAGTTCCCAAACCAATAGAGTTCCTATACCCAAGCTTTAGTTACCCTTAAGTTGAACTTACTTTAGGCCTCATTCCCGCCGATGCTTTCCTTTAGGGTCCCACACCCTAGCACCAATCCTTATGTATCCTTTAGGTCTTACCCTTAGCTCCCATGCTTAACCGTAGCTCCTACGCACCTCCGAAAGCATCCCGAGAAAGAAGTCTCAGGTATGGTCTCTTCTTATGGCTGGCGAGCTTCCTTACGTAGTCTAATGGACTTTAAACGACCCTCCCCGATAGTCGACAGACTCTAAAATGTTCCCGACGACAGGTCCTTGGCTCAGACCCCTTGAGCCACCTCGCGTCGCCATAGTCGTCTGGTTGTAATCTTCGATTGACCTGATGGCTATACTTTGACTTTCGCCTTGTCCAAGCCTCAATCAAAGTGGGGGCTCTGTAGATACCTCATTTCTGCACCTCCCGCAAACCACCCGGTGATGATTGGGCCGCATGTTTGATACGCGGAACGATTTGTGACAATTCGTAAGATTATCGTCAAGTGATTGCTCAAATATTAATGTCTACCTCTTAATTGTCATCTACATCCCGATACGGTCGTTTTGACAGTAATTAGAGTACATTCGGATTCCAGGCCTAAAACCGTCTCCATTTTCTGATAACCGTTAAAACCCGAGTCAGAATGTTCTGGAATGTTCAGGATATTTCTATTCCATATTTCATAAATTTTATCTTTTAGTAAGCAATTTCCGTAATATTCACATAAGATATTAAGGAAAACCGAATTATTTCCGTCCTACCATAACTCAAACACGGAGATCTTTCTTCTGCGCAGAGGAAACCCCTTGGGAAAGACGCAGCAGTGTCTGCGCCTCTTCCAAGAGACGCAGATGTCCGCCGTGCCTCTTCCCAGGACCTTTTCTGCGTGTTTCTCGTATCTTTTTCATATCTTTCCGAGATTCACTTCCAAAGAGTCTCCGAAACCCTAATTCCTTCACGTGATTAGTATAAATAGGAGCCTTCGCTCCTCATATTTCTCACGCGAGTGTCCGCCCTTCTATTCTCCCTTTGCATTCTAGACTTTGTTCTTACTTTTGGCGTCTACGTGCTTGAACATTCGACCACGTAAGCTCGGATCCTTCTGAGTACCAGCCTCCCCGTTGCATGACCGACCAATTTGACCAACTACACCAATAATCAACTTAATTAATCTAATCGTTTTCCTCTTACGAGGACACTTTCTTTGCATTCGCGTCGAGCATCACTAATCGATATCTTAGTCCTTCTCGTTTCGTCAACATGTAAGTCTGAGGGTGTAATCTCTCTTTTATTTATTGTATTTTAATTATTGTATCATCATCAATTGTAAGGTTTATGTCGAAAATACCATTAAAACCGATTTCTAAAACCATGCTTTAAAACCTCTTTTTACGGATTTCCAGTAGATAACCGTCGAGAAAGGACGCAGCAACTGCTGCGCCTCTTCGAAGGAGCGCAGTTCCTGCTGCGCCTCTTCTTGAGGCTGCCGCAGTTCCTGCTTCCTTTCTTTTTCGTTCGTCCTCTGTTGTTCGTCAAAGTTCTTTTATTTATTTCGTTTGTTTGTTGATTCTTCATCATGATAGCATAATTCACATGTATATTTATTATTCATCATTAATATGTTTTAAATCCGACTTAAATCCCAAATAATCCAATATTTGCGGGTTTTCGCCATTGAATTCAATTCCGGGTTGTAGAGATTCAATTCATCAATATTGGGTTTCTGGAATTCGTCTTTGATATAGCTTTCATCTGTTATTTCACATGTTCGTCGCATATTCGTCGTCAATCCATCGTATCTAACTTAGTTAATTGAATTAATTTGTTTGACTCATTAATATTCTTCACTTCTGTCATTATTCCATCATGTAAATAATCCGTTTGCATCCGTCTCATTCATGTTTTACTGTTTTCATGACTCATTCATATGTTAAATAACATGTTAATCACTTTCATCCGAGTAAATATCATCAATCAATCGTTAAATTCACCAATTGACATTAACGGCTTGCAATTACGGCTTCACAGCCAGAACTGAGCCAAGGAACAGACGCAGCGTCTGCGCGCCTATTCCAAAGGACGCAGCACTTCTGCTGCTTTTCTGTTCTGGCCGAGTTTCGTCCCCGAACTCCGTTTCGCTTTGACGTAGTTTAATTAGTTTACGTATTAATTAACTATTATTCGTAATATCACCTTCTGTTTTGTTCGTTAATTCTTTTCTTTTTTATCAAATTATCCGTTTTAAAGGTATTTTCGACATAAATCACCTATTCCGTTGTAATTATTGTGATTTTCATTATTGTAATTTATAATTATTGTATTTCTTTTATTGCTTGTATGTTTTCCCATGTAAATGAGCATTAAATTCCTACTTCGACCCAATTGTATGCTAATTACGTGTCAACCGACTTAGCCTAATTTTCACATGTTAGGATTAAAACTTGGATGTTGCATTGCATGCATATAGCCGACGATATATCGAGTACGAATAACTTCCCTAATCATTAGTAGAGGCCGCTATCGAGGCGGGCGGGATTAGGTGTTCGATCAAAAGAGCTTCCTAATACGTACCCTCACCCCTTACTCCAGATATCAGTGAACACCAGTGTTCATTGGCATCCACGAGAGTCATTCTTGATATAGAATGCTAAGGGTAACGATTGCTTAGTGTTCATGTCTTTACTTTGTGTCTTGACATGACACGAGGTACTCGAACGGTTCCAATTTCCCATAAAAATTGGTGGCGACTCCATACAAAATGCAAACGCTTGTTTCCCAAGCGCCCCCGTGGCCCCCGCTGTCCACAGGTTGTCATTCATATTCTTATGGTGGTCACCACGGTCCGTCGCGTACCGTGGCTAAGGTACTTCAATTTGGATTTTACTGGCCTACTTTATTTGTCGATGCTAAAGTGTTTGTTTCAGCTTGTGATGCTTGCCAACGCTCTGGGAATATTTCTAAGAGACATGAGATGCCACAAAATGGCATTCTAGAGGTCGAGGTTATTGATGTCTGGGGCATTGATTTCCAAGGACCATTCCCGTCTAGTAAAGGTAACAAGTATATTTTGGTAGCAGTAGATTATGTGTCTAAATGGGTGGAAGCGATTGCTTCACCTAATTGTGATGCCAAGACCGTGATTAAGATGTTTAAAAAGACTATTTTTCCCCGATTTGGTGTCCCTAGGGTCGTCATTAGTGATGGGGGAATGCATTTTAAAGAAAAGAAACTTACGTCTATATTATCCAAATTCGGTGTCCAACATCGTCGTGGTTTGGGGTATCATCCCCAAACTAGTGGGCAGGTTGAGGTCTCTAATAGGGAACTAAAGGAAATTTTGGCTAAGGTAGTTTCTAAATCACGGAAGGACTAGAGTCTTAAACTAGATGACACATAATGGGCTTATCGGACTTCCTTTAAAACACCGATTGGTGCATCACCATATCGGTTGGTTTACGGGAAGTCCTGTCATTTACTTGTTGAATTAGAGTTTAAGGCTTGGTGGGCTATTCGTGAATTAAACTACGATCCTAAGTTATGTGGTCAGAATCGTTTATTGCAGCTAGATGAGCCTGAAGAGTTTAGGCTAAATGCCTATGATAGCTCGCACATTTATAAAGAGAAAACGAAGAGATGGCATGACAAACGGATCATACGTCGAGAATTTCATGTTGGGCAGAAGGTGTTGTTGTTTAATGCCCGACTGCGCTTATTTCCTGGTAAGCTGAAGTCCAGGTGGAGTGGCCCCTATACGGTGACTGGTGTTACCAAATTTGGGTCCGTTGAATTAGAAAGTTCTGAGGGTAACAGGTTTAAAGTCAATGGGCAGTATGTGAAGCATGTTAGGTTTATTTACCTCTTATTAGACTCCTCTAATAGTGAACTACTTAACTTCTTAATTATTTATTCTTTAGATCTAGTGCATGCATAACAAAAGGAGATTTATGAGAAAAACAATGTCCCTTACACTGTAGGATGGTTCGAAATTAAGGGCACAAATAAGGTCACCTTCCTTATTTGTTCTTGAGCTTAAAATGTTGGATGATCCTCCAAAAATCCCAATGTAGAGATCCTCCTTAGATTGCACCCAAGACTAATCCCTTAAACTAGTATACTAATTAACTAGATTAATACACTAGTACCCTTAAAATGTATTCTAATATTGTTATTATTACTACACTAGTAACCTTATTTTGATATTAGAATTAATGAACAATTTCTTGTATTCTAAAACTTGTTTAGAGAGAAGCGGAGAGAAGTATATCAAGTTTGCATGTGTGTTGTAAGAATGAAAAAAATAAGAGAACAAAATTCTCTAAATGAGAAGGAGGGAGGACGATTGGAACAAGGGCTAGGTGTCAAAAATTGGCATCTTGCTTTATCCTTTTGGTCTTCACAAGAAATAGGTTATAAAAGACATGTAAGAGTAGGTGTAAGGCTAGTAGGCAAATAGCTATGATGATGTGCATTTTATCTCATAAAATAACATCATCCTCACACCACTAATACTCCCTCCATTCGGTCCATATTGCATAAAATGGACTACCATTTTATTTTGTCAATTTGTCAATTGTCACACAATATGTCACATGTAGTATGTTACATATTATTAATTAATTTAATGCATATTTATCAAATAAATATCATTTTATGAATTAATTAAATTACATACAACAAATTGACTAGTGATATTTGGTCACATAAATAAAATGGGTCATATAATTATAATTCACAACATCTTGTAATTATAATTAACCATTCATTCTTATCTCAATTGTTTCTCAAACAATAAACAATTTTAGTAATAAAGTATTTCAATTACTAAAATAAATCTTATTTAATCCCATTATAATAAGATATCAATATTCTCTCTCACAAGTGAATTGTTCAATTTTAAGGAATTGATCAACTTGTATCATCATATAATTAATCAATTTGTCCATTAAGGGAATTGTCCTTTAGGTGTGACCTTAAGGGATCAACTGACCACCACCGTCAAACGACAGTAATATCAAACTCTAGTTAGCCAATCATTACCAATTAATGATGATCAGTTTACTATATAATGAATCATCCCTTACGTATTCTTAATATGAGATTTAAACATGTGATCGTACTATTGTTGAGGACACATACTCCAACAATCGCCCACTTGTCCGAGACAAGTGTGCGTCACCAATTCTCTTGTCCTATTACAATCTCCCACTCAATGCAAGGTGTCTCGCAGGTCGTACTTGCACTTGATCATATCTTAAGTGGTTTCCTCGATCTGGAGAGTAACTGTCTGACCGGAATTATCTACCATAGATACCTTCCGAGCGTGGCCACGCATTTCCAGTTCACTACTCATCGAGTGGCCTTGAGATTTCAATTAACCCTGATAAGGGGTGGACAATTCCTATCGCACTATTCCCTTTGTTCAGCCATAGTTCATCATAACCCAAAATATACCCATTTGACCTCATTTACGACAGTCGTAGAGAATAAATCAAAGCTAATCAGAGATTTGTGCCAACTTGGGCGAATAGTCTCTAGTCAAAAGAATTGACTCATAAGAATACTATAGCAGCTCTTTCCACGACCAGGCTTTATGAATTACCAGAACTCTATAAGCGGTCGCTGCCCGACAGAGTGTCCCATACAGTCTGCCTAAGTGATCGACTAGTCATCCCATATGACTCCATGACACTTGAACTTGCCATCAATCGCATCACACTCTAATCACTTTGAGACGTCACCTCATATAAGTAACTAGGGGCGAATACCATATCAATCCAGTTCACTTTAATGGGGTTCAATTTGTCTCTACAACCCATTTGGATACGACAAGGTAACGGGTGAGTTTCATAAAACTAAAACGATAAATGCGATTATTATATATGAATAGTCAATACACTATTACTACTTTATATCTTATAATCTTTAGTGTACCTTTTACACCAGTCGAAATGCAATAAAAGCTTGGCAAGTTGATATACCCTATATCCATATATTCCAACTTTATCAATTGCTATTTCCTTCTTTTCAACGTTATATATAATAACATGAATTTATCTAAGTATTTGTCTAGTCTTCTTACTAGACTTGGGCTCTTTAACTTGAAATATGCTCCCACTGTTATCGCATAACTTGTGATAAAGTCATTTGTAGAGGGATTCACCTCTAATTCCTACGTTGACCATTTTATCACAATTTACATAGATTCCTTTTGTATAATTTGCAATGTGTGAAACTAAAACACTTTTCTAGTCTCTTACTCCTAAGTCAATAAGACAGTTTAGTATTTCAACAAATCCTTTTGGGTTTGTAAACTAAAGTTTGTGCAACCCTTCAACACCTAACTTGGTTTATCATCCAAACATATGAACGAATCCTTAATTCTTCTCAAGAATCTCAAGGATGTTCTTTAAGGCTTTCACAAGCCATATCATGGGAATTATCTTGCTATTGACTTATCATGCTCTAGGCATATGTCACATCATGGCATGTGCGTCTGTTGGCATACATGATCATTGTATGGCGGAAACATTAGCAAATGATTTCATGTAATCAACAACTTAATAGGTTCAGTGAACGACTATGACTCCATCATAGTAATTCCACTTTCATCATCATGAATAACCCATTCAAGCCTGTTGATGTTAAACAGATACAAAAAGATCTTATCATCATAAGACTCACAATTCTATGCCAATATTCTCTCTCATAGATTCAAAAAACTAGAATATTTTGCATCCCTTTCCAAGTCTCCAATCACTCTTTCACAGAAGAGAGCATTGGTACATTATTCTCAATAAGTAATATGTTATCAACATATAAGACATGGAGAAACAATTCTAGCTCCCACTTAATTTCATGTATAATCATGATTCTACAATCATGTGAATAAAACCATTCACTATTATCACATGAACGAAAGGTATAATCCTTTAATGTTTGCTTGAGATCATTCTAGGATCACTTATGAAAGCTACGCATAAGATGTTAGGATTCTTAGATCTTTATCTAAGGTTTTGTGTTCCAAACACATCCTTCTCTAAATTCCCATTTTAGAAAAGTATATTTTTAATATCATTTGCCATCCTTCATCAAAATAAAATGTGGCGATTCCTAACATAATTTATCTTGATCAACATTTTCATGTCAATCTTATGCATTTGAGTGCTCTAAAGCTCTGTTACCTTTAAAGAGACCCTCGCTTTAAAGTAAATCTACTATTGAGTAACAATTTTCGGATTGTAATGCTATGGCTCGTATGTAACAAGGTCATAATACTATCACTTTCACAAAGCAATATCTAAACCAATAAGACATGTGCGTTAAACTCCCACTGAACTATACTCCCATTCTATCTTTATTACTTTTACAAAGTAACATTTTAACTATAAGACATGTTTGTGACGATCCAATCTACTCCCACTCTATCTCTCAGAAATACATCTATCTTCTTGAGAGATAGCTTTGTGAGTTCAAACATATATGTGGTTGAGTATTAGGAGTTTTTCTAGACTATGCATTAGCTCACAAAAGGCCATCCCTATTATGGCAGCTTGATTCATGTGATATGCGAGTCTTATCCATGTTATCTGTTAAATAAACTCTCTATTTTAGGTATCTCCTGGTTGACCATCCGTTTTGAATAATGTGTACGTATTGTATCGCAAATTCCCTACTTTATGAGTTCAATAGCTCATCACAACTTTATAATTGATCTTACATGATTAAGTTGTTACTTTTAGTAACAATGGCATAAGGAGAATCAAATTCATAGCTTATGGACATATAATGATCTAATCATCATAATTGTCTATTTGATCAATTTTTAATTTGATAATCTAATGTTTCGCAATGCAAGTAGTGTATGATGATAATTTTAGAACAAATAATATAATAAAAAGAGTGACTTGGGTTGCAAACCAAGTCACAAATATCCAAAGCACAACAATTGTTTAAAGGATACAAACAAATTTCCTAGTCACACAAGGAAATTAAGATAGTTCTAAAAACTCAAATACATCATAAAATTAAAGAAAAAGCAAATTGAAGCCAAGCTTCCATAGATCCATCACCACGGTCGGCTACCTCTAGCTTCCCTCATGATCCTCTAAGCTTGCTTTTCTTTGCCTTTGTCCTTGCTAGGATGCCCTAATTACAATAAAAAGGGTAATCTTCACAACTTGTATCAACATACCAAAGTTGAGATCGAAACATAAAATATAGGGATAGTTATACACCTACTGGAATAACCTTTCCAGCTTTGATGTCGCCAAGGTATTTTGAACAGTTTCTCTTCCAATGCCCAACACCACAACAGTAGTGGCACTTGTCCCCGGATGAGGCACTGTACTTGGGCTTGAAGGTACTAGCTTCACAAGCTTTACCTTTGTTCCTGTTGGGAGTTCGCTTCTTTCCCTTGTTCCCACTTTTCTTGAAAGTTCCTTTGCTCTGATGATTAACATTGAGCACATATTTGGTGGAGCTAACACTTAGCCCCATATCCCTTTCGGCTTGCACAAGCATTTTGTGCAACTCATCAAAGGAAACTTTCTTGTCTTGCATATTAAAATTCACCCGGAATTGAACATATGCTTTGACTTTGTTAAAGGAATGAAGAATCCGATCAATCACGAGTTCCTCGGGAATCTCCACCTTATGCATTTTTAAGGTCTCAACATGCTCCATCAACTTGAGCACATGAAGGCTAACTTTTTGGCCCTCCTTAATGTTGAGATCAAAGAATGCGGAAGCCGCTTCATATTGTATGACCCTAGGAGCTCGTAAAAACATGTTCACAAGTTTCATGTAGATCTCATGAGCGGTGCTAATCTTTATAGCACTTCTTAGGAGTTCGGCCTCCATTGCAAAGATCAATACATTTTGGATCGCAACCGACTCCTTTTGGTTAACCTCATAGGCTTGCCTAGCGGCGGTGGTAGACCTAGCATTAGGTTCGGCGGGAGAGGCCTCGGTAAGGTAACGAAGCTTGTCGTCACCCTCCGCGGCCAAGCGAAGTTGCGCGTCCCAATCGGCGAAATTGGACCCATTCTTTTCTAACTTACAATGATCCATGAAGGATCGGAGTCATGAAACATTGGTGAGCGTGTTGGAACTAGTGGTTGCGGATGTGATTGGAGTTGCCATTGCAATTGAGAAAACGATTTTGACTACAAAATAGGAAGTGAAGGAATTAATGAACATCTATCGTTTTTGACAATACTTGTAAACATTTTAAACAAGTTTTAAGCATTTATATAGTGACTGTTGGAGCTTGTGTCCTCCACAGTTAGTGTGATAACATGTATAAATCTCTTATAGGTTCACAAGGGTATACTTAGTATTTTATCAGTTGATTAACGTTTACTTAATAGCGGTTGGCTTGCAAGAAGTTTGACATTATTATCATACTGATGGCGGTGATCAACTGGTTCCTAAAAGTCACACCTAAAGGATGTGTTTGAGAGATGTGATTATATGAAGATATAATCACATTGATGCCTTATATGACTAATAGGTTAGTTCATGTATTTGACTAAACAGTTAGTCAATGTGATGATGAGACGATTATTTAATTCAATTAAATAATACCAGCTGAGACGAATTAATTGTTAAATTCGTAAATTGAATATAAACTGTTATATTTAATTAATGTATATAATATTAGCTTAAACGAATAAAGATATTAATTCGTAATTAAACATAAACGGTTATATTTAGTAAGCAAATCATAAATATGCGATATTTATAGTTAATGTATATATTTTACGATATTGTCATAATAAATGTTGACATACCGGTATTGATAAATCGACTGCAAACTGTTATGGGTGGACTTATTAATACATGTCGATATATATATGACAATTGATAAATAATACACATAATATACAATTAGACAACAACCTAAAATAAGGAGATTTTTCCCCTTATTTGGTTGTTGGGTCACTCGGTCAAACCGAGAAAGAGGAAGAAAAATAAAGAAAAAAATCTTTCCCTATTTCTCTCACCTTACACGGTTTAAGAGGAGAAGAGGGATTCATTTTTACTCACTTATTTTTGATCTATTTTTCTCATCACAAAACTAAAAACCCTAAAAATAATTATCAATTTTTGGGGATCTCATTCTAGCAAATTGAGGGGCATTTCTCATAGCATCTTGGGTGCAACAATTAGGAGAATATCAATTCGATATTTGTTCTTAGGCCATATTTCCTAGGACTAAAGGTTAATTCTAAATCTCTATTCTTTTTGTTTATGCAATTTCATTTATGGCTCGTATTTTCATAATTATAATTTCGTCATAATCCGAAAATTTCTAGAGGAAGTGTACCGATATTTCCCACAAGTGGTAGCAGAGCATAGGCCACGAAATTATTTTATATAATTTTCATAAATGAATTTAAACAAAAAATTTTGAATAAAAATATTTTCGGCCGTGAGGAATTTTTATTTTATTTTTGCCGAGAGCAAATTTTTTTTTGTTTGCCGAGTTGTTTTTCGTTTTTGTTGTTTGTGTTTCCATTTTGATTTATTCATATTGTTGTTTTAATTAGTTAAGATGATAATATGATAATTTGTAGATGTTTTGATTTAATGAGAATTAAATTAAAATGTAAATGAAAATTGTTTTTAATTGTTGATGATTTGTTTTTGCTATATAGTTTTGGCTGGCAAGTTAATTTAATCATGTTCAAATCAATTGTCATGAATCAAATATACGGATAATCGATTTAATCATAATTTGGATATTCATTTTAAGAGGTTAAATTGAATCATCTAGTTTGAATCCATTTTTAAATTAAATGTTGATGATTATGCCAATCTTGTTATACTAGCAACTTTAAACAAATTGTTCATATTAAAGTGGATGTTTTCGATTAAGAAAAAAAAAAGGCTGTTTTTCTCGTTTTTAGGGTAAATGCCGAGAGAAAAAAAAAAAACCTTTCTTTTTTTTTTTCGTTTTCGTGGAAATGCCGAGAGCATTGGAAAAAAAAATTTTGTTTGTTTTTGGCCAATCATCTTTATACATTATTTATAATGTATGATTGTTTGATGTGAAAAGGTTCACAAATTTTGAGATACCCAAATTATTTTAAAGAGGTTTAAAATAATGATAGATTAATTCATATTATAGGTTAATGTGAATTAAGATTGAAATTATTGTGAGTAATTGAGGAATTGTCACATAATTTGATCATTTAAATAGGTGGTTTGGATAAATTACTCTACATAATTAAGGAATTATGTCTTGAATGATTAATTTATAAGTTGATGCATTTTTATTTAGTTGAATGAATTGTTGAATGGTTTATTTACGTATTTTTGCAATCGGTTGTAATTTGTAATACCTAGTGTGGCCTTAGTTAATTATGTTTTCGTAATGATGGAAACATAATTTTAATGTAATTTTGAGATCTCGTATCTCCATTTTGGTTTTCTTTAAGTATTATGGTTTTGAAATTAGAATGTAAATAGGTTTATTTTGTAATTTATTAATTGTAATTTTGAGAAGACTAATGATGGAGATTGGATTGCTCACTCCTGCTACATGGACCAAGATGGAACATCAAGACAAGCTTCTCGGGTCCTAGGAAGGATTCCAAAGTTGTATTTATGTTCATTTTGGTAGATAGGCCACACTAGGACTTTGTTTTTGTTTTACGTTTTTTTCATTCTTATTGCTTTTCTTCACATGATAGTTAGTGCATCATATTCCGCCTAAACCAAACCACCTACTAAAAATGCATGAAAATTGACTCATATAGTTTGGATGTTAGTTTTCATAGACATACAAATGTCACACAATTTTAAGCCATCATCTTAGTTTATTCATTCTCGCATGCTAGATATTAGTTCACTTAAAATGAATTAAAATAAAGTTGATGGGATCTTCATCTATAACTGAAATTGAGACTAGTCTTTATAGGCTAAACAGCTATGAATCCCTTCTTCGTCGGTAGGCATATAGGACCTTACTCTCCATATGACCCCTTCTACGTTGGGTAAGTAGTTTGTGTTGACTTAGTTTACCTCAACATTATAATCCGAAGAGTTTCTCGTGATTATGATGGACTATAGATAAGAATTTACAGAAATTTATCGACCAAGAATTCTAATAGTAGAATTAGCCAAGAAGCTGTCTTATCAATTTACAGATAATTGAGTCTTGGGATCATTTATATAATTCTTGAGGGAGGTCAATTATATAAATGCTTGAGTCTTCGCTTATAACAGTTTTGCATTAGACTTAAATCATAACGATGAGTATGCTTATTATATTTTCTTCTTCTTTTCGCAGTGTAGAATTCGTTTTATATTGATAATACTGTTACAACAAATGGCTGGAAATAACGAAATCCCTATGCCAAGTGCCACACTTGGACGCGAGTCCTGGCTAAAAGCTTTCATGGACCACATGAATCAGTTCACACGACTAAAGAATGATGGGTCCAACTTTGCGGACTGGGAGGCATCATTACGGAATGCTGCCATTGCTTACGGTAAGCTCAAGTACTTAACTGAGCCTGTACCGCCAAACCCAGGTCCCAATGCAAGAGCTAACGAGTCAATTGCTTATAGTGACTTCGTTATGAAAGCGGGTGCGATAAAGAACGTACTCATTTTTGCAATGGAAACCAATTTGCAAAGACGCTTCATTGCCCAAGGTGCAAACAAGATTTTCACCATGCTCACTAATGAGTTCTCAAAAGCACCGAGAATCATTACTTATGAGCATACCTGTCGCTTCTTTGATGCGAAACTCCAGAAGGGCCAACCGGTTAGCCCACACATTCTTAACATGATTGAGAATGTCGAGAAACTGGAGGCACTTGATTGCAAAATCAGTAAGAGCATAGTCATTGACCGTATGCTTCATTCACTTCATGATGGTTTTGCCCTTTTTAGGGCAAATTACTACATGAATGAGATGAAGAAAAGTCCTCATGAGCTACACTCACTTCTCGTACAGACCGAGAAGGATATGAAATTGAGTGGGAGCATAAAGCAAGATGTTCTCATGATTTCCAACAAGAATAAGGGTAAGGGCAAAGCTCACGGAGACCTAACTACAGGAAAGCCAAAGTTTAAAATGTCAGGAAACGGTAAGAGTGGGCCTGGTGAGACTAGTGGCTCACTAGGCAAGGCAAAGAGCAAGGACGGTAACGTTGAGTGCCACCATTGTCACAAGACTGGGCATTGGAGGAGGAACTGTCCCGTGTACCGTGAGGACATAAAAGCAGGCCGCGTCACTCTTGTTGGTATGTCATCTTATATTCATATGATTGAGATTAACCATGCAAGTTTCGGAACTTGGGTAATTGATACTGGTTGTGGTTCTCATCTGTGTAATCATTTGCACGGCCTAAAAAACATCACAACTCTCGCAAAGGGTGATGTGGACCTGCGAGTCGGGAATGGAGCACGAGTTGCTGCAGTCTCAAAGGGAACATATGTAATCCAACTCCCGAGTGGTTTTGAGTTATATTTATATAACTTTTACTATGTACCCATTTTATCTAAGAACATTATTTCTGTTTCCGTACTTGATAAAGACGGATTTTCATTTTCAATAAAGGATAGTAGCTGTATTTTCTCTTTCAATGAAATGGTTTATGGCAAAGCAGGTTCCATGAATGGAATTTATATCTTAGATCAAACCACAGATATATTGCATGTGAATAATAAGAAATTAAAGGTTGGTGACAAAGATCAAACTTATCTATGGCATTGTCGAATGGGACACATAAATGAAAAACGTGTAAATAAACTCATCGAGAATGGGACTATTCCCACATTCGATTTTTCTTCATTTGGCACGTGTGAATCATGTCTTATCGGCAAAATGACTCGAATTTCCTCAAAGGTGTTGGAATGCGCGCTAGTGACCTATTAGGACTCATACATACTGATGTATGTAGACCTATGTCAATTACCGCAAGAGACGGCTATAGATATTTTATCACTTTCACGGATGATTTGAGTAGATAGGGATATGTCTACTTAATGAAGCATAAAAGTGAGTCCTTTGAAAATTCAAGGAATACCAGAATAAGGTTGAGAACCAACTGGGAAGAAAGGTTAAAGCACTCCGTTCAGATCGGGGTGGCGAATATCTTTCAATGAGTTTGATCAACACCTTAAAGACTGTGGAATAGTTTTACAGTTAACTCCACATGGAACACCTCAATTAAATGGTGTGTCCGAACGGAGAAATCGAACATTACTTGATATGGTTCGATCCATGATGAGTCACACGGTAGTACCTGATTCATTATGGGGTTTTGCTCTTTTGTCAGCTGCTCTTATACTTAACCGAAGTCCGTCTAAAGCTGTTGACAAGACTCCATATGAATTGTGGAAGGGAACGGTCCCTAACTTGTCCTTTATTCGGGTTTGGGGCTGCGAGGCTTATGTCAAGTGGAGACACGAGGATAAGCTCGGCCCGCGATCGGTCAAGACATACTTTATTGGTTATCCAAAAGGAATGTTTGGTCATTACTTCTATTCGCCTACCGAACATCGAGTTTTTGTTGCGGCTAGTGCGAAGTTCTTAGAGAAAGAATTTCTCGAGAACAAGTCAAGTAATAGAACCTTCGAGCTATCGGAGGTTCAAGAACCAACAACCGAGGAACAGATGGAGGAAGTTATTCCTTCAACTAATGATACGGTTAATATTCCTCAGGAACCTAGGAGGTCGGGCGGAGTCTCTAATCCTCCAGACAGATACATTGGTATGGTCGAGGAAAATGACGTTTTACTCCTAGAGAGTAATGAACCCGCTACCTATAAAGGTGCCATGACCTGTTGCGACTCTAAGCTATGGCTTGAAGCCATGCAATCCGAGATGGACTCCATGTATGAGAATGATGTATGGGATCTTGTTGATTTACCTAACAAGGTACGACCTCTACAGTGCAAATGGCTTTACAAAATAAAGCATTCTGTAGACGGGCAACCAGATACCTATAAGGCATGACTAGTGGCAAAAGGTTTCACTCAAGTGCACGGATTGCATTATGATGAAATTTTTGCACCCGTAGTTATGATGCGTTCCATTCGGATAATCTTAGCGATTGCCTCTTTTCATGACTATGAAATTTGGCAAATGGATGTGAAAACCGCCTTCTTAAACGGTTATTTGGAGGAGGAGTTGTACATGGTACAACCCAAAGGTTTCATAGATCCTGAAAATCCTAAGAAAGTGTGCAAGCTTAAGCGTACCATTTATGGACTTAAGCAAGCTTCTCGGAGTTGGAATCATCGTTTCGACCAGGTGATAAAAGAGTATGGTTTCACTCGATCGGTCGAGGAACCATGCTTATATATCAAGTCGAGTGGGACCAAGATTATTTTCTTGATATTGTATGTTGATGACATACTCTTGATTGGGAATGACATTCCTCTCTTATCTTCGGTTAAAGGATGGTTGAAGAACCATTTCCAGATGAAAGATCTGGGTGAGGCACAACGTATATTGGGAATCCGTATCTATTGAGATAGATCATGACGGATGTTATCATTGAGTTAGGAGTCTTATTTAGATAAGATTCTTGAAAGGTTCAGCATGACCAACTCCAAGAAGGGGAACCTTCCAATGACTTCTGGGATGCATTTGACCAAGTCTCAGTCACCCACGACGCCTGAAGGGGTTGAGCGCATGAGTCGTGTTCCTTATGCATCAGCCATAGGATCAATCATGTATGCCATGATATGCACACGTCCAGACGTGGCATATGCATTGAGTATGACGAGTCGGTACCAAAACAATCCAGGTGAAACACACTGGATTGCTGTTAAAAACATCCTTAAGTACCTACGGAGGACTAAGGATTGGGTATTGACTTATGGAGGAGATACTAAGCTATGTGCAATCGGTTACGCAGATGCTAGCTTCCAAACGGATCGACATGATTAGAAATCTCAGTCCGAGTTCGTCTTCACTCTTAATGGTGTTGCGGTCAGCTGGAAAAGTTCCAAACAGGAAGTTGTAGCAGATTCTACTAGTGAATCTGAGTACTATGCCGCTTCGGAAGCAGCAAAGGAAGCTATATGGGTGCGTCAATTCTTACAAGGACTAACCATATTTCCTAGTTCGAATGACCCGATCACCATCTATTGTGACAATAGAGGTGCCATCTTCCAGGCTAAGGAGCCTAAGTCTAGCAACAAGTCTAGACATGTACATCGGAAGGCTCACCTGATCCGTGATTACGTGGAGCAAGAGGAGATAGTGATTGACAAGATTGCTTCGGATGACAACATCGCGGACCCTCTCACTAAACCATTGAAATATGATAAGCATGAAGGGCACGTTATTTCCATGGGAATTAAACGTGTTCCTGAGTTGTAGTAGTTAATTATGGATTCGATACATTATCTTTTTCATATACTATTTATAACTTCATCGTATTATTTCATATTTTGTTTTTCATGTGGATTGTACGACAACATTGAACGCCACAAAGTGAACTGAATTACATTATATTTGTTTTGGTCCGTAATCGCCTACATGAGCTGATAACTCTGGCTATTATTTTGTGAAGTTGATTGATGGTGAGTTCAACGAGCCATAAGTCAAACAGTTGGCTGATCGATCACAGATGCGAGTTATAACGATACCTCGTAGGACAAATTGTGACAACGTAATGGAGTCCTAAATGTTTAAAAACATTCGATGCTAGGTCGTGGATTGGACGTCCATTGTGTTCCTAGAGTCGATTCTTTTGACTATCGACTGTCTCTTGAGATTAAGGCAGTTTTTGGGTGACTTTGGTTTCTTTCTCATGGTCGACCGTAACAGGAGGCTAAGCATCACTGGGTCATTTCATACTGTGCTTATATCTGCAGGATTCGAGTTGAAGAAAATATCCAACCTTTATCAGGTTTAGTTATTTCTCAGGGCCACTCAAGGAGTTGTAACTGAAATGCATGGCCATGCTCGAATGATGATTCGTTTATTAGTTAAGTTACTCTCTAGTCGGGAAAACCACTCTTGATATTGATCACTTGTAAAATACGACATTTGTGAATACAGATTTTGCAAATTGTTTTACATTGAGTGGGAGAAATTTTAGGATATGAGAATCGGTTATCGCACATACACTTGTGAGGACAAGTGGGAGATTGTTGGAGCTTGTGTCCTCCACAGTTAGTGTGATAACGTGTATAAATATCTTATAGGTTCACAAGGGTATACTTAGTATTTTATCAGTTGATTAACGTTTACTTAATAACGGTTGGCTTGCTAGAAGTTTGACGTTATTATCATACCGATGGCGGTGATCAACTGGTCCCTAAAAGTCACACCTAAAGGATGTGTTTGAGAGATGTGATTGTATGAAGATATAATCACATTGATGCCTTATATGACTAATAGGTTAGTTCATGTATTTGACTAAACAGTTAGTCAATGTGATGATGAGACGATTATTTAATTCAATTAAATAATACCAGCTGAGACGAATTAATTGTTAAATTCGTAAATTGAATATAAACTGTTATATTTAATTAATGTATATAGTGTTAGCTTAAACGAATTAAGATATTAATTCGTAATTAAACATAAACGGTTATATTTAATAAGCAAATTATAAATATGCGATATTTATAGTTAATGTATATATTATACGATATTGTCATAATAAATGTTGACAGACCGGTATTGATAAATCGACTGCAAACTGTTATGAGTGGACTTATTAATACATATCGATATATATATATGACAATTGATAAATAATACACATAATATACAATTAGACAACAACCTAAAATAAGGAGATTTTTCTCCTTATTTGGTTGTTGGGTCACTCGGTCAAACCGAGAAAGAGGAAGAAAAATAAAGAAAAAAACATCTTTCCCTATTTCTCTCAACTTACACGGTTTAAGAGGAGAGGAGGGATTCATTTTTTACTCACTTATTTTTGACCTAAGTCTCTCATCACAAAACTAAAAACCCTAAAAATAATTATAAATTTTTGGGGATCTCATTCTAGCAAATTGAGGGGCATTTCTCATAGCATCTTGGGTGCAACAATTAGGAGAATATCAATTCGATATTTGTTCTTAGGCCATATTTGCTAGGACTAAAGGTTAATTCTAAATCTATATTCTTTTTGTTTATGCAATTTCATTTATGCACTACTACAAATCCAGGCAACTACAACGCCTCTTTAACAACGTTTATGCACGAAAATCACAATAGACGTTGTAGAATGAATGGCGCGATTTTTACTAAACTTAATTACAACGGGTATGGTTATATAACCGTTGTTATACGTTTTAACAACGGGTTAAATTTGCACAACCATTGTTAATAATTTGGCGCAAAATTGGCGCAAAGTTAGTGAAAAGTAATCACAACGGGTATTTTTAAACCCGTTGTTAAAACTTATTTAACAACGGTTGTTATTTTACAACCGTTGTTAAAACTTATTTAACAACGGTTGTTGTTGAACAACCGTTGTCAATACTTTCAATACTATAAACCACACAAACACGGATCGCTACTCGACCACAAAACACATACATAACCTAACACAAACACAAACATAGACAAACACAAACACAAACACAGCAAACACACTTTCTCATCGTCTCTTTCTCTCTTTCTCATCGTCGCTTTATCATCTCGCCGTCACTGTTGGTTTCATCGTCTCTTACTTTCTCTAATTATCGGTAAATCTCGCCGTCCTTTGTTGGTTTCATCGTCTTTCATCATCGTCATTGTTTTCTTTTTTAATTATTTCATTTGCATGTATATATGATGGGTTTTTATCGATCATTATTATGTTATTATTCGCTTAATTAGCTCGTAAAACAAATTAAATAAAATAAAACAAAGAAGAAGCAAGATGATAGAGAGGAATGCATGATAAACTTAATTAATAATTCATTAATTTATATATATATATATATAAATACATAAATTAAAAAAAGAATTACATTTCTAAAAATGCAATTCTTATATTTTCATACAGAGTCTTATTCTCTTCTATGATATCCCTCCTCTCCTCCTTAGCTATTTGGAGGTTTCGTTCATTGATTGCTATATCGTCATATAGCCGCAACAATCGCTTTGCTCTGTCAAGCCATTTCTTTTGGCGTCCTTGAGTGCGGCTTGAGCATCCACAAGATAGCTCCTAAAACTGTCCTCGATGTGGAGCAACCGGCGGATGAAGCTGTTGTTGTTCTCGGTCATAGTAAGAGTTTTAAGGATGTAATCGTTCCTTTTGTTGATGAACTTTGGAGTTGTTAGTTTGAAAGATTAATTAGGGGTTGGAGATTGTTTTAGCAGTTAGGGTTTGAAGATAGTGAGATAATGGAATGGTGGTTGAGATAATGTATGTATTTATACTAAGTAATGTGTCCTTTGAGTTGTTTTTTAATTAATATAATATATGCATGTTTAGGAAGTTGTGCCATAATCATCATATCTCCCTGCTTCAAATCTAATGTAAACCCTTCTCATTCTATATATTGTCCATTCATGCACAAGATACGGGAGGGATGGCAGTAATAATGCATGCAAAGGAATTATAACGGGCCCCGTAATTATGCATGCATCTAGTAATATTTAATTTAATTTTTTTTTATTTTGTAAAAACAAACAACAACGGTTATGTAGAAACAACCCGTTGTCTTTAGTTATAACGACGGTTCTTTGTAAATTAACCGTTGTTATAACTTTCCCACCAAAATTGAGTCACACTTTCCACAACGGGTTTTTATACTTAAAACCGTTGTTAATAGTTTTAACAACGGGTTCCTTAAGAAAACCAACCGTTGTTAAAACCTTTTACAACGGACGCTTTAACAACGTCCGCTTTTTTATATAACAACGGTTTTTAACCGTTGTTATAGCCTGTATCTGTAGTAGTGATGACTCGTATTTTCATAATTATAATTTCGTTATAATCCGAAAATTTTTAAAGGAAGTATACCGATATTGAAAGATCATAGATCCATATTAGACTCTCTAATAAAATAAATTTATCTCATAAATTGTTATTTAGGTCATCTATGTAACATGCATGCTAATATGAAAGCATAAAAATAAAGTATAAGGAAAACAATTTCCTTACATTGTATTTGTGGTAAAAAGGGCACAAACTAGTTCTCCTTACTAGTTTGTTCTTGAGCTAAAATGATATGGATGATCCTCCTTGAAAAACCTTCAACTAGAAAGTCTCCTTCAAGTTGCACCCAAGAACTAACCCAAAAATATTAATAAGTGTAGAACTAGAACTTATTAATATTGTACCCTTGATTATTATTAGAAATATTACTAACTAATCTTAGTAATATTATTTTGTATACTAACAACTTACTAGAGATGATTATTATTTTAGAGAGATGGAGGAGAATAGTTCACATGCAAAATGGTAGAGTAAAGAAGTGAGGTGGTGTAAAAATGTGAACAAATGATGGAGTATATGGGGCAAAAGTGGCGGGTGGGTGGAGTGCTCAAGTGGACAATTTTTGTCTTACATCACATGCAAAATCTAGTATAAGATATATATTATGGTAGTATACAAAATAAGGTAAAATGATTATGTGAGTAATCATCCACTACACTTATTTTACACGGTCCACTTGACCATATACGGGTCCATGTTGGTTTTTATATTTGTCGCACAAATCCGTGTAATTTTCATTTTAAACATCGTATCATGTTTAAATACTTCCATAATTAATTCGTCCAATTCACTCCGTAAATATACGTTTACCACTACACATATTATTTACGTACTAATATTAATCACATTAATCAATTAGTACAATTTTAGTAAATTAACAGTTAATTAACTAAAACCCGTTTCCCAAAACTTATTATTTAATTATCGCATAATTAAATAATAACTGCCGCTCCTCGAGTTCGCAACTCGAAATCTCTCTAAAAATAATCGACTAACCTCTTAGTCTATTAATCAAAGGACTAAACAAATTGTATCTCATACAATTAATTAGTTATCAATTGGGGTTCGTTCCTTTAGGTGTGACCAAAAGGGGTCAGTTGATCACCGCCGTCTCACGACAATAACGTCAAACTCTAGTCAGCCAACTGTTATCGATTTACGTTAATCAACGGACGAGGATCAAATAATTAAATATCTGATGATATTCCATTAATGAGATTTATTATGTTAACGCACTATTGTGGAGGACACTAACTCCAACAATCTCCCACTTGTCCGACACAAGGTGTGCGCTACCAATTCTCTTGTCCGTTTTAATCTCCCACTCAATGCAAGGTGTCTTTCAGGTCGCACTTGCACATGAACACATCGCGAGTGGTTTTCTCGATCGGGAGTGTGACTACCTGACCGGAAAAATCTCTCACAGATTACTTCCGAGCGTGGCCGCGCATTTGTAGTCATTAACTCCTCGAGTGGCCTTGAGATATAGTTACCCAACGTGGGTGGACAATTCCTGTATGCCCTATTTATCCTTTTCCACAATACAGCTCACCATGACCTAGTAACTACCCTTTTGGCCTCCTTTCACGGCACGACCTAGGACAAAAACCAAAGTCACTCGGAAACTGTACCTGCTCAGATAATAGTCTCCAGTCAAAAGAATCGACTCATTAGAACATCTTAGAGATCCCCGCGACGACCAGGCGTCTATAATAGAACTTAGGGACTCTCTAAATGGTCACTGTCCGGCAAAGTGTCACACACTCTGCCTATGTAATCGACCAGTCATTACATATGACCTTATGGTGTTGAACAACCATCAATCGACTTACAATCTAGTCACTCCGAGACGTCACCTCATTAAGTGACTAGGGACAAAATACAATGTTCATCTTATTCACTTGACTAGTGTTCAACATTGTCTCCACAAGTTATTCACATAAACAAGGTATTAAAATTTAGTCACACTAAATAAAAATTCATAATAGAATGAATACGAAAACATTGAATGTGATTATCATATATATAATAAAAGATACACTATCCAATTATTACATATCCATAATCTAAAGAAAATCTGGTACTCGTCTCAATCCCATAGCGACGACATGACCATCATGCTTAGCCTTTGCACTACTACAAATCCAGGCAACTACAACGCCCCTTTAACAACGATTATTCACGAAAATCACAATAGACGTTGTAGAATGTATGGCGCGAATTTTACTAAAATCAATTACAACGGGTATGGTTATAAAAACCGTTGTTATTAGTTTTAACAACGGGTCACACATGCACAACCGTTGTTAATAATTTGGCGCAAAATTGGCGCAAAGTTAGTGAAAAGTAATCACAACGGTTATTTTTGAAACCCGTTGTTAAAACTTATTTAACAACGGGTGTTTTTTACAACCGTTGTTAAAACATATTTCACAACGGTTGTTGTTTAATAACCGTTGTCAATACCTTCCATACTATAAACCACACAAATGAAAGTCTGCTGCGACCACAAAACACAACCCTTAATACACAAACACAAACACAAACAGAGCAGACAAACAAACACAAAACACATACACACTCTCTTTCTCTCTTTCTCTATTTCTCTCTTTCTCATCGTCGCTTTATCTTCTCGCCTTCACCGTGATTTCATCGTCTATTACGTTCGTATTTATCAGTGTACGTAAATCTCGCCAAATCACGCATCTTTGTTAGTTTCATCGTCATTATTTTCTTTTTCTATTTATTTCTTTTGCATGTATGTGTTTTTATCGACCATTATGTTATTTGTTTAAGTATTGTTCGCATAATTAGTTACTAAAACAATGAAGAAGCAAGATGAAGAAGTAAGATAAACATAATTAATATATATATATATTTATAAATACATAAATTAAAAAAAAAAAAATTACATATGTAAAAATGCAATTCTTATATTTTCATGGAGGATCTTATTGTGCTCTATCGTATCCGTCCTCTCCTCCTTGGCTATTTGGAGGTTCCGTTCAGCAGTTGCTATATCGTCATATAGCCGCAATCGCTCTTTGCTCCGCTCCGTCAAGCCATTTTCTTTGGCGTGCTTGGTGCGGATCGAGCTTCCGCAAGGTAGCTCTGAAACTTTCCTCAATATGGAGGAACCGGCGGATGAAGTTGTTGTTGTTCTCGATCATGGTAAGAGTCTTTAGGATGAAATCATTCATTTTGTTAGAGTTTTTTTAGTTTGATTTGAAAGATTAAGTAGAGTTTGTTTTAACAGTTAGAGTTTGGAGATGAATATATGAGATAATGGAAATGTTAGTTGAGATATGCAATGTATTTATACTAAGCAATGTGTGGGTTGAGTTAATTGCTTTTTAATTAATATATATGTTAGGAAGTTGTGCCATAATAATCATCATCATATCTCTCAATAATGCTGCTTCAAATCCTATTACTAACCCTTCTCATTCCATATTATCCGTTCATATGTACAGTGATGTCAGTAATAATGCATGCATCGGAATTCTAACAGGCCGTAATTATGCATGCATCTAGTAATATTTAATTTAATTTTTTTTTATTTTTTAAGAACAAACAACAACGGTTATTGAGAAACAACCCGTTGTCTTTAGTTATAACAACGGTTTTGTATATTACAACCCGTTGTTATAACTTTCCCCCCAAAATTGAGTCACACTTTCCACAACGGGTTTTTATACATAAAACCGTTGTTAATAGTTTTTGACAACGGTTTCGTTAAGTAAACCAACCGTTGTTAAAACCTTCTACAACGGACGCTTTAACAACGTCCGCTTTTTTATATAACAACGGTTTTTGACCGTTGTTATAGCATGTATCTGTAGTAGTGTTGATAAAGGCTTGGTTAAAGGATCAGCAATATTGTCATCTGTCCCAACCTTACAAATGTCAATTTCCTTCCTTTTCACATAATCTCTAATTACATGCTATTTCCTTTCAATGTGTCTATATTTGTTACTAGACTTAGGCTATTTGGCTTGAAAAATAGCTCCACTGTTATCACAATATAGAGTGATAGGATCTTTGGCGGAATGGACTACTCCTAGTCCCTCTATGAATTGCCTAATCCAAACAGCTTCCTTCGCAGCCTCAGACGCTGCAAGGTACTCAGCCTCTGTTGTAGAATCCGCAGTAACACTTTGCTTGAAGCTCTTCCAGCAAACAGCTCCTCTATTTAGCATAAACACATAGCCGGATTGGGATTTCATGTCATCCCGATCGGTTTGGAAACTTGCGTCCGTGTAACCTCTTACACACAACTCAGTTTCTCCTCCAAACACTAAGAACGAATCCTTAGTCCTTCTCAAGTACTTAAGGATGTTCTTTACGACTATCCAGTGACTCTCACCAGGCTTGGCTTGATACCGACTTGTCATGCTCAAGGCATACGCAACGTCGGGGCGAGTGCAAATCATAGCATACATGATAGACCCAACAGCGGAAGCATAAGGGACGGTCTTCATGTGTTCAATTTCCTTAGGGGTAGAGGGAGACTGTGACTTGCTCAAAGTAATCCCTTGGCCCATAGGCAGAAATCCTCTCTTGGAGTCTTTCATATTGAACCGGTCAAGAACTTTGTCAATATAAGCTTCTTGACTCAATGCTATTATCCTTTTGGACCTATCCCTAAAGATCCGGATACCTAATATTAGTTGTGCCTCTCCCAAGTCCTTCATTTGGAAGTGTTTCCCTAGCCACTCCTTAATGGAAGTGAGCGATGGAATGTCATTCCCAATGAGCAATATGTCATCCATATATAGGACAAGGAATGCAACCTTACTCCCACTAAACTTCATGTATAAACACGGTTCTTCCTGTAGATACCCAGGATCTGCACCTCCCAAAAACCACCCGATGATGAACGGACTATAACGTGTTTTTGATATGCGTGCGTGGATTGGCTATACATGAGACGGTTTAATGCACTACTCGAATATGAAAAATGATTTCAAAATTTTTCTAACTTCATTTGCATTAAAATAACACTATTTAGAGTTAAAACCGTCTTCGGACCCAAAACCGACTCAGAAACCCGCAACTCGAGTCAACCTGAGTCAACCCGAGTCAACCCAAATCTCAAATGTCAAAAATAATGCCATGAATATTTTAATC
Organism: Silene latifolia; assembly: GCF_048544455.1. NCBI lineage: Eukaryota > Viridiplantae > Streptophyta > Magnoliopsida > Caryophyllales > Caryophyllaceae > Silene > Silene latifolia. The sequence continues at coordinate 57,942,780 of NC_133536.1, forward strand.
ATGTCATTTCCATTAAAATGACCCTAATTAGAGTCAAAACCGACACTGAGCCAAAAACCGACTCAAAATTCCAATCCCGACTCACATGGGTCAAACCCGAGTCAAGCACACAAAACACCTACCTCAAGTAACACCTAAAATCATCTTATTAGATGCCCATATTGTTACACGACATCTTATATGAATACCACATATCAACAATGGATGGAGAATAGGCCACATCCAAATTGAAAGGGACAGTACACCCCATTGAGTCACGGGGTGGCTCGCGCCTCAATGGGGTGTCTCCTTAGCCTCCAAGAAAAATCGACCGACCTACCATCCCACATTTCTCTATAAATACCCACCATCACACACCATAATACTCACGCGAGCGTCCGCCCCCTCCTTCTCCCTTAAACTTCTATACTCGACTTGCTAAGTCACAAAATCGACACGTGTTTACGACCTCCCGATCGTAAACACAAGCCTTACACATTTTGTTTGGTACCGTCGCCGTGCATTCGACCGACCCATTCGATCAACTCAACATTAATCAACATGTTTTAATTAACATATTTTCAACTCATTTTCAAAACTAAATCCTTTTTTAAGGCACCTTTTTATTAAACTTCTTTGTTCGTGAGTAGTCGCAACGTGAAAACCGTCTCTAAAGTCGTCTACTTCGCAAACATCAACACACGTAAGTTTGAGGGTGTAAACAACCCACTTTATTTCATGTATTTACTGTTTTTATGAGTCTATAAGCATGAACAATGCATAACACGATTCAAATATAGGTTAGACGAGCCAAAACCGAGTTTTGGCTTGAGATAGAAGCTCCTTGCTATGCAAGGGAGCTCGCGCCTCTTGTGGGTCTCGGGTCAGACTCATCCGTATTTGAGTTCGTCTTTCCTTCAACACTTTTTTTTATTTTTACTTCTTTTCTTTTACGGTTTTTACCATTTTAATTCATTTTTATGATAAACATATTTTGACCATTACAAAAATCATCCTTGGTTCCTTATACCACGACGGTTCATTCCGTGACTCGATGATTTTATGGTTAATTACATTTTAATGGGTATTTTAACACCCTTTTCTTTTATTACCATTTTTCTCATTTATTTACATTTGCAAAAATATTAGTCATAATTCATAATCATCCTTGGTTCTTTATACCATGTCGGTTTAATCCGAGTACGATGACACACTTGACTAATTACAAATAATTGAACTTAACATAATTAGTTCAAATCAAACATTTTCCTTTTACACATTTTATTATGCTTTTCAAACATGCAAATCCGACAACGAATATTACTAACATAATAGTAATTATTCCAAGTCATGGAAATCATATTTGCAAATCTTTCATCATAAATACGGTTTTAAACAACCTTTTCAAAAACCAGGAGACGCCCTCTTGGGTCGGCTCATGGCTCGCGCCCCAAGGGACCGCCTGTTTTCACATTTCAAAACCAGGGCAGAGCCCCTTCCATCGCCAATAGGCTCGCGCCCCAATGGGGCTGCCTGGTGCTGTTCTGCCTCGGTTTTAGCACTTGTCTAGGACGATCCCGATTACGGTTAATCCGAATACATGACGGATCAGATTGGCAAGCTTACGTTTTTACACTTTGTCATTTGACATCCTTTTTCAATAAATGGATCATGTTAAGCATTATAACCTGAATTTGGTAAATGGATGTTTAATTTCCGTTTTCACATGCAAATCAATCTAAATCCAACTTGACATCTTATGCTTGATACTTGGATTAACAAACCGACTTAGAAAGCTCACATGTTAGGTTAAACTTTTGGATGCACATTCATGCATTTTAACCGTTCTATCAACTTTTGCACTTAAACAACCACGATCGATCAGTAGTGTAACACCCCCATACTCCAAGTGCCTTACCAGGACCACTCAGGTATGAAGACATCACCATCTCGGTCGCCCGAGGTATGATAATCAAATAGACAAAACGGAAACAACATTTATTATAAATAGTTTAATGATAAATACAATCCTTGAAACCAAACTGAAAGTACAATACATCAATCCAAACTATCTGTTCTCAACTGAAATGTAAATAAAGCTAAACTACAGCGGAAGACTCTATCGTCATGTCGTGGCCATCCCAACTATTCCCGTACTCATCTCTATACCTGCTCAATATCTGCTCACCATCCCCGAATGGATCACCGCAGGTTTTACAAAACAACACCGGGGTCAGTACTAATCACACAATCAATATAAACGGCAATAACAAGACAACATACAGCTGAACTAACACACACACCACCACCAACTCCCATCATCTCAACACTGACTGTCCACTGGACCAGCCCTGCCAGTGGGGGACCGCAGCCGTTCCCACCTAAGCCCCGCTCATCGTACTAGCGATAACCCTGTCCATTAATGTGCACATCCCCTTTCGTGGCGGGTTCCACAAAGGGCGAAACTAGGGCGTGAGATCACTCCCGCAAGTGACCCCACTCAGCCGAGAACGCATCTCGAGAGCCATAGAAACCAATCACAATCACAATCACAATCACATATTAAACAACTAACTACAGCACATCACCAATATCCCATTATGGGACTAATACTGAGTAGGAAATCCTACCTGGAAAGCACAACACGCAGACGGTATCTGTTTTGTATCAAAACGGCTCCTCTACGAATTCTCCTCCTATCATACATAACACATAAAGACTACCAATTACTTACTACTCATAAAACCCCCAAACCCTAAATTAGGGTTTGACCAAACTTAGCAAAACATTATAAAAATTATGCTAGAAGCTTACCCTCGACGCAAGGAATCCAACGACGCGAACTACGATACAAACTGACCGTCTGAACTCCGGGAATTGTCAAGAACGCGATTAGGAAGAAGAACCAGTTGCTTTCTCTCTTAAACAGGTTTTAGGTTTTGTAAAAAGTGATTTAGAATAAAGACGAATATGTTTAAATACCTTAATCGCGTAATTAACAAAACCCGAGAAAAACCCCGATAAAAGGACACTCGATCGAGTACCCAAGGTACTCGATCGAGTACCCTCCTACTCGATCGAGTGCCCCTGACTACTCGATCGAGTGCCCAACAGTCGAAACTGTTTATCTTCGCAACTTGCCCTTACTCGACAGAGTAAGGGCTACTCGATAGAGTACCCCCCAAGACATAAATACGGAGTATTACAGTCTTCCCTCCTTAAAAGGAACTTCGTCCCCGAAGTTCAAACCACTATTAAAACAAAGGTACTCCCAAAACATTACCGACTCAACAACCAAAACAAAACTCAACATAAAACACGCTACTTACCCAACTCATCCCGACAACCTACCGACGCAACATACCAAAAAGGTGCATAAAACTCTTAAAAACTGCTCGCGATCATCTCCTACCCCCCTAAAAGAAACAAGGTTACGTCCCCGTAACCACACATACCTGATCAAAAAGAAAGGGGTAACGCTCTTTCATGATATCCTCTGCCTCCCATGTAGCTTCCTCGGTCTCGTGGTTAGACCAAAGGATCTTAAGCAAAACTGTCTCACCACTCCTTGTCTTTCTAACCTTTCGGTCTAGGATCTGCTTAGGTACCTCAAGATATGATAAAGACTCATCCAGCTCTAAGCTCTCTGCCTCCAACGCATGTGACGGGTCACTCACATACTTCCGCAGCTGCGATACATGAAACACATTATGTACTCTCTCCAATGCAGCTGGTAAAGCCAGACGATAAGCCACTTCCCCAACTCGCTCTAAGATCTCATAAGGCCCTATAAACTTCTGACTTAGCTTGCCTTTCTTCCCAAATCTCATAACTCCGCGCATAGGAGACACTTTCAGAAGAACCTTGTCCCCAACCTGAAACTCTATGTCCCGACGATGTAGATCTGCATAACTCTTTTGTCGATCCCGAGTTTGCTCTCATCCGTTCCCGATCATCTTAATCTGTTCCACCATCTCATGTACCATCTCGGTCCTAAAACCCTTTGCCTCAAAGACTATCGTCCCAACAGATTGGACTCCTACATCTCCTCCCATACAAAGCCTTAAACGGTGCCATACCAATACTGGTGTGATAGCTGTTGTTGTAAGAAAATTCTATCAAATCCATCACACAAGCTCGCAACATATCCTCAAGGGTCTTGATTGTTCTCTCAGTCTGCCCATCTGTCGCAGGATGAAATGCTGTACTCATCTTCAAAGTCGTTCCCAACGATTCTGCAACTCCTTCCAAAACCTCGATATAAACCTCGCATCTCTGTCGGACACTATGTCCTTAGGGACTCCATGTAACTTAAAGCACGTTCTTTCGATAGGCCATAGCCAATTGTGCCTTAGTCCATGTATCTTTCATTGGAACAAAGTGAGAGCCGACTTGGTCGACGATCCACTATCACCCAAATCATATTGTTACCTTGTTGACTCTTGGGCAAACCCACAATGAAATCCATGGAAATGGATTCCCACTTCCACTCAGGCACCTCCAAAGACTGAACCTTACCTTGTGGTCTTCTCTGTTCCCCTTTAACTCTCTGGCATGTCAAACAACGGGACACAAACTCAGCTGTCTCTTTCTTCATCCCAGGCCACCAAAACGTTTTCTTCAAATCTTTGTAAAGCTTGTCTCCACCCGGATGAACTGAATACGGTGTGCAATGCGCTTCTGTCATGATTGTCTTTTTCAACTCCTCGTCATTAGGAACACACCACCTACCATCAAACCTCAAACTACCATCTCGTATGAATGGAAAAGCGGGACACTTTGTCCCTTTCTCTACCCTGACTCTCCACTCCACTATCTTAGGATCCAAAGCCTGCTTATCCCGAATGTCATCATAAAACTCCATATGTACCGTCATGTCACCCATGGCATCTCCTTTCTGCATCATATGAATCCCAAAGCTCGCTACCTCATCCCTCAGCCTCATCAAAGATAGAGCTGTACACAAAGAATGTACACTCTTCCTACTCAAAGCATCAGCTACAACGTTGGCCTTCCCTTCATGGTAGATTATTTCCATGTCATAGTCGCCAATCAACTCCATCCACCTCCTCTGTCTCATGTTCAACTCCTTCTGCGTGAAGATGTACTTGAGACTCTTGTGATCAGAAAATACCTTAAAGATTGCTCCATAAAGGTAATGTCTCCAAATCTTGAGAGCAAACACCACTGCACCCAACTCCAGATCATGAGTAGGGTAGTTCTCCTCATAAGGCTTCAACTGCCTAGAAGCATAGGCAATTACTTTACCATTCTGCATCAACACACACCCCAACCCATTCTTCGAGGCATCTGTATAAACCTCGAAATTCTCACTCCCTTCAGGAAATGCTAGGACAGGAGCTGTGGTCAAACGCTCCTTTAATGTTTGGAACGCCGTCTCACAACCCTCATCCCAACGAAACCTGTTCTCTTTCCTCATCAACGCTGTCATTGGTCTTGCTATCTTGGAGAAATCTTTCACGAACCGTCTGTAGTATCCAGCTAAACCCAAGAAACTTCTCACTTCAGCAACATTCTTTGGTGCTTCCCACTTTGTCACTGCCTCTATCTTTGCCGGATCCACAGCTACCCCATCTTTAGAGATTACATGCCCCAGAAAAGCAACTTTCTCCAACCAAAACTCACACTTGGAAAACTTAGCATACAACTCATGATCCCTCAAAGTCTGCAACACGATCCTCAGATGCTCCTCATGCTCCTCCTTAGTCTTAGAGTAGACTAAGATATCATCGATAAACACCACCACGAATGGTCCAAGAAGCTCAAGATCCTATTCATCGGATCCATAAACATGCGGGCGCATTAGACAACCCAAACGGCATCACCACATACTCATAATGGCCATACCTCGACGTGAAAGTTGTCTTCGGTATGTCCACATCTCTAATCTTCACCTGATGGTACCCCGACCTCGGATCAATCTTAGAAAAAGACTGTTGCACCACTCAACCGATCAAACATGTCATCTATCCTTGGCAAAGGATACTTGTTCTTTATCGTCACACGGTTCAACTCTCGTAATCTATGCATGACCTCAAACTCCCATCTTTCTTCTTCACGAAAAGAACTGGTGCTCCCCAAGGCGATACACTTGGTCTAATGTATCCCTTCTCTATCAAATCATCCAATTGCTTCCTAAGCTCCTCCATCTCCTTAGGACCCATACGGTACGGTGCCTTAGAGATTGGCCCCGTCCACGGCTTCAAACTCAACGGTGAAATCTATCTCCCTCTTCGGTGGCAACCCCGGAATCTCCTCGGAAAAACATCTCGCAAACTCTCCCACCACTTTGGTATCTCGTCAATCGCCGGGCTCTCTATCCGGTCATCTCTCACATGGCACAAAATCGGAGGACATCCTTCCTCGGATATGACTTCAAGGTGACAAGTTGCAATCAACTTAACTTTGGGTTTGACTAGAAACCCACGGTAAGACACACTAACACCCTTAGGGCCTCTTAGGGACACTTTCTTTTGATGACAGTCTATCTTAGCTTTATACTTTCCTAACCAATCCATCCCAACTATCATCTCAAAACCATTAAAAGGAAACTCTAGCAAGTCTACATGGAAATCAACTTGCCCAACTATCAAGGATACATCTCTAAACAACCTCCCACACGATACCGACTCTCCCGAAGGTATGAAAACTTGTTCCCTAACAGACTCATATACTCTCAAACCCAACTGTTTTACATGACTCGAAGACACAAACGACTGAGAAGCCCCCGAATCAAACAAAACAAAGGTAGGAACACCATTAACAAGAAATGTACCGGTGATAACGTGCTCATCCTCCTCAGCTGCTTTCTTGTCCATCATGAACAACTTGCCACTGGTCTTCTACCCACCTCCCTGGACAGTACTGGCTGATGCGGTCGGCTTAGCACCCGACCCCTGATTGTTGTTGTTGTTGTTTGTCGGTGTCTTCTGATAAGAATTACCGCCATTGTGGTTGCCTCCACTCTGGTAGCTCTGACCTCCTCGGTTTGGCCATGATCCCGCCGGTCTGTTGCTCGCGAAGCTCTGCGCAGGTCTCTGGAAAGATCCCGGTGCACTTGTGCACTCATGTCTCTTGTGGCCTACGCCACCACAACCAAAGCAGTCACTCCCGGCTATTGCTCACACTCCCACGGCCTCTCCCAAAGGAAGTTCCAGCACTAAACCCGGACCCAGAAGAAAACCCCTTAGATTGATTGTGGTTGCCTTTCTTGAAATTAGATTGGCCACCACCCTCGCTCTCAGACTTCCTCTTCTCTCCACCTAACCTCTCCTGAGCCATCTCCACTAGCCTCTCAGCTCTCCCAGCCCTCTCATATGCTTCCTTTACATCAGTAAGGACTCCCACGGGTAACTTATCCATAATTTTCGTGGTTAGCCCTCTCTCAAACCTCAAAGCCAGATTCTCCTCACTCAAACCCATATCCTCAGCATATCTAGATTTCTCATTGAACTGCCTGTAGTACTCAGCCACAGACATCTCAGCAGTCATCTTAAACTTGTCGAATTCCTCTCTCAACTTACTCCTCACATGTTCTGGCACGAACTCCTTCCTCACCGCCCTACGAAACTCCTCCCAAGGTATAGCAGGTAACCCCTGGTTGGTATATATCTCCTTGGCACTCACTTTCACTGAATCCCACCACTTGCCAGCTGCCTCCCTCAGATAAAATGCAGCCTGATCCACTCTCATCTCGTCAGGACAACGAACTAAATCTAGTATGTTCTCCATCTCCCTCAGCCAACTATCTAGAAGATTAGGCTCCTCAACTCCCTTATACTCCTTCGGATTAAACCTCGCAATATAGAGGCTGACTTTAGCATGGTCAACCTCCTTCTCCTTACTCTTATCCTTATCCTCATTCACTCTCTTGGGGTCTCGGTAAGAGCATCCTGGTGCTCTAACATCTTGACGATGTCGTCCGTAGTCATAAGCTCAGCTCTCGCATACAAGGCATTTCTCTTGGGCGGCATCTTGAAGCTATACAAGAAAGGGATAAACATAAACACACGTACTAGACCTCAAAACACGAAAACGCGTTGCCCAGCACCTACTCGATCGAGTATCCAAACCCACTCGATCGAGTAACGGGCTACTCGATCGAGTGCCACCATGTACTCGATCGAGTACCCAAACTCCAGAACTAAACAGACCTTCTGATCTCTAACCCACTCGATCGAGTATCTAGGCTACTCGATCGAGTGACCCCCTACTCGATCGAGTACCCCTAGTTACTCGATCGAGTGCCCCAAAAAGCGATTCTGGACTCAAAATCGTCAAAAACCTATCCGATCGAGTTAGCCTTACTCGATCAAGTACCACCCCTACGTAATAGCTACCCGCATATTACGTCATATACTAACATGCTAACTTTATAAAAACCGCATGATATCATAAATAATATGCTACGCATCTATTCTACTTATCAACAAAATCAATTCATCATGCTATGAAAGCCACATTGTAAACACTCAACATGTTATTCCAATCACATATTACTTTTCTTTCACATTTTCAACTTCTCCGTCAACACCAAACAATCAACACACTTCATCACTTTGTTGCACAAGTTAACAAGCACACATATATTCGACAAACACTTTCCCCCGTGACCGGTTCAAAGTTGTAGGGCGACCCCTTGCGACTTTAGGACGTCTCCCAAGCCTTTGCACTAGCTCCTACAACTTTTACCCCGGGTTCATTTTAATTGACTCCCTATGTTCATTAAGTTCATTGGTTACAGGTTTCAGGATCGTCTCTCTGATACCATTTGTAACACCCCCATACTCCAAGTGCCTTACCAGGACCACTCAGGTATGAAGACATCACCATCTCGGTCGCCCGAGGTATGATAATCAAATAGACAAAACGGAAACAACATTTATTATAAATAGTTTAATGATAAATACAATCCTTGAAACCAAATCGAAAGTACAATACATCAATCCAAACTATCTCATTTCTCAATGAAATGTAAATAAAGCTAAACTACAGCGGAAGACTCTATCGTCAGGTCGTGGCCATCCCAGCTATTCCCGTACTCATCTCTATACCTGCTCAATATCTGCTCACCATCCCCGAATGGATCACCGCAGGTTTTACAAAACAACACCGGGGTCAGTACTAATCACACAATCAATATAAACGGCAATAACAAGACAACATACAGCTGAACTAACACACACACCACCACCAACTCCCATCATCTCAACACCGATCGTCCCTGGACCATTACGCGCCAGTGGGGGACCGCAGCCGTTCCCACCTAAGCCCCGCTCATCGTACGAGCGATAACCCCGTCCATTAATGTGCACATCCCCTTTCGTGGCGGGTTCCACGAAGGGCGAAACTAGGGCGTGAGATCACTCCCGCAAGTGACCCCACTCAGCCGAGAACGCATCTCGAGAGCCATAGAAACCAATCACAATCACAATCACAATCACATATTAAACAACTAACTACAGCACATCACCAATATCCCATTATGGGACTAATACTGAGTAGGAAATCCTACCTGGAAAGCACAACACGCAGACGGTATCTACAAATTTGTATCAAAACGGCTCCTCTACGAATTCTCCTCCTATCATACATAACACATAAAGACTACCAATTACTTACTACTCATAAAACCCCCAAACCCTAAATTAGGGTTTGACCAAACTTAGCAAAACATTATAAAAATTATGCTAGAAGCTTACCCTCGACGCAAGGAATCCAACGACGCGAACTACGATACAAACTGACCGTCTGAACTCCGGGAATTGTCAAGAACGCGATTAGGAAGAAGAACTAGTTGCTTTCTCTCTTAAACAGGTTTTAGGTTTTGTAAAAAGTGATTTAGAATAAAGACGAATATGTTTAAATACCTTAATCGCGTAATTAACAAAACCCGAGAAAAACCCCCGATAAACCGGACACTCGATCGAGTACCCAAGGTACTCGATCGAGTACCCCCCTACTCGATCGAGTGCCCCAGCTACTCGATCGAGTGCCCAACAGGTCAGAAACTGTTTATCTTCGCAACTTGCCCTTACTCGACAGAGTAAGGGCTACTCGATAGAGTACCCCCCAAGACATAAATACGGAGTATTACAAGTAGAGGCCGCTATCGCGGGCGGGATTGGGTGTCCGATTAAAGGGCTTCCCAATACGTACCCTCACCCCTTACTCAGAACCTTTGGATAGTGGATGGCCTTATCCAGGGCGCACGAGAGTCATTTTAGGCATAGAATGCTAAAAGGGGGACGAGTCCTTATCTTTAGTACCTATGTCAAACACTGCTTTGTGCTTCGTTTGACCGAGGTATATAGTGGATTTCGAACGGGTTCCAAGCATCCCACAAATGCTTGGTGGCGACTCCGAACATCTCTGCATCGTTTCGCGGCCCTTGCCGAGACGATACTGACCAATCTAAAGCGATCCGGTCGAAAGTATTTTTACGCCGCCGAGCGTGGGTTTCAAGAGACCGCTGTATGTCCACAGTTTGGCCTGGCGTGCAGGTGGCCCGTGACTACGGACCGGTAGGTGGCCCAAATCCGCAGACCGAGTCGTGGCCCATGTCCACAGTTTGGCGACTCCGCTGGGGAAAACTAGGACACTTGTGTCTTTGTGATCCTTAGAGGTGAAACTCGAACGAGGTCGTGGTTAAAGTGTATTAATTGATATTACGGTCATAAGTCGGGTTCCTTGTCCGGGCCCATAACCTAACCTTTATCGACCAATTGGGTCGTCTCGTCGGCATGAGTTTTCTCATCCCCGCGTTTCGAATCCCGATTGAGTCAAGCATACCGTTGACGTTACACATTTCTATTTCGTCAAAGAGCTTTCATCACTTTCGAGCACGAGGCTAGGGCACCCTCCTTACACATTTTGTTTGGATTGGTATCCCTCTCGCAAATCGGGGTTTGATTGCTTGGTGTGTAACCCACCCTTTTAAGCCAAAACCCGTGTCAGCATAATGCATAATATAATGAAACTGTGAGTGCTTATGTGCTACTTGATAATAAGTCCTTCCATGTCATTTTCAAACTTTCGAAAACACCCTTTTGCGCCGTTATAATGGCCATTTCAAACCTCGGTCTTTTGCCGACCGTTGGAACCTTTTTATGCCGTCGTAATGACGATTTTCAAACCCGATTTTTCACAACCGTTTCAAACCTCGGTCTCTCGCCGACCGTTGCAAACCTTTTTATGTCGTTATAATGGCCATTTCAAAACCCGGTTTTTATAACCATTTCAAATGCACCTTTTTATACCGTTGTAATGACGATTTCAAACCTTGGTTTTCACAAACCATTTCAAAATATCCTTTTACGTCGTCATAATGGTCGTTTCAAACCTCGGTCTCTCGCCGACCGTTGCATTCTCAAAGCACCCTTTTATGCCGTCTTAGTGACGAATTCTACCCTCGAATTTTCGAAATTCGAAATCAATTTTCAAACGAAAACATTTTTCAAACCGATGTAATGACGATTTCAACCCGTGCAACTTTCCAAATTTCAAATCTCGTTTTCGAAATCAAATGTGGCTTTTCTAACCCGTCGTAATGACGATTTCAATTCTCACACTTTTCGATTTGCATACCGTCTTTCAAAGGTTAAAACGGTTTTCTAACCCGTCGTAATGACGAATTCAATCCTCATAATTTCCAATTTCAAATCTTTGAAAACAATTTAAAAGTTTTCAAATTTCAATTCAAAATTAAATCTTTGAAAACAAATTTAACCGTTTTCAAATTTCAAAAATTTAACCATTTTCAAATTTCAGATCCAAAAACAATTCTTTTAAAAAAATTTAACCGTTTTCAAATTTCAAATCCAATTTCAATTCATTTGAAAACAAAATTAACCGTTTTCAAATTTCAATTCAATTCCAAATCTTTGAAAACAAATTTAATCGTTTCAGATTTCAAATTCAAAACTCAATCTTTGAAAATAATCTAACCGTTTTCAAATTTCAATTCAAAATCAAACCATTTGAAAACCAATTTAACCGTTTTCAGATTTCAAATCGTTTGGAAACAAATTTAAACGTTTTCAAATTTTCAACCCAATTTTAAAATCCTTTGAAAACAAATTCAACCGTTTTCATGGCCATTGTGATAATGATTCCAAATTCTTCAATTCTCTATTTTTAAATCTGTGATTCGGAATTTCAAAAACCGTCGTTGGAAACAACACTTTGTTTTCAGAGCCGCCGCAATTTCAACTCAAACCGTCTTTTGAAAACAAACTTAAAACAACTCTTCAACTGATCGACTTTCGGAGATCCCTACTCTTCGGAAGCCGTCCATAAAACGACAAATGAATCTTTTTGAAAATTTCTATTTTTGAAAATTTCAATCCACCTTTCTGATTCAGCCTCGAATCGATTAGAGTCTAGTCGATTTCAAGTCATGTCGTCTAGATAACGTCGAATCTCCGCCAAAGTTAGTACCTACCTTCTGGTCTAGGTCGTGTCGCCTAATTGTCGAGACATCTTCAATTGCATTAGCAGAGTCAAAACCTCTCGGGTATTAAACCCGTCTTTCCCCTAAATTACGGGTCAAAGGTCAGGTTGTGTACATGGCTGTTCCAACGGCATCACGCCAAAAGTGCACATCCAAACTGAGTCAGAAGACGTCTGTCTAGGCATCATTATGCCAAAGTCGGCACTCGAGTCTAAATTCAAAGTCATGCACCAAGATTTCAAACACAAGAGGTCGTTCACGATCTTTAATGAACTCATAACCTAGTCACACTGTCGCGTCTTCACGACGTAATTGTCTTTTGTACATACGTGTCGTACTTGCCTTTGTTTGTGCGATTCCTTGCCAAGTCAAGTTATAACGCCTATCGTTATGTCAAATAGGAATCCCTTGGGTGCCATCGATCGCCAACCAGAAACTCAAGAAGCTGATCAATCTGTATCCGCCATGACTTCGGCTGAAACCAACAACATGGTCCTTCGACTCCTAACTACCGTGGAAAACTTGAGCACTCGTCTCTCCCGGGTTGTGGACAAAATGGCAACTGAGAATTTTCTCTCTTCTGATATTGAGCAAAGGGTTAAGCTCCTTGAAAGCCGGCTACTGGCCAACGACCAAACCAAAACCAGACGACCTCATCGGTCCTTCCCTGATTTGGGTATGCCTTATGCCACAGCCTTGGAAAGGCTAATCTCCCAAGGAAAGCTCAAACCGATTGGTCCAACTCCGGACCCTCTACCAAACAAGCGAGGTCGAAGATGGGATAGAAACCTCTTTTGCCAATATCATCAAGGTCGCGGACATGACACTGAAATGTGTCTCCCTCTAAAAGGCGTTATCCTTGATATGATTGAAAGGGGCGTGTTACCATTACCTCCCTCAGCAAATAACAAAAACAACCCTCCAGAAAACCCTATTGGACACTGTGAGGAATCTTCCCTGGACTGCTCTCACCTCATCTCTCCTGACGATGAGAAAATTCATGCAATTGAAGAGGATGGCCTACAAAGCGCTATAATGATCCTCTCCGTCTCCATCAACAACATATTCTCAAAGTTGCAAGTTGTTATCGATGACTTGAACACCCGGGTAGCTAATTTGGAGAAGAGGTTTGGTAGTACAGAAAATGAACCTGGCCATCAAGGAAACCAACCAACAACTGTTGAAAATGAGGAGTCATCTGATGGTTTCCATATCCACGAACCTACCAACAAAGAACATGAAATTACCTCACCAAAATCCCCTTCAAAATGCAAAACAACTTCCCAAAAACTGTCCATTGAAAATGAGCAAATCCTGTTTCCACCCAGGATTGACAAAATTAAAAACAAAAACAAAACTCACAAAAACATCCCCAAAAACACAAATGGTGGAACCGTTGGAAAACATCAAAGGGTATTCACAGATCTGGGAATAAAATATGGCACCGCTCTAGAGATACTTGCTTCAGAAGGAATGCTCCAACCCATTGGTCCGACTCCGGACAAACCCGAACACAAAAGAGCCCGATTTTGGAACGGAAATGTTTATTGCCAATACCATCAAGGCAAGGGCCATGACACCGAAACCTGTTTCAAACTCAAGAATGCCATTCAAGATATGATCAAAGCTGGCAGAATCATAATTGCACCTCTCAGTCAAGACAATCCTCCTGAATGTCTCACGTCAAACAGCAAGGTTGAGCATTCTCAAAGGACATTCACCAAACTCAACACAACCTATGTCACAGCTTTTCAAAAGCTCATGACTGAAGGGAAGCTACAACCAATCGGGCCCACTCCGGACCCTTCTGAATGCAAGAAATCCCGTTTTTGGGATGACAATGCCTATTGCCAATATCATCAAGGGAAAGGTCATGACACTGAAACATGCTTCAAACTGAAACATGCTATTCAAGATATGATCGACAACAATGAACTGGTAGCTTCATCCCTATGCCAACCAAGTGATGAAGACAACCGTAATGAACATCTCTTTTTGCAAGGAGATAAAAGCCTCATCGACTATTGTTCTCATATCATTCCCAACAACGAGAGTGAAGTGCTCAAGTGGGTCAATGCTCAAGACCAGACGTTCAAGCCGCTGGATGCTGCGAAAGAAACCTTCGAGGAGGAACATGATGATTAGGAGTTCGTATCTACGATTAAGTCTGAGTCCGAGTCCGAGTCTTAGGCTTTCTCATATCTATCCTAGCGTCTGTCCTTTTATTCCTAAGTGACAACTGGGGGCCGTCCCCATGAGTCACATGTATCCATCGAGTCTGTGCTAACCTCTTATTTATCTAAATAAAAGCACGATTTCCATCTATCATATATTCTCCCCTTTACCATTTCCCGTTGACAACGAGAATTGATTTGAGAATTGATTTAAAACAAACAACATGTTCCAATTCAATGTTAGTACACTCGAGTGACGTTCCATACCGAGTAAACAGAGGACTCGAAACTCCGTGTCCATTTTCTTTACCTATTCCATGTCTGGCAATAGAAACCTTTCACTAGCACCCTATTTAGGACGAGCTTTTATCAAAGGGATTCTACGACAAACCTAGATAACAAACCAGGACATCTCCTTGTTCATGTTCAATGACCCCACAAAAAACATCCTATCACCAATTATCAACCTTTCACCAACGGGTACATCCCCGTCTGCACCTTTACCTGCCTCGAACGAAGGATGGCAAAGAACCAATAATTCAAAAGCCAAAGCGAAAGGCCAAAATCAAAGGCCCAAGCCAATAACCATTCACTCAAAGTCAAAGCGAAAGGCCAAAATCAAAGGCCCAATCCAATGGCCATCCACCCAAAGTCAAAGCGAAAGACCAGAGAAAAAATCAAAGCCAAAAACAATTCAACCAAAGCCAAAGCAAAAGCAAAAGCCAAGGCTAAAGTCAAATCACAAACACAAAATAGTGAAATTCAAAATCGCTATTTTCACGAATTTCGAACGACAGAATAAAACACCGTCATTCTCAAACCACAAAAAAAAACAGAATAGTGAAATTCAAATTCGCTATCTCTCACAAATTTCAAACGACGGAATCAAAACCGTCTTTTCCCAAACAAAAAAGAAATGGCGAAATTCAAATTCGTTATTTTCTATCAATTCCAAACGACGGAAATTAAAACTGTCCTTTCAAACAAAAAACAAGATAGTGAAATTCAAATTCACTATTTTCACAATTCCAAACAACGGAATTAAAAAAAACACGTCCCATTCAAAAAAGAAAGAGTGAAATTCAAATTCGCTATTTTCCCACAATTTCAACTGAAGAAATTCAAAACCGTCACTTTTCAAAAATGAAATAGTGAAATTCAAATTCGCTATTTTCCCACAACTTCAAATGACGAAATTCAAAACCGTCACTTTTCAAGAAAATGAAATAACAGAATTCAAATTCGTTATCTTCACAAAGACTGAAATGACGGATTTAAAAAACGTCACCTTTCAAAGTTCGGACCAACGAGTCCAACACCAAAACACCAAGTCCAGGACCAACAAGTCCAAAGCCCAGGACACATGAGTCCAACATATAAAGTCCAGGACCAACAAGTCCAAAGCCTAGGACCCATGAGTCCAAAATACCAAGTCCAGGACCAACAAGTCCAAAGTCCAGGACCCATGAGTCCAACACCCAAATATAAAGTCCAGGACCAACAAATCCAAAGCTCAGGACCCATGAGTCCAAAATACAAAGTCCAGGACCAACAAGTCTAAAGCCCAGGACCTATGAGTCCAAAACACCCAGTCCAGGACCAACAAGTCCAAAGCCCAGGATCCATGAGTCCAAAACACCCAGTCCAGGACCAATAGGTTCAAAGCCCAGGACCCATGAGTCCAAAACACCAAGTCCAGGACCTACAGGTCCAAAGCTCAGGACCCATGAGTCCAAAATACCAAGTTCAGGACAAACAAGTCCAAAGCTCGGCACCCCTAAGTCCTTCTGCAGACTACTACAAGGAAACCTATCTATGATCCTGGGAATTCCCCTCAAGATAATAATCAAAACTTGTAACATTTCGTGTTTGTATGTTTAATTGATGTGTCAAGTGTGTGTTAACCGTGTTAGGAATGCGTGACGTCCGTATGTACGATAGGCAATACCCTTTTGAGGTTTGAGTATGGGAGCGAACTTCGGGACGAAGTTCATTTTAAGGGGGCAAGACTGTAATACCCCGTATTTTTATATAATAAATTAAATGGATATTATTAAATATTATTTATTATACATTTTATGTTACTAATTAAGTCGGGTTAATGGTGAGTCGATAATTACGCTAAACTATCGTAAGTTAATTAAGACGGGTTTATATTGAATTCGAAAGGTGAGCTAAACAATTAAACATCGACCCGTTTGTGCTGGCCCAATAACATGTCCAGCCCAATAACCCTAACCCTATTTAACCCTAAACCCTAAACCTAATATACCCTAACCTCCCTCAACCCGCCTCCCTCAACCCGCCTCCCTCAACCCGCCTCCCTTTTCTTCAGCTCAAACATCAACCCTCACGGTTAGAGAGAGAGAGAGTGGTCGTGTGTGTTGTCGGCACAGCAAGGAAGATCTAGGGGTGGTTGTCGACGTCCGGTGGTAACCCTGGTGGCGGCAGAAATGGTAAGAGTTCAACCCCTCCTCTGTTTTTCATTGTTTATGTCGGGGTTTTGGTGGTTGTGTCGTGTCTGATAGGGGAGTTTATGGGGATTGTTGACAGGGTATAGGAGTAGAGTGGTAGGGGACGAGTGAAATGGTGGTGGTTATGGTGGCTTTAGGTGGTGGTGGTGGCTGAAATAGGTGGCAGCGACAAGGGTGGCAAACGGGCTAAATGGTGCGCCAAAGCGAGTTTGAGTGATTAGATTTGGGGTGGCGCCACCGTGGACTAGGGGGAGGTCGAAACGGTGGCGCCATATCGTCTGGGTTCGTGGGTTGACAGCGAGTAAGCCGGTGGTAGTTTGGGCAGGGGTTAGTTAATAGTTGCGGTGGTGGCAGGTTGAGAACGAGAGGTGTTTGGTGATGCGTGGTGGTGAACCAGGCCAAATGGCGGCCTTGGTTTGAACCGGCGGCGATCGATCCAGTGGGGGTGGTTGTTGGTGGCTGGGTTGAAGTGGGGACCACGACTGGTGGTTGTCGCGGTGGTATAGGTGGCGTGTGAGGAGAGTGGGTGCGTGTGAAGGGGGTAGTGTTGATGACGGGCTGTTTTTGTTTTGAAACGGGTTTTTCATAATTTAATCGTTATATTTCGTAATGGGTCGTATTCAAAATTAATTAATTAATTCCCGAGTGCATTAAAATAATTAAAGACGGGTTTGAGTCGGGATGTTTGAATTGTTTAAAGTTGATTCGGGTATTTCTTAAATCATATAATTCGTTTAATCTTTTATTTATCATATTAGTTATTTAATTTAATTCCCGAGTCTTTTAAATAAATTATTCCCGAGACATTAAATAATTTATTTAATTTAATCCCCGAGTCGTTTAAATAATTAGAGATGGACTTTGAGTCGGGACTGGTTAAAATGGAAAGTT
This sequence comes from Silene latifolia, assembly GCF_048544455.1. NCBI lineage: Eukaryota > Viridiplantae > Streptophyta > Magnoliopsida > Caryophyllales > Caryophyllaceae > Silene > Silene latifolia. The sequence continues at coordinate 57,960,770 of NC_133536.1, forward strand.
ACTATATCGGGAAAGTTTCTATTTTGGGAGATTTCTATATTTAGTAGTTAGTAATTATAAATATTATAATTGTTCTAGGTGACGGATTCGTGAAGGATCGATAATCAAATTCATTGCTTTACTTTTCTGGATCGCTTAATTGCTTAATTGGAATTCTTTGGCACTTTGAGGTAGGGAAATACACTTGACTGATTATCGTTGTTGTTCAATTGTGTTGACTTGTTTCATGGTTGTTGATTTACGTTATCACTTATATTCGGAAAGGTGATTGACTGATTTGATCGTATTGAGTATGATATCACAACATCGGGTAACTGGCATGACTTTATGATTCATCAGTTCAGTGATTTATATACATATTGCATTGCATTAATTACTGTTGAGCATTTCATATGCATTGGAGTTGGAGGATGATGTGGTAGTGACGATGTTGAGATACGATGTGATGTTGTGATAAGGCCCAGGCGGGTTCTGCAGGACTTGCCCTGGTGTCCTCAGCTGCGAGCTGGCAGATCGGCTTCGGTCGATATATAGTCTACCGGGGATCGGTTAGGCTGGGCGTTCCGGGGTATGAGATGTGTGTGATGAGTTGAGATGGAGATGGAGGTGGCGGAGTATCATGCATATCATATTTTATTGTTTATTGTTTTCCCTACTCAACCTCGTGGTTGACCCTGTGTATTCGTGAACACCTGTGATGAACCTTTTAATGGGGAGCAGACTTGACAGGTTAAGAGATAGGACGGGAGCTTGATGGGCGTGAGACACTGGATCAGACGACTTAGTAGCTAGATCATCATGTAGAAGACTTTCACTTTTATTTATATTAATTCTTGTAATTTGACGTAAAAGAGGTTTTGTAATAATTAAGCTAAAATAATTACATAAATTGCCTTGGAGTTTAATTTGTTATTCACTACCTCGGGAAACCGAGATGGTAACAGTCCCTTTTATTAGAGAATGTCTTGACGAAGACTTCTTTTATAAACCGGGGTGTTACAAAACTGCTTCACCCCTAAGTCCATCCAAAGACTACTACAGGGAGACCTATATAGGCTTCTGAGGATTCCCCCTCAAGCTCGTAATATCACACCTTAACCTTTAAGGTCCAGACATGGAAATCTGATCCCATGTTATTTACCAACCATTTCGTGCTCAGGACACATCAAGCCGGAGACCCCATTCCGCACCACACTACAAGCCGTTACCCATCGGCCTAAACATCGCAAAATTCTTGCTCCAGATTTTTATCTGTTAAGCAAACCCATTATCACCAAGCTCCACATTCCTAATGTTGAAGCCATTTTTCACCACAAACCCCACGGAGTCCTCGAATGCTTTGCTATCAAGAACGGGACATACCTAATCTACCCTTAGAGTCCACTTTTTAGTGTGCTCAAATGATAAGGAACATTTTCACAAATTACACCTCTTCGATTCATGATCAAGAGGTATTTATCTCCAATCAACTTTCGAGTCACCAAACGGAATCTTCCGTTGTGACCCTCAACCCCAGATTTTTATCTGTCAAACAAACCCATTATTACCAAGCTCCACATTCCCTGATGTCGAAGCCATTTTCACCCTGACCCAGATACGGAGTCCTCGAATGCTTTGCTACCAAGAACGGAACATACCCAATCTACCCTTAGGGTTCACTTTTTAGTGTGCTCACATGATAAGGAACATTTTCAAAAATTACACCTCTTCGATTCATGATCAAGGAGGAATTATCTCAAATCAATTTTTCGAGTTACCAAACGGCTTTTACCGTCGTGACCCACACACTTTAATGTCCTAACATCTCGCTTAGGCACACAGTTCAGAACTACGATCTGGTTTGATTTCACATCACGTGAATACGTAGGCAGTCCTTCAAGGACACAACCATACACCTCAAAATCACTTTAAGGTCCTAAAAGTTAACTTAGGCACACACATTCAGAACTACGATCTGGTTTGATTTCGCAAACACGCGAATATGTAGGCAGTCCTATTACATGGGCACAACCACACTCCCACACACATTCAATTTTCAAACCTTCAATTTACAACCCATTCAACACACAGCTCAGAACTACGATCTGGTTTGATTTCGCAAACACGCGAATACGTAGGCAGTCCTATTACAAGGGCACAACCGCATATCCATTTTAATCTCAACCATCAACATCAATCCTCAAAAGCAGCCCATCCAGCTGCAAAAATTAATCTTATACCTCTTTACTGAGGGCTTCTTCCTTAAGACGTCGCCCATTCCACCTTCTCACTCTGGGGGCTTCTCTTCCGAGAAGCTACTCATCCTTCATCTTTTGAGTCTCAACTACAGTCCAAAATAAACCACCTTTAGCCTAGTGCTCGGTTTGGACAATGACAAGGTCTTGGTTCCGCTCTTCGAATCATCATACCTCGAGAAGGGATCTCAAACAAGCAAATAGTGGCGAGGATATCTGGAGAAGATAATCAATTCATGTTCCCCAGCCGAGCGGACCTTCTACCTTAGGGATTTGGTACGCGTTGTCACCCTTCCTTGGCTAGGAGTTGCACTTACATGTGCAAAGTCTGTCAGAGTCACCCCCGTGTCGTGTCGATACTGAGTTGGCATCACGTTCACGACTGCCCATTTGTCAGTCTGTCAGTATGCGTCTGTGTGAGTCCGTGTCCCAACGGCCACGTGTCTCCAATCTATTAAATCACAGATCTACAAGTAACAAGACTCGTCATTAAGCTTGAAAACTTTCAAAACTCATATCTCCTCTCACGCGAGATATTACGTGCTAATTGCTTACATGCTTATGTGATCATATGCTTATATTCTTACATGATAGTTGCTTATATGCTAACTGCTCACATGCTCACATGCTTATATGCTTATGTGCTTATGTGCTTATATGCTTGCATTTAACGTGCTTGTCTATGCGACTGCGGATTTGTGTGGTCACTAACCATGCAGATAATGTTGAGAAGACAAACTCACTCCAATTGAGTACTGGGTTGTTTCCAACAAACGGCGACCCATCAAGTCCAAGGGCTTTAACCCCGTCGATTACATGGCATACGCTACCTCCCAGCGAGCAGCAACTCATATCTCCGGCGAGTCCTGAGAAGTCACACATGCTATTCCCCATAGTCGATCTTTCGACCATTGATGGCTGGCGAGCCTTAAAACGCACCTTATCATGGCTGGCGAGCCTTTGTCCGCAAACAAGATACAACTCAAGGACGTATCCCGAAGATGCCTCGGGTACGACTCTTTTTCACAAGCTGGCGAACCTTTGTCCGCAAAAAAGATACAACTCAAGGACATACCCCGAAGATGCCTCAGGTACGACTCCTTTTCACGAGCTGGCGAGCCTTTGTCCGCAAACAAGGTACAACTCAAGGACGTATCCCGAAGATGCCTCGGGTACGACTCCTTATCACAGCTGGCGAGCCTTTGCACGCACATGAGATACGATTGAAGGGCATATCCCGAAGATGCCTCAGGTATGACTCCTTCCTATGGCTGGCGAGCCTCAAAACGCACCACCTTCAACACCGGCTGGCGAGACTTTGCGCGCAAATGATTCAAGGACATATCCCGAAGATGCCTCAGGTATGACTCCTTCCTATGGCTGGCGAGCCTCAAAATGCACCTCCTTCAACACCGGCTGGCGAGCCTTTGCGCGCAAATGATTCAAGGACATATCCCGAAGATGCCTCAGGTATGACTCCTTCTTATGGTTGGCGAGCCTTTATACGTAGTCTAATGAACTTTAAATGACCCGAACCGGAAGTTGACAGACTCTAAACTGTTCCCGACGGCAGGTCCTTGACTCGAATCCCCGAGTCGCCTCGACGTCGCCCTTCCCGACGGCAGGTCCTTGGCTCAAACCCTTTTGAGTCGCCTCGACGTCGCAATGGTCTTCAGGTTGTAATCTTCGATTGACATGGAGATCATACTTTGACTTTCGCCCTGTCCAAGCCTCAGTCAAAGTGGGGGCTCTGTAGATACCCAGTATCTGTACCTCCCAAAAACCACCCGATGATGATCGGACTATAACGTGTTTTTGATATGCGTGCGTGGATTGGCTATACATGAGACGGTTTAATGCACTACTCGAATATGAAAAATGATTTCAAAAGTTTTCTAACTTCATTTGCATTAAAATAACACTATTTAGAGTTAAAACCGTCTTCGGACCCAAAACCGACTCAGAAACCCACAACTAGAGTCAACCTGAGTCAACCCAAGTCAACCCAAATCTCAAATGTCAAAAATAATGCCATGAATGTTTTCATCATGTCATTTCCATTAAAATGACCCTAATTAGAGTCATAACCGACACTGAGCCAAAATCCGACTCAAAATTCAAATCCCGACTCACACGGGTCAAACCTGAGTCAAGCACACAAAACACCTACCTCAAGTAACACCTAAAATCATCTTATTAGATGCCCATATTGTTACACGACATCTTATATGAATTCCACATATCAACAATGGATGGAGAATAGGTCACGTCCAAATTGAAAGGGACAGTACACCCCATTGAGTCACGGGGTGGCTCGCGCCTCAATGGGGTGTCTCCTTAGCCTCCAAGAAAAATCGACCGATCTACCATCCCACATTTCTCTATAAATACCCACCATCACACACCATAATACTCACGCGAGCGTCCGCCCCCTCCTTCTCCCTTAAACTTCTATACTCGACTTCCTAAGTCACAAAATCGACACGTGTTTACGACCTACCGATCGTAAACACAAGCCTTACACATTTTCTTTGGTACCGTCGCCGTGCATTCGACCGACCCATTCGACCAACTCAACATTAATCAACATGTTTTAATTAACATATTTTCAACTCATTTTCAAAACTAATCCTTTTTTAAGGCACCTTTTTATTAAACTTCTTTGATCGTGAGTAGTCGCAACGAGAAAACCGTCTCTAAAGTCGTCTACATCGCAAACATCAATACACGTAAGTTTGAAGGTGTAAACAACTCACTTTATTTCATGTATTTACTGTTTTTATGAGTATATAAGCATGAACAATGCATAACACGATTCAAATATAGGTTAGACAAGCCAAAACCGAGTTTTGGCTTGAGACAGAAGCTCCTTGCTATGCAAGGGAGCTCGCGCCTCTTGTGTGTCTCGGGTCAGACTCATCCGTGTTTGAGTTCGTCTTTCCTTCAACACTTTCTTTTATTTTTACTTCTTTTCTTTTACGGTTTTTACCATTTTAATTCATTTTTATGATAAACATATTTTGACCATTACAAAAATCATCCTTGGTTCCTTATACCATGACGGTTCATTTCGTGACTCGATGATTTTATGGTTAATTACATTTTAATGGGTATTTTAACACCCTTTTCTTTTATTACCATTTTTCTCATTTATTTACATTTGCAAACATATTAGTCATAATTCATAATCATCCTTGGTTCTTTATACCATGTCGGTTTAATCCGAGTACGATGACACACTTGACTAATTACAAATAATTGAACTTAACATAATTAGTTCAAATCAAACATTTTCCTTTTACACATTTTATTATGCTTTTCAAACATGCAAATCCGACAACGAATATTACTAACATAATAGTAATTATTCCGAGTCATGGAAATCATATTTGCAAATCTTTCATCATAAATACGGTTTTAAACAACCTTTTCAAAAACCGGGAGACGCCCCCTTGGGTCGGCTCATGGCTCGCGCCCCAAGGGACCGCCTGTTTTCACATTTCAAAACCAGGGCAGAGCCCCTTCCATCGCCAATAGGCTCGCGCCCCAATGGGGCTGCCTGGCGCTTTTCTGCCTCGTTTTTAGCACTTGTCTAGGACGATCCCGATTACGGTTAATCCGAATACATGACGGATCAGATTGGCAAGCTTACGTTTTTACACTTTGTCATTTGACATCCTTTTTCAATAAATGGATCATGTTAAGCATTATAACCCGAATTTGGTAAATGGATGTTTAATTTCCGTTCTCACATGCAAATCAATCTAAATCCAACTTGACATCTTATGCTTGATACTTGGATTAACAAACCGACTTAGAAAGCTCACATGTTAGGCTAAACTTTTGGATGCATATTCATGCATTTTAACCGTTCTATCAACTTTTGCACTTAAACAACCATGATCGATCTGTAGAGGCCGCTAACGCGGGCGGGATTGGGTGTCCGATTAAAGGGCTTCCCAATACGTACCCTCACCCCTTACTCAGAACCTTTGGATAGTGGATGGCCTTATCCAGGGCGCACGGGAGTCATTTTAGGCATAGAATGCTAAAAGGGGGACGAGTCCTTATCTTTAGTACCTATGTCAAACACTGCTTTGTGCTTCGTTTGACCGAGGTATAAAGTGGATTTCGAACGGGTTCCAAGCATCCCACAAATGCTTGGTGGCGACTCCGAACATCTCTGCATCGTTTCGCGGCCCTTTCCGAGACGATACCGACCGATCTAAAGCGATCCGGTCGATAGTATTTTTACGCCGCCGAGCGTGGGTTTCAAGAGACCGCTGTATGTCCACAGTTTGGCCTGGCGTGCAGGTGGCCCGTGACTACGGACCGGTAGGTGGCCCAAATCCGCAGACCGAGACGTGGCCCATGTCCACACTTCCACACTTTTAGTGAAACCGTATTGTTTAATAACATGATCAAAGCGATGATTCCAACTCCTAGATGCTTGCTTAAGACCATAAATGGACTTCTTGAGCTTACACACCTTCTTAGGGTTAGATGTATCCACAAAACCTTCGGGTTGTATCATGTACACCTCTTCTTCTAGAGTCCCATTCAAGAAGGTGGTTTTGACATCCATTTGCCAAATCTCATAATCATGAAATGCGGCAACCGCTAAGATTATCCTAATGGACCTAAGCATAGAGACTGGAGCGAAGGTTTCGTCATAGTGTAAACCATGAACTTGGGTGAAACCTTTGGCCACCAATCTAGCTTTGTAAACATCCACATGTTTTCCACGTCGAGTTTAATTTTATATATCCATTTACACTGAAGAGGTCGCACTCCCTCAGGTAAATCCACCAAGTCCCATACTTGGTTCTCGTACATGGAATCCAACCGCATGGCTTCTAGCCAAAGCGAGGAGTCGGGACTAGACATGGCCGATGTGTAGGTAGTGGGTTCATCACTTTCAAAAAGTAACAAAACACCATCCTCTTCGATGTTACCAAGGTAACGGTCAGGTGGATTAGAAATCCTACTTGACTTTCTAGGAACAATTACCGTTTCAGAGGAAGAGGGAATGCTTTCCTCCACGTTCTCCTCTACCTCATTCTCAGTTTGTGGCTCTCGAACTTCTTCAAGTTCAAATTTTCTCCCACTCTGTCTTCTAAAAATAAACTCCTTTTCTAAAAAGACAGCATCACGAGCCACAAACACTTTGTTCTCGTTTTTATTATAGAAGTAATAGCCACGTGTTTCCCTTGGATATCCTACAAAAAGACATTTGTCAGACCTGGGTGCAAGCTTATTGTTAAACTTGATCTTAACGTACGCTTCGAAACCCCAAATACACATGAATGACAAATGAGGGACTTTCCCTGTCCATATCTCATATGGAGTCTTATCGGCCGCTTTAGTCGGGCTTCGATTTAGTGAAAATACTGCAGACAAGAGGGCAAAACCCCAAAATGAACTAGGAAGCTCAGTTCGACTCATCATGGACCGAACCATATCAAGTAAAGTTCGGTTTCTCCTTTCGGCCACACCATTTAATTGCGGTGTGCCAGGAGGAGTCCATTGTGATACTATACCACAATCTTTTAGGTGTGAATCAAATTCAATATTTAGATACTCACCACCACGGTCGGACCGTAGAGTCTTTATCTTTTTATCCAATTGGTTCTCTACTTCTTTTTGAAACTCTTTGAACTTGTCAAAGGCTTCACTCTTGTTCTTCATTAAGTAGACATACCCATATCTACTTAAGTCATCAGTAAAAGTAATGAAGTAGTGAAAACCTCCTCTAGCGGTGATGGTTAATGGTCCACACACATCCGTGTGTATGAGAGCCAAAACCTCACTAGCTCGTGTCCCTTTTCCCGCAAAAGGTGCACGAGTCATCTTGCCAAGAAGGCAAGACTCGCATGTACCATAAGATTCGAAACCAAATGGTTTGAGCACTTTTGATGAAGCAAGTCTCTTAATGCGTCTTTCGTTTATGTGGCCTAAACGACAATGCCAAAGGTAGGATTCGTTTGGATCACCCTTTTTGAGCTTTTTCGTTTCCATATGATAAACGTCATTAACATCATTTAAAACATAAATGCCTCCAATTGAAATGGCCTTGTCATAAACCACATCATTAAAAGAAAAAGTACAACACTTGTCCTTAATCATAAAACAAAAGCCTTCCGCGTCTAACGCGGAAATGGAGATGATGTTCTTAGTTAAAGTTGGTACAAAATAACACTTATTTAAATACAACTCTAAACCACTAGCTAAAGTGAGCATATAGGTCCCTACGGCAACGGCGGTTACTCTAGCTCCATTGCCCATGCGGAGATCCACATCACCTTTTGCTAGTGCTTGCACGTCCCTTATACCCTGCAAATGGTTACAAAGGTGAGAGCCACATCCGGTATCAAGTACCCAAGTGGAAGTACAAGCATAATTAACGTCTATCACATAGAGAGAAGAAATCATACCAATAGGCGTCACACGCCCTTCCTTGAGATCCTCCAAGTATTTGGGACAACTCCTCCTATAATGCCCCTTCCCATTACAATGGAAACATTCGGCCTCGGAGAGCTTGACACTTTTTGCCTTGGGATTGCCATTCTCAACGGCCTTCCCCTTTCCCTTTTTATTTTTCTTTGACGATTTCTTGAATTGGGACTTTCTTTCCCTTTTCCTTTCTTGACTCCAAGAGACATGTTCTTTAATTTCATGGTTAAAACATCTCCCTTTTCACTCCCACTAGCCTCCATATCCCTCTCCGCTTGGGAGAGGAGTGCATGAATTTCATGGTAACTCTTATCCATGTCATTCATGTTGTAGTTTACCCTAAAGTGGGCAAACTTGTGGGGAGTGAGTGAAGGATTCGATCCACCACAAGAGTTTTAGGAATCTTACACCCTAGACGCTCTAGGATGTCAACATATTCGACCATTTTAAGTACATGGGGACCAACCTTTTGGCCCCTCTCAAGCTTAGCTTCAAAGAAGCATGCCGCCGCATCGTATTGACGGACTTTTGGTGTTTGTGAAAACATAGTGATCATACGAGTGAATATCTCGTAAGCATTTAAAGAAATGCATGATAGCTTGAGCTTTGGCGATATTGACCATATCAACACATTCTTGATATCATTCAACATCCTCACATAGTCATCATAGGCGGTCCGCACCGCCGATGAAGCTCTTGCACCGGGCTCGATTGGAGGAGCATCGGTCAAGTAAGTGAGCACATTGTCGGACAACGGGGCACTTTTGATGTTGGATTCCCATTCAAGAAAGTTACTACCGTCATCTTTTAAAATACATTTGTCCATTACGGACCTTAGCCATGAATCTTTGCCTAGTGAAGTAGTCGATGGAGTTGATGAAGTTGCCATTGCGAATTAAAAATGCTACAACAAAAAGGAAAAATTAACATTCATTGTTTTAAAAATTACTTGTAAAAACATGTTTAGCAAGTTTTAGCATTTATATAATGACCTCCCACTAAATTATATAAATTATTCCAAGACCCAAATATTAAACAAAAATGAGCATCGCTTGGGCGAAACATCCCATAATTGCGTAAATTCGGTAAGTCACGTTGACTAATTCTACCTCTAGAACTCTTGGTCGACGAATTTCCTCAAATTCATCTACTAGCCCCGGAACACAAGACCGTCTTATATCCCGTTGAGTCCAACCAATTTTGGCATGTGATAACCGCTTACCACCCTACTTACCCAAGGTAAAAAGAGAACACCCGCAGGCGAGCGTGGCTCTAATGAACAAGAGATTCATAGGTGTTACTAATTGGTAAGGCTAATCTCAATTTTAGTTATGTGAGAGATCTTGTCAATGTAGTCATAAATTCCTTATAAGTGAATTAATTCGGTGAATGTAAATGACGTGAATTGACAATCGCGAAAATAAAATGCATGTGAATGGCGATTTTGGCATGCGCGAAACAAAACAAGCAAACATGTAAGCATATGAATAAATCCTAGTATAGCCACCTAGTTAATAAAATTAGTCTATTACATTTAGGAAACCAACTCCTTGGTCCCTTGCCTCTTCATTCCATAAGTGGCTCTTCCTTGTGGGATTTGGAACACCTTCCAAAAATAGACTCCGTCTCGTTGTAATCCGTCTTTTCGAAACGCCGGTAAAATAACTATTACAAATGAATTACATAGCTATTCCTATTATACATTAATTAATAAAATAAATAAAACTATTAATTAATTACAAACCGACGATACGAGATCGTATTTAATTACAAACAAATCGATATTCCCATTCATTTCGGGTAATAACGATTAAAATGAACTAGGCCATACTAGGTACAAAAAGACAAATACTTTAAATAAATGACAATCATTCATTCAACTTAAATAAATATGCTTAAAATGCTGTAAATATGATGCCAAAATCTCCCTATGTATCAATCGTTGGTATCCATCTCGGTTTTTGTGGGTTTAATCGATTTTTAACATGTAAAAATCAATAATTAACTTTTAAATCTCATTTAAGTCCAAAATAATTGTCCAAACTGTTTTGAACCTCAAAATTAGTCCTCACTAATTTTATGATAAATAATTAGTTTGATTTGGTGATATTTTGCTAATTTAATCGGTAAAATCATAATATTTAAGTACAAATCCAAAATAATTGAAAACTTATCCAAAAAATTGAAACAAAAATTTTTAGTATTCTGGAACACTCCCAAGAACACCAAAAGGTTAGAAAAATGCCCAAAAAATTCCGGATAAATTTTGTGAAGAAAAAGATCTATATTTATCGGATTTTAACCACAAAAACCAATAAACATCAAAACAAAGTGAAAATACACATGCAAAATCACTTTTGACATTTAAATATTATTCTTAAATGTACATAAATTTATCATGGGCAGAATCGAAAATTTTGAAATTATGATTAATTAATTTGACTTTTATCGAGTTTTTACTCAAAAAATCAATAAACATGCAAAATTCCGAACCAACCTTCAACTTTTTGCATACAAATAGTAGAAAACATGCATGAACTACCATAAACAATACATGCACCGAATCAACATTTAACTAATTTTAGTCAATTTTTCACTAAAATGCGACATTTTGACTCGGTTTTCTACCAAAAATCATTAAAAATAGCAAAATAACTTCAAAAATCACCAAAAAATTCCACAAATCTTTTGAGATCAGTAGGTATGCATGTCCCAAAAATTTCGTGCTAAAACCTCTTCTAACACAATTTTTGAGTTTTTACTAATTATCTCATAATTCATTAAAATGCTTAAAATCAACATGCAAATTACAAGCCTAAGCTCTGATACCACTTGAAAGATAATAGATCCATATTAGACTCTCTAATAAAATAAATTTATCTCATAAATTGTTATTTAGGTGATCTATGTAACATGCATGCTAATATGAAAGCATAAAAATAAAGTATAAGGAAAACAATTTCCTTACATTGTATTTGTGGTAAAAAGGGCACAAACTAGTTCTCCTTACTAGTTTGTTCTTGAGCTAAAATGATATGGATGATCCTCCTTGAAAAACCTTCAACTAGAAAGTCTCCTTCAAGTTGCACCCAAGAACTAACCCAAAAATATTAATAAGTGTAGAACTAGAACTTATTAATATTGTACCCTTGATTATTATTAGAAATATTACTAACTAATCTTAGTAATATTATTTTGTATACTAACAACTTAGTAGAGATGATTATTATTTTAGAGAGATGGAGGAGAATAGTTCACATGCAAAATGGTAGAGTAAAGAAGTGAGGTGGTGTAAAAATGTGAACAAATGATGGAGTATATGGGGCAAAAGTGGCGGGTGGGTGGAGTGCTCAAGTGGACAATTTTTGTCTTATAATTTTATCTTACATCACATGCAAAATCTAGTATAAGATATATATTATGGTAGTATACAAAATAAGGTAAAATGATTATGTGAGTAATCATCCACTACACTTATTTTACACGGTCCACTTGACCATATACGAGTCCATGTTGGTTTTTATATTTGTCGCACAAATCCGTGTAATTTTTATTTTAAACATCGTATCATGTTTAAATACTTCCATAATTAATTCGTCCAATTCACTCCGTAAATATACGTGTACCACTACACATATTATTTACGTACTAATATTAATCACATTAATCAATTAGTACAATTTTAGTAAATTAACAGTTAATTAACTAAAACCCGTTTCCCAAAACTTATTATTTAATTATCGCATAATTAAATAATAACTGCCGCTCCTCGATTTCGCAACTCGAAATCTCTCTAAAAATAATCGACTAACCTCTTAGTCTATAAATCAAGGGACTAAACAAATTGTATCTCATACAATTAATTAGTTATCAATTGGGGTTCGTTCCTTTAGGTGTGACCGAAAGGGGTCAGTTGATCACCGCCGTCTCACGACAATAACGTCAAACTCTAGTCAGCCAACCGTTATCGATTTACGTTAATCAACTGACGAGGATCAAATAATTAAATATCTGATGATATTCCATTAATGAGATTTATTATGTTAACGGACTATTGTGGAGGACACTAACTCCAACAGATATTTCCCACAGTGACCTCTACCCAACTATCATAAATGATTCCGAGATCCAAATTTATATTAACTCGGGCACGGTGAGCCGACTCATCCCTTATTAATATAACTCGGTGGATTAACCTCTTAATCGATTCTACTTCTAGAACTCTCGCTCGATAAAAGTAACTTTAATATTTATCTTTAGCCCGAAACACATGCGACTACGGTCACGAATACTTCCATTGAGCTCAATCCAAATTTCGATGTAATAACATTTTATTACCCACTTACCCAACGTAACAAGTTTAGTACCCCGGTGAGCCGAGCCTACTTCCTCACGAAATTGGGACTCATGGTTTCTACTATTTGGTAAGGCTAATTCTCAATTATTATAAGTGAGAGATCTTGTCAATTTATTATCTATCACGTTTTAAGTGAACTAAAGCGGTGAACTACGATAATTATAATTGACATGGTCGATGACTCGATATGAAATGCATGTGTTGTTATGGCGATTTGGCAATGCATGCAACATATTAAAACAAATGCAAAGCAATAATAATAAATTTCTAGTATGGCCTTCCTAAAAAATAGAAAATCAAATAATCTATTACATATTCAGAAACCGTCTTCATCGGAACAGCTTTCCGAATGGCACCGTCTTTGAAGAAACTCCATAATTACAAATAATAATAAAAATACAAAGCTACTCCTATTATACATTTGTAAAATGGAAAAACTAGTAAAAATAAAAGTGATACGAGATCACATTAAATAACAACCGAATCAATATTCCCTTTCATTATAGGTAATATCGATTAAAACTAAGGTCATACTAAGCTAAAATTACATAATTCAAAATTATATAAATAAAAGACATTCAATAATTGAAATATGCAGCATTATAATATGTATCTATCATGCCTAATTATGTGTCAAATCGCCCTATTTAACTTACATCGTATATATAACCCGGTTTTATGGAAATGCGTGATAATAACTTCTTAAAATCACAAATTAACACTTAAATCACATTTAAGCTCAAGTTAATTATCCTAACACTCTTAGGACTCAAAAATTAGTCATCACTCAATTTTTGAAAATAATTCAACTTGATTTAATTTTTATGCTCATTTTTTACCTTAAAATCATAATATTTGTGAAATAAATCCAACTTAAATTACAATAATTTTGAATTTTGAATTTTAAATTTTTGAACATTCTGGAATATTTCCATGACACTCATAATATCAAAAATCATGGTTAAAAATTTCGAATTAATTTTGAGAAAATATAGTTGCAATTTATCGGTTTTATCTCATAAAACATCTAAAGTATCCAAAAATTAATCTAATAACTTTTACAACCTTAGATCTGATAAGTGGGATATTTATGCAACCTAAAATGATTTTCTCATGCCATGCAATTCGTTTTAGCTATTTATGCTAAAATAGTCACTATTTATGCCATTTTTACACTAAAAATTTATAAATCATGCTAAATGAGATCATTTCATCTCAAAATTTGCATATACTCTGTAAATCATGCATATGACAACATATTAAAGTTTTATGGCCTGGTTCTAAGTTTAACTATTTTTAACCATTTTACCTTTTTTAATCCATTTTTATCTCATAAAAATCATATATCATGCAATATTAATCAAATTAATACGAGATTTTACACACAACTTGTAAAATATTCATGTGAGGTCATATAAAATTTTCAAGGTCAGAGAGTAAGCTTAACCATTTTTAGTCATTTAACCTCCATTTATGCCATTTTTACACTAAAAATTCATAAATCATGAAATATTAATCACATTAATATGATATTTTACATGTCATACATAAAATATTCATGTTAGTTCATACTAAAATATCACGTCCATTAGTGAAGGTTAACTTATTTTAGTGAATAAAAGTTCATTTTACTCATAAAAATGTAATAAAATCACTAAAAATCATTAAAATGTGCAATAAATTTCCGTAAATCATAACAATGTCCTAAAAACATTTTAGGATCAGAATATATAACATGCAACATGATTTCGGGGCTTATTATTATAAATCACAAATTTTTAGTTTTATATGTTAACATTTTAACTCGGAAAAACAATAACCGATTATGCATGAAACATCATATGCTCTGATAGCACTTGTTAGGTTTATTTACCTCTTATTAGACTCCTCTAATAGTCAACTAATTAACTTCTTAATTATTTGTTCTTTAGATCTAGTGCATGCATAACAATAAGAGATTTATGAGAAAAATAATGTCCCTTACATTGTAGGATGGTTCGAAATTAAGGGCACAAATAAGGTCACCTTCCTTATTTGTTCTTGAGCTTAAAATGTTGGATGATCCTCCAAAAATCCCAATGTAGAGATCCTCCTTAGATTGCACCCAAGACTAATCCCTTAAACTAGTATACTAATTAACTAGATTAATACACTAGTACCCTTAAAATGTAACCTAATATTTTTATTATTACTACACTAGTAACCTTATTTTGATATTAGAATTAATGAACAATTTCTTGTATTCTAAAACTCGTTTAGAGAGAAGTGGAGAGAAGTATAGCCAGTTTGTATGTGTGTTATAAGAATGAAAAAATAAGAGAACAAAATTCTCTTAATGAGAAGGAGGGAGGACGGTTGGAACAAGGGCTAGTTGCCAAAAATTGGCATCTTGCTTTATCTGTTTGGTCTTCACAAGAAATAGGTTGTGTAAGACATGTAAGAGTAGGTGTAAGGCTAGTAAGCACATAGCTATGATGATGTGCATTTTATCTCACAAAATAACATCATCCTCACACTACTAATACTCCCTCCATTCGGTCCATATTACATAAAATGGATTACCATTTTATTTTGTCAATTTGTCAATTGTCACACAATATGTCATATGTAGTATGTTACATGTTATTAATTAATTTAATGCATATTTATCAAATAAATATCATTTTATGAATTAATTAAATTACATACAACAAATTGACTAGTGATACTTGATCACATAAATAAAATGGGTCATATAATTATAATTCACAACATCTTTTAATTATAATTAACCATTCATTCTTATCTCAATTGTTTCTCAAACAATAAACAATTTTAGTAATAAAGTATTTCAATTACTAAAATAAATTTTATTTAATCCCATTATAATAAGATATCAATATTCTCTCTCACAAGTGAATTGTTCAATTTTAAGGAATTGATCAACTTGTATCGTCATACAATTAAACAATTTGTCCGTTAAGGGAATTGTCCTTTAGGTGTGACCTTAAGGGATCAACTGACCACCACCGTCAAACGACAGTAATATCAAACTCTAGTTAGCCAATCATTACCGATTAATGATGATCAGTTGACTATATAATGAATCATCCCTTACGTATTCTTAATATGAGATTTAAACATGTGATCACACTATTGTTGAGGACACATACTCCAACAAAGCATTACCATGAGGCAAATAAAGTGGATGGCAGAGTTGAAGTTCTCTACTTCGACAATCCTGATGAGCCAGAAAATTGAAGCCAGAAGGTCGTGCGGGACCTCTTAAACCTTTGCTTTCCGGAGGCAACCCGGCCTGTTTTGTTGTAATTTTGTTTGAATTTTTTTAGTTGTATTGTGTGCTAAGACTCTATGTTTTACAAATAATCGCTGAGCATTTTAATTTATCAGTTCCTAGGATTTTTTTTCTACGTTTTGCAGGTTCCTCACGTGCACAGTTCGATCGAGAGGTTTGTTTACTCGATTGAACGTTTCTGCTGCAAATTCCCTTCGATCGAACACCTGCTCTCTTTGATCGAAGGCCTGCAAAATCTGTCTCTTCGATCGAGAAACTATCTTCTTCGATCGATAGTTTCTCGCACCTTTTCTCCTCGATCAAGCCCCTGTGCTTCATCGATCAAGTCTGGTTGGTATATCTCGCCTGCTGCGGTATTGATGAGCCATTTACGACCTCCCATGTTCATGGTCGGTTTGGGGAGGTCCATCCTTCACGCCTATTTTGTAAGTGTTCCGACCTCCGTCCTCTTTTTCTCTTCAGTTTGCATTTCTTTCCCTGTTTTTGGTACAATGAGGGCATTGTACGGTTCGGTTTAGGGAGGTCTGCATCCATATATGTATCTGCATGTTGTCTATTGCATTTTAGTTTGCACGTTTATTTATTTTCGTATGCATTGCCGTTTATTTAGAGAAATCTCATAAATTCAAAAAAATGCACGTTTAATTCTGCTTTTAGGTTGAGTCGGAACGTTGAACTTTATGCTACTTTGAGTCTTTTACCTTTGCCTTGCACTTTCTTAACAATTTGTTGGCATTGGTGATGTGCATAATCTTACGAGTTTTTGCTTCAAACTTATTTGAACGAATAGACTTGTCTCTTTTATTGGAAAGCTACATACACATTCTAAGGTTTAGAGCTTGATAAACTGGTGACATTCATAACTAGTTTCATGTAGGATGTGTGTAGTACTCTCTATAAGGCATGTAACATCAAATTGCATAAGCATGAATTCAGTCGGCTTAGTACCTGTATGCATTCGGGTATGTGGTTGGTGACACATGTTAGGAGAGGCAATCCCTTTTATTTCATTTTACCCATGAGCTCCACATAGCCAAATTGCCTATTTTGTCCCATGTAGCTACAATCTATAATTCTGCCTACCCTAGCCGAGCTGGCAATAGTAGCCGTTGGGAATGTTTCATTGCAATATGGTTATATCTGCTTTGAGAAGTTGATGAAAATGTCGAAGGGAATGACAAAATTTGTGAAAAGTATCAAAAAAAAAAATAAATAAATATGAAAAAGGACAGAAAGATTATGAAAAAATTGTGAGCCGAAAAATTCTATATTGTGATTTCCGCTCCCATGTTATATTTGTATCTTATGGGGAGCCGACGATATTATGGTGGCTAGTGAGTTTGTGTGCTGCAAATTGGCACTGTTTTGCATCGTTATATTGAGTATGAAGTTGGGAAGTTTTTAAGTTTGGATCCGTCATTGCTAGCTTTTCTATTAACTCCACATCTCCAAATTCATTTTAGCCCCTTCTTACCCATTACCTCACATACCCAAATGTAAGTCCTCGGCATGTGTCTTGGTCAATAGTTGGTTGGAATGCATATGTACGGTTGTAGAGACTTTATTCATGTTAGACTGCATGCCTGTTCTTATAGGTCGAGTTAGGTGAGTGTCTCTATTTCTTTCTATCTCATGCTTATATATTCACCCTGTGCTTTATTTGTGTGACGAGCGACCCGTGAGAGTCCGATAGTTATGAGTCTTGCAAGGTCGATAGTTCGATAGTTTAAAACATTGATTTAACTCGTTTGCACTTACTTCTCGCCACTTTGTTAGTAGTTGCATTAAATTGGCTTGGGTGGACAATTTGTAGCTAATGAGTTGGTCCCGTTCCATTAGTTGTCTTTAGTTGCATTCATAGTCTGCTTGGGGACAAGCAAAGGTTTGGTTTGGGGAGATTTGATGCGTGTATTTTATATAAGGTTTTTACCTCATTTTCACACGCATTTCTATGTTATTTACGTGGCATCTAGCTACAAATGCCCTCGAATAGTCTACTTTGGTTTGTCTTGTATTAATTGCAGGTATGAACCGGAAAGGAGTGAAATTAAGCCCGAACTTGTCCCAATCTCGTGCATTTTGGATAAGGAGATACCGGAGCTTAGAATTTGTCACTTAGTGATGCGTGAAGTGGCCTCGGAAGGTGTTCAAGAAGTCCAACCGTGCTGATATAGTTCGATCGACCCATTATGCTACACAAAATGGTCGATCGAATGCTTTATTCTCTTTGAAGTCCTCGATCGAGTTCTGCCTTTACTCGATCGAGATAACCATCCTCTGAAGTCTTCGATCGAGGTCCCTGTTTATTCGATCGAACGTATTGTTAAGTTTTATCCTCGATCGAGTGATTTCATTTCACTCGATCGAGAGCCTTGGTTTATTATGCGGGTCTTGAGTTATTCTCGAGATTTCCTTTTGTAATTAGGAATAAATAAGAAAGACGGCTGTGATATAGTTCTCTATTCTTCTCTCTCCTTCGACTGCTCTTTCCCTTACTATCTCTTAGAACTTTATACTTGGAAAACTAATTCTCCATTGTTTTTCTTTATAATCGGTATTCTCTACTCTTAATCCTTGATAAATTACTCTGCTTTATTGTTCTCATCCCTTTAATCTCTACTTTTGTTATTCTCTTCTTAGACTTCTACTTTGTTGATTTCTCTTAGTTTTTGAGTCATTGTTGTTTACTCGATAATTATGCATAACTAAATTCCTTTGCTAGGACAAAGGGGAACCATGATTTTAAGGGAATTATGAATAGGTGATTAGAATTTGGTGCGATTTAGATCTATGTTGTTAATCACTGCTTTTAATTGTTCTTGTTTACTTGAGTCGATGCAATTAGATAATTAACCTTGGTACACCTTGACCTAGATTAGAAGATTGAAATAGGTTAGACCTGCAGTGAACATTAGGGCGTTCTAATAAGGGCGGAAGCTAAGTTAGAATTGTTTTAGGGCGAATAGCGGACCGGAAGGACCTTTTCACTGCCCTGTAGATCGAATTTGCATTGACCCAAGACCCTAGACTAGATCTCTTAAGAATCATGGTGAACCGACTGTCTTAGTTGCTTCTCTCTACTTGATTCTCATCAACTTGCTTCTTCATTTCTCTTACTTTATTTTTCTTTAATCCTCGTAGTCTAGAATAAATCTTCAAAACCCCCAAGAAATAGTTACTAAGACGGACTTAGTTTAGCAGACATTTTCCCATCTCTCTGCGGAGATCGACCCTACTTCCACTAACTTCTGTTAGTAGTTTTAGGTATTTATTTTTGGTACTAAACGACGGTATCATAGGCCTCGGAGTATAGGTTGAACCAATTTTTAAAATGTCATTTGTTTTTTCATTTACTTTTACGTTCTTTCACTTTGCTATTTCTCGCTTATATCTAGTCAAGTTCCGTGTCACAGTCAGCTATACTGTTACATAAAACGGCTGTATCATCTTGTGAACTTACATTCTATTAAGTTTCTCAAGGTTTGTACTTCAAGGTTCTTTACTTAAGTTATCAATTAACGAAGTTAAGAAATTTTTTTAAAAAAGGTACACCTAATTCACCCCCTCCCCCTCTTAGGTGTTTATCGTTCCTAACTCTTCAATTGGTATAAGAGCCTCGTACTCTTGATATTGGTTAAAACCAAAGAGTTGATCCTATAGTTATGGACGATTCAAAACACACTAAGTATCCCATCTTCAAGGGAGAAAACTATGCTTGGTGGAAATATCGCACGGAGCACTATGTTAAAAGTTCAGACTAGGAATGTTGGTTGATCATTCAAAAGGGTCCCCTTAAAATCGAAGTGACTAATGCTGATGGCAGTACCTTGAAAAGTGAGGAAAATATGTTGAGGCCGATTATAGGAAAATCGAGAAAAACTCTAAGGCCATGTCCATTCTTCAATATGGGATCGGTGACCAAGAGATTAATCGAATATCTGGATGTGCTTCGGCCAAAGAGATTTGGGACACCTTAAATCTTGCTTATGAAGGAACGTCACAATTAAAAAAGTACCGTATTGATCTTCTCATGCAACAGTATGGGATGTTCAATATGGAAAGAGATGAGTCAATTAATAGTTTGTCCTCACGTTTTTCTAGTATTGTCAATGAGCTTAAGAGTTTAGGTAGAAGTTTTCAATCCGAGGATTTAGTTCGTAAAATTCTTCGTAGCCTAACTGAAAATTCGCAACCGAAGGTTACAGCTATTGAGGAAGCTAAAGACCTTTCATTGCTCACCCTTGATGAACTTCTGGGCTCACTTATGGCTCATGAGATAACTCTCATGAAGCGTTCTAGTGAAAGCTCTAAAGGGAAAGGACTCGCTCTTAATGCTCTCTCAAGTGATGAGGAGAATGAAGACGATGAGTTCGCAATGTTCACTAAAAACATTGTTGGCATGATAAATGGTCGAAACTCTCAAAGGTATAGCAACAATTCTAGCAAACCCCGTTTTCCTAAGAGAAGATCAAACGCCACTGTTGGTTGCTTTAAATGTGGTGACAAGGGTCATCAAATCAAAGAATGCCCAAAGTGGAACGATATCAAATCTAAGGAAAAACGTGATTTTGCTAAACGTGATTACAAAAACAAGGTAATGAATGCTATTTGGGGCATGTCTGATTCTGAAGAGGACGATGTCCTTGAGGATGAATTAGACGCCAAATTGTGCATCTCGTCTAGTTCCTCAAAAGGTGATTTCAAATCCTCAAAGAAAGAAGACATCAAATGTCTTATGGCTCACTACGCAGATTCCGACTCAGATTCAGACCATGAGGTAATTAAGCTCAAGAAAAAGGTTCGATCCTTCTCTAAAGACAACATTTGTCTCCTCCCAGATCAATTCAATGATAAATGTCGTGTCCAAACCAATAAATTGGAAGCTATGCAAATTGAAATTGAGGACAAAGCCGAAGAAAATGTTACCTTAAAAGAATGTCTTAATGAGAATGATCAACCTAGTTCCATATTGAGTCTTGAAAAAGAAATCAAAAAGTTTCGAAAACAAAATTTGTTTCTAGCCAATAAGGTTGATGAAACGAATGCAACAAATCCCAGCACTGTTGCATCTGGTTCTAAAGGAAAAGTGTCGTCACTAACTCAAGAACGTATTGACTTAGTAACTCGAGAAAATGAAAAAGATGATCTTGTTAAGATTGCTGAAATGTTGAATGATGAGTCGAGTCATGTCAAAAGTGCTTCAGATCGAGTTCAAAAATCAAAAGATGACCTTCTTGCTCAAATTAAGACCTTGAAAAAGGCTGAACAGATTCATGCAACAGATGCTGCTACTGTGGCATCTAAGTCAAGAAAAGAAGTAGATACTCTCACTAAAGTAGTGTCTTCTTTTACTAAAGAACGCGACTCTCTTTTAGCTGACCTCACATTGTGTCAAGGGGATAACAAGCCACTAGAACAAATTGGGTTGTTACTTAGTGATGAAGCAAGACATGCAAAGCAAGCTTTCGACAATTTGGGTAGATTAAATCTTAATCATCTTGCTAAAATCGAAACATTGACTAAAGAGCTAGATGAGGCTAAGATGTTTTACCTAAAATGGGAAGAAAGTCAGAATGATTTGGAGTTTCTCTTAAAACAATCACAAGAATATGAAAAATTTGCAAAGAAAACTGGACTTGGTTTCAAATGCAACAGTAGCACGCACTGTTGCACTGGAAACCAGAATCCAAGCAAAACTGACTTTCGAAGAAGAAAGTATGCCGGTCTTCCTGAATACATCATTTCTAATTACTGTGGTAAAACACGTCATGAGTTTAATGGTTGTGAGAAAAGAGTCCATGACTTAGAAAGAAACACTAAAATTGCTATACAAGTTTGGATCAAGAAAGAGGAAGTCAAGAAAGTTGTTGTCAAGAAGGAACCCAAACTTGTTTGGGTTCCTAAACTAAATGTTTGATTTCTTATAGGCATTAGTGAGAGACAGAAGCAATTGGTATTTAGACAGTGGATGCTCTCGTCACATGACGGGAGATAAAAGCCAATTCCTCTCGCTAGAAGCCTACGATGGCGGTATGGTGACTTTTGGCGATAACAAAAAGGGTGAGATCTTTGGTATTGGAAAGGTTGGTAAGTCAAAGTCATTATACGTGGACAAAGTGTTGCTTGTCAAAGGTTTGAAACACCATCTCTTGAGCATTTCACAACTATGTGATCGAGGTAATATTGTTGGTTTTCTTCCTAGTGAAAGTAGAATCATCAATGGAAAAACTTGAGAACTCATATAATGAAAGTGTCGTTGGGGCTCTCAATCAAACACATTTATAATTCTCAACAAACAACTAGTTAGTGGTAAGTCGAGGTCGGTCCATGGGACGGTGGTATTCAAATTATTCAATCTAATTATAGTTGTGCTTGGGGTTGTCACAATTGTAATGGGTTGAAGATTCTATTCTAATAGAAGCAGTGGAAAGTAAAACAAGCAATTTAAAGGAAGGATGTAAACAAATGACTAAAAATGCTAGGATATCATGGGTTCATAGGGAATTTATGGGATTTGATCATACAAACATGTTTTCAACTAGATGCAAGCAATTATTGTTGTGATGGGATCGATTTAGTGTATATCTTACAATCTCTAGGAAGGTTTGGGTCCCGGAGCCGAATCGATTAGATTGTACAACACCTACAAGTCGACTTAGTCCTTCCTATTCAACTATATGCATGGTCTAATGAGACTCAAGTTGGTTTATGTCTTACAAGTCTCATTGAAAAGATAAGTGATGGGTAAAAAATGCAAGGATTCATAGGCTCGCATTTCATCAAACATAACATGTGCATAAGTTGAAATCACAACAAGCAAGCAAATTAATTATGAAAACATATTAGATTAAGCATGAATCATTCCCCATGTTTGTTTCCCCTAATTACCCATTAATCCTAGCTAAATGACTACTCACTCATGATCAAGTTGAACATGTTAATAAGGTTGTCAATCATACTAACAAAGCCAAACATGATGAATAAATAATGTGATTTAACAATAATTAAACAAGAGTAAAAGAGATTATACCTATGAAGATGATTCCAAATAATAAAGCAAAGAATAAAAGAAGAGAACTTGATTGATTGATGAAGAGTTGTCAATTCTCCAATAATAACCCAATAATCTTCAATTACCCAATAATAAACATGAATTACCCAATAATAAACTTGAACAATAATTAAGGAGAGATTAATGTGTGATTTGTGGAAAGATTAAAGAGTAATCTATTCTAGTTTACTCCTAATGAAGGTTTAATCTAATCTAAGAGAACTTGATTTAATCTAAGGAAACTTGGTGGTTTGATTATTACAAATGGAGTATATATAGTGGTACATCATTAGGTTAAGCAAGGATAGATTAGTAAATAGCATTGCTAAGTGTTGAGTAGGGAAATGCTCCTCTCAAAGGGAGATGCTAGTCTCCTTTTTACTAGTCTTCAAGAAATATGCGCGGATCTTGGATCACGTAGCAAGGAAAAGCTTCCTGTCTAACAATACGCTCGTCCCGTGCTGAAAATGAGCATCCTGAGCCTCAACCCGAGCGGGTTGAATTTTTCCCGAGCGGGTTGAGCTGTATCATGCCTTACTTGAACTCGGATTGTAAAACGGATGTCATTTCCTCATCCGGACTCCTATTGGAGTGATTCAAAAGCCTAGACCATTTGATTTTTCGACGCCGTTTCATCTAGAATACTTTCAGAGCCAAATGAACAACTCTCAGTTTGGTTCCGAGCAATTTCTTCTTGCATTGACTTCCTTCTCGTCATCCTTGCTTTTTAGCCTATGATCCTTCTATATACTCTTTATTCCTACATCCTTGGTCACCATTCTTGCCTCCTCTTCATACTAGTTGATAGGACAAGATTTGGTCGTCACACATCCAATCAAACACATTTATAATACTCAACAAACAACTAGTTAGTGGTTAAGTCGAGGTCGATCTGGGACGGTGTGCTTTGGGTTCTAAGTCTATCTATCTCAATTTATGCAAGTGTCACAATTGGCTTGGGTTTGTAGTTGTGTTCTAGACTAATGAAAACAATAAATTAAATAAAGCAATAAAGCAAATAAGGGTGTAAACAAGTAATTAAAAGTGCTAGGATATCATGGGTTCATAGGGGATTCATGGGAGTTGATCATACAAACATGTTCACAAAGTTGCAAGCGATTTATGTTGTAAAGGAACCGAGTTGGTTTATATCTTACGGTTCTTAGGAAGAGTTGGGTCCCGTAGCCGAATCAATTAGATTGTACAACACCTACAAGTCGACTTTCTTTCCTCCTAATCACTTCTATGCATGGTCTAACAAGACTCGAGTTGGTTTATGTCTTACAAGTCAAGTTGAAAAGATAAGAGATGGTTATAAATGCAAGGATTCATAGGTTTGGCATTTCATCAAACATAACATGTGCATAGGTTGACAATACAACAAACAAGCAAATTAATTATGGAAACATATTAGATTAAGCATGATAAATTCCCATGTTTGTTTCCCTTAATTACCCATTAATCCTAGCTAAGAGACTACTCACTCATTATCATAGGAAACATATCATTAATGGTGTCAATCATCACAATAAGTATAAACATGACAAGAGAGTGAAGAAATAAACAATAAAGAGTAAAGAGTAAAGAGATTATACCAAACTTGAGATGATTCTAAATAATAAAGCAAAGAATAAAAGAAGATAACTTGATTGATTGATGAAGGGTTGTCAATCCTCCAATAATAATCCAATAATCTTCAATTACACAAAAGTAATAAACTTGAACAATAATTAAGGAGAGATTAATGTGTAATTTTGTGGAAAGATTGAGATTAATCTATTCTAATTTACTCCTAATCTATTCTAAGAGGATTTTCTAATGTGGAAGCCCCACTTTGATTATCATCAAAATGGGGTATTTATAGTAGTGCCTCATTAGGTTAACTAAGGCTAAACTAGTAATTAACAACTCTAAGTTCTAAGCAGGGAATCGCAAGTATTTCGGAGAGATGGGCATCTTTGCTGAAGATGCCATGGTCCACTCGTCCAAGAGGTAAGACGCTCGGATTGCTGCATGGAGGGACGAGCGGCTGAAGAGTCGGGACGCTCGGATTGCGGGCTCCTTGGACGAGCGTCTTAACTCCTTGGACGCTCGGATTCCTCTTCAGAATCCTTCCCTTCACAAACTTCTTATTCTTGTAATGTTGGTCTTTAGTTCTTGCCCTTCCTTCAATACCCGTTCAACCAAGATCGTCAATGTCCTTCCGAATAGGCTCAAGAGACGGGAATTTTCCGCCTAATTGTCTCCTTTCCTACAAATCAAACACAAAGCAATAGGAAAGCAAAATATGAAGCATTTGACGGGTAAAATAGCTATGAGACGCTATAATAATATGCAAAATAAGTACAATTGGGGACTAAATGTGCGCCAATAATAGTCACATCAAATATCCCAAACCGAACCTTTACTCGTCCCGGGTAAAGAGGTGACAAAAACTAGACCTTTATTTAAACTATCCTACTAATATAACCGATGTGAGACAATTAGCGGGTCTCACTCCGGCCCTTCAACTCACAAGAAGACAACCATGAGGTAGGATGCCTTCTTGCAAGGCAACGTGGGGCTTGCCAAAATGGCGACACATCCAAGCATTAAAGCACACAAAACAAGTAATGGATGCATCTACAAAAATGAATAGCCACTTTCCTCATCTAAGTGGCGGAAATTATCTAAAGGGGAAGCAATTCAAGGGTACACATTCCTTCATAGATATGGTTTCTTCAAACTACTAAGCCTAGAAGGATACCAATAAATCACCTCCAAGTTGTGTCAAGCTAGGGTACCTTTTTCCTCAATCGTTAAATGCTTTTGTCAAGAGTAGACTTCCAATGGTGTTAGAAACACTGGAGGATCGCGGAATTCCCCTTCTTGCCTAGACAAGAAGAAGGGTCGTCCCCTCTCTACCATGTACAAAGGTGGATACGATGGATGAAGGGATTAATAATATTTGAGTTTCATGTGGGAGTTTGCTTTTTGTTGTTATTTTCCCCCCTAAATTTCTTGTGGCATTTGACATTTGAGAACACTTTCTTTTTGCCATTTCTTTTGATTTTTGGCATTTCAATACTTGACAATTTTCATCTTTTTGCATTTTGTTTTGAACATTTTCAAAGT
Source organism: Silene latifolia (assembly GCF_048544455.1). Lineage (NCBI taxonomy): Eukaryota > Viridiplantae > Streptophyta > Magnoliopsida > Caryophyllales > Caryophyllaceae > Silene > Silene latifolia. The sequence continues at coordinate 57,987,274 of NC_133536.1, forward strand.
CACCCCATATGTAGTGAGGGTGCTTATATTTGAAGCTTTAGGAGTCTATTTTTGCTCCTCTTTTCATTTCTTTTGATGCATTTTGCAAACTTTTTCACTTTTCTTTTCTTTTCTTGAACTCAAATTTTTGGGCAATTTTTGTGTGCCCATTCCCTTTGATGACAAAATATATGGTAGAACATGGATGAATGATGGTTGCATGGTTTCAAGGGTCACCTTGGAATAAACGGTAGCCAAGGAGTTATCACACCACAAGGTACTCTTGAGTAGACCTTAATCCATGGGTCAAAGGATACTAATATGACACATCCTAGGGTGTTTTACAAGTATTCTAACAAGCAAAGTCTTAAGAAGAAAAAGCATTACTAGGGCCTATATACACTTGTAAAGCTTCCCAAATAGACGGTTTCACAAAATTTTTCTAACATGCAATCTATATGCCATGATGCAACTAACATATATATACATCCTAATGCATATGCTTCTACCAACTAGTATGTCATATAAACTAAATGCAACTCCTAACAACACATAGATACACAAACTGCAATAAAAAAATACACCATATCCTCCTTGACATGTAAGCTCATCCTCCTCATGTGAATAATGAAAATAAATGGAAGGGAAATAGAGATTAGAACGATCATACCAAGCGGTCTTCATTTTCCCTTGCTAATACCTCAAATGTAGTGTTGTATCTATGTGAGAAGAGAACAAAAACACAAGTATATACAATTCTACACTACTAAATTAAAGAACATGTTTTTGGTTTTTGAAATTTTCAAATTTTTATGGATTTTGTTTTTATGAAATTAAAAGACATATTTTTGTGATTTTTCGAAAATTTTCAATTTTTATCATTTTTGGAAAATAAATTCCCATCCCCCACTTTATTTTGGACATTGTCCTCAATGTACATGTAGGAGTAGGAATGGAAAAGAAAGTACATGTTTTTTTTTATTTTTGAATATATGCAATGATATGGATGAATGCATGCTCTAACTAAATGCAATTCTATATGATATATATATAACAAATGAATGCAATCTAAACCATACTATATGATGCATGATTTCTAGTAAACTATGGTCACCTATGATCAAAACCTCCCCAAACCGATTTAAACACTATTTCTAGTGTAGAAAAGAATAGGATTGGTCATTAGTGACTATGCATGAATTCTAGTCTATATGTAACTATCTCCATGAACCATGTGAGATATAATACAATGCAATCACACTATATGAATTAACTAATGTAAATGCAATATATAATACAAATGCAAGTGAAGGATAAACTAAATGTAATGCACTATATAAAACAGAGAGAGGGAGAGAAAATTATCATACAAATGGAAGTGGTGAGTTAGGCATCTCTCACTCTTCATCATCATCATCCCGGGGGTAGCCATACCTACTAGAACTTCCTCCTTGGTCATACCCTCCTCCTTGACCAGAGTAACCTCCACCTTGACCACCAAAGTTCCCGGCTTGGTTCCCTTCATTCGGGAACAAAAGATGTGGTTGAGCCCAAGATGGTCGAGGGCCATTAGGGTCGATATACCCTTGTTGTGCCATTTGGTAGTATTGAGGATAGAGGGCCAAATAGTTGTCTTCTTGCCCTCGGTGGACTCCAATATCAACCCTCTTCATAATATTCATCAGGTCATGCATATCCAGAGCATTGGGGATTTGTGGTGCAAAAGGCGTATGAGGGGTAGTGTATGGTGGGATATGCACATAGGATGGTGGGGTAATGGGCCTTGCCGGTATCCCACGAGGTTGTGGAGGTTGGCGGGGTACTTTTTCTCTTTGAGGGGGGTTGAGGTGGATTTGGATGTCGAGAAGGTAGCTCGGCCTAGGTGAATACGGGCTCAACCTGGGGTCGGTACCGGGTATATTCCACCTCGAAAGAATAATAGAGGAACACCCTTTTGTGAACTATTCTACACTCCCATTTTGAGTGTAGGCACACCACGGTGGTGGTTGAAGACGACGTCCTCATCAATCAAAGTACTACCCTCAAGAGGTGCATAAGTCCCATGGGTATTGAACCCGGGACAAAGGTAGTTAGCCATAATAGTAATTAGACCTCCTATTACGAAGGTCTTAAGTTGGGTGTTCCCTTGAGAAAAATCATAGAATCTCGTAAGCATCTCAAGGGGGGTATTGAAGTTGTACCTCCTTGTCCCCCGGACATTTAGATAGGACTCAAGAAATGTCAAATCGAGGAGAGTGCACCTATCTTGCTCATATCTCCCATTAATGGTGCCGGCTACGAAACGTTTGGTGATGTGAATCACCGGGTGTTGAATAGCAAAGGTGTAGCATTGTTTTTGGTGAATGAAATCCCTCCCGGAATGAAATCTTTGCTTTTTCAGCGAGATTTTGGGCTTTGGCCCAATTTCCCACCCAAACCTCAAATTTTCAACGACGGCAATAAAAACCGTCATTTCAAAAAACATTAATAGTGAAGTTCAAAATTCACTATTCCCTCAAATTTCAACGGCGGTAATAAAAACCGTCATTTCAAAAAAAAAATAATAGTGAAGTTCAAAATTCACTATTTTCTCAAATTTCAAACAAGCGGCAATAAAAACCGTCATTTCAAAAACAATAATAGTGAAATTTAAAGTTCAATATTTCTTCAAATTTCAAACGACAGCAATAAAAACCGTCATTTCAAAAACAATTATAGTGAAGTTCAAAATTCACTATTTCTTCAAATTTCAAATGACGGCAATAAAAAGCGTCGGTCCAAACACGAAAGCGAAACACAAAATTGCTGTTTTTTCAAATTTCGATAGCGGCATTAAAAACCCCTATCTGTCAAAAACAAAACCATATAGCAGGATTCAAACCCGCTATTCTCACAAATTTTTAACAAACATTCATCAAATCTCAAATTGTGGAAAGATGAAATTAAAATCGTCCTCCCTAAACACACATCAAACGACAGAGCACGCATCTGTCCCTTTCCTACAAAGCCAACGGTAATAAAAACCGTTATCTCTCCTCGATATTCAATAATCGCGGCCGACCCTGGGGGCTAGGCTCACGAACCTATCCCTTTCCGGCACCAAAAACATTCAATACAAACACCGAGATTCCCCAACAGGATATCGGAGGCTTCCTCACGAAGCCCACTAATTCAAACAAACTTCCCGAAATAAGCCCATCCAACACGGCTATTTCCCACGGTCAATCAATCGACCTTCGATATGGCTGGCGAGCCTTATAATGCACATTCAATATGGCTGACGAGCCTTACAACGTACCACGGCTGGCGATCCCCTCTCATATACGCACTATGGCTGGCGAGCCCCTCTCATATATGCACCGCGGCTGGCGAGCCCCTTTAATATACCCACCACGGCTGGCGAGCCTCTTCATATCCGCAACATAGCTGGCGAGCCATTATCTGCAAATAAGATACGATTCAAGGACATATCCCGAAGATGCCTCAGGTATGACTCCTTCTTATGGCTGGCGAGCCTTTGTACGTAGTCTAACGGACTTTAAACGACCCGCACGGACACTCGACAGACTCTAAACTGTTCCCGACGACAGGTCCTCAGCTTGTACCATCGAGTCACCTTGGCGTCGCCCTTCCCGACGGCAAGTCCTTGGCCTGAATCCTTTCGAGCCGCCTCGACGTCGCTTCGGTTTCCAGGTTGTAATCTTCGATTGACCTGGGGGCTCTACTTTGACTTTTGCCCTGTCCAAGCCTCAGTCATAGCGGGAGCTTTATAGATATCTAGTATCTGTTGAGTCTACAACAAATACCCGATGATTATCGGACTAAAACATGCTTAGGAATCGCAACGTTTGACCGACAGTTTGTGTGCAACTATACGTCGGAAAACTTAAAACGATTTCAAAACTAAAACTTTTCAAAAGTACCTGGAGTGTTTAACGCATGACGACGGGGTCGCAATGACACTAACTAGAGTCAAAAACGACACCGGACCAAAAACCGACTCAAAATTCAAATCCCGACTCCAACAACGAGTCAAACCGAGTCAAACACAAAAAACAAACCATTCAAAAGCTTCCATGTTAAGATTTCCCGGAATCCTAAATGGTCAAGTACAAATCAAGTTCTTCTAAATCCTAGGATAGAACAAATCATGATTTCCTCGTGTGATAGTGACAAGACACCTCGAAGACGAGCGAGATGGCTCGCGCCTCTTTGAGCAGCCTATGCGGCCACATCGCTCAAAATACACACAACCACCCATTTTCCTATAAATACCCCTCAAATGCCACCATTTGAGAGTTACGCGAGTGTCCGCCCCCTCTTTTCTCCCTTAAAATTCTAGACTCGACTTCTCAAGTCACAATCCGACATGTGTTTACGACCTACCGATCGTAAACACAAGCCTTACACATTTTTTGGTACCGTCATCGTGCATTAAATCACTTGACCGACCATCTCGACCACTACACCAACACTAACCTTAAAAAAACACTATTTTACTTACTAAAACGGGTTTTAAACCGAGTTTTCCCGCCAAACAAGTTGATACACTTTCGTCGGTTTCTCGTCTCAAGCTTAGCATGTAAGTCTGAGGGTGTAAAAATCTTCTTTTATCATGTTTTCATATGTTTCATGACTATAACATGCTAAATCATGCATAACATGGTCCAAAACATGGGAAGAATGAGCCAAAATCGGATTTTTGGTTTAGGCAGAGGCTACTTATGTAGCACATAGGCTCGCGCCTAAAGCACCATGCTCAACCTAAATCCAAAATGTGTTTGGTCTCTTCATCTTCTTCATTTTTATTTCATATTTGTAATCGGTTTTTACCATTCCAAGTATTTTCAAACCATTTTTTATGACAATTTTTTAACCATAAAACATTTTTCACCCTTGGTTCCTAATACCATGACTGTTTAATCCGTGTTTCGGTGATAATAATTGGTTAATTACATTATAAAAGGTATTTTAAAGCCTTTTATTTCTATTTATCTACATTTTGAAGGGTATTTTAAAGCCTTTCTCATTTCTTTACATTTTCAAAACAAATGTATTAGTCACCAACACAAAGTCATCCTTGGTTCCACATAACATGTCGGATTTTAACCCGAGTACGATGATGAATGTTGACTAATTACAAAAAAATGAACTTAAAACAATGAGTTCATAATCATTTTCAAAACTATTCATGTCAAGCTTGCAAAACCGAACCCGGTAACGAATATTGTCAAAACAATGACGATTATTTAAGTCTCGTTCTTCAAATCGACAAAAAAGCGGCCTAAACGGTCTTTTCAAATCAAGACGGGTTCGAACACCCAATTTTCAATACGTTTTACAAACTTTTTCAATGGTCAGAAGACGTCTTCCATCGTCTGTTGACCCGCCCCTAAACAAGCCACTCACTTTTCTATTTTTAAATCAGGGGAGACCCCTTTGCATAGCCAACAGGCTCGCGCCTCTTCTGGCTGCCTGATGCAGGATCTGTTCCCCTTCCAGCATTTGTCTAGAACGATCCTGACTTCGGTTAACCCGAATACAGGACGGATCAGATGAGGAATCTGCTTATTCAACATCATACGTACAAAATGCCTTCCTAAGACAAATGGATCACGTTATGCATCATAAACCTAATTCGGTAAATGGGTGTTTAATTTCCGTCTTGCATGCAAATCAACATTAAATCCAACTTGACATAATATACTTGATACTTGGCTTAAACAAACCGATATAGAAAGCTCACATGTTAGGTTCAAACTAGTGGATGCGCATTCATCCATTTACCCGTTTCATCAACTTTTGCATTTAACCAACCAAGATCGATCAGTAGAAGCCGCTACCGCGGGCGGGATTGGTTGTCCGATTAAAGGGCTTCCCAATACGTACCTTCACCTCTTACTCAGAAACTTTGGATAGTGGACGACCTTATCCAGGGCGTACGAGAGTCATTCTAGAGATAGGATGCTAAAGAGGGACGATTCCTTATTTTTAGTACCTATGTCAAACACTGCTTTGTGCTTCAATTGACCGAGGTATAAAGTGGATTAGAACGGGTTCCAAGCATCCCACAAATGCTTGGTGGTGACTCCGAACATCTCTTACATCGTTTCGAGATCCTTGCGGAGACGAAACCGACCGATCTAAAGCGATCCGGTCGAAAGCATTTTTACGCCACCGAGCGTGGCTTTCAAAAAAAACCGATGCCATTGTTCACAGATCGGTTGGGCATACGCAGGTGGGCCATGTCCACAATGGTGTCCCACAGTAAGGGTTATGGTCTCGGGTCAGTCAACGGTGGTCTAATTAACAAGTTATTACAAAACAAAGTGTATACATGAGACGGTCTTAAAAGATTACCTTGAGACGAAAAAAGACAATAAATTCCATTGCTTTTCCCCTCTTATTCTCCCTCTCTTTCTTTTATGTGATATTATGTCTTTATGTGAAAATAAGCTATCTTATTAGGTCATGTCATCTATTTATAGTGATAAGGTAGGTCTTATAGAGCGATATTAGGAAACTATGACTTATTATATTATTTTTATTATTATTAATATTATTATTATACAAATACAATTATTATTGACATTATTATTATTATTATTATTATTATTATTATTATTATTATTATTATTATTATTATTATTATTATTATTATTATTATTATTATTATTATTATTATTATTATTATTATTATTATTATTATTATTATGATTATGATTATGATTATGATTATTATTATTATTATTATTATTATTATCATTATTATTATTATTATTATTATTATTATTATTATTAATAAAATTCCCGAGTCAAACTCCTTTATCACGTGTAAGTCAACCCCTCGGTCAATATTACCCGACTCATCTAGTATTTTATTATTAATTATCGTCTTATTTGCAATTATTAATATAAATGACTTTTAGTTAATTACTTAAATTACATAAATTATTCTTATAAATACTTATCAAATTACGGGGTATTAAAACGGCAAATAAAGAGTCATCCGGAAAAGAATCATCAATAGGTAGAGGATCCTCTCCATCCTGCTGCGGTAATCGCGACAGGTGATCAGCTACTACGTTCTCGGCGCCCGTCTAATCTTTGATTTGCAGATCAAATTCCTGGAGAAGAAGTATCCATCTCAACAGTCGTGGCTTAGCTTCCTTCTTAGCAAGAAGGTGTCTCAGCGCTGCATGGTCCGTAAAAACAGTAACTTCCAAACCTATAAAAAAAGAGCGAAACTTCTCCAGCGCATAAACCACAGCTAATAGCTCCTTCTCAATAGTCGTGTACTTCACTTGAGCCTCGTCCAAAGTTTAGCTCGCATAGTAAATAGCGCTCAAAGCTTTGTCTTTCCGCTGGCCTAACGCCGCTCCTAGTGCATAATCACTAGCGTCACACATAATCTTTAACGGCAACTCCCAGTTAGGAGGCTGGATAATCGGTGCTGAAATCAAGGCCTGCTTCAATCTCTTAAAAGCAGAAAGACACTCATCAGTGAAAACAAAGGGGGAATCCTTAAGCAATAACTGTGTAAGTGGTTTAGCAATTTTTGAGAAATCCTTGATGAACCGGCGATAAAAGCCAACGTGACCAAGGAAGCTTCTCACTCCTTTAACATTAACAGGAGGAGGCAATTGCTGAATCACTTGCACCTTTGCTTTATCCACCTCGATGCCCCTATCAGAAACTAGGTGCCCTAAGACAACTCCCCCGTTGATCATAAAGTGGCACTTCTCCCCGTTAAGCACAAGATTAAGCTTAATGCAGCGCTGCAACACTTTATTAAGGTTAGACGAACAATTATCAAAATCACTCCCATAGACGCCAAAATCGTCCATAACGACCTCCATAATAGACTCTATATACTCAAAAAATATTCCCGTAATGCACCTTTGAAAGGTGGCAGGGGCATTACACAAACCAAAAGGCATTCTACGATAAGCAAAAAAACTTTGAGGATAGGTAAAAGTAGTCTTTTCCTGATCATCCGGATCAATAGGGATCTGAAAGAACCCTGAGTATCCATCTAAATAACAGAAAAAATTATGAGAGGCTAACCTTTCTACCATCTGATCGATGAAAGGGAGGGGGAAATGATCTTTCTTTGTGGCAGCATTCAACTATCTGTAGTCTATACACATCCGCCAACCGCTTACTACTCTAGTAGGTATTAATTCATTTTTATCATTTTTAACCACGATAGTTCTTCCTTTCTTAGGAACCACCTGATCTGGACTCACCCATTTAGAATGACCAACAGAGTAGATAATACCTGCATCGAGCAGCTTCATTGTAACACCCCCATACTCCAACTACCTTACCAGGACCACTTAAGGCATGGAAGTACTACCATCTCGGTTCCCCGAGGCAATGATAATCATAAGAAAATAAAGAAACGTACTTTAAAAGTAAATATAGTTTAAGTGATTACATGATCAAAACCAAAACTGCTAAACTGAAATACAACATTCTCGACGGTCTCTCATCGCTAAAACTATCAAAGCTATGAAACATCGTCTGAAACAGCGGAAGACTTCTAACTGCCACGTGATGACTCATCCCAGCTATCCCATACGCATCATATCATACCTGCTCAATAACTGCTCACCACCCCCGAATGGATCACCACAGTTTTTTAAACATTTAAACGGGGTCAGTACTAATCACACAATTTATATAAACCAACAACACAGTAAACAAGCAGCTCACACGGTCACACACACAATCACACCCACTCCAATCAATCTCCGTCACCGATCGTCCACCGGACAGCCCCCGCGATGGGGGACCGCAGCCGTTCCCACCTAAGCCCTGCTCATCATACCGAGCGATAACCCTGTCCCATTAATGTGCACATCCCTTCCCGTGGCGGGTTCCACGGAGGGCGAAACTAGGGCGTGAAGCCACTCCCGCAAGTGACTCCACTCAGCCGAGAACGCATCTCGAGAACCAGAGACAAACAATCACATCCATCAACAACAATCAATCAACAACCGTCACGAAATCAATCAACAAGCACTAATTACAGCACAATCACCACACACCATATAACTAATACTGAGTAGGGAAACCCTACCTGGAATGCAACACAAACATCAGACGATCTAGCAGCTGTCTCAAAACCTTTCCTCTACGAACCCTTCTCCTATACACATAATCATATCATCACTACCACATCAACAAAAACATAGAAAACCCCCAATCCCAAAATTAGGGTTTAACCAACTCTAACGAAACAGTATAAAATTTATATGTAAAGCTTACCCTCGACACAAGGATCACAACGGTGTGAAGAACGATGAAATCCGACACCTCTAGCTCCGGGATTTGCTAATGATGCGATGACAGACAAACTACGTAACTCCTTTTCTCCTCACTTAGGTTTTAGAATAGATAAAAGAAACTAATAAAAGTGACGGACAACCTTTTATACTTATCTCGCATCATTTAACAAAACCCGACAAAACATCCCCCGTAAACCGGCTACTCGATCGAGTAGCTGAGGTACTCGATCGAGTGCCCCCTTACTCGATCGAGTACCCACGTTACTCGATCGAGTACCCAACAGGTCAGAAACTATTTTAAAATGCAACTCACCCTTACTCGACAGAGTAAGGCCTACTCGATAGAGTACCCAGAGACTCATAAATCCGTAGTATTACATTCATTACCTCAACCATCACAACATCCTGCATCTTCTGATTCAGCCTCCGCCGACATTGTCTGTAAGGTTTTTGATCTTCCTCTAGCTCAATTCTGTGCATACAAATATCAGGACTAATGCCCTTAATGTTATCCAATGAATAACCCACTGCCTTCCTATTTTTCGTAAGAATAGCTAACAAAGCGATCAGCCGATTATCATCCAATTTGGCACTAACAATGACTGGATATTGCTCAGTATCATCTAAAAATGCATATTTAAGATGAGAAGGAAGGGGCTTACACTCTGGTATCTTTACCTCCATAGCGCAGAGAGTATTTACCAATTGTTCTACCCTCTCTCCTTCAGCGTCGGTGAGTTCACGCTCATCTATCGTAGCTTCTAGCAAATCCAACACAGCGTCATTGCTTTCTCGGTTATCTGCACACTTATCTAGCAACATCAAAGCTTCTAGTGGATCCTTAATCAAGCAATCCGACCAGAACTCATAAACAGACTCATCAACGATATCAACTGAATAACAAGTATCCTCTCTCATTGTTCTAGCAAGTGTACCAGGTAAACTGAAAGTGATTGCGTTATCCCCTACTGAAAGAGTCAAATGCCCTTGTTTAACATTAATAATGGCCCCAGCTGTACATAGGAATGGTCTTCCTAGTATAATTGGGGTCCGGGTATCCGCAGATATGTCTAAGACAACGAAATCTACTGGTATAAAAAACTTGCCTACTTTAAGAGGCACGTCTTTTAGGATACATAGGAGTCGTCTAACCGTTCTATCAGCTATCTGGAGGGTGATATTAGTTAATTTAAGGTGACCGATATTAAGTTTCTTGCAGACAGAATAGGGCATGACACTGGAACTGGCTCCTAAATCACAGTGAGCCTTATCTATCACTTCGTTTCCTATGGTACAGGTAATAGAGAAACTACCCGGTTCTTTCATTTTAGGTGGAGCTTTGTTAAGAATTAAATTACTAGACTCTTCCATAAATGCAACAGTCTCAAACTCACTTAGCTCTCTCTTACACGTCAAAATATCTTTCATAAATCTCGCATAAGTAGGTACCTGGGTAATTAGTTCAGTAAAAGGAACGGTCATCTGAAGATTCTTGACCACATCCACGAATTTAATGTACTGTCGCTCGACCCTCGCATCTTTCAGACGTCCTGGATAAGGAATTCTGGTAACAATAAGCGGGTTTGCAACTTTCTCTTTACCTTTATCTTAAGATGGCATTTCCGCAGCAGGGGAAGACGACATAGCAGCAAGTTTAGACTTTGAAACAGCCTCTGCACTGTTGCTTGTACTCGATCGAGCATAATATTCACTCGATCGAGAGCTTCTATCATGGGAATCACTCGATCGAGAACTACAACCCTCTCGATCGAGAAGATCAATTTTAGCATTGTTCGATCGAGAGCCTAGATCACTCGATCGAGTACTTTCAGAGGAAAAACCACTCGATCGAGAAGTTGGACGATGTTCAGTAGTGACATCGTCTGTTTGTTCTTCCAAAATAGTTTACAGACTTTCATTAACAGATAAATCAGCATTTTCCAGCATTTTTGGCTCATCATAGGTAAGACCACTTTGGAGATTGATTGCATTTAGGAGGTCACAAGGAGGTGGGCGATTCACTTGATTTATTTTCTCGGATGTAAGTTGCGCGACTTGGTCTTGCAACTTTTCTATGGAATTTTCAGCTTTGTCCGAATTTCTCTCGAGTTGAAGTGATAGGAATAACACCAAGGATTTCAACTCTGCAATTTCTAAATTTGTAGAAAGTGAATCGACTTGTTGTGGCATCGGATTAGAAGTACTAGAGGTACTTGGCATGGTTAAATCTTCAAAAAGTTTAGAGAACAGAACTCCTTGCTTATATTATTGGTAAGCACGAACTCGCTCTACATCCGCCATACAAGTAATTGGATCATGTCCTTCGTTACCGCATCTACCACAAATCACCTCTTGCTCAATCATAGCATGGACTTGTTCATGTCCACCTGAAGTTTGTAGAATCTCTGAATTTTCAAACCTTCCACTAGGACTTTCCACTTCAGCTACTAGAGATTCGCAAGCTCTTTCGCTCACTTGTCTACCCCCTCTGGGATTCCCATACTCAGCTACATGAATGGCTAGTTCTTCAATAAGACGCCATCCCTTATCATCTTCAACATTTTTATGAAATCTCCCTTTAGCTGCATTATCCAACATGGCCCTTTGATCAGCATACAGGCCATTGTAAAATTGTGTGCATAAGAACCATCGTTGGAAACCATGGTGAGGTATGGAGCGAACTAACTTCTTGAACCTAGTCCAAGCTTCATTCAAATCTTCAGTGGCCCATTGTGTAAAAGTGGTGATTTGGCCTCTCAACGCATTGGTGCGTTGGGGTGGAAAATACCTTTTGTAAAAGGCCAAGGCTAGAGAATTCCAGTTAGTAACTCCAGAAGCTTCCCTATCCAAATCTCTCGACCATTATCGGGCGACATCCGTCATGAAAAAAGGAAAAAGAACTCCCTTGACCCTATTATGTGTCACCCCAGCAACTAAAGGAATGGTAGAGCAATACTCCGTAAACAACTCTCTGTGCTTACAAGGATCCTCGCCAGCTAGCCGTTTGAAGAGATTACTCTCAACCAACTTTATGTAGGATGGATGAATTCCAAAGGTGCCCGCGTCTGTAGTTGGTTCGGTATTATTGTGTAATGCTTAGTCGTTATCGCTAGCAACCAAAACAATATTAATATCTTCACAAACTACTCTTAGTAGGTTCGTAAGTAAATGTCGGATCCCAAGGGACGGGTATCGATTTAAGATTTCAATTGCAAGTAGTTATGTCTTAGGGTGTCACAAATTGGGTTGAGATGAGATATGATCTAAACTAATCAACAAGTGAATGTAAATTAATGAAAACAAAGTACAGCAATTAAAGGGGTTTGTAAACAATTGATTAAAGGCACTAGGGTGTCATGAGTTCATAATGGATTCATGGAAATATATCATACAAACATGTTCTCAAATAGAAGCAAGCACATATTGATGTGATGGAATCGAGTTAGTGTATGTCATACAATTCTTAGGAAGATTTAGGTCCCGGAGCAGAGTCGATCAAGACTTTACAACACCTACAAGTCGACTTAGTCTCTTCGTCTTCAACTCTATGCATGGTCTAACAAGGCTTGAGTTGGTTTATATCTTACAAGCCTCATTGAAAAGATGAGAGATGGGTAAAAAATGCAAGGTTTCATAGTCTAGCATTTCATCAAACATAACATGTGCATAGATCAAAATCACAACAAGCAAGCAATTAATTATGAAAGCATATTAATTTAAGTATAGATCTAATCCCATGATTGACTCCCTATTTCCCCCATTAACCCTAGCTAAAGGACTACTCACTCATGATCAAGTTTAGCATGCTAATAAGTTTGTCAATCATACTAACAAAGCAAAACATGATAAATAAATGATGTGATTAACAATAATTAAGCAAAGGTAAAAGGGATTATACCTACTTGAGATGATCCAAATAATAAAGCAAAAAATAATAGAAGTAAACTTGATGATTGATGGAAGGTTGTCAATCCTCCAATAAACCCCAATTAATCTTCTAATTACCCAACTAAATCTAAGAACAATTGAAAGATTAATGAAAGATTAAGATGCGATTAATATTGAAATGAGTACAATAATTATGATTAAGACCAAATTAAGAGATTGATTATGATAAGATGATAATCTAGGTAATACAATAGGGTATTTATACTAAAATTAAGTACAAGGATTAGGGTTACTAAGGGCTTAAATGACGATTAAGACCCTAAGAGAGGCGTGATAATTTGATACTCCCGAGGGACATGCGCGGATCATGTAGCAACTCCCAAGGAAATACGCGCGTCCTAGCCTGAACCATGTTTGGTCCTGTAACGAGCTACGCTCACGCTGGCATCGGGACGCTCGGATCCTACCTCTGGGACACTCGTCCTGAGCTCAGGACGCTCGGATACTTGGACAAGGTTCTTCTCTTGTTCTTGGCTTCTTAACAATCTGTGGGGACTTTCTTAGGGATGCACGGATCTTTCATCATTGCCCAATTCACTTCATTTATTTGCTTACGCTTCTAGTGTCGGTCTACTCTTCGATGCTTGGTCATTATATGCGATCCATTTAGCACCATTTTGCTCCATAAATGCAAGACTAGCAATCCTCTCCTACCAAGGACACAAAACCTCAAAGAATATGCAAAATGGGAAACAAAAGATAAGAAATGACTCTAATATACGCTAGAAAGCATAGGAGCGAGGTTAATTCGGGGACTAAATGTGCTCAAATATGAGTCACATCAAACATCCCCAAACCGAATCTTTGCTCGTCCCGAGTGAAGAGGTGACTAAAACTATGACCTTTATTTAAACTAGCCTACTAATATAGCCGATATGAGACTATTAGAGGGTCTCACTCCGCCCCTTAAACTCACAACAAGACATCCAAGAGGTAAGATGCCTCCTTGCAAGGCAAGGTGGGGCTTGCCAAAATGGTGATACATCCAATCATTAAGCACACAAAACAAGTAATGGATGCTTCTACAAAAAGGAATAGCCACTTTCCTCATCTAAGTGGCAGAAATTATCTAGAGGGGAAGCAATCTAAGGGTACACACTCCATTATAGATATGGTTTCTTCAAGTTATTAAGCCTAGGAGGATACCAACAAATCACCTCCAAGTTGTGTCAATCTAGGGTACCTTTGTCCTCAATCGCTAAATGCTTTTGTCAAGAGTAGACTCCCTATGGTGTTAGAAATACTGTAGGATGATTGAATTCCCCTTCTTGCCTAGACAATAAGAAGGGTCGTCCCCTCTCCTCCATGCACAAAAGTGGGATCAACGGAAAAAGGGATCAATATGATTTTGAGTTTCATAGTGGGAGTTTGCATTTAATTTCGTTATTCCCCCCAACTTTCTTGTGGCATTTGACATTTTTTAGAACAATTTCTTTGCCATTTCTTTGATGTTTTGCATTTTGATACTTGACAATTTTCAAGTTTTGCATTTTTTGAACATTTTCAAAGTCACCCTAATTTGTAACGAGGGTGCTTTTATTGAAGCATAGGAGTTCTTATTTTTTGTACTCCTCTTTTCTTTGATGCAATTTGTGCAAACTTCTTGTTTTTCATTTTGATGCTTGAACTCAAATAGAGAATTTTTGTACCCATTCCCTTTTTGTTGACAAAATATGATAGAAGTGGAAGATGGTTGCATGGTTTCAAGGGTCACCTTGGGATAAACGGTAGCCAAGGAATCATCACACCACAAGGTACTCTTGACTAGGCCTTAGTCCATGGGTCAAAGGATACTAGCATGACACATCATAGGGTGTTTTAGAGGTAGTCTAATGAGCAAAGTCTCAAGAAGAAAAAATATCTACAAGGGCCTTCTATACACTTGTCAAGCTTCCCAAATAGATGTTTTCACAAACAATTTCTCTAGAATGCAACCTACATGCCATGATGCAACTAACATATATACAACCTAATGCAAATGTTTCTATCAACTAGTATGCCGTATAAACTAAATGCAAGATCTTAACAACACATTGGTTTCTACCGCATCAACCAAAATAAAGCCACATTGTCATTAACATATAAAAGGAGGAAGGAGATTTGGAAAGATCATACCATGTGGTCTTCTATTTCTTTCATGCCTCGAATGTGGCGTAGGCGATCCAATGTGATAAGAGTGACAAACAAACAAAAAAATATATATATATATATATATATATATATATATATATATATATATATATATATATATATATATATATATATATATACAATATAAATTCTACACTACAAAGGAATGAACATGTTTTTGAGTTTTTAAATTTCCAAATTTTTATGAATTTTGTTTTTATAAAATAAAAGAACATATTTTTGGGTTTTTTCGAAATTTTTCAATTTTTGTATTTTTGATTTTTTGAAAGGTTAGAATTTCCCATCCCCACACTAGTATGGGCATTGTCTTCAATGGCCAATACGATAGGAAATTATGCAATGCAATCTATATGAAAATGCATGATTTCTAAACTAGGATACAAATTATATGACATATATAACAAGTCATGCAACCTAATCTATCCTATATGATGCATGCTTCGATTAATTGGAGAGCCAATTTGAATTGACTAGCATTCCTTGTGTGTGAACTTCCCCAAACCAAGCAAAACACTATTTCTAGTGTGAAAATACGGGAAGTTCATGCACAATGCAATGATGCAATGCATGAATTGTAATTGTCATTTTGGATTTTGCAAATGGAAACAAAATATTTATCATCACCTTGGTGTTGCTAAGGTGGAAAATAGTCCTTAATTTTTACAAGGACACCGAAAGATTTGAAACAATTAATGATAAACTAAGTTAGAAAAGCATGTGAAATAATTGACATGAAAAAGTGAGAGGGAATTGAAGAGCTTCACCAAAGCCATGGTGGGTGCCTCTTGCCCGCTCCACTAAGCCAAGGAACATCTTTACTAGTTGTCATCCTCTCCTCCGAGATTGTCATCCCATTGTGCTCGTGATGCTCTCATAGAAATCCATAAATTCATCACCATCGCCATCGACCTCTACCGTGTTGCCACCACTTGACCCTGCTCCTTCTCCTTCTCCATTGCCATGTCCTCCACCGTTGGCATGCTCCGATTTTGGAAAGAGAATTTATATTTGAGCCCAAGGGGGAAGCATTCCTTCTTCGCTAATGTGCCCTTGATGAGCCATCCGGCGAAATTGAGGATAGAGAGCATAATAATTGTCCACTTTATCTTCATATTGCTTGCGGTGTAAATCTTGGAGTAGACCCGTTGCAAAGTCATCTCTAGGAAGGATGAAGGGATTTGGGTAATTGTAGGGTTGATATGGAAAGGAGTAAGGTGGGAAAGCAATCTTTTCTTGACCATTCAGTTGAGGCTCACTTTGTTGATGTTGAGTGGAAGGTGGGTTTTAGTTTGCTTGCCTTGAATTATTGGGTACAAGGTAGGATGGAACTTGGTAAAGGGGACCCCTTCTAGGTGAAACTCTTGATAGACCTTCCATTGGAAGAAAAAGAGGGGTGCTTTCCTTGGTTAACCACTTGATTCTTCGTTCATAGCCTTCAAGGATAATCCAATGGTGGTGTCGGAAGATTAATGCTTCATCGATCTTGGTAGTACCCGGAAGAGGTACATATGCGTTGTTGTTAAAATTTGGGTTAAAGAACTTGGCAAGTCTTGTTACTAATCCACCATTGACAATGTGAATCATACCACTATCATCTCCATTCTGAAATTGCGCCCACCTCTCAAAAAGTACCAAGGGGGCTTTAAAATGATAGCCACTCTTTCCTTGTATCTTCAAATAGGACTCCATAAAGATTTGATCAAGTTCGTTTACGGCCGCGGGATCGCGGCGAGCTATGAGAGTGCTTGCTATGAACTGATAGTTAAGCCGGATGATAGGATTTTGGATAAAGGAGGCCGAGCATTCTTTGATTTTGAAGAAATCACGACCCGTCAATGCTCGCCAAAGCGGTGTTATGCTATAGTTCTGGGGTTTTGAGGAACGAGTAGGAGATACATCAAGTCCCAATACACCCGCATATTCTACAAGGGTCATCATTCTTGTTGTGTTCTCAAGTCGGAATTCAACACAAATCGTCTTGTTTAGGGTGGAGATTTTCAGGAAAATCAAGAATTCAAGAACTAATGGTCGATATGTAAGCTCATGCATGTGGAATAATGTACAAAGACCAAAAAGTTCAAAAAGTGCCTCGGTTAGGTGATATATCCCTAATTTCCTTAATGACTCATGGCAAACAAACTTAGTTGGGAGAATATTCTTACCTAGGAGACGGTGAAAGACGATTCGCTGAGCATCATTAACAAATTCGATGTTTGAGAACTCATTTAACCTTGAAAGATCGATGATTTCTTCATTTTCTCTTCTCAATGTGTTCAAATGAGAGGTTGAAGAGCTTCCTATGTGTAACACCCCCATCTACCAAGGAGACTTCACAAGACCTTCCATAGCAGATAAGGGCGTTACCATCTCGGTTGCCCGAGGTCAGTAATAATAAAATGTCGATAAAAGAACGTTTGTGTTATGTTACAAGTGATTTACAAACAACAGGCGATATGAAAGATACAACTCAAAACCACTAACAACTATGTGAACTACTACTGTCGTGACTCGTGATGAACTCGTCCCTCTAAGCACCCAGCTATGATCCAAACAACAACCTGCTAACACTGACTGCTCACCATAGTGGATCACGGCAGATAAAACAGAAACAACAACAAAACAAAACCACACAAGGTCAGCAACTGAGGTAACAAATATACAAAAGCAGACACAACACAAGTACAACAACACACACCACATCTCCTCCAACCAACCACACCTCTGACTGCCCAAAGGTCAAGTCCTACAAGTGGGGGACCACAGTCGTTCCCACCTAAGCCCCGCTCATCTATACGAGCGATAAACCCATGTTCCTTAATGTGCACATCCCCTCCCACGGCGAGTTCCACGGAGGGCGAATCAAGGGCGTGAAGCTACTCTCGCAAGTGACTCCACTCAGCCAAGGGTGCACCTCGAGAACCATAGATAAACAACCACAACCAGCTGATTAAATAACAATTATCAATCCAATAGAAGACTAACTGGTCGGACTCACTTGGAGCTTAATTTCGGTTACTTGTCGTTAGGAGCACCTAGACCAAAAAAATATTTATATCTCCACAAAAAACTCTACTAATAGTAAAGAGGTAAGTAAAGGTCAGATCCCAAGGGACGGGTATTGATGTAGGATTTTCGATTGCAAGTAGCGGTGTCTAGGGGTGTCACGATTTGGGTTGAGATAAGAAGATCACTAAACTAAATAGCAATAAAAGTAAACAAGCAAGATGATTAAAAGAGATGTAAACAATTGATTAAAAGCACTAGGGTGTCATGGGTTCATAGGGGATTCATGGGATTTGATCATACAAACATGTTTTCAACTAGATGCAAGCAATTATTGTTGTGATGAGATCGAGTTAGTGTATATCTTACAATCCCTAGGAAGGTTTGGGTCCCGGAGCCGAATCGATTAGATTGTACAACACCTACAAGTCGACTTAATCCTCCCTATCCAACAATATGCATGGTCTAATAAGACTCGAGTTGGTTTATGTCTTACAAGTCTCATTGAAAAGATAGGTGATGGATAAAAAATGCAAGGATACATAGGCTCGCATTTCATCAAACATAACATGTGCATAAGTTGAAATCACAACAAGCAAGCAAATTAATTATGAAAGCATATTAGATTAAGCATGAATCAATCCCCATGTTGGTTTCCCCTAATTCCCCATTAACCCTAGTTAAGGTGATTACTCACTCATTATCAAGTTTATCATGTTAACAAGGTTGTCAATCATATTAACAAAGCAAAACATGATGAATAAATGAAGATGATTAACAATAATTAAAAAGGGATTAAGAGAATTATACCTAATGATTATTCCAGAATAATAAGCACAGAATAAAAGAAGTACTTGATGAATGATTGGAAGGTTGTCAATCTCCCAATAATAACCCAAATAATCTTCAATTACCCAAAATAAAAGATGAACAAAAGAGAAATTAAGGAAATGAGATTTGTATTAAGACTTGATTAGAAGTTGATTACAAGATTAAAGAGAGATTAGAATGATATAAACTACACTAAAGATTGATAAGAAGATGATGTCTATCTAATTAGACTAATACACTACTACAGATACAAGCTATAACAACGAGTAAAAACCGTTGTAAAAACAAAAAGAGGACGTTGTTAAAGCGGCCGTTGTAGAAGGTATTTATAACGGTTTGGTTATTTAATGAAACCGTTGTCTAAAGTATTCACCACGGTTAAAAGCCGTTGTTGTTGGGTGTTCTCCGTTGTGAAAAGTGTTTCAAAAATTTGGAGGGAATAATATAACAACGGTTGTCTTATGTATAACCGTTGTTGTAACTTTCCCTCCAAAATTGTGAAGTCTTTTGACAACGGGTTTATGATACATACCCTTTGTTGCAATTGTTAGTAACAACGGTTCTTAGTTGAAGCAAACCGTTGTTGTAACTTTACCTTCAAAATGTGAAGACTTTTAACAACGGTTCTTCGTTTAAAACCTGTTGTTGAATATTATGCGCGGGTATTTGTGAAAGTCATTCACAACGGTGTTTTTTTTATTAACCGTTGTGAAAGGTATTCACAACGGTTTTTTTTTTTCGTAACCGTTTTATTACTTAACTCTAATGTTTTGAAAAATTAAATTTGTTTCATGCCATTCAAAACCTGCATATATCAAGACACCATATATACAAAGACAAAGATAAATCACAAATTTGGGTTCATCAGAACTCAATAGATTCAATTCAACCACAACAGCAGCATCATATATATATATATAATTACAAGGAGTTGAATTTACATGAACTAATCATTCCCTAACTTCAACAAAAAATTTACTAATAAGTTGATCTAAACTCTGAGTATCATGCATTTGTATATTCTAAGACGTAGTTGCCCCACATGTCTCTTACCTCGTCTATATCTATACTTGAGTCGCTCAATCTGTTGTAGACGGGTTGATTGCATATCTTTGCGGAAAAAACAAAGAGAAGACATTATGGTATATATAGCGAGCAAAGCAAGACAACATTAGCAACATCATGGTATATATAGCAGCAAGCAAGACAACATTAGCTCTAATTTAAAAAAAGTAATAAACACATTATTAAATTACTAACCTTTTCTGGAATAATGAGATATCTTCGCCTAATAATCTCCAACATGAACCGACAAGCGTAGTATCCACATTGTATGCTATCTGGCTGGCGAGGGGCCTATTATTACATAAAAAAAACAGACGAGAGAAGGCTCACATCAGAATCTTGAACTTTAGGTATTGTATTAGTATTAAACACGGATTTTGCACTTAATGTTATTGTATTTGAGAACGTACCCCTGTTATCGTAATAAAATCAGGGCCAACATCAGAATCTTTCGTGGGTTGATCCTGCTCGTTTGCTCTTTTCTTCTCAAAGGCCCTTTTTTTTAAAAATAAAAAAGGAGGCAGAAACTCATTGTTTTAGGGGCAAAAATGAGCTTTTTTCTATAAATAAAAATTGAAACTTAATGTTATTATAAATAAATCAGTATTATAAACTTACATATTAATCAAGCGCTTAAAAGTCTCGCTTGGTTGATGATGTAAAGAGTCCAACCAGAAAACTTTATTCCTTGTCGGCATGATGGCTGCTAGCACCCAATGAGTCCTACATCAAGAGACATCATCATTATTAACAAGTACATATATTAGTTATGAAAATGCAATTGTAGGTGCACAAATTAGGGTTTACTAAGGGCTTAAATGACGATTAAGTCCTTGAGGAATCGCTCCTCTCAGAAAAGATGCGGGTCTCCTTTTAGCCGGTCTTTCAAAAATATGCGCATCTTTCATGGAGCAAGAAGAGGACGTGTGGGCCTGTAACACAATCCGAGCGTCCAAGGGTCGGGACAAGCGGATTCTCAGGTGGCTGGACGAGCGGCCTGTTGGCTTGGACGCTCGGACTCTGGCAGTTTTGGACAGGCGGATTAGAGGTTTTGACGAGTGTCCTGGGGAGCTGCTGGACGGGCGTCCCGATGGTAAAGAGGCTCGGATCTTGTCCCAGCTTCCCTTTTTCTTCTTTTCTTCATCCTTCTTCCAACAATCCTCCGGGATCTTGTCGGAGATGCAAGGATTTCTTCATCATTGCCCATCTACTACATTATGTACAAAGGCCTTCTAGTCTTGTCTTTACTTTGATGCTTGGTCATTGAATTCAATCAATTTAGATCTATTTTGCAATGAAAATGCAAGGTTTGCACTCCTTTCCTACCAAGGAAACAAAACCTTAAAGAATATGCAAAACAAAGGGCTAAAGATAGTAAATGACCCAAATATGCACTAAAAAGCATAGGAACGAGGCTAATTCGGGGACTAAATATGCTCAAATATTGGTCAAATCAAATATCCCCAAACCAAACCTTTGCTCGTCCCGAGTAAAGAGGTGACAAAAACTAGGACCCTTATTTAAACTAACCTACTAACATAGCCTATATGAGACAATTAGCGGGTCTCACTCCGCCCCTTCAACTCACAACAAGACAACCATGAGGTAGGATGCCTTCTTGCAAGGCAATGTGGGTCTTGCAAAATGGCGACACATCCAAGCATTAAAGCGCACAAAACAAGTAATGGATGCATCTACAGAAGAATGGCCGCTTTCCTCATCTAAGTGGCGGAAATTATCTAAAGGGGAAACAATTCAAGGGTACACACTCCTTCATAGAAATGATTTCTTCAAACTACTAAGCCTAGAAGGATACCAATAAATCATCTCCAAGTTGTGTCAAGCTAGGGTACCTTTGTCCTCAATCGTTAAATGCTTTTGTCAAGAGAAGACTCCCTATGGTGTTAGAAACACTGGAGGATCGCGGAATTCCCCTTCTTGCCTAGACAAGAAGAAGGGTCGTCCCCTCTCTACCATGCACAAAAATGGATATGATGGATAAAGGGATCGATAGTATTTGAGTTTCATTTGGGAGTTTGCTTTTGTTGTTGTTTTTCCCCCCAATTTCTTGTGGCATATAACTTTTGAGAACACTTTCTTTTTGCCATTTCTTTTGATGTTTGGCATTTCAAAACTTGACAATTTCAACTTTTGCATTTTTTTGAACATTTTCAAAGTCACCCCATATGTAGGGAGGGTGCTTATTTTTGAAGCATAGGAGTCTATTTTTGCTCCTCTTTTTATTTGATGCAATTTGCAAACTTTTTCAACTTTCATTTCATTTCTTGAACTCAAATTTTTGAATAATTTTTGTGCACATTCCCTTTGATGACAAAATGTGGTAGAATATGGATGATTGGTGGTTGCATGGTTTCAAGGGTTACCTTGGAATAAACGGTAGCCAAGGAGTTATCACACCAAAAGGTACTCTTGACTAGGCCTTAATCTATGGGTCAAAGGATACTAATATGACACATCCTAGGGTGTTTTACAAGTATTCTAACAAGCAAAGTATTAAGAAGAAAGAACATATACTAGGGCTTATATACACTTGTCAAGCTTCCCAAATAGATGATTTCGCAAAAAATTTCTAACATGCCAACTACGTGTCATGATGCAACTAACATTTATATATCCTAATCCATATGCTTCTACCAACTAATATGCCATATAAACTAAATGCAAATCCTAGTTTCACATTGTTCTACCGCATCAATCAAAATAAAGCCACATAGTCATTAACATAAAGAGGAAAAAGGAGATTGGAAAGATCATACCATGCGGTCTTCAATATCCTCATGTCTCGGATGTGGCGTAGTCAATCAATGTGAACAAGGATGAACAAACACAATATATACAAGACTACACTACAAAGGAAATGAACTTGTTTTTGGTTTTTCAAATTTTCAATGGTTTTGGATTTTCGGGAATTTTTGGTTTTTTTTTTTTGAATTTTTGAATAAAAGTCAAGTTAGAATTTCCCATCCCCACACTAGTATGGGCATTGTCCTCAATGGTCAATACGATAGGAAATTATGCAAGTATGATGCATGATTTCTATACTAAATGCAAACTATTCTAAACTACACTACATGATGCATGTGTTTTTGTTATGGTGGAGAGCGTAATTTAAATTAGCTCCCAATGCATATGAATGGACTTCCCCAAACCAAAGTAGACATTATTTCTAATGTCAAGAAATTCGGGGTAGTTCATGCACATGGAATGCAATGCATGAAACTAAAAATTGTCATTTTGGATTTTACAAAATGGGAACAATAAAAATGAACACCTTAATGAAACCAAGGTGTTAGTCCTCCATGTTGCTAGGACTCCTCAAAATGATCAAGAAAATAAATACGAGAGAAGTAGACAAGCCATAGGAGAGGTGTAAGAATGTAGGAGCCTCCAAAAGTTTGCTAATCCTCACCCATTGTATCATCATCATCATCATCTCTTGAGGCATCATCAACCTCCATAGATGTGGAATTATGTCCACTCTCACTTTCACTTGCTTGTTCTTCCTCACTTTCCTCTTCCTCTTCTCCTCCTTCTTGGTCACCACCCTCTTCAACACCCATCTCCTCTCCACCCGGTCTACCACCACTAGGAATGCTAGGAAAGAATACTTCCCTATCCGCCCAACTAGGCAAAGGACAAGATGGATCAAGAAGTCCTTGCCTAGCTAGATGTAAGAGGGGCGGATATTGGGCCTTGTAAGCATCCACTCTATCAGTGTAGGCTTGTTTGTGCATTTCCCTCATGAGTAGTGTCAAGTAATCATTTCCTACTTCGACATCTTTGGGTTTGAACTCATGATACTCAAAGGGGTAAGGTGGGGTAATAATGGAGGAGGAGGGCTCGGCAATTTCGCCCCTTTGTTGTTAAATGATATACTCGGTCTCTTCGGAGAGTGGGAGAAGGTAGTTTGGTCGGTGAACATTCAATCGGCAAATCTTTGAAGGTAAGGTGAAGGATCTAGCTTCATTGGTTAACCACCCATGTTTGTTGTCAAGAGAGTCATGCTTGACCCACTTAAACTTGTGAATCATGGTGTCCATATCAATGAGATGGCCTCCTTTAACCGCCACATAAGTGTTGTCGTTTTTGAAATTCGGGTTAAAGTGCTTGGCCAAATGGGTAACTAGTCTTCCATTGACAGTAAAAGCGGTGCCCTCTTTACCACAATCGACATTAAGCCATCTTTCAACCAAAAGTCTTAGAGCCTTATATGGCTTGGTAAATTCCCTTCCTATGTTCAAGGCCGACTCAAGAAGAACACAATCGAGTTTGGTAAGATGATTAGTGCCATTTTTTTTGCTATCAAAGTATTCCCAATGACCTTATGCCACACTCTAATGCCCGGATGGTGGACTAATAGAGCACGACAATCATGAAAGCGCATGAATTTCTTTCCGGAAATTCCCTCCCAAAGAGGAGCGGGGTCATACTTGTCGGGGATATTTGTATATTTCGGGGTATCCCTAAGGCCTAAAATCTTACTCAATTCGCCATAAGTGATACGTCTATCAACATTTGCAAGACGAAACTCGATATGGGTTCGAGTCTCCACCCTTGTGACTTTCGAGGAACTCAAAAATTCCAAGGTGAGGGAGGGGTATGTCAATTCTTTCATGGTAAACAATTTACCCAATCCCATAGACTCAAAGAAAGTTTTGGTTTGTTCAAGAACACCCAACTTTGTCAAAGCATCTTCACAAATAAATTTAGTAGGCATAATGGTCTTCTTAGCAAAGTGAATGAATTTCTCCCTATGAGAGTCGAAAGTGAAAATTACCTCCGGATAATCGGATAATTGAGCAATAACCGGAGTTGTTGATGTTGTAGCTTCCATAAGGGGATCTTGTTGTTGTTGTTGAACCTCCAACCTTGCATTAGAAACTACCAAAGCCTTTGACAATTGTTTTTCTTGAAGAGCTAGTTGCCTTTTTGAAAGTGTCTTCTTTTGGGGTGCCTTGTTGCCTCCTTTAGTTCTAGCCATTCTTCTTTGCTTGATTACACCAAAGAAAGATTGAAATCTTCAATTTCTAAGGATGCCCAAATCGATTTAAGATGAAAGAATGTTGCTTTGTTTCCTTAAAAATCGATTCAAAAGTTGAAGATTTTGGTGTTTGAATCAATTGTTGTTGCAAATGGAGTGATTAATTTTTATTGTGAGGAAGTTTGGATTTGATTTTGTTGAATTTGGTTGAGGAAATTTGATTTTTGTTGATGGAGAGGATGAGGGTTTTGGGGTTTTTTTTTGGGTTTTGGGTAGTGTTTGAATGTAGAAGAAATGAGAATGAATGAGGGAAGAGGGTTTAAATGACCCGTTATGTTTAAAACAGCAGGGGAAGACGAGCGGACCAGGGGTCGGGACGCTCGAATTCTTCGTGCTTTGTCTCAGGAAAATACGCCACAGGACGAGCGTCTTTCAGCAAGGACGAGCAGATTCTTCAATGTGAGATGAGCGTCTTTCTGGACGGATGCTCGGATTCTGTTACAGGGAGAAATCTTAAAATGTTGCAGCAGAAAGACGAGGGTCTTTGTGGAAAGACGAGCGTCCAGAATCAGACGAGCGGATTCTCAATTGGGACGCTCCGATTCTATGTCAGACTAGATTGTTGAATTCTACAGCTCTGCCAGACGAGCGGATTGTAACTTAGACGCTCGGATTCTCGCAAAACGAGCGGATTATCCAGTTGGCCGCTCGGATTCTTCTTCGACCACACGGATTCAGGTCCATCCGTGGGTACTGCATAACCCGTATCATTTTCATTCTTCAATTCTCGTGTTCTTCATTGTAGGGCACTACAAAGGCATGGATAACCTAGGCAATTGCTATCCCCATACTAAGGTAAAGCACTACACATCAATAAAATCATAAGTCCCTCCCTCACTTCTCTCAAAATGATGAGTATCTTGATCAAGGCATAAAAATATAAATCCAAAAATGACAAAAATGCAATGTAAAAATTAAAATGCAAGTTAGGGAGTTAGGATATTTACAAATGGTGGTTTAGGGAGGACTCCACCAAACTCTCATCCAATGTGAGATGTCAAGGGGGCATGTTCAAGGTGTTGTTGATGTTACTCAACACCTTGAAGAAGTAGTCAAAAGCTTGCTCATTATCATGATAAAGATCCTCAATAGACCTTTGCACTTGTTGTTCTTCTTGATGGTCTTGATTCATAGCATTACCAATATAGGGATTGAATATCCCTTCGAACTCATCGTCCCAAAGACCGCAAACTTCGTCTACTTGATCACCAAAAATTTCTTGAGTTGATAGAGACAACTCTCCTTCTTTCTTGATTTGGCCAATGAGGCCATTCTCTTCATTGTTTGATTTGGGTGAGCTTTTCAAGCTCTCTTTATTGCTATTACCTTGCTCATTGAACGGAGCATCATCAACTTTCTTTTTCCATTGGAATTCCGACTTCTTCCTTTCATCCTTCCGGCTATAGTGATCAACCATAAAGCATGGTTCATGCAATCGGGGAGCTTTCATAGTATTGTCAAGATTGAAAGTTATGGTTTCATCCCCCACTTCTAGGGTAAGCTCTCCATGCTTCACATCTATCACCGCACCCGCGGTGTGCAAGAAACGTCTTCCTAGGATGATCGGAATATCAGAGTCTTCTTCCATGTCAACAATGACAATGTCCACCGGTATGAAGAATTTGTCAATTCTCACGGGAACATCTTCTCATATCCCTAACGGTGTCGTCATTGTTCTATCGGCCATTTGGAGTGTGATGTCGGTACATTTAAGTTCTCCCATCCCTAGCCTTTTACTAACCAAATACGGCATAACACTCACACTTGCTCCTAGATCACACAAAGCTTCCCGGATCTTTGAGTTTCGGAGGTGAACTCCCTTGAAGGATGGCACTACTCACCTTAGTGAAGGCGATAGTCTCAAGCTTCCGGATTGACTTCTTTTTTGTAAGGATGTCCTTCATGTACTTTGCATAGGCCGGCACGTGATTGATTAATTCCGTGAAAGGAATCGAGACTTCTAAATTCTTCACAATTTCCATGAATTTTCCAAGTTGGTCATCAAACTCAGGCTTAGCTTGACGACTTGGGAATGGAAGTCTAATCACAATGGGCTCCTTCTCCTTGGCCTTTTCTTCACTTTTCTTTGAAACTTCTTGATTTGTTGGTTCATCTTCCTTAGAGTTTTACATAACTCCTTCTTTGTCACTAGCTTCCACAACTTCATCCTCAACTTGCTTCTTTGTCCTTTCATATCTTGTACCACTCCTCAAGTGAATGGCACTAACCGTTTCATGTCTTGGGGGATTACTTTGAGGTGGTAATTGCCCCTTTTGTCTTTGAGAGCTTGAAGATTCTAGTTGGGTCATTTGAGTTTCTAACATTTTTGTGTGGGCTAGGATGTTGTTGATGGTGATGTCTTTTGCTTGGCTATCTTTTTGCATTTGAGTGAAAAATTCTTGTTGATTCTTTTGCATTTGGAGGACCGCTTTTTGAACATCAAAACCGTGGTCATTTTGTTGATTGTATGGAGTTTGATTTTGGTAACCTTGGTTTTGGTTATCAAAGGGTCTTTGATTTTGGTTTCTCATGGGAGGTGGGGTGTATGTTGGTTGAGGGTTTTGAACATTTTGGCTTTTGTATGAGAGATTTGGATGGAATTTGGTGTTTTCATTGTAATAGTTGAAATAAGAGGTACCACTCTTGTATGCTTGAAAAACATTCACTTACTCACTTGTTCCCCTACATTCGCTTTGGTCATGTCCCAAAATTCCACAATTCTCACATATCCCATTTGGGATTGATGAAGATGCCACCATGGCATTAACATGTTGCTTTGGTGATTTTGAGGCTTCTTCAAGCTTAGCCATAGCCTTTTCGAACTTCAAGTTCATAGTATCGATATGAGCACTAAGTTGAGCACCCAATTGAGTAATAGAGTCCACTTCATGCTTTCCTCCTCTAGTAGCCTTGCGAGGTCTACTATATTGTGAATTGTGGACCGCCATTTCCTCAATTTTGTTCCAAGTTTGATTGTTGTCAACTTCGGTGAACATACCATTTGATCCCATGTTAAGAATGTTTCTTGAGTCTTCATAAAGACCATTCCAAAATTGTTGAACCAAGAACCACTCGCTAAGTCCATGATGAGGACATGAGCGATAAGTTCCTTTAAATCGCTCCCAAGCTTCATACAAAGATTCTTCGTCCCTTTGCTTAAAACCCGTAATTTGAGCTCTTAGCATGTTAGTCTTTTCCGGAGGGTATAATTTTTTGTAGAAAGCTAGAGTCAACTTCTTCCAAGAGTCAATTCCAAGAGTGGCCTTATCAAGGCTCTTCAACCATTGTTTTGCGGTACCAATTAGAGAAAAAGGAAATAAGACTCATCGAATTTGGTCTTGAGTTACACCGGTTTGTGAAATCGCATCACAATAGTCACAAAAAGTCTCCATGTGAGAGTGAGGGTCTTCACTAGGCATCCCCCCAAATTGACTTCTTCGACTAATTGGATAAATGCGGATTTAGCAATGAAATTTCCGGTTAAGTGTTGTGGTGTGGGAGTTCCATTGGGTAGGTTCTCCTTGGTTGGTACGGAATGTGATAAAAACTTAGGCATTGTGGGTTGATTTTGTGGTTGATTTTGTGTTGAGTTCTCCTCACCTTCTCTTGCAAAAGGGTTGATGAACTCAAGAGAATGAATATCTACAACCTCACCAATTCCCCTCAAGGTGTTTCTAGCAAGTCTTCTATTGGTTGTCAAAGTCCTTTCAATCTCGTGATCAATGGGTAACAAGTTACCTTGTGATCTTCTAGACATGCAAAATATCAAACAACTCAAAAACAATTAGAACAAACCTTGAGGAGTTTTACTTCCCCAAGGCAAAGAAAGACACAACTAATAAAAATCTAAGAAAATCAAATCAAGTTAACACCGTCCCCGGCAACGGCGCCATTTTTGGTCGGACTCACTTGGAGCTTAATTTCGGTTACTTGTCGTTAGGAGCACCTAGACCAAAACAATATTTATATCTCCACAAACAACTCTACTATTAGTAAAGAGGCAAGTAAAGGTCGGATCTCAAGGGACGGGTATTGATGTAGGATTTTCGATTGCAAGTAGCGGTGTCTAGGGGTGTCACGATTTGGGTTGAGATAAGAAGATCACTAAACTAAATAGCAATAAAAGTAAACAAGCAAGATGATTAAAAAGAGATGTAAACAATTGATTAAAAGCACTAGGGTGCAATGGGTTCATAGGGGATTCATGGGATTTTATCATACAAACATGTTTTCAACTAGATGCAAGCAATTATTGTTGTGATGGGATCGAGTTAGTGTATATCTTACAATCCCTAGGAAGGTTTGGGTCCCGGAGCCGAATCGATTAGATTGTACAACACCTACAAGTCGACTTAATCCTCTCTATCCAACAATATGCATGGTCTAATGAGACTCGAGTTGGTTTATGTCTTACAAGTCTCATTGAAAAGATAGGTGATGGGTAAAAATGTAAGGATTCATAGGCTCGCATTTCATCAAACATAACATGTGCATAACTTGAAATCACAACAAGCAAGCAAATTAATAATGAAAGCATATTAGATTAAGCATGAATCAATCCCCATGTTGGTTTCCCCCAATTCCCCATTAACCCTAGTTAAGGTGACTACTCACTCATTATCAAGTTTATCATGTTAACAAGGTTGTCAATCATATTAACAAAGCAAAACATGATGAATAAATGAAGATAATTAACAATAATTAAAAAGGAATTAAGAGAATTATACCTAATGATGATTCCAAAATAATAAGCAAAGAATAAAAGAAGTACCTGATGAATGATTAGAAGGTTGTCAATCTCCCAATAATAACCCAAATAATCTTCAATTACCCAAAATAAAAGATGAACAAAAGAGAAATTAAGGAAATGAGATTTGTATTAAGACTTGATTAGAGGTTGATTACAAGATTAAAGAGACGTTAGAATGATAAACTACACTAAAGATTGATAAGAAGACGATGTTTATCTAATTAGACTAATGGGGTATTTATAGTGGGGATTAGGTGCACAAATTAGGGTTTACTAAGGGCTTAAATGACGATTAAGTCCTTGAGGAATCGCTCCTCTTAGAAAAGATATGGATCTCCTTTTAGCCGGTCTTTCAAAAATATCCGCATCTTTCATGGAGCAAGAAGAGGACGTGTGGGCCTGTAACACAATCCGAGCGTCCAAGGGTCAGGACGAGCGGATTCTCAAGTGGCTGGACGAGCGGCCAGTTGGCTTGGACGCTCGGACTCTGGCAGTTTTGGACGGGCGGATTGGTGGTTTGGACGAGCGTCCTGGGGAGCTGCTGGACGGGCGTCCCGATGGTAAAGAAGCTCGGATCTTGTCCCAGCTTCCCTTTTTCTTCTTTTCTTCTTCCTTCTTCCAACAATCCTCCGGGATCTTGTCGGTGATGCAAGGATTTCTTCATCATTGCCCATCTACTACATTATGTACAAAGGCCTTTTAGTCTTGTCTTTACTTTGATGTTTGGTCATTGAATTCAATCAATTTAGCTCTATTTTGCCATGAAAATGCAAGGTTTGCACTCCTTTCCTACCAAGGAAACAAAACCTCAAAGAATATGCAAAACAAAGGGCTAAAGATAGTAAATGACCCAAATATGCACTAAAAAGCATAGGAACGAGGCTAATTCGCGCACTAAATATGCTCAAATATTGGTCACATCACTAACCAACTACCATAGCCAATCAACAATACTGATACTAAACAACCCAAACAACATCAACAGACTCTCTAGACAATCAACAATACTGAGTAGGCGAACCTACCTTTAGCAAGCCGCAGCGATTCCGCGTCCGATCATAAGATACCCATCAACCATGAAAATCACCTATACAACCACCATAACTATCTATTACTACCTCCATAAATATAACTGAAAATAAGGACGACGATGATGATGACGACGACATACCTATATATAGCAACCCGGCGTCAAGACCGCTACTCGACTTAAGCATCCTCTTTCCAAGGTGTAGACACTCACAAGGACCTCAAGAAGGTGAACCACGTTGAAGGAGAAAGGAGGTTACGGCATCTTGGTTTAGGAAGAAGGTAGGGAAATGATTTGGATTTCATGATTGACGATTTATAAATCCCCGCTACAAACCCGATACTCGATCGAGTAACCAACTTACTCGATCGAGTGACCTCTACTCGATCGAGCTCCAAAGTTACTCGATCGAGTATCCTCACCTAGATCGAGTAACAAGCACACAAAGACTCACATCGTCACAAGCCATCACTCGTAAAGTTTCCTAAGGTCAAGATCGGTGTCTAAGGTCGGTCAACGGGTCCCTAAAAGAATGGGTATTACAGTCTTCTCCCCCTTAAAAAGAACTTCGTCCCCGAAGTTCGACTCATCCTCCCCCGCAACACAATGTCAAGGAACCGAGGTAACCACCACTATTTATCCAACACAGGACAACCCAACCGCTTTGGAATACCATCCCGCTATGCATGTTCATCAACCATCATCATCATCTACCTTGGGACATATTGCACAACACGACTCCCCATCGGTCACCCACTTCCTATTGCATCACCAATTACACATTGCACACAAAGACAACTAACTCGATTATTACTTGCACTCATCTCATGTTATTACTCAAACATACACCAACACAACTTTCAGACTATTCTTTCATCCATTACTTGCCAACAACTAACAGATACAAACACTCAAAAACGACAGTCCTATTACTGATGCATAGCAACACCTCATTCATTCCACTCTATTACTTCAACCACACAACACAATTCTGCTAACAACAACTCTATTACTTGCTACTAACATCCAATTTCAATACAACATAGTGAACGTTGACTTGGAAATAAGATTCAACATCATGCTAGTTTATTCAACAATTGCGAATTAGTACTCAATTATACAATAACCATTAAAAAATTCCCCAAACACCCATTTAATATCCCTCAAAATTGTCATGAAATATTATAAAATTGCTATAATTACATCATTTTCCACGCGACATTACTCTTCCACTCTTAAAAGGAGCTTTGTCCCCGAAGTTCACCAACAAAACAACTTATGCATACACAAGCCAATAATATATTATTCCATATAGACATTACGAACGACCCATACTATGCATTTTGACTCATGTTAACTACGACACTCGCTTGACATTATATACACATGACTCATATATATGAAACTATTGGCAAGGTGAACCACACAATTAGGCATGCTATCATCAACACTCCATCATGGCATCAATTACTTCATTATACAACCATACAAATTATGGAATAAGAACTGTAATCATTGTACACTACGTTACCTGAGACAATTTGATTTAGCATACAAAATTATATAAACCCCCCGAAAATTTTATAAATCATACTAATATGCACAATTATATAACCACCGTTCAGACGAAACAATGATATAAGACATCCACAACAAGAAACATTATAACAAGACACACTAATATGAAGATAGAAATCAATGGTTAAATGAAATAAGCACCAAATAGTGGCACTCGATCGAGCTCGTAAGGCACTCGATTGAGTTGACCTTACTCGATCAAGCTTACCAGGCACTCGATCGAGTATGTCAAGGTCAGAATGCAACCAGAATGTCACCCCTACAGTTACTCGATCGAGTGAGGGGTACTCGATCGAGTAGCCACAGGTCAAAATTCCCTAATTCGTCACATTGTAAGTCCTAGGAAATATAAACAAGAGTCGGGAAGTATTCCCGACACCAACATCCTGCATCAAAAGTCTGAAGAGTATCCAAAATACGGCCTTATGGCAAAAATACACACCAAAGTCTAATAAAAGTGCCAAACAAAACAAGTACTATCAACTACAAGTCCATGCAACAAGATAGAAATAAAAGGAGTATCATCACTCCATAGCCTGCTCATCCATCATCTCATCTCCACCACCGCCTCCAGACGTGCCTGCTCTAACTGTACCCTCCCCAGCGATGCTACCAGCCCCTGAATCGGCTCCCACTCGCCATGGTGCCAAGCAACCGTAGGGGTAACTCATAGGCTTTTCCCAAGTAGACCGCTCCACGCCAAAGGAATGAAAGACCCCACTGTCATCCTCAACACCTCTCCACCACACCGGTTGCGCTGCCTCGGTCCCGATGCCCTAAACATATGCCATCTCACGGAGGTTTCAGAGCGTCAAGGTAGCAGACACTCTCTTCGTGAGCTCACTCACTCTCATCTCAGGGCTGAAGAAGGAAGGGTAGCTGGGAAACTGAAACTGTGGAGGCACATGCCGCTCTGGCTGGGTCTCAGCCATCCTCTCTCTCACCCGTCGCGGTCCTCTCCCCACTCTAGGCTGTCTATCCTCAGGTCTAGCCTGATTCCTCTTCTTCGGCTCAGGCATCACCTCCAAGATATCCGGGTCAATGAGGTAAAACTGCCTATCGGGGACCTCCCTCTCATCATCAGAATCGGCTGCCACCACTGCAGCTAGTAAAGGCTCGGTCACGGGAAGGTGCTCAGGGTCGGGTATCTTCATTCAACTCATCCCCCAAACTCTGTACGCTAACCCATCACCCTCCAAAGTCCTCAACCACTTCGTGTCGAGAAAGTACTCACGGTCCAAGGTAGGCATCGCCGGGGTCAAAGTTGTATAGGCCGAGGAGGCCTCAAAAGTGGTCAACCTCTCCGCCAACCGTGTGGCAATGGCACCACAACTCAAGAATCGGGTGTCAGACGAGGCCATCAAAGCTAAGCTAGCACACACTATGGTCGGAGCACTGAAAGAGACTCTTGGGGCTCGAGTGGGGTTAAGGTACGCCGCAAGCAACATCACCTCATGTAAGTTAAGCTTACTCACATCTTTCCGATCATAAAGTAAACACGTCATAGCACGAAGAAATATCTTCAGAGTGACGTGTTGCACGTCATTGATCAACATGTTGCTAGAGGTGGGGGTGGCTTGCCGGTAAAGCAAGGCATGAGGCTACTGGCTCCACACTCAGTCGGGATGTCCCTAAGGGCTCATTTCTCTGGTCTAGTAAGGCTGAGGTGGGTGGAAAACATGTCCATTATCAGAAAGAAGCTAGTGTTCATGAGACGGAGCTCAACGGTCTTTTCTTTTTTTGGGGGAAATGTAAGTAGTTTTCATTAATCAGAAAAATTATCCCATTACATCAATATGAATGACCCAAACTAGGTAATGAAACTATAAGGCTGGGTACCTCATAGCTTCTTCACCCAATCAAGTACAGACCTAGTAGTACACTTTATATCAAGCATCTGCAAACGAGCTCTAACATCATGCTTCACCTTCTGAACAAGACACACAGGTTTTATTACAATTTTGTCTATCCTACAAGTATTACGATGTTGCCATAAATGATACATGAGACTTGCTAGGATGACCCCAATTATCTTCTTCTTAGTAACAGAATGAATTCTCCATTTGATCCACCATTGAAAACAGTCATGTGCAGGCATCAGTACATTGCACCACAACTGCACCAGCAAATGACATTGTTTACTGAATGCACAGCCAAAAAAGAGGTGACTGTGATCCTCTGCCATAACTCCACAAACTTCACAACAGTTAGTGTCAAGGATCCCCATCCTTACCAAACGATCCTGAGTAAGTAGCCTGTTCTGTGCTACTAACCAGCAGAAAAAAGAATGCTTGGGACAGATCCATTTGTTTAAAATCCAAGGATACCAGGCAACCTTATCAGTGAGAGGTTTTAGAAAGAAATACCCTTTCTGAGCTGTGTAAGGCTCACCTGTGGAGAGTAAATTCTTGAGCTTATTCATGACCTGGCAAATTTTCCTCCAGGCCCAGCTAGCTCCACTATGAGGTTCATAATCCATCTAGTTAGCAGATTTGATATAGACTGCATGCACCCAACGAACCCACAGATGATCAGTCTTTTGTTGCACCCACCAGACATACGTTCCTATAGTGGCAATGTTCCAAGTATGAAGGTCCCTGAAACCAAGACCCCCCTGCTTCTTAGGTCTACAAATCTTCTCCCAAGCAACCAGGACAGGGTTCTCCTTGGGATCCTTACCATACCATAGATACTGCCTACATATCTTTTCAATTGCATCAATGACAGTCTTAGGCAAGATAAATATGCGAGCCCAATAACAGTGCAAGGTGCTAAGGACAGACTGGATCAGCACAACTCTTCCAGCATAAGAAAGTTTTCTAGACCCCAGGGCTCTAATTTTAGCAACCACATTCTCAATCAGACAGTTGCAGTCCATTATAGACAGACGTTTAAGGGAAACATTAACACCTAAATATCTGAATGGGACTGCACTTCTCTTCATTCCAGTAACCTGCTCAATCTCCTGGACTAGACTAGCAGGAAATCCATTAGTATAGAAGTTGGACTTACCACTATTCATCACCAACCCAGTAGCCTTAGAGAAATAGTTGAAGGCTTTAAGCAAAAGATCAATAGAAGCTCTCTCACCCTTGCAAAACATGATAAGATCATCAGCAAAGCAAAAGTGAGTAAGATTAATCCTCTTACATAAAGGGTGATGCCTGAACTTTTTATGTTTTTGAACAATCATCAGGATTCTACTAAGATAATCCAAGCAAAGAGTGAATAAAAGGGGGGAGAGAGGATCCCCCTGTTTTAATCCCCTTTGACCTTTAAAGAACCCAAAGGTTTCCCCATTGAGGGAAAGAGAATAAGAAGGGGTAGTAACACATTGCATCATTAGCTCAGTGAATTTCTTAGGAAAGCCAGTAGCCTCAAGCATCTCAGAAACAAAGGACCATTCAATGGAGTCATAGGCTTTTTGAAGGTCAAGTTTCAGTAAAACTCTGGGAGAGCAGCTTTTCCTGTTATACAGTTTAATAAGATCCTGGCAAATCAGTATGTTGCCAACAATGTCTCTTCCCTTGATAAATGCCCCCTGAGAAGGACTAATAATATCAGGAAGAATACGGCTCAGTCTAGCACAAATCACCTTAGACAAACACTTATAAATAGTGTTGCAACACGCAATAGGTGTGAATTGCAACACAGTTTCAGGCATCTCAATCTTTGGAATCAAAGTGACCATAGTGTTATTAATTTGCTTCAATAAATTCCCAGTTTCATAAGCATTCTTGATAGCATTGATCACTTCACCACCCACAATAGGCCAATTGTCCTTAAAAAATTGGCTACTGTAGCCATCAGGCCCAGAAGCTTTGTTCCCTGGAATGTCAAACATAGTAGCCCTGACCTCCTCTCCAGTAACCTCAGCATTCAGAATATCACAATGCTCTTAAGTAAGACAAGCACCCTGTTGTACAATCTTTTTATTAACTGGTTTGATAGGAGTAGAGGTCCCCAACAGGTTCAGGTAATATTCCTCAAAAGCCTGTTGTATATCCTTGGGGTCAGAACAAAGGCTTCCCCTCATGTCCCTGACCTGAAACACCCTATTCATTGCCCTTCTCTTCTTGATTGCAGCATGAAAAAAAGCAGTATTCTCATCCCCAAACTGCATCTAGTCACATTTAGCCTTTTGTTTCAAGAACTGATCCCTAGCTTTTATCATATCAGTCAAATCCTGAGCACAAGCTCTCTCATTCTCAATCCACTCCTTGTTCAAGGGATCAGACACAAGGAGGGACTGGAAATGCTTTAGGGACAGTTCAGTCAATTTGGTTAAGTTCTATATATCCTCAAAATTTTCCTTACTAAGGTGCAGCAAACCTTTCTTCAATCCCTTTAACTTACTAACAATTCTGAACATGGGTGTGCCCTGCACATCCCTACTCCAACCATCAATCACCCCCTCCTTATAATCCTTGGCCATAGACCACATATTATAGTATTTGAATGAGCTTCCCTTCCTTTGCCTCTCTTCCTCAAAGTGAACCAGACCAGGACAGTGGTCAAAAAGTCCCTCAGGGAGAAAACGGACAAAACTATCAGGGAACTATTCAAGCCACTCCTCATTGATGAACACCCTATCAATTCTACTATAAATCACATAATCAGTCCCTTGTTTGTTATTCCATGTGTAAAAAGCCCCTCTAGCCTTCATATCAGTCAACTGACAGTCCCTTATAGCATCAGCCATAGGTCTTATTTCAGCATTTGTGATCTCAGCACCCCCAATCCTCTCATTTCTCTCCATGATGGCATTGAAATCACCACACAAGAGCCAAGGAGCATTAAGCTGCAGATGATAAGATCTAATACTTTGCCACAGAGGTTCTCTGTCACCCAGTGAATTTAGGCCATAAACCACTGTATAATAAAATTCCTTCCTCCTAGCTTTATCAAACACTTTTGTGTGAATACATTGAATAGTGACATCCAAAATATCCACCTCAAACAAAACAGGGTCCCAAATGATCCAAATCCGACCTCCGGGATGAAGATTAGAATTAGTACATATAGCCAAGTTAGAGCAAATGTTATTAGTAACTTTATTCCAATTCCTACTTTTTATTTTTGTTTCTAAAATGCCAAACAAGCCAACTTTATTCATAGCTAAGAATCTTTTTATTTCATTTTGCTTGCTTGGATTATTCATACCCCTAATGTTCCAAGTACCACAGCTACCCATGATCAGCTATAGCAGAACTTGAACCCCCTTTTTCAAACAACTTGCTATCCAACAACCCCCTTCCAGTCTTCTACAATGAATGAGACAGAGAGTCCATGAAGGAAAGCCCTCCTGGAGTAAACTTCCTTTGTTCTCCATTATCCTGCCTCATCAATTTTGTGATTATCCTCCTAGGAAATGTATTCTCAACAGTAGGAGTTTTTGGAACCATAACAGGAGTGACAACCAGATTCCTGGGAGTCTGCATCACAGTCTGATTCTGCACCACAGGCTGTTGTACTGGACCCTGCACAGGCTTCCTCACTGGTGGATTATGCTTAGCAGGCTCCTTTTGTTTAGGATCACTGTTCCTAGGTTTCCAGACTTTCTTAATAGCAGGTTTGTCCACTCCCTTCCTACATTTATCAACCTTATGCCCCACCCCTTTACAGGCAGTGCAGGACACAGGTAACCAGTCATATTCAATTTTAACAGACTGACTCCTACCATTCTCATCTAAGAAATCCACTACAGAAGGAAAATTTTGAGCGACATCAACTTCAACCATAACACGAGCAAAGCCAAGGTACTGTTTATGAAGAGTAGGGTCATCACACTTTATGAATTTCCCAACTCCACCACTCAGCTTCCTAAGACTCTCACCTCCCCAATATTTGACATCTAGACCAAAAAATGTCATCCAAATAGGGACCCTAGTAACTTAATGGTTCACTAGTTCCGTATCCGGTGTCCACTCTTTAATAATAACAGGTTTATTATCAAAAATAAGGTGACCATTACTGAGAACAAATTGTTGTTGAGCTTTAGTCTTAAACCTTACTAAAAACAAACCATTGGGAAGGAACGCAACCTTATCAAAGCCATTCGCTTGCCATACTCTCTTGACAAACCCCAAGAGCACAGAACTCGGAGGATTCACCCCTAAAATATAACAAACAACAGAGGTCGACCAAAAATTGATCTCACCAGCAACATCTTCCTTGGTGATCTGAATCAGTGGAGGCCTCTGAGTAGTTGATATCGAATGCTCCTTTTCAGATGGTTCATTGTGCTCCTCCTCTTCAACAATAAGCTCCAAATCAGACTCAAATTCCGAGATGAAAAATTCAGCTGCGTTTTACCTTTATTAGAACGTTGTAATCTTAGATCATCATGTTTTTGTGATTTTGGTGTAGAATTATTCTTAGATTTGGACGAATTATTAGATGAATTTTGAGGATTTTTAGATAGCTTCTTCCTTCGAGCCATTGCTTGCGTAAAAAGTAAGCTAGATTTTTAGAGGTTTTTATCTCTCTAAAACTTTCTCTCTCATTCTATCTCTCCTCCTCGGCGGTCTTTTCTACCGCATCATAACGGAAGGAACTCATGAACTCCAAGGTCAGAAAAGCATAGGAGTGTTTCATAAGACGATACAGCCTGGTCATGATACCCAAAGTCTCAAAGATGTGTCTCACATCAGTCTCAACCCCTAGGTCAGTCTAGATGGTAGTATCAATGCAGCGGGTGGGTTTCAAATGAGGTCTCTGTAAAGCAACGAAAACATCTCTTTGCTTAAAATCAGCAAAGACAACAGAAGGGTAATCTGGCACCGGTGGGACCATTGGTCCCCCACTCCCCTTACCTATCTCAGGCTCAGAAGCCCTCCCCCTCTTACTTTGACGGGTTCCAACAGTTAGTCTCGGCATCTGTTTTCAACACATATTTTAGAGATACAAACAAACACTTACTTGAAAACATACAAACTTTCATGTATAGACATGGAAAAAGAGCTACCATGTACACACTTTCACCAAACAATCCAAAATTTCAAGTATACAACTCTCAAATTCTCATCACACGGTCTTACAGCTATAACAATTTTGAAAGATTTAACCTCAATTAATACATAAACTTAACATTTTAAGGCATTAAACTTCCAAAATAGGTTTTAAAATAAGTAATCATCAAAAGATTTGGCGCGATTTTCAGCTTGGGGCACTTTTAAGACAGAGTTTTAAGGCAAAATTTTGAGCAAAATTCATCAAAATCAACACTAAACATGATACCCATAACATACATTACTTAACTTTCCCCCTTTCATATGCAAAAGACAACCAAAAATCAATTTGAATCCCCAAACCCTAGAAAATTCGGTACATACAAACCCACAAATTAATTCGATTTTTCTACTTCTAGCATCAATACTCAATAAATTAAAGCAAATAGATCATGTTACAACAACTACTAGCAAGATTTCATGTACATAAATCGAATTTTCAGAAAAATTCCAACAACCTGCATGTTTATAATCAATTAAAAACATAGGAAAGGATGAACATTCTTACCTTTAATGATTAGCAAGCAAAAGGATGAATTAAACAAGAAGAACACCAAGATTCCAAGCACTAAATCACAAGTTTTGAGAACAAGTAGAGAGATATAAAGGATTTAGGATTTAGGGTTTAGGTATGAAAAGAAATAAGAAGAAAAGAAGATAGAAAATGGTATAAGAATCCCATCTTTTACCCGTGTACTGTTCACTTACTCGATCGAGTAAGTAAGGCACTCGATCGAGTGGCCTCTACTCGATCGAGTTGGAGCTACTCGATCGAGTTTCCGCTGGTAGTTTAAGCTATTTCGATCTTATAACTCCTCAACTAGATCGAATGAGGTCTACTCGATGGGGTAGGCACACGTACTCGGTCGAGCAAGATTAAGAACAAGGTCAAAAGTTACGAGTTTAGTCGATGATTCCTGCAAAACAAGAACTCGTGTCGATTCCAAAAGGTATTTGGAAATCGTCACTGATTATTATATTCATTCACGACACCTTATTACTACGCAAATGTAACTCAACTATTTCATCCAAACATGACACATATTACTTCATTCTTTATCAAACACTACTCAAAACCGTTTACCATACCATTAACTTATTCATGCATATACTCAACACATTATCTCACTTCTAATCATGCTTTTGCAAATGCAACGATTCAACTTATACTCACACTATTCTGAGCATTCATCTAACAATAAACCATCATATGTCACAACAATTTATCAGTAAATCATTCGACTTAAATATGCCATAACACAAAAGTACTTAACAATACATCCATCATAATTTCCAATCACTACTTGACAAACATTGCAACTAGTTCAAAACTTACTACTTACTATCATCACCACATGCAAGATTCACAATTTCTTTATAAACTAATACGCATAGAAAGACTTAGAATGCATCATTACCACCACATCACCCAACATTGTCATACATTATTGACACTTCGGCATTTCTACCACATTCACCCACACTTCTACTCAACCATAACCCTACACAGTTCATCATCACAATTACATATACTAAACATTAACAGAGACTCTATCACAGTTATTTCTAACTTATTTTTTTTTTGGTAAAATGTGAGTAATATATATATAAAAAAGAAATAGGATTTACATGTAATGCAAACCCCTAGTTACATAAGGTGTTTATGACGTAGCCAATTTACATCATTAGCATTCACAATCTCCTTCTCTCGTCCCCTAATTCTGTTTCTCACGCCTTCTATAATCTGCAAAGCAGTCTGGTTTGGGTGCACAAGGACTGCATCAATTCTGTACTTGTTCCTTTGATACCAGATTGAGTGAATTGCCCCCATAAAGAGTGCAATATGGACCCCTCTCTGGACATTAGTACCTCCTCTACTAGACCACCAATCTAGATCAATCACCAAAGGGAAGCTGCACCCTGTATTCTGCTGTAGAGACATCAACACTCTCCTACTGTACTGGCAGGCAAAAAAGAGATGAGTTAAGGATTCATTTGCCTGTCCATAGAGCAGGCAACTAGCATCAACATCCATCCCATAGCTAATCAGTTTGTCCAAAGTGTTTAGAGCCTCATGAGCCACTAACCATCCTATGAACTGGTGCTTGGCAATACCCATTTATTCCAGACCACCTTACTCCAGCAAATAGAAGGTCTAGTATTCCTAAGCCACTCATAACAACCACTAGGTGTGTACCCAGTTGATTGTACCACCCATACCCCATCCACAAACCCATGTGCAATTTCCTGCTTAACCTTACAGATCCTTCTCCAAACCCAGCTGGAGTTAGTTGAAGGAGTGTACTCAAACCATTCTCTCCCTCTGATATGGTTCCATTGGACCCACTACACCCAAATAGAGTCCCTTTTCTCAGCAATCCAGTTCACCAACCGACCTACCATTGCTTTATTCCAGACTTCTTGATTCTTCAGGCCTAAGCCTCCTTCTTCTTTTAGCATGCTTATTTCTAACTTATTCATTCTACACACTAGGCACATAATTCCCGACTCGATATTCCCATAACCGGTGACTGGCTTAAGCACAATGGGGTCGTGATTTTGAAATGAGGGCGCCTACTCACCAAAAATCAAGCATCAGCTGGGGCTCCCACCAAACATACACCAGGTTTATTTTATTAGAATTACTACGTTCATTAGGCTCATTTGTTACAGGTTCCAAAATCATCGCTCTGATACCAGTTTGTAACACCCCCATCTACCAAGGAGACTTCACAAGACCTTCCCTAGCAGATAAGGACGTTACCATCTCGGTTGCCCGAGGTCAGTAATAATCAAATGTCGATAAAAGAACGTTTGTGTTATGTTACAAGTGATTTACAAACAACATGCGATATGAAAGATATAACTCAAAACCACTATCAACTATGTGAACTGCTTCTGTCGTGACTCGTGATGGACTCGTCCCTCCAAGCACCCAGCTATGATCCAAACAATAACCTGCTAAGACTGAGTGCTCACCATAGTGGATCACGTCAGACATAACATAAACAATAACAGAACAAAACCACACAAGGTCAGCAACTGAGGTAACAAATATACAAAAGCAGACATAACACAAGTACAACAACGCACACACCACATCTTCTCCAACCAACCACTCATCTATCCGAGCGTTAAACCCATGTTCCTTAATGTGCACATCCCCTCCCGTGGCGGGTTCCACGAAACGCGAATCAAGGGCGTGAAGCCACTCCCGCAAGTGACTCCACTCAGCCGAGGGCACACCTCGAGAACCATAGACAAATAACCACAACCAGCTGATTAAACAAAAATTATCAATCCAACACAAGACTAACCAACTATCATAGCCAATCAACAATACTGATAATAAACCAACCAAACAACATCAACAGACTCTCTAGACAATCAAAAGTTCTGAGTAGGCGAACCTACCTTTAGCAAACCGCGGCGATTCCGCGTCCGATCACAAGATACCCATCAACCATGAAAATCACCTATACAACCACCACAACTATCTATTACTACCTCTATAAATATAACTGAAAACAAGGACGACGTTGATGATGACGACGACATACCTATACAAAGCAACCCGGCGTCAAGACCGTTACTCGACTCAAGCATCCCCTTCCCAAGGTGTAGACACTCACAAGGACCTCAAGAAGGTGAACCACGGTGAAGGAGAAAGGAGGTGACGGCATCTAGGTTTAGGAAGAAGGTAGGGAAATGAATTGGGATTTTCTATTGACGATTTATAAATCCCCGCTGCAACCCGATACTCGATCGAGTAACAACTTACTTGATCGAGTGACCTCTACTCGATCGAGCTCCCAAGCTACTCGATCGAGTAGCCTCAGCTAGATCGAGTAACAAGCACACAAAGACTCACATCGTCACAAGCCATCACTCGTAAAGTTTCCTAAGGTCAAGATCGGTGTCTAAGGTCGGTCAACGGGTCCCTAAAAGAACGGGTATTACACTATGACCCTTGTTCTTCTTCTTTCTCTTGGTAAGAATCCCCTTGTTCTTATCTTGAAATTAGATCAAGAGTTTTTGCTTGTCTAATATGGGAGGTTAATCTTTATAATTTAGATCCTTTCAAACCCTAGGTTTGGGGTATTTTTATTTTGAAGATGCAATTGGGTGTTTTTGGTGTATTTTTGAGTATTTGGGAGAGGATTCAATGTTTTATTGAGGAGAGATGGATGATGTGTCTTAATGTGTGTGGTTAAGAGAAGGGTATGTTTGTCGAAAATAGAAGAGTAGCACGGGAGGGAGACGCGCAGATTAGAGTCGGCTCGAGCGTCTTCTGTTCTGTAGAAAAATTATACGAGCAGAGAGGGACGCGTGGATTGCAGTCGGGACGCGCGGATTTTATTACAGGATTTTAGGAAATGGCAAAGCAGTCCTGTGACACGCGGATTAAGCTCAGCTCGAGCGGATTTTTGCTGAGACGCTCGTCTCCCCTCTGGGGCGTGCAGATTTGCTTACAGGACTTTCTCCCACTAATTGAAGCCTTCCAGCCCCCACGTCCCGACGGTAGGACGCGCGGATCTTGTCTGGAGACGCTCGGATTGCTCTTAGCTCCCACGAGCTCAGGTCTGCTCGTGTGGATTCCTCCTTTTTGCTCTTCTTTCTTCTTATTTCGTTAATTGACAAGGGTGCTTCCCCACACTTGAATCGTCATATCCTTCACTTGTCAAATAAGATTAGTAGCACTCCCTCACCAACTCTCAT
This sequence comes from Silene latifolia, assembly GCF_048544455.1. Lineage (NCBI taxonomy): Eukaryota > Viridiplantae > Streptophyta > Magnoliopsida > Caryophyllales > Caryophyllaceae > Silene > Silene latifolia. The sequence continues at coordinate 58,031,693 of NC_133536.1, forward strand.
GCCAAAATCATGCTTATGAGGAAGTAAAGTGCAAATGTAATGAAGTTAAAATATAAGTAAGAAGGGTTAGTATATTTACAAGTGGTGGTTTAGGGAGGACTCCACCAAACTCTCTCATTTGATGGTTTCGTCATGGTGAGAGAGGTTTGAGGCGGATGACCTCTACTTCTCCTATGAATGCTCCTTCATAATAAGGTTTCGATCTTTAACCGTTGACCTTGAAATTGTTTCTATCCTCCGACTTTATCTCAAAATCTCCATACTTTCCCACTTCGGTGATCACATAGGGACCCATCCACCTTGAGTTTAACTTCCGGGGAAAAAGTCGATATCAAGAGTTAAATAGAAGGACTTTGTATCCTTTGTGAAAAGCTTTTGCTTAATCCTCTTGTCATGAAGCAATTTGGTTTTTTCTTTGTAGATCTTTGCATTCTCGTAAGAGTGTAGTCAGAATTCCTCCAACTCTTGAATTTGCAAGATCCTCTTCTCTCCACTTAGTTTAAGATCAAGGTTGAGAGCTTTGATTGCCCAAAAGGCTTTGTACTCCAACTCAATTGGCAAATGGCATGCCTTTCCATAGACTAGCTTGTAAAGGGAGGCTCCTATGGGAGTCTTATAGGCCGTCCTATAACCCCAAAGAATGTCATAAAGCTTCATGCTCCAATCCTTATGAGTTTTTTTAACAACCTTCTTAAGAATTTGCTTAATCTCTCTATTCGAAACTGCAACTTGACCACTTGTTTGAGGATGGTATCCCAAGTCGGTTCTATGTTGAACACCATATTTCGTCAAAAGAGATGTGAGCTTCTTTTCATAGAAGTGTGTCCCTCCATCACTAATAATTGCTCTAGGGACTCCAAATCTTGGAAAGATTACCTTCATGAAAAGCTTAGTAACCGTTTTTGCGTCATCGGTTGGGGTAGCGATTGCTTCTACTAATTTCGATACATAATCAACGGCCACAAGAAAATACTTGTTTCCTTGAGAGTATACGAATGGTCCTTGGTAGTCAATTCCCCATACATCAATGAAGAGTCTATCGATCCGAAATAGTTAAGAGGGGGGGAGTGAATTGAGGATTTAAAACTTTGAAAACTTTTTCAATTGTATGAAAGTAATTAATTATTTAAAGTTTATTGATTAAACTTTAACTAATCAACTAATGATCAAGTATGAAAAAAGTAAACAAAGAACAAAAGAGAAGGAGACACACGGTTTTTGAAGTGGTTCAGTTTCACAAATCGAAACCTACATCCACTATTCTCGATTAATAAATTTAGTACCTTTCTACGGATTACAAATTTACTAACCCAACTCATACAACTAACTCTAGCTGTAACTCAATGAGTACCGTTAAATACTCGAGTGACTAACTTACGCTAATAAGAAAGCACTAATGATTCTTGCAAAAGTCCATGTTAATGAACAAGTAAGAAATCTATTGAGTACCATTATATTATAACGATAACTTGACAAATGAACATACGAGTTTAAAACACACGACCTTTTGAAAATAGCAAATCGGTTTTCTTCGTTGAAATACACGGTTTTGCTCTTTGAAAATAAAATCAATTTTATGTTAAGGTCACTAATCTAAATGTTGCAAAAGCAAAGTATTTATAGGAAGGAAGGAAGCTAGGCTAATCGGTTTTCACGAAACCCTAATAGCCGAAATAAGAGATATGTAAACAAATCATATCTTCTATTATTTCTTTCCTTAAAGCCTAAAAGATAATAAAGAATATTCCAAAAGATAGAATACAATTTATTCTATTATTATCTTTTCCATAAATTCTAAGATATGATAAGATTTTTTATAACAAGAATATCTTTATCATAAACAACCATATCAAGTAAGATATAAAAGATATGTAGAGATATATAAAATCTTTACAAAATATATCTTAGGTCACACGAGATATCACGGCTCATATGCCTCGTGACTCGTGTAAATCCTAGCTCAATATTAGGTTAGAATTTAGGTTTTAGGAGTAGCTATATTAAAACCCTAATTAGTAGCATGGTCCAACTCATAAGTTGACCCAAAACGACTACTGACCAACGTTCAACATAAAACCGAACTCCGCACTAAACCGGGCTTTATTTAATAAATACTTTTACTAAAACATTTAAAATAAACTTAAAAATTTTCAAAACAATTTTGAAACAATTCAAGTCGTGTAAAATAAACTTAGCATCTCAATGTTATAGTAGAAGAGCTATAACATTGAAATCTTTTACTAGTAATGTTATAGCTGCAAAGCTATAACTTTAACAATACAAGAAATTCACTCTTAATTATCATTACGAGATAATCACCTATACTATTCTAATTATCATAGGAGATCTTCGAGCATAGGCTACTTCTCATCCAAGCTTGATTAATCTTTAGACGAACTTCGTCTTCTCATAATACGTGAATGAATCTTCAGATAATTTTGATCTTCAATTGAGGCTTGATCACCATATACTTCCATCACAATTCTCCTTTATTGCTTGTAATAAATAAGTCTAATCTAAAAGACTTCAACAATCGATTACGCGCAACGAGTATATAAATTATAAAGCACCTTGACGTCATCAAAACATATACATATATACTATATGGTTCAACAAATTCCCCCTTTTTGATGATGGCAAGTCTCCTACAATTGTGACTAAGTATAAAGTCCCCCCTCAATATAAAACCGTCATCTTAATAATAAAGATCAACGCAAGATCAAGACGATTAACATAAAATCAAAACTTAAGGACTTTAAGAGACAATTGGTCTTGACAAGGAGCAAGCTTAGGTAAATGCTTACCATAGACGTTCTTTCCCCCTCTTGACATCATCGAAAAGTTAAGGACAAATATAAAATGACTAGAATAATATAAGACGAGACAAGAGATAAAAACGATATAAAGAGCAAATAAACCACACATAAACATAAGCATCTAGAAATCTAATTATCATACAAACTTAAGGAAAACATGTTTAATGCCAATGGGCCGAATAAACAACATGTTTAGAGAAGTACTTGGGCCATAATCCACAAGTACATGCCAAAATGGGCCGAATAAAGTTTGCAAAATACACCACTAAGATAATAAAAAGATACTAGAAATAGGAAGAGCTAAATGAGGCAAGGCGAGGTAAGATCATATGTTACGGGTTTTGTACGGGTTCACATAGTCGGGACGAGTGCGATGTTCCAAGGCATCAAGACGGTCAAACGAACTCCTCACAAGATTAGCGAGACTTTGAAGACTTCGCTCAAAATTAAGAACCTTTAAGGACAACGCCTTGGTAGCCTCCAAAGTAAGCGATTGATCGTTCGCCATAGCCTTCCCATGCATCACCAATGCACCTCCATGTGGGAACACTTCCCCACGGATGGCCTTCAACTCCCTCTTAAACCCGACAACCTCTTATCCACCTCATCCATCCAAGCATAAACCCGAGTAGAATCCAAACCCGACTCCAAAGACCAAGATGGTCCAACTTGCGATTAAACCGTAGCGAAAGTAGTGGATTGTTCCTCGAATTTTTCCATTAAAGTGCTCATAAAACTTTCCATCTTAGCACCCATAGCTCCCAAACCCGTCTCATTAACAACTTTTCCAACATCTTTTAAGAGCACCAATTCGGTTCCATCAAACCCGAGACCCATGAGCTTAATCAACCGGTCACACATACAATTTTTAGCACTAACTCTGTAACTAGCCCGTCCCACAACTTGTTTGACCTCTAACAACCGAGACACCCACATCCCATATGGAATATCGATTGTTTTGCAAATTTTTTTTTTCGTAACCAAGAGACTTGTTTGGACAATACGGTTTAGCACAAGACTCACTAAGTTGACCTTTTGACCTTCCAACCACGAATAAACAATTATCGCCTCATAACTTGACACCTTGTCCCTTCCTCCCCTTCTCGGCACAATTGTAATCCAAAGAAAATTGAGAAAGAACTTAATTTTGGCAGAGAGAGGACGGACAACAATGTTACCACCATCCGACCCGACTTCCTCAAAATATTGCATAATTGCCAATTCCTTTTCACCAACAACATTTGACCACTCAAGACTCGGATTTAAATTAATTCCGTCATTAGGAACCGAAAAAGCAGAGCAAAAATCCGAAACAAAGACCGTCACATCTACACCATTGACAGTCACATGCAACACTCCCTTCTTAATTTTCACACTAGCGAAAAATTGAACAACCTCCACAGGATAAATTGGACCCGAAAATTGACTAACATGACTCCATTCCTGAAAATCAAGAAAATAAATGAAAAACTTAAGAGCCAGAATAGTAGTCAACCAAGACTTAGGATAATACCTTCCACCATGGATTGAGTAAGGCAAGACACGAGAAACAAGAATACTTTCATCATGTGTTAACCGGACTTGGTTCAAGCCTTCTCTTGTTGCGTTTTTCGAGACATCTCGGAGTAGAGTCCTCGAAACACTATTCCTAATAATAACTTCGGGTTCATCAACATCATTCCCCTCATCAATAACAACTTTGTTCTTTCCCTTAAAAAGACGGCACCTTTTTCCCTCGGACATCGCATCATCTCGACCGTGAAACAGGGGAGAGGATGATTGTGGGTGTGGTGAAGGAAAAGTAGGAAAATTAGAATTAGTAGAAGGTTGTGGTGATGGAGGATTGTTGTAGTTTCGGTGGTGTTGATGTCGGGTTGAAGAACGAGTTTTTGCATGGTGAGTATTCATGGTGATGGTGATGGTTGAGTGTGATAATGATGAAGATGGTAAAAGATTTTGAGGAGATTTTTAAAAAAGAGAAAAAGTGAGCAAGTGGGTGTAGGTTACACGGCAACAAGGGGAGTAATTATAGTAGTCTAGGTCTAGGTCTTAGGCGAGTGGCATAAGTGTTTTGGTAAGTATCAAATCATGGTAAGTGATAAATTATGGTAAGTAGGATAAATTGAATTAGGAATAGGAGATGTGAGGTGTGTGATTTTGTGGAGCAATTTAGGAGAAATTTTTGTACAATTTGGAAATTAAAAGATATGGTGTATCTTAACTTATTTTGTAAAAAGATAAAGTTTGTATGCTAAGAAAATTCTAAAATACAAATTGAATACATATGATAAATATTTTCTTATAAACGAAATTATTCATGCAACGTAATATACGGACATAGTCATATAATTTTAATCTTAACTAGTCACTCATTAGAAAATTAAACACATACAGAAGCTTAGGTACCACTGATTAAACCAATTTCCAACCGTAAAGTCTCAAATCGTTCTCTAGCTAATGATTTTGTCAATATGTCTGCCCATTGTTTTTCAGTACTACAAAATTCAAGTTTTATATTCCCCTTCTCAACATGGTATCGAATAAAATGGTGTCTTATTTCAATATGCTTTGTGCGTTAATGTTGTCCGGGATTTTTAGAAATAATTATCGCACTGGTATTATCACATAAAATAGGAATGCATCCTACGTCAACACCATAATCACGTAATTATTGCTTAAGCCATAATAATTGAGTACATACCAGTCCTGCAGTGATATATTCGGCTTCAGCAGTTGAGAGGGCAACCGAATTTTACTTCTTTGAACCCCACGTAATAATGCACGGTCCAACGAAAGTGGCAACACCTGACGTGCTTTTCCTGTCTAGCGAACATCCTGCATAGTCGGCATCCGAATATCCGACCAGATCGAAATTGCATTCCATAGGATACCATAAATAGAGCTTAGCCGTACCAATAAGATATCGTAAAATTCTTTTTACGGCTGACATATGCGACTCTTTTGGAGATGATTGATATCTCGCACAAACGCATACGCTAAACATGATATCCGGTCGACTTGCAGTTAAATATAGCAATGATCCTATCATCCCACGGTAAGTTGTTTCATCAACCGGTTTACCGTCTTCATCTAATGTCAACTTTTTATCTGCAACCATCGGAGTAGGCATAGCATGAGAATTTTTCATACCAAACTTACGAATCAATTCCTTGATATATTTTTGTTGATGGATCTTAATGCCTTCATTAGTTTGTTGAATTTGCAGACCTACGAAGAATTTCAATTCTCCCATCATACTCATTTGAACTCGGAAGTCATCAACTCAGAAAAATACTTGCACAAGCCTCGGTTGGTCGATCCGAAGATAATATCATCAACGTAGATTTGGACAACTAAAAGTTCAGAACCCTCGGATTTCAGAAATAGTGTTTTATCAACAGATCCTCTACTGAATCCACTGTCAAGTAGAAACTTGGATAATCTGTCATACCATGCCCCTGGTGCTTGCTTCAATCCATATAGGGCTTTATCCAACTTGAAGACGTGATCTTCAAATTTGATATTCTTAAATCCGGGGGGTTGTTCTACGAAGACTTCTTCCTGTAGATACCCATTTAGAAATGCTGTCTTGACATCCATCTGGAAGAGCTTTATCCCTTTATGAGCTGCGAATGCTATTAGAAGTCTAATAGCTTTAAGACGGGCAACGGGTGCGAAAGTCTTGTCGTAATCTATTCCTTCTTGTTAATTATAACCTTGAACCACCAATCCTGCTTTGTTTCTGATAATGATTCCGGCATCATCTAGTTTGTTCCTAAAAACCCACCTTGTGCCAATGACAGATCGATCCTTTGGTCTAGGAACTAAGTGCCAAACCTTATTTCGTTCGAACTGTTGAAGTTCTTATTGCATGGCTATAATCCAATCTGATTCTGCAAGAGCTTCATTGATGTTTGTTGGTTCGATCATGGATAGGAAAGAGTAGAATGAGCAGAAGTTATTTAGGGATCGTCTTGTTTGAACACCCTTCTTAATATTTCCAAGAATATTGTCCATTGGGTGTGAGCTCTTGTATTTCCATTTGGTTAAGGTACTTGGTTCTTCATCATTATTTGAGCTTGACCCAACTTCATTTGGCTCAGAATTGGAGGAAGTTCCCCCTGAATCCAATCCAGGTGTTGTATTAGAGCCGTTTATAACTTTGGACTCTACACCTTGATTTGGATTTAATATTATAGTAACATCACCTATAACATTAGATTGGGAGTCCTTATTTTGAGTCAATGTTATAGTATCATCAACTATAACTTTGGTTTTCTCCTTTTTATCTTTTGAGGAACGATCAAGTTCATCACTTGTTCCTTCAATCTTATTGTCCTCCAATTCCAATTACGGGGGATCGTCTCTAGAAAGACGAAAGTCGGGTTAATCCAAGTCTTCTTCCTCATCCTGTAAGGGCTTATCAAACACGTTATCTTCATCAAAAATAACGTGGACACTTTCTTCAATACAGAGAGTTCTCTTATTGAAGACTTTGTAAGCCTTGTTATGATCTGAGTATCCTATGAAAATAACCTCATCACTCCTAGGGTCGAATTTACTTAGCCTGTTTTTACCATTATTGTGAACAAAACATTTACTCCCAAAGCAACGAAGATGGGAGATATTAGGTTTTTGAGCTCTAAGGAGTTCATAAGGGGTTTTCTTAAGAATAGGTCTAATCATAGCACGATTATGGATATAACAAGAAGTACTAATGGCTTCAGCCCAAAACTTGCGAGGTAAACCACTACATAAAAGCATTATACGAGCCATATCTTCCAGTGTTCTATTCATACGTTCAACGACACCATTTTGTTGAGGAGTTTTTGGTGCAGAAAATTATGTCCTACACCATTAACTCTACAAAATTCTATAAAGGTTTGATTATCAAACTCGGTGCCATGATCCGTACGAATGGATACTAGATTAGTCTTATATTTGTTTTGAACACGTTTCATAAGACAATCAAATTCACCAAACGTTTCATATTTTAAATGAAGAAAGATAGGCCATACATACCTCGAGTAATCATCTACAAGAACAAAGACATACTTGGATCCTCCTCTACTCCTTACCTTCATAGGACCACATAGATCCATGTGTACTAGTTCCAAGGCTTGATTTGTGCTTACTACTCTTTTAGGTTTGAATGATGATCTTACTTGTTTGCACCTAGCACACGTGTCACACATCTTTTCTTGGTCGAACTTGATATTAGGTAACCCTTCAACCAAGTCCCACTTCTTGAGTTTGTTCAAGGTTAGTGAGCTAATGTGACCAAATCATTTATGCCACAAACAGGGATCATCAAGTGTAACTTTCATGCATGAAAAAGAGTTAGTAGGCACAGCATTTAAATCTACCATGTATACATTCCTTTTTATGTGGCCTTCTAGAATAACATTGCTAGTTCCTTCAATAATAATGCGACAACTATCAATATGAAAAACAACTTTGTTACCTTTGTCGCATAGTTGAGATATTCTAAGCAAGTTATGCTTTAGACCGCCCACTAGATATACATCACTGATCGCGTGTGACTTAGAAATTCCGATTTTGCCAACGCCGATCAATTTTCCCTTTTTATTGTCTCCGAACGTCACTTTTTCTCCGTTGAATGGCTTGAGTGAAAGAACCAGATTCTTATCTCCGGTCATGTGTCTTGCACATCGACTGTCAAGATACCGTTTATTGTTTTCTTTCACTACTACCTGCAGAAAGGATTAGATACAGTTTTTAGGTACCCAAGCTAAGTTGGGTCTCTTATGATTAGTTATTCTATATACTAAATCCTTTCGTATCCATACGTGTCTAATGGTCATTTTTCTAGACCTTAGGTTACTTTGTCTAAGAGGAGTTTTGGATTTAGGGATTTTTTGTGATTTTTGGGTTACTTTAGGTCTAGGAATTTCTCTAGGTCTACCATGACTGTTTTCCTTGTGTGGTTTAGGTCGACAAGGGTTTTGTGAAGTGCTAGCACTACTACACAACCCTTGTATTTATGACGCTTTTTCGACCATTTTTTGACGCTTTAAAGCGTCAATTTTTTGTTTATTGACGCTTTTACAAAGCGTCAATTTTTGGGGCGTCGTTATTTTTTGATGCTTTTTTGGGTCAACAAATATGACGCTTTTAAGCGTCTTTATGGACTATTGACGCTTTTAATTGTCAACAAAGTTGACGCTTTTATCCGTCTTCAGTGACTATTGACGTTTTTTTTTGTCAATAAATTTGACGCTTTTAAACGTCTTCATAGACTATTGACGCTTTTAATTGTCAACAATTTTGACGCTTGTAAGCGTCTTCATTGATTATTGACTCTTTTATTTGTTGACCAATTTGATGCTTTTAAGCGTCTTCAGCGACTATTGATGCTTTTATGTGTCACTCGATGAGACAAAATTAGGCGTCAACTATTTATATATTGACACTTCTTATATCACGGTACAATTTTGGCTTTTTGATTACGTGATAAAATAATAGAAAATAATTAAATAGACCCATCTATAAGTAGTATAGTACTACTAGCTATTACTAAATCATGAAAAAACATAATGCAATATATATAAAATGAAGTCCCGCGTACTTTTATAAATAAGCATACGTTTGATACATATATCGTCTCCGTCACAAATACTATACTAGCATTGACAATTTAACTAATATAAACTAGTAAGTACTTTATAGTACGATAGAATTAATAATATCAAAAGAGACCAGGGCGATAGTAAAATCCAACATAAAGTTGTCCAAAATAGTCGTAAAAAATGCTACGCAACTAGCTAGACAAGGACACTTAGTAGTTTGAATGTCGTAGGGGCTTCAATCATGTAGGCACAATGTTAAAGGGACTTCAATCAACATATGAAAGTGCATCTTCAATCAACATATGAAGGCGCATCGTCACCATCTGATGAATCTGAAACCTATAACGGGCAAAAAAAATAATTTATATAAATATATTTAATTAGTACATATACACTTCACAAAAATAACAACACACAATTTTCTTAGGCATTTAGCCGAACATTTGGAACACAATATAAGAAAATATATAAAACCGTCGAAATGGCCAAAAGCAAGCAATTACAGAGGAGCAAACGCAAATCAGACAAAGCATAAAAGTACAAACGTAAAGCAAAAAATGATACCAAAAAAACCGAGAGGTAAACAGGGAATTGAAATATGGCAAAAACCGATAGCTCAACAAACAAAGACACTGGCATTAGGAATGTTAGCTTGAAAAGCCATCAAATTGAGATACCCAATTCATCAATGAAGTTAACAAGTCCAACAATAGTCCAACAATGTATTTTTCATGAAAAAAGATTATCCACAACTACAATCATCAGACCGAAACTTGACCAAATTAGACCGAAACTAGACCAAATTATACTCTTTAATTTCAAGAATTTGCTCCCGTAACTGAAAAGAAAAGGTAAAAGATCTTAGTATATCAAGCTTGTCTACAAAAGTTATAAATGATAAGAGGTAAATGTGAGAAAGTTGAAGAATAAAAAATCAGAGGGAAAACAATATACTCTGGCTAAGCAACATTACATCAACGAGTACTAGGAAAAGACCAAGTTCACAGTTAAGTTCTACACCAACAATAAACGTACTATGAATCTTCCTGTTTTATGATTGATAATGTTATAATGGAGACTTTAAACACCGATGAGAGCATAAGATAAGACGTGAAAAAGGTACGACAAACATGCTAAAATCAGATTATCAGAGCATTTTATATACAAACATTAGCCCCTCATAATTCTAATCATTCAGAGTAGATTATGTGCAAGCAAAGGATAGACACAATACAATTCTTGCATAGTTTATTTGTCTTTGATATGCGTATAACTAGGAGGACGAAGGCCTCAAAGGCATTTTATAATGGCAGAAAGCGGCTAACTCACAAAACATGTTTACATATTGTCATCTGGCAGACAACTATATGAAAAAGAACCTAAGAATAGACCTAGACCGTCTTAGCCATCATCCAATGCACCTCTTGCTTTTTTGTAAGCTTACCCTACATCATTATATGTCATTATTGATTGCCTTCTCATTTGTAAACTTAGACAATAACATAAGATACACATCTACAAACTTGAAACATGAAATGCTAATTTCTATACTTATTCTGACATATATGGACACAATTTTTAGAGAACTTAAGTGTCTCTAAATGGTACCAATTTTTATATAAGAATGCGAAATTGTTCCTGCCTACAATAAAAACGGGACAAACATAATTTCATGAAAAAAAAATAACATACTAAGTAGACAGGTATTAAAAGTTATACAGCTATAAACTTACCGAAGAAAAATCTGAAATTGTATGCTCATATACAACTATAATCTTATTAATAGAGGCATCATCCCTTCATCTTTATTGTATGATATGTCATTTAACCTGAAACCAATAAAAAAGTTGGTGAATTATTCCTCATGTGAACATAAAACAATCGAGGTACCTACAAGTGAATGTGAGGAACCACTTATACACAAAACATCGATTAGTATTGACCGGACAACATTTTGATGCACCAAAAATACTCCAATGAAACGTTATTATGGAGTACCACCAGAGGTTCGGGATTATGGAAAAGATCTCTAAACTCGGCAACTACCGTAAGACACTAATAGGATAACACCCAAAAAGTATGGGTTTGTAGGAGTATACTTAATATTGTTCACACCTGCAATAAAAGCACATAGAAAATAAAATAAAGCAATGCAGCAAATGGCATTAACAGAAATAAAAGGTTCATCTATCAACTTAGACAAGGATGTATAAAAATTATCAAACGTAAATAGTTAAACGACGAAACTTGAGTGAAATATATTATAACTAATTTACTCATCATTGTGTTACTTAACCAAAACACCAATTCCGCTTTCCACCATCCTAAACTATCTCAAACCAACAAACCATAAAAGTTGATAGTTATGCTAGATTGACCACATTACACAAATTAATAGTCTGATTCTGCCATTAAAGTTAACTAGTTATGTCAACTACCTAATATTATAGAATTGACACCAAACATAGTTTTCAAATAAAGATGTTAATTTAGGGACCTAACCTGCCACCCCCACTGTTGTTGTAAAGCTGTAAATGATACTCCCTCCATCTAATCATTTATTTACCTTTCATAGTCTATGTGGGCACTATTTTAATGAAAGGTAAACAAATACTCCCTTTATCCCGGTCATTTGTTGTCCTTTCCATATTGGGTATCTCAGTCAATTGTTGTCCTTTGTATTTTAAGAATGAACTTGATGAGCAATTTGATCATTCACACTCAATTTGTTCCACTTGTCATTTAATAATTGCCCTTCCTCTTTCCTTGGTCTTTGTGCCAAAACCAAAGGACAACAATTGACCGAAAAGGAGGGAGTAATTGGGAAGGATATAGTAGTAGATGTAAACCTAAAGGACTGACAAGATGCACACAATAGTAACGAAAACTAGTCTACAATATACAAAAGGAACTGATTCAATGAGCTCATTATTGGTATAACATTGGTAATCCAGCTAAACTTAGTATAACCATTGTATTAATCAGAGACTGAAATAACCAGATCATCATGTTTTGAAAATTAACGTAGGTAAATTTTGAAGTGCTACCAACCATTGACGGTCAAGTAAGAAATCAACCTGCGCTTCAACATCGTCAAACTAAACAACAAGCTAAGATGTAATAACATGAGCATAACAGTCCTGGCATTTAACACCATGTATGGCCAATATAGTGGCAGGCCCTGTCACTTATAGAAGATATATGGAGTACGAAATAGTAAGAACAATGAAAAGAAAGAGCAATGGTACATTATAAGATTAAAGGATAAGATGATGTTAAAGAGAAACAAAAATCCTTAACTAAGACTATAGCATCATCATATAATCTAAAATGGTGTTTGAATGTTTGATCATTTTTAAATATTATCTATATTTGAGATTAGACAACTAACAAAAATCGAATAACCCTAAAATATAGTCTGTGTCAAATGTTCACAGCAAGTTTTGACAATAAACTTCTGTACAAATTAGTGGCTGATTATAAAGAATAAACAAACAAGTAAATGTGCCTGAAAACTTATTTGTGGCTGATTATAGGGAATGAGTACATGGTAATTGGTATAGATGAATCAGAAGTTGAGTGGTTGTAGAAGATGGGATGCAGTTCTTAAGCAGATAGCTGGTAGTAAAAATTAGTTCAAACTAACTTGCGTCTTCACAAATTCGCCTATCTAGCAATTCTCCTATTCAGTCTTAAGCAGATAACTGGTAGTAAAAGTGAAATGAAAATATAAACCTTGCTAGCTGATAATCAATGGTACTAAATTACCAAAGTAGCAGTTACAAAAGCATCATTTAGCAACAAAATTAGCAATTAGAAACCAGCAAAAAAAGCGAGCCTACACTACTACGAATTTGAACCTACACATTAACATGGATCAGGTCACAAAGAGGGTATTGCCCAAATCCGATTGATTAATTATATTCCCAAATCCGATTGATTAATTATATTCCCAAATTCGATTGATTAATTATAAATCGAATAGCAAAATAAAACAATTGATTGATTAGAGACGACTCCACAATTTCACAAATCATCGATTAATACACAAATTGCAGAAGAATACATAAAATCAAAACAAGAACAAATTAGAAAATAGAGCAGTATGTAGAATCGTACCTTCGATGTGTGATAGGCAAATCGTAACTTTGTGAATTGAAAAATCAGAATTAATTGGAAAATTTAGTCATCCTTGATGATGATCGAAGAACAAATTTCCAGGTTAGGGGGTTAGGGTTTTTTCTTTTTGGAAAATGACAAAATAAATGTATTGTATGGGTGCGTTATTAGTAGAGCTGGCAAGTCTGACCCGACCCGAGTGACCCGACCCGAACCCAAGCAAACCCAACCCGACCCGAACCCGAAAACAATGTGACCCGAAACCGACCCGACCCGACCCGACACGACCCATAACCCGACACGACCCGATTATCAGTGACCCGAACCCGACCCGATATTGACCCGACCCGATACTGACCCGATTAAATTGATGACTCGACAATTATTAAGCTTAATTTTAATCAAAAAGAAAATGATTTTGTGTTTAGATTGATAAGTTTGACTTAGTAATGAATTAATTAAACCAAATAATAGGTTAAAAACTAAATTTAATGGTTAAAAATTGTAGTAATGCGATTAAGTCACCTGACCCGATAATGACCCGACCCAAACCCGACCCGACTCGATACATCATTTGACCCGAAATGACCCGACCCGATAACGACCCGAACCCGACCCGACTCGACCCGAAATGGTATGCTGACCCGATATGACCCGAACCCGATATGACCCGACCCGACGTGACCCGACCCAAACCCGACCCGACTGACCCGATTGCCACCTCTAGTTATTAGCGGGGTTTTAGGTGAAATTTAGAAAAGTGCGTCTTCCAAAATGTTTTTAGGCGGTTTTCCAAAATAATAAATTGGAGGGTTAATTATGAGGTCGACACTCTAATAAAGCGTCAATGCAAAAGCGTCATCAATATAAGGGATTTGTAGTAGTGTAGGTTTCTTGGTGTAGTCAAAGGTCATGTCGTAGAACCAACGAAAGTTATTATTCCTTTCTTCGTTAGGTTCATCTATGGGGGATTCATCATCCTCGACAGTTGTGTCAACAGTTTTAGCATGTTCGGCATTTTTTCGTATATCATGAGCCTTTTTGACACAATTGTTTTGGATGTGACCCATATGACCACAGTAATTGCAAATCAGATATTCAGGAAGATCAGCATACTTCCTTTTTCTAAAATCAAAATCTGAAGGTGTTGATTTGCATTTAGAGTGATCTCTACGGCTGTAGCACTCATGTCCTAACCCCATCTTCATATTATTGTCAGATTGTTCGGTTAGGAAGTTTAGGACTTTTGTGCTACCTTCCCATTTATCACGGACTTTTCTAGCATGTAAGAGTAGATCCTTTAGGGTTTTGATTTCATCTAGACACTTCGTGTGATCTACATCATTATCCTTCTTAAAATTATCACAAAAGTCTTGGAATCGTTTGTTAAGAATAAATACAACGTCTAAATGTTGTTTCTTAACATTGATCATGTCGGTCTTAGATTCCTTTAATTGCTTGGTGATGGAATCTATCTCTTTCTTTTGGTCTAAGATCACTGTTTCATTAGATGCGACCTTAGTCTCTAAAAGTTCTCTGACTTTTCTAAGTTCTAAAGTTATAGCTTCATTAGCTATAACTTTGGCTTGAAGGTGCTTAATATTAAGCTTTAGGTCTGAAGTTATAGCTTCATTAGCTATAACTTTGGACTCTAATTCCTTCTTTTCAGCCATAGCAGAGTCTAATGTTGTAGCTTTATCGGCTATAACTTTAGATTTCAACTTCTTAGCTTTGGCCTTTAGAGTGTGATTCTCCTCTGCAATATCAAGAATATGTTCCTTCAGATCTTTTAACTCCAAATCCTGTTATTGACATTTATCGAGGGATTGTTCAAAGAATTCTATTAAAGCACTTTTAGACAATTTCTTAACACGTCTTGAGTTCAAGATAACTTACCTCTTCATTGTCATCTTCGTCTGATTCTCCGAGAAAGCAATACTTTGAGTGAGAGTTGGTGCTTTCATCGTCGCTGTCGGAGATTAGGTCAAGACTAATGCTGCTGAGACAAAGGTTGGCTACTTCGTCATCTTCAGATCCCTCGGCATCTTCTGAGTCAAGGTCTCCCCAACACGAAGCCATCATTACTTGTTTCAACTCTCTCTTTGTCTTCTCGCGTTTCACCTTGTCCTTGATTTTCTCCCATGTTGGACAATCCTTGATCATGTGATCGGATTCTCCACACTTGAAGCAACCTTTGTTTGCGAAAGATGACTTTGATTCTGTAACTTTCTTGTTGGACGACTTGTTGTTGTTGTTGTAAGATGATTTTGCTTGTTTGTTTCGAAAGATTCTATTTTTAAAACGGCGTGCAAACAAGACAGTTTCATCCTCTATGTCTGAGTCGACATCTTTGCTTTTTAAAGCCATACTCTTATTTCTGCTTGGTTCAGCGTCATCATTGTTAAGAGTAATTTCATGGGCCATCAGAGCACCGATGAGTTCTTGGTAGGAAAGGTTTTCAACATCTCGTGATTCCTCTATTGCTGTGACTTTGGCACGCCACTTTTTAGTTAGGCTCCTAAGAACCTTCCTCGCAATGTCCTCGGTACTGAACTTCCTACCTAGGTTTTTCAGTTCGTTTATAATGCTTGAAAACCTTGCGGACATACTATCCAAGGACTCATTAGGCTCCATTATGAAGAGCTCATATTTTTGCATTAGCAAATCTATACGGTGCTTCCTAACAATGGAAGTACCTTCATAATCTAGTTCAAGCCCATCCCATATCTCCTTGGCCGTTGAACACGAAGAAAATTGGTCGAGCTCTGTAGAGGTCATGCCGTTTTGCAATAGACTTATTGCTTTAGAGTTCTTTTCGGCCTTCTTGTAGTCGGCCTCGATAAAGTCCTCGTCTTTCTTTTCATAGGTCAGGCCTTCAGTGGATTCAACCAAGATTTTGTGCGGTCCGTTTTGCATAATCCTCCAGCACTCCCAATCATGACCTTTCACATAGTGAGTCATCATGTTTTTCCATAATCCGTAATTCTTCCCATCAAATACGGGACACTTGAGATATTTGGAATCCATTTATCACGTGATAGGCAGCGGAATATAAAACGATAGAATAAATAAGAACAAGATAGATCAGCCTCTTTGCGGTTAGGCAATCAAGAGCACGAGGCTCTGATACCAATTGAAGAGTCTATCGATCCGAAATACTCAAGAGGGGGGGGGGGGGTGAATTGAGGATTTAAAACTTTGAAAACTTTTTCGATTGTATGGAAGTAATTAATTATTTAAAGTTTATTGATTAAACTTTAACTAATCAACTAATGATCAAGTATGAACAAAGTAAACAAAGAACAAAAGAGAAGGAGACACACGGTTTTTGAAGTGGTTCAGTTTCACAAATCGAAACCTACGTCCACTATTCTCGATTAATAAAGTTAGTACCTTTCTACGGATTACAAATTTACTAACCCAACTCGTACAACTAACTCTAGCTGTAACTCAATGAGTACCGTTAAATACTCGAGTGACTAAATTACGCTAATAAGAAAGCACTAATGATTCTTGCAAAAGTCCACGTTAATGAACAAGTAAGAAATATATTGAGTACCATTATCTTATAACGATAACTTGACAAATGAACATACGAGTTTAAAACACACGACCTTTTGAAAATAGCAAATCGGTTTTCTTCGTTGAAATACACGGTTTTGCTCTTTGAAAATAAAATCAATTTTATGCTTAATGTCACTAATCTAAATGTTGCAAAAGCAAAGTATTTATAGGAAGGAAGGAAGCTAGGCTAATCGGTTTTCACGAACCCCTAATAGCCGAAATAAGAGATATGTAAACAAATCATATCTTCTATTATTTCTTTCCTTAAAGCCTAAAAGATAATAAAAAATATTCCAAAAGATAGAATACAATTTATTCTATTATTATCTTTTCCATAAATTCTAAGATATGATAAGATTTTTTATAACAAGAATATCTTTATCATAAACAACCATATCAAGTAAGATATAAAAGATATGTAGAGATATATAAAATCTTTACAAAATATATCTTAGGTCACACGAGATATCACGGCTCATATGCCTCGTGACTCATGTAAACCCTAGCTCAATATTAGGTTAGAATTTAGGTTTTAGGAGTAGCTATATTAAAACCCTAATTAGTAGCATGGTCTAACTCATAAGTTGACCTAAAACGACTACTAACCAACGTTCAACATAAAACCGAACTCCGCACTAAACCGGGCTTTATTTAATAAATACTTTTACTAAAACATTTAAAATAAACTTAAACAATTTTCAAAACAATTTTGAAACAATTTAAGTCGTGTAAAATAAACTCAGCATCTCAATGTTATAGTAGAAGAGCTATAACATTGAACTCTTTTACTAGTAATGTTATAGCTGCAAAGCTATAACTTTACCAATACAAGAAACTCACTCTTAGTTATCATTACGAGATAATCACCTATACTATTCTAATCTTCATAGAAGATCTTCGAGCATAGGGTAATTCTCATCCAAGCTTGATTAATCTTTAGACGAACTTCGTCTTCTCATAATACTTGAATGAATCTTCAGATAATTTTGATCTTCAATTGAGGCTTGATCACCATATACTTCCATCACAATTCTCCTATATTGCTTGTAATCAATAAGTCTAATCTAAAAGACTTAAACAAACGATTACGTGCAACGAGTATATAAATTATAAAGCACCTTGACATCATCAAAACATAAACATATATACTATATGGTTCAACAATCAAAAATTTCTACCTCCAATATTCCTCGTTATGGCATCTCATTTCTCCAAGAAATGTTTCCGGTCCTTTGGCAAGGATCACAATGGAGAATAAATTCTCTAGCATATTCAAACATGGTAGGCCAAAAGAAGCCCGATTGTAGGACCTTAGCAATTGTTCTTCGTGCTCCATGATGTCCTCCATATGGTGATTAATGGCATCCTTCTAAAACACCTTGAACTTCCCATTGGGATACTGTAGATACCCAGTATATGCTGAGAATCCAACAAATACCCGATGATTATCAGACTACAACATGCTTAGGAATCGCAACGTTTGATCGACAGTTTGTGTACAACTTTACATCGGAAAACCTAAAACGATTTCGAAAATAAAACATTTCAAAACTTTTCAAAAGTACCTGGAGTGTTTAATGCATGGAGACGGGGTCGCAGTTACACTAACTAGATTCAAAACCGACCCCGGACCAAAAATCGACTCAAAATTCAAATCTCGACTCTAACAACAAGTCAAACCGAGTCAAACACAAAAAACAAACCATTCAAATGCTTCTATGTTAAGATTTCCTGGAATCTTACATAGTCAAGTACCAAACATGTTCATCCAAATCCTAGGATAGTACAAATCATGATTGCGTTCGTGTGATAGTGACAAGACACCTCGAAGACGTGCGACATGGCTCGCGCCTCTTTGAGCAGCCCAGGTGGCCACGTCGCTCAAAACTCACACAACCACTCATTTTCCTATAAATACCCCTCAAATGCCACCATTTGAGAGTTACGCGAGTGTCTGCCCCCTCTTTTCTCCCTTACAATTCTCGACTCGACTTCTTAAGTCACAATCCTACACGTGTTTACGACCTACCTATCATAAACACAAGCCTTACACATTGTTTGGTACCGTCATCATGCATGAAATCACTTGACCGACCATCTCGACCACTACACCATCACTAAACTTAACAAAACACTCTTTTTACTTACCAAAACGGTTTTAAACTGAGGTTTTCGACCAAACGAGTTGATAGACTTACGTCGATTTCTCGCCATAAGCCTAGCATGTAAGTATGAGGGTGTAAAAATCTTCTTTTATCATGTTTTCATATGTTTCATGACTATAACATGCTAAATCATGCATAACATGGTCCAAAACATGGGAAGAATGAGCCAAAACCGGACTTTTGGTTGAGGCAGAAGCTACTTACGTAGCAGATAGGCTCGCGCCTAAAGGACCCTGCCCAGCCTTAAGTCCAAACCGTGTTTGGTCTCTTCATCTCCTTTATTTTCGTTTTCATATTTGTAATCGGTTTTTACCATTTCAAGTATTTTCAAATCATTTTTGCAAATTTTTAAGATAAAACATTTTTCACCTTTGGTTCTTAATACCATGACGGTTTAATCCGTGTTTCGGTGATAATATTTGGTTAATTACATTTTAAAAGATATTTTAAAGCCTTTTATTTCATTTCTTTACATTTTGGAGGGTATTTTAAAGCCTTTCATCATTTATTCACATTATCAAAACAAATGCATTCGTCACCAATACAAAGTCATCCTTGGTTCCACATACCATGTCGGATTTTAACCCGAGTAGGATGATGAATAATGACTAATTATATTCAAATGAACTTAAAACCATTAGTTCATAATCATTTTCAAAACTAATCATGTCAAGCTTGCAAAGTCGAACCTGACATCGAATATTGTCAAAACAATGACGATTATTCAAGTCTCGTTCTTCAAATCAACAAAAAAGCGGTCTAAACGGCCTTTTTAAAACAAAACGGGTTCAAATACCCCTTTTTAAACATGTTTTATAAACGTTTTTCAATGGTCATAACACGTCTTCCATCGTTGAATGATCCGCGCTTAAACAGGCCACTCCTTTTTCAATTTTCCACACCAGGGGAGACCCTGTTGCATCGCCAATAGCCTCGCGCCTCTTCTGGCTGCCTGATGCAGGGTATGTTCCCTTTCCAGCACTAGTCTAGGACGATCCCGACTTCGGTCAACCCGGATATAGGATGGATCAGATGACTAGTTTGCTCATTCAAACACCGTATTTGCAAATTGCCTTACTAAGACAAATGGATCACGTTATGCACCATAAACCTAATTTGGTAAATGGATGTTTAATTTCCGTCTTGCATGCAAATCAACATTAAATCCAACTTGACATCTTATACTTGATACTTGGATTAAATCAACCGACATAGAAAGCTCTCACATGTTAGGTTTAAACCAATTGATGCGCATGCATGCATTTAAACCGTTTTATCAACTTTTGCATTCAACCAACCAAGATCGATCAGTAGAGGCCGCTACCGCGGGCAGGATTGGGTGTCTGATTAAAGGGCTTCCCTATATGTACCTTCACCTCTTACTCAGAAACTTTGGATAGTGGACGACCTTATCCAGGGCGTACGAGAGTCATTCTAGAGATAGGATGCTAAAGAGGGACGATTCCTTATCTTTAGTACCTATGTTAAACACCGCTTTTTGCCTTGGTTGACCTAGGTATAAAGTGGATTCGAACGGGTTCCAAGCATCCCACAAATGCTTGGTGGAGACTCCGAACATCTCCAATCGTTTAGAGACCCTTACCGAGACGAAACCGACCGATCTAAAACGATCCGGTCGAAATCATTCTTTATGCCGCCGAGCGTGGCTTTCAAAAGACCGTTATACGTCCAACATATCGGCTTGGCATGTAGGTGGCCATGTCCACAGATTGGCGACTCTGCTGGGGAGAGCTAGGACACTTGTGTCTTTGTGATCCCTAGATGGTGAAACTCGAATGAGGTCTTGGTTGAAATGCATTACTTGATATTACGGTCACGGTCGGGTTCCTTGTCCGGGTCCATAACCAAACCCTTTTCGACCAATTGGCTCGTCTCGTCGGCGTAAGTTTTCTCATCCCCGCATTTCGAATCCCGATTGTGTCAAGCATACCATTGACGTTACACATTTCTGTTTCGTCCAAGGGCTTTCATCACCTTCGAGCACGAGGCTAGGGCACCCTTCTTACACATTTTGTTTGGATTAGTATCCCTCTCGCAAATCGGGGTTTGATTGCTTGGAGTGTAACCCACCCTTTTAAGCCAAAACCCGTGTCAACATTATGCATAATATATTGAACTTTGAGTGCTTATGTGCTATGTGATCATAAGTCCTTTCGTGTCATTTTCAAACTTTTAAAAAAACCTTTTTGCGCCGTTATAACGGCCGTTTCAAACCTCGGTCTTTCGTCGACCGTTGCTTTTCAACATGCCTTTCTAGGCCGTCGTAATGACGATTTTCAAACCCGGTTTTCTACAACCATTTCAACACGCCTTTCTAGGCTGTCGTAATGACGATTTTCAAACCCGGTTTTCTACAACCATTTCAACACGCCTTTCTAGGCCGTCGTAATGACGATTTTCAAACCCGATTTCCTACGACCATTTCAACACGCCTTTCTAAGCCGTCATAATAACGATTTTCAAACTCGGTTTTTTACAGCCACTTCAAAACACCTTTTTACGCCGTTATAATTGCCGCGTCAAGACACGGATTTTAACCCGTCTCACGCCGACAATGGCTCTTTCAAAATTCGAGAAAAGCACACACCCTTTTCTCGAGACACTTTAGAGATCCTTCAGCAATGGCGAGGAACAAGCGAGTCTCGTCTCCGCATAGTACTTCTAAAACACAAAAAAATAATAATTCATCATCTATTATTAAATCTACTACAAAAATTAGTACTAGTAAGACACATAATACAAATCTGAGTGAACCTGTATCACAAGTTTTTGAGGTGGGAAGCTCTTGCACGACTGATCTTCGAGCTTTCAACCTTGATAAGGAATTGGAATCAATCAATGAGGACAAATCAACTGATGATGAGGAATAGACGGTGGTGAGCAATAGAAGGAAACAGAAGTCTGCAGAGTCTGGTAAGCGTCCTTCTCTGAAAATTGACGCCTCTGATGTCAATCTGGAACTGGAATATTGGGCGTCTGCGATTTCATGCTTTGTCCTTGGTGCTAATCCACCGAGTCTTGTGCTAGGAGGTTTTATCAGACGTATTTGGAACAATTTAGCGATTGCTTCTATTGCTTATCAACCGAATGGTGTCTGTTTAATCCGATTTAAGACAACGGAGGATAAGCAACGTGCTCTTCAGTCAGGCCCTCTCTTCTTTGACAATAAACCTTTCATTGTCAAGGATTGGACTCCTGGAATGAAGCTTCTTAAGGATAAACCTGTGGCTGTGCCTGTGTGGATTCGTCTATATGACCTGGACATCAAATATTGGGGTTTGGCCTTGCCTAAGATTGTAGGCTTAGTGGGTAAACCAATTTGCAGTGATCAGGCTACTAAAGACAAGGAATACTTAGGGTTCGCTCGATACTTGGTTGAGGTTAAGGTGGGAGAGCAGCTGCCTGATGCAATTGAGTTCATAGATGAACATGATATTTGTCAGACGCAGCAGGTTCATTATGAATGGAAACCAGTCTCCTGTAACCTATGCCATGGAATAGGACATGAGACTGGTCTCTGTAAGAAAAAACCAGTTAAGGCGAAACCTAAGATTCACTACTACAAAAATCATAATAGACATCGCTCAATAGACATCAGATATTTCAAAAAATCCCATGCATAAGTTTATACATCAGATATTTAAAAAAAACTGATGTCTATACAATTCAATATGCATCGGATTTTTTATAAAACGGATGCCTATTGAATAGACATCAGACATTTATAATATCTGATGTATATAAAATTCACCCAAAATAGGTAAAGAATGACCAAACCTCTCGCAGTCACTCTCTATTCTCTAAGCAGACCGTATTCTTTTCTCACTCTCACATTACATCCTCCCTTCCATCTTTTCTACTATCGGGTTCCACCATTACAATCCCTCGAAAACCACCACTCGATCTCTCATCATTCGACCCACACAATCTTTCACTTGGCGATTCATCCTCTCTTCCTTTTTTTCCATTCTCACATTTGAAAAGTTTCTGAACACAGTATGTATAATCTACCATTCCAATAATTTCATTTTAGTTAAGGTTTATATGTATATTTTTGATCCATTTTCATGCTAAATCGACTATATTAGTTTGTTGTATGCTGTTACTGTTCTTGTTTGATAATCAATTGCTGCTGTATTTGAAGTATTAGGATTAAATTAATATTACTTGATTTTTAGGGTTATTAAAATTGGGGGTTTTTATTCAATTTAAATTTGTTTGTTGTATGATGTTGTTGCTTTATTGGGCTAAACTTGTTGCACATCGTTTCACAGTTGTCATCGTCGTTCGTATTCATTTCGCATTTTGGGCGATGTTACTAGGATTTGTCCAAAGGCCGACTAAGGTACGATTCATTTCGTTTTTCTGTTCCTTTAGACGTTTTGATTAATTGAGGTAGAGGATATAAAGAATACACCTTTCTAAACCCAGTTCCTTTAGACGTTTTGATTAATTGAGGTAGAGGATAACTTAGGTTCCATTTGGGCAAATTTCTAAGTTAGCTATACTGGAATTATGAGACCCATATTAGGATATTTAGGTGTAATGGTAAGATTATCATATGTCTAAATCATATTTTGATGTAGTTATTCCTTAATTTTAGTTTTCATTGGGTTAACAGGTACCAGGCAGATACTTTTAGTTAATTGAGTTACATTACATTGGTTGTCCTTCCCTTGCCATCACATTTTGAAGGATTAATTTACTTGAGGTGCGTAATTTATTTATTTCCGTTTGGTTGTTGTCTTTAATTTGCTTTTATCCAGGCTAATTAATTATGCCTATACTTATTTGATGAATTGTCTCAATGAGTTTTGAGAAATTCGTTGGGTTTCAATTGCTGTTTGGTCCAGAATTCTGGGTATGCGAAGACTTTAATTAAGGTTTTATGATTTAGAAATTGGAGGAAGTTGATATACACGACTAGCGCTCTTATTCTCTGGGATATTGAATCTAATTGCTACTACTGTGGTTTAATAGATTTGAGTTTTTGTTATCTGCATATTGTGAACAAACATGGTGATTTTCGAAATTTTCCTTATGTATGTTGCTTCCTTGGTGTTTTGATTGAGAGGTGGTGGTTGCAATTGCTCATTTTCTCTTCATCACCTTTTTTACTCTCCTTCCCAGCTACACTTTTACTTGGAAATTGCCTTCTTTTACTACACCTTTTGCTTTTTATTATTAATCGTTTTATTGTTAAGGCCCTCAACTATATCATCATAGAGCCCTGAGCTGTAAACTAATGAAGGTAGTTATTATCATCATAGGTTTATGTCGACTAATATTGGGGAAGGAGTTGATAAAGTCGGGTACTTGAGTGATGTTGCTGAGGCTATAACTGATGTATCTACGGAGGTGATAGCTTCCCAAGATCTGGTTTTGAGTGAAGTTGCAATTGCGGCAGCAGATTCCGCGTTTCCTGTTGCTGCCTTGCAATATGTGATCGATAGGGTACATTATTTTACTAGATCGGGTTCGTCAGAAATGCTCTAAAATACTCTTCTCTGGTTGTGTATTAATCGGTTTAAAAGTTTTAAGCTTTTAAACTAGCTGATTTGAGTTTTGTCGCATTTTAGGGCAGCGTCGATAGCTCTTACCACGGTACTGATCCGTGGGGTTTCAGTCCGTCTTTTCCTCAATCAGTTCAAATCGACCTCTAAATTGGCGGTATGGAGCTGTTCTGGAAACGTTATAATTTATGCTAATTTTTTCTTGGAAAACTAATAGAGCCCTTTGTGTATTTATTGTCTTGTGGAAGGATCTCACTTTGTTCTTGTACACTATGAATGTGATCTTGATATCTGATTCTTTTTCTCACTTGCCATTTTTCAGCATTTCGGGCAGTGGAAATTGTTGATTCGTTGACTCATTGTCAAGGAGAAGAGGGCTTGAACTTTGACTTTTGTCTGGATTAGCTGCTAGATGCTGGTGCTGATCAGTATATACTCTTTTCTTTGAGTTTAGGTAAACAACTCGCAGGTAAGTTATGTAATAACTTGGCGGTTCATATCCCAACTAGTATCTTCAAAACATGTGCATATTTGTAATTTGGAGTATTTATTTATAAATTATGGTAGCAAAGGCAGCTGTTTTCCTTAGAAATTCAATTACGCCGAGTATAGATGCCTTTGGTATGAAATGTGCCTTGAACTGCCTTTGGTATGAACTGCGCCTTTTGCAGACTTTGCTACCATTTTCTTCTTTGTATTGATTGGTAAGGAGCCTTACTGTCATATGATGGCAATGTTTGTCCAATACGTAGATTTGGTGCCGATTTGGTGCTCAAACTGGCTGATCTTGTTTAATATGTATGATTGAGGTGTTGAGTAGCAAACTGAACCAATTACGCCTAGTTAACTCACTAATAGACTTAGATTATGGATGGTGCTCCTGTATGTTGGTGCATATGTATGCTGATCTTGCTGTCGATATGCAAGCATCATAAATTATATGTTGTTCTATATATCTCCATGAATTTAGGAACTTTTGCTTGCATACACTTAGTGTCCTTGTCG
The DNA here is from genome assembly GCF_048544455.1 of Silene latifolia. Classification (NCBI taxonomy): domain Eukaryota; kingdom Viridiplantae; phylum Streptophyta; class Magnoliopsida; order Caryophyllales; family Caryophyllaceae; genus Silene; species Silene latifolia. The sequence goes on from NC_133536.1 coordinate 58,057,486, forward strand.
GCTGCCTACTTACTCTTAATTTTGTATAAATGTAGTGCCCTCAACAGCTGCAGAGTTACTCTTAATTTTGCATACACTTAGTGTCCTTGTCGGCTGCCTACTTACTCTTAATTTTGTATAAATGTAGTGCCCTCAACAGCCGCAGAGTTGAGTGCGGTTATTATGTTATGAAGTGGATGTATGATATTACCGTAGGTTACGTATCATCAGAGGACGACATAGTAAAGGTATCTTGATCTATTGTCTCGAACTGTTTGAATTTTTATGTATAGATATTGTTCGTATTTTCTAAGTGTTTACACTGTACCTCTTCCTAATCCTTGTTCTTGTATGTAGTGTGTTTCAGGTTCGCAAATGACAATTGAACAAATGAACGAGGTTCGAGAGCTTTGGTCGCTTTGTTGTGGAAAGAACTTCTAGAGTATGTATGGTTTAGATTTCTAGAGTATGTACGGTATCATGAGATTGAGTGACAGGGTTATCCTAGGATCTTTTGAATTTCATTCCTAGCATGTTCCATCTTCAGAAAGGAAAGGGAGTTGGAGTTGTAACAGCCTACTGCTAAGTATGAATTTGAGAGTGGCATGGATACTCTTGCGGCTTAAGTATGAATTTGAAAATGAGTCGTTGATGAAGCGTTATTTTTGTTGATAGGTTAGTTGGTTAAATATCTTTTGGTAATTGACTTGGAATAATCGGTTAATTGTATAAGGATATTTGTTGTTGATTATCGAATTACCTTGCATTTGTGATCATGTGTAGGATTAATGTATAACAATAGCGTAATTTATTTTTTTTTATGAAAAAAAAAAAGTATAGACATCGGTTTTTTAAGATGTCTGATGTCTATGATCTCGAATAGACATCGGATTTTTATAAACATCTGATGTCTATAAAACTTATAGACATCGGATTTCATGAAAGTCTGATGCCTATTTTCGAATAGACATCAGACTTAAGACTGATGTATAAGCATATAGAATATACATGTGTCAACTGTGCATCAGTAGAAAATCTGATGCATATTGATGAAAATGTCTGATGTCTATGATGATTTTTGTAGTAGTGATTGTGCAGCAGGTTTGGAAACCTAAGGTACCTGTCCCCCAAGCAAAAGTCTCTGAGAATCTGCCTGTGCCTCAACAGGCCAAGAGCAGGCAGCTTGATGTAGTTCTTCCTCAATTGCAGCCACATATGGTAGTCACACCCATGCCATATCAGGGCTCAATGTTGAACTCTTTGACTCCTGCCAGGTTTCTCAATAGACTAACCAAGAAAGGGGAGGGGATCTCTTCAGGACCCACCTTTGTTGATGTTCTCAGCTATTCTATAAGGAAGAATCTGTTGAATAGCATGGGAAAGGGACCCTCCTCTCAACATCTCAATGGTTAGCATCGGGTTTTGGAACGTTCGTGGCTTGAATAAAAAGAATAAGCAAGGTGATGTTAGGCGTCTCTTGCATATTAATAATGTAGGATTGTTTGGGTTAGTTGAAACTAAAGTTAGAACCAATAACATCACTTCTATTCAAGATGGTTTAGGGAATAAGTGGAATTTTCTCAATAATAATGATATCCATGAGAGTGGTAGGATCTGGCTCCTTTGGGATCCTAGCCTATTTCATGTAGTTCTGATTATGAAGGATAAACAGGCTATTCATGTTTCTGTTGATCACTTACAGTCTGGCTACTCTTGGACCTGCTCCATCATCTATACATGTAACAAAGACTCTGAGAGAACCAGTCTGTGGCAGTCTATTCTCCAGTGCAAATCCATTGTTCATGGCCCTTGGCTTCTCATGGGGGACTTTAACAATGTTCTTCACATAGGGGAACGTATTGGCTCTGAGGTGACCTTAGCTGAGATCACAGATTTTCAACAGTGTGTGGATAGCTGTGGGCTCTATGACCTTGTGAACCAAGGTGCTTATTTCACCTGGAACAACAAACAAGAAGAGAATAAGCGTGTTTTTAGCAGAATTGATAGGGTTTTAGCTAATGACCTGTGGATTGACAGTGGCCCCTCAGGAATTGCTTCCTTCTTACCTGAGGGACTCTTTGATCATAGCCCTTGCATCATTAGGTTGTGGGATGAGTCTGCTAGGAAACCTTCTTGTTTTAAATATTTTAATATGTGGGGCAAAGATGAGAGGTTTCACAGCACTGTCATGGATGTTTGGCAGCAACATATCAGAGGTTGCAAGAGTTTCCAGGTAGTTAAGAAGCTTAAAATGCTCAAATACCCTCTAAAGCAACTGAACAAAGAGGGATTTGGGGACATTATTAACACCACCAAGGTGGCTCACCTCCTGCTTGAGGATATTCAGAAAAAGCTACATCAGGACCCTCAGAATACCTTATTGCAGAATGAGGAAAGAGCTGCTGCTATTTCCTACAAAGAACTCAGTGAGGCTAGGGATATGTTCTTGAATCAAAAAGCTAAAGTTCAATGGATGAAATGCAATGATGAGAACACACAGTTCTTTCATAGCTCTATCAAAGCTAGAAGAGCTCTCAACAAAATTCTGACCATCAAGGATCAGAATGGGGTTCTCTGCTCTGATAACAAGACCATTGAGAATGCCTTCTTGACCTATTACAAAGATCTCCTGGGAAGTTCTAAAGAAGTTACTAGGGTGAACCTGGGGGTTGTGAGAAGAGGCAAATGTATTAATCATCAGCAAGCTAGTGCCATGATTCAGAGGATCTCTGATGTTGAAATCAAGGAGGCTCTCTTTGATATTCCCATTGATAAGGCTCCTGGCCCGGATGGTTATACTTCTTGTTTCTTCAAAGACTCTTTTGATATCACTGGTAAAGATGTTCTTCTTGCTGTACATGAATTTTTTGAGAATGGCAAGTTACTGCAGCAGCTAAACTCTACAATGGTGACCCTGATTCCTAAAAAAGATCTCCCTGAGACTGTCATGGATTTCAGGCCCATTGCGTGTTGCAATGTTATATTCAAATGCATCTCCAAAATCATCTGTGCTAGGCTGTCTAAGATCCTACCTGATATTGTCAGCCCTAATCAGAGTGCTTTCATTCATGGGAGAGAGATTGTTGACAATATCCTCATCTGCCAAGACTTGATGAGGCTTTATAACAGGAAGCAATGCTCCCCTCGAGTTTTGATGAAAATTGACCTTAGGAAAGCCTACGACTCTATTGAGTGGAATTTTGTTGAAGACATGCTCATTGCCCTGAAATTTCCCTTTCTTATGATCAATTGGATTATGCAATGTGTTTCTACTCCCTCCTACACATTGTCTTTGAATGGCTCTCAATTTGGTTATTTCAAAGGGAGAAGGGGATTGAGGCAAGGGGATCCCTTATCTCCCCTTCTTTTCACCTTATGCTTAGAGTACTTTACTAGAATCATTGATGTGGTGACACTCAGACCTGACTTTCAGTATCATCCTTTGTGTAGAGCTTTAGGCCTCTGTCATCTTGCTTTTGCAGATGACTTGTTGCTTTTCTGCAAAGGGAATACTGGCTCTGTCAAAATTCTCATGAGGGCTATGCTTACTTTTTCTTTAGCTTCTGGCCTCACCATCAATTCCAACAAATCTGATGTGTACATGAATGGAGTACCTGATTCTGAAATTGCTCACATTCTGAATATCACTGGTTTTCAGCAAGGAAGTTTCCCTTTCAGGTACTTGGGAAGTGACATTTCCTACAAACGGCTTACTAACTATCAATGTAACAAGCTAGTGGACAAAATGGTGCTTAGAATCAGGAGTTGGGGGGCTAAAAAGCTTAGCTATGCTGGGAGATTAATCCTTGTTAAAACAGTGCTATCACAGCTTCACTGTTATTGGGCTCGTATTTTTCTTCTTCCTAAGGGCATCCTCAACAGAGTGACCATCATTTGCAGGAATTACCTATGGTCTGGTGATAATGAGTACCATAGAGTTCTGCAGTGTCTGGGAGAGTTTGCCAGGATAAAAATAAAGGAGGTCCGGGAATTCTTGATTGCTTCTTTCGGAATGTGGCCAGCATTGCCAAATATACCTGGTGGATTGCAAATAAGAAGGACAGCCTCTGGGTGAGATGGGTGCATCATATTTACATCAAGCAGGCTGACTGGTGGACTTACTCTCCCACTGTAAATTCCAGTTGGGTGTGGCGTCAAATTTGCAAGGTCAAAGATAAACAAACGGCCATTAATGTTCAAAGAATGGGTTGAAGCCTTTCATTACCCAGCAGACTTATGATTGTCTGATGGCTGCTGGTGTGCAGGTGCCTTGGCACCCATTTGTTTGGAATCGTCTTTGCCTTCCTAAAGTTAACTTCATATCTTGGCTCTTTGCTAAGAATAGGCGCTTACTAAGCGGCGCCTTCTCGAAGTTGGGGTTGTTTCGATGGGTGTGTAGCATTTGTCTTTGCGGGACCAGAATCTCAGGACCATTTATTTTTGATTTGTCGGTTTAGCGAGAATTGCTTGCGAGTTGGTGAGTACTTGGTGGGACTTCACTGGACTAGTTTTTCCTTGGAAGATATCTTTGCATTGGAAATTCGAAGTTTGTTGAAGAAACAGATCGTCATGGCTGGCATTGCTAGCTTGATTTACAATATATGGGTATGTAGGAACTCTGCAAAACATGATGGGTGCATACCTAGACCTCATAGAGTTTTGCAGCAGGTTCAAAGCATGGTAAAGTTCAGATTGCAAGTGATAAAATCAGAAGCAAAGCTACTAAAAAGTCGTCCCTGGCTTGAAGCTAGGAACCTCCTTATATGCTAATGTGAGAGATTTGTAGCGAGTTTGATTGTACTGTGAGTTATGTATTCTAATGTGTTGATGGATCTTGTAACCTGTTTGATTATTGAGCTTAATGAGAATTTCACATTCTACCAAAAAAAAACACTTTAGAGATCCCGGGGACCATGCACCGTCCCTGAGACCTTTTCAAACATTTCAAAACCCGATTTTCAAAACATACAATTTTGAATTTCAAAAACCGCCTTGGGAAACAATACATTATTTTCCGAGCCGACTCAAACTCAAACCGTCTTTTGAAAACAAACTTAAGACAACCCTTCAACTGACCGACTTGCGGAGATCCCTATCTTCGGAAGCCATCCATAAAGCGACAAACGAATCTTTTGGAAAATCTCTATTTTCGACTTGAGTCCACCATTCCAATTCTGCCTCGTGTCTATCGAGTCGAAACAAACATACTTATGGGTCTTTACTTATGAGTCGTCTCACCACGAGACACGTCCAACGGCGTCACACCACTACGTTGGACGCGGGTCAAAGTCCGGTCAACACCGTCACATTATAAATCAAGTCAGCACCGAGGTACCACACACAGTCACCCTCATCTTGTTGAGTCTGATATTTGTTCCGTCCTTCCTGTTGTCTGCGTTTTGTCTTCGAACCATGTCGGATTGAGTTGTAATGTGAGCCGTTTTTCTGACTCAGAACCATGGCCCCGTTTTCAACTTCGTCCAACAACAATGACAACAGAGATGTCACAACTGCTCGGCTAGCCAGCCTACTCACGGCTCTTAAGGTTACCCTGGACCGTGTCGAGACCCGTATCGACATCCTGTAAAACAAGGAAACTGGGGAACACAATACCCCGCTCTTGACTGAAACTGAGAAAAGGCTCAAGCTCTTGGAAGAACAACTCCTAGCCTGGGGTAAAAACATCCACCTTGAGAACAATCGAAGGTTTGAACACGTTGGGGATCAACTACCCGACAACTTCACCTTGACTGATGTGCCCAAATTCAAGGGAGTGGAGGACCCACTCAATCACATCCGAGCCTTCAAAGACTACATGGCCATAAAAGGGGTCAAACAGGAACTCTTCACCCGGATATTTCCATCATCCTTGGAACCGATCCCTCGTCAATGGTACTACTCCCTTGACCCGAAGAATATCACTACCTGGGATGAGGTTGCAGATGAATTTGCTAAGCAATATGCCAACAATGTTAAAATCCAAGCCAATGCCCGTACTCTTGAGGTCCTAACTCAAAATGATAAGGAGGGATTCACCGAATTCTTGACCCGTTGGAGGAGAGTAAGCACTCAGTTGGTCAGCAAGCCGAGTGAGTCAACTTTGGTGGAAAAGTTTTTCAACAATCTCCGCCTGGTATATGCCAACTTACTGAGATACCAAAACATCAAGACATTCCAGGATCTACAAATCCTCGGAACCCGCATTGAAGACGACCTTCGAAAGGGTGTCCTGGCCAAAACCACCGGTAGAGGCTACCAGGGATCCACATCAACTGGATCTCGCCCTTATGTTCAGACAAACAAAATTGACGAGGTCAACCTCCTCGAGCCAACCACCAAGAGAGCGGAGCGCCCTCAAAGAGTGTTCACCAACATAGGGTGAAGAGTCTATTGATCCAAAATACTCAAGAGGGGGGGGTGAATTGAGGATTTAAAACTTTATGAAAGCTTTTTCTTTTGTGTGAATGTAATTGATTATTTAAAGTTTATCGATTAAACTTTAACTAATCAACTAATGATTGTAAGCAAAGTAAATGAAAGAACGAAAGAAGAAGAGACACACGGATTTTTGAAGTGGTTCAGTTTCACAAGTCGAAACCTACGTCCACTATTCTCGATTAATAAATTTAGTACCTTTCTCCGGATTACAAATTTACTAACCCAACTCGTACAACTAACTCTAGCTGTAACTCAATGAGTACCGTTAAATACTCGAGTGACTAACTTACGCTAATAAGAAAGCACTAATGATTCTTCTAATAGTTCACGTTAATGAACAAGTAAGAAATCAATTATAGCACTATTATCTTATAACGATAATGAAGAACAAGTATGCGAGTTTGTAGAACACGACCTTTCGAAATTTGCAAATCGGTTTCCTAAAAACACACGGTTTGCACTTTTAAAATATGAAAACAATTTTATGCTTAAGGTCTCTATTTTAGATGTTGCAAATGACAAAGTATTTATAGGCAAAGAGAAGGAGAGATACACGGTTTCAAGGAAACCCTAATAGCCGAATAATAGGATGTAATTATAAATTATATCTTCTTATTATCTCTTACCTAAAAGCCATAGAAGATAATAAAGAATATTCTAAAAGATAGAATATAATCTTTCTAATATTATCTTTACTATAAATTCTAAGATTATGATAAGATTTCCTAAAACAAGAAAATCTTTTACCATAAACAAATATATAAGTAAGATATACAAGATATGTAAAGATTATTTTATAGAATAAAATCTTTACCTAATCTCTTAGGCAACACGGCATAACACGGCTCATGGGCTCGTGAATCCATGCAAACCCTAATCTTATTATATAATTAGAATTTAGGTTTTAGGAGAGGTCAGATGAAAACCCTAATTGATAGTAAAGTCCAACTCATAAGTTGACCCAAAACCCATCAATTAACGCCAACCATAAAACCGGATTCCTCACTAAACCGGGCTTTATAAAATAAACACTTTCATTAAAACATATAAAATAAACTTTAAGAAATTACAAAACAATTTTCGAACCATTTAAAAGTCGTGTATAAAAACTCGCATTTCAATGTTATAGTAGAAGAGCTATAACATTGAACTCTTTTACTAGTAATGTTATAGCTGCAAAGCTATAACTTTACTAATTAAGAAACTCATACTTGATTACCATTACGAGATAATCACCTATACTATTCTAATCTTCAAGGAGATCTTCGAGTATAGGCTACATCAACATCCAAGCTTGATTTAATCTTCCAGACGAACTCCGTCTTTTCATAATACTTGAATGAATCTTTGGATTGTTTGATCTTTAATAGAGACTTGAACTTCTCATGTAATCGTCACAATCCTCTTGGTTGCTCGTAATAGGTTAATGCTAAAACACTTAACAAACAATTACACGCAACAAGTATATAATATATAAGGCACCTTGTCATCATCAAAACATAAACATATAAACCATATGGTCCAACAAATTCCCCCTTTTTGATGATGGCAAGTCTCCTAAAATTGTGACTAATGAAAAAGTTCCCCCTTAATATAATACCATTATCTTGATAATAAAGATTAACGCAAGATCAAACAATTATATTCAAAAACAAGCTTTAAGGACTTTAAGAGACAATTGGTCTTGACAAGGAGCAAGCTTAGGCAAATACTAAATCATGGTTATTTCTTCCCCTTCTTGACATCATCGAAAAGACGAGAACAGACATAAAACGACTAGAATGATATCAACCGAGGCAAGAAATATATATTAATTAAAGCACATATTATAGTATAAGAACGATTTCAACATAAGCAAGCTCGAAATATAGAGTGTGTAATACAAACCGAGATGAATAGAGATTTTGTAGGAGAGAAGAAAATTAGTCACTCACCTAACTACGACCTACAAAAGCATGCATGCAATCTAACATGATAGATATCTCTAGTAACCGTACATATACACTCCAACCAATCGAGGTCCAAAACACATGTCGAGGACTTACATATGAATGTGAGGTGAGGTAATTGGGTAAGAAGGGGCAAAATAATTTGGATATGTGGAGGTAAAAGCCAAGCTAGCACCGATCACGACCAAAGGTAACCATATTCCACTTTCCAACCCAACATAAAGGATCATACACTATGCCAAGTATGGCACAAACTCACTCACATCAACAAGTTCTTCTCCTCAAGTAATATGGAATGATAAGAATAGGAGTAATAAGAGATTTTTATCTTTCCATTTTTTTTTCATATAGTATCATTTTTCTCCTTTTTTTTTTTTTTTTTTTTTTTTTTTTTTTCTCTTTTTTTTTTTTTTTTTTTTTTTTTTTTTTTTTTTTTTTGTTTCATTCCATCATTTTCTTCTTCCTTCCAATATTCATCACAAAAGCAACAAAATTGACCACAACAAGACTTCCAAACTTACCAACAAGACTAGCTTGACAAGGGTAGGCCATATGGAATGTAGTTGAATAAATAGGTCAAAACAAGGCAAATTTGGCTAATGTGAGGTTAATAGGTAAAACGTAAAGGAAGGGTCGCCTCTCCACATGTGTCGCCACCACAAACCCGAGTGTATACAGGCAATAAGAGACAAATTTCATGCTTATGCAATTTGATGTTACATGCCATGTAAGGAGTACTACTCACATCCTAAAAGAAACCAATCATGAATGTCATTGGTTTATGAATCTCTAAACCTTAGAATGTATATGTGATGAACAAGAGTTATGGTTTGTATACAGCACAAAATATAATAGACTAGCAAACGGAATATTCTCATAAAATAATAAAATACTATATAAGAATGTACTTGCAACGGAAAATACGAACACAGTCATATAATCTCATCTTAACTAGCCAGTCATACGGTTAGGAAATAATTGTGTTAGTTTAGGTGCCACCGATTAAACCAATTTCCAACCGTAAAGTCTCAAAACGTCCTCTAGCTAATGATTTTGTCAAAATGTCTGCCCATTGTTTTTCAGTACTACAAAATTCAAGTTTTATATTCCCTTTCTCAACATGGTCTCGTATGAAATGGTGTCTTATTTCAATATGTTTGGTACGTGAATGTTGTGCGGGATTTTTAGAAATTATTATCGCACTAGTGTTATCACATAAAATAGGAATACATCCTACATCAACACCATAATCACGTAATTGTTGCTTAAGCCATAAAAGTTGAGTACATACGATCCCTGCAAAGAATATATTCGGCTTCAAAGATTGAGAGAGCAACCGAATTTTGTTTCTTTGATCCCCACGTGATGATACACGGTCCGACAAATGTGGCGACACCCGACGTGCTTTTCCTATCTAGAGAACATCCCGCGTAGTCGGCATCGGAATAACCGATTAAATAAAAATTGCACTCCATTGGATACCATAGGTATAAGTTGGCCGTTCCAATTAAATAACGCAAAATTCGTTTTACGGCCGTCATATGCGATTCTTTGGGAGACGATTGATATCTCGCACAAACGCATACGCTAAATGATACGTGCATTTTATATAGTCTTTTTAGCCTATTTTATGCACGTATTTCTATGCTTTTATCGTGGTTTTATGCTACGAAATGCCCCGAATTGCATACTTTGGAAGTTCTTGTCTTATTTGCAGGAATGAGCCATAAAGTAGCGGAAATCAAGCCTTTTACCGTCCGATTAGCATGCATTTGGAGGAAGAGTAGATTTGGAGCGGGAATTATAGTTGTCTTGGGATGCGTGAAGGTGTTTCGGGAGCTAAAAGGACAGGTCAAAGTCAAACTAACGAGAATTGTAGCTGCTGAAGTCAAGACCCACCTGATCGAGTGATTTATTACTCGATCGAGTGGTTTTAGGTGCAATAAATAGTCGATCGAGTTGCTTCCTTAGTCGATCGACCAGTCCCTTATGTGTAATCAGTCGATCGAGCACTATAAATGGTCGATCGAGCTGTTTTCTGGCTGAGTTTGCTCGATCGAGTGATTTCTCTACTCGATCGAGTGGACTTCGCTACGGGTTGGGCTTTTTAGCTCTAATTCCGTCATTAGGTTTAATCCTAATCCTATTTTCTTATAAATAGGAAGTCAGTTTGTCATTATATCGCCCTGACACTTTTGCTACATTACTGATTACTGTTACTCTGTTCTTATTTCCGGATCCTTAATTTCAGTAATTTCTTCTCTCTTTTCTCTCTTTTTTATTTTAATGTTTATTATTCCCTCTCCCTATTTATTTATTGTACTTATTTATTCCATGTCTAGCTAAATCCCCCTGGTATGTTAGGATTCGGGAAGCCGTGGTAGCGATGCTTTAATTGTATTAAATAGATTAGTCTTGCGATAGGAATTGTATTAGGCAATTTAACTGTTATCCGGTCGAATGAATGCATGCAGGAGACCATAAATCTAGTTAACCCCGACCTAGATCGAAAGATTGGAAGGGAAGGCTTGCTTAATTACAATAGGGTATAGCAGTGAGGGCGAAAGTTAAGCTGTTTACGCTCTAGGGCGGTTTAAGGACCGAAAGGTGACGACCATAGCTCTTCTTATCAATAGTCTAATCGCCTTAGTATTCCCGATAGTATAAGATCTGATAGCTGCCACGGTGGACCGACTCCTAGCATACTTCCGTTCCTCTTACTGTTAATTCTCTTATTCATTTCTCTTCTTTAGCCTTTTTAGTTTAGTCAACACAATCAATTCAACCCACATTTGTGACATCAGACGGATAGAATAGACAAATAGATAGTACACCGCCTCCCTGTGGAGATCGACCCTACTTGTCGCTGACTTCTGTTAGCAGTAATCTAGCGGTCAAATATAACAGTGACCCAATCATCCCACGGTAAGTAGTCTCATCAACTGATTTACCGTTTTCATCCAATGTCAATTTCTTGTTCTCGACCATTGGAGTAGGCATAGCATGTGAATTTTCCATTCCAAATTTCCGAATCAACTCCTTGATATATTTCTGTTGATGGATCTTAATGCCTTCATCTGTTTGTTGTATTTGCAGACCTAGGAAGAATTTTAATTCTCCCATCATACTCATCTCGAACTCGGAAGTCATCAATTCAGAAAAGTATTTGCATAGGCTTCGGTTGGTCGATCCAAAGATGATATCATCGACGTATATTTGAACAACCAAAAGGTCGAATCCTCGTTTTTTTAGAAATAGGGTTTTGTCGACGGATCCTCTCATCAATCCCTTTGTCAAGTAGAAACTTGGATAATCTGTCGTACCAAGCCCTAGGTGCTTGCTTCAATCCGTATAGGGCTTTATCCAATTTGAACACGTGATCCTCAAATTTGATATTATTAAAACCAGGGGGTTGTTCAACGAAGACTTCCTCTTGCAAATATCCATTCAAGAATGCCGTCTTGACGTCCATCTGGAAGAGCTTCATTCCTTTGTGTGCGGCGAATGCTATCAGAAGCCTAATAGCTTCAAGACGAGCAACAGGTGCGAAAGTCTCGTCATAATCTATTCCTTCTTGTTGATTATATCCTTGGACCACCAATCTTGCTTTGTTTCTGACAATGACTCCGGCATCATCCAATTTGTTCCTGAAGACCCACCGAGTTCCAATGATGCATTCGATTTTTGGACTAGGAACTAGATGCCAAACCTTGTTTCTTTCGAACTGTTGTAACTCTTCTTGCATAGCTACAATCTAATCCGATTCAGCAAGAGCTTCATTGATGTTCTTTGGTTCGATCATAGATAGGAAAGAGTAGAAAGAGCAGAAATTGTTCAAGGAACGTCTTGTCTGGACACCCTTCTTAATATTCCCAAGAATATTGTCCATAGGGTGTGAGTTCTTGTATTTCCACTTCGTCGAAGTACTTGGTTCATCCTCGTTATTTGAGCTTGACCCGACTTCACTTGGTTCGGAATTTGAGGAAGTTCCCCCTGAATCCAATTCGGGTGTTGTATTTGAGCCGATTATAACCTCGGACTCTACACCTTGATTTGGATTCAATGTTACAAAGAATAACATCATCTATAACATTGTTTTGGGAGTTCTTGTCTTTAGTCAATGTTATAGTATCATCAACTATAACTTTGCCTTTATCCTTTGAGGAACGATCAATTTCATCGTTTATTCCCTCAATCTCATTATCCTCTAATTCCAAATCCGGGGGGTCATCTCTTGTGAGACGGAAGTCGGGTTCATCCAAGTCTTCTTCCTCATCCTGTAAAGGCTTATCGAACACGTTATCTTCATCAAAGATAACATGGACACTTTCTTCAATACAGAGGGTTCTCTTATTGAAGACTTTATAAGCCTTGCTATGATCTGAGTATCCTATAAAAATCGCCTCATCACTTCTAGGGTCGAATTTGCTTAAACGGTTTTTACCGTTATTATGTACAAAGCATTTACTCCCGAAACAACGAAGATGGGAGATATTCGGTTTTCGACCTCTAAGGAGTTCATAGGGGGTTTTCTTAAGGATAGGTCGGATCATAGCACGATTGTGGATGTAGCAAGAAGTGCTAATGGCTTCAGCCCAAAAGTTACGAGGTAAACCACTACACAAGAGCATTGTACGTGCCATATCTTCTAAGGTTCTATTCATACGTTCAACGACACCGTTTTGTTGAGAAGTTCTTGGTGCAGAAAAGTTATGTCCTACACCATTAACTCGACAATATTCTATAAAGGTTTGATTGTCAAATTCGGTGCCATGATCCGTACGAATAGATACTAGATTAGTCTTATATTTATTTTGAACACGTTTTATAAGACAATCAAATTCATCAAAAGTTTCATCTTTTGAATGAAGAAAGATAGGCCATACATACCTTGAGTAGTCGTCTACAAGAACAAAGACGTACCTGGATCCTCCTATACTTCTTACCTTCATAGGTCCACAAAGATCCATATGTACCAGTTCCAAGGCTTCATTTGTGCTCACTACTCGTTTAGGTTTGAACGATGATCTTACTTGTTTACACCTAGCACACGTGTCACACATCTTTTCTTGGTCGAACTTGATCTTAGGCAGTCCTTCAACCAAGTCCCACTTCTTGAGTTTATTCAAGGTTAGTGAGCTAATGTGACCGAACCGTTTATGCCATAGACAAGGATCATCAAGTGTAACTTTCATACATGAAAACGAGTTAGTAGGCACAGCATTTAAATCTACCATATAAACGTTCCTTTTACGGTGGCCTTCAAGAATAACGTTACTGGTTCCTTCAATAATAATGCGACAACTATCAGTATGAAAGACTACTTTGTTACCTTTGTCGCATAGTTGAGATATACTGAGCAAGTTATGCTTTAGACCATCCACAAGATAAACATCACTGATAGCGTGATCCTTAGAAATTCCAATTTTGCCAACGCCAACCACTTTTCCCTTTTTGTTATCCCCGAACGTCACTTTTCCTCCATTGAAGGGCTTGAGTGAAAGAAATAGATTTTTGTCTCCTGTCATGTGTCTTGAACATCCACTGTCAAGATACCATTGGTTGTTTTCTTTCACTACTTCCTGAATAAAGGATTAGATACAGTTTTTAGGTACCCAAGCTAAGTTGGGTCCCTTATTATTAGTTACTCTAAATACCAAATCTTTTCGAACCCAAGCACGTCTAATGACCGTTTTTCTAACTTTAGGTTTGTTTGGCTTGGGAGGAGTTCTAGGGTTAGGGTTTTCTCTAGGTCTCGGAATTTCTCTAGGTCTCGGAACTTCTCTAGGTCTCGGAACTTCTCTAGGTCTCTCTTGACTATTTGCCTTGTGAGTAGGTTTACTGGATTGAGATTTACAAGGGCTTTGTGAGGTGCTAGGTTTCTTAGAATAGTCAAAGGCCATGTCATAGAACCAACGAAATTTGTTGTTCCTTTCTTCGTTAGGTTCATTAATGGGGGTTTCCTCATCCTCGACAACTGTGTTAACAGTTTTAGCATGTTCGGCATTTTTTCGTAAATCGTGAGCCTTTTTGACACAATTGATTTGGATATGACCCGTATGACCACAGTAATTGCAAATCAAGTATTCCGGAAGATCAGCATACTTCCTCTTTCTAAAGTCAAAATCTGAAGGTGTTGATTTGCATTTAGAGTGATCTCTACGGCTATAGCACTCATGTCCCAACCCCATCTTCATATTATTGTCAGATTGTTCGGTTAGGAAGTTCAGGACTTTCGTGCTACCTTCCCATTTGTCATGTACCTTTCTAGCGTGTAGAAGAAGGTCTTTTAGGGTTTTAATTTCCTCTTGACATTTCGTGTGATCTACATCATTGTCCTTTTTAAAGTTGTCACGAAAGTCTTGGAATCGTTTGTTAAGAATGAACACAACATCGGTGTGGTGTTTCTTAATATTGATCATATCGGTCTTAGATTCTTTTAATTGCTTTGAAAGGGAATCTATCTCTTCCTTTTGATCCAAGATCACTTCTTCATTAGAATTGACCTTAGCTTCCAAAAGTTCTCTGACTTTTCTAAGTTCTAAAGTTATAGCTTCATTAGCTGTAACTTTGGCTTGAAGGTGCTTAATATTAAGCTTTAGGTCGGAAGTTATAGCTTCATTAGCTATAACTTTGGACTCTAATTCCTTCTTTTCAGCCATAGTAGAATCTAATGTTGTAGCATTTTCTGCTATAATTTTAGACTTCAACTTCTTAGCTTTAGTCTTGAGAATATGATTCTCTTCCGCAATTTCGAGAATCTGTTCCTTTAGATCCTTTAACTCCAAATCCTGTTCGTGACACTTATCAAGAGATTGTTCAAAGAATTGAATTAAAGAACTTTTAGACAATTTCCTAACGCGTTTCTTAAGCTCAAGATAACTTACCTCTTCATCGTCATCCTCGTCTGATTCTCCAAGAAAGCAATAGTTTGAATGAGAATTTGTGCTTTCATCGTCATCCTTTGTCGGAGATTAGGTCAAGACGACATGCTTGAGACAAAGATTTGCTACTTCGTCGTCTTGATTCCTCGTCATCTTTCGAGTCAAGGTCTCCCCAACACGAAGCCATCATAACTTGCTTGAATTCTCTCTTTGTCTTCTCACGTTTCGTCTTGTCCTTTATTTTCTCCCATGTTGGACAATCTTTGATCATATGACCAGATTCTCCACACTTAAAGCAACCTCTATTTGCAAAGGACGACTTTGAGTCATTAACCTTCTTGTTGAATGACTTGTTGTTGTTGTTGTAGGATGATTTTGTTTGTTTATTTCGAAATATTTTATTTTTGAAACGTCGTGCAAACAAAACGGTTTCATCCTCTAATTCAGAGTCAACCTCCTCACTATTTAAGGCCATACTCTTATTACGACTTGGTTCAGCGTCATCTTTGTTAAGAGTAATTTCATGTGCCATGAGAGCACCGATAAGTTCTTGATAAGATAGGTTTTCAAGATCTCGTGATTCCTCCATTGCGGTGACTTTAGCACGCCACTTTTTAGTAAGGCTCCTAAGAACCTTTCTAGCAATGTCCTCGATCGCATGAATTTCCTACCTAGGTTTTTAGTTCGTTTATGATGCTTGAAAACCTTGCGGACATACTATCTAAGGACTCATTAGGCTCCATGATGAATAGCTCATATTTTTGCATAAGCAAATCAATTCGGTGCTTCCTAACAATGGAAGTACCTTCATAAGCTAATTCGAGCCCGTCCCATATCTCCTTGGCCGTGGAACATGAAGAGAACCGATCAAACTCAGTGGAAGTCATTCCGTTTTGCAGAAGACTTATTGCTTTGGAGTTTTTCTCGGCTTTCTTGTAGTCGGCCTCGACATAGTCCTCTTCTTTCTTTTCATAGGTAGTGCCTTCCTCGGATGCCACAAGAATTTTATGCGGTCCGTTTTGGATAATCCTCCAGCACTCCCAATCGTGTCCTTTCACATAGTGAGTCATCATGTTTTTCCACAATCCATATTTCTTCCCATCAAAGACGGGACATTTGAGATATTTGGAATCCATTTATCACGTGATAGGCAGCGGAATATAAAACAATAAGATAAATGAAAAACAAGATAGATCAGCCTCTTTGCGGTTAGGCAATCAAGAGCACGAGGCTCTGATACCAATTGAAGAGTCTATTGATCCAAAATACTCAAGAGGGGGGGTGAATTGAGGATTTAAAACTTTATGAAAGCTTTTTCTTTTGTGTGAATGTAATTGATTATTTAAAGTTTATCGATTAAACTTTAACTAATCAACTAATGATTGTAAGCAAAGTAAATGAAAGAACGAAAGAAGAAGAGACACACGGATTTTTGAAGTGGTTCAGTTTCACAAGTCGAAACCTACGTCCACTATTCTCGATTAATAAATTTAGTACCTTTCTCCGGATTACAAATTTACTAACCCAACTCGTACAACTAACTCTAGCTGTAACTCAATGAGTACCGTTAAATACTCGAGTGACTAACTTACGCTAATAAGAAAGCACTAATGATTCTTCTAATAGTTCACGTTAATGAACAAGTAAGAAATCAATTATAGCACTATTATCTTATAACGATAATGAAGAACAAGTATGCGAGTTTGTAGAACACGACCTTTCGAAATTTGCAAATCGGTTTTCGCTAAAAACACACGGTTTGCACTTTTAAAATATGAAAACAATTTTATGCTTAAGGTCTCTATTTTAGATGTTGCAAATGACAAAGTATTTATAGGCAAAGAGAAGGAGAGCTACACGGTTTCAAGGAAACCCTAATAGCCGAATAATAGGATGTAATTATAAATTATATCTTCTTATTATCTCTTACCTAAAAGCCATAGAAGATAATAAAGAATATTCTAAAAGATAGAATATAATCTTTCTAATATTATCTTTACTATAAATTCTAAGATTATGATAAGATTTCCTAAAACAAGAAAATCTTTTACCATAAACAAATATATAAGTAAGATATACAAGATATGTAAAGATTATTTTATAGAATAAAATCTTTACCTAATCTCTTAGGCAACACGGCATAACACGGCTCATGGGCTCGTGAATCCATGCAAACCCTAATCTTATTATATAATTAGAATTTAGGTTTTAGGAGAGGTCAGATGAAAACCCTAATTGATAGTAAAGTCCAACTCATAAGTTGACCCAAAACCCATCAATTAACGCCAACCATAAAACCGGATTCCTCACTAAACCGGGCTTTATAAAATAAACACTTTCATTAAAACATATAAAATAAACTTTAAGAAATTACAAAACAATTTTCGAACCATTTAAAAGTTGTGTATAAAAACTCGCATTTCAATGTTATAGTAGAAGAGCTATAACATTGAACTCTTTTACTAGTAATGTTATAGCTGCAAAGCTATAACTTTACTAATTAAGAAACTCATACTTGATTACCATTACGAGATAATCACCTATACTATTCTAATCTTCAAGGAGATCTTCGAGTATAGGCTACATCAACATCCAAGCTTGATTTAATCTTCCGGATTTAACTCCGTCTTTTCATAATACTTGAATGAATCTTTGGATTGTTTGATCTTTAATAGAGACTTGAACTTCTCATGTAATCGTCACAATCCTCTTGGTTTCTCGTAATAGGTTAATGCTAAAACACTTAACAAACAATTACACGCAACAAGTATATAATATATAAGGCACCTTGTCATCAACAAAACATAAACATATAAACCATATGGTCCAACATAGGGTCAACTTATGGAAGCGCCCTAAAAGGTCTTATGGACCAAGGGAAATTACAACCAATCGGACCCACCCCGGATCCGTCTGATGCTAAGAATACTCGGACTGGGTGGCCAACATCATTCCCGTACCAAAGAAAGACGGAAGAATTCGGGTTTGCGTCGAATTTAAGGATCTGAACAAGGCAAATCCAAAGGACGACTTTCCTTTGCCACATTTTGACATCCTGGTGGACAATACCGCCGAGCATACTCTCCTATCATTCATGGACGGGTATGCCGGGTACAACAAGATCAAAATGGCTGAGGAAGACATGCACAAGACTGCATTCACTACACAGTGAGGTACATATTGCTATACGGTCATGCCTTTCGGTCTCATCAATGCCGGAGCAACCTATCAAAGAACCGCTACCACTCTCCTACATGATATGATGCACAAGGAGGTAGAGGTATATGTCGATGACATGATTGTCAAACCAAAAGAACGGGACGACCACATCAACGCCCTGCGGAAATTCTTCGCTCGTCTGCGAAAATATAACATGAGTAAATCCTTAAAAATGTGCATTCGGAGTCACCTCCGGAAAACTCTTGGGACATGTCGTCAGCAAAAGAGGCATTGAGATTGATCCAACCAAAATCAAAGCCCTTCAACAAATGCCTCGGCCAAAGAACGAGAAGGAGATTCGGGGATTTCTCGGTCAGGTTCAATACATCAGCCACTTCATAGCGAAGCTCACCATGATTTGTGAACCAATCTTCAAGAAACTTCGCGCCTCCGATCACATCAATTGGGATGACGACTGTCAAAAAGCCTTCGACAGGATAAAAGAAATCATATCCAAACCTCATGTCTTCATGCCACCTCAACAAGGGATTCCCTTATCTCTTTACCTGGCTGTCACCGACATAGCCATGGGAGCTATGGTGGCACAAACAGTCGACAGCGAAGAACGAGCCATCTACTACATCACCAAGAAGTTCATTGAGTATGAGACAAGGTACACCCAACTGGAAAAGACATGCCTTGCCCTAGTATGGTCAACAAAGAAGCTGCGGCATTACATGCTCAGCTACACGGTCCACATCTATTCCAAGGGACCCGGTCAAATACATCTTCGAGAAACCCGTACTAAACGGAAGGCTGTCTAGATGGACACTCATGCTATCCGAGTTTAACCTCAAATTCATACCCCTCAAGGTTATCAAGGGAAGGGCAGTCACCGATTTCCTAGCAAAAAATCTCGTCAACGAGGATCCAGCAACCGACACATGGTCACTTCCTGACGAAGACATCCTTTATGCCGACTCCGACGCATGGGACTTACACTTCGATGGTTCATCTAATATGAGAGGCTTCGGGGTAGCAATCCTTCTAATATCACCAAAGGGAGAACACGTTCCAATATCGGTCAAGCTAGACTTTTCCGTCCACAACAATCCCGCCGAATATGAAGCATGTCTCATCGGCCTACAAGCAGTCATCACACTTGGCATCAAGAGACTGACGGTCAATGGCGATTCCTCGCTCATCATCAATCAGGTGTCCGGATCATGGAAAATTCGAAGTGACAGCTTAGCTCCCTACCGAGCAAAAATCAATCAAGAGGCTGAGTTCTTCGACCAAGTCGACTACTTCCACTTGCCACGAGAGGAAAATCAATTTGATGATGCCTGAGAAAAACTTGCCGCGCTCGTCAACATACATGACGACATGACATCAAAGCCCCTATGTGTCGAGAGAAGGAGCGGGCCAGCTCATATCTGTGCCATCAACAACGACGAGGAAAACCATGATGAACTCTGGTACCAGGCCATCCTCAACTACAAAACCAAAAATGAATTCCCTCCTAACTCTGATCCAAGAGGACTAAGAGCCATCCGTTTACTTGCATCACAATTCGTGATAAGCCAAGACCAACTATACAAAAGAACAACCCAAGGGATTCTCCTCCTTTGCATTGACCATCACAAAGCCAAAAAAGTCATGGGAGAGGTTCACGACGGAGAATATGGCCCTCACATGAGCGCAATGATGCTGACTCGAAAAATCATGCGGCTAGGCTACTATTGGACCACGATGGATGCCGATTGCCGTAACTATGTCAAACATTGTCACAAATGCCAAATCTTCGCCAACATACAACACATACCACCATCCCTTTTATACACCATGACATCGCCCTGGCCTTTATCGATCTGGGGCATCGACATCATCGGGAAAGTCAACCCGATAGGCACCAAGGGGCATTGCTTCGACCTCGTCGCCATCGACTATTTCACTAAATGGGTGGAAGCACAGTCATATGCAGTCTTGACCGCCAAACAGGTGGCCAAGTTCATCCAAGACAACATCATCTGCAGATATGGGGTACCCCATGAAATCAACAACGATCAAGGCTCTCACTTCCGGGCGGAAACAGAGGCCTTGCTGAACAAATACAAGATCAAACGACATTGATCATCCCCCTACCATCCCCAAACCAACGGAGTGGTAGAGGCAGAAAACAAAACTCTTGTCACCATTATCAAGAAAATGCAAGACAACTACCGCGATTCGCCGAGCAAACTCCCATTCGTACTCTAGGGATACCGAACTGTTAAAAAAATAATTAATCTCATTATACAACATATCCATATATGTGATATTTAATTTGGTCATAAAATTAAATCTTGATCTTATGCATGCAAACATAATTAGAAAAGGGAAGAAATCGTCATTCTTACTATGGGTATTTCGGATTTAGGGCACAAGTGAGTTCTCCTTCTCACTTGTTCTTGAGCTTTCCTTACAAATGGAAGAACAAGGATTCAAAGATAGAATCCCTCCCAAAGATGTATACCCAAGATAACCTCTTAAAAGATAAATATTATTTGAACTAGAACAATATAAATCTTACTAAAATTGACCCAAAACTATTGTATTGGTCTCTATTATTTCGGTATAGAGAAAAGAATTTTGGAGATTTTATTTCTCTAATATTTCATAAAAATGTAGAGAGTTTTTGTATTTCTTACACTAGAAATAATGTGTGAAGTTGTGAATGAAAAATTAGAGAGAAAAACTCTCTATGATGGCCTTTGAAAACCGGTGGGGTGAAAGAGGGAGAGCCAATGCATGGGCAAGTTATTCTTCTCAAGAAAACATAGGTATGCATGGCTACTAGCTAGGTGTGTAATCATTTTGTTTCCACTTAAATAATTAACATAAATTAAGCATTACACTCCCTCCATTTTATCGGCACTTATATAAAATGGGAAGTCCATTTTATATTTTGTCATTTGTCAATTGTCACATGTAACATGTTCCATGATATTATGTGTATAAAATGTATTTTTAACAATTAAAAATCAACATATTAATAAAATATGTCACTTATAAAATTAACCTAGTAATTCATAATTACTTGTACCGCAATGAGTTCCCGAGTCATAAATTACAACATTCTGTATTTATAATAATTTATTCATTCCGTTTCAATTGTTTCCGTAAACAATAATTTCATCCAAGTAATAAAACAATTCGATTACTTAGACAGTATCTTATTTAATCAAATTACAACGAGACATGTAAATATTACTTCCAAAATCGTCCGTCAATTTTAAGTAATTTAATTGACTCGTATCGTCATACGATCAATTAAATATTCAATTAAGAGTGTTACATTTTAGGTATGACCTAAGGGGATCAACTGATCACCACCGTCGCACGAAAGTAATGTCAAACTCTAGTCAGCCAATCATTACCAATATGTGTGGACCAGTTGACTGTAAAAATATTACATCCCACATGTATTCTGAAAATGAGACTTAAACATGTGATCATCATGATCGACAGTTGTGATCGCATTATTGTCGGAGGACACATGTTCCAACAATCTCCCACTTGTCCTCGACAAGTGTGCGTCACCAATTCTCTTGTCCTATTACTATCTCCCACTCAATGCAAGGTGTCTTTCAGGTCGTACTTGCAAGTGATCATATCTAGAGTGGTTTCCTCGATCTGGAGAATAACTAATTGACCGGAATTATCCACCATGGATACCTTCCTAGCGTGGCCACGCATTTCCAGTTCATTACTCCTCGAGTGGCCCTGAGATATTGTTATAACCCTGACAAGGGGTGGACAATTCCTATTGCACTCATTCCCTTCGACTAGCCACAACCATCATAACCCAAAATATGCCCATTTGACCCCATTTACGAAGGTCATAGTAACATAAATCAAAGTTAATCTGAAACTATGCCACCTTAGGCGAACAGTCTTTAGACAAAAGAATCGACTCATTAGAATACTATAGTAGCTCTCACCACGACCAGGCTATATAAATTTGCCAGAATTCTATAAGCGGTCATAAGGCCCGACAAAGTGTTCCTAACAGTCTGCCTATGTGATCAACTAGTCATCACACATGACTTCATGGCACTTGAACTTGCCATCAATCGCATCACACTCTAGTCACTTCGAGGCGTCACCTCATGTAAGTGACTATGGGCGAATACAATGCTAATCCGTGTTCACTTTAACGGGGTTCAATTGTCTCTACAACCCGTTTGGATGTAACAAAGTATCAGGTGAGTTAATAACAACTCAAACGACGAATGTCGACATCACATTTGGGTAGTCAATAGAATATTACAACCTTGTGATGTATATCGTAAGTGTTTAAACACTAGTCAATTGCAATAGAAGTTTAATGTACCATGTGTCCATGTGTTCATACTTCTTATATTGCACTTTTCTTTATATTCATGTTATCTCTCATAGCATGAACCTTACCAAGTACACATCTAGGTTCCCAACCTAGGTTTAGATTCTTTATCTTGAAAAAACTTTCTTGTTGTTTATCACATAACCAACGAATTTGTGGTGGATGATATAACTTGCACCGGTCAAGTGTTCTACTAACTCGCAATGCACTAGGTATACGTTTTGTAGGGTCTTGCAACAATTGTCAAGATGATTAGCTTAGCACTTCTCATAAGTCCTAGCATATTTGAAAATATTAGTTTTGAGTAACTTATTACTATAACTAAGTATCTTTCCAACTTCTTATTTCTCCTTTTAGCTTGAATAGCTTAGGATTTTCATAAATCCTTACGCGTTTGCGAACTTCAATATGTGCAACTTCTTGTCACATAACAGAGTGTTCTGTCAAACACTAGAATAGCTCATTAGTTCTCCTCGAGAATTCATGACGATTCTTCTATGGCTTGCCAATGACTCATTATGCTCTTATGCATATGATTCATTATTGGACATGTGCATGATTATTCTAATGGCGGAAACATTAGTAATTTTTAATCATGTGATCAACCATTTTTAGGTTCAATGAATGACCATGACTACTTATGGTAATTCCATTTTCATCGATATGAATAACCTACATTTCTCGTTGATTTGATGTGTATATCTCAATACCTATCCAACATCCCATGATGTGATTGGATTCATCATAGTCCATTTTCATCCAGAATTGAAAACTCAAACACTTCTTTGTGAAAGATAGTACTAGCTCGTCATTCTCAATGAGTAATGAGTTATAAATTTTACAGGATGATTGCTCCCACTAAATTCCATGTCTTCACATGATAATTTCAAACTCCCACTCAATTCCACATGTTTCGCAATTGACTACTCAATCGAAACATTTCAAGAATTGAAATGCATTTTGCTTTGCCAAGTTATTAAGATAAAACCAAATATGTTTCCAACATATCTTTTCAAAATACCTATTTAGAAAAGGTTTCAATCTTAAACTTATGGAAAAAGATTTTTAATCTCTAACTCATTCATTTTATAATGATGCGTAGCAATGTCATTATTTAAATGTGAATTTCTTTTAATACACGTCCTTCTCAAAATACCCTTTTCCGGAAGGAGGTTTAACCATTTCATTTTCATAATGAGGTTAAGTAATGACACTAGCGTGGTTAACAATTAACTTAGCCTTTGTAGATATCGGCATATCTTCCTTTGCAACTTTTAGTCATAAATCTCATTTATTTTCAAGGATGCAACTTTGTTTCATTTAGGCTCTTAAGTAAATATCAATATTGAAACTCATGGTCAAGTGTTGTTCATAAACTAGCCAAATCTCTTGTTAAGACTTTTCTTTAGTCATTTTCTTCCAAAACTTTCTTTTGGTCTCCTCGTGTAGTTTATCTTGAGAACATATTCTTTTGATTACTTCACTTGGTCTCTTTTGTCATATATCTCATCTATTCGAGACCATAGATCTCATCTATTCGTGTATACTTTTTATTTAGGTATACAAATCATTCTTTCTTTCGTAGATCTCATTTACTCAAGTATACAAATTATCTTTGCATTCATTGTGTCTTCATTTTTCTCCCACTCTATCTTTAGATTAAATACACTAGATATTCAAAGATAGCTTATGAGACACAAATAATGATTTTGAAGTATAAGGAGGACTATCTCATAGATTGACTAATAGTTTTAGATTTGATGAGTGTACTTGGTAATTGACATTCCTTTAGGAGAGTTCATCAACTCAACATCACTTTATAATTGATCATACACAAGCCTTAAGCTTGTGGACATATAATGAATCCCATCATTATAGTTGTCTATTTTATCACTTTAAGTAGATGATCATATGTTTCTATGTGCAAGCATATAAAGACGGATTTTTAGAACAAAGAAATACGATAAAAGGGGTGACTTGGGTTGCAAACCAAGCCACCATAATCCAAAATACAACAATTGTTTAGAAAGGATCAACCATTTCCATGTCGAACACGGAAATCAAAATAGTTCTAAAAATCTGAAACACAACTTAAAATAAGACAATAATAAAAAGCCAAGCTTCATTGGAAGCTACTCCTAGCTCCTTGATGATTTCTCAAGCTTGCTTTTCCTTTCCATTGTCTTTGCTTGGTGGAGGCCCTATATATAATAAAAGGGGATACATTATCACAACTTTGTATCAAAATACCATAGTTGATTTAGAAACATAAAAGAAAGGATAGTCATTTACCTATTGGAGTGATCTTTCCAGCTTTAATGTCACCAAGGTACTTGGAACAATTCCTTTTCCAATGTCCAACACCATTACAATAATGGCATTTATCAAGAGGACCCTTCTTGGTCTTGGAAGTGCTAGCTTCAAAAGTCTTAGCCTTGGTGGACATGGGAGCTTGCCTCTTACCCTTTTTCCCATTCTTCTTGAACTTCCCCTTGCTCTTGGTGCTTATGTTAAGCACATCCTTAGGTGGGTTAACATTTAACCCCATGTCTCTTTCGGCTTGCGCAAGTAACTTGTGCAACTCTTCAAGAGATACGTCCTTGTCTTGCATGTTAAAATTCACCCGGAATTGAACATACGCTTTGACTTTGGATAAGGAGTGTAGAATCCTATCTACAATGACCTCTTTGGGGAGTTCAACTTTTTGAATCTTCAAAGTCTCGACTAGCTCCAACAATTTGAGCACGTGAGGGCTAACCTTTTGGCCCTCCTTGAAATCAAGATCAAAGAATGCCGAGGCCGCCTCATATTAGACGATCCTCGGTGTTTGTGAAAACATTGTCACAAGTTTGGAATAGCTTTCATTAGCGGTGCCCATTTTAAAGGCTCTCCTTTGGAGATCCGCCTCCATCGCAAAAATCAACACATTTTTCATTGCGGCGGATTCTTTGTGGTAAGCCTCATATGCTTCCCTTGTGGCGGCACTCGACCTAGCATTAGGTTTGGGTGGAGAGGCCTCGGTGAGGTAACGAAGCTTTTCGTCACCTTGGGCGGCTGATTTGAGTTGGGCATCCTAATCGGAGAAATTTGACCCATTCTTTTCAAGTTTACAACGATCCATGAAGGATCGGAGCCATGAAGCATTAGTGAGAGGTGCGGCGTTGATGTTTGGTGCGGCCATTTGTTATGAGAAATAAAAGTGGTCTACAAAACAAAATAGAAGGAATAAAACATTTGTCATTTTTAATATCATACTTGTAAATATTAATTCAAACAAGTTTTATAACATTTATCTAGTGACCTCTACCCAACTTGATAAATGATTCCAAGACCCAAATTCATATTAAGTTGGGCACGGTGTGGCCTATAAATCCCTTATCAATATAACTCGGTGGACTAACTCTTTAATCGATTCTACTTTTAGAACTCTTGGTGCATAAAATTACATTAACATTTATCTTTAGCCCGGAACACATGCAACTACGGTCACGAATACTTCCGTTGAGCTCAATCCAAATTTCGAATAAATGTGTCCATGATCCAAACCCACATTAACTTGGGCATGGTGTAGCCGATAAATCCCTTATCAACATGAATTCAGTGGATAGACATTTATCACCCACTTCCCCTACGTAACAAGGTCTGTACCCCGGTGTGGCCGAGTGCACTCCGTCACGAAATAGGTTTTCATGGTTTCTACTTTTTGGTAAGTCTAAGTCTCAATTGTTTATTTTTAGCGAGAGGTCATGTCAATTTATTATCTATCACGTTTTAAGTGAACTAAAGCGGTGAACTACGATAATTGTAATTGACACGGTCGATAAACTCGACTAAAATAATAATGCATGTTTTAGTTATGTCGATTTAGCGATGCATGCAACATATAAATAAAATGCAAAGCATAAATAAAGTCCTAGTATGGCCTTCCTAGAATAGTAAATCTAATAAACTATTACAAATTCGGAAACCAACTCCTTTGGTCCCTTGAACTTCGGTCTTGGCACGCATTTCAAGGCAACACTTTCTTTAATGGATCGCCTTCTCGAGTGGCACCGTCTTCAAGGTACTCCGCAATAAATAAATTACATAATTTCCTATTATACATTTGTAATTAGAATAAAAATAAATCTATTAAATTACAAAACGGTGATACGAGATCACAATAAATTACAACCGAATCGATATTCCCATACATTTCGGGTAATACCAATTAAAACTAAGGTCATACTAAGTAAAATTACATAATTCTAAAATATGACAATCATAAATAAAATGCAGCATTATAATATGTATGAACATGCCCAAATTTATGCTAATTTACCTTTAAGGAGCCAATATCGTATATTAATCGGTTTTTACGGATTTGCGTGATTTAACCTTTTATAATCACAATAATTACATAAATTCATATTTATGTACAAGTTAATTACCCTAACCTCTTAGGACTCAAAATTAGTCTCCACTAACATTTGACAATAATTAACCTAGATTTCTTAATATTGTTCATAAATGGACTTAAAATACAAAATTATGTCATAAACTTCAAATTAAATCATAAAAATTTTAAATAATTTCAAAATTTGAAATTTAAACTCATGAACATTCTGGAAAAATACCATGACACTTATAATGCTCAAAAACATAGGTTAAAAATTTTGAAAATTTATCGAGAAAAACAATGTTGCGGTTTATCGGATTTATCAATTATTACCATAAAAATATGAGAAAAATTATATTTATTAACTTTTCACTTTTATCTGAAATATATGATAAAATGCAACATGTGACGTTTTTCCTTAGTCATGAAGTATATTTTGGCAATTTTTACTAATTAAAGTCACTATTTATGTGATTTTTTATCAAAAATTCATAAATCATGCATAAAGACTTCATTATAGCCAAATATTTTACACACATATTTTAAAATTGCATGTGACAACATACTAAATTTCTATGACCAGATTCGAAATATAACTCATATTAACCTATTTTCCCATTTAAATATGATTTTAACTTGAAAAAACCATATTTCGAGCATAACAACTCATTTTATTATAAAAATTTACAGGCCATCAATTGATAATATATGTGAAAACATATCCAAACGCCACTGGAAAAATCGAAGTTTAGCTATTTTTAGTCCAAATATGACATTTTTATCATAAAAATCACATTTTAATGCCATTATTATATAAAATGAACAATAAAATCCATAAATAAACCCAAAAATCCTAAATACATTTTAGGACCAGAAACGTTAACATGCAAATAAATTTCGTGATATATCATAATAAACACAAATTTATAAGTTTTGTTTGTTAATCTTATAACTCGGAAAAACAATAACCGATTTGCATGCAAACAACCTAAGGCTCATGATACCGCTTGTTAAAAAAATAATTAATCTCATTATACAACATATTCATATATGTGATATTTAATTTGGTCATAAAACTAAATCTTTATCTTATGCATGCAAACAAAATTAGAAAAGGGAAGAAATCGTCATTCTTACTATGGGTATTTCGGATTTAGGGTACAAGTGAGTTCTCCTTCTCACTTGTTCTTGAGCTTTCCTTACAAATGGAAGAACAAGGATTCAAAGATAGAATCCCTCCCAAAGATGTATACCCAAGATAACCTCTTAAAAGATAAATATTATTTGAACTAGAACAATATAAATCTTACTAAAATTGACCCAAAACTATTGTATTGGTCTCTATTATTTCGGTATAGAGAAAGGAATTCTGGAGATGTTAATTCTCTAGTATTTCATAAAAATGTAGAGAGTTTTTGTATTTCTTACACTAGAAATAATGTGTGAAGTTGTGAATGAAAAATTAGAGAGAAAAACTCTCTATGATGGCCTTTGAAAACCGGTGGGGCGAAAGAGGGAGAGCCAATGCATGGGCAAGTTATTCTTCTCAAGAAAACATAGGTATGCATGGCTACTAGCTAGGTGTGTAATCATTTTGTTTCCACTTAAATAATTAACACAAATTAAGCATTACACTCCCTCCATTTTATCGGCACTTATATAAAATGGGAAGTCCATGTTATATTTTGTCATTTGTCAATTGTCACATTTAACATGTTCCATGACATTATGTGTATAAAATGTATTTTTAACAATTAAAAATCAACATATTAATAAAATATGTCACTTATAAAATTAACCTAGTAATTCATAATTACTTGTACCGTAATGAGTTCCCGAGTCATAAATTACAACATTCTGTATTTATAATAATTTATTCATTCCGTTTCAATTGTTTCCGTAAACAATAATTTCATCCAAGTAATAAAACAATTCGATTACTTAGACCGTATCTTATTTAATCAAATTACAACGAGACACGTAAATATTACTTCCAAAATCGTCCGTCAATTTTAAGTAATTTAATTGACTCGTATCGTCATACGATCAATTAAATATTCAATTAAGAGTGTTACATTTTAGGTATGACCTAAGGGGATCAACTGATCACCACCGTCGCACGACAGTAATGTCAAACTCTAGTCAGCCAATCATTACCGATATGTGTGGACCAGTTGACTGTAAAAATATTACATCCCACATGTATTCTGAAAATGAGACTTAAACATGTGATCATCATGATCGACAGTTGTGATCGCATTATTGTCGGAGGACACATGTTCCAACACGAACCTCCATTCGAACAACGACAGGCACCACACCCTTCTACCTAGCATACGGTATGGAGGCGGTTCAACCGGTAGAGTTAGAGGTCCCATCTCTACGCATCCTACTGAGAGTCAAGTTTCTGAGGCGGAATGGACCCGTCGAAGGTAGGAACAACTCGCTCTTCTAGACGAGCGGCGGCTCAACGTCTTGCACAACGTCCAGCTATACCAACGATGTATACAACGGGCATTCAACAAGAAGGTTAAACCCAGGAACATCAAGGAAGGCGACTTTGTCCTCAAGTCGGTCCGAGCACCGTTACCCTTCGATCCGAGAGGAAATTCAAACCCAATTGGGCCGGGCCATACCTGGTCAAGAAAATTCTTTCGGGGGGGCACAGTGAGACTGAGTGACCTAGACGGGGAGGATTTTACAAACCCGACCAACCTAGACCAACTCAAGAAATACTACCCTTGAACCGTAGCAACCAACAACCTCACCCTAGTTTTGCAGCTAGCGACCGCCTTAACCCATTCAAGTCAAGTTCCTCAAACGTTCTGATTTAAAATTGCATGTTTTATCGAGTCTAAGTTGCGGCACCTTGCCCGTTTCGAATGCCCTTTGATCTGTCAAAGGCAACATTCATTTGCACTAAAACAAAAAAAAAAACCCTGAACTACGAGCATGGTTTGATTTCACCTCTTCAGCTGGATACGTAGGCAGTCCTTTTTTATACAAGAGGGATACAACCACAAAACCAATCAAAATTTACAAAATATTTCGAACTACGAACATGATTTGATTTCGCCTTTTTAGGTGGATACGTAGGCAGTCCTTTCTTACACAAGAAGGATACAACCATCCCCATAATAGAAAAAAAAACACATCCCCCTCAAAAAAAAAACATTCCCTTATGTTTACCTACATATACAAACATCACGCACATCAACCTTTCATAAAAAAAAAAAGAGAAAGGGAAAAACATCCCCTTTCCCACAAAAATACAAAAAAAAAAGTCTTTCTCCCTTCCTACAAAAA
This sequence comes from Silene latifolia, assembly GCF_048544455.1. Taxonomy (NCBI): domain Eukaryota; kingdom Viridiplantae; phylum Streptophyta; class Magnoliopsida; order Caryophyllales; family Caryophyllaceae; genus Silene; species Silene latifolia. The sequence goes on from NC_133536.1 coordinate 58,087,963, forward strand.
TCCCATTTCCTAAGTGCGAATGTTTAGGATGATTCAAACCGAATTGCCTGTACAAAATGGATGGAAGAAACAAGCGTTTACAATTTTTGACACAAGCAATCCTCTTATTTAATTAATAATGAGAAGGATTCCAAATTCAACAACAAATAAAGCTCGGCAAGTCAACAACTTGTCAAAGCTAAGGTGTCGACTAAGATACCTCACATAATAAAACTAGCACAAAACACACAGAACATAGCTAGTACAACATAATAAAAACTCACAACACTAATACAACATAATAATAAAGTGGGTAATGGAGGTCTTCATTCTTCCATTCTACCCTTCCCTTTTCCCTCGGGGTACATCTTCCCTTTGTTCTTCTTGTTGGCCCGTCTAGCATGAACTTCCTCTTCGGAACGGATCCTCAACGGATCTACAACGGCGACGGCCTCCAGTCTCTTGCAAGACCCCATGTTCGATCCAAAACGAGCCTATACACGGCCCACTACATCTTTGGGACCCGAACTTCACCTCTTTGGTGGCCTCATCACATCCAGGCTAGCTCCATCGACATAGTCCTCAAAGAAGGCACGGTTGGCCTTGCTAACCTCTCTATACTTCAAGTCACCAACCTCGTCCTTGCGAGACTTGGACCTATCCTCCAAGGATTGGGCTCTTAACCACTTGACATAAGCGGGAGTCACCCATGTCGTGGCAATGGGGTTTGGCACCTCCCAAAGCGGCCGAGTGGCCCATCATCTTTCGAAAACCTCCACATGCTCGGAGTTTTGAAAAATGTTCTCTTGGACAAGGGTATCTTGAGCGGGCACCTTTTGTTGATGCCCTATTTGCCTTCAAGCCCACCACCATCAAAGAACGAGGACTATCACCCGAAGCGGGCAACCCCGTGAAGGACCTCAAGTGCCACCATGGCACCACCCAACGGATATGAGGACCACCCTCCTTCGCCAATCTTGCGGCCCAATAGGCCTCGGTGGAAGCAAAGCTATCCGAGTACAATTTCTTCCTCATGGTAAGGTGACGGAAAGAATAAGAAGATGAATCAACCGGAGGCTCTACATACCTTAGCCTCTTCAATAGCCACACTTGGAGGATCCTTGGAGATCCGAACGAGGGAACTTCTCCACAAGAGCCCTTCTTGTCCAAAGCTTGGATGATCTCGCCAAGCACCAACCATGATGGATCTCTACCATGCTCCATTTGCTCGACTACATATACAAGGGTCATGCTACCATTGCATTTTGGCCCCTCCTTCTTCAAAGCATCAACTAAGAGGTATGCATGGACAAGGCAAAAGGCAAGAGCCCTCCTCCTAGCCACCTCCGAAACATTGGCATCCAATCGATTCGGAAAGATGTTGATAATAGCCAACATATCCACACCATGAGGAGCAAGAAGAAAGTTGACTTGACTTGTTGACAAACCCAACATCGAACGGAATTTCTCCTTATAACACAACCGAGTCGGAGGAAGTACCGGAACAAAACCCGGCCACCCACCAGTGGCTCCTACTTCCTCGGCAAGAGGACAAATTTCGACTTTTGGGAAAACGAAAACATGATGTTTCGAATCCCAAAACCGAGAACATGCTTCAAGAAATGAGAGTTTCAGCTTGACTTGATGAAGCACCAACAATTGACCAACTCCCATGCAAATGAGTTGATACTTGTTGGACCATATAGCTTATATGTTTATGTTTTGATGATGTCAAGGTGCCTTACATGTTTTATACTTGTTGCGTGTAATTGTTTGTTAAGTGTTTTAGCATTAACTTATTACGAGCAACCAAGAAGATTGTGATGTACACATGAGAAGTTCAAGTCCTTGTTTAAAGATCAAACAATTCGAAGGTTCGTTCAAGCATTATGTGAAGACGGAGTTCTTCTAGAAGATTAATCAAGCTTGGATGATGATGTAGCCTATACTCGAAGATCTCCCTGAAGATTAGAATAGTATAGGTGATTATCTCGTAGTGGTAATCAAGAATGAGTTTCTTAATTAGTGAAGTTATAGCTTTGCAGCTATAACATTACTAGTAAAAGAGCTCAATGTTATAGCTCTTCTACTATAACATTGAAATGCGAGTTTTTATACACGACTTTTAAATGGTTCGAAAATTGTTTTACAATTTCTTAAAGACTATTTTATATGTTTTAATGAAAGTATTTATTTTGTAAAGCCCGGTTTAGTGAGGAGTCCGGTTTTATGGTTGGCGTTAATTGATAGCTTTTGGGTCGACTTATGAGTTGGACTCTACTATCAATTAGGGTTTCCATCTAGCCTCTCTTAAAACCTAAATTCTAATTATATAACAAGATTAGGGTTTGCATGGATTCACGAGCCTATGAGCCGTGTTATGCCGTGTTGCCTAAGAGATTAGGTAAAGATTTTATTCTATAAAATAATCTTTACATATCTTGTATATCTTACTTATATATTTGTTTATGGTAAAAGATTTTCTTGTTTTAGGAAATCTTATCATAATCTTAGAATTTATAGTAAAGATAATATTAGAAAGATTATATTCTATCTTTTAGAATATTCTTTATTATCTTCTATGGCTTTTAGGTAAGAGATAATAAGAAGATATAATTTATAATTATATCTTATTATTAAACTATTAGGGTTTCCTTGAAACCGTGTAGCTCTCCTTCTCTTTGCCTATAAATACTTTGTCATTTGCAACATCTAAGATAGAGACCTTAAGCATAAAATTGTTTTTCATAATTTAAAGAGCAAACCGTGTGTTTTTAACGAAAACCGATTTGCTAATTTCGAAAGGTCGTGTCTTTACAAAAACTCGCATACTTGTTCTTCATTATCGTTATAAGATAATAGTGCTATAATTGATTGCTTACTTGTTCATTAACGTGAACTATTAGAAGAATCATTAGTGCTTTCTTATTAGCGTAAGTTAGTCACTCGAGTATTTAACGGTACTCATTGAGTTACAGCTAGAGTTAGTTGTACGAGTTGGGTTAGTAAATTTGTAATCCGGAGAAAGGTACTAAATTTATTAATCGAGAATAGTGGACGTAGGTTTCGACTTGTGAAACTGAACCACTTCAAAAATCCGTGTGTCTCTTCTTGTTTCGTTCTTTCGTTTATTTGCTTTGTTTTTAATTCGTTAATTAGTTAATTAGTTAAAGTTTAATCAATAAAATTTAAATAATTAATTATACATACATAATCGAAACAGCTTTCATAAAGTTTTAAATCCTCAATTCACCCCCCCCCTCTTGAGTATTTTGGATCAATAGACTCTTCAATTGGTATCAGAGCCTCGTGCTCTTGATTGCCTAACCGCAAAGAGGCTGATCTATCTTGTTTTTCATTTATCTTACTGTCTTATATTCCGCTGCCTATCACGTGATAAATGGATTCCAAATATCTCAAGTGTCCCGTCTTTGATGGGAAGAATTATGGATTATGGAAAAACATGATGACTCACTATGTGAAAGGACACGATTGGGAGTGCTGGAGGATTATTCAAAACGGACCGCATAAAATTCTTGTGGCATCCGAGGAAGGCACTACCTATGAAAAGAAAGAAGAAGACTATGTCGAGGCTGACTACAAGAAAGCTGAGAAGAACTCCAAAGCAATAAGTCTTCTGCAAAACGGAATGACTTCCACAGAGTTTGATCGGTTCTCCTCTTGTTCCACGGCCAAGGAGATATGGGATGGGCTCGAATTAGCTTATGAAGGTACTTCCATTGTTAGGAAGCACCGAATTGATTTGCTTATGCAAAAATACGAGCTATTCATTATGGAGCCTAATGAGTCCTTAGATAGCATGTCTGCAAGATTTTCGAGCATTATAAACGAACTGAAAAACCTAGGTAGGAAATTCAGTACTGAGGACATTGCTAGAAAGGTTCTTAGGAGCCTTACTAAAAAGTGGCGTGCTAAGGTCACTGCAATGGAGGAATCACGAGATCTTGAAAACCTATCCTATCAAGAACTCATAGGTGCTCTCATGGCCCATGAAATTACTCTTAACAAAGATGACGCTGAACCAAGCCGAAATAAGAGTATGGCCTTAAAGAGTGAAGAAGTGGACTCTGAATTAGAGGATGAAACTGTTCTGTTTGCACGCCGTTTCAAAAACAAAATATTTCGAAACAAACAAACAAAATCATCCTTTAACAACAACAACAACAAGTCATTCAACAAAAAGGTTAATGACTCAAAGTCATCTTTCGCAAATAGAGGTTGCTTCAGATGTGGAGAATCTGGTCATATGATCAAAGATTGTCCAACATGGGAGAAGATAAAGGACAAGACGAAACGTGAGAAGACAAAGAGAGAATTCAAGCAAGTTATGATGGCTTCGTGTTGGGGAGACCTTGAATCAGAAGATGACGAGGAATCTGAAGACGACGAAGTGGCTAACCTTTGTCCGAGCAAAGTGTTAGTCTTGACCTAATCTCCGAAAAGTGATGATGAAAGCACAACCTCTCACTCAAACTATTGTTTTCTTGGAGAATCGGACGAAGATGACGATGAAGAGGTAAGTTACCTTGAGCTTAAAAAACGTGTTAAGAAATTGTCTAAAAGTGCCCTAATTGAATTCTTTGAACAATCTCTTGATAAGTGCCATGAACAGGATTTGGAATTGAAAGATCTAAAGGAACAGATTCTCGATATTGCGGAAGAGAATCATAATCTCAAGACTAAAGCTAAGAAGTTGAAATCTAAAGTTACGGTGAGAAAGCTACAACATTAGATTCTACTATGGCTGAAAAGAAGGAATTAGAGTCCAAAGTTATAGCTAATGAAGCTATAACTTCCGACCTAAAGCTTAAAATCAAGCACCTTCAAGCCAAAGTTATAGCTAATGAAGCTATAACTTTAGAACTTAGAAAAGTCGAGAACTTTTGGAAGCTAAGGTCACTTCTAATGAAGAAGTAATCTTGGATCAAAAGAAAGAGATAGATTCCCTTTCAAAGCAATTAAAAGAATCTAAGACCGATATGATCAATGTTAAGAAACACCACACCGATGTTGTGTTCATTCTTAACAAACGATTCCAAGACTTTCGTGACAACTTTAAAAAGGACAATGATGTAGATCACACGAAATGTCAAGAGGAAATTAAAACCCTAAAAGATCTTCTTCTACACGCTAGAAAGGTGCATGACAAATGGGAAGGTAGCACGAAAGTCCTGAACTTCCTAACCGAACAATCTGACAATAATATGAAGATGGGGTTAGGACATGAGTGCTATAGCCGTAGAGATCACTCTAAATGCAAATCAACACCTTCGGATTTTGATTTTAGAAAAAGGAAGTATGCTGATCTTCCTGAATACTTGATTTGCAATTACTGTGGTCATACGGGTCATATCCAAATCAATTGTGTCAAAAAGGCTCACGATTTACGAAAGAATGCCGAACATGCCAAAAACTGTTGACACGAGTTGACGAGGATAAGGAAACTCCCACCGACGAACCTAACGAAGAAAGGAACAATAAATTCCGTTGGTTCTATGACATGGCCTTTGACTACTCTAAGAAACCTAGCACCTCACAAAGCCCTTGCAAATCTAAACCTAGTAAACCTATTCACAAGGCATCTAGTCAAGAGAGACCTAGAGAAGTTCCGAGACCTAGAGAAGTTCCGAGACCTAGAGAAAACCCTAACCCTAGAAATCCTCCCAAGATAAATAAACCTAAAGTTAGAAAGACGGTGATTAGAAGTATTTGGGTTCGAAAGGATCTAATATTTAGAGTAACTAATCATAAGGGACCCAACTTAGCTTGGGTACCTAAAAATTGTATCTAATCCTTTTCTGCGGGAAGAAGTGAAAGAAAACAACCAATGGTATCTTGACAGTGGATGTTCAAGACACATGACCTAGGAGACAAAAATCTGTTTCTTTCACTCAAGCCTTTCAACGGAGGAAAAGTGACGTTCGGGGATAATAAAAAGGGAAAAGTAATAGGAGTTGGCAAAATCGGAATCTCCAAATCTCACGCAATAAGTGACGTTTATCTTGTAGATGGTCTAAAACACAACTTGCTAAGCATATCTCAACTATGCGACAAAGGTAACAAAGTAGTCTTTCATCGATAGTTGTCGCATTATTATTGAAGGAACTAGCAATGTCATTCTTGAAGGCCACCGTAAAAGGAACGTGTATATGGTAGATTTAAATGCTGTGCCTACTAACTCTTTTTCGTGTATGAAAGTTACTCTTGATGATCCTTGTTTATGGCATAAGCGTTTTGGTCACATTAGCTCTCTAACCTTGAACAAGCTCAAGAAATGGGACTTGGTAGAAGGGTTACCTAAGATCAAGTTTGACCAAGAAAAGATGTGTGACACATGTGCAAGATGTAAACAAGTACGATCATCGTTCAAGCCAAAAAGAGTAGTAAGCACAGAACAAGCCTTGGAATTAGTACACATGGATTTATGTGGACCTATGAAGGTAAGAAGTAGAGGAGGATCAAGGTACGTCTTTGTTCTTGTAGACGACTACTCAAGGTATGTATGGCCTATCTTTCTTCATTCAAAAGATGAAACTTTTGATGAATTTGATTGTCTTATGAAACGTGTTCAAAATAAATATAAGACTAATCTAGTATCTATTTATCGATCATGGCACCGAATTTGACAATCAAACCTTTATAGAATATTGTCGAGTTAATGGTGTAGGACATAACTTTTCTGCACCAAGAACTCCGCAACAAAACGGTGTCGTTGAACGTATGAATAGAACTTTAGAAGATATGGCACGTACAATGCTTCTGTGTAGTGGTTTACCTCGTAACTTTTGGGCTGAAGCCATTAGTACTTCTTGCTACATCCATAATCGTGCTATGATCCGACCTATCCTTAAGAAAACCCCATATGAACTCCTTAGAGGTCGAAAACCTAATATCTCCCATCTTCGTTGTTTTGGGAGTAAATGTTTTGTACATAATAACGGTAAAAACCGTTTAAGTAAGTTCGACCCTAGGAGTGATGAGGCGGTTTTTATAGGATACTCAGATCATAGCAAGGCTTATAAAGTATTCAATAAGAGAACTCTCTGTATTGAAGAAAGTGTCCATGTTATCTTTGATGAAGATAACATGTTCGATAAGCCTTTACAGGATGAGGAAGAAGACTTGGATGAACCCGACTTCCGTCTCTCAAGAGATGATCCCCCGGATTTGGAATTAGAGGATAACGAAATTGAGGGAATAAACGATGAACTCGATCGTTCCTCAAAAGACAAAAAGGAGAAGGATAAAGTTATAGTTGATGATACTATAACATCCACTCAAAATAAGAACTCCCAAACCAATGTTATAGATGATGTTACTGTAACAGTGAATCCAAATCAAGGTGTAGAGTCCGAGGTTATAATCGACTCAAACACAACACCCGAATTGGATTCAGGGGGAACTTCCCCTAATTCCGATCCAAATGAAGTCGGGACAAGCTCAAATAACGATGATGAACCAAGCACTTCAACGAAGTGGAAATACAAGAATTCACACCCCATGGACAATATTCTTGGGAATATTAAGAAGGGTGTTCAAACAAGACGTTCTTTGAACAATTTCTGCTCTTTCTACTCTTTCCTATCCATGATCGAACCAAAGAACATCAATGAAGCTCTTGCCGAATCAGATTGGATTATAGCTATGCAAGAAGAGCTACAACAGTTCGAAAGAAACAAGGTTTGGCATTTAGTTCCTAGACCAAGAGATCGAACAGTCATTGGAACTCGATGGGTCTTCAGGAACAAATTGGATGATGCCGGGGTCATTGTCAGAAACAAGGCAAGATTGGTGGTCCAAGGATATAATCAACAAGAAGGAATAGATTATGACGAGACTTTCGCACCTGTTGCTCGTCTTGAAGCTATTAGACTTCTGATAGCATTTGCCGCACACAAAGGAATGAAACACAAAAAAAAAAAAAAAAAAAAAAAAAAAAAAAAAAAAAAAAAAAGGGAGAAAAATACAAAAAAAAAGAAAAAAGAAAAATGATACTATAAAAAATGGAAAGACAAAAATCTCTTATTACTCCTATTCTTATCATTCCATATTACTTGAGGAGAAGTACTTGATGATGTGAGTAAGTGTGTGCCATACTTGGCATGGTGTATCATCCATCATGTTGGGTTGGAAAGTGGAATTTGGTTACTTTTGGTTGTGTTCGGTGCTAGCTTGGCTTTTACCTCCACATATCCAAATTATTTTGCCCCTTCTTACCCAATTACCTCACCTCACATTCATATGTAAGTCCTCGGCATGTGTTTTGGACCTCGATTGGTTGGAGTGTATATGTACGGTCACTAGAGATATCTATCATGTTAGATTGCATGCATGCTTTTGTAGGTCGTAGTTAGGTGAGTGACTAATTTTCTTCTCTCCTACAAAATCTCTATTCATCTCGGTTTGTATTACACACTCTATATTTCGAGCTTGCTTATGTTGAAATCGTTCTTATACTATAATATGTGCTTTAATTAATATATATTTCTTGCCTCGGTTGATATCATTCTAGTCGTTTTATGTCTGTTCTCGTCTTTTCGATGATGTCAAGAGGGGGAAGAAATAACGATGATTTCGTATTTGCCTAAGCTTGCTCCTTGTCAAGACCAATTGTCTCTTAAAGTCCTTAAAGCTTTGGTATTGAATATAATTGTTTGATCTTGCGTTACTCTTTATTATCAAGATAATGGTATTATATTAAGGGGGAACTTGTTCATTAGTCACAATTTTAGGAGACTTGCCATCATCAAAAAGGGGGAATTTGTTGGACCATATAGCTTATATGTTTATGTTTTGATGATGTCAAGGTGCCTTACATGTTTTATACTTGTTGCGTGTAATTGTTTGTTAAGTGTTTTAGCATTAACTTATTACGAGCAACCAAGAAGATTGTGATGTACACATGAGAAGTTCAAGTCCTTGTTTAAAGATCAAACAATTCGAAGGTTCGTTCAAGCATTATGTGAAGACGGAGTTCTTCTAGAAGATTAATCAAGCTTGGATGATGATGTAGCCTATACTCGAAGATCTCCCTGAAGATTAGAATAGTATAGGTGATTATCTCGTAGTGGTAATCAAGAATGAGTTTCTTAATTAGTGAAGTTATAGCTTTGCAGCTATAACATTACTAGTAAAAGAGCTCAATGTTATAGCTCTTCTACTATAACATTGAAATGCGAGTTTTTATACACGACTTTTAAATGGTTCGAAAATTGTTTTACAATTTCTTAAAGACTATTTTATATGTTTTAATGAAAGTATTTATTTTGTAAAGCCCGGTTTAGTGAGGAGTCCGGTTTTATGGTTGGCGTTAATTGATAGCTTTTGGGTCGACTTATGAGTTGGACTCTACTATCAATTAGGGTTTCCATCTAGCCTCTCTTAAAACCTAAATTCTAATTATATAACAAGATTAGGGTTTGCATGGATTCACGAGCCTATGAGCCGTGTTATGCCGTGTTGCCTAAGAGATTAGGTAAAGATTTTATTCTATAAAATAATCTTTACATATCTTGTATATCTTACTTATATATTTGTTTATGGTAAAAGATTTTCTTGTTTTAGGAAATCTTATCATAATCTTAGAATTTATAGTAAAGATAATATTAGAAAGATTATATTCTATCTTTTAGAATATTCTTTATTATCTTCTATGGCTTTTAGGTAAGAGATAATAAGAAGATATAATTTATAATTATATCTTATTATTCGGCTATTAGGGTTTCCTTGAAACCGTGTAGCTCTCCTTCTCTTTGCCTATAAATACTTTGTCATTTGCAACATCTAAGATAGAGACCTTAAGCATAAAATTGTTTTTCATAATTTAAAGAGCAAACCGTGTGTTTTTAACGAAAACCGATTTGCTAATTTCGAAAGGTCGTGTCTTTACAAAAACTCGCATACTTGTTCTTCATTATCGTTATAAGATAATAGTGCTATAATTGATTGCTTACTTGTTCATTAACGTGAACTATTAGAAGAATCATTAGTGCTTTCTTATTAGCGTAAGTTAGTCACTCGAGTATTTAACGGTACTCATTGAGTTACAGCTAGAGTTAGTTGTACGAGTTGGGTTAGTAAATTTGTAATCCGGAGAAAGGTACTAAATTTATTAATCGAGAATAGTGGACGTAGGTTTCGACTTGTGAAACTGAACCACTTCAAAAATCCGTGTGTCTCTTCTTGTTTCGTTCTTTCGTTTATTTGCTTTGTTTTTAATTCGTTAATTAGTTAATTAGTTAAAGTTTAATCAATAAACTTTAAATAATTAATTATACATACATAATCGAAAAAGCTTTCATAAAGTTTTAAATCCTCAATTCACCCCCCCTCTTGAGTATTTTGGATCAATAGACTCTTCAATACTTCTCAGGAGGCGACAAATCCCGACACCATTGTCGCAATACATTTTCAAAGGCATCCATGAATAATTTTGTGGAAGAAGAAGAAGGTTTTTTTAGAGATTTTTTTTTTGTGTTTCGGATGATGAAACAATGAAGCACAAACATCCCTATTTATACAAAACAATCAGCGAATTTTTCCGAAAAAAGGGAGAGCTGGGTTCTATCGCCAATTAGCTCGCGCCTCTTTGGGGCTGTTCTCAGGATTCCCCCCTTGAATTGTCCCTTTCAAGTTGTGTTTTCTCCTGACACCTCAAACCTCCCGCCGGAATGCGCGCGCCTCTTCGGGCCTATCCAGGATGTTTTGTGTTTCCTCACACTCACATTTCCTTACTTTCGCGTTTTACGAAATCCGACACAGTTTCCATGACGTAGCTTTAAACATACGGGTTTTTCTCTTTTTTTTTAGGTGGAAGGGCTAGTCGCCCCGATCCGCGACGGATCGTTTCCATGGCAGTCGAAATTCCGAAATTTTTTCGCTTTTTCCCATTTTCCACAAAAAATCGGAAATTGATAACACGGCATCAGTTTTCTTCAAAATCCGAGTCTTGATCTCACAAAAATCAAAAACCAAATACGCTCGCAAAATCTACTTTAAATTCACCTCTAACGGTTTGAGTTCGAATTTTTCGAGTAACAAATCAATTTCAACAATTTCGATACAATTTTATTCAAGACACGAGTTAATTGTTCAATTTTCAAATCATTTCTTCGAGAAATCCAAACGTGACGATTTGTCGCGGAATTTTCAAAATATCATTTCAAATTTCAAATTTCAATTTTAACTTCGAGTCATCGTGGTTAATTTTGTTTTCAATCAAATGCCTTTTTACGTGTTTACATTTATGCGTATGTGCTACCTGTTGCCTGTTTTCTACACTAACGATGCATGAACTAGTGCGACGTAGAAGGAAACTGACAGCCAACAGCGCTTCCCCAAAACACAACACAAAAAAAAGCCAAAAATCACAAAAAAACCACAATCCAAAAACACATATATACAAACCGCCTCACGCAAAATGTAAATATGTACAAACAAAAGTCCAAGACACGGACCAACAACTACAACTACTCAACTCCTCCTGTCGGACCGGTCTCTGTCTCAAGAGGAGTCGCGGGCAAAGCAGACACCACCATCTGCTCAGGCTCCCTCTCCAGAGAACTCTCCAGCGTCTCGTACTCCATCTTGACGCGAAGCTCCTCCGTCGCAGCCAACTGAGCCCTGAGAGAGGCAATCTCTGCATCCCTGCTCCGCAACCCGTCCTCACGACGCCTCAACTCCTGGTCTCGACTGGTGATCCCCAACCCCTGGGCCTCAATCGTCGACCGAGCTATGTCCAGCTCAGCACGGACACGAGCAAGCTCCGCCGGATCCACAGTACCCTGCAAAACACAATACAGATCATTGAGGTCTATAAACGTGAAATGCAACACAAAAATACACAAAAAAAAACATACAAAAAGTACCTGAGCAAGCCGATCCTCCCTCGCAGCCAGGTCACCAGCAAGTGCCCTCCACCGGTTAGTCATCCGCCACAAAGCCTGATGACTAGCGGTCGACACCTACAAACAAGAAGGTCCTTCCATACAACACAGGTTAAAACATAAATGAAGAAGAGCTTTTAAATCAGGAACTCACCCTCAGAATGGTCAACCTCCACTCCATACCAACGTCGGTCACCTCAGCGACCGCAGGCTCTGGCAGGTGCAGTTGTAGCTCCTCACCACCCGGCCCCTGGAAGGTGGTCTCTGCCGGGAAAACTGGGGGCTGAGTCATCATCAACGCATCGACCCCCTACAATTTGGGTCCACATCAAAAGTAACAAACCCTCCTATCAAAAAGAGGCAATGAAAACAAAAGAACAGAGAAAACATACCTCGATCGTGTACCAGGCAAGCCTCGACAACCGGAAGGTGTGGTAGTCGACCTCCCGCCGCAACAGCTCCTCACCTCCCTGACCGTGAAGGTGCTCCTCAACTTCATCAGGCGTCAACTCCTGGAACAACACCCTAGGCGGATCGACCGGTATCACAAAAGTCTCAGTAAAGCACTAACGAGCTAAACGCTTACCCAGGTACCAAACCGGCTCGATCGCCTTCTCAAGGTACAAACGCTGGGAGCTGCGAGGCCACAAAGGCTCCCTGACCGCGGCCGCCACCTCTGTGTAGTGCTCCCAAGGCCACCCGACAAACTGCATTCAAGGCGAAGCTAATCAGCTAACTGGGGCTTCCTAAGCTACCTAGTCATCCTATCTCTATCTGTTTCTACAAGACAAAAGGATTAAAGGATAACAACTTACGTCAGCAACTCGAAGGGCGTTCACAGGACGCCTGCAGTCCTTGTAAGTCGACTTGGTCGACTTCTTCCGAGCCACCGTCCAAGCCCTCACAGCAGGGTAAGTCGAAGGGGCGCCGCCAGTACTCCCCGGGCGCAGGGGGTGAAGTAAGCATACAACCAAGACTGAAACCAAACACAGCAAACACAAATCAGCCAATCTTTCAAAATTTGCCAAAATCAAAATCAAAATCAAAATCAAAATCAAAATCAAACTCAAACTCAAGAAAAACTACAAAAACGCGCGTACCTCCAAGATGAGGCCGGGACCAACCAAAGCAAGAGCACTACCATCCCACACCGCCTCCGGACGCACCGTAGCGTGCAAGTACGGGGTGAAGCTCGCCAGGGCTGGTGTAACCCAGTCAAACTGACCCAAAGTGTCGAGGTCAGCAAGGAGAGGAAGTACCTTGGTCGACAAGCGCTCACCCTTGTCACCAAAGTACGTGGCGCCCAAGAAGTACCACAACCACAACCGCGCCTCCTGCGCGTCAGCTCTAGCCTCAGCCTCCGAACTTGCCAACGGCACCGGAGCGTAAACCGCCACTCTCCCTCTAAAGGGGTCCCTCACATATGAGCTCGCGATCAGGTACGGGGTGATGTCAGAAAGCTCAGGCAAAACACTGTTGATCAGACGAGTTACCGCGGGAGAAGACACTCTCTCCGGCCCCTCTGAGAACTCAACGGACATCTCACCACAGGGGAGGCCCGAGATCATGGCAAAATCCTCTAAGGTCACACCGACCTCCCCAAACTCCATGAGAAATGACGACGTCGTGTCCCAATAACGTTCTAACATAGCACGGATCAGACACAGGTTCGACCTAATCGAAGCCCTATGAATATCCCGCCAAGCAGCCACCAACGGCCCAAAAGCCGACCTCCCTATCAACGCTCTCGTACTGGCTTGGAGAACGTCGTAGAAACCCAGGCAGGTGGAGAAGCCTGAGAAAGTCCTCATGGTGCCAATCTCCTGAAATCAAAAATAAACAACGTCATAACACCTATCCAGGTCTGAAACGTCAGAAATGACCAAAGTTCGACCAAATGGTACAACTTACCAAGCCCTCGTGCGTACAGTAGGAGATGTGCATGTCCAGCCGAAGCAGCAGCTGACTACCGTCAAAACCCTCGGCTGATGCAGGCGCCGCCCGCAGTTTGAACCCCCGCGGAGCTGTAACCCGTCTGGCCTCCCAATCCGCGATGTGAGCGTTGTCCTCAACCGTCTCCGCTCTCCGTCTATTCTACCCACGAGACTCCACGTGGCGGATAGGAGGCATCTCAACGACCCTAACGACGTTCGGCAACTCCCGTCTGGTCAGCCGAGGAGCCCTCTTCCTAGTAACCCTCCTCCCGGAGGTACCAGCCTCAGACCCTGTCTGAGCTCTCTCGACGCGAGCAACCTCAACAACATGCTCATCCCGAGCCCCAGTGGCTCCCTCAGCACCAACGACCCCACCAACGGGCCCCTCACGAACCTCAGCGGCTCTCTCAGCCCTAACGACCTCCTGGGAGGGCCCCTCTTCCTCAGAAAGCGTCCTCCACTGTCACGTCAGGCGCACTGGCGGGAGTACTAACCGGGCCAGTCCCAAACAGGCCCTCCAAAGTCTCGGCAATGGACCCGACAGGTCCCGAGCACTCTCATGCAAACAAAGAACGTCAGCCGAAATTTCGGCATTACGACGGCATAAAATGGACGAATCCAAAAAAAACCTGCAAAACAAAACAAGGGCAATCCCGCCCGAACCCAACTAAACAAAGCAATTTACAAAAAACGCACAAAAAAAACGACTCGCCCTTCTTTTCAAGCAAAAGACGAATCAAAACAACGATAACCAAAAACGGCACCTGAAGACCTACACAAGGTCCGCCAACAACCCAAAATACGTTCCCAATGCAATGGGGTATTTTCTACGACTCAAAAGGGCAATCTTACGCCAATTTGAGCGCAAACAGGTCAAAATTTCAAAAATACGACCACAACGAGGGAACGTGATTTTACCACGTCTCAAAGCGACCTAAACTACCAATAAGGTCCATTTCAAAACAAAATGACTCAATTCAAGCCCAAACAGGCGCTTATTTCGTCAGACGTAAGACTATCACAAAAGGCAAAAATTCCAATTTTGCCCACAATACCTAACAAAGGTCCAAAATGGCAAACACGGTCTTCCCCGACTACAATGCAACCTAGTGGGGCACACAACTCAAGCAAACAAACTTGACATTGTGAAATGAGACGGTTTCCTTGTCTCATTCACGTTTTTCGAGCATAGGGAGCGGGAACTGGGACCAAAATGAAAACTAAAAGCACCCCTATACTCCTAAACAGGTTTCTAACCTAATGCAATCCTCAATTTCACTCGAAATGGGCTTAATCAGAAATGCCCAAATCGATTTGGAGGGTGTAATATTTTGCCCTAATTCAATCAACAAAAAAGACCAACAAATTCAAGCGGATTGAAGAGGAATTACATACCTTGAGATGGCATATTGGTAATGGCACGAACTCAGGCAAGCAAGAAGACCAACAATGGCGATTTTCTGCGGGTTTTGGAGTTTGTGTGAGGAAGACGAAGTAAAGGGGATTGTCCTGATCTTCGCGTCTTTTTACAGGAAAAAAGGAGGGCTCCCTTCCTTCGCCGGGTAGCTCGCGCCTCATTGAGACGTCCCTATTTCCTTCAGCGGAATTTTGGGCTTTGGCCCAATTCCGCACATATTTCTTCAAATTTCATTACGACGGCAATTAAAACCGTCATTTCAAAAATAATAGTGAAAATTTGAAATTCACTATTTCTTCAAATTTCAAACAACAGCAATTAAAACCGTCACCTCAAAAAATAATAGTGAAAATTCAAAATTCACTATTTCTTCAAATTTCAAACGACGGCAATTCATTTCAAAAATAATAGTGAAAATTCAAAATTCACTATTTCTTCAAATCTCAAATGACGACAATTAAAACCGTCATTTCAAAAATAATAGTGAAAATTCAAAATTCACTATTTCTTCGAATTTCAAACGACGGCAATTAAAACCGTCATTTCAAAAATAATAGTGAAAATTCAAAATTCACTATTTCTTCAAATTTCAAACGACGGCAATTAAAACCGTCATTTCAAAAACAACAGTGAAATTCAAAATTCATTATTTCTTCAAATGTCAACGGCGGCAACAAAAACCGTCACTTCAAAAACAATGATAGTGAAATTCAAAATTCGCTATTTCCACGGCGGCATCAAAAGCCCCATCTGTCACAAAGCGGGTAGCAGGATTCAAACCCTCTATCACCACAAACATTCAATACAAACACTGAGATTCTCCAACAGGATGTCGGGGGCTTCCTCGCAAATTCCGCTATTTTAAAACAAGCCCATCCAACGCGGCTGCTTCCACGGTCAATCAATCGACCCTTCATTATGGCTGGCGGGCCTTACAATCGCATATGGTTGGCGAGTTTTACAACACGCAGTGGCTGGTGAGCTCCTTCATATACACACAACAGCTGGCGAGCCTTTGTCCGCAAACGATATGCAAATCGAGGACGTATCCCGAAGATGCCTCGGGTACGACTCCTCCAAAGCTGCTGGCGAGCCTTTGTCCGCAAACAGTACACAAATCGAGGACGTATCCTGAAGATGCCTCGGGTACGACTCCTCCACACAGCTGGCGAGCCTTTGTCCGCAAACAATATACAACTCAAGGACATATCCCAAAGATGCCTCAGGTAAGACTCCTTCTTATGGCTGGCGAGTCTTTGTACGTAATCTAACGGACTTTAAATGACCCGCACGGACAGTCGACAGACTTTAAACTGTTCCCGATGACAGGTCCTTGGCTCTTACCCTCGAGTCGCCTTGGCGTCGCCCTTCCCGACGGCAGGTCCTTGGCCCGAATCCTTTCGAGCCGCCTTGACGTTGCTTGGGTCTCCAGGTTGTAATCTTCGATTGACCTGGGGGCTCTACTTTGACTTTTGCCCTGTCCAAGCCTCAGTCAAAGTGGGGGCTCTGTAGATACCCAGTATCTGCTGAGACTCCAACAAACACCTGATGATTATCAGACTCTAACATGCTTAGGAATTGCAGCGTTTGATCGACAGTTTGTGTACAACTTTACGTCGGAAAACTTAATACGATTTCGAAAATAAAACATTTTAAAACTTTTAAAAAGTACCAGGAGTATTTAATGCATGACGACGGGGTCACAATGACACTAACTAGAGTCAAATCCGACACCGGACCAAAAACCGACTCAAAATTCAAATCTCGACTCCAACAACGAGTCAAACCGAGTCAAACACAAAAAAACAAACCATACAAATGCTTCTATGTTAAGATTTCCCGGAATCTTACATAGTCAAGTATCAAACATGTTCATCCAAATCCTAGGACAGAACAAATCATGATTGCGTTCGTGTGATAGTGACAAGACACCTCGAAGACATGCGACATGGCTCGCGCCTCTTTGAGCAGCCCAGGTGGCCACGTCGCTTAAAACTCACACAACCACTCATTTTCCTATAAATACCCCTTAAATGCCACCATTTGAGAGTTACGCGAGTGTCTGCCCCCTCTTTTCTCCTTTAAAATTCTCGACTCGACTTCCTAAGTCACAATCCAACATGTGTTTACGACCTACCGATCGTAAACACAAGCCTTACACATTGTTTGGTACCGTCATCGTGCATTAAATCACTTGACCGACCATCTCGACCACTACACCATCACTAAACTTAACAAAACACTCTTTTTTACTTACCAAAACGGTTTTAAACCGAGTTTTCCGATCAAACGAGTTGATACACTTACGTCGATTTCTCGCCATAAGCCGAGCATGTAAGTATGAGGGTGTAAAATTCTTCTTTTATCATGTTTTCATATGTTCCATGACTATAACATGCTAAATCATGCATAACATGGTCCAAAACATGGGAAGAATAAGCTAAAACCGGAGTTTTGGTTGAGGCAGAAGCTACTTACGTAGCAGATAGGCTCTCGCCTAAAGGACCTTGCCCATCCTTAAGTCCAAACCTTGTTTAGTCTCTTCATCTCCTTTATTTTTGTTTTCATATTTGTAATCGGTTTTTACCATTTCAAGTATTTTCAAATCATTTTTGCAAATTTTTAACCATAAAACATTTTTCACTCTTGGTTCTTAATACCATGACGGTTTAATCCGTGTTTCGGTGATAATATTTGGTTAATTACATTTTAAAAGGTATTTTAAAGCCTTTTATTTCATTTCTTTACATTTTGGAGGGTATTTTAAAGCGTTTCATCATTTATTTACATTTTTAAAACAAATGCATTAGTCACCAATACAAATTCGTCCTTGGTTCCACATACCATGTCGGATTTTAACCCGAGTACGACGATGAATATTGACTAATTATATTCAAATGAACTTAAAACCATTAGTTCATAATCATTTTCAAAACTATTCATGTCAAGCTTGCAAAGTCGAACCCGACATCGAATATTGTCAAAACAATGACGATTATTCAAGTCTCGTTCTTCAAATCAACACAAAAGCGGTCTAGACGGCCTTTTCAAAACAAAACGGGTTGAAATACCCCTTTTTCAACACGTTTTATAAATGTTTTTCAATGGTCAGAACACGTCTTCCATCGTTGACTGATCCGCGTCTAAACAGGCCACTCTTTTTTTCTATTTTCCAAACCATGGGAGACCCTCTTGCATCGCTAATAGTCTCGCGCCTCTTCTAGCTGCCTGATGCAGGGTCTGTTCCCTTTCTAGCACTAGTCTAGGACGATCCCGACTTCGGTCAACCCGAATACAGAACGGATCAGATGACTTGTTTGCTCATTCAAACACCGTATTTGCAAAACGCCTTACTAAGACAAATGGATCACGTTATGCACCATAAACCTAATTTGGTAAATGGATGTTTAATTTCCGTCTTGCATGCAAATCAATATTAAATCCAACTTGACATCTTATACTTGATACTTGGATTAGATCAACCGACATAGAAAGCTCTCACATGTTAGGTTTAAACCAATGGATGCGCATTCATGCATTTAAACCGGTTTATCAACTTTTGCATTTAACCAACCAAGATCGATCAGTAGAGGCCGCTACCGTGAGAGGGATTGGGTGTCTGATTAAAGGGCTTCCCAATACGTACCTTCACCTCTTACTTAGAAACATTGGATAGTGGACGACCTTATCCAGGGCGTACGAGAGTCATTCTAGAGATAGGATGCTAAAGAGGGACGATTCCTTATCTTTAGTACCTATGTCAAACACCGCTTTTTGCCTTTGTTGACCTGGGTATAAAGTGGATTCGAACGGGTTCCAAGCATCCCACAAATGCTTGGTGGCGACTCCGAACATCTCCAATCATTTCGAGACCCTTACCGAGACGAAACCGACCGATCTAAAATGATCTGGTCGAAAGCATTCTTTACGCCGCCGAGCGTGGCTTTCAAAACACCGCTATACGTCCAACAGATCGGCTTTGTGTGTAGGTGGCTATTTTCACAGATACACATCTTCGGTAAAGTCCATCACTACATTCCTTGTAAATATTGGGATCGTCCCAAAAGTATCTCTTTAGTTCAAACAAAGATCTCTTTCTTTGATTGTAGTTCAAGTTTGGGAGAAGAACTCCTCCCATAATGTAATTAGCATAGTCGGCGAACCATGGTGTTGTGTGTTTCTCGAGTTGTGAATGTATGGCCGTCAAAATATCATCGGGGAAAGAGTCATTGATTGGTGTTTCTCCCTCGTCATCATGGAATCGAATTCTTGACAAGTGATCTGCTGCCACATTCTCGACTCCCTTCTTATCCCTCTATCTCCAAATCAAATTCTTGAAGTAGCAATATCCACCTCAACAATCTTGGTTTTGCTTCTTTCTTTATCAAGAGATGTCTAAGAGCATGGTGGTCCGATAAGACAATCACTTTTGATCCAAACAAATAAGAACGGAATTTGTCCCATGCATAGACATTGGCGAGAATTTCCTTCTCCGTGGTGTCATAGTTCACTTGGGCGGCATAAAGAGTCTTACTTATGTAATAGACAGCATGCAAAGCCTTTCCTACCCGTTGGCCAAGAACCGCTCCAACGGCGTAGTTACTTGCATCGCACATGATCTCAAATGGTAATTCCCAATTTGGTGGTTTAATGATTGGTGCGGAGATTAGTGCCTCCTTGATTCTATCAAAAGCTTCAACACGCTCATTAGTGAATTGGAATTGGGCATCCTTGAGCAAAATTTGAGCAAGGGGTTTCGCGATTTTGGAAAAGTCTTTTATAAAACGGCGATAGAACCCCGCGTGACCGAGAAAGCTCCGCACTCCTCTAACATTCTTTACCTATTGATGATTCTTTTCCCGATCATCATCCAATTTAGCACTAACAATGACTGGATATTGTTTTGTATCATCTAAAAATGCATATTTAAGGTGAGAAGGAAGAGGCTTATGCTCAGGTACCTTTACCTCTATGGCACAAAGAGTATTTATCATTTGTTCCACTCTCTCCCCTTCAGCGTCGGTGAGTTCACGCTCATCTAATGCAGCTTCAAGCAAATCCAACACAGCATCATTGTTCTCTGGGTTATCTTCACACTCATCTAAAAGCATCAAAGTTTCTAGTGGATCCTTTATGAAGGAATCCGACCAGAATTCATAAACAGACTCGCCAATAACATCAACTGAATAGCAAGTACCCTCTATCATTGGACGAGCAAGTGTACCAGGTAAACTAAAAGTGATCGCGTCATCCCCCACTGCAAGGGTCAAACGCCCTTGTTTGACATCAATAATGGCCCCAGTTGTACATAAGAATGGTCTTCCTAGTATAATTGGGGTCCAGATATCCTCAGCAATGTCTAGAACAATGAAGTCCACTAGTATAAAGAACTTGCCTACTTTAACAGGCACGTCCTCTAAGATACCCAAAGGTCGTCTAATAGATCTATCAGCCATCTGTAAGGTGATATTAGTCATTTTAAGGTGACCTCAATTAAGTTTCTTGCAGACAGAAAGAGGCATGACACTGACATTGGCTCCTAAATCACATAGAGCTTTATCTATCACTTCGTTTCCTATGGTACAGGTAATAGAGAAACAACCCGGGTCTTTCATTTTTGGTGAAGCTTTATTGAAAAGTAAATTACTAGACTCTTCCATAAATGCAACAGTCTCGAATTCACTAAGCTCTCTCTTACGCGTCAGAATGTCTTTCATAAATTTTGCGTAAGAAGGTACCTGGGTAATAAGTTCAGTAAAGGGGCCGGTTACCTAAAGGTTCTTGACTACGTCCACGAACTTACCGTACTGTCGCTCGACTTTAGCATCTTTCAGACGTCCTGGATAATGAACTCTGGTAGCAATAAGTGGGCACGCGACCTTCTCTTTACCTTTATCATAACGTGACGTCTCCGCAACAGGGGAAGACGACACGGTAGCGGAATTAGACATTCAAATAGAACTTCCGCTGGCACAGGCATTCGATTGAGCATTGTTTCGACTCGATCGAACAGTTTCTTCAGGAAAAGTACTCGATAGTGGAATGCATACCTCTCGATCGAGTTCATAAAATTCAGCACATTTCGATCGAGGACCTGAATCACTCGATCGAATATTGTTGTTGGGCAAATTACTCGATCGAAAAGAATAACCTCCTCGATCGAATTTGTCTGTTTGAGCTTCTCTCGATCGAACAGTGGGAGTATTCGATCGAGTACCTTCGGAGGAAATATCACTCGATCGAGAAGAAGAAGCATTCGATCGAGGCACTTGACGATGCTCAGCAGGGACATCGTTAATTAACTCCTCTAAAACAATTTTCGGGATCTCATCAGCAGTTACAGCATCATCTTCCAGCATTTTCGATCCATCATAAGTAAGACCGCTTCGGAGATTTTTGGCATTGATCGGGTCACATTGATGTGGGTGATTCACTTGACTTTGCGCGGATGAAAGGCGCGCAACTTGGTCTTGCAGCTCTTCTATAGCGTTGTCATCCTTGTCAGACTTCCTCTCAAGCCGAAGTGTTAAATTCAACACCAAGGACTTCAACTCTGCAAGTTCTCCAATTGTAGAGGGTGAATCAACTTGTTGTGACATTGGTTTGGAAGGACTAGAGGCACTTGTCATGGTCAAGTCTTCATGTAGTTTAGAAAACGACATTCCTTACTTGAATTGTTTATAAGCACGGACCCGCTCCACATCCGCCATACAAGTAATAGGGTCGTGTCCCTCCATACCGCATCTACCACAAACTACCTCTTGCTCAGTTATGGCATAAACTTGTTCATGCACATCTGAAGTTTGTAAAATCTCCGAATTGTTTAACCTTCCACTGGAACTTTCCACTCCAGCTACCAAAGACTCAGTTACTTGCCTACCTCCTCTGGTATTTCCATATTCAGCTACATGAATGGCCATTTCTTCAATAAAATGCCATCCTTTATCATCTTCAAAATTTTTCTGGAACCTCCCTTTGGCTGCGTTATCTAATATAGCTCTCTGGTCAGGATATAACCCATTGTAAAATTGGGTACATAGAAACCAACGTTTGAAGCCATGATGAGGCACAGAACAAACAAGTTTCTTGAACCTAGTCCAAGCCCCATTCATATCTTGGGTAAGCAATTGCTCAAATGCAGTTATTTGGCCTCTCAACGCATTAGTGCGCTGTGGTGGGAAATACCGTGTGTAGAAGGCTAAAGCAAGGGAATTCCAGTCATTGACACCGGCAGCTTCCCTGTCCATATCTCTCAACCATTCCTGGACGTTATCAGTCAAAGAAAAAGGAAAAAGAACTCCCTTGACCCTATCCTGTGTCACCCCAGCAGCTGAAGGAATGTTGGAACAGTACTCTCAAAACAGCTTTATATGCTTACATGGATCCTCGCCAGGTACCCCCCTGAAGAGATTTCTCTCAACCAACTGTATATAAGATGGGTGAATTCCAAAAGTCCCTGCGTCTGTAGTAGGAAGCAAGAAAGCTTTAAGCAAAGAATCCACCGTAGGTTCTGAGTGACTGGCGATATTCGGCATCTCAGCAAGTAGAGTCTACAGAAGGGCAGGTATGACAGTGTTCTCTTCTAGAACAGATTTCCTGCAACATTAATAAAGCACTAGAAAAAATATGAGATCAGTCTCAAGGAATAAATTCCTTGAGACGAGAGACAAACTTAAAATAAGCAACAAAATTACGCCACCTCCCCGGCAACGGCGCAAAAATTTGATACCTTCGTTTAGTACCAAAAATAAATACCTATAACTACTAACAGAAGTTAGCGGAAGTAGGGTCGATCTCCACAGGGAGATGGGAAAATGTATGCTAAACTAAGTCCGTCCGAGTCACTATTTCTTGGGGGTTTTGAAGGTTTGTTCTACTCTACGGAGGTCAAAGGAGAGAAATAAAGAAGAGAATTCGATGAAAGCCAAGAGAAACAGCAAAGACAGTCGGTTCACCATGATTCTTAAGAAATGTAGTCTAGGGTCTTAGGTCAATGCAAATTCGATCTACAGGGTAGTGAAAAGGTCCTTCCGGTCCGCTATTCGCCCTAAAACAATTCTAACTTAGCTTCCGCCCTCATTAGAATGCCCTAATGTTCACTGCAGGTCTTACCTATTCCAATCTTCCGATCCAGTTCAAGGTGTACCGAGGTTAATTATCTAATTGTGCCAACTCAAGTAGACAAGAACAATTATATGCAGCGATTAACAACATAGATCTAATTCGCATCAAGTTCTAATCACCTATTCATAGTCCCTTTAAAATCATGGCTCCCCTTTGTCTTAGCAAAGGAGATTAGCTATGCACGACTATTGAATAAACAACAATAATACATAAACTAGAAGAAATCAGCATAGTAAAAATCTAAAAAGTGAACAACAACAACAATAGAGATTCAAGGAAAGAAAGCTATAAAACAAGGAAATTAATTAAGCATTAAGAGTAGAGAGTACCGATTACAAAGAGGGAAAATAAATTGAGAACTAGGGTTCCAAGCATAAAGCTCTAAGAGAGAGTAATAGAGAAAGTAGTCGAAAAAGAGAGGAAGAGAAAGAGAGGTAATATGACTGCCGTCATACTTATTTATTCTAATTACAAAAGGGCAATCTCGAAATAAACTCAAGATCCGCATAAAACACCTAGGCTCTCGATCGAGTGAAATGAAACCACTCGATCGAGGACAAAACTTAACAAACATTTTGGTCGGTACCTCTTGAGAGGGTTTAGTTTTCGGTACTTGTCGTTAGGAGCACCTAGACCAAAACTATATTTATAACTCCACAAACAACTCTACAATTAGTAAAGAAGCAAGTAAAAGTCAGATCCCAAGGGACGGGAATTGAGATGAGATTTTCAATTGCAACTAGCGGTGTCTAGGGGTGTCACAAATTGGGGTTGGAATAGAAGATCACTAAACTAAATAGCAATAAAAGTAAACAAGCAAGATGATTAAAAAGGGATGTAAACAATTAATAAAAGGCACTAGGGTGTCATGGGGTCATAGGGGATTCATGGGAATTGATCATACAAACATATTCTCAAATTATAAGCAAGCAATTATTGTTGTGATGGATCGAGTTGGTTTATATCTTACAATCCTAGGAAAGTTTGGGTCCCGGAGCCGAATCGATTAGATTGTACAACACCTACAAGTCGACTTAATCTTCCCTACTCAACTATATGCATGGTCTAATGAGACTCGAGTTGGTTTATATCTTACAAGTCTCATTGAAAAGATAGGTGATGGGTAAAAAATGCAAGGGTTCATAGGCTCACATTTCATCAAACATAACATGTGCATAAGTTGAGATCACAACAAGCAAGCAAATAAACTATGAAAACATATTAATTTAAGCATGAATCATCCCCCATTTTGGTTTCCCCTAATTACCCATTAACCCTAGCTAAGGAAACTACTCACTCATTATCATGTTGAACATGCTATCAAGGTTGTCAATCATACCAACAAAGTGAAACATGATGAATAAATGAAGATGATTAACAATAATTAAAAAGGGATTAAGAGGATTATACCTACTAATGATTCCAATAATAAAGCAAAGAATAATAGAAGTACATGATGATTGATTGGAAGATTGTCAATCTCCCAATAATAACCCAAATAATCTTCAATTACCCAAAATAAAAGATGAACAAAAGAGAGATTAAGGAAATGAGATTTGTATTAAGACTTGATTAAAATTTGATTACAAGATTAAAGAGAGATTTGATTGATATAAACTACACTAGAGATTGCTAAGAAGAACATAATTAGCTAATTAGACTAATGGGGTATTTATAGTGGGGATTAGATAAATAAATTAGGGTTTACTAAGGGCTTAAATGACGATTAAGTCCTTGAGGAATCGCCGGTCTCAATTTCCGCCACTTAGATAAGGAAAGTGGCCATTCTTTTGTAGATGCATCCATTACTTGATTTTGTGTGCTTTAATGATTGGATGTGTCGCCATTTTTGCAAGACCCACCTTGCCTTGCAAGAAGGCATCCTACCTCATGGTTGTCTTGTTGTGAGTTGAAGGGGTGGAGTGAGACCCGCTAATTGTCTCATATCGGCTATATTATTAGGATAGTTTAAATAAAGGTATAGTTTTTGTCACCTCTTTACTCGGGACGAGTAAAGGTTCGGTTTGGGGATATTTGATGTGAACATTATTTGCGCACATTTAGTCCCCTAATTGAACCTATTTTGCATACTTTTATAACATTTCATGACCATTTTATCCGTCAAATGCTTTCTATTTTACTTTCCTAGTGCATTTTATATGTTTTATAGGAAAGGAGATAATAAGGCGAAAATTCCCGTCCTTCGTGCATATTTGGAAGCTTGTTGACGATATTTGATGGACTAAGTATGAAGAGGAGGCAAGAATGGTGACCAAGGAAGTAGAAATAAAGAGTATATAGAGGCATCTTAGGCTAAAAAGCAAGGATGACGAGAAAGAAGACATTGCAAGAAGAAATTGCTCGGAACCCAAACCAAGAGTTGCTCCTTTGGCTCTGAAAGTATGCTAGATGAAATGGCGTCGAAAAATCAAGTGGTCTAGGCTTTTGAATCACTCCAATAGGATTCCGGATGAGAAAATGACGTCCGTTTTACAATCCGAGCTCAAGTGAAGCAGGATACAGCTCAACCCGCTCGGGTTGAAGCTCAGGATGCTCATATTACGCTCGGGACGAGCGTATTGTTGGACAGGAAGCCTTACCTTGCTACGTGAACCATGATCCGCGCATATCTTTGAAAGACTAGCAAAAAGGAGACCCGCATCTTTTTTTGAGAGGAGCGATTCCCTGCCCAACAATTAGCATTGTTAAATTACTATTTTACCCTTGCTTAACCTAATGATGCTCTACTATATATACCCCATTTGTAATAATCAAACCATCAAGTTTTCATTAGGTTAATTCAATCCTTCTTTAGATTAGATTAGGAGTAGATTTGAATAGATTACTCTTTAATCTTTCCACAAATTACACATTAATCATTCCTTAATCATTGTTCAAGTTTATTATTAAGTAATTCAAGTTTATTATTGGTTAATTAGAAGATCATTTGGGTTTATTGGGAGATTGATAACCTTCCATCAATCATCAAGTTCTTCTATTATTCTTTGCATTATTATTTTGGAATCTCCATAGGTATAATTCTCTTAATCCCCTTTTTAATTATTGTTAATCTTTCTTACTTGTTCATCATGTTTGGCCTTGTTAATATGATTGACAACCTTGTTAGCATGTCAAACTTGATATTGAGTGAGTAGTCTTATAGCTAGGATTAATGGGTAATTAGGGAAACCAACATGGGGATTGATTCATGCTTAATCTAATATGTTCACATGATTAATTTGCTTGCTTGTTGTGATTTCAACATATGCACATGTTATGTTTGATGAAATGCTAAGCCTATGAATCCTTATATTTACAACGATCTCTTATCTTTTCAATGAGACTTGTAAGACATAAACCAACTCGAGTCTCATTAAACCATGCATATAGTTGGATAGGGAGGATTAAGTCGACTTGTAGGTGTTGTACAATCTAATCGATTCGGCTCCGGGACCCAAACCTTCCTAGGATTGTAAGATATAAACCAACTCGATCCATCACAACAATAATTGCTTGCTTATAATTGAGAACATGTTTGTATGATCAACTCCCATGATTTCCTTATGAACCCATGATATCCTAGCACTTTTAGTCATTTGTTTACATCTTTCCTTTTGTTGCTTGTTTATTGCTTTTATTAGATTAGAATCATCAACCCATTATAATTGTGACAACCCCAAGCACAACCATAATTAGATTGAATAATTTGAGTAACCACCGTCCCATGGATCGACCTCAAATTACCACTAACTAGTTGTTTGTTGAGAATTATAAATGTGTTTGATTGGATGTGATTCAAAAGCCTAGACCACTTAATTTTTCGACGCCGTTTCATCTAGCATACTTTCAGAGTCAAAGGAGAAACTCTTGGTTTGGGTTCCGAGTAATTTCTTCTTGCAATATCTTCCTTCTCGTCATCCTTGCTTTTTAGCCTAAGATGCCTCTATATACTCTTTATTTCTACTTCCTTGGTCATCATTCTTGCCTCATATTCATACTTAGTCCATCAAATATCGTCAACAAGCTTCCAAATATGCACGAAAGACGGGAATTTCCGCCTTATTATCTCCTTTCATATAAAACATGTAAAATGCACTAGGAAAGCAAAATAGAAAACATTTGACGGATAAAATGGTCATGAAATGTTATAAAAGTATGCAAAATAGGTTCAATTAGGGGACTAAATGTGCGCAAATAATGTTCACATCAATCGCGCTGCCTCAGGTATTACTGACTGGAACTCCTTGGCCCTCGCTTTTTACCGGAAATACTACTCTGCATCTAAGACCAATGCAATTAGAGCTCAAATCACGATCTTTAAGCAAGAGGTTAATGAGGATTTTCATGAAGCTTGGGTCCGTTTTAAGAAGCTGGTTCGCTCAATTCCGCATCATGGATCTCAGCAATGGTTCTTATGTAACCAGTTCTACAACGGGCTCTATGATGATTAGAGAGCTATCCTGGATGCTGCAGCTAGTGGATGATTTCAGGAGAATAGTGGGGAAACTAAGGGATGGAAGATTATTGAAGATATGGCCGTCCATCGAGATGAGCATGGAAATTGCCGGGGTAATCAGAGGAGAGCTGCTGAATCTCCTTCCGTAGCTGCATTAGAGGCTCTTACGGCGAGATTTGACAAGTATAAGTTAGAAGGAGCTTCAAAGGGTGGTATTTATCAGGTAAATGATGTGTCAGATGGTCCTTTTTCATGCAAGAGATGTGGAGGAGAAGGACACGTTGCAGATTTCTGTATCAGTCCCAATGAGGTTTGTGCTGCCTTCTAGCATTATAGGCAGACCAACACTTATTTTGAGCCGAATGTTCATCCAAACTTGAGGTGGAGTAGCCAGAATGTCCAAAATCTGATTCCACCTCTGCAGCAGCAGAACTATGTGCCCCCTCATAAGCAGCAGCAGCCATACCAAAAGCCTTTGTATGTCCCTCAGCAGCAGCAGTAGTTCCAAGGTTCCGATTTTACTGAGTTGAAAAATATGTTGCTAAAGGAGTCTCAAGCTAGAGAGGCTGGGATGAAAATGTTGGAGTCTCAGATCGCTCAACTTGCTAGCAAGAGTGCAACTCAAGTTCAGGGGCAATTACCGCCGCAGTCGGACCAAAAGAAAGAAACTTTGAATGTGATTAAGTTGAGGAGCGGGGCTACTCTTGATGGGCCCGCTGTTGCGGGAGATAAACCCGAGAAAGCTGCTGAAAGGAAGAAGAAAAAGAGCGAAAAGAAGACGAACAGCAGTGGAGCTGGTCGACCGACCGCCCCACATGGTCGACCGACCAGCATAGCTGTTCCAGACGACGTTTCTGACCATTCTGATCATATGGGGAACAGTGACCTCAGTCGACCGACTGAAGACATTGGTCGGTCGACCGCTACAACTGCTGAGGTCGAGCCATTTCGTCCTCCTATGCCGGATAATTTGAGAGATTTCTTGTTCCGGGGTGAGACAACTCCACGGTTTTCAAGACAAGCACCTAATGCAGACGGGACGATTCCAGTTCCTTATCCAGAAAGACTAGTGCCAATCAAAGATGAGGTAACATTCGGTAAATTCAAAGATTTAGTGCGTAGTCTTAATGTGCAAATACCTTTCATAGAGCTAGTTAATCAAGTACCTGCATATATGAAGTTTATGAAACAGCTGCTAGCTAAGAAAAGGTCTTTGAATGCTGTCGAGTCTGTGCATTTAACTAAGGAGTCTAGTTCATACTTAACTCACACTGCTGCTCGTAAACTGTCTGATCCAGGTAGTTTCTCTGTCCCCTGTAATATTGGTACCTTCTTAATTGAGAAGGCATTATGTGATTTAGGGGCTAGTGTCAGTGTTATGCCTTTGAGTCTAGCTAAGAAATTGGGATTGACTAGATTTGCTATTACTGACATGACTGTGCAAATGGCTGACCGGTCTGAGATGCGACCGATAGGTGTTTTAGAGAATGTGCCTGTGCAAATTGGGAAGTTTTTTTTCCCCGTTGACTTTGTTGTTTTGGACATTCCTGAAGATGTCAACACCCCAATTATTTTGGGAAGACCATTTCTGCACACTGCTGGTGTAGTAATTGATGTGGGGGAAAGAACTTTGACCTTTAAGGTAGGGAAGCACTCTATTATGTTTGCCCAGTCCCCTTGGAAGAAAGACCTTATGTGGCCAGTTACTTGTAATGTGATTTCTGAAAAGAAATCTTATTTTCTGCTTTCTGATATGCCTACTTTAGTACCTGTGCCTATTCCTGTTGTGACACCTCCGCTCCAGATTGGGAGCAAATTGGAGGACAATTCTTCATTTTGGATATTGCAGGAAATGGTTTGGGGAAGGAAGAGCCGTTCATTGCTCCAGCTGTGAAGGAGCCAATCGTTCAAAGAGGCGGTCTAGGATGTCTTAGCTATGGCACGGATGAGGAGCCCAAGAAGGCGCCAGTTCGAGTTACAGTTTCAGACTTGGAGCTTGAGACTGATGAGGATGTCCAAGTGCGGGAAGATGCTTCTGTTGTTGACCCGTCGGACGATGTGGTGGATTGGAGTGCTGAGAGGTTGAGCACCGTGGAGGGTACCTCGTGTAGCCAGAAGCCATGGTCGGAGATTTTCCGCATTTTTCGCGGATGAACACTTTTTATTTCATAAGTTTTAGACACTTGTATTGCTGTTTTAAGACTATTTATTGCTTTGGTTTGCGCGAGACTTCGCTCTAGTATGATTTGCATTAGATTTTAGGCTATAGACTTTACATTTGGGTTTAGCACAATTTTGGGCGCTGTATTATGTGAATTTGCAGGTTGTTAGACCATATTGACTCACGCTATTTGAGTTAATTCGAAGAAAGCACTGTCCTCGTCAGGTATATCAGTCGATCGACTGGCCTGTATGGTCGATCGACTGACCACTGCAGCTACAGGAGCTTCTGTTTCAGATGCCCTGGTCGATCGACTGGCCTTTGTGGTCGATCGACCGCTTCCCGCATTCTTTGCACTGTTTTCGATCATTCCCCTGCTGTGTTTGGTCGTTTTGCGGAGCACGAAAGGGAGTTTTAGGGAGTTTTCTCCTTATTTTCTTTTCTTTTCATTCATCTATCGCTTTCTTCAGCTTAATTCTTTGCACATAATTACCGCTTCAACTTTGTTTTCTCGGATAATGCACAGTATTTTATGTCCTTTCAGGTACTTATGGTAGCACTGCTGGCTACTGAAACCTCCTAGCTCACGCTGGTTTGGGGAGGTTTCCTTTTGCGCGGTTAAAGTCTTGTGAGTTTCCAAGTTTAACTTCATGTCTTGTTTAGTTAGTTATCGCAACTCCCCATTTCCTTTCGCTTCTTTATACTATAATTTCGCACAATGAGGGCATTGTGTGATTTGGTTTGGGGAAGGGTTTTGCGTTGCATTCATTCTGTTTTGCATTCACGTTTACGTTTAGTTTTTGTCTTGCATTGTTTATTTCATTTCCTATATATATACAAAAATGAAAAAAAAATTCAAACAAATTCAAAATATGCACGTTTATTTTAGCATTTAGTCGAGTCGGAACGGTAGTAGTTCAATGATGACATTGCATTTTCATCTGTTTATGCCTGAGCCTTGCTTAATTGAGATGTTATTAGTAGAATTATATGCATAGTCTACGAGTTTTCGTTAATTTATTTGCTGAACTTGAAACTTGACTTAGATTTTTGGCAAAACTACATTATATTCGGAGTTTTAGAGCCCTATAACTGGTACATTCATGCCCAGTTCATTTAGCATTTGAGAGTAGTTACTCCTTATATGACATGTTACATTAATTTGCATAAGCATGAACTTGGTCTACTTAATACCTGTATGCATTCGGTTTGTGGTTTGTTGACACATGTGGTAGAGGTCCCCTTTTATCAATTTACCCATAAACCTCACATAGCCAAATTGACTTTTTGTCCCATAAGCTACATACTATATTTAGCCTACCTTATCCGAGCTAGTATTGGTAGTTGTGGGAATGTGTTTATTGCATTTTGGTTATATTGCTCTTTATGAGAAGGTTGGTGGAATGTTGGAAAGGAGGAAAGAAAGAAAGAAAAAAGAGAATTGAAAAAAGAGAAAAAATGAAAAGCAAGTTCGGCCTTTGGTCGGTCGACTGGACTCATGGGTCGATCGACCGTGCACTGCAGAAATGAAAAAAAAAAAAAAAAAAAAAAAAATCACATAATTCAAAGTCTTTATTAAATGGCGATTTTTGCTCCCATGTTGTATTTGTATCTTATAGAGAGTTGACTTATTGTGGAATTGTGAGATTTGTGCTTCTAATTGGCACCGTTTTGTATCGATTGATCTTGAGTTTGAAGCTCGGATGTTCCCGTAATTTGGATCTGTAGTTACTAGCTTGGCTTTAACTCCTCATATCCAAATTTATCTTAGCCCCTTCTTACCCATTACCTCACATATCCATATTTACCTCGGCATGTGTCATGGTCATTTGTTTGGTTGAATGCATATGTACGGTTGTAGAGATCCTTTTCATGTTAGACTGCAGGCATGTTTTATAGGTCGTAGTTAGGTGAGAGTCGTTACATTTACTTCTTTCTATCTTTCACATATACTCACCTGTATTTATTGTGTGATTTGAGCGACCCGTGAGAGTCCGAATTAATAAGTCTTTATAGTTGACAGTTCAGCAGTTTTTAACAACCTTATAACTCGTTTACATGATTCGCTTTACTAATTGATTGTTGATTTTTAGCATTAAATTGGTTTAGACTTTACAGTTTGCATTTCGCTCTGAGATTGAAATCGTTCCAATTAAGTCTTAGGATCGAGTCTAGTTCTTTCTTGGGGACAAGCAAGGGTTTGGTTTGGGGAAGTTTGATGCGTGTCATTTATATGATGTTTTACACCTTATTTTACACGCATTTCAGAGCTCATTTGTGTAGTTTGTTCTACTATTTATCCCAATTCGTCTACTTTCGTATTTTCATGTAATATTGCAGATTATTGCGGAAATGAGTAGATATTGAGCTAATTCCGTCCCTGAGTACTTAGCATTGCATTTGACATGGAGTAGATGCTTGAGAATTGAATTTGGCGCGTATTTCAAGGCCTGGAAATAGATTTATGGAGAATTTAGAGGCAGACTACCAGCTATAGTGGTCTATAGACTGACCTACGTGGTTTATAGACTGTCAGAATGCTGAAAAGAAGTCTGCAGGAAAGAGGAGCAGTCGATCGACCATGCGCTGTGGTAATTGCATCATTAAGAGGATGATTATGATATGTTGGTCGTGGTTCATGTATTGGTCATTATCATATATTGGAGGATTTGTTGTTGTTATCGTTGTATTGTTGTCATTGTTGTTGATTTGGAGACGTGAGACGGTTGGGAGACCGTCTTACGCTTAAGTCGCCTCTTGGAGCTTCCCACTTTAAGAGAGATGTGCACATTAATGCCTTGAGTGACGGAGGGATTCATGTGGTTGAGACACAACGTCTGGCAGGGGATCCGGTTGGATTCCGAACCCAGTATGTCTGGGCGTGTCCCGGTACCTGTTTATGGTTGTTGGTATGTCTGGGCGTGTCCCGATACCCGTGTGGTTGTCGGTATGCCTGGGCGTGTCCCTGTACCGTAGTGGTAGTGGTTTGATGCTATCTCATTCACATTAGTAGTCGTGTTGCATGTTCACACTTGAGTCGTGTCATCTTTTGTTTGTCTATTGAAACTGACGTTTGTTGTGTCTGTGTATTTGTCACCTGTCTCTCTTGGGGTGGCCTGTGTTGATCCATATGATGTCCCTTGGTCATATGGGGAGCAGGTTAGACACAGGTTGTTTGGATAGTACTCGGGAGACAGGACGAGCCTGATGAGTTACGAGATGTGTATAGTTAGTTAGATGGGTATAGTAGCTACGAGTTGTAATTTATTCATTAGTTAGTGGTTTGTAATCGCTAAACTAGTTGTTTATAATAAATGTTTTCTTTATCGTATCTCCGATTTACCGCCTCGGAAAACCGAGATGGTAACATCTCCCAATTACCTTGGCCGGGTAAGAAGGGGGTATTACAAGAAGGTATCCAATTGTCTCCTACGCCGTAACTCTGAAACTCGGGTTGACTCGGATTGACTCGGGTTACGGCTTTCGGAGACGGTTTTGGGCCTGGAGTCGGTTTAACTCTAAATAGTGTTTTTTTTAATGCAAATTACGCTAGGAAACCATTTTTTATCCGAGTAACTCATTAAACCGTCTTATATATAGCCAATCAACGCACGCATATCAAAATAATTGTAGTCCGATCATTATCGGGTGTTTTTTGGAGGGTGCAGATACTGGGTATTTACAGTTTATAACCATGAGATCATATTTGAGAATGAACACATAGTAGTTAACAAAACTGTGGGGTAATATCCGTATAAGACCCTCTAAATGTAGGATTATAACGTAAAATTTGCATGTGAAATATTGTCATAAACGAAAAACAACAAAGAAACAATAAGGATTAAGAATCAACCTCGGGTCCTTTGTAGTGCGGCGTAAAGAACAGAAATCAACAGAGATTCCCTCCTAATAGTTGCACCCAAGACCGTCTGAGACTATGCCCTTGTGCTAGAAATGCTTTCTAATTGACTTGCAATATTGAGAAAGCTCTTGTGAGGTTTTTACGATGTGAGATCTAGGAATTTCAGAGAAAGTTGCACTGAAACCCTAATTTTTTTTCACTAATGATGATTAGGTTAAGCAAGAGGAGAAGCTCTCCTTTTGTTCTCCTAATCTCGGCCAAACCGAGAGGGGCCTTGGGAAGTGGGCTTCCACTTCCTTTTGGAATTAGCTCATGGTCCGGTTCGTAAATCGCTAAAATGTATATGACGCGGTTTAGTTATAAATCGTCATCGGTTATCGGTTATTAAAGCATCAACTAATAATACGGATTAGTTGA
The DNA here is from genome assembly GCF_048544455.1 of Silene latifolia. Classification (NCBI taxonomy): domain Eukaryota; kingdom Viridiplantae; phylum Streptophyta; class Magnoliopsida; order Caryophyllales; family Caryophyllaceae; genus Silene; species Silene latifolia. The sequence goes on from NC_133536.1 coordinate 58,122,219, forward strand.
AACATTAATACATGTCCGACAAAGACGATATTGTATAATTATATTCAATATACATTTAATTAAATATAAAACGCTTATATTCAATTTACGAATTAACAGCTTAATTCGCCTTAGCCATTATTATTTAATCCGTATTAAATAAAATATCTCAACATCACATTTTGACTAATTACTAGTCAAATAACTCGGACTAACTGGTTAGTCAATTTTGGCATCTACATGACAGTATTTTCATACTGTCACATCTCTCAAACGTATCCTATAGGTGTGACTTTTAGGGACCAGTTGATCACCGCCATCTGTATGACAATAACGTCAAACTTATCTAGCAAGCCAACCGTTATTGATAAACGTGGATCAACTGATAATAATACCAAAAGTATGCCCTTTGATCCTTTTAGAGATTTATAAGTCCTTGCACTAACTGTTAAGGACACCAACCCCAACAAGCTCCCACTTGTCCGTACAAGTGTATGTGCAATGACGTTATCCGCACTAACTGGAGGACACAAGCTCCAACAAACTCCCACTTGTCCGTACAAGTGTATGTGCGATAACCGATTCTCATATTCATTTAAAATTTCTCCCACTCAATGTAAAACAATTTGCAGATCTCGATCCACAAAGGTCGTATTTTACAATCGATCTGTATCATGAGTGGTTTCCCCGACTAGAGAGTAACTTAACTGATAAAACGAATCCGTATCCGAGCATTGCCATGCATTTCAGTTACAGCTCATCGAGTGGCCCTGAGAAATATCGAGTACCTGATAAAGGCTGAATATTTCCTTCAACTCGAACTCCTTCCGATCTAAGCACAGCATGAAATGACCCAGAAAAAATCTACTTGGCCCCCTGTTACGGATGACCGTGAGAAAGAAACCAAAGTCACCCAAAATCTGCCTTAGTCTCAAGAGACAATCGATAGTCAAAAGAATCGACTCTTAGGATCACCATGGAGGTCCTATCCACGACCGGGCACCGAATGTTGTAAAACATTTAGGACTCCACGTCGATGTCACAATTGTGTCCTACGAAATATCCGTATAAATCGCCTCTGTGATTGGTCAGTCAATCGGTTGACTTATGGCTCGTTGAACCCACCATCAACCAACGTCACAAAATAATTGCCAGAGTTATCAGCTCATGTGGGCAATTAAGGACTAAAAATATGATGTTTGTTCAGTTCACTTTGTGGTGTTCAAAAATTGTCGTACAATTCCACATGAAAAACAAAATATATAAATATCAAAACGATGATGTCGTATAGAGTACAAAAGGGAATGAATCTAATCCATAAAAGAGTACTACAACTTAGGAACACGTTTAATTCCCATGGAATTAACGTGCCCTTCATGCTTATCTTGTCGTAATGGTTTAGTGAGAGGATCTGCTATGTTATCATCTGTAGCAATCTTTTCTATCACTACTTCCTTTTGCTCCACGTAATCTCGGATTAGATGAGCTTTCCGTTGTACATGTCTAGACTTGTTGCTAGACTTTGGCTCCTTAGCTTGGAAGATGGCACCACTATTGTCGCAATAGATGGTGATCGGGTCATTCGAACTAGGCACTACAGATAGCCCATGTAAGAATTGACGCATCCATATCGCTTCCTTTGTAGCTTCAGACGCGGCATAGTACTCGGACTCGGCCGTAGTAGAATCTGTAACAGTTTGTTTGGAACTCTTCCGGTGATGCAGCGCCATTAAGAGTAAAAACGAATCCGCATCGAGATTTCGAGTCATCACGATCCGTTTGGAAGTTAGCATCTCACAGAAGGTTGTTGCATAGCTTTTGAGGGCCTCCATAAGTCAATGCCCAATCTTTAGTCCTCCGTAGGTACTTAAGAATGTTCTTGACAGCCAGCCAATGTGGTTCACTGGATCTTTGTTGGAATCGACTTGTCATACTCAATGCATATGCCACGTCCGGACGTGTGCATATCATGGCATACATGATTGATCCTATAGCCAAGGCATAAGGAATCCGTGTCATGCGCTCTTTCTCTTCCGGTGTCTCTGGTGCCTGAGACTTGCTCAAATGCACCCCTGGAGCCATAGGAAGAAACCCCTTCTTGGAGTTACTCATGCTGAATCTCTCTAGGACTTTGTCTATGTAAGACTCGATCGAGAGATAACATCCGTCGTGATCTATCTCGATAGATACGGATGCCTAGAATTCTTTGTGCCTCTCCCAGATCTTTCATCTGGAAATGGTTTTTCAACCATACTTTCACCGAAGTTAAGAGAGGTATGTCATTCCCAATCAGGAGTATGTCGTCAACATACAATATTAGGAAGACAATCTTGCTCCCACTCGACTTGATATATAGACATGGTTCCTCGACAGATCGAGTAAATCCATTTTCTTTTATCACTTGGTCGAAGCGATGATTCCAACTCCTTGATGCTTGCTTAAGTCCATAAATGGAACGCTTAAGCTTACACACTTTCTTAGGATGTTCTGGATCGATGAAACCTTCGGGTTGTACCATGTACAACTCTTCCTCCAAAAAGCCGTTTAAGAAGGCGGTTTTCACATCCATTTGCCAAATTTCATAGTCATGAAAAGCGGCAATCGCTAAGATAATCCGAATGGAACGCAACATGACTACGGGTGCGAAAATTTCATCGTAGTGCAAACCTGGCACTTGGGTGAAACCTTTAGCAACTAGTCGTGCTTTGTAGATATTTTGTTGACCTTCCACAGAATGCTTTATCTTGTAAAGCCATTTGCATTGAAGGGGACGAACCTTAGCAGGTAAGTCAACAAGATCCCACATGTTGTTCTCATACATGGAGTCCATCTCGGATTGCATAGCCTCAAGCCATAGCTTTGAGTCAGAACTAATCATGGCACCTTTATAGGTTGCGGGTTCACTACTCGTTAAGAGTATAACGTCATCTATGTCATGTTCCTCGACCATACCAATGTATCTGTCCGGAGGAATAAAGACTCTTCCCGACCTCCTAGGTTCCTCAGGAATTTTAACCGCAGCCGGGATTGAAGGAATAGGTTCCTCCAATGGTTGCTCGGTATTTGGTTCTGGAATCTCCGACAGGTCGAAGGTTCTATCACTCTTTGCATTCTCGAGAAATTCCTTCTCTAAGAATGTCGCACTAGCCGCAACAAAAACACGTTGTTCGGTTGGCGAATAGAAGTAATGACCAAGTGTTCCTTTAGGATAACCTATAAAGTATGTCTTGACCGATCGCGGGCCGAGCTTATCCTCGTGTCTCCACTTGACATAAGCCTCGCAGCCCCAAACCCGTATAAAGGACAAGTTAGGGACCGTTCCCTTCCATAGTTCATATGGAGTCTTGTCAACAGCTTTAGACGGACTTCGGTTAAGTATAAGAGCGGTTGACAAAAGAGCATAACCCCACAATGAGTCAGGCAACACGGTGTGACTCATCATGGATCGAACCATATCAAGTAGTGTTCGATTTCTCCGTTCGGACACACCATTCAACTGAGGTGTTCCAGGTGGAGTTAACTGTAGGGCAATCCCACAGTCTTTAAGGTGTTGATCAAACTCGTGAGAAAGATACTCGCCACCACGATCCGAACGCAGTGTTTTAATCTTTCTACCCAATAGGTTCTGTACCCTATTCTGGTATTCCTTGAATTTCTCAAAGGATTCACTTTTGTGCTTCATTAAGTAGACATAGCCATATCTACTTAAATCGTCCGTGAAAGTGATGAAATACCTATAGCCTTCTCGTGCGGTGATTGACATAGGTCCACATACATCCGTGTGTATGACACCTAATAGGTCAGCAGCGCGCATTCCAACACCTTTGAAGGAAATTCGAGTCATCTTACCGATGAGACATGATTCACACGTGCCAAATGATTGAAAATCAAAGGCCGAGATAGCTCCATTCTTGATGAGCTGTTTAACGCGTTTCTCATTAATGTGTCCCATACGGCAGTGCCATAGATACGTTTGATCTTTGTCACCAACCTTTAACTTTTTATTCATTACGTGTAATATTTCGGTGGTCTGATCTAAAACATAAATTCCGTTCATGGAGACTGCCTTGCCATAAATCATATCGTGTAAAGGGAAAATGCAAGTATTATTCTCTATTACAAATGAAAAACCAAGTTTGTCAAGTGCAGAAACTAAAATAATGTTCTTAGAAAGACTGGGTACATAATAGCAGTTATATAAAAATAACTCAAATCCGCTAGGAAGCTGGATCACATATGTTCCCCTTGAGACGGCAGCCACTCGTGCTCCATTCCCAACACGCAGGTCCACCTCACCCTTTACGAGGGGTTCGATGTTTCGGAGCCCCGCACATGATTACAGATGAGAACCACAACCAGTATCAAGTACCCAAGTTCCGTAACTTGCGTGGTTAATCTCAATCATATGAATAAAAGTAGAAGAAGATGAAGACATACCAACAGGTTTAACACGACCTGCCTTTAAGTCCTCATGATAAACAGGACATGTACGCCTCCAATGCCCAGTCTTGTGGCAATGATGGCATTCCATGTTTTCATTCTTGCTCTTTGTCGTGCCTGATGAGGTGCTCGACTCACCAGGCCCACTCTTACCTGAACCCGACTTCTTGAACTTCGGTTTACCTCTCGCTAGGTTTGCTCGAGCTTTGCCCTTACCTTTCCCCTTGTTTGTCACAACGAGAACATCCTGTTTCAAGCTCCCACTGAACTTCATGTCCTTCTCGGTCTGTACGAGAAGGGAGTGCAGTTCATGGGGACTTTTCTTCAAATCATTCATATAGTAATTCGCTCTAAATTGCGAAAAACCATCGTGGAGTGAGTGAAGCATGCGGTCGATCACAATGTTCTCGCTGATCTTACAATCAAAGGTCTCCAGTTTCTCGACATTCTCAATCATGCTGAGAATGTGTGGGCTAACTGGTTGGCCCTTCTGGAGTCTCGCATCAAAGAAGCGAGTGGTATGCTCATAGGTCACGATTCTCGGTGCTTTCGAGAATTCCTTGGTGAGCGTGGTGAAAATCTTGTTTGCACCATGGGCTATGAAGCGTTTCTGCAAATTGGGTTCCATTGCAAAAATGAGTACGTTTTTAATCGCACCCGCTTCCATACAGAAATCATTAAACTTGGTGATTTCAGCAGCTCTAGCCGTGGGACCTGGGTTTGCCGGGATGGGCTCTAATAGATATTTGAGCTTCCGTCGGCGCAGCGGCGAAGCATTCCGTAATGCCGCCTCCCGTCCGCGAAGTTTGATCCATCATTCTTGATCGAGTGGTGATTCATCTGATTCATGAAGATCCGAAGCCAGGACTCACGGTCCAATGTGGCACTTGGCATTGGGTTTTCAGTAGAACCAGCCATTTGTTATTAGCAGTTTAAAAGTTCGTGATCTACACTGAAAAAGAAAGAAAAACAAGAACGAAATAAGCAACTCATCGAGGTGATTTAGGTCTATTTTAAAATTCATTTTAACGTGTAGACTCTCGCACTTGTATAATCGATCTCCCTCAAGAATGATACAAGTGATCCCAAGACTCAATTTCTGTAAATTGATAAGCCAACTGTTTAGCTAATTCTTCCGTAAGAACTCTTGGTCGATAGATTTCCGTAAATCCTATCTATAGTCCACCATAGTCACAGGATCGTACGAGTGACCATAGTGTTGAGATAAAATAGGTCAATCAGTTCCAACTTACCCGACGTAGAAGGGGTCATATTATGCCTACCGACGAAGAAGGGACTCATTGGAGTTTGACCTATAAAGACCGTTCTCAATTTTGGTTTATACGAGGAAGATCCCATCAACAAAATTATAATTCATTTTAAGTGAACGAATAACTAGCGTCTGTCGTGAATGAATTAATTTGGGTGATGGCTTAAAATCATGTGACATAAGAATGTCAAAGAAAACTAACTCGTGACCTCTATATGTGTCAGTTTTCATGCAATAAATAGGTGGTTTGGTTTTTAGGCGGAATATGATGCATATTATCGTTGCGGAAAGAAAAAAAATAAATAAAAGAATGCAATACGTAAATAAAATTCCTAGTGTGGCCTATCCTAATAAAAAGAACATAAAAGAACTTTGGAATCCACCGTTGGACCCGAGAAGCTTGTCTTGATGTTCCATCTTGATCCATGTAGCGGGAGTGAGCATCCGGTCTCCATCTTTGGTCTTCTCAAAAATTACAATTAAAATTACAAAATATAAACCTATTTACATTCTAATTAAAAACTGTAATTACAAGTGAAAAATCCAAAACGGAGATACGAGATCTCAAAATACAACCAAGACCGTGTTCCATCATTACGGTAACACGTTCTACTAAGGCCACACTAAGTTACAACCGTTTGTAAAATAAATAAATACGTAATATAAAGCATTCACAGCATTCAAATCAACGATAAAAGAAAATGTATCAACTAAATTAAATTTATTCGTGACATAATTCCGTAATTATGTTAAATTATCCAAACCACCTTTTAACGATTAAAATTTATGTGATAAAACCGCTTCAATCAATTTAATTTTAATCTATCACAATCCGTTACTTTAAATACGCTTTAAAATAACTTAATGGTACGTGTGTGAACCGTTTCACAATCATAGCGAGTGTACAATATCCGTATAAAGTACATATTAAGGCCAAAAGAAAATTTAAAACAAAAGAATAAATTTTCAAAGCTGCCAAACCAAAAATCACTCGATCCAGGGACATAAGTGCTCGACCGAGGAATAAAAGAGCTCGATCGACTGAACTGCTAGTCGATCGAGAGGATTGCCAAACAGAAAGTGCTCGATCGACTAGACTGGAGGTCGATCGAGTACTTTTATTAGCAACACTGTTCGATCGAGTACGAGGAGGTCTCGATCGAGCAGTCAGGGTTTTAAAAGCGGTCGATCGAGTGCAGCAAGGACTCGATCGAGTAAAACAAGACAGAAAAACCACTCGATCGATTTAAAAACTTGCTCGATCGAGTACAGAAAATTCTGGAAATGCAAAACCCTCGTGAAACAGTTTGACAAAACAAAACCTACTGCAATTTTGATCAAAACCGCATCAAAACAATTTTACAATTTGACAAAACTTGACATATTGTTATAATCTCCGTATAAAACAACAATATGCATAAAACAAATTGAAAAACAAGATGAATTAACCGTGTAAAACATGTCACGGTTTCAAAAATTTTGCAACAGCCAAAAAAATTCCTGTCGAGAGGATAAAAAAGCGCTGCTGCCGCACGAATTTCAAGACAACAAAAATCGTTTCAAGATCGTTTTATGAAAAATCACAATGAAAATTTACGTGGCCTCTCTCTGATACCACTTGTGGGGTAATATCCGTATAAGACCCTCTAAATGTAGGATTATAACGTAAAATTTGCATGTGAAATATTGTCATAAACGAATAACAATAAAGAAACAATAAGGATTAAGAATCAACCTCGGGTCCTTTGTAGTGCGGCGTAAAGAACAGAAATCAACAGAGATTCCCTCCTAATAGTTGCACCCAAGACCGTCTGAGACTATGCCCTTGTGCTAGAAATGCTTTCTAATTGACTTGCAATATTGAGAAAGCTCTTGTGAGGTTTTTACGATGTGAGATCTAGGAATTTCAGAGAAAGTTGCACTGAAACCCTAATTTTTTTTTCAGTAATGATGATTAGGTTAAGCAAGAGGAGAAGCTCTCCTTTTGTTCTCCTAATCTCGGCCAAACCGAGAGGGGCCTTGGGAAGTGGGCTTCCACTTCCTTTTGGAATTAGCTCATGGTCCGGTTCGTAAATCGCTAAAATGTATATGACGCGGTTTAGTTATAAATCGTCATCGGTTATCGGTTATTAAAGCATCAACTAATAATACGGATTAGTTGAAACATTAATACATGTCCGACAAAGACGATATTGTATAATTATATTCAATATACATTTAATTAAATATAAAACGCTTATATTCAATTTACGAATTAACAGCTTAATTCGCCTTAGCCATTATTATTTAATCCGTATTAAATAAAATATCTCAACATCACATTTTGACTAATTACTAGTCAAATAACTCGGACTAACTGGTTAGTCAATTTTGGCATCTACATGACAGTATTTTCATACTGTCACATCTCTCAAACGTATCCTATAGGTGTGACTTTTAGGGACCAGTTGATCACCGCCATCTGTATGACAATAACGTCAAACTTATCTAGCAAGCCAACCGTTATTGATAAACGTGGATCAACTGATAATAATACCAAAAGTATGCCCTTTGATCCTTTTAGAGATTTATAAGTCCTTGCACTAACTGTTAAGGACACCAACCCCAACAAAAACAAGAGCAACTCATATGATCATCTAGAAACAAAACGAGTGCTGCAGCCATTAGTGAACTCATGTACACACCCTTGTGTAGTATTAAACACATTGAACTTAATAAGATTAGACAAAGTACGTAAGCACACACCCATAATCAATAAAATTAGACAAAGTATGTAAGCACACACCCATAAGGTCAGAGATTATGAGGGAGATTAAACCAAATCGTATCAACAACAATAACAGGTACTATCCAAAGGTCATTAGCCTAATTTAAACAAAGATTAGTAAAATAATTAATTAATTAGCAAGAGAAGGTTACCTAATTAACTAAAAGAGGGAAAGAAAAGAAGAAAAGGAAGATAAGAAGAAGCCGACGACAACAACATGAAGGCGGCAGCGGCGGGAGGTAGCAGCTGGGAGCAGAAAGAAAGAGAAGATAAAGAAAATAAGGAAAATAAGAGAGGAATGGAGAGGGAAAATAGAGTAAAAAAGAGAAAGGAGAAAAGAATTACCTCGGCGGCAAGCGGAGGTAGCTGGAGGTGGCGGAAGGGAAGGAGAAGAACAAAGATAAGAGAAGAGAAGGAAGGGTGGAAAGGATAATAGAGGTGGTGGTTGTTGTTGTCTTGTCAGAGGTGGTGGTGGTGACGGCCGGAGGTGGTGGTTTTGGGAGGAAGTGATTTGGAGGGTTAGGGTTTCGAAAAATCAATTTGGGGTGAATGAACAGATCGCGTTTTTTTCTCATTTGAAAAAATTATGTGACGGAACGTATGTCACATGTTCGTCACATTCTCCGCTTTTGTGACTAGCAGTCCGTCATAAAACCTAACTTTTGTATCCGTCACATAGGTTGGAAAGTATTCAAACAATATAACAGTCTGTCCGTCACAAATCCTTTGTTTCGTTAGTAAAATGGAAGTGAAGAGATTTTGAGGGGAGGAAAAATGGATCCCTCCATTTTCCTCCTCCAAGCCAAATTATTTCCTTTCCAACAAAGGTCGGATTTGGAGGGAAAATGACCTCCTTCATCCCCCCCCCCCCCCTTTACCTCCTTCTCCCTCCCCTTCCTTTTCTTCCACTTTTGTTATCCAATCACACCATAATCGTCAATGTTGTCCATCAGAATTAAAACAGAAGTACGGAGGAAGTACAACTAATACTAAATTAGAGGGGAAATAACAACAAAGAAAAATTTTGGAAGAAAAATGACCTCCTCTATTGTCCCTCCCCTTCCCTCTCTTCCCTCCTTCCTCCTCCCCTCCATTTCCCCCGTTTTTGGTATTTAAACAAGGCCGAAAAGTATCATAAGATGGTAAGCTTGAAGATTAATCATAATGGGTCACATGTACTTTAATTGCCCCTGTTAGAAAAAACATGTGGGTTTTATTTTTTTCATTTCCCTTTGAGTGGACTTACTCATGATTAATTGTGTGAATTATGGGTGTTTTTGTAAAAATCTCACTTATAACAAAATTAGCCGGATGCTCTATAAAATAGCATATGAAACCCATCCCAAATCTCTCATACAACTAATCTATGATACCATGAGTCAAATATTCACATTGATCCGACGTTATCTTGACCCATATTCACCCTCACATGAGTAAAATAAAGATTAAAAAAATAGTAATCATTATTTAGGTGAAATAATTATAAAAATGGGCCTGTTTAGAATTGTTCTTGCTCAAGTTTGGCAAGGTGTAAATTTGTTGGACTGAGAGGCTCTTGAGCCATTCAAATTATTCAGCGATTTTTAACTGTAATTAAGAAAACTAGTTTCTCATTTATGGTCGAGTTTTACTCTTTTATGAACTTTTTGTCATTATTTTTCCATGCCCTACCCTTCACACAAAAACCAAAATAATCACTCTCTCTAATTTTCCTTCTCACAAAATTAATCAAATTATTCAATTATGGACATTAATTCTCATCTCGATCAAATAATGATCTTAACTTTTATTGACTGTGCATAATAGAGTCAAATAGTGTCGGCTTAATTAGGTAATTTTAGTTGAATAAACTTGTCACAAAGCCGGATTTGAGTATTAATCGTTGTATTTTCCAGTGAATCCACTTTGGTTGTAATTTGGATCATGTGAACTTGTTGTTGGTATTTACATCTCAAGGTAATTCAAGTACTTCATATTGGTAAGTTGAGATGAATGGATCATTTTGTACAAGCCGACTCACAAGTCAAAACCAAGCCACGGTCAACCAAGGTGAAGAAAGAGAGCAAAAGGTAAGCCAAGGGAATAATTTAAAAGTCAAGAAAAGTAAGTTAATGGAAGATTTGATGCCTTGGCATAGACAAACAAAAGCTAAAATGAAGAATTGAAAACTCGGTTTCACAAGGGTCAACTTCAAACGAGTATATCTCGAGTTCCAGACCCCGTATCGACGCAAGGCCAAGTAGAGGTTAAGGCTTGTGATCTTATCTTTCTAACGGTAGGTCGCATACTTTATTTGACCAAGAAACGAGGGAGATATGGCTTTCGCGAGATTGTGGTGCAGGCTGAAACCGGAGCCTGCGGTTTTTCCCTGATCATTACGACGGGTTTTCCTTTTTACCTATTTCCGAAAGCCCATTTGTTTGTGACCTAAAATGGAGGCTCAAGGGTATAAATACCCACATGTTTGGAGATCTAAAAACCACCTCCTTACCATTAATATCTTATGCTTGGATTTAATCTTGTAATAATTAAAACTTAATCTTTCCTTAATTCATGTTAATCTTTCTTCATTTTATGGGTTGTAAGCAAACTATGAAAGGCTAATCTTTCTTTACTTTGTATAATTTGATCAAAGTATCTAACTTTGATGTTGTAAGACTCCTAAATCTCTCTCAATTTATCTATTGTTCTTTCCTTTGTTCTTAAATCCTTATGTTGAGTAGATGAATGTATGAATTGATCACTCTTGCATTTTATTTACCCAACTATTGCAAATTCTAGAGAAATGGTTTAATCTATCTAGAATTGTTTGGAGCAAACTTATTGTATGTTGATTTGCTTTAAAGGATTCATATTTCAAGTAGGAAATTACATGTCTTTTCTTGCTAGCATGGTTTAATCTAGTAGGATTTGATTCTAGCTTACATCTCTTGGCAAAAGCTTCATGCTCAATTCTAGTTTTCATTCATGGTTTAATGAGTTGTGGTTGGAATTGAAGGACTCACATATATGGTTTAATTGTGTGTGTCAATTTCTTGAGATGATAGTATTAGATAGATAACAATAGAGAGAAAAGAGTCAAACTTTGTCATTGTTGGATTACTAAGAGAGAATTACACCAAGCATTTCCCATATTTGATTGTTGCATATCTAGTGTTTGTTGTTTTGCTTCTATGATATTGCATCTTTACTTTTCCTTATGCTATTTCAAAACCAAACTTTCTCCATTTATGTCATACTACATGTTAACCATTATCTATAATCATTGTTTGTTGATAAACTTATTTAGTAAGTCTTAATTGTGGTTAGTGTCTTGATTAGTCCATAGAGTCTTAATTAGTTGCTATATAGTTAAAATTCAAGTCTTTAGTTCAAAAGTCCTTCCCTTGGGTCGACCCTAGCTTACCATTTTACTACCTTATTGCTTGAAGTTAGTAGAGTTTAGTTAGGCTTATAAATTGTTAATTTGGTGGTTAATTATAGTAATACGACACCTAGTCTTTTTACCTACCAAATTTTGGCGCCGTTGCCGGGGAAGGCAACATAGCTAAAGCTTGTTTTTGAACTATTTGTCTTTAATTAGTGTAGTTAGTCTTTGTAAATATTAGGACTCATTTTTTTGCCATGATTTATTTACTTGTTTAATTAAATGGCTCATATCTACTTTCCACAAGATGAGGGTGAATTATTTTACAATTACTTTGATAGAGTTGAGCAATATGTCTTGCAATGCAATTATTCTTATGAATTATGGAAGCTTTTCCATTTGGTCTATTATGGTTTAAATGAGGAGTGTAAGTTTCATGTGCATTGCTTGAGTAATGGAAAATTCCGTGAAGGAAATTATGAGGATCAATGGGAACTTTTTCAATATCTTGCCCATGACACTAGAGAACGGGAGTTGCAAAAATCATCAATAGAAATCCAAGAATTCCTTCAAGTTCTTATCAAGGGTCAAAAGGAAATGAATCAAAATTTTGATAGGTAAATAGAGCCCAACACGTTGGAAATGGACATCTTCAATAACCAAATGAACCAAATTCGTGGTGATATTGATGGAAATAAAATCGATGAAGAGGTTCTTCACACTTTAGACAACGAGTGTTTTGATTATGGTTCCTTTGATAAAGAGAATGATTGTGAGGTGGAAGACCCTCCTCCCCAAGTTCATGAAATGAGCAAAGAGCGTGTTTATAATTATTGTTTGTGGGATGATGAGAAGGATGCTTATGTTTTCACTACACTTCCATGTCACTCCCCCGTTGTGGTATCTACCGACACCTTGTACACTTGTGATGATAGTTCCTCGAGTTATAGTCATGTGGATGAGGACAACTCATCGGTCCTTAGTGGCCTTGGTGAGGAGTTGTGGTGTGAGGAGTCATTGGGTCAAATTATTGAAAAAGATGAACATAAGGGAAGTAAGGTCGAGGAAGAGGTTGTTTGCTGATGAGAGATTGTCGTCGTGTCTCTCAATCAAACACATTTATAATTCTCAATAAATAACTAGTTAGTGGTTAAGTCGAGGTCGATCCACGGGACGGTGTGTTTTGGGTTCTAAGTCTATCTATCTCAATTTATGCTAGTGTCACAATTGATTTGGGTTTGTAGTTGTGTTCTAGACTAATGAAAGCGATAAAGTAAATATAGGTGTAAACAAGTATTAAAGAGTACTAGGATATCATGGGTTCATATGGGGTTCATGGGAGTTGATCATACAAACATGTTCTCAATTATATGCAAGCACTTATTGTTGTGATGAGATCGAGTTAGTGTATAAGATTTAGGTCCCGGAGCCGAATCATCTAGATTGTACAACATCTACAAGTCGACTTAGTCTCCTCCTATTCAACTTCTATGCATGGTTTAATGAGGCTCGAGTTGGTTTATGTCTTACAAGCCTTATTGAAAAGATAGGTGATGGGTAAAAAATGCAAGGATTCACAGGCTCGGATTTCATCAAACATAACATGTGCGTAAGTTGAAATCACAATAGGCAAGCAAATTAATCATGAGGACATATTAGATTAAGCATAGATTAATCCCCATGTGTGTTTCCCTTAATTCCCCACTAATCCTAGCTAGAAGAAACTAGTCACTCATTATCATGGGAAACATGTCATTAATGGTGTCAATCATCACAACAAGTATAAACATGATAAGAGCTTTAAGGAAATAAACAATAAAGAGTAAAGAGTAGAGGAATTATACCAAACTTGAGATTATCCAAATAATAAAGCAAAGAATAAAAGAAGTGAACTTGATTGATTGATGAAGAGTTGTCAATTCTCCAATAATAACCCAATAATCTTCAATTACCCAATAATAATAAGCTTGAACAATAATTAAGGAAAGATTAATGTGTAATTTGTGGAATGATTGAAATTTATCTATTCTAATATAATCCTAATCTAATCTAAGAGGATTTCTTTCTAGCTAATAGAGCTTATTCTCTTGATTATTATAAATGGAGTATATATAGTGGTGCATTACTAGGTTAAGTAAGGATAAATTAGTAAATAACAATGCTAAATTTTAAAGTGGAGAAATGCAAGTCTTGCGAGGAGATGAGCATATCATGCTAGTGCTGCCACGATCCGCTCGGATCAAGAAGGGAGACGCTCGGATTGTGAGGGGAGGAGAAGAGCGTCTTCTGCACGGGACGCTCGGATCATGAGAGGAAGAGACGAGCGTCTTCTGCACGAGCCGCTCGGATTGTTCCTCAGTGTGGTCCTTACTTCACATCCTTTTGAATACTCCTTATTCTTGCTTTGTTGGTCGTCGTTCTTGCCTCCTCTTTCTTACTAGTCCATCCAATATCATCAACAAGCTTCTAAATATGCACGGGAGATGGGAATTCCGCCTCATTATCTCCTTTCCTATAAGACATATAAAATGTACTAGGAAAGCAAAATAGAAAGATTTTGACGAATAAAATGGCCATGAAATGCTATATTAGTATGCAAAATAGGTTCAATTAGGGGACTAAATGTGCGCAATTAAGAGTCACATCAAACATCCCCAAACCGAACCTTTACTCGTCCCGAGTAAAGAGGTGACTAGAACCAGACCTTTATTTAAACTATCCTAATAATATAACCGATGTGATATAATTAGCGAGTCTCACTCCGCCCCTTCAACTCACAACAAGACAACCATGAGGCAGGATGCCTTCTTGCAAGGCAAGGTGGGGCTTGCCAAAATGCCGACACATCCAAGCATTAAAGCACACAAAACAAGTAATGGATGCATCTACAAAAATGAATAGCTTCTTTCCTCATCTAAGTGGCGGAGATTATCTATAAGGGAAGCAATCTAAGGATACACACTCCATCATAGATACGGTTTCTTCAAACTACTAAGCCTAGAAGGATACCAATAAATCACCTCCAAGTTGTGTCAAACTAGGGTACTTTTATCCTCAATTGCTAAATGCTTTTGTCAAGAGTAGTCACCCTATGGTGTTAGAAACACTGTAGGATCGCGGAATTCCTCCTCTTGCCTAGACAAGAAGAAGGGTCGTCCCCTCTCCACCATGCAACAAAAAATGAGATCAATGGATAAAAGGGATCAAGATGTTTGAGTTTCACATTTGTAGTTTGCTTTTTGATTTGTTTTTTCCCCCAATTTCTTGTGGTATTTGACTTTTGAGAACATTACTTTGCCACTTTTGTTGTTTGGCATTTTGATACTTGGCAATTCTTTTCAATATTGCATTTTTGAACATTTTTCAAAATCACCCAAATTTGTAACGAGGGTGCTTTTATTGAAGCATAGGAGTTTGTTTTTGTACTCCTATTTTCTTTGATGCATTTTGTGCAAACTTTTTGACTTTTTATTTTGGTACTAACTCAATTTGGTGATTTTTGTGCCCATTCCCTTTTTGTTGACAAAATATGATCATAGAAGTTGAAAGAACGGTTGCATGGCTTCAAAGGTCACCTTGGAATAAACGGTAACCAAGGAGTTATCACACCACAAGGTACTCTTGACTATGCCTTAGTCCATGGGTCAAAAGATACTAGTATGACACATCCTAGGGTGTCTTGAGGGTATTCTAGCAAACGAAGTCTCAAGGAGAAAAATTATCTACAAGGGCCTTATATACACTTGTCAAGCTTCTCAAATAGGCATTTTTACAAAACATTCTAACCATGCAACTACATGCCATGGTGCAACTAATCATTTATACATCCTAATGCATATGCTTCTATCAACTATTATGCCATATAATCTAGTTGCAAACTTCTAACAACACATAGATACACAAACTAAACAACGAAATACACCACATCCTCCTTGACATGTAAGCCCATCCTCCTCATATGAATAATGAAAATAAATGGAAGGGAAATAGAGATTAGAACGATCATACCAAGTGATCTTCATTTTCCCTTGCTAATGCCTCAAATGTAGTGTTGTATCTATGTGAGAAGAGAACAAAAACACAAGTATATACAATTCTACACTACTAAATTAAAGAACATGTTTTTGGTTTTTCAATTTTTCAAATTTTATGGGTTTTTGTTTTAATGAAATTAAAAGACATATTTTTGAGATTTTTCGAATATAAATTCCCATCCCCCACTTTATTTTGGACATTGTCCTCAATGTATATGTAGGAGTAGGAATAAAAGGAAATACATGTTTTTGGATTTTTGATTTTTTTGAAATAAAGTACAAATGCAATGATATGATATGAATGAATGCTCTAACTAAATGCAGTTCTATATGACATATATAACAAATGAATGCAATCTAAACTATATTATATGATGCATGATTTCTAGTCAACTATGGTTACCTATGATCAAACCTCCCCAAACCGATTTAAACACTATTTCTAGTGTAGAAATTAATAGGTTTGGTCATTAGTGACTATGTATGAATTATAGTCTAACTACATGAATTATGTGAGATATATTACAATGCAAACTAATATAATCATATGAGATATGTTACAATGCAACTATACTATATGAACTAACTAATATCAATGCAATATGAAATATAATACAAATGCAAGTGAGGTGTAAACTAAATGCAAGGTAATTTAAAATGCAATGCAACTATACATAAGAGATAGGGAAAGAAGGGGTATCATTGTGGACATGGGTCACGTCTCGGTCTGTGGATTTGGGCCACCTACCGGTCCGTAGTCACGGGCCACCTGCACGCCAAGCCAATCTGTGGACATGCAGCGGTCTTTTGAAAGCCACGCTCGGCGGCGTAAAAATGCTTTCGACCGGATCGTTTTAGATCGGTCGGTTTCATCTCGGTAAGGGTCTCGAAACGATTAGAGATGTTCGGAGTCGCCACCAAGCATTTGTGGGATGCTTGGAACCCGTTCGAAATCCACTTTATACGTCGGTCAAATTTAAGCACAAAGCAGCGTTTGACATAGGTACTAAAGATAAGGAAATCGTCCCTCTTTAGCATCCTATCTCTAGAATGACTCTCGTACGCCCTGGATAAGGTCGTCCACTATCCAAAGTTTCTGAGTAAGAGGTGAAGGTACGTATTGGGAAGCCCTTTAATTAGACACCCAATCCCGCCCGCGGTAGCGGCCTCTACTGATCGATCTTGGTTGGTTGAATGCAAAAGTTGATAAAACGGTTTAAATGCATGAATGCGCATCCAATAATTTAAACCTAACATGTGAGAGATTTCTAAGTCGGTTGATTTAATCCAAGTATCAAGTATAATATGTCGAGTTGGATTAATGATTGATTTGCATGCAAGACGGAAATTAAACATCCATTTACCGTACTAGGTTTAGGGTGCATAACGTGATCCATTTGTCTTAGTAAGGCATTTTGCAAATATGATTTTGAATGAGCAAAT
Source organism: Silene latifolia (assembly GCF_048544455.1). Classification (NCBI taxonomy): domain Eukaryota; kingdom Viridiplantae; phylum Streptophyta; class Magnoliopsida; order Caryophyllales; family Caryophyllaceae; genus Silene; species Silene latifolia. Next base: position 58,139,519 of record NC_133536.1, read on the forward strand.
AGTCATCTGATCCGTCTTATATCCGGGCTAACCGGAGTCGGGATCATCCTGGACTGATGCTGGGAAGGGAACAGGCCCTGTACCAGACGGCCACATGAGGCGCGAGCTAGCCGGCGATACAAGGGGCCTCCCCCTGGTTTTGAAAATGAGAAAGAAAAGGCATGCTTGAAGCGCGAGTCAACCAACGATTATATGCCGTGTTCTGACCATTTAGAAAACGTTATAAAACGTGTTGAAAAATAGGTATTTGGACCCGGTTTGATTTGAAGGGGTCATTTAGATCGCATTTGTTGATTTGAAGAACTAAACTCGAATAATCATCATTATTTTGATAATATTCGGTGTCGGGTTCGACTTGACAAACTTGACATGAATAGTTTTGAAAATAATTATGAACTAATTGTTTTAAGTTCATTTGAATATAATTAGTCGATACTCATCATCGTACCCGGGTTAAAATCCGGCATGGTATGTAGAACCAAGGATGACTTTGTGTTGGTGACTAATATATTTATTTTGGAAATATAAAGAAATGAAATAAAAGGTTTTAAAATACCTTTTAAATGTCATTAACCAAATATTATCACCGAAACACGGATTTGACCATCATGGTATGAGGAACCAAGGGTGAAAAATGCTTTATGGTTAAAACAAATAAGATGAAATAAAAAGGGTTTGAAAATATTTGAAATGGTGAAAACCGATTACAAATACGAAAATGAATTAAAGGGAAATGACGAGAACAAAGACGGTTGATCTCTGACCTGGACACCCCATTTAGGCGCGGGCAAGCCGGCGAACCAAGGGGCTTCTGTCTCAGGCCAAAAATCAGTTTTGGCTCGTTTATTCCGTGTTTTGGTTCATGTTATGCACGTTTTAGCATGTTATAGTCATGAAACAAATGAAAACATAATAAAAGAGGATTTTTACACCCTCATACTTACATGTTTGGTTATGGCGAGTGACCGACGTAAGTGTAACAACTCGTTTGATCGGAAAAAACTCGGTTTAAAACCGTTTTGGCAAGTAAAAAGAGTGTTTTAAGTTTAGTGACGGTGTAGTGGTCGAAGTGGTCGGTCAAGTGATTTAATGCACGATGACAGTACCAAACAATGTGTAAGGCTTGTATTTACGATCGGTAGGTCGTAAATACGCGTCGGATTGTGACTTAAGATGTCGAGTCGAGAATTTTAAGGGAGAAATGAGGGGGCGGACGCTCGCGTCACTCTCAAATGGGGGCATTTGAGGGGTATTTATAAGGGAATGAGTGGTTGTGTGAGTTTTGAGCGACGTGGCCACTTGGGCTGCTCAAAGAGGCGCGAGCCACGTCGCGGTTCTTCGAGGTGAGTTGTCGCTTTCACAACAAACGCAATCATGATTTGTTCTATCCTAGGTTTTGTAGTCATATGTTTGGTACTTGACCAAACATAAATCCGGGAAAACTTAAGGTAGAAGGTTTGAAATGTTTTGTTTTTGGTGGTTGACTCAGTTTGACTCGTTGTTGGAGTCGGGATTTGAATTTTTGAGTCGGTTTTTGGTCTTGTGTCGGTTTTGACTCTAGTTAGTGTCATTGCGACCCCGTCATCGTGCATTAAACACTCCAGATATTTTTGAAATGTTTTGAAATGTCGTATTTTCTAAATCGTTTTAAGTTTTCCGACGTAAAGTTGTACACAAACTTTCGATCAAACGCCGCGATTCCAAAATATGTTGTAGTCCGATAATCATCGGGTGTTTGTTAGAGTCTCAGCAGATACTGGGTATCTACAGAGCCCTCACTTTGACTGAGGCTTGGACAGGGCAAAAGTCAAAGTAGAGCCCCCAGGTCAATCCAAGATTACAACCTGGAGACCCAAGCGACGTCGAGGCGGCTTGAAAGGATTCGGGCCAAGGACCTGCCGTCGGGAAGGGCGAAACCAAGGCGACTCGAGGGTATGAGTCAAGGACCTGTCGTCGGGAACAGTTTAGAGTCTGTCGATTGTCCGTGCGGGTCGTTTAAAGTCCATTAGACTACATACAAAGGCTCGCCAGCCATAAGAAGGAGTCATACCTGAGGCATCTTCGGATATGTCCTTGCACGTTCGCGGACAAAGGCTCGCCAGCTGTGATAAGGAAATGTACCCGAGGCATATTCGGGATGTGTCCTTGAATGTTTGCGGACAAAGGCTCGCCAGCTATGATAAGGAAATGTACCCGAAGCATCTTCGGGATGTGTCCTTGAGTGTTTGCGGACAAAGGCTTGTTAGAAATCATTATTCTCATTATTTAACATATTCATATATGTGACATTTAATTTAGTCGTAAAATTAAATCTAGACCTTATGCATGCAAACATGAATAAGAATAGAGAAGAAATCGTTTTCCTTACTATGAAATTTCGGATTAAATGGCACAAGTAAGATGTCCTTCTTACTTGTTCTTGAGCTTTCCTTATATGGAAGAACACAGATTCAAGCTTAGAATCCCTCCCAAAGATGAATACCCAAGATAACCTCTTAAAAGATTAATATTACTTGAACTAGAACAATATTAACCTTACTAAAATTGACCCAAAATATTTGTATGTTCTCTAGAAATTTCGGCCAAGAGAGGATGATTTTGGAGATTTTATTTCTCTAGTTTTTCATAAGATGTAGAGAGTATTTTTATTTCTTACACTAGAAATAATATGTAAAAGTTATGAATGATAATTAGAGAGAAAAACTCTCTATATGTGCCTTTGAAAACCGGTGGGAAGGAGGGGAGGAGAGCCAATGCATGGGCAAGTTTTTCTACCCAAGAAAAACTAGGTTTGCATGGCTACAAGCTAGTTATAATCATTATGCTTTCCACTTAATTATTTAACACAATTTAAACATTATACTCCCTCCATTTTTCGGCACTTTTATAAAATGGAAAGTCCATTTTATATTTGTCATTTGTCAATTGTCACATGTCACTAGTCATGTAAAATTGTCATGCATTTTTAACATATTAAAAATCAACGTATTAATAAAAATACGTCATGTACAAAATCGACTTAGTAATTCATAATTACTTGTACCAAAATGGTTTACCAATTATAAATCACAACATCTTGTATTTATAATAAATTATTCATTCAGTTCCAATTGTTTCCGTAAACAACAATTTCATCTAAGTAATAGAACAATTCGATCACTTAGACCGCATCTTATTTAATCAAATTACAATGAGACACGTAAATATTACTTCCAAAATCGTCTGTCAATTTTAAGTAATTTAATTAACCCGTATCGTCATACGATCAATTAAATAATCAGAGTGTTACCCTTTAGGTATGACCTAAGGGGATCAACTGATCACCACCGTCGCACGACAGTAATGTCAAACTCTAGTCAGCCAATCATTACCGATATGTGTGGACCAGTTGACTGTAAAATATTACCGCCCACATGTATTCTTTAAAATGAGATTTAAACATGTGATCATCATGATCGACAGTTGTGATCGCATTATTGTCGGAGGACACATATTCCAACAATCTCCCACTTGTCCTCGACAAGTGTGCGTCACCAATTCTCTTGTCCTATTACTATCTCTCACTCAATGCAAGGTGTCTTTCGGGTCGTACTTGCAAGTGATCATATCGAGAGTGGTTTCCTCGATCTGGAGAATAACTGATTGACCGGAATTATCCACCATGGATACCTTCCGAGCGTGGCCACGTATTTCCAGTTCATTACTCCTCGAGTGGCCCTGAGATATTGTTATAACCCTGACAAGGGGTGGACAATTCCTATTGCACTTATTCCCTTCGACTAGACACAGCCATCATAACCCAAAATATGCCCATTTGACCCCATTTACGAAGGTCGTAGTAACATAAATCAAAGCTAATCTGAAACTGTGCCACCTTAGGCGAACAGTCTTTAGTCAAAAGAATCGACTCATTAGAATACTATAGTAGCTCTCGCCACGACCAGACTATATAAATTTGCCAAAACTTTATAAGCGGTCATTAGGCCCGACAAAGTGTTCCTAACAGTCTGCCTATGTGATCGACTAGTCATCTCACATGACTCCATGGCACTTGAACTTGCCATCAATCGCATCACACTCTAGTCACTTCGAGACGTCACCTCATGTAAGTGACTATGGGCGAATACAATGCTAATCCGTGTTCACTTTAACGGGGTTCAATTGTCTCTACAACCCGTTTGGATGTTAACAAAGTATATGGTGAGTTAATAAATCAAACGACGAATGTCGACATCACATTCGGGTAGTCAATACCATATTACAACCTTGTGATGTATATCGTAAGTGTGCAAACACTAGTCGTTTGCAACATGAGTTTAACATACCATGTGTCCATGTGTTCAAACTCTTGAATTTCATTTTCCTTTATGTTCATGTTTGTCTCACATAGCATGAACTTTACCAAGTACACATCTAGGTTCCCAACCTAGGTTCAGGTTCTTTATCTTGAAAGAACTTTCTCGTTGTTTATCACATAACCAACGAATTGTGGTGGATGATATATCGTGCACTGGTCAAGTGTTCTACCAACTCGTAATGCACTAGGTATACGTTTTGTAGGGTCTTGCAACAATTGTCAAGATGATTAGCCTAGCACTTCTCATAAGTCCTAGCATATTAGAAAATATTAGTTTTGAGTAACTTCTTACTATAACTAAGTATCTTTCCAACTTCTTATTTCTCCTTTTAGCTTGAATAGCTTAGGATTTTCATAAATCCTTACGCGTTTTCGAACTTCAATATGTGCAAATTCTTGTCACATAACAGAGTGTTCTGTCAAATACTAGAATAGCTCATTAGTTCTCCTCGAGAATTCATGACGATTCTTCTATGGCTTGCCAATGACCCATCATGCTCTTAAGCATATGATTCATTATTGGACATGTGCATGATTATTCTAATGGCCGAAACATTAGTAATCTTTAATCACGTGATCAACCATTCTTAGGTTCAATGAATGACCATGACTGCTTATGGTAATTCCATTTTCATTGACATGAATAACCTACGTTTCTCGTTGATTTGATGTGTATATCTCAATACCTATCCAACATCCCATGATGTGATTGGATTCATCATAGTCCATTTTCATCCAGAATTGAAAACTCAAACATATCTTTGTGAAAGATAGTACTAGCTCGTCATTCTCAATGAGTAATGAGTTATAAATTTTACAAGATGATTGCTCCCACTAAATTCCATGTCTTCACATGATAATTTCAAACTCCCACTTAATTCCACATGTTTCGCAATTGACTACTCAATCGAAACATTTCAAGAATTGAAATACATTTTGCTTTGCCAAGTTATTAAGATAAAAACCATATATGTTCCCAGCATATCCTTTCAAAATACCTATTTAGAAAAGGTTTCAATCTTAAACTTATGGAAAGGGATTTTTAATCTCTAACTCATTCATTTTATAATGATGCGTAGCAATGTCATTATTTAAATGTGAATTTCATTTAATACACGTCCTTCTCAAAATACCCTTTTCCGGAAGGAGGTTTAACCATTTCATTTTCATAATGAGGTTAAGTAATGACACTAGCATGGTTAACAATTAACTTAGCTCTTGTAGATATCGGCATATCTTTCTTTGCAACTTTTAGTCATAAATCTCATTTATTTTCAAGGATGCAACTTTGTTTCATTTAGGCTCTTAAGTAAATATCAATATCAAAACTCATGGTCGAATGTTGTTTATAAACTAGCCAAATCTCTTGTTAAGACTTTTCTTTAGTCATTTTCTTCCAAAACTTTCTTTTGGTCTCCTCGTGTAGTTATCTTGAGAACATATTCTTTTGATTACTTCACTTGGTCTCTTTTGTCTTGTAGATCTCATCTATTCGAGACCATAGATCTCATCTATTCATGTATACTTTTTATTTAGGTATACAAATCATTCTTTCTTTCGTAGATCTCATTTACTCAAGTATACAAATTATCTTTGTATTCTTTGTGTCTTCATTTTTCTCCCACTCTATCTTTAGAATAAATACACTAGATATTCAAAGATAGCTTATGAGACATAAATAATGATTTTGAAGTACAAGGAGGACTATCTCATAGATTTGACTAATAGTTTTAGATTTGATGAGTGTACTTGGTAATTGACATTCCTTTAGGAGAGTTCATCAACTCAACATCACTTTATAATTTATCATACACAAGCCTTAAGCTTGTGGACATATAATGAATCCCATCATTATTATTGTCTATTTGATCACTTTAAATAGATGATCATATGTTTCTATGTGCAAGCATATAAAGACGAATTTTTAGAACAAAGAAATACGATAAAAGGAGTGACTTGGGTTGCAAACCAAGCCACCGTAATCCAAAATACAACCATTGTTTAGAAAGGATCAACCATTTCCATGTCGAACACGGAAATCAAAATAGATCTAAAAATCGGAAACACAACTTAAAATAAGACAATAATAAAAGCCAAGCTTCATTGGTAGCTACTCCTAGCTCCTTGATGATTTCTCAAGCTTGCTTTTCCTTTCCTTTATCTTTGCTTGGAGGAGGCCCTATTTACAATAAAAAGGGGATACATTATCACAACTTTGTATCAAAATACCATAGTTAAATTAGAAACATAAAAGAAAGGATAGTCATTTACCTACTGGAGTGATCTTTCCAGCTTTGATGTCACCAAGATACTTGGAACAATTCCTCTTCCAATGTCCAACACCATTACAATAATGGCATTTGTCAAGAGGACCCTTCTTGGTCTTGGAAGTGCTAGCTTCAAAAGTCTTAGCCTTGGTGGACATGGGAGCTTGCCTCTTACCCTTTTTCCCATTCTTTTTGAACTTCCCTTTGCTCTTAGTGCTTATATTAAGCACATCCTTAGGTGGGTTAACATTTAGCCCCATGTCTCTTTCGGCTTGCACAAGTAACTTGTACAACTCTTCAAGAGACACGTCCTTGTCTTGCATGTTAAAATTCACCCGGAATTGAACATACGCTTTGACTTTGGATAAGGAGTGTAGAATCCTATCTACAATGAGCTCTTTGGGAATTTCAACCTTTTGAATTTTCAATGTCTCGACTAGCTCCATCAATTTGAGCATGTGAAGGCTAACCTTTTGGCCCTCCTTGAAATCGAGATCAAAGAATGCCGAGGCCGCCTCATATTGGAGGATCCTCGGAGTTTGTGAAAACATTGTCACAAGTTTGGAATAGATTTCATTAGCGGTGCCCATTTTAAAGGCTCTCCTTTGGAGATCCGCCTCCATCGCAAAAATCAACACATTTTTCATTGCGGCGGACTCTTTGTGGTAAGCCTCATATGCTTCCCTAGTGGCGGCAATCGACCTAGCATTAGGTTCGGGTGGAGAGGCCTCGGTGAGGTAACGAAGCTTGTCGTCACCTTGGGCGGCTAATTTGAGTTGGGCATCCCAATCGGAAAAATTTGACCCATTCTTTTCAAGTTTACAACGATCCATGAAGGATCGGAGCCATGAAGCATTAGTGAGAGGTGCGGCGTTGGTGTTTGGTGCGGCCATTTGTTATGAGAAATAAAAGTGGTCTACAAAACTAAAATAGAAGGAATAAAACATTTGTCGTTTTCACAATAATAATAATAATACTTGTAAATTTAATTTAAACAAGTTTTATTGCATTTATCTAGTGACCTCTACACAACTTGATAAATGTTTCCAAGACCCAAATTCATATCAACTTAGGGCACGGTGTGCCGAAATACCCTTTATTAACATAACTTGGTGAATTAACCTTTTAATCGATTCTACTTTTAGAACTCTTGGTCGATAAAATTACATTAATATTTATCTCTAGCCCGAAACACATCCGGAAATCGTCGTAAATACTTTCGTTGAGTTCAACCCAAATTTCGAATAAATGTGTCCATGATCAAAATTTATATTAACTTAGGGCACGGTGTGCCGAAATACCCTTTATTAACATAAATTTGGTGGATAGACATTTATCACCCACTTCCCCTACGTAACAAGGTTTGTACCCCGGTAAGGCCGAGTGCACTCCCTCATGAAATAGGTTTTCATGGTTTCTACTTTTTGGTAAGGCTAAGTCTCAATTATTTATTTTAGCGAGAGGTCATGTCAATTTATTATCTATCACGTTTTAAGTGAACTAAAGCGGTGAACTACGATAATTGTAATTGACACGGTCGATAAACTCGATAAAATGATAATGCATGTTTTAGTTATGGCGATTTAGCGATGCATGCAACATATAAATAAAATGCAAAGCATAAATAAAATCCTAGTATGGCCTTCCTAAAAAGTAAATCTAATAAACTATTACAAATTCGGAAACCAACTCCTTTGGTCCCTTGAACTTCGGTCTTGGCACGCATTTCAAGGCAACACTTCCTTTGATGAATCGCTTTCTCGAGTGGCATCGTCTTCAAGGAACTCCGGAATAAATAAATTACATAATAAATTACATAATTTCCTATTATACATTTGTAATTAAAATAAAATAAATCTATTAAATTACAAAACGGTGATATGAGATCACAATAAATTATAACCGAATCGATATTCCCATACATTTCGGGTAATATCAAATAAAAACTAAGGCCATACTAAGTAAAATTACATAATTCAAAAATTACATAAAATTAAAATATGACAATCATAAATAAAATACAGTATTATAATATGTATGAACATGGCCAATTTTATGCTAAATCGCCTTTAAGGAGCCAATATCGTATATTAATCGGTTTTTACGGATTTGCGTGATTTAAACTTTTAAAATCACAATAATTACATAAAATCATATTTATGTACAAGTTAATTACCCTAACCGTCTTAGGACTCAAAATTAGTCTCCACTAACATTTGACAATAATTAACCTAGATTTCTTAATATTGTTCATAAATGGACCTAAAATACAAAATTTTGTCATAAACTTCAAATTAAATCATAAAAATTTCAAATAATTTCAAATTTTGAAATTTAAACTCATGAACATTCTGGAAAAATACCATGACACTCATAATATTCAAAAACTTAGGTTAAAAATTTCGAAAATTTATCGAGAAAAACAATGTTGCGGTTTATCGATTTTAACAATTATCACCATAAAAAAAATGAGAAAAATTATTTTAATCAACTTTTCACTTTTAGATCTGAAATATATGATAAAATGCAACATGTGACATTTTTCTTTAGTCATGAAGTATGTTTTAGCATTTTTACAAATTAAAGTCACTATTTATGTGATTTTTCATCAAAAATTCATAAATCATGCATAAAGACTTCATTATAGCCAAATATTTTACACACCTTTTGTAAAATTGCATGTGACAACATACTAAATTTTCATGACCAGATTCGAAATATAACTCATATTAACCTATTTAACCATTTAAATAAGATTTTAACTTGAAAAATCCATATTTTGAGCATAACAACTCATTTTATTATGAAACTTTACAGGTTATTATTATATAATATATGTGAAAACATATCCAAAAACCACTAGAAAAATCGAAGTTTAGCTATTTTTCGTCCAAAAATGGCATTTTTATCATAAAAATCACATTTTAATGCCATTATTATAAAAAATGAACAATAAAATCCATAAATAAACCAAAATATCCCAAATACATTTTAGGACCAGAAACTTTAATATGCAAATAAATTTCGTGATATGTCATAATAAACACAAATTTATAAGTTTTGTTTGTTAATCTTATAACTCGGAAAAACAATAACCGATTTGCATGCAAACAACCTAAGGCGCTCTGATACCGCTTGTTAGAAATCATTATTCTCATTATTTAACATATTCATATATGTGACATTTAATTTAGTCGTAAAATTAAATCTAGATCTTATGCATGCAAACATGAATAAGAATAGAGAAGAAATTGTTTTCCTAACTATGAAATTTCGGATTAAAGAGCACAAGTAAGATCTCCTTCTTACTTGTTCTTGAGCTTTCCTTATATGGAAGAACAAAGATTCAAGCTTAGAATCCCTCCCAAAGATGAATACCCAAGATAACCTCTTAAAAGATTAATATTACTTGAACTAGAACAATATTAACCTTACTAAAATTGACCCAAAATATTTGTATGTTCTCTTGAAATTTCGGCCAAGAGAGGATGATTTTGGAGATTTTATTTCTCTAGTTTTGCATAAGATGTAGAGAGTATTTTTATTTCTTACACTAGAAATAATATGTAAAAGTTATGAATGATAATTAGAGAGAAAAACTCTCTATATGTGCCTTTGAAAACCGGTGGGAAGGAGGGGAGGAGAGCCAATGTATGAGCAAGTTTTTCTACCCAAGAAAAACTAGGTTTGCATGGCTACAAGCTAGTTATAATCATTATGCTTTCCACTTAATTATTTAACACAATTTAAACATTATACTCCCTTCATTTTTTGGCACTTTTATAAAATGGAAAGTCCATTTTATATTTGTCATTTGTCAATTGTCACATGTCACTAGTCATGTAAAATTGTCATGCATTTTTAACATATTAAAAATCAACGTATTAATAAAAATACGTCATGTACAAAATCGACTTAGTAATTCATAATTACTTGTACCAAAATGGTTTACCAATTATAAATCACAACATCTTGTATTTATAATAAATTATTCATTCAGTTCCAATTGTTTCCGTAAACAACAATTTCATCTAAGTAATAGAACAATTCGATCAATTAGACCGCATCTTATTTAATCAAATTACAATGAGACACGTAAATATTACTTCCAAAATCGTCCGTCAATTTTAAGTAATTTAATTAACCCGTATCGTCATACGATCAATTAAATAATCAATTAAGAGTGTTACCCTTTAGGTATGACCTAAGGGGATCAACTGATCACCACCGTCGCACGACAGTAATGTCAAACTCTAGTCAGCCAATCATTACCGATATGTGTGGACCAGTTGACTTTAAAATATTACCTCCCACATGTATTCTTTAAAATGAGATTTAAACATGTGATCATCATGATCGACAGTTGTGATCGCATTATTGTCGGAGGACACATATTCCAACAAGGCTCACCAGCCATGACAAGGAAATGTACTCGAGGCATCTTCAGGATATGTCCTTGAGTGTTTGCGGACAAAGGCTCGCCAGCTGTGATAAGGAAATGTACCCGAGGCATCTTCGGGATGTGCACTTGAGTGTTTGCGGACAAAGGCTCGCCGACCATGACAAGGAAATGTACCCGAGGCATCTTCGGGATGTGTCCTTGAGTGTTTGCGGACAAAGGCTCGCCAGCCATGACAAGGAAATGTACCCGAGGCATCTTCGGGATGTGTCCTTGAGTGTTTGCGGACAAAGGCTCGCCAGCTGTGATAAGGAAATGTACCCGAGGCATCTTCGGGATGTGTCCTTGAGTGTATGCAGACAAAGGCTCGCCAGCTGTGATAAGGAAATGTACCTGAGGCATCTTCGGGATGTGTCCTTGAGTGTTTGCGGACAATGGCTCGCCAGCCATGACAAGGAAATGTACCCGAGGCATCTTCGGGATGTGTCCTTGAGTGTTTGCGGACAAAAGCTCGCCATCCATGGCGCGTAGTAAGGCTCGCCAGCCATGGTGCGTAGTAAGGCTCGCCAGCCATGGTGCATAGTAAGGCTCGCCAGCCATGATGCGTTGTAAGGCTCGCCAGCCATGGTGCGTAGTAAGGCTCGCCAGCCATGGGGCGGTCGGTTAATGGACCGTGAGCATAGCCGCGTCGAATGGGCTTGTTTTGAAAGTAGCGAACTCATGATGCTGCTTTGGAAATAGTGAAGTCGAATTTTCACACTCACTGTTTTTGAAATGAGCGAGTTCCGCGAGGAAGCCCCCTGCTGGTATTTAAAGGAATAGTGAATTTGGAATCTTCACCATTCGCTTGTTTGAATTTGAAGTGGCGGTTTATGTGCCGCCGTTTGTTTGAATTTTGAAGGAAATAGCAAATTTTAAATTTTGCTATCGCGTTTGAAGTGACGGTTTATGTGCCGCCTTTAACATTTGAAAGAAATAGTGAATTTGGAATCTTCACTATTAATTGAAGTGACGGTTTATGTGCCGCCGTTGACATTTAATGGAAATAGTGAATTTGGAATCTTCACTATTAATTGAAGTGACGGTTTATGTGCCGCCGTTGACATTTGATGGAAATAGTGAATTTGGAATCTTCACTATTGATTGAAGTCCCGGTTTATGTGCCGCCGTTGACATTTGATGGAAATAGTGAATTTGGAATCTTCACTATTAATTGAAGTGACGGTTTATGTGCCACCGTTGACACGTGTGGAGAAAGTAGTGGAATTTAATTTCCAGCTATTATTTTGAAAATGACGGTTTTAATTACCGCCGTTTGAAATTTGAAGAAATAGCGGATTTTGGATTCTCGCTACTATTTTTGAAATTTTGAAGGAAAATAGTGAATTTTGATTTCACCATTATTTTTGAAATTGGTGGTTTTGATCGCCGTTTGTTTGAAATTTTCGAAAATAGCGGATTTAGATTTTCACTATTTGTTTTTGTCTTTGGGGAAAATGACAATCTTAAATATCGTCAATGAAAATTCGAAGTTTGATATGTGAAATTGGGCCAAAGCCCAAATTTCGGTGAAAAAGTAGCAAGAGGAGGCCTGATTGAGGCGCGAGCCACCTTGCGAACCAAAGGGGCTTCCCTTTTTTCTGTAAAAGACGCGAGTTCAGGCTGCATTTCATTCCTCATCCGTCTTCAACCTTCAACACAAAATAAACCCAAGAACGCCATTGTTGGTCCTTAAGCTTGCTTCCATTCGTGCCATCAACAACAATGTCATCTCAAGGTATGTATTTCCTCTTGAATCCATTTAAATTTGTTGGCCTTTTAGCTTAATTCAATTAGGGCGAAATTTACCCTAGAAAATCGAATTGGGCGTTTTTGATTGAACCCATTTTGAGTGAAATTGATGATTGCATTAGGTTAGAAACCTGTTTAGGAATATAGGGGTGCTTTTAGTTTGCATTTTGGTCCCCGTTCCCTCTCCCTATGCTCGAAAAACGTGAGTGAGGTGATAAACCATCTCATCTCGTCATGTCAAGTTTATTTGCTTGGGTAGTGGGTCCCACTAGGTTGCATTGTAGTTGGAAAAACCCGTATTTACCATTTATGGACCTTCGTTGGGTATTGTGGGCAAAATTTGGAATTTTTGCCTTTTGTGACGGTCTTATGTCTGACAAAATAAGCGTCTGTTTGGGCTTGAATTGAGTTAGTTTGCCTTGAAATGGACCTTATTGGTAGTTTAGGTCGCTTTGAGGCGTGATAAAATCACGTTTGCCTTTTTGCGGTCGTTTTTGAATTTTTTGACCGGTTTGTGCTTAAATTAGCGTATAAATTGACTTTTTGAGCCGTAGAAAAATACCCCATTGTGTCGGGAATGTATTTTGGTTTGTTGGCGGACCTTGTAGGGGTCTTGAAATGCCGATTTTTTGTGGTGGTTTTGACTCGTCTTTTGCTTGAAAAGATGGGCGAGTCGTTTTTTTTTGTGCGTTTTTTGTTTGAATGGTTTTGTTTGGTTGGATTTTGGGCGGGATTGCTCTTGTTTTGCTTTGCAGGTTGCGTTTTTCTTTTAGATTTGTCCATTTCATGCCGTCATAATGCCGAAATTTCGGCTGATGTTTTTTTGTTCATTCTTTTGATCGCAGGGTACCATTTGGGACCTATGGGTCCGTTGTTGAGGTACTGGAGGAGGAGGATGATCCTGGAGGATCTGCAGTGACCGAGAAGGCTGTCGGATTTGAAGCGGTGGTGGAGGATGCTTCCGTAGAGGAGGAGAGGCGGCTGATATGGCCGGCTTGTCCTTTTCATTGTGGCTCATAGACAGGATGGCTGATGATTAGGGGTCAACACCGGGGTGGTGCGTCGCATCACGGTTCTTGGCCTCCTCATCATCTGAAGTCTGCAAGACACTGTCTTCATTTTTGTCGTGGAGCAGGAACGAGGTATTACCGTTATGGTAACCACCTCTGCTTCCGCTGTTGCTCCTCTGTCTTCTGTGTTTCTCCCTTTCTTTTCTGTTTGAGGGGATAGAGAGTGCTTGGTTCGGTAGGTGGCGGATAGCCTCCAGTTCGTTGTCTTAGGCCAGTGTCTGTATGATAGATAGTTGTTTTATGCCAGTGTCTGTATGATAGATGTCTGTACTGTATCCTGTTTGTATGGTCGGTTGCCAGTATCAAACGTGTGTTGATGTATTTTGCGTGAGGCGGTTTGTATATATGTGTTTTTGGATTGTAGTTCATTTTGTGATTTTTGGCTTTTTTTTTGTGTTGTGTTTCGGAGGAGCGTTGTCGGCTGTTGATTCTCCTTTTGCTTTGCATCAGTTCCTGCATCGTTAGCGTAGAAAACAGGCAACAGGTAGCATGTGTGCATAAACGTAAACACGTAAAAAGCATTTGATTGAAAAACAAAATTAACCGCGACGACTCGGAGTTAAAATTGAAATTTGAAATGAATTTTGAAGATTTGCGACGAGTCGTCACGTTCGGAATTCAAAAGGAATTGATTTGAAAATTTGAGCAATTAACTCGTGTCGTGAATTAAATTGCATCGAAATTATTGAAAATGATTTGTGACTTGAAAAATTCAAACTCAAACCGTCAGGATGAATTTTAGAAATAGATTTTTACGAGTGTATTTGATTTTTGACTTTTGAGGTCAAGACTCGAATTTGTGAGTGCTTGAATTTTTGAGAAAAACTGATGTCGTTCTATCAATTTTCGATTTTACTGCGAAAAAGCGAAAAAATTTCGGAATTTCGACTGACATGGATACGATCCGTCGCGGATCGGGGCGACTAGCCCTTCCCCCTTTAAAAAAGAAAGAAAAATCCGTATGTTTAATGCTACGTCATGGAAACCGTGTCGGATTTCGTAAAACGCGAAAACAAGGAAATGTGAGTGTGAGGAAACACAAAAATGTCCTGGATCTTCCCGAAGAGGCGCGAGCTTCCTGGCGGGAGGTTTGAGGTGTCGGGAGAAAACACAAGTTGAAAGAGACAAGTCAACAGCGGGAATTCTGGGGAAGCCTCAAAGAGGCGCGAGCAGCTTGGCGATGGAAGCCGGCTCTCCCCTTTTCCTGAAAAACGCGCTGATCAGTTTGTATAGTGATGTTTGCGCTTCATTATTTCGTCATCCGAAACACAAAATTATCTCTACAAAACCACTTTTTCTTCCACAAAAATATTTCATGGATGCTTTTGAGAATGCATTGCGACAATGGTGCCGGGATTTGTCGCCTCCCGAAAAGTATCAACTCATTTGCATGGGAGTTGGTCAATTGTTGGTGCTTCGTCAAGTCAAGGTGAAACCTTCGTTTCGTGAAGCATGTTCTCGGTTTTGGGATTCGAAACACCATGTTTTCGTTTTCCCGAAAGGTGAGATTTGTCCTCTTGCCGAAGAAGTTGGAGCCATTGGTGGGTGGCCAGGTTGCGTTCCGGTGCTTCATCCGACTCGATTGTGCTACAAGGAGAAATTCCGTTCCATGTTGGGTTTGTCGACAAGTCAAGTCAACTTCCTTCTTGCTCCTCACGGTGTGGATATGTCGGCTCTTATCAATATCTCTTCAAACCGATTAGATGCTAATGTCTCGGAGGTGGCTAGGAGAAGAGCTCTTGCCTTTTGTCTTGTCCATGTGTACTTCTTTGTTGATGTTTTGAAGAAGGAGGGGCCAAAGTGTTATGGTAGCATGACCCTTGTTCATGTGGTTGAGCAAATGGAGCATGGTAGAGATCCATCATGATTGGTGCTTGGAGAGATTATCCAAGCTTTGGACAAGGAAGGCTCTTGTGGAGAAGCTCCCTCTTTCGGATCCCCAAGGATCCTTCAAGTGTGGCTATTGGAGAGGCTAAGGTATGTAGAGCCTCCGGTTAATCCTTCTTCTTATTCCTTCCGTCACCTTACCATGAGGAAGAAGTTGTACCCGGATAGTTTTGCTTCTACCGAGGCTTATTGGGCCGCAAGATTGGCGGAGAAGGGTGGTCCTCACATCCGTTGGGTGGTGCCGTGGTGGCACTTGAGGTCCTTCACGGGGTTGCCCGCTTCAGGTGCTAGTCCTCGTTCTTTGATGGTGGTGGGTTTGAAAGTTGCTTCCTTCATATATCCCGAAAGGCTCATGAGGCAAATGGGGCGACAACAAAAGTTGCCCGCTCAAGATACTCTTGTCTAAGAGAATGTTTTCCGGAACTCCGAGCTTGTGGAGGTCTTCGAAAGGTGGTGGGCCACTCGGCCGCTTTGGGAGGTACCAAACCCCGTTGCCACGACATGGTTGACTCCCGCTTATGTCAAGTGGTCACGAGCTCCGTCCTTGGAAGAGAGGTCCAAGTTTCGTAAGGACGAGGTTGTCGACTTGAAGTATCGAGAGGTTAGCAAGGCCAACCGTGCCTTCTTTGAGGAGTATGTTGATGGAGCCACCCCCGATGTGATGAGACCAACGAAGAGGAGGAGTTCCGGCCCCAAGAATATGGTGGGCCGTGCATTGGCTCTTTTTGGGTCGAAGATGGGGTCTTGTGCTAGATCGGAGGCCATCGCCGTCTTAGATCCGTTGAGGATCCGTTCCGAGGAGGAAGTCCATGCCGGGCGGGCCAGCAAGAAGAACAAGGGGAAGATGTACCCCGAGGGAAAAGGCAAGGGTAAAATGGAAGAGTGAAGACCTCCATTACCCACTTTATTATTATGTTGTATTATTGTTGTGAGTTTTTATTATGTTGTACTAGCTAGTTATTGTGTGTTTTGTGCTAGTTTTATTATGTGAGGTGTTTTAGTTGACACCTTAGCTTCGATAAGTTGTAGACTCGTCGAGCTTTATTTGTTGTTGAAATTGTAATCCCTCCCATTATTAATTGAATAAGAGGATTGCCCGTGTCAGAAATTGTGAACGCTTGTTTCTTCCATCCATTTGGTGAAGGCAATTCGATTTGAATCGTCCTAAACATTTGCACTTGGGAAAGTGGTATTTTGTGGAAAGGGAGAAAGGCTTATTTTTGCATTTTGTGGGGAAAGGGAATGATTTTCCCTTCCTTTTTTGCTTTGGGATGTTTTTGTATGTGGGGATGGTTGTTTTTTTTTATTGTGGGAATGGTTGTTTTTTTATTGTGGGAGTGGTTGTATCCTTCTTGTATAAGAAAGAACTACCTACGTACTCACTCGGGGAGGTGAAAACAAACCATGATCGTAGTTCGAAATGCTTTGTAAATTTTGATTGGGTGTTGTGGTTGTATCCCTCGGGCATAAGAGGGACTGCCTACGTATTCACCTGAAGAGGTGAAATCAAACCATGCTCATAGTTCAGGGATTTTTTGTAAATTTTGATTGTGTTTTGTGGTTGTATCCCTCATGTATAAGAAGGACTGCCTACGTATCCACCTGAAGAGGTGAAATCAAACCATGCTCATAGTTCAGGGGGTTTTTTGTTTTAGTCCAAATGGATGTTGCCTTTGACAGATCAAAGGACCTTTGAAACGGGCAAGGTGCCGCAGCTTAGACTCGATAAAACATGCAATTTCAAATCAGAACGCGTTGAGGAACTTGACTTGAAAAGGGGTTGAGGTGGTTGCTAGTTGTAAAACTAGGCTTAGGTCGTTGGTTGCTATGGTTCAAGGGTAGTATTTCTTGAGTTGGTCTAGGTTGGTCGGGTTTGTAAAGTCCTCCCCATCTAGGTCACTCAGTCTTACTGCGCCCCCCAAAAGTATTTTCTTGACCAGGTATGGCCCGGCCCAGTTGGGTTTGAATTTCCCCCTCAGATCGACGTGTAATGGTGCTCGAACCGACTTGAGGACCAAGTCGCCCTCCTGGATATTTCTGGGTTTACCCTTCTTGTTGAATTCCCGTTTTATACGTCGTTGGTATAGCTAGACGTTGTGCAAGGCGTTGAGTCGCCGTTCGTCTAGAAGAGTGAGTTGCTCGTACCTTTGACGGGTTCATTCCGTCTCGGGGACTTGACTCTCCAGTAAGATGCGTAGAGAAGGGACCTCTAACTCTACCGGTTGAACCGCCTCCATGCCATATGCTAGGTAGAAGGGTGTGGCGCCCGTCGGTGTTCGAATGGAGGTTCGGTATCCCCAGAGTGCGAATGGGGGTTTGCTCGGCCAATCGCGGTAGTTGTCTTGCATCTTCTTGATGATGGTGACAAGAGTTTTGTTAGCTGCCTCCACCGCTCCGTTAGTTTGGGGACGGTAGAGGGATGATCGATGTCGTTTGATTTTGTATTTGTCCAGCAAAGCTTGAGTTTCCGCCCGGAAGTGAGAGCCTTGATCGCTGATGATTTCATGGGGTACCCCATATCGGCAGATGATATTATTTTGAATGAACTTGGCCACTTGTTTGGCAGTCAAGACTGCATATGATTGCGCTTCCACCCATTTGGTGAAGTAATCGATGGCGACAAGGATAAAGCAGTGCCCCTTGGTGCCTACCGGGTTGACTTTCCCAATGATGTCGATGCCCCAGGTTGAGAAAGGCCAGGGTGATGTCATGGTGTACAAAAGGGATGGTGGTATGTGTTGTATGTTGGCGAAGATTTGGCAATTGTGGCAATGTTTGACGTAGTTACGGCAATCAGCTTCCATGGTGGTCCAGTAGTAACCTAGCCGTGTGATATTCCGGGTAAGCATCATTGCGCTCATGTGAGGGCCACATTCTCCGTCGTGAACTTCTCCCATGACTTTTTTGGCTTTGTGATGGTCAATGCAAAGGAGGAGAATTCCTTGGGGTGTTCTTTTGTATAGTTGATTTTGGTTTATCACGAATTGTGATGCAAGAAAACGGATGGCTCTTTGTCCTCTTTGATCAGAGTTGGGTGGGAATTCGTTTCTGGTTTTGTAGTTGAGGATGTCTTGGTACCAAGGTTTATCATGGCTTTCCTCATCGTCGATGATGGCACAAACGTGAGCTGGCTCGATCCTTCTCTCGACACATAGGGGCATCGATGTCATGTCGTCAGGTATTTATTGACGAGTGCGGCAAGTTTCGCCACGGCATCAGCAAATTGGTTTTCCTCTCGTGGCAAGTGGAAGTAGTCGATTTGATCGAAGAACTCTGCCTCTTGATTGATCTTTGCCCGGTAGGGAGCTAAGCTGTCGAATCGGATTTTCCATGATCCGGACACCTGATTTATGATGAGCGAGGAATCGCCGTGGACCCTCAGTCTCTTGATGCCAAGTGTGATGGCTGCTTGTAGGCCGATGAGGCATGATTCATATTCAGCGGCGTTGTTGATGACGGCGAAGTCTAGCTTGACCGAGATCGGAACATGTTCTCCCTCTGGTGATATTAGAAGGATTCCTACCCCGAAGCCTCTCAAATTAGATGCACCATCGAATTATAGGTCCCATGCGTCAGAATCGGTACAAAGGATGTCTTTGTCAGGAAGTGACCATGTGTCGGTCGCTGGATCCTCGTTGACGGGATTTTCAGCTAGGAAATCGGCAACTGCTCTTCCCTTGATAACCTTGAGGGGTACAAATTTGAGATCAAACTCGGACAACATGAGTGTCCACCTAGACAGCCTTCCGTTTAGTACGGGTTTTTCGAAGATGTATTTGACCGGGTCCATCCTGGAGTAGATGTGGACCGTGTAGCTGAGCATGTAATGCCGCAGCTTCTTTGTTGACCATACTAGGGCAAGGGATGTCTTTTCCAATTGGGTATACCTCGTCTCGTACTCAATGAACTTTTTGCTGATGTAGTAGATGGCTCGTTCTTCGGTGCCGACTGTTTGTGCTAACATCGCTCCCATGGCTGTGTTGGTAACAGTCAGGTACAGGGATAAAGGAATCCCCGTTTGAGGTGGCATGAGGACAGGAGGTTTGGATAGGATTTCCTTTATCCTGTCGAAGGCCTTTTGACAGTCGTCGTCCCAATCGGTGTGATCGGAGGCGCGAAGTTTCTTGAATATTGGTTCACAAATCATGGTGAGCTTGGCAATGAAGCGGCTGATGTATTGGACCTGACCGAGAACTCCCCAATCTCCTTCTAATTCCTAGGTCGAGGCATTTGCTGAAGGGCCTTGATTTTGGTTGGATCAATCTCAATGCGTCTTTTGCTGACGACATGTCCTAAGAGTTTTCCGGAGGTGACCCCGAATGCACACTTCTGAGGATTTAGTCTCATGTTATATTTCCGCAGACGAGCGAAGAATTTCCGAAGGGCGTTGATGTGGCCATCCCGTTCCTTTGATTTGACAATCATGTCATCCACATACACCTCTACCTCCTTATGCATCATATCGTGTTGGAGAGTGGTAGCGGTTCTTTGATAGGTAGCTCCGGCGATGATGAGGCCGAAGGGCATGACCGTGTAGCAATATGTACCCCACTGTGTAGTGAATGTTGTCTTGTGCATGTCTTCCTCAGCCATTTTAATCTGGTTGTACCCAGCATACCCGTCCATGAATGATACGAGAGCATACTCGGCGGTATTGTCCACTAGAATGTCAACATGTGGCAAAGGGAAGTCGTCCTTTGGACTCGCCTTGTTCAGATCCCTGAAGTCGACGCAAACCCGAATTCTTCCGTCTTTCTTTGGTACGGGCACAATGTTGGCCACCCAATCAGAGTATTCAGACACTTTGATGAAACCAGCCTTAAACTATTTATCCACTTCTTCCTTGATTTTCAGGACCCATTCAGGACGCATTCGGCGTAGTTTCTGCTTCACAGGTTTAGCTCCGGGTTTAATGGGTATCTGGTGCTCTGCGATTTCCCTGTCAATCCCTGGCATATCTCTGTAGGACCAGGCAAACACATCCTTGTATTCGTGGAGGAGGTCAATGAACTGTTGTCTTTCCGAGGGGTCCAGGGTTGTCCCTATCCTAAGTTCTTGAGGTATGTTGTTGGTTCCTACGTTAATAGGTTCGGTCTCCTCAATGATGGAGGTTCTGGTTTCCCATTTGTCAAGTTCATTGGCTAGGTGAGGTGGGTAGTCACTCAAGTCAAATTCCTCATAGTCATTCAGAATTGCATTGCGGTTAAATTGAGATGAGTCATAAGCAAACTTAGCGTTCATTAAGTCGGCACGAGCGAAAAGCTCGGAAAGGACAGACATTTCATGGTCAGTCAGAGGCGGCACAATAGAGGAGGTGGCCCCTGGAACAGGCACCAGGTTGTCACCTTTCATGGGAGTGGGGGTGACCCTAGTAGACTCAGCCTCTGAATCAGCCACGACTTTGTGATAAAACAGTGGGAAGGGGACCTTGACTGGGACATTAGGAGTGTTAGGAGCTATGACAGACTCTGACTCCGACTCAGACTTGGACTCAGATCCTTCTTCACTTCCCTCCTTGAACATAGGGCCTTCTCCAGTTGTGATCTTGAGAATGCGGCCTTGGCGATCGGTCCACTTGACGGTCTTCCTCCAGCCTCGGGTAGCTTTCTCCGGGTCAGTGTCGGAGATCAAGGCGGTTGGGTTAAATTGATTGTCCTTCAGGGCGATGTTGATAATGTCCTCATAGTTGAGGTGCTTGATGTTATCTTCCCCAAAGAGGAGTATGACAGCTTGTCCATCGAGGCATGACGACGGCTTAGACTCAGTTGATGCAGCTTCAATGTTGTCGGGGATGAAGTAGCAGTCCTGGAAGACTTCCACTCCCGGGTACCTAGCCTTCGCCACAGAGTCATAGATCGGCTCTGGAAAGCCATGGTAGAGCTCGGACTCTTCTTCGGGGATAAAGTATCCATTGAGAGTCAGATGATAGGGACGGAGGATAACTCCATGCTTCTTGCGCTTTCGAACTAGGAGGTTCATCTCCTGGATATCTTCTTCAGTAGGCTCATATCCCAGTCCGAAGGGAATGTTGGAGACCTTAGCCTGTTTCAAGGGAGGCAATGGGTCCTTTAGTGGATTGAGCGGCAAACCCGGGAAGTAACTCTGGTGCATCATGATACGGTTGACTGTGAGGTTGGCAAATGGGTCACAATCAAAGGGTGTAGATTCGTCAGTTATGGCATTCACAGATTGGAATCCCCACATTTCATTATCATCTTCCTCAATGGTTTGGGAGGCTATTCCCTTTCTTATGACAGCTTTGATCGGGGAATCAGGAATTGTGATTGTTTTCCCGTTGAAGGGGACCCTGATTTTCTGGTGGAGAGTTGAGGTAACCGCCTTGACGGCGTGAATCCAGGGACGTCCCAGGAGCATATTGAAGGAGGCGTCAATGTCGACCACCTGAAAACTGGTTTGCCTTTCCAGTGGTCCAGTTGCGACAGTCAAAGTGATAAGCCCTGCGACCTTGCGACGAGTGCCGTCGTAGGCGCGTACTCCTTGATTTGTCGGGACCAAATCATCTTCCTTAATACCCAGCTTGTGAGCAGTCTTGAGAAGAATGACATTCACTGCGGATCCGTCATTTACAAGGACCATGGGCACATTTTTCTTGAGGCATTGTACGGTGATATACAGGGCCAGGTTATGATTGGCTCCAAAGGGAGGGATATCTTCGTCAGAGAAGACGACTGGGTTGTTCAGATCAGGGGCGTCCCTCGTCATATGTGCCACTATTTCTTCTGAGGAAGAGGTGGAGGGCACGGTTAATTTTCCCAAGGCCTGTAGCAAAGCCTGTCGATGCTCAAAAGATGTTGCGATCAGTTGTCAGATCGAGATCTCGGCTTTTGCCTTCTGAAGTGTTTGAGGATTGAATTCTCAGGAGCCTTTGGTTGAGTGTCTACTTCCGGGACGACTTGGTCATTCGTTGTTGGAACGGCCGTTGGATTTTTAGGGTTCTGATAGGGGCGTCCGGACCGGGTAAGGTGGCCGATATCTTTCGCCTGTTTCTCTTTCTCTGGGACCAGGTAGACGTCCTCAACATCATCTCTCCAGATGCCATTAATTTAGGAGTCCTGAGGGTACCTTGGAGGGGTATTCCTCGGTGGGGAGTTCTTGTGAAGGATATTTTTGTGGGAGTGATTTTTGTGAGGGTGATTTTTATGAGGGTAGTTATTGTGAGGGTGATTTTCGTGAGGTGCATGCCAGAATGGTCACGGGAGCAATCCATCCTGGTGTGGGTAGTTTTGGACGCTCGGGGGACTCACCCTTGGGCGCGGTGGCGGAGGATTGAAGATAAGTCGACGGTAGGCATCGTCAAGTCGGGTGATCCTTTCGGAGAGACTGGCTATGGCTTCCTCAAGCTGTTGGAACATAGTGAGCATAGTGGCAGAACTAAACACGAATACTCCGTCTGAGGGATCTTTTTCCAAGGCATTCTCCTCATCATCGACTGGCAGGATGAGGTGAGAGCAGTCCAGAGTCGGCTCATCGTCGAATATGGCGTGGATTCCCAGAGGATTTGTTTTGTTGTTTGGCTTAGTCGGTGGGGGTAAAGGCAAATCTCATTTCTCAATCATGTCTTGGATGATGTGTTTGTGTTTGAAGCAGGTTTCAGTATCATGCCCCTTCCCTTGATGGTACTGACAGTAGGCATTGGGGTTCCAGAAGCGGGATTTCTTAGCATCGGTCGGATCCGGGGTGGGTCCGATTGGTTGCAACTTTCCCTGGTCCATGAGCCTCTTCAGAGCACTTGCGTAAGTTGACCCTATATTAGCGAACACTCTCTGGGGGCGCTCAGCTCTCTTAGCAAATGGTTCAATGAGGTTAACCTCATCGATCTTGTTCGTTTGGCTGTAAGGGCGAGATCCGGTCGAGGTGGATCCTTGGTATCCTCTGCCAGTAGTCTTGGCTAAGACACCCTTCCGGAGGTCATCTTCAATGCGTGTCCCCAGAATTTGCAGATCCTGGAAGGTCTTAATATTTTGATATCTCAGTAAGTTGGCATAAACTGGGCGGAGATTGTTGATGAACTTTTCCACCAGAGTTGATTCACTCGGCTTACTGACCAGTTGAGTACTCACCCTCCTCCAACGGGTTAAGAACTCAGTGAACACTTCCTTGTCATTCTGGGTTAGCACTTCGAGAGTACGGGTATTGGCCTGATTTCGACATTGTCGGCATATTGTTTAGCAAACTCGACTGCGACCTCATCCCAAGTAGTAAGGTTTTTCGGATCAAGGGAGTAGTACCATTGTCGAGGGATCGGTTCCAAGGAGGATGGGAAGATCCGGGTAAAAAGCTCCTGTTTGACCCCTTTAATGGCCATGTAGTCTTTGAAAGCACGAATATGATTGAGCGGGTCCTCCACTCCTTTGAACTTAGGTACATCAGTCAGGGTAAAGTTGTCAGGTAATTGATCTCCAACAGGTTCGAACCATCGGTTGTTCTCAAGATGGATATTGTTACCCCGGGCTAGAAGCTATTCTTCCAAGAGCTTTAGCCTCTTCTCAGTTTCAGTCAGAGGTGGAATATTATATTCCCCAGTTTCCTTGTTCTCCAGGGCGTCGATACGGGTCTCGACGCGATCCAGGGTGACCTTAAGAGCGGTGAGCAGGCTGGCTAGCTGATCAGTCGTGACATCTCTGTTGTTATCATTGTTGTTGGACGAAGCTGAAGACGGGGCCATGGCTCTGAGGCAGAAAACGGCTCACATTACAACCCAATTTGACACGGTTCAAAGACTGAACGCAGACAACACAAAGGACGAGACAGAGATCAGACTCAATAAGACGAGGGTGACCGTGCGTGGTTCCTCGGTGCTGACTCAATTTATGACTTGACGGTGTTGACCGAACTTTTGACACGAGTCCAACATAACGACGCGACGCCATTGGACGGGCCTCGCGGTGAGACGACTCATAAGTAAAGACCCATAAGTAAGTTTGCTTCGACTCGATAGACACGAGGCGGAATTGGAATGGTGGACTGAAGTTTTTGAAAATAGAAATTTTCAAAAAGATTCATTTGTCGCTTTAATGACGGCTTCCGAAGATAGAGATCTCCGTAAGTCGGTCAGTTGAAAGGGTTGTCTTAAGTTTGTTTGCAAAAGACGGTTTGAGTTTGAGTCGGCTCGGAAAACAGTGTATTGTTTCCCAAGACGGTTTTTGAAATTCAAAATTGTATGTTTTGAAAATCGAGTTTGAAATGTTTGAAGAGGTCTCGGGGACGGTGTATGGTCCTCGGGATCTCGAAAGTGTCTCGAGAAAAGGGTGTGTGCTTCTCTCGGGTTTTGAAAGAGCCATTGTCGGCGCGAAACGGGTTAAAATCCGTGTCTAGACGCGGCGATTATAACGGCGTAAAAAGGTGATTTGAAATGGTTGTAAAGAACCGGGTTTGAAAATCGTCATTACGACGGCCTAGAAAGGCGTGTTGAAATGGTTATAAAAACCGGGTTTGAAAATCGTCATTATGACGGCCTAGAAAGGCGTGTTGAAATGGTTGTAAAAACCGGGTTTGAAAATCGTCATTACGACGGCCTAGAAAGGCGTGTTGAAATGGTTATAAAAACCGGGTTTGAAAATCGCCATTATGACGGCCTAGAAAGGCGTGCAACGGTCGGCGAAAGACCGAGGTTTGAAACGGCCATTATAACGGCGCAAAAGGGTGATTTTGAAAGTTTGAAAATGACACGGAAGGACTTATGATCAAGTAGCACATAAGCACTCACAGTTTCATTATATTATGCATTATGCTAACACGGGTTTTGGCTTAGAAGGGTGGGTTAAACACCAAGCAATCAAACCCCGATTTGCGAGAGGGATACCAATCCAAACAAAATGTGTGAGGGTGCCCTAGCCTCGTGCTCGAAAGTGATGAAAGCTCTTTGACGAAACAGAAATGTGTAACGTCAACGGTATGCTTGACTCAATTGGGATTCGAAAAGCGGGGATGAAAAAACTCACGCCGACGAGACGAGCCAATTTGTCGAAAAGGGTTAGGTTGTGGGCCCGGACAAGGAACCCGACCGTGATCGTAATATCAATTAATGCATTCCAACCAAGACCTCGTTCGAGTCTCACCATCTAAGGATCACAAAGACACAAGTGTCCTAGTTTTCCCCAGCGGAGTCGTCAATCTGTGGACATGGGCCACGTCTCGGTCTGTGGATTTGGGCCACCTACCGGTCCGTAGTCACGGGCCACCTGCACGCCAAGCCAATCTGTGGACATGCAGCGGTCTTTTGAAAGCCACGCTCGGCGGCGTAAAAATGTTTTCGACCGGATCGTTTTAGATCGGTCGGTTTCATCTCGGTAAGGGTCTCGAAACGATTAGAGATGTTCAGAGTCGCCACCAAGCATTTGTGGGATGCTTGGAACCCGTTCGAAATCCACTTTATACCTCGGTCAAATCAAAGCACAAAGCAGCGTTTGACATAGGTACTAAAGATAAGGAAATCGTCACTCTTTAGCATCCTATCTCTAAAATGACTCTCGTACGCCCTGGATAAGGTCGTCCACTATCCAAAGTTTCTGAGTAAAAGGTGAAGGTACGTATTGGGAAGCCCTTTAATCAGACACCCAATCCCGCCCGCGGTAGCGGCCTCTACTGATCGATCTTGGTTGGTTGAATGCAAAAGTTGATAAAACGGTTTAAATGCATGAATGCGCATCCAATAATTTAAACCTAACATGTGAGAGATTTCTAAGTCGGTTGATTTAATCCAAGTATCAAGTATAAGATATCGAGTTGGATTAATGATTGATTTGCATGCAAGACGGAAATTAAACATCCATTTACCGTACTAGGTTTAGGGTGCATAACGTGATCCATTTGTCTTAGTAAGGCATTTTGCAAATATGATTTTGAATGAGCAAATAGTCATCTGATCCGTCTTATATCCGGGCTAACCGGAGTCGGGATCATCCTGGACTGATGCTGGGAAGGGAACAGGCCCTGTACCAGACGGCCACATGAGGCGCGAGCTAGCCGGCGATACAAGGGGCCTCCCCCTGGTTTTAAAAATGAGAAAGAAAAGGCCTGCTTGAAGCGCGAGTCAACCAACGATTATATGCCGTGTTCTGACTATTTAGAAAACATTATAAAACGTGTTGAAAAATGGGTATTTGGACCCGGTTTGATTTGAAGGGGTCATTTAGACCGCATTTGTTGATTTGAAGAACTAAACTCGAATAATCATCATTATTTTGATAATATTCGGTGTCGGGTTCGACTTGACAAACTTGACATGAATAGTTTTGAAAATAATTATGAACTAATTGTTTTAAGTTCATTTGAATATAATTAGTCGATACTCATCATCGTACCCGGGTTAAAATCCGGTATGGTATGTAGAACCAAGGATGACTTTGTGTTGGTGACTAATATATTTATTTTGGAAATATAAAGAAATGAAATAAAAGGTTTTAAAATACCTTTTAAATGTCATTAACCAAATATTATCACCGAAACACGGATTTGACCATCATGGTATGAGGAACCAAGGGTGAAAAATGCTTTATGGTTAAAACAAATAAGATGAAATAAAAAGGGTTTGAAAATATTTGAAATGGTGAAAACCGATTACAAATACGAAAATGAATTAAAGGGAAATGACGAGAACAAAGACGGTTGATCTCTGACCTGGACACCCCATTTAGGCGCGGGCAAGCCGGCGAACCAAGGGGCTTCTGTCTCAGGCCAAAAATCAGTTTTGGC
The DNA here is from genome assembly GCF_048544455.1 of Silene latifolia. Lineage (NCBI taxonomy): Eukaryota > Viridiplantae > Streptophyta > Magnoliopsida > Caryophyllales > Caryophyllaceae > Silene > Silene latifolia. The sequence goes on from NC_133536.1 coordinate 58,167,005, forward strand.
TCGTTTATTCCGTGTTTTGGTTCATGTTATGCACGGTTTAGCATGTTATAGTCATGAAACAAATGAAAACATAATAAAAGAGGATTTTTACACCCTTATACTTACATGTTTGGTTATGGCGAGTGACCGACGTAAGTGTAACAACTCGTTTGATCGGAAAAAACTCGGTTTAAAACCGTTTTGGCAAGTAAAAAGAGTGTTTTAAGTTTAGTGACGATGTAGTGGTCGAAGTGGTCGGTCAAGTGATTTAATGCACGATGACAGTACCAAACAATGTGTAAGGCTTGTATTTACGATCGGTAGGTCATAAATACGCGTCGGATTGTGACTTAAGATGTCGAGTCGAGAATTTTAAGGGAGAAAAGAGGGGGCGGACGCTCGCGTCACTCTCAAATGGGGGCATTTGAGGGGTATTTATAGGAGAATGAGTGGTTGTGTGAGTTTTGAGCTACGTGGCCACTTGGGCTGCTCAAAGAGGCGCGAGCCACGTCGCGGTTCTTCGAGGTGCGTTGTCGCTTTCACAACAAACGCAATCATGATTTGTTCTATCCTAGGTTTTGTAGTCATATGTTTGGTACTTAACCAAACATAAATCCGAGAAAACTTAAGGTAGAAGGTTTGAAATGTTTTGTTTTTGGTGGTTGACTCGGTTTGACTCGTTGTTGGAGTCGGGATTTGAATTTTTGAGTCGGTTTTTGGTCCAATGTCGGTTTTGACTCTAGTTAGTGTCATTCCGACCCCGTCGTCGTGCATTAAACACTCCAAGTATTTTTTAAATGTTTTGAAATGTCTTATTTTCGAAATCGTTTTAAGTTTTCCGACGTAAAGTTGTACACAAACTGTCGATCAAACATCGCAATTCCAAAACATGTTGTAGTCCGATAATCATCGGGTGTTTGTTGGAGTCTCAGCAGATACTGGGTATCTACAATCATACAATTGGAGGTGGTGTGGTAGGCACTTCTCACTCGTCATCATCATCATCATCGCGGTATCCATACCCGCTAGAACCTCCTTGGTCATACCCTCCTCCTTGGCCATAGAATCCTCCACCTTGGCCGCCAAAATTCTTGTCTTGGTTCCCTTGATTAGGGAACAAAAGGTGCGGTTAAGCCCAAGATGGACGAGGGCCTCTAAGGTCGATATACCCTTGTTGTGCCATTTGGTAGTATTGAGGATAAAGGGCCAAATAATTGTCTTCTTGCCCTCGGTGTACTCCAAGATCGACCCGTTGCATAAGGTTCATCAAGTCATTCACATCCGGAGCATTGGGAACTTGTGGTTTGAATGGCACATATGGAGTGGGGTATGGTGGAATGGGTACATAAGATGGTGGTGCATTACCCCTTACCGGCATCCCACGAGGTTGGCGAAGTTGGCGAGGTGCTTCTTCTCTTTGAGGTGGGTTGGGGTGGATCTCAATATCGAGGAGGTATCTCGGTGTGGGTGAATACCGACTCAACCTTGGCTCGGTAGGTGGTAAATTCCACCCCGTGAGGACAAAAGAAGAGCACCCTTTTGTAAACCACTCCACACTCCCGGTTTGGGTGTAGGTACACCACCGGTGGTGGTTGAAGATGGCCTCCTCATCAATCAAGGTGCTGCCCTCGAGTTTTACATAAGTCCCATGAAGGTTAAACACGGGACAAAGATCATTAGCTAACATTGTGACTAGGCCTCCCATCACAAAGGTCTTAATGTGGGAATTCCCTTAAGCATAATCAAAGAACCTTGTAAGCATCTCAAGGGGCGTGTAAATTATAAGGCCTTGTCCCTTGAACATTTAGATAAGATTCTAAAAAGGTCAAGTTAAGGAGAGTGCACCTATCTTGTTCGAATCTCCCACTGATAGTGCCGGCTATGAAGCGCTCGGTGATTCGGATCACCGAATGTTGAATTGCGAAGGTATAGCATTATTTCAAATGAATGAGGTCCCTCCCGGAGATAGCTCTCCAAATGTATGAGGTCCCTCCCGAAGATAGCTCTCCAAATGTGGTTAACATTGAAGTCGGCGGGTTTGTCGGTGTTGTCCTTTGGCACATTAAGACCAAAGACATTTGCAAATTGGTCAAGGGTTAGCCTATGGTCTCGATTGCATAGTCGGAATTTCATACAAATAGTTCTCCGAGTATCTGTGACAATGCGGAGACTACACAAGAACTCTAGGGTAAGCCTAAGGTAGTTGTCCTCATGGGCATAGAATAGCTTTCCGAGACCCATTCCATCAAAGAACATTTCAGTTTGATACCTTATACCTAGGACCTCTAAAACATTGGTATCAATGAATTGAGTTGGCTCATAATGCTTACCTAGCCATGTGACGAATTTTTGGCGATGTTCATTGCAAGTAAAGATCACTTCCGGGAAGTATTCGAGTTGCTCCACCCCTCCTATCATCACATTGTGATAGCCTCTTGCCTCTCCTTGGGCGGATGAAGAAGTGCCCTTGCGCTTCTTGGGTGCGGTCTCAGCGGACTTCTTGCCTTTTTCTTTTAGGTTCATCATTTTTTATTGAAAAAGCTAGGGTTTTTGGGTTGATTTTGTGATGGGGGTTTTTGAGAGATGATGATGTGAGATTTTGGGTAGATAAGATAAGGAAAATGAGGGATGGTGGGGGTGTTTATAAAGAAAAAGGGGTGGAAGACGAGCGGATAAGGGTCGGGCTCGGGTGGATTCCACGAGGTTTCCAGCTAAAATCAGGGAGATCCGAGCGTCCCGTGATGGAGACGAGCGTCTTCGAGGAGCAATCCGAGCGTCTTGGTAGGAGGACGCGCGGATTCTTAGTCAAGGATCTTGGTACTTCTGAGACCGGTTGGGGACGAGCGTATCATGTCTTAGACGAGCGTCTCATCTAGGTCGAGCGTCTTCTCATGAATCCGAGCGGATTCTCTTCCAGCGAAAAATTATTTTCCAAGTCCATGCTCAGGACGAGCGTCCCAGGTCTGATACGAGCGTCTTCCCTTTCGAGACGAGCGTCTTCCCATGAATCCGAGCGGATTCTTAGTCAGTGCTGATTTATGCTCATGACCAGGCTTTGGACGAGCGTCCTGCCCTCGGGACGAGCGTCTTGTGCCGTCTTTCTCAATCCTTTCTTCTTTTCGTTCAAAAATCGTTCCCTTGCACCCTTTTATGATTCCCTCTTATCTCTTTCTGAAATTATGCTCAATAAATGGGTAAGAAACCCTCTCTCACTACTCTCATGTAAGGAAATGTAAAAAATGCGAAATTATATACAATATTATACAATGCAAAGATTATGGGAAGTAATATTTTACAAATGGTGGTTTGTGATAGGACTCCACCAAACTAGTTCAAATTGTCGGAATTCTTTGTCCATAGAGCTCAAGGCTCTTAGAAGGAGATCAAAGGCTTGTGAACAAGCTCCAAATAAGCATAAGTATGGTTTGCTTAACTTCAAGATAGAGCTTGGCCAAGGAGACTTGTCATTCACTCTCTTTTTCACCTTTCTCTTGGCACTTGAATATTTGCAATGCTTCAAACCAACAAGCCCATGATTCTTGTCAATGCTAGGGATGAAGTATGGCTCACTTTCGTCTGGAGATTTCCATTTACCATCTTCTCCTTCAATTTTGGTCATGATGATAGCATTTTGGTTACTCAATCCTTCCAAACTAGAAGGAGAATTCTCACAACATTGATGATCGGGTTCTTTAGAAGTTGAAATTGTGGATGCCAAATTTCCACAAGTGGCTTCATTTGCAAGTTTGTTCTTGAGATTTTCCACCAAGTATCCTTTATATGATGTTTTGACTTTTTGGAGAAGGTCTATCATATCGTCTCCAACAATCATAGGTTCCATGGTGGGTGTAAAATAGTCTTCATAGGAAATAGGGAAGGGGCATTCTTCTTCTTCGTGATAAGATATTTCAAATTTCTCAAGGATAGGCTCCTCAAGTAGAGTGATCTCACAAGCTTCCTCTTCCTTATCCCATGAGTTCTTGCAAAGCACGATCTTGTCATCATGGCTATCTTCATAGGAATCATAAATGGGGGCTTCATCTTTCCTCAATAATCCTTCCTCCACCATCTCAATGTTCACATCAAAAGACACACCCTCATACTCACAAAGACTAAGAGTATTTGGCTTACTCAACCTCGTGTCTTCTTCATCAAATACCACACTTTCATACTCACAAGAGCTCAAAGCGATTGGCTCTTCCCACTTCTCATCAAAGGTAAATCCTTCAAACTCGCATTCATGATCAATGTCTAAGGAATGGTGAGGAGTAGTTACTTGGGCTTCTTTCATTTGGGCAATTTGAATCTCCAACTCCTCACCTTGGGTAACAATGCCTTGAAGAACATTGTCCCTATTTTGGCTCTCCTCTAGCATTTGTTTGAAGAAGTTTTGTTGATCTCCCATCATTTGGAGAATCACATTTTGAATGGGTCCATCTTCTTGTTGTGGGTGGGTGTGAAAGTTGTTGTATTGTGGCAATTGAAATTTATTATGAAGGGGGTATTGGGTGGGTATTTGTTGTGGATATTGGATGTGGTGATTTTGGTGGGAAAAATTGGGGTAGTAGTCAGGATTTTCATTGTATGAGTAGTAAGGTAGGTTTGTGTTGACTTGCTCCTCAAACTCCCCATACCCATAGTCATACTCAAAAGATCCACCACATACTCCATATGTCAAGTCTTGGGTCATCATCATAGCTAAGACAAGGAAACAACTACAAGCATGGAAACTACAATAAAATGGTAAGAACGAACCTTGAAGAACAAGTTCCTCAAGGTTAAAGCACAATTAAAATAGACAAACAAGTAAGAACTTAATCACATAACAGCGTCCCCGGCAACGGCGCCATTTTGATGAGAGATTGTCGTCGTGTCTCTCAATCAAACACATTTATAATTATCAACAAACAACTAGTTAGTGGTTAAGTCGAGGTCGATCCACGGGACGGTGTGTTTTGGGTTCTAAGTCTATCTATCTCAATTTATGCTAGTGTCATAATTGATTTGGGTTTGTAGTTGTGTTTTAGACTAATGAAAGCGATAAAGTAAATAGAGGTGTAAACAAGTATTAAAGAGTACTAGGATATCATGGGTTCATATGGGGTTCATGTGAGTTGATCATACAAACATGTTCTCAATTATATGCAAGCACTTATTGTTGTGATATGATCGAGTTAGTGTATATCTTACAATCCCTAGGAAGATTTAGGTCTCGGAGCCGAATCATCTAGATTGTACAACACCTACAAGTCGACTTAGTCTCCTCCTATTCAACTTCTATGCATGGTCTAATGAGGCTCGAGTTGGTTTATGTCTTACAAGCCTTATTGAAAAGATAGGTGATGGGTAAAAAATGCAAGGATTCATAGGCTCGCATTTCATCAAACATAACATGTGCATAAGTTGAAATCACAATAGGCAAGCAAATTAATCATGAGGACATATTAGATTAAGCATAGATTAATCCCCATGTGTGTTTCCCTTAATTCCCCAATAATCCTAGCTAGAAGAAACTAGTCACTCATTATCATGGGAAACATGTCATTGATGGTGTCAATCATCACAACAAGTATAAAAATGATAAGAGCTTTAAGGAAATAAACAATAAAGAGTAAAGAGTAGAGGAATTATACCAAACTTGAGATTATCCAAATAATAAAGCAAAGAATAAAAGAAGAGAACTTGATTGATTGATGAAGAGTTGCCAATTCTCCAATAATAACCCAATAATCTTCAATTACCCAATAATAATAAGCTTGAACAATAATTAAGGAAAGATTAATGTGTAATTTGTGGAATGATTGAGATTTATCTATTCTAATCTACTCCTAATCTAATCTAAGAGGATTTCTTTCTAGCTAATAGAGCTTATTCTCTTGATTATTACAAATGGAGTATATATAGTGGTGCATTACTAGGTTAAGTAAGGATAAATTAGTAAATAACAATGCTAAGTTTTAAAGTGGAGAAATGCAAGTCTTGCGAGGAGATGAGCATATCACGCTAGTGCTGTCACGATCCGCTCGGATCAAGAAGGGAGATGCTCGGATTGTGAGGGGAGGAGACGAGCGTCTTATGCACGGGACGCTCGGATCATGAGAGGAAGAGACGAGCGTCTTCTGCACGAGCCGCTCGGATTGTTCCTCTGTGTGGTCCTTGCTTCACATCCTTTTGCATACTCCTTATTCTTGCTTTTTTGGTCGTCGTTCTTGCCTCCTTTTTCATACTAGTCCATCCAATATCATCAACAAGCTTCTAAATATGCACGGGAGATGGGAATTCCGCTTCATTATCTCCTTTCCTATAAGACATATAAAATGTACTAGGAAAGCAAAATAGAAAGGTTTTGACGGATAAAATGGCCATGAAATGCTATATTAGTATGAAAAATAGGTTCAATTAGGGGACTTAATGTGCACAATTAAGAGTCACATCATTTGCACCTTTGACAACTCTTATTTTGAGGGTCTATTTGATGAGGAAGATGATATGTGTGACTTGAAACCTTCTTTGGCCTTGCCATCCATTGAGATCCCTATTCACATTCCTTGTACCAAAGTTGACGACTCATACCTTGGAAACAACTCTTTGGTTCGTAGTAACTCTTGCCCGGAATTGACCTTTAAAGAATCGGGGAGTGAAGTGTTTGAGAAGAATGAGCAAGGACCAATTATTTGTGAGGTGATTGTGATAGAAAAAGAGAAGGTAGTAGCTCTTGAAGATGTTTGTGACCCTTCAAAGACTATGAAACTTACAAGTGTGGAGGTTAAGGAGGATGCTAAAGAGGGAATGGAAAATGAGTTTGTAGAGGTGTACCCCCACAAGGAGGAACCACCTCAAATTTGCTTTGAAGTGCCATCCAACTTACTCCCCAAAGAAGCTCACGAGTCGCCTCACTCTTACTTGGTTTTCATCAAGTCCATCCCATCCTTCAAAGATCCTTATCGTGACAAGAAACCGTTCCTTAGGCATGAAAAGTTGAAATATGTGTCTTGTGCATAGTCGGTCCTTGCTTGTACTTGCTATGTGGATGATTCATGCTATGATCATGCCTCTTGTTTGTGGGCTAGTATGTATGACAAGTTATTAAAGGCGCTAAATTGTTCCGCTATTGACTCTTGAAGAAGAATGATCTTGAAAAGTCGTCGAGCAAACGACGAAAACCAAAAGCGCTTTACGAGAGGCAACCCGTACTCCTTTTACATTTCTTTATTTCCCTTTGTATTTGTAGTACTCTCCTCCACATTGAGGACAATGTGGAAACTAAGTGTGGGGGAGGAGATTGGTCGTAACATATGTAAGCTTTATTTCATGTTTTGATGCATTATTAATTTAAAAAAAAAATTGAAAATTCCGGCTAGGTGAAAACCCACAAGGGTGGGCACCTAGGCAAGATTGGAAAGGTGGTCGAGGACGGAATGAAAACCCGAAAGGACATTCCGGGCAAAATGAAGAATAGAGTGCGAGCCACCAATGAGAGGTAAGGAAAAAGCTAAGGTAAAAACCCCAAAGGGCACCTTAGGCAAAATGAGGGATTTTCAACAAAAAAAAAATTGAAAAAATTGAAAAATGAAACACCAAAAAGATGGAGGGATAAGAATGGAGTGATAAGGAGGGTCATGGAAGGAGGCTAGCTTTAGGACTTGATTTCTTTTTGAGTCACAAAAATATATCCCAAATTGGTGGTTTCTTCTTCGCTTGCTAGGTTGTGAATGTTGTGGTGTTGTCCAACTTAGTAACCATGGCTTGCATTTGTATGGAGTGATAAGGGGGTGTTATAAGTAGTGATGAGTTGTGATTGATAGGAGGATTTTGATGGGTCACTTTGCTATTGCCTTGGGATAAGGCAAGAGTGACCATTACTACTTCTTTGGTGATATAGGAAGGGTGGAGTTGCATAATGAGTCGGAGTTGGAGTTGTGTCATGTCTTGTGTGAGGGATGGTATAAGGAGGGTGAGTAAGAGAAGAGTTTGTGTCAACTTTGAATCTAAATTTTCACTTTAATTGGTGGTTGTTGAAGAGGGAGATATAAGAAGGAAGAGGTAAGGGAAGAGTGATCATTTACACTCTTGCTCAATTGTTTGTCTTGTGTTTTGCTCGGGACGAGCAAAAGTCTAATGTGGAGGTATTTGATAGAGTCAAATAGTGTCGGCCTAATTAGGTAATTTTAGTTGAATAAACTTGTCACAAAGCCGGTTTTGAGTGTTAATTGTTGTATTTTTCGGTGAATCCACTTTGGTTGTAATTTGGATCATGTGAACTTGTTGTTGGTATTTACATCTCAAGGTAATTCAAGTACTTCATATTGGTAAGTTGAGATGAATGGATCATTTTGTACAAGCCGACTCACAAGTCAAACCCGAGCCATGGTCAACCAAGGTGAAGAAGGAGAGCAAAAGGTAAGCCAAGGGAATAAGTTCAAAGTCAAGAAAAGTAAGTTAATGGAAGATTTGATGCCTTGGCATAGACAAACAAAAGCTAAAATGAAGAATTGAAAACTCGGTTTCACAAGGGTCAACTTCAAACGAGTATATCTCGAGTTCCAGACCTCGTATATATGCAAGGCCAAGTGGAGGTTAAATCTTGTGATCTTAGCTTTCCAACGGTAGGTCGCATGCTTTATTTGACCAAGAAACGAGGGAGATATGGCTTTCGCGAGATTGTGGTGCAGGCTGAAACCGGAGCCTGCGGTGGCCACAGGAGCCTGCGGTTTTTCCCTGATCATTACGACGGGTTTTCCTTTTTTCCTATTTCCGAAAGCCCATTTTTTTGTGACCTAAAATGGAGGCTCAAGGGTATAAATACCCACATGTTTGGAGATCTAAAAACCACCTCCTTACCATTAATATCTTATGCTTGGATTTAATCTTGTAATAATTAAAACTTAATCTTTCCTTAATTCATGTTAATCTTTCTTCATTTTATGGGTTGTAAGCAAACTATGAAAGGCTAATCTTTCTTTACTTGGTATAATTTGATCAAAGTATCTAACTTTGATGTTGTAAGACTCCTAAATCTCTCTCAATTTATCTATTGTTCTTTCCTTTGTTCTTAAATTCTTATGTTGAGTAGATGAATGTATGAATTGGTAACTCTTGCATCTTATTTACCTAACTATTGCAAATTCTTGAGAAATGGTTTAATCTATCTAGAATTGTTTGGAGCAAACTTGTTGTATGTTGATTTGGTTTAAAGGATTCATATTTCAAGTAGGAAATTACATGTCTTTTCTTGCTAGCATGGTTTAATCTAGTAGGATTTGATTCTAGCTTACATCTCTTGGCAAAAGCTTCATGCTCAATTCTAGTTTTCATTCATGGTTTAATGAGTTGTGGTTGGAATTAAAGGACTCACATATATGGTTTAATTGTGTGTGTCAATTTCTTGAGATGATAGTATTAGATAGATAACAATAGAGAGAAAAGAGTCAAACTTTGTCATTGTTGGATTACTAAGAGAGAATTACACCAAGCATTTCCCATATTTGATTGTTGCATATCTAGTGTTTGTTGTTTTGCTTCTATGATATTGCATCTTTACTTTTCCTTATGCTATTTCAAAACCAAACTTTCTCCATTTATGTCATACTACATGTTAACCATTGTCTATAATCATTGTTTGTTGATAAACTTAATTAGTAAGTCTTAATTGTGGTTAGTGTCTTGATTAGTCCATAGAGTCTTAATTAGTTGCTATATAGTTAAAATTCAAGTCTTTAGTTCAAAAGTCCTTCCCTTGGGTCGACCCTAGCTTACCATTTTACTACCTTATTGCTTGAAGTTAGTAGAGTTTAGTTAGGCTTATAAATTGTTAACTAGGTTTGTGACCCGTGAAATTCACGGGTTTATCTGTTTTAGTTATGTTATTTTTATCTTTTTATTTATACTTGTCTGATACATTTAAAAAATATTGTCTTGGAATACATAAAAGTTAGTTGGTTAGTGTCTTATTTCTTTGACAACTTTGGTTTATTTTCAAAACTATATATTGTACTTTAGTTTTTTATTTTGATTAATATACTAATAACATGTGGTTTAAAAAAATAATTACCTTTAATAAGTCCGGTAATTCATGATAAATGCTTAAGATTACCTTTTAATTAGATTGTATAGATTATGTACTAAATTTTTAATGTGAAAGCTTGAATGTCCCTTTGTCATTTAGGCTAATAAAGTTAGTACGTGAAGATGAAAGAGTAAATTAATCCATAATATTAAATTATTGATCCTTTTTTTTTTTTTGAGAATAATAAATCTCGAAATGTAAGGAGTTAAGAAGATATAGAATTATAGGAATTTTTATCTTCTCAATCTTTTAATTCTTATAAATCATATTTTCTAATAGTAGCATAATTATGAAGTTTAATAAATGATAATCTTAATATATCGTTTATATCAATTTATCAAAAATCCTAAATTTTAAAATTTTGCATAAAAGATAAAATGAGTCAAATGGTAGCCTACTACAAATCTCATTGCAATCTCATTTGTGTTATAAAACATACACACAAAATAATATGACATGTACGCATAAGTATTAGACAATAATTTACATTGAGCTATTATCAATACCAAAAGAGTTTTTTTTTTGTCCAACTTATTAATAAGATTGAGATCATCGCAACTTCAATTTCATTCTATGAGAGCTATTTTTCAAAGAAAAAATGATGAATTAAAAAATAACACATACCCAAATAAAACATATAGTTGAAAGTTTCTGAAATAATAAAAAAAATTATGAACATAAAAACAATTACTCATTCACATTCATGTTGTCAATCTTGTAGTTAGTTTATAACATAGTATATATTGAGTGTAATGGGGGAGTATTTGTTTAAGCAATTATATTATTTCTCTTCTTCATATAGTCTTCTTTCTACAATTAACTATCCATACAAAAAAATCCACTGAGTGATTAATTACAAATAAAATGGTGGAATTTGATTTATGTAATATTAACTTTATCGTTATTAATTTAAGTTTTCTCTTACCACTCTTCTTCATATAGTCTTGTTTCTTCAATTAACTGTCCATACAAAAAAAATCCACTGAGTGTGATTAATAACAAATAAAATGGTGGAATTTGATTTATGTAATATTAACCTTATCGTTATTAATTTAAGTTTTCTCTTAAATAAGGTAAGAAATAGGTATTGAATGATAGAGATATAAGTATATTTACCTTTGAATAGTTCAACTCCACAAATCTTGATAGTCTCTAAATGAAAACAAAATTACATATATATTAAGGTTAAAAATGTGAATATTACTTCAAACCAATCGAACTTAAAAATAAATAAATAAATTATTAATTTAAAAACCTTAATACACTTACCTTGACGTTGATACAATGATAAGAAAGATTATTGAAACATATATACAATTCTTTTGGCGATAGGGGTAAAAAAAAATTTGGCTTGAATTTTGGCTCACAAATGTTGCCTTCCATAAAACATTTATATAGCCAAATGAGGATGCATTTTATGAATTTTAGACTTTTTTTTATTATTATTATCAAATTTAATATATACATAAATATGTAGAAAGGTTTCATGACTTTTGAGTATTCGTTTCCATTATTAGCATATTTATTATAGACATAAATATAGAGTAAATAGAAATAAATATATAAGGTTTTTTCTTTTCTTTCTTTGTTTTTTTTTTTTTTTTTACAAAATGCACATTACATGAGAATTGTTTAGGGAGTTATCTTACGAAACTAAACGAGGTGGATATTTTGTCTTGCCTTTTATTTATAAATTATATTTATGGATTTATTTATTTATCAAATTTAACAACATTGAGCAAGTTTATTTCAATAAGATATAAGGGGGAGTTGCACATATAAACATTTTAAAATTAGAGTGATGTAATTTTTTAATTTTTCGTTTAACCTATTCTAGTTTAAAAATTTAAAATATTAATGTTTAATGTTAAGTATGTTATTATTTGCTCTTAATATTTACAAATTATTTATTATTTTATAAATGGTGTAAAATTATAATTGTGTGATATTTATTTGCCTGCTTAAAGTATTCTAACAATAAACGTAAAAAATTTAAATCAAGTATGAATTTATTTTTAATGGTTGTTTAATTTATCTAAAAATTTAAAAAGCCAAAGTTAATGTTTTTTATGCTATTTGCATTTAGGTTCGATTTTTTTTCTTTTTAAATAAGAACTAATGACGTGGCTCTATATAATTGGTGACGTCGAATTTTGGTTATGCAAGATGACATTTAGTAATGCGAGGTGGCATTGTCTACGTGGCTTTTAAGGTTTACCCTTTTAATAATATTTATAGATTTGGTGGTTCATTTTAGTAATAACGACAACCGGCATTTTAGCTACTAGTGCACTATTTTTTTTCTTATCAAATTAAGAAGACAAAATCAAATTAGGGTTTATGAAAGAGGTGGCAGAGAAGGTGGGTTTGATGGTGGTCGTGGGGTTGAGGGAGGAGGTCGTAGCTCGGTTGGTTGCTGTCGAACGCACTGGTCTGACTTGAGGCTGCGCAGGAGAGGAGGCGGGTTGGGGTTTGGTGGCCGGATCTGGGAGGGTGGGGCAGTTTTGGTGAGCAAGGGGCCGGGGTAGGTCCAGCAGCCGATATGGTCGGCACCGGCGTTTGCGCAGGAAGGGGTGGTCGGTGCGGTGAACTAGGTTTGCTTCGCCGCCGGGGTGGTGGCGGGGATGGTATGGAAGAGGATGTATAGGGTGGGTGGCGGATCTGGGAGGGGGTGGAGATCGTCTGATAGCCAATCTCATGCGGGAGAGACAACAGGGAGAGGATGTGCACGGTGGCTGTCGGATGGTGGTGATTGGGTGAGGGTAGGTGAAGGAATGAGTAAATTTAGAGAAAACAATTGAATTGCAACAAAAACACTAAATAAACACATTAAAATGATAGGGGTATATTCTTTTTTATCCATAATTGAGTAGATCATGTCCATGAACGAGTATAATATTTAGAAAAATACTAAATGAATCCATATAATAATTTAAATACAAGTTTGTGCATAAACAGGTTTATATAATTGTTATTGTAAAACCAACAAGGCAATATTATTTCACTTAAATATCCTCTCACTAAATAACTTTCATCGATTAGCATGTTTTTGTAAAAGAATCATTATCTTTAAGTTAATCAATACATATATATAAAGCAGAAACTTTTCGAGCGATATTAGAGAGTCCAACTTTTTAAGAAATCCTATAATTTAAAGGAAAATTTAATAAATTATCCTAACAAGAGTAGATTTCTAAAAAAAATATTAAAATATTAAAATTATCCTAATAAGACTAGATTTCTTAAAAAAAACAAATTTTATTTAATTTTATATCCTTATATAAGTAGATCAAATTTATTAAATCACACGCATATATATTAGAGTTTAGTGAGTATAAATTTATAAGTAATTGTAAGTAACAACTTCTCATTCTATCTTAAGTTAAAAATGACTAAAATGTTATTAAATATATCCTAATAATATTAAGATTTCTAAAAAAAAAATAACTTAATAAAAGTAGATTTCTTAAGAACAAAACAAATTTTATTTAATTTTATCCTAATCTAAGTAGATTAAATTTATTATATCACACACACACACACACACACACACACACACACACACACACACACACACACACACACACACACACACACACACACACACACACACACACACACACACACATATATATATATATAGAGTTTAGTGAGTATAAATTTATAAGCTTCGGGGAAGTGGTGATTGACCCCCATAACTTTGTGCAATTGTGAAATTAACCCCCAAAACTTTCAATTGGTGTGATTAGGCCCCGTAACTTACATAATAAGTGAAATTAAACCCCTTTGTCAAAATCTCAAGAGAAATTCAATTTATCATATCACAAAAGTAAAAATGGTTATGTTTTTAAGAAAAATACAAAATAAAAGTTTATAAAATTAATAAAAAAAATTAAAATATATATTAGATAAAAAAATTAAAATATTTCATGAAAACAAATAATATTTTTTACATCTGTATGTAATTCGTTATGATTTTAAAAAAATAATTAACAGTTTTATGTGAATTATTTTGAAATGTTGAAAAATAGAAATATTTGAATATTTTTTTACCCTTTTATTATATTCTTTATATTTGTTATCATGAAAATCTTTTATTCTGACTTTTGATTTTAACACAACTATCTAACAAAATATTTTGAAATTATTTTTTTTTACAAAAATTGTACATTTAGAAATTTGAAAAATGTACTTTATATTAAAATAATAAATTATTTGTTTTCGTAAAATATTTTAATTTTTTATCTAATATATATGCTATTTTTTTATTAATAGTTTAAACTTTTATTTTGTATTTTTCTTAAAAACATAACCATTTTTAATTTTATGATATGATAAATTGAATTTCTCGTGAAATTTTGACAAAGGGGTTTAATTTCACTTATTATGTAAATTACGGGGCCTAATCACCTCAATTGAAAGTTTTGGGGGTTAATTCCATAATTGTACAAAGTTATGGGGGTCAATCACCACTTTCCCGATGTTCACTTTAACTTCTCATTCTATCTTAAGTTGAAAATGAACTAGACCCCCATAACTTTGTACAATTGTGAAATTAACCCCTCGTAACTTTCAATTGGAGTGATTAAGCCCCATAACTTGCATAATAAGTAAAATTAAACCCTTTATTAAATCTCACGAGAAATTGAATTTATCATATCACAAAAGTAAAAATGGTTATGTTCTTATGAAAAATACGAAATAAAAGTTCAAAAAAATTAATCAAAAATCTCACCAAAATATCATTATATACCAACAGCTATACGGTTATACCAACAAGTATACATATTACATACTAAAATCATACGTATTACACACTAAACCATTTTTTATATACGTATGTAAATCGGTATGATTTTTTTAGGAAAAAAACAATTAACAACTTTATGTGTAAACTTTTTTTAATTGTTGAAAAATAGAAAAATTTGAATACTTTTTTACCCTTTTATTATATTTTATTATATTTTTTTATCATGAAAATCTTTTATTTCGACTTCTGATTTTAACACAAATACCTAACAAAATATTTTGCAATTGAAATTTTTTTACAAAAATTTGAAAAATATGTACTTTATATAAAAATAATAAATTATTTGCTTTTCGTAAAATATTTTTAATTTTATTTTATCTAATTTATGCTATTTTTTAATTAATTTTAGAACTTTTATTTCGTATTGTTCATAAGAACCTAAGCATTTTTACTTTTGTGATATGATAAATTGAATTTCTCGTGAGATTTTGATAAAGGGGTTTAATTTCACCTATGATTTAAGTTATGGGGTATAATCACTCCAATCGAAAGTTATGGGGGTTAATTTCACAATTGCATAAAGTTATGGGGGTCAATCATCACTTCTCATAGAAATTTCACAATAAAGTGCATACACAATGAAGTTAATATAACTCATGTTGGAGAAAAAGTTAATTAATCCTATAATCAATTTTTTTAATAAAATTATTCTAGATCTAATCAGATTTACAAGTAGTACCTGCTATCCATTCTAAACTCTAAAAAATTAAACATTTACTCCCTCCCTGGTCAATAGTTTACATTATCCTTTTTTTGAGTGTTTCAGTCAATAGTTTACATTTTTATTTTGGGTATGTTTTATACTCTCTACTTTATCTTTAAATAATATTAAAATCAATTCCCCTCTCTTTGTACCTTGGTCTTCGTGTATTTATATGAAGCATATGTAAACATTTTATTGAGATAAATGTAATATTTAGTTATTGGAGTATTTGGTTATTCTCTAAGATATAAAGATACATCTATGTACTAGACATGCAACTTTAATGACTCATATCTTCATACATGTACACGGGGATAGTGGTGGGTTCTCGGATACAAAAATTTATTTCGTGTTTAAGCGGAGACAATATCCATTGAGGTCATGCTACGCCATGACGATAAATAGAGGCAAAGGGCAGTTACTTAATCATGTTGAAATTTATATGTTGGAACTCAGGTTTTAGTCATGGTTAGCTTTAAGTAACAACGTCAAAAACAATATCACCAAGGGATGAATGCTCTACATTGATGATAGGGAATAAGTATACCAGTGCCACACGAAAGATATTGTTTACAAAGAAATTTTCACACATCTACCAATTAGGTGTCATATTATATATTTTGCATGAAGTTTATAGGGAATTACCAGTCTTAATTGTTTTGAAAACAAATTTTATTTGTTAAAGATATAACAAATTCCCCAAACATGCTACATATATGATTGAGATACCTATTGTTTTGCGTACCACCATTCAGCTTTTACACCGTCTTATGCTTACAGAGTCGAATATATGGGTAGATGTTGTAGGTTAATCTAATTTCCGAATCACATAAAGGTTAGCTTTAGTTATCACATGTTTATTTTGGAGGAATTAAACCACATTTTGGGCAATAACGTTTTATGTTAACTAAAAACTGATGGTGTCTACAACAATAAAAATAGGTAACTACATAATTGAATAATAATACAACTGTCTCTTTGGATGTTATACAACTGATATAATTAATACAAAAAAGAGTACCTTTTACGTTACAGGGACTGAAGATCCACCAGTAATCAACTAAACCAACCCGAAGTTTTGTGCGTTCGAATTTTTTACATTGTTCGAATTTTTTTATTAACGAGTTTAGTTGATCGCTGCAAACCATGACAATGTAAACCAACGTTTACAATATGTTGTTCAACAAATTCTTGGAACATTCAACATGCATATTGTTAAAGATAATCCTATTAGGAGTCCCGTGCATCGCACGGGCTTTCCAACTAGTTATTTACAATATTTTAACAGTTTTACAAAAGTCTAATAATTTCTTTATTTTTAAAACTCACTTAAACAAAAACACTTTTGACCCTAGTAAAAGTGTAAAACCATAAGATTAGGCATAATCTTTTTCACATTAACCAAACATCAAATAATTAACAACTAATTAAAGTTTCCATCAGCATAAAGATTCCTTAAAACATCCAGAAGTCAATAAAAGAAGAAGATAATAACATTAGTCAACCAAGCAAACAAATCCCATCCATACACATTACTCCCTCCATTCAACTCCACTTTACAAGTATTCTATTTCCGTCCATTCAACTCCACTTTACATGTTTCCTTATTTGGACATGTAAAAAACCTTTCTATCCTTATTGAAAATCTATATTTACAAAAAATGTCATTCATACCCACACAAATCCACCATAAAACTCACCTTTATATTTTTTTAATATCTTTAACCCCACCATTCTCTTTCCCTATGTACTTTTAATAGTTTTTTTAATCCGTTTCTTAATACCCGCGCAAAAAGCAATGTTGCAAAGTGGAGTTGAATGGAGGGAGTACATTTTACACACACATGGGTAGTGGCATGACCAAGTAATAACCTACCTCCACATAGGGACAAAAGCGTCATTTCAAGCTGGCGTGCTTTAACGGCACAAAAAGCTTATTAATTTCCTCTCTCTTCTGAGACACTCTGTAAAACTACAGTCCCTCTCTCCCTACTCTTCCTTCCCCTATAAAACACTGCACTACATAGAAAAAAGGAGGGAAACACACAAAAAATAAAATAAATTAAATTAAATATATTAAATAAAAGAGCAAAAATCGAGGATTGGGTGTCAGAGGAGTAATGAAAAAGGCGGCTAAGAAATTAATAGACGTGTTGAGGTGTGTTTTCAGGGAACATTATATTTATTACACATTTCATAACTTATAAGATTGAAACTTTGAGGTTTTTAGAGAGAAATGAAACTGGGTTTTGCTTGTTTAAGAAAAATAATTTCTGGGTTTCAAGAAAGTTTTGGTTTTTAGAGTGTTTTTCTTAGGGAAATTTGATATTGATTTGGGATTTATTACTATATTTGATTATTAATTGGGTTGAAGATGAAGTTTATGAAACTGGGCTCAAAGCCTGATGCTTTTCACTCTGATGGAAACTCTATCAGGTCAGTTTTTCTTCTTTTTTTTTTTTTCTTAATCTTTGTTTTCTTTTTTTTTTAATAAAGCAGCTAGTCGTTTTTAAGACGGCTCTATACTATCCGTCTTAAAGCTTAAGA
Source organism: Silene latifolia (assembly GCF_048544455.1). Taxonomy (NCBI): domain Eukaryota; kingdom Viridiplantae; phylum Streptophyta; class Magnoliopsida; order Caryophyllales; family Caryophyllaceae; genus Silene; species Silene latifolia. The sequence goes on from NC_133536.1 coordinate 58,185,110, forward strand.
CGGGCCAAATATTATGTGATGTAGTTTTACTTTATTTTCCTGATTATTGGGGGAACTAAGTCTGGGGCTAATAGAGTTGCTCGCCCCAGCTTGATAGCGAAAATTAAAATTATCCGATTTTATATATTGATTTAACCTTATAATATTAGCCCCGGCTATTTTCAAATTTTGATTCGGCCATATAAAAGTGAAGTGTTGTGCACATGTCCACATTATTATGGTTTTAAGAATGGAAATTTCAATTCAAAGAGATTTCTTTTTTTAGTCACAATGTCAGTGTATGAATTTGTAAGGTTGTGTGAGTTGGTGAGAATCTAAATACTTGAATGTATGATTGTTAATGTCAGTTTTTTTGTATTTTTTTTTTTTTTTTTCACAAAATTGGATGTAATATTGGAGGGTTTTGAAGGAAGTGGGTGAGGTTTTTGGGGACCTGGTTTTGATGTTGTAATTGGGAAAGTGGTCCGAAAATTGAACTTTTTGTGGTCCTAAAGCAAAGGTGTTGTCATATGGCTGGTCTCCAACCCCCACTACTTTTTTTGTGATGATATAAACATGTGGGTCTTTCAAGTTACTTAAGTAAATATATGGCTTGATTTCAATTTTTTAAGCTTGAAATGGTTGGCTTAAGTGTGTTTTGATTTTACTAGTGACGATTGAGGTTAGTGCAATGATTTATGTGACTTCGACTCTTCACTTTTGGGGTTGGGTTTGTACACATGTTCGACATGATAAAGATATGCATATTGAGTGAATATCTGACCCTTACCACTCTGATATTTCCTTGGAAGAGGCAGAAAGTTCAGTCTCCGTGACAAAAATATCGGAGTGTATGAAATCTGTAGTGTTGAGTTGAAAATGCGTCCATGCACATTAAAAGTAAAATTGTAATCTTCACTGTTTTTTGGTTGAAAACGTATCCATGCACAAACACATATCCTCATTTTGGGACTGGGTCCTTGTTTCTAAAAAAATGAATCATACAGAGTCGGACACTTTGATATGCACCAAAGGCGGAATAACATAGGTCATAGGCTAGAGGACTTGTGGTGAGAGATATATGACAAAAGAGTTGTTCTGAGTGTTGCATTTACATTGTGTTCTCTGTTTGTCGTGAGTGTCTTTAATGTTGTAGAGGTATCCTTGTTTTCCAGTGTTATGTGTGTCAAAAACATGGTTTGACTGCTTCATACGTTTGTAGTTTGTACTAGACATTAATAATGCCATGCAACCGAATCCTTTTGAAATGGCAAGGTGTGTTACAACTCTTACAAGACTTGAGATTTTTTTTTTTTTTTTTTTTTTTGGTAATTTTGCATCCTCGCTGGTTTTGTTATTCACCTCTCCCTAAGTACTTTGTTCTCCTTGTCCGCTGTCAAGTGGTCAGTTCATCATCAGTGTCTTTAAAGCCGTCTAGTCAGGTTGTGTGGTATAAATAGTCTAAGTTTTGGTGGTCCTGAAATGTTTGCCCATGTTATTTTGGTTGATGTCTATCCAATTGTATAACTTTTGGCTTTTGATCTCATCTGTAATTTGATTAATTGGCTAGGCAGAATATCGCCGCTGATATTGACGTTTCTATTAAACTGTTTTTGGTCCTCGGGAGGAGACTTCAGATATTTGTAATGACTTATACTCCGTAATTACTTGACTACTTCCCAGTTACCGCGGGTATCACTTAAATATAAAAATGAATTGTTTCTTCATCAAATGGTAAAAATAAGATAATGTTAATGAATTACTGTGATGAACGTCCTGAGATAAATTAAATTGGTTAGTGGTGATTAATTTTACCATTTGCTATGTTAAGTGCATTTTTAAAAAATACAGATCTTAAAAGATGGTCTGTGGTCTTATATTGTCGATGAAATATACAGATTTTCCAAAATGTTCTCAATTGAAATTTGATAGGATATAGGATATGGACATATTGTATTGACCAGATCTTTAGTGTAAAATTTATTTTCTTTGCTAATTTATATCTATTTACGTCCTGCAGATATGTCTCTTCTGACCTTGCCACAGATGTTACTCTCTCTGTTGGTGAAGTGAAGTTCCTCCTTCACAAGGTAGAGTCGACTGGACATAAGACTCACACTCACTGTTATTGACGCTATTATTTCCCCACCCCCCGCATCCGTAATGGTTCCCCATGCGTTGAAGGATGTTTATTATTGGAACTTGTTGGATGCTTTCCACTCTTTGCATAGTGTTTTTTCTCTGTTGTATTTCCACTTGATAAAACTCTTCCTAATCAAGAGCAACTTAGTGCTGAAAACTTCATTCTTGTAATACTATTGACACTGGTTCCTCCGTAATTTGAACATCTGGTAAAGGTTGTCAGTTAATTCTATGTTGCTCGGACTCGGTTAGAGGTATCCGACACGGGTACGTGTCCAAGTGTCGGATTCTTCTGTTTTATGACAAAAAATCATGTTTTTGGCCCAAAATGACGTGTCCGAGTGTCCTACCCATGTCCAAGGGTTGAGTGTCCGACACGGGTACGCGAAGTAATATTGAAGAGTCCGAGCAACATACTCAGTTTATGATCATTGTAAATAATGGCTTCTGTTTAAGCTAAAATCATGTCTTTTAATCCATCTCTCTTGTCGAAGGAGGTGCAAATTATTACATTTTGGCTACATTTCACATATATGATACTTCAACTCTTCATTCTAGACCAAAAACATGATACTTCTCCAACAAAATAGCTGTGTACGAGACGCTTGAGTCTTGACACTGTGTTGGGCCTGATACTTGCAGCTGAGTTAGAGTAGCATACTCTGCAACTTGATAAACATCTTATGGGCTTATGCATCTTTTATTTAATTTATGCTACCTAGTCCTTGAACTTCTCGCCAACTATTGACGCCATTGTGTTTTGCTTGCCTGATTCTCCGCTTCATCTATGCAGTTTCCTCTCCTGTCCAAGAGCAGTTGCCTGCAAAAACTTATACTAAAAGCCGATGAAGAGAATTCAGATGAAATTCAGCTGGACGACTTTCCTGGTGGGCCAAAAGCGTTTGACATATGTGCCAAATTCTGCTATGGTATGACTGTTACCCTAAATGCTTACAATGTTGTTGCTGCACGCTGTGCTGCTGAGTACCTCGGCATGACTGAGAATGTTGACCGAGGAAATCTCATCTACAAGATTGAAGCTTTTCTGAACACCAGTATCTTTCGGAGTTGGAAAGATTCAATCATTGCCCTTCAAACCACAAAATCTCTACTTCCATGGTCTGAAGATCTAAATATTATTGGGAGATGCATAGACTCTATTGCATCAAAGGCCTCAGTGGACCCTACAAAAGTCACTTGGTCTTACAAACATAACCGGAAATTAGCAACCGCAGACATAATTGTTGAGCATGAGTCCCTAGAATCAGTTCCAAAAGATTGGTGGGTTGAAGATATATGTGAGTTAGATATTGAAATGTACAAGCGGGTTATGATTATTGTGAAGTCCAAGGGGAGGATGGACGGGGTTGTGGTTGGGGAAGCGCTTAGAACATACGCTGTCAGATGGCTGCCGGAATCTATTGAAGCTCTGATTTCTGATGACCATATTGAAAGAAATAAATCTCTGATTGAAACAATCATATGTTTATTGCCACCTGAGAAATCATTGGGTTGCTCTTGTAGCTTCTTACTCAAACTATTGAAAGTTGGTGTTCTAGTTGAAGTTGATGATTCGGTGAGGGAAGAGTTGGTGAACAAAGTTAGCTTGAAGCTGGATCAAGCATCGGTGAAAGACCTTCTAATCACAGCAAGGCCTCCCCAGAGTACAGTTTACGATGTTGAATTGTTTTCGTGCATTGTGAAAAGATTTGCGCTACATGACGAGGGTGATGTGGATTTTGCTTTGAGTGGTAAATCTTGGTTGAATGTCAGTGGATTAGTTGATGCTTACCTGGCGGAAGTTGCATTTGATCCTAATCTGTCCCCATCGACCTTCATTGAATTATCGAGATTGATACCTGAGACAGCTAGACCAATTCATGATGCACTCTACCGGGCTGTTGACATTTACCTAAAGGTATGCCTAATTGCACATCTTATTGCAAATTGTTATCTAACTGATATCACGGCAGCTTGGCTATCCTATAAAGTAACAGCTTATATGATGTGTGTGCTTTTTTCCTTCCGCAATGTCGCGGTGTAGTTTTGTCTGTTCTCTCTGCTTTCAATTTCCGATCATAGTTCACATAATTTTTTGCAGCTTCATAGGTGTGTGTATAAGTTCCAGAAGTTTTAACCAAAGTTTGTGACATGAACGATAATCTAACCAAGATTTATTTAAATACTGGATTATCATAGGAATAGTATGATCATAGTGATTATAACTATACTTTCAGAAAGACGTGAAAATCACGTCTCTTATAAAGTATGAATTTTACTATCTTTATATCAAAGATGATCACAATTCACATCACTTTTTGAACAATATAAATATAACCAACAGAGCATGAATATGCTCTCAATATTTATTCATAGCTTTAGACGTAAAAGTACTTTCTGTCTTTCTTTCTTTTGTGAATTTACGTGAAAATCAGCTTATAATTTTTGTTGAAGCAGTTGATTTTCACACTAAAAAAAATTGACAAGTCACTGACTTAGATGAAATGGTATGGACAACTTTGGTTAGATAAGTTAGCGATTGCTCAAATCTCAAGTCATCAAAGAATAATTTGTGAAATCTTAGGTAGCAAAGTGGAAATAGTCCGAATCACATGACACCAGTGTGTAGCATTTCCCGTTATGTGCAATGCTCTATACATTATGTGTTGACTGTTTATAAACTTTCAGGAGCACCCTGACTTGACAAAAGCTCAGAAAAAGCAGATATGTGGGTTGCTGAACGTAAAGAAATTTACAATGGATGCATCAATGCACGCAGCACAGAACGAGCGTCTCCCTCTTCGAGTGGTGGTACAAGTATTGTACTTTGAGCAGATGAGGGTAGCAACCACTACACAACCTCTCAGCACCACTTCTAACAACACTTCCTCATCCACGCCCAATGAAGAAGAAGAGTGGGACCGACGAACTCTAGGGAGTTGCAAGTCACTGAGGAAACAGATGGATAAAACGAAGATTGAGGAGGACAAAGAACTGCAGAAGAACGGGAAAATGCTGTCCAAGAAGAGTAGTGTAAACAGTCGAAGTGGGGCTCAGTTATTGCCTTCTCGTTCAAGGAGAATATTCGATAAGCTATGGGGTTTAGGAAAGGGGAATGGAGAGAGCAAGAGCTCGGGGACAAGCGGGAGTTCTCAGTCACCCACTATGTCATTGGCTCCCGGTGATACCAAGTCTTCCGGTTCTTCATCAAGACACCGGAGGCATTCAATCTCTTGAAAAAGGAAAACAGGTTTGATGTTTTTAGAAGTGAACATATTAAGGAGAATTATTAACCTGGTAAGTGTAAAGAGAAGCGGTAGGATTCTTTCGTTGTCGTTAGCTGTTGGATGTTGGAAAAGACATCGAGGAAGTTATCTAACAAAAAACGACTTTTAATGCAAAAAATGCATGAAGTTGGTGTTTAATTGTCTTATGGACTTATGTTGCTACCAAATTGTATTCAAATTTGATGATGTTTAAACTGTCTGATATGGATTCAGAGTAGGATAGTTTTATTTGTAGTTCAATTCCGTGTCGTATGGACTTAATCAGCTACTTGGTCATTGTTTCATATTCGTTTTCAGCAGTAATTGACTGTTTCTTATTGTTTAATGGGTTTTGCCAGGGGCGTTTTGGCTTCTCTAAGGTGTTTACCCCTAGCTCATATTGGCCTTTCCTGTATTCTTTAAACAAAAAGAAAAATTAAGTTGATCAGAAATAAATTTTTACATGCGGACTTTACTTTTTTCACACACTTTTCATTAATTTTTGAAATTGTACCCTTTTATCTAAACCTAAGAAAATTCTCTTGTATTAACGTTTTTCTCCCTAAAATTTAATCTAATTGCTTCAAAACTTAAAACAATGGACCATAAATTTTCAATTAGTGAAGTAATTAAGTTGTTTATTAGTTATTAGAGCAAGTCCAATGGTTTGGCTTAGGGACTTGCTTGCAATTTTTTAAAATTGTAAGCAAGTGACTAAACCATTGGACAAGTACATATATGGTAGCTTAAACCAAGCAACTAGCTTCATTAAGCTAGTAGCTTAAATGACCCTACCACAAAATTCAACCAATAGAAATTAGTTTGCTTAATTAACATATGAGTCAAGCTAGTTAAAATTTTGGCTAAACCATTGAAATGAATTAGTAGCTTAAAAATAAACTAGCTTAAAATGTGATGTGGCAATGGTAAGCTAGTTGAAACTTGCTTACCATTGGACTGGCTCTTAACATCTTTTGTTAAGTTTTATTTAAACTTATCAATGTTTATTTATTATAGGATGAAATTAGGGTTTATAGTTATGGTTGGTGGATGGCATGTACTTTGCTGCTTCTTGTGCATCAATATACACAAGCAGATCTTCCTACCTCATCAAAGCTTCGTGGAAAGCCTTATTGTTGGAAAGACAAATAAATTCAACATGAAACACAATAAAAACTCTCATAATCATTCACGGACCAACATTTTAGGGCCATTTAATTTGAAGTCTATATTCAAAGACCATATATAGTCGCAGCGGGGATGGGGTGGTCAGCCACAGGGTAGCGAAGCGCCGGAGGGACAACCGTCAGTGAAGGGAAAGGTTGGATAAAATAAATTGAGGTAGGGTGATGAAACAATGACAAGGGTAAATTTATAAAAAGCATATGTGAAAAAGTAAAAAATATGTATGTGAAAAAGTAAAAAATATGTATGTGAAAAAGTAGGACCCTTTATTTATTGTATTCTATCATATTTTACCAATGTATTTGAGAACAAGAGTTGTCAAGTGGTAAGAGGTAGGGGTGTTCATTCGCGGTTCGGTTCACCGAACCTCTAATTTAATTCGGTTCGCACACGGTTCGGTTCGGCAAAACTCCGAACCTAAACCGCACCGTTAGAAACGGTTATAAACGGTTCGGTTAACCACTTTAAACGGTTATTAGCGGTTCGGTTACCGGTTAACCGATAATCGTTCTATATTACTTTTTTTTTTTTTTTTTTTCAGTTTTCGTTAATTTTGGGGAATTTTTTCTAATATTTTAATTAAATTTTCATTATATATTATACCCAACAATAAAGTTAATAAGCTAAACTTTAGCATTAATCAATTTAGGAAATTTTAAATTTGGATACACTAAGAAAATTAAACGAACGAACAGTTTTTTATATAATATTTTAATTTTTTGCTTACTTTTTTGTGAAACGGTTCGGTTCGCGGTTAACCGGTTATCTAAAATTGCGAACCTTAACCGAACCTTTTCCATAATAAAGTTAACGGTTCGGTTCAAAGAACCGTTTTGTCGAAACGGTTCGGTTAATCGAACCTTAAAAATGGACGGTTTTTCAGTTTTGCGGTTCGGTTATTGCGGTTCAGTTTATTCTGAACAGCCCTAGTAAGAGGTCTCTTATCCCAACTATAAAGTTTAGGGTTTAATTCTCACCCACAATATAATGCGCTTATTTGAACCAAAAAAAAAATACGTTTAGGGTTGATTAAGTTCAAATATCTAGTAATTGCTCCTCTATTGAAGCTCTGGCTAGTCAGTCACCAAACTAAACCATTTCATCCGTACCGATTCCTGCAAGGCTGGTCCTTGGTGTAATACCCAGGATATTTAAGAACGTTGTTGACCGATCTTGTTGACCAAGCAGACCTTAGGGATGAATGGGTGAGGGATCAGGCTTGTAACATGAGTTTTATAGGATTGTTTACTCGACCTAGCTGAGGCTACTCGGCCGAGTATCACCCATACTCGACCGAGTAGAGCCTACTCGGCCGAGTACTCCCGTACTCGACCGAGTATGGCTGCTGTCGACACGTTAATATAAACACAAGTTCGCGAGATTCATTTCATTTCTCATTTCCTCGACAGTTTCTCTTTCTCTAACCCTAGCCTATCTTCCTCTCCTATCACCCCATATCTTCACACTCTAATGTATTTAGCCTAAACCTCCACCATGGGAAGGACGGGATTCGCTAGGGAAGGATGACGTGTTGGTGGTCGTCTATGTCCTCGCCGATGTGTAATGTTAGGTAAGTCTTTGCCTTGTGTTCTTTTGAGTGATTCTTTGAGTATAGTTGTGTAATAGGAGATGGTTATCGTTGTTAGGATGCTTATTGGAGTCGTGCGTGGCTGTGTATGGAGGTCTTACATGCTTTACGAAGAGGTAGAGTTTCCCTACTCAGTTTACTGTTAATTGATTTAAGATTTGTGATTGTATTGTAATTGTGGTTATCTACTGATCATCGGAGTATGGGTGTTGTGGTGACGGTGGAGATGTGATTGTGTTGAGACGGTGGTGTTGTTGTGACAGCTGTGAAGCTGTGGTACGGTGTTGTGTGTATTGGTTGTGGTGGAGTCACTTGCGGGAGTGGCCTCACACCCTAGTTCGCCCTTCGTGGAACCCGCCACGGAAGGGGATGTGCACATTAAGGGACAGGGATTGTTAGTCGCTCGTTGAAGAGCTGGACTAGGTGGGATGGGCTGCGGTCACCCACTGGCGGCGAGGATTTCCTGTTGCGATGGGTAATCTGGCTGGGCTACACCCTTTGGGGTGTAGTCGGATTCTGTGCAAGGTCGTGTGACGGGGATAGAGGATGATCAGTTGTTTACTTTGTTATCCTATCTTATATTTGATTAGTCAGTACTGATCCCGTGTTGTTTTGTGGTGTCTGCGGTGATCCATTCGGGGATGGTAAGCAGTTGGCTTAGCAGGTATTGTTGATTGTGGCTGCTAGGACTGGAGGGATCGAGTCATCACGCTACCAGTTATAGTTGTGGTGTCATGAGAGTTGTAGTTGTACCTTCATTATAAAGACTTTGTATTGAGTTGTATTGTATGAGACATATTAATAATATAAGATTGTTCTTTTATTGTCTAATTTGATCTACCTCCTCGGGGAACCGAGATGGTGACACCGTCATACACTGGGATGGTCCTTGGTAAGGCGTTCTGGTGTGCGGGGGTGTTACAAAGTGGTATCAGAGCCGACGATTTTGGAACCTGAACCAATGAATCTAATGAATATAGGGTGTCAATTAAAATGAACCTGGTGTATGTACGTTGGGAGCCCCAGCCGATGCTAGATTTTGGGTGAGTAGGCGCCCTCATTTCAAAATCATGGCCCCATCGGACTTAAGCCAGACACGGGAAAAAGGGTAGCTAGTGAGAATCGTTGATTGTTTAGTGATGATTGTTGTGTGTATCTATGATTAGGGTGATATGTGTTATGATGTATGTGTGGAAAAGTTGGAGTGAGTGACGGAATTGTTGCGATGTGCGACCAGTGGTAAGTTAACCAATTTATTTCACGATGAATGTGTTGTGTGTTGAATTGCTGCTTTGTAAATGTGATTAAGGTGTATGTCTGGTGTTTAGCGGAATTAGAGATGATGTGAGATGAGAGCTAAACCTTGCAGGTAACGTAATTAAATGCCGAGTATGCTATAAGGATAGGGTGTAACAGTTTCATGACATAGTGAAGAATGAAGGTAGTAATGATGATAGTATTGGTAGTAGATGTACTTATAAGTGTTGATATGTGTTTGAGTGGTAGAACTAAGCTTTAATAGTGACGAGCCGGTTGCACGAAACTCCGAACGATATCATTTATTTTGCAGGGATAGTGAAAGTTTATGATTTCCTCTTCACTTTTGGGAAACTCTGTAATACTCCGTATTTATAAGTCTTGGGGTACTCTATCGAGTAGCCCTTACTCTGTCGAGTAAGGGTAAGTTGCGAGATAAAATAGTTTCTGACCTGTTGGGTACTCGATCGAGTAGCTGGGGTACTCGATCGAGTAAGGGGGTACTCGATCGAGTACCTTGGGTACTCGATCGAGTGTCCGGTTTTACGGGGAGTTTTCTAGGGTTTTGTTAATTATGCGATTAAGGTATTTAAACATATTCGTCATTGTTTTAATTCACTTTTACAAAACCTAAAACCCTGTTTAAGAGAGAAAGCAGCCACTTCATCTTCCTAATCGCATTCTTAGTAATTCCCGGAGTTCAGACGGTCGGTTCTTGTCGTTTTTCGTGTCGTTGAGTTCCTTGCGTCGAGGGTAAGCTTTTAATATAGTTTTTATAATGTTTAATTAAGTTTGGTTAAACCCTAATTTAGGAATTGGGGGTTTTGGTGTGTAGTTTGTGATGTGTAGTCTTTATATGCTGTATGATAGGAGGAGAATTCGTAGAGGAGCCGTTTTTTGATGTTGTAGATACCGTCTGCGTGTTGTGCTTTCCAGGTAGGATTTCCTACTCAGTATTAGTCCCATAATGGGATATTGGTGATGTGCTGTAGTTAGTTGATTGATGTGATGATTGTAATTGTGATTGTGATTGTGGTTGTGTTTGTTGATGGTTCTCGAGATGCGTTCTCGGCTAAGTGGGGTCACTTGCGGGAGTGATCTCACGCCCTAGTTTCGCCCTTCGTGGAACCCGCCACGAAAGGGGATGTGCACATTAATGGGACAGGGTTATCGCTCGTATGATGAGCGGGGCTTAGGTGGGAACGGCTGCGGTCCCCCCCAGCGGGTGGTGGTCCGGTGGACGATCGTATTGAGACGATGGGAGTTGGTGGTGTGTGTGTGTGTGTGTGTGATTCAACCTGTCTGTTTATCTTATTGTTGATATATGTATTGAATTGTGTGATTAGTATTGACCCCGTTTAAATGTTTTAAAAACTGTGGTGATCCATTCGGGGTGGTGAGCGGTTATTGAGCGAGGTGTGATATGACGCGTATGGGATAGCCGGGATGAGTCATCACGTGGCAGTTAGAAGTCTTCATTTGTGTCGACGAAGTCTAGTAGCTTTGATAGTTTTAGTCAGAGACCGTGTGAGAACCTTGTAATTTCTTTTATTAGTTTTGGTTTGAACATGTAATCACTTAATCTATAATTAATTTAAAAGTACGTTTCTTTATTGTCTTATGATATTCAGTACCTCGGGCAACCGAGATGGTAGTATCCTTATACCTGAGTGGTCCTGGTAAGGCACTTGGAGTATGGGGGTGTTACAAATGGTATCAGAGCGACGATTTTGGAACCTGTAACAAATGAACATAATGAACGTAGAGAGTCTAATAAAATGAACCTGGTGTATGTGTAATGGGAGCCCCGGCTGATGCTAGGTTTTGGGTGAGTAGGCGCCCTCACTTCAAAATCTTGGCCCCATGATACTTAAGCCAGTCACATGGTATGGGAACGTGGAGTCCGTGTGTATATGTGCGACGTGTATGTTAATTGTACTGTATATGGTTTGTTGAAAGCATGTTGCATGATAGTTGGTTGACATGTTGGTTGGAATCGTTGGAAAAGTATATGAGAATGATGAATGATATGGTAGAAAAAGAAAGTAGTTCGTATATGATGATGTGTGATGAAGTGGATTTGTAATGTTGTTGTATTAGCAACATGGAAATAGGATTTGTAGTGTATGGGTGTGGTTTGTGTTATGAAAAGTTATGAAAATTTAAAACATGCGGGTAATACATGATTGAAAGTTGAATGTTATATGAGCATGATAGATGGTAATGTTTGACTTTCGGTAAGTAGTAACATGAAGAGGTTCAATGATATGTGTTTTATATAACGAATTGGATGAAAAGCATGATGGTTGTTTATAACGTGGCACTTGATAACACGAAGTATATTATTTTGTTAATTGTATGAGGAGTCGCGCAGATTTGAATGCGTAGTTGTAATCATAATGTTGAAATAATAATGAATACATAGTACGTTAGGGTATGTGAGATAACATTCGGGTAGTATTCACGAGTCTGCATGACTCGATCGAGTGGGTTTGATTCGATCGAGTGGGTACTTGTCGTTATTTTGACCAGAATCGTGTTTTTGGGCACTCGATCGAGTACCTCGGGCACTCGATCGAGTATGGGGTCACTCGATCGAGTAGCCGGGCTACTCGGTCGAGTAAGTCAGAGATCAGAAGGTCTATTTGGGTTCTGGAGTCGGGGCACTCGATCGAGCATGTTGGGCACTCGATCGAGTAGCCTCAACTCGATCGAGTAGGTTCTGGTACTCGATCGAGTGGGGTCTGTGCAGGTCATATGCGTGTTTCGGGTCATATGTCTATTTTGTTTTTTTTTTTTTTTACATTCGTTGCATATTATGTTTAATTCAAAGGTGTTGTATTACTTCTTTATGCATTGTTTTACGTATGTGTTGGTCCTGAAGCGTAAGTTACCCAATCTTATGATGTAAAGAGTGGCACTATGATGAGTATGAGTTCGGTGGGGAGGACATGAATTATATGTGATTATGATAGATGGTGGAAAAAGAAAAGGAAGATTGGTATAGTTTATTGAGGCATGGCGCACATTTTGCGAGACGGGATGAGTGATATGATTGTGTGTTGAGTAATGTAAAAATAAGTGAATATAGACAAGGGATGATGTGAGTATAATGAACGTGAGAATGAAAAGATTGAAAGTAAGAATGTGGATAGTGGCAGCTTGAGATGTGTAAAGAGTTAAGGAGGGAAATGGTTAGGAGTCGTGTGGGTTATGGATTTATGTAGTGAAAGTTCGTTTAAAGGGGTTGAGAAGAGTAATATATAGTGAACTTTGTGGAGACATGTCGCGAGGTGTATTTGTAGACAGTGAGTGAGTTTGGGAGGTTTGGTTTATTAAAAGATGAAACTACTGTGTGATTTCCTTGGGTAATTAACGGCATTAAATGAATTCTGATTTCTAGAGATGTAAAAAGGGGGATGCAATTGTTTGAACATTAAACGTTGGTTCTATGGATAGATTAGTGGCAAGTATGAGTGATAGCATAATAAGAGAAGATCCATGGGAAGAAAGAGTGAGATGATGTCGGTAGAAAATAATGGAATTAAGTTTTGGGGCAACGAAGGGGTAACCAGATTTCTAAAGAGTTAGCTAGAAGGAATAAGGAGTTGAACTATTAATTGGTATTATTGAGTGTAAAGAGAAAAGAAGGATAAAAGTAAGCTGAGGAAAATGTTCACCGGAGCTATGTGATATAAAGATAAGAAATCATCGAAATATGTGATGGTATCACGAGGATGTTAGCTAAAGGTTATATAGGAGTTTCAGGGCAACATGATTGGTAATGAGTTTCGAGGAATTAAGGGAGTAAGAAGTTGGTGGAGTATTGGCACGATACGAGATATTTGGTGGAGAGTTGGATGACAATACAAATAAGATAGCATTGGGAATAATGTTGAGGTAATTTTGTGGATGGGTTTGATGTTCGTTATTTGCAATATTAACCAAAAATAGGAGAAAAACCATGTTATTTTGATATGAGTGTAAGAGATTTGATATACGAGCAGCGGTGGCGTTGTGGTGTTATCACTAATGGCTAAGAGTGATGGAATATTAGAAAGGTAACAATTCTAAAGAGGTTGATTTGGTAGGGACCTGATTGTTGTGTATGATTGTGAGAGGGTATAAGATGTGGTTAGATGAGGCGGACGCTATTAGTTGAATAGTGAAAGTATGGTTATATTTGGCAGGAAGTGATGGTTGTGCGAATGAGGGAATATGTTATGAGGGGCATATGAGTTAAACTCGGGCAGCAGGTAACCTTTTTCGAGTGGTGACTTACGTGGTCAGGATTGACTAGTTGGTTGTGATTACGGGTCTGTGATTTGTGTAAATGTTTGTGTGAGGTTCTGACCTCACAAGAAGTGGTATGGTGTGATAATTATAAAGTTGTTTTATGAATGTTCTGTAATATATAGGTTGAGCACGGTAATTTAATTGAATGATATCCAAAAGGGTAATAACTTGATTGATTGGACATAGCTAGTTATAATTTTATGTGTATGGATAACACATGTGTATTCCGGGAAATGGCAGAGAGGATGTTCATGAGATGCTTATCTGTTTATCCATATAATATGTTGCGTGGTGATTTAATAAAGTGGATTTAAGTAAGTTTTTCTTGTCTGAGGAATTATGCTAAGTCAGTATTTATGGGAATTGTATGCAGTTGTGATGTCTATCGGTGTGGTTGTGGTGCCTCGGGTGGTGATCCGGGCACGGTACATAGTGCTGTGATGCGGGTATTTTCGCACTACGGTGTGGCTGTTGGTGGCGGTGTTGGGATGCCGTCACCGGTTGTGGTGGAGTAGGCGGGATGATTATGATTCGGGTTTCGAAAGTACATACCAGTTATACATAGATTGTTGTTTTGTTTGATGTTGCTCTCTGCGAGTGTCGGTTTGTCTTTGATAGACAGTTGTCTTGCTTATTCATGTTTTCTTTTGAGTTAAGTTGGGAATGAGGTAGAGTATGATGTGAAATAGAGTTGTATATGTTTCGTTGTTGTCATGGGATAGTGATAATCTGTTGATGGGACACGGTTGTGAGAGGTTGTTATGGTAATTTTGATCTTGTTTTCAGATGAGACATCGGTAGACATGGTAATGGAAAATGATTCGTGGAACATGTGTTGTAATGAGCTGAAAGCGGCAGGTAGTTCATAATCTTTCGTTGAGACAGTGAGTATAGGGTGTTGGGGAAATTAGTGTCATGTTAAGTTGTGTATGAATTTTGCGGTAATGAAAGAAAGAACTTGAGGATCTAGTGTGCGTGTACGTAACGAGTGCGGACCGTGAGTTATGCTTCTGGGAGATAAGTGCCTTACGTAGAGAGGTATGTTGTTTGGCAGTAATAATGAAGAGTGGGTATGGTGATTTGCTACGAGTTTATGGTATAGGTTAGGTCTTGTTGCCGAATGAGTTGAAGAATGGGAAATGTTTATGTATGGGAGCCTTGGATATAAGAATGGTGAGTGTTTGGTTTATAGACGGTTATCTTTGACATGTGGTGGTACAGAGGGTAATGAGATATAGATATGGTTTGGTATTAGTGAGTTACGGGGACGTAACATTTGTCTTAAGAGGAGTAGGATGCGATAAAACAGATTTTGATGGTTGTACATATGGGAATATATTCGGAAGTTGAGTCTTGATGTAGAATAAAAGATCGATTCGTGTTGTGGGTGATTTTATTAAAGGTCATGACCGTGCTTGTAGGAGCGTGATGTTTAGGAGTGTGAGAATATTTCGCTAGTATTGTGATTGGATGATGAGTTACGAGTGTGAGTAAACTTCGAGGACGAAGTTCCTTTTTAGGGTGGTAGAATGTAACATCCCGTTTGATGTCTATGAGTGTCTTGGTATTGGATTTGATAGTTGATGATATTATGGAGCTAGCAGCATTAGAGGATGGTAGTTGGTTATGTATGGAGTTGGTGTCGTGAGAGATATATATGTGGTAGATACGATATAGTGAGTCATGTTGTGGAAGTAAACATAGTTGGTGGAGTGGGTGTTAATAGTTCTTGTTCTATGTTCGGTCGAGTTCTTGAGTCCTTAGCTAAGTTGTTGTGTCTTGGTCGAGTCTATATGGTTGTTTTTATGTATGGGTTGAACTTCGGGGACGAAGTTCCTTTTAAGGAGGGAAGACTGTAATACTCCGTATTTATAAGTCTTGGGGTACTCTATCGAGTAGCCCTTACTCTGTCGAGTAAGGGTAAGTTGCGAGATAAAATAGTTTCGACTGTTGGGTACTCGATCGAGTAGTGGGGTACTCGATCGAGTAAGGGGTACTCGATCGAGTACCTTGGGTACTCGATCGAGTGTCCGGTTTTACGGGGAGTTTTCTCGGGTTTTGTTAATTATGCGATTAAGGTATTTAAACATATTCGTCATTGTTTTAATTCACTTTTACAAAACCTAAAACCCTGTTTAAGAGAGAAAGCGACCAGTTCATCTTCCTAATCGCATTCTTAGTAATTCCGGAGTTCGACGGTCGGTTCTTGTCGTTTTTCGTGTCGTTGAGTTCCTTGCGTCGAGGGTAAGCTTTTAATATAGTTTTTATAATGTTTAATTAAGTTTGGTTAAACCCTAATTTAGGAATTGGGGGTTTTGGTGTGTAGTTTGTGATGTGTAGTCTTTATATGCTGTATGATAGGAGGAGAATTCGTAGAGGAGCCGTTTTGATACGGTTTGTAGATACCGTCTGCGTGTTGTGCTTTCAGGTAGGATTTCCTACTCAGTATTAGTCCCATAATGGGATATTGGTGATGTCTTTGTAGTTAGTTGATTGATGTGATGATTGTAATTGTGATTGTGATTGTGGTTGTGTTTGTTGATGGTTCTCGAGATGCGTTCTCGGCTGAGTGGGGTCACTTGCGGGAGTGATCTCACGCCCTAGTTTCGCCCTTCGTGGAACCCGCCACGAAAGGGGATGTGCACATTAATGGGACGGGGTTATCGCTCGTACGATGAGCGGGGCTTTGGTGGGACGGCTGCGGTCCCCCATGGCGGGCGGGTCCATGTGGACGATCAAGTATTGAGACGATGGGAGTTGGTGTGTGTGTGTGTGTGTGTGTGTGACAGTTCAACTGTCTGTTTATCTTATTGTTGATATATGTATTGAATTGTGTGATTAATCGACCCGTTTAAATGTTTTAAAATCGTGGTGATCCATTCGGGGTGGTGAGCGATTATTGAGCGGTGTGATATGACGCGTATGAGATAGCCGGGATGAGTCATCACGTGGCGGTTAGAAGTCTTTCGTGTCGACGAAGTCTAGTAGCTTTGATAGTTTTAGCTGTAGACCGTGTGAGAACCTTGTAATTTCTTTTATTAGTTTTGGTTTGAACATGTAATCACTTAATCTATAATTAATTTAAAAGTACGTTTCTTTATTGTCTTATGATATTCAGTACCTCGGGCAACCGAGATGGTAGTATCCTTATACCTGAGTGGTCCTGGTAAGGCACTTGGAGTATGGGGGTGTTACAAACTCGACTGAGTAGATGACTGTACTCGACCGAGTAGACCATACTCGGCCGAGTATCAAGCTACGCAACCGAGTATCTGATTTGTGAAAATAATAATCGCTTCTGTTCTTAAATATTCAACCGAGTAAGAAGGCTACTCGACCGAGTAGTCCACACTCGGCCGAGTACACTTAACACTCGACCGAGTAGTCGACACTCGGCCGAGTATTCTCAATACTCGACCGAGTAGTACTGTAGCAGGACTTATACGGGTTATACAAAAACCCTATTTTCGTTCCTTTCTTTCTTAATTCCGCCTCCCATCTTCACATTCCCTTCTCTCTAAAAACTCCATATCCTTCCTTCCACAAGCTTTTGGGTAAAACTTTGGTGTTCTACTTGTTCTTGCTTGCCTCAAATCAGTTTAAGGTAAAATTTAAACTCAAATTTTCTCATTTGTTTCAAAGTTATGGTATATTATTATGCTATATTTCGATTTTCTTGGTAAAACAATTGAAATTTAGTCTTTAACTTGTTGATTCTTGGATTCAACTGTATATAGATCTTGTGTATGCCTTGATTGATTAATTTCATGGTTTAAAATTCAATTTCTGAATTCTAGGGTTACCAAAAACGAAACTCTCTTTGTTGTTGATGCTTATTCCTTAATTTGAAACAATTTAAAGCTTACAACCATATAAGTTGTAAGGTAATTGGTGATTTCTGATAGTTTGTCTTAAAAAGATCGTTCAAAAAAAATCGTATACAATTGAAAACAGTCCGTCTTTTGCACTAAGAATTTTTGTGTCAATCCCCTGTTAAAGATTGTTTTCTTGCAGTATGGTGAAAACCAGAGGCTTACCCAACAAAAGAACTCGTGCTAATGTCCAGCTTGAGACTGGTCAGTCAAGCAGTGGACCCGTAGTTCCGCCGGTGGAGGCACATCCATCGGTAATATTCTCTGATTTCAATCATCGTAAGGCTTTTGTGGCTCTTATGCGTCGTCCTTTTCTCCCCACCCGTTGTGTTAATCCTGGTATCCTTGAGACTTTAGGGATCAAAGAGGACATATTTCATATCTTTCAGATTTTGGGTATGGAGGGGTTGTATCATTTGAGAAAGAAATCCTACCCCCACTTGACCTTGGAGTTTTTGAGCTCTTTTGTCTATGATAAGAAGGGAAAGACTGTTTCTTTTCGTCTCATGAATGAAGATCATGAGCTTACCCTAGATGATTTTGATGACCACTTGGGTCTTGAGGCCGAGGGGGAGGGGTACCTTAGTGATGTGGCCAAGAACAGTGGTGCACCTCTCTACCTTCCATATTTGTCGGCGACACCGCCCCTAGTGCCGAGTGCCATCCGATTAATGATGTGCAAAGACGTTTCCCTTCGTATGTTCCTGAGGATGTTGACCTGTTTGTTGTACTCGAGAGATGACGTGAGCAAGCTCAATTCTCACGAAGTCATGCTCCTTATGTCTTACCTTAACCTACACCGTCAGAAACCATTCTACTACAGTGCTCCTGGTGTCGTGTGCTCTAGTCTTGAGCGCATGGCACGATCCGATCCGACACCGACACATAGCTTGCGGGGCCATAGTGACCCGCCTAGCTCGGCGCCTGACAGACTTTGAGGCCCCACCGCCTGAGGGGAGTGAGTATGTAGAGATTGTGCCTACCATGGACGCTCAGTACTGACGTCAGAACAGATGGTTGAGGAAGATGGATGATGGGTCTTATGCCTGGAGGGTGAGAGGAACTATGTGGATGGTACTTAGGACCCACCCATCTCCCCGTTGTTGATCATTTGGCCGAGTGGGAGACTTGTGCCATTCCGAGACCCGAGCCCAGATCCTACACCGATTGACCCACAGATTCTCTTGGACCTACCTGAGCCTGTCACCGTACCTGAGGGACAGCAGCAGTCACCTCCCCCACCTCGGGAGCGCCGTGGAGTGAGGCAGTCTAGGGCAGACCCGATTGTACCTGAGCCCTCTTACTCTACCCCTGACTCCTATCCTTACCACCCTTACCAGTATTCGCCCTACCCCATAGTGCATGATCCCAGGATGCAACCGCATGACCTGGCTGAGCGGATCTCCTCTACTTTGGTGCTCCGCAACCTGCATGAGATGACCCTTAACCAGGGCATAGGGACACAGCTAGCACAGCCTGTCTGGTGGAGGGGACCGGGAGTGGATACGGGAGTATTCCACAGCTATGGAGTTGACCCGAGTTATTGGAGACCTCCGGAGGAGACTGAGTTTGGCTACCTCGCGGGACCGTGGGGAGCCAACTCTGGCAGTCAGCTAGGAGGGGATTAATCAGCAGCAGCAGGCTTTCCAGGAGCGGGGAGTTCAGGTGCAGGTACCTCCGGCGCAGGTGATGATGATAACATGGAGGAGGGTCCTCGTTATTGATCTTATGTTGTTGGGTTGTTTGGTTTGATTTCTTTGATGTTAGATTTATTTCGTTTGTGTCGGAGTTAGTACTTCTATTTTGGTTGTTGCTTTCGGGATTTATTATCTACTGTTGGATGACTGTACTCGGCCATAAGGCCGTTAACTATTCTTTTAGTTACCGTGTGGAGACGAGTTAGATTTCGTTATGTTAGAGACTAGCTGTGTTTGATATTGCTGGGAAGAGTTTGATGCAGGATTGTCTGTGAATGCTCCAAGAGCTGTCGTCAAAACGCTCTCTGGTTGACATAACTCGACCGAGCATAGTTACTACTCGACCGAGTAGAACCTACTCGGCCGAGTATACAAATATACTCGACCGAGTAAAGCTTACTCGGCCGAGTAACGTCTCATACTCGATCGATTATTGCTGACACAGGGACCCCAAGGTATAATAGCGATGTGAATTGCATGAGTTATGTGAATAATTGTATGAAGGAGTTGGTTAGTGCCTTATTTTGCCAGTTTATACAATAAGTTGTTCCAAACATTGATTATGATTATGTCACAGGTACATGATTGTTGAGATAACCTATTAATGTATGAATGTTTCGTTATATATAATATTGGTTGGTATCCAGGAATTTAATTGTTCAGGGGAGGAATACCCGAGTCTTTAAAATGATGTATAAAGATAATACAATACCATACAGTGCTGTAACTGTCACCAGCCTTATACATGGATATGTTTGGTGACGGTTATAATCGCCCCAGCTAGTCACGAATTAAGCTGCTATTTTGGTGTTAACCCCATAATTTTATTTTTATACACTACTTAGTTGCTGAAAAAAAAAATTCTGTCTATACAAGTCGCAAGCGTATAATGTCATAAAGTAAGTTGTGCTATAAGAGTTTATGAGTAATGTCATGTGTGTTTTGGCTTTGGGCATGCGAAGTGGCTAGTGGTGAACTTCGGGGACGAAGTTCCTTTAAGAGGGGAAGAGTAATGTCGCGGAAATAAGTATTTATTTATGTGATATACGCATTTAATTATACCTATGATATTTGGAATCACAGGTATGTTAGGCATGTTAGCATTCGGAATTACATTTATGTTTCCTTAAAGCTGTATCCATGTTGTATTCAAGTAATATGAAGATTATACTGTGCACGGGTGTCTGAATTCAATTTATGTCTCAATTCAATTTATGTGATATTTGGTATAGGTGTACGGAATGTGGTGGTGGAGTACTGTTTTTGAGTATTGTTTTGCATTTGTGTATTGTTTTGCGCATTTGTGTATTGTTTTGCATTTGTATATTTGGTATAAGGTTTTGTATTTGTGTATTGTTTTGCATTTGTATATTTGGTATAAGCGTACGGAATGTGGTGGTTGAGTACTGTTTTGAGTATTGCTTCGCATTTGTGTATGGTTGACAGTCGTTGTGTCGCTTTTAGCAAAAGAGTGCATATGAATTCATTAATTTCCGTAAGTATATGTGAAAGTTGGTGATTAGTATTATTTGGAGGAGTAGCTGTGATAGGTGATTGTTGTTTGGGTAATGTGGTATGACGGTGATGTCAGATGGGTGTGAGTGGTGCGTTTTGGTGTAAGTGGTTAGTGTCACAGTGCGTAACCCTGAGGGGAGTGGCGTGCGGGCTGAACTTCGGGGACGAAGTTCTTTTTAAGGGGGGAAGACTGTAATACCCAGGATATTTAAGAACGCTGTTGACCGATCTTGTTGACCAGGCAGACCTTAGGGATGAATGGGTGAGAGATCAGGCTTGTAACATGAGTTTTATAGGATTGTTTACTCGACCTAGCTGAGGCTACTCGGCCGAGTATCACCCATACTCGACCGAGTAGAGCCTACTCGGTCGAGTACTCCCGTACTCGACCGAGTAGGGCTGCTGTCGACACGTTAATATAAACGCAAGTTCGCGAGATTCATTTCATTTCTCATTTCCTCGACAGTTTCTCTTTCTCTAACCCTAGCCTATCTTCCTCTCCTATCACCCCATATCTTCACACTCTAATGTATTTAGCCTAAACCTCCACCATGGGAAGGACGGGATTCGCTAGGGAAGGATGACGTGTTGGTGGTCATCTATGTCCTCGCCGATGTGTAATGTTAGGTAAGTCTTTGCCTTGTGTTCTTTTGAGTGATTCTTTGAGTATAGTTGTGTAATAGGAGATGGTTATCGTTGTTAGGATGCTTATTGGAGTCGTGCGTGGTTGTGTATGGAGGTCTTACATGCTTTACGAAGAGGTAGAGTTTCCCTACTCAGTTTACTGTTAATTGATTTAAGATTTGTGATTGTATTGTAATTGTGGTTATCTACTGATCATCGGAGTATGGGTGTTGTGGTGACGGTGGAGATGTGATTGTGTTGAGACGGTGGTGTTGTTGTGACAGCTATGAAGCTGTGGTACGGTGTTGTGTGTATTGGTTGTGGTGGAGTCACTTGCGGGAGTGGCCTCACACCCTAGTTCGCCCTTCGTGGAACCCGCCACGGAAGGGGATGTGCACATTAAGGGACAGGGATTGTTAGTCGCTCGTTGAAGAGCTGGACTAGGTGGGATGGGCTGCGGTCACCCACTGGCGGCGAGGATTTCCTGTTGCGATGGGTAATCTGGCTGGGCTACACCCTTTGGGGTGTAGTCGGATTCTGTGCAAGGTCGTGTGACGGGGATAGAGGATGATCAGCTGTTTACTTTGTTATCCTATCTTATATTTGATTAGTCAGTACTGATCCCGTGTTGTTTTGTGGTGTCTGCGGTGATCCATTCGGGGATGGTAAGCAGTTGGCTTAGCAGGTATTGTTGATTGTGGCTGCTAGGACTGGAGGGATCGAGTCATCACGCTACCAGTTATAGTTGTGGTGTCATGAGAGTTGTAGTTGTACCTTCATTATAAAGACTTTGTATTGAGTTGTATTGTATGAGACATATTAATAATATAAGATTGTTCTTTTATTGTCTAATTTGATCTACCTCCTCGGGGAACCGAGATGGTGACACCGTCATACACTGGGATGGTCCTTGGTAAGGCGTTCTGGTGTGCGGGGGTGTTACACTTGGTCTTTCTCTTTTGAAGTTTTGGTTTTCAGTAGTCTCATCTGTCTAACATCGGTGAATTTAGGCTGGTCGAAGAGACCGAAATTTATGGTGTTCTGGACTAATCTTTGAAACTTTGTACTATGCAAGAAAATCAAAATTTTACGTTCAAAATATATTATACGCATTAAGGCCCTGTTCTTTCTGGCTTTTTAGAGCTCAACTGAACTGAGTTGAACTGAATGAAGCTAAATCGAATCGAATCGAGTGAATTGAACTAAATGGAGCCGAGTCGAATCGAATCGAATGGAATGGGAAATGAACTAAACTGAATAGAGTTGAGCTGAACTAAGCTGATTGGAGCTAAATTGAACTGAAATAATATTATAATATTAATACAACAACAACAACAACAACAACAACAACAACAACAACAACAACAACAACAACAGCAACAGCAACAACAACAACAACAACAACAACAACAACAACAACAACAACAACAACAACAACAACAACAACAACAACAACAACAACAATAATATTATTATTATTATTAGAAGAAGAAGAAGAAGAAGAAGAAGAAGAAGAAGATTAGAAATAATAATTGGCCCTGCGTGAGAAGCATCCTGTCGCCCCGCCTCCTACATTGCCTCCTCTGTCTGGGGATCATCATCCTCTGGTTGCCCCTTCCGCGGTGGTCTTGGATATGATTCGGAGCTTCCCTCGTGGTACTTCTTGTGGGAGGGATGGTTTTCGTGCTCAACACCTTATGGATTTGTTTTGAGTGGCGCGCTTTGTGGCTATCTCCGATGATTTGATCACTTCTATTGCTAGGGTGGTTAATCTTTTTCTTGAGGGTCGGTGCCCTCTTCCTCTGGGTGAGTACATTGCCAGCGCTCTTCTCACACCACTCGTTAAACCGGGTGGTGGAGTTCGTCCTATTGCTGTCGGTACGGTCTGGAGACGGCTTGTCTCTAAGGTTGGTGCTTCTATGGTTGGCCCGTCTTTATCTTCTTATTTTGATGGGCTTGATTCGGGGTGGGTGTGTCCGGTGGAGGAGAGGCTATCTTGCATGCCTTGAATCGGCTCATTGAGGCTCGGGGGAACAGGTGGGGCTTTCCATGTTTTGGTTGATTTCGAATGCGTTCAACCTTGTTGACCGTTCGACCATGCTTCGGGAGGTCCGACGTCGGTGCCGGCTCTTTCCCGTTGGGTGGAGTTTTGTTATTCCAGCCCGGCCCGCCTTTTTATGGTGAGCACCGCTTGTGGTCTTGTCGGGGTGTTCAGCGGGGTGATCCGTTGGGGCCTTTGCTTTTCGCGTTGGTTTTGCATCCCTTGGTTTGCAAGATCCGGAACACTTTTGACCTCACTTTGCAGGCATGGTACTTAGATGATGGCACCATTGTGGGAGATACTTTGGAGGTGGGGAAGGTGTTGGACTTGATTAGGTTGGATGGCCCTCGTTTTGGTTTACACCTAAATGTCTCCAAGACGGAGGTCTTTTGGCTGTTGAGGATCCACGGAGCCGGCTTCCGGGGTTTTCCCCACTTCTATTTCTCGGCCATTGCGCGGTGTTACAGTTTTGGGAGGACCTGTCAGTACTTGTCCTGGTTTTAGCAGTGAGATTGTGGCGACGAGAGTAACTAAGACCATTGAGCTGATGGACTTGGTTGCGAGGATTGAGGACCCGCAGTGTGAGTTGCTTCTTCTTCGAGCTTGTACTGGTATATCTAAGCTTTACTTCTCTCTTCGTACTTGCTCCCCTAGTGTTTTTGGGTCTGTCCATCTTCCTTTTGATGCCGCTCTGCGTTCTAGCTTGGAACGTATTGTCACCGCGTCAGGGCCGGGTTTTGGGGATTGGCAGTGGCGCCTTGCTACATTCCCTTTTCATCTGGGTGGCCTTGGTGTTTAT
The DNA here is from genome assembly GCF_048544455.1 of Silene latifolia. Classification (NCBI taxonomy): domain Eukaryota; kingdom Viridiplantae; phylum Streptophyta; class Magnoliopsida; order Caryophyllales; family Caryophyllaceae; genus Silene; species Silene latifolia. The sequence goes on from NC_133536.1 coordinate 58,209,371, forward strand.
GCGGCCGGAGATGTTTTGTTCTATGCTTTTATTGCGTCCGCTTGCGATCTTTGGTTTGCGAGGCTAAGCTCCTCGGCCTTTCTCGTGTTGTAGCTGCTGGCCCTGCTTTTGATGATGCCGCACGGTGTTTTCGCAACTACGAGGTTTACGATATATTAGGTCGCCCTAGTGAAATTCGCCCCCAAACTTATGAAGAAATTGGCGGACATTTATTTCACGAAGGTTCTTCTTTGCCTCAGTCATTTTTTTCTTTGACACCTCGCCAGATCGCTCTATGGCGTCTCGGCAGGTTCTCACTCCTCCGATTGGTTGCGTGCGGTTCCTATCTCGGGGTTGGGGCAGACTATGAACGGGAGGACTTACCGTAGTGTCTTTGGGGTATCGTCAGGTGTTCCGTTATTCTCGGTATCTAGGCCCCGTCCGCTTGCTCTCGGGTTTTTCTTTGGGGATGTTTTTGGGGACCACGCTGTTTCTTGTCGGCTCGTGGGCGTTAAACATCGGCATAACCTTGTCGGGACACTCTCTTCGACATCCGCTATAGATCCGGTATTTTGCGGGGAAGGAGGTTGATATCGGTTTGGTTGATGGGCATGGTGGCTCTCTTCGTCCTGCGGATTTATTGCTTTATTCTTGGGACAGGGGGCGTGATGTGTGCGTCGACCTGACGGGTTCTTCACCTTTGACTCAGACTGGGTTGGCAGATTTTGTGCCGGGCCGGGTTGTCGCTGATGCTGCTCAGCGAAAGTGTGCTAAGTATGGGGATTTGTGCGCGGTAGCGGGTTATGGTTTCCTACCTTTCTCTTTCTCTTCACTCGGGGAGTTGAGTTCGGATCTTTGTTGCCTTGCTCAAGCGGATCCGAAATTCTCGGTATCTCGGGATCTTTGGGGCTCGGGTAGCCACTTACATTTTTACTCGTATTAGCTTTACTATTGCTAAGGGTGTGGGAGCCCAGATTGTCTCTCGGCTCCCCACCAATTTCATGTAAACATTTTGTTTTTATTATAATGAAAGCTGCGCGCATTTTATAATAAAAAAAAAAAAAAAATAATAATAATAATAATAATAATAGTATTATACTAATTTGAATGATTAACTAGGTAGCCACCATGAACCACGGTTTACTATCAATCTAATTAGGTGAAATAATGGAGCACCAATTTGCTAGATTGATGTTCAAAGTCTAGCCGTTTATCATCCTAATTTGACCGATTAGGTAGCCATCACGAAGCACCAACAATCCTAATTTAATTAATTAGATAAATAAAAATTGACAAACCCTAATTTTATCTTTAAAAAATAAATAAAATTTGATTGATTAAGTAAAACTCAACAAATAATATTAACAATTGATAATAATAATAATAATAATAATAATAATAATAATAATAATAATAATAATAATAATAATAATAAATATATAATATTAATAAAAACTATTAAGTTTAAGATTCGCAAAATTGAAATTGGCTGAATTTAGTAGTGTGGGAAATAAATCTGTATACTTCCCTTAAACTAGAAGGATTATAACGATTTAATAAAGATGATCTAATGTCATAAAATAAAATACATAAACATAAGTAAAAAGATTTAGAATTAACCTTCGGTCCTAGCAAATATGGCCTAAGAACAATATCAAAATTGATATTCGCCTATTAGTTGCACCCAAGACGATCTGAGATATGCCCTTTGATTATGCTAGAAATCAATCTAAAATTTTCTGTAAAATTTAATTGTCTTTGTATTGTTGTGATGAGAAAGAGGAGGCTAGGTCAAGAAAAAGCATTAGGGTAGAAATAATTCTCTACCTTTCTTTTTATACAGACCGGAACTTGGAGAACCCATGACCTCATGGCTTGTGTACCCTCACTATTACCACTATGACACATTCAACTTGTTGATATTAAACACAACTGATTATATTTAACTACGAATTAACAGATTAATTCGTCCAAACTAACCTTATATATATTTAATTTAAATATAACTTATTATATTTAATTTACGAATTGACAGTTAATTCGTCTCAACTTAATATTATTTAATTTTATTAAATAATTATCTCATCAACAAATTGACTAACTTTTTAGTCATTTTGGGCATCAATGTAATTATATTTCTATAACCACATTTCTCAAACACGTCCTATAGGTGTGACATTTAGGGACCGGTTGATCACCGCCATCTGTATGATAATAACGTCAAACTTTCTAGCAAGCCAACCGTTATTAGGTAAACGTTAATCAACTGATTAAATATACGAAGTATACCCTTGTGAACCTGTAAGAGATTTACAAATGTTATCACACTAATTTGTGGAGGACACAAGCTCCAACAAACTCCCACTTATCCTCACAAGTGTATGTGCGATAACCGATTCTCATATCCTTTAAAATTTCTCCCACTCAATGTAAAACAATTTGCAAATCCGAATTCACAAAGGTCGTATTTTACAAGCGATCATTATCAAGAGTGGTTTCCCCGACTAGAGAGTAACTTAACTGATAAACGAATCATAATTCGAGCATGGCCATGCATTTCAGTTACAACTCCTCGAGTGGCCCTGAGAAATAACTATACCTGATAAGGGTTGGATATTTTCCTCAACTCGAATCCTGCAGACGTAAGCACAGTATGAAATGACCCAGAAAAAATCTACTTAGCCCCAGTTACGGCAGACCGTGAGAAAGAAACCAAAGTCACCCAAAAACTGCCTTAATCTCAAGAGACAGTTGATAGTCAAAAGAATCGACTCTAGGAACACAATGGATGTCCTATCCACGACCTGGCACCGAATGTTTTTAAACATTTAGGACTCCATTACGTTGTCACAAAAAGTTGTCCTACGAGGTATCGTCATAATCTCGTATCTGTGATCGATTAGTCAACCGTTTAACTTATGGCTCGTTGAACCCACCATCAATCGACTGCACAATATAATAGCCGGAGTTATCAGCTCACATTGGCGATTACGGACCAAAACAAATATAATGTAATTCAGTTCACTTTGGGGCGTTCAATGTTGTCAGTACAATCCACATGAAAAACAAAATATTATATATAAAACGATGAAGTTATAAGTAGTATATGAAAAAGATAATGTATCAAATCCATAATCAAGTACTACAACTTAGGAACACGTTTAATTCCCATGGAAATGACGTGCCCTACATGCTTATCATAATTCAACGATTCAGTAGTAGAATCTGCTACAACACACTAAGAGTGAAGACGAACCGGACTGAGATCCGTTTGGAAGCTAGCATCTGCGTAACCGGTTGCGCATAGCTTAGTATCTCCTCCATAAGTCAATACCCAATCCTTAGTCCTCCGTAGGTACCTGGATTCTTTTGGTACCGACTCGTCATACTCAATGCATATGCCACGTCTGGACGTGTGCATATCATGGCATACATGATTGATCCTATAGCTGATGCATAAGGAACACGATTCATGCGTTCAACCCCTTCAGGCGTCGTGGGTGACTGAGACTTGCTCAACTGCATCCCACATGTCATTGGAAGGTTCCCCTTCTTGGAGTTGGTCATGCTGAACCTCTCAAGAACCTTATCCAAATAAGACTAATGACTAAGTGATAACGTCCGTCGTGATCTATCTCGGTAGATACGGACTCCCAAAATGCGATGTGCCTCACCCAGATCTTTCATCTGGAAATGGTTCTTTAACCATTCTTTAACCGAAGATAGGAGAGGAATGTCATTCCCAATCAAGAGTATGTCATCGACATACAATATTAAGAATACAATCTTGCTCCCACTCGACTTGATATATAAGCATGGTTCCTCGACCGATCGAGTGAAGCCATACTCTTTTATCACTTGGTCGAAACGATGATTCCAACTCCGAGAAGCTTGCTTAAGTCCATAAATGGAACGCTTAAGCTTGCATACTTTCTTAGGATGTTAAGGATCTATGAAACCTTCGGGTTGTACCATGTACAACTCTTCCTCCAAATAACCGTTTAAGAAGGCGGTTTTCACATCCATTTGCCAAATCTCATAATCATGAAATGCGGCAATCGCTAAGATTATCCGAATGGAACGTAGCATGACTACAGGTGCAAAAATCTCATCATAATGCAATCCTTGCACTTGAGTGAAACCTTTTGCCACAAGTCGTGCCTTAAAGATATCTGGTTGCGCGTCTACAGAATGCTTTATTTTGTAAAGCCATTTGCACTGTAGAGGTTTTACCTGGTGAGGTAAATCAACTAGATCCCATACGTTATTCTCATATATGGAGTCCATCTCGGATTGCATGACTTCAAGCCATATCTTTGAGTCGGAACAGGTCATAACACCTGATACCCGTCGTTGTGAGTACCAAAGATAAAATTTATAATCTCCTATTAAGACTAACCTAGGGTAGTGGTAACAGGGTCGAACCACAAGGAGGCAGTTGTAAACTTTAGTTGATTTATGTTCAGTCTGAGGTAACTATTATGGGGGTTGATTTCAATTGGTCTAAGACTAAGAGCAAACAAAGATAATAAACTAAAAATACGATTTAAACAGATAAAAGAAGGGTACTACGATGGTCGGGTCATTATAGCTTCGGCGGCAGCAAACTAAGTCGGTCTGAATCAAACACAGGTAAGGCGGGAAATAAAGAGGTCCTCTCGGTCCACTCTTAACAAATAGCATCTCTCGATCTCGCTATAGGTCCCTAATGTCACTAATACTAACTTTCGTCCTGAAAAGTGACTAACGGTCTAAACTATACCTATCTTTCGATCTCAGCACAGTTTAGTCGATTTAATTGATGGTCAAATAACTTTCCCTACCTTTCGATCTAATGGGTCAGTCACGAAATGGGTATCTAACTGGTCGCATGCATTCGATTTGTTAAATATGAGATTAAATTCAATTAAAACGAATATGAACCCTACGAGGTCAGTCGATCGACTGAAAAGGTCGGTCGATCGACCAACACGTGAGACAGTCCTCCCTAATCTAAAGCCGCCTATGCCATAAATCGCCTACATCCTAGCACTTAAGAATTAGCTACTCATGATGCAAGTAATAACAACAATAAAACTAATAACAATTACTGAATTCATACTTAAAGTAAATAACAACGATGATAATACGATAATTGGCTTTCGGGACACTAGCTATCAATTCTATACTAATAATGAAAGTAAAACAATAAATTGAAATTAGGGCAGAATGAATACCGAGATTTAAGAGGAAAGATTAAGAGCAAAGGCAGAAATCCAATGCTAAAGATCGATATCCCAAACCCTAGTTACTCGAAATAAACTAAAGCTGAAAGCACTGTATTGTGATAAGAACTTGGATAAAAACTTGATATCTAAACTGATGGTTTTATGTTACGTTATATAGCAATCAACGCAACATCTTATTTCCTAAACCTAAACTTCACGGGCTTCAAGATTCACGGTCTTTCAATTCACGTCTGGAATAGAAATCGGTCGATCGATCGATAATCTTTGGTCGATCGATCGCTCCTCAAAGCAAACAAGTAGCTTCTGGAACCCGAGCATTGGTCGATCGACTGAAAATGCCGGTCGATCGACCGGATGAGCTGCTACTTGACTTCTTTATTCTCGTGGATTCGTCTTTTGGGCCTTGAATTGCGCACCAAGCTCGTTCCTTAAGTGATTCCTTTACGTCATTTGCAATGCAGATTACTCGGGGACGGATTTGGCTTGATTTCCCGTTGAATTCTTCACATTTCTGCAATAATGTACAAAATACGGAAGTAGACGGAAATAGGGAGAAATGTAGCATAAACTACAAGAATGAGCTCTGAAATGCGTGTAAAATGAGATGTAAAACATCATATAAAAGACACGCATCAAACTTCCCCAAACCAAACCCTTGCTTGTCCCCAAGCAAGAACTAGACTCGATCTAATGACCTAATGGAACGAGTTCAATCTCGAGCGAAATGCAAACCGTTAAGCCTAAACCGATTTAATGCACAACCAACAATCAATTAGCAATGTGAATCATGCAAACGAGTTATGTAGTCGTTAAAAACTCGCTGAATCAATCAATTGTAGAGACTTATCAAATTGGACTCTCGCGGGTCGCTCAAATCACTCAATAAGCACAGGTGATATATATGTAAGATAGAGAGAAGTAGTTTTGTAGTGACTCTCACCTAACTACGACCTATGAAAACATGCCAGCAATAAAATATGAAAATGACCTCTACGACCGTACATACGCATTCCAACCGAACAGATGACCAATGACACATGCCGAGGTATATATGGGATATGTGAGGTATGGGTAAGAAGAGGCAAAACATTTTATGGTAAAGTGGAGGTACAGGTGATCAAGCTAGTACCAAAACGGAACCAAAGGACAACATCCAACTTCTTTCTCATAAACAAATGAAACGGTGCTATAGCAAGCACAAAACTCACAATCTCCAAACTATCAAATCAATAAGAACTCCCCATAGGATATAAATGAAACATGGGAGCAAAAATCGCCAAAAGATAAGGATTAAATTATGCGAATTAATCTCTTTCCTCGAATCTCAGTCGATCGACCATGATTTGCAGTCGATCGACCCATTTGAACAGTACAGAACCTCTCTTTTTCATTTCTTTTCTTTTTCGAATCTTTTTTCATTCATTTTTTTTCTTTTGTTTCTTTCTTTCCTTCTTTTCATCTTCCCAACAACCTCTCAACAGAGCATATGCTACCAAAAACGGATAACAATCCCAAGAACACAGACTAATAGCTTGACAAGGGACAGGCTAAATGTAGGATGTAGTAATGGGACAAAAAGGGGTATTTTTGGCAGTGTGAAGCTTATGGGTAAAATGAGAAAAGGAAACCTCTACCACATGTGTCAACAAACCACAGACCGAATGCATACAGGTATTAAGTAGATCAAGTTCATATTTATGCAAATTAAGGAAACATGTATCATAAGGAGTACTACTCACATTCCTAGATAAACTGGTCATGAATGTCACCAGTTATAGGCTCTAATTCTCAGAAATATGATGTAGCTTGCCAGTTTTCAAAGTCAAGTCTCAAGTCCAGCAAATAATTTAACGAAAACTCGTAGATATGCATTTACGATTCTACTAATAACATGTTAATCAGCAAGGCTCAGGCAAAATAGGTGCAAATGCAATGTCATCATGGAAATACTACCGTTCCGACTCGACCTATATGCTAAAATAAACGTGAAAATTTTCAATTTTTTTGAATTTTGTATAAATGGATGAAATGGAATAAAACAATGCAAAACAGAATTAAACGTGAATGCAAGCAAATGATATGCGACGCAAAACCCTTCCCCAAACCAAATCGCACAATGTCCCCATTGTGCAAAATCATATAATAAAGAAAAGAGAAATGGGAATTTGCGAGAAAAGAAATAAAAAATAATGACATGAAGTAAAGAAATCAGGAACTCGCAAGACTTTAAGCGCAGCAAAGGAAACCTCCCCAAACCAGCGTGAGCTAGGAGGTTTCAGTAGCCAGCAGTGCTACCAATAAGGACCTAAAAAGACAATTAAAAACCACTCATAAGACTGAGAAAACAATTTTGAAGCGTAAAAATTGTGCACAAATGAGATAATAGAAGAAATAGATAATCGACGGAAAATAAAGTGGAGTAGAAGACTCCCTTAGGTCCGCATATCGACCAAACACAGCAGGGGAGAGGTCGTGAACGAATATAGCAGCGGCAGTGGTCGATCAACTAAGGAGATCAGTCGATCGACCATGTGGGTGTGAACAGTAGCTCTCAGTAAACTCAGATTCAGTCGATCGACTAATGGTGCCGGCGATCAACTTAAAACATGCAGGCGTCCTATTTCTTCGTAATTGCTCAATGATTTGAGCTAACATGCTCTAAATACCTGCAAATGCACAATAGTACGCGCCCAAAATTGCGCAAAACCCAGAACGAAGTCTAAAGTACTTAAAAATCCTAAGCAAAATAAAATAAAAGCGAAGTTTTCGTGCACACAAAAAGCAAGAAAATTGTCTTAACAAAGCAAATAAAGAGAAGTTCGCAACGAGCTTGATCAACTAATAGTTGATCAAGAAGGACCACGGTATGGCCCACTTCGTCGGCTTTTGGCTACTAGAGGTAGCCTCAATGGTGCTCATCTTATCAGTTGCACCCTTCTTAGCATCGACGGTCGGAGAGCTCAATGGATCAACTTCGTCATCTTCCCAATCAAGGACTCCCTCGGAATCGTCGGAATCCAGATCAGCCCATCTCACCTTGGCTGGCTCATCTTCCACTTTCTCATCAGTCCCATAGCTTAGGCATCCAAGACCTCCTCTTTGAATGATAGGCTTTGTCGCAGCTGGAGCATCCAACGACTCTTCCTTCCCCAAACCAGCTCATGCATTATCTAAAATAACAGATTCTTCCTCCTTCTTGCTCCCAATCCGGGGCGGAGGGGTTAACACAGCAGTAGTAATAGGGACAGTCGATTCAGGAAGCACAAAGTACGATCTCTTTTCAGAGACCGTATTACAAGTAACAGGCCACATGGCGTCCTTCTTTTTAGCAGGTTGGGCAAAAATGACAGAATGTTTCCCAACTTTGAAGGTCAAGGTTCCTAAACCGACGTCAATAACTGCACCAGCAGTGTGCAGAAACGGCCTACCTAAGATGATCGGTATATGGTCATCCTCAGGCATGTCAAGGACAACAAAGTCAACAGGGAAGAAAAACTTCCCTATCTGGACGGGTATGTCCTCTAGGACTTCTATAGGCTCAACCGCAGATCGGTCAGCCATCTGAACTGTCATCTCAATTATTGCAAACCTGGTCAACTTAAGCTTCCTAGCTAGACTCAAGGGCATGACACTTATGCTAGCTCCTAAGTCACATAATGCCTTTTCGATAGAAAAGGTACCTATCAAGGAATCGAAAAACCGCCCGAGTCTTCTAACTTATGGGGCGCAGTGTGAGACAAGTAGGAGCAAGACTCTTTAGTTAACGCAACAGTGTGAACATGTTCAAGCGATTTTTTCTTTGACAACAACTGTTTCATAAATTTAGTATATGCTGGCACTTGGTTAACTAACTCAAGGAAGGGTACCTGAACATTTAAGCTACGAATAACTTTCTCAAATTTACTAAAAGATACCTGTTCCTTCGTCGGCACGAGTCTCTCCGGATATGGGGCTGTAAGGAGTACCTTAGCCCTCTCCTCTAAATCGCGTGTGCCGGTATCCTTGGACTTAGGCTGAAAGTCCGTTACCTTCTCTTTGTTGAAGCTAGACCCCTCCTCGGACCGTCTCAAATGAGAACCATTGACCGTCATTGGATCGAACTTGAGTGGGATTGACCTATCGACCCTCGGGTCCGCCCCAAAATTTTCGGGACGGTGGTTCCCGAAACAAGTGGTCTCGTAGATTATTTGGCATCAAGGGACGAAATTCTTCAAGATCGCAGCCGATCTCGTCGATCGACCACTCTCCTCGGTCGATCGACCGAGATGTCTGATTCGTAAGCTCTGTAACCCGTGTTTCATCGATCGACTAGGTATGTCAGTCGATCGACTGAAATACCTGGCAGACGTCTTTTTCTTTGATTTGTTCGTTGAAGCTTTCTCTTGACTTGTTTCCGGCTCATCTTTTCCAACAGCATCCTCAACCATGGTAGGACCATCAAGGGTGGACCCGCTCCTCAAAGTGATGGCATTTAGGGTCTCCTTTTGTTCGGGTTGAGTGGGTAAGTGTCCGGGGGCTCGAGTGTTATTTTTACTAGCCAGTTGAGCAATTTGGCTCTCTAGTAGCTTCATCCCGGCCTCTCTTTCTTGGGACTCCTTTAGCAACATATTCTTGAGCTCGGAAAATTCAGAATTCTGTGATTGTTTCTTCTTTGCGGCACATAGGGAGGTTTCGATATTCTTTGTTGCTTTTGATGAGGAGGCACATAGGGTTCTTCTTCTTTGCGGCGGATGTTGGGTTGGATTTTGGACATTTCGGCTCCTCCAACTCAAGTTTGGGTGGCTTGGCTCGTAGTAGGTGTTTGTCTGCCTATAGTGTTGAAAAAAGACAAGATTCAAAGGGATTAGGGCAGTTCTTCGAGACATGGCCCTCAACTTCACACCTTTCACAGACGAAGGGACCGTCTGACACAGCATTGACTTGGTATATCCCACCTTTAGAAGCTCTTCCTAGCTCATACTTGTCAAATCTCGCGGTGAGAGCCTCAAGTGCAGCAACAGAGGAAGATTCAGCAGCTCTCCTCTGGTTCCCTCTCGAATTCCCATACTCGGCCTTGTGGGTAGCTAGATCGTCAATGATCTTCCACCCCTTCGTTGCTCCCAAATTGTCAGCAAATCGGCCATTAGCTGCAGCATCCAAAATGGCCCTCTGATCATCGTACAACCCATTGTAGAAATGATTGCACAAACTCCACTTTTCGAACCCATGGTGCGGTATAGTTCGCACCAACTTCTTAAATCGGACCCATGCCTCGTAGAAGTTCTCATCTGGCCCTTGTTTAAAGCCCGTGATTTGAGCTCTAATAGCAATTGTCCTTGAGGCAGAAAAGTACTTCTTGTAGAATGCTAATGCCAGTGTATTCCAATCAGTGATCCCTAGAGCGGTCCGGTCCAAGTCTCTATACCACTCCCTTGCAGCATCACGAAGGGAGAAGATGAACATGGTCTCCTTGATTTGATCCTGGGTCACGCCAGCTGGTGGGGGAATGGAGCAGCAGTAGTCAATAAAGGTCTCCATGTGCTTAGCTGCATCTTCATTTGCAGCTCCCCCAAACTGGTTTCTCTCAACCATAGTGATGTAGGCAGGCTTTGGTTCGAACTTTTTGGCATCTCCCGGTAATTCGAACCCCTTATATAAGTTATCGGCTGTCGGCTCAGAAAAACTAGCTATACTTGCTTCCTCGGCCATGACTGGAATTTCCGGAGAAGTAACTGTCTCGGCTGAAGAAGTGGAAACGGGTGAAGACTGTGGGTCTTCTTCGAACAAATCGTTCTCGTAATAGCTTGACAGAGTACTCAGCTCTTCCTCTGTCGGTAATACTCTTTGTGTTCGCCTCAACTCGCGCAAGGATCTCTCAAGCTCAGGGTTCAACGGTACTAATTCTCCACCCTGTGACCTGCGCATAAGATGAAACTACAAAAAGAATATAAGAAAGTTTAAGGAACAGATGTCCCTTAAACTAAGAAAGACTAAAAATAAAAACAACTAAAATTAGGACTATTGCCTCCCCGGCAACGGCGCCAAAATTTGATACCCGTCGTTGTGAGTACCAAAGATAAAATTTATAATCTCCTATTAAGACTAACCTAGGCTAGTGGTAACAGGGTCGAACCACAAGGAGGCGTTGTAAACTTTAGTTGATTTATGTTCGGCCCGAGGTAACTATTATGGGGGTTGATTTGAATTGGTCTAAGACTAAGAGCAAACAAAGATAATAAACTAAAAATACGATTTAAATAGATAAAAGAAGGGTACTAGGATGGTCGGGTCATTATAGCTTCGGCGGCAGCAAACTAAGTCGGTCTGAATCAAACACAGGTAAGGCGGGAAATAAAGAGGTCCTCTCGGTCCACTCTTAACAAATAGCATCTCTCGATCTCGCTATAGGTCCCTAATGTCACTAATACTAACTTTCGTCCTGAAAAGTGACTAACGGTCTAAACTATACCTATCTTTCGATCTCAGCACAGTTTAGTCGATTTAATTGATGGTCAAATAACTTTCCCTATCTTTCGATCTAATGGGTCATCCACGAAATGGGTATCTAATCGGTCGCATGCATTCGATTTGTTAAAACGAGATTAAATTCAATTAAAACGAATATGAACCCTACGAGGTCAGTCGATCGACTGAAAAGGTCGGTCGATCGACCAACACGCGAGACAGTCCTCCCTAATCTAAAGCCGCCTATGCCATAAATCGCCTACATCCTAGCACTTAAGAATTAGCTACTCATGATGCAAGTAATAACAACAATAAAACTAATAACAATTACTGAATTCATACTTAAAGTAAATAACAACGATGATAATACGATAATTGGCTTTCGGGACACTAGCTATCAATTCTATACTAATAATGAAAGTAAAACAATAAATTGAAATTAGGGCAGAATGAATACCGAGATTTAAGAGGAAAGATTAAGAGCAAAGGCAGAAATCCAATGCTAAAGATCGATATCCCAAACCCTAGTTACTCGAAATAAACTAAAACTGAAAGCACTTTGTATTGTGATAAGAACTTGGATAAAAACTTGATATCTAAATCGATGGTTTTATGTTACGTTATATAGCAATCAACGCAACATCTTATTTCCTAAACCTAAACTTCACGGGCTTCAAGATTCACGGTCTTTCAATTCACGTCTGGAATAGAAATCTGGTCGATCGATCGATAATCTTGGTCGATCGATCGCTCCTCAAAGAAACAAAAGAGCTTCGGAACCCGAGCATTGGTCGATCGGTGAAAAAAATGCGGTCGATCGACCGGATGAGCTGCTACTTGACTTCTTTATTCTCGTGGATTCGTCTTTTGGGCCTTGAATTGCGCACCAAGCTCGTTCCTTAAGTGATTCTTTTACGTCATTTGCAATGCAGATTACTCGGGGACGGATTTGGCTTGATTTCCCGTTGAATTCTTCACATTTCTGCAATAATGTACAAAATACGGAAGTAGACGGAAATAGGGAGAAATGTAGCATAAACTACAAGAATGAGCTCTGAAATGCGTGTAAAATGGGATGTAAAACATCATATAAAAGACACGCATCAACACCTTTATAGGTTGCGGGTTCATTAATTTCTAGAAGTAAAACGTCATTCTCCTCGACCATACCAATGTATCTGTCCGGAGGATGAGAGACTCTACCCGACCTCCTAGGTTCCTCAGGAATATTAACCGTATCATCAGTTGGAGGTACAGCTTCCTCCATCTGTTCCTCGGTCGTTGGTTCTGGAATCTCCGACAGCTCGAAGGTTCTATTACTCGTCTTGTTCTCGAGAAATTCTTTCTCTAAGAACGTCGCACTAGCTGCAACAAAAACTCGATGTTCGGTAGGCGAATAGAAGTAATGACCAAATGTTCCTTTTGGATAACTTATAAAGTATGTCTTGACCGATCGCGGGCCGAGCTTATCCTCGTGTCTCCACTTGACATAAGCCTCGCAGCCCCAAACCCGAATAAAGGACAAGTTAGGTACTGTTCCCTTCCATATTTCATATGGAGTCTTGTCGCTTGACTTTAGACGGACTTCGGTTAAGTATAAGAGCGGCCGACAAAGAGCATAACCCCATAATGATTCGGCACTCTTGTGTGACTCATCATGGATCAAACCATATCAAGTAAGGTTCGATTTCTCCGTTCGGACACACCATTTAATTGAGGTGTTCCAGGTGGAGTTAATTGTAGAGCGATTCCACGATCTTTCGGTGTTGATCAAACTCATTTGAAAGATATTCGCCACCCCGATCTGAACGAAGTGCTTTAATCTTTCTACCCAGTTGGTTCTGTACCCTATTCTGGTATTCCTTGAATTTCTCAAAGGACTCACTTTTATGCTTCATTAAGTAGACGTATCCGTATCTACTCAAATCGTCCGTGAAAGTGATAAAATATCTATAGCCATCTCTAGCGGTAATTGACATAGGTCCACATACGTCCGTATGTATGAGTCCTAATAGGTCACTAGCGCACATTCCAACACCTTTGAAGGAAATTCGAGTCATCTTGCCAATAAGACATGATTTACACGTGCCATATGCAGAAAATCCGAATGAGGGAATAGTCCCATTATCGACGAGTTTCTTTACGCGTTTCTTATTTATGTGTCCCATTCGACAATGCCATAGATAGGTTTGATCTTTGTCATCAACCTTTAATTTCTTATTATTCATGTGTAATACTTCCGTGGTTTGATCTAAGATATAAATTCCATTCATGGAAACTGCTTTGCCATAAATCATTTCATTAAAAGAGAAAATACAACTATTATCCTTTATTGAAAATGTAAAACCGTCTTTGGCAAGTACCGAAACAGAAATAATGTTCTTAGATAAACTGGGTACATAGTAACAGTTATTTAAAGATAACTCAAAACCACTAGGGAGTTGGATTACATATGTTCCCTTCGAGGCAGCAGCTACTCGTGCTCCATTCCCGACTCGCAGGTCCACATCACCTTTTTCGAGAGGTATGATGTTCTATAGGTCCTGCAAATGATTACACAGATGAGAACCACAACCAGTATCTAGTACCCAAGTTCCGAAACTTGCATGGTTAATCTCAATCATATGAATATAAGATGACATACCAACAGGAACGACGCGGCCTGCCTTAATGTCCTCACGGTAGACGGGACAGTTCCTCCTCCAATGTCCAGTCTTGTGACAATGGTGGCACTCTATGTCACCGCCCTTGCTCTTTGTCTTGCCCTGTGAGCCACTAGTCTCACCAGGCGCACTCTTACCGTTTCCTGGCTTCTTAAACTTTGGCTTACCTACAGCTAGGTCGCCATGAGCCTTGCCCTTACCTTTACTCTTGTTGTGAATCGTGAGAACATCCTGCTTCATGCTCCCACTCAATTTCATATCCTTCTCGGTCTGTACGAGAAGGGAGTGTAGCTCATGAGGACTCTTTTTCAAGTCATTCATGTAGTAGTTCGCCCTGAAAAGGGCAAAACCATCGTGAAGAGAATGAAGCATTCGGTCAATGACAATGCTCTCACTGATTCTACAATTCAGTGACTCCAGTTTCTCGACATTCTCAATCATGTGAAGAATGTGTGGGCTAACCGGTTGGCCCATCTGGAGTTTCGCATCAAAGAAGCGACAGGTATGCTCATATGTAACGATTCTCGGTGCCTTTGAGAACTCGTTAGTGAGCGTGGTGAAAATCTTGTTTGCACCTTGGGCAATGAAGCGTCTCTGCAAATTGGTTTCCATTGCAAAGATGAGTACGTTCTTTATCGCACCCGCTTCCATAACAAAGTCACTATAAGCGAATGACTCGTCGGCTCCTGCATTTGGGCCTGGGTTGACCGTATTGGCTCAGTTAAATACCTGAGCTTACCGTCAGCAGTGGCAGCATTCCGTAGTGTCGCCTCCCAGTCCGCAAAATTGGACCCATCATTCTTCAGTCGAGTGGACTGATTCATTTGGTCCATGAACATTTTTAGCCAGGACGAACGATCTAGTGTGGCACTAGGCATTGGGATTGCGTTATTTCCAGCCATTCGTTGTAACAGTATTATCGATAATAAACGTGTTCTACACTGCGAAAGAAGAATAAAATAATAAGCATGTGCATCGTTTTTTTTTTAAGTCTAATGAACTAATGTCATAACGCGAAGACTCAAAAACATTTATACAATTGACCTACCTCAAGAATTATATAAATGACCCCAAGACTCAATTCTCTGTAAATTGATAAGCTAACCTTTTAGCTAATTCTACCGTTAGAATTCTTGGTCGATAAATTTCTGTAAATTCTATCTATAGTCCATCATAATCACGAGAAACTCTTCGGACTATGATGTTGAGGTAAACTAAGTCAACACAACTACTTAGCCAACGTAGAAGGGGTCATATTAGGCCTACCGACGAAGAAGGGATTCATAGATGTTTGCCCTTATAAAGACTAATCTCAATTTCCGTTTTAGAGGAAGATCCCATCAACTTTATTTTAATTCATTTTAAGTGAACTAATAATCTAGCATGCGATAATGATTAAACTAAGGTGATGGCTTAAAGACTGTGACATCTGCATGTCCATGAAAACTAACATACAACCTATATGAGTCAATTTTCATGCATTTTAGTAGTAGGTGGTTTGGTTTTAGGCGGAATATGATGCAATTACTAGCATGTGAATGAAAAGCAATAAAATGAAAAACGTAAAGAAAACAGTAAAAGTCCTAGTGTGGCCTATCCTATCAAAATGAACAATAAATACAAGTTTGGAATCCATCCTTGGACCCGAGAAGCTTGTCTTGATGTTCCATCTTGATCCATGTAGCGGGAGTGAGCTTGAATCTTCATCTTTAGTCTTCTTTGAAATTACAATAAATAAAATTACATAATTGACCTATTAATTACATTCTAATTTCAAAACCCAAAACTAAAATAAAGGAGATTCGAGATCTCATAATTACATAAAAATCATGTTTCCTTCATTACGAAAACATAATTTGACTAAGGCCACACTAAGTATTACATAATACAACCGATTGCAAAAATTAAATACGTAAATAAAATTCATTCATTCGATTCATTCAACAAAAATAAAAGCATCAACTAAAATAAATTAAACATACATAATTCAATACATTAATTATGTTGATTAATTTATCCAAACCACCTATTTAAATTAAATTAAGTGACAATTCCGCAATTTAATCACATTAATTTCATTTCAATCCATATTAAACTTGTAATATGAATTATATCCGTCAAAATTTTAAACCACTTTAAAATAACTCGGTATCTTTAATTTGTGAACCGATTCACAATAACTAATTGGCCAAAAATAAAAAAAAATAAAAACCAATTAAAATTGGTTCGGCTGGAAAAATAAACAAATTTTTTTTTTTTAATTTTTAGCTACTACACGGCTGATCATAAAAAAAAACAGCCCCTTCCTTCCTTTTTTTTTATTCGGCAATTAAGAAAAGAAAAAAACTTTCCATAATTTTTTTTCGAAAAAAAAACTTTCCTTCCTTTCCTTTTTTTTTCTGATTCGGTAAAGGGAAAAAAAAATAACCTAAAAACGTTTTTTTTTTCACGGCATACCTAAAAACAAATTTAGCCGTCAAAATTATTTTCCTTTTGCGGCAAAAAGCCCTAATACAAAAATTGATAAAGAACAAAGTTTATAGTTGCTAATAGAACATGGTTTAGCAAATGAATTAACAATCATGATTAATCTTATATGCTAAAACTATATAGCAAAAACAAGTTCTTGTATCAATGACATGATGATACTATATCTATTCTAACTTAATCTGCATTAAATCAAAATTTCCCAATACTTCATATGATAATTTTAACCGATTAAAACAATAATATGATCAAAAGAAATTGAATATAAATCATCAAACAAAAGGAAAACGAAATAAAAAAAAACAGGCCGAAAAGAAAAAAGTCTCGGCTAAAAAAAATTTTCAACCGGAAAAAAAAACGAAACCCTAATTTATTATCTCGAAAATTAGGTTATAGTTTACATACAAATTTTATGAAAATCATCAAAATTAAAATCGTGGCCTAGTGCTCTGATACCACTTGTGGGAAATAAATTTGTATACTTCCCTTAAACTAGAAGGATTATAACGATTTAATAAAGATGATCTAAGGTCATAAAATAAAATACATAAACATAAGTAAAAAGATTTAGAATTAACCTTCGGTCCTAGCAAATATGGCCTAAGAACAATATCAAAATTGATATTCGCCTATTAGTTGCACCCAAGACGATCTGAGATATGCCCTTTGATTATGCTAGAAATCAATCTAAAATTTTCTGTAAAATTTAATTGTCTTTGTGTTGTTGTGATGAGAAAGAGGAGGCTAGGTCAAGAAAAAGCATTAGGGTAGAAATAATTCTCTACCTTTCTTTTTATACAGACCGAAACTTGAAGAACCCATGACCTCATGGCTTGTGTACCCTCACTATTACCACTATGACACATTCAACTTGTTGATATTAAACACAACTGATTATATTTAACTACGAATTAACAGATTAATTCGTCCAAACTAACCTTATATATATATTTAATTTAAATATAACTTATTATATTTAATTTACGAATTGACAGTTAATTCGTCTCAACTTAATATTATTTAATTTTATTAAATAATTATCTCATCAACACATTGACTAACTTTTTAGTCATTTTGGGCATCAATGTAATTATATTTCTATAACCACATTTCTCAAACACGTCCTATAGGTGTGACCTTTAGGGAACAGTTGATCACCGCCATCTGTATGATAATAACGTCAAACTTTCTAGCAAGCCAACCGTTATTAGGTAAACGTTAATCAACTGATTAAATATACGAAGTATACCCTTGTGAACCTGTAAGAGATTTACAAATGTTATCACACTAATTTGTGGAGGACACAAGCTCCAACAAGTAGAGCTGAACTGAAGTGAGCTGAGCTGAACTGAACTGAACTGAATAGAGCTGAGCTGAACTGAACTGAGCTAAACTGAACTGAATAGAGTTGAGCTAAACTGAAGTGAGCTGAAAATAAGCCAGAAAGAACAGGGCCTAATTGAGCTAGTTTAAACAACTAATTTATCTGATTTAATTGTATTAATATTTGTACACTCCATTTTGGTCTAATGGCGGAATGGACTGAACCGGAAACATCAGGGAAGAGGTGACAATGGGCGGGCCAAGTTGGCTTGTTTTGAGTTTGGGTCATTTTAGATCAGTTTGGTTTGGATGTTAGGAATGTTCGAATTAAGCCAGGCCGGGTTGTATTATTTAGGTTGTGAGTTGTGACATGTATTAGGTTTCTAGTAAGAAATAAGAATGGATAGGGTATGGAGTATTTGGTTGGGTTTATATATAAATTACAATACTTACTATTGATACGCTACTCTTTATTGATCACTATGCTATTTTTTTTACGGAAAATTCACGTGGTATTCTCGAATTTTGCCATTTTGCACGTGGTACCCAACTTTTTAAGTTTGTGTACATGACACCCTCCATGTTTAATTTTCATTCACAACATGCCCATTTTGTCGCTATAAAAAACTCAATTGCGCATAACTCCTAGACCGGAATTCAGGATTCGCAATTTTTTTTTCCTAAAATGATTATCCCGTCATAATCTATGGTTTGAGGAAAAAAATATTTTGTCAACTGACATTTTATAAGGTTTTTTTTAATGAAAATCTAAAATTAACCATATCTTCGATCTTAAATTTCCGAATGGCCATTTTCGTTTTATCAATTTATAGATCTCGAAGAAGTAGTCAATTTGAAAAAAAAAATTAGTTAATTTCGATTTCTGATCTATAATTTATGCTTAATTGATTTTTTTAAAAAAAGGATAAAAATGGCACGTTGTGTTTGAAAATCAAATTTGAAAGATATCATGTGCACAAAGTTAAAAAGTTGGATACCACGTGTAAAATGGCAAAATTCGAGGGTACCACGTGAATTTTTCGTTTTTTTTATTCAAATGAGCAAACTACGGCTCTGTTTGACACGACACTTCAGGTAACTTATTTGACCAAAGTAGCTTATTTGACCAAAATTTCAGCTACCTGATTTTTTTGCAAGTGTTTGGCAAGTAGCTTATTTGGTCAAATAAGGTACCTGAAATGAAATGCTACCTCAAGTAGCATTTGAGAAATGAGGTACCTGAAATGACTTATTTTCCATTTTGTACCCCTTTATTCTATAATATTAAATAATTTTCATATCCTTTTACGTCATTTGACCAAAATCAGCTACCTTTTTAGTTAGTTTGCCAAACACATTTTTATATAATCAGTTACCTTATCAACTCCTAATTTTCAGCTACCTTATCAGTTACCTTTTCAGGTTTCATTTAGCTTTTCAGTTTTCAGCTACATTTTCAGGTAGTTTTGCCAAACAGAACCTACGCCGCGGATAAATATCGAACTTTCAAGAGCTCTTGTCATTTAAGCTAACTCTTGTTCTTTGATCACTATGTTATTAGAGTGACCAACTCATATGATACTTTCTAAAAGTGATTCTGAGATTATACATTACTTGTTTTGAGATACGACATTACTTGTTTTGAAAGGGCCTCAATAATTAATTAATAATTATATTTACGTGTAAAAACACGTGTCATAGTAAATTTGAGGGTGAGTAAGTAGATTATACATTTAATGTACTACATTATATGGTGTAGTTTATGCGCTTTATGTTGAAAGTTTTTTTAGCCTTATTTTAAAAATTACGAGTTTTATTTAAAGTTTTTGAGTTCATTAAAAAAAAAAATTACAACCTAACTTAAAAACATTACATATGAACCCAGTTAAATTTGAGTTTTGACGTCAAAAAATTAAAATGTAACTTGTAAATTTTAAAAAGCTTAGAAAAAATTCACACAAACTCAGTTACATAGTATTAAATCTGATATAATACATCATATGCATATTTCTTTTTTTTTTTCCCCTTTATCAACCTCTATTTTTTTTGTTTTTCTCTTTTTTAACTTTTAGAAAATTAAATTTGATACGCACCCATTCAATTAGGTAGTATTCCGTATATGGGACAAATCTAATCCGTCTTACTCATTCAAATAAATTGATACCCACCAATTCATTTAGGTATTATATGAGGTCTGATAATTTTTTTTTTGCGATTACTAATAACCTGAGTTTAAATCCCGTTAACATTAAAACTTTTATAAAAACATTTTCCATTTTCCATTTTCCAGCTAGGGAATACCCTCTACTAATCCCATCAATCGCGTCAAATTCGATTAAACTCATCCGCATTTGAAGGAGCCAAGATTTTCTCCATTTCCTAAAAGAAATGGTCCATTTCTTTTTAATGGATCGGATCGTATTCTAGCTTCATCCAAAGGCTCCAATTTTATGCATGAAAGTAAAGAGAAAATTGGTGTAGAATAAAACCTATTATTATATGAATCTTAAAGAGGAAATGGAGAGAAAGGAAATGGAGAGGATGTTCATGCCATTTGAAGTGTGTCATATACTCAGGTCAACTTGAATTGGGTTGGATCACTTTTGCATTTCAAGTCTATTTCACTTATTTTGCCATCTAGGGAACTAATCCCACTCAAAATTTGGAATCTTGCTCAACCTATTCAAGTCGGGTCGTTTGTGTCGGATTAATTTTGGAGGGTAGCGAGGTCTCCCGTATCCATGGACAAATTCAAACTCAAATTAAGATGAATTCCACCCACGTAGCAGGCCAGCAGCACCCTCTGCCGTCTATCTCCATTATCAACTAATCAATCATTTTCAGCAAAACAGTTGACTTTAGAATTACTACTACTACTTAAATACTGAAACCCAGAAACTAATTTCACATCGCCAACATTTGAACGTGAAGATGAAGTCTATAGTAGTATTGTCAGCAGGGTGGTTCTTCTTTTCATTAATTACTCTATCAACATCCTCATCATACTCATCATCCTCAGATAATGAATGCAAAGCATGGTTGGTTCAATCTATCCCTACTGATATGCCTTACCTTCCCCTTGTTCCTGGTGTTCTTAATACTGGTATTCTTCTTTTCTATTTTCATCTTGGGTTGATTGTTATTACCTTTCGTTATAATCTGTTTTAGTATATAATAATTTGTACTGTTGATACCCTTATACCCTATGCCCTGTCTGTTCTCTTTTTCAATATATGTTGTGATTAAGGTATTAGTTTATGAAAATATAAATGGGGATTCCTGTGATAGTCATATTGTTTAACTTATTAGGGAGACAATATTGATCCGCCAAAATAATCCAAGTTTTCGGAGTGTATCTACTATCTATAATGATCTTCAATTTAGGAACCCATGAATAACAAATTCCTTGATTTGGCAGGATTAGGATATTAGTGTCGTCATGTTGAATCTTTTTTTTTTTTTTTTTTTTTTCCTTCTTCTTTTAATAATGATATTTGGAAATTAAAGATAAGCGTTCTTGTCGGATTGAAATGAGGGGGATAAATTTAGAATGAAGGGTCTGGTTTGAAAAACTACCTTCATTCCAAATTTATTGTCCGTTTTGACTTTGTTGGTCAATTGATGTTGGTTTTGATCTTTTTTCTAGATACAATTAGAGTTACAATACAAACATTTGTCAGGTTTGATTTATCCGACCAACTATTTCAAATTATCAATTTTAAAAAGTCATAGTTGTAGAATATCGCGAGAAATGTTGATCACACCCCACGTTATTTGATCATCAAAGTCAAATATGGACATAATGGAATGGAAGAAGTAGTCAACTATCGACCACTATGAAACAAACTCGGGTAACTTTGTAAAATTGGCTTGGTGGGATGATTAGGAGTACTCTAAGACCATTTGCAGGTTAATTTCATTTGAAACAAACCAAGGGTTGAGGCATCATACATACTGAAAACACTAGTCATTTTTGAGGTTGCTGCTGATTGTATGCTTTACCGCCTTTTCTACCCTGCCATTTTCTCATTCATATTGGGATTGTTTGGATTTAGTTATTTATCCCCTAACTTCTAAAGCTAATCATGTGAATTGTCTCAGCTGATGTATTCAAGTGGTTAGCTGGGAACGCAACTAGTAAGCTGGACATCATGGCACAATATTGGCAATTGGTTGCTGGGCCTGATAATCCTTTGTCCGGGGATTATGGGTACTCAGAAGAAAATATGACTAGTTTTGGTGCCGAAGAAGGTTTTAGTGTCTATAAAGCCGTTGAAAATGCTGCCAATCGCAGTGTCGTAGTCAGGTATGCATGCATTAGTTTAGTTAAACCTAGCCAAAGTTAAGTTATCCTGAAACCTTTCCGAAATATTAAACGGACCCGACTACGGCCCAAGAAAGATGTATGTATAATAGGATACCCAGAAAGGCAGAAACAACTCAACTGAAACCAAACTTTAGCTGAAGCTACCAGACCCGAAAATGGCTCACAATCAAATTGAGATGAATTGATCTGGCTAACAATTGAGAAATATAGCTATAAAAAAGTAAATAGTCGATGCATATGTTTTCTCCATCAAATACCGACCCTTTTCCTTGAAAAAAAAAAACCTCAACTTAAGTTAAATTTGGATCAAACGCTTCTTGTATTAGATGAACTAAAACTTATTGCGAGTTTTACTTGGCCCTTGAGTAAAAAACACTCCAATTGGACCACCAAACCTGAAAGAAAATAAGCTGATCTCCGTTCCTATATCTACGTTTCTTTTATTTATTTTCTTGCATTTAAAATAATGCCTGGTTATTTGAACTATTCATTTCTGGGGTAACCTTGCAATACTCTTTTATAGGCTTTTGCAGCACTCTGGTGTATATCCAGATTATACAAAGGAGCCGTCTGACATTGCAGCAGCAGGACCTAATGTTACGAATGTTACATTATTACTCAGCGAGTGGTTTGGATCTGGCATTATCCACGCTAAAGTTTGGATTTCAGATGACCGTCATGTGTACATTGGATCAGCCAATAATGATTGGAAATCACTCACTCAGGTACTCTATTAGTGAAATGGTCTCATATTAACCAACAAAAAAGAACATCAACCTTGACCGTCTCAAAAGGGAATTTGTGTTCTAGCAGAAGGGTTCTAATCTTGAACCTTGTTTCAATAGTTGTTGTGTGTCTCTTTCTTTAGATTTGTCGTAAACTCATAGTCCATGTTCTGACTATATTTGCCTGGCAACCTTCTTAGGTTAAAGAAGCGGGGATCTATCTTGCTGATTGTCATAAAATTGCCAAGAAGGTCAAGAAGTATTATAACAACTTGTGGACGCTTGCTTCACTCAATGCAACACTATATACTACAACAGTTTTTGATTCACAGTCGCAGCTGAATAGAACAGTTCCATGTTGGTCACATTTTGTTCCTAAGGATGATAGATGCGAGTATGACCTTAAACATGTGTGCTAGTTTTTGTACAGATTTTCTTTCGATGCTATCTTTTTTCATGTTTGCCGACCTTCGATCATTTTGGGAATAAGGCTTTGTAGTTAATGCAATCTTGTTACTAACAGTCAAAAGTTAAACATGTGATTATTTGATGTTATGTCATGTTTCCTTATGGATAATTATTACTAACAGTCAAATATATTGTTGATGCAGTTCACCTCTTTCTGATGATTATGTCAAAGTTAAACATGTGATAGGATATCCTTCTCTATCCGATCCTGATATGTTTAAAAAACCTCTTCAAACACCTGGATGCGAAATTACTTCAACTACGCAGCGTTATAAGAGCTATCTGTCCTTTGCTCCTCCTGAGGTAATTTTGTAAGGTTCAAGTATTTTACCGTCTATCAGCTTCCGTGGCTTCCACCGTATTACCTTGTTTGTCGTTTATTTGGTATGAATTATGTCCCTTTTCCTACTGATAACCTGGCCCTAGTAACCCATCACACCACATCCTAAGCAGCATCCCTAATGCTATTATAGACTTATAGTTACATGCTTATTGGAGGTATATGGCTTGTATGAACCACTATTCCGCAAATGTCGAATATGCACTACCTATTTTACATAGATGCAGCTTTAAAAGTCGGACATAGTTTTTGCTGGAGTGACACACGACTTTTAAGTGAAAAATCAAAAATTGGGCTGAAGTGAAGTGTTATATTTTGTCGCCATGTGACACGCAACGAACGTGTCCGACTAATATAGTACACAACCATATTGATTTTGAACTATGCAACTCATATTGACTTTTGAACCTATGCCTTATTCTTACAAATCTAAAGGATGATGTGGATTTATTGGATTTATTTGGATTCTATGTCAATTGCTAGTATCATAATTGTTCACAGAACTTGACAAGTTTTGGCAACAACTTCAAGTAAAAAGCACTAAACTGTTGCATCGTTTTTTCCTCTCTACTAAATGTCCAAAATAATCATGAAGTACTGAAGTAGTTATCTTTTCCTCTGTAACTATCAAGAGTCAGGAGGGTGTAAGATGAATCCATATAGAAAAAAAAAAAAAAAAAAAACCTAGAATGATGGTGAAACATTCTACTGATTCATCTACTGATGTTTACTTATTCCCCCAATTAAAGGAAAATTACTCAATTTTTGTTTTTTTCATTTGTGGCCCTTTATTTCACTCTCAATTACGGAGTAGATATATTTTCGATAGAAAATGGATGCCTTATTGAGATAGTGCTTTGTTGCAGCTCTCATTCGACGATTTCCAGACTGATGAACAGGCATGGGTGGATACTATTAAATCTGTAGGAATTGGAGGTGTTGTCAGGATTAATACCATGGACTGGCTTGGTCAGTCTCAGTTCACTGACCAAACTGTTTACTGGTCTGCTCTTTCATCTGCTATTTCTGAGGTACTTCCTTATATCTATGCTTTCGTCTTCGTATTATTTGTTTCTTTTTACTTTGCTTTTTAAAAGCAATTGGAAAAAAAACACTTGTCTTTAGAAATACTTCCGACCTAAAATTCCTACTCAGTTGACATTAATTTGTTCTCAAGGGGTAGTTCAAATGTAGGACAATTCAATCATTTTAAGTTTTTTTTTATCGAAATGACAAATGAGTAGGAATTTTGATTCAAAAACATTACAAAAGGTAGACGTTGTAAAATTTCTCTTGGAAAGGAAAAGAGTTATCAAATATCCCTCTGGTTTTTTAAACTTATTTTCTTTTCATATCATCTTTACCATTTCTTCCATTACCCTATTCATTATTAGATCTCGGATTCAGCCACGGTCTCAATAGTGATTGTTGCAATATAATCTCGCTAGATGCGGCTAATATTGCCTCAAATTAGTCAAATGTGGTTAACATTCGTTCGCGGTGATCTTCAAAACCGTTAAAAATGGTTACGATTCAGGGTCACAGCCTTGTTTTAATACCATGAACCTATTATTTTGTACTCCGTTTCTCTCGCTCAATTGTTTATTTGTTTAGCTTTACTTTTTTTTTTTTTTTTTTTTTTTTTTTTTTGTGTGGGAGGGATCTTTATCAAATGTAAACATATGAGTGAGACAGGGTAGTACCGGAGTACTTCTTTTTCTTTGATTTTCTTACACTATAATTCTCATATTGATCTCTATTTAACTTCCTTGTAAAAAGTTC
This sequence comes from Silene latifolia, assembly GCF_048544455.1. Taxonomy (NCBI): domain Eukaryota; kingdom Viridiplantae; phylum Streptophyta; class Magnoliopsida; order Caryophyllales; family Caryophyllaceae; genus Silene; species Silene latifolia. The sequence goes on from NC_133536.1 coordinate 58,235,137, forward strand.
TTCCCATTTTTAATTTGTTTCCTATTTCTTTCATTCTTGGCACACTTCTTTTTCAAATCTCTAATTTTTTTTCTTTTTTCATTAGTTTGCCTCATGTTGATCATTCCCAACGATAGTCATCTTCATTTGGTTTCATTTCTATTTCTTACCAATCTTCCATATGTCTAATTCGATGATCAGGTCGTCTTCTCAAAGCAAGCAACAGTCCAGCTCCTAGTGGCACGGTGGTCCCATTTCATCCATGGCACTGATGCATACTTGAAGTCTCTTTTATACACAAACGTCTTGTGCCAATCATCAATATACAATAAATGCTCCGGCAAAGTAGAGGTTAAATATTATGTGGTGCCCGGCTATAATGCTACCGGACCAGCCCTAACCAATGACGGCAATTCAACAGATAACTTATACCCGAGTTACACACGGGTTAACCACGGGAAATACGCAGTGAGTGATGTAAGAGCTCACATTGGAACCAGCAATCTGGTATGGGACTACTTTTACACCACAGCAGGTGTCGGTTTCGGGACATACAACCCTTCCATTGTTTCCCAACTTCAACAAATCTTTGATGCGGATTGGTATTCACCATATGCCTATCCAGTCGAGCCAATTGATGAAGGTTACTCTTATTCCACCTAATCATGAGCTGTGCATCAGGAGCATGCTCTTAAGGTGTCTGCTGCTCACTTGAGCTTCCACTAATTTGATATATATATTTTTTTTAATTCAGTTTTAATGCGTTTTTGATTGAGCTGTTGATCTTTACATTTTCGGAGGTTGGTTTTTGATGGCGAGGGAAAACAAGTTTTGCGTAAAACTGTCTTAGTTAGACCAATCTAAATACTTAATTATATATCTGCTGTTACTCAGTTTACTATATAAAGTAATTAGGTTGGTCTAGCAAGTAAAATGGAATTGTATCATGGAGATGTGTTTTTATCTATATAATTGGATTTTGTTTTGTGAGATGACATGGGTTTACATTGTTGTATTTTTTGTATTACAAAGATTACAAACAAGTAACTTATACAAACAAAGGCACTAAAACAGAAATGAAAACAATATAAGACGGTTTATTATACCCAATCGAATCGTGTTGAACACACTTTCCTTAGAGTATTTCGACCCTATAGTCTTTGGGTTACACGAAATCTCTGTAGGATAAGACGATTCCTTTGTCTAAGGCAAGAACAAAGAATAATTAACAATGAGAGTCTTTTTTATTTGCTTTGTTTAATGTCAAACGTAAAAATGCAATTCTTCTGTGAAAAACTTTTTACACTTCGTTATATATATGTGTATATAAAATACACATATTCTGGATAAGTATGTTGGTTGAAATCCAACCAATCATTAGCAATGATAACTGAATGATAACTGCCAAAGACACATACACACATACGTGAAAATGCAGAGAGGCAGCAACCCCTGTCGGGGATATGTAACCCCGATCGAGGACGTACCAAATTTGATAATTTTCAAATTTGTGTTTCTCAATTTTCGTTAAGTATGTGAAATACTTTAACCCCGAGTATATAACCCCGATAGGGGACATAATATACCACGACAACACTTTTATAGTGTCCCTTATCCATTATATACATGAACTCGATATACGATTATATGAGCATACACTCCGTATTCCCGACTCACATTATATCCATTACGAGCTCAAACCGATTTGACATAAGAAACCCGAATACACTTAAATGTACTTGTGATCAAAATCACCAACATTCCTCCCCCATTTAAGTGTATCCCTTGTTTCAAAATAAAATAACAAAGCAAACAAGTCTAGGCATAAATGAAAGTGTCCCAAAGATTGAACTTCCACATTAGTATATTACACATTCCAAATATTCGAGAATCAAGGTGTCCCACGGATTGAACCTTTCAACTCATATTGAATACATGAAGATAACATACACATAGACTCAATAAACTCTTAAAGTTACAAACTTGACACTATTGACCGCCTTATGTCCATATCCTTTCATGAGAGTATAGGAAGCCAAGTCCAAGCCTCTTGAAGCGGCTACACTTCACACTCACATAGGTGAATCTTTCATCGTGCACCTGCAAAATGCACTTTGTCAAAGATTTCATTAAGAAGTATTAAACTTCAACCTCTTGTCATGCAGGTCATGCACATACCTTTCGGGATTATAACATGTGCCTCAATCTTCCATAATAAGCCTTCCACATTGAACTTAGCCTCTAAATTTTGTTAGAGGGAAGTTGGGTATCTTATCATAAAGATCTAGATGGACTTTAAACCCATCCCAATTACCGACTTTATAACCAAGTCTTTAGCTAATCCCTTCGTCAAGTGATCAGCCAAATTATGATGTGTTCTCACGAAATCAACGGAAATAACTCCTTGAGTAATCAACTCACAAACCGCGCTATGTCTAACACCAAGGTGTCTAGACTTTCCGTTGTAAACTTCACTATAGGCCTTAGCCAAAGTCGCCGAACTATCACAATGGATAGAGATCGGAGGAATAGGTCTTGACCAAACCGGAATTTCATAAACCAAATTCCTTAACCATTCCGCCTCTTTACCGGCAGCAGCTAAAGCAATGAATTCCGACTCCATAGTCGAACTTGTTATACAATTTTGCTTCTTAGAAGCCCATGAGATAGCTCCTCCACCAAGCAAGAAGACCCATCCACTAGTAGATGAATGATCCTCCATGTTGGTGATCCAACTAGCATCGGAATACCCTTCTAAAACCGAAGGAAATCCGACATAGTTCAAACCATAATCCATGGTTTGCTTCAAATATCTCAATACACGTTTTACCGCAACCCAATGCTCAAGGCTAGGATTACTTGTGTATCTACTCAACTTGCCAACGGCAAAGGCGATATCTGGTCTAGTGCTTGTCATGGCATACATCAAACACCCAATCACTTGAGAGTACTCAAGTTGTGAAATAGCTTCACCTTTATTAGGCATAAGCTTAACACTAGGATCCATTGGAGTGTTAACCGGAGAACAATTTCCATGATTAAACCTTTTTAACACTTTCTCAATGTAATGAGATTGTGTCAAAGAGAATCCCTTCCTTTTGTCTAAAGCCTTGGATAACCAATCTAGCTTTAAACTTGTCGATAAAACCATCAACTTTCATCTTCTTTTTGAAGATCCACTTGCAACCCAATGGTTTACAACCACGAGGTAAATCCGCAAGCACCCAAGTGTTATTGCCCATTATGGAATCCATCTCATCATTCACCGCCTCTTTCCAAAAGGAAGAGTCATGAGACCTCATCGCCTCATCAAATGTCCTAGGGTCCTCATCAATGTGAAAACAATATGGATAATAGTTTTCACATCCATCCCTTGAACCTTCAACTAAATAGGTATGAAAATCGAGACCAAAGGATTTAGCAATCCTTTTTCTCTTACTCCTACGAATTTCAGGTGTTGCTTCTTGAGTTGTGACATTGTCACTTCCCTCAATAGCTCCACTAGAACTAGGTACTAGATCCCTTGGCTTCGGCATTGATGATAAACGACTCTCATCAAATATCGCATCCCTTGACTCAATTACGGTATGAACCGAAACAGAATCATTAGGTTCAATTACATAGAACCTATAAGCCTTTGAATGCGCAGCATATCCAATGTATGTGCAATCGATGCCCCTTTCCCCCAAGGTTTTAATCTTGGGATCGGGTAGTCTTACAACAGCCCGACAACCCCAAACTCGAAGATAATTCAAGCTTGGTTTCTTTTTGTACCAAAGTTCATATGGAGTGTCTTTATTCCTTTTGTTAGGAATCCTATTTAATAAATAGCAAGCCGTCAACATGGCTTCACCCCAAAATCCGTCACTCAAACCCGAGTAAGACAACATGGAATTAACCATTTCTTTTAGGACTCTATTTTTCCTTTCCGCTACACCATTTAATTGTGGTGTATAGGGAGGAGTTACTTCATGAATGATACTACTTGACTCAAAATAAATGGTTCATAATATTCACCACCTCTATCGGAACGCAACCTTTTGATCAAAACCGATTGTTGCAATTCCACTTCATTTTTAAAGATCTTAAACTTATCAATTGCCTCATTGACACGGCTATCGCAACCCTATCAAAGATAAAACCTAACGGTCCCAACTAAAATGTAGTAGAGGCAGTCGAGTATCGAATCCACAGGGAGGTAACGTAATTATAACTGTCTATTTCTAATCCTATGGTAACAATTGGTGTTGATTGAATTTTTGGTTTCTAAACTACGAGAATTAAGGGGAAGAGAAATAAAGTAGAGAGCAGTAAGAGCAGGAAAATAATTTAGAACTATCAATAAGAGAGAGACATGTCGGGAATTCGGTTCACTACGGTAACCTAACAACTCAGCAGTGAATGACTCAGACGAACTAATGTGAGACGGATGTTAGAAGGTCCTTTCGGTCCACTTCCTATCCTAAAATACCACTAACTTAACTTTCGTCCTCATTAGGGCAGTCTCATCATTTTATAGCAGGCCTATTTAGTCCAATATTTCGATCCAGGATTAATTTAGCCAGATTTAATGGGTGACATAGAAGCGTGCACTCAACTAGGTCGGGAATTAAAGTTAAATTGCTATAGTGATGAGTCTCTTATCAATTCATCTAATTCATTCACTACATCGTCATTTTCTACCGCAGATTCCCTAATCCCAACATGAAAGGGGTTTAGCTACTCATGTTCGTAATTAATCTAACAACAAATAAATTTCAGTGAGAAGACATAATGAAATAATGATAAAATGCAATAACGGAAATTAGGGCAAGGAAGAATGATAACATAAACAAGAAATAAAAGCAACAAGTGATTATTAATAATAAAGAGAAAGGAAAGATTACAATCTGAGCGAATCCGGCGTAAAGAACACCGAATCCGAGCGAGCCAATAATCCGAAAATAAAAGTAACAAGTGAAAGCAAAGCTACGTACTAAGGGTTTGATAGTTTTCTAGTGTAAAAGATAATTAAGGAGATGCTATTAACCTAGTAAATCATAGGTTAAATAGCCAAAACAACCAAGAGTTTATGCGGAAATAAGTAAAGCATGGACTGATTAAAGCCCATAACGTCGAAAACCTCTCGATCGACCATCATCTCAGCAGAAGTCCCTCGATCGACCAGCTTCTTACTCGATCGAGGACTTGGTCATGTGCAGCTTACTCGATCGACTAAGGGATAGCTCGATCGAGTACCAGGGGGTCTAGAAATCACTCGATCGACCAAGGGATAGCTCGATCGAGTACTCTTATCTTCAATTCAGCTCACGCCTTCATCCAAGTGCCTCGTAATGCGTGCCATGACGCTTCCAAATGCAGTATCTCACTCTGGGACAACTCCGTTTCCTCTAAATGCATGCAAAAAGGACGAAAAGGAGTATGGTTCCACCACTTTCGCGATCATTCCTACAAAAAGGACAAAATACACCAAAGTAGCCAATTCGGGGCAAAATACTATAAAAATAGTATAAAAAAGCATAGAAGTACGTGCTGAAATAGGCCAAAAAGACTATACATTAGGCACGTATCAAATCTCCCCAAACCAAACCTTTACTCGCCCTCGAGTAAACTCAAAACTAAACTAATGGAACGGAAATGATAACTCAGAGCTAGCTTAACTTGTCTACTTGAACCGATTTAATGCAACAAAAATCAACATTTAAAGCCAAGCAGTCAGTACGCAAACGAATTATAAGCTGTTCATAAATAAAGCTGACCTATCGACCTTGCAAGACCAACAAAACTGGACTCTCACGTGGTCACTCTTCTCTCATGAAGCAAAGGGTGAATGTAATATGTAAAAGGGAGAAGAAAGGACAGTCACTCACCTAACTGCGACCTACATAGCATGCATGCAACAAAAATGAAAGACAATTCAAGTACTAATGCACACACTCCAACCAAATATGTCCGTCACAGCCGAGGGCATGCAAATAATATGGGAATAGTGAGGTTCAGGTGAGAAGAGGCAAAACAAGTTATGGAAATGTGGAGGTAAGAGAGTCAAGCTAGTTCCTAACAGGACCATAATGAAACCATCCGGATCTCAAACTGACTGAAAACTAAGTACTAGTGCCCTTCACTTGGCACAAAACTCACTAGACTCAAAGCACAATCTCCTCAAAAAATATAGGATAGAACGGAGGAGTCAGACGGTCACAAACTTCCCTTTTTAAAGACACCGTCTGAAACAACTAACTGAAAAACAACTCTTGTCGATTGTACATCTTCGAACATCTTCTCAACTCTGACAAGAGGGTACGACTTTTTCACAATTTTTCTTTCTTTCTTTCGTTCCAGCTCTCTTTTTTTCTTTCTGTTTTTCATGTAAATTTTTTCTCTTTTTTTTTTCTTCTTTCTTCTTTCACGTTTCCTTTTTTTTTTCAATACCTTTTTTTTCTTTCCTCCTTCCTTAATTCATACACCAACTCCAACAAGAATTACGGACCAAACTGCAATGGAAGACATACCACAAAAGACATACTAACTAGCTTGACTAGACAGGCTTAGTTTGGAATGTAGCTAATGGGTCAAAAAGGCAAGTTTTGGCTAATGTGGAGCTAAGTGGGTGAAAGATATAAAGGAAGGGGAATTTGCAAGACCCTCCCTGCATGTGACACCAACCACAAACCCGAATATGTGCATTTGACGAGAAACTGAATGTCATAAATGTGCAAATGAGACGAACATGCTATGCAAGGAGTACTACTCTCAAAATTCCTAATGAACTGGTCATGAATGTCACCAGTTATGGCTCTAAAACTCAGAATTTTTAAGTAGTTTGCCAGTTTATAGGTCAAGTCTAAACAGTCAGCTTATATTTGAACAGAAATTCGTAGATTATGCGTATGACAAGGCTGAAGACTATCAATAAAAGTGCAAGGCGCAAGTAATATGACAAGTTATAGTGCAATTTCATCACGGAAATCTACCGTTCCGACTCAACCTATATGCAGAAATAAACGTGAAATGTTTTTGAATTTTTGAAATATTTCTAATTTTTTTGATTTTTTTGATTTTTATTGAAAATAAACAACAATGCAGGCAAGAAATTAAACGTGAATGCAAAACAAATGCAGATGCAGACTCAGAAGGATGCAATACCCTCCCCAAACCAAAACGGACAACGCCCTCGTTGTTCTCCAGCATACACCAGCAGAAAGATGGGGGATGGGGGTATACAACCAGCAAAATAAAAAAAAATAAAGGAGACAAAAATGAAAAGAGTAATGTACATACAAAAGCGAACTTCCCCAAACCGCCGTAAAAAGCGGGAAGTGAGTAGACCAGTAGCTACTCGTCGTCGGCACCGCCGTCTCCTAGGTACTCCGACTCAACAAAACGGTCTCCCCAAACCAGCAACAGACAAGGTGGAAACTCAGTCGTCATCTCCAGGCTGATCCTCCGGACCGGGTGTGAACGGAGGATCACTCTCCTCCTCTCTCGGCGGCTCGGTTTGTGCCGCTGCTCGGCCAGAATCGCACCTCTCGTGCTACCGGTGTCTCCTCCGGCTCCTCCTCTGAGTCAGAAGGCAGTGGAGGGTACCCGTCCGCTGGGTATCGGTAGAAGGAGGGATGTGGCCACCCCTCTGGAACTGGTTGCCGTGCTCGGATGTGGTACTCGTAGAGCGGGAATACAGCCAAAGCCATATCCCATATCATCTCAGTAATGTACCTGCACATATCCAAAAGCAAGGCATCACGACGCCCTTGGTCCATGACCTCGGGCGCCCCTAAAACAGGAGGGCAAACAAAATTGGCCGGAAAGGCCGGATCAGAAGGAGGTGGAGTAAGTGGAGGCATAGGTGTGGGTGTAGGCGTAGGCATGGGGGTCGGTCCAGCCTGGGCCTGAGTCTGAGCCTGAGAGCCAGAAGAGGCTCCGGCCTCCCGCTTCCTCTTCCTAGAAGAAGAAGTAGGGGTGAAGGTAAGGTGGTAGGTAGGTGGAGGTGGCCTCGCTTCCTCAGCAGCAGACGGGAGCGGTAAGAGAGGAGGAAGGGTAGAGCACGGCAAGGTAACAGACGTGGAACCACAAATCTTCCACGTCCTCGCGCTCCCCTTCGCCTTTGGGAACCAGGCGAAGTCGGTCATGGCTCCCAGGTCAAGGTAAGCCATCCTATCGGGTGCAGTAAGTCCAGGCTCAGTGGGGTAAAGGTGGCGGGCAATCCTAGTCACTAGCCCGCCGCAGACAACAGCGGTCTTGACCCGAGTCCCAATTCCGTTCCAATGCTGAGCTACTAGATAGGCAATGTTTAGAACAAACGGGGTACCGTAGTCAATGTTGAGGTACCCCGCGAGAATCGCTAGCTCAGTGTTGGTCACGTTATTGGGCTCAGGTCGCCCAAAAATGGTCTCTCCTATCAGACGCAAGTAGTATCGGGGGGCAGGTAAGTGAACGTGAGCTCCCTTCCGTGAAGGGAAGGGGGTGTGAGAAAGCGCAACCCAAAGTGGCTGAAGTAGGTCCCGAGGTGGGTCGGTGGGACCGTCACTAACTAGGCCTAAAACCTGCCCAAACCTGGCCAAAGTCCAGTGGTGCGACTCATTACGGAGTCGAAAGTGAATGGAAGAGCTGGAGTGGTCAGCATCGTAAGAGTCGGTGTCAAAAGAATAGGAGCTGAAAAACTCGTATGTAGGGATACGAATAGCAGCTTCCTGCATGGTGATCAGACCCGACATACCCATCCCGTTCAACAAACTACAGACCTCCTCATAAATTCCTAAGGTCTCTAGGTCAGTCCGCGCAAGGAAACGGGTGGAGGAGAGAGGGCAACGAAGTAAAGCGGCTAACCGAGTCCGGTGAGCCGTGGAAGTGAAACGTACCGTGGGCATCCCTGGTAAGGGAGTAAGAGCGCCCTCTCCTGTAGCTGTAGCCCCTGATGGGCTGGAAGTAATGGCTGGTTGGCTAGCCTGCTGATGCGGCCTGGGTGGCATCATACCAGGAGACGGAAAACGAGGGATGAATCCTCGTTCCAGCATAGTGAGGGACCTGGCCGGGGTAGAGACAGCAGCTGAGGCTGCCGTGGTCACTAAAGCAGAGCCAGTGGCAACAGCAGGGGCCACTGACTCGCTCACGGGCTGACTGGAAGTGGTGCTAGTGGAAGGTAAAGAGCCACTATCCATCCTGCAAAATGTTAAAGGCATGATAAGAAAAGATCGCTGCTAACCGTGGTTAAAACAAGACGTTAACCAACATGTGACAGCAAAAGATGGCTCTAACAGACGAGAAATTCAACTTCCAGCATGTAGAATCCAACAATCCTCAATAAATTCGAAAGGCAGCATGTGAGTGGTGGTAATATGATGACGTAATGACTGTGAAAGGGTCTAACACAGCATGAAAACCACATATGGGAGCATGTAGGACTCCTGGCAGTCGAAGATTCTGACTCACGGTACAAGATTTCCCAGTAATTCACATCAAGTAAAGGCGATAGGGGACGGTAAAAAACAGTTAACAACAGCATTAGGTAAGCATGGACTGAGGTTAAACAAAGCAAGACAGCATAAGACCGTCTGACATCGAAAAACTCGACTCAGGAACCCTAATCGCGGAAATATCGCGCAACTTTCGAATAAACAAGCAGAAACAGTGAGGGATTGGGATAAGATCATCAAGCAAGCTAATTAAGGGTATATAAATACAATTAAATCGAAAAGATTCGACTAAACATGGATTTTTCGAACCCTAATTCAAAATCACCTCAAGAAATTCGAATTAATCAAAGAGAAAATGCAAGGGGTGTGAATGAAACACTTACTTGATGATGATGATCCTATAATAGCAATTAAACTTCAAATAAACAAGCAAAATGACGGATTTTAATCGAAAAAAACCGCGAACCCTAATTTCCCTTAAAAACAGTGAAGACGAACACAAATGACAGGGAAAACAAGGGGCTATTGAAGATTAAAGTGCTAGCAATGGAATGTAGGTGACGGATTTGGTGATTTTGGGCAAGAAAATGGGGATTTGGGGGAGTGAAAATCGCAATTAGGGAGGGGTTTAGACGGAATTAGGGTGAAATAAAAGTAGAATTAGGAAAATAAGAGTTTTAAGAAAGGGAACTCCCGTGTCCACTGTTCATTCACTCGATCGAGTGATTTTAAGTCACTTGATCGAGGAGTTTTGATGTCCCTGCTGCTCGATCGAGTAAGCATCCCCTCGATCGACCAGTTCCTCTGTGGCCTTTCTCGATCGAGTAACCATACAGCTCGATCGAGCCAAATTCCACTCGATCGAGTACAAAAAGTACTCGATCAAGGATTTCCTCTTGTAGACTTTTGGATTTCCGTCTTTTACTTCCTCGAAGTGCGTTAAACTTCCCCAAACCTGCATAAAACACATCCAAACACATCCCGAAATACCAAATACGCAGAAAACACAGTCTATAGTCTTAGTCTATGCTAGAAATTGTCTAACTAATTGTCCTAATTAAAACGTAATAAAACAAAGTTAAAAGAAATTCAAACGAATTGTCTATTACAATTTGTTAAACGGGGCATTTCCCCGTTTAATTCTCATCAACTTTCAGTAGCCCCTTTGTGGGCTTCTGACTGGAGGACGTCACCTCAGCGATACTGACCGACCTCTTCATCTTCCATGAACTTGAATCACCAGTTGCGACAGTAGGAGGAATGTAGTTCCAATCTATGTAAGTTCGAACTTTCTTTGTTCTCGCTCCTTTGTCATCTTCTTTGGCATCCTGGGCTCTAGTTTGATTGATAATGGTTGCGCCATGTCGCTGATGACTCCTTTTTCTTGCTCTCATCCGTACTGCGCAAAGCAAGGAAAACAGACGAACTTCCCTCCTTCTTGCTCTCAGTATGAGGCGGAGGGTTAGCAATAACAGCAATATCCTCCAAATTTTCATCTGGAGTGTCAATAATAGGGTCAACAGAAGAGAGGGCATTGCAAGGCTGAGCTTGCATGGGAGCCCTCCGGAACTTGGACTGATGAAAAATCAGCTCCTCATCCCCTACCTGGAAGGTCAAAGTCTTCCCCGACGTCTATTACTTGCACGGGCGGTGGACAAAAATGGTCTCCCTAAAATAATAGGGGTGTGTGCATCTTCGGGGATATCTAAGACGACAAAATCGACGGGAATAAAGAACTTCCCGATCTGAACCGGTACGTCTTCTGCTACACCTAGTGGCCGTGATAGACTACGGTCGGCCATCTGAACAGTCATATTGGTACAACTCGGCTTTGTTAAACCAAGTCTCTTGGCTAGAGACAAAGGTAAAACACTTACGCTAGCGCCTAAATCGCATAGCGCGTTATCAATCAATTGCATACCGATGTGACATGGGATCGAAAAACTACCCGGTCCGATTGCTTAGGGGTAACTTATTTTGAAATAGGGTGACCCCACCTCGATTAAAGCTACAGTCTCATTATCATTAATAGCCCTCTTACGTGCTAAAATTTCTTTCATGAACTTTAAATAAGAGGGTACCTTAGTCAGCAATTCAGTGAACGGCACGGAAACTTCCAAGCTCTTCAAAAGTTCAACAAATTTGCCAAACTGTTGATTAACCTTGGTATTCTGCAGCCGCCTCGGGAAGGGAACCGTGATTGGTATCTCGAGTCCCTTGTTTCTCGCCTCCAAAGTGTCTTCCGGAGCAAGTTCAGTATCCTTTGAACGCTTCTTACCTCTCGAACGAGGTCTTTCCGGTAATTCTTCGCTTAAACGAGCACTAGCAGGCTCTCATATAAGCTTCCCGTCATCAATACTGTTCGATCGACCACTGTGCTCACTCGATCGAGCAGTTTCTTCAGCAACTTCAGTCGATCGAGCAACATTCCCACTCGATCGACCATCTTCAGCTTCCTGTTCACTCGATCGAGCAGAAAGACTACTCGATCGAGGGCTTTCTTCACCATTTCCACTCGATCGAACACCTGATTTCAGTCGATCGAGTAACTCATTTGTCGTGAGCCCTTTTCTTTTAACAGAACACTGTTCATCATCAGTTACAGCTATCTTCGGGTCAGATTTCTTCACTTCTGGTCCCTCATAAGAAAGACCGCTTCTCAATTCTATCAAATTTACCGTCTCATTTGGGTTCTTCTCATTTTGAGTCGGTAAATGACCCGGCTTCCTCGAAGATTGATTTGCAGCAAGTTGGGCAACTTGAGTCTCAAGTGCCTTGAATGCCGTGTCCTTCTGTTGTAATTGCTTTGCAATGGACTGCATCATGGACTTTAACTCACCCATCTCACTCACCCCACTAGATGACGAAGCACCTTGGTTAGGAGGGTTGAAAGACGGAGGCTTCTGATAGCCTTGTTGGTTCTTATGCGGTGGAATATACGGTTGCTGCTGCTGATTCGGAGGAGGAGTAGGATTGAGCACGTTTTGGCTTGTCCACCTCAAATTGGGATGGACATTTGGCTCGTAATAAGTGTTATTTCGCTGTAATGTTGAAAGGCAAAGACACTGCGCTCATAAGGACTAGGACAATAATCAGAGACATGTCCATCTCCCCCACACCTTGTACAGACGAAAGGACCGTCTGTCATAGCGTTAACCTGGTACATTCCTCCCTTGAGAGCTCCCCCTAGTTCATACTTGTCAAACCTCGCGGTAAGGGCTTCTAATGCAGCTACTGAGGAGGATTCAGCGGCTCTCCGTTGGTTTCCTCTTGAATTCCCATATTCGGCCTTATGAGTGGCCAAATCGTCTATGATCTTCCATCCCTTGGTCGCTCCCAAGTTGTCAGCAAATCGACCATTGGCTGCAGCGTCTAAAATAGCCCCTCGATCGTCATATAAACCATTGTAAAAATGGTTGCACAAGCTCCACTTTTCGAAACCGTGGTGCGGTATGGTTCGCACTAGTTTCTTAAATCGAAGCCATGCCTCATGAAAGTTCTCGTCAGGCCCTTGTTTAAAGCTCATTATCTAAGCTCTAATGGCGATAGTCCTCGATGCAGAGAAGTACTTCTTATAGAACGCTAAAGCCAGTGAACTCCAGTCAGTTATACCGTGAGCAGCTCGGTCCAAATCCCTATACCACTCCCTTGCAGCATCGCGGAATGAGAAGATGAACATGGTCTCTTTTATCTGATCTGGTGTCACGCCAGTGGGAGGAGGTATGGAGCAGCGCGATAATCAATAAAAGTCTCCATATCTTTGTTTTTGCATCTTGATGGCAGCTCCTCCGAACTGATTTCTCTCGATCATGCTAATATAGGCAGGCTTTGGTTCGAATTTTCTTGCCTCCCCTGGTAAGGCAAACCCCTTATAGAGATTGTCAGCCGTAGGCTCGGAGTGACTAGCAATGGTTGCTTCCTCAGGCATTTCGGGAAAATCTGGGAAAGTAATAGATTCAACTGATGAATTGGAAACTGGAGAAGATGGTGGATTCTCCTCGAAAAGCTCGTTCTCGTAATAGCTAGAACGAGAACCAGACTCTTCCTCTGCTTGTTGTTCTTGAAATAGTCTCCTCTTTACGTGCAAGGATCTTTCAATCTCAGGATTGAACGGTAGTAGTGGACCACCCTGCGACCTGCGCATAAGAAGAAACTACAGACAAGTGTAAGAATAGTCTAAGGAACGATGTTCCTTAAACTAAAAGAAGAATTAAAAATAAAACAGCTAGTAAATTGAACAATTGCCTCCCCGGCAACGGCGCCAAAATTTGACCACGGCTATCGCAACCCTATCAAAGATAAAACCTAACGGTCCCAACTAAAATGTAGTAGAGGCAGTCGAGTATCGAATCCACAGGGAGGTAACGTAATTATAACTGTCTATTTCTAATCATATGGTAACAATTGGTGTTGATTGAATTTTTGGTTTCTAAACTACGAGAATTAAGGGGAAGAGAAATAAAGTAGAGAGCAGTAAGAGCAGGAAAATAATTTAGAACTATCAATAAGAGAGAGACATGTCGGGAATTCGGTTCACTACGGTAACCTAACAACTCAAAGAGTGAATGACTCGGATTTAACTAATGTGAGACGGATGTTAGAAGGTCCTTTCGGTCCACTTCCTATCCTAAAATACCACTAACTTAACTTTCGTCCTCATTAGGGCGTCTCATCGTTTATAGCAGGCCTATTTAGTCCAATATTTCGATCCAGGATTAATTGTAGCCAGTTTAATGGGTGACATAGAAGCGTGCACTCAACTAGGTCGGGAATTACAGTTAAATTGCTATAGTGACAGAGTCTCTTATCAGTTCATCTAATTCATTCACTACATCATCATTTTCTACCGCAGATTCCCTAATCCCAACATGAAAGGGGTTTAGCTACTCATGTTCGTAATTAATCTAACAGCAAATAAATTTCCAGCAGAAGACATAATGAAATAATGATAAAATGCAATAACGGAAATTAGGGCAAGGAAGAATGATAACATAAACAAGAAATAAAAGCAACAAGTGATTATTAATAATAAAGAGAAAGGAAAGATTACAATCTGAGCGAATCCGGCGTAAAGAACACTGAATCCGAGCAGCCAATAATCCGAAAATAAAAGTAACAGTGAAAGCAAAGCTACGTACTAAGGGTTTGATAGTTTTCTAGTGTAAAAGATAATTAAGGAGATGCTATTAACCTAGTAAATCATAGGTTAAATAGCCAAAACAACCAAGAGTTTATGCGGAAATAAGTAAAGCATGGACTAATTAAAGCCCATAACGTCGAAAACCTCTCGATCGAGTGGGTTAAACCACTCGATCGACCATCATCTCAGCAGAAGTCCCTCGATCGACCAGCTTCTTACTCGATCGAGGACTTGGTCATGTGCAGCTTACTCGATCGACTAAGGGATAGCTCGATCGAGTACCAGGGGGTCTAGAAATCACTCGATCGACCAAGGGATAGCTCGATCGAGTACTCTTATCTTCAATTCAGCTCACGCCTTCATCCAAGTGCCTCGTAATGCGTGCCATGACGCTTCCAAATGCAGTATCTCACTCTGGGACAACTCCGTCTCCTCTAAATGCATGCAAAAAGGACGAAAAGGAGTATGGTTCCACCACTTTCGCGATCATTCCTACAAAAAGGACAAAATACACCAAAGTAGCCAATTCGGGGCAAAATACTATAAAAATAGTATAGAAAAGCATAGAAGTACGTGCTGAAATAGGCCAAAAAGACTATACATTAGGCACGTATCACTCATCTTTAGTGTGAAGTAAATATATGTAACAAAACCGACTAAAATCATCAGTAAAAGTCACTACATATTTTTTACCACCTAAAGACGGATAATTGCGAAAATCACATAAATCACTATGTATAAGTTCAAGCACATGTGAGATTCTAGACACATTACCAAATGATTGCCTTGTGATTTTTGTCAACATACAAGTATTACACTTATTAATGTTCATGTTAAATGATGGAATTAAACCATCTTTAGACATAGTTTCCAATCTTTTATAATGTACATGTCCTAATCTCACATGCCAAAGATATGAAGTATCATTCATAGAGGAAGTAATAAATATGGAACTTTCATTTGGAACAACATTCAACATAAACATGCCATTAAAATAATAACCAAATCCAATAAATACACCATGTTTAGATAAAACATACTTATTAGATTCATACACTTGTTTATAACCAAGTTTACTTAAACAACTACCGGATACAAGGTTCTTTCTAATTCCGGGTACATGTAATACATTATTTAATTTTAAAACATTTCCGGAACTAAATTCCAACACCACCATGCCACGACCTACAATAGGAGCGGTAGACTCGTTGCCCATATATAGAACGGATCCATCCTTCACTAGTTCATAATCCTTGAAACAATGTTGATCCTTGCAAACATGATTGGTTGCACTCGAGTCTATCCACCATGTTACTACATCATCCTGCACATAAAATGCCTCAGAAATTAATGGTACATAATTCACAACCGAATTAAAACCAATGTCTAAAATCTGACCTTGATTGGTGGTGGATCTTGGTCATTAGACCCTTGTCCTCCTTGGCTAGTACTTGCACCCTTTTTCTTTTTGTGCTTTCCAACCTTACAATTTGCTTTCAAATGCCCGGTCTTTCCACAAATCCAACAAGCACCTTTCAGTGTCTTGTTAGACTCGTCATTGGTGTTGCCAAAGGGGCGTTTCTTCCCCTTAAATTTGTTCTTGGGACCCTCTCCCTTTTACATCATATTGACGGAAGAGGATCCCATAACATCTTTACCTTTACCCTTGCCACTATCTTGCACCCTTAGAGATTCCTCTATGCGCAAATGGCTACCGAGTTGAACAAGAGTCAACTCTTCCTTTTTATGTTTAAGCATATGTTTAAAATCCTTCCATGAAGGAGGCAACTTGTCTATGATACTAGACACCGAGATAGATTCATTCATCTCCATTTTATGTTGTGCAAATTGTCCCAAAATACGGAGCAATTCATTGTATTTGTTCCATTACCGGTCTAGAATCAACCATTTTATAATTCATGAAATTTCCAACAAGGAACTTCTTACTAGAAGCATCCTCATCGATATATTTAGACTCAAGTTGATCCCATAAATCTTTAGCGGATTCAACATTTTGATAAATGTCAAAAAGAGAGTCGGACATACCATTCAAGATGTGACCACGACAAATGTAGTCATCATTCTCCCACTTGCTTCTCTTCCGTTGAATTTCCGCAAGAGTTTCATCCCCCACAATTTCCGGCATAGGAGTACTCAACACATACACAACTGATACGTGCCTAATGTATAGTCTTTTTGGCCTATTTCAGCACGTATTTCTATGCAATTCTATACTGTTTTTATAGTATTTTGCCCCGAATTGGCTACTTTGGTGTATTTTGTCCTTTTTGTAGGGATAATCGCGGAAGTAGCGGAACCATACTCCTTTTCGTCCTTTTTGCATGCATTTAGAGGAGACGGGATTGTCCCAGAGTGAGATGTTGCACTTAGAAGTGTCGTTGCATGCATTACGAGGCACTTGGGTGAGGACGTGAGCTGAATTGAAGACCCAAGTGGTCTATCGAGCTGTTTGGAGGTCGATCGAGTGGTTCCAAGGCTCCCTGAGGGTCGATCGAGAGGTTCCTTCCTCGATCGAGTTAGCTGAACATGACTAAGTCCTCGATCGAGTTGGTTGTTGGTCGATCGAGGGACCTCTGCTGAGACATTGGTCGATCGAGTGGTTTTGCCTACTCGATCGAGAGGATTTCGACATTGTGGGCTTAATCAGTCCGTGTTTTCTTATTTCCGCATAAACACTTAGGGGTTTTGGCTATTTAACCTATGTTTTACTAGGTTATGAGGCATTCCTTTCACTATTCTTTTGACTATCTTTTTTTACTATTATTCACATTAGAACTACTGCTACCTTCCTACGTTACTCTTTTCTTCTACTGTTGCTTGCATTTTGGGATTATTTCACTCGGACTCGGTTGTTCTTTACGCCGGAATCGCTTAGATTGTAATCTCCTTTCTTCTTTAATAATAATTAACCTTCTGTTGCTTTCAATTCTTGTTTTTGTTATTATTCTTTCTTGCCCTAATTTCTATCATTGAATTTTACTATTATCTCGTTATGTATTCTGCTGGGAATTTACATGCTGTTAGTTTAACAATAGACATGAGTAGCTAATCTCCCTTCATGTTGGGATTAGGGGATCTGCGGTAGAATAATGACGACGTAGTGAATGAATTAGACGAATTGACATAAGAGACTCTGTCACTATAGCAATATAACTGTAATTCTCGACCTAGTTGAGTGCACGCTTCTATGTCACCCATTAATCTGGCTACAATTAATCCTGGATCGAAAGATTGGACTAAATAGGCCTGCTATAAACAGTAGACTACCCTAATGAGGACGAAAGTTAAGTTAGTGGTGTTTTAGGGTGGGAAGTGGACCGAAGGGACCTTCTAATATCCGTCTCGCATTAGTTCGTCTGAGTCATTTACTGCTAAGTTGTTAAGCTACCGTAGTGAACCGAATTCCCGACATGTCTCCCTTTTATTGATAGTTTAATTCGCTTCTTGCTTTACTGCTCTTGCTTATTTCTCTTCTTTCAACTCCGTAGTTAGAACCAAAAATTTAATCAAACCCAATTGTTACCATAGGATTAGAAATAGATAGCTGTAGTTGCATTACCTCCCTGAGGATTCGATACTCGACTGCCTCTACTACATTTTTAGTTGAGACCGTTAGGTTTTATTTTTGACAGGTACGCGACAGACGTGTCAAATTTTGGCGCCGTTGCCGGGGAGGCAATTGTTTAATTTACTAGCTGTTTTATTTTTAATTCTTCTTTTAGTTTAAGGAACATCGTTCCTTAGACTATTCTCATATCTTGTCTGTAGTTTCGTCTTATGCGCAGGTCGCAAGGTGGTCCACTACTACCTTTTGATCCCGAGATTGAGAGATCTCTGCACGTAAAAAGGAGACTACTATTTCAAGAGCAACAGGCAGAGGAAGAGCCTAGTTCTCGCGGCAGTTTTTACGAGAATGAGCTTTTCGAAAACAATCCGCCGTCTTCTCCAGTTTCCGATTTATCACTTGAGTCTATCACTTTCCCAGAATTTCCCGAAATGGCTGAGGAAGCAACCATTGGTAGTCACTCCGAGCCCACGGTTGACAATCTCTATAAAGGGTTCGAATTACCAGGAGATGCTAGGAAGTTCGAACCGAAGCCTTCTTACATTAGCATGGTCGAGAAAAATCAGTTCGGGGGAGCTGCGAAGGAAGATGCAGCTCAGCATATGGAGACCTTCATTGACTACTGCTGCTCCATACCTCCTCCCGCTGGCGTGACAGCGGATCAGATAAAAGAAACCATGTTCATCTTCTCACTCCGCGATGCTGCAAGGGAGTGGTACAGGGATTTGGACCGAGCTGCTCACGCCATAACGGATTGGAATTCGCTAGCATTGGCGTTCTATAAAAAGTACTTCTCTGCTTCGAGAACCATAGCCATCAGAGCTCAGATAACCAGTTTCAAACAAGGGCCCGACGAGAACTTCCACGAGGCATGGCTTCGATTTAAGAAACTAGTGCGAACCATACCGCACCACGGTTTCGAAAAATGGAGTCTGTGCAACCATTTTTACAATGGTTTATATGATGATCAGAGGGCTATACTAGATGCGGCAGCCAACGGTCGATTTTCTGACAATTTGGGGCCGACAAAGGGATGGAAAATCATAGATGATTTAGCCACTCATAGGGCTGAATACGGGAATTCAAGGGGAAACCAAAGGAGAGCCGTTGAATCCTCTTCAGTGGCCGCACTAGTAGCCCTTACTGCTAGGTTCGACAAGTATGAACTAGGGGGAGCTTTCAAGCCAGGGATGTACCAGGTTAATGCTATGACAGACGGTCCTTTCGTCTGTATGAGGTGCGGGGTAGATGGACATGTCGCTGATTATTGCCCTAGTCCTTATGAGCAATGTGCTGCCTTCCAACATTACAGGCAAAACAACACTCATTACGAGCCGAACATCCACCCCAATCTGAGGTGGAGTAACCAGAACGTGCTCAACCCCACCGCTCCTCCGAACCAGCAGCAGCAGCCTTATATTCCGCCACACCAGAAGCAACAAGGCTATCAGAAGCCTCCGTCCTTCAACCCTCCTAACCAAGGTGCTTCGTCATCTAGTGGGGTTAGTGAGATAGGTGAGCTAAAGTCCATGATGCAGTCCATTGCAAAGCAATTACAACAAAAGGACACGGCATTCAAGGCACTTGAGACTCAAGTTGCCCAACTGGCTGAAAATCAATCTTCAAGGAAGCCCGGTCATCTACCGACTCAAAATGACAAGAACCCAAATGAGACGGTACATTTGATAGAGTTGAGAAGCGGTCTTTCTTATGAGGGACCAGAAATGAAGAAATCAGACCTGGAAATAGCTGTAGCTGATGATGAACAGTGTTCTGTTAAGAAAAAGGGGCACACGACGAAGCAGTTACTCGATCGACTGAAATCAAGTGTTCGATCGAGTGGAAATGGTGAAGAATCTGGTCGATCGAGTAGTCTTTCTGCTCGATCGAGTGAACTGGAAGCTGAAGATGGTCGATCGAGTGGGGATGTTGCTCGATGGACTGAAGTTGCTGAAGAAGGTGCTCGATCGAGTAAACACATTGCTCGATCGAGGGATATTGATGACGGGAAGCTTATTCGAGAGCCTGCTAGTGCTCGTTTAAGCGAGGAATCACCAGAAAGGCCTCGTTCGAGAGGTAAGAAGCGTCCAAAGGACACCGAACTTGCTCCGGAAGACACATTGGAGGCGAGAAACAAGGGACTTGAGATTCCAATTACGGTTCCCTTCCCGAGGCGGCTGCAGAATACCAAGATTAATCAACAGTTTGGCAAATTTGTTGAGCTTTTGAAGAGTTTGGAAGTTTCCGTGCCGTTCACTGAATTGCTAACCAAGGTACCCTCTTATTTAAAATTTATGAAAGAGATTTTAGCACGTAAGAGGACCATTAATGATAATGAGACCGTAGCTTTGATCGAGATGGGGTCGCCCTGTCTCAAAATAAGCTACCTCTTAAGCAATCAGACCCGGGTAGTTTTTCGATCCCTTGTCACATAGGTATGCAATTGACTGATAATGCGCTATGCGATTTAGGCGCTAGCGTAAGTGTTTTACCTTTGTCTCTAGCTAAGAGACTTGGTGTGACAAAACTGAGTTGCACCAACATGACTGTCCAGATGGCCGACCGTAGTCTATCACGGCCACTAGGTGTAGCGGAAGACGTACCTGTTCGGATCGAAAAATTTTTTATTCCCGTCGATTTTGTCGTCCTAGATATCCCCGAAGATGTGCACACCCCTATCATTTTAGGGAGACCATTTTTGTCCACTGCCCGTGCAGTAATAGACGTCGGGGGGAAGACTTTGACCTTCCAGGTAGGGGACGAGGAGCTGACTTTTCATCACCCAAGTTCGAAGGGCTCCCATGCAAGCTCAGCCTTGCAATGCCCTTTCTTCTGTTGACCCTATTATTGACACTCCAGGTGAAAATATGGAGAATATTGCTGTTATTGCTAACCCTCCGCCTCTTACTGAGAGCAAAAAGGAGAAAAAATCGTCTGTTTTCCTTACTGCAGGTACAGATGAAGGCAAGAAAGGAGTTGTCAAAGGACGTGGTACAACCATTATCAATCAAACCGGAGCAAAGGATGCCAAGGAAGATGACAGAGGGGCGAGAACGAAGGCAGTTCGAACCTACATAGATTGGAACTATGTTCCTCCTCCTCTTGCGAACAGTAATTCAAGCTCATGGAAGTCAAAGAGGACGGTCAGTATCGCCGAAGTGACGTCCTCCAGTCAGAAGCCCACGAAGGGGCTACTGAAAGCTAATGGGAATTAAACGGGGAAATGCCCCGTGTAACAAATTGTAATAGATTTTCGTTTGAATTTCTTTTGAATTTAATTTTTATGTTTTTAATTAGGACAATTAGTTTAGACATTTCTTTAGCTTAGACTAAGACTATAGACTGTGTTTCTCCATATTTGGTATTTTGGGATGTGTTTGGACGTGTTTTATGCAGGTTTGGGGAAATGTCACGCATTTCGAGGAAATAAAGACGGAAATCCAAGAGTCAACGAGAAGAAGCCTTCGATCGAGTACTTTCTGTACTCGATCGAATGGCTATTGGGTCGATCGAGCTGGTTGGTTACTCGATCGAGGAAGACCAAAAGGAAACAGGTCGATCGAGAGGTTTCGTACTCGATCGAGCAGAGGGACATCAAAAAGTCCTCGATCGAGTGATTAAAACCACTCGATCGAGTGGAATGAACAGTGAACACGGGAGTTTTCCTTCTTAAAACTTTTTTTTTCCTAATTCATTTTCATTTCACCCCTAATTTCGTCTAACCCCCTCCTTAATGTGCGACTGATTTCACCCCCAAATCCCCAATTTTTGCCCAAAATCATCAAATCCACCACCTACATTCTATCACTAGCACTTGATTCTTCAATAACCCCTTATTTTCCCCCTCTTTTATGCTCGTTTTCTCGGTTTTTAAAGGGGATTAGGGTTTGCGGTTTTTCAATCGAAAATCCGCCTTGGTTGATTGTTTCTGTTGAAGTTTAATTGCTTTGTAGGTTAATCATCATCAAGTAAGTGTTTTCTTTCACACTCTTTGCATATTTTCTTCATTTAATTCGAATTTCTTTGAGGTGATTGAATTAGGGTTCGAAAATTCCTTGCCTAGTCGAATTTATTCGATTAAATTGTGTTTATTTGCCCTCGATTAGCTTGTTGATGATGTTTTCGCAATTCCTCGCTGTCTCTACATGTTAAATTCGAATTTTGCGAAATTTCCGCGATTAGGGTCCCTGTGAGTCGAATGTGTCGACTGTCAGACGATTTTCTGTTGCCTTGCTCGCTTAACTTCAGTCCATGCTTACTTAATACTGTTGTTAATTGCCGTTACCGTCCCCTATCGCCTTTATATGCTGTGATTTTTTTTGGGAATCTCGCGCTGTGAGTGATTATTTTCGACTGTTAGGAGTCTTACGTGCTCCCTCGTGTGGCTTTCATGCTATGTTTACTCCTCTAGCAGTCACTACTTTGCCATTTCACCACCACTCATATGCTACCTTTCGAACTTAGTGAGGATTGTTGGATTTTGTATGCTGGAAGTCGGATTTCTTGACTGATAGGGCCTCATATTTGTTGTCACATGTTGGTTAGCGGGTTGTTTTAACCACGGTTAGCAGCATCTTCTCTTATTCGTGCCCTTTGATTACCATGCAGGATGGACGCGAGTTCTTTGCCTTTTACCAGTACGTCCTCCAGCTCGTCCAGCTCGTCCGGGAACGAGTTAGTGGTCCCCTTGTCGTCACCACTACGCCCGGTAACCACTATAGCTCCCGCCGTTACCACCACTCCTACCAGGCCTTTCTCTTTCTTTGGATCGCGGATTCATCCCCGCTTCCCACGGACCTGGTATGGTGCCACCGAGGCCACACCCGCAGCTAGCCGATTAGCCGTCACTTCACTTCCAGCCCTTCGAGGTGTTGCTACGGGGAGAGCGCACTCACACCTCTACCGAAGATGCCCACGGTACGTTTCACTTCAGAGGCTCACCGGAAACGGTTAGTCACCTTACTTCGTTGCCCTCTCTCCCCCACCCGTTTCCTTGCGCGAGCTGACCTAGAGACCTTAGGCATTTATGAGGAGGTCTGTAGTTTATTAAACGGGACGGGTATGTCGGGTCTGA
This sequence comes from Silene latifolia, assembly GCF_048544455.1. NCBI lineage: Eukaryota > Viridiplantae > Streptophyta > Magnoliopsida > Caryophyllales > Caryophyllaceae > Silene > Silene latifolia. Next base: position 58,258,329 of record NC_133536.1, read on the forward strand.
TTACCATGCAGGAGGCTACCATTCGTACCTCTACTTACGAGTTTTTTAGCTCCTACTCTTTTGACACCGACTCTTACCAGGCTGACCACTCCAGTTCATGCATTCACTTTCGACTCCGCAATGAGTCGCACCACTGGACCTTAGCCAAGTTTGGGCAGGTTTTGGGACTAGTTAGTGACGGTCCCACTGCCCCACCTCGAGAGCTCCTTCAGCCACTTTGGGCTGCGCTCTCTCACACCCCCTTCCAGGCACGGAAGGGCGCTCATATTCACTTACCTGCGCCCCGTTACTACTTGCGTCTGCTAGGAGAGACCATTTTTGGGCGCCCTGAGCCCAATAACGTGACCAACACTGAGCTAGCGATTCTCGCGGGGTACCTCAACATTGACTACGGTACCCCGTTTGTTCTAAACATTGCCTATCTGGTAGCTCAGCATTGGAACGGAATTGGGACTCGGGTCAAGACCGCAGTCGTCTGCGGCGGGCTGGTGACTAGGATTGCCCGCCACCTTTACCCCAGTGAGCCCGGACTCACTGCACCTGATCAGATGGCTCATCTTGATCTGGAGGCCATGGCTGACTTGACCTGGTTCCCAAAGGCGAAGGGGAGTGCGAGGACGTGGAAGATCTGTGGTTCCACGTCTGTTACCTTGCCGTGCTCTACCCTTCCCCCACTTTTACCGCTCTCATCTGCTGCTGAGGGAGCGAGGCCACCTCCACCTACCTACCACCTTACCTTCACCCCTCCCTCTTTTTCTAAGAAGAGGAAGCGGGAGGCCGGAGCATCTTCTAGCTCTCAGGCTCAGACTCAGGCCCAGGCCCAGGCTGGACCGACCCCCACGCCTCAGCCTACACCCACTCAGACTCATACTCCACCTCCACTTGACCCTCCTTCTGGTTCGGTTTTTCCGGCCAATTTTGTCTGCCCTCCTGTCTTAGAGGCGCCCGAGGTCATGGACCAAGGGCGTCATGATGTCGCGCTTTCGGATCTGTGCAGGTACATTACTGAGATGAGACGGGATATGGCTTTGGCTGTATTCCCGCTCTACGAGTTCCACATCCGAGCCCGGCGACCGATTCCAGAGGGGTGGCCGCATCCTTCCTTCTACCGATACCCAGCGGACGGGTACCCTCCACTACCTTCTGACTCAGAGTCGGAGCCGGAGGAGACAGCAGTAGCACGAGAGGTGCGGTTACGGGCAGAGCAGGCGGCACACCGAGCTGCCAGAGAGGAGGAGAGTGACCCTCCGTTCGTACCCGGTCCGGCGGATCAGGATGGAGATGACGACTGAGTCTCCCCCTTGTTTGTTGCTGGTTTGGGGAGACCGTTTTGTTGAGTCAGAGTACCTGAGAGACAGCGGTGCCGACGACGAGTAGCTCTTGGTCTACTCACTTCCCGTTTTCATTTGGTTTGGGGAAGTTCGTGTTTTGTATGTCCTCTTACTCTTTTTTATTTCGTCTCCTTTATTTTTCTTTTATTGGTTGTATACTCCCATCCCCCATTTTTCTGCTGGTGTATGCTGGAGGACAACGAGGGCGTTGTCCGTTTTGGTTTGGGGAGGGTATTGCATCCTTTTGAGTCTGCATCTGCATTTGTTTTGCATTCACGTTTAATTTTTCAGTTTGCATTTGTTGTTTATTTTCAAAAAATCAAAAATCCATAAAAATTAGATAATGTTAAAAATTCAAAAAATTTCACGTTTATTTTTGCATTTAGGTTGAGTCGGAACGGTAGATTCCCGTGATGAAATTGCACTTAACTTGTCGATTCACTTGAGCCTTGCACTTTATTGATGGTTTTTAGCTTTGTCAATACGCATAGTCTACGAATTTCTGTTCAAATAATAGCTGACTGTTTAGACTTGACCTGATAAATTGGCAAACTACTTAAAAATTCTGAGTTTTAGAGCCATAACTGGTGCCATTCATGACCAGTTCATTAGGAATTTTGAGAGTAGTACTCCTTGCATAGCATGTTCGTCTCATTTGCACATTTATGACATTCAATTTCTCGTCAAATGCACATATTCGGGTCTGCGGTTGGTGTCACATGCAGGGAGGGTCTTGCAAACTCCCCTTTCTTTACATCCTTCACCCATTTAGCTCCACATTGACCAAAACCTGCCTTTTTGACCCATTAGCCACATTCCAAACTAAGCCTGCCTAGTCAAGCTAGTTAGTCTGTCCTTTTGTGGTATGTTTTCCGTTGCAGTTTGGTCCGTAATTCCCGTTTGGAGTTGGTGTTTGTATTAAGGAAGGAGGAAGTGAAAAAGAAAAAAAGTAATGAAAAAAAAAAAGAAAAAAAAAGAGAAACGTGAAAGAAGAAGAAAGAAAAAAAAAGAAAAATGAAAAATGATGAGATTCACGTACAAAAGAAAGAAAAAGTTGTGAAAAAGTTGTACCCTCTTGTCAGAGTTGAGAAGATGTTTGAAGACGTACAATCGACAAGAGGGTTGGTTGTTTCAGTTAGTTGTCTTAGACGGTGTTTAAAAAAGGGAACTTTGTGACCGTCTAGCTCCTCCACTCTTATTCTATATTTTTTGAGGAGATTGTGCTTCCAGTCTAGTGAGTTTTGTGCCAAGTGAAGGGCACCCGTGTTTAGTCTTTCAGACAGTTGAGATTCGGATGGTTTATCATGGTCCTGTTAGGAACTAGCTTGACGCTTTTACCTCCACATTTCCATAACTTGTTTTGCCTTTTCTCACCTGAACCTCACTATTCCCATATTACTTGCAAACCCTCGGCTGTGACGGACATTATTGGTTGGAGTGTGTGCATTAGTACTTGAATTGTCTTTCATTTTTGTTGCATGCATGCTATGTAGGTCGCAGTTAGGCGAGTGACTATCTTTCCTTCTCTCTTTTACATATAACATTTGCCCTTTGCTTCATGAGAGAAGAGTGACCACGTGAGAGTCCGGTTTTGTTGGTCTTGCAAGGTCGATAGGTCACTTTATTTTCGAATGACTTATAATTCGTTTGCGTATTGACTGTCTAGCTTTAACTGTTAATTTCTGTTGCATTAAAGTGGTTCAAGTAGACAAGTTAAGCTAGCTCTGAGTTATCATGTCCGTTCCATTAGTTTAGTTTTGAGTTTACTCGAGGGCGAGTAAAGGTTTGGTTTGGGGAGATTTGATACGTGCCTAATGTATAGTCTTTTTGGCCTATTTCAGCACGTATTTCTATGCAATTCTATACTGTTTTTATAGTATTTTGCCCCGAATTGGCTACTTTGGTGTATTTTGTCCTTTTTGTAGGGATAATCGCGGAAGTAGCGGAACCATACTCCTTTTCGTCCTTTTTGCATGCATTTAGAGGAGACGGGATTGTCCCAGAGTGAGATGTTGCACTTAGAAGTGTCGTTGCATGCATTACGAGGCACTTGGGTGAGGACGTGAGCTGAATTGAAGACCCAAGTGGTCTATCGAGCTGTTTGGAGGTCGATCGAGTGGTTCCAAGGCTCCCTGAGGGTCGATCGAGAGGTTCCTTCCTCGATCGAGTTAGCTGAACATGACTAAGTCCTCGATCGAGTTGGTTGTTGGTCGATCGAGGGACCTCTGCTGAGACATTGGTCGATCGAGTGGTTTTGCCTACTCGATCGAGAGGATTTCGACATTGTGGGCTTAATCAGTCCGTGTTTTCTTATTTCCGCATAAACACTTAGGGGTTTTGGCTATTTAACCTATGTTTTACTAGGTTATGAGGCATTCCTTTCACTATTCTTTTGACTATCTTTTTTTACTATTATTCACATTAGAACTACTGCTACCTTCCTACGTTACTCTTTTCTTCTACTGTTGCTTGCATTTTGGGATTATTTCACTCGGACTCGGTTGTTCTTTACGCCGGAATCGCTTAGATTGTAATCTCCTTTCTTCTTTAATAATAATTAACCTTCTGTTGCTTTCAATTCTTGTTTTTGTTATTATTCTTTCTTGCCCTAATTTCTATCATTGAATTTTACTATTATCTCGTTATGTATTCTGCTGGGAATTTACATGCTGTTAGTTTAACAATAGACATGAGTAGCTAATCTCCCTTCATGTTGGGATTAGGGGATCTGCGGTAGAATAATGACGACGTAGTGAATGAATTAGACGAATTGACATAAGAGACTCTGTCACTATAGCAATATAACTGTAATTCTCGACCTAGTTGAGTGCACGCTTCTATGTCACCCATTAATCTGGCTACAATTAATCCTGGATCGAAAGATTGGACTAAATAGGCCTGCTATAAACAGTAGACTACCCTAATGAGGACGAAAGTTAAGTTAGTGGTGTTTTAGGGTGGGAAGTGGACCGAAGGGACCTTCTAATATCCGTCTCGCATTAGTTCGTCTGAGTCATTTACTGCTAAGTTGTTAAGCTACCGTAGTGAACCGAATTCCCGACATGTCTCCCTTTTATTGATAGTTTAATTCGCTTCTTGCTTTACTGCTCTTGCTTATTTCTCTTCTTTCAACTCCGTAGTTAGAACCAAAAATTTAATCAAACCCAATTGTTACCATAGGATTAGAAATAGATAGCTGTAGTTGCATTACCTCCCTGAGGATTCGATACTCGACTGCCTCTACTACATTTTTAGTTGAGACCGTTAGGTTTTATTTTTGACAGGTACGCGACAGACGTGTCAACAACCTTCAAAGCGGTGAGAAGGAAGTGCATCTTCTTTTGCCAACGACGGAAATCCACACCCTCAAATTTCTCCAACTTTCCAAACTTGGTAGTCATGTCCTTGATTGAATCCATTTCCAAATGCAGAAAATACTCTAAGAAAGTTGTATTTTTTGTATTACAAAGATTACAAACAAGTAACTTATACAAACAAAGGCACTAAAACAGAAATGAAAACAATATAAGACAGTTTATTATACCCAATCGAATCGTGTTGAACACACTTTCCTTAGAGTATTTCGACCCTATAGCCTTTGGGTTACACGAAATCTCTGTAGGATAAGACGATTCCTTTGTCTAAGGCAAGAACAAAGAATAATTAACAATGAGAGTCTTTTTTATTTTCTTTGTTTAATGTCAAACGTAAAAATGCAATTCTTCTGTGAAAAACTTTTTACACTTCGTTATATATATGTGTATATAAAATACACATATTCTGGATAAGTATGTTGGTTGAAATCCAACCAATCATTAGCAATGATAACTGAATGATAACTGCCAAAGACACATACACACATACGTGAAAATGCAGAGAGGCAGCAACCCCTGTCGGGGATATGTAACCCCGATCGAGGACGTACCAAATTTGATAATTTTCAAATTTGTGTTTCTCAATTTTCGTTAAGTATGTGAAATACTTTAACCCCGAGTATATAACCCCGATAGGGGACATAATATACCACGACAACACTTTTATAGTGTCCCTTATCCATTATATACATGAACTCGATATACGATTATATGAGCATACACTCCGTATTCCCGACTCACATTATATCCATTACGAGCTCAAACCGATTTGACATAAGAAACCCGAATACACTTAAATGTACTTGTGATCAAAATCACCAACATTCCTCCCCCATTTAAGTGTATCCCTTGTTTCAAAATAAAACAACAAAGCAAATAAGTCTAGGCATAAATGAAAGTGTCCCAAGGATTGAACTTCCACATTAGTATATTACACATTCCAAATATTCGAGAATCAAGGTGTCCCACGGATTGAACCTTTCAACTCATATTGAATACATGAAGATAACATACACATAGACTCAATAAACTCTTAAAGTTACAAACTTGACACTATTGACCGCCTTGTGTCCATATCCTTTCATGAGAGTATAGGAAGCCAAGTCCAAGCCTCTTGAAGCGGCTACACTTCACACTCACATAGGTGAATCTTTCATCGTGCACCTGCAAAATGCACTTTGTCAAAGATTTCATTAAGAAGTATTAAACTTCAACCTCTTGTCATGCAGGTCATGCACATACCTTTCGGGATTATAACATGTGCCTCAATCTTCCATAATAAGCCTTCCGCATTGAACTTAGCCTCTAAATTTTGTTAGAGGGAAGTTGGGTATCTTATCATAAAGATCTAGACGGACTTTAAACCCATCCCGATTACCGACTTTATAACCAAGTCTTTAGCTAATCCCTTCGTCAAGTGATCAGCCAAATTATGATGTGTTCTCACGAAATCAACGGAAATAACTCCTTGAGTAATCAACTCACGAACCGCGCTATGTCTAACACCAAGGTGTCTAGACTTTCCGTTGTAAACTTCACTATAGGCCTTAGCCAAAGTCGCCGAACTATCACAATGGATAGAGATAGGAGGAATAGGTCTTGACCAAACCGGAATTTCATAAACCAAATTCCTTAACCATTTCGCCTCTTTACCGGCAGCAGCTAAAGCAATGAATTCCGACTCCATAGTCGAACTTGTTATACAATTTTTCTTCTTAGAAGCCCATGAGATAGCTCCTCCACCAAGCAAGAAGACCCATCCACTAGTAGATGAATGATCCTCCATGTTGGTGATCCAACTAGCATCGGAATACCCTTCTAAAACCGAAGGAAATCCGACATAGTTCAAACCATAATCCATGGTTTGCTTCAAGTATCTCAATACACGTTTTACCGCAACCCAATGCTCAAGGCTAGGATTACTTGTGTATCTACTCAACTTGCCAACGGTAAAGGCGATATCTGGTCTAGTGCTTGTCATGACATACATCAAACACCCAATCACTTGAGAGTACTCAAGTTGTGAAATAGCTTCACCTTTATTAGGCATAAGCTTAACACTAGGATCCATTGGAGTGTTAACCGGAGAACAATTTCCATGATTAAACCTTTTTAACACTTTCTCAATGTAATGAGATTGTGTCAAAGAGAATCCCTTGTTCTCACGCTTGATCTTTATACCAAGTATCACATCCGCCTCACCCATGTCTTTCATGGCAAACCTTGATGACAAAAAGGCCTTAGTAAGGTCTACTTGATTTTGGTCGGTACCAAAAATCAACATGTCATCAACATATAGACAAATAATGACTCCATTACCGTTGTCATCAAATTTGCTATACACACATTTATCCGACTGATTTAGTCTATACCCATTAGATAAAACAACCTCATCAAACTTGTGATGCCATTGTTTAGGAGCTTGTTTAAGTCCATACAATGATTTAATTAATTTAAAAACCTTATGCTCATTACCGGGCATAATAAATCCTTTCGGTTGTTTCATATACACCTCCTCTTTAAGCTCACCATTCAAGAACGCCGTCTTGATATCCATTTGATGGATCACTAAATTATTAATTGCAGCTAGTGCAATCAACAATCTAATAGTAGTAATGCGAGCTACGGGAGCATAGGTATCGAAATAATCAATCCCTTCCTTTTGTCTAAAGCCTTGGATAACCAATCTAGCTTTAAACTTGTCGATAGAACCATCAACTTTCATCTTCTTTTTGAAGATCCACTTGCAACCCAATGGTTTACAACCACGAGGTAAATCCGCAAGCACCCAAGTGTTATTGCCCATTATGGAATCCATCTCATCATTCACCGCCTCTTTCCAAAATGAAGAGTCATGATACCTCATCGCCTCATCAAATGTCCTAGGGTCCTCATCAATGTGAAAACAATATGGATAATAGTTTTCACATCCATCCCTTGAACCTTCAACCAAATAGGTATGAAAATCGAGACCAAAGGATTTAGCAATCCTTTTTCTCTTACTCCTACGAATTTCAGGTGTTGCTTCTTGAGTTGTGACATTGTCACTTCCCTCAATAGCTCCACTAGAACTAGGTACTAGATCCCTTGGCTTCGGCATTGATGAGAAACGACTCTCATCAAATATCGCATCCCTTGACTCAATTACGGTATGAACCGAAACAGAATCATTAGGTTCAATTACATAGAACCTATAAGCCTTTGAATGCGCAGCATATCCAATGAATATGCAATCGATGCCCCTTTCCCCCAAGGTTTTAATCTTGGGATCGGGTAGTGTTACAACAGCCCGACAACCCCAAACTCGAAGATAATTCAAGCTTGGTTTCTTTTTGTACCAAAGTTCATATGGAGTGTCTTTATTCCTTTAGTTAGGAATCCTATTTAATAAATAGCAAGCCGTCAACATGGCTTCACCCCAAAATCCGTCACTCAAACCCGAGTAAGACAACATGGAATTAACCATTTCTTTTAGGACTCTATTTTTCCTTTCCGCTACACCATTTAATTGTGGTGTATAGGGAGGAGTTACTTCATGAATGATACTACTTGACTCAAAATACAATGGTTCATAATATTCACCACCTCTATCGGAACGCAACCTTTTGATCAAAACCGATTGTTGCAATTCCACTTCATTTTTAAAGACCTTAAACTTATCAATTGCTTCATCTTTAGTGTGAAGTAAATATATGTAACAAAACCGACTAACATCATCAGTAAAAGTCACTACATATTTTTTACCACCTAAAGACGGATAATTGCGAAAATCACATAAATCACTATGTATAAGTTCAAGCACATGTGAGATTCTAGACACATTACCAAATGATTGCCTTGTGATTTTTGTCAACATACAAGTATTACACTTATTAATGTTCATGTTAAATGATGGAATTAAACCATCTTTAGACATAGTTTCCAATCTTTTATAATGTACATGTCCTAATCTCACATGCCAAAGATATGAAGTATCATTCATAGAGGAAGTAATAAATATGGAACTTTCATTTGGAACAACATTCAACATAAACATGCCATTACAATAATAACCAAATCCAATAAATACACCATGTTTAGATAAAACATACTTATTAGATTCATACACTTGTTTATAACCAAGTTTACTTAAACAACTACCGGATACAAGGTTCTTTCTAATTCCGGGTACATGTAATACATTATTTAATTTTAAAACATTTCCGGAACTAAATTCCAACACCACCATGCCACGACCTACAATAGGAGCGGTAGACTCGTTGCCCATATATAGAACGGATCCATCCTTCACTAGTTCATAATCCTTGAAACAATGTTGATCCTTGCAAACATGATTGGTTGCACTCGAGTCTATCCACCATGTTACTACATCATCCTGCACATAAAATGCCTCAGAAATTAATGGTACATAATTCACAACCGAATTAAAACCAATGTCTAAAATCTGACCTTGATTAGTGGGTGGACCTTGGTCATTAGACCCTTGTCCTCCTTGGCTAGTACTTGCACCCTTTTTCTTTTTGTGCTTTCCAACCTTGCAATTTGCTTTCAAATGCCCGGTCTTTCCACAAATCCAACAAGCACCTTTCGGTGTCTTGTTAGACTCGTCATTGGTGTTGACAAAGGGGCGTTTCTTCCCCTTAAATTTGTTCTTGGGACCCTCACCCTTTTCCATCATATTGACGGAAGAGGATCCCATAACATCTTTACCTTTACCCTTGCCACTATCTTGCACCCTTAGAGATTCCTCTATGCGCAAATGGCTACCGAGTTGAACAAGAGTCAACTCTTCCTTTTTATGTTTAAGCATATGTTTAAAATCCTTCCATGAAGGAGGCAACTTGTCTATGATACTAGACACCGAGATAGATTCATTCATCTCCATTTTATGTTGTGCAAATTGTCCCAAAATACGGAGCAATTCATTGTATTGTTCCATTACCGGTCTAGAATCAACCATTTTATAATTCATGAAATTTCCAACAAGGAACTTCTTACTAGAAGCATCCTCATCGATATATTTAGACTCAAGTTGATCCCATAAATCTTTAGCGGACTCAACATTTTGATAAATGTCAAAAAGAGAGTCGGACATACCATTCAAGATGTGACCACGACAAATGTAGTCATCATTCTCCCACTTGCTTCTCTTCCGTTGAATTTCCGCAAGAGTTTCATCCCCCACAATTTCCGGCATAGGAGTACTCAACACATACACAACCTTCAAAGCGGTGAGAAGGAAGTGCATCTTCTTTTGCCAACGACGAAAATCCACACCCTCAAATTTCTCCAACTTTCCAAACTTGGTAGTCATGTCCTTGAGTGAATCCATTTCCAAATGCAGAAAATACTCTAAGAATGTTGTATTTTTTGTATTACAAAGATTACAAACAAGTAACTTATACAAACAAAGGCACTAAAACAGAAATGAAAACAATATAAGACGGTTTATTATACCCAATCGAATCGTGTTGAACACACTTTCCTTAGAGTATTTCGACCCTATAGCCTTTGGGTTACACGAAATCTCTGTAGGATAAGACGATTCCTTTGTCTAAGGCAAGAACAAAGAATAATTAACAATGAGAGTCTTTTTTATTTGCTTTGTTTAATGTCAAACGTAAAAATGCAATTCTTCTGTGAAAAACTTTTTACACGTCGTTATATATATATGTGTATATAAAATACACATATTCTGGATAAGTATGTTGGTTGAAATCCAACCAATCATTAGCAATGATAACTGAATGATAACTGCCAAAGACACATACACACATACGTGAAAATGCAGAGAGGCAGCAACCCCTGTCGGGGATATGTAACCCCTCGGGGACGTACCAAATTTGATAATTTTCAAATTTGTGTTTCTCAATTTTCGTTAAGTATGTGAAATACTTTAACCCCGAGTATATAACCCCGATAGGGGACATAATATACCACGACAACACTTTTATAGTGTCCCTTATCCATTATATACATGAACTCGATATACGATTATATGAGCATACACTCCGTATTCCCGACTCACATTATATCCATTACGAGCTCAAACCGATTTGACATAAGAAACCCGAATACACCTAAATGTACTTGTGATCAAAATCACCAACATACATTGCTAATAGTAATACATTTGGAGGTATCTACAGTTTGCTTTAGTCTAAAATTTAGTCTTATCTGGCTTTCAAGAACATAGTACAGTTGAAATACAACGGAAAAAAATTGCCGACCAAAATGGAAAGTTGGAAGGAGGATTTTGAAGTATGTACGAAGTCCATAAGTTGATCATCCGGGGAAAAAAATGGCAAATTATTGTTAAAGTCCTCGCAAATTCAAACTAAGATCTATTTCATTTATAAGAGTTAAAAAGAATCAAATTCATGACTTCTCGGTTTAAGAGTTGATGCAACTCCTACCGGCTACCACTGGCTTGAAGCAGCTTTGGTGTATATCAGTTGCTCAGGGTGTTGCATTTCGAAGCCTGTCGGGTCATATACGAGTATTTATACTAACAGTGATAATGGTACTTCTTCGATTCTCTTGAATTCACAGCACTTCTGACACAAGAGCTTCTAAACGTAGATCGCCTCTTGCTTCAGACGGGCTGTTTTCCGTCTGAAATAAGACGGACAACAAGTTGCCATATTATAATAAAATGTTGTTATTTTCTGATAACATGTTATCCATTATTTTCATATCATTTTCCAGGTAAAAAGTGACAACTCCGGTTATAACATTTGTCATTAAATAGTTACATTCTATTAAAAAATGACAACATTTTGTCCGTCTTATTTCAAACGGGAAAGAAAAGTTTCCCGTCTGAAATAAGAATTTGCGCTAAACATATTGTCTAGAACACTTTATAACTTGAACCACTTTTTATGTCTAAACTTGGGGTGATAATGAGACGAGATAGGTCGCAAGCAACTCAAGATCGGCTCGGTCTAATCTCTGCTCGCGCAAGATCGGCTTGGGATCGGGCTCGGCTGGAAAGCTTAAAGAGTCAAGCCAAGCAAACGCTGACTCGACTCAAAAAGCCCGCAAGCGGCTCGATCTTGTGTGATTAGATAAGATATTACTAAATTATGCTAATACTCCGTATATTATAAGAACATTTGATCAAAATTATATCTTTGTATCACACATCAAATGCCTTAGTGATTTGCCAAATATTTTTACATATAACCTTGACGCCTTATTATTTAAAATGTCGTTAAAGCTCGCAAGCTTGATAGCAAGCACAATTTTTCAAGCTCAGGTAAGCTCGAGATCGGCTCAAGCTCGAGTTTTGGTTCTTGAGCACAAGCCTAGCAAGGCCAAGCTCGGGCTCGGCTCGCCTCGTTATCACCTCTAGTCTAAACTCTGAAGACATGACATTAAACATCATAGTCCGTGTTGAATACTGCTGCAATTATGCGTCCGAGACCAAGGTTCAAAATTTGAGATATTAGCATCGTCTCCGCTGATCTTTAATGTAAATGTGTACTGCCTTATTGCTATATTTTCACAGAATTTGTAGTAAACTGTAAGTTTGAATAAGTGGCATCTCCGAATGCCAGAATAAGAAGCAAATTAAGTGTGTACGTATAGCAAGTTCACTCTTCTGAAGCCGGTTTTTTTGCTGCATGTTTGCACTGAACTTGCTGGCTTTGAGATTTCAACTCGTCTCCAGCAACGAGAAAGAACGCGGTGTGCCTGAACACGACCAAATGGGATGGATGAATCATGAATGTAATGTGTTATACAGTATGTCCAGAAAAGATGATGAACCGTTACTAGAGCTTAGGCTAAAGGAAAATTTTACCTGAAGAAGTTCATCATCTTAGTCTTTGAGTCGGTGTCAATGTCGGGAGTAGTTTCCAGAGCTTCTTGCATGTGATGCAGCCATCTTTCAGCCGCGTGATGAGTGACAGAGAATGGCCTGTGACGTGCGATCAGTGCTGGATGACCTGCAAAACCGGATTCCATAACAAATTTAGAATTTGTGGGATGAGATGTACAAATGACAAATGTTTAAAGTTCCGCAATACCACAACAAAAAAGTCTTATATCCAAAATTATATTACTCCCGACACTTCACTCACTTGCCGTGTCGCGTATCCGACTGACAAGACACTTTGACCCTTACTTTAGACCACAAAATAGAAAATTCGCACAAAATAGCTGTATCTAACACTTCGACACGTGTCAGACACGACACCGTGTCGAAGAGTCGGAGTAACACAGCTAACAGGACATTAGTCTGATCCTCTACCCAGCAAGCAAAAGATATGTTAAGTTAGCAAGGATCAAACATCATGAGAATTTATTATGCATGGCAACTATAACAACCATGGCAAAAAGCAAAGGATATTTTTTATTTAATGGTATGAGGGGCTTGAATGACAAAAAGTAGAGGAATAAACTGATTAATAAAACATTTACTCTCTCCGTCATGGTGATTTGTTTACATATTCTATATTTAGGTGTCACGGTCATTTGTTTACCTATCTAGTTTGAGCAAATTTTAAGGCGTTTTGGCTAGTGCCTCATCATCCAAGGTACTCCTTGGGCGCACTCAAGGCGCGCTTTTTTAAACTAAGCACTACCCCACCAACGTCGACACCATCACCACCCTTAAAAACCGTCGCCAAAAAACCCCGACCACCAAAATTAAACTCCAACCACCGAAAATTATCAAACAAAAAAACCATAGATCTAGACATTGAGAACACGTGGAATGTGCAGAAAAAGTAATTAGTAATGGATCAAAGGTCGGTGCAGACAGAGGTCGAGGTCGAGGTTGAGGGGTGACTGAGTGAAGGAAGTTAAGGTTGGGCCTTGAGAAGGGTGAAAAACGAAGAGATTATTGGATTGGGATAAGGGTTGTGTTTGGTTAGGTAGGTTTGTGAAGGGTAGAGTTACATGTTTTTTTAATGAATCTTTCTCAAACATACTATTCACAAAAACAATCAACCAAGACAATATTCCTGGGGTTGGGATATGATACGGAGTATAAGATTGGACGCTTAAAACAATAAGAGACCAAACATAATATGACAAGCATGTATGAAGTCCCACTGGATCTATGGGAATATCCTTCGTTGAATTTTTACCATTTTATGAATGCTATTATTTAAAAGTCAAACATGTTAACTGTTACAAACAACATCAGCTTGACTCAAAAGTTTACTCTATGACGGGAGATTGTCAAAATTGTTAGCTGCACGAAAATATACCCTCGCAAATGGATAAAATTCTCATAGAATCCTCCATAAAACAAAATAACTACTTTATATAGTCTCATTGACTCGTTCAGAAAAAATTTAGGCACATAGGTGCCTAGAAAGGGCACTTCCACCTTGACATGATCCCAAAATTACAACTTTTTCATCAAGAATGCATCCACCAAAAGTCCAATCATAAATAATCTCTCACAAATTCAAACTATTTGCGATAACCCTCACTGCTAGTTTGCTACTATGGCTGCAACGTAAAATCAAACGAATTTTCAAATTAATTTCTAGGTCCTTAAATGGGATAGATAAATGGCCATGACTAACCCATCAAACTTTAACAAGAAAGAAACTGGCCAATAATTGCATATAATATGGATGCATAATTCTCTATTTACGGTATAAAACCTGTAAGATGACTGATACCTCACCACATTGAAAGGAAGCATTGGCAATGACAATTTCAAGCAGTATCCAGTATTGTGTACAAAGTTTACTCACTGGCAGAGCAATGAATTGCACTCGTAACCTGAATTTGACCGATTGAACAGAATAATACACGTCTTACCAACTACCTTGACAGGTCGGTACTGCTAATGGAGTCTAGCTTAGCTTAAATTTGTTTCTTTGTAGCCTCTGATTGCATAAAATACGCAGGTTAAATGATACAGACAGATACAATCAACTCTTTCAAAAAGAATAAGAAATGGAAATGTAGCTACACTACTCCAGAAAAAGAATCAAGCTTAAGCCGTCTTGTAAACAGATACGTCGTACATTCTCTTGCCCCTAAAAGAATGTAATATCAGGAATTCCAGGAGTTTCTTTATCCTCTACAAGGTCAAGATGTAAGAACTAACCTTTCCCTGTAAGAAAGTTTTCGGTCCATTTCTCGCCTAGACTTCTTAAAGCTTTCCATCCCGATAGAAAGAAAATCAGCGCTAACACCTTTGCATCTCATAAAACATACGAAGGATTTGAAGTCTCCATTTGGCTACAAATTGACTTCTAATATTAATCCATAAAAATGGGCAAAGTAACAGAAGTTTTCATTTACCAGAATCTGTTTCCTGCTAACGGCCCTCATTATATTACAGAGTACATTGTAATAACAGTTCAAAGATAGAGCCAATTTACTTCAATGACACCGTAAGAAAAACCCTCCCCACCAAAAGACACCACCAACACATGTCCATACATGTAGCTAATCAAATCGAAAATCCGATAGACCACTTAGACATTCATACACATAGATACCTCATATGCTGCTAAATCGGAAATCCCTTCGACCACCTAGACATTCATACATAGATACCTCATATGCTACTAATCAACAGACAATCTCACAATCACGCTATCCCTCCATTTGAACAAAAAAAATCCAATCACTTGATCATACAACTAATGGGTGCCTATTAATCTATAAACACCATTGGTTCAGCTCTCATTCGGCGATATTCAAACTATTTCTTAATTGTTTTCACCAAAGCATTCATTAGAGACCTCCTCAATCCTCTGAGAAGTTTCATAATTGTATAAAAAAAACTTTGATTCAATCCAAAAAGAACAGAACTTTCAACCATAACATTACAAAGATCACACATTCACACAAAACGAATATAAACTACAAAACTTTCCGATCATTTGTTTGCCTTTGATTAAAGTACCCCTCAGTAAACAAAAGAAATAGACAAAATGATTGGGACGGAGGGAGTAACAATAATATTGAAGAAGATAATTAATTACCTCTTCTCTGAGAAAAGAGGGGTGGGCCCCCCATTCTTTGCACAAAAAACTCATATTGATTCTGAATAGCATCCTCTTTCTTTGAATTTGCAAAAATTGACCTGAACCATTCCTCTTCATCATCATATACCCTAACATAATTCATCATCATCATCATCATCATCATCATATATAAAATGAACAAAAACCCAGTTTAAAAAATCAACTATCAACATCATCATACAATATACTCCCTCCATTATAGCGAATTCCATATGTTTGATTAAAATACGTATCCATGACCATGTATGATGTATTGAATAAACGTATGAAATTAAATAAATAAAAAATGAAGAAAAAGATGGAAAGTTTAGAAAGCAAACCTAGTGTAGAAGTTGGTGGAAAGATTGACAAAGGTTTGAAGACCTAATTTATCAAAAAGATTGGTTTCATCAATAGAAAATGCGTCCTTTGGGTCAACCCCACTATACTCTGAAGCCTTCTGCTGAAGTGACTGCATTTTTTATTGTTCTTCGAGTGGTATACAGTTTGTGATAGTGGGAATTGCGTGGAGAGAACGAGGTTTTATTATAAGAAAGATGAAGGAATTTGAATATGAATATGAATATGAATATGAATATGAATATGAATATGAATATGAATATGAATATGCTCTGTGTTTGCATGAACAATGAAGTAATGAATGAGTTAAATATGGTGTGTAATGTTGTACTTCCTCCATTCAACTCCACTCTACCACTTTCTTTTTTCACGTTTGCCAACGCGTGTTTTACGCGCTAAATATCGTTAGCTACGTATTTGCAAAAATTATAAAAGTTAGATATTTTTAATGTACTCGTAAAGACAAATCAAACAAGATCCCACATGAATATATTTCCAATTACGTATCGAGAGAAAATCGAAATTGAATACATAATCGTGAATAGTGCACAAAAATGAAATAGGTAGAGTGGAGTTGAATGGAGGAAGTAATTGATTTTGGGGACTTGGTGTTGCTCATTCTCATTGGTGGGTTTACAAATGAGTTGAAAAAGATACTTGAAACTTGAAAGTATGAAACTGTGGGCGTGGTTCAACTCAGTAAGTTACTTCTCAATGGCTCATGCCCTCATCGAATGGTTGTAGATTTAGTTAGGGATAAAAAAGCAATTGAATAAGATCTAAATAAATGTAAATTCTTATTTTTTTAAAAGGTCACTTTTTGTCTAACACAAAATCTCATTTGTGACCAACACTATCCGTCACTTTGGAGTGACGGATACCATTTTACCTCACAAAGTACCCACTTTTTCTCTCTCTGCAAAACTATTCATGTGGTCCCCTTTCTCCACTAACCCATTTTGTTACCATTTTAACTCACAAAATATCCGCCACAAATGGTGACCCGTCACAAGGGAGACCAATTGTTTGTCTAAAGCTTTAAACGATTAAGTATGACCATTTTATGGTTAAATGGAGCTACAATGGTATAGCTAGTGTGTTACGCTTATGGTAACTTATTTTTCAATAGTGGTTACATTTAACTGTACAATATTTTCAAAATCCGTCTTATTACTTCAGACCAACATAGTCAAATTTAAAGCAGGACCAACTATTGAATATATATAATATAATAAAGGTTGTGAGAAGAACACAAATTCTCATTATAGACGGACACTATCCGTCTATAGCTATAGACGGATAGTGTCCCTCTCACAAATGAAAATGGGTAGTGCAAGTGGGTGGGAAATGGATACCCCCACTTGCACTATCCACTTTCATTTGTGAGAGGGACACTATCCGTCTATAGTTATAGACGGATAAGATGGATAGTGTCCGTCTTTAATGAGACGGATTGTGAGAAGAAATTGGAAAAAATGAAGTTGATATATTTCCCGGTGCAAGTATTGTCAAAAAACAAAAAGGGTGTTATTATGTGGATTATGAAGACATGATGTGCTTAGAATGGTGGCATGGACCAAGAGAAAAAGGAACATACATCGAATGTACTACCTCTAATTTTATAGTTTTTGAGCATATATGTATTTTTTTGAGCTTATTACCTCCAACTTTATTTGTTTTTGAGCAAATGTGTATTTTTTTTAGCATAATAAAGTTTATAAGTTAGATTTTAATATTTTTTCCGTCAAAACATAAATTTAACTAAACTTATATGTAATGTTTTTGAGTTTTATTGTAATTTTTTAGAGCTTAATGTTTAAGTGAATAAACTCGGAAACTTTATAGTGAAACTCAGAAACTTTAAAACAAAACTCAAAAACTTTATTATAATGCTCAGAAACTATAGAATTGGAGGTAGTACATCAGATGTATAATCCTCTTACTGCATGGACCAACCATTTGTCAAAACATTTCTCATGTTCTCAGCCGATTCCTAAAGCCATTAAAATTAACTCGGTAAAACTTTGGCTTAAAATCAGCTTAATGTCCGTCTATAATGAGAATTTGTGTTATATCATACTTCCTCCATTTTTCTATGTTTGCCCCATTTCATTAAAATATACCTCACATTTCATTATTTTATGGGGCAAACATAGGAAATTGGAGGGAGTATATTTTTGCTCGCCTCTAATTACCATCAACATCTTTATTACTATTAGCATAGTAGTGTCACATCAATAACAGACTAACATATCTTCGCCATGTCATCTTTGCATGATATAACTAGTGAATTGCTGATGACTTAAGTATTACAAAATAATTTCACCCTTTTGCCCATTAAACAACTTTTACTTAAGTTGATAAGTTTGCACATCTAATTTTTCAAATATAAGCTCACAAGTCACAAGGTATACGAAGAATGATTAGAATTAAGGAAACATATGTGTCAGGAGATCCTAGTGTTGGCCTCTTAGGAGAATCAACTGGAAAAACTTTTGAATATTATGTACAATATTCAAAACAAGAAGACTCTGCCAATTCATATGCCCTTATGAAAGTAGTATAAATAGGGAAGCTTGGTACCTTATGTATTCAAGCTAAGTTCAATCAAAAGAAAAAAAAAATACTTCTCTTATAAAATCCCTCTATTTAAACTACTTCATAGGATAAGCATGCATCATACACCTTGCACACCTAGGTGTTACACTTTGCACTTTTGCTAAGACACTTTTCTTGCTTATTTATCTTACACCTAACACTTATATATTGCTACACCTAGCGTACATGATTAATACATAAATTTTCCACCACCAGAATTTGAGGAAGAAAATTCAAAACATTCTTGGAAAAATCAAAAATCCAGTCATCAAAAATCTAGATGGTTCAACAAACCAAATAAGTGATGCAGAAGCTGAAGGAAAAGTAGATCTATATACTTACATATTCATATATGATTTAATTTAATTTGTCATAAAATTAATGATTGATCATATGCATGCAAACATTAAAACAAAATAAGGAAGAAACATTGTTCTTACATTGTGATTTTCGGTTTAATGGGCACAAGAGAGATCACCTTTCTCCCTTGTTCTTGAGCTTTCCCTTTTGGATGAACTAAGACTCAAGTGTAGGATCTCTCCCAAGGATTTATACCCAAAGCTTACTCTTAATTAAAATTAATATTATAGTTACTAGTACAATATTAATCTTGTAGAAAAATGACCCAAAAATATTATAAAACACTTAATATTTTCGGTTTTGGGAGAGAAGAAGAAGAGAGCTTTTTGTCTCTCTAGAATTCTTATTTTTGGATGAGTAAAAAAATGAATTGCACTAACTACATTTTAGTGTATTATTAGGTAAATAAGATGAAAAACCATAATGGTTTTTCCATCTCAAAAACCGGGTGGAAGGGGGGGATTTAGGGGAGCCAATGCATGCTTGTGTTGTTCTTTACAATAAGCATTAGGTTGCAAGGCTAGTCTAGTAGGCAATAATCATCATGCCCTCCACTAATATAATCAACATATAATTAGCTTAATCCTCCTCTAATTTTCGGTACACACAATAAAATGGAACCCATTTTATTTTGTCAATTTTCTCAATATGTCACATGTCATATGTAACATAAATTTGTTATGTATTTTTAACATGTTAAAAATCAACGTATTAATAAAAATACGTCATATACAAAAATCAACTTAGTAATTCATAATTACTTGTACCAAAATATTTCTCCAATTATAAATCACAATAAATTGTATTTATAATAATTCATTCAATTTAATTGTTTCTTTAAACAATAATTTCATCTGAGTAATGATACAATTCAATTACTCAGACCGTATCTCATTTAATCAAATTTCAATGTGATACGTAAATTTTACTTCCAAAATCGTCCGTCAATTTTCAAGTAATTTAATTAACTCGTAACGTTATACGATTAATTAAATGATCAATTAAGAGTGTTGCCCTATAGGTATGACCTAGGGGGTCAACTGATCACCACCGTCGCACGACAGTAATGTCAAACTCTAGTCAGCCAATCATTACCGATATATGTTGACCAGTTGACAGTAAAAATTACTTCCCAATTGTATTCTTTATAATGAGATTTAAACATGTGATCATCATGATCAACAGTCGTGATCGCATTATTGTCGGAGGACACATATTCCAACAATCTCCCACTTGTCCTCGACAAGTGTGCGTCACCAATTCTCTTGTCCTATTACTATCTCCCACTCAATGCAAGGTGTCGTTCAGGTCGTACTTGCAAGTGATCATATCGAGAGTGGTTTCCTCGATCTGGAGAATAACTGATTGACCGGATTTATCTATCATAGATACCTTCCGAGCGTGGCCACGCATTTCCAGTTCATTACTCCTCGAGTGGCCCTGAGATATTGTTATAACCCTAACTAGGGGTGGACAATTCCTATCGCACTCATTCCCTTCGACTAGCCACAGCCATCATAACCCAAAATATGCCCATTTGACCCCATTTACGAAGGTCGTAGTAACACAAATCAAAGTTAATCTGAAACTGTGCCATCTTAGGTGAATAGTCTTTAGTAAAAAGAATCGACTCATTCGAATACTATAGTAGCTCTCGCCACGACCAGGCTATATAAATTTGTCAGAACTCTATAAGCGGTCATTAGGCCCGACAAAATGTTCCTAACAGTCTGCCTATGTGATCGACTAGTCATGTAACACCCCCATACTCCAAGTGCCTTACCAGGACCACTCAGGTATAAGGATACTACCATCTCGGTTGCCCGAGGTACTGAATATCATAAGACAATAAAGAAACGTACTTTTAAAGTAATTATAGATTAAGTGATTACATGTTCAAACCCAAAACTAATAAAAGGAATTACAAGGTTCTCATACGGTCTACAGCTAAAACTATCAAAGCTACTAGACTTCGTCGACACAAAGCGGAAGACTTCTAAGCGCCACGTGATGACTCATCCCGGCCTATCCCATACGCGTCATATCACACTCCGCTCAATAATCGCTCACCACCCCGAATGGATCACCACAGTTTTTAAAACATTTAAACGGGGTCAATACTAATCACACAATTCAATACATATATCAACAATAAGATAAAAACCTTAACCGTCACACACACACAACCAACCAACTCCAATCACCTCAATCATTGATCGTCCACTTTGGACCAGCCCGCCGATGGGGGACCGCAGCCGTTCCCACCTAAGCCCCGCTCATCATACCGAGCGATAACCCTGTCCCATTAATGTGCACATCCCCTTCCGTGGCGGGTTCCACGAAGGGCGAAACTAGGGCGTGAAGTCACTCCCGCAAGTGACCCCACTCAGCCGAGAACGCATCTCGAGAACTATCAACAGCAATCACAACCACAAACACAAGACAATCATCATACCAAACAACTAACTACAAAGACATCACCAATATCCCATTATGGGACTAATACCGAGTAGGAAATCCTACCCGGAAAGCACAATGATCGAGACGGTATCCACAATTTGTACCAAAAAGTCCCTTCTACGAACCCTCCTCCTATCATATAACACATAGAGTCTACACATCACAAACTACACACAAAACCCCCAATCTCTAAATTAGGGTTTAACCAAACTTAACAAAACATTATAAAAATTATATTAAAAGCTTACCCTCGACGCAGGGAACTCAACGATACAAACAACGACACGAACCGACCGTCTCGAACTCGGAATTGCTAAGAATGCGATTAGGAAGATGAACTGGTTGCTTTCTCTCTTAAACGGGGTTTTAGGTTTTGTAAAAGTGATTTAAAACAATGACGACTATGTTTAAATACCTTAATCGCATAATTAACAAAACCCGAGAAAACTCCCCGTAAAAACGGACACTCGATCGAGTACCCAAGGTACTCGATCGAGTACCCTAGTTACTCGATCGAGTACCCCACCTACTCGATCGAGTACACAACAGTCGAAACTATTTTATCTCGCAACTTACCCTTACTCGACAGAGTAAGGGCTACTCGATAGAGTACCCCAAGACTTATAAATACGGAGTATTACAGTCTTCCCTCCTTAAAAGGAACTTCGTCCCCGAAGTTCAACCCATACATAAAAACAACCATACAGACTCGACCAAGACACAACAACCTAGCTAAGGACTCAAGAACTCGACCGAACATAGAACAAGAACTCTTAACACCCACTCCACCAACTATGTTTACTTCCACAACATGACTCACTATATCGTATCTACCACATATATATCTCTCACGACACCAACTCCATACATAACCAACTACCATCCTCTAATGCTGCTAGCTCCATAATATCATCAACTATCAAATCCAATACCAAGACACTCATAGACATCAAACGGGATGTTACATTCTACCACCCTTAAAAGGAACTTCGTCCTCGAAGTTTACTCACACTTGTAACCTCATCATCCAACTGTCAACACTAGTGAAATGTTCTCATACTCCTAAACATCACGCTACTACAAGCACGGTCATGACCTTTAATAAAATCACCCACAACACGAATCGTTCTTTTATTCTACATCAAGACTCAATTTCCGAATATATTATCCTATGTACAACCATCAAAATCTGTTTTATCGCATCCTACTCCTCTTAAGACAAATGTTACGTCCTCGTAACTCACTAATACCAAACCATATCTATATCTCATTACCCTCTGTACCATCACATGTCAAGGATAACTGTCTATAAACCAAACACTCACCATTCTTATATCCAAGGCTCCCATGCATAACATTTCCCATTCCTCAACTCATTCGGCATAGCACCTAACCTATACCATAAACTCGTAGCAATTCACCATACCCACTCTTCATTATTACTGCCAAACAACATACCTCTCTACGTAAGGCACTTATCTCCCAGAAGCATAACTCACGGTCCGCACTCGTTACGTACACGCACACTAGATCCTCAAGTTCTTTCTTTCATTACCGCAAAACTCATACACAACTTAATCATGACACTAATTCCCCCAACACCCTACACTCACTGTCTCAACAAAAGATTATGAACTACCTGCCGCTTTCAGATCATTACCACACATGTTCCACGAATCATTTTCCATTACCATGTCTACCGATGTCTCATCTGAAAACAAGATCAAAATTACTGTAACAACCTCTCACAACCGTGTCCCATCAACAGATTATCACTATCCCATGACAACAACGAAACATATACAACTCTATTTCACATCATACTCTACCTCATTCCCAACTTAACCTGGTAAAGAAAACATGAATAAGCAAGACAACTGTCTATCAGCACAAACTGACACTCGCAGAGAGCAACATCAAACAAAACAACAATCTATGTATAACTGGTATGTACTTTCGAAACCCGAATCATAATCATCCCGCCTACTCCACCACAACCGGTGACGGCATCACAGCACCGCCACCAACAGCCACACCGTAGTGCGAAAATACCCGCATCACAGCACTATGTACCGTGCCCGGATCACCACCCGAGGCACCACAACCACACCGATAGACATCACAACTGCATACAATTCCCTTAAATACTGACTTAGCATGACTTCTCAGACAAGAAAAACTTACTCAAATCCACTTTATTAAATCACCACGCAACATATTATATGGATAAACAGATAAGCATCTCATGAACATCCTCTCTGCCATTTCCCGGAATACACATGCGTTATCAATACACATAAAATTATAACTAGCCATGTCAAATCAATCAAATTATTACCTTTTTGGGTATCATTCAATTACCGTGTCCAACATATATATTACAGAACATTCATAAAACAACTTTATAATTATCACACCATACCCCTTCTTGTGAGGTCAGAACCTCACACACACATTTACACATATCATAGACCCGTAATCACAACCAACTAGTCAATCCTGACCACGTAAGTCACCACTCGAAAAAGGTTACCTGCCGCCCGAGTTTAACTCATATGCCCCTCATAACATATTCCCCCAGTCGCACAACCATCATTTCCTGCCAAATATAATCACACCTTCACTATTCAACTAATAGCGTCCGCCTCATCTAACCACATCTTATACCCTCTCACAATTATACACAATAATCAGGTCCCTACCAAATCAACCTCTTTAGACTTGTTACCTTTCTAATATACCATCACTCTTGACCACTAGTGATAACACCACAATGCCACCGCTGCTCGTATATCAAATCTCTTACACTTATATCAAAATAACATGGTTTTTCTCCTATTTTTGGTTAACATTGCAAATAACGAACATCAAACCCATCCACAAAATTACCTCAACATTATTCCCAATGCTATCTTATTTGTACTATCATCCAACTCTCCACCAAATATCTCGTATCGTGCCAATACTCCACCAACTTCTTACTCCCTTAATTCCTCGAAACTCATTATCAATCATGTTGACCTGAAACTCCTATATAACCTTTAGCTAACATCCTCGTGATATCATCACATATTTCGATGATTTCTTATATTTATATCACATAGCTCCGGTGAACATTTCCCTCAGCTTACTTTTATCCTTCTTTTCTCTTTACACTCAATAATACCAATGAATAGTTCAACTCCTTATTCCTTCTAGCTAACTCTTTAGAAATCTGGTTACCCCTTCGTTGCTCCAAAACTTAATTCCATTACTTTCTACCGACATCATCTCACTCTTTCTTACCATGGATCTTCTCTTATTATGCTATCACTCATACTTGCCACTAATCTATCCATAGAACCAACATTTAATGTTCAAACGATTGCATCCCCCTTTTTACATCTCTAGAAATCAGAATTCATTTAATACCGTTAATTACCCAAGGAAATCACACAGTAGTTTTATCTTTTAATAAACCAAACCTCCCAAACTCACTCACTGTCTACAAATACACCTCGCAACATGTCTCCACAAAGTTCACTATATATTACTCTTCTCAACCCCCTTTAAACGAACTTTCACTACATAAATCCATAACCCACACGACTCCTAACCATTTCCCTCCTTAACTCTTTACACATCTCAAGCTGCCACTTTCCACATTCTTACTTTCAATCTTTTCATTCTCACGTTCATTATACTCACATCATCCCTTGTCTATATTCACTTATTTTTACATTACTCAACCCACAATCATATCACTCATCCCGTCTCGCAAAACGTGCGCCATGCCTCAATAAACTATACCAATCTTCCTTTTTTTTTTTTTTTCACCATCTATCATAATCACATATAACTCATGTCCTCCCCACCGAACTCATACTCATCATAGTGCCACTCCTTACATCATAAGATTGGGTAACTTACGCTTCAGGACCAACACATACGTAAAACAATGCATAAAGAAGTAATACAACGCCTTTGAATTAAACGTAATATGCAACGAATGTCAAAAGACAAACATATGACCCGAAATACGCATATGACCTGCACAGACCCCACTCGATCGAGTACCAGAACCTACTCGATCGAGTTGAGGCTACTCGATCGAGTGCCCAACATGCTCGATCGAGTGCCCCGACTCTTAACCCAAACGGACCTTCGATCTCGACTTACTCGACCGAGTAGCCCGGCTACTCGATCGAGTGACCCCATACTCGATCGAGTGCCCGAGGTACTCGATCGAGTGCCCAAAACACGATTCTGGTCAAAATAACGACAAGTACCCACTCGATCGAATCAAACCCACTCGATCGAGTCATGCAGACTCGTGAATACTACTCGAATGTTATCTCACATACCCTAACGTACTATGCATTCATTATTATTTCAACATTATGATTACAACTACGCATTCAAATATGCGCGACTCCTCATACAATCAACAAGATAATCTACCTCGTGTTATCAAGTGCCACGTTATAAACAACCATCATGCTTTTCATCCAATTCGTTATATAAAACACATATCATTGAATCTCTATTCTTCATGTTACTACTTACCAACAGCCAAACATTATCATCTATCATGCTCATATAACATTCAACTTTCAATCATGTATTACCCGCATATTTTAAATTTTCATAACTTTTCATAACACAAACCACACCCATACACTAAAAATCCTATTCCCATGTTGCTAACACAACAACATTACAAATCCACTTCATCACACATCATCATATACGAACTACTTTCTTTTTCTACCATATCATTCATCATTCTCATATACTTTTCCAACGATTCCAACCAACATGTCAACCAACTATCATGCAACATGCTTTCAACAAACCATATACAGCACAATTAACATACACGTCGCACATATACACACAGACTCCACGTTCCCATACTATGTGACTGGCTTAAGTATCATGGGGCCAAGATTTTGAAGTGAGGGCGCCTACTCACCCAAAACCTAGCATCAGCCGGGGCTCCCATTACACATACACCAGGTTCATTTTATTAGACTCCCTATGTTCATTATGTTCATTTGTTACAGGTTCCAAAATCGTCGCTCTGATACCATTTGTAACACCCCCATACTCCAAGTGCCTTACCAGGACCACTCAGGTATAAGGATACTACCATCTCGGTTGCCCGAGGTACTGAATATCATAAGACAATAAAGAAACGTACTTTTAAAGTAATTATAGATTAAGTGATTACATGTTCAAACCCAAAACTAATAAAAGGAATTACAAGGTTCTCATACGGTCTACTGCTAAAACTATCAAAGCTACTAGACTTCGTCGACACACGGAAGACTTCTAAGCGCCACGTGATGACTCATCCCGGCCTATCCCATACGCGTCATATCACACCGCTCAATAATCGCTCACCACCCCGAATGGATCACCACGTTTTTAAAACATTTAAACGGGTCGAGACTAATCACACAATTCAATACATATATCAACAATAAGATAAAACAGATGACTTAAGCGTCACACACACACAACCAACCAACTCCAATCACCTCAATCATTGATCGTCCTTTGGACCAGCCACGCCATGGGGACCGCAGCCGTTCCCACCTAAGCCCCGCTCATCATACCGAGCGATAACCCCGTCCCATTAATGTGCACATCCCCTTCCGTGGCGGGTTCCACGAAGGCGAAACTAGGGCGTGAAGTCACTCCCGCAAGTGACCCCACTCAGCCGAGAACGCATCTCGAGAACCATCAACAAAGCAATCACAACCACAAACACAAGACAATCATCATACCAAACAACTAACTACAAAGACATCACCAATATCCCATTATGGGACTAATACCGAGTAGGAAATCCTACCCGGAAAGCACAAACTGTGATCAGACGGTATCCACAATTTGTACCAAAAAGTCCCTTCTACGAACCCTCCTCCTATCATATAACACATAGAGTCTACACATCACAAACTACACACAAAACCCCAATCTCTAAATTAGGGTTTAACCAAACTTAACAAAACATTATAAAAATTATATTAAAAGCTTACCCTCGACGCAGGGAACTCAACGATACAAACAACGACACGAACCGACCGTCCGAACTCGGGAATTGCTAAGAATGCGATTAGGAAGATGAACGGTTGCTTTCTCTCTTAAAAGGGTTTTAGGTTTTGTAAAAGTGATTTAAAACAATGACGACTATGTTTAAATACCTTAATCGCATAATTAACAAAACCCGAGAAAACTCCCCGTAAAAATAGGACACTCGATCGAGTACCCAAGGTACTCGATCGAGTACCCTAGTTACTCGATCGAGTACCCCACCTACTCGATCAAGTACACAACAGGTCAGAAACTATTTTATCTCGCAACTTACCCTTACTCGACAGAGTAAGGGCTACTCGATAGAGTACCCCAAGACTTATAAATACGGAGTATTACAAGTCATCTCACATGACTCTATGACACTTGAACTTGCCATCAATCGCATCACACTCTAGTCACTTCGAGACGTCACCTCATGTAAGTAACTATGGGCAAATACAATGTTAATCCATGTTCACTTTAACGGGATTCAATTGTCTCCACAACCCGTTTGGATATAACAATGTACAAGGTGAGTTAATAATAACTCAAACGACAAATGTCGACATCACACTCGGGTAGTCAATATCATATTACAACCTTGTGATGTATATCGTAAGTGTAAACACTTATTGATTGCAATAGAAGTTTAACATGCCATGTGTCCAAGTGTTCAAACTTCTTACACTTGCATTTTCTTTTACATTCATGTTCTCTCTCATAGCATGAACCTTACCAAGTACACATCAAGGTTCCCGACCTCGGTTTTGGTTCTTTATCTTGAAAGAACTTTCTTATCGATTATCACATAACGAACAAATTTGTGGTGAATGATATAACTTGTACTGATCAAGTACTCCATCCACACACAATGCACTAGGTACATGTTTTGTAGAGTCTTGCAACAATTTGCCAAGACGATTGGCCTAGCACTTCTCACAAGTCCTAGCATAGTTAGGAAAGATTAGTTTTGAGTAACTTCTTATTCAACTAAGTATCTTTCCAAAACTTCTTATTTCTCTTTCTAGGCTTGAAAGATTTAGGATTCTCATAAATCCTTACATGTGCTCGAATTTTCATTAATATGCGCAATCTCTTGACACATATAAGAGCATTCTGACAAACACCGAAATCGCTCATCGGATTGTACTCGAGAATTCATGACGTTTCTATTTTGGCTTACCAATGAATCATCATGCTCTTATGCATATGATTCACTATTGGACATGTGCATGATTATTCTAATGGCGGAAACATTAGTTACTAATAATCATGAGATCAACCATTCATAGGTTCAATGAACGACCATGACTGCTAATGGCAATTCCATTTTCATCTATATGAATAACCTATGTGTATGTTGATATGATGTGTATTTCTTAATACTAATCCAATATTTCTTGTCGTAATTGGATTCATCATAGTCCAAATTCATCCAGAATTGAAAACTCAAAACTTCCTCTATGAAGGAAAGTGTTAGCTCGTCATTCTTTAATGAGTGGTGAGTTGTAAACATTCAAAGGATGATAGCTCCCACTAAATTCCATGTCTTCACATGATAATTTCCTAACTCCCACTCAATTCCACATATTTTGAAATTGACTTCTCAATCGAAACTTTTCAAGAATTGAAATATAAATTGCATTGCCAAGTTATTAAGATAAAACCATATATGTTCCCATCATATCCCTTCAAAATACCTATTTCGAAGAGGTCTCATTTTAACCTTACGGAAAGAGATTTTAAATCTCTAACACACTCATGTCATAATGATGTGTAACAATGTCGTTATTCAAATATAAATAATATCTAGAACACGTCCTTCGAAATACCCTTTCGGAAGGAGGTTTAACCATTTCATAATGAGGTTAAGCAATGACATTTGCGTGGTTAAAACTTGGCCATTGAAGATATCGGTATATCAATCTTTGCAACTCGATCATAACTAGTATGTTACTATGATTCATTTAGGCTCTTAAGTAAATCTTAAGGTTGAAACTATTGGTCAAAATTTATCATATAGAACTTAGTCAAAACTTGTTAAGACTTTACATTAGTCATTTTTCTTCCAAAACTTTCTTTTGGTCTCCTCGTGTAGTTATCATAAGAATATGATCTTTCGATTACTTCACTTGGTCTCTTTTGTCATATAGAACTTACTTGAGACCATAGATCTCATCTATTTGGTATACTATGTAAATATATATACCTTCATTCAAATCATTCTTTCTTGCGTAGATCTCATATACACAGTCATTTTTCTTCGTGTGTTGTGTCCTCATTTTTCTCCCACTCTATCTTTAGAATAAATACACTATAGATTCAAAGATAGCATATGAGACACAAATAATGATGTTGAAGTTATAAGGAGAACTATCTCATAGATAGACTAATAGTTTTAGATTTCATATGTGTACTTGGTGATTGACATACCTTTAAGAGAGTTCATAGACTCAAAAACGCTTTATAAATGATCATAAACAAGCCTTAAGCATGTGGACATATAATGAAACCCGTCATTATATTTGTCTATTAGATCACTTTAAGTGAACAATCATGTGTTTCTAAGAACAAGCATTTAAACATGAATTTTAGAACAAAAGGATAAAATGATAAAACGGGTGACTTGGGTTGAAAACCAAGTCACCATTATCCAAAATACAACTCATTATCCAAAATACCTTTCCATGTCGAACACGGAAACTTAAGGTTCTAAAATCCAAAACATAATTTAAAATAAGACAATGAAAAGCAAAGCTCCATGAAAGCTATCCCTAGCTTCTTGATGGTTTCTCATGCTTGCTTTTCCTTTCCCTTGTCTTTGCTTGGTGGAGGCCCTATTTACAAATAAAAAGGGAGATACATTATCACAACTTTGCATCATAATACCATAGTTGATTTAGAAACATAAAAGAAGGATAGTCAATTACCTACTGGAGTAATCTTTCCAGCCTTAATATCACCAAGGTATTTGGAACAATTTCTTTTCCAATGTCCCATACCATTACAATAATGGCATTTATCAAAAGGACCCTTCTTGATTTTTGAAGTGCTAGCTTCACAAGTCTTAGCTTTGGTGAATGTGGGAGTTTGCTTCTTACCCTTCCTCCCATTCTTCTTGAACTTCCCCTTACTCTTAGTGCTTATGTTAAGCACATCTTTTGGAGGGTTCACATTTAACCCCATGTCCCTCTCGGCTTGCACAAGTAACTTGTGCAATTCTTCAAGAGACACATCCTTGTCTTGCATGTTAAAATTCACCCGGAATTAAACATATGCTTTGACTTTGGACAAGGAGTGTAGAATCCTATCTACAATGAGTTCTTTGGGGATTTCAACCTTTTGAATTTTCAAGGTCTTGACAAGCTCCATAAGTTTGAGCCCATGAGGGCTAACCTTTTGGCCCTCTTTGAAGTCGAGATCAAAGAATGCCGCGGCCGCCTCATATTGGACGATCCGCGGAGTTTGTGAAAACATGGTCACAAGTTTGGAGTAAATCTCATTAGCATTGCCCATTTTAAAGGCTCTCCTTTGGAGGTCCGCCTCCATCGCAAATATTAAGACATTT
Source organism: Silene latifolia (assembly GCF_048544455.1). NCBI lineage: Eukaryota > Viridiplantae > Streptophyta > Magnoliopsida > Caryophyllales > Caryophyllaceae > Silene > Silene latifolia. Next base: position 58,289,425 of record NC_133536.1, read on the forward strand.
TTCATTGCGGCGGACTCCTTTTGGTAAGCCTCATATGCTTCCCTAGTGGCGGTAGTCGACCTAGTAGTAGGTTCGGGTGGAGAGGCCTCGGTAAGGTAACGAAGCTTGTCGTCGCCTTGGGCGGCCAATTTGAGTTGGGCATCCCAATCGGAGAAATTTGACCCATTCTTTTCAAGTTTACATCGATCCATGAAGGATCGGAGCCAAGAAGTATTAGTGAGAGGCGTGGCGTTTGGTGTTGGTGTTGCCATTTGTTATGAGAAAAAGAAGTGGTCTACAAAACAAAATATAAGGAGTAAAACAAATGTCGTTTTAATAACAATACTCGTAAAAATTCAATTTAAACAAGTTTTATGCATTTTTCTAGTGACCTCTACCCAACTAGATAAATGATTCCAAGACCCAAATTCATATCAACTTAGGCACGGGATAGCCGATGGAACCCTTATTAATATAACTCGGTGGATTAACGTTTAATCGATTCTACTTTTAGAACTCTTGGTCGATAAAATTACTCTAATATTTATCTATAGCCCAGAACACATGCGACTACGGTCACGAATACTTCCAATGAGTTCAATCCAAATTTCGAATAAATGTGTCCATGATCCAAATTCACATTAATTTGGGCACGGGATGGCCGATGAAACCCTCATCAACATGAATTCGGTGGATAGACATTCATCACCCACTTCCCCTATGTAACAAGGTTTGTACCCCGGGATGGCCGAGTGCACTCCCTCGCGAAATAGGTTTTCATGGTTTCTACTATTTGGTAAGGCTATGTCTCAATTAATTGTTTTAGCGAGAGGTCATGTCAATGTATTATCTATCACGTTTTAAGTGAACTAAAGCGGTGAACTACGATAATTGTATTTGACACGGTCGATAAACTCGATGCATGTTTTAGTATGGCGATTTAGCGATGCATGCGACATAAAATAAAATGCAAGCATAAAATAAATAAATCCTAGTATGGCCTTTCCTAAAATAGAAAAACTATTTAACTATTACATATTCGGAAACCAACACCATTGGTCCCTTGAACTTCGGTTGTGGCACGCATCTTGAGGTAACACCGTCTTTATGTATCGCCATCTTGAAGAAATCCGTCTTTGGGAACTCCGGAATGAATAAATTACATAATTTCCTATTATACATTTGTAACTAAAATAAAATAAATCTATGAAATTATAAAACGGTGATACGAGATCACAATAAAATTACAACCGAATCGATATTCCCATACATTTCGGGAAATACCAATTAAAAACTAAGGCCATACTAAGTAAAATTACATAAATAAAAAATTATATAAATTAAAATTATGACAATCATAGAGAAAATGCAGCATTATAATATGTATGAACATGCCCAATTTTATGCTAAATCGCCTTTAATTAGCCAATATCGTATATTACTCGGTTTTTACGGATTTGCGTGATTTCAACATTTTATAATCACAAAAATTACATAAATTCATATTTATGCATAAGTTAATTACCCTAACCTCTTAGGACTCAAAATTTAGTCTTCACTAATAATTTGACCATAATTAACTCATATTTATAAAATTGTTCATTAATGGACTAAAAAATTACAAAAATAAGCTATAAACTTCAAATAAATCACAAAATTTTAAATAAATTCAAAATTTGAAATTTAAACTCATGAACATTCTGGAAAAATACCATGACACTCATAATATTCAAAACCTTAGGTCAAAAATTTCGAAATTTTTCCGGAAAAACAATGTTGCGGTTTATCGGTTTTAACTAAAATAATCATAAAAACATGTGAAAAATTATATACATTAACTTTTCAATTTTAGATCTGAAAAAGATAATAAAATTGAAACATTGGACGTTTTTTCTTAGTCATAGATTATGTTTTATTAATTTTTCACTAATAATGTCACTATTTATGCTATTTTTCTTCAAAAATCCATAAATCATGCAAAAAGACTTCACTATAGCCCATTATTTTACACACATCTTGTAAAATTGCATGTGACAACATACTAAATTTCTATGACCAGATTTGAAATTTATCTCATATTAACCTATTTTTCACCTAAATCCAAATTTAATAATGAAAAATCCATTTTTCGAGCATAAGAAATCCAAAAATTATGAAACTTTACAGGTTATCTCAAAATAATATATATGACAACATATCCAAAAATCACTGGAAAATTCGAAGTATAGCTAATTTTAGACCGAAAATGACATTTTTACTCATAAAATCACATTTAAATGCCATTATTGTATAATATGAACAATAAAAATCCGTAAATTTAACCAAAATATCCTAAAACATTTTAGGACGAGAAATTTTAACATGCATGAATTAATTTCGTGATATATCATAATAACACAAATTTTACAAGTTTTATATGTTAATCTTTATAACTCGGAAAAACTTTTAACCGATTTGCATGCAAACAACCATGGCTCTTGATACCGATTGAAGGAAAAGTAGATCTATATACTTACATATTCATATATGATTTAATTTAATTTGTCATAAAATTAATGATTGATCTTATGCATGCAAACATTAAAATAAAATAAGGAAGAAACATTGTTCTTACATTGTGATTTTTGGTTTAATGGGCACAAGAGAGATCATCTTTCTCCCTTGTTCTTGAGCTTTCCCTTTTGGATGAACTAAGACCCAAGTGTAGGATCTCTCCCAAAGATTTATACCCAAAGCTTACTCTTAATTATAATTAATATTATAGTTACTAGTACAATATTAATCTTGTAGAAAAATGACCCAAAAATATTATAAAACACTTAATATTTTCGGTTTTGGGAGAGAAGAAGAAGAGAGCTTTTTGTCTCTCTAGAATTCTTATTTTTGGATGAGTAAAAGAATGAATTGCACTAACTACATTTTAGTGTATTATTAGGTAAATAAGATGAAAAACCATAATGGTTTTTCCATCTCAAAAACCGGGTGGAAGGGGGGGATTTAGGGGAGCCAATGCATGCTTGTGTTGTTCTTTACAATAATCAACGTATTAATAAAAATACGTCATATACAAAAATCAACTTAGTAATTCATAATTACTTGAACCAAAATATTTCTCCAATTATAAATCACAATAAATTGTATTTATAATAATTCATTCAATTTAATTGTTTCTTTAAACAATAATTTCATCTGAGTAATGATACAATTCAATTACTCAGACCATATCTCATTTAATCAAATTTCAATGTGATACGTAAATTTTACTTCCAAAATCGTCCGTCAATTTTCAAGTAATTTAATTAACTCGTAACGTTATACGATTAATTAAATGATCAATTAAGAGTGTTGCCCTATAGGTATGACCTAGGGCGTCAATCGATCATCACCACCGTCGCACGACGAAGTAATGTCAAACTCTAGTCAGCCAATCATTACCGATATATGTTGACCAGTTGACAGTAAAAATTACTTCCCAATTGTATTCTTTATAATGAGATTTAAACATGTGATCATCATGATCAACAGTCGTGATCGCATTATTGTCGGAGGACACATATTCCAACAGAAGCAACACTAAACTGGCAGTCCGAAAAAGCACGAGCCCAAAATAATTTGTTGCAACAAATAGATCAGAAAATGACAATTATAGATCTTGCAGTAAAAGAGAGACACCAAAAAATCTCTTCATTACACCAAGAACTCCTGCAACTTGCAACAACAGCTTCTATAGCCTCTCCACTTATTTTATACTACTTTCATAAGGGCATAGGATAAGCATGCATCATACACCTTGCACACCTAGGTGTTACACTTTGCACTTTTTCTAAGACACTTTTCAAGCTTATTTATCTTACACCTAAGTCCTAACATTTATATATTGTTTAATAAATAAGCAAATTTACCATTAGGGTAAATAGTTTGTCCTAATCATGTATACTAGGTGTAAGCAATATATAAGCGTTAGGTGTAAGATAAATAAGCTAGAAAAGTGTCTTAGGAAAAGTGCAAAGTGTAACATCTAGGTGTGCAAGGTGTATGATAATCTTTGATCCTAATTAAACCTCCTTTGTGGTTGTACTTACTATGTGTATTTAAAGACAAGTCAGGACACAAATTCTTTGATGTCTGTGACTGTGAGAACTACATGATGACAGACTCAGATGACGAAGACTATCCAAGGAAAATGAATAGAAACAAAAAATCCTCTCAACAAATCCAATTGGAAAAAGATGTGTCAGGAGATCCTAGTGTTGGCCTCTTAGAAGAACCAACTGGGAAAACTTTTGAATAGTATGTACAGTATTCAAAACAAGAAGAATCTGCCAATTCACAAAAAGATACCCCTACATGTTACATGTTTGGTCCATCCTATTCTCAAGACATAAATTTTCAACCAACAGAATTTGAGGAAGAAAATTCAAAACATTCTTGGAAAATCAAAAATCTTTTGCATAATGCCCTTTCTTTTTGCAAATATAGCATCGATCAGATTTTTTGAATCCTCTTTGTTTTTTCTTTCTGAAAAATTTCCATTTTTTGTTTTCAGATAACCGTGGAAACCTTTTCTTCCATTTCTTTTTGTAGACCTTATTTTTTCTTCCTTATGAGGACGTACATCTACATTTTTTAGGTCTGCACTTGATGGAGAGTTCTGGATGATCACATGCTCTTCCTAAAAGCTTTCCTTGTTCTTGTAGTTGCTTGAAAAACTTCTGATGGGTACATAGTTTTTCAAGAGCTGCTAGGGATGTTTGATAGAGTTCTCCAAATGTAGCAGTACTCAGAGGTATGTTTTTGAGAGAGAAATGCCATAAGAGAGTTGAAACGCATTACAAAAACTCTTCCGGCATTAAAAATCCCATCAAAAGGAAAGAGAATTCTACAGACAGATGCAAGTGATTGCTATTGGGGTGCTGTTCTACTTGAAGAAGATGAGAAAGGCAACAGACAGACATGTGGCTATAAGAGCGGAGCTTTCAAAGAAAGCGAGAAACACTACCACTCTACTTACAAGGAGATCCTTGCAGTTAAAAGAGGTATTGAAAAATTTGAGTTCCATCTTATCGGGCAACATTTCTTGATAAAAATGGACATGTCATCATTTCCAAAAATGATACAATTTAAGTATAAGACTCTCCCCCAAGCACAGCTACTCCGTTGGGCAAGTTGGTTTTCTCAATGGAAGTTTGATGTCAAGCACATAAAAGGAAAAGATAATTTCCTTCCAGACTTCCTATCAAGAACATAACGTCAAATTTCATCAATCATCCCTATGATTTATATGCTCAATCCCGCACAACCAGAAAAAGAATCCATAAAATCTTTGGTAAGTCATATGCCTCAAGTTTTACAAGAAAACCTTCTCAAAAGAGTCCTAACCACCAGAGGCATTGAAACTCTTCATAGACTCCTCATCTTGTACGTCCATAGATATGGATTAGATCAAGGCCCTCTTCTTGGTCTACCTTTCCATCCGACGTATCCATTCCTCACCACTATCAACCTAAATCCAAGACATTATGGAAAATTTCCTCGTGAAGCCTATCTCCTGCTCTGGTATCTTGCTGAATTATATACTATTGGGGTGCTCATAGAGAAAGGTTCAATGTTACAGTATTTAGCAAAGTGTCTTCTAACCAGAAGTAAGCCTCATTACAAACTACTTTACAAATGGTTAGCATTGTTTCAAAATTCCACTTGGTGGCAAGAAAGTATCCGGAAAAAAGAAGGCCATACAATATTTATCACCTTCTAGATCACAATCTTCTAAATCCAAGAAGGCGATGAAATCCAACTACATCGAAGATATGACACTCAAGTCATGGCAGGTTATAAAGGATCATCATTTAAAGAAAAGCATTTCCACAGACGAACATGTGAACTAACGACCCTCAATGGAGTGAAAGAATCTACCGTTGATGGAAGATTATTTTGCTCACTCACAGCAAATTGGCATCATACAGACACGTATCCTCAAAACTTTGTTCAAGAAATCAGAGAAACGCTACATGGCTTTCATAGCCAGTACTCCTGGCCCAGAAATCATCACGACCACCCAAGATAAAGAGTTGATGGACATCCATGTATGATTAAAAAATATATTCCGGAACTAAAAATATATGTCAATGAATATATATCCAGAAGTGAAGAAAGTGATTCTGATGATAGTGACAACTCAATGTGAACTCCGCTCTTTTCCGGAGACAGGGGGAATAAGACAAGGAAATGTTAATAAATAAGCAAATTTACCATTAGGGTAAATAGTTTGTACTAATCATGTATGCTAGGTGTAAGCAATATATAAGTGTTAGGTGTAAGATAAATAAGCTAGAAAAGTGTTTTAGGAAAAGTGCAAAGTATAACACCTAGGTGTGCAAGGTGTATGATGCATGCTTATCCTATGCCCTTATGAAAGTAGTATAAATAGGTAATCTTGGTACCTTATGTATTCAAGCTAAGTTCAATAAAAAAAAATACTTCTCTTATAAAATCCTTCCCTTGTACAACTTTCTTGTTAATAATAAAAAGTCCTAGTTTTCTTATCATAAAATCTTTGATCCTAATTAAACCTCCTTTGTGGTTGTACTTACTATGTGTTATAGAAAACCTGCCCATTTGCTGCTTTAAATGCCATAGAACATGCTTCCCAGTGTGATGGCGGGAGAATATTTGGTTTGATCATGGAGGATGCAGCACCAGTATCAAAATATGCAATGACAGGTATGGGTTTGTCATATTTACTTGGGAAAATGTAGATTTTTACATTTAAGGAAGGCTGAAGAGGGTAAGTTGGAATAATATCATCACGTGGTTCTGCTTTACAGGCTTCTATGTGGCAAAGATCAAACCTGACAAATTGGTCAGTAATACCTTCATCTTCCTCAGAATCTTGGTCTGAGTTTCCGGATGAATCTTCTTCAAATTTCATTCCCATTGCCAGAATGGTTTCATCCGTTGGTTTATCATCAAGGGTGAAGATGGACTCAATATCTGCATCATCAATATCTTCAATTTGTGCCAAATATCCCATAAGAATATATCTTTTCCTTTTGTTTTGACAATCTTTTGCATAATGCCTTTTCTTTTTGCAAATATAACATCGATCAGATTTTTTGAATCCTCTTTGTTTTTTCTTTCTGAAAAATTTCCATTTTTTGTTTTCAGATAACCGTGGAAACCTTTTCTTCCATTTATTTTTGTAGACCTTATTTTTTTTCCTTCTGAGGACGTGCATCTACGTTTTTTAGGTCTGCACTTGATGGAGAGTTCTGGATGATCACATGCTCTTCCTAAAAGCTTTCCTTGTTCTTGTCGTTGCTTGAAAAACTTCTGATGGTTACATAGTTTTTCAAGAGCTGCAAGGGATGTTTGATAGAGTTCTCCAAATGTAGCAGTACTCAGAGGTATGTTTTTGAGAGAGAACTGCCTAGATGTTTCATTTCCCAATGGTTCTGGGAGGGAATTTAAATAGGCTTGTTTGAGATTTACATCATCCATACCTCCAAGAGCATAAAACCGTTTGGACATCCTTTCATAATGTCATTCAAGGTCTTTCCGCATAAATGAACAATATTTCATACTAAGGAATTCTTCTCTTGCTTGAGTTGTGTAATGATCCCAAGTACCCATAAATTCATTGTGGATGTTGCCAATGAAGGCGTCAACTGAAGAGGCTTGGCGGATCCGCAGTTGTCGATAAGCCCCAAGACTAATCCACCATTGTCGCAGACGGCCATAAAATCTTGATACTAATCTATCTATCTATCACCGTTGTATGTTTAGCTCCAGCATAAAGAAGTTGTTCGGTACTGATGGGACAAGAGTTGGTCGTCACACATCCATCAAACACATTTATAATACTCAACAAACTACTAGTTAGCGGTAAGTCGAGGTCGATCCATGGGACGGTGTGCTTTGGGTTCTAAGTCTATCTATCTCAATTTATGCTAGTGTCACAATTTGTTTGGGTTTGTAGTTGTGTCTAGACTAATGCAAACAACAAGGTAAAACAAGCAATAAAGGGAAAGATGTAAACAAATGATTAAAAGTGCTAGGATATCATGGGGTCATAGGGGATTCATGGTAATGATCATACAAACATGTTTACAATTATATGCAAGCAATTAGTGTTGTGGAGGAACCGAGTTGGGTTATGTCTTACGGTTCATAGGAAGAGTTGGGTCCCGGAGCCGAATCGATTAGATTGTACGACACCTACAAGTCGACTTACTTTCCTCCTATTCAACCTCTATGCATGGTCTAACAAGACTCGAGTTGGTTTATATCTTACAAGTCAAGTTGAGTAGATAAGAGATGGTAAAAATGCAAGGATTCATAGGCTTAGCATTTCATCAAACATAAAATATGCGTAAAGTTGACATCACAACAAGCAAGCAATTTAATCATGTGAACATATTAGATTAAGCATGAATCAATCCCATGTTGGTTTCTCCTAATTACCCACTAATCCTAGCTAAGTAACTACTCACTCATTATCATGGGAAACATGTCATTAATGGTGTCAAACATCACAACAAGTATAAACATGATAATAGAATGAAGAAATGAACAATAAAGATAAAAGGGTAAAGGAATTATACCAAACTTGAGGTGATCCAAATAATAAAGCAAGAATAAAAGAAGAAACTTGATTGATTGATGAAGGGTTGTCAATCCTCCAATAACCAAATAATCTTCAATTACCCAATAATAAACTTGAATAATAAACTTGAACAATAATTAAGGAGAGATTAATGTGTAATTTATGGAAAGATTAAATGATAATTTATTCTAATCTACTCCTAACCTAATCTAAGAGAATTTCCTCCTCAAAACCACCCACCTTGATTAATTATAAAGATGGGGTATTTATAGTGGAAATTAGGTGGATGCATTAGGGTTAACTAAGGGCTAAACTAGTAATTACACTTTTTAGATTGAGCAAGGAGGAGCCGGTATTTTCCGAGAGAAGGGTTTCTTTCTTCGTAGCTTGGAGAAGACAATCCGTGCTGTGCTGGAATCCGGGCGGAATAGGGTCGGGACGGGCGGATTCTGGCGTTGGAATCCGAGCGAAATTGATGGAATCCGGGCGGATTCTGGCGGGGCAATCCGAGCGTCTTTTGTGGAAATCCGCTCGGATTGTGTTGTGAGGAGACGGGCGGATTGGAGACAATCCGCTCGGATTGTTCTTCAGCAATGATACTTCTTCTTTTCTTCCCTTTTGTTCACTTCCGTTTTATTCTTGTGGGATTGATCTTTAGTCCTTGCTTTCCTCTTCATACTAGTCCATCTAGTATCGTCAAGTAGCTTCCGAGTACGCACGAAAGACGGGAATTTCCGCCTTATTATCTTCTTTTCTACAAAACATATGAAATGCGATAGAAAAGCAAATAGGAAGGTTTTGACGGATAGAATGGCCATAGAATGTTATAATAGTATGCAAAATAGGCTCAATTAGGGGACTAAATGTGCGCAAATAATGTTCACATCAAATATCCCCAACCCGAACCTTTACTCGTCCCGAGTAAAGAGGTGACTAAAACTAGACCTTTATTTAAACTATCTTACTAATATAACCGATATGAGATAATTAGCGGGTCTCACTCCGCCCCTTCAACTCACAACAAGACAACCATGAGGTAGGATGCCTTCTTGCAAGGCAAGGTGGGGCTTGCAAAAATGGCGACACATCCAAGCATTAAGCACACAAAATCAAGTAATGGATGCATCTACAAAAGAATAGCCACTTTCCTCATCTAAGTGGCGGAAATTATCAACAAGGGAAGCAATTCAAGGGTGCACACTCCTTCATAGATGCAATTTCTTCAAACTACTAAGCCTAGAAGGATACCAATAAATCACCTCCAAATTGTGTCAAGCTAGGGTACCTTTGTCCTCAATCGTTAAATGCTTTTGTCAAGAGTAGACTCCCTATGGTGTTAGAAACACTGGAGGATCGCGGAATTCCCCCTCTTGCCTAGACAAGAAGAAGGGTCGTCCCCTCTCTACCATGCACAAAAATGGATACGATGGATAAAGGGATCAATAGATATTTGAGTTTCACTTTGGGAGTTTGCTTTTGTTTTTATTTTTCCCCCAAATTTCTTGTGGCATATAACATTTGAGAACACTTTCTTTTTGCCATTTCTTTTGATTTTTGGCTTTTCAACACTTGACAACTTTCAACTTTTTGCATTTTCTTTTTGAACATTTTCAAAGTCACCCCATATGTAGTGAGGGTGGCTTATATTTGAAACTTTAGGAGTTCTATTTTTGCTCCTCTTTTCATTTGATGCATTTCTGCAAACTTTCTTTCACTTTTCATTTCATTGAACTCAAATTGATTTCTTTTTGTGCCCATTCCCTTTGATGACAAAATGTATGGTAGAACATGGATGAATGATGGATGGATGCATAGTTTCAAGGGTCACCTTGGAATAAATGGTAGCCAAGGAGTTATCACACCACAAGGTACTCTTGACTAGGCCTTAATCCATGGGTCAAGGGATACTAGCATGACATATCCTAGGGTGTTTTACAAGCATTCTAACAAGCAAAGTCTTAAGAAGAAAAAGCATCTACTAGGGCCTATATACACTTGTCAAGCTTCCCAAGTAGACGGTTTCGCAAAATTTTTCTAACATGCAACTACATGCCATGATGCAACTAACATTTATACATCCTAATGCATATGCTTCTACCAACTAGTATGCCATATAATCTAAATGCAATCCGAAATTCACATTGTTTATACCGCATCAATCAAAATAAAGCCACATAGTCATTAACATAGAGAGGAAAAAGGAGATTGGAAAGATCATACCATGCGGTCTTCAATATCCTCATGTCTCGGATGTGGCGTAGTCAATCAATGTGAAAAAGGATGAACAAACACAATATATACAAAATAATATATACAAGTCTACACTATAAAGGAAATGAACTTGTTTTTGGATGTTTCAATTTTTCAAATTTTTATGGTTTTTGTTTTTATGAAATTAAAAGACATATTTTTGTGATTTTTCGAAAATTTTCAATTTTTATGCATTTTTGGAATATAAATTCCCATCCCCCACTTTATTTTGGACATTGTCCTCAATGTACATGTAGGAGTAGGAATGAAAAAGAAATACATGTTTTTGGATTTTTTCATTTTATGGAAATTGAAGTACAAATGCAATGATATGATATGAATGAATGCATGCTCTAACTAAATGCAATTCTATATGACATATATAACAAATGAATGCAATCTAAACTATACTATATGATGCATGATTTCTAGTAGACTATGGTCACCTATGGTCAAACCTCCCCAAACCGATTTAAGCACTATTTATAGTGTAGAAAAGGAATAGGTTTGGCCATTAGTAACTATGCATGAATTCTAATCTACATGCAATTATCTATATGAATTATATTACAATACAATTATACTAAGAACTAACTAATGTAAATGCAATATGAAATATAATACAAATGTATGCAAAAGTTATACTAAATGCAAAGTATATACAAAAGGGAGAGAGGGAGAGATGGGTATCATACAAATGGAAGTGGTGAAGTAGGCCTCTTTCACTCGTCATCCTCATCTTGATCATAGCCATAACCATGAGAGCTCCCGGCTTGATCGTATCCGGGGGCTTGGCCCCAATATCCTCCTTGGTCAAATCCTCCTCTTTGACCCGAGTACCCTCCACCTTGGCTAGAATGCCCTCCGTCTCCTCGACCCCAAGCTTGGTCCCCATAATTTGGGAACAAGAGCTCCGGTTGTGCCCAAGAGGGCTTAGGACCATCGGGGTCAATATACCCTTGTTGAGCCATGTTATAGTATTGGGGGTAGAGGGCCAAGTAGTTGTCTTCCCTCCCTTTATGCACCCCAAGGTCCACTCTATTCATGAGTGCCATCAAATCATTAATGCCCGGGTACCGGGGATTCTTGGCCAAATTCGGTATATGGAGTAGGGTATGGCGGGATAGGTACGTAAGAAGGTGGGCGAATAGGTATTCCCGGCCCTCCACGAGGTGGTTGACGATGTGGCTCTTCCCTTTGAGGGGGATTATCAAGAATTTGGATATCAAGGAGGTAGCTTGGTGGAGGAGAGTATGGACTCAATCTTGGGTCAATGCCCGGTATCTTCCATCCTTCAAGGATCATTGAAGTGCATCCCTTGGTGTGCCACTCCACACTCCCATCTCGAGTGTAGTTACACCATCGGTGACTGTGGAAGATGGTGTGCTCATCAATCAAAGTCCTCCCCTCAAGAGGAGTATAGGTTCCTCGGGTATTGAACCCGGGACAAAGGTGGTGTGCCAAAATGGTAATTAGACCTCCCATCACGAAGGTTTTGAGTTGGGTGGTCCCTTGAGCAAAATCATGGAACCTAGTAAGTATCTCAAGTGACGTATTAAAGTTATAACGCCTCACCGCTCGAACATTCAAATAGGACTCAAGAAAAGTTAAGTCGATGAGAGTACACCTATCTTGTTCGTACCTCCCATTGATGCAACCGGCTACAAAGCGTTCGGTGAATCGAATCACCGGATGTTGGATGGCAAAGGTATAGCAACGCTTTATATGGGTAAAGTCCCTCCCGGAGATAGCCTTCCAAAGAAAGTCCACACCAAAATTATCGGGTATTTTGGTATAGTCGGTGGGTACTTCAAGACCGAAAACATAGGCAAATTCCTCAAGAGAAAGAACATGGTCTAGGTTGCATAACCTAAACTCCATGCCCACATTGTTGTGGGTATCCGCCACAATGCGAAGGCTACTCAAGAATTCAAGGGTGAGACTAAGGTAAGTCTCTTCATGGGCATGGAAAAGTTTCCCAATGCCAAGGCCATTAAAGAACATCTTGGTAGGGTACCTTATCTTAAGGATTTCCAACACCCTAGTGTCTACAAATTGAGTAGGTTCGTACTTCTTACCTAGTAGCTCGACAAATTTTTGGCGGTGGTCGTCGGATTGAAAGAGCACCTCTTGAAAGCGGTTGAGTTGTTCAATGCCTCCCCTCATTAAGGGTTGGGAGCCCCTTGGTAGTACTACCTCTCGTGGTGTTGAAGAGGTTGATCCCTTGCGCTTCTTCCCGAATGATTCAACCAATTTCTTGGCCTTTCCTTTGGTGTTTGGCAACGGCGCCATTTTGATGGGACAAGAGTTGGTCATCACACATCCATCAAACATATTTATAATACTCAACAAACTACTAGTTAGCGGTAAGTCGAGGTCGATCCATGGGACGGTGTGCTTTGGGTTCTAAGTCTATCTATCTCAATTTATGCTAGTGTCACAATTTGTTTGGGTTTGTAGTTGTGTCTAGACTAATGCAAACAACAAGGTAAAACAAGCAATAAAGGGAAAGATGTAAACAAATGATTAAAAGTGCTAGGATATCATGGGGTCATAGGGGATTCATGGTAATGATCATACAAACATGTTTACAATTATATGCAAGCAATTAGTGTTGTGGAGGAACCGAGTTGGGTTATGTCTTACGGTTCATAGGAGGAGTTGGGCCCCGGAGCCGAATCGATTAGATTGTACGACACCTACAAGTCGACTTACTTTCCTCCTATTCAACCTCTATGCATGGTCTAACAAGACTCGAGTTGGTTTATATCTTACAAGTCAAGTTGAGTAGATAAGAGATGGTAAAAATGCAAGGATTCATAGGCTTAGCATTTCATCAAACATAACATGTGCGTAAAGTTGACATCACAACAAGCAAGCAATTTAATCATGTGAACATATTAGATTAAGCATGAATCAATCCCATGTTGGTTTCCCCTAATTACCCACTAATCATAGCTAAGTAACTACTCACTCATTATCATGGGAAACATGTCATTAATGGTGTCAAACATCACAACAAGTATAAACATGATAATAGAATGAAGAAATGAACAATAAAGATAAAAGGGTAAAGGAATTATACCAAACTTGAGGTGATCCAAATAATAAAGCAAGAATAAAAGAAGAAACTTGATTGATTGATGAAGGGTTGTCAATCCTCCAATAACCCAATAATCTTCAATTACCAAATAATAAACTTGAATAATAAACTTGAGCAATAATTAAGGAGAGATTAATGTGTAATTTATGGAAAGATTAAATGATAATTTATTCTAATCTACTCCTAACCTAATATAAGAGAATTTCCTCCTCAAAACCACCCACCTTGATTAATTACAAAGATGGGGTATTTATAGTGGAAATTAGGTGGATGCATTAGGGTTAACTAAGAGCTAAACTAGTAATTACACTTTTTAGATTGAGCAAGGAGGAGCCGGTATTTTCCGAGAGAAGGGCTTCTTTCTTCGTAGCTTGGAGAAGACAATCCGTGCTGTGCTGGAATCCGGGCGGAATAGGGTCGGGACGGGCGGATTCTGGCGTTGGAATCCGAGCGGAATTGATGGAATCCGGGCGGATTCTGGCGGGGCAATCCGAGCGTCTTTTGTGGAAATCCGCTCGGATTGTGTTGTGAGGAGACGGGCGGATTGGAGACAATCCGCTCGGATTGTTCTTCAGCAATGATACTTCTTCTTTTCTTCCCTTTTGTTCACTTCCGTTTTATTCTTGTGCGATTGATCTTTAGTCCTTGCTTTCCTCTTCATACTAGTCCATCTAGTATCGTCAAGTAGCTTCCGCGTACGCACGAAAGACGGGAATTTCCGCCTTATTATCTTCTTTTCTACAAAACATATGAAATGCGATAGAAAAGCAAATAGGAAGGTTTTGACGGATAGAATGGCCATAGAATGTTATAATAGTATGCAAAATAGGCTCAATTAGGGGACTAAATGTGCGCAAATAATGTTCACATCAGGTACACCAGACATACATTTCATAGATTTTGTCTCTCCATTTTGACGGAGGAATGTTGTCAAAAGAGAAACCATGACCTGGTATATCTTGACCTTTAGGGTTCCAACCGGGTGGAGGATGAGTCTAATGTTGGTCTTGTTCTTCTGGATTTTCTGTCTCATTTTCAACAACTTCCTCAACTTGAGTTGGTTCAGCCATCATAAATTCTGGCATTAAAACCTCGTCTCCTAAATTTTGAGACATAGGCTTCTTTGATTTTGGTTTAGCAGACTGGTTAAAAGTGGGGAGATGGGATTATGATGTTCGAGCATGAATTGAGAGGCATCTTCTGGATTTTGAGTTGTAGGAGGTTCAATTTGAGTTATTGTTGATGTCTTTCCTTCCATCTTTTGATGTAGATTGCCCCTTTTTCGTTATATGTCTTTCCTCAAGAATTTTTGTTGGAAGGAATGACGATGCTCCGAATGGGTTTGATTCTGGAGGGAGCTCAGGAAGGGGTTGTGGATGTTTTTCAAAGGGTGGTGTATAAACTGGGTATGGTGTAAATATGTCACATGGTATATTTGATGGTGTTTTTGATGGATTTTGTAAGGAGCGTAATTGTGCTTTTAAGGATTTCAATTCGGACTCCTTTTGGAAAATAAGTGGAGAGACTATAGAAGCTGTTGTTACAAGTTGCAGGAGTTCTTGGTGTAATGAAGAGATTTTTTGGTGTATCTCTTTTACTGCAAGATCCATGATTGTCATTTTCTCATCTATTTGTTGCAACAAATTATTTTGGGCTCGTGCATTTTCGGACTGCCAGTTTAATGTTGCGTCTGCAACACTTATTTGCTTTGTTGAACCATCTGGATTTTTGATTTTCCAAGAATGTTTTGAATTTTCTTCCTCAAATTCTGTTGGTGGAAAATTTATGTCTTGAGAAGAGGATGGACCAAACATGTAACATGTAAGGGTATATTTTTGTGAATTGGCAGACTCTTCTTGTTTTGAATATTGTACATAATATTCAAAAGTTTTCCCAGTTGGTTCTCCTAAGAGGCCAACACTAGGATCTCCTGACACATATTTTTCCTTAAGGATTTGTTGAGAGGATTTTTTGTTTCTATTCCTTTTCCCTGGATAGTCATCTTCATCTGAGTCTGTCATCATGCAGTTCTCACAGTCACAGACATCAAAGAATTTGTATCCTGACTTATCTTTAAATACGTATACCGGGTCTCCAAGAGAGTTAAAAGAATGTATAGGAATATTAAGATAACTCTCATTTTGTTTTCTTGGGATGAAAAGTGGAGTGATAGTATTTATTTCGGTACAGAAAATTGATGGACAAGACTTTTCACTTAGTTCTTTTTTGAAAAATATTTCAATGGTGCCATCTTTTTGTTTGGTAATTTTGGAGTTTAGGGATTGTAGAGGAGTGTTATTGTCATGTATTTTTTCATAATTGGTAATCCAAGACTCTGGGAGGAGTTTGATGAGTTCATTTTTAGGAATTTGTCTAGGGATATGAATACAAAATGGGCTATGTTATGATTCCAGTTGAATAAAGAGAGCATCATTTGTATCTCTTGGAATACTAAGATCCATTGCATGGTTTTGAACCCTATATGCCATTTGGTGGTGAAGAGTTGCAACATATGTATTTGCAACTTGCGGAGTTCCGGTTATTTGTAGTTGGATTTGAATATTTTGAAGAATTTGCGGATCTTCTAATGCCATGTTAAAATTTGGAAATAGGGTGACAAATACAGTACCTGCATTGAGGGTTGTCTGGATGGTTAAAATACAAGCATGTTGGTATTCTTTGAACCTTGTATCAAGTAGAGTTATTCGTGCTACAACAGGAAGACCTTTCCTACCATGGAGAGTTAGTGCTAAACGTACTGCTTTATAATGAAGGTGGGTGTAACCACTTGTTTTCCATATGTGAAGCATTCATTGAGTCGGAGGGGAATCATTTGTTCTGCTTCCGTAGCTGGGATAAAATGTTGTTCTACTGTGAGGCCAGAACAATGTCTCTAACTGTATTTTTATGTGGGCTAAGTGCTTGTTTGATAACTTTTGGAAATGTGGAATTTGGTTTCGTAAAGGCTCGATATGGATTTAAAAAAGGAAGTTGGGTAATAGGGACTTTACTATTTTGGTTTACATATTCTACTTCATAAACATAATCTATTTTACTAGCATTTGATTTGCGAAAAGGAGAAGAAGACGTAGGTGCTAAGATATTAGAAGTATTTTCCATATTTTTGATATGAGACCAGAAACCATAACAGAATGCCTTATTTCTTATCTGTCCTTCAAAGTTTTAAATTGTAATGAGTTATCCTCCCTTTTTAATAATATGAAGGAATAAAGGATTAGCTTTTTTGTTCTTAAATTACTAAACCGAGACAACATATAACCTTAATTTTTGTCTCAAGGTACAAGCTTTTAAGAACATCATAGTTAATTCTTTACACCTTATTTTGCCTAGTAAGAGTTTTCTGATGTAGAGGATCCAAAGAATGGCAATCACAGAGCATACTTCTCCATACTTAGTGTATTAGTAGAGGGGATAACCCATTATTCTCTAATACTTTTTAGGAAGATAAGAGCCAAGGCTTAGACTGCCATGTCTCTGATACCAAGATTACAAACACATAGTCAGTACAACCACAAAGGAGGTTTAATTAGGATAAAAGATTTTATGATAATAAAACTAGGACTTTTTATTATTAACAAGAAACTTGTACAAGGGAAGGATTTTATAAGAGAAGTATTTTTTTTATTGAACTTAGCTTGAATACATAAGGTACCAAGCTTCCCTATTTATACTACTTTCATAAGGGCATAGGATAAGCATGCACATACACCTTACACACCTAGGTGTTATACTTTGCACTTTTCCTAAGACACTTGACACGGCTGTCGCAACCCTATCAAAAATAAAACCAACAGGCTCTAACTTATGCAGCAGAGGTAAGTCGGGTATCGTATCCACAGGGAGGCGGTCACTATCTACTCGTTATTCTAGTCTGTCTAAGGTCACAAAACGGGGGTTTGAGTTATTTAAACTAAACTAATGAACTGAATTAAAAGCAAAGGATTGAGAGCAAATATAGAGAGAGATGCCGGGATGGCGTTCACCATGATATCACACAAATCAGCTAAAGGTAGGTCAGTCGGTCTGATGTGAGAAGGGTAAAGGAAAGGTCCTCTCGGTCCGCTATCCGCCCTAAACCACTACTAACTTAGCTTTCACCCTCATTAGTGTAGCCTATTGTTCATAATAGGTCTATTCATTCCAATCTCTCGATCTAGGTCTGAAATTAGCAGGATTAATTGATTCAGTTGCATGCATCCAACCTAACAATTACAGTTAAATGGCTATCAAACAATTCTCACAACAAAACCTCCTAAACCAAATCATCACATCATCGATTTACTATCATGACTCCCCTAATCCTAGCATTTAAGGATTAGCTGCGTATGATAACTAGTAAAACAGTAACGAAAGAATAAGCAAGAACAAACATAATAAAAGATATAAGAAAAAAAAAGAGAGGAAAGATTAAATAGAAAGAGAGTAAGAGAAAGATTACATAAACGAGATCCAGAAAGTAGAGGAACAAAGTAACGATGAACAGTAAAGAGTTTTTCTGGTGAAAAGAGTTGGTTCTAAACCTAATGACGTCTCTCCTATTTATAGAAAAGATAATTATTTGACCTAAGATACATAACAAGATACGAAAACCTTGCGTCTAATAACTAGTTACTCAATCGAGCATATTAGAACCACTCGATCGAGCAACTTCCTGCAAAAACCTCTCGATCGAGTGGAAAGATTACTCGATCGAGGAACTCCAAGATAGCACCTCTCGATCGAACACAGGAAGCATTCGATCGAGTCTTCTCATCCTCCAAAAACATTCGATCAAACAGTTAAGCTAAAAAAAATCTTCGATCGATGATTCACCACTGCAGTCAGCTATGACTCGTTGATTTAGCTTCCAAGATGACTTCGCGTATCTCAAGGCAACATCACTTCCGCTCCAAATCCACTCATCTCCTAAATGCAGGCAAAAGTGACAGTAAAAGGATTGATTCTGCTACTTTCAGGTCCATTCCTGCAATTAAAGCCAAACAAACCAGAGTAAAATATTCGGGGCATTTTGTAGCATGAAACTACGAGAACCACACAGAAATACGTGCATAAGAGACTTAAAAAGGCTATATGAAATGCACGTATCAAATCTCCCCAAACCAAACCTTTGCTTGTCCCCAAGCAAATATATGCAAAACTAACTAATGGAACGGAAAAGAAAACTCAGAGCTAGCTACAAATGCCCACTTAAACCGATTTAATGCAAACAAACTGACACCTATAGCAAAACTGTCAAACGCAAACGAGTTATGAGATGTTTATAATAAAGCTGAATCGTCGACCTTGCAAGACCTTTAAAAATGGACTCTCACGGGTCACTCCTCTCTCATGAAGCAAAGGGTAATCATATGAATTGTAAGAGAAGAAGAAAAATAGTCGCTCACCTAAATTACGACCCACATAGACATGCATGCAGCCAATATGATAGACAATTCTAACTACTGTACACATACATTCCAACAAATCAAGGTCCGTCACAACCGAGGGCTTACAAAAGTACGGGAAAGTAAGGCAATGGGTAAGAAAAGGCAAAATGTGTTGGAAATGTGAGGCTAATAGTCAAGCTAGCAACCTAATCAAAACCAAACTGAGCAATATCCGATTCTTAATCATTAGAAATATGCACAAGTGCCCCTTATTTGAGCACACAAACTCACTAAATAAATGAATACTCCTCATAGGATATAAATAATGCATAGGAGCAAAACTGACTTTTATCAAATCAAATTCTTTTTTTTTTCTTTTTTTTTTTTCCTTTTTTTTTTCGTTTTCTTCTTCTTTTTTTTTTTTCTCTTTTTTTCGAATTCTTTTTCATTTCATCCTCCTTCTTCTTCATAAATTACCAACTCCGATAATCAATACAATACAAATCAAATTCGGATCCATAGACAGAATACCGCAAAAACATACACTAAACTAGCTTGAGAGGGCAGGCTAAATTTGAATGTAGTAAAGGGTCAAAAGGCAAATTTGGCCAAATGTGGAGTTAAATGGGTATAAATGAAAGGAAAAGGGAATGTAAACACCTCCCTTCATGTGACACCAACCACTAACCCGAATGTACGTAGGCAAAAAGCAATTGAATCTCATATATGTGCAAATTAATGATACATGCTATGCAAGGAGTAACTACTCACAATCCTACATGAACTGGTCATAAATGACACCAGCTTTGAGACTCTAAAACTTGGAAATTATAAGTAGTTTGCCAAAATTATCAGGTCAAGTCTATTTGTTCAGCTAAATTTCAACATTAACTCGTAGATTATGCAATAAGACAATGCCAAAAGAATATTAGTTTATCGCAAGGCTTAAGCAAAAAGACTAATTGTAGTGAAATTTTATCATTGAAATATACCGTTCCGACTCAACCTATATGCAAAAGTAATCGTGAATTAATTTTGAATTTTCGAACTTAATAATTTTTATGAGATTTTCATATTTTTTGAAAATAAAAGACAATGTAAGCGGAAAATTAAACGTGATAACAGAAATGCAATAAAAACAGTATGCAAACACAGATATGGATGCATATACCCTCCCCAAACCAAACTGTACAATGCCCCCGTTGTACCCAAAAATAGGGAAAGGAAATGCAAACTGGAAAGAAAGAGTAAAGTAGCGGAAAAACTTATAAGATAACGTGAAGTAGGGACCTCCCCAAACCAGCCAGCAACATAGGAGGTCACAAACAGCTTCATAGCAACGTCATTGGAGACGAATCAAAATGACTGAACTTGATAGTACTCGATCGAGAGAGCAGTGTACTCGATCGAGTACATTGGGCTGCAAAGGTGGTCGATCGAGGAAAAAGGATTACTCGATCGAGATGTCAGTTTCTGTGGGTGCTCGATCGAGGAAGATAAGCGTTCGATCGAGGGATTCAAACACTTAATCGAGTAGAAAATAGCTCGATCGAAGGCTCCCTATTGCGTGTACTCCTAGGCGTCAGTGAAGCACATGCAAAGACGCAAATAGCAACCACAAAAATGACCAAAAACCAAGTCTAAATTGTTCATAGCCTATGGTTGTAAAAACCAATTATTACACACACAACAAAAACTAAAGTGTTCGTAAATTAATTGAAAAGCTTTAAACTCCGGGTTGCCTCCCGGACAGCGCTGGTTTCAGACAGGTCCCAGCTCGACCTCTTTTTATCTTTACCTCAGCTAATCCCATGGTCATAATCAAAGCAACTCAAAGCTCTCAACAACCGATCGTAAATCTGCGCATGTGCTACACAAAAGCATAAGTAGCACCAAAATAGAAAAGGAGCATATAAAAGCAATATGAGATACCGTCTCAACTTAACAAATTTCCGATGACAAATATGGTGGAACATTATTAACTTATTTGTCCAACCGGGAGAGGGTGGAGCATCAAAACAGAGAGCAGAAGTCACATGAGGTAGTTTACTATTAGTCATAACAATAATCAAGAAGTTATCGTTAAATACCTCAGGTCGGTCGCTCCTAACATCAGAATCAATGACAGAAGAGTACATTACCTCTACCGTGCTAAGAGCATTCACTGACTCAGCTACTTTCTCGTTCCCCTCCTTTATGGGTTCTGTCCCATATATTGCAGCCTCTAAATCATCCAGCTCGGCTTTCCAAATGGGAGATTCACCATAACCATTGTCTTCTTCCAAATCGTCATCCGAAACGGACCTAGATGACATAGCATTGCTCTCCGTGGCCATTGTGTTTGATCGAGCAAAAATGATACTTGATCGAGAGCTTTCCTTCTGAATATTACTCGATCGATCACAAATAACTTCTCGAACGAGTAGTTCTTCGTGCAAAGTGTTCGATCGAAGGATGAATTCTGTTCGATCGAGCTCTTGTTGCTGTACAATGCAGAAGTCTTCCTATGATGCTTTGTTTTCAGATAAATCTTCAGATTCCGAGTCATACATATCATCATCGTCAATAGGCAACTCAGGTCCTTCATAGGAAGGATCGCTTCCGGTACAGGTAGTATATACCATATCTGAGTGCCTAAAATCCAACTCGGCAGCTAATTGAGCTATTTGAGACTCAAATTCCTTGATATGAGCCTCTCTAGATTAATCATTTTCTTGCATTTGAAGTGCAAGTGTCTTCACCAAAGACATCAATTCAGCAATCTCTTCTTTCTGTTTATTAGGAGGAGGAGCTTGTTGTTGTGGTGGCCAAATGAATGAAGGCTTTTGATAGCCTCGTTTCTGAAGCGGATGTGGCGGCACATATGCAAAGGGTTGACTGGCTTGTCTACGCTGCCTAAACGCATAGACTTCGTCGTTCTCCGCCAAGTAAATAACAACATTGTGCCCAGCAGCAGCACATCTCTCATAGTAGACCACCTGTTGTGCCATAGGATGGAACATAGGTGGAAGATCAAAGGTACTCAAGCCTTCCCTTTGATGATATTTATCCTAGATCTGTCTAGGTCGGACCTGTAGGACCTATCAAAATAAAACTAGAAGAAAAGATAAGAACTGTCTCAAGGAATTAATTCCCCGAGGCTAAAGACAGACTAAAATAAACAAGTAAATAAATTAGTTGCCTCCCCGGCAACGGCGCCAAAATTTGGCACGGCTGTCGCAACCCTATCAAAAATAAAACCAACTGGCTCTAAGTTATGCAGCAGAGGTAAGTCGGGTATCGTATCCACAGGGAGGCGGTCACTATCTACTCATTATTCTAGTCTGTCTAAGGTCACAAAACGGGGGTTTGAGTTATTTAAACTAAACTAATGAACTGAATTAAAAGCAAAGGATTGAGAGAAAATATAGAGAGAGATGCCAGGATGTCGGTTCACCATTATATCACACAAATCAGCTAAAGGTAGGTCAGTCAGTCTGATGTGAGAAGGGTAAAGGAAAGGTACTCTCGGTCCGCTATCCGCCCTAAACCACTACTAACTTAGCTTTCACCCTCATTAGTGTAGTCTATTGTTCATAACAGGTCTATTCATTCTAGTCTCTCGATCTAGGTCTGAAATTAACCGGATTAATTAATTCAGTTGCATGCATTCAACCTAACAATTACAGTTAAATTGCTATCAAACAATTCTCACAACAAAACCCCCTAAACCAAATCATCGCATCATCGATTTACTATCATGACTCCCCTAATCCTAGTATTAAAGAATTAGCTGCGCATGATAACTAGTAAAACAGTAACGAAAGAATAAGCAAGAATAAACATAATAAAAAATATAAGCAAAAGAGAGGAAAGATTAAATAGAAAGAGAGTAAGAGAAAGATTACATAAACGAGATCCAGAAAGTAGAGGAACAAAGTAACGATGAACAATAAAGAGTTTTTCTGGTGAAAAGAGTTGGTTCTAAACCTAATGACGTCTCTCCTATTTATAGAAAAGATAATTATTTGACCTAAGGTACATAACAAGATACGAAAACCTTACGTCTAATAACTAGTTACTCAATCGAGCATATTAGAACCACTCGATCGAGCAACTTCCTGCAAAAACCTCTCGATCGAGTGGAAATATTACTCGATCAAGGAACTCCAAGATAACACCTCTCGATCGAACACAGGAAGCATTCGATCGAGTCTTCTCATCCTTCAAAAACATTCGATCGAACAATTAAGCTAATAAAAATCTTCGATCGATGATTCACCACTGCAGTCAGCTATGATTCGTTGATTTAGCTTCCAAGATGACTTCGCGTATCTCAAGGCAACAACACTTCCGCTCCAAATCCACTCATCTCCTAAATGCAGGCAAAAGTGACAGTAAAAGGCTTGATTCTGCTACTTTGAGGTCCATTCCCGCAATTAAAGCCAATCGAACCAGAGTAGAATATTCGGGGCATTTCGTAGCATGAAACTACGAGAACCGCACAGAAATACGTGCGTAAGAGACTTAAAAAGGCTATATGAAATGCACGTATCAACACTTTTCATTTATCTTACACCTAACACTTATATATTGCTTACATCTAGCATACATGATTAGTACAAACTATTTACCGTAATGGTAAATTTGCTTATTTATTAATAAGATTACGAACACATAGTAAGTACAACCACAAAGGAGGTTTAATTAGGATCAAAGATTTTATGATAAGAAAACTAGGACTTTTTATTATTAACAAGAAAGTTGTACAAGGGAAGGATTTTATAAGAGAAGTATTTTTTTTTATTGATCTTAGCTTGAATACATAAGGTACCAAGATTGTAATACTACGAATATTTTAAGTTATTGTTGTCTTACCTTGTGATAAGATTGGCGTGATTGATAATCGTAAAATGCTTAATTGTGTTGGATGGTGCTTAGTTACGAGGATGTTATAAGTGCTGTGGTAGTAGTCGTGGGCGAACTTCGGGACGAAGTTCATTTTAAGGGAGGTAAGACTGTAATACCCCATATTTTGATATTAATTTATGAGAATAATTTATGTAATTTAATAATTAGTTAAAGGCATTTATAATAATAATTACAAATAAGACGTTAATTAAATAATAAAGGAAGTAAGCAAGTCGGGAAATTGGGTTTATTTCACGTGATTTGGGTTGACTTGTTTAGTTTTAAGACGGGTTAACTCGGGTATGAATAAGTAATCGGGTCTTGACTTTAATAAACGGGTTTTTACGTAATAATAATTTAAGTGGGAAATAATTAATATAATTAAATTACAATTGAATAACTAATATAATGAATTTAGTAATTAATAATTAAGGTATTATAATTATTTATGATTAGGTGACGGTATTGTTGAGAAGCTTATATTGGATTTCTACTAATTGGATTGCGTAATTGGAGTGCTTGCTTTCGAGGTAAGATAATCTACTCAACTATATCTGGTTTGCGTGTTTAATACGAGAATGTATTGAAAGAATGATTGGTGTATGATTGCTTATTTAATTAAGCTAATTGAGTGATTAACTTTGTTAATTGTTAGAGTTATGTATATTTTATACGATTATATTGAGGAATGCTTTATGAGAATTGGACTGCCCCAGGCTTAGTCTCTAGTGGATAACGTGAGTGGTAATTGGACTGCCCCAGGCTTAGTCTCTGGTGGATAACATGTGAATATTTGGAAGGCCCCAGGCTTAGTCTCTGGTGGATAACGTGTGTGAATATTTGGAAGGCCCCAGGCTTAGTCTCTGGTGGATAACGTGGATGGTTGATGTCGATATGTGACATGTGAGCAGTTGAGATTGGAATATTGACAGTTGTGAGAGAGTGGTTGTTTTCATGTATTTTATCCTACTCAACCATTGGTTGACGTGTTTGCTTCTGTGTCAAAATAAAATTGATGCCTGCTTTAATTGATGGCATCCTGTGGTGAGCCATTTAATATTTCCGGCTAAATGGGGAGGAGATTTAAATAGCAGGTTTTGAGTTAGCTGGATATGGGGAGCTTGGGCGTGTGAGCTTTCGGACCTGCAGGAGTCTAGATCACATATATAGTTATATCACTTATTTATTTTCCGCTGCGAGTTGTATTTATTTTTATTTTAAGTTTTAGTTGATTAAAATTGTAAAACATATGTAATCATTAAAGTTTTTATTTAAAGTACTTTGGTGAGTTGGACTTTGTTATCTACTACCTCGGGAAACCGAGATGGTAACAGTCCTATTTATTTGGGAATGTCTAGCTAAAGGCTCCCGAATAAATGGGGTTGTTACAAAGATTACCTATTTATACCACTTTCATAAGGGCATAGGATAAGCATGCATCATACACCTTGCACACCTAGGTGTTACACTTTGCACTTTTCCTAAGACACTTTTCTAGCTTATTTATCTTACACCTAACACTTATATATTGCTTACACCTATCATACATGATTAGTACAAACTATTTAACCCAAATGGTAAATTTGCTTATTTATTAACATTTCCTTGTCTTATTCCCCTTGTCTCCAGAAAAGAGCGGAGTTCACAGTGAGTTGTCACTGTCATCAGAATCACTTTATTCACTTCTAGATATATATTCATTGACATATATTTTTAGACCCGGAATATATTTTTTAATCATACGTGGATGTCCATCAACTCTGTATCTTGGGTGGTCGTGAGGATTTCTGGGCCAGGAGTATTGGCTATGAAAGCCATGTAGCGTTTCTCTAATTTCTTGAACAAAGTTTTGAGGATACGTGTCTGTATGATGCCACTTTGCTGTGAGTGAGCAAAATAGTCTTCCATCAACGGTAGATTCTTTCACTCCATTGAGGGTCATTAGTTCACATGTTCATCTGTGGAAATGCTTTTCTTTAAATGATGATCCTTTATAACCTGCCACGACTTGAGTGTCATATCTTCGATGTACTTGGATTTCATCGCCTTCTTTGATTTGGAAGATAGTGATCTTGAAGGTGATAAATATTATATGGCCTTCTTTTTCCCGGATACTTTCTTGCCACCAAGTGGGATTTTGAAACAATGTTAACCATTTGTACAGTAGTTTGTAATGAGGCTTTCTTCTGGTTAGAAGACACTTTGCTAAATACTGTAACATTGGACCTTTCTCTATGAGCACCCCAATAGTATATAATTCAGCAAGATACCAGAGCAGGAGATAGGCTTCACGAGGAAATTTTCCATAATGTCTTGGATTTAGGTTGATAGTGGTGAGGAATGGATACGTCGGATGGAAAGGTAGACCAAGAAGGGAGCCTTGATCTAATCGATATCTATGGACGTACAAGATGAGGAGTCTATGAAGAGTTTCAATGCCCCTGGTGGTTAGGACTCTTTTGAGAAGGTTTTCTTGTAAAACTTGAGGCATATTACTTACCAAAGATTTTGTGGATTCTTTTTCTGGTTGTGCGGGATTGAGCATATAAATCATAGGGATGATTGATGAAATTTGACGTTGTGTTCTTGATAGGACGTCTGGAAGGAAATTATCTTTTCCTTTTATGTGCTTGACATCAAACTTCCATTGAGAAAACCAACTTGCCCAACGGAGTAGTTGTGCTTGGGGGAGAGTCTTCTGCTTAAATTGTATCATTTTTGGAAATGATGACATATCCATTTCTATCAGGAAATGTTGGCCTATAAGATGGAACTCAAATTTTTCAATACCTCTTTTAACTACAAGGATCTCCTTGTAAGTAGAGTGGTAGTGTTTCTCGCTTTCTTTGAAAGCTCCGCTCTTATAGCCACATATCTGTCTGTTGTCTTTCTCATCTTCTTCAAGTAGAACTGCACCCCAATAGCAATCACTTGCATCTGTCTGTAGAATTCTCTTTCCTTTTGATGGGATTTTTAATGAGTGGTGAGTTTTTGTAATGCGTTTCAACTCTCTTATGGCTTCTGTGCATTTATGGTTCCATGGAGCACTGTTGTTCTTTAACTAAGCCGATAATATTGACATGTGCTTTGCTATGAGAGTTTTTCATCGGGGAATTCCTCAAGTTGGGTAGCAATATGAGGTTGGAGATAGTATTGACCTTTGGAAATTTGCATTCCAAGAAAATCAATTTTTTTTTCTCCAACGACCATCTTCTTTTCTGAAAGCATTATCCCATATTGTTGGACGATATCATGAAACTTTGTTATCAGGGCAGAGTGTGAATCAATATCCGTGGAAAATAACAGAATATCATCTAAGTATACCAGGGCATTTGTGAGGATTGGTTTAAAAATCTTGATCATTGATTTCTGGAATATGGATGGAGCTGTTTTTAACCCAAATGGCATAATCTTCCATTGGTAATGTCCATCAGGAATGCATAAACCTTTTTTGGCCTTTCTTCTGGTTTGATTCCTAATTGCCAAAATACTGCCTTAAGATCAAATTTTGAGAATACTTGTGCTTGGGGTAGTTTTTGGAAAAGGACTTCTCGTTTTGGTAGTGGATATTTGTCGTCTATAAGGAAATGGTTAAGAGGTTGGTAATTGATAACTAGCCTTAGCTTTCCACATACTTGTTTTGCTCTCTTGTTGACATAAAATGCTTCACAAGCTCATGGGGAGGTTGTTGGCTCAATTAGGTTTTCTTTTTGTAGCTGGTCAACTTCTTTAAGGACCAGAGTGCAATGATCTAGGTTCATTCCCATATGGCTGGCTTTTGTTGGATTAACGTCTTCATTCTTTTTAAATGGCAAGGTGATAAAGAATTTAGGGTTTTGCCATAATGGGGAGGAACATTTTGTGAGAAATTCAGAGTGGGACTCAGCACATGAGGTTTTGGCTATGTTATCTCTTATGGGATGAAGGATTTCACAAGAATAAAGGTGAGGGGTTAATGTCCATGGTAACAAATGATTTTTGTGTTTTAGGCCTTTTGGATGCCATGACACTCTTTTGAGACTGTGTAAGACATCAAAACCAAGTATAAAGTCTTTTCCAGGAAGATCAGACCCATATACTCTAGTTTTCAGCATGTAACCAAGAAATAGTTGAATGTAAATTGGCTTACTCTTAAGAGATATAAGCAAATTTACCATTAGGGTAAATAGTTTGTCCTAATCATGTATGCTAGGTGTAAGCAATATGTAAGTGTTAGGTGTAAGATAAATAAGCTAGAAAAGTGTCTTAGGAAAAGTGCAAAGTGTAACACCTAGGTGTGCAAGGTGTATGATGCATGCTTATCCTATGCCCTTATGAAAGTAGTATAAATAGGGAAGCTTGGTAACTTATGTATTCAAGCTAAGTTAAATAAAAAAAATTACTTCTCTTATAAAATCCCTCCCTTGTACAACTTTCTTGTTAATAATAAAAAGTCATAGTTTTCTTATCATAAAATCTTTGATCCTAATTAAACCTCCTTTGTGGTTGTACTTACTATGTGTTCGTAATTGATGTGAACACCGCTCTTTTCTGGAGACAGGGGGAATAAGACAAGGAAATGTTAATAAATAAGCAAATTTACCATTAGGGTAAATAGTTAGTACTAATCATGTATGCTAGGTGTAAGCAATATATAAGTGTTAGGTGTAAGATAAATAAGCTAGAAAAGTGTCTTAGGAAAAGTGCAAAGTGTAACACCTAGGTGTGCAAGGTGTATGATGCATGCTTCCCTATTACAGACCTAAAAAATGTAGATGCACGTCCTCAGAAGGAAGAAAAAATAAGGTCTATAAAAAGAAATGGATGAAAAGTTTTCCACGGTTATCTGAAAATAAAAAGTGGAAATTTTTCAGAAAGGAAAAACAAAGAGAATTCAAAAAATCTGATCGATGCTATATTTGCAAAAAGAAAGGGCATTATGCAAAAGATTTAATTTCATATCAAAGAATTATTTGTAGTTTAATAATTTATAAGAATTAGCTAATGATAATTTGTATATATTGTTAATTTTTATTATATATTATTAATAAATTTATAATAATATAAAATAATCATAAATATAGATTAGTAGTATGAGATTTTATGATAAGAAAACTAGGACTTTTTATTAGTATAAACTATGATTTACTAATTTTTTTTATTGAAATTAGCTTGAATACATAAGGTACCAAGTTTCCCTATTTATACTACTTTCATAAGGGCATAGCATAAGCATGCATCATACACCTTGCACACCTAGGTGTTACACTTTGCACTTTTCCTAAGACACTTTTCTAGCTTATTTACCTTACACCTAACACTTATATATTGCTTACACCTAGCATACATGACTAGTACAAACTATTTACCCTAATGGTAAATTTGCTTATTTATTAACATTTCCTTGTCTTATTCCCCTCAGCCGTCTGCGACAATGGTGGATTAGTCTTGGGGCTTATCGACAACTGCAAATCCGCCAAGCCTCTTCCGTTGACGCCTTTATTGGCAACATCCACAATGAATTTATGGGTACTTGGGATCATTACACAACTCAAGCAAGAGAAGAATTCCTTAGTATGAAATGTTGTTCATTTATGCGGAAAGACCTTGAATGACATTATGAAAGGATGTCCAAGCGGTTTTATGCTCTTGGAGATATGGATGTCGTAAATCTCAAACAAGTTTTCCTTATATCTGCATCATCAATATCTTCATAATGTTAATAAATAACTATAAGAATTATACTATTTTCATAAAAAATTTCATTAATTAATTTTATAAGAATTAACTAATGGTAATTTTTATTAGTTAATAAATTTTTATTATTTTATATTTAGTATTTTTTAGGATAAAATCCTAAAAAATAATAATGCTTATTTGGGAGAATGTAATTTTTATTATATATTATTTATTTGTAAAATATAATAAAAATTATTAAATATAATAAAAATTATTATATTATTATTTTATAAATAAATACCTTATGATTTTTATTTAGTATAAATATAAACATTGATAAGAAACAAGCTTGGTACCTTGTACAACTTTCTTGTTAATAATAAAAAGTCCTAGTTTTAAATTGTAATGAGTTATCCTCCCTTTTTTAATAATATGAAGGGATAAAGGATGAACTTTTTTGTTCTTAAATTACTAAACCGAGACAGCATATAACCTTAATTTTTGTCTCAAGGTACAAGCTTTTAAGAACATCATAGTTAATTCTCTACACCTTATTTCGCCTAGTAAGAGTTTTCTAATGTGGAGAATGCAATTTCCAAAGGTCAATACTATCTCTGACCTCATATTGCCACCCAACTTGAGGAATTCCCAGATGAAAAACTCTCGTACAAGCAAATCCAGCAATTTTTCTTGGTATTGTTAATTATATGGCAGATTTTATTCATGAGCTAGCAAAGCATAGGTCAATATTATTGGCCCAGTTAAAGAAAGACGTTGCTCCATGGAACCAGAAATGCACATAAGCCATAAGAGAGTTGAAACGCATTACAAAAACTCTCCCGGCAGCAAAAATCCCATCAAAAGGAAAGAGAATTCTACAGTTACATGCAAGTGATTGCTATTGGGGTGCTGTTCTACTTGAAGAAGATGAGAAAGGCAACAGACAGATATGTGGCTATAAGAGCGGAGCTTCCAAAGAAAGCGAGAAACACTACCACTCTACTTAAATTGTAATATATTTTTAATCATAAAATTATTAGAACATCATAAATACAGTAGAGCATAGGATAAGCATCATTCATATACCTAAATATAGATTAGTAATACATGTTTCTTATTTTATAAATATAGATTAGTAATATAAGCAAATAAGGCATTAGTTAATTTTATTATATATTATTATGTTCTTATGAAAGTAGTATAAATTTGCTAAACTAATCATAAATACTAGTGCTATATTTAGGTTATTTTTATTATTTTATATTTAGTAATTTTGATGCTTATATATTATTAATAAGCATTATTTATAATATATAAGGTAATTTTATATATACATAAGACAAGTTTACCACCTTTATATTATTAATAAAAATTTATCCTAAATAATACTAAATATAAAATAATAAAAATTTATTAACTAATAAAAATTACCATTAGTTAATTCTTATAAAATTAACTAATGATAATTTTTATTAAATATTTTAACATTAGTTAATTCTTATAAAATTAACTAATGATAAATTTTTATTAAATATATTATAAATATTTTTATTAAAAATTACTAAATATAAAATAATAAGGCATTAGTTAATTTATAAAATAAGCTAAGTAGAAACATAAAAAAATTGTAAAGGTGGTAAACTTGTCTTATGTTCTTATGAAAGTAGTATAAATAATGCTTATTTATACCTAAATATAGATTAGTATCAAGTTTTCCTTGTCTTTAAAAATTGAAGATATCCCATAAGATAGGTTGGAGATAGTATTGACCTTTAAAAATTTGCATTCCAAGAAAATCAATTTTTGTTTCTCCAACGACCATCTTCTTTTCTGAAAGCAGTATCCCATATTGTTGGACGATATCATGAAACTTTGTTATCAGGGCAGAGTGTGAATCAATATCCGTGGAAAATAAGAGAATATCATCTATGTATACCAGGGCATTTGTGAGGATTGGTTTAAAGATCTTGATCATTGCTTTCTGGAATAAGAATGGAGCTGTTTTATGATTATTTTATAATAAAAATAGATAAAATTAGCAAATAGCTTCTATTTATTTTTTAATAAAATTAATATTTAATAATGCTTATCCTATTTATACTACTTTCATTAGGGCATAGGAGAAGCATGGATCACACACCTTGCACACCTAGGTGTTACACTTTGCACTTTTCCTAAGACACTTTTCTAGCTTATTTATCTTACACCTAACACTTATATATTCTTACACCTAGCATACATGATTAGTACAAACTATTTA
Source organism: Silene latifolia (assembly GCF_048544455.1). Lineage (NCBI taxonomy): Eukaryota > Viridiplantae > Streptophyta > Magnoliopsida > Caryophyllales > Caryophyllaceae > Silene > Silene latifolia. The sequence continues at coordinate 58,321,554 of NC_133536.1, forward strand.
CCCTAATGGTAAATTTGCTTATTTATTAACATATCATCTACCTACCTCACATGACATCTATATTTATGTAAATAATGTTTGGGGAACCAACATTCATTCATTTTCTTCTCAAAGTCCAAATCTTCTCATTGTTTGAAAAAACGGCATCAAGATTCGATAAATTCTATCGTGTGGATAAATTTATCTCATTTCTTTCATAGTCATTTCAACTAGTCTATTAATCAATTGTTCGTTATCTTTTACAATTTTGGAAAATTAAATTTCCTATATATCATGTAAGCAATGGAAATGTTTCATGGGATTCATGTCATAAATTAGTCAAAGACTTTCAGCTTTGTCGGCATTAATTATGCCACTATCAACTCTTACCATATCTTCATCACATCTAATTCCAATCGAATTGACTACATATTAAATATGGCGTAGAAGTATTAGTTTCGGCGATGACATGTGTAACACCCCATTTATTCGGGAGCCTTTAGCTAGACATTCCCAAGTAAATGAGAGCGTTACCATCTCGCTTTCCCGAGATAGTAGATAAAAAAGTCCAACTCACCAAAGTACTTTAAATAAAAACTTTAATGATTACATATGTCTTACAATTTTTAATCAACTAGAACTTAATGTAAAAATAAATACAAATCGCAGCGGAAATTAAATAAGTGTTATAACTACATTTGTGATCTAGACTCCTGCAGGTCCGAAAGCTCACACGCCCAAGCTCCCCATATCCAGCTAACTCAAAACCAGCTATTTAAATCTGCTCCCCATTTAACCGGAAATATTAAATGGTTCACCACAGGATGCCACCAATTAAAGCAGGCATCAATTTTATTTTGACACAGAAGCAAACACGTCAACCAATGGTTGAGTAGGAATAACCAACAACAAGTCGAAGTGAAATGATATGATATATAATGCCAATACAACTGATTTCATCACCCGAAACACCCATTCATCCCGCCAATCCCTGGCCCGGGGTATCCATCATTCCAACCGAAGTTGAAGTATCCACCATCCCAACCGAAGTTGAGGTATCCACCATCCCATTATAAAACTGAGGTATCCACCATCCCAGTATAAAACTGAGGTATCCACAATTACAATATATAGCAATAACAATACAATAACAATAACCCATCTCAACACGAGGCTGAGGTATCCACTCAAAGATATGTACTACTAACAATAACCATAACTCGTCTCAGACCGAATCTGAGGTATCCAATAAACAATATGAATAAACCAATAACCAAAATATAATTCCATGACATATAATTCACATTCGACAATTCATCCAATGGCAATTATCCACACAGTTCCACAATTTCTCTTATCAATTAAATAGCAAGACAAGTTGAGTAGTTATCCTACCTGATCAGCAAATCCCAATAACGCAATCCGAGTAAATATAAATCCAATTAACACAGCTTCTCACAACTCCGTCACCTAGACAAGTAATTATCATAATTACTAATTATATACTTTATTCAAATAATTCCATTAATTATAAATTAATTAATTAATTATGTTAATTATAACCTCGTATTATATAATTCAAAAACCCGCTTCAATAAGCCGAATCCGATTACCCATTAAACCCGTGTTAACCCGTCTTTAAAAACCCGATTCGACAATAATTAAACCCAATTTAATAATTAATTGCTCATACACGCCTTACTCCACCCACAAACCCATTTATGAAACACACCCACATACGGCAGCCCCTCCTTGCTCATCCCCCACCGTGGACCTACCCAGCCACGATGACTTCCCCGAACAGCACCACCCTTACCCGACACACCCCCTGCAACCACCACAACAACAACCGACAGCAACATACGACCCACAACCACAAACCCACGACAACACATACAACAACAACCCATAATCCTAACTTCTAACCACCACCCAACTACCACCTAGCCAGCCACCTCACTCACCCACTCTCACGACACCTCCACCGTCCTTAACTCAACATAACAAACAACAACACACAATTTACGACAACACCACACAACCCATCTGTGTAAACAACCCAAACCCGACTCACTAGCTACATGGTACCGCCACCCCAACTCAGCCCAGACACCACCATGGCTGGCACTGACCCACGGTGTCACCTGAGGCAACACCAGACCACCAACCACCTCCAGCAAGTCTGCCGTAACACCCTACAACAAACCACGCACAATTACTCGAAAACCCGTCAATTATTCGAAAACACGGCAACCAACCATGCAAAGCACCACCCCTGACCATCCTAACACCACCAATAGCACCGCCTATCCACCACGAACCCAATCAACCCAAGTTCAAGTTAAACCAGCCACGACAAGGGGTGCAAAACTGGTTTTTAATGTGTAAACAACAACCCATAACCACCTTCGAAAATACGACCACCCACCCATAAAGCCACCGCCGTTGCCACCCTTAACCACCCACATAAGTTTACTCAACACAAGGAACCACCCTATCTCAAACCCAGGTCAGTCAAGCCTCGATTTTGGTTCGAAACTGTATAAAACGTGTAAAACAACATAAACAACCACCCATAAAAACCCGCCTGAAACACCCCTCTCCCGTCGGTCAATGGTGGTCAACATTGGGTCCGGTCAATCCCTGGTGTCCCACGGTCAATGTCATGGTCTCGGGTCGGTCAACGGTTGTCTATATAAGGAGTTATATTAGTCTTAAGATGAGTATGTCATGAGACGATTAGAAAATTACCTTGTGACGATCTCCTAGCTAGTTGTTTCTTCTCTTTTCTCTTATGTGAATTATTTGTGTTTTATGATCAATAAAGTCTATTTATATAGGTAGGTCATAGGTATAAGGAAGCAATTAGGAAACTATATAATTACCATATTATTTCTAGTATACAAATACGATTATTATTATTATTATTATTATTATTATTATTATTATTATTATTATTATTATTATTATTATTATTATTATTATTATTATTATTATTTTTTTTTTTTTTTTTTTTTTTTTTTTTTTTTTTTTAAGATGCGCACAGCTTTCATTAAAAAAAAAAAAAAACTCAGTCCAACACATCTTCCTGACTCGTCCATTACTTTATTATTAGTTACCATCTTATTTGAAATTATTAATATAAATGTCTTTTAATTAATTATTAAAATTACATAAATAATTCTTTTAATTACTTATTAAATTACGGGGTATTACAGTCTTGCCCCCTTAAAATGAACTTCGTCCCGAAGTTCGCCTAGGAATTTCTCTATAAACAATTACCTATTCCAACTTATGATCATTGCAGCATGATTAACCATTTATTATTATCAAGCTATCTCAATTCATCAGAATGCATAACAAAATAAAGTTTTAACACGAAAATGTATTTCAAAATAAACTCAAAATATGAGGTGTCATATTCTACGCTCCTAAAAATAAATTTCGTCCCGAAGTTTCGGAACTACTACTACCCGAGGAAAGATGGTCTAACATTTTAAATATTCTATACTTATAATCAAAACAAGGTAAAGTCAATTGTATCCTATCTTACCTCTCCTTTGGTTCCCTTATCGTCACTCCTACATCTAGACTATCATAGTTTAAGAATTGATAAAACATTTATATTAAACTTTTGGTAAAACTCGTGTTTTCAGAAATCAAAGTCAAGCTATAACTTTCAAAAATCACCATTAAACAACCGTTACATTTTACATTGAGTTTTTATACTTTCCATAAAATATAAAGTGTTTTTAAAGCATGAGAAAAAGAATCAAGTCCAAATCTCGAATAATCAATTTATAAAGATTTTTACAATTCAGTTGGTCGAAACAAGACCGATCAGCAAAAAGTTAAAAATTTTAGGTCAACTTGTAAAAATCACTATTAATTGTCAAAAATTCACCTTACAACGTGGCTTATCAATTTGAAAACATATTTGAGTCCTTTAAATACTGGAGTTAGAATTAGGTTAAACTATTAAGTAAAAATTAAATGAGCAATTTTACAAAATCGTTTGTCGAAAACTTCACTGTACAGGAACTTTCTGACCACTGTCCACTAAATTATTTATTTCTCCCAACTCATAAAACTTTTAAACATGAAACCAATGGAATTGGTAAGCTAACTCACTAGGTTATCACTCATAAAAATATCAACCTTGTATGATAAACGGAGGTGAAATGGAAACTAAATCAAATAGGGGTAAAATTTGACGAAATAAAGTTCAGCTCTAGGTTCCTTTTTACTAGGTCACAAGACCTTAGTAACACCCTCCTACTTCTATATCAACACAACTTGGTCAATAAAATTTCACACACGACTAGTATATACTCTAAAGCATTCATATCACAAGCTTAATCATTTCATAATATATTTTAAATAACATGGTTTTGGGATTCACACAACCGCATATCACTAGACATGATACTACTATCACACAACATCCAACCACATAATCAATATCAATTTATAATGACTTTCATGCTTATGATCAAAACAATTCAACATCACATCATTTATTTTATCCATCCCGTCCTCCTTAAAATCAAGGTTACGTCCCGTAACCGCAATCGCAAATAAAGACAACATGAAAGCAAGGCAATAAAACTTCCAAGGCAAAGTAAGCAATATTCCTTTTAAATTACCCCACACTCTCAAGTATCCTCTCAAGGTTCCCTGTTCAAAACTGAGAGGGCCATGGTACGAATTAAGGGCGCCTTCTTAACCGCACTAAGAGGGGCTCCTAACAGTTTCTACCCGGGGTTCATTTTAATTTAGACACATCCTAAGTTCATTATTATTCATTGGTTAGGCCTGAGGATCGTTTTTCTCTGATACCACTTTGTAACACCCCCATTTATTCGGGAGCCTTTAGCTCGACATTCCCAAGTAAATGAGAGCGTTACCATCTCGGTTTCCCGAGGTAGTAGATAACAAAGTCCAACTCACCAAAGTACTTTAAATAAAAACTTTAATGATTACATATGTCTTACAATTTTTAATCAAATAGAACTTAATGTAAAAATAAATACAACTCGCAGCGGAAATTAAATAAGTGTTATAACTACATTTGTGATCTAGACTCCTGCAGGCCCGAAAGCTCACACGCCCAAGCTCCCCATATCCAGCTAACTCAAAACCTGCTATTTAAATCTGCTCCCCATTTAACCGGAAATATTAAATGGTTCACCACAGGATGCCATCAATTAAAGCAGGCATCAATTTTATTTTGACACAGAAGCAAACACGTCAACCAATGGTTGAGTAGGAATAACCAACAACAAGTCAAAGTGAAATGATATGATATATAATGCCAATACAACTGAGCTCATCACCCGAAACACCCATTCATCCCGCCAATCCCTGGCCCGGGGTATCCATCATTCCAACCGAAGTTGAAGTATCCACCATCCCAACCGAAGTTGAGGTATCCACCATCCCATTATAAAACTGAGGTATCCACCATCCCAGTATAAAACTGAGGTATCCACAATTACAATATATAGCAATAACAATACAATAACAATAACCCATCTCAACACGAGGCTGAGGTATCCACTCAAAGATATGTACTACTAACAATAACCATAACTCGTCTCAGACCGAATCTGAGGTATCCAATAAACAATATGAATAAACCAATAACCAAAATGTAATTCCATGACATATAATTCACATCCGACAATTCATCCAATGGCAATTATCCACACAGTTCCACAATTTCTCTTATCAATTAAATAGCAAGACAAGTTGAGTAGTTATCCTACCTGATGCAAATCCCAATAACGCAATCCGAGTAAATATAAATCCAATTAACACAGCTTCTCACAACTCCGTCACCTAGACAAGTAATTTTCATAATTACTAATTATATACTTTATTCAAATAATTCCATTAATTATAAATTAATTAATTAATTATGTTAATTATAACCTCGTATTATATAATTCAAAAACCCGCTTCAATAAGCCGAATCCTATTACCCATTAAACCCGTGTTAACCCGTCTTTAAAAACCCGATTCGACAATAATTAAACCCAATTTAATAATTAATTGCTCATACACGCCTTACTCCACCCACAAACCCATTTATGAAACACACCCACATACGGCAGCCCCTCCTTGCTCATCCCCCACCGTGGATCTACCCAGCCACGATGACTTCCCCGAACAGCACCACCCTTACCCGACACACCCCTGCAACCACCACAACAACAACCGGCAGCAGCATACGACCCACAACCACAACCACAACCACAAACACACGACAACACATACAACAACAACCCATAATCCTGACTTCTAACCACCACCCAACTACCACCTAGCCAGCCACCTCACTCACCCACTCTCACGACACCTCCACCGTCCTTAACTCAACATAACAAACAACAGCACACAATTTACGACAACACCACACAACCCATCCGTGTAAACAGCCCAAACCCGACTCACTAGCTACATGGTACCGCCACCCCAACTCAGCCCAGACACCACCATGGCTGGCACTGACCCACGGTGTCACCTGAGGCAACACCAGACCACCAACCACCTCCAGCAAGTCTGCCCTAACACCCTACAACAAACCACGCACAATTACTCAAAAACCCGTCAATTATTCGAAAACACGGCAACCAACCACGCAAAGCACCACCCTTGACCATCCTAACACCACCAATAGCACCGCCTATCCACCACGAACCCAACCAACTCAAGTTCAAGTCAAACCAGCCATGACAAGGGGTGCAAAACCGGTTTTTAATGTGTAAACAACAACCCATAACCACCTTCGAAAATACGACCACCCACCCATAAAGCCACCGCTGTTGCCACCCTTAACCACCCACATAAGTTTAGTCAACACAAAGAACCACCCTATCTCAAACCCAGGTCAGTCAAGCCTCGATTTTGGTTCGAAACCGTATAAAACGTGTAAAACAACATAAACAACCACCAATAAAAACCCGCTTGAAACACCCCTCTCCCGTCGGTCAATGGTGGTCAACGTTGGGTCCAGTCAATCTCTGGTGTCCCACGGTCAATGTCATGGTCTCGGGTCGGTCAACGGTTGTCTATATAAGGAGTTATATTAGTCTTAAGGTGAGTATGTCATGAGACGATTAGAAAATTACCTTGTGACGATCTCCTAGCTAGTTGTTTCTTCTCTTTTCTCTTATGTGAATTATTTGTGTTTTATGATCAATAAAGTCTATTTATATAGGTAGGTCATAGGTATAAGGAAGCAATTAGGAAACTATATAATTACCATATTATTTCTAGTATACAAATACGATTATTATTATTATTATTATTATTATTATTATTATTATTATTATTATTATTATTATTATTATTATTATTATTATTATTATTATTATTATTATTATTATTATTATTATTATTATTATTATTATTATTATTATTATTATTATTATTATTATTATTATTATTATTATTATTATTATTATTATTATTATACTTTAAATACTCAGTCCAACACATCTTCTTGACTCGTCCATTACTTTATTATTAGTTACCATCTTATTTGCAATTATTAATATAAATGTCTTTTAATTAATTATTAAAATTACATAAATAATTCTTTTAATTGCTTATTAAATTACGGGGTATTACAGTCTTACCCCCTTAAAATGAACTTCGTCCCGAAGTTCGCCTAGGAATTTCTCTATAAACAATTACCTATTCCAACTTATGATCATTGCAGCATGATTAACCATTTATTATTATCAAGCTATCTCAACTCATCAGAATGCATAACAAAATAAAGTTTTAACACGAAAATGTATTTCAAAATAAACTCAAAATATGAGGTGTCACAACATGTGTTATAGGAGCAAGTGCGGTGGCATCGGCTTCTTAAATTGTATTTGGTTTGGATGTGTGGCAGTAGTGTACTAGTGTCTGTTGTGGCACTGACTTCTTGGATTGTATCTGCTGTGGTAATAGTGTTCCTTGTGGCACCGATTTCATTATATTTGGTGTGGTATTAGTGACCGCTATGACAATTTTTTGGAGTATAAATCATGCGGGAGTTGCGATGACGATGGCGTGGACAATGGTTTTCCAAGTATCGGGAAGCCGTGATTGCTTGAAAAAGACATCATTGTTTAGAGAGTATGAAATTCTGTTGATTAATGAATAGTTGAATGATGATGAATAATATGTGAGGGTATTAAGGAGAATTCATAGGTAGGGGTGTTCACCGGTCCAAACCCGGACCGGATCGGATAAACCCGCAGACCGGATAACCACATATCCCAAGACAGCGGACCAGACCGGTTAGAAGAGGACCCGGACCGGACCGGACCGGAACCCTTTAGGTCCGGTTTTTTCCGGGTTTGAACCGGACCGGTACTAATTTATAAGGCAAATTTAGTTATATTTTTTAATGTGGACCGGACCGGAGACCGGTCACCATATTTTTTGGGACCCGGAGACCGGACCGGTATGTATCCGGTCTGGACCGGACCGGACCGGCCGGTCCGGGTCGATCCGATTTGCCGGTCCGGACCACTTTTTGTTTACCCCTATTCATAGGTGTTGAAGAATTGGAGTTTACATGGTAATTTTTGTTTTCTAGCGGTGAATTAAAGTTGTTAACTGCTAGGATTAGGAGTTTTTTTAATGAAAATTTCCTTAAATCTTCTTCTTCGAGTATAAAGTTACTCTTTTTTTTAGAGAGTTTTCATCTTATTAACTAGATTTGGAGCCCGTGAGAATCACGGGATCGTTAATAATTTATTGTTTTAATCGGCTTAAAGATTATGGACTATGAATGTTTTTCTTAGCAAATAAATATTTAAGCGTTAGTTTAATTTCTCTTTATTGATTGAATAAAGTAGAAGTTTTAGACTTCTAATTATAGATGGTGTTTTAGGGCCGCCGCATGACAACTTCATAGTGTAAAAAGTTGCATATTTGACTAATAAAAGTTGCTCAATGTAACATTTTAAAATTATTGTGTAGGAGTTGCAAGTACGTACTAAATTTTCAGTACATAATAACGTATATACTTGTATAATACATCAAATTTATATTCCCTCTATTTCAATGGATATTATATGCTTTAATTTCTTTGTCATATTTAAAAATATTTAGAATGCCCTCCAACATCAAATAAGTAAAAAATCAAATATTTGTTCAACCAAAGTTATCAATAAATAAACATTGTTAAAGTTTGTAAAAATTATTAGTTACAACTCTAAAATATATTCTTAGAATATCTTGGCAAAAATGTCTAAGCTTATTTGTAATACTCGGATCTTTCGAGATTTCTATAAGACGCTTTAAGGAATAGGGAGTGGATCATTAGGCTTGAGGAGAGTCGTAATCATGAGTAAGGAGGGATGCACTAGACCGAGTGAGACCTATGCTAGACCGAGTGTGAGTAGGCTACACCGAGTGGACGTACAGTGGACCGAGTAAGTGGCACTCGGCCGAGTACGGGCAGTACTCAACTGAGCGAGTGGCACTCGGCCGAGTGCAGCTTGTCAGTAGGCGATATAACCTATGTCGGGATATAAAATCCGCCAACCCTAAAATCATTTTTCCCTCTCTCTCTAAGCCTCCAAATCCCCCCCCCCCATCCCCATCTAAAACTCTCCTTAACCCTCTCCCATGGTATGTGAGCATTGATTTGAAGATTGTACACCTTTCTCCTTCCTTCTTTCACCTTGTAAGTAAGATCCATGTAGATAATTAAAGGGTATTAATAATGGGTTTATATAATAAAAGAGTATAGAATGTATTGTGATGGTAATTATGTGATTTATTATAACAACCCGACCCACCACCGTCGTAACACAACTCCAATGATAGGATGTGCACCTTTTGTGACACCCCCATACTCCAAATGCCTTACCAGGACCACTTAAGGTATGATAATCAAATGACAATGAAGAAACATATTTAAATAGAAATATAATTTAAAGTGGTTACATGTCCAAAAGCCAAAACTGATAAAGGTGTAATACAACGTTCTCAAATTCCAAAAGTACTAAACAACTAAATCAAAACAGCGGAAGACTCTAAGACTGCATCGTGGTGACTCATCCCAGCTAACCCAAGCGTATCTTCTTATACTTATTCAACAACTGCTCACCATCCCCGAATGGATCACCATATTTTTTTAAAACAATTAACGGGGTCAGTACTAATTACACAAAAACAATGCCACAACGAAACAAGTACACAAACAGTTCAAACAGCTCAGTACAACCCCAGTCTCCATCTCCAATCTCCACACAACTGCCTACACACTAAAGTGTGTAGCCCTGCCAGAGTACCCATCGCAACAAGTACTCCTCGCCGTCAGTTGGGGACCGCAGCCGTTCCCACCTAAGCCTCGCTCATCTCCATCGAGCGATAAACCCAAGTTCATTAATGTGCACATCCCTCCTGTGGCGGGTTCCATAGAAGGCGAATCAAGGGCGTGAAGCCACTTCCGCAAGTGACTCCACTCAGCCAGGGACGCACCCCGAAGATCACAGACAGATATAAACTAATCAACAGTAGAAAATCCACAACCAACCAGATCAACCAACATTATACGTAATCAATAGTCACAACAACAATTACCACACAATCATGTAACTAATACTGAGTAGGGAAACCATACCTGGAATGCAAACACCGATATATAGACGATCAAGCAGCTAACTCAGAATCTCTCCTCAACGAATCCTCCTCCTATACATACATACATACATACATACATACATACATACAATCACGACCATAATCACATAAACCACCAAAACCCCCAAATCACCCAATTAGGGTTTAACCAAATTTAACAAAACAATATAAAAATTATATGTAAAGCTTACCCTCGACTCAAGGATCACAAAGATGTAAAGAACGACAAAATCCGACACTCCTAGCTCCGGGATTTGCTAATAATGCAGCGAGGATGAATGAATGTAAGTCTTAATCGTCTCTTGAAAGTTTTTAGGTTGAAAAAGTGTTTTAGGAAAAAGTAACGGAAGTCTTATATACCAATCCGCATTATTAACAAACCCGTCGAAAATCACCCGTCAATCGACTTACTCGATCGAGTAAGTCACTTACTCGATTGAGTAATACTCGATCGAGTGACCCTTACTCGATCGAGTGCCAAGCTTACTCGATCGAGTACCCATCAGACAGACTACTATTTTGCGTAAAACCATACTTACTTGACAGAGTAAGCCCCACTCGATAGAGTACCCGAAGACCCATAAAACCGTAGTGATACCGTCGTCAGGTACCAAAAATAAATACCTAACTACTACTAACAGAAGTCAGCGGTAAGTAGGGTCGATCTCCACAGGGAGGTGTAGATACCCAGTATCTGCTGAGACTCCAACAAACACCCGATGATTATCGGACTACAACATGTTTTGGGATCGCAGCGTTTGATCGACAGTTTGTGTACAACTTTACGTCGAAAAACTTAAAACGATTTCGAAAACAAAACATTTCAAAATATTTCAAAAATACCCGGAGTGTTTAATGCACGACGAAGGGGTCGCAATGACACTAACTAGAGTCAAAACCGACACCGGACCAAAAACCGACTCGAAAATTCAAAATCCCGACTCCAACAACGAGTCAAACCGAGTCAAACACAAAAACCAAAAATATCTCAAGCCTTCTACCTTAAGTATTCCTGGATTCATGTTGGTCAAGTACCAAACATGTGACTACAAAACCTAGGATAGAACAAATCATGATTGCGTTTGTTGTGATAGTGACAACACAACTCGAAGTGCCGCGATTTGGCTCGCGCCTCTTTGAGCAGCCCAGGTGGCCACGTCGCTCAAAACTCACACAACCACTCATTCTCCTATAAATACCCCTCAAATGCCACCCATTTGAGAGTTACGCGAGTGTCCGCCCCCTCTTTTCTCCCTTAAAATTCTCGACTCGACTTCTAAAGTTACAATCCGACACGTGTTTACGACCTACCGATCGTAAATACGAGCCTTACACATTGTTTGGTACCGTCATCGTGCATTAAATCACTTGTCCGACCACTTTGACCACTACACCATCACTAAAATTTTAAAACACTCTTTTACTTACCAAAACGGTTTTAAACCGAGTTTTTTCCGATCAAACAAGTTGTTACACTTACGTCGGTCACTCGCCATAACCAAACATGTAAGTATGAGGGTGTCACTACAAGAAAACAAGACAAAGGCGACAGAGAAGCTACAGTCGCCAATTTGGCGACAGAAAAAAAAACTCGGGCGACGGAATACAGTCGCCAATTTGGCGACTGTAGCTTTTTATCCAAAAATCTGTATGAAATCCACGGGCGACCGAATTTTATCAAATTTGGCGACCGAAAACAGTCGCCAAATTTAGCGACCAATACCCGTTGCCAATTTGGCGACCAAAAACAGTCGCTAATCGCCTGTTATTTTTTTTTTGCCAATTTCTTCACCCGTCACCCCTCATTCATTCTATCAACAACCAAAAAAAAAAAAAGCTACAAGAAACCCGACGACCCGACGCCACCACCAACTACCACGACCACCGGACGCCACCACTCGCCGCCGCCATCCGCACACCACATCACCACATCACTACCGACCCTTTGTTTTTCTTTTTAATAAAGGTTTGTTTTCGACTCAAATTGATTTAATTACTTCAATCCTTCATATTTTGTTTAAGTTGTGATGCTTATTTAGTATCTAGTTGTAATTTATACATTAGTGATGCTTATTAATGTATGTAGTTGTAATTTAATTAGCATTTTTGTTAATTAATTTGAGTTAGGGTTAGAAATTGGGGTTTTTGTTAAATTAGTAATGTGATTTGATTAGGGGATGTAATTGAAGGTTATCTTGATAATATTAGTATTATTTAAGGTAGTAACTTAGTTTTAGTAATATTGAAGTAGTATTGTTGAAGGTAGTATAGTTTTATGAAGGTAGTATAATGTTAGGATTGTATAAATTTGCCTTATAATTAACGAAATTAAGTTAGAATGAGCATGATGTATAAATTTGTTAAATTAGTAATGTCATTTGATTAGGGGATTGTATAAATTTGCCTTATAATTTTGACAACTTGTTTAATATATAATGACCTAGTACCCGTTCAAGAATTACTCATTAGGAGCAATTCTTGAATAGTCCCCATTGTGGGACTGTCTTTGTACGTTTCAAGTCACTTAGGTAGTAAACACATAGTTGTGATTTTATTAATGAGAAAAGAATTTGGTTGCAATTTTCTCCAATGTTCTCTGAATACATATGTGGAATATGTATCTTTTCCACATCGTGTATTTGGAGAACTAAGGGGAATTGCTGCCGAATTTTTTTCTCATTAATAAATCACAAATGTGTGTTTGCTAGTGACTTGAAACGTACATTGATGGGTTTAGGTTGGAGTGATAAGGACCCAATTGAAATCTTGAAATTAGCATAAAATGGAGGATGAGATAACCATTGGTTTTTTGTTGAAATTAAATATTATTATTTAAAATGGTTAGTTTGCTATATATTGCTTATAGATTAAAATGAAGAGATCTGAACATAGCTGGATGTACGAAGAAAGAGTAGATAAGAAGAAACGTCCTATCGCTAGATTTGTAAAGGGAGTTCGTGGATTTATTGAATTTGCTAGATGTCAAGATTCATATGATTTGGAACAACATAAACTTAGGTGTCCTTGTACTAAATGTAAAAACTTAAAATATTTATTTGACATTGAAGTAGAAGAGCATCTTGTTACAAATGGTTTTTTTCCAAACTACTACAATTGGATCTCCCATGAAGAAAAATATTATCCCGAAGAGCCTCAAATCCAACAAAATGAGAACCCATATAGAGAAATGGTACTTGATGCCTTTCAGTCTAATGATTTCATTAATGACGACCGTGTACCAATGATTGATGAAGAACCACCAAACCCAAGAGCAAAAGCCTTTTTTGACATGCTAAGTGCTTCCGAAAAAACCTTATATGAGGGGAGTAGAATGACATTGTTACAAGTTGCATCCATGATAGTTTCTTTAAAATGTGAGTATAATATGCCATTTAAAGCCGTTGATAGTATTGCTACGTTGGTTGATGATGTTATACCCGATAATAATGTTATGACCCGAAATTTTTATAATACCAAGAAAGTGGTCAAAGGTCTTCAGCTTCCACATGAAAAGATTGATGCATGTCCTAAAGGATGTATGCTTTTATGGAAAGATGATGCTTTGCTTGACAAATGTAAGAAATGTCAAAGGGATAGATATGAGACAAGTGAAGGAAATATTATTTTGAAGAGGAAGAAGGGTAATAAAAGAAGTGGAAAGAGAAAGAAACCAATATCAGAAAACCGAGTTTTTTCCGATCAAACAAGTTGTTACACTTACGTCGGTCACTCGCCATAACCAAACATGTAAGTATGAGGGTGTAAAAATCCTCTTTTATTATGTTTTCATTTGTTTCATGACTATAACATGCTAAAACGTGCATAACATGAACCAAAACACGGAATAAACGAGCCAAAACTGATTTTTGGCCTGAGACAGAAGCCCCTTAGGTCGCCAAATGGCTCGCGCCTAAATGGGGTACTCAGACCAGAGATCAACCGTGTTTGTTCTCATCATTTCCCTTAATCAACTTTCATATTTGCAATCGGTTTTCACCATTTCAAGTATTTTCGAAACCTTTTTTTTTTTCATTTCACATGTTTTAACCATAAAGCATTAATCACCCTTGGTTCTTCATACCATGATGGTTAAATCCGTGTTTCGGTGATAATATTTGGTTAATGACATTTAAGAGGTATTTTAAAGCCTTTTATTTCATTTCTTCACATTTTCAAACAAACATATTAGTCACCAACACAAAATCATCATTGGTTCTACATACCATGCCGGATTTTAACCCGGGTACGATGACGAGTATCGACTAATTACATTCAAAATGGACTCAAATCGATTAGTCCATAACCATTTTCAAAACTTTTCATGTCAAGCTTGCCAAATCGGACCCGACACCGAATATTATCAAATGATGATGATTATTCGAGTCTAGTCCTTCAAATCAACAAACGCGGTCTAAAACGACCCTTTCAAAACAAATCGGGTTCAAATACCCATTTTCAACACGTTTTATAACGTTTCCTAAACAGTCAGAACACGGCATACAGCCGTTGGCTAACCCGCGCCTCAAGCAGGCCTTTTCTTTCTCATTTTCAAAACCAGAGGGAGGCCCCTTACACCGCCGGCTGGCTCGCGCCTCTTATAGCCGTCTGATACAGGGCCTGTTCCCTTCCAGCATTAGTCTAGGATGATCCCGACTCCGGTTAACTTGGATATAGGATGGGTCAGACGACTATTCAATTATCCAAACCATATTTGCAAAATGCCTTACTAAGACAAATGGACCATGTTATGCACCCTAAACCTAATACGGTAAATGGATGTTTAATTTCCGTCTTGCATGCAAATCAATCATTAATCCAACTCGACATCTTATACTTGATATTTGGATTAAATCAACCGACTTAGAAAGCTCACATGTTAGGTTTAAAACATTGGATGCGCATTCATGCATTTAAACCGTTTTATCAACTTTTGCATTCAACCAACCAAGATCGATCAGTAGAGGCCGCTAAACGCGGGCGGGATTGGGTGTCTGATTAAAGGGCTCCCCAATACGTACCTTCACCTCTTACTCAGACACTTTGGATAGTGGACGACCTTATCCAGGGCGTACGAGAGTCATTCTAGAGATAGGATGCTAAAGAGGGACGATTTCCTTATCTTTAGTACCTATGTCAAAACGCTGCTTTGTGCTTCGATTTGACCGAGGTATAAAGTGGAATTCGAACGGGTTCCAGGCATCCCATAAATGCTTGGTGGCGACTCCGAACATCTCTAATCGTTTCGAGACCCTTACCGAGACGAAACCGACCGATCTAAAACGATCCGGTCAAAGGCATTTTTACGCCGCCGAGCGTGGCTTTCAAAAGACCGCTACATGTCCACCGATCGGACTGGCGTGCAGGTGGCCCGTGACTACGGATTGGTAGGTGGCCCCAAATCCACAGATCGAGATGTGGCCCATGACCACAGATTGGCGACTGCTGGGGAAAACTAGGACTTACGTCTTTGTGATCCCTAGATGGTGAGACTCGAACGACGTCTTGGTTGGAATGCATTAATTGATATTACGGTCACGGTCGGGTTCCTTGTCCGGGCCCACAACCTAACCTTTTCGACCAATTGGCTCGTCTCGTCGGCGTGAGTTTTCTCATCCCCGCGGTTCGAATCCCGATTGAGTCAAGCATACCATTGACGTTACACATTTCTATTTCGTCAAAGAGCTTTCATCACTTTCGAGCACGAGGCTAGGGCACCCTCCTTACACATTTTGTTTGGACTGGTATCCCTCTCGCAAATCGGGGTTTGATTGCTTGGTGTGTAACCCACCCTTCTAAGCCAAAACCCGTGTCAACATAATGCATAATATAATGAAACTGTGAGTGCTTATGTGCTACTTGATCATAAGTCCTTCCGTGTCATTTTCAAACTTTCAAAATCACCCTTTTTGCGCCGTTATAATGGCCATTTCAAACCTCGGTCTTTCGCCGACCGATGCACGCCTTTCTAGGCCGTCGTAATGACGATTTTTAAACCCGGTTTTTTATAACCATTTCAACACGTCTTTCTGGGCCGTCATAATGACGATCTTCAAACCCGGTTTTTGTATAAACCATTTCAACACGCCTTTCTAGGCCGTCGTAATGACAATTTTCAAACCCGGTTTATATAACCATTTCAACACGCCTTTCTAGGCCGTCGTAATGACGATTTTCAAACCCGGTTTTTTATAACCATTTCAAGACGCCTTTCTAGGCCGTCGTAATGACGATTTTCAAACCCGGTTTTTATAACCATTTCAAATCACCTTTTTACGCCGTTATAATCGCCGCGTCTAGACACGGATTTTAACCCGTTTCGCGCCGACAATGGCTCTTTCAAAACCCGAGAAAAGCACATGCCCTTTTCTCGAGACACTTTCGAGAGCCCGAGGACCATACACCGTCCCCGAGACCTCTTCAAACATTTCAAACCCAATTTTCAAAACATACAATTTTGAATTTCAAAACTGTCTTGGGAAGCAACACACCGTTTTCCGAGCCGGCTCAAGCCCAAACCTTCTTTTGCAAATAAACTTGAGACAACCCTTTTCAACTGATCGACTTGCGGAGATTTCTATCTTCGGAAGCCGCCCATTAAAACGACAAATGAATCTTTTGAAAATTTCTATTTTCGAAAACTTCAGTCCACCATTCCAATTCCGCCTCGTGTCTATCGAGTCAAAGCAAACGTACTTATGGGTCTTTACTTATGAGTCGTCTCACCACGAGACCCGTCCAATGTTGTCAAGCCGTCATGTTGGACTCGTGTCAAAGGTTCGGTCACACACCGTCACGTCATAAACCGAGTAAGCACCGAGGGACCACACACGGTCACCCCGTCTTGTTGAGTCGACCTAGGTCTCGTCCTCTATGTTGTCTGCGTTCAGTCTTGGAACCGTGTCGGATTGAGTTGTAATGTGAGCCATTTTTCTGCCTCAGAGCCATGCCTCCGTCTTCAGCTTCGTCCAACAACCGCAACAATGATAACAACAGAGATGTCACAACTGATCAGCTAGCCAGCCTGCTTACCGCTCTTAAGGTCACCCTGGATCGCGTCGAGACCCGTATCGATGCCCTAGAGAACAAGGAAGTTGGGGAACATAATACCCCACCTCTGACTGAGACTGAGAAGAGGCTGAAACTCTTGGAAGAACAACTCCTAGCCCGGGGTAACAACATCCACCTTGAAAATAACCGAAGGTTCGAACCTGTTGGAGACCAGTTACCTGACAACTTCACCCTGACTGACGTGCCTAAGTTCAAAGGAGTGGAGGACCCACTCAACCACATCCGTGCCTTCAAAGACTACATGGACATTAAGGGGGTCAAACAGGAACTTTTTACCAGGATCTTCCCATCCTCTCTGGAGCCGATTCCTCGCCAATGGTACTACTCCTTGAACCCGAAAAACCTTACCACCTGGGATGAGATCGCAGTTGAGTTTGCCAAACAGTATGCCGACAATGTCGAGATCCAGGCCAACACCCGTACTCTCGAGGTGTTAACCCAAAACGACAAGGAGGGATTCACCGAGTTCCTAACCCATTTGAAGGAGGGTGAGTACTCGATTGGTCGATGAAGCCGAGTGAGTCAACTCTGGTAGAGAAATTTGTCAACAACCTCCGCCCTGTTTATGCCAATCTGCTGAGGTATCAAAATATCAAAACTTTTCAAGATCTGCAAATTCTGGGGACACGTATTGAGGACGACCTCCGAAAGGGTGTCTTAGCAAAGACCACAAGCAGGGGTTATCAAGGATCCACCTCAACCGGATCTCGCCCTTACGGTCAGACAAACAAGATTGATGAGGTCAACCTCGTCGAAGCATCTGCAAAGAAAACTGAACGCCCCCAGAGAGTGTTCACTAACATAGGGTCAACTTATGCGAGCGCCTTGAAAAGGCTTATGGACCAAGGGAAGTTACAACCGATCGGGCCCACCCCGGACCCGGCCGACGCCAAGAAATCCCGATTTTGGAACCCCAACGCCTACTGCTAGTATCATCAAGGGAAAGGGCATGATACCGAAAATTGCTTCAAACTCAAGCACCTCATTCAAGACATGATTGAGAAGGGAGATTTGCCTATACCCCCACCAACTAAACCGAACAACAAGACGAATCCTCTAGGAATTCACGCCATCTCTGACGATGAGCCGACCCTAGACTGCTCTCATCTCATCTTGCCAATTGACGACGAGGTGAATGTTCTGGAAAAGGACCCTTCAGATGGAGTGTTCGTGTTCAGTGCTGGCACTATGCTCACTATGTTTCAGCAAGTTGAAGAGGCCATTGCCAGCCTTTCTGAGAGAATCACCCGACTCGACGACGCCTACCGTCGACTCATCTTCAATCCCCCGGCACCACGTCCGAGGGAGAATTCCCCAAGCATTCAAAACTACCCACCCCAGGATGGATTGCTCCCGCGACCATTCTGGCATAGACCCCACGAAAATCACCCTCAAAATAACCACCTTCACGAGAATTACCCTCAAAACAACTACCCTCACAAGAATCGCCCTCACAAAAATATCTCCCACAAGAACTACCCACCGAGGAATACCCCTCCAAGGTATCCTCGAGACCTTGAAGTTAACGGCATATGGCGGGATGATGTTGAGGATGTCTATGTCGTCCCAGAAAAGGAAAAGCGGGCTAAGGAAATCGGACATCTCACCCGGTCCGGACGCCCCTATCAGAATCTGAACAACCCAGCGGTCGTTCCAACAACGAATGACCAAGTCGTCCCAGAAGTGGACACCCAACCAAAGGCTCCCGAGAACTCAATCCTGAAACAACTTCAGAAAGCAAAAGCCGAGATCTCTATTTGGCAACTGATCGCAACGTCTTTTGAGCATCGACAGGCCTTACTGCAGGCCTTGGGAAAATTAACCGTGCCCTCCACCTCTTCCCCAGAAGAAATAGTGGCACATATGACGAGAGACGCCCCTGATCTGAGTAACCCGGTCGTCTTCTCCGACGAGGATATCCCCCTGTTCGGAGCTAATCATAACCTGGCCCTGTACATCACTGTGCAATGCCTCCAAAAGAACATACCAATGGTCCTCGTGGATGACGGTTCCGCTGTGAATGTCATTCCTCTCAAAACTGCCCACAGGCTGGGTATCAAGGAATCTGATTTGATCCCAACAAACCAAGGAGTACGCGCCTACGACGGCACTCGTCGTAAGGTCGCTGGGCTTATCACTTTAGCCGTCGCAACTGGGCCACTAGAAAGACAAACCAGTTTTCAAGTAGTCGACATCGACGCATCCTTCAACATGCTCCTGGGGCGCCCCTGGATTCACGCCGTCAAGGCGGTCACATCAACGCTTCACCAAAAGATCAGGGTCCCCTTCAACGGGAAAACGATCACGATCTCCGCTTCCCTAATCAAAGAAGTTATGAGAAGAGGGGTAGCCTCCCAAGCCATTGAGGAGGACGACAATGAAATGTGGGGTTTCCAACCCGTGAACGCCATAACTGATGAATCGGCAACCTCTGAGTGTGTCCTGTTCACCAACCTCACGGTCAACCATATCATGATGCGTCAGGGTTATTTCCCGGGTTTGCCGCTCAATCCACTGAAGGACCCATTGCCTCCCTTGAAACAGGCAAAGGTCCCCAACATCCCCTTTGGACTGGGATACGAACCTACTGACGAAGATATCCGTGAGATGAACCTCCTAATCAGAAAACGCAAGAAGCACGGGGTCATCCTCCGTCCCTACCACCTGACTCTCAACGGATACTTTGTCCCCGAGGGAGAGTCTGAACTCTACCACGGCTTTCCGGAGCCAATCTATGACCCTGTGGTGAAGACTAGATACCCGGGAGTGGAAGTCTTTCAGGACTGCTACTTTATTCCCGATAACATCGAAGAGGCATCAACTGAGTTCGAGCCGTCACCATGCCTCGACGGACAAGCTGTCACACTACTCTTTGGGGAAGATAACATCAAACGCCTCGACTATGAGGATATCATCAATATCGCCCTGAAAGACAATCAGTTTGATCCAACCGCCTTGATCTCCGATACTGACCCGGAGAAAGCTACCCAAGGCTGGAGGAAAACCATCATGTGGACCGATCGCCAAGGCCGCATTCTCAAGATCACAACTGGAGAAGGCCCTATGTTCAAGAAGGAAAGTGAAGAGGGATCCGAGTCTGAGTCTGAGTCGGAGTCAGAGTCTGTTATAGCTCCCAATGCTCCTGATGTCCCAGTCAAGGTCCCCTTCCCACTATTTTATCACAAAGTCGTGGCTGATTCAGAGGCTGAGTCTACTAGGGTCACCCCCACTCCCATGAATGGTGACAACCTGGAGCCTGTTCCAGGGGCCACTTCCTCTGTCGTGTCGCCTCTGACTGACCACGAGATGTCTGTCCTTTCTGAGCTTTTCGCTCGTGTCAACTTAATGAACGCTAAGTTTGCTTATGACTCGTCTCATTTTAACTGCAATGCAATTCTGAATGATTATGAGGAATTTGACTTGAGTGACTACCCACCTCACTTAGCCAAAGAACTTGATAAACGGGAAACCAGAACCCCCATCATTGAGGAAACCGAGCCTATTAACGTAGGAACCGACAATACACCTCAAGAACTTAGGATAGGGACAACCCTGGACCCCTCGGAAAGACAGCAGTTCATTGACCTCCTCCACGAATAAAAGGACGTGTTCGCCTGGTCTTACAGAGATATGCCTGGGATTGACAGAGAAATTGCAGAGCACCGGATACCCATTAAACCCGGGACTAAACCTGTGAAACAGAAGCTACGCCGGATGCGCCCTGAGTGGGCCTTAAAAATCAAAGAAGAGGTGGACAAACAGTTCAAGGCTGGGTTCATCAAAGTATCTGAATACTCTGACTGGGTGGCCAACATTGTGCCCGTACCGAATAAAGACGGAAGAATTCGGGTTTGCGTCGACTTCAGGGATCTGAACAAGGCAAGTCCAAAAGACGACTTCCCTTTGCCACATGTTGACATTCTGGTGGACAACACTGCCGAACATGCTCTCCTATCATTCATGGACGGGTATAACCAGATTAAAATGGCTGAGGAAGACATGCACAAGACTGCGTTCACTATGCAGTGGGGTACATATTGCTACACGGTCATGCCCTTCGGCCTCATCAACGCCGGAGCAACCTATCAGAGAACCGCTACCACTCTCCTACATGATATGATGCACAAGGAGGTAGAGGTATATGTCGATGACATGATCGTCAAATCAAAAGAACGGGACGGCCACATCAATGCCCCCTTGGGACATGTCGTCAGAAAAAGAGGCATTGAGATCGATCCAACCAAAATCAAAGCCCTTCAACAAATGCCTCGGCCTAAGAACGAGAAGGAGATTCGGGGATTTCTCGGTCAGGTCCAATACATCAGCCGGTTCATTGCCAAGCTCACCATGATCTGTGAACCAATATTCAAGAAGCTTCGCGCCTCCGATCACACCGATTGGGACGACGACTGTCAAAAAGCATTCGACATGATAAAGGAAATCCTATCCAAACCTCCTGTCCTCATGCCACCTCAACCGGGGATTCCTCTATCCCTATACCTGACGGTTACCGACACAGCCATGGGAGCAATGCTAGCACAAACAGTTGGAAACGAGGAGCGAGCCATCTACTACATCAGCAAAAAGTTCATTGAGTACGAGACGAGGTATACCCAACTGGAAAAGACATGCCTTGCCCTAGTATGGTCAACAAAGAAGCTGCGGCATTACATGCTCAGCTACTCGGTCCACATCTACTCCAAGATGGACCCGGTCAAATACATCTTCGAAAAAGCCGTACTAAACGGAAGGTTATCAAGGGAAGAGCGGTCGCCGATTTCCTAGCAGAAAATCCCGTCTACGAGGATCCAACGACCGACACTTGGTCACTTCCGGATGAAGACATCCTTTGTGCCGACTCTGACGCATGGGACCTATACTTTGATGGTGCATCTAATCTGAGAGGCTTCGGGGTAGTAATCCTTATAATATCACCAGAGGGAGAACATGTCCCAATCTCGGTCAAGCTGGACTTCGCCGTCACCAACAATGCCGCTGAATATGAAGCGTGTCTCATCGGCCTACAAGCAGCCATCACACTTGGCATCAAGAGATTAAGGGTCTATGGCGATTCCTCACTCATCATCAATCAGGTATCCGGATCATGAAAAATCCGATCTGACAGCTTAGCTCCCTACCGAGCAAAGATCAATGAAGAGGCCGAGTTCTTCGACCAAGTCGACTACTTCCACTTGCCGCGAGAGAAAAATCAATTTGCTGATGCCCTGGCAAAACTTGCCGCGCTCGTCAACATACCTGACGACATGACATCGATGCCCCTTTGTGTCGAGAGACGGAGCGAGCCAGCTCACATTTGTGCCATTATCGACGACAAGGAAAGCCATGATGAACCTTGGTACCAAGCCATCCTCAATTACAAAACCAAAAACGAATTCCCTCCCAACTCTAATAAAAGAGGACAAAGAGCCATCCGTTTACTTGCATCACAATACGTGATAAACCAAAATCAACTCTACAAAAGAACGCCCCAAGGAATTCTCCTCCTTTGCATTGACCATCACAAAGCCAGAAAAGTCATGGGAGAGGTTCACGACGGAGAATGTGGCCCTCACATGAGTGCAATGATGCTTACACGGAAAATCATGTGGCTAGGTTACTACTGGACAACCATGGAAGCCGATTGCCGTAACTACGTCAAACATTGCCACAATTGCCAAATCTTCGCCAACATACAACATGTACCACCATCCCTTTTATACACCATGACGTCACCTTGGCCATTCTCAACCTAGGGCATCGACATCATCGGGAAAGTCAATCCGGTAGGCACCAAGGGGCATTGCTTCGTCCTCGTCGCCATCGACTACTTCACCAAATGGGTGGAAGCACAGTCATATGCAGTCTTGACCGCCAAACAAGTGGCCAAGTTCATTCAAAACAACATCATCTGCCGATATGGGGTACCCCATGAAATCATCAGCGATCAAGGCTCTCACTTCCGGGCGGAAACTCAAGCTTTGCTGGACAAATACAAGATCAAGCGACATCGATCATCCCCCTACCGTCCCCAAACCAACGGAGCGGTGGAGGCAGCGAACAAAACTCTTGTTACCATTATCAAGAAAATGCAAGATAACTACCGCGATTGGCCGAGCAAACTCCCATTCGCACTCTGGGGATACCGAACCTCCATTCGAACACCGACAGGCGCCACACCCTTCTACCTAGCATACGGTATGGAGGCGGTTCAACCGGTAGAGTTAGAGGTCCCATCTCTACGCATCCTACTAGAGAGTCAAGTCCCTGAGGCGGAATGGACCCGTCGAAGGTACGAGCAGCTCACTCTTCTAGATGAACGGCGACTCAACGCCTTACACAACGTCCAGCTATACCAACGACGTATACAACGGGCATTCAACAAGAAGGTCAAACCCAGAAATATCCGGGAGGGCGACTTGGTCCTCAAGTCAGTCCGAGCACCATTACCCATCGATCCGAGGGGAAAATTCAAACCCAACTGGGTCGGGCCATACCTGGTCAAGAAAATACTTTCGGGGGGCGCAGTGAGACTGAGTGACCTAGATGGGGAGGACTTTACAAACCCGACCAACCTAGACCAACTCAAGAAATACTACCCTTGAACCCTATCAATTAACAACCTAGCCTAGTTTTGCAACTAGCATCGACCTCAACCCTTTTCAAGTCAAGTTCCTCAATGCGTTCTGATTTGAAATTGCATGTTTTATCGAGTCTAAGTTGAGGCACCTTGCCTGTTTCAAATGTCCTTTGATCCGTCAAAGGCAACGTCCATTTGCACTACAAAAACCAAACCTCCGAACTACGATCATGGTTTGATTTCACCTCTTCGGGTGAATACGTAGGCAGTCCTTTCTTACACAAGAAGGATACAACCATTCCCACAATAAAAAAACCACTATCAAAAAACGGAAGGGAAAACCATTCCCTTTCCCACAAAATACAAAAAATGAGCCTTTCTCCCTTTCCACAAAATACCACTTTCCCAAGTGCAATTGTTTAGGACGATTCAAATCGAATTGCCTTTAAAAAACGGATGGAAGAAACAAGCGTTCACAATTTTCGACACGAGCAATCCTATTATTTAATTAATAATGGGAGGGATTACAATTTCAACAAATAAAGCTCGACGAGTCTACAACTTGTCAAAGCTAAGGTGTCCACTAACACACCTCACATAGTAAAACTAGCACAAAACATACAATAACTAGCTAGTACAACATAATAAAAACCTACAACAATAATACAACATAATAATAAAGTGGGTAATGGAGGTCTTCACTCTTCCATTCTACCCTTGCCTTTTCCCTCGGGGTACATCTTCCCCTTGTTCTTCTTATTGGCCCGCCTAGCATGGACTTCTTCCTCGAAACGGATCCTCAACGGATCTAAGACGGCGACGGCCTCCGGTCTAGCACAAGACCCCATGTTCGACCCAAGACGAGCCAATGCATGGCCCACCATACTCTTGGAGCCGGAGTTCCTCCTCTTCGGTGGTCTCATCACCTCGGCAGTAGCTCCCTTAACATATTCTTCAAAGAAGGCACGGTTGGCCTTGCCAACCTCTCGATACTTCAAGTCGACAACTTCGTCCTTACGGAATTTGGATCTCTCTTCCAAGGACGGAGCACGTGACCACTTGACATAAGCGGAAGTCACCCATATCGTGGCAACGGGGTTTGGCACCTCCCAAAGCGGCCGAGTGGCCCACCACCTTTCGAAGAATTCCACGAACTCGGAATTTCGGAAAACATTCTCTTGGACAAGAGTATCTTGAGCGGGCACCTTTTGTTGACGCCCCATTTGCCTCATGAGCCTTTCGGGATAAATGAAGGAAACAACCTTCAAGCCCACCACCATCAAAGAACGAGGACTAGCACCCGAAGCGGGCAACCCCGTAAAGGACCTCAAGTGCCACCACGACACCACCCAACGGATATGAGGACCACCCACCTCCGCCAATCTTGCGGCCCAATAGGCCTCGGTAGAAGCAAAACTATCCGGGTACAACTTCTTCCTCATAGTAAGGTGACATAAGGAGTAAGAAGAAGGATTAACCGGAGGCTCTACATACCTTAGCCTCTCCATTAGACACACTTGGAGGATCCTTGGCGATCCAAAAGAGGGAGCTTCTCCACAAGAGCCTTCCTTGTCCAAAGCTTGGATAATCTCTCCAAGCACCAACCATGATGGATCTCTACCATGCTCCATTTGCTCAATCACATGGATAAGGGTCATGCTACCATGACATCTTGGCCCCTCCTTCTTCAAGACATCAACAAAGAGGTACACATGGACAAGGCAAAATGCAAGAGCCCTTCTCCTAGCCGCCTCCGAGAAATTAGCATCTAACCGATTCGAGAAGATGTTGATAAGAGCCAACATATCCAACCATGTGGAGCAAGAAGAAAGTTGACTTGGCTTGTTGATAAGCCCAACATGGAGCGGAATTTCTCCTTGTAGCACAACCGAGTCGGAGGAAGCACCGGAGTACAACCCGGCCACCCACCAATGACTCCAACTTCTTCAGCGAGAGGACAAATCTCACCCTTCGGGAAAACGAAAACATGATGTTTCGAATCCCAAAACCGAGAACATGCTTCAAGAAACGAAGGTTGCACCTTGACTTGACGAAGCACCAACAATTGACCAACTCCCATGCAATCGAGTTGATACTTCTCGGGAGGCGACAAATCCCGGCACCATTGTCGCAATGCACTCTCAAAAGCATCCATGAAATATTTTTGTGGAAGAAGAAGAGGTTTTATAGAGATGTTTTTGTGTTTCGGATGCTGAAAAAATGAAGCGCAAACGTCCCTATTTATACAAAAATGATCAGCACATTTTTCAGAAAAAGAGGAGAGCCGACTTCCATCGCCAAGCAGCTCGCGCCTCTTTGAGGCTTCCCCAGGATTCCCGCTGTTGACTTGTCTCTTTCAACATGTGTTTTCTCCTGACACCTCAAAACTCTCGCCAGAACCCTCGCGCCTCTTCGGGATGATCCAGGAAATTTTGTGTTTCTTCACACTCACATTTCTTTGTTTTCGCGTTTTACGAAATCCGACACGGTTTCCATGACGCAGCTTTAAACATACGGGTTTTTCTTTCTTTTTTAAAAAGGGG
Source organism: Silene latifolia (assembly GCF_048544455.1). Classification (NCBI taxonomy): domain Eukaryota; kingdom Viridiplantae; phylum Streptophyta; class Magnoliopsida; order Caryophyllales; family Caryophyllaceae; genus Silene; species Silene latifolia. The sequence goes on from NC_133536.1 coordinate 58,348,380, forward strand.
GAAGGGCTAGTCGCCCTGATCCGCGACGGATCGTTTCCATGTCAGTCGAAATTCCGAAAATTGTTTGCGTTTTTCGCAATCCAAAAATCAAAATCGAAAATTGATAACACGACATCAGTTTTCCTCCAAAACTCAAGCACTCACAAATTCGAGTCTTGACCTCAAAAGCCAAATGTACTCGCAAAAAACCCTTTTCTAAAATTCTTTCCTGACGGTTTGAGTTTTTTTTTTTTTGGAGTCAATTTTCAAGAATTTCGATGCAATCTAATTCACGACACGAGTTAATTGCTCAAATTTTCAATCAATTCCTTTTGAATTCCAAACGCGACATTTTGTCACGGAATTTTCAAAATTTCAATTTTAACTTCAAGTCATTTTGGTTAATTTTGATTTTCAAATGCTTTACGTGATCAAATGCTTTTACGTGTTTACGTTTATGCGTATATGCTATCTGTTGCCTGTTTTCTACACTAACGATGCAGGAACTGGTGCAAAGCAAAAGGAGAGTCGACAGCCAACAACGCTCCTCCGAAACACAACACAAAGAAGCCAAAATCACAAAACAAACCACAATCCAAAAACACATATATACAAACCGCCTCACGCAAAATGTAAATATGTACAGACAAGAGTCCAAGACACGGACAAACTACAACAACTACTCGACGTCTCCCGTCGGACCAGTCCTGGTCTCACTAGGAGTCGCCGCCAACGCAGACACCACCACCAGCTCAGACTCCCTCTCCGGGGAACTCTCCAGCATCTCACGCTCCATCTCAACGTGAAGCTCCTCCGCTGTAGCCAACTGAGCCTTCAGAGAGGCAATCTCCGCAGCTCGGCTCCGCAACGTGTCCTCGTGACGCCTCAAGTCCTGATCTCGACGGGTAATCCCCAACCCTGGGCCTCGATCGTCGACCTGGCTGCCTCCAACTCAGCACGGACCCGAGCAAGCTCCGCCGGATCCGCTGTACTCTGCAAAACACAAAAACAGATCCTCAAGATCTAAAAACGTGAAACACAACACCAAATACACGAAATACAACACACAAAACGTACCTGAGAAAGCAGAGCCTCCCTCGTAGCCAGGTCACTAGCCGCCCTCCCGTGTTAGCCATCCGCCACAAGTTCTGGTGACTAACAGTCGTCACCTACAAAACAAAAATGTCCTTTAATACAATGTAAGGCAAAGTACAATTGGAGAAAGTGTTCAAGTCAGGAACTCACCCTCAGAACAGTCAACCTCCACTCCATGTCGGCATCAGCCACCTCGGCCACCGCGGGCTCCGGTAAGCGCAACTGAAGCTCCTCGCCACTCGGTCCCTGAAAAGTGGTCTCCGTCGGGAAAGCTGGGGGCTGAGTCCTCATCAGCGGGTCGACTCCCTGCCATTCGGATCCACATCAAAAATGACAAACCCTCCTATCAAGGGAGGCAATGAGAACAAAGAAAAGAGGAAAACATACCTCGATCGGGTACCAAGCAAGCCTCGACAACCAGAAGGTGTCGTAGTCGGCGTCCCGCAGCAACAACTCCTCACCTCCTCGACCGTGAAGGTGCTCCTCAACCTCATCGAGTCGACTCTGGAACAAAGACCCCGGGCGGGTCAACCGGCACGACGAAAGTCTCGGTAAAGCACCGGCGAACTAGACGCTCGCCCAAGTACCAAACCGGCTCAATCGCCGTGTCAAGTACAGCGCGAGGGAGCGCGAGGTCGCAAACGCTCCGTGATGACAGCCGGCACACCCGTGTAGTGCTCCCAAGGCCGCCCAACAAACTGCACTCGAAATAAAGCTACTCAGCTAACTGGGGGCATCCTAAGCTATCTAATCATCATATCTCTAGCTACTGCTATAAAGGAGAAGGGACAGCAGAAAACTTACATCAGCAACCCGAAGCTTGTTCACGCGACGCCTGCAGTCCTCGTAAGTCGACTTAGTCGACTTCTTCCGACCCACCGTCCAACCCTTCACAGCAGGGTAAGCCGAGGGAACACCGTCTGTAGTCCCCGGACGCAGAGGGGTGAGGTAAGCATACAACCAAGCCTGTAATCAAACACAGCAAACACAAAATTAGCCAATTTCTCAAAAATTGCCAAAATCAAAATCAAAATCAAACTCACAAAAACTACCACAAAAAAAACTCGTACCTCAAAGATGAGGCCGGGACCAACTAGGGCAGGAGCACTACCAGCTCCCACTGTCTCTGGACGCACCGCCGCGTGCAAGTACCGGGTAAAACTCGCCAAAGCCGGCGTAACCCAGTCAAACCGACCCAAAGCGTCAAGGTCGGCAAGGAGAGGAAGCACTTTGGTCGACAAGCGCTCACCCTTGTCACCAAAGTACGTGGCACCCAAGAAGTACCACAACCACAGCCGCGCCTCCTTCGCGTCGGCCACCGCCTCCGCCTCCGGACTCGCCAATGGCGCCGGAACAGCACCTGCCACCCTCTCAGTGAAGAGGTCCTTCACGTACGAGCTCGCGATCAGGTACGGTGTGACGTCGGAACGCTCCGGCAAACCAGTACCGATCAAAGCAGTGACCGCAGGAGAGGACACTCTCTCCGGAGTCGCGGTAAACTCAATGGGCAGCTCACCACAGGGAAGGCCGGACACCATGTCAAAGTCCTCTAGAGTCACGCCGACCTCCCCAAACTCCATGTGGAACGACGATGTCGTATCCCAGTACCGGTCCAACATGGCGCGGATCAAACACAGGTTCGACCTAATCGAGGACCCGTGAATTTCTCGCCAAGCGGCCACCAACGGCCCAAAAGCCGACCTCTGTATCAACACCTTCGACCCATCTCGGAGAACGTCGTAGAGGCCCAAGCAGGTAGAAAAGCCCGAGAAAGTCCTCATGGTGCCGATCTCCTGAAATCAAAAACAAACAAACGTCAGAATGCCTATTTAGGCTCGACACTTCAAAAATGATTGACAAATTTCAACCAGGGAACGTGACTCACCATGCCCTCGTGAGCACGGTAGGAAAGGTGTCGGTCCAGTCGAAGCAGCAACTGGCTACCGTCAAAACCCTCGGCCCATTCTGGCGCCGCCCGCAAAAGCAACCCCCGCGGGGCTGTAACTCGCCTAGCTCTGAAGGCCGCGACGTCAGCGTCATCTTCAGCCGTCTCCGCTCTCCGCCTCTTGTGACCGCGAGACTCAACGTGGTGGACAGGACCCAAGTTAACGACCCTGTTGACGTCCCGCAACGTCCGCCTAGTCCTCCGAGGACGTCGCTCCCTTGAAGTAACCCTCCTCCCGGAGGTACCCGCCTCGCCCCGGCCCCGAGCTCTACCAAAGACTAGCAGCCCCAACAACGGGCTCTGCACGCTCCTCAACGGCCCCTGAGGCCCCAGCAGTCTGCTCAGGAGGTCTCTCCTCCTCAGTAACGTCCTCCACAACCACGGCAGGCGTGCTAACCGGAGTACTAACCGGGCCCGACCCGAACAACTCCTCAAAAGTCGCAGCCATGAACCCGACCTGCTCCGAACACTCTCCTACAACAAAAAAATGTCAGCCGAAATTTCGGCATTACGACGGCATGAAATGGGTAAACCCCAACACAAAAAAAACACAACCTGCAATACAAAAAACAAGGGGCAATCCCGCCCCAAACCACTCACAACAGAAAAAAACACAAAAACGACTCGCCCCTCTTTTCAAGCAAAAGACGAGTCAAAACCACAAAAATGGCTTTTCAAGACCCATATAAGGTCTGCCAACAACCCAAAAATACATTCCCGACACAATGGGAATTTTTCTACGGTTCAAAAAGGCAATCCATACGCTAATTTGAGCCCAAGCCGGTCAAAAATTCAAAAACGACCGCAAAAAGGCAAACGTGATTTTATCACACCCCAAAACGACCTAAAATACCATTAAGGTCCATTTCAAGGCAGACTGACTCAATTCAAGCCCAAACAGGCGCTTATTTTGTCAGACGTAAGACCGTCGCAAAAGGCAGAAACCCATTTTTGCCCACAAACATCCAATGAAGGTCTTTAAATGGCAAACACGGGTTTTCCCAACTACAATGCAACCTAGTGGGACCCACTACCCAAGCAAATAAACTTGGCATTGTGAAATGAGACGGTTTCTCGCCTCAATCACGTTTTTCGAGCATAGGGAGTGGGAACGGGGACCAAAATGCAAACTAAAAGCACCCCTATACTCCTAAACAGGTTCCTAACCTAATGCAAACATCAATTTCACTCGAAATTGGCTCAATCAAAAACGCCCAATTCGATTTTTTAGGGCAAAATCCGCCCTAATGCAATCTAGCTAACAATCAACAAATTTGAAAGGATTCAAGAAGAAATACTTACCTTGAGATGACATTTGTTGGCAAAAGCACGGATGAAAGCAAGCTTGAAGGTCCTTAAATGGCGATTTTGGCAAAATTTCGAGGTTGAAGATGAATATTTATCCGCAACTCAACCTCGCGTGTTTTTAACAAAAAATAGGGAAGCCGGCTTACATCGCCAAGTGGCTCGCGCCTAAACCAGGCCTCCCCTCTTCTTTTTCAGCGAAATTTGGGCTTTGGCCCAATTTCCCACAACAAATTCCAAAATTTTCGTTGACGATATTAAATGTCGTCATTTCCTTGAAAACAAACAAACCAAATGGTGAAAATTCAAATTCGCTATTTTCAAAAATCTCAAGCAAACGGCGATCAAAACCGCCAACTTCAAAAATAATAGCGAAAATTCAAAATCGCTATTTTCCTCCAACTTCAAAATAACAGCGAAAACTCAAAAACCGCTATTTCCCCAAAATTCAAATGTCAATGGCGGCACATAAACCGTCACTTTAATTAATAGTGAAGATTCCAAATTCACTATTCCCTTCAAATGTCAACGGCGGCACATAAACCGTCACTTCAATTAATAGTGAAGATTCCAAATTCACTATTTCCATCAAATGTCAACGGCGGCACATAAACCGTCACTTCAAATGAAATAGCGGATTTAAAATTCGCTATTTTCCTTCAAAATTCAAACAAACGGCGATCAAGACCGCCACTGCAAATTCAAACCGGATGGTGAAAATTCCAAATTCACCACTCCTTCAAATACCAGCAGGGGGCTTCCTCGCGGAACCCGCTCATTCCAAAAGCAGTGATAGTGAGAATCCATACTCACTATTTCCCCGGAGGCACCACGAGTTCGCTATTTTCAAAACGAGCCCATTCGGCGCGGCTACCCACATGGTCCATTAATCAACCACACTGCGGCTGGCGAGCCTTACAACGCACCGCAGCTGGCGAGCATTTGTCCGCAACCCTTCCAAGGACACATCCCTAAGATGCCTCGGGTACATTTCCTTGTCTCGGCTGGCGAGCCTTACAACGCACCACAGCTGGCGAGCATTTGTCCGCAACCCTTTCGAGGATAGATCCCGAAGATGCCTCGGGTACATTTCCTTGTATCGGCTGGCGAGCCTTACAACGCACCGCAGCTGGCGAGCATTTGTCCGCAACCCTTCCAAGGACACATCCCGAAGACGTCTCGGGTACATTTCCTTGTCTCGGCTGGCGAGCTTTACAACGCACTGCAGTTGGCGAGCATTTGTCTGCAATCCTTCCAAGGACACATCCCGAAGATGCCTCGGGTACATTTCCTTGTCACGGCTGGCGAACCTTACAACGCACCGTGGCTGGCGAGCCCTCCTCACATACACTCCACAGCTGGCGAGCATTTATCCGCAACCATGCAAGGACATATCCGAAGATGCCTCATGTATGACTCCTTCTTATGGCTGGCGAGCCTTTGCACGTAGTCTAACGGACTTTAAACGACCCGCACGGATAGTCGACAGACTCTAAACTGTTCCCGACGACAGGTCCTTGACTCGTACCCTCGAGTCGCCTTGGCGTCGCCCTTCCCGACGGCAGGTCCTTGGCCCGAATCCTTTCGAGCCGCCTCGACGTCGCTTGGGTCTTCAGGTTGTAATCTTCGATTGACCTGGGGACTCTACTTTGACTTTCGCCCTGTCCAAGCCTCGGTCAAAGTGGGGGCTCAGAGATACCCATGATCTGCGAGACTCCAACAAACACCCGATGATTATCGGACTACAACATGTTTTGGGATCGCAGCGTTTGATCGACAGTTTGTGTACAACTTTACGTCGGAAAACTTAAAACGATTTCGAAAACAAAACATTTCAAAACATTTCAAAAATACCTGGAGTGTTTAATGCACGACGACGGGGTCGCAAAGACACTAACTAGAGTCAAAACTGACACCGGACCAAAAACCGACTCGAAAATTCAAAATCCCGACTCCAACAACGAGTCAAACCGAGTCAAACACAAAAACCAAAAATATCTCAAGCCTTCTACCTTAAGTTTTCCCGGATTCATGTTGGTCAAGTACCAAACATGTGACTACAAAACTTAGCATAGAACAAATCATGATTGCGTTTGTTGTGATAGTGACAACACAACTCGAAGTGCCGCGATTTGGCTCGCGCCTCTTTGAGCAGCCCAGGTGGCCACGTCGCTCAAAACTCACACAACCACTCATTCTCCTATAAATACCCCTCAAATGCCACCCATTTGAGAGTTACGCGAGTGTCCGCCCCCTCTTTTCTCCCTTAAAATTCTCGACTCGACTTCTAAAGTCACAATCCGACGCGTGTTTACGACCTACCGATCGTAAATACGAGCCTTACACATTGTTTGGTACCGTCATCGTGCATTAAATCACTTGTCCGACCACTTTGACCACTACACCATCACTAAACTTTTAAAACACTCTTTTACTTACCAAAACGGTTTTAAACCGAGTTTTTTCCGATCAAACAAGTTGTTACACTTACGCCGGTCACTCGCCATAACCAAACATGTAAGTATGACGGTGTAAAAATCCTCTTTTGTTATGTTTTTATTTGTTTCATGACTTTAACATGCTAAAACATGCATAACATGAACCAAAACATGGAATAAACGAGCCAAAACCGATTTTGGTCCGAGGAGGCGAAGCCCCTTAGGTCGCCAAATGGCTCGCGCCTAAATGGGGTACTCAGACCAGAGATCAACCGTGTTTGTTCTCGTCATTTCCCTTAATCAACTTTCATATTTGCCAATCGGTTTTCACCATTTCAAGTATTTTCGAAACCTTTTTTTTCATTTCACATGTTTTAACCATAAAGCATTAATCACCCTTGGTTCTTCATACCATGACGGTTGAATCCGTGTTTCGGTGATAATATTTGGTTAATGACATTTAAGAGGTATTTTAAAGCCTTTTATTTCATTTCTTCACATTTTCAAACAAACATATTAGTCACCAACACAAAATCATCCTTGGTTCTACATACCAGGCCGGATTTTAACCCGGGTATGATGACGAGTATCGATTAATTACATTCAAAATGGACTCAAATCGATTAGTCCATAACCATTTTCAAAACTATTCATGTCAAGCTTGCCAAATCGAACCCGACACCGAATATTATCAAATGATGATGATTATTCGAGTCTAGTCCTTCAAATCAACAAACGCGGTCAAAAACGACCTTTTCAAACCAAATCGGGTTCAAATACCCATTTTCAACACGTTTTATAACGTTTCCTAAACAGTCAGAACACGGCATACAGCCGTTGGCCCGCGCCTCAAGCAGGCCTTTTCTTTCTCATTTTCAAAACCAGAGGGAGGCCCCTTACACCGCCGGCTGGCTCGCGCCTCTTATAGCCGTCTGATACAGGGCCTGTTCCCTTCCAGCATTAGTCTAGGACGATCCCGACTCCGGTTAACTCGGATATAGGACGGGTCAGACGACTATTCAATTATCCAAACCATATTTGCAAAATGTCTTACTAAGACAAATGGACCATGTTATGCACCCTAAACCTAATACGGTAAATGGATGTTTAATTTCCGTCTTGCATGCAAATCAATCATTAATCCAACTCGACATCTTATACTTGATATTTGGATTAAATCAACCGACTTAGAAAGCTCACATGTTAGGTTTAAAACATTGGATGAGCATTCATGCATTTAAACCATTTTATCAACTTTTGCATTCAACCAACCAAGATCGATCAGTAGAGGCCGCTAAACGCGGGCGGGATTGGGTGTCTGATTAAAGGGCTTCCCAATACGTACCTTCACCTCTTACTCAGAAACTTTGGATAGTGGACGCCTTATCCAGGGCGTACGAGAGTCATTCTAGAGATAGGATGCTAAAGAGGGACGATTTCCTTATCTTTAGTACCTATGTCAAAACGCTGCTTTGTGCTTCGATTTGACCGAGGTATAAAGTGGAATTCGAACGGGTTCCAGGCATCCCACAAATGCTTGGTGGCGACTCCGAACATCTCTAATCGTTTCGAGACCCTTACCGAGACGAAACCGACCGATCTAAAACGATCCGGTCGAAGGCATTTTTACGCCGCCGAGCGTGGCTTTCAAAAGCCCGCTGCATGTCCACCGATCGGACTGGCGTGCAGGTGGCCCGTGACTACGGATTGGTAGGTGGCCCCAAATCCACAGACCGAGACGTAGCCCATGACCACAAGAGGCGGTTTACTATCTACTTGTCTATTCTATCTGTCTAATGTCACAATTGGGGGTTTTGATTGATTTAACTAAACTAAAGAGACTAAGGAAAGAGCGATAAAAATAGAAGAAATTAACAATAAAGGGAAGGAACTAGGACTTCGGGTCATCAATAGACGTCAGTCAATTGCAGCTAAGGTCACAAATCAGTCGATGTGTCGGTCTAAGGGGCAACGAATATCTCCTTTCGGTCTCAATTCGCCCTAAAATGCTATTAGCTTAACTTTCGCCCTCACTAAAGCATCCTATTGTTCACTGCGGGTCTCCCCTATTCCAACCTTTCGGTCCAGGTCAAGGGTTACCAATATTAAAAGGCTAATTGTGTCGACTCAACTAGCAGGATACAGTTAAAGCAGCGATTAACAACATAGGCTACAACAACGACAGATCTAATAACCTAATTAGCAACTAACATTAGTCTAATGAATCACCTAATCGTAGCAGAGGAATTTAGCTAGACATAATTGAATAAAGAATAAGAACAAGGAAAAGAATAATAAACATTAACATAAAATAAGGAGAAAAGGGAGAGAAGAGAGTTACAGTAGAAATAGATCCGGAAATTAAGAGCAAGTAACAGTGTATATGAAAATGATAAGAGAGGAGAAACAAACCCCTAATTATGTCGTCCTAACTCCTATTTATAAGAAAATAGGATTATTAATTAACCTAATGACGGAAATAAGCTAAAAAGCCCAAGCCCATAGCGAATCCACTCGATCGAGTGGAATAAAACCACTCGATCGAGCAAATCAGAGCCAGAACCATTCGATCGACTAAGTAATTCACTCGATCGACTAAATGCTATTATGGAACTGGTCGATCGACCATAATAAGTGCTCGATCGACTGATTATTACATCTAAAACCACTCGATCAGTTAGAAAACTACTCGATCGAGTGCATACTAACTTCAGCAGCTCATTAATCACGTTAGATTGACTTTGACTTGTCCTTTTAGCTCCCGAAATAGCTTCACGCATCCCAAGACAGCTATAATTCCCGCTCCAAATCCACTCTTCCTCCATATGCATGCAAAACGGACGGTAAATGGCTTGATTTCACTACTTTATGGTCCATTCCTGCAATTAAGACAAAATACACCAAAGTAGTATATTCGGGGCATTTCGTAGCATAAAACCACGATAAAAGCATAGAAATACGAGCATAAAATAGGCTAAAAAGACTATATAAAATGCACGTATCAAATCTCCCCAAACCAAACCTTTACTCGTCCTCGAGTAAACTAAATGCAAACTAATGGAACGGAAAAAGATAACTCAAAGCTAGCTACAAATGCCCACTTAAACCAGTTTAATGCAAGCAACTAACACTTATAGCAAACAGTCAAATGCAAACGAGCTATTGGATGTTTATAAAATAGCTGAACCGTCGACCTTGCAAGACCTTTAATAATGGACTCTCACGGGTCACTCTTCTCTCATGAAGCAAAGGGTGAACATATATATATAAGAGAGAAAGAAAAATAGTCGCTCACCTAGACTACGACCCACATAAACATGCATGCAACTAATATGATAGACAATTCTAACTACCGTACACACATTCCAACCAAACAAGGTCCTGTCACAGCCGAGGGCTTACAAAAATATGGTAAAGTGAGGCAATGGGTAAGAAAAGGCAAAACATGTTATGGGAATGTGGAGGTATAGGCGGCCAAGCTAGTACCTAAACAAAACCATGTGGCAACATCCATTTCCAACTCAATTATGAATTAAGCACATATGCCCTTCAATTGGCATAAAATCTCACCAAACCAAACTGAACTTACTCCTCAATAAATGTAAATAAAGCATAGGAGTGAAACGGTCAACCAATCAACATCTTTTTTTCTTCTTTTCTTTCTTTTTTTTTTTCGGTTTCTTCTTCACATTTTTTTCTTTTTTTTTTCGCGTTTTTTTTTCCAACTTCTTCTTTTTTTTTCTTTTTCTTTTCTTTTTCATGTCTTTTTCATCATCCTCCCTTTTCTTCATAAATTACCAACTCCGAATCAACAGATACAAGCTAAACTTGGCACAATAAAATATGTACCGCAAAACATACACTAAACTAGCTTGACAAGGCAGGCTAAATTTGGGATGTAGCTAAGGGTCAACAGGCAAATTTGGCTAATGTGGAGTTAAATGGGTAAAAATGAAAGAGAGGGAATTGTAAGCACCTCCCTGCATGTGACACCAACCACTAACCCGAATGTATGTAGGCAAAAAGCAATTGAATTTCATATACGTGCAAATTAATGATACATGTTATGCAAGGAGTAACTACTCACAATCCTACATGAAACCGGTCACAAATGACACCAGTTTATAAGGCTCTAAATCTTAGAAATTATAAGTAGGTTGCCAAAATTTCAGGTCAAGTCTAATCGTTCAGCTAAATTCAACATAAACTCGTAGATATGCAATAAGACAAAGCTAAAAAGATAAAATTTTATTGCAAGGCTTAAGCAAAAAGACAAATGTAGTGCAATTTCATCATTGAAATCCACCGTTCTGACTCAACCTATATGCTGAAGTAAACATGAATTTTTTTATTTTCGTTTTTTTTTTTCAATTTTTAGGAGATTTTTGAATTTTATGGAAATAAAAGACAATGCATACAAAAATTAAACGTGACAACAGAAATGCAATAAAAACAGCATGCAGACACAGATATGGATGCATAACCTCCCCAAACCAAACTGTACAATGCCCTCATTGTACCAAAACATGGAAAGGAAATGCAAACTAAAGTAAAAAAAAGAGTAAATGCGGAAAAACTTACAAGATAACGCGAATAAAGGGACCTCCCCAAACCGACCATGAACATGGGAGGTTGCTAAAGACCCGGAAAACCGTCACAGGAAGCTAATCCAAGTCAAAAACACTCGATCAAGAGGAATAGTGGTTGATCGAGTAGAATGGGCATCCAAAAACTGCTCAATCGAGAAGAAAGGCAGTCGATCGAGTAGTTTCTCTTTTTGCAGGTGCTCGATCGAGTAGAAAAACTGCTCGATCGAGAGGATTTATCAGCAAAAGTGCTCGATCGAGTACAAAAAGTACTCGATCGAGTACAAAAAGTACTCGATCGAGTGATCCTCGGCGTGTTCCTGCAAAACGCAAATAAAAACAACCCGCAAACTAACTAAACAAGCATAATGACAAAGTTTATGGCATGGAAACCATTTATTACAACTGAAATGAAATAAAATGCAAAAATAAAATTGTCCGGGTTGCCTCCCGGGTAGCGCTAGCTTCAGTCAGGTCCCAGCTCGACCTTTCTTTTTCTTCGAGGCTCTCTAATTAGTTACAATCAAAATAGCTCATAGCGCGCATCAATAAATAATAAATCTGCGCATGTGCTACACAGAAGCATAAGTAGCACCAAAGTGGAATAAATAAATAGGAAATAAAAGTATGTAAACATTTAAGTCTAACAAATTTCCTATGCGAGCTCCTAAATTTATCCACAAAATAAAGGAGCGCGGGAGCAATTGTCAGTAAATTGGGACCCCGTTTCAGTTTGACAAGTTTCAGGTGACAAGGACGGTGAAAAATCGTTAAATTACGTGTCCACATATGAGGGGGTATAGCTTTAAAAGAAGAAGCACAAATCAAACGAGGCAATATACTATTAAAACAAACAATAATAAAATTATCGCTTACTACCTCAAGTTGGTCGCTCTCAACGACGGAATCACTGACAAAGGAATGTGTTACCTCATCCGTGCTAGGAACAAATACCGGCTCAGCTGTCCTTCCGTCACCCTCAGTGGAATTCGTCCCGTAAATCTCAGCCTCAAGTGCATCTAACTCGGCTTTGAATAAGGGTGATTCACCGTATCCGTTATCATCGTCAAAATCGTCATCCGAAACAAACCCAAATGACGAATCAATGCTCCCAATGGCCAATTCAGTCGATCGAGCAGTTTTATTACTCGATCGACCACTTTCCTCCTGCGTTTCACTCGATCGAGTAAAAGTATCACTCGATCGAGTACTTTCTCCTGGAAATTCACTCGATCGACTAATATTAGTCACTTGATCGAGTGATTCCTCTTGTACAGGGCTGAAATCCTCGTGTAAGGCAGTGAAATGTGATAGAAACTCGTCGTCCGAGTCATAAAAGTCATCCTCAGCATTGGGCAACACGGTTTCCTCAGGGGAAAAACCGCTCTCAGCAAGGTATACCTCTTCTGGTTGCCAATTATTCGACTCAGCTGCTAACTGAGCAATTTCAGACTCCAGCTCAATGATTTGAGCATCCATACGTCTATCATAATCTTTCCTCACTCGATCATAATCTTGCATTTGAAATGCAAGTGTCTCCAATAAAGATTTCAGCTCCGCAATTTCTTCTTCTTGTATATCAGGAGGATCTTGTTGCGGTGGCCATTGATAGGGTGGATGTGGCGGCGCAATTACAGCTGCATTGTGCTCAGCAGAACCACATCTCCCGCAGCAAATCACCGGCTGTTCCATATAATAGGACATTAGTGATGGGTCAAAGGTACTCAAGCCTTCCCTTTGACAATCTTTCACCTAGAACTGTCTAGGTAGAACCTGTAAGGCCTATCAAAACAGCACTAAAGAAAAAGATTAGAACGACCTCAAGGGAAAAAATCCCCTGAGGCTAAAAACAGACAGATTTAAACAAATAAATAAATAGTTGCCTCCCCGGCAACGGCGCCAAAATTTGATACCGTCGTCAGGTACCAAAAATAAATACCTAGCTACTACTAACATAAGTCAGCGGTAAGTAGGGTCGATCTCCACAGGGAGGCGGTTTACTATCTACTTGTCTATTCTATCTGTCTAATGTCACAATTGGGGGTTTTGATTGATTTAACTAAACAAAAGAGACTAAGGAAAGAGAGATAAAAATAGAAGAAATTAACAATAAAGGGAAGGAACTAGGACTTCGGGTCATCAATAGACGTCAGTCAATTGCAGCTAAGGTCACAAATCAGTCGATGTGTCGGTCTAAGGGGCAACGAATATCTCCTTTCGGTCTCAATTCGCCCTAAAATTCTATTAGCTTAACTTTCGCCCTCACTAAAGCATCCTATTGTTCACTGCGGGTCTCCCCTATTCCAACCTTTCGGTCCAGGTCAAGGGTTACCAATATTAAAAGGCTAATTGTGTCGACTCAACTAGCAGGATACAGTTAAAGCAGCGATTAACAACATAGGCTACAACAACAACGACAGATCTAATAACCTAATTAGCAACTAACATTAGTCTAATGAATCACCTAATCCTAGCAGAGGAATTTAGCTAGACATAATTGAATAAAGAATAAGAACAAGGAAAAGAATAATAAACATTAACATAAAATAAGGAGAAAAGGGAGAGAAGAGAGTTACAGTAGAAATAGATCCGGAAATTAAGAGCAAGTAACAGTGTATATGAAAATGATAAGAGAGGAGAAAAAAAACCCCTAATTATGTCGTCCTAACTCCTATTTATAAGAAAATAGGATTATTAATTAACCTAATGACGGAAATAAGCTAAAAAGCCCAAGCCTATAGCGAATCCACTCGATCGAGTGGAATAAAACCACTCGATCGAGCAAATCAGAGCCAGAACCATTCGATCGACTAAGTAATTCACTCGATCGACTAAATGCTATTATGGAACTGGTCGATCGACCATAATAAGTGCTCGATCGACTGATTATTACATCTAAAACCACTCGATTTGCTAGAAAACTACTCGATCGAGTGCATACTAACTTCATCAGCTCATTAATCACGTTAGATTGACTTTGACTTGTCCTTTTAGCTCCCGAAATAGCTTCACGCATCCCAAGACAGCTATAATTCCCGCTCCAAATCCACTCTTCCTCCATATGCATGAAAAACGGACGGTAAATGGCTTGATTTCACTACTTTATGGTCCATTCTTGCAATTATGACAAAATACACCAAAGTAGCATATTCTGGGCATTTCGTAGCATAAAACCACGATAAAAGCATAGAAATACGTGCATAAAATAGGCTAAAAAGACTATATAAAATGCACGTATCACGTAGTATTAAACCTTTGGGCCTATTATTTGTCCTCACTTAAGCCCAAAAACAAAAAAACTTGTTACTAGAGTAGTGGGTAGAACCTCTTATAAACATATCACAAGCTCCATTATTTCCCAATGTGGGACTGTAACACCTCCATACACCAAGGTGCCTTACCAAGACCACCCTAGCGCATGAACATGCTATCATCACGGTAACCCGAGCCATAGTAATCAATAAAGAAATGTATTTTAAGTAATAAAGTTTAATGTACGTACAACAAAACCAAACTAAAAGTGAAGTACAACTAATCTCGGAGGAATTATGGAATGACTAAAACTTTGGAAACAAATCTCGAAAAGATCTGAAAATATGCAGAAAAGGGTTGGAGAAGAGGCGCAGCAGCTGCTGTGATCCTTCGAAGAGGCGCGAGCAGGTGCTGCGTCCTTTCGCCAGAGGTTTCCTCCTGCGGAAGAAAGATTTCGCGTTTCTTTTATGGAATTGCGGTAGATCTCAACTTTCTTATTCCTTAAAATAAGATTTCGGGATATATTTTGACAAAAGATGTAAAAATAAATTATGGAATAGAAATATCCGGAATATTCCAGAACATTCTGACTCGACATTTTAAACGGGTTATTAGAAAATGAAGCGGTTTTTGACCCGGACTCCAAATGAACTCTAATTACTGTCAAAACGACCGTATGGGCACGTAGATGAATACCAAGGGGTAGACACGGGTGTTTCAGCTATCACTTGACGATAAACAAACGAACTTTCATAAATCGTTCCGCATACCAAACATGCAGCCCAATCATCACCGGGTGGCTTGCGGGAGCTGCAGAAATGAGGTATCTACAATATTACTTACGCAGTCAACTGAGTAGAGAAACCCTACCTGAGACGGAATCACCAACAATCAATTTTAGCAGATAAAAAAGGCTCCTCTATGAAATCACCTCTTATAATCAAAATCACAAAATCACAAATGTATCACATAATACTCCCCAAAAACCCCCAATCACCCAATTAGGGTTTAAATAATATTAACTATCGGACATAGAGCAATATATAAATCTTACCCACAATATGAAGATCACATAGGTACAAAGAACTCAGAAATTCGATAAACCCAACCCTTGAGTTGATAGCAAAGAATGAAGAGAATGAACGTCGTTGTTTTTCTTTTGTAAAAAGTTTAGAGAATAAAAGTAAAAAGTAAAATAAAACTGTCAAAATCACTTTATATAGCTCTTCACGCATTACTATCAAACCCGACTGAAAACCGTAAAACCCGACTTACTCGATCGAGTAACTAACGTACTCAATCGAGTACCTGCTACTCGATCGAGTTGCCCTTACTCGATCGAGTAACTACGAAGCAGAACACTGTCCAGAACGCATCAAAGACTTACTCGACAGAGTAAGCCCTATTCGATAGAGCACCCAACAGCTCAAATATCTGAGGTATTACAGTCTTCCCTCCTTAAAAATGACCTTCGTCCCCGAAGTTCAAACCCATACTGAAAAACAAACCTATTATACTCAACTATAACGCAACGACATAACTAAAACTCAAAACAAAACCTAAACACAACTTACTATTAACTCAAAACAACACTAAACATTACCAAAATTGACCAAAACCGTACCAAAACCTTATGTGATCATCTCCTACCCCCCTTAAAGAAACATGGTTACGTCCCCATAACCACACATACCTGATAAAAAAGAAACGGATAGCGTTACTTCATAGCTTCCTCCGCTTCCCAAATTGCTTCCTCAATGTTGTGATTGGACCATAAAACCTTTAGCAACACTGTCTCCCAAGTTCTAGTCTTGCGAACCTTGCGATCTGGAATCTCTTTTGGCACTTCAAGATAAGACAAGGATTCATCTAACTCAATGTTCTCAATCTCTAGCACATGAGAAGGGTTACTCACATACCTCCGTAGTTGAGATACATGAAACACATTGTGTACACGATCGAAAGCTGGTGGCAAAGCTAACCGATAAGCAACCTCTCCCACACGATCCAAAATCGCATAAGGACCAATGAACTTCTGCCTGGGCTTCCCTTTCTTACCAAATCGCATCACTCCACGCATAGGTGACACTTTCAAAAGAACCTTATCCCCAACTTGGAACTCAATGTCCTGACAATGCAAATCCGCATAACTCTTTTTGTCAATCCTGATCCGCTTTCATCTTTTGCCGAATCAACTTCACTTGGTCCACCATATCCTGTACCATCTTTGGTCCTAAAACCACTGCCTATGCGCTATTATCCCAGCAAATCAAACTCTTGTATCTTCTCCCATACAATGCCTCAAACGAAGCCATCCCAATACTCGTTGTAACACCCCTATACACCAAGGTGCCTTCCTAAGGCCACCCTAGCACATGGACATGCTTACCATCTCAATTACCCGAGTTATAGTAATCAAAGGAGACCATAAAGAAACGTACTTTAAGTTGTAAAGTTTAATGTGCGTACAACATAACCAAAACTGAAAACAAGCCATATCCATTAATGTGCACATCCGCCTTGTGACGGGAACCACAAGGGGCGAATCAAGGGCGTGAAGCCACTCCCGGAAGTGACTCCACTCAACCGAGGGCGCAACTCTCGAACAATATGTTGGGAAATGTGTCCTCAACAATAGTGCGATCACATGATTTAAATATCATTATTAAATCTCATTTCAAGAATACGGAAGGGATGATACATTACATATATAGTCAACTGGTCCACACATATCGGTAATGATTGGCTGGCTAGAGTTTGACATTACTGTCGTGCGACGGTGGTGATCAGTTGATCCCTTGAGGTCACACCTAAAGGACGATTCCCTTAATTGAAAAGGTTAATTAGTTGTATACCGATACAGATTAATTAATTCCTTAAAATTGAACAATTTGATTTGTGAGAGAGAATATTGATATCTTATTATAATGGGATTAAATAAGATTTATTTTAGTAATAAAATGCTTTGTTTCTAAAATTATTTATTGTTTGAGAAACAATAAAGATAAGAATGAATGGTTAATTATAATTACAAGAAGTTGTGAATTATAACTATATGACCCATTTTATTTATGTGATCAAGTATCACTAGTCAATTTGTTGTATGAAATTTAATTAATTCATGAAATGATATTTATGTGATAAATATGCATTAAATTAATTAATAACATGTATCATACTACATGTGACATATTGTGTGACAAATGACAAATTGACAAAATAAAATGGTAGTCCATTTTAAGTACATGGACCGAAAAATGGAGGGTGTGTTAGTGGGTTTTGGTTGTTTTATTTTATTTGATAAAATAAACATAATGATGCCTACCTACTACTAGTCTTACACATCTTACACACCTACTATTTTTGAAAAGAGAAAAAGAAAATGAAATGATGCCATTTTAGGCTCCAAAAACCGTGAGACTCCATTCAATTGATGAGAGTTGGTTCTTTTCTTTTTCTTACACACTACCATTCAATACACATGCAAAATGTTCATATATCCTCTCTTCTCTCTCTTTTATCTTCATCAAAAAGATGAGATTTAATCTAAATTGTTCATATAAGATTACTAAAATTATCAAAGTAATATATGAGTATTAGTAATCAAATTTAAGGTAAACCACAATATAAACATCTAGTGCATGTTAGTTTGTGGGATTAAGGGATTGTCTTGGGTGCTACTAATTGGAGAATCTCTACTTTGGAATTTTTGTATGTTCATCCATTAAAGGAAAGCTCAAGAACAAGTGAGTAGGAGGACTCACTTGTGCCCATAAATCCGAAAATCACATGGTGAGATATAGATTTTTCAATCTCTTTAATTAATGTTTGCATGCATAAAATCCATATTTAATTTTATGACAAATTAAATAAAATCACATATATGAATATGTTAGTGTATATGAATCTACATTTCCTTCAATCGGTATCATGAGCCACGGTTGTTTGCATGCAAATTGGTTAAAAGTTTTTCCGAGTTATATGAATAACAAATAAAACTTGTAAAATTTGTGTTATTATGATATATCACGAAATAATTGCATGCATGTTAATATTTCTGGTCCTAAAGTGTTTTAGGATATTTTGGTTAATTTTTCGGATTTTTATTGTTCATATTTAATTATAATGACATTTAAATGTGATTTTATGAGTAAAAATGTCATTTTTGGTCGAAAATTAGCTATACTTCGAATTTTCACTTGGTTTTTGGATATGTTGTCACATATATTATTTTGAGATAACCTGTAAATTTTCATAATTTTTGGACTTGTTATGCTCGAAAAATGAATTTTTCATCATTAAATTCGGATTTAAGAGAAAAATAGGTTACTATGAGTTAAATTTCGAATCTGGTCATAGAAAATTAATATGTTGTCACATGCAATTTTACAAGATGTGTGTAAAATAATTGGCTATAAAGAAGTCTTTTAGCATGATTTATGAATTTTTGAAGAAAAATGGCATAAATAGTGACATTATTAGTTGAAAATTAATAAAACATAATCTATGACTTAGGAAAAACATATAATGTTGCATTTTATTATATTTTTCAGATCTAAAATTGAAAAGTTAATGAAAATAATTTTTCCATGTTTTTATGATTATTTTATTAAATATCGATAAACCGCAACATTGTTTTTCCGGAAAAATTTCGAAATTTTTAACCTAAGATTTTGAACATTATGAGTGTCATGGAATTTTTCCAGAATGTTCATGAATTTAAATTTCAAATTTCAAATTTATTTGAAATTTTTGGATTTATTTGAAGTTTAATAGCTTATTTTTGTAAATTTTTGTCCATTTATGAACAATTTTGTAAATAAAGGTTAATTATGGTCAAATTATTAGTGAAGACTATATTTTGAGTCCTAAGAGGTTAGGGTAATTAACTTATGCATAAATATGAGTTTGTGCATTTTTGTGATTATAAAATGTTGAAATCACGCAAATCCGTAAAAACCGAGTAATATACGATATTGGCTAATTAAAAGGCGATTTAGCATAAAATTGAGCATGTTTATACATATTATAATGCTGCATTTTTCCTTATGATTGTCATAATTTTAATTTATGTAATTTTGAATTATGTAATTTTACTTAGTATGGCCTTAGATTTTAATTGGTATTTCCCGAAATGTATGGGAATATCGATTCGGTTGTAAATTTTTATTGTGATCTCGTATCACCGTTTTGTAATTTAATAGATTTATTTTATTTTAGTTACAAATGTATAATAGGAAATTATGTAATTTATTATGTAATTTTATTCATTCCGGAGTTCCTGAAGACGGATTTCTTCAAGAATGGCGATACATAAAGACGGTGTTACCTCGAGATGCGTGCCACAACCGAAGTTCAAGGGACCAATGGAGTTGGTTTCCGAATATGTAATAGATTAATAGTTTTTCTATTTTAGGAAAGGCCATACTAGGATTTATTTATTTTTATGCTTGCATTTTATTTATATGTCACATGCATCGCTAAATCGCCATAACTAAACATGCATTGTCATTTTATCGAGTTTATCGACCGTGTCAATTAAAATTATCTAGTTCACCGCTTTAGTTCACTTAAAACGTGATAGATAATAAATTGACATGACCTCTCGCTAAAATAAACGATTGAGACTTAGCCTTACCAAATAGTAGAAACCATGAAAACCTATTTCGTGAGGGAGTGCACTCGGCCACACCGGGGTACAAACCTTGTTACGTAGGGGAAGTGGGTGATAAATGTCTATCCACCGAATTCATATTGATGAGGGTTTTATCGGCCACACCGTGCCCAAGTTAATGTGGGTTTGGATCATGGACACATTTATTCGAAATTTGGATTGAACTCAACAAAAGTTTTTCGATAAGGGTTTCATCGGCCACACCGTCCCCTTGTTGAATGTGTTTTGGGCTAAAGATAAATGTTAATGTAATATTATCGACCAAGAGTTCTAAAAGTAGAATCGATTAAAGCGTTAATCCACCGAGTTATATTGATAAGGGTTTCATCGGCCACACCGTGCCCAAGTTAATATGAATTTGGGTCTTGGAATCATTTATCATAGTTGGGTAGAGGTCACTATGTAAATGCTTTACTTGTTATTTACAAGTATTAATAAAACGATAAATGTTAAGTTTTCCACTATTCCGTTTTTATATTGTTCTATTTCTTTACCACAATTCATATACGATATCATTTCGTTTTTGATTCAAATCTCCATTAAAATATCGTAACTAAAGACAAATATGAATTTGCTTCTAAAACCTCAAATGAACCATTGATAAGGATCTCTTGTAAAGAGTATAGATTAAAGTTATTCATTATCAAACAGGTTTTTGATTCATGACTAACACTTCTACTTACAATGGATTATGTTTCATATACTTAATTGAATTAAGTACCTTGATGCGATAAATTGTTTTGGTGATTAGATTTTCAGAATTCGTAATTGACCAAAATAACGCAACCACTTCAATGAAAGTTTTAAGACTAAACGAACAAATGAAGAGTAATCTTCATGAATTCAATTTTGCTTCTCAAAGCAAAGACTCATTGAAATGAGTGGGAGCATTCTCTTAAACCGTTAAGATGAGAACGAGGTTCAAGAAGTAAAGATAATAATGGTATTGATACAAGGTAATGTTAAAAGTAAAGTTGTTGAGAATGACGATACTAAAACCTATCAATCCCAACCGATAAAGTTTCCATTGTCTTAAATGTTAGACACGAGAAAGGAAACTACCCCAAATTATTGAAGAATCAACAAATTAGTTGTGGGACATCTAATAGGATCTTCTTCTTTAAATGTTTATTTGATTAAACATAATTTTTGCTAGTACCACTTCGTCAATATTAGAAACCAATGGAGGTTTTCATCATTGTACTTGATACATAGGATGATTAGAATATGACGACTAGCAACAATCATATTGAGAGATAGAGTCATTGTGTAATCAATCTAGTTTTGGGTTTGGAGTTGTACTTAATTGTGACTATTAAGTACATAAACTCTAAATAAGAATACAATTTGTTAAAGATACAAAAGAGGTTTCACTTTTGTGACCCTATACACCATGATTTGATGTATGGCTAGCCCATCATCAAGGTGATTATATTCTAAACCAAACTAGAATGATATATCATGAAGATGATGCAAGACTCAAATTGGTAACCCAAGATTAAACCTTAATTTCTGGAATGATGAACGCAAAGAGTTATCGAGTACTCTTGAAACCATTAGATTGTTAATGGAATATGCGTATCTTGTATTCAAAGCAAGATGTCTCGTGCCTTTTGGTTGAAAAGGAGATCGAGGTTATAAATCATCAATCCAAAATAGGTTGATCATCATCTTTTACCAACGATTTAAGTTGACACTAGTGTGTTCACTTAATAAGGTAAATAGAGAAATCTTTGAAGAAGTTCAAGAGTTCAAGGAATCACGATTTAGTCGTGATGGGACTATCAAAGTGAAGACTTTGATATAAGCCAAAGGAAATGTGATATAGTATCACAAGTTAATCTCTCTTAGCACGCATTATGAAATAATGTGTGGATGGATAAGAAATCAAACGCTATTCGATATGGTTTGAACTTCAATCAAGTTACTTTGAGTTACTTGATCCTTTTGGGGATTTTATCATTTTGTCTAAAATTATTTTTCCACTAAATCGAATCATATGAGATATGAAATGGTAAGGGTACCATGTTTGTAAGTTTTCACAAGAAACAAATACTCAATTTTTCCCTTTCAATTATCACGAGTACGACGGGTTTGTGGCTCGTGAAGCTGTCTTTCTAAAATACAAGTTTATTTTTGAAGACAGAGTGGGAGAAATTATTCAAGAGCCACAAAGAATGTTATGTAACAAGAAACTGGTCTTTCTTGGCTACATGAGACGTTTTGTGTAAGACGTTGTTTCTTCAAAACCTAGGAGGTTAAATTCGTCACTTGTTAAAAATGATGAATTCATGCTACTTTTAAGAAAGTAAAGAGCTTATAACTTACAAAAGAAATTGTTTGATTCAAGTTGATTACTTCTAGAAAGTAATGAACATATGACTTACATAAGAGTGTTTAAGTCACAACTCAATATAAGGCTTAGAGCCATGGAAATCCGAAATAAAAGGGCTTGATTAGTTGCAAAGGGTTTTGCACTAATAAAGAGAGATTTCAAGGTTTGATTGGTTGCAAAGGGTTTTGCACCAATTGAAATGCTTAAGCCTATTTGGATCTTCTTAGGGATTGTGTTTCATTATTATGAAATACATAGCGAGTGAATCTAAAACTCACTTCTTCAATTAGAAGGAATGTATTCAATACATATCTTGAGTTTTGAAGATTCTTGCAATCCTAAGATAATGTGAAACTTAAGAGAGGGTCTTAAGTAGGACATCAATGAGTTGGAATCAACATTTTGGATCATGTGATAAAACATTTCTCGATAAGTCGAGAAGTTGTGTTTATACATGGAGTTTAGTGGGAGTTACGGAAATTTTAATTAGTCCGATATGTGGATGACATATTGATCATTGCGAATGATTTAAGACTTTTGGAGTATTATAATACATCTTGAATATCCGGATTTATGAAGATAAATCCACATGATATTAGCGTCAAGAAGAAGTCTTATGTTGATAAGATTCATGACTAGTTCAATTAAATTGAACATATTTGATTGATTTCATTTGCTTCCGCTGCCGAATCAATTAAATGAATAATGATGTATAACACTTCATATGCTTTGAGTATGATGAATTGTTTTCAAAATCGAATTTAAGTAATCCTTGCCAAGTAAGCCATATAGATTACCCTTAAGTGCTTGCAGAAGTATTAAGGAAGTAAAGCAAAGTGTTTATGATGCAATATTGTGTAAGGGTATTACACAAGTGACAATTGACAATTGAGATTGCGCATGGTTTCCGACAAAACCATAATCAAAACACACTAGGATGGTTAAGATACCATTGTGGCAATGTTAATTAAGAAGTAGATTTTCTAGAATCGTTCTAGGCAATAAAGAACAATGAGAGATATTTATAACGGAAATTGAGTACACTTGCGATCATGAGATGTGCAAGAAGGAAGAGTCCCGCACACTGCGAATCGGTGGGAGAGCTGTTCTAAGGATAGAAAGCCTATGTCTTGATTGGATCTCGACACGTACTCAGAAAGTTTTGTGATGCAAATGTATACATTACAAAGGAAAACAAGTATGTAGTAAGGTTGAGTAAGGTACAAGAAATTGATAAAACCTACTAACCAAAGCCTTCTCAAAGGCTAAACATGATGAGTCATGTCATTTCAATTGAATTGAAATGAACAACTACGTACAAGATCAAATTAGATTATAGAACATGAAATAGTAATCAGGCATTGACTATTCATATGTGATAATCGCATTTGTCGTTCGAGTTTTATTTTTAAAACTCTTTTATTATACTTTGTTACATCCAAACGGGTTGTAGAGACATTTGAACCCCGTTAAAGTGAACACGGATTAGCATTGTATTTGCCCATAGTCACTTGTATGAGGTGACGTCTCGAAGTGACTAGAGTGTGAGGCGATTGATGGCAAGTTCAAGTGCCATACAGTCATGTGAGATGACTAGTCGATCACATAGGCAGACTGTTAGGAATACTTTGTCGGGCAGTGACCGCTTATAGAGTTCTGGCAAATTTATAAAGCCTGGTCGTGGCGAGAGCTACTATAGTATTCTAATGAGTCGATTCTTTTGACTAAAGACTATTCGCCTAAGATGGCACAGTTTCAGATTAACTTTGATTTGTGTTACTACGACCTTCGTAAATGGGGTCAAATGGGCATATTTTGGGTTATGATGGCTGTGGCTAGTCGAAGGGAATGAGTGCGATAGGAATTGTCCATCCCCTTGTCAGGGTTAAAACAATATCTCAGGGCCACTCGAGGAGTAATGAACTGGAAATGCGTGGCCACGCTCGGAAGGTATCCAAAGTGGATAAATCCGGTCAATCAGTTATTCTCCAGATCGAGGAAACCACTCTTGATATGATCACTTGCAAGTACGACCCGAAAGACACCTTGCATTGAGTGGGAGATAGTAATAGGACAAGAGAATTGGTGACGCACACTTGTCGAGGACAAGTGGGAGATTGTTGGGAAATGTGTCCTCAACAATAGTGCGATCACATGATTTAAATATCATTATTAAATCTCATTTCAAGAATACGGAAGGGATGATACATTACATATATAGTCAACTGGTCCACACATATCGGTAATGATTGGCTGGCTAGAGTTTGACATTACTGTCGTGCGACGGTGGTGATCGATTGATCCTTGAGGTCACACCTAAAGGACGATTCCCTTAATTGAAAAGGTTAATTAGTTGTATACCGATCTGATTAATTAATTCCTTAAAATTGAACAATTTGATTTGTGAGAGAGAATATTGATATCTTATTATAATGGGATTAAATAAGATTTATTTTAGTAATAAAATGCTTTGTTTCTAAAATTATTTATTGTTTGAGAAACAATAAAGATAAGAATGAATGGTTAATTATAATTACAAGAAGTTGTGAATTATAACTATATGACCCATTTTATTTATGTGATCAAGTATCACTAGTCAATTTGTTGTATGAAATTTAATTAATTCATGAAATGATATTTATGTGATAAATATGCATTAAATTAATTAATAACATGTATCATACTACATGTGACATATTGTGTGACAAATGACAAATTGACAAAATAAAATGGTAGTCCATTTTAAGTACATGGACCGAAAAATGGAGGGTGTGTTAGTGGGTTTTGGTTGTTTTATTTTATTTGATAAAATAAACATAATGATGCCTACCTACTACTAGTCTTACACATCTTACACACCTACTATTTTTGAAAAGAGAAAAAGAAAATGAAATGATGCCATTTTAGGCTCCAAAAACCGTGAGACTCCATTCAATTGATGAGAGTTGGTTCTTTTCTTTTTCTTACACACTACCATTCAATACACATGCAAAATGTTCATGTATCCTCTCTTCTCTCTCTTTTATCTTCATCAAAAAGATGAGATTTAATCTAAATTGTTCATATAAGATTACTAAAATTATCAAAGTAATATATGAGTATTAGTAATCAAATTTAAGGTAAACCACAATATAA
Source organism: Silene latifolia (assembly GCF_048544455.1). Lineage (NCBI taxonomy): Eukaryota > Viridiplantae > Streptophyta > Magnoliopsida > Caryophyllales > Caryophyllaceae > Silene > Silene latifolia. Next base: position 58,374,124 of record NC_133536.1, read on the forward strand.
ACATCTAGTGCATGTTAGTTTGTGGGATTAAGGGATTGTCTTGGGTGCTACTAATTGGAGAATCTCTACTTTGGGATTTTTGTATGTTCATCCATTAAAGGAAAGCTCAAGAACAAGTGAGTAGGAGGACTCACTTGTGCCCATAAATCCGAAAATCACATGGTGAGATATAGATTTTTCAATCTCTTTAATTAATGTTTGCATGCATAAAATCCATATTTAATTTTATGACAAATTAAATAAAATCACATATATGAATATGTTAGTGTATATGAATCTACATTTCCTTCACAATAGACAAACAAATAACTAATCCACAATACCAATATAAACATGCCAAAGCCAAAGTACGATAACAATAATCATGCCAACACAACAATCATGCCATCTTATGCTTATTTACATAGTCAATTGAGTAGGGAAACCCTACCTGAAAAGGAATCGCCAACAATCAATGCAGCGGATCAAAAAGGCTCCTCTAAGAAATCACCTCCTATAATCAATAATCACATAATTACAAATCTACACATAGTCACTCCCAAAAATCCCCAAATCACCCAATTAGGGTTTAACCAACATTAACTATCTGACATAAAAACAATATATAAATCTTACCCACAAGATGACGATCCCAAAGGTATGACGATCTCAGAAATCCGACAACCCTAGCCCTGATTTGATAGCAAAGTGAGAAGAGGATTGAATGTCGTTTTGTTTTTCATTTGTGAAAGGTTTAGAAAAGTGAAAGTAAAAGTAAAAGAACTGTCGAAATCACTTTAAATACCTCTTCACGCATTACTATCAAACCCGACCGAAAAACCGTAAAACACGACTTACTCGATCGAGTAAATCACGTACTCGAGCGAGTATCGCCTACTCGATCGAGTTACCCCTATCCGATCGAGTACCTACAAAGCAGAATGTACTCCAGAATCCGTCACTGACTTACTTGACAGAGTAAGTCCTACTCGATAAAGTACGCAACAACTCAAATATATGAGGTATTACAGTCTTCCCTCCTTAAAAATGAACTTCGTCCCAGAAGTTTAAACCCAACCTATAAAACATGTACACCTAACACTAACTCCACCAACTATGCCTACCTCCACAACGCGACTCACGATATCGTATAAACTATAGCATAGCCTCTAGACACTAACTATATAATACTACCTCCATAAATGTCGCTAGCTCCATCTCACTAACATATTATCCATTAGCAAATCCAATATCAAGACAATCCACTAAGCGTGATCAACCACCAAACGAAATGTTACATTCTACCACCCTTAAAATGAACTTCGTCCTCGAAGGTTACTCACACTCATAAACATCATACTACTGCAAGCACTGCCATGACCTTTAATAGTATCAACCACAAAATATGACTGAGGGAGAGGAAGAAGCCGGGTTTCGAGTTGTTCATCCTTAGAAGAAACCGAAGACTTCTCCTGCCGTCGAGATGGTGCTTGACAAGAATGGCAAGGCTAGACCACGAGAGAGACCGTTGGTGATTAGGTCGAAAGTGGCACAAGAGCGTCCGGCTTGAGGTCGAGACAAGAAATATGATAAAAATGACAAAGGCAAGGAGAAAATGGAAGAATAGCCTAAGTCTTTATTATTTATTATTATTATTATTATTGTAATAAGAAGGTGGGGTTTTTAGAATCGTAGCCTATTTTATTTTTAAATCTTTTTATTATGTAGCGTATTATTATTAAAAAAGATGAAATAAAAGAGGTTGATTGGTTATGAAACCGTTATGATTTTCTATCATTATTCTTGTCGAATTCCAAATGCATTTGCAAATATGCTTCTATTTACATTTAAAATAATTAATGGGTTGTATCCTATGAAGGATTGCCTACGTATTCATTTAAAAAAATGAAATCAAACCCTTGCGCGTAGTTCAAGTAAATTTAAAAGAATAATTGTTCTAAGCAAGAGCTTGTAATGAACTTAGAAAATAAGCATGAGCTTTCAGTTACTCCTAAAATGCATTTCAGTTTACTTGATGATATGAGGGTGACAAATTGTCAAAATGCAAGAGCAAGATGACATTAGCTTAATTCAGCTTGGCCAGGGGCCGTTTATTTCGTGCCACAAGAGTGACACGTGAGGTTACGCGAGGCGCGTTTTTGCTCATATTCTAGGCATAATAATGTTTCAGTTGGTCGAGGTTTGTCGGGTTAGCAAATTCGTTCCCATCTAAGTCTGTGATCCTAACCGCACCCCCTGGAAGTATGGACTTGACTAGAAATGGCCCGACCCAATTGGGTTTGAATTTTCCTCGTGGATCGACAGGTAAAAGAGCTCTAATTGATTTGAGGACCAAGTCTCCTTCTTTGATATTCCTTGGCTTAACCCTTTTGTTGAAGGCTTGTTTGATACGTGCCTGATATGTTTGCACATTGTGTAATGCACGCAATCTTCGTTCATCCAGGAGGATGAGTTCTTCATATCTATCCCTTTTCCAATCGGCTTCTGGGATTTGACTTTCGAGTAAAATACGCAAGGATGGTATTTCTAGCTCGACTGGTTGTACAACTTCCATGTTGTAGGTCAAATAGAAAGGGGTGGCCCCAGTGGGCGTCCTAACAGATGTACGGTACCCCCATAAAGCAAAAGGTATCTCGCTTGGCCAATCTCGATAGTTGTCAATCATTTTCTTGAGAATTGTGACAACGTTTTTGTTTGCTGCCTCTACCGCGCCATTAATTTGCGGTCTATATGGCGAGGAGTGGTGATGCTTGATTTTGTACTTGGCTAGCAATTGCTCAGTCTCAGCTTGGAAATGTGATCCATTGTCACTGATTATCTCATGTGGGCAACCGTATCGACAGATGATGTTGGTTTGTATGAACTTTGCCACGTTCTTGGCTGTAAGACTGGTGTAGGAAGCCGCTTCTACCCACTTGGTGAAATAATCGATTGCTACTAGGATGAAACAGTGACCTCCTGTTCCGGTTGAAGTGATCTTGCCGATGATGTCAATTCCCCAAGCAGAAAATGGCCAGGGAGATGTTATGGTGTGAAGCAATGAAGGAGGGACATGTTGCACATTCCCGAAGATTTGGCAATTATGGCAATGTCTTACATATTTGATGCAATCGGTTCCATTGTGATCCAATAATACCCTAAACGTGTGATTTTTTTTGCCATCATGGGTCCACTCATGTGAGGGCCACATTCTCCATCATGGACTTCTTCCATCTTTTTCCGTGCCTGTGAATGATCAAGACAGCGTAGAATTACACCAAGAGGTGTTCTTTTGTATAACTCTCCGTGCATGAGAACGTATTGGGAAGCTAGTAAGCGGATAGCGCGTTGTCCCCTTTTGTCCATATTCGGTGGATAGGTGCCGTTGAGTTTGAAGTTTAGGATCGCTTGGAACCAAGGTTCCTCTGTGATTTCCTCTTCATCTGTTATTTGGTGCACATAAGCTGGCTCTGACCGTCGTTCGATGCATAAAGGCATTTCTACCATGCTAACTGGCATATTAATCAAATATTCAAGTTTTGCAAGAGCATCTTCAAATTGATTCTCCTCTCGAGGTAGGTTTAGGTAGGTTACTTGATCGAAGAATTGGGCTAATTGGTCTATTCTGGCTTGATAAGGTGCTAAGCTTTCACTTCGGATTTTCCAAGATCCCGTAATTTGGTTGATGATCAAAGATGAATCCCCATGCACTCGAAGATTCTTGATGCCTAAACCTATTGCTGCTTGTAATCCAATGAGACAAGCCTCGTATTCTGCAGCGTTATTTGTCACCTCGAAGTCGAGCTTGACAGAGATTGGCGTATGCTCGCCTTTAGGAGAAATGAGCAACACTCCTATTCCAAATCCTCTTAAGTTCGCTGCTCCATCAAAATAAAGGTCCCAGGAGTCTACATCGGTTTGGAGTATATCCTTATCCGGAAACGACCAAGTGTCTATAGTTTGTGTATCATTAATGGGATTTTGTGCGAAGAATTCGGCAACGGCGCGCCCCTTTATAACTTTCAGAGGTACATACTTGAGATCGAACTCTGAGAGCATCAAAGTCCATCTTGCTAAGCGTCCATTGAGAACGGGTTTCTCGAAGAGGTATTTGACAGGATCCATTTTGGAGTATATTTTAACGGAGTAGCTAAGCATGTAATGGCGTAGCTTCTTTGTTGCCCACACAAGAGCGAGGCATGTCTTCTCGAGTGTTGTGTATTTGCACTCGTACTCCAAGAACTTCTTACTAAGGTAGTAGATAACTCTTTCTTCTTTTCCTACGATTTGAGCTAGCATAGCGCCCATGGCCATTTCAGTTACCGTGAGATATAAACCAAGAGGTTGATCTCGTTGAGGTGGCATGAGCACTGGTGGTTTGGCTAATATTTCCTTGATTCGGTCGAAAGCCTTCTGACAGTCATCATCCCACATGGTGTGATCTGTTTTCTTTAACTTCTTGAAGATAGGTTCGCAGATCATGGTGAGTTTCGATATGAATCGACTTATGTATTGCACCTTGCCTAGGAATCCTATAACTTCTTTCTCCGTTTCAGGTTGCGGCATTTCGATTAGAGCTTTGATCTTAGAAAGGTATATTTCTATTCCTCATTGGCTAACAACGTATCCCAGTAGTTTACCAGATGTTACTCAGAATGCGCATTTCTGAGGATTGAGCCTCATGTTGTACTTCCGTAGTCTTGAGAAGAATTTGCGAAGGTTCGCAATGTGCCCCTCTCTATCCTTGGACTTGACAATCATGTCATCTACGTATACCTCAACTTCTTTATGCATCATGTCATGTAAGAGCGTAGTTGCGGTGCGTTGGTATGTAGCTCCGACGTTAATTAACCCAAACGGCATAACCGTGTAATAATAGGTTCCCCATTGAGTGACGAAGGCGGTCTTATGCATATCTTCCATCCTTTATTCTACACCAAGGCTCAAGCTTCCAAATATACCGCAACATGTACAACCATCAAACTCTCTTGGTCGCATCCTACTCCTCTTAAGATAAATGTTACGTCCTAGTCACCCACTAATACTAGATCCTTTGCTATACTTCCCATAATCGTCATCACCACTGCATGTCATCTATAACCGACTATAACCTCAACACCTACAACCATTCCTATATCCAGGGCTCTCTTTCTCTAGTAGTTCTCATACCTCAAATCGTTCTGCACTCCATCAAACATATACCATAAAATCCACAGCATAACCACTACTTCAACTCTCCAACATTACCACAAAACGACATACTTCTTTATATATGCACTTTTCTCCACGATCATAACTCACGATCCACAATTGTTACACACACTCACATTAGCTTCTCAAGTTCTTTTCTTTTATTATCGCAAAACTCATCCATAACTTAACATGATACTAAGTCCCAACACTCCGTACTTGTTCTCCCAATAAAAGGTTATAAACCACCTGTAGTTTCCAGTTCAGTACAACACATGTTCCACAAATCACTTGTCACTAATATGTCAACCAAGGCCTCCTCTAAAACAAAATCAAAAGTACTCCAACAACCTCTCACAAATGTGTCCCCATCAATATAATATCACTATACAACGACAACAATAAACACATGCGCAACTCTTTTCCATATCATACTCTACCCTCACTCCCAAGAAGAAACTAGTTATAAACATCAATAAACAAACAACGATCTACATGTCCAAACAGAAACTCCCAGGCAACATCAGTAAACAAAACAACAATCTATATAACTGGTATATACTTTTGAAAGTTCGTCACATAAGTGTCCCGCCTACTTCACCACAACCGATGACGGCATTGGAACACCGCCACCAACAGCCGCACCGCAACGCGAAAGTACCCGCATCACAACACGAAGTATCGTGCCCAGATCGCCACCCGAGGCATAACAACCAAATCGATAGTCATCGCAACTTATACAATCCCATAAACACTGACTCAGTATAACTTGACAAGAAAACTTCCTTAAAACCGCTTCACTAGATCACAACACAACATATTACACGAAATAAACATATAACAACTTTATGACTATCACATTATACCATTACTCGTGAGGTTAGAACCTCACACAAACACTCACATACATCATAGACTCATAATCACATCTAACTAGTCAATCCTAATCACGTAATTTACCACTTGATAAAGGTTATCTCTCGCCCAAGCTTAACTCGTATGCCCTTCATAGCACATTCTCCCATTCGTATAACTGTCACCTCTTGACAAAAGTACTCATATCATTAGTACCCAACTACTAGCAACCGCCTCCTATAACTACATCTTATACTCTCTCACAACCATACATACTAATCCGGCCTCTACAAAACCAACCTCTTTAAAAAAATGGCTATCTTTCCTATTTATCATCACCCTTAACCACTAGTGACAACACCACAACACCACCATTGTTCGTATAACAAATCTCTTACACTCACCTCTAAATATAACATTTCCTTTCCTATCTACGGTTAACATCCCAAATAACGAACATCAAATCCATCAACAAAAATTACCTCAACATTCATTCCAATTCTATCCTTAATTGTATCGTCACCTAACACTCCGCCAAAATATCATATCGTGCAAATACTCTACCAACTTCTTACTCCCTTAATTCCTCAAAACTCATGGCTAATATGTCGTCCTGAAACTCCTATATAACCATTAACTCACACCCTCTCATTATGCTATCGTACATCTCCATGATTCCTTACTTTCATGTTCCTTAACGCTGGTCAATAACGTTCACTCAGCTTACTTTCATCCTGCTTTTCCCTTTACACTCAACAATACCAATTAATAAGTCATCTTCTTACTCCTTCTACCTAACGCTTTAATAATCCGGTTACCTTCTCGTTGCTTCACAACTCAAATTTCATTAATTCAAATCAGTATCTTTCACTCTCTCTTATCCCTGATTCTCTCTCATCAAGCTACTCACTCACACTTGCCACCATTAAGTCCACACAATCAACGATTACTCATTAATTAATTGCATCTCCCTTTTACATCTCTAGAAAGAAAATTTCACTTTATACCGTTAATTGCCCAAAGAATTACACACTAGACTCACCTCCTAATAAACCAAATTCTCAAAGTCAATCACTATCTACAAATCCACGTCGCGGCATAACTCCATCTAAGTTCACTATATACCACTCTTCTCCATCCCTCTACAACGACTTTCCATTACATATATTCTTAACCAACTTAGTTATAACTATCTCCCTCCATAAATCCTTAAACATCCCAAGTTACCACCATTTGCATCCCTCATTTCAATCTTTTCATTCTCACGTTCCTTAAACTTACATCACCCCTTTTGCCCCTATTCACTTACTTTTATATTACTCAACACGTGACTATATCACTGACCACCTCTCAGAAAACATGCTCCATGTCTCGATAAGCTCATCAATCTTCCCTTTCCTTTTTCCACTATCCATCACAACCACATAAAACCCATATCCTCCCCACCAAACTCATACTCATCATATGCTGCTACTCCTTACATCATAACATCTGGTAACTTATGCATCACGACCAACACATATGTAAAACAATGCATAAAGAAGCGAAAGAACATCTTTGAAATAAATATGATATGCGACGAGGTCAAAAGATAAGCATATGACCAAAACACGGGTTACAAGATCGAGTACAACTTACTCGATCGAGTAGGTGAAGATCAGAAGCACGCATAATAAATTACCAGGTCTACTCGATCGAGTACGGGGTACTCGGTCGAGTACAAAGAGGTATATTTGATCGAGTAAGGGTATAACACTCCCATCTACCAATGAGCCTTAGCAAGACCTTCCCTAGCAGATAAGGGCGTTACCATCTCGGTTGCCCGAGGACAGTAATAATCAAATGTCGATAAAAGAACGATTATATTAAATCACAAGTGATATAAACAAAATAAAGATACAACTAGTGACTACTCTCAACTATGTGAAACTATCTCTGCCATGACTCGTGGTAGTCTCGTCCCTCCAAGCACCCAGCTATGATCCAGACATCAACCTGCTAAGACCGACTGCTCACCATAGTGGATCACGGCAGACACAACACAAGAAAACAACACAACAACACCATACAAGGTCAGTAACTGAAGGAACATACAAGAACAATCACAACAAGACATAACAAGTTACTCACGCCACCAACTCCAATCACCCACACACCTCTGACTGCCCGAAGGTCTAGTCCTGCCAGGTTACCAATCGCAACCAGTAAACCACACCGCCAGTGGGGGACCGTAGCTGTTCCCACCTAAGCCCCGCTCATCTCATCCGAGCGATAACCCATGTTCCTTAATGTGCACATCCCCTTTGTGGCGGGTTCCACAGAGGACGAATCAAGGGCGTGAAGCCACTCCCGCAAGTGACTCCACTCAGCCGAGGACGCACCTCGAGTACCACAGACAAACAATCACAACCAACTACATTATACAACAACAACAACAACGATCAGCAATAACCAATCTACACCATCAACAACGACACTAAACCAACTATACAACAACAATCGACACTCTAGACAACCAACAGTATTGAGTAGGAAAATCTACCTTTACCAACTCGCAGCGATTCTGCGCACGACCATAAGTTAATAAGCAACCACCATAACCACCTATAATAACCAGTATAACCATCTATTACTACTACTATAATCACAACTGAAATCAAGAGCGACGATGATGATGACGACAACATACCTATACAAAGAAATCCGACGTCAAGACCGCTACCCGACTCAAGCATCCCATCTTTAAGGTGTAACCATTCTCAAAGGCCTCAAGGATATGAACCATGGTGAAGGAGAAGTGAAATGGCGGCATCTAGGTTTAGGAAGAAAGGTGGGGAAATAATTTGGGTTTCACGATTTTATGATTTATAATTCCCCGCTGAACTCACGTTACTCGATCGAGTAACCCACTTACTCGATCGAGTGGCCTCTACTCGATCGAGTTCCCAAGCTACTCGATCGAGTAGCCTCCGCGAGATCGAGTAACACAAACTCAAAGGCTCACAACGTCACAAGGTTTAACTCGTAAGTTTCCGAAGGTCCAGATAGGTGTCTAAGGCCAGTCAACGACGGTCAATGGGTCTCTAAAAGGACGGTATTACTGTTTCCCCCCCTTAAAAAGAACTTCGTCCCCGAAGTTCAACTCATCCTCCCTCACGACACACGGCAAAAGGAACTAAGGCAACCTACAACTATCCATTCCGATAAGGACAAGTACAACCGTTCATGAACACCATCCCGATATGGATGCTCGTCAATCGTCATCATCATCTACCTTAGCACACATCACTCGACACGACTTTCTATCAAATCGTCAACTATACATTATATACGAGAACAAACCAACACAACCATTACTTCCACTTATCTCATGTCATTACTCAAGTATAATCCAACACGACTATCTGTTTATTCCTCCATCAATTACTTGTCAACAAACATTAGTTATCAATCACCCAAAAGCAATAGATTATTGATCACTTACACAACAAACAAATGGCATTCATTTTAAATTAATTCCTTTAAATCATTTGTATTACTCAACTGTGCAGCAATAACTCAATTACTTAACAACTTTGCGAACCATTACTCAGAAAAGAAATACAGCCACATGATAAATTTAATCAACAATTGCCAACAATTATACAACAATCACTAACAATTACTCAAACAACTACTCAAAATACTAAGAGATTGTCATAATTTCGTCATTTTCCTATGCGACATTACTCTTCCCCTCTTAAAAGGAACTTCGTCCCCGAAGTTCACCTTCAAGACAACTATAACTATTACACGAGACGTTACTTTTATTCCACATAGACATTACGAGCAATTATACTATACGTTGAGGCTCACAACGAATATGATACGTCCTTGCTATTACATAGATATGAACTTTGCATGCTAAGACCATATGAAAAGTGAACGATACAAATACACATTCTGTCAGCCCATTATTATCCACGACATTGATTAATTACTTATGCGGCATTACAAAACATGCAACAAGGTTAAAACCACCGTTCAACATGTTACCTGAGGCAATTTAGTTTATGATCTCAACAAGGGTGAAAGCACAAAACCATGTTTATATCATAAAAACCGTACTTGAAACACAACAACGTGATCATCAATAATAATAAAGGAATACATTATCAACAAAGTACACAAGCATGAAGACCCAAACCAAATTTAGAGCGAAATAACCAACACACAAGGGCACTCGATCGAGCTCAGTAGCTACTCGATCGAGTTGATGATCGAGTTCATAAGCTACTCGATCGAGTAAGTCGAGTCCAGAGAGCATTTCTAAATCACAACTGCAGTTACTCGATCGAGTGAGGGGCACTCGATCGAGTAGCCACAGGTCAAAATTCTCCAAATTGTTACGTTGCAACACCAAGTAAACATATATAAGTCGAAATTCTATTTCCGACACTAACCACCTGCATCACAAGTTCTAAAAGCATCCAAAATACGGCCTTATGGCCAAGTACAAACCAAAGTACAACAAAAGTACCAATAAAACAAGTACCAACTACGATAAATCCATGAAAACGAGTATATATGAAACCAAAGAAACAACATCACTCCACGACAGGCTCCTTCATCTCCTCATCTCCACCTCCACCTCCACCTCCATATGTGCCAGCTCCTCCTGTCTCCTCACCTGTAGTGGCACCTGTGCCCGCGTCTGCTCCCATTCGCCATGGTGCCAAACAACCGAAGGGGTAACTCCTAGGCTCTCCCCACGTAGTCGGATCCACGCCAAAGGAATGGAAGACCCCGCTGTCATCTCCAACACCTCTCCACCACACCGGTTGGGCCGCATCGGTCCCAATGCCCTGTACATATGTCATCTCGTGTAGGTTCTGGAGCGTCAAAGTGGTAGATACCCTCTCCGTGAGCTCGCTCACCCGCATCTCAGGACTGAAGAACGAAGGGTAGATGGGAAACTAATGCTGTGGGGGCACGGGCTGCTCTGGATGGGTCTCAGAAACTCTCTCCCTCACCCGTCTCGGTCCCCTCCCCACTCTAGTTTGCCAATCCTCTGGTCTAGCCCGATCCTTCTTAGTTGGCTCTTGTATCACCTCCAAAAATACCATCATCAATGAGGTAGTACTGCCGCGCAGGAGCCTCCTTATCATCATCGGAGTCCGATGCCACTACCGCCGCCGTCAAGGGCTCAGTCACAGGGAGGTGCTCGGGGTCAGGTATCCTCATCCAGCTCATACCCCATACTCTCCAAGTCATCCCACCACCCTCCAAAGTTCTCAACCATTTTTGGTCGAGAAAGTACTCACGGTCCAAGTTAGGCACAGATGGGGCCATGGGTGTAAGGGCCGAGGAAGCCTCAAAGGTGGTTAACCGCCCCGCTAACCGTGTGGCAATGTCACCACAACTCAAGTATCGAGCCCTAGAGGTGGCCATCAAAGCTAGGCTAGTACAGACTATGGCCGGGGCACTGTAAGAAACTCTCGGAGCTCGGGTGGGGTTAAGATATAACCAACTAGCAGCATCACTTCATGTGAGTTCAACTTACTCACATCCTTCCGGTCATAGAGTAGACAAGTCAAGGCACGAAGAAAGATCTTCAAAGTGATATGATTCACGTCATTTATCAACATGTTACTCGAGGTGGGGGCGCTCTTGCCAGTAAAACAAGGCATATAACTACTAGCTCCACACTCAGTCGGGATATCCCTAAGGGCTCCCTTCTTTCGGGCAAGGCCAAGATGGGTAGCAAACATGCCCATGGTCAAGAGGAAACTAGTGTTCATGAGACGAAATTGTACGGTCTTAGCCGCCGCATCATAGGTGAAAGAGCTCATGAAATTCAAGGTCAATAAGGCGTAGGAATACTTCCTTAGGCGGTACAAACCAGTCATACCCAAGGTCTCAAATATATGCCTCACATCCATCTCTACCCCAAGGTCCTCTAAGATGGTGGTGTCGTTACAACGGGTTGGTTTCATACGATGTTTCTGTAACTCAACAAAAGCATCTCTTTGCTTGAAATCAGCAAAGACAATGGTAGGATACTCAGGCACGGGTGGAACATTGGGTCCTTGACTCCCCTCACCAACCTCGGGCTCAGAAGCCCTTCCCCTCTTACTCTGACGGGTGCTAACTGTAGGTCCCGGCATCTGTTCAAATATACATTTAAGCACACAAATGGACATTACTTAAAGAAAATAAACTTTCTATGCATACGTATGGAAGAAGAAACAACTATGTACACATACTTTCACCAAAACAATCCAAAAGTTTTCAAATTAAGGTATTAATCTTTTCAAAATAGTTTCACAAAAAGGTAACCATCATAAAGAATTGGGGCGAATTTCAGTTTGGGGCACTTTTAAGACGGAGTTTTAAGACAAAATTTTGAGCAAAACTAGTAGTCAAAATCAACACCAAACATGATACCCACAACATACATTACTTAATTTTCCTTTTCCATACTCAAAAGACTAATAAAAATTTAATTTACAGCCCAAACCCTAGAAATTTCGGTCCACATATACTCCCATATGGATTCGATTTTTCTACTTCTAGCATCAATAATTAACAAACTAGAGAAATTATACCGTATTACAAAAATTATAAGCAAAATACATGAGTTTAAATCGAACTTTTCATAAAATCTAACATTTTTACATGGTTTTAATTGATTAAAAACAAAGAAAAAGATGAGCATTCTTACCTTGAATGATTAGCAAAGGAATAGAACGAATTAAACAAGAAGAAACAAGCAAATCTAGCACAAATCCACCAAGATTTTGAGAGAAAAAGAGAGATTAAGGAGGATTAGGGTTTAGAGTATGAAGAAATCAGAGAAGAGAAAGGATTGGGAAGCTATAAGAATCCCGCGTGTGTCCGGGTACTGTAGCACTTACTCGATCGAGTAAGTAGGGTACTAGATCGAGTGGCCTCTACTCGATCGAGTTGGAGCTACTCGATCGAGTTTTCGCTGGCAATTCCAACTTTTTCGTCCTAATAACCCCACAACTAGATCGAGTAAGGTCTACTCGGTCGAGTAGGCACTTGTACTCGGTCGAGCAAGATCAGGTACGAGATCAAAGGTTACGAGTTTAGTTAACGATTCCTGCAAAACAACAACTCGTGTCGATTCCAAAGTATATTTGAAATTCGTCACTGATTATTTCACCCAATTACGACACATTATTACTACTCAAATGTAACACAACTATTTCATCCGAACATTAAACATATCATTCCATTCTATATCAAAAATTATGCAAGACAATTCACTACGATATCAGCTTATACATATATATACAATCAACACATTATTCCATGTTTGCTTACGCATTTGCAAATTCAATTATCCGACTTATGTTTACACTACATTAAGCATCCATTCGCAACATAATTACCACTTACTACACAAGTTTGCTCAAAATTTCAAACATGTTACAACAATTCATCAATCAAACATCTAACATAACTATGCCATGTCATAAGAGTACACAACAACATTTATCCATTGCATTCCCAATCAATACTTGCCAACTTATACGAATTAGAACGCATACCAAGACTCGACTCCCAACTCATTATCATCATCACATTATCCAACACTAGTATGCAACTATTAGTACCTGACGGACAAGAGTTGGTCGTCACACATCCAATCAAACACATTTATAATACTCAACAAACAACTAGTTAGCGGTAAGTCGAAGTCGATCCATGAGACGGTGTGCTTTGGGTTCTAAGTCTATCTATCTCAATTTATGCTAGTGTCACAATTGATTTGGGTTTGTCGTTGTGTTCTAGACTAATAAAAGCAATAAAGTAAAACAAGCAATAAAAGGAGGGATGTAAACAAATGATTAAAAGTGCTAGGATATCATGGGGTCATAAGGGATTTATGAGAGTTGACCATACAAACATGTTCTCAATTATAAGCAAGCAATTATTGTTGTAAAGGAACCGAGTTGGTTTATGTCTTACGGTTCTTAAGAAGAGATGGGTCCCGGAGCCGAATCGATTAGATTGTACAACACCTACAAGTCGACTTACTTTCCTCCTAATCAACTTCTATGCATGGTCTAACACGACTCGAGTTGGTTTATATCTTACAAATCAAGTTGAATAGATAAGAGATGGTTGTAAATGCAAGGATTCATAGGCTTAGCATTTCATCAAACATAACATGTGCATAAAGTTGACATCTCAACAAGCAAGAAATTTAATTTTGAAAACATATAAGATTAAGCATGAATCAATCCCATGTTGCGTTTCCCTAATTACCCACTAATCCTAGCTAAGAGACTACTCACTCATTATCAAGTTTAACATGTTAACAAGGTTGTCAATCATATTAACAAGGTAAAACATGATGAACAAGTAAGAAAGATTAACAATAATTAAAACAAGAATTAAGAGAATTATACCTATAGAGATTCCAAAATAATAATGCAAAGAATAATAGAAGAAACTTGATTGATTGATAAAGGGTTGTCAATCTTCCAATAATAACCCAATAGTCTTCAATTACCCAAAACTAACAAACTTGAACAATAATTAAGGAGAGATTAATGTGTGATTTGTGGAAAGATTAAAGAGTAATCTATTCTAATCTACTCCTAATGAAATCTAAGAGGAATTTCTAATGTGGAGGCTTGATCTAATCTAAAACTCTATCCTTTGATTATTTACAAGTGAGGTATATATAGTAGAGCTTCATTAGGTTAACTAAGGCTAAATTAGTAATTACATTTTTGAGTTCTAAGCAGGGAATTACTAGTCTTTTCGGAGAGATGAGCATCTCAGCTGAAGACGCCACGATCCGTTCGTCCAGGAGGGGAATCCGCTCGGATTGTTACAGAGGTGGACGAGCGTCTTCGGGCAAATCCGCTCGGATTGTAGCAAGGGAATCCGAACGACTTCGAGGCTTGGACGCTCGGATTATCATCTTGGACGGCCGTCTTGTCCCTTTGGACGCTCGGATTCTGCTTCAGAATCCTTCTCTTTATTTTCATCTTATTCTTCTAAAATTAGTCTTTAGTTCTTGCCTCCTCTTCATACTAGTCCGTCTAATATCACCAATAAGCTTCCAAGTATGCACGAAAGATGGGGAATTCCGTCTAATTGTCTTCTTTCCTACAAAACATACGCAATGCAATAGGAAAACGAAATAGGAAGGAATTGACAGATAAAATGGTCATGAAATGCTATAGTAGTATGCAAAATAGGCTCAATTAGGGGATTAAATGTGAACAAATATGAGTCACATCAAATATCCCCAAACCGAACCTTTACTCGTCCCGAGTAAAGAGGTGATAAAAACTAGACCTTTATTTAAACTAACCTACTAATATAACCGATATGAGACAATTAGCGGCTCTCACTCCGCCCCTTCAATTCACAACAAGACAACCATGAGGTAGGATGCCTTCTTGGTGGGTCTTGCCAAAATGGCGACACATCCAATCATTAAAGAACATAAAATCAAGTAGTGGATGCATCTACAAAAGAATAGCCACTTTCCTCATCTAAGTGGCGGAAATTATCTACATGGGAAGCAATTCAAGGGTACACACTCCTTCATAGATGCAATTTCTTCAAACTACTAAGCCTAGAAGGATACCAATAAATCACCTCCAAATTGTGTCAAGCTAGAGTACCTTTGTCCTCAATCGTTAAATGCTTTTGTCAAGGATAGACTCCCTATGGTGTTAGAAACACTGGAGGATCGCGGAATTCCCCTTCTTGCCTAGACAAGAAGAAGGGTCGTCCCCTCTCTGCCATGCACAAAAATGGATACGATGGATAAAGGGATCAATAGATATTTGGGTTTCATTTGGGAGTTTTCTTTTGTTGTTTTTCCCCCCAATTTCTTGTGGCATTTAACATTTGAGAACTCTTTCTTGCCATTTCTTTTGATTTTTGGCTTTTCAATACTTGACAACTTTTCAACTTTTCTTTGCATTTCTTTTTTGAACATTTTCAAAGTCACCCCCTATGTAGTGAGGGTGCCTTATATTTGAAGCTTTAGGAGTTTTATTTTTGCTCCTCTTTTCATTTGATGCATTTTTGCAAACTTTCTTTCACTTTTCATTTTATTTCTTGAACTCAAATTTGAACAATTTCTTTTTGTGCCCATTCCCTTTGATGACAAAATATATGGTAGAACATGGATGAATGATGGTTGCATGGTTTCAAGGGTCACCTTGGAATAAACGGTAGCCAAGGAGTTATCACACCACAAGGTACTCTTGACTAGGCTTTAATCCATGGGTCAAAGGATACTAGCATGACACATCCTAGGGTGTTTTACAAATATTCTAACAAGCGAAGTCTTAAGAAGAAAAATCATCTACTAGGGCCTATATACACTTATCAAGCTTCCCAAGTAGACGGTTTCACAAAATTTTTCCTAAATGCAAACTACATGCCACGATGCAACTAACATATATACATCCTAATGCATATGATTCTACCAACTAGTATGCCAAATAAACTAAATGCAAGTCCTAAATTCACATTGTTTATACCGCATCAATCAAAATAAAGCCACATAGTCATTAACATAAAGAGGAAAAATGAGATTGGAAAGATCATACCATGCGGTCTTCAATATCCTCATGTCTAGGATGTGGCGTAGTCAACAAGGATGAACAAACACAAACAATATATACAAACAATATATACAAGACTACACTACAAAGGAAATGAACTTGTTTTTGGATTTTTGAATTTTTCAAATTTTTATGGTTTTTATGATTTATGAAATAAAGAGACATGTTTTTGTATTTTTCGAAATTTTTCAATTTTTTTATGCATTTTGGAATATAAATTCTCATCCTCCACTTTATTTTGGACATTGTCCTCAATGTACATGTAGGAGTAGGAATGAAAAAGAAAAGCATGTTTTTGGATTTTTGATTTTTTTGAAATGAAGTATAAATGCAATGATATGATATGAATGAATGCATGCTCTAACTAAATGCAATTTTATATGACATATATAACAAATGAATGCAATCTAAACTATACTAAATGATGCATGATTTAAACTATGGTCACCTATGATCAAACCTCCCCAAACCGATTTAAACACTATCTCTAGTGTAGAAAAGAATAGGATTGGTCATTAGTGATTATGCATGAATTCTAGTCTATATGCAACTATCTACATGAATCATGTGAGATATATTATAATGCAAACTATACTATATGAACTAACTAATTTAAATGCAATATGAAATATAATACAAATGCAAGTGAAAGCTAAACTAAATGCAATGTATATACAAAAGAGAGAGGGAGAGGAAAGTATCATACAAATGGAGGTGATGAGGTAGGCCTCTTTCACTCGTCATCATCCTCATTTTGGGGGTAGTCATACCGGTGGGAACTTCCTCCTTGGTCATACCCTCCTCCTTGGCTAGAATGCCCTCCACCACCAAGATTCCAAGCTTGGTCCCCTTGATTAGGGAACAAATGTTGTGGTTGGGCCCAAGAGGGATGAGGGCCATTAGGGTCAATATACCCTTGTTGAGCCATTTAATAGTATTGGGGATAAAGGGCCAAGTAGTTGTCGACCCTCCCTTCATGTACCCCGAGGTCAACTCTATTTATAAGGTTCATCAAGTCATTAATACCCGGGGTATTGTGGATTTCCGGCCGGAATTGCGAATAAGGAGTAGGGTATGGTGGGATAGGCACATATGAAGGTGGGGGAGTAGGCCTTGCCGGTATCCCACGAGGTAATTGCGGTTGGTGGGGTGCTTCTTCCCTTTGAGGGGGATTGCCAATGATTTGGATATCAAGGAGGTAGCTCGGCCTAGGGGAGTACGGGCTCAATCTTGGGTCGGTGCCCGATATATTCCACCCCGAAAGAATAATGGAGGTGCACCCTTTTGTGAACCATTCTACACTCCCTTCTTGAGTGTAGGCACACCACCGGTGGTGGTTGAAAACGGCGTCCTCATCAATCAAAGTACTCCCCTCAAGAGGAGCATAATTCCCACGGGAGTTGAACCCGGGGCAAAGGTAGTTATCCAAAATGGTAATTAGACCTCCCATCACGAAGGTCTTGAGTTGGGTGCTCCCTTGAGAAAAGTCATAGAACCTTGTAAGCATCTCAAGGGGGGTATTGAAGTTATAGCGCCTCATCCCCCGAACATTTAAATAGGACTCAAGAAATGTTAAATCAATGAGAGTGCACCTATCTTGTTCATACCTCCCATTGAGGGTGCCGGCTATAAAACGTTCGGTGATCCGAATCACAGGGTGTTGGATGACAAAGGTATAACATTGCTTGAGGTTGGCAAAATTCCTCCCGGAAATAGCCTTCCAAAGTTGGTCCACCTCGAAATCGGCGGGTTTATCGGTATAGTCGGTTGCCACAACAAGACCGAAAATGTGAGCAAATTGATCAAGTGTAAGGCTATGGTCTAGGTTGCACAACCTAAACTCCATGCGCACATTGGTTCTAGTGTTCGTATCTTATCCCAAGGATCTCATGGGCATGGAAAAGTTTTCCAATCCCTAAGCCATCAAACAACATCTCGGTGTGGTATCTTATCCCAAGGATCTCCAACACCTTAGTATCGATAAATTGAGTGGGTTCATAGTTCTTACCTAGCAACTCGACAAATTTCTTGCGGTGGGCATCGGAGGTGAAGAGTACCTCTTGGAAGTACTCAAGTTGCTCTATCCCTCCTCTCATGAGGGGGCGGAAGTTCCTTGGTGGCAACATCTCTTGTGGGGATGAGGAGGATGAACCCTTGTGTTTCCTACCGGCGGATTCAACAAGTTTCTTAGCCTTGCCCTTGAGATTCATCATCTTGATCTTGGAGAAATGGGGTTTTGTTGGCTTTTGTTGTGAGGGGAGGGTTTTTGGGGATGAAGATGAGTGATTTAGGGTTAGATAAGGTGAGGAAATGAGGGAGAAAGGGGGTGTTTTTATAGAAAAGGGGGAAGACGAGCGGGCAAGGGTGGGGCTTGGGCGGATGATTCGAGAAAAACACCAGAATCCGAGCGTCTTTATTGCGGGACGAGCGTCTTTCCACACCAGAATCTGAGCGTCTTCCATAAAATCCGCTCGGATTTCGTGACAGCAACTTTGCGTTTTTTGGAGTAGGCAGAAGACGAGCGTCTTCTGTTTTAGACGAGCGTCTGACTTTGGACGAGCGGCTTCTTGAAAATCCGCTCCGATTTTGGTACAGTTCCAATTCTTTTCTTCAGGTGCCTTTCAGGACGAGCGTCTCGAAGAGAATTCGAGTGTCTTCATTGAAGACGAGCGTCTTTGGAGCAATCCGCTCGGATTTCGCGACAGCGCTGAATAGTAATCTGGTGAGGGCCTTGGACGAGTGTCCAGCCCTCGGGACGAGCGTCTTTTCGCTGTTTTCCTTCCTTTGCTTTCTTTTCTTTGTAAAAATTATACCCTCTCACTACTCTCATGCAAGAAAATAAAAATGCAAAAATGTACAATAATATACAAAGTAAGGTTTCAAGAAATATCTTACAAATGGTGGTTTGAGATAGGACTCCACCAAACTAGTTCAGATTGTAGAAATTCTTGTCCATAGAACTCAAGGCTCTCAATAGAAGATCAAAAGCTTGTGAACAAGCTCCAAATAAGCACAAGTATGGGTTGCTCCATTTGAACATGAAATTTGGCCAAGGAGGCTTGTCATAAGTTCTTTGTTTCACCTTGTTCTTGGCACTAGAGCTTTCCCAATGCTTCCAATAAATAAGCCCTTGATTCTTGTCAACACTAGGTACGAAGTATGGTTCATTTTTATCCGTAGACTTCCACTCACCAACTCCTTCTTCAATTTTGTGTTAGGTACATATACCTATTATTATTAGACTCCTCTAATAGTGAACTAATTAACTTGTTAGTTATTTGTTCTTTAGATCTAGTGCATGCATAACAAAATGAAAGATTTATAAGGAAAAACAATGTTCCTTACATTGTTAGTTGGTTCGAAATTATGGGCACAAGTAAGGTCACCTTCCTTACTTGTTCTTGAGCTTATAATGATGGATGATCCTCCTAAGACTCCAAGTATAGAAGTCACTCCAATAAATTGCACCCAAGATTAATCCCAAAAATTCCTACTAATATTAACTAGATATTTAGTAGAAATATTACCTTAATAATACTAATGATCTTGTATTACTATCTCAAGTAATATATGATGTGTATTAGTATTTATGGAGAGCTTTGTTGCAATTGAATGTGAGGAAAGTTAGAGAGATACAAGTAAAAACTAGCAAAACAAGTAGTAGCAAAATGAGCAACCAAAATGCTCTTTTGTAATGCCAAAACCGGTTGGCATAAGGCAAAGGAGGAATCTTTTGCCTTTTGTTTTTACTTGTTTGTTAATTGTAGGTAGAGTGTGTAAGAAGTAGGCATGATTAGAGCTAGCATGATGTGTCACAATCACACAATAACCAACATCAACACAAGACAAAAGAGCATCTTATGTGCTCTTATGTTGGCCGAAATAATGGACCCATTATGGTCCATTTTTGCCTTTTGTCATTTGTCCCACAAATGCTTATAAGTCATATGTTTAATTATCTTACATTTTTAATTATTAATGTAATCATTTAACACTTAAATATTACAATTAATAATATAATATACACTCCACTTTTTGAGTAGTATACTACCATTATATCATCATATAATGGGTCCCATAATTACTAGTTAGTTAAAATTACAACTTCTTGTAACTTCAAAATAACTAATTACCTCTACCTCAAAACTTATATAATACCTCAACAAATTTAGTAATAAAACACTTAATTACTAAATTTAATCTTATTTAATCACATTAAAATAAGACGCAAGATTGCACTCCCATAATTAAGGAATTAATTAATTCGTATCGCATACAATTAATTAAATATCTATTTGGGCCTCATCCTATAGGTGTGACCTAAAGGGATCAACTGACCACCACCGTCACACGACAGTAATGTCAAACTCTAGTTAGCCAATCATTACCGATTAATGACGGTCAATCGACTGTATAAAGAATCATCCCTCACATATTCTTAATACGAGATTTAATAATGATATTTAAATCATGTGATCGCACTATTGTTGAGGACACATTTCCCAACAATCTCCCACTTGTCCTCGACAAGTGTGCGTCACCAATTCTCTTGTCCTATTACAATCTCCCACTCAATGCAAGGTGTCTTGCAAGTCGTACTTACATTTGATCATATCTTGAGTGGTTTTCTCGATCTGGAGATTAACTGTCAGACCGGAATTATCTATCATAGATACCTTCCGAGCGTGGCCACGCATTTCCAGTTAACTACTCCTCGAGTGGCCTTGAGATTTCAAACAACCCTGACAAGGGGTGGACAATTCCTATCGCCCTATTCCCTTCGTTAAGCCACAGTCCATCATAACCCAAAATATACCCAGTTTGACCTCATTTACGAAATCGTAGAGTATAAATCAAAGCTAATCAGAAGTTGTGCCAACTTGGGCGAATAGTCTCTAGTCAAAAGAATTGACTCATAAGAATACTATAGTAGCTCTTGCCAAGACCAGGCTTTATGAATTACCAGAACTCTATAAGCGGTCACACGCCGAATGAGAATATCCCATACTGATCGCCTATGTGATCGACTAGTCATCCCATATGACTCTATGGCACTTGAACTTGCCATCAATCGCATTACACTCTAGTCACTTCGAGACGTCACCTCATATAAGTAACTGGGGGCGAATACCATGTCAATCTAGTTCACTTTAATGGGGTTCAATTTGTCACTACAACCCATTCGGATACGACAAGGTAGCGGGTGAGTTTAATGAAACTCAAACGATAAATGTGATTATCACATATGAATAGTCAATACACTATTACTACTTCATATTCTATAATCTATAGTGTATTATTAACACTAGTTTATGAGCAATAAAAGCTTGGAAAGCAGATATACCCGATATCCATAAATTCCAACTTTATCAATTGTTATTTCCTTCAATTCAATGTCATCTCTAATGACATGAATTTTTCAAAGTATGTGTCTAGACTTCTTACTATACTTAAGCTCTTTAACTTGAAAGAAGCTTCCACTGTTATCGCATAACTTGTGATAAAGTCATTTGTGGAGAGATTCACTCTTAATCCCTTCGTTGACTATTTTATCACTATTTTACTTAGATTCCTTTTGTAGAATCTGCAACGCGCGAAACTAAAACACTTTTCTTAGTTTCTTACTCCATTGTCAATAACATTAGCTTAGGATTTCATCAAATCCTTTTAAGCTTGGAAACTAAAGTTTGTGCAACCCTTCAACACCTAACTTAGTTTATCATCCAAACATGTGTACAAGTCATCAATTGTACTTTAAGGCTTTCACAAGCCCATCTTATGAATTAACTTATTATTGACTCATAATGTACCTAGCATATGGTACATCACAAAGACGTCGTCTGTTGGCATACATAATCGTTCTAATGGCGGAAACATTAGCAATCGATTTCATGTAATCAACAACTTAATGGGTTCAGTGAACGACTATGATTCCATCATAGTAATTCCACTTTCATCATCATGAATAAGCCATTCAACTTTGTTGTTGTACAACAGATGTGAAATATCTTATCCTCATAAGATTCACAACTCTATGCCAATATTCTCTCACATAGATTCAAAATCTAGAATACTTTGCATCCCATTCCAAGTGTCCCAATTACTCTTGCCAGAAGAGAACATTGGTACATTATGCTCAATAAGTAATATGTTATCAACATATAAGACATAGAGAAACAATTCTAGCTCCCACTTAACTTCATGTATATAATGATTCTTCAATCATGTGAATGAAACAATTCACTATAATCGCATGAACGTAAAGTATAATCCTTTAATGCTTGCTTAAGACCATCCTAGGTTTACTTAAGAAAGCTTCGCATAAGATGTTAGGATTCTTAGATCTTCATCTAAGGTTTCGTGTTTCAAATATTTTCTTCTCTAAATTCCCATTTTAGAAAAGCGAATTTTTAATTTCATTTGCCATTCATCATTAAAATGAAATGCGGCAATTCCTAACATAATTAATTTTGATCAACATCTTCATGTAAACCTTATGCATTTGTGTACTCTAAAGCTCTATTTACCTTTGAGGCGGCCCTCGGCTTAAAGTAAATCTACTCTTGAGTAACAATTTTCGGATTGTAATGCGATGGCTCGTATGTAACAAGGTCATAATACTATCACTTTCACAAAGTAATATTTTTAAACACTAAGACATATGCGATAGACTCCCACTGAACTATGCTCTCATACTATCTTCATAGATAATAGTTCAATACCAACTCCCACTCTATAATTCTATTACTTTCACAAAGTAACATTTCAATTATAAGAGATGTTTGTGATGATACATTCTACTCCCACTCTATCTCTCGTAAATACATCTAATTTCTTGAGAGATAGCTTTGTGAGGCACAAACATATATATTTAACGGAGTATTAGGAGTTTTTCTAGACTATGTACTAGCATTCAAAAGGCCATCCTAACATGGCAGCTTGATTATATGCGAGTCTTATCCATGTCATCTGTTTAATAGACTCTCTATTCTAGGTATATCCTGGTTGACCATCCGTTTAAAATAATATGTCCGAATGGTATCGAAAATTCCTTACTTGATGAGTTCAAAAAACTCATTACAACTTTATAATTAATCTTACATAAGTAAGTTATTACTTTTAGTAATGATGACATAAGGAGAATCAGATTCATAGCTTATGGACATATAATGATCCCATCATCATAATCGTCTATTTGATCAATTTAAGTTGTTCATCTAATGTTTCTCTACGCAAGTAATCAATGATGATGATTTTAGAACAAACAACATAATAAAACAAGTGATTTGGGTTGAAAACCAAATCACCAATATCCAAAATACAACCCGTGTTTAAAGGATACAAACCAATTTCCAAGTCACACACGGAAATCAAAATAGTTCTAAAAACATGAAATTCATCATAAAATTAAAGACAAAGCAAATTAAAGCTAAGCTTCCATTGATCCATCACCACGGTCGGCTACTCTAGCTTCCCTTATGATCCACTAGGCTTGCTTCTCCTTACCTTTGTCCTTGCTAGGAGGGGGCCCTATTTACAATAAAAAGGGTAATCATCACAACTTGTATCACATACTAATTGAGATTGAAACATAAAAGATAGGAATAGTTATATACCTACTGGAATAACCTTTCCAGCTTTGATGTCGCCAAGGTATTTGGAACAATTTCTTTTCCAATGTCCAACACCACAACAATAGTGGCACTTGTCCCCGGAGGGGGCACTGTACTTGGGCTTGGAGGAGCTTGCTTCATAAGTCATATCTATGTTCCTGTTGGGAGTTCGCTTCTTTCCCTTTTTCCCGCTCTTCTTGAAAGTTCCTTTGCTCTTATGATTGACATTGAGCACATCTTTGGTGGTGCTAACACTTAGCCCCATGTCCCTTTCGGCTTGCACAAGCATTTTGTGCAACTCATCAAGAGAAACTTTCTTATCTTGCATATTAAAATTCACCCGGAATTGAACATATGCTTTGATTTTGCCGAGGGAATGAAGAATTCGATCAATTACGAGTTCATTGGGAATTTCCACCTTATGTATTTTCAAGGTCTCAACATGCTCCATCAACTTGAGCACATGTGGGCTCACCTTTTGGCCCCTCTCGATGTTAAGATCAAAGAATGCGGAAGCCGCCTCATATTGAATGACCCTAGGAGCTCGTGAAAACATGTTCACAAGCTTCATGTAGATCTCATGAGCGGTGCTAATCTTTATAGCACTTCGTTGGAGTTCGGCCTCCATAGCAAAGATCAACACATTTTTGATCGCGGCCGACTCCTTTTGGTAAACCTCATAGGTTTGCCTAGCAGCGGGGGTGGACCTAATATTAGGTTCGGTGGGAGATGCCTCGGTAAGGTAACGAAGCTTGTCGTCACCTTGCGCGGCCAAGCGAAGTTGCGCGTCCCAATCGGCGAAATTAGACCCATTCTTTTTTAACTTACATCGATCCATGAAGGATCGGAGCCATGACACATTGGTAAGCGTGGCGGAACTAGTGGATGCGGACGTGATTGGAGTTGCCATTGCGATTGATAAAACAAATTTGACTACAAAATAGGAAATGAAGGAATTAATTATCATCTATCGTTTTAATAATACTCGTAAATTTAACTACAAGTATTGCATTTATATAGTGACCTCCACCCAACTATATAAATGATTTCGAGATCCAAATTCATATCAACTCGGGCACGGTGAGCCGATTCATCCCTTATTAATATAACTCGGTAGATTAACCTTTTAATCGATTTTACTTTTAGAACTCTCGGTCGATAAAAATTACTCTAATTCTCATCTTTAGCCCGGAACACATGCGACTACGGTCAAAAATACTTCCGTTGAGCTCAATCCAAATTTCGATGTAATAACATTTTACTACCCAACTTTGCCAACGTAAAAAGGTTTGTATTACGGTGAAGCCGGATTAACTGCCTTATGAAATTGGTACTTCATGGGTTCTACTATTTGGTAAGGCTATTTCTCAATTATTATATGTGAGAGGTCTTGTCAATTTATTATCTATCACGTTTTAAGTGAACTAAAGCGGTGAACTACGATAATTATAATTGACACGGTCGATGACTCGATATGATATGCATGTGTTGTTATGGCGATTTGGCAATGCATGTAACATATTAAAAGAAATGTAAAGCAATAAATAAAATTCCTAGTATGGCCTTCCTAAAAAAAAAAAATCAATTAATCTATTACATATTCGGAAACCAACTCCTTTGGTCCCTTGAGTCTTCAATTGGCACGCCTCCCAAGACACCGTCTTCGTCGGATCACCTTTCCGAATGGCACCGTCTTGAAGATGCTCCATAATTACAAATAATAATAAATATACAAAGCTATTCCTATTATACATTTGTAAAATGGAAAAACTAATAAAATAAAATTAAAAGTGATCGAGATCACATTAAATTACAACCGAATCAATATTCCCTTTCATTACGGGTGATATTGATTAAACTAAGGCCATACTAAGATAAAATTACATAATTCAAAATTATATAAATAAAAAACATTCAACAATTGAAATATGAAGCATTATAATATGTACCTATCATGCCAAATGATGTGCCAAATCGCCCTATTTAACTTATGTCGTACATATAACCCGGGTTTATTTTAAATGCGTGATAATAAGCTTTTAAAATCACTAATTAACACTTAAATCACATCTAAGCTCAAGTTAATTATCCTAACACTTTTTAGGACTCAAAAATTAGTCATCACATAATTTTTGACAATAATTCAACTTGATTTAATTTTATGCTCATTTTTGACCTTAAATCATTATTTATATGAAACAAATCCAAATTAAATTATAAAAATTTTAAAAATTTTGAATTTTAAATTTTTGAATATTCTGGAATAATTCCATTACACTCATAATGTCAAAAATCATGGTTAAAATTTTCGAATTAATTTTGAGAAAATATAGTTGCATTTTATCGGTTTTATCTCATAAAATACATAAAGTATTCGAAAATTACTCAAATAATTTTTACAACTTTAGATCTGATTAGTGGGATATTTATGCAACTTAAAACAATTTTCTCAAGCCATGCAATATGTTTTAGCTAATTTTTGCTAAAATAGTCACTATTTATGCCATTTTTACTCAAAAATCCGTAAATGATGCTAAAAGAGATAATAAAATCTACAAATTTACATACTCTCTGTAAATTATGCATGTGACATCATATTAAAATATCATGGCTTAATTCGAAATTTAACTAATTTTAACCATTTTACCTCTTTTAATCCATTTTTATCTCATAAAAATAATAAATCATGCAAAATTAATCAAATTAACTTGACCTTTTACACACAACTTGTAAAATATGCATGTGAGGTCATATAAAATTTCCAAGGTCAGAAACTTAGTTTAACTATTTTTAGCATTTTAATTCCCATTTTAGTCATAAAAATGTAATAAAATGACCAAAAATCCTTAAAATGAGCAATAAATTTATATAAATCATAAAAATGACATAAAAACATTTTAGGACCATAATATATAACATGCATAGTGCTTTCGTGGCTTATGCTAATAAATCACAAATTTTTAGTTTTATATGTTAACCTTTTAACTCGGAAAAACAATAACCGATTATGCATGCAACATCCTTATGCTCTGATACCACTTGTTAGGTACATATACCTATTATTATTAGACTCCTCTAATAGTGAACTAATTAACTTGTTAATTATTTGTTCTTTAGATCTAGTGCATGCATAACAAAATGAAAGATTTATAAGGAAAAACAATGTTCCTTACATTGTTGGTTGGTTCGAAATTATGGGCACAAGTAAGGTCACCTTCCTTCACTTGTTCTTGAGCTTATAATGATGGACGATCCTCCTAAGACTCCAAGTATAGAAGCCACTCCAATAAATTGCACCCAAGATTAATCCCAAAAATTCCTACTAATATTAACTAGATATTTAGTAGAAATATTACCTTAATAATACTAATGATCTTGTATTACTATCTCAAGTAATATATGATGTGTATTAGTATTTATGGAGAGCTTTGTTGCAATTGAATGTGAGGAAAGTTAGAGAGATACATGTAAAAACTAGCAAAACAAGTAGTAGCAAAATGAGCAACCAAAATGCTCTTTTGTAATGCCAAAAAACGGTTGGCATAAGGCAAAGGAGGAATCTTTTGCCTTTTGTTTTTACTTGTTTGTTAATTGTAGGTAGAGTGTGTAAGAAGTAGGCATGATTAGAGCTAGCATGATGTGTCACAATCACACAATAACCAACATCAACACAAGACAAAAGAGCATCTTATGTGCTCTTATGTTGGCCGAAATAATGGACCCATTATGGTCCATTTTTGCCTTTTGTCATTTGTCCCACAAATGCTTATAAGTCATATGTTTAATTATCTTACATTTTTAATTATTAATGTAATCATTTAACACTTAAATATTACAATTAATAATATAATATACACTCCACTTTTTGAGTAGTATACTACCATTATATCATCATATAATGGGTCCCATAATTACTAGTTAGTTAAAATTACAACTTCTTGTAACTTCAAAATAACTAATTACCTCTACCTCAAAACTTATATAATACCTCAACAAATTTAGTAATAAAACACTTAATTACTAAATTTAATCTTATTTAATCACATTAAAATAAGACGCAAAATTGCACTCCCATAATTAAGGAATTAATTAATTCGTATCGCATACAATTAATTAAATATCTATTTGGGCCTCATCCTATAGGTGTGACCTAAAGGGATCAACTGACCACCACCGTCACACGACAGTAATGTCAAACTCTAGTTAGCCAATCATTACCGATTAATGACGGTCAATCGATCGTATAAAGAATCATCCTCACATATTCTTAATACGAGATTTAATAATGATATTTAAATCATGTGATCGCACTATTGTTGAGGACACATTTCCCAACAATCTCCCACTTGTCCTCGACAAGTGTGCGTCACCAATTCTCTTGTCCTATTACAATCTCCCACTCAATGCAAGGTGTCTTGCAAGTCGTACTTACATTTGATCATATCTTGAGTGGTTTTCTCGATCTGGAGATTAACTGTCAGACCGGAATTATCTATCATAGATACCTTCCGAGCGTGGCCACGCATTTCCAGTTAACTACTCCTCGAGTGGCCTTGAGATTTCAAACAACCCTGACAAGGGGTGGACAATTCCTATCGCCCTATTCCCTTCGTTAAGCCACAGTCCATCATAACCCAAAATATACCCAGTTTGACCTCATTTACGAAATCGTAGAGTATAAATCAAAGCTAATCAGAAGTTGTGCCAACTTGGGCGAATAGTCTCTAGTCAAAAGAATTGACTCATAAGAATACTATAGTAGCTCTTGCCAAGACCAGGCTTTATGAATTACCAGAACTCTATAAGCGGTCACTGCCCGACAGAATATCCCATACAGTCTGCCTATGTGATCGACTAGTCATCCCATATGACTCTATGGCACTTGAACTTGCCATCAATCGCATTACACTCTAGTCACTTCGAGACGTCACCTCATATAAGTAACTGGGGGCGAATACCATGTCAATCTAGTTCACTTTAATGGGGTTCAATTTGTCACTACAACCCATTCGGATACGACAAGGTAGCGGGTGAGTTTAATGAAACTCAAACGATAAATGTGATTATCACATATGAATAGTCAATACACTATTACTACTTCATATTCTATAATCTATAGTGTATTATTAACACTAGTTTATGAGCAATAAAAGCTTGGAAAGCAGATATACCCGATATCCATAAATTCCAACTTTATCAATTGTTATTTCCTTCAATTCAATGTCATCTCTAATGACATGAATTTTTCAAAGTATGTGTCTAGACTTCTTACTATACTTAAGCTCTTTAACTTGAAAGAAGCTTCCACTGTTATCGCATAACTTGTGATAAAGTCATTTGTGGAGAGATTCACTCTTAATCCCTTCGTTGACTATTTTATCACTATTTTACTTAGATTCCTTTTGTAGAATCTGCAACGCGCGAAACTAAAACACTTTTCTTAGTTTCTTACTCCATTGTCAATAACATTAGCTTAGGATTTCATCAAATCCTTTTAAGCTTGGAAACTAAAGTTTGTGCAACCCTTCAACACCTAACTTAGTTTATCATCCAAACATGTGTACAAGTCATCAATTGTACTTTAAGGCTTTCACAAGCCCATCTTATGAATTAACTTATTATTGACTCATAATGTACCTAGCATATGGTACATCACAGCACGTGCGTCTGTTGGCATACATAATCGTTCTAATGGCGGAAACATTAGCAATCGATTTCATGTAATCAACAACTTAATGGGTTCAGTGAACGACTATGATTCCATCATAGTAATTCCACTTTCATCATCATGAATAAGCCATTCAACTTTGTTGTTGTACAACAGATGTGAAATATCTTATCCTCATAAGATTCACAACTCTATGCCAATATTCTCTCACATAGATTCAAAATCTAGAATACTTTGCATCCCATTCCAAGTGTCCCAATTACTCTTGCCAGAAGAGAACATTGGTACATTATGCTCAATAAGTAATATGTTATCAACATATAAGACATAGAGAAACAATTCTAGCTCCCACTTAACTTCATGTATATAATGATTCTTCAATCATGTGAATGAAACAATTCACTATAATCGCATGAACGTAAAGTATAATCCTTTAATGCTTGCTTAAGACCATCCTAGGTTTACTTAAGAAAGCTTCGCATAAGATGTTAGGATTCTTAGATCTTCATCTAAGGTTTCGTGTTTCAAATATTTTCTTCTCTAAATTCCCATTTTAGAAAAGCGAATTTTTAATTTCATTTGCCATTCATCATTAAAATGAAATGCGGCAATTCCTAACATAATTAATTTTGATCAACATCTTCATGTAAACCTTATGCATTTGTGTACTCTAAAGCTCTATTTACCTTTGAGGCGACCCTCGGCTTAAAGTAAATCTACTCTTGAGTAACAATTTTCGGATTGTAATGCGATGGCTCGTATGTAACAAGGTCATAATACTATCACTTTCACAAAGTAATATTTTTAAACACTAAGACATATGCGATAGACTCCCACTGAACTATGCTCTCATACTATCTTCATAGATAATAGTTCAATACCAACTCCCACTCTATAATTCTATTACTTTCACAAAGTAACATTTCAATTATAAGAGATGTTTGTGATGATACATTCTACTCCCACTCTATCTCTCAGAAATACATCTAATTTCTTGAGAGATAGCTTTGTGAGGCACAAACATATATATTTAACGGAGTATTAGGAGTTTTTCTAGACTATGTACTAGCATTCAAAAGGCCATCCTAACATGGCAGCTTGATTATATGCGAGTCTTATCCATGTCATCTGTTTAATAGACTCTCTATTCTAGGTATATCCTGGTTGACCATCCGTTTAAAATAATATGTCCGAATGGTATCGAAAATTCCTTACTTGATGAGTTCAAAAAACTCATTACAACTTTATAATTAATCTTACATAAGTAAGTTATTACTTTTAGTAATGATGACATAAGGAGAATCAGATTCATAGCTTATGGACATATAATGATCCCATCATCATAATCGTCTATTTGATCAATTTAAGTTGTTCATCTAATGTTTCTCTACGCAAGTAATCAATGATGATGATTTTAGAACAAACAACATAATAAAACAAGTGATTTGGGTTGAAAACCAAATCACCAATATCCAAAATACAACCCGTGTTTAAAGGATACAAACCAATTTCCAAGTCACACAAGGAAATCAAAATAGTTCTAAAAACATGAAATTCATCATAAAATTAAAGACAAAGCAAATTAAAGCTAAGCTTCCATTGATCCATCACCACGGTCGGCTACTCTAGCTTCCCTTATGATCCACTAGGCTTGCTTCTCCTTACCTTTGTCCTTGCTAGGAGGGGGCCCTATTTACAATAAAAAGGGTAATCATCACAACTTGTATCACATACTAATTGAGATTGAAACATAAAAGATAGGAATAGTTATATACCTACTGGAATAACCTTTCCAGCTTTGATGTCGCCAAGGTATTTGGAACAATTTCTTTTCCAATGTCCAACACCACAACAATAGTGGCACTTGTCCCCGGAGGGGGCACTGTACTTGGGCTTGGAGGAGCTTGCTTCATAAGTCATATCTATGTTCCTGTTGGGAGTTCGCTTCTTTCCCTTTTTCCCGCTCTTCTTGAAAGTTCCT
The DNA here is from genome assembly GCF_048544455.1 of Silene latifolia. NCBI lineage: Eukaryota > Viridiplantae > Streptophyta > Magnoliopsida > Caryophyllales > Caryophyllaceae > Silene > Silene latifolia. The sequence goes on from NC_133536.1 coordinate 58,406,017, forward strand.
TTGCTCTTATGATTGACATTGAGCACATCTTTGGTGGTGCTAACACTTAGCCCCATGTCCCTTTCGGCTTGCACAAGCATTTTGTGCAACTCATCAAGAGAAACTTTCTTATCTTGCATATTAAAATTCACCCGGAATTGAACATATGCTTTGATTTTGCCGAGGGAATGAAGAATTCGATCAATTACGAGTTCATTGGGAATTTCCACCTTATGTATTTTCAAGGTCTCAACATGCTCCATCAACTTGAGCACATGTGGGCTCACCTTTTGGCCCTCTCTGATGTTAAGATCAAAGAATGCGGAAGCCGCCTCATATTGAATGACCCTAGGAGCTCGTGAAAACATGTTCACAAGCTTCATGTAGATCTCATGAGCGGTGCTAATCTTTATAGCACTTCGTTGGAGTTCGGCCTCCATAGCAAAGATCAACACATTTTTGATCGCGGCCGACTCCTTTTGGTAAACCTCATAGGTTTGCCTAGCAGCGGGGGTGGACCTAATATTAGGTTCGGTGGGAGATGCCTCGGTAAGGTAACGAAGCTTGTCGTCACCTTGCGCGGCCAAGCGAAGTTGCGCGTCCCAATCGGCGAAATTAGACCCATTCTTTTTTAACTTACATCGATCCATGAAGGATCGGAGCCATAACACATTGGTAAGCGTGGCGGAACTAGTGGATGCGGACGTGATTGGAGTTGCCATTGCGATTGATAAAACAAATTTGACTACAAAATAGGAAATGAAGGAATTAATTATCATCTATCGTTTTAATAATACTCGTAAATTTAACTACAAGTATTGCATTTATATAGTGACCTCCACCCAACTATATAAATGATTTCGAGATCCAAATTCATATCAACTCGGGCACGGTGAGCCGATTCATCCCTTATTAATATAACTCGGTAGATTAACCTTTTAATCGATTTTACTTTTAGAACTCTCGGTCGATAAAAATTACTCTAATTCTCATCTTTAGCCCGGAACACATGCGACTACGGTCAAAAATACTTCCGTTGAGCTCAATCCAAATTTCGATGTAATAACATTTTACTACCCAACTTTGCCAACGTAAAAAGGTTTGTATTACGGTGAAGCCGGATTAACTGCCTTATGAAATTGGTACTTCATGGGTTCTACTATTTGGTAAGGCTATTTCTCAATTATTATATGTGAGAGGTCTTGTCAATTTATTATCTATCACGTTTTAAGTGAACTAAAGCGGTGAACTACGATAATTATAATTGACACGGTCGATGACTCGATATGATATGCATGTGTTGTTATGGCGATTTGGCAATGCATGTAACATATTAAAAGAAATGTAAAGCAATAAATAAAATTCCTAGTATGGCCTTCCTAAAAAAAAAAAATCAATTAATCTATTACATATTCGGAAACCAACTCCTTTGGTCCCTTGAGTCTTCAATTGGCACGCCTCCCAAGACACCGTCTTCGTCGGATCACCTTTCCGAATGGCACCGTCTTGAAGATGCTCCATAATTACAAATAATAATAAATATACAAAGCTATTCCTATTATACATTTGTAAAATGGAAAAACTAATAAAATAAAATTAAAAGTGATCGAGATCACATTAAATTACAACCGAATCAATATTCCCTTTCATTACGGGTGATATTGATTAAACTAAGGCCATACTAAGATAAAATTACATAATTCAAAATTATATAAATAAAAAACATTCAACAATTGAAATATGAAGCATTATAATATGTACCTATCATGCCAAATGATGTGCCAAATCGCCCTATTTAACTTATGTCGTACATATAACCCGGGTTTACGGAAATGCGTGATAATAAGCTTTTAAAATCACTAATTAACACTTAAATCACATCTAAGCTCAAGTTAATTATCCTAACACTTTTTAGGACTCAAAAATTAGTCATCACATAATTTTTGACAATAATTCAACTTGATTTAATTTTATGCTCATTTTTGACCTTAAATCATTATTTATATGAAACAAATCCAAATTAAATTATAAAAATTTTAAAAATTTTGAATTTTAAATTTTTGAATATTCTGGAATAATTCCATTACACTCATAATGTCAAAAATCATGGTTAAAATTTTCGAATTAATTTTGAGAAAATATAGTTGCATTTTATCGGTTTTATCTCATAAAATACATAAAGTATTCGAAAATTACTCAAATAATTTTTACAACTTTATATCTGATTAGTGGGATATTTATGCAACTTAAAACAATTTTCTCAAGCCATGCAATATGTTTTAGCTAATTTTTGCTAAAATAGTCACTATTTATGCCATTTTTACTCAAAAATCCGTAAATGATGCTAAAAGAGATAATAAAATCTACAAATTTACATACTCTCTGTAAATTATGCATGTGACATCATATTAAAAGATCATGGCTTAATTCGAAATTTAACTAATTTTAACCATTTTACCTCTTTTAATCCATTTTTATCTCATAAAAATAATAAATCATGCAAAATTAATCAAATTAACTTGACCTTTTACACACAACTTGTAAAATATGCATGTGAGGTCATATAAAATTTCCAAGGTCAGAAACTTAGTTTAACTATTTTTAGCATTTTAATTCCCATTTTAGTCATAAAAATGTAATAAAATGACCAAAAATCCTTAAAATGAGCAATAAATTTATATAAATCATAAAAATGACATAAAAACATTTTAGGACCATAATATATAACATGCATAGTGCTTTCGTGGCTTATGCTAATAAATCACAAATTTTTAGTTTTATATGTTAACCTTTTAACTCGGAAAAACAATAACCGATTATGCATGCAACATCCTTATGCTCTGATACCACTTGTTAGGTACATATACCTATTATTATTAGACTCCTCTAATAGTGAACTAATTAACTTGTTAATTATTTGTTCTTTAGATCTAGTGCATGCATAACAAAATGAAAGATTTATAAGGAAAAACAATGTTCCTTACATTGTTGGTTGGTTCGAAATTATGGGCACAAGTAAGGTCACCTTCCTTCACTTGTTCTTGAGCTTATAATGATGGACGATCCTCCTAAGACTCCAAGTATAGAAGCCACTCCAATAAATTGCACCCAAGATTAATCCCAAAAATTCCTACTAATATTAACTAGATATTTAGTAGAAATATTACCTTAATAATACTAATGATCTTGTATTACTATCTCAAGTAATATATGATGTGTATTAGTATTTATGGAGAGCTTTGTTGCAATTGAATGTGAGGAAAGTTAGAGAGATACATGTAAAAACTAGCAAAACAAGTAGTAGCAAAATGAGCAACCAAAATGCTCTTTTGTAATGCCAAAACCGGTTGGCATAAGGCAAAGGAGGAATCTTTTGCCTTTTGTTTTTACTTGTTTGTTAATTGTAGGTAGAGTGTGTAAGAAGTAGGCATGATTAGAGCTAGCATGATGTGTCACAATCACACAATAACCAACATCAACACAAGACAAAAGAGCATCTTATGTGCTCTTATGTTGGCCGAAATAATGGACCCAATATGGTCCATTTTTGCCTTTTGTCATTTGTCCCACAAATGCTTATAAGTCATATGTTTAATTATCTTACATTTTTAATTATTAATGTAATCATTTAACACTTAAATATTACAATTAATAATATAATATAATATACACTCCACTTTTTGAGTAGTATACTACCATTATATCATCATATAATGGGTCCCATAATTACTAGTTAGTTAAAATTACAACTTCTTGTAACTTTAAATAACTAATTACCTCTACCTCAAAACTTATATAATACCTCAACAAATTTAGTAATAAAACACTTAATTACTAAATTTAATCTTATTTAATCACATTAAAATAAGACGCAAAATTGCACTCCCATAATTAAGGAATTAATTAATTCGTATCGCATACAATTAATTAAATATCTATTTGGGCCTCATCCTATAGGTGTGACCTAAAGAGATCAACTGACCACCACCATCACACGACAGTAATGTCAAACTCTAGTTAGCCAATCATTACCGATTAATGACAGTCAATTGACTGTATAAAGAATCATTCCTCACGTATTCTTAATATGAGATTTAATAATGATATTTAAATCATGTGATCACACTATTGTTGAGGACACATTTCCCAACATTTTGGTGATGATGATAGTACTTTAATTTTTCACTCCTTCCAAGGTGGAAGGAGAATTGTCATGGCTTTGATGATCGAGTTCCTTAGAAGTTGGCATTGTGGATGCCAAGTTTCCACAAGTAACCTCACGTGCGAGTTTCTCTTTGAGCTTTTCTACCAAGTAAATTTTGTATGATGCTTTGGCCTTTTGAAGAAGGTCCACCATATCCTCTTCAACAATCATTGGCTCCATGGTAGGTGTCAAGTAGTCTTTATAGGAAATAGGGGAAGGACATTCTTCTTCGTGATAGGATATCTCAAATGTCTCAAGGATAGGCTCCTCAAGCAAGGTGATATTACTGAAGGAAAAGTAGATCTATATACTCAACATATTCATATATGTTTTAGGTTAATTTAATCATAAAATTAATTGGTGATCTTATGCATGCAAACTATAAAAAATATAAAGAAGAAATCTTTATCTTATATTGGATTTTCGGTTTATTAGGGCACAAGAGAGATCTCCTTCTCTCTTGTTCTTGTGCTTTCCTCAATGGATGAACAAAGATCCAAGTATAGGATCTCTCCCAAAGTTTAATACCCAAAGCACACTCTTAATAAAATTAATATTATGAATACTAGTACAATATTAATTTTGTAGAAAAATTGACCCAAAAATATTTGGTTTTTATCTCCCAAAACCGGTTAGGAGAAGGAGAGGGAGGAAGAAGAAAATATTTTATCTCTCTAAAAAATTTTTGATGAGTGAATGAATGAATATATTCTAAGATATTATCATGTGTATATCTTAAATTATAAGGCAAAACCCTTGGTTTTGCCCTTGTCCAAAACCGGGTAAGAGGAAGGGAGGGAAGCCAATGCATGCTTGAGTTTGTCTTCACAATGACAACTAGTTTGCATGGCTAGTTTAGTAGGTAATCATTGTGCTTACCACTAACAAAATCAACTTAATTTTTGCCTAATCCACCTCCTAATTTCGGCACATATAGATAATATGGACTCCATATTATCTTGGTCAAAATGTCAAATTGTCTTATGTCACATGTCATATGTTACATAAATTTGTTATGTATTTTTAACATATTAAAAATCAACGTATTAATAAAAATACGTCATATACAAAAATCGACTTAGTAATTCATAATTACTTGTACCAAAATATTTTACCAATTATAAATCACAATAACTTGTATTTATAATAATTCGTTCAATTTAATTGTTTCCTTAAACAATAATCTCATCAGAGTAATGAAACAATTCGATTACTCAGACCGTATCTCATTTAATCAAATTTCAATGAGACACATAAATATTACTTCCAAAATCGTCCGTCAATTTTAAATAATTTAATTGACTCGTAACGTTATACGATTAATTAATTGATAAATTAAGAGTGTTGCCCTTTAGGTATGACCTAGGGGATCAACTGATCACCATCGTCGCACGACAGTAATGTCAAACTCTAGTCAGCCAATCATTACCGATATGTGTGGACCAGTTGACAGTAAAAATTACTTCCCAATTGTATTCTTTAAAATGAGACTTAAACATGTGATCATCATGATCAACAGTTGTGATCGCATTATTGTCGGAGGACATATATTCCAACAATCTCCCACTTGTCCTCGACAAGTGTGCGTCACCAATTCTCTTGTCCTATTACTATCTCCCACTCAATGCAAGGTGTCTTTCAGGTCGTACTTGCAAGTGATCATATCGAAAGTGGTTTCCTCGATCTGGAGAATAATTGATTGACCGGATTTACCCACCATGGATACATTCCAAGCGTGGTCACGCATTTCCAGTTCATTACTCCTCGAGTGGCCCTGAGATATTGTTATAACCCTGACTAGGGGTGGACAATTCCTATCGCACTCATTCCCTTCAACTAGCCACAACCATCATAACCCAAAATATGCCCATTTGACCCCATTTACGAAGGTCGTAGTAACACAAATCAAAGTTAATCTGAAACTGTGCCATATTAGGCGAATAGTCTTTAGTCAAAAGAATCGACTCATTTGAATACTATAACAGCTCTTGCCACGACCAGGCTATATAAATTTGCCAGAACTCTATAAGCGGTCATAAGGCCCGACAAAATGTTCCTAACAGTCTGCCTATGTGATCGACTAGTCATCTCACATGACTCTATGGCACTTGAACTTGCCATCAATCGCATCACACTCTAGTCACTTCGAGACGTCATCTCATACAAGTGACTATGGGCAAATACAATGCTAATCCATGTTCACTTTAACGGGGTTCAATTGTCTCTACAACCCGTTGGATGTAACAAAGTATAAGGTGAGTTAATAATAACTCAAACAACAAATGTCGACATCACACTCGGGTAGTCAATACCATATTACAACCTTATGATGCAAATCGTAAGTGTAAACACTTGTTGATTGCAATAGAAGTTTAACATGTTACGTGTCCATGTGTTCAAACTTCTTAATCGTATTATCCTTTACATTCATGTTATCTGACACGTCTGTCGCGTACCTGTCAAAAATAAACCAACTGGTTCCAACTAACTAATATAGCTAGGGAAGTCGGGTCGAATCCACAGAGAGGTAGGAACTTTTCTGCTAAACTAAGTTCGCCAAGGTAACCAATATGGGGGTTTTAAAATGTGATTTCTAAACTATCAGAGTAGGGGAAAGAGAAATAAAAGGAAGGAGTTTAACAGATAAAAGAGAATAGCTAAGACAAGCGGTTCGCCATAATTATCTGGTCGAGTAATCTAAGTCCCAGGTCAATGCAATATGGTCTAAGGGGTAACGAACGTCACCTTTCGGTCCTTAATTCACCCTAAAGCGTAAACAGTTTAACTTTCGCCCTCGCTGCAATACTCTATTGTTCGCTACTAGTCTCCCTCTTCCAACCTTTCGGTCCAGGTCAAGGTCCACTAAGAATAAGGGTCTAATTGCGTCGACTCAATTAGGCAATTACAGTTATTTGTAGCATTTAAACAACAAAGACGATACCGGTATTGACCTAGTAAATTGATTACTCTCCCTTCAAATCATGGGTCCCCTATAGTCTTAGCATAGGGATTTAGCTACTCATAATTATCAGATTAACAATTACAATAACCAAACAATTCAAACTAAACATAATGAATGATCTAATTGATTGAACGATTATCAAGTAAAGAGGAAAAGGGAATTAAAAGCAATAAATACGATAAAGAAATAATTAAATTGATAATACCGAATCCGAGTAGCAAGGTAGAGAGTAAAATTCTCCAAAGAACAGTGACAAGGGTAACCAGTGAAAATGTGCGTAGTAAAGGAGATGGGAGTAACGTAGTGTTCCCCTCAGTCTTATACTGAAAAATTGTCTTAAACCTAATCTATGGACTGATTACAAAAGCCCATAGAAGATTAGGCGGAAATAAACACAAAACACGCGAAATCCTCTCGATCGAGTAAGATGATCACTCGATCGAACTCTAAGTCACTCGATCGAGCTAGAACTACCTCTCGATCGAGCACTGCTTGCTGAACATCCTCGATCGACTCCTTAAGCTGGTCGATCGACCAATCTTGAGTGTGTAAGCATTCGATCGAGCACTAAAGCACTCGATCGAGCTATAAGGGCGCACCAGGACTTGAATATCTTCCTTGACTCAGCTCATACGTCCTCCAAGTGTAAGATTCCTTAACTCCGGCTCCTTATTTCCCATGAATGCGTACAAATAGGACAATTAGGGCTCGATTTAGCTCCTCCTCGGTCAATTCCTGCAAATTACAATAAATAGACCAAAGTAGAACATTCGGGGGTATTTGTAGCCAGATGCTACATAAAAAGCACAGAAATGCGTGTAAAAATGAGGTGAAAACCTTATATAAAAGACACGCATCAAATCTCCCCAAACCAAACCTTTGCTTGTCCCCAAGCAAATATGAATGCAACTAAGGGTGAACAACAGAACGGGACCAACGCATCAGCTACAAATCATCCACTAGAACCAATTTAATGCAACAAAATGACAAAGTGGCGACTGAATAGTGCAAACGAGTTAAATTAATGTTTCAAGCTTACTGAACCGTCGACCTTGCAAGATTCAGAAGATGTCGGACTCTCACGGGTCGCTCGTCACTCAAAATCAGGTATAGGGTGAGTATATATGTGAAAGATGGGAAGAAGCAAGACACTCACCTAACTCGACCTATAAGAACATGCATGCAGTTAACATGAATAAAGTTTCTACAACCGTACATATGCATTCCAACCATTCTAATGACCAAGACACGTGCCGAGGACTTACATTTGGGTTAGTGAGGTAATGGGTAAGAAGGGGCTAAAATGAATTTGGATATGTGGGGTTAATAGCCAGGCTAGCAACAACGGATCCAAATATAGACTGCATCCCAACTTCGTACTCATAACAGCAAGATGACACGGTGCAAAATTATGCACTAAACTCACAAAACACCAAAAAGTCATCAACTCCCCATAAAATATAAATAAGGCATGAGAGTGTGAAACATTGAGCAATTCTCATTCTTTTTCATTCCTCTTTTTTTTTTTCATTTTGAATTTTTTGTCTTTTTCTTTTTTCTTTTCGCTTTCTTTCTTTTCTTTTTGTTTCATTTCAATTTTTTCACAATTCAACACATTTTTTTTCTTTCTTTCTTTCCCTCCAATTCTTCCACCTTCTTCTGAAATCAGATGAAATAACCAAATTGCAATAACACATTCCAAGAACTACTCGTTACTAGCTCAGCTAGGGTAGGAAATATTATAGAAAGTAGTTGGTAGGACAAAAAGGCAATTTGGCTATGTGAGGTTCATGGGTAGAATGAAATAGGGGGACTGCCTCTCCTAACACGTGTCACCATCCACAGACCGAATGCATACAGGTATTAAGAAGACTAGACTCATGCTTATGCAAATTGATGTTACATGTCTTAAAGAGAGTACTACTCACATTCTAAATGAAACCGGTCATGAATGTCACCAGTTTAATAAGCTCTAACCTCAGAATGTATTGTAGCTTGCCGACATAAAGAATCAAGTCTATTCGTTCAGATAAGAGAGAAACAAAAACTCGTAGATTATGCACATAATCTTGCCAACTAAATGTCAAGAATATGCAAGGCTCAAGTAAAGATTCAAAGTAGCGTCAATGTTCAAACGTTCCGACTCATGAAAATTTTGAAATTTTTTGAATTTTTGATTTTTATATGATTTTTGAAATTAATTAAAACAACAATGCATGCGGAAATAATTAAATTAAAACAAGCAAAAATGCAAGAAACATGCAGACACAGATATGGATGCATACCTCCCCAAACCAAACCGTACAATGCCCTCATTGTACCAAAAATAGGAAAGAAATGCAAACTAAAAAAAAAGGAAAGGAGGAGTGGAGTCGGAAAACTTACAAAACGTCATATAGCGGGACCTCCCCAAACCGACCATGAACATGGGAGGTCAAAGAAAGTCAAACAGTGGCTATGTATACGTAAAGTAGCGGCTGGAAGTCATATCCCTTCGATCGAGTACGTGGAATGGCTCGATCGAATGTTTTGAAGCATGAGTGGACTCGATCGAGCACTGAATCACTCGACCGAGTAGGCACGGATAGGGATCTGGTCGATCGAGGACAGGACCCCTCGATCGAGTAGCAGCCGCATCAGAAAGTGCTCGATCGAACACAAAAACCTTCGATCGAGTACTTTTAATCTGCAAAAGACGTATAAAAGCAAGGAAGCACAAAAATTGTTCAAAAAGCAGCGTCTAAAGTTTAACGTAAAGCTAAAGAAAAACAAAAAAAAACAATGAAAACAAAAAGTTCAACAAAAGCACAATTAAATCTGTCCGGGCTGCCTCCCGGAGAGCGCTGGTTTAAGAGGTCCCACACGACCTTTCTGGTATCAAGTTACTGGCGCGTCGAGTTCGTCGAAGCGCAGGACTTCAACGCGGTTGTCCGCTTCACTCGCCTCATGGTAATGCTTCACGTATTGGCCATTCACCTTGAATCTGTGGCCCTCGGAGTCTTCAAGTTCTACGGATCCAAATTTGGTGACGGCCGTCACCGTGTATGGACAGATCCACCCGGACTTCACTTGCCAGAAACAGATCTCAACGGGCATTAAACAAAGAACACTTTCTCGCCCCACATGAAACTCCCGAGGTAAGATTCTCTTGTCATGCCATCTCTTCGTCTTTTCCTTGTAAATGCGTGAGCTGTCATAGGCATTGAGCCTAAACTCCTCTAATTCATCAAGCTGCAAAAGACGATTCTGACCACACAATTTAGGATCATAATTAAGCTCGCGAATTGCCCACCAGGCCTTACATTCCACTCAACGAGGTAAGTGACACGATTTCCCATAAACTAACCTATAAGGTGATGCACCAATTGGTGTCTTAAAGGCGGTTCTATAAGCCCATAATGTGTCATCTAGCTTAAGACTCCAGTCTTTCCGTGATTTAGAAACTACTTTAGACAAGATCTCTTTCAAATCGCGATTAGAGACCTCTACCTGACCACTAGTTTGGGGATGATACCCCAAACCACGCCGGTGTTGGACACCAACTCTAGACAGTATGGAAGTGAGTTTCTTTTCCTTAAAATGCATCCCCCCATCACTAATGACGACCCTAGGGACACCAAAACGGGGAAATATGATCTTTTTGAACATTTTTATCACGGTCTTACCATCACAATGGGGTGAAGCAATTGCCTCAACCCATTTTGACACATAGTCTACTGACTACTAAAATGTACTGTTACCTTTTGGGACGGAACGGTCCTTGGAAATCAATGCCCCAGACATCGAAAACCTCAACCTCTAGGATGCCGTTTTGTGGCATCTCATGTCTCTTCGAAATGTTCCCTGATCGTTGGCATGCATCACAAGCTGAAACAAAAGACTTGGCGTCAGCAAACAAAGAAGGCCAGTAAAAACCAGACTGAAGTACCTTAGCCACGGTGCGTGATGGACCGTGGTGACCACCATATGAAGAGGAGTGACAGCCTTCCAGGACTATTTTGGTCTCCCACTGCGGAATACACCGTCTGTAGAGACCGTCTGCGCATTCCTTAAACAAGTAAGGATCATCCGGAATATCGCTTAGCGTTATATAGAAAACGCTTCTTTCGCCGAGAAGAAAGGTCGCGGCAGCTTGCCACTGACAACGAAGTTAGCTATATCTGCATACCAAGGTTCCTGGTCAACAATAGACGATATAACAGCAATTAAAGTATCGTCGGGAAAAGAATCATCAATAGGTAGAGAATCTTCCCCTTCTTGTCGCATCAATCGCGACAAGTGATCGCCTACGACGTTCTCGGCTCCTTTCTTATCCTTGATCTGTAGGTCAAACTCCGAAGAAGGAGTATCCATCTCGAGCCGCGGTTTAGCCTCCTTCTTAGCAAGGAGATGCCTCAAAGCCTGCATGGTCAAGAAAAAAAGTGACTTCGACCCAACTAAATAAGTACGAAACTTTTCTAAGGCATAAACTACAGCTAACAGCTCCTTCTCAGTGGTAGTGTACTTCACTTGAGCCTCATCCAGAGTTCGGCTCGCATAGTAAATAGCATTCAAGGCTTTGTCTTTCCTCTGGCCTAGCACCGCTCCTAGTGCATAATCACTCGCGTCGCACATGATCTCGAACGGCAAGTCCCAGTTGGGAGGCTGTATGATCGGCGCGGAGACTAAGGCCTGCTTTAACCCGTTAAAAGCAGTAAAGGCAAGCATCGTAAAAACAAAAGGGGCATCTTTAAGCAACATTTGTGTAAGTGGTTTAGCAATTTTGGAGAAATCCTTGATAAACCGGCGATAAAAGCCGGCGTGACCAAGGAAGCTCCTCACCCCCTTAACATTAACGGGAGGTGGTAATTCTTTGAATCACTTCCACCTTTGCCTTGTCAACTTCTATTCCCCTATCGAAACTAAGTGCCCTAAGACAACTCCCTCGTTGACCATGAAGTGGCACTTCTCCCGATTCAAAGACAAGATTAACCTCAATACAATACGCAACACTTTTTCAAGGTTAGACAGACAGTTAGAAAAATCACTTCCATAAACACTGAAGTCATCCATAAAAACTTCCATGATAGACTCAATATACTCTGAAAATATCCCCATCATACACCTTTGGAAGGTGGCAGGGGCATTGCACAAACCAAAAGGCATTCTGCGATACGCAAAAACGCCCTTAGGACAGGTAAATGTAGTCTTGGCCCGATCGTGCGGGTGGATAGGGATCCGAAAGAACCCGAATACCCATCTAAATAGCAGAAAAATTTATGAGAGGCTAACCTTTCTACCATTTGATCAATAAAAGGAAGGGGGAAGTGGTCTTTCTTGGTGGCGGCATTCACATTTGTCTCGTAGTCTATGCACATCCGCCAACCAGTCACTACTCGGGTAGGTATTAATTCATTTTTCTCATTCTTAACTACAGTTGTCCCTCCTTTCTTCGGGACTACCCGTCGGGCTTACCCATCTAGAATTACCTACCGAATAGATAATACCGCATCCAGCAGACTTCATTACCTCACCCATCACAACTTCCCGCATCTTCCGGTTCACTGCGCTGACCTTTGTCGCAAGGTTTGTGATCCTCCTCCGACTCTATCCTGTGCATACAAATATCGGGACTAATCCCCGTGATATCATCCAATGAATAGCCCATTGCCTTCCTGTTTTTCTTAAGTACAGCTAACAAAGAAGTTAGCTGATCATCACTAAGCTTGGCACTAACGATGACGGGATACTGCTCTGTATCGTCTAGAAAAGCATATTTAAGATGAGATGGGAGAGGCTTACGTTCCCGTACCTTTACCTCAATGGAGCAAAGAGTGCTGATCATTTGTTCCACCTGCTCTCCGTCATGCTCATCTAAATCATCAACAAGCAAATCCAACGTAGCGTCATCGTCCTCTGGGCTATCTGCACACTCATCAAAAAGCATGAGAGCTTCCGGTGGGTCCTTCATAAAAGAACCCGACCAGAAGTCATAAATAGACTCATCAATGATATCGACCGAATAGCAAGTGTCCTCTATCATTGGGTGGGCTAAAGTGCTAGGCAAACTAAATGTGATAGCGTCATCCCCTACTGCAAGAGTCAGACGCCCTTGTCTGACATCAATAACGGCCCCAGCTGTGCATAGGAATGGTCTTCCTAAAATAATTTGGGTCCGGGTGTCCTCAGCTATATCCAAGACAATGAAATCTACTGGGATGTAAAGCTTGCCTATTTTCACAGCACATCCTCCAAGACACCTAAAGGTCTCCTAACAGATCTATCGGCCATCTGTAGGGTAATGTTAGTCACCTTGAAGTGACTCATCTTCAATTGCTTGCAAACAAGAAGGGGCATGACACTGACACTGGCGCCTAAATCGCAAAGGGCATTATCAATAACCATATTACCTATGACACAGGTAATAGAAAAGCTGCCCGGGTCTTTCATTTTTGGAGGGGCCTTATTTAACAACAGGTTACTAGACTCTTCCATAAATGAAATCGTCTCAAATTCGCTCAAATTCCTCTTACGCGTCACAATATCCTTCATAAACTTAGCGTAAGTAGGAACCTGAGTAACAAGTTCAGAAAAAGGGACAGTTACCTGAAGGTTCTTCACGATGTCCACGAACTTACCGTACTGTTGCTCGATCCTTGCGTCCTTCAGACGACTTGGGAAGGGTACCCTGGTAGCGATGAGCGGTCCCGCAACCTTTTCTTTACCCTTATCGACGCGTGACGTCTCCACAGCAGGGGAAGATGACACGGTGGCGGTATTAGATACTGAATTAGGAATTCCGCCACTTAATGCGCTGGATCGAGTACCTTTACTGGTCGATCGACCAGTTTCTTCTTCAATATCACTCGATCGACCTATCTTGTCACTCGATCGAGTGCCTTCTTCAGCATGGTCTCTCGATCGAGTAACTTGGAGTTCTATACTTCTCGATCGACCGCCTTTATCACTCGATCGAGTAGCTTGATGATTAGAACTGCTCGATCGAGTAGATGAATTGCTCGATCGAGTGGTTACTGCACACGCAGCAAGTATTTCCTGCAAGAACTCGTCTAAATCATCATCTGAATCATCATTAGCTGCCAATATCTTGTCTTCTTCATGAGGAGGGTCATTTTGGAAGTTCATTGCACTGACTGGGTCACAAATTGGAAGAAACTTGGCTTGATCCGTCGCTTGTGTCAACTGTGCGACTTGTTCTTTCAATTCTGATATAACCGTATCAGATTTCTGTGACATACTCAGCATAATGGATTTCAACTCAGCAATTTCTTCTCTCGCAGAGGGAGAGGCCGGTCGTGATACTGGCGTAGAAGGGGTAGCAACGCTCTTTATCTCTTCATATAGCTGGGAGAAAGGAACTCCCTGCTTGTACCTCTTATATGCAAGAGCGCGCTCTATACTCGCTACACATTCGTAGAGGTCATGTCCTTCCTCGCCACATCTACCACATGGCTCTGTATGCTCTGTAATCGTAGGCATATTGTCAACCAACCTTCAAAGCAACAGCTAATCTGCAAAACTGACAAAACTTGCAGAAAATGAGATCAGCCTCAAGGAATAAATTCCTTGAGACAAAAGACAAACTTAATTTAAGCAACAAAATTGCGCCACCTCCCCGGCAACGGTGCCAAAATTTGACACGTCTGTCGCGTACCTGTCAAAAATAAACCAACTGGTTCCAACTAACTAATATAGCTAGGGAAGTCGGGTCGAATCCACAGAGAGGTAGGAACTTTTCTGCTAAACTAAGTTCGCCAAGGTAACCAATATGGGGGTTTTAAAATGTGATTTCTAAACTATCAGAGTAGGGGAAAGAGAAATAAAAGGAAGGAGTTTAACAGATAAAAGAGAATAGCTAAGACAAGCGGTTCGCCATAATTATCTGGTCGAGTAATCTAGGTCCCAGGTCAATGCAATATGGTCTAAGGGGTAACGAACGTCACCTTTCGGTCCTTAATTCACCCTAAAGCGTAAACAGTTTAACTTTCGCCCTCGCTGCAATACTCTATTGTTCGCTACTAGTCTCCCTCTTCCAACCTTTCGGTCCAGGTCAAGGTCCACTAAGAATAAGGGTCTAATTGCGTCGACTCAATTAGGCAATTACAGTTATTTGTAGCATTTAAACAACAAAGACGATACCGGTATTGACCTAGTAAATTGATTACTCTCCCTTCAAATCATGGGTCCCCTATAGTCTTAGCATAGGGATTTAGCTACTCATAATTATCAGATTAACAATTACAATAACCAAACAATTCAAACTAAACATAATGAATGATCTAATTGATTGAACGATTATCAAGTAAAGAGGAAAAGGGAATTAAAAGCAATAAATACGATAAAGAAATAATTAAATTGATAATACCGAATCCGAGTAGCAAGGTAGAGAGTAAAATTCTCCAAAGAACAGTGACAAGGGTAACCAGTGAAAATGTGCGTAGTAAAGGAGATGGGAGTAACGTAGTGTTCCCCTCAGTCTTATACTGAAAAATTGTCTTAAACCTAATCTATGGACTGATTACAAAAGCCCATAGAAGATTAGGCGGAAATAAACACAAAACACGCGAAATCCTCTCGATCGAGTAAGATGATCACTCGATCGAACTCTAAGTCACTCGATCGAGCTAGAACTACCTCTCGATCGAGCACTGCTTGCTGAACATCCTCGATCGACTCCTTAAGCTGGTCGATCGACCAATCTTGAGTGTGTAAGCATTCGATCGAGCACTAAAGCACTCGATCGAGCTATATGGGCGCACCAGGACTTGAATATCTTCCTTGACTCAGCTCATACGTCCTCCAAGTGTAAGATTCCTTAACTCCGGCTCCTTATTTCCCATGAATGCGTACAAATAGGACAATTAGGGCTCGATTTAGCTCCTCCTCGGTCAATTCCTGCAAATTACAATAAATAGACCAAAGTAGAACATTCGGGGGTATTTGTAGCCAGATGCTACATAAAAAGCACAGAAATGCGTGTAAAAATGAGGTGAAAACCTTATATAAAAGACACGCATCATTATCTCTCATAGCATGAACCTTACCAAGTACACATCAAGGTTCCCGACCTTGGTTTGGGTTCTTTATCTTGAAAGAACTTCCTTATCGATTATCACATAACGAACGAATAGAGCGAATAACCCATGTTTATTAATGTACACATCCTCCTTGTGACGGGAACCATAAGGGGCGAATCAAGGGCGTGAAGCCACTCCCGCAAGTGACTCCACTCAGCCGAGGGCGCACCTCACGAACCATAGACAAACAAACAAGCAATCTACAATACAAATATAAACATGCCAAATCCAAAGTACGATAACAATAATCATGCCAACAAAACAATCATGCCATCTTATGCTTATTTACATAGTCAACTGAGTAGGGAAACCCTACCTGAGAAGGAATCACCAACAATCAATGCAGCGGATCAAAAAGGCTTCTCTACGAAATCACCTCCTATAATCAATAATCATATTGTAATACTCCGTGTTTTGATAATAATTTATGAAAGTAATTTATGTAATTTAATAATTGATTAAATGACATTTCTACTAATAAATACAAGTAACACATTAATTAAATAATAAATTAAGTGTACAAGTCGGGAATTGGGTTTAGCTAATATAATATTGGTCGTGTGCTATTATTTATTGGACCGAAACTTAATAAGTTGGTATGAGTGTGATCGGGATTTGTATCGGAATTTAATAATAATATAATATGGGAATAATAATATATAAAGGTAATAATAATTATATCAATAATAATAATAAAGTTATGGCAATAATAAATTAGTAAATATTGTATGAGGAAATACTATTTATGGTAAGTTTAACATATGTAATAATAATAATATAATGGCAATTATTAATAATGGTAATTCCTATACTAATTAGAATAAGGTAAGTTATAATAGTTTCCTAATTGACCTTGTATTCTCTATAATCCTACACTATAAATACCCTATTAAATCTGAGAAATAAATCACAAATTAAGAGGAGGAGCTTTTGGAGATGGAATTAGCAAGCGGTAATTAATAGGTAACAACTTCTAATCTCGTTTTATTTCTATTGTTAGCTGAATGTAAACCGATCTTAAGACGCTTAGAAACTGACCTAAACCTTGACGGAATCAAACCAAACTTTGGGAAGTGGTACGTGCGTTGCAAGGGTTAGAATGGGTATGGAGGTGGTGTCAGGGAAGGCCTAGGGTGGCAGTGGGAGGAGGTTTAAAGTGGCTGGTCAGGGGGTTGCGGGTTTAGGTCGTGGGTGGTTGTAGGGAGTAATTGAACCCTCTAATGGTCGAGTCTTGACCTGGGCATGGTAGGTTTGTGATGTGGGGGGGGGGGGGGGGGGAGGTAGTCGACCAAAATGGAGGTGTTGACGTGGCGGCAGGTGGCGACTGGTGTTGGTGGTGGCCGGAATTTCGCAAAACAGGGGATTAACCCGTGTTCCGGGGGGACTGTTTTCGGGGGGTTTTTTGTGGTTGTAGGTGGTCTGGGTTGGGGTGTTTTTGGGTGGCTTCTGTCGAGGGTGGATTGGGGAGTTGGGTGGTGGTTGTAGGCGGCAGTATAGGTGGTGTTAGGTGGTGTTTAGGGACGGGTTTTATGGGTGTGTCAGGTGAGTGTTGTTGGTGTCGGGTGGATTAGGGCGTCTTTTTGAGGGTGGCTGGTGGCGGTTAAGCTGGTGGTTGGGGGATTGTTGGATGGTCCGTGGTGTAGAGAGGAGGTAGATAGGTTGGGTGGTGGTCATGGTGGCCTGTGGTGTCGGGTTTGAGGGTGTTTATGGGGGTGGTTAGTCACGGTTTCTAAACCGTGTATTGGGTGGTGTTTGTGTGTTTGGTGACAGGTTTTTAATTGGTCAATTTGGGTGACTCGGGTTATAATTGAATCGGGATTTTAAGCATCATGAACCTTTAATAATTATGATAAATAATTAATTTGAAGAATGAATGTAATTTAAATAATAATTGATGGAAGAATTATAATATTTTGATTAGGTGACGATTGTGAAGAAATTATAATCGGGTTTGGATTGCTTTATTATTTGGATCGCTTTGAGCTGCTTGATTTGGATTTGCTTGCCAGGTAGGATAGCTACTCAATCACTTTAATGTTTACTTGAATGATATTATCTGATTATATTGGTTGAATTATTTGGAATTGTGATGAGATGATATATGATTGTTGGTTGGTTGTATTGAGATGATTTGATTATTGACTACCTCAGCTCGTGATTGAGATGATTATATTGATTATTGGATTCCTCGGCTTCGTGTCTAAGATGGTAAGAAATTGTGTTGCTCAATTGTTTTCATTTTCATATCATGAGCACTTGCATTAGATACCTCAAAACTGGTTCTGCAGGACTTGTTCTGGGATGATGAGACTACCTCAACTTCGGTTGGGATGATGAGACTACCCCGATCAGGGATTGGTGGGATGAACGGGAGCGTCGGAGGATTGATCATGATCATACATTGCATTTTCATTTAATATTGTTCTTGTATCCATTTATTGTGCTTGTTTGGCTATTCCTACTTAACCTCGTGGTTAACAGTGTATTCGTGAGCACCTGTGGTGAACCTTAATGGGGAACAGATTTGACAGGTACTAAATATTAGCTGACTTGGAAGCTTATGGGAATATGTGAGGACTTGGCCAATCTACCTAGAAGTCTAGACCACATAGAATATTTAATCACTTTATTTATTTCCGCTGCGAGTTGTTATTATTTTATATAAGTTTTAGTTGGTTAAGTTGTAATGAACATGTAATCGCTAAGTTTTAATTTAAAGTACTTTGGTGAGTTAGACTTTGTTATTCACTACCTCGGGAAACCGAGATGGTAACAGTCCTATTTTGGGAATGTCTAGCTAAAGGCTCCTGAATAAATGGGGGTGTTATACATATAATTACATATCTACACATAATCACTCCCAAAAACCCCCCCAAATCACCCAATTAGGGTTTAACCAACATTAACTATCTGATATAAAAAAAATATAGAAATATTACCCACAAGATGACGATCACAAAGGTATGATGATCTCTGAAATCCGACAACCCTAACCTTGATTTTATAGCAAAGAGAGAAGAGGATTGAACGTTGTTTTGTTTTTCTTTTGTGAAAGGTTTAGAAAAGTAAAAGTAAAAGTAAAAGAACTGTCGAAATCCCTTTAAATACCTCTTCACGCATTACTATCAAACTCGTACGAAAAATCGTAAAACACACTTACTCGATCGAGTAACTCACGTACTCGATCGTGTATCGCCTACTCGATCGAGTTTTCCCTATTCGATCGAGTACCTATAAAGCAGAATGTACTCCAGAATTCGTCACTGACTTACTCGACAGAGTAAGTCCTACTCGATAGAGTACCCAACAGCTCAAATATCTGAGGTATTACACTCGTATCATAGCTGTTGTTGTAAGAAAACTCAATCAGGTTCAATCTATCTTCCCAGCTACCACCAAACTCCATCACACAAGCCCTTAACATTCTTCTTATAGCCATTTGCCAACTGCACCTTACTCCATGTATCTTTCATGGGAATAAAATGAGCTGCCTTGGTCAAACGATCAACGATCACCCAAATCATGTTATTTCCTTGTTGAGTCCTTGGTAATCCCACAATGAAATTCATGGAGATAGATTCTCATTTCTACTCAAGTACCTCTAGAGACTGAATCTTACCTTGCGGTCTTCGCTGTTCCCTTTTGACTTTCTGGCAAGTCAAACATCGAGCCATAAACTCAGCTGTCTCCCTCTTCATCCCAGGCCACTAAAACGTCTTCTTAAGATCCTTATAAAGCTTGTCTCCCCTTGGATGCACTGAATACGGGGTGCAATGAGCCTTTGTCATGATTATCTTTTTCAACCCTACATCCTTAGGCACACACCATCTCCCATCAAACCGAACACTCCCATAAAAATGAATAGAGAACTGAGACACTGTCCCCTTCTCTACTCCAACCCTCCACTCCCGAATCTAAATATCAAGAGCCTATTTGCTGCGAATATCATCAAAAAAATCCGGTTCAACTCTCAAATCTCCTCTAGCATCTCCCTTCTGGATCACATATATCCCCATCTTGGTCACTTCATCTTTTAACCTCATCAGTGACATAGCACTACGCCAAAGAAGTCTTTCAATAACGGCCAGATAATGCAATTACCGCTATTAAATAGAAACACAGAACCGTTATTGCAACAACGGTTGTTAAATATATACCACGGTTGTACAAAACACGCGACCGTTATATAACATCAATAACGGATCTATAATACCGTTATCACAACTCAAGAACCGTTATAAAACTGTTGTTAAATATGTTCATGGCAACGGGTATAGTTTTAAGAAACCGTTATTAAAACTTAATAACGGTTACAAACCCGTTGTCCTAGTTTACTTTTGACAACGGTTTAGTGGTTTCAAAACCGTTGTTAAATATTATATATGATAACGGTTCATTTCGTTATCTTATTTAATTAAAAGCCAAAATTTAACAACGGTTTTATTACGTGCAAAACCATTGCTATATTTATCAATTGACAATGGTATCTAACCATTATCTATTTTTATTGTTGAAACTTTGACAACGGTTCTTCTTAAATAAACCGTTGTAAAAGTTTTGAACTCGACAACGGTTATCGTTTGTTATCTTATATTTTTGGCTGGTTGAATGGGAGGGAAAAGATGTCAACGGTTATTTACCTAAATAAAACCGTTGTCAAATAACTGTTTGCAACGGGTTGTTTTTAACCAATATCGTTTTTAATTATTTTTTTTAAAAAAATGATTTTAGCTTATTCTAGCTCCTGCTGAAATGCTATTTTTTCAGCCGCGTTTGTAGTAGCTGCTGGAATGCTATTTTTCAGCTACTGCTGAAAATAGCATTCCAGCTGAAAAATAGCATTCCAGCAGCTGTGCACTGCAAAAATTCAATCCTGCATCAAAATATTATACCCCGTGATCAATTAAACTCAGTTTAAAAATAGTACAAATAGGATGATCAAAAGCCAAAACACAACTTCCTCAGAAAAACAAAAAAAGCCTATATACGATACAATGGA
Source organism: Silene latifolia (assembly GCF_048544455.1). Taxonomy (NCBI): domain Eukaryota; kingdom Viridiplantae; phylum Streptophyta; class Magnoliopsida; order Caryophyllales; family Caryophyllaceae; genus Silene; species Silene latifolia. Next base: position 58,427,238 of record NC_133536.1, read on the forward strand.
TCTATATATACACACACGTACATAAAGCATGAGCAAACTATTGAGACTCCGCTAATGAAACAATATAATTGGCCCACATATTTCTCAACTGGGTGATGTTCTCTGGCGAATATTCTGGGGCTTTGTTGAGTATTAGTAGAAACTACAATTCAAAATATACATAATCAAAATAGATATAATACATAGAAGTATACAGAATTGAACTCAATTTACGTCTGAAATAGTTTTTAAATCACACTAACCCGTATCGGAATGGTAGAAAGTTTTCCGTTGATAACCTCCCACATGGACTGACCAACGTAAAAGGCGCACTGTTTGTCGTCTGGTGCTTTAGGAGACTATTATATAAATCACACACAAATCAGCTGAATTAGAAAATCAACCTCTCGCATAAACATAAATTAAATGATACGAGTAATTATTAAGAATACACTTACTAATGGCGTGATAAAATTGGGAACAGTGTTGCTTTCATATTTCCCAAGTGAACATAATTCTTTTTTTGTTTCAAAAACACTAATTCATAAATATACACACATGCCATTATTATTTGAATATATATGGCTCAAGTTATACAATAACAAATGACATTATTGAAGGTTGTAAACTTACTCAGTTATCATCCTTACACAACTGTCAGAGGGTTTGCCTTCGCGAGAGTCAATCCAGTACACTGTTTTTGTTTCCACTTGGATTGCCAGTAGCACCCAATGCTTCCTATTCAATTTGGGACATTGAACTGTTAGTTCATTTACACGCATGTAAGCATGTTAATAATAAATTTATAAAACCGTGGTTCATTAAAATAATCACGTACTATACATACATATTCTCATTGTAGGGAGCAAGCCATAGTTTTTTGGTCGACATCAAGCGACGAGCGATACTATTGATTTGTTCTTCGTATGAAATTCTGTGCACAGAGAACGCCTTAGGACTCAAGAATCCGTAGGCGTGAATTGGGACCTTCCACTCAGCGAACTGATTATTCAGGTACCTATTACGCCACATGGAACGAAGAATGTTATTGTAATTGATAATTTAAACAAACATCATTATTCGTAAATGGAAATGACTAAATAGTTTTATTAATAATACTTACTTCATCCAAATCAAAATGTGAACAACATCTAAATTGTCATGGTCGACAAATTCCATCAGTTGCTTCGGGTCCAGTACGGCTATATCAGATGCGCCCATAATTTCCTCTTCAATGTTATCATGACTACATCCCCTCTAGGAGACCTCTTTACAGCCAGGTTGTGTAAAGCCTTCAGCGAAGTAGTTTTCATTTTTTCTTATATTCATACGATTCATAATAAGAATCATAAGCAGGCTTGACTGAAACAACTTTCCTAGGTGGCTTCTATTGTATGTCCTGTGGTTTTGTTTTTCGGTGACCTTACCCGGTAACGTAGTAGTAATTGCTTTAGCTGCCATCATGGCTTTGCTTAACTTCTGCAAATAAAGATTAAAGTACTTACTATATGTTACTATTCGTACCTAATATATTTAAAGAACAAGTAATAATTAACGTCTGCATATAGGTACCTCGGGGATGAAAACATTAATGACATTGTCAGGCCATTTCACATAAGAGCTTAGGGCTTCTTTCAAATAAGTGACCTCCTCATTAGGAAATGGTACTTTTACTTCCCCATACTCATCTTTATATAATTGGGACACTTCCACTTACCTGCAATTGTCACGAAGGGGTATACCATGAACCTTAACTTGTTGAAACCGGTCGTAATTGAACATGTATCCCCTGACAACAGCAACTTTCTGTTTCCCCTATAAATAGAACAGACGACAAGCCACCTTACAATCGCCCTTCGCGACAGATTTAATCAATTAGTACATATACATTCACTACCTTTAATAAATCTCATAAGTAAAAAACGTGTAAGATATGAATAATTATAAACTAGCAGCTATTGCCTTTTTTGGTGTTGAGAATAACATCTGATCATCAACTACCTCCACCTCATCCTGTGTCACGGCCTTCCTGGCTTCAGATTCCTCTTCAACTGCCTGATATCGATCCTCGGCTCCCACCTCAGTCTCCTTTGCCATTTCCTTCTTCCTTGCCATGTCATCCTCGGCTTCCTTCTGTACATTAACACTTGTCCATATAAAACGTACCGATTTTCCAAATCATATAACACACTGTATATAAGACATAAATATTTTTACCTCTTTTTCCTCCTCCTCCTCCTCTGCTTCCTTTATGACTTCTTGAACCATATCCAACTCTTTTTCAAATGGCTTTTCCCCAGTTTCCAACATTCTCAGCATCAACCTGGCTATTTTCTGTAGCTGTGTAGTAGAAATTAATGTCAGCATATATAGTTATAAATTACGTTGGTTTAAATACAGTATTTATACGGTTACCTTCTTGGAATCATCACCACTCATCATCCTTCGAGTAGTTTTCCAAAAATACTTAGTGATACAAACATGCGTCGATACCCCTCTCACACGACCTGGATGCTCTGCTTTGCCGATTGCCCTAGAAAGAATGTCATCACGTCCTTGAGGCTTCCATTTTCCTTCCTGTACCTCCTTCTCACAGATCCTCTACATACACATAAAACCATTAAGCAACTCACAATTATATAACTCCGACCACCAGTGGTAGGAGTGACATATTTATTCAAACTTATAATTTTCTCTTTGATGTCCTTATCATATTCAGTTTCCGTCTTTTCATTCTTAGGAGTGTGACCTTCCACCTAAGCATCGTGACGACTGAATTTTCCAAGCTTTCCCTACAATTCATTCATCACATTGATATCCTCTCAAAATATGTATGATTACTATGAACATATATAACATCCGACTAAAACACCTAATAGTCTAATACTATAAGAACTATGTACTTACAAGTTTCATCTTAATCAATCTATAACCACCTCGGGAGCCGTAAAAGACGGTCTTTTTCTTTGAAATGTTCGCCTTGTTCCTCTCACTCATAGCCTTCATCAAATAAATTGTATCAAGAAACGTAAGCATGATCAAATACTAAACTAAGTATACTTCTTTACTTATTATTATTTTTAAGTTACCTTAAACTTGTCAGACTGCCTATAAGCGATATAGCTATCCCAATGGTCATCACTGACATACGGATACTTCATTTTTGGTGGTTTCTTGTTCATCTCCCCGATTTCCTTGTTGAACAAGTGGTTCTCAGCAATCTTTAACTTCCAAGATCTGAGGGCTTCCCCTGTCTTTTTTTAGGTACTTATCATACTTTTCGGGGACAAGGTAAGCTAACTGCATATATGATGAGCATAGTTGGTACAAGTGTTTCGGCTAATACACATATCAAGTAGTAACTTAATTTCAGCTAAAGCATTTATTATTGTATATACATACCTTTATTCTGTTTATTAGCATGGTGTTCCGTATTTTACTCAGTTCACTTTTACGCGGCGTACCGAGAGGCACATACTGTCTTACACAACAACCAATCCAACTCGCAAAATACCCGGCATTCTCACCATATGGGAGCCCCGTATCTTTATCCCATTGTAAAGGATTAGGTATCTTTGAATTTACTGCTTCTAGGGAAACCCTGTGGCGCATTCGGCCCGCAGTGTGTTGCAAATTATTCTCATCACCTGAGTCGTCGCCTGAGGCATTTCCATCATTTCTTTTCCGCTTTTCGACCATATCTAAAGCAGAAATTAATAAACAAATAATAACAATGCATACTTATAACAACAAACAAATTTCTAGAGAAGAGGGTTTATTACTTCTTTAAAGAGGAGAATCCGGATTGATCTGGCAGCGGCAATGGCGATGATGATGATGACTGCGACGGTGATGAGGTAGGCTGGTGGTTGAGGGGAAGCTCAGTGTTTGAGGATATTATGTGGGGGAGGGGAAGCTCAAAGTATATATGTGTGAATAATACAACACTTGCAAGATGTTGTTTAATGGAAAGTAATAAACACGGTATAAGAAAAACCGTTGTATTTTGTTTCCAAACAGACAACGGTTTTGTTTGAAACCGTAATTGATTAGTACTATCTACAATGGGTTAGAAATAACCGTTGTCTTAAAGATTTTCATTTTGTTTGATTTTTCTGCCAAGAAATAAAGCATCATTTTTATATACATAACAACGGCCTGAACCGTTATAACTATATACGTCCGAACAACGGTTTAGGTATAACCGTTTTATTTTATATTTCATTTTGTTTGATTTTATCGCCAAGAAATAAAGCATCATTTTTATATAGATAACAACAGCCTGAACCGTTATAACTATACACGTCCTGAACAACGGTTTAGGTATAACCATTGTATTTTATAATTCATTTTGTTTGATTTTACCGCCAAGAAATAAAGCATCATTTGGTACGATTTTTCCCTAACCCGCCTGCTGCAACAGCAAAAAAAGATTACAACAACAGTTTAATATATAACAGAAAGACAATAATTACACATGACGTAAGATATCTTGTTTGGATTGCTGATATTTTCACGGCTGCCGGGAACGTTTATTGGATTTGCTAGTCTCTTCAATAACCCAAATACCTTTATCATCTGGAATTCGGCGATGGCAAGATAGAACAACTGAACACTTCTTATCCATAGGATCGGTATCATAAAACACTTGTTTTGCTTGTGACGCTAATATAAAAGGATCGTCCTTGTTTCCAACCTTGTCCAAATGTACTAATGTGAATCCTAAATTATCCTTTCTAACACCATTGTTGTTGTCAACCCACTTGCACCGAAATAGAGGTATCTCAAAATCCATGTAGTCTAAAACCAATATCTCTTGAATAACTCCACAATATTGCATTGTACCCAAAATAGGATTTTTATCCTTTGAACTAGCAAAGTATATTACCTCAGAATCTACGCAAACTCCACCGTTTTTCATTGTGTTCGCCTCATCTTGAATGCGGGTGTAGAAAGTGTACCCATTGATCGCATACCCACTATAAAAAATTGCACGAGTATCAGGACTGAAAGCGAGATGTCGTAGGCTGGTTGAGCAATCATCAACTGGGTTGTCATCATCGTAAATAGTATCCTTAAACCAGTCACTAAATTGCTTGTAATGCTTATTTACATACCACCTTTTGTTCTTATGAGGGTGTTTTCCCTTAAGGTAATGCTGGTGTTCCATACTGTAAGGCTGGACATAATCATCGTTAAAAAGAACGTATGTATGAGCTCTATGTCGCATGTCAGATGACATATCCTTGGAAACACAACCCCTTACACCTTTTCCATTCAACCAGACATTATGACGATTCGTAGGAGCTCCAATTAACTCATCCAAGGAGAGGTACGCGTAACAATACGAAAGAGCATCATCGATAATTGCTCGCTCAACAATACACCCCTCTGGACGATACCTATTAGATGTGTAATCCTTATAAACTTTCATCAATCGTTTGAATGGGTACTGATATCTCAAATACACTAGCCGAAGATACAAAACCTCCCGGACTAGGTGGTCAGTCAAATGAATTATGATAGTGAAAAATGAGGGAGGAAAATACATTTCAAACTGACAAAGGCTGGTGACGAGGATGTCCTGCAAAGTTTCCGCTTCATCGGGATCAATGACTTTACTGTTGATTGATTTGAAGAAATAACAAAATCTAATTATAGCATGTCGAACCTTTGGAGGTAGAATGGAACGAACTGCCATAGCTAGCAGTTGTTGCATCAATGTATGACAGTCATGTGACTTTAAACCAGTAAGTTTTAGGTCCTGCAATGAAAGAAGGCTTCTAATATTAGACGAATAGCCCTCTGGCACCTTAATACCATGAAAGCATTTGCAAAACTCTTTTTTTTCTCCTTTTGTTTTAGCTGCCAGCTCGGGCCTAATACCCATCTCAACCATATCATCCCTAGCTGCCTTGTTGTCTTTTGTCCTACCCGGAACATTCAGCAGAGTACTGATTATATTATCACAAACGTTCTTTTCAATGTGCATAAAATCTAGGCAATGTTTAACCGGGAGGTCACGCCAGTACAGAAGTTTGGTAAAAAAAATATGGTTTTTTTTATAACCACGAGTAGACAACTTAGGTCCCTTCTTTCCATACATTATCTCAATATCTTTCACTTTCTCATACACTTCATGACCATTCAAAATCTAAGGATTCCCACGTTGCTCAAGACACCCATTAAACGCCTTGTGAAGCTTACGATAATGATGATCTGGGCATAACCATCGACGATTTCTCCAGTACACATGCTTGCGAGAATGCTTCAAATATTCTGATTCAACATCCCCCCCACACAATGGAAAGCCTCTTTCCCATGTACAGTATGCCAGAAAGATCGCCGTACGCTGGAAAGTAAGTTATTGTACACAATAACATAGCTCTCAGATTGAAACTTTCCTTCTTATAACCATCAAACACTGGTATCCCTCTTTCCCACAAAATCTTCAGATCATCTAGAAGTGGTTCCAAATACACATCTATGTCATTTCCAAGTTGTCGAGGACCAGATATCAACAAAGACAACATCAGGTACTTCCGTTTCATGCACACCCACGGGGGCAAATTATAGATGGCCAACACAACTGGCCAAGTACTGTGTTGGGTACTCATGTTTCCATGAGGGTTCATTCCATCTGTGGAGAGCGCTAGACTCAAGTTCATTGCTTCTTTGGCGAAGTCGGGATATTTAGCGTCAAACACTTTCCACTGTTGACCATCCGCTGGGTGTCTTAACTTTCCATATTCAATCCTTCCACTATTATGCCAAGTCAACATTCTTGCATCTTCTTCATTCAAATAAATCTTTATGAATCTTGGTATTATTGAAAAATACCACAACACCTTAGCTGGGATCCCTTCCTTAGTCTTATAACGCCATACAGAGCAGCGCGGATAATATGATAATTTCTCATAATCTTTACGATATAATATCCAGTCATTGGGACAAGCATGTATTTTCTCATATTCCATGCCCAATTCTCTAATCATTTTTTTAGCCTCATATGTCCGACTCGGAAGAACATTACCGTCAGGAAGCATGTCACATAGCAAAGCTAGAAGATCCGTAAAACTCTTATCACTCCACCTATTTTCCCCCTTCAAGTTATATACCTTTACCACCGCGGACAATTTGGTATACTTCTTACAACCAGTAAATAAAGGCATTTCAGATTGACTCAACTTCTGAATTAAATCATCAACATTTATTTCCCCATCACCGGTAGCTTTAAAATCATCGAATCCAGCATCTTCACCAAACTTCTCACCTAAAACAACTTCAGATGTAGGTGAACGATTGTTTACACACACATCATATCCCCCATCCCCTATATCTAAACCAGCAGCTTCAGGTGTATGATTATTTACCTCTACATCAAATTCCCCATCCTCATCCTCTAATTCTCCATGAAAAATCCAACGCCTATAATCTCTACTGAAACTATTCTTTTCTAAGTGTATTTTGACATCTAGGATAGGCAAATCCCTAATATTACCACATCTATTACAAGGGCAGGGGATTGATGATTGGAGATGAAAATTTTCACTAACGAAATTGTAAAATTCAGCAATTCCATCATTATAAATGGGATCACCAATTTCACCATCAATCATCCAAGTACGGCCCGTATATAAACCAGTAGCTATGAAAATGAGATTTACCATTTTTAAGCTATAAAGATTAATGACGGCGACGACGGCAAAGATGACTTGTTCACCATTAGTCATTCTATTATTAATACCTTTGAAATTGCATTTATTTTTAGAGTTGCATAATCTAAGACGGTTCTTATAAGAACCGTTGTAATTGTGCGTGCATGCATGAGGTGAATAATGGTCAAACAACCAATAATAATAGGGCATGCATTGGTAAACTAAAATCACAAACTTTTCAGTTTTCACAGTGGATCTGTTTTTACAATGGTTTTAAGAAACACCGTTGTTAATTGGTGTAATATGATAACAGCTTTAAAATAACCGTTGTTGATATATGTTTTTTTATGATAACGGCTTAACAAAGAACCGTTATCATTTTGTCTTATTATTATAACGGTTCAAATTCTTATTATCTAATTATGTCATTTCCATTCTTTTTTATTATTATAAGTAGAAAGTTAGTCATTATAATATTTTATTTGGTGGATTGCCTTTGAGTGTAAGGAGTACCATACTCCCGGAGGACAGAAGAATTTTTCTGGTGATATTGTCTCTGAATTCCAAAGGATGGGGTAACAAAAAACGTAACAAATAACATAAATAATTAAACTTTAATTCAAATAACCACCATAATTTAAATACAACTCATAATGTCAGATAATAATTAAAGACTTAATTAGAATATGATGAAGTATTAGGATAGTCTTCATGCCCAATTTCGGCATAGATCAAGTCGTAGATCGACTCTTCATCATCAGCGGGCAGCGCAGGTGGAGTGGCCTCTTTCTCCCATGAGATAGGCACGGTGGCAGGAATGTGATGCCTCCTGTAATGTCTCAGCAGAAGATGATCAACATGGGTCGCAACCCATAGATAAGGTCCCTTTTGTCTAGCATCCGAATAGAAGTCCTCTTTCCCCACATCTTCCCCCGCAAATCTAGCCCCTAATTTTCTTGCCTAACGAAAACTATCAAGGCAGTTGGCTTCGTCAAACTCGATAAAAGCGAAGCCTACAAAACCTTGCTTGTTTGTAGACACAGGGTACACTTTTTTTAACGCAGTGAAACCGAAGTTATGAAGCATTTGCGTCAACCACCCAAAATTAGGGTTTAAACCCTTTCCATTCACAACATAACGAACCGGGAGATTATGGAGAATGCAAGTAAAAGGCGGTGCGTAACGAGAACATGATTGTAGATCCGATACACCAGCCATATTTTTTTTAGAGAGAAATTAAAGAGTAAATGTTTCATAATTTAGATTTTGACTTAAAACATTATGAAGACATATTTATAGAATTATTTTGGTCAAATGGAATATTATTGGTCAAATTGAATATTTATTAATGTTCTGATAAAATTTTGCATGCAGTGATCAAACTGAGAAATCTAATCAAATGGTGACAACGGTTGAATTCAAAAACCGTTCTTTCATAATTGAAAATGATAACGGTTACAAGAAACCCGTATCTATAACATAACAACGGGTACCACAAACCGTTGCGGGTGATAATTTCGTAATGGTTTTCGAAATGCCATTTTCTTAAACTGGTAAAAGTTGTCTAACAACCGTTGATCAGAGAGATTTTCTAACGAGCTTTTGGACACCGTTAAAACATTTTTTATAACGGTTTATTAAGTAGTCGTTGTCACATTATAATAACAACGGTTTTCGTGGGAAACCGTTATTCTCATTATCGCGGTCTAGGTTTCTGCCAATATTTGGAAAACGGTAATCTAAGTGTAGTTAATAAATGCATTAAACCGTTGTGACACGCTCCTTATTGATTGCCGGATTTGGCGTAGTGTAGCTTTGCATAGAGGAGAATGCACACACTTCCTACTCAACGCATCGCCCACAACATTAGCTTTCCCTTCATGGTATATAATATCCATGCCATAGTCTCCGATGAGCTCCGTCCACCTCCTATGTCGCATATTCATCTGCTTCTGAGTAAAGATGTATTTTAAACTCTTGTGATCAGAAAACACCTTAAAGGTCGCCCCATATAGATAGTGTCTCTAAATCTTGAGAGCAAAAACAACTGCACCCAACTCTAGATCATGCGTCGGATAGTTCTCTTTATAAGACTTCAATTTCCTAGAAGTATAGGCAATAACTTTCCCGTTTTACATCAACACACAGCCCAACCCGTTCTTCGAAGCATCTGTATACACCTCGAAATTCTCACTCCCTTCAAGTAAAGCCAAGACTAGAGATGTGGTCAAACGCTCCTTTAGTGTTTAGAACGCCGTCTCACAACTTTCATCCCAACAAAACATGTTCTCTTTCCTCATTAAAGCAGTCATAGGTCTGGCAATCTTTGAAAAGCCTTTTACGAACCGTTGTTTTCGGAATAAACTTGTCGTCAAAAGCTACCTAACCAAAACAATATTTATAAGTTCACAAACTACTCTTAGAAAAGAGGTAAGTGAAGGTCGGATTCCAAGGGACGGGTATTGATGTAGGATTTTCAATTGCAAATGGTTATGTCTTAGGTGTCACAATTTGGGTTGAGATAGGAGATCAACTAAACTAATTAACAATATGTAAGCAAAGTAATAAAAACAAGCAAGGTGATTAAAATGAGATGTAAACAATTGATTAAAAGCACTAGGGTGTCATGGGTTCATAGGGGATTCATAGGAGTTGATCATATAAACATGTTCTCTACTAGATGCAAGCAGTTATTGTTATGATGGGATCGAGTTGGTGTATAAGCTTACAATCCCTAAGAAGGTTTGGGTCCCGGAGCCGAATCGATTAGATTGTACAACACCTACAAGTCGACTTAGTCCTTCATATTCAACTATATGCATGGTCTAATGAGACTCGAGTTGGTGTATAAACTTACAAGTCTCATTGAAAAGATAGGTGATTGGTAAAAAATGCAAGGATTCATAGACTCGCATTTCATCAAACATACCATGTGCATAAGTTGAAATCACAACAAGCAAGCAAATTAATTATGAAAACATATTAGATTAAGCATGAATCAATCCCCATGTTGGTTTCCCCTAATTCCCCATTAACTTTAGTTAAGGAAACTACTCACTCATTATCAAGTTTAACATGCTAACAAGGTTGTCAATCATACTAGCAAGGCAAAACATGATGAATAAATGAAAATGATTAACAATAATTAAACAAGGTTGAGAGAATTATTACCTATGAAGATGATTCCAAATAATAAAGCAAAGAATAATAGAAGTACTTGATGATTGATGGAAGGTTGTCAATCCTCCAAATAAACCCAAATAATCTTCTAATTACCCAAAATAAATGAAGAACAAAGAGAAATTAAGAAGAGATTAAGATGTGATTAATATTGATGAATTGTATTATAACTAATTTCAGATGATTAAGCTCTAATTAGGAAATGGTTACTAATTGATTACAACTTAATGATAATCTAGGTAGTACAAAGGGGTATTTATACTAACGATTAAGTACAAAAATTAGGGTTACTAAGGGTTTAAATGACTATTAAGACCCTTAAGAAAAGTTGAGGAAATGCTCCTCTCCAAGGAAATGAGCATTTCCGTTTTGCTAGTCCCGTATGGATATGCTCGTCCCGAGCGACTTGAGTCTTGGCACGGTGGGTTCTGTCCTGTGATCCGAGCGGATCATAGAGGAGATGTTCAGATCCTTTATCTACAAGACGAGCGTCTTGACTGGAGGACGCTCGGATGGTGGTGCTGGGAGACGCCCGGATTGGTGGCAATCCGCTCGGATCCTAGGTCAGACAGCTTCTTTTCTCTTCGTTCCTCAACAATCCGCGGGGTTCTTGTTGAGGATGCAAGGATCCTTTCATCATTGCCCAATCTACTTTATTATCTACATAGGTCATCTAGTATTGTCTTCTCCTTGATGCTTGGTCATTATATGCGATCAATTTAGCTCCATTTCGCCATGTAAATGCAAGGTTAGCACTCCTTTCCTACCAAGGGGACTAAACCTCAAAGAATATGCAAAATGGGGAACTAAAGATAGTAAATGACCCAATTATGCACTATAAAGCTTAGGAATGAGGTTAATTCGGGGACTAAATGTGCTCAAATATGAGTCACATCAAACATCCCCAAACCAAACCTTTGCTCGTCCCGAGTAAAGAGGTGAAAAAAACTAGGACCCTTATTTAAACTAACCTACTAATATAGCCAATGTGAGACAATTGGCGGGTCTCACTCCGCCCCTTCAACTCACAATAAAACAACCATTGGTTAGGATGCCTTCTTGCAAGGCAAGGTGGGGCTTGCCAAAATGGTGACACATCCAATTAAAGCACACAAAAAAATTAATGGATGCATCTACAAAAATGAATAGCCACTTTCCTCATCTAAGTGGCAGAAATTATCTACAAGGGAAGCAATCTAAGGGTACACACTCCTTCATAGATATGGTTTCTTCAAACTACTAAGCCTAGAAGGATACCAATAAATCACCTCCAAGTTGTGTCAAGCTAGGGTATCTTTGTCCTCAATCGTTAAATGCTTTCGTCAAGAGTAGACTCCCTATGGTGTTAGAAATACTGGAGGATCGCGGAATTCCCCTTCTTGCCTAGACAAGAAGAAGGGTCGTCCCCTCTCTGTTGGGGCTGGTGTCCTTAACAGTTAGTACAAGGACTTATAAATCTCTAAAAGGATCAAAGGGCATACTTTTGGTATTATTATCAGTTGATCCACGTTTATCAATAACGGTTGGCTTGCTAGATATGTTTGACGTTATTGTCATACAGATGGCGGTGATCAACTGGTCCCTAAAAGTCACACCTATAGGATACGTTCGAGAGATGTGACGGTATGAAAATACAGTCATATAGATGCCAAATTTGACTAACCAGTTAGTCTGAGTTATTTGACTAATAATTAGTCAAAATGTGATGTTGAGATATTTTATTTAATACGGATTAAATAATAATGGCTAAGACGAATTAAGCGGTTAATTCGTAAAATTGAATATAAGCGTTTTATATTTAATTAAATGTATATTGAATATAATTATACAATACTGTTTTGTCGGACATGTATTAATAATCCAACTAACCCGTATTATTAGTTGATGCCTTAATTTCCGATAACCGATAACAGTTTATAATAAACACCGCGTCGTATACATTTTAGCCTCGGACCACGAGTTAAACATAAGGAGAAAATGGAAGCCCATTTCCCCCTTGATCCACTCGGCCAAACCGAGATTAGGAGAACAAAAGGGAGAGTTTCTCCTCCCTTCTAACCTAATCATTTCATTTGTAAAAATTCTAGGGTTTTTGAGAAAGTGCCTCTCAGAAATTCGGATCTCTCATCCAACACAAACTCACAAAACAATCCCCTCAATATTGCAAGGCAATTAGGGGATTCACTCTAGCACAAGGGCATTTCTCGGACTATCTTGGGTGCAACAATTAGGAGGAGATCTACCTTGATCTCTCATTGCCATTTTGCACTAGGACCGAAGGTTATTTCTATTGCTTAATCGTTTCATCATGTTATTCGTTTTATGACCATAATCACATGTAAATTTTGCGTTATAGTCCTAATTTTATAGGGTAGTATACGGATATTACCCCACAAGTGGTATCAGAGCGAGGCCACGTAAATTTTTATATGTGTTTTTCATCAAACGTTTTTTGAATCGATAATTTTTGGTTAAAAATTTGTCACGGCTGCATTTTTTTTCCTCACGGCACAAATTTTTTTTTGGCTCGGCAATTTATTTTTTTTGCTGCGTTTTTTGTTGATTTTGTGCCTTGGGATCCGTGTCTTGTATACACGGTGATGGTTGGTTTTGTTTTGTTTTCATTTTGATCTTTGCATATTGTTTTGTAATCGATATTCATCGCAATATGTTAAAGATCCATCAAAATGATTGCATAAAATTTAGTGTGGCACATTTTTTTTTTGTCTCGAAAATTTTCTTGAAAACCGTGTGGCCTCTTGTTCACGGCCTGTTTTTCTTGTTTTCGTTATTGCATCGTTTTGCGTGCCACACATTTTGTTAGATCATTCGATCTATTGTTTGTTTTCGTTTTGTTCTTTGCGAATTGTTGTTTTAAACGATAATTACAACAATATGTGAAGAACATGTCAATTGTAATTTTGTTTTAATCCGGATTAGAATAAATTGCAATTGTGTTTTATCAACCGTTTTGTTTTTGATCTTTAGTTGCTCACGATTTTGAGCCGTATAAATTTTTTTTTGGATTTTGATGCTCTCGGTTTTATACAGCAATTAATAAAAAAAAAAAATTTTTTTGGGTACTGGTACTGTTCACGTACAGCAGTACAAAAAAAAAAAAAAAAAAATTTCTGTTTTTTTTCTTTTTCGGCCCTTTTTAATGCATAAAACGGTTTTTATGCTCTCGCTTGAAAGTGAAACGATTCACTCACGTAAAATTAAGTTACTTTAAAACGATTTAAAGTAACGGATTATCACGAATTAAAATTAAGTTGATGAAGCGGTTTTGTCACATAATTTTAATTATCTTTGGTGGTTTGGATAAATTTAACATAATTACGGAATTATGTCACGAATAAATTTAATTTTTAGTTGATGCATTTTAATTTATCATTCTTGTTTAATTTGAACGCTTTTAATTACGTATTTATTTAATTTTGCAATCGGTTGTAACTTAGTGTGGCCTTAGTAGAACGTGTTACCGTAATGATGGAACACGGTCTTGGTTGTATTTTGAGATCTCGTATCTCCCTTTTTATTTCTTTTAATTACAGTTTTTATTTAGAATGTAAATAGGTTTATATTTGTAAATTTAAAATTGTAATTTTTGAGAAGACCAAAGATGGAGACCGGATGCTCACTCCCGCTACATGGATCAAGATGGAACATCAAGACAAGCTTCTCGGGTCCAACGGTGGATTCCAAAGTTGTTTTATGTTCTTTTTATTAGGATAGGCCACACTAGGAATTTTTTTATTTACGTATTGCATTCGTTTATTTATTTTATCGTAACGATAGTATGCATCATTTTCCGCCTAAAAACCAAACCACCTAATTATTGCATGAAAACTGACACATATAGAGGTCACGAGTTAGTTTTCATTGACATTCTCATGTCACACGATTTTTAAGCCATCACCCAAATTAATTCATTCACGCAGACGCTAGTTATTCGTTCACTTAATATGAATTATAATTTAGTTGATGGGATCTTCCTCGTATAAACAAAAATTGAGAACGGTCTTTATAGGTCAAACTCCAATGAGTCCCTTCTTCGTCGGTAGGCATAATATGACCCCTTCTACGTCGGGTAAGTTGGAACCGATTGACCTATTTTATCTCAACACTATGGTCACTCGTACGATCCTGTGACTATGGTGGACTATAGATAGGATTTACGGAAATCTATCGACCAAGAGTTCTTCCGGAAGAATTAGCTAAACAGTTGGCTTATCAATTTACAGAAATTGAGTCTTGGGATCACTTGTATCATTCTTGAGGGAGATCAATTATGCAAGTGCATTGAGTCTACACGTTAAAATGAATTTTAAATAGACTTAAATCACCTCGATGAGTTGCTTATTTCGTTTTGTTTTTCTTTCTTTTTCGGTGTAGATCACGAACTTTTTAACTGCTAATAACAAATGGTGGTTCTCGATAACCCAATGCCAAGTGCCACATTGGACCGTGAGTCCGGCCGGATCTTCATGAATCGGATGAATCGGTCTACTCGGATCGAAGAATGATGGATCAAACTTCGGAGGCGGGAGGCGGCATTACGGAATGCTGCCGCTGGCGATGGGAAGCTCAAATATCTATTAGAGCCCCTCCCGGCAAACCCCAGTGTCCCACGGCTAGAGCTTTGAAATCACCAAGTTTAATGATTTTCGTATGGAAGCGGGTGCGATTAAAAACGTACTCATTTTTGCAATGGAATCCAATTTGCGGAAACGCTTCATAGCCCATGGTGCAAACAAGATTTTCACCACGCTCACTAAGGAATTCTCGAAAGCACCGAGAATCGTGACCTATGAGCATACCACTCGCTTCTTTGATGCGAGACTCGAGAAGGGCCAACCGGTTAGCCCACACATTCTCAGCATGATTGAGAATGTCGAGAAGTTGGAGACCTTTAATTGTAACATCAGCGAGAACATTGTTATCGACCGCATGCTTCATTCACTCCACGATGGTTTTTCGCAATTTAGAGCGAATTACTATATGAATGATTTGAAGAAAACGCCACATGAATCGCACTCCCTTCTCGTACAGACCGAGAAGGACATGAAGTTCAATGGGAGCTTGAAACAGGATGTTCTCGTTGTGTCCAACAAAGGGAAAGGTAAGGGCAAAGCTCAGGCAAACCTAGCGAGAGGTAAACCGAAGTTCAAGAAGTCGGGTTCGAGGTAAGAGTGGGCACTGGTCGGTCGAGCACCTCATCAGGCACGACAAAGAGCAAGAATGAAAACATGGAGTGCCATCATTGCCACAAGACTGGGCATTGGAGGCGTACATGTCCTGTTTATCATGAGGACTTAAAGGCAGGTCGTGTTAAACCTGTTGGTATGTCTTCTCTCTCTTCTACTTTTATTCATATGATTGAGATTAACCACGCAAGTTACGGAACTTGGGTACTTGATACTGGTTGTGGTTCTCATCGGTGTAATCATGTGCGGGGGCTCGAAACATCGAACCCCTCGTAAAGGGTGAGGTGGACTGCGTGTTGGGAATGGAGCAAGAGTGGCCTGCCATCTCAAAGGGGACATATGTGATCCAGCTTCCTAGCGGATTTGAGTTGTCATTATATGACTGCTATTATGTACCTAGTCTTTCGAAAAACATTATTTCAGTTTCTGCACTTGATAAACTTGGTTTTTCATTTGTAATAGAAAATAATACTTGCATTTTCTCATTACACGATTTGATTTCTGCAAGGCGAGTCTCCATGAACGGAATTTATGTTTTAGATCGGACCACCGAAATATTACACGTAATGAATAAAAAGTTAAAGGTTGGTGACAAAGATCAAACGTATCTATGGCATTGCCGTATGGGACACATTAATGAGAAACGCGTAAAACGGCTCATCAAAAATGGAGCTATCTCGGCCTTTGATTTTCAATCATTTGGCACGTGTGAATCATGTCTCATCGGTAAGATGACTCGGATTTCCTTCAAAGGTGTTGGAATGCGCGCTGCTGACCTATTAGGACTCATACACACGGATGTATGTGGCCCTATGTCAATCACCGCACGAGAAGGCTATAGGTATTTCATCACTTTCACGGACGATTTAAGTAGATATGGCTATGTCTACTTAATGAAGCACAAAAGTGAATCCTTTGAGAAATTCAAAGAATACCAGAATAGGGTACAGAACCTATTGGGTAGAAAGATTAAAACACTGCGTTCGGATCGTGGTGGCGAGTATCTTTCTCACGAGTTTGATCAACACCTCAAAGACTGTGGGATTGCCTTACAGTTAACTCCACCTGGAACACCTCAATTGAATGGTGTGTCCGAACGGAGAAATCGAACACTACTTGATATGGTTCGATCCATGATGAGTCACACGGTTTTACCTGATTCATTATGGGGTTATGCTCTTTTGTCAGCCGCTCTAATACTTAACCGAAGTCCGTCTAAAGCTGTTGACAAGACTCCATATGAACTATGGAAGGGAACGGTCCCTAACTTGTCCTTTATACGGGTTTGGGGCTGCGAGGCTTATGTCAAGTGGAGACACGAGGATAAGCTCGGCCCGCGATCGGTCAAGACATACTTTATAGGTTATCCTAAAGGAACGCTTGGTCATTACTTTTATTCGCCAACCGAACAACGTGTTTTTGTTGCGGCTAGTGCGACATTCTTAGAGAAGGAATTTCTCGAGAATGCAAAGAGTGATAGAACCTTCGAACTGTCGGAGATTCCAGAACCAAGTACCGAGCAACTATTGGAGGAACCTATTCCTTCAATCCCGGCTGCGGTTAACATTCCTGAGGAACCTAGGAGGTCGGGAAGAGTCTCTATTCCTCCGGACAGATACATTGGTCTGGTCGAGGAACATGACATAGATGACATTCTACTCTTAACGAGTAGTGAACCCGCAACCTATAAAGGTGCCATGACCAGTTCTGACTCAAAGCTATGGCTTGAGGCCATGCAATCCGAGATGGACTCCATGTATGAGAACAACGTGTGGGATCTTGTTGACTTACCTGCTAAGGTTCGTCCCCTTCAATGCAAATGGCTTTACAGGATAAAGCATTCTGTGGAAGGTCAACAAGATATCTACAAAGCACGACTAGTTGCTAAAGGTTTCACCCAAGTGCCAGGTTTGCACTACGATGAGATTTTTGCACCCGTAGTCATGCTGCGTTCCATTCGGATTATCTTAGCGATTGCCGCTTTTCATGACTATGAAATTTGGCAAATGGACGTGAAAACCGCCTTCTTAAACGGCTTTTTGGAGGAAGAGTTGTACATGGTACAACCCGAAGGTTTCATCGATCCAATACATCCTAAGAAAGTATGCAAACTTAAGCGTTCCATTTATGGACTTAAGCAAGCATCAAGGAGTTGGAATCATCGCTTCGACCAAGTGATAAAAGAAAATGGATTTACTCGATCGGTCGAGGAACCATGTCTATATATCAAGTCGAGTGGGAGCAAGATTGTCTTCCTAATATTGTATGTTGACGACATACTCCTGATTGGGAATGACATACCTCTCTTAACTTCGGTGAAAGTATGGTTGAAAAACCATTTCCAGATGAAAGATCTGGGAGAGGCACAAAGAATTCTAGGCATCCGTATCGATCGAGATAGATCACGACGGATGTTATCTCTCGATCGGGAGTCTTACATAGACAAAGTCCTAGAGAGATTCAGCATGACTAACTCCAAGAAGGGGTTCCTTCCTATGGCTCCAGGGGTGCATTTGAGCAAGTCTCAGGCACCAGAGACACCGGAAGAGAAAGAGCGCATGGCATGGATTCCTTATGCTTCGGCTATAGGATCAATCATGTATGCCATGATATGCACACGTCCGGACGTGGCATATGCATTGAGTATGACAAGTCGATTCCAACAGCATCCAGGTGAATCACATCGGTGGTTTGTCAAGAACATTCTTAAGTACCTCCGGAGGACTAAAGATTGGGCATTGACTTATGGAGGCTCTCAAAAGCTATGCGCAACCGATTCTGTGAGATGTTAGCTTCCAAACGGATCGATATGACTCGAAATATCGATCTGGATTCGTTTTTACTCTTAATGGCGCTGCAGATCATTTGGAAGAGTTCGAAACAAACTGTTACAGCAGATTCTACGACTGAGTCCGAGTACTATGCCGCGTCTGAAGCTACAAAGGAAGCGATATAGATGCGTCAATTCTTACATGGGCTATCTATAGTGCCTAGTTCGAATGACCCGATCACCATCTATTGCGACAATAGTGGTGCCATCTTCCAAGCTAAGGAGCCAAAGTCTAGCAACAAGTCTAGACATGTACAACGGAAAGCTCATCTAATCCGAGATTACGTGGAGCAAAAGGAAGTAGTGATGGAAAAGATTGCTACAGATGATAACATAGCAGATCCTCTCACTAAAGCATTACGACAAGATAAGCATGAAGGGCACGTTAATTCCATGGGAATTAAACGTGTTCCTAAGTTGTAGTACTCTTTTATGGATTAGATTCATTCGCTTTTGTACTCTATACAACATCATCGTTTTGATATTATATATATATTTTGTTTTTCATGTGGATTTGTACGACAAATTTTGAACACCACAAAGTGAACTGAACGAACATTATATTTTTCAGTCCTTAATTGCCCACAAGAGCTGATAACTCTGGCAATTATTTTGTGACGTTGGTTGATGGTGGGTTCAACGAGCCATAAGTCAACCGGTTGACTGACCAATCACAGAGGCGATTTATACGGATATTTCGTAGGACACAATTGTGACATCGACGTGGAGTCCTAACTGTTTTATAACATTCGGTGCCCGGTCGTGGATAGGACTTCCATGGTGATCCTAAGAGTCGATTCTTTTGACTATCGACTGTCTCTTGAGACTAAGGCAGATTTTGGGTGACTTTGGTTTCTTTCTCACGGTCATCCGTAACGGGGGCCAAGTAGATTGTTTCGGGTCATTTCATGCTTTGTGCTTAGATCGGAAGGGGTCGAGTTGAAGGAAATATTCAGCCTTTATCAGGTACTCGATATTTCTCGGGGCCACTCGAGGAGTCAGAATCGAAATGCATGGCCATGCTCGGATACGGATTCGTTTTATCGGTTAAGTTACTCTCTAGTCGGGGAAACCACTCTAGATACGGATCGATTGTAAAATACGACCTTTGTGGATCCGGATCTGCAAATTGTTTTACATTGAGTGGGAGAAATTTTAAATGAATATGAGAATCGGTTATCGCACATACACTTGTACGGACAAGTGGGAGTTTGTTGGAGCTTGTGTCCTCCAGTTAGTGCGGATAACGTCATTGCACATACACTTGTACGGACAAGTGGGAGCTTGTTGGGGCTGGTGTCCTTAACAGTTAGTGCAAGGACTTATAAATCTCTAAAAGGATCAAAGGGCATACTTTTGGTATTATTATCAGTTGATCCACGTTTATCAATAACGGTTGGCTTGCTAGATAAGTTTGACGTTATTGTCATACAGATGGCGGTGATCAACTGGTCCCTAAAAGTCACACCTATAGGATACGTTCGAGAGATGTGACGGTATGAAAATACAGTCATGTAGATGCCAAATTTGACTAACCAGTTAGTCTGAGTTATTTGACTAATAATTAGTCAAAATGTGATGTTGAGATATTTTATTTAATACGGATTAAATAATAATGGCTAAGACGAATTAAGCGGTTAATTCGTAAAATTGAATATAAGCGTTTTATATTTAATTAAATGTATATTGAATATAATTATACAATACTGTTTTGTCGGACATGTATTAATAATCCAACTAACCCGTATTATTAGTTGATGCCTTAATTTCCGATAACCGATAACAGTTTATAATAAACACCGCGTCGTATACATTTTAGCCTCGGACCACGAGTTAAACATAAGGAGAAAATGGAAGCCCATTTCCCCCTTGATCCACTCGGCCAAACCGAGATTAGGAGAACAAAAGGGAGAGTTTCTCCTCCCTTCTAACCTAATCATTTCATTTGTAAAAATTCTAGGGTTTTTGAGAAAGTGCCTCTCAGAAATTCGGATCTCTCATCCAACACAAACTCACAAAACAATCCCCTCAATATTGCAAGGCAATTAGGGGATTCACTCTAGCACAAGGGCATTTCTCGGACTATCTTGGGTGCAACAATTAGGAGGAGATCTACCTTGATCTCTCATTGCCATTTTGCACTAGGACCGAAGGTTATTTCTATTGCTTAATCGTTTCATCATGTTATTCGTTTTATGACCATAATCACATGTAAATTTTGCGTTATAGTCCTAATTTTATAGGGTAGTATACGGATATTACCCCACACTCTCTACCATGCACAAAAGTGGGTTCGATGGATAAAGGGATCATTTGTATTTGAGTTTCATATGGGAGTTTGCTTTTGTTGTTGTTTTTTCCCCCAATTTCTTGTGGCATTTGACATTTTGAGAACATTTCTTTGCCATTTCTTTTGATGTTTGGCATTTCAACACTTGACAATTTCAACTTTTTCTTGCATTTTCTTTTGAACATTTTCAAAGTCACCCAATTTATAGTGAGGGTGCTTATATTTGAAGCATAGAAGTTTTCATTTTTGTTACTCCTCTTTTCTTTTGATGCAATTGCAAACTTTTTCTTTTCTTTTCATTTCTTGATCTCAAATTTGAACAATTTTTGTGCCCATTCCCTTTTTGATGACAAATGTGGTAGACTATGGATGATGGTTGCATGGTTTCAAGGGTCACTTTGGAATAAATGGTAGCCAAGGAGTTATCACACCACAAGATACTCTTGACTAGGCCTTAATCCATGGGTCAAAGGATACTAGCATGACACATCCTAGGGTATTTTACAAGTATTCTAATGAGCAAAGTCTCAAGAAGAAAAATTATCTACAAGGGACTTATATACACTTGTCAAGCTTCCCAAATAGATGTTTTCACAAAATTTTTCCTAAATGCAACTATATGCCATGATGCAACTACCATTTATATAACCTAATGCATATGCTTCTACCAACTAGTATGCCAAATAATCTAAATGCAATCCTATGATCACATTGTTTCATACCGCATCTGTGGACAAGGCCCTCGGGAACTGCGTCCGAGGGATCCACACCCGGCATAATCGACTCGAGGTTCTTTCGAATCGAATTAAGACAAATTAGAGTCGCCACCAAGTTTTTTGGGAACTTGGAACCGTTCCAGTCAACTTTACACCTTTCATCGAAAAGCATAAAGCCAATCGACTACGAGTGATTAAAGATAAAGACTTGTACCCTATATCACTCGATTTGAATGACTCTCGTAATCCAATGGTATTTAGACGGATCCACAAACCATAGATCTTGAGTAAGGGGTGAGGGTACGTGTTGGGAAGCCCATAAGGACACCCAACCCCGCCCGTCAATAACGGCCTCTACTAAGTCAAGTGTCGGATTTCAAACAAGGTCATAGCTACTGCGATGTATGATATGCAAACGTTGTTTTAACCCTATCATGTGACAACAATTTCTATGTCGTTTTAGATGCAACTAAACTAACTTTGTCAAAGTTGTAATTTAGCATGTGGGTTGATTAATCTAACAACATACAAACAAAGCAAACAAGGCTTAAGGGGGAATGGGGGAGCCGTTGGGATCTACCTATTACAAACCAGGCATTTCATGCCGACACAACAACAAATTAAAGATACAACTCGATCTAAATACAATTTCTACATATGGAATCATAAACGACAACACACACGGCCGTTTGGCCTTAAAAACCGTGCACATGAGGGGTGGCCCACGGCTCACATGACCCACGGCCTTGGGTCACTCCTCGTAATGCGTGCTCGCGCTTAATCTCATCGAATTAGACATAGGGTTACGCACCAAAGCATGCATTAGCATAAACCGGGCCATGTTGCTTTAGACAACACGCGGTTTACTACGCTCCTACAAGCATTGGGAACAACCGTCTAACCAAACAAGACCAAGGTTTTTAGAAAAGGTTTTGACTCAATAAAAGTAAAACAAACTTGAGAGATTACAACTCGATAAACAAACTGTAAATTACAAGCTACGAAACAACAAAGAACAAATGATAAACAAAGAAAGAGAAACGAAATAAGAAAGCCAAAACACACGGCCAAATCACGGCCCAAGACGAGGCCAACCTAGTTCCTAAGTTAGATTCATTGGTTAGATCGAATGATTGCGAAAAGGGATAGGAAACAAGTTAGAAAACGAGTTAAAAACGATGTTGATTGATGGTCGCATGAGGGTGCATTCTACACGGCCTAAAGGGTCTAAATAGGTCAAATTCGCTAATTAATTTAACTCATCGAGTGTCAATAAGAAGGTGCTAATCACGCACTCTTATACTAGCGAGAAATTAGGTGAAAGAGAGAGATGCATTCAATTATTTACAGAATCGTCGATTGATTTTATAACTTACGTCGAAGCCACCTATCGTGTCTAATTAGATTATTAAATTAAATTAATGTTATCTAAATACGTCATAGGTTAACAACCAGAGGTTAAACTAACATACAACGGGTCCTAGGGTATGTCGATTTGGCCGAAACAATAAGGAGGTCGAAAGCGACGAAAGTTAGACAACTTTTATTTATGCCCTACCTTGAACACGAGGATATGTAAATGAGACGGGGGTGTACGACCGACAGAAGGAGCGGTTTCTTTTCCCATCTCAAGTCAACGCGGGTGTTCATGGTGGTACTTTAACTCATACTTGGACTAACTAGTTTCATAGTTAAATTAAAACAAACGATAAACAAACGAAAAACAAACAAAAAAACAAACTAAAAAAAAGCATAAGAAAACGAAATAAAAAAAGGAGAGAAAAGGGGATTTGATGCACCCTCAACCTACATGTATCGTTGACACCGTCTTGGGTCGTAATCGATGGTAGATTTTATCTCGAGAGGCCGTCGTCGACGAAGAATAAAGCAAACACGCGTTTTGGAAAGTTTCTGGACAGCGATTTTAAAACAGTGATATCTCCCTCGTTTCACGACGAAAATTCGATTCGAAAGATGTTTTGGAAACTAGAAAGAGAGTAGAACAGGAATCTTAAAGCAACCCCTGCTCGTTTTGGGTTATTGGGCACGAAAAACGAGCACAAACAGAACTGGACAGACAAGAAGAAACCGCGAAAACAGAGTGTTATTTCACTCTGTTTTTCGAGGGATTTCGTGTACTCTCAAGGGCAATTTGGCTCGTAATTCTTTGTCTAATGTGTATATGGATGTTATGTGGTTAATTAGGAACAAGAAACTCGAATTTTTATGGAGGTTTGATGGAGGAACGAGTGAGTTTTCGAAGAGGACACACAAACAGTTTCAGTTTATGTGTCGGTTTTGTTTAGGGTTTTTGGAGGATGTTTAGGGTTTGTTTCTGAGGTTTAAAGCTTATGGGTGATGGTTGGATGTATGGAGAACTTAGAGCCATGAATGTATGGTGAAGGGGTGGTATTTATAAGGGTTTAAAATAGGTTAAAAGGGGGTAAGGAGCAATCGGGCTAGCTGGAAAATAGCTGCTGTCCAGCAGCTTTGGGAGGGGTTTCTAGGGTTCGTTTTGGAGGATTTCTTGGTGATTAAGCTAGGATAATATGGGTAGGATACTAGGGTATGGGTTAGGGTTAATGGGTACGGGTCTTGGTAGTGTTTGGAGCGGGTTTGGGCTCGCGAACTGAGCTGCAAAACAGGGCAGGGGTTCGGTTTTATGCGGGCTGCTTGTGGCCTGTTTGGGACGAGGATTTGGGCTGCTTGTGAGGGGGTTCGAACATGGGTTGATGGGTATTGGTCTAGGTGGGTTAGTGTACTCGAGATTCGTGCCAATTCGTAAAAGAAACGGGCTCAAAAATCGAGCTAAAATCGAGCTCAAAAACACATGGTTGAAACGAGTTTTCTTCGCTTTTAAAAACGATTTTTCAAATCAATTAACACATTGAAATAAATGATTTTTCAAACCAAATATATTCATAAAATGATTTTTCAAATCAATTATTTATTTTATTTTCAATAAAATAAACTTGGAAAAATAAAATTCAAATTAAATTAAATTGAAATCACTTTTAAAAAAAGCTTTAATTTAAATATCATTTAAATTAATAAAATGAACTCACTAAAAAACATTAATTTAAATATCATTTAAATTAATAAAATACTTCATCGACGACGCCCATTCTACCTCGTAAAACGAGCTCCAAATAATGACAGTGACAACTAAAGAATACATGTGTCCTATCATCATCGGGTGTTTGTCGGGTTCTCTATAAATTCCAATATCGACGGATACGGGTATCTCTGAGCCCCCACTTTGACCGAGGCTTGGACAAGGCGAAAGTCAAAGTATACCCCAGGTCCCTTTCGACCGGAGGATTCTTCGGGTCGTTTATAGTCCATTAGACTTGCGTATATAAGCTCTTGACCATAAGAAGAGATCATACCTGAAACTTCGTTGGGGTTGACTCTTGCTTCTGTTGCGTCGAAATATCATCGTTGGTCATCGACCCATAAATTGCATAAATGGTGGGTTGAGCCTTATCCTTAGGCGCCTACGTATCCGTTTCTGACGGAATCAAACCCGCGTCGTAGTTCGGCAGCTGCTGACACATGCCCAAAGTTCATCATCTGCTGACATTTGCCCAAAATTTATCATCTGCTGGCGTTTGTCCAAATGGGACGGGACTTTCCGAGGAGGTTGCCGCCGCTTTCATCATTTGCTTTCAGCTACGGAATTCTTCCATTTCTTACTCTTGTATTGAATTGAATTCTGAGTGGATGTCATCCCTTTCATCTTGATAATGGTCTCGAAGCCAACGCTTCGAGCCCCGATTTGCGATGGCTCTAAAGTCGAAGACTTTAGAGCCCCCAGTTGAAGCATATCCTGCTATATTTGAAACACAAAAACGTACTAGGAATAATCATCTCATAAGCACATTTGGATCATCGATCTTAAAATTGGATCATTTGAAAGATTGGGTCATCGACCCGAAAATTGAATTTGAAAATTTTGAATAATTGGGTCATCGACCCGAATTTTGAATTTGACATTACTTGGAATGTTCGGTCATCGACCCGAAATTTGAGTTTGAAAAGCGGGTCATCGACCGAAATTTGAACATGTTGAAAATTTTGAATAATTGGGCCATCGACCCAAATTTTGAATTTGAAATGAATCACTTGGATGTTGGGTCGTCGACCCGAAATTTGAATTTGAAACGAATCATTTGGATGTTGGGTCGTCGACCCAAAATTTGATTTTGAATTTTGAGATTTGAACCTTGACTTGGATCATCTATCCATAATTCGCAAAAAGTTTTTGGAATTTTGAAATTTTGAATTTTTTGAAATCGAACCTTGATGGGTGAGCATGAAATACGACTCAGACACTCCGTATGACCCGTAAACAACGTGGGCGTAGCCCGCTACCGTAAAACAAAAAAGGAAAATAAAACCGTAAGTGTGCACGGGTTTTAATTCGATTATTGACTTGTTGGGGGTAGAAATGTAAATTGGCCATTCTGACGCCAAAAGATGACAAACGGGAATCACAAGGTCGTCGGACTTGGGACGAAGATTTCGTATGGCATGGGCGTGCTCCCGAGGGCACACGGGAATCAAGATCACTTGGCATTGACAAGGTGGATTAAACTCACGGAGCAACAACGTTGGCTTCGCCCAGACACTAAACACAGACTGATTTTATGAAAGCACTTAGACATCACACATCTCTCTTGTTGGGAACATTCTGTCACTCTTCTCCTCGCCTCCTTTCTTTTCAGCGAGTTTTCATCATTTCTTGCCACCGCCTTCTTTCTTTTCAGCGGGCTTTTACTATTTTTCTTCCACGCCTTCTTTCTTTTCAGCGGGTTTTTCATATTTTCTGTTCCCAACACAAACCCACATCTATGTGACTCAGCATCTTTGCCTAAACCATTAGATAAAGCTCATTCTGAGACTCGGTACTATTCATCCGAACCTATATCCTCATCCTAGCCTACATCGAGTGCTAAGACCGACTCAAACAAAGGTGGCTTCATTTGGACTTGGTTAAGACCCGTAAGAAATTGACAAGATGACAACTTGGTTGATGAGTGGATTGAATCCCTTATTCTGAAGGACTGCCTACGCATTCGCGTGGAGCGAAATCAAATCCGACGTAGTTCGATCATGGTGCATAAACATGGCATTTTGATTGTGTGTACACACTCGAAGGTTTCACCTAAGGTATCATGTCATATCCCATTCTAGCCTGTAAAGTACCGTTAAATCCCGTGTTTGGGGTTAGGTGTAAAAGGCTTGGATCTTTTGGGATGTGGAGCTTGGTAATAACAAGTTGGAATGGTTAACCATCATTCTGAAGGTTTGTTTTGTGGTGCTAAGGCCAAGGGCTATGGCTGCTGATGTGGTTGGAATGGGTGTCTCGGATTTGATGAACCACGAGTGCAAATGGGTTGAAAAATGATGTGGGTTCAAATTTCCATGTCTGGACCCTAAAGGTTGGGTGTAACAACACAAGCGGAATAATTCTCAAAATTCCCGACTATCCCTTTGTAACTGTCTCAGGAAGGACTTAGAGGGTAAAAAGGTTACTACTTAAGCTTTTGGGCTTCGCCCATTGAACTTCAACTATGAGTACTTGACTTGACTTCTGGCTTCCGTAACTTCGACATTCAACCAAAAAGCATTCCGCAATAACTTCAACATCTTTTTTCTTTTTTCTTTTTCTTTCATCTTTTTTTCATTTTTTTTCTTTTGTTTTTTTTTTCATTTTTCCAATTTTCTCTTTTTCTCATTTTTCATTCTTTTTCATCTTTTTTCTCTCTTTGAAGATGATCTTCTATTCATTCTCTTAGTCAGAAATGGATACACCTTGAAAACTGGGCTTCGCCAACTAATTTGGGTAAGAACTAACAATTCCTTGTTAGAACGGGTTGATATCTTCTCTCTTCGAGATGGGATGATTTTGTTGGGGAAAAGGCTTGCCTTCCATCATCGATAGGGGAAACAAGGAGCTAGTCCGGGTTTGTGTACTCGAGATTCGTGCCAATTCGTAAAAGAAACGGGCTCAAAAATCGAGCTAAAATCGAGCTCAAAAACACATGGTTGAAACGAGTTTTCTTCGCTTTTAAAAACGATTTTTCAAATCAATTAACACATTGAAATAAATGATTTTTCAAACCAAATATATTCATAAAATGATTTTTCAAATCAATTATTTATTTTATTTTCAATAAAATAAACTTGGAAAAATAAAATTCAAATTAAATTAAATTGAAATCACTTTTAAAAAAAGCTTTAATTTAAATATCATTTAAATTAATAAAATGAACTCACTAAAAAACATTAATTTAAATATCATTTAAATTAATAAAATACTTCATCGACGACGCCCATTCTACCTCGTAAAACGAGCTCCAAATAATGACAGTGACAACTAAAGAATACATGTGTCCTATCATCATCGGGTGTTTGTCGGGTTCTCTATAAATTCCAATATCGACGGATACGGGTATCTACAGCATCAATCAAAATAAAGCCACATAGTCATTAACATAAAGAGGAAAAAGGAGATTGGAAAGATCATACCATGCGGTCTTCAATATCCTCATGTTTTGGATGTGGCGTGGTCGATCAATGTGAAAAAGGATAGACAAACACAATATATACAAACAAAATATATATAAGACTCCATTATAAAGGAAATGAACATGTTTTTGGGTTTTACAATTTTTCAATTTTTTATGGTTTTTATGCTTTATGGAATAAAAAGACATGTTTATGTATTTTTCAAAAATTTTCAATTTTTATCATTTTTGTTTGAAAAGTCTTGTTAGAATTTCCCATCCCCACACTAGTATGGGCATTGTCCTCAATGGCCAATACGATAGGAAATTATGCAAGCTATATGAGAATGCATGATTTCTACACTAAATGCAAACTATATGACTTATAAACAAGTGAATGCATTCTAAACTATACTATATGATGCATGAATTTGTTTGGTTGGAGAGCATAATTTGAATTAACTCCCAATGCTTATGCTTGAACATCTCCAAATCAAATGACACTATTGCTAATGTCAAAAATGGGAAAGTTCATGCACAAGAATGCTATGCATGAAACTAATTTTGTCATTTTGGATTTTACATGTGGTAACAAGAAAAGATACCTCAATGGGACCGAGGTGGGAGTCTCTAAGTGTTGTTAGGACTCAAACAAATGATCAAGATAGAAAATTAAAAACAAGAGAAATGAACAAAGCTAGAGGAGGTGTAGGAAACTCACAATGGATTGTGGCATCCTCCAAAAAGCTTGCTAATCCTCAATTGTCGTCCATGGCGACATCACTTCCATTGTCATCATCATCATCAAATTCCTCACTAGTATCATCATCATCTACCTCCATAGACCCGGAGGTGATATGTGCATTTTATATAGTCTTTTTAGCCTATTTTATGCACGTATTTCTATGCTTTTATTGTGGTTTTATGCTACGAAATGCCCCGAATATGCTACTTTGGTTTATTTTGTCTTAATTGCAGGGATGGATAAAAAAGTATTGGAATCAAGCCATTTACCGTCTGATTTGCATGCATTTGGAGGAAGAGTAAATTTGGAACGGGAATGTAGCTATTTTGAGATGCGCAAAGAAGAAAGATAGCTAGGCGAGCAAAGGAAGAACTTCAAATTGCTAGTGCCTACTTTGAAGAGCCATATCTCTAGTTCTACAACTGATATTCAGGTGATTCTAATTGGAGATGAAAGCTTGTCCTCTTAGCTTCCCAACGCCACTGGAATCACCCTGTTTGCCCAAGTAACGAATAAATGGCAGCCGTTTGAAGTTCAGTGCGCAAAGTAGGAAATTGTTGCTGGAAAGTACTCGATCGAGTACAATTTTACTCGATCGAGTCCTTTTTCTACTCGATTGAGTAGTTGCCTTTTCTGATTTACTCGATCGAGTAGATTTTCTACTCGATTGAGTGGTTTAAGCTCTAGTTTACTCGATCAAGTGGTTTTAAATCACTCGATCGAGTGGATTCTCTTACGGGCTGGGCTTTTTAGGTTTATTTCCGTCATTAGGTTGAATAATTCCTATTTTCTTATAAATAGGAGAGTAGGACGTCATTTGTATCTCTCTCTCTTCTCTTTCCCTCTCGGGACCTCTTATAATTCTATTACACTGTTACTTTATTTCTTCTCTTTTCCGGACTTATTTCTGTAACTTTTCTTCCCCTTACTCTCTTTACTCTCTTTAATTAATGTTTATTACTCTTTTCCTTGTTCTTGCCTATTTCATTATGTCTAGCTAATTCCCTTAATGTGTTAGGATTAGGGAAGCCGTGGTAGCAATATGTTAGGATTGACATGATTAGATTAGTTTAGTGATAAGAATTGTATTAAGCAATATAATTGTTATTAGGTTGAATGAATGCATGCAGGAGACCGATTTATTTAGTTACCCCCGACCTGGATCGAAAGATTGGAAGGGAAGGCTTGCTTAATTACAATAGGTGATACCTAATTAGGGCGAAAGCTAAGTTAGGGAGACCCTAGGGCGATTAGAGACCGAAAGGGTATAATTGTAGGTTTAAGGACCGAAAGGTGACGACCTCGCTCTTCTTATCAATAATTTAATTGACTCAGTTGACCCGATAGTGTAGCTGCCACGGTTGACCGACTCCTAGCATATTTCTCCCTTCTCTTACTGTTAATTTCTCTTATTCATCTCTCTTGCCTTAGTCTAATTAGTTTAGTTCAAAACAACCAAACCCCCCAGATTGTGACATTAGACAGATAGAATAGACAAGTAGATAGTAAACCGCCTCCCTGTGGAGATCGACCCTACTTACCGCTGACTTCTGTTAGTAGTAACTTAGGTATTTATTTTTGGTACTGAAACGACGGTATCAAATTTTGGCGCCGTTGCTGGGGAGGCATCTATTTATTTATTTGTTTAATTTTATCTGTTTTTAGCCTCAGGAGATTTTTCCCTTGAGGCCGTTCTAATCTTTTCTTTAGTGCTGTTTTGACAGGCCTTACAGGTTCTACCTAGACAGTTCTAGGTGAAAGATTGTCAAAGGGAAGGCTTGAGTACCTTTGACCCATCACCGATGTCCCATTATATGGAACAGCAGGTGATTCGCTGCGAGA
This sequence comes from Silene latifolia, assembly GCF_048544455.1. NCBI lineage: Eukaryota > Viridiplantae > Streptophyta > Magnoliopsida > Caryophyllales > Caryophyllaceae > Silene > Silene latifolia. Next base: position 58,458,197 of record NC_133536.1, read on the forward strand.
GATGTGGTTCTGCTGAGCACAATGCAGTCCTTTGCATGGCAGGAACTGACGAGCTCCTCGAGTTCAGGCTTTGGGGACGAGTTAGTCAAGCAGTTGTAGTTGCGCCGCCACATCCACCCTATCAATGGCCACCACAACAAGATCCTCCTGATATACAGAAAGAAGAGATTGCGGAGCTGAAATCTCTGTTGGAGACACTTGCATCTCAAGTGCAAGAATATGATAGACGCACTTTTTCGCGATTTGATAAGCTCGAGTCTGAAATTGCTCAGTTAGCAGCTGAGTCGGATAATTGGCAACCAGAAGAGGTATACCTTGCTGAGAGCGGTTTTTCCCATGAAGAAACCGTGTTGCCCAATGCTGAGGATGATTTTTATGACTCGGACGACGAGTTTCTATCATATTTCACTGCCTTACACGAAGATTTGATCTTGTACGGGGAAGAATCACTCGATCGAGTGACTTATATTAGTCGATCGAGTGAATTTCAGAAGAAAGTACTCGATCGAGTGATAATTCTACTCGATCGAGTGAAATGCGAGGAGAAAGAAAGTACTCGAGAGTAATAATTCCGCTCGATCGAGTGAGTTGGCAAAGTGAGAGCATTGACACGTCATTTGGGTTCGTTTTAGACGACAATTTTGATGATGATAATGGATACGGTGAGTCTCCCTTATTCAAAGCCGAGTTAGATGCACTTGAGGCTGAGATTTACGGGACGAATTTCACTGAGGGTGACGGAAGGACAGCTGAGTCGGTATTTGCTCCTAGCAAGGATGAGGTAATACATTCCTTTGTCAGTGATTCCGTCGTTGAGAGCGACCAACCTGAGGTAGTAAACGATAATTTTATTATTGTTTGTTTTAATAGTCTATTGCCTCGTTTGATTCGTGCTTCTTCTTTTAATGCTATACCCCCTCCCATGTGGACGCATAATTTAACGATTTTTCGCCGTCCTTATCATTTCAAGTTCGTTAATCTGAAACGGGACCTTATTTTATCGACAATTGCTCCCGCGCTCCTTTATTTGGTGGATAAATTTAGGAGCTCGCATAGGAAATTTGTTAGACTTAAACGGTTGTTTAATTTTATTTCCTATTTCTCTATTCCACTTTGGTGCTACTTTCATTTTTGTGTAGCACATGCGCAGATTTATGATCTAATGCTGCGCGCTTTGAGCTGTTTTGAATATGACCAATTTAGCGAAGCTTGAAGAAAAGAAGGTCGAGCTGGGACCTGACTGAAGCTAGCGCTACCCGGGAGGCAAACCGGAGAATTTTTTTTTTTTTTTTTAATTTTCTATTTCATTTCAGTTGTAATAAATGGTTTTCATACCATAGACTATTTTAGTATGCTTGTTTTGTTAGTTTGCGGGCTGTTTTTAATTGCGTTTTGCAGGAACACACTGAGGATCACTCGATCGAGTACTTTTTGTACTCGATCGAGCACTTTTGCTAATAAATCCTCTCGATCGAGCAGTTTTTCTACTCGATCGAGTACCTGCATAAAGAGAAACTACTCGATCGACCTAAAATCCTTTCGATCGAGCAGTTTTTGGATGCCCATTCATTCGTTTGACTTGGATTAGCTTCCTCTGACGGTTTTCCGGGCCTTTAGCAACCTCCCATGTTTATGGTCGGTTTGGGGAGGTCCTTTATTCGCGTTATCTTGTAAGTTTTCCGCATTTACTCTCTTTCTCCTTTAGTTTGCGTTTCCTTTCCATGTTTTGGTACAATGGGGGCATTGTACGGTTTGGTTTGGGGAGGTTATGCATCCATATCTGTGTCTGCATGTTGTTTTTATTTGCATTTCTGTTATCATATTTAATTTACCTTTGCATTGTTTTTTTTTAATTCAAAAAAAAATAAAATCTCATAAAAATTGAAAAATTTCAAATTCAAAAAAATTTCACGTTTATTTTAGCATATAGGTTGAGTCGGAACGGTCGATTTCCATGATGAAATTGCGCTATTATTTGTCTTTTTGCTTAAGCCTTGCATTGAACTATTATTCTTATTAGCATTGTCTTATTGCATATCTACGAGTTTATGTTAAATTTAGCTGAACAAATAGACTTGACCTAAAATTTTGGCAACCTACTTATAATTTCTAAGATTTAGAGCCGTATAAACTGGTGTCATTTATGACCAGTTTCATGTAGGATTGTGAGTAGTTACTCCTTGCATAACATGTTTCATTAATTTGCACCTATATGAAATTCAATTGCTTTTTGCCTGCATACATTCGGGTTAGTGGTTGGTGTCACATGCAGGGGGGTGCTTACAATTTCCCTTTCTTTCATTTTTACCCATAAACTCCACATTAGCCAAATTTGCCTGTTGACCCTTAACTACATCCAAATTTAGCCTGCCTTGTCAAGCTAGTTTAGATTGTTTTTGCGGTATATTTTTCATTATGCCAAACTTGGTTCATATCATATCGATTTGGAGTAGGTAGAAGAAGAGAAGGAGAATGAAAAAAAGAAATGAAAAAAAAAATTCGAAAAAATCAGGAAAAAGAAAGAAAAAAAAAGTAGAAACCGAAAAAAAAGGAATGAAAAAAAAAAGATTTCGAAAAAAAAAAGAAAAGAGATGTTGTTGTTAGTCGGTTTCACTCCTATGCTTTATTTATATTATTTGAGGAGTAAGTTCAGTTTGGTTTGGTGAGATTTTATGCCAATTGAAGGGCATGTGCTTAATTCAAAATTGAGTTGGAAATGGATATGTCTCATATGGTTCTGTTTAGGTACTAGCTTGGCCGCCTATACCTCCACATTCCCATAAATGTTTTGCCTTTTCTTACCCATTGCCTCACTTTACCATATTTTTGTAAGCCCTCGGCTGTGACAGGACCTTGTTTGGTTGGAATGTGTGTACGGTAGCTAGAATTGTCTATCATATTAGTTGCATGCATGTTTGTGTGGGTCTTAGTCTAGGTGAGCGGCTATTTTTCTTTCTATCTTACATATATATGTTCACCCTTTGCTTCATAAGAGAAGAGTGACCCGTGAGAGTCCATTATTAAAGGTCTTGCAAGGTCGACGGTTCAGCTACTTTTATAAACATCTTATAACTCGTTTGCATTTGACTGTTTAGCTATAAGTGTTAGATTTCTTGCATTAAATTGGCTTAAGTGGGCATTTGTAGCTAGCTCTGAGTTATCTTTTCCGTTCCATAGTTGCATTTAGTTTACTCGAGGACGAGTAAAGGTTTGGTTTGAGGAGATTAGATACGTGCATTTTATATAATCTTTTTAGCCTATTTTATGCACGTATTTCTATGCTTTTATCGTGGTTTTATGCTACGAAATGTCCCGAATATGCTACTTTGGTTTATTTTGTCTTAATTGTAGGGATGGATCAAAAAGTAGTGGAATCAAGCCATTTACCGTCTGATTTGCATGCATTTAGAGGAAGAGTAAATTTGGAACGGGAATGTAGCTATTTTGAGATGCGCAAAGAAGAAAGATAGCTAGGCGAGCAAAGGAAGAACTTCAAATTGCTAGTGCCTACTTTGAAGAGCCATATCCCTAGTTCTACAACTGATATTCAGGTGATTACAATGGGAGATGAAAGCTTGTCCTCTTAGCTTTTCAATGCCACCGGAATCGTCCTGTTTGCCCAAGTAACGAAGAAATGGCAGCCGTTTGAAGTTCAGTGCGCAAAGTAGGAAATTGTTGCTGGAAAGTACTCGATCGAGTACAATTTTACTCGATCGAGTCCTTTTTCTACTCGATCGAGTAGTTGCCTTTTCTGATTTACTCGATCGAGTAGATTTTCCACTCGATCGAGTGGTTTAAGCTCTAGTTTACTCGATCGAGTGGTTTTAAATCACTCGATCGAGTGGATTCTCTTACGGGCTGGGCTTTTTAGGTTTATTTCCGTCATTAGGTTGAATAATTCCTATTTTCTTATAAATAGGAGAGTAGGACGTCATTTGTATCTCTCTCTCTTCTCTTTCCCTCTCGGGATCTCTTATAATTCTAATACACTGTTACTTTATTTTTTCTCTTTTCCGGACTTACTTCTGTAACTTTTCTTCCCCTTACTCTCTTTACTCTCTTTAATTAATGTTTATTACTCTTTTCCTTGTTCTTGCCTATTTCATTATGTCTAGCTAATTCCCTTAATGTGTTAGGATTAGGGAAGCCGTGGTAGCAATATGTTAGGATTGACATGATTAGATTAGTTTAGTGATAAGAATTGTATTAAGCAATATAATTGTTATTAGGTTGAATGAATGCATGCAGGAGACCGATTTATTTAGTTACCCCCGACCTGGATCAAAAGATTGGAAGGGAAGGCTTGCTTAATTACAATAGGTGATACCTAATTAGGGCGAAAGCTAAGTTAGGGAGACCCTAGGGCGATTAGAGACCGAAAGGGTATAATCGTAGGTTTAAGGACCAAAAGGTGACGACCTCGCTCTTCTTATCAATAATTTAATCGACTCAGTTGACCCGATAGTGTAGCTGCCACGGTTGACCGACTCCTAGCATATTTCTCCCTTCTCTTACTGTTAATTTCTCTTATTCATCTCTCTTGCCTTAGTCTAATTAGTTTAGTTCAAAACAACCAAACCCCCCAGATTGTGACAATAGACAGATAGAATAGACAAGTAGATAGTAAACCGTCTCCCTGTGGAGATCGACCCTACTTACCGCTGACTTCTGTTAGTAGTAAATTAGGTATTTATTTTTGGTACTGAAACGACGGTATCAGGAGGCTTCACCCTCATCACTTGAACTTTGATCCTCTTCTTCCTTATTTTCCTCTTCTTCTTCAACTTCTTCAACTTCTTCACTCTCAACAACAATCTCCTCACCACCCATGCTAGCATCCCTAGGAGCATTAGGAAAGAACATTTCCCTATCCGCCAACTAGGCAAAGGACATGATGGGTCAAGAAGTCCTTGCCTAGCTAGGTGAAAGAGGGGCGGATATTGAGCTCTATATTCATTGACTCGGTCTTCATGGGCTTGCTTATGCATTTGTTGCATTAAAAGAGTCAAGTAATCGTTACCCACCTCAACATTATCGGGTCGGAATTCTTGGTAGGTGAACGGGTAGGGTGGAGTGACAATAGAGGAGGAGGGCTCAACAATGGCCTCCCTATGTTGTTGCATTATCAACTCGGCTTCCTCGGAGAGTGGAAGAAGATAGTTCAGGCTTCGGACATTGAGTCGGCAAATTTTGTTCGGTAGAATGAAGGACTTGGCATCTTTTGTAACCCACTCAAATTTGTTGTCAAGGTTGTCATTCTTGACCCAATGGAATTTGTGAACCATAGTGACTAGATCAATAAGGTGGCCTCCCTTAACCGGCTTGTAAGTCCCATCTTTGTTAAAATCCCGGTTGAAGTGCTTTGCCAACTGTGGACGTGGGCCACGTCTCGGTCTGTGGATTTGGGCCACCTACCGGTCCGTAGTCACGGGCCACCTGCAAGCCCAGGCCGATCTGTGGACATGCAGAGGTCTCTTTGAAAGCCACGCTCGGCGGCGTAAAAATGCTTTCGACCGGATCGCTTCAGATCGGTCGATTTCGTCTCGATAAAGGTCTCGAAACGATTAGAGATGTTCGGAGTCGACACCAAGCATTTGTGGGATGCTTGGAACCCGTTCGAATCCACTTTATACCTATGTGAACCAAGGCAAAAAGCGGTGTTTGACATAGGTACTAAAGATAAAGAGTCGTCCCCCTTCTAGCATTCTATGCCTAAAATGACTCTCGTACGCCCTGGATAAGGCCATCCACTATCCAAAGGTTCTGAGTAAGGGGTGAGGGTACGTATTGGGAAGCCCTTTAATCGGACACCCAATCCCGCCCGCGTTAGCGGCCTCTACTGATCGATCGTGGTTGTTTAAGTGCAAAAGTTGATAAGACGGTGTAAATGCATGAATGCACATCCAAAAGTGTTAACCTAACATGTGAGCTTTCTAAGTCGGTTTGTTAATCCAAATATCAAGCATAAGATGTCAAGTTGGATTTAGATTGATTTACATGTGAAAACGGAAATTAAACATCCATTTACCAAGTTCGGGTTATGATGCTTAACACGATCCGTTTATTGAAAAAGGGTGTCAAATGACAAAGTGTAAAAACATAAGCTTGTCAATCTGATCCGTCATGTATTCGGATTAACCGTAATCGGGATCGTCCTAGACAAGTGCTAAAAACGAGGCAGAACAGTGCCAGGCAGCCCCGTTAAGGCGCGAGCCTATTGGCGATAGAAGGGACTCTGCCCAGGTTTTGAAAGATGGAAACAGAGGGCCTCTTGAGGCGCGAGCCATGGGGCGAGCCAAGAGGTGCCTTCTGGTTGTTTAAAAGGTTATTTAAAACGGTTTTTTGTAATGAATGGTTTGCAAGTATGATTTGTATGACTCGGAATAATTACTATTATGTTAGTAATATTCGTTGTCGGACTTGCATGTTTGAAAAGCATAATAAAATGGTAAAAGGAAAATGTTTGATTTGAACTAATTATGTTAAGTTCAATTATTTGTAATTAGTCAAGTTTGTCATCGTACTCGGATTAAACCGACATGGTATAAAGAACCAAGGATGATTATGAATTATGACTAATATGTTTGCAAATGTAAACAAATGAGAAAAATGGTAAATAAAAGAAAAGGGTGTTAAAAAACCCATTAAAATGTAATTAACCAATAATATCATCGAGTCACGGAATAAACCGTCATGGTATAAAGAACCAAGGATGACTTTTGTAATGGTCAAAATATGTTTATCATAGAAATGAATAAAAACATTTGAAATGGTAAGAACCGTAAAAGGAAAGAAGTTAAAATTAAAGAAAGTGTTGAAGGAAAGACGAACTCAAACACGGATGAGTCTGACCCGAGACCCACAAGAGGCGCGAGCTCCCTTGCATTGCAAGGAGCTTCTGTCTCAGGCCAAAACTCAATTTTGGCTCGTCTAACCTATATTTGAATCGTGTTATGCATTGTTCATGCTTATAGACTCATAAAACAGTAAATACATGAAATAAAGGAGTTGTTTACACTCTCAAACTTACGTGTATTGATGTTTGCGAAGTAGACGACTTTAGAGAGGGTTTTCTCGTTGTGACTACTCGCGATCAAAGAAGTTTAAAAAGGGTGCCTTAAAAAAGGATTTGGTTTTCAAAATGAGTTGAAAATATGTTAATTAAAACATGTTGATTAATGTTGAGTTGGTCGAATGGGTCGGTCGAATGCACGGTGATGGTACCAAACAATATGTGTAAGGCTTGTGTTTACGATCGGTAGGTCGTAAACACGTGTCGATTATGTGACTTAGGAAGTCGAGTATAGAAGTTTAAGGGAGAAGGAGGGGGCAGACTTTCGCGTGAAGATTATGGTGTGTGATTGTGGGTATTTATAGAGAAATGTGGGATGGTAGGTCGGTTGATTTTGCTTGGAGGCTAAGGAGACACCCCATTGAGGCGCGAGCCACCCCGTGACTCAATGGGGTGTACTGTCCCTTTCATTTTGGACGTGGCCTATTCTCCATCCATTGTTGATATGTGGTATTCATATAAGATGTCGTGTAACAATATGGGCATCTAATAAGATGATTTTGGATGTTACTTGAGGTAGGTGTTTTGTGTGCTTGACTCGGGTTTGACCCGTGTGAGTCGGGATTTGAATTTCGAGTCGGTTGTTGGCTCGGTGTCAGTTTTGACTCTAATTAGGGTCATTTTAATGGAAATGACATGATGAAGACATTCATGGCATTATTTTTGACATTCGAGATTTGGGTTGACTCAGGTTGACTCGAGTTGCGGGTTTCTGAGTCGGTTTTGGGTCCGAAGGCGGTTTTAACTCTAAATAGAGTTATTTTAATGGAAATGACATGATAAAGACATTCATGGCATTATTTTTGACATTCGAGATTTGGGTTGACTCGGGTTGACTCAGGTTGACTCGAGTTGCGGGTTTCTGAGTCGGTTTTGGGTCCGAAGGCGGTTTTAACTCTAAATAGTGTTATTTTAATGCAAATGAAGTTAGAAAACTTTTGAAATCATTTTTTATATTCGAGTAGTGCATTAAACCGTCTCATGTATAGCCAATCCACGCACGCATATCAAAAACACGTTATAGTCTGATCATCATCGGGTGGTTTTTGGGAGGTGCAGATACTGGGTATCTACAGAGCCCCCACTTTGACTGAGACTTGGACAGGGTAAATGTCAAAGTATGATCTCCAGTTCAATCGAAGATTACAACCTGAAGACCATTGCGACGTCGAGGCGACTCAAAAAGGTTTGAGCCAAGGACCTGCCGTCGGGAAAGGCGACGTCGAGGCGACTCGAGGATTCGAGTCAAGGACCTGCCGTCGCGAATATTTTAGAGTCTGTCGACTTCCGATTCGGGTCGTTTAAAGTCCATTAGACTACGTATAAAGGCTCGCCAGCCATAAGAAGAAATCATACCTGAGGCATCTTCGCGATACGTCCTTCAATCATTTGCGCGCAAAGGCTCGCCAGCCGGTGTTGAAGGTGGTGCATTTTGAGGCTCGCCAGCCATAGGAAGGAGTCATACCTGAGGCATCTTCGGGATATGTCCTTGAGTCGTATCTCGTGTGCGTGCAAAGGCTCGCCAGCTGTGATAAGGAGTCGTACCCGAGGCATCTTTGGGATACGTCCTTGAGTTGTACCTTGTTTGCGGACAAAGGCTTGCCAGCTTGTGAAAAGGAGTCGTACCCGAGGCATCTTCGGGATACGTCCTTGAATTGTATCTTGTTTGCGGACAAAGGCTCGCCAGCCATGGTGGTCGAAAGATCGACTGTGGGAAATAGCATGTGTGACATCCATTTGAAAATCGGCAATCGCTGGGGAGTTAGAAACTCCTGAGAACTCGCCGGGGATATGAGTTGCTGCTCGTTGGGAGGTAGCGTGTGCCCTGTAATCGGCGGGGTTAAAGTTCTTGGACTTGATGGGTCGCCGTTTGTTGGGGAGAACCCAGTACTCAATTGGAATGAGTTTGTCTTCTCAAGATTATCTGCATGGTTAGTGACCACACAAATCCGCAGTCGCATAGACAAGCACGTTGAATGCAAGCATATGAGCACGTACGCACATAAGCATGTGAGCAATTAGTATAAAAGCAACTAGCATGTAAGCATATAAGCACGTAAGCACATAAGCATGTGAGCAGTTAGCAACTAGCACGTAATATCTCACGCGAGGGGAGATAAAAATTTTGAATGTTGTGAAGCTTAAAGGTGAGTCTTGTTACTCGTAGATCTGTGATTTGATTGATTGGAGACACGTGACCGTTGCGATATTGACTCGCACAGACGCATACCGACAGACTGACAAATGGGCAGTCGTGAAGGTGATGCCAACTCAGCATCGACACGACACGGGGGTGACTTTGACAGACTTTGCACATGTAAGTGCAACTCCTAGCCAATAAAGGGTGACAACGCGTATCAAATCCTGAGATAGAAGGTCCACTTGGCTGGGGAACATGAATTGATTATCTTCTCCAGACATCTTTTCCTCCGTTTTCTCGTTTTGAGATACCTTCTCGAGTTTTGATGATTCGGAAAGCGGAACCAAGATCTTGTCGTTGTCCGAACCGAGAACTAGGCTATGGGCGATTTTATTTTGGACTGTAGTTGAGACTCAAAAGATGTTTGAGGATAAAGGACGGGTGGCGTCTCGAAAGAGAAGCCCCCAGAGTGAGAAGGTGAGATTTTGACAAAAGGATGGATGGACGACGTCTTAAGGAAGAAGCCCCAGTAAAGAGGTATAAGATTAATTTTTGCAGCTGGGTGGGCTACTTTTGAGGATTGATGTTGATGGTTGAGATTGAAATGGGTGTGCGGTTGTGTCCTTGTTGGGGGACTGCCTACGTATTCGCGTGTTTGCGAAATCAAACCAGATCGTAGTTCTGAGTGTGTGCCTAAGCGAGATGTTAGGACCTTGAAGTGATTTTGAGGTGTATGATTGTGTCCTTGAGGGACTGCCTATGTATTCACGTGGTGTGAAATCAAACTAGATTGTAGTTCTGAATGTGTGCCTATATGAGATGTTAGGACCTTGAAGTGATTTTGAGGTGTATGGTTGTGTCCTTGAGGGACTGCCTACGTATTCACGTGGTGTGAAATCAAACCAGATCGTAGTTCTGAATGTGTGCCTAAGCGAGATGTTAGGACGTTGAAGTGTGGAGGTCACGACGGTAAAAGCCGTTTGGTGACTCGAGAAATTGATTTGAGATAATTCCCCTCGATCATGAATCGAAGAGGTCTAATTTGTAAAAATGTTCCTTATCATGTGAGCACACTAAAAAGTGAACCCTAAGGGTAGATTGGGTATGTCCCGTTCTCGGTAGCAAAGCATTTGAGGACTCCGTATCTGGTCAGGGTGAAAATGGCTTCGACATTATGGAATGTGGAGCTTGGTAATAATGGTTTGTTTGACAGATAAAAATATGGAGTTGAGCGTCACGACGGAAAATTCCGTTTGGTGACTCGAAGGTTGATTGGAGATAAATACCTCTTGATCATGAATCGAAGAGGTGTAATTTGTGAAAATGTTCCTTATCATTTGAGCACACTAAAAAGTGGACTCTAAGGGTAGATTAGGTATGTCCCGTTCTCGATAGCAAAGCATTCGAGGACTCCGTGGGGATTGTGGTGAAAAATGGCTTCAACATTAGGGAATGTGGAGCTTGGTAATAATGGGTTTGCTTAACAGATAAAAATCTGGACCAAGAATTTTGTGGTGTTTAGGCCGATGGGTAACGGCTTGTAGTGTGGTGCGGAATGGGGTCTCAGGCTGGATGTGGCCTGAGCACAAAATGGTTGGTAAATAACATGGGATCAGATTTCTATGTCTGGACCTTAAAGGTTAAGGTGTGATATTACGAGCTTGAGGGGAATCCTCAGAAGCCTAGATAGGTCTCCCTGTAACAGTCTCTAGAAGGACTTAGGGGTGAAGCAATGTTGGTTATGATCTTGAGGGAAATCCCCAGGATCCTAGATAGGTCTCCCTGCAACAGTTTGTAAAAGGACTTAGGGGTAAAGCAGTGTTGGGTTTGTTGTTTGTTAACGAGTCTTGAGCTCTTGTTTTAGCTCTTTGACATTAGGTTTTTGTATTTTTGTGTTTTGTACTTGTTGGTCCCGGAGTTTGGAGGGAAGAAATGTTGGTCGTGGGCTTTGGACTTTGTTGGTCCTGGACTTGGTGTTTTGGACTGACTTGTTTAGTGTTTTGGACTTCTCGATCCGTGATTTGGTGTGTTGGACTTCGTTGGTCCTGGGCTTTGGACTTGTTGGTCCTGGACTTTGTATGTTTGACTCATGGGTCTTGGGCTTTGGACTTGTTAGTCCTGGACTTTGTGTGGTTGACTCATGGGTCTTGGGCTTTGGACTTGTTGGTCCTAGACTGGGTGTTCTGGACTCACTTGTCCAGGATTTTGTGTGTTGGATGCTTTCTTTGGATTTTGGCCTTTTTGAGAAAAGGGTTTCAATCTTGTTTTGATTTGATTTTGGCATGGGTCTTGGCCTTGACGTTCGGTGAGTAGCTTTTGGCTTTGGTGTTTTTTGCTTTGAGCGAATTGATTTCGGCTTTGATTTTTTTGCTTTGGCCTTGACTTTGGCTTTGGGCGAATGGATATTGGCTTGAATGGTTTTTGGGCTTGGGCTTTCGCTTTGGCTTTGGCCTTGAGTGAATGGATATTGCCTTGGGCCTTTGATTTTGGCCTTTCGTTGTGGCTTTGGATGAATGGTTGTGGGCTTTAATGGCTTTTGGACTTGGGCTTTCGCTTTGGCTTTGGCCTTGAGTGAATGGATATTGCCTTGGGCCTTTGATATTGGCCTTTCGTTGTGGCTTTGGATGAATGGCTATTGGCCGAATGGCTTTTGACTTGGGCCTTTGATTTTGGCCTTTCGCTTTGGCTTTTGATTTATTGGTTCTTTGCTGTCCTTCGTTCGAGGCAGGTAAAGGTGCGGACGGGGATGTACCCGTTGGTAAGAGGTTGATATTTGGCGATGGGATGTTTTTGTGGGGAATGGGCTTGCCTTCCGTCATTGATCATGAACAAGGAGATGTTCCAGTTTGTTATCTAGGTTCGTCGTAGAATCCCTTTGATAGAAGCTCGTTCTAAATTAGGTGCTAATGAAAGGTTTCTATCGCCAGACATGGAATAGGTAAAGAAAATGGACACGGAGTTTGGAGTCCTCTGCTTACTCGGTACGGAACGTCACTCGAGTGTACTCACATTGAATTGGAACATATTGTTCGTTTTAAATCAATTCTCAAATAAATTCTCGTTGTCAACGGGAAGTGGTAAAGAGGAGAATATATGATAGTTGAAAATTGTGCTTTTATTTAGATAAATAAGATGTTAGCACAGACTCGATGAATACATGTGACTCATGGGGACAGCCCCCAGTTTGTCACTTAGGAATAAAAGGACAGACGCTAGGATAGATATGAGAAAGCCTAAGACTCGGACTCGGACTCAGACTTAATCGTAGATACGGACTCCTAATCATCATCTTCCTCCTCAAAGGTCTCCTCCGCAGCATCCAGTGGCATGAATGTTTGATCTTGAGCATTGACCCACTTGAGCACTTCACTCTCGTTGTTGGGGATTATATGAGGACAATAGTCGATGAGGCTTTTATCTCCTTGCAGAAAGAGATGTTCATTAGGGTTGTCTTCATCACTTGGTTGGCATAGGGATGAAGCTATCAGTTCCTGGTTGTCGATTATATCTTGAATAACATGTTTTAGTTTGAAGCATGTTTCAGTGTCATGACCATTTCCTCGATGATATTGGTAATAGGAATTGCCGTCCCAGAAACGGAATTTCTTGCATTCAGACGGGTCCGGGGTGGGCCCGATTGGTTGGAGCTTTCCTTCAGTCATGAGCTTTTGAAGAGCTGCGGCATAGGTTGTGTTGAGCCTAATGAATGTCCTTTGAGAACGTTCAACCTTGCTGTTTGACTTGAGACATTCAGGAGGATTGTCTTGACTGAGAGGTGCAATTATGATTTTGCCAGCCTCGATCATATCTTGAATGGCATGCTTGAGTTTGAAACAGGTTTCGGTGTCATGGCCCTTGCCTTGATGGTATTGGCAATAGGCATTACCATCCCAGAATCGGGCTCTTTTGTGTTCGGGCTTGTCCGGAGTCGGACCAATGGGTTGGAGCATTCCTTCCGAAGCAAGTATCTCCAGAGCAGTGCCCTATGTTATTCCCAGATATGTGAATACCCTTTGATGTTTTCCCACGGTTCCCACATTGGTGTTTTTTGGGATGTTTTTGTGAGTTTTGTTTTTGTTTTTGTCAATCCTGGGCGGAAGTAGGATTTGGTTGTTGTCAATGGGAAGTTTTGGGAATGTTGCTTTGTATTTTGAAGGGGATTTTGGTGAGGTAATTTCATGTTCTTTGTTGGTAGGTTCGTGGATGTGGGAACCATCGGATGACTCCTCATTTTCAACAGCTGTTGGTTGGTGAACCAAGGGTTGGTTTCCTTGATGGTCAGGTTCATTTTCAGTACTACCAAACCTCTTCTTCAAATTAGCCACCCGAGTGTTCAAATCATCGATAGCCACTTGCAGCTTGGAGAATATGTTGTTGATGGAGACGGAGAGCATCATTATACCGCTTTGTATGCCATCCTCATCAATAGCATGAATTTTCTCATCGTCAGGAAAGATGAGATGAGAGCAGTCTAAGGAAGATTCCTGACTGTGTCCAATAAGGTTTTCTGGAGGGTTGATTTTGTTGTTTGTTGAGGGCGGTTGTGGTAATTCGCCATTTTCAATCATATCAAGGATGGCACATTTTAGGGGGAGACACATTTCAGTATCGTGTCCGCGACCTTGATGATATTGATAAAACAGTTTTCCGTCCCACCTACGTCCTCACTTGCTTGGTAATGGGTCCGGAGTTGGACCAATTGGTTTGAGCTTTCCTTGGGAGGTTAGCCTTTCCAAGGCTGTGGCATAAGGCATACCCAGATTAGGGAAGGACCTATGAGGTCGTCTTGTTTTGGTTTTGTCAATGGCAAGTAGCCGGCTTTCAAGGAGCTTAACCCTTTGCTCAATATCAGAAGAGAGAAAATTCTCAGTTGCCATTTTGTCCTAAACCCGGGAGAGACGAGTGCTTAAATTTTCCACGGTAGCTAGGAGTCGAAGGACCATGTTGTTGGTTTCAGCAGGAGTTATGGCTTATGAAGGTTGGTCAGCTTTTTGAGTTTCTGGTTGGCGATTGATGGCACCCAAGGGATTCCTATTTGACATAACGATAGGCGTTATAAATCGTCTTGGCAAGGGATTGCACAAACAAAGGCAAGTACGACACATATGCACAAAAGGCAGTTTTGCTGTGAAGACGCGACGGTGTGACTAGGTTATGAGTTCATTAAAGATCATGAATGACCTCTTGTGTTTGAACTCTTGGTGCATGACTTTGAGTTTTGACTCGAGTGTCGACTTTGGCATAGTGATGCCTAGACAGACGACTTCTGATTCAGTTTGGATGTGTGTCGATGGAGTGACGCCGTTGGATGAGACATGTACACAAACTTGACCTTTGACCCGTAATGTAGGGGAAAAGCGGGTTTAAAACCCGACAGGTTTTGACTCTGCCAACGCCATTGGAGATGTCTCGACAATCAGGCGACACGACCTAGACCAGAAAGTAGGTACTAACTTCGGCAGAGACTCGATGTTATCTAGACGACTTGACTTGAAATCGACGAGACTCTAATCGACTTGAGGCTGAATCGGAATGGTGGACTGAAATTTCGAAAATTGAAATTTTCAAAAAAGATTCATTTGTTGTTTTATGGACGGCTTCCGAAGAGCAAGGATCTTCAAAAGTCGGTCAGTTGAAGAGTTGTCTTAAGTTTGTTTTCAAAAGACAGTTTGAGTTGAAATTGCGGCGGCTCTGAAAACAAAGTGTTGTTTCCAAAGACGGTTTTTTAAATTCCGAATCACGGATTAGAAAATCGAGAATCGAATAATTTGGAATCGTCATCACAATGGCCATGAAAACGGTTAAGTTTGTTTTCAAAGGATTTAAAATTGGGTTGAAAATTTGAAAACGGTTAGATTTATTTTCAAACAATTTGGAATCGGATTGAAATTTGAAAACGGTTAAATTTGTTTTCAAAGTTTTGATTTTGAATTTAAAATTAGAAAACGGCTAGATTTGTTTTCAAACATTTGAAATTCGATTTGAAATTTGAAAACAATTAGATTTGTTTTCAAATATTTGAGTTTGAACTGAAATTTGAAAACGGTTAAATTTGTTTTCAATATTTGATTTTGAAATGAAATTTGAAAACGGTTAGATTTGTTTTCAAATGATTCGAAATCGGATTCGAAATTTGAAAATGGTTAAATTTTTTTCCAAATGGTTTGAAGTTGGATTTAAAATTTGAAAACGGTTAGATTTGTTTTCAAAGATTTGATTTTGAATTTGAAATTTGAAAATGGTTAAATTCATTTTCAAAGATTTGATTTTGAATTTAAAATTTGAAAATGGTTAAATTCATCTTCAAAGATTTGATTTTGAATTTGAAATTTGAAAACGGTTAAATTTATTTTCAAAGATTTTGAATTTTGATTTGAAATTTGAAAACGGTTAAATTCGTTTTCAAATGATTTGATTTTGAAATGAAATTTGAAAACGGTTAAATTCGTTTTCAAATTATTTGAGTTTTGATTTGAAATCTGAAAACGGTTAAATTCGTTTTCAAATGATTTGAAGTTGGATTTGAAATTTGAAAACGGTCAGATTTGTTTTCAAAGATTTGAGTTTGAATTGAAAGTTTGAAAGCGGTTAAATTTGTTTCCAAATGGTTTGGAGTTTGATTTGAAATTATGAGGATTGAATTCGTCATTACGACGGGTTAGAAAACCGTTTTAACCTTTGAAAGACGGTATGCAAATCGAAAAGTGTGAGAATTGAAATCGTCATTACGACAGCTTAGAAAAGCCAAATTTGTTTTCGAAAACGAGATTTGAAATTTGGAAAGTTGCACGGGTTGAAATCGTTATTTCGACGGTTTGAAAATGTTTTTGTTTAAAAATTGATTTCGAATTTTGAAAATTCGAGGGTAGAATTCGTCATTACGACGGCGTAAAGGGGCGCTTTGAGAATGCAACGGTCGGCAAGAGACCGAGTTTTGAAACGGCCATTATGACGACGTAAAAGGATATTTTGAAATGGTTTGTAAAAACCGAGTTTGAAATCGTTATTACAACAGCATGAAAAGGTGCATTTGAGATTGGTTATAAAAACCGGGTTTTGAAATAGCCATTATAACCGCATAAAAAGGTGTGTTGAAATGGTTATAAAAAACCGGGTTTTGAAAATCGTCATTACGACGGCCTAGAAAGGCGTGTTAAAATGGTTATAAAAACCGGATTTGAAAATCGTTATTACGACGGCCTAAAAAGGCGTGCAACGGTCGGTGAAAGACTGAGTTTTGAAACAGCCATTATAACGGCGCAAAAAGGTGTTTTGAATGGTTGTAAAAATCGGGTTTGAAAATCGTCATTATGACGGCCTAAGAAGGCGTGCAACGGTCGGTGAAAGACCGAAGTTTGAAACAGCCATTATAACGGCGCAAAAAGGTGTTTTGAATGGTTGTAAAAACTGGGTTTGAAAATCGTCATTATGACGGCCTAAGAAGGCGTGCAACGGTCGGTGAAAGACCGAGGTTTGAAACAGCCATTATAACGGCGCAAAAAGGTGTTTTGAATGGTTGTAAAAAACCGGGTTTGAAAATCGTCATTCTGACGGCCTAAGAAGGCGTGCAACGGTCGGCGAATGACCGATGTTTGAAACGGCCATTATAACGGCGCAAAAAGGTGATTTTGAAAGTTTTGAAGATGACACGGAAGGACTTATGATCAAGTAGCACATAAGCACTCACAGTTTCATTATATTATGCATAATGCTGACACGGGTTTTGGCTTAAAAGGGTGGGTTACACACCAAGCAATCAAACCCCAATTTGCGAGAGGGTTACCAGTCCAAACAAAATGTGTAAGGAGGGTGCCCTAGCCTCGTGCTCGAAAGTGATGAAAGCTCTTTGACGAAACAGAAATGTGTAACGTCAATGGTATGCTTGACTCAATCGGGATTCGAAACGCGGGGATGAGAAAACTCACGCCGACGAGACGAGCCAATTGGTCGAAAAGGGTTAGGTTGTGGGCCCAGACAAGGAACCCGACTTATGACCGTAATATCAACTAATGCACTTTAACCACGACCTCGTTCGAGTTTCACCTCTAAGGATAAAAAAGACATAAGTGTCCTAGTTATCCCCAGCGGAGTCGCCAATCTGTGGACGTGGGCCACGTCTCGGTCTATGGATTTGGGCCACCTACCGGTCCGTATTCACGGGCCACCTGCAAGCCCAGGCTGATCTGTGGACATGCAGAGGTCTCTTTGAAAGCCACGCTCGGCGGCGTAAAAATGCTTTCGACCGGATCGCTTCAGATCGGTCGGTTTCGTCTCGGTAAAGGTCTCGAAACGATTAGAGATGTTCGGAGTCGCCACCAAGCATTTGTGGGATGCTTGGAACCCGTTCGAATCCACTTTATAACTAGGTCAACCAAGGCAAAAAGCGGTGTTTGACATAGGTACTAAAGATAAGGAGTCGTCCCCCTTCTAGCATTCTATGCCTAAAATGACTCTCGTACGCCTTGGATAAGGCCATCCACTATCCAAAGGTTCTGAGTAAGGGGTGAGGGTATGTATTGGGAAGCCCTTTAATTGGACACCCAATCCCGCCCGCGTTAGCGGCCTCTACTGATCGATCGTGGTTGTTTAAGTGCAAAAGTTGATAAGACGGTGTAAATGCATGAATGCACATCCAAAAGTGTTAACCTAACATGTGAGCTTTCTAAGTCGGTTTGTTAATCCAAATATCAAACATAAGATGTCAAGTTGGATTTAGATTGATTTACATGTGAAAACGGAAATTAAACATCCATTTACCAAGTTCGGGTTATGATGCCTAACACGATCCGTTTATTGAAAAAGGGTGTCAAATGACAAAGTGTAAAAACATAAGCTTGTCAATCTGATCCGTTATGTATTCGGATTAACCGTAATCGGGATCGTCCTAGACAAGTGCTAAAAACGAGGCAGAACAGTGCCAGGCAGCCCCGTTAAGGCGCGAGCCTATTGGCGATAGAAGGGACTCTGCCCAGGTTTTGAAAGATGGAAACAGAGGGCCTCTTGAGGCGCGAGCCATGGGGCGAGCCAAGAGGAGCCTTCTGGTTGTTTAAAAGGTTGTTTAAAACGGTTTTTTGTAATGAATGGTTTGCAAGTATGATTTGTATGACTCGGAATAATTACTATTATGTTAGTAATATTCATTGTCGGACTTGCATGTTTGAAAAGCATAATAAAATGGTAAAAGAAAAATGTTTGATTTGAACTAATTATGTTAAGTTCAATTATTTGTAATTAGTCAAGTTTGTCATCGTACTCGGATTAAACCGACATGGTATAAAGAACCAAGGATGATTATGAATTATGACTAATATGTTTGCAAATGTAAACAAATGAGAAAAATGGTAAATAAAAGAAAAGGGTGTTAAAATACTCATTAAAATGTAATTAACCAATAATATCATCGAGTCACGGAATAAACCGTCATGGTATAAAGAACCAAAGATGACTTTTGTAATGGGCAAAATATGTTTATCATAGAAATGAATAAAAATATTTGAAATGGTAAGAACCGTAAAAGGAAAGAAGTAAAAATAAAAGAAAGTGTTGAAGGAAAGACGAACTCAAACACGGATGAGTCTGACCCGAGACCCACAAGAGGCGCGAGCTCCCTTGCATTGCAAGGAGCTTCTGTCTCAGGCCAAAACTCAGTTTTGGCTCGTCTAACCTATATTTGAATCGTGTTATGCATTGTTCGTGCTTATAGACTCATAAAACAGTAAATACATGAAATAAAGGAGTTGTGTACACCCTCAAACTTACGTGTATTGATGTTTGCGAAGTAGACGACTTTAGAGATGGTTTTCTCGTTGTGACTACTCGCGATCAAAGAAGTTTAAAAAGAGTGCCTTAAAAAAGGATTTGGTTTTGAAAATGAGTTGAAAATATGTTAATTAAAATATGTTGATTAATGTTGAGTTGGTCGAATGGGTCGGTCGAATGCACGGCGACGGTACCAAACAATATGTGTAAGGCTTGTGTTTACGATCGGTAGGTCGTAAACACGTGTCGATTTTGTGACTTAGGAAGTCGAGTATAGAAGTTTAAGGGAGAAGGAGGGAGCGGACTCTCGCGTGAAGATTATGGTGTGTTATGGTGGGTATTTATAGAGAAATGTGGGATGGTAGGTCGGTTGATTTTGCTTGGAGGCTAAGGAGACACCCCATTGAGGCGCGAGCCACCCCGTGACTCAATGGGTGTACTATCCCTTTCATTTTGGACGTGGCCTATTCTCCATCCATTGTTGATATGTGGTATTCATATAAGATGTCGTGTAACAATATGGGCATCTAATAAGATAATTTTGGGTGTTACTTGAGGTAGGTGTTTTGTGTGCTTGACTCGAGTTTGACCCGTGTGAGTCGGGATTTGAATTTCGAGTCGGTTTTTGGCTCGGTGTTAGTTTTGACTCTATTTAGGGTCATTTTAATGGAAATGACATGATGAAGACATTCATGGCATTATTTTGACATTCGAGATTTGGGTTGACTCAGGTTGACTCGAGTTGCGGGTTTCTGAGTCGGTTTTGGGTCCGAAGGCGGTTTTAACTCTAAATAGAGTTATTTTAATGGAAATGACATGATAAAGACATTCATGGCATTATTTTTGACATTCGAGATTTGGGTTGACTCTGGTTGACTCAGGTTGACTCGAGTTGCGGGTTTCTGAGTCGGTTTTGGGTCCGAAGGCGGTTTTAACTCGAAATAGTGTTATTTTAATGCAAATGAAGTTAGAAAACTTTTGAAATCATTTCTCATATTCGAGTAGTGCATTAAACCATCTCATGTATAGCCAATCCACACACGCATATCAAAAACACGTTATAGTCCGATCATCATCGGGTGGTTTTTGGGAGGTGCAGATACTGGGTATCTACACCAACCATGTTACCAATCCCCCATTTACTATAAAGGACGCACCTTCTTTGCCATGGTTGATCGTAAGCAATAAGAGTATTTCTCACAACCTTGTGCCACACCCTTATGCCCGGATGGTGAACATAATGGGCACGACACTCATGGTATGATTCGAATTTTCTTCCGGTGATAGCTTTCCACAAAGGGGCGAGATCATATTTTGAAGGTTTCTTCACATAAGTCGAGTCATTATCAAGACCGAACACCTTGCCAAACTCATTAAAGGACATCTTTCTATTAACATTCTTAAGGCAGAATTCAATATTCCTTCGAGTCTCCACCTTTGTGACTTTCAATGAACTTGGAAATTCTAACGTGGGGGAGGGGTAAGTCAATTCGTGCATATAAAATAATGTAAGCAACCCCACAGACTCAAATAAGTTCTTGGTTCTTTCAAGGACACCCAATTTGGTCAAAGCATCTTGGCAAATAAACTTGGTGGGCAAAATCGATTTTTAGCAAGAGACATAAAATTTTTCCTATGAGAATCGAATGTGAAAGTTACCTCCGGATATTCATGTAATTGCTCAATAACCGGGATAGGAGTAGTAGCTTCTACCTTAGGAAGAGGAGTTTCTTGAATTTCCACTCTTGCTTGTTGAACCACCAAAGCTTTGGAAGCTTGAAGAGCTTGTTGCCTCTTTGAAAGATTTGATTTTGTAGGTGCCTTGTTTCCACCTTTCGTCCTAGCCATTGTTCTTCTCCTTGTATGTATCAACAATCAATGATTTACTTGAATTATTCTAGTATCCTCAAGCTTTAATGAATCCCAAATCGATTTAGGATTTTCGAAATTTGCTTATAACCCCTAGAAAATGGATTCAATTTTTGAGGATTTGGATGTTTGAATGACTTTTTGTTGATAAAGGAGTGATTTGATTGAGTTTTAAGGGAGTTTGGGTTTGATTTTGGTGAATTTGGTCAAGGAAATTGAGTTTTATGGATGGAGGGATTGAGGGTTTTGAGGGTTTTGATGGTGTGTTTGTGTTTGAATAGAATGAAATAAAATGAAAAAAGGGGTTTAAAAACCCATGTTTTTGAATTTCAGCAGGGGGAGACGAGCGTCTTCAACACGAGACGCTCGGATTGCAGCTCAGCCAGCCTTAGAAAATGAAACCCGTGTTGAGACGAGCGTCCTCAGGAGGAGACGAGTGGATTCTGTCTTGAGACAAGCGGATTGTTCTGGGGACGCTCGGATTCATAGTCAGAGTGAAATCCTAAATTTTGATGTAACCAGGACGAGCGGATTCTCACTGAGACGAGCGTCTTTGGACTGAGATGAGCGGATTCTTGAGGAGACGCTCGGATTGTAGTTCAGTACCAATTTTTTTCTTTTCAGCTCTATCAGGACAAACATCGCTCTGTCAGGACGCTCGGATTTTCATCTAAGACGA
This sequence comes from Silene latifolia, assembly GCF_048544455.1. Taxonomy (NCBI): domain Eukaryota; kingdom Viridiplantae; phylum Streptophyta; class Magnoliopsida; order Caryophyllales; family Caryophyllaceae; genus Silene; species Silene latifolia. Next base: position 58,479,716 of record NC_133536.1, read on the forward strand.
GCTGGTTCTTCTTGAGATGCTCGGATCATCCCTGTACCTTACGGGTTCAGTTCCACCCGTGGGTATTTTCATAACCCAAGTCATTTCCTCTTCATTACTTTGGTCTTCATTGTGGGGGCACTACGAAGGCTTGGATAGCCTAGGCAATTTCTATCCCCACACTAATCAAAACACCACACATCAAGAAATATATAAGTCCCTCCCTCACTTTCTCTCAAAATGGTAATCTTGATCAAAGCATAAAAATATAAATCCAAAATTGACAAAAATGCAATACAATAGGTAAAGTGCAAGTTAAAGGGGTTAGAGTATTTACAAATGGTGGTTTAGGAAGGACTCCACCAAACTCTCATTCATGGGCTCCACCTGTTATTGCAAAGTGTAAAGCTGTTGGCGCGCGCCTTGTTGCTTGATTTCTTAGCATAAGGATCACAATCACATACACATAAAAATTATGGCATAGCATATAAGTAGAGGGGGCGCGCATGAGATGTCAAGGGGGCATAGCCAAGGTGTTGTTGATGTTGCTCAACACCTTGAAGAAGTAGTCGAAGGCTTGTTCATTGTCATTATAAAGATCTTCAATAGACCTTTGCACATTGTGTTCTTCATGGTGGTGACTTGAGTTGAAATGGTCACCAAAGCCTTGGTCTAAGGTCATAGCATTACCAATATAAGGATTGACTAACCCTTCAAGTTCATCATCCCATAGACCGCATACTTCACTAGCTTCCTCCCCGATAATGCTATGAGTTGATGAGAACAACTCTTCTTTCTTCTTGTCATGGCCAATGAGGCCTTCTTCATTACTTGTCAGGACTAGTGGTGAGCTATTCAAGCTCTCATTATTGCAAATTCCTTACTCTTTGGACGGAGCATCTTGAAGGTCATCCTTTTTCTTCTTTCATACGGGTGGTGATTCTTTACCCATAGTTTGATCTTTGCATTGAGGTGCCAACTTCTTCCTATCTCTTTCTCGGCTATAATGATCGATCATGAAACATGGCTCATGTAAGTGGGGAGCTCTCATTGTCTTGTCGAGGTTAAAGGAGATTGTTTCATCTCCCACTTCAAGTGTGAGTTCTCCATGTTTCACATCAATCACCGCTCCCATGGTATGTAAGAATGGTCTTCCTAAAATGATAGGAATGTTGGAGTCTTCCTCCATGTCAACAATAACAAAGTCCACCGGGATGAAGAACTTGCCAATTCTTACAGGCACATCCTCCGATACCCTTAAAGGTGTCTTCGTTGATCGATCCGCCATTTGAAGTATGATATTAGTGCACTTGAGTTCTCCCATTCCTAGCCTTTTGCACACCGAGTATGGCATGACAATCACACTTTCCCCAAGGTCACATAAAGCTTTGTTGATTGTAGTGTCGCCAATGGTGCATGGAATAGAGAAACTTCCCGGATCCTTGAGTTTTGGAGGTGAACTTTCTTATAGGATGGCACTACTCACCTTAGTGAACGCAATAGTCTCTAGCTTCCAGATGGATTTCTTCTTTGTAAGAATATCTTTCATGTATTTCGCATAGGCCGGAACATGATTGATTAATTCCGTGAATGGAATTGAGACTTCCAAGTTCTTCACAATCTCCATGAACTTTCCAAGTTGTTCATCAAACTTAGGCTTAGCTTGACGACTTGGAAATGGAAGTCTAATCACGATAGGCTCTTTGTCCTTAGCCTTCTCTTCATTCTTCTTTTTTGAAACTTCTTGAATGGCAGTGGGTTCTTTTTCTTTCTTAGAATTTTAAACAACTCTTGCCTTGTCACTAGCATTCACAACATCTTCATCAATGGGCCTCTTCGGCCCTTCATACCTTATACCACTCCTCAAATGGATGGCACTCACCGACTCATGCCTTGGGGGATTACTGTGAGGTGGTAATTGCCTCTTTTGTCTTTGAGAGCTAGAAGATGCTAATTGAGATATTTGTGTCTCCAACATCTTTGTGTGAGCTAGTATGTTGTTGATGGTGATATCTTTTGCTTGGCTATCCTTTTGCATTTGAGTGAAAAATTCTTGTTGATTCTTTTGCATTTGGAGGACCGCTTTTTGAACATCAAAGCCTTGGTCATTGGATTGATTGTAAGAGGGTTGATTTTGATAACCTTGACTTTGGTTGTAAAAGGGTCTCTGAGCTTGGTTTCTCATTGGGGGTGGGGTGTATTGATACATGCATTTTATATAGCCGTTTTAACCTTATTTTGCACGTATTTCTATGCATTTTTATACTGTTTTGTATTGCAATATGCCCTGAATTGGCTACTTTGGTTTGTTTCGTCTGTTTTGTAGAAATGAACCTGAAAGTGGTAAAACCGTACTCTTTTCGTCCTGTCTTGCATGCATTTTGAGGAGACGGGAATGTTAGAGCGAGATTATGCCTTGAAGTGCGTGAAAGGGTGGTCAACGGAGCAGTCAAAGACGATTCTGAAGCTGACTTGGAGGAAGAACACTCGATCGAAGGGTCTTTTGATTCGATCGAGTGCTTTGGAGTGTTGAAGAGGTCGATCGAGTGATTTACTGTGCTCGATCGAAATGCTATTTATGGGGTTTCCTCGATCGAGTGGAAATATTGCTCGATCGAGAGGATTATCTCTTGAAGTCCTCGATCGAGTGGTTTTATACTGCTCGATCGAGAGGTTTTGATATTACACGGGCTTAATTAACCCGTGTTGGACGTATTTCGTGATGAACTTTGTTTTTCTATTTAAGCTTTCATAATTAGGTTATTAATTACGTTTTACTCATCTTTAGAACGCCACTTTACTCTCTTAATCTCTCTAATACTTTCTTCACTGTAACTTTGCTCTTCAATCTCTTGCTTGGATTTTGGTTTGTTCTTTACGCCGGATCGCTTGTGATTGTAATATCTCTTCCTTTATTAATCTTAATCTTGTTATTTATTGCTTTAATTCCTTGTTTCTCTCCTGAATAATTTCTACCCTAATTTCGTTTATGCATTATTATTGTTATTTCATCATGTCTTTAATTAGTTTATTCATCATTATTATTATTGACAACATTAGTAATATGAGTAGCTAAATTCTTTCATGTTGGGATTAGGGAATCCATGGTAGGATTGTGACGATGTAGCGAATAGGCTAGATGATTTATTTGTGAGAATCTGTACCCATGGCAATTTAATTATAATACCGACTTAGTTGAGTGCACGCTTCTAAGTTACTTTTAATCTGGTTAAATTTACTCCTGAATCGGAAGATTGGATTAAATAGACCTGCTATGAACAGTAGACTACCTTGACGAGGACGGAAGTTAAGTTAGTGAAAATCTAGGATAGAAAGTGGACCGGAAGGACCTTCCTGTATCCGTCTCACAGTAGATTATCTAGGCTATTTGTAGTTGAGTCGCTAGACTACCATGGTGAACCGAAATCCTGACATGTTCTTTCTCATTTGATCACCTTTATTATAATTTTTGCCTTTTATTGCTCTCTCTTTACTGCTCTTTACTTTAATCTTTTATTAGTTTAGAAATCAAAATTCAACCCCCCCCCCCCCCCCATTTTGTGACTTAAATAGACGGACCTTAACAGATATCTTGCCTCCCTGTGGAGATCGACCCGACTTCCCTAGCTATATTAGTTAGTGACAGTTGGTAATTTTTGGTAGGTACACGACTAGCCTGTCGTGTATGTTGGTTAAGGGTTTTGAACATTTTGACTTTTGTATGAAATATTGGGGTGGAATTTGGTATTATAATTGTAATAGTTGGAATGAGGGGTGCCACTCTTGTATGCTTGGAAAGCATTTACTTGTTCACTTGTTCCCCTACATTCACTTTGGTCATGTCCCAAAGTTCCACAACTTTCACATACTCACTTGGAATTGATGATGATGCCACCATAGCATTAACATGTTGCTTGGGTGATTTGGAGGCCTCTTCAAGTTTAGCCATGGCCTTGTCAAACTTCAAATTAATGGTGTCAATGTGAGCAATTAGTTGAGCACCCAATTGAGTAATGGAATCCACCTCATGCTTTCCTCCTCTAGTAGCCTTCCAAGGTCTACTATATTGCGAGTTATGGACCGCCGTTTCTTCATTTTTGTTCCATGTTTGATTGTCATCAACTTCGGTGAACATACCATTGGATCCCTTATTGAGAATGTTTCGGGAGTCTTCATATAGACCATTCCAAAATTGTTGTACAAGGAACCACTCGCTAAGTCCATGGTGTGGACAAGAACTACAAGTGTCCTGGAATCTCTCCCATGCTTCGTACAAATATTCCTCATCCCTTTGTTTGAACCCGGTGATTTGGGCTCTCAACATGTTAGTTTTTTCCGGAGGATAGAATTTATTGTAGAAAGCAAGTGCCAATTTCTTCCAAGAATCAATCCCAAGAGTAGCCTTGTATAGGCTTTTCAACCATTGTTTCGCGGTACCAATCAAAGAAAAAGGAAATAAGACCCATCGAATTTGGTCTTGAGTAACTCCGGTTTGAGAAATCGCATCACAATAGTCACAAAAAGTCTCCATATGTGAGTGAGGGTCTTCACTAGGCATCCCTCCAAATTGACTTCTCTCAACTAATTGTATGAATGAGGATTTGGCAATGAAATTACCGGTTAAATGTTGTGGTGTAGGAGTACCATTTGGTAGGTTCTCCTCGGTTGGTACGGAATGTGATGAGAATTTAGGCATTGTGGGTTGATTTTGTGGTGGGTTTTGTATTTGGTTATCCTCTCCTTCTCTTGCAAAAGGGTTGGTAAACTCAATGTTATTGGTTGAATGTTCACAATTTCTCCAATACCTCTCAAAGTACCTTTAGCAAGTCTTCTATTGTTGGTCTAAGTTCTTTCAATTTCAAGATCAATGGGTAACAAGTTACCATGTGATCTCCTAGACATGCAAAATATCAAACAACTCGAAAACAATTAGAACAACCTTGAGGAGATTGACTTCCCCAAGGTAGACACAACTAAAAACAATTAATGAAAATCAAATCAAGTTAACACCGTCCCCGGCAACGACGCCATTTTTGGTGTCGGAATAAACTTGTCGTCAAAAGCTACCTAACCAAAACAATATTTATAACTTCACAAACTACTCTTAGCAAAGAGGTAAGTAAAGGTCGGATCCCAAAGACGGGTATTGATGTAGGATTTTCAATTGCAAATGGTTATGTCTTAGGGTGTCACAATTTGGGTTGAGATAGGAGATCAACTAAACTAATTAACAATATGTAAGTAAAGTAATAAAAACAAGCAAGGTGATTAAAATGAGATGTAAACAATTGATTAAAAGCACTAGGGTGTCATGGGTTCATAGGAGATTCATGGGAGTTGATCATAGAAACATGTTCTCTACTAGATGCAACCACTTATTGTTGTGATGGGATCGAGTTGGTGTATAAGCTTACAATCCCTAAGAAGGTTTGGGTCCTGGAGCCGAATCGATTAGATTGTACAACACCTACAAGTCGAATTAGTCCATCCTATTCAACTATATGCATGGTCTAATGAGACTCGACTTGGTGTATAAGCTTACAAGTCTCATTGAAAAGAAAGGTGATGGGTAAAAAATGCAAGGATTCATAGGCTCACATTTCATCAAACATAACATGTGCATAAGTTGAAATCACAACAAGCAAGCAAATTAATTACGAAAACATATTAGATTAAGCATGAATCAATCCCCATGTTGGTTTCCCCTAATTCCCTATTAACCCTAGTTAAGAAAACTACTCACTCATTATCAAATTTAACATGCTAACAAGGTTGTCAATCATACTAGCAAGTACGGCAGAGCACGGATCGGATATCCGATCCGAACTGACTTTCGGATCGGATATCCGTATCCAAATTTCCATTTTTTTACTATTCGATATCCGATCCGAATCATTCGGATATCCGAAATTTTCGGATCGGATATCCGAATATCCACTATCTGACCCGTTTTGAATAAATTGCTTGTTTTTCTTTTACAAAAAAGCCATTTATTTGACGTTTATTTTGTATTCCTTTCACATTTTTTTACAGCTACAATATACATTTAAAGGACCACAAGTAATAAATTTAACACACTAGATCTGCTTTAAATTATACCCATAAATTGAAAAAAAAAAATGTCGATTTCAACAAAACCCTTTGTCTTCTTTTTTCACAATCATATTTGAGATCGTTTATTCTGTCGCCATTGGTTTCATCGTCTTAATCATTTTCTCTTTCGAGTTCATAGGCAGAAGGTGAGTTGGAAATTGGTAATATATGGTGAAATAAGAGAAATCCCACCAAATAATCTGACAATACAAGCATTAAAAACAAAAAAAATGGTGAGATAAATATTTTAAATGGTGAAGATGAAGATAAGAAGAGAGTTCTTGGTATGATGTGATGGGAGAGTGAGAGAATATTATGAAATTGAGGTAAGAGCCAAGAGGACAATGGAGCGGCTGAATAAGCAAAGTTTAGGTTTCAAGTGAACAAATTCATTATATATATGTAACAATACGTGGGTATGTAATGGGCTAACCGAGCCCAAAATCCAGAATTTTCAAAAAATACATATTTGTTGATTTTCGGATCGGATATGGATATTCGAAAATTCTCAACCTACTATCCGATATCCGATCCGTATCCGAAAGTTTCGGATCGGATATCCGATCCGAATGCAATTTTCGGATCGGATATCCATTTTTTCGGATCGGATATCAGATCGGTTCGGATAATCGTATTTTTTGCTCAGCCCTACTAGCAAGGCAAAACATGATGAATAAATGAAAATGATTAACAATAATTAAACAAGGTTGAGAGAATTATACCTATGAAGATGATTCCAAATAATAAAGCAAAGAATAATAGAAGTACTTGATGATTGATGGAAGGTTGTCAACCCTCCAAATAAACACAAATAATCTTCTAATTACCCAAAATAAATGAAGAACAATAGAAAAATTAAGAAGAGATTAAGATGTGATTAATATTGATGAATTGTATTACAACTAATTTGAGATGATTAAGATTTAATTAGGAAATGGTTACTAATTGATTACAACTTGATGATAATCTAGGTAGTACAAAGGGGTATTTATACTAAAGATTAAGTACAAAAATTAGGGTTACTAAGGGTTTAAATGACTATTAAGACCCTTAAGAAAAGTTGAGGAAATTCTCCTCTCCAAGGAAATGAGCATTTCCGTTTTGCTAGTCCCGTATGAATATGCTCGTCCCGAGCGGCTTGAATCTTGGCACGGTGGGTTCTGTCCTGTGATCCGAGCGGATCATAGAGGAGACGCTCGGATCCTTTGTCTGCAAGACGAGCGTCTTGACTGGAGGACGCTCGGATGGTGGTGCTGGGAGACGCCCGGATTGGTGGCAGTCCGCTCGGATCCTGGGTCAGACAACTTCTTTTCTCTTCGTTCCTCAACAATCCGCATGGATCTTGTTGAGGATGCAAGCATCCTTTCATCATTGCCCAATCTACTTTATTATCTACATAGGCCATCTAGTATTGTCTTCTTCTGATGCTTGGTCATTAGATGCGATCAATTTAGCTCCATTTCGCCATATAAATGCAAGGTTCGCACTCCTTTCCTACCAAGGGGACAAAACCTCAAAGAATATACAAAATGGGGAACTAAGGATAGTAAATGACCCAATTATGAACTATAAAGCATAGGAACGAGGTTAATTCGGGGACTAAATGTGCTCAAATATGAGTCACATCAACCGTTGATAGTACCCTGCCAAACCCAAGAAACTCCTGATCTCGGCCACATTCTTCGGTGCCTCCCAGCTAGACACCACCTCAATCTTGCAAGGATCAACAGATACACCCTATTTAGAAATCACATGGCCCAGAAAGGCCACTTTCTCTAACCAGAACTCACACTTAGACAACTTTGCATACAATTTGTTTTCACGTAGAGTTTGTAACACCAATCGTAAGTGCTCCTCGTGTTCCTCCTTAGTCTTGGAATAGACTAAGATGTCATCTATAATCACCAACACGAACTGATCCAAGTATTGGCTGAAAACCCGGTTCATCAGATCCATAAACACTACTAGCGCATTAGTCAACCCAAATGGCATCACCACGTACTCATAGCGATCATACCACGGTCGAAAAGCTGTCTTAAGTATGTCTTCATCCCGAATCCTCACCTGATGGTACCCCGATCTTAGATCAATCTTCGTAAAGACACCAGCTCCACTCAATTGGTCAAAAAGATCATTTATCCTTGGTAAAGGATACCTGTTCTTCACTGTAACATGGTTCAACTCGTTATTGTTGATAAAAAGCCTCAAACTCCCATCCTTCTTCTTCACAAACAAGACTGGTGCACCCCAAGGCGATACACTTGGTCTAATGTACCCCTTGTCCACCATCTCATTCAGCTGTTTCTTTAACTCCTTAGGACCCATACGGTACGGGACCTTAGAGATTGGTCGCGTCCCTGGTTTTAACTCTACACTGAAGTCAATCTCTCTCTTCGGCAGTAAACCTGGTATCTCATCTGGAAAAACATCTGGAAACTCTCCCACCACTGGTATCTCAGCTGTTGTCGGTTCTACCATGCGAGTATCTTTCACATGGCACAGCATCAAAGTGTTGGGGTTGGTGTCCTTAACAGTTAGTGCAAGGACTTATAAACCTCTAAAAGGATCAAAGGGCATACTTTGGTATTATTATCAGTTGATCCACGTTTATCAATAACGGTTGGCTTGCTAGATAAGTTTGACGTTATTGTCATACAGATGGCGGTGATCAACTGGTCCCTAAAAGTCACACCTATAGGATACGTTCGAGAGATGTGACGGTATGAAAATACTGTCATGTAGATGCCAAAATTGACTAACCAGTTAGTCCGAGTTATTTGACTAGTAATTAGTCAAAATGTGATGTTGAGATATTATATTTAATACGGATTAAATATCATGAGCTAAGGCGAATTAACCAGTTAATTCGTAAAATTAAATATAAGCGTTTTATATTTAATTAATGTATATTGAATAAATTATACAATACTGTTTTATCGGACACGTATTAATAATTCAGCTAACCCGTATTATTAGCTGATGCCTTAATTTCCGATAACCGATAACAGTTTATAATTAGACCGCGTCATATACATTTGGAATTTAATGAACCGGACCACAAGTTAAAACCAAGAGGAAGTGGAAGCCCACTTCCCTTGTGTGGGTCTCGGTTTTGCCGAGTGAGAGGGATCAAAAGGGAGAGCTTCTCCTCCCTTCTGACCTAATCATCATTTGAAACAAAATTAGGGTTTGGAAGAGCATTCTCCTCTGAAAAACCTGAGATCTCTCATCTCGAAAGAAAAACACACATCAGTTCTCCCAATATTGCAAAGCAATCGGAGAACACCATCTAGCACAAGGGCATATCTCGGACAAGGTCTTGGGTGCAACAATTAGGAGGGAATCTGGTTTGATTTACATTTCTTTACGCCGTGCATCAAAGGACCCGAGGTTGATTTCTATACATTAATCATTTCATTATGTTTTTCGTTTTATGACTATAAATTGCATGTTTAAATTTACGTTATAGTCCTGCAATTAAAGGGTAGTATACGGATATTAACCCACAAGTGGTATCAGAGCAAGGCCACGTGAATTTTTCCATGTGTTTTTCATAAAACTATCTTGAAACGATTTTTGTTTTGTATAAAAATCCGTGCGGCGTGAGTTTTTTTCTCACGTGAAATTTTTTTTTGTTGTTATTGCTGCGTTTTTGGTTGCATTGGGAACCGTGTCCTGTTTACACGGTTGCTCTTGTTGTTGTTTTGTCTCGAAAACCGTACCGTGACATGTTTTACACGGGTTATTTTCGTTTTGATATTATGCATATTGTTATTTTACACTATCATTATAACAATATGTTAATGTCTAGCATTTTGTAGTTTTGTTTTCAATCAGTTTTGATCAAAATAGCGTTTGTTTTGTCTCGCCAAAACTGTTTCACGAGGGTTTGAAGTTTTCAGAAGTTTTTGCACTCGATCGACCAAGTTTTTAATCGATCGAGTGGTTTTTCTGACAAGTTTTTGCTCGATCGAGTCCTTGTTGTACTCGATCGACCTGCTTTTAAAAACCCCACCGCTCGATCGAGAAGTCCTCGTACTCGATCGAGCAATTGTCCTGATATAAGTCCTCGATCGACCACCAGTGTTGTCGATCGAGCACCTCCTGATTAGCACACCCCACGATCGACTTGCAATTGATCGATCGAGCCCTTTGTCCCTCGATCGAGCACTTATGTCCCTGGATCGAAGGATTTCGATTTTTGACATGACTTTGAAAATTTGTTTCTTTTGATTTAAATTTTCTTTTGGCTTTAATATGTACTTTATACGGATATTGTACACTCGCTATGATTGTGAAACAGTTCACACACGTACCATTAAGTTATTTTAAAAACGTATTTAAAGTAACGGATTATAATAGATTAAAATTAAATGATAGAAGCGGTTTTATCACACGAATTTTAATCATTAAAAGGTGGTTTGGATAAATTTAACATAATTACGGAATTATGTCACGAATGAATTTGTTTTTAGTTGATGCATTTTTATTTATCATTAATTTTTGAATGCCGTGAATGCCTTTTTATTACGTATTTAATTTTACAGTCAATTGTAACTTAGTGTGGCCTTAGTAGAACGTGTTACCGTAATGATGGAACACGGTCTTGGTTGTATTTTGAGATCTCGTATCTCCGTTTTGGATTTTTCACTTGTAATTACAGTTTTAATTAGAATGTAAATAGGTTTATATTTTGTAATTTTAAATTGTAATTTTTGAGAAGACCAAAGATGGAGACCGGATGCTCACTCCCGCTACATGGATCAAGATGGAACATCAAGACAAGCTTCTCGGGTCCAACGGTGGATTCCAAAGTTGTTTTATGTTTTGTTTTACTAGGATAGGCCACACTAGGAATTTTTATTTACGTATTGCATTCATTTTTTTTTTATTTTTTATCGTTACGATAATATGCATCATTTTCCGCCTAAAAACCAAACCACCTAATAATTGCATGAAAACTGACACATATAGAGGTCACGAGTTAGTTTTCATTGACATTCTCATGTCACACGTTTTAAAGCCATCATCCAAATAAATTCATTCACGACAGACGCTAGTTATTTGTTCACTTAAAATGAATTATAATTTAGTTGATGGGATCTTCCTCGTATAAACAAAAATTGAGAACGGTCTTTATAGGTCAAACTCCAATGAGTCCCTTCTTCGTCGGTAGGCATAATATGACCCCTTCTACGTCGGGTAAGTTGGAACCGATTGACCTATTTTATCTCAACACTATGGTCACTCGTACGATCTTGTGATCATGGTGGACTATAGATAGGATTTACGGAAATCTGTCGACCAAGAGTTCTTCCGGAAGAATTAGCTAAACAGTTGGCTTATCAATTTACAGAAATTGAGTCTTGGGATCACTTGTATCATTCTTGAGGGAGATCAATTATGCAAGTGCAAGAGTCTACATGTTTAAAATGAATTTTAAAATAGACTTAAATCACCTCGATGAGTTGCTTATTTCGTTTTGTTTTTCTTTCTTTTTCAGTGTAGATCACGTTTTTAAACTGCTTAACAACAAATGGCTGGTTCAAGTGATAACCCAATGCCAAGTGCCACATTGGACCGTGAGTCCTGGCTTCGGATCTTCATGAATCAGATGAATCAGTCTACTCGACTGAAGAATGATGGATCCAACTTCGCGGACTGGGAGGCGGCATTACGGAATGCTGCCGCTGCTGACGGGAAGCTCAAATATCTCTTGGAGCCCATCCCGGCAAACCCAGGCCCCACGGCTAGAGCTGCTGAAATCGCCAAGTTTAACGATTTCTGTATGGAAGCGGGTGCAATCAAAAACGTACTCATTTTTGCAATGGAACCCAATTTGCAGAAACGCTTCATAGCCCATGGTGCAAACAAGATTTTCACCACGCTCACCAAGGAATTCTCGAAAGCACCGAGAATCGTGACTTATGAGCATACCACTCGTTTCTTTGATGCGAGACTCGGAAGGGCCAACCGGTTAGCCCACACATTCTCGGCATGATTGAGAATGTCGAGAAACCGGAGACCTTTAATCGTAACATCAGCGAGAACATTGTTATCGACCGCATACTTCACTCACTCCACGATGGTTATTCGCAATTTAGAGCGAATTACTATATGAATGATTTGAAGAAGACTCCCCATGAACTGCACTCCCTCCTCGTACAGACCGAGAAGGACATGAAGTTCAGTGGGAGCATGAAACAGGATGTTCTCGTTGTGTCAAATAAAGGAAAGGGTAAGGGCAAAGCTCGGGCAAACCTAGCAGTAGGTAAGGCGAAGTTCAAGAAGTCGGGCTCGGGTAAGAGTGGTCCTGGTGAGTCGAGTAACTCATCAGGCGCGACAAAGAGCAAGAAAGATAACATGGAATGCCATCACCGCCACATGATGGGCACTTTCGGAGACGCACATGTCCTGTTTATCATGAGGACTTAAAAGCGGGTCGTGTTAAACCTGTTGGTATGTCTTCTTCTTCTACTTTTATTCATATGATTGAGATTAACCACGCAAGTTACGGAACTTGGGTACTTGATACTGGTTGTGGTTCTCATCTGTGTAATCATGTGCAGGGGCTCCGAAACATCGAACCCCTCGTAAAGGGTGAGGTGGACTGCGTGTCGGGAATGGAGCAAGAGTAGCTGCCATCTCCAAGGGGACATATGTGATCCAGCTTCCTAGCGGATTTGAGTTGTCATTATATGACTGCTATTATGTACCTAGTCTTTCCAAAAACATTATTTCAGTTTCTGCGCTTGATAAACTTTGTTTTTCATTTGTAATAGAAAATAATACTTGCATTTTCTCATTACACGATATGATTTACGGCAAGGCAGTCTCCATGAACGGAATTTATGTTTTAGATCAGACCACGGAAATATTACACGTAATGAATAAAAAGTTAAAGGTTGGTGACAAAGATCAAACGTATCTATGGCACTGCCGCATGGGACACATTAATGAGAAACGCGTAAAATAGCTCATCAAACATGGAGCTATCTCGGCCTTTGATTTTCAATCATTTGGCACGTGTGAATCATGTCTCATCGGTAAGATGACTCGAATTTCCTTCAAAGGTGTTGGAATGCGCGCTGCTGACCTATTAGGGCTCATACACACGGATGTATGTGGTCCTATGTCAATCACCGCACGAGAAGGCTATAGGTATTTCATCACTTTCACGGACGATTTGAGTAGATATGGCTATGTCTACTTAATGAAGCACACAAGTGAATCCTTTGAGAAATTCAAGGAATACCAAAATAGGGTACAGAACCTATTGGGTAGAAAGATAAAAACACTGCGTTCGGATCGTGGTGGCGAGTATCTTTCTCACGAGTTTGATCAACACCTAAAGGATTGTGGGATTGCCCTACAGTTAACTCCACCTGGAACACCTCAGTTGAATGGTGTTTCCGAACGGAGAAATCGAACACTGCTTGATATGGTTCGATCCATGATGAGTCACACGGTTTTACCTGATTCATTATGGGGTTATGCTCTTATGTCAGCCGCTCTAATACTTAACCGAAGTCCGTCTAAAGCTGTTGACAAGACTCCATATGAACTATGGAAGGGAACGGTCCCTAACTTGTCCTTTATACGGGTTTGGGGCTGCGAGGCTTATGTCAAGTGGAGACACGAGGATAAGCTCGGCCCGCGATCAGTCAAGACATACTTTATAGGTTATCCTAAAGGAACACTTGGTCATTACTTCTATTCGCCAACCGAACAACGCGTTTTTGTTGCGGCTAGTGCGACATTCTTAGAGAAGGAATTTCTCGAGAATGCAAAGAGTGATAGAACCTTCGACCTGTCGGAGATTCCAGAACCAAATACCGAGCAACTATTGGAGGAACCCATTCCTTCAATCCCGGCTGCGGTTAACATTCCGGAGGAACCTAGGAGGTCGGGAAGAGTCTCTATTCCTCCGGACAGATACATCGGTATGGTCGAGGAACATGACATAGATGACGTTCTACTCTTAACAAGTAGTGAACCCGCAACCTATAAAGGTGCCATGACTAGTTCTGACTCAAAGCTATGGCTTGAGGCCATGCAATCCGAGATGGACTCCATGTATGAGAACAATGTGTGGGATCTTGTTGACTTACCTGCTAAGGTTCGTCCCCTTCAATGCAAATGGCTTTACAAGATAAAGCATTCTGTGGAAGGTCAACAAGACATCTACAAAGCACGACTAGTTGCTAAAGGTTTCACCCAAGTGCCAGGTTTGCACTACGATGAGATTTTTGCACCCGTAGTTATCTTTGCGTTCCATTCGGATTATCTTAGCGATTGCCGCTTTTCATGACTATGAAATTTGGCAAATGGACGTGAAAACCGCCTTCCTAAACGGCTTTTTGGAGGAAGAGTTGTACATGGTACAACCCGAAGGTTTCATCGATCCAGTACATCCTAAGAAAGTATGCAAACTTAAGCGTTCCATTTATGGACTTAAGCAAGCATCTCGGAGTTGGAATCATCGCTTCGACCAAGTGATAAAAGAGAATGGATTTACTCGATCGATCGAGGAACCATGTCTATATATCAAGTCGAGTGGGAGCAAGATTGTCTTCCTAATATTGTATGTTGACGACATACTCCCGATTGGGAATGACATACCTCTCTTAACTTCGGTGAAAGTATGGTTGAAAAACCATTTCCGGATGAAAGATCCGGGAGAGGCGAGAGAATTCTAGGCATCCGTATCTATCGAGATAGATCACGACGGATGTTATCTCTCGATCGGGAGTCTTACATAGACAAAGTCCTAGAGAGATTCAGCATGACCAACTCCAAGAAGGGGTTCCTTCCGATGGCTCCAGGGGTGCATTTAAGCAAGTCTCGGGCACCGAGACACCAGGAAGAGAAAGAGCGCATGACACGGATTCCTTATGCTTCGGCTATAGGATCAATCATGTATGCCATGATATGCACACGTCCGGACGTGGCATATGCATTGAGTATGACAAGTCGATTCCAACAGCAACCAGGTGAACCACATTGGTTGGCTGTCAAGAACATTCTTAAGTACCTCCGGAGGACTAAAGATTGGGCATTGACTTATGGAGGCTCTCAAAAGCTATGCGCAACCGATTCGTGAGATGCTAGCTTCCAAACGGATCGAGATGACTCGAAATCTCGGTCTGGATTCGTTTTTACTCTTAATGGCGCTATGATCATTTGGAAGAGTTCGAAACAAACTGTTACAAAGCAGATTCTACGACCGAGTCCGAGTACTATGCCGCGTACGAAGCAACAAAGGAAGCGATATGGATGCGTCAATTCTTACATGGACTATCGGTAGTGCCTAGTTCGAATGACCCGATCACCATCTATTGCGACAATAGTGGTGCCATCTTCCAAGCTAAGGAGCCAAAGTCTAGCAACAAGTCTAGACATGTACAACGGAAAGCTCATCTAATCCGAGATTACGTGGAGCAAAAGGAAGTAGTGATAGAAAAGATTGCTACAGATGATAACATAGCAGATCCTCTCACTAAAGCATTACGACAAGATAAGCATGAAGGGCATGTTAATTCCATGGGAATCAAACGTGTTCCTGAGTTGTAGTACTCTTTTATGGATTAGATTCATTCTCCTTTGTACTCTATACGACATCATCGTTTTGATATTTTATATATATATTTTGTTTTTCATGTGGAATTGTACGACAATTTTGAACACCACAAAGTGAACTGAACAAACATTATATTTTTTGTCCTTAATTGCCCACATGAGCTGATAACTCTGGCAATCATTTTGTGACGTTGGTTTATGGTAGGTTCAAAGAGCCATAAGTCAACCAGTTGACTGACCAATCACAGAGGCGATTTATACGGATATTTCGTAGGACACCATTGTGACATCGACGTGGAGTCCTAAATGTTTTATAACATTCGCTGCCCGGTCGTGGATAGGACTTCCATGGTGATCCTAAGAGTCGATTCTTTGACTATCGACTGTCTCTTGAGACTACGGCAGATTTTGGGTGACTTTGGTTTCTTTCTCACGGTCATCCGTAACAGGGGGCCAAGTAGATTTTTTTTCGGGTCATTTCATGCTTTGTGCTTAGATCGGAAGGAGTCGAGTTGAAGGAAATATTCAGCCTTTATCGGGTACTCGATATTTCTCAGGGCCACTCGAGGAGTCAGAATCGAAATGCATGGCCATGCTCGGATACGGATTCGTTTTATCAGTTAAGTTACTCTCTAGTCGGGGAAACCACTCTAGATACAGATCGATTGTAAAATACGACCTTTGTGGATCCAGATCTGCAAATTGTTTTACATTGAGTGGGAGAAATTTTAAATGAATATGAGAATCGGTTATCGCACATACACTTGTTCGGACAAGTGGGAGTTTGTTGGAGCTTGTGTCCTCCGGTTAGTGCGGATAACGTCATTGCACATACACTTGTACGGACAAGTGGGAGCTTGTTGGGGTTGGTGTCCTTAACAGTTAGTGCAAGGACTTATAAACCTCTAAAAGGATCAAAGGGCATACTTTGGTATTATTATCAGTTGATCCACGTTTATCAATAACGGTTGGCTTGCTAGATAAGTTTGACGTTATTGTCATACAGATGGCGGTGATCAACTGGTCCCTAAAAGTCACACCTATAGGATACGTTCGAGAGATGTGACGGTATGAAAATACTGTCATGTAGATGCCAAAATTGACTAACCAGTTAGTCCGAGTTATTTGACTAGTAATTAGTCAAAATGTGATGTTGAGATATTATATTTAATACGGATTAAATATCATGAGCTAAGGCGAATTAACCAGTTAATTCGTAAAATTAAATATAAGCGTTTTATATTTAATTAAATGTATATTGAATAAATTATACAATCTTTGTTTTGTCGGACACGTATTAATAATTCACTAACCCGTATTATTAGCGATGCCTTAATTTCCGATAACCGATAACGATTTATAATCGAGACCGCGTCATATACATTTGGAATTTAATGAACCGGACCACAAGTTAAAACCAAGAGGAAGTGGAAGCCCACTTCCCTTGTGTGGGTCTCGGTTTTGCCGAGTGAGAGGGATCAAAAGGGAGAGCTTCTCCTCCCTTCTGACCTAATCATCATTTGAAACAAAATTAGGGTTTGGAAGAGCATTCTCCTCTGAAAAACCTGAGATCTCTCATCTCGAAAGAAAAACACACATCAGTTCTCCCAATATTGCAAAGCAATCGGAGAACACCATCTAGCACAAGGGCATATCTCGGACAAGGTCTTGGGTGCAACAATTAGGAGGGAATCTGGTTTGATTTCTGTTTTTTACGCCGTGCATCAAAGGACCCGAGGTTGATTTCTATACATTAATCATTTCATTATGTTTTTCGTTTTAAGACTATAAATTGCATGTTTAAATTTACGTTATAGTCCTGCAATTAAAGGGTAGTATACGGATATTAACCCACACAAAGGACACCTCTTCTCAAGTAAGACTTCAATGTCACCGTTGCAATCACTTTGACTTTGGGATTGACAACAAACCCACGATAAGACACACTAGCCCCCTTAGGAACTCTCAAATACACTTTATTTTGGTGACAGTCTATTCTAACTTTATACTTACCTAACCAGTCCATCCCGACTGTCATCTCAAA
The DNA here is from genome assembly GCF_048544455.1 of Silene latifolia. Classification (NCBI taxonomy): domain Eukaryota; kingdom Viridiplantae; phylum Streptophyta; class Magnoliopsida; order Caryophyllales; family Caryophyllaceae; genus Silene; species Silene latifolia. The sequence continues at coordinate 58,497,411 of NC_133536.1, forward strand.
ACCATCCATAGGGAACTCCAACAAGTCAACTGGAAGATTAACTTGCACAATAACCATGGACACCCCTTTATACAGTTTCGCACAAGACACTGACTCCTCAAACGGTATAAAAAATTCATCTTTTACAGACACAAACTCTCCCAAACCCATTGACTTAGCATGACTTGACGATACAAAAGAGTGCAACGCCCCTGAATCAAACAAAACAAAAGTAGGAACGTTGTTAACAAGAAAATTACTGGTGATCACGTGAGCATCATCCTCTCCACTTGCTTATCCATTATGAAAAGTTTTCCACCGCTCTTTTGACCTCCCCCTTGCACTGTACTAGCTGATGTACAAGGCTTGGCAGCTGACACCTGATTGGTATTAGCCGCCGGTCCCTGATAAGAATTACCGCCATTATGGTTGGAACCACTGTTGTTGTTACTCTGCCCTCCTTGGTTGTTCCATGACCCAGCTGGCCGGTTGCTAGCATAACTCTGCGTCGGTCCCTGAAAAACGTTCCCATGAGACTGTCTCTGAAAGCTCCTCCCAACTACACTAGCACTCTCATGCCTCTTGTGGCCAACACCGCCACAGTTAAAACATGCGATCTTCTAGTTGCTTCTACTACCACGACCACGCCCGTAAGAAGATCCTCCACTGAAGCCCGACCTAGAAAAATAAGCCTTTGCCTGATTATGGTTACCACACTTGTAACCGGATTGGACACCGCCATCACTCTCAGCCTTCCTCTTTTCCGAGCTTTTCTCCCTAGTTTCCTTGGCCATTTCGACCAACCTCTTAGCCCGTCCATCTCTCTGATAGACCTCCTTAACATCAGTAAGAGTCCCCGCCGGTAGCTTCTCCATGATCTGGTAAGTTAACCCTTTCTCAAAACAAAATGCTAAGTTCTCCGAACTTAGCCCCATATCCTCAGCATACCTTGACTTCTCGTTGAACTTGTGGTAGTACTCTTTCACTGTCATGTCCCCGGTCATCTTAAAAGAGTCTAACTCATCATGTAGCTTGCTGTGAACATGCTCCGAAACAAACTCATTCCCTATAGCTCTCTTGAATTCGGACCACGGAATTGCAGACTTACCCTGCTTCAGATACATGTTCAAGGCATTGTCTTTCACCTTATCCCACCACTCTCCAGCTGAATCCCTTAGATAGAACACAGCTTGTTCCACCTTAAAATCCTCTCGACAAAGCACCACCCCAAGGATATTCTCCATCTCACGATGCTAGTTGTTGAGCAGAATCGGCGCACCTGTACCCACATAGTTAGAGGGGTTGAAGCGAGATATAGTAGTGCTCATCTTGGCAAAGTCTACCCCAACCTCCTTATCTTTCCCCATCTTCTTGAGGGTCTCTGTTAGCGCGTCTTGGTGCTCAAACATTTTGGAAATATCCTCAATGCTCATCTCTTGAGCCTTAGCATACGCGGCGGATTTTTTTGACGGCATATCTTTGAGCTATAAAAGGGAGATAAACGTAAGCACATAGCCTACGGCTCAAAGTAAATATGACCCGCACAAGAACTTACTCGATCGAGTAACCGCACATACTCGATCGAGTAGGTCTCACTCAATCGAGTAACCTACACACCCGATCGAGTACCCCAACTCCAGAAGCTGTCCAGAACTGACATAAAACATACTCGATCGAGTCAGTTACGTACTCGATCGAGTACACAACACTCGATCAAGTACTCCCCCTACTTGATCGAGTAACATGACTTCAGTAACTATTGTCCAACACGTACACATACCCACTCGATCGAGCTACACCTACTCGATCGAGTCCACCCTACTCGATCAAGTTACCACTACTCGATCGAGTCATGCTCACGTACTATACTACCTGCATGCTTTTATAACTTTACGTAAAAATAATAGCATAAATATATAATATCACATCCCCTAATCACATGTTACTAATATAACCACATTATAAATTCACCTTCCATCACATAAACATGTTTCAACATAAATTTCATATTTTTAAGCAACAATTACTTCACCTTTTCCAACCAAATCATTCATTCAACCACTCACTTCATCCAACATATACATATGAAATAACAGTAAACAAGTAGCGATCCCATGACACCCCATAGTGACTGGTTCAAAGTTGTAGGGCGAGTTGGCGACTTTAGGACGTCTTCCAAGCCTTTGTATTAACTCCTAAAAACTCCTACCCAGGTTCATTTTAATTAGACTCCCTAAGTTCATTAAGTTCATTAGTCACAGGTTCCAAAATCCTCGCTCTGATACCACTTTGTAACACCCCCATACACCAAGGTGCCTTACCAAGACCACCCTAGCACATGGAGATGCTACCATATCGGTTACCCGAGGCATAGTAATCAAAGTGAAATACAACTGTTCTCGAAACTGCAAACCAACTAAGAAAAACTGTCTCAACAAAACACATCGGAAGACTAAAGACTCTGATATGTGATGACTCCATCCCCAGCTAGATCCCGCACGTGCTATAAAGAAATACCTTCTAATCTACTGCTCATCATCCCCGGATGGATGACCACAGTTTTCAAAATATTTAAACGGGGTCAGTTACTACATAAACAAAATAATAAATCAACAACATCCAATTGCACAATCACATTCCTCCAACTCCGTCCCGTCACCAATCATCTGACTTCACACTAAAGTTTGTAGCCCTGCCAGAATACCCATCACAACAGATATTTCTCACCGTCAGCGCGGACCGTAGTCGTACCACCTAAGCCCCGCTCAACACCTGATTCGGTCTAAAACTTTATCGTCTAAGCTAACCAATCATAACAATATTTATAATCTTAACTAACTACTCTTAGTAAAGTGGAAAGTAAAGGTCATATCCCAAAGGACAGGTATTGAATTAAGTTATTAGTTGTAGAGAGCTATGTCTTAAGGTGTCATAAATTGGGTTGAGATTGAGGTTTGTAAACTAAACTACTTAACAATGAAATGCAAAGAAATGAAAGTGAAACAATGCAAGTAAACAAATAGAGTTTGTAAACAATTGATTAAGGCACTAGGGTGTCATGGGTTTATAGGGGATTCATGGTGGTGATCATACAAACATTATACATAGTTGCAAGCAAATTATTGTTGTAGTGGAATCGAGTTAGTTTATGTCTTACAATTCCTAGGAAGATTTGGGTCCCGGAGCCGAGTCGGTCAACATTGTACAACACTTAAAAGTTGACTTAGTTTGTTCCTATTCAACTATATGCATGGTATAACAAGCCTTGAATTAGTTTATATGTTACAAGTCTTGTTGAATGGATAAGAGATTAATGCAAGGTTGTCAATCAAGCAATTTATCAAGCATAACATGTGCATAAGTTGAAACTACAGCTAGCAAACAATCTTATGAAAGCATATTATATTAAGTATGGATCTACCCCCATGTTTTAACTCCCCTAATCCCCCATTAACCCTACCTAGGAGACTACTCACTCATGGTTATGGTAAACATGCTAATAAAGGTGTCAATCATATTAACAAGGTTAAACATGGTGAATGAGTAATATTTAATTAAACAAAGGGTAAAAGAGATTATACCAACTTAAGATGATCCAAATAATAAGCAAAGAATAATAGAAGAACACTTGATGAATGATAAATAGTTGTCAAGTCTTCAATAAACCCAAATAGTCTTCAAATTACCCAACTAAATCTAAGAACACTTGAATGATTAAAGAGGAATTAAGATTTGATTAATATTGAATTGAGTAAATAAAACTTGATTAAAACTTGGTTATTAATATGCAAACTTTATGATTAATCCCCTAGCACAATGAGGTATTTATACTAAATACAAGTATTAGGGTAACTAATGGCTTAAATGATGATTAAGTCCCTAAGAAGGAGATTAGTGCCTTGCAAGCCCCATAAGGAGTAGCTCGACTTGTCTTTGATGTATGCTCGAGCTGTTCAGGGATCCGCTCGACTTGACCACGGGACGCCCGAATTGTAGCTTGGGATGCTCGTCCTGAGCTCGGGTCGACCGAATTGTGAATCAGCTTTTCTTCTTATTCTTTTGACTGCCTAAGGATCCGTGGGGATCGTTGAGGGGTCGTGGGGGTCTTCATCATTGCCCATTCTACTTGATTTATTTACTTAGGCCTTTAGTATTGGTCTCCTCTTTGATGCTTGGTCATTAGATGCACTCCATTTAGCTCCACTTTGCTCCATAAATGCAAGGCTAGCAATCCTCTCCTACCAAAGACACAAAACCTCAAAGAATATGCAAAGTAGGGAACTAAAGATAAGAAACGACCCTAATAAGTACTAGAAAGCATAGGACAAGGCTAGTTCGGGGACTAAATGTGCACAAATATGAGTCACATTAACACCATAGAGCGAATAACTCATGTTCATTAATGTGTACATCCCTCTTGTGACGGGAACCACAAGAGGCGGATCAAGGGCGCGAAGCCACTCCCGCAAGTGACTCCACTCAGTCGAGGGCGCACCTCGCAAACCATAGACAAACAAACAACCAATCCACAATACCAATGTAAACAAGCCAATTCAAATTAATGATAACAATAATCATGCCAATCAAACCATGATACCAACTTATATTATTTACGCAATCAACTGAGTAGGGAAACCCTACCTGAGACGGAATCACTAACAATCAACGCATCAGATCAAAAAGGCTCCTCTATGAAATCATCTCCTATAATCAAAATCACATAATCATAAATGTATCACATAATACTCCCCAAAAACCCCCCCAATCACCCAATTAAGGTTTAAACAATATCAACTATCTGACATAAAACAATAAAGGAATCTTACCCACAATATGACGATCACAAAGGTACGATAAACTCGGAAATCCGACAACCCTAGCCCATGATTTTATAACAAAGAGTGAAGAGAATGAACTTCGTTGTTTTTCTTTTGTAAAAATTTTAGAGAATAAAAGTAAAAAGTAAAAGAAAACTGTCGAAATCACTTTATATTTCTCTTCACGCATTACTATCAAACCCGGTTAAAAAACCGTAAAACCCGACTTCCTCGATCGATTAACTAACGTACTCGATCGAGTATCCGCTACTCGATCGAGTTGCGCTTGCTCGATCGAGTAACTACGAAGCATAACACTGTCCAGAATGCATCAAAGACTTACTCGACAGAGTAAGCCCTACTCGATAGAGTACCCAACAGCTCAAATATAGGAGGTATATATTACAGAGACAACTTTCCTCTCAAATCTTGTGGTATTAAAAACTCTCTCACTTAAAGAATACAACATCCTCGTTGTGCCTCGAACTTGACAGCAGCCAAGCCCGGCATCCTCCCTCGCTAGGTGGGTGACCCAAGTACTCCTGACCACAGGCTTACCACACGGTCGGGATGGCACCTTTCGAGGCTTTGCATGGGAGGAAGTGTAGGAGTCCCGTGTGTTATGATGAAAGCACTAAGACTGTGATTTTGGGACCCTAAATGGTGTAAGACTTGATTGAGCAAGTGCACCTGATTCGCCAAAAGATGAAAGCAACTCAAGATCGACAAAAGAGTTACGTGGACTTGCATCGCAGGGACATCGAATTTGCGGTAGGTGACAAGGTCCTCTTGAAAATGTCAACTATACAGGGAGTTATGAGGTTTGATAAGAGAGGAAAGTTGCGCCAGAAGTTCATCGGTCCTTATGAGATTTTGGATCGGGTAGGTGAAGTAGCCTATCGACTAGTGATGTGACTCTTAATAGCACACATTTAGTCCCCTAATGGAACCTATTTTGCATACTATTATAACATTCCATAGCCATTTTATCTGTCAAATGCTTTCTAATTTGCTCTCCTAGTGCATTTCGTATGTTTTGCAAGAAAGAAGACAATTAGGCGGAAATTCCCATCTCACATGCATATTTGGAAGCTTATTGATGATAATGGGTGAACTAGTGTGAAAGAGGAGGCAAGAACAAAGACCGACAACATAAGAATAAGGAGCATGCAAAAGGAAGAAAAGCAAGGGCCATTCTGAGGAACAATCCAAGCGTCCCGAGCAGACGACGCTCGTCTCCCCCTCTCTTGATCCGAGCGTCCCGAGCAAGAGACGCTCGTCGCCTCACCTCACAATCCGAGCATCTCCCTCCTTGGTTCGAGCGGATAGTGACGACTCTAGCGCGATATGCTCATCTCCTTGAAAGACTTGCATTTCTCCACTTTAGAACTTAGCATTGTTATTTACTAATTTATCCTTACTTAACCTAGTAATGCACTACTATAAATACCCCATTTATAATAATCAAAAAAAGGAGAGCCCCCATGATATAAGACTCTCTTAGATTAAATTAGGAGTAGATTAGAATAGATTAATCTCAATCATTCCACATTAATCTTTCCTTAATCATTGTTCAAGTTATTTACTATTGAGTAATTAAAGGTTATTGGGTTATTATTGGAGAATTGACAACTCTTCATCAATCAATCAAGTTCTCTTCTTTTATTCTTTGCTTTACATTTGGATCATTCCTAAGTTGGTACAATTCCTTTACTCTTTACTCTTTATTGTTTATTTCCTCATTCTCTTATCATGTTTATACTTGTTGTAATGATTGACACCATTAATGACATGTTTTCCATGATAATGAGAGAGTAGTTCCTTAGCTAGGATTAGTGGGAAATTAGGGAAAACAAACATGGGGATTAATCATACTTAATTTAATATGTCTCCATAATTAATTTGCTTGCTTGTTGTGATGTCAACCTATGCACATGTTATGTTTGATGAAATGCTAAGCCTATGAATCCTTGCATTTTACCCATCTCTTATCTATTCAACAAGATTTGTAAGATATAAACTAACTCGAGTCTTGTTAGACCATGCATAGAAGTGAATAGGAGGAAAGTAAGCCGACTTGTAGGTGTTGAACAATCTAACCGATTCGGCTCTGGGACCCAACTCTTCCTATGAACCGTAAGATATAAACCAACTCGGTTCCTCCACAACATTAATTTCTTGCAACTTTGTAAACATGTTTGTATGATCAACTCCCATGAATCCCATATGAACCCATGATATCCTAGCACTCTTAGTCATTTATTTGCATCCTTCCTCTTTATTACTTGTTTTACTTTATTGTTTCTATTAGTCTAGACTCACCAACTACAAACCCAAATCAATTGTGACACTAGCATAACTTGAGATAGATAGACTTAGAACCCAAAGCACACCGTCCCATGGATCGACCTCGACTTAACCACTAACTAGTTGTTTGTTGAGAATATAAATGTGTTTGATTGGGAGACATGACGACAATCTTCTTGTTTGTTTGTCTATTTTAATTTTGCTTTAACCTTGGGGAACTTGTTCCTCAAGGTCGTTCTTACCGTCTTTGTGTAGTTTCCTTGCTTGTAGTTGTTTCCTTGTCTTAGCTATGATGATGGCTCAAGACATGACTTATGGAGTATGTGGTGGATCTTTTGAGTATGACTACAATGGGTATGGGGAGTTTGAAGAACAAGTCAACACAAACCTACCTAACTATTCATACAATGAAAATCCTAACTACTGCCCCAAATTTTCCCACCAAAATCACCACATCCAATATCCACAACAACCAACCACCCAATACCCACTTCATAATGAATTTCAATTGCCATAATACAACCACTTTCACACCCACCCACAACAAGAAGATGAACCCTTTCAAAATGTAATTCTTCAAATGATGGGAGATCAACAAAACTTCTTCAAACAAATGCTAGGGGAGAGCCAAAATAGGGACAATGTTCTTCAAGACGTTGTTACCCAAGGTGAGGAGTTGGAAATTCGATTTGCCCAAATAAAGGCAACCCAAGCAAACACTCCTCACGAATTCTTGAGCATTGACCATGAATGTGAATTTGAGGTAATGACCTTTGATGAAGAAGATGTGAAGTGGTAAGAGCCAATCTCCTTGAGCTCTTGTGAGTATAAAAGTGTGGTATTTGATGAAGAAGATATGAGGTTGAGTAAGCCAAATACTCTTAGCCTTTGTGAGTATCAGGGTGTGTCTTTTGATGTGAACATTAAGATGGTAAAGGAAGGATTATTGAAGAAAGATGAAGCCCTCATTTATGATTCCTATGAAGATAGCCATGATGACAAGATCGTGTTTTGCAAGAACTCATGGATTAAGGAAAGGAAAGTTTGTGAGATCATTCTACTTGAGGAGCCTATCCTTGAGAAATTTGAGATATCCTATCATGAAGAAGAAGAAGAAGAAGAAGAAGAAGAAGAATGCCCCTTCCCTATTGCCTATGAAGACTATTTTACACCCACCATGGAACCTATGATTGTTGGAGACGATATGGTGGACCTTCTCGAAAAGGTCAAAACATCATATAAAGGGTAGTTGGTGGAAAAGCTCAAGAACAAACTTGCGAATGAACTCACTTGTGGAGATTTGGCACCCACAATTTTAACTCCAAAGGTACCCTGTCATCAATGCCGTGAAGATTCTCCTTCTACTCTTGAAGGATTGACAAATTCAAATGCTATCATCATCACCGAAATTGAAGGAGAAGGTGGCAAGTGAAAGTCTCCGGACAAATATGAGCCATACTTCATACCTTATGTTTGTTGGAAATCTATATCTCATTATTAACATAATATTATATGTTACAAATTAATTTAGTCATAAAATTAATTACAAATCTTAGGCATGCAAACTAAAACAAAAGAGATAAGAAAATCAATTTCTCACCAAATAAATTTCGGTCAAATGGGCACCAACAAGATCTCCTTCTTGTTAGTTCTTGAGCTTTCCAAAATGGATGAACATATATGACCTCAAAATAGAAGCCCTCCAATTAGTAGCACCCAAAACTATCCCTTAATCCCACAAACTAATATGTATTAGATATTTGTAATGTGGTTTACCTTAAAATCGATTACTAATACTCATATACTACTTCTAGTATTATTAGTGTTTGATTTAAACAAATTTGATTCACAAAAATGATTTTTTATGAAGAACAAGAGAGAGAAGGGAGGTATTTTCATAAAAATGTAAGAATGAAAAATTAGAGAAAAATCATCTCTAATTGTCCTCTAAAAACCGGTAGCCATGCATGGTTCATAGACCATCATTATTTTTCTTTTTGTCTTCACAAGACAAAAAGGTGTAAGTCTTTTGCATTGTCATGTCACTATCAAGCATTTTAGACAAATGCATAAGACAAATGGAAAAAGACAAAAACTTCTTATTGTCCATCCATTTTCGGTTTTTGAAGTGTAATATGGAGTCCATTTTATTTTTGTCAGTTGTACAATTGTATGTCATGTGACATGTGACATGTCTTATGTCATGTTTTAATTTAAAATGCATATTTAACAAATTAAATATCATTTACAAATTAAATATATCATATTTAACAAATTGACTAGTAATATAAAATTACTTTCTCATAAAATGGTCATTTAATTACTAGTTAGTATAATTCACAATATCTTGTTAATTATAACTAACTTATCATTCTCATCTCGCGTGTTTCGCAAACACCGATTAATTTTAGTAATATAACTTCTTAAATTACTAAATGAAATCTCATTTAATCACATTATAATAAGATGTCATTATTCTCTCTCTTATAATAATTTGTTCAATTTTAAGGAATTAATTAATCTGTATCGGTATACAATTAATTAACTTTTCAATTAAGGGAATCGTCCTTTAGGTGTGACCTCAAGGGATCAACTGATCACCACCGTCGCACGACAGTAATGTCAAACTCTAGCCAGCCAATCATTACCGATATGTGTGGACTAGTTGACTATATATATTATGTATCATCCCTTCCGTATTCTTGTAATGAGATTTAATAATGATATTTAAATCATGTGATCGCACTATTGTTGAGGACACATTTCCCAACAATCTCCCACTTGTCCTCGACAAGTGTGCATCACCAATTCTCTTGTCCTATTACTATCTCCCACTCAATGCAAGGTGTCTTTCGGGTCGTACTTGCAAGTGATCATATCGAGAGTGGTTTCCTCGATCTGGAGAATAACTGATTGACCGGATTTATCTATCATAGATACCTTCCGAGCGTGGCCACGCATTTCCAGTTCATTACTCCTCGAGTGGCCCTGAGATATTGTTTTAACCCTGACAAGGGGGTGGACAATTCATATCGCACTTATTCCCTTCGACTAGCCACAGCCATCATAACCCAAAATATGCCCATTTGACCCCATTTACGAAGGTCGTAGTAACACAAATCAAAGTTAATCTGAAATCGTGCCATCTTAGGTGAATAGTCTTTAGTCAAAAAATCGACTCATTAGAATACTATAGTAGCTCTCGCCACGACCAGGCTTTATAAATTTGCCAGAACTCTATAAGCGGTCTCTGCCCGACAAAGTGTTCCTAATAGATCGCCTATGTGATCGACTAGTCATCTCACATGACTCTATGGCACTTGAACTTGCCATCAATCGCATCACACTCTAGTCACTTCGAGACGTCACCTCATACAAGTGACTATGGGCGAATACAAGGCTAATCCGTGTTCACTTTAACGGGGTTCAATGTTGTCTCTACAACCCGTTTGGATGTAACAAAGTATGAAAGGAGTTTTTAAAGTAAAAACTCGAACGACAAATGCGATTATCACATATGAATAGTCAATGCCTGATTACTATCTCATGTTCTATAATCTAATTTGTTCTTGTATGTAGTTGTTCATTTCAATTCAATTGAAATGACATGACTCATCATGTTTAGCCTATGAGAAGGCTTTGGTTAGTAGGTTTTATCAACTTCTTGTACCTTACTTAACCTTACTACATACTCGTTTTCCTTTGTAATTTATACATTTGCATTACAAAACTTTCTGAGTACGTGTCGAGATCCAATCAAGACATAGGCCCTCTAGCCTAAGAATAGCTCCCACTGTTTTTCACAGTGTGCGGGACTCATTCTCTTGCACATCTCATGATTGCAAGTGTACTCAATTTCCGTTATAAATATCTCTCATTGTTCTTTATTGCCTAGAACGATTCTAGAAAATCTATTTCTTAAATAACATAGCCACAATGGTATCTTAACCATCTTAATGTGTTTTGATTATGGTTTTGTCGGAAACCATGCGCAATCTCAATTGTCAATTGTCACTTGTGTAACACTCTTACACAAAATTGCATCATAAACACTTTGCTTTACTTCCTTAATGCTTCTGCAAGCACTTAAGGGTAATCTTTATGGTTACTTGGTAAAGATTACTTAAATTCGATTTTGAAAAATAATTCATCATACTCGAAGCATATGAAGTGTTATACATCATTACTTATTTAATTGATCCGGCAGCGGAAGCAAATGGAATCAATTAAATATGTTCAATTTAATTGAACTAGTCATGAATCTTATCAACATAAGACTTCTTATTGACGCTAATATCATGTGGATTTATCTTCATAAATTCGGATATTCAAGATGTATTATATTACTCCAAAAGTCTTAAATCATTCGCAATGATCAATATGTCATCCACATATAAGAATAATTAAAATTTCCGTAACTCCCACTAAACTTCATGTATAAACACAACTTCTCGACTTATCGAGAAATGTTTTATCACATGATCAAAATATTGATTCCAACTCATTGATGTCCTACTTAAGATCCTCTCTTAAGTTTCACATTATCTTAGGATTGCAAGAATCTACAAACTCAAGACATGTATTGAATACATTCCTTCTAATTGAAGAAGTGGGTTTTAGATTCACTCGCTATGTATTTCATAATAATGAAACACAATCCCTAAGAAGATCCAAATAGACTTAAGCATTTCAACTGGTGCAAAACCCTTTGCAACCAATCAAACCTTGAAATCTCTCTTTATTAGTGCAAAACACTTTGCAACTAATCAAGCCTTTTATATTGGATTTTCATGGCTCCAAGCCTTGTAGTGAGTTGTGACTTAAACACTCTCATGTAAGTCATATGTTCATTACTTTCTAGAAGTAATCAATTTGAATCAAACGATTTCTTTTGTAAGTTATAAGCTCTTTACTTTCTTAAAAGTAGCATGAAATCATCATTTTCAACAAGCGACGAATTTAACCTCCTAGGTTTTAAAGAAACAATGTCTTATACAAAACGTCTCATGTAGCCAAGAAAGACCAGTTTCTTGCGACATAACATTCTTTTAACATTCTTGTGGCTCTTAAATAATTTCTCCCACTCTGTCTTCTAGAAATAAACTTGTATTTTAGAAAGACAGCTTCACGAGCCGCAAACCCTTCGTACTCGTGATAATTGAAAGGGAAAAATGAGCATTTGTTTCTTGTGAAAACTTACAAATATGGTACATTACCCTTTCATATCTCATATGATATAGTGGAAAAATAATTTAGACAAAACGATAAATTCCCCAAAAGGATCAAGTAACTCAAAGTAACTTGATTGAAGTCCAAACCATATCGAATAGCGTTTGATTTCTTATCCAACCACACATTATTCCATAATGCGTGCTAAGAGAGATTAACTTGTGATACTATATCACATTTCCTTTGGCTTATAATCCCATCACGACTAAATCATGATTCCTTGAACTCTTTAAACTTCTTCAAAGATTTCCCTATTTACCTTATTAAGTGAACACATTAGTGTCAACCTAAATCGTTGGTAAAAGAAAATGATCAACCTATTCTGTATCAATGATTTACAACCTCGATTTCCTTTTCAACCAAAAGGCACGAGATATCTTGCTTTGAATACAAGATACGCACGAGATATGCTATCATCATCACCGAAATTGAAGGAGAAGGTGGCAAGTGAAAGTCTCCGGACAAATATGAGCCATACTTCATACCTTATGTTTGTTGGAAATCTATATATCATTATTAACATAATCTTATATGTTACAAATTAATTTAGTCATAAAATTAATTACAAATCTTATGCATGCAAACTAAAACAAAAGAGATAAGAAAATCAATTTCTCACCAAATAAATTTCGGTCAAATGGGCACCAACAAGATCTCCTTCTTGTTAGTTCTTGAGCTTTCCAAAATGGATGAACATATATGACCTCAAAATAGAAGCCCTCCAATTAGTAGCACCCAAAACTATCCCTTAATCCCACAAACTAATATGTATTAGATATTTGTAATGTGGTTTACCTTAAAATCGATTACTAATACTCATTTACTACTTCTAGTATTATTAGTGTTTGATTTAAACAAATTTGATTCACAAAAATGATTTTTTATGAAGAACAAGAGAGAGAAGGGAGGTATTTTCATAAAAATGTAAGAATGAAAAATTAAAGAAAAATCCTCTCTAATTGTCCTCTAAAAACCGGTGGCCATGCATGGTTCATAGACCATCATTATTTTTCTTTTTGTCTTCACAAGACAAAAAGGTGTAAGTCTTTTGCATTGTCATGTCACTATCAAGCATTTTAGACAAATGCATAAGACAAATGGAAAAAGACAAAAACTTCTTATTGTCCATCCATTTTCGGTTTTTGAAGTGTAATATGGAGTCCATTTTATTTTTGTCAATTGTACAATTGTATGTCATGTGACATGTGACATGTCTTATGTCATGTTTTAATTTAAAATGCATATTTAACAAATTAAATATCATTTACAAATTAAATATATCATATTTAACAAATTGACTAGTAATATAAAATTACTTTCTCATAAAATGGTCATTTAATTACTAGTTAGTATAATTCACAATATCTTGTTAATTATAACTAACTTATCATTCTCATCTCGCGTGTTTCGCACACCGATTAATTTTAGTAATATAACTTCTTAAATTACTAAATGAAATCTCATTTAATCACATTATAATAAGATGTCAGTATTCTCTCTCTTATAATAATTTGTTCAATTTTCAGAAATTAATTAATCTGTATCGGTATACAATTAATTAACTTTTCAATTAAGGGAATCGTCCTTTAGGTGTGACCTCAAGGGATCAACTGATCACCACCGTCGCACGACAGTAATGTCAAACTCTAGCCAGCCAATTATTACCGATATGTGTGGACCAGTTGACTATATATATTATGTATCATCCCTTCCGTATTCTTGTAATGAGATTTAATAATGATATTTAAATCATGTGATCGCACTATTGTTGAGGACGCATTTCCCAACAATGTTGACAAGAATCACGGGCTTATTGGTTTGAAGCATTGCAAATACTAAAGTGCCAAGAAAAAGGTGAAAAAGAAAATAAATGACAAATTCCCTTGGCCAAGCTTTATTTTGAAGTTTAGGAAACCATACTTATGCTTATTTGGGGCTTGTTCACAAGCTTTTGATCTCCTTCTAATAGCCTTGAGCTCTATGGACAAAGAATCTCGACAATTTGAACCAGTTTGGTGGAGTCCTATCTCAAACCAATAATTGTAAGATACTCCTTCCCATAATTTTTGCATTGTATAAAATTGTATAGTATTGTATATAATTTCGCATTTCTTGCATGAGAGTAGTGAGGGAGGATTTCTTACCCATTTATTAATCATAATTTCAGAAAAAAGATAAGAAGGAACCACAAAAAGGATGCAAGGGAACGATTTTTGAAAGAAAAGAATAAAGGAGTGAGAAAGACGGCACGAGACGCTCGTCCCGAGGGCAAGACGCTCGTCCAGAGCCTCTTTGTGAGCATTATTTGATCCTGATCCAAAATCCGAGCGGATTCCCAGCAAGACCCTCGTCCTAAAGGGAAGACGCTTGTATTAAGCTAGAGACGCTCATCCTGAGTATCATCATGAAAGTAATTTTGGTCTGGAAGAGAATCCGAGCGGATTCTTAGCAAGACGCTCGTCCCACATGAGACGCTCGTCTCAAGAACGAGACTCTCGTCCCCAGCCAGTCTCAAAAATACCAGGATCTCTGACTCCGAATCCGCTCGTCCTTCTTACGAGACGCTCGGATCCACCAACGAAGACGCTCGTCCCGACTTAAAGACGCTCGAATTCCTTTGATTTTAGCAGGAAACTTCGTGAAGTCTGCCCGAGCCCGACCCTTAGCCGCTCGTCTCCCACCCCTTTTTCTTTATAAACACCCCCACCATCCCTCATTTCCCTTATCTTATCTACCCAAAATCTCACATCATCATCTCCAAAACACCCCCATCACAAAATCAACCCAAAAACCCTAACTTTATCAAATCAAAAATGATGAACCTAAGAGGAAAAGGCAAGAAGTCTGCTGAGACCGCACCCAAGAAGCGCAAGGGCACTTCTTCATCCGCCCAAGGAGAGGCAAGAAGTTATCGCAATGTTATGATAGGAGGGGTCGAGCAACTCGAATTTTTCCCGGAAATGATCTTCGCCAAAAATTCTTCACATTGCTAGGTAAGCATTTTAAGCCAACTCAATTCATTGATACCAAAGTGTTAGAAGTCCTAGGCATAAGTGTTGCAAAATGTGTCCTCGACAATAGTGCGACCACGTGATTTAATATCATAATTAAATATCATATAAAGAATACGTAAGGGATGATTCAATTATATAGTCAACTAATCAACATTAATCGGTAACGATTGGCTTGCTAGAGTTTGACGTTACTGTCGTAGGACGGTGGTGGTCAGTTGATCCTTTAAGGTCACACCTAAAGGATGATGCCCTTATCAGTAAAGTTGATTATTTGTATGACGATACAAGTTAATCAATTCCTTAAAATTGAACAATTCATTTGTGAGAGAGAATATTCATATCTTATTTTAATAGGATTAAATAAGATTTATTTTAGTAATAGAAATGCTTTATTACTAAAATTGTTTATTGTTTGAGAAACAATTGAGATAAGAATGAATGGTTGATTATAATTACAAGATGTTGTGAATTATAATTATATGACCCATTTTATTTATGTGATCAAGTATCACTAGTCAATTTGTTGTATGTAATTTAATTAATTCATAAAATGATATTTATGTGATAAATATGCATTAAATTAATTAATAACATGTATCATACTACATGTGACATATTGTGTGATAAATGACAAATTGACAAAATAAAATGGTAGTCCATTTTATGGAGGTTGGACCGAAATGGAGGGAGTGTGAGTGGGTTTTGGTTGTTTTTATTTTATTTAATAAAATGGCATGATGATGCCTACCTACAACTAGTCTTTCACCTACTCTTACACATCTTACACATCCAATTCTT
Source organism: Silene latifolia (assembly GCF_048544455.1). Classification (NCBI taxonomy): domain Eukaryota; kingdom Viridiplantae; phylum Streptophyta; class Magnoliopsida; order Caryophyllales; family Caryophyllaceae; genus Silene; species Silene latifolia. The sequence continues at coordinate 58,513,555 of NC_133536.1, forward strand.
GTGAAGACAAAAAGAAAAAGTAAGATGCCCTAGTTAGACTACTCCAACCGTCCTCCCTTCTTCATAATAAGAGAATTTTGTTCTCTTATCATTCACTCTTACACAACACATGCAAAAGCCTTATGCATTATTCTCTCTACTCTTTAATCTTTCTCTAAAGATATGAGAAGATTCAATCCAAATTGTTCAATCACATTACTAATATTATTAGTGTAATATATGAGTATTAGTAATCAATTTTAAGGTTGACTAATAAACAAATATCTAGCAAATATTATTTAGTAAAGATAAGGGATAATCTTGGGTGCAATCAAGAGGAGTGGCTTCTATACTTGGAGTCTTTGGAGGATCATCCTAATACTCATCATAGCTCAAGAACAAGTGAAGGTAGGAGACCTTACTTGTGCCACAAAACCGAAATTAACAATGTGAGGGACATTGTTTTCTTATAAATCTCTTATTTTGTTATGCATGCACTAGATCTAAAGAACAAATAATTAAGAAGTTAATTAGTTCATTATTAGAGGAGTCTAATAAGAGGTAAACAAACCTAACAATAAGGTACCAAACTGAAATGTTCTTTGATGGTTTGGGGCTTAGAAAGCTATTCTATGCACATGAGGAGACCTACCTTAGCCTTACCCTAGAGTTCTTGTGTAGTCTCCGTATCGTCACAAATACACAAAGAACTGTTTGTATGGAATTCCGACTATGCAATCGAGACCATAGGTTAACCCTTGATCAATTTGCAAATATCTTTGGTCTTCTTATGCCCACGGAAAATACCGACAACCCCGCGGATTTCATTGTTGACCGCGTTTGGAGAGCTATCTCCGGGAGGGACTTCATACATTTGAAACAATGCTATACCTTCGCAATTCAACATCCGGTGATTCGAATCACCGAACGCTTCATTGTCGGCACTATCAATGGGAGATATGAACAAGATAGGTTCACTCTCCTTGACTTAACCTTCTTAGAGTCATATTTAAATGTTTAAGGGACAAGGCCATATAATTTCAACACTCCCCTTGAGATGCTCACAATATTCTTCGATTTTGCTCAAGGGAATTCCCACATTAAGACCTTCGTGATGGGAGGCCTAGTCATGATGTTGGCCAATGATCTTTATCCCGGGTTTAACCTTCATGGGACTTTTGTAAAGATCAAGGGGAGCACCTTGATTGATGAGGAGGCCATCTTCAGCCACCACCGGTGGTGTACCTACACCCAAACCGGGAGTGTGGAGTGGTTTACAAAGGGGTGCTCTTCTATTGTTCTCGCGGGATGGAATGTGCCACCTACCGAACCAAGGTTGAGTCGGTATTCGCCTACACCGAGCTACCTCCTCGACACTGAGATCCACCTCAAAAAGAAGAAGCACCTCGCCAACCTCAACAACCTCGTGCGATGCCAATAAGGGGTATTGCACCACCATCTTATGTACCCATTCGACCATACCCCACTCCTTATGTACCATTCAAACCACAAGTCCCCAATGCTCCAGATGTGAATGATTTGATGAGCCTTATGCAACGGGTCGATCTCGGGGTACACCGAGGGCAAGAAGACAACTATTTGACCCTCTATCCCCAATACTACCAAATGGCACAACAAGGGTATATAGACCCTAATGGCCCTCGTCCATCTTGGGCTCAACCGCACCTTTTGTTCCCCAATCAAGGGAACCAAGACGCCAACTTTGGCGGTCAAGGTGGAGGATTCTATGGTCAAGGAGGAGGGTATGACCAAGGAGGTTCTAGCGGGTATGGATACCGCAATGACGGTGATGATGACGAATGAGAGATGCCTACCACACCATCCCCAATTGTATGATACTCTTCTCTCCCTATCTCTTATGTATATTGCATAGCATTTTAAAATTACCTTGCATTTAGTTTACACCTCACTTGAATTTGTATTATATTTCATATTGCATTCAAATTAGTTAGTTCATATAGTATAGTTGCATTGTAATATATCTCACATGATTCATGTAGATAGTTGCATATAGACTAGAATTCATGCATAGTCACTAATGATCAGTCCTATTCTTTTCTACACTAGAAATATTGCTTAAATCGGTTTGGGGAGGTTTGATCATAGGTGAGAACATGCATCATATAATATAGTTTAGATTGCATTCATTTTTTATATATGTCATACAGAATTGCATTTAGTTAGAGCATGCATTCATTCATATCATTACATTTATTCAAAAATCAAAAAAAACATGTACTTTCTTGTTCATTCCTACTCCTACATATACATTGAGGACTATTATGTCCAAAATAAAGTGGGGGATGGGAATTTATATTTATATTCCAAAAATAATAAAAATTGAAATTTTTTTGAAAAATACAAGAACATGTTCTTTTCCTTTATAGTGTAGTTTTGTATATATTGTGTTTGTTCATTGTTTAGGTATTTTTACCCAAATCGACTAATCAGGGTCAATAGAGTCTCTATTTGTTGGTTGGATGTATGTCTGTTCGTTCGTCGTTAAGTAAATAAGAAAATAAAGTGCGTAATGTAAATTGACACGTAAGATTTTGGTGACGCGGAAAACCCAATGTGGGAACAACCGCGGGAGGGACGGTACCCTGCCAAATATTGCACTATATGAATAGGAGGATGATTACAATTATGGTACGAAGCTAATCCTGCTGGCCCTAGGTGTCAGGCCTGCAAGATCTCAGACGGGTATATATTTGAGAGTGATATGCCGTGGTGCTGTTGTCTTGAATATGATGTTGAATGAATGTGTGGATGAGTGAATGCCCTTCTTGATTTTCTCCCCTTGGCTATTTATAGGATAAGAACCCTAGATATATCCTACCTCGAATATGGAAAGGGAATATTATTTCCATAAGGACTTCTTTCCAAACCCGGACTCCCTTACCAATTCTCCCTGATCTCCCTAACACTCCTTTCCTTAACGCGGGCACCTTCTATGACGGGCTCTTGATCCTTCTCAAGCCCATTTCCCTTTTTCCTGACCGCGGGCTCCCTTCCTCCTTGCCACTTCTTTCATAGTCTTTATTTTATCAAATGGGCCTTCTTTACTATGCTATTTTTAGCCCAAACAATTTGCCCCAAATTTCTTGTGTAGTACGCTTTCAAGTATCGAACAAGGAATTTACGTAACCAAATGCTAAAAAACCCTACGCCGTCTTTTTACTTCTTCCCATGCAACCCATCATTTCCAGCCGCCCTACTCCTCTTTCTCCGCACCCAACTCCCTCTCTCCTCTTTATAACCCCAACGTCCCTCTTCCACTCTCATTAATCACTTCAAATCATTTCAAAAACTCTTCTCTCTTAAACCCTCAATCTTCCTTCCTTTTCACTCCTCGTCGGCTTCACTGTTCCCCTTCCCCGTCTCCATCACCAGGTAATCTACCTTTTCTTCTTCTTTTAATCTTTATTTTCTCTCTCTACCATGGGTAAAACTCGACAATCTTCGTCAACCCCTACACCCTTAGACCGTAATCTTGACCCCACTTTCCCTTCTCGGGGACTCTTCAAACACCCACATGATTGTGACTCCGCCCTAACTCCGGCCGACATTCCTATGATCAAGAATCTACCGGGTCTTGGTGATGGGGTGGATATCGCCATCCCTGAACCAGGACAAAAAGCTGACGCCCTCCGTCCAGGGTGGGTCTGTTTCTACCTATACCCGTTTAAATATGGCCTCCGTTTTTCTTTCCCTAAACTCGTCCAAGATTTCATCTTTACCAACAATTTCGCCATGGCACAAATTTTCGCTGCCATATGGAGAGTTCTTCTCTATTTTTTCGCCGCCTGGTCGAAATCGGCAAATCCGTCACTCGGGGCGATCGTCCCACATGTACAAAGATCGATCCCGGGCGGGGTCAGTTCTCATTCCGGGGCCATGGAGAGGCTCCCTTCAGACACTTGTCAAAATCCCGTGATGAGAAATGGTTTGAGGACTTCTTCTACGTGAGGAAGGACTCCATCCAGCCTTTTGCTGATTATATTTTCGAGAAATGGGTTCTGACTTCGAGTAAGTAGCCTCCCTGTCGCCTGATTTATTTTATCTCGCTGGTTACTAGTTTACTTTATCGTCTTCGTGCAAGCCCCCGTGACCTTACCCGTATCGGCGCCAAGATCCCTGCCTGCAGCAAGCTGTTCAGCATTTCCGAGTCCGAGAGAAAGTTCCCAGACCTGCTTCCTGCTTTTTCACCTGCTTCCTCCTCCAATCCTCCTCAATCAGCCCATAGTATGTCTTCTGGTAAGGTTTCTGTAACCACTTTTACTTGCATGCTGTTTCTGCTGACGTTTTAATCATCCTGTCGTCTGAGACTTATGTATGCTTGCAGGTTCAAAAGTTGATCCATTGGAACTCATCCTCCAAAGTGCTAAAAGAAAGAGACCTTTGCGAGCCACGATGTGGCCTCCGCCTCCAAGAGGAGTGCTCCGCCGCCTCTTTTCGAGACTCCTCCCACGATTTCGATTCGCCGCACGTGAGCCCCGGAGGTTAACCCGTTATCTCGCCATCCGCCTACTCCTCCGCCGGTCCTCGGGCTTCATCCAGCGGAGGCATTATTGCTCACTTCCCAGAGGGCTTTGGGAACGTGGACAAGGTGCCCCTGCGGCCGGAGATTGATCACCGCTCTTTCCTCTGTTGAGGAAACGTTTTGAAATTCTCTCCGCAGAGGAGATGGCCGAGAACGATGTGCACAATGCCTTCATGGTAAATATTCTCCGTCTTCTACCCGTCTCGTCCATCGCTTCTTGCTTAAATTCGCCTCTCAACTCTTTTTTGCGACTTCGATTATTTATGCCCCAGACTCTTCAGTCTGCACTCTACAACAGGAAAATGATCAACATAGTGTAGACCACCAGCCATGCTACCAGCGCCAAGAACCAGGAGCTAAAAGAGATTGTTGCAGATCTGGCATAGCAGCGGGTTGATCTGAAAGAGCGTGTGGTGGAGTCAAGACCGAGCTTTTGTCACCAAGAAGAAGTTGAAGGAGGGGGCCGATCGGTGGCTCGAACCAGGCGGTGTGCAAAGACCTTTCTCGACTCTGAAGCGGTCGAGGAGAAGATCGGTGAGTGATCTCCTGGCCACCAACGTTGTTGCATATGCTACCCGGCGGGAAATATCGTGGGATGCGTCTTTGCCCTCGAGGAGGCTCTCACCCAAAGAGCAGGCCATAGAGGAAGAGGAGAAGCACTGGAGATGCTCTACCCCGCTCAACCCGATCCGAGTATCGATGCCCGAGGTTGGTGAGGTGAATTCTCTGCGTTGGCCGAGCAGAGCCGGGGGTGAGGGTGGAATGTCCCCGGATGATCTTCTTGACGGAGCTCGGGGAGCTATGGCGGTGAGGATATACAAGCTGGTGCGAGACACGAAATGAGTGGTCGCAGCGGAGGAGGTACCAGAGGTGGAGGTCATTAATGTGACCGATAATTAAGTTTTTATGTTTTGACGAACTTTTTTGGCAGTCTGGCCCAGAGGTGGCAGACTTTGTAAGTTTTTTTTTTTAAATTTGTTCTGTGGTTGCTCCGCCAAGGTGGCGGTTAAAATTTGGGTCGTAATTCGGCCGTATTTTGAAATGCCCCTTGTCATAGTTTGGCAAGGTTTTAGTTTATATATCGTGTGTCCGTTTGTTTATCTTCCCTGTTTTTAGGAAGTTTGTGCCGTGTCAGTCTGCTTGACTGATTTAGGCGAGTCCTGTCACCCTGAAAAGGCTAACGTTCTGACTTAGCTAGTTGTCGTGTCAGCCTGATGGCTGATTTAGGCGTATGCCGCAATGTAAGGAGGAGTGGCCGTGTCAACCTTGGAGGCTGATTTAGACCAGCCTAGTCAGCCTGAAAAGACTGACCCAAACCAATCTAGCTGCCGTGTCAGCCGGATGGCTGATTTAGGCGTATGCCGCAGTTTTGTGGACTACTTAACCTTATTCATGACGCAAGGTGTGTTCGTCTCGTTTTATGCCAGCAGGGGCGTCATTGAGGCAAGTTTATCGTCATTCTAGGACCAAATGGAGACGCTGCAGGACTCTGGTAGCGCAGATATCCCTACGTTCCATGTTCATTTTTACATGCATGCTGGGGCCCTGATTAAGTGCGATTAATGAGAGCTACGTCCAGGGGGTGGTATCAGGGGTAGCTGGATAAGCGTATTCAGCTGTCAACCAGGCTCCCTTTCGTATGTTCCAAAGTCCGCCTGGTGAGGGTGCTCCTTGTGGAGAAAATAGGTTGGGCATGTTGGAGTGTCGTGTGCCTTGTCACCTCGCGTTGGCAGTTGACAGTCCTGCTAGACATCCTTTCAAAGTACCATAGATACCAGAATTCAAAGTGATGTACTTAGAGAAGCCTGAAAATAAGAAAATCTATTAAAATGATGTGAAGTACCTGTCGCCATCTCATGGGGTACCAGAGCAATTGTGGTCCCAGGACGCTGCCAGTCCACACCATCCAATAGTAGTTTAAAGTTTTAAAAATAACCAAAGATACAAGAAATAAAAGTGAAACTGGCAGTATGCGTACTACCGGATTTTTATTTTATCTTTAAAAATGATTTGGCTTCTCATAGTACATTATTCTGAAATCTAGAGTCTACTTATTATTAAAAGTAATATCTCTTCAGGTGAAGTATGTTCCATGGGCGTTGTATGATTTGACCGTCCATAGTCATCAGTCTGTATGCACCATGGCCAACAACTCCTTCTACCTGGTATGGTCCTTCCCATTTGTAGGCGAATTTGCCTGCTTTTTTATTCTTGGTGTTCTGAAACACCTCTCGGAGAACCAGGTCTCCTACCTCCAGGAGCCTGACTTTCACATTCTTGTTGTAACTCCTGGCCACTGACTGCTTGTGTCCAGGCTTCTGGTCATCTCTGCATTGTTCAGTTCCCTCGTCATGTTTTCATACCTGTGAGTGGGAACTAGAACTTCTGATGGAATGACTGCTTCCGCGCCAAACACCAGTCAAGGGTGTTTGACTGTTGCTATCTTTGGTGTCGTTCGTCGACCATAACACTAGTGGCAATTCATCCGCCCACTTTCCTCCTAACTCCTGTAACCTCCTTCTCAGATTGTCCATAATGATTTTATTCTTTGGATTGGCTTGTCCATTGGACTTTGGAGTCCTAGGTCTGACTTTTTTAAGGTGATATTCCACCGGCACAAGTATCCTCGGTATCGTTGGAGAAGAATTGTGAGCCATTGTCACATATGATTTCTGATGGGATACCAAATCTGCAAACGATGTTTCGTTTTATGAATGAAATGACTTGTTTGTCTTTTACCTCCGTGAATGCTTCTGCCTCTATCCACTTGGAGAAGTAATCTGTCATTGCTGGCATCTAGGTTCTGTTTCCTGTGGCCCGTGGTAGGGGGCCTACTATGTCCATGCCCCATGCCATGAATGGCCAGGGAGAGATGATAAGGTGCAGAGGCTCTGCTGGCTGGTGGATCATGGGCGCTGAGCGCCGGGCATCACATTTTCGTGCATACTCGCCGCATCTCGCTTTCATTGAAGGCCAATAGTATCCCCTGTCTCGAGGGCTTTATTTGCCGGACTCCCGCCCCCGCATGGTTTCCACATTCGCCATCGTGGAGAGCATGCAAACACGATCTGTGCTTCTTCCTTGTCAAGGCACCGTAGGTAGGGGCCTGCTAGCGATTTTCTGAATAATATATCATCAATAAGTATGAATCTGGAGGCCTTTATTCTAAAAGTTCTCACTTCCTTCTTATCATCTAGTAGCTTATTGTGGCGCAGCCAGTCTAGGTAAGGTGTGCGCCAGTCGTCTGCTGGATCGATTACTTGGTCAGGCGCCTGCCTATTTGGCCGAGAGCTCTCACCTTTCTCTGTAACTGCTTGGATTACCTTTTCGCTTTGTGGATCCTCCAGTTCACCCCTGTCTATTTCGTCTGCCTTCTGGATAGAGGGTTCTAGCATATGTGCTATTGGAATGCTGGATAGCTCTGTTGGTTTGAATGTTGCCCCCAGGGTTGCTAGGGCGTCTGCTTCCACGTTCTGATCTCTGGGGACCTGTTTAAGCTTGCAAGTTTCGAATTTTTGTTTTAATTCCTTTGCTACTTTTAGGTATGCAATCATCGTCGAATCTCTGGCTATAAACTCATCATTCACGTGGTTGACTATTAATAGAGAGTCACTGGATATGAGCAGGTGCCTGACCCCTGACTCCAGAGCTAGCTTCATTCCCAATATCAAGGCCTCGTATTCTGTTTCATTGTTGGTTGCCTTGAATTCACATCTCACAGCTTGCGCTATCAGGTCTCCCTGTGGTGATCGCAGAATTAACCCTACACCTGCCTCCTTTGGTTGGAGGCTCCGTCGATATGCATCTGCCAGACTTCTGTCTGCTTGCTTCCTTCCAAAGTGAGGATCTCAGTATCTGCCAGATTCTGGATGGCCGGACTGAAGTCTGACACGAAGTCGACCAGTGCTTGTGATTTGATTGCTGTTCTAGGGTCGTATTGAATGTCGACCAGTGCTTCTGCTCCTTTTCTTGCTCTCTTACCAGGACAGCACTCACTGCTACTTCTGTGACGGCTAGGTATAGGAATAATGGTTCTCCTGGCTTCGGCTTTGATAGCAGTGGCGGGCTGCTGAGATAATGCTTCAGCTCTCTGAAGGCTTGCTCGTGCTCAGAGGTCCATTCAAACTTCTGGCTCTTCCTTAGTACGTCGTAAAATAGTCTGCATTTATCTGAAGATCTTGAAATGAACTGTTGTGGTCTGCTACCTTTCCAGCTAGTCTTTGAACATCCTTAGGTTTTCGGGTGATTCCAAACAAGAAGATGACTTTGATCTGCTCGATGCTGGCCTCTATTCCTCTTTGAGTTACAATATAGCCTAAGAACTTGCCAGAAGATACCCCGAAGGTGCATTTAGATGGGTTTAATTTCATCTTGTATTCCCTAAGGGTGCTGAATGTTTCTGCCAGATGCCGCATATGATCTTTGGCTTTTCTGATTTCACCACCATGTCATCAATGTACACCTCCATGGTTCTTCCTATTTGCTCTTTGAACATGCGGTTAACCAGCCTTTGATATGTGGAGCCTGCGTTCTTTAGGCCGAATGGCATGACGTTGTAGCAATATATTCCTCTCTCGGACATAAATGCTGTCTTCTCTTGGTCTGCAGGATCCATCTTGATCTGATTGTATCCACTCCATGCGTCCAGGAATATTAAGATCTCGTGTCCTGGTGTTGCGTCGACCATTGCATCAATATGAGGCAGCGGGAATGGATCTTTAGGACATGCTTTGTTGAGATCGGTGAAGTCCACACATACTCTCCACTTCCCATTCTTTTTAGGCACCACCACTACATTAGACAACCACTCTGGATATTTCACTTCCCTAATCTTCTTTGCTGCCAGCAGGCTATCTACTTCCTGGTTGATTACCTTATTCCTCTCTGCTGCAAACTTTCTTCTTCTTTGTTGAATGGGTTTACACTTTGGGTCCACGCTAAGCTTATGTGTTATGATGGATGGATCTATTCCTATTATATCATCGTGTGACCATGCGAAGCAATCCATGTTATCTTGCAAGAACTTGACTAGCTGCTGTCGTAAGCTTCCTGTACATCCTGCTCTAATGAGCACGGTTCTTTCTGGGTGCAGCCTGTCCAGGTTGATCTGATCCAGCTCTTCTGCTGGGGGTTCAATGTATTCGTCCTGGATAGGTTGCTTCTGTAATTGCTATGCGGGAGGGCTGGTAGTGCACTTGAGCGCCTTTTTATAGCAGCCTCTAGCTTCCTCCTGATCTCCTCTTATTGGTTCTACTCCCCATGGTGTGGGGAATTTTATGCACTGGTGGTATGTTGAGGGGACTGCCTTCATTTGGTGCAACCATGGTCTTCCTAAGATGACGTTGTAAGTAGAGGGGCCATCTATATCCAGGTACCTGACTTGCTTGTTGACTCCTCCCACATAGGTTGGGATGACTATCTCACCTAGCGAGCTGGCTGTTTCTCCGCTGAAGCCTACTAACGGAATAGTCTTCTTTTGTAAATCCTTTTCGCTGAACCCCATGTTCTCTATGGTTTTCAGCATGATTAAGTTGACCGAGCTTCATGTATCTACCAAGACCTTTCTGACTGTGCAGTTGGCCATTGATAGGGTGATAATAAGTGCATCATGATGTTCTCGTTCATCGTATGTATCCCCTTCATCAAAGCTTACTGCTAGCAGATCACTGTGAGAAATTCTGCAAGAATTGGCTGGCCTGTCTCCTTTGATCTCGGTGGCATGTCTCTTAGCTGCTGAGTATGTCAGGCCGCTTAAATCTGAGCCGCCTGTTATCACGTTTATAATTTTAGTGCATGTGGGAGGGTCTGCCGGCTTGGCGGAACCTACCTTACCCTGCTGCTTGCCCCCACGTGGTAATAGGTGGCTCAGCTTTCCTTGTTCGTACAGGCGCTTGATCTCTCTTCTTAATGTGTAGCAATCCTCAGTGTTGTGTCCGATATCACGATGGAATTCACACTTCTTCTTGCTATCCTTTCTCCAAGCTTGCTCTCCCTGCGGTGGGTTGGGCCACCCGACTCCATCTCCCATCTCTCCGAGTGCCTTCAAGATTCCTCTCGATACCGTAGTGAACCCATACTCGCCGGGGTGGGGAGTAGCGATTTTCCTCGATTCTCGTTGACTCCCCTCCCATATGGTGTATCTCTCGTCCTTCTTCTTTGGTGGTTTGCTTTCTTCCGATTTCTCCACGGTGAAGTACTAGAAATACTTGGTGTGCTCGTAAGTCGGCTCGGCTAGGATATCTTCCTCCGGTCGATCGCGGCATGCTTTTCCCGCATCGCTTTGAAACTATGGCGGGGTGCATAGCACCGCTTGTATAGGTCGGAGTCATGGTGGAGGCCTCTTCGAAGGCTTCTACTTCTTTGTTGAGACATCACACTCTCATCGCTACCTTCTCGTTGTTAAATATGGTATTGTATTCTCCAATGCTCTCTCCGCCCCCGGACGATTCTCGTACATGGGTCTCCGCGTGCTTCGTGGCTTTCTACCGCTTGCGAACTGTTGAGTAAATGCGTTCACCAATTCAGCAAATGTAGATATCGACCTGTTGGGCAGGCTTACAAACCGTCAGAGTGCCGGTCCTGTTAGGGTGGACCCAAACCCTTTACACATGCAAGCCTCCTTGACTTGCCCTACAGCTGTTACCGTCATCATTTTCTGCTTGTATAGGTTGACATGATCAAAGGGATCTGCTGTGCCGTCGAAGAGAGGCATGTTTGGATTTGTGAATCCCTTTGGCATGGCTGTGATGGATATGGTGTCCACGAATAGTGAGTCGGCGAATCGTCTCAGAGTCGCTTTCTCGAGTGAGGGTGGTAGCCCGGAACCCGCTTCAAAGATCTCCTTTAGTTCCATGTATCATTGCGATTAGTTATATTGGCGGAACTGGGTCCGCCTTTGTCGCCTATCTCGCATATTTCCTCCGATCCGGGTTCTTGAAGATTCTGATAAGCTCCGGCAGCCAGGGGGGTTGTGGTAACGATTGTCCCCTGCTGCCAGTTCACTTGCTGGTTTGACTCGGATCCTGCTACAGGTGTCTGATCGATTGCTGCAGGACTGCTGACGGGGAGGCCAGTATCCCTACGTAGCTATCTGTCTGCCAGCTATCTGGTGTGAGGTATCCTAACCTCGTGGGGTTATCCTTCCATCTGATGGTATCGTAGCCAAATCCAATCTTGTAATTATTTCAGCCGGTATCTGCCTGCTGCCTGATGCTCCTTGCGTCAGATCTACCAAGGGAGATCTCCCTTCACCTGTTCTATTCGCTGGAGTGTTAGACTGCTGCTTTAGGAGATCAATTTGTGCCCAGAGCTCTTTTTCTCTCCTTCTTACCTCAGCATCTGCTCTCCTTTGGTCTTCTCTCATGTTTTCCATAGCTTTCTGAATATTCTCCACGCCGGCGAGCAGGATTTGCGTGGGACTGGGCGGCGGAGTGACGCCTGAGCTTGATGTTCCTTTGTCCGATCTGATCTGAGTTGAGGCAGCAGGGGTCCTGGGAGGTAGAGAGGCTTTTGTTGTTCGTATGATTCTTGAGGTATGTCCGGGAGCCTGCGTGGCCACTGTCGATGTTGGACTTTGGGTAGACGGTGGTGGTGGCGATGGTTGCCTGCTCCCTGACATGGCTTCAGATACTTGTTTTTCCATTGTCTATCTAGAATATCAACGATTGACGACCATAATGCCCCACGGTGGGCGCCAAACTGTTTAGGTATTTTTACCCAAATCGACTAATCAGGGTCAATGTAGTCTATATTCGTTGGTTGGATGTATTTTTGTTCGTTCGTCGTTAAGTAAATAAGAAAATAAAGTGCGTAATGTAAATTGACACGTAAGATTTTGGTGACGCGGAAAACCCAATGTGGGAACAACCGCGGGAGGGACGGTACCCTGCCAAATATTGCCCTATATGAATAGGAGGATGATTACAATTATGGTACGAAGCTAATCCTGCTGGCCCTAGGTGTCAGGCCTGCAAGATCTCAGACGGGTATATATTTGAGAGTGATATGTCGTGGTGCGGTTGTCTTGAATATGATGTTGAATGAATGTGTGGATGAGTGAATGCCCTTCATGATTTGCTCCCCTTGGCTATTTATAGGGTAAGAACCCTAGATATATCCTACCTCGAATATGGAAAGGGAATATTATTTTCATAAGGACTTCTTTCCAAACCCGGACTCCCTTACCAATTCTCCCTGATCTCCCTAACTTCTCCCTAACACTCATTTCCTTAACGCGGGCACCTTCTATGACGGGCTCTTGATCCTTCTCAAGCCCATTTCCCTTTTTCCTGACCGCGGGCTCCCTTCCTCCTCGCCACTTCTTTCATAGTCTTTATTTTATCAAATGGGCCTTCTTTACTATGCTATTTTTAGCCCAAACATTCATCCTTTTTCACATTGATCGACTACGCCACATCCGAGACATGAGGATATTAAAGACCGCATGGTATGATCTTTCCAATCTCCTTTTTCCTCTTTATGTTAATGACTATGTGGCTTTATTTTGATTGATGCGGTATAAACAATGTGATTATAGGACTTGCATTTAGATTATATGGCATACTAGTTGGTAGAAGCATATGCATTAGATTTTATAAATGTTAGTTGCATCATGGCATATAGATGCATTTAGGAAAAATTTTGTGAAAGGATCTATTTGGGAATTTTGACAAGTGTATATAAGGCCCTTGTAGATACTTTTTCTTCTTAAGACTTTGCTCATTAGAATACTTGTAAAACACCCTAGGATGTGTCATGCTAGTATCCTTTGACCCATGGATTAAGGCCTAGTCAAGAGTACCTTGTGGTGTGATAACTCCTTGGCTACGGTTTATTCCAAGATGACCCTTGAAACCATACAACCATCATCTATATTCTACCACATTTTGTCAACAAAAGGGAATGGGCACAAAAATTGTTCAAAATTTGAGTTTAAGAATTGAAATGAAAAGTCAAAAAGTTTGCAATTACATCAAACGAAAAGAGGAGCAAAAATAGAACTCTTAAAGCTTCAAATATAAGTACCCTCCCTAAAAATGGGGTAGCTTTGAAAATATTCAAGAGAAATGCAAAAGTTGAAAGTTGTCAAGTATTGAAATGCCAAACATCAAAAAAAAGAAAATGAATAATAATACTTTACATTAGAGAGAGAAATGAAGAGAGAGAAAAGCTCTAAAATATAGACCTAGGTTTCAGCATGGCCGTCATGAAGTTCACACCAAATCGGTTTTCGCCATTAGCGTCAACTGCAAAAAACTCACAAAATAATCCTAAAACTATCCTAATAAATCCTAATCATGCTTCTTCTTCAACCAGCAGTAGTAAAGGTGGAACCTTTCGGGGTCCTGTTACAGAGGATGCTCGTAAAACAAAATCTCTTAGGGAGATGAATGGTATCCCTGTACTTGACTTGAGTGCTAAGGAACTTGAAGATGAAGGGTGGACGCTGCGAAAAGGAGGAAAGAGCATCCCAGTGTTGTCTACCATAGAGGAAGAGGAGGATCTTACTGGTCTACTTCAGTTCACACCTGAGGATGTCCAAACTGAGGTAGAATTCTGGAATAACGCTGTTGTTTACTTTATTATGGGGGCTAACCCTCCGTGGGAGATTATTGAAGGCTATGTTTATCGTGTATGGGAGGAGTTTGGTATTGATAGAGTGTCTTTTCTGGATAATGGGATGTTTATTGTTCGGTTTCAGAAGTCTACAGGTAGGGATGCGTTATTGAAGGCTGGCTATTATCTCTTTGATAACAAGCCAGTCATTATCAAACCCTGGTCTGTGGATATGGAGTTAGTTAAAGAAAAGGTAGATGTTGTTCCTGTGTGGGTCAAGTTGTCTGGAATTCCTCTGAAATTTTGGGGGAAGTGTTTGCCATCTATAGCAGGTCTAGTTGGAAAGTTTGTCCAAACTGATAGGGATACGTTTGATAAGGTTCGTCTGTCTTATGCTCGTGTTTTGGTTGAATTGAAAATGGATCAAACTTTGCCTGACAAAGTGAAATTTGTGGATGAGAATGGGTCTGTGGTGAGTGTTTCAGTGGATTATGAATGGAGACCTGTCTCTTGTGCTAGTTGCAACGGGTTGGGTCATGATGCTGAGCACTGCCGAAAACCAGGAAAATTTGAGGAGAAGAGGAAGACACAAGTTTCTAAACATCAACAACAGAAAGTATGGAGACCTAAACAGCAGGCTCCACCTGTTCCCAGGGAGATTGTAATTTCACCAATTATAGTCACACCTGCTGTGTTTCCTCCTTTGTCACAGGTTAGGGCAACGCCTGTTAAAGCTACCCCAACAAAGGTTATTATGAGAATGACTAGGCAGGAGGGTATTGAAGGAGTTAGATTATCAAGCAAATTTAGCCCTTATACCTTCAAGGATGCTTTGATACAATCTACTACGCCTGGTGGAAGTGTAATTGAAAGTGGTAAGGACCCCCAATTGTTGCTCATGCATAGTTTAGGATTTTGGAATGTCCGGGGTCTCAATGACCTGAATAAACAGAAGGTAGTAAAGTGGTTTATGCATAATTATGGAGTGGGATTGTTTGGTTTATTGGAACCTAAACTTAAGCCAAGTACTTTATTTAAGAAAGATACCTCTATATGTGAAGGATGGAGTGTTTCTACTAATTGTAGTAAGCATAAGGGGGGGGGGGGGGAATTTGGGTGTTCTGGAAGCCTCAATGGTTTGATATTACCTTTTTATCTTATGGCCCTCAACATATTCATATGTTTGTTCAGTCTAGAGTTGATCAGAAGAAATTTTATTTAACAATGATATATGCATTCAATGATTTATATGAAAGAAATGCTCTTTGGGATTTTTTGAAGGAGACTGCTAATTTTTGTACTGATCCCTGGTTATGGATGGGAGATTTCAATGCTGTTTTGTCTCCTATTGAACGGCTGGGGGGAAATACAACTGAAGCAGAGATGGAGTTTTTTCAGGAGTGTGTCTCATTGTGTGGCATGGAGGATATACAAGCTACAGGTGCCCTGTATACGTGGTCTAACAAGCAGGCTCCTGCAGATAGGGTATATAGCAGGCTTGATAGGGCCATGGGCAACCAGGAATGGATGGAGTTATATGGGGATTATGTGGCCCATTTCCACCCTGAGGGCATGTTTGATCACTGTCCATGTACTGTAGTGGATAGGAATATTGAAATTGGTGGGAGGAGAAGTTTTAATTACTTTAATATGTGGAGTAAAGCTGAAACTTTTATTAGTGAAGTAGCTACTGTTTGGGGTAGGTCTTACAGTGGGACTAAAATGTTCTGCCTCATTAAGAAATTGAAAGCTTTAAAACCAGTGCTCAAGGGTCTGAACAGGTCCTATTTCTCTGATATTGAGAATAGTACCAGTATAGCAAGTACTTTGTTGGCAAACCTTCAGAAACAGCTTGTAGATGAGCCTGGAAATTTGGAGATTATTCAACAGGAAATGGAGCTGGCCACTGAATTAAAGGAACTTATCTCAGCTAGGGATAGCTTCTTGACTCAGAAAGCTAAAATTCAGTGGTCCATAGAAGGTGACCTGAATACTTCTTATTTCCATCAAGCTATCAGAAAGAGGATAATGATGAACAAAGTTTTGCAGATAGAGGATATGCATGGAAAGTTATGTGTATTGGGTGATGATATCCAGGGTGCTTTCTTATCTTATTATCAGGATCTGCTGGGTACTAATACTGCTACTGAACCTGTTAGTATGTTTGTGGTTAGAAGGGGTTCATGTTGTACAGATGAACACTGGAATATTTTGAATAGGCCAGTTACAGTTGAGGAAATCAAACAGAGTATTTTTAGCATTCCCAAGAGTAAATCACCAGGGCCTGATGGCTTTAATAGCCAATTTTATAGGGATGCTTGGAATATTGTGGGTGAGGAGGTCTGTGCAGCTATTGCTGATTTCTTCTCAACTGGAAAGCTTTTGAACCAGATTAATTCTACTGTGATCACATTAATTCCTAAGGTGGATAGACCAACAAGTGTTAAGCACTTCAGGCCAATTTCTTGCTGCAATGTGATTTACAAGTCAATTTCTAAGATGCTTTGTTCTAGACTTGCCTTAGTTTTGCCAGATATCATTAGTCAAAACCAAGGTGCCTTTGTTAAAGGGAGGAGTATACTTGAAAATATTCTTATCTGTCAGGACCTTGTGAGACTCTATTCTAGGGGAATGGCTTCCCCTTGGTGCATGTTCAAGCTAGACTTGCAAAAAGCCTATGATACTATTGAATGGCCTTTTGTGGATCAGATGTTGGAGGCCTTACATTTCCCTATTAGGTTTAGAACTATGGTGATGACCTGCATTACTACTATTTCTTATTCCCTTAATCTTAATGGGGCAAGCTTTGGATATTTTAAAGGAAGAAGAGGGTTGAGACAAGGGGACCCTATGTCTCCTCTTGTTTTTTGTATTTGCATGGAATATCTCTCTAGGGTTCTGATGTATGCAACTGATAAGTGGTTTTTCAGATACCACCCACTTTGTAAGAGCCTCAAGTTGACCCACTTGCTCTTTGCTGATGATTTATTGATGTTTTGCAAAGGAGAGGTTCAATCTATTATGCTGTTACTAAGGGCTTTGGCTACTTTTTCTGCTACTTCAGGACTTAGGGTTAATGCAGCTAAGTCTGAGGTAGTGTTTAATGGTGTTACATCAGGTCTGAAGCAGGATATTACTGAGATCTCTGGTTTCACTGAAGGTAAGCTCCCTTTTAAATACTTGGGTGTTCCTATCCAGGCTGGGAGACTAACGAGGGATGACTGCAATGTACTGATTGAGAAGATTGTTTCAAGGGTTAGGAGTATTGGTGCCAGGAAATTGAGTTATGTAGGGAGGCTGGTTTTGATTAACTCAGTTTTCAATACTCTACATAACTACCGGTGTTCTAATTTTTTTATCCCCAAAGGAGTGATTAAGAGAATTGAGGCAATCTGTCGGAATTATTTATGTAATGGGGACACTGAGTACCACAGATCTCCTCTTGTGGCCTGGCATGATGTGTGTTGCAGCAAAAAGAAGGGGGGATTAGGAATCAAAGAAGCTGGGGTGTGGAATGTGGCCATTGTTGGGAAGTTAGTTAATTGGATATACATAAAAGCAGACAGACTTTGGGTTTTATGGATAGACCATGTGTATATGAAAGGCCTTGATTGGGAAAATTATCACCCTCCTCAAGATTCCAACTGGAATTGGAGGAATATTTGCAAGGTTCGTGGACTTCTCTCTGGTGGTTTTCATGGTAATCAATGGGTAGCTGACCCTAAGGGCTACTCTATAAGCTCTGGGTACCAATGGTTGCAGGGTTCACACCCCTCCGTGCCTTGATACAAGGATGTATGGAAAGATTGGAATGTTCCCAAACAGGCTTTCATTGCTTGGTTGATTTGCAGACAAGCTCTGAATACAAGAGTTAAATTGTCTCAGTTGGGAGTGGTTGCTACTGATAATTGTGTTCTATGTGAAGGGGGGGCCTGAAACTCATTCTCATTTATTTGCTTACTGTGCCTATAGTCAGCAAATTCTTACAGGCTTAGAAATTTGGCTCCAGAAGAAGTTGTTAATCAGGACAGGTAATTGTTCAAAATTGCAGACTCAGGTGGTCAGCCTTACCAGAACGATTTACTGGTATACTATTTGGATGGAAAGGAACCAATGCAGACTGGAACTCAAGCTCAGGTGCCCTGCTCAGGTTATCAGACTAATATAGCAGCAGGTCCAGGGTAGAGTCAAGCAGAAACTGAAGGAGATTGTGCAATCAAGAGACAAGCAGTGGCTAACTAGCATTGACATTAGTGTTTAGTGTAGGTGCTATGTAATGGTCTTCTTGATGCGGAATTTTTTGGACAATGTTGTAATGTTTTTCTGATTAATTAATATATCAAAGCTCACATTTCACCAAAAAAAAAACAAACTCCCATATGAAACTCAAATTCTATTGATCCCTTTTCCATCGTATCCACTTTTGTGCATGTTAGAGAGGGGACGACCCTTCTTCTTGTCTAGGCAAGAAGGGGAATTCCGCGATCCTCCAGTGTTTCTAACGCCATAGGGAGTCTACCCTTGACGAAAGCATTTAACAATTGAGGACAAAGGTACCCTAGCTTGACACAACTTGGAGGTGATTTATTGGTATCCTTCTAGGCTAAGTAGTTTGAAGAAACCATATCTATGATGGAATGTGTACCCTTTGATTGCTTCCCTTGTAGATAATTTCCGCCACTTAGATGAGGAAAGTGGCTATTCTTTTATAGATGCATCCATTACTTGTTTTGTGTGCTTAATGCTTGAATGTATCGCCATTTTGGCAAGCCCTACCTTGCCTTGCAAGAAGGCACCCTTGTTGGAGTAAGTGTCCCCGACAATAATGCGATCACATTGTTGATCATATTGACATCACATGTTTAAATCTCGTATTAAGAATACATGACGGAAAGTTATACTTCTTAGTCAACTGGTCAACACATATCGGTAATGATTGGCTGGCTAGAGTTTGACATTACTGTCGTACGACGGTGGTGACCAATTGATCCCCTAAGGTCATACCTATAGGGTAATGCTCATAATTGATTATTTAATTAATCGTATGCCGATACTGGTTAATTAAATTTCTTAAAATTGACGAGTGATTTTGTGAGTAATATTACGTATCTTATTATAATTTTATTAAATAAGATTCGGTCTAAGTAATCGAATTGTTTTATTGCTTAGATTAAATTATTGTTTATGAAACAATTAAAATATAGAATGAATTGCCTATTATAAATATAAGAAGTTGTGATTTATAATTCTATGACCCATTTTAAGTAATTGTAATTGTGAATTAATATTTAATTTTGTATGTGATTTATTTCATTTATATAATGATTTTTTAATTTGTTAAAAATGCATTATTTAAATGACATGTCTAAGAACATGTCCAATTTGTCACACAATACAAATTAACAAATTGACAAAGTTAAAATGGGTCCATATTATATATATGTGCCGTGTAAAATGGGAGAGGAAGGAAAATTTGTGTTTTGTTGTTTTAATTAGTGGGAAACATTATCATTGCCTACTAATTATAGGCTTTTAAGCCTACACTCTTGTGAAGAGCAACAAGCAAAACCATTGGGCACTCTACCCATGCTAAAACCGGTTGCCTCCCCCCTTATACACTCAAGTAGTGTATTTTCTTTTATACCAATTCATTCTTATTAATTTACAAATTGAGAAAAATAAATCTCTCCAGTTTTTGTTGTTGAACAAAGATAAAAATCTCACAAAACCTCTCCCTCTTGACCGAAATTTTCAAGAGCAAAATACAAACTATTTTGTGTCATTTTAAGGGTAGTTTTTATTAATACTAGTCTCATATTAATTTAAACTATTAAGGGTGTTATCTTGGTAAAATCTTTAGGGAGAGATTCTATACTTGTATCTTGTTCATCCATAAGGAAAGCTCAAGAACTAAGTAAGGTCGGTGACCTTGCTAGTGCCCAAATATCCGAAATATCCAATGTAAGGAACCGATTTTCTCCTTACTCTTTTATTTGTTTTGCATGCATAAGATCTTGAATTAATTTTATGACTAAATTAATTATTCACATATTCAATATGTATAGTAATGAGATTGATGAATCCCAACAAGTGGTATCAGAGCACAAGGTTGTTGCATGCAAAATCGGGTTTGTTTTTCCGAGTTAATTAGTTAACAAATAAAACTTGTTATTTAGGATTTATGAAGATAAATCACGAAATAATTTTGCATGTTAAAAGTTTCTGGTCCTAAATGGATTTTAGGTCATATGGGATGATTTATGGATTTTATTTTTCATTATATATATTATTGGCATTAAAATGTGATTTTTATGAGAAAAATGTAATTTTTAGACGAAAAATAGTTAAACTTAGAATATTTTAGTGATTTTTGGATATGATTTCAGAAATATAATCTACTGGTTGCATGTTAAATTTCGTGTAAATAAAGTTATTTTGCATAAAATATGAATTTTATAAATTAAAGTTGAATTTAAATGGGTTATTAGGTTAATATGAGTTAAATTTCGAATCTGGTCATGAAAATTTTATATGTTGTCACATGCAGTTTTACTCAGTGTGTGTAAAAATTTTAGATGGATTTAACTCCTTTTGCATGATTTATGAATTTTTGAGTAAAAATTCAATAAATAGTGACTTAAATTAGCCTATAATGCTAAAACATATTTCATGACTTAAGAAAAATGTCCAATGTTGCTTATTTATCCCACTTTTCATATTTAAAAGTGAAAAGTTGATTAAATTTTTTTTCTTATGCTTTAATGATTTTATTTGTCAAATTCGATAAACCGCAACGATGTTTTTCTCGAAAGATTTTTGAAATTTTTAACCTAAGTTTTGAACATTATGAATGTCATGGATTTATTCCAGAATGTTCAAGAGTTTAAATTTCAAAATTTGAAATTATTTGAAATTATTTTAATTTAATTTGGAGTTTTTATATATATTTTGAGTCCAAATGAACAATATTAGAAATTCAAGTTGAATTATTGTCGGAATTTTTGTGAAGACTAAATTTTGAGTCCTAAAAGGTTAGGGTAATTAACTTGAACATAAATGTGATTTATGAAATATTTCATGATTTTAATAGTTAATAATCATTCAAATCCATAAAACCGAGAAAAATATATGATATTAGCTCTTTAAAGGCGATTTGGCATAAAATTTACCATGTTCATACATATTTTAATGCTGCATTTTATTTATGATTGTCATATTTTTTATTTATATAATTTTTGAATTAAGTAATTTTACTTAGTATGGCCTTAGTTTTAATTGGTATTACCCGGAATGTATGGGAATATCGATTCGGTTGTAATTATTGTGATCTCGTATCACCGTTTTGTAATTTAATATATTTAATTTTTATTACAAATGTATAATAGGAAATAATATAATTTTTAATTATTACTTGTAATTCCGGAGATCCTTGAAGACAGTGCCATTAGGAAAGGCGTTCCGACAAGACGGTGTTGCCTTGGAATGTGTGTCAAGTGAAGTTCAAGGGACCAATGGAGTTGGTTTCCGAATTTGTAATAGTTAATTAAATTTTCTTTTTAGGGAAGGCCATACTAGGATTTTATGTTTTATGTTTTGCATTTATTTATATGTTTGCATGCATCGCTAAATCGCCATAACTAAACATGCATTTTATTTTATCGAGTCATCGACCGTGTCAATTATAATTATTGTAGTTCACCCCTTTAGTTCACTTAAAACGTGATAGATAATAAATTGACAAGACTTCTCACTAAATAATAATTGAGAATTAGCCTTACCAAATAGAGGAAACCATGAATCCCAATTTCATAAGGAAGTAGGCTCGGCTCACCGGGGTGCTAAACTTGTTACGTTGGCTAAATGGGTAATAAAATGTTTTTACATTGAAATTTGGATTGAGCTCAATGGAAGTATTCGTGACCGTAGTCGCATGTGTTCCGGGCTAAAGATAAATATTAGAGTAATTTTATCGACCAAGAGTTCTAGAAGTAGAATCGATTAAAGAGTTAATCCACCGAGTTATATTGATAAGGGATGAATCGGCTCACCGTGCCCGAGTTAATATTGATGGGGCATATTCTGCACCCGCTGACCGAGTCAACACATTGAGCAGAATTGATGGGGCATATTCTGCAGTTCAACTTACGCAGAATATGCTCAACACTCATCGAAAGTCCATACCACGGCATAGACTACGCTGAGGGCAAATTGATGGGGCATATTCTGCACCCGCTGACCGAGTCAGCACATTGAGCAAGGTCAAAGCTAAAAGACAACAAGTCAACGTATTAGACAGCCTAACCGACGCAGCCTGTCGGCCTGTCACTTGGGTCTCGGTCTCGGCAACTAGCCGGCCGAGAAGCATATCCGCGTACTCACATCCAGTCCCCTCGACATGAAGTCAACCAGGCCTGCCAGCCTGCCATGGGTCCTTCGGCCGAGGGTAAGACAGTCTTTCCACCTGCTATGCCACTTGGCCACTTGGCCACTACGTGACAAAAGGTGAAAGTCTATAAATACTCCACTTCTCTCATTGAGAAAAGGATCCGAAAACTATCCCAAAACTCACTGTATAATTGGTATAAACTCCCTTATCTCTCTACAATATATCTTTGTCAAGTAACATACAACTTATCTCTTTAAGTTTACTGACTTGAGTGTCGGAGTGAGTACGCTCGGTACCAAGCCGAGCCCTCAGTTTGTTCATCTTAAACAGGAGAGAACGAAAGGAAGAGACAAGCAACGACATCATTCTACAAGCTTACGTGGTCACAAATCTGCTCCGAAATTACACCCGGAACAATTGGCGCCGTCTGTGGGGAGTGATACTAAAAGCTAGTCACCTACCTTACAAAAAAAAACAACCAAAAACCATTCAAAGAGCTAAGAAGATGTCAAAACAACCAGAAATTGTGAGTGTAGAAACTGAATTCTACCAGGATGACACGTTCCCTAATTCTGAGATCGGGCAGTCCCCCACCGGCCGAGTCATTGAGCCGGTGAAGTACGGGATGCCAAGAGAGCCAGAAACACCGCTGCCGACCGGCCAAGTCACTGTCATGGGACATGTGGTCGATGCGGCCAAATTGAAGCTATTCCTGGACCTGATGGGTGGTACGTCGGTCACCCCTGTCACGACGACGGTGACGGCAGCGCCTCCACAGGTGACCAGGGCCCATAAAGTGACTCCGAACAACTTGACCGGAGTAATACAAGGAGCTGGGCATGCTAGGACGCCGGCGGAGCCCGTGGTGCCAGTGGCAGACCAAAGTCCTTCCCCCACTCGTGGGAGGACAGCGTCGCCGCGGAAACAACGAGGCCACCCCCGAAGAAATGAAGAAAGAAGTCCGACTCTCCAAAGTCGGACAACAAGAAGCCCTTCCCGCCACGGGGAGAGAAGCCGGACTAAGGTTGCGAGGAGCCGATCGCCGCGTGTCATTCGACACGTGGTCAGACAGCCCCTCAGTGCCTACGTCCTCGAAGTCCCGGTGCCGACCAAACTGAAGCTGCCGCCCCTATCATACAAAGAGGATAGCGACCCAACCGACCATGTCGAGGCTTTCGAGTCGTACATGTCGGTATGGGAGCAGCCTGATGAGGTGTGGTGCCGAGTCTTCCCAACGACCCTCCATGGCATGGCCCAGAGTTGGTACAAGGGGCTACCTAATGGCTCGGTGTACTGTTATGCCGACATAAGGGACAATTTCATAGCCCAGTACGCTTGCAACAAGCGAAGGGCCGTGGAGACATCAGATCTCCTGACTATCCGAGACATCAGATCTCCTGACTATCCGACAGGGGGAGGACGAGTCCCTCCGAAGCTACGTCAAGAGATTCGACGCTAAGGTTCAGCAAATCCGTGAGCTGAACACCGAACTGGCGGCCTTCGCGCTGATGAAAGGCCTCCCGAAGGGCGAGTTCAAAAACGAGCTCATCAAGTGCGAAGACCTCAACCTAGACTTCGCCAGAAAGATGGCCGACCGAGCCGTCAAGGTGGAGGACTATCACAAGACCTGGGTAGGCCACAGTGAAGCTGGGCACCCAGAGAGGAGGAGCCGCCGGGATAACGTAGATGAAGGACGCCGTGACGTTAATAGGTCACGGCCTGAGAGATTTAATAGGAAACAGAACTCGGCGGGCGTCGGGGGGAGTTCGGGACCATACACCCCGAAGCGGTACAGCAGTCTCACCCCCTGGTCAAATCACCAGCCGAGGTCTTTGCCCTAAGCAAGAATGAAGGGCAGAAATGGGCAAGGCCCCCCAAGGCGAGGGGGGACGGCGACCTTAACCAGTTTTGCGAGTACCACGGCCAAACCGGCCATAAAACCGACAACTGTCGGCATCTGAGGAACGCCATCGAGGAGCTAATCCGAAAGGGGGCCCTCATCAAGTATGTAGCTGGAGGCCCGGAAACAAGCTCCGACGGGGCGAATAGAAAATCAGTATTCCAAAGGATGGGAGTGATCCAGGTTGTCATCGGGGGAAACGAGAACGGTGGGTCAGCTAATGGGCACAAACGGCACCTAAATGAGCTTTACCAAGCCATCAACTTTGTGCCCACCACAGCGATCCCCGCTTCCACCGTCCTCGATATAACCATCGGAAAGAAGGACTACGAAGGAGTCGTTGCCCCGCACAGCGACCCGCTGGTAGTCCACCTGGATATAGCCAACCACTTGGTCAAAAGGTGCCTAATTGATACAGGCGCCTACACGAACATCATGTTCAGGGAGTGCTTTCTCAATCTCGGTCTGAATATTGAAGACCTGAGCCCCTGCACTAACCCGCTGTACAACTTCTCTGGGGCCGGCCTGGTACCCCTGGGGTCAATCAGAATGCCGGTGATGTTCGGCCAAGCCGACGTGTCTAAAAATATTCTATCTGAGTTCGTGGTGATCGACGGTTCGTCTGCCTACAATGTTCTTATAGGCTGGGTCACTTTGAGCGAGGCCGATGCTGTGATGTCCATCCGGGCCCTGAAATTGATGTACGTCTCGGACCGGGGGGAAGCACAAAAGCTCGTCTCAAAGGACGAGAGAGATGAAATCGTCAACATCCAAGTATCTGCCAGAGGGTGCAACATGCAATCCCTCAAAGTGGCGAAGAAGTCATAGAAAGGGAAGAGCCCATCATTACAACAGGAGGGCGACCCGATGAATACTCATGTCGGCATGGTCGAGGGAGCCCAGACCGAGGAAGTGGAAATTGACCCAGAGCGCACCGTAACTATCGGTGCCGACCTGGAGCCAAAATTCAGAGCCGATCTCCTAGACCTGCTGAGGAAGAACAAAGACGTCTTCGCATACTCAGCAGCCGAGATGCCAGGCGTGAGCCGGGAGGTGATCGTTCACAAGCTGAACGTACTCTCCACCTCTCGCCCTGTCAAGCAGAAGATGAGGAACTCCTCGGCCGAGAAGGATGAGGCTATAAAAGCCGAAGTAGACAAACTATTAGAGGCGGGCTTTATCATGCCTTGTACTTACCCTGAGTGGCTAGCAAATGTTGTAATGGTGAGGAAGTCATCAGGGGCGTGGAGGATGTGTGTTGATTTTACAAATCTTAATAAAGCGTGCCCTAAAGATTGTTATCCCTTGCCTCGAATAGATAGATTAATTGACGCAACGGCAGGCTACGCTATGCTGAGCCTGCTAGACGCCTTCTCAGGGTACCATCAGGTATTAATGGCCGAGGAAGACATGCCTAAGTGCGTATTCATCACCATACACGGCACATACATGTATAAAATCATGTCGTTCGGTTTGAAGAACGTTGGCGCAACTTACACTAGGCTGGTGGACAAAGTGTTCCAAAATAAAAAAAGGGCGAAACATCGAGGCTTACGTCGACGATGCTATTGTAAAAAGCAAGTCTGACAGCGAGCACTTGGCCGATTTAAGCGAGACATTTTGTTCACTAAGGAAATATAGAATGAAGCTCAACCCAAAGAAATGCAACTTCGGTGTCCGGGCCGGCAAGTTCCTCGGCGTACTTGTCAGTGCCAGTGGAATTGATGCCAATCCGGAGAAAGTCCAAGCAATACTGGACCTACCGGAGCCGAGGAATCGAAAAGAGGTTATGATGCTAACCGGGAGAATGGCGGCTCTTGCCCGCTTCATCTCTCGGTCGGCCGACAAGAGCACACCGTTCTTTAAAGTGCTGAAAAGGGAATAAAAACTTATGCTGGGGGGAGCTACAAAGCACAGCTTTCAGGCAACTGAAAGCTCACCTTCTGACACTGCCGACCCTGTCCAGGCCGATGCTGGGGGAGACGCTATATCTATACTTAGCAGTTACCTCGGCCACGGTCAGTGCCGTGATCGTCAGGGAAGAAAATAAGCAACAATGCCCAATTTACTTTATCGGCCATACACTGCTGGCCGCCGAAAGAAACTACCCACTAATCGAAAAGGCAGCCCTCGCCGTCGTTGTTGCCGCAAGGAAGTTAAAACCCTACTTCGACGCACATCCCGTGACGGTCTTAACCGACCAGCCATTGGAGAAGGCGTTAGAAAAATTCGAAAAATCCGGCAGGCTTATCAAATGGGCAGTGGAGCTCTCCGGCTTCGGCATTCAGTACAAACCAAGGCCTTCGATAAAGGGGCAAGCGCTTGCAGACTTCCTGGCCGAGTGCACATATCAAGAAGAATCACATCGCGGTGTGTGGGAAGTGTATACCGACGGGTCCTCCACGGCGAACAGCTCAGGAGCCGGCATCCTTATCATCAGCCCTAACGGGGACGAGTTTGAGTACGCCTTGAAGTTTACCTTCTCGGCCTCAAACAACGAATCCGAATATGAGGCGGTGATAACTGGAGTCGAGTTAGCTAGAGCTGCCGGGGCGGAGCATATTGTGTTGAAAACAGATTCTCTCTTAGTGACTAATCAAATCAGAGGAGAGTATAAGACTCGAGACGATGGGATGATAAGGTATCTGGAGAGGGTAAAAGCTGACACCTCAAAATTGAAGTCTTTCCAAATACAGTGCATTCCCAGGTCTGAGAACAACCGAGCCGACGCTCTCTCAAAACTTGCCAGTTCAAGCATCAAGAAGTTCAGTCGAACCGTGCTGGTGGATATCAGAAATGCTAAAAGCATCACTGAGACCGTCGGCATGGTGGGCGACATCGAAGCCGAGATGACGTGGATGACTCCGATAATGAAATACAAACTGTCAAATGAATTGCCGGAGGACCGCAGTCTCTCGTAGAAGATAAGAAGGATCGCCGCAAGGTACTCAGTGTTCGAAGGAGAGTTATACAGAAGGTCTGTAATAAGACCACTCTTGAAATGTGTCGGCCCAGCCGACGCGGAGCTAATACTGACAGAGATTCACTAAGGCATCTGTGGACATCACATGGGGGCAAGAACGCTAGCCCACAAAGCTCTCCGAGCCGGCTACTTCTGGCCTACCATGCTTGAGGATTCCAGAGCAAAAACCAAGAAGTGCAAGAATTGTCAGATGCATGCTCCGGTAATACATGCACCTTCCCGAGACCTGCAACCGGTGCTTAGTCCCCTTCCTTTTTCACAGTGGGGGATAGATTTATTAGGGCCATTTCCGATGGCCTCCGGAGGAAGAAAGTACCTGATTGTCGTCGTTGACTACTTCACCAAATGGGTCGAAGCTGTTGCGGTACCTGCCAAGACCACGGCGGCCGTAAGAAAGGTGATTTGGGAGAACGTTATAACTCGATTTGGGTTGCCCCAAGTCATTGTATTTGATCACGGCCGAGAGTTTTGGAGCGACATGGTGATGAATTGGTTGGAGGAGCTCGGTATCAAATTTGCATACTCCTCCGTCTGCCACCCTCAGAGCAACGGGCGGGAAGCGGCTAATAAAACAATCCGAACGGGTGAAAAAGAAAGTTGAAGATCTAAAGGAAAGGTGGGTGATGAACTACCGGCGTCTGTGGTCCCTTAGAACCACGGAGAAAGAAGCAACAGGGGCAGTCCATTCCACCTAGTCAATGGGTCCGAGGCCGTCCCGCTAATTGAAGCGGCGGTGCCAACATTCGTAACGCAAACCTTTAACCCGATCGAAAATGAGGAAGGCCTGAGAGCCTCCCTAGACCTGGTCGAAGAAAGTCGAGACACGGCACGGCTCAACTTGGCAGTTTATCAAAACCGAATGAGAAGAGCATACAACCGTAGGGTCCACAAAAGGGACTTAAGAGTAGGAGATCTAGTCCTGAGAAAGTCGGCCGCAACAAATAAGGGAAACATCCATGGTAAAATGACGGCCAACTGGGAAGGACCCTACAAGGTGGTTGAAGAAATGAGGCCGGGGACATACCGGCTGACAGACATGGAGGGTGTTCCTCTAATGAGCCATTGGAACACAGACAACCTAAGGAAATACTTCGTATAGCGGCGGAGGTGTCCGAGACCGTTGTGGGCACCCCAGCTCGTGATTATACCTTATGAAGAATGATCCAAATTTTCCATCAAGATGCTTGTCCCCTCTGTAGTCGTACCAAGGTAGACGCCACGGCCAAAGCCGGGCAGTCACCGCAATGGCAGTTGATACTCGCGAAAGCGACCAACATGCTTAGTAGACGCCACGACAGTCACTACAAATGCAGTTGATACTCTCGAAAGCGACCAACATGCTTAGGAACGTATAAGTACAGTTGAGACAGTCGCCTCGGCCAATCCGAGGGGGAAGAGGAAGCGATCAATATGTCTACAGATACGAACGCTGTCGAGCCGTAACCTCGATTACCTCGGCCAAAGCCGGGAGCGACGGGGACACAACGACCGATACGCTAACATGTTCACAACGGCACTTGGGAAGCGCAAATCTGACCGCCTCGGCTAAGACCGGGAGTGGAGGAGGAAGCGACCAACATGCCAACATGTTAAAAAACGTTTAAGTACAATTGAGATGCGCATTCTAACTGCCTCGGCCAAGCCGAAAGTAAAAACGAAAAAGCGCTCAATATGTTAAAAACATAAGAAGACAACTGAATGGAGGCAAAATAAACAAACTTTATTGAAAAATGTTTACAGGTGAGGCAAAACAAAGTCGACGACCGTCCCCATAGGGATAGCCTAAACACAACCTACCAAAGTTTAACAAAAACAAAAGGTACAACAAAAGGTTACAGACATTAAGACTTGAAGCGCCAAAAGGATGGCAGGGAGGAAAGGCTCAATAGTTGGCCCCCGAACAGCTGAAGCTGTCTGAAGGGCCGGGTGAATCTGGTGACGACCGCCCGTCTTCCTATGCTTGTTCTTTGCTCGCCACCGCGCAGAGAGCAAACATCACCATCAGTGGGCGGCCCAGAAGCCGACTTGGCAGCTTCACCTGCCTTTGCCCTCTCAGCCTCCTCCCTGGCCTCCTTCACCTTAGCATCCCGGGCCGCCTTGGCCTCAGCTTCCTGAGCAGCCTTCGCCGCCTTCGCCTCATCCGCAGCCTTGGCCTCCGCAGCGACCGCCTTCTCATCAAGAAGCCGGTCAAAATCTTGCCACGGGAAGGTACCTTCAAAAAGGAGCTCTTTGATTGCATCCCTGGTAGCATCTTTAGCTTGGTCCCGGTACCGGGCACACATGTCAGGGATGATGACGGTTTTAAGCATCTCAATATCCTTCTCCCTCTGAGCAAGGATAGCCTTTGTGCTCTTATGCTCCTTTGCCTCAGTCGAAGGCAGAGACTTCCATCTATCCCTCTGCTCAACCATGGTATTATAACCGCCCTGAAATCTGGTCTTCTCCTCCCGCTGCTTAGCGGCATCAGCCAACGCAGCCTCAACCTTGGCCCTCTCGGCCAGGACCAGCTTCTCAGCTTCCTCCTTAAGCTTTCGCTCAGCGAGGAAGTCATTCATGGCGGCCTGGAAGTCCTTCTTCGTCTTCTCGGCCTTCTTCTTAGCAGCGGCAAGCTCAAGCCTAAGCCATTCGAGCGCAGGAGCTGCTTGAGCCATGAGCTTTTCTTGCTCAATCATATGAGTGCCGGCTAGTTCAGCCCACTTCCCCAGCCTCTTGGACAACCTTATGCCTTCCGCCCTAAGCTGAGCGGGGGAAACCTTCTGGGATGAGTAGTCGACGGTGACATTTTGATCGCCCGTCTGCACAGGCCGCTTCTCCAATTGCCGTTCAGTAGGACCGACAGCCGGCGACAGTTGATCTACAAAAAATCCAGACAAAGCATCCATGTCAACATTCATTGACATGTCAGAGAGCCTGTCATCAGGAATGCCTAAAGAACCTGCTAAATCCGAGCCATGGGTTAGATCCGTACCGGTCCTGGCCTTCTTAGACAGAGGGCCGACTAGCCCCTTTTCTTTCCCTGCCTTGGTAACAGCAGCAGCAGGCGTTGCCTCTTTTCTCTTATTTGAAGGAGGAGGACCCTCCACAACGGTGACCTCCTCTTCAACATCGACGACCACCTGCTCCTTTTGGACTACGGGGATTGAAGATTGAGTTGGAGTTGACGCCGTAGCCGCCGTAGACGTTGTTTTTGGTCTCCGGCACGGCACGTTACCGCCAATCTCCGCTTTAGTCGCCGCCACATCCATTGCCTTCATCGCCTGCTCCATAAGCTCGTGCGGGGCCGGTCTGCGATCACGTGGTGCAGCCTTAGGATGCAGCTCTATAACTCTCCCATCCTGATCAAGTCCCAACTTGTTTAAAATGGAGTCGGAGAGATCCCGGCCAAATCGATCTACAAGAAACAAAGTCAACAGTTAAGCAAAAGAAGTAAAACAAAGCTCAAATAAAGAAGCATAAAAGCAAAGGTGGGCCTCATACCGACCCCACTCACCCTGGCCGAGGGCCGGTATGAGGCCGACATGGCAAAGCGGTTCGTCCTGAAGAACGATCTGCGTCGGGGGCATCCATCCCTTCGGCGTGCCATCCTTCCCCGCCTCAAACAGCCTCATTGCCCGTGTTTCGTCCTCTTTAAGATAGACTTTCTGGGCGTCCATCTTAAGTTTATTACGGGAGACATATTTATCATGCTCCCCCTGACTCTCACACCGCAAATTGGCGTGGCTCTGGAATGACCGAGGCAGTGGATAATCCTCCGGAACCTCGACGTATACCCACCGCCCCTTCCAGTCCTTGCAAGATGTCAGCTTGGAAACGGTAACGTAACCCGGCTCCAACTGCACGCTGTACCACCCCGTGCCACCTAGGGTGGTCTGCCGAAGATGGTGGAGCCGGCGGAACAGGTTAACCGTTGGGGCCTCCCCCTTAAAGAGACAAATCCATACGAAGCCAATGATCGTCCTGATGGCCAACGGATGCAGTTGCGCCATGGTGACGTTCATGGCTTTAATTATGGCAGCAACGTGTGCATTAAGAGGAAACCGGAGCCCATACTCCAGGTGTCTGATGTACACGCCGATACAGCCTTCGGGAGGGCAACAGACTGCCTGATCACCCTTAGGGACAACAATTCTATACCCCCTGCCGAAGGAGTAATGATCTTCAAAAAGTTCAGGACCGGAACAACTAGCAAACTTGTTCGTCCAAACACGATCGGGATTGATCGAACAGGCTTCACCGTGCCACAAGAACTGCGGCCTCTCTACATCAGAATGGGTCGCCTCATCATCGTCATCATCAAAACCCTCCAAAAATTGCTCATCAATTTCAGGAGAAGGCGACTTGGGACCCCCAAACCCTATCGGGGTGACAACCAGTGGCTCCTGTTCATCAGGATGCGACGGTTCGCCCCCCGGCGCAGAGGTACTGGGTTGAGCATCAGCAGAAGACATGGTAATAATAAATAGCAAATAAAAGTTGGAAAAATTTGTTTGTTTACCTTGGAAGAAAATGTTACGCCGAGTAACGCTTCGAGAAATAAGAGAGAGAAAACGCTTCGAAAAAAGAACTAGAGAGAGAAATTTTTTGAAGAAATGAAGTTTGCAAGTCAAAAAGAGGGGCACACTGCTCTATTTATAGAGCAAAGCCCATGAAGCGGACCAATCAGAGCAAAGCCCATGAAACGTCCACCAATCAATGCCAAGCCACGTGTCAAGCATGCAGCCACAGAATGTCAATCGACATACAGTTACCAATCTTCTTTGGCACGCTTCCTGGTATCTACTTGCCAATGGCCAGCCGATCAACCAAGCTTGGCAGCACCGGCCGGGGGCAAGCAAAAGCACACGGCACTCTCAACCTTGGTCTCGGCCAGCGCCATTTTTCTTTTCCACATTGGATGTCCATTACACAACCATGTGGAGAGGGGATATGGTACGGCGTGAACAGAACCAAGCCGAGGAAGAAGTTCAACTTGCGCAGAATACGCTCAACACTCATCGAAGGTCCATACCACGGCATAGACTACGCTGGGGGCAAATTGATGGGGCATATTCTGCACCCGCTGACCGAGTCAACACATTGAGCAAGGTCAAAGCTAAAAGACAACAAGTCAACGTATTAGACAGCCTAACCGACGCAGCCTGTCGGCCTGTCACTTGGGTCTCGGTCTCGGCAACTAGCCGGCCGAGAAGCATATCCGCGTACTCACATTCAGTCCCCTCGGCAGGAAGTCAACCAGGCCTACCGGCCTGCCATGGGTCCTTCGGCCGAGGGTAAGACAGTCTTTCCACCTGCTATGCCACTTGGCCACTACGTGACAAAAGGTGAAAGTCTATAAATACTCCACTTCTCTCATTGAGAAAAGGATCCCAAAACTATCCCAAAACTCACTGTATAATTGGTATAAACTCCCTTATCTCTCTACAATATATCTTTGCCAAGTAACATACAACTTATCTCTTTAAGTTTACTGACTTGAGCGTCGGAGTGAGTACGCTCGGTACCAAGCCGAGCCCTCAGTTTGTTCATCTTAAATAGGAGAGAACGAAAGGAAGAGACAAGCAACGACATCATTCTACAAGCTTACGTGGTCACAAATCTGCTCCGAAATTACACCCGGAACAAATATGAATTTGGATCTCGGGATCATTTATAATAGTTGGGTGGAGGTCACTATATAAATGTTTAAAACTTGTTTAAAATGTTTACAAGTATTATCAAAATAATAGATGTTTATTAATTCCTTCATTTTTATTCTGTAGTCAAATTTGTTTTCTCTATAGCAATGGCAACTCCAATTTCAAACGCAACCGCTAGCTCAACACTCTCACCAATGTTTCATGGCTCCGATCCTTCATGGATCGTTGTAAATTAGAAAAGAATGGGTCCAATTTCGCAAATTGGGACGCGCAACTTCGCTTGGCCGCGGAGGGTGATGACAAGCTTTGTTACCTTACCGAGGCCTCTCCCGCTGCACCTACTGCTACGTCTACCCCTGCCGCTAGGCAAGCCTATGAGACTTACCAAAAGGAGTCAGCCGCGATCAAAAATGTGTTGATCTTCTCTATGGAGGCCGAACTCCAAAGGAGTGCTATAAAGATTAGCACCGCCTATGAGATCTATACGAAGCTTGTGACCATGTTTTCACAAGTTCCGAGGATCATTCAATATGAAGCAGCTTCCGCATTCTTTGATCTCAACATCAAGGAGGGCCAAAACGTTAGCCCTCATGTGCTCAAGTTGATGGAGCATGTTGAGACCTTGAAAATGCAAAAGGTAGAGATTCCCCAGGAACTCATCATTGATCGAATTCTTCATTCCTTGAACAAGGTTAAAGCATATGTCCAATTCAGGGTGAAGTTTAATATGCAAAACTTGAAAGTATCCCTCGATGAATTGCATAAAATGCTTGTGCAAGCCGAGAGGGACATGGGGCTAAATGCTAGCACCACCAAGGATGTGCTCAATATTAATCAAAAGAGCAAAGGGAATTTCAAGAAAGATGGTCACAAGGGAAAGAAGCAAACTCCCTACAAGAACAAATGAAAGGCTTGTGAAACTAGCTCCTCAAAGCCCAAGAAGGGTGTCCCCTCCTTGGACAAATGCCACTATTGTAATGGTGTTGGGCATTGGAAGAGGAATTGTCCTAAGTACCTAGGCGACATCAAAGCTGGAAAAGTAATTCCAGTAGGTAAATAACTATCCCAATCTTTTTATGTTTCGATCTCAACTTTGCTATTTTGATACAAGTTGTGATGATTACCCCCTTTTTATTGTAATTAGGGCATCCTAGCAAGGACAAGCGCAAAGAAAAGCAAGCCTAGAAGATCTTGATGGAAGCTAGATGTAGCCGCCCATGATGCTAGATCGATGAAAGCTTGGCTTTATTTTGTCTTAATTTTTATGTTGTATTTTAAAATTTTTAGAACTATTTTGATTTCCTCGTTCGACTTGGAAATATGGTTGTTTCCTTAAACAATGGTTGTATTTTGGATATTAGTGACTTGGTTTGCAACCCAAGTCACTTATTTTATCATATCGTTTGTTCTAAAAATTTGTCATCATACACTACTTGCTTCGAGAAACATTAAGATTTATCGACTTAAATTGATCAAATAAACAATTACAATGATTGAGTCATTATATGTCCATAAGCTATGAATTAAATTCTCCTTATGCCTTTGTGACCAAAAGTCACAACTTACTTTTATGAGATCAATTATAAAGGAATGATTGAGTTGATACACCTATCACATTTAAATCACCTAGTCTATATTATCTTTCTAATATGTCTCAATTATATCACTATTAAGTTGATATGTACTACGTTTTCCTCCTTCTCCATCACTATTAAATTGTAATACTATGAATATTTTGAATTATTGTTGTGATATCTTGCGATGAGATTTGGCATGATTGATAATCGTAAAATGCATAATTGTGTTGGATGGTGCTTAGTTATGAGGATGTTTATAAATGTTGTGGTAGTAGTTGTGGGCGAACTTCGGGACGAAGTTCATTTTAAGGGGGGAAGACTGTAATACCCCGTATTTTGATAGTAATTTATGAGAATAATTTATGTAATTTAATAATTAATTAAAGGTATTTCTAATAATAATTACAAGTAATACGTTAATTAAATAATAAATTAAGTATCCAAGTCGGGAATTGGACTTAGCTAATAATTTAGCATTGGGCCGTGTGCCATTGTTAGTTGGGCCGAATTTTATGGTTCATCTAGTATGAGTGTGACCGGGATTTGTATCGTGAATTAATAATAATATAATACGGAAATAATAATCTATAAAAGTAATAATAATTATATCGATAATAATAATAAGTTATGGCAATAATAAATTATTAAAGATAGTATGAGGAAATCATACTTATGGTAAGGCTAGTATAATAATAAAAATAATAATAATAATAATAATAATAATAATAATAATAATAATAATAATAATAATAATAATAATAATAATAATAATAATAATAATAATAATAATAATAATAATAATAATAATAATAATAATAATAATAATAATAATAATAATAATAATAATAATAATAATAATAATAATAATAATAATAATAATAATAATAATAATAATAATAATAATAATAATAATGGCAATTCCTAAAATAATTAGAATATGGTAATTGTAATAGTTTCCTAATTGGAAACACATATTCTCTAATCTTAGACTATAAATACCATGTTAAATCTGAAAAATAATTCATAAAAGAAGAAGGAAGAACTCTAAAGGAAAGAAGAAAAGAATTAAGGAAGAGAAAAGCAAAAGAATTAACTTTTATTATCGCCTCAAGGTAATACTTTAAACCGTCTCATGTATACACTTTGCTTTGCTATAACTTGTAAACTAGGCCACCGTAGGACGAGCCATGACCGTGAATGTGACCGTGTAACACCAAGGATTGACCATGACCCACTGTTGACCACCAGGGACCTCGGGAAAGGGGATTTTCAGGCGGGTTTTTGGGTGGTGTTCGTGGTGTTTGTTTGGGTGTAACCATATAATTAAAACAGGAATTTCAACCCGTATTCTTGACCATCATGACCTGGGTTGGGGTTGGTTGGTCGTGGGGGAAGGAGTCGACCATATTGGTGGATGTTGGGGTGGTAATGGTGGCGGTTTGTGGTGGTGGTGGTCTGAAAAACGCAAAACAGGGGAGGGACTGCATGTTGTGTTGCTGTCGGTATTGGGTTGATGCTGGGGTGTTGTTGTCGGTTCATGGGGATGTAGGACCACCCCTGGAACCACCTTGGTCAGTGGTGATGACGGTGGTGGCCAGAGGTGGTATGGTTTGGGTATAGGATGGTGTCGGGTTTATGGGTGTGAGAGTGAGTGTTTGTAGTTGTTGTTGTTAGGGCGCGATGTTGTGGCTGATTGGGGCGGTTGTGGCTGGTGTTTGGGCATGGTTGGGTGGGTGGCAGTGGAGGCAGCTGAGGGTGAGGGTTTCAGGCTTGGTGGTTGTTGGGTTTTGGTGTGTTGGGGGTTGTTTGTGGGGATGGTATACACGCTTAAGCCATGTAAGTTAGGAAGGTTTGTTTGGTTGTTGAGTCGGGTTTTATTTAGGAGATTTTGGTGACTCGGGTTTATAAGTAAATCGGTCTTTGAGTAAATAAATAAATAAATAAATGGAATAATAAATAATAATTAGAATATGATAATTAATAATTGATGGAAAATTATAATATTTATGTTAGGTAACGATTTGTGAAGAATTTATAATCGGGTTCGTGTGCTTAATTATTGGATCGCTTTGAGCCGCTTAAACTGGATATTGCTTGCCAGGTAGGATAGCTACTCAATTACTTTAATGTTTACTTGAATGATATTATCTAATTTTATTGGTTGAATTATTTGGAATTGTGATGGTTGATATATGATTGTTGGTTGGTTGCATTGAGATATATTGTTTAATGACTACCTCAGCTCGTGACTGAGATGATTTGATTATTGACTACCTCAGCTCGTGACTGAGATGATTATATTGATTATTGGATTCCTCAGCTTCGTGTCTAAGATGGTAAGAAGTTGTGTT
The DNA here is from genome assembly GCF_048544455.1 of Silene latifolia. NCBI lineage: Eukaryota > Viridiplantae > Streptophyta > Magnoliopsida > Caryophyllales > Caryophyllaceae > Silene > Silene latifolia. The sequence continues at coordinate 58,550,486 of NC_133536.1, forward strand.
GCTCAATTGTTTGCATTTTCATATCATGAGCACTTGCATTGGATACCTCAGGACAGGTTCAGTAGGACTTGTTTCTGGGGTGATGAGACTACCTCAATTTCGGTTGGGATGATGAGACTACCCCGGCCAGGGATTGGCGGGATGAACGGGAGCGTCGGAGGATTGATCATGAGCATGCATTGCATTTGCATTTAATATTGTTCTTGTATCCATTTATTGTGGTTGTTTGGCTATTCCTACTCAACCTCGTGGTTGACAGTGTATTCGTGAACACCTGTGGTGAACCTTAATGGGAGCAGATTTGTGGTACTAAAGATTAGCGACTTGGGAGCTTATGGGAATGCGTGAGGATTTGGCCAATCTACCTAGAAGTCTAGACCACATAGAATATTTAATCACTTTATTTATTTCCGCTGCGAGTTGTAATTATTTTATATTAAGTTTTAGTTGGTTAAGTTGTAATAAACATGTAATCATTAAGTTTTAATCTAATGTACTTTGGTGAGTTGGACTTTGTTATTCACTACCTCGGAAAACCGAGATGGTAACGCTCTCATTTACTTGGGAATGTCTAGCTAAAGGCTCCCGAATAAATGGGGGTGTTACATAAATTGTTTTGTGGCTCAAAAGCTATCTTTGAAGAAAAGGGGCATTTTTCATAAAGATAGAGTGGGAGTGTATTTAGCCACAAACTCTTCATATAGAGGAGACCAAAAGTAGATGTTCTTGAGGAAACTACGTGAGGAGACCAAAACAAGATGTTCTTGAGGGAACTACGTGAGGAGACCAAAAGAAGATGTTCTTGGATTGTAAGATTTTGATTGATGGAAGGATATAACTAGAGATTTTAATATTCGACATTTTACTTAAGAGCCTTATGAAACTAAAATGATTTATATGCAAGTAAATTGATTTATTTGAGATTGTTGAGACCAATCCAAGGTAAATAGATATTTATATTTAAAGGTTGCATAGAGTGGCATGTAAATGTCAACAAAAGCAAACTTAAGTGTTGACTATGCTAAAGACTCAAAATCATTGCTATACTTCATTATGAAATAAGTAAGTTATTAAGACCACTTTCCAAAATGGGTATTTTGAAAGACATATATGGTTTTAACTAACACTTTGAATAGCAATGATTATTTCAATTCATAAAATGTTTCGAATGAGTTGTCAAAAATGAAACATGTGGAATTCAGTGGGAGTCGGTGATAGTCATGTTTAGACATGAAGTTTAGTGGGAGAAATCATCCTTCATGAATTACATAACACATTACTCATTGGGAATGACGAGCATATACTGTCTTTTATAAAGAAGTATTTAGGTTTTTAATTCTGGATGATATCGGGCATCATGTGGATCTATTAAAACATGGAATGTTGGATTGGCACTTAGATAGGCATCTTATGTTGATAATGATCCTTCATCTTAAAGAAATCAACCAGTTAAGTAGGTTATTCATGTCGATGAATATTCAATTACCATGATAGAGTCATGGTTATTTAGCGAACCTAAGAATTGTTGTTTAACATCAATTGATTGCTAATGTTTCCGCCATTAGTATAGTCATGTAATGCCATTATGCACATGTCCTAAATGAATTAAGTGCTTGGAGCATGATAAGTCGATGACAAGTTAACCCATATGAGAGTCATTGGTAAGCCTCAAGGAACCGTCATGAATTCTCAAGGAGAACTGATAGTTTGTTCTGGAGTTTGGAAGGATACTTAGTTGTGTGTTAAGAGGTTACACAAACTCAAGTTTCCGAACTCATTTGGATTTGTGAAAATCCTAGGCAATTATTGACATAAGGAGTAAGAGACCAGAAAAGTGTATTTTATTGTCATCCATTGCAAGATTCTACGAAATGAACCTAAGTACGTTGTGATTGAGTGGTGAACTTTAAAACTACAAGTAGTATTGTCCACCGAAACCCACATCACAAGTTATATTATAACAGTAAGAGCTTCTTTTAAGTTAAAGCACCTAAGTCTAGTGTGAAGTCTAGACATTTACTTAGTAAAATTCATGCTATAAGGGATAACATGAAATTAAAGGAGATCGCAATTCACAAAGTTTGAACACTAGAACACATGGTATGTTCACAAGCTAAACTTTTATTGCGTTACACAAGTGCATGAGTACACTTATGATTATAAGACATAGAATAGTAATATGGTATTGACTACTCGTGTGTGATAATCACATTTATTGTTTGAGTTTTCGTTAACTCATCCTGTACTTTGTTACATCCAAATGGGATTGTTAAGACAATATTGAACCCCATTAAAGTGAACTGGATTAACATAGTATTCGTCCCTAGTTACTTATATGAGGTGACATCTCGAAGTAACTAGAGTGTGATGCGATTGATGGCAAGTTCAAGTGCCATAGAGTCATAAGAGATGACTAGTCGATCACATAGGCAGACTGTGAGGGACACTCTGTCGGGCTAATGACCGCTTATAGAGTTCTGGCAAATTTATATTGCCTGGTCCTGGCGAGAGTACTATGGTATTCTTATGATTCGATTCTTTGACTAATGACTGTTCGCCCAAGGTGGCACAGTTTCAGAGTAACTTTGATTTATGTTCCTACGACCTTCGTAAATGGGGTCAAATGGGCTTATTTTGGGTTATGATGAGTTGTGGCTAATCGAAGGGAATAGTGCGATAGGAATTGTCCACCCCCTTGTCAGGGTTAAAACAATATCTCAGGGCTACTCGAGGAGTAATGAACTGGAAATGCGTTGCCACGCTCGGAAGGTATCTACGGTAGATGATTCGGGTCAAATCAGTTGTTCTCCAGATCGAGGAAACCACTCTCGATATGATCACTTGCAAGTACGACCTGAAAGACACCTTGCATTGAGTTGGAGATAGTAATAGGACAAGAGAATTGATGACGCACACTTGTCGAGGACAAGTGGGAGATTGTTAGAGTAAGTGTCCCCGACAATAATGCGATCACATTGTTGATCATATTGAGATCACATGTTTAAATCTCATATTAAGAATACATGAGGGAAAGTTATACTTCTTAGTCAACTTGTCCACACATATCGGTAATGATTGGTTGACTAGAGTTTGACATTACTGTCTTACGACGGTGGTGACCAGTTGATCCCCTAAGGTCATACATATAGGTTAATGCTCTTATTTGATTATTTAATTAATCGTATGTCGATACTAGTTAATTAAATTCCTTAAAATTGACGAGTGATTTTGTGAGTAAAATTACGTGTGTTATTGTAATTTGATTAAATAAGATTCGGTCTAAGTAATCGAATTGTTTTATTGCTTAGATTAAATTATTGTTTATGAAACAATTAAAATATAGAATGAATTACCTATTATAAATATAAGAAGTTGTGATTTATAATTCTATGACCCATTTTAAGTAATTGTAATTGTGAATTACTATTTAATTTTGTATGTTATTTATTTCATTTATATAATGATTTTTTAATTTGTTAAAAATGCATTATTTAAATGACATGTCTAGGAAAATGTCCAATTTGTCACACAATACAAATTAACAAATTGACAAAGTTAAAATGGGTCCATATTATACATATGTGCCGTGTAAAATGGGAGAGGAAGGAAAATTTGTGTTTTGTTGTTTTAATTAGTGGGAAACATTATCATTGCCTACTAATTATAGGATTTTAAGCCTACACTCTTGTGAATAGAAACAAGCAAAAGCATTGGGCACTCTACCCATGCTAAAACCGGTTGCCTCCCCCCTTATACACTTAAGTAGTGTATTTTCTTTTATACCAATTCATTCTTATTAATTTACAACTTGAGAAAAATACATTTCTCTAGTTTTTGTTGTTGAACAAAGATAAAAATCTCACAAAACCTCTCCCTCTTGACCGAAATTTTCAAGAGCAAAATACAAATTATTTTGTGTCATCTTAAGGGTAGTTTTTATTAATACAAGTCTCATATTAATTTAAACTATTAAGGGTGTTATCTTGGTACAATCTTTAGGGAGATATTCTATACTTGAATCTTGTTCATCCATAAGGAAAGCTCAAGAACTAAGTAAGGTAGGTGACCTTACTAGTGCCCAAATATCCGAAATATCCAATGTAAGGAACTGATTTTCTCTTTACTCTTGTATTTGTTTTGCATGCATAAGATCTTGAATTAATTTTATGACTAAATTAATTATTCACATATTCAATATGTATAGTAATTAGATTGATGAATTCCAACAACCCTACCTCATGGTTGTCTTGTTGTGAGTCAAAGGGGCGGAGTGAGACCCGCTAATTGTCTCACATCGGTTAAATTAGTAGGATAGTTTAAATAATGGTCTACTTTTAGTCACCTCTTTACTCGGGACGAGTAAAGGTTCGGTTTGGGGATATTTTATGTGACTCTTAATAGCGCACATTTATTCCCCTAATTGAACCTATTTTGCATACTATTATAACATTCCATAGCCATTTTATCCGTCAAATGCTTTCTATTTTGCTCTCCTAGTGCATTTCGTATGTTTTGCAAGAAAGAAGACAATTAGGCGGAAATTCCAGTCTCCCGTGCATATTTGGAAGCTTATTGATGATAATGGGTGAACTAGTGTGAAAGAGGAGGCAATAACAAAGACCGACAACATAAGAATAAGGAGCATGCAAAAGGAAGAAAAACAAGGGCCATTCTGAGGAACAATCCAAGCGTCCCGAGCAGACGACGCTCGTCTCCCCCTCTCTTGATCCGAGCGTCCCGAGCAAGAGACGCTCGTCGCCTCACCTCACAATCCGAGCGTCTCCCTCCTTGGTCCGAGCGGATAGTGACGACTCTAGCGCGATATGCTCATCTCCTTGAATGACTTGCATTTCTCCACTTTAGAACTTAGCATTGTTATTTACTAATTTATCCTTACTTAACCTAGTAATGCACTACTATAAATACCCCATTTGTAATAATCCAAAAAAGGAGAGCCCCCCATGATAGAAGATTCTCTTAGATTAGATTAGGAGTAAATTAGAATAGATTAACCTCAATCATTCCACATTAATCTTTCCTTAATCATTGTTCAAGTTATTTATTATTGGGTAATTGAAGATTATTGGGTTATTATTGGAGAATTGACAACTCTTCACCAATCAATCAAGTTCTCTTCTTTTATTCTTTGCTTTACATTTGGATCATTCCTAAGTTGGTACAATTCCTTTACTCTTTATTCTTTATTGTTTATTTCCTCATTCTCTTATCATGTTTATACTTGTTGTAATGATTGACACCATTCATGACATGTTTCCCATGATAATGAGTGAGTAGTTCCTTAGCTAGGATTAGTGTGAAATTAGGGGAAATAAACATGGGGATTAATCATACTTAATTTAATATGTCTCCATAATTAATTTGCTTGCTTGTTGTGATGTCAACCTATGCACATGTTATGTTTAATGAAATGCTAAGCCTATGAGTCCTTGCATTTTACCCATCTCTTATCTATTTAACAAGATTTGTAAGATATAAACCAACTCGAGTCTTGTTAGACCATGCATAGAAGTGAATAGGAGGAAATTAAGTCGACTTGTAGGTGTTAAACAATCTACTCGATTCGGCTCCGGGACCCAACACTTCCTATGAACCGTAAGATATAAACCAACTCGGTTCCTCCACACCATTAATTGCTTGCAACTTTGTAAATATGTTTGTATGATCAACTCCCATGAATCCCCTATGAACCCATGATATCCTAGCACTCTTAGTCATTTTTTTGCATCCTTCCTCTTTATTACTTGTTTTACTTTAATTCTTCTATTAGTCTAAACTCACCAACTACAAACCAAATCAATTGTGACACTAGCATAAATTGAGATAGATAGACTTAGAACCCAAAGCACACCATCCCATGGATTGACCTCGACTTAACCACTAACTAGTTGTTTGTTGAGAATATAAATGTGTTTGATTGGGAGACATGACGACAATCTCCCACATAAACTAGCTTTACCACCATCGCTTGATCGGTTCCATAATGTGTTTCATGTATCACAACTTCGGAAGTATGTGAGTGATCTATCACATGTACTTAAGGTTGAGAATATAGAGTTGAAAGAGGATCTAATTTATGCAGAATTACCAAAAGAGATTTTGGATCGTAAGGTACGCAAGACAAGGAATGGTGAAACCGTCTTGTTTAAGGTTTTATGGTCTAATCACAATGTGGAAGAAGCCACTTGGGAATCGGAGTAGGCTATGAGAGAGCGCTACCCACATCTTTTTTAGCAGGTATGTTTGGTTACGGGGTTGTAACCGTTGTCTTTTAAGGGGGGTAGGAGATGGTCGCATCTATGTTTTGGGGTAGTTTTGAAGTCGGTATGGTCGTGTTTCGGTTTGTGTGAGCCATAGTTGGTTATAGTTGGGTTTTGTTAGTGCCTTTGATTTGTTTAGTTTTGCATGTTGTTTTGGGTATAGTATGAACTTCGGAGATGAAGTTCTTTTTAAGGAGAGAAGACTTTAATACTACGGTTTTTTGGTCTTATCTTACTCGGTCGAGTAGGATGTCGAGTGTTTTTAAACAGGCTTCTGGTTTGGGAACACTCGGCCAAGTTATGAAATACTCGGCCGAGTAGGTCGTACTCGGTCTGACAGGATTAATTTCCGCGGTTTGATTAAGCTAATTAGAGATTATATATATTTCTTTTAACAGTTACTAATTTATTTTATCAAAACCTAAACTACGTTCATCACCTCTCTAATCACTCCCAATTGCTAATTGATCGATCGTGATTCTACACTTCCGTCTTTTTGTACCGGTTTCGTTGGTCAGTCTCTAGTGCTTTGTTAATCAATTTGTGGTTGTCTTTTAGGGTTTGCCCTAATTGATTAGGATGGGGAAAAGGTTGATTAATATAGTTTGTGATTTTGTGTTGTTGTGATGCTTGCTAGGTGACGAGTCCGTAGAGGAACAATTCTAGCATCCTTTGTTGTTGATTCAGATTTGCGAATAAGGTAGGGTTTCCCTACTCAGTCGATTGCGTAATTAATTTGAGATTGTTTGTGATTGATTGATTAATATGATGCGTTGGATTGAGATTGGTTGAGTAATATTGTGATTGGTATTGTTGTGATGGGACCATGTTTGGGAGATGGTTCCAACCCCATGTTTGCTTCTTGTGGCTCCCGTGTAATACCCGATATTTTTGGTATATTTCATTTACAAGTTTACATTTAAATTTTAGAAGTCGTAGTATTATTTTATTTTATTAAAGGTTTATATCGGAATTTTATAATTGTAATTAGAGCTAATCGAATTAGGAAAGTTTTTATTAAAGGAGTTTTAAACAAAAACAAAAGAAAAAGGGGAAGGGGTGCACGGGTTTGACCGTGTATCTTGACCCAATTTTGGAAATTGTAAATTGTGTTGTATTTGGTAATTCACTAGTATATAAACCTCACATCCTGCCTCTTTTTAAACCCTAGTTGCAAATCAAGAGGCCAAGCATCTTTAACCCTATTTCCATGTAAGTTCATCTTTCAATATTTACTCTTTTAAGGCCTTCATCTTTAATATTTCAAGCATGTTTTAATCCTTGTTCATCATAGAAGCATGTTTATAATTCTTGTAATTATGTTGAGATAGTTTTTTTTTGCAAGAAAAGCAAGCCTATTTTATTCATCCATAGGAGGGAATAAGTAGGCCAATCTTACAAAAGAGAACCAATAGCTAATTACAATCCTCAATGATTAACTACAAAATAGCTCCTCTTCATAAGATGGAGGAATTACCTGTAATAACTTTACACTTACTAAAAACTGAACTCTCTTAATAATATAAGTCGCATCATGCTCCAAATTACTGAATATCCGAGAATTGCGTTCTTCCCATAAGCTGTAAGTCAAAGCATTTAAACAAATGGAGATCTTAAGAGCTTTCCAATGCTTCCTGTGACGCCTACCAGCAAGCCAATGCAGTTCAGACTTGAGGTTCATTGATCTGCCTCGCATTCCCATCCATTCCAACAATTGCTGCCAAATGTGGCTAGAATAGCTGCATTTAAAGAAAAGATGAGAGTGATCCTCATTTGCTGCTTTACAGAGGACACAACGATTCACTAAATGCACCCCTCTGTGCATTAACTGATCTATAGTAGCCAGTTTACGCTGCATAGCAAGTACAACCATAAAGCTATGTTTAGGTAACACAGCCTTATTCCAAACAACTCGTGCCCAACTGATCCTCCTGCCAGGCTCTCTAAGGAAATCATACACTTTTTGAAGCTGCAGTTTCCCCTATGTAATACAGTCCAATAAGAAGGCCCGTGCATTAGCTACACCACCTGTCTTTGCCACAAGCTCATTTCTGACTTTCAGTAAGCTTTTCCAGCTCTCAGAATGAAAGTTCTTAGGAGCCATAGTCCAGAAATCATCTGACTTAATATTATAAGTATGATTCCAGCTGACCCATAAGCTGTCAGTGTGAGTATCAATAATCCAAATCCATTTACATAATATACACTTGTTCCAAGCCAAGACCTCCTTAATATTGAACCCTCCTTCAACATGTGGTACACAGCAGGAAGCCCAGCTCTTCATAATTAACTTCCTATGCCCCTCATCAGATCCCCATAAAAAGTGCCTGCAAAATTTAGTAATAAGCTTGATGACCCCTTTTGGAATCAGTAAAGTAGAGCACCAGAACTGCTCTAATCCAAAGATGACAGTATTTATCAAACTTATTTTCCCAGCATAAGATATTTTCTGATTGGCCCAATTATGCAAACATTTCTGCACTTTATTCAGTAAGTCAACAAACATGCTTTTATTTAATTTCCCTTCATTCAAAGGAACACCCAAATATCGAAATGGAAACTCTCCTTCCACATACTGAGTATCCCTCAAAATAGCTTGTTTAACCTCCTCCCTAAATCCTCCCATACAAATGTTAGTCTTATCTGGGTTTGCCTGCAAACCAGAGAGACTGGCAAATAAATTCAATGTCCTGGTCACAGCTTGAACAGAAGGAACATCTCCCCTAACAAAAAGCATCAAATCATCAACAAATATTAAGTGATTTAAATTCAACTTCCCACATTTTGGGTGGAAAGAAACTTGATGGTGCCTGTGAATCTTCCTTAACAGCCTAGATAGAATTTCCATACTCATCACAAACAGGAAAGGAGATAGAGGGTCTCCTTGCCTCAAACCACACTCTCCCTTGAAGAAGCCAGTAGTATCCCCATTCACTTTAATACTAAACCAAGTTGAAGTGATACAATCCATTATCCACTTCTGAAACTGAGATGGGAATTGATAAACTTTCAGCATCTGTTCAATGAAGGACCATTGCAAGGAGTCAAAGGCCTTCTTTATATCAACCTTTATCATACATCTAGGGGAGACTCCTTTCTGCCCATACCCCTTAACCAAAGACTGAGTTAGCATAATGTTCTCAAAAATACTCCTTCCTTTAACAAAAGCCCCTTGTTTCTTCCCAATAATCCCAGGCAACACAGTTTTCAGTCTTGAACAAATAATCTTGCTAATAGTCTTGTAGAAAACTATACAGCATGCAATAGGTCTATAATACATAACTGTGGACACCAGTGGTTTTTTAGGAATTAAAGCCAGCATTGTTGTATTAGCCTATTTAGGCATTACACCTTTCCTAAAGAAATCCTTAACAGCTGCACAGAATTCTCCCTGAACAATACTCCAAGAACTTTTAAAGAATTGGACAGAAAATCCATCCTGACCTGGGCTCTTATTAGAATCCATAGAAAAGAGAGCAGACTTTATCTCAGCATCATCTATCTCTTTACACAAGGATCCCCAAGAGGATTCAGGAACTCTGGGCCCATCATCTAGTATCACAGTGTCCAAACTAGTAGTGATTTTCCTCTGCCCCAATAGCCAAGTATAGTACTCCACAAAAGCATCATTAGTTTCCTGAATCCCTTCTCTAGTATTACCATTCATGTCCAGAATTTTCCCTATTACAGTTTGATGCTTCCTGGCAGCTATTCGTGAGAAAAAATAACTAGTAGGAGCATCCTTGAACTTGATATCCTGAATCTTAGCCCGTTGAAGAAGAGAACTTCTTTCAGTTTTTCGAAGAAGTAAATACCTTGCCAATAACTCCTTTTCATGCTCCAGTAGAACAGGGTCCAAAGGAGAGTCTTGTAGCATTCGTTGACTAGTCTCCAACTCCTTCCTAGCTACAATGACCTTCTGAGAAATACCAGTGTAATGATTCTTATGCAAAGAGATCAGATTACTCCTTACATTTTTTAATTTAGTAAAGAGCCTGAAAATATGATTGCCTTTGACAGGGAGATCCCACGCTGCAGTGACAGAATCTCTATATTCCTTATGATCCTCCCAACAATTTAAGTAACTGAACTGTCTCCTTATTTTGTAACCATTCTTCACCTCCACTAATAAGGGGGAATGATCTGAAATACCAGATGGAAGAACCTGAACATGAGTGGTAGGAAATTGAATCAACCAGTCAGAATTAAGAAGAACTCTATCTAGCCGAGACCAAATTCTAGCAGTAGGTTCCCTTTTGTTAGTCCAAGTGTGTTCCAGTCCAAAACTATGAGCATCATCAAGAGAGCAATATAATAAGCATTGGTTGAAAGACATAATTTCAGTAAGAGAAGGAGGATTTGGACCAATTCTTTCCTCCAGACCCCTGACAATGTTAAAATCTCCAAGAACAATCCAATTAGTGACAGTACCCGCCACACTTCTGAGCTCCTCCCATAACCTGTCTCTATCTCCACCATCATTACTACCATATATCATTGTAACAAAGATAATCTGGTTTGAAGAATGATGCAGAAGATGCAGATGAATAAGCTGGTCATGAAATCTAGAATTAAGGAGAGTAATTTTCCTAGAATCCAAAAACACCCAAATTCTACCATTGTAATGGTGAGAATAATTATTAAGAACTTAATAGAAAGGGAAATTCCTAATAATAGCAGCAGAATTAATAATCTTCACTCTAGTTTCCAGAAGTCCAAACACTTCCACTTTATTTTTAACTAAGTAACCCTTTATTTCCTGCTGTTTTATTGGATCATTAAGACCCCGAATGTTCCAAGAAGAAATTATCATTTGCCTGGGTCTGGAGGCTCCCCATTCTGAGGGACCTCAGTTCTGATTTCCTCTATAATCCCTTCAGACTGCAAAACTGAATAGTTATTTGTCACAGAAACCCCAAATTGTGTAGTTCTCAACTCTTGCCCCTCTGCATTCAGAGGAATGTCCTCAACAACAACAGTGTCAACTTGATCTAGCACATTGCATTCTGAGCCTTCCTTTTTTTCATTAGGCAGCAAGTTCTCAACTGAGACAGGAGTTGAGCCTAGTCCCTGACATTCTGAGCTCAAATCAACTATCTCAGTAGAGGACTCAGTCCCTAACTTAGGAGGAGAGTGGCCTAGCACATGGCTTCCTGAGTCGTGATCAACTGTGTGCTGAGTATCTTTCCTCTGAACTGGCCTATATTCTTGAACAACCTTCTGAGCTTTAATTTCCTGAAGCTTATTGTTGATTTTCGTGAACTTGCATTTCTCCTTTGTATGACCCAATTTCCTACAGCAATGACAGTAGTATGGCAGCCATTCGTAAATGACTCTCTGAGATGTTTCACCATGATAAGGAGAAGTGAGTGTTGTTATAGCCTATTTAGGCATTACACCTTTCCTAAAGAAATCCTTAACAGCTGCACAGAAATCTCCCTAAACAATACTCCAAGAACTTTTAAAGAATTGGACAGAAAATCCATCCTGACCTGGGCTCTTATTAGAATCCATAGAAAAGAGAGCAGACTTTATCTCAGCATCATCTATCTCTTTACACAAGGATCCCCAAGAGGATTCAGGAACTCTGGGCCCATCATCTAGTATCACAGTGTCCAAACTAGTAGTGATTTTCCTCTGCCCCAATAGCCAAGTATAGTACTCCACAAAAGCATCATTAGTTTCCTGAATCCCTTCTCTAGTATTACCATTCATGTCCAGAATTTTCCCTATTACAGTTTGATGCTTCCTGGCAGCTATTCGTGAGAAAAAATAACTAGTAGGAGCATCCTTGAACTTGATATCCTGAATCTTAGCCCGTTGAAGAAGAGAACTTCTTTCAGTTTTTCGAAGAAGTAAATACCTTGCCAATAACTCCTTTTCATGCTCCAGTAGAACAGGGTCCAAAGGAGAGTCTTGTAGCATTCGTTGACTAGTCTCCAACTCCTTCCTAGCTACAATGACCTTCTGAGAAATACCAGTGTAATGATTCTTATGCAAAGAGATTAGATTACTCCTTACATTTTTTAATTTAGTAAAGAGCCTGAAAATATGATTGCCTTTGACAGGGAGATCCCACGCTGCAGTGACAGAATCTCTATATTCCTTATGATCCTCCCATCTCTCTTTTATTTCACTACATGATTTTGCACAATGGGGACATTGTGTGATTTGGTTTAGGGAAGGGTTTTGCATTGCATTGTTTTTATTTCATTTCAGTTACACGTTTATTGCATCTCTGCTTGCATTGTATTTATTTCCTATATATACAAAATTCAAAATTCAAAAAATTTGGAAAAATTTCAAAAAAAATTGCACGTTTATTTTAGCATGTAGGTTGAGTCGGATCGGTAGTATTTCAATGATGACATTGTATTCTCAGCTGTTTATGCCTAAGCCTTGCTAAATGACATGTTATTAGTAGAATCATACATGCATAGTCTACGAGTTTTCGTTAAATTTCTTGCTGAACTTGAGACTTGACTTTGATTTTTGGCAAACTACATCATTTTCTGAGGTTTAGAGCCTATAACTGGTGACATTCATGACCAGTTCATCTAGGATTATGAGTAGTTACTCCTTATGAGACATGTTACATAAATGTGCATAAATATGAACTTAATCTGCTTAATACCTGTATGCATTCGGTTTGTGGTTCGTTGACACATGTGATAGAGGTTTTCCTTTATTCGTTTTACCCATAAGCTCCACACTGCCAAAAATAGCCTTTTTGTCCCATTACTACATCCTACATTAGCCTGCCATTGTCAAGCTAGTAGTTTAGTTTTTGGGATTGTTACTACATTTTTGGTGGCTTATGCTCTTTTGAGATGTTGATGTGAAGATGAAAAAGGAAGGAAAGAAAGAAAAAAGAATTGGAAAAAAAAAGAGAAAAAAAAAATGATTCGAAAAAGAAAAAAAACGAGTACTGTACTGTAGCATCCGGTCGATCGACCGGCCATATTGGTCGATCGACTGCAGCCCGAGAAGGAAAGAAGAAAAGAAAATCAATTCGCATAATTCAAGTCCTTATTAAATGGCGATTTTTGCTCCCATGTTGCATTTGTATCTTATGGGGAGTTGATTGATTACACTTATATCGGAGATTGTGAGATTTGTGCTTGATAATTAGCACCGCGTTTTATCGTTTATTTTGAGCAAGAAGTTGGATGTTGTCATATGGTTTTGTTAGGTACTAGCTTGATCACCTGTACCTCCACACTCCCATAATTATCTTTGCCTCTTCTTGCCCATAACTCACATATCCATATTTACCTCGGCATGTGTCATGATCATTTGTTTGGTTGGAATGCATATGTACGGTTATAGAGATTACTTTCATATTAAATTTCAGGCATGTTCTTATAGGTCGTAGTTAGGTGAGCGTCACTACAAAATGAATTCTTTCTATCTTTACATATATTCACCTATGCTTATTTGAGTGATTTGAGCGGCCCATGAGAGTCCAATTTGATAAGTCTCTATAGTTGACGGTTCAGCAGTTTTTGACGGCTTCATAACTCGTTTGCATGATTCATATTACTAATTGATTGTTGGTTGTTGCATTAAATTGGTTTAGGCTATACAGTTTTGTAGATACCCGTATCCGTCGATATTGGAATTTATAGAGAACCCGACAAACACCCGATGATGATAGGACACATGTATTCTTTAGTTGTCATTGTCATTATTTGGAGCTCGTTTTACGAGGTAGAATGGGCGTCGTCGATGAAGTATTTTATTAATTTAAATGATATTTAAAGTAATGTTTTTTAAGTGAATTCATTTTATTAATTTAAATGATATTTAAATTAAAGCTTTTTTAAAGAGATTTCAATTTAATTTATTTTATTTTGAATTTATTTTCCCAAGTTTATTTTATTGAAAATAAAATAAATATTCGATTTGAAAAATCATTTTATGAATATATTTGATTTGAAAGGTCATTTATTTTAATGGGTTAATTGATTTGAAAAATCGATTTTAAAAGCGAAGAAAACTCGTTTCAACCTTGTGTTTTTGAGCTCGATTTTAGCTCGATTTTTGAGCCCGTTTCTTTTGCGAATTGGCACGAATCTCGAGTACACTAACCAACCTAAGCCTCTACCCATCCACCCTTGTTCGAACCCCCTATCCACGGCCCAAATTCTCGTCCCAAATCGTCCCAAACAGCCCGCAACAAACGAGCAGCCCCCCTGTTTTGGCAGCTCAATCTCGAGCCCAAAACCCGCTCCAAACACTACCAAAACCCGTACCCATTAACCCTAACCCATACCCTAATATCCTACCCATATTACCTTAACTTAATCACCAATAAAAACCCCCAAACGAACCCTAGAAAGCCTCCCAAAAGCTGCTGGACAGCAGCTATGTTCAGCAGGCCCGACTGCCTCTCCCTCTCTTTTACCCTACTTTAACTCCTTATAAATACGACCCCTTCACCATAAATTCATTCCTCTAAGTTCTATATACATCCTACCTTCACCTACAAGCTTTAAACCTCAGAAACAAACCCTAAACATCCTTCAAAAACCCTAAACAAAACCGACACACAACCTGAAACTGTTTGTGTGTCCTCTTCGAAAACCCTTTCGTTCCTCCATCAAACCTTCATAAAAACTCGAGTTTCTTGTTCCTAATTAACCACATAACATCCATCTACACATTAGACAAAGATTTACGAGCCAAATTGCCCTTGAGAGTACACGAAATCCCTCGAAAAACAGAGTGAAATAACACTCTGTTTTCGCGGTTTCTTCTTGTCTGTCCAGTTCTGTTTGTGCTCGTTTTTCGTGCCCAATAACCCAAAACGAGCAGGGGTTGCTTTAAGATCCTTGTTCTCCTCTCTTTCTAGTTTCCAAAACATCTTTTAAATCGAATTTTCGTCGTGAAACGAGGGAGATATCACTGTTTGAAAATCGTTGTCCAGAAAGTTTCCAAAACGCGTGTTTGCTTTATTCTTCGTCGACGACGGCCTCTCGAGATAAAATCTACCATCGATTACGACCCAAGACGGTGTCAACGATACATGTAGGTTGAGGGTGCATCAAATCCCCTTCTCTTTCCTTTTTTTTATTTCGTTTTCTTATGCTCTTTTTATAGTTTGTTTTTTGTTTGTTTTCGTTTTGTTTATCGTTTGTTTTAATTTAACTATGAAACTAGTTAGTCCGAGTATGAGTTAAAGTACCACCATGAACACCCGCGTTGACTTGAGATGGGAAAAGAAACCGCTACTTCTGTCGGTCGTACACCCCCGTCTCATTTACATATCCTCGTGTTCAAGGTAGGGCATAAATAAAACAATTGTCTAACTTCGTTCTTCGCTTTCGACCCCCTTTTGTTTCGGCCAAATCGACATACCCTAGGACCCGTTGTATGTTAGTCTAACCTCTGATTGTTAACCTACGACATATTTAGATAACATTAATTTAATTTAGTAACCTAATTAGACACGATAGGTGGCTTCGACGTAAGTTATAAAATCAATCGACGATTCTGTAAACAATTGAATGCATCTCTCTCTTTCACCTAATTTCTCGCTAGTATAAGAGTGCGTGATTAGCACCTTCTTACTGACACTCGATGAGTTAAATTAATTAGCGGATTTGACCTATTTAGACCCTTTAGGCCGTGTAGGATGCACCCTCGTGCGACAATCAATCAACATCGTTTTTTTACTCGTTTTCTAACTTGTTTCCTATCCCTCTTCGCAATCATTCGATCTAACCAATGAACCTAACTTAGGAGCTAGGTTGACCTTATCTTGGCCGTTGGTTTAGGCCGTGAGTCACCCCTCATGTGCACGGTTTTCTAGGCCAAACGGCCGCGTGTGTTGTCGTGTATTGTTTTGTATGTAGAAATTGTATTTAGATCGAGTTGTATCTTTAATTCGTTGTTGTGTCGGCATGAAATGCCTGGTTTGTAATAGGTAGATCCCAACGGCTCCCCCATTCCCCCTTAAGCCTTGCTTGCTTTGTTTTGTATGTTGTTAGATCAATCAACCCACATGCTAAATTACAACTTTGACAAAGTTAGTTTAGTTGCATCTAAAACGACATAGAAATTGTTGTCACATGTTAGGGTTAAAACAACGTTTGCATTTCATACATCGTAGTAGCTATGACGTTGTTTGAAATCCGACACTTGACTTAGTAGAGGCCGTTATTGACGGGCGGGGTTGGGTGTCCTTATGGGCTTCCTAACACGTACCCTCACCCCTTACTCAAGATCTATGGTTTGTGGATCCGTCTAAATACCATTGGATTACGAGAGTCATTCAAATCGGGTAATATAGGGTACAAGTCTTTATCTTTAATCACTCGTAGTCGATTGGCTTTATGCTTTTCGATGAAAGGTGTAAAGTTGACTTGAACGGTTCCAAGTTCCCAAAAAACATGGTGGCGACTCTAATTGGTCTTAATTCGATTCGAAAGAACCTCGAGTCGATTATGCCGGGTGTGGATCCCTCGGACGCAGTTCCCGAGGGCCTTGTCCACAAGTTTGCATTTCGCTCTGAGATTGAACTCGTTCCATTAGGTTTTAGGATCGAGTCTTGTTCTTGCTTGGGGACAAGCAAGGGTTTGGTTTGGGGAAGTTTGATGCGTGTCTTTTATATGATGTTTTACACCTCATTTTACACGCATTTCAGAGCTCAATTGTGTAGTTTTATGCCACTATTTGCCCCATTTCGTCTACTTTCGTATTTTTATATAATATTGCAGATTTATGCGGAAATAAGTAGAAATTAAGCCGAAACCGTCCCCGAGTACCTTGCATTGCATTTGACGTGGAGTATTTACTCAAGGAACGAGCTTGGTGCGCATTTCGAGGCCCGAAAGACAAATCCACGAGAATTTAGAAGCCGACTATCAGCTACTTAAGTCGATCGACCGCTGCCCTTAGTCGATCGACCAGAGCAGGAGTTACAGAAGCCACTGTTCAGAGCTTACCGGTCGATCGACCGGCTTCAGTGGTCGATCGACCACATCGCTAATCTGCGTAAAGAAATGGAACGAGAATTAGAAAGCCCATAGTAGTTAGGTTTTGGAAATAAGAACTACGTTGTATTCTATATAACGTAACTTAGGTTTTCAGAATAATCATCAAGTTTTGAATCTAGTTTAGTTCATCATAAATAATTAGGGTTCTCAATATTGTCTCACATTCAATACAAGTTACTTTTTGCATTCAGTTTTTGGGTTCTTTCTCTGCAATTTCCGATCGGTATTCTCTTGCTCTTATTTCAGTTTCATTGCTTATATTTCGTTCATAGTATAGAATTGCTAGTTAGTAATCCCAAAAGCCAATTATCGTTTATTGTTATTATTTAATTATTTCAAGCATGAATTCCGTAGTCTATTTCGTTAATCTTGTTGTTGTTTTTACCAATATCATGAGTAGCTAAATTATTCGTGCTAGGATGTAGGGAATCTGTAGGATTAGGCGGCAGTAGAATGATACGACCTGAATCGCGCCATGGTCGATCGACCGCACACCCTGGTCGATCGAGTGGCCACGTGAGGTTTTGCTTCGTTTTAATTGATTTAAATTCTATATTTGACGAATCGTGTGCACGCGACTAGTTGAATGCTTAGTAAATGACTGACCCATTAGATCGAAAGATAGGGAAAGTTGTTAGACCATCAATTAAAATGACTAAACTATGCCGAGATCGAAAGATAGGTAAAGTTTAGATTTTTAGTCACTTTTCAGGACGAAAGTCAGTACTAGTGATATTAGGGACCCGTAGCAAGATCGAAAGATGCTACTTATTGAGAGTGGACCAAGAGGACCTCTTGTTTTCCCGCCTCATGTGTTTATTTTAGACCCACTTAGTATGCTGCTGCCGAAACTACAGTGAACCGACCATCTTAGCACCCTTTTTATATTTGTTTTCATCCGTATTTTTAGTCTATATTTCATTTACTGCCCTTAGTTATAGATCAAATCAAAATAACCCCCACACACTGTTACCTTAAGATTAAAATCAGACAGCTAATTATTACATTCGCCTCTCTGTTGTTCGACCCTGCTACCGCTATCTATAGTTGTAGTTAGGAATTATAAATTTATTTTTGACACCTTACGACGGGTATCAAATTTTGGCGCCGTTGCCGGGGAGGCAATTGTTCTAATTTTTAGTTGTTTTATTTTAGTATGTTTCTTAGTTTAAGGGACATTCGTTCCTTAAACTATTCTCATATTCCTTTTGTAGTTTCTTCTTATGCGCAGGTCACAGGGTGGTGAATTATTACCGTTCAATCCTGAGATTAAGAAGACTTTGCGCGAGTTGAGACGATCATCTAGGATATTGCCGGCAGAGGAAGAGCTGAGTACTCTGTCTAGTTACTACGAGAACGCTCTATTTGAGGAGGATCCACCTTCATCTCCTGTTTCCACTTCTTCAGTCGAGACCGTCACATCTCCAGATTTTCCAGTCATGGCTGAAGAAGCGAGTATAGCAAGTCACTCGGAGCCGACAGCTGCAAATCTATATAAGGGGTTCGAATTACCAGGAGCTGATAGAAAATTCGAACCGAAGCCTTCTTATATCAACTTGGTTGAGAGGAACCAATTCGGGGGAGCTGCAAATGAAGATGCAGCCAAGCATATGGAGATATTTATTGACTATTGTTGCTCTATACCCCCGCCGACCGGTGTGAACCAGGACCAGGTAAAGGAGACTATGTTTATATTCTCACTCTGTGATGCTGCTAGGGAGTGGTATAGAGTCCTGGATCGAGCTGCTAATGGGATCACTGACTGGAATTCTTTGGCCCTAGCATTCTACAAGAAGTATTTCTCTGCCTCGAAGACTAATGCCATTAGAGCTCAGATCATGAGCTTTAAACAAGGCCCTGATGAGAACTTTCATGAGGCGTGGGTCCGTTTAAAGAAGTTGGTGCGAACTATTCCGCACCATGGGTTTGAGAAATGGAGCCTATGCAATCAATTCTATAATGGGCTTTATGACGATCAGAGAGCTATCCTGGATGCGGCAGCTAGTGGCAGATTCCAGGAGAATATGGGAGAGACTAAGGGGTGGAAAATTATTGACGATTTGGCCACCCATAAAGCTGAGTATGGGAATTCCAGGGGAAATTAAAGGAGAGCTGTTGAATCCCCTTCTGTAGCTGCATTAGAAGCTCTCACGGCGAGATTTGATAAGTATGAGTTGGGTGCAGCTTCAAAAGGAGGGATCTATCATATGAATGCTGTTTCAGACGGTCCTTTCGTCTGTAAAAGATGTGGAGCTGAGGGACATGTTTCAGACAATTGTCCTAGTCCCTTTGAGTCTTGTGCTGCCTTTCAACATTATAGGCAGACAAACACATACTATGAGCCGAATGTCCACCCAAACTTGAGGTGGAGCAGCCAAAATGTCTTGAATCCGACTCAACCTCCACAGCAGCAGCAGAATTATGTGCCCCCTCATAAGCAACAACAGTTCCAAAAGCCTCCGTATGTCCCACAGCAGTAGCAACAATCCCAAAGTTCTGATTTCAATGAGTTGAAGAATTTGTTGCTGAAAGAGTCTCAAGCTAGAGAGGCCGGGATGAAGATGTTAGAGAGCCAAATTGCTCAATTGGCAAGCAAGAATACAACTCGAGCTCCGGGACATTTACCGACTCAGACGGATCAAAAGGAGACCCTTAATGCCATTACTTTGAGGAGTGGATCTACCCTTGATGGGCCCGCTATGGTCGAGGACATTGCTGAAAAAGATAAGGCGGAACCGAGTCAAAAGAAAGCTGGAACGAGCAAAGGAAAGAAAAAGACGATCAGCAGGTATGTCAGTCGATCGACTGACATACCCGGTCGATCGACCAGTCCGCGACATACAGCAGCTACTGTTCCTGTAGAAGTTAGTCGATCGACTGACATGCATGGTCGATCGACTGACGACGCTGCTGATACTGAGTCTTTTCGTCCCCCGATGCCCGATAACTTGAGGGACCACTTGTTTCGGGGTACGACGACCCCGAAAATATTGAGGCAAGACCCAAATGCTGATGGGTCAGTTCCGGTTCCGAAGTACGACCCTATGTCGATTAATGGTTCATATTTGAGACGGTCTGAAGAAGGGTCGAGCTACAACAAAGAAAAGGTCGTGGATTTTCAGCCTAAATCCACCGATGCCGGCATGAGAGATTTAGAGGAGAGGGCTAAGTTACTTCTTACAGCCCCTTATCCAGAGAGATTGGTGCCGACGAAGGAACAGGTATCGTTTAATAAATTTGAAAATGTTATTCGTAGCTTAAACGTACAAGTCCCTTTTCTTGAATTAATTAATCAAGTGCCTGCTTATATGAAATTCATGAAACAACTTTTGTCCAAAAAGAAGCCACTTGATACTGTGCATGCTGTCGCACTCACTGAGGAGTCATGCTCCTATTTGACTCACACCGCACCCCATAAGCTAGATGACCCAGGTAGCTTCTCAGTCCCATGTAGTATTGGCACATTTACTATTGAGAAGGCCTTGTGTGACATAGGAGCCAGTATTAGCGTCATGCCCTTGAGTCTTGCTAGGAAGCTGAAGTTGACTAGGTTTGCTGTCACCGACATGACAGTACAGATGGTTGATCGATCTGCGGTCCAGCCAATAGGAGTCTTAGAGGACATTCCTGTGCAGATAGGAAAGTTCTTTTTCCCTGTTGACTTCGTTGTACTAGATATGCCCGAGGATGCTCACATTCCTATTATATTGGGTAGACCATTTTTGCACACTGCAAGTGCAGTTATTGATGTTGGTTCGGGGACTCTGACCTTTAAAGTGGAAAAGCATTCTATTGTCTTTGCCCAGACAGCTAAGAAGAATTGCTAGTTAGTAATCCCAAAAGCCAATTATCGTTTATTGTTATTATTTAATTATTTCAAGCATAAATTCAGTAGTCTATTTCGTTAATCTTGTTGTTGTTTTTACCAATATCATGAGTAGCTAAATTATTCGTGCTAGGATGTAGGGAATCTGTAGGATTAGGCGGCAGTAGAATGATACGACCTGAATCGCGCCATGGTCGATCGACTGCACACCCTTGTCGATCGACTGGTCACGTGAGGTTTTGCTTTGTTTTAATTGATTTAAATTCTATATTTGACGAATCGAGTGCACGGGACTAGTTGAATGCTTAGTAAATGACTAACCCATTAGATCGAAAGATAGGGAAAGTTGTTAGACCACCAATTAAAATGACTAAACTATGCTGAGATCGAAAGATAGGTAAAGTTTAGATTTTTAGTCACTTTTCAAGACAAAAGTCAGAACTAGTGATATTAGGGACCCGTAGCAAGATCGAAAGATGCTACTTGTTGAGAGTAGACCGAGAGGACCTCTTGTTTTCCCGCCTCATGTGTTTATTTCAGACCCACTTAGTATGCTGCTGCCGAAACTACAGTGAACCGACCATCTTAGCACCCTTTTTATATTTGTTTTCATTCGTCTTTTTAGTCTATATTTCATTTACTGCCCTTAGTTATAGATCAAATCAAAATAACCCCCACACACTGTTACCTTAAGACTAAAATCAGACAGCTAATTATTACATTCGCCTCTCTGTGGTTCGACCCTGCTACCGCTATTTATAGTTGTAGTTAGGAATTATAAATTTATTTTTGACACCTTACGACGAGTATCAATGGGTACGTCTGGGCATGTCCCGGTACCGGTGGTGATTGTATAATCGTGTCGCATTCATATCATTGGCATGTTGCATATTTATTTTCCATGTTATGTCTTATGTTTATTTATTGAAACTGATGTGTTGTGTGTCTTTGTAATTGTCACCTATTTCCGGGGTGGCCTGTGTTGATCTATATGATATTTCCGATCATATGGGGAGCAGTTTGAGTACAGGTTTTGCTTGTTGACGTGATCGGCGTTCGGGCCGCGCTTCAGACTTGACGTCAAGTACTTGGATAGTTGATAGATAACATAGATGGCAGTCAAGTTGTATAGTTCATATTTTATTCATTCATTCTTTGTTATGTAACTCACTAAACTTGTTGTTTATATAAAGAGTTTCTTAATTGTAATTCCGATTTCACTGCCTCGGGAAACCGAGATGGGAACATCTCCCAATTACCTTGGCCGGGTAAGAAAGAGGTGTTACATTTATGTAGGATAAGGTGGTTTTGTGAGATAGATTCTTAGTTGTCTCGAGTTGATTATGAAGTTTGCTAAAAGGTAGGGTTTCCCTACTCGGTTTTGGTAATATGAATGTTTATTTATGCGTCATTTGTCATTGTTTCTATGATAAGGGTTGGATTGCATCATATCATTATATTGGGATTGTTGTGAGTCTCTTGTTGTTGTCGGAGTCACATTCTAGTATGATGATGTGACATGGTGACTCAAATAGTCGGAATATTTGTGAAATTGTTGTTCATGGCATATTTGGGATTGTGTCTCATAAGGAGTCGTATATTTGACTTGTTGTGTTGCATATTGCATACATGCGATTATTGTGGATGTTGGAGGATGTGGTGGAGTTGTGATTGTGATATACGGTGTAATACCCCAACCCAAACCCTAGGTCGGGAGCGGTCACTCACGATAGCTCGTCAGGCTGTGTACATGGCCCACAGATCAATACGGGTCATTTCCAGCGCATTTTGTCCTCACTCATGCGCATCCCGGGAACCTTCCTCGGAGGTCACCCATCCTAAGACTACTCTCAGCCAAGCACGCTTAACTGTGCAGTTCTTTTGCATGGATGACCAGAAAAGAAAGTGCACTTTGTTGATATGAGTAGTACTTTCAATCCCTTTAAGGACTAGTCAAATTTTATGCCTATCAATGGACCTCTTCAAGGGAGTTCTCTACCCGAATAACGTCTTCGGTTCAATGGAGTGTTACATACGATTATTGAGGAGACGTAAGGCGATTAGGGAGACCGTCTTAGTTTGGGCCGCCTCTTGGAGCTTATCATTCCAAGAGGGACGTGCACGTTTATGATTTGAGTATGGATGGCTTTGTGTGGTGTCACGACGCCCGAAAGGGGTCCGGTTAGCGCCCTGGCTTGATACCACGGGCGTGTCTCGAGTACCAGTTTCACGGACTGCGGTCCGACTGTTTGGTGGGTGATGCTGCGGTGCCATCACCGGGATATACATGGAGATGAAGATTGTGCCTCATGTGTTCATCGTGTCTTACATATTCGTGTTCATGTGTCATTGCATGAGTATTTGTATTATTGAACTGACGTGTGTTGGTCAGTGGCGGATTTGCGTGGGGGGGGAGGGGGGTAAGTTAGGGCACGTGCCCTCACGTGAAAAAAAAAAAAAAAAAAAAAAGCAATTTTTATGTTTAGAGCACTCTTATTTAGTGTGATGATGCTCTTGGTCTGGTGATAAGAGGTTTACAAACTTGCTTGATGGTCATGTGTTCGAGTCTTGCTGTAGTTAAAATTGACCTTTTTTTTGTATGTTTGAACTTAGATTCATTAATTGAATTTTCAACAAAATGATGATACAAGGGCTCGAACCTGGGATGTTAGACTAGTATATTCAATGATTATCCAGCACACCAATCGCATATTAATATTGTTTGTTAAGCATATTTATTTTTATATGGATACAGTTATACACTTTTAGAAGTAATCCCATGTAAAATTTCCCGTTATCTTATAAATGAAGATTATGATACTCTTTGGTTAATTTTTTTTCTACCTTCATGACGATAATATATGAAATTGAAGGGGCACCCCGAAATTTTTTTGCACAGCGCCCCCAAAATGTTAGGGACGGCCCAAGGTACATTCTATCGCCGAAAAAGGATATTTCCTCTAAAATAATGCACTTGGGCTTGTTGGTATTTGGTTTAGGGTTTGTTGGTAACTTTTTTCTTTATGATTATATTACTATATGTATTGAAGATGTTAGAATTTTAATGTATAAATGTTGTCCGCAATTTTTTTTTTTTTTTTTTGGGTGTGCCACCCCTTTAGTCAAATCCTGCATTCGCCCCTGGTGTTGGTTGTGTGTAATGTCGCATGCTTTAATTGTGGTGGCCTGTGATGAACCTTATGATACTTTCGGTCATGTGGGGAGCAGTTTAAGTACAGGCTTGGATTTGATAGCGATTGGGATCACGGACTGAGATACGGACTTTTGAGTCGAGTCGAGTGACCACGAGACAGTAGTGTAGACTTCATTATAAAGGTTGTAGTAGTTTCGACTTGTTTTATTCATTTATTCATTATCTAATTCATTAAACATGTTATTTATAAAAAATATTGCTTAATTGAAGTTCTGATTCACTGCCTCGGGAAACCGAGATTGTGATATCTCCTAATTATCTTTATAACAACCCAACCCGCCACCGTCGTAACACAACCCCAATAAGATGGGATTTGTACCTTTAGGCCCATTATTTATCCTCACTTAAGACCAAAAGCACAAGGCCTTGTTTCTAAGTGGTGGGTGGAATCCCTTATACACATATCACAAGCTCCATATTTTCCCGATGTGGGAAAACTTTACTCTCAACTCTTGAGGTGTTATAACAAACTTCCCCACTTAAAGAACACAACGTTCTCATTGTGGCTCAAACTTGACCGCATCTCGCTAGGTGGGTGGCCCGAGTACACCTTACCATAGGCTCACTACACGGTCGAAGGGTTGCTCTGTTACCATTTATAACAACCCAACCCACCACCATCGCAACATAACCCCAATAAGATGAGATATGTACCTTTGGGCCCATTATTTGTCATCACTTAAGACCAAAAGCACAAGACCTTGTTTACAAGTGGTGGGTGGAATCCCTTATAAATATATCATAAGCTCCATATTTTCCCGATGTGGGACAACTTTACTCTCAACTCTTGGGGTGTTACAACCTTGGCCGGGTAAGAAGAGGGTGTTACAAGGGGTCACACATGGGTGCGGCCGGGACGATGGTTATGCAACAGGTACGGTGAGGATATGTAGGGGATGGGGGAGGCAAGAGGGGTAGGATAGTTAGAGGACGTGAAATACGGACTGCAAGTGGTGGTTAGTTGTGGGGACTGATGAGATAAGGGTTGAGAGAGATGTCATGGTCCGAGGTGTTAAGTGCGGTCACCAATGTTGTCAGGATCGAGATTCTACTTTGGATCGATGGGGAATGTAGGATCGAATCGGTAAAATCGAATCGTAGGATCGCAAGATTCTACAAACTCACTAAATATAATTTTTTATTTGGTAAAAACATATAATTGAAAATCAAAACACTTATTTATTAAAATCTATTCATAAAATATTGGTAATTAATGATTTTAGTATCATTGAATGAACAACTTACACGAAATTTGGGTTTTACGGTGTCATTATATAAAATTATATATTATTTTTTTTATTATCGAATCGGATCGTAGGATCGTAGAATCGTAGGATCGTATTATGACCTCATCTCTAGAAATTTTCAAATTAATAGGATCGTAAGATTCTACAACTATGATAGAATCGTAGGATCCGGGATCGGTTAAGCATTTTTGGATCGTAAAATCGTAGAATCGTTGGATCGAATCGCGATTCTGACAACAATGGCGGTCACCTCTATAATGAAGGGTCTGTTGGTGGGTCTCAAGTAGTTGGTCAGTGATGGTGAACGCTGCTTTCAGATATCTAGACGATGGTGGTGGGAGAGGAAATGAGAGAGAAGATAAAGAATTGAGAGGACACCAATGAGTAAATTAAATAAACAGGTTATGAAATCTACAATAATTTTATATCAATTTTTTAGATTTCATCTCTCATAAGTTAAAAAATTGAGAAAAAAATCAGTTTACTTCGAATAAAATTGAGTAACATAAACTTATCAAAAATGTATGTGTAGACAAATTAAAATTTTCTAAATGTGGTATCTTACTTCTATAAATACAAGAATATTTCTTGCATTTTTAGAGACCCACGTCATCAACTCATCAATACTTTCTCCATTCAACTCCACTCTACCTATTTCCATTTTCTACACTATTCACAATTGCACATTCAATCTTGATTTTCTCTCAATATATAAGTGAAAATATATTCATGTGAGATCTTGTTTGATTCGTCTTTACGAGTACATTAAAAATATCTAACTTTTATAATTTTTGCAAATACGTAGCTAATGATATTTACCGCGTAAAACACGCGTTGGCGAACGTGAAAAAGTAAAGTGGTAGAGTGGAGTTGAATGGAGGAAGTATAACATAACTTTTTTTTTTTAAGAACATAGCATGACTCTTTTAGGAATAGTGGTAGGCCCACTTAGGAAAAGGAAAAAAACAAATTTATTGTACAACGTTGAAATGACAGTTATTTGTAATTTTTTGTCACTTTTTAAATTTGCCATTTATATATTTTTTTTTCTAAATTTTTTATACCCACCATATAAATTTATAAAATAATTACATTAGGTAGATCCAAATTGCAAAAATACATTAAAAAAAATGATACCATAAATATCAAACACATCATTGAGTTAATACTTAATAGATTAAAACTAGGTAGTATCCCGCGCTTCGCGTGGCCTGTTTAAAAATTTTATTATTATAATTGAAGAAAAATAATATAACTCATATATGAATTTAATATCTTTACTTATAAATAAAAATAAATTAACTTTCTCAACTCTTATTTTCTTAGGTTTAAACTTCAATGTTTTTAAATAAAATACATACAGTTTTAATTATAACTAATAAGTGATAGTTAGCTATTCATGATAAACGTTATTATATAAATAATTTTGTGACTTGTCAAATATCATATTAAATAAATAAATGTATTCGAATAATACAACAATCAACATTAAGTTCTTAAGTTAGATCATTTCACGTTATGTTATGTTCCAAATCAATTAATATTTGTTCAAAACTATGTGAATATAATTTGATGTATTTCTCAATTTTTAATGTATAATGTGTGATGTTTATGTATCAAACATATATGGTCAAACTCAAATTATTCGAATGTTTTGATTGTGTATGTCTTGCATATGCTATGTGTCAAATAACATATTTATAAGTAATTTGCTCCTCTTGTTTTTTGAAACAACTACATATAAAATAGGGTTAGTTGATAAACAGTACCAATATAAGGATTGTTTTTCATAATCAGTACCAACATAATCAATAATTAGTAATCAGTACCAAAATATTAACTTTTTTTCTACGAAGTCTCCAGAAAATATCATCTTAACCTACTCGAAAAAATCCAAAAGGCCGTCATTCGAGTAAAAATATCCACTCGTTATCACATTATTTAAAACCTCTTAAATCGCAAATGTATTTAATTTGTCCAATATAATTTTTTCATTATCACATCATAAAAACTTGTCTCTTAGTAGTTACTCCCTCCATTCAACTCCAAACACACCATTTGTATTTTTGACATTATTCATTACTCAAGAGAATCTTCAATATTCTCGAGAATCTATAGAGAAAATATACTCATGTGGGATCTTGTTTGATTCGTCTTTATGAATATGATAAAAAAATCGCATTTTTATAATTTTGTACAATGCGTAATTATGGATATTTACGTTGCAAAATCTATATTGGTATATGTGCCATGATATCATGGTGTGTTTGGAGTCGAATGGAGGGAGTATCTTTTAAGTTTTGTTTTTAATAAATACAATGACTCTTCCAAATATATTCTTCTTGATGGATTTAATGGTCTAAGTAATACTCCCTCCCATCCACTCTTTTTTTCCCTATTTCCTAAAACGGATTATTTGGGTTTTCTTCCCCTTTCCTTTTTGAGAAAGTTTTTAATAATATTATACTCCCACCTCTCTCCACTCATCAAACCCCACCATATCCTTTATTAATATTTAATTCTAATTATTCCTACCTCTCTCCAATAAACAAACCCCACCCATCTCCTTTATTAATATTTAATCCAAATTATTCATACCTCTCCCCAATTACCAAACCCCACTCATATCTTTATCAATATTATACTCCCCACCCTTAATCTCCGTGCCCACCTCAAAGTGGAAGAAAAGAGTGGATGGGAGGGAGTATAGTTTTCTCAAAATGTTTTTCGTTAAGTAATGTAACGCATTGTGAGACACTCACTTTAATCATCTATATATATCAAAATATTTCAATAAATGGAAAGTATACTTAATTTAAAGCATTTTTCGCAATAAAGGTAATGATTTACATTTTAGAATTTTTATCAAAAAAAAATTTATATAAATTTAAAATCAAATCACCGTAATTGTTATATGTAATTTTATAATACATTTACTAAACTCTAATTAATATTGCTGAGAATTATGTAGCATTTATTATTTTTATATTTAATGTTCAGCTGTGATTAATGCTTGTATTTAAGGCTGGGTTGACACGCGGCGCATCCACAACGGTTCAACATATATATAAGATTGTGAATAATTAATCTTTTTTTTTTGGGAAAGGTAAGAAATTATATTAATCAAAGAACCTCAAGATGTTCAAGTTACAACTCTTCATGAGAAAAACAAATGAAAGAATAGAAACAAAAATACAAGGGAGCACTACACCTAAATCTTATCAAGCCAATTACCATCCACACTCTTCAAGGAACTAACATTAAGTCTATGAAATCTAGCCTTAACATCGGTGATAATGTGTTGAATAACATGCTCAGGTCTCCTCACATACTGCTTCAGCCGAGCTTCATTTCGTACCCTCCATATGAAGTAGACCAAGTACACATGACAAGCCCCACTGACTTTCCTGAGAATTTTAGAGCATCTAGCAGATGAGTACCACCTCACCAGATCACTCATAGGGAAAGAGACATTCAGCCGCTGGTGCAGCAGTCTGCAGCACTCAGTACTATAAGCACAATCATAAAACAAATGCTGATGATCCTCATTCTGAGCCCTGCATATATCACATGTGAGATCCACCAGAGTACCCATACGATTCAACCTGTCTTTAGTCAATAACCTCAAATGCTGAGCAGCCCAAAAGATGAATGAAGACTTTGGGACATTAAGCCTGTTCCAGCACAGATGAAACCAAGGAACCTTTGGCTTACTCTGCCTTAACCAGTTATAGCCAGCCTTCACAGTGTAGTCTATATCCATGTTCAACCATTTATTATTGGTGTATGCTTGGGAAAAGAGGATCATATTTTGAGAAATTTTCCTCCATGACCAACTACAGTCAGGAGGAGGAGAATAAGCAGTCCACTCATTCCCTTTCATATAAACATGATTAACCCACCTAACCCATAAATGATCTTTTTTAGAAGCTAACCACCAAGCATACTTCCCCAAAATTGCCCTATTCCAATCCTTAGCCACCCTGAGGCCTAAACCTCCCTCTACCTTAGGAACACAGCATGTATCCCAAGCAATAGCAGGAGCCTTCCCATAGTCAGCCTTACCAGCCCATAAAAAATTCCTACATATTGCATTCACTCTATTCAGGATCCCATTAGGAATCAAAAAGATATTTGCCCAATATGTGTGAAGAGTGGACAATACAGAGGAAACCAAAGTGAGACGACCAGCATAAGACAAATGTCTAGTCCCCCAACCTCTGATTCTAGCAACCAACTTATCCAGAAGTTTCATCCCTTCATTCTTGGTTACCTTCTTAGAGGAAATGGGAATTCCAAGATATTTGAAAGGCAACTGTCCTCTCTTAAAACCAGAAATCTGCAAGATATTAGAAACAGTGCTAGAAGAAGCCCCATTGAAGTAGATTTCAGACTTGGTTTTATTCATATGAAGCCCAGAAGCAGCTGAAAATGTAGCAAATGATCTCAGAACCCACATAATAGAGCTCTCATTTCCTTTGCAAAACATTAAAAGATCGTCAGCAAACATCAAGTGATTTAACTTCATATGACTGCACATAGGATGAAATTTGAAGGTATCTTGGAGGGCAGCAACCTGAAGAATACGAGAGAGGTATTCCATGCAAAGGGTAAACAAAAGAGGTGATAGAGGATCACCTTGCCTCAGGCCCCTTTTGCCTTGAAAGAAACCAAAGGAGCCTCCATTGATAGATAAGGAGTATGAAGGAGTACTTACACACACCATGATAAGATCAATAAACTTCTGAGGAAATTTAAGAGCATAGAGCATTTGTTCCAAAAAAGACCATTCAACTGAGTCATAAGCCTTCCTGAGGTCAATTTTAACTAAACACCTAGGGGAGGCAGCCTTTCTATTGTAGAGCCTAACAAGGTCTTGACATATAAGAATATTCTCAACAATATTTCTGCCTTTCACAAACCCTCCCTGACTATCACTCACAACATCAGGCAGCACCTGGCTAAATCTCTTGCACAGTACTTTAGCCACACACTTGTATAAGGTATTACAACAAGCAATTGGCCTAAAGTCTAAGACACTAGCAGGATTATCCATTTTAGGAATAAGGGTGAGAGTGGTGGTATTTACTTGTTTGAGAAGTTTACCAGAGATAAAAAAATCCTTCACAGCACCCAAGACAATTAATATACATTAATACATTTCTGAAATTTTGGGGATTTTGCTTTGTGCGAGGGAGTAAAAGAAAGAATGTCATGGAGTAATTGTTTTTTGAGGAACTTCGACTACGTGGAAATTAGGTTTAGGTACTTTTTTAAAACAGAAATTGTATAATGGACTATGCATTGCATTATAAAAGTTGGGTGATTTGGCTTGGGTGGACTTGGGCTTTGTATCCTTTTTCAGATTTTGTTTATATATATTAAAATTCAAAACATTTAACATATAAACAAATTATTATTTTTTTATTTCAATTTGGAACGTTAAACAACATTATACTATGTATTTGAAAGAAAGTAATTAAGTAATCAAGTAAACTAGTATAGATCCAGTGTTATAGCACGGTATTTGTAGAGGTTATGTTAGAGAAAATTGTAATTAAAATGTTGTCGTTAACTTATTTTTACATTTTATAAATTTACTATTCATTAACTCATTTTTACATTTAAAATGTCATGAAATGCAGTGGCGGATCCAGAATTATTTTTTTACAGGGTCCTGTTTATGCCAATTTTATGTATAGGTTCGGGTTGACATCAAAATACGGGTCAAAAAAATTTCTCAGAGCTTTTTGTTTAATTTTTGTTATATTTATAATTACTTTTTTATTCGAATGAGCTCATTATGTCGCGAGTAAAAATAGAACCGTTACCCTCGGAGTTGGAGTAAGAAAACTCTTATCACTTGTGTTAACTCTTGTTCTTTATATGTATAATTACTTGGTATCAATATTTTCAATCATTTAATTACTTAAGTATTTCTAAATTGAAATAATTCCTAGAGTATATTAACTTTTACTCCCTCTATTCCAGTGAATAATGATTTACACTTACTCTATTTTATGAGAGAGAAATAAAATAAGTGTAAACTATTAATTGAGAAGAGGGAAGTAATTAATAGTTCTTCTAATCAGTCATACCTTAATCTTGTAAAGTAGGGGTAAAAGGAAATTTCCTTGTAAATGAGGAATGTTGGAATAAGTTTTTATCAAGCTAAAAGATCAACTTCAAAATTTATGAGAGACGATCTCTCCCTAAGTTATTGAGAAATCACTTTTTCCCTACACTTTTATATTATGTGCTTTTTTAATTCTTTTATTTTCTTATTGTGACTCAAAATAACTTTTTTTTTTGTACAAGTCGCATCTTTATTATAAGCATACCCTTGTAATTGTAGATTCTGTTGAAATATGTGTCCTCCCACAATAATGCGATCACAACTGTCGATCATGATGATCACATGTTTAAGTCTCATTTTAAGAATACATGTGGGAAGTAATATTTTACTGTCAACTGGTCCACACATATCGGTAATGATTGGCTGACTAGAGTTTGACATTACTGTCGTGCGACAGTGGTGATCAGTTGATCCCCTTAGGTCATACCTAAAGGGTAACACTCTTAATTGATTATTTAATTGATCGTATGACGATACGGATTAATTAAATTACTTAAAATTGACGGACGATTTTGGAAGTAATATTTACGTATCTCATTATAATTTGATTAAATAAGATACGGTCTAAGTGATCGAATTGTTTTATTACTTAGATGAAATTGTTGTTTACGGAAACAATTAAATTTGAATGAATAATTTATTATAAATACAAGATGTTATGATTTATAATTGGTAAATCATTTTGGTACAAGTAATTATGAATTACTAAGTCGATTTTGTACATGACGTATTTTTATTAATGCGTTGATTTTTAATATGTTAAAAATGCATAACAATTTTACATGACTTGTGACATGTGACAAATTGACAAATTGACAAAGATAAAATGGTAAAATGGAATCCATTTTATCTTAAATGGACCGAAATAGAGGGTGTATTAGGCTAAATATTGTGTTGATTAATTTTAAGTGGAAAGCATAATCATTTACCTAATTGCTAGCCATGCAAACCTAGTTGTTTTTGTGAAGAGCACCTTGATCATGCATTGGCCAACATCACCCCACCCCACCCGGTTTTGTCATAGAGAAAAGCCAAGGGTTTTTCTCTATAATTTATCTAATATACACTACATGCGTTCTAGTGTACATTATTCATTCTAACATCTAAAAATAAAGAGTTTTTAGAGAGATAATTACTTCTTCTTCTCCCTTCTCTTAACCGAAAATTAAGAGACCAAATTCAATATTTTTGGGTCAATTTTATTTAGATTAATATTGTTCAAGTATTAATAATATTAATCTTATTAAGGGGTTACTTTGGGTATTCATCTTTGGGAGAGATTCTACCCTTGAATCTTTGTTCATCCATATTAGGAGAGCTCAAGAACAAGTGAGTAGGAGAACTCATTTGTGCCCAATAATCCGAAATTTCTATTGAAAGAATGACGATTTCTTCTTTATCTTTATTCATGTTTGCATGCATAAGATCAAATTTAATTTTATGACTAAATTAATTAAAACATATATGAATATGTTGAGTACTATGAGATATAGATTTCTAACAAGCGGTATCAAGAGCCTTAGGTTGTTTGCATACAAATCGGTTATAGTTTTTCCGAGTTATACGATTAACACATAAAACTTATAAATTTGTGTTTATTATGATATATCACGAAATCAATTATGCATGTTAAAGTTTCTGGTCCTAAAATGTATTTAGAATATTTTGGTTAATTTATGGATTTTTATTTGTTCATTTTATATAATGATGGCATTAAAATGTGATTTTATGATAAAAATGTCAATTTTGGACTAAAATTAGCTAAACTTCATTTTTTTCGAAGATTTTGGGATATGTTTTCACATATATTATATTTAGATGACCTGTAAATTTTTATAATTTTATGAGTTCTTATGCTCGAAATATGGATTTTTCATGATAAAAATCGAATTTAAATGAAAAATAGGTTAATATGAGTAATATTTCGAATCTGGTCATATAAATTTAGTATGTTGTCACATGAAATTTTACAAGATGTGTGTAAAATAATTGGCTATAATGAAGTCTTTATGCATGATTTATGAATTTTTGATGAAAAATAACATAAATAGTGACTTTAATTAGTATAAATTGCTAAAACACACTTCATGAGTAAGGAAAAACGTCACATGTTGTATTTTATCACCTATTTCAGATATAAAAGTGAAAATTTAATGAAAATAATTTTTCTCATACTTTTATGGTAATTATTGATAAATCCGATAAACCGCAACATTATTTTTCTCGATAAATTTCAAAATTTTTAACCTAAGTTTTTGAATATTATGAGTGTCATGGTATTTTTCCAGAATGTTCATGAGTTTAAAATTTCAAATTTTGAATTTATTTGAAATTTTTATGATTTATTTGAAGTTTATGGCTTTATGTTGTAATTTTGAGTCCATTTTTGAACAATTTTAAGAAATATAAGTTAATTATTGTCAAATAGTTAGTGGAGACTAATTTTGAGTCCTAAGTTGGTTAGGGTAATTAACTTGTACATAAATATGAATTTATGTAATTATAGTGATTATAAATAGGGATGGCAATGGGTCGGATTAGATCGAGTTTTGCATGATCCAAACCCAATCCACTTACTTATTGGATCACGGATTCATATCTATACCCGATCCATATCCAAAATTTTAAAATCCATACCTGATCAATTATACTTTTTTCAAACCCATACCCGCTCCAAATCCATACCCGATCCACCATATAATCCAAAACCCAATCCGAAACTTGATTTGACTACATAAAAAATTAATCTTATATAAGAAAATTGAAATTTCAAGTTTAATAAAGCCTAAATTTTCAAAAATATTCAATTGGATCGGGTTCGGATATGAATGGACCGGGTTTGGATTTGGTTCGGGTTTTCCAATAGTGGATATGGATATGGATTTTTAAATAGTGAATCGGGGATGGGTTTTTAAAGGGTGGGTTTGGATCGAATTTTTTCCTTCGGTTCGATTCGGGTTTGGTTCGGTTCGGGCCATAATTGTCAACCCTAATTATAAAAGGTTAAATCACGCAAATCCGTAAAAACCGATTAATATACGATATTGGCTCCTTAAAGGCGATTTAGCATAAAATTGGGCATGTTCATACATATTATAATGCTGCATTTTATTTATGATTGTCATAATTTTATTTTATGTAATTTTTGAATTATGTAATTTTGCTTAGTATGGCCTTAGTTTTTAATTGGTATTGCCCGAAATGTATGGGAATATCGATTCGGTTGTAATTAATTGTGATCTCGTATCACCGTTTTGTAATTTAATAGATTTATTTTTATTTTAATTACAAATGTATAATAGGAAATTATGTAATTTGTTATGTAATTTATTTATTCCGGAGATCCTTGAAGACGGTGCCAGTTAAGAAGGCGATCTATTAAAGACGGTGTTACCTCGAGATGCGTGCTAAAACCGAAGTTCAAGGGACCAATGGAGTTGGTTTCCGAATTTGTAATAGTTTCTTAGATTTACTATTTTAGGAAGGCCATCCTAGGATTTAATTTATGCTTTGCATTTTATTTATATGATGCATGCATGCTAAATCGCCATAACTAAAACATGCATCATTTGATCGAGTATTTCGACCGTGTCAATTACAATTATCGTAGTTCACCGCTTTAGTTCACTTAAAACGTGATAGATAATAAATTGACATGACCTCTCGCTAAAATAAACAATTGAGACATAGCCTTACCAAAAAGTAGAAACCATGAAAACCTATTTCGTGAGGGAGTGCACTCGGCTTTACCGGGGTACAAACCTTGTTACGTAGGGGAAGTGGGTGATAAATGTCTACCCACCGAATTTATAAAGATGAGGGTTGTTTTCGGCTTTACTGATGCCCAAGTTGATGTAAATTTGGATCATGGACACATTTATTCGAAATTTGGGTTGAACTCAACGAAAGTATTCTCGACGGTTGCCGGATGTGTTTCGTGCTAAGATAAATATTAATGTAATTTTATCGACCAAGAGTTCTAAAAGTAGAATCGATTAAAGCTTTAATCCACCGAGTTATATTGATAAGGGTTGTATTCGGCTTTACCGATGCCTAAGTTAATATGAATTTGGGTCTTGGAATTATTTATAATAGTTGGGTAGAAGTCACTATATAAATGTTCATATCTTGTTAAATTTATTTACAAGTATGATTTAAAAAGACAAATGATTAATATTTCCTTTTCCTCCATACTTGTAGTTCATTACAATGAATCCATCATACGCTACCGCACCGATAACAATTGAGTCTTGCCACAATGTTTTTGACGACGTTTGCTTCAACAATGATTTCGACACTACTAGAGAAATTTCTTTTGGGATAGGTTCGGATGGAAACATAAACTTCATCTCTTCTAAACCTCCTCCTCCTCCTACTACTACTACTAGATCTCTTGTGAGCTGGTCTCAGGAAGACCGCCTCATAAAATCTATAGGATCTTTGTCTTTGGAAGAGAAAGATGCCAAAACTAGTGGGAGCTCAAGCAATCAAGTTCTTGCTTCCAAGGGCAAAAAGTTTAAGAAGAAAGGAAAGAAAGGGAAAAACTTCAAGCAAATTGAAGATGAGTGCCATTATTGCTATGGCATGGGACATTGGCTTAGGAATTGTCCCGTATATTTGCGAAATATAAGGGAAGGAATCATCGTACCAAAAGGTAAAATTCCTAAGGAAATTTATGTTATTGATGTAAATTATACTTCCACTACAACGTGGGTACTGGATACCGGTCGTGGTTCTCACCTTTGTAATCATTTACAGGGGTTAAGAGACGTGAAGAGGCTTAGCAAAGGAGATGTCGATCTACGCCTTGGAAATGGAGCTCGAGTAGCGGCCGAATCCAAGGGAACTTATGTATTAGCTTTGCCTAATGGGTTTGAGTTGTATTTACATAATTGTTTTTATGTGCCTACACTTTCTAAAAACATTATTTCAGTCGCTATGTTAGACATGGACGGTTTTTGTTTTGTCATTAAGAACAATCGTTGTACTATTTTAAGGAACGACTTGGTTATAGGCCAAGCCCCTTCCATTAATGGCATTTATATTTTAGAAACCTCGAATCCGACTAATGACATCTACAACATTAATTCAAAGAAACTCAAATCAAGTGATCCAAATGAATCGTTCATTTGGCATTGTCGATTAGGTCACATAAACGAGAATCGCATCAAAAGATTAATTTCGACTAATGTGATTACACCATTTTATTTTCAATCATATGGAACATGCGAATATTGCCTTCTTGGCAAAATGACTCGAAATCCTTTTAGTGGTAAAGGGACACGAGCAAGTGAACTATTGGGACTCATACATACCGATGTGTGTGGACCAATGAGTATCACCGCTCGTGGAAATTATGACTACTTCATAACCTTCGCCGATGACTTGAGTAGATATGGGTATATTTATTTAATGAAGCATAAAAGTGAAGCTTTTAAGAAATTCAAGGAATTTCAAAACGAAGTAGAGAACCAATTGAACAAAAGAATTAAGGCACTACGATCCGATCGTGGTGGAGAATATCTTAGCCTTGAATTCGATTCACACTTGAAAAGTTGTGGTATTATATCAGAACTTACTCCACCCGGAACACCATAACTTAATGGTGTTGCCGAAAGGAGAAATCGAACCCTACTTGATATGGTTCGATCCATGATGAGTCAAACCGAGCTACCAAATTCGTTTTGGGGATTTGCGATTCAAACCGCAATAAGATCTTTAAACAATTGTCCCACCAAAGCCACCGCAAAAACTCCATTTGAGATATGGAAAGGAAGAGTTCCTAATCTATCCTACATGAAAATTTGGGGTTGTAATGCTTATGTCAAAACCAAAAATGACAATAAGCTAGCCCCACGATCTGAAAAATGCACCTTTGTAGGCTATTCTAACACCAGAGGTTATTACTTCTATAAACCTCAAGAAAACAAAGTGTTTGTGTCTTCATAGGCTGTCTTCTTAGAAAGGGCTTTTATTTCTAAGAGACAGAGTGGGAGAAATTTTGAACTTGATGAAATTCAAGAGCCACAAACCGAGGTAGCTTGATGAAATTCAAGAGCCACAAACCGAGGTAGAGACGCAAGAAGATGTTCCTTCGTCGTCTAGCGCGGTTGTCCCTCCTCCTCTTAGAAGAACAGGCCGAGTTATTCGCCATCCCGATCGATATGTGGAACTTATCGAAGAAGATGGAACACTCGATGTGTTGCTTTTAGAAAGTGACGAGCCCGCCACCTACAAGGCCGCAATCTCTAGTCCTAATTCCTCCTTATGGCTTGAAGCCATGAAGTCCGAAATAGATTCTATGTATGGAAACCAAGTATGGAACTTGGTAGATTTGCCTAAAGGGGCAAGACCTCTTCAATGCAAATGGATTTTCAAAGTCAAGAATGGCATAGAAGGACATGATGATGTCTACAAAGCTAGGCTAGTGGCAAAAGGATTTACCCAAGTCCAAGGTCTCCATTATGATGAGACCTTCGCCCCCGTAGCCATGCTAAGATCCATACGGATTTTGTTAGCGATTTCCGCATTTCATGATTATGAAATATGGCAAATGGATGTCAAAACCGCTTTTCTAAATGGGCATTTAGAAGAGGAAGTGTACATGATACAACCCGAAGGTTTTGTTGATTCTAAGAATCCTAACAAAGTGTGCAAACTTAAGAGATCCATTTATGGTCTTAAGCAAGCATCTAGAAGTTGGAATCATCAATTCGATCATGTTATAAAAGAGAATGGTTTCACTCGAAGTGTTGAGGAACCATGTTTATACATGAAATTTAGTGGGAGCAATGTTGTGTTCCTAATCTTGTATGTCGATGACATACTACTCATTGGAAATGATATTCCGATGTTATCTTCTGTTAATAAGTGGTTAGGTAACCACTTCCAAATGAAGGATTTAGGAGAGGCACAACGCATATTAGGTATCTGAATCCATAGAGATAGATCCAAGAGGATATTGGCACTAAGTCAAGAGTCTTATGTTGATAAGATTCTTCGACGGTTCAGCATGGACAAATAAAAAAGGGGATTGGTACCTATGATAACTGGGACTATATTGAGCAAGTCTCAATCTCCCTCCGAACCTCAAGATGTTTAACGCATGAAGATGATCCCTTATGCTTCCGCTGTTGGATCAATCATGTACGCCATGATATGCACACGTCCTGATGTCTCGTATGCCTTAAGCATGACGAGTAGATATCAAGGAAATCCAGGTGAGAGTCACTGGATAGCCGTCAAGAACATCCTTAAGTGTACTTGAGAAGGACTAAGGATTA
Organism: Silene latifolia; assembly: GCF_048544455.1. Classification (NCBI taxonomy): domain Eukaryota; kingdom Viridiplantae; phylum Streptophyta; class Magnoliopsida; order Caryophyllales; family Caryophyllaceae; genus Silene; species Silene latifolia. The sequence goes on from NC_133536.1 coordinate 58,589,470, forward strand.
TATCTTAGTGTTTGGAGGAGACACCGAGCTCCGTGTTAATGGTTACACGGACTCAAGTTTCCAAACGGATAGAGATGACATGAAATCACAAGCTGGTTTCGTTTTCATGCTCAATGGTGGTGCCGTTAGCTGGAGAAGCTTCAAGGAAGGTGTGACTGCGGATTCAACAACGGAGGCTGAGTACATTGCAGCATCAGAAGCTGCCAAGGAAGCTGTGTGGATCAGGCAATTCATGGAAGGTCTAAGAGTGGTACCTACCGCCAATGATCCCATCACTCTCTATTGTGATAATAGTGGGACGATCTTCCAAGCTAAAGAGCCCAAGTCTAGTAATAGATCTAGACATGTACTTAGAAAATATCATGTAATTAGAGATTTCATTGAAAGAAAGGAAATTGCGATATGTAAGGTTGGGACGGATGACAACATAGCCGATCCGCCCACCAAGCCTTTATCGCAGGCCAAGCATGATGGACATGTTGCGTCCATGGGACTTAAACGTGTACCAAGTTTATGTTAGATTTTAAAATGAACTAAAAGTGTTGTTTTTGTTCATGTTCATAATCACAATTGTCTTTTATCTTTTCTTTATACATTGTTACATCCAAACGGGTTGTAGTGACAAATTGAACCCCGTTAAAGTGAACACGGATTAACATTGTATTCGCCCATAGTTACTTACATGAGGTGACGTCTCGAAGTGTCTAGAGTGTGATGCGATTGATGGCAAGTTCAAGTGCCATGAAGTCAAGTGAGATGACTAGTTGATCACTTAGGCAGACTGTTAGGAACACTTTGTCGGGCCTTATGACCGCTTATAGAGTTCTGGCAAATTTATATAGCCTGGTCGTGGCGAGAGCTACTATAGTATTCTAATGAGTCGATTCTTTTGACTAAAGACTGTTCGCCTAAGATGGCACAGTTTCAGATTAACTTTGATTTGTGTTACTACGACCTTCGTAAATGGGGTCAAATGGGCATATTTTGGGTTATGATGGTTGTGGCTAGTCGAAGGGAACAAGTGCAATAGGAATTTTCCACCCCTTGTCAGGGTTATAACAATATCTCAGGGCCACTCGAGGAGTAATGAACTGGAAATGCGTGGCCACGCTCGGAAGATATCTATGGTAGATAAATCCGGTCAATAAGTTATTCTCCAGATCGAGGAAACCACTCTCGATATGATCACTTGCAAGTACGACCTGAAAGACACCTTGTATTGAGTGGGAGATAGTAATATGACAAGAGAATTGGTGACGCACACTTGTCGAGGACAAGTGGGAGATTGTTGGAATATGTGTCCTCCGACAATAATGTGATCACAGCTGTCGATCATGATGATCACATGTTTAAGCCTCATTTTAAGAATACATGTGGGAAGTAATATTTTACTGTCAACTAGTCCACACATATCGGTAATGATTGGCGTACTAGAGTTTGACATTATTGTCGTGCGACGGTGGTGATCAGTTGATCCCCTTAGGTCATACCTAAAGGGTAACACTCTTAATTGATTATTAATTGATCGTATGACGATACGGATTAATTAAATTAATTAAAATTGACGGACGATTTTGGAAGTAATATTTACGTATCTCATTATAATTTGATTAAATAAGATACGGTCTAAGTGATCGAATTGTTTTATTACTTAGATGAAATTGTTGTTTACGGAAACAATTAAATTTGAATGAATAATTTATTATAAATACAAGATGTTGTGATTTATAATTGGTAAATTATTTTGGTACAAGTAATTATGAATTACTAAGTCGATTTTGTACATGACGTATTTTTATTAATGCGTTGATTTTTAATATTTTAAAAATGCATAACAATTTTACATGACTTGTGACATGTGACAAATTGACAAGTTGACAAAGATAAAATGGAATCCATTTTATCTTAAATGGACCGAAATAGAGGGTGTATTAGGCTAAATATTGTGTTGATTAATTTTAAGTGGAAAGCATAATCATTTACCTAATTGCTAGCCATGCAAACCTAGTTGTTTTTGTGAAGAGCACCTTGATCATGCATTGGCCAACACCACCCCACCTCACCCGGTTTTGTCATAGAGAAAAGCCAAGGGTTTTTCTCTATAATTTATCTAATCTACACTACATGCATTCTAGTGTACATTATTCATTCTAACATCTAAAAATAAAGAGTTTTTAGAGAGATAATTACTTCTTCTTCTCCCTTCTCTTAACCGAAAATTAAGAGACCAAATTCAATATTTTTGGGTCAATTTTATTTAGATTAATATTGTTCTAGTATTAATAATATTAATCTTATTAAGGGGTTACTTTGGGTATTCATCTTTGGGAGAGATTCTACCCTTGAATCTTTGTTCATCCATATTAGGAGAGCTCAAGAACAAGTGAGTAGGAGAACTCATTTGTGCCCAATAATCCGAAATTACTATTGTAAGAATGACGATTTCTTCTTTATCTTTATTCATGTTTGCATGCATAAGATCAAATTTAATTTTATGACTAAATTAATTAAAACATATATGAATATGTTGAGTACTATGAGATATAGATTTCTAACAAGCGGTATCAAGAGCCTTAGGTTGTTTGCATACAAATCGGTTATAGTTTTTCCGAGTTATACGATTAACACATAAAACTTATAAATTTGTGTTTATTATGATATATCACGAATCAATTATGCATGTTAAAGTTTCTGGTCCTAAAATGTATTAAGGATATTTTGGTTAATTTATGGATTTTTATTTGTTCATTTTATATAATAATGGCATTAAAATGTGATTTTATGATAAAAATGTCAATTTTGGACTAAAATTAGCTAAACTTCGTTTTTTTCGAAGATTTTTGGATATGTTTTCAAATATATTATATTTAGATGACCTGTAAATTTTTATAATTTTATGAGTTCTTATGCTCGAAATATGGATTTTTCATGATAAAAATTGAATTTAAATGAAAAATAGGTTAATATGAGTAATATTTCGAATCTGGTCATATAAATTTAGTATGTTGTCACATGAAATTTTACAAGATGTGTGTAAAATAATTGGCTATAATGAAGTCTTTATGCATGATTTATGAATTTTTGATGAAAAATAACATAAATAGTGACTTTAATTAGTATAAATTGCTAAAACACACTTCATGAGTAAGGAAAAACGTCACATGTTGCATTTTATCACCTATTTCAGATATAAAAGTGAAAAGTTAATGAAAATAATTTTTCTCATATCTTTATGGTAATTATTGATAAATCCGATAAACCGCAACATTATTTTTCTCGATATATTTCGAAATTTTTAACCTAGATTTTTGAATATTATGAGTGTCATGGTATTTTTCCAGAATGTTCATGAGTTTAAAATTTCAAATTTTGAATTTATTTGAAATTTTTATGATTTATTTGAAGTTTATGGCTTTATTTTGTAATTTTGAGTCCATTTTTGAACAATTTTAAGAAATATAAGTTAATTATTGTCAAATAGTTAGTGGAGACTAATTTTGAGTCCTAAGTTGGTTAGGGTAATTAACTTGTACATAAATATGAATTTATGTAATTATAGTGATTATAAATAGGGATGGCAATGGGTCGGATTAGATCGAGTTTTGCATGATCCAAACCCAATCCACTTACTTATTGGATCACGGATTCATATCTATACCCGATCCATATCCAAAATTTTAAAATCCATACCTGATCCATTATACTTTTTTCAAACCCATACCCGCTCCAAATCCATACCCGATCCACCATATAATCCAAAACCCAATCTGAAACTTGATTTGACTACATAAAAAATTAATCTTATATAAGAAAATGGAAATTTCAAGTTTAATAAAGCCTAAATTTTCAAAAATATTCAATTGGATCGGGTTCGGATATGAATGGACCGGGTTTGGATTTGGTTCGGGTTTTCCAATAGTGGATATGGATATGGATTTTTAAATAGTGAATCGGGGATGGGTTTTTAAAGGGTGGGTTTGGATCGAATTTTTTCCTTCGGTTCGATTCGGGTTTGGTTCGGTTCGGGCCATAATTGCCATCCCTAATTATAAAAGGTTAAATCACGCAAATCCGTAAAAACCGATTAATATACGATATTGGCTCCTTAAAGGCGATTTAGCATAAAATTGGGCATGTTCATACATATTATAATGCTGCATTTTATTTATGATTGTCATAATTTTATTTTATGTAATTTTTGAATTATGTAATTTTGCTTAGTATGGCCTTAGTTTTTAATTGGTATTGCCCGAAATGTATGGGAATATCGATTCGGTTGTAATTAATTGTGATCTCGTATCACCGTTTTGTAATTTAATAGATTTATTTTTATTTTAATTACAAATGTATAATAGGAAATTATGTAATTTGTTATGTAATTTATTTATTCCGGAGATCCTTGAAGACGGTGCCACTTAAGAAGGCGATCCATTAAAGACGGTGTTACCTCGAGATGCGTGCTAAAACCGAAGTTCAAGGGACCAATGGAGTTGGTTTCCGAATTTGTAATAGTTTCTTAGATTTACTATTTTAGGAAGGCCATCCTAGGATTTAATTTATGCTTTGCATTTTATTTATATGATGCATGCATCACTAAATCGACATAACTAAAACATGCATCATTTGATCAAGTATTTCGACCGTGTCAATTACAATTATCGTAGTTCACCGCTTTAGTTCACTTAAAACGTGATAGATAATAAATTGACATGACCTCTCGCTAAAATAAACAATTGAGACATAGCCTTACCAAAAAGTAGAAACCATGAAAACCTATTTCGTGAGGGAGTGCACTCGGCTTTACCGGGGTACAAACCTTGTTACGTAGGGGAAGTGGGTGATAAATGTCTACCCACCGAATTTATAAAGATGAGGGTTGTTTTCGGCTTTACCGATGCCCAAGTTGATGTAAATTTGGATCATGGACACATTTATTCGAAATTTGGGTTGAACTCAACGAAAGTATTCTCGACGGTTGCCGGATGTGTTTCGTGCTAAGATAAATATTAATGTAATTTTATCGACCAAGAGTTCTAAAAGTAGAATCGATTAAAGCGTTAATCCACCGAGTTATATTGATAAGGGTTGTATTCGGCTTTACCGATGCCTAAGTTAATATGAATTTGGGTCTTGGAATTATTTATAATAGTTGGGTAGAAGTCACTAAATAAATGTTCATATCTTGTTAAATTTATTTACAAGTATGATTTAAAAAGACAAATGATTAATATTTCCTTTTCCTCCATACTTGTAGTTCATTACAATGAATCCATCATACGCTACCGCACCGATAACAATTGAGTCTTGCCACAATGTTTTTGACGACGTTTGCTTCAACAATGATTTCGACACTACTAGAGAAATTTCTTTTGGGATAGGTTCGGATGGAAACATAAACTTCATCTCTTCTAAACCTCCTCCTCCTCCTACTACTACTAGATCTCTTGTGAGCTGGTCTCAGGAAGACCGCCTCATAAAATCTATAGGATCTTTGTCTTTGGAAGAGAAAGATGCCAAAACTAGTGGGAGCTCAAGCAATCAAGTTCTTGCTTCCAAGGGCAAAAAGTTTAAGAAGAAAGGAAAGAAAGGGAAAAACTTCAAGCAAGTTGAAGATGAGTGCCATTATTCCTATGGCATGGGACATTGGCTTAGGAATTGTCCCGTATATTTGCAAAATATAAGGGAAGGAATCATCGTACCAAAAGGTAAAATTCCTAAGGAAATTTATGTTATTGATGTAAATTATACTTCCACTAAAACGTGGGTACTGGATACCGGTTGTGGTTCTCACCTTTGTAATCATTTACAGGGGTTAAGAGACGTGAAGAGGCTTAGCAAAGGAGATGTCGATCTACGCCTTGGAAATGGAGCTCGAGTAGCGGCCGAATCCAAGGGAACTTATGTATTAGCTTTGCCTAATGGGTTTGAGTTGTATTTACATAATTGTTTTTATGTGCCTACACTTTCTAAAAACATTATTTCAGTCGCTATGTTAGACATGGACGGTTTTTGTTTTGTCATTAAGAACAATCGTTGTACTATTTCAAGGAACGACTTGGTTATAGGACAAGCCCCTTCCATTAATGGCATTTATACTTTAGAAACCTCGAATCCGACTAATGACATCTACAACATTAATTCAAAGAAACTCAAATCAAGTGATCCAAATGAATCGTTCATTTGGCATTGTCGATTAGGTCACATAAACGAGAATCGCATCAAAAGATTAATTTCGACTAATGTAATTACACCATTTTATTTTCAATCATATGGAACATGCGAATATTGCCTTCTTGGCAAAATGACTCGAAATCCTTTTAGTGGTAAAGGGACACGAGCAAGTGAACTATTGGGACTCATACATACCGATGTGTGTGGACCAATGAGTATCACCGCTCTTGGAAATTATGACTACTTCATAACCTTCGCCGATGACTTGAGTAGATATGGGTATATCTATTTAATGAAGCATAAAAGTGAAGCTTTTGAGAAATTCAAGGAATTTCAAAACGAAGTAGAGAACCAATTGAACAAAAGAATTAAGGCACTACGATCCGATCGTGGTGGAGAATATCTTAGCCTTGAATTCGATTCACACTTGAAAGGTTGTGATATTATATCAGAACCTACTTCACCCGGAACACCATAACTTAATGGTGTTGCCGAAAGGAGAAATCGAACCCTACTTGATATGGTTCGATCCATGATTAGTCAAACCGAGCTACCAAATTCGTTTTGGGGATTTGCGATTCAAACCGCAATAAGATCTTTAAACAATTGTCCCACCAAAGCCACCGAGAAAACTCCATTTGAGATATGGAAAGGAAGAGTTCCTAATCTATCCTACATGAAAATTTGGGGTTGTAATGCTTATGTCAAAACCAAAAATGACAATAAGCTAGCCCCACGATCTGAAAAATGCACCTTTGTAGGCTATTCTAACACCCGAGGTTATTACTTCTATAAACCTCAAGAAAACAAAGTGTTCGTGTCTTCTGAGGCTGTCTTCTTAGAAAGGGCTTTTATTTCTAAGAGACAGAGTGGGAGAAATTTTGAACTTGATGAAATTCAAGAGCCACAAACCGAGGTAGCTTGATGAAATTCAAGAGACACAAACCGAGGTAGAGACGCAAGAAGATGTTCCTTCGTCGTATAGCGCGGTTGTCCCTCCTCCTCTTAGAAGAACGGGCCGAGTTATTCGCCATCCCGATCGATATGTGGGACTTATCGAAGAAGATGGAACACTCGATGTGTTGCTTTTAGAAAGTGACGAGCCCGCCACCTACAAGGCCGCAATCTCTAGTCCTAATTCCTCCTTATGGCTTGAAGCCATGAAGTCCGAAATAGATTTTATGAATGGAAACCAAGTATGGAACTTGGTAGATTTGCCTAAAGGGGCAAGACCTCTTCAATGCAAATGGATTTTCAAAGTTAAGAATGGCATAGAAGGACATGATGATGTCTACAAAGCTAGGCTAGTGGCAAAAGGATTTACCCAAGTCCAAGGTCTCCATTATGATGAGACCTTCGCCCCCGTAGCCATGCTAAGATCCATACGGATTTTGTTAGCGATTGCCGCATTTCATGATTATGAAATATGGCAAATGGATGTCAAAACCGCTTTTTTAAATGGGCATTTAGAAGAGGAAGTGTACATGATACAACCCGAAGGTTTTGTTGATTCTTAGAATCCTAACAAAGTGTGCAAACTTAAGAGATCCATTTATGGTCTTAAGCAAGCATCTAGAAGTTGGAATCATCAATTCGATCATGTTATAAAAGAGAATGGTTTCACTCGAAGTGTTGAGGAACCATGTTTATACATGAAATTTAGTGGGAGCAATGTTGTGTTCCTAATCTTGTATGTCGATGACATACTACTCATTGGAAATGATATTCCGATGTTATCTTCTGTTAATAAGTGGTTAGGTAACCACTTCCAAATGAAAGATTTAGGAGAGGCACAACGCATATTAGGTATCCGGATCCATAGAGATAGATCCAAGAGGATATTGGCACTAAGTCAAGAGTCTTATGTTGATAAGATTCTTCGACGGTTCAGCATGGACAAATCAAAAAGGGGATTGGTACCTATGATAACTGGGACTATATTTAGCAAGTCTCAATCTCCTTCCGAACCTCAAGATGTTGAACGCATGAAGATGATCCCTTATGCTTCCGCTGTTGGATCAATCATGTACGCCTTGATATGCACACGTCCTGATGTCTCGTATGCCTTAAGCATGACGAGTAGATATCAAGGAAATCCAGGTGAGAGTCAATGGATAGCCGTCAAGAACATCCTTAAGTACTTGAGAAGGACTAAGGATTCTATCTTAGTGTTTGGAGGAGACACCGAGCTCCGTGTTAATGGTTACACAGACTCAAGTTTCCAAACGGATAGAGATGACATGAATTCACAAGCTGGTTTCGTTTTCATGCTCAATGGTGGTGCCGTTAGCTGGAGAAGCTTCAAGGAAGGTGTGACTGCGGATTCAACAACGGAGGCTGAGTACATTGCAGCATCAGAAGCTGCCAAGGAAGCTGTGTGGATCAGGCAATTCACGGAAGGTCTAAGAGTAGTACCTACCGCCAATGATCCCATCACTCTTTATTGTGATAATAGTGGGACGATCTTCCAAGCTAAAGAGCCCAAGTCTAGTAATAGATCTAGACATGTACTTAGAAAATATCATGTAATTAGAGATTTCATTGAAAGAAAGGAAATTGCAATATGTAAGGTTGGGACGGATGACAACATAGCTGATCCGCTCACCAAGCCTTTATTGCAGGCCAAGCATGATGGACATGTTGCGTCCATGGGACTTAAACGTGTACCAAGTTTATGTTAGATTTTAAAATAAACTAAAAGTGTTGTTTTTGTTCATGTTCATAATCACATTTGTCTTTTATCTTTTCTTTATACATTGTTACATCCAAACGGGTTGTAGTGACAAATGGAACCCCGTTAAAGTGAACATGGATTAGCATTGTATTCGCCCATAGTTACTTACATGAGGTGACGTCTCGAAGTGACTAGAATGTGATGCGATTGATGGCAAGTTCAAGTGCCATGAATTCATGTGAGATGACTAGTTGATCACATAGGCAGACTGTTAGGAACACTTTGTCGGGCCTTATGACCGCTTATAGAGTTCTGGCAAATTTGTATAGCCTGGTCGTGGCGAGAGCTACGATAGTATTCTAATGAGTCGATTCTTTTGACTAAAGACTGTTCGCCTAAGATGGCACAGTTTCAGATTAACTTTGATTTGTGTTACTACGACCTTCGTAAATGAGGTCAAATAGGCATATTTTGGGTTATGATGGTTGTGGCTAGTCGAAGGGAACAAGTGCAATAGGATTTGTCCACCCCTTGTCAGGGTTATAACAATATCTCATGGCCACTCGAGGAGTAATGAACTGGAAATGCGTGGCCACGCTCGGAAGATATCTATGGTAGATAAATCCGGTCAATCAGTTATTCTCAAGATCGAGGAAACCACTCTCGATATGATCACTTGCAAGTACGACCTGAAAGACACCTTGTAATGAGTGGGAGATAGTAATAGGACAAGAGAATTGGTGACGCACACTTGTCGAGGACAAGTGGGAGATTGTTGGAATATGTGTCCTCCGACAATAATGCGATCACAACTGTCGATCATGATGATCACATGTTTAAGCCTCATTTTAAGAATACATGTGGGAAGTAATATTTTACTGTCAACTAGTCCACACATATCGGTAAGATTGGCTGACTAGAGTTTGACATTACTGTCGTGCGACGGTGGTGATCAGTTGATCCCCTTAGGTCATACCTAAAGGGTAACACTCTTAATTGATTATTAATTGATCGTATGACGATACGGATTAATTAAATTACTTAAAATTGACGGACGATTTTGGAAGTAATATTTACGTATCTCATTATAATTTGATTAAATAAGATACGGTCTAAGTGATCGAATTGTTTTATTACTTAGATGAAATTGTTGTTTACGGAAACAATTAAATTTGAATGAATAATTTATTATAAATACAAGATGTTGTGATTTATAATTGGTAAATTATTTTGGTACAAGTAATTATGAATTACTAAGTCGATTTTGTACATGACGTATTTTTATTAATGCGTTGATTTGTAATATGTTAAAAATGCATAACAATTTTACATGACTTGTGACATGTGACAAATTGACAAATTGACAAAGATAAAATGGTAAAATGGAATCCATTTTATCTTAAATGGACCGAAATAGAGGGTGTATTAGGCTAAATATTGTGTTGATTAATTTTAAGTGGAAAGCATAATCATTTACCAAATTGCTAGCCATGCAAACCTAGTTGTTTTTGTGAAGAGCACCTTGATCGTGCATTGGCCAAGACTAGCCCACCCCACCCGGTTTTGTCATAGAGAAAAGCCAAGGGTTTTTCTCTATAATTTATCTAAATATACACTACATGAATTCTAGTGTACATTATTCATTCTAACATCTAAAAATAAAGAGTTTTTAGAGAGATAATTACTTCTTCTTCTCCCTTATCTTAACCGAAAATTAAGAGACCAAATTCAATATTTTTGTTCAATTTTATTTAGATTAATATTGTTCTAGTATTAATAATATTAATCTTATTAAGGGGTTACTTTGGGTATTCATCTTTGGGAGAGATTCTACCCTTGAATCTTTGTTCATCCATATTAGGAGAGCTCAAGAACAAGTGAGTACGAGAACTCATTTGTGCCCAATAATCCGAAATTTCTATTGTAAGAATGACTATGAGATATAGATTTCTAACAGATTGTTACCATTTTAATTAATACATCTTTTTGTAAGGGCGTAAAATAGCAAGACTAACATGTAATTTATGATTTAACAAGTACTTCCAAGTTCCAAATATCAATGTGTCAGCAATTTATAGTTGCAGAGGTGCCTTTGTGTTGCTTTATGATCATTACATTTTTTTTGAAGAGAGTTTATGATCATTACATGTTTTCATCTAAATTATTTACTTTGTTAATGATGTCTGACCGCTGTCAGCCGTCAATTGAGGTGTCCCACATTTACCTTGTGGGGTCTTCTTCATTGCAACCTTAGATTTACTCCAACTTTTTTCTTTCTTTGGGGTGTCCTAGGACCCCCTAACACTATACGTATATCCGCCACTGATGAAATGTATATATTAATGAATTTTTTTTATCACAGAACTAATAATTTTATTTTGTAAACTTCTCAACTTATTTAATAATTTTTTATTTTCACGAATCTAATAATATGAGTTATATTTTTGTTTTATAGACAGAAAGTACACGTCAAATCGTCTTCTAACAAAGATTGACAATTTGTAATTAAACTTTTATTTTATTCTAATTAAAAAATTGTTTTAATTTGATATTAACATTATATTTTAATGAAAAATTAATAGTTTAATGTTCATTTGTTTCCTTAGTTAACTAAATGAAGTTTGGAGGGAAAATTTTTCTTATTTAAGTAAATGGAGATAGCAAGCAAACCTTTTGAGAATCTTATACTCTCGTATATGGTAAATAATATGATTATAAATATTGTACATCCGTTTGTGTACAAATTATGGGGTGTGCTTTTTCACATACGGATTTTACTCTTTCAGATACGATTTTTACAAATTTACCCTTGTCATTTATTTCCTTCCCTCACCCAATTGATTTTTTTCATCTCCCTTCCTTCACCTTCTTCCGGCAACCCACTTGTCCAACCTTACTCCTATCAACCCATGCTCCGCCCGACCTTAGTCGTATCGACCCGTGCTCTGACATCGTTTGTAGCGGTTGGCGCCTAGCGGCCTATGTAATATTCACTTGGAATGTATTGCTATTTGGGAGACGTACTTGTGCTCTAATATGAGAATGGTGTGTTAGATACTTCGTCCTTTACCATTTACAACAAATTTCAGTACGCCGTTCAACAAAAGGGTATAAAGCACAATGTGAGAATTGTGTATTGGTGTGGCAGGCACTTCGTCATATAGAGCACAATGTCAAAACGTGATGTCAGAGACCCCTAATAAAATTGAAGGTAAATAAACCCTAATAATTTAACAAAATAAATTAATAGTTGCTAAATAATTGAATCTATAAAACATTATTAAAATGCTAGCCTAAAAAAGCTACGTAGACAATGCCACATGGGATAAAAAAAAGCCACGTACGCAATAACAATGTGACTTGGCAAACTAATATGACATGGATTATCAATTTATTATTATATTGCATTAATTTAATTCACTTATTTCCTTTAAAAATCCATCCATATTCCATTAGCTTTAAACTTAAATTAACTCAAAAAAAAAAACTACAATAAAAAAATACGCATTAACTATAAGTTAATAATTTCAAGATATTTCATATGGAGTAGTATTATATGTATTCGAAATAAAAAAAACTGAATACATGAAATTAAGAACGAAGAAGAATAAATGAAGTTGAAAACAAAAAAAAAATTGTATCTATACAATATAGTTAAAAGGCTACTTAAAACATTTAATTTTAATCCACATGTCGATTTTTTATTGGTAAATACTAATTCATCTATATTGATTACTTGATTATTTATTTATACATTATTATAAAAGTCTAGATTATGTATTAAAAAGTTATCTTTAAAACTGTCACATGCTTATAAGTACAAAAAAATTTAAAAAATATTAATTGCAAATGCAAAAAATAAATTAATACAAACTCTTTATTTTCCTCTCATAAATTTGGTTATTAATCTACTTATTTATTTAACCTTTAATTTCTTTTATTTAATAGGATGGTTTTTTGGTTTTCTCTCACCATCATTATTATTTGTAGTTATCATAATTTTTTTTATCTTCCCTTTAATTCACAAAATCGTTCCTCTTCCCTCGAATAAATTGTTGAAAATAATCAATAATTAATAACAAAAAGTTTCCTATATAACTATTATAACAATCCTAATTTTCATTTTTATTCAAAAAGTTGGTAGGTAAAGTATACATACATAGATAATTAAATGTATTCTTTCGCTTTTTATCCTTATTATGTTTAAAATTTATTAATAGTAAGAAAATTATTTAGTTATTGTTTTTGTATTTGTATTGAAATTGCAGGAATATGACATACTCAATTATCAATAACATTGCATGAAATCTATACTATCTAATTAAAAAGCTAGCTTGGAACATTCAATTTCATTTCACATGACATTTTCACACCCCATTAATTCTTATTCATTTTTTACATGCATGGAATAATAATTAAATTTATAAAACTATAATCTATAATTAAAAAGTAAGCCAAACTATCTCTATTATCTGAATGTAATATTTTAAATTTCATAAGATAATTTCTAAACCACTCTTATGCAAAGTGGATTTTGTAAAAAAAAAATAATAATAATAATAAAGCAAATCTTTTACATTCCATTTCTCCTTTGCTCCATATTTACGTCTATATTAAATTTCATAATAATGAGAAAAATCTATAACTCAATAATCTAGATATAAAATATATAAATCTAATTAAAAGGCAAGCAAAACTAACTATCATTATTTACATGTCATATTTTAATTACATAATAAGACAACATCTTAAATCAATCTCCTGTAAAGTGGATCTTGTAAAAAAAAATTATAATAATAATAATAATCAAGCAAAACTTATACATTCCATTTCTCTTTATTCCTTAGTAATGTTTATATTAAATTTCATAATAATGAAAAATGACGCTCAAAAGTCGTGAACCTTGATTCATATTTATACCTATATTAATTTTGATAATAATGAAAAAAGGATGCTCAAAAGTCATAAAACGCATCCTCAATTCTTTATATATTTTTGATGGAAGACAATTTATAAGCCAAAATTTTTCTTCTCTCTATCGTCAGTAGAACTAAATGTATCACTAAACTTTCCTATCATTCTATTAACATCAAGCCAAGTGTATTAAGGTTTTAAAATTACTAACTAATTTATTTACTTTTTATGTAAGTTCCATTGGGTTATGAAATGTTCATCACATTTTCAATTTCATCGTTTGTGTTTGTTTTGTTCTCATTTAGGAGCTATCAAGATTTATGGTGTTGAGATATTCAAAGGTAATATACTTACATCTCTACGAATTCATTCTCATTCCCTTTTTCTTTCACTATTTAAGACGAAACTTAAGTTAACAACGATAATATTGCATAAAACAAATTTCACTATTTTGTTGGTTAATTCAGACTAATTCCCGAGTTACTTTTTTTATTATAGGGTCGATTCGTTGGAAAAAGAAGACTATAAGGAGAAGTAAAATACTAGGATAACTTAAATAACTATATACTGGAGACTAACTACAAGATTGACGACATCAACGTGAATGACTAATAGTTTTTTTTTTCTTTTTTTTCAAATGTATATTTTATTTTGGTATTTGTTTGTTTGTTTTCATCATTTTACCTTCGAAAAAATAGCAATATTCACCTACTTTGGCTTATTTAATTTATCGACTTTAATCTTTATGTTAACATGTAAATGCTCGTAATTACTAAAAACACTAAAAACATCACACTCAAAACAAAACATCCCGTGAATTTCACGGGCCACAAAACTAGTTACTTTACTAATTAGTGAACTATGATCCATTGTTCAAATTTCTAAAGCTATTAGATTCGATTTTGGGGAAAAGTTACATGAGTTAATTTGTTTAGGTTTAGAAAAAAAGAGTATGATATGGAAAGATAATGAGAAAATGTATGTGAAAGAGTAAAATTTGTAAGTGAAAAAGTCGTATGTAAAAAAGTAATTCCGAATTATAATATAAGCATAAAATATTTATGATATAGAATTTATTAGGGGATAATATTAATTAGAGATTATATTGTGTTTTGGGCGCAAAACTTAAGCACGTATAAGATACATATAAATTAACTAGACCATAATAACTATCATATTGACCATAATACATAATCAAGTAAACGCAAATTAACTAGACCATAATAATTATATTTCATGCTAGAATATCATATAATATATTAATCTTCTAACTCAACTACTTACATGGCATAATAATATAACACCATGGATGGCGTGGCGCTATGACATTAACCCATTTAACAAAATTAAGACTAAAAGAAGAAAAAAAATATTTGCCATAAGAGAGCAGCATGAAATGACCCATCATATCTTATCTTTATAAATACAAAAACATTTAACCCCTTCTTATTAACCCACAGAAATTTATCTTTATTTAATTTCTGAAAAACTAACCTTCATGTTTAATTAATGTTCAGATGCTATGAAACGTTAATCAACACTATCAACATTATATAAAATAACAAAAGAACAATTTGAATTTTAAAGGAGCAGCATTATAAAATAATTTAAAAAAATATGAGATTTAAAATATATTTAAATTTTGGAAGTATAATCATAAATATAGTGAATTACGTAAAAATGTTGTAGATTACAAATATCAATAAATAATTTGTATAAAAAGTATACCAATACCATTTATACTAAAAAAAATTGTAAACTAAATCAAAATTTATTATTACTAACCAAAAATTAAACTTCTGAGCCATGCAAACACAATCTCCTTTTTGTATTAGGTTACTCGATTTCAAAAACTAAAAGATAAATAAATGGGAAAGATGGCTATGAATTTAGGGATTTAGATGATGGGTAAAGGGGGAAGGATGGATATGAAGAGCGAGATAAGGGAAGCGAAAGTGATAAAAAAAAGACTGAAAGAAGAAGTAGGCGAGAGGTATGGGCGAGGGTTGAGTACTTCAAGTGAAATAATGATGGACCTATGGTCCATGGACGTTATGACGTGGCTCTATTAATTTGTGAGGAGGTGTGTGTTTGCACAAATTTTCATTTAAGACGGGTCAATCCGTCTTAAGTTTAAGACGAGTCAAATAGTTAGGATAAAAAAAGAAAAGTTCATAGATACTAGCAGAATAATTATCTTATCTAGGTAAGTGGTGTAATATTTTACCTGTTTACTTTTAAGACGGATATACCCGTCGTCCTAAGGGAACCAATTGTAGTCGTATAATAGAGTTTGTTATCTTTTATTTCCTCTATTCCAATCAATTCTATACATTTGATTAAAATATAACTCACGTATATTCGACAAATGTATAGAAATGATTGGAATGAAAGAAGGACAATTTACTATTTCCTTCATTTTTTTATATTCCCGTTTTATTTTGCACAACATTTAAGAAAAATATTAAATAATACAATATTTTTTGACAAAAAGTAAGGGTGATTAATAATCAGTTACTATCATACTTCACTCTTTTACGTAGTGCATTATATAAACCTTAATATATACAGAGTAATAACAATTTTGTTAAAAAACTAAATAAAATCACAATTTAGATAAAGCATGCCCGTGCAATTTTGCACGGGTTTAAAACTAGTAGTATGTTAATCTTCTAACTTAACTACGGCATAATAATATAACATTATGGATGACGTGGCACTATGACATTAACCCATTTAACAAAATTAAGACTAAAAGAAGAAAGAAATATTTGCCATAAGAGAGCAGCATGAAATGACCCATTCAGTCCTAATTTTTGCTCCTTAACATTTACATTTAATTTTTACCATATTTGCATTTATATTTTCTTTTTTTTGGGTAATGTTTGCTTTTATATATATACTCTTCATCATATATATATATATATATAGAGAGAGAGAGAGAGGCAAGATCCGGTGAGTTCACCTATATATTTGAGTCCATGAGTCCATTAAACAATATCACGCATTATACAAAACAATATCACAAAATTTTTTTTTTTCATAAATTTTTTTTTTTCGAATTTTTTTTTTTTAAAAAAAAAAAAAATTTCGAAATTTTTTAAATTTTTTTTTTGCGAAAAAGTTTTTTTTTTTTTTTTTTTTTTTTTTTTTTTTTTTTTTTTTATTTAAGCCGTGATATTGTTTAGTATAACGTGTGATATTGTATTACAAAATAATATCGCGATTTTTTTTTTCAAATTTTTTTTTGCGAAAAAGTTTTTTTTTTTTTTTTTGTTAAAAAAAAAAAAAAATTTAATGTATGCTGTGATATTGTTTAGTATAACGTGTGATATTGTATTACAAAACAATATCACGATTTTTTTTTTCAAAAACTTTTTTTTTTCAGTTGTGATATTGTTTAGTATAACGTGTGAAACTGTAAGCTGTGATATTGTGTAGTATAACGTGTGATATTGTATCATGGACTCACGGACTCAAAAAGATAGGGTGGACTCATATGATCCTAATTCTATATATATATATATATATATAGGATCCCGTACGAACCAAATTAAGTTACGAACTGTACGAACTCCTTCTCAGCCCTTAGATTAAACAAATCACAGGCTGTTATTAAATGACTTACTACTCCTGTGTTTCATTTCTCCAAAAACGTACACTAACCCCATAACTCCCTCATCCTTATTCATCAGACCACCACCATCATATCATCGCCGGAGCTCCGGCGTCAACCTCGACGGCACACCACCATTGTTCCTCCATCATATCTCGCCCTTCAACGATGCTTTTTTCCACCCCATCTTCGTCCCCCTCTCTCTCTCTTCCCCCGCAGATTCAACAACCATCACTTGTTTCGCTCGTCGCCGGCGTACCATCGTCATCCTGTCTGCTTTTCTTCTGCTTTTTTCTCTTCATCTTTCTCACTTATTAGATCTACTGAAAAAACATCGCGTTGCATCAACACCTCCATTTCGCCATTGTCGGCGGCATTATTGGCTCAAGTTCAGGTAAAGGATCAATTTAGAGATGATGGGTTGCTGTATGTAGATATGGTGTTTTGATATTAGATCTGATGGGTTTAAAACTTAATGGCGATGTTATCGGAGAAGATCTGAGGGCGCCGACATCATTTATGGTGACAGACAGTGTCGGCGACGTGGTTAATAGTGGCCGGTGGTATCAGTGGCGTGCGTGAAATCGGAAGTTATGGTGACAGAGGTCGGGGAAGTTATTGTTGTTGTCCGTTTTCTTAATTTTTACTTTGTCTGTTTTAGATCTAGCCATTTGTAGATACCTCATTTTTGCACCTCCTGCAAACCACCCGATGATGATTGGGCCGCATGTTTGGTACACGGAACGATTTGTGACAGTTCATAAGTTTATCGTCAAGTGGTCGCTCAAACACTTGTGTCTACCTCATAGTCGTCATCTACGCGCCGATACGGTCTTTTTGGCAGTAATTAGAGTACATTTGGAGTCCGGGTCAAAAATCGTCTTCATTTTCTAATAACCGTTTAAAATGCCGAGTCAGAATATTCTGGAACGTTCCGGATATTTCTATTCCATATTTTTTCCAATCTTTTAATTTTTGGTAAAATATATCCCGAGATTATCATATAAAATATTAAGGAAATAAGATTAATCCACTATTCCATAATAGAAATACGGAAATCTTTCTTCCGCAGGAGGAAACCACTGAGGAAAAGACGCAGCAGGTGTTGCGCCTCTTCCAAGAGACGCAGTGCTTG
This sequence comes from Silene latifolia, assembly GCF_048544455.1. NCBI lineage: Eukaryota > Viridiplantae > Streptophyta > Magnoliopsida > Caryophyllales > Caryophyllaceae > Silene > Silene latifolia. The sequence continues at coordinate 58,607,980 of NC_133536.1, forward strand.
TTGCGTCTCTTCCTCAGTCCTTTTCTGCGTATTTTTCGTATCTTTTCGAGATTCACTTCCAAAGTTTCTCCGGAAACCCTAATTTCCGTCGTGTGATTAGTATAAATAGAGACCTTCGGTCTCACATATTTCTCACGCGAGTGTCCGCCCTTCTCTTCTCCCTTTATATTCTAAGACCACGTTCTTACTTTTTGGCGTCTACGTGCTTGAACTTTCGACCACGTAAGCTCAGATCCTTCTGAGTACCAGCCTCGTTTCGCATGACCGACCAATTTGACCAACTCCACAATCAATCAACTTAATCAATCTTCTTCGTTTTCCTCTTAGAGGGCACTTTCGTTGTACATTCGAGTCGAGCATCACTAAAACATTAACTTAGTTCATCTCGTTTCGTCAAACATGTAAGTCTGAGGGTGTAAATCCTTCTTTTAATTATTGTTCTTTATTATTGTAATCATTAATGTAAGATTTATGTCAAAAATACTCTTAAAACCGATTTATAAAACCTTATTTCAAATCTTTTTTACGGATTATCAGGAGACAAACGTCGAGAAAGGACGCAGCAACTGCTGCGCCTCTTCCTGAGGCTGCCGCAGTTCCTGCTTCCTTTCTTCTTCCTTCGTCCTCTGTTTGTCTATTTGTTTTGTTTCGTCTTAATTTGTTCATCATTCTTTTAACACGATAATTCTAATATGATAATTCTAACATGTAAATCTTTATAATTTATAATCTTTTAAATTCCCGACTTAAATCCCTTATAATCCATATTTGCGGGTTTTCGTCATTCAAATCAATTCGGGTTTTTAGAGGTTCGATTCATCCATATTGAGTCTCTGGAATTCATCTTTGATATATTTTCATTCAATATTTATCGTTGCCATCATTAGTTCGTCATTAATAACCTGTTTAATAATTAATTTGTCTTAGTTCGTTTTAATCCATTATTGGCCTAATTAATCTTGTAAATAATTCGTCTTAGTTAGTTTTCATCCATGTTTTATCGTTTTTATGACCTCAATCACATGTAAATAATCTGTTAATCACTTCCATCCGAGTCAAATAATATAATCAAGCATTAAAATCACCAATGAATATTAACGACTTGCAATTCCAGCTTCACAGCCAGAACTGAGCTCAGGAACAGATGCAGCGTCTGCTGCGCCTCTTCCTGGTGAGTTCTCTCTCTGAACTCCCGTTTTTGCCTTGACCTAATTCATTAGTTTACGTATTTAATTAACTATTACTCGTATTGTCACCTAATAATCTGTTCGTTAATTTATTTATTCTTTCTTTTCCCAAATTATCCGTTTTAAATGTATTTTCGACATAAATCAATTAAACCCAATGTAATTATTGTATTTTCTTTTCTTTTGTCATATTGCTTGTATGCTCTCACCTGTAATCGATCCTAAATTCCTACTTTGACATTAATTGTATGCTAAATTATGTGTTCACCGACTTAGTATTAATTCTCACATACTAGGATTAATCTAATGGATGTTGCATTGCATGCATACAATCGACAACATATCAAGTACAGATAACTTCCCTAATCATTAGTAGAGGCCGCTATCGAGACGGGCGGGATTAGGTGTTCGATCAAAAGAGCTTCCTAATACGTACCCTCACCCCTTACTCCAGATCTCTGTGAACATCCGTGTTCATTGGCATCCACGAGAGTCATTATAGACATAGAATGCTAAGGGTAACGAGTTCTTGGTGTTCATGTCACTACTTTGTGTCTTGACATGGCACGAGGTATTCGAACGGTTTCCAATTTTTCACAATAAATTGGTGGCGACTCCACAAATGCACAAGAAAAGCTTGCTCGCTTTTCGCCCGTGGTGGCCCGCGTCCCACGTTTGGCGACTCTACTGGGATTAATACACTTACGTGTTGCCAAGGGTGAAACTTGAACAAGGTTAGGGAATAGTTTGTACAAGACAGTTGTCGATTTTCATAACTCGGTCCTCCTAGACCGTTTTATTCGGCCTTCCTAGGCCCAACCCAACCCATTCGACCAATCGTCCCGTCTAGACGGTCCAAATTCTTATTTGGACCTAAGGATGGATAGCGATTGACGTCATCCATACCATGGTACTTAGTCTTGTTTGTATCAAGGACTTTCACTACTCGAGGAAATGGACTAGGAATCGGCCTTACCCTTGTTTGGTACGAGCCTCTCCACAGACCCTGGGTTTGATTGTACGGTATGACAACCCACCCTTTAAGCCAAAACCCTTTTAAATGCACTCAGCATCCTGTTATAATGCCTGTATAAATGCTTGTACCATATATGATCACCATTTCTAAACAAAACCATGACGATTTTTGTAAAAGTCAAAATTTCTTTCAAAATGTAAAAATTTCGAACATAAGCCCAATATTAGCGCAAAACCAGTCAAAACTCTGTCCAATTGTCGAGTCAAAATTCGGGCTTCAAAGCCCATTTCAAAACCTCAATTCGAGTCCACTCCTATAACTACACTACAGTTGACTAGGACCAACATTTTCAAACTTTGTCATTTCTTCAAAAACTCACTTGACACGAGTGGCACACACCCACTCTACAAGTCAAAACATTTTTTCCAAGTAAGTGTGCTAGAATGGTCGTTCGTGTTTTGATTCGTCGTCGATCTATTATTCAGTTTCCAAGATGCCTGACACAAGCGACGTGAGCAACAATCAACCCCTGAATGGTAATGATCAAATCCTAGCCGCGCTAGCTCGTCTCCAAGTCACTCAAGACCAAGTGTATGATCGCCTCGACACAATCGAAGGCTGAATATATGCTGTGGAAACAGGGTTGCCTCCTCGAAAAAGTGAAGTGTCTGATGAATTTGTGAATGACTTCGGGAATGAAAATCCTCCTATGGGAGCACAGGAGGTTAACCCTCCCGTAGGTATGACTGCAGCTGAGAAACGACTCCAATACTTGGAGGAACAATTGATGTATCTCAAAGGGGATGATATCTATAGGGAAAATAATCGCAAATATGAGGCCGTGAGCTCCAAATTGCCAACCAACTTCAGCATGACGGATATCCCTAAATTCAAGGGGCATGAAAACCCTTTGAACCATATCCGTGCTTTCAAGGATTACATGTCTATCAAAGGCATTAAACCCGAGATGTTCTTAAGGATCTTTCCTTCATCTCTTGACAATATCCTGAGACAATGGTTCTATTCTCTAGAACACAAGAAGATTGCTACCTGGGACGCCGCCGCAATTGAGTTCGCTAAGCAATATGCGGATAATGCCGAAATCCAAGCCAACATGCGCACTTTAGAGGTTCTTACCCAAAATGACAAAGAAGGTTTCATCGACTTCCTAAGTAGGTGGAGGAAGACTAGTACCCAACTTGTTGAACGTCCAGATGAAGCTACGCTCATGGAGAAATTCGTGGACAATTTAAAACCCATCTATGCGAGTCATTTGAGGTACCAAAACATTAAGATCTTCAAAGACTTAACTGTACTAGGAACAAGGATCGAGGATGACATCCGTAAAGGGCACTTGTCCAAAACGGTAGGTCGTGGATATCAAGGCTCAACAAGTCGTTCTTACGGCTCTACTAGCAAGACTGATGAAGTTAACCTTCTCGAGCCATCTAAGAAGAGTACCCCACCAAGAAAATTCACTAATATTGGGGACACATACTCTAATGCTCTAAAGAGACTGGTGAAATAGGGTAAGCTTCAACCCATAGGCCCTACGCCTGAACCAGAAAACAAATCCAAGTTCTGGGACGAGAATTTGTATTGCGAATATCATAGAGGCAAGGGACATGATACAGAAAAATGCTACAAGCTAAAGAATGTGCTTCAAGACATGATTGAAGACGGTCGCCTACCAATACTGCCTTGAGGCAAGCCTAATCATACTCAGAATCTTCTTGGAATTCTGATGATTACAAGTGAAGAATCTACCTTAGATTGTTCACACCACATTTCTCCAGTCGAAGATGAGATCTATGTAATAGAAGAAGAAGGGAACTACTCTACCATCTCCCCTACCATCACCAACTTTATAGCATGGGCAAAGAGCATGAATAGGCAAGTCTCAGAACTAGAAAGTGTAGTGGCAACCCTACGTGATCCACGTGCAACACCCAGAGAACGTGCGCCACTAAGTTTCTCTCAAAATGCTACAATGCAAGAAGTAGTAGCCATGGTTGATGAACTAGTCGACCAAATTATCCAATTGGAGGCCGAGATCATGAGGATGAGAGAACTTGCTACTATCAATGGAGTGTGGGCCGACAATGATGAAGATGAGTATCTCACTGAACACTACCTAGTCAAAGTCAGTGAGGAAATAGTCTAAAATAGTGAGGATCAAGATGTAGACCACCTTACTCGCTAAGGGCGTCCATACCAAAACACTTCTCAAAATGGTCCCGTAGCGAATGGTCCAACCAACGTTGTCACACCAAATGATAACGAAGATACCTCTACTGACCATTTGTTAAAACAACTACAGAAGACAAAGGCCGATCTTTCAGTCTAGCAACTAGTTGCAAGCTTATTCCCACATCGCCAAGCTTTACTGCAAGCCTAGGCCAAACTAAATGTGGCACATAATTCCACACCCGATGACAAGGTCAACTTGGTCTTCCAAGAATCACCTAAGCAAAGTAACCCTGTTACTTTCTCGGATGAAGACTTGCCACCCTTTGGCGCTAATCATAACTTGGCTCTTTACATCAGTGTCATTTGCTTGAAGAAGAATGTGCCAATGACTTTGGTAGATGATGGCTCGGCAGCCAACGTTATACCTTTGAAAACGGCATACAAACTGGGCATGGAAGAGTCGAATTGGACCCCTACCAACCAAGGTGTTCGTGCATATGATGGTACACGACGAAAAGTGGTAGGACTTGTTAACCTGACCATAGCCACAGGGCCGATCGAACGAAAAGTCAACTTCCATATAGTAGACATTGAAGTATCCTTCAACATACTTCTGGGAAAACCTTGGATTCACGCTTCCAAAGCGGTGGCATCCACCCTCCACCAGAAGATCAAGATCCCACTAGATGGTAAAGTGGTGACAATCACTTCATCACCCATCAAGGCAGTAATAGAAAAGAGATCAAGTAACCAAGTACTCGCGGATCCAATACATGAACTTGGGGGCTTCCATAGCATATACGTCATAGAAAGCGAGTTGGCACCTTTATACTTCAATCCCTACTCCAATTTGGTGGTCAACCACATACTCAAATCCCAGGGATACTTCCCAGGAATGCCTTTGAATCCTACCCGAAGGAACACCTTTGCACCCTACAAAGAAGGCAACTCACAAAAGATACCACTTGGATTAGGGTACAAACCCACTAAAGAGGAAGCTCTCGAGATACTCGCCCAGGTTCAAAACCGTAAGAACGTGGGAATCCAAATTCAACCCTATCTCCCTACCCTAAATGGACACTTCGTTAGGGAAGGAAGTCAAGAACTCTTTCATGGATTTCCCGAACTTTGGCACTATCTCGAAAGGAAGTTAGCCGGAATCGAGATCTTTCACGATTGCTACTTCATTCCTCCAGAAACGGTTCCTACCGTCAAAACTCGTCAAGCACCTTGCTTAGACGAACAAGCTGTTAGCTTACTATTTGGGGAAGATCGATTTATTAGAGCCGCACAGGATGAGATCATTACCATGATAATTCAAGATGATCATTTCAACCTTACCGCATTGATCACAGAAACCAACTCAAATCAGCAGAAAGGATGGAGAAAGTCGATCAAGTGGACGAACAATCAAGGAAGACTCTTCAAGCTCACCACTGGAGAAGGAGAGATGTTCAAAGGAGAAACAGAAGACGATGAGTTCGAGTCAGAGTCAGAGTCGGAGTCAGAGTCGGAGTCTAGAGAAGTCCCTAGAGAGTCTCCTCCTGCCGTCACTCCCACTCCCCTTGTTTCTCCTAGCTTAGCATCAAATAGTGTGATAGTTCAGAAATGTCCAAACAATTTGTCCCTTTACCGCCACCGACTACGTAAGATGGCTTCTTTGTTTCAACTCTTCTCAAATTTTAATATGAATAAACCAGGTTCTGCTTACTCTTTGTGTTATTCTGAATGCAATTCTGTTTACGATGATAATGAGGATGACCCAGACTTACACTCAATCGAAATACCTCCCTACATAGCCAAAGAAATACTACAAGAGGGGGAAGGGGGGCCAGTAATAGAAGATACTGAACCCATCAACGTAGGAACCGAACTAGAACCCCAAGAACTTAGGATAGGGACGACCTTGAGCCCCGCCATGAAGGCCAGTTTCATAGACCTCCTACACGAGTTCAAAGACGTTTTTGCTTGGTCCTACAAAGACATGCTAGGGATCGACAGGTACATTGCAGAACATAGACTCCCGATTAAACCAGGTTTCAAACCCGTAAAATAGAAGCTTCGACGAATGAGGACAGAATGGGCTCTTAAGATCAAAGAAGAAGTCGACAAATAATTCAAAGCCGGGTTCATCAAAGTTTTCGAGTACTCAGACTGGGTAGCTAACATAGTACCCGTACCCAAAAAGGATGGGAGAATCCGGGTTTGTGTGGATTTCAGAGACCTAAACAAAGCAAGTCCCAAGGATGACTTTCCTCTACCACATATCGACATATTGGTGGATAACACAGCAGATCATGTGCAATTGTCCTTCATGGATGGATACGCAAGATATAACTAGATCAAGATGGCCATAGAAGATATGCATAAGACCGCCTTCGTCACTCAATGGGGCACCTATTGCTACACGGTTATGCCATTTGGGTTAATCAATGTAAGAGCTACATATCAACACACCGCAACTACGCTCTTACATGACATGATGCGTAAATAAGTTGAGGTATAAGTAGATTATATGATTGTCAAGTCCAAGGCTAGAGAGGGGCACATTGCGAACCTTCGCAAATTCTTCTCAAGGCTACGAAAGTACAACATGAGACTCAACCCGCAGAAATGTGCATTCGGGATAACATCTGGCAAACTTCTGGGATACGTTGTTAGCCAACGAGGAATAGAAATAGACCCTTCCAAGATCAAAGCTCTAATCGAAATGCCGCAACCTCAAACAGAGAAAGAATTTAGAGGATTCTTAGGTAAGGTGCAATACATAAGTCGATTCATATCGAAACTCACCATGATTTGTGAACCTATCTTCAAAAAGTAAAAGAAAACAGATCACGCCATATGGGATGATGACTGTCAGAAGGCATTCGACCGAATCAAGGAGATACTAGCCAAACCACCAGTGCTCATGCCACCTCAACGAGATCAACCTCTTGGTTTATATCTCACGGTAACTGAAACAGCCATGGGCGCCATGCTAGCCAAAACCGTAGGAAAGGAAGAAAGAGCTATCTACTACCTTAGTAAGAAGTTCTTGGAGTACGAGTGTAAATACACACCACTCGAGAAGAAATGCCTCGCTCTTGTGTGGGCAACGAAGAAGCTACGCCATTACATGCTTAGCTACTCCATCAAAGTATACTCCAAAATGGATCCTGTCAAATACCTCTTCGAGAAACCTGTTCTCAATGGACGCTTAGCAAGATGGACCTTGATGCTCTCAGAATTCGATCTCAAGTATGTACCCCTGAAAGTTATAAAAGGGCGCGCCGTTGCCGAGTTCTTCGCAGAAAATCCCAACAATAATGCACAAACAATAGACACCTGGTCATTTCCGGATGAAGATATACTCCAAACCGATGTAGACTCTTGGGACCTTTATTTTGATGGGGCATCGAATTTGAGAGGATTTGGAATAGGAGTGTTGCTCATTTCTCCTGAAGGCGAGCATACACCAATATCTGTCAAACTCGACTTCGAGGTGACAAATAACGCGGCAGAATATGAAGCTTGTCTCATCGGATTACAAGCAGCAGTAGGTTTAGGCATCAAGAATCTTCGCGTACATGGAGATTCATCTTTGATCATCAACCAAATTACGGGATCTTGGAAAATTCGAAGTGAAAGCCTAGCACCTTATCAAGCCAGAATAGACCAAGTTGCCCAATTCTTCGATCAAGTAACATACCTACATCTACCTCTAGAAGAGAATCAATTTGCAGATGCTCTTGCAAAACTTGCATCTTTGATTAACATGCCGGATAATATGGTAGAAATGCCTTTATGCATCGAACGATGGTCAGAACCGGCTTACGTGCACCAAATTACAAAGGAAGATGAAATTAGGGAGGAACCTTGGTTCCAAGCAATCCTGAACTTCACACTCAATGGCACCTATCCACCGGATATGGACAAGAGGGGACAACGTGTTATACGCTTACTAGCTTCCCAATACGTCCTCATGCAAGGAGAGTTATACAAAAGAACGCCTCTTGGTGTAATCCTACGTTGCCTTGATCATTCACAGGCACGGAAAGTAATGGAAGAAGTCCATAATGGAGAATGCGGCCCTCACATGAGTGGACCAATGATGGCAAAGAAAATCACACATTTAGGGTATTATTATACCACAATGGAATCCGATTGCATCAAGTATGTCAGACATTGTCATAACTGCCAGATATTCAGGAATGTGCAACACGTCCCTCCTTCATTACTCTACACCATGACATCTCCTTGGCCATTTTCTGCTTGGGGAATTGACATCATCGGAAAAATCACCCCAGCCGGAACAGGAGGTCACTGTTTCATTCTAGTGGCAATCAATTATTTCACCAAATGGGCAGAAGCGGCTTCCTACACTAGTCTCACAGCCAAGAACGTGGAAAAGTTCATACAAACCAACATCATCTGTCGATACGGTTGCCCACATGAGATCATTAGTGACAATGGGTCACATTTCCAGGCTGAGACTGAGCAATTGCTAGCCAAATACAAAATCAAGCATCACCACTCCTCGCCATACAGACCACAAACTAATGTTGCAGTAGAGGCAGCAAACAAAAAGGTTGTCACAATCCTCAAGAAAATGATTAACAACTATCGAGATTGGCCAAGCAAGATACCATTTGCCTTATAGGGATATCACACATCTGTTAGGATGCCCACTGGGGCCACCCCTTTCTATTTGACCCACGGCATAGAAGTCGTGCAACCAGTCGAGCTCGAAATGCCATCCTTGCGTATTTTACTCGAAAGTCAAATCCCAGAAGCCGATTGGAAGAGGGATAGATATGAAGAACTCATCCTCCTGGATGAACGAAGATTGCGCGCATTACATAATGTGCAAACATATCAGGCACGTATCAAACGAGCCTTCAACAAAAGGGTTAAGCCAACGAATATAAAAGAAGGAGACTTGGTCCTCAAATCAATTAGAGCTCTTTTACCTGTCAATCCACGAGGGAAATTCAAACCCAACTGGGCTGGACCATTTCTAGTCAAGTCCATACTTCCAGGGGGTTGGGTTAGGATCACAGACTTAGATGGGAATGAATTTGCTAACCCGACAAACCTCGACCAATTGAAATGTTACTATGCCTAGAATAGGAACAAAACGCGCCTCGCGTAATCCCACGTGTCGCTCCTGTGGCACGGAATATAAACGGCCCCTGGCCAAGCTAAATAAAGCTAACGTCACCTTCTCTTGCATTTTGACAATTTGTCATCCTCATATCATCAAATAAATTGAATTGCACTATAGGAGTAAGTAAAAAGCTCATGCTTATTTTCTAGTTCGCTACAAGCTCTTGCTTAGAACAATTATTCTTTTACGTTTACTTGAACTACGCGTAAGGGTTTGATTTTATTTTTTAAAATGAATACGTAGGCAATCCTTCATAGGATACAACCCATTATTTTAAATGTAAATAGAAGATCATTTGAATATGCATTTGGAATTCGACAAGAATAATAATTGAAAATCCCAGCGGTTTCATAACCAATCAACCTCTTTTATTTCATTTCTTTTAATAATAATACGCTACATAATAGAAATAAAGTTTTAAAAAAAAACAATAGGCTAGGATTCTAAAAACCCCACCTTCTTATTGCAAATAATAATAATAAATAATAATAATAATAAAGACTCAGGCTATTCTTCCATTTTCCCTTTGCCTTTATCATTTTTATCATATTTCTTGTCTTGACCTCAAGCCGGACGCTCTTGCGCCACTTCAGACCTAATTACCAACGGTCTCTCTCGTGGTCTTGCCTTGCCATTGTAGATACCTCATTTCAGCACCTCTCGCAAACCACCCGGTGATGATTGGGCCGCATGTTTGCTACGCGGAACTATTTGTGACAATTCGTAAGTTTATCGTCAAGTGATTGCTCAAACACTAATGTCTACCTCTTAGTTGTCATCTACGTGCCGATACGGTCGTTTTGACAGTAATTAGAGTACATTTGGAGTCCGGGCCTAAAACCGTCTTCATTTTCTGATAACCGTTAAATCCCGAGTCAGAATGTTCTGGAATGTTCCGGATATTTCTATTCCATATTTTATAAATATTTCATAATCTTTATCCCTTTGGTAAACAATTTCCCGCAATATTCACATAAAATATTAAGGGAAACCAAATTATTCCGTCCTACCATAACTTAAACACGGAAATCTTTCTTCCGCAGGAGGAAACCACTTGGGAACAGACGCAGCAGGTGCTGCGCCTCTTCCAAGAGACGCAGTGGCTGCTGCGCCTCTTCCCAGGTCCTTTTCTGCGTAATTTTCGTATCTTTTTTTAAATCTTTCCGAGATTCACTTCCAAAGAGTCTCCGAAACCCTAATTCCTTCCGTGATTAGTATAAATAGGAGCCTTCGCTCCTCAGATTTCTCACACGAGTGTCCGCCCTTCTCTTCTCCCTTTGCATTCTAGACCTTTGTTCTTACTTTTTGGCGTCTACGTGCTTGAACATTCGACCACGTAAGCTCGGATCCTTCTGAGTACCAGCCTCGTTTGCATGACCGACCAATTTGACCAACTCCACAATCAATCAACTTAATCAATTTGTTTTAATTCCTCTTACGAGGGCACTTTCGATACATTCGCGTCGAGCATCACTAATCGATATCTTAGTCCTTCTCGTTTCGTCAAACATGTAAGTCTGAGGGTGTATATCTCTCTTTTATTATTGTTATTTACTTTTTGTATAATCTCTAATGTAAGGTTTATGTCGAAAATACCTCTTAAAACCGATTTCTAAAACCATACTTTAAAACCTCTTTTTTACGGATTTTCAGAAGACAAACCGTCGAGAAACTCTTCGAAGGAGCGCAGTTCCTGCTGCGCCTCTTCGTGAGGCTGCCGCAGTTCCTGCTTCCTTTCTTCTTCCTTCGTCCTCTGTAATTCGTCTCTTTTTTTTATTTGTTTTCGTTTGTTCTTTAATTCTTTGCCATAATAGCATATTAATCCCACATGTATATTATGTATATTATTATTCATCATTAACATGTTTTGTTCATCATTAAAATCCGACTTAAATCCCGTATAATCTCATATTTGCGGGTTTTCGTCATTAAAATCAATCCGGGTTGTAGAAATTCGATTTGTTCATATTGAGTTTCTGTAATTCACTTCTTTGATATATTTTCATCTGTTCATTGTCATATTCGTCATTAGTTCGTCATTAATTCATCTTGTTTAGTTTATTTCATTCACCCATGTCACTAATTAATCATCCATGTAATTAATTCGTTCACATCCGTCTCATCCATGTTTTATTGTTTTATGACCGTCAATCACATGTAAATAATCTGCTAATCACTTTCATCCGAGTAAATTTAATCAATCATTAAATTTACCAACGAGTATTAACAACACGCAATTCCGGCTTCACAGCCAGAATTCAGGTCAGGAACAGACGCAGCAACTGCTGCGCCTATTCCAAGGGACGCAGCTCTGCTGCGCCTGTTCCGGGTTGAATTCCGTCTCTGAACTCCGTTTTTGCCTTGACCTAGTTTATTAATTACGTATTAATTAATTATTATTCGTATTATCACCTTCTGTTTTGTTCGTTGATCTATTCCTTTATTCGTTTTCTCAAATTATCCGTCTTAAAGGTATTTTCGACATAAATCGCTAAACCCAATGTAATTATTGTAATATTTTCATTATTGTAATTTCCTTTATTGTATTTATCATATTTCTTGTATCATTCATATGTTTTCATATGTAATTGAGCATTAAATCCTACTTTGACCCAATTGTGTGCTAAATTACGTGTCAACCGACTTAGTCTAAATTCTCACATGTTAGGATTAAAACTTGGATGTTGCATTGCATGCATATAACCGACGATATATCGAGTATAAATGATGTCCCTAATCATTAGTAGAGGCCGCTATCGAGGCGGGCGGGATTAGGTGTTCGATCAAAAGAACTTCCTAATACGTACCCTCACCCCTGACTCCAGATCTCTGTGAACACCCGTGTTCATTGGCATCCACGAGAGTCATTCTAGACATAGAATGCTAAGGGTAACGAGTTCTTGGTGTTCATGTCTCTACTTTGTGTCTTGACATGACGCGAGGTATTCGAACGGTTCCAATTTCCCATAAAATTTGGTGGTGACTCCAACAAAAATGCAAACGCTTGTTCTCTTCCTCCCAAGCGCCCCCGTGCGCCCCCCGCTGTCCATAGTTTGGCGACTCCGCTGGGGAATATACACTTACGTGTAAGGGAGAAACTTGAACAAGGTTAGGGAATAGTTTGTACAAGACAATTGTCGGTCTTCATAACTTGGTCTTCCTAGACCGTTTTATTCGGCCTTCCTAGGCCCAACCCAACCCATTCGACCAATCGTCCCGTATAAATGGTCCTAATTCTTATTTGGGCCTAAGGATGGATAGCGATTGACGCCATCCATACCATGATGCTTACTCTTGTTTGTATCAAGGGCCTTCACTACTTGAGGAAATGGACTAGGAATCGGCCTTACTCTTGTTTGGTACGAGCCTCTCCACAGACTTCGGGTTTGATGGTTCGGTATGGCAACCCACCCTTTAAACCAAAACCCTTTTAAATGCACTAAACATCCTGTTATAATGCTTGTATGAATGTTTGTACCTTTCGTGATCACCATTTCTAAACAAAACCATGACAATTTTTGTAAAAATCAAAATCCTTTTTTTAAATGAAAATTTCGAAAAAAAAAGAGAGGCCATCGATTAGCGCAAAACCCAGTCGAAACTCTGTCCATTTGTCAAGTCAAATTTCGGGCCACAAGCCCATTTTAAAACCTCACTTCGAGTCCACTCCTACAACTACACTATAATTGACTAGGATACACATTTTCAAAATTCTTGTCCTTTCTTCAAAGCTCACTCAACACAAGTGGCACACACCCACTTCACGAGTCAAAACATTTCTTCTTTTAGCAAGTGTGTTAGAATGGTCGATCATGTTTTGATTCGTCATCGATCTCTTATCCAGTTTTCAAGATGCCTAGATCCAGCGAAACAAACCTCCACCAACTTCAAGATGGTAATGATCGAATCCTAGCCGCGCTAGCCCGTATCCAAGATACCCAAGACCAAGTCCATGATCGCCTTGAGACCATCGAGGGCCGGATCTATGCCGTAGAGGGAAGGTTGCCTCCCCATGAAAGTGAAGTAATAGGTGACTCCGCGGATGAATCCAGGGATGAAAATCCTCCCATGGGACTAACTGTAGCCGAGAAAATACTCCAATACTTAGAGGATCAATTGATGTACCTTAAGGGAGATGACATTTACAGGGAAAATAATCGCAAGTATGAGGCCGTCAACTCCAAATTACCAACCAACTTCAATATGACGGATATCCCTAAATTCAAGGGGCACGAGAACCCTTTGAACCACATCCGTGCATTCAAGGATTACATGTCTATCAGAGGCATCAAACCCGAGATGTTCCTAAGGATCTTTCCTTCATCTCTTGACACCATCCCGAAGCAATGGTTCTACTTCTTGGAACACAAGAAGGTCGCTACTTGGGAAGATGCCGCGATCGAGTTTTCTAAGCAATATGCGGATAATGTCGAGATCCAAGTTAACATGCGCACTCTATAGGTTCTTACCCAAAATGACAAAGAAGGATTCACCGACTTCCTAAGTAGGTGGAGGAAGACTAGTACCCAACTAGTTGAACGCCCGGATGAGGCTACCCTCGTGGAGAAGTTTATGGACAATCTCAAACCCATCTATGCCAATCATTTGAGATACCAAAATATCAAAACTTTCAAGGACTTAACCGTACTAGGGACAAGGATTGAAGATGACATCCGTAAAGGACTCTTGTCCAAAACGGTAGGTCGAGGATATCAAGGTTGAACAAGTCGTTCATACGGCTCCACTAGCAAGGCTGATGAAGTTAACCTTCTCGAGCCGTCCAAGAAAACTACCCCACCAAGGAAATTCACAAATCTTGGGGACACTTACTCCAACGCTCTAAAAAGGTTAATGAAGTAAGGCAAACTCCAACCCATTGGACCTACTCCCGAACCCGAAAGGAAATCCAAATTCTGGGACGAGAACTCGTACTGTGAATACCATAGGGGCAAGGGGCACGACACAGAAAAATGCTACAAGTTGAAAAATGTGCTTCAAGACATGATTGAAGATGGTCGATTGCCAATACCGCCGGGAGGTAAACCCAACAACACTCAGAATCCTCTTGGAGTTCTAGTGATTGTTGGGGCTGGTGTCCTTAACAGTTAGTGCAAGGACTTATAAATCTCTAAAAGGATCAAAGGGCATACTTTTGGTATTATTATCAGTTGATCCACGTTTATCAATAACGGTTGGCTTGCTAGATAAGTTTGACGTTATTGTCATACAGATGGCGGTGATCAACTGGTCCCTAAAAGTCACACCTATAGGATACGTTTGAGAGATGTGACAGTATGAAAATACAGTCATGTTGATGCCAAATTTGACTAACCAGTTAGTCGGAGTTATTGACTAGTAATTAGTCAAACGCGATGTTGAGACAATTATTTATTACGGATTAAATAATAATGGCTAAGGCGAATTAAACAGTTAATTCGTAAATTAAATATAAACGATTATATTTAATTAATGTATATTGAATAAATTATACAATATCGTCTTTGTCGGACATGTATTAATACTTCAACTAATCCGTGTTATTAGTTGATATGTTAATAGCCGATAACCGATGACGATTTATAATAAAAACCGCGTCATATACATTTTAGCGAGACGAGACGGATCACGAGTTAAATGAGGAGAAAGTGGAAAGCCCACTCCCTCCTCTAGTGACCCGCGGACCGAGGCAACAAAAGGAGGGCCTTCTCTCCTTTTGAAACCTAATTCATTTTTTTGACAAAATTAGGGTTTTGAAGATCATTTCTCTCTGAAACCTAGATCTCACATCTCGAAAAACTCACATCAAGTTCTCTCAATATTGCAAGGCAATTGGAGAACACATTTCTAGCACAAGGGCATATTCTCAGACGATCTTGGGTGCAACAATTAGGAGGAGGTCTACTTTGATCTCTCATTGCCAAATTGCACTAGGACCGAAGGTTAATTCTTGTGCTTAATCGTTTTTCATTATATTTCGTTTATGACCATATTTCACATGTTAAATTTACGTTATAGTCCTAAATTTAATGGGTCTTATACGGATATTACCCCACAAGTGGTATCAGAGCGAGGCCACGTAAATTTTCATTGTGATTTTTCATAAAACGATTTTGAAACGATTGTTTTATCTCGAAAACCGTGCCATGTATACACGGCTGTTTCGTTTTTTTGTTGAAACCGTGACATGTTTTTACACGGTTGATTTATCTTATTTTCGATTTGTTCTTTTACATATTGTTATTTTATACGGAGATTATAGCAATATGTCAAGTTTTGTCAGATTGTAAAATTGTTTTGATGCGGTTTTAATCAAAATTGCAATTGTTTTGTTTCGACAAAACTGTTTTCACGAGGGTTTTGTTTTTCCAGAAACTTTTGTTCTCGATCGAGCATGTTCTTACTCGATCGAGAGGTTTTCTGTTTTGTTTTTACTCGATCGAGTCCTTGCTGTACTCGATCGACCATCTTGTTTAAAACCTTTGTTCGATCGAGAGGTCCTCGTACTCGATCGAACAGTTTTGCTAATTAAAGTCCTCGATCGACCTCTAGTTCTGTCGATCGAGTACTTACTGTTTGGCATACCTCTCGATCGACTAGCAGTTCAGTCGATCGAGCCCTTTTGTTCCTCGATCGAGCACTTTTGTCCCTGGATCGAGGGATTTTTGTTCTGGCAGCTTTGAAAATTTATCCTTTTTGTTTTAAATTTTCTTTTGGCCTTAATATGTACTTTATACGGATATTGTACACTCGCTATGATTGTGAAACGGTTCACACACGTACCATTGAGTTATTTTAAAGCGTATTTAAAGTAACGGATTGTAATAGATTAAAATTCAAATGATAGAAGCGGTTTTATCACATAAATTTTAATCGTTAAAAGGTGGTTTGGATAAATTTAACATAATTACGGAATTATGTCACAAATAAATTTGTTTTAGTTGATGCATTTTATTTATCGTTAATTTTGAATGCTTTTGAATGCTTTTATTACGTATTTATTTATTTTACAAACGGTTGTAACTTAGTGTGGCCTTAGTAGAACGTGTTACCGTAATGATGGAACACGGTCTTGGTTGTATTTTGAGATCTCGTATCTCCGTTTTGGGATTTTTCATTTGTAATTACAGTTTTTATTTAGAATGTAAATAGGTTTATATTTTGTAAATTTTAATTGTAATTTTGAGAAGACCAAAGATGGAGATCGGATGCTCACTCATTGCAAGGTCAAAGATGGAACATCAAGACAAGCTTTTCGGGTCCAACGGTGGATTCCAAAGTTGTATTATGTTCTTTTTACTAGGATAGGCCACACTAGGAATTTTATTTACGTATTGCATTCTTTTATTTATTTTCGTAACGATAATATGCATCATATTCCGCCTAAAACCAAACCACCTATTTATTGCATGAAAACTGACACATATAGAGGTCACGAGTTAGTTTTCTTTGACATTCTCATGTCACACGATCAATGCTAAGCCATCACCTAAATTAATTCATTCACGCAGACGCTAGTTATTCGTTCACTTAAAATGAATTAAAATTAAGCTGATGGGATCTTCCTCGTATAAACAAAAATTGAGAACGGTCTTTATAGGTCAAACTCCAATGAGTCCCTTCTTCGTCGGTAGGCATAATATGACCCCTTCTACGTCGGGTAAGTTGGAACCGATTGACCTATTTTATCTCAACACTATGGTCACTCGTACGATCCCGTGATCATGGTGGACTATAGATAGGATTTACGTAAATCTATCGACCAAGAGTTCTTACGGAAGAACTAGCTAAACAGTTGGCTTATCAATTTACGGAAATTAAGTCTTGGGATCACTTGTATCATTCTTGAGGAAGATCAATTATGCAAGTGCTTGAGTCTACACGTTAAAATACATTTTAAATAGACTTAAATCACCTCGATGAGTTGCTTATTTCGTTTTTGTTTTTCTTTCTTTTTCAAAGTGTAGAACACGATCTTTTAAACTCGCTATAACGAAATGGTGGTCCAACTAACGACCCAATGCCAAGTGCCACATTGGACCGTGAGTCCTGGCTTCGGATCTTCATGAATCGGATGAATCAGTCTACTCAACTGAAGAATGATGGATCAAACTTCGCGGACTGGGAGGCGGCATTACGAAATCCGCCGCCGCCGACGGAAAGCTCAAATATCTAATAGAGCCCATCCCGCCAAACCCAGGTCCCACGGCTAGAGCTAATGAAATCGCCAAGTTTTCGATTTCGTATGGAAGCGGGTGCGATTAAAAACGTACTCATTTTTGCAATGGAACCCAATTTGCAGAAACGCTTCATAGCCCATGGTGCAAACAAGATTTTCACCACGCTCACTAAGGAATTCTCGAAAGCACCGAGAATCGTGACCTATGAGCATACCACTCGCTTCTTTGATGTGAGGCTCCAGAAGGGCCAACCAGTTAGCCCACACATTCTCAGCATGATTGAGAATGTCGAGAAGCTGGAGACGCTTGATTGTAAGATCAGCGAGAACATCGTCATTGACCGCATGCTTCATTCACTCCACGATGGTTTTGCGCTCTTTAGAGCGAATTACTATATGAATGATTTGAAGAAAAGTCCCCATGAACTGCACTCCCTCCTCGTACAGACCGAGAAGGACATGAAGTTCAGTGGGAGCATGAAACAGGATGTTCTCGTTGTGTCAAACAAGGGCAAGGGTAAGGGCAAAGCTAAAGCAGACCTATCAGTAGGTAAACCGAAGTTCAAGAAGTCGGGATCAGGTAAGAGTGGTCCTGGTGAGTCGAGCAACTCATCAGGCGCGACAAAGAGCAAGGATGGTAACATGGAGTGTCACCATTGCCACAAGACTGGGGATTGGAGGCGTACATGTCCCGTATACCATGAGGACATAAAGGCAGGTCGCGTTAAACCTGTTGGTATGTTTTCTTCCTCTTCTACTTTTATTCATATGATTGAGATTAACCACGCAAGTTACGGAACTTGGGTACTAGATACTCGTTGTGGTTCTCATCTGTGTAATCATGTGTAGGGGCTCCGAAACATCGAACCCCTCGTAAAGGGTGAGGTGGACCTGCGTGTCGGGAATGGAGCACGAGTGGCTGCCGTCGCGAGGGGAACATATGTGATCCAGCTTCCTAGCGGATTTGAGTTATCTTTATATAACTGCTATTATGTACCCAGTCTTTCTAAAAACATTATTTCAGTTTCTGCACTTGACAAACTTGGTTTTTCATTTGTAATAGAGAATAATTCTTGCATTTTCTCATTACACAATATGATTTATGGCAAGGCAGTCTCCATGAACGGAATTTATGTTTTAGATCAGACCACCGAAATATTACACGTAATGAATAAAAAGTTAAAGGTTGGTGACAAAGATCAAACGTATCTATGGCATTGCCGTATGGGACACATTAATGAGAAACGCGAAAAAACGGCTCATCAAAAATGGAGCTATCTCGGCCTTTGATTTTCAATCATTTGGCACGTGTGAATCATGTCTCATCGGTAAGATGACTCGGATTTCCTTCAAAGGTGTTGGAATGCGCGCTGCTGACCTATTAGGACTCATACACACGGATGTATGTGGACCTATGTCAATCACCGCACGAGAAGGCTATAGGTATTTCATCACTTTCACGGACGATTTAAGTAGATATGGCTATGTCTACTTAATGAAGCACAAAAGTGAATCCTTTGAGAAATTCAAAGAATACCGAACAGGTACAGAACCCTCTTCGGGTAGAAAGATTAAAACACTGCGTTCGGATCGTGGTGGCGAGTATCTTTCTCACGAGTTTGATCAACACCTCAAAGACTGTGGGATTGCCTTACAGTTAACTCCACCTGGAACACCTCAGTTGAATGGTGTGTCCGAACGGAGAAATCGAACACTTCTTGATATGGTTCGATCCATGATGAGTCACACGGTATTACCTGATTCATTATGGGGTTATGCTCTTTGTCACCGCTCTAATACTTAACCGAAGTCCGTCTAAAGCTGTTGACAAGACTCCATATGAACTATGGAAGGGAACGGTCCCTAACTTGTCCTTTATACGGGTTTGGGGCTGCGAGGCTTATGTCAAGTGGAGACACGAGGATAAGCTCGGCCCGCGATCGGTCAAGACATACTTTATAGGTTATCCTAAAGGAACACTTGGTCATTACTTCTATTCGCCAATCGAACAACGTGTTTTTGTTGCGGCTAGTGCGACATTCTTAGAGAAGGAATTTCTCGAGAATGCAAAGAGTGATAGAACCTTCGAACTGTCGGAGATTCCAGAACCAAGTACCGAGCAACCATTGGAGGAACCAGTTCCTTCAATCCCGGCTGCGGTTAATATTCCTGAGGAACCTAGAAGGTCGGGAAGAGTCTCTATTCCTCGGCATGATACATTGGTATGGTCGAGGAACATGACATAGATGACATTCTACTCTTAACGAGTAGTGAACCCGCAACCTATAAAGGTGCCATGACTAGTTCTGACTCAAAGCTATGGCTTGAGGCCATGCAATCCGAGATGGACTCCATGTATGAGAACAACGTATGGGATCTTGTTGACTTACCTGCTAAGGTTCGTCCCTTTCAATGAAAATGGCTTTACAAGATAAAGCATTCTGTGGAAGGTCAACAAGATATCTATAAAGCACGACTAGTTGCTAAAGGTTTCACCCAAGTGCCAGGTTTGCACTATGATGAGATCTTTGCACCCGTAGTCATCTTTGCGTTCCATTCGGATTATCTTAGCGATCGCCGCTTTTCATGACTATGAAATTTGGCAAATGGACGTGAAAACCGCCTTCTTAAACGGCTTTTTGGAGGAAGAGTTGTACATGGTACAACCCGAAGGTTTCATCGATCCAGAACATCCTAAGAAAGTGTGCAAGCTTAAGCGTTCCATTTATGGACTTAAGCAAGCATCAAGGAGTTGGAATCATCGCTTCGACCAAGTGATAAAAGAAAATGGATTTACTCGATCGGTCGAGGAACCATGTCTGTATATCAAGTCGAGTGGGAGCAAGATTGTCTTTCTAATATTGTATGTTGACGACATACTCCTGATTGGGAATGACATACCTCTCTTAACTTCGGTGAAAGTATGGTTGAAAAACCATTTCCAGATGAAAGATCTGGGTGAGGCACAAAGAATTTTGAGCATCCGTATCTATCGAGATAGATCACGTCGGATGTTATCTCTCAGTCAGGAGTCTTACATAGACAAAGTCCTAGAGAGATTCAGCATGACTAACTCCAAAAAGGGGTTTCTTCCTATGGCTCCAGGGGTGCATTTGAGCAAGTCTCAGGCACTAGAGACACCGGAAGAGAAAGAGCGCATGACACGGATTCCTTATGCCTCGGCTATAGGATCAATCATGTATGCCATGATATGCACACGTCCGGACGTGGCATATGCATTGAGTATGACAAGTCGATTCCAACAGCATCCAGGTGAATCACATTGGCTGGCTGTCAAGAACATTCTTAAGTACCTACGGAGGACTAAAGATTGTGCATTGACTTATGGAGGCCCTCAAAAGCTATGCGCAACCGGTTACGCAGATGCTAGCTTCCAAACGGATCGAGATGACTCGAAATCTCAGTCTGGATTCGTTTTTACTCTTAATGGCGCTGCAGTCAGCTGGAAAAGTTCCAAACAAACTGTTACAGCAGATTCTACGACTGAGTCCGAGTACTATGCCGCGTCTGAAGCTACAAAGGAAGCGATATGGATGCGTCAATTCTTACATGGACTATCTGTAGTGCCTAGTTCGAATGACCCGATCACCATCTATTGCGACAATAGTGGTGCCATCTTCCAAGCTAAGGAGCCAAAGTCTAGCAACAAGTCTAGACATGTACAACGGAAAGCTCATCTAATCCGAGATTACGTGGAGCAAAAGATAGTAGTGATAGAAAAGATTGCTACAGATGATAACATAGCAGATCCTCTCACTAAACCATTACGACAAGATAAGCATGAAGGGCACGTTAATTCCATGGGAATTAAACGTGTTCCTAAGTTGTAGTACTCTTTTATGGATTAGATTCATTCTCTTATGTACTCTATACGACATCATCGGTTTGATATTTATATATTTTGTTTTTCATGTGGATTTGTACGACAATTTTGAACACCACAAAGTGAACTGAACAAACATTATATTTTGGTCCTTAATTGCCCACGTGAGCTGATAACTCAGGCAATTATTTTGTGACGTTGGTTGATGGTGGGTTCAACGAGCCATAAGTCAAAAGGTTGACTGACCAATCACAGAGGCGAGTTATACGGATATCTCGTAGGACACAATTGTGACATCGACGTGGAGTCCTAAATGTTTTATAACATTCGGTGCCAGGTCGTGGATAGGACCTCCATGGTGATCCTAAGAGTCGATTCTTTTGACTATCGACTGTCTCTTGAGACTAAGGCAGATTTTGGGTGACTTTGGTTTCTTTCTCACGGTCATCCGTAACAGGGGGCCAAGTAGATTTTTTCTGGGTCATTTCATGTTGTGCTTAGATCGGAAGGAGTCGAGTTGAAGGAAATATTCAGCCTTTATCAGGTACTCGATATTTCTCAGGGCCACTCGAGGAGTCAGAATCGAAATGCATGGCCATGCTCGGATACGGATTCGTTTTATCAGTTAAGTTACTCTCTAGTCGGGGAAACCACTCTTGATACAGATCGATTGTAAAATACGACCTTTGCGGATCCGGATCTGCAAATTGTTTTACATTGAGTGGGAGAAATTTTAAATGAATATGAGAATCGGTTATCGCACATACACTTGTACGGACAAGTGGGAGTTTGTTGGAGCTTGTGTCCTCCAGTTAGTGCGGATAACGTCATTGCACATACACTTGTAAGGACAAGTGGGAGCTTGTTGGGGGGTGGTGTCCTTAACGATTAGTGCAAGGACTTATAAATCTCTAAAAGGATCAAAGGGCATACTTTTGGTATTATTATCAGTTGATCCACGTTTATCAATAACGGTTGGCTTGCTAGATAAGTTTGACGTTATTGTCATACAGATGGCGGTGATCAACTGGTCCCTAAAAGTCACACCTATAGGATACGTTTGAGAGATGTGACAAGATGAAAATACGATCATGTTGATGCCAAATTTGACTAACCAGTTAGTCGGAGTTATTGACTAGTAATTAGTCAAACGCGATGTTGAGACAATTATTTAATACGGATTAAATAATAATGGCTAAGGCGAATTAAACAGTTAATTCGTAAATTAAATATAAACGATTATATTTAATTAATGTATATTGAATAAATTATACAATATCGTCTTTGTCGGACATGTATTAATACTTCAACTAACCCGTGTTATTAGTTGATATTTTAATAGCCGATAACCGATGACGATTTATAATAAAAACCGCGTCATATACATTTTAGCGAGACGAGACGGATCACGAGTTAAATGAGGAGAAAGTGGAAAGCCCACTCCCTCCTCTAGTGACCCGCGGACCGAGGCAACAAAAGGAGGGCCTTCTCTCCTTTTGAAACCTAATTCATTTTTTTGACAAAATTAGGGTTTTGGAGATCATTTCTCTCTGAAACCTAGATCTCACATCTCGAAAAACTCACATCAAGTTCTCTCAATATTGCAAGGCAATTGGAGAACACATTTCTAGCACAAGGGCATATTCTCAGACGATCTTGGGTGCAACAATTAGGAGGAGGTCTACTTTGATCTCTCATTGCCAAATTGCACTAGGACCGAAGGTTAATTCTTGTGCTTAATCGTTTTTCATTATATTTCGTTTATGACCATATTTCACATGTTAAATTTACGTTATAGTCCTAAATTTAATGGGTCTTATACGGATATTACCCCACAGTGATTACAAGTGACGAATCTACCTTAGATTGCTCACATCTTATCTCCCCAAAAGAAGAGGTAATCAACGGGATATGGGCAGATATGGAGGAAGATGTCTATCTCCAAGATCTTCCCTTAATCAAAAGCGCCGAAAGCATCATAGATGAGATCATTGCCACGCTGGGGACAGCAGAAACCAACGCAAGTCACCAGAAAGGATGGAGAAAATCAATCAAGTGGACCAACAATCAAGGAAGACTCTTCAAGCTCACCACTGAAGAAGGAGAGATGTTCAAAGGAGAACCAGAAGATGATGAGTTCGAGTCGGAGTCGGAGTCAGAGTCGGAGTCTAGAGAAGTCATTAGAGAGTCTCCTCCTGTCGTCATCCCCACTTCCTTTGTTTCTCCTAGCTTAGCCTCGAGTAGTCACAGTAGTTCGGGAAATGTCCCAACCACTGTCCCTTTGCCGCCACTGACCATGGATCAGTTGGCTTCTTTGTTTCATCTTTACTCAAATTTTAATATGAATAAATCAGGTTCTGCTTACTCTTTGTGTTATCTTGAGTGCAATTCTGTTTACGATGATACTGAGGATGATCAAGACCCAGACTCGATCGAAATACCTCCCTACGTAGCCAAAGAAATACTACAGGAAGGGGAAGGGGGACCAGTAATAGAGGACACCGAACCCGTCAATGTAGGAACCGAACTAGAACCCCAAGAACTTAGGATAGGGACTACCTTGAGCTCTACCGAAAGGGCCGACTTCATAGACCTCCTAAATGAGTTCAAAGACGTTTTCGCTTGGTCCTACAAAGACATGCCAGGGATCGACAGGGATATCGCCGAACATAGAATCCCGATTAAGCCAGGTTTCAAACCTGTCAAACAGAAGCTTCGACGAATGAGAACGGAATGGGCTCTCAAGATTAAGGAAGAAGTTGATAAGCAATTCAAAGCCGGGTTCATCAAGGTTTCCGAGTATTCTGACTGGGTAGCCAACATAGTACCCGTACCCAAAAAGGATGGAAGAATCCGTGTTTGTGTTGATTTTAGGGACTTAAACAAAGCAAGTCTTAAAGATGACTTCCCTCTACCACACATCGATATATTGGTGGACAATTGATGCGTGTCTTTTATATGATGTTTTACATCCCATTTTACACGCATTTCAGAGCTCATTCATGTAGTTTATGCTACATTTCTCCCTATTTCCATCTACTTCCGTATTTTTGTACATTATTGCAGAAATGTGAAGAATCCAGCGGAAATCGAGCTAAATCCGTCCCCGAGTATCCTGCATTACATATGACGTGAAGTATTCACCCGAGGAACGAGCTTGGTGCGCATTTCAAGGCCCAAAACACAAGTCCACGAGAAATATGAAGTCAAGTAGCAGCTAAAGTAGTCGATCGACTGGTAACATTAGTCGATCGACCAACTTACGGGATCCAGAAGCTACTGTAGGCTGCATCCTAGTCGATCGACCACTATGATCAGTCGATCGACTGAACTGCTATTCCAGACGAGAATTAAAAGACCGAGGAAGCATAAGCCCATTTAGTTCTAGGTTTTGATAATAATTGTTACGTATGTTTGCTATATAACGTAACATAGAACATCAGTTTAAGCATCTCGATTTTTACTCAAGTTTTACACAATAATATTTAGTTTTAGAATTAGGGTTTGGATTATTGATAAGCATTGGATTTTTGGTTCTTATTCTCAATCGTTCCTTCTGCTAAATTCGGTATTCATCTGCCCTAATTTCAGTTCATCTTTATTTCGTCATTAGTATAGAATTGCTAGCTAGATTCCCGCAACCAATTTATTGTTTATGTTAATTGTCTACTTTATCGTTTCAAGCATGAATTCAGTAGTTAGTTTCATCGTTAATATTATTGTTTTTACCCTTAGCATGAGTAGCTAAGTCAATTGTGCTAGGATGTAGGCGAATTGTAGCATAGGCGGCAATAGAATGGGGTTTTATATTCGTTTTAATTGTTTTACTGTTGTATTTAACGAATCGAATGCATGCGACCAGTTAGATACCTAATTTATGACTGACCCATTAGATCGAAAGATAGGGAAAGTTGTTAGATCACCAATTAAATCGACTAAACTGTGCTGAGATCGAAAGATAGGTATAGTTTAGACCGTTAGTCACTTTTCAGGACGAGAGTCAGTATTAGTGATATTAGGGACCTATAGCGAGATCGAAAGATGCTATTTGTTAAGAGTGGACCGAGAGGACCTCTTTATTTCCCGCCTCATGTGTTTTGATTTAGACCTGTTTAGTATGCTGCCGCCGAAGCTATAATGAACCGACCATCCTAGTACCCCTTCTTTATCTGTTTAATCCGTCTTTTTAGTTTATTGTTTTTATTTACTCTTAGTCATAGACCAAATCAATTCAACCCCCAATTGTTACCTTAGACTTTTATTAGACAGCTAGAAATTACGTCTGCCTCCTTGTGGTTCGACCCTGTTACCACTAGCCTAGGTTAGTCTTAATAGGAAATTATAAATCTTATTTTTGGTACTTACAACGACAGGTATCAAATTTTGGCGCCGTTGCCGGGGAGGCAATAGTTCTAATTTTTAGTTGTTTTAATTTAGTCTTTCTTAGTTTAAGGAACATCCGTTCCTTAAACTTTTCTTATATTCTTTTTGTAGTTTCCTCTTATGCGCAGGTCACAGGGTGGTGAACTAGTACCATTCGATCCTGAGATTGAGAAATCTTTGCGCGAGTTGAGACGATCACAAAGGATATTACCGACAGAGGAAGAGCTGAGTACTCTGTCAAGCTATTACGAGAACGAGATGTTCGAGGAAGATCCACATTCTTCACCCGTTTCCACCTCTTCAGCTGAGACAGTCACTTCTCCATAAATTCCAGTCATGGCCGAGGAAGCGAGTATAGCTAGTCATTCTGAGCCGACAAATTTGCAAATTTATATAAGGGGTTCGAATTACCGGGAGATGTCAGGAAGTTCGAACCAAAGCCTTCATACATTAGTATGGTTGAGAGAAACCAGATTGGGAGCTGCAAATGAAGATGCGGCTAAGCATATGGAGACATTTATTGACTCATCATTGTTCCATTCCCCCACCAGCCGGCGTGACCCAAGACCAGATCAAGGAGACCATGTTCATCTTCTCCCTTCGTGATGCTGCAAGGGAGTGGTATAGAGATTTGGACCGCACCGTTCATGGGATCACCGACTGGAATTCCTTGGCATTAGCATTCTACAAGAAGTACTTTTCTGCTTCAAAGACGATTGTTATTAGAGCTCAAATCACGAGCTTTAAACAAGGGCCGGACGAAAATTTTCATGAAGCATGGGTCCGTTTTAAGAAGTTGGTGCGAACCATACCGCACCATGGTTTCGAAAAATGGAGCTTGTGCAATCATTTCTATAATGGGTTGTACGACGATCAGAGGGCTATTTTGGATGCTGCAGCCAACGACCGATTTGCTGAGAACTTGGGAGCAACCAAGGGGTGGAAGATCATTGACGATCTAGCCACCCACAAGGCTGAGTATGGGAATTCCTGAGGGAACCAGAGGAGAGCTGCTGAATCTTCCTCTGTTGCTGCGCTTGAAGCTCTTACTACGAGATTTGACAAGTATGAACTAGGAGGAGCTTCAAAGGGGGGTATTTACCAAGTAAATGCTGTGTCAGACGGTCCTTTCGTCTGTAGAAGGTGTGGAGCTGAGGGGCATGTTTCAGAAAATTGCCCTAGTCCTTTCGAGTCTTGTGCTGCCTTTCAACATTATAGGCAGACAAACACCTACTATGAGCCGAATACCCATCCAAACTTGAGTTGGAGAAGCCAAAATGTCCTGAATCCAACTCAACCTCCGCCGCAGCAGCAACCTTATGTACCTCCTCATCAAAAGCAACAACAATATCAGAAACCTCCCTATGTGCCGCAGCAGCAACAATCGCAGAATTCTGAATTTTCCGAGCTTAAGAACTTGTTGCTAAAGGAGTCCCAAGCTAGAGAGGCCGGGATGAAGTTGCTAGAGAGCCAAATTGCTCAATTGGCTAGCAAAAGTAACACTCGAGCTCTGGGACACTTACCGACTCAAACTGACCAAAAGGAGACCTTAAATGCCATCACTTTGAGGAGTGGGTCCACCCTTGAGGGACCTGCCATGGTCGAAGACGCTGCTGGAAAAGATGAGCCAGAAACAAGTCAAAAGAAAGCTGTAACGAATAATTCAAAGAAAAAGGCGTCTACCAGGTATATCAGTCGATCGACTGATATACCCAGTCGATCGACTGATACGCGGGTTACAGGAGCTTCTGGAACTGTACAACTCGGTCGATCGACTGAAGATAGTGGTCGATCGACCGAGATCACTGCTGATAGTGAGAAATTTCGTCCTTCAATGCCCGATAATCTAAGGGACCATTTGTTTCGGGGTACCACAGTCCCGAAATTATTGAGGGCAGACCCGAGTGCTGATGGGTCAGTCCCGGCTCCGAAGTTCGATCCGATGACGGTTAATGGCTCACATTTGAGACGGTCTGAGGAAGGGTCAAGCTTCAACAAGGAAAAGGTTGTGGACTTTCAACCTAAGTCCACGGATACCGGCACGCGCGATTTAGAGGAGAGGGCTAAGGTACTTCTTACAGCCCCATATCCGGAGAGACTAGTGCCGACAAAGGAACAGGTATCTTTCAATAAATTTGAAAATGTTATCCGTAGTTTGAATGTACAAGTACCTTTCCTTGAGTTGGTCAATCAAGTGCCTGCATATACTAAATTTATGAAACAACTCCTGTCTAAGAAAAAGTCACTTGAAAATGTGCATACTGTCGCACTAACCAAAGAGTCATGCTCTTATTTGTCTCACACTGCACCCCATAAGCTAGAGGAACCGGGTAGCTTTTCTGTTCCTTGCAATATAGGTACCTTCTCTATTGAGAAGGCATTATGTGACTTAGGAGCTAGTATAAGCGTCATGCCTTTGAGTCTAGCTAGGAAGCTTAAACTGACTAGGTTTGCAGTGACAGATATGACAGTACAAATGGCTGACCGATCTGCGGTCCAGCCAATAGGAGTACTAGAAGACATTCTTGTCCAAATAGGGAAGTTTTTCTTCCCTGTTGACTTATTTGTACTCGACATGCCTGAGGATGCTCATATACCCTTTATTTTGGGTAGGCCATTTCTGCACACTGCTGGTGCAGTCATAGATGTCGGTTTAGGAACCTTGACTTTCAAAGTGGGAAAGCATTCTATTGTTTTTGCCCAACCATCTAAGAAAAAGGACCCCATGTCGCCTGTGACTTATAATACGGTTTCTGACAAGAAATCGTACTTTGTGCTTCCTGATTTACCTATCTCTATTCCTGTTGTAACCCCTCCGCCCCAGATTGGGAGCAAAAAGGAGGAAGATTTTGTTGTTTTAGACATTGCAGGAGCTGGTTTGGGGAAGGAAGAGCTGCAAGTCACTCTAGCTGCAAGGAAGCCACTTGTTGCTCCAGCCGCGAAGGAGCAAATCGTTTCACGAGGAGGTCTTGGTTGCCTTAGCTATGCCACTGATGAGGAAGTTGATGACAAACCTGTCAAGGCACGGAAGTCCGACTTGGACTTTGACGAGCTGGAAGAGGTCATTGATTGGGGAGACGATGAATGTGTTGATCCGTTTAGCCATACGGACGTGGAAGCTAAGAAGGGTGCAGCTGATAAAATAAGCACCGTTGAGGCTACCTCTAGTAGCCAGAAGCCGACGAATTGGGCCATACCGTGGCCATTCTTGATCAACTATTAGTTGATCGAGCTCTTTATAAACTTCATTTTATTTGCTTTTGTTAGACAATTTTTATTGCTTTTGTGTGCGCGAAACTTCGCATTTTATTTTGTTTGTTTAGGATTTTTAAGCACTTTAGACTTTATTCTGGGTTTTGCGCAATTTTGGGCGCGTATCATTGTGCACTTGCAGGTTTTTAGACCTCATTAGCTCATGTAATTGAGCAAATACGAAGAAATAAGGAGTACAGCAGTATTTTCATTCGATCGACTGGCCACATTGGTCGATCGACTGAGTTGCACTTTCCAGGAGCCACTGTTCCTGACACGTCGGCCGATCGACCGACGACGCTGCTGTACCTGTTCACGACCTCTCCCCTGCTGTGTTTGGTCGATATGCGGACTTAAGGGAGTTTTCTACTCCACTTTCCCTTCCGTCAAATTATTTTATTTCTTCTATTTTCTCAATTGTGCACATACTTATTAGTAGCACTGCTGGCTACTGAAACCTCCTAGCTCACGCTGGTTTGGGGAGGTTTCCTTTGCTGCGCTTAAAGTCTTGTGAGTTCCCGACTTTCACTTCATGTCTTATTTACTTAATTTTCTCGCAATTCCCATTTTCCATTTTTCTTCATTACATGATTTTGCACAATGGGACATTGTGCGATTTGGTTTGGGGAAGGGTTTTGCGTCGCATATCATTTGCTTGCTTTCACGTTTACATTTTGTTTTGCATTGTTTATTTCTTTATATATTTACAGAAAAATCCAAAAAAAATTGCAAAATTTCAAAAATTTCCATAAAATGCACGTTTATTTTAGCATATAGGTCGAGTCGGGACGGTAGTATTTCAATGATGATTTCGCATTTTGCACCTGTTTTGCCGAAGCCTTGCTTGATAAACATGTTATTAGTAGAATCGTATAAGTGCATACCTACGAGTTTTCGTTAAATTTCTTGCTGGACGTGAGACTTGACTTTGAACATTGGCAAGCTACATCATTTTTCTGAGATTTAGAGCCTATAACTGGTGACATTCATGACCAGTTCATCTAGGAATGTGAGTAGTTACTCCTTATGAGACATGTTACATCAATGTGCATAAATATGAACTTAATCTTCTTAATACCTGTATGCATTCGGTCTGTGGTTAGTTGACACATGTGGTAGAGGTTTCCCCTTATTCATTTTGCCCATAAGCTCCACACTGCCAAAAATTGCCTTTTTGTCCCATTACTACATCCTACATTTAGCATGTCCTTTGTCAAGCTAGTAGTCCATGTTCTTGGGATTGTTACTTAGTTTTTGGTAGCATATGCTCTTTTGAGATGTTGTTGGAAAAATGAGAAGGGAGGAAAGAAAGAGATAGAAAAGAGAAAAAAAAAGATGAAAAAATGATTCGAAAAGGAAAAAAGAAAAAAAAAGGAGTTCTGTACTGTTCATGCAATCGATCGACTACCCCTTTAGGTCGATCGACTGAGGTTCGAGAGAAAGAATCAATTCGCATAATTCAAATCCTTTATCTTATGGCGATTTTTGCTCCCATGTTTTATTCTTATTTTATGGGGAGTTAGTTGATTACTTTTATACCTGGAGATTGTGAGATTTGTGCTTGCTATAGCACCGTTTCCATTTGTTTTTGAGCAAGAAGTTGGATGTTGCCATATGGTTCCGTTTCGGTACTAGCTTGATCACCTGTACCTCCACTTCTCCATAAAATGTTTTGCCTCTTCTTGCCCATACCTCACATATCCACATATATACCTCGGCATGTGTCATGGTCTTTTGTTGGTTGGAATGCATATGTATGGTTATAGAGATTACTTTCATATTAGATTGCAGGCATGTTCTTATAGGTCGCAGTTAAGTGAGAGTCTTTACAAAACCAATTCTTTCTATCTTACTTTATTCACCTGTGCTTATTTTAGTGATTTGAGCGGCTCGTGAGAGTCCAATTTGATAAGTCTCTACAGTTAACGGTTCAGCAGTTTTTAACGACTACATAACTCGTTAGCATGATTCATGTTACTAATTGATTGTTAGTTATTACATTAAATTGGTTTAGGCTTTACATGTTGCATTTTGCTCTGAGTTTGAACTCGTTCCATTAGGTAATTAGATCGAGTCTAGTTCTTGCTTGGGGACAAGCAAGGGTTTGGTTTGGGGAAGTTTGATGCGTGTCTTTTATATGATGTTTTACATCCCATTTTACACGCATTTCAGAGCTCATTCATGTAGTTTATGCTACATTTCTCCCTATTTCCGTCTACTTCCGTATTTTTGTACATTATTGCAGAAATGTGAAGAATCCAGCGGAAATCGAGCTAAATCCGTCCCCGAGTATCCTGCATTGCATATGACGTGAAGTATTCACCCGAGGAACGAGCTTGGTGCGCATTTCAAGGCCCAAAACACAAGTCCACGAGAAATATGAAGTCAAGTAGCAGCTAAAGTAGTCGATCGACTGGTAACATTAGTCGATCGACCAACTTACGGGATCCAGAAGCTACTGTAGGCTGCATCCTAGTCGATCGACCACTATGATCAGTCGATCGACTGAACTGCTATTCCAGACGAGAATTAAAAGACCGAGGAAGCATAAGCCCATTTAGTTCTAGGTTTTGATAATAATTGTTACGTATGTTTGCTATATAACGTAACATAGAACATCAGTTTAAGCATCTCGATTTTTACTCAAGTTTTACACAATAATATTTAGTTTTAGAATTAGGGTTTGGATTATTGATAAGCATTGGATTTTTGGTTCTTATTCTCAATCGTTCCTTCTGCTAAATTCGGTATTCATCTGCCCTAATTTCAGTTCATCTTTATTTCGTCATTAGTATAGAATTGCTAGCTAGATTCCCGCAACCAATTTATTGTTTATGTTAATTGTCTACTTTATCGTTTCAAGCATGAATTCAGTAGTTAGTTTCATCGTTAATATTATTGTTTTTACCCTTAGCATGAGTAGCTAAGTCAATTGTGCTAGGATGTAGGCGAATTGTAGCATAGGCGGCAATAGAATGAACACGGCCTGATTCGCGTGTCAGTCGATCGACTGACATTCTTGGTCGATCGACTGACCTCGTGGGGTTTTATATTCGTTTTAATTGTTTTACTATTGTATTTAACGAATCGAATGCATGCGACCAGTTTGATACCTAATTTATGACTGACCCATTAGATCGAAAGATAGGGAAAGTTGTTAGATCACCAATTAAATCGACTAAACTGTGCTGAGATCGAAAGATAGGTATAATTTAGACCGTTAGTCACTTTTCAGGACGAGAGTCAGTATTAGTGATATTAGGGACCTATAGCGAGATCGAAAGATGCTATTTGTTAAGAGTGGACCGAGAGGACCTCTTTATTTCCCGCCTCATGTGTTTTGATTTAGACCTGTTTAGTATGCTGCCGCCGAAGCTATAATGAACCGACCATCCTAGTACCCCTTCTTTATCTGTTTAATCCGTCTTTTTAGTTTATTGTTTTTATTTACTCTTAGTCATAGACCAAATCAATTCAACCCCCAATTGTTATCTTAGACTTTTATTAGACAGCTAGAAATTACGTCTGCCTCCTTGTGGTTTGACCCTGTTACCACTAGCCTAGGTTAGTCTTAATAGGAAATTATAAATCTTATTTTTGGTACTCACAACGACGGGTATCAACAATACCGCAGACCACGTGTTACTATCTTTCATGGATGGGTATGCAGGTTATAACCAAATTAAGATGGCCATAGAAAACATGCATAAGACCGCCTTTGTCACTCAATGGGGAACCTATTGCTATACGGTCATGCCATTTGGATTGATCAACGCCGGAGCTACATATCAACGCACCGCAACTACACTCTTACATGATATGATGCACAAAGAAGTTGAGGTATACGTAGACGACATGATTGTCAAATCCAAGGATAGAGAAGGGCATATTGCGAACCTTCGTAAATACTTCGCAAGGCTACGAAAGTAAAACATGAGGCTCAATCCTCAGAAATGTACATTCGGAGTAACATCTGGCAAACTCCTGGGATAGGTCGTTAGCCAACGAGGTATAGAAATAGACCCTTCCAAGATCAAGGCTTTGATCGAAATGCCACAACCTCAAACAGAAAAAGAAGTCAGAGGATTCCTGGGAAAAGTGCAATATATAAGTCGATTCATATCGAAACTCACCATGATTTGCGAGCCTATCTTCAAGAAGCTCAAGAAAACGGACCACACCATGTGGGATGATGATTGTCAGAAGGCGTTTGATCGAATCAAAGAGATATTGGCTAAACCACCAGTGCTCATACCACCTCAACGAGATCAACCTCTTGGTTTATATCTCACAGTAACCGAAACAGCCATGGGTGCCATGCTAGCTCAAACTGTAGGAAATGAAGAAAGGGTTATCTACTACCTTAGTAAGAAGTTCTTGGAGTACGAGTGCAAATACTCACAACTCGAAAAGACATGCCTCGCTCTTGTGTGGGCAACGAAGAAGCTACGCCATTACATGCTTAGCTACTCCGTCAAAATATACTCCAAAATGGATCCAGTCAAATACCTCTTCGAAAAACCCGTCCTCAATGGACGTCTAGCAAGATGGACCTTGATGCTCTCAGAATTCGACCTCAATACGTGCCTCTGCAAGTTATAAAAGGTCGCGCCGTTGCCGAATTCTTCGCAGAAAATTCCATCAATGATGCACAAACAATAGACACTTGGTCATTTCCAGACGAGGATATACTCCAAACTGATGTAGACTCCTGGGACCTTTACTTTAATGGAGCATCAAACTTAACAGGATTTGGAATAGGAGTGTTGCTCATTTCTCCTGAAGGCGAGCATACACCAATTGCTGTCAAACTCGACTTCGAGGTGACAAATAACGCTGCAGAATACGAAGCTTGTCTCATTGGACTACAAGCGGCAGTGAGCTTAGGCATTAAGAACCTCCGAGTAAATGGGGATTCATCCCTGATCATCAATCAAGTTACGGGATCTTGGAAAATCCGAAGCGAAAGCCTAGCACCTTATCAAGCCAGAATAGACCAAGTTGCCCAATTCTTTGATCACGTGACGTATCTACACCTACCTCGGGAAGAAAATCAATTTGCAGACGCTCTTGCGAAACTCGCATCTTTGATTAATATGCCAGATGACATGGTGGAAATGCCTTTGTGCATCGAACGACGATCAGAGCCGGCTTATGTACACCAAATCACCGACGAAGAGGAAGTCGCACAGGAACCCTGGTTCCAAGCAATCCTGAATTTTAAGCTCAATGGTACCTATCCACCCGATATGGATAAGAGGGGACAACGTGCTATACGCCTACTAGCTTCCCAATACGTTCTCATGCAAGGATAATTATACAAAAGAACACCTCTTGGTGTAATCCTACATTGCCTTGATCATTCACAGGCGCGGAAAGTGATGGAAGAGGTCCACGATGGAGAATGCGGTCCTCAAATGAGTGGACCCATGATGGCAAAGAAAATCACGCGTTTGGGGTATTATTGGACCACAATGGAATCCGATTGCATCAAATACGTAAGACATTGCCACAATTGCCAAATCTTCGGGAATGTACAACATGTCCCTCCTTCATTGCTCTATACAATGACATCTCCTTGGCCATTTTCTGCTTGGGGAATTGACATAATCGGGAAGATAACCCCAGCCGGAACAGGAGGTCACTGTTTCATCCTAGTGGCAATCGACTATTTCACCAAATGGGTAGAATCAGCTTCCTACACCAGTCTTACGGCTAAAAATGTGGCAAAGTTCATACAAAACAACATCATCTGTCGATACGGTTGCCCACATGAGATCATTAGTGATAATGGATAACACTTCCAAGCTGAAACTGAGCAATTGCTAGCCAAGTATAAAATTAGGCACCACCACTCTTCGCCCTATAGACCACAGACTAACGGCGCGGTAGAGGCGGCAAACAATAATGTTGTCACGATTCTCAAGAAAATGATTGACAACTATCGAGATTGGCCAAGCAAGATACCCTTCGCTTTGTGGGGATATCGTACATCTGTTAGGATGCCCACTGGGGCTACTCCTTTCTATTTGACCTACGGCATGGAAGCTGTACAACCCGTCGAGCTAGAGATACCATCCTTGCGTATCTTACTCGAAAGTCAAATCCCAGAAGCCGATTGGAAGAGGGATAGATATGAAGAACTCATCCTCCTGGATGAACGTAGGCTACGCGCCTTGCATAATGTCCAAACATATCAAGCCCATATCAAACGAGCTTTTAACAAAAGGGTTAGGCCAAGAAACATCAAAGAAGGAGACTTAGTACTTAAATCGGTTAGAGCTCTTCTACCTGTCGACCCACGGGGAAAATTCAAACCTAATTGGGCCGGACCATTTCTAGTCAAATCCATACTTTCAGGGGGTGTGGTTAGAATCACGGACCTAGACGGGAATGAGTTTTCAAACCCAACAAACCTTGACCAACTAAAACGGTACTATGCCTAGAATAGGAACAAAAACGCGCCTCGCGTAACCCCACATGTCGCTCTTGTGGCACTAAATAAACGGCCCCTGGCCAAGCTGAAATAAGCTAATGTCACTGTGCTCTTGCATTTTGACAAATTTGTCATCCTCATATCATCAAATAAACTAAATTTGCACCTTCAGAGTAAGCAAAAAGCTCATGCTTATTTTCTAAAGTTCATTACAAGCTCTTGCTTAGAACAATTATTCTTTTACATTTACTCGAACTACGGGCAAGGGTTTGATTTCATTTTTTTATGTGAATACGTAGGCAATCCTTCACAGGATACAACCCAGTATATTTAAAGTGTAAATAGAAGGACATTTGCATTGTATTTGGAATTCGACAAGAATAATAAATAGAAAAT
This sequence comes from Silene latifolia, assembly GCF_048544455.1. Lineage (NCBI taxonomy): Eukaryota > Viridiplantae > Streptophyta > Magnoliopsida > Caryophyllales > Caryophyllaceae > Silene > Silene latifolia. The sequence continues at coordinate 58,643,969 of NC_133536.1, forward strand.
CACAACGGTTTCATAACCATTTAGCCTTTTTTTATTTCATTCAATTTCTAATAATAATAGTACGCTACATAATAAAAATAGAATAGGCTAGGATTCTAAAAACCCCACCTTTTATTACAACAATAAATAATAATAATAATCAATAATAAATAAAGACTCGGGCTATTCCTCCATCTTCCCTTTGCCCTTGTCATTCTTGTCATATTTATTGTCACGACCTCGAGCCGGACGCTCTTGCGCCACTTCGGACCTAATCACCAAAGGTCTTTCTCGAGGCCTAGACTTTCCATTCTTGCCAATCACCATCTCTACGACAGGAGAGGTCTTCGGTTTCTTAGAAGGGTGAACGACTCGAAACTCGGCTTCTTCGTCTCCCTCAGTCAAATGCTTCTCTTTTTCTTCTCTACCTCGCGCACCTTATAGTCAACGGGCTCGCGCTTCCTCAATCTCTCGCGCTCTTCCGGAGTAGTAGCTTTCCTCCATCGCAGATAAGAATCCGACACCCACAAGGCATTTGCAGCAGAGTTCAAGAACCACATATTTCTTTGAGCCCATTTAATGGCCCACTCCCTTCGGCTCTCTGTAGTAAGCGCCACAGCAATCTGCGGGACGGTGTCAAGCTTCGGGATTGTCTATTTTAGTCCCACCTGTCTCATCAGCCTCTCCGGGAAGATGCACACCATAAACTCCAAGCCAGGAATGCGCACGGACCGAGTAGGATCCAAAGATGACACTCCAGTGACAGATTTGAGATGCCACCATGGCACAATCCACCTAAGCAAGGGACCATCATCGCTCTTCAGTTTGTTCTACCAATAATTGCAGACTCGGGTGAAGTCCACCATGTAAAGCCTAGTCCTCATTGGAATTGAACGAGCATGATAGAAAGGAACATGAACTAGGGGCTCGATCAATCGGAGCCGTTCCATAAGCCAAACCTACCAAAAGCGGGTATTAGACATCTGAAAAAAAAAACGAAAAAAAAAAAAGAAAAACGAAAAAAAAAGAAGAAAAAGAAATGTCTTTTACCTGCAGAATGACGGGACTTCCCAAATACGGTAGGTCACGATTGGCTTTCCTATTATCCAAGCCCAAAAGGATCTCTCCTAAGCATAAACAAGCTGGGCTCCTGCGCAGCTCCATTTGCTCAACAAGGCCCAGAAGACGGGGATCACCTCTCAAGTCTTCATCAACATGCCCTTGGAAGACGTACACATGCAACAAGCAAAAACCAAATGCCCTCCGCCTAGCAACATAAGAAACGGTGGGGTCGGCTCTGTTAATGAATCGGTCAATAAAGTCCAACATTCGCACTCCCTTCGAGGTCACTAGACGGTCCACCTCGAGTCTAGTCAACCCAAGCAAGTCTCTAAATTTGCTCTTGTACCCTTGCGAAGTAGAGGGAATGGCAGGCAAGTGTTCAGGGTCCCACCCACCAATAGCGGCAATTTCTTCAGGAAATGGGCAAATATCGCCTCCAGGGAACGCAAAACATGGTAATTCGGGTCCCAATAATCAAGACAAGCATCCAAGAACGGTTTGACAACCTTGATGAGTTTTAAACTCAACAATGATCCAAGATTATAGGAGCCCATATCATATTTCTCCATGTTCGAAAATTCGTTGGTCCATTCCTTCAAGCGAATCTCCAAAGTATTCATGATGAAGAGTTTATTTTGAGAATTTTATGTATTAAGACGAAGAAGAGACGAAAGAATTGTGTGAATAAAAGCTCCATCGACGTTTCTATTTATACTAATTTCTGTTTCCAAAAAAATGCGCGAACAGTAACCGCACAATGGGAACAAAGCGCAAGACATGCTCGCGCCTCTTCAAAGGGCCGCAGCTCATGCTGCGCCTCTTCCTCAGCTTAACTTCTGTGATTTTCCGCGTTGGATCTTTCCTAATTCCATGACGCATAATTTCCTATTCCTACGGGTTATTATTTTGGTAAATACGTGAAAATTACCATACTTCGGGTTTCCTAATTCCGCGAGCACGCATTTCGAGACGACGTCGACATTTTCGTCATTTTACCACACTTGTACATTTTCATTTTGGGAAATAATTCTCATGTTAATATTTTTTCATTTTAGGAAATAATTTTCATTTTTATTAATTCATTTTAAGAAATAATTCCCATTTCGATTTACATTTATTTCATTTCTTTAATCATCTCATTTCTAACTTATAGATTTCTTTTCTTTTTTCTTTTTTTAGGGGGTAACCCTCCCTACCATCCGGTCATTTCCGGTAGATTTTTTGCATTTTTGCATTCTTTTGAGTCACTCGTTTTGCGCTAATTAAGGCCATATGTATATACAAATGTATGTTTTGCGTGATTTCTATGTAAATTTCGGCGGCATGACGGCGTAAACCGTCATCTACCAAACCTGTTCAATGCTAACCTGCAGGTACAAGCAACGCAACCCAGCAGCAAAGGCACTCAGGCCATCTTATATACAACCAAAAAGGGAAATGTACAACAAACTGGGGGCTCGAGCCCCAAGCAAAGTCCAGAATGTTCAAAATGAAGGTCCAAATGTACAACTGTGCAAAATACAGCCAATAAAACAAACAAAAACTGCACAAAACTACTGCTGGTCGCCCTCCAGCTCTGCAACCTTTGCCGCAAGAGCGGCAATCTCGGCGTCTCGAACCTCGAGCTCCCTCAACAAGCGAGTTGTCTCCTCCCGAGACTGGGTCAACTCTCGCTACAGCTCGCGGTCACCCTATAAACAACAAAATTGGCTCATGTCAATAATTTCAAGGAAAATTGGAAAATCAAAATTCAAAAATGAAACAGGCACAAGGTTCGTACCTGACGGCCTTGACCGCCGATAAGTGCCTCGACAGCAGTAGCCCGCAGCTGGTTGGCCACCCTCCATAACGCCACGAACCGAGACGGCGCGACCTGCATTTTCAAAAAAAGAAGTTCTCAATAATCGAACAAACTCAATCAAATGTGTTCTTACACAAAAAGTTATGCAAAATTAGAGGTTTACCCTCCGAATCAGATGCTGCCAGTCGTCCAGGCCAGCATCCGTCCCAGCCACGTCAAAGTCACGCAGCTCGGAGATAGTCGGCCTTCCGGTCGCGTCAGTGTACTCGGAGATCGTCGTCCTCTCGCAAACCATCCGGTGATGATTGGGCCGCATGTTTGCTACGCGGAACGATTTGTGACAATTCGTAAGTTTATCGTCAAGTGATTGCTCAAACACTAATGTCTACCTCTTAGTTGCCATCTACGTGCCGATACGGTCGTTTTGACAGTAATTAGAGTACATTTGGAGTCCGGGCCTAAAACCGTCTTCATTTTCTGATAACCGTTAAATCCCGAGTCAGAATGTTCTGGAATGTTCCGGATATTTCTATTCCATATTTTATAAATATTTCATAATATTTATCCCTTTGGTAAACAATTTCCCGCAATATTCACATAAAATATTAAGGAAAACCAAATTATTCCGTCCTACCATAACTTAAACACGGAAATCTTTCTTCCGTAGGAGGAAACCACTTGGGAACAGACGCAGCAGGTGCTGCGCCTCTTCCAAGAGACGCAGTGGTTGTTGCGCCTCTTCCCAGGTCCTTTTCTGCGTAATTTTCGTATCTTTTTTTATATCTTTCCGAGATTCACTTCCAAAGAGTCTCTGAAACCCTAATTCCTTCCGTGATTAGTATAAATAGGAGCCTTCGCTCCTCAGATTTCTCACGCGAGTGTCCGCCCTTCTCTTCTCCCTTTGCATTCTAGACCTTTGTTCTTACTTTTTGGCGTCTACGTGCTTGAACATTCGACCACGTAAGCTCGGATCCTTCTGAGTACCAGCCTCGTTTGCATGACCAACCAATTTGACCAACTCCACAATCAATCAACTTAATCAATTTGTTTTAATTCCTCTTACGAGGGCACTTTCGGTACATTCGCGTCGAGCATCACTAATCGATATCTTAGTCCTTCTCGTTTCGTCAAACATGTAAGTCTGAGGGTGTATATCTCTCTTTTATTATTGTTATTTACTTTTTGTATAATCTCTAATATAAGGTTTATGTCGAAAATACCTCTTAAAACCGATTTCTAAAACCATACTTTAAAACCTCTTTTTTACGGATTTTCAGAAGACAAACCGTCGAGAAAGGACGCAGCAAGAATCGCCTGCGCCTCTTGAAGGAGCGCGATTCTCGCCGCCTCTTCGTGAGGCCGCCATTCTGTTTCCTTTCTTCTTCCTTCGTCCTCTGTAATTCGTCTCTTTTTTTATTTGTTTTCGTTTGTTCTTTAATTCTTTGCCATAATAGCATATTAATCCCACATGTATATTATGTATATTATTATTCATCATTAACATGTTTTGTTCATCATTAAAATCCGACTTAAATCCCTTATAATCTCATATTTGCGGGTTTTCGTCATTAAAATCAGTCCGGGTTGTAGAAATTCGATTTGTTCATATTGAGTTTCTGTAATTCACTTCTTTGATATATTTTCATCTGTTCATTGTCATATTAGTCATTAGTTCGTCATTAATTCATCTTGTTTAGTTTATTTCATTCACCCATGTCACTAATTAATCATCCATGTAATTAATTCGTTCACATCCGTCTCATCCATGTTTTATTGTTTTATGACCGTCAATCACATGTAAATAACCTGCTAATCACTTTCATCCGAGTAAATAATTTAATCAATCATTAAATTTACCAACGAGTATTAACAACACGCAATTCCGGCTTCACAGCCAGAATTCAGGTCAGGAACAGACGTAGCAACTGCTGCGCCTATTCCAAGGGACGCAGCTCTACTGCGCCTGTTCCGGGTTGAATTCTGTCTCTGAACTCCGTTTTTGCCTTGACCTAGTTTATTAATTACGTATTAATTAATTATTATTCGTATTATCACCTTCTGTTTTGTTCGTTGATCTATTCCTTTATTCGTTTTCTCAAATTATCCGTCTTAAAGGTATTTTCGACATAAATCGCTAAACCCAATGTAATTATTGTAATATTTTCATTATTGTAATTTCCTTTATTGTATTTATCATATTTCTTGTATCATTCATATGTTTTCACATGTAATTGAACATTAAATCCTACTTTGACCCAATTGTGTGCTAAATTACGTGTCAACCGACTTAGTCTAAATTCTCACATGTTAGGATTAAAACTTGGATGTTGCATTGCATACATATAACCGACGATATATCGAGTATAAATGATGTCCCTAATCATTAGTAGAGGTCGCTATCGAGGCGGGCGGGATTAGGTGTTCGATCAAAAGAGCTTCCTAATACGTACCCTCACCCCTTACTCCAGATCTCTGTGAACACCCGTGTTCATTGGCATCCACGAGAGTCATTCTAGACATAGAATGCTAAGGGTAACGAGTTCTTGGTGTTCATGTCTCTACTTTGTGTCTTGACATGATGCGAGGTATTCGAACGGTTCCAATTTCCCATAAAAATTGGTGGCGACTCCAACAAAAATGCAAACGCTTGTTCTCTTCCTCCCAAGCGCCCCCGTGGGCCCTCCACTGTCCACAGCCATTCTTGTCAACCACCTTTTCCACGGCAGGAGAAGTCTTCGGTTTCTTCGAAGGATGAACTGTAACACCCCCATACTCCAAGTGCCTTACCAGGACCACTCAGGTATAAGGATGCCACCATCTCGGTTACCCGAGGCATGATAATCATAAGACAATGAAGAAACATACTTTATTAAATAAGTTTAAGTGATTACATTATAAAACCAAAGCTAACAAAAGGAATTACAAGGTTCTCATACGGTCTACAGCTAAAACTATCAAAGCTACTAGACTCCGTCGGACACAATGAAGACTTCTAAGCGCCACGTGATGACTCATCCCGGCTATCCCATACGCGTCATATCACACCGCTCAATAACCGCTCACCACCCCGAATGGATCACCACAGTTTTTAAAACATTTAAACGGGGTCAGTACTAATCACACAATTCAATACATATATCAACAATAAGATAAAAGACAATTTGAATCAATCACACACACACACACACACACCACCAACTCCCATCGTCTCACTCGACGTCCTTTGGACCCGGACCACCGCCGGTGGGGGACCGCAGCCGTTCCCACCTAAGCCCCGCTCATCGTACGAGCGATAACCCTGTCCATTAATGTGCACATCCCCTTCCGTGGCGGGTTCCACGAAGGGCGAAACTAGGGCGTGAGATCACTCCCGCAAGTGACCCCACTCAGCCGAGAACGCATCTCGAGAACCATCACAAACACAACCATAATCACAATCACAATTACAATTACAATCATCATATCAATCAACTAACTACAAAGACATCACCAATATCCCATTATGGGACTAATACCGAGTAGGAAATCCTACCTGGATAGCACAACACGTGACGGTATCTACAAATTGTCTCAAAACGCCTCTTCTATGAACTCTCCTCCTACCATACAACACATAGATACTACTATTCAATTACTATTCATAAAAACCCCCAATTCCTAAATTAGGGTTTCACTAATCTTAACAAAACATTATATAAATTACATTAAAAGCTTACCCTCGACGCAAGGAATCCAACGACACAAACTACGATGCAAACCGACCGTCTGAACTCCGGGAATTGTCAAGAACGCGATTAGGAAGAAGACAAGTTGCTTTCTCTCTTAAACAGGTTTTAGGTTTTGTAAAAAGTGATTTAGAACAAAGACGAATTGGTTTAAATACCTTAATCGCGTAATTAACAAAACCCGAGAAAACTCCCCCGTAAAACCGGACACTCGATCGAGTACCCAAGGTACTCGATCGAGTACCCCCCTACTCGATCGAGTACCCCAGCTACTCGATCGAGTACCCAACAGGTCAGAAACTATTTTATTTCGCAACTTGCCCTTACTCGACAGAGTAAGGGCTACTCGATAGAGTACCCCAAGACTTATAAATACGGAGTATTACAGTCTTCCCTCCTTAAAAGGAACTTCGTCCCCGAAGTTCAACCCATACATAAAAACAACCATACTGACTCGACCAAGACACAACAACTTAGCTAAGGACTCGAGAACTCGACCGAACATAGAACGTGAACTCTTAACCCCCATTCTACCAACTATGTTTACTTCCACAACATGACTCACTATATCGTATCTACCACATATATATCTCTCACGACACCAACTCCACACATAATCAACTACCATCCTCTAATGCTGCTAGCTCCATAATATCATCAACTATCAAATCCAATACCAAGACACTCATAGACATCAAACGGAATGTTACATTCCACCACCCTTAAAAGGAACTTCGTCCTCGAAGTTTACTCACACTCATAACATCATCCTCCAATTGTTAACATTATATAAAATATTCCCCCACTCTAAAGCATCACACTACTACGAGCACGGCCATGGCCCTTTTATAAGTATTGTCCACAAAAAAAATCCCTCCTTTACGCTACGCTAACACTCTACTTCCAATTATATTACCGCATGCACCACCATGAAACTCTCTTTTATTGCATCCTACTCCTCTTAAGACAAATGTTACGTCCTCGTAACTCGCTAATACTAAACCCTTAGCTATATTATCTCATTATCCTCATCACCACCCTATGTCAAAGATAATCGCCTATAACCTCATTTCCATAATCACTCCTATTTCTCAAGGCTCTCTTACTTCAACAGTTCTCATACTTCAAATCAATATGCACACCCCTAACCTATACCATAAGGCTCGTAGCAAAATCACCATACTAACTCTCCATTATCACCGCAAACCAAAGATACCTCGCTATGTAAAGCACTTATCTTCCGAAGCATAACTCACGATCCGCACTCGTTACGTACACGCACACTAGATCCTCAAGTTCTTTTTTTTTCATTACCGCAAAATTCATACACAACTTAACATGACACTAATTTCCCCAACACCCCACACTCACTGTCTCAACAAAAGATTATGAACTACCCGCCGCTTTCAGCTCATTACAACACATGATCCACGAATCATTTCCCATTACCATGTCTACCGATGTCTCATCTGAAAACAAGATCAAAGTTATCAGAACAACCTCTCACAACCGTGTCCCATCAACAGATTATCACTTTCCCATGACCACAACGAAACATATACAACTCTATTTCACATCATACTCTACCTCATTCTTAACTTAACCCGGTAAAGAAAACATCAATAAGCAAGACAACTGTCTACATGTTCAACCAAAACTCACAGAGAACAACAGCAAACAAAACAACAATCTATGTATAACTGGTATGCACTTTCGAAAACTCGAATCATAAACATCCCGCCTACTCCACCACAACCGGTGACGGCATCACAACACCGCCACCAACAGCCACACCGTAGTGCGAAAATACCCGCATCCCAACACTAAATATCGTGCCCGGATCACCACCCGAGGCACCACCACCACATCGATAGCCATCACAACTACATACGATTCCATAAATACTGCCTCGGAAATAACCTTTCGGACAAGGAAACTTACTCCAATCCACTTTACTCTATCACAACGCAACATATTATATGAAATAACAGATAAGCATCTCATGAACATCATCTCTACCATTTCACGGAATACACGTGTGTTATTAATACACATAAAATTATAACTAGCCATGTCAAATTAATCAAATTATTACCTTTTTGGATATCATTCAATTAAACTACCGTGTCCAACATATATATATTACAGAACATTCATAAAATAGCTTTATAATTATCACACCGTACCACTTCTTGTGAGGTCAGAACCTCACACAAACATTTACACATATCATAGACCCGTAATCACAACCAACTAGTCAATCCTGACCACGTAAGTTACCACTCAACAAAGGTTACTTTGTCCGAGCTTAACTCGCATGCCCCTCATCACATTCTTCCCTTCGCATCACCAAAGACCTTCGCCATACATAACCATACAGCTAACACTCATTATGAGAAACCACCTCCTAAGACTATGTCTTATACTTCCTGACAACCATACTTTTATCAATTCAGTCTTTACAAAATCAGCCTCTTTAGAATTGCCACTTTTCTAATATACACTTTTCCTTAACCACTAGTCAAAGACCATAACACTACCACTTTGTCCAGGACATCAAACCTCTTCACTCATCTCTAAATATCATGATTTCTTTTCTATCTTTGGTTAACATCCCAAACAACGAACATCGAATCCATGAACAAAATTATCTCAACATTCTTCCCAATATTTTCCTTAATTGAATCATCATCCATTTCTCCACCAAAATCTCATATCATGCGGATATTCTTCTAACTTCTTACTTTCCTTAATTCCTCGAAACTCATTATCATTCATGTTGTCCTGAAACTCCTATATAACCTTGACTAACATCTTCGTGATACTATCACACATTTCGATGATTCCTTACCTTTACATCACATAACTCCGGTGAACATTTTCCTCAGCTTACTTTTATCCTTCTTTTCTCTTTACACTCAATAATACCAATTTAATAGCTCAACTCCTTATTACTTCTATCTAACCCTTTTGTGCACCAATTACCTTCTCATCGCTCCAAAACTCAAATCCCATTATTTTATATCGATATCATCTCCCTCTTTCTTACCACAAATATTCTCTTATTATGTCATCCATCACCCTTGCCACTAATACATCCATAGAATCAACATTTCTTGTTCAACAATTGCATCTCCTTCTTACATCTCTAGAAATCAAAATTCCTTTCATACCGCCAATTACCCAAGGAACTCACACAGTAGTTTCATCTTTTAATAAACCTCCCAAACTCACTCACTGTCTATAAATACACCTCGCGACATGTCCCCACAAAGTTCACTATATATTACTCTTCTCAACCCCCCTTTAAACGAACTTTCACTACATAAATCCATAACCCACACGACTCCTAACCATTTCCCTCCTTAACTCTTTACACATCTCAAGCCGCCACCATCCACATTCTTACTTTCAATCTTTTCATTCTCACGTTCATTATACTCACATCATCCCTTGTCTATATTCACTTATTTTTACATTACTCAACATACAATCATATCACTCATCCCGTCCCGCAAAACGTGCGCCTTGCCTCAATAAACTATACCAATCTTCCTTTTCTTTTTCCACCATCTATCATAATCACTCATAATTCATGTCCTCCCCACCGAACTCATACTCATCATAGTGCCACTCTTTACAACATAAGATTGGGTAACTTACGCTTCAGGACCAACACATACGTAAAACAATGCATAAAGAAGTAATAAAACACCTTTGAATTAAACGTAATATGCAACGAATGTCAAAAGACAAACATACGACCCGAAATACGCATATGACCTGTACAGACCCCACTCGATCGAGTACCAGAACCTACTCGATCGAGTTGAGGCTACTCGATCGAGTGCCCAACATGCTCGATCGAGTGCCCCGACTTAACCCAAATAGACCTTCGATCTCGACTTACTCGACCGAGTAGCCGGCTACTCGATCGAGTGACCCCATACTCGATCGAGTGCCCGAGGTACTCGATCGAGTGCCCGTAAACACGATTCGGTCAAAATAACGACAAGTACCCACTCGATCGAATCAAACCCCACTCGATCGAGTCATGCGGTTTCGTGAATACTACCCGCATGTTATCTCACATACCCTAACGTACTATGCATTCATTATTATTTCAACATTATGATTACAACTACGCATTCAAATCTGCGCGACTCCTCATACAATCAACAAAATAATCTACTTCGTGTTATTAAGTGCCACGTTATAAACAACCATCATGCTTTTCATCCAATTCGTTATATAAAACACATATCATTGAACCTCTTCATGTTACTACTTACCAACAGTCAAACATTACCATCTATCATGCTCATATAACATTCAACTTTCAATTATGTATTACTCGCATGTTTTAAGTTTTCATAACTTTTCATAACACAACCCACACCCATACACTACAAATCCTAATTCCATGTTGCTAATACAACAACATTACAAATCCACTTCATCACACATCACCATATACGAACTACTTTCTTTTTCTACCATATCATTCATCATTCTCATATACTTTTCCAACGATTCCAACCATCATGTCAACCAACTATCATGCAACATGCTTTCAACAAACCATATACAGCACAATTAACATACACGTCGCACATACACACACGGACTCCACGTTCCCATACCATGTGACTGGCTTAAGTATCATGGGGCCAAGATTTTGAAGTGAGGGCGCCTACTCACCCAAAACCTAGCATCAGCCGGGGCTCCCATTACACATACACCAGGTTCATTTTATTAGACTCCCTATGTTCATTATGTTCATTTGTTACAGGTTCCAAAATCGTCGCTCTGATACCATTTGTTTACTTCCACAACATGACTCACTATATCGTATCTACCACATATATATCTCTCACGACACCAACTCCACACATAATCAACTACCATCCTCTAATGCTGCTAGCTCCATAATATCATCAACTATCAAATCCAATACCAAGACACTCATAGACATCAAACGGAACACCCCCATACTCCAAGTACCTTACCAGGACCACTCAGGTATAAGGATGCCACCATCTCGGTTACCCGAGGCATGATAATCATAAGACAATGAAGAAACATACTTTATTAAATAAGTTTAAGTGATTACATTATAAAACCAAAGCTAACAAAAGGAATTACAAGGTTCTTATACGGTCTACAGCTAAAACTATCAAAGCTACTAGACTCGTCGGACACAAATGCGGAAGACTTCTAACGCGCCACGTGATGACTCATCCGGCTATCCCATACGCGTCATATCACACCGCTCAATAATCGCTCACCACCCCCGAATGGATCACCACGGTTTTTAAAACATTTAAACGGGTCAGTACTAATCACACAATTCAATACATATATCAACAATAAGATAAACAGACAATTTGAATGTCACACACACACACACACACACCACCAACTCCCATCGTCTCACTACCGATCGTCCTTTGGACCCACGCCGATGGGGGACCGCAGCCGTTCCCACCTAAGCCCCGCTCATCGTACGAGCGATAACCCTGTCCATTAATGTGCACATCCCCTTCCGTGGCGGGTTCCACGAAGGGCGAAACTAGGGCATGAGATCACTCCCGCAAGTGACCCCACTCAGCCGAGAACGCATCTCGAGAACCATCACAAACACAACCATAATCACAATCACAATTACAATTACAATCATCATATCAATCAACTAACTACAAAGACATCACCAATATCCCATTATGGGACTAATGCGAGTAGGAAATCCTACCGGATAGCACAACACGCAGACGGTATCTACAGCTGTCTCAAAACGCCTCTTCTATGAACTCTCCTCCTACCATACAACACATAGATACTACTATTCAATTACTATTCATAAAAACCCCCAATTCCTAAATTAGGGTTTCACTAATCTTAACAAAACATTATATAAATTACATTAAAAGCTTACCCTCGACGCAAGGAATCCAACGACACAAACTACGATGCAAACCGACCGTCTGAACTCCGGGAATTGTCAAGAACGCGATTAGGAAGAAGACAAGTTGCTTTCTCTCTTAAACAGGTTTTAGGTTTTGTAAAAAGTGATTTAGAACAAAGACGAATTGGTTTAAATACCTTAATCGCGTAATTAACAAAACCCGAGAAAACTCCCCCGTAAAACCGGACACTCGATCGAGTACCCAAGGTACTCGATCGAGTACCCCCCTACTCGATCGAGTACCCCAGCTACTCGATCGAGTACCCAACAGGTCAGAAACTATTTTATTTCGCAACTTGCCCTTACTCGACAGAGTAAGGGCTACTCGATAGAGTACCCCAAGACTTATAAATACGGAGTATTACATGAACAACTCGAAACCCGGCTTCTTCCTCTCCCTCAGTCAGATGCTTCTCTTTCTCCTTCTCTAGATCGCGAACCTTGTAGTCAACAGGCTCGCGCTTCCTCAATCCCTCGCGCTCCTCCGGAGTAGTAGCTTTCCTCCACTGCAAGTAGGAATCAGACACCCATAGAGCACTAACAGAAGAATTGAAGAACCACATGTTTCTTTGAGCCCATTTGATGGCCCATTCTCTTCGGCTCTCAGTGGTAAGGGCCATAGCGGTCTGCGGAACGGTATCAAGCTTCGGAATCATCTGCTTCAATCTAACCTGCCTCGTCAACCTCTCCGGGAAGATGCATATCATAAATTCCAAGCCAGGAATGTGCACCGATCGGGTAGGATCCAAGGACGATACTCCAGTGACAGATTTGAGATGCCACCATGGTACGATCCATCTAATTAGTGGACCATCATCACTCTTCAGTTTGTTCTCCCAATAGTTGCAGACTCGAGTGAAGTCCAACATGTAAAGTCTAGTCCTCATTGCAATTGAGCGAGCATGATAAGCAGTAACATTAACTGGGGGCTTTATCAATCAAAGACGCTCCATAAGCCAGACCTACCAAAACGCAGGTATCAAAAAAAAGAAAAAATCGAAAAAAAAAACAAGAAAAAAAAATAAAAAGCTTCGTTCTGTTACCTGCAATATGATGGGACTTTCCAAATAAGGAAGGTCGCGGTTGGCTTTCCTGTTATCTAACCCCAACAGGATCTCTCTTAAACACAGGCAAGCTGGGCTCCTGCGCAGCTCCATTTGCTCAATTAAGCTCAAGTAACGAGGGTCACCTCTCAAATCCTCATCAACATGCCCTTGAAGGACATGTACATGCAGTAGACAAAATCCGAATGCCCTTCGCCTTGCAATATAGGAAATGGTAGGATCTGCCCTGTTTATGAATCGATCGATGAAGTCCAACATTCGCACTCTTTTTGAGGTCACGAGACGGTCAACCTCAGCTCTTGTCAACCCAAGCAAATCTCTGAACTTATTCTTATACCCTTGAGAAGTAGAGGGTATAGCAGGCAAATGCTCCAGGTCCCAACCACCGATCGTAGCAATTTCTTCGGGAAATGGGCAAATATCGCCTCCAGGAAAGGCAAATACGTGATTATTAGGGTCCCAATAATCAAGACAAGCATCTAGGAACGGTTTGACTACCTTGACCAACTTCAAACTCAAGATCGATCCAAAATTATAGGCGCCCATATCGTGTTTCTCCACATTAGAGAACTCATTTATCCACTCCTTCAGACGGATTTCAAGAGTATTCATGATGTATGCTTAATTAGAGAGCTTTTATGTAATAATACGAGAGAAAGACGGAAGAATTATGTGAATAAAACCTCCCTTGACGTCTATATTTATACTAAAAGCTGTTTCCTAAAATCTGTCAGAACGGACACACTGAGGAACAGGCGCAGCACCTGCTGCGCCTCTTCAAAGGGACGCGGCTTGACACGTCTGTCGTGTACCTGTCAAAAATAAACTAACTAAACTAACTATATAGCTAGGGAAGTCAGGTCGATCTCCACAGGGAGGCAAGATATTTGTAGAAGTCCGTCTATTTGGTCACAAATGGGGAGGGTTGTTTGATTTGTTAACTAAACTACGAGATTTAAAGGAAAGAGAAATAAGGGCAAGAGCAATAAAAGCAGAGAAAAAGGATAAAACTATCAGATAGATAGGGACATGTTAGGATTTCGGTTCACTACGGTAGTCCAGTGACTCAGCTGTAAATGACTCAGACGAATTAATGTAAGACGGATGTTGAAAGGTCCTCTCGGTCCACTTTCTATCCTAAAATACCCCTAACTTAACTTTCATTCTCGTCAGGGTAGTCTACTGTTCATAGCAGGCCTATTTAGTCCAATCTTTCGATCTAGGCTTAATTTTAGCCAGATTAAAGGTTAACTTAGAAGTGTGCACTCAACTAAGTCGAATAGATACAATTAAATTGCTATGGTGACAGAGCCTTGTAAACAATTCATCTAATTCATTTACTACATCGTCACTTTCCTACCGCAGATCCCCTAATCCCAACATGAAAGGGGTTTAGCTACTTATGTCGCTAATTAAACTAACAGCAGATAGATTTCCAGCAGTAAACATAATGAAATAAACAATAAATTGCATAAAGAGAAATTAGGGCAAAGGAGTAAATGTAACGAAACAAGAGATTAAAGCAAACAAAAGATTAATTATTAATAAGAGAAGAGAAAGAATTACAATCGATGCGAATCCGGCATAAAGAACACAAAATCCAAGCGAAAGCAATCCCGAAATAAAGTTACAGTAGAAAAGAATGAAGTACGCAGTAAAAGTTTGATTGCCACTAAGTAGTGAATAAATCTGATAGAAAAAGGATGCCTAATAACCTAATTAACATAGGTTTAAATAGGAAAAGTAGATAACTTTGCGAAATAAACAATAACACGGGCTAATTAAAGCCCATAATCAGCGAAACCACTCGATCGAGTGGATTAAAACCACTCGATCGAGCAGACACCTCAGCAAATCTACTCGATCGAGTAGAAAGTTACTCGATCGAGTAACTGGTCTTTCTGCAAGCTAAGGATCGAGTGGAAAACCACTCGATCGACCAATCTGGGACGTAGAAACCACTCGATCGAGTGGTAAAACAGCTCGATCGAGTTCTTTATCTTCAATTCAGCTCAAGTCCGCGCCTAAATGCCTCGTAATCCGTGCCATGACGCTTTCAAATGCAGTATCTCATTCTGGAAAAATCCCGTCTCCTCTAAATGCATGCAAAAAGGAAGAAAAAGGGTACGATTCCACTACTTTCGCGTTCATTTCTACAAAATGGACAAAACGAACCAAAGTAGCCAATTCGGGGCAAAATACTATAAAAACAGTATAAAAATGCATAGAAATACGTGCTAAAATAGGCTAAAAAGACTATATAAAAAGCACGTATCAAATCTCCCCAAACCGAACCTTTACTCGTCCTCGAGTAAACTCAAAACTAAACTAATGGAACGGAAATGATAACTCAGAGCTAGCTTAACTTGTCTACTTGAACCAATTTAATGCAACAAAAACTAACAGTTAAAGCTAAGCAGCCAATACGCAAACGAATTATAAGCTGTTCAGAAATATAGCCAACCTATCGACCTTGCAAGACCAACAAAATCGGACTCTCTCGTGGTCACTCTTCTCTCATGAAGCAAAGGGTGAATGTTATATGTAAAAGAGAGAAGAGTAGACAGTCACTCACTTAACTGCGACCTACATAGCATGCATGCAACAAAGATGAAAGACAATTCAAGTACTAATGCACACACTCCAACCAATAATGTCCGTCACAGCCGAGGGCTTACAAATAATTTGGGAATAGTGAGGTTCAGGTGAGAAAGGCAAGACATGTTATGCTAATGTGGAGGTAAAAGCGTCAAGCTAGTTCCTAACAGGACCATAATGAAACCATCCGAATCTCAACTGACTGAAAAACCAAGTACAAGTGCCCTTCATTTGTCACACAACTCACTAAACTCAAACACAATCTCCTCAAAAAAAATATGGGATAGAACGGAGGAGTCAGATGGTCACAAACTTCCCTTTTTTAATACCGTCTGAATGAACCAAATCAAATAAATCCAATTTTTTTCAAACCTTTTTCTCCTTCTTTCTTTCTGATTCACGTCCAGCTTTCTTTTTTTTCATTTTTTTTCTTTTTCTTTTTTTTCACTTTCACGTTTTCCCCTTTTTTTTTCTTTTTCAATACTTTTTTTTCTTTTTCCTTCCTCTATACTTACACCAACTCCAAACAAGAAATACGGGCCAAAATACAACGGAAAAACATACCACAAAAGAACATACTAACTAGCTTGACTAGGCAGGCTTAGTTTGGGATGTAGCTAATGGGTCAAAAAGGCAAATTTGGCTAATGTGGAGCTAAATGGGTGAAAAATATAAGGAAAGGGAAATTTGCAAGCACCTCCCTGCATGTGACACCAACCACAAACCCGAATATGTGCATTTGACGAAAAATTGAATGTCATAAATGTACAAAAATGATGAACATGCTATGCAAGGAGTACTACTCTCAATTCCTAATGACTTGGTCATGAATGTCACCAGTTATGGCTCTAAAACTCAGAATTTATCAAGTAGTTTGCCGATTTATCAGATCAAGTCTACACGGTCAGCTATATTTGAACAGAAACTCGTAGACTATGCGTATGACAAAGCTAATAACTATCAAAAGAAGTGAAAGGCTCAAGTAAAATGATAAGTTATAGTGCATTATCATCACGGAAATCTACCGTTCCGACTCAACCTATATGCAAAAATAAACGTGAATATTTTTTTGAATTTTTGAAATTTTCTAATTTTTTGGATTTTTTTTATTTTTAATGAAAATAAACAACAATGCAAGCTGTAAAATAAACGTGAATGCAAAAACAAATGCAAATGCATACTCAAAAGGATGCAATACCCTCCCCAAACCAAAACGGACAACGCCCTCGTTGTCCTCCAGCATACACCAGCAGATATATACAGAGGAACGGGAATATACAACCAATAAATAAAAAACAATAAAAATAAAAGAGACGAAATAAAAGAGTAGAAGATACATACAAAATACGAACTTCCCCAAACCAGCCAGAAAACTGGGGAAGTGAGTAGACCAGTAGCTACTCGTCGTCGTCGTCACTGCTGTCACGGATCTCCTCCACCCTGAACTCCGGGTCTCTCTCCTCCTCTCTCCTCCTCTGCTCCTCAGCACGAGCTCTCTCCACTGCCACCGCTGGGTCCTCGTCCTCCTCCTCGTCAGCAGACTCCGGGTACCCCTCAGCTAGGAACCGGAAGAAGAAAGGGTGTGGCCACCCCTCTGGAATCGGACAGTGTCGCCGCAAGTGGTACTCGTACAGAGGGTGTAAAGTAAGAGCCAAGTCCCTCTCCATACGAGCCTGACGCTCTGCAACCTCAAGCAACAAACCGTAAACGGCGCCCCCTTGGTCCATGACCGCGGGTGCCACAAAAAGAGGAGGTGGTACGGAAGTAGCCGGTAAGACCGGCTCAGTCTGTGTCTGGTCAGTGGGAGTGGGAGTGGGAGTAGTAGTAGGAGTAGTAGTGGGAGTAGGGGTCAGATCGGGAGTAGCCGTGGAAGGCTGGGCACTCCCTGAAGGTGTAGACCCCTCTCCGGTCTCAAGACGCCACTTCTTGGCAGCGGGTGCAGCAGGAGTAGGTCTGGGTGGAAGGAGAAGGTGAGGTAGTGGTGGCAGACGGGCGCCCCTAGTAACAGTAGGAAGGGGCTCAAGACGGGGGAGAGTGTCACAAGGTAAGTCTACAGACAAGGAGCCGTCAATCTTCCAAGTCTGGTAGTCTGGAGTCAGCCAATGCTGGGAAAGCATGGCATCCAGACTTTGTAGCCTCTCTCCCTCGAGGTACTGCAGGTCACGAGGCCAAACGGGGAAAAGGCGACGGTCAAGAATGGTGGCTATGCCACCGCAGGCAATGGTTCCCGTCTCCTTCTTCCCCTGGCTCAGAAGGTACTGGGCGGTCAAGTAAGCTATGTTGAGGGTAAAAGGACCCTCGCAGTCGATGTTTAGGTAACCGCCCAGGATGGAGAGCTCGGTGTTGGTCATGTTGTTCGGCTCCTTTCGGCCGAAAATAGTGCTCCCCATCGATCCCCTAATGAAACAACGGACGGGGGAAGGTGGACCTGATGGAGCTTTCGCTCCCTAAAAGTGGTCTGGGCCAGACACCGCCAAAGCTGACGGTAGACCTTCCTCGGGGCAGCACTCAGGCCCGTAGAGGAAAGGTCAAGTAACCTACCAAACTCCCCTAGTGTCATCAGAAAGGTCCGGTTAAACAACCGGAAGGACACAGAAAGACTATCGGGGTCAGCCTCGTATGCCCCGGGGGAGAAGGTAAAAGAGCTGAGAAACTCGAGGCTCAGCTCTAAAAAGGTACGGTCGCTCATAGTGATGAGCCCGGCCATCCCCGTGCCCCGTAGTAACTCACAAACCGACTCGTAGATACCGAGTCTCACAAGCGCCGATTTCTCTAGAAATCGGGAAGGTATATGCACACAGCGCAGCAGGTTATAAAATTTCTTACGATGTAAAGCGTTAACGAAATGTACCTGCGGGTAGTCTGGGTGAGGGTCGAGGGAAGTGTCCCCTCGGACCGTGACTGTGCCAGAAGTAGAAGCAGCAGCTGCTGTAGAAGTGCTAGGAGCGGAAGTACAGGTGACTGGAGTTGGTGCAGCTCAGGACTATCTATGACCCCGGCCTCTGGAACTCAAAGAAGAAGCCCGTGCAGCGACGGTGTGAGGAACCAGGGCTGCTCTGAAAGCAGCTGCGACTGCTGGCGAGTCTGCCACAGGTGTAAAAGTAGAGGCTGGTGCGTGAGGTAGTAGTATTCTTTGTGGTCACCATCGAAGAGGGACTAGCAAAGTGCTAGCGGTGGTGGTGACCATGGAGGAAGTGGCGCCGGGCGAGCTAGCGAGCGAGAGCTTGGAGAAAAACTGCACTGCAATTTGAAACTAGAAACAATGGGGCTGCGGTAGTCACTAAAGTGGAGGCAATGGCAACAGCAGGGGCCACTGTCTCAGATAAAGACGGAGTGGAGGATGAACTAGTAGAGGGTAAAGAACTAGAATCCATCCTGTAAACAAAGGGTAAGGGGTATGATAAGATATAGCGGCTAATAGTAGCTGATACAGCACGAAAAACCAGCAGAAACAACATGTGAACCCCCCTACCAGTCGAAAATTTCGACCTATAGCACATAATTCCCAACAATTCCTCAAAAATTTCGAATTACAGAATGCAAATGGCGATAGGGAACGGGAATAGCAGTTAACAACAGTAGCAAGTAACAACAACTGAGGTTAATTAAAGCAATGCAGCATATAAGTCGTCTGACAGTCGAAAAATTCGACTTAAACAGCCCTAATCGCAAATTTTGTGCAAAGGTCCAGATTAAGCATGTCTAAGCATCGACAGGGGTGCGATAACAATCAACAATCAGCAGCAATTTCGCAACAATGATGCTAACTAGACGAATTACATGCAGCAGTAAAAACCAAAATGTTAGTCGAAAATTTCGACTGTCCTGAACCATATCACAAAAATCATGTAAAATTCGATTTAAACATGTAACAACAGTGAGGAAGGGGAATAGATCATCAAACAAGACAAGTAAGGGTAAGCAAAGGCAATTAAAATCGAAAAAATTCGACTAAATTGAAATTTCGAACCCTAATTCCAATTTTTCCTCATAAATTTCAAAATAAACGAAATTAAAATGCATAGAGGGTGAAGGAATCACATACTTGATGATAGAACTCCTACAAAAGCAGTTAATCTTTAAATAAACAAGCAAAAGAGGCGAATTTTCGCTCGAAAAATTGCAAACCCTAACCCGCTTTAAAAACCGTGTAAACGAGCACAATCAAGGGGGAAATTAAGGGGCTTTGAAAGATTAAAATGCAAGGAAGAGATTATAGGAGGCGGATTTGGTGATTTGGGCAAGAAAGTGGGGATTTGGGGGAGTTTATGTCGCAATTAGGGTGTTTAGACGAAAAATTAGGGACAAATGAATGAGAATTAGGAATAAAAGAGTTTAAGTTAGAAAAACTCCCTGTGTCCTGTTCATTTCACTCAATCGAGTGGTTTTAAACCACTCGATCGAGCACTTTGATGCTCCATCTACTCGATCGAGTAGAAATCTACTCGATCGAGAAATCCCCTATATTGCTTTACTCGATTGACCAGATGAAGCACTCGATCGACCAATTTTTCACTCAATCGAGTACAAAAAGTACTCGATCGAGCTCTTTTCTCGCGTAAGCTCTTGAATTTCGTCAATTCTTCCTTGGAATGCGTAAAACTTCCCCAAACCTGCATAAAAACATGTGCAAAAATATCCTAAAATACCAAATACGCATAGGAACAGTCTATAGTCTTAATCTACGCTAAAAGCAGTCTATAAACTAATTGTTCTAATTAAACGCAATAAAACAAATTCAACGGAAATTTCAAAATTATCTATTACAAAGTTTTACACGGGGCATTTCCCCATTTAATTCCCAATGCAATTCAGTAGCCCCTTGAAGGGCTCCTGACTGGAGGATGTCACCTCAGCAACGTTGATTGTCCTCTTCAACTTCCATGAGCATGAATTATCATTTGAAACGGTAGGAGGGGAGTAGTTCACATCTACATAAGCGCGAACTTTCCTCGTCCTTCCTCCTCTATCACCAGCTGTAGCGTCATCATCTCCAATTTGATTGACAGTGATTGCACCATGTCCCTTGACAGCTCCTTCATTGCTTTCATCTGTACCTGCAGCAAGGAAAACAAACGAACTTTCCTCCTTTTTGCTCTCAGTCTGAGGCGGAGGGGTAACAATTGCAGCACAATACTCCAAATTTTCAACTGGAGTGTCAATAATAGGATCAATAGCAGAGAGAGCATTGCAAGGCTGAGCTTGCATGGGAGCCCTCCGGGACTTAGACTGATGAAAGATCAGCTCCTCGTCCCCTACCTGAAAGGTCAAAGTCTTCCCCCCTGACGTCTATAACTGCATGGGCAGTAGACAAAAATGGTCTCCCTAAGATAATAGGGGTGTGTGTATCTTCAGGGATGTCTAAGACAACGAAATCAACGGGAATAAAGAACCTCCCGAACCTCACAGGTACGTCTTCTACTATGCCTAGTGGCCGTGATATACTACGGTCGGCCATCTGGACTGTCATGTTAGTGCAACTCAGCTTTGTCAAACCAAGTCTCTTAGCCAGAGACAGCGGTAAGACACTTACACTAGCGCCTAAATCGCATAGCGCATTGTCAATCAAATAGTTACCGATATGACACGGAATTGAAAAACTACCCGGGTCTAACTGCTTAGGAGGTAACTTATTTTGAAATAGGGCTGACCCCACCTCAGTTAAAGCTACGGTCTAACTATCACTAATATTCCTCTTACGCGATAAAATCTCTTTCATAAACTTAAGATAAGAGGGTACCTTTGTCAACAACTCAGTGAACGGCACAGTGACTTCCAAGCTTTTCAGAAGTTCGACAAATTTGCCGAATTGTTGATTGTCCTTTGTATTCTGCAGACGGCTCGGGAAAGGAACTGTAATAGGTATCTCAAGTCCCTTGTTTCTCTCTTCCAATGTGTCTTCCGGAGCAAGTTCTGTATCCTTTGGACGCTTCTTACCTCTCGAACGAGGTCTTTCCGGTGATTTATCGCTTAAACGAGCACTAGCAGGCTCTCGAATAAGCTTCCCGTCATCAAAACTACTCGATCGACCAATATACCCGTACGATCGAGTAGAATCTTCATTAAAACCACTCGATTGAGTAGTTTTTTCACTCGATCGAGCAACTCCATTTTGCTCTTCACTCGATCGAGTATAAAAACTACTCGATCGACCATTCTACCTTTCCTGTTCACTCGATCGAGTGGTATTTTCACTCGATCGACCACTTTCGTCCCCAAATCTGCTCGATCGACCACCTGAAATCAGTCGATCGAGCACTTTCTTTGCCGTGAGCTCACTTTCTTCGACAGAACAATGTTCACCATCGGTTACAGCTCTCCTCGGGTCTGATTTCGGCATTTTCGGTCCCTCATATGAACGACCGCTTCTCAGATTGATGAAATTTACCGTCTCGTGTGGATTCTTCTCATTTTGAGTCGGTAATTAACCCTGCTTTCTTGTGGACTGATTAGTGGCTAATTGGGCAACTTGAGTTTCAAGTGCCTTTATGGACGCATCTTTCTGTTGATCACTCAATTGCCACTGCTTCGTGAAGGCTTGCAACATAGACTTAAGCTCACCAATTTCACTCACCCTACCGGAAGATGATGCACCGTGGTTAGGAGGAGTAAAGGAAGGAGGCTTCTGATAGCCTTGTTGATTCTTGTGTGGAGGGACATAAGGCTGCTGCTGGTGCAGAGGAGGTGTAGGATTGAGCACATTCTGACTAGTCCACCTCAGATTGGGATGGACTGCCCCTTGATTATTGTAATAGGAACCCCCTCCTTGCCTATATTGCTAAAAGGCAAGGACTTGCTCCTTCTCTACAAGACAGCCAACAGCAGTGTGGCCATCATTACTCCCACATCTCTCACAAGAAACGGTCTCTCCTCTGGTAAGAACATGGACCGTCTGAGGCTCCCCAGCAGCTTGTAATTCCAACTTGTCGAACCTAGCATTCATGGTCTCCAGCTAAGCCAAAACCTGCTTATCGACTGCATGAACTGTCCTAATCCCATCCCTCGGGTTACCATATCCAGCACTGTGATTCACCATATCTTCAATAAGAGACCACCCCTTATCATCATCGGTGTTCTCCTGAAATCTCCCACTAGATGCCGCATCAAGTATGGCTCTCTGGTCGTCATATAACCCATTGTAGAACTGATTGGCTAGAAACCATGGGTCAAAACCATGATGAGGAATAGACCTCACCAACTTCTTGAATCGTGACCATGCTTCATAGAAACTTTCATCAGGAGCCTGTCTGAAACTAGTAATCTTGGCCCTCAGCAAATTGGTGCGTTGTGGAGGAAAATATCTCTTGTAAAATGCAAGAGCAAGAGACTCCCAATCTGTAACCCCAACAGCTGTGCGGTCCAAGTCAGTCAGCCACTCCCTGGCTGAGTCGGCTAAAGAGAAAGGAAATAGAACCTCCTTGATTTTATCTTGAGTTACCCCCTTAGTGGCGTGGATAGTAGAACAATAGTCTGTAAAGACCTCCATGTGCTTCCTCGGGTCTTCACCGGCCACACCTCTATAAATATTTCGCTCCACCAGATTGATATAAGAAGGACGGATGTCGAATGTATTCCCATCCTCAGTCTGGAGATTGAAACCTTTGGGAATAGAGGAGGCTTTAGGCACTGAATGACTAGAAAGTTTAGGCATCTTTACTGTAGAAATCGGACTGTCTTCCGCGAAAAGAAAATGATCAAGCTCTGGCTCGAAAGTACTCAAGTCTTCCTTTCGTGATTTCCTTCGCAGACGGAGTCTATGCCTGAATAATCTCTCCGGCTCTGAATCAGCTGAAACTAATTCACACCTGTCTGACCTGGGCATAAACAACACTGAAAGGAAATGAATAAGAACTGCCTCAAGGAATAAAAATTCCCTGAGACGGTAAAATAAACGGAACGAACAACAAATAGGGCAATTGCCTCCCCGGAAACGGCGCCAAAATTTGACACGTCTGTCGTGTACCTGTCAAAAATAAACTAACTAAACTAACTATATAGCTAGGGAAGTCAGGTCGATCTCCACAGGGAGGCAAGATATTTGTAGAAGTCCGTCTATTTGGTCACAAATGGGGGGGGTTGTTTGATTTGTTATCTAAACTACGAGATTTAAAGGAAAGAGAAATAAGGGCAAGAGCAATAAAAGCAGAGAAAAAGGATAAAACTATCAGATAGAGAGGGACATGTTAGGATTTCGGTTCACTAGGGTAGTCCAGTGACTCGGCTGTAAATGACTCAGACGAATTAATGTAAGACGGATGTTGAAAGGTCCTCTCGGTCCACTTTCTATCCTAAAATACTGCTAACTTAACTTTCATTCTCGTCAGGGTAGTCTACTGTTCATAGCAGGCCTATTTAGTCCAATCTTTCGATCTAGGATTAATTTTAGCCAGATTAAAGGTTAACTTATAAGTGTGCACTCAACTAAGTCGAATAGATACAATTAAATTGCTATGGTGACAGAGCCTTGTAAACAATTCATCTAATTCATTTACTACATCGTCACTTTCCTACCGCAGATCCCCTAATCCCAACATGAAAGGGGTTTAGCTACTCATGTCGCTAATTAAACTAACAGCAGATAGATTTCCAGCAGTAAACATAATGAAATAAACAATAAATTGCATAAAGAGAAATTAGGGCAAAGGGGTAAATGTAACGAAACAAGAGATTAAAGCAAACAAAAGATTAATTATTAATAAGAGAAGAGAAAGAATTACAATCGATGCGAATCCGGTGTAAAAAACACAAAATCCAAGCGAAAGCAATCCCAAAATAAAGTTACAGTAGAGAAGAATGAAGTACGCAGTAAAAGTTTGATTGCCACTAAGTAGTGAATAAATCTGATAGAAAAAGGATGTCTAATAACCTAATTAACATAGGTTTAAATAGGAAAAGTAGATAAGTTTGCGAAATAAATAATAACACGGGCTAATTAAAGCCCATAATCAGCGAAACCACTCGATCGAGTGGATTAAAACCACTCGATCGAGCAGACACCTCAGCAAATCTACTTGATCGAGTAGAAAGTTACTCGATCGAGTAACTGGTCTTTCTGCAAGCTAAGGATCGAGTGGAAAACCACTCGATCGACCAATCTGGGACGTAGAAACCACTCGATCGAGTGGTAAAACAGCTCGATCGAGTTATTTATCTTCAAATCAGCTCAAGTCCGCGCCTAAATGCCTTGTAATCCGTGCCATGACGCTTTCAAATGCAGTATCTCACTCTGGAAAAATCCCGTCTCCTCTAAATGCATGCAAAAAGGACGAAAAAGGGTACGATTCCACTACTTTCGCGTTCATTTCTACAAAATGGACAAAATGAACCAAAGTATCCAATTCGGGGCAAAATACTATAAAAACAGTATAAAAATGCATAGAAATACGTGCTAAAATAGGCTAAAAAGACTATATAAAAAGCACGTATCACAGCTCCTGCTGCGCCTCTTCCTAAGCCTTCTTTCTGTGATTTTTCGCGTTAGATCTTTCCTAACTCCTCCAAGAATAATTTCCTATTCATACGGGTTATTATTTTGGTAAATCCATCAAATTACCATGTTACGCGTTTCCTAAATTCCACGGGCACGCATTTCGAGGCAATATCAGCATTTTCGTCATTTCAGCACACTTATACATTTCTTTTTAATTTTCTTTTTCCGGGGAATCATTTCACCAATTTAGATATTCATTTTCAAACTAACACATTTTATTTTAATTTTCTTTTTTGGGGGAATTATTTCACTCCCATTCCATTTCACATTTCAAACTTATATGTTTCTATTTTTTTTCTTTTTTTTAGGGGGAAACCCTCCCTACCGTCCGGTCATTTTCAGTAATTTTTTTGCATTTTCGAGTCTTTGTCTTGCGCTAATTTAGGCCATGTGTACAAATATGTGTTTTATGTGCAATCTCTGTGTACATTTCGGCAGCATGACGGCGTAAACCATCATCTACCAAACCTGTTCAAAGCTAACCTGCAGGTACAAACAAAGCAACCCACCAACAAAGGCACTCAGGCCGTCATATATACAACCAAAAAGGGAATATGTACACCAAATTGGGGGCTCGAGCCCGAAACAAAGTCCAAAAGTCCAAAATGAAGGTCCTGAAAATATACAAAATGAATGAAGTACAGCCAAAAACAAAAAAACACCAAACAGACTACTGCTGGTCGCCGCCTAGCTCGGTAACTCTCGCCTCGAGAGCAGCAATCTCGGCATCGCAGACCTCTAGCTCCCTCAGCAGGCGAGTTGTCTCCTCCCGGGACTGGGCAAGCTCTCGCTCCAAGTCACGCTCCCTCTGCAAATGCAAGAACTGGTTCATGTCAATCATTTCAAACATAAGGAAAGTTAGAAAATTCAAAAATAAAGTAAACGGAAGGTTCATACCTGACGTCCTCGACCGCCAGCAAGTGCCTCGATGGCAGTAGCCCGTAGCCGGTTGGCTACCCTCCACAAAGCCACGAACCGGGGTGGCGCAACCTACATTTCAAGGATCCTCAATAAGTTGATAAGTTTAAACAAGTGTATTCTTATACGAAAGTTGATTAAATTAGGGAGCATACCCTCCGAATCAGATGCTGCCACTCGTCTAGACCAGCATCTCTCACCGCCGCGTCAAAGTCGCGAAGATCGGAGATCGTCGTCATCCCCGTCGCACCAGTGTACTCGAGGGTCTCGGGGTACGCTGGGGGCTCTATGCCCGCCACCTCAACCTCCTGCAAAATTCAAATGGTTTTTATTAATTGATGATCATTCATCATGTTTTCATGTCAATCGAAAGGGAATAAAACACTTACCATGACTGGCCAGTACGCCAACCTCCCATAGAGGAACGCCGAGTAGTCCTCACCAGAAAGAAGGAGGGCGTCGCCACCGACGCCAACTAAGTCAGTCTCCCTCTCAGCATCGGAAGGCTCCCTGAACATCGTCCAAGGAGGATCGATGGGAACCGTCAAGACATCTCGGGAGCACTGACGAGCCAAGCGCTCGCCCAAGTACCACACAGGACCCATCGACATCCTCAAAAGCAACCGGCTTGAGCTCCTAGGTCGAAGGACCTCAGCCACAAAAGGAGGAGCGCCAGTGTAGTCCGCCTAAGGCCTGGGCACCCACTATGAAAAGCAAACAAGAGGTCATTCATATGATCGATTCCGAAAGAGAGCAATGAAAAAGTAAACAAAGAAAAGTGGCTCGAATATACTCGCGCCGTCCAGCTGCAGAACGTTCATGTCCCGTCGACAGGCGTCGTGGAAGGAATGCTGACTCTTCGTGCGATACATCACCCAATCCCTCACGACGGGATAAGCTCTTGCCCCTGGCTCCGTCCTCTTGGGCGCGAGGCCCGAAAATTAGGAGTACACCCACGCCTGTAAAACAAGATAGTTAATGACGATCTTTCGTGATTCGATAAAGAAATGATCTTTTATGAAAAGGAATGGAGGTTCGTACCTCCAGCAACAGTCCAGGGCCAACATTGGCAGGAGAAGTCCCCTTCTCTATCAACTCCAGACGAACCATGGCCCTCATATAGCGAATGAGGACCGCAAAGCCAGCAGTGACCCAGTCCCAGTGGCCTAGGCTACCCAGGTCAGAAAGGAAGGGAAGAAGCTTCATCGACAGCCTCTCTCCCTTGTCTCCGAGGTAGATCGAAGACAAGAACCACCAGAGCCACAAACGAGCTCTCTGCTCGGCAGTGCAAGGAGGAGGAGCCATCTCCCTCCCCTCGATCACCACCATCGCCGGTCTCTTCCCAGCAAAGTAATCCCGAACATAGGAACTGGGCACCAACCCAGGCACCGCAACAGCCTTCGACATCAAGTTCCAGCCGATCAAGCTCCTAGCCTCATCCGAGTCTACCCTCATGGCTGTCTCCGGCCACACCACCGCCTCAGTCCCGCACGGCAAGCCAGAAATCATGCCGTAGTCCTCCAATGTGACCCCAACCTCACCGAAAGGCATGTGAAAGGTCGAGGTCGTGTCCCAAAACCAACCAGGAAGGCTCAAACCAGGCTAAGGTTAGCCCGAATCTTCCTCCTCGTGATGTCTCTCCAAGCCTGTATCAAGGCACCAAATTCTCCTCGCTCGATGATGGCCAGCTCCTCTACTGACAGTCTCTCGTAGGCCTCCATCATCGTCGTGTAACCCGAGAACAACATGATGTTCCCGGCCTCCTATTTTGATTCGAAGCAAGAGCTATCTTTAGTTCTAATGAAAAGGAAAAGGAATAGCGAATAGAAATGAAAGAAGATGAATGAAAGAGTTATGAGTTCAAGTTACCAAGCTCTTCACCGTCCTGTAGGACAGGTTGTAACACCCCGCCCTTTCCTTATATTTTAAATAAACTTTTAAGTAATTTTTATTAAATAATTATTAATTAAAGCTTATTTTCATAAAATATAGCCATAGCCGTGTGACGGTAATAATAGTTTAGATTTTAATAATATTATTCTCCGTCTCGAGTTATAGTAGGCTTGGGACGAAAAGTCTAGTGGATACCGACTCATTTTGAGTTATTGGGCTTAACTTGACTCATGGGCCTTTTTCCCCCTCTATTCTCTACACAAAACCTCAACTAAACCCTCACAACTTCATCTCCCTCATTCTAATTTCTGAAATTTCCCCAACAACCACTCCACCATTGTTAAACCCTTTGCTCTCAACCCTAAAATCACCATAACTCACTCAATTCTTCACCAATCTCGTTCCTTTTCGCGCCATTCTCTTCCTTTTCTCATTTCCCTTCTTTCTAAGTAAGAAAGTCGCCATCTTTTCCTCTATTTCGAAATTCTCATCTTACAAGGATGTGGATTCTTGACTTAATATCTTTATTTTTGTGTTTAGGGGAGAATTTGGACAACCCGGAGGAGGATAGCTACATAATTGACGAGTCTTTAGAAGATTGAAGTGCAAAAAGGTAACGGTGATGGGTTACTCGACTTTTATGTTGAAAATTGTGTGGTTTTATATAGTTATAATCTCATATGAATGTTAAAAGTTGTATCTTTCATGATTAGTGCTAATTTGGTTGTTGAATATCATGCTTGTTTGCAATTCTCACATGTTTAGATGAAAAGTTCATGTTATACCCCTTGAATCCGAAATTCCCCATTCACATGCTTAAATATGTTGTTTTTCCAAGTTAGAATCATGCTAGGATACGTAAACAATTGATAGGAAACGATGTTTGTTGGTTTCAAATGGTTTGGAAATGTTTTTGCATTGAACCCGTGTGTTTGTAGTCCCAGCCGGTGGACCGGCCGCCGGTCTACTGACCGGCTGGGAGTTTCCTGTAAGTTTTGGACTTAATTTCGTAAGCCTGTAGTCCCAGCCGGTCGACCGGCGGCCGGTCTGCCAACCGGCTGGGAGTACACTGATGGTTTTTGGTGTTTTTGGAAATTTGGCTGTATTCCCAGCCGGTGGACCGGCGGCCGGTCTACTGACCGGCTGGGAGTTCCCTGTAAGATTTTTGTGAAATTTGGTTTTGGCTTGCACTCCCAGCCGGTTGACCGGCAGCCGGTCCACCACCGGCTGGGAGCGCACTGTAAGTTTCATTCAAATTCTGACTATTGGCATGTTGTCCCAGCCGGTGGCCCGGCGGCCGGTACACCACCCGGCTCGGAGCCCCCTGTTTTCTCCATTTCACTTGTGACTTCTAATAATGATTGATTTATGCATGTATCTTTTTCCCTATCGATAATTGGTTACCTTGAGACTTATTCATGTTATGATATTGCAAAATCATGGACATCCCCTTTTGACCCATGTGTGACGATTTACATTGCATGACGACTCGACAATACCTTATTAGCCTTTTCGGACCTTTGGATACGAGTGCGTACCATGTTTCCGGATTAGGATACCCTTCCGCCTTTCTTCGGACCTTTGGATACGAGTGCGTGCCATGTTTCCGATTAGAGGTTACTCGACCTTTGGATACGAGTGCGTGCCATGTTTCGAGTCTTGGATACGATTTGGTATCGTTTGTCGAATCGGGTGTCGTCCATCCCGAGAGTCTGGATCCAGGTTTAGACTAGGACCGTATTATGATCGTCGTCCTACCAAGAGGTTGGAGTCTAGATTGTCCGTCTTGTCCGTCTGTTCTCTGTAATTGTCTTACATTTGAGTCGGGTTGATATGTGACAGTTTGACCTAATAATTCTTCTCTCGCTTGTGCTTTACCATTCCTATTTTCTTGTGCCCACTAATCATGATGTTCTTATTACCGTAAGCATTTATTCTCATGCTTGTTTATTTAATTAAATTCCTAATTACTTGTATTTTGACATTTTGTGGTTGGGAGAACCCTGAGTTACTCCCCACTGACTGTGGCTTTCATATTTATTATGAATGACAGGTTTGTGATGAAGCTTAAGTGGGGAAGACCGTGTGAGCTAGCGAGTTCTTACCTCGGACCTTATTTAGTTATCATTTAATAGACTCACCTACTTTTGAACTATGTTAATTCGTGGGATATATTTTCCCCAATAAATTGACTTGTGTTGTAAACTTAAACTTAACTAACTAAACTTATGTATCGTGTTGGTGATGCCTCGCGTTGGACTTCATGAGAAGCCTTAAAAGTTTTAAAAATCTCGTGTTTCCGCCACGATTTACTAGTTATATTTAGTCACCTCAACGAGGGGTGTCACAGTTGGTATCAGAGCATGAATTGCTCCCGACGCACACACGTGTACCCCAACTTAAATTTCTTACTTGACCTTGAATAATGAATGAGAGATGGGTAGAATTAAGGACCTAAGTTGGTAGCCTTTTTGTGTATGTTTTGTGATAAGTTCTAACTTGTTTGCTCTTGTGCAAAGAAGATGGTACGACCAACCGTTGTGGAAAATGCGATCATGCAAGCCCTCACCCAAGTGCTTGCTAATCAACAAAATGCTCAACCCGCTCCCCCTACACAAGAAGCCAACCGTCAAGGAAGTTATGCTTGGATTGCAAGTCAACTAGCAAGGAACAAGGCTAAGACCTATGGTGGTGAAGTGGATCCCGTTGCTCTCTCGGAATGGTTTCGTGATATGGAGAAGAACTTCTCTCTCTTTGATGCCCGAGAGGAGGACAAGGTGAGGTTAGCCTCTCACTTTCTTGTGAAGGAAGCCGATAGGTGGTGGACTTTGACCGGTCCTACCGCTACTCAAGACCCCAACTTTGATTGGAACCGCTTCAAGTCACTTGTGGAGACTCGCTTCTACCCTAAGGAGCTCAAGCAACAAAGGTTGAAGGAGTTCATGGATTTCAAGCAAGAGAAGCTATCAATTCAAGCCTACACCGACAAGTTTAATGAACTTGCTCATTATGCCTCCAAGTTCGTGAAAGATGAAGAGGATCGTGTCTACTTCTACAAGAACAAGTTGAATCCTAAGGTGGAAAGCATGGTGAGAAGAAGCTCAACTACCTTTGTGGAAGTCTATGATGATGCTATTTGGGCCGAAAGCTCTTTGAAGGCTATTGAAGAAGATTCCAAAACCCACTCCTCTTCTCATTCTTATCGTTCTAACTTTCATGGCAAGAGACCATTTGTGTCTTCTACTCCAAACTATGCCAACAAGAGGAGGTTTGTACCAAGGATACAAGACCATGGAGGACAAGAACCAAGGGTACAAGAACCAAGAGATCAAGAACCAAGAGGACAAGTTCACACCTCAACTAATAGGCTTGGGAAAGATCGTAAGTGCTACCATTGTAGACAAGCCCCACACCCCGGAGTTGGATGCTATGGCAAGCCCTTGACTTGCTTTCATTGTAAGAAGCCCGGACACCGTATGGCCGATTGCCCCGAGAAGAAGGATGCTCCTACTCCAAATGCTAAGCCAAGAGGAACTATCTTTGTCATGAGTCGAGCCGAAGCCGCCGCTCATCCCGATATCATTACGGGTATGTTCTCAATTTTTGATCAACCTTGCCTCATTTTATTTGATACCGGCGCATCTTTATCTTTTATATCTTCCAAGTTCTCGGAAAAACTAGCCTTTGAGCCTATTCCTAGTGAGGAAACTTCTATATCCTTACCTTCCGGAGAGATGTTCTCTTGTTCCCTCACTTTCTCCGACATTCCTATCTCTATTTCGGGAACCTTATTCCCCGCTAACCTACTTCGTTTTCCCCTTGAGGAATTCGATGTAATTTTGGGTATGGATTGGTTGTCAAAGTATGATGCAAGATTCGAGTGTAGAGACCAAAAGATTCGCCTCAAGAGTCCGCTAGGCACTCGTGTGTCATTTAGAGGAGTCCGTTCCCAAGAAGGTGTGAAGTTGATCTCCGCTTTGAAGTTGATGAGTATGAGGAGGAAAGGTTACCAAATCTTTCTTTGTGTGGTGACTTCTACCTCCCCTCCCTTACCAAAGATCGATGAAGTGCCCGTGGTTTGTGAGTTCGCCGATGTCTTTCCCGAAGAATTGCCCGGAATTCCTCCCGAGCGTGATGTTGAGTTTTCTATCGACCAGACCGGAACCGGTCCTATTGCTAAAGCCCCGTACCGTATGGCGCCAACCGAATTGAAGGAGTTGAGAAAGCAACTTGATGAGATGATTGAGAAAGGATTCATTAGACCTAGTGCCTCGCCTTGGGGTGCTCTCGTTCTCTTTGTGAAGAAGAAAGATGGATCCATGAGACTTTGCATTGACTACCGTGAGCTTAACCGTGTTACCATCAAGAACAAGTATCCTCTACCAAGGATTGAAGATTTGTTTGATCAACTCAAAGGTGCTTCTACTTTCTCCAAGATTGATTTGAGATCCGGTTACCATCAAATTCCCGTTCGTGAGTCCGATATCCCTAAGACCGCCTTTAGCACGAGATATGGACATTTCGAGTTTAAGGTGATGCCCTTTGGTTTAACCAATGCCCCTTCTATCTTCATGGACCAAATGAACCGGACCTTTAGTGAGTTCTTAGACAAGTGTGTTGTGGTCTTCATTGACGATATCCTCATCTTTTCCAAGTCCGAAGAAGAGCATGCCGATCACCTCCGTATCATTTTGGGAATCCTCCGTCGTCAAAAGTGGTTTGCCAAATTCTCCAAGTGTGAATTTTGGTTGTCTAAGGTGTCTTTTATAGGCCATGTGATATCTAAGGATGGTGTCATGGTAGACCCTTCGAAGATTGAAGCCGTGATCGAGTGGAAGAGTCCAACCGATGTTGGTGAAATCCGTAGTTTCTTGGGTTTGGCGGGTTACTACCGTCGCTTTGTGAAAGATTTTTCCAAGCTTGCTAGACCGATGACTCAACTTTTGAAGAAAGAGACCAAGTTTGTGTGGACCGAAGCTTGTGAAGATGCATTCCAAGAGTTGAAGAAGAGGTTGACTACCGCTCCCGTGTTGACCTTGCCCGAGGATGGCGTTGACTTTGATGTGTTTTGTGATGCTTCTAAGATGGGTTTGGGTTGTGTTCTCATGCAAAATAGAAGAGTTGTTGCCTATGCTTCGCGACAATTGAGAGTTCATGAGGTGAACTACCCCACTCATGATTTGGAATTAGCCGCCATTGTTCATGCTTTGAAGATGTGGAGACACTACCTCATTGGAGTCCATTGCCGTATCTACAACGATCATAAGAGTTTGAAGTATATCTTCACCCAAAAGGATTTGAATATGAGACAACGACGATGGTTGGAATTGGTGAATGATTACGACATGGAGTTGTTGTATCATGAAGGAAAGGCAAATGTGGTTGCCGATGCCCTTAGTAGGAAGTCTACTCATTCCTTGAGTGCTATTCGTGTGCTCCCCGATGACCTTTGTGCCGAGTTTCGTAAGTTAGGTTTGCAACTTGTGGAGAGTGGTTTTGATTATCTTGGTGCTATAGTTGCCGAACCCGTTCTTCACCGTGAGATTCTAGATAGCCTTGTGGACGACGCTACATTTAAAAGTTTTCAAGCCAAGCTTCTTGAAGGGAAAGCTAAGGATTGTGAGATTGATGCTAGAGGTTACCTTCGTTACCGTGGACGTATGTATGTGCCCGATGCCGTTTACTTGAGGAAGAAAGTTCTAGATGAAGCTCATCTATCCCCTTATTCGATTCACCCCGGAGGAGACAAGATGTATAAAGATTTGAAGCTTCAGTTTTGGTGGCCTAACATGAAGAATGACATTGTGTCATATGTTGGAAGATGTCTTACTTGTCAACAAGTGAAGATTGAGCATAAAAGACCCGGTGGTTTGCTACAACCGTTGGATGTTCCTTTATGGAAGTGGGAGTCCATTTCCATGGATTTTGTGATGGCTTTGCCTAAGACCGTTGGTGGAAAGGATGCCGTATGGGTTGTTGTGGATAGGTTGACCAAGTGTGCTAGGTTCATCCCTATCAAAGAGACTTGGAGCTTAGACCGTCTTGCTAGTGCTTATGTTGATGAGATCGTTCGTTACCACGGTGTTCCAAAGGAGATCGTTTCGGATCGTGACCCGAGGTTTTGTTCAAGATTTTGGAAAGCTTTGCAAGATGCTATGGGTAGTAAGTTGTTGATGAGTACCGCTTTTCATGCCGCTACCGATGGACAATCCGAGAGGACGATTCAAACTTTAGAAGACTTGTTGCGTGCTTGTGCCCTTGATTTTCATTCTAGTTGGGAGAAGAGCTTACCTTTGGTGGAATTTTCTTACAACAATAGTTATCATGCTTCTATCAAGATGGCCCCTTATGAAGCCCTTTATGGAAGAAAATGCCGTAGTCCGATTTGTTGGGATCAAGCAAGTGACGTTCGTGATCTAGGACCCGACAAGTTAGCCGAGACGATTGATCAAGTGAAGCTCATCCGTGAAAGAATGAAAGCCGCCCAAGATCGACAGAAGTCTTATGCCGATGTTCGCCGTCGACCCTTGGAATTTGAAGTTGGAGATAAGGTGTTCTTGAAAGTGTCCCCGATGAAAGGAGTAAAGAGATTTGGAGTTAAAGGGAAGTTGAGTCCGAAGTACATTGGACCCTATGAAGTGGTAAAGAGGATTGGTGTCGTGGCTTATAAGTTGGATTTGCCCCAGAGTTTGGGTAAAGTTCATGATGTCTTTCATGTTTCTCAACTTAGGAAATACATTAGCGACCCTAGTCATGTGTTGCAAAATGAGATTCCCGAGCTTGAGCCTAGTCTTTCTTTCGAGGAGAGACCGATTCGTATCTTGGATAAGAAGGAGAAGAAGCTAAGGAGCAAAGTGGTGCCCTTGGTAAAGGTTTTGTGGAAGTGTGGTGATGTAGAAGAAGAGACTTGGGAGCCGGAGGCTTCCATGCGTGCCAAGTACCCTAGTTTGTTTTCTTAAGGTAATACCTTTTCGTTTCAAGTTTCGAGGGCGAAACTTTTTAAAAGGTGGGATGATTGTAACACCCCGCCCTTTCCTTATATTTTAAATAAACTTTTAAGTAA
This sequence comes from Silene latifolia, assembly GCF_048544455.1. Lineage (NCBI taxonomy): Eukaryota > Viridiplantae > Streptophyta > Magnoliopsida > Caryophyllales > Caryophyllaceae > Silene > Silene latifolia. Next base: position 58,679,527 of record NC_133536.1, read on the forward strand.
TTTTTATTAAATAATTATTAATTAAAGCTTATTTTCATAAAATATAGCCATAGCCGTGTGACGGTAATAATAGTTTAGATTTTAATAATATTATTCTCCGTCTCGAGTTATAGTAGGCTTGGGACGAAAAGTCTAGTGGATAACGACTCATTTTGAGTTATTGGGCTTAACTTGACTCATGGGCCTTTTTCCCCCTCTATTCTCTACACAAAACCTCAACTAAACCCTCACAACTTCATCTCCCTCATTCTAATTTCTGAAATTTCCCCAACAACCACTCCACCATTGTTAAACCCTTTGCTCTCAACCCTAAAATCACCATAACTCACTCAATTCTTCACCAATCTCGTTCCTTTTCGCGCCATTCTCTTTCTTTTCTCATTTCCCTTCTTTCTAAGTAAGAAAGTCGCCATCTTTTCCTCTATTTCGAAATTCTCATCTTACAAGGATGTGGATTCTTGACTTAATATCTTTATTTTTGTGTTTAGGGGAGAATTTGGACAACCCGGAGGAGGATAGCTACATAATTGACGAGTCTTTAGAAGATTGAAGTGCAAAAAGGTAACGGTGATGGGTTACTCGACTTTTATGTTGAAAATTGTGTGGTTTTATATAGTTATAATCTCATATGAATGTTAAAAGTTGTATCTTTCATGATTAGTGCTAATTTGGTTGTTGAATATCATGCTTGTTTGCAATTCTCACATGTTTAGATGAAAAGTTCATGTTATACCCCTTGAATCCGAAATTCCCCATTCACATGCTTAAATATGTTGTTTTTCCAAGTTAGAATCATGCTAGGATACGTAAACAATTGATAGGAAACGATGTTTGTTGGTTTCAAATGGTTTGGAAATGTTTTTGCATTGAACCCGTGTGTTTGTAGTCCCAGTAGGGTGGATGGCCGGACGTCTCTTGACCGGTGGGAGTTTCTGTAAGTTTTGGACTTAATTTCGTAAGCTTTGTAGTCCCAGTGTCGTCGGCGGCCGGTCTCGCCAACCGGCTGGGAGTACATGATGGTTTTTGGTGTTTTTGGAAATTTGGTGTATTCCCTGGGTGGTGGACGGCCTGGTCTCTTGACCATTACTGGGAGTTCCCCGTAAGATTTTTGTGAAATTTGGTTTTGGCTTGCACTCCCCAGGTTGGTTGACCGGCAGCCGGTCCACCACCATTGGGAGCGCACTGTAAGTTTCATTCAAATTCTGACTATTGGCATGTTGTCCCAGCCGGTGGCCCGGCGGCCGGTACACCACCCGGCGGCCGGTACACCACCCGGCTGGGAGCCCCCTGTTTGCTCCATTTCACTTGTGACTTCTAATAATGATTGATTTATGCATGTATCTTTTTCCCTATCGATAATTGGTTACCTTGAGACTTATTCATGTTATGATATTGCAAAATCATGGACATCCCCTTTTGACCCATGTGTGACGATTTACATTGCATGACGACTCGACAATACCTTATTAGCCTTTTCGGACCTTTGGATACGAGTGCGTACCATGTTTCCGGATTAGGATACCCTTCCGCCTTTCTTCGGACCTTTGGATACGAGTGCGTGCCATGTTTCCGATTAGAGGTTACTCGACCTTTGGATACGAGTGCGTGCCATGTTTCGAGTCTTGGATACGATTTGGTATCGTTTGTCGAATCGGGTGTCGTCCATCCCGAGAGTCTGGATCCAGGTTTAGACTAGGACCGTATTATGATCGTCGTCCTACCAAGAGGTTGGAGTCTAGGTTGTCCGTCTTGTCCGTCTGTTCTCTGTAATTGTCTTACATTTGAGTCGGGTTGATATGTGACAGTTTGACCTAATAATTCTTCTCTCGCTTGTGCTTTACCATTCCTATTTTCTTGTGCCCACTAATCATGATGTTCTTATTACCGTAAGCATTTATTCTCATGCTTGTTTATTTAATTAAATTCCTAATTACTTGTATTTTGACATTTTGTGGTGGGAGAACCCCGAGTTACTCCCCACCTGATCGTGGCTTTCATATTTATTATGAATGACAGGTTTGTGATGAAGCTTAAGTGGGGAAGACCGTGTGAGCTAGCGAGTTCTTACCTCGGACCTTATTTAGTTATCATTTAATAGACTCACCTACTTTTGAACTATGTTAATTCGTGGGATATCTTTTCCCCAATAAATTGACTTGTGTTGTAAACTTAAACTTAACTAACTAAACTTATGTATCGTGTTGGTGATGCCTCGCGTTGGACTTCATGAGAGGCCTTAAAAGTTTTAAAAATCTCGTGTTTCCGCCACGATTTACTAGTTATATTTAGTCACCTCAACGAGGGGTGTCACACAGGTGACCCTCTGCAGCCCAGATGAGGTGTCTGCTGTCCCAGCTCTCAGCCCACTCGGGCGCTCCCCTCAGCTGGTGACCACCTCGTCTAACGTTGGCCCGCCTCGGGGCCTCCTCCTCCTCAACAACCTCCTCCTCGACGACCTCGTCCTCAGCAGCTGCCACTGTAGCAGTGAAAGCCTGCTCTAACGCCTCCTCAAGCATACGAGAAGAGTCAAGAGTTGTGTCCACGTCCATGGGAGCTCTCCCTGACGTAGAATCCTCATCACCTGCAAAATTAAAGTGAATTTAGGCCGCGTCAAGTGACGACAAGCCTTAATTAGGTAATTTTCGAGTTTTCGAAGCTCCGAAATCGCTCTTTTCTCGCCATCTTTGGCCAATTTTCCCACAGACCCATCCGCTCATGTGGTAATTTGGGTTAAGTCAAGCCTAAGTTGAAGCCTAGTCATGGGTTCGAGTCGAAATTTCGACAGCATTTCGTTATAACGGCGATTATGCCCTAGAAAAGTGTCCTGAAAAAGCTGTCACAAATCAAAATTCCGAAATGGTAGAAAGTTTACCTATCATACAAGGATTCCAAATACCAAATTGCATCACAAATGGGCAATCCTAAGGCTATTTTCAAAGCAATATACGGTTTAGCTGTGAGACCGTCTCAATTTCACTCAAATGCTCAAAACTCAACGAAAATTCAAAATAAATACATGGTTACGATCCTTATACTACCAATTTTCTATTTGCAAGGTCAATTTTACAAGGCAAAATCATTTGGGGGAAAAGCCCCAAATTTTTGACTTTTTAGGATTGAAAAATCCTGATTTGTCGACCCGATTTGATCAAATACGGAAGATTAATGCAAAATTAATACACATACCTCGATTAGTCATGGAAAATGCAAGCTTTCGATCAAATTTTAGCAAAAAAATGGTTGGAATTTGAGAGAATATTTGATGTTTTATGTTTCGAAATTATGAAATGAAACCCGTGTTTCATCGAGTTTTTACTCAGGAAAGCCGCACTCAGGAAAAGACGCAGCAGGTGTTGCGCCTCTTCCAAGAGACGCAGCTCTTGCTGTGCCTCTTCCTCGGTTTTCCTCCAAATGAATTTTTGAAGATTCGTTATAAGTTCGTTATTCGTTGGCCCATCTTTGGTGCGCCTCTTCCTTGATACCACACATCATATATTTGGTCCATTTAACATTTGTTCTTCGCCCGGACTTGCATTTCCAAGCCAACTGCAAACTATCATAATATTTATCTTTTAGCAAGACTTTGCTTGCCACAACGAGCGGATATTTTCTGACAGGTGTTTTGACACACCTTTATTCTGTTCCCCCAGCGAGAGTACACGGACAGCCAATCGTCCCTCTCGAGACATGGAGATCAGTTCCCGATTATGTTCCCCGATGAGAGTATACGGACAGACATTTGCCCCTCTCAACACGTGAAGATCAACATCGACCCCAAGCTCTTCCGAAGTTTGTTTGAAAGCCGACCCAGGCAGATTTCTCCTAGCAGTTCCTGCCCACGTCCTGCTGCCTCTTCCAATATCACGTTTTGCTTCCCTTTGGAGTTTCGAGGAACTTCAGGTATGGACTCTTCTTATGGCTGGCGAGCCTCCTTACGTAGTCTAATGGGCTTTAAACGACCCTCCCCGATAGTCGACAGACTCTAAAATGTTCCCGACGACAGGTCCTTGGTTCAGACCCCTTAAACCGCCTCACGTCGCCATAGTCGTCAGGTTGTAATCTTCGATTGACTTGATGGCTATACTTTGACTTTTGCCTTGTCCAAGCCTCAGTCAAAGTGGGGGCTCTGTAGATACCTCATTTCTGCACCTCCCGCAAACCACCCGATGATGATTGGGCCGCATGTTTGGTACACAGAATGATTTGTGACAATTCATAAGTTTATCGTCAAGTGGTCGCTCAAACACTTGTGTCTACCTCATAGTCGTCATCTACGCGATGATACGGTCGTTTTGGCAGTAATTAGAGTACATTTGGAGTCCGGGTCAAAAATCGTCTTCATTTTCTAATAACCGTTTAAAATGCCGAGTCAGAATATTCTGGAACGTTCCGGATATTTCTATTCCATATTTTTTCCAATCTTTTAATCTTTGGTAAAATATATCCCGAGATTATCATATAAAATATTAAGGAAATAAGATTAATCCGCTATTCCATAATAGAAACACGTAAATCTTTCTTCCGCAGGAGGAAACCACTGAGGAAAAGACGCAGCATGTGCTGCGCCTCTTCCAAGAGACGCAGTGCTTGCTGCGCCTCTTCCTCAGTCCTTTTCTGCGTATTTTTCGTATCTTTTCATGATTCACTTCCAAAGTTTCTCCGAAAACCGGAATTTCCGTCGTGTGATTAGTATAAATAGAGACCTTCGGTCTCACATATTTCTCATGCGAGTGTCCGCCCTTCTCTTCTCCCTTTGCATTCTAAGACCACGTTCTTACTTTTTGGCGTCTACGTGCTTGAACTTTCGACCACGTAAGCTCAGATCCTTCTGAGTACCGGCCTCGTTTCGCATGACCGACCAATTTGACCAACTCCACAATCAATCAACTTAATCAATCTTGTTCGTTTTCCTCTTAGAGGGCACTTTCGTCGTACATTCGAGTCGAGCATCACTAAAACGTTAACTTAGTTCATCTCGTTTCGTCAAACATGTAAGTCTGAGGGTGTAAATCCTTCTTTTAATTATTGTTCTTTATTATTGTAATAATTAATGTAAGATTTATGTCGAAAATACTCTTAAAACCGATTTATAAAACCTTATTTTAAACCCTTTTTACGGATTATCAGGAGACAAACGTCGAGAAAGGATGCAAAGAATCGCCGCGCCTCTTGAAGGGACGCAAAGACTCGCCGCGCTCTTCTCGAGGGCCGCCATGATTCTCGCTTCCTTTCTTCTTCCTTCGTCCTCTGTTTGTCTATTTGTTTTGTTTCGTCTTCAATTGTTCATCATTCTTTTAACACGATAATTCTAATATGATAATTCTAACATGTAAATCTTTATAATTTATCATCTTTTAAATTCCCGACTTAAATCCCTTATAATCCATATTTGCGGGTTTTCGTCATTCAAATCAATTCGGGTTTTTAGAGGTTCGATTCATCCATATTGAGTCTCTGGAATTCATCTTTGATATATTTTCATTCGTTATTTATCGTTGCCATCATTAGTTGGTCATTAATAACCTGATTAATAATTAATTTGTCTTAGTTCGTTTTAATCCATTATTGGCCTAATTAATCTTGTAAATAATTCGTCCTAGTTAGTTTTCATCCATGTTTTATCGTTTTTATGACCTCAATCACATGTAAATATTCTGTTAATCACTTCCATCCGAGTCAAATAATATAATCAAGCATTAAAATCACCAATGAATATTAACGACTTGGAATTCCGGCTTCACTGCCAGAACTGAGCTCAGGAACAGACGCAGCGTCTGTTGCGCCTCTTCCAAGGGACGTAGCTCTGCTGCGCCTGTTCCTGGTTGAGTTCTGTCTCTGAACTCCCGTTTTTGCCTTGACCTAGTTCATTAGTTTACGTATTTAATTAACTATTACTCGTATTGTCACCTAATAATTTGTTCGTTAATTTATTTATTCTTTCTTTTCCCAAATTATCCGTTTTAAATGTATTTTCGACATAAATCAATTAAACCCAATGTAATTATTGTAACTATTGTATTTTATTTTCTTTTGTCATATTGCTTGTATGCTCTCACCTGTAATCGATCCTAAATTCCTACTTTGACATTAATTGTATGCTAAAGTATGTGTTCACCGACTTAGTATTAATTCTCACATGCTAGGATTAATCTAATGGATGTTGCATTTCATGCATACAATCGACAACATATCAAGTACAGATAACTTCCCTAATCATTAGTAGAGGTCGCTATCGAGACGGGCGGGATTAGGTGTTCGATCAAAAGAGCTTCCTAATACGTACCCTCACCCCTTACTCCAGATCTCTGTGAACATCCGTGTTCATTGGCATCCACGAGAGTCGTTATAGACATAGAATGCTAAGGGTAACGAGTTCTTGGTGTTCATGTCACTACTTTGTGTCTTGACATGGCACGAGGTATTCGAACGGTTTTCAATTTTCCACAATAAATTGGTGGCGACTCCACAAATGCACAAGAAAAGCTTGCTCGCTTTTCGCCCCCCTGGGCCCGCGTCCACCCCATTAGATCGATTTTTTGCAAACAGAAATATAAATCGTAACTAGATGTGACGGTGGTGAAAACGGCGAGAGTTTCAGGTGGTTGTGATGTTGGTGTTGTTTAGGTTGGGTTATGATGTCGACGTTGATGTGGTGGATCTAGTGGTAGTCACGGGTGAGTGATGGCAGTGTCGTAGTTCTGATTATCTCACCGGCGTCGTCTGTCAGTTTTGGTGATGTCATTGGTCGTCGTCGGCGATAGCTGATGGTGGTGGGTGTTTATGGTGGTAATGGGTGAATAGAAGCGGTGTTTGTTAGGGGTGGGAACGTGTTATTTGGGTCATTAGTGTGTGGCGGTGGTGATATTAGTCATTAATTTGTGGCTGTGGCGGTGGTGGTGGTTGGTGGTGGCGGCGGCAGCGGTGTACTGGTGGCGGCAGCGGCGGTGGTGGTGGCAGCGGCATCAGTGTACTGGTGGCGGCAACGGTGGTGGTGGTGAAGGTGGGGTAGTGGATACGCAAAATACCACGACGGATACACTTCTTATTACCACCGGATACACCTCGTATTACTACCGGATACATGTGTATCTAGTAGTAATACCATGTGTATCCGGAAGTATGAACTTGTGTATCCAGATGTATTATATTGTGTATCTGATAAGTATTATACCACCCCAGATACACATGGTATTAATACGAGATACATGTGTATCCGGCAGTATAACCATTTGTATCTGGTATTAATATGATGCGTATACGGAAGTATAGATCTGTGTATCCAGAAATATTATAATGTGTATCTGGCTTTAATGTCATGTGTATCCGCAAAAAATATAAAATGTATCCGTAAAAAAATTAGTTTAAAAAAGTGTAAAAGTGCATCTATAATTTTAGTGTTGAAAATTTTGTATTTACATATGTAATAAAATGTATCTAATAAGAAGTGTATGTAGTAAAGAAATAAAGTGTATCTGGAAAAAAAAAATGTCAAAATAAGCCAATTCGTACGGTTCGTACGTTAAGGCAGTTCGTACCTGAACCCGCCCCTATATTTATATATATATATGTATATATATATATATATATATATATATATATATATATATATATATATATATATATATATATATATATATATATATATACATATATATATATATACATATATATATATACATATATATATATATATATATACATATATATATATATATGTGTGTATAAATTTGGGATCCCATGAGAACCATAGAGATAATGAGAACTATGAGAACCAATTCACAGCCCTTGGATTTAATGCTGAATGGACGACGAGATTAACTTATCTAAGTTTAAAAATTTCGCACAATCAACCACCCCCACCCCAAAACCATAATTGTCAACTCATTTTACCAAAACTTATTCTCACTCATATTGTTTTCTCTCTCTACGATTATCATCGTCCCTATCCTTTATTTCCAACCACCGACCAACGCTATCAGATGCTTACGGGCGACGACGACATGAATTGGCGATTGAAATGACCACCCCTGCCCAAGAAGAGTCACTCTTACTGAATTTTATCCTAATTAGGTAATTATTTTCCCCAAATTTTACCTAATGCGAAGAAATCGATCCCTAATTCGTCATCTTGTTGCTACTTTTCATCTTAAACCTTCAAAAATGCTTCGTTTCGCTTCTTGAATCATACAACTTGTCTTTACGGTTCGTGAATCAGGTAGTAGCGCAAAAAAGTGAATCAGCGGAATCATCGAGAAAGACTCATTATTTCTGGTATAAAATTTCTCCTCACATTACAAACTCTTACGATTATATATTTTATAAACTTTGTTTTAAATTAGTTTTTGTTGATCAGTTTTATGCCTAGAAATTGTTCAAGTTCTGATTACATGATTTTTCTACATTTTATAATAGTTCGAAAACTCGATTATTAATTAGCAAATTATTTTTTGCTTATTCAAATGTCGCTTATTGTGTTTCCTGCCTTGGAATCGATGTTTCGTCGTTAATTAAGCTGGATTGTATCGATTTGTTGCTGAAATTGTTTATATATCGAGTTTAACCATTGTATATTTAGCATACGCGTTGTGTTTTTCGCTATTAAACACTTCAATATGCTTATATTCAAGGGTTAGTTCACTTTTTTTTAATCTTAGAAAGTTATGAGAATGTCAATATTGGGTCCTCAAATGAATAATGTTGCTGATTGTGATATTTTCCTAATGCAGTCGAATTACAGATATAATGTTGACAAAGTTCAACCAGATGTATGGTTTGAACCATCAGAGGTTAGAAGTGTTCATATTTGGATATGTCAAACATACTTTTTGATTTGCTAAGATTAAATGATAGGCTGTATGCATTTCGACGACTACTTTTCTTCCCTTGGGTTGTTTGTTTTGTTGCATTGTGCCGATGAGCGTGATTCACCATCATCTTCAACTTTTTGTTTGCAATTTTTCAATGATAACAAACCTGCAGCACAATGTGCTTTAGACATTATTGATTGAGAGCAATACACTAGTGTTGCTCATACTTAGTCTTATTTGGTTGATATCATGTTTCTACCGATATAAAGCGAAAGACGATCAAATTTAACATGGTTTTCGACTATTCCAGGTTGAATCTTTTTTTTTTCTTTTAATTTTTGAACACTTATAACCCATAAAAATTTCAGTCTTATGTATCAGATATTTTGAGTGGTACAGAAGTTCTTTGTCTCTTAAAATGTTCATTTATTAACTTTAATCTTGTTATTTTTTTAGTTTCACAACTTTACTGTATTGAGCTATCTTGGTTTGCGGGTGTGGGAAATGAAAGCTGGTGGTTCAGTGGTTCTTTGTATGTCTCTTAAATTGTTCATTTATTAATCGATGGATTTGGCCCACGGATGATCCAAATTATCAAAGCTCGTCTTGTCTCAAGGAAATGTAAGCTCATTACTTCTGATAAAAGTGTTTTGGTCTAGATTTTCTGTTTAAATGCATAAAATGGGCTCGTGATAGTGTCTTAAAATATGTAAAATCTGCATCGTTTCGTCATTTTTTGTTTTTGTATTTGATCCCGGTTTGAATGACTGCTTGTGTTTTTTTGTATTTAATCCCCGGCCCATTAATAATGGTAAGCATTTGGGGTGAAATGGCCCTATTAGTGCATGAAGTAGCCTTTTAGATGCATGAAAAAGCGATATATGTGCATTAAATAACCTTGTACATGCATGAAATATGTAAAAATAAGGTTATATGTGCATGAAATAAGGTTCTATGTGCATTAAATAACCTTATACATGCATGAAATATGTAAAAATAAGGTTATATGTGCATGAAATAAGATTCTATGTGCATGAAATAAGGTTTTATGTGCATTAAATAATCTTGTACATGCATGATTTTTTGTTTGAATTTCAATTGTTTTAGGGGATTGTTGAAATTATATTGAATTGAGTGATGTGATGCCGAAAAATGGTGACGATGATGATCATAATGATGGCAGCACTAAATCAATCAAGGATCTCAGCCGTCGTAGTAAGGTGATTATATGATTTGATACTATGTGCATGAAATAAGGTTCTATGTGCATTAAAAAGTTGTTTAGCTGTATTAGTTGGTTATATTATGATACTAATTACTGGTGGTTAAAGTCGTTAATTTTATATGGGCATGAAATAAGGTTCTATGTACATGAAATAAGGTTCTATGTGCATGAAATAAAGTTTTATGTGCATGAAATAATTAAGGGAAATGACCGTGGAGGAAATTTAATGCATTTAACAGCCTTTTTATGTAACAACAAGGCATTCTAGTGTATCTATTACATATGTTACTAATATGCGAGAAACATTTCAGTGTACTTATGTCGCTTATTTCGTACTCATATTTGTTTAGTGTATTTTAAAGGCTATTAGCTCAATGGTAGAGCAATGTGCAAATTTTGCACAAAGGTATGGGTTCGAGTCCCATATAGCCTATTAAATAAATTCCATGATTGCATTTTATCGAGATGCAAGCGGTACAGTCTAGCTAAGATTAGACATACCATAATCATACATTCATACTTAGGTAAAGATGAGCAGGCCAGAATTAGACTCGTGCATGCAACAAGAACGCCAAAGAGGGAATGTAATAGCTTTGTATAAATCAGAAGTTCAAAGACTAGCTTATGCAATATATACAATGACCATACATTATGGTATTTCGCAATCTCAATGTAAAAGAAACATTGGTATGTCGTAGCCAATGTGGGAGTTGAACCCACATCTTGTGCATTGCACATGCTCTTCCATTTGAGCTAATTGGCTTTCGTAGTTGGACCCAAATGATGCGCTTTCTAGGTCTATGTTGTAGCATATCAAGTTTTAAGAGAATTAAACCTGATATTTCGTGCACTTTGCTCATCTTTACGCTAAAAAGTAGTACAATAGTATAGATGATCACTTCATATACCTTAAACTGACCTTGGAAGTTTCCTTTGCCCTATCGAGTCCTGAACTTTTGCTCTCATAGCAGCATTAGCAATCACTTTTGGCCTTCTTACTTCAAATTCTTTTATTTCTCTTAAGATTTGTTTCTCCTCCTTCAAAGACACACACTTTCATGTTGTATGTGATACTCCAAAGTCCAAACTTTGTATCTGCATTAGGAAAAAAAAGGACAAAAAATATTGCTATACTGCTATTTCAATCGAATTAATTTACTGAATTGTATATATATAGAGTGATACTCCAACCTTCGTATCGAACAAATGTTGTATGTGATACTCCCAACTTCGTATCTGCATTAAGACACATACACTCCCAACCTTACTTAACACCTTCAAAATATATTAATGCACATAATATTTCAAATACCATGGAATATAGTGTGAGACGAAGGAAGTGACAATGCTTTGTGCTATGGAGTAAAATACCAAGCATATCTCAAGGAAAGAAACTGAATACTGGGTAATCACTTGAGACGATGTAGAGTTGACTGAACCTGTAACAATTAACTGGGTGATGCAAGTTACTACAAGAGGAAAAGTAGCTTGTCATTAAAGTTAATAGAAAGGGAGCTTGGTTCTATTATAATCTGAAAGTGCTAGACTTATAATGGTCTATCGAATGTTGCTAGGCGGCCTATTGAAAGGACGTGGTGCCATAGTAGCGGGTATTATTGAAGTAGCTGGCTGGGCACTAGACATTTGTTTTCAGTCAGCTGGGTTTCACCGACTTCAATGTCGGAATTGTCATAACTCACATTTACTCGTACCAATTAACTATGTGCATCAAAAGCGACTCCTATATATTCCGATAGCCAAAATCAGAAGCATGTTAAGACATAAAAGCCATTGATTAAGCACAATGGCAAGACGTTGACAACATCATAGACACCAAGTACAATGTTACGACCTTACAATAATACTACCAAAAATTGATGGCTTCCAACGACTGGAAAACGACTGTTCTTCTTAGCATCTCCATTTACACTAATGAACAATTCTAAGTTCATACATTATAGATAATGACAAAATACTATTTCTACCAGATTGCTAAAGTTGCTATAACAACAAAGGTTCGGGACTCGATGGGGCAAAGGAACCATCCAGAATCAGGTTAATTTCAAAAACTAGCTTATGTATACGTACTAATAAACTTGCTAAAAATCTAGGCCAAAATTATATTAAGAAAAAAAAGGACAAAAAAGGATACATAAAAGCCTACTATCTTCGCTAAATCGGTCGATCTAATTTTCGATATTACAAGTCAAAGTAATTCAGTTGAATCTGTTTATGAACCCTAATTTACTGATATTAGGGTCAAACTAATTCATCGTTGCTGCAATTTAGATTAAAATCGTATCAATCATAGAAATTTTACATAAAATCATCGTGTTATTGTTACAACACGGAAACATATCTTCTAATTACAAAATTGATTGAATTTAATCAAGAAACTTACCTTTGTCAATGGCGGTGAAGAAGAGTGTGACGGTGGTCGATGACAGTGAATAAGGAGAAACGCAATGGTCGGCGAAGGAGAAGCTGGTGATGTGCGTTGGTTGGCGAAGGAGAAACTGGTGATGCGCGGTGGTCGGCGAAGGAGAAGCTGGTGATGTGCAGTGATCAAATGAGGAATCAGAGAGGGAGAAGAGAGAGAAGTGTGTGGTTTATAATGTGCGTATAAAGTTTTATACGTTCCCAACCAAACTAAATCTTTGGAATTGTGTATAATCCAGCGATCTTAATAGGTTCTCATGGTTCTCAATATATGGGTGGTTCTCACCGGATCTCGACCCTATATATATATATATATATATATATATATATATATATATATATATATATATATATATATATATATATATATATATATATATATATTAGGATCAAATGAGTCCACTTCCTAAGTGTGAGTCCATAAGTCCTCTTTAGGGCCATTCGATGAGAGAATTGAAGGGCTGAGATTGAAGGCAAAAAAAAAGGGATTAATGCCTAATTAAACACTCCCCCTCTCTACTTTACTAATCCACATTAATTAAATATTAATCCACTATATAAATTTTTTTTTCACACACACTTCTCACTCATCCCTCACAATATCATCCTTTCCCCTCTCTAAAATCCCAAATAAATCAAAATCCTCAAAAACAAAAAACAAAAAAACCAATTTTCCCCACTTTCATAAAAACAAACAAATCAAACCCTAAAAAAAACCTCCACCACCACCAGCGTGCCACCCACCACCAGCCTACCCGTCATCGTCCACCACTTCCACACAGCCACCACAGCACAGCAACACCCACCCCACAACCCGACAGAACACCACCCACTTTTTCCGCCTCTTCTCTCACCCCCAACACCACCACCACTCCCGTCACCACGCACAACCACCACCACTCATGTCACCACGCATCCACCACCCACGACACCATCCCCTCGCAACCATCGTCCACCACCCACGACCTTCAATAACACCCACGCCACGACCACCGCTACCACCCACTAGGCTGCCACGCACATCCCCACCCACCAGTGCCACCATCGACAACCTACATCACTGCAACCACGACCATCGACAACAACTCCCCCAAATCTCAGATTGTATCACCGACTCTCCTCCTCTACCTTACCGCCACCGACACCCCCCCCCTCCCTCCGCCGCCTACCTTCCTCCGTCAGCCTTTCTCTCCGCCACCTCCCCTTGCCTCACCAACCCAGATCTGCACCTCCCGCCACCAACCATTTTCTCTCCTCTCGTTGCCTCACCACCACCGTCGCCTTCACGCCTCATCTCCCTCCACCTACGCCGCCACCTTACCATCTTCTTCTCCATGTCTCCCTTTTCCAGATCTGGGATAGGTATGGTGGTGGTCGTCGTGTGTAGGTGTAGTGGTAGGGTGGTCGGATGGTGTCGGTCGTGTCGAGATCTATTTTTTTTTTCTTTTTTAATTTCCTTTTTTTTGAGATTATTATGGTGGTGGTGGTGTTATTGAAATTTTTAGTTAGGTTTGGTGTTTTTTTTTTCTTTTGTTTGAAATGGTGGGTGTATGTTGCTGCGTGATGATGTTGTACTTGTTTTAATTTTTTTTTTTTTTAATTCAAAACTTTTCTTTATTATAAATATTTGTTTTGTGTTGTGGTGAGTGGGGAATGCCTTTGTTTTTGTCGTTTTTAGATTCAGATCTACTTCCTCCTCTTTGTTTTCAGATGGTGGTGGTATTAACTCTTTATTTGTTGATTTTTATCTTCTAGTAAAGTTAAAATTACACTTATCTTTGTGTTTATTAAAGTTACACTTTTTACTATTAAAGTTACACTTTTCTTTATTAAAGTTACACTTCTTAAAATTACAGTTTTCTCTATTAAAGTTATACTTATTAAAGTTACACTTTTCTTCATTAAAATTACACTTTTTTCTATTAAAATTACACTTTTTTTTGTTAAAGTTACAATTTTCTCTATTATTAAAGTTACACTTTTCTTCATTAAAATTACACTTTTATCTATTAAAATTACACTTTTTTTATTAAAATTAGACTTTTTTCTATTAAAATTACACTTTTTCCTATTAAAGTTACATTTTTCTCTATTATTAAAATTACACTTTTCTCCATTAAAATTACACTTTTATCTATTAAAATTACACTTATCTCCATTAAAGTTACACTTATTTCTATTAAGGGTACCCTTTTAAGGACTAAAGTTACCCTCTCAAGGACTAAAGTTACACTCTCAAAGGACTAAAGTTACACTCTCAATGGATTAAAGTTACACTTTGAATATGGACTAGAGATAAACTCTCAATGGACTAAAATTACAATTTAATGGACTAAAATTACAATTTAATGGACTAAAGTTACACTTCTGGACTATAATTACAATTTAATGGACTAAAGTTACACTTCTGAACTAAAATTATAATTTAATGGACTAAAATGACACTTTAATGGACTAAAGTTACACTTCAAGACTAAAGTTACACTTATAAATCACTCAATTTACAAGTAATTGTGCTAAAATTTGAAAAAAAAAAAAAATCTCAAAATTTGATGTAAACTTGATTCAAAATTTCAAATTTGTCGTAAAACGCAAAATTTGTCGTAAACTTGCTTCAAAATTTGAAATTTCCGTCAAAACCGCTTTCTTTTTGTTAAAATTACACCTTTTTTTGTTATACTTACACTTTTAAAACAGTAAAAGTGTCATAAAATTTGTATAAAATCTCTAAAAAAAAATTGTAAAAACTTGAAACTATAAGAAGACAAAAGATAGTGTTCATTGTGTAGAATAATCAATTAGTGAATGTATAATTAAAGCTAGAGAGAGAAAATAGAATTAATTAGTGTATAGGAAATTAATTAGTGCTAAGTGTGTTTCTTGCTTTCAATCTCAACCATCAATATTGGAAGATCCAAACGATGTAGTGAGGACTTAGGGACTCAAAATATATGAGGGACTCATTTGAACTTTACTATATATATATATATATATATATATATATATATATATATATATATATATATATATATATATATATATATATATATATATACATCATATATATATATAGAGAGAGAGAGGGGGGGGGTTCAAATGAGTTCACCTAAAATGGTGAGTCTACTAAGTCCTCATCTTAGCCATTGATCTTCTAAGATTTATGGTTGAGATTTTAAAATTTTAAGATGGAAACTTTAGTGTTTTATAAATGAAACTTTAATTTATGAGTGTAACTTTAATTCTTTATAATTATAACTTTAATATTTAAGGTAGTTTTATAAATAAAAATTTAGATTTATGTTATAAAATTTTATTTTAAATATATAAAATTGATTTTTGAATGTAACTTTAGTGTTTTACGAGTGAAACTTTAATACTAAAAATTGAAACTTTAACTTTTTTAGCCAATTTTTAATATAAAAAATTGAATTTATTTAATTTTACTGATTTATAAATATAACTTTAATGTTTTACGATTGAAACTTTAATGCTAAAAATTATAACTTTAATCTTTTTAAACATTTTCTTATATAAAAATTTTAATTTATTGAATTTTACTCTAATTTAACAAATGTAACTTTAATGTTTTACGATTGTAACTTTACTCATAATTTTTGAAACGTTATTTTTTTTAGGATTATACCTTTATACTAATTTTAATTTATGTAACTTGCGTCTTGGACAAGTATAATTAGTCAATATCAGAACGTAACTTTAGTTCATGTCAGTGAAACTTTAGTCCATATCAGTGAAACTTTAGTCCATGTCATGTGAAATATTAGTCTATTATACGTGAAATAAATTTTAATTTTAGTCAATATCAGTGAAACTTTAGTCAATATCTTTGAAACTTTAATCCATATCACCCATCATTACCACCAAAATGACCCCGCTGCCACCTCCACAACAACCAAACCAACCAACAACCACCCCCAACCACCACCATCCCATGATAGATTTGAAAAAAAATGAAAAGAAAAAGGATAATGGAGGCAACAACCCTCACCAACCGCCACCAACACCAACGGCGACCACCCACCTGACCTACCACCATAGCGTCCCCCTGTAACCACCACCGAGAACCACCACGCACCACCAATTTGGAAAAAAAAAAAGGAAAGCAGCAGCCCCTCGACATCACCACTAAAACCACCACTAGCACCCAACCCACCAACAAAAAAACAAATCTGAAAAAAAAAAAAGTATTAAATTCAGAAACCACAACCACCATTCCAAAAAGTGTTAAATCTAGGAAAAAAACAAATAAACAACCAACCAAAATAAAAAAATTTATCAGATCTGAAAAGAAAAACAAGAAAAAGGAAGACGAAGGTGCAGCTCTTGGTGCGTGGTGGCAGTGATGTGGGTGCGTGGTGGCAGCAGGTCGGCGTGGTGGCAGATCTGAGATATGGTGTGGTCGTCGTTGGTTGTGGTGGTGTCGGGGTTTTGCGTCGGCGTGATGGTTGTAGGTGGCGTGGGCAGCAGGCGAGTTGATGGTGGTGGCGGCGTGGGCGGCTGCAAGAGGGAGGCATGTCGTTTTATTGTCAGGGGTGTTGTTGTCGGGTCTGTCGTGGGTGTGAGGGAGGCGGAAAAGGAGAGGAGGAAGGCGGCGGTGGTTGTCGGTTAGAGAGAGATGAGAGGTAGAGAGAGAAGTGAGTTTGGTGAGGGAGTGAAATGAGAAAATGTGAGGTGAGATTAGGGTTTGTATTCTTTTATATGTCAGCATTTTATTTGACTTTAATCTTAGCCATTCATTTTTAGATCCAATGGCCTATATTAGGACTCATGGGACTCGCCTATTCTAAGGGACTCACTTGATTATATATATATATATATATATATATATATATATATATATATATATATATAGAGAGAGAGAGAGAGAGAGAAGGGTTCTTCTAAGGCCACTACATCTAATAAGTCCCTAAGTCTTTATAAGGACCTTAGGATGGAAGGGATGGAGGGATGAGATTACATCTCAATGGAGGGCTACAAATCTCCCTCCCTAATCTCCTTCCCTAATTGTGTATAACTCTACCTAATTGTGTACAACTCTTCCACCATTCTAATCTCCCAACTCACTTTCTCATTCACTCATCCTCTCTCATTTCTCACATTCACTCTTTCTCTCTCATTTTCTCCCACCCTCTCTAAACAAAAAAAAAAAACCAAGTTCATAAAAAAAAAACCCAAACTAAAACAAAACCAAAAAAAACCACTCCACCTCCACCTCCACCTCCACCTCCATCACCCTCACCACCCGACCTCCTTTCTCCCCGGCCCACCACCACCCGACCTCCCTCCCTTCTTCCCGGCCCACCACCACCCGACCTCCCTCCCTTCTTCCCAGCCCCCCCATCCGACCTCCCTTCTTCCCACCCCCCTCCCCCTCCCTTCTCCCTTCTCGCCAACAACCAAAGAACAACAACACCACCACCGACATCAACAACCAAAGAACAACAACACCCCCACCAACAATCCTCCTTACCGCCGACATCACCCGACGCCACCACTACCCCTGCACAACCCGACAACACACCACCACACGCATCTCCCTCCCTACCACACGCACGCATCACGAGTCCTGCCACCACCTCTTCGGATCCGCCACCACCGACCCTTTACTCCGCCGTCCTTCCTCCTCCGCCGTCCCGCCGTCCTTCCTTCCTCCCCTTTTCCTCTTCCTTTCTCTTTTTTTTTCAGTCATTGTTTTCTTGATTTTCGATTTTGTTTATATTTTGTTGGTTTGTTTTTTTCGGTTTCTCAGATCTCTTCCATTTTGTTGTTGTTTTTTTGGTTTTTTTTTTTTTTTTTTTTTTTGGTGTTTATTGTCAGTGATCTGTTTTTGTATGGGTTTTTGTTGGTTTGTTTATTGTACATTTTTTAAATTTTTCAGATTTACTATATTTGGTTCTTTGGTTTTTGTTATTTTGTTTTTTTTGTTGGTTATTAATATTTTGTTGGTTATTGATGGTTGTTATTTAATTTTTTTTTCAGATTTAATATTTGTTATTGTTATTTGATTTTTTGGTCTAAAGTTATACATCTTGTCTATTAAAGTTATACACTGCGTGCATTAGAGTTATACACACGATATTTAAATTTGGTTTTGTTATTTGGTTTTTTTTTAGATTTTATATTTGGTTTTTTGTGATTGTTATTTGGTTTTTTGTTTTGTTATTGTTATTATTGTTATTTGGTTTTTATTATTGTTATTCAAGTTTTTTTATTTGTTTGATTTTATGATTTGTGTTATGTTTTGATTTTATTTTTTTTATTGTTTGATTTTTTTACTATTTACGACTAAAGTTATACAATTTTGGACTAAAGTTATACAATTTTGGACTGAAGTTGTACTCTTATGGAATAAAGTTATACAATTTTGGACTAAAATTACACAAATTTGGACTGAAGTTATACAAATAAGGACTAAAGTTATACAAATAAGGACTAGAGTTATACAATTTTGGACTAAAGTTATACAAATTTGGACTACAATTATACAAAAAATGATTGAAGTTATACAAATGAGGACAAAAGTTATTCAAATAAGGACTAAAGTTATACAAAAATGGACTAAAGTTATACAAAAAAGGACTGAAGTTATACAAAAATAGACCAAAGTTATACAAAAAAAGACTAAAGTTATACAAAAATTGGACTAAAGTCATACAACAATGGACTAAAGTTATACAAAAATGAACCAAAGTTATACAAAAATGAACCAAAGTTATACAAAAAATTGGACTAAATTTATACAAAAATGAACCAAAGTTATACAAAAATGAACCAAAGTTATACAAAAATAGACCAGAGTTATACAAAAATGCACCAAAGTTATACAAAAAATGGACTAAAGTTATACAAAAAATTGGACTAAAGTTATACAAAAATTGGACTAAAGTTATACAAAAATGAACCAAAGTTATACAAAAATGAACCAAAGTTATACAAAAATTGACTAAATTTAGTCCATTTTTGTATAACTTTGGTTCATTTTTGTATAACTTTGGTTCATTTTTGTATAACTTTGGTTCATTTTTGTATAACTTTAGTCCAATTTTTGTATAACTTTATTCCATATTTGTACAACTTTAGCCCATTTTTGTATAACTTTGGTTCATTTTTGTATAACTTTGGTTCATTTTTGTATAACTCTGGTCGATTTTTGTATAACTTTGGTTCATTTTTGTATAACTTTGGTTCATTCTTGTATAACTTTAGTCCAATTTTTTGTATAACTTTAGTCCATTTTTGTATAACTTTGGTTCATTTTTGTATAACTTTGGTTCATTTTTGTATAACTTTAGTCTTTTTTTGTATAACTTTGGTCTATTTTTGTATAACTTCAGTCTTTTTTTGTATAACTTTAGTCCATATTTGTATAACTTTAGTCCATTTTTGTATAACTTTGGTCCATTCTTGTATAACTTTGGTTCAATTTTGTATAACTTTGGTTCATTTTTGTATAACTCTGGTTCATTTTTGTATAACTTTAGTCCAATTTTTTGTATAACTTTAGTCCATTTTTTGTATAACTTTGGTGCATTTTTGTATAACTTTGGTCATAAAATGTATAACTTTAGTCGTAAATAGTAAAAAAATCAAAAAAATAAATATGAAAAAAAAAATAATAACAAAAACCAAAAAAACTCATAATAACAAAAACAAAAAACCAAATAACAATAATAAAACCAAAAAACCAACAACCCAACAACCCAACCAAACCCGAAATCTAAAATAAACCAAATAACAAGATTTAAAACCCGAAATCTTAAACAAAAGTATAACAAGAAGAGATTTGAGAAAATGAATAAAAAAGGAGAAGTAACAAAATAAAAGAAAATAAAAGACAACAACAAAAAATGAATGGAAAAAACAACTCAAAACATGAAAATAAAGACCAAAAAAAAAAAAAAAAAAAAAAAAAAACGCAAAAAAAAAAAAAAAAAAAAAAAAAAGTTGACGGCGGTGCGGTGGCGGCGGTGTGGTGGCGGCGGTGGTGGGCGGTGAGTTGGTGTCGGGTGGGATAGTGGTGGGTGGTGGTGAATGAGGAAGAGAAGAATGAATGATTTATTTGGGTTTTTTTATTTAATTGGATTTTTTGGGTTTTTTGATTTAATTGGATTTTTTGGGTTTTATTTATTTATTTGGGTTTTGGGTTTTTTATTTATTTGGATTTTTTGGGTTTTTTTTTTTGGGGGTTTTAGAGAGAAGATGAGTTGTGTGATATATGAGAGAAGTGGATGAGAGGAAAAGAAGTTATAGTGAATTAGTGATTAATTAGAAGGATTAGTGAAGGAGGAGAGAATGAGTGATATTAGTACATAAACACACTTTTGGAGGTTGATCTTGGCCATCCATCTCCCTCCATCCAATGGCTCACAATAGGACTTATGGACTTATTATATCTAAGGACCTTAGTTGATCCTTTCTCTCTCTCTCTCTCTATATATATATATATATATATATATATATATATATATATATATATATATATATATATATATATATATATATATATATATATATATATATATATATAAAAGAAATACTCTTCGTTGTATTATATACCCTTGAATCTAGACATGTCAAACGGGTCGAGTCATAATAAGGGTTGGGTAGACTACGACTCGGGTTAGGGTCAAAATACGGGTCAAAAATAGTTTCTAACGCCTTTTTTCTACCATTTTTTAAATCAAAAAAATACTTTTATAGAAAATCAAACATATTCAATATGAATATTTTAAGCATATTAAATGGTTACATTAATTATATATTCACAATTATAAAAATTAAGTTATTTTAATATTAAAGTTATAAAAATTATACTCCCTTCTATTCACTATATTCTTCCCCTTTCCTTTTTGCACAAGAAATAAGCAAGTGAATTTGGACCAAACAAAACACACTACCCCACTAGCAATTGAATTTGAACCACACAAATATATATCTCTCTCTCTCTCTCTCTCTCTCTCTCTCTCTCTCTCTCTCTCTCTCTCTCTCTCTCTCTCTCTCTCTCTCTCTCTCTCTCTCTCTATATATATATATATATATATATAGAGAGAGTAAAGTTCTTCTAAGTCCACCATATACCTTTGAGTCCCTAAGTCTTCACTATAGCCATTGGATCATCCAATATGGATGGTGGAGATTGAAACCAAAAAGCATCATTAACACTAATTTTCCACTCTCTCTCCTACACATTTTAATTAATCACTAACAACATAATTAAAAACTAATTCACTATATATATTTTCCACTCACTCACTTCTCTCTCATCTCACACATTTCACTACTTTTCTCTCTCAAAACCCAAAAAAATAAAAACCCAAGAAAAAAAACCCAAAAACCAAACAAATAAAAAACCAAACAAATAAAAAAAATCATTTAATCATCTTTTCCTCATTCACCATCCACCTACCACCACCCACCGGACACCACCACCGCCACTACCGCCGCCGCCACCACCGTCACTGCCGCCGTCAATTTTTTTTTTTTTTTTTTTTTTTTTTTAAAAAAAATACTTGATGTTTGTGTTTTTTTTTTTTTTTGTTGTTTTTTTTCTTCTTATATCGTCTTGCTATATAATATTATTTCAAATTTGTGAGTTTTTTTTATTTTAATCTTAGATCTACTAAAATAGATCAATTTTCATTGACCCGTTTTTTTTTTTTCATTTCCGTTTTGTTTTTTTTTTCAATTTTGATGTTTTTGTTATTTTTTTTTTTCCGGTTATTGACATTCTTACAAATTATAGTTTGATTTTAGTACTAAATCTATTAGTGATAAAATCTCATTTTTTTACTTTTTTCTTGTTGATATCACTTTGTTAATATCCGTCTTGTTATATATATTTGCCAAATTTCGTATTTAAAATTTTCTTTTGGTATTGTGTGATTTAGGATCTATTAAAATTACTTTATCGGTTAAAATTACATTTTTTTTCCGTTAAAATCACACTTTTTTCCGTTAAAATTACACTTTTTCGGTTAAAATTACACTTTTTACCGTTAAAATTACACTTTTTTCCGTTAAAATTACACTTTCTTACATTAAAATTACACTTTTTTTGGGTTAAAATCACAGTTTTTTTCCTGCTAAAAGTACACTTTTTTCCGTTAAAATTACACTTTTTTCTGTTAAAATTACACTTTTTTCCTTTAAAATTACACTTGTCTTCATTAAAGTTACATTTATCTCTATTATTAAAGTTACACTTATCTCTACTAAGGTTACCTTCTCAATGACTAAAATTACGCTTTTGGACTAAAGGTAGAACAATTTGGACTGAAGTTACACAAATTTGGACTAAAATTACACAATTTGGACTAAAATTACACAATTTGGACTAAAGATACACAAATTTGGACTATAGTTATACAATTTGGATTAAAATTACACTTTTATGGACTAAAATTACACATCCGTGGACTAAAATTACACTTGTGTAGACTAAAGTTATACATTTGTGAATTAAAGTTACACATTTGTAGACTAAAATTACACTTTTTTGGACTAAAATTACACTTTTGTGGACTAAAATTACACTCATAAAATGATAAAAGATACACACACTATCAATTTACTAAGTTACACTTTAGTGGACAATGATTGAAATTGCACAATTTCAATGACTCAAAATAAAGGAATTGTGTAACTTTAGTCCAAATTGTGTAATTTTACTCTAAATTTAGTCATAAATAGTGTATTTTTAGTTCAAATTTAGTC
Organism: Silene latifolia; assembly: GCF_048544455.1. Lineage (NCBI taxonomy): Eukaryota > Viridiplantae > Streptophyta > Magnoliopsida > Caryophyllales > Caryophyllaceae > Silene > Silene latifolia. The sequence goes on from NC_133536.1 coordinate 58,702,729, forward strand.
GTAAATAGTGTATTTTCAGTCCAAATTTTGTATTTATAGTTCAAATTTAGTCGTAAATAGTCTTTTTAGTCCAAATTTTGTATTTTTAGTTCAAATTTAGTCGTAAATAGTGTCTTTTTAGTCCAAATTTTGTATTTTTAGTCCAAAATTGTATAATTTCAGTCCAAATTTAGTTGTAAATATTGTATTAAATTTAGTCGTAAATAACTCCATTAGTTAGTCCAAATAGTCCAAATAGTCCAAATTAGTTAGTCCATATTGTCCAAATTAGTTAGTCCAAATTGTCCAAATAGTCCAAATTAGTCTGTCTAACTTTAGTCCAAGAGTGTAACTTTAGTCATTAATAGAGATAGGTGTAATTTTAACAGGAAAAAGTGTAATTTTAAACGAAAAAAATGTAATTTTAAAGTAAAAAAGTGTAATTTTAAAGGAAAACAAATGCAATTCTAACAAGAAAAAATGTAATTTTAACAGGAAAATGTGTAATTTTAACAGGAAAAGGTGTAATTTTAAAGGAAAAAAGTGTAATTTTAACAGACAAAAGTATAATTTAGCTAACAAAAGTGTAATTGTAACAGACAAAAGTATAATTTTAACAAACAAAAGTGTAATTTTAAGCAAAAAAAAAAGAGTAATTTTAGCTAACAAAAGTGTAATTGTAACAGATAAAAGTGTAATTTTAACAGACAAAAGTGTAATTTTAAGCTACAAAAGTGTAATTTTAGCAAACAAAAGTGTAATTGTAAGCAACAAAAGTGCAATTTTAGCTAACAAAAGTGTAATTTTAACAAACAAAAGTTTAATTTTAACAGAAAAAAAATGTAACTTTAATAGGAAATAATGTAACTTCAATAGAAATTAGTAGAGAATTTCCTGAAGGTAGAGCAGTCACTGGTAATCGACGGGCTGTAACAAATGAAAACGTGTCGTATAACCTTTCATCGGATATCAATAAGCCCCCTGCTACTGTTTCTTCTAGCTACAACCGCAATGGGAGAGATGTCAATACAGCTGCTTCTGGATTAGATAGGAACAAAGTTGAGATAAAAAGTACCTACAATTCAAAACCATATGCATCGTATTTCGAAAAACAAGATCTATAATTTTTTCTTCTTCTATTTGACCTCTAGTTGCTAGCTGAGTCTTTGCTATTGCCTACGGAAATATATTTCAATTTTTTTGGTTTTTATTGTCTTCAATTGCTATAGCTAGTACAACCTATAAGATGGTTGATGCGGCTTAAGGTTTGATGTTTTTTTTCGTATTCAACAATTTGATGAAATGATAAATTTGATTATGAGCCTTTTCAGTGTTCTGTAAAAGTGATAATTTTCAATTCAGTTGCTGTAAACATAGCATTGCAGAATGAAGGTACTCTGTCCATAAGCCGCATCAACCATCGTATTTCGAAAAACAAGATCTATAATTTTGGCACAAAATAAAACCAACAATACTAGACCTAAAATAATAAAACTAACATTAAAAATAAAAAATATCAGAATAAAACAAACAGTACTAGATCTAAAATAAAAAAATCGAAATAAAAAAAAATCGAAATAAGAAGTAGAATACCACAACGCACGTCACCTCAGGCACCGTTCAACAGCAACCGGATCCACCACCACCACCCAACAAAAACACGACCAAATCAAAAAAAAAAAAAGTGTATTGCAAATCTGAAATTTTTAAAAAATGAAATGAAATAACCTGAGATTTAAAACTCAATATTTAAAATGAAATACTCGAGATCTAAAACGAATAAAAATACTCGAGATTTAAAACGCAAGAACAATTACGAAGTATAAAACTAAAAAAAAAAAAAGCACAAATAATACTTCAGATCTGCTAAAAAGTTCAATGAGCACCATTGTCGCTGAAATAATAAAAGAAGCAGACCCAAAATGATGTCCACGATAACGGTGGTGGCAGAACGGCTGCGGCGAGAAGGAGTGCGGAGGAGGTGGAGGGCGTGGGGTGGAGGCGCGACGGAGAAAAACAGAGGAGGAAGAGTGGTTGGTGGAGGGTTGGTGAACCGTTGAGGTGGTCGGGTTAGGAAGAGTTGTTGGCAGGTGGTCGGGTTGGTGAACCGGTGAGGATGAGTGTTTTTTTTCTTTTTTTGGTTTATTTTTTGTTGGGAATTATAGAGAGAATTGGTATAGAGAGAGATGAGTGGTTTGTGATAATGGTTTAATGAGTGAAATGAGAGAAAGGGGAGTGTTTAATTAGATGGGTTAGTTATTAATTAGGTAAAGTATGAGAGAGGATGTAATTAAACACAATTTTGGTCTTTCAATCTCAGCCCCTTATTTTCCTCATCCAATGGCTCTAAAGAGAACTTATGGACTCACATGTAAGACATGGACTTACTTGATCCTAATACTATATATATATATATATATATATATATATATATATATATATATATATATATATATATATATATATATATATATATATATATATATATATATATATATATACATACATATACATATATATATATATATAAAAGAGAGTTTTTTCGAGCGATCTGAGAGCGTCCACATCATCAAAAATAGATTTAGGAAAGTATAATTTTTGATGTAAAAAATAAAGTCGAGAATCTTTTAATTATTATAATATGTATATTTCCTAAATTATATTCAAGTGATATTTCCAATTTTTATATCAAACTTTTACATTTCATTTGTCAAAAAAATATCGTTAAAAAAATTATGAAAATAATATAGTTAGCTTTGTGGTAAAAAAAATGCTATCATTAGAGTATAAATTTCATATTATTTGGACATATTAAAGAAGGTATAGTTCTTAATATATAAAATTGTGTACTTTTTAGTATGTTTTGTCCCACATTGGAAAATAAGTAGGTGTGGTGAATATACTACGTCTAAATAACATAAAAAAATAGTAGAATTGTCCCACATCGAAAGATTAGTATAAGGTGGGTGATTCTATAATTATAAATAGGAGGCATACTTGGAACTTAGGCATCAACCCAAAACCTTCTGAGTCTCTTAAGTATTGTCTTGGAGAGCTCTTAAAAGTTTATATCATTATATTTTCTACCTATAGATTTTATATGTCTCACATTGAAAAATAATGTAGGTGTGGTAAATATACTACGTTTAAATAATATAATTAGAATTGTGTTAAAAAAATTCTATCATTAGAGTATAGGTTCATATCATTTGCACATATTTTAATTATGATAAAAAAAATAAAAATAAACGTATGAATATTAATAGATAATATAGTATTTGCTTATTATTAAATCGGGTTGGATGTCGAATTAGGTTCAAAAAATATGGTGTACTTTTAAATATGTTATTTGTCTCACATTGAAAAATAATGTAGATGTGATAAATATACACTACGTATAAATAGTTGAATTGTCCCACATCATAAGATTATCATAAGGTGGGGTGATCCCATAATTATAAATAGGATTTATCCTTGGAACTTAGGTATCACCCCAAATATATTGAATCTCTCAAAGTATATTTAGTATATAAGAGACTTTAAACATAATCTTGAATTAAATGTTAAATTTTAAAGTTGTAACATTTTTCTAGGTGTGAGAAAGATCGATAAAATGGTCAATATTATAACATATTTTAATTATGAAAAAAAATAAAAAACAAACGTATGAATATTAATAGATAATATAGTATTTGCTTATTATTAAATCGAGTTGGATGTCGAATTAGGTTCAAAAAATATGGTGTGCTTTTAAATATGTTATTCGTCTCACATTGAAAAATAATGTAGATGTGATAAATATACACTACGTATAAATAATTGAATTGTCCCACATCATAAGATTATCATAAGGTGGGGTGATCCCATAATTATAAATAGGATTTATCCTTGGAACTTAGGTATCACCCCAAATATATTGAATCTCTCAAAGTATATTTAGTATATAAGAGACTTTAAACATAATCTTGAATTAAATGTTAAATTTTAAAGTTGTAACATTTTTTTAGGTGTGAGAAAGATCGATAAAATGGTCAATATTATAACATATTTTAATTATGAAAAAATAAATAAAAAACAAACGTATGAATATTAATAGATAATATAGTATTTGCTTATTATTAAATCGGGTTGGATGTCGAATTAGGTTCAAAAAATATGGTGTACTTTTAAATATGTTATTCGTCTCACATTGAAAAATAATGTAGATGTGATAAATATACACTACGTATAAATAGTTGAATTGTCCCATATCATAAGATTATCATAAGGTGGGGTGATCCCATGATTATAAATAGCATTTATCCTTGGAACTTAGGTATCACCCCAAATATATTGAATCTCTCAAAGTATACTTATTATATAAGAGACTTTAAACATAATCTTGATTTAAATGTTAAATTTTTAAAGTTGTAACATTTTTTTAGGTGTGAGAAAGATCGATAAAATGGTTAATATTATAACGGAAATTTTTCATGGTATCATCAAATTTTGTTAGATTACACATCGTACCCCTAATTTTAAGTTTATACATATAATACCCTTGTGTTTACGTTTTTCATAACGCCGTTATCCTATGAGTAACTAGAGGAGTAATTGAGCATGCCATGCTATTTGTGTTTTGTTATTTAGGTATTAAATGTTAGTTTATTAAATAAAATATGGATTTAAGAATTAGATTATGAAGTGCTTGTGTAATAGATAACAAAAGAAAAAGGAGTCAAAAGTCATAGGAGTAATGACGTTATGATAGAAGTTGTCAAATGGTATTCAGGGAAAGAAAAAAGGTGAACACAGGGGTACCATTTGTAGAAACTTAAAATTAGGGGTACCATGTGTAATCTATCAAAATTCAAGGTTACTATGAGAAATTTCCAATATTATAATGATATAGTTAATTAAATTTTCATTTAAAAGAGAGAGATATCCGTACCAATAAAACAATGAAGGGGGTATTATTTTTTAATTGTTATTTTATTGCCACGCCATCAAACTTAGCGTCCATTTAACAGCCTTTACATTAGGGGGTACCATGGGCAAAAATATGGAATCTCAAGGATAACATAGGCAGATTCTTAAAAGTAGGGGTAACATGGAAAATCTAACAAAATTAAGAGGTACGACGGGAAATTTCCGTATCTCAACTATGATAAAAAAAATGAAGAAAAACAACGACAAATATTAATGGATAGTACTTGATCATATTATTAAATTTAAATATAAATATTCGATATAATGAGTAGCAATTGTCCGTATTCGGTATTCGGGATCTGGTTGAATGTCGAACTAAGTGCAAAAAAGATGCTGGTGTAATTCTGAGTTTGTTATTTGTCCCACATTGAAAAACAATGCAGGTTTGATGATATACTACGGATAAATAGTAGAATTGTCCCACATCAGAAAAATAATCCAAGTTTGGTGAATATATTACTTATAAATAGTAGAATTGTCTCACATCGAAAGATTAGTATAAGGTGGGTTGATTATATGATTATAAATAAGAGTTAACCCACGTATATATTAATCTTGGATTTTTTTTAAAAGAGATATTTTAATAATATGTAAACAAATCATTAGACATAGAATGTAAACATTAAACCCTTATAACGTTTTTTTTTTTGCATTATAAATAAGTTAATTACCCCGTTGCAACGCACGGGCATTCAAACTAGTCAACCCAATAAAGAAAATAGGGAAGAAAACCTGAATAATCCGAATAAGGAAATAGGGAAAAATATAGTGATTAGGAGGGAGTATAATATTGGTGTTTTAATTAGTTTTTGTAATTTATAGTACAAAAATTAATTATTTTTAATTATTATTTAAAATGTAATATATTTTAATATTTTAATAAAATTCTTGATTTATCTTTGACCCAACGGGTCTGGTTCGACCCTAAACTAACGGATCATTTCGGGTTCGGGTCTAGATTTTTCCCTTCTTGATCCGGGAAAAAATGGGCCAGGAGTCGGGTTTGAATTTGACGGGTCTACTTGAATCACTTGATTAGTGATGATTGTTATCATTAAATCAAATAAAGATTTACTACAACAGAGATCACGGAATAGGGAATACTCTCATACATGGCATCCCTGAAGTTCAATCTTTCCCATTTAATTTTCAAACCCTTAATTATATGCCCTTGATTACTGGTGATAATAATTATCATCAAATAAAATAAAATAAAATTTATTTTAAACTCATAACCTATCATAAATTAATATGGCATAAGGATTGTATAAAACCCACTCTAATTTGTAGTATTTAACTAGTTTAGATCCCGTGCAATATATGCACGGTATTTATAAAATTTTACTTTTTTATGTACTCTGTACTATTTATGTATTTTAAATTGATAATTCACTTATTTTTTATGTTTCTCATCACTTTATTTTAATTTGAGCAATAAAATTTAAAATTGTAAAAAGTCATGAAATGAATATTTTAAAGAAAGTTTTCTTTTTACCAAGAAATTAATGATGTTAATTTTAAAATATTTTTACTATTAACATTTTTTGTGCAACTTCTTATCATTAAAAGTCAATGAATTTTTATGTACAATTATTTTAAAAAAAGTATACAGTTTTTTTTATCATATAATAATGGAGATAAATTAATGTATAGTGTGAAATAATATAGAATGTTTTAAATATTAAATTTATTAAAAGATTGTGTCATTAAAAGATTGTGAGATAATATATGCTAGAAATACTACACTTTATTTTAGGAAATATTATTTAGGAGGGAAAAATAATGGTTTCGCCTATTTATTTAGTAAATAGAGGATGTTTATAAAAGATTGATTGGGGCAAATATGGCATTCACTTTATTACCAATATATATTAACTTTATTCTAATGATCTATCTATAAAACAGCCCGTGAAGTTCGCCGATTTTAAACTAGTTTAATTTTATTTCATGATATAAGATACTCCCTCTATTTCTTTACATATGACGTTTTGCATTTACGAGGTAAGCCTTTGACTTTAATATTTACAAAAATATATTTGTTCAAAAAATATAAAAATGGTACCATTAAATTCCTTACGAAAAACTCTTTCATATGAGTATACATATCATAATATTTAGTCTTATATTTTAAGAGATATTGAAAAAAGAAGGGAGTGCCTTGAAATGTGAGAAAGTCATATATAACAAAACAGAGGGAGTACATATAAATCATTACCTTTTTTAGTGATTTAATATTTCAAACTTTTTACCGTGTAAGTCACATCTCAAATACTCGATACCAATTTTCATAAAGCTTACAATGTGATTTTTAATTTTTAACAATTGATTATTTAAAAATTTCAAAAAACAGCCCGTGCAATTTTATACGGAAATAAAACTAGTTTTACTAAATCAAAACAAATATGTAAAATGGGGGGGGGGGGGGGGGGGGGGGATGAATAAGGGAGTAATATGTAAGGTGTGTTTTACATGTTTGGTATGAGAGTAATTATTCACCTTCCGAATCTATTACCCTCATGAAGGGGTAATACGTTACCCACACCCCCCCCCCTCCCCGGGTAATGATTAAGGGAGTAAAACATCTTCTCAGTAATTATTACTCTTATGCCAAACCTATATTCAAGGAACTCATTACCTGAGTAATTAACTTACCCAGTAATTATCACCCAATTAAAATTTACTCCCTAATTATTTCATGCATTCCAGACAAGTCCTAATAATACTTTCCGGTGCACAAGTCCAAAAACCGGGGAAGTGGCAAATAAGCCCCAAACGTTTGCCACTACGTGCAAATTAGCCCCATAACATTTTACACGTGCAAATTAACCCCCATTAATTATACCCGATGTGCAATTCAGCTCAATTAGAGATATCCGAGTAAATTTCTCGTCGGAAAGTATTGATGTGGCACCGGAAAGATGACCAGGATAGACTAAATTGAAACAAAAAAAACAAGAATTAACACTACCAAATAATCCATCACTCTTATTACCTCGTTACTTCCTCCCTCTCATCTCTCCCACTCACATATATTAAACGAAGTTTTGCAACAACGGCGATGGGTTGATTTGTTTACTGTAATTATTCCTATATATCATCCACCATTTTTGTAATTAAACCATCGTCATTGTTGCGAAACTTCGTTTAATTTTCGAGCTCAATTCGTGTAAAAATGGCGGGATATAAGTGTACTGTGTATAAATTCAATTTTTCCCAAATTTCATTTTTTTTTCAGTTTTTGTGATACTTTGTTAATTGAAGCAACGTAGAACATAGAAGTGTTTGGAATCGTTTTTGTGTTGATTCCATTAAGCTCAAAGGCAGCCAATATATAGGTACAAAGCAAAGCTAATAGTTAGGATAATCTCCCTAAAACAAGGAAATAAGATAATTGAATAATTCTTTCCTAACTAAATAGCAAGATAATAAGGCTAGAATATCTCGCCTAACACCCCCCCCCCCCCCTCTCTCTCTCTCAAACTGGAGCATGTAGGTCGAGAATGCCCAGTTTGCGGAGAAGGTGATGAAATTGGCGGGCACCCAACGGCTTGGTAAACATGTCAGCTATTTGATCATTCGTCGAGACATGAGATGGAGCAACAAGACCTTCGGTAATAGCGTCCCTAAAAAAGTGACAGTCAATCTCAATATGTTTTGAGCGCTCGTGAAAGACCGGGTTTTGAGCAAGATGAATGGCAGATTTACTGTCACAAAACAAATGCATAGGAGTAGCTATCTCGACATCCAAGCTTGATAGAAGTCCCTTGAGCCACTTGAGCTCACAAACGACTGCTGCCATTGACCTATGTTCGGCCTCAGCCGAAGATAACGAAATGGTATGTTGCTTCTTCGTCTTCCAAGACACGGGCGAGTCTCCTAAGAAAACAAACCACCCGGATACAGAACGCCGAGTAAGGGGACATTTGCCAAAATCCGAATCGCACCAACCTGGTACCGTAAGTGAACAATCGGAGCGTAATAAAATACCTTGGCCTGGGCTTCCTTTTAAATACCGAACAACACGCATACTGGCCTCCATGTGAGCTTCACGCGGATTTTTAAGAAACTGAGAGAGCATATGTACAAAAGACACATTCAGGCGTGTGACAGCTAAGTAAACAAGGCGACCTACTAATCGACGATATCGTTCCAGATCAGACAGGAATGGGCTTTCACTAGTAGCAAGCTGATGATCAATCTCCATGGGTGTAGAACTCGGTTTTGCACCCAGGAGGCCAACCTCACTAATAATGTCTAGTGTATATTTTCATTGACTAAGACAAATTCCGTTGACACTCCGAGCAACTTCAATACCAAGAAAATATTTTAAATAACCCAAATCTTTCATCTTGAAGCAACGATTCAAATAAGCCTTAAAGTCACGAATTGTCGAACTATCATTACCCGCAATAATAAGATCATCGACATAAATTAAAACATGTAAACGCACCTTGTTATTGGAATAAGTAAAAAGAGAGTAGTCGAAATAGGACTGGCGAAATCCATATATGCGTAATGCTCCAGCTAATTTAGCAAACCAACACCTCGGTGCTTGACGAAGGCCATATAGGGATTTTTTAAGGCGACATACCTTACCCTCATGACCAGTACGGAAACCCGGAGGAAGCTTCACATAAACTTCTTCATTCAAATCCCCGTGCAAGAATGCATTGTGTACATCCATTTGATGTAATTCCCAATTTTTGACAGAAGCAACAGCGAGAAAAGTCCATATGGTGACCATTTTAACTACAGGAGCAAATATCTCCCCATAGTCAAGTCCTTCGACCTGGTGATTACCAAATATAACAAGACGAGCTTTCTACCGTTCAACGGAGCCATCAGATTTATACTTAATTTTGTAAACCCATCGACATCCAAGTGCCTTCTTATCAGGAGGCAAATCAGCAAGTTCCCAAGTCCCATTCATTTCAAGCGCATCAATTTCTTCTTGCATTGCTCGACACCACCCGTCATCGCGAACCGCAATTTTAAAGGACGGAGGCTCAACCCTGGCTGTAATAGCTGCGAGAAACAGGCGATGTCTACTAGAAATTTTATTACAATTTACATAATTAGCTAAGGTATAAGGTGTACCTTGGGGCGATGACGGAGAATCCGGTGAATTCGGAGGAGATGGATTGTTTGTAGTATCTAGAATATAGCCACTTAGCCTTGAATTAGGAAATTTCAGCCTGTGACCACGACCAAGATCAGCAGGAGCATCGATAGTCGTAGTAGCAGTAGCACTGTTATTAGTCTCGGTAGCAACAGTGGCAGGGGTACTGTCAGTATCCGCGGCAGTAGCAGTGGCAGGACTACTTTCGGCAGTGTTATTAGGTGGCGGTTCGGTAGCAACAGTGGCAGGAATGCCCTCGGTAGTAGTCACTGTTTCAGCCTCGGATGTGGACTCAGAGGTGTCATCAGAGGGAAGCATAGTTGGGTCAACAGTGGCAGCAGAGGTATTTGTCTCAGCGAATGGAAAAGAATTTTCATGGAAAACCACATCACGAGAAATAAATATCTTCTTTGTTTCAAGATCGAATACACGCCATGCCTTTGTATTATGGGGGTAACCCAAAAATAAACATTTACGACTCCGTGGTTCCAATTTATCCCCTCGTGTTTTTTGATTGTGAATAAAACAAAGACAACCAAAGACCAGTAAATTCGCATAAGACGGCGAAGCACCAAACAAAATTTCATAGGGGGTTTTATGATGCAAAATAGTGGAAGGGATGCGATTAATTAAATGGGCAGCAGTGAGAACACACTCACCCCAAAAATGCTTAGGTAAACGACCCTGAAAAAGCAAAGCACGTGCCACATTAAGTATGTGACGGTGTTTCCGCTCAACACGCCCATTCTGTTTGGGCGTGCCCACACACGAAGTTTGAAATTGAATCCCATGCTGCAAAAAATAATCGGCCATATGATTGAATTCATTCCCATTATCGCTACGGACAACCTTCACCTGTTTAGAGACCTGAGTCCGAACCATCGATAAAAAAATGCATAAATAAGCTTGTAACCTCAGTTTTAGCGAGCATTAAATACACCCAAATAGAGCGAGAACAATCGTCCACAATAGTCAAAAAATATTTTGATACTGTCGTTTTGTACCAAAAATAAACCTAATTAAAACTAACAAAGAAGCTAGTGATAAGCAGGGTCGATCTCCACAGGGAGGCAAGATATCTGTTAAAGGTCCGTCTATTAGGGTCATAAAGAAAGCTGACCTATCGACCTTGCAAGACCAACAAAATCGGACTCTCACGTGGTCACTCTTCTCTCATGAAGCAAAGGGTGAATTATATATGTATAAGAGAGAAAGAGAAACAGACACTCACCTAAACTGCGACCTACATAACATGCATGCAACAAAAATGATAGACGATTCAAGTACTGTGCATACACTCCAACCAACAATGTCCGCCACAGCCGAGAGCTTACAAATAATATGGGAAAGTGAGGTTCAGGTAAGAAAGGCAAAACAAATTATGGGAATGTGAAGGTAAAGCGTCAAGCTAGCTCCTAAACAAGACCATATAAAACCATTTGATTCTCAACTGACTGAAAATAAAGCACAAGTGCCTTTCATTGGCACAAATCTCACTAACCAAATACACTATCTCCTCAAAAATATATGAATAAGAACAGAGGAGTGAGACGGTCACAAAATTCCCTTTTTTAATACGGTCTCATTTTCAATTCTAACCAACTTTTTCAATTTTTTTTCTTTCTTTTTCACGTGAATTCAACTCTTTTTTTTTTTCATTTTTTTTCATTTTTTTTTCTTTCACGTCTTTTTTTTTTCATTTTTCATCCTTTCTCCTTCCTCATTTTCCACCAACTCCAACAATAAAAACGGGCCAAACTCGCAACATGGATCAACATACCACAATTGACACACTAAACTAGCTTGACTGGGCAGGCTTAGTTTTGGGTGTAGCTAATGGGTCAAAAAGGCTAAATTTGGCTTAAATGGAGCTAAATGGGTGAAAAATATAAGAAAGGGAAATTTTCAAGCACCTCCCTGCATGTGACACCGACTACAAACCCGAATGTATGCAATTGACAAGAAATCGAATGTCATGAATGTGCAAAAATGATAAACATGTTATGCAAGGAGTACTACTCTCAATTCCTATGTAAACCGATCATGAATGTCACCAGTTATATGGCTCTAAATCTCAAAAATTATAGAGTAGGTTGCCAATTTATCAGGTCAAGTCTACACGGTCATCTTAATTTGAACAAAAACTCGTAGATATGCGTAAGACTCAGCTAATAATTGTCGATAGAGTGCAAGGCTCAAGTAAAAATGACAAGTTACAGTGCAATATCATCACGGAAATCAACCTTTCCGACTCAACCTATATGCAAAATGAAACGTGAATATTTTATTAATTTTTTGAAATTTTCTAATTTTTTGGATTTTTATGATTTTTGAAATAAATGAAAATAATGCAAGCCGAAAATAGAAACGTGAATACAAAACAAATGCAAATGCAGACTCAAAGGATGCATTACCCTTCCCAAACCAAAACGGACAACGCCCTCGTTGTCCTCCAGCATACACCAGCAGATATATACGAGGGAACGGGAAAATACAACCAATAAATGTATGAAAAACAATAAATAAAAAGGAGACAAAAAGAAATAAAAGAACAAGAATGTACATACAAAACACGAACTTCCCGAAACCAGCCTGAAAACTGGGGAAGTGAGTAGACCAGTAGCTACTCGTCAGCCTCGTCCGTCACGTCCTCCGCCGTCACCGTGTAGTCCGGGTCTCTCTCCTGCTCCTTCCTCCTCAGCCTGAGTACGTGCCTCCTCCTCAGTTGTGCCCTCCTCCTCGTCACTAGCTGGCTCTGGGTACCCCTCAGCTGGGTACCGATAGAAAGACGGGTATGGCCAACCCTCAGGAACAGGACATCGTCGCATCATGTGATACTCGTATAGAGGGAACAAAGTAAGAGCAATGTCCCGCTCCATACGAGCCTGCCTGCTAAGAAGCTCAAACAACAAACTGTCACGACGTCCTTGGTCAAGGACCGTGGACGCCTCAAAGGGTGAAGGAGGAACAAAATTAGCCGGGTAAACCGGCTGTGTCTGGTCTGGTACAGGAGTAGGAGTAGGAGTAGGGATCGGGGTAGGAATGGTCGTGGAAGCCTGGCCACCCGTAGAAGGTGTGGATCCCTCTCCGGTCACAGGTCTCTTCCGCTTCTTAGAAGCAGACATAGTAGGAGGTAGAGCAAGCGGGAGGTGATACATGGGTAGTGGTGGAGGTAACCTACCACTAACAGTGGGCAGGGGAACGAGACGAGGCAGAGTGGTGTAAGGCAAGGGTACAGACAAGGAACCGCAAATCTTCCATGTATGATGGTCAGAAGTAAGCCAAGTCATAGACAGCATAGCTGCCAGGTCAAGGTACATATCCGTGTCTAGGTACTGTAAGTCACGGGGAAAGGCGGGGAAGATAGAACGGACAAGAAAAGTGGTTATGCCACCGCAAACAATGGTGCCCGTAGTCTTCTGCCCCGCCGTGTGAAAGTATTGAGCAGTCAAGTAAGCAATGTTAAGCACAAAGGGTCTCTCACTGTCAATGTTCAGGTACCCACCAAGAATAGACAGCTCAATGTTGTTCACATTGTTAGGTTCTTTACGGCCAAAGATTGTCCCACCAATGAGACGCAAGAAGTAACGGGCCGGGGGAAGGTGGACATTCGCGAGCTTGCGCTCCTCGTAATTTGTCTGTGCCAAGGTCCTCCACAACTACCGGATGACCTTCCTAGGGGCGACAGTGTCACCCGTAAAAGAAAGACCTAAACTAGTACCAAACTCCTCTAAAGTCCAAGAAATAGTCCGGTTAAACAACCGGAAAGAAACAGAGGCACAGGTCGGGTCAGTGGCGTAGGCGCCAGAAGAGAAGGTAAAGGAGCTGCAAAACTCAAGGGTCAGCTCCTTGAAGGTCAAGGCACTCATGGTGACTAGTCCAGATATCCCCGTACCCCTCAAAATCTCAACAACAGGCTCGTAAATACCTAGCCTATCAAGTCGGGGTGCGGGTCAAGTGAGTCGTCAACTCGGATAGTGACGGGGCCAGCAGCAGGTGTGGCTCGTCCGCGACCCCGGCCTCTAGTACCTGAAGAAGAAGCCTGTCCTCTGACGGAACGAGGTACTAAGGCCGCTCGGTAAGCAGCTGGTGACCACGCAGCAGGGGTGGTCACCGTACCAGACGTAGAAGGTGCGGCTGTACTGGTAGAAGTAGAGGCAAAACTAGCAGCAGAGCTAGCTGAGACGGAGGCAGAAACAGAGCTAGCCGCGACAGAGGTGAAACTAGCAGCGGCAGTACCAGTAACAACAGAAGGTAAAACAGGGGTACTGACAGTCGTAGTGACGGTGGTGACAGCAGGGACCACCGTCTCAATCGAGGACGGACAAACAGTCGAACTAGTCGAAGGCAGTGAACTACTTTCCATACTAATCAAGTAAGCAATGGGGGAAACAATTAATTAAACAATTTAAACACAAAACCCCAATTTCAGTCGGGTTTTTCGAGTGAAACCGCAAACCCTAACCTCTAATTACCTCCTAATATCGAATTTAAGCAATTAATCAACAAAATAGGAAAGGGAAAACTTACTTGATGACGAAACCCACAAGATAAGCAAAAGAATCGACAAAAATTGATGCAAATGACGGATTTTCGAATAAAAAACCCGCGAACCCTGATTACCCAAATTAACCGCGACAAAGACGAAATTTAAGGGGAAATTAGGGGGCAAATGTCGAAATGCTAGCAAGGATGAGTATGTGGGTGTTGGATTTGGCAAAAGGACAAGAATTATGGAGGTTTTGGGGTAAATGTCGCACAAAGGGGAAGACAAATGAAGAAGAAAATAAAAGAATGAAAAATAAGAAGTTTAAGAGTTACTTCCTGCGTGTGATTTTCAATTTCACTCGATCGTGTGATTTGAAATCACTCGAACGAGAAGTCTGGTCTTCATTCTGCTTGATCTAACATAATATTACTCGATCGAGAACTCTTCATTTTTGCCATTTCGATCGAGTATTTGAAAACAATTCGATCGAACCCTTTTCCTGTGCATTCCTCTCGATCGAGTACAATAAGTACTCGATCGAGTTCTTTTCTTCGTGTAACTCATCACAATGCGACATTCTCTCCCCAAACCTACATAAAAATACTCGCAAACATATCCCGACAATACTAAATCGCAAAATAACAGTCTATAGTCAATATTCGCTATGCTAATTAAACTAAAGTCTAGCAGTCCTAAAATTGCGATAAAGAAATTCGACGGAAATTTAAAGTTTTACAATTTGTTACAACGGGGCATTCCCCGCTCAATTCCCAAAATATTTCAGTAGCCCAAAGGAGGGCTTCTGATTGGAGGAGGTCCCTTCAGCGTCTTTGACCGTCCTCTTCGATCTCCACGAGCTTGAATTCGAACCAGTAGAGGGAGAATAGTTAACGTCCACGTATGCACGAACTTTCTTCGTCCCTTTGTCTTTCCCATCAGCTTTGACATTGGCATCTCCATTCTGATTGACTTTAATTGCACTTTTACCGTTGACAACTCCGACATTTATTTCATCTGTACCTGCAGCAAGGAAAACAGAAGAATATTCCTCCTTTTCGCTCTCAGTCTGAGGCGGAGGGGTTACAAGAGCGGCACAAAATTCAACATTCTCAGCCAAAGTGTCTATACCTGAGTCGGTAGAGGATAGAGCATTGCAAGGTTGAGCTTGCATGGGAGCCCTACGATATTTAGACTGATGAAAAATCAATTCTTCATCTCCTACCTGAAACGTAAGTGTCTTACCTCCGACATCGATCACTGCGCGAGCAGTGAATAAAAATGGTCTCCCTAAAATAATAGGGGTATGAGTGTCCTCGGCAATATCAAGCACTATGAAGTCTACGGGAATAAAGAATCTCCCGATTTTGACAGGTATGTCCTCTATAACTTCTAGTGGTCGTGATATACTACGGTCGGCCATCTGTACGGTCATGTTAGTGCAATTAAATTTGGTCAAACCAAGTCTCTTAGCGAGAGACAAAGGTAAGACGCTCACGCTAGCGCCAAGATCGTACAACGCGTTGTCAATCAAATGGGTTCCTATATGACACGGAATTGATAAACTACCCAGGTCTGACTGTTTATGTGGCAACTTATTTTGAACTAGGGCAGTCCCTACCTCAGTTAAAGTTACCGTCTCATGATCATTTATATGCCTCTTCCGCGACAAAATTTCTTTCATAAACTTTAAGTAAGAGGGTACCTGTGTCAGCAACTCGGCGAACGGAACAGTAACCTGTAGGCTTTTCAGGAGCTCGGCAAATTTACCGAACTGTTGATTGGCTTTTAGTGCTCTGTAATCGCCTTGGGAAGGGCACCGTAATAGGAATCTCGAGCCCTTTGTTTCTCTCTTCCAACGTCTCAGCAGGTTCAAGCTCTTTTTAACTCGATCGAACAATGTTCGATCGAGGTAAATTTTCACTTGATCGAACAGATTCTTCAATATTTTTACTCGATCGAGTGGTTTGGACCTCTCGATCGATGCCTTGATTATCCAGACTACTCGATCGACCAACAATTCCTTTCGATCGAGTAATTTCAGCATCATTTCTACTCGATCGACCACCTGAAATCAGTCGATCGAGTATTTCCTTTGAACTCGGCATATTTTCAGCGACAAATGACTGTTCATCCTCCATAATAGCATCCCTCGGGTCTGAAATGTCCTTATCAGCTAACAATTTTGGTCCTTCGTAGGAACGACCACTTCGCAAATTAATCAACTTAATCGTCTCATATGGATTATTCTCGGATTGAGACGGCAAATGACCCGATTTTCTTGTGGATTGGCTCGCGGCCAACTATGCAACTTGGGTTTCAAGTGACTTGATTGAAGCTTCCTTCTGTTGGTCACTCATCTGCCATTGCTTTGTCGACGATTGAAGCATTGACTTTAACTCAGCTAGCTCACTTACCCCACTAGAAGATGAAGCTCCTTGGTGCGGTGGAGAAAAAGAAGGACACTTTTGGAAGCCTTGTTGAGCTTTGTGATGAGGGACATAAGGTTGCTGCTGCTGCGGTGGAGGAGTGGGATTGAGAACATTCTGACTTGTCCACCTCAAATTGGGATGGACTGCCCCTTGATTATTGTAATAGGAACCTCCTCCTTGTCTATATTGCTGAAAGGCAAGGACTTGCTCCTTCTCAGTCAGACAGCCAATAGCAGTATGACCGTTATTGCTCCCATACCTCTCACAAGTGACAGTTTCTTGTCTAGTCAACAAATGAACCGTCTGTTGATCCCCAGCAGATTGCAGCTCCAATCTATCAAACCGAGCATTCATGGCTTCCAGTTGAGCCACGACTGCCTTATCAACCGAATGGACCGTTCGAATACCGTCCCGTGGGTTCCCATATTCAGCACAATGGGTCGCCATCTCCTCAATAATGCCCCATCCCTTATCATCATCAATGTTCTTTTGAAATCTCCCGTTGGATGAGGCGTCAAGTATAGCTCTGTGGTCATCGTACAACCCATTGTAGAACTGGTTGCACAAGAACCACTGATCAAAACCATGGTGAGGAAGAGACCTCACCAACTTCTTGAACCGGCACCAAGCTTCATAGAAAGTCTCATCAGGTGCCTGCTTGAAACTAGTAATCTTACTCCTCAGCTGATTAGTGCGTTATGGAGGGAAGTATCTTTTGTAGAAGGCAAGTGCGAGAGTCTCCCAGTTGGTGATACCGACAGCAGTCCGGTCAAGATCAGTCAGCCACTCACAGGCTGAGTCAGTCGGAGAAAAAGGAAAAAGCACTTCCTTTATCTTGTCTTGTGTTACTCCCTTAGTGGCAGGAATAGTAGAGCAATAGTCAGTAAAGACTTCCATATGCTTTCACGGATCTTCACCCGCCACACCTCGGTACAGATTTTTTTCCACCGGATTTATGTAAGACGGACCGATATCGAAAGTGTTACCGTCCTCAGTTGTGAGATTGAAACCTTTAGGGATCGAGGATGCTTTGGGCTCTGAGTGACTTGCAATGTTAGGCATCTTTACTGGCTTGTCGGCAGAAATGAGATTGTCTTCTTCAAAAGACGGTTCTTCTGCAAATAAGAAGTGTTGTAGCACGGGTTCGAAAGTACTCAAGTCTTCCTTTCGAATTTCTCTTTGCAGACGGAGTCTATGCCGAAACAGTCTTTTTGGCTCAGGATTAGCTGGAACTAAATCCGACCTGTTTGACCTGGGCATACACAACACTGAAAGAAATAAGTGAGAACTGCCTCAAGGCCAATAGAAATTCCTTGAGACGGATAAAAATAAACGAAAACAAAAACAGATAGGGCTATTGCCTCCCCGGCAACGGCGCCAAAATTTGATACTGTCGTTTTGTACCAAAAATAAACCTAATTAAAACTAACAAAGAAGCTAGTGATAAGCAGGGTCGATCTCCACAGGGAGGCAAGATATCTGTTAAAGGTCAGTCTATTAGGGTCACAAAATGGGGGGTTTGATTATTGATTTCTAAACTAAATAAGGATTAAAGGAAAGAGAGATTAAACAAGAGCAATAAAAGTGAGAGAATTGTAAATAAGTTGATCAAATAGAGAAAGCATGCCAGGATTTCGGTTCACCATGGTAGTCTATCGACTCAGCTGCAAATAGCCTAGACAATCTACTGTGAGACGGATACAGGAAAGGTACTTCCGATCCACTTTCTACCCTAGATTTCCACTAACTTAACTTCCGTCCTTATTAGGATAGTCTACTGTTCATAGCAGGTCTATTTAGTCCAATCTTCTAATCTAGGAGTAAATTTAATCAGATTAATGGTAACTTAGAAGCGTGCACTCAACTAAGTCGGTATTACAGTTAAATTGCCATGGGTACAGGTTCTCACAAGTAAACTATCTAGTTTATTCGCTACATCGTCACAATCCTACCATGGATTCCCTAATCCCGACATAAGGGAAATTAGCTACTCATATTACTAATGGCGTCAATAATAATAATGAGTATACTAATTAAGAGCATGATGAAATAATGACAATTAAGCATAAACAGAATTAGGGCAGAAATAATTAAGGGAGAAACAAGAATTAAAGCAAAAAAACAATGAGATTAAGATCAATAAGGAAAGAATGATTACAATCTCAAGCAATCCGGCGTAAAGAACAATCCAGTATCCAAGCAAGAGATTAAAGAGAAAGTTTAACAGTAGAGAGTATGAAAAAGACATTAGAGAGTTCTAAGATGATAAAAGCGTCCTAATGACCTAATTAGCGAAAGCTTAAATAGGAAAATAAAAGGTTTAACAAAATAAAACTAATCACGGGTCACTAAGCCCGCATAATACCAGAAACCTCGATCGAGTGATATAAAACCACTCGATCGAGGTCTTCATCAGCTAATCCTCTCGATCGAGCCAAAATACTTCTCAATCGAGGACATCCAAAAATCAGCATTTCGATCGAGTAACTAACAGTGCTCGATCGACCTCTCGTGTCCTCCAAACCACTTGATCGAACCAAAAGACTTCTCGATCGAGTGCTTTTCTTCATATCAGCCTCTCAAGTTGACTCTGACTGCTTCATAAACCACCCTTCACGCACTCCAAGGCATAATTCTCGCTCTAAC
Organism: Silene latifolia; assembly: GCF_048544455.1. Classification (NCBI taxonomy): domain Eukaryota; kingdom Viridiplantae; phylum Streptophyta; class Magnoliopsida; order Caryophyllales; family Caryophyllaceae; genus Silene; species Silene latifolia. The sequence continues at coordinate 58,722,359 of NC_133536.1, forward strand.
ATTCTCGTCTCCTCAATAATGCATGCTAAATAGGACGAAAAGAGTACGGTTTCACCACTTTCAGGTTCGTTTCTGCAATTCAGACAAAACAAACCAAAGTAGCCAATTCAGGGCATATTGCAATATAAAACGGTATAGAAATGCATAGAAATACGTGCAAAATAAGACTAAAAAGGCTATATAAAATGCACGTATCATATTTCGCGCCACAAGTACACGGAATAATAAGGACCCCAAAGATCGCAATGTATCAATTGAAAAATTTCAGAAGCAGTGTTATCACTAGTATGAAAACTAGATCGATTTTGTTTGGCAAGAGGACATACATCACACACCACATTTTTATTAAAAGAAAATGTTTGAGCTAAAGGCATAAATTTAACCGCATTATCCCCTGGATGACCGAGTCGACGATGCCACAAATCATAATCCCCAGCCGTGTCAACCGAGTGTACCGAAGAGAGCGGTTTTGAAGAAAGCAAAAACAGTCCGTCATTGAGTTCACCAGCTCCAATCATCGTCCTCGTAGACCGGTCCTGTATAAGACAACAATCCTTAGTAAATTGTAATACATAGTCATAATCGGTCGTTAATTGCGATATGGAGATTAAATTACAGGTTAAATGAGGAACAAACAAAACCCGTCAAAGAGTTATTTTATTATCAATACAAACGGTACCCATCTTGGAAGCAAAGATTTGTTTTCCATTCGGCAAACCCACAGCTCGTGGAGGAATAACCATGGTGTCGAAAAATAAAGAGAGATCACCTGTTACATGATTAGAAGCACCCGTGTCTATTATCCAAGAGAGACACGTACCAGACAACCGATCCGAAGAGGCGAGAGAAGAAGACGTATGAGCCACATTAGCATGGACCACGGAATCACCTCGAGATGTGGACCCGGACTCAGTAGCATGTTGTCCGGCCCCACCCCTGCTGCGACGGAGTTCTTCTAACGTGCGAGGTCGACTTCCCCACAAATCCGGGAAGTTTTGTGATTTAATAAAACAATTTTTAATCTCATGACCATGTACCTGGCAGTGGGAACAAAATTGCTTACGCCTCTCCTGTTTTTCTTTCTCGCGTAATGCTTTCCAATCAGTTGGGGTACGAGAAGCCCCGGGAACAGCGAATGCCATGACATTAGTGACGTCCGCAGGTGGAGCATCACTCTGTAGAAGCCGCTCGGATTGCAGTATAGCGTGGTACCCTCGATTGAGGGTAGGCAACGAATCCAACTGAAACTGTTGATTCCTAAGATTGCTATACAAACTACGATCAAGACCCATAAAGAATTGATGGAGCCTCTCGTTATCAAGTCGTTTAATCGCTTGAGACGATGTATCGCAAAGACAGCGACCACACTTACAAGCAAACGGAGGTTCGTGTATTGCTAGGGCATCCCAAAGCGTCTTTAATTTACCATAGTATTCGGTTACAGACATACCTTTGAGTTGCTTGTAATTAGTGAGATCCGTCTTGAGCGAATGAATGGAAGTACCGTCAACAACAGCAAGGCGCTCTTCTAAGTCACGCCATAAAACAGTCGCGTCTTCAACAAATGAGACGCTGGAGAGAACAGAGGGATCAATCATGTTACGAATCCAGCGAACCACAGTACAATGAACAACCTCCCATTGTTCAAGCAAATTAGCTTCAGTCGGCTTTTTAATAGACCCATCACAGAACCCGAATTTTCGACGAGATTTGAGCGACATTCGAATATCTCGACTTCAATCTTCATAATTCAAATGGGTTAAAAATATGCTAGAAATTTGAAACCCAGGAATATCGTGAGATCCGAGATAAAAAGGAGATAAATGATCGATTTTGAAAGTAGAAGGAGGAGGATCGACGTCTGAACCAGACATGTCGATTAATTTTGGAAAGAAAAAAAACAAAATTTTAGGGTTTTTAAAATATTTGGCTCGATACCATGTTAATTGAAGCAACGTAGAACATAGAAGTGTTTGGAATCGTTTTTGTGTTGATTTCATTAAGCTCAAAGGCAGCCAATATATAGGTACAAAGCAAAGCTAATAGTTAGGATAATCTCCCTAAAACAAGGAAATAAGATAATTGAATAATTCTTTCCTAACTAAATAGCAAGATAATAAGGCTAGGATATCCTGTAACACCCCCATACTCCCAGTGCCTTACCAGGACCACTCAGGTATAAGGATGCCACCATCTCGGTTACCCGAGGCATGATATTCATAAGACAATAACGAAACAACTTTAAAAGTAAATAAAGTTTAAAGTGATTACATAGCAATACCAAACTGATAAAAAGAAATACAAGATCCTCAGACGGTCTACTGCTAAAACTATCAAAGCTATAACACATCGTAAATCGACACGGCGGAAGACTTCTAACCGCCACGTGATGACTCATCCCAGCTATCCCATACGCGTCATATCATACTGCTCAAATACTCGCTCACCACCCCGAATGGATCACCACGTTTTTAAAACATTTAAACGGGGTCAAGACTAATCACACAACTCAATATATATCAACAATAAGATAAACAGACAGTTTAATTGTCACACACACACAATCACGCCAAATCCAATCATCTCAATCACTGACTGTCCACTGGACCAGCCCTGCCAGTGGGGGACCGCAGCCGTACCCACCAAATCCCCGCTCCACATAGTGAGCGATAACCCTGTCCATTAATGTGCACATCCCTTCTGTGGCGGGTTCCTGTAAGGCGAAACTAGGGCGTGAAGCCACTCCCGCAAGTGACCCCACTCGGCCCGAGGCCACGCCTCGCGAACCATCAACAACGATCACAACCACAAACACAATACAGTTACTATATCAAACAACCAAACATAATACATCAACCAATATCCCATTATGGGACTAATACTGAGTAGGAAATCCTACCTGGAACAGCAACACAATCAGACGGTCTCAACAGCTGTATCACAAATCCTTTTCTACGAATCCTCCTCCTAACATATAATCACATAATTACTAACAATCACTAAACTAACACAAAACCCCCAATCCTAAAATTAGGGTTTAACCAAATCAAAGGAAAGACAATAAAAAGGGTACATAGATCTTACCCTCGACGCAAGGAACTCAACGGTATAATCAACGCTAAGAACCGACCTTCCAAACTCCGGGTATTGCTAATAATGCGATTAGGATGGAGAACTTGCTTGCTTTCTCTCTTAAACAGTAATTTAGGTTTTGCAAAAGTGATTTAGAATAATGACGACAAAGCTTATATACCTTAATCGCATAATTAACAAAACCCGAGAAAACTCCCCGTAAAACCGGTTACTCGATCGAGTACCCGAGGTACTCGATCGAGTACCCCCTTACTCGATCGAGTGCCCCAGCTACTCGATCGAGTACCCAACAGGTCAGAAACTTTTCTAAAATGCGACTTACCCTTACTCGACAGAGTAAGGCTTACTCGATAGAGTACCCCAAGACTCATAAATACGGAGTATTACAGTCTTCCCTCCTTAAAAAGAACTTCGTCCCCGAAGTTCAACCCATACACAAAAACAAACATACTAACTCGGTCAAGACGCAACAAAGCTACTAAGAACTCAAAACAAAACCCCAACTTACAGAACATGAAACCATGAACTCTTAACACCAACTCTACCAACTATTCCTACCTCCACACCTCGCTCACGATGTCGTATCAACTACATCATAAACTCTCCCGACACTAACTCCATACATAACCAACTACATAAACATCAAACGGAATGTTACATTCTACCACCCTTAAAAGGAACTTCGTCCTCGAAGTTTACTCACACTCATAACCTCATCATCCAACTGTCAACACTATCGAAGTATTCTTGCATTCCTAACATAGAACTACTACAAGCACGTCCATGACCTTTTAACACTATCAACCACAACAAATACAAATCCATACCTTATGCTACACCAACACTCTACTTCCAATTATACTACCATATGTACAACCATCAAAATCTCTTTTATCGCATCCTACTCCTCTTAAGATAAATGTTACGTCCTCGTACTCACTAATACTAAATCCTAGATATATCTTTTCATTATCCTCATCATCACCGCATGTCAAAGATAACCACCTAGAACCTAAACACTCGCCATGCACATATCCAAGGCTCTCTTACTTAAACAACTCTCATACTTCACTTCACTCGTCACACCACCTAACCTATACTACAAAATCCTTAACTTAATCCAAAACTTCACTTGTTCCCTATTACCGCAACATGACACACCTCTCTATATAAACTACATAAAACTCTTATCGTCAAAAGCATAACTCACGATCCACACTTGTTACGTACACTCACACTAGATCCTCAAGTTCCTTTCTTTCATTACCGCAAGACTCATACATAACTTAACACGACACTAATTACTCAACACCCTACACTCACTGTCTCAACAAAGGATTATGAACCACCGCATATATCGAGATCATGACTATGACTACGATGCCTCAACTTAAAACAATATCAAAATTACTGTAACAACTTCTCACAATTGTGTCCCATCAACAGAATGTCACTATACCATGACAATAACGAAAACATGTACAACTCTCTTTCATATCATACTCTACCCTCATTCCAAAATTTAACGGGTAAGAAACATCGATAACAAAACAACTGTCTATCTGTACAAACTGAAACTCACACGAAGCAACATCAAACAAAACAACAATCTATGTATGACTGGTATGAACTTTCGAAACTCGAATCATAATCATCCCGCCTACTCAACCACAACCGGTGACGGCATCACAACACCGCCACCATCAGCCACACCGCAGTGCGAAAATACCCGCATCACAACACTAAATATCGTGCCCGGATCACCACCCGAGGCACCACAACCACATCGATATTCATCACAACTTGTTGGGGTTAGTGCCCTTAACAGTTAGTGCAAGGACTTATAAACCTCTAAAAGGATCAAAGGGCATACTTTGGTATTATTATCAGTTGATCCACGTTTATCAATAACGGTTGGCTTGCTAGATAAGTTTGACGTTATTGTCATACAGATGGCGGTGATCAACTGGTCCCTAAAAGTCACACCTATAGGATACGTTCGAGAGATGTGACCGTATGAAAATACTGTCATGTAGATGCCAAAATTGACTAACCAGTTAGTCCGAGTTATTTGACTAGTAATTAGTCAAAATGTGATGTTGAGATATTATATTTAATACGGATTAAATATCATGAGCTAAGGCGAATTAACCAGTTAATTCGTAAAATTAAATATAAGCGTTTTATATTTAATTAATGTATATTGAATAAATTATACAATACTGTTTTGTCGGACACGTATTAATAATTCAACTAACCCGTATTATTAGCTGATGCCTTAATTTCCGATAACCGATAATGTGATTTATAATCGACGCGTCATATACATTTGGAATTTAATGAACCAGGACCACAAGTTAAAACCAAGAGGAAGTGGAAGCCCACTTCCCTTGTGTGGGTCTCGGTTTTTGCCGAGTGAGAGGGATCAAAAGGGAGAGCTTCTCCTCCCTTCTGACCTAATCATCATTTGAAACAAAAATTAGGGTTTGGAAGAGCATTCTCTCGAAAAACCCGAGATCTCTCATCTCGAAAGAAAAACACACATCAGTTCTCCCAATATTGCAAAGCAATCGGAGAACACCATCTAGCACAAGGGCATATCTCGGACAAGGTCTTGGGTGCAACAATTAGGAGGGAATCGGGTTTGATTTTCTTTCTTTACGCCGTGCATCAAAGGACCCGAGGTTGATTTCTATACATTAATCATTTCATTATGTTTTTCGTTTTATGACTATAAATTGCATGTTTAAATTTACGTTATAGTCCTGCAATTAAAGGGTAGTATACGGATATTAACCCACAAGTGGTATCAGAGCGAGGCCACGTGAATTTTTCCATGTGTTTTTCATAAAACTATCTTGAAACGATTTTTTGTTTTGTCTAAAAATCCGTGCGGCAGATAATTTTTACACGCGTAAATTTTTTTTCTCGTTGTTGCTGCGTTTTCGGTTGCTCTTGTTGTTGTTTTGTCTCGAAAACCGTACCGTGACATGTTTACACGGGTTATTTTCGTTTTGATATTATGCATATTGTTATTTTACACGATCATTATAACAATATGTTAATGTCTAGCAATTTCTAGATTTGTTTTCAATCAGTTTTGATCAAAATAGCGTTTGTTTTGTCTCGCCAAAACTGTTTCACGAGGGTTTGGAGTTTTTCAGAAAGTTTTGTACTCGATCGATCAAGTTTTTAATCGATCGAGTGGTTTTTTGGTCTTGTTTTTGCTCGATCGAGTCCCTGTTGTACTCGATCGACCCCGTTTCAAAAACCTTTTGCTCGATCGAGTCCCTGTTGTACTCGATCGACCCCTTTCTAAACCCTACTGCTCGATCGAGTTGTCCTCGTACTCGATCGAGTAGATTTGCTGATATAAGTCCTCGATCGACCTCCAGTTTAGTCGATCGAGTACCCCCTGATTAGCATACCCCTCGATCGACTTGCAGTTCAGTCGATCGAGCCCTTTAGTTCCTCGATCGAGCACTTGTGTCCCTGGATCGAGGGATTTCGTTTTATGACTTTGAAAATTTGTTTCTTTTGATTTAAATTTTCTTTTGGCTTCAATATGTACTTTATACGGATATTGTACACTCGCTATGATTGTGAAACGGTTCACACACGTACCATTAAGTTATTTTAAAGCGTATTTAAAGTAACGGATTGTAATGGATTAAAATTAAATGATAGAAGCGGTTTTATCACATGAATTTTAATCATTAAAAGGTGGTTTGGATAAATTTAACATAATTACGGAATTATGTCACGAATGAATTTGTTTTTTAGTTGATGCATTTTTATTTATCGTTCATCTTGAATGCCGTGAATGCCTTTTATTACGTATTTAATTTTTGCAATCAGTTGTAACTTAGTGTGGCCTTAGTAGAACGTGTTACCGTAATGAAGGAACACGGTCTTGGTTGTATTTTGAGATCTCGTATCTCCGTTTTGGATTTTTCACTTGTAATTACAGTTTTTAATTAGAATGTAAATAGGTTTATTTTTGTAATTTTAAATTGTAATTTTTGAGAAGACCAAAGATGGAGACCGGATGCTCACTCCCGCTACTTGGATCAAGATGGAACATCAAGACAAGCTTTTCGGGTCCAACGGTGGATTCCAAAGTTGTATTATGTTCTTATACTAGGATAGGCCACACTAGGAATTTTTATTTACGTATTGCATTCATTTTTTTTTTCGTAACGATAATATGCATCATTTTCCGCCTAAAAACCAAACCACCTAATAATTGCATGAAAACTGACACATATAGAGGTCACGAGTTAGTTTTCATTGACATTCTCATGTCACACGTTTTAAAGCCATCATCCAAATAAATTCATTCACGACAAACGCTAGTTATTCGTTCACTTAAAATGAATTATAATTTAGTTGATGGGATCTTCCTCGTATAAACAAAAATTGAGAACGGTCTTTATAGGTCAAACTCCAATGAGTCCCTTCTTCGTCGGTAGGCATACTATGACCCCTTCTACGTCGGGTAAGTTGGAACCGATTGACCTATTTTATCTCAACACTATGGTCACTCGTACGATCCTGTGATTATGGTGGACTATAGATAGGATTTACAGAAATCTATCGACCAAGAGTTCTTCCGGAAGAATTAGCTAAACAGTTGGCTTATCAATTTACAGAAATTGAGTCCTGGGATCACTTGTATCATTCTTGAGGGAGATCAATTATGCAAGTGCAAGAGTCTACATGTTAAAATAAATTTTAAATAGACTTAAATCACCTCGATGAGTTGCTTATTTCGTTTTGTTTTTCTTCCTTTTTCAGTGTAGATCACGTTTTTTAAACTGCTAAACAACAAATGGCTGGTTCTACTGATAACCCAATGCCAAGTGCCACATTGGACCGTGAGTCCTGGCTTAGGATCTTCATGAATCGGATGAATCGGTCTACTCGATCAAGAATGATGGATCCAACTTCGCGGATCGGGAGGCGGCATTACGGAATGCTGCTGCTGCTGACGGGAAGCTCAAATATCTATTAGAGCCCATCCCGGCAAACCCAGGTCCCACGGCTAGAGCTACCGAAATCGCCAAGTTTAACGATTTCTGTATGGAAGCGGGTGCGATTAAAAACGTTCTCATTTTTGCAATGGAACCCAATTTGCATAAACGCTTCATAGCCCATGGTGCAAACAAGATTTTCACCACGCTCACCAAGGAATTCTCGAAAGCTCCGAGGATCGTGACTTATGAGCATACCACTCGCTTCTTTGATGCGAGACTCGAAAGGGCCAACCGGTTAGCCCACACATTCTCAAAGCATGATTGAGAATGTCGAGAAGTCGGAGACCTTTAATCGTAACATCAGCGAGAACATTGTTATCGACCGCATACTTCACTCACTCCACGATGGTTATTCGCAATTTAGAGCGAATTACTATATGAATGATTTGAAGAAGACTCCCCATGAATTGCACTCCCTCCTCGTCATGCACCGAGAAGGATATGAAGTTCGGTGGGAGCATGAAACAGGATGTTCTTGTTGTGTCAAATAAAGGAAAGGGTAAGGGCAAAGCTCGTGCAAACCTAGCAGAGGTAAGGCGAAGTTCAAGAAGTCGGGCTCGGGTAAGAGTGGTCCTGGTGAGTCGAGTAACTCATCAAAGTGCGACATAAAGAGCAAGAAAGATAACATGGAATGCCATCACCGCCACATGATGGGCATTGGAGACGCACATGTCCTGTTTATCATGAGGACTTAAAAGCGGTCGTGTTAAACCCGTTGGTATGTCTTCTTCTTCTACTTTTATTCATATGATTGAGATTAACCACGCAAGTTACGGAACTTGGGTACTTGATCCTGGTTGTGGTTCTCATCTGTGTAATCATGTGCGGGGGCTCGAAATATCGAACCCCTCGTAAAGGGTGAGGTGGACTGCGTGTTGGGAATGGAGCAAGAGTAGCCGCCATCTCCAAGGGGACATATGTGATCCAGCTTCCTAGCGGATTTGAGTTATCATTATATGATTGCTATTATGTACCTAGTCTTTCCAAAAACATTATTTCTGTTTCTGCGCTTGATAAACTTGGTTTTTCATTTGTAATAGAAAATAATACTTGCATTTTCTCATTACACGATATGATTTACAAGAAGGAGTCTCCATGAACGGAATTTATGTTTTAGATCGATCACGAAAATATTACACGTAATGAATAAAAAGTTAAAGGTTGGTGACAAAGATCAAACGTATCTATGGGCGCCGCATAGGACACATTAATGAGAAACGCGTAAAACAGCTCATCAAACATGGAGCTATCTCGGCCTTTGATTTTCAATCATTTGGCACGTGTGAATCATGTCTCATCGGTAAGATGACTCGGATTTCCTTCAAAGGTGTTGGAATGCGCTGCTTGCGACCTATTAGGGCTCATAGACACGGATGTATGTGGTCCTATGTCAATCACCGCACGAGAAGGCTATAGGTATTTCATCACTTTCACGGACGATTTAAGTAGATATGGCTATGTCTACTTAATGAAGCACAAAAGTGAATCCTTTGAGAAATTCAAAGAATACCGAGAATAGGGGCAGAACCTATTAGGTAGAAAGATTAAAACACTACGTTCGGATCGTGGTGGCGAGTATCTTTCTCACGAGTTTGATCAACACCTCAAAGATCGTGGGATTGCCCTACGATTAACTCCACTGGAACACCTCGGTTGAATGGTGTGTCCGAACGGAGAAATCGAACACTACTTAATATGGTTCGATCCATGATGAGTCACACGATATTACCTGATTCATTGTGGGGTTATGCTCTTTTGTCAGCCGCTCTAATACTTAACCGAAGTCCGTCTAAAGCTGTTGACAAGACTCCATATGAACTATGGAAGGGAACGGTCCCTAACTTGTCCTTTATACGGGTTTGGGGCTGCGAGGCTTATGTCAAGTGGAGACACGAGGATAAGCTCGGCCCGCGATCGGTCAAGACATACTTTATAGGTTATCCTAAAGGAACGCTTGGTCATTACTTCTATTCGCCAACCGAACAACGTGTTTTTGTTGCGGCTAGTGCGACATTCTTAGAGAAGGAATTTCTCGAGAATGCAAAGAGTGATAGAACCTTCGACCTGTCGGAGATTCCAGAGCCAAGTACCGAGCAACTATTGGAGGAACCTATTCCTTCAATCCCGGCTGCGATGAATATTCCTGAGGAACCTAGGAGGTCGGGAAGAGTCTCTATTCCTCCGGACAGATACATTGGTATGGTCGAGGAACATGACATAGATGACGTTCTACTCTTAACGAGTAGTGAACCCACAACCTATAAAGGTGCCATGACAAGTTCTGACTCAAAGCTATGGCTTGAAGCCATGCAATCCGAGATGGACTCCATGTATGAGAACAACGTATGGGATCTTGTTGACTTACCTGCTAAGGTTCGTCCCCTTCAATGCAAATGGCTTTACAAGATAAAGCATTCTGTGGAAGGTCAACAAGATATCTACAAAGCACGACTAGTTGCTAAAGGTTTCACCCAAGTGCCAGGTTTGCACTACGATGAGATTTTTGCACCCGTAGTCATGCTGCGTTCCATTCGGATTATCTTAGCGATTGCCGCTTTTCATGACTATGAAATTTGGCAAATGGACGTGAAAACCGCCTTCTTAAACGGCTTTTTGGAGGAAGAGTTGTACATGGTACAACCCGAAGGTTTCATCGATCCAGTACATCCTAAGAAAGTGTGCAAGTTTAAGCGTTCCATTTATGGACTTAAGCAAGCATCAAGGAGTTGGAATCATCGCTTCGACCAAGTGATAAAAGAAAATGGATTTACTCGATCGATCGAGGAACCATGTCTATATATCAAGTCGAGTGGGAGCAAGATTGTCTTCCTAATATTGTATGTTGACGACATACTCCCGATTGGGAATGACATACCTCTCTTAACTTCGGTGAAAGTATGGTTGAAAAACCATTTCCGGATGAAAGATCTGGGAGAGGCACAAAGAATTCTAGGCATCCGTATCTATCGAGATAGATCACGACGGATGTTATCTCTCGATCAGAGTCTTACATAGACAAAGTCCTAGAGAGATTCAAAGCATGACTAACTCAAGAAGGGGTTCCTTCCGATGGCTCCAGGGGTGCATTTAAGCAAGTCTCAGGCACCAGAGACACCGGAAGAGAAAGAGCGCATGACACGGATTCCTTATGCTTCGGCTATAGGATCAATCATGTATGCCATGATATGCACACGTCCCAGGCGTGGCATATGCATTGAGTATGACAAGTCGATTCCAACAAAGAACCAGGTGAACCACATTGGTTGGCTGTCAAGAACATTCTTAAGTACCTCCGGAGGACTAAAGATTGGGCATTGACTTATGGAGGCGAACAAAAGCTATGCGCAACCGGATTCTGTGAGATGCTAGCTTCCAAACGGATCGAGATGACTCGAAATCTCGGTCTGGATTCGTTTTTACTCTTAATGGCGCTGCAGATCAGTGGAAGAGTTCGAAACAAACTGTTACAAGCAGATTCTACGATCGAGTCCGAGTACTATGCCGCGTCGAAGCAACAAAGGAAGCGATATGGATGCGTCAATTCTTACATGGACTATCGGTAGTGCCTAGTTCGAATGACCCGATCACCATCTATTGCGACAATAGTGGTGCCATCTTCCAAGCTAAGGAGCCTAAGTCTAGCAACAAATCTAGACATGTACAACGGAAAGCTCATCTAATCCGGGATTACGTGGAGCAAAAGGAAGTAGTGATAGAAAAGATTGCTACTGATGATAACATAGCAGATCCTCTCACTAAAGCATTACGACAAGATAAGCATGAAGGGCACGTAAATTCCATGGGAATCAAACGTGTTCCTGAGTTGTAGTACTCTTTTATGGATCAGATTCATTCTCCTTTGTACTCTATACGACATCATCGTTTTGATATTTTATATATATATTTTTTGTTTTTCATGTGGAATTGTACGACAATTTTGAACACCACAAAGTGAACTGAACAAACATTATATTTTTTTTTTGTCCTTAATTGCCCACATGAGCTGATAACTCTGGCAATTATTTTGTGACGTTGGTTGATGGTGGGTTCAACGAGCCATAAGTCAACCGGTTGACTGACCAATCACAGAGGCGAGTTATACGGATATCTCGTAGGACACCATTGTGACATCGACGTGGAGTCCTAAATGTTTTATAACATTCGTTGCCCGGTCGTGGATAGGACTTCCATGGTGATCCTAAGAGTCGATTCTTTGACTATCGACTGTCTCTTGAGACTACGGCAGATTTTGGGTGACTTTGGTTTCTTTCTCACGGTCATCCGTAACAGGGGGGCCAAGTAGATTTTTTTTCGGGTCATTTCATGCGTGCTTAGATCGGAAGGAGTCGAGTTGAAGGAAATATTCAGCCTTTATCAGTTACTCGATATTTCTCAGGGCCACTCGAGGAGTCAGAATCGAAATGCATGGCCATGCTCGGATACGGATTCGTTTTATCAGTTAAGTTACTCTCTAGTCGGGAAACCACTCTAGATACAGATCGATTGTAAAATACGACCTTTGTGGATCCGGATCAGCAAATTGTTTTACATTGAGTGGGAGAAATTTTAAATGAATATGAGAATCGGTTATCGCACATACACTTGTTCGGACAAGTGGGAGTTTGTTGGAGCTTGTGTCCTCCAGTTAGTGCGGATAACGTCATTGCACATACACTTGTACGGACAAGTGGGAGCTTGTTGGGGTTGGTGTCCTTAACAGTTAGTGCAAGGACTTATAAACCTCTAAAAGGATCAAAGGGCATACTTTGGTATTATTATCAGTTGATCCACGTTTATCAATAACGGTTGGCTTGCTAGATAAGTTTGACGTTATTGTCATACAGATGGCGGTGATCAACTGGTCCCTAAAAGTCACACCTATAGGATACGTTCGAGAGATGTGACCGTATGAAAATACTGTCATGTAGATGCCAAAATTGACTAACCAGTTAGTCCGAGTTATTTGACTAGTAATTAGTCAAAATGTGATGTTGAGATATTATATTTAATACGGATTAAATATCATGAGCTAAGGCGAATTAACGATTAATTAGTAAAATTAAATATAAGCGTTTTATATTTAATTAATGTATATTGAATAAATTATACAATCTTTGTTTTGTCGGACACGTATTAATAATTCAACTAACCCGTATTATTAGCTGATGCCTTAATTTCCGATAACCGATGTGATTTATAATCGACGCGTCATATACATTTGGAATTTAATGAACCGGACCACAAGTTAAAACCAAGAGGAAGTGGAAGCCCACTTCCCTTGTGTGGGTCTCGGTTTTGCCGAGTGAGAGGGATCAAAAGGGAGAGCTTCTCCTCCCTTCTGACCTAATCATCATTTGAAACAAAAATTAGGGTTTGGAAGAGCATTCTCCTCTGAAAAACCTGAGATCTCTCATCTCGAAAGAAAAACACACATCAGTTCTCCCAATATTGCAAAGCAATCGGAGAACACCATCTAGCACAAGGGCATATCTCGGACAAGGTCTTGGGTGCAACAATTAGGAGGGAATCTGGTTTGATTTCTGTTCTTTACGCCGTGCATCAAAGGACCCGAGGTTGATTTCTATACATTAATCATTTCATTATGTTTTTCGTTTTATGACTATAAATTGCATGTTTAAATTTACGTTATAGTCCTGCAATTAAAGGGTAGTATACGGATATTAACCCACAACAACTACATACAACTCCCATAAATACTGACTCAGAATAACTTCTCAGACAAGAAGAACTTACTCAAATCCACTTTACTAAATCATAACACAACATATTTTATGAATTAAACAGATAATAACCTCGTGAATATCATCCCCTTACCATATCACAGATTGACATGTATCATGAATCCATACAAGTATAGCCAGTCATGCCAGATCACTCAAATTATTACCTTTTTGAATATCATTCAATTAGATTAGCGTACTCAACATGCATTACAGAACATTCAAATAACAACTTTATGATAATTACACCATACCACGTCTTGTAAGGTCAAAACCTCACACAAACATTTATATATCACAGACCCGTAATCACATCCAACCAGTCAATCCTGATCACGTAAGTTACCAGCTGATAAAAGTTACCTCTCACCCGATCTTAACTCGTATACACCTCATAACATATTCTCCCATTCGCATATCCATCGCCCTCTGCCAAATGTAGCCACTCCATTAATGCTCAACTATTAACAACCGCCTCATATAACCACATTTTATACTCTTTCATAACCATACTTATCAATATGGTCCCTACAAAATCAAGCTTTTTAGATTTGCTGCTTTTCTAATATACCGTCACCCTTAACCACTAGTCACAAACCATAACACTACCACTGTCCGGACATCAAACCTCTTACACTCATCTCTAAACATCACGATATCTTTCCTATCTTTGGTTAACATCCCAAATAACAAACATCGAATCCATCAACAAAATTACCTCAACATTCTTCCCAATACTATTCTTAATTATGTCATCATCTAACTCTCCACCAAAATCTCATATCATGCAGATATTCTACCAACTTCTTACTCCCTTAATTCCTCGACACTCATGATTAATCATGTTGTCCTGAAACTTCTATATAACCATTAACTTACTTACTCCTGATAGTATCATACGTCTCGACGATTCCTTACTTTCATGTTACATAACTCCGGTGAACATTTTTCTCAGCTTACTTTTATCCTTCTTTTCTCTTTATACTCAACAATACCATTTAATAGCTCAACTCCTTATTACTTCTATCTAACCCTTTAGTGCACCAATTACCTTCTCATCGCTCCAAAACTCAAATCCCATTATTTTATATCGATATCATCTCACTCTTTCTTACCATGGATCTTCTCTTATTATGGTATCACTCACATTTGCCACTAATCTATCCATAAAATCAACGTTCACTGTTTAAACAATTGTATCTCTTTTGTACCTCTTTAGAAATCAGAATTCATTTCATACCGTTAAATGCCCAAGGAAATCCCACAGTAGTTTTATCTCTTAATAAACCAAATCTCCCAAACTCACTCACTGTGTGCAAATCTACCTCGCGACATGTCTCCATAAAGTTCACTGTTTACCACTCTTCTCAACCCCCTTTAAAACGAACTTTCACTACATATATCCATAACCCACACGACTCCTAACCATCTCCCTCCATAATTCTTTACACATCTCATTTTGCCATCATTTGCGTCCCTCATTTCAATCTTTTCATTCTCACGTTCCATAAACTCACATCATCCCTTGCCTACATTCATTTACTTTTACATTACTCAACATACAAACATATCGCTCATCTCATCTCACAAAACATGCTCCATGTCTCAATTAAGCCATAACGATCTTTCTTTTCTTTTTCCACTATCTATCACAACCACATATAGCTCATCTCCTCCCACCAAACTCATGCTCACCAAAAGGTGCCACTCACCACCCCATAGGATGGGGTAACTTACGTATCAAGACCAACATACATGTAAAACAATGCATAAAGAAGCAAAATAACCACTTTGAATTAAACATAATATGCAACGAAGTCAAAAGATAAGCATATGACCCAAAACAGGGTCACTAGATCGAGTCGAGCCACTCGATCGAGTAAGGGACTTACTCGATCGAGTAGGTCAAGATCAGAAGCACGTAAAACAAATCACCAGGGCTACTCGATCGAGTAACTAACGTACTCGATCGAGTGCCCCTTACTCGATCGAGTACCAAGGATACTCGATCGAGTACCCCAATTCTCAAGACTGCCAGTTTTTAGTAAAACAGTCATAACTCACTCATTTCTTGGTCGTTTTGGGCGTGTGACCTATCGTTAGAATCGTAAAAGAACAAGATATCACCTCCAATTGGAATCACATCAAAATAATTTATGCATCTCAAGTTATAACAGTTTAAAGACAACCTCTTTATAATCGAAAAACACAACTACTTGATTTTACTTCCAAACAACTTAAACAACAACCAAGCAAACAAAACCAGTTCAAAACTCATAAAACCAGTATTCATAATCATATGTTACTATTTTCAAAAGCCAAGCAACAACATTCATCATGCACATAGGTTATTTAACTTGTCAATCACGATTTACCCACATGCTTTTATTTTATAACTTTACGTACACAATAATATAATATACGACATAAAATCCCCTATTCACATGTTACTAACATCGCAATATTATACAATCCATTACCCACATAAACATGCTCCACACATGAATTTCATATTCTTATGCAATTACTTACTTAATCTCTTCCAACTAATTCATCCATTACAGCTACACACTTCTTACAACATATACCCATGAACAATCGTGGACAAGTACATAAACTTATCATACAACTCTATGCAAACAAAATATACGTATACAACACAACATTTCTATTCACATGTTATTATTATGTCACATTATGAATCATCCATCATGTTTCTCATTCCAACCACAGTTCTATATATCTCATCAATCTTTCTTTCACATTCTCAACTTTCTACTCCAAACATCCAACAATTACACATATTTCATCACATCCACACACAAGCTATCAAACAACGCATACGACCTTGACACACACCCCCCATGTGACCGGTTCAAAATTGTAGGGCAAATTCGCGACTTTAGGACGTCTCCCAAGCTTTTGCATTAGCTCCTACAACCTTTACCCCGGGTTCATTTTAATTGACTCCCTAGATTCATTAGATTCATTGGTTACAGGTTTCAGGATCGTCGCTCTGATACCATTTGTAACACCCCCATACTCCCAGTGCCTTACCAGGACCACTCAGGTATAAGGATGCCACCATCTCGGTTACCCGAGGCATGATATTCATAAGACAATAACGAAACAACTTTAAAAGTAAATAAAGTTTAAAGTGATTACATAGCAATACCAAACTGATAAAAAGAAATACAAGATCCTCGAGACGGTCTCATCGCTAAAACTATCAAAGCTATAACACATCGTCGACACACGGGAAGACTTCTAAGCGCCACGTGATGACTCATCCGGCTATCTCATACGCGTCATATCATACCGCTCAAAAATCGCTCACCACCCCGAATGGATCACCACGATTTTAAAACATTTAAACGGGGTCGATACTAATCACACAACTCAATATATATCAACAATAAGATAAGCAGACAGTTTAAATCACACACACACAATCACGCCAAATCCAATCATCTCAATCATCGATCGATCCCCTTTGGACCACCGCCGCGATGGGGACCGCAGCCCGTACCCACCAAATCCCCGCTCCACATAGTGAGCAATAACCCTATCCATTAATGTGCACATCCCTTCTGTGGCGGGTTCCACAGAAGGCGAAACTAGGGCGTGAAGCCACTCCCGCAAGTGACCCCACTCAGCCGAGGCCACGCCTCGCGAACCATCAACAACGATCACAACCACAAACACAATACAGTTACTATATCAAACAACCAAACATAATACATCAACCAATATCCCATTATGGGACTAATGCGAGTAGAAATCTACCCGGAACAAAGAACACAATCGACGGTCTCAACAGCTGTATCACAAATCCTTTTCTACGAATCCTCCTCCTAACATATAATCATATAATTACTAACAATCACTAAACTAACACAAAACCCCCAATCCTAAAATTAGGGTTTAACCAAATCAAAGGAAAGACAATAAAAAGGGTACATAGATCTTACCCTCGACGCAAGGAACTCAACGGTATAATCAACGCTAAGAACCGACCTTCCAAACTCCGGGTATTGCTAATAATGCGATTAGGATGGAGAACTTGCTTGCTTTCTCTCTTAAACAGTAATTTAGGTTTTGCAAAAGTGATTTAGAATAATGACGACAAAGCTTATATACCTTAATCGCATAATTAACAAAACCCGAGAAAACTCCCCGTAAAACCGGCTACTCGATCGAGTACCCCCTTACTCGATCGAGTGCCCCAGCTACTCGATCGAGTACCCAACAGGTCAGAAACTTTTCTAAAACGCGACTTACTCTTACTCGACAGAGTAAGGCTTACTCGATAGAGTACCCCAAGACTCATAAATACGGAGTATTACATATCCCGCCTAACATACTTGCTAAAATTTAATTACAAAAATGGTGGATGATATATGGGAATTAGTGTAGGCTACATCAAACAACAAAATTGAGATGGAAAAAAATAGAAAAAATGGATAGAGGTGTGAGGATTGAAGAAGAAGCTCAAAATATATGAGATGGGAGAGACGAGAGTTTTGAGGGTGGGAGAGATGAGAGGGAGGAAGTAACAGGTGATAAGAGTGACAGATTATTTGGTAGTGTTAATTCTTGTTTTTTTTTTTAATTTATTATTTAATTTAATCTATCCTAATCATCTTTACGGTAACACGTCAATATTTTCCGGTGAGAAATTCACTCGGATATCTCTAATTGGGCTGAATTGCATATCGGGTATAACTAATAGGGTTAATTTGCAGTGTAAAATGTTATGGGACTAATTTGCACGTAGTGACAACCGTTTGGGGCTTATTTGCCACTCGGTTCGCAAACTATTAAATGAGTACGGGGAAGCCTAATAAAGTACACAATGATAATACATCTTGAGTCCTTGACCCAGGTGCAAGAGGGTATTTCAATCTTTAACACCAATTCTCACCGGCCAGAGATGACGACGGCGAACATGACGTCACTGGATGTGGACTCCAGACAGCCCCGGAAACGACGGCGTATTGTCTGGGACGTGGCACCTGACGGCTTTATTCAGGTTTCTTCCCCCTTTTCCATTCTAGGGTTTTTTTTCATTCTTCAATTTCATAATTTCATACATCGAAATTGATAATTCAATTGACATTAATCAGGGAAATATACCACATTTTACAAATAATGTATTAGAACGCTACGTTTCGCCTCCCAAGAGAGATGATGATCCTGAAGGCCATTATGTCTTCTCTGTCGGCGAGAATTTGACTTCCAGATGTATGTTTTTCAAATTAAAATGCTCAATTATGCATGCCCTTTTCATCAAGTTTCAGCCTTTGTTTCCCTTGTTTGTTTTTCCGTTGTCAATTTGGTTGCTATTGAGTTATAACGATGGTCGTTGTTATTCCCGTCTCTGAAACTAACAGCGATTGTTTCTGCATTATCCTTGTTGATGTGTTGTAAGAATATACTATCTTGTGGATGTTATGGGGTACATTATATGTGTTACATTTCAATTGATTAAAATGTATGGTCTCTGTGCTATGGGCCCAATGATTATGTATTTTACGCAGTTTTGATCATCGTATGTACCCTTCTATTTGTCCTTAATTCCAATAGTGTACAGCTGTTGATGTAATGCTTCGTCTTTATTTGTCATGCGCTGTTTATTCTTTTTTTTTTTGGGTGTGTTTTTAGTTTTAGGGGAGCTGTGGAATAAGTGACGCGGTGCATTTCTAGTGTCGTACTTCCTGACTGTTTAGAGTCGATTATTCACTCCCTGCGTATTCGTACTTCATCCGATCCATTGAGTTGTAGACATTTTTCAAATACGTGAGGAGAACTCTGACTAACCCAAATGGCAAATACGTTATGCCTTCTAAGAGAAAGAAATATACAGAGTACTTTATTGGACTATACAAATTTTTTGGTGGTCGAGAGATCATGCATTGGATTTGTTATTGCGGTCGTGCAATATTGCGGTCGTGCAATCACGCATTGAACAGGCTCTTGCAATTGAATCTGTTTGATCGATTGAGACCACTTTACCTTGGGGATTATTGTATTGGCAGGAAATTGATGATATTGGAGAGTATGGTAGTTTGACTATTTATTGCATGTTACAATTGGTTAATCAGAAAATGTTTCTTTAGCAGACATAGTCATGTCGTACCACTGCTTTGAATATCATTTTATTTCAGGACCTGATATTGTTTTATATATTTCTGAACAGATAAAATTCTCAGTAAGATGGGTGAAGGTTAGCTGTCAAACAAACAAGTGCCACTGGAACTTCCATTTTATGATTCTGCTTCTGTCCTCTTAGAAAGCTGCTGATGCTGTAGGCACATTTGGACAAGTACTGGAATGTCTGGACCGTCAAACCCAAGAGTCTGTCGCAATCAAAGTTGTTCGGAGCAATTCAAGATATCGTGGCGGGGCAATGATTGAAATTGATATTCTTCGTCATCTAGCAGAGCATGATAAAGTTGATTCTCAGTACGTAGTTCTGGCTTCTTGCTGAAACCATGCGTTTAGCATTGTTGGAGAGAAGACATGGATGTTAACTTCTTACAAGTTGTTGCTTCTGGTGCAGTTGTGTTCAGATAAGGAGCTGGTTTGACTACCGCAATCATATCTGCATTGTGAGTGGTCTAAATTTATTTAAGTTGCTCAATTTATCTTGTCACCCTTAATTTTGGTTGTCGTCGGGTGTTCATATTGCAGTCTCTTAGGTTATGTATCTGTGGTGAAGATCTGCTTCTCTATTAAAACACCAACGTGTTAGCATGATTACTCTCAGATAATCCTGTCATTTTTGTAGAAATTTGTCATCAAATTCTTTATTTTCATTACCTGAATGATTACCGGCGTTCTTACAAAACTATATCTATACCCATTTTCTGTCTGCTTGCTTACTTTCTGTTATGTAAAAGTGTGTCAATAGCTGATCGCTTTGCTGATCTCTAAATGCCAACCTCCTTTGTGTGCAATGTGATGATGTGTATTCAGGTGTTTGAGAAGCTTGGGCCAAGTTTATATGATATCTTAAAGAGAAATAGATACCGCCCTTTCCATGTGGACCTTGTTCGGGATTTTGGACGACAACTTTTGGAATCTGTAGCATGTGTGATTCTTTACCTTCTATCTACGTTCTCGTATAATTACGTTAACCATTAACCACATTGTGTTCTGTTTTGCCAGGAGCCTTAGTTCGAAATAAGTCGATATTTGTTAATGTGTTTGCTGTGATCTGTTACTTATGACAGATATGCATGAGTTACATTTAATCCACACTGATCTGAAGCCTGAAAATATTCTTCTCGTATCTTCCGAGTGTGTGAGGCTACCTTTCTCTGAGGTATTTGTCCTTTTTCATTGACAGTTTCTCCCTTGCAGCTTGGCCATTTGGGTGTATCTAGTTTTTGCTAAAGAGCTTCTTCGCGTGGTACAGAAGATATCTGCGAAGGAAACACGTTATAGCTACTTGCCGAATTCCAGCGCTATAAAGCTTATTGATTTTGGTAGTGCGGTATATGATAATCCTAGTCATAGTTCCACAGTTTCCACCAGGCACTACAGAGCCCCTGAAGTTATTCTAGGTAACCAATTAATTTATGTGAAATGAAGGTTGCTTTAGTTATTATCTGCCTTATGGTCTCTGTTGCAATGATCATCTCAATTACAGAGTTGATTTATCTTTCCCTATAATCTCTTGCTCGCTTTTATAAAGTGTAAGAGTTTTATTTGCATATTTATGCCTTGATGATAGTTCATTTAAGGATTCCATTGGCATATATTAGAATTGATAACTGCAGCGTATAAATTTTTTTCGGAAATTCTACAATGTCTGCCTTTTTATTTGGGTTTTTTAAAGTTGTACCCCTACTTTTTTGAAACTCTACGGTGTACCCCTGAACTCTGTACATGAGTCTATATCATAACCTTATCGATTGTCTCCATAAACTTAGTTCATTAGTTGATCCATTAATTCACTCGTCAACCACTCTAATTACCCGTTAAACCCGCTTATTTACCTTTATCCCAGCCAATTACCAACTAAACCACCAAATAATCTATGAGCCTAACTAACAATCCATGAAACCTCCATTATCATTTCATGCTTCATGGAGGAGGTTTTAATTATAGTTTGTGCTAATTAAAGGTGATTTGTGTGATGGTTTCATAGAGGATGATATGATTTTGACGGGTATAAAAGCAGGTTGAAGGAGGTTTGTTGGGAGAGTGAGGGTGTTAACGAAGCGTTGAAGAAGGTTATAGAGTTCAAGGGTACACCGCGTAATAATATAAAAAAAGGCAGTTGTACGACTTAGAATTTATATTTGTTTCTACTTATATGTGGATGAGTGAAAACTCATTACATCGAGTTGATAATTTGATATATGTCTCTACTTATTTATGGATCTGTTAAATGGCTCTCAGTTGCACCACCTGAAGATGCATTTGAAAACCAAAGCTTGAGCTTAATGATATGAAGATGAAGTCTTTTGTCTGTTATACATATAATGATGTTCGTAGTTTGTTTAGGCAAGGTTTGGTGTGTTGTCTTATTGCTTTCTTTCGAGCGATTATTTTTTTTTCTTTGCAATTAGAAATGCTTTGTGTGCGCGTGTGTGTGTGAAAGTATTAAGCAACCTCATCCTTATCATTCTACTACAATTTTGTTGGTATCTGCCTTTTTATTACATCTACGATGGCTGGAGTTGTTTGGATGAGAATCTAATTAAGTTGCATAGCCTTTTTGGTAAATGTGGGAGCCGTAGAGTATTATGATCTCGTCAGTTGAGATGCCTTGCGGTTGTCATCTTTTCAGGTCTAGGATGGAGCTATCCTTGCGATCTATGGGGTGTTGGATGTATACTTGTCGAACTTTGCTCAGTGAGTTGACATTCCTTTGCTTAGTTTGCTATGTCAAACTGCTACCACTGTCAGACTTCATTGGTAGAGGAGATGTGACCTTTATAAGCTTTTTTCCAGGGTAGAGCGCTGTTCCAAACTCACGAAAACCTGGAGCACTTGGCAATGATGGAGAAAGTGTTGGGACCTTTTCCACGGCATATGATACAGAAAGCCACGTAAGTATCAACTACGTTACTCGAACACAGGTATGCCAGTGTCAGACTCAGTCACATGACTCAACTTCTTCGACACGAGAACTTTATCCTAATATGGGATTAGTGAAACACAGGTTTGAGGGCACATTTGCAAGACAAAAAATAGCACAAATCTACTAAATTTTGACGCATTTATAGTTTCTGAAGTGAAATAGAGAAATGTTTGGTAAATAAGACCAAAAATCACGTGGTTTCTTAAGATGCGGCACAAAACTGATTCATAATCATTCCATTGTATTTGGTGGCTTTGTCCATTACAGAAGAGGTGCGGAGAAATATTTTAGACGAGGTTCTCGACTGAACTGGCCTGAAGGAGCAGAGTCAAGGGAGAGCTGCAGAGCTGTGCAGAAGCTTGAGCATGTCAAGGTTTGTATCACTTTTGTAACTCTTTTTCTTGTGTGTGTGTGTGTGTGGTGTTAAGGCTGCCAAAATAGCAGAGTTTTGAAGCTACTGGGTTTGAAATCCGCTCACAAGTTAGTTTTAAAAAAAAGCCGCACTTAAGCCCGAGGTCTGGGTAAGGCACAGCCAAAACGACTTGGTGCGCCTTGTAGTGTCAGAGTATTTATTCCTTGTATGAGTTGGACGTGTATTCAAGATTTAGTTCATCTCAATCTATAATCAATTGCCTTCTAATATCTTACATTTGTAGGATTTGATATCTCGGCATGTAGACAGATCAAAATCATCTCTGATCGACCTGCTGTGCAAGTTGTTAAGGTTTGATCCCACAGAGCGCCCTACTGCTAAAGAAGCCCTGAATCATCCCTTCTTTAAAGAAAACACCAGTAGGAGCTGAAAAACCTGAACGTGAAGAATTCACGACTTAAATGGCATAGTCCTACCGTTTTCCCCAAGTTTGGGGCCACAATGGTTAGTCATCAGTGAGATACGAGTCATTAGTCGACACTTGGAAGCAGTTAAATATGAGTGTTCCGTGTGGTTAGGGGCTTAGGGACAAAAAGTGTAACAGCTAGTTTGTTCATAGAATGCTTGAAAAGTTGAAATCGAACATTGTGTTTTCAATTGTTGCTTAACGTATTTTAGATTTATGACCAATCTCGTAGAAACATCAATGCCGCAGTATGGAGTAATTTTTTTATGCATTAAAAGAAAAGAAGAAAAAAATAGGGAAAATTATCAATTACTTCTTTTTATATACCATTTTTTTTAAAAAAAAAATTTACTCTATTTTTTTTTTTTTTTTTTAATCTTTAAAAAAAAGCGAAAAACCGAAAAGGTAAGAATCGATAAGGAAATTTGAAAATTAGGAGCTGATAAGGTAACTGATTATATAAAAATGTGTTTGACAAATTAGCTGAAAAGGTAGCTAATTTTGGTAAAATGACGTAAAAGGATATGAAAATTATTTAATATTATAGAATAAATGGTATAAAATGGAAAGTCATTTAGTCACTGATTTTCAAACGCTACCCGAGCAGAAGATTTCATTTTCATTTGACCTTATTTGACCAAATAAGCTACTTGTCAAACACTTGCAAAAAAAATTAGATAGCTGAAATTTTGGTCAAATAAACTACTCTGGTCAAATAAGCTAATTGAAGTGTCGTGTCAAACGGAGCCTTGCTATCTTCAAATGTCATTCCTTTGAAATTTGATACGAGTACCACTTTTCGTTTTTTACCGATTGGCCTTTACTTATTACCGATTTGCCCTCACTTATTACCCAGCCCGCTTCATTTTTACATTTCCTCTTAGTTTTTATCACCTTGATCCTCTTCTCTTCATTCAACTATAGATAAATCTCTTCCAAATTTATCATTAGTTGGAGCAAGTTCATTGAATCAATAAGACAATTGCTCATCTTATTATCTTAGTAAAGGTGACAACTTTTGCTATTTGGAAATGGGAATCATTTTTTTTAGGTCCTCCACTAATTTATGTTTAGTTAAAAACAGTCGTCAAAATTAATTTCATGTGTGTCATTTTCATTACTAATCACTTTCACTAAACCTAAACTTTTTAAACAAGATTGCGAGACACGTGGCTAAGAGTTTTACTCATTTGGTTGAATATAGATAAATTCAATACAAGTTTAGTGAAAACAATTAATACGAATGTCAATTTAATCTTATCTAGACCATTATTAAACTAATTCTTAATCAGGTCACCTATTGAATTGGCTCATGTTGAATCACGGTCGAGTTCGAGTTAGAACAAATAAGTTTGCTATCCGTTATCGATTTAACATCTTAACCTTTAAATTTTACTAGTTGGTTGCACCGCGCGCGAAAGCGCGCGGTCCCCCAAGATATTTTAACCTACGATGTTTTATGTGCATGCTAGCGTATGTTTATTCGGTTCGACTGTCTATACATGTTGAGTGTCGATCACATTGAACTCTTGTTATATTGTTTTCATAGTTGAATCGATTGAAAAAAAAAAAACAAATTACAACTATTCGTAAATAATTCGTATTTAACTTTGTTAAGAGATGAATATCCGGATATAACTACGCGCTTAGATGGTTAATTGTTAAAGAACAGAATTACATGGAATACATAAAACATTAAATATTATGTTGTAGCTTGTAAAGTAACATAAACACGTAGACCAGACTCTGTCCAACAACACATAGATATTCTGTAACACTGTTTTTCTGAAAGTTCTAAACAGTTTCACTCAAAACTTATGTTTATCTACACACACCGTCCAAATAAACGTGTTTTAGACAAATCGTTTAGTACAAAACATTGCTTCTCATTAAATGAAGTACAGTTAAATTTAGTATATTGTATTTTTTTGTCGAGTTTATTTATAATTATTTTATTCTTCACTATATCACTTCATTTCCTATTACTACTCCATCCATTTTTTCCGTATTACTCTTTATTTCCCCCGTCCCCTTTCTTCTCCCCACCCTTCTCATTTCCCTTTCTTTTAATAGTTCACGTCCTTCCTTTTTCCTCTAGCCTTACTTTATCTTCTTTCTCAACATTCCCTTTATCGACTTCCATCCTTTTCCCCATCCCCATCCTCATCCGCATTCTCTTCTTCTTTTTCTCCTCCTACTGTCTGTCCTCATCCGCTTTCCCCCATCTTCCCCCGCCCTCCTCTTTATTTTTCCCTTGTTCTGCTCTTTCCCTATTATCATTTTTCTTGCCTCTTTTCCTATTCCTAGCCTTCTCCCATCTTTATTTTACTCTTTCCCTGCCTCCTCTTGTGTCTCGTCCAGTTTCCTTTTGAAACTTTTAAGAAAGTGAGATCGTGATTAGGATTGTCTCTACTAATACATTACGAAAAGAAAGTTCGATAAACTTTTAAAATCTATTTTTTTAAGTCGAGTTTTCTTATATTTTTTTTTATTTTTTAGTACACCTCTTATATATCCTCCAATTTCCCTCGTCCTGCACTTGTTTTCATATTACTCCTTCTATTTTTCCTCACACACTTTCTCCTCCCCTCCCCTCCTCCCCTTTCGTTGTATTGTTCACATCCTTCCATTCCATTCCTTGTCCATATCTCATCTTCTTTTCCCTTAACTACTTTCTCGGCCCTCTATCTCTTTCCCCTTCCCCTCCTACTCATAGCCTTTCCTCGTTCTCTTCCCCCATTCCTCTCCCTCTTCCCTCGTTCTATTATTTCCCTCTCTCTTCTCTTTGACGTTGCTACCTCGTCCTCATCCTCCTTAAACTTATCCTCCTTGGCTTAAAACATTATCTTAAAACACAAAATACGAGTGATTACTTGGTAATAAGATAAATTTAAATTCAATTCGAAATGACTAATATAAAGGTTGTTGGCGCAAGCTACAAAATATCAAATATTATAGGAGCTCCTGATCCGCAAATTTTTCATTTAGTTGTCCTATTTATATATTTTTTTATACTCCCACAAATTCTAAGAGCGCATAGCAATCATTGAGCTGAAGTCCGATAGTTCATAGATCGTAAGGATCATGATATTCAACACACTTTGACACGACTAAATCATCAAAACTACTTGGTCCACTGGCTACTCCTATTCAACAAAATCTAATAAGGTTCACCATAATGGATTAATCAAACTCACGGATTACACACTCACTGATTACAGAGTATGCTGGGAAAAGAATGTAAACAAATCAAGAGACACAAAGTAATGACATGGGAAGGCCAAGCTCAATTTAACATGGAACTTATAAGCTACTCGAAAAAGCATCGATCAACAGCTTGAGAATCCTATTGCTGCCAGTCCTCACGGACGTCAAAGGTGTAGTTATTCCTCATGTAGAATCTAGATTGCAAGTTATCTTCAGTACTGAAGAAAGTATCATATTCAATCTATGTATTTTGCAGCCTGCACTGAAGAGAATCATAAGTCATAACTGACGACTTCTTATGACATAAGCTATAGCACAATTAAGTTGAAACTTGATCACTTTAACAAAGAAAACGCCTTGTACCTTGCATATCTCTTTGAAGCTCTCACGTATTTGCCGGCCTTGAACTTGAACAATGCACTGCCTTCCTCCTTTTTCTAGCACGTTGCTTCTATTTTTTCAGGTTTACTCATATCCCATGAATCCTTATCCTGAAATCAGAATACAGATTTTTCACTACAACGCCTCCAAAACAGTCTATAACAAAGAAGCATATAGCTAGTAGAATTAAAGGATGATCAACTTCACCAAACACAACTTAATTAAAATGTGAATGTCGATGTACAACAATTTGATATGCTTTTTAAAGAAAGACTCATCTATACGTCATAGTATGAGCGGTCAAACATATCCGACCTCTCTCCGTGTTAATCAGGTAGATGATTGTCTCGAAAGGACCCATAACTAAATTTTTTTTAATGGGTTCACTCAGCTGACATGCCATCACAAAATCGGAGGGACAAATGCAGTATGAACCACAGGGATAGGCGAATAGACACACTGAAAAGTTGCAAACAACAAAAAATTGATTCGAATTAACATCAAAAGGTCCCATTTGTTGGGATGACATCAAAAAATTGTTGGGATAACATCAAAAAATTGATTCGAATTAACATCAAAAAATTGATTCGAATTAACAACAAATGGGACTCCTACACCTCATTTTTAATAATTGTAAAGTCACTACATGAACAATACCATAATCCTTGTTCACCGCATATTTCATTAACAACTCAATTTACCAATTACCATTAGCAACTCACCTTTTAAAACAAAACCTTCACAATCTCGCATGATTTAACACCACAAATTTCTAAATTTTAAATAATTAAAAGATGAAATAAGTAAATACCATAATTCGCAAATCAGTTTCCATTAGAAACACAAAAAAAAAAAAATTCAAAAATACCCTAAATTACACCAACTTGCATAATTTAAGTATTTAACACCACAATTTTCTAGAAGGTATTCTAATTGAATGATGAAATAAGTAATTACCATAATAATCCTTCTTCGGCTTTCGACTGCAAAATGATGTCGTCAAATACCTTCAACATAATACAACGATACATCATTATTAAGCTACTATAAGATCACAATTAACAAAATAATTACTTGCGTCTTACTCCTACAACCAACAGGATGTTGGTAACAGTGCGAAGAAGTTACTTGCGTTAAAAGTTCTAAGCCATTAAATTTTCATAGTTGTTACCCCTGGCTACTGGTCTAAAACTAAGTATATAAAACTGTTAGTAACGCGTATTGTGTCGTATTTATGAACCAAACTTGGTCCCCAAGGCCCTATGTCTCTGCATAATAACAAAAATCAGGATTCCGAAAACTAAATGGAATAACATAAGCTTAATCTACTTTGCAGAGTTTGGATGATGCATAGAAAGCCGTCCTTACAAGATAACTCTTCTCAAAGTATCGTCTAAATTCCTCTGGCTGCCATTTTGATGAACGATAAGAAAAGGAAAAAGGAGAAAGCAAAATACCTCAAAACCTCCGAAGGAATGAAGAAGTTAGACTCCCAGAGATAGTTTAAGACAACCCTTTCCACGATGCTCTAAATTTTCTGAGAAGCTCTTATTTCTGTCTGTGCTGCAAATCCTACTGGTCCAACTAAAATCAAGCGTTGGACATGCTCAGGGTGCTACAGAAACATATTTATGCATTAACTAATTAGACACAAAATCGAGTAAAATTGCTCAACTGAATTAAAACTAACAATGTGACAATAGAAACATTGAGAGCAAATTTAGAAGCAATGTAAACCCCAAATGAATGCCCAAGAAGAATGAAACTGTTGAGTTTCATGGCTTTATGCCATTCCCCCAAAGAATCGATAAACCATGCTTCTGAATCTGCATTGTGGTAACAAAACAAAAGGCGTTAAAGAAGTGCCGCGTAATTTCAAGAAGCCAAATATTTATCTAACTCCATCTTAAATTTCAATGCATGTTTGATTGACCACAAAGACGACAGTCGGCAGCTATATATAGCATTTGAGAAAAGAGAGTTGAATATGACAAGTAAATGATTCCTAACCTTCTGTACTTTTGCATGTAAAATCAGGCCTGCTTGATCCACCCCAACTGCAAGGCAAGAGAGAAAGCACAGGGAACTTTAATATCGAATCGGACTTCTACTTTCAAACCCATCTTACAACGTGTAATCCATCCAACTTGCTTACCCAAGTTGATCAATTGTAATAACCCTAAATTGACGGGCCAATGCATCAAAATTATGAAAGAAGAAGCCATGAGAGGTACAATATCCATGAACCATAGCCATGGTGGGGGCATCATCCTTGCTGTCAAAGGTAACCATATTTATAAACCTGGGCTCATTGCTTACAGACTAAAACCAGCATAAATACGCCGGTTAATCGCTCGCCTTTTAAGGTAAATAAATGGAGGACAAACCCACAATCAAAGTTCTCACCAATATTTGGTCGGGAAAAACTGAAATCCCAAGTTAAATTCTCCTTCATTGAAAAGAAAAATAGCGGATTCGGATCTTGCGCAGCGAAAAATAACGAATTGAAACTGAATAAACAACATTTGGGATTCAAAATCGCTTGTTAAAAGCGAAGAATACCAGTAAATAAGGAAAGCAAATCGAAGTAAACATCAAAAAAGGACTCAAAATCGCTTTTAAAAATGAGTAAATACGAGCACATAACGAAATCAATCTGAGCATAAACAACAAAAAATTGGATTCAAAATCGTTTCCTCATTTATCTGAACTCAGTTTTTTAAATCTTATAAAGTTAGAATGAAGAGATCTTAATGATTTCTTTAGCAACGTCCTCATTAATCTATCAAAAATCCACCAAAAATTACAGTCAAATATATGAAATCACACCAAAATGAACGAAATTAAACTTCATATCAAGAGTCTAAACCCTAAAGAAAAACCCAAAATAAAATCAAGGAAATCGATGGCAAGGATACTCACACAATAAAAACAAGGGAATTTTATGTAGCGGTGATAAGATTATGATGACGGCGACGTTGATTCTGATATCTCCGCTTGCATGGTTGAGGTGCTCGCGATCATCAAATACAGTGTTTATTTGTGAGAGTGAAAGTGAAGGGAAAAGGTGAAGGGGTGTGTGTGGTTGAGGAAAGAGAAGAGGAGAGGGGCAGGAAATGAGTGGTTGATAAGAAATGAGTGGTTGGAGTGAGCAGAGTGAGACTCGTATGAAGGAAAGGTCTCAACAGGCCCAAATGAGAGGAATGATGGGTATGAATATAAGGAGGAAAGGTAATAAGTGAGGCCCAAATAATAGCCATCCAAACCCCGCACAAAACACTCATCCCATACCCGCAAATACTATGCCATTATGAGGATAATTCAGAACTCAGACAAAAAAGAGCCCAAAACCGCACAAAACATCCAGCCCAACCCGTTTAGTAGGTACTATTCATTAGGCAAGTTACTATTCATTGATGAATAGTAACATGAGTATTCTCACATTTTATAAAGGTGTTTTATTAGGCTGAGTTTGGAAGATTCTGGTCGGGTCAACTCCTAGTAGCTCAAAAACATAGGTAATGATAATGTAACTACACTTACGGAGTATTTGTAAATGGCACAATAATACAAACTAAGTATAAAGACATGTTACGATTCATCGTCTCACATCACACCAAAAAAAATAACTATTCATTGTCTCACAAACATAAGTGATATTAGTAATTTCGGAGTGACATTATGTCCTCCTAAAACATACTCCCCCCAATTCTGCCTGAAGTTCCTCAAAGCTTTGTGCACAACAATTAAGGAGAGGAAATAAAGAATGAATAAAAAGGACAAGTTGACTTTTATGTAGGAAAGAAAAGACAAGATTAATTAAACTAAAGTAATATGGATTAAACTTAATCCTTCCCTCCAAAATTAAATAAATCGTGGGCCATAATGTTCATACAGTACAGTTGAACATCTCAGAAAATTTTTGAAATTTCTACATTTCTTACAACTTCTACATTACTTAAATTACAATGTTTAGATTTCTAGATTCATAAAATTACAACCCTTCATAAAAATTCTGAAATTAAACTTACACACTTTTAATTTAAATGACAAAAGACTAGAAAATGAGATTAACTTCAGATTTGCATGGGTTTTCCTTCACTTCTTCCTTCATTGTCATTAATCAGAACTGTAACATCAAGAGGACACACAAGTGGAGATATCTGATGAAATTTGGCACCAAATTAAGATCAAATTTAGACTAAATTTTTAGCTTTCCGCCAATTTGAACATTTCAGAGCAGTTCAAAATTTGCGCCAACATCAATCAACATTATGTGCAAGTTCAAATAATTAGGGTTTGTTACAACCATATATAGAAAGTCACTGTTTTAGGCAGATCATTCATATGCAAACAAACAAAAACTCTCATTAAATACACCCAAATAAATTATCCTTAAACACAAACAAATTCATGGCAAATAAAATCAGAAACTTGAGTAACTTAGAGAGAGCAAAAATTATTCAGATTCTACTTCTGAAATGTATAAATGGGAAACCAGTCAGGGGTACCATGTTAGAGGTGGCTCAACAATATGGTGTAACCAGGAAAGCCATCACGAATTTATGGAATGAAGCAAAGCAACAAAGAGATGCAGTGTAACACCCTCTCATACCAAGGTACCTTACCAAGGACTACCCTAGCATGAAAGGCTGTTACCATCTCGGTTTCCCGAGGTTAGCATATCAAAGTTACCAATTTCAAACAACATTTATTAAAGTATAAAGAGTTAGCGATTACATTATCTCATACCAACTCCAAATAAAAGTACAAGGACCTCAATACAACTGAAATCAAGACAGCTAAACGCGTAACAGCGGAAGCTAGACGCGAAGTGGTGACCCCGCCAAGACTGTCCCATAGCTAAACATCTGCATCACCTGTCACATCCTGCTCACCACCCCCGAATGGATCGCCACAGGTTTTATAAAACAACAACGGGGTCAGTTACTAAATAATCATAAGACAAGTGTATAAAGCAATCAGCTGATCAACCTCCATCCCCGGTCTCCTGATCTCACACAGTAACCAACTACACACCGAGGTGTGTAGCCCTGCCGGACTACCCATCGCAACAGGTAGCCCACGCCGCCAGTGGGGGACCACAACCAATCCCCACCGAAATCCCGCTCATCAACGAGCGATAACACTGTCCCATAATGTGCACATACCCTCCTGTGGCGGGTTCCACGGAGGGCGAACTAGGGCGTGAATCCACTCCCGCAAGTGACTCCACCACAACCATCACAACAACATCATAACCACCACACCACCACCACACCAACACTCCGATGATCAACAAACAACAATCATACACAGTACAATTACAACATCTCAAATTAATTAAGCACAACTGAGTAGGAAAACCCTACCTTTTCGCAATCCGCTATGCTGCAATCAATCATAAAATATGCATAACAAATACCACATCGTCACCTACAACAATTATAATCAACAATCCCCAAATTAACCCAAAACAATAATTAGGGCAAAACCCTAAAGATAATCTATTAACTGATTACAAAGCACCAGAGACTCACCAACGAAATCGAGACAAAAGACGGAAGTATAGACTTGCGATCGACCAATTAGCCTTGAGAGTGCTTAGGGTGATTAGAGAGAGAGAGAGAGATTAACGTTATTAGGTTTTGGTAAAAATGATTTAGAAACTGTAAACATAATTTATATAATCTCTAATCATCTTAACCAAACCACGGAAAATAACACCCGTCAGACCGGATACTCGGTCGAGTATAGAGTATACTCGGCCGAGTACCCTCCACTCGGCCGAGTATTCCTGGGCAGTAGCCAACCCGGGATACACGATACCCTTTACTCGACCGAGTAGGCCATACTCGACCGAGTACCAGCTTAGGAAAACCGTAGTATTACAGTCTTCCCTCCTTAAAAAGAATTTCATCCCCGAAGTTCAAACCCAACCTATAAAACATGAACACTTAACGCTAACTCCACCAACCAAGCTTACTTCCACAACACGGCCCACGATATCTTCTCAACTACAGCATAGCCTCTCGATACTAACTCCATAATACCATCGAACGACCATAACATAAGTGTTGCCAACTCTGTCTCACTTCTATAACGCTCTCTAGGACACTCAATTCCAAGACAATCCACCGGACAAGATCAACCATTAAAACGGAATGTTACATTCTACCACCCTTAAAACAAACTTCGTCCTCGAAGTTTACTCACACTCGTAAACATCATATTACTACAAGCACTGCCATTACCTGTAATAAAATCAACCCCAACACAAATCCATCCTTTACTCTACACCAACACTCAAACTTCCAATTATACTATAACATGTACAACCATCAAACTCTCTTTGTCGCATCCTACTCCTCTTAAGATACATGTTACGTCCTCGTAACTCACTAATATTAGGTCCTTTGCTATACCTACCATAAACCTCATTAACATCGCATGTCAACGATCACCCACTATAACCTCAAGACCTACAACCATTCCTATATCCAGGGCTCTCTTTCTCTCACAGTTCTCGTGCCTCCAATTATTCTGTACTCACATAATATATAACATAAAATCCTCAGTATCACCATTACTCCATCTCTTCCACATTACCGCAAAACGACATACTTCTATATACATATACACTCATCTCCACGATCTTAACTCACGATCCATGATTATTACACACACTAACATTAGCTTCTCAAGTTCACCTCTTTTATTACCACAAAACTCATCCTTGACTTGACATGATACTAAGTCCCAAAACTCCGTACTCACTGTCCCACGAAAAGATGCTAAACCACATGTAGTTTCAGTTCAATACCACATATGCTCCACAATCTCTTGCCACGACTATGTCCACCAATGCCTCATCTAAAACAAGATCAAAAGTACTCCAACAACCTCTCACAACTGTGTCCCATTAACAGAATATTACTATACCATGACAACAACAGAACCACACCCAACTCTCTTTCATATCATACTCTATTCTCACTCTCATGCCGACACTGGTAAGAAACATCGGGAAATAAAACAACGGTCTATATGCCCCGACCGACACTGACAGGAAATAGCAGTAAACAAACAGCAATCTATGACAACACGAAAATACTCGTATCACAACACGAATTACTGTGCCTAGATCGCCACTCGAGGCACAACAACCATATCGATAGCTATCACAACTTTTACAATCTCATAACACTGACTGAGTACCACTTCCTTGACCAGAAGACATGTTAAAACCGCTCTACTAGATCACGACGCAACATAATAAACGGGATCATAGATACCAACCTTCTGAATATTATCCAGACCATGACTCGTGAGGTTAGAACCTCACACAAACATTTACACATATCATGGACCCATAATCAAATGTAACTAGCCAATCCTTATTACGTAAGTTACCACTTGATAATGAATATCTCTCATCCGGACTTAACTCGGGTACCCTTCATAACATATCCTCTCATACACCCAATTATCACCACCCGGCTAACGTAACATGTCATCAGTACCCAACTACGAGCGGACACCTCATTTATCCACATCTTATACTCCCTCACACCCATACATACCTAGCAGGCCTCCACAAAAATCAACCTCTTTAGAATGACTATATTTCCTATTTATCATCACCCTTAACCACTAGTGATAACACCACAATACCACCATTGCTCATCTGACAACTCTCTTACTCTCACTTCTTAATGTAACAATCGTTTTCTCTTTTTGGTTGTCATCCCAATAACGAATATCAAATCCACCAACAAAATTTACCTCAAGATTATTCCCAATTCTATCCTTTATCGTGTCGTCACCTAACTCTCCACCAAAATCTCAGATCGTGCAAACACTCTACAAGCTTCTTAATTCCCTTAATACCTCGAAACTCGCGGCTAACATGTCGTCATGTTCACCTATATAACCATTAACTCACACCCTCTAATGAGGCTATCATACATTCCCGTGATTTCCTACTTTCATGCTCCTTAACTCCGGTCAACGTTTTCTGAGCTTACTTCCATCCCTCTCTCCCCCTTTTCACTCAATGATACCAATTAATAATTCATCTCCTTCCTTCATCTACCTAACTCTTTAGTAACCCGATTACCTTCTTTTTGCTCCACAACTCAAGTTCCATTAATTCATATAAATATCTTCTCATTCTTCTTTATCACTGATCCTCTCTCATCATACTACTCACTCACACTTGTCGCCATCAAGTCCCCACAACTAACGGTTACTCTTTAATTATTTATATCTCCCTTTCTCATCTCTAGAAAACCAAAAATTCACCTCATACCGTTAATAGCCCAAATAATTATACACTAGACTCACCTCTTGATAATCCAAACTCCCAAACTCAGACACCATCTAAAATCCACGTCGCGAAATAGCTCCATCTAAGTTCACTATATGCCCCTCTTCTTCATCCCTCTACAACGACCTTTTATTACATATATCCTTAAGCAACACAATCCTAACCGTCTCCCTCCATAAATCCTTACACATCCCAATTTGCCACTATTCGCATCCCTCATCGCAATCTTTCATTCTCACGCTTCCTTAAACGTACATCACTCTTGCCCATATACACTTACTTTTATATTGCTCAACACACGACTATATCACTCAACATATCTCACAAAACATGCTCCTTGCCTCGATTAGCTCATCAATCTTCCCTTTCGTTTTTCCACTATCCCTCACAACCACATTAACACATGTCTTCCTTATCCAACACATGTCCCTCATAAGCCGACATTCTCCATATCATAACATCCGGTAACTTACGTATCAAGACCATCACATATATAAAAGAACGCTTTAAGACCCAAAACATACATGTGTACATACCCTACGACTCAAAACAATGTAAGAACATAGCCATCGACTCAAAATGACCGGATTAAGGTACTCGGTCGAGTACATGGCATACTAGGTCGAGTACAGGATACTCGGTCGAGTAATGAGACTACTCGGCCGAGTTCACGACTCCAGAAGCTGAACGGAATTATCACAGAAAGATTACTCGGCCGAGTAGGGACTACTCGGTCGAGTATCGGCACAGTTCTCAGCAACGTCCAATTTTCGTAAAACACTCATATCTCACTCGTTACTTGGTCATTCTGGGCGTGTGACCTATCGTTAGAATCGTAAAAGAACAAGCTTTCACCTCCAATTGGAATCACAGCAATATCATTTATAGAACTCGACTTATGACAGTTTTAAGACAACCCTTCCAAAATTAGTTTTCATACAAATCAATTTTTTTTCTTAACAAAACAACTTAAACATGCATAAAACAAACAATAACGACCCAATACTTCAAGAAACCAGTACATAGATGAACTTTTGTCATACCCACATGAAAATTAAACACGACATTCATATATATAGATGCATGACCATAATCACATGCTACTACCAACAATTAAACATTAACATCATCATGATCATATACGCATGTACCACTACCCTTTTGAAAGCCACATAATAAACACTTAACATGCCAAACATATTCCATACTAAAATCCAAGTCAGTAAATCTCACCACGCTTTTCACATGTTTCCACATACCACTTCTCATACCGCATTATCCAACCATTCAAGTTTCAAGTACCACACACATACATTAACTTGACACACAACAATTTACCCTCCGGCTTGAGATTGTGAGGGCCATAGTGCGACTTCGGGACGTCTCCCAAGTCCTTGCAGTAGCTCCAAAAAACTCTCCCCGGGTTCATTTTATTTAGACACCCTAAGTTCATTGGGTTCATTAGTTTTAGGTGCCAGAATCGTCGGCTCTGATACCACTTTGTAACACCCCCTCATACCAAGGTACCTTACCAAGAACTACCCTAGCATGAAAGGCTGTTACCATCTCGGTTTCCCGAGGTTAGTATATCAAAGTTACCAATTCCAAACAACATTTATTAAAGTATAAAGAGTAAGCGATTACATTGTCTCAGACCAACTCCAAATAAAAGTACAAGGACCTCAATACAACTGAAATCAAGACAGCTAAACTCGTAACAGCGGAAGCTAGACACGAAGTGGTGACCCCCAAGACTGTCCCATAGCTAAACATCTGCATCACCTGTCACATCCTGCTCACCACTCCCGAATGGATCACCACAGGTTTTATAAAATAACAACGGGGTCAGTTACTGAATAATCAAAATAAGACAAGTGTATAAGGCAATCAGCTGATCATCCTCCATCCCCGGTCTCCCGATCTCACACAGTAACCGACTACACACCGAGGTGTGTAGCGCTGCCAGACTACCCATCGCAAAAGGTAGCCCACGCCACCAGTGGGGGACCACAACCAATCCCCACCGAAATCCCGCTCATCAACGAGCGATAACCCTGTCCCTTAATGTGCACATCCCCTCCCGTGGCGGGTTCCACGAAGGGGGAACTAGGGCGTGAAGCCACTCCCGCAAGTGACTCCACCACAACCATCACAACATCATCATAACCACCACACCACCACCACACCAACACTCCGATGATCAGCATATAACAATCATACACAGTACAATTATAACATCTCAAATTAATTAAGCACAACTGAGTAGGAAAACCCTACCTTTTCGCAATCCGCTATGCTGCAATCAATCATACAATATGCATAACAAATACCACATCGTCACCTACAACAATTATAATCAACAATCCCCAAATTAACCCAAAACCATAATTAGGGCAAAACCCTAAAGACAATTTATTAACTGATTACAAAGCACCAGAGACTCACTAACGAAATCGAGACAAAAGACGGAAGTGTAGACTTGCGATCGACCAACTAGCCTTGAGAGTGATTAGGGTGATTAGAGAGAGAGAGAGATTAACGTCGTTAGGTTTTGGTAAAAATGATTTAGAAACTGTAAACATAATTTATATAATCTCTAATCACCTTAACCAAACCACGGAAAATAACACCCGTCAGACTGGATACTCGGTCGAGTATAGAGTATACTCGGCCGAGTACCATCCACTCGGTCGAGTATTCCTGGGCAGTAGCCAACCCGGGATACACGACACCCTTTACTCGACCGAGTAGGCCATACTCGGCCGAGTACCAGCTTAGGAAAACCGTTGTATTACAGTCTTCCCCCCTTAAAAAGAACTTCGTCCTCGAAGTACAAATCCAACCTATAAAACATGAACACCTAACGCTAACTCCACCAACCAAGCTTACTCCACAACAAGGCTCATGATATCGTCTCAACTAAAGCATAGCCTTTTGATACTAACTCCATAATACCATCGAACGACAATAACATAAGTGTTGCCAACTCTGTCTCACTTCTATAACGCTCGCTAACACACTCAATTCCAAGACAATCCACCGGACAAGATCAACCATTAAAACGAAATGTTACATGTAGGGGAACTCATTAACGTGAATAGCAAACTAAAGGGAAGGGAAGGAACTAACAAGGTTATATTTGATGCTGCAAGGTTCAAAAGCATTCACTACAAACTCAGGACTACTCAAAAAAGGGTGGCTGCTGCTATGGCTGTAAGTCAGTCAACTGTCTGTACACTACTACAGATATAGGGTATAACAACGGTTAAAGACCGTTGTTATATAAAAAAGCGGAAGTTGTTAAAGCATCCGTTGTGAAAGGTTTTAACAACGGTTGGCTTTTTAAGAAACCCGTTGTGAAAACTATTAACAACGGTTAAAAACCGTTGTCCTTACGAGTCATTCGTTGTGGAAAGTGTGACTAATTTTTGGTGGGAAAGTTATAACAACGGTTACAATAGAAAAAACCGTTGTTATAACTAAAGACAACGGGTTTTTTTTAAATAACCGTTGTTATTGTTTTTAAAAATAAAAAAATAAAAAAAAAATACAAAGCATTACTGCCCAAATCCCTCTTGCATCAATTAATTATATATTACTAGATGCATTATTACTGTCAAAATCCTTGCATGAAAGGACAAAATATATGGAATGCGAAGGGTTATAAGATTTGAAGCAGGGATATGGCACAACTTCCTAAACAAAAATATACTTCGTATTAATTTAAGCATCAAACCCTTAACATATAATTAAAAAACAACTCAAACAACTCAAACGACACATATACTAATTATAAATTCATTCCACTATCTCAATAATCAATCCATTATATCACTATCTCCACCCTAAACTCCAAACCTTAAATCTTTAA
Source organism: Silene latifolia (assembly GCF_048544455.1). NCBI lineage: Eukaryota > Viridiplantae > Streptophyta > Magnoliopsida > Caryophyllales > Caryophyllaceae > Silene > Silene latifolia. The sequence goes on from NC_133536.1 coordinate 58,761,950, forward strand.
AACCTAATAAACTCCAAACTTCCTTCAATAATGAATGATAGCATTCGTTTAACATGCATTATGACCGAGTACAACAAAAGTTTCATACACCGCTTGCTGGAAATCGAGAGGAAGAACAGGCTCTTCCTTGAGCAAGCTCGGATCTGACTTGGTGCAGGATTTAGAGCCGCAGTGAAACATGGCTTGGTGCAGGAGTTAGAGCCACAGATAATGCAGCTATATGAAGATATTGCATCGCATGAACGAAACCTCCAAATAGCAAAGGAGGAGAGGATGATTCTCATAGAAGAGAATGCATCCCTAAATGAACATCTAAGAAATGTATTTTTAGCAATGCATTAAGTTTATGTACATATATCAATTAATTAAGTTTATGTATGTTAATTGCTGATTTGTTTTACTATCCTCTCCATCATCTTCTTTGTTTTATTTTATTTAATTTGTTTTACTAATAAACGCAAAAAAACTAAGCGAATAATTAGAGAAAGAACAATGACGGAGAAAAACAACAAATAAAATAATTAGAGAAAGAACAATAATGACGGAGATGACAAAACCTAAAACCATAAAGCGATAGATATATACCTGATAATTAGAGAAAGAAAGAGACGATGACAACAACAGTGACGGAGATGATAAAGAGACGATGAGAAAGAGTGTGGTTGTGTGTTTGTGTTTGTGGCTGTAGCTGATCTGTGTTTGTGTGGTATATATTGTGGTAGCTTGAAAGTATTGACAACGGTTATTACACATAAACCCGTTGTCATTAGATAATATATTAACAACGGTTCCTTTGACAACCGTTGTTAAAACGTATTAACAACGGGTTCTAATATAACCGTTGTAATTACTTTTCACTAATTTTGAGCCAATATATTAACAACGGTTATAATGTATTACAAAGTAAACTGTTGTTATTAGTTTTTATATTAACAACGGTTATGTAAGTTTTACCCGTTGTTAAAACTAATAACAATGGGTGACAAAATAAACCCGTTGTAATTAAGTTTAGTAAAATTGCGCGGAAAAACAATAATCCATTCAACGTCTTTTCGTAATTTTCGTGAATAAGCGTTGTTAAAGGGCCGTTGTGGTTGCCTAGTTTTGTAGTAGTGGTAGGTGGGTTAAAAGCAAAGTGAACAAGAGTGTTATACCAATGCTATCAAACCAAGTTTGACAGACAAAAATAAGCTTGCTAGGTTAATTTCCTGTCTCTCTAAGCTATATTATGATATGCTTAGTAAAATCATGTTCAAAGACCAAAGTAATGTTATACACAGATGAGAAATGGTTTTACATTACTAAAGATGGGCAAAGGTACTACTTAAGTTAGACAGAACCAGAGCCAGAAGAAGAACCATACAGAAATGTTCAATCAAAATCTTACATAGGCAAAATCATGTTTATGTGTGCTGTTGGGAGACCAAAATTTTCAAATAACAATAAATGTGTTTTTGATGGAAATATAGGAATTTGGCCCTTTGTTTCTTTGGAGCCAGCCCAAAGAAATTCAAAGAATAGGGTTGCAGGCACAATGGAGACAAAATCAATTGACTCCATTACTAAACAACTTGTCAAGAATATGATGTTAGGGGCGGTGCTACCAGAAATCAAGAGAAAATAGCCTGCAAATGCAAGTAAAACCATATTTATCCAGCAAGATAATGCAAGGCCACACATCAGCAACACAGATCCAGATTTCAGAGAGGCAGCAAGCAGTGATGGGTGGAACATACAACTAATTCAGCAACCTCCAAATTCACCAGACCTTAATGTGTTGGATTTGGGGTTTTTTAGGGTCATCCAATCTCTTCAAACACTCACCAATTCATACAAATTGGATGAGCTAGTGGTAGCAGTAAAAACTGCCTTCGACAAGTTAGAAGTGATTAAGCTAAATTATGTGTTCATCACTTTGCAGGGTTGTATGCTAGAAGTGTTAAAACGAAGAGGACATAATGATTACAAAATACCACACATGCATAAGAGCAAGTTAGCAAAGGAAGGATTACTCCCAGAGAATTTAGAGGCAGAAAAAAGCTTGGTACAAGATAGCATCAGGTATATTAACAATGTTGACAGTATTGATGTTGCTAATGGAGGTAATGCAGAAAATATTACTGACTTGGTAGATGCCGTAATGTTAGATTCACCATATTTCATAGATATGTGCAGTTAGATAGTTAAGACACCAACCATCAACTTTTGGTTGGTTGATGTACTCATTTTGTGCAACCAGAAGAAAACAGTACACCAACCAACCAGGAACAGCAGTCAAGAATAGACTCAGCAAGTTAAAGAACCAGAAAATAACATGTTCAAAACCAAAAAGCAGCAGACAGTCAAACTCAAGAACAAGCTGTATTTTTTTTGTTAATTATAGGTTTATTTTAAGTCAGTATGAAATTTGCACATTTTGATGTTGGTGATGCTGTTTATTTAAATCTCCCCTTGGCATACAACTTGATTACAATAATGATTTAAACAACAAACGAGGATTGAATGCATACATAGCCTCGTCAAAATCTAAGATAATGGTGGCATTATGCATGCAAACAATTCTCAGACCTGAAGATTCGCATTCATCTTCATAATCATCTCTCATAAAATAAGACATGAGAAACTTGACAAAAATGGGTCTCAGATTTTCTGTGTGAAGAATAAGCGATGAAGAGATTGAGGAAAAGAGTCTCAGATTTTGTGTGTGAAGATGAAGATGATGAAGATTATGAAGAATATAGGCGGACAGATTGAGGGAGAAAGGAAGAGAGAATGGCAACGACTGGGTTAATTAGGAAGAGAGAATGGGATGAAGATAATGTTAGGGTTTCTAAGAGAAGCCTCTAGAATTATGTAGAAAGAGGTGAGAGGGATTAGGTTAATGAGTGAGTTAGATTTGGGCTGGGTTAATTAGGGGGTCCAAATTAATATTGGGAGGGGTAATTGGGTTGGATTAGTGTAAAAGGTGTGGGCCAAGTGAATGGCACAATGTGTAAATAACAAAAGGCAATAAGGACACTATGATCATTTCAGTACCAAAAAAACTTACTAAATAAGGAGAGAAGGAACAAAACGTGACTACCATCGAAAAAGAAAGAGGGATTATAATCCTCCTGATCTCACAAACCACCACCACCCGGAGCAGCAAAATGTCGGCCGCAAAAACCGCCGCAACCTCATTCCTACAATCCGTCAGAAAATATCTAAAAGCGCCATGGGAGATAACAGGCCCGTGCGCATCACCTGAGTACAGATCCGCCGTACCAAAAGCCACAGAATACAGACCGTTCTGCCCGGCCACGGAGCCGCAGCATGCCATTGTTCCAACCGCCAATCCCGATACCGTATTCGATATCAAATACTTCCCACGCGACCAGCGACGCAATCGCCCTCCCATCCGCCGAACTATTCTTAAGAAAGCGGATGTTGAGAAGATGATGAAGGAGAAGAAGTCGTTTCAGCTCTCCGAGTTTCCGAGGCCGTATTTGGTTACTGCTGTTGAGGAGGATTACAGTGCTATTGGTGGTGGTTACACCAACTGATTTTCAGAATCAGGTATTTTATTCTTTTGTTTAATTGTGATTTAGGGTTATCCATTTTGGGTTATGTTGTTATGATTAGAATAATGGATTATTGTACTCGTTTGTGGGTTTGCAATCTGACTATTGATGGTTTTAAAGGATGATTCATGTCAACCGACCCCAAAATTATTTTGGGATTAAGGCCCTCATGCTGCTGTTGCTATCGTTTTCATTTGTGGGTTTGATTGCAGTTCTGTTTACCAGTTTAGCGCATTAGATTAAATGATGTGATTTAGGTAGTATTGCTTTTGCAGAATTCAATCTTTTCTCTATTTTCTGTTTAACTTCTCATTTTTGTGTTTGTTACGGAATTAATGGAAATTAGGATGAAATAAATTGAGTTTTTTGTCGGATTAAAACAATGTACCTTTGGGCATATATTAGAGTTTGTGTCTTTGTGAATATCATTGTCCCCAGCCTCAAACGCTCCAGCAATTCACGGGGTAAGGGGCAGGTCAGTTGTACTCGCCCTTATCCCTGTGCATCTGCTTACGCAGAGTGGCTGTTTGTGAATATGGTATCTTATCTGTGTTGTTCTTTGTATGTATTTTCTTGTTGTTTCTTGGATGTGAACTTTTCAATTTTTAGAAATTTTTGATAAGCTGAATAGTTTTTAGTCCTTATGTGGTTTTGAACTAGTGACGCACTTAAATGAGAAAATTAAGAAAACTGTCGGGTTGTTGACCTTAAAACTAGGAGATAATGGTAGAAATGAGAAAGGTGCTACATTTTGAGACTTAGTAACGCGCCTTCTTGTCCCTTTATTGACTTTCGATCTGATCATCAAATTGCCAGTCTCCGAACTTTGTGAAACCTCTAAACACTCCAAAGTCATATCTCTAAGCTGAATTGACGAATTTTGCTTTGCTTGTGGGTTATCATCAAATGGTTAATGACTTAATGGAGCTCAAAATAAAGGGGAAAATGAGTAAACTTATGGTGAGGAAGGTAGAATGAGGGAGTGGTGGGGGAATTATTACACTTATATGAGGTTAATGGAGTAGTACCTCCATTATTCTGTATATTTCATCCATGACCCTCTAATTACCTCATTCCAAGCAAGTCTCAAGTAAAACTATCAAGTTTGACATCACCTTTTCTTATACTCTCTCTAGTTTTTCTTTTAATAGTGAAAATGGGATATGGGGTATTGGGGTGAATCCTCTCAAGGGGTAATAATTTCCTCTGTTTCTCGCAACAATATGATAGAACATGCGCTCTAATTCCTTCATTAAGACCAATCGAATCAAATAACTACTAATTGCTGCTTGTGACAATGTCATAATTCTGATGAGCTAATTGTGGTGTTTTTGCACCATGGATGGAGCACCAAAAAATGGCATACATCCATATGCAGGATTTAACATTTGTATAGGTATCTTTCACACCAATGTTTTCCTTATAATGTGGAATATATTCTCGTAACTTAGTCTTCTCTTCCAAATTAACCAATATCTTTCTAAAAATTTTCATCTATGCAATCTCTTCCTCCTCGTCTAAGTTAGTAGCTGTTTTATGTTAGCCTCCTGGCACCCTTGACCACGTCGCTAAAATGTAGTTTTGAGGAGAATTATGTCTTGTTATGTATAAGGAGGGAACGCTAGTTCGAAATTTTACCTACTATACCATTAAATTTCATTACTTAGTCTTAGTGATCCATCTATGATTCAGAGACTAGCAATTAAGGCATTGTCATTACCCATTAGTCCTTCTCATACTAGAGAAAACAGACTTTATACATTTTCATTGGGAGCAGTTTTGATAAACATTAGATAGTGTCAGAGCTGAAAAAATGGTACTTATATAGCTCCTACCTCATATTCTCTTTCACAACTCATTGAACTCAATACAAGTGCAAGCTTTTAATAGATGTCATAATATTACCGTAGGAAACAAATTAATTACGCTAAAGAGATAACTTGGAAGAGTTTGGAGATTAGACATGATGATCAACTTAAGTGAAAGCATGATTTCTGAAGTCTATTCATGCAACTATTTTCTCATATCCTAGTGGAAGAGTTTGTCTCCATTTTCCAATATTATTGGCTAGCATTTTGATGATTTGTTGTTTTGGTTTTGAAGTATTTGATGTGTTTGTCAACTTACCAAAAACACTTAAAAGTATAGTTTTCTATTAGGCATATTTTCTATTGTGCACATTATGGGCACATATTAATACTTAATTAAGCACATGTTAATGACCTATCATTAATATTCTGTAGTAATTTTTTTTTTTTTTTAAAATTTTCCAGATTAGATCATCGTTGATATCAATGGTAAGTGGTTAACATATGACCAGATAAGTAGTAACTATGTATTCTGCACGTATCGGGTATCCATACATTATAAGCGCAGCAACATATCTCTATATACGAGGTTGCCCTTCCATCCATGTACAAATATTAATTGTCATTTGACAGAACTAGTTCTAGTCACACTGACCCCGTATGAACTCCTTGTGATTTATGAGGGCCACTCCCAATTGTTTTGGAATTCAAGCTCTCACGGAGAATAAGATAAAGAGGAATACAGCTGGTCTTAAGGACATTGTTAAGAATTAAGGATGAATCTCTAAGTTAGTGGAATCATGGTTCAGACATAGAAACTATACTTGTTAGAGTGGACTTCAAAAATGTGTGCCTCAGGCGCGCTCAGTTCCAAGGTTTAGTGAGGGACTAGTCAAACGCCTTGGTGCACCTCGTAGATAAGGCGTAGCTAGCGAGGTAAACTAGTATGCAATTCTTGTACCTCTTCTTGCATTTTATTGCGCCCTTTTATCTGCCATGTTATCCTTAGGGAGTACTTCTTTAGATGTTTAGATTGCTAGCTGTCTTTAAAATCCCCAAAAAAGTATTCTGAAAATATAAATCTATTTGCAAAAGCAACTTGCCTCGTGTCGATGAGTCGTGCCTCTTCGCCTCAGTGCTGTCTGCCTGTCCTGTCCTAAAAAATTAAGAGGTTTTTAATTTGTATAGTTTAGGAATGTTTTGTTGCTTGGATAATCTGGATGAAAACATTGATTATATAGAGAAAGATTCCTGCTTTACATGGAACTCATCTTCCATTGAAGTATACATATTGTGGGTGGTTTCTCTCCGTTTCAGCCGCTCTCTTTTTTGACGTGGTATGAGTTCTTCAATTTGGAACTTTGTAGATGGCAAGAGTAGGGTGGAAATGAGGGATAGGAAAAGAGATGGAGGGAGGGTGAGAGTCACAAAAGGAAGGCAACCAAGCAGAAGATGGAGCTTCTGTCTGTGTGTGTGTGTGTGTGAGCGCGCATGCGCGCATATGCGAGTGTGTGTGCTCGGAGTGCGTGTGTGTGTGTGTGCGCGCGCGCGCGCGTGCTTGGAGAGCGGAGATTATGATTTTCCCCAATTTGAAATTTTCAAAATGATAGCTTCAAATTGGCATTTACAATTTCATTAGTTCCAAACTGTTCTCTAATGCAGCTGCAATTTGGGGTTACTTCACAAGGAGGGAGGAGGGTTGGAAGGAGGAGGAAAAGAAAGCCAACTAAAGATAGAGAATTTGAAAGTGCACTTATTGGTTGCTATGGAAAATAGGTGGCAGAGAAAGGAGATTGTCACAGGGATAAACTTGATGATTTGAAATGATGGCCTTCAGCTTGTCATTTACAGCTTAACAACTTGAATTTTCCTAAACAGAGGAATGTTTTGCCACTTCTCCGAAACTAGAGTGCACCCAAAACATCTTTCAAATTTCAGAATTTGAAACATACTATGGAACCAAGGCTTACTCAAATTTGAGATGCATGAAAGTATATTTCACATATATAATTTTGTTCACTTGTCTCTTGAATCATCTTGAAGGTCTGGAAGTGGAAAAAAAAAGGACCTATTCTTCAAAAACAACTGGTTCTTTGTTTTTGGACTGTGTAATGTCTGGGTGTCTATAACCATACTCTGGATTAAGTCTATTAATCCAGAGGTAGACATTAGTGATTTTCTGATAGAAATATCAATATAGTAACATACAATGTAGCTTGCCTTGTCCCAAACTAACATCCACAATCCTCTGCATGAACTTGGAGTACTTTGTTCAGTAATGATTTCCAAAAACAACACATTCTGTTGAATTTTGTTGGCCAAATGACCAATTTGTTAAATTAAGTAGAAGGTTGGGGCCAAATTGGTTGAAAAACACTACTCGGGCGACAAATTGGTAAGAAAAGGTGGAAGGTGAATCCCAGATTCGTAAAAAAGTTGCTCCCACAATAAATTTGTAAAAAAAAAAAAAAAACTATCCATAATTTTGTGGATATGAATTTGTCCATTGGTAATTTGGTATACATGCTTTTTAAAAAGCGATCTTTTGTTGATAGTCAGCCACTTTGTTTGGAACCTTAACTAATTTCCGACTGTCATCTAGTCCTAACTTAATGGGAACAAAATTTTCACTTCGGTGGCTATTATCGACCAAATAACCAAAGGCTTTTTAATTTTATTTTATTTTGGATTATGTACCGATCAAATCGCAGTTGGAAAGGGGGATTTAAAAAAAAGTTTTTTTGAGACATATATCGACCGGTAAACTGTCGAAACGGATTTAATTACTTCTTAAAAAAAAATTAATGCACCAATGACTGATTCCATGCAATTACTGATCACTTTCCGTTCAGAAAACTTACTGAGCGTCATTCTTACGGAACTTATATACTTTACGGATCAAACCTTCTGACAGAGTAATGTCGGTCTGAAATTATTGTGATTTAGCCGATCATTCGTTTTCCCCCCGGTTTTGTTCATTCTTCTGACCGTTTTCAGAGGTTGGTAATGTTGACAAAGCCGGGGGAAAAAATTATTGTACACTTGTTATTATGAGAGATAAGTCCTGGATTTTTTCGGCAACGGTTTTTTCTCTTTACCAATTTGTAGCTGGAGTAATTTTTGTACCAATTTGGCACTCACCTTCCACTTTTTCTACCAATTCGTTGCCGGACCAACTTAATGTACCAATTTGGTCTCCCCTTCCAGTTTCATTTACCAATTTGTTTTTTTTTTTTTTTTTTTTTTGTTGTTGAATTTAGTCTTAAGTTCTACCACACTAACCATCACACGCATTATGTAATAGTTGGTTTAGATTTCATCTTGGTATCAAGAGAGACATGAAATTTGTAACTATTGTATTTTGTGAGAAGATAGTGGTCATGTTCTATTAATCGCAAGAATTATTTTCAGATGGAGTATTATTTTTGAAAAGAGTTGTAGCTACTGTACTCTTATAATGTAAGGAAATAGTGGTTAAAGTTGCCTTTCAAAGTCAAAGGGGCACAAAAAAAATAGTCTGGAAGGAGTATCAGAGTTATTGAACTTCTACTTACAACATATGTTCCTTTTTAGATGTTCCGTCTTGCGACAGGGCGAGTTTCACTGAAAGCAAGAGTCAAGCTTCCTGTAGGAGTAGAACTACCTCTTGAACTGGTCCTTGTGTGATGAATCACGCTAATACTACTATCAGAAGACCACTGAACTTGTCTTAGGGTATTACCCTTCCAAAACAACTAGAATCCATTCTTTTTTATGTTTGGTTTGCTTCACCTGGCCTTGCTCACTCTTATACATGTGACCTACAACCCTACAAACAGGAGCCATTCTCTCTTGTACAATGTGCTGAACTGATTCTCTCTTTATGCCCTACCTGTGCTTAACTGAAGGTTCATATGATTGTTCTTCAGAAGAAAAAAAAAGAACATGAATTTCAATTGTTGTGACTCTACTCAAGTAGTCTACGGAGAGACTGCCTCACATAATGTGAGACACTATACAGCACACACTAGAAACTAACAAAAAACGGAGGGATACAAAATCACTTCCTATTATTTTAGAGGTTATGATTAATAATCATGAGACGATCTCATATGAGAATTAGTGTGGCTTCTGTTGGTGAATCTCTTGGCTCCCACAGTCAGTACTTTTGAATATGGGCTGATTCCGAACTTCGTGTCTGTGATTTGCAGGAATCTCAGCAGATAAGAGTAACCTTCCTGGCATTGCTACGGAGCACGTGAATTTGCTTTCAACGATCTGCAGTAACTACTATGTATACCTGAACTTGTTTCGACATTTTACGACTGTTTCATGTTCTAGTGCTTTTTTATGACGAGCTGCTGTAATAACTATTCCGTATGTAGCAAGATTTATACGGAACTTGTTTTTTTCATTTAATGGCTGTTTTATAATTTGGGGTTCGGTACATGATTGTGTTCAAGTTCAACCCTTCAAACCTTTGGCTTTGCTAATAAGAACTTGAACTAATTTTAGACAGTTGGTTATTTGTTCGAAAAATCGCAAACACAACTTGAATATACATTTGCTCACACCATTGTTCTGACATTCCTAATCCTAAACCATATATTTCTCTATTTAGGCCATGCATAAAGCCAATACAATATCAACTATGTCGCGAAGGATTGTACATGAATGTAATCAACGTGACCCGCTTTTCAGCCAACACTCCGGTGGAACAAGCCTTTTGTCCCGTGGATTTACCATGACCATTGTTGGAATAAAATCGTAACAATGGGAGAAAGACAGTGTAAAAGTGAAACAGAAAACAAAAGTGAAACAGAAAACAGGGAGAAGACTTATCGAAACAGAATAGCAGTGCCTTGGTAATGAAGCCACTGACTTGAAAACGATATCGGCACGACTCCGGTGGTTATCGCCTATACGCTGTATGTTTCCCAAGGTTAACACTGCAGCTTTCGTACTCGACCACTCAAGCAAGAAAACTTTGGAACTAACAGATACTGTACCCGGAAAAACTCAGAAGCAACAGAAGGAGAGCATTTTGGAGAAGAGAGAATGTGAAGTATGTTTTTGTGTGTGTATTCTGTGAAGTGAACAGCTCTATTTATAAGGAAAAATGGAGTTGTTACCGAGACAAAATCGCAGCTATTAAGGGACGGTCAAACGTAACTAAGGGATTAATTACGCTCCCTTAATCTCTACAATTAACAGTCATAAAATCATTCTAACTGTTACAGAATATCACAGATACAGAGTCCAAAACACACAGCCCAAAAAAAGGATAAAAGAGGGCCTTTGGCCCGCCCCGCAGGGGCTCTACCCGAGAGCGAGCCCGAGCCGGGCCGGGCCGGCGCGCGCGCGCGCGCGTGTGTTTGGATCAGACTCACATGCCCAACACTCTCAACAAAAGCCACCTTGGTCCAACTCTTGTCCACTTAAGGAGGGAGTAGAGATAAACACAAGAAACCTACTTCTCCCCACCGTTGTGGGAGAAGAGGCAAAACACAAAAGGATTTTGGCTTTACTTAAGCCATTACTACCAACAATCCCCCAATAATGGCGAAGAGAAAGCTAAAGAGATATTCCGGGTAAGAAAGGATTGGATACTTAAACGTTCAATGTATTTCGACTTGAATTGACGTATTAGTGAAATGAGGCAACAACTTACTTTCAACAAGTGAATATCTTTCGATTTGAATTCCTCGTCGGACTTCGGTCGTTGAATCCCCCACAACACATATCATACCTTCAAATCTGTTTTATTCCGCGATTTCTAAGTGCAACGCTTTTAAAGCCATGCGTTTACCCTGGTTTAGGTGAGTGCTCTAGCGAGAATTTACATATTCTCACATAGATGGTGGCTGGGCCATCACACCCCCAAAGGTAGTTCAAGTGCTTCTCAGTATCACTTCTCACAAGAGCTATTATGGACAAAAGTCCAACCTAAAAAAAAAACACAATCCATCAAGTGCGTCTCAAAAGCACCACCAAAAATGGCTATGGATATCAAATGCCATAGAAATGAATGCTATATAGTCCATCAAGTATCACACATCAAACTTGATTCAAGGACTTAAGCCCATTCCCCTCGACATGTCAAGGACTACTCTCCTTGGTAACCCCTTAGTAAGAGGATCAACAAGATTACGTTCGGACTTCACATAGTCCAAAGTAATCACCCCATTTCTGGAGTTGTTTTACCACACCGTGCCTGATCCGAATATGTCGTTTCTTACCATTGTAGACATTATTCTTAGCAACACTGATAACTGCTTTACAATCACAGAGAAGGGAGACTGGTGCAACCTGTCCCCCCCCCCACGTGCACGTCTCGCTAGTAAGTTCCTCAACCAATCTGCTTCTTGACCTGCCAACTCAAGAGCAATGAACTCAGATTCCATGGTAGAGCTAGCTATACAAGTCTGTTTTGCAGACTTCCACGATATAGCTCCTCCACCCAAGGTGAACACATAACCACTAGTGGAATGAATTTCATCATTACTTGCAACCCAATTTGCATCACAATATCCTTCTAAAACAACAGGAAATTTACCATAATGCAAACACAAGTCAATTGTTCCTTTCAGTTATTTAAGCAAACTATGAAGTGCATTCCAATGCTCTGCACTAGGGTATGAGTATATCGACTCAGTCTACTAACAACATAAGCGATGTCTGGTCGAGTACAATTCATGAGGAACATCACACTTCCTATAATTTTAGCATACTCTTCTTGGGAAACACTATCACCCAAGTTCTTACTCAGAGACACACTAGAATCATAAGGAGTTCTAGCAGGTATAACATCAAAACTGTTAAATTTCCTCAACACTTTCTCAACATAATGTGATTGACTTAGAGATATCTCATGTGAGTTTTTGATAACTCTAACTCCAAGAATAACATCAGCTTTTTCTAAGTCTTTCATCTCAAAACGTGATGACAAAAATTGTTTGGTTTTATTTACAACAAATAAATTACTATCAAGAATTAACATGTCATCAACATATAAGCATATAATCACACAATCTAATCCAAACATTTTAGAATAAACACATGAATCAGAATTGTTAGTTATATAGCCATCAACAATCAAAGTGTTGTGAAATTTCTCATACCACTGTTTAGGTGCTTGTTTAAGACCATATAGTGATTTTCTCAATTTACACACTTTACTCTCTTGACCCTTTACCACAAACCCCTCGGGTTGCAACATATAGATCTCTTCATTTAGGACACCATTCAAAAAAGCAGTTTTTACATCCATCTGATGTACCACAAGATCATGAATAACAGCCAAAGCAATAAGAGTTCTAATGGTGGAAATTTTAGTCACAGGTGAGTAAGTATCAAAATAGTCAATATCTTTCTTTTGTGTAAACCTGTAATACTCCGTATTTATGAGTCTTGGGGTACTCTATCGATTAGGCCTTACTCTGTCGAGTAAGGGAGTTTTGCGAAATAAAATAGTTTCTGACCTGTTGGGTACTCGATCGAGTAGCTGGGGTACTCGATCGAGTAAGGGGGTACTCGATCGAGTACCTTGGGTACTCGATCGAGTGTCCGGTTTTACGGGGAAGTTTTCTCGGGTTTTGTTAATTATGCGATTAAGGTATTTAAACATATTCATCATTGTTTTAATTCACTTTTACAAAACCTAAAACCCTGTTTAAGAGAGAAAGCAGCCACTTCATCTTCCTAATCGCATTCTTAGCAATTCCCGGAGTTCAGACGGTCGGTTCTTGTCGTTTTTCGTGTCGTTGGATTCCTTGCGTCGAGGGTAAGCTTTTAATATGGTTTTTATAATGTTTTGTTAAGATTGGTTAAACCCTAATTTAGGAATTGGGGGTTTTGATGTGTAGTCTTTATGTGCTGTATGATAGGAGGAGAATTCGTAGAGGAGCCGTTTTGATACAGCTGTAGATACCGTCTGCGTGTTGTGCTTTCGGTAGGATTTCTACTCGTATTAGTCCCATAATGGGATATTGGTGATGTCTTGTAGTTAGTTGTTTGATATGATGATTGTGATTGTGATTGTGATTGTGATTGGTTGTCTATGGCTCTCGAGATGCGTTCTCGGCTGAGTGGGGTCACTTGCGGGAGTGACTTCACGCCCTAGTTTCGCCCTTCGTGGAACCCGCCACGAAAGGGGATGTGCACATTAATGGACAGGGTTATCGCTCGTACGATGAGCGGGGCTTAGGTGGGAACGGCTGCGGTCCCCCACTGGCGGTGGTCCGGTGGTCGGTCAAGATTGAGATGATGGGAGTTGGTGGTGTGTGTGTGTGTGTGTGTGATTCGGTATGTCCGCTTATCTTATTATTGTTGTCTATATTGATTGTGTGATTAGATCGACCCCGGTGTTGTTTTGTAAACTGCGGTGATCCATTCGGGGATGGTGAGCAGATATTGAGCGGTATTGAGATGAATCTTGGGATAGTGGGATGCCACGACATGACGATAGGAGTCTTCCATCGTAGCCTTAGTTTATTTACGTTTGATTAGAAAGTCATTTGAGAATATTGTATCGTACTTTGGTTTGGTTTTAAGGATTGTATTTATTCATTAAACCATTTATAATAAACGTTGTTTCTGTTTTGTCTATTTGATTATCATACCTCGGGCGACCGAGATGGTAGCATCCTTATACCTGAGTGGTCCTGGTAAGGCACTTGGAGTATGGGGGTGTTACAAATGGTATCAGAGCGACGATACTGAAACCTGTAACCAATGAACTTAATGAACATAGGGAGTCAATTAAAATGAACCCGGGGTAAAGGTTGTAGGAGCTAATGCAAAGACTTGGGAGACGTCCTAAAGTCGCGAACTCGCCCTACAATTTTGAACCGGTCACCATGGGATATGTGTCGGGATCGTTATGTGCTTATTGTGTGCTGTGTGTATCTATGTAGTAGTATGTTGTATGAATTGATGGATGAAAGATGATAATGACGTGAATTGTATGTTGGTTGATTGTAAAGCATGAAAGTATAATTATTGATACATGTAAGTTGGCATGTTATAATTATGTAAGGAAAAGTGTTTTGTCTATATATATATATATAAAGCGATGTGTAAGTATACATGTTGTTGTCGTGTTGAGTAAAAGTACAGAAGGTTGGGAGTGTGAATTGAACATGTGCTGGGTGAATATGTTGAACGAATATGGTGGATAAATATGTGGTATGATGGATGAATTAGTGGAAAAAGATGAATCATCGTGGTGTGATAACATGGTTCCTGATTAAGCATGTTATATAATGGAAGCTATTTTATAATGTTGTTATGTTAGTAACATGTGAATAGGGGACTTGATGTCGTGTATTTGTGATTTTGTTTACGAAAAGTGATAGAATAAAAACTTGTGGGTAAGTCATAATTGGCAAGTTAGATAAATTATGTACATGATGAATGTTGTTGTTTGGCTTTTGAAAATAGTAACATATGATTATGAATACTGGTTTTATGAGTTTTGAACTGGTTTTGTTTGCTTGGTTGTTGTTTAAGTTGTTTGGAAGTAAAATCAAGTAGTTGTGTTTTTCGATTATAAAGAGGTTGTCTTTAAACTGTTATAACTTGAGATGCATAAATGATTTTGATGTGATTCCAATTGGAGGTGATAGCTTGTTCTTTTACGATTCTAACGATAGGTCGCACGCCCAAAACGACCAAGAAATGGGTGAGTTATGACTGTTTTTACGAAAAACTGGGCAAAGTCTTGAGAATTGGGGTACTCGATCGAGTATCCTTGGTACTCGATCGAGTAAGGGGGCACTCGATCGAGTACGTTAGTTACTCGATCGAGTAGCCCTGGTGATTTGTTTTACGTGCTTCTGATCTTGACCTACTCGATCGAGTAAGTCCCTTACTCGATCGAGTGGCCTGTACTCGATCTAGTGACCCTGTTTTGGGTCATATGCTTATCTTTTGACATTTGTTGCATATTATGTTTAATTCAAAGGTAATATTTTGCTTCTTTATGCACCGTTTTATATGTATATTGATACTGATGCGTAAGTTACCCAATCTTATGGTGTAGTGAGTGGCACCTGTGGTGAGTAGGAGTTCGGTGGGAGGACATGAGTTCTATGTGTTGTGATAGATAGTGGAAAAAGAAAAGGGAGATTGGTATGGCTTAATTGAGGCATAGAGCATGTTTTGTGAGACGGGATGAGTGATATGATTGTGTGTTGAGTAATGTAAGAATAAGTGAATGTGGGCAAAGAGTGATGCAATTTTAAGGAACGTGAGAATGAAAAGATTGAAAGAAAGGATAGTAGCAACCGGAGATGTATAACGAATTATGGAGGGAGATGGTTAGAAATAGAGTTGAGTAAGAATATATGTAATGAAAGGTCGTTTTAGAGAAATTGAGAAGAGTGGTATATAGCGAACTTAATGGAGGCATGTCGCGACGTAGATTTGCAGATAGTGAGTGAGTTTGGGAGATTTGGTTCATTAAGAAACGAAACTAATGTGTGACTTCCTTGAGCAAGTAAGTCATGAGAGATCGGGGTGAGTGTGACATGAGGTGGTCTGGACTGATTTATGTTAAGTGTGAGTAAGAGCAGGATAAGAAAAGATTGATGGTAAGAAAGAGTGAGATGGTACTAATATGAAATGAGGGAAATTGAGTTTTGGAACAAAAAAAAGGGGTAACTGGTTTACTAAAGAGTTAGGTAGAAGGAATAAGGAGTTGAACTATTAATTGGTATTATTGAGTGTAAAGAGAAAGGAAGGATAAAAGTAAGCTGAGGAAAATGATCACCGGAGTTATGTGATATAAAAGTAAGGAATCATCGAAATGGGTGATAGTATCACGAGGATGTTAGCTAATGGTTATATAGGAGTTTCAGGACAACATGATTAATAATGAGTTTCGAGGAACTAAGGGAGTAAGAAGTTGGTGGAGTATTGGAACGATACGAGATATTTGGTGGAGAGTTGGATGACAATACAAATAAGATAGTATTGGGAATATTGTTGAGGTAATTTTGTTGATGGGTTTGTTGTTCGTTGTTTGGGATGTTAACCAAATATAGGAAAGAAATCGTGATGTTTAGAGATGAGTGAAGAGGTTTGATGTCCGGACAGTGGTAGTGTTATGGTTTTTGACTAATGGTTAAGAGTGACGGTATGTTAGAGAGATGGTAATTCTAAAGAGGCTGATTTTGTAGAGACTGAATTGATAAGTATGGTTGTGAGGAAGTATAAGACATAGTCTTGGGAGACGGTTTCTCATAATGAGTGTTAGCTATATGGTTATGTATGGCAGAAGGTGTTGGGTATGCGAATGGAAGAATGTGATGAGGGGCATGCGAGTTAAGCTCGGGTGACAGGTAACCTTAGTTGAGTGGTAACTTACGTGATCAGGATTGATTGGTTGGATGTGATTATGGGTCTATGTTATATATAAATGTTTGTGTGAGGTTCTGACCTCACAAGAAGTGGTATGGCGTGATAGTTATAATGTTGTTATCTGAATGTTCTGTAATATATGTCGGATACGGTAATTTAATTGAATGATATTCAAAAGGGTAATAATTTGATTGATCTGGCATGACTGGTTATACTTGTATGTATTCATGATATATGTTGATTAGTGATGCGGTAAGGGGATGATATTCATGAGGTTATTATCTGTTTAATTCATATAATATGTTGCTTTGTGATTTAGCAAAGTGGATTTGAGTAAGTTTTTCTTGTTCAAGAAGTTATGTTGAGTCATTACTTATGGGATTGTGTATGTTGTGATGTCTATCGATGCGGTTGTGGTGCCTCGGGTGGTGATCCGGGCACGATATTTAGTGTTGTGATGCGGGTATTTTCGCATCTTGCGGTGTGGTTGTTGGTGGCGGTGTTGTGATGCCGTCACCGGTTGTGATGGAGTAGGCGGGATGATTATGATTCGAGTTTTGAAAGTACATACCAATTATACATAGATTGTTGTTTTGTTTGATGTTACTTCTGTGAGTTTGATTTGTAAAGTTATACGGTTGTTTTGTAATTGGTGTTTTCTTTATCGAGTTAAGTTTGAGAATGAGGGTAGAGTATGATATGGAATAGAGTTGTATATGTCTTATTTGTTGTCATGGTATAGTGATATTCGTTGATAGAACATGGTTGTGAGAGGTTGTTCTGATAATTTTGATCTTGTTCTAAATAAGGCTTTAGTGGACATGATAATGGCAAGTGATTCGTAGAACATGTGTGGTAATGATCGGATATATGCAGGTGGTTCATAATCCTTTATTGAGACAAAGTGAGTGTAGGGTGTTGAATAATAAGTGTCGTGTTAAGTTATGTATGAGTCTTGCGGTAATGAATGAAAGAACTTGAGGATCTAGTGTGAGTGTACGTAACGAGTGGGGATCGTGAGTTATGCGTTAGGGAGGTAGGTGCTTTACATAGAGAGGTATGTTGTTTTGCAGTAATAATGGAGAGTTAGTATGGTGATTTTGCTACGAGTTTATGGTATAGGTTAGGTGCTATGCCGAATGAGTTGAGGAATGAGAAATGTTTATGTATGGGAGCCTTGAATATAAGAATGGTGAGTGTTTGGTTTATAAACGGTTATCTTGCACATGTGGTGGTAAAGAGGGTAATGAGATGTATCTAGGATTTAGTATTAGTGAGTTACGAGGACGTAACATTTATCTTAAGAGGAGTAGGATGTGATAAAAGAGATTTTGATGGGTGTGCATATGGTAATATATTTGGAAGTTTGAGTCTTGATGTCGAATAAAAGGTTGATTCGTGTTGTGGTTAATTTTGTTAAAGGTCATGACCGTACTGGTAGTAGTTCGATGTTTAGGAGTGTGAGAATATTTGGATAGTGTTGTGAGTTGGATGATGATGGTTATGAGTTCGATAGTCTTGGCGAGTTGGATGAGGATGTTTATGAGTGTGAGTAAACTTCGAGGACGAAGTTCCTTTTAAGGGTGGTAGAATGTAACATTCCGTTTGATGTTATGAGTATTTTGGTAGGGTATGGAGTTAGTGTTGAGAGAGATATAATAGAGTTGATACGATATCGTGAGCCATGTTGTGGAGGTAGGAATAGTTAGTGGAGTTGGTGTTACGAGTTCATGTTTGGGTTGGAGTTTTGTTTTGAGTTCTTAGTCACGTTGTTGTGTCTTGATCGAGTTAGTATGTTTGTTTTTTATGTATGGGTTGAACTTCGGGGACGAAGTTCTTTTTAAGGAGGGAAGACTGTAATACTCCGTATTTATGAGTCTTGGGGTACTCTATCGAGTAGGCCTTACTCTGTCGAGTAAGGGAGTTTTGCGAAATAAAATAGTTTCTGACCTGTTGGGTACTCGATCGAGTAGCTGGGGTACTCGATCGAGTAAGGGGTACTCGATCGAGTACCTTGGGTACTCGATCGAGTGTCCGGTTTACGGGAAGTTTTCTCGGGTTTTGTTAATTATGCGATTAAGGTATTTAAACATATTCGTCATTGTTTTAATTCACTTTTACAAAACCTAAAACCCTGTTTAAGAGAGAAAGCAGCCACTTCATCTTCCTAATCGCATTCTTAGCAATTCCCGGAGTTCAGACGGTCGGTTCTTGTCGTTTTTCGTGTCGTTGGATTCCTTGCGTCGAGGGTAAGCTTTTAATATGGTTTTTATAATGTTTTGTTAAGATTGGTTAAACCCTAATTTAGGAATTGGGGGTTTTGATGTGTAGTCTTTATGTGCTGTATGATAGGAGGAGAATTCGTAGAGGAGCCGTTTTGATACAAATTTGTAGATACCGTCTGCGTGTTGTGCTTTCCGGGTAGGATTTCTACTCGTATTAGTCCCATAATGGGATATTGGTGATGTCTTGTAGTTAGTTGTTTGATATGATGATTGTGATTGTGATTGTGATTGTGATTGTGATTGTGATTGTGATTGGTTGTCTATGGCTCTCGAGATGCGTTCTCGGCTGAGTGGGGTCACTTGCGGGAGTGACTTCACGCCCTAGTTTCGCCCTTCGTGGAACCCGCCACGAAAGGGGATGTGCACATTAATGGACGGGGTTATCGCTCGTACGATGAGCGGGGCTTAGGTGGGAACGGTGCGGTCCCCCATCGGGCAGCGGTGGGTCCAAAGTGGACGGTCGATATTGAGATGATGGGAGTTGGTGGTGTGTGTGTGTGTGTGTGATTCGGTATGCCTGCTTATCTTATTATTGTTGTCTATATTGATTGTGTGATTAGTATCGACCCGATGTTGTTTTGTAAACTGCGGTGATCCATTCGGGGATGGTGAGCAGATATTGAGCAGGTATTGAGATGAGTACCGGGATAGCTGGGGATGCCACGACATGACGATAGGAGTCTTCCGCTGTAGCCTTAGTTTATTTACGTTTCAGTTAGAACAGTCATTTGAGAATATTGTATCGTACTTTGGTTTGGTTTTAAGGATTGTATTTATTCATTAAACCATTTATAATAAACGTTGTTTCTGTTTTGTCTATTTGATTATCATACCTCGGGCGACCGAGATGGTGACGTCTTCATACCTGAGTGGTCCTGGTAAGGCACTTGGAGTATGGGGGTGTTACAAAACCCCCTCACCACAAGTCTGGCCTTGAACCTTTCTATTGTTCCATCAGGTCTCATTTTCTTTTTAAAGATCTATTTGCTACTAATGGGTTTACTACCTTTAGGCAAATCAGTTAACTCCCAAGTCTGATTAGAAACAATAGAATCTAGTTCATGTTTAATAGCTTCTTTCCAAAAAACAACATCTATAGATCTCATAGCCTCATCATATGTTTTTGGATCATCTTCTATTAAAAAGGCAGAAACAAGCTCATCAAAAGAACAAATATCACCTGCGATTTCAGATAAGTGAAGTCTGATAGCATCAGTTCTGACGAAATCACTCCCGTAGTTCTTTTCAACTCTGAGCCTTTTGCTCCTTCTTGGTTCAACTGCATGATCAACAGAAGTACTAGTACTCGCATGCATAGAATTGTCAGCAGGGTTAACAGGCACATCAGGAACAACAGGAACATCAGGTAGAGATACAGTCTCCTTCTTCAAAGGAAATACCTGCTCAAAAACTCAAAGCATCTCTAGCCTCGGATATAGACTGTCACTTAAAGACATGAACCTATAAGCAGAACTGTTTTGAGCATAACCAATGAAAACGCAGTCATAAGTCTTAGGTCCAATGGTTGGCCTCCAAAAGCTAGGTAAGCCTACTTTAGCCAAACACCCCCACACTTTAAGGTAACTTAAGTTGGGAGCATAACCTTTCCATAACTCGTACGGTGTCTTGTCTAGTTTCTTATGAGGTACCCTGTTAAGAATATGACAAGCAGAAAGCACTACTCCCCCCCAACCCCCCCCAACATATCATTAGAAAGGCCAGAACTTAAAAGCATAGCATTCATCATTTCTTTCAAAGTTCTATTTTTTACGTTCAACTACTCCATTTGATTAAGGTAAGTAAGGTGGACTAGTTTCATGTATTAAACCATTTTTCTCACAAAAGTCTACTAGATAGCTAGAGCCATACTCACCACCTCGATCTGACCTGACTCTTTTAATCTTCCTATCAAGCTGATTTTCTACCTCAGTTTTAAACTTTAAAAACATATCCTCAGCTTCACTTTTATGTCTAAGCAAGTACACTTTGGTGTATCTAGAAAAATCATCAATAAAAGTGACATAATAATGTTTATCACCTCTGCTCATAGTACTTTTGAAATCAGCTAGGTCAGTGTGAATTAACTTAAGAAGATTTGTTTGTCTAGTTGTAACAGGCCTAATTGGTTTTTTAGAAAATTTAGCCTCGACACATTTCTCAAAATCTTCTGTTGTTAACGATGGAATAAGCAACATAGATCTAAGCTTTTTAATCGAATCAACATTCACATGACCTAATCTACCATACCAAACATCAATAGACTCAACGATATAAGCAGAAGTAGAAGCATTATTATTAATGATAGGAGAATCAACATTCAAAACAAATAAACCCCCATAGAGATAACCCTTGCCCACAAAATCCCCATTTCGCGACATTACAATCTTGTCAGCCTCAAAAACAAGTTTCACACCAGCTTTGTTAAGTAAGGCACCAGACACGAGGTTTCGACGCAAAGTAGGAACATACAAAACATTATTAAGAGCAAGAGTTTTCCCTGAGGTTAGTTTGAGAAAGATCTTGCCTTTGCCTGTGATGACATCAAAAGAAGAGTTACCCATGTAGACAAATCTTCAAACTCAGCAAAGAGATCCTTGTTAGCATAGAGATGCCTAGATGCCCCTGTATCCAGAATCCAGTCACTTGCATTTGCAACCAGATTTGCCTCAACCACCACAGCAGCAATAACATCATTATCTTCAGCAACATGAGCTTCAGCCGCAACTTTCTTTTGAGGACACTGGTAAGCTTTGTGACCTGACTTCCCACAGACATAGCACACCAGATTCTGATTAGGCTTTTGGATCTTACCAGCAGGTTTGGTGAACTTCCCTTGACCGAACTTCTTGACATTCTGACCCTTGGATTGACCCTGACCAGCTTTAGCCTTTCCTTTACCCTTGAACCTATCTTCTTTTGAAGACCCACCAGTTTCAACAAGATTGGCTTTGGTAGTAGTAAGAGACAATAGGACTGACTTATCTTTCAGACGATTAGCTTCTTCAGTCCTCATGTGGCCTACCAGCTCTTGAAGGGACAAATCCTTCTTCTTGTGTTTCAAATGGTTCCTATACTCATTCCAGGAAGGGGGAAATTTTTCTAGCGAAACATTAGCCAAATATATTTCATCTAGTTTCATTCCCTCATTATTGACATCAGCACACAAGTTCTCATAAACATGAACTTGCTCCATAATTGGTTTGTCATCTACCATTTGAAACCCAAGCCACTGCCCGACAACATATTTTTTCTTACCCGCATCGTCAGCCCCATATTTTTTCTCTAACAACTCCCATATGGTTTTAGCAGATTTATGAACCGAAAATAAGTCAAAGGGGGTATTCGACATATGAGTAAGGAGATGATACTTAGCAGTTTTGTTATCCTTATCATGTTTCTTAATAGACTCCTGATTCGACTTAACAGTAGCAGACGAAGGTGGGGTAGCCACTACATCAGTAGCGGTTACAACAGCAAGAGGGTCAGAAAATAAAACATAGTCGATTTCTAACTGTTCAAAAAACATAAGCAATTTCTGAGACCATCTATTATAGTTCAGACCGTCTAAGGGTTCCAATTTTGACAAGTCAGACATGATTTTGTTTGAGATGACAGCCATTGTTACGACAAAAATATCGTTTTCAAATTGTTGGAATAAAATCGTAACTTTGGAAGAAAGACAGTGTAAAAGTGAAACAGAAAACAGGGAGAAGACTTATCGAAACAGAATAGCAGTGTCGTGGTAATGAAGCCATTGACTTGAAAACGATATCGGCACGACTCCGGTGGTTATCGCCTACACGCCGTATGTTTCCCAAGGTTAACACTGCAGCTTTTGTACTCGACCACTCAAGCAAGAAAACTTTGGAACTAACAGATACTGTACCCGGAAAAACTCAGAAGCAACAGAAGGAGAGCATTTTGGAGAAGAGAGAATGTGAAGTATGTTTTTGTGTGTGTATTCTGTGAAGTGAACAACTCTATTTATAAGGAAAAATGGAGCTGTTACCGAGACAAAATCACAGCTATTAAGGGACGGTCAAACGTAATTAAGGGATTAATTACGCTCCCTTAATCTCTACAATTAACAGCCATAAAATCATTCTGACTGTTACAGAATATCACAGATACAGAGTCCGAAACACACAGCCCAAAAAAGGATAAAAGAGGGCCTTTGGCCCGCCCCGCAGGGGCTCTACCCAAACCCAAACTCGAGCCGGGCCGGGCCGGCGCGCGCGCGTGTGTGTTTGGATCAGACTCACAGGCCCAACACTCTCAACAAAAGCCTCCTTGGTCCAACTCTTGTCCACTTGAGGAGGGAGTAGAGATATAAACACAAGAAACCTACTTCTCCTCACCGATGTGGGAGAAGAGGCAAAACACAAAAGGATTTTGGCTTTACTTGAAGCCATTACTACCAACAACCATAAGGTGCTGTGTTTGAGTAAATGCAAACATACAGCTCGTCAAGAGCCTCCGAACCCAATAGTGAGATAACTAGGTAAAGGAGGTTGTTTTCGGATGACTCTTGTCGATAATTTAAGTAATGAATTCTTTCCTAACAAAATTAATATCGAACAATTTAGTGGCGTCATTTTTCTCTATTTTGTCGTAATCCAGAACAAAAAAAAAATCCGTTATGTTTGGCTTTACTAGAAATGGAAACTACTGAAAACAAAGAAAAAGATGATTATTTATTTAGTAAGATAGAAAGTACTCGTAATTTTTAGTTTCATAACGTCCCAATACAAACTAGATAGAGTACCCAAATATTTGTGTTATGACCCGAATCCTGTTTGATTGTAAGAAAAAAAAAATCAAATATGATGCCTAATCTAGTTTTGTTAGAAAAATATCTGAATTTTTAATCTACTAATTTCAGATCATATATCTAGTAAGACATCTTATTTAAGACTTAGACTATCCAACATAACCATCATATATTTTAATATTACTTTGGGTTAGTCTTAGCTTGTATAAGACAATTTTACACTAACATGGTTATAATACCGATCCAAACATAACCTAATTAACAGGTAAAAATGAATTATTAAAATATTTCACGTCATGGTAGACTATTTTACTACACTTTCAATAAACACTATAATTTTACTATTCAACTTTGGCTAAACACAACCTAGAGAGAGAGAAAAATCCTAGAGAGAGAAAAATCCTTCCCAGTTTGAATCATGGATCCGCAACCCGGTCTCCCGCCGGAGACCAACCCTCACCCCACCAGTCCCACCCATGACAACACCACTATCCCCACCATCCCTACTACACAGTTTATGCCTCTACCAAAGAATTCAGAAAGGAAAACTATGCATATTAACGAATTTCTAAATACTCCCTCAGCCCTTTCGATCTCCGGTGAGGCTCTTCCCGTTCAAAATGTAATCCCAGCGCAAATTCCAACTTTGTTCTATAAGGAGAAAGTACAGGGGTTTGGTTCAGATTTAATGTCAGACAATATTGTCTCCTTAGAAGAGATTGATATCGATTCGGAAGACGACGTAGAAGAAGATGACGAGGATGATGCAGCATGTCCCCGCATCTGTCTCACTAAGACGGAAAAGGCAATCCTTCGAAGGCCTTGGAGACACTCCCTTATAATCAAAATGTTTGATAAAATAATCGGCTATCTGTCTCTAATGCGAAAACTCCAAGCGAAATGGTCGATTAAGTGCAAATTAACTCTGACAGACTTCACTGGCTCGTATTATGTTGCATGGTTTTCATCAAAAGAAGACTACGAATTCGTCCTTACACAAGGACCATGGATGATTGACGATCATTATTTGACAATTAGGAAGTGGGTTCCCAATTTCGTGCCATCAGAAGACAATGTCAAATTCTTAACGGCTTGGGTTCGTATCCCGAACCTCCCTGTCGAATATTTCAATGAGACATTCCTCAGGAAAATAGGCTCCAAAATCGGGAAGGTTATTCGAATAGACAAGAACACGGCCTCCGCAGAAAGAGGTCAGTTTACAAGGCTGAGTGTAGAGGTGGATATCTCGAAACCTCTACTGTCAAAATTCAGAATGTATGGTAAAATCTATACTATTCAATACGAGGGATTAAAGATGATTTTCTTCAATTGCGGGAGATTAGGACATAACAATGAATCTTGCCCGAAAACAGAGCAACTGAATCTTCAATGGACCAAGACAATAATGCTCAGAATGAGGAAGCCACAGTTGTGAATTCTGCAGGCAACTCCCTTGAGGATGGCCTTCGACCAGAGGAGCAAAGTGACTTTGGAGAGTGGATGATGGTCAAAAAACCACCACGACGACAACCCGCAAACAATACGGGTAATCAAAACCCGAGCCCTCAGAGCTCGATATTTAATTTTGGAAATAATTCTAAATCAATTGGCGGAAGATTTGGAATATTGTCCAATAATAATGAGATCCTATTAATCCCACAAAATCAGCAAAAAATTCCTCCTTCCTCAAAAATCACCAATCCCACATTCCCACTCCACAAAATATTCCACATTCTTCCAAAATTAAGCAAAAAATTTCTACCCTCAATAAGCAAGCTTTTATCTCAGAATAATAAAGCCAAATCAATTAATAAACCTGCCATAAAAGAATCTAACACCAATACTAGTTTACGAATAATCAGTTCTTCTATTCAATCCCCTATTTTACAAGATATCACTAATATACCTTTACTTCCAACCCACTCCAACAACCTAATCAATCAAAATTCAGAACAAGAAAAACAGAGTTCTAAAACCCAAACCTAAACCCAAACCCAACCAGTCAGTCTCATCGAATCCAACAATGGATCCTCACCCATACTTCTCCTATCTAGACCACCCTCTACCCCAACCTCGATTTCTACCACAACACCCCCAAATCGAAGTGATACCCCCGAGAACATTAGTAGAGATACCGCTGTGGCCGGAGATGGACGTTCCCTATATGGCGATGATGATATCGGAGTGTCCGGTAATGGATGTCAGAGTCGAGCTAACGAAGGACAAACCTTCGAATCTAACGCTAGAGATATCGATACCATGGAGTATTGATAATGTTCTAAAGCTTGTAAGTCGAGCATATCTATCTTCTCTAAATTATATACCGGATTTTATGAGTACTCGAATACCAAATTTATGTCCCAACCTACCCCATGTCACTTTTATGGTGTGGAATGTTCAAGGTACTGGTAATAAGAAAAAGATAACTGCCATTAAAGACGTAGTTAAAACGTACAAACTGATAGTTCTTGCCTTAGTGGAGACACATATGGGAGGAGACCGTGCTATTAAGCTAGGTAATATTCTGGGTTACGAAAGCCATTCTCGAATTAATGCCATAGGTTTTAGTGGAGGAATATGGGTTTATTGGAAGACTGATATCGTGACTGTAAACCCAGTCATGGAACATCAACAGTTTATGACGTTTGAGATTTCGGGAAACGGAGGGCATCCATGGTTCTTTTCTGCCGTGTATGCAAGTCCAGACCCCTCGAATAGAAGAGAGTTATGGGCTAACAATAATAATATACCGTGGATGATAGTAGGGGATTTCAACAAAACAAGATCGTTAGCGGAGCGTCATGGAGGGGATAGTAATATGACAAGGAGATGTGAGAGTTTTAATAATTGGATAGAGAACTGTGACCTCATTGAACTAGCCTTTACCGGGGCCTCTCATACATGGGCAAGAGGCAATACAGTGGAAACCCGTCCAAGCGCAAGGCTAGATAAGGCTTTATGCAATGCAGATTGGGGTTCTATTTTTGAAAAAACCATGGTACGTCATCTACCCGCAATACAATCGGACCACTGCCCGATCCTTATTTCTCCCAATGGGTTTGCTCTATTGAGTACAGTTCGAAAGCCATTCCGCTTCCAAGCATGTTGGTTGACGCACGATAAATTCCAGGAGTTCTTAGATAATAACTGGCCTACGAATGGAAACTTTTCTTCTCGCCTAAGTTCCCTGTCGAGTAAATTACAGGAATTCAATTCTGAGATTTTTGGTAATATTTTTAAGAGGAAGAATAGGCTGTTAGCACGAATAGCAGGCTGCCAAAAGAAGCTTTCCATCACTCGAGAACGCAGCCCGATTTTATTAGAAGCCCGACTTCATAAGGACTTAGACGATGTGTTAGCACAAGAAGAGTTATTATGGTATCAGAAATCGAGAGTAGATTTTATAAAGGATGGGGATCGAAATACATCATACTTTCATGTAAGTACATTGGTCAGACGATGGAGAAATCGAATTAATACTCTTAAAAACGAAGCAGGGGAGTGGTTGGAGGACTCTAATGAGATTAAATCTCTTGTTATTGAATTTTATAAAAGATTATATACTGAAGAACAAAATACCGAAACAGAGGACCTTCTTCCGTGGAATCTGTTTCAGGACTTCAATGTTAAATATTGGGAGTGGTTAAATAGGCCATTCAATATTGCCGAAATTGAACAGGTTGTCATTCATATGGGAGTGCTCAAAGCGCCTGGTCCGGACGGGTTTTAAGCTCTCTTTTATCAGAAGAATTGGCATCTTATACAATCTCCTTTATGCGATATGGTGATCAATGCTTTGGAAGGCAAGGGTATGCCCGAGGGACTTAATGATACGCATCTGGTTCTTATTCCCAAGGTTAATACTCCTGAAACTATTACTCAATTCCGTCCTATCAGTTTATGTAATGTCGCTTACAAAATCATTAGCAAGACCCTAACTAACAGAATTAAATGAGTTTTTCCACACGTAATATCTGAGACTCAGAGTGGGTTTGTTCCGGGACGTCAAATCACTGATAATATTGTTATTTTTCAAGAGGCCATCCACTCGATGAGGAAAAAGAAAGGAAATAAAGGGTACATGGCAATCAAAATTGACCTGGAGAAAGCTTATGGCCGCCTTAGATGGAGTTTAATTCAAGATACTCTCAAGGATATGTGCTTTCCTAGTCTCCTTATAGAAGTGGTTATGGAATGTGTCTCGTCTACTAGGATGCAGATTCTATGGAACGGAGAGCCAACCGAGCAGTTCACTCCATCTAGAGGGGTTCGTCAAGGGGACCCCCTATCTTCATATTTATTTGTCATGTGTCTATAGAAGTTGCAACAGGCAATCGATCTTGAGGTACGCAATAAAAATTGGAGACCATTCAAAACTTCTCGTAATGGTCAAGGCATTACAAACTTATTTTTCGCGGATGACATGGTCCTTTTTGCCGAAGCTACTGAAGAACAGGCTCTAGTTATTAGGTTTGTCCTTGACAATTTTTGCAACGCTTCAGGCGAGAAAGTTAGTGAGGCTAAGTCACGAGTATTTTTCTCCAGCAACACGCCTCAAGCTACGAGGGACACGATTTCGAGGGCCCTCTAATTTGAGGAAACAGACGACCTAGGCATTTATTTGGGGATTCCAACTATTAATGAAGGAGTGACTCGACACACATTTGCTCACCTAGAGGAGAAGATAAATAAAAGACTAGCAGGTTGGTCCACTAAACGTCTCTCCTTAGCAGGCCGCACTACTTTGGTCCAATCAACGCTGAGTCCGATTGCAAACTACAGTATGCAAACCGCAAAAATCCCACGGACTGTTTGTGACACCATTGATCGTAAATCGCGTAGGTTCTTGTGGGGTGGAAACGATAATAAGAAATCAATCCACCTTATTTCTTGCGAGAATATTCAGAAACCAAAGTCGATGGGAGGACTAGTGTTGAACCATATAGAATATATGTTTATGTTTTGATGATGTCAAGGTATTTTAATATTATATATACTCGTTGCGTGTAATCGTTTGTTAAGATATTTTAGATTAGACTTATTCATTACAAGCAACAAAGAGAATTGTGATGGAAGTATATGATAGTCAAGTCTCGGTTGAAGATCAAACAATCTGAAGATTCATTCAAGAATTATGTGAAGACGAAGTCCGTCTAAAGATTAATCAAGCTTGAATGATGAAGTAGCCTATACTCGAAGATCTCCTATGAAGATTAGAATAGTATAGGTGATTGTCTCGTAATGGTAACTACGAATGAATTTCTTAAGTTGGTAAAGTTATAGCTTTGCACCTATAACATTACTAGTAAAAGAGCTCAATGTTATAGCTCTCCTACTATAACATTGAGATGCTAAGTTTATTATACACGACATATATTGTTTCAAAATTGTTTTTGAAAATTGTTTAAAGTTTATTTTAAATGTTTTGATAAAAGTATTTATTTAATAAAGCTCGATTTAGTCCGGAGTTCGGTTTTATGTTGAATGTTGACTAGTAGTCGTTTTGGGTCAACTTATGTGTTGGACCATGCTACTAATTAGGGTTTCAACAAAGCCTCTCTTAAAACCTAAATTCTTACCCATATATTGAGTTAGGGTTTGCACGAGTCATGAGGCATATGAGCCGTGACATCTCGTGTAACTTATGGTATATCTTGTGAAGATTCTATTCTATAAAGAATATCTTTACATATCTTACTTAATATAATTGTTTATGATAAAAGATATTCTTGTTATAGAAAATCTTATCATATCTTAGAATTTATAGTAAAGATAATAATTGAATAGATTATATTCTATCTTTTGGAATATTCTTTATTATCTTTTAGGCTTTAAGGAAAGAATTAACAGAAGATATGATTTGTTAACATATCTCATATTTTCGGCCATTAGGGTTTCTATAAACCGAGTGAGCCTTGCTCTTTCCTTCCTATAAATACTTTGCTCTTTGTAACATTTAATAGAGAGACCTTGAGCATAAAATTGATTTTGATTTTTACAAAGCAAAACCGTGTATTTCAAGTAGAAAACCGTTTTGTTATTTTTTGAAAGGTCGTGTGTTTTAAACTCGTATATTCATTTGTTAAGTTATCGTTATAAGATAATAGTGCTCAATATATTTCTTACTTGTTCATTAACGTGAACCTTTGCAATAATCTTTAGTGCTTTCTTATTAGCGTAAGTTAGTCACTCGAGTAGTTAACGGTACTCATTGAGCTACAGCTAGAGTTAGTTGTACGAGTTGGGTTAGTAAATTTGTAATCCGTAGAAAGGTACTAAATTTATTAATCGAGAATAGTGGACGTAGGTTTCGATTTGTGAACTGAACCACTTCAAAAACCGTGTGTCTCCTCTCTTTCATTCTTTCGTTTACTTCGTTTTAATCGTTCGTTAGTTGATTAGTTAAAATTTAGTCAATAAACTTTAAATAATCAATTATATACACATAATCGAAAAAGCTTTCAAAAGTTTTAAATCCTCAATTCACCCCCCTTTTGAGTATTTTGGATCAATAGACTCTTCAATTGGTATCAGAGCCTCGTGCTCTTGATTGCCTAACCGCAAAGAGGATGATCTATATTGTTTTTATTTATCTTATCGTTTTATATTCCACTGCCTATCACGTGATAAATGGATTCCAAATATCTCAAGTGTCCCGTCTTTAATGGGAAGAATTATGGATTGTGGAAAAACATGATGACTCACTATGTGAAAGGTCACGATTGGGAGTGCTGGAGGATTATCCAAAACGGACCGCATAAAATTCTTGTTGCATCCGAAGAAGGCACTACCTATGAGAAGAAAGAAGAGGACTACGTCGAGGCTGACTACAAGAAGGCCGAAAAGAACTCCAAAGCAATAAGTCTCCTGCAAAACGGAATGACTTCTACAGAGTTTGATCGGTTTTCTTCGTGCTCTACGGCGAAGGATATATGGGATGGGCTTGAACTAGCTTATGAAGGTACTTCCATTGTTAGGAAGCACCGAATAGATTTGCTAATGCATAAATATGAGCTATTCATTATGGATCCTAATGAGTCCTTGGATAGTATGTCCGCAAGGTTTTCAAGCATTATAAACGAACTAAAAAACCTAGGTAGGAAGTTCAGTACTGAGGACATTGCTAGAAAGGTTCTTAGGAGCCTGACTAAGAAGTGGCGTGCCAAAGTCACTGCAATGGAGGAATCACGAAATCTTGAAAACCTATCCTATCAAGAACTCATTGGTGCTCTCAAGGCCCATGAGATTACTCTTAACAAAGATGACGCTGAACCAAGCCGAAACAAGAGTATGGCCTTAAAGAACGAAGAAGTTGACTTTGAACTAGAGGATGAAATTGTTCTGTTTGCACGCCGGTTCAAAAATAAGATCTTTCGAAACAAACAAACAAAATCATCCTACAATAACAACAACAAGTCGTCCAACAAAAAGGTTACAGAATCAAAATCATCTTTCGCAAATAGAGGTTGCTTCAAGTGTGGACAATCTGATCACATGATCAAGGACTACCCTACATGGGAGAAGATCAAGGACAAGACAAAACGCGAGAAGACAAAGAAAGAGTTCAAACAAGTAATGATGGCTTCGTGCTGGGGAGACCTTGACTCAGAAGATGACGAGGGATCTGAAGATGACGAAGTAGCCAACCTTTGTCTCAGCAGCGTTAGTCTTGACCTAATCTCCGATAGCGACGATGAAAGTACAAACTCTCACTCAAACTATTGCTTTCTCAGAGAGTCAGACGAAGATGACGATGAAGAGGTAAGTTATCTTGAACTTAAAAAACATGTTAAAAAATTGTCTAAAAGTGCTTTAATTGAATTCTTTGAACAATGTCTCGATAAGTGTCACGAACAGGACTTGGAGCTAAAAGATCTAAAGGAACGGATTCTCGAAATTGCAGAAGAGAATCACACTCTGAAGGCTAAAGCTAAGAAGTTAAAGTCTAAGGTTATAGCTGAGAAAGCAAAAACGTTAGATTCTACTATGGCTGAAAAGAAGGAATTAGAGTCCAAAGTTATAGCTAATGAAGCTATAACTTTAGACCTAAAGCTTAATGTCAAGCATCTTCAAGCCAAAGTTATAGATAATGAAGCTATAACTTTAGAACATAGACAAGCCAAAGAACTTTTGGAAACTAAGGTCACATCTGATGAAGCAGTGATCTTAGACCAAAAGAAAGAGATAGATTCTCTCTCAAAGCAATTAAAGGAATCTAAGACCGACATGATCAATGTTAAGAAACAACATTCCGATGTTGTATTTATTCTTAACAAACGAGTCCAAGACTTTCGTGATAACCTTAAAAAGGATAATGATGTAGATCACACGAAATGTCAAGAAGAGATTAAAACCCTAAAGGATCTACTCTTACATGCTAGGAAGGTCCATGATAAGTGGGAGGGTAGCACAAAAGTCCTAAACTTCCTAACCGAACAATCTGACAATAATATGAAGATTGGGTTAGGACATGAGTGCTACAGCCGTAGAGATCACTCTAAATGCAAATCAACACCTTGGATTTGATTTCAGAAAAAGAAGTATGCTGATCTTCCTGAATATCTGATTTGCAATTACTGTGGTCATACAGGTCACATCCAAAACAACTGTGTCAAAAAGACTCATGATATACGAAAAAATACCGAACATGCTAAAACTGTTGACACAGTTGTCGAGGATGATGAAACCCCCATAAATGAACCTAACGAAGAAAGGAATAACAAATTTCGTTGGTTCTATGACATGGCCTTTGACTACACCAATAAACCTAGCACTTCACAAAATCCCTGTCGACCTAAGCCTAGTAAACCTGTGTTAGGTTCATATACCTATTATTAGACTCCTCTAATTGTGAACTAATTAACTTGTTAATTATTTGTTCTTTAGATCTAGTGCATGCATAACAAAATGAAAGATTTATAAGAAAAACAAGGTTCCTTACATTGTTATGTATTTCGAAAATATGGGCACAAGTAAGGTCACCTTCCTTCACTTGTTCTTGAGCTAATAATGATGATGGATGATCCTCCTAAGACTCCAAGTATAGAAGCCACTCCAATAAATTGCACCCAAGATTAATCCCAAAAATCTCTACTAATATTAACTAGATATTTAGTAGAAATATTACCTTAATAATACTAATATTCTTGCATTACTACCTCTAGTAATAGATTGGAGAGTATTAGTATAGAAGAGAGTTTATTGCAATAGCTTATGAGGAAAAGTAGAGAGAAAAACACACAAGCACACATACTAGAAAAAATGAGCAAAAATAATGCCCTCTCTCTTAAGGCCAAAACCGGTGGCCTTATGCATTTGTAGGGAATCTTGTGCTTTTGTTTTTTACTCTTTGTTTAGTGTAGGTAGGGTGTAGGAAGCCTAGGTGTAAGATGTAGTATGTAAAGGCTAGTATGCAATGTCTCTTTCACACAATAACCAACATCTACATAAGACAAAAGAGCATCTTTGCTCATCTCATTTTGGCCGAAATATTGGTCCTTTTATGGACCATTTTTGCCTTTTGTCATTTGTCCCACAAATGCTTATAAGTCTTGTGTTTAACAATCTTACATAATTAATTATTAATGTAATCATTTAACACTTAAATATTACAAATAATAATATAATATACACTCTACTTTTTGTGTAGTATACTACCATTATATCATCATATAATGGGTCCCATAATTTCTAGTTAGTTAAAATTACAACTTTTTGTAACTTTAAATAACTAATTACCTCTACCTCAAAACTTATATAATACCTCAACCAATTTAGTAATATAACACTTAATTACTAAATTTAATCTTTATTTAATCACATTAAAATAAGACGCAAAATTGCACTCCCATAATTAAGGAATTAATTAATCTGTATCGCATACAATTAATTAAATATCTATTTGGGCCTCATCCTATAGGTGTGACCTAAAGGGATCAACTGACCACCACCGTCACACGACAGTAATGTCAAACTCTAGTTAGCCAATCATTACCGATTAATGACGGTCAGTCGACTGTATAAAGAATCATCCCTCACGTATTCTTAGTATGAGATTTAATAATGATATTTAAATCATGTGATCGCACTATTGTTGAGGACACATTTCCCAACAATCTCCCACTTGTCCTCGACAAGTGTGCGTCACCAATTCTCTTGTCCTATTACTATCTCCCACTCAATGCAAGGTGTCTTACAGGTCGTACTTGCATTTGATCATATCTTGAGTGGTTTTCTCGATCCGGAGATTAAGCGTCGACCGGAATTATCTATCAAAGATACCTTCCGAGCGTGGCCACGCATTTCGATTAACTACTCCTCGAGTGGCCTTGAGATTTCAAACAACCCGACAAGGGGTGGACAATTCATATCGCCCTATTCCCTTCGTTCAGCCACAGTCCATCATAACCCAAAATATACCCAGTTTGACCTCGTTTAAGAAATCGTAGAGTATAAATCAAAGCTAATCAGAAGTTGTGCCAACTTGGGCGAATAGTCTCTAGTCAAAAGAATTGACTCATAAGAATACTATAGTAGCTCTTGCCACGACCAGGCTTTAAGAATTTCCAGAACTCTATAAGCGGTCACTGCCCAACAGATTGTCCCATACAGTCTGTCTATGTGATCGACTAGTCATCCCATATGACTCTATGGCACTTGAACTTGCCATCAATCGCATCACATTCTAGTCACTTGGAGACGTCACCTCATATAAGTAACTAGGGGCGAATACCATGTCAATCCAGTTCACTTTAATGGGGTTCAATTTGTCTCTACAACCCATTCGGATACGACAAGGTAGCGGGTGAGTTTAATAAAACTCAAACGATAAATGTGATTATCACATATGAATAGTCAATACACTATTACTACTTCATATTCTTTAATCTCTAATGCAATACAAGCTTGTCAAGTCGATATACCCGATATCCATATATTCCAACTTAATTAATTGCTATTTCCTTACATTCAATGTCATCTCTAATGACATGAATTTTATCCAAGTGTATGTCTAGACATCATACTAGACCTGAGCTCTTTAACTTGAAAGAAGCTTCCACTGTTATCGCATAACTTGTGATAAAGTCATTTGTAGAGGGATTCACCCTTAATCCCTACGTTGACTATATTATCACAACTTAGATTCCTTTTGTAGATATTTGCAATGCGCGAAACTAAAACACATTTCTTAGTTTCTTACTCCTTTGTCAATAACATTAGCTTAGGATTTCATCAAATCCTTTTAAGCTTGGAAACTAAAGTTTGTGTAACCCTTCAACACGTAACTTAGTTTATCATCCAAACATGTGTACAAGTCATCAATTGTACTTTAAGGCTTTCACAAGCCCATCTAATGAATTAACTTATTATTGATTCATAATGTACCTAGCATATGGTACATCACAGCACGTGCGTCTGTTGGCATACATCATCGTTCTAATGGCGGAAACATTAGTAATCGATTTCATGTAATCAACAACTTAATGGGTTCAGTGAACGACTATGATTCCATCATAGTAATTCCACTTTCATCATCATGAATAAGCCATTCAACTTTGTTGTTGTACAACAGATGTGAAATATCTTATCCTCATAAGACTCTCAACTCTATGCCAATATTCTCTCACATAGATTCAAAATCTAGAATACTTTACATCCATTTCCATGTCTCCCAATCACTCTTGCTAGAAGAGAGCATTGGTATATTATTCTCAATAAGTAATATGTTATATACATATAAGACATGGAGAAACAATTATAGCTCCCACTTAACTTCATGTATATCATGATTCCTCAATCATGTGAATAAAACAATTCACTATATCACATGAACGAAAAGTATAATCCTTTAAAGCTAGCTTAAGACCATCTTGTGATTACTTAAGATAGCTATGCATAATATGTTAGGATTCTTAGATCTTCATCTAAGGTTTTGTGTTTCAAACACTTCCTTCTCAAAATTCCCATTTTAGAAAAGCGAATTTATATTTGCCATTCTTCATTATAATGAAATGCGGCAATTCCTAACATAATTTATCTTGATCAACATCTTCATGTAAATCTTATGCATTTGTGTACTCTAAAGCTCTATTTACCTTTAAAGAGACCCTCACTTTAAAGTAAATATACTCATGAGCAACAATTTTCGGATTGTAATGCTTCGGCTCGTATGTAACAAGGTCATGATACTATCACTTTCACAAAGTAATATTTTTAAACACTAAGACATGTGCGATAGACTCCTACTGAACTATGCTCTCATACTATCTTCATAGATAATAGTTCAATACCAACTCCCACTCTATAATTCAATTACTTTCACAAAGTAATATTTCAACTATCAGAGATGTTTGTGACGATTCAATCTACTCCCACTCTATCTCTCAGAAATATATCAATATTCATGAGAGATAGCTTAGTGAGTCACAAACATATATATTTAACGGAGTTTTAGGTGTTATACTTAGACTATGTATTCGCTTTCAAAATGCCATCCCAACATGGCAGCTTGATACATATATGGCTGTCTGATTCATGTCATATGGTTTAATAGACTCTCTATTCTAGGTATCTCATGGTTGACCATCCGATTAGAATTACTTGTCCGTATTGGATTGCAAATTCCCAAAATTGAGTTCAACAACTCAAACCAACTCATATTAGTTTGATCTTATGGGTAGTGACACTAGGTCATAATCCATCTTTAATAAATCAAATTTATTACTTAGATCTTTGCCACTACAATCACATCGTAATGCTTTAGTACTTAGTTCAATTGGTTCTCTACATCATTTAGAAATTTCTCAAATCTCTCAAATGCTTCACTTTATATTTAATTAAGTAAATATACCCTTATTTACTTAAATCATTGGTAAAAGTGACGAAGTAGTCATAAATCTCCTTGCGGTGATTCATATTTAGAACACATACATCGGCATGTATTAGTCTTAACAAATCACTTGCTCGTGTTCCTTTACCACTAAAGGAAGTGCAAATTATTTTGTGAAGGAGACAAGATTCGCATATTCCATATGAGAGAAAATCAAATGGTTCAATAAAACTAGTCGACACTAGCCTTTAATGCGTTTCTCTTTTACGTAACCAAATTGAAAAAATCAAATGTACAAATCATTTGGATTACCAGTTATGAGTCCTTTTGTGCGTATTATGTAGATATCTTTACATGAGTTAGAACTTGTCTAAAACTTGTGTATCATAAAGATAAGTGACATGGCTCACATCCATGTCTATTTTCAATAAAATACAACAATTGACTTTGATGACAAAATATAGATCCTTTCATGTCACACATAGAAATGATGTTTTAGACTAAGTGGGAACATAATAACAATTATGCAAATCATAACTCAAAGTTATTAGCAAAAACAAGTATATAAATTTCTCTTGAAGTGGCGGCTACCCGAGCTCCATTTCATTGTCGGAGATTCATATTACTCTTGTTTAGCTTTTCCACATTTCCAAGTCCCACTTGGAGTAACAAGCCCAACTTGATATCTTCTAAATACTCGGGGCAAATATGCTTCCATTAGCCCATGATATTAAAATAATGACATTCATGGTAGGATTGGATACCCATCTTGGTTTTGTAGTAGTCTCACTATCAACTTCCAATTCACAATCGGATTTGGGTTTCTTACCTTTCTTTGCTTTTCCATTATCAATACCAATACTCCTTTTATTTGCAAGGACACTCTTGCTAGAACTCCCACTTAATTTGATATTTCACCTTGTTTCATCAAACAAGGATATCTTGGAATCTGTGAGATTCCCCTCATATGATCCTCTTACCTGAGAGGTAGGCATGAGTATGTGAGTGGGAGGTGAAGAAGTAGTAAAAAGACAAAGATTTCCATCCTCACTAATGCCAACGCGTAATTCTCAAATCGTATCATTGTCATAATCGGAGCATTTCACATCGTATGATTGGAGCTATGAATTAAGGTGATTGGTGTATGAGTATAAGATGAATTCATT
The DNA here is from genome assembly GCF_048544455.1 of Silene latifolia. Classification (NCBI taxonomy): domain Eukaryota; kingdom Viridiplantae; phylum Streptophyta; class Magnoliopsida; order Caryophyllales; family Caryophyllaceae; genus Silene; species Silene latifolia. Next base: position 58,799,709 of record NC_133536.1, read on the forward strand.
GCGAATAATTAACTACAAAAACCGGAAATGAAGGAAATAATTAACATCCATCGTTTTAATAATACTCGTAAATAAACTACAAGTATTGCATTTATATAGTGACCTCCACCCAACTACATAAATGATTCCGAGATCCAAATTCATATCAACTCGAGCACGGTAAGCCGATTCATCCCTTATTAATATAACTCGGTGGATTAACTCTTTAATCGATTCTACTTTTAGAATTCTCGGTCGATAAAAATTACTCTAATTCTCATCTTTAGCCCGGAACACATGCGACTACGGTCAACAATACTTCCGTTGAGCTCAATCCAAATTTCGATGTAATAACTTTTTACTACCCCACTTCGCCAACGTAACAAGGTTTGTATTACGGTGAAGCCGGATTAACTCCCTCATGAAATTGGTACTTCATGGGTTTCTACTATTTGGTAAGGCTTTATCTCAATTATTATATGTGAGAGGTCTTGTCAATTTATTATCTATCACGTTTTAAGTGAACTAAAGCGGTGAACTACGATAATTATAATTGACACGGTCGATGACTCGATATGATATGCATGTGTTGTTATGGCGATTTGGCAATGCATGCAACATATTAAAAGAAATGCAAAGCAATAAATAAATAAAATTCCTAGTATGGCCTTCCTAAAATAGAAAATCAAATAATCTATTACATATTCGGAAACCAATTCCTTTGGTCCCTTGAATCTTCAATTGGCACGCCTTCCAAGACACCGTCTTTGTCGGATCACCTATCCGAATGGCACCGTCTTTGAAGAAGCTCCATGATTACAAATAATAATAAAAATACAAAACTATTCCTATTATACATTTGTAAAATGGAAAAACTACTGAAAATAAAATAAAAGTGATTCGAGATCACATTAAATTACAACCGAATCAATATTCCCTTTCATTACGGGTAATATCGATTAAAACTAAGGCCATACTAAGATAAAATTACATAATTCAAAATTATATAAATAAAATACATTCAACAATTGAAATATGCAGCATTATAATATGTACCTATCATGCAAAATCATGTGCCAAATCGCCCTATTTAACTTATGTCGTACATTTAACCCGGTTTCATGGAAATGCGTGATAATAACCTTTTAAAATCACTAATTAACACTTAAATCACATCTAAGCTCAAGTTAATTATCCTAACACATTTTAGGACTCAAAAATCAGTCATCACTAAATTTTTGACAATAATTCAACTTGATTTAATTTTATGCTCATTTTTGACCTTAAAATCATCATTTATATGTAATAAATCCAAATTAAATTATAAAAGTTTCAAAATTTGAATTTTAAATTTTTGAACATTCTGGAATAATTCCATGACCCTCATAATGTCAAAAAACATGGTTAAAATTTTCGAATTAATTTTGAGAAAATATAGTTGCATTTTTATCGTTTTTATCTCATAAAATGTATAAAGTATACGAAAATTAAACCAATAATTTTTACAACTTTATATCTGATTAGTGGGATATTTATTCAACTTAAAATAATTTTCTCAAGCCATGCAATACGTTTTAGCTAATTTTTGCTAAAATAGTCACTATTTATGCCATTTTTACTCAAAAATCCATAAATCATGCTAAAGAAGATATTTAAATCTAGAAATTTACATACTCTCTATAAATCTTGCATGTGACATCATATTAAAATATCATGGCTTAATTCAAAATTTAACTAATTTTAACCATTTTACCTCTTTTAATCCATTTTTATCTCATAAAAATCATAAATCATGCAAAATTAATCAAATTAACTCGTCCTTTTACACACAACTTGTAAAATATGCATGTGAGGTCATATAAATTTTTCAAGGTCAGAAACGAAATTTAACTATTTTTAGCATTTTAATTCCCATTTTAGTCATAAAAATGTAATAAAATGACCAAAAATCCTTAAAATGAGCCATAAATTTCCATGAATCATAAAAATGACCTAAAAACATTTTAGGACCAGAATATATAACATGCATGGTGATTTCGTGGCTTATACTTATAAATCACAAATTTTTAAGTTTTATATGTTAACCTTTTAACTCGGAAAAACAATAACCGATTATGCATGCAACATCCTTATGCTCTGATACCACTTGTTAGGTTCATATACCTATTATTAGACTCCTCTAATTGTGAAGTAATTAACTTGTTAATTATTTGTTCTTTAGATCTAGTGCATGCATAACAAAATGAAAGATTTATAAGAAAAACAAGGTTCCTTACATTGTTATGTATTTCGAAAATATGGGCACAAGTAAGGTCACCTTCCTTCACTTGTTCTTGAGCTAATAATGATGATGGATGATCCTCCTAAGACTCCAAGTATAGAAGCCACTCCAATAAATTGCACCCAAGATTAATCCCAAAAATCTCTACTAATATTAACTAGATATTTAGTAGAAATATTACCTTAATAATACTAATATTCTTGCATTACTACCTCTAGTAATAGATTGGAGAGTATTAGTATAGAAGAGAGTTTATTGCAATAGCTTATGAGGAAAAGTAGAGAGAAAAACACACAAGCACACATACTAGAAAAAATGAGCAAAAATAATGCCCTCTCTCTTAAGGCCAAAACCGGTGGCCTTATGCATTTGTAGGGAATCTTGTGCTTTTGTTTTTTACTCTTTGTTTAGTGTAGGTAGGGTGTAGGAAGCCTAGGTGTAAGATGTAGTATGTAAAGGCTAGTATGCAATGTCTCTTTCACACAATAACCAACATCTACATAAGACAAAAGAGCATCTTTGCTCATCTCATTTTGGCCGAAATATTGGTCCTTTTATGGACCATTTTTGCCTTTTGTCATTTGTCCCACAAATGCTTATAAGTCTTATGTTTAACAATCTTACATAATTAATTATTAATGTAATCATTTAACACTTAAATATTACAAATAATAATATAATATACACTCTACTTTTTGTGTAGTATACTACCATTATATCATCATATAATGGGTCCCATAATTTCTAGTTAGTTAAAATTACAACTTTTTGTAACTTTAAATAACTAATTACCTCTACCTCAAAACTTATATAATACCTCAACCAATTTAGTAATATAACACTTAATTACTAAATTTAATCTTTATTTAAGCACATTAAAATAAGACGCAAAATTGCACTCCCATAATTAAGGAATTAATTAATCTGTATCGCATACAATTAATTAAATATCTATTTGGGCCTCATCCTATAGGTGTGACCTAAAGGGATCAACTGACCACCACCGTCACACGACAGTAATGTCAAACTCTAGTTAGCCAATCATTACCGATTAATGACGGTCGATGATTTGTATAAAGAATCATCCCTCACGTATTCTTAGTATGAGATTTAATAATGATATTTAAATCATGTGATCGCACTATTGTTGAGGACACATTTCCCAACAACCTGTTCACAAGGGATACAGTCATGATAGACCTAGAGAAATTCCTAGACCGAGAGAAAACCCTAAACCTAGAACTCCTCCCAAGAAAAATAACCCAAGGGTTAGAAAATTGGTTATTAGACAAGTTTGGGTTCGAAAGGATTTGGTATATAGAGTAACTAATCATAAGGGACCCAACTTAGCTTGGGTACCTAAAAACTGTATCTAATCCCTTTTGCAGGAAGTAGTGAAAGAAAACAATCAATGGTATCTTGACAGTGGATGTTCCAGACACATGACCGGAGATAAGAATCTATTTCTTTCACTCAAGACCTTCAACGGAGGAAAAGTGACGTTCGGGGACAACAAAAAGAGAAAAGTAATCGGCATTGGCAAAATCGGAATTTCTAAATCTCACGCGATCAGTGATGTTTATCTCGTGGATGGTCTAAAACATAACTTGCTAAGCATATCTCAACTGTGCGACAAAGGTAACAAAGTCGTTTTCCATACTGATAGTTGTCGCATTATAATCGAAGGAACTAACAATGTTATTCTTGAAGGCCACAGGAAAAGAAATGTCTATATGGTAGATTTAAATGTTGTGCCTACTAACTCTTTTTCATGCATGAAAGTTACACTTGATGATCCCTATTTATGGCATAAACGGTTTGGTCACATTAGCTCACTAACCTTGAACAAACTCAAGAAGTGGGACTTGGTTGAAGGGTTACCTAAAATCAAGTTCGACCAAGAAAAGATGTGTGATACGTGTGCCAGATGCAAAAAAGTAAGATCATCATTCAAACCTAAAAGAGTAGTAAGCACAAATCAAGCCTTGGAATTAGTACACATGGATTTATGTGGACCTATGAAGGTAAGGAGTAGAAGAGGATCAAGGTACGTCTTCGTTCTTGTAGACGATTGCTCGAGGTATGTATGGCCTATCTTTCTTCATTCAAAAGATGAAACATTTGATGAATTTGATTGTCTTATGAAACGTGTTTAAAACAAATATAAGACTAATCTTGTATCTATTCGTACGGATCATGGCACCGAGTTTGACAATCAAGCTTTCATAGAATATTGTAGAGTTAATGGTGTAAGGCATAACTTCTCTGCACTAAGAACTCCTCAACAAAACGGTGTCGTTGAACGTATGAATAGAACTTTGGAAGATATGGCTCGTACAATGCTTTTGTGTAGTGGTTTACCTCGTAACTTTTGGGTTGAAGCCATTGGTACTTCTTGCTACATCCATAATCGTGCTATCATCCGACCTATTCTTAAGAAAACCCCCTACGAACTTTTTAGAGGTCGAAAACCTAATATCTCCCATCTTCGTTGCTTTGGGAGTAAATGTTTTGTTCACAATAACGGTAAAAACCGGTTAAGTAAGTTCAACCCTAGGAGTGATGAGGCGATTTTCATAGGATACTCAGATCATAGCAAGGCTTACAAAGTCTTCAATAAGAGAACTCTTTGTATTGAAGAAAGTGTCCACGTTATTTTTGATGAAGATAACGTGTTTGATAAGCCTTTACAGGATGAGGAAGAAGACTTGGATGAACCCGACTTTCGTCTTTCAAGAGACGATCCCCCGGAATTGGAATTGGAGGACAATGAGATAGAAGGAACAAGTGATGAACTTGATAATTCTTCAAAAGATAAAAAGGAGAAAACCAAAGTTATAGTTGATGATCCTATAACATTGACTCAAAATAATGACTCCCAAACTAATGTTATAGGTGATGTTACTATAACATTGGATCGAAATCAAGGTGTAGAGTCCGAAGTTATAAACGACTCTAATACAACACCCGGATTGGATTCAGGGGGAACTTCCTCCAATTCCGATCCAAATGAAGTTGGGACAAGCTCAAATAACGATGAAGAACCAATTACTTCAACAAAGTGGAAATACAAGAGCTCACACCCCATGGAATATATTCTAGGGAATATTAAGAAGGGTGTTCAAACTAGACGATCCTTGAATAACTTCTGCTCTTTCTACTCTTTTCTATCCATGATCGAACCAACAAATATCAATGAAGCTCTTGCAGAATCAGATTGGATTGTAGCTATGCAAGAAGAGCTACAACAGTTCGAACGAAACAAGGTTTGGCATTTAGTTCCTAGACCAAAGGATCGATCTGTCATTGGACCAAGGTGGGTCTTTAGGAACAAACTAGATGATGCTGGAGTCATTATCAGAAACAAAGCAAGATTGGTGGTCCAAGGTTATAATCAACAAGAAGGAATAGATTATGACGATACTTTCACATCTGTTGCCCGTCTTGAAGCTATTAGACTTCTGATAGCATTCGCAGCACATAAAGGAATGAAGCTCTTCCAGATGGACGTCAAGACAGCATTTCTGAATGGGTATTTACAGGAAGAAGTCTTCGTTGAACAACCCCCCGGATTTAAGAATAGCAAATTTGAAGATCACGTCTTCAAGTTGGATAAAGCCCTATACGGATTGAAACAAGCACCTAGGGCATGGTACGACAGGTTATCCAAGTTTCTACTTGACAATAGATTCAGCATAGGATCTGTTGATAAAACAATATTTCTAAAATCCGAGGGTTCTGACCTTTTGGTTTTTCAAATATACGTCGATGACATTATCTTTGGATCGACCAACCGAAACCTATGAAAGTATTTTTCTGAGTTGATGACCTTCGAGTTCGAGATGAGTATGATGGGAGAATTGAAATTCTTCCTAGGTCTGCAAATACAACAAACCGATGAAGGCATTAAAATTCATCAACAGAAGTATATCAAGGAATTAGTTCGAAAATTCGAAATGAAAATTCTCATGCTATGCCTACTCCAATGGTCGAGAACAAGAAATTGACATTAGATGAAGATGGTAAATCAGCTGATGAAGCTACTTACCGTGGAATGATTGGGTCACTGTAATATTTGACCGCAAGTAGACCCGATATTATGTTTAGCGTATACGTTTGTGCGAGATATCAATCATCTCCCAAAGAATCGCATATGACGGCCGTAAAACAAATTTTACGATATTTAATTGGAACGGCCAAGCTGTATTTATGGTATCCAATGGAATGTAACTTCGATCTAGTCGGTTATTTCGATGCCGACTACGCAGGATGTTCTCTAGACAGAAAAAGCACGTCGGGTGTCGCCACATTTGTCGGACCGTGCATTATTACGTGGGGTCCTAAGAAACAAAATACGGTTGCTCTCTCAACTGCTTAAGCCGAATATATCGCTGCAGGACTGGTATGTACTCAATTATTATGGCTTAAGCAACAATTACGTGATTATGGTGTTGATGTAGGATGTATTCCTATTTTATGTGATAATACTAGTGCGATAATAATTTCTAAAAATCCCGCACAACATTCACGTACCAAACATATTGAAATAAGACACCATTTTATTCGAGACCATGTTGAGAAGGGGAATATAAAACTTGAATTTTGTAGTACGGAAAAACAATGGGGAGACATTTTGACAAAATCGTTAGCTAGAGAACGATTTGAGACTTTACGGTTGGAAATTGGTTTAATCAGTGGTACCTAAGCTTCTGTATATGTTTTATTTCCTTATGACTGACTAGTTTAAGTTAAGATTGTATGACTGTATCCGTATATTGCGTTGCATGAATAATTTCGTTTATAGGAAAATATTTATCATATATTCTATTTGTTATCTGGAATTTAGTTGGTATACAAACTTAATCTTTTATCAAAAATAGACAAGATACACCATATCTTTTATTTTCCAAATTATACAAAATTCTCCTAAAATAACTTCACAAAATCACACGTTTTACACTTCCTATCCCTAATATACTTCAATTAATCTTACTTTCCATATCTTATCTTTTACCATATTAATTTGATCTCCTAACATCTCCTATTCCTACTTTAATTCTTGTCACAATTTGACACTTACCAAAATTAATCACCACTTGCCTAAGACCTAGACCTAGACCCTTATAATTACCCCCCTCCTTTGCCGTGTACACCTTACCACACCCCAATTGCCTACTTTTTTCTCTTCTCAAAAAATTACCACAATCTCATCATCACCTTCTTCACTCAACCATCAACATCACCATGAATTCTCACCATGCAAAAACCCGATCATCAACCCGACATCAACAAAACCGCAACTTTAACAACCCACCATCACCACTACCATCTCATAATCCAAATTCTTCTACCTCCCCTTTACCTCAACCAAAATCATCTACACCCCTGTTTCACGGTCGTGACGACACGATGTCCGAGGGAAAAAGACGACGACTTTTTAAGGGGAAGAATAAGGTAGTTGTTGATGAGGGTAATGCTATTTATGAACCCAAAGTTATTGTAAGGAATAGTATTGCAAGAACTCTACTCTGGGATGTTTCGAAACACGCTACAAGGAAAGGGTTAAATCGAGTTCGTTTGACATATGATGAAAGTGTCCTTGTTTCTCGTGTCTTGAACTATTCTATCCATGGAGGAAGGTATTATCCTAAATATTGGTTGGTTAATGTCCCAGCTCTTAAATTTTTCATCGGGTGGAGTCACATTAGTCAATTTTCGGGTCCAATTTACCCCGGTTGAAGTTGTTCAATTATTTTCTAGTGTGTCGATTAAGAAAGGGGTCTTGTATGCGTTGGTTAATGGTGTTGATGTGACGGTGATGAGTAGTATTTTAGTCGTATTTTACCCCGCATTTATACCTTATTCCGACTCGATTTTGCGTGCTTGATTGCTTAATAGCTCATTTATTTACTAATTTATGATAATTAGTCCTCGTAATTATATTTAATGTTTAGTCGGGTTTTCATATAGTATTAGTATTATCACTATTAATTTATTATTATATTAATTCAATGTGTAGGTGAAACGGAAAAGCAAGGAGGAATAATGAGACGGAAAATTAAGGAGCAAGTCAAATTGAGGTGAATTAAAGACGGATCAAAGCTATTAGTAGAAAAGGAGAGACTAATGTTGAGTGGAAACAAAGGTCAACCTTTGACCTTTAACAATCAAAGTCAACAATCGTCTTCATCAGCCTTGCTTCACCATCATCATCAGTTCATCTCCGTCCTCTTCATTCACCATCACCTGCATCAGTCATCATCGACACCGTCATCTATTCACCATCAGTCATCACCATTTATACCTCGGCATCAACCCAACCCGGCATCCACATTCATGACCCATTGCCCGACATCCCCATCTCCATCAATTACCTTTCATTTCACCATTACCACGCACCCATTCATTCCGCATCATCAACCCAGAAACGTGTCCCTGCATCTTCACCATTTTCCTCCATCTGCATCACCAGTCATCACTTTCATCCTCACCATTACACAGCACCTCACACCTCGCCATTCAACATTCTCCATGGCTGCCACGACTGCAACACCACAGCAGCTCCTTTTCAATCAACCTTTCATCCGTCGTACAACAACAACAGCACAACAACCATCACCATCCTCAATTCATGCCCCCATTCAAACACCATCATCCTCAACAATTCTAACTCGGTTCCCGACATTTGCAATGCTTCATCGCCAGCTCGTCACTACCATAAACCACAAATCCGTCACCATTTTTGTCCACCATATCCAACCATTAACAACCTCCATCTTCACGGAGAAACCAACAAACCCGACACCAACCTGCAACAACAATACGACCACCATCTCCCCTGCATACCATAACCAATTCAGTCATCATACTCACCTTCATTCTCCATACCGGTCAACCGGCAGCCGACCTCCCCTACCGGTAGCCGCAACATTAATTTTCCCTTCTTTTTGTGAAAGACTCGCTACCGGTCATAGCCACCGGCAGCCGACAAGCCGGCACACAGTCCCCTTCTTTCAAATCTCGCATCAATTGTGTTTCTATGCCGGTTGCCCGGCAGCCGACTTACCGGCACCCACTACAGCCCATTTAATTCCTCCCTTTTTTGACGCTACGCGCTGCCGGTGACAAGCCCCGGCCGCCGGTGACCCGGCAACCACTCCCCTTGCTGCTATTGTTCCTTCCGTCATTCCCCCTTTCCCTTTTTTTTGTTTTCTTTTGTTTTGTTTTGTTTTAGGGATGTTAAGTGTCGACTGATTTTCACTTTTGAAGGGTGATTAGTATATTATTATTATTATTATTATTATTATTATTATTAGAACACTTAGTATATAAAGACACCACACCATTACACACTACCTTAGAAATTAGACTAGACTACCACTACCAATTAGAATAGAAATTAGATTAGTCCATTAGTCCCTCTATATTGTAACTGAAGAACCCTAATATTTACTCTCTCCTTTTCATTCAATAAAATTTGCAATCTTTCTTTAATTATTAGTTTAATTCTTCCTTTGTTTATGCAAGTTCTTCATCTCTCATTAGTATACAATTAGTATTTTGGGTTGTATTTGAAGATTAGAAGAAATTCATTCTTCCATATTATCCAAGATTGCTACTTTCTTCTTTGTTGGTACAATTCTCATCTTTTGTTTGCATTTACTTTCATTTGTTTACATTTCTTATGTTGTTTAATTGTTATTCATCAAAAGTATTAGTCTTTATCATGTTTGCAATGTTTACTTGTTTATTGTTGGAAATTGTTGGTAATTTCTCACCCATGAACATGAGTGAGTAGTCTTATCTAAGGTCATAGGGGGAATTTGGGTAATTAAGGGGATGAATTTGGGTTGTTAACCTTTTGAATTGGGTGATTATGTGGTTTCTACTCTTAATGCATTTGAAGTGTTTGTGGAAATGCCTCAATGAAAATTGGACATTTCATTAACATGTTTGGCTTACCTTGGTGCGTTGTGCTATTAGATAGTTTTAGAAGTGCTTATAGATGAGTTTTAATGAAAGTTAGAACATCTCTTTGATGCATTCGATCCGTCTTGGTGCTCATGCTATTGGGTAGTCTCTATGCTTAATTTGTATTTAGTTCATCTCGATCAAGTGACAACTTATTGAGGAGCTTAAGGTGACTAAGAAATTAGTCTTAAACCCTTGACCACTATTATTACCCTTTTCTTGTTAGACCTTGTTTCTCCCCCTAATTGCCCTTTGTGAACCCAAAGACCTTAGCCTTCCATCAATTGAATACAATCTCATTTAGTTTAATTTAACTTGTTTGCATCTTAGTTTTAGATAAATCAACATCTTATTTTTATTTGGCTAAACTAAAGACTTAAACAAACCTAGTATCTAACCCCCGCCATCTTCGTGTTCGACACCCGAATAAATACTACTTTTATTTGGTTTTATAAATTGTTTTTGATTGGGAAGTGACGGCAAATCCCTACATCAGACGGTCTCTGTTTCGGATTTTTGCTCTGCTTTTCGGTTCCCGATGACGGAATTGAAATTGATCCGAGTCTTGAATGGTCCAATGTCGTTAGTGAAAAGGAGATGTTGATTAAAAAGTATTTTGAGGAAGTTGGGACGGACGGTGGGAACATTGTTGTTCGTCCTCTCTCGATTAAAATTAAGTTCCTCCTAAACTTTCTTTGGAACACTGTTGTGCCGAGAAGGGGAGGACGAGACAAGGTTTCTAGTTATGAGGCCATTATTATCTACTCATGGTTGGAGGGACAAAAAGTGAATTTAGCAAGTCTTGTTTTACATCGTATAGTCCAAACAAGTCTCACGGTTGCCAAAGAGAAAGTTAGTACAACAATCGACCTTCCATATGGGATGTGGGTGTCTCGTTTGTTAGAAGTGAAACAAGTGGTAGGACAGGCTAGCTACGGTGTGAGTGCAAAGGATTGTATGTGTGATCGCTTGATTAAGCTTATGGGTCTTGTGGTTGATGGACCCAAGTTGTTGCTTATGAAGGATGTTGAGAAGGTTCCCAATGATTCGGGTTTGGGAGCAATGGAGGCAAAAATGGAAAGTTTTATGACTTCCTTAATGGAGAAGTTTGAGGAGCAATCCACTAACTTGGCTACGGTTTTATCGCACGTTGGACTATCACGGTCTTTGGAGTCGGGTTTGGATGCTTCTCGGGTTTATTCTTGGATGGATGAGGTGGATAAGAGGTTAATGGGTTTTGAAATGGAGTTGAAGGCCATCCGTGGGGAATTGTTCTCACATGAAGATCGTCTTACATTTCTCACGAGTTAAGGCGGTGCTTTGGTTATGCATGGAAAAGTTATGGCAAACGATTAATCACTAACTTTAGAAGCGACTAAAGCTTTTTCCTTGAAGATACTCAACTTTGAACGAAGTCTTCAAAGTCGTTCTCAACTAGTGAGGAGCTCCTTTGATCGTCTCGATGCCTTGAAACATCGTACTCGTCCCGACTACGTGAGCCCATACAAAACCCGCAATATTTGACCTTGCCTCGCCTTACCTTATTTAGCACTTTCTATTTTTAGCATCTTTTTATTATTCTAGTGGTGTATTTTACAAACTTCATTCGGCCCATTTTGGCATATACTTGTGGATTATGGCCCAAGTATTTCTTTAAACATGTGTTCATTCGGCCCTTTCGCACTAACATGTTTTCCTAAGTTTGTATGACAATTAATCCTTTAGATGCTTATGGTTATGCGTGGTTTATTTCTTCTCTATGACGTTTTATCTCTTGTGTCGTCTTATATTATTCTAGTCATTTTAGTTTTGTTCTTAACTTTTCGATGATGTCAAGAGAGGGAAAGAACGTCTATGGTAAGCATCTACCTAAGCTTGCTCCTTGTCAAGACCAATTGTCTCTTAAAGTACTTACGTTTTCGATTACTTGTTAATCATCTTCATCTTGCGTAAATCTTTATTATTAAGATGCCGGTATTATATTGAGGGGGAACTCTTTACTTAGTCACAATTTTAGGAGACTTGCCATCATCAAAAAGGGGGAATTAGTTGAACCATATAGAATATATGTTTATGTTTTGATGATGTCAAGGTGTTTTAATATTATATATACTCGTTGTGTGTAATCGTTTGTTAAGATCTTTTAGATTAGACTTATTCATTACAAGCAACAAAGAGAATTGTGATAGAATTATATGATAGTCAAGCCTCGGTTGAAGATCAAACAATCTGAAGATTCATTCAAGAATTATGTGAAGACGAAGTCCGTCTAAAGAATAATCAAGCTTGGATGATGAAGTAGCCTATACTCGAAGATATCCTATGAAGATTATAATAGTATAGGTGATTGTCTCGTAATGGTAACTACGAATGAATTTCTTAAGTTGGTAAAGTTATAGCTTTGCAGCTATAACATTACTAGTAAAAGAGCTCAATGTTATAGCTCTCCTACTATAACATTGAGATGCTGAGTTTATTATACACGACATATATTTTTTCAAAATTGTTTTTGAAAATTGTTTAAAGTTTATTTTAAATGTTTTGATAAGAGTATTTATTTAATAAAGCCCGGTTTAGTGAGGAGTTCGGTTTTATGTTGAACGTTGACTAGTAGTCGTTTTGGGTCAACTTATGTGTTGGACCATGCTACTAATTAGGGTTTCAACAAAGCCTCTCTTGAAACCTAAATTCTTACCCATATATTGAGCTAGGGTTTGCACGAGTCACGAGGCATATGAGCCGTGACATCTCGTGTAACTTAAGGTATATCTTGTGAAGATTTTATTCTATAAAGAATATCTTTACATATCTTGTATATCTTGCTTAATATAATTGTTTATGATAAAAGATATTCTTGTTATAGAAAATCTTATCATATCTTAGAATTTATAGTAAAGATAATAATTAAATAGATTATATTCTATCTTTTGGAATATTCTTTATTATCTTTTAGGCTTTAAGGAAAGAAATAATAGAAGATATGATTTGTTAACATATCTCCTATTTTCGGCCATTAGGGTTTCTATAAACCGAGTGAGTCTTGCTCTTTCCTTCCTATAAATACTTTGCTCTTTGTAACATTTAATAGAGAGACCTTAAGCATAAAATTGATTTTGATTTTTACAAAGCAAAACCGTGTATTTCAAGTAGAAAACCGTTTTGTTATTTTTGAAAGGTCGTGTTTTTTAAACTCGTATATTCATTTGTTAAGTTATCGTTATAAGATAATAGTGCTCAATAGATTTCTTACTTGTTCATTTACGTGAACCTTTGCGAGAATCTTTAGTGCTTTCTTATTAGCGTAAGTTAGTCACTCTAGTACTTAACGGTACTCATTGAGTTACAGCTAGAGTTAGTTGTACGAGTTGGGTTAGTAAATTTGTAATCCGTAGAAAGGTACTAAATTTATTAATCGAGAATAGTGGACTAGGTTTCGATTTGTGAAACTAAACCACTTCAAAAACCGTGTGTCTCATCTCTTTCATTCTTTCGTTTACTTCGTTTTAATCGTTTGTTAGTTGATTAGTTAAAGTTTAATCAATAAACTTTAAATAATGAATTATATACACATAATCGAAAAAGCTTTCAAAAGTTTTAAATCCTCAATTCACCCCCCCCCCCCCCCTTCTTAAGTATTTTGGATCGATAGACTCTTCAACTAGGCATTACATCAGCGAGACAAGCTAATGCGGCCTTTCTTACTAAACTAGGGTGGAGAGTCCTTGCGGAGCCAACAAGACTATGGTCGCGGGTTTTACGAGCAAAGTACTGCAATAATCGTTGTAATATTGACATATTTCAACCAAAAACTAACATGTCTAATGTGTGGGCCGAAATCACGGAGCAATCAAAAACGATAATTAGAGGTACGGCATCCGTTGTGGGTAATGGTAGACGAACTTCTTTTTGGGAACACGCATGGGTCGATGGATTGCGTCTGGCTGAGCATACTCTATCACCAATTCCAGAAGAAATTAAAGATGTGACAGTGGGGGAGATGTGGTGTGAAAGTAATGGCTGGAAGTGGATAATTTTGCGAACTTCTTACCGCAAAACATACTGCAACGAATGGCTTCTATTTACCTTGTACACGACCCCGACCTCGAGGATACGCTATATTGGCAAGGCTCGTCCTCTGGTAAGTACTCGATAAAATCTGCATTGGGCTATTTAAAAAGTTTCGATGCGGATGCATCACCCGAACCTCCAGTTTGGCGAACAATATGGCGCCTTCCAGTCCAACAACGAATTCGAATGTTTATATGGCTAGCAGCTCATGGTCGTTTAATGGTAAATGTTAATCGGGTCATGAGAAATATGGGAGATAATCCCATGTGTCCCAGGTGTGAGGAGGCCGAGGAGACCACCGAGCACTTACTCAGGTCATGTCCTATATCCCAACAAATTTGGAGCTTGGTTGGTATTCAAGCTTCACACACCCACTTTTACTTTATGTCCTTTTCGAGTTGGCTGTCAAAGAACGTAGGGAATGAAGACATTATTTCCGTCGCAGACTGGCCAATGCAGTTTGCAATTACGTGTTGGTGGATTTGGAGATGGAGGATCAATATGGTGTTTGGGCGAGATAGTGACAACCCGGTTGAACCTCAAGCTTTCCTCTTCCAACAATTCGCAAGCTCGAAAAAAGCCTTTAATATGCACGACATATTCACACCCTAGCCAAGAAATTCCCATAAAGAAATCTTTGTCCGTTGGCTCCCTCCCCCACACGGATGGACTCAATTGAATACTGATGGTGCCTCGAAAGAGAATCCGGGACCAGCCGGAGGAGGTGGTATCTTTAGGGAAGAGACGGGTAACTTTATTACTGCCTTTTACTTCTCTTGCGGTATTTGCTCATCAATGAAGGCGGAGCTCCTAGCCCTTCTAACTGGATTGGAAAGAGCAAAATCTATCCATATTCCGAAGCTGTTAGTTCATATGGACAACGCACAATGTGTTAGAATTATCCTTGAAGACCAACTAGTTTGTAATAACCTCAAGTTCATAGTCCAGAGGTGTAAGAAGCTGATGAAGGAATCTCGCTGGATGGTTAGAGTTGAACACACTTATCGAGAGGCCAATAGAGCGGCAGACCTTCTCGCAAATCGAGGAGTTAATTCTAGTACTCTAGTTCAGCATTTGGACCAACCGCATGAAGCACTCCGTTCCATTCTTAGAGAGGATATTTTTGGGGTAGCTATTCCCCGTGTAATAGCAAATAACTAAGTTTATGGGGCTTTGCCCCTCCAAAAAAAAAAAAAAAAAAAAAAAAACTATAATTTTAAGGAAAAATAGCAAAATACTACCTATTATAGTCAAGATTTTTCAAAATACTACATACTAGTTTGAAAGCCCATGCGATGCACGGGACTCCTAATAGTATCATCTGTAACAATATATACCTATGTTAATAAAAAAAGTCCAACTATTTGAACCCGAGATGAAACAAAATTTCGGGTTTGATATAGTTGATGACTGATAAATTATTAGTCCTTTTCAGCATAAAACTTGTGTCATTTGGTATTAGTTATATCGGTTGTATAACATCAAGTAACATAATTGCAATATGTAGTTAGAGATTTCATTGTTGTACCAACTATCAGTTTTTAAATTACTATAAAACACTATCTCAGTAAAGTTGGTGTAGTTCTCCCAAAATGAACCATTGATAACTGAACCAATATATCCTATTCTCTAACGACGACGATAGAAAAGCTTAATAAAGGTACGTGAAGCTATCTTAATTATATATTTAGCGTGTTTGTAAAAAGTGTTTGATCTCTAAACAACGTGATTTTTCTTTAACTTTCTACGGCATACAACTAAGATTAATTGCCCTATAAACCTCATGCAATATAATATGACACCTAATTCGATAAATTTGTGAAAACTTCTTTATAAACATATTTTTCGTGCGGTGCTGGTACATTAATGTAGAAGTTGATCACTCGGGTGATGTTGTTCTTGACGCAGGTACGTAAAGCTGATAGAGACTAAAAATAGGCTTCAGCGGATAAATTTCAATATGATTAAGTGATTGGCACGACTCATATCGGTCATTGTGTACTATAGCCTTAAAGAATATTGCCTCCGCTTAATCATAAAAAGGATCTTTAATTTTCCTCCGAGGATGTCATCACTATACAACATGAACTCGTACTACACCCAAATTGAGGACCCAAAACCCGATTTGACTTGACGCTATTCAACCATTGCTGAATGTTTATTATCGCATTCTGATGTTATCCCCAAAAATCTTGATAACAAACCACCCAAAAATGATCCGAACCCGGAATGACCCGAATCCTTACAAACATAGCCCAGACCCAATGAACGAAACTCAAACCTGACTTGATATATTTACCAAGTCTCGTTAGATCTTGGTTGACATTCATCAAATGTTTGAATAACTGTCTATCTAGGTAGAATCTCTAAAGATTATATGTACACAATTCTTCTTTCTATATTGTTTTAACGAACCTTATTGTTACTCAAAAAGAATCTCGTTGGTGTGTAGTTGTGTACTCCATGTCGCACTTTCCCTTTTCCTCTCGTAGCCCTAAAGAATGTAGCTAATCTCCCAATTCCAAATCAAATTATCCCGTCATCTTAATCGAGCTACACCAATCACCTCGTCCTCTTTATCCAGTCGTCGACATCCGTATTATCATTGTTCAATCACTTCTTCAACACCTCTTACTCGTCAATCCCCGCGTTTCTCCGGCTCAGTTCATCGACGTCGGGACTTGGGCATACCTCTCATTCCTTATATTCCTCCGGGAACCTGTATTTGATGTACTTGCTCCTCTATACTTTATTTGATTTCTCATCTTTCGTATCTACGATTTTATGTGTTTGCTATTTAATCAAATGATGCATCATAGCATAAATATCAACTGTAATGTCTATATTAGAGTTGAAAAACATTTAGTTGAAAGTGAGGCCGACTCCCGGTGGTCTATCTGATGGCGAGTAGAACTCTAAGGCCTTGGAGTTCCTATATCGTCGATGATTAACTTTAGGCTATATAGGGGAGGTCGCCCGTGAGGCAGCTACATATAATTTCGTAACGAAGATAAGGTTGGTTTTTTCTAGTAAACCATAGTCTGTGATTCTATAGGGCAACAACAGTCCAAGATAAACGGATGCAGCAGTTTCTACCTGCGAAATACAAAGTACTTCGTAAAGTATATCAGTGGAATAGCCTTTGTTGTAGTATGTACGCATTATACTTCCGCATCGACTCATCATCCCTTACTCTGTTACCAGGCTGCTTGGCATTGGTTATTCTCATCAATAATATATGGTATTTCTGTGTGGTAACTTGTTCTCTTCATATGAGAAAAGAACCAATTTCATACCAATACAGTGAGTACATCTATTTTACTTGAGGTGTCATAAACATAAAGTTATATAAATGAGGTCGTTCGTTTGCCGATAGGAAGCAAAGATCCTAAACAATTAGAAACACTGGATTAGGGAAATAATAGCTGTTGTGTCCGTGAATGATTGCGGGAACATACCAAAATCTAGGTTTTTCGGGGCCTAGTGGCTCGGGTAATGTTAGCCACAAAGCACTTCTTGTTGCTTTCACTTCCGTTGCCTGTTATTGTTTATTGAGGTTACTCATGTGGAGAAACGCAACCTAAATATCCATCTCTATATTCCCATGAAGTGACCTCGATGCATCCTTATTCCTTACCTCCATTATTCCCTGAGCTCCATACATTGTTGTTTATCTTTTGCCGGATTTCTCAATTGATATATACGGTACCGGGGATAAAGTTATTATGCCCCTATTTTATTCTTATATAGGAACTGATGTACCTATAGACATTAGTTTAGTTAAATAAGGATTAGAGTAGCATAAGAATTACTGTTTCAGTAGAATAAGTTATTATTCTTATTACGCAGACAGGTCTTTTGTACTTTTTTAGTTTGTAGTCTTGTAGTCGTTGTAAATCTTGTAATCTACATGTTTTAGTTTTTCTTTTCTTTTTTAGTTTTAGTATTTACTTTGTAAAATAAACGTATCTTATCTTATTATTATTTAATTTATAAAATCAATTTGAGTAGTTTGCAAAACGTGGACTCTCTAATATTACTTGAAAAGTTTCTGCTTTATATATATGTATTGATTATATTTATTTGTTCAAATTACTACCTACAAAGTTACTAATCTTCCTACATTGCTACATTATACCCAAATTAGATCTTAATTGAGGTCAAATGATCAAAAACTCAGATTTTAATATGTTATACCCATTTTTCCCCTCTTTAAACACTCCCTTAACATATCCTCACCATTGCTAGCACCACAAGAATCAACTACCACCACCACCACCACCACCGCGTCACCACAACCTAATCACGCGCACAAGCTAAAACCGCTCGACCTAATCCAGCCACACCCTAAACTGTATCGACCACTACAACGCCACCCAAGTCCCACCTTTATTATCCCACTACCACCACCACTACCGTACTTAAGTCCTTACCAATCAAAAACTCTAGATCTAAGGAGTACGATTCTTGTAGGTGCGACAACGAGTTAAGGAACTAGGTTTTGTAGCAGAAGGCAGACGGGAATGATAGTTCTAGTTAGGGTTACGATGGTGAACGATTTATCTCTGGCAATCGTGGAAGTGAGATAGTAGGATTGGATCAGAGGCGGCTTAGAATGGTGGTATATAGTGTAAGAGTGGTGACATTGAGTAAGATAAATAGTGGTGGGTGTAAAGGTGGTGACTAATAATAGTGATGATTGTTGAGGGTGGTTGATGTTGATGGTGGTGGTGGGTGGATGAAACGGATGAAAAAGAAAGAATCAATAATAAGAGTATTATGAGTAGATTATGTAGAATTCAATTAAAAAAGGGGGTAAACTATGAAAATTACCTAATAATGGATAATTAAGTCCTAAATTCAGGTATTAGGTAGCAACTTAGGAAAAGTTGTAGCTTTGTAGGTTGTAATTTGAAAAAATAAGTATAATATGTAGTATTTTGAAAAATATTGACTATAATAGGTAGTATATTGAAATTCAGCCTTTTATCGGAGTTACTTTTTCACATACGGACTTTACTCTTTCACATACTTTTTTTCATAAAATTTCCATATCCTACCCTTTTTCCTAAACATAAACAAAACAACTCTTATATATGAAACTTTGCCCTAATATTGAATCTAATTACTCAAAAACTTAGACAATGGATTCTAATTCTGCAATTAATGAAGTAATGTTGTTTATTAGCGGATTATTAATACGTTTTGTAGGAATTATTAGTTGTATTGTTTTATGAAATTATATTAGGGCAAAGATTTTTTGTTTATGGGTGGTTGCACGGTGGTCGGAGTCGGGTTGCGGGAATGAAGTGGTGGTCGGCGTTGGGTAGCGTCTATGAAGGTAGTGAGAGGGTTACATTGACTGTGTTCCAAAAAAATTATTCCAATTGGTAGCGTCAAGTTGTGAGTATGAAGGGTGGTCGGCGTCGGGTTGCGATTATGAAGGGTGGTCGGCGTCGGGTTGCGGGTATGAAGGGGTGGTTGGCGTCGGGTATGAAGGGATGGTTGACATGGGGTTTGAACGGGTTGTCGACGTCGGGTTTGTCGCTGTCGGGTATGAGGGTTAGGGTTGTCGCCGGGTATAAGGGCTATGGTTGTCGCCGTCGGGTTTATCGGATGTATTTGGCTGGGATAGGGGTTGGGAACGGAGGTCTGGTGGTGATGGTGGTGGTCGGCGTCGTGTGTAATGGCCGGCGTTGGTTAACGTGTGTAATGGCTGTGTTGTGTTCTGATTTTTCCTTTTTTTTTTTAATATTTATTAGTTTCTTTTTTTGTAATTATAATAATAATTTTTGTTTTTTAGGTTTTAGTTTATTTCCTTATACTTTGATTAATTTAATTTAATTTCTTTTTTGTTAATTTAATTTCCTTTTTTTTTTGAAATTGTAGGGTGATGACTATTTTGAAGAATTTCCCGACGACATGGTTGACACTTCACACATTTTTACCGGTTATTCATTCAATAGCTGTGAAGAATTGATATTGGAAACTAAAAGAATTGGACTTTTACACGATATTCATATACGTTTATATACATATTTTGGCGATCGTGGTTTTGGGGAACAGTGGCTTTGGTGTGACCGATCTAGACCATATCAGTACCGATCGGATATAAACGCTCCATCTAGCAAATACTTAACCGACACAAAAAAATGTCTATGTCCTTTTAGATTGAAAGGTATTGCTCAGTCTGACGGTACTTGGAAGTTATTTGTTCATAATGGGGTTCATAATCACAAGCTTATTGAAAAGGATGAAATTTTGAATGACAAAGTGAAAGAAATTATTTTGAGAATGACTGCAAGTCAAATTCCGGTGGCTAATATATTGACTGAATTGGCTAATCAAAATTATAAAGTTACGAAAAAACAAGTATACAATGTACGAGCCAGAGAGAAGACAAAGGTGAAAGAAAATCGCACGTCATCAGAACAATTACTGAATTCTGCCCGTGATTATGGATATCTACATTTTCATCAAACGATTCCTGGGAAGAAAAAAGGTACACGTGAGCTAACTGATGTCTTATTTGCTCATCCAGATTCAATAATTTTACTGAGACATTATCCCTTTGTCCTTCTTGCGGATTGTACATACCAGACGAACAAGTATAAGATGCCTTTATTGGAAATTATTGGTGTTACACCAGTAAATAAGAATTTTTCTGTATTTTATGGATTCTTGGAAAATGAGAGAGAGAGACGGCTTATGATTGGGCGTTTAAGTGTGTCAGGGAAGTATTAGATACAGATGAGAAGATAGTATTTGTGACTGATAGACAAAAGGCATTAATTAATGCCATTAAAAAATATTTTTCCAAATGCTATACACTTGCTATGTAGACATCATATAGAAAAAGACGTGGAGGCTTGGGTGAAGAGAGTATCCGGAAAAGGTACAACGGGTGTAGCATTCGCAAAAGGGAGATGGAAAAATTTGGTGAATTCTGCAACTGAAGCAGAATATGTAGAAAATGAGAGGATACTTTTTGAAAAATATCGCTTTGTCCCGGGGTTGGAAAAATATTTGAAAAATACATGGCTTGATCCGTACAAAGAGAGATTCGTGTCAGCATGGATTAATGAAGTTCTACATTTTGGGAATATTACCACAAACAGGTAATCTAAGTAGATAGTAAACTTTGGTTATATGGATTTTTTTTCCAATTTATTTAACTCGTATTGGGTTGTTTTGCAGAGTTGAGAGTGCACATGCGTCGTTAAAGAGACTCTTAAAAACTGTCGTTGGTGGTTTTGACACTGTTTTTGAGTCAATTAATAATTCTGTAAAGCTTCATATTCGAGAAATAGTTAGAGAGTTGGGCCGCTCAAGAATTGTTAGTCTTCATGTTGGTGTGGCTTTAAATGTGTATCAAAGATTGAATTTAAATATTAGTCACCACGCGATTAGGACTCTAGATCTTGCACTACAAAAGCCAGAATGTAATAATTGTGTTATGAGGACAACACATGGTTTACCTTGCGCATGCGAACTTATTAAGCTTCTCGACACAGGTATTTCTAAATATTACTCAAACATTCATTTGACGTTTCTTGTTATTCACGATAATAATTGTTGTTTTCTACGTGTAGATTGTTGTGTTGAACTAGATTCTGTTCATCAATTTTGGAAAACTTTAGACATCAAGACAAGTGTTAAAGAAGGTGTTATCGAAAAGGAAGTAGAAGAGGAAGAGAGGTTGCGCAAACTAGTTGATGAAGTGAAAAAAGGTGGTGTACAGTCGATGAAAAAAGTTTCTGAATATATTGAGAATATGTTGCATCCTCCTAATATTGTTGACCCAGAAGTTAAAAAGACAAGAGGGCGCCCAAAAAAAACCTCGGTGTCCAGAACACCATCACAGTGGGAATATGTCGAAAAAGAATTTCCCACTCAGAGTTCTAAAAGTAGAAGCTCAACGAAATCAGTGGGTAAGGAGAAAGAGGTTCCTAAAAGGGCTCCTAAAAGAGCTAGAACTAATGGTTTCGCAAAAGAGAAATAGATCCCTAAAAATAATTCACCATTTCCGTGGCAACAAGAATTACCTGACATCATGGTACCTTGGGTAATAGACTGGTTGAATGTCATAGGTGATGAGAATTGCGGGTTCCGCTGCCTTGCTTTTGATATTTATGGCGACGAAAATGAATGGCTAAAGGTAAGACATGATTTGTTGGGTGAGTTGAAGGACAACAAAGAGTTTTATACAAATTTGTATGCCGGAGACAAACCATTCAATGATCTTTGCAATAGAGTTTCTTATAAGGGTGGACCCATCAATCGGAGTAAGTGGTTTGACAATGAGTTACTATTTGTTGCTGCCAATTATTATGATGCAATTTTTGTGAACTTGTCAGGCTCTCAAAATGTGACGTTTTTACCAACAAAACAAGCAAAAGTAGAAAAAAGTGGTGCAAAAAGAATCTTTTCTATGGTGTACCTTAGACCCGAGGAACATTTTGTATGGGTAAGTTTACGTAGTTATATTTGAATTTTTAGATTGTTCTTATAATTATGTTACACCGTCTTACAGTACTATATTAATGGTATTTGCAGGTGCGTCTTGGTAGTAGGTCCCCATTACCAAGACCTTATCCGTTGGGTCATTTTCTTTATCTGAGCCAGATTCAAGATCGAATAACTCTTTATCCACCGCGAGTAACGCCCAAATCGAGCAATAAGGAAACACCTATTGTATTTGACGACTTGTAATAGTGTAGTTGAGCGGTATCCATTATGGGGAACAATATTTAGATATTCATTTATTATTAATATATTTCAATTTTCGTTTTGATATTCATAGTTGAAATAAATAGTTTCATTTTAATAATAATCGTCTTTCGTACTTAGTTATTAGAATCCATTTTTGAAATAATGGTCAAAAATAAAATATTTGTCGTTTTGGGTCGGTTTTGAAAATATTTGTCAAAATGGTGTCCACGTAGGCTCGGGATTTCTGAACCTAAAACACGCCACTACCAATGGCGTGCTTATAATGAGTACGGAAAGAAACTTCATTAAAAAATGGACTAAAACAAACACGCCATTGGGAATGGCGGGTTTCGGAGGGGAAACACGCCACCCCTAATGGCGTGTCTTATATAATTTTTTTTTTAAGTTCAGTCAGTTGAGTAAAAAAATTGTTGTAAAGACACGCCACTACTAATGGCGTGTTTCCTTCACAAAACACGCCATTAGTAGTGCCGTGTTTCAGGTCTAGAAATCCCGAGCCTACGTGGACACCATTTTGACAAATATTTTCAAAACCGACCCAAAACGACAAATATTTTATTTTTGACCATTATTTCAAAAATGGACTCTAGTTATTATTACCTTTTAACTTTCATCACCACTACTACTACTACTACTAATAATAATAATATTTTGTAGTAATAATATCAATAATAACAGGAAGTAAATAATAATATGAATAATAATAATAATAATAATAATAATAATAATAACATATAATAGCATTTGTGTACGTATACTTATAATTTGTCAGGTACACACAAGTTAAGAATGACGAGGTCAATGTTTCGAATAAATAATAATAATAATAATAATAATAATAATAATAATAATAATAATAAATAATAATAATTAATAATAAAATAATAATAATTACAATAGTCATGTCCTACATTCGTATAAATAGAAAAATAAATTAATATACTTATAATTGATAAAAAAAATCAAATCAAAAAAAAAAGGAAGAAAACAAACGACACAATACAGGAAATAGTGCAACACCACAGTGAGGAACATATACCGAATTACCGAGGACCCACCACCGCCGTTCCACCACCAGCCAACGATCAGAACAACGTCGCACCACCACCATCCCATACCCCAGCGGTCGACCGAGGACCCACCACCATCTCATTCTAGGTAGTCGGTCGGGTCTGGGGAAGGGAGTGCGGCTATGAGGTCGTCGGAGGCTGAATGGTGGTCGGAGCACGGGGAAGGGGGCTGTGGGGGAGGGGGCTGCGGGGGAGGCTGAATGGTGGTCGGAGCAGAATATAAGGGTCAGATTTACCGGCATTAATATGGGCCGGAGTTGGTGGTTGACTTGGTGGTTAAGACTTAGAAAAGGATGAAGGAAGAGAGAAAAAAAATCAATTGAATGGTAATATGGTAAAATATGTGAAAGAGTAAAATCCATATGTGAAAAAGCACGTCCCATTTTAATTTGGAAAATGAGTTTCTGGGCTCTACACCCTCACAAGCAATAAGTGGGCAAAAGACATCTCTGTTGGCAGTATGGCCCTACCCCTTCCACCATCATCGTAGATTTCAAAATTAGTGATTATCCTCAAAAATCATTACAAACCTCTCTATTCCTCAACCAGTTTAACTAATCAGATTGATGGAAGGATCCACCCATGACTCTTATCATGAAGCAACAATCACAGACATATACGGCTCATCACGAACTTTACGAGTTCCTGTCGTCCAGGAACTCGTACGTCATGGTATCCAAACCATACCAAAAATATTCATAAAGCCAGACGTAGACTCCACCACCTCCGTCTCACTCGACCATTTTCCGTCAGTGAGCCTGGCAAAACTACGAGCCATGAGGCTTGAGGATAGAACCCGAGAACTAGAGAAGCTGGCTACTGGCGCGAGAGAATGGGGCATGTTACTGGTGTATGATCATGGCATACCGGCTTCTTTGTTGGATCATGTAAAGGGAATTGTCAAGGGGTTTTTCGGGTTGTCGATAGACCAAAAAAGGAAGAGTGTTGGTACCTATGCTAGTACTGATAACATGGGTTATGGAAGGAATTATGTCAAATCTCAAGATCAGATTTTTGAATGGGTTGATCGCTTAACTATGATCGCTGCACCTAAAGGATCGACTGATGGACTCGATGTTTGGCCTCGAAATCCCCCTAACTTTAGGTACGTCTCAAACTTTTTATCTGTTCAAACAGATAAAACCGAGAAACCAGTGAAATTGATTTTTTATCTGTTCAAACAAACTATTATGGGGTCTCTAATCATCATAAACTGATTTTTGACAGGGATATCATGGAGCGATATGCCGAGGAAGCAAGAAATGTGGGTGATCAAATACTGGAAGCTTTAGCAGAAGCTTTATCATTAGAGAAAGATAGATTTCTGCGATACTTTGACCGACAAACCAGTGAGATTAAAGTTAGAATCAATTATTATCCTCCTTGTCCAAACCCAAATTTGACATTGGGTTTGAACCCACATTCGGACCCGAGTGCCCTCTCCGTACTGATCCAGATGGACAACTCGGGCGGTCTTCAGGTTATGCACAAAGACGAGAGTGTTTGGCAAACCATACCATGGCCCACTGATGCTGTTTTAGTCACTGTTGGTGACTTGCTAGAGATCATGAGCAATAGGAGAGTAATTAGTGGATTGCATAGAGTTATAACACAACCTGATGTGGAAAGGTTGTCTGTGGCTTTGTTCTACCTTCCGGCCCCGACAACTGAAATTGAGCCAGTGGAGAAAGATCAGACGGGTGATGTCGAGTATAAGAAGGTGGTGGTGGGTGATTATATTAAGCATTATTACAAGGTTAGCCCGGCTTATGGTAAACAAACCACTCTTAGTTTTGCCAAGGTCTAGTTCATTGATATCATATCCTGTATTCTGTTTGATGTATGGATCTATTCCTTATAGTGACGCTGCTCTTCGACTGAGCTAATCATTTGTTTTAACTGAACAGTGTTTTAAATTGTCATGCAAGGTCCTCAAATCATCTGTTTCTTGGATATCTTCTCCGCTGTAAACTACAAGTACAGCTCTCATTGAGGGATGGTACTCACCACTAGTTCTAAACACGCGTCACACTGCAATCCAAGAATTGTATACCAGCAACATTCTGTAGCATCAACTCCATTGCCCTGCCGGCTTCTTCTGCACAGGCATACTCATCACCCAAAATAGATGCTTTCTTATCTTTCTCACCTCTTACCAAATTCTTTTGATTGCTACATGAAATCCAAAATATGAAAAGACAACCAAGATTTCAATAGTTAAAGCACCATATAAATCGGTCATGTTCTGAAATTGCAACAGCAACACCCACTTGCTGTGATATGAACTAATGACCTCTCTGGATTCAGTACACTTCAACACAAGAAAGAACACAACAAAAATATCCAAGTGCTATCCTCACTTTTAATCACAATTTTCAACCAAGTTGGGTATACAGAAAACTCCTCGACAACCGTAAGGAGATTGTGAACAAAAGAATGTCAGAAGTGGGATTTGAACCCACGCCCTCGTTAGAGGACCAGAACTTGAGTCTGGCGCCTTAGACCACTCGGCCATCCTGACTTGTTTGCTTATATTCGGCTCAAAACATATATAAACCCTATTATTCGGATATAATAGGGTATAAATAGCAAAATTTGTTCAATTTGAAGAGAATTAATTATGAACGAAATAGCGTATTGACACCAATTTTCAGTTTTCCTTAATTTTATCTTAGGTCATTCGTCCGATTTTGAATAATATTTTTTGTTTGAGGCAGTAGTAAAAAAAAAAAAAAAAAAAAAAAAAACAATCTCTAACAAAAAATAAGATAATGGAGACTTATACAACCTTACAAAGAAGCAATGTTGCTCTATGATAGCTGTTTTGGCCAAATTATTTAAACGGGGAATAAAGTGCAAACTCGAACACAAAATTTAATATTAGAATTTTAAGTTGGATGAGTAAATGTTTACCGATTCTACTAACACTGCCGAATTGACATAGTAACAAAAAAGCCATGTAGTAGTTATTTACTAAATGCAGTAGGAAGGTTTAAGAGGTACCAATTACAGCCTTAAAGGAGCCAGGTTCGAGTGAACTATCACTAGTAGTCCTAAATCATGAAGGCCACGCTTCAATTACAACCAACATATGAACATTGGATTAACAAAAAATAACCCAAAAGGCCAACCAAATCTACAGGCCATATAAGATCCTGTTTCTCTCGGACCCAAAATTTCGTAACCTTCATGACTTGTACATTAGCAATCAACTGCTCATTTCATCCTCAGAATCAGCAACCTGTGACGGACTATCCTCACTGCATGCATTATCGGAAGCGCTTCCACTGTCAGAATCAGGGACAACACGAGAATCTAGGGCTGAGTTTTTTGTAGCAACCTGTGACGGACTATCCTCACTGCATGCATTATCAGAAGCGCTTCCACTGTCAGAATCAGGGACAACACGAGAATCTAGGGCTGAGTTTTTTGTAGCAACCTGTGACTGACTATCCTCACTAGGGCTCAATCGGTTCTTTGCTCTTAGAGAATGATGGCCAGAAGAGCTGTTGGAACTGTCTTCTGTCGTCCGCCCATTTGAAATAAGACCATTCTGTCCTTGAGAATCAAGTGTGTCACGTTTTACATTTTCGAGGGAAGAATTACTAGCATCACTGTCAGTATCTATTGTATCTCCATTATTGTTGGTACTATGATCACTGTCACTGTCTTCCACCTGAATGTCATTGTTTTGTTCATCCGCATCAACTGAATCTGAAGAGCCTTCTTCCATGGGAACATCGTTTAACTTCTCTCCATTAGAGGCATGACTACCCCTTTTACCATTCTCGTGAGGCTTTTTACCAGTTCTCTCCACCTTCCGGTGTTTCCCTTCCCTACACAGGTTGATAAATCATTACAAAGCACGCAGACAGTAACCATTAAACTTAAAAGTAGAACAAGAGACTTTTACAAAATGTAATCTTACACAAGCACAATAATCATGTGTGAGAAGTCCTACTAGTAAGATTAACCCAAATAATTGTGTATGCCTCAATAATTGTATAGCTAATGGGGTTTCTCTCATACGCTCTCATACATAAGACCGTCCCATATATGTTTTAGTGACACAAGAGTCCCACAGTAATACAATGTATGAAAATCAATATTAGCAAACTAGTGTTTAGACAGAGCAGCGATTCACTATTACTTGGCTTTGTACTTGATAAAAAGAATATTTGCGTTTGGAGCATAATGGAATACACCAAACTGGTTCATTAAACTACATCTGGTTCATACAGTGTGAACTGACTCTGATTGACGCAATTTTCACTAGGGCTATCAGTGCACAATTCTCAGGCACATGAGCTAAGGTTGAGTACATACAACCCTCCATCAGGCACTAGTGTGGTGTTGTATTATACAGCAACTATCCTTATTCGAGAAAGAGCTCTTACTAGGATAAAATGACAAGCAGATTAACAGAGAAAACTTAGAAAGTATTCGTCCATGGCTAATGAATAGAACTAAACTTGATGAAAACCTACCGCGTTACTTTTATGGCCTCTTCGATCGCCTGATCATACTCATCTGTACATGAATTCACAAAATGACAATCATCCTCAATGTCCTTCAAAATCGACAAGAGAAACAGGCAGACAACTTCACCAAATACACGTATGAAACCAGGAAATTAGACCAGGACTAGGCATCAAATGCACCACCAAAGCAATTGACTAACATCTTATTGATATAGTGATTCCATTACTTAAAAGAAAAGAAAGAAATAATAATAAAAAAAAAAAAAAAAAAAAAGCAACTTCACCATTCTGATTTCTATCACAAGATAAATTATTTAAAAACCTGGATCAACGAGTAAGAAATCCTGAGCTTAAGATCATTAGTTCAACATCACTACACGTCTACTACACCTAGTTCTGAACAATAGAAGAACGTGTCACTCTGCTCCATCAAATGTTCCATCAGGATCATTATCTCTACCTAGGTGCCTATAAAGAGGCGCTCGTTCAAAACAAGGTAGAAGGAAAGATATACAATGTCAAGACTAAAACGGGAGAAAATCCCTAGTACTTGATAAAAATTCAAGGGTTCTACATTGCTCCTCCGTGACATAGAAGAACAAAAACAAGGCACATATCAACTGTGAATCCAATACGAGTTAATAATACAATTCAGGGATGTTACAAAATCAAGCAGTGTTTGCTTCTTGATATCAAGCTGAGAACCAGCACCAAAAAAAATATCAAACTTTGTGAAACGACATATTAAACCAAAATAAACCTCCATTTTAGTGGACTTGCTACTAAAAATCAGAATGAACTAGCCGAAAAACACATGGCGGCTCGGCAGTCCCGACTCCTGAGACTACAAACTTCTCTATAGAAATCCTTCCCCCATATGATAATAATCCAACGCACAGTTCAATAGCTTACATCACTTCACGACACCCACTTGACAGGCACTCAATCAAGTCAGTTTCAAGAAGTTCACTAAAGTCCAGTAATTTCCAAATAATGATTGCTCTAAGGACTTGCCTTCCATTTCAATTACTTCTACCAGTGTCCCAGCTTTTTTAGACTGTCTCGATAGCTTTAAGTTATTTCTAAACAGTGCAAAAAGATAAAAATGACAATAGCTAGAAAAAAGCAGATAATATTGAGGCAATTGAGCTACAATAAATTCTACTGGCATTCTGAATGTAATGCAGTGAGACCTAATCAACTGACATCAATGAGTAAGCAAACGCAGAACTGCTATCGTGGGTCGTTTAAGAAGCAAAAGTATCAGAGGGTGAAGCAAGCTAGAAAATGACATAATGAATGGAAACAATTGTCCACTAAGTTATACTGTGAAGCATGAAGAACCTTTCGGCCCCTGGTCAACCAATTTTCATAGGATTACTAGCTTCCCGACTTAATTGATGCTGAAGTGAAATAGTCAAAAGATATTACCAAAAACACAACCACCTACTTTAGACATCCAGCTATGATGAGGGGCTGCTAAGGAATACCAAATAATAACACATAATCTATGAACGGGTAGTGAAATTTGGCCTAGGGTATATCATATAATAACAGACAACCTATGAACGGGTAGTGAAATTTGCCACAGGTGCATTTTACAGGTTTGCGAGTGCGACAAATAAATCAAAGCATACCAAAGGTGTATTTCACAGGTTTGCGAGTGCGACAAGTGCGCGGAACATAAGAACAATAATTATTTAGACGAGCCTCCTCTCTTTGCCTTCGCTTTAAAACATTCTCTTGTTTCTGCAGAATAGGCAGCAAATTACTCAATTAAATATCCACAAGCTATGCGTAGTAGGCAGAATAACTGAGTAAGGTCCTTACCTTCTTCAGTTTCTCAAGTGCAGGAATAACTTCAGTTTCAATAGCTTGATACACAGACCCTTCAACTGCATCAGAGCTAGAAGACAATTCCTCCTGCAAGTATCAGTAGGACGTCAAAACTCAAAAAAATCAAAAAGTATTATCTATTTGCCACATTTTTCACTCAGAATACGAGAACATTAACAAGGTTCAAATTATTACACACCGAGAATTTGCGAAACTCATCTAAGTTTGTTGCAAGAGTCTCCCACTCTGATATGTTAGGAGGAAGGTCGATACAACCTTTGCCTTTGTACTTTGACTTCTTGTGGGGTTTGTTCACTTCCTTGTAAAGCCTATAACCCATAAATGAATCGCCATCATACCTACAAAAGGGCGAGCTATAAATATTTTTATCATCAAAATTGCGTAGATCTGACAAACAGAAAAGAAATTACCAGTAAGAAATTCCAATTTTATTTTCAGAAATTTTTTCAACTCGGAAACGAGAAATATCAGCTCCTTGCTTCAGCTCATCATTTACGTAGGACATCAGATCAACTTGCTGCAACAAAGAAACCAGATCGCCCCAAAAGCTTAGTAGCACACAATTTCAGAAACAAAGCATCATGTTTCCACAAAGTTCAGAACACATCGAAAAGAAATTCAAGTGGCGTCATCCTTGCAAAAGAAAGAGAATTTTAAAGATTGATCCACACAAATTGACAGCAGCACAGAAAGGGGATGAAAAAAATTAACCAAAATCAGTAATTCACCTCGGTTCGAAGTTCACACAATGCTTTTAACATTGACAACCGAATAGCTGGTTCAAGTTCTTTGTATTTAGATATTTCTTCTCTGAACAAGAAACAACAGCGCCTTGTCAATTAAAAGTTTTGGACACAAACAGGGGAGGACATGAGAGAGAGAAAAGACTGCCGTAAAAGTACCCTTTCTCTGCAGTCAGTGGAACCTTGCCGTCAGCAACCTGGAACATCCGAAAATTCAAGCATTTAGATTATGCTGGATAACACAAAACATTATGTCTTTGATTGATATGCTAAAAAACCCCTACCCAGGGCCACCATTCAGCAAGCTTTTTGCAAAGAATCGTCACCCACGCATCAGGATTGGATAAGTTCTTATTAACAGGTGGAATTCCCTGGGCACCATTATAAACTGTAAGAATGCTGCTCGGCTTATAAATAGTCAAATTAATTAAAACTAAACAGTTCTATGTTGAGTCATGTGAACGGTTTTTTCAATAAACAAAATAAAACAGCTAGTTTTTCAACTCAAGAGTCAAGACATAAGAGACCTCAAGCTAGATTCACAAGATCAATTTCTGCAACTCCAGAAATTGAAAAAGGACTGGCAAACTTGAATCAAGGGTCGAGACATCCAGCCATCCGCATAAGTAATCCACCTAACACAAAATGTATTGCATATTTCTAAGCTGCAAATCGTCCAAACTTATCAAGGTACCAGACTCGATTAAATCCTTTTCTTCCAATTTGTGTGATATCACAAGTCCAACATTATCTGATACAAAAGAAAGTTATATGTTTCTGAAGTGTTTGCAGAGGTTGCTTCACAGTTAGCGAGTTCAAAGTCATCACGGTAAGGTGACTTTCCTAGTCCTCGCCAAAAGGTGGCTATAGAACAGTTGTAATTGGAGATGAAATGTGGTCTTAGCCATCACCAAATAGAAGGTGGCCTTCCTAGTCCTCACCAATAGCTGTAAGGAAGCTACACAACAGTTGTAATTGGAGATAAAGCGGGTCATCCCAGTTATCACAATAAGCAAAAACATTTTTTTATGCAAACCAGTGCTTAGTTCATCAAGAAACTAAAATAAAATAACCCTTTATTTGTAAAGAGAGATTTGGAGGAGGAGGGGGACAATTTCCCTTGTTTAAATAGCAAAATAGGTTTGAGGGGCCCATTTTCCCTCCTATATGACAATATAAAATTCCGCCAGCATAGGAAAGGTTTCGAGTTAAACATCATGCTTTTCTCTGCACTCCCTCTTCCTTCACTTTTCCAAACAAAGGGTAAAGAACTACAGCAGAATGTCATTACTTGTGATCCAATTTACTACATCAAAGAACTATAGCAAAATGCCATTGAATTTACTAGTGATACCGATACACTACAATGATCATAGCCAGTTTAAAAGTAATAAAAGCAATACCAACCAAATTAAATCACCTAAATTATGCGTTTAAGCCACTTCTTTTGCGGGAGAGAGCTCACACTACGTACTTATTGCTGCTAAATGTCTCCACCACTCGTCATAATTTGGTCTTTTATCTATAAGAACGCCACTACATGTAATACATGCATTCTTCTCATTCATGCACAACACTTGCACTTCTATACATATGTGTTCCACACATGAACTAGACTAAAATCATGCACCATTAACAACCATCTTTAATTCTACGTTTGGGTTGGACGCATCAGGGCTTAACCAAACACGTACTAACAAAACAAAACAAAAATTAGAGAAAGAGGTCAATGAAATACTTTAGCTACTAAAAATCAATAAAATTTACAAGTATAGAAGAAAACCAATGTGCACATATGAAAAGAGAGTTATGGTCTTCAGGATGGACATTTTATCTTAATAAGTGACAGGAATATACTACAAGATGGTACACAAACTAGAACACGAGAAAGAATTACAACGAAAAAACAGAACCTTGCACCAGATACAACACATCATGCATTGAAACTGCATGAAGCATGTCCTCTCCTACCAATAGAGGAGCACTTAATACTCAGAACCAAATTCAGAAAATGAAGTGAACTTTAAGATGTTATATGAGCTTTACTCCCACATTAGCATATGCACGAAGCATTAACACGTGTAAATGGATAAAATAGGTACAGTTAAGAAACCATAGCAACTACATTTTAACTGTAGGAGTTAAGACTCCCATCGATTATCATCTAACATCAACTCTTTCACCAGAAAAGCAGTGCTATCACCAGTTAAAAAGAAGAGCACAAAAATGCAAAGTTTGTACAAGCGATGTTGTTCACTTTTAAGTTTCCACATACTCATGATGAGTAGAGCACAAGCGATCATCTAAGCAAAGTGCTCTATACAAGCTCAGAATTCACAAACCTATAATCACAAATCCCTCGTATTTAAAGAACAAGGAACTCAAAATCGATGATTTACAGGCCGTGAGGCAGCCTAGTATTGGGTCTGGCTAACTAGAATAACGTGCAATATCGTTTTTCAAATTCACCACCTCAAAAATACCCAAATGCATAGCATATATCTAAAGTTCAAGGAAAGAAACTCAACGTCCAAGGATCGCATTATAAATAAGATGGATACAACATCACTAACAAAGCGCACTCTCAAGACACGACCTTTAGGCATCCTTTCCAATCTCACAACACGACCCTTAGGCATCCTCTCCAATATCAAGACACAACCTTTAGGATCCTTTCCAATCTCTAGACACGACCTTAACGGGTTCTCTCCAGTCTCAAGACACGGCCTTTAGGCATCCTCTCCAATCGTAAAAACACGACCTTTAGGCATCCTTTCCAAACTCAATACACGACCTTTAGGCATCCTTTCCAAACTCAAGGTACGACCTTTTAGCATCCTCTCCAATCTCAAGGCACGAGCTTTAAGATCCTTTCCAAACTCAATACAAGACCTTCAGGCATCCTTACCAATCTCAAGGCACGACCTTCTAGCATCCTCTCCAATTTCAATACACGACCTTTCGGATCCTTTCCAAACTCAACACACGACCTTTACGCATCCTTTCCAATTCAGAAAAAAGGTCAAAACCACGCAACCACAACACCAACCAAACCATCCTTTTCAATTTCTGAGGACGTAAACCACGCCACAACGGCATTAACAGCACAAAAACAGCAACAAGAAAGTTACATAATCAATGTTCAAGGAACAAGCTTAACACATTACTTCACAAAACAACATTTTCACACAAAAACTAGAAAAAGAATACCTTAAGAAGAGTGATATGGAGGTTAGCAAGTGAAAGATTAGGAAGAATCAAAGCAGTCTCAATATCTAGAGCTGACATTTTCACCTCTTTTCCAATCACCGGCTCGAACACCTGTCCATAACAACTTTGCGAATAATTTCACCATTTTACGCAAACAAAAAAACACGAGGAAACGATAATCGATAAATAGAGAAAATTATTACGCGTAAAAAGTTGAGAACGGAGGCTAGTTCCCAATGACGACGGAGCTGACGGCGAGATTCCGCCATTGTTTCACTTTCCGATGACATTTCCAGGTTTTCGTCGCCATTAACGGTGTCCGCCATTGTAGAGAGAGAAAGTGGAAGTTTGAAGTGAGAGAGGAAGATGAAGAGGAATCTCCCGCCTAAAACTGGTTTTTTAGGCTGAGTTTTTTGTTTTTCGTTTTCTTTTTCGAGGAATAATAAATTGGAATTTCTAGGGTTATTTTGTTAGGGAACTGTATTGTTTTTTGAATTTTGATTTTGATCGAATACAACTTTGGCTTATGTTGGTGTTTGGTGTCCCTTTCTAGTAAAGCTTAGCTTAAAAAAAGTTTTATTAACACATGCACATTTGTAGCTGTGGTGATTTTTTTTTTGATAATTGGATTAGGATAACTTACAACATTATCACTTTAGACCATATTTTTATCGGCTGGAAAAAGTTGAACTGAATTGAAGCAAGACTTAATTTATGAAAAGATTAATTGAAATGAGATAAAATTAAGTTCAGAAGAACAAGGCCTTAACCTTTTGCAATACTATCAGCTTTCATATTAAGAAGCCTATGACAAAAGCTGAAAGGAATACATTGAAAAAAACTAGCTAGGTTTTTTAGCAATTTGCGGGAAATCCATTACAAGAAATATCTCATCCCCTTCACCTTATATTCTAGCAACACAATGTGCGACGGTATTTCCCCCACGTTTAACATGAGAGCAGTTACAAGATGCAAACGAACTAAATAGATCGCGTATATCCTCCACGCAAAGTCCAAGCGACGTCCTCACAAAAGTCTTCGTCCTCACTGCCATAAACGACTTCAACGCATCGCTCTCCAAAGTGATATTTGTCAGCCCTCTATCCTTTGCTATATCGAGACCAAAAATGGTCGCATGCGCCTCCGCAACCTCCATGCCCCATTCTGCCTTAACCCGCCTGCTGCCCATCCATATAATACGACCATCGACATCACGTGCTACTGCCCCAATCCTAAACTTCCATTTCTAGCCATATACGCATCAGTATTAATCTTAATAGCTCCTGCCGACGGAGGAGACCAAGCACTACCTGTAACACCCCCTTCTTACCCGGCTAAGGTAATTAGAAAATGTTACCGTCTCGATTTCCCGGGGCAGTGAAATCGGAATTACAATTAAGAAACTTCATTAAATAAATAACAAGTTTAGTGATTACAACATAAACTAATGAATAAAGTGAATTATACAAATTACAAGTCGACTACCATCTATGTCATCTATGCTTCGCTACTCGACTCAGAGTCCAAGGCGCGGCCCAAATTCCGATCACATCAACAAGCAAATATGTACTCAACCCGCTCCCCATATGATCGGAAATATCATATGGATCGACACAGGCCACCCCGGAAATAGGTGACAATTACACAGACACACAAACGTCGGTTTCAGTAAATAAATAAAGTGTGACACGACTCAAAGTGTGTGAGTATGCAACATGACTATAACATGAATGAACCGCTATCAAACAACCACCGCCACGGTATCGGGACACGCCCAGACATACCAATAACCACAAACAGAATTGTCACGATACGCAGAGGATATGCAGTTGGGTCAACGGGGTTTAGCTCTTCGCTTTGAAAAGGGGTTGACACCAAAGATCACGGATAGACTACCAGCTGGGGTACTCACGGATCTGAAAGAGGTATATGCACGAGCTGGGCATGCTGAGAGGTTAGTGCACTTGGCCAAGGAGGCTAAGGAGAGGAATGTTGAGAAGAGGAAGGCAGAGAGTGAGGGTGGCAACCAGTCGGGCCACAAGAGAGGCAATCACGGTCAGGCTAGGGCCTTTTTTGGAGGATCTGGGTATGCAGGGGGATCTCGGGCTTGGGGAAGAGGAGGCGATCGGAGTACTAGTGATAATTCCAACCTTACCTCCTTCAACTGTGGCGGAGTGGGTCATAAGAGGCATGAGTGCACCAGTGCTAGAGGAGGAGGAGGCTTTTCGAGGACTTATCAGGGGAACTTTTCTCAGGCGCCAAGCCAAATCTTTGCTAGCAATAGGCCATCTGTGTCGTGGGGTAATCGCGGAGGGCAGAACAACAACAATGGCAACTACAACCGCAACAATGGAGGGCCCTATCAGCGTCCGAACAACAGTGTGACGTAGAACTCGACACTCAAGCCGATTAATTCGACTACCATGGTCCAGGGTGGAGGTCAAAAAAGCAGTGGGAAGCTCTTTATGATGGGCAGACAGGAAGCAGAGAATGACGCTCACGTTGTTACCGGTACCTTTCTTGTTCATAATACGATATCTTTTGTCCTGTTTGATTCGGGGGCAACCCACTCTTTTGTGTCTAGGAGTCATGCCTTAGCTATGGGTTTGGGAGAATATGAACTGGTGAAAGATAGTGTGTTTATACCTTCGGGAGAGTCGGTGTCATGTTCTAAGTTGTATAGAGATGTGTCCATGTTGGTGGGGGAGGTAGACTTACCGGTCAACTTGTTAGAATTTTCTATAGATGGGTTTGAGGTCATCGTCGGGATGGACTGGTTGGGCAAGTATGATGCTAAGATAGATTGAAGACAAAAGGGAGTATCTTTAAAGGGACCTAAGGGAGTCAAGGTATCATATATGGGGTTCGTAGTGAGACCAAAGTGTAAGTTTATCACGGTGATGACTTTAAAGTCATGTTTGAGGAAGAGGTGTCCTTTGATCCTTTGTCAAGTGAGAAATATGCGTGTGGAGGAGCCGTCGGCGTCTGACATACCTGTGGTTGGGGAGTTTGGTGACGTTTTTCCTGATGAGATACTGGGGTTACCACCTAAGAGAGATATCAACTTTAATGTTGAGCTCAAACCGGGACGAGACCTATATCTAAAGCATCGTACCGTATGGGGCCTAAAGAGTTGGAAAAATTGAAGAAGCGGTTGAATGACCTGTTAGACAATGGGTATATCTGTCCTAGTGTGTTACCGTGGGGAGCACCAATGTTGTTTGTGAAAAAGAAAGACGGGAGTATGAGGCTATGCATCGACTATAGGGAGTTGAATCATGCCACGGTGAAGAACAGGTACCCTTTGGCAAGGATTGACGATGATTTTTACCAGCTGAGTGCCGCGGAGTGTTTTCTAAGATCGATTTGAGGTCGGGTTATCACCAGCTGAGGATAACAGATGGGGATATCCCTAAGACAGCTTTTCGGTCACGATATGGTCACTAAGAGTACGTAGTGATGCCTTTTGGGTTGACGAATGCACCAGAAGTTTTCATGGATCTTATGAACCGGATTTTCAGCCCGTTTTTGGATAGGTTTGTGGTCGTCTTTATTGATGACATTTTGGTCTACTCTAAGACTAAGGAGGAGCACGAGGAGCATCTGAGGTTAGTTCTGCAGACTTTGCGAGATAATCAGTTATATGTCAAACTATCTAAGTGCGAGTTTTGGTTGGAGAAAGTGGCCTTTCTGGGTCATGTGATATCAAACGAGGGTGTGTCGGTGGATCCTAGCAAGATTGAGGCAGTGACTAAGTGGGAATCACCAAAGAATGTTGCTGAGATTCGGAGTTTCTTGGGTTTAGCTGGCTACTACAAGAGGTTCGTGAAAGACTTTTCTAAGGTTGCAAGACCTATGACAGCGTTGATGCGGAAAGAGACCAGATTTCATTGGGATGAGAGTTGTGAAATGCCGTTCCAAACCTTAAAGGAGCGTTTGACCATGGCTCCTATTCTAGTTCTACCTGAG
Organism: Silene latifolia; assembly: GCF_048544455.1. Classification (NCBI taxonomy): domain Eukaryota; kingdom Viridiplantae; phylum Streptophyta; class Magnoliopsida; order Caryophyllales; family Caryophyllaceae; genus Silene; species Silene latifolia. The sequence goes on from NC_133536.1 coordinate 58,838,071, forward strand.
GGAAGTGAGAACTTCGAAGTATACACCGATGCTTCAAAGAATGGTTTGGGTTGTGTGTTGATGCAGAATGGGAAAGTTATCGCTTCTGCGTCGAGGCAGCTGAAGCCGTATGAGGAGAACTATCCTACTCATGATTTGGAGCTGGGTGCAGTTGTTTTTGCTCTAAAGATTTGGAGGCACTATCTTTATGGGGCGACCTTTAAGGTGTTTTCAGATCATAAGAGTGTTAAGTATATCTACACACAAAAAGAGCTGAACATGCGACAAAGGCGATGGATGGAGTTGATTGGGGAATATGACATGGAGATCATCTATCACGAGGGTAAGGCTAATGTGGCGGCAGATGCTTTGAGTAGGAAGAGTGTACATTCGTTGTGTACAGCTATGTCTTTGATGAAACTGAGGGATGAGATGTCTAAGATGGGGATCCATATGATTCGAAAGAGGGACGCCATCGGGGACTTGACTATCAAGCCTAATTTGTATGATGACATAAAGAAGAAACAGAAAAGCGATCCCAAGATTCAAGAGTGGAAGTCAAGGGTAGAGAGTGGCACAGTTTCGAGGTTTTCTATCCACATAGATGGGAGTGTTCATTTTGATGGGAGATGGTGTGTTCCTAGTGGTGTGGATTTGAAAAGGTTGATCATGACGGAGGCTCATTGCACTCCTTATTCAGTTCATCCGGGTGGTGACAAGCTTTATAAGAACTTAAAGAAAACGTTTTGGTGGCCTAACATGAAGAAAGATACGGCCGAGTTCGTTGTTAAGTGTTTAACTTGTCAAAGAGTAAAGGGTGAACAACGCAGATTACAAGGTAAGATTCAGTCACTTAAGGTGTGAGAGTGGAAATGGGAGCCAATCTCTATGGACTTGATCGTAGGGTTACCAAGGACTCAACAAGGTAACAATATGATTTGGGTGATCTTCGACCGTTTAACAAATTCAGCTCACTTCATTTCGATGAAGGATACTTGGACCAAGATACAGTTAGCTTTGGGTTATAGGAAGTATGTGGTTCGGTTACATGAGGTGCCAAAGGATATAGTGTTAGCTCGAGATGCGAGGTTCATATCATGGTTTTGGCAAGAGTTGCAAGATTTGATGGGAACTACCTTGAAGATGAGTACATCGTTTCATCCTGCGACAGATGGTCAGACTGAGAGGACTATAAAGACTTTTGAGGATATGTTGAGGGCTTGTGTCATGGAGTTTGGTGGAAGCTGGGAAGATAGGATGGAGTTGATCGAGTTTTCATACAACAACAACTATCACACTAGCATTGAGATGGCACCGTTTGAGGCTTTTTATGGCAGGAAGTGCAGGAGTCCGGTTTGTTGGGACGATAGTGCTGAGACTGTGGTTTTAGGACCACAGATGGCACAGGATATGATTGAGCAAGTTCGCATGATTCGCCAAAAGATGAAAGCAGCTCAATATTGTCAAAAGAGTTATGCAGATTTGCACCGCAGGGACATTGAATTCGCAGTAGGTGACAAGGTCCTTTTGAAAGTGTTACTTGTGAAAGGGGTGATGAGGTTTGGTAAGAAAGAGAAGTTGAGTCAGAAGTTTATCGGTCCTTATGAGATCCTAGACCGCATAGGTGAAGTAGCCTACCGGCTAGCTTTACCACCATCGCTGAATCGAGTCCAAAACGTGTTTCATGTTTCGCAACTCCGGAAGTATGTGAGTGATCCATCACATCTGATTGAGGTTTAGAACATAGAGTTAGATGAGTCTCTAACTTATGAGGAGGTTCCCAAGGAGATCTTAGATCGGAAGGTGCGCAAGACAAGGAACGGTGAGACCGTCTTACTAAAAGTACTTTGGACTAATCACAGTGTGGAAGAGGCCACATGGGAACCAGAGGTGGCGATGAGAGAGCATTTTCCTCATCTTTTCGATCAAGTATGTTTGGTTACGGGGACGTAACCGTAGTCTTTTAAGGGGGATAGGAGATGGTCGCATGCATGTTTTGAGGTTAGTTGAGGTCAGCATAGTTATGTTTTTGTCACCTTTTGAGTTTGGGATGAGTGTTTTGTCATGTATAGTTGGAGTTGTTAATACTTGGAGTAATTGTTGTTGTTGAGCAGTTAGTGTTGTGTTTGGTTTGTTTTCGTTTTGGGCATGGTATGAACTTCGGGGACGAAGTTCTTTTTAAGGAGGGAAGACTGTAATACCACTATTTTCTGAGTCCTGTTACTCGGCCGAATAGGGCTAACTCGGCCGAGTAAAGTGTCGTGTGTTTTCTGGTCAGGCTACTGTCCAGGAACACTCGGCCGAGTATGGTAATACTTGGCCGAGTAAGGGGTACTCGGCCGAGTACTCTCAGTACTCGACCGAGTATCCGGTCTGACGGAAATTATTTCCGCGGTTTGGTTAAGGATGATTAGAGTTATAAATTACGTTTAACAGTTTCACTTTTTACCAAAACCTAAATCATTTTTAGGTTCTCTAATCATCCATAATCTCTCCCAAGACCTTTGATTATTCGTGAGTCTTTGTTCATCTCTCTCTTGTGTCGTTAAGTCACTAGTCTTATACCTTTTGTTAGTTTTGCCTTTTAGGATTTTACCCTAGTATTGAAATTTGGGGGGAAAAGGGGTGATTGCATGTTGTGATGGGATTGTTGTGATTGTTGTTAGGTGAAGGATTTGTAGAAGAGCATTTCTAGCTTCCGCTTGTAGACTCGTATTTGGATCTATGCTAAAGTAGGGTTTCCCTACTCAGTTGATTGCATAATTAATTTAAGATGTGATGATTGTGAGTGAATTGGCATGATTAGTAACGTTGTTGATTTGTATTCTTGATTGTTGGAGTTGTGGTGGATTGAGTATGTTGGTGAGGTGCGTCCTCGGCTGAGTGGAGTCACTTGCGGGAGTGGCTTCACGCCCTTGATTCGTCCCTTGTGGAACCCGCCACAAGAGGGGATGTGCACATTAAAGAACATGGGTTGTTGCTCGTTGCGATGAGCGGGGCTTAGGTGGGCAAGGCTGATGTCCCCCACTGACGGTGTGGATTATCTGTTGAGACAGTAATCTGGCAGGACTACACACTTAAGTGCGTAGTCAGTTATGAGACATGATTGGAAATGGAGGATGATTGTGGAATTGTTGTCATTATTATTCTTGTATTTTGCTTATCTTAATTTACAGTGAACTGACCCCGTTGTTGTTTTGTAAAACTGTGGTGATCCATTCGGGGATGGTGAGCAGATTGTGACAGGAGATGGTTGTCTTTAGCTACGGGGGCGAGATGGGATGTCATCACTTCGAGTCTAGCTTCCGATGTTACGAGTAGATGTTTTGGATTTCAGTTGTATTTGAGATTTTATATACTCTTTCTTTTAGTATTTCCTTGAGACAGTGTAATCGTTTAAACTTTATACTTCAATAAATGTTTCTGAATGGTTACTTTTGATATACTAACCTCGGGCAACCGAGATGGTAACAGCTTCTCATGCTAGGGTGGTCCTTGGTAAGGCACCTTGGTGTGTGGGGGTGTTACAATTACATTAATTAAGATACCTTCAAGGAACCCAGTATTTAGGATTATTTTATCGTAGAAAGAAAGATGTTTCGCTAATTAGATACGCAGATGTTGGATACTTGTTATTCAAACACCTCTAATTTCCGTAATATAACTTTATAATTTTATTTTCCCATATTTCATATTTTATTTTCCGGGAAAATATCCGTCTCTTATCTTTTGGGCTCGTTGGGCTCGAAAACGGTGAAGACCCGCTCCTTCCTTGGGTCTCACGTGTTTCTTGGTGTAGGTGGGTGAGTTTTGGGCCTAAGTTTGAAATAAACCCATGAGCTTCTCTATAAATATGAGGGAAAACCAAACTCTTGCTTTTCTTTTCTCATAATTCTCAAAACCCTAAACCTAATTTCTCTCTTCCTCCTTCCTCCTTGGTGCCGTGTGCCTCCACCCTTCCTAGGGTTTCGTGCTGCGCCTCTTTCCTCCTCTTTCATCATCTTTCGTGCTTAGATCGATCCTACTTCTTGGATCTATCTATCTCCTTCGTAAGTTTTATGTTTTCGCATAGTTTTATAGTTTTAATAGTTTATATATATAGTTAGTATATTTATTAGATTCGTTATCTTTGGCACGTGGATGATTTAATGAAGGCGTGGAAGTTCACTACTACAAATCCAGGCAACTACAACGCCCCTTTAACAACGAATATTCACGAAAATCACAATAAACGTTGTAGAATGCATGGCGCGAATTTTACTAAAGTCAATTACAACGGGTATGGTTATAAAAACCGTTGTTATTAGTTTTAACAACGGGTCACACATGCGGAACCGTTGTTAATAATTTGGCGCAAAATTGGCGCAAAGTTAGTGAAAAGTAATAACAACGGTTATTTTTGAAACCCGTTGTTAAACCTTATTTAACAACGGGTGTTTTCTACAACCGTTGTTAAAACATATTTCACAACGGTTGTTGTTTAATAACCGTTGTCAATACCTTCCATACTATAAACCACACAAACACAAGTCTGCTGTGACCACAAAACACAAACCTTAATACACAAACACAAACCAAAGAAGAAACCAAACACAAACACAAAACACACACTTTCTCATCGTCTCTTTCTCTCTTTCTCATCGCCGCTTTATCTTCTCGCCCATCCTTTGTTGATTTCATCGTCTCTTTACGTACGTTCGTAATTATCGGTTTGTTTCATCGTCATTATTTTATTGTTCTAATTATTTCATTTCAATGTATGTGTTTTTATCGACCATTAGGTTCCGTTCAAAGATCTCGCTAATTATTTCATTTCCATGTATGTGTTTCTAATTATTTCATTTCCATCTTCTTTTGCGTCCTTCAGTACGGATCGAGCATGTTTTAGCAGTTAGGGTTTGGAGAATATATTGAGATAATGGAAATGCATGTTAGTTGAGATAATGCAATGTATTTATACTAATGTGTGGGTTGAGTTGTTTTTTAATTAATATATATGTTAGGAAGTTGTGCCATATATGTTAGGAAGTTGTGCCATAATCAGATCTTGATGATGACTGATAGATCTATGGAGTTGAAAAAATGGAAGCAAATCAAACAAGCATAACTCAACACTTTCAAAATGATCATTTCATTTAATTTTAAACCAAATACATTACAGCAATTATCAGAAATCAAAAGATGTATAATAAGCCGGAACAACCCCGGTTAAGCGTAAAAAACGCTTCTCAACCTGCCACCAATCACGCCACTCTGGTATACCGCTAACTTCCGGGTCATTGCACTACAACAATTTGTCACTTGCGCCACGAATTATGCCACGGGAATTTATAATTCGTGGCTAAATTTTGCTTAGCCACGGGAAAAACTTATTCATTATTTTCGAAAAATTTTTATGCCACGGGATAACTTTTCCCGTGGCAAAAAGTCACTTCCGCCACGAATTAGGGTACACCCGTGGCAAATAATCATTTTAGCCACGAGCTATGTCACACCCGTGGCGAAATTTTATTTAGTCACGAATTGTAACGTGGCAAAAAAAAAAAATTTAGCCACAAACTAACAAACACCCGTGGCGAGTATCTTTTTCGACTTAAATTAAGATATTTTCATGTTAAGGCAAACCTAAAAATTGCTTGCTTAGAAAATACAAAATATAAATGAAATTTAATCAAATATAATAATATGAAAATACATTTAAATATGACATTTTATAAATGCTTTGATTAATTTAATTAATATTTTTTATTGTTTATTTACTTAATAAGAAATTTTAAAATTTTATAAACTTATATGCAAGGAAAGAAAAGTTTATCGTCTAAATTTTTTGATTTTCTTATAAATCACACTTGTGTTTTGTAGGTTTTTCAAAACATTGATAATTAAGAAATTTGTTTTAATATATAATTCTGTTTATTAAAGTCGTGAATTTCTTTTACTTTTTTATATTAAACTTTATAATCTTGAATAACAATCTTAAATGATCGTATCATATTTAAAGACATAGCATATCAAATTAAATAAATAAGTTATTTACCATCTATCTTAGAGAAATCTAAAATTAATATACGGAAATTTTCCATGATATCCCTTAATTTTGTCATATTTTCCATGTTACCCCTGTTTTTAAGAATCTGCCTTTGATATTTTTGAGGTTCCATTTTTGTGCTCATGGTACCCCCTAATGTAATGGTTGTTAGATGGCCGTAAAATTTTGATGATGTGAGTTGTGACAATGAATTAGTAATTATAAAATATTCATAAATATGAAATAAAAATGAAAAGTAGGAGTACCATGGGAAATCTGACAAAATTAAGGGATACCAAGTGAAATTTCCGTAATTTTTAATTACTAAGTTATTCCCACGTCATCAAAACTTAACCTTCGTTTAACGACTGTTACATTAGGGGGTACCATGGGCACAACAATTGAACCTCAAGGATATCATAGGCAAATTCTCAAAAACAGGGGTACCATGGGAAATCTGACAAAATCAAAGGGCAGCATGGAAAATTTCCGGATAATATATTGTTAAACTGTTTCATTCAAAATTTGATTTACGACATTATGTGTAAGATATTACATGAAAATTTTGAGTTTGCTATAAAATTTACAGAAATTTCTCATGGTACCCTCGAACTTTGCCAGATGGTACCCCTTATTTTAAGTTTCTACACATGGTGCCCTTGTGTTTATCTTTTTTCATTCCCAAAATACCCTTTCGCAAAATTCTGTCATAACGTCGTTACTTCTATAAGGAATTAGATGAGTGATTGAGTATGTTAAGTTGTTATTGTTTTATTATTTAGGTACTAAATGTTAGTATATAAGACAAAAAAAGGATTTAGGTATTTGATGATTAATAGTTAGTGTCTTAAATAACAAAAAAAGACGTCACAAGGCATATGAGTAGCGACGTTATGACGAAAGTTTGCCAAAGGGTATTCTGGGACTGAAAAAGGTGAACACAGGAGTACCATCATATGTAAAAACTGAAAATATGAGGTACCATGTGTAATCTGTCAAAATTCGAGGGTACCATGGAAAATTTCCGTAAAATTTAACTTGCTGAGAAAAAAATTGGGAAAAAATTTTTTAGGAGTAGAAATGAAACGACGATTAGATTAAAAACTTGATTAAATAAAATAAGTGCGCTAAGAAATAAAAGTAAAAAATGATCTCCCATAAATCAATTAAGAAAAAAACATATTGGAAAAATTATCAATATAAAAATTCAATATGGAGAATGTTTTTCATGAAAATGAGCGCATGTGAAAAATTTAAAGTCACATGTGCAAATAATGTGAAAAATTTGATAAAAGAAACGATAAATCCTAACAAAGAGGAAACAGTTTAGGAAATATGTGATTCTTTTGTACGACAGTCTTTTTTGTGTTTTTTGGGTAAAAAAGTGACTACTTTTAGTTAAAAGTGACCACTTTGAGGAAAAAAAGACCTTTAGTTTTAAAAGTGGTTATTATTTTACCAAAAAATGGTCACATTTTTCATATCGCAGATACGACGGTCATACAATAGAATTTGCGGAGAAAAATATACGAAAAAATGAGTATAAGAGAAATGAAAATCAAAACGTCGATAAACTAAAGAAATAAAAAAAAATGTTTGGAAAACACGATTAAGTTTACTTATTGGAGAAAATGGTTTTGCTGACTTCTGTAAAAAAAAAAAATGACGCCATAATCATTACTTGAGAGGTTAACATCGAAAATTTGATTGTTTTGGCCAAATAATATTTTTCCCGCAAAAATTTGTAAATCATGTTACCTTTTTGTAATTAAATAGTACTAAAGGTAAGATTTGAAAGAAAAAAAAATAAAGTTAAAATGATTCAAAATGCTAATTATATCAACAAAGTCAACATTTAATTCGGTAGCACATGAAAAGAACTCTACAGTTAAGCGTGCTCAGGTGAGAGTAGTGTTGGGATGGGTGACCTCCTGGGAAGCCTCTCCGATGCGCACGAATGCCTGACTAGTTAAACCAAATAACTTTCAAATGAATTGAGTTAACTAGCGAAACAAGTACCTAGATTGTCACGGTTCCATATCTAATAAAATATCCAATGTGAAAAATAAAAATTATTTTACGGTTTATTTATTTAATTTTCATATATATTATTTGCCACGGGAATTAATTTTTCGCCACGGGAAATTTCTTTGGCCACAGGAATTATTAGCCACGTGAGAATCCGTGGCCAAAAATTCAATAATAGCCACGTTATTGTTTTTCCCGTGGCTATCTTTTGCCACGGCCACTTGCGCCACGAAAGGTATTCCCGTGGCAAAATGATTTAGCCACGGAAATTTAGCACTTGCGCCACGAATTTAGCCGTGGCCCAAGTGCTCATTTGTAGTAGTGTTGGCTTCATATTTTGCAATAACAGATTGAATATATGCAAGGACACGACTTGCATGTGGAGATAAGGTTGGAAGAGTACAACTCAACATATCTCTCGGGTCTGCATGACCAAGTTGCGAGTATCGGCCGACGAGGGTATGAAGATGATGATGATGATGAGGCTTTGTTGACAAGCCGGATTGCTTCACGCCTCTTAATCCAATAATTCCGTTGATGTTCAAGGGATGCTTTGATTAATGGGTGTTGATCGGGAAGCTTGGCGAGAACCTTCCCATCATCTTCAATCGTTTGTGTAAGCCATTCTTCGTTGTTGATAAAATTAGGGTTCATTGCCATGTTGTTTCAATTAATGAATGTTAGTAAAGGATGCTTTAATATGTTAGTAAAGGATGCTTTAATATGTTAGTAAAGGATGCTTTAATATTTATAGCTAGTAATATTTAATTTATTTATTTTTTTATTTTTTAAGAACAAACAACAACGGTTATTTATAAATAACCCGTTGTTATAACTTTCCCCCCAAAATTGAGTCACACTTTCCACAACGGGTTTTTATACTTAAAACCGTTGTTAATATTTTTAACAACGGTTTCCTTAAAAAAACCAACCGTTGTTAAAACCTTTTACAACGGACGCTTTAACAACGTCCGCTTTTTTATATAACAACGGTTTTTGACCGTTGTTATAGGTTGTATCTGTAGTAGTGGTTGCTCCTGGAGAGGACGTTTATATCGTTGAAGACGATCTTTAGGATTATTCGCTTAATAAGGTAACTAGGTGTTTCTCTTTTAATTGTGTTTATGCCAATTGATGTAATTAATATGATTTAATGATTGTTTTGCATGATTGGTACATGTTTGATTATTTGTTATCATGATTAAATATGTTTCGCATGTTTGTATATGTTTTTATGCATTAATTATATATCACATGTTGCTTATGCATTAAATTATGGGTGTCATGAGCGTAATTAGGGTTTACAAGTGAACCCTAATGGCGGCATGATAGGCGGCCAAGAGTGCTCTCCAAAGTTATAGCTAAAGCTAGTATAACCTTGATGATGATTCGAGTGTTATAGCTGGAATTAGTACAACTTTGGGTCGTTACTCTAGTTAGTTATAGCTGTTTGAGTTATAACCTTGGAAATATGAATTCAAGGTTATAGCTGAATCTACTATAACATTGAAGTACGAGATAAGGTTATAGCTGGAACTAACGTACCCTAAGATTTATGGCTCAAGGTTATGGTTGGAACTAGTATAACTTTGAGTTTCGTGTCAAGGTTATAGTTGAGGTAAGTATAACTTCAAGTTATATATGTTGAAGTTATAGTCGAGGTTACTATAACCTCGCATCCAGAGTTTATGTTATGGTTAGGGTTACTATAACATTGCAAGGTTAATGTTAAAGTTCTAGTTGAAGTTACTATAACATTAGTTGCTTATACTTATTTCATATGTTGTATCGTGTTCAACGTGTTATGTCCTTGTGTTGCATATGTATTTGGTTACTCTTGTTCATATGATAAGTAGGATGGTCAGTTATACTATCCTATGAGTTGAGTCGTGATGTTGTTCACGCATGTTAGTACAGTCAGTTATACTGTGCATTTGTTTGTGGGCTGGTTGTATAGATGACGTGAGGTATCAGTTATATACCGAACGGAATGAACTAATGCAACCCTTCGGGGTCTGGTGTATGGTCTATGGTCGGGGGGGTAATGGAGGCAGTTGTTATACGTTCTATTCCCCGAGTGTCGTTCGGTGTACAATTATTGCACCGAGAGTCTGGCCAGGTCTTAGACATATAGGCAGTGGTTATAAGCTATACATAGTACCTTGGATGCAGTTGTTATACGGTTCACACCGATGGAGGCAGTTGTTATACGCTCCGTCAGTTCAGAGGCAGTTGTTATACGCTCTGACAGTTAAAGGCAGTTGTTATACGCTCTAATGGCGTTCATTTTATACACTGTGCTTGTGACTAGAGGCAGTTGTTATACACTCTAGTAGGTTGTTGGTTTGGTCACATGTTACGTGGTCACAGTGGTTCTATGATGTGCATGATGTCATAATGTGGTTTGTGTTATGCATCGTCACATGTTATGATTTGGAGTAAACATTTCGGATACTTGTCATTGTTTTGTAGTGAGTTGTTGTCAAGTTTTCATGAGTATAGATGGTCTCACATGTTTACTAGTTTTGCATTTCAATTGTTAATAATTGTTGGTTATATTCAATTGTTGTAAACATGACTGGGAGAGCATCTAGTTACTCCCGACTGATTGTCGACCCCCATTATCAGGTTATTCAGATGTTGATGACTGGTTGATGTTTGCTTGGGGAATGTGCGAAGCGAGATTAATAATAAACTAGGACTTTGCTTTATGTTTTGAGAACCTTTGAATAATGTATTAGTTTGGTTTTGGTTTAGTAGCGAACCGGAATGGTCAGGTGTTTCCGCCACCTTGACCCTTTATCAGTATTATACTCTGATATTTCCTTTATATAAGGTTTTTCCTTGTTTTATAATCCGGGTTGTTACATTTGGTATTAGAGCGAACACGCTCCCAACTCTCGCTTAGTTGATGACTAAAATAAATGACCTAGTTAATGAGTGAGAGTAAATGGGGTAGAAACCAATAGGATTCGTTGGTTTTCTTATGTTTGTAGAGTGTATGAGTAGTTGTTTGGAGTGGTACTTAGGTTATACCACTTATAACGATATTTCGTTCTTGCAGATGGTGCGCAACGGAAATGGTGAGTCTGATGCAGATCGTATCAGGAGACTTGAGGCCGCTTTGGCATCTATGGCCGAAGGTTTCACTAATCACCTCAACAACAACAACAACAACCATCCGCAACCGACTGTGTTTGATCGCTTTGCTCGTCACCGTCCTCCTACTTACGATGGTGCGAATGATCCTACTGCTTTGGAGGCTTGGATTCAAGAGATCGAGAAACTTTTCTTTGCTACTGGATGTCCTGAGGATCAGATGGTGGATATCGCCACCTATTATCTGAAGGACGAGGCCGACAACTGGTGGGCTCTTGCTAGAGCTAGTCTGGAAGTTCAACCAGGATATGGTTGGGCTGTTTTCTCTGAAGCGCTGAAGAAGAGGTTCTATCCTGAGGAGATGCGTTGGCAGAAGGAGCAGGAGTTCCTTCGTCTACAGCAAGGCTCCATGACCGTTGAGGAGTACACCAACAAGTTCGTGAAGCTGTCACGTTTCGTTACTTCTGTAGTTATGGACGAGGTTTTGAGGACTCGTCGCTATGATAAGAATCTAGCTCCTAAGGTCCGGACTGCTATGTCTGGTATTCCTTCAACTTCTTTCCAGCAGGCTTATGATCGTGCTCTTAGTATCTATGATTCAGTTCTTGCTACCGAGGCTGAGGAAAGTGCAAAGACTAAGTTCATGAAGAGGCCTTATGTGACTCCCAATGCTCCCCAGAAGAAGCAGAAGTTCGAGGCTCGTTCGTCTTCCCCGCGTGTTCAGGGTCAAGATAAGAAGGACTGGTCTTGCTTCTGGTGTGGAAATGCTTACCATCCGGGTAAGGACTACGACGGTAATGTTCTTACATGTTATCTCTGCAAGTCACCGGGTCACAAAGCTGTTGACTGTCCTCAAAAGCCGAAGACTGATGCCCCGAAGACTAGTGCGCCGAAGGCTGATGCTCCCAAGACTGGGCGAGTGTTCGTTATGAGTCGTGCTGAGGCTGATGCTAATCCAGATGTGGTTACGGGTACCTTTCTCGTTCACTCGATCTTTATCTGCTTTTGTTCTTTTTTATACGGGTGCCTCGATGTCTTTGTATCCGAATCCTTTTCCGTCCGAGCTGGACTCTCTTCTTCATCATCCGTTCACACCTCTATATCCCTTCCTACGGGTGAGATTGTTTCTTGCTCCGTTCTTTTCAAGGACGTACCTGTCAGTATCGCAGGGGCGATCGTTTCTGTCGATCTCATCCAATTCAAACTCGGAGAGTTTGATGTGATTTTGGGTATGGATTGGTTATCTCGCTATGATGCTAGGTTCCTATGTCATGATCAGAAGATCGTGCTTAAGAGTCCTACAGGTTTGAGGGTTTCTTATCAGGGTGTTAGGGTTACACCTACGGTCAAGTGGGTTTCTGCTTTGAAGATGGTTAACATGAGTAGAAAGGGTCATCAGATCTATCTGTGCAGTGTTCATGGTGTTTCAGTTGAGCCTAAGCTTGAGGATATCCCTGTGGTTAGGGAGTTTCCCGATGTCTTTCCTGAGGATCTACCTGGTATTCCTCCTAAGCGAGATGTAGAGTTCTCGATTGAGTTGCTACCTGGAACTGGTCCCATTTCGAAAGCTCCATATCGTACGGCACCAGCTGAGTTACAAGAACTCAAGAAGCAACTTGAGGAGATGATCGATAAGGGTTTTATCCGACCGAGTGCTTCGCCGTGGGGTGCTCCTGTTTTGTTTGTCAAGAAGAAGGATGGTAGTATGCGGTTGTGCATTGACTACCGTGAGCTGAATAAGGTTACTATCAAGAACAAGTATCCTTTTCCGAGGATTGAGGATTTGTTTGATCAGCTCTGTGGTGCAAGTGTGTTCTCGAAAATCGATCTGAGGTCAGGTTACCATCAGATTCCAGTTAGAGACGAGGATATTCCTAAGACTGCTTTTCGATCGAGGTATGGCCATTATGAGTTCGTGGTGATGCCGTTTGAGTTGACGAATGCACCTGCTGTTTTCATGGATCAGATGAACCGCACTTTCAGTGAGTATTTGGATAAGTATGTCGTGGTATTCATAGACGACATACTGATTTACTCGAGAGATGAGGCTGAACACGAGAGTCATCTTCGTGTTATCTTGGAGACTCTGCGTAAGCAGAAATGGTATGCTAAGTTCTCGAAGTGCGAGTTTTGGTTAAAGGAAGTTACCTTCTTGGGTGCTTACCGATTTAGGCATGTCTTATGCCGATGCTTTGAAGAGACTTTCTGCCCAAGGCATGTTACATCCAATAGGGCCGACTCCGGATCCACCTTTAGAGAAGCAAGTAAACCCTCGGAAGGGCAACAAAACGCTTATATCACCAAGGTAGAGGCCATGATGTTGAAGAGTGTTTTCTATTGAAACACACCATCGAAGATATGATCGAAGAGGGCAAGCTTCCTAAGCCACCTTCCGCCAAGAAATCCAAGAAGATCGGCCCTCTTGGGTCTAATATCATCAAACATGATGAAGAATCATTCCTGGATTGCCATCATCTCCTCAATCATCATGATGACGAAGAGATCAATGTTCTTGAAGACGAAGATATCCAAAATGGAATGCTCATGCTTTCCATGGCCTTCAACAATAAATTCTCCAAAATAGAAGGAGCCATTGATATCCTAAACTCTCGACTTTCCAACATAGAGAACCGGTTCTTTGAAATGGGTAAGAAGCTTGATGCCCAACCTCTCAAGATGAAAAGTTTCCAGACAAACCCTCAACCTAATAGTCCTAAAGTAAAAACTGAGCAAGGTATCTTTAGTTCTTCTAATCCAAGCATCAAAATCAACAAAGTCAACCTCATGGAGCCTTTGTCAAAAGACTCCCCCAGGTCATTCACAAGTTTAGGCATACCGTATGCCCTAGCCTTAAACAAATTATCCTCTCTAGGTCTTCTTGAACCAATAGGGCCTACCCCAGATCCGGAAAGGAAGTCTAAGTTTTGGGATGGCAATTCGTATTGTCAATACCATAGAGGAAGGGGACATGACACCGAGAATTGCTATAAACTAAAGAATATCATCCAGGATAATATCGAGAACGGCAAGTACCATGAATCGACCTTTGCTCAAGCTGACATTAAGTGTGATGGGGCTAAACTCATGGAAGCCCCACCCAGAAGACCGAGACGGGCTCCTAGAGCATTCGCTAACCTTAGCATTACTTATGCGGCGGCACTACAAATGTTAGTATCACAGGGCAAATTACACCCAATCGGTCCAACTCCGGACACGAAAACATACTACCTAGATGGGACAAAGTAATGCATATTGCCAATATCATCGTGGTAGGGGACATGATCTGAAGCGTGCTTTTGTTTGAAGCATATAATCCAAGATATGATTGAAAGTGGGAAGTTGTCCCTCTCAACTTTTAACCTACAAGGTAGCCTAGGCAATCCTCATGGATATACCACTTATCAAGAAACTCTTCTTGACTGTTATCCTTCCAGTGTTCCCAATAATGAGGACGGGGTGCTCAAATGGGTGAATGCTCAAAGTCGATGAAGCCGATTTGCTAGAAGAGTAAATGTTCAAGCGTGGGCCGATGATTACGAGTCTAGATCTGAAATCGAGTCAAAGTCCGGGTCCGAGTCTGAGTCTTAGGCTTTATATCCCATAACATTTTCATAGTGTCTTTCTTTGTGTCCATTTCCATTTCTAGTGACAACCTGGGGGCTGTCCCACGAGTCACATGTCTTCTTGAGTCTATGTTAAATATATTCATTTCAATAAAAGCACAATTTTCAATCCACATATTCTATCATATCTCTTCTCTTATCCTTTTTCCGAGACAACAAGAATTGATTTGATACATTTTAAAAACAAACGACAACAACACATGATGCCCAATGTGAGTACACTTAGATGATGTTCCATTCCAAGTTGTAGAGGACCAGAAACTCCGTGTTCATTTTCCTTACCTATTCCATGTCTGGCAACAGAAACCACAATATAACCCTAGTTTAGGACGAGCCTATCTCCAGAGATTCTAGGACGAATCCAGACCATCTCCCTTGTTAACGATCCATGACGGAAGGCAAGCCCATTCCCCACAATAAACAACCTGTGTTACTAAAAACCAACCCGTTTCACACCAAAGGTGCTAGTCTGACCCAAATCCATGGTAACAAGCAAATCCAAGACGATACGAGCCGTGATCAAAGACAAAGGCTCAATCAAGAGAACCCAAGATCAATATCTAAGGCCGCGATTATGTGCGTAATCCAAGACAAAAAGAGTCATAAGAACAAGGCTCGATCAAGCAAGTCAATATCGAAAGTCAAAGTTATCCTTCAAAACCCGATCAAAAATCGAGCAAAAGCCGAGATATATTCTAGACCAAGAATCTGAGTCTAAATCAAGAACAAGCCTGAAATCAAATGCTAAGCGGAATAATGTTGAAGTCTATATAGAATCAAGACATCGATGAAGATGGTCAACTAGCACCCTCATTTAGCCTTTCACACATCACACCCTAAGTCCTTCTCGAGACCGTTATGGGGAGATAGTTAGGAATTTTGAGAATCCTCTCAAGCTCGTCAAGTATACCCATCCCTTAGGGCCAAGACATGGAAACTTGATCCCACGTCATTTTAACCTACCTTTATGTGCTCAGGCTACATCAAGCCAAGAGACTCCATTTCCAAGCCACATTACAAGCCATAATCCCATTAAGCCTTAACTCCACAAAATCAAGCTCCAGAGATTTGTTCGTCAAAGCCTCTTATTACCGAGCTCCACATTCCAAATATCCAATCCAGTTTCACCTTGACCCAAACACGGAGTCTTCAAATACTTTGCTACCCAGAACGGGACGAACCCAATTCATCCTTAGGGTCCACTTTTAGGTGTGCTCACACGACAAGGAATTTTTTACAAACTTAATTATACCTCTTTGGTCTATGATCAGAGGGAGTTATCTCAAATCGATTCTTCGAGTCACCAAAGGAAAATACTCTCCTGACCCATGCACTTTAAGGCCCTAATAACATAGCTTAGGCACACACTTGAACTACGATCTGGTTTGATTTCACTTCACGTGAATACGTAGGCAGTCCTTTCTTACACAAGAAGGATACAACCACAACACCCGAACAAAATTAACCAAGCCTCAGAACTACGATCTGGTTTGATTTCACTTCACGTGAATACGTAGGCAGTCCTCAAGGACACAACCATCCCCACTTCCAACTTTCAATCTAAATTATCAACCACCTCAACCATCAACTTTCAACTTTCAACCTCTATTTCAACCTTCCAACCTCAATTAACATCCCTTCCACAACTAACACCTCTATACTGGGGGCTCCTTATTGTCGCCCAACTTCTTTTTACCAAAGTCCAGAGTCATCTTCTCATCCTGGGGGCTTCTCCTCCAAGACGCCACCCTTCCTTTATTCCTTTAAGTCTAGCTAGTGCTCGATCCGGACAATGACAAAGATCTTAGATCAATTCTCCAAGTTATCGTGCCTCAAGAGGGGTCTCTTTTACAGCAAACGGTGGTGAAAGATGCCCAAGTAGACAGCTGATCTATGGCTCATGCTTTGCTTTTATATGTCCCCATCTTTCTTGCAATTCTTGTACCTTTGGAACTGATACGCATTGTCACCCACACTTGGCTAGGGGTTGTGCATACTTAAACAAAGTCTGTCAAAGTCATCTCTGTGTCACGTCAAATCTAAGTTAGTGTCGCGTCAGTCAAACCTAAGTCTACATTTCGCGTCGCGTCCTAGTAGATCTGTGTCACGTCAAGTCCTATGTCTAAAGCCCATTGAATATGCATAACGCATTACAAGCGACAAATTTCTTTGAGCAAGTTTTAAACAACTTTTATAAAGAAACGCCTTTTGCAAAACCTATGTGTTTCCTCATTCGAGGTCCATGTGATAATTGCTTACGTGCATATGTGTTTATGTTCTATTTGCATATTAGATTGCATTCTTGTGTGGCTAATATCCATCTTTGGTAAGTATCGAAGCGTGCTCGCTCCGTGGGGGCTTCACCCAAGTCTTCATTCTCCCCAGTGCCAGACAAAGATATTTTGCAGATTGCTCACTCAAGATTTCTTCCATGACGATCAAGATGTTCCTAGTCGTCAAAATATTTGTCCCAGTAAAAGAAGATATTTTGCAAAGATTGCTCACTCAAGATTTCTTCCATGGCGATCAAGATGTTCCTAATCGTCAATATGTTCCCCAACAAGAGTTCGCTTGAGACCGACGCAAGCAGATTCAACCTCAAGTTTTTGCCAGAGTTCGCTTGAGACCGACGCAAGCAGATTCCCCAGCAGTTTCTACCGACGTCCTGCTACCCTCAATATTATTGTTTCCTCACGGAGTTCGGCAAAGGTGTTGTTCTCCAGAAGTTCCCAAGCCTCCTTTCTTAGGTTCGTAAACCCAAAGTTAGGATTCTTACCCCTAGATTCTTAGATCCCAACATCCTTAGGTTCATAAACCCATAAATCCTTTTGGAGTTCTCATATCTCAGAAAACTTAAACGCACGTGTTTAAAACAAGAATTAGTAAACCAGTAGTTCCTAAACTTAACCCTAGCTCCCAATCCTCTTAGGTTCACAAGCCTTTAAGTTCTCATACCAGCCGTCCTTTTAGTTTCATATACCCAGGTTCACATACCTAGCTTATTTTAAGTTCCCAAAATCCATAAAGTTCATATACTTATACCCCTTAGGATCATATTCCTTTAGGATCACTTTTCCTTAGAGTTCCTACACCCAAACCTTGGTTACCCCTTAAGTTGAACTTATATTTGGCCTCCTTCCCGTCGATGCTTTCCTTTAGGGTCTCATACCCTAGCACAATCCTTATATACCCTTTAGGTCTTACCCTTAGCTCCTACGCTTAACCTTAGCTTCTACGCACCTCCGGAAGCATCTCGAGAAAGAAGTCTCAGGTATGGTCTCTTCTTATGGCTGGCGAGCCTCCTTACGTAGTCTAATGGACTTTAAACGACCCTCCCCGATAGTCGACAGACTCTAAAATGTTCCCGACGACAGGTCCTTGGCTCAGACCCCTTGAGCCGCCTCGCGTCGCCATAGTCGTCAGGTTGTAATCTTCGATTGACCTGATGGCTATACTTTGACTTTCGCCTTGTCCAAGCCTCAGTCAAAGTGGGGGCTCTGTAGACACCTCGTTTCTGCACCTCCCGCAAACCACCCGGTGATGATTGGGCCGCATGTTTGGTACGCGGAACGATTTGTGACAGTTCGTAAGTTTATCGTCAAGTGATTGCTCAAACATTAATGTCTACCTCTTAGTTGTCATCTACGTGCCGATACGGTCGTTTTGGCAGTAATTAGAGTACATTTGGAGTCCGGGTCAAAAATCGTCTTCATTTCTATAAACCGTCAAATCCCGAGTCAAAGCAATGTGCTTGTCTACCTAAGGTTAAGATGTCATAAAATGTTGAGATTATATCTCATTTTGAGTCTCATGTCACTTCATTAGGCTAAACTTCAAGTCTACATTACAAAATGTGCATTTCATTTAGTTAAAATGACAACCCGAACTTTAGGCCCGTTTTACGAGGTGATAACCACTTTGTTGGGTCAGGCCTATTTCACATAAAGTTCTAGATCTTTTTCTTAGCTTTCCAACGCCACCGAAATCACCTTAATCCGAGTCTTGTAGAGAAAGTTATGCCTAAAATACGAGTAGCTGTCAAACGCGTTTTTACGCGCGAGAGGAACCTACCGGGAAAGGACGCAGCAAGTCGCGCCTCTTCCAAGGGACGCGCACTGCTGCGCCTTTTCCAGGGCTTTCTTTTTGTCCAAGTTTCCGTGTTTAACCTAAGTCGGTTATTTACGGATCTTTCCTTCCGTATCCTAGTCTTACCATAATTCCGTCGTGTGATTAGTATAAATAGGAGCCTTCGTTCCTCATATTTCTCACGCGAGTGTCCGCCCTTCTCTTCTCCCTTTGCATTCTAGACTTTGTTCTTACTAATTGGCGCCTACGTGCTTGGACTTCCGACCACGTAAGCTCGGATCTTTCCGGTACCGGACCTCTCCGTTGCATGACCGACCAATTTGACCAACTACACTCAATCAACCTTAATTAATCAATCGTTTTCCTCTTACGAGGGCACTCTCTTTGCATTCGCGTCGAGCATTCACTAGTCGATATCTTAGTTTATCTCGTTCCGTCAACATGTAAGTCTGAGGGTGTATAATTCTCTTTATTTATTGTATTTTATTTATCGTATCATCATTGTAAGGTTTATGTCGAAAATACCGTTAAAATCGATTTCTAAAACCCTTTGTTAAAACCTTTTTACGGATTTTTAAGATCGACGATCGAGAAAAGACGCAAAGAATCGCTGCGCCTCTTGAAGGAGCGCGATTCTGCTGCGCCTCTTCGTGAGGCCGCCGCAGATTCTCGCTTCTTTTTTCTTCTTCTTAAATCCTCTCGTAATTCGTTCTTGTTCGTATTTGATTTGTATTTGTTTGTTCTTTAATTCTTTCACATGATAGTTTAATAATCACATGTATATAATTCATCATTCATCCACATGTTTAATTCATCATAAATCCGACTTAAATCCCGAATAATCCAATATTTGCGGGTTTTCGTCATTAAATTCAATTCCGGGTTGTAGAGATTCAATTTGTTCATATTGAGTTTCTGGAATTCGTCTTTGATATATTTTCATCCGTTTATTGTCATATTCATCGCATGTTCGTCATTAGTTTGTCATTAATTCATCATGTTTAGTTTATTTCATTCACCCATGTCATTAATTAATCATTTGTCCATCTCGTAATTAATTCGTTTACATCCGTCTCATCCATGTTTATTGCTTTTATGACTATCAATCACATGTAAATAACCTATTAATCACTTTCATCCGAGTAAATAATTTAATCAATCATTAAATTTACCAACGAGTATTAACAACACGCAATTCGGCTACGGCCAGATTGGTCAGTCAGAACAGACGCAGCTGATCGGCTGCGCCTATTCAAAGGACGATTTGACTCTGCTGCTTTATTCGGTTGAATTCTGTCCCTGAACTCCGTTTTTGCCTTGACCTAGTTTAATTAATTAGTTCGTATAATTAACTATTATTCATATTATCACCTTCTGATCTTGTTCGTTAATTCTTTCTTTTATTCTTTTCCTCAAATTGTCCGTTTTAAGGGTATTTTCGACATAAATCGCCTATTCCAATGTAATTAATGTAATTTTCATTCTTGTAATTTATAATCATTGTATTTCTTTTATTGCTTGTATGTTCTCACATGTAATTGAACATTAAATCCAACTCCGACCTAATTGTATGCTAATTAATTGTTCACCGACTTAGTCTAATTCACATGTTAGGATTAAAACTTGGATGTTGCATTGCATGCATATAGCCGACGATATATCGAGTACGAATAACTTCCCTAATCATTAGTAGAGGCCGCTATCGAGGCGGGCGGGATTAGGTGTTCGATCAAAAGAGCTTCCTAATACGTACCCTCACCCCTTACTCCAGATCTCCGTGAGCACCCGTGTTCATTGACATCCACGAGAGTCATTCTAGACATAGAATGCTAAGGGTAACGATTGCTTAGTGTTCATGTCACTACTTTGTGTCTTGACATGACACAAGGTATTCGAACGGTTCCAATTTCCCATAAAAATTGGTGGCGACTCCATACAAAATGCAAACGCTTGTCTCGTTTCTCAACAAGCGCCCCCGTGGGCGGCCCGCTGTCCACAGTTTGGCGACTCCGCTGGGGACAATACACTTACGTGTAGCCAAGGGTGAAACTTGAACAAGGTTAGGGAATAATTTGTACAAGACAATTGTCGGTTTTCATAACTCGGTCTTCCTAGACCGTTTAATTCGGCCTTCCTAGGCCCAACCCAACCCATTCGACCAATCGTCCCGTCTAAACGGTCCTAATTCTTATTTGGGCCTAAGGATGGATAGCGATTGACGTCATCCATACCATGATGCTTACTCTTGTTTGTATCAAGGGCCTTCACTACTTGAGGAAATGGACTAGGAATCGGCCTTACTCTTGTTTGGCACGAGCCTCTCCACAGACTTCGGGTTTGATTGTTCGGTATGACAATCCACCCTTTAAACCAAAACCCTTTTAAATGCACTCAGCATTCCGTTATAATGCTTGTATAATGTTTGTATCATATGTGATCACCATTTTCTAAACGAAACCATGACGATTTTTGTAAAATTAAAACCTCTTTTTAAAACGTAAATATTTTCGAGAAAAGGCAAAACAAAGTCCAAACTCTGTCCGTATGTCGAGTCAAACTTCGGGCCTAAAACCCATTTCAAAATCCGTGCAACAAAAAAAAACCAAATAAAAAACGAAAAAAAAAAGAAAACGTCCAAAACAAAAAAAAAAAACCCAAAAAGAGTCAAAAAAAAAAAACGAAAAAAAAACGTCAAAAAAAAAGAGTCCGAAAAAAAAAAATCAAAAAAAAAAAAAAACGAAAAAAAAAACAAAAAAAAATCCAAAAAAAAAAACAAAAACGTTTTATTCAAAATGTTTTCAAATCATGTAAATATAAATATGTAAATTCAATTGGGCTAAGTTAGAGTCAAAGTTCAAACGGACTATGTCCTAGTCCGAACTCCGTCGAGTCATGAACCCGTCTTCCTTTACATTTTGGGTCTTTTCAAAGTTCAAGTCAAGTCCTAAGGCGTCACGCCGTCATTTTGGACCCCTCTACCCCAATTCAGTTAGGATCTAAACACTCGAGTCACACGTTCCGAGGCTCAACACACGAGTCTCAACACACGAGTCTCAATGGGCCTCATATTTGAGTCTAAACTACAACAGTCTTCTTAAACACCTATAAGCAAACCTCGAGTCAAGTCTGTCTTAAACATACAAGTTAGGATCAACACGTGTAATCAATCCCGTCAATAAAGTCAATCATATAAGGGTCACTCCGTCAAAGCCAACACTCGAGTCTAAAATTAAAGTCAAGCACCGTGAATTCAAACACGAGAAGTCGCTCACGACATTTCATGAATTCACAAGTCAAGCCTAGATTTGTCATCTTTTCCCTTCCTTTGTTTGTTGCCTTAGTATGCGTGATCCCATGTCGAACCGAGTGTAATGCGCGTCATTTCTGTCGAGTAGGAATCCAGCAAGTTCTGTCAATCAGCAAAGTCACAAAGCAGATCAAGCCACAATCACCATGTCTCTTCAAGACATTCATGCCATGGTCCTACGAGTTCAAGCTACAGTGGAAAATTTGAGCATTCGCGTCCTCACCCTTGAAAATGGAATGGTGGAAAAGAACATGCCAACTAGAGAAACCTCTAGTCTAGGTCATCCAAAGCTTACCTCTTGTAATAACCATCGTCCTAGAAAGCCGAAAAACAGAAAGGAAACCGGGAGGCATCAAAGGGTGCTTACCGATTTAGGCATGTCTTATGCCGATGCTTTGAAGAGACTTTTCGCCCAAGGCATGTTACATCCAATAGGGCCGACTCCGGATCCACCTTTAGAGAAGCAAGTAAACCTCTGGAAGGGCAACAAAACACGCTTATATCACCAAGGTAGAGGCCATGATGTTGAAGAGTGTTTTCTATTGAAACACACCATCGAAGATATGATCGAAGAGGGCAAGCTTCCTAAGCCACCTTCCGCCAAGAAATCCAAGAAGATCGGCCCTCTTGGGTCTAATATCATCAAACATGATGAAGAATCATTCCTGGATTGCCATCATCTCCTCAATCATCATGATGACGAAGAGATCAATGTTCTTGAAGATGAAGATATCCAAAATGGAATGCTCATGCTTTCCATGGCCTTCAACAATAAATTCTCCAAAATAGAAGGAGCCATTGATATCCTAAACTCTCGACTTTCCAACATAGAGAACCAGTTTGCTGAAATGGGTAAGAAGCTTGATGCCCAACCTCTCAAGATGAAAAGTTTCCAGACAAACCCTCAACCTAATAGTCCTAAAGTAAAAACTGAGCAAGGTATCTTTAGTTCTTCTAATCCAAGCATCAAAATCAACAAAGTCAACCTCATGGAGCCTTTGTCAAAAGACTCCCCCAGGTCATTCACAAGTTTAGGCATCTTTGTATGCCCTAGCCTTAAACAAATTATCCTCTCTAGGTCTTCTTGAACCAATAGGGCCTACCCCAGATCCGGAAAGGAAGTCTAAGTTTTGGGATGGCAATTCGTATTGTCAATACCATAGAGGAAGGGGACATGACACCGAGAATTGCTATAAACTAAAGAATATCATCCAGGATAATATCGAGAACGGCAAGTACCATGAATCGACCTTTGCTCAAGCTGACATTAAGTGTGATGGGGCTAAACTCATGGAAGCCCCACCCAGAAGACCGAGACGGGCTCCTAGAGCATTCGCTAACCTTAGCATTACTTATGCGGCGGCACTACAAATGTTAGTATCACAGGGCAAATTACACCCAATCGGTCCAACTCCAGACCCTGAAAACATACTACCTAGATGGGACAGTAATGCATATTGCCAATATCATCGTGGTAGGGGACATGATCTGAGCGTGCTTTTGTTTGAAGCATATAATCCAAGATATGATTGAAAGTGGGAAGTTGTCCCTCTCAACTTTTAACCTACAAGGTAGCCTAGGCAATCCTCATGGATATACCACTTATCAAGAAACTCTTCTTGACTGTTATCCTTCCAGTGTTCCCAATAATGAGGACGGGGTGCTCAAATGGGTGAATGCTCAAAGTCAGATGCCGAAGCCAGTTGCTAGAAGAGTAAATGTTCAAGCGTGGGCCGATGATTACGAGTCTAGATCTGAAATCGAGTCAAAGTCCGGGTCCGAGTCTGAGTCTTAGGCTTTATATCCCATAACATTTTCATAGTGTCTTTCTTTGTGTCCATTTCCATTTCTAGTGACAACCTGGGGGCTGTCCCACGAGTCACATGTCTTCTTGAGTCTATGTTAAATATATTCATTTCAATAAAAGCACAATTTTCAATCCACATATTCTATCATATCTCTTCTCTTATCCTTTTCCTGAGACAACAAGAATTGATTTGATACATTTTAAAAACAAACGACAACAACACATGACAGCCAATGTGAGTACACTTAGATGATGTTCCATTCCAAGTTGTAGAGGACCAGAAACTCCGTGTTCATTTTCCTTACCTATTCCATGTCTGGCAACAGAAACCACAATATAACCCTAGTTTAGGACGAGCCTATCTCCAGAGATTCTAGGACGAATCCAGACCATCTCCCTTGTTAACGATCCATGACGGAAGGCAAGCCCATTCCCCACAATAAACAACCTGTGTTACTAAAAACCAACCCGTTTCACACCAAAGGTGCTAGTCTGACCCAAATCCATGGTAACAAGCAAATCCAAGACGATACGAGCCGTGATCAAAGACAAAGGCTCAATCAAGAGAACCCAAGATCAATATCTAAGGCCGCAGTTATGTGCGTAATCCAAGACAAAAAGAGTCATAAGAACAAGGCTCGATCAAGCAAGTCAATATCGAAAGTCAAAGTTATCCTTCAAAACCTGATCAAAAATCTGAGCAAAAGCCGAGATATATTCTAGACCAAGAATCTGAGTCTAAATCAAGAACAAGCCTGAAATCAAATGCTAAGCGGAATAATGTTGAAGTCTATATAGAATCAAGACATCGATGAAGATGGTCAACTAGCACCCTCATTTAGCCTTTCACACATCACACCCTAAGTCCTTCTCGAGACCGTTATGGGGAGATAGTTAGGAATTTTGAGAATCCTCTCAAGCTCGTCAAGTATACCCATCCCTTAGGGCCAAGACATGGAAACTTGATCCCACGTCATTTTAACCTACCTTTATGTGCTCAGGCTACATCAAGCCAAGAGACTCCATTTCCAAGCCACATTACAAGCCATAATCCCATTAAGCCTTAACTCCACAAAATCAAGCTCCAGAGATTTGTTCGTCAAAGCCTCTTATTACCGAGCTCCACATTCCAAATATCCAATCCAGTTTCACCTTGACCCAAACACGGAGTCTTCAAATACTTTGCTACCCAGAACGGGACGAACCCAATTCATCCTTAGGGTCCACTTTTAGGTGTGCTCACACGACAAGGAAATTTTTACAAACTTAATTATACCTCTTTGGTCTATGATCAGAGGGAGTTATCTCAAATCGATTCTTCGAGTCACCAAAGGAAAATACTCTCCTGACCCATGCACTTTAAGGCCCTAATAACATAGCTTAGGCACACACTTGAACTACGATCTGGTTTGATTTCACTTCACGTGAATACGTAGGCAGTCCTTTCTTACACAAGAAGGATACAACCACAACACCCGAACAAAATTAACCAAACCTCAGAACTACGATCTGGTTTGATTTCACTTCACGTGAATACGTAGGCAGTCCTCAAGGACACAACCATCCCCACTTCCAACTTTCAATCTAAATTATCAACCACCTCAACCATCAACTTTCAACTTTCAACCTCTATTTCAACCTTCCAACCTCAATTAACATCCCTTCCACAACTAACACCTCTATACTGGGGGCTCCTTATTGTCGCCCAACTTCTTTTTACCAAAGTCCAGAGTCATCTTCTCATCCTGGGGGCTTCTCCTCCAAGACGCCACCCTTCCTTTATTCCTTTAAGTCTAGCTAGTGCTCGATCCGGACAATGACAAAGATCTTAGATCAATTCTCCAAGTTATCGTGCCTCAAGAGGGGTCTCTTTTACAGAAAACGGTGGTGAAAGATGCCCAAGTAGACAGATGATCTATGGCTCATGCTTTGCTTTTATATGTCCCCATCTTTCTTGCAATTCTTGTACCTTTGGAACTGATACGCATTGTCACCCACACTTGGCTAGGGGTTGTGCATACTTAAACAAAGTCTGTCAAAGTCATCTCTGTGTCACGTCAAATCTAAGTTAGTGTCGCGTCAGTCAAACCTAAGTCTACATTTCGCGTCGCGTCCTAGTAGATCTGTGTCACGTCAAGTCCTATGTCTAAAGCCCATTGAATATGCATAACGCATTACAAGCGACAAATTTCTTTGAGCAAGTTTTAAACAACTTTTATAAAGAAACGCCTTTTGCAAAACCTATGTGTTTCCTCATTCGAGGTCCATGTGATAATTGCTTACGTGCATATGTGTTTATGTTCTATTTGCATATTAGATTGCATTCTTGTGTGGCTAATATCCATCTTTGGTAAGTATCGAAGCGTGCTCGCTCCGACCTGGGGCTTCACCCAAGTCTTCATTCTCCCAGTAGCAAGCAGCAAAGATTTTGCAAAGATTGCTCACTCAAAATTTCTTCCATGACGATCAAGATGTTCCTAGTCGTCAAAATATTTGTCCCAGTAGAAGATATTTTGCAAAGTATTGCTCACTCAAGATTTCTTCCATGGCGATCAAGATGTTCCTAATCGTCAATATGTTCCCCAACAAGAGTTCGCTTGAGACCGACGCAAGCAGATTCAACCTCAAGTTTTTGCCAGAGTTCGCTTGAGACCGACGCAAGCAGATTCCCCAGCAGTTTCTACCGACGTCCTGCTACCCTCAATATTATTGTTTCCTCACGGAGTTCGGCAAAGGTGTTGTTCTCCAGAAGTTCCCAAGCCTCCTTTCTTAGGTTCGTAAACCCAAAGTTAGGATTCTTACCCCTAGATTCTTAGATCCCAACATCCTTAGGTTCATAAACCCATAAATCCTTTTGGAGTTCTCATATCTCAGAAAACTTAAACGCACGTGTTTAAAACAAGAATTAGTAAACCAGTAGTTCCTAAACTTAACCCTAGCTCCCAATCCTCTTAGGTTCACAAGCCTTTAAGTTCTCATACCAGCCGTCCTTTTAGTTTCATATACCCAGGTTCACATACCTAGCTTATTTTAAGTTCCCAAAATCCATAAAGTTCATATACTTATACCCCTTAGGATCATATTCCTTTAGGATCACTTTTCCTTAGAGTTCCTACACCCAAACCTTGGTTACCCCTTAAGTTGAACTTATATTTGGCCTCCTTCCCGTCGATGCTTTCCTTTAGGGTCTCATACCCTAGCACAATCCTTATATACCCTTTAGGTCTTACCCTTAGCTCCTACGCTTAACCTTAGCTCCTACGCACCTCCGGAAGCATCTCGAGAAAGAAGTCTCAGGTATGGTCTCTTCTTATGGCTGGCGAGCCTCCTTACGTAGTCTAATGGACTTTAAACGACCCTCCTCGATAGTCGACAGACTCTAAAATGTTCCCGACGACAGGTCCTTGGCTCAGACCCCTTGAGCCGCCTCGCGTCGCCATAGTCGTCAGGTTGTAATCTTCGATTGACCTGATGGCTATACTTTGACTTTCGCCTTGTCCAAGCCTCAGTCAAAGTGGGGGCTCTGTAGACACCTCGTTTCTGCACCTCCCGCAAACCACCCGGTGATGATTGGGCCGCATGTTTGGTACGCGGAATGATTTATGACAGTTCGTAAGTTTATCGTCAAGTGATTGCTCAAACATTAATGTCTACCTCTTAGTTGTCATCTACGTGCCGATACGGTCGTTTTGGCAGTAATTAGAGTACATTTGGAGTCCGGGTCAAAAACCGTCTTCATTTCTATAAACCGTCAAATCCCGAGTCAAAGCAATGTGCTTGTCTACCTAAGGTTAAGATGTCATAAAATGTTGAGATTATATCTCATTTTGAGTCTCATGTCACTTCATTAGGCTAAACTTCAAGTCTACATTACAAAATGTGCATTTCATTTAGTTAAAATGACAACCCGAACTTTAGGCCCGTTTTACGAGGTGATAACCACTTTGTTGGGTCAGGCCTATTTCACATAAAGTTCTAGATCTTTTTCTTAGCTTTCCAACGCCACCGAAATCACCTTAATCCGAGTCTTGTAGAGAAAGTTATGCCTAAAATACGACAGGCTGTCAAACGCGTTTTCTACGCGCAGAGGAACCTACCCGGGAAAGGACGCAGCAAGTGCTGCGCCTCTTCCAAGGGACGCAGCACCTGCTGCGCCTTTTCCCAGGGCTTTCTTTTTGTCCAAGTTTCCGTGTTTAACCTAAGTCGGTTATTTCCGGATCTTTCCTTCCGTATCCTAGTCTTACCATAATTCCGTCGTGTGATTAGTATAAATAGGAGCCTTCGTTCCTCATATTTCTCACGCGAGTGTCCGCCCTTCTCTTCTCCCTTTGCATTCTAGACTTTGTTCTTACTAATTGGCGCCTACGTGCTTGGACTTCCGACCACGTAAGCTCGGATCTTCCGGTACCGGCCTCTCCGTTTGCATGACCGACCAATTTGACCAACTACACTCAATCAACCTTAATTAATCAATCGTTTTCCTCTTACGAGGGCACTCTCTTTGCATTCGCGTCGAGCATTCACTAGTCGATATCTTAGTTTATCTCGTTCCGTCAACATGTAAGTCTGAGGGTGTATAATTCTCTTTATTTATTGTATTTTATTTATCGTATCATCATTGTAAGGTTTATGTCGAAAATACCGTTAAAATCGATTTCTAAAACCCTTTGTTAAAACCTTTTTTTACGGATTTTCGTAAGATCGACGATCGAGAAAAGACGCAAAGAATCGCTGCGCCTCTTGAAGGAGCAGCGATTCTGCGCGCCTCTTCGTGAGGGCCGCCGCAGATTCTGCTTCTTTTCTTCTTCTTAAATCCTCTCGTAATTCGTTCTTGTTCGTATTTGATTTGTATTTGTTTGTTCTTTAATTCTTTCACATGATAGTTTAATAATCACATGTATATAATTCATCATTCATCCACATGTTTAATTCATCATAAATCCGACTTAAATCCCGAATAATCCAATATTTGCGGGTTTTCGTCATTAAATTCAATTCCGGGTTGTAGAGATTCAATTTGTTCATATTGAGTTTCTGGAATTCGTCTTTGATATATTTTCATCCGTTTATTGTCATATTCATCGCATGTTCGTCATTAGTTTGTCATTAATTCATCATGTTTAGTTTATTTCATTCACCCATGTCATTAATTAATCATTTGTCCATCTCGTAATTAATTCGTTTACATCCGTCTCATCCATGTTTATTGCTTTTATGACTATCAATCACATGTAAATAACCTATTAATCACTTTCATCCGAGTAAATAATTTAATCAATCATTAAATTTACCAACGAGTATTAACAACACGCAATTCCGCTTCACGGCCCAGAATTGAGTCGAAACAGAACAGACGCAGCGACTGCTGCGCCTATTCCAAAGGACGCAGCTCTGCTGCGCCTGTTCCGGGTTGAATTCTGTCCCTGAACTCCGTTTTTGCCTTGACCTAGTTTAATTAATTAGTTCGTATAATTAACTATTATTCATATTATCACCTTCTGATCTTGTTCGTTAATTCTTTCTTTTATTCTTTTCCTCAAATTGTCCGTTTTAAGGGTATTTTCGACATAAATCGCCTATTCCAATGTAATTAATGTAATTTTCATTCTTGTAATTTATAATCATTGTATTTCTTTTATTGCTTGTATGTTCTCACATGTAATTGAACATTAAATCCAACTCCGACCTAATTGTATGCTAATTAATTGTTCACCGACTTAGTCTAATTCACATGTTAGGATTAAAACTTGGATGTTGCATTGCATGCATATAGCCGACGATATATCGAGTACGAATAACTTCCCTAATCATTAGTAGAGGCCGCTATCGAGGCGGGCGGGATTAGGTGTTCGATCAAAAGAGCTTCCTAATACGTACCCTCACCCCTTACTCCAGATCTCCGTGAGCACCCGTGTTCATTGGCATCCACGAGAGTCATTCTAGACATAGAATGCTAAGGGTAACGATTGCTTAGTGTTCATGTCACTACTTTGTGTCTTGACATGACACGAGGTATTCGAACGGTTCCAATTTCCCATAAAAATTGGTGGCGACTCCATACAAAATGCAAACGCTTGTCTCGTTTCTCAACAAGCGCCCCCGTGGGCGGCCCGCTGTCCACATATCTGGCGATGGAGTTATGGTTGATCCATCAAAGATTCGAGCTGTGGTTGAGTGGGAAAGTCCGAAGAATGTGAACGAGGTTCGGAGTTTCCTTGGTCTAGCTGGGTACTATCATCGGTTTGTACATGATTTCTCTAAGATCGCAAGACCGATGACTCAGTTAATGAAGAAGGAATCCAAGTTCATTTGGACTGAGGCTTGTGAAGCTGCCTTTCAGGAGTTGAAGAAGAGGTTGACTACCGCTCCTGTGTTGACTCTACCAGAAGAGGGCGTTGAGTTCGATGTTCTCTGCGATGCATCAAAGTTTGGGTTGGGTTGTGTCTTGATGCAGAAGAGTAAAGTTGTGGCTTATGCTTCCCGTCAGTTGAAAGTTCACGAGACGAACTACCCGACTCACGATCTTGAGTTAGCAGCAGTGGCGTTTGCACTTAAGCTTTGGCGACACTACTTGTATGGAGTCTCTTGCAACATTTATACGGATCATAAGAGCTTGAAGTATATCTTCACTCAGAGAGATCTTAATATGAGGCAAAGACGTTGGTTAGAGCTGCTTAACGACTACAAGATTGAGCTGCAGTATCATGAGGGTAAGGCAAACGTGGTTGCTGATGCTTTGAGTCGCAAGGTGTGTCATGCTATGAGATCCGTGTTGGTGTTACCTGATGACTTGAGTCGAGAGTTCCAGAAGATAAGCCTTGAGGTAGTTCTTCCTGGTACTTTGGATTTGAGTGCGATGGTTGCTGAACCCGAGATCCTCCATGAGATTCGAGTTAAGCAAAGAGAGGATGAATACTTAGAAGGAGTTCGAGTCGCCATAAGCGAAGGGCGCGCCAGAGACTTCGACGTTGGACCTGATGATGGTCTACGATTCCATGGTCATTGGTGTGTGCCTAGCTGTAAGGTCTTAAAATGTAAGATTCTCAAAGAGGCTCATAGTACTCCCTATTCGGTTCATCCTGGTGGTGATAAGATGTATAAGGATCTGAAGCTAAAGTTTTGGTGGCTGGGTATGGAAAAAGAGATCGCCGAGTTTGTGAGTCGTTGCCTGATCTGTCAGAAGGTTAAGTTTGAACATCAGAGACCTGGTGGTCTACTGCAACCTTTGGAGATCCCCACATGGAAATGGGATTCGATTTCGATGGACTTCGTCATGGGTTTGCCGAGAGGAATGAATGCGATTTGGGTCGTGGTTGATCGTTTGACTAAGGTCGCGCATTTTATTCCGATGAAGGAGACTTGGAGTCTCGAGGAACTAGCGAATGCTTATCAACGAGAGATCATTCGTCTTCATGGAGTTCCTAAGGATATCATCTCCGACCGTGATCCGAGGTTTTGTTTGCAGTTTTGGAAGAAGCTGCAGTTAGCTTTGGGCAGTGAGCTTAAGATGAGTACGGCTTTTCATGCTGCAACTGATGGTCAGACATAGCGTACGATTCAGACGCTTGAGGACATGTTGCGAGCTTGTGCTTTGGAGTTTCAAGTTAGTTGGGAGAAGAGTTTACCGCTGGTGGAGTTCTCCTACAACAACAGTTACCAAGCTAGTATTCAGATGGCTCCGTTTGAGGCACTTTATGGAAGAAAGTGTCGTAGTCCTTTGTGTTGGGACGATTCTAGTGAGGCTGTTGTTCTTGGCCCAGAGTTGGTTCAAGAATCGATTGAGCAAGTGAGGTTGATCCGCGAGAAGCTTAAGGCAGCCCAGGATCGACATAAGACGTATGCAGACTTGCGGCGTAGGCCGATTGAGTTTGAGGTTGGCGATAAGGTTTTTCTTAAGGTTTCGCCGATGAAAGGTGTTAAGAGGTTTGGGCTTAAGGGCAAGCTTAGTCCTAAGTACATTGGACCATATGAGGTGCTCGAGAGAGTTGGCGAGGTAGCCTATAGGTTGGCTTTACCTCCGAATCTGTCGAAGGTTCACGATGTTTTCTATGTGTCGCAGTTGCGTCGTTATCGCAGTGATCCTTCTCATGTCCTTCAGGCTGATGTTATCGAGGTTAAGCCTAACCTGACTTATGATGAACGTCCTGTTCGCATTTTGGAACGTCAGGAGAAGAGGTTAAGGAATAAGGTTGTACCTTTGGTTCGGGTTCTGTGGAGGAGTCAGAAGTTCGAGCAAGAGACTTGGGAAACCGAAGCGTCTATGCGAGAGAAGCATCCACATCTTTTCGAGTGAGGTAGTTCTCTGATCAAGTTTCGAGGACGAAACTTCTTTTTAGGGGGTTGGATTGTAACACCCCTAATTTCCGTAATATAACTTTATAATTTATTTTCCCATATTTCATATTTTATTTTCCGGGAAAATATCCGTCTCTTATCTTTTGGGCTCGTTGGGCTCGAAAACGGTGAAGACCCGCTCCTTCCTTGGGTCTCACGTGTTTCTTGGTGTAGGTGGGTGAGTTTTGGGCCTAAGCTTGAAATAAACCCATGAGCTTCTCTATAAATATGAGGGGAAACCAAACTCTTGCTTTTCTTTCCTCATAATTCTCAAAACCCTAAACCTAATTTCTCTCTTCCTCCTTCCTCCTTGGTGCCGTGTGCCTCCACCCTTCCTAGGGTTTCGTGTCGCGCCTCTTTCCTCCTCCTTCATCATCTTTCGTGCTTAGATCGATCCTACTTCTTGGATCTATCTATCTCCTTCGTAAGTTTTATGTTTTCGCATAGTTTTATAGTTTTTATAGTTTATATATACATAGTTAGTATATTTATTAGATTCGTTATCTTTGGCACGTGGATGATTTAATGAAGGCGTGGAAGTTGCTCCTGGAGAGGACGTTTATATCGTTGAAGACGATCTTTAGGATTATTCGCTTAATAAGGTAACTAGGTGTTTCTCTTTTAATTGTGTTTATGCCAATTGATGTAATTAATATGATTTAATGATTGTTTTGCATGATTGGTACATGTTTGATTATTTGTTATCATGATTAAATATGTTTCACATGTTTGTATATGTTTTTATGCATTGATTATATATCACATGTTGCTTATGCATTAAATTATGGGTGTCATGAGCGTAATTAGGGTTTACGAGTGAACCCTAATGGCGGCATGATAGGTGGCCAAGAGTGCTCTCCAAAGTTATAGCTAAAGCTAGTATAACCTTGATGATGATTCGAGTGTTATAGCTGGAGTTAGTACAACTTTGGGTCGTTACTCTAGTTAGTTATGGCTGTTTGAGTTATAACCATGGAAATATGAATTCAAGGTTATAGCTGAATCTACTATAACATTGAAGTACGAGATAAGGTTATAGCTGGAACTAACATACCCTGAGATTTATGGCTCAAGGTTATGGTTGGAACTAGTATAACTTTGAGTTTCGTGTCAAGGTTATAGTTGAGGTAAGTATAACTTCAAGTTATATATGTTGAAGTTATAGTCGAGGTTACTATAACCTCGCATCCAGAGTTTATGTTATGGTTAAGGTTACTATAACATTGCAAGGTTAATGTTAAAGTTATAGCTGAAGTTACTATAACATTGGTTGCTTATACTTATTTCATATGTTGTATCGTGTTCAACGTGTTATGTCCTTGTGTTGCATATGTATTTGGTTACTCTTGTTCATATGATAAGTAGGATGGTCAGTTATACTATCCTATGAGTTGAGTCGTGATGTTGTTCACGCATGTTAGTACAGTCAGTTATACTGTGCATTTGTTTGTGGGCTGGTTGTATAGATGACGTGAGGTATCAATTACATACCGAACGGAATGAACTAATGCAACCCTTCGGGGTCTGGTGTATGGTCTATGGCCGGGGGGGTAATGGAGGCATTTGTTATACGCTCTATTCCCCGAGTGTCATTCGGTGTACAGTTATTGCACCGAGAGTCTGGCCAGGTCTTAGACATATAGGCAGTGGTTATACGCTATACATAGTACCTTGGATGCAGTTGTTATACGGTCCACACCGATGGAGGCAGTTGTTATACGCTCCGTCAGTTCAGAGGCAGTTGTTATACGCTCTAACAGTTAAAGGCAGTTGTTATACGCTCTAAAGGGCGTTCATTTTATACACTGTGCTTGTGACTAGAGGCAGTTGTTATACGCTCTAGTAGGTTGTTGTGTATTGGTCACATGTTACGTGGTCACAATGGTTCTATGATGTGCATGATGTCATAATGTGGTTTGTGTTATGCGTCGTCACATGTTATTTGATTTGGAGTAAACATTTCGGATACTTGTCATTGTTTTGTAGTGAGTTGTTGTCAAGTTTTTATGAGTATAGACGGTCTCACATGTTTACTAGTTTTGCATTTCAATTGTTAATAATTGTTGGTTATATTCAATTATTGTAAATATGACTGAGAGAGCATCTAGTTACTCCCGACTGATTGTCGACCCCCATTCTCAGGTTGTTCAGATGTTGATGACTAGTTGATGTTTGCTTGGGGAATGTGCGAAGCGAGATTAATAATATACTAGGACTTTGCTTTATGTTTTGAGAACCTTTGAATAATGTATTAGTTTGGTTTTGGTTTAGTAGCGAACCGGATTGGTCAGGTGTTTCCGCCACATTGACCCTTTATCAGTATTATACTCTGATATTTCCTTTATATAAGGTTTTTCCTTGTTTTATAATCCGGGTTGTTACAGTTATACTCACAAAATTAAAAATCTGAGACACAATATGTATTTACATATGGCGGTACGCGCCTATCTTGGAATCAACAAAATAAACTTTGGCCCCAGCGTCATCAAATCATGGAGAATTATTTGCACTGTACGAAGCTTATAGAGAATATGTATGGCTGAGATCCATGATATAATACATTGAAAAAGAATGCGATATCAAGACAAGTGATCATCCGACAATAATATATAAGGATAATATTGCGTCTATCACTCAAGTAAAGGAAAGCTATATTAAAGGAGATAGAAGTAATAAACATATAGCTCCAAGATTATTCTTCAGACATAATCTCCAAAAACAAGGGGCAATTGACATCCACCTAGTAAGGTCAAACGAGAACTTAGCAGAATTGTTTACAAAGTCAATACCATCAAAACATTTCTAAGTACTAGTATAATAATACGGTTTTATGAAACTTTGGGTACTCTATCGAGTGAGGCTTACTCTGTCGAGTAAGTATGTTTTGTATACGAAATAATAGTCTGCCTGTAGGGAACTCGATCGAGTATGCTTGGCACTCGATCGAGTAAGTGGCACTCGATTGAGTAACTGACTTACTCGATCGAGTAAGTGGTTTTACGGGTAATATTTGACGGGTTTTGTTAATAATGCGGGAATGGTATAAAAGGCTTTCGTCACTTTTCGCAAAACACTTTTAAAACCTAAAAGCTTTCAAGAGAAGAATTGGAGTTACGTTGACTCATCCTCGCCGCATTATTAGCAATCCCCGGAGCTAGAAGTGTCGGATTTCGTCATTCTTTATACCTTTGTGATCCTTGTGTCGAGGGTAAGCTTTACATATAACTTTTATATTGTTTTGTTAATATTGGTTAAACCCTAATTGGGTGATTTGGGGGTTTTATGATTGTATGGTTAAGGTAGTAATTGTATGAATGTATGTATAGGAGGAGGGTTCGTAGAAGAGAGGTTTTGAGACAGCTGCTAGATCGTCTGATTCTGTGATTGCATTCTAGGTAGGGTTTCCCTACTCAGTATTAATTACATGATGTGTTTGGTTGTTTCATTGTGATTGTTGTTAAAGTATATTGTTGGTGGTTGTGACGGTTGTTGGTTATATTGTTGGTTACATTGTTGATCGTTGATTGTATCTCTGTCTGTGATATTCGGGGCGCGTCCCTGGCTGAGTGGAGTCACTTGCGGGAGTTGCTTCACGCCCTTGGTTCGCCCTCTGTGGAACCCGCCACAGGAGGGGATGTGCACATTAAGAAAACTTGGGTTATTCGCTCAGTGGTTGGTGAGCGGGGATTTGGTGTGTAGTCAGTTGTGTGGAGATTGATTATGGAGACTGGGGTTTGATGTGACGATTGAGCTGTTTGACATTTTGTGGACAGCGGGGGCCCACGGGGGCGCTTGGGAGGAGAGAACAAGCGCTTGCATTTTTGTTGGAGTCGCCACCAATTTTTATGGGAAATTGGAACCGTTTGAATACCTCGTGCCATGTCAAGACACAAAGTAGAGACATGAACACCAAGCAATCGTTACCCTTAGCATTCTATATCTAGAATGACTCTCGTGGATGCCAATGAACACGGATGCTCACAGAGATCTGGAGTAAGGGGTGAGGGTACGTATTAGGAAGCTCTTTTGATCGAACACCTAATCCCGCCCGCCTCGATAGCGGCCTCTACTAATGATTAGGGAAGTTATTCGTACTTGATATATCGTCGATTATATGCATGCAATGCAACATCCAAGTTTTAATCCTAGCATATGAGAATTAGGCTAAGTCGGTGAACAATTAATTTAGCATGCAATTAATGTCGAAGTAGGATTTAAGGCTCAATTACATGTGAAGGCATACAAATGATACAAGAAATAATAAATAAAATTACAATAACGAAAATTACAATAATTACATTGGGATAGGCGATTTATGTCGAAAATACCTTTAAAACGGATAATTTGAGAAAACGAATAAAGGAATGAATTAACGAACAGGAATTAAGGTGATAATACGGATAATAGTTAATTATACGTATGATAATTAAACTAGGTCAAGCAACAACGGAGTTCAGAGACAGAATTCAACTTAGAACAGGCGCAGCAGGACTGCGCCCTTTGGAAGAGGCGCAGCAGTTGCTGCGTCTGTTCCAAGGGTGAGTTCTGGCTGTGAAGCCGGAACTGCAAATCGTTAATATTAATTGGTGAATTTAAGGATTGATTATGATATTTACTCGGATGGAAGTGATTATCAAGTTGTTTTCATATAAATGATGGTCATAAAACAATAAAACATGGATGAGACGGAATATTACTAATTATTTACATGAATGAACGATTAATTAGTGACATGGGTGAATGAAATAAACTAAACATGATGAATTGATGACAAGTTAATGACGAATATGTGAATAAACAGATGAAAATATATCAAAGGTCGAATTCCAGAAACTCAATATGAACAAATCGAATTTCTATAACCCGCATTGATTTTAATGACGAAAACCCGCAAATATTGATTACTTGGGATTTAAGTCGAATTTATGATAAATTATGCGCTAATGAATGATAAACAATATACATGCGAAATTATTGTGCTATGATAACAAAGAATTAAAGAACAAACGAAACAAAACAAATACTTGACGAATTAAAGAGGACGAAGGAAGAAGAAAGGAAGCAGGAACTGCGGCAGCCTCACGAAGAGGCGCAGCAGGAACTGCGCTCCTTTGAAGAGGCGCAGCAGTTGCTGCGTCCTTTCTCGACGGTTTGTCTTCTGGAAATCCGTAAAAAGAGGTTTTAAAGCACGGTTTTAGAAATCGGTTTTAATAAATATTTTCGACATAAACCTTACAATAACGATACAAAAAGTAAATAATAATAATAAAAGAGAGATTTACACCCTCAGACTTACATGTTTGATGAAACGAGAAGGACTAAGTTATCGATTAGCGATGCTCGACTCGAATGTAAAGAAAGTGCCCTCGTAAGAAGAAAACGAATAAAGTTGATTCAGTTGATTGATTGTGTAGTTGGTCAAATTGGTCGGTCATGCAAACGAGGCTGGTACTCAGAAGGATCCGAGCTTACGTGGTCGAATGTTCAAGCACGTAGACGCCAAAAAGTAAGAACAAAGGTCTAGAATGCAAAGGGAGAAGAGAAGGGCGGACACTCGCGTCAGAAATATGAGGAGCGAAGGCTCCTATTTATACTAATCACGTGAAGGAATTAGGGTTTCGGAGAGTCTTTGGAAGTGAATCTCGGAAAGATATGAAAAAGATACGAAAATTACGCAGAAAAGGACCTGGGAAGAGGCGCAGCAACCACTGCATCTCTTGGAAGAGGCACAGCACCTGCTGCGTCTGTTCCCAAGAGGTTTCCTCCCGCGGAAGAAAGATTTCCGTGTTTAAATTATGGAATAAAGGGATAATTCGGTTTTCCTTAATATCTTGCGTGAATATTACGGGAAATTGTTTACCAAAGGATAAAGATTATGAAATATTTATAAAATATGGAATAGAAATATCCGGAACATTCCAGAACATTCTGACTCGGGATTTAACGGTTATCAGAAAATGAAGACGGTTTTAGGCCCGGACTCCAAATGTACTCTAATTACTGTCAAAACGACCGTATCGGCACGTAGATGACAAGAGGTAGACATTAATATTTGAGCGATCACTTGACGATAAACTTACGAACTGTCACAAATCGTTCCGCGTACCAAACATGCGGCCCAATCATCACCGGGTGGTTTGCGAGAGGTGCAGAAATGAGGTATCTACAGAGCTTCCACTTTGACTGAGGCTTGGACAAGGCGAAAGTCAAAGTATAGCCATCAGGTCAATCGAAGATTACAACCTGACGACTATGGCGACGCGAGGCGGCTCAAGGGGTCTGAACCAAGGACCTGTCATCGGGAACATTTTAGAGTCTGTCGACTATCGGGGAGGGTCGTTTAAAGTCCATTAGACTACGTAAAGAGGCTCGCCAGCCATAAGAAGAAACCATACCTGAGATTCTTTGGAACTCCAGGGAAAACAAAATGCGATATCGGGAGTAGACAACAGGACACAGTCGGGAACTGCTGGGAGAAATCTGCTTGTGTTCAGCTTCAAACAAACTTCGGAAGAATTGGGGTTGATGTTGATTTCCGTGTCTCGAGAGGGAAAGTCTATCCGTTTACTCTCGTTGGGGAACATAATCGGGAATTAATCTCCATGTCTTGAGAGGGAAAGTCTATCCGCTTACTCTCGTTTGGGAACATAATCGGGAATTAATCTCCATGTCTTGAGAGGGAAAGTCTATCCGCTTACTCTCGTTTGGGAAACATAATGGAGGCGTGTCGAAACACCTGTGAAGGAATATCTGCTCGTTGCGACAAGCAAGGGTCTTGGAAACGATAAATAACATGCAATAGTCTGCTGCTGGCTTGGAAAATCTAGGCCGAAACGAAAGATAATTGTCAAACGGACCAAAAAGATAAAATAGCATCGGGGAAGAGGCGCACCAAAGATGGGCCAACAAATAACGAACTCACAACGAATTTTTGAAAACTCGTAAGGAGGGAACACCAGGAAGAGGCGCAGCAAGAGCTGTGTCTCTTCTAAGAGGCGCAGCGCCTGCTGCGTCTATTCCCAAAGGTGTTTTTTCTGCGTAAAAACGCGATAAACAGAGGGGTTGTGTTCATTTGTTCGAAACATAAATCCTCTCTTTCTCTCTCAAATCTTAACCATTTCCGCCAAGGTTTGATCCAAAAGCTTGCATTAATCATGACTAATCGAGGTATGTGTCTCATTCTTGCATTAATCTTCTGTATTTGTTCAATTTTGGATCGAAAAAATTAGGGTTTATGACCCAATTGATCGAAAATTTGAGGCTTTTCCCCCTAATTCATTTGCCTTGTAAATTGACATTAGAAACGGGTAATTGGTAATATAAGGAACATAACCATGTATTTGTCTCGAATTTTCGTTGAGTTTTGAGCATTTGAGTGAATTTGAGACGGTTTCACAGCTAAACCGTAAATTGCTTCGAAAATAGCCTTAGGATTGCCCATTTGCGATGAAACTTGATATTTGGGATCCTTAAATGATGGGTAAACTTCCTACCATCTCGGAATTTTGGTTTGTGACAGCTTTTCAGGACACTTTTCTAGGGCATAATCGCCGTTATAACGAAATGCTGCCGAAATTTCGACTTGCACCCAGAACTAGGCTTCAAATTAGGCTTGACTTGCCGAAATAATCGGGTTTGTAAGAATACGGCCAAAGATGGCGAGAAAGAGCGATTTCAGGGCTTCCGGAGGCCCGAAAATCCCTTAACCAAAGCTTGTCGTCACGTGACGCGGCCTAAATTTGCTTTAATGTTGCAGGTGATGAGGCTTCTACTTCTGGGAGAGCTTCTATGGTGATAGACACTGCTGTTATCGAGGAGGCTTTGGAGCAGGCCTTCACCGCTGCGGTGATGGCTGCTGGAGACGAGATCCATGAGGAGGAAGCTGTTGAGGAGGAGGAGGCCCCGAGACGAGCCAACGTTGGGCGAGGAGGTCGTCAGCTGAGGGGAGCACCCGCGTGGGCTGAGACCTGGGAGAGCAGGCACTTGCTTTGGGCTGCAGAGGGTCACCTGTCCTACAGGACGGTGAAGAGCTTGGTAAATAAGAATTCACTACTCATCACCCATCTTCCTTCATTCACTTGTCCATATTTCTTTCATTCAAAACTAAAGATGGCTTTTCTTCGAATCATAATAGGAGGCCGGGAACATCAGGTCGTTCTCGGGCTACACGACAGCGATGGAGTGCTACGAGCGGCTGTCGGCGGAGGAGCGTGCCATGATCGAGCGCGGAGCGTTCGGTGCTTTGGTGCAGGCCTGGAGGGATATCGCGAAGAGGAAGCTGCGGGCTAACCTTAGCCTGGTCCGTGCTTTCTTGGACCGATTCTGGGATACGACTTCCACTTTTCACATGCCTTTTGGTGAGGTGGGAGTCACTCTGGAGGACTACGGCATGATTTCTAGTCTGCCGTGTGGGTCTGAGGCTGTGGAGTGGCCGGAGACTGCCATGAGGGTGGACTCGGCCGAGACTAGGAGGTTGATCAGCTGGAACTTGTCGCCGAGGGCTGTCACAGTGCCGGGTTTGGTGCCCAGCTCTTACGTTCGAGACTACTTTGCGGGAAAGATCCCGGCGCTGGTGACGATTGATGGGAGGGAGACGGCTCCTCCTCCTTGTACAGCTGAGCAGAGGGTTCGTTTGTGGCTCTGGTGGTTTCACTCTTCGATTTACCTCGGAGACAAGGGAGAGAGGCTGTCGACGAAGCTTCTTCCCTTCCTTTCTGACCTGAGCTCCCTAGGGCATTGGGACTGGGTCACTGCTAGTTTTGCGGTCCTCATCCGCTTCATGAGGGCCATGGTTCGTCCGGAGTTGATGGAGAAGGGAACTTCTCCTGGCGCTGTCAGACCTGGACTGCTGCTGGAGGTATGAACCTTCATTTAGACCAAAATCAATTCCTTTCTTTGCCAAATCACGAAAGATCGTTACTGACTATCTTGCTTTACAGGCGTGGGTGTACTCTTACTTTCCGGGCCTCGCGCCCAAGAGGACGGAGCCGCTGGAGAAGGCCTATCCCGTGGTGAGGGATTGGGTGATGTGCAGGACGAAGAGCAAGCGTTCTTCTCACGGTGTCTACCGGCGGGACGTGAACGCTCTTCAGCTAGACAGCGTAAGCATCTCACTTATATTCATTTGCTTCTATATTGCTTTTAAATTGATCATAAGAATGATCCTTTGTTTGTCTTGTCCCAGTGGGTGTCCAGGCCTTGGGCGGAGTACGCTGACGCGCCTCCTTTTGTGGCTGAGGTCCTTCGACCTAGGAGCTCGAGCCGGCTGCTGTTGAGGACGTCGATGGGTCCTGTGTGGTACTTGGGCGAGCGCTTGGCTCGTCAGTGCTCGCGGGATGCGTTGACGGTTCTCATCGATCCTCCTAGGACGATGTTCAGGGAGCCTTCTGAGGCTGAGAGGGAGGCGGACTTGGCTGGCGCTAGTGGTGACGCCCTCCTTCTTCCTGGCGAGGACTACTCGGCGTTCCTCTACGGGAGGTTGGCGTACTGGCCGGTAGTGGTGAGCATCTTTACTCTTCTTTATTTAATTTTTGCGAACTTTAAGATGAAAGATCATCGATTAATGAGAAATATTTGACTTTGCAGGAGGTTGAGGCGGCGGGCATCGAGCCCTCAGAGTACCCCGAGACCCTCGAGTACACTGACGCGACCGGGAGGATGACGATCTCCGAGCTACGTGACTTTGACGTGGCTGTGACGGATGTTGGTCTGGACGATTGGCTGCATCTGATTCGGAGGGTGAGCCTCTAATTTGCATAATTTTTGTGTAGGAACACATTTGATTGAGTTTGTTCAATTATTGAGAACTTCTTTTTGAAAATGCAGGTTGCGCCGTCTCGGTTCGTGGCGTTATGGAGGGTGGCAAACCGACTGCGAGCTACTACCGTCGAGGCACTTATCGGCGGTCGAGGCCGTCAGGTATGAACCTTGTGCCGATTTCATTTTTGAATTTTGATTTTCCACTTTCTTGTAATTGCTTGAAATGATTGACAAGAGCCAATTTTGTTGTTTACAGGGGGACCGCGAGTTGGAGCGAGAGTTGGCTCAGTCTCGGGAGGAGACAGCTCGCTTATTGAGGGAGCTCGAGGTTCGAGACGCCGAGATTGCTACTCTTGCGGCAAGAGTTGCGGAGCTGGAGGGCGACCAGCAGTAGTTTAGCTTTTGTTTGTTTGTTGGCCGTATTTTGCACATTTGTACATTTTGGACCTTGATTCCGAACATTTTGGGCTTTGTTTGGGGCTCGAGCCCCCAGTTTGTTGCATATTTCCCCTTTTTGAGTTGTATATAAGATGGCCTGAGTGCCTTTGCTGCTGGGTTGCGTTGCTTGTACCTGCAGGTTAGCTTTGAACAGGTTTGGTAGATGACGGTTTACGCCGTCATGCCGCCGAAATTTACATAGAAATCACGCAAAACATACATTTGGATATACATATGTCCTTAACTAGCGCGAAACGAATGACTCAAAAGAATGCAAAAATTGCAAAAATTTTGCCGGAAATGACCGGACGGTAGGGAGGGTTACCCCCTAAAAAACGAAAAAAAAGAAACCTATAAGTTAGAAATGAAATGATTAAAAAAGGAGTAAAAGAAATAAAAATGAAATAAATATATATATTAAAATGAAAGATAATTCCTAAAATTAATTATATAAAAATGAAAATTATTTCCTAAAATGAAAATGATTTAAAAAATAAAAATTATTTTCTAAAATGAAAATGTGCAAGTGTGGTAAAATGGCGAAAATGTCGATGTCGTCTCGAAATGCGCACCCACGGACTTTAGGAAACATGAAATATGGTAATTTCCACGTATTTACCAAAATAATAACCCGTAGGAATAGGAAATTATTCGTCGAGGAATTAGGAAAGTTCCAACGCGGAAAATCACAGAAATCAAGCTGGGGAAGAGGCGCAGCATGAGCTGCGTCCCTTTGAAGAGGCGCAGCCCAGTCTGCGCTGTTCCCAGTGATTCTGTTCGCAGCGATTTTGGAAACAGAAATTAGTATAAATAGAGACGTCGATAGAGCTTTTATTCACACAATTCTTCCGTCTCTTCTTCGTCTTATTACATAAAATTCTCAAAATAAACTCTTCATCATGAATACTTTGGAGATTCGCTTGAAGGAATGGACCAACGAATTTTCAAACATGGAGAAATATGACATAGGCGCCTATAATCTTGGATCATTGTTGAGTTTAAAGCTTATCAAGGTTGTCAAACCATTCTTGGATGCTTGTCTGGATTATTGGGACCCGAATTACCATGTTTTTGCGTTCCCTGGAGGCGATATTTGCCCATTTCCTGAAGAAATTGCCGCTATTGGTGGGTGGGACCCCGAACACTTGCCCGCCATTCCTTCTACTTCGCAAGGGTACAAGAGCAAATTTAGAGACTTGCTTGGGTTGACTAGGCTTGAGGTAGACCGTCTAGTGACCTCGAAGGGAGTGCGAATGTTGGACCT
The DNA here is from genome assembly GCF_048544455.1 of Silene latifolia. Classification (NCBI taxonomy): domain Eukaryota; kingdom Viridiplantae; phylum Streptophyta; class Magnoliopsida; order Caryophyllales; family Caryophyllaceae; genus Silene; species Silene latifolia. Next base: position 58,881,823 of record NC_133536.1, read on the forward strand.
TATAGACCGATTTATTAACAGGGCCGACCCCACCGTTTCTTATGTTGCCAGGCGAAGGGCATTTGGGTTTTGCTTGTTGCATGTGTATGTCTTCCAAGGGCATGTTGATGAAGACTTGAGAGGTGATCCCCGTCTTCTGGGCCTTGTTGAGCAAATGGAGCTGCGCAGGAGCCCAGCTTGTTTATGTCTAGGAGAGATCCTTTTGGGCTTGGATAATAGGAAAGCCAACCGCGACCTACCGTATTTGGGAAGTCCCGTCATTCTGCAGGTAAAAGGACTTTTCTCTCTTTTTTTTTTTCTTTTCGTTTTTTTATTTTTCGTTTATTTTTTGTTTTTTTTTCGTTTTTTTTTGTTTTAATACCCGCTTTTGGTAGGTTTGGCTTATGGAACGACTTCGATTGATCGAGCCCCCAGTTCATGTTCCTTCCTATCATGCTCGTTCAATTGCGATGAGGACCAGGCTTTACATGGTGGATTTCACCCGAGTCTGCAATTATTGGGAGAACAAACTGAAGAGTGATGATGGCCCCTTGATTAGGTGGATTGTACTGTGGTGGCACCTCAAATCTGTCACTGGAGTGTCTTCTTTGGATCCTACTCGGTCCGTGCGCATTCCTGGCTTAGAATTTATGGTGTGCATCTTCCCGGAAAGGTTGATGAGACAGGTGGGACTAAAACAGACAATCCCGAAGCTTGATACCATCCCGCAGACTGCTGTAGCGCTTACTACGGAGAGCCGAAGAGAGTGGGCCTTTAAATGGGCTCAAAGAAATGTATGGTTCCTGAACCCTTCTGTTAATGCCTTGTGGGTGTCGGATTCTTATCTGCGATGGAGGAAAGCTACTACTCCGGAAGAGTGCGAGAGATTAAGGAAGCACGAGCCCGTTGACTACAAGGTGCACGAGGTGGAGAAAGAGAAAGAGAAGCATCTGACCGAGGGAGAGGAGGAAGCCGGGTTTCGAGTTGTTCATCCTTCAAAGAAACCGAAGACTACTCTTGTCGTGGAGATGGTGATTGGCAAGAATGGGAAGTCTAGGCCTCGAGAAAGACCGTTGGTGATTAGGTCCGAAGTGGCGCAAGAGCGTCCGGCTCGAGGTCGCGACAGGAAGTATGACAAAAATGACAAGGGCAAAGGGAAGATGGAGGAATAGCCCAAGTCTTTATTTATTATTTATTATTATTATTATTGTTGTAATAAGAAGGTGGGGTTTTTAGAATCCTAGCCTATTTTATTTTTATTATGTAGCGTACTATTACTATTAGAAATTGAATGAAATAAAAAAGGTTAAATAGTTATGAAACCGTTGTGATTTTCTACTTATTATTCTTGTCGAATTCCAAATGCAATGCAAATGTCCTTCTATTCACATTTTAAAATAAATGGGTTTTATCCTGTGAAGGATTGCCTACGTATTCATTTAGAAAATGAAATCAAACCCTTGCCCGTAGTTCTAGTAAATGTAAAAGAATAATTGTTCTAAGCAAGAGCTTGTAATGAACTTAGAAAATAAGCATGAGCTTTTGCTTACTCTGAAGTTGCAATTTAGTTTATTTGATGATATGAGGATGACAAATTGTCAAAATGCAAGAACAAAGTGACATTAGCTTATTTCAGCTTGGCCAGGGGCCGTTTATTTAGTGCCACAAGAGCGACACGTGAGGTTATGCGAGGCGCGTTTTTGTTCCTATTCTAGGCATAGTATCGTTTTAGTTGGTCAAGGTTCATTGGGTTGGAAAACTCATTCCCGTCTAGGTCTATGATTCTAACCGCACCCTCTGGAAGTATGGACTTGACTAGAAATGGTCCGGCCCAATTAGGTTTGAATTTTCCTCGTGGGTCGACAGGTAAAAGAGCTCTAACCGATTTGAGTACTAAGTCTCCTTCCTTGATGTTTCTTGGCTTAACCCTTTTGTTGAAAGCTCGTTTGATACGTGCTTAATATGTTTGGACATTATGCAGGGCGCGTAGCCTACGTTCATCCAGGAGGATGAGTTCTTCATATCTATCCCTCTTCCAATCGGCTTCCGGGATTTGACTTTCGAGTAAAATACGCAAGGATGGTATCTCTAGCTCGACTGGTTGTACAGCTTCCATGCCGTAGGTCAAATAGAAAGGAGTAGCCCCAGTGGGCGTCCTAAAAGATGTACGATATCCCCACAAAGCAAAAGGTATCTTGCTTGGCCAATCTCGATAGTTGTCAATCATTTTCTTGAGAATCGTGACAACGTTCTTGTTTGCTGCCTCTACCGCGCCATTAGTTTGTGGTCTATAGGGCGAAGAGTGGTGGTGCCTAATTTTATACTTGGCTAGCAATTGCTCAGTCTCAGCTTGGAAATGTGATCCATTATCGCTGATGATCTCATGTGGGCAACCGTATCGACAGATGATGTTGTTTTGTATGAACTTTGCCACTTTTTTAGCCGTGAGACTAGTGTAGGAAGCTGCTTCTACCCATTTGGTGAAATAGTCGATTGCCACTAGGATGAAACAGTGACCTCTTGTTCCGGCGGGGGTTATCTTCCCGATTATGTCAATTCCCCAGGCAGAAAATGGCCAAGGAGATGTCATCGTATAGAGCAATGAAGGAGGGACATGTTGTACATTCCCGAAGATTTGGCAATTGTGGCAATGTCTTACGTATTTGTTGCAATCGGATTCCATTGTGGTCCAATAATATCCCATACGTGTGATTTTCTTTGCCATCATGGGTCCACTCATGTGAGGACCGCATTCTCCATCGTGGACTTCTTCAATCACCTTTCGTGCCTGTGAATGATCAAGGCAACGTAGGATTGCACCAAGAGGTGTTCTTTTGTATAACTCTCCTTGCATGAGAACATATTGGGAAGCTAGTAGGCGTATAGCGCGTTGTCCCCTCTTGTCCATATCCGGTGGATAGGTACCATTGAGCTTGAAATTCAGGATTGCTTGGAACCAGGGTTCCTGTGCGATTTCCTCTTCGTCGGTGATTTGGTGGACATAAGCTGGCTCTGACCGTCGTTCGATGCACAAAGGCATTGCCACCATGTCATCTGGCATATTGATCAAAGATGCGAGTTTTGCAAGAGCATCTGCAAATTGATTTTCTTCCCGAGGTAGGTGTAGATATGTCACGTGATCAAAGAATTGGGCAACTTGGTCTATTCTAGCTTGGTATGGTGCTAAACTTTCGCTTCGAATTTTCCAAGATCCTGTAACTTGATTGATGATCAGTGATGAATCCCCATGTACTCGGAGGTTTTTAATGCCTAAGCTCACTGCCGCTTGTAGTCCAATTAGACAAGCTTCGTATTCTGCAGCGTTATTTGTCACCTCGAAGTCGAGTTTGACAGAGATTGGTGTATGCTCGCCTTCAGGAGAAATGAGCAACACTCCTATTCCAAATCCTCTTAAGTTTGATGCTCCATCAAAGTAAAGGTCCCAGGAGTCTACATCAGTTTGGAGTATACCCTCGTCTGGAAATGACCAAGTGTCTATTGTTTGCGCATCGTTGATGGGATTTTCTGCGAAGAATTCGGCAACGGCACGACCTTTTATTACTTTCAGAGGCACGTATTTGAGATCGAATTCTGAGAGCATCAAGGTCCATCTTGCTAGGCGTCCGTTGAGGACGGGTTTCTCGAAGAGGTATTTGACTGGATCCATTTTGGAGTATATTTTGACGGAGTAGCTAAGCATGTAATGGCGTAGCTTCTTCGTTGCCCACACAAGAGCGAGGCATGTCTTTTCGAGTTGTGAGTATTTGCACTCGTACTCCAAGAACTTCTTACTAAGGTAGTAGATAGCCCTTTCTTCACTTCCTACGGTTTGAGCTAGCATGGCACCCATGGTCGTTTTTGATTCTTGTGAGATATAAACCAAGAGGTTGATCTCGTTGAGGTGGCATGAGCACTGGTGGTTTAGCCAATATCTCTTTGATTCGGTCAAATGCCTTTTGACAGTCATCGTCCCACATGGTGTGGTCCGTCTTCTTGAGCTTCTTGAAGATAGGCTCACAAATCATGGTGAGTTTCGATATGAATCGACTTATGTATTGCACTTTTCCCAGGAATCCTCTGACTTCTTTTTCTGTTTGAGGTTGTGGCATTTCGATCAGAGCCTTGATCTTGGGAGGGTCTATTTCTATACCTTGTTGGCTAACGACGTATCCCAGAAGTTTTCCAGATGTTACTCCGAAAGTGCATTTCTGAGGATTGAGCCTCATATTGTACTTTCGTAGCCTTGCGAAGAATTTGCGAAGGTTCGCAATATGCCCCTCTCTATCCTTGGACTTGACAATCATGTCGTCTACGTATACCTCAACTTCTTTGTTCATCATGTCATGTAAGAGTGTAGTTGCGGTGCGTTGATATGTAGCTCCAGCATTGATCAATCCAAACGGCATGACCGTATAACAATAGGTTCCCCATTGAGTGACAAAGGCGGTCTTATGCATATCTTCTATGGCCATCTTGATTTGGTTATAACCCGCGTACCCATCCATGAAGGATAGTAATGCGTGGTCTGCAGGATTGTCCACCAATATGTCGATGTGTGGTAGAGGGAAGTCGTCTTTAGGACTTGCTTTGTTTAAGTCCCTAAAGTCAACACAAACACGGATTCTCCCATCCTTTTTGGGTACAGGTACTATGTTGGCTACCCAGTCAGAATACTCGGAAACTTTGATGAACCCGGCTTTGAATTGCTTATCGACTTCTTCCTTAATCTTGAGAGCCCATTCTGTTCTCATGCGATTTAAGCTTACATTTCTGAGGTTTGAAACCTGGCTTAATCGGGATTCTATGTTCGGCGATATCCCTGTCGATCCCTGGCATGTCTTTGTAGGACCAAGCGAAAACGTCTTTGAACTCGTTTAGGAGGTCTATGAAATCGGCCCTTTCGGTAGAGCTCAAGGTAGTCCCTATCCTAAGTTCTTGGGGTTCTAGTTCGGTTCCTACATTGATGGGTTCGGTGTCCTCTATTACTGGTCCCCCTTCCCCTTCCTGTAGTATTTCTTTGGCTATGTAGGAAGGTATTTCGATTGAGTCTGGGTCTTGGTCATCCTCGGTATCATCGTAAATGCAATTGCACTCAAGATAACACAAAGAGTAAGCGAACCCGATTTATTCATATTAAAGTTTGAGTAAAGTTAAAACAAAGAAGCCATCATCGATCCATGGTCGGTGGCGGCAAAGGGACGATGGTTGGGACATTTCCGAACTACCGTGACTACTCGAGGCTAAGCTAGGAGAAACAGAGGGAATGGGGATGACGACGGGAGGAGACTCCCTAATGACTTCTCTAGACTCCGACTCCGACTCCGACTCGAACTCATCGTCTTCTGGTTCTCCTTTGAACATCTCTCCTTCTCCAGTGGTAAGCTTGAAGAGTCTTCCTTGATTGTTGGTCCACTTGATTGATTTTCTCCATCCTTTCTGCTGACTTGCGTTAGTTTCTATGATTAACGCGGTGGGGTTAAAGCGATCGTCTTGAAGTATCATGGTAATGATCTCATCCTGCGCGGCCCTAACAAATCGATCTTCTCCGAACAATAGACTAACAGCTTATTCGTCTAAGAAAGGTGCTTGACGAGTTTTGCCGGTAGGAACCGTTTCTGGAGGGATGAAGTAGCAATCGTGAAAGATCTCGATTCCGGCTAGCTTCCTCTCGAGATAATGCCAAGGCTCGGGAAAGCCGTGAAAGAGTTCTAGACTTCCTTCCTTAACAGAGTACCCATTTAGGGTAGGGAGATAGGGTCGCATTTGGACTCCTACATGCTTACGGTTTTGGACTTGCGCGAGCATTTCGAGGACCTCTTCTTTAGTGGGTTTGTACCCTAGTCCAAGTGGTATCCTCTTTAAGTTGCCTTCCTTGTATGGTGCGAAGGTGTTTCTTCGGGTAGGGTTCAAAGGCATTCCAGGGAAGTATCCCTGGGATTTGAGTATGTGGTTGACCACCAAGTTGGAGTAGGGATCATAGTATAAGGGTGCCAATTCGCTTTCTATGACACTTATGCTTTGGAAGCCCCCAAGTTCGTATACGGGATCTGTAAGGGCTTGATTGTTTGATTTCTTTTCGATTATTGCCTTGATGGGTGACGAAGTGATTGTCACCACTTTGCCATTTAGTGGGATCTTGATCTTTTGATGAAGGGTGGATGTCACCGCTTTGGAAGCGTGAATCCAAGGCCTTCCTAGAAGTATGTTGAAGGAAGCCTCAATGTCCACTATTTGGAAGTTAACCTTTCGCTCAATTGGCCCTGTGGCTATGGTTAGGTTAACAAGTCCTACCACCTTTCGTCGTGTGCCATCATATGCACGCACACCTTGATTGGTAGGGGTCCAATCCGACTCTTTCATGCCTAATTTGTATGCCGTTTTGAGGGGTATGACGTTGACCGCGGAGCCATCATCTACCAAGGTCATTGGCACGTTATTCTTTAGACAAATGACAGTGATGTAAAGAGCTAAGTTGTGACTAGCGCCAAAAGGTGGCAAATCTTCGTCTGAGAAAGTAATAGGATTACTTAGCTTCGGTGATTCTTGGAAGACCAAGTTTACTACATCTTCTGGTGTCGAGTTATGTGCTACATTTAGTTTGGCCAAAGCTTGCAGTAGAGCTTGGCGATGTGGGAATGAGCTTGCTACTAATTGCCAGACTGAAAGATCAGCCTTTGTCTTCTGTAATTGCTTGAGCAAATGGTCAGTGGAGTCATCTTCGTTATCATTTGGTGTGACAACGTTGGTTGGACTATTTTGAGTAGTGCTTTGATATGGACGACCCGAACGAGTTAGGTGGCCCACATCTTGGTCTTCACCATTTTGGACTATTTCTTTGACTAGGGAGTTTTCAATGAGATACTCATCCTCATCATCATCGGCCAAACTCCATTGATTGTAGCTAGTTCCCTCATTCTCATGATTTCATCTTCTAGTCGTATGATTTGGTCGACTAGTTTATCAACTACGGCGACTACTTCTTGCATAGTAGCATTTTGAGAGAAGGTTAGTGGTTCGTGCTCCTTGGGTGTTGCGTTGGGATCATGTAAAGTTGTCACCACATTTTCTAATTCCCAAACTTATCTATCCACACTCCTTGCCCATGTGATGAAGTCGGAAATGGTAGGGGAGATAGTAGAGTAGAACCCCTCACTCTCGATTGCATGGATTTCATTTTCGACTGGAGAAATTAGGTGTGAACCATCTAAGGTTGATTCGTCGCTTGTAATCACTAGAACTCCAAGAGGATTCTGAGTGTTGTTGGGTTTGCCTTCCGGCGGTATTGGTAACCGACCATCTTCAATCATGTCTTGAAGCACATTTTTTAACTTGTAGCATTTTTCTGTGTCGTTCCCTTTACCCCTATGGTATTCACAGTACGAGTTCTCGTCCCAAAATTTGGATTTCCTTTCGGGTTCGGGAGTAGGTCCAATGGGTTGAAGTTTGCCCTGTTTCATTAACCTCTTAAGAACGTTGGAGTAAGTATCCCCAAGATTTGTGAATTTCCTTGGTGGAGTACTTTTCTTGGATGGCTCGAGAAGGTTAACTTCATCGGTCTTGCTAGTGAAGCCGTATGAACGACTTGTTGAGCCTTGATATCCTCGACCTACCGTTTTGGACAAAAGTCCTTTACGGATGTCATCTTCAATCCTTGTCCCTAGTACGGTTAAGTCTTTGAAAGTCTTGATGTTTTGGTATCTCAAATGGTTGGCATAAATGGGTTTGAGATTATCTACAAACTTCTCCACAAGGGTAGCTTCATCCGGGCGTTCAACTAGTTGGGTACTAGTCTTCCTCCACCTACTTAGGAAGTCGGTGAATCCTTCTTTGTCATTTTGGGTAAGAACCTCTAGAGTGCGCATGTTAACTTGGATCTCGGCATTATCCGCATATTGTTTAGAAAACTCAATTGCGGCATCTTCCCAAGTAGCGACCTTCTTGTGTTCTAAAGAGTAGAACCATTGCTTCGGGATGGTGTCAAGAGATGAAGGAAAGATCCTTAAGAACATCTCGGGTTTGATGCAGTTGATAGACATGTAATCCTTGAAGGCACGGATGTGGTTCAAAGGGTTTTCGTGCCCCTTGAATTTAGGGATATCCCTCATATTGAAGTTGGTTGGCAATTTGGAATTGACGGCCTCATACTTGCGGTTATTCTCCCTATAAATGTCATCCCCCTTAAGGTACATCAATTGCTCCTCTAAGTATTGGAGTCTTTTCTCGGCTACAGTTAGTCCCATGGGAGGATTTTCGTCCCTGGAATCATCCGCGGAGTCACCTATTACTTCACTTTCATGAGGAGGCAACCTCCCCTCTACGGCATAGATCCGGCCCTCGATGGTCTCAAGGCGATCATGGACTTGGTCTTGGGTAACTTGGATTTGGGCTAGCGCGGCTAGGATTCGATCATTACCATCTTGAAGTTGGTGGAGGTTTGTTTCGCTGGATCCAGGCATCTTGAAAACTGGATAAGAGATCAACGACGAATCAAAACCCGATCGACCATTCTAACACACTTGCTAAAAGAAGAAATGTTTTGACTCGTGAAGTGGGTGTGTGCCACTTGTGTTGAGTGAGCTTTGAAGAAAAGACAAGGATTTGAAAATGTGTATCCTAGTCAACTATAGTGTAGTTGTAGGAGTGGACTCGAAGTGAGGTTTTGAAATGGGCTTGTGGCCCGAATTTTGACTCGACAAACGGACAGAGTTTTGACTGGGTTTTGCGCTAATCAATGGCCTATTTCGAAATATTTATTTAAAAAGGGTTTTGATTTTTGCAAAATCGTCATGGTTTCGTTTAGAAATGGTGATCACGTAAGGTACAAACATTCATACAAGCATTATAACGGGATGTTGAGTGCATTTAAAAGGGTTTTGGTTTAAATGGTGGGTTGCCATACCGAACCATCAAACCCGAAGTCTGTGGAGAGGCTCGTACCAAACAAGAGTAAGGCCGATTCCTAGTCCATTTCCTCAAGTAGTGAAGGCCCTTGATACAAACAAGAGTAAGCATCATGGTATGGATGACGTCAATCGCTATCCATCCTTAGGCCCAAATAAGAATTAGGACCGTTTAGACGGGACGATTGGTCGAATGGGTTGGGTTAGGCCTAGGAAGGCCGAATAAAACGGTCTAGGAAGACCGAGTTATGAAAACCGACAATTGTCTTGTACAAACTATTCCCTAACCTTGTTCAAGTTTCACCCTTGGCTACACGTAAGTGTATTATCCCCCCAGTGAGTCGCCAAAGCGTGGACGACGGGGGCCACGGGGCGCTTGGGAGGAGAGAACAAGCGTTTGCATTTTTGTTGGAGTCGCCACCAATTTTTATGGGAAATTGGAACCGTTTGAATACCTCGTGCCATGTCAAGACACAAAGTAGAGACATGAACACCAAGCAATCGTTACCCTTAGCATTCTATGTCTAGAATGACTCTCGTGGATGCCAATGAACACGGATGCTCACAGAGATCTGGAGTAAGGGGTGAGGGTACGTATTAGGAAGCTCTTTTGATCGAACACCTAATCCCGCCCGCCTCGATAGCGGCCTCTACTAATGATTAGGGAAGTTATTCGTACTTGATATATCGTCGATTATATGCATGCAATGCAACATCCAAGTTTTAATCCTAGCATATGAGAATTAGGCTAAGTCGGTGAACAATTAATTTAGCATGCAATTAATGTCGAAGTAGGATTTAAGGCTCAATTACATGTGAAGGCATACAAATGATACAAGAAATAATAAATAAAATTACAATAACGAAAATTACAATAATTACATTGGGATAGGCGATTTATGTCGAAAATACCTTTAAAACGGATAATTTGAGAAAACGAATAAAGGAATGAATTAACGAACAGGAATTAAGGTAATAATACGGATAATAGTTAATTATACGTATGATAATTAAACTAGGTCAAGCAACAACGGAGTTCAGAGACAGAATTCAACCTGGAACAGGCGCAGCTGGACTGCGCCCTTTGGAAGAGGCGCAGCAGTTGCTGCGTCTGTTCCAAGGGTGAGTTCTGGCTGTGAAGCCGGAACTGCAAATCGTTAATATTAATTGGTGAATTTAAGGATTGATTATGATATTTACTCGGATGGAAGTGATTATCAAGTTGTTTTCATATGAATGATGGTCATAAAACAATAAAACATGGATGAGACGGAATATTACTAATTATTTACATGAATGAACGATTAATTAGTGACATGGGTGAATGAAATAAACTAAACATGATGAATTGATGACAAGCTACTGACGAATATGTGAATAAACAGATGAAAATATATCAAAGGTCGAATTCCAGAAACTCAATATGAACAAATCGAATTTCTATAACCCGGATTGATTTTAATGACGAAAACCCGCAAATATTGATTACTTGGGATTTAAGTCGAATTTATGATAAATTATGCGCTAATGAATGATAAACAATATACATGCGAAATTATTGTGCTATGATAACAAAGAATTAAAGAACAAACGAAACAAAACAAATACTTGACGAATTACAGAGGACGAAGGAAGAAGAAAGGAAGCAGGAACTGCGGCAGCCTCACGAAGAGGCGCAGCAGGAACTGCGCTCCTTTGAAGAGGCGCGCAGCGATTCTTTGCGTCCTTTCTCGACGGTTTGTCTTCTGGAAATCCGTAAAAAGAGGTTTTAAAGCACGGTTTTAGAAATCGGTTTTAATAAATATTTTCGACATAAACCTTATAATAACGATACAAAAAGTAAATAACAATAATAAAAGAGAGATTTACACCCTCAGACTTACATGTTTGACGAAACGAGAAGGACTAAGTTATCGATTAGCGATGCTCGACTCGAATGTAAAGAAAGTGCCCTCGTAAGAAGAAAACGAATAAAGTTGATTCAGTTGATTGATTGTGTAGTTGGTCAAATTGGTCGGTCATGCAAACGAGGCAGGTACTCAGAAGGATCCGAGCTTACGTGGTCGAATGTTCAAGCACGTAGACGCCAAAAAGTAAGAACAAAGGTCTAGAATACAAATGGAGAAGAGAAGGGCGGACACTCGCGTCAGAAATATGAGGAGCGAAGGCTCCTATTTATACTAATCACGTGAAGGAATTAGGGTTTCGGAGAGTCTTTGGAAGTGAATCTCGGAAAGATATGAAAAAGATACGAAAATTACGCAGAAAAGGACCTGGGAAGAGGCGCAGCAACCACTGCGTCTCTTGGAAGAGGCACAGCACCTGCTGCGTCTGTTCCCAAGAGGTTTCCTCCCGCGGAAGAAAGATTTCCGTGTTTAAATTATGGAATAAAGGGATAATTCGGTTTTCCTTAATATCTTGCGTGAATATTACGGGAAATTGTTTACCAAAGGATAAAGATTATGAAATATTTATAAAATATGGAATAGAAATATCCGGAACATTCCAGAACATTCTGACTCGGGATTTAACGGTTATCAGAAAATGAAGACGGTTTTAGGCCCGGACTCCAAATGTACTCTAATTACTGTCAAAACGACCGTATCGGCACGTAGATGACAAGAGGTAGACATTAATATTTGAGCGATCACTTGACGATAAACTTACGAACTGTCACAAATCGTTCCGCGTACCAAACATGCGGCCCAATCATCACCGGGTGGTTTGCGAGAGGTGCAGAAATGAGGTATCTACACATTTGTTTTATTGTGATTTGTATTGTGTAATTAGTACTGACCTCGTTGTTTGTTTTGTAAAACTGTGGTGATCCATTCGGGGATGGTGAGCAGTTGTTGAGCAGGTTTGATATGAAGCATTTGGGCTAGCTGGGATGAGTCATCACTTGGCAATTAGAAGAGTCTTCCGCTGTGTCAGACGATGTCCTTAGTTGTTCAGTTTTTGCTAGTAGACAGTTTTGGTTTTGGATTGTATTTCATTTAACAGTTTTGAGTTGGAACATGTAATCACTTAAACAGTATTTTACCTTTTTAAAGTACGTTTCTTCATTGTCTTATGATTATCATTGCCTCGGGTAACCGAGATGGTGACGTTCCTATACCCGAGTGGTCCTGGTAAGGTACTTGGAGTATGGGGGTGTCACAAAGTGGTATCAGAGCGACGATCCTGAAACCTGTAACCAATGAATCTAATGAATATAGGGAGTCAAATTAAAATGAACCCAGGGTAGAAGTTGTAGGAGCTAATGCAAAGACTTGGGAGACGTCTTAAAGTCGCGAACTCGCCCTACGATTTTGAACCGGTCACATGGGGTACGTGTCGGGATCGTATGTGTTATCTTCTGGTTTGTGTATCTATATAGTAACATGTGGTGTGAATCGGTGGATGTATGAATGTGGAGATGGGAGGTGTGGAATAAAAAGATGATGAGTATTGACTTGTATGTTGGATGAATGAAGCATGTGTTTGTTTTATAGTGTGGCATATTAGTGATTTGGAAGTAAAGTTGTTTGCTTGAGTATACAAAGAGTTGCTTATATATATATATATATATATATATATATATATATATATATATATATATATATATATATATATATATATATATATATATATATATATATATATATATATATATATATATATATATGAATGGTGTTGTTTCATGTTGGTATATAAAGCTTGTATTGTGAAGAGTCTATTACACCCGAAATACTCGATGGGGGGGGGGGGGGTGAATTGAGTATTTAAAAACTTATGCCCACTTTTTAATTTATATCAATGATTAATTACTTAAGTTTATTGATTAAACTTTAACTAATTAACTAAGTAATTATGAACGTAATGAAATGAATGAAATGAAAACTGCAAGGACACACGATATTTGAAGTGGTTCAGCTTCACACGTCGAAGCCTACGTCCACTATTCTCGATTAATAATTTTAGTACCTTTCTCCGGATTACAAAATTATCAACCCAACTCGTATAGCTAACTCTAGCTATAACTCAATTTGAATATCACTAGATCGATATTCGGTTTTGACTATCTTAAGTTACTAAGAAAGCACTTGATTGTTCTTCTAAGTGTTCACACAATTGAACGAGTAAGAAACAATATGAAGTACTATTATCTTATGACGTAACCTTAAGAAAAATAAGCAAATTAAAGAGCACGACTTTCTTAAGATTTTCCAAATGCAAAACAATGAAAATAGCCAATTGAAAATTAAACTCAAATTTGTTTGCAAGGGATTTTTATATTTCGAAAAGCTTAACTTGAATAAAGAATGATCATATGTATTTATAGTAGAGGAGAGAACTAGGGTTTGCACGAAACCCTAGGATGCCGTGAGATAGACGGTTTATCTCGCAAGAGATAAATCTCTATCTCTTTCCTAATTCAATCCAAGATATATTAGTTTAGGTAAATAAGATAAAAGTGAATCTTATTTTTCCATAACTATATCCTTAAGATTTTCAGATAAGTAAACAAAATAAATCATGTATATATTTAAGATAAGAAAATATCTTATAAAAATATAAGCTAGATTTAATTAGATAGGTTACTTGTACTAGAGGACTTGTAAAACCTAAAGGCTCAAAGTCAGCGGCCGAAACCCTAGGCCCGTGTCCATCTAGACGAAAATCTCTCTTCTTGGATTAGGGTTAGGTTAAAATAAACTAGCAAACCCTAGGTAGCATGACGACCCATAAGTCGTTTTACTAACCAATAGAGATATGCAAGTTATCCATTATAACAACCCATATATCAACTCCACTATAAATACATATGATTTCGAAATATGTTTAAGAATTTTATCCTTTGAAAAATGACTTTAAAACTATTAAAATCGTGCTATTAAAATGCTACTCAAAGTTATAGTAGAAACAGCTATAACTTAAAGTTTGGTAAACAAAGTTATAGGTGAAATAGCTATAACTTTGGCTTCCCAATATTTTTCCTTAAGATACCGTTATTAGATGAAGACCTATACTAGCTAATCTTCCTGGAGATCTTCAGTGATAGGATCTTCTCTTTATCTTGACCAAAAGCTCTTCATCTTGAGCTTATTAAAGACTTGATCTAGCCTTTTGCTTGAGTGATCATCATACTTGAAACTTGTTACAGTTACTATGATGCTTTAAGAATCTTCAATGTTATAGCTCAAGCTGCTATAACATTACTTGAACAATGCTTCACAAATCTTCAATGTTATAGCTAAGGATGCTATAACATTACTTGCTAAACTTGTAACCTATGTTAATCTAACAAAGACTAAACAAACAATTACAAGCAAGAGTATATATAATACGAAGCACACACTTGTCATTATCAAAACTTAAACATATATCTATATGGTCAAACAAATTCCCCCTTTTTGATGATGACAAGTCTCTTATGATTTGTGACTAAGTGAACGTTCTGTTGGAGTGTCCCCGACAATAATGCGATCACAATTGTCGATCATGATGATCACATGTTTAAATCTCATTTTTAAGAATACGTAAGGGATGATTCATTTTATAGTCAACTGATCAACATTAATCGGTAACGAATGGCTTGCTAGAGTTTGACGTTACTGTCGTGGGACGGTGATGGTCAGTTGATCCCTTAAGGTCACATCTAAAGGATGATGCCCTTATCAGTAAAGTTAATTAATTGTATGTCGATACAAGTTGATTAATTCCTTAAAATTGAACAATTCATTTGTGAGAGAGAGAATATTGATATCTTATTATAATGGGATTAAATAAGATTTATTTTAGTAATTGAAATATTTTATTACTAAAATTATTTATTGTTTGTGAAACAATAGAGATGAGAATGAATGGTTATTTATAATTACAAAATGTTGTGAATTATAATTAAATGACCCATTTTATTTATGTGATCAAGTATCACTAGTCAATTTGTTGTATGTAATTTAATTAATTTATAAAATGATATTTATGTGATAAATATGCATTAAATTAATTAATAACATGTATCATACTACATGTGACATATTATGTGACAAGTGACAAATTGACAAAATAAAATGGTAGTCCATTTTATATATGAACCGAAATGAAGGTAGTAGTATTGGATTGTGGTTGATTTATTTTATGAGATAAAACACTTGTAATCATACCTAGTCTTACTAGCTAGCATACCTACACATTTAGTTAAGAACAAAAGGAAAAAAGGGAAGGACCATATATTGGTCCATATACTCCCCAAAACCGGTATGTAGATACCCGTATCCGTCGATATTGGAATTTATAGAGAACCCGACAAACACCCGATGATGATAGGACACATGTATTCTTTAGTTGTCATTGTCATTATTTGGAGCTCGTTTTACGATGTAGAATGGGCGTCGTCGATGAAGTATTTTATTAATTTAAATGATATTTAAATTAATGTTTTTTTAAGTGAGTTCATTTTATTAATTTAAATGATATTTAAATTATGGCCTTTTTTAGGTGAATTCAATTTATTTTATTTTATTTTGAATTTATTTTTCCAAGTTTATTTTATTGAAAATAAAATAAATATTTGATTTGAAAAATCATTTTATGAGTATATTTGGTTTGAAAAATCATTTATTTTAATGTGTTAATTGATTTGAAAAATCGATTTGAAAATCGAAAAGAACTCGTTTTGAACATGTGTTTTTGAGCTCGATTTTAGCTCGGTTTTTGAGCCCGTTTTCTTTACGAATTGGCACGAATCTCGAGTACACTAACCAACCTAAGCCACTACCCATCCAACCCCAGTTCGAACCCCATAACCACGGCCCAAACCATGCCCCAAATCACCCCCAACAGCCCGCGCAAAACACCAAGCAGCCCCCCTGTTTTGCAGCTCAATCCCGAGCCCAAAACCCGCTCCAAATACCACCAAAACCCGTGCCCATTAACCCTAACCCATACCCTAATGTCCTACCCATATTACCTTACCTTAATCACCAAGAAAACCCCCATACAAACCCTAGAAAACCCCCCAAAAGCTGCTGGACAGCAGCTATGTGCAAACAGGCCCGACTGCCTCTCCTCCCTTTTACCCTACTTTAACTCCTTATAAATACCCACCCTTCACCATACATTCATTCCTCTAAGTTCTACATACATCCTACCTTCACTCACAAGCTTTAAACCTCAGAAACATGTGGGTTAATATCCGTATACTACCCTTCGAATTAAGGATTATAACGTAAAATTTCATATGCAATTAATAGTCATAAAACGAAAATAACAAGGAAACGATAAAGATTAGAAATCAACCTCGGGTCCTTTAAATGCGGCGTAAAGAACAGAAATCTAAGCAGATTTCCTCCTAATCGTTGCACCCAAGACTTGGTCCGAGATATGCCCTTGTGCTAGAACAGTGTTCTCCGATTGCCTTGCAATATAGGGAGAACTGATGTGAGTTTGCTTGAGATGTGAGATCTCGGTTTCTCTGAGAGAAGAATGCTCTTGAAACCCTAAATTTTTAGCAAGAATGAATTAGGTTAGACAAGAGGAGAAAGCTCTCCTTTTGTCTTGGTGATTCTCGGCCAAACCGAGTGAGAGGAGCCCGTATGGGCTTTTCATTTTCTCTTCACTTAAACTCGCGGTCCGGTCCATCACTCGCTAAGTGTATATGACGTGGTCTGATTATAAACTGTTATCGGTTATCGGAAATTAAGGCATCAGCTAATAATATGGGTTAGCTGAATTATTAATACGTGTCCGACAAAACAGTATTGTATAATTATTTTAATATACATTTAATTAAATATAAATCACGTATATTTAATTTTACGAATTAATCAAGTTAATTCGCCTTAGCCCATGATATTTAATCCGTATTAAATATAATATCTCAACATCACATATTTGACTAATTACTTAGTCAAATAACTCGGACTAACTGGTTAGTCAATTTTGGCATCTACATGACAGTATTTTCATACCGTCACATCTCTCGAACGTATCCTATAGGTGTGACTTTTAGGGACCGGTTGATCACCGCCATCAGTATGACAATAACGTCAAACTTATCTAGCAAGCCAACCGTTATTGATAAACGTGGATCAACGGATAATAATACCAAAGTATGCCCTTTGATCCTTTTAGAGGTTTATAAGTCCTTGCACTAATTGTTAAGGACACCAACCCCAACAAGCTCCCACTTGTCCGTACAAGTGCATGTGCAATGACGTTATCCGCACTAACCGGAGGACACAAGCTCCAACAAACTCCCACTTGTCCGTACAAGTGTATGTGCGATAACCGATTCTCATATTCATTTAAAATTTCTCCCACTCAATGTAAAACAATTTGCAGATCTGGATCCGCAAAGGTCGTATTTTACAATCGATCTGTATCTAGAGTGGTTTCCCCGACTAGAGAGTAACTTAAGTGATAAAACGAATCCGTATCCGAGCATGGCCATGCATTTCGATTCTGACTCCTCGAGTGGCCCCGAGAAATATCGAGTACTGATAAAGGCTGAATATTTCCTTCAACTCGACTCCTTCCGATCTAAGCACAACATGAAATGACCCAGAAAAAATCTACTTGGCCCCCTGTTACGGATGACCGTGAGAAAGAAACCAAAGTCACCCAAAATCTGTAGTAGTCTCAAAGAGACATCGATAGTCAAAGAATCGACTCTTAGGATCACCATGGAAGTCCTATCCACGACCGGGCAACGAATGTTATAAAACATTTAGGACTCCACGTCGATGTCACAATTGTGTCCTACGAAATATCCGTATAAATCGCCTCCGTGATTGGTCGGTCAACCTTTGTTGACTTATGGCTCGTTGAACCCACCATCAACCAACGTCACAGAATAATTGCCAGAGTTATCGGCTCATGTGGGCAATTAAGGACTAACAAGATATGATGTTTGTTCAGTTCACTTTGTGGTGTTCAAAATTGTCGTACAATTCCACATGAAAAACAAAATATATATTTATATAAAATATCAAAACGATGATGTCGTATAGAGTACAAAGGAGAATGAATCTGATCCATAAAAGAGTACTACAACTCAGGAACACGTTTGATTCCCATGGAATTAACGTGCCCTTCATGCTTATCTTGTCGTAATGCTTTAGTGAGAGGATCTGCTATGTTATCATCTGTAGCAATCTTTTCTATCACTACTGTCTTTTGCTCCACGTAATCCCGGATTAGATGAGCTTTCCGTTGTACATGTCTAGACTTGTTGCTAGACTTTGGCTCCTTAGCTTGGAAGATGGCACCACTATTGTCGCAATAGATGGTGATCGGGTCATTCGAACTAGGCACTACAGAGAGCCCATGTAAGAATTGACGCATCCATATCGCTTCCTTTGTTGCTTCGGACGCGGCATAGTACTCGGACTCGTCGTAGAATCTCTTCAGAATGTAACAGTTTGTTTGAACTCTTCCGGTGATCGGCGCCATTAAGAGTAAAAACGAATCCGACCGAGATTTCGAGTCATCACGATCCGTTTGGAAGCTAGCATCTGCGAACCGGTTGCGCATAGCTTTTGTTCGCCTCCATAAGTCAAAGCCCAATCTTTAGTCCTCCGTAGGTACTTAAGAATGTTCTTGACAGCCACCCAATGTGGTTCACCTGGTTCTTTGTTGGAATCGACTTGTCATACTCAATGCATATGCCACGTCCGGACGTGTGCATATCATGGCATACATGATTGATCCTATAGCCGAAGCATAAGGAATCCGTGTCATGCGCTCTTTCTCTTCCGGTGTCTCGGTGCCACGAGACTTGCTCAAATGCACCCCCGGAGCCATAGGAAGGAACCCCTTCTTGGAGTTAGTCATCTTTGAATCTCTCTAGGACTTTGTCTATGTAAGACTCTCGATCGAGAGATAACATCCGTCGTGATCTATCTCGATAGATACGGATGCCTAGAATTCTCTGTGCCTCTCCCAGATCTTTCATCTGGAAATGGTTCTTCAACCATACTTTCACCGAAGTTAAGAGAGGTATGTCATTCCCAATCAGTAGTATGTCGTCAACATACAATATTAGGAAGACAATCTTGCTCCCACTCGACTTGATATATAAACATGGTTCCTCGATCGATCGAGTAAATCCATTTTCTTTTATCACTTGGTCGAAGCGATGATTCCAACTCCTTGATGCTTGCTTAAGTCCATAAATGGAACGCTTAAGCTTGCACACTTTCTTAGGATGTCTTTGGATCGATGAAACCTTCGGGTTGTACCATGTACAACTCTTCCTCCAAAAAGCCGTTTAAGAAGGCGGTTTTCACATCCATTTGCCAAATTTCATAGTCATGAAAAGCGGCGATCGCTAAGATAATCCGAATGGAACGCAGCATAACTACGGGTGCAAAAATCTCATCGTAGTGCAAACCTGGCACTTGGGTGAAACCTTTAGCAACTAGTCGTGCTTTGTAGATATCTTGTTGACCTTCCACGGAATGCTTTATCTTGTAAAGCCATTTGCATTGAAGGGGACGAACCTTAGCAGGTAAGTCAACAAGATCCCACACGTTGTTCTCATACATGGAGTCCATCTCGGATTGCATGGCCTCAAGCCATAGCTTTGAGTCGAACTTGTCATGGCACCTTTATAGGTTGCGGGTTCACTACTCGTTAAGAGTAGAACGTCATCTATGTCATGTTCCTCGACCATACCAATGTATCTGTCCGGGAGGAATAGAGACTCTTCCCGACCTCCTAGGTTCCTCAGAATATTCACCGCACTGGGATTGAAGGAATTGGTTCCTCCAATGGTTGCTCGGTGTTTGGTTCTGGAATCTCCGACAGTTCGAAAGTTCTATCACTCTTTGCATTCTCGAGAAATTCCTTCTCTAAGAATGTCGCACTAGCCGCAACAAAAACACGTTGTTCGGTTGGCGAATAAAAGTAATGACCACGTGATCCTTTAGGATAACCTATAAAGTATGTCTTGACCGATCGCGGGCCGAGCTTATCCTCGTGTCTCCACTTGACATAAGCCTCGCAGCCCCAAACCCGTATAAAGGACAAGTTAGGGACCGTTCCCTTCCATAGTTCATATGGAGTCTTGTCAATGACTTTAGACGGACTTGTTAAGTATTAGAGCGGCCGACATAAGAGCATAACCCCATAATGAATCGGGTAAAACCGTGTGACTCATCATGGATCGAACCATATCAAGTAGTGTTCGATTTCTCCGTTCGGACACACCATTCAACCGAGGTGTTCCGGTGGAGTTAAGCGTAGGGCAATCCCACAGTCCTTCGGTGTTGATCAAACTCGTGAGAAAGATACTCGCCACCACGATCCGAACGTAGTGTTTTAATCTTTCTACCCAATAGGTTCTGTACCTGTTCGGTATTCCTTGAACTTCTCAAAGGATTCACTTTTGTGCTTCATTAAGTAGACATAGCCATATCTACTCAAATCGTCCGTGAAAGTGATGAAATACCTATAGCCTTCTCGTGCGGTGATTGACATAGGACCACATACATCCGTGTGTATGAGCCCTAATAGGTCGGCAGCGCGCATTCCAACACCTTTGAAGGAAATCCGAGTCATCTTACCGATGAGACATGATTCACACGTGCCAAATGATTGAAAATCAAAGGCCGAGATAGCTCCATGTTTGATGAGTTGTTTTACGCGTTTCTCATTAATGTGTCCATATACAGCGATTGCCATAGATATGTTTGATCTTTGTCACCAACCTTTAACCTTTTATTCATTACGTGTAATATTTCCGAGGTCTGATCTAAAACATAAATTCCGTTCATGGAAAGCGCCTTGTCAGTAAATCATATCGTGTAATGAGAAAATGCAAGCATTGTTTTCTATTACAAATGAAAAACCGAGTTTATCAAGCGCAGAAACTGAAATAATGTTTTTGGAAAGACTAGGTACATAATAGCAGTCATATAATGACAACTCAAATCCGCTTGGAAGCTGGATCACATATGTCCCCTTGGAGATGGCAGCTACTCTTGCTCCATTCCCAACACGCAGGTCCACCTCACCCTTTACGAGGGGTTCGATGTTTCGGAGCCCCTGCACATGATTACACAGATGAGAACCACAACCAGTATCAAGTACCCAAGTTCCGTAACTTGCGTGGTTAATCTCAATCATATGAATAAAAGTAGAAGAGAGAGAAGACATACCAACAGGTTTAACACGACCTGCCTTTAAGTCCTCATGATAAACAGGACATGTGCGTCTCCAATGCCCAGTCTTGTGGCAATGATGGCATTCCATGTTTTCACTCTTGCTCTTTGTCATGCCTGATGAGTTACTCGACTCACCAGGACCACTCTTACCTGAACCCGACTTCTTGAACTTCGCCTTACCTTTGTTAGGTTTGCGGAGATTTGCCCTTACCTTTCCCTTTGTTTGACACAACGAGAATATCCTGTTTCGAGCTCCCACTGCACTTCATGTCCTTCTCGGTGCATGTACGAGGAGGGAGTGCGATTCATGGGGAGTTTTCTTCAAATCATTCATATAGTAATTCGCTCTCAATTGCGAATAACCATCGTGGAGTGAGTGAAGAATACGGTCGATAACAATATTCTCGCTGATGTTGATTAAAGGTCTCAGCTTCTCGACATTCTCAATCATGCGAGAATGTGTGGGCTAACCGGTTGGCCCTTCGGAGTCTCGCATCAAAGAAGCGAGTGGTATGCTCATAGGTCACGATTCTCGGTGCTTTCGAGAATTCCTTAGTGAGCGTGGTGAAAATCTTGTTTGCACCTTGGGCTATGAAGCGTTTCGGCAAATTGGGTTCCATTGCAAAAATGAGTACGTTCTTTACCGCACTTTTGACTTCTAAAGCGAAATCGTTATACTTGTTGATTTCGTTAATTCCAACCGTGGGGCCTGGGTTTAACGGCATGGGCTCAAGCGGATATCCGAGCTTTCCGTCGCCAGCGGCAAAGCATTCCGTAATCCGCCTCCCGGTCCGCGAAGGTGGATCCGTCATTCTTGATCGAGTGGGTGATTCATCCGACTCATGAAGATCCTAAGCCAGGACTCACGGTCCAATGTGGCACTTGGCATTGGGTTATCACTTGAACCAGCCATTTGATGTTTAGCGATTTAAAACGTGATCTACACCGAAAAAGAAAGAAAAACAAAACGAAATAAGCAACTCATCGAGGTGATTTAAGTCTATTTTAAAATTTATTTTAAACATGTAGACTCTCGCACTTGCATAATTGATCTCCCTCAAGAAAGATACAAGTGATCCCAAGACTCAATTTCAGTAAATTGATAAGCCAACTGTTTAGCTAATTCTTCCGGAAGAACTCTTGGTCGATAGATTTCCGTAAATCCTATCTATAGTCCACCATGATCACAGGATCGTACGAGTGACCATAGTGTTGAGATAAAATAGGTCAATCGGTTCCAACTTACCCGACGTAGAAGGGGTCATAGTATGCCTACCGACGAAGAAGGGACTCATTGGAGTTTGACCTATAAAGACTGTTCTCAATTTTGGTTTATACGAGGAAGATCCCATCAACAAAATTATAATTCATTTTAAGTGAACGAATAACTAGCGTCTGTTGTGAATGAATTTATTTGGATGATGGCTTAAAACGTGTGACATGAGAATGTCAATGAAAACTAACTCGTGACCTCTATATGTGTCAGTTTTCATGCAATAGTTAGGTGGTTTGGTTTTTAGGCGGAAAATGATGCATTTAATCGTTGCGGAAAAATAAATAAAGGAATGCAATACGTAAATAAAAATTTCCTAGTGTGGCCTATCCTAGTATAAGAACATAATACAACTTTGGAATCCACCGTTGGACCCGAAAAGCTTGTCTTGATGTTCCATCTTGATCCAAGTAGCGGGAGTGAGCATCCGGTCTCCATCTTTGGTCTTCTCAAAAATTACAATTAAAATTACAAAATATAAACCTATTTACATTCTAATTAAAACTGTAATTACAAGTGAAAAAACAAAAACGGAGATACAAGATCTCAAAATACAACCAAGACCGTGTTCCATCATTACGGTAACACGTTCTACTAAGGCCACACTAAGTTACAACCGCTTGCAAAAATTAAATACGTAATAAAAGGCATTCACGGCATTCATAAATTAACGATAAATAAAAATGCATCAACTAAAAACAAAACAAATTTATTCATGACATAATTCCGTAATTATGTTAAATTTATCCAAACCACCTTTTAATGATTAAAATTCGTGTGATAAAACCGCTTCTATCATTTAATTTTAATCTATTATAATCCGTTACTTTAAATATAATTTAAAATAACTTAATGGTACGTGTGTGAACCGTTTCACAATCATAGCGAGTGTACTATATCCGGATAAAGTACATATTGAAGCCAAAAGAAAATTTAAATCAAAAGAAACAAATTTTCAATCTTTGTTAAAAGATTTAAATCCCTCGATCCAGGGGACATAAGTGCTCGATCGAGGAACTAAAGGGCTCGATCGATGAACGCAAGTCGATCGAGGGGTATATCTAATCAGGAGTACTCGATCGACTAATCCGGAGGTCGATCGAGTACCTTTATCAACAAATCTGCTCGATCGAGTACGAGGACAACTCGATCGAGCAAGAGGGTTTGAAAGGGTCGATCGAGTACAACAGGGACTCGATCGAGCAAAAGGTTTTGAGACAGGGTCGATCGAGTACAACAGGGACTCGATCGATCAAAAACAAGACAGAAACTTGACACTCGATCGAGTAGAAATACGCTCGATCGAATGCAAAAAGAGGTGAAAACTTCAAAACCCTCGTGAAAACAAATTTGAGACAAGATCAATTGTAATTTTGATCAAAAACGCATCAAAACAAATTTAACAATTGACAAAAACTTGACATGTTGCTATAATCTCTGTATAAAATAACAACATGTAAAAACAACATGAAATTTGAAACAAAACAGCCGTGTAAAACATGGCACGGTTTGGTTTTCGAGACAAAACAACAACAAGAGCAACCGTGTAAACAAGACACGGTTCCCAAAGCAACCAAAAAACGCAGCAAATTAAAAATTTTTCGCCGAGTAAAAAATGGTCCGAG
Source organism: Silene latifolia (assembly GCF_048544455.1). Classification (NCBI taxonomy): domain Eukaryota; kingdom Viridiplantae; phylum Streptophyta; class Magnoliopsida; order Caryophyllales; family Caryophyllaceae; genus Silene; species Silene latifolia. The sequence continues at coordinate 58,905,752 of NC_133536.1, forward strand.
ACAAAATTTTAACCAAAATTCATCGTTTCAACAATCGTTTGATGAAAAACACATATAAAAATTTACGTGGCCTCGCTCTGATACCACTTGTGGGTTAATATCCGTATACTACCCTTCGAATTAAGGATTATAACGTAAAATTTCATATGCAATTAATAGTCATAAAACGAAAATAACAAGGAAACGATAAAGATTAGAAATCAACCTCGGGTCCTTTAAATGCGGCGTAAAGAAGAGTAAATCTAAGCGATTTCCTCCTAATCGTTGCACCCAAGACTTGGTCCGAGATATGCCCTTGTGCTAGAACAGTGTTCTCCGATTGCCTTGCAATATAGGGAGAAGCGATGTGAGTTTGCTTGAGATGTGAGATCTCGGTTTCTCAGAGAAGAATGCTCTTGAAACCCTAAATTTTTAGCAAGAATGAATTAGGTTAGACAAGAGGAGAAAGCTCTCCTTTTGTCTTGGTGATTCTCGGCCAAACCGAGTGAGAGGAGCCCGTATGGGCTTTTCATTTTCTCTTCACTTAAACTCGCGGTCCGGTCCATCACTCGCTAAGTGTATATGACGTGGTCCGATTATAAATCTGTTATCGGTTATCGGAAATTAAGGCATCGGCTAATAATACGGGTTAGCTGAATTATTAATACGTGTCCGACAAAAAAACAGTATTGTATAATTATTTTAATATACATTTAATTAAATATAAATCACGTATATTTAATTTTACGAATTAACTGGTTAATTCGCCTTAGCCCATGATATTTAATCCGTATTAAATATAATATCTCAACATCACATATTTGACTAATTACTTAGTCAAATAACTCGGACTAACTGGTTAGTCAATTTTGGCATCTACATGACAGTATTTTCATACCGTCACATCTCTCGAACGTATCCTATAGGTGTGACTTTTAGGGACCAGTTGATCACCGCCATCTGTATGACAATAACGTCAAACTTATCTAGCAAGCCAACCGTTATTGATAAACGTGGATCAACTGATAATAATACCAAAGTATGCCCTTTGATCCTTTTAGAGGTTTATAAGTCCTTGCACTAACTGTTAAGGACACCAACCCCAACAAAACAAACCCTAATTGCCTCTCAAAAACCTTCCACAAAACCGACATCCAAACTGAAACAGTTTGTGTGTCCTCTTCGAAAAACAATTCGTTCCTCCTTCAAACCTCCATCAAAACTCGAGTTTCTTGTTCCTAATTAACCATATAACATCCATCTACACATTAGACAAAGATTTACGAGCCAAATTGCCCTTGAGAGTACACGAAACCCTCGAAAAAAGCAGTGTTATACACTCTGTTTTTGTGTTTGTTCTGTCTGTCCATTCTGTTTGTGCTCGTTTTTCGTGCCCAATAACTCAAAACGAGCAGGGGTTGTTTTAAGATCTCTGTTCTCCTCTCTTTCTAGTTTTCAAAACATCTTTTAAATCGAATTTTCATCATGAAACGAGGGAGAAATCGCTGTTTGAAAGTTGCTGTCCAGATTCGATAAAAACGCGTGTTTGCTTTGTTTCTTCGTCGACGACGGCCTCTCGAGATAAAATCTACCATCGATTACGACCCAAGACGGTGTCAACGATACATGTAGGTTGAGGGTGCATCAAATCCTCCTCTTTCTCCCTTTTATTTCGTTTTTTTATGTTTGTTTTTTATAGTTTGTTTTTATTCGTTTATCGTTTTTGTCTATCGATTGTTTAATTAACTATGAAACTAGTTTAGTCCGAGTATGAGTTAAAGTACCACCATGAACACCCGCGTTGACTTGAGATGGGAAAGAAACCGCTACATCAGTCGGTCGTACACCCCCGTCTCATTTACATATCCTCGTGTTCAAGGTAGGGCATAAATAAAACGAATTTCTAACTTCGCTCCTCGTTTTTGACCCTTGTTTGTCTCGGCCAATTCGACCCACCTTAGGACCCGTTGCATGTTAGTATGACTTCTGGTTGTTAACATACGACTCGTTTAGATGACATTAGATTGATTTAATAAATTAGTTAGACACTTTAGGGTACATCGACATAGCTTTAAAAATCAACTGACGATTCTGTAATTCAATCGAATGCATCTCTCTTTCACATAATTTCTCGCTAGTATAAGAGTGCGTGATTAGCACCTTCTTATTAACACTCGATGAGTTAATTTAATTAGCAAACTTGACCTAATTTGAACCCTTAGGCCGTGTAGAATACACCTTTGCGCGACATCCTTCCAATCGATCAACGTCGTTTCTAACTTGTTTTCTAGCTCGCTTTCGATCTTGTTTCGCAACCAATTGATCTAACTAATGAACCTGACCTAGGACCTAGGGTGGCCGTGGCTTTAGGCCGTGAGGGTGGCCGTGTCCCTTCTTGCCTCGTTTTTTAATGTTTCGTTTGTTCTTTATTGTTTTGTCGCTTATAATTTATCGTTTGTTCATCGAGTTGTAATTTTCAAGTTAGTTTCCCTTTATCGAGTCAAAACCTCTTTCAAAAACCTTAGTTTTGTTTGGTTAGACGGTTGTGCCCCAATGCAAGTAAGAGCGTAGTAAATCGCATGTTGTTTAAAGCAACATGGCCCGATTTATGCTAATGCATGCTTTGGTGTGTGACCCAATGTCTAATTCGATAAGATTAAGTGAAAGCACACATTACGAGGAGTGACCCAAGGCCGTGAGTCATGTAAGCCGTGGGCCACCCCTTTGTGCACGTTTTTCTAGGCCGAATGGCCGTGTAATGTGTCATGTACGGTGTTGTATATAGCAATTGTATTTAGATCGAGTTGTATCTTTAATTTCTCGTTGTGTCGGCATGAAATGCCTGGGTTGTAATAGGGTAGATCCCAACGGCTCCCCCATTCCCCCTAAGCCTTGTTTGCTTTGTTTTGTATGTTGTTAGATCAATCAACCCACATGCTAAATTACAACTTTGACAAAGTTAGTTTAGTTGCATCTAAATCGACATAAAAACCTCACATGCTAGGGTTTTAAAACGATGTTTGCATATCATATATCGCAGTAGCTATGACCTTGTTTGAAATCCGACACTTGACTTAGTAGAGGCCGTTATTGACGGGCGGGGTTAGGTGTCCTTATGGGCTTCCTAACACGTACCCTCACCCCTTACTCAAGATCTATGGTTTGTGGATCCGTCTAAATACCATTGGATTACGAGAGTCATTCTAATCGAGTGATATAGGGTACAAGTCTTTATCTTTAATCACTCGTAGTCGATTGGCTTTATGCTTTTCGATGAAAGGTGTAAAGTTGACTTGAACGGTTCCAAGTTCCCATAAAACTTGGTGGCGACTCTAATTTGTCTTAATTCGATTCGAAGGAACCTCGAGTCGATTATGCCTAGTGTGGATCCCGCGGACGCAGTTCCCGAGGGCCTTGTCCACACGGTACACCCTCTAACTTACTAAGGGGACTTTTGTTTTTTGTTCTCTAATTTATTCTCTTTATGCATGTTCAAGAAATTCACATGCATCTTTCTCTCTACTCCTTCATCTTTCTCTAAAACTTGAGAAATCTTGATTCTAAATTGTTCAATCACATTACTAATATTATTAGTGTAATATATGAGTATTAGTAATCAATTTTAAGGTAAACTACTAAACAAATATCTAGCACATATTATTTAGTAGTGATACGGGATAATCTTGGGTGCAATCAAGAGGAGTGGCTTCTATACTTGAAGTCTTTGGAGGATCATCCTAATACATATGGAAAGCTCAAGAACAAGTGAGGTAGGAGACCTTACTTGTGCCCAAAATCGGTCCGTTTTATATGGTATGAAAAACCGATTTCTTTAATATTATGTAATTGTTTTTTGCATGCATAAGATCCTTAAGTTTTTATGACTAAAACTTTAAACTAAAATATGTGATATGTAAAATATGATTTCCAACACGTTTCCCCTCAACATAATACTATAAAAGTTATAGTCAGTCAAACGCAAGAACAATTCACTAATATACAAGCATAGCATCTAAGGACCTTAAGAGATTAAAGGTTCTGACAAGGAGCAAGCTTAGGCAAATACTTAAGTTACGATAATTTTCTTCCCCCTCTTGACATCATCGAAAAGACGAGAAAAGACATAAAACAACTAGAATGATATAGATTGAGACACGTATTAATCATGCAAAGAAAGATTATAAAACGAGAAAATAATCTACATTAAGCATGCCAAATGTAAAATAAGAGTGCTACAAACCAAAGTAGTCTAATTGCCAATTGGGCCGAATAAAGAGACAAGTGATAAAGCCAAATGGGCCGAATTGAAGAGCAAGCCAAAATGGGCCGAATTAGACAATTAGTCAAAATAGAAAGTCTAATAAAAAGAAAAGCAAGGAAAGGATGATGACGGGTTAAGGGTAGTCGCGTTTCACGACATTGGGGTTCACATAACCGGGACGGGTCCTAAACTCAAGAGAGTCAAGACGATCAAAGCAAGAACGGACATGGTTAGCTTGTGCCATGAGACACGTCTCGAAATTGAGCACTTTCATGGACAAGGCTTTAGTAGCCTCGTAAACAACCCGCATATCCTCATGCATAGCTTTCCCTTCATGCCATATTGCCCCACCTTGACTAGCTAAGTTAGCCAACGACCCGGAATGATGGACACACTCCTTAGCCGCATCCTTAGCCATAGCATCAACCCTAGCTTCTAACCCATGCAAATAAGACAAGACCTCGGCAAGATCCGAACCCTTCGAACCCGAAGCCCCATTCTTGTCTTGTCCCAAACCCGAGACCAACTCCGCAACCATCTTATTTTGTGCATCCATCTTCTCACAAATACTTGCCATAAACAAGTCCAACTTTTGTTCAACAACCGACACCACATCCGACGATTTCTCCACCACATTTCCTTTCGCCAAAAATACCAAATCGGGTCCAATTGCACCAATCTTCATAAATTTAAGATAAGTGTCACACATCTCATCTTTCACCATTACACCATAGCTAGTAGACCCAATTACCCCTTTTTGTTCCAAAAGCCGAGAGACCCACATACCATACGGCAAATTCAAAGTAGTATAAAACTTCTCCTCGGTGACGGAAATACTTGTTTGAACGATTTTATGAAATACGAGACGAGGGAGACTAACTTTGGTCCTTTCAAGCCACTTAGACATCAATACCATCTCATAACTCGATAATTTATCACGACCACCCCTCCTCGGGACAACCGTGTTCCAAAAGAAATTAAGAAAGAATTTCAATTTTGGAGTGAACGACCCCGCAAGCATATTACTTGACCCCGTAGCATCAACATCAAAAGACTTCTTAATTTTAAGCTTTTCTTCCTCCGTCACATCTCCCCATTCCGCACTCGGATTTATTTCGACCCCATCATCAGGGATCGAAAACAGAGTACAAAAATCGGCAAGGGAGATTTTGACTTCGGAATCATTCACCACCGCATGCAACACATTATTTTTTACGGAGACGGAAGAGTAAAATTGGATTATCTTAATAGGATAAACCTAACCAACAAAAGAACAAACTTTCTTCCATTATTGAAAATTCAAGAAATCCTTAAAGAATTGTAAAGCTTCGATTTTTCCATACCATTTATCGGAGTAGGAACGACCACCATGAATACCATACCGCATAACATAGTTGACTCGGGTTCTCTCGTCCGCGGTGAGTCGAAGCTTATCAAGCCCCATTGATGTTGCATTCGGCATATACTCTCGGAACATTGCCCTTTGATGACCTTCTTGAGTAGCTACAACCTCGGTTTCTTCCACCGAACCTTCAAACCCTACGACCTTCTTTTTCCCTTTATTTAACTTCCGTCTTTTCCCTTCTAAGTTAGGATCAACCCGGTTATGATCGAGGTTAGTTGGTTTTTGGTTTGATGAAGGTGAGAGAGTTTTGAGAGGGACATAGGTTTTGTTGCATGGTGATTTGGAGGACCCGATCCGAGTTGTGGACCGAGTTGAGGGTGAGTGGAAGCGAGTTGAGAGAGGAGTCATGATGATGATTTGATTTTGGAGGTTGAGTGTAGAAAAGTCTAAAAAGAAAATTTTTGGGTGTTGTGTTTTGATTGTGACGGTAGGAGGTGGGTGTTTATGGGGAGTGTTAATTGAATTATGGTAAAAGAGTTTAAGGGAAATAAGGAAGGTGGAGGTGGCGTGTGGAAGTAAGTAAAGAATTTTTATTTTTTTTTATTTACTCACCAAAAGATAAAACAAGTGGTTAGGGTAGATTGTTTATAAGATATGATAAGATATGGCAAGAGACATAATTTTGGTGGAGAATTTCGATTAAGGCAAGATTACGGAAGCAATTTGTTATGACTTTTTGGTTCGTAATAAAACTTAAGATATACATGACTAGAAAATGGAATATTCTCATAATATAATATAACATTTGACATAAATAAACTTGCAACGAAAAAAACCAATTTAGTTGCCACCAATTAAACCAATTTCCAACCGTAAAATCTCAAAACGTTCTCTAGCCAATGCTTTAGTAAAAATGTCAGACCATTGTTTTTCTGTACTACAAAATTCCAGTCTTATGTTGCCCTTATCTACATGATCTCGTAGAAAATGGTGTCTAATGTCTATATGCTTAGTTCGTGAGTGCTGCGCAGGGTTCTTAGATATAATTATAGCACTCGTGTTATCGCATAAAATAGGTATACACCCAACATTAACACCGTAATCACATAATTGTTGCTTAAGCCATAAAAGTTGAGAACATACCAATCCAGCAGCAATGTATTCGGCTTCAGCTGTAGATAACGCAACGGAATTTTGCTTCTTTTACCCCCACGTAATGATACACGGTCCAACAAATGTGGCTATGCCGAAAGTACTTTTTCTGTCAAGTGAACAACCTGCATAATCTGCATCTGAATACCCTATGAGATCGAAATTACACTCAAGAGGATACCACAAATATAACTTAGATGTACCAATTCAATACTTCAAGATTCTCTTAACTGCAGTCATATGCGATTCTTTAGGGCACGATTGGAATCGAGCACATACGCATACACTAAACATAATATCCGGACGACTTGCAGTTAAATAAAGAAGTGAGCCAATCATACCTCGATAAGTCATCTCATCGACAGACTTATCGTTTTCATCCAAAGTCAACTTCTTCTCAGTACCCATAGGAGTTGGCTTAGAATTAGAATTTTCCATACCGAATTTCTTGATTAGCTCCTTGATGTATTTTTGTTGGTGTATCATAATTCCTTCAGAAGTTTGTTGAATCTGGAGTCCAAGGAAGAACTTGAGTTCTCCCATCATGCTCATCTCGAATTCTGAGGTCATTAAATCTGAAAAGTACTTACATAAACGATTATTAATTGAACCAAAAATAATATCGTCAACGTATATTTGTACAACTAATAAATCGGAATCCTCAGTTTTCAGAAATAGGGTTTTGTCGACAGATCCTCTTTTAAAACCACTTTCAAGAAGATATTTTGACAATCTGTCGTACCATGACCTCGGAGCTTGTTTCAAACCATATAATGCTTTATCTAATTTAAAAACAAGGTTTTGAAACTTGCTATCGAGAAATCCTGGAGGTTGTTTGACGAAGACCTCCTCATTCAAATAACCGTTGAGAAATGTTGTCTTAACGTCCATTTGATAAAGTTTAATTCCTTTATGAGAAGCAAATGCTATTAATAATCGAATAGCCTCAAGTCTGGCTACAGGAGCGAAGGTTTCATCGTAGTCAATTCCTTCTTGTTGATTATACCCTTGTACGACCAATCTTGCTTTATTTCGTACAAACTCCTGTATCGTCCAGCTTGTTTCTAAAAACCCATCTTGTACCAATAACCGTTCGGTCTTTAGGTCTTGGTACCAAATGCCAAACTTTGTTTCGTTCGAATTGTTGAAGCTCTTCTTGCATGGCAACGATCCAATCTGGTTCAGCAAGTGATTCTTTGATATTTGTTGGCTCAATGGTTGAAAGAAAGGAGTAGAATGAGCAAAAGTTGTTAAGTCTTCTACGAGTTCGAACACCTTCATTCAAGTTTCCTAAGATGGTTTCCATTGGATGAGAATCCTTATATTTCCATTTCTTAGAAACAGGAGGCACATCTTCATCTGAACTAGTTTCGCCTTCTTCGAATGATTGGGGTCCAAGCCTTGTTTCCCCTGAATCCAATCCTGGAGTTATAACAGAATCAGCTATAACATTGGATCTAATTCGTTGATTTGAGTTGAAGTTATAGCTTCATCAGTTATAACTCTATCCTCCAATTGCTTAGATTGAGAAGAGGTTTTAGTATCATCAACTAAACTCTAAGTTCTCTTTCCTTTATCATTTGAAGGGCTTCCTTGTTCATCATTTGTGCCCTCAATTTCTTTATCTATTTCATCCAATTCTGGAAGTTTATTCCGGGATAGTCGGAAATCAGGTTCGTTCAAATCTTCTTCCTTATCCTGTTCAGCTTTGTCAAACATATTATTCTCATAAAAAACAACATGAATACTTTCTTCGATGCATAAGGTTCTTTTATTGAAAACCTTATATGCTTTACTATGATTGGAATAACCAACAAACACTGCTTCATCACTTCTGGGATCGAATTTGCTTAATCTATTTTTGCCATTATTATGGACAAAACATTTACTCCCGAAGCAACGTAGATGTGATATGTTAGGTTTTCGTCCTCTAAGAAGCTCATAAGGAGTCTTCTTGAGAATAGGTCTAATCAAAGCTCGATTATGAACATAACATGCAGTACTAATAGCTTCAGCCCAAAAATTACGTGGTAGTCCATTACACAATAACATAGTGCGTGCCATATCCTCCAATGTCTTATTCATACGTTCAACAACACCGTTTTGTTGTGGGGTTCGTGGTGCTGAGAAGTTATGCCCAACACCATTCTCCCTACAGTATTCTATAAAGGCATGATTATCAAATTCGGTGCCATGATCCGTACGAATGGAAACTAATTTTGATTTATACTTATTTTGGGCAAGCTTCATTAGAACTGCAAATTCTTCGAAAGTTTCATCTTTTGAATTGAGAAAGATTGGCCAAACATATCTGGAATAATCATCAACTAGAACGAAGACATACCTGGATCCACCTCGACTTCTTACCTTCATTGGGCCACAGAGATCCATATGCACGAGTTCTAGTGGTTCCTTGGTACTTACCATTCTCTTGGGTTTGAATGATGATCTCACGTGTTTGCAACGAGCACAAGAATCACATAATGTTTTTTGATCAAACTTGATTGAAGGAAGTCCTTCAACCAAATCCCATTTCTTTAGTTTATTCAACGTTGTTGAATTTATATGAGCAAATCTTTTGTGCCAAAGACACGGATCATCTGTTGTTACTTTCATGCATGTGAATGAATTAGTAGGAATATTATTTAGATCAATCATATAAACATTCCTTCTACGATGACCTTCAAGCACAACACTACTTGTTCCTTCAATTATTATTCGACAAGAATCTGAATGAAAAACAACTTGTTCCTTTGTCGCATAATTTAGAGATACTTAGTAAATTGTGTTTGAGACCACTGACAAGATAAACATCACTGATAGCATGAGAAGAGGATATTCCAACTTTACCAACACCGATAACCTTACCCTTTTTGTTGTCGCCAAATGTGACCTTACCTCCATCGAAAGGTTCAAGTGAAAGAAATAAATTTACATCTCCAGTCATGTGCCTTGAGCATCCACTATCAAGGTACCATAAGTTATTTTCTTTCACCACAACCTGCAAAATAATTAGATACAGTTTTTAGGTACCCAAGCTAAGTTGGGTCCTTTGACGTTAGTCACTCTAAAAACTAGATCTTTTCTAACCCAAACCCTTTTTATAACTTTTCATTTTGGACGCGAATGGGTTTGTTTAGGAACCGTCTTAGGTTGAGTTGTGGATTCCTTAGGTCGTGGTCTTTCAGGTTGTTTTGGAGGAGCTTTGGTTTTGAAGGGCTCTTGAGGTTTGGGTGGTTGTTTTGATTTGGTAGCCTTCTTGAAATCGAAGCTCATATCGTAGAACCAACGATGATCATTGTTGCGTTCTTCATTGGTACATGGTTCAGATGGGGTATTATTACTTTCCTCGAAAGTAGTGTCAGATGCTTTAGCAAAATTGATTCCTTTTCTTAAATCCTGAGCATATTTGACACAATTTTCTTGGATATGTCCAGTATGAGCACAATAATTACAAATCAAATATTCTGGTAAATTTGTGTATTTTCTCCTTTTGAAATCTCGTTCGGAAGGGTTTGATTTGCATTTAGAGTGATCTCTACGACCATAGCACTCGTGCCCTAATCCCATTTTCATGTTATTATTTGATTGCTCAGTTAGGAAATTAAGGACACGTGTGCTACCTTCCCATTTATCATGAACCTTTCTAGCGTGTAGGAGTAACTCTTTTAAGGACTGTATCTCTTTGTTGCATTTGGAATGGTCTGACTCACTGACCTTAGGGGAATGAGTCTCTTCATAATTGTCACGAAAGTTTTGGAATCTATCATTGAGAACTCGCACCATCTCGGCATGGGTTCTTTTGGTATTTGATAGAATGGTTTTTGATTCCGACAATTGCTGAGTCAGAGATTCAATCTCCTTTTTTTATCTGAGATCACGACTTCTCTAGCCGTAGCCTTGGTTTCAAGAAGCTCTTTGACTTTCCTCAATTCCAAAGTTATAGCTTCACTAGCTGTAACTTTAGCTTGAAGATGCTTAATGTTGAGTTTCAGGTCTGAGGTTATAGCTTCATTAGCTATAACTTTAGACTCAAGAGCCTTCTTTTCAGCATTTGTCACATCTGAAGTTGTAGCTATATTAGCTGTAACTTTAGATTTAAGCTTTTTGGCCTTTGCTTTAAGAAGATGATTCTCTTCAGCAATGTCAAGAATTTGTTCTTTCAAGTCTTTCAATTCCAATTCTTGTTCGTGACACTTATCAAGAGATTGCTCAAAATATTCAATTAAGGCATTCCTAGGTAGTTTCTTGACACCCTTTTTAAGTTCAAGATAGCTTACCTCTTCTTCTTCTTCTTCTGAATCGGAATCTCCTAGAAAGCTGCAGTAGGAGTCCTTGCTATCTTTATCATTCTCTGAAAAGAGGTCAAGACTGACGTTGCTTAGACATAGATTTGCAACTTCTTCTTCTTCTTCTTCTTCTTCTTCTTCTGATGCTTCGTCGTCCTTAGTGTCGAGTTCTCCCCAGCAAGATGCTATCATCACTTGCTTGAATTCCTTCTTTGTCTTCTCACGTTTTGCTTTGTCTTTAATTTTCTCCCATGTGGGACAATCCTTAATCATATGACCGGATTCTCCGCACTTGAAGCATCCTCTGTTAGGAAACGTATTCTTAGACTCAGTAGTTTTCTTATTATAGGACTTGTTGTTGTTGTTAAACGATTTTTCTTGCTTGTTTCTGAAAATTCGTTTATTAAATCGTTTGGCAAACAAAACAGTTTCGTCCTCTATTTCTACATCTTCTTCTTCCTTAGCAGAAGCTTGTAGAGCCATGCTTTTATTGTTACTGGACTCGGCCTCATCGTCATACAGGACGAGTTTATGAGCCATGAAAGCACCAATAAGTTCTGCATAAGGAAGAGAAGTGAGATCTCTGACTTCTTCCATGACCGTGACCTTGGGACGCCATTTCTTGGTTAGACTCCTAAGTACTTTTCTAGCAATATCTTCGGAGTTAAAATTTTTACCAAGATTTTTGAGCTCATTGACTATAGTAGAAAATCGTGCTGACATGCTATCTAGTGATTCATTATTTTCCATTCTAAAAAGTTCATATTTTTGAATCAGCAAGTCAATGCGATATTTCCTTACAGCCGACGTTCCTTCATAGGCCAACTCAAGACCATCCCATATTTCCTTGGCCGAAGTGCAAGAAGAAAAACGATCGAATTCAGTCGATGTCATGCCATTTTGTAACAGGCTTATCGCTTTCGAGTTTTTCTCAGCCTTCTTGTAATCAGCCTCAACATAGTCTTCTTCCTTTTTCTCATAGGTAGTGCCTTCCGAAGATGCAACCAAAATTTTGTTTGGTCCATTCTTGATGATCGTCCAGCACTCCCAATCATGTCCTTTTATATAGTGTGTCATCATGTTTTTCTAAAGTCCATAATTCTTCCCATCAAAGACGGGACACTTAAGATACTTGGAATCCATTTCACACGTGTAAGGCAGCGGAAATAAAATAAAATAAAAAGATAAAAAGATAGACGGATCTAGCCTCTTTGCGGTTAGGCAATCAAGAGCTCGAGGCTCTGATACCAATTGAAGAGTCTATCACACCCGAAATACTCGAGAGGGGGGGGGGGGGTATTGAGTATTTAAAAACTTATGCCCACTTTTTAATTTATATCAATGATTAATTACTTAAAGTTTATTGATTAAACTTTAACTAATTAACTAAGTAATTATGAACGTAATGAAATGAATGAAATGAAAACTGCAAGGACACACGATATTTGAAGTGGTTCAGCTTCACACGTCGAAGCCTACGTCCACTATTCTCGATTAATAATTTTAGTACCTTTTTCCGGATTACAAAATTATCAACCCAACTCGTATAGCTAACTCTAGCTATAACTCAATTTGAATATCACTAGATCGATATTCGGTTTTGACTATCTTAAGTTACTAAGAAAGCACTTGATTGTTCTTCTAAGTGTTCACACAATTGAACGAGTAAGAAACAATATGAAGTACTATTATCTTATGACGTAACCTTAAGAAAAATAAGCAAATTAAAGAGCACGACTTTTCGTAAGATTTTCCAAATGCAAAACAATGAAAATAGCCAATTGAAAATTAAACTCAAATTTGTTTGCAAGGGATTTTTATATTTCGAAAAGCTTAACTTGAATAAAGAATGATCATATGTATTTATAGTAGAGGAGAGAACTAGGGTTTGCACGAAACCCTAGGATGCCATGAGATAGACGGTTTCTCTCGCAAGAGATAAATCTCTATCTCTTTCCTAATTCAGTCCAAGATATATTAGTTTAAGTAAATAAGATAAAAATGAATCTTATTTTTCCATAACTATATCTTTAAGATTTTCAGATAAGTAAACAAATTAAATCATGTATATATATTTAAGATAAGAAAATATCTTATAAAAATATAAGCTAAATTTAATTAGATAGGTTACTTGTACTAGAGGACTTGTAAAACCTAAAGGCTCAAAGTCAGCGGCCGAAACCCTAGGCTCGTGTCCATCTAGACGAAAATCTCTCTTCTTGGATTAGGGTTAGGTTAAAATAAACTAGCAAACCCTAGGTAGCATGACGACCCATAAGTCGTTTTACTAACCAATAGAGATATGCAAGTTATCCATTATAACAACCCATATATCAACTCCACTATAGATACATATGATTTCGAAATATGTTTAAAGAATTTTATCCTTTGAAAAATGATTTTAAAACTATTAAAATCGTGCTATTAAAATGCTACTCAAAGTTATAGTAGAAACAGCTATAACTTAAAGTTTGGTAAACAAAGTTATAGGTGAAATAGCTATAACTTTGGCTTCCCAATATTTTTCCTTAAGATACCGTCATTAGATGAAGACCTATACTAGCTAATCTTCCTGGAGATCTTCAGTGATAGGATCTTCTCTTTATCTTGACCAAAAGCTCTTCATCTTGAGCTTATTAAAGACTTGATCTAGCCTTTTGCTTGAGTGATCATACTTGAAACTTGCTACAGTTACTATGACGCTTTAGGAATCTTAAATGTTATAGCTCAAGCTGCTATAACATTACTTGAACAATGCTTCACAAATCTTCAATGTTATAGCTAAGGATGTTATAACATTACTTGCTAAACTTGTAACCTAAGTTAATCTAACATAGACTAAACAAACGATTACAAGCAAGAGTATATATAATACGAAGCACACACTTGTCATTATCAAAACTTAAACATATATCTATATGGTCCAACATATTGTATAGTTGGAAAGGAAAGATAAGCATGCGAGTAGTTATACGAGTCTGCATGACTCGATCGAGTGGGGGGCACTCGATCGAGTAGGTGAGAGGCTCGATCGAGTGGGTCTGACTCGATCGAGTGGGTAGTTTTGTGTTTTCTAGGCAGAAGCGTGTTTTTGGGCACTCGATCGAGTAGGTAGGGGCACTCGATCGAGTAGGGTCAGCTCGATCGAGTGGCTAGTCAGCTCGATCGAGTATGTTTTTGAGCAGTGTTCTGATCAAGTTCTGGAGTCGAGGCACTCGATCGAGTAGGTGGGGCACTCGATCGAGTGGCCTCAACTCGATCGAGTGGGTGTTGGGACTCGATCGAATGGGTTTTATACCGGTCGTATGCATGTTTTGGGTTATAATATGAGTGTTTATGCCTACCTTTTCTTATATAGTTACAAGATGCCGCCGAAAAGAAACGCCTTGTATGCTAGAGCTGAGAGTATGACGGTTGATGACATAGTAAAGATATTGGAGCACCAAGATGCTCTTACGGAAGCTTTGAAGAGAGTGGGAAAGGATAAGGAGGTTGATCACTCCAAGATCAGCATCCACATATCTAGGTTCAATCCGAAAGAGTATAAGGGAACTGGGGCGCCAATTCTTCTGGATAATTGGCACAGAGAGATGGAGAATATCCTGGAGTTAGTTCACTACCCGGATGAGTTGAAAGTGGAACAAGCTGCGTTCTACTTGAGGGAAGCGGCAGGTGAGTGGTGGGACAAGGTCAAGGTGAGTGCTAGGGAGATGTATATGAAGCAGGGACTACCTGCAATACCTTGGGATGAGTTCAGAAGAGCCATGAGACGTGAGTTTGTACCGGAACATGTGAGGAGTAAGCTGAGGGAGGAGTTCGATGAGTTTAAGTTGACATCTGATATGACGGTGGCTGAGTACTACCGTAAGTTTAATGAGAAGTCCAGATACGCTGAGGATATGGGGCTGAGTGAGAAGAACCTAGCTTTGAGGTTTGAGAAGGGGTTGACCCCCAAGATCATGGAGAAGCTACCGTTAGGAGTCCTTACAGATGTGAAGGAAGTCTATGAGCGAGCTGGGAGGGCTAAGAGGTTGGTTGAGATGACCAAAGAGAGGGGTGCTGAGAAGAGGAAAGCTGAGAGTGAAGGGGGTGGTCAGTCCAGCTATAAGAAGAGTAATCATAAGCAGGTGAGGGCATATTCATCTGGTTCAGGGTTTAGTGTTGGGGCTTCATATGGGCGTGGCCGAGGGAGTGGTAGCAGTAGTTGGGGTATGACCTGCTATAACTGTGGCGGTGTGGGCCACAAGAGACATGAGTGCACTAGTGCGGTGAGTGGGGGTTTCCAGAGACCGTCACAGGGGAGCTTTTCACGGGGTCCTGTACAGAGTTATGCTAGTAACAGGCCGGCTGGGTCATGGAACAACAGGGGAGGTCAGAACAACAACGGTGGGGGTAACCGCAATGGCGGTAATTCTTATCAGAGACCAGCTACGAATACCAACAACAGCCATGGGTCGGGTGCTAAGCCGACTACCCCAGCTAGTACTGTCCAGGGAGTTGGGCAGAAGACCAGTGGCAAGCTGTTTATGATGGAGAAGAAAGCAGCTGAGGACGATGCTCATGTTATCACTGGTACATTCCTTGTTAATGGTGTTTATACCTTTGTTTTGTTTGATTCGGGAGCGTCACAGTCGTTTGTATCATCGAGTCATGTTAAAAGGTTGGGTTTGAGTGAGTTTGAGTCTGTAAGAGAAGAAGTTTTTATACCTTCGGGTGAGTCTGTATCTTGTAGGAGGTTGTATAGGGGTGTATCCATGATAGTTGGGCAAGTTGATCTACCTGTAGACTTGCTAGAGTTTCCTTTAGACGGTTTTGAGATGATAGTCGGGATGGATTGGTTGGTAAAGTACAAAGCTAAGATAGATTGTCATCAAAAGAAAGTTTCTCTGAGAGGTCCTAAGGATATTAGCGTGTCTTATCGTGGGTTTATTGTCAAATCCAAAGTTAAGTTGATTGCAACAGTGACCTTGAAGTCCTATCTGAGGAAGGGGTGCCCGTTGATCTTGTGCCATGTGAGGGATCACAGAGTGGAGAGTCCGACAGTTGTGAGATACCAGTTGTGGGAGAGTTTCCAAATGTCTTTCCAGAGGAGATTTCGGGGTTGCCACCAAAGAGGGAGATAGATTTCAGTGTTGAGCTGAAACCGGGGACGGGGCCAATCTCTAAGGCACCGTACCGGATGGGTCCTAAGGAGTTAGAGGAGCTAAGGAAGCAGTTGGATGATCTGATTGAGAGGGGATTCATTAGACCTAGTGTATCACCGTGGGAAGCACCAGTTCTGTTTGTGAAAAAGAAAGATGGGAGCCTGAGGTTGTGCATAGACTACAAGGAGCGAGCTGAACAGAGTAACGGTGAAGAACAAGTATCCTTTGCCAAGGATAGATGACTTGTTTGATCAGTTGAGTGGTGCAGCAGTCTTTTCTAAGATTGATTTGAGGTCGGGGTACCATCAGGTAAAGATTAGGGAGGAGGACATACCAAAGACAGCTTTCACGTCGAGGTATGGCCATTATGAGTATGTGGTGATGCCGTTTGGGTTATCTAATGCACCAGCTGTGTTTATGGATTTGATGAACCGGGTCTTTAGTCAGTTCTTGGATAAGTTTGTGGTGGTTTTCATTGATGATATCTTAGTCTTCTCTAAGACTAAGGAGGAGCATGAGGAGCATCTGAGGATTGTGTTGCAGACCTTGAGGGAACATGAGTTGTATGCAAAGTTATCCAAGTGTGAGTTCTGGTTAGAGGAGGTAGCTTTTCTGGGGCATGTGATTTCAAAGAAAGGGGTAGTTGTGGATCCTGCCAAGATTGAAGCAGTTACCAAGTGGGAAGCACCAAAGAATGTAGCTGAGATCAGGAGTTTCTTGGGTTTATCAGGGTATTATCGACGGTTCATTAAGGATTTCTCCAAGATTGCTAGACCTATGACAGCTTTGATGAGAAAAGAGAACAGATTTCGCTGGGATGAAAGTTGTGAGACGGCGTTCCAAACATTAAAGAAGCGTTTGACCACAGCTCCAATCTTAGCATTGCCTGAAGGGAGTGAGAACTTTGAGGTGTATACGGATGCTTCAAAGAATGGGTTGGGTTGTGTGTTGATGCAGAATGGGAAGGTGATTGCTTATGCTTCTAGGCAATTGAAGCCCTATGAGGAGAATTACCCTACACATGATCTAGAGTTTGGTGCAGTTGTGTTTGCTCTTAAGATTTGGAGACATTACCTATATGGGACGACCTTTAAGGTATTTTCAGATCACAAGAGTCTCAAGTACATCTTCACTCAAAAGGAGTTGAACATGAGACAGAGGAGGTGGATGGAGTTGATTGGCGATTATGACATGGACATTATCTACCATGAAGGGAAAGCCAATGCGGTTGCCGATGCTTTGAGCAGGAAGAGTGTGCATTCTTTGTGCACAGCTATATCTTTGATGAGATTGAGAGATGAGGTGGGGAAGTTCGGAATACATATGATCCAGAAAGGGGATGCTATGGGAGATTTGATAGTGCAGCCTGATCTTTATGATGATATTCGCAGTAAACAGGCGTTAGATACCAAGATAGTGGAGTGAAGAGCCGGAGTAGAGAAAAGGACAGTGTCTAGATTCTCTATTCATACATATGGTAGTGTGAGATTTGATGGGAGGTGGTGTGTCCCTAATAATGAAGAGCTGAAAAAGATGATCATGACAGAGGCTCATTGCACACCATACTTAGTACATCCAGGCAGGGACAAGCTATACAAGGATTTGAAAAAGACTTTCTGGTGGCCTGGGATGAAGAAAGAAACAGCTGAGTTCGTGGCTCGTTGTTTGACATGTCAGAGAGTGAAAGGGGAGTAGCGTCGACCACAAGATAAGATTCAGTCTCTTGAGGTACCTGAGTGGAAGTGGGAGTCCATTTCTATGGATTTTGGTGGTAGCTGGAAACAGAGATTGGATTTGATTGAGTTTTCTTACAACAACAGCTATCACACCAGTATTGGCATGGCGCCATTTGAGGCTTTATATGGGAGGAGATGTAGAAGTCCGATTTGTTGGGACAATAGTGCAGAGGCAGTGGTTTTAGGACCAGAGATGGTTCATGAGCTAGTGGAGCAGATTAAGCTGATCAGACAGAGGATGAGAGCGGCCCAGGATCGACAAAAGAGTTATGCAGATCTACATCGACGGGATATAGAGTTTCAGGTTGGGGACAAGGTTCTTTTGAAAGTATCTCCTATGCGTGGGGTCATAAGATTTGGTACGAAAGGGAAGCTGAGCCAGAAGTTCATAGGACCGTATGAGATCTTAGACCGTGTGGGTGAGGTTGCTTATCGGTTGGCTTTACCATCTGCTTTGGATAGGGTACATAATGTGTTTCATGTGTCTCAGCTGCGGAAGTATGTTAGTGATCCGTCACATGTGTTAGAGGTAGAGAACATAGAGTTGGATGAGTCCTTGTCTTATCTTGAGGTGCCTAAACAGATTCTTGACCGAAAGGTTAGGAAAACCAGACATGGTGAGACAGTGTTGCTTAAGGTTCTTTGGTCTAATCATGAGGTTGAGGAGGCTACATGGGAGGCGGAAGAGGCTATGAGGGAGCGGTACCCGTCTCTTTTTGATCAGGTATGTATGGTTGCGGGGACGTAACCTTGTTTCTTTTAGGGGGGGGTAGGATATGGTTGCGAAGAGTTTTTACATGTTTTTATGTTGGTTTTGATATAGTTAGTAGTTGGTTGAGTCGGGTTGAGTTTGGTTTGGTAAGTATGTTTTGGAGTTTTATCTTGAGTTTTGTTTTTGTTGTTGTGTCGGGAGAGTGTTAGTGTGTTTTTGTTTTGTTGTGGTTTGAACTTCGGGGACGAAGTTCTTTTTAAGGAGGGAAGACTGTAATACTACGGTTTTATGAGTCTTTGGGTACTCTATCGAGTGGGGCTTACTCTGTCGAGTAAGTATGTTTTGTATACGAAACAGTAGTCTGCCTGTAGGGTACTCGATCGAGTATGCTTGGCACTCGATCGAGTAAGTGGCACTCGATCGAGTAACTGACTTACTCGATCGATTAAGTGGTTTTACGGGTAATATTTGACGGGTTTTGTTAATAATGCGGGAATGGTATAAAAGGCTTTCGTCACTTTTCTCAAAACACTTTTACAACCTAAAAGCTTTCAAGAGAAGAATTGGAGTTACATTGAATCATCCTCGCCGCATTATTAGCAATCCCCGGAGCTAGAAGTGTCGGATTTCGTCATTCTTTATACCTTTGTGATCCTTGTGTCGAGGGTAAGCTTTACATATAACTTTTATATTGTTTTGTTAATATTGGTTAAACCCTAATTGGGTGATTTGGGGGTTTTATGATTGTATGGTTAAGGTAGTAATTATAAGAATGTATGTATAGGAGGAGGGTTCGTAGAAGAGAAGTTTTGAGACAGCTGCTGGATCGTCTGATTCTGTGATTGCATTCTAGGTAGCGTTTCCCTACTCAGTATTAATTACATGATGTGTTTGGTGGTTTCATTGTGATTGTTGTTAAAGTATATTGTTGGTGGTTGTGACGGTTGTTGGTTATATTGTTGGTTACATTGTTGATCGTTGATTGTATCTCTGTCTGTGATATTCGGGGCGCGTCCCTGGCTGAGTGGAGTCACTTGCGGGAGTGGCTTCACGCCCTTGGTTCGCCCTCTGTGGAACCCGCCACATGAGGGGATGTACCGTACGGCTGCGGTCCCCCACTGGCGGTGTGGAGTACCTGTTGCGATGGGTACTCTGGCAGGACTACATACTTTAGTGTGTAGTCAGTTGTGTGGAGATTGATTATGGAGACTGGGGTTTGATGTGACGACTGAGTTGTTTGGCATTTGTTTTATTGTGATTTGTATTGTGTAATTAGTACTGACTCCGTTGTTTGTTTTGTAAAACTGTGGTGATCCATTCGGGGATAGTGAGCAGTTGTTGAGCATGTTTGATATGATGCATTTGGGCTAGCTGGGATGAGTCATCACTTGGCAATTAGAAGAGTCTTCTGATGTGTCAGACGATGTCCTTAGTTGTTCAGTTTTTGCTAGTAGACAGTTTTGGTTTTGGATTGTATTTCATTTAACAGTTTTGAGTTGGAACATGTAATCACTTAAACAGTATTTTACCTTTTTAAAGTACGTTTTTTCATTGTCTTATGATTATCATTGCCTCGGATAACCGAGATGGTAACGTTCCTATACCCGAGTGGTCCTGGTAAGGCACTTGGAGTATGGGAGTGTCACAACTAGTCCGCAAGATCGAAATGCGACGGCTCAAGGATATATGTTGAATTCGGGGGGAGTATTATATGCACTACACTGTTTCTCCCTTAGTCAGGTTTTATCCTATTAGGTTTTTATCGACAAGGTTTTTAACGAAATAGTACCCTAATAGCATATACTGCAATCAAAATAATTATAAGGTGAAATTTTCGGGGGAGGGGGGGGGGGAGCTTAAACGTAAAGTCAAGGTGAAAATCTCACTTCCGGACCGTCCTTCCCAAAGTCCTTATTTGCAATAGTAATTATAGCAAATTTCTTCAGTACATTAAATGTATACACAGTATATTATATTGTATAAATATAATATCCGATAAATGAGAAAACACACGACATTTCACTCTCAAACGTTCACTCTTAATTATAATCTTTAACAATAAGTGTACAATGAACACTCTATATAATCTTTAAAAATCATATATTTCTTTAATGCAATAGCCAAATGTGTTGATGTGGCATCATAATTTTTCATCTATAGTTGATGTGGCGCTTAAATAAAGCACAACTAAATAAGGAAAAAATAAAGACTAATTGAAAATTGCCTTTAATAAAAAATTATTACTAAATATTATATTCAATCCTTATGTTCAATGATCTTTAATACGTTATAAATGTCTCATTTTATGATATATTAAAATCTATTTTGAAATACATTTTAGCTGAATTTATAAGACTTATAAATTACGACTACAATTATAATTAAAAAAGGATTAACATGTGATTTTCAAAATATCTTTTACGAAATTATTATTTCCTTTTCCGAAAATTAGCCAAAATTATTTTGAAAAATACTAAGTAATATTTTTTAAATAGACGAAATTTTAGCTAGCCGTAGCCTATTTCGAAAAGATTTCAACTACATTAAAATGTTACAGTATAAGATATAATTATTTTATGATCCCTATACCATTATTCAAAGTATATTATTGGACACAGATAAAGAAAAAACTGTAGCGCATATAAATTACATGTGACGAAACACTTTATATTAAAAAAACATAAATATCTTATCGGGTTCTTATATATTTGAGACAGATAAAGTTAATATAATAGAATATTTATAAATAGATAAAGTGAACAATCGGTAAATTGGGATAAAGGAGATTAATTGGTGAATTTGGTAAGCATTCATAATAAAAGAAAAATTCTTCGGTGTACCCGAGATATGACGTTATCATACACTTAAACCAATAAAAATATTATAATTATAAACATTAACATCCATTGTCATAATAAATGAGCGGTCTTATTGTTTAGTGCGTACAAAAACATAGTAGACTTATACACATAAGAAACTTTGTGAGTAAAAAATCGAGAATATATACATAAGTGACAAACTTTCTTGATTCCATGATCACTTCACTTATACCAGATAATTTTTTTTATATGTCAATAAGAATAAATAAGAAATCATAATAAATGTGTATAAGGTGATCGAGTACATTAAAACAATGAAAAAATATTTAAAGCCTGATATATTGTGAGGGTCACGAACATGCTGAAAAAATAATTTAATTTCAATCTCAAAATATTAGTTTTTATGAATATTAATAATGAAATAGCAATCTTTTGTATTAAATATTTTAAAGTAGACCCGTGAATTTTCACGGGTTTAAACCTAGTAAATGTATAATACACTCCATGTGTTAGTATAGAGTATAGACTACATAGTAACATTTTTCCAATAGGAAATTATCTTTCAAGTGAATTACAAATCTACTAAAATGTCTTCTTCCAACCATTAGTACTCCGTATCACAATTATGAGCAAGTGTCATAATCCAAGTTGTATTGATAAAGTACAATCTTAACTATTACATTGTCAACCAATTAACTACTCAAACATCACTCTCATAAACCTGCAAACGCGGTTATAAATATCGATTGCAACAATGAATCACGAGCGAGTAATCAAGGTTTTCAAATTTACCACAATAGCACATTGGCAAACTAAGTTAATATTAGACGTATATGCAGTGCAATAAGCGTAATCAGACTCCGATGGCCAATTCCGACATCAATCTTAAATTGAGATTTGGTAGCTCTAATTTAGACTCTGTACTTATGAACTTATCTAGCGAGGTGCAAAAGAGACAGTAAAGTCGGTAGGAACATTCATCTTGTCACACCAAACTTGAGACTCCAAATAAAGCTTAGATATTTTCCCCGCCACACGGCGCATATCCGGCCGTTGATCTGGGTCCACGTGGACGCAATCCACAGCCAGCCTTGTCAGCTTTTGAGCCACGTCAACAGGATACGAGTCCTTGAGCCTTCTATCCACCCATTTTCTTATCCTCCCCTCCCTTTCATCCCCATGATCGCCATTCTCCACCACGGCTACCGCAGCGTCCAGTGCGGAAATCTTCCTATATTCTTTCGTCACCTTGTCCAATTTGTACTTAACCGGTTCCTCGCCCGACAACAGCTCTATCAACACGACCCCAAAGGAGTATACGTCGGATTTTCGTGTCCCAATTCCTGTCGATTGGAACTCTGGTGACATGTACCTGTATAATCAAGATTAACAATGTACCGACTTTTCAAAAACTTTGCATATTTTACAGTTTGTAAGTTGATTTTTCTAAAACGACTTATATTAAAAAACAAAGGGGTATTATTTTAGGCCTTTAGGGTGGTTGCGAATTCTTGTCACTTGGATGCTTGAATGAATATAAAAATGTGTGAACATAGTCTATTATTTCTTCATCCAATTAGTTTTGCTGAAGACGGGTCGGAGCAAGTGACGGATAATACCACTCACAAAATGGATAGGGGACAAGGTGAGGGCACCCCCATGTGCTTCCCTCTCTCCTCTATTTGGGTCATTTGTGAGGGAAAATGGTAAAGTGACGGATACTTGCCGTCACAAATGAGATTTTGGGTTTTTCATCATTGATTGCAAGAAATAAGAAAAGAGGGACCAGAAGTCAGTAATTTGTTCAATATCATTATTGCGCATTGGTTACGTTGAACCTTTCCCTACATCCAAGTATTATGTTGTTATTCTTGACTTGTCCACTTCTCAATTTCTTATGATTTCTTATCTTTATCCGGGCTTAGTTTAGACTCGAGTTTAATTAGGTAGGTGCGAAAGCGCCTGTCACGAGGTTTGATATTGTAGGACAAATGAAATGAAGATTGAATTAGAAATTAGCAAACATACCCTCTAGTACCATTGAATTTGACGCTGTTGGACCTATTCAACCTCCTGAATGATGACGTAGAATCCTGGTCGACAATCTCGTCTTTGTTTCCAGAAGACCCGAATTCTCTTTTCTCAGTAGGCTCACCACAAAGCTCAGCAACACCAAAATGACATAACTTAGCATTAAACGAAGGTTCCGTAACAAGGACAGTACTAGACTTAACGTGATTATGCACAAACGTAACATCCAAACCCGTACTATTATGAATATAATCCAAGGCATTTGCTAAATCAGAAGCCACCTGAAGCCGAGACATCCACGAGCTAAGTATCGTAAAATCAGGATTTTTAGGATTATGCAACAAGTCGTACAAATTGGCACCGGGTATGAAATCATAAACAAAGTAAATATATTCCCCGGAAATGGAGGCGCCGAGGAGATTAACAATTGCGATATGATGCGACCGACAAATAGATGATAGTTTACGTTGAACAACATTTGGGGTTAATTGGGTTGTTTGGGATTTACGCTGGAAAATGATGACATCTTTGCCGTGTAAAGTACAACGCCACGACCTCGTCGAAGAAGAAGATGAAGAGGATGAGTTTTTAGCTAAGAAGTTATTGGTAGCAAGGCGGATTTCGGAGATGTTATAGAGATGTGGGTTTTCAGGGAGAGAGTTGCGGAGGCTGGCGAGGGAATGGCGGCTTGACCCTGAGGAGACGGTGGTTGAGGTTGTGGTCACGGTGTTAGTGTTGGTATTGGTATTGGTATTGGTATTGGTGGTTGAGCTTGAAGTGGAGGGTTGTCTGGTAGGTTTGGGTGGAGAAGTGGGTTGGATAGCATCTATTGCCATCTTGGATCTACACATTCAAGATGCTCTGATTATTGATTGTTGAGGGAGACGATGATTTAATTTAGAACAAAGATTTGGGTCACATTTTTTGTGGTGGTTCCTACTTTTTGGCTTAGTTGCTTGCAAAGTTGCAATTTGCAATACATAACGCGGAAGAGACTATACTTGATGGTTGATACTTGATACCCTTGTATAGGACCCATCCACCTTATATATCCAGTCGACACAACATAAGGGTGTCATCAACTCATCACCTCACAACTTTTCTCATTTAATTTTAATTTTAATTTATTTTATTTTAATTTAGTTCACCTTCATTCACTTCAATTCAAAAGAGCAGAGCTTTATTATATCCATATTCAGTTATTCACTACTAAAACCCGCTCTTTTAGAATGAAACTAACTAAAATGAACCGAACTTAACTGAATTTATATGAAATACAAATTATACTGAATTGAACTTAACTTATTTGAACTGATTCGATCTAAACTGAACTTATAAAAACTGGTATTAAATTAAAAAAACAGAACATACCACTTAATTTAATAACGATGTGTTTTTATACCACCGTTACTTTCAAGATTTCTAAAGGTTTTTTTAATATTAAATTTTTTAATTGAGTACTCCCTCCGTCCTCGTAAATAGTTTACATTTTCCTTTTCTGGGTGTTTCATTCGATAATTTTTCATTTTCTAATAAACTAGCTTAGTACCCATGCAAAATTGCACGGGCATGTATAGATAAAGTTTTACAATTTTATATTGATATCATTATAGTAATAACAGTATATAACATTTTACGTAAATAATCTACATTAGATTAAAACTAACTTGTTGTTTCAGTGTGTTAACCATAAACTGATTCAACATTAACATGCAGGACTAAGCTATAAAAAGCGAAAAATATAATATATTCTTCGCCGCAATGGATTAACCAAAAGAATAAGGATGATGCTCATTCATGGACGCAAATGACCATTTTATCCCTTTTATTTCAATTCTCTCTCTATTCAATTCCACCACTGTAATACCTCGTATTTATTTAAGTTATAGCTAGACCAAATAAAGAACCCACTTGGCCGAGTGCAGCTCCACTCGACCGAGTGGAAGACCGAGTACTCCAATACGGTAGGCTGGAAGGCCTGGAAAGTCGGCCACTCGACCGAGTGACCATCCACTCAACCGAGTGGAGCCTCCACTCGATCGAGTGGAGCCTCCACTCGATCGAGTGAGTTTTATACGGGAAAATATTTGCTGAGATGTCGCTTTCATAACCCTATCACTTCAGATTTCCTACACCAAAACCCCTCTCAAACACTATTCACCACTCTCTAAATTTCCCCAACTTCTCTCTAAACTCTCCACCATCAAATCTTCTCAAGAACCCTAATTTTTCTAAAGAAGATTCTTGCCTCCTTAGCCTTTCTTCTTTATTGTAAGTAGATCTACACTTCCTCTTCTCTTCTATTTTGTCTTAACAACCTTATTTAGTTAGTAGATTACTCCTTACTTAATTATGTTGTAAGAATTCAAGGGGTTAACTTAGTATGTTGTTATAATAGATTTTAGTATTGATTATAATAATTAATATGTGTAGGAAGTTTCATTGAGGAGCATTCTAGGGAGTAGCTTTTGTAATTGTGGAGATAAGCTCAAGGTAGGGTTTCCCTACTTAGTTATGGTGTTATAAGTGTTTAATTGTACATTTAATACCATTAATTATATTTATTTCATAGTAGTTGCATTATAACATGTTTTGGATAATTAGGGTTTGGTACATGTTGTGGTCTCGTGATGATTTTGGGAAAAATGAGTATGGTGAATGATTCTAGTAGTGTTAATTATCTTGCATTATAACATGTTAATAAGCAATTAAAAGAAGAGAAAATGAATTAATGAAGTTATGAGCATGAATTGGTTGTTGTATGAATTTAATGGTATACTTGTTTGGTTAATTGTTCTTGTTGTTGGTGAATTGTTGACATTGGAGATTGTTGGGGGATGTTGATGATGGTTTTGAGACGGAAGGTGGTTGGAAAACCGTCTTCCGCTCAAGTCTCTCTTGGAGCTTCCCACTCCAAGGGAATGTGCACATTGGGTACTTGGGTTATGGAGGGACTCATGCGGTGAGGCATTGTCTGGCAGGGGACTCGAGTCGCACTCGAGCCCGGTACCACGGACGTGTTCCGAGTACCTTAGTCGTATTGATGAGTTTGGCGGATATTTGTCATGTTTTTACACCTCATTAAATTAGTAATTTAGTTGCATCTCTCATTTATTAGTGAACATTTATATCATTGGCTAACACTTGGGTTTGATTGTCTGTGATGATCCATATGGTGATTTCCGCCCATATGGGGAGCAGTGTCGGCAGGTGCGCATATTTGAGTAGCGGGCTTGGGAGCGGTCTACCTTGTTGTCGCCACTTGTTCTTATTTAGTTTTGACATTTAAAACTCCATTCGATTTGGTTGTATCATTGGGATGATTTTCATATCCCTTAACTTGTAGTCACTTAATATTACAACTTAATTATCTATGTAGTCTAAAGTACTTCTTTACTTGTTGTTCGCACTACACTCTTGGAACACCAAAGCTTGTGACAACTCCATGTGATTGGAATTGCCTAGAGGAAGGGTCCCGACCTATGGGGATGTTACAACCACCTCCCCCACTCTTGCCACTGCCTTTCTCAGCCTCGGCTTGCCGCTAACCACAGATTGATCGACCACCTCAAGCCACCAACGTCGACCATCTTAGGCCACCATTGTAACACCCGCGAAATTCTCATTTTGGCATTTATAATTTATTAAACCGTTTGATTACTTTATTTTATAATTTTGAATTATTCAATTTAATTAATTTTATGTCAAACACGATCTTCATAAAGGTAATATATAAAAGCTCATTTATAAAAATACGTATTATTAAATTATATTCTTGAGGAATAATTTATATAAGAATATATGTATGCATATTTTTGGTCGGACAATAATAGTGACAGTAATAATAATAATTTCCGTCTAAACATAGACCGTCACATTTCTATTGGAATCTTGACTAAACTCGGACCAACTAAATATCGACAACACACTCACCTACCCTCTTACACCCTACCTTTAAATATCTCTTTTATATATTATTATATATTATTATTATTATTATAATATATTATTACTATTAATATCCTTGTTGTTGTGTAATACCGTGACCCACCCTGCACTCCTCTTTCCTCTTCTTCATTTCGAAAGCAACAACAACAAACAATATCAGGAGCCGTACAAACACCATTTTTAGACCTTCAAACCCAGATTTCGACTCCATTCTCCCACCGTTTCCTCTAAATTTTACACCATCCTCTTCCTCGTTCCTTCCTCATTCTTTTAAGGTAAGAAAGTTTCGATTTTGTTGAAATTTCAAAAATGGCATCTTATGACAAACTCGGTTTTATGACTCAAACAACTCGTTTTTCCTCCTTTTAGTTGAAGACCTTGAAGACGGAATAAAGGCTAATGTTTTTGGACGTTTTTACTCGGGAATTCGAGAGCTAAGGTAACGGTGATAGGTTACTGGACAATAAGTCGATATTTCGCCCTTTCTACTCTATTTCCACTCTTATTTGTCATAAAGTTTGGTTCTTTTGTCTTACTCATGTATGTGGCTAAATTTGTGGTGTTAATGGTTAACTTTCATGGTTATTGTGTCTCACTGCGTAACCCTCATTTTTATACGGTTGAGTTCGAAAATGGAGAGCTGCTGTAAATGAGGATCTTATTCATGTCTCAAGCTCGCTCATCCTCGTCCCATCCCCATTCTTAGTTGTGTCCTAAAACTGAATCGAAAATAGGGTGGATGTGGGTTATACCGTGACTATAGGACCATTTTTGGGACTCTGTTTTGTGGTCGCGAAAGGGGTGTTTGGGCTTTGCTTTGGGTGGTCAATATGGTGCTTGTTGGTTGGCTAGTCACGGCCTGAACCGGGTTGTTATAGCCTGCTTTTGGTGGTGGTTGCAGACCGTGTTAGCGGTGTTTGCAGCTGCTATGGTGACCTGTTTCGGCCTGCTCTTGAGACTGTTTTGACGCGACTTGTGAGACTATTTTACAGGCGGTGTGGTAGTCGTTTAAGGGTATTTGGGCGGACTGTTTTGGGAAATCGAGGGTGGCTAAGGTAGTGTGCGTAAGGGGTGGTTTTGGGTCTTGTTTAGGTGGTCGTAGGAGTTGGTCGTGGAAATGGCTTGGCCGTGGCCTAGGCAGTGGCCTAGCTAGTCACGGGTTGAGGCCGCGTGTGGTTGGATGTGAGGCCGCGTTTGAGGTTGCCATAATAGCTTTTGAGCCGTGTCTATAAATTGTCGGGCGCTAGTTTGTTTTAGGTAAAATATTATTAATTCCCGTCTCGTGCTTTATACAACGTAATCCGTTAAATATTGTTCTTTATATATATATATTTCTCTCACATGATCAAATCGTTGGGCTTCACATGATTATATGTTTGAATTTTACATGAGTATTAAGTTGGGTCTAACATATCTTGTTTGTTGGGCTTAATGTGATTTAATTGTTGGACTCCTTATAATTTGTTTATTGGGCTCATAAATGAGTCACTTGGACTTGGTCACATTTTATCCCGTATATTTCATATAACGTAAATTATTCATTATCACGTATTATATTATATTTAACCGGCATGTTAAATTATGAAATGGAATATTTATTAATATAATACAAGTATGAGATATTTATTATAAGTAGTTACTTGTAGTGAGTCGTACTCTAGATAATGTCTAGTATTATTCGGTTGTGAGAGTCTTGGTTCTATCGTATACTAGGGATGAGCCATAGGCCCTCTAGTTGCGGTATGATCGTCGGGAGTGATATTTCAATCCGTACTTATGGTGATGCAGGCCATAAGTATGAATGTGACATTAATCATCCCGTTCCTAAGTCTTGGTCCTATCGGATACTAGGGGTGAGCCATAGGCCCTCTAGTTGCGATATGATCGTCGGGATTGATGTTCCCATCCGTACTTATGGTGAGATGCAAGCCATAAATATGAATGTGACATTAATAATCTCATCCCATGTGCTTGTTTGTTGTATTTGGCCATGTTTTAAAGGTAACCGCTGAGCCAGATACTTGTTTGTTGTGCTTCGGACACGTTTTAAAGGTAACCTCTGAGTCAGGCACTTGTTTGTTGTATTTGGCCATGTTTTAAAGGTAACCGCTGAGCCAGATACTTGTTTGTTGTGCCTCGGACATGTTTTAAAGGTAACCTCTGAGTTGGGTACTTGTTTGTTGTATTTGGCCATATTTTAAAGGTAACCGCTGAGCCAGATACTTGTTTGTTGTACCTCGGACATGTTTTAAAGGTAACCTCTGAGTCGGGTACTTGTTTGTAGTATTTGGACATGTTTTAACGGTAACCGCTGAGCCAGATACTTGTTTGTTGTACTTCGGACATGTTTTAATGGTAACCTCTGAGTCGGGTACTTGTTTGTAGTATTTGGACATGTTTTAAAGGTAACCGCTGAGCCAGATACTTTATGTGTTGTGTCTCGGACATGTTTTAAAGGTAACCTCTGAGTCGGACACTTGTTTGTAGTATTTGCACATGTTTTAAAGGTAACCGCTGAGCCAGATACTTTATGTGTTATGCCTCGGACATGTTTTAAAGGTAACCTCTGAGTCGGGCACTTGTTTGTAGTATTTGGACATGTTTTAAAGGTAACCGCTGAGCCAGATACTTTAGAGGTCGTGCCTTGGACATGTTTTAAAGGTAACCGCTGAGCCAAGGTACTTAAGGACTTGTGTCTCGGACATGCTTTAAAGGTAGCCTCTGAGCCGGATGCTTTGCTTATTATGTGATGTTAGTAGTCCCATTTCGTGTATTGTATGTTATTTGGTTTTCAAAGTTCGTGGCTAAGGTTTCCATTCACATATATTATTATGCAATCTTGTTTATCCGTGACATATGATATTCTATCGTGTTTATAGTTGTATTATCATTTATGACGTTTTGGTTGGATTGTTTCACATGGATGTATCATATGCCTTATCTATGATTTACTACGCATGTTTTAAATGTTAGTCTCAGTGCTTGCATCAAATGGTTGTATTTATGATGTTCTAATATGTTCCTGTTTATCTGTGTTTCGACATATTGTAGCTGGGAGAACCTTGAGTTACTCCCCACTGACTGTGGCGTTCATGTTTACATGAATGACAGGTGGTGAAGATGCTTACGTGGGGAAGACGTGTGGGCTAGCGAGAACTAAACTCTTGGACCTTAGTTTGCTAGTTTAGAAACCCCTTATCTGTTTATTCGTGGGGTATCTTTTTCCCGCTTTCTAGACTTGGGTTGTAATAACCTAAGTTTGCCTATTGTTGTTTTTGTTTCGTTTCATTTTTGGCACCCGCGTGTTAATCTTTAGCTAGTAATAAAAAGTTTTTAAAATATCATAAATTTCCACTTTAATTTATTAGTTATAATTTCCGCTTTATCGCGGGGTGTCACAGTTGGTATCAGAGCCTATATTGCTCCCGACGCACACACGTGTACCCCAAATTTAAATTTGAACTTGACCTTGAATAATAAATGAGAGATGGGTAGACTTAAGGACCTAAGGTGGTAGTCTGTAGTGTGTTTGCTCCTTGTTAGGTTCTAACATGTTTGTTGATTGTCATTTAATAATTTGTGTGCCCTCGGATCAATGACCGTGAGCTTACCTACGTGAAGATCAAGAATTGGTGCCTATAGCCGGGAATTAAAGATTTGTTCAACCTTTGAAGAATGTTTCTACTTCTTCGAAGATATTTCTCATTCTTTGTGTACCTTGCCTCATTCTTTTACTTCTTGATGTTTATTTATTCTTCTAAACTCTCTTTTCTCTTTTCCTTGGAAGCTACTCTTATACCCTCCTAACTTGTGCTTTGTTCCTTATTTATCCTCCTTTAACGCCTTGTTGATAGTACTCTTTCTTTTGAGGAATATTGACCTTGGTTGGAAAATTTGACTTTTAAGGAGATTGTTTGTGTTTGACCCTTAACCCTGGTTTGGAGAGGTTGTGATGTTGGAAAGACTTGGGTGGTGTGAGGAGACATACTTAGTGATTCTTATACCTAAATCCTTGATAAAGTGAGTATATTTGATTGGTGGATTATGTGTGTCAGGCGTGAGTTGCATTTGTTACTAAGGTTATAGAACTTGGCTTTGTTGTTTATGTTTGGGATCTGAAAGGCTCGGGAAGCGTAGCGAGACGTGTCTTGGGATACTAGTGCCTAGTGCTTGACTTAAAATGGATGGAATTGAATGGTGGATTTGAGGATGTAAGATTGACTAAGTAAGTTGAGTTTACGATAGGATTTCATAATCACTTCGGACATGAGAGTTTGATAATGTATATGTTACCATATGAGAAATACTAATTGTGGGATTATTAGTTGGTCTAAGTGAGTGATCTTGATTACTACTTGAGGTATGGAATGAGAGTGAGACTAAGCTACATTGTTGGGAAATCTTAGCGCTTGTTTTAGTAACTAGAAAGGATAATGGTATGGTTGACACTAGTTGGATATGAGTATAGCTTTGTTGGAAACTTTGACCTTGATCTTGTGGAAGTTGTTTGTGGATGTTTGAGGATTTGGAGTGATGAGATCACACTTATAGTGGAGTACCTTGTTTTAGGGAATAGATTAGGATGAAGTAACATGAGTGTTTTGAGGAAATCCTTGGGAGTGTTGTGATTATAAGTTTTGTCGTAAGGAAGTTTTCGGAACCGTTTAGGATGATGTTGTTGTTTGAGGTTTGAGTACCTGACATTTCCTTGTTGTCTAATTCCCTTTCTTCTTTGACCATAAGTGTTACCGTTCATACCTCCTTTCCTCGCTTCATCATGCTCCTCCTTTAAATTTGATGCTAATGACCTACAAAAACTCTATCTTTTACATCCTTGTAGATTTGACTTCAATTCTTACCCTAGGAAGTTCATCATAGCTCTTTTGTTGGTTAAGTTTGAACTCTCTTAACGTACTTTGTTTTTATGATGTCTAAGTTACTTTTCATTTCACGAAATTTCTAAACATTTCGAACTACCATTTTCGATTCGTTGTTAAATGTTTATGTTACTTTTACAAAACTCTACCTATTTTAAAGATTTGAAAATGAAAATTTGATTTAATTCCCTATTTATTCTTTGAATATAAACTCCTTTATCATAATTTTAACTGCTAAACCCGAGATTTCTTTAAAGTTTATCCAATTTCTGTTAAATTTGATCTATTTATGATTTCTTTGTCAAAGTTTGATGTTATCTTTTCACAAATTTGACTCCCTTTTGAGTTCAAAGGTGAAACCTTTATCTCTATTTTGGCTTTTGCGAATGAAAATTTGAGTGAATTATCTTTTTCTTTTGATTTTGACGTTGATCGGATGTCAGAACTCGTTATTGGAGACGTTTGATAACTTGTTCTACGCTTGTCGGCGAGTTGATTTCGTTTTAAATCTGTCTTTGACCTGGAAAGTTAGCGTTCTTGTGTGCACGACAAGAGCAATTTCGTTCCATGAATGATTTGCCTTTTGACGTTATCTTTGATTTGGAATGTGATGTTCTTGAATACGTAACAAGAACACTTCCGTTCCTTTGATGAGAATCTGGTTCTGTCGGAAAATTTTGTTTGAAACTTTTGGAAGAATTTTAATTCTTACGATAAGTAAACCTTTAATGTTTTGGTTGTCGATTTCAAAAAGTCCAGCTTTATTTTTATAAACTTTCATTTCGATTTTCAAGTTTCGAGGACGAAACTTTTTAAAAGGTGGGGTGATTGTAACACCCGCGAAATTCTCATTTTGGCATTTATAATTTATTAAACCGTTTGATTACTTTATTTTATATTTTTGAATTATTCAATTTAATTAATTTTATGTCAAACACGATCTTCATAAAGGTAATATATAAAAGCTCATTTATATAAAAATATGTATTATTAAATTATATTCTTGAGACATAATTTATATAAGAATATATGTATACATATTTTTGGTAGGACAATAATAGTGACATTAATAATAATAATTTCCGTCTAAACATAGACCGTAACATTTCTATTGGGAATCTTGACTAAACTCGGACCAACCAAATATCGACAACACACTCACCTACCCTCTTACACCCTACCTTTAAATATCTCTTTTATATATTATTATTATATATTATTATTATTATTATTATTATTATATATTATTATTATTATTAATATCCTTGTTGTTGTGTAATACCGTGACCCACCCTGCACTCCTCTTTCCTCTTCTTCATTTCGAAAGCAACAACAACAAACAATATCAAGAAGCGTACAAACACCATTTTTAGACCTTCAAACCCAGATTTTGACTCCATTCTCCCAGCGTTTCCTCTAAATTTTACACCATCCTCTTCCTCGTTCCTTCCTCATTCTTTTAAGGTAAGAAAGTTTCGATTTTGTTGAAATTTCGAAAATGGCATCTTATGACAAACTTGGTTATATGACTCAAACAACTCGTTTTCCCTCCTTTTAGTTGAAAACCTTGAAGACGGAATAAAGGCTAATGTTTTTGGACGTTTTTACTCGGAAATTCGAGAGCTAAGGTAACGGTGATAGGGTACTCGACAATGAGTCGATATTTTGCCCTTTCTACTCTATTTACACTCTTATTTGTCATAAAGTTTGGTTCTTTTGCCTTACTAATGTATGTGGCTAAATTTGTGGTGTTAATGGTTAACTTTCATGGTTGTTGTGTCTCACTGCGTACCCCTCATTTTCATACGGTTGAGTTCGAAAATGGAGAGTTGCTTGTCTACGTGCTGAGTAATTTGTGCTTTCGTACCGCTGGAATTTCCTGAGTTTATCTATGGTGTAAATGAGGGTCTTATTCATGTCTCAAGCTCGCTCATCCTCGTCCCAACCCCGTTCTTAGTTGTGTCCTAAAACTGAATCGAAAACAAGGTGGATGTGGGTTATACCGTGACTATAGGACCGTTTTTGGGACTCTGTTTTGTGGTCACGAAAGGGGTGTTTGGGCTTTGCTTTGGGTGGTCGATATGGTGCTTGTTGGTTGCCTAGTCACGGCCTGAACCGGGTTGTTATAGCCTGCTTTTGGTGGTGGTTACAGACCGTGTTAGCAGTGTTTGCAGCTGCTATGGTGACCTGTTTCGGCCTGCTCTTGGGAATGTTTTGACGTGACTTGTGAGACTATTATACAGGCGGTGTGGTAGCCATGTAAGGGTATTTGGGCGGACTGTTTTGGGAAGTCGTGGGTGGCTAAGGTAGTGTGCGTAAGTGGTGGTTTTTGGGTCTTGTTTAGGTGGTCGTAGGAGTTGGTTGTGGCAATGGCTTGCCCATGGCCTAGCTAGTCACGGGTTGAGGCCGCGTGTGGTTGGATGTGAGGCCGCGTTTGAGGTTGCCATAATAGCTTTTGAGCCGTGTCTATAAATTGTCGGGCGCTAGTTTGTTTTAGGTAAAATATTATTAATTCCCGTCTCGTACTTTATACAACGTAATCCGTTAAATATTGTTCTTTATATATATATATATTTCTCTCACATGATCAAATCGTTGGGCTTCACATGATTATATGTTTGAATTTTACATGAGTATTAAGTTGGGTCTAACATATCTTGTTTGTTGGGCTTAATGTGATTTAATTGTTGGACTCCTTATAATTTGTTTATTGGGCTCATAAATGAGTTACTTGGACTTGGTCACATTTTATCCCGTATATTTCATATAACGTAAATTATTCATTATCACGTATTATATTATATTTAACCGGCATGTTAAATTATGAAATGGAATATTTATTAATATAATACAAGTATGAGATATTTATTATAAGTAGTTACTTGTAGTGAGTCGTACTCTAGATAATGTCTAGTATTATTCGGTTGTGAGAGTCTTGGTTCTACCGGATACTAGGGGTGAGCCATAGGCCCTCTAGTTGCGGTATGATCGTCGGGAGTGATGTTTCAATCCGTACTTATGGTGATGCAGGCCATAAGTATGATTGTGACATTAATCATCCCGTCCCTGAGTCTTGGTCCTATCGGATACAAGGGGTGAGCCATAGGCCCTCTAGTTGCGATATGATCGTCGGGATTGATGTTCCCATCCGTACTTATGGTGAGATGCAAGCCATAAGTATGAATGTGACATTAATAATCTCGTCCCATGTGCTTGTTTGTTGTATTTGGCCATGTTTTAAAGGTAACCGCTGAGCCAGATACTTGTTTGTTGTGCCTCAGACATGTTTTAAAGGTAACTTCTGAGTCGGGCAGTTGTTTGTTACATTTGGCCATGTTTTAAAGGTAACCGCTGAGCCAGATACTTGTTTGTTGTGCCTTGGACATGTTTTATTGGTAACCTCTGAGTCGGACACTTGTTTGTTGTATTTGGCCATGTTTTAAAGGTAACCGCTGAGCCATATACTTGTTTGTTGTACCTCGGACATGTTTTAAAGGTAACCTCTGAGTCGGGTACTTGTTTGTAGTATTTGGACATGTTTTAAAGGTAACCGCTGAGCCAGATACTTGTTTGTTGTACCACGGTGTGGACAGCGGGGGCCCACGGGGGCGCTTGGGAGAGAAGAGAAACAAGCGTTTGCATTTTTGTTGGAGTCGCCACCAATTTTTATGGGAAATTGAATTGGAACCGTTCGAATACCTCGTGTCATGTCAAGACACAAAGTAGTGACATGAACACTAAGCAATCGTTACCCTTAGCATTCTATGTCTAGAATGACTCTCGTGGATGCCAATGAACACGGGTGCTCACGGATATCTGGAGTAAGGGGTGAGGGTACGTATTAGGAAGCTCTTTTGATCGAACACCTAATCCCGCCCGCCTCGATAGCGGCCTCTACTAATGATTAGGGAAGTTATTCGTACTTGATATATCGTCGATTATATGCATGCAATGCAACATCCAAGTTTTAATCCTAACATGTGAGAAATTAATACTAAGTCGGTTGACACGTAATTTAACATACAATTGGGTCGAAGTAGGAATTAATGTTCAATTACATGTGAAAACATACAAATGACACAAGAAATATGATAAATACAATAAAAGAAAATTACAATAATGAAAATTACAATAATTACAATGGAATAGGCGATTTATGTCGAAAATACCTTTAAAACGGATAATTTGAGAAAAAACGAATAAAGGAATAAATAATTAACGAATAAAACAGAAGGCGATAATACGATTAATAGTTAATTATACGTAAGCTAATTAAACTGAGTCAAGGCAAAAACGGAGTTAAGGGACAAAATTCAACCCGGAACAAGCGCAGCAGAGCTGCGTCCTTTGGAATAGGCGAAGCAGTTGCTGCGTCTGTTCCTGACTTGAATTCTGGCCGTGAAACCGGAATTGCGTGCTGTTAATATCAATTGGTAAATTTAATAATTGATTAAATTATTTACTCGGATGGAAGTGGTTAATAGGTTATTTACATGTGATTGATGGATCATAAAACAATAAAACATGGATGAGACGGATTTAAGACGGATTAATGAACGATTAATTAACGAATTAAACAAGCTAATTAGGCTAAACATGATGAATTAATGACAAATTAATGACGAACATGTGATGAAAATATATCAAAGAAGTGAATTACAGAAACTCAATATGAACAAATCGAATTTCCACAACCCGGATTGAATTTAATGACGAAAACCCGCAAATATTGGATTATAAGGGATTTAAGTCGGATTCTAATGGCGAATAAAACATGTTAATGATGATGATTAATGATATACATGTGAAATTATTAGACTATTGTGTCGAAGAATTAACAAACAAACGAAAACAAATAAACATGACGAATTACAGAGGACGAACGAAGAAGAAAGGAAGCAGGAACTGCGGCAGCCTCACGAAGAGGCGCAGCAGGAACTGCACTCCTTCGAAGAGGCGCAGCAGTTGCTGCGTCCTTTCTCGACGGTTATCTACTGGAAATCCGTAAAAAGAGGTTTTAAAACACGGTTTTAGAAATCGGTTTTAAGAGGTATTTTCGACATAAACCTTACAATTGTGATACAATAATTAAAATACATTAAATAAAAGAGAGATTATACACCCTCAGACTTACATGTTGACGAAACGAGAAGGACTAAGAT
The DNA here is from genome assembly GCF_048544455.1 of Silene latifolia. NCBI lineage: Eukaryota > Viridiplantae > Streptophyta > Magnoliopsida > Caryophyllales > Caryophyllaceae > Silene > Silene latifolia. The sequence goes on from NC_133536.1 coordinate 58,943,207, forward strand.
ATCGATTAGTGATGCTCGACGCGAATGTAAAGAAAGTGCCCTCGTAAGAGGAAAACGATTAGATTAATTAAGTTGATTGATTGTGGAGTTGGTCAAATTGGTCGGTCATGCAAACGAGGCTGGTACTCAGAAGGATCCGAGCTTACGTGGTCGAATGTTCAAGCACGTAGACGCCAGAAAGTAAGAACAAAGGTCTAGAATGCAAAGGGAGAAGAGAAGGGCGGACACTCGCGTGAGAAATATGAGGAGCAAAGGCTCCTATTTATACTAATCACGTGAAGGAATTAGGGTTTCGGAGACTCTTTGGAAGTGAATCTCGGAAAGATATGAAAAAGATACGAAAAATACGCAGAAAAGGACCTGGGAAGAGGCGCAGCAGCCACTGCGTCTCTTGGAAGAGGAGCAACACCTGTTGCGTCTATTCCCAAGTGGTTTCCTCCTGCGGAAGAAAGATTTCCGTGTTTAAGTTATGGTAGGACGAAATAATTTGGTTTTCCTTAATATCTTATGTGAATATTTCGGGAAATTGTTTACCAAAAGATAAAAATTATGAAATATGGAATAGAAATATCCGGAACATTCCAGAACATTCTGACTCGGGATTTAACGGTTATCAGAAAATGAAGACGGTTTTAGGCCCGGACTCCAAATGTACTCTAATTACTGTCAAAACGACCGTATCGGCGCGTAGATGACAACTAAGAGGTAGACATTAATATTTGAGCAATCACTTGACGATAATCTTACGAATTGTCACAAATCGTTCCGCGTACCAAACATGCGGCCCAATCATCACTGGGTGGTTTGTGAGAGGTACAGAAATGAGGTATCTACAGAGCCCCAACTTTGACTGAGGCTTGGACAAGGCGAAAGTCAAAGTATAGCCATCAGGTCAATCGAAGATTACAACCTGACGACTATGGCGACGCGAGGCGGCTCAAGGGGTCTGAACCAAGGACCTGTCGTCGGGAACATTTTAGAGTCTGTCGACTATCGGGGAGGGTCGTTTAAAGTCCATTAGACTACGTAAGAAGGCTCGCCAGCCATAAGAAGAGACCATACCTGAGACTTCTTTCTCGAGACGCTTCCGGAGGTACATGCGAGCTATTGAGCGAAGATCAGGCGTAAGGACTAAATAAGGTGAGTAGCAGGACACAGGCAGGAACTGCTGAAAGAAGGCTGCTTGGGTAGTCTTCGAGAAATACGTAGATAGCAGGACACAGGCGGGAACTGCTGAGGAGAAATCTGCTTAGGCAGATGTTAATCTTCATGTCTTGAGAGGGACAGTACGTCCGCTTACTCTCGCTGGGGACATGATTGGGAATTAATCTCCATGTCGTGAGAGGGAAAGTGTATCCGCTTACTCTCGTCGGGAAACATAATGAAGGCTTGTCGAATTCTGTGAAGGAATAAATGCTCGTTGCGACAACCAAAGGTCTCGAAAGGAAGAAATAATATGCAACAGTCTGCTGCTGGCTTGGAAATGCGGGCCGGAATGAAAGAAAATCGTCAAACGGACTAAAAGGATAAAATAGCATCGGGGAAGAGGCGCACCAAAGATGGGCCCACAACTAACGAACTCATAACGAATTTTTGAAAGCTCGTAAGGAGGGAACACAAGGAAGAGGCGCAGCAAGAGCTGCGTCTCTTGGAAGAGGCGCAGCGCCTGCTGCGTCTGTTCCCCAAAGTGTATTTTCTGCGTAAAAACGCGATAATCAGAGGCTCATTTCATTATTCCGAAATACAAATCCTCCAATTTCTCTCTCAAGAGTCAATCATTTCCACCAAGGTTTGATCCAAAAGCTTGCATTAATCATGACTAACCGAGGTATGTGTCTCATTCTTGCATTAATCGTCTATATTTGTCGAATTTTGGATCGAAAAATTAGGGTTTATGACCCAATTAATCGAAAATTTGGGGCTTTTCCCCCAAATGCATTTGCCTTGTGAAATTGACATTAGAAATGGATAATTGGTAATATAAGGAACAGCTAAACCGTAAATTGCTTCGAAAATAGCCTTAGGATTGCCCATTTGCGATGAAACTTGATATTTGGGATCCTTGAATGATGGGTAAACTTTCTACCATCTCGGAATCTTGGTTTGTGACAGCTTTTCCAGGACACTTTCCTAGGGCATAATCGCTGTGATAATGAAATGCTGCCGAAATTTCGACTCGAACCCGGAACTAGGCTTCAAATTAGGCTTGACTTGACCCAAGTTACCACATGAGTGATCGGGTTGGTGAGAACATGGCCAAGGATGGCGATAAAAGAGCGATTTCAGGGCTTCGAAAGCTCGAAAATCCCTTAACCAAGGCTTGTTGTCACGTGACGCGGCCTAAATTTGCTTTAATGTTGCAGGTGATGTGGCTTCTACTTCTGGGAGAGCTCCCATGGAGATAGACGTTACTACTGTCGAGGAGGCTTTAGAGAAGGCCTTCACCGCCGCGGTGATGGCTGCTGGGGACGAGGTCAATGAGGAGGAGGCTGTTGAGGAGGAGGAGGCCCCGAGACGGGCCAATGTTGGACGAGGAGGTCGTCAGCTGAGAGGAGCTCCGGCGCGGGCTGAGACTTGGGAGAGTAGGCACCTGTTATGGGCTGCAGAGGGTCACCTGTCCTATAGGATGGTGAAGAGCTTGGTAAATAGGAATTCACTACTCATTACTCATCCTCTTTCATTTATTCGTTCAAATCTCTTTTGATTTTCATTCAAAACTAAAGATAGCTTTTGTTTCAAATCATAATAGGAGGTCGGGAACATCAGGTCGTTCTCGGGTTACACGACAACGATGGAGCACTACGAGCGGCTGTCGGCGGAGGAGCGGGCCATGATCGAGCGTGGAGCGTTCGGTCCTTTGGTGCAGGCCTGAAGGGATATCGTGAAGAGGAAGTTGCAGGCTAACCTTAGCCTGGCCCGCGCTTTCTTGGACCGATTATGGGATACGACTTCCACGTTTCACATGCTTTTCGGTGAGGTGGGAGTCACTCTGGAGGACTACGGCATGATTTCTGGTCTGCCGTATGGGACCGAGGAGGTGGAGTGGCCGGAGACTGCCATGAGGGTGGACTCGGCCGAGGTGAGGAGATTGATCGGCTGGAACTTGTCGCCGAAGGCTGTTACAGTGCCGGGTTTGGTGCCCAGCTCCTACGTTCGAGATTACTTTGCGGGAAAGATCCCGGCGCTGGTGACGATTAACGGGAGGGAGACGGCTCCTCCTCCCTGTACAGCTGAGTAGAGGGCTCGTTTGTGGCTCTGGTGGTTTCTGTCTTCGATTTACCTCGGAGACAAGGGCGAGAGGCTGTCGACGAAGCTTCTTCCCTTCCTTTTCGACCGAGTTCCCTAGGGCGTTGGGGACCGGGTCATGCTGGTTTTTGCGGTCCTCATCCGCTTCATGAGGGCCATGGTTCGTCCGGAGTTGATGGCGAAGGGGACTTCTCCTGGCGCTGTCGGACCTGGACTACTGCTGGAGGTATGAACCTTCCTTTAGACCGAAATCAATTCCTCTCTCTATCAAATCACGAAAGATCGTCATTAACTATCTTGCTTTACAGGCGTGGGTGTACTCCTACTTCCCGGGCCTCGCGCCCAAGAGGACGGAGCCGCTGGAGAAGGCCTATCCCGTGGTGAGGGATTAGGTGATGTGCAGGACGAAGAGCAAGCGTTCTTCTCACGGTGTCTACCGGCGGGGTGTGAACGCTCTTCAGCCAGACAACGCAAGTATCTTACTTATATTCATTTGCTTCTACATTGTCTTTTAATTGATCATAACAATGATCCTTGTTTATCTTGTCGCAATGGGTGCCCAGACCTTGGGCGGAGTACGCTGGAGCGCCTCCTTTCGTGGCTGAGGTCCTTCGACCTAGGAGCTCGAGCCGACTGCTGTTGAGGACGTCGATGGGTCCTGTGTGGTACTTGGGCGAGCGCTTGGCTCGTCAGTGCTCTCGGGACGTGTTGACGGTTCCCGTCGATCCTCCCAGGACGATGTTTAGGGAGCCTTCTGAGGCAGAGAGGGAGGCGGACTTGGCTGGCGCTAGTGGTGACGCCCTCCTTCTTCCTGGTGAGGACTACTCGGCGTTCCTCTACGGGAGGTTGGCGTACTGGCCGGTAGTGGTGAGCATCTTTTACTCTTCCTCTTGATTTTCAAAACTACGATGAAAGATCATCGGTTAATGAGAAATATTTGACTTTGCAGGAGGTCGAGGCGGCGGGCATCGAGCCCCCAGAGTACCCCGAGACCCTCGAGTACACTGACGCGACCGGGAGGACGACGATCTCCGAGCTGCGTGACTTTGACGTAGCTGTGACGGATGCTGGCTTGGACGACTGGCAGCATCTGATTCGGAGGGTGAGCCTCTAACTTTGCATAACTTTTGTGTAAGAACACATTTGATTGAGTTTGTTCGATTGTTGAGAATTTCTTTTTGAAAATGCAGGTTGCGCCGTCTCGGTTTGTGGCGTTGTGGAGGGTGGCCAACCGGCTGCGAGCTACTGCCGTCGAGGCACTTGTCGGCGGTCGAGGTCATCAGGTATGAACCTTATTCCTATTCCATTTTTTATTTTTAATTTTCCGACTTTGCTTGAAACGATTGACATGAGCCATTTTGTTGTTGTTTACAGGGCGACCGCGAGTTGGAGCGAGAGTTGACCCAGTCTCGGGAGGAGACAACTCGCTTGTTGAGGGAGCTCGAGGTTCGGGACGCTGAGATTGTCGTTCTTGCGGCAAGAGTTGCAGAGTTGGAGGGCGACCAGCAGTAGTTTTGTGTAGCTTTTGTAGACTTGCACATTTGGACATTGATTTTGGACATTTTTGGACTTTGTTTGGGGCGAGAGCCCCCAGTTTGTTGTACATTTCCCTTGTTTGGTGTATATAAGATGGCCTGAGAGCCTTTGCTGCTGGGTTGTGTTGCTTGTATCTGCAGGTTAGCTTTGAACAGGTTTGGTAGATGACGGTTTACGCCGTCATGCTACCGAAATTTACATAGAAATCACGCAAAACATACATTTATATATACATATGGCCTTAATTAACGCAAAGCGAGTGACTCAAAAGATGCAAAAATGCAAAAAAATGCAAAAAATTTGCAAAATTTGCCGGAAATGACCGGACGGTAGGGAGGGTTACCCCTAAAAAAAGAAAAAAAATAGAAATCTATAAGTTAGAAATGTAGAAATGAAATTAAGAAATTGAAATTAATATATAAATGTTAAAATTTGGTAAATTGAAAATTATTTCCTAAAATAAATGAATTAAATGAGAAATGTAAAATTAAAATGAATTAAAACGAAAATTATTTCCTAAAATGAGAATGAAAATTATTTCCTGAAATGAAAATATACAAGTGAGGTAAAATGGCGAAAATGTCGATGTCGCCTCGAAATGCGTGCCTGCGAAATTAGGAAACCTGAAACATGGTAATCTTCACGTATTGACCAAAATAATAACCCGTAGGAATAGGAAATTATTCGTCATGGAATTAGGAAAGATCCAACGCGGAAAATCACAGAAGTGAAGCTGAGGAAGAGGCGCGCGACATGAGTGCGTCCCTTTGAAGAGCGCGGCAGCGAGCGCGCCCTGTTCCCAAGGCGTTCTGCTCTGACGGATTTTTGGAAACAGAAATTAGTATAAATAGAAACGTCGATGGAGCTTTTATTCACACAAATCTTCCGTCTCTTCTTCGTCTAATTTTATAAAATTCTCAAAATAATTTTTTCATCATGAATACTTTGGAGATTCGTTTGAAAGAATGGACCAACGAATTTTCGAACATGAAGAAGCATGATATGGGCTCTTATAATTTTGGATCATTGTTGAGTTTAAAACTCATCAAGGTTGTTAAACCGTTCTTGGATGCTTGTCTTGACTATTGGGACCCGAATTACCATGTTTTTGCGTTCCCTGGAGGTGATATTTGCCCATTTTCTGAAGAAATTGCTGCTATTGGTGGGTGGGATCGCGAACACTTGTCTGCCATTCCTTCTACTTCGCAAGGGTACAAGAGCAAATTTAGATTCTTGCTTGGGTTAACTAGACTTGAGGTGAACCGTCTAGTGACCTCGAAGGGAGTGCGAATGTTGGATTTCATAGATCGATTTATCAACAGGGCCGACCCCACTGTTTCTCATATTGCTAGGCGGAGGGCATTTGGCTTTTGCTTGTTACATGTGTATGTCTTCCAAGGGCATGTTGATGAAGACTTGAGAGGTGATCCCCGTCTTCTGGGCCTTGTTGAGCAAATGGAGCTGCGCAGGAGCCCAGCTTGTTTATGCTTAGGAGAGATCTTGTTGGGCTTGGATAATAGGAAATCCAACCGTGATCTACCGTATTTGGGAAGTCCCGTCATTCTGCAGGTAAAAGACATTTTTTTGTTTTCATTTTATTTCTTTGTTTTCGTTTTTTTTTTCGTTTTTTGTTTTCGTTTTTTTTTTTTGATGTCTAATACCCGCTTTTGGTAGGTTTGGCTTATGGAACGGCTCCGATTGATCGAGCCCCCAGTTCATGTTCTTTCTTACCATGCCCGCTCGATTGCGATGAGGACGAGGTTGTATATGGTGGACTTCACTCGGGTCTGTGATTACTGGAAGAACAAACTAAAGAGCGATGATGGCCCGTTGATTAGGTGGGTCGTACCGTGGTGGCACCTCAAATCCGTCACTGGAGTGTCTTCTTTGGATCCCACTAGGTCCGTGCGCATTCCTGGATTGGAGTTTATGGTGTGCATCTCCCCGGAAAGGCTGATGAGACAAGTTGGGCTGAAACAGACGATCCCGAAGCTTGATACCGTCCCGCAGACTGCTATGGCGCTTACTACAGAGAGCCGAAGGGAGTGGGCCATTAAATTGGCCCAAAGAAACATGTGGTTCTTGAATTTCTCCGCCAATACCTTGTGGGTGTCGGACTCTTATCTGCGATGGAGAAAGGCTACTACCCCGGAAGAGCGCGAGAGATTGAGGAAGCGCGAGCCCGTTGACTACAAGGTGCGCGAGGTAGAGAAAGAGAAAGAGAAGCATCTGACAGAAGGAGAAGAAGAAGCCGGGTTTCAAGTCGTTCATCCCTCGAAGAAACCAAAGATCTCTCCTGTCGTGGAAATGGTGATTGGCAAAAATGGAAAGTCTAGGCCTCGAGAAAGACCTTTGGTGATTAGGTCTGAAGTGGTGCAAGAGCGTCCGGCTCGAGGTCGTGACAAGAAGTATGACAAGAATGACAAGGGCAAAGGGAAGATGGAAGAATAGTTCAAGTCCTTTTATTATTATTTATTATTATTATTATTGTTGTAATAAAAAGGTGGGGTTTTTAGAATCCTAGCCTATTCTATTTTTATTATGTAGCTTACTATTTTTATTAGAATGAATGAAATAAAAAGGTTAAATGGTTATGAAACCGCTGTGATTTTCTATTTATTATTCTTGTCGAATTCCAGATGCAATGCAAATGTCCTTCTATTGACATTTTAGATATAATGGGTTGAATCCTGTGAAGGATTGCCTACGTATTCACTTAAAAAAAATGAAATCAAACCCTTGCGCGTAGTTCGAGTAAATGTAAAAGAATAATTGTTTTAAGCAAGAGCTTGTAATGAACTTAGAAAATAAGCATGAGCTTTTTGCTTACTCTGAAGGTGCAAATTTAGTTTATTTGATGATACGAGGATGACAAATTTGTCAAAATGCAAGAGCACAGTGACATTAGCTTATTTTAGCTTGGCCAAGGGCCGTTTATTTAGTGCCACAAGAGCGACACGTGGGGTTACGCGAGGCGCGTTTTTGTTCCTATTCTAGGCATAGTACGTTTTAGTTGGTCCATGTTTGTTTGGTTGGAAAACTCATACCCGTCTAGGTCTGTGATTCTAACCGCACCCCCTGGAAGTACGGATTTGACTAGAAATGGTCCGACCCAATTAGGTTTGAATTTTCCCCGTGGGTCAATAGGTAAAAGAGCTCTAACCGATTTGAGCACTAAGTCTCCTTCCTTGATGTTCCTTGGCCTAACTCTTTTGTTGAAAGCTCGTTTGATACGTGCTTGATATGTTTGGACATTATGCAAGGCGCGTAGCCTACGTTCATCCAGGAGGATGAGTTCTTCATATCTATCCCTCTTCCAATCGGCTTCCGGGATTTGACTTTCGAGTAAAATACGCAAGGATGGTATTTCTAGCTCGACTGGTTGTACAGCTTCCATGCCGTAGGTCAAATAGAAAGGAGTAGCTCCGGTGTGCGTCCTAACAGATGTACGATGCCCCCACAAATCAAAGGGTATCTTGCTTGGCCAATCCCTATAGTTGTCAATCATTTTCTTGAGAATCGTGACAACATTTTTGTTTGCCGCCTCTACCGCGCCGTTAGTCTGTGGTCTATAGGGCGAAGAGTGGTGATGCCTAATCTTGTACTTGGCTAGCAATTACTTGGTCTCAGGTTGGAAATGTGATCCGTTATCACTAATGATCTCATGTGGGCAACCATATCGACAGATGATATTGTTTTGTATGAACTTTGCCACGTTTTTAGCCGTGAGACTGGTGTAGGAAGCCGCTTCTACCCATTTGGTGAAATAGTCAATTGCTACTAGGATGAGACAGTGACCTCCTGTTCCGGCTGGGGTTATCTTCCCGATTATGTCAATTCCCCATGCAGAAAATGGCCAGGGAGACGTCATTGTATAGAGCAATGAAGGAGGAACATGTTGTACATTCCCGAAGATTTGGCAATTGTGGCAATGCCTTACATATTTGATGCAATCGGATTCCATCTTGGTCCAATAATACCCCAAACGTGTAATTTTCTTTGCCATCATAGGCCCACTCATGTGAGGACCGCATTCTCCGTCGTGGACTTCTTCCATCACCTTTCGCGCCTGTGAATGATCAAGGCAACGTAACATTACACCAAGAGGTGTTCTTTTGTATAATTCTCCTTGCATGAGAACGTATTGGGAAGCGAGTAAGCGTATAGCACGTTGTCCCCTCTTGTCCATATCGGGTGGATAGGTACCATTGAGCTTAAAATTCAGGATTGCTTGGAACCAGGGTTCCTGCGCGATCTCTTCTTCATCGGGGATTTGGTGGACTTAAGCCGGCTCTGACCGTCGTTCGATGCACAAAGGCATTTCCACCATGTGATCTGGCATATTAATCAAAGATGCAAGTTTCGCAAGAGCGTCTGCAAATTGATTTTCTTCCCGAGGTAGGTGTAGGTAGGTTACGTGATCAAAGAATTGGGCAACTTGGTCTATTCTGGCTTGATAAGGTGCGAGGCTTTCGCTTCGGATTTTCCAAGATCCTGTGACTTGGTTCATGATAAGTGATGAATCCCCATGTACTCGGAGGTTTTTAATGCCTAAGCTCACTGCCGCTTGTAGTCCAATGAGACAAGCTTCGTATTCTGCAGCGTTGTTTGTCACCTCGAAGTCGAGTTTGACAGCAATTGGTGTATGCTCGCCTTCAGGAGAAATGAGCAACACTCCTATTCCAAATCCTCTCAAGTTTGATGCTCCATCAAAGTAAAGGTCCCAGGAATCTACATCAGTTTGGAGTATATCCTCGTCTGGAAATGACCAAGTGTCTATCGTTTGTGTGTCATTGATGGGATTTTCTGCGAAGAATTCGGCGACGGCGCGACCTTTTATAACTTTCAACGGCACGTATTTGAGGTCGAATTCTGAGAGCATCAGGGTCCATCTTGCTAGGCGTCCGTTGAGGACGGGTTTCTCGAAGAGGTATTTGACTGGATCCATTTTGAAGTATATTTTGACGGAGTATCTAAGCATGTAATGGCGTAGCTTCTTCGCTGCCCACAAAAGAGCGAGGCATGCCTTTTCGAGTTGTGAGTATTTGCACTCGTACTCCAGGAACTTCTTACTAAGGTAGTAGATAGCTCTTTCTTCACTTCCTATAGTTTGAGCCAACATGGCACCCATGGCTGTTTCGGTTACTATGAGATATAAACCCAAAGGTTGATCTCGTTGTGGTGGCATGAGCACTGGTGGTTTAGCCAATTTCTCTTTGATTCGGTCGAATGCCTTTTGACAATCATCGTCCCACATGGTGTGGTCCGTTTTCTTGAGTTTCTTGAAGATAGGCTCACAAATCATTGTAAGTTTCGATATGAATCGACTTATATACTGCACTTTTCCCAGGAATCCTCTGACTTCTTTTTCTGTTTGGGGTTGTGGCATTTCGATCAGAGCTTTGATTTTGGAAGGATCTATTTCTATACCTCTTTGACTAACGACGTATCCCAGGAGCTTGCCAGATGTTACCCCGAATGTGCATTTCTGAGGATTGAGCCTCATGTTGTACTTTCGTAGCCTTGCGAAGAACTTGCGAAGGTTCGCAATATGCCCTTCTCTTTCCTTGGATTTGACAATCATGTCGTCTACGTATACCTCAACTTCTTTGTGCAGCATGTCATGTAAGAGTGTAGTTGCGGTGCGTTGATATGTAGCTCCGGCGTTGATCAATCCAAATAGCATGACTGTATAACAATAGGTTCCCCATTGAGTGACGAAGGCGGTCTTATGCATATCTTCCATGGCCATTTTGATTTGATTATAACCCGCATACCCATCCATGAAGGATAGTAACGCGTGGTCAGCAATATTGTCCACCAATATGTCGATATGAGGTAGAGGGAAGTCATCTTTTGGACTTGCTTTGTTCAAGTCCCTAAAAAAACACAAACGCGGATTCTCCCATCCTTTTTGGGCACAGGTACTATGTTGGCTACCCAGTTAGAATACTCGGAAACTTTGATGAACCCGGCTTTGAATTGTTTGTCAACTTCTTCCTTAATCTTGAGAGCCCATTCTGTCCTCATTCGTCGAAGCTTCTGTTTCACAGGTTTGAAACCTGGCTTAATCGGAATTTTATGTTCAGCGATATCCCTGTCGATCCCTGGCATGTCTTTGTAGGACCAAGCGAAAACGTCTTTGAATTCGTTTAGGAGGTTTATGAAATCGGCCCTTTCGGTAGAGCTCAAGGTAGTCCCTATCCTAAGTTCTTGGGGTTCTAGTTCGGTTCCTACATTGATGGGTTCGGTGTCCTCTATTACTGGTCCCCCTTCTCCTTCCTGCAGTATTTCTTTGGCTATGTAGGGAGGTATTTCGATCGAGTCTGGGTCTTGGTCATCCTCAATATCATCGTAAACAGAATTGCACTCAAGATAACATAAAGAGTAAGCAGAACCTGATTTATTCATATTAAAAATTGAGTAAAGTTGAAACAAAGAAGCCAACTGATCCATGGTCAGTGGCGGCAAAGGGACAGTGGTTGGGGCAATTTCCCGAACTACTGTGACTACTCGAGGCTAAGCTAGAAGAAACAAAGGGAGTGGGGATGACGACATGAGGAGACTCTCTAATGACTTCTCTAGACTCCGACTCTGACTCCGACTCCGACTCGAACTCATCATCTTCTGGTTCTCCTTTGAACATCTCTCCTTCTCCAGTGGTGAGCTTGAAGAGTCTTCCTTGATTGTTGGTCCACTTGATTGATTTTCTCCATCCTTTCTGCTGTCTTGCGTTGGTTTCTGTGATTAACGCGGTGGGGTTGAAGCGATCGTCTTGAAGTATCATGGTAATGATCTCATCCTGCGCGGCTTTAATCTCGATCGCGTGGATCTCATCTTCGATTGGAGAAATGAGGTGTGAACAATCTAAGGTAGATTCGTCACTTGTAATCACTAGAACTCCAAGAGGATTCTGAGTGTTGTAGGGTTTACCTCCCGGTGGTATTGGCAATCGACCATCTTCAATCATGTCTTGAAGCACGTTTTTCAACTTGTAGCATTTTTCTGTGTCGTGCCCCTTGCCCCTATGGTATTCACAGTACGATTTCTCGTCCCAGAATTTGGATTTCCTTTCGGGTTCGAGAGTAGGTCCAATGGGTTGGAGTTTGCCTTGCTTCATTAACCTTTTTAGAGCGTTGGAGTAAGTGTCCCCAAGATTTGTGAATTTCCTTGGTGGGGTACTTTTCTTGGATGGCTCGAGAAGTTAACTTCATCGGTCTTGCTAGTAGAGTCGTATGAACGACTTGTTGAACCTTGATATCCTCGAACTACCGTTTTGGACAAAAGTCTTTTACGGATGTCATCTTCAATCCTTGTCCCTAGTACGGTCAAGTCCTTAAAAGTTTTGATGTTTTGGTACCTCAAATGATTGGCATAGATGGGTTTGAGATTGTTCACAAACTTCTCCACAAGGGTAGCCTCATCCGGGCGTTCAACTAGTTGGGTACTAGTCTTCCTCCACCTACTTAGGAAGTCGGTGAATCCTTCTTTGTCATTTTGGGTAAGAACCTCTAGAGTGCGCATGTTAACTTGAATTTCGGCATTATCCGCATATTGTTTAGAAAACTCGATTGCTGCATCTTCCCAAGTAGCGACCTTCTTATGATCTAAGGAGTAGAACCATTGCTTCGGGATGGTGTCAAGAGATGAAGGAAAGATCCTTAAGAACATCTCGGGTTTGATGCCTTTGATAGACATGTAATCCTTGAAGGCACAAATGTGGTTTAAAGGGTTCTCGTGCCCCTTGAATTTAGGGATATCCGTCATATTGAAGTTGGTTGGCAATTTGGAATTGACGGCCTCATACTTGCGATTGTTCTCCCTATAAATGTCATCCCCCTTAAGGTACATCAATTGCTCATTTAAGTATTGGAGTTTTTTCTCAGCTACAGTCATCCCCATGAGAGGATTTTCATCTTTGGATTCATTATCGGAGTCACCTAATACTTCACTTTCATGAGGAGGCAATCTCCCTTCTACGGCATAGATACGGCCCTCGTTGAGCTCAAGGCGGTCATAGACTTGGTCTTGGGTAACTTGCATTTGGGCTAGCGCGGCTAGGATTCGATCATTACCATCTTGAAGTTGGTGGAGGCTTGTTTCGCTGGATCCAGGCATCTTGAAAACTGGATAAGAGATCGGCGACGAATCAAAACACGATCGACCATTCTAACACACTTGCTAAAAGAAGAAATGTTTTGACTCGTGAAGTGGGTGTGTGCCACTTGTGTTGAGTGAGCTTTGAAGAAAGACAAGGTTTTTGAAAATGTGTGTCCTAGTCAACTATAGTGTAGTTGTAGGAGTGGACTCAAAGTGAGGTTTTGAAATGGGCTTGTGGCCCGAATTTTGACACGACAAACGGACAGAGTTTTGACTGGATTTTGCGCTAATTGAAGGCCTATTTCGAAATTTTGATTAAGAAAAGGGTTTTGATTTTTGAAAAATCGTCATGGTTTTGTTTAGAAATGGTGATCACGTAAGGTACAAACATTTATACAAGCATTATAACAGGATGCTGAGTGCATTTAAAAGGGTTTTGGTTTAAAGGGTGGGTTGCCATACCGAACCATCAAACCCGAAGTCTGTGGAGAGGCTCGTACCAAACAAGAGTAAGGCCGATTCCTAGTCAATTTCCTCAAGTAGTGAAGGCTCTTGATACAAACAAGAGTAAGCATCATGGTATGGATAACGTCAATCGCTATCCATCCTTAGGCCCAAATAAGAATTAGGACCGTTTAGACGGGACGATTGGTTAAATGGGTTGGGTTGGGCCTAGGAAGGCCGAATAAAACGGTCTAGGTAGACCGAGTTATGAAAACCGACAATTATCTTGTACAAACTATTCCCTAACCTTGTTCAAGTTTCACCCTTGCTACACGTAAGTGTATTATCCCCAGCGGAGTCGCCAAACTGTGGACAGCGGGGGTCCACGGGGGCGCTTGGGAGAGAAGAGAAACAAGCGTTTGCATTTTTGTATGGAGTCGCCACCAATTTTTATGGGAAATTGAATTGGAACCGTTCGAATACCTCGTGTCATGTCAAGACACAAAGTAGTGACATGAACACTAAGCAATCGTTACCCTTAGCATTCTATGTCTAGAATGACTCTCGTGGATGCCAATGAACACGGGTGCTCACGGATATCTGGAGTAAGGGGTGAGGGTACGTATTAGGAAGCTCTTTTGATCGAACACCTAATCCCGCCCGCCTCGATAGCGGCCTCTACTAATGATTAGGGAAGTTATTCGTACTTGATATATCGTCGATTATATGCATGCAATGCAACATCCAAGTTTTAATCCTAACATGTGAGAAATTAATACTAAGTCGGTTGACACGTAATTTAACATACAATTGGGTCGAAGTAGGAATTAATGTTCAATTACATGTGAAAACATACAAATGACACAAGAAATATGATAAATACAATAAAAGAAAATTACAATAATGAAAATTACAATAATTACAATGGAATAGGCGATTTATGTCGAAAATACCTTTAAAACGGATAATTTGAGAAAAAACGAATAAAGGAATAAATAATTAACGAATAAAACAGAAGGCGATAATACGATTAATAGTTAATTATACGTAAGCTAATTAAACTGAGGCAAGGCAAAAACGGAGTTCAGGGACGAAATTCAACTCGAATAAAGCAGCAGAGCTCGCGTCCTTTGGAATAGGCGCAGATTGCTACGTCTGTTCTCGACTGAATTCCGCGTGAAGTTTTAATTGCGTCTTTGTTAATATCAATTGGTAAATTTAATAATTGATTAAATTATTTACTCGGATGGAAGTGGTTAATAGGTTATTTACATGTGATTGATGGATCATAAAACAATAAAACATGGATGAGACGGATTTAAGACGGATTAATGAACGATTAATTAACGAATTAAACAAGCTAATTAGGCTAAACATGATGAATTAATGACAAATTAATGACGAACATGTGATGAAAATATATCAAAGAAGTGAATTACAGAAACTCAATATAAACAAATCGGATTTCCACAACCTGGATTGAATTTAATGACGAAAACCTGCAAATATTGGATTATAAGGGATTTAAGTCGGATTCTAATGGCGAATAAAACATGTTAATGATGATGATTAATGATATACATGTGAAATTATTAGACTATTGTGTCGAAGAATTAACAAACAAACGAAAACAAATAAACATGACGAATTACAGAGGACGAACGAAGAAGAAAGGAAGCAGGAACTGCGGCAGCCTCACGAAGAGGCGCAGCAGGAACTGCACTCCTTCGAAGAGGCGCAACAGTTGCTGCGTCCTTTCTCGACGGTTATCTACTGGAAATCCGTAAAAAGAGGTTTTAAAGCACGGTTTTAGAAATCGGTTTTAAGAGGTATTTTCGGCATAAACCTTACAATTGTGATACAATAATTAAAATACAATAAATAAAAGAGAGATTATACACCCTCAGACTTACATGTTGACGAAACGAGAAGGACTAAGATATCGATTAGTGATGCTCGACGCGAATGTAAAGAAAGTGCCCTCGTAAGAGGAAAACGATTAGATTAATTAAGTTGATTGATTATGGAGTTGGTCAAATTGGTCGGTCATGCAAACGAGGCTGGTACTCAGAAGGATCCGAGCTTACGTGGTCGAATGTTCAAGCACGTAGACGCCAGAAAGTAAGAACAAAGGTCTAGAATGCAAAGGGAGAAGAGAAGGGCGGACACTCGCGTGAGAAATATGAGGAGCGAAGGCTCCTATTTATACTAATCACGTGAAGGAATTAGGGTTTCGGAGACTCTTTGGAAGTGAATCTCGGAAAGATATGAAAAAGATACGAAAAATACGCAGAAAAGGACCTGGGAAGAGGCCCAGCAGCCACTGCGTCTCTTGGAAGAGGCGCAGCACCTGCTGCGTCTGTTCCCAAGTGGTTTCCTCCTGCGGAAGAAAGATTTTCGTGTTTAAGTTATGGTAGGACGGAATAATTTGGTTTTCCTTAATATCTTATGTGAATATTTTGGGAAATTGTTTACCAAAAGATAAAAATTATGAAATATGGAATAGAAATATCCGGAACATTCCAGAACATTCTGACTCGGGATTTAACGGTTATCAGAAAATGAAGACGGTTTTAGGCCCGGACTCCAAATGTACTCTAATTACTGTCAAAACGACCGTATCGGCGCGTAGATGACAACTAAGAGGTAAACATTAATATTTAAGCAATCACTTGACGATAATCTTACGAATTGTCACAAATCGTTCCGCGTACCAAACATGCGGCCCAATCATCACTGGGTGGTTTGCGAGAGGTGCAGAAATGAGGTATCTACACTCGGACATGTTTTAAAGGTAACCTCTGAGTCGGGTACTTGTTTGTAGTATTTGGACATGTTTTAAAGGTAACCGCTGAGCCAGATACTTTATGTGTTGTGTCTCGGACATGTTTTAAAGGTAACCTCTGAGTCGGACACTTGTTTGTAGTATTTGGACATGTTTTAAAGGTAACCGCTGAGCCAGATACTTTATGTGTTGTGCCTCGGACATGTTTTAATGGTAACCTCTGAGTCGGGCACTTGTTTGTAGTATTTGGACATGTTTTAAAGGTAACCGCTGAGCCAGATACTTTAGAGGTCGTGTCTTGGACATGTTTTAAAGGTAACCGCTGAGCCAAGGTACTTAAGAACTTGTGTCTCGGACATGCGTTAAAGGTAGCCTCTGAGCCGGATGCTTTGCTTATTATGTGATGTTAGTAGTCCTATTTCGTGTATTGTATGTTATTTGGTTTTCAAAGTTCGTGGCTAAGGTTTCCATTCACATGTATTATTATGCAATCTTGTTTATCCGTGACATATGATATTCTATCGTGTTTATAGTTGTATTATCATTTATGACGTTTTTGTTGGATTGTTTCACATGGATGTATCATATGCCTTATCTATGATTTACTACGCATGTTTTGAATGTTAGTCTCAGTGCTTGCATCAAATGGTTGTATTTATGATGTTCTAATATGTTCCTGTTTATCTGTGTTTCGACATATTGTGACTGGGAGAACCTTGAGTTACTCCCTACTGACTGTGGCGTTCATGTTTACATGAATGACAGGTGGTGAAGATGCTTACGTGGGGAAGACGCGTGGGCTAGCGATAACTAAACCCTTGAACCTTAGTTTGCTAGTTTAGAAACCCCTTATCTGTTTATTCGTGGGATATCTTTTCCCCGCTTTCTAGACTTGAGTTGTAATAACCTAAGTTTGCCTATTGTTGTTTTTGTTTCATTTCATTTTTGGCACCCGCGTGTTAATCTTTAACTAGTAATAAAAAGTTTTTAAAATATCATAAATTTCCGCTTTAATTTATTAGTTATAATTTCCGCTTTATCGCGGGGTGTCACAACCATCATCGACCATTTGCCTTGAACTTTTTGCTTCAAGCCTCATATCGACCACCACCATCCCCTACGGCCTAACATTTATCCACGACCACTAACCTCGCTTACACCAGTCCCATGACAACCACATCCCACGGCCCCACACTTATGCGACCGCCGCCCTGCCCTCCGTCCTCCCGACGACCAGTCACCCCCGACCCCAGCCACAACTTATTCCATAAAACCCTAGTTGTAAAACTAAGTCCAATCAATTTGAATTTAGGTAATTTTGAAGCAAAAAAGTGATGCATTGGTAATGGAATTAGAACAATAATTTGTTCAATATATGAATTAAGTGCATCATAGATGAATTTGGTAGTATTTTTTAAATTTGTTAGAGGTAGAGAAGAAGAGAGAACTTTTTTTTAGTTCTCTAGGCAAATGACATACTATGGAAAAGCAATGGAAAAAGTTTCATGATAGAGTAAAACACGTACATGAAAGAGCAACTACGAAAACTTATATATACTCCTTATCAATTATTTATTTACTTTTTTTATGTCTTTGAGTGGTTTTTAATCAAATGTAAACATATAATTGAGACGGAGGGGTAACACAAATTGATGGATCACTGGAATGCTCTCTTATAAGCAGTTTTAGCCTACGAATTTAGGATCGCCTCATTAAACTGGTAGGTATATACACGCGCTTCAAAAATCAAATTAAACCCAAGATTATAAATGTAGGATGCGAACAAATATTTTAAGGATGTATTATTAAATCCGATGTTCCAAGGAAATAAATGAAGGATTAAAAAGACCAATAAAAAAAGGTCAAGTGTGCATAATCATCAATCTTTTACCCTTATATGAAAATGACTATACCAACTTAATCATACATCTATATAATTTTTTTTAATAAAATGAAAGTTGGTATTATAAAATCAAAAACTTTACGAACAATATTAATCATTAACACTATCCTGGTATTTAAGACCGTCTTAATTTACCCTTATATGAAAATGACTATATCAACTTAATCATACATCTATATTTTTTTTTTTAATAAAATGTAAAACGTCTTAAGTTAAGAGGTTATTAAGCTAGACACATTCCCAAAAATTAATCTCCATTTCTTTACATTGAAGATCTCTTATGTAAAATTTTCATATTTTTTGCCGATCCGATTCAATACAAAATATTTAAATAGAATTCATAAAAGTTGTCGGAAATATGTACTTAAGAAAAAGTAGGGTACGTAATTGGCGTGTACAATAGTCAATAAACTCAAACTTGAGCACCAAAAGAACATTTATACCGTAAACTGCGTGAAATTATACTATAAAGTAGAGAATTTATTAAAAGATTAACATGAAGTAGAGTGGCAAAAGCATATTAAAACCTACAATTCACATTTATCCTTTTTTTTTAATAATCGATTGTAATGTGTAGTCATATTTATAAATGATCTGTAATATATCATAATTGGTGTGCTTGATATTCTGAAAATGTAATCTTCGCCGTATCATATAATATATTTTTCATTCTGAATTAAGGAAACAAATATTCTGAAAATGTGAGCATGCTCATAAAATATACTGTATGATACATCATTCTTTTAATTTTGTACGGAGTATATTATATATTTTGTCTTCTATATTTAAAGATCATCAACAAATTGGATTAGTCTCCATAAAAGATTAATTTATATTCCTCCCTATGCAAGTAATTTTTGCTTTAGTAGTGTTTTTCATTCTTCATTTGCACCCCATCTCCGTTTTTTTTTTTTTTTTTTTTGCATTGTTTGATTGAGTCTAAAGATATTATTTACGCAGGATTGGAAGATGATTTTACATTTAATTTATTGATTGATCGGAGATTAGTTTCCATTTTTTTTTTTGCATATTGAGTATAAAAATTATAGAAAGATTTCATAGTTGGCAGAAAAGGAAATGAAAAATCATTCACAGTTGGCGTCTTTTAGTGAATATATTGATTTATTATTAAAGAATATCCAAATATTCCCTGGGATAGTAGGCGGGAAAATCATTACTGAGAGTGAATGTCAGGCTGCCACGTGTCTAGTGGTTCCTCTATTATACTTTTATATAGATATAGATATAGATATAGATATAGATATAGATAGATAGATAGATAGATAGATAGATAGATAGATAGAGATAAAAGAATCCATATGAGTAGAGACGAGTTAAGCCTAAGATTAGGACTTATACTATGCGTTTTTTTTACAGTCAAGGACCTGAACATTTGGAGTTTCCAATTAAAGACTTCTTTACTAACACCGTTAACAACATTGTTAACTTGTTGGAAGAAGCAGTTATAGCAAACTAAATTGGCGGCAAATTATGTAACAATATAAGAATGATGTACTGATATTGCCTCCATATTCAAACCATTAACCCATTTTTCTTCTCCAAAAGTAACATACATGTCTAAGCTACAATATTAAATTATAAATCATCTTACGAAAGTCGGAATTTGTTAACATTTATCAAAAAAATAAATCAGAACCGTTGTTAGGCACATCCAAGCTACACCCAAAATATTTCACATTGACCAAAACATAATACTACACCCATCATCTTCAACGAATAAATCAACCGTGATGGTGGCAAATTTCTCCTTCCTTCTTCCAATATGCCTCTACAAGCGATTATTAGTCTAACCCTGAAAAAAACAAACAAAAAATTTTGCATCACGTTCTTATAGTTGTACGTATAGTACTCCGTATATTATATATCGGTGTGGGTGAAGAAGCTGACATAAGTTTATTACCTGTAAAATATGACTCGTAACACACTTTCTTCCACTTGAGTCGGTAAAAGTGGGCATTCCGTTAGTTGCACTCCTAATAACTTGAGACTGATTGTATGGGGTCGACTCATGCATCATATTAATACTACGGAATGTTTGTTCGCCTTCAAAATCCGAGTAATATGCTACTTGACGAACCTGCGATATCATTATAACTCACCAAATAAATAGCAAAGCATTTACATTTTTCAAATGAATACTAGAAAAGGTAATACAAGAAAATGTATTACCTGTGTCGGTATTTCCACCATTGAAGATCCACTATTTGTCAATTGTTGTTGAGGTTGTCTACTACTGATGGGTGATTGTTGTTGTACTGACAACTCCATCTCAGCATAGCTTCCAACTCTTGTACTCATCTAAAAAAATAAGAATTGTAAGTAGATAATCTGTCTGAAAGAAAAAACAATATAAATATAAATATATAAACAAGTGTTTGTACTCATATTTCCGTATTTCTGAAATCCGTTTGGGTAAGTGTACATCCCAATCCCTCTATTATGCATGGGTATATTTGCAGATTGACTGTCAGCCGAGAGTCGATGACTCTTGGAGTTAACCTTTCTCTTACCCGAAACTTGTCTTTTTAATCTTGTTTGGTTTGCCTCGGACAGCTTACAACCTCTCATATTGTGGCCGGATTGACCACAAATAGAACAATAACAAGTAGTACCTACTCTACTCTTTTTCATGTTTCTCGAACTTACTCCAGGTCCAGGTCGCCTTGCTTTTTTAGGCCTACAAGCTCTTACTTTTTTTAGCACTGGAGCTTTTATTGGTGATAATGATGAATTTGGCCATTCTTTCGCACCATTCAATGGCTCCATCAGATAGTCGTAGGACTTCAAATAAGTAGTCTTCTTGTAACACTCGGCGACATATGATTCAGGTTTCTCTTTGTTATGCCGTATTGTAGTCACAACATGGTGACAAGGGATGCCATTAAATTGCCACGCATTACAAGAACAAGTCCGGTTCAACAAATCAACTACATATTTCACTTGTGTCGCTCCCTCCCTTACACCAAAGGTAAAATTACCACCATAAAAACAATTTCAACCCCGTGCAGCAACTTTCGCTTTTTCCAACTGCTCTTGGATCCTTGGACATATGCTAAAAATTTTTGAGCCAAATAAATTTCTCTTTTTGTGTAGTCTTTCCATGATAGACTCACGAATATCTTCAAGCATTGTTATTACAGGTTTGTGCCTTGAATCTAAAATATATGCATTAAAAACCTCACTCATATTGTTGTCTACGGCATCACATTGAGATTGTGGAGTGTAAATTAAAACGCTCTGCACCATTTTTCGTAGTTTCTTGACATCAGATCAGCAGCCGCCTCTCGATAAATTTTAGACATATGGTCAATGTTTTCCTTAAATTCATTTCGAGTTGTACTCTTTGTAATTTTCCAAAAGTGCAACCTATACTCTAGGCCTCCACCAAATTTCTCTCTAAAGTTCATATACACATGTCGAGCACATACCCTTTGTTCCGCTTGTGGCCATACATCACCAACTGCTTTCAAGAGGCCTTTTTGTTGATCGGACATTATAGTGTACCCGGCCCCATCACGTGTCCTTAAATCTTCAGCTAGCAACGTTAGAAACCAATTTCACGACTCTGTATTCTCCACATCAATAATAGCCCAAGCAATAGGGAACATTTGATTATTTCCGTCTCTTCCCACTGCTACTAACAATTGTCTGCCAAATGGACCTTTTAGCCAACAACCATCTATAGAAATAAAGGGTCTACAACCAGTCATAAAACTTTCCCTAAGCGCTGCAAAACACATGTACATTCTACGGAATATATTATCATCAAGCTGAAACATAACAGTATTATTAGCATTAGACCTCATTATCTCAGCAGCATAATTGTTTAGTAAAGCATATTGCTATTTATACTCCCCGACGATCAGACTCACGACACATTTTTTAGCCCGGAAAGCCATGTGCAGTGATACTTTTAGCCCATATTCATTCCATAC
Organism: Silene latifolia; assembly: GCF_048544455.1. Lineage (NCBI taxonomy): Eukaryota > Viridiplantae > Streptophyta > Magnoliopsida > Caryophyllales > Caryophyllaceae > Silene > Silene latifolia. Next base: position 58,965,177 of record NC_133536.1, read on the forward strand.
ACACGGTATTATGTCTTGAAGCTTGGTATAAGGATTTAATTTGAACTTCTTTAAATAATGTCTAGCGATCCATTTATAGGTAATCTTAGTCACCTTATTCTTTCTTCCACAAGAATGAACTCCATCATATGTCTTGACTTCAAATTGCATTTTATTCTTTCCAACAGAAGCCCGTATTTTCCACTCACAGTTATCTTCTTTACACTTAGCTCCCACTCTATCTTTAGTATTTTTGGTGTACTTAACATCTACACCATTTTTTGCACAATAATCAATGATTTTATTTCTAAACGCCACCGCATTTTCAAATATTTTCCCTACAAAAAATGTTTTATCGTTACCGTGAGAGCCATCAAGATTTGATCTCTGAGTTTTATGATCCTGTAACTTAGACATCGGTGCGGTTAAGTAACCAAATTCATCATCGTCTGATGATACAACTGGACTACCAAGGTCTGAGTCATCATCATAATTGTTTTCTATATCACATCTTGAATTGTCTCCCTGAAGTTGTTCCCCTAACCTATCAAATTCTTCTCGTAAGTCTTTCTCTAATGTCGCGGCCTCCCTATGCTTAGCCCTAGCATCAACAATCTCATCATCGTCCACATCGGTACCATATTCATCATATCCATCTCATTTAGCTGTGCCTTACTTAACAGCTCTGTAAAAGATATATTCTTTTCCAACTCACTCAAACCAAAAGCAGAATCACTCTCAATATCCATATTGAAAATTTTACCATTAACAACAAACTCTTCATTCATTATCTGTAAGCAATAATACAATTATACAGCTTAAGGTCGACAAAGAAACGTAAATATAAAAACATGTATAATACTAACAACAAAATCAATCAAAGTCCTACACCAATTTGAGGAGCCGTGACAAAACAAACGAGTCAACATATATATGAGCGAAAAATACCGTTGCTAGCCTGAACAACTTTGATCTAACAATCTAGTACAAGTGAAATATGTGGGGGTTCTCCAAGAGAAATTAAAGCTTGTTCCATGTTTCACCTCTGATTTTCGACACAAATAGTAAACTCAAACTCTTACTACTTCAATCAAATTGTTGCAAACATACGGAAAAACAAAAGAAAAAAGATCGATCTAAATGAATCATATTACAACTAATTGAATCAAAGACAATTACGCAGGTATAAAACCAAATCAAGGATGAATTTTGAATTGAATTTGATTAATAACTAAGCCCCTCTTTACGCAGGTTTCATCAGGAAGATGATAATTTGGGAATAAATTGATATGAATTGATATTAGGTATGGCCATATGGCTTTTAGAATTTAGGTTTCCAAAGAATACAAACAGACTGAGGTATGTAGGTATCTTTGCCGCCTAAAAATATTGTGTGGGCCTCATATTTTATTTTCCCCAAATAAATTAACGGCGTTAGTCCGAAGTCCTTAACTGGAAATTCCAAACGTTCAGGTCCTTGACTGTAAAAAAAACGTATAGTATAAGTCCTAATTTTAGGCTTAACTCGAGTAGAGACCATTCATTTCCTCCTTATTTCAAGTTCTTTTTGATTTTTTTTTAACAAATTGAACTTATTCCTCTCTTCTTACTTTAATAATCATATACTATAAACTAATTATAACCTATTAATTGAGACAGAGGGAGAAATTATTATGAATCATTGTCGTTCTAAAAGCATCGTATTAATATGATATATATACTCCGTATTCTGTATTATACTTGATCGTAGTCAGACGTAAATAAAGGGTGCGAGTCAAAACATGTCGGCATTAAATTAAGGATAGCCAAGAGGAAGTAATAATTGAAGATCACAACAGAAAAAGACATGGAGTAAAGTTGAGGTAGCTGAAGTGTTATTAGTCAATCTCAAAGTTTCATATTCGCCGGCTTCAATTGGATTTCATACTTTATGTGTTCTATGGAGTATCGTTTTGTATGACAGGGACAAGTTAGGATCTTTTTTTTTTACGGTCTGTCTCATTGAATACGGTCATTATCCGTCACAAGCTGAAGATGGATGGTGGTCCACTCACAAAATGCAAGTGGGAGGGCAAGTGGGAGTATCCATTTCCCCCACTTGCACTATCCACCTGCATTTTGTGAGAGAGACACTATCCGTCTTCCAGCTTATGACGGATAGTGTCTGTCTTCAACGAAAATTTGTGTTTTTTTTATCCCTTTCTTATCTTCTAGACCATTTTCTCTTATCACAAATCCCTATTTAGAATTATCATTATTCAATCGTCTCATCAATCGCTCGTAGTATTACATCATTAAAAAAATCCAATAAATTAAAACTGAGAGGGAAAAAAAAATAGTAAATCTAAATTGGCCAGAAATTTGCCTTTTTTGTGTCTTTCCCCAACATATTGCCAAGTTAATTTCAATTACAATAACGACAAGTAACATGGGAGTGTAAATGGGTTCCATTTTTAATTTTATTTTAGATACTCCATAGTTCTGTGAAGGTAGAAATGTGCGGACCACGTCACTCGCACGAGGCAGCACTCACCCATGAAAGTGCCCCGCCCGGAGATCGGAAATGAAGTTAGGCACGTTGTGGTTATATTCCGATTTGTAAAGTTCGAAACGGATGAAAGGATTGAAACGAGCTTGCAGTTAAGAATGAGAACCAAAATATTATTTAAATTTTAAAACTATTCGAATCAACTTTATTTTCGTCAGAAAAGTTGTGTGTGATTTTTTAGTCATCATTCTTCATTTTGTGTTGCTAAACATATACAGTATTTTTTAAGAGGATAGTGATAGGGCGCCACCCGGTGACGCCCAAATTGGGTGCCACCCTCTCACAACCCTTTTTAATTGAAGGGGTCCCCACTCACCCCATGTGAGAGGGTGGCACTCAAATTGGGTGTCACCGGATGACGCCCTTTCATTTTCCTTTTTAAGATGATATCAATAAAATACGTTCTTAAAAAAGTGTAATATGTCTAAAGGACATTGAAGAAAAATTATTACTCCGTATATAGATTTAAGTCTGTCTGAATTTGCATGACAAATTGACGAGTAATAATCATTAAAGGAAAAAAAATGTTATCTAAATAAATATTTTTGTACACGTATCGAACTTGGGTTGATTTGAAAACTTGTCAATCCAAGTTTGGTCTAAGACGCAATACTTATATGATACCTATTTTGGCCCTTTGACTTAACGATTATCCTACACCAATGTAAATATGTAATACTTTCTCCATTCAACTCCACTCCACCATAGTACAATTTGCACAAATGTTAAGAAAATAATAAAGTAGTAATAAAAGTAAAGGAAAATGGGATGGATGATTAATTTGTCCATAAAGTGGGTAATTATGTGGGCCAACTAGTGGCATTTTGTGTAAATAATTTTTTGCCATGAGAATAAAACGGTCATTTTACTTGCTTTTTATGGAAAGTGGTATAGTGGAGTTGAATGGATGAAAAAAAAATTATGGTAGAGTGGAGTTGAATGGAGGAAGTACTCCATCTATATCACACCAATGATAACATTGAGAATCTCGACACTATTTATGGTCGTAGAGAATCTTCAATATTATTATTAATCTATAAGTCAAAATATAGTCATGTAAAATTTTGTTTGATTTATCGTCATGAATGCTATAACAATATTAAATTTTTATAATTTTTAATAATGTATAATTAAAAATATTCACGTTACAAAACGTGTCTCGGCAAGTGTGAAAAAATCAATGTTACCATTGGTGTGATATGGAGGGAGTAGCTTATAGAGGCAAAGCAAAAAGAAACCAGTGAATTTCTATCGGCCACAAAACTATTTGTTTACTACAGTACAAAATTTTGGGTGATAATGTTCATATGTTATTATTGATTTGTACAAATATAAGGCTTTACTCGAATCGGTAAATCTACATAGTAAAAAAGGCGAGTTTTTTAAAAACTTTTCATTGGTGGATGAGTTTCTACATGTTAGTCCCCCATGTTTTTTATTTTATTTAATTACTCTCTCCTCAACCCAATTTCTATTTATATTTCCAATTCCTATTTTAATTACTTATGTTAAAATATAAGTTAAAATGTCACAATTTACATAAAATATTGCAATTTTCATACATTCAACGGGTCTAACATGTCAAATACCTTTAATATAATGCTGATAAAATACGGTTGTATATTATCTGTTATTTAAATCTAATATTTCTCAAATATTCAAATCTCCAAATATGACTATTTATATTATTACGGTGTTGAGCACTTAATCAACGTTCAATTATATGCTCATGTAGCTAATGATAGTGCCTGCTATTACAACCCATACATTTTTTGTACGGGTATAAAACTAGTTTAGCGAAAACTTGAGACTACATTTGCTGCTAATTTGCAATGTTGACTTATTAAGCGATAGTTGACCTTTTCAATGGCTGACAACCAAAGAGATAATGGGTGATGTTTGCACGAATGCCTGGAGTCCTCGTCAACTTTTGCTCAATTAGTTTTCTAGTCACATCAGATTATCACAAGGATACTAACATAAAGCACAAAGATAGATGTACAGTGTGATCTTCAGATTAATGCCTTAATATAATCTTGAATCCCAAAGTGTTTGAAGACGATCTTATTTGACCGGATCGCCAATTTAATCGCCAATCTGTTTATATCACCAAATTAATTTGAACCATACCTGAAACGACATGAGATGACCCGTGACATGATATTGATTAAACTTATTTGACTCAATAACAAATTAACTTAACAATGGTCAAAATAAAACCAAATTGACATCCAATTTAATTTTTCAAGCTTAAAAATAAAGTAATTAGTACCTAAAAATTGTTCTAACATGAAAGAACGGTTTAAATTTGAAAATATATGATTAAACATATGCTAATAACATATGCTAATAACCTGGGTGCCTCGAACCCGTCCCGACCATGACCCAATGTTATCCGACATAAACCCAAACCGACTCCTATCCGGGATTGACCCTCCAAAACCTGAACTCTAATTTTTTTTTGGGGGGGAAAAACTCGAAGGCTAAATTAAATTAATAACGAATCAAACTGTACAGCATCGTTTGCAATCGGAGGTAACTGATCCGGCCACACACTCCTACCAAAAATCCAAGGTGTGACATGTGCGAGAGCATGTGCCACCATATTGTTAATCCTACGCGTAAACGACCAAATAACGGAATTAAAAACATTACAAAGAGATAAAATATCGTCTAAAACTTGATGAAAAATACTCCTTCCTTCCTTGCTTCTTCTTCTTCTTCAGCGCTTCAATGATTATCAGGCAATCACTCTCGACTTGGACATTTGCATGACCTCAAAACCCGAACTCGATTTGATCTAGCTTGATTTACCATAACCAACATGAGTAGGGATGGCAGTGGGTCGGGGACCCGACCCAGGCCCTTAGGGTCGGACCCTAATGGGTCGGGTATGAGTCTCATTTTTTCAGACCCAATGGGTATGAGTCGGGTATGGGTATTAAGAAAATATTTCGGGTCCGGGTCTATGTTATGAGACCCATACGGCATACCCGACCTTTAGACCCTTTATTAAAAAAAAAAAAATCAAAATCACAACTTTTCTAAATTCATACTGGCATACCGTAGAAACCCAACTAAAAGTTTTTTTCTCTTCCCTCATCCCATAAAGTGATAAAACCCAACCAAACTCTTCTGACAATACCACCACTCCATTTCACCACTGACACAAGAAAACCACCACCACGGCACTGATACGCGACTGGAAACCACTTGTCTAATAGGCGGCGACCGACAACCACCATTAACGGCAGTCAACGACGGTCAGATGGAGACGGCTATCAAGTACGATATTGATTTTTGGGTTCCGAGTTTGATTCTTTCACATGTATTTGGATGTAAAATTAATTTAGGTATTCTTTGTCTTTCTTAATCTCTTTGGTATGTATATTGGATTTGGTAGTGTACAATAGAGATTAATAAACTCATAATGTTAAAATAGTATGAATTTTTTTTAATATTATAGACCCCATTGTTAATCCATTACTTAAAGTTCTTGAAACTCGGACCCATGGTAGCCAGACCCTACCCTTACCCATAGGGTCCGGGTATGGGTCCTCAAATTTTAGACCCTTGCGGGTCTGGGTCGGGTACGGGTCCAAAGAGAAAATCTCGGGTCCGGATCCGTGTCGAGGCGGACCCTACCCAGACCCTACCCATTGCCATCCCTAAACATGAGTGACTATATTGTCCATGTACTTATAGAATCTGAACTAAAATGAACGAACTGAACCCATAAGATCTAAGCTGAACACAAATTATAAAATTTGAGCTTAACTTAATTATTAGTGGGTGAATTAAGTTTACCTAATATAGGTTAACTTGAATCAACAAGTTTAACATAACCTAATACGGAGTATAAGTTAACAAAGTTTGTAAACGAAACTTATTGGATCTGCACTAAATTGAACTTAAAAGAATTTGAACTGCATTGAATGGAGGATTTAAATTAGACTAATAGCATCAGAACTGAATAAATAACCTTGTAGAATCTAAATTAAAGTTAAAAAGAGCGACTTTAAATTTAAAAAAAAAAAAAAATGGGCCCAAGTAGGGTTTATTTGGACTTGCACTCTACCAAGGATGGGCATTTTTGCTACTTTGGCATGGTAGTTGAAACTTCTGCACATATAAAACGTAGCTTATGAAACTCTCTGAGACAATTTTATACTTCTTGCCATTCACTAGATTCATACCATTTGAATAAAATACTCCTCACATATATTCACTTATGTTATGAATCCAATGAATGAAAAGACGTATGTAATTAGACGGTAAACATAGAAGTATTGAGTTGATTTACCTGTTTGACAGCTCTTGTTTTATAAGATAACTGTTGTGATTGTTACCATGCCTTTGAAAACAAGAATTTAGTCCTCTGTTATGGTGTGCTACAAAGCCACATCAAACAGCACATCCACAGCGGTCAGAGGTATGAAGGAGTTCCTTTCCAGCTCCGACCATTACCACATGAGTGGCTAGGTCCGTTAGAAGTGCAGAATTCGCAAATGTTCCAGCCTCTTTACACTGGTACCGTACAAACTTCTGTCCATTGTTCTCAAATTGATTTTTGAACAAATGCATACACAAACATTATTGTTCGTAAATTGGATTGAACAAATGTAAACACAAGTGAGAGTACATGCAAGTAAATGATGAATATATCTAAGTTCCCATTTCTATTGTACTCTTTTCTTTTTTGGGATGGTTAAGAAAAAGCGATAAAATAATAAAACTTCATGTCGACTTACGAAAATGGGCACAACATAACTGTGATGGAGGGACTAGTAGTTACATAATAAGATGTCGACTCTTATTCTTTCCTAAAATCAGAAAGGTAACAATTAATTTGGCATAAATCAAGAGGGAAAAGGGGAGTAGGGGACAATATATCTAAATGAAGCTGCTACCCAAATTGGTTATCTTATCAGCCTTATTGACGACTTCAAGAAGAGATAATTTACATGTGCATTGAAAAGGGTGCTATACAAGGCGTACTTGTGTGGAGCTGATTGACCCACTTGTCCGTTCGGCTGCAACATGACCCTGGCGAATCAATCTGAGATTATCAACCTCGAAAACTAAGATTATGAAACATTATAAATTATATCTTCCTGAATGCAAAAACTTGTACGAGATGGTCTTACATGTGAGAGCAAGCTGAGCAACCCATAAACCCTAAATCTAAATGAGTACTACATAAGGAATTGATTGTGAGATAGAGTTAACACGACTCTCTGCTTCCAGAACATATATATGTTCTTCAAGTTTGAAATTCGTATTCCAAGAACTCAGTTGAATCAAGAGTATGATAATATCTCCTAGTGCTATGGTGATTGGTAAGCTTTAAGAACATCGTCCACAACCATTTCCTCAGCTGTGCCATTCTTCACGTCATCTACAATCATCTCAAGTTTGGGTACGTCAGTTATCACCATCTCAACTTTGGAGTCAGCGTCAATGGAACTCTGAAGAAAGGGAGAGCCATTCATCTTCAGCATACACTGTAATTCTGCAAGTTCATCCAGCATTCCAGCTTTTCTATATCCATCATCTATTGTATTAAGCAAATCATCATCAAGCACATGTCCATTGCTACACATCTCGAACAACAACTCTTTCACCTGACCCATCTCTCCAACCCGACACGAGCAAGAAATTAAACTCCGATAAATGTCGCCATTTGTGAGAAGCTTCCACTCTTTAAGCTTTCTGAACAGTGAAAGTCCACTCCTTGCCCTTCCCAATCGACAATAGCCTCTTATCACCGTAATGTACAAATAACCCTCAACCTCAACATCTTTGTCATGCATTTCCAAAAGAAATTTCTCGGCCTCCTCTACGTTGCCAGAAGCTGTATAACCCTCAATCAAAAGCTTATAAGTTGAGTCATCAAATTGAATTCCCTCTTCCTCCATCAAGCGCAACACCAACTTTAGCTCCTCAAGATCCAACCTTCTTACAGAAGCATCCACTAGAGCATTAAACGTTACAATATTGGGTTTAATCCCCTTTTTAGACATTTCTTCCACCAATTCTCTACCCATCTTCAACTCCCCAATCTTACACAATCCATTAACCACAATGGTGAGTGAGTAAACAGAAACCTTCATACTTGAATTAACCATTCGATGAAAAAACTCAAATGCTAGATCGGTTTTATCAGCTTTAACCATGGCGTGTAAAAGAACAGAACATGTCCTCTCATCAGGTTCAACTGCTTTCTCAAGCATATAATCGAAAACGGTAGAAGCCATATCAAACAACCCATTATCAGAGTACTTCTTAAGCAACATATTCAGCATTTTTGTAATTATCTTTGATTCATTGCAATACTTTTCGATATGATGGACAAATTCCGTAAAAGGGTACCTGTAGTAGTTATGGTGAAAGTAGCATTTATTATACTCTGGCGAATTCAAACAAGGGTACCTAACAATTTGCACCAAACTAGGACAAGGGTAGCTTCTGAATGGGACTTGAAAAATTTGAAGCAAAATGAGACAAGGGTACCTCTAATTTCAACTAAAATACAAGAGTTAAACTAAACAACAATTTGCAGCAAACTGGCAAAAGGGTATCTCTGAAGTCGATGAAATGCGAGTTAAACTACAATTTGAAGCAAAAATGAGACAAGGGTACCTCAATTTCAATAAAATACAAGACATAAACAAGAATTTGCAGGAAAATAAGAAAAGGGTAGGTGTGAATTGGACGAAATGTGATTTAAACTAGAATTTGCAGCAAAATGAGAGAACTTTGACCTCTGAATTCGAAAAGGGCAGCTCTAATTTGCAGCAATTATGTATTCAAAATAAGAAAGGTTGTTACCTGTAATTGGGATCGAGGATGAGTTTGTGTAATAAAAACTCAGCATTCTGGAAGAACCTGGACTTAATAAGCCTACAAAGGAGGGTAAAATGAGGATGAAAACCAGGTTTAAAAGAAAGAGAAGATTGACTGTGAAGAACAAGGTTGAAGATTCTGAAACAATCAAATGTTTTGACAGTTGGATCAGATAGAAAGGATTGAAGTTGGTGAGAAGTTAGAGAGGATAGAAAAGATTCAAGAGTGTTTGTAGATTGAGTTGTAGTTGTTGAAGAAGAAGAAGAAAAAGTATTATTGATAAGTGTATTGAAGGGTGTATATGATGAATTTATGGAAGATTCAAGGGTTGTTGATGATGATGGGCATACTCTTTTCGCTGTTTTCAGGGTTTTTAAAAATTCTTCTACTTTCATTTCAACTTCCCTCTATTTTCGACAATGTCAATCAAGATACCCAGAAAACATAAACCTAGGTTTATTTTGTTAGCTATTTTGTCTGCTAACATTGTTGCTAGGACTTGAGGGCTGGCGGCTGGCTGGTACTAGAGGTAGGTAGCACCAAAACGAACACAGACATAAATACGACATATTATGAAATTTAGGACATGAGGCACCTAATTTAAATTTAATAAAATATAGAGTATATTTTTATAGTTACAAAGTTCCATTTTATAATATATTTTTAAATTTAATAAAATATTGATAATTTGATATTAAATTTAAACAAGTGAAGGTAAAACTTGGGCTTAATTATATCATTTCCATTTTTCACCCAAACTCATTTTTCTAACCAATCTCTTTCGATAGCTTATTTCTCGTCTAAAGATCATTCACTCCAAATGATGTCCAAATACCATAAACACGCGTTGGACTCGTGCCCAAATACCATGGACACGCGTAGGACACGTGTACAAATAAATGTTGAAAGTTAGACACGACTTTATAGGTGTCCGACACGCTTAGGCAAGTGTCGGTGTCCGACAATGAGACGACTGGTTAAAAAGAGTGTCCAGTACTATAGCTGCCAAAACTTGTTCAAATCTGACTTGCCAACAACCTTATCTGAACTTATTTTAAAATTTTGGTCAAACTAATAACAATCTTATTTATTCAAGTGAAGCCAATTTTGCACGAATTAGCTCATAAGTAATCCAAACCCAATCAATTTCGTTTTTTTTTGACAACAATAACATATTATATTAGAATAAAAACAGTTTACACAATACCATTACAATACCAAGTGAGATTACAACTAAGAAAACACGTAATACAAGCAATACTACTTGAAAGATTGACAGGAACAGAAGACATGGTAGAATCAATTTCGTTGTTGTTTTAACTTCAATTAATCTAGGAGGATATACTTAGGGTTCGATTTTGGATCCAGCTTCATTGGGAACCGTGAGAAACTCACCAAATATTCACCAAATTTTATTTTCGAAAATTTCTTAGGATCATTTACCTTTAGTTAGTTTATCTTAACACATTTTTCGTATAACTAAACAATATTTATTGATTATATTAACAAAATGTATACTTAATTACTTAAATGTACACAAATTTAGTTGCTACGCGAAAACAGGCTATAGGCACACCAAAGCGGGTACTAAATACTCCATACATGAAAATTACGTAATTTATTTCCGCAGTACATTTTTTACTCATTACAGTACTTTTTGTACCAAACTTTTCATTTGTCTACCCTTCACTAGAAAAACTCAAATCTAATTTTCTCCATCCTCTTTCTATTGTTGAATCATTGACCTCCTTCAACCTTCTTCGAATTCTTCAATTATGAATGATTATTCGATTATAGAGCATATATTTAATTCACTAACCCATTTTAAATAATTAAATTTAACTCTTTGTTATATTTTGTATCTTACTCCCTCCTGTTTTTACTATTTGACGTTTTAAAGGTTTTGTTTTTTCCATTTTACATGACGTTTTATGCTTCACCATATCCCATGTTAATCTAATGCACAATTCCCATAAAACTTACTGCAATTTCAGATTATTGTCTATTCATTTCTCTGACTAAAACTTCTCATGCTATTATTCTATTGGTTTAAATGTAAGCTAATAATAAATGCAGCATTTGTTTTTCATATTTTCCTGTTTTCAAAGTGTACACTTATCTCATCTTAATACTTGTGCAAACCTCTAAAACGTCATATAATAAATAGTGGAGGGAGTATTTAATTAGAGTTTTTATTAAAATTAATTAAGGGCTAATTGGTGGGAGTAGGATATTGGAGTACTTGAATGTCGCAGGTGACATAGACAGGCGCCGGCAGGAAGGACGACATATGTGGTCATCGGTGGCCATTCGACGGAATCATGTGCGGGAGGGAGAGTTGCAGAAGGGAGGGCTGCGTGGGAGTGCAAAAAGTAGTACTCGTACATTACTCAATGTAGTAAATGCAATACATTAGGAAGAGAGAGTCGGGAGAAGCTTGGCCATGCGGAAATTCAATGCAAATAATATTATAATAGGCAATAAAGTAGTAATGTGGTGTACTATACGGTGGTGCAAAACGTTGATAAGAACCGCCACAACCGCCGAAAATAGGGTATGTGAAATTAGAGGGGAATGTGTGTTTAAAATTAGAGAGAATACTTTAGAGAGAGAAATGGGATGAGGAAATGAGAGGGGTATAATTGTCAACAGTGTACTGCGATGAGTAAAATGTGTACTGCGAAAATCAGCACCCGAAAATTATTAGACACATGAAAATGATAATGGGTACTTAGGCCCGGTTCTTTCTGGCTTATTTTTTTCAGCTCACTTATTCATTCGATTCGATTGACGTTGATTGATTGATTGATTGATTCGATTCAGTTGACTTCATTGATTCGATTTCGGCTCGGCTCGACTTCATTCGATTGTTCAACCCCACTAAGTTCAAAAGATATTTCATTTCTACTTGTCTTAAACTTATAGATTTTACTAATATTTTAATATTTATTTATTTATTATTATTATATTAAAATTGTTATATCAATATTATTAATATTTTTATTAATTAATTAATCATCACAATTATTATTATTATTATTATTATTATTATTATTATTATTATTATTATTATTATTATTATTATTATTATTATTATTATTATTTCTAAATCAATAATATCGATATTAATATAAATAATACAATTACTAATACTCTTATTAATATGAATATGAATATTAATTAATTATAATATTATTAATAAATGCTACTATTAATTTTAATAAACTAATATTATTATTAAAAATATTACTATTATTACTTTTATTATAAATACGTTTTTTTTTTCAAATACGAACTTTATTTTTTCACATACATTTTTTCTTAAACATTCCATTTAGTATCCTTTTTTACCTAAAACCCAACCAAATGAACTCTTAAATCATCATTTTTCCTAAAACTTATTCTAGTTGCTCAAATGACTCAAAAGATTGATTCCAATTTAACAATTAATAAAGTATTTTACTTTTTTTTTTATCAATTATTAATATTATTTGTTGATTTTGATTAATCATTCAAAATTTATTTGTTTGTTAAAGATAAAATTAGGATTTGTAAACTTTTATTTATTTAATTAATTAAATTAGGATTGATGGTGGTCCTTGGTGACTACCGAATCACTCAAATTAGTATGATATTTACACGAGCTAGGTTTTGAACAACAATTTGACAAATTGGTGCTCCATTATTACATCTAACTAGTTTTGGAGCCCGTGAAAATCACGGGATCGTTAATAATTTATTGTTTTAATAAGCTTAAAAATTATGGACTATGAATGTTTATCTTCCAACAAATATTTAGGCGTTATTTTAAGCTCTCTTTATTGATTGAATGAATTAGAGTGTTTAGACCGACAAAATAAAATCTCAAAGGTGTTTAAGGTAGACAAGTAGAGATATTGTGATAACACAAGAGATGATAATCGTAGACAAAAATATGACAATGTGTATAGATAGTATAAATGAAGAGGGAAGCCAAGAATTCATCATTTAAGAAAAAAGTTAGATGTTAAATTAGTAGAATGTATTAATTATTAATAGGTATAAAGATGAGAGGTAACTAAAAAGTTTATTACATTTACATTCTTTTGTCACATTAAAATTTGTCATTTTAGGTACCATTTAATTAAATTGTATAGATTTATTTATAGATGAGTGAATGAAATCAATGCCATGTAACTATAAATTGATAATCCACGTCACATTAAATTTCCATGTTACATTTAATTAAATTTGTCATTTTAAGTACCCCTTTAATTAGATTGTATAGATTATAGATGGGGTTTTAGGGCCGCCGCATGAAACTTCATAGTGAAAACAGTTGCATATTCAACTAATAAAAAGTTGCTTAAGGTAACAGTTGTTTTGATATGTGAGTATGTATCATCCTCCTGCAATTTGAAAACACAAAAATAATAAAAAATAAATTTCTAATTAATTCAATATACAATAAAGAAAAAAAGTAAAAAAGTATTCTAGTTATCTATGTAAACTTTACATACCAATTTTTGGAATAAAATGGAAATTTTGATTGTTATATAATGGTGGGAGGAAAGCAAAAAGATCATCATTAAATAAAAGTAATAAAGTTAAATAAATAGGGTAAATTGATGACTAAAGTTATGAGAGGGAAATAAAAAGTTTGAATCATTTTTTTAAATTTATTTTGTATGTTTGAGACTTTATATTTTTAAAATTTTTTTTACTAATAAGCATGAGACACATGATAATAAAAAATAATTTTTTTTATGACAGATGGCTTAGTGAGATGAGTTAGTGAAATATTTAGTCTTGCCTTTTTATAATATTGTACTTTACATACCAATTTTTTGAATAACATGGAAATTATGATTATTGTTATATAATGGTGAGAGAAAAGCAAAAAGATCATCATTAATAAAATAATAAAATTAAATAAATAGGTTAAATTGATAACCAAAGTGATGGGGCATATTCTACACCCGCTGACCGAGTCAACATATTGAGGAAGGTCAAAGCTAATAGACAACAAGTCAATGTATTTGACAGCCTAACCGACGCAGCCTGTCAGCCTGTCACTTGGGTCTCGGCTTTGCAACTAGCCAGCCGGGAGACATATCCGCGTACTCACATCCAGTCCCCTCGGCATGGAGTCAACCAGGCCAGCCGGCCTGCCATGGGTCCCACGGCCGAGGGTAGAACAGTCTTTCCACCTGCTTTGCCACTTGGCCACTACGTGACAAAAGGTGAAAGTCTATAAATACTCCTCAATCCTTGATGCGTGTCGTTCAACACCAAAGATAAATGCCAACAAGCCTATACTATAAATAGCTAGGGAAGTCGGGTCGAATCCACAGGGAGATGGGAATCCTATAGTCAACTAAGTCTGTCGAAAGTAACCAAAATGGGGGGTTTGTTGTTTGTTTTTCTAGAAACTACGAGCAAGGGAGAGAGTAAAAGGAACGAGAAAGAAATAAAGTAGAGATGAATAAGAGAGAAAGATACTAGGATTGTCGGTTCACCATGGCTTCTAAAGTCTGGACTAAATCGTAAATGCCCTAAGTTCACACTGTGGGTAATAAACGTCACCTTTTGGTCCTTAGTTCGCCCTAGGCAATACTAGTTTAGCTTTCGCCCTAGCTAGCAAAGGTCCTAATGAAACGCTGCAGAACTACTCCTTTTCCAACCTTTCGATCTAGGAGAAGGGGATATCGAGACAGTTAATTGAGTGCGTCGACTCAAACAATTAAAAGATATTAAAGCAGCAGATGCATACAACTAGACTACGGGTATTCTAATTAATTCGTCCTTCCTACGCCATGGCTACCCTAAATCCTAGCAATGCGATTAGCTACTCATAATCGAAATAGAGGACAATAATGGCAAACAAATGACAATAGATAACATAATAAATGAAACTGAACTGAAACTATATTAAAGATAATACCGAGTTCAATGAAGGAAGAATTGAGAAATGGCAATGAAAAGTATTTCCCATCCAAAAACTAAAGCAACAGTCTCCGTTTTTATGTCCTCAATCTGATAATTAGGTCTCTAGTATTCCTTGCCTATTTATATCAAAACAACAGTAAAGAAACAAGGCATATAAAATAACAACACAGCTAATCCAAAGCCCATCAGCGCGTGGCCTCTCGATCGAGCTCCACAGTTACTCGATCGAGAGATTTCTCTAAGTATATCCATCGATCGAGAACAGGACATCTCGATCGAGGCCTTCGCCTTTGCGTTCACTCAATCGAGAACAGTACATCTCGATCGAGGGGTTCTTGACACTCATGCCTCTCGATCGAGCTAATTTGGGAGTTCGATCGAAAGGTCTTAACTTCTTGAGTATTCTCCTATTCCTTTGGATGCTTTCACGCATCTCAAGACGGTAAGATTTCACGCCGACTCTCTTAAGTAAGCTTGGAGGACCACAATTAGGCTGATTTCCAGTCATTCCGGTTCGTACCTGCAAATAATGCAAAACAGAACAAAGTAGACTATTCGGGGTATAAAATGACATAATATCACTCAAATACATAGAAATGCGTGCCAAAAGAGACCGTAAAAGTCTATGTAAAATGCACGCATCAAACTTCCCCAAACCAAACCTTTGCTTGTCCTCAAGCAAACTAATGCAACTAGCTAGGATGAAATGGATAGGAGCAGAACATAGACAAGCTGAGGACCGTCGGCTCAAACCGTTTAATGCATAAGAATCAACTACTAGTAGCTCGACATCAAGGCAAACGAATTTATGCATGTTTCAAGGAGACGTTGAACTTTCGACCTTGCAAGACTTTTAAAAATGGACTCTCACGGGTCGCTCAATCACACAAATAGGCATAAGGTGATATGTGAAATAAGATCGAAAGAATAAAGAACACTCACCTAACTGCAACCTATAAGTACATGCATGCAATCTAACATGAATAAAGTCTCTACAACCGTACATATGCATTCCAACCAAACTGATGACCAAGACACATGCCGAGGACTTACATATGGGTAAGTGAGGTAATGGGTAAGAAAGGGCTAAAATGAATTTGGATATGTGGGGTTAATAGCCAGGCTAGCAACAACGGATCCAAATTATAAAACTCCCCGACTTCATACTCAACTAATCAAGACAGAACAATGCAAAATGAATGCACACAACTCACTAAACACCATAAAATTGCCAACTCCCCATAAGATATAGATTAACATGGGAGTATAGATCACAACATATAGTCTTTTATTTTCCGCATATGATTTTGATTGATTTTTTTTTTCTTCTTTTTCTTTTTGTTTTTTTTCATTTTTCTTCGCTTCTTTTTCAATATTCCTCCTTCATTTCCCTCACCCATCCATCTCATGAAAAGATATAATAACCAACTGCAAATCAACACATTTCCAACATTGCTACCATTACTAGCTCGGCTAGGGTAGGAAAAATATGGATTGTAGCTAAATAGGGACAAAATGGGCAATTTGGCTATGTGGAGCTCATGGGTAAAATGAAATAAAGGGGTTGCCTCTCCAAACATGTGTCACCAACCACAGACCCGAATGCATACAGGTACTCAGTAGACTAAACTCATGCTTATGCAATTTGATGTTACATGCCTTATAAGGAGTAACTACTCACTTCCTACATGAACTGGTCATGGATGACACCAGTTATAAAGCTCTAAACCTCAGAAAGATATTGTAGTTTGCCAGAATTTCAAGTCAAGTCTACTTGTTCAACGCATTTTGAAACGAAATTCGGGAAATTGCAAAGACTAATTGCTAAAAGATGTGAAACAATGCAGGGCTTAAGCAAAAAGACAATCATCAGCAATGAAAAATTCCTATCAGACTCAAACCTAAAATGCAGAAATAAACATGATTTTTCTTGAATTTTTAATTTTTATGAGATTATAAATTTTTATGAAATAAAATACAATTCAAACGTAAGGAAACGTGATAACAGAAATGCAGTAAAAACAACATGCAGACACGATATGGATGCAAACCCTCCCCAAACCAAACTGTACAATGTCCCCATTGTACAAAGTAAAGGAAAAGAGATGCAAACTACAGAGAGGGAAAGCCGAAAACTTACAAAAGCGCGCAGACCACGGACCTCCCCAAACCGAACCAAAAAGAGAGGTTAGTAGGGCTCTCGATCGACAAAGGATCAGGTCGATCGAGAAGAGCACGGTACTCGATCGAGACAAGCAACACTCGATCGAGTCTTTTAGCAGCGCACAAACTCGATCGAGAACAGGACATCTCGATCGAGGGCTTTGAAGGGGAAGGACCACTCGATCGAGCAAGAAATCTACTCGATCGAGGGCTGTTGCATCAGTAAGCAACAGCACGGTACCTGTGCTGTACAATTTACGCATAAACTCTATTAAAATTGTTCAAATGCACACCAAACAGAAATAAAGAATGTCAAAAGTTGCAAAAACAAACATAACAAAATACAATCGGGTTGCCTCCCGAAAAACGCAGGTTTATGAGGTCCCGCACGACCTATAAGCGTCAAACATCACTCTCCGCCATCGCGTCGAAAAAGAGAACTTCGACGCGTCCAATCACAGCATCGGCCCCATAATAATGCTTCACGAGATGACCATTAACTTTGAAGCGATTCCCCTCGGAGTCCTCTAACTCAACTGATCTAAATTTAGTGACGCCAGTCACCGTGTACGGACCACTCCACCTGGACTTTAGCTTACCAGGAAATAGTCTCAACCGGGCATTAAACAGTAACACCTTTTGCCCAACATGGAACTCGCGGGGTACAATCCTCTTATCGTACCAACGCTTAGTCTTCTCCTTATAGATTCGGGAACTATCATAAGCGTTCAGCCGAAACTCCTCCAGCGCATCTAGCTGCAATAAACGCTTCTCACCACACAAGTCAGCATCATAATTAAGCTGGCGGATAGCCCACCAAGCTTTATGTTCTAGCTCAACAGGAAGATGACAAGACTTTCCATACACTAAACGATATGGTGAAGCACCGATTGGTGTCTTAAAAGCCGTCTTATAAGCCCACAACGTGTCCTCTAGTTTAGCACTCCAGTCTTTCCGTGATTTAGACACTACTTTACTCAAAATCTCTTTTAGTTCCCTATTAGAGACTTCGACCTGTCCGCTAGTCTGAGGGTGATACCCCAAACCTCTACGGTGTTTGACACCATATTTAGACAACAAAGCAGTCAACTGTTGTTCTCTAAAATGCATACCCCTATCGCTAATGACGACCCTAGGGACACCAAAACGGGGAAAAATAATCTTACGAAACAGCTTAATCACGGTCCGGGCATCACAATTGGGAGTGGCAATTGCCTCCACCCATTTGGACACATAGTCAATAGCTACCAGAATATACCTGTTACCCTGGCTAGACGGGAATGGCCCTTGATAATCAATGCCCCATACATCGAAAATCTCAACCTCTAAGATGCCGTTCTGAGGCATCTCATGTCTCTTGGAAATGTTTCCGTTCTCTCGACAAGCATCATGACTAGCAACAAAAACTTTAGTGTCAGCGAAAAGAGTTGGCCAATAAAAATTTGACTGCAATACCTTAGCCACGGTACGCGATGGACCGTGGTGTCCTCCACAAGGGGCCGAATGACAGCCTTCTAGAATAGCTTTGGTCTCCCACTGCGGAATACACCGTCTGTAGAGACCGTCTGCGCACTCCTTAAATAAATAAGGGTCATCCCAGAAATATTGCCGTGCATCGTGTAAGAATCTCTTACGCTGCTGATGAGATAAATCCGGTGGCAATGCTCGATCGACAAAGTTAGCATAATCGCAAACCAAAGTTCAGCACCATCCTTAGAATTCACAGAGGTATGAGAAAAAACATCAACAGAAAATAAGGAGTCGTCAGCGAAAGAATCATTAATGGGAAGAGAATCCTCCCCCTCCTGTTGCGTCAGACGCGACAGATGGTCAGCTACGACATTTTCTGCTCCCTTCTTATCCTTATCTCCAAGTCAAACTCCTGTAAAAGGAGTATCCATCTCAGCAATCTGGGCTTAACCTCCTTCTTGTTCAGAAGGTGTTTCAGCGCTGCATGATCTGTAAAAATAATAACTTTAGAACCCAACAGATATGATCTAAACTTATCTAGCGCATACACAACAGCTAAGAGCTCCTTCTCCGTAGTAGCATATTTCACTTGAGCCTCATCCAGAGTTCGGCTCGCATAATAAATCGCACTCAGCGCCTTGTCTTTCCGCTGGCCTAGCACCGCTCCTAGTGCATAATCGTTGGCATCGCACATAATCTCGAAGGGCAGCTTCCAGTCTGGAGGCTGGATGATGGGTGCAGAGACCAAAGCCTGCTTCAAAGTGTTAAAAGCAGAAAGACATTCATCATTAAAATCAAAAGGAGCATCCTTTAAAAGCAACTGTGTAAGTGGTCGAGCAATCTTTGAGAAGTCCTTGATAAACCGGCGATAGAAGCCAGCGTGACCAAGGAAACTCTTCACCCCCTTAACATTAATTGGAGGGAGTAATTGCTCGATTACTTGCACCTTTGCTTTGTCTACCTCAATACCCCTGTTGGAGACTAAGTGCCTAAGGACTACGCCCTCATTTACCATAAAATGGCACTTCTCCCAGTTTAGCACCAGATTAACCTCGATACATCGCTGCAAAACTTTATCAAGGTTAGCTAAACAATTATCAAAGTCATTCCCATAGACACTGAAGTCGTCCATAAAGACTTCCATGATAGACTCGATATACTCAGAAAAGATCCCCATCATACACCTCTGAAAGGTAGCAGGGGCATTACACAAACCAAAAGGCATCCTGCGATAAGCAAAAACACCCTTCGGATAAGTAAAAGTAGTCTTTTCCTGATCATCTGGGTGAATAGGGATCTGGAAGAACCCTGAGTACCCATCTAGATAACAGAAAAACTCATGAGAAGCCAATCTCTCTATCATCTGATCAATGAAAGGAAGGGGGAAATGATCTTTCTTGGTGGCGGCATTTAATTGCCGATAATCTATACACATCCGCCACCCGATCACTAGTCTAGTAGGTATTTGCTCATTGTTTTCATTTCGGACAACTGTGGTACCTCCTTTCTTAGGTACCACCTGAACGGGACTTACCTGTAACACCCCCACACTCCAAGTGCCTTACCAGGACCACTCAGGTATAAGGATGCCACCATCTCGGTTACCCGAGGCATGATATTCATAAGACAATAACGAAACAACTTTAAAAGTAATTAAAGTTTAAAGTGATTACATAGCAATACCAAACTGATAAAAAGAAATACAAGATCCTCAGACGGTCTACTGCTAAAACTATCAAAGCTATAAAACATTGTCTGACACAGCGGAAGACTTCTAACTGCCACGTGATGACTCATCCCAGCTATCCCATACGCATCACATCATACCTGCTCAATAACTGCTCACCACCCCCGAATGGATCACCACAGTTTTTAAAACATTTAAACGGGGTCAGTACTAATCACACAACTCAATATATATATCAACAATAAGATAAATAGACAGCTTAACCGTCACACACACAACCACACCAATTCCAACAATCTCAATCACCGACTGTCCACTGGACCAGCCTTGCCAGTGGGGGACCGCAGCCGTACCCACCAAATCCCCGCTCCTCATAATGAGCGATAACCCTGTCCATTAATGTGCACATCCCTTCTGTGGCGGGTTCCACAGAAGGCGAAACGAGGGCGTGAAGCCACTCCCGCAAGTGACCTCACTCAGCCGAGGACACGCCTCGAGAACCAGAGACCACAATCACAATCACAATCACAATCACAATCACAACCGTCACAATACAATTACTATATCAAACAATCAATCTCAACACATCAACAATCATCCCATTATGGGACTAATACTGAGTAGGAAATCCTACCTGGAACAGCAACACAATCAGACGGTCTCAACAGCTGTATAAAAAAGCCTCTTCTACAAATCCTTCTCCTATCATACATACACATAATCACTACCAATCATTATCTACAACAAAACCCCCAATCCCAAAATTAGGGTTTAACGAAACTTGACGAAATACTATAAAATTGGTATGTAGATCTTACCCTCGACGCAAGGATCACAAAGGTATAAAGAACGATGGAATCCGACCTCTCAAGCTCCGGGATTTGTCAACAACACGGATGAATGCGAAGAACGTAACTTGAATCTCCCTTTTAATGTTATTAGGTTTGTAAAAGTGTATTATGAAAGTGACTGAAAGATTTATATATTAATCCGTGTTATTAACAAAACCCGTCGAATTATCACCCGCTAACCGAGCTACTCGATCGAGTAGCTAAGGTACTCGATCGAGTGCCCCCTTACTCGATCGAGTATCCTAGTTACTCGATCGAGTACCCAACAGGTCAGAAACTATTTTAAAACGCAACTCACCCTTACTCGACAGAGTAAGGCCTACTCGATAGAGTACCCAAAGACTCATAAATACGGAGTATTACAGTCTTCCCTCCTTAAAAAGAACTTCGTCCCCGAAGTTCAACCCATACATAAAAACAAACATACTAACTCGGTCAAGACGCAACAAAGCTACTAAGAACTCAAAACAAAAACCCCAACTTACAGAACATGAAACCATGAACTCTTAACACCAACTCTACCAACTATTCCTACCTCCACACCTCGCTCACGATGTCGTATCAACTACATCATAAACTCTCCCGACACTAACTCCATACATAACCAACTACATAAACATCAAACGGAATGTTACATTCTACCACCCTTAAAAGGGACTTCGTCCTCGAAGTTTACTCACACTCATAACCTCATCATCCAACTGTCAACACTATTGAAGTATTCTCGCATTCCTAACATCGAACTACTACAAGCACGTCCATGACCTTTTAACACTATCAACCACAACATATACAAATCCATATCTTATGCTACACTAACACTCTACTTCCAAATATACTACCAAATGTACAACCATCAAAATCTCTTTTATCGCATCCTACTCCTCTTAAGATAAATGTTACGTCCTCGTAACTCACTAATACTAAATCCTAGATATATCTTTTCATTATCCTCATCACCACCGCATGTCAAAGATAACCACCTAGAACCTAAACACTCGCCATGCACATATCCAAGGCTCTCTTACTTAAACAACTCTCATACTTCACTTCACTCGTCACACCACCTAACCTATACCACAAAATCCTTAACTTAATCCAAAACTTCACTTGTTCCCTATTACCGCAACATGACACACCTCTCTATATAAACTACATAAAACTCTTATTGTCAAAAGCATAACTCACGATCCACACTTGTTACGTACACTCACACAAATCCTCAAGTTCTTTTCTTTATTACCGCAAAACTCATACAAAACTTAACATGACACTAATTCCCAACACCCTACACTCACTGTCCCAAAATCTGATTATGAACCACCTGCTGGCGTCCGGATCAATACAACACATGTTCCACCGATCACTTACCATGACTATGTCTAAAGCCTCATCTTAAAACAAGATCAAAAGTACTGTAACAACTTCTGACGACTGTGTCCCATCAATAGAATGTCACTATACCATGACAACAACGAAAACATATACAACTCTCTTCATATCATACTCTACTCTCATACCAAAACTGAACTGGTAAGAAACATCAATAAACAAGACAACTGTCTATCTGGCCCAACGGAACTCGCAGGGAGCAACATCAAACAAAACAACAATCTATGTATAAGCTGGTATGTACTTTGAAACTCGAATCATAAACATCCCGCCTACTCCACCACATCCGTGACGGCATCACAACACCGCCACCAAAAGCCACACGCATGATGCGAAAATACCCGCATCACAACACTAAATATCGTGTCCGGATCACCATCCGAGGCACCACAACCACATCGATAGTCATCACAACTTACACAATCCCATAAGTACTGGCTCAACATAATTTCTCGAACAAGAAAAACTTACTCAAATCCCCTTTACTAAATCACAAGCAACATATTATATGAATTAAACAGATAATAACCTCGTGAATATCATCCTCTTACCATATCACGAGTTTGACATGTATCATGAATACATACAAGTATAGCCGATCATGCGGATCACTCAAATTATTACCTTTTTGAGTATCATTCAATTAGATTAGCGTACTCAACATGCATGACAGAACATTCAAATAACAACTTTATGATAATCACACCATACCACGTCTTGTGAGGTCAAAACCTCACACAAACATTTATATATCACGGACCGTAATCACATCCAACCAAATCAATCCCGATCACGTAAGTTACCACTCAACAAAGGTTACCTGTTGTCCGAGCTTAACTCGCATGCCCCTCATCACATTCTTCCATTCGCATCACCAGCACCTTCTTCCATACATAACCATACAGCTAACACTCATTATGAGAAACCACCTCCTAAGACTGTGTCTTATACTTCCTGACAATCATACTTTTATCAATTCAGCCTTTACAAAATCAGCCTCTTTAGAATTGCCACTTTTCTAATATACCCTCACCCTTAACCACTAGTCAAAGACCATAACACTACCACTGTCCGGACATCAAACCTCTTCACTCATCTCTAAACATCATGATTTCTTTTCTATCTTTGGTTAACATCCCAAACAACGAACATCGAATCCATGAACAAAATTACCTCAACATTCTTCCCAATATTTTCCTTAATTGAATCATCATCCATTTCTCCACCAAAATCTCATATCATGCAGATATTCTACTAACTTCTTACTTTCCTTAATTTCTCGAAACTCATTATTAATCATGTTGTCCTGAAGCTCCCATATAACCATTAACTAACATCCTCATGATAATATCACACATTTCGATGATTCCTTACCTTTATATCACATAACTCCGGTGAAAATTTTCCTTAGCTTACTTTTTACTCTCCTCATGCTTTTCTTTTTACACTCGACTAAAGCAATTGACCATTCAACTCCTTATTACTTCTTCCTAACTTTTTAGTGCTCCGATCACCTTCTCATTGCTCCAAAATTCCAATCCCATTATTTCTTATCGATATTATCTCACTCTTCCTTACCATGTGTCCCCTCTCATCACTCCACTCACTCACACTTGTCGTTAATTTGTCCATAAAAATCAACATTTAAAGTTCAAACAATTACATCTCTAGAATTTTTTTTTTTTTTTTTTTTTTACCGTTAATTGCCCAAGGAAATTACACATTAGTTTCGTCTCTCAATAACACAAATTTCCAAACTCAGTCACTATCTGCAAATCCACGTCGCGACATGTCTCCATTAAGTTCACTATAAACCACTCTTCTCAATTCCTCTAAAACGACCTTTCATTACATATATTCTTACTCAACACTATTTCTAACCATCTCCTTCCATAATTCGTTATACATCTCAGGTTGCTACTATCCACATCCTTTCTTTCAATTTTTTTCATCCTCACGTTCCTTAAACTTACATCACTCTTTGCCCACATTCACTTACTCTTACATTACTCAACACACAATCATATCACTCATCCCGTCTCGCAAAACATGCTCTATGCCTCAATTAAGCCATACCAATCTCCCTTTTCTTTTTCCACTATCTATCACAACACATAGAACTCATGTCCTCCCACCGAACTCCTACTCACCACAGGTGCCACTCACTACACCATAAGATTGGGTAACTTACGCATCAGGATCAACATACATGTAAAACAATGCATAAAGAAGTAAAATAACATCTTTGAATTAAACATAATATGCAACGAAGTCAAAAGATAAGCATATGACCCAAAACAGGGGTCACTAGATCGAGTACAGGCCACTCGATCGAGTAAGGGACTTACTCGATCGAGTAGGTGGAGATCAGAAGCACGTAAAACAAATCACCAGGGCTACTCGATCGAGTAACTAACGTACTCAATCGAGTTCCCCCTTACTCGATCGAGTACCAAGGCTACTCGATCGAGTACCCCAATTCTCAGCACTGTCCAGGTTTCGTAAAACAGTCATAACTCACTCATTACTTGGTCGTTTTGGGCGTGTGACCTATCGTTAGAATCGTAAAAGGACAAGCTATCACCTCCAATTAGAATCACATCAAAATAATTTATGCATCTCAAGTTATAACAGTTTAAAGACAACCTCTTTATAAACGAAAAACACAACTATTGATTTTTACTTCCCAAACGACTTAAACAACAACAAGGTAGACAAAACGACTCAGTACTCATAAAACCAGTATTGCTAATCTCATGTTACCATCTTCAAAAATCAAGCAACAACATCCATCATGCACATATATTATTTAACTCATTAGTCATGTACTAACCGCATACTTTATATTTTATAACTTTTCGTAACACAAAACATTCTCATACATTACAAATCCTATTTCCATGTTACTAATACAACAACATTACAAATACACTTCGTCACCTAAACATATTCATAATCACAAAATTCATATTCTCATGCAATTGCTACTCCATCTTTTCCAATCAATTCATCCATTTCCAACACATTACTCATCATTCTCATACACTTTTCTAACAATTCTAACCAACATTGTAAACCAACTATCATGCAACATGCTTTCAATCAACAACATACGAAATCACATCATCACCATCTTTTCTACACATTCCCCACTCTCAACATACATACATCCACTGATTCATGCCACACATCACTACATAGGTACACAATACACAAGGTAAACACATAGCGATCCCGACTCATATCCCATAGTGACCGGTTCAAAATTGTAGGGCGAGTTCGCGACTTTAGGACGTCTCCCAAGTCTTTGCATTAGCTCCTACAACCTTTACCCCGGGTTCATTTTAATTGACTCCCTATATTCATTGGATTCATTGGTTACAGGTTTCAGGATCGTCGCTCTGATACCATTTGTAAGACCCCCACACTCCAAGTGCCTTACCAGGACCACTCAGGTATAAGGATGCCACCATCTCGGTTACCCGAGGCATGATATTCATAAGACAATAACGAAACAACTTTAAAAATAATTAAAGTTTAAAGTGATTACATAGCAATACCAAACTGATAAAAATAAATACAAGATCCTCAGACGGTCTACTGCTAAAACTATCAAAGCTATAAAACATTGTCTGACTTCTAACTGCCACGTGATGACTCATCCCAGCTATCCCATACGCATCACATCATACCTGCTCAATAACTGCTCACCACCCCCGAATGGATCACCACAGTTTTTAAAACATTTAAACGGGTCAGTACTAATCACACAACTCAATATATATATCAACAATAAGATAAACAGACAGCTTAACCGTCACACACACAACCACACCAATTCCAACAATCTCAATCACCGACTGTCCACTGGACCAGCCCTGCCAGTGGGGGACCGCAGCCGTACCCACCAAATCCCCGCTCCTCATAATGAGTGATAACCCTGTCCATTAATGTGCACATCCCTTCTGTGGAGGGTTCCACAGAAGGCGAAACTAGGGCGTGAAGCCACTCCCGCAAGTGACCTCACTCAGCCGAGGACACGCCTCGAGAACCAGAGACCACAATCACAATCACAATCACAACCGTCACAATACAATTACTATATCAAACAATCAATCTCAACACATCAACAATCATCCCATTATGGGACTAATACTGAGTAGGAAATTGATGGGACAAGAGTTGGTCGTCACACATCCATCAAACACATTTATAATACTCAACAAACTACTAGTTAGCGGTAAGTCGAGGTCGATCCATGGGACGGTGTACTTTGGGTTCTAAGTCTATCTATCTCAATTTATGCTAGTGTCACAATTTGTTTGGGTTTGTAGTCGTGTCTAGACTAATGCAAACAACAAGGTAAAACAAGCATAAAAGGAAAGATGTAAACAAATGATTAAAAGTGCTAGGATATCATGGGGTCATAGGGGATTCATTGTAATGATCATACAAACATGTTTGCAATTATATGCAAGCAATTAGTGTTGTGGAGGAACCGAGTTGGGTTATGTCTTACGGTTCATAGGAAGAGTTGGGTCCCGGAGCCGAATCGATTAGATTGTACGACACCTACAAGTCGACTTACTTTCCTCCTATTCAACCTCTATGCATGGTCTAACAAGACTCGAGTTGGTTTATATCATACAAGTCAAGTTGAGTAGATAAGAGATGGTAAAAATGCAAGGATTCATAGGCTTAGCATTTCATCAAACATAACATGTGCATAAAGTTGACATCACAACAAGCAAGCAATTTAATCATGTGAACATATTAGATTAAGCATGAATCAATCCCATGTTGGTTTCCCCTAATTACCCACTAATCCTAGCTAAGTAACTACTCACTCATTATCATGGGAAACATGTCATTAATGGTGTCAAACATCACAACAAGTATAAACATGATAATAGAATGAAGAAATGAACAATAAAGATAAAAGGGTAAAGGAATTATACCAAACTTGAGGTGATCCAAATAATAAAGCAAGAATAAAAGAAGAAACTTGATTGATTGATGAAGGGTTGTCAATCCTCCAATAACCCAATAATCTTCAATTTCCCAATAATAAACTTGAATAATAAACTTGAATAATAATTAAGGAGAGATTAATGTGTAATTTATGGAAAGATTAAATGATAATTTATTCTAATCTACTCCTAATCTAATCTAAGAGAATTTCCTCCTCAAAACCACCCCCCTTGATTAATTACAAAGATGGGGTATTTATAGTGGAAATTAGGTGGATGCATTAGGGTTAACTAAGGGCTAAACTAGTAATTACACTTTTTAGATTGAGCAAGGAGGAGCCGGTATTTTCCGAGAGAAGGGCTTCTTTCTTCGTAGCTTGGAGAAGACAATCCGTGCTGTGCTGGAATCCGGGCGGAATAGGGTCGGGACGGGCGGATTATGGCGTTGGAATCCGAGCGGAATTGATGGAATCCGGGCGGATTTCGGCGGGGCAATCCGAGCGTCTTTTGTGGAAATCCGCTCGGATTGTGTTGTGAGGAGACGGGCGGATTGGAGACAATCCGCTCGGATTGTTCTTCAGCAATGATACTTCATCTTTTCTTCCCTTTTGTTCACTTCCGTTTTATTCTTGTGGGATTGATCTTTAGTCCTTGCTTTCCTCTTCATACTAGTCCATCTAGTATCGTCAAGTAGCTTCCGAGTACGCACGAAAGACGGGAATTTCCGCCTTATTATCTTCTTTTCTACAAAACATATGAAATGCGATAGAAAAGCAAATAGGAAGGTTTTGACGGATAGAATGGCCATAGAATGTTATAATAGTATGCAAAATAGGCTCAATTAGGGGACTAAATGTGCGCAAATAATGTTCACATCAGAAATCCTACCTGGAACAGCAACACAATCAGACGGTCTCAACAACTGTATAAAAAAGCCTCTTCTGCAAATCCTTCTCCTATCATACATACACATAATCACTACCAATCATTATCTACAACAAAACCCCTAATCCCAAAATTAGGGTTTAACGAAACTTGACGAAATACTATAAAATTGGTATGTAGATCTTACCCTCGACGCAAGGATCACAAAGGTATAAAGAACGATGGAATCCGACCTCTCAAGCTCTGGGATTTGTCAACAACACGGATGAATGCGAAGAACGTAACTTGAATCTCCCTTTTAATGTTATTAGGTTTGTAAAAGTGTATTATGAAAGTGACGGAAAGATTTATATATTAATCCGTGTTATTAACAAAACCCGTCGAATGATCACCCGCTAACCGAGCTACTCGATCGAGTAGCTAAGGTACTCGATCGAGTGCCCCCTTACTCGATCGAGTATCCTAGTTACTCGATCGAGTACCCAACAGGTCAGAAACTATTTTAAAACGCAACTCACCCTTACTCGACAGAGTAAGGCCTACTCGATAGAGTACCCAAAGACTCATAAATACGGAGTATTACATTACCCATTTAGAGTTCCCAACTGAATAAACAATACCTGCGTCGAGTAGTTTCATAACCTCAGCCGTCACAACTTCCTCCCTATGGTGTTAGAAACACTGGAGGATCGCGGAATTTCCCCTCTTGCCTAGACAAGAAGAAGGGTCGTCCCCTCTCTACCATGCACAAAAATGGATACGATGGATAAAGGGATCAATAGATATTTGAGTTTCACTTTGGGAGTTTGCTTTTGTTTTTATTTTTCCCCCCAATTTCTTGTGGCATATAACATTTGAGAACACTTTCTTTTTGCCATTTCTTTTGATTTTTGGCTTTTCAACACTTGACAACTTTCAACTTTTTGCATTTTCTTTTTGAACATTTTCAAAGTCACCCCATATGTAGTGAGGGTGGCTTATATTTGAAACTTTAGAAGTTCTATTTTTGCTCCTCTTTTCATTTGATGCATTTCTGCAAACTTTCTTTCACTTTTCATTTCATTGAACTCAAATTGATTTCTTTTTGTGCCGATTCCCTTTGATGACAAAATGTGTGGTAGAACATGGATGAATGATGGATGGATGCATAGTTTCAAGGGTCACCTTGGAATAAACGGTAGCCAAGGAGTTATCACACCACAAGGTACTCTTGACTAGGCCTTAATCCATGGGTCAAGGGATACTAGCATGACACATCCTAGGGTGTTTTACAAGCATTCTAACAAGCAAAGTCTTAAGAAGAAAAAGCATCTAGTAGGGCCTATATACACTTGTCAAGCTTCCCAAGTAGACGGTTTCGCAAAATTTTTCTAACATGCAACTACATGCCATGATGCAACTAACATTTATACATCCTAATGCATATGCTTCTACCAACTAGTATGCCATATAATCTAAATGCAATCCTAAATTCACATTGTTTATACCGCATCAATCAAAATAAAGCCACATAGTCATTAACATAGAGAGGAAAAAGGAGATTGGAAAGATCATACCATGCGGTCTTCAATATCCTCATGTCTCGGATGTGGCGTAGTCAATCAATGTGAAAAAGGATGAACAAACACAATGTATACAAAACAATATATACAAGTCTACACTACAAAGGAAATGAACTTGTTTTTGGATTTTTCAATTTTTCAAATTTTTATGGTTTTTGTTTTTATGAAATTAAAAGACATATTTTTGTGATTTTTCGAAAATTTTCAATTTTTATGCATTTTGGAATATAAATTCCCATCCCCCACTTTATTTTGGACATTGTCCTCAATGTACATGTAGGAGTAGGAATAAAAAAGAAAGTACGTGTTTTTTGGATTTTTGAATTTTTTGGAATAAAGTACAAATGCAATGATATGATATGAATGAATGCATGCTCTAACTAAATGCAATTCTATATGACATATATAACAAATGAATGCAATCTAAACTATGCATGATTTAAACTATGGTCACTTATGATCAAACCTCCCCAAACCGATTTAAACACTATCTCTAGTGTAGAAAAGAATAGGATTGGTCATTAGTGACTATGCATGAATTCTAATCTATATGCAACTATCTACACGAATCATGTGAGATAAATATAATGCAAACTATACTATATGAACTAACTATTGCAAATGCAATATGGAATATAATACAAATGCATGCGAACACTACACTAAATGCCATGTATATACAAAAGAGAGAGGGAAAGATTGGTATCATACAAATGGTGGTTTGAGATAGGACTCCACCAAACTAGTTCAAATTGTAGAAATTCTTGTCCATAGAGCTCAAGGCTCTTAGTAGAAGATCAAAAGCTTGTGAACAAGCTCCAAACAAGCATAAGTATGGGTTGCTCCATTTAAACGTGAAATTAGGCCAAGGAAGCTTGCCATAAGTTCTTTGTTTCACCTTGTCCTTGGCACTAGAGCTTTCCGAATGCTTTAAACCAATAAGCCCATGATTCTTATCAACACTAGGTATGAAGTATGGTTCATGTCCATCCGAAGACTTCCACTTACCACCTTCTTCTTCAATTTTGGTGACGATGATAGTATTTTGATTATTCAATCCTTCCAAGGTAGAAGGAGAATTTTCATAACATTGATGATCAAGCTCCTTAGAAGTTGGCATTGTGGATGCCAAATTTCCACAAGTAGCTTCACGTGCAAGTTTCTCTTTTAGCTTTGCTACCAAGTAGCTCTTGTATGATGCCTTGACCTTTTGAAGAAGGTCCACCATATCCTCTTCAACAATCATTGGCTCCATGGTAGGTGTCAAGTAGTCTTCATGGGAGATAGGGAAAGGACATTCACCTTCATGATAGGATATCTCAAAGGTCTCAAGGATAGGTTCCTCAAGGAAGGTGATATTACAAGTCCATCCCTTAGGCTCATCATCATCGCTATCTCCATAAGAATCATAAATGGGAGCTTCACTCTTCTTCACCAACTCTTTCTCCAACACCTCAACATTCACATCAAATGATACACCCTCATACTCACAAAGGTTAAGAGTATTTGGCTTACTCAACCTCATATCTTCATCATCAAATACCACACTTTCATATTCACAAGAGCTCAAGAAGATTGGCTCTTCCCACTTCTCAACTTCTTCAACAAAGGTCATTGCCTCAAATTCATATTCATGTTCAATGCTCAAGGATTGGTGGGGAGTGTTTGTTTGGGTTGTTTCTTGGGTTGCTTTCAATTGGGCAATTTGAATTACCAACTCCTCACCATGGGTAACAATGCTTTGGAGAACATCGTTTCTATTTTGGCTCTCCTCTAGCACTTGTTTGAAGAAGTTTTCTTGGTCTCCCATCATTTGGAGAACCATGTCTTGAATGTCAAAGTTGGGCTCATCTTTTTGTTGTGGGTGGGTGTAAAAGTGCTCATATTGTGGCATTTGGAATTGGTTGTAAAGTGAGTTTTGGGTGGTTGGTTGTTGTGGGTATTGGATGTGGTTATTTTGGTTTGGAAAGTTGGGGTAGTAGTTAAGATTTTCATTGTATGAGTTGTAAGGTAGGTCTGTGTTGACTTGCTCCTCAAACTCCCCATACCCATAGTCATACTCAAAAGATCCACCACATACTCCATATGTCAAGTCTTGCATCATTATGGTCAAGATAAAGATACAACTATAAACATGGAAACTACAAGAAAACGGAAAAAACAAACCTTGGGGAACAAGTTCCTCAAGGTTAAAGCACAAATAAAAATAGACAAACAAGTAAGAACTTAATTACATAGCACCATCCCCGGCAACGGCGCCATTTTGATGGGACAAGAGTTGGTCGTCACACATCCATCAAACACATTTATAATACTCAACAAACTACTAGTTAGCGGTAAGTCGAGGTCGATCCATGGGACGGTGTGCTTTGGGTTCAAAGTCTATCTATCTCAATTTATGCTAGTGTCATAATTTGTTTGGGTTTGTAGTTGTGTCTAGACTAATGCAAACAACAAGGTAAAACAAGCAATAAAGGAAAAGATGTAAACAAATGATTAAAAGTGCTAGGATATCATGGGGTCATAGGGGATTCGTGGTAATGATCATACAAACATGTTTACAATTATATGCAAGCAATTAGTGTTGTGGAGGAACCGAGTTGGGTTATGTCTTACGGTTCATAGGAAGAGTTGGGTCCCGGAGCCGAATCGATTAGATTGTACGACACCTACAAGTCGACTTACTTTCCTCCTATTCAACCTCTATGCATGGTCTAACAAGACTCGAGTTGGTTTATATATTACAAGTCAAGTTGAGTAGATAAGAGATGGTAAAAATGCAAGGATTCATAGGCTTAGCATTTCATCAAACATAACATGTGCATAAAGTTGACATCACAACAAGCAAGCAATTTAATCATGTGAACATATTAGATTAAGCATGAATCAATCCCATGTTGGTTTCCCCTAATTACCCACTAATCCTAGCTAAGTAACTACTCACTCATTATCATGGGAAACATGTCATTAATGGTGTCAAACATCACAACAAGTATAAACATGATAATAGAATGAAGAAATGAACAATAAAGATAAAAGGGTAAAGGAATTATACCAAACTTGAGGTGATCCAAATAATAAAGCAAGAATAAAAGAAGAAACTTGATTGATTGATGAAGGGTTGTCAATCCTCCAATAACCCAATAATCTTCAATTACCCAATAATAAACTTGAATAATAAACTTGAATAATAATTAAGGAGAGATTAATGTGTAATTTATGGAAAGATTAAATGATAATTTATTCTAATCTACTCCTAATCTAATCTAAGAGAATTTCCTCCTCAAAACCACCCCCCTTGATTAATTACAAAGATGGGGTATTTATAGTGGAAATTAGGTGGATGCATTAGGGTTAACTAAGGGCTAAACTAGTAATTACACTTTTTAGATTGAGCAAGGAGGAGCCGGTATTTTCCGAGAGAAGGGCTTCTTTCTTCGTAGCTTGGAGAAGACAATCCGTGCTGTGCTGGAATCCGGGCGGAATAGGGTCGGGACGGGCGGATTATGGCGTTGGAATCCGAGCGGAATTGATGGAATCCGGGCGGATTCTGGCGGGGCAATCCGAGCGTCTTTTGTGGAAATCCGCTCGGATTGTGTTGTGAGGAGACGGGCGGATTGGAGACAATCCGCTCGGATTGTTCTTCAGCAATGATACTTCTTCTTTTCTTCCCTTTTGTTCACTTCCGTTTTATTCTTGTGGGATTGATCTTTAGTCCTTGCTTTCCTCTTCATACTAGTCCATCTAGTATCGTCAAGTAGCTTCCGAGTACGCACGAAAGACGGGAATTTCCGCCTTATTATCTTCTTTTCTACAAAACATATGAAATGCGATAGAAAAGCAAATAGGAAGGTTTTGACGGATAGAATGGCCATAGAATGTTATAATAGTATGCAAAATAGGCTCAATTAGGGGACTAAATGTGCGCAAATAATGTTCACATCAGAAATCCTACCTGGAACAGCAACACAATCAGACGGTCTCAACAGCTGTATAAAAAAGCCTCTTCTACAAATCCTTCTCCTATCATACATACACATAATCACTACCAATCATTATCTACAACAAAACCCCCAATCCCAAAATTAGGGTTTAACGAAACTTGACGAAATACTATAAAATTGGTATGTAGATCTTACCCTCGACGCAAGGATCACAAAGGTATAAAGAACGATGGAATCCGACCTCTCAAGCTCCGGGATTTGTCAACAACAAGGATGAATGCGAAGAACGTAACTTGAATCTCCCTTTTAATGTTATTAGGTTTGTAAAAGTGTATTATGAAAGTGACGGAAAGATTTATATATTAATCCGTGTTATTAACAAAACCCGTCGAATGATCACCCGCTAACCGAGCTACTCGATCGAGTAGCTAAGGTACTCGATCGAGTGCCCCCTTACTCGATCGAGTATCCTAGTTACTCGATCGAGTACCCAACAGGTCAGAAACTATTTTAAAACGCAACTCACCCTTACTCGACAGAGTAAGGCCTACTCGATAGAGTACCCAAAGACTCATAAATACGGAGTATTACATTACCCATTTAGAGTTCCCAACTGAATAAACAATACCTGCGTCGAGTAGTTTCATAACCTCAGCCGTCACAACTTCCTCCATCTTCGGATTCAGCTTTCGCTGACCCTGTCTGCAAGGTTTGTGATCATCCTCTAACTCAATCCTATGCATGCAGACATCAGGGCTGATGCCCTTAAGGTCATCCAACGAATATCCCATCGCCTTCCTATTTCTCTTAAGAACAGTCAATAAAGCAGTTAACTGTTCGTCGTTGAGCTTAGCGCTCACAATCACTGGGAACTGCTCAGTATCATCAAGAAAGGCATACTTAAGGTGAGAGGGAAGAGCTTTACGCTCGGGGACCTTTACCTCGACTGAGCACAAAGTGTGTGCCAAGTTCTCTACTGTTCGGTGAACGTCGATGACTCTATCTCGATCGTAGTAATTCCAAGCAGCTCCTCGACATCATCCTCGTCATCCGAAAAATCCGCATACTCATCTAGAAACATCAAAGACTCATGCGGATCCTTAACTAAGGAATCCGACCAAAATTAAAGCGAGACTCATCAATAATGTCAACAGAGTAACAAGTATCCTCTATCATCGGTCTAGACAAGGTCTCGGGCAGACTAAACGTAATCACATCATCCCCTACCTCTAGGGTCAACCGCCCGAGTTTGACGTCGATAATGGCTCCAGCTGTACACAAAAACGGTCTACCCAGAATAATCTGGGTACGGGTATCCTCAGCAATATCTAATACAATAAAGTCCACTGGGATAAAGAATTTTCCCACCTTAACGGGCACATCCTCTAAGATACCTAAGGGCCGTCTAACAGATCTGTCGGCCATCTGTAGGGTGATATTGGTCATTTTTAGGTGACCCAATTTAAGCTTAGAAAAGATAGAATAGGGCATGACACTGACACTAGCTCCAAGGTCACACAGCGCCCTATTTATCACCACATCTCCTATAACACAAGAAATAGAGAAACTACCCGGGTCCTTCAGTTTAGGGGGAGACTTTCCTGAAATTAGACTACTAGACTCTTCCATGAAAGCGACAGTAGCTGTTTCTCCAAATTCCCTCTTACGCGTAATAATATCTTTCATAAATTTTGCGTAAGGAGGTATTTGGGTAATTAACCCAGCAAAAGGAATAGTTACCTGAATGTTTCTTACCATATCTGCGAATTTGCTGAATTGTCTCTCCGTCTTTGTGTCGCGTAATCGACTCGGGTAAGGGACCTTAACCATAGGAAGTGGGTCCTCTTCTTTCTCTTTTCTTTTATCAGTTCTCGACACCCTCGCAGCACAGGAGGGTACCCCACTACGGTCAGCATTAGAATGCGTGTCCGCATGCTCAGCTTCTCTCGATCGAGGCTCAGAAGTGCTCGATCGAGAGCTTTTCTTGCTAACCTCTCTCGATCGAGAGGTTTCATCGTGCAGGTTACTCGATCGAGAGGTACCGTCTCTCGATCGAGTGGTTGCTTCCTCAGCATTGGTTGATCGAGAGGTAAGTTCACTCGATCGACCACCTTTTAGCAATTCTTCGTCATTTTGCTTTGCAGTGATCCTTGCCTCGGCGTTTGAACTTTCTGGAGTATGTTCTGGTCCGTCATAAGTGCGACCACTCCTCAAACTTATTGCATTGACCGGGTCTTCCTCTAAGCACATTGACTCACACTTTTCGAGCAGTTTACGGAAGAAATCCGCACCAGATTCCTGCTCAAGATGTTGCGTGTGAATGGCGGCCTTTAGGTTGTGCTCGACCTGAACATTGTCATCATAAAGCTCGAGGAAAGAGCCTCCTTGCCTAATCTTCCGATAGGCTAGAACGCTTTCGGACGTAGCCATACATGAAAAGGGATTGTGTCCCCATTCGCCACATCTTCCACAAAATACCTCCATGGCTGAACTATAACCTGTAAGCACAAAAACACTCGGGCCAAGAATAAGAACTGTCTCAAGGAATAAATTCCCTGAGACAAAAGACAAACAAAGAAACTATAAAATTGCACCGTCTCCCCGGCAACGGCGCCAAAATTTGATGCGTGTCGTTCAACACCAAAGATAAATGCCAACAAGCCTATACTATAAATAGCTAGGGAAGTCGGGTCGAATCCACAGGGAGATGGGAATCCTATAGTCAACTAAGTCTGTCGAAAGTAACCAAAATGGGGGGTTTGTGGTTTGTTTTTCTAGAAACTACGAGCATGGGAGAGAGTAAAAGGAACGAGAAAGAAATAAAGTAGAGATGAATAAGAGAGAAAGATACTAGGATTGTCGGTTCACCATGGCTTCTAAAGTCTGGACTAAATCGTAAATGCCCTAAGTTCACGCTGTGGGTAATAAACGTCACCTTTCGGTCCTTAGTTCGCCCTAGGCAATACTAGTTTAGCTTTCGCCCTAGCTAGCAAAGGTCCTAATGAAACGCTGCAGAACTACTCCTTTTCCAACCTTTCGATCTAGGAGAAGGGGATATCGAGACAGTTAATTGAGTGCGTCGAGTCAAACACTTAAAAGATATTAAAGCAGCAGATGCATACAACTAGACTACGTGTATTCTAATTAATTCGTCCTTCCTACGCCATAGCTACCCTAAATCCTAGCAATGCGATTAGCTACTCATAATCGAAATAGAGGACAATAATGGCAAACAAATGACAATAGATAACATAATAAATGAAACTGAACTGAAACTATATTAAAGATAATACCGAGTTCAATGAAGGAAGAATTGAGAAATGGCAATGAAAAGTATTTCCCATCCAAAAACTAAAGCAACAGTCTCCGTTTTTATGTCCTCAATCTGATAATTAGGTCTCTAGTATTTCTTGCCTATTTATATCAAAACAACAGTAAAGAAACAAGGCGTATAAAATAACAACACAGCCAATCCAAAGCCTATCAGCGCGTGGCCTCTCGATCGAGCTCCACAGTTACTCGATCGAGAGATTTCTCTAAGTATATCCATCGATCGAGAACAGGACATCTCGATCGAGGCCTTCGCCTTTGCGTTCACTCAATCTAGAACAGTACATCTCGATCGAGGGGTTCTTGACACTCATGCCTCTCGATCGAGCTAATTTGGGAGTTCGATCGAAAGGTCTTAACTTCTTGAGTATTCTCTTATTCCTTTGGATGCCTTCACGCATCTCAAGACGGTAAGATTTCACGCCGACTCTCTTAAGTAAGCTTGGAGGACCACAATTAGGCTGATTTCCAGTCATTCCGGTTCGTACCTGCAAATAATGCAAAACAAAACAAAGTAGACTATTCGGGGTATAAAATGACATAATATCACTCAAATACATAGATGCGTGCCAAAAGAGACCGTAAAAGTCTATGTAAAATGCACGCATCAATCCTCATTGAGAAAACGATCCAATAATCCACAATTCATCTAAAAATATAACCTAAACATCTCATAATCTGGTATAAACTCCCTTACCTCTCTACAATATACTTGGTTAAGTAACATACAACTTATCTCTTTAAGTTTACTGACTTGAGCGTCGGAGTGAGTACGCTCGGTACCAAGCCGAGCCCTCAGTTTGTTCATCTTTTACAGGAGAGAGCGAAAGGAAGAGACAAGCAACGACATCATTCCACAAGCTTACGTGGTCACAAAACACTGCTCCGAAATTACACCCGGAACGATTGGCGCCGTCTGTCGGAAAAAGATACTAAAAGCTAGTCACCTCCCTTACAAAAGAAAAAACAACCAAAAAAACCATTCAAAGAGCTAAGAAGATGTCAAAACAGCCAGAACTTGTGAGTGTAGAAACTGAATTATACCAGGATGAGACATTCCCTAATTCTGAGATCGGGCAGTCCCCCACCGGCCGAGTGATTGAGCCGGTGAAGTACGGGATGCCAAGAGAGCCAGAAACACCGCTGCCGACCGGCCAAGTCACTGTCATGGGACATGTGGTCGATGCAGCCAAACTGAAGCTATTCCTGGACCTGATGGGGGGTACGCCAGTTACCCCTGTCACGGCGACAGGGGCGGCAGCGCCTCCACTGGTGACCAGGGCCCACAAAGTGACTCCGACTAACTTGACCGGAGTATTACAAGGAGCAGGGCATGCAAGGACGCCGGCGGTGCCCGTGTTGCCAGTGGCAGACCAAAGTCCTTCCCCCACCCGTGGGAGGACAGCGTCGCCGCGGCAACAACGAGGCCACCCCCGAAGAAATGAAGAAAGAAGTCCGACTCTCCAAAGTCGGACAACAAGAAGCCCTTCCCGCCACGGGGAGAGAAGCCGGACTAGGATTGCGAGGAGCCGATCGCCGCGTGTCATTCGGCACGTGGTCAGACAGCCCCTCAATGCCTTTGTCCTCGAAGTCCTGGTGCCGACCAAAATGAAGCTGCCACCCCTATCATACAAAGAGGAGAGCGACCCGACCAACCATACCGAGGCTTTCGAGTCGTACATGTCGGTATGGGAGCAACTTGATGAGGTGTGGTGCCGAGTCTTCCCAACGACCCTCCATGGCATGTCTCAGAGTTGGTACAAGGGGCTACCTAATGGCTCGGTGTACTGTTATGCCGACCTAAGGGACAATTTCATAGCCCAATACGCTTGCAACAAGCGAAGGGCCGTGGAGACATCAGATCTCCTGACTATCCGACAGGCGGAGGACGAGTCCCTCCGGAGCTACGTCAAGAGATTCGACGCTAAGGTTCAGCAGATTCGTGAGCTGAAAGCCGAGCTGGCGGCCTTCGCACTAATGAAAGGCCTGCCGAAAGGCGAGTTCAAAAATGAGCTCATCAAGTGCGAGGACCTCAACCTAGACTCCGCCAGAAAGATGGCCGACCGAGCCATAAAGGTGGAGGACTATCACAAGACCTGGGTAGGCCACAGTGAAGCTGGGCACCCAGAAAGGAGGAGCCGCCGGGACAACGTAGACGAAGGACGCCGTGACATGAATAGGTCACGGCCTGAAAGATTTAATAGGAAACAGAACTCGGCGGGCGCCGGGGGGAGTTCGGGACCATACACCCCGAAGAGGTACAGCGGTCTCACCCCCCTGGTCAAATCACCGGCCGAGGTCTTTGCCCTACGCAGGAACGAAGGGCAGAAATGGGCAAGGCCCCCCAAGGCGAGGGGGGACGGCGACCTCAGCCAGTTCTGCGACTACCACGGCCAACCCGGCCATAAGACCGACAACTGTCGGCATCTGAGGAACGCCATCGAGGAGCTGATCCGAAAGGGGGCCCTCAGCAAGTATGTAGCTGGAGGCCTAGAAACAAGCTCCGACGGGGCGAACAGAAAATCAGTATTCCAGAGGATGGGAGTGATCCAGGTTGTCATCGGAGGAAACGAGAACGACGGGTCAGCTAATGGGCACAAACGGCACCTAAATGAGCTTTACCAAGCCATCAACTTTGTGCCCACCACAGCGATCCCCGCTTCCACCGTCCCCGATATAACCATCGGAAAGAAGGACTACGAAGGAGTCGTTGCCCCGCACAGCGACCCACTGGTAGTCCACTTAGACATAGCCAACCACTTGGTCAAGAGGTGCCTAATTGATACAGGCGCGTACACGAACATCATGTTCAGGGAATGCTT
This sequence comes from Silene latifolia, assembly GCF_048544455.1. Classification (NCBI taxonomy): domain Eukaryota; kingdom Viridiplantae; phylum Streptophyta; class Magnoliopsida; order Caryophyllales; family Caryophyllaceae; genus Silene; species Silene latifolia. Next base: position 59,005,554 of record NC_133536.1, read on the forward strand.
TCTCAATCTCGGTCTGATGATTGAAGACCTGAACCCCTGCACTAACCCGCTGTACATCTTCTCTGGGGCCGGCCTGGTACCCCTGGGGTCAATCAGACTGCCGGTGATGTTCGGCCAAGACGATGCGGCTAAAAATGTTCTATCTGAGTTTGTGGTGATCGACGGTTCGTCTGCCTACAATGTTCTTATAGGCCGGGTCACTTTGAGCGAGGCCGATGCTGTGATGTCCAACCGGGCCCTGACATTGATGTATGTCTTGGACCGGGGGGAAGCAAAAAAGCTCATCTCAAAGGACGAGAGAGATGAAATCGTTAACATCCAAGTATCTGCCAGAGGGTGCAACATGCAATCCCTCAAAGTGGCGAAAAAATCAGAGAAAGGGAAGAGCCCATCCTTACAAAAGGAGGGTGATCCGATGAGCACCAACAACGTCGGCATGGTCGAAGGAGCCAAGACCGAGGAAGTGGAAATTGACCCAGGGCGCACCGTAACTATCGGTGTCGGTCTGGAGCCAAAATTCAGAGCCGATCTCGTAGACCTGCTGAGGAAGAACAAAGACGTCTTCGCGTACTCAGCCGCCGAGATGCCAGGCGTGAGCCGGGAAGTGATCGTTCACAAGCTGAACGTACTCTCCACTGCTCGCCCTGTCAAGTAGAAGATGAGGAACTCCTCGGCCGAAAAGGATGAGGCCATCAAGGCCGAGGTAGACAAATTATTAGAGGCGGGCTTTATCATGCCTTGTACCTACCCTGGGTGGCTAGCAAATGTTGTAATGGTAAAGAAGTCATCAGGGGGGTGGAGGATGTGTGTTGATTTTACAAATCTTAATAAAGCATGCCCCAAAGATTGCTATCCCTTGCCTCGAATAGATATTTTAATTGACGCAACGACAGACTACACTATGCTGAGCCTGCTCGACTCCTTCTCAGGGTACCATCAGGTATTCATGGCCGAGGAAGACATGCCTAAGTGTGCATTCATCACCATACACGACACATATATGTATAAACCGTTCGGTTTGAAAAACGCTGGCGCAACTTACACTAGGCTCGTGGACAAAGTGTTTCAAGATCAAAAAGGGCGAAACATCGAGGCTTACGTCGACGATGCTATTGTAAAAAGCAAGTCTGACAGCGAGCACTTGGCCGATTTGAGCGAAACATTTTGTTCACTAAGGAAATATAAGATGAAGTTTAACCCAATGAAATGCAACTTCGGTGTCCGGGCCGACAAGTTCCTCGGCGTGCTTGTCAGCGCCAGGGGAATTGATGCCAATCCAGAGAAAGTCCAAGCAATATTAGACCTGTCGGAGCCGAGGAATCGAAAAGAGGTTATGATGCTGACCGGGAGGATGGCGGCTCTCGCCCGCTTCATCTCTCGGTCGGCCGACAAGAGCACCCCATTCTTTAAAGTATTGACGGGGAATAAAGACTTTTGCTGGGGGGAGGAACAGAGTGCGGCTTTCAAGCAACTGAAAGCCCACCTTCTAAAACTCCCGACCCTATCCAGGCCGATGCTGGGGGAGACGCTATACCTATATTTAGCAGTTACCTCGGCCACGGTCAGTGCCGTAATCGTCAGAGAAGAAAACAAGCAGCAACACCCAATCTACTTTATCAGCCATACGCTGCTGCCCGCCGAAAGAAATTACCCACTGATTGAAAAAGCGGCTTTCGCCGTCGTCGTTGCCGCAAGGAAGTTAAAACCTTACTTCGACGCACATCCCGTGACGGTCTTAACCGACCAGCCATTGGAGAAAGCCTTAGAAAAATTCGAAAAATCAGGCAGACTTATCAAATGGGCAGTGGAGCTATCCGGCTTCGGCATTCAGTACAAACCAAGGCCTTCGATAAAGGGGCAAGCACTTGCAGACTTCTTAGCCGAGTGCACATACCAAGAAGAATCACATCCCGGTGTATGGGAGGTATACACCGACGGGTCCTCCACGGCAAACAGCTCAGGAGCCGGCATCCTTATCATCAGCCCTAACGGGGACGAGTTTGAGTACGCCTTGAAGTTTACCTTCTCGGCCTCAAATAACGAATCCGAATATGAGGCGGGGATAACTGGAGTCGAGTTAGCCAGAGCTGCCGGGGCGGAGCATGTTGTGGTGAAAACAGATTCACTCTTAGTCACTAATCAAATCAGAGGAGAGAATGAGGCTCGAGACGACGGGATGGTGAGATACCTGGAAAGGGTAAAAGCCGACATTGCAAAATTGAAATCTTTCCAAATACAGTGCATCCCCAGGTCTGAGAACAACCGAGCCGACGCTCTCTCAAAACTTGCCAGTTCAAGCATCAAGAATGTCAGTCGAACCGTGCTGGTGGATATCAGGAATGCTAAAAGCATCACTGAGACCGTCGGCATGGTGGGCGACATCGAAGCCGAGACGACGTGGATGACTCCGATAATGAAATACAAACTAACAAATGAGTTGCCGGAGGACCGCAGTCTCTCACAGAAGATAAAGAGGATCGCCGCAAGGTACTCAGTGTTCGAAGGAGAACTATACAGAAGGTCCGTGATAAGACCACTTTTGAAATGTGTCGGCCCAGCCGACGCGGAGCTAATACTGACAGAGATTCACGAAGGCATCTGTGGACATCACATGGGGGCAAGAACGTTAGCCCACAAAGCTCTCCGAGCCGGCTACTTCTGGCCTACCATGCTTGAGGATTCCAGAACTAAGACCAAGAAGTGCAAGAATTGTCAGATGCATGCTCCGGTGATACATGCACCTTCCCGAGACCTGCAACCGGTGCTTAGTCCCCTTCCTTTTGCACAGTGGGGGATGGATTTATTAGGGCCATTTCCGACGGCCTCCGGAGGAAGAAAGTACCTGATTGTCGCCGTTGACTACTTCACCAAATGGGTCGAAGCTGTCGCGGTACCTGCCAAGACCACGGCGTCCGTAAGAAAAGTGATTTGGGAGAACGTCATAACTCGTTTCGGGCTACCCCAAGTCATGGTATTTGACCACGGCCGAGAGTTTTGGAGTGACATGGTGATGAATTGGTTGGAGGAGTTCGGTATCAAATTTGCATATTCCTCCGTCTGCCACCCTCAGAGCAACGGGCAGGCGGAAGCAGCTAATAAAACAATCCTGAACGGGCTGAAAAAGAAGGTTGAAAATCTAAAGGGAAGGTGGGCCGATGAACTACCCGGCGTCCTGTGGTCCCTTAGAACCACGGAGAAAGAAGCAACGGGGTACAGTCCATTCCACCTAGTCTATGAGTCTGAGGCCGTCTTGCCAATTGAAGTAACGGTGCCGACATTCAGAACGCAAACTTTTGACCCAGTCGAAAATGAGGAAGGCCTAAGAGCCTCCCTAGACCTGGTCGAAGAAAGTCGAGACACGGCACGGCTTAACTTGGCAGTTTATCAAAACCGAATGAGAAGAGCATACAACCGTAGGGTCCACAAAAGGGACTTAAGAGTAGGAGATCTAGTCCTAAGAAAGTCGGCCGCCACAAACAAAGGAAACATCCATGGTAAAATGACGGCCAACTGGGAAGGACCCTACAAAGTGGTTGAAGAAATGAGGCCGGGGACATACCGACTGACAGACATGGAGGGTGTTCCTTTAATGAGCCACTGGAACACGGACAACTTAAGGAAATACTTTGTATAGCGGCGGAGGTGTCCGAAACCATTGTGGGCACCCCAACGCTTGGTTATACCTTATGAAGAATAATCCAAGTTTTCCATCAAAATACTTGTCCCCTCCATAGTCATGCCAGAATAGACGCCACGGCCAAAGCCGGGCAGCCACGCCAAATGCAGTTGATACTCGCGAAAGCGACCGACATGCTTAGGAACGTATAAGTACAGTTGAGACGCAAATCTAGCCGCCTCGGCCAACCGAAGGCTAGACAGAGGAAGCGATCAATATGTCTACAGATACGAACGCTGTCGAGCCGTAACCTCGATTGCCTCGGCCAAAGCCGGGAGTGACGGGGACACAACGACCGATACGCTAATAGGAACGTATAAGTATAGTTGAGACGCAAATCTAGCCGCCTCGGCCAACCGAAGGCCCGGCAGAGGAAGCGATCAATATGTCTACAGATACGAACGCTGTCGAGCCGTAACCTCATTTTACCTCGGCCAAAGCTGGGGGCGACGAGGACACAACGACCGATACGCTAACATGTTCACAACGGCGGTTGGGAAGCGTAAATCTGACCGCCTCGGCTAAGGCCGGGGGTGGTGGAGGAAGCGACCGACATGCCAACATGTTTAAACGTTTAAGTACAATTGAGATGCGCCTTCTAACTGCCTCGGCCAAGCCGGAAGTAAAAACGAAAAAGCACTCAATATGTTGAAACGTAAGAAGACAACTTAATGGAGGCGAAATAAAACAAACTTTATTGAAAAAAAATGTTTACAGGATGAGGCAAAACAAAGGCGACGGCCATCCCCATAGGGATAGCCTAAACACAACCTACCAAAAGTTTAACAAAAAGTACAACAAAAGGTTACAGACATAAGATTTGAAGCGCCAAAAGGATGGCAGGGAGGAAAGGCTCAATAGTTGGCCCCCGAACAGCTGAAGCTGTCTGAAGGGCCGGGTGAATCTGGTGACGACCGCCCGTCTCCCTATGCCTGTTTCTGCTCGCCACCGGCAGCAGTAGCAGCATCACCATCAGTGGACGGCCCAGAAGCCGACTTGGCAGCCTCACCTGCCTTCGCCCTCTCAGCTTCCTCCCTGGCCGCCTTCACCTTTTCGGCATGGGCCGCCTTGGCCGCAGCCTCCTCAGCGGCCTTCGCCGCCTTTGCCTCCTCCGCAGCCTTCGCCTCCGCAGCAGCCGCCTTCTCATCAAGAAGCCGGTCAAATTTTTGCCACGGGAAGGAGCCTTCAGGAAAGAGCTCTTTAATTACATCCCTGGTAGCATCCTCAGCCTGGTCCCGGTACTGAGCACACATGTCAGGGATGATGACAGTTTGGAGCGTCTCAATGTCCTTCTCCCTCTGAGCAAGGACAGCCTTGGTGTTCCTATGCTCCTTCGCCTCAGCCGAATGCAGAGTCTTCCACCTCTCCTTCTGCTCGACCACGGCATTATAGCCGCCCTCAAATTTGGCTTTCTCCTCCAAAGCTTAGCGGCGTCGGCCCACCGCGACCTCGGCCTTGGCTCTCTCGGCTAGGACCGCCTTTTCAGCGTCCTCCCTAAGTTTTCGCTCAGCGAGGAGGTCCTTCGTGGCGGCCTCCCTCGACCTCTCGGCTTCCTTCTTAGCAGCGGCAAGCTCGAGCTTAAGCCGTTCAAGCGCAGGGGCAGCCTCAGCCATGAGCTTTTCTTGCTCCATAATGTGAGCGCCGGCTATTTCAGTCCACTTCGCCAGCCTCTTGGACAACCTTGCACCCTCCGCCGCAATCTGAGCGGGGGAAACCTTCAGGGATGAGGAGTCGGCGGTGACATTTTGATTGCCCGTCTGCACAGGCTTCTTCCCCAACTGCCGTTCAGTAAGAGCCACAGCCGGCGGCGGTTGATCTACAAAAAATTCAGACAAAGCATCTATGTCAACATTCATTGACATATCAGAGAGCCTGTCATAAGGAATGCCTAAAGAGCCCGCTAAATCCGAGCCCTGGGTTAGATCCGTACCGGTCCTGGCCTTCTTAGACAGAGGGCCGACTGGCCCCTTTTCTTTCCGGGCCTCGGTAACAGCAGCGGTGGCAGACTCGGCCTCTTTTCTCTTATTTGAAGGAGGAGGACCCTCCACAACGGTGACCTCCTCTTCAACGTCGACGACGACCACCTGCTCCTTTTGGACCACGGGGATTGAAGACTGAGCCGGAGTTGACGCTGTCGCCGCCGCAGACGTTGTCTTTGGTCTCCGGCGCGGCACGTTACCGGCAATCTGCGCCTGAGCCGCCGTCACATCCAGTGCCTTCAACTGCTGCTCCATAAGTTCGTGAGGAGTCGGTCTGCGATCACGTGGCAAGGCCTTAGGATGCAACTCAAGAACTCTCCCGTTCTCGTCAAGTCCCAACCTCTTGAGGACGGAGGCAGACAGTTCCGGGCCAAATCGGTCTGCAAAAGAAACGAAGTAGGAGTTAAGCAAAAGAAATAAGCCAAGTTCAAAATACAGAAACATAAAAAGCAAATATGGGCCTCATACCGACCCCACTCACCCTGGCTGAGGGCCGGTATGAGGCCGACGTGGCAGAGCACCTCATCCTGAAGAATGATCTGCGTCGGGGGCATCCATCCCTTCGGCGTGCCATCCTTCTCAGCCTCAAACAGCTGCATTGCCCGCTTTTCATCCTCATTAAGATAGACCTTCTGGGCGTCCATCTTAAGCTTACTCCGGGAGACATATTTGTCATGCTCCCCCTTATTCTCGCACCGCAAATTGACGCAGCTTTGGAAGGACCGGGGCAGTGGATAATCCTCCGGAACCTCGACGTATACCCACCGCCCCTTCCAGTCCTTGCAGGATGTCAGCTTGGAAACGGTAACATAACCCGGCTCCGTCTGCACGCTGTACCACCCCGTGCCGTCGAGGGTAGACGGCCGAAGATGATGAAGCCGGCGGAAGAGGTTCACCGTTGGGGCCTCCCCTTTAAAAAGACACAACCATACAAAGCCAACAATCGTCCTGATGGCCAACGGATGCAGTTGTGCCACGACGACGTTCATAGCCTTAATTATGGCAGCAACGTATTCATTCAGAGGAAACCGGAGCCCATACTCCAGGTGTCTGATGTATACGCCGATACAGCCCTCGGGGGGGCAACAGACCGCCTGACCATCCTCAGGGATAACAATTTTATACCCCATACCGAAGGAGTAATGGTCTTCAAAAAGATCAGGACCGGAGCAACTAGCGAACTTATTCGTCCAAGCACGATCAGGACTGATTGAACAGGCGTCGCCGTGATCCAAGAGATGCGGCCTCTCCTCATCAGAATGAGTCCTTTCCTCATCATCATCATCAATACCCTCCAAAAATTGCTCATCAATTTCAGGAGAAGACGACTTGGGACCCCCAAACCCTATCGGGGTGACAACCAGTGGCTCCTCTTCATAAGGATGCGACGGTTCTCCCCCCGGCGCAGAGGTACTGGGTCCAGCATCAGCAGAAGACATGATAACAAATACTTAACCATTAAAAGTTGGAAAAATTTGTTTGTTTACCTTGGAAATAAGTGTTACGCCGAGTAACGCTTCGGAAGTTAGAGAGAAGTTTCTTCGAAAAACTAAGAGAGAGGAATTTTTTTTTTTTTTTTTTTTTTTTGAGAAAATGAAGTTTGATGGCCAAAAAAGGGGGCACACTGCTCTATTTATAGAGCAAAGCCCATGAGGCGGACCAATCAGGGCAAAGCCCATGAAACGTCCACCAATCAATGCCAAGCCACGTGTCAAGCATGCAGCCACGAAATGTCAATCGACACACAGTAACCACTCTTCTTTGACACGCTTCCTGGTATCTACTTACCAACGGCCAGCCGATCAACCAAGCTTGGCAACACCGGCCGGGGGCAATCAAAAGCACACGGCCCTCAACCTTGGTCTCGGCCAACGCCTTTTTCTTTTCCACATTTGATGTCCATTACACATCCATGTGGAGGGGGGATATGGTACGGCCTGAACAAAACCAAGCTGAGGAAGAAGAAGCCGGAGAAGAAGTCCAACTTGCGCAGAATACGCTCAACACTCATCGAAGGTCCATACCACGGCATAGACTACGCTGGGGGCAAATTGATGGGGCATATTCTGCACCCGCTGACCGAGTCAACATATTGAGGAAGGTCAAAGCTAATAGACAACAAGTCAACGTATTTGACAGCCTAACCGACGCAGCCTATCGGTCTGTCACTTGGGTCTCGGCTTTGCAACTAGCCAGCCGGGAGACATATCCGCGTACTCACATCCAGTCCCCTCGGCATGGAGTCAACCAGGCCAGCCGGCCTGCCATGGGTCCCTCGGCCGAGGGTAGAACAGTCTTTCCACCTGCTCTGCCACTTGGCCACTACGTGACAAAAGGTGAAAGTTTATAAATACTCCTCAATCCTCATTGAGAAAACGATCCAATAATCCACAATTCATCCGAAAATATAACCTAAACATCTCATAATCTGGTATAAACTCCCTTATCTCTCTACAATATACTTGGCCAAGTAACATACAACTTATCTCTTTAAGTTTACTGACTTGAGCGTCGGAGTGAGTACGCTCGGTACCAAACCGAGCCCTCAGTTTGTTCATCTTTTACAGGAGAGAGCGAAAGGAAGAGACAAGCAACGACATCATTCCACAAGCTTACGTGGTCACAAAACACTGCTCCGAAATTACACCCGGAACACAAAGTTATGGGAGGGAGATAAAAGGTTTGCATCAATTTTTTTTGTGTGTGTTTGCAACTTATATTTTTTAATTTTTATTAAAAATTTATGAATGAGGTGAAATATAAGGTTTTGTTTGTCATGTTGAACTCAAAGCTGGTAAGAATAGAAACTATACAATATGAAAATTAAAGGGTTAAACAAATTAAAAAAATGGAAAAATAAAACAATAGGCGAATGAAAGTAGTAACTTACAACATAACAATAAAGCGTTCACATCAAAGAAGATTATGACATTGAATCCTATAAAACACAACAAAATAAAGAGGTTAGACTTAATTTACTAATAGAAATGTTAATAAAAACCATAAAAAAAAAATCAATACCAAGATATACACAAAAGATATATAATTTCACTTTAAGAGATGAAGTTTATATATATATATATATATATATATATATATATATATATATATATATATATATATATATATATATATATATATGTTGTGTAAGTCCCTCATTTTGGTTGAGTCCCTAAGTCCTATTCTCAGCCACATATTTTTTGAGTGTAACTCTACTGCATTATGAGTGTAACTTTATTCATTTAATGACTTTTTAGTGTAACTTTAACTTTTAGAGTGTAACTTTAACCTTTTCAAAACATTTTATTCACAAAAATTTAAATTTATGTTATAAAAATAATATTTTAAATAAATAAATTTGAATTTATATAATTTTAGGAGTGTAACTATACTGCCTTACAAGTGTAACTTTAGTCATTGTGAGTGTAACTTTAGTCGTAGGATGATTTCTATGCATAAATTTGAATTTATATATTTTTACTAGTGTAACTTTACTCCTTTTAAGTGTAACTTTAGTCGTTGAAGTCGTAACTTTAGTTATATGGTGGTTTGTAGGTAGAAACTTGAATTAATATACATTATTATTGTAACTTTAGTCCTTTAAAGTGTAACTTTTGCCCTTCAAGAATGTAACTTTAGCATGGGGGTGAAAGTTTAATCAATATAGGTGTAATTTTATCATGTTATGATTGTAACTCCAGTCCATATAAGCGTAACTTTAGACATTTAGCGTTGTAACTTTATTGAATAAGGACCACTACCACCTAACCCGTCGTAAAACCACCTGTGACCGCCACCACCAACCGTAAATTAAAAAAAAAACAAAAAAAAAACAAAACAGATCGTGCCGCCATCACAAACATCCACCCTGAGCCACCACAACCAATGGAGGAAATCAGGAAAAAAAAAACAGTAGACTAAATAAAAAAATAAAACCCACCACCTACCTACCCACACCCACGACCGCGGCTGCCAACACCACCACCACGGTCCTTCTCTGACCACCACCACCACCAACACGAAAAAAAAACAAATCTGAAAAAAAGAAAAAGAAAGGCGGCGGCGGCGGCCTGACCCACCACCCACCTCGGCATCACCACCTTTTCTCAGATCTGAAAAACACAAAAAAAAAAGGGAATGGAAAGAGGCGGCTGAATGGCGGCGGCAGAAGAGGAGTATTGGCGGTGTCGGGTGGTGGCCGAAAGCGGCAGGGGGCGGATGTCAGCCGTGGGTGTGGATATTTGTGATTGTGTCGTGGCAGGGGGCGGTGGTGTCGTGGCAGGAGGCGGTTGGGGGAGGAGAGATTAGGGTTTGTAGAGAGGAGAAGGTTTAGAGAGAGATGAGTGAGAAAGAGGGAGGCAGGAAATGAGGAAAAAAATAGGGTTTTTTTCTTTATATAGGGTTATTGTAGTCCACATATTTTATTATAATCTGAGCCATTCATTCACTTTCTTAGATCTAATCTCAGCCCTTTATCTTTCTCATCCAAAGGCTTAGATTAAGACTTATGGACTCAACCAAAAAAGGTGGACTTACATGATCCTCTCTCTCTCTCTCTCTCTCTCTCTCTCTCTATCTATATATATATATATATATATATATATATATATATATATATATATATATAAATTGTTATAACATTCATTAAGATTAAGAATTCAAGAGGAAGATGAAAGGTTGAAATTAGGTTACGAACTTACAATGAATGAGAGAAGAGGAAAAACAAAAGTGGAGTAAATGTATAATAAAAACATCTTGAATGTGTTATTATTATTATTATTATTATTATTATTATTATTATTATTATTATTATTATTATTATTATTATTATTATTATTATTATTATTATTATTATTATTATTATTATTATTATTATTATTATTATTATTATTATTATTATTAGAACTTAATTAGACATGAAATATTATATCATATTTATTAGGAGGTTTTTGAGAGTTGTCACATGGCAATTAAATACTACTCAAGTTAGTCTTTTAATGGTATCTTATAGATGATTTAGCTAGTCATTTAACTATATTGTATAAATAGAAATATATTTCAAAGCGGACATCGACAATCCAAAGGCATTTTGGCAAAAAAATTGGGGAAGATGATATTTTGAAAATTGTATATATGTAGTTGATTCATATGTGGGTGGAGTAAAAGAACAGGGATTGCTAATCCGATTTTGGTTTTTTTTTTAAAGAAGGAAAAAAGAGTGGATTAAAAAATAATTTATTGTTAAGTGGCTTTTAGTCGATGTCTACGTGACATTTATAATCTTAGGTGGCTTTTAGTCGATGTCTACGTGACATTTAATAGGTGTGCATACGTGGCTTTTCCTCATCCTACGTGGCATTGTCTGCGTGGCCTTTTGAGACTAGCCTTTTAATAAGATTTTATAGATTAGGATAGAAGGTGGTTTGTGATAGCTACCTAAACACTCAAATTAGTATAATTATTACTCCTAGTATATATATATTATTATTATTATTAATCTTCTTCTTCTTCTTCTTCTTCTTCTTCTTCTTCTTATAATAATAATAATAATAATAATAATAATAACAATAAAAATAAAAATAAAAATAACAATAACAATAGTAGTAGCAGTAGTAATAATAGTAATAATTGTAATATAATAATAGTAATAATATTAATATTAATAAATATTATTATTATTATTATTATTATTTTATTATTTTTTTTTTATTTTTTTTTTTATTTTTCCTTTTTTTTAAATTTTTTTCTTTTATTTTTATTTATTATTATTATTATTATTATTATTATTATGCGCGCAGCTTTCATTATAAAAAAAATAAAAAAATAAAAGGTTTACATGAAATTGGTGGGGAGCCGAGAAACAAGCTGGGCTCCCACACCCTTAGCAATAGTAAAGCTAATACGAGTAAAAATGTAAGCGGCTACCCGAGCCCCAAAGATCCGAGATACCGAGAATTTCGGATCCGCTTGAGCAAGGCAACAAAGATCCGAACTCAACTCCCAAGTGAAGAGAAAGAGAAAGGTAGGAAACCATAACCCGCTACGGCGCACAAATCCCCATACTTAGCACACTTTCATTTGAGCAAAGATCGGCCGACAACCCGGCCCAACACAAAATCCGCTAACCTTGATCGAGTCAAAGGTGAAGAACCCGTCGGTCGACGCACACATCACGCCCCCGTCCCAAGAATAAAGCAATAAATCCGCAGGACGAAGAGAGCCACCATGCCCATCAACCAAACCGATATCAACCTCCTTCCCCATGAAATACGGATCTATTATTATTATTATTATTATTATTATTATTATTATTATTATTATTGTTATTATTATTATTATTATTATTATTATTATTATTATTATTGTTATTATTGTTGTTATTATTATTATTATTATTGTTGTTGTTGTTGTTGTTATTGTTATTGTTGTTGTTGTTGTTGTTGTTGTTGTTGTTGTTATTGTTGTTGTTATTGTTATTATTATTTTGGTTGATTAATTTCACTCAATCGCCTTTAGTTGATTCATTTCCATTCGATTCGATTGATTGATTGATTCAATTCAATTGATTGATTACCCCATTCGATTCAATTGAGTTGATTAAAAAGTCGAAAAAACGGCTTAATATTAATGAAATATATTTTGTCTTCGTTTTCGTCACTAGCTTATTTTTTTTTCACTAACAAATAGAGTACGGAGTATGTTTTATAGGCATAACTTCTACGTCGAAGCCAAATATGTCGTTAATTTTAAAAATAATTTTTTTTTTTGGTACATAATTTTAAAAATAAATTTTGTGAGGTTGAGTTCTCAAGGTTCCCACCCAGTTGGTGATTCTCACATGAACCCAACACGTAATTATCAATTCAGAATTAGATACATAAGATACAATAATATTCATAACCTGACTCGATCACAACTCGATTCGACCTGTCACTCGATGATGAGCTAACTGACCGATGCTAAGCCATTAAAATGAGCTAACTTTTATTATATGGTATTTTTCATAGGATAAATTTATTTTCTCGAGATTTGTATCATGCCTTTACAAAATTTGAACATAGTCCTGTAAAACAAATGAGATATACATATAATCAATACAAGTGTTGCAATGTGACGCTATGACCTTATAACTTGGACCGTGATTTCTGTAGGAGCTCTCGCCTAAGAATTTTTCCTGAGGCCGATTTTGGGATGCTGCTTATATAAATCACCTTCTTCAATCTCTTGTATGGCGCAACCTGGAAAAATAAATAGGTTCATAACAAAGTGAATCATGTTATAAGTTATAACGAGTAGTAGACTTGTTGATTAACATTAGTTGTACTGAATTAGTGAATTACTACATCAAATCTATAACTAAACCATCTCTTGACCGCCATTTTAAGGCATAGTGGGTTACTATTTACTAACCTGATCAGCAACAAATTTCATGACATCTGCTTCCTTCAAGGAACTCCCAGGTGATCGAACAACATAAGCAATCGGAACTTCACCTGCTTCATCATCAGGAAGACTGACCATGCACAAACGGTCATACTGTCAGTAACAACAAGGAAGCAATCCCAATTCACGTTTTAAGTCATACACAGATCTTTTTTGGTCACGCGTTAGCCTATTCCTGCTAGGTTAATTTTGCCGTGTCTGTGTTATGTACCTAATTAGTGATTAGATAAACTTACGGTATTACAGCTGCGTCTGTTATTTCAGGGTGCGATGTGAGAATGGCTTCAAGCTCAGCTGGAGCAACCTTACAAAAAACAACAACAAAAGTCGAGTCATTCTCAAGCATCAGTAAGTTTTAAACCAGAGTTTGATACTGTCAATTTTAAAAGGGTGAATTGATTGCCATTTAAGCCCATCCAGTGAGCTGTGTTACGAATGTGCTCTCACAGAACAAAGAAATACCTGCTTTTTGGCCTGTTTTCGACTATGATGTAATAAAACAAAATGATTCACTAAATCAACTGTGTTCATTTTTAATTTGAAATTTGAAATAAGTCATTTGCTTCAATTCAGAAGGCGATAATCGTAACGGTCATCCCTCAACAATTTCTCTGGAGTTATTAACGCAAAGGAGATGCAATAAAACATAAACACTCAACATGAACAATAAATTTCTATGTCGAATACCTGAAACCCCTTGTATTTGATAAGTTCTTTAAGCCTATCCACCACAAAGAGTCTCCCTTCATCATCGAAGTAGCCAATATCTCCTGTGTGCACCCAACCTGCCCTATCGATTGTCGATTTGGTGGCTTGGGGATTACCCAAGTAACCTGCACACATTTAAATACTTTGATTCTTATTTCTGCTAAAATAAAGACTCTAAATTTTGATCAAGTACATCTACAGCAATTTTAGCCCGACAAGGTTCTTCGTGTGCTGCTAATATATTAGCTCAAAAGCCTAAAAATGAAAGATAATTACAAGGGTTTTTCATTCATAAGATATCTCAAAAACCCTAAAATTGAGTATATCTGACTTGAGCATTGGAGGATTATACCCAAGGCTGGAATTCCGTGTGCAGGAATGTCAAGATGGAGAGAGCAGAGAAGATCCACTTCAGTTCTAGATCATAGAACAAGCTATAAAGCTAATGTTCTAGTAAAAAGAAGGCATATAACATGCGATATCAAATATCACTATCAGACAGGCCAGCAAAAGACTTGTACATCACCTTTCATCATATTAGGCCCACGAACCCATATTTCACCAAGTTGATTTGGAGGAAGAGGCTTCAATGTATCAACTGCCACTATTCGGGTTTCGACACCTGAGGCTAATATTCCGGCTGCACCTGAATGCCTACCACCGAGCTTTGGGTGTTCTTTGGCCACGATTGCGCATGTTTCCGTCATTCCATATCCCTAGATTTGTTATGTACAGATTATCAGTTTGAACCATTGACGAGTGACAAGAACAAGATACACTTAACGCCATAAGAACATAGAAATGAAAGGTGGAATGCAAGCCGATAGGACCTGTTTCTAGTGGAGAACATTCTCATACATCTCGGCCATCGAACATGACAGACAAAAAAATAGCAGCCCAAGGAACCCATCCAGTAGACAAACAATAACGAAGAACTCGTCTCAACCAATCCCCTTGCCATAATCACCACAAAAGACCATTGCAGGATAGAACCAACATAGGTCTGGCACATGGACACCAACCCCTCTCCACAAAATCGAATATTCCCATGAAAGGGAATTATTTTCAAGAACAGAAAATATAATAAACTAAGAGTAAGCGGGATGGAATTACGGTAGAAAACCACAACACCCAATCCAACCATCACCACCTCGAGGCTCGAACTCAACTCAAACCAACCCAATTCACTCATCAACAAAATTATACCAAATTGACCAATACAACCCACTTAAAATAAAGAAGAAAAGGAGTTCCTCCAAACCCTTCAAAAACGAACAAAGACTCGACAAACAGCAGCGACAAAATCAGAGGCACACTGAGACTCAAAAGACACCCCTAGAAGAACAACAGTCCAGAAGAAACCAAAATCAACCTAACACGGTCATGCATGCAAGGGGTGATGAACTGATGATGATGATGATAATGATGATAGGACCCCAAGGAAGACACAAAATGAGTACAAGTAATATGAACCCGATAGGTGGGGGAAGGGGCGAGGGGGAGGGGATACACTATATCAGCCCATAAAATAAGACACAATTCATAGCACTAAATTTTCAAAGCATACACATTAACAACATTGGTCAAATGTTCAGGACAATTCATCCATCATCAAGAAAAAGAGGCAGCAACAAAAACATGAAAATAACATGAAAGAACCACTAATGTTACCAAACCTAAACAACAACAGAATGCCATGCCCATTTCAACTGATGATTCTAAGGGATGGGGATTGATCATTTAACATAACTACAATACCTTACTAATAAAAGGGCCATAAACAAGTTTTCAATCATGTCACTTTTTTTAGAACACTAGAGTAGACAGTACACTAACCAAGAGTCCAGATTATTTGCACTTTATGTCACTTCAACACTAAGTCATTAGCAGTTATGTGTTGTGTGTCCAACATACGGATAATTTGACACAGTATGACACTCCGACACATCATTTTAGTCGAAAAGATGAAATGTTTTGATAAAATAGTCGTGCTAGTTGATGTTGTTTGAGCATACTATCAAAATGACTCAAGTGCATCCTCACAAAATCCATAAAACTGCTACCGATAATGTAAAAGGGCGGCTACAAGAGAATGTAACATAATGAAAGTTGGTCACTGAAAAAGGTAGCTGTACATTTACTAACCTGAACTATCCTAGCCCGAGGGATTTTCTTTGCACACTCAATCATCAACTCCTTCCCAAGGGGAGCAGCCCCGGAACCTACTTCCTTCAAAGACGACAAATCATACTTACTAACTACACTCTCCTTAGCCAATGCTAGTATGATCGGAGGAACGACCCACAAGTGTGTCACCTTATACTTCTCAACCGCTTTCAACATCATTTCAAAATCAAACTTTGGCATTGAAACTACAGTACTACCTCTTTGTAATTCAGAAAACGAAATCACGGCCAAACCAAACACATGAAACATAGGAATTACACATAAGTAAACATTGTTCACTTCACCCTCAGCTTCTTCATCTGAAGTAATCATTAGTGCAGCAGCAATGAAATTCCTGTGTGTCAATACCACACCCTTACTAACACCAGTTGTGCCAGATGAATATAACAGTGAAGCAATGTCATTTTGTTTGATCACAATTTTTGGAAAATCCAAATTAGACCCATTAATTAAATCATCAAAATAAACCAATTTCGAGTCGGAAATTAAATTCTTACTATCTTCCTTAGAACCCATGATTATAGCAGGTAAGTTAAGATCTTTTACTTTGTCCCATAATTCAGGAACTGTTATAATAAACTTTGGTTTACAATCAGTAACTTGTTTTGAAATCTCGAAAGTTGTATAAACAGGATTAGCTGTTGTTGCAACAGCACCAGCAGCAACAATACCAAGAAATGCTACAATGTAATGAATTGAATTAGGGGCTAAAATTAATACAACATGACCCTTTTGAACACCCAATTTGATTAATCCATGGGAAAAGTTAATAACCATGGATTTAAACTGTGAAAAACTCAAGATTTGGCCAGAATTAGAATCGATTAAAGCGGGTTTATCAGGATATGATGATATGTTTCTGAAGAGAAATGAAACAATACTTAAATTGGGATTTGTGGGTAAGACGAGAGGCGGCCTTAATGATCTGTATATCCCATCTTTGCCATACCCAGAACGCTCCATTGCTTGATTATTGAGATTTTAGAGGATAATAAGGAGTGTGAATCGATTGATGTAGGAGTTGTTTTGAGTTTCGTGGAAGTAATTATGTTTATAGGAATGGTACTGCATTATACGTAATATGCATTATTAAGTTTGATCTTTATGTTTGAGAAAGGTACGTGGAGTGTTAGTTATTGACTATTGTATAGGTGATGAAGTTGCAATGACTGACCGCAAGTCACAAGTGGGATAACCGATAAGATTATGAAAATTCAATGACCAAGCCTTCTCGAACAAGGGGCCCGTTTGGTACCCGAACCGGCAAAATTCACCCTATCCGAAAAACTCATCTCGTATCCGACCTGACACCCGAAAGCAAGATCTAGGCTTGACCGAACCCGAATTAAGTGATTCGATATAACCCGACCCAATTGACTCATTTGCCAAGTCTATTTGGTACCAACTACTTTATCATTCTAAATGCTGAACTCATATATGTCAAGCATTACGCAAATATGATTACGTAACACTGTCACCAAAATAGTACTTTTATATAAAACATTCATTTATTGATGACAATAAATGAGTAGCTTTAGAAAGGCCACACACACAAATACTATCCTACAACCAGTTGTATAATAGCATTGTACAACCGCCTCAAAGTTGTTGAGCACTTACACAAAGTTGTTGAGCTATTTTACAAGTTATTGAGCTATTTTACGAAATTATTGAGTGTAATAATTATTCTGTTAAGCTCGATAACTTTGTACCATAACTCGATAATTTTGTTAATAAAGCTCGACAACTTTGTAACAAAGCTCAACTACATTGAATAAGTTGTATATACAACTAGTTGTATAATACATTAACTGGGCCAGACATGTAGAGTGCGACTTAATCACATTTGAAATTTCTTTAAATTGTAGTAGGTGGGATAAGATAACCAAAACACTAGACTTTTCTACGATCAAATTGGGTAGCCTTTCTGAAGATAGGAAATAATCTAATCGTCAACACTTAAGTTTGGTCATAATTATGGGCGAATTATCCTGGCTTTTGTTCGCCCTTTAGTCAAATGTCGGGCGGTTTATGGGCCAATAGGCTATAATACGAAACTTCAACTGTTAATTACGTATTTAGTATTGAATGACTTCTATTCAAGCTACTTTTTTATATCGCATACCTTGATTTGAAAATTAAAGTGAGGTGAATAAATATATGAATAGTGAATAAATACAAAGGCTAGAGGCAAAGATTGTACGTTAACATTATTGTTTGAATATATTTTTAATTTAGACGTTTTATTAATTAAAATATATAAATATTTTCGTTATATTTTAACATTTATAATTTATGTAATATATATTATATTTTACGTAGTATTATTTAAGTGTTCCACATCCCTATAAAATTAATACAATTTTCTTCTTTAAAAATGTCTTTTGTAAGAGTAAAAGTATAGGACTTATATACTCCCTCCAATTTCCTATTATCTTATCCTCTTTCCTTTTCACACAAGTTTGATTATCTTCCCTCTTTCCTTTTTTGGTAAGTTTTATTCATTTTTTATTAATTTCTTTCTCCTAAAAAATCAACAACTTTCATTACTTTATCTATTATTTATTCATCATTCATTCTTTATTATTTTCTCTCACCTATAAATTTCACAACTTACAATACTTTATTCTACTTTATTCCTTCTTTCTTCCCCTTTCTTAATTTTTGTGCCCAAAAGAAAGGGGAAGATATAAGGAAATAGGAGGGAGTAGTAAACAGGCATAATGGGCGGTCCGCGGGCTTTTCTTGCTGTCCTTACCTACTCATTTAACTTGGCGGACTGAGCTTCGCCCGCCCTCTTAATTTTTTGAGTAAAAAATACTTGTCCAAGTCCACGTAATAAGCGGGCTGGACGAGATGGGCCTAATAGGCGGAACAACCCGTGAACAGATATATTCTTTACTAACATAATTCAACTATTTAAAACGGATTATCAGAAATTTAGAGTTGTTTAGTTTAAGTCGTTGTCGCCTTCTTCTTGGTCAAATAATAATGCAAGTATCAATATCTATCTATCTATCTATATTATTAAAGGAAGCTTTTTTCGAGCGATTACAGAGAGTCCAATTTCCGTGAAGGACTTTCGAGTAATATAACAATAAAATATAATAAGTAAATAGATAAAACAACCTAATACTAATCTATAAATAGTACGTAGCTTTTGTAGTTGACTTGACAAAGAAATTCTATCATTGTTTGTATTATAATTATAATTAGAAATAGCCACAAAGATATTAATTCTTATCAATTACTACGTAGATTATCATGGTAATTATTATTATTATGATTATATTATACTGACATTATAATTAGTAGATACCGGATCCTATGCCAACTCTATAATCTAAATGTATAAAAGTTATGAATCTCATAATCTAGACCTCCTGTTTTATGGTTTAATTATTTGTAGTTTTTGGTCTGTAGGATCAATAGTTGGTCGTTTCATTGAAATTATTTAGTTTTATTGATTTATTTATTGTATAAGTGTGTGTGATCATGCTTTAGCTTCATCAATAGTTGCTCGCTTTTTTATGCTTTTGATTAATCGTGTTTATTCATTTAATTTCAGGTTATTTCTATAATGTTTGAATTTGATTTGATTCTGCATCAATATAATGGTATGTTTTCAGATGTTTAAATTCTGCTCTTTGCTAATTATTGCTCCTTTCGTTCGCAGTTTCGTAAGTTGAACCATTACCTGAGTTTCTATTATACTATCACCCGTTTACACTGAAATTTCCGCCTCCTTTTAGTTCACATCCAGGCTTCACTATAACGTATAGAGAACATGGCATGGATATGACGATGCACGAGTCCGTAAAATGAGGAGCTTAAAGTCCGCTTCATATCTTAACCATCTCTCTAACACGTTAAAGACTTCAATATGATAGTGTTTTACGTTCATCTACAACTATTTTGAATTACTAATTATTATTAATAATAACTATTTATTAATTTAGCCCATTACATAAAACCATATCATAAATTACTCAAAAGAAAATTGTTAATAATACTCTTTCTTAGTATTTATATGTGCATGTGATCAATTACATATAGATCATGCTTTGTAGTATATATCACCATTGTTTTTATTATTATCTTGATCTCTTATTGCTACTTTGTTTCATTATTTCCCTTAAATAATAGTTAGTTATGCCTGTTTAATTTATATCGATAAACAAGATTTATTTTAACTTTAATTTTTTGTTTCACTATGCATCTGATGTTTTCTTTTACGTTTTTAGTTTCATATATAAGTACGAAATTATCTAATTCGTCTACTCCATCGAAAATCATGAACCATGCATGCTAATATGCTATAGAGAACAATGCATAAATTGACAATTTAACTAAAAGTATAATTCTTCTCAACGATGCACCGTGAAATAATTATAAATTAAACGACTCCTACCTTAAAGTCTATCAGTAGTGAGAAGTATATGCTAATTAGATAAATAAGTAAGGTATTTTAATCATTCTCATAGCTTGGTGCCGCCAACACCAATTTGTTGAAATGTAGAATAACACTTTCACGTTGTGAACAAGTATTTAGAACATCTGATTTTGACTTTATTGAGTTACTTAAAGTTTAAATAATCATTAAAATATCAACAAACTAAATTCTATTGTAATATAAGAGTTATTTACACGTATGTTCACTTAGATATACCGAGACAATTTGGATCCTCTCCATTACCTATCTAATAAACTCTTATTCTAATATATTTTCTCTTTTCATTCATAAAAACATTAATTTTACGAAATAATTACAACCACTAGATCGTCCCAAGATTAAATCAGGACCGTTATAAAGTAATGGAGGTCCATTTCTTTTCATGTAATGGAGAGAATTTGGACCGCTGAAAGAGACCCATCTGACTAGATGAACTGTAGTCTCCGAGTCAACATTTTGACTTTCATTTTTTTCATATGTATATAGTGTGTATGTAAATTATGTTTGCGTTAATTACAACTTAACAACGTTCATTAATAAAATACGTTGTTAAAACCTTTGACAACGGTTATCAATAAATACCGTTGTTAAAACCTTTGACAACAGTATTGGGATAACCATTGTCAAATCTTTTAAGAACGGTTTTATCCATGATTGTAGCTGTAGATACCTCAACTGGATTAGCTAACCAAGGATGAGAGCTAACATGATTAATTGATTATAGCTATAGATACATTAGTTTAGAAAAGTACACCTCAATTTACACCCATTTTCTATAAGTTAAGCTTATATAACTTCAGCTCAACTCCTATAAGTCCAGTTTAGAAAAATTAAACTCTTATAAGTTCAATTCAGCTTCTATATGTTCAATTCAGCAAAATTAAGTCCAAAAGAACAAGGCCGTAAGAGTTTTATTACATCATAATTATATGATATTACAAAATTGGTCGGGGCATCGCCCGGGCATTAAATCTAGTACTCCCTCCATTTTTTTATATATGACTGATGGGGCATATTCTGCACCCGCTGACCGAGTCAACATATTGAGCAAGGTCAAAGATATCCACAACAAGTCAACATATTAGACAGCCTAACCGACGCAGCCTGTCGGCCTGTCACTTGGATTTCGGCTGGGTAACTAGCCAGCCGAGAGGCATATCCGCGTACTCACATCCAAGTCACCTCGGCATGGAGTCAACCAGGCCAGCCGGCCTGCCATGGGTCCCTCGGCCGAGGGTAGAACAGTCTTTCCACCTGCTCTTCCACTTGGCCACTTGGCCACTACGTGACAAAAGGTGAAAGTCTATAAATACTCCCCAATCCTCATTGAGAAAACGATCCACAATTCATCCTAAAACTCACTATTAATCTGGTCCCTTATCTCTCTACAATACACTTTGCCAAGTAACACACAATTTAATCTCTTTAAGTTTACTGACTTGAGCGTCGGAGTGAGTACGCTCGGTACCAAGCCGAGCCCTCAGTTTGTTCATCTTAAACAGGAAAGAGCGAAAGGAAGAGACAAGTAAACACGTCATTCTGCAAGCTTACGTGGTCACAAATCCTGCTCCGGAATTACACCCGGAACAATGACGTTTTGTATTTACCAGGTAAGTCTTTGACTTTAATATTTACAAAAATATATTTGTTCAAAAAATATAAAAATGGTACTATTAAATTCCTTACAAAAAACTCTTTCATATGAGTATATATTTCATAATATTTAGTCTTATAATTTAAGAGATATTGAAGAGAAAAGGAAGTATCTTGAAATGTGAGAAAGTCATATATAAAAAAACAGAGATTCCACAGCTTTTTGTTTGGCCAAAGAGAATCGGATTAAAAAGTTTTGAGTGTATCTGATTGTGAAGTATATTATTTTATTTATATAATTGAGAATTGCACATAGGTCTTAATATAGTACATACACATTGAAAGACAATATTAATAGGCCCGTGCATCGCACGGGCATTAAATCTAGTATATACTTAAAAGAGAAACTTTTCGAGTGATATTATTGGCTATAACTTTTGTAAACTACCTAGAATAAAACATGACTGGAGTTAATTATAAGATAAGGAATTCATCCCCCTTAAACTAAAAGAATAAGAGTTCTCTAAAGTTTTCCCGCCTAAGTAAAATCTCTATGATTGGTGCTCACACTATATGTCATATTAATTCTATACCATAAATAAAAAATACTAATACATTCAATATATAAACATACATTATTGGGATATTGATTTTGTTACACAGTCGGAAATGTGGAATCGCATTAATAATACGTATGGTATGTGAGAAATACTTTACATAATATTTTTCATATTTTTATTTTCCTATCTTTTGATACAAATGTAGTCTTTTGCAAATTATCTAATTTTATTGTATAATCCCCTATTTACTACGGAGTAAAAGAATAGGAATTCTCACATTTTTTCCTCCAAAAACCATCTTTTTAAATAAGGAAGGTAATTACAATTATGTGCATTCATTAAAAAAAGAAACTAATAATTACATTTTTATTTCATTAAATTATTATTTTTTAATCCCCGCCTAAGTAATATTTCCCATAGTTGGGCCCTTTTTGGATTATAAACTACGTATAAATAATGGGGTACAAACCGATTTCTATTAATTGTCATTAATCTGTAAAAGTTTGGCCTTACATCTGATTTATATCATGTGTTAGGCCCCTGTTTTTTTGGATTTGAAATTGTCCGAATCGAACTAAATTTAATGGAGTGAATTGAATGAATCGAACTTAATAGAATGAATCGAATGAATTGAATTGAATCGAATCGAATCGATTCGAATCGAATCGAAATGAATTGAAATAAAAATAAAAGATTATAATAATAAAATTAATACCAATAATAATAATAATAATAATAATAATAATAATAAATATTATAACAATATTATTCATTATTATTATTATTATTAATATATAAATATAATATAATATAATAATAATCTAATAATATATATAAAAAAGTAGTAATATAATAATAAATATAGTAATATTAATAATAATATAATATTAAATAATACAATATATTAATTCTAATAACTAAAAAAATAAATACGTATTAATAATAATAATAATAATAATAATAATAATGTTATTAATAATATTAATCAAAATGAATATATTAATAAACAATAAATTTAATAATAATAATAATAATAATAATAATAATAATAATAATAATAATAATAATAATAATAATAATAATAATAATAATAATAATAATATTGTGGACAATGGGGCCACGGGGGCGCTTGGTGAACAAGCGTTTGCATTTTTGTATGGAGTCGCCACCAATTTTTATGGGAAATTGGAACCGTTCGAATACCTCGTGTCATGTCAAGACACAAAGTAGTGACATGAACACTAAGCAATCGTTACCCTTAGCATTCTATGTCTAGAATGACTCTCGTGGATGCCAATGAACACGGGTGTTCACAGATATCTGGAGTAAGGGGTGAGGGTACGTATTAGGAAGCTCTTTTGATCGAACACCTAATCCCGCCCGCCTCGATAGCGGCCTCTACTAATGATTAGGGAAGTTATTCGTACTTGATATATCGTCGGCTATAATGCATGCAATGCAACATCCAAGTTTTAATCCTAGCATGTGAAAATTAATACTAAGTCGGTTGACACGTAATTAGCATACAATTGGGTCGAAGTTGGATTTAATGCTCATTTACAAGTGAAAACATACAAATGATAAAAGAAACACAATAATTATAAATTACAATAACGAAAATTACATTAATTACATCGGATTAGGCGATTTATGTCGAAAATACCTCTAAAACGGATAATTTGAGAAAAAAGAATAAAAGAATGAATTACGAACAAAACAGAAGGTGATAATACGGATAATAGTTAGTTAATACGTAAACTAATTAAACTAGGTCAAGGCAGAAACGGAGTTCAGGGACAGAACTCAGCCAGGAACTGGCGCAGGAGAGCTGCGTCCTTTGGAATAGGCGCAGCAGACACTGCGTCTGTTCCTTGGCTCAGTTCTGGCTGTGAAGCCGTAATTGCAAGCCGTTAATGTTAATTGGTGATTTTAATGATTAATTGATATTATTTACTCGGATGAAAGTGATTAGCATGTTATTTAACATATGAATGGGTCATTAAAACGGTAAAACACGGATGAGACGGATGCAAACGAATTATTTACATGAGATGGAATAATGATAGAAGTGAAAAATATTAATGAGTCAAACAAATTAAATCAATTAATTAGGTTAGATATGATGGATTAATGATGAATATGTGACGAATACAACAAAAGACAGATGAAAACTATATCAAAGACGAATTCCAGAAACCCAATATTGATGAATTGAATCTCTACAACCCGGAATTGAATTTTATGACGAAAACCCGCAAATATTGGATTATTAGGGATTTAAGTTGGATTTATGATGATTAAAGCATATTAATGATGATGATTAATAATATACATGTGAATTATATGCTGTTATGATGAAGAACTAACACACAAACGAAGCAAAAGAAAGGATTTTGGGACGAATAACAGAGGACGAACGAAGAATAAAGGAAGCAGGAACTGCGGCAGCCTCACGAAGAGGCGCAGCAGGAACTGCGCTCCTTCGAAGAGGCGCAGCAGTTGCTGCGTCCTTTCTCGACAATTACCTACTGGAAATCCGTAAAAAGAGGTTTTAAAGCATAGTTTTAGAAATCATTTTTAATGGTATTTTCGACATAAACCTTACAATTGATTATACAAAAAGTAAATACAATAAATAAAAGAGAGATTACACCCTCAGACTTACATGTTGACGAAACGAGAAGGACTAAGATATCGATTAGTGATGCTCGACGCGAATGCAAAGAAAGTGCCCTCGTAAGAGGAAAACGATTAATTAATTAAGTTGATTATAGTGTAGTTGGTCAAATTGGTCGGTCATGCAACGGGGAGGCTGGTACTCATAAAGATCCGAGCTTACGTGGTCGAAAGTTCAAGCACGTAGACGCCAAAAAGTAAGAACAAAGTCTAGAATGCAAAGGGAGAAGAGAAGGGCGGACACTCGCGTGAGAAATATGAGGAGCGAAGGCTCCTATTTATACTAATCACGTGAAGGAATTAGGGTTTCGGAGACTCTTTGGAAGTGAATCTCGGAAAGATGAAAAAGATACGAGAAACATGCGAGAAAAGGGCTGGAAAGAGGCGCAGCAGCGACCATCTGCGTCTCTTGGAAGAGGCGCAAAGACTGGCTTTGCGTCTATTCCCAAGGGGTTTCCTCTCGTAGAAGAAAGATTTCCGTGTTTGAGTTATGGTAGGACGGAAATAATTCGGTTTTCCTTAATATCTTATGTGAATATTACGGGAAATTGTTTACTAAAAGATAAAATTTATGAAATATGGAATAGAAATATCCGGAACATTCCAGAACATTCTGACTCGGGATTTAACGGTTATCAGAAAATGGAGACGGTTTTAGGCCCGGACTCCGAATGTACTCTAATTACTGTTAAAACGACCGTATTGGGACGTAGATGACAACCAAGAGGTAGACATTAATATTTGAGCAATCACTTGACGATAATCTTACGAATTGTCACAAATCGTTCCGCGTACCAAACATGCGGCCCAATCATCACCGGGTGGTTTGCGGGAGGTGCGAAATGAGGTATCTCTGAGCCCCCACTTTGACTGAGGCTTGGACAAGGCGAAAGTCAAAGTATAGCCATCAGGTCAATCGAAGATTACAACCTGACGACTATGGCGACGCGAGGCGGTTCAAGGGGTCTGAACCAAGGACCTGTCATCGGGAACATTTTAGAGACTGTCGACTATCGGGGAGGGTCGTTTAGAGTCCATTAGACTATGTAAGGAGGCTCGCCAGCCATAAGAAGAGACCATACCTGAGACTTCTTCTCGAGATGCTTCCGGAGTTGCGTAGGAGCTAAGGTTAAGCATGGGAGCTAAGGGTAAGACCTAAAAGATATATAAGGATTTGCTAGGGTGTGGGACCCTAAAGGAAAGCATCGACGGGAAGGAGGCCTAAAGTAAGTTCAACTTAAGGGGTAGCTAAAGCTTGGGTATAGGAACTCTATTGGTTTGGGAACTTCTGGAGAACGACTCCTTGTCGAATTCAGCGGGGAAACACGAAATATTGTGAGTAGCAGGACACAGGCGGGAGCTGCTGAGGAGAAAACTGCTTGGGTAATCTTCGGGAAATAATTGCGAGTAGCAGGACACATGCGGGAACTGCTGAGGGGAAATCTGCTTGGGTAGATGTCAATCCTCATGTCTTGAGAGGGACAGTACGTCCGCTTACTCTCGCTAGAGACGCGATTGGGAGCTTTTCTTTTTGTCTTGAGAGGGAAAGTATATCCGCTTACTCTCGCTGGAGACATAATGAAGGTGTGTCGAATTCTGTGAAGGAATAAATGATCGTGCGACAATCTACTGCGGGCTTGGAAATGCGGGCCGGAACGAAAGAAAATCGTCAAACGGACCAAAAGGATAAAAAAACATCGGGGAAGAGGCGCACCAAAGATGGGCCCACAAATAACGAACTCATAACGAATTTTTGAAAATCCGTATAGAGGGAACACAAGGAAGAGGCGCAGCAAGAGCTGCGTCTCTTGGAAGAGGCGCAGCGCCTGCTGCGTCTATTCCCCAAATTGGTTTTGCTGCGTAAAAACGCGAAAATCAGAGGGATTGTATTCATTTGCTCGAAACACAATTTACTCAATTTCTCTCTCAAATCTTCACCATTTCCGCCAAGGTTTGATCCAAAAGCTTGCATTAAACATGACTAATCGAGGTATATGTCTCAATCTTGCATTAATCTTCTACATTTGTCCAATTTTGAGCCGAAAAATCTAGGGTTTATGACCCTTTTGATCGAAATTTTGGGGCTTTTTCCCCAAATGCACTTGCCTTGTCAAATTGACATTAGAAATGGATAGTAGGTAATATTAGGAACATAACCATGTATTTGTTTCAAATTTTCATCAAGTTTTGAGCCTTTGAGTGAATTTTGAGACGGTTTTACAGCTGAACCGTAAATTGCTTCGAAAATAGCCTTAGGAATGCCCATTTGCGATGAAACTTGATATTTGGGATCCTTGAATGATGGGTAAACTTTCTACCATCTCGGAATTTTGGTTTGTGACGGCTTTTTCGGGACACTTTTCTAGGGCATAACAGCCGTTATAACGAAATGCTGCCGAAATTTCGACTCGAACCCGGAACTAGGCTTCGAATTAGGCTTGACTTGACCCAAATTACCACATGAGTGATCGGGTAGGTGGGAATATGGCCAAGGATGGCGAGAAAAAGAGTGGTTTCAGGTGATGAGGCTTCTACTTCTGGGAGAGCTCCCATGTAGATCGACGCTGCTACTGTCGAGGAGACTTTAGAGCAGGCCTTCACCGCTGCGGTGATGGCTGCTGGGGACGAGTTTCACGAGGAGGAGGCCGTCGAGGAGGAGGAGGCCCCGAGACGGGCCAACGTCGGACGAGGAGGTCGTCAGCTGAGAGGAGCTCCTACGTGGGCTGAGACTTGGGAGAGCAGGCACCTGGTGTGGGCTGTAGAGGGTCACCTGTCCTACAGGACGGTGAAGAGTTTGGTAAATAGGAATTCACTATTCATTACTCATCCGCTTTCATTCATTTGTTCAAATTTCTTTCAAATTTCATTCAAAACTAAAGATAGCTTTGTTTCAAATCACAATAGGAGGCCGGGAACATCAGGTCGTTCTCGGGTTACACGACAGCGATGGAGCACTACGAGCGGCTGTCAGCGGAGGAGAGAGCCATGATCGAACGTGGAGCGTTCGGTCCTTTGGTTCAGGTCTGGAGAGATATCGCGAAGAGGAAGTTGCGGGCTAACCTTAGCCTGGCCCGCGCTTTCTTGGACCGATTCTGGGATATGAATTCCACGTTCCACATGCCTTTTGGTGAGGTGGGAGTCACTCTGGAGGACTACGGCATGATTTCTGGTCTGCCGTGTGGGACCGAGGAGGTGGAGTGGCCGGAGACTGCCATGAGGGCGGATTCGGCCGAGGCGAGGAGATTGATCGGCTGGAACTTGTCGCCAAAGGCTGTCACGATGCGGGTTTGATACCCGATTCTTACGTTCGAGACTACTTTGCGGGGAAGACCCCTGGTGACGATTGACGGGAGGGAGACGGCTCCTCCTCCCTTTGGTGATGAGAGGGCTCGTACGTGGCTTTGGTGGTTTCTGTCTTCGATTTACCTCGGAGACAAGGGCGAGAGGTTGTCGACGAAGCTTCTTCCCTTCCTTTCGACCGAGTTCCCGGGACGTTGGGACCGGGTCATTCTGGTTTTGCGGTCCTCATCCGCTTCATGAGGGCCATGGTTCGTCGGAGTGGTGGAGAAGGGGACTTCTCTGGCGCCGTCGGCCTGGACTCTCGCCGGAGGTATGAACCTTCCTTTAGACCAACGTAAATTCTTTTCCTTATCCAATCATGAAAGATCGTCATTTGATTATTCTACTTTTCAGGCGTGGGTGTACTCCTACTTCCCGAGCCTCGCGCCCAAGAGGACGGAGCCGCTGAAGAGGGCCTATCCCGTGGTGAGAGATTGGGTGATGTGCCGAACGAAGAGCAAGCGTTCTTCTCACAACGTCTACCGGCGGGATGTGAACGCTCTTCAGCTAAGCAGCGTGAGCATCTCACTTATATTCACTTGCTTCTTATATTTGCCTTTAATTGATCATAGGAATGATCTTTGCTTTATTTTGTCTTGTGGGTGCCGGACTTGGGCGGAGTACACTGGAGCGCCTCCTTTCGTGGCTGAGGTCCTCCGACCTAGGAGCCCGAGCCGACTGCTGTTGAGGACGTCGATGGGTCCTGTGTGGTACTTGGGCGAGCACTTGGCTCGTCAGTGCTCGCGGGACGTGTTGACGGTTCCCGTCGATCCTCCTAGGACGATGTTTAGAGAGCCTTCTGAGGCTGAGAGGGAGGCGGACTTGGCTGGCGCTAGTGGTGACGCCCTCCTTCTTCCTGGCGAGGACTACTCGACGTTTCTTTACGGGAGGTTGGCGTACTGGCCGGTAGTGGTGAGCATCTTTTATTTTTCCTCTTGATTCGATTATGAGATTTATGATGAAAGATCATCGATTAATGAGAACCATTTGTCTTTGCAGGAGGTCGAGGCGGCGGGCATCAAGCCCCCAGAGTACCCCGAGACCCTTGAGTACACTGACGCGACCGGGAGGACGACGATCTCTGAGCTGCGTGACTTTGACGTAGTTGTGACGGATGCTGGCCTGGACGACTGGCAGCATCTGATTCGGAGGGTGAGCCTCTAACTTGTATATCTTTTGTGTAAGAACACATTTGATTGAGTTTGTTCAATTGTTGAGAATTTCTTTTTTTGAAAATGCAGGTTGCGCCGTCTCGGTTTGTGGCGTTGTGGAGGGTGGCCAACCGGCTGCGAGCTACTGCCGTCGAGGCACTTGTCGGCGGTCGAGGTCGTCAGGTATGAACCTTACGCCTATTTTATTTTTGATTTTTGATTTTCTGATTTTGCTTGAAACGATTGACATGAGCCAATTTATTGTTTACAGGGTGACCGCGGGCTGGAGCGAGAGTTGACCCAGTCTCGGGAGGAGACAGCTCGCTTGTTGAGGGAGCTCGAGGTTCGGGACGCCGAGATCGCCGTTCTTGTGGCGAGAGTTGCAGAGTTGGAGGGCGCCCAGCAGTAGTTTTTGTTTGTTGGCTGTATTTTGTACATTTGTACCTTTGGACTATCATTTTGAACATTTTTTGGACTTTGTTTGGGGCTCGAGCCCCCAGCTTGTACATTTCCTCCATTTGGTATATATATATATGATGGCCTGAGTGCCTTTGCTGTTGGGTTGTGTTGCTTGTATCTGCAGGTTAGTTTCGAACAGGTTTGGTAGATGACGGTTTGCGCCGTCATGCTGCCGAAATTTACATAGAAAACACGCAAAGCATACATTTTTAATACATATGGCCTTAATTAGCGCAAAATGAGAGACTCAAAAGAACGCGAAAATGCAAAAATTTTGCCGGAAATGACCGGACGGACGGTAGGGAGGGTTACCCCCTAAAAAAAAAAGAAAAAAAAAAGAAATCTATAAGTTTTTTTTTTTTTTGGGAAAATGTAAGCTTATCATTAATATCATAAAAAAGTCCCTTACAACACAAATTCTTTCAATACAAGATGCATTTCTCTACACAAATAGCTAATGACTACTTATGTAGTTTACCCAATTTCTGAGTCTACCATTCCTACATGGTACCTCATACTGATTAATTCTCAGCTGCACTTCACGTTTAATGCTATTAACAACCACCTGAGGATGGGAAAGACATCCCTCAAGTCTGCATTTGTTACGAGCAAACCAAATATGGGCAAGTAGAGAGGCAAGAATCATAGCCACTGCCTGCTTGTACCATATAGACTGCTGCCTCCAGTGTATCCACCATTCAATGCAATTCTTCTCTGGAAAGTCCACTAAGCACCAGCAGCCTGTGAGCTCCAAGCACATTCTGCTATATCTACACTGGAAAAACAGATGTTCATGACATTCCATCGTCTCTCCACATAGATAGCAGCAATTGTTCTGAATTATATTCATTTTGAGCAACCTGTCTTGAGTTAAAAGCCTATTCTGTGCTACTAGCCAGCACATGAACACATGACGAGGGATAATCATCCTATTGAGCATCCATGGATACCACTGGACTTTATCTCCAACTGGTTTAAGCCAGTGATACCCCTCCTTCAGCCTGTACTGCTCTACATTGGGATCATTGAATAACTTAGATTTATAAATATTCTTGACTTGGCAGATTTTTCTCCAAGCCAGTCTTTGCCGATCCCTGGTTCATAGTCCTTCCATGTTGTAGATTTTATATAGACAGCATGAACCCAACGAACCCAGAGGTGATCAGCCTTCATTGCAATCCACCATACATATTTAGCAATAGCAGCAACATTCCAAGCATGGAGATCCTTAAAACCCAGTCCCCCTTGTTTCCTAGGTTGGCAAATGGTAGCCCAAGAAACTAAGGCAGGGCTTTCCTTATGATTAGAGCCATACCAAAGAAAAGATCTGCAAACTGCTTCAATCTTGCTTATGACAGTTTTAGGTAGGATGAAAATCCTTGCCTAATAGCAATTAATATATACATGTTGAGATTCAGTAAATGAATTTATTTCCTAAAAAATGAAAATTAAAATGAAAATTATTTCCTAAAAATAATAAAAAAATACAAGTGTGATATAATGGCAGAAATGTCGATGTGGCCTCGAAATGCGTGCCCGCAAAATTAGGAAACCTGAAACATGGTAATCTTCCCGTATTTACCAAAATAATAACCTGTAGGAATAGGAAATTATTCGTCATGGAATTAGGAAAGATCCAACGCGGAAAATCACAGAAGTGAAACTGAGGAAGAGGCGCAGCATGGGCTGCGTCCCTTTGAAGAGGCGCAGCAGGTGCTGCGCCTGTTCCCAAGGTGGTCTGTTCTGACGGATTTTTGGAAACAACAATTAATATAAATAGAAGCGTCGATGGAGCTTTTATTTACACAAATCTTCCGTCTCTTCTTCGTCTAATTACACAAAATTCTTCAAAATAAATTTTCTCATCATGAATACTTTGGAGATCCGCTTGAAGGAATGGACCAACGAATTTTCAAATATGGAGAAGCATGATATGGGCTCTTATAACTTTGGATCGTTGTTGAGTATGAAACTCATCAAGGTTGTTAAACCGTTCTTGGATGCTTGCCTTGACTATTGGGACCCGAACTACCATGTCTTTGCGTTCCCAGGAGGTGATATTTGCCCTTTTCCTGAAAAAATTGCTGTTATTGGTGGGTGGGATCCCGAACACTTGCCCGCCATTCCTTCTACTTCGCAAGGGTACAAGAGCAAATTTAGAGACTTGCTTGGATTGACTAGGCTTGAGGTGGACCGTCTAGTTACCTCAAAAGGCGTGAGAATGTTGGACTTCATAGATCGATTCATCAATCGGGCCGACCCCACCGTTTCTCATGTTGCTAGGCGGAGGGCATTTGGCTTTTGCTTGTTGCATGTGTGCGTCTTCCAAGGGCACGTTGATGAAGACTTGAGAGGTGATCCCCGTCTTCTTGGCCTTGTTGAGCAGATGGAGCTGCGCCGGAGCCCAGCTTGCTTATGCTTGGGAGAGATTATTTTGGGCTTGGATAATAGGAAATCCAATCGTGATCTGCCGTTCTTGGGGAGTCCCGTCATTTTGCAGGTAAAGACACCTTTTCTTTTCGTTCGTTTTTTTTTCGTTTTTTTTTTTTTTTTTTTTTTTTTTTTTTTTTCGGTGTCTAATACTTGCTTTTGGTAGGTTTGGCTTATGGAACGGCTCCGATTGATCGAGCCCCCAGTTCATGCACTTTCCAATCATGCCCGCTCGATTGCGATGAGGACAAGGTTGTATATGGTGGACTTCACGCGGGTTTGTGATTCTTTGGAAGAACAAGTCAAGAGTGATGATGGCCGTTGATCGGGTGGGTCGCACTGCGTGGTGGCACCTCAAGTCATCCTTTGGAGTGTCTTCTTTGGATCCCACGAGGTCCGTGCGCATTCCGGGATTGGAGTTCATGGTATGCATCTTCCGGAAAGGCCGATGAGACAAGTTGGGCTGAAACAGACGATCCCTAGGCTTGATACCGTCCCGCAGACTGCTATGGCGCTTACTACAGAGAGCCGGAGAGAGTGGGCCATTAAATGGGCCCAAAGAAACATGTGGTTCTTGAATTCTCCGCCAATGCTTTATGGGTGTCGGATTCTTATCTGAGATGGAGAAAGGCTACTACTCCGGAAGAGCGCGAGAAATTGAGGAAGCGCGAGCCCATCGACTACAAGGTGCGTGAGGGAGAGAAAGAGAAAGAGAAGCATCTGACAGAGGGAGAAGAAGAAGCCGGGTTTCAAGTTGTTCATCCTTCGAAGAAACCAAAGACTACTCCCGTCGCAGAGATGGTGATTTGCAAGAATGGAAAAGCTAGGCCTCGAGAAAGACCGTTGGTGATTAGGTCTGAAGTGGCGCAAGAGCGTCCGGCTCGAGGCCGCGACAAGAAATATGACAAGAATGACAAGGGCAAGGGGAAGATGGAGGAATAGCCCGAGTCTCTTTATTTATTATTTGGTTATTATTATTATTATTATTATTATTATTATTATTATTATTTTTGTAATAAAAAAGGTGGGGTTTTTAGAATCCTAGCCTATTCTATTTTTATTATGTAGCGTACTATTATTACTAGAAAATGAATGAAATAAAAAAGGTTAAATGGTTATAAAACCGTCGTGATTTTCTATTTATTATTCTTGTCGAATTTCAAATGCAATGCAAATGTCCTTCTATTTACATTTTAGATATAATGGGTTGAATCCCGTGAAGGATTGCCTACGTATTCACTTAAAAAGCGAAATCAAACCCTTGCGCGTAGTTCGAGTAAATGTAAAAGAATAATTGTTCGAAGCAAGAGCTTGTAATGAACTTTAGAAAAGAAGCATGAGCTTTTGCTTACTTTGAAGGTGCGAATTTAGTTTATTTGATGATATGAGGATGACGAACTTGTCAAAATGCAAGAGCACAGTGACATTAGCTTATTTCAACTTGGCCAGGGGCCGTTTATTTAGTGCCACAAGAGCGACACGTAGGGTTACGTGAGGCGCGTTTTCACTCCTATTCTAGGCATAGTACCGCTTTAGTTGGTCAAGGTTTGTTGGGTTTGAAAACTCATTCCCATCTAGGTCTGTGATCCTAACCGCACCCCCTGGGAGTATGGATTTGACTAGAAATGGTCCGGCCCAATTAGGTTTGAATTTTCCCCGTGGGTCAACGGGTAAAAGAGCTCTAACCGATTTAAGTACTAAGTCTCCTTCTTTGATGTTTCTTGGCCTAACCCTTTTGTGAAAGCTCATTTGATACGTGCTTGATATGTTTGGACATTATGCAAGGCGCGTAGCCTACGTTCATCCAGGAGGATGAGTTCTTCATATCTATCCCTCTTCCAATCGGCTTCCGGGATTTGACTTTCTAGTAAAATACGCAAGGATGGTATTTCTAGCTCGACTGGTTGTACAGCTTCCATGTCGTAGGTCAAATAGAAAGGAGTAGCTCCAGTGGGCGTCCTAACAGATGTACGATACCCCCATAAAGCAAAAGGTATCTTGCTTGGCCAATCTCTATAGTTGTCAATCATTTTCTTGAGAATTGTGACAACATTCTTGTTTGCCGCCTCTACCGCGCCGTTAGTCTGTGGTCTATAGGGCGAAGAGTGGTGATGCTTAATCTTGTATTTGGCTAGCAATTGCTCGGTCTCAGCTTGGAAATGTGATCCGTTGTCGCTAATGATCTCATGTGGGCAACCATATCGACAGATGATGTTGTTTTGTATGAACTTTGCCACATTTTTAGCTGTAAGACCAGTGTAGGAAGCCGCTTCTACCCATTTGGTGAAATAGTCAATCGCTACTAGAATGAAACGGTGACCTCTGTTAAATTTTGGGGTTATCTTCCCGATTATGTCAATTCCCCATGCAGAAAAAGGCCAAGGGAATGTCATTGTATAGAGCAATGAAGGAGGGACGTGTTGCACATTCCCAAAGATTTGGCAATTGTGGCAATGTCGTACGTATTTGATGCAATCGGATTCCATTGTGGTCCAATAGTATCCCAAACGTGTAATTTTCTTTGCCATCATGGGCCCACTCATGTGAGGACCGCATTATCCGTCGTGGACTTCTTCCATCACCTTTCGTGCTTGTGAATGATCAAGGCAACGTAGGACTACACCAAGAGGTGTTATTTTGTATAATTCTCCTTGCATGAGAACGTATTGGGAAGCTAGTAGGCGTATAGCACGTTGTCCCCTCTTGTCCATATCCGGTGGATATGTACCATTAAGCTTAAAATTCAGGATTGCTTGGAACCAGGGTTCCTGTGCGATTTCCTCTTCGTCGGTTATTTGGTGGACATAAGCCGGCTCTGACCGTCGTTCGATGCACAAAGGCATTTCTATCATGTGATCTGGCATATTAATCAAAGATGCAAGTTTCGCAAGAGCGTCTGCAAATTGATTTTCTTCCCGAGGTAGGTGTAGGTAGGTTACGTGATCAAAGAATTGAGCGACTTGGTCTATTCTAGCCTGGTAAGGTGCGGGGCTTTCGCTTCGGATTTTCCAAGATCCTGTAACTTGGTTGATGATCAGTGATGAATCCCCATGTACTCGGAGGTTTTTAATGCCTAAACTCACTGCCGCTTGTAGTCCAATGAGACAAGCTTCGTATTCCGCAGCATTGTTTGTCACCTCGAAGTCGAGTTTGACAGCAATTGGTGTATGCTCGCCTTCAGGAGAAATGAGTAACACTCCTATTCCGAATCCTCTTAAGTTCGATGCTCCATCAAAGTACAGGTCCCAGGAGTCTACATCAGTTTGGAGTATATCCTCGTCTGGAAATGACCAAGTATCTATTGTTTGTGCGTCATTGATAGGATTTTCTGCGAAAAATTCGGCGATGGCGCGACCTTTTATAACTTTTAGTGGCACGTATTTGAGGTCAAATTCTGAGAGCATCAAGGTCCATCTTGCTAGACGTCCGTTGAGGACGGGTTTCTCGAAGAGGTATTTGACTGGATCCATTTTGGAGTATATTTTGACGGAGTAGCTAAGCATGTAATGGCGTAGCTTCTTCGTTGCCCACACAAGAGCGAGGCATGTCTTTTCGAGTTGTGAGTATTTGCACTCGTACTCCAAGAACTTCTTACTAAGATAGTAGATAACTCTTTCTTCACTTCCTACAGTTTGAGCCAGCATGGCACCCATGGCCGTTTCGGTTACTGTGAGATATAAACCAAGAGGTTGATCTCGTTGTGGTGGCATGAGCACTGGTGGTTTAGCCAATATCTCTTTGATCCGGTCAAATGCCTTTTGACAATCATCATCCCACATGGTGTGGTCCGTTTTCTTGAGTTTCTTGAAGATAGGCTCACAAATCATGGTAAGTTTCGATATGAATCGACTTATATACTGCACCTTTCCCAGGAATCCTCTGACTTCTTTTTCTGTTTGAGGTTGTGGCATTTCGATCAGAGCTTTGATTTTGGAAGGATCTATTTCTATACCTCGTTGGCTAACGACGTATCCCAAGAGTTTGCCAGATGTTACCCCGAATGCGCATTTATGAGGATTGAGCCTCATGTTGTACTTTCGTAGCCTTGCGAAGAACTTGCGAAGGTTCGCAATATGTCCTTCTCTTTCCTTGGATTTGACAATCATGTCATCTACGTATACCTCAACTTCTTTGTGCATCATGTCATGTAGGAGAGTAGTTGCGGTGCGTTGATATGTAGCTCCGGCGTTGATCAATCCAAACGGCATTACCGTATAGCAATAGGTTCCCCATTGGGTGACGAATGCGGTCTTATGCATATCTTCCATGGCCATCTTGATTTGATTATAACCCGCATACCCATCCATGAAGGATAGTAATGCGTGGTCTGCAGTATTGTCCACTAATATGTCGATGTGAGGTAGAGGGAAGTCATCTTTTGGACTTGCTTTGTTTAAGTCCCTAAAGTCAACACAAACGCGGATTCTCCCATCCTTTTTGGGTACGGGTACTATGTTAGCTACCCAGTCAGAATACTCGGAAACTTTGATGAATCCGGCTTTGAATTGCTTGTCAACTTCTTCCTTAATCTTTAGAGCCCATTCTGTTCTCATTCGTCGAAGCTTTTGTTTTACAGGTTTGAAACCTGGCTTAATCGGAATTCTATGTTTGGCGATATCCCTGTCGATCCCTGGCATGTCTTTGTAGGACCAAGCGAAAATGTCTTTGAATTCATTTAGGAGGTCTATGAAATCGGCCCTTTCGGTAGAGCTCAAGGTAGTCCCTATCCTAAGTTCTTGGGGTTCTAGTTCGGTCCCTACATTGATGGGTTCGGTATCCTCTATTACTGGTCCCCCTTCCCCTTCCTGTAGTATTTCTTTGGCTACGTAGGGAGGTATTTCGATCGAGTCTGGGTCTTGGTCATCCTCAGTATCATCATAAATGTGAATTGCACTCAAGATAACACGAAGAGTAAGCAGAACCTGATTTATTCATATTAAAATTTGAGTAGAGTTGAAACAGAGAAGCCAACTGATCCATGGTCAGTGGCGGCAAAGGGACAGTGGTTGGGGCATTTCCCGAACTACTGTGACTACTCGAGACTAAGCTAGGAGAAACAAAGGGAGTGGGGATAACGACAGGAGTAGACTCTCTAGAGACTTCTCTAGACTCCGACTCTGATT
The DNA here is from genome assembly GCF_048544455.1 of Silene latifolia. Classification (NCBI taxonomy): domain Eukaryota; kingdom Viridiplantae; phylum Streptophyta; class Magnoliopsida; order Caryophyllales; family Caryophyllaceae; genus Silene; species Silene latifolia. The sequence continues at coordinate 59,043,331 of NC_133536.1, forward strand.
CCGACTCCGACTCGAACTCATCGTCTTCTGGTTCTCCTTTGAACATCTCTCCTTCTCCAGTGGTGAGCTTGAAGAGTCTTCCTTGATTGTTGGTCCACTTGATTGATTTTCTCCATCCTTTCTGCTGTCTTGCGTCGGTTTCTGTAGTCCCAAGCGTGGCAATGATCTCATCTATGATGCTTTCGGCGCTTTTGATTAAGGGAAGATCTTGGAGATAGACGTCCTCCTCACTATCCGTCCATATCCCATTAATGACCTCTTCTTTCCGGGAGATGAGATGTGAGCAATCTAAGGTAGATTCGTCACTTGTGATCACCAGAACTCCAAGAGGATTCTCAGTGTTGTTGGGCTTACCTCCCGGTGGTATTGGTAGTCGACCATCTTCAATCATGTCTTGAAGCACGTTTTTCAACTTGTAGCATTTTTCTGTGTCGTGCCCCTTGCCCCTATGGTATTCACAGTACGAGTTCTCGTCCCAGAATTTGGATTTCCTTTCGGGTTCGGGAGTAGGCCCAATGGGTTGGAGTTTACCTTGCTTCATTAACCTTTTTAGAGCGTTGGAGTAAGTGTCCCCAAGATTTGTGAATTTCCTTGGTGGGGTACTTTTCTTGGATGGCTCGAGAAGGTTAACTTCATCGGTCTTGCTAGTAGAGCCGTATGAACGACTTGTTGAACCTTGATATCCTCGACCTACCGTTTTGGACAAGAGTCCTTTACGGATGTCATCTTCAATTCTTGTCCCTAGTACAGTTAAGTCCTTAAAGGTTTTGATGTTTTGGTATCTCAAATGATTGGCATAGATGGGTTTGAGATTATCCACAAACTTCTCCACAAGAGTAGCCTCATCCGGGCGTTCAACTAGTTGAGTGCTAGTCTTCCTCCACCTACTTAGGAAGTCGGTGAATCCTTCTTTGTCGTTTTGGGTAAGAACCTCTAGAGTACGCATGTTGACTTGGATCTCGGCATTATCCGCATATTGTTTAGAGAACTCGATTGCGGCATCTTCCCAAGTAGCGACCTTTTTGTGGTCTAAAGAGTAGAACCATTGCCTCGGGATGGTATCAAGAGATGAAGGAAAGATCCTTAAGAACATCTCGGGTTTGATGCCTTTGATAGACATGTAATCCTTGAAGGCATGGATGTGGTTCAAAGGGTTCTCGTGTCCCTTGAACTTAGGGATATCCGTCATACTAAAGTTAGTTGGCAATTTTGAATTGACGGCCTCATACTTGCGATTGTTCTCCCTATAAATGTCATCCCCCTTAAGGTACATCAATTGCTCCTCTAGGTATTGGAGTCTTTTCTCAGCTACAGTCATCCCTATGAGAGGATTTTCATCCTTGGATTCGTTGTCAGAGTCACGTAGTACTTCACTTTCATGAGGAGGCAACCTTCCCTCTACGGCATAGATACGGCCCTCGATGAGCTCAAGGCGGTCATAGGTTTGTTCTTGAGTAGCTTGCATTTGGGCTAGCGCGGCTAGGATTCGATCATTACCATCTTGAAGTTGGTGGAGATTTGTTTCATCACTTGATCCGGGCATCTTGGAAACTGGATAAGAGATCGGCGGCGAATCAAAACACGATCGACCATTCTAACACACTTGCTAAAAGCAAAAATGTCTTGACTCGTGAAGTGGGTGTGTGCCACTTGTGTTGAGTGAGCTTTGAAGAAAGACAAGGTTTTTTGAAAATGTGTGTCCTAGTCAACTATAGTGTAGTTGTAGGAGTGGACTCGAAGTGAGGCTTTGAAATGGGCTTGTGGCCCGAATTTTGACACGACAGAGTTTTGACCGGATTTTGCGCTAATTAAGAGCCTATTTCGAAATTTTGTTTGAAAAAAAAAGGGTTTTGATTTTTGAAAAAATCGTCATGGTTTTGTTTAGAAGTGGTGATCACGTAAGGTATACACATTTATACAAGCATTATAACGGGATGCTGAGTGCGTTTAAAAGGGTTTTGGTTTAAATGGTGGGTTGCCATACCGAACCATCAAACCCGAAGTCTGTGGAGAGGCTCGTGCCAAACAAGAGTAAGGCCGATTCCTAGTCCATTTCCTCAAGTAGTGAAGGCCCTTGATACAAACAAGAGTAAGCATCATGGTATGGATGACGTCAATCGCTATCCATCCTTAGGCCCAAATAAGAATTAGGACCGTTTAGACGGGACGATTGGTCGAATGGGTTGGGTTGGGCCTAGGAAGGCCGAATAAAACGGTCTAGGAAGACCGAGTTATGAAAACCGACAATTGTCTTGTACAAACTATTCCCTAACCTTGTTCAAGTTTCACCATTTTGGCTACACGTAAGTGTATTATCCCCAGCGGAGTCGCCAAACTGTGGACAATGGGGCCACGGGGACGCTTGGTGAACAAGCGTTTGCATTTTTGTATGGAGTCGCCACCAATTTTTATGGGAAATTGGAACCGTTCGAATACCTCGTGTCATGTCAAGACACAAAGTAGTGACATGAACACTAAGCAATCGTTACCCTTAGCATTCTATGTCTAGAATGACTCTCGTGGATGCCAATGAACACGGGTGTTCACAGATATCTGGAGTAAGGGGTGAGGGTACGTATTAGGAAGCTCTTTTGATCGAACACCTAATCCCGCCCGCCTCGATAGCGGCCTCTACTAATGATTAGGGAAGTTATTCGTACTTGATATATCGTCGGCTATAATGCATGCAATGCAACATCCAAGTTTTAATCATAGCATGTGAAAATTAATACTAAGTCGGTTGACACGTAATTAGCATACAATTGGGTCGAAGTTGGATTTAATGCTCATTTACAAGTGAAAACATACAAATGATAAAAGAAACACAATAATTATAAATTACAATAATGAAAATTACATTAATTACATCGGATTAGGCGATTTATGTCGAAAATACCTCTAAAACGGATAATTTGAGAAAAAAGAATAAAAGAATGAATTACGAACAAAACAGAAGGTGATAATACGGATAATAGTTAGTTAATACGTAAACTAATTAAACTAGGTCAAGGCAGAAACGGAGTTCAGGGACAGAACTCAGCCAGGAACAGGCGCAGCAGAGCTGCGTCCTTTGGAATAGGCGCAGCAGACACTGCGTCTGTTCCTTGGCTCAGTTCTGGCTGTGAAGCCGTAATTGCAAGCCGTTAATGTTAATTGGTGATTTTAATGATTTATTGATATTATTTACTCAGATGAAAGTGATTAGCATGTTATTTAACATATGAATGGGTCATTAAAACGGTAAAACACGGATGAGACGGATGCAAACGAATTATTTACATGAGATGGAATAATGATAAAAGTGAAAAATATTAATGAGTCAAACAAGTTAAATCAATTAATTAGGTTAGATATGATGGATTAATGATGAATATGTGACGAATACAACAAAAGACAGATGAAAACTATATCAAAGACGAATTCCAGAAACCCAATATTGATGAATTGAATCTCTACAACCCGGAATTGAATTTTATGACGAAAACCCGCAAATATTGGATTATTAGGGATTTAAGTCGGATTTATGATGATTAAAGCATATTAATGATGATGATTAATAATATACATGTGAATTATATGCTGTTATGATGAAGAATTAACACACAAACGAAGCAAAAGAAAGGATTTTGGGACGAATAACAGAGGACGAACGAAGAAGAAAGGAAGCGAGAAGCTGCGCGGCCTCACGAAGAGAAGAGGCGCAGCAGGAACTGCGCTCCTTCGAAGAGGCGCAGCAGTTGCTGCGTCCTTTCTCGACAATTACCTACTGGAAATCCGTAAAAAGAGGTTTTAAAGCATAGTTTTAGAAATCATTTTTAATGGTATTTTCGACATAAACCTTACAATTGATTATACAAAAATTAAATACAATAAATAAAAGAGAGATTACACCCTCAGACTTACATGTTGACGAAACGAGAAGGACTAAGATATCGATTAGTGATGCTCGACGCGAATGCAAAGAAAGTGCCCTCGTAAGAGGAAAACGATTAATTAATTAAGTTGATTATAGTGTAGTTGGTCAAATTGGTCGGTCATGCAACGGGGAGGCTGGTACTCATAAAGATCCGAGCTTACGTGGTCGAAAGTTCAAGCAGGTAGACGCCAAAAAGTAAGAACAAAGTCTAGAATGCAAAGGGAGAAGAGAAGGGCGGACACTCGCGTGAGAAATATGAGGAGCGAAGGCTCCTATTTATACTAATCACGTGAAGGAATTAGGGTTTCGGAGACTCTTTGGAAGTGAATCTCGGAAAGATATGAAAAAGATACGAGAAACATGCAGAAAAGGGCCTGGAAAGAGGCGCAGCAGCCACTGCGTCTCTTGGAAGAGGCGCAGCACCTGCTGCGTCTATTCCCAAGGGGTTTCCTCCTGTAGAAGAAAGATTTCCGTGTTTGAGTTATGGTAGGACGGAAATAATTCGGTTTTCCTTAATATCTTATGTGAATATTACGGGAAATTGTTTACTAAAAGATAAAATTTATGAAATATGGAATAGAAATATCCGGAACATTCCAGAACATTCTGACTCGGGATTTAACGGTTATCAGAAAATGGAGACGGTTTTAGGCCCGGACTCCGAATGTACTCTAATTACTGTCAAAACGACCGTATTGGGATGTACATGACAACCAAGAGGTAGACATTAATATTTGAGCAATCACTATAATCTTACGAATTGTCACAAATCGTTCCGCGTACCAAACATGCGGCCCAATCATCACCGGCTGGTTTGCGGGAGGTGCAGAAATGAGGTATCTACAAATATAATAATAATAATAATAATTAATACTTTATACTACTAATATTGCCATTAATCATAATAATATAATAATAAATAAATATATTAAATATTATTAAAATAATAAAAATAATATTAAAAACAATAGTAATATAATAAATATAATAAATATATATTAATATAATAATAAAAATATTAAATAGATTAATATAATAATAATGATAACAGTAAGAATATAAAATAAGAATAGTATTATTAATGTTGAAATAAAATAAATCAATCGAATCAATCGAATCAATCAACGAATCGATTCGAATCGAATCGAATCGAATCAATCGAATCGAATCGAATCGAATCAATCAATGGAATCGAATCGAATCGAATCGAATAGAGTGAATCGAAATTATAAGAATCGAAATTATGTCCAAAAGAACAGGGCCTTAGTTTACTTATGAAACATGATTTGCAAGACAATAAAGCGCTACTCTGTAATTAATAGCATTTCGGATAGGTCATTTTATAATAATATATTTAATCTAAATTCTTATAAATATGAAAATTCATATATATTATTCGCTGAATGTTTTACATAATTTTAATTAACATTGTTTATGAAAGATATTCACGGAGAGGTTTAACTTATAATACTATAAACTTACGAATTAATAATTATTCTTACACTTTAACTTAATATTTGTTATCCATAGTGTGTAAATATTTAAATTTGCTTTAAATTTTGTCATCTTTATTTGCTAAACTCTCTACCATCCAAATCTAAAAAAACCGTGCATTTATGCACGGGATATATACTAGTTATACATATAATAAGATAAGAAATCCGTATCATAAAATAATACAAATTGCTATCACCTAATGAAATCTGAATCTGAATACAAAACAAACACAGTTGAAGAATGAAGATCACTCAATAATTATAAAAAGCATAATATACGTCCAAGCTTTTCTATTCTTGCCCTATTGTACTATACGATTCATCCCTTCTGTGATGTTTCTATTTCTGTAATTGATCGGTCCGTTTCGTGTTCACAATTGAATAGATGTTGTCGTTGGGTCATGTCCGAATCAAAACACAATTTATAACTTCACAAACAACTCTACAATTAGTAAAGAGGCAAGTAAAGGTCGGATCCCAAGGGACGGGAATTGAGATGAGATTTCTATTGAAACTAGTGGTGTCTTAGGGGTGTCACAATTTGGGTTGATGTAGAAGGTCACTAAACTAAAATAGCAATGGAAATAAACAAACAAGATGAATTAAAAGGGTTGTAAACAATTGATAAAAAGCACTAGGGTGTCATGGGGTCATAGGGGAATCATGGGAATTGATCATACAAACATGTTCTCAAATTATAAGCAAGCAATTATTGTTGTGATGGATTGAGTTGGGTTATATCTTACAATCCTAGGAAAGTTTGGGTCCCGGAGCCGAATCGATTAGATTGTACAACACCTACAAGTCGACTTAATCTTCCCTACTCAACAACATGCATGGTCTAATGAGACTCGAGTTGGTTTATGTCTTACAAGTCTCATTGAAAAGATAGGTGATGGGTAAAAAATGCAAGGATTCATAGGCTCGCATTTCATCAAACATAACATGTGCATGAGTTGAGATCAAAACAAGCAAGCAAATAAATCATGAAAGCATATTAATTTAAGCATGAATCATTCCCCATGTTGGTTTCCCCTAATTACCCATTAACCCTAGCTAGGTGACTACTCACTCATTATCATGTTGATCATGCTAGTAAGGTTGTCAATCATACCAACAAAATGAAACATGATGAACAAATGAAAGTAATTAACAATAATTAAAAAGGGATTAAGAGAATTATACCTACTAATGATTCCAATAATAAAGCAAGAATAAAAGAAGTACTTGATGCTTGATTGAGAGGTTGTCAATCTCCCAATAATAACCCAAATAATCTTCAATTACCCAAAATAAAGGATGAACAAAAGAGAGATTAAGGAAATAAAACTTGTATTAAAACTTGATTAATTGTTGATTACAAAACTAAAGAGAGATTTGATTGATATTAACTACTCTAAGAATTGATAAGAAGAACATGCTCTTCTAATTAGACTAATGGGGTATTTATAGTGGAAATTAGGGGGATGCATTAGGGTTAACTAAGGGCTAAACTAGTAATTACACTTTTTAGATTGAGCAGGGAGGAGCCGGTATTTTTCGAAGGAAGGGCTTCTTTCTTTGTAGCTTGGAGAAGACGAAATTTATTGCATCTTTGGAATCCGTGCGTTTTGGAGTCGGGACGGGCGGATTCTGGCAGGGGAAGACGGGCGTCTTCAGTGGAATCCGGGCGGATTCTGTGGCTGCTGTCCGGGCGTCTTTGAAGGAAGACGCACGGATTGTGCTTGTGGAGGACGGGCGGATTCAGTACAATCCGCTCGGATTGTACCTCAGCAATATTTCTTCTTCTTTTCTTCCCTTTTCTTCATAAAATCCTTGGGGATTTCCTTGGGGATACAAGGATCCTTTCTCGCCATTTGCCCAACTACTATAATATGTACAAAGGCCTTCTAATCTTGTCTCTCCTTGATGCTTGGTCATTGGATTTGATCAATTTAGTCTCGTTTTGCCATGAAAATGCAAGATTCTTACTCCTTTCCTACCAAGGGATCAAAATCTCAAAGAATATGCAAAACAAAGAACTAAAGACAATAAATGACCCAAATATACACTAAAAAGCATGGGAACAAGGCTAATTCGGGGGCTAAATATGCGCTAATTATGGTCACATCAAATATCCCCAAACCGAACCTTTGCTCGTCCCGAGTAAAGAGGTGACAAAGACTAGGACTATTATTTAAACTAACCTAATAACATAGCCGATATGAGACAATTAGCGGGTCTCACTCCGCCCCTTCAACTCACAACAAGACAACCATGAGGTAGGATGCCTTCTTGCAAGGCAAGGTGGGTCTTGCAAAAATGGCGACACATCCAAACATTAAGCACACAAAATCAAATAATGGATGCATCTACAAAAGGAATAGCCACTTCCTCATCAAGTGGCGGAGGCACTAAAGAGGAACAAATTTAAGAGCATGTAATCCTTCACAAATACTAGTTCAACAAATTACTAAGGCTAAGAGGATGGCACTAAATCACCTCCAAATGGTGTTAAACTAGACTACTTTCGTCCTCAATTTCCAAATGCTTTCGTCAAGGGCGATCAGATGGTGGTGGAATGATGATCCCTATGATGCTAGTAGCATATGACATGACAAGTCTCGAATTCTCTACAAAAGTAAAGGTCATGGATCGTCCCAAGCTCGACAAAGTGGCTTGACAAAAAGGCTTTTTGGGAATGAAGTGCTCAAATATTTATAAACAAAGGGTGGATATGACTAGTATTCAAAAATTGACCTCATTTAACTTTCACATTTCAAAAATTTAAGATGGGGTTTGTCTCTTCCGGGCTAGTGTCCTTTGCTTTCGCCAATCGCTTATTAGGCAACCGGTTAACCTCTAGACAATAGCTTTTCGGGGTGATAGTCACTCTGTCTCTGGGCGGTCGAATTCACAACCGTGTGGGGGCCCAATTCAATGGATCCCTCTCCAAAGCACATCGAAGTGGTACGCCTCCATCAAAACAACTAAATTTCTCAACATTTCAACATTTCATAACATTTGAGGTTTCCTTAGCAATAAATTACTTCCACATAACAAAATTTTCGAAATGAGCACTTCAAACTTATTGATAGAAAGTATTTTTGGGTTGCCTTACCACAAGGTCAATCAAGGTCACCTAGACAAGTTAACCAAGTCCACATCGCATCACGGGGTTGGAATAGGTGACTCACATGCAAACCCTTGACTAGGCTTTGGGTCATGGGTCAAAAGACACTAGTATGACACAATCTAGGGTGTTTTACAACCATTCTAGTAGCAAAGTCTTAAGTTGAAAAAGTATTTGTAATGGCTTAGTTGCTCTTGTCAAAGTTCCCAATTAAGCACTTTTCAAAACATTTTATCTAAATGCAACTACATGCTATGATGCAACTATTATACACATCCTAATGCAAGTGATTCTATCAACTAATATGACATATAAACTAAATGCAAGTCCTAAGTTCACATTGTTATACCGCATCAATCAAAATAAAGCCACATAGTCATTAACATAGAGAGGAAAAAGGAGATTGGAAAGATCATACCATGCGGTCTTCAATATCCTCATGTCTCGGATGTGGCGTAGTCGATCAATGTGAACAAGGATAGAACAAACACAATATATACAATAATATACATGACTACACTACAAAGGAAATAAACATGTTTTTGGTTTTTCAATTTTTAAATTTTTATGGTTTTTCGAAATTTTTCTATTTTTTTGGATTTTTAAATAAAAGTTAAGTTAGAATTCCCCATCCCCACACTAATATGGGCATTGTCCTCAATGGCCAAAATGATGGGAAATTATGCAAAGATGATGCATGATTTCTACACTAAATGCAATCTACACTAATCTACACTACATGATTCATGGTTTTTGTTTATGACGGGGAGGATAATTTAGATTACCTCCCGTTGTGTATGCTTTAACTTCCCCAAACCGAGTTAGACACTATTGCTAATGTCTTAAGGATGGGTGTAGTTCATGCACACACTATGCAATGCATGAAACTAATTTTGTCATTTTGGATTTTGAAAGTGGGAACAATAAAATGAAAACACGTCAATGGGACCGAGGTGTGAGTCCTCCATGGTGCTAGGACTACTCCAACAATGATCAAGAAAAATAATTAAAACAAAGAGAAAAATAGACAAACCTTGAGAGGGTAGGAGCCTCCATAGTTTGCTAATCTTCCATCATATCATCACTATCATCACTTTCCTCATTTGAAGTGGTCTCATTGCCACTTCTCTCTTCACTTGCTTCTTCACCTTCTTCTTCACCTTGCTCATCATCCTCTTCTCCTTCTTCAATGTTATCATCAACCTCTTCATTACCGACAACCTCATTGTCACCCGGAACAACCCTATATGCACTCGGAAAAAGGAGTTCTCTATCCGCCCAACTAGGCAAAGGACATGAAGGATCAAGTATTCCTTGCCTAGCTAAGTGTAGGAGGGGTGGATATTGAGCCAAGTAAGCATTTTTCCGATCCTCAAAGGCTTGCTTGTGCATTGCTTGCATGAGAAGAGTCAAATAATCATTTCTTGCTTCAACGCCATCGGGCTTGAACTCTTGGTACTCGAAAGCGTAGGGTGGTGTGACAATGGAAGAGGAGGGCATTTCAAGTTCACCCTTTTTTTGTCGGATAATGTACTCGGCCTCTTTTGAAAGGGGAAGTAGATAATTGGTCCGGTGGACACTTAAACGACAAATCTTCGAAGGCAAAGTAAACGATCTAGCCTCACTAGTGAGCCATCCATACTTGGTGTCAAGAGGGTTATGGGCAACCCACTTGTACTTGTGTATCATAGTATGAATATCAATGAGATGACCACCCTCTTTCGCCTCATACTTGTTGTCTTTGTTGAAGTTAGGATCAAAGTATTTAGCTAGGATAGTGACTAGGCCGCCATTCACAATAAAGGTAGTGCCTTTCTTCCCATAATCAATGTTTAGCCATCTATCCACCAAAAGCCTTAGAGAGTTGAAAGGCTTGGTGTGCACTCTTCCAATGTTCAAAGCTGACTCAAGAAGAACAAAATCGAGTTTGGTGAAATGGTTGGTATCTTTTCTTGCAATGATGGTGTTTCCTATGACCTTGTGCCATACTCTTATGCCCGGATGGTGGACTAAAAGAGCACGACTCGCATGAAAGTCCTCAAATTTCCTTCCGGAAATTGCCTCCCAAAGAAGGTCGGGGTCATACTTGCCAACATTCTTAAAATAACTCGGTTCATCACTAAGACCCAAAGCTTCACCCATTTCTGTGGACAGCGGGGGGCCCACGGGGGCGCTTGGGAGGAAAGAGAAACAAGCGTTTGCATTTTTGTTGGAGTCGCCACAAATTTTTATGGGAAATTGGAACCGTTCGAATACCTCGTGCCATGTCAAGACACAAAGTAGAGACATGAACACTAAGCAATCGTTACCCTTAGCATTCTATGTCTAGAATGACTCTCGTGGATGCCAATGAACACGGGTGTTCACAGATATCTGGAGTAAGGGGTGAGGGTACGTATTAGGAAGCTCTTTTGATCGAACACCTAATCCCGCCCGCCTCGATAGCGGCCTCTACTAATGATTAGGGAAGTTATTCGTGCTTGATATATCATCGGCTATATGCATGCAATGCAACATCCAAGTTTTAATCTTAGCATGTGAAGATTTAACTAAGTCGGTAAACACGTAATTAGCATACAATTGGGTCGAAGTAGAATTTAATGTTCAATTACATGTGAAAACATACAAGTAATAAAAGAAATACAATAAACATAAATTACAATAATGAAAATTACAATAATTACATTGGGTTAGGTGATTTATGTCGAAAATACCTTTAAAACGGATAATTTGAGAAAAAGAATAAAAGAATAAATTAACGAACAAATCAGAAGGTGATAATACGATTAATAGTCAATTAATACGTAAACTAAATAAACTAGGTCAAGGCAAAAACGGAGTTTAGGGACTGAATTCAACCCGGAACAGGCGCAGCGGAGCCGCGTCCTTTGGAATAGGCGCAGCAGACGCTGCGCCTGTTCCTGACCTGAATTCTGGCTGTGAAGCCGGAATTGCGTGTTGTTAATATTCATTGATGAATTTAATGATCGATTAAAATTATTTACTCGGATGAAAGTGATTAATAGGTTATTTACATGTGAATGGGTCATAAAAACAGTAAAACATGAATAAGACGGAATTAAGATGAATTAATTACAGGAGTGAACGATATTAACAAGCTAAACAAATTAATTGGAATAAACTAAACATGACGAATTAATGAATAAAATATGATGATAAACAGATACAAATATACCAACGATGAATTCCAGAAACTCAATATGAACAAATCGAATTTCTACAACCCGGATTGAATTTTAATGACGAAAACCCGCAAATATTGGATTATAAGGGATTTAGGTCGGATTTATGATGATTAAAACATGTTAATGATGATGATTATAATATACATGTGAATTATATGCTATCATGATGAAGAATTAACAAACAAACGAAACAAGTAAAAGAATTTTGACGAATAACGAAGAGGATTTAACGAAGAAGAAAAAAGCGAGGCTGGCGGCCCTCACGAAGAGGCGCAGTAGGAAGCTGCGCTCCTTCAAGAGGCGCGGCGATTCTTTGCGTCCTTTCTCGACAGTTTGTCTACTGGAAATCCGTAAAAAGAGGTTTTAAAGCATGGTTTAGAAATCGGTTTTAATGAGGTATTTTCGACATAAATCTTACAATTGTGATACAATAATTAAAATACAATGAATAAAAGATATTATACACCCTCAGACTTACATGTTGACGAAACGAGAAGGACTAAGATATCGATTAGTGATGCTCGACGCGAATGCAAAGAAAGTGCCCTCGTAAGAGGAAAACGATTAGATTAATTAAGTTGATTGATGTGGAGTTGGTCAAATTGGTCGGTCATGCAAACGAGGCTGGTACTCAGAAGGATCCGAGCTTACGTGGTCGAATATTCAAGCACGTAGACGCAAAAAGAGTAAGAACAAAGGTCTAGAATGCAAAGGGAGAAGAGAAGGGCGGACACTCGCGTGAGAAATATGAGGAGCGAAGGCTCCTATTTATACTAATCACGTGGAGGAATTAGGGTTTCAGAGACTCTTTGGAAGTGAATCTCGGAAAGATATGAAAAAGATACGAGAAATACGCAGGAAAGGGCCTGGGAAGAGGCGCAGCAGCCACTGCGTCTCTTGGATGAGGCGCAACACCTGCTGCGTCTGTTCCCAAGGGGTTTCCTCCTGCGGAAGAAAGATTTCCGTGTTTAAGTTATGGTAGGACGGAATAATTCGGTTTTCCTTAATATCTTATGTGAATATTACGGGAAATTGTTTACCAAAAGATAAAAATTATGAAATATGGAATAAAAATATCCGGAACATTCCAGAACATTCTGACTCGGGTTTTAACGGTTATCAGAAAATGAAGACGGTTTTAGGCCCGGACTCCAAATGTACTCTAATTACTGTCAAAACGACCGTATCGGCACGTAGATGACAACTAAGAGGTAGATATTAATATTTGAGCAATCACTTGACGATAATCTTACGAACTGTCACAAATCGTTCCGCGTACCAAACATGCGGCCCAATCATCACCGGGTGGTTTGCGAGAGGTGCGGAAATGAGGTATCTACAGAGCCCCCACTTTGACTGAGGCTTGGACAAGGCGAAAGTCAAAGTATAGCCATCAGGTCAATCGAAGATTACAACCTGACGACTATGGCGACGCGAGGCGGCTCAAGGGGTCTGAGCCAAGGACCTGTCGTCGGGAACATTTTAGAGTCTGTCGACTATCGGGGAGGGTCGTTTAAAGTCCATTAGACTACGTAAGGAGGCTCGCCAGCCATAAGAAGAGATCATACCTGAGACTTCTTCTCGAGATGCTTCTGGAGGTGCGTAGGAGCTAAGGTTAAGCATGGGAGCTAAGGTTAAGACCTAAAGGATACATAAGGATTGTGCTAGGGTGTGGGGCCCTAAAGGAAAGCATTGACGGGAAGGAGGCCAAATATAAATTCAACTTAAGGGTAACTAAAGCTTGGGTATAGGAACTCTATTGGTTTGGGAACTTCTGGAGAACGACTCCTTTGTCGAACTCCGCGGGGAACACGAAATATTGTGAGTAGCAGGACACAAAGTGAAGCTGGCCGAGAGAAGACTGCTTAGGTAGTCTTCGAGAAATAATTGCGAGTAGCAGGACACAGGCGGGAACTGCTGAGGGGAAATCTGCTTAGGTAGATGTTAATCCTCACATCTTGAGAGGGACAGTACGTCCGCTTACTCTCGCTAGAGACATGATTGGGAATTATTCTTCTTGTCATGAGAGGGAAAGTGTATCCGCTTACTCTCGCTGGAGACATAATGAAGGTGTGTCGAATTCTGTGAAGGAATAAATGCTCGTTGTGACAAGCAAAAGGTCTTGGAAGGAATAAATAACATGCGACGATCTGCTTCTTTGAGGAATGCGGGCGGAACGAAAGAAAATCGTCAAACGGACCAAAAGAATAAAATAGCATCGGGGAAGAGGCGCACCAAAGATGGGCCCACAAATAACGAATTCATAACGAATTTTTGAAAATCCGATTGGAGGGAACACAAGGAAGAGGCGCAGCAAGAGCTGCGTCTCTTGGAAGAGGCGCAGCGCCTGCTGCGTCTATTCCCCAAAGTGTTATTTCTGCGTGAAAACGCGATAATCAGAGGCTTATGTTCATTATTTCGAAACACAAATCACACAATTTCTCTCTCAAATCTTCACCATTTCCGCCAAGGTTTGATCCAAAAGCTTGCATTAACTATGACTAATCGAGGTATGTGTCTCATTCTTGCAATAATCGTCTATATTTGCCCAATTTTGAGCCGAAAAAACTAGGGTTTATGACCCATTTGATCGAAATTTTGGGGCTTTTCCCCCAAACGCATTTGCCTTGTCAAATTGACATTAGAAATGGATAATAGGTATTATTAGGAACATAACCATGTATTTGTCTCGAATTTTCGTTGAGTTTTGAGCCTTTGAGTGAAATTTGAGACGGTTTTATAGCTAAACCGTAAATTGCTTCGAAAATAGCCTTAGGATTGCCCATTTGCGATGAAACTTGATATTTGGGATCCTTTAATGATGGGTAAACTTTCTACCATCTCGAAATTTTGGTTTGTGACAGCTTTTTCAGGACACTTTTCTAGGGCATAACCGCTGTTATAATGATATGCTGCCGAAATTTCGACTCGGACCCGGAACTAGGCTTCAAATTAGGCTTGACTTGACCCAAATTACCACATGAGTGATCGGGTTGGTGAGAATAGGGCCAAGGATGGCAAGAAAAGAGCGATTTCAGGGCTTCCGAAGGCTCGAAAATCCCTTAAACAAGGCTTGTCGTCACGTGACGCGGCCTAAATTTGTTTTAATGTTGCAGGTGATGTAGCTTCTACTTCTGGGAGAGCTCCCATGGAGATAGACGCTGCTACTGTTGAGGAGGCTTTAGAGCAGGCCTTCACCGCCGCGGTGATGGCTGCTGGGGACGAGGCTCATGAGGAGGAGGCTGTCGAGGAGGAAGAGGCCCCGAGACGGGTATAGATACCTCATTTCTGCACCCCTCGCAAACCACCCGGTGATGATTGGGCCGCATGTTTGATACACGAAACGATTTGTGACAGTTCGTAAGATTATGTCAAGTGATTGCTCAAATATTAATGTCTACCTCTTAGTTGTCATCTGCGTGCCGATACGGTCGTTTTGACAGTAATTAGAGTACATTGGGAGTCCGGGCCTAAAACCGTCTCCATTTTCTGTCAACCGTTAAATCCCGAGTGAGAATGTTCTGGAATGTTCCGGATATTTCTATTCCATATTTCATAAATTTTATCTTTTAGTAAACAATTTCCCGTAATATTCACATAAGATATTAAGGAAAACCGAATTATTTCCGTCCTACCATAACTCAAACACGGAAATCTTTCTTCCGCAGGAGGAAACCCCTTGGGAACAGAGCGCGGCGGAGTCTTTGCGCCTCTTCCAAGAGACGATGTGATCGCGCCTCTTTCCAGGCCCTTTTCTGCATGTTTCTCGTATCTTTTTCATATCTTTCTAAGATTCACTTCCAAAGAGTCTCCGAAACCCTAATTCCTTCACGTGATTAGTATAAATAGGAGCCTTCGCTCCTTATATTTCTCACGCGAGTGTCCGCCCTTCTCTTCTCCCTTTGCATTCTAGACTTTGTTCTTACTTTTGGCGTCTACGTGCTTGAACTTTCGACCACGTAAGCTCGGATCCTTCTGAGTACCAGCCTCCCCGTTTGCATGACCGACCAATTTGACCAACTACACATCAATCAACTTAATTAATTAATCGTTTTCCTCTTACGAGGGCACTTTCTTTGCATTCGCGTCGAGCATCAATAATCGATATCTTAGTCCTTCTCGTTTCGTCAACATGTAAGTCTGAGGGTGTACAATCCTTATTTATTTATTGTATTTTAATTATCGTATCACAATTGTAAGGTTTATGTCGAAAATACCATTAAAACCGATTTCTAAAACCGTGCTTTAAAACCTCTTTTTACGGATTTCCAGTAGATAACCGTCGAGAAAGGACGCAGCAACTGCTGCGCCTCTTCGAAGGAGCGCAGTTCCTGCTGCGCCTCTTCGTGAGGCTGCCGCAGTTCCTGCTTCCTTTCTTCTTCGTTCGTCCTCTGTTATTCGTCAAGTTTCTTTTATTTGTTTCGTTTCGTTTGTTAATTCTTCATCACGATAGTCTAATAATTCACATGTATATTATTTATCATCATCATTAATATGTTTTAATCATCATAAATCCGACTTAAATCCCAAATAATCCAATATTTGCGGGTTTTCATCATTAAAATCAATTCCGGGTTGTAGGGATTCAATTCGTCAATATTGGGTTTCTGGAATTCGTCTTTGATATAGTTTTCATCTGTCTTTTATTGTATTCATCGCATATTCATCATTAATCCATCGTATCTGACTTAATTAATTGAATTAATTTGTTGACTCATTAATATTTTTCACTTCTATCATTATTCCATCTCATGTTAATTCGTTTCATTCCGCCTTTTTCATGTTTTACCATTTTTATAACTCATTCACATGTTAAATAACCTATTAATCACTTTCATCCGAGTAAATATCACCAATTGATCATTAAATCACCAATTAACATTAACGGCTTGCAATTACGGCTTCACAGCCAGAACTGAGCCAAGGAACAGACGCAGCGTCTGCTGCGCCTATTAAAGGGCGCGACTCTGCTGCGCTTTATTCTGGCCGAGTTACGTCCCCGAACTCCGTTTACGCTTTTGACGTAGTTTAATTAGTTACATATTAACTAACTATTATTCGTATTATCACCTTCTGGTCTAGTCGTATTTTTTATTCTTTTATTCCTTTTTCTCAAATTATCCGTTTTAAAGATATTTTCGACATAAATCGCCTAATCCGTTGTAATTAATGTAATTTTCATTATTGTAATTTATAATTATTGTATTTCTTTTATTGCTTGAATGTTTTCACATGTAATTGAGCATTAAATCCTACTTCGACCCAATTGTATGCTAAATTACGTGTCAACCGACTTAGTATTAATTCTCACATGCTAGGATTAAAACTTGGATGTTGCATTGCATGCATATAGCCGATGATATATCAAGTACGAATAACTTCCCTAATCATTAGTAGAGGCCGCTATCGAGGCGGGCGGGATTAGGTGTTCGATCAAAAGAGCTTCCTAATACGTACCCTCACTCCTTACTCCAGATCTCCGTGAGCACCCGTGTTCATTGGCATCCGCGAGAGTCATTCTAGACATAGAATGCTAAGGGTAACGATTGCTTAGTGTTCATGTCACTACTTTGTGTCTTGACATGACACGAGGTATTCGAACGGTTCCAATTTCCCATAAAAATTGGTGGCGACTCCATACAAAATGCAAACGCTTGTTTCTCTTTTCCAACCCAAGCGCCCCGTGGTGCCCGTGTCCACGATTTGGCGACTCTCTTTGGGATAATACACTTACGTGTAGCAAGGGTGAAACTTGAACAAGGTTAGGGAATAATTTGTATAAGACAATTGTCGGTTTTCATAACTCGGTCTTCCTAGACCGTTTTATTCGGCTTTCCTAGGCCCAACCCAACCCAACCCATTCGACCAATCGTCCTGTCTAAACGGTCCTAATTCTTATTTGGGCCTAGGGATGGATAGCGATTGACGTCATCCATACCATGATGCTTACTCTTGTTTGTATCAATGGCCTTCACTACTTGAGGAAATGGACTAGGAATCGGCCTTACTCTTGTTTGGTACGAGCCTCTCCACAGACTTCGGGTTTGATGGTTCGGTATGGCAACCCACCCTTTAAACCAAAACCCTTTTAAATGCACTCAGCATCCCGTTATAATGCTTGTATAAATGTGTATACCTTACGTGATCACCATTTATAAACGAAACCATGACGATTTTTCAAAAATCAAAACCCTTTTTTTCAAACAAAGAATTTCGAAATAGGCTTCTAATTAGCGCAAAATCCGGTCAAAACTCTGTCCGTTTGTCGTGTCAAAATTCGGGCCACAAACCCATTTCAAAACCTCACTTCGAGTCCACTCCTACAACTACACTATAGTTGGCTAGGACACATATTTTCAAAAAAAACCTTGTCTTTCTTCAAAGCTCACTCAACACAAGTGGCACACACCCACTTCACGAGTCAAAACATTTCTTCTTTTAGCAAGTGTGTTAGAATGGTCGATCGTGTTTTGATTCGTCGCCGATCTCTTATCCAGTTTTCAAGATGCCCGGATCAAGTGATGAAACAAATCTCCACCAACTTCAAGATGGTAATGATCTAATCCTAGCCGCGCTAGCCCAAATGCAAGCTACCCAAGAACAAACCTATGACCGCCTTGAGCTCATCGAGGGCCGTATCTATTCCGTAGAGGGAAGGTTGCCTCCTCATGAAAGTGAAGTACTACGTGACTCTGACAACGAATCTAAGGATGAAAATCCTCTCATGGGGATGACTGTAGCTGATAAAAGACTCCAATACTTAGAGGAGCAATTGATGTACCTTAAGGGTGATGACATTTATAGGGAGAACAATCGCAAGTATGAGGCCGTCAATTCCAAATTGCCAACTAACTTTAGTATGACGGATATCCCTAAGTTCAAGGGACACGAGAACCCTTTGAACCACATCCGTGCTTTCAAGGATTACATGTCTATCAAAGGCATCAAACCCAAGATGTTCTTAAGGATCTTTCCTTCATCTCTAGATACCATCCCGAGGCAATGGTTCTACTCTTTAGATCACAAGAAGGTCGCTACTTGGGAAGATGCCGCAATCGAGTTCTCTAAACAATAAGCGGATAATGCCGAAATCCAAGTCAACATGCGCACTCTAGAGGTTCTTACCCAAAATGACAAATAAGGATTCACCGACTTCCTAAGTAGGTGGAGGAAGACTAGCACCCAACTAGTTGAACGCCCGGATGAGGCTACTCTTGTGGAGAAGTTTGTGGATAATCTCAAACCCATCTATGCCAATCATTTGAGATACCAAAACATCAAAACTTTCAAGGACTTAACCATACTAGGGACAAGGATTGAAGATGACATCCGTAAAGGACTCTTGTCCAAAACGGTAGGTCGAGGATATCAAGGTTCCACAAGTCGTTCATACGGCTCCACTAGCAAGACCGATGAAGTTAACCTTCTCGAGCCATCCAAGAAAACTACCCCACCAAGGAAATTCACAAATCTTGGGGACACTTACTCCAACGCTCTAAAAAGGTTAATGAAGCAAGGTAAACTCCAACCCATTGGACCTACTCCCGAACCCGAAAGGAAGTCCAAGTTCTGGGACGAGAATTCATACTGTGAATACCATAGGGGCAAGGGGCACGACACGACACGTAAAAATGCTACAAGTTGAAAAACGTGCTTCAAGACATGATTGAAGATGGTCGACTACCAATACCACCGGGAGGTAAACCCAACAACACTCAGAATCCTCTTGGAGTTCTAGTGATCACAAGTGACGAATCTACCTTAGATTGCTCACACCTCATTTCTCCAATCGAAAATGAAATTCATGCAATCGAGAATGAAGGGTTCTACTCCACTATCTCCTCTACCATTTCCGACTTCATCACATGGGTAAGGAGTGTAGATAGGCAAGTTTGGGAATTAGAAAATATGGTGACAACTTTACGTAATCCCAACGCAACACCCGAAGAACACGTGCCACAAATCTTCCTTCAAAATGCCACTATGCAAGAAGTAGTCACCGTAGTTGATAAACTAGTCGACCAAATCATACGACTAGAAGATGATATCATGAGAATGAGGGAACTAGCTGCAATCAATGGAGTTTGGGCCGACGATGATGAGGACGAGTATCTCATTGAAAACTCCCTAGTCAAAGAAATAGTCCAAAATGGTGAAGACCAAGATGTGGACCACCTAACTCGTTCGGGTCGTCCATATCAAAGCACTACTCAAAATGGTCCAACCAACGTCATCACACCAAATGACAACGAAGATGACTCCACTGATCATTTGCTCAAGCAATTACAGAAGACAAAGGTGATCTTTCGGTCGGCAATTAGTAGCAAGCTCATTCCCACATCGCCAAGCTTTACTGCAAGCTTTGGCCAAACTAAATGTAGCACATAACTCCACTCCTGAAGATGTAGTCAACTTGGTCTTCCAAGAATCACCGAAGCTAAGTAATCCTATTACTTTCTCGGACGAAGATTTGCCACATTTTGGCGCTAGTCACAACCTTGCTCTATACATCACTATCATTTGTCTAAAGAAGAATGTGCCAATGACCTTGGTGGATGATGGCTCCGCAGTCAACGTCATACCCCTCAAAACGGCATACAAGCTAGGCATGAAAGAGTCGGATTGGACCCCTACCAATCAGGGTGTGCGTGCATATGACGGTACACGACGAAAGGTGGTAGGACTTGTTAACTTAACCATAGCCACAGGGCCAATCGAACGAAAGGTTAACTTCCAAATAGTGGACATTGAAGCTTCATTCAACATACTTCTGGGAAGGCCTTGGATTCACGCTTCCAAAGCGGTAACATCCACCCTTCATCAAAAGATCAAGATCCCACTCAATGGCAAAGTAGTGACGATCACTTCGTCACCCATCAAGGCAATAATCGAAAAACAGTCAAACAATCAAGTCCTTGAGGATCCCGTATACGAACTTGGGGGCTTCCAAAGTGTAAGTGTCATAGAAAGTGAGTTGGCACCCTTATACTATAATCCCTACTCCAACTTGGTGGTCAACCACATACTCAAATCCCAGGGATACTTCCCTGGAATGCCTTTGAACCCGATTCGGAAGAATACCTTCGCACCATACAAGGAGGGCAACTCGACGAGGATACCACTTGGACTAGGGTACAAACCCACGAAAGAGGAGGTTCTCGAAATGCTTGCCCAAGTCCAAAACCGTAAGCACGTAGGAGTCCAAATGCGACCCTATTTCCCTACTTTAAATGGGTACTTTGTTCAAGAAGGAAGTCTAGAACTCTTTCACGGATTTCCCGAGCCTTGGCATTATATCGAGAGGAAACTAGCCGGAATCGAGATCTTTCACGATTTCTACTTTATCCCTCCAGAAACGGTTCCTACCGTCAAAACCCGTCAAGCACCTTGCTTAGACGAACAAGCTGTTAGCCTATTGTTTGGAGAAGATCGATTCGTTAGGGCCGCGCAGGATGAGATCATTACCATGATACTTCAAGACGATCGCTTCAACCCCACCACGTTAATCACAGAAACCGACGCAAGACAACAGAAAGGATGGAGAAAATCAATTAAGTGGACCAACAATCAAGGAAGACTCTTCAAGCTCACCACTGGAGAAGGAGAGATGTTCAAAGGAGAACCAGAAGACGATGAGTTCGAGTCGGAGTCAGAGTCAGAGTCGGAGTCTAGAGAAGTCATTAGAGAGTCTACTCCTGTCGTCATCCCCACTCCCTTTGTTTCTCCTAGCTTAGCCTCGAGTAGTCACAGTAGTTTGGGAAATGCCCCAACCACTGTCCCTTTGCCGCCACTGACCATGGATCAGTTGGCTTCTTTGTTTCAACTCTACTCAAATTTTAATATGAATAAATCAGGTTCTGCTTACTCTTTGTGTTATCTTGAGTGCAATTCTGTTTACGATGATACTGAGGATGACCAATACCCAGACTCAATCGAAATACCTCCCTACGTAGCCAAAGAAATATTACCGGAAGGGGAAGGGGGACCAGTAATAGAGGACACCGAACCCATCAATGTAGGAACTGAACTAGAACCCCAAGAACTTAGGATAGGGACTACCTTGAGCTCTACCGAAAGGGTCGATTTCATAGACCTCCTAAATGAATTCAAAGACGTTTTCGCTTGGTCCTACAAAGACATGCCAGGGATCGACAGGGATATCGCCGAACATAAAATTCCGATTAAGCCAGGTTTCAAACCTGTAAAACAAAAGCTTCGACGAATGAGAACAGAATGGGCTCTAAAGATTAAGGAAGAAGTTGACAAGCAATTCAAAGTCGGGTTCATCAAAGTTTCCGAGTATTCTGACTGGGTAGCAAACATAGTACCCGTACCCAAAAAGGATGGGAGAATCCGTGTTTGTGTTGATTTTAGGGACTTAAACAAAGCAAGTCCAAAAGATTACTTCCCTCTACCTCACATCGATATATTGGTGGACAATACTGCTGACCACGCGTTACTATCCTTCATGGATGGGTATGCGGGTTATAACCAAATCAAGATGGCCATGGAAGATATGCATAAGACCGCATTCGTCACCCAATGGGGAACTTATTGCTATACGGTAATGCCGTTTGGATTAATCAACGCCGGAGCTACATATCAACGCACCGCAACTACGCTCCTACATGACATGATGCACAAAGAAGTTGAGGTATACGTAGATGACATGATTGTCAAATCCAAGGAAAGAGAGGGACATATCGCGAACCTTCGCAAGTTCTTCGCAAGATTACGAAAGTACAACATGAGGCTCAATCCTCAGAAATGCACATTCGGGGTAACATCTGGCAAACTCTTGGGATACGTCGTTAGCCAACGAGGTATAGAAATAGATCCTTCCAAAATCAAAGCTCTGATCGAAATGCCACAACCTCAAACAGAAAAAGAAGTCAGAGGATTCCTAGGAAAGGTGCAATATATAAGTCGATTCATATCGAAACTTACGATGATCTGTGACCCTATCTTCAAGAAACTCAAGAAAACAGACCACACCCTGTGGGATGATGATTGTCAAAAGGCATTCGACCGAATCAAGGAGATATTGGCTAAACCACCAGTGCTCATGCCACCACAGCGAGATCAACCTCTTGGTTTATATCTCACAAGAATCAAAACATGACCATGGGTGCCATGCTGGCTCAAACTGTCGGAAGTGAAGAAAAAGCTATCTACTATCTTAGTAAGAAGTTCTTGGAGTACGAGTGTAAATACTCACAACTCGAAAAGACATGCCTTGCTCTTGTGTGGGCAACGAAGAAGCTACGCCATTACATGCTTAGCTACTCCGTCAAAATATACTCCAAAATGGATCCAGTCAAATACCTCTTCGAGAAACCCGTCCTCAACGGACGCCTAACAAGATGGACCCTGATGCTCTCAGAATTCGACCTCAAATACGTGCCACTGAAAGTTATAAAAGGTCGCGCCGTCGCCGAATTTTTCGCAGAAAATCCTATCAATGACGCACAAACAATAGATACTTGGTCATTTCCAGACGAGGATATACTCCAAACTGATGTAGACTCCTGGGACCTGTACTTTGATGGAGCGTCGAACTTAAGAGGATTCGGAATAGGAGTGTTTCTCATTTCTCCTGAAGGCGAGCATACACCAATTGCTGTCAAACTCGACTTCGAGGTGACAAACAATCTTTGCGAATCACGAAGCTTGTCTCATTGGACTACAAGCGCAGTGAGCTTAGGCATCAAAAACCTCCGAGTACACGGGGATTCATCACTAATCATCAACCAAGTTACAGGAACTTGGAAAATCCGAAGCGAAAGCCTAGCGCCTTATCAAGCTAGAATAGACCAAGTCGCTCAATCCTTTGATCACGTAACCTACCTACACCTACCTCGGGAAGAAAATCAATTTGCAGACGCTCTTGCGAAACTTGCATCTTTGATCAATATGCCAGATCACATGGTGGAAATGCCTTTGTGCATCGAACGACGGTCAGAGCCGGCTTATGTCCACCAAATCACCGACGAAGAAGAAATCGCACAGGAACCCTGGTTCCAAGCAATCCTGAATTTTAAGCTTAATGGTACATATCCACCGGATATGGACAAGAGGGGACAACGTGCTATACGCCTACTAGCTTCCCAATACATTCTGATGCAAGGAGAATTATACAAAAGAACACCTCTTGGTGTAGTCCTACGTTGCCTTGATCATTCACAGGCACGAAAGGTGATGGAAGAAGTCCACGACGGAGAATGCGGTCCTCACATGAGTGGGCCCATGATGGCAAAGAAAATCACACATTTGGGATATTATTGGACCACAATGGAATCCGATTGCATCAAATACGTAAGACATTGCCACAATTGCCAAATCTTCGGGAATGTACAACATGTCCCTCCTTCATTACTCTATACAATGACATCCCCTTGGCCATTTTCTGCATGGGGAATTGACATAATCGGGAAGATAACCCCAGCCGGAACAGGAGGTCACTATTTCATTCTAGTAGCAATTGACTATTTCACCAAATGGGTAGAAGCGGCTTCCTACACTAGTCTTACAGCTAAAAATGTGGCAAAGTTCATACAAAACAACATCATCTATCGATATGGTTGCCCACATGAGATCATTAGCGATAATGGATCACATTTCCAAGCTGAGACCGAGCAATTGCTAGCCAAATACAAGATTAAGCATCACCACTCTTCGCCCTATAGACCACAGACTAACGGCGCGGTAGAGGCGGCAAACAAGAATGTTGTCACGATTCTCAAGAAAATGATTGACAACTATAGAGATTGGCCAAGCAAGATACCCTTTGCTTTGTGGGGGTATCGTACATCTGTTAGGACGCCCACTGGGGCTACTCCTTTCTATTTGACCTACGGCATGGAAGCTGTACAACCAGTCGAGCTAGAAATACCATCCTTGCGTATTTTACTCGAAAGTCAAATCCCGGAAGCCGATTGGAAGAGGGATAGATATGAAGAACTCATCCTCCTGGATGAATGTAGGCTACGCGCCTTGCATAATGTCCAAACATATCAAGCACGTATCAAACGAGCTTTCAACAAAAGGGTTAGGCCAAGAAACATCAAAGAAGGAGACTTAGTGCTTAAATCGGTTAGAGCTCTCTTACCTGTTGACCCACGGGGAAAATTCAAGCCTAATTGGGCCGGACCATTTCTAGTCAAATCAATACTCTCGGGGGGTGCGGTTAGAATCACAGACCTAGACGGGAATGAGTTTTCAAACCCCACAAACCTTGACCAACTGAAACGATACTATGCCTAGAATAGGAATGAAAACGCGCCTCGCGTAACCCCACGTGTCGCTCTTGTGGCACTAAATAAACGGCCCCTGGCCAAGCTGAAATAAGCTAATGTCACTGTGCTCTTGCATTTTGGCAAATTCGTCATCCTCATATCATCAAATAAACTAAATTCGCACCTTCAGAGTAAGCAAAAGCTCATGCTTATTTTCTAAGTTCATTACAAGCTCTTGCTTAGAACAATTATTCTTTTACATTTACTCGAACTACGCGCAAGGGTTTGATTTCGCTTTTTAAGTGAATACGTATGCAATCCTTCACGGGATTCAACCCATTATATCTAAAATGTAAATAGAAGGACATTTGCATTGCATTTGAAATTCGACAAGAATAATAAATAGAAAATCACAACGGTTTCATAACCATTTAACCTTTTTTATTTCATTCATTTTCTAATAATAATAGTACACTACATAATAAAAATAGAATAGGCTAGGATTCTAAAAACCCCACCTTTTTATTACAATAATAATAATAATAATAATAATAATAATAATCAAATAATAATAATAAAGACTTGGGCTATTCCTCCATCTTCCCCTTGCCCTTGTCATTCTTGTCATATTTCTTGTCACGACCTCGAGCCGGACGCTCTTGCGCCACTTCAGACCTAATCACCAACGGTCTTTCTCGAGGCCTAGCCTTTCCATTCTTGCCAATCACCATTTCGCTTGACAGAGTAGTCTTTGGTTTCTTCGAAGGATGAACAACTTGAAACCCGGCTTCTTCTTCTCCCTCTGTCAGATGCTTCTCTTTCTCTTTCTCTCCCTCGCGCACCTTGTAGTCAATAGGCTCGCGCTTCCTCAATTTCTCGCGCTCTTCCGGAGTAGTAGCCTTTCTCTATCTCAGATAAGAATCCGACACCCATAAAGCATTGGCGGAGAAATTCAAGAACCACATGTTTCTTTGGGCCCATTTAATGGCCCACTCTCTCCGGCTCTCTGTAGTAAGCGCCATAGCAGTCTGCGGGACGGTATCAAGCCTCGAGATCGTCTGTTTCAACCCAACTTGTCTTATCAGCCTTTCCGGGAAGATGCACACCATAAAATCCAATCCAGGAATGCGCACGGACCTAGTGGGATCCAAAGAAGACACTCCAGTGACAGACTTGAGGTGCCACCACGGCACGACCCACCTAATCAACGGGCCATCATCGCTCTTCAGCTTGTTCTTCCAATAATCACAAACCCGAGTGAAGTCCACCTTGTACAACCTCGTCCTCATCGCAATTGAGCGGGCATGATAGGAAAGCGCATGAACTGGGGGCTCGATCAATCGGAGCCGTTCCATAAGCCAAACCTACCAAAAGCGGGTATTAGACATAAAAAAAAACAAAAAAAAAAAAAAAAAAAAAATACGAAAAAAAAAAAGAAAAAGATGTCTTTTACCTGCAGAATGACGGGACTCCCCAAGAACGACAGATCGCGGTTGGATTTCCTATTATCCAAGCCCAAAATAATCTCTCCTAAGCATAAGCAAGCTGGGCTCCTGCGCAGCTCCATCTGCTCAACAAGGCCCAGAAGACGGGGATCACCTCTCAAGTCTTCATCAACATGCCCTTGGAAGACATACACATGCAACAAGCAAAAGCCAAATGCCCTCCGCCTAGCAACATGAGAAACGGTGGGGTCGGCCCTGTTGATGAATCGATCTATGAAGTCCAACATTCTCACACCCTTTGAGGTAACTAGACGGTCCACCTCAAGCCTAGTCAATCCAAGCAAATCTCTAAATTTGCTCTTATACCCTTGAGAAGTAGAAGGAATGGCGGGCAAGTGTTCGGGGTCCCACCCACCAATAGCAGCAATTTCTTCAGGAAAGAGGCAAATATAACCTCCAGGGAACGCAAAAACATGGTAGTTCGGGTCCCAATAATCGAGGCAAGCATCCAAGAACGGTTTAACAACTTTGATGAGTTTCAAACTCAACAACGATCCAAAGTTATAAGAGCCCATATCATGCTTCTCCATATTTGAAAATTCGTTGGTTCATTCCTTCAAGCGGATTTCCAAAGTATTCATGATGAAATATTTATTTTGAAGAAATTTTGTGTAATTAGACGAAGAAGAGACGGAAGATTTGTGTGAATAAAAGCTCCATCGACGTTTCTATTTATACTAATTTCTGTTTTCAAAAATCCGTCAGAACAGACCACCTTGGGAACAGGCGCAGCACCTGCTGCGCCGCTTCAAAGGGACGCAGCTCATGCTGCGCCTCAGCCTCAGCTTCACTTCCGTGATTTTCCGCGTTGGATCTTTCCTAATTCCATGACGAATAATTTCCTATTCCTACGGGTTATTATTTTGGTAAATACGGGAAAATTACCATGTTTCAGGTTTCCTAATTTTGCGGGCGCGCATTTCGAGGCGACATCGACATTTCTGCCATTTTATCACATTTGTATATTTTCATTTTTAGGAAATAATTTTCATTTTAATTCATTTTCATTTTAGGAAATATTTTCATTTTAATTCCTTTATTTTAAATCTCAACATGTATATATTAATTTCAATTTCTTAATTTCATTTCTACATTTCTAACTTATAGATTTCTATTTTTTTCTTTTTTTAGGGGGTAACCCTCCCTACCGTCCGGTCATTTCCGGCAAAATTTTTGCATTTTCACGTTCTTTTGAGGCTCTCATTTCGCGCTAATTAAGGCCATATGTATATAAAAATGTATGCTTTGCGTGATTTCTATGTAAATTTCGGCAGCATGACGGCGTAAACCGTCACCTACCAAACCTGTTCGAAACTAACCTGCAGATACAAGCAACACAACCCAGCAGCAACGACACTCAGACCATCATATATATACCAAACGGAGGAAATGTACAAACTAGGGGCTCGATCCCCAAACAAAGTCCAAAAATGTTCAAAATCAATGTCTAAATGTACAAATGTGCAAAATACGACAAAAGCTACACAAAACTACTGTTGGGTGCCCTCCAACTCCGCAACTCTCGCCACAAGAACGGCGATCTCGGCGTCCCGAACCTCGAGCTCCCTCAACAAGCGAGTTGTCTCCTCCCGAGACTGGGTCAACTCTCGGTCCAGCCCGCGGTCACCCTGTAAACAATAAATTGGCTCATGTCAATCGATTCAAGCAAAACTAGAAAAATCAAAAATCAATAAGGAAATAGGCGTAAGGTTCATACCTGACGACCTCGACCGCCGACAAGTGCCTCGACGACAGTAGCTCGCAGCCAGTTGGCCACCCTCCACAACGCCACAAATCGAGACGGCGTAACCTGCATTTTCAAAAAGAAATTCTCAACAATTGAACAAACTCAATCAAATGTGTTCTTACACAAAAGTTATACAAATTAGAGGCTCACCCTCTGAATCAGATGCTGCCAGTCGTCCAGGCCAGCATCCGTCACAGCTACGTCAAAGTCACGCAGCTCGGAGATTGTCGTCTTCCCGGTCGCGTCAGTGTACTCGAGGGTCTCGGGGTACTCTGGGGGCTCGATGCCCGCCGCCTCGACCTCTTGCAAAGACAAATGGTTCTCATTAATCGATGATCCTTTAACGTAATTCTCAAAAACAAGTCAAGAGGAAAAATAAAAGATACTCACCACTACCGGCCAGTACGCCAACCTCCTGTAAAGAAACGCTGAGTAGTCCTCGCCAAGGAGAAGAAGGTCGTCGCCACTGGCACCAGCCAAGTCCGCCTCCCTCTCGGCCTCAGAAGGCTCCCTAAACATCGTCCTGGGAGGATCGACGGGAACCGTCAACACGTCTCGCGAGCACTGACGAGCCAAGCACTCACCCAAGTACTACACAGGACCCATCGACGTCCTCAACAGCAGTCGACTCGGGCTCCTAGGTCGAAGGACCTCAGCCACGAAAGGAGGCGCTCCAGCGTACTCCGCCCAAGGTCTGGGCACCCACTGTGACAAGATAAAACAAGGATCATTCCTACGATCAATTAAAAGCAAACATAAGAAGCAAGTGAATATAAGTGAGATACTCACGCTGCTCAGCTGAAGAGCGTTCACGTCCCGCCGGTAGACGTTGTGAGAAGAACGCTTGCTCTTCGTCCGGCACATCACCCAATCCCTCACCACAGGATAGGCCTTCTCCAGCGGCTCCGTCCTCTTGGGCGCGAGGCTCGGGAAGTAGGAGTACACCCACGCCTGTAAAGCAGAATAATCAATGACGATCTTTCGTGATTTGATAAAGAAAGGGATTTACTTTGGTCTAAAGGAAGGTTCATACCTCCAACAATAGTCCGGGTCCGACAGCACCAGGAGAAGTCCCCTTCTCCATCAGCTCCGGACGAACCATGGCCTTCATGAAGCGGATGAGGACCGTAAAACCAGCAGTGACCCAGTCCCAACGCCCCAAGGAACTCAGGTCAGAAAGGAAGGGAAGAAGCTTCCGACGTGACCTCTCGCCCTTGTCTCCGAAGTAAATCGAAGACGTAAAACCACAGAGCCACGACGAGCCCTCCGAACAGCCAGACAAGGAGGAGGAGCCGTCTCCCTCCCGTCAATCGTCACCGGCGCCGGGTCTTCCCGCAAAGTAGTCTCGAACGTAAGAACGGGTATCAAACCCAAGATCGAACAGACCTTCGGCGACAAGTTCCAGCCGATCAATCTCCTCGCCTCGGCCGAGTCCGCCTTCATGGCAGTCTCCGGCCACTCTACCTCCTCGGTCCCGCACGGCCAGAAATCATACCGTAGTCCTCCAGAGTGACTCCCACCTCACCGAAAGGCATGTGAAACGTAGAAGTCGTATCCCAAAATCGGTCCAAGAAAGCGCGGACCAGGCTAAGGTTAGCCCGCAACTTCCTCTTCGCGATGTCCCTCCAGACCTGCACCAAAGGATCGAACGCTCCACGCTCGATCATGGCCCTCTCCTCCGCCGACAGCCGCTCGTAGTACTCCATCGCTGTCGTGTAACCCGAGAACGACCTGATGTTCCCGGCCTCCTATTGTGATTTGAAACA
Source organism: Silene latifolia (assembly GCF_048544455.1). Lineage (NCBI taxonomy): Eukaryota > Viridiplantae > Streptophyta > Magnoliopsida > Caryophyllales > Caryophyllaceae > Silene > Silene latifolia. The sequence goes on from NC_133536.1 coordinate 59,073,314, forward strand.
AAGCTATCTTTAGTTTTGAATGAAATTTGAAAGAAATTTGGACAAAAGAATGAAAAGGGATGAGTAATGAGTAGTGAATTCCTATTTACCAAACTTTTCACCATCCTGTAGGACAGGTGACCTCTCGCACCCACACCGGTGCCTGTTGTCCCAAGTCTCGGCCACGCGGAGCCCTCTCACCGACGACCTCCTCGTCCGACGTTGGCCCGTCTCGGGGCCTCCTTCTCCTCGACGGCCTCCTCCTCGTGAATCTCGTCCCCAGCAGCCATCACCGCAGCGGTGAAGGCCTGCTCTAAAGTCTCCTCGACAGTAGCAGCGTCGATCTCCATGGGAGCTCTCCCAGAAGTAGAAGCCTCATCACCTGCAACATTAAAGCAAATTTAGGCCGCGTCACGTGACGACAAGCCTTGGTTTAGAGATTTTCGAGCCTTCAAAGCCCTGAAACCGCTCTTTTCTCGCCATCCTTGGCCATATTCCCACCTACCCGATCACTCATGTGGTAATTTGGGTCAAGTCAAGTCTAAATTGAAGCCTAGTTCCGGGTTCGAGTCGAAATTTCGGCAGCATTTCGTTGTAATAGCGATTATGTCCTAGAAAAGTGTCCTGAAAAAGCCGCCACAAACCAAAATTCCGAGATGGTAGAAAGTTTACCCATCATCCAAGGATCCCAAATATCAAGTTTCGTCGCAAATGGGCAATCCTAAGGCTATTTTTGAAGCGATTTACGGTTTAGCTGTAAAACTGTCTCAAAATTCACTCAAAGGCTCAAAACTCAACGAAAATTCAAGACAAATACATGGTTATGTTCCTAATATTACCTACTATCCATTTCTAATGTCAATTTGACAAGGCAAGTGCATTTGGGGGAAAAGCCCCAAAATTTCGATCAAATGGGTCATAAACCCTAGATTTTTCGGCTCAAAATTGGACAAATATAGAAGATTAATGCAAGATTGAGACACATACCTCGATTAGTCATGTTTAATGCAAGTTTTTGGATCAAACCTTGGCGGAAATGGTGAAGATTTGACAGAGAAATTGAGTAAATTGTGTTTCGAGCAAATGAAACAATCCCTCTGATTCATCGCGTTTTTACGCAGAAAAACCAATTTGGGGAATAGACGCAGTAGGCGCTGCGCCTCTTCCAAGAGACGCAGCTCTTGCCGTGCCTTTTCCTTTTGTTCCCTCCATGCGGATTTTCAAAAATTCGTTATGAGTTTGTTATTTGTGGGCCCATCTTTGGTGCGCCTCTTCCCCGATGCCATTTTTTTTTACTCTTTTGGTCCGTTTGACGATTTTCTTTCGTTCCGGCCCACATTTCTAAGCCAGCAGCAGATTGTCGCACGTCATTTATTCCTTCACAGAATTCGACACACCTTCATTATGTCTCCAGCGAGAGTAAGCGGATATACTTTCCCTCTCATGACAAGAAGAATAATTCCCCATCACGTCTCCAGCGAGAGTAAGCGGACGTACTGTCTCTCTCAAGACGTAAGGATTAACATCTACCTAAGCAAAATTTCCCCTCAGCAGTTCCCGCCTGTGTCCTGCTACTCGCAATTATTTCCCGAAGACTACCCCAGCAAGATTTCCTCTCAGCAATTCCCGCCTGTGTCCTGCTACTCACAATGTTTCGTGTTTCCCCGCGGAGTTTGACAAGGAGTCGTTCTCCAGAAGTTCCCAAACCTATAGAGTTCCTATACCTAAGCTTTAGCTACCCCTTAAGTTGAACTTACTTTAAGCCTCCTTCCCGTCAATGCTTTCCTTTAGGGCCCCACACCTTAGCACAATCCTTACTTATCCTTTAGGTCTTACCCTTAGCTTCTACGCTTAACCTTAGCTCCTACGCAACTCCGGAAGCATCTCGAGAAGAAGTCTCAGGTATGGTCTCTTGTTATGGCTGGCGAGCCTCCTTACGTAGTCTAATGGACTTTAAACGGCCCTCCCCGATAGTCGACAGACTCTAAAATGTTCCCGACGACAGGTCCTTGGCTCAGACCCCTTTGAGCCGCCTCGCGTCGCCATAGTCGTCAGGTTGTAATCTTTGATTGACCTGATGGCTATACTTTGACTTTAGACTTGTCGAAGCCTCAGTCGAAGTGGGGGCTCTGTAGATACCTCATTTCTGCACCCCTCGCAAACCACCCGGTGATGATTGGGCCGCATGTTTGATACACGGAACGATTTGTGACAGTTCGTAAGATAATCGTCAAGTGATTGCTCAAATATTAATGTCTACCTCTTAGTTGTCATCTGCGTGCCGATACGGTCGTTTTGACAGTAATTAGAGTACGTTCGGAGTCCGGGCCTAAAACCGTCTCCATTTTCTGTCAACCGTTAAATCCCGATTCAGAATGTTCTGGAATGTTCCGGATATTTCTATTCCATATTTCATAAATTTTATCTTTTAGTAAACAATTTCCCGTAATATTCACATAAGATATTAAGGAAAACCGAATTATTTCCGTCCTACCATAACTCAAACACGGAAATCTTTCTTCCGCAGGAGGAAACCCCTTGGGAACAGACGCAGCAGGTGCAGCGCCTCTTCCAAGAGACGCAGTGACTGCTGCGCCTCTTCCCAGGCCCTTTTCTGCATGTTTCTCGTATATTTTTCATATCTTTCCGAGATTCACTTCCAAAGAGTCTCCGAAACCCTAATTCCCCCACGTGATTAGTATAAATTGGAGCCTTCACTCCTCATATTTCTCACGCGAGTGTCCGCCCTTCTCTTCTCTCTTTGCATTCTAGACTTTGTTCTTACTTTTCGCGTCTACGTGCTTGAACTTTCGACCACGTAAGCTCGGATCCTTCTGAGTACCAGCCTCCCCGTTTGCATGACCGACCAATTTGACCAACTACACATCAATCAACTTAATTAATTAATCGTTTTCCTCTTACGAGGGCACTTTCTTTGCATTCGCGTCGAGCATCACTAATCGATATCATAGTCCTTCTCGTTTCGTCAACATGTAAGTCTGAGGGTGTACAATCCTTATTTATTTATTGTATTTTAATTATCGTATCACAATTGTAAGGTTTATGTCGAAAATATCATTAAAACCGATTTCTAAAACCGTGCTTTAAAACCTCTTTTTACGGATTTCCAGTAGATAACCGTCGAGAAAGGACGCAAAGAATCGCCGCGCCTCTCGAAGGAGCGCAGCTTCTCCGCGCCTCTTCGTGAGGCCGCGCAGATTCTCGCTTCCTTTCTTTCTTCTTCGTTAGTCCTCTGTTATTCGTCAAGTTTCTTTTATTTGTTTCGTTTCGTTTGTTAATTCTTCATCACGATAGTCTAATAATTCACATGTATATTATTCATCATCATCATTAATATGTTTTAATCATCATAAATCCGACTTAAATCCCAAATAACCCAATATTTGCGGGTTTTCGTCATTAAATTCAATTATGGGTTGTAGGGATTCAATTCGTCAATATTGGGTTTCTGGAATTCGTCTTTGATATAGTTTTCATCTGTCTTTTATTGTATTCATCGCATATTCATCATTAATCCATCGTATCTAACTTAATTAATTGAATTAATTTGTTGACTCATTAATATGTTTCACTTCTATCATTATTCCATCTCATGTTAATTCGTTTCATTCCGCCTTTTTCATGTTTTACCGTTTTTATAACTCATTCACATGTTAAATAACCTATTAATCACTTTCATCCGAGTAAATATCACCAATTGATCATTAAATCACCAATTAACATTAACGGCTTGCAATTACTGCTTCACAGCCAGAACTGAGCCAAGGAAAGACGCAGCGTCTGCTGCGCCTATTCCAAAGGACGCAGCTCTGCTGCGCCTGTTCCTGGCTGAGTTCTGTCCCTGAACTCCGTTTCTGCCTTGACGTAGTTTAATTAGTTACATATTAACTAACTATTATTCGTATTATCACCTTCTGGTCTAGTCGTATTTTTTATTCTTTTATTCCTTTTTCTCAAATTATTCGTTTTAAAGGTATTTTCGACATAAATCGCCTAATCCGTTGTAATTAATGTAATTTTCATTATTGTAATTTATAATTATTGTATTTCTTTTATTGCTTGAATGTTTTCACATGTAATTGAGCATTAAATCCTACTTCGACCCAATTGTATTCTAAATTACGTGTCAATCGACTTAGTATTAATTCTCACATGCTAGGATTAAAACTTGGATGTTGCATTGCATGCATATAGCCGACGATATATCAAGTACGAATAACTTCCCTAATCATTAGTAGAGGCCGCTATCGAGGCGGGCGGGATTAGGTGTTCGATCAAAAGAGCTTCCTAATACGTACCCTCACCCCTTACTCCAGATCTCCGTGAGCACCCGTGTTCATTGGCATCCGCGAGAGTCATTCTAGACATAGAATGCTAAGGGTAACGAATGCTTAGTGTTCATGTCACTACTTTGTGTCTTGACATGACACGAGGTATTCGAACGGTTCCAATTTCCCATAAAAATTGGTGGCGACTCCATACAAAATGCAAACGCTTATTTCTCTTTTCCAACCCAAGCGCCACCGTGGGCGGCCCGCTGTCCACAACGGGCCAACGTCGGGCGAGGAGGTCGTCAGCTGAGAGGAGCTCCTGCGTGGGCTAGGACTTGGGAGAGCAGGCACTTGTTGTGGGCTGTAGAGGGTCACCTGTCCTACAGGACGGTGAAGAGCTTGGTAAATAGGAATTCACTACTCATTACTCATCCTCTTTCATTCATTTGTTCAAATTCCTTTCAAATTTCATTCAAAACTAAAGATAGCTTTCGTTTCAAATCACAATAGGAGGCCGGGAACATCAGGTCGTTCTCGGGTTACACGACAGCGATGGAGCACTACGAGCAGCAGTCGGCGGAGGAGCGGGCCATGATCGAGCGTGGAGCGTTTGGTCCTTTGGTGCAGGTCTGGAGGGACATCGCGAAGAGGAAGCTGCGGACTAACCTTAGCCTGGTCCGCGCTTTCTTGGACCGATTCTGGGATACGACTTCCACGTTTCACATGCCTTTCGGTGAGGTGGGAGTCACTCTGGAGGACTACGGCATGATTTCTGGTCTGCCGTGCGGGACCGAGGAGGTGGAGTGGCCGGAGACTTCCATGAGGGTGGACTCGGCCGAGGCGAGGAGATTGATCGGCTGGAACTTGTCGCCGAAGGCTGTTACAGTGCCGGGTTTGATACCCAGTTCCTACGTTCGAGACTACTTTGCGGGAAAGATCCCGGCGCTGGTGACGATTGACGGGAGGGAGACGGCTCCTCCTCCCTGTACAGCTGAGTAGAGGGCTCGTTTGTGGCTCTGGTGGTTTCTGTCTTCGATTTACCTCGGAGACAAGGGTGAGAGGCTGTCGACGAAGCTTCTTCCCTTCCTCTCTGACCTGAGTTCCCTAGGGCGTTGGGACTGGGTCACTGCTGGTTTTGCGGTCCTCATCCGCTTCATGAGGACCATGGTTCGTCCGGAGTTGATGGAGAAGGGGACTTCTCCTGTGTCTTTGTCGGGCCCGGACTATCTTTGCCGGAGGTATGAACCTTCCTTTAGACCAAAGTAAATTTCTTTCTTTATAAAATCACGAAAGATCGTCATTGATTATTCTGCTTTACAGGCGTGGGTGTACTCCTACTTCCCGGGCCTCGCACCCAAGAGGACGGAGCCGCTGGAGAGGGCCTATCCCGTGGTGAGGGATTGGGTGATGTGCCGGACGAAGAGCAAGCGTTCTTCTCACAACGTCTACCGGCGGGATGAACGCTCTTCAGCTGGACAGCGTAAGTATCTCACTTATATCCATTTGCTTCTTATATTTGCTTTTAAATTGATCATAAGAATGATCCTTGTTTATCTTGTCACAGTGGGTGCCCAGACCTTGGGCGGAGTACGCTGGAGCGCCTCCTTTCGTGGCTTAGGTCCTTCGACCTAGGAGCTCGAGCCGACTGCTGTTGAGGACGTCGATGGGTCATGTGTGGTACTTGGGCGAGCGCTTGGCTCGTCAGTGTTCTCGGGACGTGTTGACGGTTCCCGTCGATCCTCCCAGGACGATGTTTAGAGAGCCTTCTGAGGCTGAGAGGGAGGTGGACTTGGCTGGTGCCAGTGGTGACGCCCTTCTTCTTCCTGGCGAGGACTACTCGGCGTTCCTTTACGGGAGGTTGGCGTACTGGCCGGTAGTGCTGAGCATCTTTTATTCTTCCTCTTGATTTGATTTTGAGAGTTATGATGAAAGATCATCGATTAATGAGAACCATTTGACTTTGCAGGAGGTTGAGGTGGCGGGCATCGAGCCCCCAGAGTACCCTGAGACCCTCGAGTACACTGACGCGACCGGGAGGACGACGATCTCCGAGCTGCGTGACTTTGACGTAGCTGTGACGGATGCTGGCTAGACGATTGGCAGCATCTGATTCGGAGGGTGAGCCTCTAACTTGTATAACTTTTGTGTAAGAACACATTTGATTGGGTTTGTTCAATTGTTGAGAATTTCTTTTTGAAAATGCAGGTTGCGCCGTCTCGGTTTGTGGCGTTGTGGAGGGTGGCCAACCGGCTGCGAGCTACTGCCGTCGAGGCACTTGTCGGCGGTCGAGGTCGTCAGGTACGAACCTTGCACCTATTTCATTTTTGATTTTTGATTTTCCGATTTTGCTTGAAACGATTGACATGAGCCAATTTTGTTGTTCATAGGGTGACCACGAGCTGGAGCGAGAGTTGACCCAGTCTCGAGAGGAGACAGCTCGCTTGTTGAGGGAGATCGAGGTTCGGGACGCCGAGATCGCCGTTCTTGCGGCAAGAGTTGCAGAGTTGGAGGGCGCCCAGCAGTAGTTTTGTGTAGCTTGTTGTTTGTTGGCCGTATTTTGTACATTTGTACATTGATTTGGACATCTTTGGACTTTGTTTGGGGCTCGAGCCCCCAGTTTGTTGTACATTTCCTTTGTTTGGTGTATATACGACGGCCTGAGTGCCTTTGCTGCTGGGTTGTGTTGCTTGTATCTGCAGGTTAGTTTTGAACAGGTTTGGTAGATGACGGTTTACGCCGTCATGCTGCCGAAATTTACATAGAAATCACGCAAAGCATACATTTATATATACATATAGCCTTAATTAGCGCAAAACGAGTGACTCAAAAGAATGCAAAAAATGCAAAAATTTTGCCGGATATGACCGGACGGTAGGGAGGGTTACCCCCTAAAAAAAGAAAAAAATAGAAATCTATAAGTTATAAATGTAGAAATGAAATTAAGAAATTGAAATTGATATATAAATGTTGAGATTCGGTAAAATAAATGAATTAAATGAGAAATATAAAACGAAAATGAATTAAAACGAAAATTATTCTCTAAAATGATGAATTAAAATGAAAATTACTTCCTAAAATGAAAATATACAAGTGTGATAAAATGGCAAAAATATCGATGTCGCCTCGAAATGCGTGCCCGCGAAATCAGGAAATCTGAAACATGGTAATCTTCTCGTATTTACCAAAATAATAACCCGTAGGAATAGGAAATTATTCGTCATGGAATTAGGAAAGATCCAACGCGGAAAATGACAGAAGTGAAGCTGAGGAAGAGGCGCAGCATGAGCTGCGTCCCTTTGAAGAGGCGCAGCAGGTGCTGCGCCTGTTCCCAAGGTGTTCTGTTCTGACGGATTTTTGGAAACAGAAATTAGTATAAATAGAAACGTCGATGGAGCTTTTATTCACACAAATCTCCCGTCTCTTCTTCGTCTATTTACATAAAATTCTCAAAATAAATTTTCATCATGAATACTTTGGAGATCCGCTTGAAGGAATGGACCAACGAATTTTCGAACATGGAGAAACATGATATGGGTGCTTATAATTTTGGGTCATTGTTGAGTTTAAAACTCATCAAGGTTGTGAAACCGTTCTTGGATGCTTGCCTTGACTATTGGGACCCGAATTACCATATTTTTGCGTTCCCTGGAGGTGATATTTGCCCATTTCCCTGAAAAAATTGCTGCTATTGGTGGATGGGATCCTGAACACTTGCCTGCCATTCCTTCTACTTCGCAAGGGTACAAGAGCAAATTTAGAGACTTGCTTGGGTTGACTAGACTTGAGGTGGACCGTCTAGTTACCTCGAAAGGCGTGAGGATGCTGGACTTCATAGATCGATTCATTAACAGGGGCCGACCCCACCGTTTCTCATGTTGCTAGGCGGAGGGCATTTGGCTTTTGCTTGTTGCATGTGTATGTCTTCCAAGGGCATGTTGATGAAGACTTGAGAGGTGATCCCCGTCTTCTGGGCCTTGTTGAGCGAGATGGAGCGCGCGCAGAGCCCAGCTTGCTTATGCTTAGGAGAGATTATTTTGGGCTTGGATAATAGGAAATCCAACCGCGATCTGTCGTTCTTGGGGAGTCCCGTCATTCTGCAGGTAAAAGACATCTTTTTCTTTTTTTTTTCGTTTTTTTTTTTTTTTTTTTTTTGTTTTTTTTTATGTCTAATACCCGCTTTTGGTAGGTTTGGCTTATGGAACGGCTCCGATTGATCGAGCCCCCAGTTCATGCGCTTTCCTATCATGCCCGCTCAATTGCGATGAGGACGAGGTTGTACAAGGTGGACTTCACTCGGGTTTGTGATTATTGGAAGAACAAGCTGAAGAGCGATGATGGCCCGTTGATTAGGTGGGTCGTGCCGTGGTGGCACCTCAAGTCTGTCACTGGAGTGTCTTCTTTGGATCCCACTAGGTCCGTGCGCATTCCTGGATTGGAATTTATGGTGTGCATCTTCCCGGAAAGGCTGATGAGACAAGTTGGGCTGAAGCAGACGATCCCGAGGCTTGATACCGTCCCGCAGACTGCTATGGCGCTTACTACAGAGAGCCGAAGAGAGTGGGCCATTAAATGGGCCCAAAGAAACATGTGGTTCTTGAATTTCTCTGCCAATGCCTTGTGGGTGTCGGATTCTTATCTGAGATGGAGAAAGGCTACTACTTCGGAAGAACGCGAGAGATTGAGGAAGCGCGAGCCCGTTGACTACAAGGTGCGCGAGGTAGAGAAAGAGAAAGAGAAGCATCTGACAGAGGGAGAAGAAGAAGCCGGGTTTCAAGTCGTTCATCCTTCGAAGAAACCAAAGACTACTCCTGTCGCGGAAATGGTGATTGGCAAGAATGGAAAAGCTAGGCCTCGAGAAAGACCATTGGTTATTAGGTCTGAAGTGGCGCAAGAGCGTCCGGCTCGAGGCCGTGACAAGAAATATGATAAGAATGACAAGGGCAAGGGGAAGATGGAGGAATAGCCCGAGTCTTTATTTATTATTTGATTATTATTATTATTTATTGTTGTAATAAAAAGGTGGGGTTTTTAGAATCCTAGCCTATTCTATTTTTATTATGTAGCTTACTATTATTATTAGAAAATGGATGAAATAAAAGGTTAAATGGTTATGAAACCGTTGTGATTTTCTATTTATTATTCTTGTCGAATTTCAAATGCAATGCAAATGTCCTTCTATTTACATTTTAGATATAATGGGTTGAATCCTGTGAAAGATTGCCTACGTAATCACTTAAAAAATGAAATCAAACCCTTGCGCGTAGTTCGAGTAAATGTAAAAGAATAATTGTTCTAAGCAAGAGCTTGTAATGAACTTAGAAAATAAGCATGAGCTTTTGCTTACTCTGAAGGTGCATATTAGTGTATTTGATGATATGAGGATGACGAACTTGTCAAAATGCAAGAGCACAGTGACATTAGCTTATTTCAGCTTGGCCAGGGGCCGTTTATTTAGTGCCACACGAGCGACACGTGGGGTTACGCGAGGCGCGTTTTTGTTCCTATTCTAGGCATAGTATCGTTTTAGTTGGTCGAGGTTTGTTGGGTTTGAAAACTCATTCCCGTCTAGGTCTGTGATTCTAACCGCACCCCCCGGGAGTATTGATTTGACTAGAAATGGTCCGGCCCAATTAGGCTTGAATTTTCCCCGTGGGTCAACAGGTAAGAGAGCTCTAACCGATTTAAGCACTAAGTCTCCTTCTTTGATGTTTCTTGGCCTAACCCTTTTGTTGAAAGCTCGTTTGATACGTGCTTGATATGTTTGGACATTATGCAAGGCGCGTAGCCTACGTTCATCCAGGAGGATGAGTTCTTCATATCTATCCCTCTTCCAATCGGCTTCCGGGATTTGACTTTCGAGTAAAATACGCAAGGATGGTATTTCTAGCTCGACTGGTTGTACAGCTTCCATGCCGTAGGTCAAATAGAAAGGAGTAGCCCCAGTGGGCATCCTAACAGATGTACGATATCCCCACAAAGCAAAGGGTATCTTGCTTGGCCAATCTCTATAGTTGTCAATCATTTTCTTGAGAATTGTGACAACATTCTTGTTTGCCGCCTTTACCGCGCCGTTAGTCTGTGGTCTATATGGCGAAGAGTGATGGTGCTTAATCTTGTATTTGGCTAGCAATTGCTCGGTCTCAGCTTAGAAATGTGATCCGTTATCGCTAATGATTTCATGTGGGCAACCATATCGACAGATGATGTTGTTTTGTATGAACTTTGCCACATTTTTGGCTGTAAGACTAGTGTAGGAAGCCGCTTCTACCCATTTGGTGAAATAGTCAATTGCTACTAGGATAAAACAGTGACCTCCTGTTCCGGCCGGGGTTATCTTCCCGATTATGTCAATTCCCCAAGCAGAAAATGGCCAAGGAGATGTCATTGTATAGAGCAATGAAGGAGGGACATGTTGTACATTCCCGAAGATTTGGCAGTTGTGGCAATGTCTTACATATTTGATGCAATCGGATTCTATTGTGGTCCAATAATATCCCATACGTGTGATTTTCTTCGCCATCATGGGCCCACTCATGTGAGGACCGCATTCTCCATTGTGGACTTCTTCCATCACCTTTCGTGCCTGTGAATGATCAAGGCAACGCAGGACTACACCAAGAGGTGTTCTTTTGTATAATTCCCCTTGCATGAGAACGTATTGGGAAGCGAGTAGGCGTATAGCACGTTGTCCCCTCTTGTCCATATCCGGTGGATAGGTACCATTAAGCTTAAAATTCAGGATTGCTTGGAACCAGGGTTCCTGCGCGATTTCCTCTTCATCGGTGATTTGGTGGACATAAGCCGGCTCTGACCGTCGTTCGATGCACAAAGGCATTTCCACCATGTGATCTGGCATATTAATCAAAGATGCAAGTTTTGCAAGAGCGTCTGCAAATTGATTTTCTTCCCGAGGTAGGTGTAGGTAGGTTACGTGATCAAAGAATTGAGCGACTTGGTCTATTCTAGCCTGATAAGGTGCGAGGCTTTCGTTTCGGATTTTCCTAGATCCTGTAACTTGGTTGATGATCAGTGATGAATCCCCATGTACTCGGAGGTTTTTAATGCCTAAGCTCACTGCCGCTTGTAGTCTAATGAGACAAGCTTCGATCTCGCAACATTGTTTGTCACCTCGAAGTCGAGTTTGACAGCAATTGGTGTATGCTCGCCTTCAGGAGAAATGAGCAACACTCCTATTCCGAATCCTCTTAAGTTTGATGCTCCATCAAAGTACAGATCCCAGGAGTCTACATCAGTTTGGAGTATATCCTCGTCTGGAAATGATCAAGTATCTATTGTTTGTGCGTCATTGATGGGATTTTCTGCGAAAAATTCGGCGACGGCGCGACCTTTTATAACTTTCAGTGGCACGTATTTGAGGTCGAATTCTGAGAGCATCAGGGTCCATCTTGCTAGACGTCCGTTGAGGACGGGTTTCTCGAAGAGGTATTTGACTGGATCCATTTTGGAGTATATTTTGACGGAGTAGCTAAGCATGTAATGGCGTAGCTTCTTCGTTGCCCACACAAGAGCGAGGCATGTATTTTCGAGTTGTGAGTATTTGCACTCGTATTCCAAGGACTTCTTACTAAGGTAGAAATAGCCCTTTCTTCCTTTCCTACGGTTTGAGCTAGCATGGTGCCCATGGCTGTTTCGGTTACTGTGAGATACAAACCAAGAGGTTGATCTCGTTGAGGTGGCATGAGCACTGGTGGTTTAGCTAATATCTCCTTGATTTGGTCGAATGCCTTTTGACAATCATCATCCCACATGGTGTGGTCTGTTTTCTTGAGCTTCTTGAAGATAGGCTCACAAATCATTGTAAGTTTCGATATGAATCGACTTATATACTGCACCTTTCCCAGGAATCCTCTGACTTCTTTTTCTGTTTGAGGTTGTGGCATTTCGATCAGAGCTTTGATTTTGGAAGGATCTATTTCTATACCTCGTTGACTAACGACGTATCCCAGGAGTTTGCCAGATGTTACCTCGAATGTGCATTTCTGAGGATTGAGTCTCATGTTGTACTTTCGTAGCCTTGCGAAGAACTTGCGAAGGTTCGCAATATGCCCCTCTCTTTCCTTGGATTTGACAATCATGTCATCTACGTATACCTCAACTTCTTTGTGCATCATGTCATGTAAGAGTGTAGTTGCGGTGCGTTGATATGTAGCTCCGGCGTTGATCAATCCAAACGGCATGACCGTATAGCAATAGGTTCCCCATTGAGTGACAAATGCGGTCTTATGCATATCTTCCATGGCCATTTTGATTTGATTATAACCCGCATACCCATCCATGAAGGATAGTAATGCGTGGTCTGCAGTATTGTCCACCAATATGTCGATGTGAGGTAGAGGGAAGTCATCTTCTGGACTTGCTTTGTTCAAGTCCCTAAAATCAACACAAACACGGATTCTCCCATCCTTTTTGGGTACGGGCACTATGTTAGCTACCCAGTCAGAATACTCGGAAACTTTGATGAACGCGGCTTTGAATTGTTTATCAACTTCTTCCTTAATCTTTAGAGCCCATTCTGTTCTCATTCGTCAAAGCTTCTGTTTCACAGGTTTGAAACCTGGCTTGATTGGAATCCTATGTTCAGCGATATCCCTGTCGATCCCTGGCATGTCTTTGTAGGACCAAGCGAAAACGTCTTTGAATTCGTTTAGGAGGTCTATGAAATCGGCCCTTTCGGTAGAGCTCAAGGTAGTCCCTATCCTAAGTTCTTGGGGTTCTAGTTCGGTTCCTACATTGATGGGTTCGGTGTCCTCTATTACTGGTCCCCCTTCCCCTTCCTGTAGTATTTTTTGGCTACGTAGGGAGATATTTCGATCGAGTCTGGGTCTTGGTCATCCTCAGTATCATCGTAAACAGAATTGCACTCAAGATAACACAAAGAGTAAGCAGAACCTGATCTATTCATATTAAGATTTGAGTAGAGTTGAAACAAAGAAGCCAACTGATCCATGGTCAGTGGCGGCAAAGGGACGGTGGTTGGGGCATTCCCCGAACTACTGTGACTACTTGAGGCTAAGCTAGGAGAAACAAAGGGAGTGGGGATGATGACAGGAGTAGACTCTCTAATGACTTCTCTAGACTCCGACTCTGACTCCGACTCCGACTCGAACTCATCGTCTTCTGGTTCTCCTTTGAACATCTCTCCTTCTCCAGTGGTGAGCTTGAAGAGTCTTCCTTGATTGTTGGTCCACTTGATTGATTTTCTCCATCCTTTCTGCTGTCTTGCGTTGGTTTCTGTGATTAACGCGGTGGGGTTGAAGCGATCGTCTTGAAGTATCATGGTAATGATCTCATCCTGTGCGGCCCTAACGAATCGATCTTCTCCAAACAATAGGCTAATGGCTTGTTCGTCTAAGCAAGGTGCTTGACGGTTTTTGACGATAGGAACCGTTTCTGGAGGGATAAAGTAGCAATCGTGAAAGATCTCGATTCCGGCTAGCTTCCTCTCGAGATAATGCCAAGGCTCGGGAAATCCGTGAAAGAGTTCTAGACTTCCTTCTTGAACAAAGTACCCATTTAAAGTAGGGAGATAAGGTCTCATTTGGATTCCTATGTGCTTACGGTTTTGGACTTGGGCAAGCATTTCGAGAACCTCCTCTTTTGTGGGTTTGTACCCTAGTCCAAGTGGTATCCTCTTTGAGTTGCCTTCCTTGTATGGTGCGAAGGTGTTTCTTCGAGTAGGGCTTAAAGGCATTCCAGGGAAGTATCCCTGGGTTTTGAGCATGTGGTTGACCACCAAGTTGGAGTAGGGATCATAGTATAAGGGTGCCAATTCGCTTTCTATGACGCTCACGCTTTGGAAGCCCCCAAGTTCGTATACGGGATCCGCAAGGACTTGATTGTTCGACTGTTTTTCGATTATTGCCTTGATGGGTGACGAAGTGATCGTCACTACTTTGCCATTTAGTGGGATCTTGATCTTTTGATGAAGGGTGGATGTTACCGCTTTGGAAGCGTGAATCCATGGCCTTCCCAGAAGTATGTTGAAGGAAGCTTCGATGTCCACTATTTGGAAGTTAACCTTTCGTTCAATTGGCCTTGTGGCTATGGTTAGGTTAACCAGTCCTACCACTTTTCGTCGTGTACCGTCATATGCACGCACACCTTGATTGGTAGGGATCCAATCCGACTCTTTCATGCCTAGCTTGTATGCCGTTTTGAGGGGTATGACGTTGACTGCAGAGCCATCATCTACCAAGGTCATTGGCACATTCTTCTTTAGACAAATGACAGTGATGTATAGAGCAAGGTTGTGACTAGCGCCAAAAGGTGGCAAATCTTCGTCTGAGAAAGTAATAGGATTACTTAGCTTCGGTGATTCTTGGAAGACCAAGTTGACTACATCTTCAGGAGTGGAGTTATGTGCTACATTTAGTTTGGCCAAAGCTTGCAGTAAAGCTTGGCGATGTGGGAATGAGCTTGCTACTAATTGCCAGACTGAAATATCAGCCTTTGTCTTCTGTAATTGCTTGAGCAAATGATCAGTGGAGTCATCTTCGTTGTCACTTGGTGTGATGACGTTGATTGGACCATTTTGAGTAGTGCTTTGATATGGACGACCCGAACGAGTTAGGTGGTCCACATCTTGGTCTTCACCATTTTGGACTATTTCTTTGACTAGGGAGTTTTCAATGAGATACTCGTCCTCATCATCGTCGGCCCAAACTCCATTGATTGCAGTTAGCTCTCTCATTCTCATGATTTCATCTTCTAGTCGTATAATTTGTTCGACTAGTTTATCAACCACGGTGACTACTTCTTGCATAGTAGCATTTTGAGAGAAGATTAGTAGCACATGTTCTTTGGGTGTTGCGTTGGGATCGCGTAAAGTTGTCACCATGTTTTCTAATTCCCAAACTTGTCTATCCACACTCCTTGCCCATGTGATGAAGTCGGAAATGGTAGGGGAGATAGTAGAGTAGAGCCCTTCATTCTCGATTGCATAACTTTCATTTTCGATTGGAGAAATGAGGTGTGTGCAATCTAAGGTAGATTCATCACTTGTGATCACTAGAACTCCAAGAGGATTCTGAGTGTTGTTGGGTTTACCTCCCGGTGGTATTGGTAGTCGACCATCTTCAATCATGTCTTGAAGCACGTTTTTAAACTTGTAGCATTTTTCTGTGTCGTGCCCCTTGCCCCTATGGTATTCACAGTACGAATTCTCGTCCCAAAATTTGGATTTCATTTCGGGTTCGGGAGTAGGTCCGATGGGTTGGAGTTTACCTTGCTTCATTAACCTTTTTAGAGCGTTGGAGTAAGTGTCCCCAAGATTTGTGAATTTCCTTGGTGGGGTACTTTTCTTGGATGGCTCGAGAAGGTTAACTTCATCGGTCTTGCTAGTAGAGCCGTATGAACGACTTGTGGAACCTTGATATCCTCGACCCACCGTTTTGGACAAGAGTCCTTTACGGATGTCATCTTCAATCCTTGTCCCCAGTACGGTTAAGTCCTTGAAATTTTTGATATTTTGGTATCTCAAATGATTGGCATAGATGGGTTCAAGATTATCCACAAACTTCTCCACAAGGGTAGCTTCATCCGGGCATTCAACTAGTTGGGTACTAGTCTTCCTCCACCTACTTAGGAAGTCGGTGAATCCTTCTTTGTCATTTTGGGTAAGAACCTCTAGAGTGCGCATGTTGACTTGGATTTCGGCATTATCCGCATATTGTTTATAAAACTCGATTGCGGCATCCTCCCAAGTAGCGACCTTCTTGTGATCTAAGGAGTAGAACCATTGCTTTGGGATAGTGTCAAGAGATGAAGGAAAGATCCTTAAGAACATCTTGGGTTTGATGCCTTTGATAGACATGTAATCCTTAAAGGCACGGATGTGGTTCAAAGGGTTCTCATGCCCCTTGAATTTAGGGATATCCGTCATATTGAAGTTAGTTGGCAATTTGGAATTGACGGCCTCATACTTGCGATTGTTCTCCCTATAAATGTCATCCCCCTTAAGGTACATCAATTGCTCCTCTAAGTATTGGAGTCTTTTCTCGGCTACAGTCATCCCCATGAGAGGATTTTCATCCTTGGATTCATTATCAGAGTCACCTAGTACTTCACTTTCATGGAAGGCAACCTTCCCTCTACGGCATAGATACGGCACTCGATGAGCTCAAGGCGGTTATAGACTTGGTCTTGGGTAACTTGCATTTGGGCTAGCGCGGCTAGGATTCGATCATTACTATCTTGAAGTTGGTGGAGATTTGTTTCGCTGGATCCAGGCATCTTGAAAACTGGATAAGAGATCGACGACGAATCAAAACACGATCGACCATTCTACCACACTTGCTAAAAGAAGAAATGTTTTGACTCGTGAAGTGGGTGTGTGCCACTTGTGTTGAGTGAGTTTTGAAGAAAGACAAGGTTTTTGAAAATGTGTGTCCTAGTCAACTATAGTGTAGTTGTAGTAGTGGACTCGAAGTGAGGTTTTGAAATGGGCTTGTGGCCCGAATTTTGACACGACAAACGGACAGAGTTTTGACCGGATTTTGCGCTAATTGAAAGCCTATTTCGAAATTTTATTTGAAAATGGGTTTTGTTTTTTGAAAAATCGTCATGGTTTTGTTTAGAAATGGTGATCACGTAAGGTACAAACATTTATACAAGCATTATAACAGGATGCTGAGTGCATTTAGAAGGTTTTTGGTTTAAAGGGTGGGTTGCCATACCGAATCATCAAACCCGAAGTCTGTGGAGAGGCTCGTACCAAACAAGAGTAAGGCCGATTCCTAGTCCATTTCCTCAAGTAGTGAAGGCCCTTGATACAAACAAGAGTAAGCATCATGGTATGGATGACGTCAATCGCTATCCATCCTTAGGCCCAAATAAGAATTAGGACCGTTTAGACGGGACGATTGGTCGAATGGGTTGGGTTGGGCCTAGGAAGGCCGAATAAAACGGTCTAGGAAGACCGAGTTATGAAAACCGACAATTGTCTTGTACAAACTATTCCCTAACCTTGTTCAAGTTTTACCCTTGCTACACGTAAGTGTATTATCCCCAGCGGCGTAGCCAAACTGTGGACAGCGGGGGGCCCACGGGGCGCTTGGGAGGAAAGAGAAACAAGCGTTTGCATTTTTGTTGGAGTCGCCACCAATTTTTATGGGAAATTGGAACCGTTCGAATACCTCGTGCCATGTCAAGACACAAAGTAGAGACATGAACACTAAGGAATCGTTACCCTTAGCATTCTATGTCTAGAATGACTCTCGTGGATGCCAATGAACACGGGTGTTCACAGATATCTGGAGTAAGGGGTGAGGGTACGTATTAGGAAGCTCTTTTGATCGAACACCTAATCCCGCCCGCCTCGATAGCAGCCTCTACTAATGATTAGGGAAGTTATTCCTGCTTGATATATCGTCGGCTATATGCATGCAATGCAACATCCAAGTTTTAATCCTAGCATGTGAAGATTTAACTAAGTCGGTAAACACGTAATTAGCATACAATTGGATCGAAGTAGAATTTAATGTTCAGTTACATGTCAAAACATACAAGCAATAAAAGAAATACAATAAACATAAATTACAATAATGAAAATTACAATAATTACATTGGGTTAGGTGATTTATGTCGAAAATACCTTTAAAACGGATAATTTGAGAAAAAGAATAAAAGAATAAACTAACGAACAAATCAGAAGGTGATAATACGATTAATAGTCAATTAATAAGTAAACTAAATAAACAAGGTCAAGGCAAAAACGGAGTTCAGGGACAGAATTCAACCCGGAACAGGCGCAGCAGAGCTGTGTCCTTTGGAATAGGCGCAGCAGACGCTGCGCCTGTTCCTGACCTGAATTCTGGATGTGAAGCCGGAATTGCGTGTTTTTAATATTCATTGATGAATTTAATGATCGATTAAAATTATTTACTCGGATGAAAGTGATTAATAGGTTATTTACATGTGAATGGGTCATAAAAACAGTAAAACATGAATAAGACGGAATTAAGATGAATTAATTACAGGAGTGAACGATATTAACAAGCTAAATAAATTAATTGGAATAAACTAAACATGACGAATTAATGAATAAAATATGATGATAAACAGATACAAATATACCAACGATGAATTCCAGAAACTCAATATGAACAAATCGAATTTCTACAACCCGGATTGAATTTTAATGACGAAAACCCGCAAATATTGGATTATAAGGGATTTAGGTCGGATTTATGATGATTAAAACATGTTAATGATGATGATTATAATATACATGTGAATTATATGCTATCATGATGAAGAATTAACAAACAAACGAAACAAGTAAAAGAATTTTGACGAATAACAGAGGACGAACGAAGAAGAAAGGAAGCAGGAACTGCGGCAGCCTCACGAAGAGGCGCAGCAGGAACTGCGCTCCTTCGAAGAGGCGCAGCAGTTGCTGCGTCCTTTCTCGACAGTTTGTCTACTGGAAATCCGTAAAAAGAGGTTTTAAAGCATGGTTTAGAAATCGGTTTTAATGAGGTATTTTCGACATAAATCTTACAATTGTGATACAATAATTAAAATACAATGAATAAAAGAGATTATACACCCTCAGACTTACATGTTGACGGAACGAGAAGGACTAAGATATCGATTAGTGATGCTCGACGCGAATGCAAAGAAAGTGCCCTCGTAAGAGGAAAACGATTAGATTAATTAAGTTGATTGATGTGGAGTTGGTCAAATTGGTCGGTCATGCAAACGAGGCTGGTACTCAGAAGGCTTACGTGGTCGAATGTTCAAGCACGTAGACGCCAAAAGAGTAAGAACAAAGGTCTAGAATACAAAGGGAGAAGAGAAGGGCGGACACTCGCGTGAGAAATATGAGGAGCGAAGGCTCCTATTTATACTAATCACGTGGAGGAATTAGGGTTTCCGAGACTCTTAAGAAGTGAATCTCGGAAAGATATGAAAAAGATACGAGAAATACGCAGAAAAGGGCCTAGGAAGAGGCGCAGCAGCCACTGCGTCTCTTGGAAGAGGCGCAGCACCTGCTGCGTCTGTTCCCAAGGGGTTTCCTCCTGCGGAAGAAAGATTTCCGTGTTTAATTTATGGTAGGACAGAATAATTCGGTTTTCCTTAATATCTTATGTGAATATTACGGGAAATTGTTTACCAAAAGATAAAAATTATGAAATATGGAATAGAAATATCCGGAACATTCCAGAACATTCTGACTCGGGTTTTAACGGTTATCAGAAAATGAAGACGATTTTAGGCCCGGACTCCAAATGTACTCTAATTACTGTCAAAACGACCGTATCGGCACGTAGATGACAACTAAGAGGTAGATATTAATATTTTAGCAATCACTTGACGATAATCTTACGAACTGTCACAAATCGTTCCGCGTACCAAACATGCGGCCCAATCATCACCGGGTGGTTTGCGAGAGGTGCAGAAATGAGGTATCTACAATTTCCTTAAAGGAGATGCGCCTACTAACATTAGCTAGACGGAACTCGATGGTCTCCATATTCTCAACCTTGTTAACTTTCAAAGAACTCAAAAATTCTAAGGTAAGGGAGGGGTATGTCAATTCTTTTGATTCAAACAATTTCTCCAACCCCATGGATTTAAAGAAGGCTCTAGTTTGTTCAAGGACACCCAACTTATCTAAGGTATCTTCACAAATAAACTTGGTGGATAGAAATGATTTCCTAGCAAACTTGGCAAAAGTTTCCCTATGGGTTTTGGAAATGAAAATTACCTCCGGATAGTGCGAAAGTTGATCAATTTCCGGAGTAGTAGATGTTGTTGCTCCCATAGAAGGTTGTTGTTGTTGTTGCACTTCCAAGTTTGGGTTTGCTACCACCATAGCCAATGCTTTCTTTGCTTGAAGACTCTTTTGCCTTAATGAAAGTGTCTTTGCCTTTGGTGCCTTTGCTTTTGTTGCCTTTGTTGTTCCCTTAGTCCTTGCCATTGATGAATTAACCAAGAAAAGAGTGGAAAATCTTCAAATTGTAGTGTACCCAAATCGATTTAAAGGTGAAAGGCTTTGCCTTTATGAATTCAAAAATCGACTCAAAGGTTGAAGATTTTGTGCTTGGTTTTGATTTTTATTGAAAAAGATGTGATTGATTTGTTGTTAAAAAGATGTTTTGATTTGATTTTGGTGAATGTTGTTGAAGAATTTTGTTTTTGTGATGGAGAGGATGAGGGTTTTGAGGGTTTTGAGTAGTGTTATGAATGAAGGAATGAAGAAATGAATGTGAGAGGGGTTTTATAAAGCCCGAAAAATTTGAACTGCAGGGGCAAGACGGGCGATTTCTGCTCGGGACGCCCGGATTTGGTCTGTTCTGGGTTGGGAAAAACTCGCCTAAAGACGGGCGTCTTTCAGTGAAGACGCTCGGATTTGCAAACACGGGACGGGCGTCTTATAAAGAAGACGGGCGGATTCCTTCACAGGGATTTTTCTTGTTTTCCTCAGCCAAAAAGACGGGCGTCTTCCTTTCAAGACGGGCGGATTTTCGAAGACGGGCGGATTAGAATGCAGGACGCCCGGATTCATTGACTGTCAAAAATTTCAAAAATTCAGCTCATTTCAGGACGGGCGTCTTATACACAATATGCCCGGTTTGTCTGAAGACGGGCGGATTCTTCTGAATCCGCTCGGATTCGACCCCTTTGTACCCGGATTCAGTTCCATCCATGTACAATGCATATCCCTTGTCATTTTTCCATTCTTCAAAATATCTCGTGTTCTTCATTGTGGGGGCACTACTAAGGCATGAATAGTCTAGGCAAATGTTATCCCCACACTAAGCTAAAGCACTACACATCAATTGAAATCATTAGTCCCTCCCTCACATCTCTCAAACATGACAATTATCTTGATCAAAGTATAAAAATCCAAAGATGACAAAAAAAAAAATGCAATACAAGAATTGAAATGCGAGTTAGGGAGTTAGAAATATTTACAAATGGTGGTTTAGGGAGGACTCCACCAAACTCTCATTCTTGATGAGATGTCAAGGGGGCATGTCCAAGGTGTTGTTGATGTTGCTCAACACCTTGAAGAAATAATCAAAAGCTTGTTCATTATCGTTATAAAGTTCTTCAATAGACCTTGGCCCTTGTTGTCGGTCTTGATCGATGGCATTACCAATGTAAGGATTAAAAATCCCTTCAAATTCGTCGTCCCAAAGACCACAAACTTCATTAAGTTGATCATTGAAAATCTCTTGATTTGATGGAGACACTCTCCCAATTTCTTTTCTTGGCCAATGAGGCCATCCTCTTCTTCTTTGCTTGATGTTGATGAGCTTTGCAAGCTCTCCTTGTCACAATTCACTTGCTCTTTGAATGGAGCATCTTCAATTTTCTTCTTCCATTGGAGTTCCGACTTCTTCCTATCATCCTTCCGGCTATAATGATCAATCATGAAACACGGTTCATGCAAACGAGGAGCTCTCATAGTCTTGTCAAGGTTAAAAGTTATACTTTCATCTCCCACTTCTAGAGTGAGCTCTCCATGTTTCACATCAATCATCGCACCCGCGGTGTATAAGAAAGGTCTTCCTAGAATGATTGGAATGTTGGAATCTTCCTCCATATCAACAATGACAAAGTCCACCGGGATGAAAAACTTCTCAATTCATACGGGAACATATTCCCATATCCCTAATGGTGTCTTCGTCGATCTATCGGCCATTTGGAGTGTTATATTGGTGCATTTAAGCTCTCCCATCCCCAACTTTTTACTCACCGAGTACGGCATAACACTCACACTAGCCCCTAGATCACATAAGGCTTTGTTGATCGTGGTGTCGCCAATGGTACACGGTATTGAGAAGCGTCCCGGATCCTTTAGTTTTGGAGGTGAACTCCCTTGAAGTATTGCACTACTCACCTTAGTGAAGGCGATAGTCTCAAGTTTCCGGATCGACTTCTTCTTTGTGAGGATGTCTTTCATGTATTTCGCATAGGCCGACACGTGATTGATTAATTCCATGAAAGGAATCGAGACTTCCAAATTCTTCACAATTTCCATAAACTTTCCAAGTTGGTCATCAAATTTGGGCTTGGCTTGACGACTTGGAAAAGGAAGTCTAATCACAATGGGCTCCTTCTCCTTGACCTTGTCTTCATTTTTCTTTGAAATTTCTTCTTTTGATGTTTCTCCATCCTTGGAGTTTTGCACAATTTCTTCCTTATCACTAGCTTCCACAACTTCATCCTCAACTTGCTTCTTCGGTGCTTCATACCTTGTACCACTTCTCAAGTGAATGGCACTAACTGTTTCATGTCTTGGGGGATTACTTTGAGGTGGTAATTTCCCCTTTTGTCTTTGTGAGCTTGAAGATGCTAGTTGAGTCAATTGGGTTTCCAACATTTTGGTGTGAGCTAGGATGTTGTTGATGGTGGTTTCCTTTGCTTGACTATCTTTTTGCATTTGAGTGAAAAATTCTTGTTGATTCTTTTGCATTTGGAGGACCGCTTTTTGAACATCAAAACCTTGGTCATTTTGGTGATTGTATGGATTTTGATTTTGGTAACCTTGGTTTTGGTTGTAAAAGGGTCTTTGATTTTGGTTTCTCATGGGAGGTGGGGTGTATGTTGTTTGAGGGTTTTGAACATTTTGGCTTTTGTATGAGAGATTTGGATGGAATTTGGTGTTTTCATTGTAATAGTTGGAATAAGGGGTACCACTCTTGTATGCTTGGAAAGCATTCACTTGTTCATTTGTTCCCCTACATTCACTTTGGTCATGACCCAAAGTTCCACAATTCTCACATATCCCACTTGGGATTGATGAAGATGCCGTCATGGCATTAACATGATGCTTTGGTGATTTTGAGGCTTCTTCAAGTCTAGCCATAGCTTTTTCAAACTTCAAATTGATTGTGTCAATGAGAGCACTAAGTTGAGCACCCAATTGAGTAACGGAGTCCACTTCATGCTTTCCTCCTCTAGTAGCCTTGCTAGGTCTACTATATTGTGAGTTATGGACCGCCATTTCCTCAATTTTGTTCCATGTTTGATTGTCATCAACTTCGGTGAACATTCCATTTGATCCCATGTTGAGAATGTTCCTTGAATCTTCATATAAACCGTTCCAAAATTGTTGTACCAAGAACCATTCGCTAAGTCCATGGTGAGGACATGAGCGACAAATTCCTTTGAACCGCTCCCAAGCTTCATACAAAGATTCTTCATCCCTTTGCTTAAAACCCGTAATTTGAGCTCTTAGCATGTTAGTCTTTTCCGGTGGGTAGAATTTTTTGTAGAAAGCTAGAGCCAACTTCTTCCAAGAATCAATTCCGAGAGTGGCCTTATCAAGGCCCTTCAACCATTGTTTCGCGGTGCCAATTAGAGAAAAAGGAAATAAGACCCATCGAATTTGGTCTTGAGTTACACCGGTTTGAGAAATCGCATCACAATAGTCACAAAAGGTTTCCATATGAGAATGAGGGTCTTCACTAGGCATCCCCCCAAATTGACTCCTTTCGACTAATTGGATAAAGGCGGATTTGGCAATAAAATTTCCGGTTAGATGTTGTGGTGTGGGAGTACCATTGGGTAGGTTCTCCTCGGTGGGTACGGAATGTGATGAAAACTTAGGCATTGTAGGTTGATTTTGTGTGGTATTTTGTAATGGGTTCTCCTCACCTTCTCTTGCAAAAGGATTGATGAACTCAATAGTTGGTTGAATATCTACAACCTCACCAATACCTCTCAAATTCTTCCTAGCAAGTCTTCTATTGGTTGTCAAAGTTCTTTCAATTTCACGATCAAAAGGTAACAAATCACCTTGTGACCTTCTAGACATGCAAAATATCAAACAACTTGAAAACAATTAGAACAAACCTTGAGGAGTTTTACTTCCCCAAGGTAAAGAAAGACACAACTAATAACAATATAAGAAAATCTAAATCAAGCTAACACCGTCCCCGGCAACGGCGCCATTTTTGGTCGGTCCGTTTCGTGTTCACAATTGAATAGATGTTGTCGTTGGGTCACGTCCGAATCAAAACACAATTTATAACTTCATAAACAACTCTACAATTAGTAAAGAGGCAAGTAAAGGTCGGATCCCAAGGGACGGGAATTGAGATGAAATTTCTATTGAAACTAGTGGTGTCTTAGGGGTGTCACAATTTGGGTTGATGTAGAAGGTCACTAAACTAAAATAGCAATGGAAATAAACAAACAAGATGAATTAAAAGGGTTGTAAACAATTGATAAAAAGCACTAGGGTGTCATGGGGTCATAGGGGAATCATGGGAATTGATCATACAAACATGTTCTCAAATTATAAGCAAGCAATTATTGTTGTGATGGATTGAGTTGGGTTATATCTTACAATCCTAGGAAAGTTTGGGTCCCGGAGCCGAATCGATTAGATTGTACAACACCTACAAGTCGACTTAATCTTCCCTACTCAACAACATGCATGGTCTAATGAGACTCGAGTTGGTTTATGTCTTACAAGTCTCATTGAAAAGATAGGTGATGGGTAAAAAATGTAAGGATTCATAGGCTCGCATTTCATCAAACATAACATGTGCATGAGTTGAGATCAAAACAAGCAAGCAAATAAATCATGAAAGCATATTAATTTAAGCATGAATCATTCCCCATGTTGGTTTCCCCTAATTACCCATTAACCCTAGCTAGGTGACTACTCACTCATTATCATGTTGATCATGCTAGCAAGGTTGTCAATCATACCAACAAAATGAAACATGATGAACAAATGAAAGTAATTAACAATAATTAAAAAGGGATTAAGAGAATTATACCTACTAATGATTCCAATAATAAAGCAAGAATAAAAGAAGTACTTGATGCTTGATTGAGAGGTTGTCAATCTCCCAATAATAACCCAAATAATCTTCAATTACCCAAAATAAAGGATGAACAAAAGAGAGATTAAGGAAATAAAACTTGTATTAAAACTTGATTAATTGTTGATTACAAAACTAAAGAGAGATTTGATTGATATTAACTACTCTAAGAATTGATAAGAAGAACATGCTCTTCTAATTAGACTAATGGGGTATTTATAGTGGAAATTAGGGGGATGCATTAGGGTTAACTAAGGGCTAAACTAGTAATTACACTTTTTAGATTGAGCAGGGAGGAGCCGGTATTTTTCGAAGGAAAGGCTTCTTTCTTTCTAGCTTGGAGAAGACGAAATTTTTTGTCTGATCTTTGGAATCCGTGCGTTTTGGAGTCGGGACGGGCGGATTCTGGCAGGGGAAGACGGGCGTCTTCAGTGGAATCCGGGCGGATTCTGTGGCTGCTGTCCGGGCGTCTTTGAAGGAAGACGCGCGGATTGTGCTTGTGGAGGACGGGCGGATTCAGTACAATCCGCTCGGATTGTACCTCAGCCATATTTCTTCTTCTTTTCTTCCCTTTTCTTCATAAAATCCTTGGGGATTTCCTTGGGGATGCAAGGATCCTTTCTCGCCATTTGTCCAACTACTATAATATGTACAAAGGCCTTCTAATCTTGTCTCTCCTTGATGCTTGGTCATTGGATTTGATCAATTTAGTCTCTTTTTGCCATGAAAATGCAAGATTCTTACTCCTTTCCTACCAAGGGATCAAAATCTCAAAGAATATGCAAAACAAAGAACTAAAGACAATAAATGACCCAAATATACACTAAAAAGCATGGGAACAAGGCTAATTCGGGGGCTAAATATGCGCTAATTATGGTCACATCAGTAATGTCTTTGAGATTTACGGAGTATCATTTATGTGTAAGATAAATTATTAAGGATCATTGTATAGGGTACATACCTTTAGCGGAAGCAACAGTCAGATCGTCTGGAGCGTATAATAATAATAAGTAATAAGCTGATTAGTATACTAGGATCTTGTCCTCCCTCTTCTAGGTTTCTTTATGATGACAATCAATGGGGCATGTCAACCCAATAACCTATTTATATAGGTTAGAGGTATTCTAGACAGGAAGAGAGACCTAACCATAATAGAACTGTATTTGGGCCCCCCATCAGGCTGCCCACTGTATAATAAACAGGCCCTACACTTATCAGTACCATCACACTATGTACTTAACCATACTGACTGAGACAGACCTAAACCCAATGGATCATATAACTTTAGTGGGCTTTACCGGTCACAGTCAACCCGTTTTCATAAATAAGAAAACCGACTAATGGAAGTCCAAATCCAACATTCTCCCACTTGGGCGACATTGTTGGTTTTTATTAAAATGTTTTGTTTCAAGAAAATATTTCGAAAACTTTTATTTTGTAAAACGACTCTCGGGTTGAACAACATGGCCATAAAAAACATCTCAGTCTACAGAACTAGGTCCAATAAGCAATTTAATGTGAACTATAGCGGACATAGTACAATTAAAGTCATACAAGACCTTCCATGATCACAACACTAAAAGCTTACCGACATGAGTCCCAAGTGTGACAAAGTGTAGTGTGGTTTTAGCATAATAGATCCAAACTTTAAGATGAGCATGCTTAACCACATTCGGTCACAGTCTCAACTGAGACCCACTTCTAAAGAAGTATTCCCCTTAATTACCTTAAAAGGTAAATACCACTTAAGGTATGTTTATAATCATTAGAGATTAAACCACCCATTAAAGGGTAAATACACCAAAACATGCAATGGCTAAACATCCAACATCCATTAAAGGATAACTCCACCCACTAATGGGCAAATAAACCACAACTGGCAATGGCTCAACAGCCAATATCCATTTCAGGATAAATCCACCCACTAAAGGGGAAAAGCGTTAATGCACATCATCTCTTAACGAGACGGGAACTGAACTATAACAATAATCATACATGCATTAAGCTTATATTTAACATGCATACACTTAGTGAGAATTAGAACATCAATTTTATTACCGGAATCATACAATACCTTAAGTACCAAAATATCTTAACTACAACTCCCACTAATTCAGTGCATCAAAAGAAATCACAAGATTCATATTTTCAACATGCTTTTAATAACTCAATAGATCTGAGTCCTTTAGTCAACGAGTCTGCAATCATATCTTTGACCCAATTTTCGACTTTATGAATCTTCAAATAAAACCACTTAGATTTGCCAGATTTTACATTCTTCTTAGTGCATAAGACTAAATCCCTATCATCACAACTAATAGTGATAGCTTGTGCGATATGAAGAATGACCGTAAAGCTATAAATGTAATCTCTCAATTTCTTGACATGATGAGTGGATGTATAACAGGCTGTAATCTTTGCCTCCGTAACATATGTGCACAATTAGATAGTACATTATGTTTGACACTGTTCAAGATATAGCACCAACAGCTAACATAAAAACAAATCCTGTACCGGATTTCATATCATCAAACATAGCCTTCAGGGTCTAATACACACTTCAGTATACATCAAATTACAAACAAAAATGTCATAAGGAATCTCCTACATAGTGTTCTCATCAAGTCTACTTTAAGGACGACATTCATTCTTACTTAGATTGTCACTTTTAGATATGAGAGTTACACCAGGTTATACAACATTATTTCTCCCTTAAGATAATCCTAGCTAACATTCTGTTAGACATGTTACACACAATCTTAATACCAAGCACAAAACATTCTTCCCCCAAATCGTTCATGTCGAAGACAATGAAAAGATTTGCTTTTGTGTCATGCAACAAACCAAGATCATTACTACCAAGTAAAATATCATCAACATAAAGAACAAGGAATATCAATTCAATATCCTCCCACTGATCTTGTAATATATGCAAATATCGTTAACATTTCAACAAGTCCATTAGACTTCACAAGCTTATAAAAAATTCATATACCACTGGCAAGAAACTTGTTTCAATTCATAAATTGATTTCTTCAATTTACATACCATATGTTCTTTAACTTTCTCAACAAAATCATTCAAAAGAACAATGAGAATATCCATTTTAGTATAACATTAAATCATGAATACTGAAAGACCTAAGAATCCTTGGAAGTAATAGGTAAAATTGTTTCATTTAAATTCACACCTTCTCTTTTAGTATAACCCTTTGTCACAAATCTCTCCTTAGGTTTCTTAACAACACCTTCAAAATCCAACTTTATTTTAGAGATTCACTTTACACCCGACTGGATTAAAAAAAAAAACAAAACCCACTGGAGTAACAATTAACTCCTAAACTTTATTATGTATCTTATCGATTGCGTCTCATCATACATATATAACCTCTTTATGATTTATCTGATTGCACAAAATAAATACCTTGTTTATAGGTTATAATCTTAACTATTTCACTCAAGTCATAATCAAATTCCCCGATATAGACAACAAAATCACCATAGTTAAATGATTAAAGCCTGTTTGAAAACTCTTTAAAAAGATACAACAACATGTGACAAATTATTCATATTGTGAAATAGCATTATCGATCATCATACTTCCCCCATTAGAAAAAAAAAGAATAAATATTTTTCTAATGCATAAATAAAAGACTAACAAACTATCATGATGAGACAAACGGGCTTTCTGTTAAAACAACAAGTCTCTAAGCCATTCTCTAGAAATTTAACTGTTATATACTCTACAAATCTTAAACTTTAAAATTTACAGGATAAGTATGTGGGAAATATCGGTATATTTCATCAAGAAAATTTCGGATTATAACGAAATTATGAAATATGAAATTGCTAGTCATCAACGAATTGTATAAACAAAGGAATAGAGATTAGAATTAACCTTTGGTCCTAGCAATTTGGCCTAAGAACAAATATCGCGATCGATATTCTCCTAATCGTTGCACCCAAGATGCTCCGAGAAAATGCCTCTTTCTTGCTAGAAAGAAAACCCTAATTTCTAATAATTTTAGAGTAGTTTTTAGGGTTTTGATGAGAGTGTATTAGGTCAAAAAACAAGTGAGGAAAAATAACACTCCCTCTCCCTATTATAATCGTGTATAAGGAGGGAAAAGGGGAAGATATTTTTTTTCTTCTTTTTCTCTTCCTTAAACCGAGTAACCAACCAAAAATAAGGAGAAAAATCTTCTTATTTTTAGGTTGTTATCAAATTGTATAAAATGTGTATAATTATCATTTGTCATTTATGTCGTCACGTACTGATAAGTCCACACACAACGGTTTGTAGTCGATTTATTAATACCGGTCTGTCAACATTTATTATGACAATTTCGTATAATATATACATTAACTATAAATATCGCATATTTATAATTTGCTAATTAAATATAACCGTTTACGTTTAATTACGAATTAACATCTTAATTCGTTTAAGCTAACATTATATACATTAATTAAATATAACAGTTTATATTCAATTTTACGAATTAATAATTAATTCGTCTCAGCTAATATTATTTAATTGTATTAAATAATCGTCTCATCATCACATTGACTAACTTTTTAGCCAAATACATGGACTAACCTTTTAGTCATATAAAGCATCAATGCGATTATATTTTCATACT
Source organism: Silene latifolia (assembly GCF_048544455.1). Lineage (NCBI taxonomy): Eukaryota > Viridiplantae > Streptophyta > Magnoliopsida > Caryophyllales > Caryophyllaceae > Silene > Silene latifolia. The sequence continues at coordinate 59,103,037 of NC_133536.1, forward strand.
ATCACATCTCTCAAACACATCCTTTAGGTGTGACTTTTAGGGACCAGTTGATCACCGCCATCAGTATGATAATAACGTCAAACTTCTAGCAAGCCAACCGTTATTAGTAAACGTTAATCAACTGATAAAATACTAAGTATACCCTGTGAACCTATAAGAGATTTATATACGTTATCACACTAACTGTGGAGGACACTAGCTCCAACAATCTCCCACTTGACCTCACAAGTGTATGTGCGATAACCGATTCTCATATCCTTCATTTCTCCCACTCAATGTAAAACAATTTGCAAAATCCGTATTCACAAAGGTCGTATTTTACAAGTGATTAATATCAAGAGTGGTTTTCCCGACTAGAGAGTAACTTAACTGATAAACGAATCATCATTCGAGCATGGCCATGCATTTCAGTTACAACTCCTCGAGTGACCCTGAGAAATGACTAAACCTGATAAAGGTTGGATATTTTCTTCAACTCGAATCCTGCAGATATAAGTACGGTATGAAATGACCCAGAAAAAATCTGCTTAGCCTCCTGTTACGGTTGACCATGAGAAAGAAACCAAAGTCACCCAAAAACTGCCTTAATCTCAAGAGACAGTCGATAGTCAAAAGAATCGACTCTAGGAACACAATAGACGTCCAATCCTCGACCTGGCACCGAATGTTTTAAACATTTAGGACTCCATTACGTTGTCACAATTGTCCAACGAGGTATCGTTATAACTCGCATCTGTGATCGATCAGCCAACCGTTTGACTTATGGCTCGTTGAACCCACCATCAATCAACTTCACAATATAATAGCCAGAGTTATCAGCTCATGTAGGCGATTACGGACCAAAACATATATAATGTAATTCAGTTCACTTTGTGGCGTTCAATGTTGTCTTACAATCTACATGAAAAACAAAATATGAAATAATACGATGAAGTTATAAATAGCATATGAAAAGGAAAATGTATCGAATCCATAATCAACTACTACAACTCAGGAACACGTTTAATTCCCATGGAAATAACGTGCCCTTCATGCTTATCATATTTCAATGGTTTAGTGAGAGGATCCGCGATGTTATCATCCGAAGCTATCTTGTCAATCACTATCTCCTCTTGCTCCACGTAATCACGGATCAGGTGAGCCTTCCGATGTACATGTCTAGACTTGTTGCTAGACTTAGGCTCCTTGGCCTGGAAGATGGCACCTCTATTGTCACAACAGATGGTGATTGGGTCATTCGAACTAGGAACTATGGTTAATCCTTGTAAGAATTGACGCATCCATATAGCTTCCTTTGCTGCTTCTGAAGCGGCATAGTACTCGGATTCAGTAGTAGAATCTACTACAACTTCCTGTTTGGAACTTTTCCGGTGACCGCAAAGACACCATTAAGAGTAAAAACGAATCCAGACTGAGATTTCGAATCATCTCGATCCGTTTGGAAGCTAGCATCTGCGTAACCGATTGCACATAGCTTAGTATCTCCTCCATAAGTCAAAGCCCAATCCTTAGTCCTCCGTAGGTACTTAAGGATATTTTTAACAACAATCCAGTGTGTTTCACCTGGATTGTTTTGGTACCGACTCGTCATACTCAATGTATATGCCACGTCTGGACGTGTGCATATCATGGCATACATGATTGATCCTATGGCTGATGCATAAGGAACTCGACTCATGCATTCAACCCCTTCCGGTGTCGTGGGTGACTGAGACTTGTTCAAATGCATCCCAGAAGTCATTGGAAGGTTCCCCTTCTTGGAGTTGGTCATGCTGAACCTTTCAAGAATCTTATCTAAATAAGACTCCTGACTCAGTGATAACATTCGTCGTGATCTATCTCGATAGATACGGATTCCCAATATGCGTTGTGCCTCACCCAGATCTTTCATCTGGAAATGGTTCTTCAACCATCCTTTTACCGAAGATAAGAGAGGAATGTCATTCCCAATCAAGAGTATGTCATCGACATACAATATCAAGAAAACGATCTTGCTCCCACTCGACTTGATATATAAGCATGGTTCCTCGACCGATCGAGTGAAGCCATACTCTTTTATCACCTGGTCGAAATTGTAATACTACGGTTTTATAAGTCTCTGGGTACTCTATCGAGTAGGCCTTACTCTGTCGAGTAAGGGTGTGTTGTATTTTAAAAATAGTTTCTGACCTGTTGGGTACTCGATCGAGTAACCTTGATACTCGATCGAGTAAGGGGGCACTCTATCGAGTACCTCAGCTACTCGATCGAGTAGCCGGTTTACGGGGGATGTTTTGTCGGGTTTTGTTAAATGATGCGAGATAAGTATAAAAGGTTATCCGTCACTTTTCTTAGTTTCTTTTATCTATTCTAAAACCTAAGTGAGGAGAAAAGGAGTTACGTAGTTTGTCTGTCATCGCATCATTAGCAAATTCCGGAGCTAGAGGTGTCGGATTTCATCGTTCTTTACACCGTTGTGATCCTTGTGTCGAGGGTAAGCTTTACATATAATTTTTATACTGTTTCGTTAGAATTGGTTAAACCCTAATTTTGGGATTGGGGGTTTTCTATGTTTTTGTTGATGTGGTAGTGATGATATGATTATGTGTATAGGAGAAGGGTTCGTAGAGGAAAGGTTTTGAGACATTTTGCTAGATCGTCGATGTTTGTGTTGCATTCCGGGTAGGGTTTCCTACTCGTATTAGTCCCATGATGCATGGTTGGTGTTATGTGATTGTTGAATATTATCGTATTCGTATTGTGACGGTTGTTGGTTTTGATTGCTGTTTAATGGTTGTGATTGGCTGTCTCTGGTTCTTGAGATGCGTTCTCGGCTGAGTGGAGTCACTTGCGGGAGTGGCTTCACGCCCTAGTTTTGCCCTCCGTGGAACCCGCCACGGGAGGGGATGTGCACATTAATGAACAGGGAAATTGCTCAATATGAGGAGCGGGGATTTGGTGGGTTGGTGCGGTCCCCCTGGCGGTGGTGGGTCCAAAGGTGGACGATCGGTGATTGAGAATAATGGGACTGGTGTGATTATGTGTGTGACGGTGTGGAATGTCTTTTATCGTATTGTTGATATATATATATATATATATATATATATATATATATATATATATATATATATATATATATAAATTGTGTGATTAGTACTTGCCCCGTGTTGTTGTTTGTAAAACCTGCGGTGATCCATTCGGGGATGGTGAGCAGTCATTGAGCAAGTTTGAGTTGAGTTACATAGGAATGTTGGGAGGTGCCACTGTCTGATGATAGAAGTCTTCCGCTGTAGCTTAGTTGTTTAATAAACTTTGCTTTTAGTTGATTAGACAGTTGGTTTGAGAACTTGTACCCGTATTTTGGGAATTGGTTTTGGATTGTAAACCTTTCACTAAAGTTATACTATTTAAACGTTGTTTCGTTATTGTCTTATGATTATCATGCCTCGGGTAACCGAGATGGTAGTATCCTTATACCTGAGTGGTCCTGGTAAGGCACTTGGAGTATGGGGGTGTTACAAATGGTATCAGAGCGACGATCCTGAAACCTGTAACCAATGAATCTAATGAATATAGAGAGTCAATTAAAATGAACCCGGGGTAAAGGTTGTAGGAGCTAATGCAAAGGCTTGGGAGACGTCCTAAAGTCGCGAACTTGCCCTACAATTTTGAACCGGTCACATGGGGGGTGTATGTCGAGGTCGTATATGATGCTTGTTAGTTCGTATGTGGATGTGATGATGTATGTTGTAATTGTTGGATGTTGGAGTAAAAGGTTGAGATTGTGAATGCAAGGTTGGTGAAGTATATAGAACTGTTGTTGATTGAAAGCATGTTGCATGATAGTTGGTTTACAATGCTGGTTGGAATTGTTAGAAAAGTGTATGAGAATGATGAGTAATGTGGTGGAAAAAGGGAGTAGTTCATAGGTGATATGATTATACATAATCTTGTTTGTGTAATTTTAGATAATGATTTCATATACATGCCTACTATTGTTCATATGTACATGTTGTATGAAGAATGTGGTTGAAATGGATGAATTGATTGGAAAAGATGGAGTGGCAATAGCATGAGAATACGAATTTTGTGATTATGAATATGTTTAGGTGACGAAGTGTATTTGTAATATTGATGTATTAGTAACATGGAATAGGATTTGTAATGTATGAGTATGATTTGTCTTACGAAAGGCTATAGAATAAAAGCATGTGGGTAGTGCATGATGAATGTTGTCGCTTTGCTTTCGAAAATAGTAATATGTGATTGGGGCTACTGGTTTCATGAGTATTGGGTTGTTTTTGTTTACCTTGTTGTCGTTTAAGTTGTTTGGAAGTAAAATCAAGTAGTTATGTTTTTTTCGATTATAAAGAGGTTGTCTTTAAACTGTTATAACTTGAGATGCATACATGATTTTAATGTGATTCTAATGGGAGGTGATAGCTTGTTCTTTTACGATTCTAACGATAGGTCACACGCCCAAACGTCCAAGAAATGAGTGAGTTATGACTGTTTTACGAAAACTGGACAGTGCTGAGAAATGCGTAGGTACTCGATCGAGTATCCTTGGTACTCGATCGAGTTGGGGGGAACTCGATCGAGTACGTCAGTAACTCGATCGAGTGGCCCTGGTAATTTGTTTTACGTGCTTCTGATCTTCACCTACTCGATCGAGTAAGTCACTTACTCGATCGAGTGGCCTGTACTCGATCTAGTGACCCCTGTTTTGGGTCATATGCTTATCTTTTGACATTCGTTGCATATTATGTTTAATTCAAAGCTGTTATATTACTTCTTTATGCATTGTTTTACGTATGTGTTGGTCCTGAAGCATAAGTTACCCAATCTTATGATGTAAAGAGTGGTACCTATGATAAGTATGAGTTCGGTGGGGAGGACATGAGTTATATGCGATTGTGATAGGTAGAGGAAAAAGAAAAGGAAGATTGGTAAGGCTTAATTGAGGCATAGAGCATGTTGTGTGAGACGAGATGAGTGACATGATTGTGTGTTGAGTAATGAAAATGTAAGTGAATGTGGGCAATGGATGATGTGAGTTTAAGGAACGTGAGAATGAAAAGATTGAAAGAAAGGATGTGGATAGTAGCAACCTGAGATGTATAACGAATTATGGAGGGATATGGTTAGGAATGGTGTTGATTAAGAATATATGTAATGAAAGGTCGTTTTAGAGGAATTGAGAAGAGTGGTATATAGTGAACTTAATGGAGACATGTCGCGACGTGGATTTGCAGATAGTGACTGAGTTTGGGAATTTGTGTTATCGAGAGAAGAAACTAATGTGTGATTTCCTTGGGCAATTAACGGTATAAAAAAAAGGAGATGTAATTGTTTGAACTTTAAACGTTGATTCTATGGGCAAATTAGTGGCAAGTGTGAGTGAATGGAGTGATGAGAAGGGACCCATGGTAAGAAAGAGTGAGGTGATATCGATATGAAATAGTGAGATGTGAGTTTTGGAGCAATGAAAAAGGTAATGAGAGCACTAAAGAGTTAGGTAGAAGTGATAAGGAGTTGAATGGTTAATTGCGTTTGCCGATGGTAAAAAGAAAAGAAAGAAGGGAGTGAAACTAGGAAAATGTTCACCGGAGTTATATAATATAGAAGTAAGGAATCGTCGAGATTTATGATACTATCATGAGGATGTTAGTTAATGGTTATATAGGAGTTCCAGAACAGCGTGATTAGTCATGAGTTTCGAGGAATTAAGGGAGTAAGAAGTTGGTAGAGTATCTACATGATATGAGATGGAGAATTAGATGACGATACAATTAAGGATGAAATTGGAAATAGTGTTGGGGTGAATTTGGTTGATGGGTTTGATGTTCGTGATTTGGGGATGTTAACCAAAGATAGGAAAGAAACCGTGATGTTTGGAGATGAGTGTAAGAGGTTTGTTGTGGTACAGTCAATAATGGTTAAACATGATGATAGATAAGAAGGGTAGCAACTCTAAAGATGTTGATTTTATAGAGACTTGATTGATGAGTACGGTTGTGAGGAAGTATGAGGTGTGGTCTTATGAGGCGGTTGTTAGTAGTTGAGTATTAATGATGTGGCTACATTTGGCAGAGGGTGATGGATATGCGAATGGGAGAATATGTTATGAGGTGTATACGAGTTAAGCTCGGGTGAGAGGTAACTTTTATCAGGTGGTAACTTACGTGATTAGGATTGACTAGTTGGATGTGATTATGGGTCTAAGATGTATATAAATGTTGGTGTGAGGTTGTGACCTCACGAGAAGCGGTATAGTGTGATAGTTATAATGTTGTTATCTGAATGTTCTGTAATATATGTTGGACACGGTAATTTAATTGAATGATATTCAAAAAGGTAATAATTTTATTGATCTGGCATGACTGGTTATACTTGTATGTATTCATGATATATGTTATTCCATGATGTGGTAAGGGGATGATATTCATGAGGTTATTATCTGTTTAATTCATATAATATGTTGCTTTGTGATTTAGTAAAGTGGATTTGAGTAAGTTTTTCGTGTTCGAGAAGTTATGTTGAGTCAGTACTTATGGGATTGTGTAAATTGTGATGACTATCGATGTGGTTGTGGTGCCTCGGGTGGTGATCCGGGCACGATATTTAGTGTTGTGAAGCGGGTATTTTCGCACTGCGGTGTGGCTGTTGGTGGCGGTGTTGTGATGCCGTCACCGGTTGTGGTGGAGTAGGCGGGATGATTATGATTCGAGTTTCGAAAGTACATACCAGTCATACATAGATTGTTGTTTTGTTTGATGTTGCTTCCTGTGAGTTTCAGTTTGTACAGATAGACAGTTGTTTTGTTATCGATGTTTTTTACCAGTTAAGTTTTGGAATGAGGGTAGAGTATGATATGAAAGAGAGTTGTATATGTTTTCGTTGTTGTCATGTTATAGTGACATTCTGTTGATGGGACACAGTTGTCAGAAGTTGTTACGGTACTTTTGACCTTGTTTTAAGATGAGGCGTTAGACATAGTCATGGTAAGTGATTAGTGGAACATGTGTTATACTAATCTGGACGCTGCACGTGGTTCATAATCAGTTTTTGGGACAGTGAGTGTAGGGTGTTGGGTATTAGTGTCATGTTAAGTTGTGTATGAGTTTTGCGGTAATGAAAGAAAAGAACTTGAGGATCTAGTGAAAGGAAACGTAACGAGTGTGGATCGTGAGTTATGCTTTTAGGAGATAGGTGCTTTACATAGAGAGGTATGTTGTTTTGCAGTAATAATGGAGAATTAGTATGGTGTTTTTGCTACGAGTTTTATGGTATAGGTTAGGTGGTGTGCCGAATGAGTGAGGTATGAGAAATGTTTAAGTAAGAGAGCCTTGTATATATGCATGGCGAGTGTTTAGATTATAGGTGGTTATCTTTGACATGCGGTGGTGATGAGGATAATGAGATGATATAGCTAAGGGTTTAGTATTAGTGAGCTACGAGGACATAACATTTGTCTTAAGAGGAGTAGGATGCGATAAAAGAGAGTTTCATGGTGGTGCATGTTGTAATATAATTGGAAGTAGAGTGTTAGTGTAGCGTAAAGGAGGGATTTGTTTTGTGGATGATACTTATAAAAGGCCATGGCCGTGCTTGTAGTAGTGTGATGCTTCAGAGTGTGAGAATATTTTATATAGTGTTGACAGTTGGAGGATGATGTTATGAGTCTGAGTAAACTTCGAGGACGAAGTTCCTTTTAAGGGTGGTAGAATGTAACATTCCATTTGATGTTATCGGTATTTTGATATTGGATTGGCTCTGGATGATATATTACGGAGCTAGTTGGTAGTATATGGAGTTAGTGTTGAGAGAGATATAATGGAGTTGATACGATATCGTGAGCCATGTTGTGGAGGTAGGAATAGTTAGTGGAGTTGGTGTTACGAGTTCATGTTTGGGTTGGAGTTTTGTTTTGAGTTCTTAGTCACGTTGTTGTGTCTTGATCGAGTTAGTATGTTTGTTTTTGAGTATGGGTTGAACTTCGGGGACGAAGTTCTTTTTAAGGAGGGAAGACTGTAATACTACGGTTTTATGAGTCTCTGGGTACTCTATCGAGTAGGCCTTACTCTGTCGAGTAAGGGTGTGTTGCGTTTTAAAAATAGTTTCGACTGTTGGGTACTCGATCGAGTAACCTTGATACTCGATCGAGTAAGGGGGCACTCGATCGAGTACCTCAGCTACTCGATCGAGTAGCCGGTTTACGGGGGATGTTTTGTCGGGTTTTGTTAAATGATGCGAGATAAGTATAAAAGGTTATCCGTCACTTTTCTTAGTTTCTTTTATCTATTCTAAAACCTAAGTGAGGAGAAAAGGAGTTACGTAGTTTGTCTGTCATCGCATCATTAGCAAATCCCGGAGCTAGAGGTGTCGGATTTCATCGTTCTTTACACCGTTGTGATCCTTGTGTCGAGGGTAAGCTTTACATATAATTTTTATACTGTTTCGTTAGAGTTGGTTAAACCCTAATTTTGGGATTGGGGGTTTTCTATGTTTTTGTTGATGTGGTAGTGATGATATGATTATGTGTATAGGAGAAGGGTTCGTAGAGGAAAGGTTTTGAGACAGCTGCTAGATCGTCTGATGTTTGTGTTGCATTCCAGGTAGGGTTTCCCTACTCAGTATTAGTCCCATGATGCATGGTTGGTGTTATGTGATTGTTGAATATTATCGTATTCGTATTGTGACGGTTGTTGGTTTTGATTGCTGTTTAATGGTTGTGATTGGTTGTCTCTGGTTCTCGAGATGCGTTCTCGGCTGAGTGGAGTCACTTGCGGGAGTGGCTTCACGCCCTAGTTTCGCCCTCGTGGAACCCGCCACGGGAAAGGATGTGCACATTAATGAACAAGGAAATCGCTCAATATGAGGAGCGGGGATTTGGTGGGTTCGGCTGCGGTCCCCCACTGGCAGGGCTGGTCCAGTGGACAGTCGGTGATTGAGAATAATGGGACTGGTGTGATTGTGTGTGTGACGGTGTGAGCTGTCAGTTTATCGTATTATTGATATATATATAAATTGTGTGATTAGTACTGACCCCGTGTTGTTGTTTGTAAAACCTGCGGTGATCCATTCGGGGATGGTGAGCAGTCATTGAGCAGGTTTGAGTTGAGTTACATGGGAATGCTGGGAGGTGTCACTGTCTGATGATAGAAGTCTTCCGTTGTAGCTTAGTTGTTTAATAAACTTTGCTTTTAGTTGATTAGACAGTTGGTTTGAGAACTTGTACCCGTATTTTGGGAATTGGTTTTGGATTGTAAACCTTTCACTAAAGTTATACTATTTAAATGTTGTTTCGTTATTATCTTATGATTATCATGCCTCGGGTAACCGAGATGGTAGTATCCTTATACCTGAGTGGTCCTGGTAAGGCACTTTGAGTATGGGGGTGTTACAGAAACGATGATTCCAACTCCGAGAAGCTTGCTTAAGTCCATAAATGGAACGTTTAAACTTGCACACTTTCTTAGGATTTTCAGGATCTATGAAACCTTCGGGTTGTACCATGTACAATTCCTCCTCCAAATAACCGTTTAAGAAGGCGGTTTTCACATCCATCTGCCAAATTTCATAGTCATGAAAAGCGGCAATCGCTAAGATTATCCGAATGGAACGCAGCATAACTACGGGTGCAAAAATTTCATCATAATGCAATCCGTGCACTTGAGTGAAACCTTTTGCTACTAGTTGTGCCTTATAGGTATCTGGTTTCCCGTCTACATAATGTTTTATTTTGTAAAGCCATTTGCACTGAAGAGGTCGTACCTTATTAGGTAAATCAACAAGATCCCATACGCCATTCTCATACATGGAGTCCATCTCGGATTGCATGGCTTCAAGCTATAGCTTAGAGTCGGAACAGGTCATGGCACCTTTATAGGTAGCGGGTTCATTACTCTCTAGGAGCAAAACGTCATTTTCCTCGACCATACCAATGTATCTGTCTGGAGGATTAGAGACTCTAACCGACCTCCTAGGTTCCTGAGGAATATTAACCGTATCATTAGTTGAAGGAACATCTTCCTCCATCTATTCCTCGGTTGTTGGTTCGTGAATCTCCGACGGCTCGAAGGTTCTATTACTTGACTTGTTCTCGAGAAATTCTTTCTCTAAGAACTTTGCACTAGCCGCAACAAAAACTCGATGTTCAGTAGGCGAATAGAAATAATGACCAAACATTCCTTTTGGATAACCAATAAAGTATGTCTTGACCGATCGTGGGCCGAGCTTATCCTCGTGTCTCCACTTGACATAAGCCTCGCAGCCCCAAACCCGAATAAAGGACAAGTTGGGGACCGTTCCCTTCCATATTTCATACGGAGTCTTGTCGACAGCTTTAGACGGACTTCGGTTAAGTATAAGAGCAGCTGACAAAAGAGCAAAACCCCATAATTAATCAGGTACTACCGTGTGACTCATCATGGATCGAACCATATCAAGTAGTGTTCGATTTCTCCGTTCGGACACACCATTTAATTGAGGTGTTCCAGGTGGAGTTAACTGTAAAACTATTCCACAGTCTTTAAGGTGTTGATCAAAATCATTTGAAAGATATTCGCCACCCCGATCTGAACGGAGTGCTTTAACCTTTCTTCCCAGTTGGTTCTCAACCTTATTCTGGTATTCCTTGAATTTTTCAAAAGACTCACTTTTATGCTTCATTAAGTAGACATATCCGTATCTACTTAAATCATCCGTGAAAGTGATAAAATATTTATAGCCGTCTCTTGCGGTGATTGACATAGGTCCACATACATCAGTATGTATGAGTCCTAATAGGTCATTAGCGCGCATTCCAACACCTTTGAAGGAAATTCGAGTCATTTTGCCGATAGGACATGATTCACACGTGCCAAAAGATGAGAAATCAAATGTGGGGATAGTCCCATTCTCAATGAGTTTCTTTACACGTTTTTCATTTATGTGTCCCATTCGACAATGTCATAGATAAGTTTGATTTTTGTCACCAACCTTTAATTTCTTACTATTCGCATGTAATATATCTGTGGTTTGATCTAAGATATAAATTCCATTCATGGAAACTGCTATGCCATAAACCATTTCATTAAAAGAGAAAATACAGCTATTGTCCTTTTTTGAAAATGAAAAACTGTCTTTATCAAGTACGGAAACAGAAATAATATTCTTAGATAAACTGGGTACATAGTAACAGTTATATAAATATAACTCAAAACCACTCGGGAGCTGGATTTACGTATGTTCCCATTGAAACTGCAGCAACTCTTGCTCCATTCCTCACTCGTAGGTCCACATCACCCTTTGCGAGAGGTGTGATGTTTTTTAGGCCCTGCAAATGATTACACAGATGAGAACCACAACCAGTATCAAGTACCCAAGTTCTGAAACTTGCATGGTTAATCTCAATCATATGAATATAAGATGACATACCAACAAGAGTGACGCGGCCTGCTTTTATGTCCTCACGGTACACGGGACAGTTCCTCCTCCAATGCCCAGTCTTGTGACAATGGTGGCACTCAACGTCACCGCCCTTGCTCTTTGCCTTGCCTTGTGAGCCACTATTCTCACCAGGCCCACTCGTACCATTTTCTGACTTCTTAAACTTTGGCTTTCCTACAGTTAGGTCGCCGTGAGCTTTGCCCTTACCCTTATTCTTGTTGGAAATCATGAGAACATCTTGCTTCATGCTCCCACTCAATTTCATATCCTTCTCGGTCTGTACGAGAAGTGAGTGTAGCTCATGAGGACTTTTCTTCATGTCATTCATGTAGTAATTTGCCCTGAAAAGGGCAAAACCATCATGAAGTGAATGAAGCATACGGTTAATGACTTTGCTCTCATTGATTTTGCAATCAAGTGCCTCCAGTTTCTCGACATTCTCAATCATGCCAAGAATGTGTGGGCTAACCGGTTGGCCCTTCTGGAGTTTCGCCTCAAAGAAGCGACAGGTATGCTCATAAGTAACGATTCTCGGTGCTTTTGAGAACTCATTAGTGAGCGTGGTGAAAATCTTGTTTGCACCTTGGGCAATGAAGCGTCTTTTCAAATTGGTTTCCATTGCAAAAATGAGTACGTTCTTTATCGCACCAGCTTCCATGACGAAGTCACTATAAGCAAGTGACTCGTTAGCTCTTGCATTGGGGCCTGGGTTTGGCGGTATTGGCTCAGTCAAGTACTTGAGCTCACCGTCAGCTATGGCAGCATTCCGTAGTTTTGCCTCCCAGTCCGCAAAGTTGGACCCGTCATTCTTCAGTCGTGTGGACTGATTCATGTGGTCCATGAAAGTTTTGAGCCAGGATTCGCGTGCAAGTATGGTACTTGGCATAGGGATATCATTATTTCCAGCCATTTGTTGTAAGCAGTATTATCAATATAAAACGAATTCTACACTGCGAAAAGAAGAAGAAAAATATAATAAGCATACTCATCGTTATGATTTAAGTCTAATGCAAAACTGTTATAATGCGAAGACTCAAGCATTTATACAATTGATCTCCCTCAAGAATTATATAAATGATCCCAAGACTCAATTTTCTGTAAATTGATAAGCCAACCTCTTGGCTAATTCTACTATTAGAATTCTTGGTTGATAAATTTCTGTAAATTCTATCTATAGTCCATCATAATCACGAGAAACTCTTCGGATTATAACGTTGAGGTAAAATAAGTCAACACAAACTACTTACCCAACGTAGAAGGGGTCATATGGAGAGTAAGGTCCTATATGCCTACCGACGAAGAAGGGATTCATAGTTGTTTGACCTATAAAGACTAGTCTCAATTTTAGTTTTAGAGGAAGATCCCATCAACTTTATTTTAATTCATTTTAAGTGAACTAATATCTAGCATGCGTGAATGAATAAACTAAGATGATGGCTTAAAATAGTGTGACGTCTGTATGTCTATGAAAACTAACATTCAATCTATATGAGTCAATTTTCATGCATATTAGTAGGTGGTTTGGTTTAGGCGGAATATGATGCACTAACTATTATGCGAAGAAAAGCAATAAGAATGGAAAAACGTAATACAAAAATAAAGTCCTAGTGTGGCCTATCTACCAAAATGAACATAAATACAACTTTGGAATCCTTCCTAAGACCCGAGAAGCTTGTCTTGATGTTCCATCTTGGTCCATGTAGTGGGAGTGAGCAATCCAATCTCCATCTTTAGTCTTCTCAAAATTACAATAAATAAATTACAAAATAAACCTGTTTACATTCTAATTTCAAAAACATAATACTAAAGAAAATCAAAGGAGATTCGAGATCTCAAAATTACATCAAGATTATGTTCCCATCATTACGAAAACATAATCAACTAAGGCCACACTAGGTAATACAAAATTACAATCGATTGCAAAAATACGTAAATAAACCATTCAACAATTCATACAACTAAATAAAATGCATCAACTATAAATTAACCATTCAAGACATAATTCCTTAATTATGTAGAGTAATTTATCCAAACCACCTATTTTAAAATAATCAAAATTATGTGACAATTCCTCAATTACTCACAATAATTCCAATTTTAATACACATTAACTTGTAATATGAATTAATCCAACATTATTTTAAACCACTCTAAAATGATTGGGTATCTAAAATTTTATGAACCTATTCACAACAAACAATCATACATTATAGATTTAATGTATAATAGTAATTGGCCAAAACAAAAAAAACGAATTTTTTTTATTTCTCTCGGCATTAGCCCTAAAAACGAAAAAAAAAAAAACAGTTTTTTTTTCCTGCTCTCGGCAATCTGCCCAAAAAACAGTTTTTTTTTTCTTCTTCGGAAAAAAAAAACTTTTATGAAGAACAAATTTGTTTAATGTTACTACTAGAACAAGATTGGCATAATCAATAATGTTTAATTTAAACATAGATCCAAACTAGATGATTCAATTTAACCTCTTAAAAAGAATATCCAAATTATGATTAAATCGATCATCACAATGGATTTGAACATTATTAAATTAACTTGTATGCCAAAACTATATAGCAAAGCAAATGAACATCATCATGTCAAAACAATTTCCATTTACATTTCAATTTAATTCTTATTAAATCAAAACATCTACAAATTTATCATATTATCATCTTAACATATTAAAACAACAATATCAATAAATCAAAATGGAACAAAGCATCAAAACAAAACAAAAATCTCGGCAAAAAAAAAATTTATGCGGCCGAAAAAATTTTTTCTTCAAATTTTTTTTTGTTTAAATCCATTTATGAAAATCATATAAAATAATTTCGTGGCCTATGCTCTGATACCACTTGTGGGAAATATCGATATATTTCATCAAGAAAATTTCGGATTATAACGAAATTATGAAATATGAAATTGCTAGTCATAAACGAATTGTATAAACAAATGAATAGAGATTAGAATTAACCTTTGGTCCTAGCAATTTGGCCTAAGAACAAATATCGAGATCGATATTCTCCTAATCGTTGCACCCAAGATGCTCCGAGAAAATGCCTCTTTCTTGCTAGAAAGAAAACCCTAATTTCTAATAATTTTAGAGTAGTTTTTAGGGGTTTGATGAGAGTGTATTAGGTCAAAAAACAAGTGAGGAAAAATAATACTCCCTCTCCCTATTATAACCGTGTATAAGGAGGGAAAAGGGGAAGATATTTTTTTCTTCTTTTTCTCTTCCTTAAACCGGGTAACCAACCAAAAATAAGGAGAAAAATCTTCTTATTTTTAGGTTGTTATCAAATTGTATAAAATGTGTATAATTATCATTTTTCATTTATGTCGTCACGTATTGATAAGTCCACACACAACGATTTGTAGTCGATTTATTAATACCGGTCTGTCAACATTTATTATGACAATTTCGTATAATATATATACATTAACTATAAATATCGCATATTTATAATTTGCTAATTAAATATAACCGTTTACGTTTAGTTAAGAATTAACATCTTAATTCGTTTAAGCTAACATTATATACATTAATTAAATATAACAGTTTATATTCAATTTTACGAATTAACAATTAATTCGTCTCAGCTAATATTATTTAATTGTATTAAATAATCGTCTCATCATCACATTGACTAACTTTTTAGTCAAATACATGGACTAACCTTTTAGTCATATAAAGCATCAATGTGATTATATTTTCATACTATCACATCTCTCAAACACATCCTTTAGGTGTGACTTTTAGGGACCAATTGATCACCGCCATCAGTATGATAATAACGTCAAACTTCTAGCAAGCCAATCGTTATTAGTAAACGTTAATCAACTGATAAAATACTAAGTATACCCTGTGAACCTATAAGAGATTTATATACGTTATCACACTAACTGTGGAGGACACTAGCTCCAACAAAGTAAAAAAGAATTTAGGAGTGGTTTTGGGATCAAAATTTTTCAGAAGGATTATAAATATAAATTCTCAACTTAACTGACAATCCACACCCTAAACTGTTCAAACTCGACTTTTTTCCATCCATAATTCAAAAGACCCTTAAAAAAAACAACTTAATGTTGTCAGATAGGTATTGGGTCCAAGATATATAAGGCAGATGTAAAAGCTTTACTTTAGCTATAAACTGTTAATTTGTATCTCGAATCAAACTCCTCACCTTATCTTTATAAGTACAATTACAACGCTCAGTCACACCGTTTTGTTCAAGAAAACTTGGCATCGTATATTGTCCAACAATAAGTATAAAACAAAAAAAACTCATATACAACCACGAATCACCATGTTTAATTTGACATAACAACTTTACAACTCGGTCTCATCTTTCAGTCTAATGGTCATACATAACAAGCTCTAAACCTTGACAATAAATACTTTAAACTTAACAAGAGCCTTAGAGTTACTACTTATATGGTAAACATAACCACATCTAGAATCACCATTAATGAATATCCTTTAAGAGTTCCTTAAAAGTAAGTCCAGATACGATTTCACATTTGACAAGTCTATGGATTTTCTCTTTAGAAACATGACTAAGAATCCTATGCCATAAAATAAAATAAAATAAAAATTCTTTGGTCAATCCTTTTTTTTTTTTAAGTTCCAACACTCTCAACATTCAAGAAAATATAATAAATCAAATACAATCCAATTAATACAAATCATCACAAAAGAAAACATTTCCAATCATATGAGAGTTATGAAATAATTTAACCTTTTAATTACAAGTGACCAAATGAAATCCACACATGTCAAATTGCGAAATAGAAATCAAATTTCGTCTCATACAAGACACATAAAGATTATTTCTAAAGTCAAATAAAAAAAACTGAACTAAGCTTTAAGACAACTGTTCTGATGAAACTAAATTCAAATAAAGTTTTTTTTCATTCAACACTAACTATAACCTCACTTGGTGTGTGTTTATTTTGGAACCTCTTTAAGAAAAATACAAATATAAACAAATGATCCACTATCTAACCATCAAGAATGAGGTGATACATCTACTAAACATGATTCAAAACAAACTGAGGCCAATAAATTACATGTCTTTATTATCCTTGCTAACTAGACTTTGTATTTTAAATACTTTTATCAATTTATGGCCAGTTTGGTCGCAAAACAAATAGGTAAGTCCAATAGTAATACTACCCTATTCATTATTATTACTCTTAACCACATGACTTTTAGAAGAATAAGACATACTATACTTTTGGAAATTATCCTCTTTAGTGATCTTTTATAATGGTCTACCTCACTTCCCCTTTGAAAATAGTGGCTAAATGAATAAGTTCTCAACTTCTTACTTTATCTCCTTCCCCTATTTTCTTTTCAATACTCACCCATATAAAGTAAGGCATTGATGGTCCATGTATCAGTTTAGGTGCAATAAGCTATCTTGAAGTGATCTTACTCCTTTCAGGGAAGAGAATTAAAGATTTTGATACACTAAGAAAGACTCAACAATTAGGTAACTTGTGTTTAATAAGACGATTCCTTATATGCTTGTTTTAAAAATATAAACTTTAATACCATGAACCCCATCATACTTGGTGTTAAATAGTAAGATAATCCATTATGTTCCTCATGTTCAACACTTTCAAATTCTTTAGCATCAAAACAGATTGAATCCTATTAGAAAAACTTGAATTCCCAGATATCGAATTCGTCATTATCAACATACACAATTTGTGTACCATTTCCCACCTATAAAGGTGATAGTCATTTTAAGCTTGAGTACTCTCATGTACGAGTGCAAGAGGTTTGTGCCCAGTTAAGTCGATATATACATATATTAATCAAATAAACCAATGGCCAATTTAACATCACTTTCCACTTAACAAAAGTATTCTCATTTATACTCTTAATAGCACAAATTTCATTGCTCAAAGAAAATTTGTTGACTAAAACAACAGATCAAGGCCACTATTAGCATGATATGGGTATATTCTTTATAACTTTACACAAGAATATGTTAGGGGAGTCGCAATATTCTAACAGAAATTCATATTATATTTTATGCATTCACCTTTGGGCAGAATATACAAAACACAATAACTACCTCCAACAGGAATCATATTATACCTTATGCATTCCCCTTTGGGCAGAATACACAAGACATAATAACTACCTCCAAGTAAATAGACAAGGAAATTTCTCAACAATAAATCACCTTTGGGCAGATAAATTTCCAAGAAATCAAATTATTACACTTGTATTTACTCAACCACTTACTCAAATTAACTTATACAACTTCTCCCTTTGGGCAGGAAATTGTAGAAACTAATTTAAGAAGCACAAACATTCCGGAATCCTTATGAATTATTTTAAATATTGATAGATAGCCCGCTTTGGCCAAGCTACCCACCACAATTAAAATAAATCACCGAAACAATACCCATATATATACATACATGCTATTTTTTTCTTTACTGACAACATGATTTATATGATATGATGATGATAGCATGATGATAAACAGACTCGGAGAGGAAGAAAACGAGAAACTTTATCAGACGCCAAGAGTATAAACACAAGTCGAATATAACTTAATCAATCATAAAAAGACGGAAAAAACGAAACTCAATCATAATTGATTAAATTTTGTTTCATGCGAAACAAGGAAAAACTATCCAAAGTGTATGACTAAACTAGCGGACAATATATAATGCTAAGAAATTATTGAGGCTCCTACGTCTCTAGCGGCCAAACACCAAAGTTTTCCAAATACCATACTTTTCCAAATACTCCGTACTAAATTCTAGCTAGAGAACTCCGTACTGTATAGTCAACACTTAAACCACGCATAATACATTCTAACTCCACTTTTTAGGGCGGTCTAAAAAAAACGCTCTCCCCTCTCTCTTCCCTTTCCTTCCCCTTTAAGGTAATCTTTGATCTACTACACCGCCATCCTCCTTAACCTCCGACTCGCCCCTCTGGCGCCGCCGGAGATGTGGTCGTCCTTCGGCTAATCTCCGGCGGTCTCCAACCGCTTGACCAAGGTTTGTTTCCATCCTTGCTCCGTTTTCGACCCACCTCGCTCCAACCTTTACTTTCCTGTCCAGATCAGCATAAATCCCCAATATATCCATCAATTCCCCCTTTTTCTGCTCTAATTAGAATCCCACATACAATTGAACCCTTTGCACAAATTCTGATTTCTGGGTTTGGATGGTGGGCTGTTTTCAAAGTCTCAATTCTGTTTTGGTTTACTCTTTTATGAGGCACCTTCGGTTTCTCTGCAATTTTTCTGACTTTTATCCGACTCGGTCTCATTTTTGGGCAGTTCATCGCTTGGATTTCCTTCTTTCCCTAATTGAAGGGGTATCTGGGTTACCTATGTCGGTTTGTCCCTTTGTCTTTTTATCTGCTTTTGTTGAAGGGTTATTTATAACCTTTGATTTTTTCATGTTCATTTCAAGGGTTCCGTTTTAAGCATCAAATCGTTTGCTATTGCTCTATATCTACCTTTCTCGGTTGGTTCTTGGTTTGCGATTGCCGCCTTTGGAGTGGGTATCGTTGTTGCCATTTTCTTTTCTGGAATACAATAAACCTTTTTTAGAGGTTGTTGGGTCTGCTGTTTGAGGTGGTGTCTGTTCTTTGTGTGTCACTTTGGTCGAGTGTTTGGCGGAGGTGGTGTGGTTGGTTTGGTGTGGTGTGGATGGATGGTCGTAGTAGTCCTTCCTCTTTCTTGTTTTTCGAATCTCCTTGCCTTCCTTTCACTTAAGTTTTCTGGTTTGGTCTAGTTTGTATATCTTCGTTGTTAAGCTATGGCGTCTTTTCCAAATATTTCGTCCGCTTCTGGTACCGGTTTTCTTGATTTCTTCGTGCTTACTTATGGTTCTGAGAAGTTGTCAGATGAGGAAATTGAGTTTCTCAAGGTTCTTACCCAGCTAAATTTTTCACCGTTTTCTCAAATTCAAGCCCTTAAGGACTTTGGTAATAACCTTTTTCGACAACATTTGTTTGATCAGGCGGGTGATTGTTACGATAAGGCATGTCGTTTACTGAGTTCGTCTCTCAAAGACAAAAGCGTGCTTGATTTAAACTCAACTTTATCGCTTGGTGTTTCTTTGTGTTTAAATTTAGCTGCATGTGCAAATAAGCTTCAAGCTTCTGAGGTCGCTTTGACATACTCCTCTATGGTTTTAAATTTCTTTACTCGCAATGCTAAAGCTCTTTTTCGTAAGGCTATAGCGCTTAAAAATTTGAAAAGGTTTTCCGAGGCATGTACTACTTTGGAGGAGGCACGTTTGCTCGAGCCTCATAATACAGATATTCTCCACGAGCTGGACGATGTTAGGCAGGCTCTAACAATTAATACAAATGGTAAGCGTGTTGTCATGGACACCTTAGATGCAATGAGATGTTAGAGTGGGAAACCGTTTATTTCTTCTCTTCAAAGTCAAGAAGTTGTTTCTTCACCCCAATATCAAGAAGCTGCCATGGTGGAAAAGCTGGCAGAGACTGGTACAAGCTCAGAGGTTTTGGAATTTCTTCGTGAACCATCTATGCCAGTTCAGGGTGATGAGCGCTCTGACCCTGCTCCATCCGCGAACACTAACTCATCATCCGCAAATACTCCCTCAGAACCTACCCAAGTCTTTTTGGAATCCATGACTGGAAACTACTCGGCGTCTGCATTTGAAGCTGCTACTCCGTCCTCAGCCTCTACCCCGGAACAAGCCAAATGTGTTTTCACTAACAAAAAGCAAGCTCACAGGAAATTACATCTTTCGGCTCAAGACTACAATAATTTGTTACTCGGGAAGAATTTAGAATTTTTTTCACCCCAGATCTGGGGCAGTTTTGAGGGTTCGCCCCCTCACTCTAAAAACTATCCAGCCGGGAACTCTCCATGACGATAAGTCATGGGAAGCAGCAGTTCCTTTGTCTTATCCTTTGCCGGATATTGGTGTGTCGAAGGAAGCACCTTTGCAAACTGATTCTGGTTCTGCGGATGAAGCGTCGGTTCAAGATGAATGCTTCGTCCAAACGGATAAAAAGACACGCCTTTCTTGTGACATTTCTTATGCTAGTAAGGTCTCCATAATCCAATTTAAATTTGACGCAGTTAGGACGCAATCGAAAGAGCACGTATGCCATAAAGGAATTCGTTCCTCATCTCGTGGTCAAGTAGCCTGTGCCACTGGTTGTTTGAAGAAGAGAGTTTCGTATTCTGTCACCCGTTTATCTTCTTTTTGCAGGTACACCAAAACAAGTACTGCAGTTCGGAAGACTAAGAGGATAGATGACTACCTGATCCAGTTCGATGATTACTACCCATCATTCAAGAAACGTCGTCTAGCTGTTTCACTTGCTTCTGCCTTAGAGTTTAGTTCGGTTAATTGGATGTCGAATCGTTTTGCAGTTTACGGTACCAGCCCATTTGAAAATGGGTAATATGTAACTGACTACTATGTAGACTTTCTTTTATTTATATCAGTTAATTGTTGTCAAAAAAAAAAAAAAAAAAAACCACGCATAATGATCGGATACGGTGAAACAACAATTAATATTTTTCGTACCGATAAATTGAAAAAAAAAGGAAGAATAATAATAAACCCTAGTACAATCCTGCTCTGATACCACATGTAAGATAAATTATTAAGGATTATTGTATAGGGTACATATCTTTAGCGGAAGCAACAGTCAGATCGTTATAATAAATTGGGTTAATTTACAGGAATAATCCTTACTATTGCCCACCTTCTCAAAATAATCCGAATTATAGTCTAACCTAAAATAAACCATGTTATTCCCCTTGTTGACTGATATTGCTCTTAGGTCATTTTTTACGTATAAACACAGGTAAACCATCAGGTCATCCTCTTTATTTTTGTTTAACTCTCTTTCCTCCACCTTCATTAACAGTGCTCATCACCAACCAACAGTCCACCACGGCGCCGCCACTCCGGTAACCTCACCCAGCCAACCACCTCGACCATTCATAAACCTACACAACCATTGCCCCACCAATGTTCACCACCACGGATTGAGAAGCCTAGCAGACCGGAGCAGAACGGAGAAATCGGAGTTTCGGAGTTTATTTGGACGAACCCAGACCGTTATCTCAGAAATCAAGTCTATTATTGAAGAAGATATGGGTTCACCCTCCTCTTCAATGACAAACCTTTCTAAACCCTCCCTTATCTTAACCTCCTTGACCAAATCTACCACCCCCAAATCTCTCTTGTATTGAGAATATCTGTTTAAAATACACTTGCAGCAACTGACTTTAGTTTTGATATAACCGCATCGATCTAGTTCAATTGACGATTTTCCAGAAATCAAGTGTTTAAAGACAAGAGCTATAAATGGGACGATAACACTTCCGTGGAGGTTGCTAAAGCTTTTCCATTTGATATACATTAAAATAGGTTTATATTGATTGCTTTGAAAATATATACTCTGTGGAGATTTTTGGTTGAAAATATAACACTTCCGTGGAGATGTTTGGCGCCGACGGTGACGGGTTGCATTCAGAGAGGAAGGAGGGAGATGGGTTTAAGTGTATGACGGTGGACGGTGGTTTTGGGTGTTTTGGTGGTTGGTAACAGTGAAGTAGAAGTAGAAGTAGAAGTAGAAGTGGGTGAAAGGGATGTGTTAAATTTTAGGAAAAATTATAACCACCTTGTGTTTACCTATTTTTACAAATAACCACCATGTATTTTTATTTTTACAAATAACCCCCAGATTTTCATGTATATTTGATCTGAGACTCGTTTTTCATATATTCCGACTCTTTAATTAACAATTTATCTGAAATACCCATACTACCCTCTTCCAATACAACCTATCCCTATTCCTCTTTTTCCCCAAATCATCCCAAAAACCCTAAATCCCCAAATTGTTTCAGCTAATCTCAATCTCCCTCTCCCTCTCCCTCCCTCTCTTTCCGTCAATTCAATTTACTTTTAGTTCATGATTATGAACCATAAAAATTAACCATATATAATCATTCCCTTGATCCCCAATCAAAATGACCATCATCAAAGAACCCAATTCACAGTCATCCTCTTCGTCTAAAAAACCCGACATTGGAGTGCGTCAAAATAGACCTCCATGATTGGCAGCACCTCAATGGCGACAAAAGAGACGTGTGTAGTACAAACATATATCCTAATCATTGTGATGTGATGTGTGTGTGGCACCTAGTTTGAGCAACTCTATAATCTTTCACCTACATTCGTTCAACTGTCTGCCTCCCTCATGCATCAATCATCACTCCTTTGATTTACTCTTGTCAACCTTTTTTCCCTTCTAATTGCGACCATTTCCAATTTATTTACTGTAATTTATTTACATTAACAGGAAAAGATGGAATATCGGTAGATTGCCATAATGTGTTGGTATGAATTGACAAAGAGAAGGAGGGAGAGGGAGAGGGAGAGGGAGATTAGCTGAAAATTTTGGGGATTTAGGGTTATTGGGAATGATTTGGGGAAAAAAAGGATATGGACATGTTGTATTAGATAAGGGTAATATGGGTATTTTAAATAAATCGTTAATTAAATAATCGGAAAATATGAAAAACGAATCTTGGGTTAAATATACGGTGGTGATTGGGGAGTATACGTGAAAGTTTGGGGGTTATTTGTAAAAAGAGAAATACATGATGGTTATTTGTAAAAATACGTAAATACAAGGTGGTTATTTGTAATTTTTCCTAAATTTTATAATGGCTTTAATGACTTTAGTTTTAAAAAAAAAATGTGACCGGATGATTAGGTAGTCGGTTACCCGGTGTAATGTGAGAAAAATGAGGGCTTTAAAGTATAGCTTGGATTAATCTGAGAAGGCGAGCCCTAGTTTGGATTATTCCTATAAAATAATCCTAATAATAATAATAAGTAATAAGATGATTAGTATACTAGGATCTTCTCCTCCCTCTTCTAGGTTTCCTTATGATGACAATTAATGGGGCATGTCAACCCAATAACTTATTTATATAGGTTAGAGGTATTCTAGACAGGAAGAGAGACCTAACCATAATAGAACTGTATTTGGGTCCCCATCAGGCTGTCCACTTTATAATAAACAGGCCCTACACTTATTATTACCATCACACTATGTACTTAACCGTACTGACTGAGACGGACCTAGGCCCAATGGATCATATAACTTTAATAGGCTTTACCGGTCACATTCAACCTGTTTTCATAAATAAGAAAACCGACTAATGAAAGTCCAAATCCAACATTAAGTGGATGGATATTACTCAATTCGTTTGTTCATGCAGGTAACAGGTGATATTGATCAATACGACAAGTGTGAATTAGGAAGCTGATGATCAAGTATATTTTTTCTTTTCGTTTATCCATGTTTATAACCATCAGCCTATTGAAATCTTGAAATAATCTAACAATTTGTTTATGGTGTTGACATCAGATTTTTGTTTTTCTTTATAGGAAGCCAAAGAATTGATTATGAGTAGGTTGACATTGTTTAAACATTAATAAAGGATTAAAGGGTACTCCCTCCATTCAACTCCACTTTGCAACTTTCTATTTTGGGCACTATTCACAAGCGGACATTCAACTTCAATTTTCTCTCGATAATAAGTGAAAATATATTCATGTGAGATCTTATTTGATTCGTCTTTAAGAGTACATTAAAAATATCTAATTTTTATAATTTTTGCAAATACGCAGCTAATGATATTTATCGTGTAAAAACTACGTTGGCAAACGTGATAAAAGAAACTTGTAAAGTGGAGTTGGATGGAGGGAGTATGTATAAAAGAATTTTGATTGGATGTATATTTAACGTTAGCGAACATGGGGTTTACACTCTAGAGTTTCAATGGCCTAATTCTCAATCACAAATTATATTATGATATGATACCCTAATATAGTGAGACCACATAAAAATGACCATTTTATGGTAAAAATTTAGCTTTTGATATTAAAAGTTACCACTATTTTTTTACTAACAGTGACTACTTTAAAAAAAAAAAAAAACAATCATTTTTACACATAATGTTTACTATTTCTTATAAATTTGTCACTTTTACCAGTCTATATTCTACTTACATTGATAAAAGTGATCAATTTCTTATTTATTATAAATAATAAAACACAAACCATAAATATCTTTTTTAATTTCCCGCCTAAATACTCACCTCATACTAAGCACAATTTTACCAAAATTCATTAGCCCACTAATCAACTGGCCCTCAATGATCATCAAATTTATATCTACTAACTCATACACGACTAATATTAACTATGAAATGAGCCCATCATGTTAATAAAAATGAACCTCAAATTGATTTTTAAATTGATTTTGTACAATTTCTATCGGTCAAATATTGAATACCTTGAAACTAAAAAATAAATTCAACTTAGTTTATGACTTTTGAATGTATACATCAAAAGATATGAGACACGAGTAATGTTATGGGACATAGAGACCAAATATGTTTCGCAATTAACGGGTCGTAAAATAATTTCAAAAGCTCATAGAGGTTTTAGTATGATTATTTACATATACTGATTAGTATATCAAATAGAAAATAATTTATAGAGATATCATAATGTGTAACTCATAAGCGTTCTTTCCTTTTATGCCAAGTTTTCAAGTGTATACGTTAACTGATACGAAGTATTGTTTTGACTTAATTAGTAATTCTACTTTTTATTTTGTCCTCATTTCAATTTTAATTTTTGTGCAAACATTTCAAAACTTATCCTATATGGTAAAATTTTCCGATATTTGAAATTATTAACATGCTTTAACATAGGTGTAAACATGTCGGCATATGCATGCTTTAATAAAAGATATGAGATACGACGGGTGTAAGCATAATACTCCCTCCTATTCTACATAACTCTCCCCTTTCATGGAGGGCACGAGAATTAAGGGAGGGGAGTATTATATGATAAATTATTGGAGTGGGGTAGGAGATTAAAGAGAGGGAAGGTATTGTGTGATTAAAATAAGTATTGTTGTGGGGTAAGGTGATTAAAATAAGGATTGTTGTGGGGTAAAGTGATTAAAATAAGATAAAGTATGAGTATTGTGGGGTATTGTTGTGGGGTGGAGTGATTAAAATAAGTATAAAAGTTTGCCAAATAAGGAAATAGAGAGAGTATTGTGAATAGACGAAAAAGAAAATAGGGAGAGTTATTTAGAATAGGAGGGAGTATACAACAAGAGTATAACTATGTTTTTACAATTAATACTCTCTTAATACTAATGTTATTTTGAAAAAAAAAATTAATACTATAATTTAAATATGTAGATTATACTGTTATAAAAGTATTGTATTTGTAATTGTCAAGTATATAATTTTCGTGTAACATATGGGAAATCAATTGTCTCAAATAAGAAACCAAAACAATATTGTAAATCTAAGAATTTACAAAAAATTTTAAATATACAATCTATACACGCCCATGCAACTTTGCACGGATCCTAAACTAGTTATTATTATTATAACCACCCAAACTCATCCTCTTCCCTTCTTCATTTCCCAAACTCCGTCTCCCCCCTCAAACAGCCTTACCACCATAGTGACCTGTCCCACCGCATGAATGCTCGTTCATCTATGTCGTCCCAGGTCTTTCTCTTAATCCTCTCACATTTGACTGATTTGAAATTGGTAATTTCTTTCTCTTAATTCAAATTCTGCTCAACAATATCGATCAACACTTCCACATAAAAGATTTTAGAGGCTTGAATAATGTTTTTTGTTATTCATCAACAGAGGAATACATGCTCTATATATACTTGATTGGTTACATGTATTACGAATATCTAGAATTAGGTACATGAATTAATGATAGGAATAAATTAATCTATATACATGGAATGTGATGAGACTTATTTCAAGATAATTCTAGAGTCTTCCTTAATACCTTCCCGCAATCTCAACGGGAGATGACATACGTTGAGATTGGACCGCAGCGTAGCAAAGCGACTGGATAATAACCCCTTTGTAAGAATGTCAGCAGTTTGATCATGAGTAGAGATATAGCGTACGATAAGATTGCCCCTTTCTATTTTTTCACGGACAAAGTGAAAATCAACTTTAATATGCTTGGAGCGATTATGAAAGACGGGATTTGCTGTCATATAGGAAGCAGACATGTTATCGCACAATAGGGTAGGCGGACGAGAGAGTGAAATGCCGAGCTCACGAAGAAGTTGTTGTATCCATATAATTTCCGCCGTAGCAGCGGCTATACCCCTGTATTCGGCTTCAGTAGATGACTTCGCAACGACATGTTGTTTCTTAGAAGACCAACTTATCAAATTTCCAGCAAAGTAGATACAATACCCATGGGTGGAACGACAATTATCGGGATCCCCTGCCCAATCTGTGTCGGAGTAGGCAACAAGCGAAAAATTTGTTGCGCGCTGAAATCTTAAATCATGATATAAGGTTCCCTTAAGGTACCGTAAAATCCGTTTAACGGCCTGCCAATGAAAAACAGTAGGTGAATGCATATATTGGCACACTCGAATAACTGAATAAGAGATTTCTGGGCGAGTGATAGTGGCATATTGTAGCGCGCCAACAATACTGCGATACAATTGTGGGTCATCAAATGCTTGGCCAGAGGATGATAATCGACTAGAAGCTTCAATAGGAGTTGAAACAGGTTTTGCACCGGCCATACTTGCTCGTTCTAATAAGTCTCTAATATATTTTGTTTGAGATAAGAACATGCCATTTGTGTCCCTGTACACTTCAATGCCCAAAAAATAACTTACTTGTCCCAAATCTTTCAAGGCAAATGTTGCATTTAGCTCCCTCATGAATCTTCTAATGAACCCGCGATCATTCCCGGTGAGAACAATATCGTCAACATAAACCAGCAAATAGGTCAGGGAGTTATTTGAGCGTCTTACAAAGAGAGAATAATCAGAATAACAGCCCTTAAAGCCACACTCAAGCAAATAGGATTTTAATTTATGAAACCATGCACGAGGAGCCTGCTTTAAACCATAGAGTGCTTTTTGTAAAAGACATACGTGATGTGGAAATTGAGAGTTTTTGTACCCGGGTGGCTGAGACATATACACACGCTCATTTAAATCGCCATGTAAAAACGCGTTGTTGATATCAAGTTGGTGAATTGGCCACTGATATGAAATAGCAAGAGTTAAAACTAGGCGAACCGTGGTTGGTTTAACCACCGGACTGAAAGTATCAAAAAAATCCACTCCGGGTTCTTGGGTGTAACCTTTGACAACCAATCGAGCTTTAAAGCGCTCAATAGTACCATTTGCATGCTTCTTGACCCTGTAAACCCACTTGCAACCAATAATATTAGTATTTGATGGAGGAGGAACAAAAGTCCAAGTATTGTTTGACACGAGGGCTTGGTATTCTGTATCCATGGCAGTACGCCATTGTGGATATTGAGCAGCCTGCTTATAAGTAGTAGGCTGAAGAGGGGTGGGGCTTTGTTTGGGTAGTGGATATTTGGTAGCTGTAAAAGCTTTAGGCTTTAAGTGATTTGTGCAGGCTCGAGTGTTCATAGAGTGTATTGAAGTATCAGAAGGTCTTAAATGACGAAGAACATGCGGGAGTGACGAGTTTGCCGCGGGGACTGTAGTGGTGTCAGATGCTGCCGTTGTGTCACCAGAACAGGAGGGATGAGACTCAGATGTAGACGGTCTGGTACTAGACGATGAGGAAAGTGTAGTGGACTCATTACTACTACTAAGGGAGTTTGGAGCACCTCCATTAGATTCGTGGGAGGCATGGGAAGTAGATTGAGTGGAATGTGTAGGTTGGAGATCAGATGGATGAGTAGCGGAAGCATCATGTAGTAACTCAAGAGAGACTTCAGTAAGAGATGGAGGAGTAGGTGATTCAGTGGGTGATGAGTTTACTAGAGAATGATATGGATATTGTGTTTCATCAAAAACTACATGACGAGCAATGTATATGCGTTTGAATTTTACATCAAGACAAAGGTAACCTTTGTGTTTAGAGCTATAGCCTAAAAAGACACACGGTTTGGAACGATACTCTAACTTATGGTTGTTATATGGTCGGAGAAATGGATAACACAAGCATCCAAAAGTTTTGAGAAGCTTGTACTCCGGGGAGCGACCATAAAGACATTCATAAGGAGATTTGTAAGCTAGAGTAGGAGTAACGGTACGATTAATGAGATAAACAGTGGTCGGAAAAGCATACTCCCAAAATTCGGTAGGAAGAGAAGCATGAGAAAGAAGAGCGAGCCCTTTAGCCACAATGTCCTTATGTCGACGTTCGGGAGCTCCATTTTGTTCTTGGGTATGAGGACAAGATATGCGATGAAGAACACCAAATTCGGATAGAAATTTAGACAAGTTTCTATATTCACCCCCCCAATCAGATTGTAATGTTTTGATTTTATGTCCAAATTGTGTTTGAATCATAGTGTGAAAGTGCTTAAAGATATCAAAAACTTCACTGCGACGATTCATAAGAAAAATCCATATGAACTTAGTACAGTCGTCTAAAAATTGAACAAAATAACGACAACCATTAACAGAATTGACAGGAGCAGGTCCCCAAACATCACTATAAACTAGTTCAAATGGAGTTTGAGAAGAAACATGAGAAGAGGGTAAGTGAAGCCGATGGCTTTTACCCATTTGACACGGACCACAAACAAAAGGAGTTTTATTTGAAACACAAGGTAAATTAAATCTAGAGATAGTCTGCTGAACTATTTTATTGTTTGGATGTCCTAGACGATTATGCCATCCGGAGAATGTGGTGCGGTCACCGATGAAAGCTGAATAATAAACGGAGAAAGATGACGAAGAGGGCGACACTTTTGAGGAATCGGAAAGCATTGGCAGCTTATACAGTCCCCGATCGAGGCTCCCCCGTAACAATATTCTTCCCTGCATATCCTTCACAAGACACGTGTCAGGAAAAAATTCCATTGAAACTTGATTGTCACGAGTAAACTGAGAAACACTTAACAGATTTTTGGTAATAGATGGGACATGGAGAATATTTTCAAGAATGAGATTACGATGTGGGGTAGAAATGGATCCTTTACCAATATTACTGATTGCAAGTAGCTTACCGTTTCCAACTTGAACCTGATCATCGCCTTCATATTCAGAATGGACGCTTAAATTGTTGAGGTCAGCGGTTAAATGAGCTGAAGCACCGGAATCAGCGAACCAGTTTGGTTCTGTGGAAGCATTGGTGGGAGAGGCAATCATGGTACTAACTCTTCGAGGATTTTCGGAAGAGAAGGCATGATCAAACCTGTGATAACAATTAACAGCAGAATGTCCAGGCTTATCGCAAATTTGACAGACATTAATAGACTTACCTTTATAATTTGTATTGCCCCCATTATGATTATAACTACCCCCCGCTTTGTTTTGACCATGGTATTGAGGAACTTTCCTTTGTCCATGGTTGTTGCTTTGGCTGTACCCATTAGAGGAATAGTTGGAGTTCATGTTTTTCTTATTATTTTTGGGTCGACGATATTCATATGCAGTGTAAGCAGTCTGAATGGCGGGCTCATCTTCTGTGTTTAGACGTTCTTCCTCGTCCAGTAGAAGTCCAAGTAACGATTCCGAAGAAATTGGATTGTCCAGGGAAATAATACTCAGGGCGGACTTAAAAGTTCGATATTTTTTATCGAGTCCAGCTATAATATATTGGACTAGATCATTATCTAAAACAGCTGCGCCTATGGCGGCAAGCGAATCCGCACAAGCCATCTTTTTCTGAAAATAGTCTAGAACACTTAACGACCCCTGAGATGAGTTCGTAAGCACATTACGGAGACGCATAGCTCTAGCCTGATTTTGAGACTTGAATGTGGATTCGAGTTTGGCCCAAACTTGACGAGAGGTTTCCAATCTCGCCACTAGAGGGAGGACATTTTCTGTCATGGTTGCTTTTAGCCAGACACATGCCAAACTATCCTTCTTCATCCAGTTAATGTAATCTGGGTTGATATCAGTTGAGCTTTTTTCATTTGAAGGTAAATGTTTAGACGGAGGTGCTGCTCCTTCTTCAATGACCATTCCCAAGTCATAGGCTATCAAAGCTTGTTTTGCTATTGGTGCCCATGTATCATAATTCTCCTTTGAGAGTTTAATGGAGATGGCTGGAATGGTATTTTGAGAACTGGTGATGGACATGATGATAGAGAGTTGAATGGGAATAGGTTATTTGCCCAGACTAATGGTCTGATACCATAAAAGATTTTAGAGGCTTGAATAATGTTTTTTGTTATTCATCAACAGAGGAATACATGCTCTATATATACTTGATTGGTTACATGTATTACGAATATCTAGAATTAGGTACATGAATTAATGATAGGAATAAATTAATCTATATACATGGAATGTGATGAGACTTATTTCAAGATAATTCTAGAGTCTTCCTTAATACCACATATTTAACAACCTCTTTTGTCTTCCCTTTAATTTCCTCATTTTCAAATTCACCACATCTTCAAAGCTTCCACATTTCTTGACTGGTTCGTGCCCCAATAACTTCACATACATCTCCTCATCTTCCTCAACAACACTACTTTGTTCCTCTTTCTCAATTATCTCCTCTAAATTTACACCATTTTTCTGGATTGGTGATGCTTATTTGGGCCTATAATTGAATGAACCCACCAAAATTATTGACCCAAAACCAGCTTTAAAGCATTTGTGGAGAAAAAATTGGAACTTTTTTGTTGGTGGAGGTAAATGAGGTAAGAAGGGTGAAATTAGAGGGTGCGTTTTTAGGAGATATATAGTAGTAGTTGGAGAAACTAGTGTTTTTAGAGTGTTATGGAGTGTGGGTTGTTGTGACTTGTAAATGATGTGGGAATTGTGGCGAGATTTTTAGGTGAGCAAGGTTGTTTTGGAGGTCAACATAGTGGTGGTGATCGACAAGGTGAAGGAAGGGGTGACAGATCTGAGGTTAGGAAGCAGACTAATGGTGGTTGATACGATGATTGTGGTGGTCGATAGGATTGGTGGGGTCATGTGTGGGTGGTGTTAGCGCACACCTTAGTAGTGCAGGAAGATGAGGAAAGTAAGGAGGGTGAGTTGTGGGGTCACTTGTTTTATGTCAACAAAGTAAAAAAATTCTTCACCCAAAAAAATAAAGTAAAAAAAATTCACTTACTGCTCAGGTTGCCAGTCAACAAGTTCATTTTAAGAGGGGGCTGCCTAAAATTCGTTTTATTTTGAGTTAAAATATAGTTCGGATTACTTTGAGCAGATTGGTAATAGTTTGGATTATTCTCATCAAATAACCCTTATAATTATACTCTAATTTTTTACTTAAATTCAAAATATGATTTTTTTCATTATAATAAAATAAAATTGGTATTAAACTAGTATAAACTATAAGTTGCTAAATTTTTTATAATGCAATAATGATTTTTACTACTAAAAGAATAAGAGGCCTCTCAATTTTTCACACTTAAGTAAAATGTTCTGTATTGTCTTCACTCCTCATACTATATCATACAAGTATTAATTATATACCATAAATAAGAGATACTATTACTAATTTTTAATTTGTAAACACACATTAAGGAGATATTTTGATTTACTATACATGTGGGATTGCATTAATAATGAGGATGATATGAGAAAAATATTCTCCACAATTTTTTTCATAGTTCCATTTTCTTGTTTTTTTTTTTTTGCTACAAAGTACCTACAAGTTGACTATCTCATTTTGCAAATTCTCTAATTTTATTGTATAATTAAGTCATTACTTGAGGTTATTCTTTTGGTAAATGTAATTATATAATAATATTATTTTTAATAATTAAGTAATAATTTATATAATTAGTTTCAGTTAAATATCAATCTTATTTGGCTTGAAAACTATCAAATTTTCGCTCTTATACTGCTTACCAAGTTATAATATTTAACGTCTTTGTATATTATTATCTAAAAAATCGCGTATTTGCGCGATTTTTAGACTAGTTATGAATCAAACATATGTCATATACGTTTTGGTGCGCAACATATGTCATATACTCATAATAGGAGTAATAGTTATATCTCTAACCACATATACATACATCAAAGTTTAGTTGATACATGTATGCAGTATGTCTACTTAATACGGAGTATTACTCAATTAATCAAACACCACATCTTAGATCTAACATTTTGGTTTGTATGATTATCTTTTTTTGCGGAGCCAAGAGTCCTAATAAAAATACAAAACATCAAAGTATATGTTTAGTCCTATAATATCGGGTCCGATATCGATAATCACAATGGTATAATCTTTCCTCAAGTATAATAAAATAGGTAAATTAAAATAGGTACGATTGTTATAAAAATATGTAAAAATTGAAAGAGACATTTAGAGTCACAATCAATAATAAAAAAGTACAAAATTACATAAAGAGGTACGATAAAAGTGGTCTTTTAATAACTTATTAAGAGATCGTTTCTCAAAAAATTTTGTGAAATCTAAGACCTCTATAAAAAAATAAGTCAACCGTTTATCACTATAATTCAGCTTATAATAAATAATCCTAAATGGAGTATTTTCTTAATTATTACCTACTAATCACGATTAAAGATAAAAATGAGTACGCTTATTATAAGTATAGGTAGGAAAAAAAGCAACCTAAGGGTAAGTACTCTATAATTAGAGGTGCTCAGTGGGTAGGGCTATGGCGGACTGGGCTGGGCGGGGCCAGGCTAAGGGTTGGCAGCACTAGCACAGCACGAGTGAGGGATCAGGCTGCGCCGGGCCAGCGCTGGGTTGGCTTTCTCCAGCCCGAGCGCAACCCACTTAGTAGTGGGCCAGGCCGGCTGGGCCAGACCACCTATGATTTTAAATTTTTTAGTGTTTGGATCGGGTCGGGCCAATGAAAATGCGAGACTAGCCCGACCCGAGGGAAGAAACGGGCTGTGCCGAGCTGGCACACAGGCTAATGAAAGATGGCCACGAGACCGGGCTGGGCCGGACCAGACCAAATTGGCCCGTCATGTTGTACACCTATATCTATAATGGTTGACCAGCTCAGGATGAGACATATTGAACTACGATTATTGTAATATTTCTAATGATTTTTATTTTTATGTAACATTGTAATTTGTAAAATAACTTATAAAATGGAACGAATTGACCATCAAACAAGAAAAATGTTCAAAACGTAATTCCCAAAAATAAGCTTTACAAAGGCTGGCTTCGTGATAAATAATGTGTAGAACTGTTTTGATATGACCCGGGCAACGCCCGGACTTGAAATCTAGTATAAGAGTAAATTAGATATTACTCCCTTTTGAATTATTTTACTAAAATTACTCTTAAGTTGCATTTGTTTTGTTAAAATTGCTCCCAAAACTCTACTTTAAGTGACTTATTTCGTCTGTTTATGAACTTATTTCGTTTGTGACTTAGCGAATCTATACTTTAAAAGTCACAACTATGTAGACAAATGTAGGGGAGTTCAAAAACAGAGGAAACAAGTCAACTAAAATTGAAGTTTTGAAGCAATTTTAGGAATAAAATATAATTTAAGGAAGTAATTTTAACAAAAAAAATCCAACTTAAAGGAGTAAGGCTCTGTTTTTTTGGCTTATTTTCAAACTCACTTGATTCAAAGCTTAGCTCTATTGATTGATTTGATTCAAATTCACCATCATCCAGTTGATTCAAATTTCACTAAGTTCAAAGACTTTTCATTTCTACTTATCTTAAACTTATAGATTTTATTAATATTTTAATATTTATTTATTTATTTATTATTATTATATTAAAATTGTTATATCAATATTATTAATATTTTTATTATTGTTATTAATTAATTAATCATCACAATTGTTATTATTATAATGAATATTGTGATTACTACAATCAATAATATCGATATTAATATAAATAATACAATTACTAATACTCTTATTAATATGAATATGAATATTAATTAATTATAATATTATTAATAACATTGCTACTATTAATTTTAATAAACTAATATTATTATTAAAAATATTACTATTATTACTTTTATTATAAATACGTTTTTTTTTTCAAATACGAATTTTATTTTTTCACATACATTTTTTTTTAAACATTATAGTACCCTTTTTTACCTAAAAATCAACCAAATGAACTCTTAAATTATCATTTTTCCTAAAACTTATTCTAATTGCTCAATTGACTCAAAAGATTGATTCCAATTTAACAATTAATAAAGTATTTTACCTTTTTTTATCAATTATTAATATTATTTGTTGATTTTTAATTAATCATTCAAAATTCATTTGTTTGTTAAAGATAAAATTAGGATTTGTTAACTTTTATTTATTTAACTAATTAAATTAGGATTGATTGTGGTTCTTGGTGGGCGGTGGCAAGCGAATCACTCAAATTAGTATGATACTTACACGAGCTAGGCTTTGAACAACAATTTAGCAAATTGGTGCTGCATTATTCCATCTAATTAGGATATAAGGTGGTTTGTAGTGGCTACCTAAACACTCAAATTAGTGTAATTATTAGTATATATATTATTATTAGTGATCTTCTTCTTCTTCTTCTTCTTCTTCTTCTTCTTCTTCTTCTTCTTCTTCTAATAGTAGTAGTAGTAGTAATAGTAATAGTAATAATATTAATGCAATAGTATTAATAATAATAATAATAATAATAATAATAATAATAATAATAATAATAATAATAATAATAATAATAATAATAATAGAGAGTAAATTTAATAGGTGAAGTAATAAAATAATACTCCCTCCAATCCAATCCAAACTACCCATTCACTTTTTAAAGTCAACTCTGTTAAATATTGACCTCAATTACACAAAGCCAAATTTTAAATTTTTTTACCTAAAATTTACATATTTACGTTTGTTATAGAAAGAGGTTTCGGAAAATTATAATTTCGACCAAAAAAACATAATATATAAATGAAGAAAAACCAGGGGCGGCCCATGATATTTGGTGGCCCTGTTCTAAACTTTAGTTAGAGGCCCTAAATAATATGTTAGTAATTTTTTTTTTTTTTTTTGCAAATTTAACATATTATTACATAGAGTCATTTTTATCGTCTATATTATTTTAAACTTTTTTAACTAAATATTTGTTATATATGTCCTCATTATAACGTTCATTTAAGAAAAGTACTTATAATAAAGGCGTAAGTCTAAACGTTTTTAATAATTAAAGTGTAGTAAATACTGGAGTATTAATAGTTAGTATTAAACGTTTTTTTTAGCTTGGCTTATCAATTATCATGTGCTATTAACCAAGTGGTGTTAGTCCAGTGGTAGCAGGGTTAAACCTTGAAGCTTGCAGAAATGCAGGAGTTGAGAGGTCCCGAGTTCGACTATCAGCTGGGGCGATGATCACTTGGCCACTGCAGCCCCCGAAAGAGGTGGCTTACATAGTCCATGTGGTGGTGTGGGAATGCATGGGCCCGGGGGGATTCAACCCCCTCGTCATCAAAAAAAAAAAATTACTGTGCTATTAGTGAAAGTAATTTTTATCAAATCCATCTGCTCGATTATGATATTTTAGCGCATGATAATTGATAAGCCAAGCTAAAAAAAATCACTGATTTTACACATAAAATGATAAAGGCACAAGTCTTAAGATTTGAACGAGCAGCAACTATCAGGGTGGGGTGTTCAAACATTACAAATACCACTACACCACTCTACTTTCATTAGACATTTACAATCTCAAAAATCTAAAATATGAGGCCCTCCACTCCCTTGGGCCTCGGTTCTAAGAACCGAAACGCACAACCCACGGGCCACCCCTGAGAAAAACGTGGTTAAAATGTTGTCTCGTAGACCATAAAAAGTCAAAGTTAAATGGGTAGTTTGAATTGGATTGGAGGTTGTATAACAGTTTATATTTGGCCGTAACACTAAACCCAGTAGATTTCTTTAGAGACGGTCTCTCAATTTGAGGTATCAACTCGGGCCAAAACCCTAAACCCAGTGCTCCTATATAAAATTAGCGTCTTCATTCATCTGTCTTGGAAGGAGCGATGACGGAGAATAGTGTTAGCAGTTGCTGGAGAGGTGAACATTCTAAAGGAGACGAAAAATGGATACTAGTTTGCTCAAATAATGACAAATTAGAAGACGAAGTAGGCAATGGTTTAACTATTGAAGGAGGAAGGCGTTATCAACGTGCAGAATTTCACATGGTGGATCTAAACAACAACAAAATTCATCGTAACTGTTTTCCTTCACTTGTTCAGTTTGTGGTAACGGATTCTATGGTGGCTTTCGATAATTTCGTCTATATTTTCGGCTATCGCTCTTCTTTTGTGGTCGATTCTTCTGATTTCAAACAACTGCAATCCCAGTGCCCTAAAACCCACCAACAGATCTTATTGGGAGCTTCTCGTCTTGATTTGGACCAATCTCTACGTACCGGCTGGTGCCCTACTCCAGTTCCCAGTGACAAGGCCTGTTTACCTAAGTGCACTAGTCTTTTGGGAAAGATATACACTTTTGGAACCTTATATCTTAACCCTGAGGTTCTCGATCCCGTTGATGGCAATTGGAACTCCCTTTACTCTCAGCCTCATGAACTTGTCGGTTGCACTGTGTCTAATCATGCACTCCCTGACCCTTCCAATAAGCGGTTTCTTGTGCACCTGTCTGATGGTCAGCTTCCGTTCCCATCCCTGTTTGCATTCTTTCCTCCGGGCCTCCATCCTACGGATGTTGATGGTACTGGGATATGGGAATGTATTGCCTGCGATTTCCAAGATTGGACTCACATTGCTGTTGTTTTTGATGGTGTCATCTACTTTCATAGCCGTAAATTTGATTCTGTTGTTCGTGCTTTTGATATCGCCACTAGAACATGGTTGGAAGTCCATTGGGTTTCATGCTTTGACGACAATCTTGATTTTAATAACATAAGAATGCAATTTGATGCGTTGTTATTGTTGGGCGACGGGATTTTGTGCTTGGCTGCTTGGTCACCTATATATGCTACTGATAATCAGCCTGCTCAGACCACTATTTATTTTAACAAGTTCAAAGTGGTGCCAAGTGGTGAAACAATAAAACTTTGTCCTCTTACTTCCTGCACATATGAGCTTCTTGCCACTTCCAGAGTGCAGGTGTTCTTACCCGTGTAACAGGTACTCTTCTGCTTCCTCTATTATCATATACGGACTACCTATGACACATTGTTTTTAATTTTTAGTACATATGTATGTATTAAACTGAGGTAATTAATGATGTAGATTAATCCGTGCCTACTTAACCATTTCAGCCTGCAGGGTGAGGTGCTGATCATTCCGAAGAGTGACATCTATCGGTGACTTTGTATTATAAGTGTAGCAGTTTGGGAAGTTTAAATGTCCTCAGAATGATCGATGTTTAAAAAATAACTAATTTGTTTATCTTGTTTACTTTGTAGCTTTAGACTAATATTTTGTTGTTTCCCTTTTCTTTCTGTTCCGTTATTGGATCTCCTCTCTTGATAATAGTCCTTTTATAGAGTAGAAACATGAATTTCCGAAAAATAGAGGA
Organism: Silene latifolia; assembly: GCF_048544455.1. NCBI lineage: Eukaryota > Viridiplantae > Streptophyta > Magnoliopsida > Caryophyllales > Caryophyllaceae > Silene > Silene latifolia. The sequence goes on from NC_133536.1 coordinate 59,140,952, forward strand.
AAAGGGGTCAATATTAGTTGAGCAGCATGTATTTGTTTCGCCACTTTACCTCATTAGGTGAAGCTTGTCTTGCCGGTCTTGCCAAGCGATACAACCTTTGCCATAAGGTCAAACCAATGTCTAATCAGATAGTCCTGCGGGATTAGGGTGTTGGCAAAACTCAGATAATAGCGTATCAGAAGAGCATTAGTTGGTACTCGGATAGTCTCAGTAGAAGGTTGTGCTTTCTCATTCTGTTTCCAAAATGTGGCATTTCGTGTCTATATCCGAAAATGGACAAAGAGTAAGCTCGCCATTGAGGCCAAGTGTAAAACTTAGGGCTGCATCATAAAACTTGAAAAAGTAGGGATACAAAGCAGAGGAATGAAAAACTCAGGAGCGTATACGAGTACTGTCTATTTGCTGTAACTCTGTAAGTAGCATTTCGCAGTATTGGATTTCTATAATGAGTTTCATATTGCACAATTCCGGCGTAATCTGTCCTTACTCCTTACATTGGCTATCTAAAATGGTTTGGCACATGTATTATTGTGAAACCATGTGTTATTATATCATGAGTCTAGACTCCTAGAGCTGGCAAAAACTGACCCGACCCGAGGAACCCGACACGACACGACCCGATATAAATGACCCGATAATGAATTAGCTTAATAATTCCCCTACTACTACAAGAATAAGAGATCTTCAAAATTTTCCCGCTCAAGTGAAATGCTCTATGATTGGTCCCCACTCTTGCTCTATGATTGATCTCAATTCCTCACATTATATCATAATTATATCATATTAATTCTATACCATAAATATGAGATACTACTAATAATTTTTAATTTGTAAACACATATTAATGGGATATTTTGATTTTGATTTTGTTATATATGTGGGATTGCATTGATAATACGTATGAGACAAAATATGCTGCACAATTTCTTTTCATTTATTCTATTTTCCTGTCTTTTGATACAAAGGTACTACAAGTTGGCTATCTCTTTTTGCAAATTCTCTAATTTTATTGTATAATTAAATCATTAATTAAAGTTTTTTTTTTTGGTAAATGTAATCGGATAATAATATGTAATTTTTAATTATGAAGTAATTTACGTAATTTATTTTCGCAGTACGATTTTTACTCATTACAGTAATTTTTGCACCAAACTTTCCATTTGTTTACCCTTGACTAAAAAACATCAAATCTAATTCTCTATCTTTCTCTACGGTCGAAACCTTAACCTCCTTCAATCTTCTTCAAAATCGTCAATTATGAATGATTATTCGAGTGTAGCGCAAATATTTAATTCATAAATCCGTTATTAATAATCAAATCTACTACTATATACGTTATAATTTTGTTCTTTTTAAATTAGGGTTTATGTTAAAATTAATTAAAGGCTAATTAGTGTGGTATGGTGGGGATATTAACGTACTTGGATGTCGCCGGTGGTGGTTAATGTTGGTGGTCCGACGGTGTTCGCCGGCGATGTGTGAGTGACCGTCCGAGCCGGCGACTGTAGAAAGGGATATGCGTCGGAGGGATACGTGCAAAGGGATATGCGTGGTTGTGATATGCTTGGGAGGGGTTGTTCGACGGTGGTGGTGTTGGTTCAATAGGCCGACGAAGGTTGTCGGGTAGCCGTCCCAGGTACCCGCCAGTGATGGTGTTTTGGGTGGTTAATAGTGTAGCAGTAGCAGCCAATCAGCCATTACGTGTGATTGGGTTATTTTTCATTTTTTCCTCCACCATAGTAGTATGTAGTACAGTAGGTTAGTTGTGTGTTTCATTTTTTAATTCAATATAGTACATTTATTAATTGATCTGTGAAATTTTAGAGAGAATTACTTTAGAGAGAGGTTAGAGAGAGGAAATGGAGAAGAGAAATGTGAGGGTATAATTGTCAATAGTGTACTGTAATGAGTAAAATGCGTACTGCGAAAATCAGCACCCTTTATATAATTAGGTTCACTTAAAACGTCAATCTATTTGGTGTGAAACTATCAAATATTCTCTCTTATTATACCGCTTAAGCATGCTGCCAGGATATAATATTTAATGTCTTTCTACACTATTATCTAAAAAGCCGCGCATTTACGCAGGATCTACACTAGTAATGGTTTAAATAACACCAAATTAACAATCATCTTAATTTATTTTGATTTAAAACTACAATTAATATACCTACCCATTATTTAAACATAAAAGTACCATCTTAAAACTAAATATATAAAATCAAATATATGCTGATAACCTGACTCAACACTGACCCGCTAATGATCCAACCCGACTTGCCACTCGTTGATGACTCGACCAAAAAATGACCCGACAAGAACTGAACCGAACCTGTCACTGGCCCGACATAACCCGAACCCGATATGACCCGACTCGCTTTGACTCGACTCGTAACCAACCCGAGTGACTCGATTGCCACCTCTAATCATGACAAAGGATCCCGAATTCTATCTAGATCCTGGGATTTAGATTTAACGGATCGATTTTGTATCGCAAATTTTGGATCTAGTGGATATGGATCATATGGTCGAGATTCAGATCCTACTATATCTGACAAAATCAACTCGGTCCAATTGACCCGACCCGAAAAGGCTGACCCGAGACCCAAAACCGACCCGAAATGCCGCACCCGAATGACACCCGAAACCCGAATTGACCCGACCCGACCCGAAAATGACCTGAGGTTTCATTGACCCGTAACAGACCCAACCCAAAATGACCCGATCCGAAACCCCCAACCCGAAAATGACTCGATAAAACATAACTTTAATTCACCCAAAAGGCTTGAAATGCCTTTTTTTTTCTCTTAATTATTGACCCAAAAATGACCCGACCCGAAACAACCCGACCCGTTTGACCCGAAAATGACCCGACAAACATACCCGAACGACCTGGAAACCTGATAGGACCCCAGCCGACCCGAACTAACCCGATAATGTGACAAACCCGAACTGACCCGACCCTAATTGGCCTGACCCGAACTGACCCGTTGACACGTTTTGCCAGGTCTAGATCCTACCCTAAATCCATTTTTTTTATTTTTAATTTTTTAAATACTAAAACTATATCCTTTTCTTAAAGTTTGTCCTAAAACGAGTTATGATTTCTTTCTCATTGACATTTTTCGATTGCAAAAATATTTTAGGATTTTTCTCATTGGTACCCCTCATGTATTCGGTTTCCTACTTATACTCTCGGTATTTTGGAATTCCCACTTATACACGTCAACTCCAATCATTAATCTCGAACTTGACCATTAATGACAAATCCGTCAATTACTCCGTTATAAGATAATATGACATACCCATTTCATCATTCCCTTCCAATTTTTTATTTTTTTATACCTTTCCTTGTCTTATCTATAAAACAACCTCCATATTTCTCTTTCTTTTTTAAAAAACAAAAACCTTAATTGAATATGCCAAAAAAAAACTTAAATCAATTTTGGAATTTGTGGCTCGATTCTGTTCAACACTCTCTGTAAACCCCTCACATTCGCCGTTGATTGTAATTTTATATAAAAATTCAATAAAATCTTCTTTCAACTCCGTTAAATCTTGTGAACATTTGAACTTATATAGTGTTTATTCTCATCAATCATCTTGGTAGTAGGACATGTTCACCAGACAACCACTTTTATGAAATTGTCATTCTAAACATTTAAAATAAGTTGTATGAATCATTGTTTGTTAGACCGCAAATCTTCAATACCGCAATTTCTTCCACATCAATTGCAAGATTAATTTATAAATTAAAGGGCAATATATTTGGGTATTTGTTTCTAGATAAATAGGAAAATAGAAAGTTGAAGATATAAGGAAAACCTGGGGAAGAAAAGTGTAGTGATTTTTGGTGGGCAAAAACTGGGTTAGTTGAAGGGAAGACAAAACATACAGCAAAATTTAACTACACATAACCAATTGACGGAGCACTTAACGAGAGTTTATAGTTAGGTCACGTTTGAGATTATTGATAAGAATTGATGGGCATAAGTGGAAATTCCAAAATACAGAGGGTACAAGTGGGAAAACCGAATACTTCGGGTTACAAAAGGGAAAACCCAATATTTTATTATAGCAACTGTTATTTTATGAAACTTTATTTCTGTAACACCACCAAGGAGCCTTAACCAGACATTCCCTAGCATAAAAGGGCGTTACCATCTCGGTTGCCCGAGGTCAGTAATAATCAAATGTCAATAAAAGAACATTTAAGTTGTATTACAAGCGATTAACAAAACTAACGATATAAAAGATACAACTCAAAACCACTATCAGCTACGTGAACTACTTCTGTCGTGACTCGTGATAGACTCATCCCGCCAAGCACCCAGCTAAGATCCAGATCACAACCTGCTAAGATTGACTGCTCACCATAGTGGATCACGACAGACACAAAAGGAACAAACAGCAAAACACAACCACACAAGGTTAGCAACTAAGGGAGCGAACATGCAAAACAGATACAACACAAACACAACAACACACACATCACATCTCCTCCAACCAACCACCATCACCGACTGTCCCACTGGACCAGCCCTGCCAGTGGGGGACCGCAGCCGTTCCCACCTAAGCCCCGCTCATCAATCTGAGCGATAAACCCATGTCCATTAATGTGCACATCCCCTCCCGTGGCGGGTTCCACGGAGGGCGAACTACGGGCGTGAAGCCACTCCCGCAAGTGCCTCCACTCAGCCAAGGGCGCACCTCGAGAACCACAGACAAACAATCACAATCAGCTGTACCACAACCACGATTATCACAACAGTACAAAACCAACCAACTACCACAATCAATCAACAATACTGACACTACATCAACCAAACCACATCAACAGACACTCTAGACAACCAACAGTACTGAGTAGGCGAACCTACCTTTAGCAAACCGCAGCGATTCCGCGTCCGATCACATGGTACCAACCAACTAAGCAACACACCTATACAAATAGTACAACCATCTAGCACTACCACTACAACCCTGACTGAAAACAACGATGACGATGAAGACGATGATAACATACCTATACATAACAATCCGGCGTCAAGACCGCTACCCGACTCAAGCGTCCCATCCCTCATGGTGTAAGCATCCACAAGGACCTCAAGGAAAGGATTATGGTGAAGGAGAAAGTAGATGACGACATTTAGGTTTAGGAAGAAGGTGCGGAAATGATTTGGGGTTTCACGATTATCGATTTATAAATCCCCGCTGCAAACTCGCTACTCGATCGAGTAACTAACTTACTCGATCAAGTGTCCCCTACTCGATCGAGCTCCCAAGCTACTCGATCGAGTAGCCTCAGCTAGATCGATTCCCACGCAAATCACAGCTCACATTGTCACAAGACATTGCTGTGGACAATGAGCCCACGGGGGCGCTTGGGAGAACAAGCGTTTGCATTTGTGGAGTCGCCACCAATTTATTGTGGAAAATTGGAAACCGTTCGAATACCTCGTGCCATGTCAAGACACAAAGTAGTGACATGAACACCAAGAACTTGTTACCCTTAGCATTCTATGTCTAGAATGACTCTCGTGGATGCCAATGAACACGGATGTTCACAGAGATCTGGAGTAAGGGGTGAGGGTATGTATTAGGAAGCTCTTTTGATCGAACACCTAATCCCGCCCGCCTCGATAGCGGCCTCTACTAATGATTAGGGAAGATTGTCTATACTCGATATATTGTCGATTATATGCATGCAATGCAACATCCAACGTTTTAATCTTAACATGTGAGAATTAATACTAAGTCGGTTATCACGTAATTTATCATACAATTGGGTCGAATTGGGATTTAAATTGATTATATGTGAAGGCATACAATCAATAATACGAGAAAATACAATAATAAATACAATAATGAACATTACAATAATTACATCGGGTTTATTGATTTATGTCAAAAATACTTCTAAAACGGATAATTTTGAGAAAATAAATAAATAAACAAATTAACGAACATGAATTAGGGTGATAATACGAATAGTAGTTAATTAATACGTAAGCTAATAAACTAGGTCAAGGCAAGACGGGAGGTCAGAGACAGAAATCAACCAGGAACAGGCGCAGCAGAGTTGCGCCCTCTTCAGTTGCTGCGTCTGTTCCTTGGCTCAGTTCTGGCTGTGAAGCCGGAATTGCAAATCGTTAATGTTAATTGGTGATTGTAAGGCTGGATTATGCTATTTGACTCGGGTGAAAGTGATTAGCAGGTTATTTACATGTGATTAATGGTCATGAAAGCAATAAACATGGATGAAACCGATTAATACGAATTAATTACATGATTAAAAAGGGTTAATTAGTGAATTGAACAAACTAATTAGGTTAAATATGACGAATTAATGATGGACTAATGACGAACAGGTGAAAATATATCAAAGGTCGAATTCCAGAAACTCAATATGAATGAATCGAATTTCTACAATCCGGTTTGACTTTAATGACGAAAACCCACAAATATTGGTTACTTGGGATTTGAGTCGGGATTTAATGATAAATTATATGTTAATGATGATGAACAATATGTTAAATTATCACGTGAATAAAATAAGAACTAACAAAGACGAAAGAAAACAAAAGGACGAAACCAACAGAGGACGAAGGAAGAAGAAGAGAAGCAAGAACGGCGGCAACCTCAAGAAGAGGCGGAGCAAGTGCTGCGTTCTTTCCAAGAGGCGCAACAGTTGCTGCGTCCCTTCTCGACGTCTGTCTCCTGTTAATCCGTGAAAAAGGTTTAAACAAAGAGTTTTAGAAATCGTTTTTAATTGTATTCTCGACATAAATCTTACAATATGATTACAACAATAAAGAACAATAAATAAAAGAGACATTTACACCCTCAGACTTACATATTTGACGAAACGAGATGAACTAAGTTTACGATTAGTGATGCTCGACTCTAATGTAGACGAAAGTGCCCTCGTAAGAGGAAAATAGACTAAGATTGATTAAGTTGATTATGGTGGAGTTGGTCAACTTGGTCGGTCATGCAAAACGAGGCTGGTACTCAGAAAGATCCGAGCTTACGTGGTCGAAAGTTCAAGCACGTAGGCGCCAAAAAGTAAGAACGTGGTCTAGAATGCAAAGGGAGAAGAGAAGGGCAGACACTCACGTGATAAATATGTGAGACCGAAGGTCTCTATTTATACTAATCACGTGGAGGAAGTAGGGTTTTCGGAGAAACTTTGGAAGTGAATCTCGAAAAGATATGAAAAGATACGAAAAATACGCAGAAAGGGACTTGGGAAGAGGCGCAGCAGGCACTGCGTCTCTTGGAAGAGGCGCAACACTTGCTGCGTCCTTTCCCAAGTGGTTTCCCCCTGCGGAAGAAAGATTTCCGTGTTTAGTTTATGGAATTAAGGAATAATTTTGTTTTCCTTAATATTTTGTGTGAATATTACGGGAAATTGTTTGCCAAAGATTAAAAGATTTATAAAATATGGAATAGAAATATCCGGAACATTCCAGAACATTCTAACTCGGCATTTTAACGGTTATCAGAAAATGAAGACGGTTTTAGGCCCGGACTCCAAATGTACTCTAATTACTGCTAAAACGACCGTATCGGCACGTAGATGACAATTAAGAGGTAGACATAAATGTTTGAGCGATCACTTGACGATAAACTTACGAACTGTCACAAATCGTTCCGCGTACCAAACATGCGGCCCAATCATCACCGGGTGGTTAGCGGGAGGTGCAGAAATGAGGTATCTACAGAGCCCCCACTTTGACTGAGGCTTAGACAAGGCGAAAGTCAAAGTATAGCCATCAGGTCAATCGAAGATTACAACCTGACGACTATGGCGACGCGAGGCGGCTCAAGGGGTCTGAACCAAGGACCTATCGTCGGGAACATTTTAGAGTCTGTCGACTATCGGGGAGGGTCGTTTAAAGTCCATTAGACTACGTAAGGAGGCTCGCCAGCCGTAAGAAGAGACCATACCTGAAATTCCTTGAAACTCCAGAGGAAAACAAAACGCGATATTGGGAGAAGACAGCAGGACACAGTTTGGAACTGCTGGGAGAAATCTGCTTGTGTTCAGCTTCAAACAAACTTCGGAAGGATTTGGGGTCGATGTTGATCTCCATGTCTCGAGAGAGAATGACTATCGGCCGTGAACTCTCGCTAGGGGAACATAATCGGGAACTGATCTCCATTTCTCGAGAGGGAATGTCTATCCGTGTACTCTCGCTGGGGGAACATAGTCGGGAACTGATCTCCATGTCTCGAGAGGGAATGTCTATCCGTGTAATCTCGCTGGGGGAACAGAATAAAGGCGTGTTGAAACACCTGTCAAAGAAGGAACGCTCGTTGTGACAAGCTAGGTCTTGGATAAAAATAAGGCGATAATTTGCTGTTGGCTTGGAAGAGGTGGATCCGGGCGAAGAATATACGTCAAACGGACCAAATATGCGATATAGCATTAAGGAAGAGGCGCACCAAAGATGGGCCCACAAAATAACGAACTCATAACGAATTTTTGAAAATTCGTATGAAGGGAAGCTGAGGAAGAGGCGCAGCAAGAGCTGCGTCCCCTGGAAGAGGCGCAGCACCTGCTGCGTCTATTCCTGGATGTGGCAATTCTGCGTAAAAACCCGATGAAACATAGGGTTCATTTCATTTGCTCGAAACATAATTCCTCAATTTCTCTCTCAAATTCCAACCATTTCCATCAAAATTTGATCCAAAAGCTTGCATTTGTCATGACTAATCGAGGTATGCTTATCAATCTTGCATTTATCTTCCGTATTTGATCAAATGGGATCGACAAAATTAGGGTTTTCGACCCTAATTAGTCGAAAATTTGGGGCTTTTCCCCCAAACGACTTTGCCTTGTGAAATTGACTTTGTAAATGGCCAATTGGTAGTATAAGGATCATAACCATGTATTTGTTTCGAATTTTCGTTAAGTTTTGAGCATTTGAGTGAAATTGAGATGGTTTCACAGCTAAACCGTAAATTGTTTCGAAAATAGCCTTAGGATTGCCCTTTTGCGACGAAACTTGATATTTGGAATCCTTGTATGATGGGTAAACTTCCTACCATCTCGGAATTTTGGTTTGTGACGGCTTTTTCAGGACACTTTCTAGGGCATAATCGCCGTTATAAAGAAATGCTGCCGAAATTCCGACTCGAACCCATGACTAGGCTTCAACTGAGGCTTGACTTGATCCAAATTACCACAGGAGCGGACGGGTTTGTGGGAAAATTGCCAAAGATGGCGAGAAAAGAGCGATTTCAGAGCTCCGGAAACTCGAAAATTCCCTAATCAAGGCTTGTCGTCACTTGACGCGGCCTAAATTTACTTTAATTTTGCAGGTGATGAGGCTTCTACATCTGGGAGAGCTCCCATGGAGGTGGACACTGCTGTCGACCCTTCTCAGGTGCTTGAGGAGGCATTGGAGGAGGCTTTCACCGTTGCGGTGATGGCTGCCGAAGACGAGGTCCTGGAGGAGGAGGCTGCTCAGGAGGAGGAGGTCCCGAGATGGGCCAACGTTGGACGGGGTGGCCGCCATCTGAGGGAAGCACCTGCGTGGGTTGAGACCTGGGACAGTAGGCACCTGCTTTGGGCTACGGAGGGTCACCTGTCCTACAGGACGGTGAATAGCTTGGTAAAAAGGATTCATAACTCTTCATTCATCTTCTTTTATTTCTGTTTGACATTCCTTTTCTTCTTTATTTGAGCTAAAGATAGCTTTTGTTTCAAATCAACATAGGAGGCCGGGAACATCAGGTCATTCTCGGGCTACACGATGGCGATGGGGTGCTACGAGAGGCTGTCGGCTGAGGAGCGAGCCATGATCGAGCGGGGAGCGTTCGGCGCCTTGGTGCAGGCTTGGAGGGATATTGCGAGGAGGAAGCTTCGGGCTAACCTCAGTCTCGTCCGAGCTTTCTTGGACCGGTTTTGGGACATGACCTCCACGTTTCACATGCCTTTTGGTGAGGTGGGGGTCACGTTGGAGGATTACGGCATGATCTCTGGTCTGCCGTGTGGGATTGAGATGGTGGAGTGGCCGGAGACAGCCATGAGGGTTAACTCGGCGGAGGCTAGGAGGTTGATCGGCTGGAACTTGGCGCCGAAGGCGGCTGCGGTACGTGGCTTGGTGCCTAGTTCTTACGTGCGGGACTACTTCGCGGGGATGACCCCGGCGTCGGTGGTGATCGAGGGGAGGGAGACGGCTCCTCCTCCCTGCACTGCGGAGCAGAGAGTCCGCTTGTGGCTCTCGTGGTTCTTGTCTTCGATTTACCTCGGAGATAAGGGGGAGAGGCTTTCGACGAAGCTTCTTCCCTTTCTTTCTAACCTGAGCGACCTAGGCCGTTGGGACTGGGTCACTGCTGGTTTTGCGGTCCTCATCCGCTTTATGAGGGCCATGGTTCGTCCGCAGTTGATGGAGAAGGGGACTTCTCCTGCTGCTTTCGGCCCTGGACTGCTGTTGGAGGTATGAACCTTCACTTCTTCTCATGAAAGATCATTTCCTTTTCTTGTCAAATCACGAGAGATCGTTATTGATTATCTTGTTTACAGGCGTGGGTGTACTCCTACTTTCCGGGCCTCGCGCCCAAGAGGACGGAGCCGATGGAGAGGGCCTATCCCGTTGTGAGGGATTGGGTGATGTACCGCACGAGGAGTCGGTGTTCCTTTCACGACGTTTGTCGGCGGGAGGTGAACGCTGTTCAGCTGGACGGCGTGAGTATTTCACCTTACATTCGTTTGTTTCTCTTCCTTTACTTTTAGAACTGATCATAAGAATGACCCTTCGTTTTCTTCTTCTAGTGGGTGCCCAGGCCTTGGGAGGAGTACGCTGGCGCTCCTCCTTTCGTGGCTGAGGTCCTTCGGCCTAGAAGCTCGAGCCGGCTGCTGCTGAGGACGTCGATGGGTCCTGTGTGGTACTTGGGTGAGCGCTTGGCTCGTCAGTGCTCTCGTGACGTCTTGACGGTTCCCATTGATCCTCCTCGGACGATGTTTAGGGAGCCTTCTGAGGCTGAGAGGGAGGTTGACCTGGCTGGCGTCGGTGGCGACGCCCTCCTTCTTCCTGGTGAGGACTACTCGGCGTTCCTCTACGGGAGGTTGGCGTACTGGCCGGTTGTGGTAAGTGCTTTATCCTTTTTGATTTTTTGATTGTTTGAGCATGTGATGAAAGATCATCGGTTAACGGAAGTCATTTGACCTTGCAGGAGGTCGAGGCGGCGGGCATCGAGCCCCCAGAGTACCTCGAGACCCTTGAGTACACCGACACGACGGGGATGACGACGATCTCCGAGCTACGTGACTTTGACGTGGCGGTGAGAGATGCTGGCCTGGACGATTGGCAGTATCTTATTCGGAGGGCGAGTCTTCTAACTCGTGTAATTTTGCGTAAGAACACATTTTCTCAAGTTTGTCCAATCGCTAAGAATCTTTCTTTTGAAATGTAGGTTGCGCCGTCCCGGTTCGTGGCTTTGTGGAGGGTAGCCAACCGGCTACGGGCTACTGCCGTTGAGGCACTTGCTGGTGGCCGAGGACGTCAGGTATGAACCGTCCGTTTACTTTATTTTTGAATTTTCTAATCTTTCTTTATGTTTGGAGTGATTGACATGAGCCAGTTTTGTTGTTTGCAGAGGGAGCGTGAGCTGGAGCGAGAGCTTGCCCAGTCCCAGGAGGAGACGACTCGCCTGCTGAGGGAGCTCGAGGTCCGTGACGCCGAGGTTGCTGCTCTCGAGGCGAGAGTTGCTGAGCTAGACGGCGACAACAGTAGCTTCCGTGTTGCTTCTTGTTTTTTGGTTGTATTTCTGTACATTTATACATTTTAGGACCCACTTTTGGACATTTGGATCTTGTTTTGGGGCTCGAGCCCCCAGTTTGGTGTACATATTCCTTTTTGATCGTATATATGATGATGGCCTGAGTGCCTTTGCTGCTGGGTTGCTTTGTTTGTACCTGCAGGTTAGCTTTGGACAGGTTTGGTAGATGACGGTTTATGCCGTCACGCTGCCGAAATTTACACAGAAATTACATAGAACATATATTTGTACATATGGCCTAAATTAGCGCCAAACAATGACTTGAAAAGGCAAAAAAATGACCAGAAATGAAAATGCAAAAAATTTGGTCGGGAATTGCAAAAATTTGGTCGGAAATGACCGGACGGTAGGGAGGGTTACCCCCTAAAAAATAAAAAAATAAAAACATGTAAGTTTGAAGTGGGGAGTGGAATGATTCCCCAAAAAGAAAAAGTAAAAAGAAATGTATAAGTTGGAAAAAAGTATAGATTTGGAAAAAGAATAAATTAGATTAAATTGGTGAAATGATTCCCCCAAAAAAAGAAAATTAAAAGAAATGTACAAGTGTGCTAAAATGACGAAAATGTCGATATCGTCTCGAGATGCGCATCCTTGAAATTAGGAAACACGAAATATGGCAACCTGACGCCTTTACCAAAATAATAACCCGTATGAATAGGAAATTATTTGTTGAGGAATTTAGGAAAGATCCAACGCGGAAAATCACAGAAAGGGTGCTGAGGAAGAGGCGCAGCAAGAGCTGCGTCCCTTCGAAGAGGCGCAGCACCTGCTGCGCCTGTTCCCCAGTGCGTCCGTTCTGACGGATTTTAGGAAACAACTTTTAGTATAAATAGAGACGCCGAGGGAGGTTTTATTCATATACTTCTTCCGTCTTTCTTCGTCTTATTACACAAATTTCCTAAAATAAGCATACATCATGAATACTCTTGAGATTCGTCTAAAAGAATGGACAAATGAGTTCTCCAACTTGGAGAAACACGACATGGGTGCTTATAATTTTGGAGCACTTTTGAGCTTAAAGTTGATCAGGGTAGTCAAACCGTTCCTAGATGCTTGTCTTGACTATTGGGACTCGAATTATCATGTATTTGCCTTCCCTGGAGGCGACATTTGCCCATTTCCCGAGGAGATTGCTGCGATTGGTGGATGGGATCCAGAACATTTGCCTGCTATTCCCTCCACTTCTAAAGGGTATAAGAATAAGTTTAGAGACTTGCTTGGATTGGCCAGAGTTGATGTTGACCGTCTTGTGACTTCTAAAAGAGTGCGAATGTTGGATTTCATCGATCGCTTTATCAATAGGGCTGATCCACTGTCTCTTATGTTGCGAGGCGAAGGGCATTCGGGTTTTGCCTATTGCATGTGTATGTACTTCAAGGGCATGTTGATGAGGATATGAGAGGTGACCCTCGTCTCTTGAGCTTGATTGAGCAAATGGAGCTGCGCAGGAGCCCAGCTTGTCTGTGTTTAGGAGAGATCCTATTGGGCTTGGATAACAGGAAAGCTAATCGCGACCTACCTTATCTGGGAAGTCTTATTATTTTGCAGGTAAAAAGAACTCTTTTCGTTTTTTCTTTTTTTTTTTTCTTTCGTTTTCGTTCGTTTTTTTTTTCGTTTTTTTTTTTTCGTTTTTTTTCGTAATACCTGCTTTTGGTAGGTCTGGCTTATGGAACGTCTTCGATTGATCGAGCCCCCAGTTAATGTTCCTGCTTATCATGCTCGCTCAATTGCAATGAGGACCAGGCTTTACATGGTGGACTTCACTCGAGTTTGTAATTACTGGGAGAATAAACTGAAGAGCGAGGATGGCCCCTTAATCAGATGGATCGTACCATGGTGGCATCTTAAATCTGTCACTGGAGTATCTTCCCTGGATCCTACCCGATCTGTTCGCGTTCCCGGCTTGGAGTTTGTGATATGCATTTTCCCGGAGAGGCTGATGAGGCAGGTTGGATTGAAGTAGATGATTTCGAAGCTTGACACAGTCCCGCAGACTACCGTGGCGCTTACTACTGAGAGTCGAAGAGAATGGGCCATCAAATGGGCTCAGAGGAACATTTGGTTCTTGAATTCTTCTGTCAGTGCTCTATGGGTGTCAGATTCCTATCTGCGGTGGAGGAAAGCCGCCACTCCGGAGGAGCGAGAGATTGAGGAAGCGTGAACTGTCGACTACAAGATTCGCGAGGTGGAGAAGAAGAAGGAGAAGCATCATCGGCGAAGGAGAGGAAGAAGCCGGGTTTCGAGTTGTTCATCCTTCGAAGAAACCGAAGACTTCTCCTGCCGTCGAGATGGTGGTCGACAAGAATGGCAAAGCGAGACCATGAGAGAGACCATTGGTGATTAGGTCTGAAGTGACCTAAGAGTGTCCGGCTCGAGGTCGTGACAAGAAGTATGATAAAAATGACAAAGGCAAAGGGAAAATGGAAGAGTAGCCTAAGTCTTTATTATTATTATTATTATTATTATTATTATTATTATTATTATTATTATTATTATTATTATTATTATTATTATTATTATTATTATTATTATTATTATTATTATTATTATTATTATTATTATTATTATTATTATTATTATTATTATTATTATTATTATTATTATTATTATTATTATTATTATTATTATTATTATTATTATTATTATTATTATTATTATTATTATTATTATTATTATTATTATTATTATTATTATTATTATTATTATTATTATTATTATTATTATTATTATTATTATTATTATTATTATTATTATTATTATTATTATTATTATTATTATTATTATTATTATTATTATTATTATTATTATTATTATTATTATTATTATTATTATTATTATTATTATTATTATTATTATTATTATTATTATTATTATTATTATTATTATTATTATTATTATTATTATTATTATTATTATTATTATTATTATTATTATTATTATTATTATTATTATTATTATTATAATTATTATTATTATTGCAATAAGAAGGTGGGGTTTTTAGAATCCTAGCCTATTACGATTTTATTATGTAGCGTACTATTATTATTAATGAAATAAAAAAGGTTAAATGGTGATGAAACCGTTGCGATTTTATTTTCATTATTCTTGTCAAATTTCAAGTGCATTCGCAAATGTCCTTCTATTTACATTTAAAATAATTAAATGGATTGTATCCCGTGAAGGATTACCTACGTATTCATTTAAAAAAATGAAATCAAATCCTTGCGCGTAGCTCGAGTAAATGTAAAAGAATAATTGTTCTAAGCAAGAGCTTGTAATGAACTTTAGAAAATAAGCATGAGCTTTACTTACTCCTAAAATGCAATTTAGTTTATTTGATGATATGAGAATGACAAATTGTCAAAGTGCAAGAGCAAGATGACATTAGCTTGATTCAGCTTGGCCAGGGGCCGTTTATTTCGTGCCACAAGAGCGACACGTGAGGTCACGCGAGGCGCGTTTTTGCTCCTATTCTAGGCGTAGTAATGTTTCAGTTGGTCAAGGTTTGTTGGGTTGACAAATTCATTCCCGTCTAGGTCTGTGATCCTAACCGCACCCCCTGGAAGTATGAACTTGACTAGGAAAGGCCCGGCCCAATTGGGTTTGAATTTTCCTCGTGGATCGACAGGTAAAAGAGCCCTAATGGATTTGAGGACCAAGTCTCCTTCCTTGATGTTCCTTGGCTTAACCCTTTTGTTGAAGGCTCGTTTGATACGCGCCTGGTATGTTTGCACATTATGTAATGCACGTAACCTTCGTTCATCCAGGAGGATGTGTTCTTCATATCTATCCCTCTTCCACTCGGCTTCTGGGATTTGACTTTCGAGTAAAATACGCAAGGATGGTATTTCTAACTCGACTGGTTGTACGGCTTTCATGCCGTAGGTCAAATAGAAAGGAGTAGCCCCAGTGGGCGTCCTAACGGATGTACGATATCCCCATAAATCAAAGGGTATATTGTTTGGCCAATCTCTATAGTTGTCAATCACTTTCTTGAGAATTGTGACAACATTTTTGTTTGCCGCTTCTACCGCGCCGTTGGTTTGTGGTCTATATGGCGAGGAGTGGTGATGCTTAATTTTGTACTTGGCTAGCAATTGTTCAGTCTCAGCTTGGAAATGTGATCCATTGTCACTGATGATCTCATGTGGGCAACCGTATCGACAGATGATATTGGTTTGTATGAACTTTGCCACGTTCTTGGCCGTAAGACTGGTGTAGGAAGCCGCTTCTACCCATTTGGTGAAATAATCGATTGCTAATAGGATGAAACAGTGACCTCCTGTTCCGGCTGGAGTGATTTTACCGATTATGTAAATTCCCCAAGCAGAAAATGGCCAGGGAGATGTCATGGTGTAAAGCAATAAAGGAGGAACATGTTGCACGTTCCCGAAGATTTGACAATTATGGCAATGTCTCACATACTTGATGCAATCAGATTCCATCGTGATCCAATAATACCCTAAACGTGTGATTTTATTTACCATCATGGGTCCACTCATGTGAGGGCCACATTCTCCATCATGGACTTCTTCCATCACTTTCCGTGCATGTGAATGATCAAGACAACGTATGATTACACCAAGGGGTGTTCTTTTGTATAACTCTCCTTGCATGAGGACGTATTAGGAAGCTAGCAAACGGATGGCGCGTTGTCCCCTTTTGTCCATTTCTGGTGGATAGGTGTCATGGAGTTGAGGCTCCTCTGTAATTTCCTCTTCATTGGTGATTTGGTGCACGTAAGCTGGTTCTGACCGTCGTTCGATGCATAAAGGCATTTCTACCATGCTATCTGTAGATACCCATATCTGTCGATATTGGCATTTATAGAAAACCCATCAAACACCCGATGATGATAGGACAACATGTATTCGTCAGTTGGCGTTGTCATTATTTGTGGCTCGTTTTACATTGTGAAACGGGCGTCGTCGACGGATTTTTATTAATTTAAATGAAATTTAAGTTAATGTTCATTTTCAAATAAATTCATTTTATTGTTTTAATTTGAGTTTATTTTTTCAAGTTTATTTTATTGAAAATGGAGTAAACTTTCTATTTGAATTTATTTCATTTGATTTGATTGAATTTATTCGTTTTATAAATCGTATTTGAGAAACTCGATTTTAAGACGGTTTTGTACGCGATTTCAAGCTCGGTTTTGAGCTCGATTTAAGCTCGAATTGGACTCGAATTTCGATGCAACTTCGACCCAATTCCCAACCCAACTCTCACCTCACAGCTAGCCCACATACCAAGCTATCATTCCAGGCCATTTACCATGCAACCCACGTCCAAAAACCTCCATTTTCGAAGCCCAAAACAGGCCATGCGAACAGGCCCCGGTTTTCCCCCTTTAACCCGCGCAGCCCATATCGAAGCCTCAAACCCGCTCCAAACTGACCCAGACCCGCAACCGATTAACTCAAACCCATACCCGACTATCCTACCCATATTCCCGTGCCTTAACCTACAAGAAAGCGTCCCTGAAACCCTCACAAACACCCACGAAAGCTGCTGGACAGCAGCTATGCGAAACATGCCCAAGCTGCTTGTCACTCCGTTTTGCCCTACTTTTAACCCTTGAAACCTTCCTATATATACTCCCTAATCACCACACTTAACGACCCTTAGAACCTACCATCGCCTACCAGCAATAACGAGCCAGAATCAACCCTAAACCTAGCACGAATCCTCTCGAAAAGCAGAGTGGTAAACACTCTGTTTTCGCGTGTTTTTCCTGCGCACCAGCCTGTTCTGCCTCGCTTTTCGTGCCTGAAACAATACCGTGGTTTCCATCCATTTACACTTTCAAAGACTACATATTTCCTTGATTCCAGAACACTTTCCGAATCAAATTTTCGTTGAGAAACGAGTCCGTGGTAAGCTTTTGAAAATCGCTGCTCAAACCTTTCAAAAACCGTGTTTACAATTTAATCTTCGTCGACGACGGCCCCTCAAGACAAGATCTACAATCGATTGCAACACAAGACTTCGTCAACGATACATGTAGGTTGAGGGTGCATTAAAACTCCCTTCTCTCCTTTTTATTTCGTTTTTTTATTGTTTATTTACTAACCATTGTCTAACATCGTCCAACTAATATCGAAACTAGAATATTTTGAGTATGAGTTAAAGTACCATTCTGGCACCCACGTTGACTCGAGTTTAAAAGGCTTAATTCGTCTGAAGTGACCGAAATGCCTCGCTCGTTTACATATCCTCGTGTTGGAATAGGGCAATTTAATAAATCGAGTTTATTTAATTTATGTGTATTTATTTTTTAACCATATAAAAATTGATTTTTAATGATTTTCCAGACCTATAATTTGTAATTTTAATTTAGGTAGATTTTCGTAATTTATTGCATTGATTTAGTATTTATTTCGTAATTAGCAATGTATTAATTCAAAACCCGCGCAGTGCATGGTTCAATTCTGACATATTTCGAAAATTTCAGATCCGTGCAGTGCACGAGTTTGTCCAGGTTTTGTGTTTTAATTTGCTTCCTTGTTTGACTTTGTTTGATTAATCCTTAGTTTAATTAGTTTATGTTTTAGATTTTAATTTACATTATTTATAATTTATATTGTATGTATGAGCTAACCACTAATGTTTGTTAATACATCTTATGCTAAGCGTAAGCCTTCCTATCCCTCTCTTTGGATGTGTTTTCTAGTTTAATCAATGAACCTCACATGCTAAACCACTCCGACGAAGTTAAATGCATTTTAAACGACTTAGAATGAAATTCGCATGATAGGATTTAAATTCAATGGTTGCGTACGCATGTGATATCTTTCCGAAATAGCCATCTTTTACCTAGTAGAGACCGTTATTGCAACGGGCGGGGTTGGGTGTCGTTTTAATGAAATTAAAGTAACTTCCTAACACGTAAAGTCACACGAATTCAAATCTCTAAAATTGGTTTCTAAATTCCATTTAAAAATTTAGCGGCGACTCTTTTAAAATTAAAAATGTTTTGAAAAAGCATTTGAGTGGAGCGTTTTTCCATGGTCCACAATTTGGCGACTCCGCTGGGGAAGAGTGAAACTTGAAAAGTTTAAGATGGCTATTAGGATTGTTGTCAAATTTTTTTATGTTAATCATGCATAAACCCCCGAGACTTTAGGCGGGCCAAAGAATCTCTTGGGTTAATTCCAAGGGAGGATATTGATGTCCACTATGTCCGATTTAAGTATCAAGGTGATTCCGTGGAGGTAGGCAGCTGCATACGAGGCATATTGCTACGGGCATATGACGGTATGTGGACTCCCCGACAAAGCGGTTTCGCTGGCATAGACCCATTTTAGAGGACTGAACGAGACTTAGAAGAGTCTAGTTCATGCATTGCATCCCTAAAATGTGAATGATTACATGCTATGTGAATCCCGGGTCATGTTTTCAAAATAGCATTTTCAAAT
Organism: Silene latifolia; assembly: GCF_048544455.1. NCBI lineage: Eukaryota > Viridiplantae > Streptophyta > Magnoliopsida > Caryophyllales > Caryophyllaceae > Silene > Silene latifolia. The sequence goes on from NC_133536.1 coordinate 59,160,166, forward strand.
CCATCTTCTTTTTCTTTCGAAAATTTGATTCTTTTTCAAGTCCATTTCTTTTCGAAAATTTTGGCCCTCTATTTCGAAATTTTGAACCCTCTTTCAAGCCGAAGTGCTGCCCATTTTAAAAGTCAATTCAATCCTTCTCGATTTCAAATTTCGATGAACTGTATCCCAGGTCCAACCCAAACCAAGAATAGAGTTTGAGTCAGTGGGGTCGGGTTAGTCGAGTTGGGCTTTTGCTTGCTCGATATAGGCGAGCTAGTCCACCCTTAGGCTCGAGTGAGCCTTTGTTTGGTTAGAACACTTGTCAAGTGAGTCACCTAAACCGATCTTTGGGTCTGAGTCATGAAAGTCGACCATTTGGTCCAAGTCAATCCACCAAAACGTCCCCACTAGGCCACCTAGGGCGTTTGTCACAAAGCCCAAGAGCCATGTCCGGTTTGAACACGGGTTTGTCATGTCGGATTTATGATCACGTTGAGTCTAAAACCCAAGCCACGTGTGTATCACGGTTAGGTCCCGTTCAACGAGCGAGAATAGTTCGTTCGTAGGATCCATGTCAAGTTATAGCCAGTTTTTAGGTTTGAAAAACCGTCCCTAGTCGTGTATGACCTAAACCGAGGGGGCCCAATTGCTCGTTCTCCGGGTCTAAGCCCAATATCGAGTCGCTTAGAGTCCGCCATGTTGTTATGAGTCGAGTCTTGTTTGTGCGGGGATTTTGATTCGATAAGCGATACTCGCTCGGGATTTTATTGTAGAAAGGCCACTACAAACAAGAAGTATGACTACCGCAGAGGCACTGAAGCAGATTAACGACACTTTGGTCGCAATGATGGAACGCTTGACGGCTGTGGAAGCCAAGATCGCGGTGGAAGCTCCCATACCACCGCCCCCGGAAACTGAATTCGAAAAGAGGTTCCGACTAATAGAGGAACAATTGAAGCTATCCCAGGGGAAAGCGTGCATTATGAGAATGCCAGAGGGTACATGCCGGTCCAGGACAAGCTACCAACCAATTTTGTCCTAACTGATATCCCAAAGTTCAAAGGGATGGAAGATCCATTGCAACATATCCGTTCCTACAAGGAGTACCTTGCGTTGAAATGGGTACCTGCTGAGATGTTGCCCCACATTTTTGCTCAATCCCTAGGAGAACACCCGAAGGCGTGGTTCTACAGCCTTGAGCTTAAGAATTTCCCCACTTTCGAAGATATAGCGGTGGAGTTTTGCAAACACTTTGCTAATAATGCCGAGATTCGGACTCACGTGCGCACACTCGAGGTGATGACACGAAGGATAAGGAGGGATTTCTTGAATTCCTCAACCGCCATTTGGCGAGTGAAAGCGTGAAGTTGGCCAAAAGGCCAGAGGAGACTGAAATGGTAGATAAGTTCATCAAAAATCTTCGACCTGTCTACCGTGACGCTATCAAATATCAACATTTCGGCTCGTTCAAGGACCTTATTCGAGTCGCAAGAAAAATTGAGGACGACGTTCGTTCTGCCGAGGTGAAAAGCCAAAAGGGTATCGGGTGCCTCCTCTTCCAAAGCTAAGGCATCCGTTCGCAATCATATCCAAGCCATCGGTCTTTTGGGAGGAGCTCCTAAGGGATCGCAACGCCATGGGCCAAGAGCGTTCACCGACATCGGGTGTACCTACGCATACGCCCTCCAAAGGCTCTCGGCCCAAGGGAAGCGAACCCAATTAGTCCAACTCCGGACCCGCTGCGGATCGACGGGGTAAATGGTATAAGCCCAACGCCCTCGTGCTTATCATCAAGGAAAAGGTCATGATACCGAAAATTGTTACCGGCTTAAACATGAAATCAAGACATGATCGAGAATGGGTCGCTCCCCATCCCCACCGTCCGACCTAACAACCTGAACAATCCTTTTGGCGACCATGCCAATGCAGTATTCGTCGAAGACAATACCGATGTATCTCACTTAATCCAACCCATCTGCCGTCTCACTGGGTTTTTCGTGGGGAAGGTCTATGTAAGCTGCTCTGAGTATATCCCTCAAGCTAAGAACGAAGTTCGAATTGGGGATTTTGCTATCGATTGCACACCATACATTCTCCGAAGCGAGAATGAAATTAATGGGGTCTGGGCTGACGATGAAGAAGATATCTATCTCACCGAAGGTGCGATTATTCCCCGAACTCAGGAAGAAATTTCTAAATTAAGGAAAGATGTCCTCGAATCTAATCATTTGACTCGATCGGGACGTCCCTATCGTGTCGAGAAGGCAAAGCATGTCTCTATCTTTGGAGACAGTCCAAGTAAGACACCCACCAAGGAGGCCACCTCGGTCCCGAGCTCTTGGTGAAGGGTCGACCTCGAGGCCTCCCTCATCAAGCGGTTAAAAAGACTAAGGCGAGATGTCTCCATCCTGGGAGTTAATGTTGAGCTTGTTTGAACACCGACAAGCTCTGCTTCAAGCCTTAATGAATATGACCGTGTCACCGCACACTACTCCGGATGACGTGGTCTCATTTGTTGCTCAAAACCAACCTCGGCTCACTAATGCCGTAACTTTTTCGATGAAGACCGCCCTCATTTGGGCCACAACATTGTCTCGCTATGTACATCACGGTAGAATGCCGTCATAAGCGACTCCCAATGACCCTTGTCGACGACGGGTCTGCAGTTAATGTTCTCCCACTACGGACCGCTTTCATTTTGGGACTCGAGAAAAGCGACTTCGCACCCACTACGCAAACGGTTCGGGCTTTCGATGGCACAGTGCGTCGAGTGTCCGGACTCGTCACTTTAAGCGTGAATGTGGGAAAGGTGGAGCGCAAGGTCAATTTCCAAGTGATAGATGTTGCCTCATCTTTCAACATTTTGCTCGGGAGACCATGGATTCACACAGCTGGAGCCGTGTCTTCTACCCTCCATCGCAAAATTAAAATCCCTCTCAAGGGAGAGGTAGTGACCATCTATGCTACTCCTATAATTGTGACGGGAGGAGATGTTACTTCCGAAGTGCAAACTGATAATACCGCCTTGGAATCTTGTGGTTTCGAGGTAATAAACGCAATTGAGTCCACTTTCGAGGCACCGAATATGGACTTATATACGGGAAGCCGTGTTTGTAAAACAATCTTCAAGACCGGAAAGTACTTCGGGTACTCCATGTACCCCCGAAGGGAAAACACATTTCAATTGAAGTCGCCAGTGCCTAAGGGGACAAGATACGGGCTTGGGTATGAGCCAACTGAAGAAGACTCCCTGAGAAAGAGAGTCTCGATTGAAGACCGAGACATCAAGATGGGGCCGTACTTGCTAACTCTAAACGGCCACTTTGTGAAAGCCGGGGAGGAAATGCCGAGTTTAGACTTCCCCGAACCACTGTTCAACTCAAAGGCCAACAAGCTGGTCCCCGGAATCGAAGTATTCCGTGATTGTTTCTATATTCCCGAAGACATTATGGCAGTAGCTACAATAAAGAAGGAGTCTGTTCCGATCGAAGATGGGAAAGCTATGGGTCTCCTCTTTGGAGAGGAAAAGAAGCCGGAAATACCAAACGAAGTCTTGGTAAACATGATCGTAAGGAGTGATTGTTTTGATCCATCTACCCTCATTACTTATGTAGATCCTCAGAGGAATACATCTGGATGGCGGAAAACCATGAAATGGACCGACAACAAGGGTTCGCTTTTCAAGATAACCATAGGAGAAGGGCAAATGTTCAAGCCTGATGACGATTCTGAGTCTGAGTCTGAGTCCGAGTCTGAGTCTGACATAAGTCCTAAGGCTAAGTCTAGGGTTTTAGGTGTCGAAGATACCCCTTCCCTGATCTTTCCTTTTCTGTACCTCCCCTAGTCTTTGGTATTCCGGGGCTGTCCCGAATCACGCTCCTATCTCGCCACCGACCTCGATCGGTTGGCCCAAATGTTAACGCAATTTGCGCGATTTCAAATCAATAATAAGATGAATCAGTTTGCTTACGACTTGTCTCATTTATATTGCGATTCAATTGATTGTTTTAATAACGTTGAGAATGAGGTCGAAGATAGACAGATGGAAGAAGAAGAGGAGGAGGTGGAACCGCCTCCCCAGTTAGTAAAAGGGTCGGAAGAATACGACCAAAGAAGCTCGTGAATCGAAGATACCGAAGTTGTTAATGTGGGGACTACCTTAGAGCCTCGGGAGCTTAAGATAGGAACAACCTTAGATCCATGAGAAAAGAAGGGGTTTGTTGAATTGTTGAATGAATTCAAAGATGTATTTGCTTGGTCCTACAAAGATATGCCGGGTATTGATAGGGAAATTGCGGAGCACAAGATTCCGATCAAGCCAGGGTTCAAACCGAAGAAAGCGAAGCCACGTAGAATGCGTGCGAGTGGTCTTTGAAAGTCAAAGAAGAGATTGATAAACAGTTCAAGGCTGGGTTCATCAAAGTATCGGAATACTCAGATTGGGTAGCTAATGTGGTGCCGGTCCCAAAGAAAGACGGAAAGGTTCGGGTCTGTGTTGATTTTCGTGATCTAAATAAGGTTAGTCCAAAGGACGACTTTCCGTTACCTCACATTGACATCTTGGTTGACAATACCGCTAACCATGCATTATTATCCTTTATGGATGGGTACGCCGGTTACAACCAGATAAAAATGGCCGAGGAAGATATGCATAAGATCGCTTTCACAACACCATGGGGCACTTATTGCTACACGGTGATGCCGTTTGGATTAATAAATGCAGGTGCGACTTACGAGAGAAGAACAAGAACGCGTTGTTGCATGATATGATTCATAAGGAAGTAGAGGTCTACGTCGATGACATGATCGTAAAATCGAAGGAACGTAATAACCATTTGATGGCATTACGAAAATTCTTCGAGAGGTTGAGAAAGTATAATATGAGATTAAACCCACAGAAGTGCGCGTTCGGGGTCACCTCTGGCAAGCTTTTGGGTCATATCGTTAGCCACCGTGGCATCGAAATCGACCCATCAAAGATTAAAGCCATTATGGAAATGCCCCATCCTAAAACCGAGAAAGAAATTCGAGGTTTCTTAGGCCGAGTGCAATACATAAGCTGTTTCGTCTCAAAATTAACTATGATCTGCGAACCAATTTTTAAGAAATTGAAAGTTGGGGAGCATATTATGTGGGATGACCAATGCCAAGCCGCGTTTGATAAGATAAAGGAAGTGTTACATTCTCGCGAGTTCTCGATCACTTTGTAGCGGCTTGCCTCTATCTTTGTATTTAACGATTCTGAGATCGCGATGGGAGCAATCTTTGGCACAAACCGTTGACAAAGAAGAAATAGCAATTTACTACCTTAGTAAAAAGTTCTTGGAGTATGAATCAAAGTATACAGCATTAGAAAAGACATGCCTAGCTTTAGTCTGGGCAACGAAGAAGCTACGTCACTATATGCTCAGCTACAGTGTGCGTATATATTCCAGAATGGACCCCATCAAGTACTTGTTTGAAAAACCGGTGCTAAACGGCAGAATGTCAAGATAGACCCTTATGCTATTGGAATTCGATCTCAAATATGTGCCGCTGAAAGCGATAAAAGGAAAGGTCGTTGCCGATTTCCTGGCCGATAATCCAGTCGAAGAAACTGACATTGTTGACACTTGGTCGTTCCCAGATGAGGATATTGTCCATGTCGAAGACGATGTATGGGATCTATATTTCGATGGGGCTTCGAATAACATGGGATGCGGAATAGGTGTCCTTATCATTTCACCGAGAGGAGAGCACATACCAGTTTCGATCAAATTGGACTTCGCCGTCACAAATAACGCCGCGGAGTACGAAGCATGCCTACTTGGTTTGCAGAGCGCTAACAAGTTAGGAGTCATGAAGTTGACAGTACACGGAGATTCCTCCTTGGTCATTAATCAAGTGACGGGGTCATGGAAGATCAAAAGTAGTAGCCTGGCACCCTACCAGGCTAAGATAGAAGAGCTAGAAAAACTCTTCGAAGAGGTGCGATACGTGTACCTCCCAAGGGAGGAAAATCGATTATTTGGCGCTTTATCAAAAGCGGCGGCGTTGATAAACATCCCTGATCATATGGATAGCATGCCATTGTGTGTCGAACGAAGGTCTTCACCAGCTTATATAAATGCTGTCGATGATGCCGAGGAAAGCGAAGCCGAACCTTGGTATGCATCCATTGTGAGATTCAAAGAAGCAGGAGAATACCCTAAAGACCTCGATACACGTGGAAAGCGTGCATTGCGAATGTTATCCGCCCAATTCGTTAAAACTAACGATGGACAATTGTATAAGAAGACAGCACATGGTGTCCTGTTGCGATGCGTCGACAAGACAACGTCAGAAAAGGTCATGGAAGAAGTCCACAACAGGGAATGTGGGCCGCATATGAACTCCCACATGCTAGTTCGGAAGATCATGAGGTTAGGATACTATTGGACAACAATGGAAACAGATTGTCGCAGATATGTCCGGCATTGTCACAATTGCCAAATATTTGCGAATATTCAACATGTACCACCTTCTATGCTATACACCATGACGTCACCTTGGCCTTTCTCAACCTGGGGAATCGACATCATCGGAAAAGTAAACCCTTCTGGAACAGGAGGGCATTGTTATATCCTAGTCGCTATTGATTACTTTACCAAGTGGGTAGAGGCCAAGTCTTACAAAGTGCTAAATGCGAAGCAAGTAGCCAAGTTTATTGAGAATGACATCATCGTCGGATGGAGTGCCGCACGAGTTCATCAGTGATCATGGAACTCACTTTCAAGCTGAGATAGCCGTTATACTTGAAAAGTATAGAATCAAGCATCATAAGTCATCTCCATATCGACCTCAGACAAATGGAGCAGTGGAGGCCGCTAACAAAACGGTGGCTACTATATTGAGAAAGATGTCTGACAATTACAAGGAGTGGCCGGAGAAGATACCCTTCGCGTTGTGGGGATATAGAACATCCATCGGAACGACCACGGGGGCAACCCCGTACTATCTAGTTTACGGGATGGAAGCAAGTACAACCGTCGAAGCGGAAGTACCCTCCTACGCATCTTGCTCGAAAGCCAGGTCCCGGAAGCGGATTGGGTCCAAGCCAGATATGATTTGTTGGTGTTGCTTGATGAGCGTCGTTTGAATGCGTTGTATCATGTTCAGCTCTATCAGAAAAGGATAGAGCGGGCTTTTAACAAGAAGGTGAAGCCCAGGGGAATTAATGAAGGCGATTTAGTTCTCAAATCAGTACGGGCTCTATTACCAGTCGATCCAAGAGGGAAGTTTAAGCCTAATTGGGCCGGTCCTTATCTCGTAAAGAATATACTCACAGGAGGCGCGGTACGTTTGACAGATTTGGATGGAAATGATTTCTCGAATCCAACGAATCTGGATCAGTTGAAGAAGTACTATCCTTAAGACCTCACTCTCAAAGTTATGAAATAACACTTGAATTATGATGTATTTGAATAAGTTTTAAGTTTGGCATTTGTTGCCACTGCCTGAAATGTTTTATGAGAGAACTACGACCTCGGTTTGATTCTGTTGAAAAGCAGATACGTAGGCAACCCTTGAAAAGGGTACAACCACAATAAAAATGAAATATTCAATGCAGAAAGTGAGGATTTCTAATAAATAATACGTGTCTTTTATTTTGATAAATCCGGGCGACGCCCATTACAAATCAAACTAACAGGAAAGCAAATAAAAGCATAATAGTAATACTAAATAATAGAGCCGTAACTCCCGCCTATCTTTAGTTGGGTCGCGTGTCCCGTCACTACGAGACGATGTCTCACCCATCATCATTCTTGCCCGTTTCTTCGGGGGGACCACACTGTCTTCTCGCGGGCCCAATCTCTCTTTTACGCTTGGTCGAGGGCCAAGTCTCTCTGCAAGTGTCGGAACGTCACCACTTGTAGTACCCAGTCGGTCCGACACGCTAGGAGCACAAGGTTTAGCCCTAGGTTTCTCGTCAGGACTACTCTCGGTCTCAGTTGGGCCCGGAATCGGCCCAGTAAAGAATTGTCGATTTTTTAACCCCCTGTCATGCTTCTCCCGATCAATGGCATCATCTTTCTGTAGTTTCTTCCTTGCATTAAGGCCCGGTTCTGTAGTCCATTTGAGATATGAAGGAGAAACCCAAGTAGACTCGCGTGGCTCGGGAATGCGCCACACGGTCCTTCGGCGCCACGCATGGAGCCAAGTATGACATCTACCCTGAGAAATAACAAAAGCAGGACCTCGCGAAGCCTCCGTCGCAGGGACAATTTGTTGACGACCGAATTGGCGAAGCACTCGGTCCGGGTAAAAATAGACAGGGTGATCCAAGCCCAACAAAGTGACATACCGTGTATGGTCAGTATCTGCGAGCCCGGTAAGTGTGCTCAAATGAAGCCATGGTAAGGACCAGCGAATGTGAGACCCTGTTATGCTAATCAGCATATTTCGCCAGTAATCGGATCCTTGCTCAGAACTGTAGCGCCGTCGCCGATTAGTGAGACTTCTGACATGATAATCTTCTGGTTTCAACGACGGATCAATCAAACCAAGACGCTCGCTAAGCCATACCTGTTAGAAAGTCAGAAAAAGGCAGGTCAAAAAAAAAAAAAAAGCACGAAAAAGAAAAAAAAAACGAAAAAAAACGAAAAAAAAAAAAGACGAAAAAAGAAGAAGAAAAAAGACGAAAAAAAAAGAAGAAAAGAAAAAAAAAAAAAAAAAAGACGAAAAAAAAAGGAAGAAAAAAGACGAAAAAAAAAAAGAAGAAAAGAAAAAAAAAAGACGAAGAAAAAAAGAGAAAAAAAGGAAAAAAGAGAAGAAAGACAAACTTGCAGTAGACGGGTTGATCCCATGAATACAGCATCCGGATTGGCTTTTTGTGCATCCAAGCCTTTAATAGTCTCAGCTAGTATAATCCATGCAGGATTAGCACCATTCTCCATTTGCTCCACGACTCGGATTAGTCTAGCTTGGCCGCGATAAGATGGAATTTCTATCGCCCCCTCGAAACAATAAAGATGCAATAGAATGAGGCCAAAGGCGCGGCGTCGATAAATGATCGGTATATCTGGGTCATTCGCACGCCGGAATCTATGCACTAGCGCAAGCAGGTCCACCTTTCCACCATCGACGATGGTACGGGCTTCATCACGCGACAAGTTTAGATATTCGCGGTATTTTTGGGTCCAGTTGGACACAAAGTCGGGAACCACAGGCTCTTGCGTGGTCCTCCATCCTCCCAAGACGGTAAATTCTTCAGGAAGGGGACAGATTTCTCCCTCCGGAAGAGCAAAGACATGATGCTCGGGATCCCACACTCTCAGGCACTCTTTAAGAAATGCGGGTTGAATCATGACTTGCCTCAGGAAAATAATTTGTTGAATTCCGCCGCATTGATTTTGGATTTCTAAACCCCCGATTCGTCGCCCATCCCTTCATTGTCCCAAACAAGGTATTCATGACTAGTTTTTTTCTAAGAAAGATATTCTTTTAAGCGAGAGAGATTTGTTTGAGAAATTGTGGGAAATCTCAACCCTTAGTCCTTCCTTATATATGAAAAGAGATGAGGAATTTTGGAAGTATAATTCCTTTAGGTTTTGGAAACCTAAATCTTCTAGGAAATTTGGAAACTTGGAAGCCTACTAGCTTTAGGAAGTTTGGTAGCTTTTTGAAATAAGAAGGCAAGTCCCATACCTCCTCTATTTCGGCCGTGTAAGGCTGTGTGTGGCGCGCCAAGTGGGCCCCATCCGTCCCGGGTTTTGTTCGCTCATTTCTCTTGCGGAATTTGTCATAGTTCGTGCACCGAAGTGACTAATTTACAATTTCATCCCCTGCGCGTCCCATGTTGAATTAACATCCTGTACACACTTACGGATTTTATTGGGTTACGCCCACATTGGTTACGGTCGAAAGTCCGAGTCTTTTTGTCAAAAGGTCGTGTCTACCCATCGCTTTGACTCCAGAAATTTGAAATAAACTTCTGCGATTAATTTTATTGAAAATAAAATTATGTTTTGATTTGAAAAATCATTTAACTCCAGAAATTTGAAATGATTTTTCGCAATTAATTTTATTGAAAATAAAATTATGTGTTGATTCGAAAATTCATTTGGATCCAGAAAACTGAAATAAATTCTCGCCTCGAAGAGGCCAATCATTTTCGAGATATTCAAAGTTCGGGTCAATGACCCAATTTTTCTAAGCAATGTTCATGTCTGCGGGTCGATAACCCATTTTCCTTTCCTTTCAACTGGGGGCTCTGTCGCCGTCGGCTCCAGAGACCCATCAAAATTCGGTCGATGACCATTTCAAGTATCAAAATGTCGCTACGTGAATCGCGCGCTATATATTATGATTAAATTTGCAGAATATGCTCCAACTGGGGGCTCTGTCGCCGTCGGCTCCAGAGACCACCACAAAACAGACAGGATGGCATCCTCATAACAAAGATCAACAGCAGAATGCTACGGAAATGACATTTCCCCAACAGAAACGTCAGTTTCAGTGAATCGTTCTCCCTAGCAGAACAGCGAAATTGATAAGCAAAGCGCAAGTTTTGTCTTTACTCACATGAGCAATGGGATATTGGCATCCGAGCCGAAGCAGCAGAAAGCTACAGGCCATCGAGCTCGAACTACGATACGGGTTTAATTCCGTCGGAAACGGATACGTAGGCGCCTGAGGATAAGGCTCAACCCACCTTCCAATGATGAAAATGCAAAAGTCGAGGCGTCCAGAACCGTGTTTCAGGTATGATCTCTTCTTATGGCTGGCGAGCTTACATACGCAAGTCTAATGGACTCTAAACGACCCGCAGAATCCTCAGGTCGAGAGGGACCTGGGGTATACTTTGACTTTCACCTTGTCCAAGCCTCAGTCAAAGTGGGGGCTCTGTAGATACCCATATCTGTCGATATTGGCATTTATAGAAAACCCATCAAACACCCGATGATGATAGGACAACATGTATTCGTCAGTTGGCGTTGTCATTATTTGTGGCTCGTTTTACGATGTGGAACGGGCGTCGTCGACGGATTTTTATTAATTTAAATGAAATTTAAGTTAATGTTCATTTTCAAATAAATTCATTTTATTGTTTTAATTTGAGTTTATTTTTTCAAGTTTATTTTATTGAAAATGGAGTAAACTTTCTATTTGAATTTATTTCATTTGATTTGATTGAATTTATTCGTTTTATAAATCGTATTTGAGAAACTCGATTTTAAGACGGTTTTGTACGCGATTTCAAGCTCGGTTTTGAGCTCGATTTAAGCTCGAATTGGACTCGAATTTCGATGCAACTTCGACCCAATTCCCAACCCAACTCTCACCTCACACCTAACCCACATACCAAGCTATCATTCCAGGCCATTTCCCATGCAACCCACGTCTAAAAACCTCCATTTTTGAAGCCCAAAACAGGCCATGCGAACAGGCCCCGGTTTTCCCCCTTTAACCCGCGCAGCCCATATCGAAGCCTCAAACCCGCTCCAAACTGACCCAGACCCGCAACCGATTAACTCAAACCCATACCCGACTATCCTACCCATATTCCCGTGCCTTAACCTACAAGAAAGCGTCCCTGAAACCCTCACAAACACCCACGAAAGCTGCTGGACAGCAGCTATGCGAAACAGGCCCAAGCTGCTTGTCACTCCGTTTTGCCCTACTTTTAACCCTTGAAACCTTTCTATATATACTCCCTAATCACCAAACTTAACGACCCTTAGAACCTACCATCGCCTACCAGCAATAACGAGCCAGAATCAACCCTAAACCTAGCACGAATCCTCTCGAAAAGCAGAGTGGTAAACACTCTGTTTTCGCGTGTTTTCCTTCGCACCAGCCTGTTCTGCCTCACTTTTCGTGCCTGAAACAATACCGTGGTTTCCATCCATTTACACTTTCAAAGACTACATATTTCCCTGATTCCAGAACACTTTCCGAATCAAATTTTCGTTGAGAAACGAGTCCGTGGTAAGCTTTTGAAAATCGCTGCTCAAACCTTTCAAAAACCGTGTTTACAATTTAATCTTCGTCGATGACGGCCCCTCAAGACAAGATCTACAATCGATTGCGACACAAGACTTCGTCAACGATACATGTAGGTTGAGGGTGCATTAAAACTCCCTTCTCTCCTTTTTATTTCGTTTTTTTTATTGTTTATTTACTAACCATTGTCTAACATCGTCCAACTAATATCGAAACTAGAATAGTTTGAGTATGAGTTAAAGTACCATTCCGGCACCCGCGTTGACTCGAGTTTAAAAGGCTTAATTAAATGAAGTGACCGAAATGCCTCGCTCGTTTACATATCCTCGTGTTGGAATAAGGCAATTTAATAAATCGAGTTTATTTAATTTATGTGTATTTATTTTTTAACCATATAAAAATTGATTTTTAATGATTTTCCAGACCTATAATTTTTAATTTTAATTTAGGTAGATTTTCGTAATTTATTGCATTGATTTAGTATTTATTTCGTAATTAGCAATGTATTAATTCAAAACCCGCGCAGTGCACGGGTCAATTCTGACATATTTCGAAAATTTCAGATCCGTGCAGTGCATGGGTTTGTCCAGGTTTTGTGTTTTAATTTGCTTCCTTGTTTGACTTTGTTTGATTAATCCTTAGTTTAATTAGTTTATGTTTTAGATTTTAATTTACATTATTTATAATTTATATTGTATGTATGAGCTAACCACTAATGTTTGTTAATACATCTTATGCTAAGCGTAAGCCTTCCTATCCCTCTCTTTGGATGTGTTTTCTAGTTTAATCAATGAACCTCACATGCTAAACCACTCCGACGAAGTTAAATGCATTTTAAACGACTTAGAATGAAATTCGCATGATAGGATTTAAATTCAATGGTTGCGTACGCATGTGATATCTTTCCGAAATAGTCATCTTTTACCTAGTAGAGACCGTTATTGCAACGGGCGGGGTTGGGTGTTGTTTTAATGAAATTAAATTAACTTCCTAACACGTAAAGTCACACGAATTCAAATCTCTAAAATTGGTTTCTAAATTCCATTTAAAAATTTAGTGGCGACTCTTTTAAAATTAAAAATATTTTGAAAAAGCATTTGAGTGGAGCGTTTTTCCATGGTCCACACTATCCGGCATATTAATCAAAGATGCGAGTTTTGCAAGAGCATCCGCAAATTGATTTTCTTCTCGAGGTAGATGTAAGTAGGTTACTTGATCGAAGAATTGGGCGACTTGGTTTATTTTGGCTTGATAAGGTGCCAGGCTTTCGCTTCGGATTTTCCAAGATCCCGTGATTTGATTGATGATCAAAGAGGAATCCCCATATACTCGAAGATTCTTGATGCCTAAACTTACTATCGCTTGCAATCCAATGAGACAGGCTTCGTATTCAGCAGCGTTATTTGTCACCTCGAAGTCGAGTTTGACAGAGATTGGTGTATGCTCGCCTTCAGGAGAAATGAGCAACACTCCTATTCCAAATCCTCTTAAGTTTGATGCTCCATCAAAATAGAGATCCCAGGAGTCTACATCCGTTTGGAGTATATCCTCATCCGGAAACGACCAGGTGTCTATCGTTTGTGTATCATTGATGGGATTTTCTGCGAAGAATTCGGCAACGGCGCGCCCTTTTATAACTTTTAAAGGTACATACTTGAGATCGAACTCTGAGAGCATCAAGGTCCATCTCGCTAGACGTCCATTGAGAACGGGTTTCTCGAAGAGGTATTTGACAGGATCCATTTTAGAGAATATTTTGACGGAGTAGCTAAGCATGTAATGACGTAGCTTCTTTGTTGCCCACACAAGAGCGAGGCATGTCTTCTCGAGTGGCGTGTATTTGCACTCGTACTCCAAGAACTTCTTACTAAGGTAGTAGATAGCTCTTTCTTCTTTTCCTACAGTTTGAGCTAGCATGGCGCCAATGGCCGTTTCAGTTACTGTGAGATATAAACCAAGAGGTTGATCTCGTTGGGGTGGCATGAGCACTGGCGGTTTGGCTAGTATTTCCTTGATTCGGTCGAAAGCCTTCTGATAGTCATCATCCCACACGGTGTGATCTGTTTTCTTTAATTTCTTGAATATAGGTTCGCAAATCATGGTGAGCTTCGATATGAATCGGCTTATGTATTGTACCTTGCCTAGGAATCCCCTAACTTCTTTCTCCGTTTGAGGTTGCGGCATTTCGATTAAAGCTTTGATCTTTGAAGGGTCTATTTCTATACCTCGTTGGCTAACGACGTATCCCAGGAGTTTGCCAGATGTCACACCGAATGCGCATTTCTGAGGATTGAACCTCATGTTGTACTTCCGTAGCGTTGAGAAGAATTTGCGAAGGTTCGCAATATGTCCCTCTCTTTCCTTGGACTTGACAATCATGTCGTCTACGTATACCTCAACTTTTTTATGCATCATGTCATGTAAGAGTGTAGTTGTGGTGCGTTGGTATGTAGCTCCGGCGTTGATTAACGCAAACGGCATGACCGTGTAGCAATAGGTTCCCCATTGCGTAACAAAGGCGGTCTTATGCATGTCTTCTAAGGCCATCTTGATCTGGTTATATCCCGCGTATCCGTCCATGAAGGATAGCAACGCGTGGTCTGCCGTATTGTCTACTAATATGTCGATATGTGGTAGAGGAAAGTCATCTTTAGAACTTGCTTTGTTTAAGTCTCTAAAATCAACAGAAACACGAATTCTCCCATCCTTTTTGGGTATGGGTACTATGTTAGCTACCCAGTCTGAGTACTCGGAAACTTTGATGAACCCGGCTTTGAATTGTTTATCGACCTCTTCTTTGATCTTGAGAGCCCATTCTGTCCTCATTCGACGAAGCTTCTGTTTCACGGGTTTGAAACCTGGTTTGATTGGGATTCTATGCTCTGCAATGTCCCTGTCGATCCCTGGCATATCTTTGTAGGACCAAGCAAAAACGTCTTTGAACCCGTGTAGGAGGTCTATGAAATTGGCCCTTTCGGTGGGGCTCAAGGTTGTCCCTATCCTAAGTTCTTGGGGTTCTAGTTCAGTTCCTACGTTGATGGGTTCAGTATTCTCTATCACTGGTCCCCTTCCCCCTCTTGTAGTATTTCTTTGGCTATGTAGGGAGGTATTTCGATTGAGTCAGGGTCAGGGTCATTCTCATTATCATCGTAAACAGAATTGCATTCAAGATAACACGAAGAGTAAGCAGAACGTGATTTATTCATATTAAGATTTGATAAAAGTTGAAACAAAGAAGCCATCTGATCTATGGTCAGTGGCGGTAAAGGGACAGCGGTTGGGACATTTCCCAAACTACTGTTGCTATTAGACACTAGGCTAGGATAAACGAGGGGAGTAGGAATGACGACAGGAGGAGACTCTCTAGGAAATTCTCTAGACTCCGACTCTGACTCCGACGCTGACTCTGATTCGAATTCATTGTCTTCTGGTTCTCCTTTGAACATCTCTCCTTCTCCAGTAGTGAGCTTGAAGAGTCTTCCTTGATTGTTTGTCCACTTGATCGATTTTCTCCATCCTTTCTGCTGATTGGTGTTGGTTTCTGTGTCCAGTGTGGCAATGATCTCATCTATGATGCTTTCGGCGCTCTTGATTAAGGGAAGATCCTGGAGGTAGACATCCTCCTCGTTATCCGTCCATATCCCGTTGATCACCTCTTCTTTTGGGGAGATAAGATGTGAGCAATCTAAGATAGATTCGTCACTTGTGATCATCAGAACTCCAAGAGGATTCTGAGTGTTGTTAGGCTTACCTCCAGGCGGTATTGGTAGGCGACCGTCTTCAATCATATCTTGAAGTACATTTTTCAGTTTGTAGCATTTATCTGTATCATGTCCTTTACCTCTATGGTATTCGCAGTACGAATTCTCATCCCAGAATTTGGATTTCTTTTCTGGTTCGGGTGTAGGGCCTATGGGTTGAAGTTTGCCCAGCTTCATCAACCTTTTCAGAGCGTTGGAATATGTGTCCCCTAGATTTGTGAATTTCCTTGGAGGGGTACTCTTCTTAGATGGCTCGAGGAGGTTAACTTCATCAGTCTTGCTAGTAGAGCCGTAATAACGACTTGTGTTGCCTTGATATCCATGACCTATCGTTTTGGACAAGAGCCCTTTACGAATGTCATCTTCGATCCTTGTCCCTAGTACGGTCAAGTCTTTGAAATTTTTGATGTTTTGATACCTCAAATGATTTGCATAGATGGGCTTTAGGTTGTCCACGAATTTCTCCACGAGGGTGGCTTCATCCGGGCGTTCAACAAGTTGAGTACTAGTCTTCCTCCACCGACTTAGGAAATCGGTGAAACCTTCTTTGTCTTTTTGGGTAAGAACCTCTAAAGTGCGCATGTTGACTTGGATTTCAGCATTATCCGCATATTGTTTAGCAAACTCGATTGCGGCATCATCCCAAGTAGCGATTTTCTTGTGTTCTAGCAAATAGAACCATTGTTTTGGGATGGTGTCAAGAGATGAAGGAAAGATCCTTAAGAACATCTCGGGTTTAATGCCTTTGATAGACATGTAATCCTTAAAGGCACGGATATGGTTCAAAGGGTTTTCGTGCCCCTTGAATTTCGGGATATCCGTCATGTTGAAGTTGGTTGGCAATTTGGAACTCACAGCCTCATATTTGCGATTGTTTTCCCTATAAATGTCATCCTCTTTGAGATACATCAATTTTTCCTCCAAGTATTGGAGTCGTTTCTCAGCTGCAGTCATACCTATGGGAGGGTTTTCGTCACCGAAGTTGTTTACGAAGACATCGGCTATTTCACTTTCTCGAGGAGGCATCCTCGTTTCTACGGCATATATTCGGCCCTCAATGGTGTCAAGGCGATCATACACTTGGTCTTGAGTAACTTGGATACGAGCTAGCACGGCTAGGATTTGATCATTACCATTCTGGAGTTGGTTGAAGTTCGCGTCGCTTGTTTCAGGCATCTTGGAAACTGAATAAGAGATCGACGACGAATCAAAACACGATCGACCACTCTAGCACGATTACTTGAAAAGAAATGTTTTGACTTGTGAAGTGGGAGTGTGCCACTTGTGTCAGTGAGTTTTGAAGAAATGACAAAGTTTGAAAAATGTTAGTCCTAGTCAAATTTAGTGTAGTTGTAGGAGTGGACTCGAAGTGAGGTTTTGAAATGGGTTTTGAGGCTCGAATTTTGACTTGAAAATTGGACAGAGTTTCGGCTTGTTTTGCGCTAATGTTAGGCCCAATTTCGAAATTTTGTATTTTAAAGAAGGATTTCGTTTTTAAAAAAATCGTCATGGTTTCGTTTAGAAAATGGTGATCACATATGGCACAAACAATATACAAGCATTATAAGGGATGCTGAGTGCATTTAGACGGGTTTTGGTTTAAAGGGTGGGTTGCCATACCGAACAATCAAACCCGAAGTCTGTGGAGAGGCTCGTACCAAACAAGAGTAAGGCCGATTCCTAGTCCATTTCCTCAAGAAGTGAAAGTCCTTGATACAAACAAGAGTAAGCACCATGGTATGGATGACGTCAATCGCTATCCATCATTAGGCCCAAATAAGAATTAGGTCCGTTTAGACGGGACGATTGGTCGAATGGGTTGGGTTGGGCCTAGGAAGGCCGAATAAACGATCTAGGAAGACCGAGTTATGAAAACCGACAATTGTCTTGTACAAACTATTCCCTAACCTTGTTCAAGTTTCACCCTTTTGGCTACACGTAAGTGTATTATCCCCAGCAGAGTCGCCAAACTGTGGACAATTGGCCCACGGGGGTGCTTCGGAGAACAAGCGTTTGCATTTGTGGAGTCGCCACCAATTTATTGTGGAAAATTGGAAACCGTTCGAATACCTCGTGCCATGTCAAGACACAAAGTAGTGACATGAACACCAAGAACTCGTTACCCTTAGCATTTTATGTCTAGAATGACTCTCGTGGATGCCAATGAATACGGATGTTCACAGAGATATGGAGTAAGTGGTGAGGGTACGTATTAGGAAGCTCTTTTGATCGAACACCTAATCCCGCCCGCCTCGATAGCGGCCTCTACTAATGATTAGGGAAGATTGTCTATACTCGATATATTGTCGATTATATGCATGCAATGCAACATCCAACGTTTTAATCCTAACATGTGAGAATTAATACTAAGTCGGTTATCACGTAATTTATCAAACAATTGGGTCGAATTGGGATTTAAATTGATTACACGTGAAGGCATACAATCAATAATATGAGAAAATACAATAATAAATACAACAATGAACATTACAATAATTACATCGGGTTTATTGATTTATGTCGAAAATACTTCTAAAACGGATAATTTTGAGAAAAGAAATAAATAAACAAATTAACGAATAGGAATTAGGGTGATAATACGAATAGTAGTTAATTAATACGTAAGCTAATAAACTAGGTCAAGGCAAGACGGGAGTTCAAAGACAGAAATCAACCAGGAACAGGCGCAGCAGAGCTGCGCCCTCTTGAAGAGGCGTAGCAGTTGCTGCGTCTGTTCCTTGGCTCAGTTCTGGTTGTGAAGCCGGAATTGCAAATCGTTAATGTTAATTGGTGATTTTAAGGCTTGATTATGCTATTTGACTCGGGTGAAAGTGATTAGCAGGTTATTTACATGTGATTAATGGTCATGAAAGCAATAAACATGGATGAAACCGATTAATACGAATTAATTACATGATTAAAAAGGAATAATTAGTGAATTGAACAAACTAATTAGGTTAAATATGACGAATTAATGATGGACTAATGACGAACAGGTGAAAATATATCAAAGGTCGAATTCCAGAAACTCAATATGAATGAATCGAATTTCAACAACCCGGTTTGACTTTAATGACGAAAACCCGCAAATATTGGTTACTTGGGATTTGAGTCGGGATTTAATGATAAATTATATGTTAATGATGATGAACAATATGTTAAATTATCACGTGAATGAAATAAGAACAAACAAAGACGAAAGAAAACAAAAGGACGAAACCAACAGAGGACGAAGAAAGAAGAAGAGAAGCAAGAACGGCGGCAACCTCAGGAAGAGGCGCAGCAAGTGCTGCGTCCTTTCCAAGAGGCGCAGCAGTTGCTGCGTCCCTTCTCGATGTCTGTCTCCTGTTAATCTGTAAAAAGGGTTTAAACAAAAGGTTTTAGAAATCGGTTTTAATTGTATTCTCGACATAATCTTACAATATGATTACAACAATAAATAACAATAAATAAAAGAGAGATTTACACCCTCACACTTACATGTTTGACAAAACGAGATGAACTAAGTTTACGATTAGTGATGCTCGACTCGAATGTAGACGAAAGTGCCCTCGTAAGAGGAAAAAAGGCTAAGATTGATTAAGTTGATTATGGTGGAGTTGGCCAAATTGGTCGGTCATGCAAAACGAGGCTGGTACTCAGAAAGATCCGAGCTTACGTGGTCGAAAGTTCAAGCGCGTAGGCGCCAAAAAGTAAGAACGTGGTCTAGAATGCAAAGGGAGAAGAGAAGGGCGGACACTCGCGTGAGAAATATGTCAGACCGAAGGTCTCTATTTATACTAATCACGTGGAGGAAGTAGGGTTTTCGGAGAAACTTTGGAAGTGAATCTCGAAAAGATATGAAAAGATACGAAAAATACGCAGAAAGGGACTTGAGAAGAGGCGCAGCAGGCACTGCGTCTCTTAGAAGAGGCGCAGCACTTGCTGCGTCCTTTCCCAAGTGGTTTCCCCCTGCGGAAAAAAGATTTCCATGTTTAGTTTATAGAATAACGGAATAATTTTGTTTTCCTTAATATTTTGTGTGAATATTACGGGAAATTGTTTGCCAAAGATTAAAAGATTTATAAAATATGGAATAGAAATATCCGGAACATTCCAGAACATTCTGACTCGGCATTTTAACGGTTATCAGAAAATGAAGACGGTTTTAGGCCCGTACTCCAAATGTACTCTAATTACTGCCAAAACAACCGTATCGGCACGTAGATGACAATTAAGAGGTAGACATAAATGTTTGAGCGATCACTTGACGATAAACTTACGAACTGTCACAAATCGTTCCGCGTACCAAACATGCGGCCCAATCATCACCTGGTGGTTGGCGGGAGGTGCAGAAATGAGGTATCTACAATTGCCCGTAAGGTTTCCCAAGGTCAAGATCAGTGCCTAAGGTCAGTCAATGTCGGTCAACGGGTCCCTAGAAGGACGGGTATTACAGTCTTCCCCGCTTAAAAAGAACTTCGTCCCCGAAGTTCTACTCATCGTCCCCCGCGACACAAGACAAAGGGCCAAGATCAACTCCACCGCTTACCCGACACAAGTCAACATTACCGTTTAATAATACCACCCCCCTATGTATGTTCATCAAACATCGTCATCATCTACCTTAGCACATAATACACAACGCGACTCCCCGCGAATCACCAACTTCCTTTTGAATCACCGAACACACATTGACCACAAGAACGACTAACTCGACTATCACTTGTAATTACTACACAATATTACTCAAGTGTAAACCAACGTAACTATCAGAGTATTCCTTCATCAATTTCTTGCCAATAACTATCGGTTACAAACACTCAAAACAACGGTCCTACTACTGATTCACAACAACACATTATTCATCCCACTTTATTACTTTAACCACACAACACAATTCTACTAATAGCAACTCCACTACTGCTAATAACATCCAATTCTCATGACAACATACTGAACCACTAATTGAAAATAAGATACAATGTCATGCTGTTCTGTCCGATAAATACAAACTACTACTTGATTGCACAATAACCATTACAAGATTACCCAAATAACCATTTTAAAATACTTTAAAATGTCATGAAAACACTATAAAATTGTTATAATTACGTCATTTTCTACGTGACATTACTCTTTCCCTCTTAAAAGGAACTTCGTCCCCGAAATTCACCATCAAACAACTTCTCTGTCCCACAAACCGATACATATTATACCACATTGACATTACTTACCAACCACAATGCAAACCTTGACTCGTTTTAACCAACATACTTCTTTGACATTACACAAATATGACTCAAATAAATATATATAAAACTATTAAGAAAGAGAACAACACACCCGAACACTTCATCATCAACTATCAGACACGCCATGACTTATTCCCTTATATGACCATACCAAAATGTAACAAGAATTACAACCGTTGGGACATTACGTTACCTGTAGCAATCTGATTTAGCATTTTAATTAATATACATAGCATCGCAAACTGTAGAAATCGTACGACTATGAGCAACAATATAACCACCGTTGAGACCGAACAATGATATAAGGAACCCACAACAAGAAATACTATAACAATAACCAACGACCTGATAATGCAAACAAGTTTTTTGAACGAAATGAAGCTGTAACAGCGTCACTCGATTGAGTTCGTAGGGCACTCGATCGAGCTGGGCTTACTCGATCGAGTTCATCAGTTACTCGATCGAGTAAACTGAGATCAGAATACTTCTCAGATGTCACCTCTGCAGTTACTCGATCGAGTAGGCGCAGGTCAAATTTTCCCCAATTTGTCACTTGTAAGATCTAATGCAACAAATATACGGGTCGGAAACGTGTTCCCGATAACAAAATCGTGCATAATTGTCTGAAAAGCATCTAAAATACGGCCTTATGGCCGAAGTACAAACCAAAGTCAAATAAAAGTACCAACCAAAACAAGTACTATCAACTACAAACCCATGAAACGATATAAAAACAAAAGGAGTATCATCACTCCATAGCCTGCTCATCCATCACCTCGTCTCCACCATCACTTCCTGACGTGCCTGCTCCAGCTGCATCCTGACCTGCGACTCCACCAACGCCAGCATCGACTCCCACCCGCCATGGTGCCAAGCAACCATAGGGGTAACTCACGGGCTCTCCCCAGGTAGACCGCTCCACGCCAAAAGAGTGGAAGACTCCATTGTCGTCCCCAACGCCCCTCCACCACACGGGCTGAGCTGCCTGGGTCTCGATGCCCAGCATATATGCCATCTCATGGAGGTTCCAGAGTGTCAAGGTAGCAGACACCCTCTCTGTGAGCTCGCTCACTCTCATCTCAGGACTGAAGTAGGAAGGGTAACCGGGAAACTGGTACTGTGGAGGCATATGCTGCTCTGGCTGAGTCTCAGCCACCCTCTCCCTCACTCATCGTGGTCCTCTCGCTACCCTAGGCTGGGCATCCTTAGGTCTAGCACGATCCCCTTTCATCAGCTCAGGCATCACCTCCAAGATATCCGGGTCAATGAGGTAAAGCTGCCTCTCAGGAACCTCCTCATCCTCATCATCAGAATCGGCAGCCACTACTGCTGCCGGTAAAGGCTCGGTCGCGGGAAGGTGCTCGGGAGCAGGTATACGCATACAACTCATTCCCCAAACTCTCCATGCTAACCCACCACCCTCCAAAGTCCTCAACCACTTGGTGTCAAGAAAGTATTACTGTCCAAGGTAGGCACCGCCGGGGTCAAGGGTGTATAGGCCGAGGAGGCCTCAAAGGTGGTCAGCCTCTCCGCCAACCGAGTGGCAATGGCACCACAACTCAGAAAACGAGTGTCAGAAGTGGCCATCAAGGCTAAGCTGGCATACACTATGTCTGGGGCACTGAAGGTGACTCTCTGGGCTCGGGTGGGGTTGAGGTACGCCGCAACGAACATCACCTCCTGTGAGTTAAGCTTACTCACATCTTTCCGCTCATAAAGCAAACATGTTAAAGCACGGAGAAAGATCTTCAAGATGACATGTTGAACATCATTAATCAACATGTTGCTAGAGGTGGGGGCGGGTTTGCCGGTAAAGCAAGGCATAAGGCTACTAGCTTCACACTCAGTCGGGATGTTCCTTAGAGCTCCCTTCGCAGGTCTAGCAAGGCCGAGATGGGTGGCAAACATGTCCATGGTCAGAAAGAAACTGGTGTTCATGAGGCGGAACTCAACGGTCGGTTCCACCGCATCATACTTGAAAGAACTCATGAACTCTAGGGTCAGAAAAGCATACGAGTGTTTCCGGAGACGGTACAACCCAGTCATACCCAAGGTCTCGAAGATGTGCCTCACACCAGTCTCAATCCCTAGGTCGGTCAAGAGAGTAGTATCAATGCAACAGGTGGGTCTCATACGACGTCTTTGTAAAGCAACAAAAGCATCTCTTTACGTAAAATCCGCAAAGACAACCGAAGGGTACTCAGGCACCGCTGGGACCGTAGGTCCCCCACTCCCCTCACCTACCTCGGGCTCAGAAGCCCTCCCCCTCTTACTTTGACGGGGTCCGACAGTTGGTCTCGTCAACTGTTTTCAACACATATCTTAGATATAAAACAACACTTACTTGAAACATATAAACTTTCATATAAGAACATTCAAAAGAATTACTATGTACACACTTTCACCAACAATCCATAAATTGCAATTTTAACTCTTAAATTATCATCAAACGGTCTCACAGCTACAACATTATGACCTAGTATAACATCAATTAACAACCCAACCACAAATTCTAATGATTAGACTTTCAAAATAGTTCCACAATTAGACATGTTTCACAATTAATATGGAAGAATTTCAGTTTGGGGGCACTTTTAAGACGGAGTTTTAAGGCAAAATTTTGAGCAAAATCATCAAAATCAACTCTAAACATGATACCCATAACAAAAATCACTTAATTTCCCCCCTTTCACATGCAAGAGATAACCAAAAATCAATTTGAAATTCCAAACCCTAGAAAATTCGGTACATACAAAACCCCCAAATTGATTCGATTTTTGTATATCTAGCATCAATACTCAACAAATCAAAGCAAGTGAATCATGTGGCAACAATTATAAGCAAGATTCTACACATATAAATTGAATTTTCAGCAAATACGAACAACCTACATGCTTCTAATCAATTAAAAACATAGAAAGAGACGAGTATTATTACCTTGAATGATTAGCAAGCAAAAGGATGGATTAACAAGATGAACACCAAGAAATTTAAGCACCCAAAACACAATATTGAAAGCAAATAGAGAGATATATAGGATGTTAGGGTTTAGATGAGATAGGAAATAAGAAGTAAAGAAGATGGGAAAGGGTATAAGAATCCCGCAAATCCCCGGGTATTGTTCACTTACTCGATCGAGTAATTGGGTTACTCGATCGAGTGGCCTCTACTCGATCGAGTGGGAGCTACTCGGTCGAGTTTCTGCTGGCAGATCCAACTTTTTCGATGTTATAGCTTCCTAACTAGATTGAATGAGGTCTACTCGATGGAGTAGATACTCTTACTCGGTCGGGCAAGATTAAGAACGATGTCAAAAGTTACGCGTTTGAGTAACGGTTCCGGATAAACAACAACTCGTGTCGATCCCAAATTGAATTTGGAAAACGTCACAGATTATTATATTCATTCACAACGCACTTATTACTACTCAAATGCAACACAACGGCTTCATTCACCCAAGGTACATAATACATCATTCTATGACGGACATTACATAAAACGATGGACCATACTATGAGCTTACTCATGCATACATTGACACATTACTTTACTTCTAACCATGCATTTGCAAACTTCAACAATACAACCTATACTTATACTATCATAGTCATTCATCTAACAATAAAGCATCGTCTATCATCCGAGTTTGCTAACAATTTAGTCATGTCACAACAAATTATCAACTAGATCATTCAACTTAACTATGCCATATATAAGAGTACTTATCAATTCATCTATTGAAATTCCAATTATCACTTGACAAGTTCTACCATCCAATACCAAACTTACCATCCCATGATGCAATTACACGCATACCAAGATTTACTGCTCCTTATTATCACACATTCAAGACTCGCAATTCTTTTATAAACCAGCACGCATAGAAAGATTTAGAAAACATTACTATCGCAACATCACACATCACTGTCACGTACTATAACCACTTCATGCTTCCACTACTTCCATACACACTTCTACTCAACCATAGACTTATACAGTTCCACATCACAGTTACACATACTAACATTCATAGAGACTCCATTACAGATATTTCTAACGTAACCATTATACACACTAGGCACATAATTCCCGACTCGATATCCCCATAACTGGTGACTGGCTTAAGCATAATGAGGCCATGATTTTGAAATGAGGGTACCTACTTACCCAAAATCTAGCATCAACTGGGGCTACCAATATACATACACCAGGTTCTTTTTATTAAACTCACTACGTTCATTAGGTTCATTTATTACAGGTTCCAAAATCGCCGCTCTGATACCACTTTGTAACAACCCCATATACCAAGGAGCCTTAACCAGACCTTCCCTAGCATAAAAGGGCGTTACCATCTCAGTTGCCCGAGGTCAGTAATAATAAAATGTCGATAAAAGAACATTTAAGTTGTATTACAAGCGATTAACAAAACTAACGATATAAAAGATACAACTCAAAACCACTATCAGCTACGTGAACTACTTCTGTCCTGACTCGTGATAGACTCATCCCGCCAAGCACCTAGCTAAGATCCAGATCACAACCTGCTAAGACTGACTGCTCACCATAGTAGATCCCGGAAGACACAAAAGGAACAAACAGCAAAACACAACCACACAAGGTTAGCAACTAAGGGAGCGAACATGCAAAACAGATACAACAAAAACACAAAAACACACACATCACATCTCCTCCAAACAACCACCATTACCGACTGTCCCACTGGACCAGCCCTGCCAGTGAGGGACCGCAGTCGTTCCCACCTAAGCCCTGCTCATCAATCTGAGCGATAAACCCATGTCCATTAATGTGCACATCCCCTCCCGTGGCGGGTTCCACAGAGGGAGAACTACGGGCGTGAAGCCACTCCCGCAAGTGACTCCACTCAGCCAAGGGCGCACCTCGAGAACCACAGACAAACAATCACAATCAGCTGTACCACAACCACGATTATCACAACAGTACAAAACCAACCAACTACCACAATCAATCAACAATACTGACACTACATCAACCAAACCACATCAACAAACACTCTAGACAACCAACAGTACTGAGTAGGCGAACCTACCTTTAGCAAACCGCAGCGATTCCGCGTCCGATCACATGGTACCAACCAACCAAGCAACACACCTATACAAACAGTACAACCATTTAGCACTACCACTACAACCCTAACTGAAAACAACGATGACGATGAAGACGATGATAACATAGCTATACATAGCAATCCGGTGTCAAGACCGCTACCCGACTCAAGCATCTCATCCCCCATGGTGTAAGCATCCACAAGGACCTCAAGGAAAGGATTATGGTGAAGGAGAAAGTAGATGACGACATTTAGGTTTAGGAAGAAGGTGCGGAAATGATTTGGGGTTTCACGATTATCGATTTATAAATCCCCGCTGCAAACTCGCTACTCGATCGAGTAGCTAACTTACTCGATCGAGTGTCCCTTACTCGATCGAGCTCCCAAGCTACTCGATTGAGTAGCCTCAGCTAGATCGAGTCCCACGCAAATCACAGCTCACATTGTCACAAGACATTGCCCGTAAGGTTTCCCAAGGTCAAGATCAGTGTCTAAGGTCAGTCAACGTCGGTCAACGGGTCCCTAAAAGGACGGGTATTACAATTTCGATAACTTTACAACTTTATTTTCATTATTTGTATTTTAATATAATAAAAAAATAGTATGTTAAGTTGCAATAAAACCCAAAAAAATAATATTTTAATATTTAAAAAGCGATTTTTTTACATTGAAAGGATACGAGACCGTGGTTCGGAATATGGGTATGAGAATTTCAATTCTTAAGGATCTGGATCCACTATAAGACATAAGGACCTGGACCTAGATTTGGATCCTCTCCAAATCCTACCCATTACTCTATTGTTTACTAAAAATACTTATCGGGTAAATTGTCTTTAGTAATTTTATATTGCTTTTTTTGCAAAATGTGTTACTGAACCTCATAACTCTTTTTTATTGCTTCTTTTGTGAAGGACCTCAGGTCCTTAATAGTCGATTCTAAAATACTTTTTTTTTGTGAAAAATCGTTTTATAAAAGAATAATTATTTTAAGAATCCTGCACAAACTATTTTTAAGAATCACGTATAAAATTTTGGAGAGGCGGTCTCCTATTAATTTATTGAAAGACCATTCCTTGATACGTATTGTGGCCCAAATTGGCTATTTAATTTCACTCTCTCGTATTCTATAAAACCTTCCCTATTTTCTTTTCGTCAAGTCACATAACCTTCTTTATTTCTATTTATGGGGAAGTCTTTGTGTGATCCAAATTTAATTGTATGTGGGGTAGTGTGGTCTAAATTTAATTGTATGTAAAGTAGTGTATTTTCCGCAATCTTTGTGATGAAAAACCCCATAATTGGGATTTAACTTATATTAACGGACTCAACATCCACAATGTTTCCAACATGAAGAGGTAACGAGACCTGATTAAACCTCTCCAAAACACCTACTGAACAAAAATGAGCTAGTTCGTGCGCAGCACGATTTGAGTTCCTACTAACAAAAGACCACGAAATAGAATTAAACTTAGAACAATAAGATTGAATCTCCTCAATAACTATATAGAAATCGCTTCGACCCGTTAGAAGTGATTGAAGGGCTTCAACGACTTCTTTGCAATCATTCTCCATAACGACATTCGTCTGCCTTTGACGAAAAGCTTCCTTCACTCCCAGTAGCACTGCCTCTGCTTCAGCGACTCTCGGTAACACTTCCATACGCCTCCTTGTCGCCAATTCCCATATAACTTTCCCCTCATCGTCCCTGCACAGTACCCCCAATCCCGTACCTCTATCTTATTTAACTCCTGCATCCGTGTTAATTTTGATAAAACCTGTCCGTGGCTTCCTCCACTTCGTCTCCTTCCTCCCTCGCCTATCATCCCTTTGTTGACCTCCATCCTCCTTCTTACTCGTCCTACTCTCCACCTCGTCACTCAGTTCTCTCATCATATCCACAGCCCGCCTTAGAACCCTCCCCCCGTCTATTTTCGTACCGTCAAACACAAGTTTGTTTCTGGCTTCCCAAATAGCCCAACAACACACCATGAACATCTCGCACTCCCTCTCCTCCAACTCCCTCCACACATCTTCCACCCACTTCCTCACCCGCTCACCACCCAACGCCTGCCTCACCTCCACTCCCGACCCTTCCCAGACCCATTTCACCCACCCACAACCCCGGACAAGTCTCCACCTCAATGGAACAACACAGACACAGAGCATCAATGGGCGTTCCTCGAGCAGCCAGGTTTCTTCGCGTAGCCAAAGCTTCATTACAAAATTGCCAAAAGATAATTTTAATACGGGGCAGTACCTTCGCATTCTAGATTCGATTCCATAGCCAGCTCTCCTTTGCTCGGTCAGATTGCTCAGTTTCGACATTTTTATCGCCCATAATGGCTTTATATGTCGACCGAACATAATATAGACCGTTCTTCTCTAATTCCCAGCTCCAAAAATTATCAGCCTTGACCGCACTCACTCTCATTCGCAAAATACGATCTTGTTCGAATGGAAGGAATAAACTACGCACCCTATGAGCATTCAAGTCCGTCCCATCAGCATTAAAAAGCTCCGCCACTACCATATTAGGATCAGAGTCTCCCCTAGGAGACAAGATTCTCCTCGTTTGAGTACCCGGTACCCAGGGATCCTGCCAAATCCTCGTGCTCAAACCGTCACTCACCCTCCTTCGTAGCCCAAACCCATGAACCTCCCTAGCTTCCCAAATTCCTCGCTTTTATAGCTCGGATTGCTGCCCAAAGGTGCCGTAAGAAACGAACCAGCTGGGAAGTATTTCCCTCGCAACACCCGTGTCATTAGGCTATCCCTCTCAGTCAAGAGCCTCCATGATTGCTTCCCTAGTAAAGCTAAGTTGAAACTATGGAGCTCCAGGAACCCTAGCCCTCCTCTATTCTTCGGCTTGCAAAGCTTCGACCATGCTATCCATGGGATCCTTTTTTTCCCTTCCGTTGCACCCCACCAAAAACGCGAGACCAGGGATCGTATTTCCTCGCAGAAAGTTTTCGGGAATTTAAACACACTCATAGCATAAGTCGGGATAGATTGCGCAACCGCCTTAATCAACACTTCTCTTCCCGCCTTTGAAAGTAATAACCCTCTCCAACCTTGTAATTTCTTTTGCAATTTATCTCGCACTATTCTCATTAATGCACTCTTCGACTGACCGATTACCGTGGGAAGTCCCAAGTACTTGTCGTGAACAGAGACCATCCGTACACCAAGCCCATCCGCAATATTCCTCTTCCTCTCCTCACTAAGCCCTCTGCTGAACGAGATCGTGGTCTTCTCTAGGCTTACCATCTGCCCCGAAGCCTTCTCATAGCTAGAAAGAATGTCCTTGACTCGATTCGCCTCAACTTCAGTAGCTTGAACAAAAAATATACTGTCATCCGCAAATAGCAAGTGAGAAACCTCAGGTGCCCCATGAGCCACCTTGATACCGTGGATGGCCTTTGTTTCGGCTGCTCTCCGCATTAGCCCCGAGAGGACTTCAGCACACAAAATAAATAAGTATGGGCAGAGAGAGTCCCCTTGTCTAATACCTCTACTGGGTTTAAACTCCTCAGACGGGCTCCCATTCACCATGATCGAGAAACTTACCCAAGTCACACAAGTCATAACCCCGTCAATCCACCCTTGATGAAAACCCATCCGCTGCAACACCCGCTCCAGGAAACCCCATTCGACCCTATCATACGCCCTTGATGAAAACCCATCCGCTGCAACACCCGCTCCAAGAAAAGAGGAAGATTATGTAAAATACACTACAAGAATTAATTACTTGTGGGACTAAATAGGCGAGAAAAATAAGTCTTTAAAGTGAAGTTGTGACAGAAATTAGTCGCCAAATCTAGGTCGCAACCTCTAGTTGCCAAAATAGACATGGGCGACGGATTTTTGTCACCAAATTAGCGACAGACACTGTAGTCGCCATATAGGTATTAGCCACAGATTTCAATCCCTAAATTGGCTAATGTATTAGTCTGTAG
Organism: Silene latifolia; assembly: GCF_048544455.1. Taxonomy (NCBI): domain Eukaryota; kingdom Viridiplantae; phylum Streptophyta; class Magnoliopsida; order Caryophyllales; family Caryophyllaceae; genus Silene; species Silene latifolia. Next base: position 59,190,146 of record NC_133536.1, read on the forward strand.
TCGCCAATTTAGCGACCCATATCAGTCACCAAATTAGTGACCAAAGAGAAGATTAGTCGCTAATTTAGTCACCAAATTAGCGACCAAAGAGAGTTTCAGTCGCCAATTTTAGCGCCATTTTCCGTAACTCCCCCATAAGTTGGGAAGCCTTCCCCTAGGCCATCCTAACCCACAGAGATGTCACATGACTTGGTTTACCAAGTTTGTAGTGCGAACAAACGAGATAAAGCGAATTAACATAGATAAGTTGTAGTTAAATAATTAGGTTACAAGTTAAAAGATTTGAAAGCAATCCCAATAATACAACTAAATTTAAATAAAAGTGGAGTCTAATGAAGAGTAAAAAAGCTAGACAACAAAACTGGTGACAACAAGGCGAAGACCGCTCCCAAGCCTCCAAGGTATATGCAAATGCTAACCTGTCAAGCAACTGTTCCCCATATGAGCGGAAATCATCATATGGTTCACCACAGATATTTTGAAAACACTTTGGTTAGCTCCAATAATACTAATGCTCATTACTAGCATGTGAATGGAAAAGACTTAGATGATTATACAAAGGAATGATGATGCAACAATGCAATTTATAAATTTACACAATTCTTCCACAACAAACTCGGTAACGACATCGCAACACCGCTGCACCGCAGCCCGTAACAAAGGTACGCGGGACGCACCCGTGGTAACTGACCCGGGCGCTAACCAGAATCCCTGCCAGACGTTGTGCCTCAACCACACGAGTCCCTGCAAACTCGAATGATTCACGTGCACGTTCTCTTGCCGTGGGAAGCTCCAAGATGTGGCCCTAGGATAAGACAGTCCCCCAACCGTCTTACGTCTACTCAACAACCATATATCCCAATCCAATATACTCCATTCACCACCTCCAACCTCCACAATAAACCAAGTATGCACAACAACTAAATAAGACTTACTACATAAGAGTAAGCCATCTTAAGGCAAGAATTCACATGTTTACCAACAAGCCAATTAGTTAATTAACAAGCTTCCCAATTCATGTTATAATGCAATAGGATGATATCATGATACTAATTCCATTTACCCAACTACAATACATGAATACACACCCCACATTAGTATGCATTAAACCCTAATTGCCAATTACTCATGTTATCATGTAAATACAACATGGATTATGTAATTCATGATAATTATTGCACAAATAAACATCCATATTATCAAAGCCAAGTAGGGAAGCCCTACCTCTTTCTAATCTCCAAGCACTTCAAGCAAACAAGCTAGAAGGGCTCTTCAATGAAGTCTCCTTCTACATATATTATAACTAACTATCACAACAACAATAATACTAATTAACCCCTTAATTAACCCACTTAATTAGTCAAAATCCTAATTAAAATCACATAAGACAACATACTAATTAAACCAGAGTTTACTAATTAAGAATAGAATAAAATAGCAAGAATGCACCTGCAAATGTAAACAAATGAACAAGAGCAAGAATTAGGGAGGAAACCATCACAAGTAATGTGCAAATCTTGAGGATAGGATTTGGGAGTTTTTTGTGAGATTTTGAGAGGTGTTGGGATAAGGTTTGGTGAGGAAATGAGGGGGAAAAAAATCTAAAAAAGTGTTTAAAAGGGTTACGTTCACATAACACTCTTCACGTGTAAAAGTTGGACAGCGACATGCCACTCGGTCGATTGCTCAGTGGCACTCGGTCGAGTGCATCAGCCACTCGGCCGAGTGCCTTAAAATAGGAGGTGGTGTAAAAGACCACCCACCACTCGGTCCCTCACTCGGTCGAGTGAGGTTCCACTCGGTCGAGTGCAGCCTTAGTAATTCAGGATTTTAAAATCTTCCTCCCTTAAAAAGAACTTTGTTCCTGAAGTTCACACCCGACTCTAACAAGATGCTTCTAACATTATACTTGTAACACCCCCATTTATTTAAGAGCCTTTACTAGGCAAGTGTTACCATCTCAATTGCCTGAGGTAGTGATTACAAAGGTAAACGAAACCACAGTACTTTAAATACATATAACGTTAAATGGCCTTACTACATTGTTCCAAAATAAACAACTGTAATTAATAATTTAACTACAGCGGGAACTAAATAAAACGAATAATAAATAATGAATATCCATTCTAGATGATCTAGACTGCTAAATAAATGCCAATGCCTCACGCCCTTCAGCTCCCCTTTAAGCCAGCTCTATTACCTGAAATCAATCTGCTCCCCAATAAATGGTTCATCACAGGTGTTTAACGAATACACGGTCAACCAAATGGTTGAGTAGGAATATCTAAACACCAGGAATAACACAATAATAAGACAATCAAATATGCAAATGCTCAAAACCCATTCACAACTCCGAACACCCATACATACTCTGAACACCCATATATATACTCCGAACACCCATATCAAAACGCCGAACACCCATATAAATACTCTGAACAAGCTTTTATATCCCGCCACCCCTGGACCGGGTCTTCATACGTCAACCCTCCACCCCTGGATCAGGTCTTCATACAACATCAATACAAAAGTATGCAACATGGATAATAATCAATCAACGGATAACAATAACAATTTTTATCAATAATCATCCAATAACTAATATTCAATTCCAATCATCATTCAAATATTAAATATCACCAAAGCACATTCAAGTTGAGTAGATAACCTACCTCAGCAGATATAATCCAATTATGTAGTCCAAGAATAATAATCAAAATTACTCCACTTCAAATCCGTCACCTAAATATAATATTATAATTTAATTATTAATTATTCGATTTACTATTATAATTCAACCAATTATAATTTATTTACGTTAATTATATTCCCGTATAATTTATAATGCAAAACCCATTTTAAATATTCAAGCTCAATCACCCATTAAAAACCCGTCACAGCCAACCCACTAAACCCACATAAAACACGGTTAAAACTGTGTACAACAAACCCCCTCAAACCACCTAAACCCAACACCACCTAGCCACCACTGACGCCACTCACCCAACCACCGCTAGGTTGCCACATGACGCACCCAAACAACCCCTAAGCACCAGCCAAACCACCCCCAACAACCCACAACTTCCCGCCTTAACACCCTTCATATCCGACATCAACACAACTTCGTCAAACACCCTCAACCTTTAAACCACCACACTACAAGAATATATGTTAAAGGCGTCTAAAGCAGGCGACTGTAATCATAGTCGCCAATTTGGTGACAGGAAAAAAAAAGCGGCGACCAATAACAGTCGCCAATTTGGCGACTAGGGAATCTTATCCCAATATCCGTATGAAATCCAAGGGCGACGCCATAATATCCAATTTGGCGACGGAAAACAGTCGCCAAATTGGCGACTGAAAACGGTGTATGGATTGTCGTGTTTGAGCAATTGTGGTCAACGACGGGTGAAAGGAACAATCCATACACGGTTTTAATACAAATATCACCCAAACACGGTGGTTAACGACGGTCACGATTGGTCCCACTAAAGTCATGGTGGTCCACGACAGCTACTAAGGTCATCGGTCCAGTCCACGGTGGTTTATACGGTCTTAAAACGATATTTTAGTTGAATTGCGCGAGATAAATTAATTATAAGACGGTCTTACTTGAGACAATAAACTTTATGAATTTCCTCTACTTTTCTCCCTTTAGATCTTTCTCCCGTACATTTAGTAAATTATTTGTGTTTTTTTTATTATATATGGTTATGAGGTAGGTAAGATTAGCTTATATAGTTGTAGGAAGGAAAGAGGGAAAAAACTTCCTAATTTCTAATTTCTTTCATCATCATCATCATCATCATCATCATCATCACCACCACCACCACCACCACCACCACCACCACCACCACCACCACCACCACCACCACCACCACCACCACCACCACCACCACCACCACCACCACCACCACCACCACTACCACTACTACTACTACTACTACTACTACTACTATTATTATTAGTATTAGTATTCGTATTAGTAGTAGTACAATTATACTTCCGTCAGACAATCCCATATTTCACGTGCCACATGTGAGCTTCAATAATTCCCGACTCACTATTATTTAATTGTTTTATTTCCATCTTACAACTTAATTTTCTAATTTATATAATTGTTAAATACCTTTTAAAACACATTTTAATATAATTCTACCGTCTTAAATACGAGGTATTACAGTCTTCCCTCTTTAATAATAACTTCGTCCCCGAAGTTCACCCAAAACATCCAAATAGCCGAAATAGTAACTCAAATTAAATTCCTTATGATGTACTTTTATTATCAAATTATCATAAAAATGTCTTAAAATACGAGATGTTACATCCTATCCCCCTAAAAAAAAGAGTTACGTTCCGGTAAATAACTTACCTAAACAAAAAGAGTAGGATACTTGTCTCGCATTGCAGCTTCAGCTTCCCATGTAGCTTCTTCCACTTTATGACCATAAAACTTTTACCAAGACTGTCTCACCATTACGAGTCTTCCTCACTTTTCTATCCAAGATTTCCTTAGGCTCCTCAAAATAAGTCAACTGCTCATCAATCTCAATATGCTTAGGCTCTAGTACATGAGTAGAATCACTCACATACTTCCTTAACTGTGAAACATGAAACACATTATGGACCCTATCCAAAGCTGGAGGTAGTGCTAAATGGTAAGCTACCTCTCCAACTCTGTCTAAGATCTCATATGGCCCAATGTACTTCCGACTCAACTTCCCTTTCTTCTCAAACCTCATCACTCCTCTTATTGGAGGCACTTTCAACAACACTTTATCTCGCACAACAAATTCTATATTACTTCTCTTCATATCTGCATAGCTTTTCAGTCTATCCTGCGCCACACGCATCTTTTGACGAATAATGTGCACTTGCTCCACCATTTCGTGTATTATCTCAGGTCCTAACACAACCGCATCTGCTTTGTCATTCCAACACACTGGACTCATGCACTTCCTTCCATACAATGCCTCAAAAGGTGCCATGCCGATACTAGCATGGTAACTGTTATTATAAGAAAACTCAATCAGGCCCAACCTCTCCTCACATGATCCATCAAACTCTAGCACACAAGCTCTCAGCTGTAGATACCTCATTTTTGCACCTCCCGCAAGCCACCCGGTGATGATTGGGCCGCATGTTTGGTACGCGGAATGATTTATGACAATTCGTAAGTTTATGATCAAGTGATAGCTCAAATACTTGTGTCTACCCCTTAGTCGTTATCTACGCGCCGTTACGGTCGTTTTGACAGTAATTAGAGTTCATTTGGAGTCCGGGTCAAAAACCGTCTTCATTTTCTAATAAACCGTTTAAAATACCGAGTCGGAGTGTTCTGGAATATTCCGGATATTTCTATTCCATAATTTTAATCTTTTAATCTTTTGGTAAAATATATCCCGAGATTTTATTTTGAACAATAAGGAAGTTGAGATCTACCGCAATTCCATAACAGAAATGCGGAAAATCTTTCTTCCGTAGGAGGAAACCTCTGGGGAAAGGACGCAGCACCAACTGCGCCTCTTCCAAAGGACCCAGTGGCTGCTGCGCCTCTTCCCCAGCTCTTTTTTGCGTATTTTCAGATCTTTTCGAGATTTGTTTCCAAAGTTTTACCGTAACCCTAATTCCTTCGTGTGATTAGTATAAATAGGGACCTTCGTTCCTCATATTTCTCACGCGAGTGTCCTCCCTTCTCTTCTCCCTTTGCATTCTAAGACCGCACTCTAAGCTTATTAACGTCTACATGCTTGATCAATCGACCACTTAAGCTCGGATCCTTCTGAGTACCAGTCTCGTTGCATGACCGACCAATTTGACCAACTCCACTCATTAATCAAATAAATTTAATTTAAATCCTCTTACGAGGGACTTTCATCATACATTCGAGTCGAGCAATCACTAATCGTTAACTTAGTTAATCTCGTTTCGTCAAACATGTAAGTCTGAGGGTGTAAATCCCATATTTTATTATTGTATAAATTAATGTAAGGTTTACGTCGAAAATATACTTAAAACCGATTTATAAAACCCTTTATCAAACCTATTTTCACGGATTAACAGAAGACAGACGTCGAGAAGAAACGCAAAAACTGCTGCGCCCCTTCGAAGAGTCGCAGCATCTACTATGCCTCTTCCTGAGGCTGCCGCTATTTCTGCCTTTCTTCTTCTTCCTTTGTTCTTTGTTGATTCGTCTCTTTTTTTCCGTATTTTCTTATTTTCTTCATGTTTCATTCACCTAATAATTTTAATACACATAATTCATAATAATTAGTCAGCTTTAAATCCGACTTAAATCCCTTATAACCAATATTTGTGGGTTTTCGTCATTAAAATCAAACCCGGATTTTAGAGATTCGATTTGTCCATATCAAGTCTCCGGAATTCGCCTTTTGTATATTTTCATCTGTTTATCACAATCTTTCAAAATAGTTTAACATGAATAAACTTAGTAAGTTTGTTTTAATTTGTATTAATGATTTATGATTAATCACAATTAGTTTCAATTCATTCTTTATCGTTTTTTTATGACCAATTCATGTGTAAATAATCTGTTAAATCACTTCTACTTGAGTCGAACATCAATAATCGATCATTAAATCACCAACGAACATTAACAATCTGCAGTTCCGGCTTCACAGCCAGAACTCACCTTAGAAACATATGCAGTGACCACTGCGCCTCTTCCAAGGGACACAACACTACTGCGCCTGTTCCGGGGTGATTTCTGTCTCTGAACTTCCGTTTTTGCTTTGACCGAGTTTGTTAGTTTACGTATTAATCGGCTGTTAATCATAATATCACCGCTAATCTGCCCGTTTTCTAACTCTAATTATTTTCTTATTTTCCTTTTCTTTTCTCACATTATCCGTTTTAAATGTATTTTCGACGTGAGTCATTAATCCGTGTAATTATTGTAATTCTATTGTATTTTATTTATTGTATCTTTATTATTATTTGTTTGCTCTCAAATGTAATCAACCTTAAATCCCTACTTCGACCTAATGTATCCTAAATTACATGTTCACCAACTTAGCCAATTCTCACATGCTAGGACTAATTTATTGGATGTTGCATTGCATGCATATAATCAACAACATATCAAGTATAGATAATTTCCCTAATCATTAGTAGAGGCCGCTATCGAGGCGGGCGGGATTAGGTGTTCGATCGAAAGAGCTTCCTAATACGTACCCTCACCCCTTACTCCAGATCTCTGTGAACATCCGTGTTCATTGGCATCCATGAGAGTCATTCTAGACATAGAATGCTAAGGGCGATGAGTTCTTGGTGTCTATGTCACTACTTTGTGTCTTGACATAACGCGAAATATTCGAACGGTTTCCAATTTTCCACAATAAATTGGTGGCGACTCCACAAATGCAAACGCTTGTTTTCCCAAGCGCCCCGTGGCCCCCCCCCCCCCCCGTGTCCACAGTTTGGCGACTCTGCTGGGGAGTAATACACTTATGTGTTGCCAAGGGTGAAGCTTGAACAAGGTTAGGGAATAGTTTATATGAGATAGTTGTCGGTTTTCATTACTCGATCTTCTTAGATCGTTTTATTCGGCCTTCCTAGGCCCAACTCAACCCATTCGACCAATCGTCCCGTCTGGACAGTCCAAATTCTTATCTGGGCCTAAGGATGGATAGCGATTGACGTCAACCATACCATGATGCTTACTCATGTTTGCATCAAGGGCCTTCACTACTCGAAGGAATGGACTAGGAACCGACCTTACTCTTGTTGGGCACGGATCTCTCCACAAACCCAGGTTTGATTGCTCGGTATGGCAACCCACCCTTTTAAGCCAAAACCCTTTAAATGCACTCAGCATACCGTTATAATGCCTGTTTTAATGCTTGTATCATATGTTACCGCTATTTTCTAAACAAAACTAGGACGAATTTTGTAAAATCAAAAACCTTTTTAACATGTAAATATTTTCGAAAAATGGCCCAAATTAGCGCAAAATGAGTCGAAATCCTTTCCAAATATAGAGTCAAGATTCGGGCCTCAAAACCCATTTCAAAACCTCACTTCGAGTCAACACTCCTACAACTACACTATAGTTGATTAGGACAAACATTTCAAAACTTTGTCATTTTCAAACCACACTTGACACAAGTGGCACACTCCCACTTCACAAGTCGAGTCTTTTCTTGGAGTAAGTGTACTAGAGGGGTCGATCGTGTTTTGATTCGTTGTCGATCTCTTATACATTTTCCAAGATGCCTGAAACTAGTACCACAAGTGCCAGCGGTCAACCCCAAAATGGTAATGCTCAAATCCTAGTTGTGCTCGCTCGTCTCAAAACAAGCCAAGACCAAGTTTATGATCGCCTCAATACAATTGAAGGCCGAATTGTTGCTGTAGAAACTATACTCCCTCCTGGAGAAGATGAATTTCCTAGTGAATTTGTGCACGATAACCTTCCACCCTTTATTGGGTCACAAAAAATCAACCCTCCAGTAGGTCTTATCGAAGCTGAAAAGCGACTCCAATACTTGGAGGAGAAACTAATGTACCTCAAAGGAGATGATATCTATAGGGAAAACAATCGCAAGTATGAGGCCGTGAGCACCAAATTGCCAACCAACTTCAATATGACTGATATCCCAAAGTTCAAGGGACATGAAAACCCTTTGAACCACATTCGTGCTTTCAAAGACTACATGCCTATCAAAGGCATCAAACCTGAGATGTTCTTAAGGATCTTTCCTTCATCTCTCGACACCATTCCTAAGCAATGGTTCTATTCCCTAGAGCACAAGAAGATTGCCACCTGGGATGACGCCACAATCGAGTTCGCTAAGCAATACGCGGATAATGCTGAAATCCTAGTCAATATGCGCACTCTAGAGGTTCTTACCCAAAATGAGAAAGAAGGCTTCACCGACTTCCTAAATTGGTGGAGGAAGAATAGCACACAACTTGTCGAGCGTCCAGATGAAGCTACCTTGGTAGAAAAGTTTGTGGATAACTTAAGGCCCATTTATGCAAATCACTTGAGGTACCAAAATATTAAGACCTTCAAAGATTTAACTGTGCTAGGGACAAGAATTGAAGATGACATCCGTAAAGGACTCTTGTCCAAAATAGTGGGTCGTGGATATCAAGGCTCAACGATTCGTTCTTACGGCTCTACTAGCAAGACTGATGAGGTTAATCTTCTCGAATCATCAAAGAAGAATAACCCCCAAAGGAAGTTCACAAACATTGGCGACACGTACTCCAATACTTTGAAAAGGTTGATGAAATAGGGTAAGCTCCAACCCATAGGGCCTACACCTGATCCAGAAAAGAAGTCCAAGTTCTGGGACGAAAATTCGTACTGCGAATATCATAGAGGTAAGGGACACGATACAGAAAAATGTTACAAGCTAAAACATGTCCTGCAAGATCATATGATCGAAGACGGTCGCCTACCCATACCTCCTGGAGGTAAGCCTAACAATACTCAGAATCCTCTTGAAATTCTGGTGATTACAAATGAAGAATCTACCTTAGATTGTTCACTCCTCATTTCTCCAATGAAGATGAGATCCATGCATTAGAAGATAAAGGGAGTTATTCTACAATTTCTCCTACCATCGTCGACTTTATTGCATCGGCAAAGATCGTAAGTACACAAGTTTCGGAGCTAGAAGATGTAGTAGCATCCCTCCGCAATCCAAGCACCATACATAAAGAGAGCACGCCACTAAATCTTTCCCGAAATTCTACAATGCAAGAAGTGGTAGCCGTGGTTGATAGCCTAATCGATCAAATAATCCACTTAGAAGCTGAAATCATCAGGTTGAGAGAGCTTGCTACCGTCAACGGAATATGGGCCGATGACGATGAAGATGAATACCTCACTGAGCACTATCTAGTCAAGATTAGTGAGGACATAATAAAAAATAGTGAAGCCCAGGATATAGACCACCTTACTCGTTCAGGGCGTCCATATCAAAATATTTCTCAAAATGGTCCCATAGCTAATGGTCCAATTACTAATACCAACGTCGTCACACCAAATGATGGCGAAGATCCATCTACTGACCACTTTCTAAAGCAATTACAGAAGACAAAGGCTGATCTTTCAGTCTGGCAACTAGTTGCAAGTTCATTTCCTCATCGCCAAGCTTTACTGGAAGCACTGGCTAAGTTAAACGTGGCACACAACTCTACACCCGATGACGTAGTCAACTTGGTCTTCCAAGATTCAATTAAGCTAAGTAACCCAGTTACTTTCTCAGATGAGGATTTACCACCTTTCGGCGCTAGTCACAACCTGGGTCTATACATTACCGTCATTTGTTTAAAGAAGAATGTGCCAATGACTTTGGTGGATGATGGCTCTGCAGTCAATGTCATACTATTAAAAACAGCATATAATTGGGCATGAAAGAGTCAGATTGGACTCCTACTAACCAAGGTGTTCGTGCATACGATGGTACACGACGTAAAGTAGTAGGACTAGTTAACCTCACCATAGCCACAGGGCCAATTGAGCGAAAGGTTAACTTTCAAATAGTGGATATCGAAGCATCATTCAACGTACTTCTAGGAAGGCCTTGGATTCATGCTTCCAAAGCAGTAACATCCACCCTCCACCAGAAAATCAAAATCCCACTAGATGGCAAAGTCGTGACGATCACTTCGTCACCTATCAAGGCAGTGATAGAAAAGATGTCAAACAACCAAGTAATTACAGATCCAGCATATGAGCTTGGGGGCTTCCATAACATAAACCTTGTAGAAAGTGAACTGGCACCTCTATAATCCGATCCCTATTCCAATCTAGTGGTCAACCACATACTCAAGTCTCAGGGATACTTCCCGGGAATGCCACTGAATCCTACTCAGAGAAATACATTTGCGCCTTACAAAGAAGGAAACTCTCAAAGGATACCACTAGGATTGGGATACAAACCCACGAAGAAAGAGGCTCTAGAGATGCTCACGTAGTTTCAAAACCGTAAGAATATGGGAATCCAAATGCGACCCTACCTTCCTACCCTAAATGGACACTTTGTTAGAGAGGGGAGTCAGGAATACTTTCATGGGTTTCCCGAACCTTGGCACTATAAAGGAAGGCAACTAGATGGAATCGAGATCTTTCACGATTGCTATTTTATTCCTTCAGAAATGGTTCCTACCGTCAAGACTCGTCAAGCACCTTGCTTAGACGAACAGGCCATTAGCCTTTTGTTTGGAGAAGACCGATTTGTTAGAGCTGCGCAGGACGAGATCATTACCATGATACTACAGGATGGCCATTTCAACCCTGCCGCGTTAATCATCGAAACCAATTCAAATCAGCAAAAAGGATGGAGAAAGTCGATCAAATGGACAAACAATCAAGGAAGACTCTTCAAACTCACCACTGGAGAAGGAGAGATGTTCAAGGGAGAACCTAAAGACAAAGAATTCGAGTCAGAGTCGGAGTCGGAATGAGAGTCTGAGTCTAGAGAAGTCCTTAAAGAGTCTCCTCCTGTCGTCACTCCCAATCCCCTTGTTCCTCATAGCATAGCATCAAGTAGTAACAGTAGTTTGGAGAATGTCCCAACAGCTGTCCCTTTACCGCCACTGACTACTGAACAGATGGCTTCTTTGTTTCAACTCTTTTCGAAATTTAATATGAATAAGTCAGATTCTGCTTACTCTTTGTGTTATTCTGAATGCAATTCTATTTATGATGATAATGAGGATGATCCTGACCCAGACTCAATTGAACTACCTCCCTACATAGCCAAAGAAATACTGCAAGAGGGGGAAGGGGCACCAGTTATAGAGAATACCGAACCCATCAACGTGAGAACGGAACTAGAACCCCAAGAACTTAGGATATGGACCACCTTAAACCCCACTAAAGAGCCGATTTCATAGACCTCCTACACGAGTTCAAGGATGTTTTCGCTTGGTTCTACAAAGACATGTCAGGGATCGACATGGATATTGCAGAACACAGACTCCCAATCAAACCAGGTTTCAAACCTGTAAAGCAGAAACTTCGTCGGATGAGGACAGAATGGGCTCTTAAAATCAAAGAAGAAGTCGATAAACAATTCAAAGCGGGGTTCATCAAATTTTCCGAGTATTCAGATTGGGTGGCCAACATAGTACCCATACCCAAAAGGATGGGCGAATCCGAGTTTGTGTTGATTTCAGGGACTTAAACAAAGCAAGTCCCAAGGACGAATTTCCCCTACCACACATCGACATATTGGTAGACAACACAACAGATCATGCGTTGTTGTCCTTCATGGACGGGTATGCAGGATATAATCAGATCAAGATGGCCATAGAAAACATGCATAAGACTGCCTTTGTTACTCAATGGGGCACCTATTGCTATACTGTTATGCCATTCGGGTTAATCAACGCTGGAGCTACATATCAACGCACTGTGATCACACTGCTACATGACATGATGCATAAAAAAGTAGAAGTATACGTAGATGATATGATTGTCAAGTCTAAAGATAGGAAGGGGCACATTGATAACCTTCGCAAATTCTTCCTAAGACTACGAAAATATAACATGAGGCTCAATCCTCAGAAATGCGCATTCGGGGTAACATCAGGCAAACTTCTGGGATATGTCGTCAGTCAACAGGGAATAAAAATCGATCCTTCCAAAATCAAAGCTCTAATAAAAATGCCACAACCTCAGACAGAAAGGGAAGTTAGGGGATTTTTAAGCAAGGTGCAATATATAAGTCGATTCATATCGAAACTTACCATGATCTGTGAACCCATTTTCAAGAAGCTCAAGAAAACATATCATACCATATGGGATGATGACTGTCAAAAGGCGTTTGACAAAATTAAGGAGATACTAGCCAAACCACCAGTGCTCATGCCTCCTCAATGAGATCAACCTCTTGGTTTGTATCTCACGGTGACCGAAACAGCCATGGGGGCTATGCTAGCACAAACCGTCGGGAAAGAAGAAAGAGCTATCTACTACCTTAGTAAGAAGTTCTTGGAGTATGAATGCAAGTACACGCCTCTCGAAAAGACATGCCTCGCTCTTTTGTGGGCCACAAAGAAGCTTCGTTATTACATGTTTAGCTATTCCGTCAAGGTGTACTCCAAAATGGATCCTGTCATATTCCTCTTCGAAAAACCCGTTCTCAACGGACGCTTGGAAATATGGACCTTAATGCTTTTAGAGTTCGATCTCAAATACGTACCTCTGAAGGTTATAAAGGGGCGAGCTGTTGCCGAGTTCTTCGCAGATAATCCCATCAACGACACCCAAGCAGTAGACACATGGTCATTCCTAGACGAGGATATACTACAAACCAATGTAGACTCTTGGGACCTTTATTTTGATGGAGCATCAAACCTAAGAGGATTAGGAATAGGAGTATTGCTCATTTCTCCTGAAGGCGAGCATACACCAATCTCTGTCAAACTCGACTTCGAGGTGACAAATAACACAGCAGAATATGAAGCTTGCCTCATTGGGCTAAAAGCAGCCGTAAGTTTAGGCATCAAAAATCTTCGAGTTCACGGAGATTCATCCTTGATCATCAACCAAATTATAGTATCTTGGAAAATTCGAAGTGAAAGTCTAGCACCCTATCAAGCAAGTGTTAGAAATCTATATCTCATTATATAACATATTCTTATATGTTACAAATTAATTTAGTCATAAAATTAATTTAAATCTTATGCATGCAAACGAAATAAGAAGAGATAAGAAAATCAATTTCTCACCATCTAAATTTCGGTCAAATGGGCACCAACAAGATCTCCTTCTTGTTAGTTCTTGAGCTTTCCAATGTTGGATGAACATTCATGACTTCAAAACAGAAGCCCTCCAATTAGTAGCACCCAAGACTATCCCTTAATCCCACAAACTAACATGTACTAGATATTTGTAATGTGGTTTACCTTAAAATTGATTACTAATACTCATATACTACTACTAGTATTATTAGTAATTGATATGAACAAATTAGATTCATAAAAAGGGACTTTTATGAAGAACAAAAGAGAGAGAGAGGTATTTTCATAAAAATGTAAGAATGAATAAAAATGAGAAAAATCTCTCTATCTTATGCTCAAAACTGGTTGGCACAATGGAGTAGTGGACAATTTCTCCCTTTTCCTTTTTTGTCTTCACAAGACAAATGTGTAAGCCTTTGTCCATAGTTATGTCACTATCATGCATTTTAGACAAAAGAATAAGACAAATGGAAAAAGACAAAACTATATACATTGCCCATCAATTTCGGTTTATGTAGTGTAATATGGAGTCCATTTTATTTTTGTCAATTGTACAATTGTATGTCATGTGACATGTGACATGTCTTATGTCATGTTTTAATTTAAAATGCATATTTAACAAATTAACTATCATTTACAAAATAAATAAATCATATTTAACAAATTGACTAGTAATTTAAAATTACTTTCTCATAAAATGGTCATTTAATTACTAGTTAGTATAATTCACAACATCTTGTAATTATAACTAACTTATCATTCTCATCTCGCGTGTTTCGCAAACACCGATTAATTTTAGTAATATAACTTCTTAAATTACTAAATAAAATCTCATTTAATCACATTATAATACGATGTCATTTCTCTCTCTTATAATAATTTGTTTAATTTTAAGGAGTTAATTAATCTGTATCGTTATACAATTGATTAACCTTTTCAATTAAGGGAATCGTCCTTTAGGTGTGACCTCAAGGGATCAACTGATCACCACCGTCGCACGGCAGTAATGTCAAACTCTAGCCAGCCAATCATTACCGATATGTGTGGACCAGTTGACTATATATGTAATGTATCATCCCTTTCGTATTCTTGGTATGAGATTTAAATATGCGATCAATATGATCAACAATTGTGATCGCATTATTGTCGGAGGACACTTACTCCAACAATCTCCCACTTGTCCTCGACAAGTGTGCGTCACCAATTCTCTTGTCCTATTACTATCTCCCACTCAATGCAAGGTGTCTTTCGGGTCGTACTTGCAAGTGATCATATCGAGAGTGGTTTCCTCGATCTGGAGAATAACTGATTGACCGGAGTTATCTACCATAGATACCATCCGAGCGTGGCCACGCATTTCCAGTTCAGTACTCCTCGAGTGGCCCTGAGATATTGTTGTAACCCTGACAAAGGGGTGGACAATTTCTATCGCACTTATTCCCTTCGACTAGCCACAGCCATCATAACCCAAAATATGCCCATTTGACCCCATTTACGAAGGTCGTAGTAACACAAATCAAAGTTAATCTGAAACTGTGCCATCTTAGGCGAACAGTCTTTAGTCAAAAGAATCGACTCATTAGAATACTATAGTAGCTCTCGCCATGACCAGGCTATATAAATTTGCCAGAACTCTATAAGCGGTCACTGCCCGACAAAGTGTTCCTAACAGTCTGCCTATGTGATCGACTAGTCATCTCACATGACTCTATGACACTTGAACTTGCCATCAATCGCATCACACTCTAGTCACTTCGAGACGTCACCTCATACAAGTGACTATGGGCGAATACTATGTTAATCCGGGTTCACTTTAACGGGGTTCAATGTTGTCTCTACAACCCGTTTGGATGTAACAAAGTATATAAAGGAGTTTTCAGATATAAAAACTCGAACGACAAATGTGATTATCATATGAGTAGTCAATACTTGATTACTACTTTATATCTTATAATCCATTTTTATCTTATATGTAGTTGTTCATCTCAAGGCAATTGAAATGACATATGACATGACTCATCATGTTAAGCCTATGAGAAGGCTTTGGTTAGTAGGTTTTATCAACTTCTTGTACCTAACTCAACCTTACTACATACTCGTTTTCCTTTGTAATGTATACATTTGAATTACAAATCTTTCTGAGTACGTGTCGAGATCTAATCAAGACATAAGCCCTCTAGCCTTAGAATAGCTCCCACTGTTTTCACAGTGTGCGGGACTCATCCTTCTTGCACATCTCATGATTGCAAGTGTACTCAATTTCCGTTGTAAATATTTCTCATTGTTCTTTATTGCCTAGAACGATTCTAGAAAATCTATTTCTTAAATAACATAGCCACAATGGTATCTTAACCATCCTAATGTGTTTTGATTATGGTTTTGTCGGAAACCATGCGTAATCTCAATTGTCAATTGTCACTTGTGTAACATCCTTACACAAAATTGCATCAAAAACACTTTGCATTATATCCTTAATGCTGCTGCAAGCACTTAAGGGTAATCAATATGGCTACTTGGTAATTATTACTTAAATTGGATTTTGAAACAATTCATCATACTCTAAGTATATGAAGTGTTATACATCATTTCCTATTTAATTGATTCGGCAGCGGAAGCAAATGGAATCAATCAAATATGTTCAATTTAATTGAACTAGTCATGAATCTTATCAACATGAGACTTCTTATTTGACGCTAATATCATGTAGATTTATCTTCATAAATCCAGATATTAAAGATGTATTGTTATACTCCAAAAATCTTAAATCATTCTCAATGATCAATATGTCATCCACATATAAGATTAATTAAAATTTCCGTAACTCCCACTAAACTCCATGTATAAACACAACTTCTCGACTTATCGAGAAAAGTTTTATAACATGATCAAAACATTGATTCCCACTCACTGATGTCCTACTTAAGATCCTCTCTTAAGTTTCACATTATCTTAGGATTGCAAGAATCTACAAAACTCAAGACATGTATTGAATACATTTCTTCTAATTGAAGAAGTGGGTTTTAGATTCACTCGCTATGTATTTCATAATAATGAAACACAATCCTAAGAAGATCCAAATAGACTTAAGCATTTCAACCAGTGCAAAACTCTTTGCCACCAATCAAGCCTTGAAATCTCTCTTTATTAGTGCAAAACCCTTTGTCACTAATCAAGCCTTTTTATTTCGGATTTTCATGGCTCTAAGCCTTGTATTGAGTTGTGACTTAAACACTCTCATGTAAGTCATATGTTCATTACTTTCCAGAAGTAATCAACTTGAATCAAACAATTTCTTTGTAAGTTGTAAGCTCTTTACTTTCTTAAAAGTAACATGAATTCATCATCTTCAACAAGTGACGACTTTAACCTCCTAGGTTTTGAAGAAACAACGTTTTACACAAAACGTCTCATGTAGCCAAGAAAGACCAGTTTCTTGCGACATAACATTTTTTGTGGCTCTTTGAATAATTTCTCCCACTCTGTCTTCTAGAAATAAACTTGTTTTCTAGTAAGACAGTTTCACGAGCCACAAACTCATTGTACTCGTGATAATTGAAAGGGAAAAATGAGCATTTGTTTCTTGTGTAAGCTTACAAACATGGTACCCTACCATATCATATCTCATATGATTCGTTTTAGTTTTAGTGGAAAAATAATTTAGACAAAATATAAAATCCCCAAAAGGATCAAGTAACTCAAGGTAACTTTTGAATTCTTATCCAATCACACATTATCCCATAATGTGTGTTAAGAGAGATTGACTTGTGATACTATATCACATTTCTTTTGGCTTATATCAAAGTCTTCACTTTGATAATCCCATCACGACTAAATCGTGCTTCTTTGAACTTTTGAACTTCTTCAAAGATTTCTCTATTTACCTTATTAAGTGAACACATTAGTGTCAACCTAAATCGTTGGTAAAAGAAAATGATCAACCTATTTTGGATCAATGAATTACAACCTCGATCTCCTTTTCAACCAAAAGGCACGAGACATCTTGCTTTGAATACAAGATACGCATATACCATAAGATCTAATGGTTTCAAGAGTACTCGATAACTCTTTGCGTTCATCATTCCAGAATCTTAGGTTTGATCTTGGGTTACCAATTTGAGTCTTGCATCATCTTCATGATATATTATTCTAGTTTGGTTTAGAATATAATCACCTTGATAATGGGCTAGCCATATATCAAATCGTGGTGTACAGGGCCACAAAAGTGAAACCTCTTTTGTATCTTAACAAGTTTATATTCTTATTTATAGTTTATTCACTTAATAGTCACAATTAAGTACAACTCTAAACCCAAAAACTAGATTGAGTACACAATGACTCTATCTCTCAACATTATTGTTGCTAGTCGTCATATTCTAATCATTCTATGTATCGCATACAATGATGAAAACCACCATCGGTTTCTAATATTGACGAAATGGTACTAGCAAAACTTATGTCAATCAAATAAATAAAGAACTAAGTCTTATTAGATGTCCCACAACTAACTTGCTTATTCTTTAACAACTTGGGGTAGTTTCCTTTCTAGTGTCCAACATTTAAGACAATGGAAAATTAATTGGTTGGGATTGATAGGTTTAGTATCGTCATTCTCAATAACTTTACTTTTAACATTACCTTGTATCAATTCCATTTACTTCTTGAAACTCGTCCTTTTCTTAACGATTTAAGAGAATGCTCCCACTCAATTCAAAGAATCTTTACTTAGAGAAGCAAAGTTGAATCTTATGAAGACTACTCTTCAATTCAATCGTTTTAGTCTTAAAACTTTCATTGAAGTGGTTGCGTTATTTTGGTCAATTACGAATTCTAACAAATCTAATCACCAAAACAATTTATCGCTTCAAGGTACTTAATTTAATTAAGCATATGAGAAACAATTCATTGTAAGTAGATATGTTAGTCAAGAATCAAAAACCTGTTTGATAATGAATAACTTTAATCTATACTCTTTACAAGAGATCCTTAGCAATGGTTCATTTGAGGTTTTAGAAGCAAATTCATATTTGTCTTTAGATACGATGTTTTAATGGAGATTTGAATCAAAAACCGAAATGATATCGTATATGAATTGTGGTAAAGAAATAGAACAATATGATAACGGAAAAGTGGAAAACTTAACATTTATCGTTTTATTAATACTTGTAAATAACAAGTAAAGCATTTACATAGTGACCTCTACCCAACTATGATAAATGATTCCGAGATCCAAATTCATATTAACTTGGGCACGAGATAGCCGATGAAACCCTTATCAATATAACTCGGTGGACTAACTCTTTAATCGATTCTACTTTTAGAATTCTCGGTCGAAAAAATTACTCTAATATTTATCTATAGCCCGGAACACATGCAACTACGGTCACGAATACTTCCATTGAGCTCAATCCAAATTTCGAATAAATGTGTCCATGATCCAAATCCACATCAACTTGGGCACGGGATAGCCGATGAAACCCTCATCAACACGAATTCGGTGGATAGACATTTATCACCCACTTCCCCTACGTAACAAGGTTTGTACCCCGGGATGGCCGAGTGCACTCCCTCGCGAAATAGGTTTTCATGGTTTCTACTTTTCGGTAAGGCTATGTCTCAATTGTTTATTTTTAGCGAGAGGTCATGTCAATTTAATATCTATCACGTTTTAAGTGAACTAAAGCGGTGAACTATGATAATTGTAATTGACACGGTCGATAAACTCGATTAAAATGACAATGCATGTTTTAGTTATGGCGATTTAGCGATGCATGCGACATATAAATAAAATGCAAAGCATAAAAATAAATCTTAGTATGGCCTTCCTAAAATAGAAAATCTAATTAACTATTACATATTCGGAAACCAACTCCATTGGTCCCTTGAACTTCGGTTTTAGCACGCATCTCGAGGTAACACCGTCTTTATGTATCACCTTCTTGAGTGACACCGTCTTCAAGGAACTCCGAAATAATTAAATTACATAACAAATTACATAATTTCCTATTATACATTTGTAATTAAAATAAAATAAATCTATTAAATTACAAAACGGTGATACGAGATCACAATAAATTACAACCGAATCGATATTCCCATACATTTCGGGTAATACCAATTAAAACTAAGGCCATACTAAGTAAAAATTACATAATTCAAAAATTACATAAAATAAAATTATGACAATCATAAATAAAATGCAGCATTATAATATGTATGAACATGCCCAATTTTATGCTAAATCGCCTTTAAGGAGCCAATATCGTATATTACACGGTTTTTACGGATTTGCGTGATTCAACGTTTTATAATCACAATAAATTACATAAATTCATATTTATGCACAAGTTAATTAACCTAACCTCTTAGGACTCAAAATTAGTCTTCACTAATTTATTCCAATAATTAACTTATATTTCTTAAAATTGTTCATTAATGGACTCAAAATTACAATAAAATGCTATAAACTTCAAATAAATCACAAAAATTTCAAATAAATTCAAAATTTGAAATTTAAACTCATGAACATTCTGGAAAAATACCATGACACTCATAATGTTCAAAAACTTAGGTTAAAAATTTCGAAAATTTATCTGGAAAAACAATGTTGCGGTTTATCGGATTTATCAAATATAATCATAAAAATATGAGAAAAATATATTCATCAACTTTTCAATTTTAGATCTGAAATAGGTAATAAAATGCAACATGTGACGTTTTTTCTTAGTCATGAAGTATGTTTTAGCAATTATTCACTAATTAAGTCACTATTTATGCTATTTTTCATCAAAAATCCATAAATCATGCATGAAGACTTCATTATAGCCTAATATTTTACACACATCTTGTAAAATTGCATGTGACAACATACTAAATTTCTATGACCAGATTCGAAATATTTCTCATACTAACCTATTTTTCATTTAAATTCGATTTTTATCATGAAAAATCCATATTTCGAGCATAAGAACTCCAAAAATTCTGAAACTTTCCAGATCATCTAAAAATAATATATGTGAAAACATATCCAAAAACCACTGGAAAATTCGAAGTTTAGCTAATTTTCGTCCAAAAATGACATTTTTTATCATAAAAATCACATTTTAATGCCAATATTAAATAAAATGAACAATAAAAATCCATAAATTAACCAAAATATCCTAAATACATTTTAGGATCAGAAACTTTAACATGCATAAATTATTTTTGTGATATATCATAATAACACAAATTTACAAGTTTTATATGTTAATCGTATAACTCGGAAAAACTATAACCGATTTGCATGCAAACAACCAAGGCTCTTGATACCGCTTGTTAGAAATCTATATCTCATTATACAACATATTCTTATATGTTACAAATTAATTTAGTCATAAAATTAATTTAAATCTTATGCATGCAAACTAAATAAGAAGAGATAAGAAAATCAATTTCTCACCATCTAAATTTCGGTCAAATGGGCACCAACAAGATCTCCTTCTTGTTAGTTCTTGAGCTTTCCAATGTTGGATGAACATTTATGACTTCAAAATAGAAGCCCTCCAATTAGTAGCACCCAAGACTATCCCTTAATCCCACAAACTAACATGTACTAGATATTTGTAATGTGGTTTACCTTAAAATTGATTACTAATACTCATATACTACTACTAGTATTATTAGTAATTGATATGAACAAATTAGATTCATAAAAGGGACTTTTATGAAGAACAAAAGAGAGAGAGAGAGAGAGGTATTTTCATAAAAATGTAAGAATGAATAAAAATGAGAAAAATCTCTCTATCTTATGCTCAAAACCGGTTGGCACATTGGAGTAGTGGACAATTTCTCCTTTTTCCTTTTTGTCTTCACAAGACAAATGTGTAAGCCTTTGTCCATAGTCATGTCACTATCATGCATTTTAGACAAAAGAATAAGACAAATGGAAAAAGACAAAACTATATACATTGCCCATCAATTTCGGTTTATGTAGTGTAATATGGAGTCCATTTTATTTTTGTCAATTGTACAATTGTATGTCATGTGACATGTGACATGTCTTATGTCATGTTTTAATTTAAAATGCATATTTAACAAATTAAATATCATTTACAAATTAAATAAATTATATTTAACAAATTGACTAGTAATTTAAAATTACTTTCTCATAAAATGGTCATTTAATTACTAGTTAGTATAATTCACAACATCTTGTAATTATAACTAACTTATCATTCTCATCTCGCGTGTTTCGCAAACACCGATTAATTTTAGTAATATAACTTCTTAAATTACTAAATAAAATCTCATTTAATCACATTATAATAAGATGTCATTTCTCTCTCTTATAATAATTTTTTTAATTTTAAGGAATTAATTAATCTGTATCGTCAAATAATTGATTAACCTTTTCAATTAAAGGAATCGTCCTTTAGGTGTGACCTCAAGGGATCAACTGATCACCACCATCGCACGACAGTAATGTCAAACTCTATCCAGCCAATCATTACCGATATGTGTGGACCAGTTGACTATATATGTAATGTATCATCTCTTTCGTATTCTTAGTATGAGATTTAAATATGTGATCAATATGATCAACAATTCTGATCGCATTATTGTCGGAGGACACTTACTCCAACAACTAGGACAGATCAAGTTGCCCAATTCTTTGATCAAGTAACCTACATACACCTACTTCGAGAAGAAAATCAGTTTGCAGACGCACTTGCAAAACTTGCATCTCTGATTAACATGCCAGACGACATGGTAGAAATACCTTTATGCATCGAGCGACGGTCACAACCAGCCTACGTGCACCAAATTACAGATGAAGAGGAAAACCCAGGGGAGCCTTGGTTCCAAGCCATTCTAAACTTCAAACTCAGTGGTACATATCCACCAGATACGGATAAGAGAGGACAAAGTGCTATATGCCTACGAGCTTCCCAATATCTCCTCATGTAAGGAGAATTGTACAAAAGAACGCCTCTTGGTGTAGTTTTACGTTGCCTTGATCATTCACATTGTAGATTTAGAACACAAAAGATTACACTACTACAAATACAGGCTATAACAACGGTCAAAAACCGTTGTTATATAAAAAAGCGGACGTTGTTAAAGCGTCCGTTGTAAAAGGTTTTAACAACGGTTCGTTTTCTTAAGGAAACCGTTGTTAAAAATATTAACAACGGTTTTAAGTATAAAAACCCGTTGTGGAAAGTGTGACTCAATTTTGGGGTTTTGGGGGGAAAGTTATAACAACGGTTGTAATATACAAAACCGTTGTTATAACTAAAGACAACAGATTGTTTGTAAATAACCGTTGTTGTTTGTTCTTAAAAAATAAAAAAAAATTAAATTAAATATTACTAGATGCATGCATAATTACGGCCCGTTATAATTCCGATGCATGCATTATTACTGCCATCACTGTGCATATGAACGGACAATATGGAATGAGAAGGGTTAGTAATAAGATTTGAAGCAGCATTGAGAGATATGATGATGATTATGGCACAAATTCCTAACATATATATTAATTAAAAAACAACTCAACCCACACATTGCTTAGTATAAATACATTGCATTATCTCAACTAACATTTCCATTATCTCAATATATACATCTCCAAACCCTAGCTGCTAAAACAAACTTCAAATAAATTAACCCTACTTAATCTTTCAAAACAAACTCCAAACTCCAACAAAATGAATGATATCATCCTTAAGACTCTTACTATGATCGAGAACAACAACAGTTTCATCCGCCGGTTGCTCCATATTGAGGAAAGTTTCAGGAGCTACCTTGCGGATGCTCGATCCGTACTGAAGGACGCCAAAGAAGATGGCTTGACGGAGCGGCAAAGCGATTGCGGCTATATGACGATATAGCAACTGCTGAACGGAACCTCCAAATAGCCAAGGAGGAGAGGACGGATATGATAGAGGAGAATAAGATCCTCTATGAAAATATAAGAATTGCATTTTTATTAATGTAATTTTTTTTTTAATTTATGTATTTATAAATATATATATATATATTAATTATGTTTATCTTGCTTCTTCATCTTGCTTCTTCTTTGTTTTACTAACTAATTATGCGAACAATACTTAAACAAATAACATAATGGTCGATAAAAACACATACACGCACAAGAAATAATTAGAAAAAAAAATAATGACGATGAAGCTAACAGTGACGGCGAGATTTACCTGATAATTACAGAACGTAAGAGACGATGAAATCAACAGTGACGGCGAGAAGATAAAGCGACGATGAGAAAGAGAGAAAGAGACGATGAGAAAGTGTGTGTTTTGTGTTTGTGTTTGTCTGCTGTGTTTGTGTTTGTGTATTAAGGTTTGTGTTTTGTGGTGCAATGAGACTTGTGTTTGTGTGGTTTATAGTATGGAAGGTATTGACAACGGTTATTAAACAACAACCGTTGTCAAATATGTTTTAACAACGGTTGTAAAAAACAACCGTTGTCAAATAAGTTTTAACAACGGTTGTAAAAAACACTCGTTGTCAAATATGTTTTAACAACGGGTTTCAAAAGTAACCGTTGTGATTACTTTTCACTAACTTTGCGCCAATTTTGCGCCAAATTATTAACAACGGTTCCGCATGTGTTACCCGTTGTTAAAACTAATAACAACGGTTTTTATAACCATACCCGTTGTAATTAATTTTAGTAAAATTCGCGCCATACATTCTACAACGTTTATTGTGATTTTTGTGAATAATCGTTGTTAAAGGGGCGTTGTAGTTGCCTGGATTTGTAGTAGTGTTAACTTGTAATTTTGATATCATAAGATGAGTATTAACTTGGTCTAAATGACTAACAGTAATTTAGCATACATTAGGTCGAAGTAGGGATTTAAGGTTGATTACATGTGAGAGCAAACAAACGATAATAAAGATACAATAAATAAAGGGTAATGCTAAATACAACCCACTGGGTTGTATTTAAGAAACCAAAAGAGGAAATAAATTCTTGATATATGCATTAAATGTTATGGTTAATGTGTAATTTAGTTTTTAATTTCTAAGTTAATACTCAAATTAGAAGGTATTTAATGCTTAAATACAACCCAGTGGGTTGTATATAGCATTACCCATAAATAAAATACAATAGAATTACAATAATTACAACGGATTAATGACTCACGTCGAAAATACATTTAAAACGGATAATTTGAGAAAAGAAAGGGAAAATAATAAAATAATTAGAGTTAGAAAACGGGTAGATTAGCGGTGATATTACGATTAATAGCCGATTAATACGTAAACTAACAAACTAGGTCAAAGCAAAAACAGAAATTCAGAGACAGAAGCTCTTTTGATCGAACACGTAATCCCGCCCGCCTCGATAGCGGCCTCTACTAATGATTAGGGAAATTATCTATACTTGATATGTTGTCGATTATATGCATGCAATGCAACATCCAATAAATTAGTCCTAGCATGTGAGAATTGGCTAAGTTGGTGAACATGTAATTTAGGATACATTAGGTCGAAGTAGGGATTTAAGGTTGATTACATTTGAGAGCAAACAAACGATAATAAAGATACAATAAATAAAATACAATAGAATTACAATAATTACAACGGATTAATGACTCACGTCGAAAATACATTTAAAACGGATAATTTGAGAAAAGAAAAGGATATAAGAAAATAATTAGAGTTAGAAAACGGGCAGATTAGCGGTGATATTATAATTAATAGCCGATTAATACGTAAACTAACAAACTAGGTCAAAGCAAAAACGGAAGTTGAGGCGTAAATCACCCGGAACAGCGCAATAAAGATCTTTGCGTCCCTTGGAAGAGGCGCAGTGGTCCGCATCTGTTTCTAAGGTGAGTTCAGGCCGTGAAGCTGAACTATGATTGTTAATGTTCGTTGGTGATTTAATGATCGATTATTGATGTTCGACTCAAGTAGAAGTGATTTAACAGATTATTTACACATGAATTGGTCATAAAAAAACGATAAATAATGAATTGAAACTAATTGTGATTAATCCTAAATCACTAATACAAATTAAAACAAACTTACTAAGTTTATTTATGTTAAACTATTTAGAAAGATTGTGATAAACAGATGAAAATATACAAAAGGCGAATTCCGGAGACTTGATATGGACAAATCGAATCTCTAAAATCCGGGTTTGATTTTAATGACGAAAACCCGCAAATATTGGTTATAAGGGATTTAAGTCGGATTTAAAGCTGACAAATTATTATGAATTATGTGTATTAAAATTATCAGGTGAATGAAACATGAAGAAAATAAGAAAAGACGGAAAAAAAGAGACGAATCAACAAAGAACAAAGGAAGAAGAAGAAAGGCAGAAACTGCGGCAGCCTCAGGAAGAGGCGCAGTAGATGCTGCGATTCTTCGAAGGGGCACAACAGTTGTTGCGTTTCTTCTCGACGTCTGTCTTCTCTTAATCCGTGAAAATAGGTTTGATAAAGGGTTTTATAAATCGATTTTAAGCATATTTTCGACGTAAACCTTACATTAATTTATACAATAATAAAATATGGAATTTACACCCTCAGACTTACATGTTTGACGAAACGAGATTAACTAAGTTAACGATTAGTGATTGCTCGACTCGAATGTATGATGAAAGTGCCCTCGTAAGAGGATTTCAATTAAATTTATTTGATTAATGAGTGGAGTTGGTCAAATTGGTCGGTCATGCAACGAGACTGGTACTCAGAAGGATCCGAGCTTACGTGGTCGATTGATCAAGCACGTAGACGTCAATTAGCTTAGAGCGCTGTCTTAGAATCTTAGAATGCAAAGGGAGAAGAGAAGGGCGGACACTCGCGTGAGAAATATGAGGAACGATGGTCCCTATTTATACTAATCACACGAAGGAATTAGGGTTACGGTAAAACTTTGGAAACAAATCTTGAAAAGATCTGAAAATACGCAGAAAAGAGCTGGGGAAGAGGTATAGCAGCCACTGCGTCCTTTGGAAGAGGCGCAGCTGGTGCTGCGTCCTTTCCCCGGAGGGTTCCTCCTGCGGAAGAAAGATTTTCCGCGTTTCTGTTATGGAATTGCGGTAGATCTCAACTTCCTTATTGTTCAAAATAAAATATCGGGATATATTTTTACCAAAAGATTAAAAGATTAAAATTATGGAATAGAAATATCCGAAATATTCCAAAACACTCCGACTCGGCATTTTAAACGGTTTATTAGAAAATGAAGACGATTTTTGACCCGGACTCCAAATGAACTCTAATTACTGTCAAAATGACCGTAACGGCGCGTAGATGACGACCAAGGGGTAGACACAAGTATTTTTGCTATCACTTGATGATAAACTTACGAATTGTCATAAATCGTTCCGTGTACCAAACATGCGGCCCAATCGTCACCGGATGGCTTGCGGGAGGTGCAGAAATGAGGTATCTACAGAGGCCCCCACTTTGAGTGAGGCTTGAACAAGGCGAAAGGCAAAGTATAGCCATCAGGTTAATCGAAGATTACAACCTGACGAATATGGCAACGCAAGGCGGCTCAAGGGGTCTGAACCAAGCACCTGTCGTCGGGAACATTTTAGAGTCTGTCGACTATCGGGGAGGGTCATTTAAAGTCCATTAAACTACGTAAGGAAGCTCGCCAGCCTTAAGAAGAAACCATACCTGAGACTTCTTCCTTTGTCGAACTCCAAGGGAAAAATAAAATGTAATATTGAAGGGCAGCAAGACGTCGGTAGAAACTGCTGGGGGAAATCTGCTCGCGTCGGTCTCAAGTGAACTCCATATCTCGAGAAGTACAATCAGCTATCATGAACTCTCGCTGGAAAAATAATTGAGGTGTGTCGAATCACCGTCGAAGAAAACTTGCTCGTTGTTGCAAGCGAAGCCTTGTTAAAGTACTGCGACAATTCACAGTCTGGTCGAAGGTAATGTACTGCGACAATTCATAGTCTGCTCGAAGGTACAGATCCGGACAAAGAATAAATCTCAAGCGGACCAAATGCATGATATATGGTGTTGGAGAAGAGGCGTACCAAAGATGGGCCCACGAATAACGAACTTGTAACGAATTTTTTGAAAATCGAAATGGAGGGAAACTGAGGAAAAGGCGCAGCAAGAGCTGCGACTCTTGGAAGAGGCGCAGCACCTGTTGCGTCCTTTCCTGGGTTCGTCCCTGTCCGAGTAAAAACTCGACAGAACCCATGTTATATTATAATAACAAAACACAAATTCTCTTAAAACTCTCTCAAATTCCAACGACATTCCGCCAAAACTTAATCAAAATCTTGCATTAATCACGACTAATCGAGGTATGTGTCTCATTCTTGCTTTAACATCCGCATTTTGCTTAATTTGGATCGAAAAAATTTGGGTTTTCAACCTTAATAACTCGAAAATTTGGGGATTTTCCCCCAAATGGATTTGCCTTGTGAAATTGACATTAGAAATGGATAATTGGTAATGTTAGGAACATAACCATGTGTCTTTTTAAATTTTCATTGAGTATTGAGCATTTGAGTAAAATTGAGACGGTTTCTCAGCTGTTTCGAAAATCGCTTCGAAAATGGCCTTAGGATTGCCCATTTGTGATGAAATTTGGTATTTGGAATCCTTGTGTGATGGGTAAACCTCCTACCATCTCAATTTTTTGATTTGTGACGGCTTTTTTAGGACACCTTTCTAGGGCATAATCGCCGTTATAACGAAATGTTGTCGAAATTTTGACTCAAACCCATGACTAGGCTCGAATTTAGGCTTTACTTGACCCATTTTACCACATGAGCGGTCAGGTTTTGAAAGAAATGGCCAAAGATGGCGAGAAAAGGCCATATTCGGGGCTTGAAAGGCTTGAAATCACCTTCACCGAGGCTCTTCGTCACTTGACGCGACCTTATTTACTCTAATTTTGCAGGTGACATGGCTTCTACGTCAGGGAGGGCTCCCATGGACGTGGACACCGACTTCGACCCTTCTCTTTCTTTTGAGGAGGTGTTCGAGGAGGTCTTCGAGGAGGAGGCTGCTGAGGAGGAGGTCCCGAGGCGGGCCAACGTCGGACGAGGTGGTCGCCAGCTAGCGAGGGCACCTGAGTGGGCTGAGAAATGGGATGGTCGACATCTCATTTGGGCAGCGGAGGGTCACCTGTCTTACAGGACGGTGAGGAGCATGGTAAGTCTTGAACTTGTCATTCCCTCATCATCTTTCCTTATTCATTTCTCTTTCACTTTGAACTAAAGATAGCGTTTTTTTGAATCGATACAGGAGGCTGGGAACTTGAGGTCCTTCTCTGGTTACATGACGATGATAGAGGCCTATGGGAGAATGTCATAGGAGGAGCGGGCCATCATCGAGCTAGGAGCTTTCGGAGCCTTGGTGGGAGCGTGGAGGGAGATCAAGGAAAGGAAACTTCGGGCTAACCTTTGCCTGATTCGAGCCTTCCTTGATCGGTATTGGGACACGGCCTCGACCTTTGACATGCCTTTTGGTGAGGTCTGGGTCACGTTGGAGGACTACGGCATGATTTCTGGTCTGCCGTGTGGAGAGAAGGCTATGGTGTGGCCGTCGACGGCCATGAGGGTGGATTCAGTGGAGGCCAGGAGGCTAATTGGTTGGAACCTGGCGGCGAGTGCTGCTGCGGTTCCCGGGCTAGTGCCGAGCACATACGTCAGGGATTACTTTGCGGGTAGGACCCCGGCGTTGGTGACGATGGATGGGAAGGAGGTGGCTCCTCCTGCTTGTACTGCGGAGCAGAGAGCTCGTCTGTGGCTCTGGTGGTTCTTGTCTTCACTCTACCTTGGAGACAAGGGGGAGAGGCTGTCGACGAAGCTTCTTCCCTTCCTTTCTGACCTGAGTGACCTAGGTCGTTGGGACTGGGTCACTCCTGGCTTTGCGGTCCTCACACGCTACATGAGGGCCATGGTCCGTCCTGAGCTGCTGGAGAAGGGGATTTCTCCTGCTACTGTTGGTCCCGGACTGCTGTTGGAGGTATGAACCTTCATTTCTTGTCATGAAAACTTATTTCTTATTCTTTTTATCGAATCGTGAAAGATCGTCATCGATTGTCTTGCCTTGCAGGCGTGGGTGTACTCTTACTTACCGGGCTTCGCGCCCAAGAGAATGGAGCCTGAGCCGAGGGCTTACCCAGGTTTTAGGGACTGGGTGATGTGTCGTAGGAAGAGCCAGCGTTCTTCTTACGATGTCTGTCGACGGGGCGTGAATGCCCTAAAGCTGAGTGACATAAGTATTTTTTATCACCTTTCCTTCATTGTTTATTCATTGCTTCTTAGAAGCGATCATAAGAATGACCTCTTGTTTGCTTGTCTTAGTAGGTGCCCAGGCCTTGGGTGGACTACCCTGACGCCCCTCCTTTTGTGGCTGAGGTCCTTCGACCTAGGAGCTCGAGTCGGTTGCTGATGAGGACATCTATGGGTCTAGTGTGGTATTTGGGCGAGCGCTTGACTCGTCAGTGCTCTCGTGATGCCTTCACGGTTCCCATCGATCCTCCTCGGACGATGTTTAGGGAGCCTTCTGACGCTGAGAGGGAGGCTGACTTGGCAGACGTTGGTGGAGACGCTCTTCTCCTTCCTGGTGAGGAGTACTCTCTGTTTATTCGCCAGAGGCTGGCGTACTGGCCGGTCGTGGTAAGTGTTTCATTTTCCCTTTTCGAATTTGCCTTAACAAAATGAATGAATGATCATCAAATAAAGACTTCATTTGAATTTTGCAGGAGGTTGAGGAGGCGGACGTCGAGCCCCCAGCGTACCCCGAGACCCTTGAGTACACTGACGCGACGAGGATGACGACGATCTCCGAGCTCCGCGACTTCGGCGAGGCGGTCACAGATGCTGGCCTGGAGGAGTGGCAGCACTTGGTTAGGAGGGTAAGCCTCCGATTCAGTTAGCTTTTGCTGTTGTATAAGAATACATTTGTTCATTCTATTGAACAATCTTTTGTTTATTGAAATGCATGTGGCGCCGTCGCGGTACGTGGCGCTATGGAGGGTGGACAACCGGCTATGGGCTACAGCAATCGTGGCACTTGCTGGCGGCCGAGGACGACAGGTATGAACCTCTCATTCATATTGAATTTTGTTGCAATTTTCTCGCATTTTGTTTGAAATGATTGAAATGAGGTATTTCTTTGTCATTTGTAGAGGGAGCGCGACCTGTAGCGTAAGTTGGCGTAGTCCCAAGAGGAGACTGCTCACCTGTTGAGGGAGTTGGAGGTCAGGGACGCCGAGGTTGCTGCTCTCGAGGCGAGGGTCGCCGAGCGGGGTGATGACCAGGAGTAGTTGTCTTTGCTCGTGTTGTCGTCGGCTGTATTGTATATACCTTGTACATTTTGGACTTTATTTTGGACTTTTGGACTTGTTTTGGGCAAGAGACCCCAGTTTGATGTACATATAGCATTTTGGTTGTGTATATGATGGCCTGAGTGCCTTCGATGTTTGGGTTGTATGTTTGTTCCTGCAGGTTAGCTTAGAACAGGTTTGGTAGATGACGGTTTATGCTGTCATGCTGCCGAAATTTACATAGACTTACACGTAAAACACACACTGTACATATGGCTTAAACTAGCGCGAAATGAGAAGAACGACCTAAAAAAATTGCGAAAAATCGCCCATAAATCGAAAAATTGCCCAGAAATGAGCGAAATGCAAAAGAAATTGTCAAAAATGACCGGACGGTAGGGAGGGCTACCTCCTAAAAAAAATTAAAAAGAAATGTGTAAGTTTGAAATGACATGTGAAACGGGAGTGAAATGATTCCCCCAAAAAAGAAAATAAAATGAAATGGGTAAGTGTGCTCGGTTGGCGAAAATGTCGATTTCGTCTCGAAAAGCATGCCCGAAAAATTAGGAATCATAAAATATGGTAATTTGACGAAATTACCAAAATAATAACCTATAGGAATAGGAAATTATACCCAAAAGAAATTAGGAAAGATACAAGGCGGAAAAATCACGGAAGGCCTTCTGAGGAAGAGGCACAGCACGAGCTGCGATCCTTCGAAGAGGCGCAGCAGGTGCTGTGCCATTTCCCCGGTTAGTCAGCTCTGACGGAAATTAGGAAACATATTTTAGTATAAATAGAGATGTCGAGGGAGCTTTTATTCACACAATTCCTCCATCTTTCTTCCGTCTATTTCATAAAAATTCTCTTATTTTCATAGAAGAAAATTCACAAATTATGGATGCCTTTGAAAACCGTCTCAAGGAGTGGACAAATGAATTTACAAACGTTGAGAAACATGACATGGGTGCTTTCAATTTTGGGTCAATCTTGAGTCTTAAATTGGTGAAGATTGTGAAACCTTTCTTGGATGCTTGTCTCGAATATTGGGACCCTAATTTCCATGTGTTTGCCTTCCCTGGAGGTGATATGTGTCCGTTTCCTGAAGAAATTGCTGCAATTGGAGGATGGGATCCAGAAAATATGCCTGCTGTAGATACCCAGTATCTGCACCTTCCAAAAACCACCCGATGATGATCGGACTATAACGTGTTTTTGATATGCGTACGTGGATTGACTACATGAGATGGTTTAATGCATTACTCGAATATAAAAAATGGTTTCATAAATGGTTTTCTAACTTCATTTCCATTAAAATGACCCTAGATAGAGTCAAAATCGACACCGGGCCAAAAATCAACTCAGAAACCCGCAACTCGAGTCAACCCGAGTCAACCCAAATCTTGAATGTCGAAAATAATGCCATGAATGTCTTTATCATGTCATTTCCATTAAAATGGCCCTAATTAGAGTCAAAACCGACACCGAGCCAAAAACCGACTCGAAATTCAAATCCCGACTCACACGGGTCAAACCCGAGTCAAAGACATAAAATACCTACCCCAAATATCACCCAAGAGGAAGCTTACATGGCTAAGCAAACCTCAAAGACCACAATTCACAACCAACAAAACATTGGTTAGAACAAATGTAAAATCCAATTTGTGAAAGGGACAATACACCCACTTGTATCACTAGGTGGCTCGCGCCTAAAGTAGGTGTCTGCTTAGCCTCCAAGCAAACTCAACCGACCTACCATCCCACATTTCTCTATAAATACCCACCATCACACACCATAATATTCACGCGAGTGTCCGCCCCTTCGCCTCTCCCTTAAACTTCTAGACCCGACTTCCTAAGTCACAAAATCGACACGTGTTTACGACCTACCGATCGTAAACACAAGCCTTACCCATATTGTTTGGTACCGTCACCGTGCATTCGACCGACCTATTTGACTAACTCAACATTAATCCACATGTTTTAATTAACATATTTTCAACTTATTTTCAAAACTAAATCCTTTTTTAAGGCACCTTTTTAAACTTCTTTGATCGCGATTAGTCAAAACGAGAAAACCGTCTCTAAAGTCGTCTACTTCGCAAACATCAATACACGTAAGTTTGAGGGTGTAAACAACTCACCTATTTCATGTCTTTACTGTTTTTATGAGTTTATGAACATGAACAATGCATAACACGATTCAAATATAGGTTAGACGAGCCAAAACCGAATTTTGGCCTGAGACAGGAGCTCCTTGCTATGCAGGGGGGCCCGCGCCTCTTGTAGGTGTCCAGGTCAGACTCATCCGTGTTTGTTCTCGTCTTTCCTCTTTATTTCATTTCTTATATGCAATCGGTTTTTACCATTTCAAATGTTTCAAATCGTTTTTATGATAAACTTTTTAACCATAAATCATAACCACCCTTGGTTACATTTACCATGACAGTTTAATCCGTGACTCGGTGATATTAATTGGTTAATTACATTTTTAAAGAAATTCTTTTCTTTTATTTACCATTTTAATTCATTTTTATGATACGTATTTTGACCATTACAAAAATCATCCTTGGTTCTTTATACCATGACGGTTTATTCCGTGACTCGATGATATTATTGGTTAATTACATTTTAATGGGTATTTTAACACCCTTTTCTTTTATTTACCATTTTTCTCATTTGTTTACATTTGTAAATATATTAGTCATAATTCATAATCATCCTTGGTTCTTTATACCATGTCGGTTTAATCCGAGTACGATGATTAGCTTGACTAATTACAAAGAAATGAACTTAACATGATTAGTTCAAATCAAACATTTAACATTTTTATTTGTAAAGTATACTTTTCAAATATGCAAATCCGACAAAGAATATTACTAACATAATAGTAATTATTCCGAGTCATGCAAATCATTTAAACACAAATACGGTTTTAAACAACCTCTTTATCAACCAGGAGGCACCTCTTGGCTCGCCCCATGGCTCGCGCCCCAAGAGCCTGCCTATTTCCATCTTTTAAAACCTGGGCAGAGCCCCTTCCCTCGCCAATAGGCTCGCGCCCCTATGGGGCTACCTGGCACTATTCTGCCTCGTTTTTAGCACTTGTCGAGGACGATCCCGATTACGGTTTATCAGCATACGTGACGGATCCGATTGACGAGTTTGCATTTTATACTTTGTCTTTAAAACACATTTTTTCAAATAACGGATCGTGTTAAGCATCATAACCCAAACTTGGTAAATGGATGTTTAATTCCCGTTTTCACATGCAAATCTATCTAAATCCAACTTGACACCTTATGCTTGATATTTGGATTAACAAACAGACTTAGAAAGCTCACATGTTAGGTTAACACTTTTGGATGTGCATTCATGCATTTACACCGTTTTATCAACTTTTGCACTTAAACAACCACGATCGATCAGTAGAGGCCGCTAACGCGGGCGAGATTGGGTGTCCGATTAAAGGGCTTCCCAATACATACCCTCACCCCTTACTCAGAATCTTTGGATAGTGGATGGCCTTATCCAGGGCGTACGAGAGTCATTTTAGGCGTAGAATGCTAAAAGGGGGACGAGTCCTTATCTTTAGTACCTATGTCAAACACTGCTTTGTGCTTCGTTTGACCGAGGTATAGGAGCAGTTGACTAGCAGATTAGTTGTTGAAGAGGCTGGATGATGGCTAGGAATTGGGGCGTGTGACCATCGACAGTGTCTAAAAATCACTTGAGCATTTTTAAGACATTTATTCATTAAACTATATTTATTATTTCCGCTGTGAGATTTTCATGTATTATTCATTTAAATAGTTTTACTCAGATGTAATAAAACAGTTACCATATTTTATTCAGTTAAACTTTGCTTATTTAAAGTACCTTTTTGGTTTTGTTTGTTTTTAATACTTACTACCTCAGCAGGGGCGAAGGTAGTGGGATTCGAACCCAAGGCATCAGGCTGGGAAACCAAAGCCTTTACCATTGAACCACAGTGTCTATTGTACACTTAATGAGATAACATTTACTTATCAATTATTCAACAATATTTGGGGTAGTAAAAATCCGTCATCTAAACCATTTTTTTAAATTTGGGATAGCGACCGCCACCCCTTACTACTAGGTGGCTTCCCCCCTGTACCTCAGGCAACTAAGATGGTAAGATCGCTATTTATTTGGGAATGTCTTGCCTTAAGGCTCCTGAATAATTGGGGGTGTTATACATTGTGGTTTTTTTTCACCATTCATTTATGAAAGAATGGAGGAAATTATAAGGCTCCCGAATAATTGGGTGTGTTATACATTGTGGTTTTTTTTTTCACCATTCATTTATGAAAGAATGGAGGAAATTATAAGGGTGTAATTAAATTAAATTATAATAGAAGAGGAAGAAATAAATTTTAAGAAAATGTAAATCAGTGTTAAAAGGAGAGTTGGAAGATGATGATCAATGAGGAAGTGGGACCACGCTTTCTTTTACCTACTATTACAGGTTAATAAAGTGCCAATTCCATTAAAAGAAGATGAGATAGTAATCGAGTATATTGGTAGTTAAACCATAGTCTGGAGTATCTGAGAAGCACATGCATAGTGTAATACTACGGTTTTCTGTACTGTTGGGTACTCTATCGAGTAAGGCTTACTATGTCGAGTAAGTGAGTTTTGATTTCGAAACAGTGTACTGTCTGATGGGTACTCGATCGAGTAGGGGTCACTCGATCGAGTAATCTCGATCGAGTAAGTGACTTACTCGATCGAGTAAGTCGGTTTTACGGGTTATTTTTCCGAGTTTTGTTAGCAATGCGAAAAAGATGTATAAACACCCTTTGTCAGTTTCTTTGTCACTTTCCTTTTTCTAAAATTCACAAAAACTTAAACAAGTTACATTGCTTTCTCCTTCGCATTGCCATCAAATCCTAAGGGTTAGAGTCGTTGGATCGTTGTGTTCTTTATGTCGTTGAGTCCGTCATATTGTGGGTAAGATCCTTGTACAATTTTTATATCGTTTCATTGATTTTAGTTGAAACCCTAATTGGGTATTTTGGGGGATTTTAGGAGTATTGTGTTTGTTAGATAATAATTATATGATTGTGTGAATATAGGAGGTAATTTCGTAGAGGAGCGGTTTTGAATAGCTTTTTGTGACGATCTTGGTGATTTACCTTTCCAGGTAGGGTTTCCCTACTCGGTTATTGATTACATTGTGTTTGATGGTGGATTGTTGTTGATTGTTTACTGTTGTTGATCTTTATCTTATTGGTAATTGTTGTTGTATAATTTATTGGATGTGTTTGTCTGTGGTTCACGAGGCGCGTCCTCGGCTGAGTAGAGTCACTTGCGGGAGTGGCTTCACGCCCTTGATTCGCCCTTTGTTGAACCCGCCATAAAGGGGATGTGCACATTAAGGAACTTGGGTTTTCGCTCGGAGTTGATGAACGGGGATTTGGTGGGTACGGCTGCGGTCCCCCACTAGCGGCATGGAATATCTGCTGCGATGGATATTCTGGCAGGACTACGCACATTAGTGGTCATGTGTGTCTGGAGATGTGACGGAGTTGGGTGATCTGTGTATCATTATCTTGCTTAGCTTGTATTTTGTAATCAGTAAATGACCCCGTTTAAATGTTTTGAAAACTGTGGTGATCCATTCGGGGATGGTGAGCAGTTATTGATCAGCAGGTATGAGATGGATTGCGCGAGGTATAGCTGGGATTGAGTCACCACGTGTCACTAGAGTCTTCCGATGTGTCTTGAACTTATATTTCTTTTCAGTTGGTTTGATTTTTTGGAACAGTTATATTTCATTTAACAGTTTTGGGATTTTGATTATGTAATCACTTAAACTCATTTAATTAAGTATGTTCTTTTATGGTCAATTTGATATACATTACCTCGGGTAACCGAGATGGTAGCACTTCCATGCATTAGGTGGTCTTGGTAAGACACCTTGGTGTATGAGGGTGTTACAAAGTGGTATCGAAGCGACGATTTTGGAACCTGTAACTAATGAACCCAATGAATATAGAGAGTCAAACTAAAATGAACCTGGGTAGGAGTTGCTAATAGCTAATGTAAAGGCTTGGGAGACGTCCTAAAGTCGCGAACTCACCCTACAACTTTGAACCGGTCACTATGGGGTGTCATGGGATCGCTATGTGTTTACTAATGTTCTATTGTATATGTTGGATGATATGTTGTATGGAATTGTTTGATGAATGATTGTGGAGGAATGGAGGATGTAGTGGAAAAAGGCGTGGCAGTTCATATGATAATATGTTGTTGTGAATAATGATGTTGCATGATGGATGACTTACAATGTGGAATTATAGTAACATGTGAATAGGATGTTACGTTTTATGTATATATATCCATATAACTGTTGCAAAAAGTTGTTGAGTTAAAGCATGCGGGTAGCTAGAAAGTCAGCATGACTCGATCGAGTGGGGAATACTCGATCGAGTAGGTTTCACTCGACCGAGTGGGCTCAGCTCAGTCGAGTAGATATATGACGATGTTGGGCAGTAGCTGGTGTTTTGGGGAACTCGATCGAGTAAGTGGAGTACTCGATCGAGTGGGGTCTACTCGATCGAGTACATTAGGGGCTCGATCGAGTGTGTTTTGTTGTACGTTCTGGTCAGGTTCTGGAGTCAAGGAACTCGATCGAGTAAGTGGGCAACTCGATCGAGTGACCTCAACACGATCTAGTGGTTTGTAGTTACTCGATCGAGTTTGGGCTGTAGAGGTCGTATATGCTTTGAGCCGTAGGCTATGTGCTTACATTTATCTCTCCTCTTATAGCTCAAAGATATGCCGCCCAAGAGATCTGCTTTGTACACTACGGCGCAAGAGATGAGTGTAGATGATATAGTCAAGATGCTTGAGCATCAAGAGGCGCTTACCGAGGCCCTAATGAAACTTGGCAAAGACAAAGATGCCGGGGTGGACTTTGCGAAGATGAGCACTACGATAGCCCGCTTCAACCCAAAAGAATATATGGGTACCGATGCGCTAATTTTGCTCGACAATTGGCATAGGGAGATGGAGAACATCTTGAATGTGGTTCACTTTCCCGAGGACTTCAAAGTGGAACAAGCTGCGTTCTACTTGAGAGATGCCGCGGAAGAGGGGAAGTCAGCTATACCATAGAGTGAGTTTAAGAGAGCTATGCGCCGTGAGTTTGTACCTGAGCATGTTCGTAGTAAGCCGAGGGAGGAGTTTGATGCTTTCAAGATGACTCCGGATATGACTGTGGCTGATTACTATCATAAGTTTAATAAGAAGTGACGATATGCAAAGGACATGGGGCTGAATCAGGAGAATTTGGCACTGAGGTTTGAGAAGGGCTTGACTTATTAGATAATGGAGAAGCCACTAGTTGGGGTCCTTACAGATGTTAAGGAAGTTTATGAGCGAGCAGGGAGAGCTGAGAGGTTGGTCGAAATGGCCAAAGAGAACAAGGAGAGGGGTCCCGAGACGAAAAAGGCTGAGAGCGAGGGTGGTGGCCAGTCTAGTTACAAGAGGAGTAATCATAACTAGGCGAGGGCTTACTCATCGGGATCAAGTTTTAGTAGTGGAGCTTCCTATGGGCGTGGTCGTGGTGGTGGTAGTAGCAGCTGGGGTATATCTTGCTACAACTATGGCGGTATGGGCCACAATAGAAATGAGTGTAATAGTACCGTGAGAAGAGGTTTTCTGAGGCCATCGTAGGGGAGTTTCTCATAGGGCCCGTCTCAGAGTTATGCTAGCAACAGGCCGGCTGGGTCATGGAACAACCAAGGATATCAGAGTAAAAACAACTGTGGATCTAACCGCAATTGCGGTAACTCTTATCAGAAACCGGCAGCTAACAACAATCAGAGGTCGGCTGCCAAGCCATCTACTTCAGCCAGTACAGTTCAGGGAGGTGGACAAAAGACCAGTGGCAAGTTATTCATGATGGACAAGAAAGCTGTAAAGGATGATGCTCACGTGATCACGGGTACCTTTCTTGTTAATGATGTTTCTACCTTTGTTTTGTTTGATTCGGGGGCATCACACTCTTTTGTATCGTCGAGTCATGCTAAGCTTTTGGGTTTGAGAGAGTTTGAGTATGTAAAAGATGAGGTTTTTATACCGTCGGGTGAGTCAGTATCTTTTGGGAGGTTGTATAAGGGTGTAGCTATGTTAGTTGGGCAGGTTAACCTTCCAGTGGATTTATTAGAGTTTCCTATTGATGGTTTTGAGATGATAGTTGGTATGGATTGGCTGGGTAAGTACAAGGCTGAATAAATTGTCACTAAAAGAGAGTCTCTTTGAGAGGTCCCAAGGGAGTTAGTGTGTCTTATCGTGGGTTTGTTGTCAAACCCAAAGTCAAAGTGATTGCAGCGGTGACATTGAAGTCTTATCTGAAGAAGGGGTGTCCTTTGATTCTATGCCATGTGAAAGACCATAGTAAGGTGGGTTCGACAGCTGATCAGATACCCGTTTTGGGAGAGTTGCAAGATGTTTTTCCGGAGGAGATACCAGGTTTGCCACCGAAAAGAGATATAGATTTCAGTGTGGAGCTGAAACCAGGGACGAGACCAATCTCTAAGGCCCCGTGACGCATGGGCCCTAAAGAGTTGGAAGAGATGAAGAAGCAGTTGGATGATTTGATAGATAAAGGATATATTAGACCTAGTGTATCGCCGTAGGGAGTACCTGTAACACCCCCATACTCCAAGTGCCTTACCAGGACCACCCAGGTATAAAGATGTTACCATCTCGGTTCCCCGAGACAATGATAATCATAAGACAATAACGAAACGACATTTAAACAGTATAACTTTAGTGAATAAAAGACAATCCAAAACCAAGTACCAAAATACGGTTACATGTCCTCAAAACCAACTGTTTACTCAACTAAATAAAATGTTTAATAAACTAATCATGCTACAGTGAAAGACTCTATCATCTGACGATGGCACATCCCAGCTATCCCATGTAACTCGACTCATACCTTCTCAACAACTGCTCACCATCCCCGAATGGATCACCACAGTTTTTAAAACAATAAACGGGGTCAGTACTAATCACACAATTTATATAAACCAACAACAAAGTAAACAAACAGTTCAATCATCACAGATATACTCCGAACTCCAATCCCAACTCCACAATCCTGACTACACACTAAAGTGTGTAGCCCTGCCAGAGTGCCCATCGCAACAGGTCACTCCACACCGCCAGTGGGGGACCGCAGCCGTACCCACCAAATCCCCGCTCATCTCCGTCGAGCGATAAACCCAAATTCCTTAATGTGCACATCCCTTCTGTGGCGGGTTCCACAGAAGGCGAATAATGGGCGTGAAGCCACTCCCGGAAGTGACTCCACTCAGCCAGGGACGCGCCCCGAAGAACACAGACAGATACAATCAATCACAACTACTATCAACAACCAAATCCAACAATTGTCACAATATGAGTATGATAATATTCAACAATCACAACACACCAACAACGCATTATGGGACTAATACTGAGTAGGTAAACCCTACCTGGAAAGCAACACAATCAGACGATCTCAACTGTTATCAAAAGGCCTCTTCTACGAATCCTCCTCCTAACATACAATCATACAATTACTACCAATCAAGAAACACAACAAAACCCCCAAATCCCCAAATTAGGGTTTAACTAACTTTAACGAACTACTATAAAAACAGTATGTAGATCTTACCCTCGACTCAAGGATCACAAAGGTATAAAGAAAGGTGAAATCCGACCTTCCAAGCTCCGGGATTTGCCAATAATGCGATTGATGCGAAGAACGTAAATTGTTTTCTCTAAGTAATTAGGTTTGTAAAAGTGTTTAAAGAAAGTGACGGGAGTAATTATATACTAAATCGCATTATTAACAAAACCCGACAAATCATCCCCAGTAAAGAAGCTACTACTCGATCGAGTAGCTGACATACTCGATCGAGTGCCTCCTACTCGATCGAGTATCAAGGTTACTCGATCGAGTACCCAACAGGTCAGAAACTGTTTTAAAACGCAACACACCCTTACTCGACAGAGTAAGGCCCACTCGATAGAGTACCTAGAGACTCATAAAACCGTAGTATTACAGCACCAGTTCTGTTTGTGAAGAAGAAATATGGTAGCTTGAGGTTGTGCATCGACTACAGGGAGCTGTGTAGATATCCAGTATCTGCTGAGACTCCAACAAACACCCGATGATTATCAACTACAACATGCTTAGGAATCGCAGCGTTTGATCGACAGTTTATGTACAACTTTACTTCGGAAAACTTATAACGATTTCGAAAATAAAATATTTCAAAACTTTTTAAAAGTACCTGGAGTGTTTAATGCATGACGACGGGGTCGCAATGACACTAACTAGAGTCAAAACTGACACCGGACCAAAAACCGACTCAAAATTTAAATCCCGACTCCAACAACGAGTCAAACCGAGTCAAACACAAAAAACAAACCATTCAAATGCTTCTATGTTAAGATTTCCCGGAATCTTACATAGTCAAGTACCAAACATGTTCATCCAAATCCTAGGATAGAACAAATCATGATTGCACTTGTGTGAAAGCGACAAGACACCTCGAAGACGTGCGACGTGGCTCGCGCCTCTTTGAGCAACCCAGGTGGCCACGTCGCTCAAAACTCACACAACCACTCATTTTCCTATAAATACCCCTTAAATGCAACCATTTGAGGGTTACGCGAGCGTCCGCCCCTTTTTTCTCCCTTAAAATTCTCGACTCGACTTCCTAAGTCACAATCCGACACGTGTTTACGACCTACCGATCATAAACACAAGCCTTACACATTGTTTGGTACCGTCATCGTGCATTAAACCATTTGACCGACCATCTCGACCACTACACCATCACTAAACTTAACAAACACACTTTTTACTTACCAAAACGGTTTTAAACCGAGTTTTTCCGACCAAACGAGTTGATACACTTACGCCGGTTTCTCGCCATAAGTCTAGCATGTAAGTATGAGGGTGTAAAAATCTTCTTTTATCATGTTTTCATTTGTTTTAAGACTATAACATGATAAATCATGTATAACATTGTCCAAAACATGGAATGAATGAGCCAAAACCGGACTTTTTGGTTGAGGCAGAGGCTACTTACGTAGCACACAGGCTCGCGCCTAAAGCAGCCTGCCCAACCTCAAGTCCAATCCGTGTTTGGTCTCTTCTTTTCTTCTATTTTTTATTTTCATATTTGTAATCGGTTTTTTACCATTTCAAATATTTTCAAACCATTTTTACAAGTTTTTAACCATAAAACATTTTTCACCCGTGGTTCCTCATACCATGACGGTTTAATCCGTGTTTCGGTGATAATATTTGGTTAATTATATTTAAAAGGTATTTTAAAACCTTTTATTTCATTTCTTTACATTTTGGAAGGTATTTTAAAGCCTTTCGTCATTTCTTTACATTTCTCAAAATAAATGTATTAGTCACCAACACAAAGTCATCCTTGGTTCCATATACCATGTCGTATTTTAACTCGAGTGCGATGATGAATATTGACTAATTATATTCAAATGAACTTAAAACAATTAGTTCATAATTATTTTTCAAAACTATTCATGTCAAGCTTGCAAAGTCGAACCCGACATCGAATATCGCCAAAACAATGACGATTATTCAAGTCTCGTTCTTCAAATCAACACAAAGACGGCCTAAACGGCCCTTTTAAACCAAAACGGGTCCAAATACCCATTTTCAACACGTTTTATAAACGTTTTTCAATGGTCAGAACACGTCTTCCATTGTTGACTGACCCGCGCCTAAACAGGCCACTCCATTTTCTATTTTTCAAACCAGGGGAGAACCTCTTGCATCGCCAATAGGCTCGCGCCTCTTCTGTCTGCCTGATGCAGGGTCTGGTCCCTTTCCAGCACTAGTCTAGGACGGTCCCGACTTCGGTTAACCTGAATACAGGACGGATCAGATGACTAGTTTGCTCATTCAAACACCGTATTTGCAAAACGCCTTACTAAGACAAATGGATCACGTTATGCACCATAAACCTAATTGGGTAAATGG
Source organism: Silene latifolia (assembly GCF_048544455.1). Lineage (NCBI taxonomy): Eukaryota > Viridiplantae > Streptophyta > Magnoliopsida > Caryophyllales > Caryophyllaceae > Silene > Silene latifolia. Next base: position 59,233,185 of record NC_133536.1, read on the forward strand.
ATGTTTAATTTCCGTCTTGTATGCAAATCAACATTAAATCCAACTCGAAATCTTATACTTGATACTTTGATTAAATCAACCGACATAGAAAGCTCTCACATGTTAGGTTTAAACCAATGGATGCACATTCATGCATTTTAACCGTTTTATCAACTTTTGCATTCAACCAACCAATATCGATCAGTAGAGGCCGCTACCGCGGGCGGGATTGGGTGTCTGATTAAAGGGCTTCCCAATACGCACCTTCAACTCTTACTCAGAAACTTTGGATAGTGGACGACCTTATCCAGGGAGTACGAGTGTCATTCTAGAGATAAGATGCTAAAGAGGGACGATTCCTTATCTTTAGTACCTATGTCAAATCCTGCTTTGTGCTTCGTTTGACCGATGTATAAAGTGGATTCGAATGGGTTCCAAGCATCCCACAATGCTTGGTGGCGACTCTGAACATCTCTAATCGTTTCGAGATTCTTGCCGAGACGAAACTGACCGATCTAAAACGATCCGGTCGAAAGCATTTTTATGCTACCGAGCGTGGCGTTCAAAAGACTGCTGCACGTCCGCAGATCGAGCCGGGCGCGTAGGTGGGCCCGTGTCCACAGATTGGCGACTCCGCTGGAGAAAACTAGGACACTTATGCCTTTGTGATCCCTAGATGGTGAGACTCAAACGAGGTCTTGGTTGGAATGCATTAACTGATATTACGGTCACGGTCGGGCTCCTTGTCCGGGCCCACAACCTAACCCTTTTCGGCCTATTGGTCCGTCCCGTCGGCGTGAGTTTTCTCATCCCCGCGTTTCGAATCCCGATTGAGTCAAGCATACCGTTGACGATACACATATCTGTTTCGTCAAAGAGCTTTCATCACCTTCGACCAAGAGGCTAGGGCACCCTCCTTACACATTTTGTTTGGATTGGTATCCCTCTCGAAAATCGGGGTTTGATTGCTTGGTGTGTAACCCACCCTTTTAAGCCAAAACCCGTGTCAGCATTATGCATAATATAATGAAACTGTGAGTGCTTATGTGCTATGTGATCCTAAGTCCTTCCGTGTCATTTTCAAACTTTCAAAAACAACTTTTTGCGCCGTTATAATGGCCATTTCAAAACTCGGTCTTTCGCCGACCGTTGCTTTTCATCACGCCTTTCTAGGCCGTCGTAATGACGATTTTCAAACCCGATTTTTATAACCATTTCAACACGCCTTTCTAGGCCATCGTAATGACGATTTTCAAACCCGGTTTTTGTTGGGGTTAGTGTCCTTAACAGTTAGTGCAAGGACTTATAAACCTCTAAAAGGATCAAAGGGTATACTTTGTATCATTATCAGTTGATCCACGTTTATCAATAACGGTTGGCTTGCTAGATAAGTTTGACGTTATTGTCATACAGATGGCGGTGATCAACTGGTCCCTAAAAGTCACACCTATAGGATACGTTCGAGTGACGTGACGGTATGAAAATACAGTCATGTAGATGCCAAATTTGACTAACCAGTTAGTCTGAATTATTTGACTAATAATTAGTCAAATATGTGATGTTGAGATTTTATATTTAATACGGATTAAATATAATGGGCTAAAGGCGAATTAACCAGTTAATTCGTAAAATTGAATATAAACGTTTTATATTTAATTAAATGTGTATTGAATATAATTATACAATACTGTTTTGTCGGACATGTATTAATAATTCAACTAACCCGTATTATTAGTTGATGCCTTAATTTCCGATAACCGATAACAGTTTATAATTAAACCGCGTCGTATACATTTAGTAAGCTATGGACCGGACCGCAAGTTTAAGTGAAGAGAAAATTAAAAGCCCGCGAGCTCCCTCTCACACGGTTTGGCCGAGAGCCTTTCATAGACAAAAGGAGAGCATCTCCTCTTGTCTAACCTATTTGTTCATTTGCTAAACAAAATTAGGGTTTTGGGAATTGTGCCTCTCAGGACTCGGATCTCACATCCAACACAACTCACAAAACTATCCTCTCAATATTGCAAAGGCAATTAGAGGAATTGATCTAGCACAAGGGCATAACTCGGACTATCTTGGGTGCATCGTTTAGGAGGAGATTTGCTTTAATCTCTCATTGCCTTTTGCACTAGGACCGAAGGTTATTTCTAATCTTTATCGTTTCATTTTGTTAATTTCGTTTATGACCATAAAATACATATGAATTTTGCGTTATAATCCTTAATTCGAAGGGTAGTATACGGATATTAACCTACAAGTGGTATCAGAGCGAGGCCACGTATATTTTTATATGTGTTTTTCATTAAACGATTTTGAAAACGATGAATTTTGTTCAAAAATTGGTCTCGGCTGCCAGTTTTTTTTGTCACGGCATTTTTGAAAAAAAAATTTGCTGCGTTTTTTTTTGTGATTGTTGGAAACCGTGTCTAGTTTACACGGTGTTGATTGCCTTGTTTTAATTTTTGATCTTTGCATATTGTCTATGTAATCGATATTCATCGCTATATGTTAAAGATCGGTTAAAATCATTGCATAAAATTTCGTGTTGCACAAAAATTTTTGTCTCGGCATTTTGTTCTTGAAAACCGTGAGGCTTGTGATGTTCACGGCCTGTTTTCTGATTTTTACATTGATTTGCGTGCCACACAATTTTATTAGATCGTTCGATCTCTTGTTTTAGTGTTGTTCTTAGCGAATTGTTGTTTTAATCGATAATTACAACAAGATGTCAAGAACATGTCAATTGTATTTTTTGTTTTGATCCGGATTAGAATAAATTGCAATTGAGGTTTTACAAATCGTTTTGTTGTTTGATCACTTGTTTGATCACGTTTTAGCCGTGTAAATTTTTTTTTTTTTTGCTTTTAGAACCTCTCGGCATTTCTGCCGGTTTTAAAAAAAAAAAAAAAAATTTTTTTTTGGCCCCTGGTACTGTTCACGTGAACAGTACAGAAGAAAAATTTTTCCTGTTTTTTTCTTTCGGCCTTTTTAATGCATAAAACGGTTTTTTATGCTCTCGCTTGATTAGTGAAACGGTTCACCCACGTAAATGTAAGTTACTTTAAAAATTTAAAGTAACGGATTATATCGAATTAAAATTAAGTTGATGAAGCGGTTTTGTCACATAATTTTAATTATCTTTGGTGGTTTGGATAAATTTAACATAATTACGGAATTATGTCACGAATAAATTTATTTTTAGTTGATGCATTTTGTTTTATCGTTCTTATTTATATTTTGAATGTTTTGAATGCCTTTTAATTACGTATTTAATTATTTTGCAAACGGTTGTAACTTAGTGTGGCCTTAGTAGAACGTGTTACCGTAATGATGGAACACGGTCTTGGTTGTATTTTGAGATCTCGTATCTCCATTTTATTTCTTTTAAATTACAGTTTTTATTTAGAATGTAAATAGGTTTATATTTGTAAATTTTAATTTGTAATTCTTGAGAAGACTAAAGATGGAGACCGGATGCTCACTCCCGCTACATGGAAAAGATGGAACATCAAGACAAGCTTTTCGGGTCCAACGGTGGATTCCAAAGTTGTATTTTGTTCTTTTTACTAGGATAGGCCACACTAGGATTTTTTATTTACGTATCGCATTCATTTATTTATTTTTATGTAACGATAGTATGCATCATATTCCGCCTAAAAACCAAACCACCTATTTATTGCATGAAAACTGACACATATAGAGGTCACGAGTTAGTTTTCATTGACATTCGTATGTCACACGATCATGCTAAGCCATCACCTAGATTGTTTCATTCACGCAGACGCTAGTTTTTCGTTCACTTAAAATGAATTATGATTAAGTTGATGGGATCTTCCTCGTATAAACCAAAATTGAGAACGGTCTTTATAGGTCAAACTCCAAGGACTCCCTTCTTCGTCGGTAGGCATACTATGACCCCTTCTACGTCGGGTAAATTGGAACCGATTGACTTATTTTATCTCAACACTATGGTCACTCGTACGATCCTGTGACTATGGTGGACTAATAGATGGGATTTGTAAATCTATCGACCAAGAGTTCTTAGGAAGAATTAGCTAAACAGTTGGCTTATCAATTTACGAAATTGAGTCTTGGGATCACTTGTATCTTTCTTGAGGGAGATCAATTATGCAAGTGCAAGAGTCTACATGTTTAAAATGAATTTTAAAATAGACTTAAATCACCTCGATGAGTTGCTTATTTCGTTTTGTTTTTCTTTCTTTTTCGGTGTAGATCACGATTTTAAAAGCGCATAACAACAAATGGTGGTTCAAGTGATAACCCAATGCCAAGTGCCACATTGGACCGTGAGTCCCGGCTTCGGATCTTCATGAATCGGATGAATCGGTCTACTCGATCGAAGAATGATGGATCCAACCGAGAGGCGGGAGGCGGCATTACGGAATCTGCCGCTGGCCGACGGAAAGCTCAAATATCTACTTGAGCCCATGCCGCCACACCCAGTCTCACGGTGGAGCTAACGAGATCGCTACTTATAACGATTTCGTCATGGAAGCGGGTGCGATTAAAAACGTGCTCATTTTTGCAATGGAATCCAATTTGCATAAACGCTTCATAGCCCAAGGTGCAAACAAGATTTTCACCACGCTCACCAAGGAATTCTCGAAAGCACCGAGAATCGTGACCTATGAGCATACCACTCGCTTCTTTGATGCGAGACTCCGGAAGGGCCAACCGGTTAGCCCACACATTCTCAGCATGATTGAGAATGTCGAGAAACCGGAGACCTTTAAGCGTAACATCAGCGAGAATATTGTTATCGACCGTATTCTTCATTCACTCCACGATGGTTATTCGCAATTTAGAGCGAATTACTATATGAATGATCTGAAGAAAACTCCACATGAACCGCACTCCCTTCTCGTACAGACCGAGAAGGACATGAAGTTCAGTGGGAGCATGAAACAGGATGTTCTCGTTGTGTCAAATAAAGGGAAGGGTAAGGGCAAAGCTCCGGCAAACCTAGCGAGAGGCAAACCGAAGTTCAAAAAGTCGGGTCCAGGTAAGAGTGGGCATGGTGAGTCGAGCACCTCATCAGGCGCGACAAAGAGCAAAATGGATAACATGGAATGCCATCACCGCCACAAGTCCTGGGCATTGGAGGCGTACATGTCTGTTTATCATGAGGACATAAAAGCGGGTCGCGTTAAACCTGTTGGTATGTCTTCTCCTTCTACTTTTATTCATATGATTGAGATTAACCATGCAAGTTACGGAACTTGGGTACTAGATACTGGTTGTGGTTCTCATCAGTGTAATCATGTGCGGGGCCTCGAAATCTCGAGCCTCTCGTAAAGGGTGAGGTTGACTGCGTGTTGGGAATGGAGCAAGAGTGGCTGCCATCTCCAAGGGGACATATGTGATCCAGCTTCCTAGCGGATTTGAGTTATCATTATATGATTGCTATTATGTTCCTAGTCTTTCGAAAAACATTATTTCGGTTACGCACTTGACAAACTTGGTTTTTCATTTGTAATAGAAAATAATGCTTGCATTTTCTCTTTACACAATATGATTTATGGCAAGGCAGTCTCCTTGAACGGAATTTATGTTTTAGATCGACGAATAGAAATATTACACGTAATGAATAAAAAGTCAAAGGTAGGTGATAAAGATCAAACATATCTATGGCACTGCCGTATGGGACACATTAATGAGAAACGCGTAAAACAGCTCATCAAACATGGAGCGATCTCGGCCTTTGATTTTCAATCATTTGGCACGTGTGAATCATGTCTCATCGGTAAGATGACTCGTATTTCCTTCAAAGGTGTTGGAATGCGCGGCTGGCGACCTATTAGGGCTCATACACACGGATGTATGTGGTCCTATGTCAATCACCGCACGAGAAGGCTATAGGTATTTCATCACTTTCACGGACGATTTAAGTAGATATGGCTATGTCTATTTAATGAAGCATAAAAGTGAATCCTTTGAGAAATTCAAAGAATACCAGAATAGGGTGCAGAACCTATTGGGTAGAAAGATTAAAACACTACGTTCAGATCGTGGTGGCGAGTATCTTTCTCACGAGTTTGATCATCACCTCAAAGACTGTGGGATTGCCTTACAGTTAACTCCACCTGGAACACCTCAATTGAATGGTGTGTCCGAACGGAGAAATCGAACCTTACTTGATATGGTTCGATCCATGATGAGTCACACGGTTTTACCTGATTCATTATGGGGTTATGCTCTTTGTCACCGCTCTAATACTTAACCAAGTCCGTCTAAAGCTGTTGACAAGACTCCATATGAACTATGGAAGGGAACGGTCCCTAACTTGTCCTTTATACGGGTTTGGGGCTGCGAGGCTTATGTCAAGTGGAGACTTGAAGATAAGCTCGGCCCGCGATCGGTCAAGACATACTTTATAGGTTATCCTAAAGGATCACGTGGTCATTACTTCTATTCGCCAACCGAACAACGTGTTTTTGTTGCGGCTAGTGCGACATTCTTAGAGAAGGAATTTCTCGAGAATGCAAAGAGTGATAGAACCTTCGACTTGTCGGAGATTCCAGAACCAAATACCGAGCAACTATTGGAGGAACCTATTCCTTCAATCCCGGCTGCGGTTAACATTCTTGAGGAACCTAGGAGGTCGGGAAGAGTCTCTATTCCTCCAGACAGATACATTGGTATGGTCGAGGAACATGACATAGATGACGTTCTACTCTTAACGAGTAGTGAACCCGCAACCTATAAAGGTGCCATGACTAGTTCTGACTCAAAGCTATGGCTTGAGGCCATGCAATCCGAGATGGACTCTATGTATGAGAACAACGTATGGGATCTTGTTGACTTACCTGCTAAGGTTCGTCCCCTTCAATGCAAATGGCTTTACAAGATAAAGCATTCGTTGGAAGGTCAACAAGATATCTATAAAGCACGACTAGTTGCTAAAGGTTTCACCCAAGTGCCAGGTTTGCACTACGATGAGATTTTTTGCACCCGTAGTCATGCTGCGTTCCATTCGGATTATCTTAGCGATTGCCGCTTTTCATGACTATGAAATTTGGCAAATGGACGTGAAAACCGCCTTCTTAAACGGTTTTTTGGAGGAAGAGTTGTACATGGTACAACCCGAAGGTTTCATCGATTCATCACATCCTAAGAAAGTGTGCAAGCTTAAGCGTTCCATTTATGGACTTAAGCAAGCATCAAGGAGTTGGAATCATCGCTTCGACCAAGTGATAAAAGAAAATGGATTTACTCGATCGATCGAGGAACCATGTCTATATATCAAGTCGAGTGGGAGCAAGATTGTCTTCCTAATATTGTATGTTGACGACATACTCCCGATTGGGAATGACATACCTCTCTTAACTTCGGTGAAAGTATGGTTGAAAAACCATTTCCGGATGAAAGATCCGGGAGAGGCACGAGAGAATTCTAGGCATCCGTATCTATCGAGATAGATCACGACGGATGCTATCTCTCAGTCAGGAGTCTTACATAGACAAAGTCCTAGAGAGATTCAGCATGACTAACTCCAAGAAGGGGTTCCTTCCTATGTCTCCAGGGGTGCATTTGAGCAAGTCTCAGGCACCAGAGACACCGGAAGAGAAAGAGCGCATGGCACGGATACCTTATGCCTCGGCAATAGGATCTATCATGTATGCCATGATATGCACACGTCCGGACGTGGCATATGCATTGAGTATGACAAGTCGATTCCAACAGCAACCAGGGGAACCACACTGGTTGGCTGTCAAGAACATTCTTAAGTACCTCCGGAGGACTAAAGATTGGGCATTGACTTATGGAGGCGATAAAAAGCTATGCGCAACCGGTTACGCAGATGCTAGCTTCCAAACGGATCGAGATGACTCGAAATCTCAGTCTGGATTCGTTTTTACTCTTAATGGCGCTGCTGATCGGTGGAAGAGTTCGAAACAAACTGTTACATGCAGATTCTACGACCGAGTCCGAGTACTATGCCGCGTACGCTACAAAGGAAGCGATATGGATGCGTCAATTCTTACATGGGCTCTCTGTAGTGCCTAGTTCGAATGACCCGATCACCATCTATTGCGACAATAGTGGTGCCATCTTCCAAGCTAAGGAGCCAAAGTCTAGCAACAAGTCTAGACATGTACAACGGAAAGCTCATCTAATCCGGGATTACGTGGAGCAAAAGACAGTAGTGATAGAAAAGATTGCTACAGATGATAACATAGCAGATCCTCTCACTAAAGCATTACGACAAGATAAGCATGAAGGGCACGTTAATTCCATGGGAATTAAACGTGTTCCTAAGTTGTAGTACTCTTTTTATGGATTAGATTCATTCTCGTTTGTACTCTATACGACATCATCGTTTTGATATTATATATATATTTTGTTTTTCATGTGGAATTGTACGACAATTTTGAACACCACAAAGTGAACTGAACAAACATCATATCTTGTTAGTCCTTAATTGCCCACATGAGTGATAACTCGGCAATTATTACGACGCGTTGGTTGATGGTGGGTTCAACAAGCCATAAGTCAACAGGTTGGTGACCAATCACGAGAGGCGATTTATACGGATATTTCGTAGGACACAATTGTGACATCGACGTGGAGTCCTAAATGTTTTATAACATTCGTTGCCGGGTCGTGGATAGGACTTCCATGGTGATCCTAAGAGTCGATTCTTTTGACTATCGATTGTCTCTTGAGACTAAGGCAGATTTTGGGTGACTTTGGTTTCTTTCTCACGGTCATCCGTAACGGGGGGCCAAGTAGATTTTTTCTGGGTCATTTCATCTTTGTGCTTAGATCGGAAGGAGTTCGAGTTGAAGGAAATATTCAGCCTTTATCAGGTACTAGATATTTCTCAGGGCCACTCGAGGAGCTGTAACTGAAATGCATGGCCATGCTCGGATACGGATTCGTTTTATCAGTTAAGTTACTCTCTAGTCGGGGAAACCACTCTAGATACAGATCGATTGTAAAATACGACCTTTGTGGATCCAGATCTGCAAATTGTTTTACATTGAGTGGGAGAAATTTTAAATGAATATGAGAATCGGTTATCGCACATACACTTGTACGGACAAGTGGGAGTTTGTTGGAGCTTGTGTCCTCCAGTTAGTGCGGATAACGTCATTGCACATACACTTGTACGGACAAGTGGGAGCTTGTTGGGGTTAGTGTCCTTAACAGTTAGTGCAAGGACTTATAAACCTCTAAAAGGATCAAAGGGTATACTTTGTATCATTATCAGTTGATCCACGTTTATCAATAACGGTTGGCTTGCTAGATAAGTTTGACGTTATTGTCATACAGATGGCGGTGATCAACTGGTCCCTAAAAGTCACACCTATAGGATACGTTCGAGTGACGTGACGGTATGAAAATACAGTCATGTAGATGCCAAATTTGACTAACCAGTTAGTCTGAATTATTTGACTAATAATTAGTCAAATATGTGATGTTGAGATTTTATATTTAATACGGATTAAATATAATGGGCTAAAGGCGAATTAACCAGTTAATTCGTAAAATTGAATATAAACGTTTTATATTTAATTAAATGTGTATTGAATATAATTATACAATACTGTTTTGTCGGACATGTATTAATAATTCAACTAACCCGTATTATTAGTTGATGCCTTAATTTCCGATAACCGATAACAGTTTATAATTAAACCGCGTCGTATACATTTAGTAAGCTATGGACCGGACCGCAAGTTTAAGTGAAGAGAAAATTAAAAGCCCGCGAGCTCCCTCTCACACGGTTTGGCCGAGAGCCTTTCATAGACAAAAGGAGAGCATCTCCTCTTGTCTAACCTATTTGTTCATTTGCTAAACAAAATTAGGGTTTTGGGAATTGTGCCTCTCAGGACTCGGATCTCACATCCAACACAACTCACAAAACTATCCTCTCAATATTGCAAAGGCAATTAGAGGAATTGATCTAGCACAAGGGCATAACTCGGACTATCTTGGGTGCATCGTTTAGGAGGAGATTTGCTTTAATCTCTCATTGCCTTTTGCACTAGGACCGAAGGTTATTTCTAATCTTTATCGTTTCATTTTGTTAATTTCGTTTATGACCATAAAATACATATGAATTTTGCGTTATAATCCTTAATTCGAAGGGTAGTATACGGATATTAACCTACAAGTGGTATCAGAGCGAGGCCACGTATATTTTTATATGTGTTTTTCATTAAACGATTTTGAAAACGATGAATTTTGTTCAAAAATTGGTCTCATTTTGCCGTTTTTTTTTTTGTCACGGCATTTTTGAAAAAAAAAAAAAAATTTGCTCATTTTTTTTTTTTGTGATTGTTGGAAACCGTGTCTAGTTTACACGGTGTTGATTGCCTTGTTTTAATTTTTGATCTTTGCATATTGTCTATGTAATCGATATTCATCGCTATATGTTAAAGATCGGTTAAAATCATTGCATAAAATTTCGTGTTGCACAAAAATTTTTGTCTCGGCATTTTGTTCTTGAAAACCGTGAGGCTTGTGATGTTCACGGCCTGTTTTTCGATTTTTACATTGATTTGCGTGCCACACAATTTTATTAGATCGTTCGATCTCTTGTTTTAGTGTTGTTCTTAGCGAATTGTTGTTTTAATCGATAATTACAACAAGATGTCAAGAACATGTCAATTGTATTTTTTGTTTTGATCCGGATTAGAATAAATTGCAATTGAGGTTTTACAAATCGTTTTGTTGTTTGATCACTTGTTTGATCACGTTTTAGCCGTGTAAATTTTTTTTTTTTTTGCTTTTAGAACCTCTCGGCATTTCTGCCGGTTTTAAAAAAAAAAAAATTTTTTTTTACCCCTGTACTGTTCACGTGAACGATACGGAAGAAAAATTTTTCTGTTTTTTTCTTTCGGCCTTTTTAATGCATAAAACGGTTTTTTATGCTCTCGCTTGATTAGTGAAACGGTTCACCCACGTAAATGTAAGTTACTTTAAAAATTTAAAGTAACGGATTATATCGAATTAAAATTAAGTTGATGAAGCGGTTTTGTCACATAATTTTAATTATCTTTGGTGGTTTGGATAAATTTAACATAATTACGGAATTATGTCACGAATAAATTTATTTTTAGTTGATGCATTTTGTTTTATCGTTCTTATTTATATTTTGAATGTTTTGAATGACTTTTAATTACGTATTTAATTATTTTGCAAACGGTTGTAACTTAGTGTGGCCTTAGTAGAACGTGTTACCGTAATGATGGAACACGGTCTTGGTTGTATTTTGAGATCTCGTATCTCCATTTTATTTCTTTTAAATTACAGTTTTTATTTAGAATGTAAATAGGTTTATATTTGTAAATTTTAATTTGTAATTCTTGAGAAGACTAAAGATGGAGACCGGATGCTCACTCCCGCTACATGGAAAAGATGGAACATCAAGACAAGCTTTTCGGGTCCAACGGTGGATTCCAAAGTTGTATTTTGTTCTTTTTACTAGGATAGGCCACACTAGGATTTTTTATTTACGTATCGCATTCATTTATTTATTTTTATGTAACGATAGTATGCATCATATTCCGCCTAAAAACCAAACCACCTATTTATTGCATGAAAACTGACACATATAGAGGTCACGAGTTAGTTTTCATTGACATTCGTATGTCACACGATCATGCTAAGCCATCACCTAGATTGTTTCATTCACGCAGACGCTAGTTTTTCGTTCACTTAAAATGAATTATGATTAAGTTGATGGGATCTTCCTCGTATAAACCAAAATTGAGAACGGTCTTTATAGGTCAAACTCCAAGGACTCCCTTCTTCGTCGGTAGGCATACTATGACCCCTTCTACGTCGGGTAAATTGGAACCGATTGACTTATTTTATCTCAACACTATGGTCACTCGTACGATCCTGTGACTATGGTGGACTAATAGATGGGATTTCTGAGTAAATCTATCGACCAAGAGTTCTTAGGAAGAATTAGCTAAACAGTTGGCTTATCAATTTACGAAATTGAGTCTTGGGATCACTTGTATCTTTCTTGAGGGAGATCAATTATGCAAGTGCAAGAGTCTACATGTTTAAAATGAATTTTAAAATAGACTTAAATCACCTCGATGAGTTGCTTATTTCGTTTTGTTTTTCTTTCTTTTTCAGTGTAGATCACGATTTTAAAAGCGCATAACAACAAATGGCTGGTTCAAGTGATAACCCAATGCCAAGTGCCACATTGGACCGTGAGTCCACGGCCGGATCTTCATGAATCGGATGAATCGGTCTACTCGGATCGAAGAATGATGGATCCAACCGGAGGCGGGAGGCGGCATTACGGAATGCTGCCGCTGGCTTGAAAGCTCAAATATCTACTTGAGCCCATGCCGCCACACCAGGTCTCACGGTGGAGCTAACGAGATCGCTACTTATAACGATTTCGTCATGGAAGCGGGTGCGATTAAAAACGTGCTCATTTTTGCAATGGAATCCAATTTGCAGAAACGCTTCATAGCCCAAGGTGCAAACAAGATTTTCACCACGCTCACCAAGGAATTCTCGAAAGCACCGAGAATCGTGACCTATGAGCATACCACTCGCTTCTTTGATGCGAGACTCCAGAAGGGCCAACCGGTTAGCCCACACATTCTCAGCATGATTGAGAATGTCGAGAAACTGGAGACCTTTAACTGTAACATCAGCGAGAATATTGTTATCGACCGTATTCTTCATTCACTCCACGATGGTTATTCGCAATTTAGAGCGAATTACTATATGAATGATCTGAAGAAAACTCCACATGAACTGCACTCCCTTCTCGTACAGACCGAGAAGGACATGAAGTTCAGTGGGAGCATGAAACAGGATGTTCTCGTTGTGTCAAATAAAGGGAAGGGTAAGGGCAAAGCTCGTGCAAACCTAGCGATAGGCAAACCGAAGTTCAAAAGTCGGGTCCAGGTAAGAGTGGGCCTGGTGAGTCGAGCACCTCATCAGGCGCGACAAAGAGCAAAATGGATAACATGGAATGCCATCACTGCCACAAGTCTGGGCATTGGAGGCGTACATGTCCTGTTTATCATGAGGACATAAAAGCGGGTCGCGTTAAACCTGTTGGTATGTCTTCTCCTTCTACTTTTATTCATATGATTGAGATTAACCATGCAAGTTACGGAACTTGGGTACTAGATACTGGTTGTGGTTCTCATCTGTGTAATCATGTGCAGGGCCTCCGAAATCTCGAGCCTCTCGTAAAGGGTGAGGTTGACTGCGTGTTGGGAATGGAGCAAGAGTGGCTGCCATCTCCAAGGGGACATATGTGATCCAGCTTCCTAGCGGATTTGAGTTATCATTATATGATTGCTATTATGTTCCTAGTCTTTCGAAAAACATTATTTCGGTTTCGCACTTGACAAACTTGGTTTTTCATTTGTAATAGAAAATAATGCTTGCATTTTCTCTTTACACAATATGATTTATGGCAAGGCAGTCTCCTTGAACGGAATTTATGTTTTAGATCAGACGACCGAAATATTACACGTAATGAATAAAAAGTCAAAGGTAGGTGATAAAGATCAAACATATCTATGGCACTGCCGTATGGGACACATTAATGAGAAACGCGTAAAACAGCTCATCAAACATGGAGCGATCTCGGCCTTTGATTTTCAATCATTTGGCACGTGTGAATCATGTCTCATCGGTAAGATGACTCGTATTTCCTTCAAAGGTGTTGGAATGCGCGCTGCTGACCTATTAGGGCTCATACACACGGATGTATGTGGTCCTATGTCAATCACCGCACGAGAAGGCTATAGGTATTTCATCACTTTCACGGACGATTTAAGTAGATATGGCTATGTCTATTTAATGAAGCATAAAAGTGAATCCTTTGAGAAATTCAAAGAATACCAGAATAGGGTGCAGAACCTATTGGGTAGAAAGATTAAAACACTACGTTCAGATCGTGGTGGCGAGTATCTTTCTCACGAGTTTGATCATCACCTCAAAGATCGTGGGATTGCCTTACGATTAACTCCACTGGAACACCTCAATTGAATGGTGTGTCCGAACGGAGAAATCGAACCTTACTTGATATGGTTCGATCCATGATGAGTCACACGGTTTTACCTGATTCATTATGGGGTTATGCTCTTTTGTCAGCCGCTCTAATACTTAACCGAAGTCCGTCTAAAGCTGTTGACAAGACTCCATATGAACTATGGAAGGGAACGGTCCCTAACTTGTCCTTTATACGGGTTTGGGGCTGCGAGGCTTATGTCAAGTGGAGACACGAAGATAAGCTCGGCCCGCGATCGGTCAAGACATACTTTATAGGTTATCCTAAAGGATCACGTGGTCATTACTTCTATTCGCCAACCGAACAACGTGTTTTTGTTGCGGCTAGTGCGACATTCTTAGAGAAGGAATTTCTCGAGAATGCAAAGAGTGATAGAACCTTCGACCTGTCGGAGATTCCAGAACCAAGTACCGAGCAATTATTGGAGGAACCTATTCCTTCAATCCCGGCTGCGGTTAACATTCCTGAGGAACCTAGGAGGTCGGGAAGAGTCTCTATTCCTCCGCACAGATACATTGGTATGGTCGAGGAACATGACATAGATGACGTTCTACTCTTAACGAGTAGTGAACCCGCAACCTATAAAGGTGCCATGACTAGTTCTGACTCAAAGCTATGGCTTGAGGCCATGCAATCCGAGATGGACTCTATGTATGAGAACAACGTATGGGATCTTGTTGACTTACCTGCTAAGGTTCGTCCCCTTCAATGCAAATGGCTTTACAAGATAAAGCATTCTGTGGAAGGTCAACAAGATATCTACAAAGCACGACTAGTTGCTAAAGGTTTCACCCAAGTGCCAGGTTTGCACTACGATGAGATTTTTGCACCCGTAGTCATGCTGCGTTCCATTCGGATTATCTTAGCGATTGCCGCTTTTCATGACTATGAAATTTGGCAAATGGACGTGAAAACCGCCTTCTTAAACGGTTTTTTGGAGGAAGAGTTGTACATGGTACAACCCGAAGGTTTCATCGATTCATCACATCCTAAGAAAGTGTGCAAGCTTAAGCGTTCCATTTATGGACTTAAGCAAGCATCAAGGAGTTGGAATCATCGCTTCGACCAAGTGATAAAAGAAAATGGATTTACTCGATCTGTCGAGGAACCATGTCTATATATCAAGTCGAGTGGGAGCAAGATTGTCTTCCTAATATTGTATGTTGACGACATACTCCTGATTGGGAATGACATACCTCTCTTAACTTCGGTAAAAGTATGGTTGAAAAACCATTTCCGGATGAAAGATCCGGGAGAGGCACGAGAGAATTCTAGGCATCCGTATCTATCGAGATAGATCACGACGGATGCTATCTCTCGATCGGGAGTCTTACATAGACAAAGTCCTAGAGAGATTCAGCATGACTAACTCCAAGAAGGGGTTCCTTCCTATGTCTCCAGGGGTGCATTTGAGCAAGTCTCAGGCACCAGAGACACCGGAAGAGAAAGAGCGCATGGCACGGATACCTTATGCCTCGGCAATAGGATCTATCATGTATGCCATGATATGCACACGTCCGGACGTGGCATATGCATTGAGTATGACAAGTCGATTCCAACAAAGCAACCGGGGGAACCACACTGGTTGGCTGTCAAGAACATTCTTAAGTACCTCAGGAGGACTAAAGATTGGGCATTGACTTATGGAGGCGATCAAAAGCTATGCGCAACCGATTCTGCAGATGCTAGCTTCCAAACGGATCGAGATGACTCGAAATCTCGGTCTGGATTCGTTTTTACTCTTAATGGCGCTGCGATCAGTGGAAGAGTTCGAAACAAATCACATTAAAGACAGATTCTACGATCGAGTCCGAGTACTATGCCGCGCGTACGAAGCTACAAAGGAAGCGATATGGATGCGTCAATTCTTACATGGGCTCTCTGTAGTGCCTAGTTCGAATGACCCGATCACCATCTATTGCGACAATAGTGGTGCCATCTTCCAAGCTAAGGAGCCAAAGTCTAGCAACAAGTCTAGACATGTACAACGGAAAGCTCATCTAATCCGGGATTACGTGGAGCAAAAGACAGTAGTGATAGAAAAGATTGCTACAGATGATAACATAGCAGATCCTCTCACTAAAGCATTACGACAAGATAAGCATGAAGGGCACGTTAATTCCATGGGAATTAAACGTGTTCCTAAGTTGTAGTACTCTTTTTATGGATTAGATTCATTCTCGTTTGTACTCTATACGACATCATCGTTTTGATATTATATATATATTTTGTTTTTCATGTGGAATTGTACGACAATTTTGAACACCACAAAGTGAACTGAACAAACATCATATCTTGTTAGTCCTTAATTGCCCACATGAGCTGATAACTCTGGCAATTATTCTGTGACGTTGGTTGATGGTGGGTTCAACAAGCCATAAGTCAACAGGTTGACTGACCAATCACAGAGGCGATTTATACGGATATTTCGTAGGACACAATTGTGACATCGACGTGGAGTCCTAAATGTTTTATAACATTCGTTGCCCGGTCGTGGATAGGACTTCCATGGTGATCCTAAGAGTCGATTCTTTTGACTATCGACTGTCTCTTGAGACTAAGGCAGATTTTGGGTGACTTTGGTTTCTTTCTCACGGTCATCCGTAACAGGGGGCCAAGTAGATTTTTTCTGGGTCATTTCATGCTGTGCTTAGATCGGAAGGAGTTCGAGTTGAAGGAAATATTCAGCCTTTATCAGGTACTAGATATTTCTCAGGGCCACTCGAGGAGCTGTAACTGAAATGCATGGCCATGCTCGGATACGGATTCGTTTTATCAGTTAAGTTACTCTCTAGTCGGGGAAACCACTCTAGATACAGATCGATTGTAAAATACGACCTTTGTGGATCCAGATCTGCAAATTGTTTTACATTGAGTGGGAGAAATTTTAAATGAATATGAGAATCGGTTATCGCACATACACTTGTACGGACAAGTGGGAGTTTGTTGGAGCTTGTGTCCTCCAGTTAGTGCGGATAACGTCATTGCACATACACTTGTACGGACAAGTGGGAGCTTGTTGGGGTTAGTGTCCTTAACAGTTAGTGCAAGGACTTATAAACCTCTAAAAGGATCAAAGGGTATACTTTGTATCATTATCAGTTGATCCACGTTTATCAATAACGGTTGGCTTGCTAGATAAGTTTGACGTTATTGTCATACAGATGGCGGTGATCAACTGGTCCCTAAAAGTCACACCTATAGGATACGTTCGAGTGACGTGACGGTATGAAAATACAGTCATGTAGATGCCAAATTTGACTAACCAGTTAGTCTGAATTATTTGACTAATAATTAGTCAAATATGTGATGTTGAGATTTTATATTTAATACGGATTAAATATAATGGGCTAAAGGCGAATTAACCAGTTAATTCGTAAAATTGAATATAAACGTTTTATATTTAATTAAATGTGTATTGAATATAATTATACAATACTGTTTTGTCGGACATGTATTAATAATTCAACTAACCCGTATTATTAGTTGATGCCTTAATTTCCGATAACCGATAACAGTTTATAATTAAACCGCGTCGTATACATTTAGTAAGCTATGGACCGGACCGCAAGTTTAAGTGAAGAGAAAATTAAAAGCCCGCGAGCTCCCTCTCACACGGTTTGGCCGAGAGCCTTTCATAGACAAAAGGAGAGCATCTCCTCTTGTCTAACCTATTTGTTCATTTGCTAAACAAAATTAGGGTTTTGGGAATTGTGCCTCTCAGGACTCGGATCTCACATCCAACACAACTCACAAAACTATCCTCTCAATATTGCAAAGGCAATTAGAGGAATTGATCTAGCACAAGGGCATAACTCGGACTATCTTGGGTGCATCGTTTAGGAGGAGATTTGCTTTAATCTCTCATTGCCTTTTGCACTAGGACCGAAGGTTATTTCTAATCTTTATCGTTTCATTTTGTTAATTTCGTTTATGACCATAAAATACACGCCTTTCTAGGACGTCGTAATGACGATTTTCAAACCCGGTTTTTATAACCATTTCAACACGCCTTCTTAGGCCGTCGTAATGAGGATTTTCAAACTCGTTTTTTTTAAAACCATTTCAAAACACCTTTTTATGCCGTTATAATCACCGCGTCTAGACACGGATTTTAACCTGTTTCGTGCCGACAATGGCTCTTTCAAAACCCGAGAGAAGCACACACCCTTTTCTCGAGACACTTTCGAGATCCCGAGGACCATACACCGTCCTCGAGACCTTTTCAAACAATTCAAACTCGATTTCCAAAACATACAATTTTGAATTTCAAAAACCGTCTTGGGAAACAGTACTTCGTTTTCCGAGCCGACTCAAACTCAAACCGTCTTTTGCAAACAAACTTAAGACAACCCTTTCAACTGACCGACTTGCTGAGATCTCTATCTTCGGAAGCCGTCCATAAAGCGACAAACGAATCTTTTTGGAAATTTCTATTTCCGAAAACTTCAGTCCACCATTCCAATTCCACCTCGTGTCTATCGAGTCGAAGCAAACGTACTTATGGGTCTTTACTTATGAGTCGTCTCACCATGAGACTCGTCCAACGGCGTCACGCCACTACGTTGGACGCGAGTCAAAATCCGGTCAACACCGTCACGTTATAAATCGAGTCAGCACCGAGGTATCACACACGGTCACCCTCGTCTTGTTGAGTCTGATCTTTGTTCCGTCCTTTGCGTTGTCTGCGAACCATGTCGTCTTGAGTTGTAATGTGAGCCGTTTTTCTGCCTCAGAACAATGGCCCTGTCTTCAGCTTCGTCCAACAACAACGACAACAGAGATGTCACAACTGCTCTTAAGGTCACTCTGGACTGTGTCGAGACCCGTATCGACACCCTGGAACACAAAGAAACTGGAGAGCACAACGCTCCACCCTTGACTGAAACTGAGAAGAGGCTCAAGCTCTTGGAAGAAAAACTCCCAGCTCAAGGTAACAACATCCACCTCGAGAACAATCGAATATTTGAACCCGTCGGGGATCAACTACCCGACAACTTTACCTTGACCGATGTGCCCAAATTCAAGGGAGTGGAGGACCCACTCAATCACATCCGAGCCTTCAAAGACTACATGGCATAAAGGGGGTCAAACAGGAACTTTTCACCCGGATCTTTCCATCATCCTTGGAACCGATCCCTCGCCAATGGTACTACTCACTTGGCCCGAAGAACCTCACTACCTAGGATGAGGTTGCAGTTGAATTTGCTAAGCAATATGCCGGCAATGTCGAGATTCAAGCCAATACCCATACTCTTGTGGTCCTAACCCAAAATGATAAGGAGGGATTCACCAAATTCTTAACCCGTTGGAGGAGTGTAAGAACTTAGTTGGTCAGCAAGCCGAGTGAGTCAACTTCGGTGGAAAAATTTGTCAATAATATCCGCCCGGTATATGCCAACTTATTGAGGTACCAAAACATCAAGACGTTCCAGGATCTGCAAATCCTTGGGACACGCATTGAAGACGACCTCCGAAAGGGTGTCCTAGCCAAGACCACCGGTAGAGGCTATCAGGGATCCAAATCAACCGGATCTCGCCCTTATGGTCAGACGAACAAGATTGACGAGGTCAACCTCCTCAAGCCAACCGCCAAGATAGTCGAACGCCCTCAAAGAGTGTTCACCAACATAAGGTCAACTTATGCAAGCACCCTGAAAGGGCTTATGGACCAAGGGAAGTTACAACCGATCGGACCCACCCCGGATCCGTCTGATGCTAAGAAATCCTGCTTCTGGAACCCTAATGCCTACTGTTAGTACCATCAAGGGAAAGGTCATGACACGGAAACCTGCTTCAAGCTCAAGCACGTCATTCAGGACATGATCGAGAAAGGGGAATTGCCTTTGCCTCCATCGACAAAACCAAACAACAAGACAATCCCTTTGGGAATCCATGCTATCTCCGATGACGGGCCAACCTTGGACTGCTCACACCTCATCTTACCAATTGATGACGAGGTGAATGCCCTGGAGAAGGATGCCTCAGACGGGGTATTTTTGTTCAGTGCCACAACTATGCTTGCCATGTTCCAACAGGTTGAGGAAGCTATAGCCAGTCTCTCCGAAAGGATTACCCGACTTGACGACGCCTACCGACGACTGATTTTCAATCGTTCAACACCACGCCCGAGGGAGGGTCCCCCAAGTACCGAAAGTTACCCTCACCAAGATGGATTGCTCCCGCGACCATTCTGGCATGCACCTCACAATAATCACCCTTACAAAAATTACCCTCACAAAAATCTCCCTCACAAAAACTGCCCACCGAGGAATATCCCTCCGAGATACCCTCGAGATCCCGAAATCAATGGTATCTGGAGAGATGATGCTGATGATATCTATATAGTCCCAGGGAAAGAGAAATGGGCAAAAGAGATCGGTCATCTTACCCGGTCCGGACGCCCTTATCAAAACCCGAACAATTCAACGGTCTCCCCATCTTTGAATGACCAAACTGTCCCAGACGTGGACACTCAACCGAAGGCTCCCGAGAATTCGATCCTCAAACAGCTGCAGAAAGCGAAAGCCAAAATCTCGATTTGGCAACTGATCGCCACATCCTTCGAGCATCGGCAAGCTCTACTACAAGCCTTGGGAAAACTGACTGTGCCCTCTACCTTCTCCCCTGAAGAAGTAGTAGCACACATGACAAGTGATGTCCCCAACCTGAACAACCCGGTCACCTTCTCTGATGAAGATATCCCTCCCTTCGGAGCCAACCATAACCTGGCCCTATACATCACCGTGCAGTGCCTAAAAAAGAATGTGCCTATGGTTCTTGTGGATGACGGATCCGCGGTAAATGTCATTCCCCTCAAAACAGCTCATAAATTGGGTATCAAGGAAGCTGATTTGGTCCTAACCAATCAGGGAGTACGTGCTTATGACGGCACTCGTCGTAAGGTCGGGGGGCTCATCACTCTAACCGTCGCAGTCGCACCACTGGAACGGCAAACCAGTTTCCAGGTAGTCGACATCGATGCCTCCTTCAACATGCTTCTAGGACGTCCCTGGATCCACGTCGTCAAGGAGGTTACCTCAACCCTTCATCAGAAAATCAGGGTCCCTTTCAACGGGAAGACGATCACAATTCCCGCTTGCCCGATCAAGGCCGTCATGAAAAAGGGAATATCCTCCCAAGCCATCGAGGAGGACGACAATGAGATGTGAGGATTCCAAGCTGTGAATGCCCTAACTGACGAAATAACACCCTCTAATTGTGACCCGTTTGCCAACCTCACAATCAACCGCATCCTCATGCGCCAGGGTTATTTCCCAGGTTTACCCCTTAATCCGTTAAAGAGCGCCTTACCTCCCTTGAAACAGGCTAAGGTCCCCAACATCCCCTTCGGACTGGGCTATGAACCTACCGATGAAGATATCCAGGAGATGAACCTCCTAGTTCGGAAGCGCAAGAAGCGCGGAATTATCCTCGGTCCCTATCATCTGACCCTCAATGGATACTTTGTCCCCGAGGGAGAGTCCGAGCTCTATCATGGCTTTCCGAAGCTGATATATGACTCTGTGGCCAAGGCCAGGTACCCGAGTTTAAAAGTCTTCCAGGACTGCTACTTCATCCCCAACAACACCGAGGCTGCATCAACCGAGTCTAAATCGTCCCCATGCCTAGATGGATAAGTTGTCACTCTACTCTTTGGAGAGGATAACATCAAGCACCTCGACTAGGAGGACATCATCAACATTGCTCTGAGGGATAATCAGTTTGACCCCACCGCCTTAATCTCTGATACTGACCCAGAGAAAGCCACACAAGGCTGGAGGAAAATGTCAAGTGGACCTATCGCCAAGGCTGCATTCTCAAGATCACAACTGCAGAAGGCCCTATGTTCAAAGAGGGAAGTGAAGAAGAATCTGAGTCTGAGTCGGAGTCAGAGTCTGTCTTAGCTATTAAAACTCTTGATGTCCCAGTCAAGGTCACCTTCCCGCTGTTTTATCACAAACTTGTGGCTGCTTCAGAGGCTGAGTCAACTAGGGTCGTCCCCACTCCCATGGAAGGTGAAAACCTAGAGCCTGTTCCAGAGGCCACCTCCTCTTCCGTGTCGCCTCTGACCGACCATGAGATGTCTGTCTTGTTCGAGCTTTTCGCTCGTGTCAACTTAATGAACGCTAAGTTTGCTTATGACTCGTCTCAATTTAACTGCAATGCATTTATGAATGACTATGAGGAATTTGACTTGAGTGACTACCCACCTCACTTAGCCAAAGAACTTGACAAACGGGAAACCAGGACCCCCATCAATGTGGAGACCGAACCTATTAACGTAGGAACCGACAACACACCTCAAGAACTTAGGATAGGGACAACCATTGACCCCTCGGAAAGACAACAGTTCATTGACCTCCTACACGAATACAACACTACAAAAAGAATTAAAACAGGCGACTGATTTTGGCGACTGAAATCAGTCGCCAAAATCAATTTGGCGACTGAATTCAGTCGCCAAAAGTCAGTCGCGGACCTTAGTCGCCTTTTCTAGCTTTGGCGACTAAAGTCGGTCGCCAAATTTGGCGACTTCCAAATAAGTCGCCAAATGCCAAAAATGGCGACTGATAGGGTAGTCGCCAAATTGGCGACTGATTAAAAGGTAGTCGCCAAATTGGCGACTGAATAGCAGTCGCCAAATGCCATTTTAGTCGCCTTTTTTGGGTGACGTAGCCAGTTTGGCTGAGCCAATTTGGCGACTGATTTGTGATTTGGCGACTGCTATTCAGTCGCCAAATTG
The DNA here is from genome assembly GCF_048544455.1 of Silene latifolia. Classification (NCBI taxonomy): domain Eukaryota; kingdom Viridiplantae; phylum Streptophyta; class Magnoliopsida; order Caryophyllales; family Caryophyllaceae; genus Silene; species Silene latifolia. The sequence goes on from NC_133536.1 coordinate 59,255,942, forward strand.
GCGACTACCTTCAATCAGTCGCCAAATTGGCGACTGACTTGCAGTCGCCAAATCACAAATCAGTCGCCAAAGCTACTGTAAGTTTTGGTGGTTTTTTTCGTTTTCATTGCTAGCCAAATATTTACAACCTGCATACAAACCGATGTTCCACAACACCATACATCCCAAATTTCAACACACACAACACCATACATTTCAACCCAACACCTCCCAATTTCTCAAACTTCATTTCATATATTGAAAATGAAAGTTTTACAAGCTAAGCTATTCTAAATGTTCAAGTCTAAAGTGTTCAAGTTTTACTAGCTTACATGCTAAAATCATCTTACTTGGAAGCCAACACCGGCTCCACTCCCCCAATTTGGACCATGCGGATCATTTGGATCGTAGTTGGGTCCAGGTCCGGGGTTACAACCTTGCCACCAAGTCTCAAACATTGCCATTCTTTCCTTCATTTGGCGCAATTCTTCATCACGTTTGGCATCACGTTCATCACGCTCTCTTATTTGACCTTGAAGTTGACTAATAATTCCCGGTTGATACGTGTTGCTGGGAATTGTTGAAGTCGATCTCCTACGCGTTTTCTCATAGAAAGCCGGTGTTGAACTTCCGGTACCATACACGTGCCCTTTCTTGAAGCCATCCACCAACTTATACCATATGTCATTATCCAGGAGTTTCGGATTGGCGGCTTTTTCTTGTTCAAATGCTTCCTACAATATTAAACAAATGGTTGTAAGTTAATATGGTAACCACCTTATATACGACATTTTAAAAGAGAATAAATTAACAAAAATTAAGTGTTACGGAAACTTACATATAATTGCTTGTCTTTTGGCTTAGTCCAAGTTCTAACCCATTTGTGGTCAACCCTGGAATGCGTGTCCGAGAAAAGCTTGATTTTAATACCGCACAATCGGTTGTGACTTCTTCTTTCCTCTCTGAATGAAAAATAAAACATACATGTTAGAAAATCAACAAAAAATCTAACATAAAATAAACATGTTACATTGAAAACAAAAAAAAAGTGTGAAGTAATAGACAAACTTACCCCCAACATACGATTCCACAACGATCGTGAACCCGCGTAATGAGTAGGCTCGTTCACGGCGTCTTCCTTTCCTCCTCTTTTGTTGAGGGATGCTTGCTTAGACTTCTTCTCGAAAAGCTTCGGTTTTGGTATGCTTTATTAAGCCTTCATACTTGTCACCCGCAATTACACATATGAAATCATAACTAATAAATTCTTGATATTATTTATAATATAAGAGAGTATATACTAATTAATACAAATAACAAAACAAGTTAATTAAATACCTTTCATGTGGTCTGGTTCCTTTGGGCGCCTAACTACCTTCCAAATCACGTCCCGATATCGTCGAGTACCGACGTCATTGTACCTGATACGGACATTCTGTTCTTGAGACGGTGACCAAGCAAATGCTTGCTACAAAAAAAAAGCGACAAAATTTCATATTAGTATTTATAAAAGTATAACCTTGGTTATTAAAACAAAGAATTACGGAAAATATATACCCGAAAGTTATTGAACCACGCCTCTCTTTGTGCATGAGAAGCTTGTGTCCACGACGTAGGAATTGGACCCACGAAATTATCATACATCCTTCAGGACATGCATCAATCTTTTCATGCGTTAATTGAAGACCTTTAACTATTTTTTTGGTAGTATAGAAACTTCGGGTCATGATATTATCATCGGGGAAAGATTCCTCAAGTAACGAGGCAATGCCATCAACAGCAACAAATGGCATATTGAACTCACACTTCAAGGTAATTAGCCTAGAAGCGGCTTGTAACAATGTCATTCTGCTTCCTTCATACAAGGGTTTTTCTGAGGCTTTTAACATGTCAAGAAAGGCTTTTGCTTGTGGGTGTGGCGGTTGTTCTTCAGAAATAGTTGTATGGTCATCACTATTAATAATAGTGGAATCCATAGCATCAACAACCATCTCTCTATATGGGTTCTCATCATTTTGTATTTGTTGGGTGTGAGTTTGTTCATGAATTGGAGAATATGCTTCTCCATGTGAAATCCAATTGTAATAATTTGGTTTAAACCCGTTTATAATGAGATGTTCTTCTACTACAATGTCAAGCTGGTATTTCAGGTTTTTGCATTTGGCACAAGGGCACCTAAGTTTTTTGTCTACCAAGTCATATTCATCTTGTTGTTTAGCAAATTCAATAAACTCGCTAACACCCTTTATAAATCTAGCGGTAGGACGTCTTTTCTTATTGGAATGGTCTAATCTTCCTTCATACATCCATGAACGTTCCAATCTCTTCATTTTAATCTAAAGAAGACCCCAAAGTAATTTAAACATTTTTAAAAAATAACAATAATATTACATACAAAATTTAAACATTATACTCCACATTATACAATAAACATATGAAAACAATATATAAATATTGTCAATAAGTAATCCATCTTCGAATGGGGTCCTTATCACTCCAACCTAAACCCGTCAATGTACGTTTCAAGTCACTAGCAAACACACTTGTAATTTATTAATGAGGAAAAAATTGGCAAAGACAATTCCCTTGATTCTCCAAATACACATATACATGTATTCGGAGAACATTAAAGGGATCGCCACCAAACTCATTCCTCATTAATAAATCACAAGTACTTGTTTACTACCTAAATGACTTGAAACGTACAAAGACAGTCCCAAAATGGGGACTATTCAAGAATTACTCCTAATGAGTAATTCTTGAACGGGTACTAAGTCAACATCAAATCAAACAACAACACAATCAAGTACTAAATTAATTAAGTCAATCAATAGCCCAATTCAACCACATAGTAAAGGCTTCTATCCTAAAGTCCGTAACATAATTTGAACTAAAATTAGTAAATTTAAAAAGTAACTAGTAAGAGGAGGTTACCTAATCAAGTAAAAGCAAAAATGAAAAGAAAACAAGAAGCAACAGCTACCGCGTACGGTGGTGCCTAGCAGCGCGGTGACAACCCTGAAAAGAGAAAAGAAAAACAAAAATAACAAGGTTATTCTACCTCAATTCATCAATAACATGAATTATCAAACTAAATTTATCAAAATCAAGTCCTAAAGAAGGTTCTACTTAGCTAATAGATAATTTCTCTTAATCCAAAAGACGGTTCCACTTAGCTATTTCCATTAATGCAAAAGACGGTTTCACTTAGCTTAATATTAATAATAATAAGGCGGTTTAATTAGTAATAATAATAATAATAATAATAATAATAATAACAATAATAATAATAATACTAATACTAATAATAATAATAATACTAATACTAATAATAATAACAATAATAATAATAATACTAATACTAATAATAATACTAATACTAATACTAATAATAATACTAATACTAATACTAATAATAATAATAATGAGACGGACCACCGCCACCCTTCCTCCACCGCCACCCTTCCCCCACCGCCACCCACGGACCACCGCCACCCTTCCCCCACCGCCACCCACGGCCGACCAAACCCCCACCCATAACCCTAAACCTAAACACAAACCCCCTTAATCATTCCCTTTTAATTCAAACACAAATTAAACTAAATCTAACTACAAATTAATCTAACATACTAACTACAAATAAATCTAACAAACTAACCACAAATTAATCAAACTAACTACAAATTAATCTAACAAATTAAACTAATTAAACTGAAATTAAACAAAAAAAAACTAACCTAATTAAAGAGAGTGATGGAGGCAATGAGAACGGTGGTCACGGTGGTGGAAGTGGTGGAAGTGGTTGTTGTCGTCGCCTGTTTCGCCCGCTACTTTCCTCTCTTCTTCTTTTTTTTTTGTTTCGAAAGAGTAAAGCAGGAGAGAGGAGTTCCGTTTTTCTATAAAAAAATTTGGCGACTGAAAAGCCATTTGGCGACTGAAATTCAGTCGCCAATTTGGCGACTACTTTTAAATCAGTCGCCAAATTTGATTATCGGTCGCCAAATTAGATTCCCCTTTTTAAAAAAAGCAGTCGCCAAATTGGCGACTGAATTCAGTCGCTAATTTGTTAATCAGTCGCCAATTTGGCGACTACCAATTTCAGTCGCCAAATTTCGGTCGCCTGTTTTAGTTTTTCTTGTAGTGCAAGGACGTATTTGCCTGGTCCTACAGAGATATGCCTGGGATTGACAGGGAAATTGCAGAGCATCGGATACCCATTAAGCCCGGGGCTAAACCCGTGAAGCAAAAGCTGCGCCTAATGCGCCCATAATGGGCCCTGAAAATCAAAGAAAAAGTAGATAAACAATTCAAGGCTGGTTTCATCAAGGTGTCTGAGTATTCTGACTGGGTGGCCAACATTGTTCCAGTACCAAAGAAAGACAGGAGAATTCGGGTTTGTGTCGACTTCAGGGATCTGAACAAGGCGAGTCCAAAGTACGACTTCCCTTTGCCACATGTTGACATCCTGGTGGACAATACCGCCGAGCACGCCCTCTTATCATTCATGGACGGGTATGCTGGGTACAACCAGATCAAAATAGCTGAGGAAGACATGCACAAGACTGCATTCACTATGCAGTGGGGTACATATTGCTACACGGTCATGCCTTTCGGTCTCATCAATGCCGGAGCTACCTATCAAAGAACTGCTACCACTCTCCTACATGATATGATGCACAAGGAGGTAGAGGTATATGTAGATGATATGATCGTCAAATCAAAAGAACGGGACAGCCACATCAACGCCCTCCGTAAATTCTTCGCCCGTCTGCGGAAATATAATATGAGACTAAATCCTCATAAATGTACATTCGGAGTCACCTCCGGAAAACTCTTGGGACATGTCGTCAGTAAAACGAGCATTGAGATTTATCTAACAAAAATCAAAGCCCTTCAGAAAATGCCTCGGACTAAGAACGAGAAGGAGATTCAGGAATTTCTCGGTCAGGTTCAATACATCAGCCGCTTCATAGCTAAGCTCACCATGATTTCTGAACCATTCTTCAAGAAACTTCGCGCCTCCGATCACACCGATTGGGACGACGACTATCAAAGAGTCTTCGACAGGATAAAGGAAATCCTATCCAAACCTCTTATCCTCATGCCACCGCAACAAGGGATTCTCTTATCCATGTACCTGACTGTCACCGACACAGCCATGGGAGCTATACTAGCACAAACATTCGATGGTGAAGAACGAGCCATCTACTACATCAGCAAAAAGTTCATCGAGTATGAGACGAGGTACACCCAACTGAAAAAGACATGCCTTGCCCTAGTATGGTCAACAAAGAAGCTGCGGCACTACATGCTCAGCTACACGGTTCACATCTACTCCAAGATGGACTCGGTCAAATACATTCGAAAAACCCGTACTAAACGGAAGGCTGTCTAGGTGGACACTCATGCTGTCCGAATTTGATCTCAAGTTTGTACCCCTCAAGAATTAGTAAGCTTTCTTAAGAATAAATCTTCATGTTTTGCTCGGTCTCATTTTGATATGACTGGTATAGATGCAATATCATTACACATAAACTAAATATTGACGAATCTTATAAGCCTGTGCAACAAAAAAGAAGAAAGTTTGCCTCTGAATGTAATGCTATTATTAATGAAGAAGTGGACAAACTACTGGACATGGGGATGATAAGAGAAGTCATGTATCCTGACTAGCTAGCCAATGTGGTAGTAGTACAGAAAAAGAATGGTAAATGGAGAGTTTGTGTAGACTACACAGACCTCAACAAGGCCTGCCCAAAAGACCCATTTCCACTCCCTCACATAGACGCAATGGTAGATGCTACAGCAGGACACGAACTCCTAACATTTATGGATGCCTCAAGTGGATTCAACCAAATCAAGATTCACCCATCTGACCAGGAACACACTGCATTCATCACGGAAAGAGGCATATACTGCTACACAACAATGCCCTTTGGCCTGAAGAATGCAGGGGCAACATACCAACGCCTGATCAATATGATGTTCAAAGATCAAATAGGGGATATAATGGAAGTCTATATCGATGACATGGTGATCAAATAAAAAAAGGCTGAAGATCACGCCAGGGACCTCGAAACAGCTTTCAAAATACTGGAAAAATTCAACATGAAGCTCAATCCTTCCAAATGCCATTTTGGAGTTTCTTTAGGCAAATTTCTGGGATACATGGTAACCAAAAGAGGAATAGAAGCCAGCCCAGAACAAATAAAAGCTATACTGGAACTAGAATCTCCAAAGTCAGTCAAAGACATTCAAAAGCTAACAGGACGAGTTGCAGCCCTGAACAGATTAATATTCAGATCATCAGAAAGATGAAGGTCTTTCTATGACCTCCTCAGGAAAAACAAATCGTTCAAATGGTTGCCTGAACATGAAGCAGCCTTCCAAGATCTCAAAGCATACCTAACTACACCTCCACTACTTGCCAAACCAGACAAAGTAGAACCCCCTGACGGTCTACCTATCTGTCACGGAAACAACAGTAAGTGGAGTCCTGACCAAGGAGATTGATGGCCAACAACATCCAGTCTATTATATAAGTAAGAGTCTCCTAGATGCAGAAACAAGGTATGGTCTACTTGAAAAGTACGTACTTGCATTAGTCATGTCTTGCACCAAACTTAGACCTTACTTTGAAAGTCACCCAATCATTGTCAGAACCAACCTGTCTATCAAATCTGTCCTGAGAAAGCCTGAGCTATCAGGCAGAATGGCAAAATGGTCAGTACAAATTAGCACCTATGACATAACCTTTGAACCTAGGACATCAATTAAGTCTTAGGCATTAGCAGACTTCGTGGCTGAATTCAGTCCTACCCTAGAACCAGACCTCATAAAAGAGGTCAACCACCTAGACACCCATAAATCAGGCCAGGAATGGACCCTACACGTAGATGGAGCAACAAATATGAAAGGGAATGGCCTAGGACTAGTATTGAAATCACCACAGGGAGACCTAATTGCACAGGCCATTAGTTGCGAATTCAAGGCTACAAATAATGAACTCGAGTACGAAGCCCTAATAGTTGGACTTAAGGTATGTATAGAACTTGGTGTGACAAACCTCAAAGTAAAGACTGACTCTCTCTTAATTTCAAATCAAGTCAAAGGAATATATGCAACAAATGATTCAAAAATGGTACTCTATTTAGAATATGTCAAAAATCTTTGCAAAAAATTTAATTCCTTTGACATTGACCAAATACCAAGGGACCTAAACACTCAGGCTGACGCCCTAGCCAGCTTGGGATCAAACTTCAGCCCTGCAGTGTTTGATAAAATACCCATTGTCCACCTGAAAGAACCAACCATAGAAAAGCCTGACCAAACTTGTCCTATCCATGAGAACACAACCTCTTGGACAAAACCATACTATGATTGGTTCTTACAGGGGATACTCCCTAATGATAAAAACGAAGCAAGGGCCCTAAGAATCAAAGCCTCTACCTATACCATTATCAATAACACGTTGTTTATAAAGTCACAGGCTGGACCTTACCTGCGTTGCCTGGAACCCCATGAAGCTAAACAGGTTATAGAGGATATACACGATGGATACTGTGGAAATCACAAAGGCGGCAGAAGCCTGGCCAGTAAAGTTCTCAGGACAGGTTACTTTTGGCCAACCCTGAGAACTGACTGCATAGCCTACAGCTCTAAATGTGAAGCCTGTCAAATTCACTCCCCTTATATCCACCAACCATCAGAGCTACTACACTCCATCTCAGCCCCCTGGCCATTCATGAAATGGGGCATGGATATAGTGGGCAAATTACACCAAGCACCTGGACAGAAAGTTTTCATGCTGGCAATGACTGATTACTTTTCCAAATGGATATAGGCAGATTCATACAGGCAAGTCAAAGAGAAAGATGTCATATCATTCATCAAACGTAACATCATATGTAGATATGGGATACTTTCAGAAATAGTCTGTGACAATGGTACACAATTTGTGGGAAAGATGACAGCAAATTTCTGTGCACAATGGAATATTAACCTGGTCACATCCACACCAGGCTACCCAAAAGCCAACGGTCAGGCAGAATCCAGTAACAAAGTAGTAATTAACTACCTGAAGAAGAAGTTAAAGAGGAGAACAGGCAGATGGGCTGAAGAGCTCCCCTTAGTCCTATGGGCTGACAGAACTACACCTAAAACAGCCATAGGTCAAACCCCCTACTCCCTGGTCTATGGCTGTGAAGCAGTAATCCCAGCAGAAATCCATGTACCAACAACCAGAAGCAGCCTGAATACCATAGAGGAGAACATACCACTATTATAAGATAGCCTGATCCTAACTGAAGAACTGAGAGATGCAGCCAAGGTCAGGATAGCCTCCTACCAACAAACAGTAGCTAGAAGTTACAATAAGAATGTCAACATCAGGGTGTTCAAGGAAGGAGACCTAGTCTTAAGAAAAGTCTTCCCTAACACCAGAGAGAAAAATGCAGGTATGCTAGCTCCCACATGGGAAGGGCCATACCTAATTGATTCAATAGTATAACAAGGAGCTTACAGGCTGCAAACTTTGGACGGAGAAATGATCCCCATATCCTGGAACATTTCCCACCTAAAGTTATTTCATGTCTAAACCAGAAACAGGTAAAACTATCAACTCCTTATATGTTTAACTAGAATTTTATAGCAAATCCTCTACAAAATATGTCTTCCTGCTATTTGCTAATTTGCCTGAATGCATTCCTATTATTTTTTAACCCTGCCTAGTCTGCCTATTTAAATCCTATTATATTGAATCCTGAAAACTTGTTTTACGCCTTCTTTTCACTAGTTACATAATGCACTTAGGCTTAAACAAATATTCAGGATTGAGGGCCACTCCACCCAACCTGAAAAACATTCCTGAAAATGCTCTACAATAAATTTGGCACCTGGCTGCCTGACCTAAAAACTAAACTGAGCTCAGTACATAAAAAACAAGTATAATGGTGAAACAGACCAGACTACTTGTCTAAATAAGCCCTCCTGATAGGCTGAGGGCCATAAGCCCTCCTGACTGGCAACCACCCCTTCTCTTAGAAATCCCTCCTGACAGGCAACAGAGCCATCATTTCCTAAAAACGGAATGAGGGCCATAAGCCCCCCTGACAGGCATTATTCTAACAAAAGACGTCAAATGTATTATTTACAGGTGCAAATCAAGCCATTCAAAGAAGTCAAGGGAAAAGAAGATGATATATTTAAACCAAAACGATGAAATTGCCCAGGAAAACATCCCTCCTGGGGTAAGACAAAACAAACCTCAAAAAACCAAAAACAAATTGTTTGCCCAGGGAACATCCCCCCTGGATGGGCCAAAACCAAACAAACCAAAATATGACAAAACAAAAAAGAAATCAACCTGCCTTGGAAGCTGTAGCCGAACTGATCCCCTCATCAACAGGCTCCTCTTCCTCCTCCTCTTCTTCCTCATCTCCTCCCTCCTCAGCATCACCACTTTTCTCCTTGGACGGTGGAGAGTCCACTTCCTCATCAGCGTGCAGCTTGCAAAGCTCAGGGTAAGTAGTGTTGAGATTGGCCAACTCCTGGTCAGGATCCCAAAAAGGCCTAACTTCAACAGGCTCCTTCATGGAATCCACACGACCTCTGCCAAAGAAATAAGTAGCAGCATCCTTATACCTGCCCTGCACCAAATCCCTTTCAATAGCCAAATCCTCAATTACTTTCAGCTGCTCTTGCATAGCCTGCTTCTCAGCTTTCAATTCCTCCTGAACAATATCAAACTTAGCCTGAAGAGCTTTCAGAGCATCCTGAGCAAAGCTTAACTTAGATGACTCCACCACCAACCGAGCCTTCCCTGCCTCATTATCCTCCTTTAAAGAGTGATTCTCAGCCTTTGCCGCTTCCAATTCAGCCTTAAATTTCACAGCATCCTTCTTCAGAATCTGCACCTCCCAATCCAAGGTATCTTTAAAGCTGTTAATAGAATCCAGCTGACAGGCACCCCTCAACATATCATTGACATTCTGACAAAGACAACATACCCGTTTAAGCCACACAAAAACACAAATAAATACCCACACAAAATTAGACAAAAAAGAAAATACCTCCTGAAGCATGGTGATCGGGTTGGCAGCATAATCCTTTGTACGATACATGGCAGCCAAGGCACGGGTAGAAGAATCCTCTGCCTGATACTTATAATAAGGATCATCAACCATAAAAGCTTGAGCCTGAATCTGTTCCTTAGCAAACTGAACCTCATCCAGCCGAGCCCTGTCCCTCTGACCTCATGAACCCCTCCTGATGATTCATCTTCCCTTTTTTATTTTCTCAGGACGACCACCCTCATCCACAACTTTCTCAGGGGATGCCAACTGTACTTCTTGCACATGTTCCTGAATTTGTACAGCACTATCACTCCTTATGGCCTCACTACTCTTAGACTTCTCCCCTGTGATCTGGGAAACACCTGCCTTCACCAGGGATAGACCAAAATTAGCTATCCTGGCAGAAGCCCTAGTGGCTGCACGACGAGGCTCTATATCAGCAATATAAACACATGTCCAAAATAAAAATCAACAAAACAAAAGTAAACAAAACTTACTCCCTGACGAGGAAGCCCTTGAAGCTTTAGCACTCTTCACCAGTTTATAAGTACTTAATTTAGCCTTCTTAAAACGAGGCATAGGTGCTTGCCCCAGACAGGCAGGCCATGTCCTCTCCTCCTCAGGCAACGCCATAAAAGCTGCAATTCGATCAGTCGACCCCTCAGCAGCAGGATTATTTACCCAGTCATTTACTACAAAAATAAAAGCAAATAATTATACTTCCCAAAATATATCATCTCCAATCAGAATACAATGCAAGAAAGAAATTACCTCCTTCAACAGCCGGATAATTAAGGTATTCCAGGTCAGGGGCAGTAGAATCAGCCCTGATGAACATGTAAGTCTGAGCCCATCCCTTATCATCTCCTGAATCAAAGTTAGTAATAAGGTGAGCCATCTTTGATCTGACTCGAAGGTTGAACCGGCCAGTGGAATGACTCTTCAAGTTGAAATGGAAGAACTCTAATAGCCCTGATCACTTCAGCCATAAAAGGAGAAAGGGGAAGCTGACATCCACCCTTAAATGCCCATTCAAAAATACAGAACCAGCCTGGACGACTTCAATTAGCCCTGACTGGACCACTCTCAGGGATCCAAACCTCGGCCTCAGCAGGAATAAGAGCCCTACCTTTCAGATAATGTTCAAAAGTCGGCTTCAATTGATTAACCTCGTGGAAGGAAGCAACCAAAGCCTTTACAGGAGTATACTCAACCCCTTTGTATGACATCGATAATATTTCTGGGGGAGCAATCACCTCCACCACTTAATCCTCCGGGATGATATCTGGGACATCGACAACAGCAGGAGACTTAGGCACAGAAAGTGATGGAAGAAGTTCATGATGGAGAGTGTGGCCCTCACATGAGTGGACCAATGATGGCAAAGAAAATCACGCGCCTGGGATATTACTGGACCACAATGGAATCCGATTGCATCAAGTATGTCAGACATTGCCATCGGGAATGTGCAACATGTCCCTCCTTCACTACTATACACTATGACATCTCCTTGGCCATCTTCTGCTTGGGGAATCGACATCATCGGGAAGATCACCCCAGCCGGAACAGGAGGTCGCTGTTTCATTTTGGTGGCTATTGACTATTTCACCAAATAGGTCGAAGCGACATCTTACATTAGTCTCCCAGCCAAAAACGTGGTAAAGTTCATACAAACCAATATCATCTGTCGATATGGTTGCCCACATGAAATCATCAGTGACAACGGATCACATTTCCAGGCTGAGACTGAGCAATTGTTAGCCAAGTACAAAATCGAGCATCACCATTCCTCGCCATACAGACCTCAAACCAATGGCGCGGTCGAGGCAGCTAATAAGAATGTCGTCACAATCCTCAAGAAAATGATCGATAATTATCGCGATTGGCCCAGCAAGATACCATTCGCATTATGGGGATACCGCACATCTGTTAGGACGCCTACTGGGGCTACTCCTTTCTATTTAACTTATGGCATGGAATCTGTAGATACCCAGTATCTGCTGAGACTCCAACAAACACCCGATGATTATCGGACTATAACATGTTTTGGAATCGCGGCGTTTGATCGACAGTTTGTGTACAACTTTACGTCGGAAAACTTAAAAACGATTTCGAAAATAAAACATTTCAAAACATTTCAAAAATACCTGGAGTGTTTAATGCACGACGACGGGGTCACAATGACCCTAACTAGAGTCAAAACCGACACCGGACCAAAAACCGACTCAAAAATTCAAATCCCGACTCCAACAACGAGTCAAACCGAGTCAACCACCAAAAACAAAACATTTCAAACCTTCAACTTTAAGTTTTCCCGGATTTATATTTGGTCAAGTACCAAACATATGACTACAAAACCTAGGATAGAACAAATCATGATTGCATTTGTGTGAAAGCGACAACACACCTCGAAGACCCGCGACGTGGCTCGCGCGTCTTTGAGCAGCCCAGGTGGCCACGTCGCTCAAAACTCACACAACCACTCATTTCCCTATAAATACCCCTCAAATGCCCCCCATTTAAGACTTACGCGAGTGTCCGCCCCCTCTTTTCTCCCTTAAAATTCTCAACTGGACTTCTTAAGTCACAATCTGACGCGTATTTACGACCTACCGATCGTAAATACAACCCTTACACATTGTTTGGTACCGTCATCGTGCATTAAATAACTTGACCGACAACTTCGACCACTGCACCGTCACTAATTTTAAAACACTCTTTTTACTTACCAAAACGGTTTTAAACCGAGTTTTTTCCGACCAAACGAGTTGTTACACTTACGTCGGTCACTCGCCATAACCAAACATGTAAGTATGAGGGTGTAAAAATCCTTTTTTATCATGTTTTCATTTGTTTTATGACTATAACATGCTAAAACATACATAACATGAACCAAAACATGGGATAAACGAGCCAAAACTGATTTTTGGCCTGAGACAGAAGCCCCTTAGTTCACCGGCTTGCCCGCGCCTAAATGGGGTGTCCAGGTCAGAGATCAACCGTGTTTGTTCTCGTCTTTCCCCTTTAATTCATTTTCATATTTGTAATCGGTTTTTATCATTTCAAATATTTTCAAACCCTTTTTATTTCATTTTATTTGTTTTGACCATAAAACATTTTTCACCCTTGGTTCCATATACCATGACGGTTAAATCCGTGTTTCGGTGACAATATTTGGTTAATAACATTTAAAAGGTATTTTAAAGCCTTTCATCTCATTTTTGGGAGGTATTTTAAAGCCTTTCATCATTTCTTTACATTTTCGAAACAAACATATTAGTCCCCAACACAAAGTCATCCTTGGTTCTACATACCATGCCGGATTTTAACCCGGGTACGATGATGAGTATCGACCAATTACATTCAAATGAACTTAAAACAATTAGTTCATAATAATTTTCAAAACTATTCATGTCAAGCTTGTCAAGTCGAACCCGACATCGAATATTATCAAAATAATGATGATTATTCGAGTCTAGTTCTTCAAATCAACCAATGCGGTCGAAACGACCTTTTCAAACCAAATCGGGTTCAAATACCCGTTTCTCAACACGTTTTATAACGTTTTCAAAAGGTCAGAACACGGCATATAACCGTAGGCTGACCCGCGCCTCAAGCAGGCCTTTTCTTTCTCATTTTCAGAACCAGGGGAGGCCCCTTTACACCGCCGGCTGGCTCGCGCCTCATGTAGCCGTCTGGTACAGGGCCTGTTCCCTTTCCAGCATTAGTCTAGGACGATCCCGACTCCGGTTAGCCCGGATATAGGACGGATCAGATGACTATTTGTTTATTCAAAACCATATTTGCAAAATGCTTTACTAAGACAAATGGATCACGTTATGCACCCTAAACTTAATACGGTAAATGGATGTTTAATTTCCGTCTTGCATGCAAATCAATCATTAATCCAACTCGACATCTTATACTTGATACTTGGATTAAATCAACCGACTTAGAAAGCTCTCACATATTAGGTTTAAATTATTGGATGCGCATTCATGCATTTAAACCGTTTTATCAACTTTTGCATTCAACCAACCAAGATCGATCAGTAGAGACCGCTACCGCGGGCGGGATTGGGTGTCTGATTAAAGGGCTTCCGAATACGTACCTTCACCTCTTACTCAGAAACTTTGGATAGTGGACGACCTTATCCAGGGCGTACGAGAGTCATTCTAGAGATAGGATGCTAAAGAGGGACGATTTCCTTATCTTTATTACCTATGTCAAACGCTGCTTTGTGCTTCGATTTGACCGAGGTATAAAGTGGAATTCGAACGGGTTCCAAGCATCCCACAAATGCTTGGTGGCGACTCCGAACATCTCTAATCGTTTCGAGACCCTTACCGAGACGAAATCGACCGATCTAAAACGATCCGGTCGAAAGCATTTTTACGCCGCCGAGCGTGGCTTTCAAAAGACCGCTGCATGTCCATAGATTGGCTTGGGTATCAAGGGAAGGGCAGTCACCGATTTCCTAGAAGAAAATCCCGTCCACGAGGATCCAGCAACCGACACATGGTCACTTCCTGACGAAGACATCCTTTGTGCCGACTCCGATGCATGGGACCTATACTTCGATGGTGCATCCAATCTGAGAGGCTTCGGGGTAGGAATCCTTCTAATATCGCCAGAAGGGGAACATGTTCCGATCTCAGTCAAGCTAGAATTTGCCGTCACCAACAATGCCGCCGAATATGAAGCATGCCTCATCGGCCTACAAGCAGCCATAACACTTCGTATCAAGAGACTGAGGGTCCACGGCGATTCCTCACTCATCATCAATCAGGTGTCGGGATCATGGAAAATCCGAAGCGACAGCTTAGCTCCCTACCGAGCAAAAATCAATCAAGAGGCCGAGTTCTTCGACCAAGTCGACTACTTCCACTTGCCACGAGTGGAAAATCAATTTGCTGATGCCCTGGCAAAACTTGCCGCGCTCGTCAACATACCTGACGACATGACATCGATGCCCCTATGTTTCGAGAGAAGGAGCGAGCCAGCTCACATTTATGCCATCAACAACGACGAGGAAAACCATGATGAACCCTGGTAGCAAGCCATCCAAAACTACAAAACCAAAAATGAATTCCCTCCTAACTCTGATCTATGAGGAAAAAGAGACATCCGTTTACTTGCTTCACAATTCGTGATAAACCAAGACCAATTATACAAAAGAACACCCCAAGGGATTCTCCTCCTTTACATTGACCATCACAAAGCCAAAAAAGTCACGGGAGAGGTTCACGACGGAGAATGTGGCCCTCACATGAGCGTAATGATGCTGACCCGAAAGATCATGCGGTTAGGCTACTACTGGACCACCATGGAAGCCGATTGCCGTAACTACGTCAAACATTGTCACAATTGCCAAATATTCGCCAACATACAACACATACCACCATCCCTTTTATACACCATGACATCACCCTGGCCTTTCTCAACCTGGGGCATCGACATCATCGGGAAAGTCAACCCGATAGGCACCAAGGGGCATTGTTTCATCCTCGTCGCCATCGACTACTTCACTAAATGGGTAGAAGCGCAGTCATATACAGTCTTGACCGCCAAACAAGTGGCCAAGTTCATCCAAAACGACATCATCTGCAGATATGGGGTACCCCATGAAATCATCAGCGATCAAGGCTTTCACTTCCGGGCGGAAACACAAGCCTTACTGGACAAATACAAGATCAAACGACACCGATCGTCCCCCTACCGCCCCCAAACCAACGGAGCGGTGGAGGCAGCAAACAAAACTCTTGTCACCATTATCAAGAAAATGCAAGACAACTACCGCGATTGGCCGAGCAAACTCCCATTCGCACTTTGGGGATACCGAACCTCCATTCGAACACAGACAGGCGCCACACCCTTCTACCTAACATACGGTATGGAGGCAGTTCAGCCGGTAGAGCTAGAGGTCCCATCTCTACGCATCATACTAGAAAGTCAGGTTTCTTAGGCGGAATGGACCCGTCGAAGGTATGAACAACTCACACTTCTAGACGAACGGCGACTCAACGCCTTGCAAAACGTCCAACTATACCAACAACGTATACAACGGGCATTCAACAAAAAGGTTAAACCCATGAACATCAAGGAAGGCGACTTGGTCCTCAAGTCGGTTCGAGCACCATTACCCGTCGATCAGAGGGGGAAATTCAAACCCAACTGGGTCGGGCCGTACCTGGTCAAGAAAATACTTTCGGGGGGTGCAGTGAGACTGAGTGACCTAGACGGGGAGGATTTTACAAACCCGACCAACCTAGACCAGCTCAAAAAATACTACCCTTGAATCGTAGTAACCAACGACCTCACCCTAGTTCAACAACTAGCGACCACCTTAACCCTTTCAAGTCAAGTTCCTCAACGTGTTCTGATTTGAAATTGCATGTTTTATCGGTTCTAAGTTGCAGCACCTTGCCCGTTTTGAATGCCCTTTGATCTGTCAAAGGCAACATCCATTTGCACTAAAACAAAAAAAAACCCCTGAACTACGAGCATGGTTTGATTTCACCTTTTTAGGTGGATACGTAGGCAGTCCTTCTTATACATGAGGGATACAACCACAAAACCCAATCAAAATTTACAAAACATTTCGAACTACGATCATGGTTTGATTTCACCTCTTCAGGTGGATACGTAGGCAGTCATTTCTTACACAAGAAGGATACAACCATCCCCATCAAAAAAATTTCCTTTATGTTTAGCCACATACAAAAAATCACCCATATCAACTTTCAAAAAAGATAAAGGAAAAAAACATTCCCTTTCCCGCAAAAAATACAAAAAAAGAGAAGCCTTTATCCCTTCCTACAAAAATCCCACCTCTCAAGTGCAAATGTTTAAGATGATTCGAACCGAATTACCTTTACAAAATGGATGGAAGAAACAAGCGTTCACAATTTTCTTTTGACACAAGAAATCCTCTTATTTAATTAATAATGGGAGGAATTACAAATTCAACAACAAATAAAGCTCGGCAAGTCTACGACTTGTCAAAGCTAAGGTGTCGACTAAAACACCTCACATTGTAAAACTAGCACAAAGCACACAATACATAGCTAATACAACATAATAAAAACTCACAACACTAATACAACATAATAATAAAGTGGGTAATGGAGGTCTTTATTCTTCCATTCTACCCTTGCCTTTTCCTTCGGGGTACATCTTCCCCTTGTTCTTTGTGTTGGCCCGCCTAGCATGAACTTCCTCTTCGGAAGGGATCCTCAACGGATCTACAACGACGATGGCCTCCGGTCTCTTGCAAGACCCAATGCTCGATCAAAAACGAGCCCATACACGGCCCACTACATCTTTGGGTCCCGAGCTTCTCCTCTTTTGCGGCCTCATCACATCCGGGCTAGCTTCATCAACATAATCCTCAAAAAAGGCACGGTTGGCCTTGCCAACCTCTCGATACTTCAAGTCAACAACCTCGTCCTTACGAGACTTCGACCTTTCCTCCAAGGATTGAACTCTTGACCACTTGATATAAGCGGGAGTCACCCATGTCGTGGCAACGGGGTTTGGTACCTCCCAAAGCGGCTGTGTGGCCCACCATCTTTCAAAGACCTCCACAAGCTCGGAGTTCCGAAAAATATTCTCTTGGACAAGAGTATCTTGAGCGGGCACCTTCTGTTGACGCCCCATTTGCCTCATGAACCTTTCGGGATAAATTAAGGAAACAACCTTCAAACCCACCACCATCAAGGAACGAGGACTAGCACCCGAAGCGGGCAACCCCGTGAAGGACCTCAAGTGCCACCATGGCACTACCCAACGGATATGAGGATCACCCTCCTCCGCCAATCTCGCGGCCCAATAGGCCTTGGTGGATGCGAAACTATTCGAGTAAAACTTCTTCCTCATGGTAAGGTGACGGAAAGAATAAGAGGAAAAATCAACCAGAGGCTCTACATACCTTAGCCTCACCAATAGCCACACTTGGAGTATCCCTGGAGATCCAAACGAGGGAGCTTCTCCACAAGAACCCTTCTTGTCCAAAGCTTGGATGATCTCGCCAAGCACCAACAATGATGGATCTCTACCATGCTCCATTTCTCAACAACATGCACAAGGGTCATGCTACCATAGCATTTTGACCCCTCCTTCTTCAAAGCATCAACAAAGAGGTATACATGGACAAGGCAAAAGGCAAGAGCCCTTCTCCTAGCCACTTCCGAAACATTGGCATCCAATCGGTTTGAAAAGATATTGATAAAAGCCAACATATCCACACCATGAGGAGCAAGGAGGAAATTGACTTGTCTTGTTTACAAGCCCAACAATGAACGGAATTTCTTCTTGTAACACAACCGAGTCGGAGGAAGCACCGGAACACAACCCGGCCACCCACCAATGGCACCGACTTCTTCGGCAAGAGGACGAATTTCACCTTTCGGGAAAACGAAAACATGATGTTTCGAATCCCAAAACCGAGACCATGCTTCAAGAAATGAGGGTTGCACCTTGACTTGACGAAGCACCAACAATTGACCAACTCCTATGCAAACGAGTTGATACTTTTCGGGAGGCGACAAATCCCGGCACCATTGTCGCAACGCATTCTCAAAGGCATCCATGAATTTTTTTGTGGAAGAAGAAGAAGTTTTTTTTAGAGATGTTTTTTTGTGTTTCGGATGATGATACAATGAAGCACAAACATCCCTATTTATACAAAACAATCAGCGCCTTTTTTCCGAAAAAAGGGGAGGCTGACTTCTATCGCCAAGCTGCTCGCGCCTGTTCTCAGGATTCCCACCTTGAATTGTCCCTTTCAAGTTGTGTTTCCTCCTGACACCTCAAACCTCCCGCCGGAATGCTCGCGCCTCTTCAGAACGGTCCAGGACGTTTTGTGTTTTCTCACACTCACATTTCCTTGTTTTCGCGTTTTACGAAATTCGACACGGTTTCCATGACGCAGCTTTAAACATACGGATTTTTCTTTCTTTTTTTAAGGGGAAGAGCTAGTCGCCCCGATCCGCGACAGATCGTTTCCATGTCAGCCGAAATTCCGAAAATTTTTCGCTCTTTTCCCAGCAAAAATAAATATCGAAAATTGATAACACGACATCAGTTTTCCTCAAAACTTCAAGCACTCACAAATCCGAGTCTTGATCTCACAAAAATCAAATCAAATACATTCGCAAAAATCTATTCTAAAATTCACCACCGATGGTTTGAGTTTGAATTTTTCGAGTTACAAATCAATTTCAACAATTTCGATACAATTTAATTCAAGACACGAGTTAATTGCTCAATTTTCAAATCAATTCCTTTTAAGAAGTCCAAACGTGACGACTTGTCGCGGAATTTTCAAAATATCATTTCAAATTTCAAATTCCAATTTTAACTTCGAGTCATCGTGGTTAATTTTTGTTTTCAATCAAATGCTTTTTACGTGTTCACGTTTATGCATACACTAACGATGCAGGAACTGGTGCGAAGCAAAAAGGGAACTGACGGCCGACATCGCTTCTCCGAAACACAACACAAAAAAGCCGAAAATCACAAAATAAACCACAATCCAAAAACACATATATACAAACCGCCTCACGCAAAATACATCGACACACGTTTGATACAAGAGACTGACCATACAAAAAGGAGCTAGTACAGACATCTATCATACAAACACTGGCCTAAAACAACCATCTATCATACAGACACTGGCCTAAAACAACGAACTGGGGGCTATCTGCCACCTACCGAACTAAGCACTCCCTATCCTCTCGATCAAAAAAGAAAAGGAGCAACACGGGAAACAAGGGAGTAACAACAGAAGCAGAGGTGGTTACCATGACGCTAACACCTCGCTTCTACTCCACGACAAAAATGAATACAGTGTCTGGCAGACAATGGATGATAAGGAGGCGAAGAACCATGCCACTGGACGCCACCCCGATGTTGAACCCCAATCATCGGAATTCAACAACGATTGAAGACGGCAACGTAGAACAGTGCACCCGTCTTAACCCCCAATCATCAGCCATCCTGCCTATGAGTCACAATGAAAAGGACAAGTCGGCCACGTCAGCCACCTCTCCTCCTCTACGGAAGCATCCTCTACCACCACCTCGGCTCCAGCAGCTTCCCCGGTCGCTTCTGCTCCTCTCGGATCATCCTCCTCCTCCAAGACCTCAACGACAGGCCTCTTAGGCCCCGAACGCTCCCCTGCAATCGAAGGCAATCAAAGAACATCAGCCGAAATTTCGGCATTACGACGGCATAAAATAGACAAATCCAAAAAACCTGCAAAGCAGAACAGGGCAATCCCGCCCAAACCCAACCAAAAAAAACAATCTACAAAAAAACGCACAAAAAACGACTCGCCCTTCTTTTCAAGTAAAAGACGAGTCAAAACAACAACAACAAAAACGGCACCTCAAGACCCACACAAGTACCGCCAACAACCCAGAGTACGCTCCCGATGCAATGGGATATTTTCTACAACTCAAAAAGGTAATTTCTATGCCAATTTGAGCGCAAACAGGACGAAATTTCAAAATGCGACCGCAACAAAGCAACGTGATTTTACCACGTCTCAAATCGACCTAAACTACCAATAGGGTCCATTTCAAAGCAAACTGACTCAATTCAAGCCCAAACGGACGCTTATTTTACCAGACATAAGACCATCATAAAAGGAAAAAATTCCAGTTTTGCCCACAATACCCAACAAAGGTCAAAAATGGCGAACACGGTCTTCCCCGACTATAATGAAACCTAGTGGGACACACAACTCAAGCAAATAAACTTGACCTTGTGAAATGAGACGGTTTCTTCGCCTCACTCACGTTTTTCGAGCATAGGGGACGGAAACGGGGACCAAAATGCAAACTAAAAGCACCCCTATACTCCTAAACAGGTTTCTAACCTAATGCAACCATCAATTTCACTCGAAATTGGCTCAAACAAAAAGCGCCCAAATCGATTTGGAGGGGGGTAATATTTCGCCCTAATTCAATCAATGAAAAAGACCAACAAATTCAAATGGATTCAAGAGGAATTACATACCTTGAGATGACATGTTGATAATGGCACGAACTCAAGCAAGCAAGAGACCAACAACGGCGATTTTCCGCGGGTTTTCAAGTTTGTGTGAGGAAGACGAAGTGAGAATGGGGAGCTTCCCATTCTCGCGTCTTTTACAGAAAAAAATGGAAGCCTCCTTCCCTCGCCAAGGTGCTCGTGCCTAAATGGGACTTCGCCTTTACTTTTCCAGCGGAATTTTGAGCTTGGGCCCAATTTCCCTACATAAACTATCAAACTTCAACAAAGGAGACCAAAACCGCCGTTCCATTTTCAAAAATAATAGTGAAAATTTAAAATTCACTATTTCTTCACATTTCAAACGACGGCAATTAAAACCGTCAATTTCAAAAATAATAGTGAAAATTCAAAATTCGCTATTTCTTCAAATTTCAAACGACGGCAATTAAAACCGTCAATTTCAAAAATAATAGTGAAAATTCAAAATTCACTATTTCTTCAAATTTCAAACGACGGCAGTTAAAACCGTCAATTTCAAAAATAATAGTGAAAATTCAAAATTCACTATTTCTTCAAATTTCAACGACGACAATTAAAACCGTCATTTCAAAAATAATAGTGAAAATCAGTACTCACTATTTTTCACGGCGGCATTCAAAAGCCCACACCTGTCAAAGACAAAATCAAGGGCAGGTCTCAAACCCGCCATTCTCACAAAATTTCAAATCGCGGAAAGACGAAATTGAAATCGTCCTCCCCAAACACACATCAAACAGCAGAGCACTCATCTGTCTCTTTTCTGTAAAATCAATGGTAACATTCAAAAATCGCTGCCGACCCTAGGGGCTAGGCTCACAAACCTATCTCTTTCCAGCACCACAAACAAACGCCGAGATTCCCTAACAGGATATCGGAGGCTTCCTCATGAAGCCGACCAATTCAAACAAACTACTTAAAACAAGCCTATCATGGCTATTTCCCCACGGTCGATCAACCGACCTTCGATATGGCTGGCGAGCCTCAGAACGCATATAGCTGGCGATGTTCACAACGCACCATGGCTGACGAGCCTCACAACGCACCATGGCTGGCGAGCCTTACAACTCACCATGGCTGGCGAGCCTCACAACGCATATGGCTGGCGAGCCTCACAACGCACCATGGCTGGCAAGCCTCACAACGCACCATGGTTGGAGAGCCTTACAACGCACCGTGGCTGGCGAGCCTAACAACGCATATGGCTGGCGCGCCTTACAACGCACCATGACTGGCGAGCCTTACAACGTACCATGGCTAGCAAGCCTTACAACGCACCATGGCTGGAGATCCTTACAACGCACCATGGCTGGCGAGCCTCATAACGCACAATGGTTGGCGAGCCTCACAACGCACCATGGCTGGCGAGCCTTACAACGCACCATGGCTTGCGAGCCTCACAACGCACAGTGGCTGGCGAGCCTAATAACGCACCGCGGCTGGCGAGCCCTCTTCATATACGCACCGCGGCTGGCGAGCCCACTTCATACCCGCAACACAGCTGGCGAGCCTTTGTCCGCAAACAAGATACAAATCGAGGACATATCCCGAAGATGCCTCGGGTACGACTCCTCAACACAGCTGGCGAGCCTTTGTCTGCAAATAAGATAAAAATCGAGGACATATCCCGAAGATGCTTCGGGTACGACTCCTCCGCACAGCTGGCGAGCCTTTGTCCGCAAACAAGACACAGCTAGACCTATCAAAGTTCGACCCGACCCGTTTTTTTAGGGTTACAAACCTGTTTTTTCGACCCGCGACCCGTTTGACCTGAACCCGAAATGACCCGTTATTTTAGGGTCGAGACCCGACCCGAACGGGTCGACCCGTTGGGTCAAAGGTAAATCAAGAATTTTATTAAAACATTAATATTTATATATTATATTTGAAAAAAATAGTAAAAAAATATTTTTTTTATTACTTAAAATTACAAAAACAACTAAAAAGTTAATTTTATATAACTTTTATAATATTTAATAATAAAATAATTATTAAAAAAACTTTATTTTAATAATTTTGTCAATATAATTAATGTAAACGTTGAATATGATTAAAATATTAATTTTAAATATGATTTACATTTTAAAAAAAAAATATTTTTTAATTAAAAAAATCGTTTAAAAAAGACGTTAGAAATTATTTCTTGACCCGTATTCTGACCCTAACCCGACCCGTGACCCGTATAACCCGACCCGTATCTGACCCGACCCGTATTCTGACCCGACCCAAGACCCGACCCGCCAGACCCGTTTGACAGGTCTAGACAAAACCCAAGGACATATCCCTAAGATGCCTCAGGTATGACTCCTTCTTATGGCTGGGGAGCCTTTATACGTAGTCTAACGGACTTTAAACGACCCGAACGACCAGTCGACAGACTCTAAACTGTTCCCGACGATAGGTCCTTGGATCGTACCCTCGAGTCGCCTTGGCGTCGCCCTTCCCGACGTCAGGTCCTCGGGCCCAAATCCTTTCGAGCCGCCTCGACGTCGCTTGGGTCTCCAGGTTGTAATCTTCGATTGGCCTGGGCGCTCTACTTTGACTTTCGCCCTGTCCAAGCCTCAGTCAAAGTGGGGGCTCTATAGATACCCAGTATCTGCTGAGACTCCAACAAATACCCGATGATTATCGGACTACAACATGATTAGGAATCGCAGCGTTTGATCGACAGTTTGTGTACAACTTTACGTCGGAAAACTTAAAACGATTTCGAAAATAAAACTTTTCAAAAATTTTCAAAAGTACCTGGAGTGTTTAATACATGACGACAGAATCGCAATGACACTAACTAGAGTCAAAACCGACACCGGACCAAAAACTGACTCAAAATTCAAATCCTGACTCTAACAACGAGTCAAACCGAGTCAAACACAAAAAACAAACCATTCAAATGCTTCTATGTTAAGATTTCCTGGAATCTTACATAGTCAAGTAACAAACATGTTCATCCAAATCCTAGGATAGAACAAATCATGATTTCACTTGTGTGAAATCGGCAAGACACCTCGAAGACGTACGACGTGGCTCGCGCCTCTTTGAGCAGCCCAGGTGGCCACATCGCTCAAAACTCACACAACCACTCATTTTCCTATAAATACCCCTCAAATGCAACCATTTGAGTGTTACGTGAGCGTCCGCCCCCTCTTTTCTCCCTTAAAATTCTCGACTCGATTTCCTAAGTCACAATCCGACACGTGTTTACGACCTACCGATCGTAAACACAAGCCTTACACATTGTTTGGTACCATCATCGTGCATTAACAAACTAGAGTCAAAACCACTTGACCGACCATCTCGACCACTACACCATCACTAAACTTAACAAACGCTCTTTTTACTTACCAAAATGGTTTTAAACCGAATTTTTTCGACCAAACGAGTTGATACACTTACGTCGGTTTCTCGCCATAAGCCTAGCATGTAAGTATGAGGGTGTAAAAATATTCTTTTATCATGTTTTCATTTGTTTTATGACTATAACATGCTAAATAATGCATAACATGGTCCAAAACATGGGAAGAATGAGCCAAAACCGGACTTTTTGGTTGAGGCAGAGGCTACTTACGTAGCACACAGGCTCGCGCCTAAAGCAGCCTGCCCAACCTCAAGTCCAATCCGTGTTTGGTCTCTTCTTTTCTTCTATTTTTCATTTTCATATTTGTAATCGGTTTTTTACCATTTCAAATATTTTCAAACCATTTTTACAAGTTTTTAACCATAAAACATTTTTCACCCGTGGTTCCTCATACCATGACGGTTTAATCCGTGTTTCGGTGATAATATTTGGTTAATTACATTTAAATGGTATTTTAAAACCTTTTATTTCATTTCTTTACATTTTGGAAGGTATTTTAAAGCCTTTCGTCATTTCTTTACATTTCTCAAAATAAATGTAATAGTCACCAACACAAAGTCATCCTTGGTTCCATATACCATGTCGGATTTTAACCCGAGTGGGATGATGAATATTGACTAATTATATTCAAATGAACTTAAAACAATTAGTTCATAATTATTTTTCAAAACTATTCATGTCAAGCTTGCAAAGTCTAACCCGACATCGAATATCGCCAAAACAATGACGATTATTCAAGTCTCGTTCTTCAAATCAACACAAAGACGGCCTAAACGGCCCTTTCAAACCAAAACGGGTCCAAATACCCATTTTTCAACACGTTTTATAAACGTTTTTCAATGGTCAGAACACGTCTTCTATCGTTGACTGACCCGCGCCTAAACAGGCCACTCCTTTTTCTATTTTTCAAACCAGGGGAGACCCTCTTGCTTTTCCAATAGGCTCGCGCCTCTTCTGGCTGCCTGATGCAGGGTCTGGTCCCTTTCCAGCACTAGTCTAGGATGATCCCGACTTCGGTTAACCCGAATACAGGACGGATCAGATGACTAATTTGCTCATTCAAACACCGTATTTGCAAAACGCCTTACTAAGACAAATGGATCACGTTATGCACCATAAACCTAATTGGGTAAATGGATGTTTAATTTCCGTCTTTTGTGCAAATCAACATTAAATCCAACTCGACATCTTATACTTGATACTTGGATTAAATCAACCGACAGAGAAAGCTCTCACATGTTAGGTTTAAACCAATGGATGCGCATTCATGCATTTAAACCGTTTTATCAGCTTTTGCATTCAACCAACCAAGATCGATCAGTAGAGGCCGCTACCACGGGCGGGATTGGGTGTCTGATTAAAGGGCTTCCCAATACGTACCTTTATCTCTTACTCAAAAAGTTTGGATGCTGGACGACCTTATCCAGGGCGTACGAGAGTTATTCTAGAGATAGGATGCTAAAGAGGGACGATTCCTTATCCTTAGTACCTATGTCAAACCCTGCTTTGTGCTTTATTTGACCGAGGTATATAGTGGATTTGAATGGGTTCCAAGCATCCCACAAATGCTTGGTAGTGACTCCGAACATCTCTAATCATTTCGAGACCCTTGCCGAGACGAAACCGACCGATCAAAAATGATCTGGTCGAAAGCATTTTTACGCCGCTGAGCGTGGCTTTCAAAAGACCGCTGCACGTCCGCAGATCGAGCCGGGCGTGCAGGTGGGCCCGTGTCCACAAGCTGAACACTGTTACAGTGAAGAACTAATATCCTTTACCAAGGATAGATGATCTGTTTGACCAGTTGAGTGGAGCGTGTGTCTTTTTGAAGATTGATTTAAGATCAGGTTACCATCAGGTAAGGATTCGGGTTGAGGACATAACAAAGTCAACTTTTCAATTGAGGTATGGTCACTATGAGTATGTGGTGATGCCGTTTGGGTTATCTAATACACCAGCAGGGTTTATATATTTGATGAATCGGGTCTTCAGTCAGTTTTTGGATAGGTTTGTGGTGGTGTTCATAGATGATATCTTAGTCTATTCCAAGGCTAAGGAGGAACATGAGGAGAACTTGAGGTTGGTGTTACAAACTTTGCGTGACAATCAGCTGTATGCAAAGTTGTCTAAGTGTGAGTTCTGACTCGAGGAAGTTGCCTTTCTGGGGCATGTGATTTCTAAAGATGGTGTATCTATGGATCCAACAAAGATAGAGGCAGTGTCTTAAGTGGGAAACACCGAATAATGTGGCAGAGATTGGGAGTTTCGTGGGTTTGACAGGGTACTATCGTCGGTTCGTGAAAGACTTTTCAAAGACGTCAGACCTATGACAGCGTTGACGAGGAAAGAGAACAAGTTTCGTTGGGATTAAAATTTTGAGACGGCGTTCCAAACATTAAAGGAGCATTTGACCAAAGCTCCAGTCTTAGCTTTACCTGAAGGGTGTGAGAACTTTGAGGTATATACAGATGCTTCAAAGAACGGGTTAGGTTGTGTGTTGATGTAGAATGGGAAAGTAATTGCCTATGATTCTAGGCAATTGAAGCCTTATCAGGAGAACTATCCGACACACGATCTAGCGTTGGGTGCAGTTGTGTTTGCTCTCAAGATTTGGAGGCACTATCTTTATGGGGCGACCTTTAAGGTGGTTTTATATCACATGAGTCTCAAGTATATCTTTACTCAAAAGGAGCTGAACATGAGACACAGAAGGTCGATGGAGCTTATATGGGACTACGACATGGATATCATATACCATGAAGGGAAAGCAAACGTGATTTCTGATGCGTTGAGCAGGAAAAGTGTGCATTCTCTATGCACAGATATGTCTTTGATGAGGTTGAGAGATGAGGTGGGGAAGATGGGGATACATGTGATACAAAAAGGGGATGCTAGAGGAGACTTGACAGTGGAGCCAGATCTTTATGATGATATTCGCAGGAAGCAGGCTCTTGATCCTAAGATTCAGGAGTGAGGAGCTGGAGTAGAGAAGGGGACAATGTCTTGGTTCTCTATTCATACAGATGGGAGTGTTCGGTTTGATGGGAGACGGTGTGTTCCTAGAGATGAGGAGTTGAAAAAGTTGATCATGACCGAGGCTCATTGCACACCGTATTCAGTACATCCAGGTGGTGACAAGCTGTAGAGAGATTTGAAGACGAGTTTCTGGTGTCCTGGGATGAAGAGGGAAACAGCTGAGTTCGTGGCTCGATGTTTGATATGTCAGAGGGTTAAGGGAGAGCAGCGATGACCACAAGGTAAGATTCAGTCTCTTGAGGTACCTGAGTGGAAATAAGAATCTATCTCCATGGATTTTATAGTGGGTCTACCGAGGAGCCAGAAGGGTAATAACATGATATGGGTAATAGTTGATCTTCTGACTAAGTCAGTATAGATACCCAGTATCTGTTGAGTCTCCAACAAACACCTGATGATTATCGGACTACAACATGCTTAGGAATCGCAGCGTTTGATCGGCAGTTTTGTACAACTATACGTGGGAAAACTTAAAACGATTTCGAAAATAAAACATTTCAAAACTTTTTAAAAGTACCTGGAGTATTTAATGCATGACGACGGGGTCACAATGACACTAATTAGAGTCAAAACCGACACCGGACAAAAAACCGGCTCAAAATTCAAATCTCGACTCCAACAACGAGTTAAACCGAGTCAAACACAAAAAACAAACTTTTCAAATACTTCCATGTTAAGGTTTCCCGGAATCCTTAATGGTCAAGTACAAATCGAGTTCATCCAAATCCCAGGATAGAACAAATCATGATTACACTTGCGTGAAAGCGACAAGACAACCGAAGATGCGCAAAATGGCTCGCGCCTTTTTGAGCAGCCCATGCGACCACGTCGCTCAAAACGCACACAACCACCCATTTTCCTATAAATGCCCCTCAAATGCCACCATTTGAGAGTTACGCGAGTGTCCGCCCCCTCACCTCTCTCTTAAACTTCTAGACTCGACTTCTCAAGTCACAAACCGACAAGTGTTTGCGACCTACCGATCGTAAACACAAGCCTTACACATTGTTTGGTACCGTCATCGTGCATTAAACCACTTGACTGACCATCTCGACCGCTACACCATCACTAAACTTTAAACACTCTTTTACTTTACTAAAACGGCTTTTAAACCGAGTTTTCTGACCAAACAAGTTGATACACTTTCGTCGGTTTCTCGTCTCAAGCCTAGCATGTAAGTATGAGGGTGTAAAAATCTTCTTCTATCTTGTTTTTCATTTTTTTCATGACTATAACATGCTAAAACATGCATAACATGGTCCAAATATAGGATAAATGAGCCAAAACCAGATTTTTGGCCGAGACAGAGGCTGCTTGTATAGAAACCAGGCTCGCGCCTAAAGCCCCTCTTAGGCCTAAATCCAACCGTGTTTGGTCTCTTTTTCCCTTTGTTTTTATTTCATATTTGTAATCGGTTTTTACCCTTTCAAATATTTCAAATCATTTTTATGATAAATTTTTAACCATAAAACATTTGTCACCCTTTGTTCCTAATACCATGACGGTTTAATCCGTGTTTCGGTGACAATATTTGGTTAATTACATTATAAAAGGTATTTTAAAGCCTTTTATTTCTTTTCTTTACATTTTGAAAGGTATTTTAAAACCTTTCTTCATTTCTTTACATTTTCAAAACAAATGTATTAGTCACCAACACAAAATCATCCTTGGTTCTACATACCATGTCGGATTTTAACCCGAGTACAATGATGAACGTTGACTAATTACAAACAAATGAACTTAAAACAATTAGTTCATAATCACTTTCAAAACTATTCATGTCAAGCTAGTAAAACCGAACCCGACATCGAATATTGTCAAAACAATGACGATTATTCAAGTCTCGTTCTTCAAATTAGCACAAAAGCGGCCCAAATGACCTTTTCAAATCAAGACAGGTTTAAACACCCACTTTTCAATACGTTTTACGAGCTTTTTCAATGTTCAGAAGACGTCTTCCATCGTCTGTTGACCCGCGCCTAAACAGGCCGCTCATTTTTCCATTTTCAAACCAGAGCAGACCCACTTGCATCGCCAACAGGCTCGCGCCTATACTGGCTACCTGATGCAAGGTTTGTTCCCCTTCCAGCATTTGTCCAGGACGATCCCGACTTCGGTTAACCCGAATATAGGACCGATCAGATGAAAAATCTGTCTATTTTACATTATATTTGCAAAACGCCTTACTAAGACAAATGGATCACGTTATGCACCATAAACCTAACTCGGTAAATGGATGTTTAATTTCCGTCTTGCATTCAAATCAACATTAAATCCAACTCGACATCAAATACTTGATACTTGGATTAAAACAACCGACATAGAAAGCTCACATGTTAGGTTTAAACTAGTGGATGCGCATTGATGCATTTACCCGTTTTATCAACTTTTGAAATTTAACCAACCAAGATCGATCAGTAGAGGCCGTTACCGCGGGCGGGATTGGGTGTTTAATTAAAGGGCTTTCCAATACATACCTTCACCTCTTACTCAAAAACTTTCGATAGTGGACGGCCTTATCCAGGGCGTACGAGAGTCATTCTAGAGATAGGATGCTAAAGAGGGACGATTCCTTATCTTTAGTACCTATGTCAAACACCACTTTTTGCCTTGGTTGACCTAGGTATAAAGTGGATTCGAACGGGTTCCAAGCATCCCACAAATGCATGGTGGCAACTATGAAGATCTCTTGCATCATTTCGAGGCCTTTGCCGAGACGAAACCGACCGATCTAAAACGATCCGGTCGAAAGCATCTTTACGCCGCCGAGTGTGCCTTTCAAAAAGACCGCTGCCGTGTCCACAGATCGGCTGGGCATCCGCAGGTGGGCCATCTCCACAGATTGGCGGCTTCGCAGGGGATAAACTAGGACACTTGTGTCTTTGTGATCCCTAGATGGTGAGACTAGAACGAGGTCTTGGTTGAAATGCATTAATTGATATTGCGGTCATAGTCGGGTTCCATGTCCGGGCCCA
Source organism: Silene latifolia (assembly GCF_048544455.1). Classification (NCBI taxonomy): domain Eukaryota; kingdom Viridiplantae; phylum Streptophyta; class Magnoliopsida; order Caryophyllales; family Caryophyllaceae; genus Silene; species Silene latifolia. Next base: position 59,286,397 of record NC_133536.1, read on the forward strand.
CAACCTAACCCTTTTTGACCAATTGGCCCGTCTCGTCGGCGTGAGTTTTCTCATCCCCGCGTTTCGAATCCCGATTGAGTCAAGCATACCATTGACGTTACACATTTATGTTTTGTCAAAGAGCTTTCATTTCCTTCGAGCATGAGGCTAGGGCACCGTCCTTACACATTTTGTTTGGATTGGTATCCCTCTCGAAATCGGGGTTTGATCGCTTGGTGTGTAACCCACCCTTTTCAGCCAAAAACCATGTCAGCATTATGCATAATATAATGAAACTTCGAGTGCTTATGTGTTATGTGATCATAAGTACTTCCGTGTCATTTCAACTTTCAAAAACACCCTTTTACGCCATTATAATGGCCATTTCAAAACTCGGTCTCTCGCCGACCTTTGCATTCAAACAACTCGCCTTTCTAGGCCGTCGTAATCACGATTTTCAAACTCGGTTTTCAAAAACCATTTCAACACGCCTTTCTAGCCCGTCGTTGTGACGATTTTCAAACTCGGTTTTCTAGGCCGTCGTAATGACGATTTTCAAACTCGGTTTTTTACAACCATTTCAGCACGCCTTTCTAGGCTGTCGTAATGACGATTTTCAAAACCCGGTTTTCAACAACTATTTCAAAAAACACCTTTTTACGACGTTATAATCGCCGCGTCAAGACACGGATTTTAATCCGTATCGCGCCGACAATGGCTTTTTCAAAACGCGAGAAAGGCAAACACACCCCTTTTTTTCCGAGACATTTTCAAAATCCCGAGGATCATACACCGTCCCCGAGACATTATCAAACATTTCAAAACTCGATTTTTAAAACGTACAATTTTGAATTTAAAAAAAAAACCCTCTGGAAACAGTACATTGTTTTCCGAGCCGACTCAAACTCAAACCGTCTTTCGAAAACAAACTCAAGACACTCTTCAATTGACCGACTTTCGGAGATCCCTATTCTTCGGAAGCCGTCCATAAAGCGACAAACGAATCTTTTTGAAAATCTCTATTTTCGAAAACTTCAGTCCACCATTCCAATTCCGCCTCGTGTCTATCGAGTCGAAGCAAGCTTACTTATAGGTCTTTACTTATGAGTCGTCTCACCACGAGACTCGTCCAACGGTGTCACGCCACTGCATTCGATGCAAGTCAAAGTCCGGTCAACACCGTCACGTTATAAACCGAGTCAGCACCGAGGTACCACACACAGTCGTCCTCGTCTTATTGAGTCTGATCTCGGTTCCATCCTTTGTGTTGTCTGCGTTCAGTCTTTGAACCGTGTCAGATTGAGATGTAATGTGAGCCGTTTTTCTGCCTCAAAACCATGGCCCCGCCTTCAGCTTCGTCCAACAACAACAATGACAACAGAGATGTTATAACTGCCCAGCTAGCCAGCCTGCTCACTGATCTCAAGGTCACCCTTGACCGTGTCGAGACCCGCATCGACACCCTGGAAAACAAGGAAACTAGAGAACACAACACTCCACCTTTGACTGAAATTAAGAAAAGGCTCAAACTCCTGGAAGAACAACTCCTAGCCCGGGGTAACAACATCCACCTCAAAAACAATCGAAGGTTCGAACCCGTTGGGGATCAACTACCCGACAACTTCACCTTAACTGATGTACCCAAATTCAATGGAGTGGAGGACCCACTCAATCACATTCGAGCCTTCAAAGACTACATGGCCATAAAGGGGGTCAAACAGTAACTCTTCACCCGAATCTTTCCATCATCCCTCAAGCCTATCCCTCGCCAGTGGTACTACTCCCTTGACCCGAAGAACCTCACTACCTGGGACGAGGTCGCAGTTGAGTTTGCTAAACAATATGCCGACAATGTCGAAATCCAGGCCAACACCCGTACTCTTGAGGTCCTCACTCAAAATGAGAAGGAGGGATTCACGGAATTCCTAACCCGTTGGAGGAGAGTAAGCACTCAATTGGTCAGCAAGCCAAGCGAGTCAACTTTGGTAGAGAAATTTGTCAACAATCTCCGCCCGGTGTATGCCAACTTACTAAGATACCAAAACATCAAGACTTTCTTAGATTTACAAATCCTTGGAACCCGCATCGAAGACGACCTCCGAAAGGGTGTCCTAGCCAAAACCACCGGTAGAGGCTACCGGGGATCTACATCCACCGGTTCTCGCCCCTATGGTCAAACAAACAAAATTGATGAGGTCAACCTCCTCGAGCCAACTGTGAAAAGAACTAAGCGCCCTCAGAGAGTGTTCACCAACCTAGGGTCGACTTATGCAAGCGCCTTGAAAAGGCTTATGGACCAAGGAAAACTACAACCAATCGGACCCACTCCGGATCCATCTGAGGCTAAGAAGACCCGTTTCTGGAATCCCAATGCCTACTGCCAATACCACCAAGGGAAAGGTCATGACACAGAAACCTGCTTTAAGCTCAAACACGTCATTCAGGACATGATCGAGAAAGGGGAATTACCTTTGCCTCCACCGACAAAACCAAACAACAAGACAAACCCTTTGGGAATCCATACTATCTCCGATGATGAGCCAACCTTAGACTGCTCACACCTCATCTTACCGATTGATGATGAGGTGAATGCCTTGGAGAAGGATGCCTCTGACGGGGTATTCGTGTTCAGCGCCGCAACCATGCTTGCCATGTTCCAACAAGTTGAGGAGGCTATAGCCAGTCTCTTAGAAAGGATTACTAGACTTGATGACGCTTACCACCGATTGATTTTCAACCCACCAACACCAACACCGCGCCCGAGGGAGGGTCATCAAAACACCCGAAACTACCCTCACCAGGAAGGGTTGCTCCCGCGATCATTCTGGCATGCACCCCCACAACAATCAACCTCACAACAATCAACCTCACAACAATCAACCTCACAATAATCAACCTCACAAAAATTATCCTCACAAAAACTTCCCTCATAAAAACTACCCACCAAGGAATACCCCTCCGAGGTACCCTCGAGATCCAGGAAAGCGAAAACAGGCAAAAGAGATCGGTTACCTTACCCGGTCTGGACGCCCCTATCAAAACCCGAACAGTTCAACGGTCGTCCCAACAACAAATGACCAAGTCGTCCCGGACACGGACGCTCAACCGAGGGTTCCCGAAAATTCAATCCTCGAACAGTTGCAGAAAGGAAAGGCCGAAATTTCAATTTGGCAATTGATTGCCACATCCTTTTAACATCGGCAAGCTCTACTGCAAGCCTTGGGAAAGTTGACAGTTCCCTCTACCTCGTCCCCTGAAGAAGTGGTGGCACATATGACAAGGGATGTCCCCGACTTGAACAACCCGATCATCTTCTCTGATGAAGATATCCCTCCATTCAGAGCCAACCATAACCTAGCCCTATACATCACCGTACAATGCCTCAAAAAGAATGTGCCTATGGTTCTAGTGGATGATGGATCTGTGGTTAATGTCATTCCCCTCACGACGGCTCATAAACTGGGTATCAAAGAAACTGATTTGGTCCCAACCAATCAAAGGGTACGCGCCTATGACGACACTCGTCGTAAGGTTGCGGGGCTTATCACCCTAACCATTACAACTGGACCCTTGGAAAGACAAACCAGTTTTCAGGTAGTCGACATTGATGCCTCCTTCAACATGCTTCTGGGACGCCCCTGGATTCACACCGTCAAGGCAGTTACCTTAACCCTTCATCAGAAAATCAGGGTCCCCTTCAACGGGAAGACAATCACAATTCCCGCTTCCCCAATCAAAGCCGTCATGAAAAAGGGAATAGCCTCCTAAGCCATTGAGGAGGACAACAGCGAAATATGGGGATTCCAGGCTGTGAATGCTCTAACAGATGAATCAGCACCTTTTGATTGTGACTCGTTTTCCAACCTCACGGTCAACCGCATTCTAATGCGCTAAGGTTATTTCTCGGGTCTACCCCTCAATCCGCTAAAGAACACCTTCCCTCCTTTGAAACAGGCTAAGGTCCCCAACATCCCCTTTCGGGCTAGGCTATGAGCCTACCGATGAAGACATCCAAGAGATGAACCTCCTAATACGGAAACGCAAGAAGCACGGAGTAATTCTCCGTCCCTATTGTTGAGCCAGGTATTTTACACTATCGTCAGGCTAGAATTCAGCCTCAGCAGTACCGTTTAGGCAAGTTCAACGTAGCAGTCCAGGCAAGGAGACAGGCTAGAAGACTATATCAGGCGGACATGGCATCATACTAAAAATACTGATCAGGGTACAACTCAGGTCAGGCCTTATTATAAGTCAGCACAGTACAGCAGACATTGTCAGGGTACATCAGTACAGCAGGCATTGTCAGGGTACATCAGTACATCAGGCATTGTTAGGGTACAACAGGTATTGTCAGGATTGCGTACAAAGCAGTTTGCCTGATAGGCATTGGTACAGGCCATGAGAGGTATGCAGGGATAAGGTGGACGATCAACATACAATATGGAGAAGATATTTACAAATATTGGATGCCAAGCAATTAGTCACATGTGAATAAGACTAAGTCTTCAAGTTGTTCCTACTTTGGTGGAAGACTAAGTCCATATCCTTTACTACATGAAGTAAACATCTTAAACCCTAGCTAACTAATATGGTGGCAGCACTTAGAAGCAAGGGGCAGTCAACTATAATCAAGGGACGGTTCCTATAAAAGAGGAGCTACTTCCTATTCACAAGGAGAAGACCGTTGACAAGATATGAGCCTATAAATAAGAAGGGAAGGACCTCATTTGACACATCTCATCCCACTCTCATCTACTCTATCTTATGCAAGTACTACAATTATTTAGCAATTATGACATTGTTCTTATATTACGCAAAATACATAGTGAAATCCTCTCCTGGCTTGGTGCCCGTGGTTTTTTCCCATTCAAGGGTTTTTCCACGTATAAATCATTGTGTCATGTCTCTTTTTATTATCCTTTACTTTTAATTTATCTCTTTTTACTTTATAATCAACCCTGCAAAGGTACAACCACAATACCATCATAATATGATGATACTAGTTAACCTCACCATAATCTACCCTAGCCGAAATACCCTGGAATGCCTGGCCGGATTCCTGGCTGTGTAAAATACGGCTAAAAAAATTGGCGCCCACCGTGGGGCAACTAGTTTATCAGTCCTACAAATTATTGAAAATATCTATTCTTCTCCACAACAAGTTTTGTGACCCTTAAGAAAGATCGATACAAAAATTTCCATAACTATACACTTGGAACGGACAAAGGTTGATTCCAAGAGAAATATTGTCAAGACAAGCTAGAAGCCCTTCCAATAATCATAAGTATAGCATTGCATAAGAGAATGTGGAGTTCAAGTGCAAATTTCTCACTAAAGAAATTCAAAGATAAGTCTTTCTCATATCCAATACAAGTTTCGCAAACTCTAAGCAATATATCTTAAAATTTTGGTACTTCGATCTTACTTCAACATTTAAATTATATATTTTGTTAATTCTAATAATTTTATGTTCTTAGGAGATGCAACTTTGAACTTCAAAAATCCAAGCCTGGCTGGAAAACTTGGTCCTGATTGGAACATGCTTGAAAGTCAGCCCTGAACAGTATCGGTGCAGGACAGTCCAGTCTTATCAGAATTTCACACCGGAGAGAAATTTTTACCAGGAATTATTATGCAAGGCTATTAATCTATAATGATAGGCCTGTCCTTCATTCCCTCTCTTGGCTGATGCCTGGTCGTCATCTGCTAGCCTGGCTAGAATGCCCCAACCAATATTTCCAAACTGCACAAAGCCTGATCAGGATAAGATTTTCATCCTGGCCTAGCAGGGGTGTTCAAATATTCCTGCACAGATAAGTCCTTATCCTTTTAATAACATTTAAATATATATGTTATCGCAGTTCAAATTCGAAAACAACTATGGATCAAATATTTTTTTTTAAAAATAATCATCTTACATATAATATTCTTAGTCACTCCTGATACACTAGTGTTAGTCAAGCCTGACCTGATTGTTTTTGGAGAGAAAATTAGCCTGACCTGATTGTTTTTGAAATCAGCCTGACCTGACTGTTTTTGGAGGGAAAAATTAGCCTGCCCTGATTGTTTCCGGATAGGAAATCAGCCTGGCCTGGCTGTTTTTGGAGAGAAAATCACCCTGACCTGACTGTTTTGGAAAGATAAATTGGTCTGGCCTGACCGGTCAGTCCCGATATGCTTAGATCTATCATCACACTACCTTAATGAGTTCTCACATGATTACTCATTAACTTTTCCTTAGTATGATTCAAAATTGCGTAGCATAAAATTAAAAACTTTGCACCAATAGAATTGTTAGTATTAATGGTTGGCAATGCATGGACAATTAAAGACACAATCTATCCTGACCATCTAGTCAACATGGTTGTAATTGAATAATTTATGTGAATCATATAGAAACTACTTGTGACTATTTTGGGAAGATATAATATAATTTCAGTCCTGTCAAATACAACTTTGTGTGCCTTGTGGTAAGTTTATATGCTACAAGGAAACCAAAAGAGGCATAGTAGCCTGTCCTGAACAGATTAAAGCAAACTGGAGCTCCAATCAGCAAAGTCAGCCAGGGGCATCCAAAAGCAGGTGCCTAGCAGGAAAAGTTACAGCCCTAGACATATTCTTATCCAGGCCCTTAGTAACCTGCAAAGCTTTTTCACCTGGCAGGAAAAGTTGTAGTCCTGGACAAATTCTTATCCAGGCCCTTTGAAACATGCAATGTTTTTCTATAACCTGCCTGGAAGGAAAAACAATTATTCGTGTGGACTCCTGATCTTGAGATAACACTCCAAACTATTTTTCTACTCCTATGTTACTGGCCTAGCCAGGCAAAAGGAAACCACTATCAGTTTACTCATTCCCGTGACTGAGACAACCGTCAATACAGTCCTGGCCAGGAAAGATAATGATCAGCAACACCAAGCCTATTCGGTAAGTAAAAGTCTACTATATGCGGACATGAGGTATGACTTTCTTAACAAATATGTTTTAGATATAATTATTTCATGTAATAAATTTCGTCCCTACTATGAATGTCGCCCTATTATAGTCAGAACTAACCTCCCCATTAAACCCGTCGTGAGGAAGCCTGCGCTGTCAGGCAATAAGACGCCAAGTAGTTTGTCCAGCTAAGCACATATGGTATCACCTTTGAACCCATGACAATAATCAAATCCCATGCCCTAGCAGATTTTGTGGCTGATTTCAGTCCTAACCTAGAATCAAACTTTAAACCAATTAGACACCTAGACCTCCGGTCAGGGATGAACCATGTTTATATATGGGGCAACCAACATGCAGGGGACATGATTAGGTTTAGTACAAAAATTGCCACAAGGAGACATAATAGCACATGTTGTAAGCTGTTTATTCGAAGTTGTCAAGAATGAAGCTCGATACAAATCTCTCATAGCAGGGCTCAGGGCTGAACCATACTTGAGATGTACCACACAAAGCTAAGCAAGATCTCCAGGGCATACATGATGGATGTTGTGTCAACCACAAAGAGGAAGAAGCCTGGCCTTCAAAATGCTCAGGGTTGACTATTATTGGCCGACGCTGAGGGCCAATTGCCTGAACTATAACACAAAATACGAAGCTTGACACAAACATGCTCCAATAATCTAACACGATTTCGTGTCTCCTTTTTCTTTATCAGCAGGATGTCAGGCTATCCAAAAGAAAAATGCTAGGCAGAATCAAACAACAAAGTGTTTATAAACTATTTGAAAAAGAAGCTTATCAGGAAGCAGGGTAGTTGGGCTAAAGAGATACCACTAGCCAATGGGCAGATATGATAACTCCGAAAATTCTACTCTGGCGGCCAGGTTCCTTGTTCCCTGGTTTATGGTTTCGAAGTACTAATCCTTGCAGAGGTCTACATACCAACACCAAGATACGGCCTGAACACCATTAAAACAAATGACAAGCCTGGCCTTGAAGGAAGAACTAAGAAATGCAGCTAGAATCAAAATAAAATCCTGGGACCATGCAGCAGCCAAAAGTTACAACAAGAATGTCAGGAATAAAGTTTTCAAAGACAGAGCATCGTATCTTGCAAAAAAATTTCCCAAATACTAAAGATATATCATCAGGCAAAACTAGCTCTTACATTAGAAGGCTCCTATCCAATTGATTCAATTATTGGACAAGGCACTTACAGGCCACAAACACTACAAGGGTACATGATTCCAATATCTTGGAATGTCACCCATCCAAAAATGTTGCACGCCTAAAGTATAATCATACTCGTGGTAAATTTTATCCTGCATGTTCAAGGTAAAAAACTAAACTTACTCATCTAAATGTGTCATATGCAATTCGTGAATGATCAATATTCCTTTCCTGAACATGATACGTGACAATGTGCATTCTTTTTTTGCCTACCTGTATGTAAGTTTACATGTCTACTATTCTAATAAAAACTGCTTTACTTGAATCCTGAAAAATTGTTTCTACTCAATATATATTCATTTATCAATTTTCTATAATATGCATAAACAAATGTTCAGGATTGAGGGCCACTCCGTTAGCCTGTATAGAACTCAATCGTGCTTGAATGTAATTGGTTACCAACACCAAAATGACATAATAAAGCCCTCCAGTCAGGCTGAGGATAATAAGCCCTCCAGCTAGGTAAAAATCCTTTTATACGGGGACGAAGGTGAAAGATCCTGACAACTCGTACAAAGCCCTCCAGACAGGCATAATCAAAGCCCTCCAGTCAGGCTAAGGATAATAAGCCCTCCAGCCAGGCAAAAACCCTTTTATACGGGACGAAGGTGAAAGATCCTGACAACTCGTACAAAGCCCTCCAGCAAGGCATAATCAAAGCCCTCCAGTCAGACTGAGGATCATAAGCCCTCCAGACAGGCAAATATCCTTTCAAAAGTACAACTATCGAAAAACAAATAAAAACAGCTGTAACCTTTGCAGCCATTTTTCAAATTTTTGCAGGTTATGAAATATACATAATACAAATCGTACATGATATAAAAAACAAATTCGTCCCCAACAACACTCATAAACCAACAGAATACGATAAATGTCCCCTGGACATGATTCATATTTACTAACCCTTACCCCCTTGGGGCAAAGGCACACAAGGTTAATTGTTCTACCAAATGACAATTTGCTTGGTTGGGCAAAACACCTGAAGAAACTGTTTAACATTTCTGCCAATGACATCCCTCCTGCCAGGGTCAAACATTATCACCAATCAGAAATTGACTGAGCACTAGAATTCTTCTTTTCTCATGAAGGACGTCAGCCTCCATCAGCTTAGGATCCCAGGCATTCACTTTGCTTTACAAGCTTTCTACCAAGAATGCCATACGACATGTACCGCTGGCATAATAAAGTATCAAGGAAATACAAGATTAATTGAGGAAAACCAACTACGACAAATGCTGCAGGAAAGTTCCAAAACTAATGTCTTCACTCAAAAGGTGTCTTGAAAAGTTGTAGCATTATCAGCACTGGGGCATCCTACATAACATATTACTCAAAGGTTGTCTTATACTTATCGTCATGTCCTGAAGGAGAGAACGTCGTCTCAACTTCTTTGTCAAGCTTCTAAAATCAGGGTATATATTGTTAAGCTACATCTTTCCTGACTTGACAAAAGCTCCAGGAGTAATTTCAACACACTTACAACAAGCAATATATCACCGATTGCTTGATTATTTCCACCAGGTTTACTCTTTCCTAAACTTAATTTCACACTCTTATTTTTCTCTTATAATATCCACCTATCAGGAGTCATCATTCACGTGCAGGCAGAGCGCATGAATAATCTAAATTTTGTATACGACTATCTAAATGCTAGTACAAAAAATATTGCAGGGATATTGATTCATACACACTTGGTCAAGTTGCAAACATTGTCGATCTGCACTTTACTCTAATTTTTTATATCATATAGTGGGGCAAACACAAGCCCTGCCAACTATATGCAGGTTAGAAAGAATCCTTAGACGCGTAAGAAAGCGGTTATTTTTTCATATCTGGCCTGACCCAGCGCAGTGAAGAAACATTAAGTCAGGAATATGTACAACTGTATGATCAAGCTTTGTCTATGATTGGAATAAAGTTATCTCCTCATTATTGGCTTGAACCACAAATAAATAAGGAGATAAAGGGCAATTGTTGAGCCTAATATTTAACACTATCGTCAGGCTAGAATTCAGCCGCAGCAGTACCGTTCATGCAAGTTCAACGTAGCAGTCCAGGCAAGGAGACAGGCTAGAAGACGATATCAGGCGGACATGACATCATACTGAAAATACTGATCAGGGTACAACTCAGGTCAGGCCTTATTATAAGTCAGCACAGTACAGCAGACATTGTCAGGGTACATCAGTACAGAAGGTGTTGTCAGGGTACAGCAATACATAAGGCATTGTCAGGGTACATCAGGCATTGTCAAGATTGCGTACAAAGCACTTTGCCTGACAGGCATTGGTAGAGGCCAGGAGAGGTATGCAGGGATAAGGTGGACGACCAACATACAATATGGAGAAGATATTTACAAATATTGGATGCCAAGCAATTAGTCACATGTGAATAAGACTAAGTCTTCAAGTTGTTCCTACTTTGGTGGAAGACTAAGTCCACATCCTTTACTACATGAAGTAAACATCTTAAACCCTAGCTAACTAATATGGTGGCAGCACTTATAAGCAAGGGGCAATAAACTACAGTCAAGGGACGGTTCCTATAAAAGAGGAGCTACGTCCTATTCACAAGGAGAAGACCGTTGACAAGATATGAGCCTATAAATAAGAAGGGAAGGACCTCATTTGACACATCTCATCCCACTCTCATCTACTCTACCTTATGCAAGTACTATAATTATTTAGCAATTATGACATTGTTCTTATATTACGCAAAATACATAGTGAAATCCTCTCCTGGCTTGGTGCCCGTGGTTTTTTCCCATTCAAGGGTTTTTCCACGTATAAATCATTGTGTCATGTCTCTTTTTATTATCCTTTACTTTTAATTTATCTCTTTTTACTTTATAATCTACCCTGCAAAGGTACAACCACAATACCATCATAATAGGATGATACTAGTTAACCTCACAATAATCTACCTTGGCCGGAATACCCTGGAATGCCTGGCCGGATTCCAGGCTGCGTAAAATACGGCCAAAACACCTATCATTTAACCCTCAATGGATACTTCATCCCCGAGGGAGAATCCGAGCTCTATCACGGCTTTCCTGAGCCGATCTATGATTCCGTGGCCAAGGTCAGGCACCCGGGTGTAGAAGTCTTTCAAGACTACTACTTCATCCCTGACAACACCAAAGCTACAACAACCAAGTCTGAGTCGACCCCATGCCTCGACGGACAAGCTGTCACTATGTTCAAAGAGGGAAGTGAAGAAGAGTCTGAGTCTGAGCCGGAGTCAAGAGTCTGTCTTAGCTCCTAGCGCTCCTGATGTCCCAGTCAGAGTCCCCTTCCCACTGTTTTATAATAAACTTTTGGCTGCTTCAGAGGCTGAATCAACTAGGGTCATCCCCACTCCCGTGGAAGGTAGTAACTTGAAGCTTGTTCCAGGGGCCACCTCCTCCACTGTGTGGCCTCTGACTACCCACGAGATATCTGTCCTATTCGAGCTTTTCGCTCAAGTCGACTTAATGAACGCTAAGTTTGCTTATGACTCGTCTCAATTTAACTGTAATGCAATTCTGAACGACTATGAGGAATTTGACTTGAGTGACTACCTACCTCACCTAGCCAAAGAACTTGATAAACGGGAAACTAGGACCCGCATCATTGAGGAGACCGAATCTATTAATGTAGGAACCGATAACACACCTCAAGAACTTAGGATAGGGACAACCCTTGACCCCTCGGAAAGACAATAGTTCATTGACGTCCTACACGAATACAAGGACGTATTTGCCTGGTCCTACAAAGACATGCCTGGGATCGACATGGAGATTGCGGAGCACAGGATACCCATTAAACCAGGAGCTAAACCCGTAAAGCAAAAGTTGCGCCGAATGCGCCCTGAGTGGGCCCTGAAAATCAAGGAAGAGGTGGATAAACAGTTTAAGGCCGGGTTTATCAAAGTGTCTGAGTACTCTGACTGGGTGGCCAACATTGTTCCTGTACCCAAGAAAGACGGGAGGATTCGGGTTTGCGTCGACTTCAGGGATCTGAACAAGGCAAGTCTAAAGGACGACTTCCCTTTGCCACATGTTGACATCCTTGTGGACAATACCGCCGAGCACGCTCTCCTATCATTCATGGACGGGTATGCTGGGTACAACCAGATCAAAATGGCTGAGGAAGACATGCACAAAACTGCATTCACTACACAGTGGGGTACATACTGCTATACGGTCATGCCTTTCGGCCTCATCAACGCCGGAGCAACCTATCAAAGAACCGCTACCACTCTCCTACATGATATGATGCACAAGGAGGTAGAGGTATATGTCGATGACATGATCGTCAAATCCAAAGAACGGGACGACCAGATCAGCGCCCTTCAGAAATTCTTCGCTCGTCTGCGGAAAGACAACATGAGACTGAATCCTCAGAAGTGTGCATTCGGGGTCACCTCCGGAAAACTCTTAAGACACGTCGCAAGAGAGGCATCGAGATTGATCCAACCAAAATCAAACCCCTTAACAAATCCCTCGGCCTAAGAACGAGAAGGAGATTCGGGGGTTTCTCGGTCAGGTTCAATACATCAGCCGCTTCATAGCGAAGCTCACCATGATTTGTGAACCAATCTTCAAGAAGCTTCGCGCCTCCGATCACACCGATTGGGACGACGACTGTCAAAAGGCCTTCAACAGGATAAAGGAAATCATATCCAAACCTCTTGTCCTCATGCCTTCTCAACAAGGAATTCCCTTATCCCTATACCTGGCTGTCACCGACACGACCATGGGAGCAATGCTAGCACAAGCAGTCAACAGCGAAGAACGAGCCATCTATTACATCAGCAAAAAGTTCATCGAGTATGAGACAAGATACACCCAACTGGAAAAGACATGCCTTGCCCTAGTATGGTCAACAAAGAAGCTGCGGCACTACATGCTTAGCTACACGGTTCACATCTACTCCAAGATGGACCCGGTCAAATACATCTTTGAAAAACCCGTACTAAACGGAAGCATGTCTAGATGGACGCTCATGCTATCCAAATTTGATCTCAAGTTCATACCCCTCAAGGTTATCAAGGGAAGGGCAGTCCCTGATTTCCTAGCAGAAAATCCCGTCAACGAGGATCCAACGATCGAGACATGGTCACTTCCTGACGAAGACATCCTTTGTGCCGACTCTGACGCATGGGACCTATACTTCGACGGTGCATCGAATATGAGAGGCTTCGGGGTAGGAATCCTTCTAATATCATCAGAGGGAGAACATGTTCCAATCTCGGTCAAACTAGACTTCGCTGTTGTTGGGCCTAGAATTATCCTGCCTGACCAGACAAGGACCAGGTAATATTCAAAGCAAGAGCCTGAAAGTAATACTCAAAACCAGGCATTGGGATTATCTAGACAGGCACCAAGCAGGAGAAAAATACAAGATAGGCAATTACTAAGCCTGGCCTGAAAGGAAACCACGTCAGGCACAAGAGAAATATTATCCAAGCTGGGCAGGTGACAAGAAAGACACGATCAGACCAGATAAACAAAGTCCCTATAAACAAGGAAGACCTATTCAAAGGAAGAAAATGGAAAAAAGATTCAATCATAACGGCTGAGATGAAGAAAAAGTCAACTAACCATCTCCGGGTAAATAGGGCACGAGTCCTATTCACCAGGAAACCCTAAACGGATTTGAAGAAGCTACTTTGGAGGCTATTATAAATAGAAGAGAAGACAAAAATAGAAGGGATATTGGCATACTCATATTTCTACTCTCATTCTTGTATTAAACATATAATTAAGCAATATCCTTAGTTTATCACGCCTGACATACAAATACCCTGTCAGGCTACCTAAAATCATAGTAACAATCACTCCTGGTTTGGTGCCCGTGGTTTTTTCCCTTATTCCCAGGGTTTTTCCACGTATAAAATATTTGTGTCTTTACTTTTTACTTATTAATTCAATTAAGCAATATTGGTCAGGAAAATCAATTGAGTTAGATTACCCCTTCTAAATTCCCATGGCAAGACGTTTCTGTTAAGTGAAATTCCTGCTAAATCAATTGGCGCCCACTGTGGGGCATATAGCTCAAAAACAATCAAAACCCAAAACCAAATAACACAAAAACTTGAAAAATGACAGGAGATAGCATTGAACAACAACTGGCTGCCGCCCAACAACAATTTTTGGAAATGGAACAGCTGAGACAGAAAATGGCCTATACTGAAGCTGAAGTTGCAAAATTGAAGGAGTCAGAGTCCAGGCTGAAACTAAGGCTAGGAGAGAAAACTTCAGGGTCAACACTTAAAGTTCAACCTGGCACACCATTCTCCTCAATCATAAGGAACATTGATTTCTCCAACTTTGGTACTCCTACTCCACCAAAGTCCAAAGCAGGAGAAGAAACAGACTCAGAGGAAATCCAAAATGAAGAAACCCCACCAGATCAAAACAATATACAATCATGATGGCTATGCTCCAGGAAATCCAAAAACTCCATGAAAGATTTGAAAAGATTCCTGGAGTTCCTACCCCAATTGAAGAAGCAAATCCATAAAGTTATGCTGATTCACCCTTTGTGGATGAAATAGCAAGAATAGACCTACCAAAGAAGTTTGGGGTTCCCTCAATGAGAATCTATGATGGGACCACAGATCCATAAAATCATGTAGCCTATTACAAGCAAAGGATGTTGGCAGCATCTATTCCCAGTGAACTACGACAATTTTGCATGTGCAAGGGGTTTAGGACAACCCTGAATGGGCCTGCCCTGCAGTGGTACATAAACCTGCCAAACGGAAGCATCAAGTCCTTTGCCGACCTGGTCAACTCCTTCAACCATCAGTTTGCCAGCAGCAGGGGACTTGAGAAGAGATCCAGTGACTTATACAGGATCAAGCAAAAGCCTGGTGAATCAATTAGATCCTACATGACAAGATTCAACAAGGAAAAGGTGTCAATCCCCAGATGTGATGTTGGAACAGCCGTGGAAGCTTTCAGGCAAGGGCTACCCCTGGACAGTGACTTCTATGATGCAATGACCATGAAGCCCTGTCATACCTTTGAAGATGTCCAGGCATTAGCCATAGGCTATATTCGGCTGGAAGAAGATAAAGGCTACAAGGCAGACAACACTGACAATAATTCAGGATGTGACAAAGTCAACAGAAAAAGTTCCAACCACAGAGGGGGCAGTTCTAGGGCATCTCCTTACACAAGACCTGACAGATCAGAAGTCAACTACACACATGAATAACGAGGTAACTCCTATAATTATCCCCCTATCCAAGAATATAACTTCTCTGTTGATATTGCAGGACTGATCAAGAGACTTGACAATATG
This sequence comes from Silene latifolia, assembly GCF_048544455.1. Classification (NCBI taxonomy): domain Eukaryota; kingdom Viridiplantae; phylum Streptophyta; class Magnoliopsida; order Caryophyllales; family Caryophyllaceae; genus Silene; species Silene latifolia. The sequence continues at coordinate 59,301,837 of NC_133536.1, forward strand.
GGAGGCATTGTCAAATGGCCAAAGAAGTCAGACAACCCAAACTCAAGGAAGGATACTACAAGATGGTGCGAATTCCACATGGATATAGGGCACACAACAGAAGAATGCCTGGGATTGCGCAGGCAAGTGGCCTACCTACTAAAGAAGGGATATCTGAAAGACCTGATGCCAACAAAGAACAGGGAAGATGATGGAACAAGAAAGAACCCAGAAAGGCAACAACGTGACCTGCCCCCAGCACCACAAATCTATGAGGTCAAATTCATCAATGGAGGATCTGAAATTTGTGGGCTTTGACCGATTCAGTCAAATTTGCAAAGATAATTGTCAGGGAGTCAAAAATGAAATCTCCTTTTAAACCTAGAAATTTACCTCAAATTACTTTTGACGACACTGATATGCAGGGTATTCCTGATCTGCACCATGATAGCCTGGTTATCACCATGCAAATAGGAACTGCACGTGTCCTGCGAATCCTGGTGGATGGAGGCAGCTCAGTAAACCTGATCATGCTTGATGTCCTTAAAGCAATGAAGATTGATGAAAGTCAAATCATAAAGAAGTCTAATGTCCTAGTACGATTCAGTGGAGAAACAAGGAACACAGTGGGAGAAATACACCTTCCAACGTATGTGGAAGGAGTCTCCTCATACGAAAGATTTGGAGTCCTGGACTGCCTGTCTTCCTACAATGCTATCCTAGGAAGACCATGGATCCACAATGTGAGGGCCATACCCTCCACCTACCACCAATGCATCAAGATACCAACAGAATGGGGAGTAGAAACCATAAAAGGTGAACAAAAATCTGCCCAGGAATGTTATACTGAGTCATTGAAACCCTCCAAGGCAGGTAAGTCTCTCGCCTAGCAATTACAGTACCCTGTCAGGACAACTTATGTGGCAGAAACCAAAATGGAGACATGAGTATCCTAACAGACATGTACCGGTAGGATCTGATATCCCTGGCAACATCAGACCTGCATGGAAAAAAAATAACTAGAAAATGGTATAAAACCATCTTAAGACAAAAATTCCTTACAATGGTTTAAGGCAAATAAGGGCACTACAAAGGTCTCCTACCTTTTTAGTTCTTGAGCGATATGAATGTGGATGATCCTCCAAATACACCAAAATTACCAAAATAGGTAATCTCCTAAGGTGGCACCCAAGATTAACCCAAAATACTACTAAAATTAATAACTACTCCCTCTGTTCCAGTGATATGTTTACACTTCCTTTATTTTTGTGAGGGGAAATAAAGGAAGTGTAAACATATCACTGGAACGGAGGGAGTAGTTAATAGTAGTAGTAACCTTGTAATTTGTATATTTGATGTACTAATTAATATTATTACTTTGATAATATTATTACTTGATATTTATATGTGTTTTTAGATGAAAATGATGAACAAAATAAGAAGAAAAATTGGTCTCCAAGAGTAGTGATGAAACCGGTTATGGCAGCCTTAAGATCAAGATTTTTCTTCAAATTTTTCCAACTCATAAAATGAGGTGAATAGTTGGGTATTTATAGCCAAATATGGGGAACAAAAGGAAGTGGAATTTGCTACTTAATGGACACATGTAGTCCTCTAAAAAACCGGTACATATGGACTGTATTTGATCCATTTCGATTTTCGACATTTGCCACACAAATGCTTATAAGTCTTATATTTAATTATCTTACATAATTAAATATTAATTTAATTATTTAACACTTCAATAATATAAATTAACTACCAATTACTACTTAACTATTAAGTAATCATAAGACAAGTTTATCAACATACAATGTGTCAATATTATCCCAATTAGCTAATTTTACAACCTCTTGTAAAATATAAAGAGCTAATTAATTCCACCTCAAAACATATACACATATCGCATAAAATTAATTAATTAACAATTAATTAATAAATTCCAAATTATTAATTTATTACTTAAATATCACATAATTAAATAATAAATCTTCTCTTCCCGAGTTCGTAACCCGTCATCAAATAATACTTTTACGTGACTAATTAAAAGTCAAATAATACAAGGAATTAATTATCTCGTATCTCGTACAAACAATTAATTCATTCTATTTGGGCGTCATCCTATAGGTGTGACCTAAAGGGATCAGCTGATCACCGCCGTCACACGACAGTAATGTCAAACTCTGGTCAGCCAATCATTACCGATTAACAATGACCAGCTGGCAAATAAAAAGATAAATCTCTGATATTCCTTTTACGAGATTTAATATGTAAACGCACTTATTGTGCTGACACAAGTGTGCATTATCAATTCTCTTGTCCAATAATATCTCCCACTCAATGCAAGATGTCTTTCAGGTCGTTCTTGCACGTGATCATATCATAAAGTGGTTTCCTCGATCAGGAGAATGACTGTCTGACCGGATAATCTACTATAGATCTCATCCGAGCGTGGCCACGCATTTCCAGTCACCTCTTCTCGAGTGGCCTTGAGATAAAATATGACTTAAATGGACAATCCCGTTGACCTATTTTCTTCGTTCGATCTGAGATCACAATGACCCAAATAAATGCTCATCGGCCTCCTTTTACGGCGCGACCTAGAACAAAAACCAAAGCCACCGGAAAACCGCACCAACTCAGACAAATAGTCACCAGTCTAAAGAATTGACTCGAAGGAATAAATAGAAATCCTCGCCACGACCCAGCAACAAAAGGACTCTATTAACGGTCACTGTCCGACAAATCGTCTCACAATTTGCCTATGTAATCGATCAGTCATCACTATGACCATGTGACAGTCAAACTTGTCATCTATCGCCTTACAATCTAGTCACTCCGAGACGTCACCTCATTAAGTAACTAGGGACAAAATACAATGTTAATCCAGTTCACTTTAATAGGGTTCGACATTGTCTTTACAACCTATTTGGAGAAAACAAAGTATATAAATTCAGATATAAAACTGAATTCAACGATAAATGTAATTATCATATATGAAATAATAAATACAATATCTTAATTATTACATATCATATAATTTACAACAGTTCAGGCATTCGTCTCAACCTTATCGAAACTACATGACTATCATGTTTAGCTTGAGATAAAGGCTTGGTTAAAAGATCAGCGATGTTGTCAGCTGTCCCAACCTTACAAACTGTAATTTCTTTCCTTTCGATTAAATCTCTAATTACATGATTTCCTAAGTACGTGTCTAGACTTGTTACTAGACTTGGGCTCTTTTGCTTGAAAAATTGCCCCATTGTTATCACAATACAAAGTGATAGGATCCTCGGCGGTTGGAACTACCTTCAGTCCCTCTAAAAATTGCCTAATCCAAACAGCTTCCTTTGCAGCTTGATCGGTCCGTTTCGTGTTCACAATTTAATAGATGTTGTCGTTGGGTCACGTCTGAATCAAAACACAATTTATAGCTTCACAAACAACTCTACAATTAGTAAAGAGGCAAGTAAAGGTCGGATCCCAAGGGACGGGAATTGAGATGAGATTTCTATTGAAACTAGTGGTGTCTTAGGGGTGTCACAATTTGGGTTGATGTAGAAGGTCACTAAACTAAATAGCAATGAAAGTAAATAAGTAAGATGAATGAAAAGGGTTGTAAACAATTGATAAAAAGCACTAGGGTATCATGGGGTCATAGGGGAATCATGGGAATTGATCATACAAACATGTTCTCAAATTATAAGCAAGCAATTATTGTTGTGATGGATTGAGTTGGGTTATATCTTACAATCCTAGGAAAGTTTGGGTCCCGGAGCCGAATCGATTAGATTGTACAACACCTACAAGTCGACTTAGTCTTCCCTACTCAACAACATGCATGGTCTAATGAGACTCGAGTTGGTTTATGTCTTACAAGTCTCATTGAAAAGATAGGTGATGGGTAAAAAATGCAAGGATTCATAGGCTCGCATTTCATCAAACATAACATGTGCATGAGTTGAGATCAAAACAAGCAAGCAAATAAACCATGAAAGCATATTAATTTAAGCATGAATTATTCCCCATGTTGGTTTCCCCTAATTACCCATTTACCCTAGCTAGGTCACTACTCACTCATTATCATGTTGATCATGCTAGCAAGGTTGTCAATCATACCAACAAAAGGAAACATGATGAATAAATGAAAGTGATTAACAATAATTAAAGAGGGATTAAGAGAATTATACCTACTAATGATTCCAATAATAAAGCAAAGAATAAAAGTACTTGATGATTGATTAAGAGGTTGTCAATCTCCCAATAATAACCCAAATAATCTTCAATTACCCAAAATAAAGGATGAACAAAAGAGAGATTAAGGAAATAAAACTTGTATTAGAACTTGATTAATTGTTGATTACACTACTAAAGAGAGATTTGATTGATATTAACAATTCTAATTATTGATAAGAAGAACATTCTCTTCTAATTAGACTAATGGGGTATTTATAGTGGAAATTAGGTGGATGCATTAGGGTTAACTAAGGGCTAAACTAGTAATTACACTTTTTAGATTGAGCAAGGAGGAGACGGTATTTTTCGAAGGAAGGGCTTCTTTCTTTGAAGCTTGGAGAAGACGAAATTCCGCTGTACTGGAATCCCTGCGTATTGGAGTCGGGACGGGCGGATTCAGGTGGGGGAAAACGGGCGTCTTCAGGTGAATCCGGGCGGATTGTGGCGGCTGCTAACCCGGGCGTCTTTGGAGGAAGACGCACGGATTGTGCTTGTGGAGGACGGACGGATTGTAGGCAATCCGCTCGGATTGTAGCTCAGCACTATTTCTTCTTCTTTTCTTCCCTTTTCTTCATAAAATCCTTGGGGATTTCCTTGGGGATGCAAGGATCCTTTCTTCAACATTGCTCATCTACTATTATATGTACAAAGGCCTTCTAATCTTGTCTCTCCTTGATGCTTGGTCATTGAATTCAATCAATTTAGTCTCATTTTGCCATGAAAATGCAAGATTCTTACTCCTTTCCTACCAAGGGATCAAAATCTCAAAGAATATGCAAAACAAAGAACTAAAGACAATAAATGACCCAAATTTGCACTAAAAAGCATGGGAACAAGGCTAATTCGGGGGCTAAATATGCGCTAATTATGGTCACATCAAATATCCCTAAACCGAACCTTTGCTCGTCCCGAGTAAAGAGGTAACAAAGACTAGGACCATTATTTAAACTAACCTAATAACATAGCCGATATGAGACAATTAGCGGGTCTCACTCCGCCCCTTCAACTCACAACAAGACAACCATGAGGTAGGATGCCTTCTTGCAAGGCAAGGTGGGTCTTGCCAAAATGGCGACACATCCAAACATTAAGCACGCAAAATCAAATAATGGATGCATCTACAAAAGGAATAGCCACTTCCTCATCAAGTGGCGGAGGCACTAAAGAGGAACAAATTTAAGAGCATGTAATCCTTCACAAATACTAGTTCAACAAATTACTAAGGCTAAGAGGATGGCACTAAATCACCTCCAAATGGTGTTAAACTAGACTACTTTCGTCCTCAATTTCCAAATGCTTTCGTCAAGAGCGATCGGATGGTGGTGGAATGATGATCCCTATGATGCTAGTAGCATATGACATGACAAGTCTCGAATTCTCTACAAAAGTAAAGGTCATGGATCGTCCCAAGCTCAACAAAGTGGCTTGAGAAAAGCATTTTTGGTAATGAAATGCTCAAATCTTTATAAACAAAGGGTGGATATTACTAGTATTCAAAATTGTCCTCATTTCACTTTCACATTTCAAAAATTTAAGATGGGGTTTGTCCCTTCCGGGCTAGTGTCCTTTGCTTTCGCCAATCGCTTATTAGGCAACCGGTTAACCTCTAGACAATAGCTTTTCGGGGTGATAGTCACTCTGTCTCTGGGCGGCCGAATTCACAACCGTGTGGGGGCCCAATTCAATGGATCCCGCTCCAAAGCACATCGAAGTGGTACGCCTCCATCAAAACAACTAAAATTTCTCAACATTTCATAACATTTGAGGTTTCCTTGGCATTAAATTACTTCCACATGACAAAATTTTCGAAATAAGCACTTCAAACTTATTGATAGAAAAGTATTTTTGGGTTGCCTTACCACAAGGTCAATCAAGGTCACCTATACAAGTTAACCAAGTCCACATCGCATCACGGGGTTGGATAGGTGACTCACATGCAAACCCTTGACTAGGCTTTGGGTCATGGGTCAAAAGACACTAGTATGACACTATCTAGGGTGTTTTACAACCATTCTAGTAGGCAAAGTCTTAAGTTGAAAAAGTATTTGTAATGGCTTAGTTGCTCTTGTCAAAGTTCTCAATTAGGCACTTTTCAAAATGTTTTATCTAAATGCAACTACATGCCATGATGCAACTAATATATACATCCTAATGCAAGTGATTCTATCAACTAATATGTCATATAAACTAAATACAAGTCCTAAGTTCACGTTGTTATACCGCATCAATCAAAATAAAGCCACATAGTCATTAACATAAAGAGGAAAAAGGAGATTGGAAAGATCATACCATGCGGTCTTCATGATCCTCATGTCTCGGATGTGGCGTAGTCATTCAATATGAACAAGGGTAGAACAAACCCAATATATACAATAATATATAATAGACTATACTACAAAGGAAATAAACATGTTTTTGGCTTTTCAATTTTTCACATTTTTATGCTTTTTTCGAAATTTTTCAATTTTTTTGGATTTTTGAATAAAAGTTAAGTTAGAATTCCCCATCCCCACACTAATATAGGCATTGTCCTCAATGGCCAAAATGATGGGAAATTATGCAAAGATGATGCATGATTTCTACACTAAATGCAAGCTACACTAATCTACACTACATGATGCATGGTTTTTGTTTATGACGGAGAGGATAATTTAGATTACCTCCCGTTGTGTATGCATTAACTTTCCCAAACCGATCTAGACATTATTGCTAACGTCCAAGGATGGGTGTAGTTCATGCACACACTATGCAATGCATGAAACTAATTTGTCATTTTGGATTTTGAAAGTGGGCACAATAAAAAAGAGAACACCTCAATGGTACCGAGGTGTGAGTCCTCTATGGTGCTAGGACTACTCCAACAATGACCAAGAAAAATAATTAAAAACAAAGAGAGGAATAGACAAACCTCGAGAGGGTAGGAGCCTCTAAAGCTTGCTAATCTTCCATCATATCATCACTATCATCACCATCCTCATTAGAAGTGGTCTCATTGCCACTTCCCTCTTCACTTGCTTCTTCACCTTCTTCTTCTCCTTGCTCATCATCCTCTTCTACTTCTTTATAAGCTTCCTCATCAATGTTATCATCAACTTCTTCATTGCCAACAACCTCATTATCACCCGGAACAGCCCTAGATGCACTCGGAAATAGGACTTCCTTATCCACCCAACTAGGCAAAGGACATGATGGGTCAAGTAGTACTTGCCTAGCTAAGTGTAAGAGGGGTGGATATTGGGCTAAGTAAGCATTTTTCCGATCCTCAAAAGCTTGCTTGTACATTGCTTGCATGAGAAGAGTCAAATAATCATTTCTTGCTTCAACACCTTCCGTCTTGAACTCTTGGTACTCGAAAGGGTAGGGTGGTGTGACAATGGAAGAGGAGGGCATTTCAATTTCACCCTTTTGTTGTTGGATAATATACTCGGCCTCTTTTGAAAGGGGAAGTAAATAATTGGTCCGGTGGACACTCAATCGACAAATCTTTGAAGGCAAAGTGAAAGAACTAGCCTCAATAGTGAGCCATCCATACTTGGTGTCAAGAGGGTTATGGGCAACCCACTTGTACTTGTGAATCATAGTAAGCATATCAACGAGATGACCACCTTCTTTCGCCTTATACTTGTTATCTTTGTTGAAGTTAGGATCAAAGTATTTAGCTAGGATAGTGACTAGGCCGCCATTCACAATAACGGTAGTGCCTTTCTTCCCACAATCAATATTTAACCATCTATCCACCAAGAGCCTTAGAAAGTTAAAAGGCTTGGTGAATTCCCTACCAACGTTCAAAGCCGACTCAAGAAGAACAAAATCGAGTTTGGTGAAATGGTTGGTGTCTTTTCTTGCATTGATGGTGTTCCCTACGACCTTGTGCCATACTCTTATGCCCGGATAGTGGACTAAAAGAGCACGACTCGCATGAAAGTCTTCAAATTTCCTTCCGTAAATCGCCTCCCAAAGAGGGTCAGGGTCATATTTGCCAACATTCTTAAAATAACTCGGTTCATCACTAAGACCCAAAGCTTCACCCATTTCCTTAAAGGAGATGCGCCTACTAACATTAGCTAGACGGAACTCGAGGTTCTCCATAGTCTCAACCTTGTTAACTTTCAAAGAACTCAAAAATTCTAAGCTAAGGGAGGGGTATGTCAACTCTTTTGATTCAAACAATTTCTCCAACACCATGGCTTTGAAAAAGGCTCTAGTTTGCTCAAGGACACCCAATTTTTCTAAGGTATCTTCACAAATAAACTTGGTGGATTGAAATGATTTTCTAGCAAACTTGGCAAAAGTGTCCCTATGGGATTTGGAAATGAAAATTACCTCCGGGTAGTTTGCAAGTTGATCAATTTCCGGAGTAGAGGATGTTCTTGCTCCCATGGGAGGTTGTTGTTGTTGTTGCACTTCCAAGTTTGGGTTTGCTACCACCATAGCCAATGCTTTCTTTGCTTGAAGACTCTTTTGCCTTAATGAAAGTGTCTTTGCCTTTGGTGCCTTTGTTGCCTTTATTGCTCCCTTAGTCCTTGCCATTGATGAATTAAACCAAGAAAAGAGTGAAAAATCTTCAAATTCTAGTGTACCCAAATCGATTTAAAGGTGAAAGGCTTTGCCTTTATGAATTCAAAAATCGACTCAAAGGTTGAAGATTTTGTGCTTGGTTTTGATTTTTATTGAAAAAGGAGTGATTGATTTGTTGTTAAAAGGATGTTTTGATTTGATTTTGGTGAATGTTGTTGAGGAATTTTGTTTTTGTGATGGAGAGGATGAGGGTTTTGGTGGTTTTGAGTAGTGTTATGAATGAAGGAATGAAGAAATGAATGTGGGAGGGGGTTTATAAAAACCCGAAAAATTTGAACTGCAGGGGCAAGACGGGCGGATTCTGCTCGGGACGGGCGGATTCTGCCTTTTCTGGGTTTGGAAAAACTCGCCTAAAGACGGGCGTCTTTCAGTGAAGACGCTCGGATTTGCAAACACGGGACGGGCGTCTTATACAGAAGACTAACGGATTCCTTCACAGGGATTTTTCTTGTTTTCCTCAGCCAAGAAGACGGGCGTCTTCCCTTCAATACGGGCGTCTTTCTGAAGACGGGCGGATTCTATATCAGGACGCCCAGATTCGCTGACACTCAAAAATATCAAAAGTTCAGCTCATTTCAGGACGTGCGTCTTCTACCCAATATGCCCGGATTCCCTGAAGACGGGCGGATTCTCCTGAATCCGCTCGGATTCGACCCCTTTGTACCCGGATTCAGTTCCATCCGTGTACAATGCATATCCCTTGTCATTCTTCCATTCTTTTTCATATCTCATGTTCTTCATTGTGGGGGCACTACTAAGGCATGGATAGCCTAGGCAATTGCCATCCCCACACTAAGCTAAAGCACTACATATTAATTGAAATTATTAGTCCCTCCCTCACTTCTCTCAAACATGATAATTATCTTGATCAAAATATAAAAATCCAAAAATAATAAAAATGTAATACATGAATTGAAATGCAAGTTAGGGAGTTAGAAATATTTACAAATGGTGGTTTAGGGAGGACTCCACCAAACTCTCATTCTTGATGAGATGTCAAGGGGGCATGTTCAAGGTGTTGTTGATGTTGCTCAACACCTTGAAAAAGTAATCAAAAGCTTGTTCATTGTCATGATAGAGGTCTTCAATAGACCTTGGCCCTTGTTGTCGGTCTTGATCGATGGCATTACCAATGTAGGGATTAAAAATCCCTTCAAATTCGTCGTCCCAAAGACCACAAACTTCATTAAGTTGATCATTGAAAATCTCTTGATTTGATGGAGACAACTCTCCCAATTTCTTTTCTTGGCCAATGAGGCCATCTTCTTCTTCTTTGCTTGATTTTGATGAGCTTTGCAAGCTCTCCTTGTCACAATTCACTTGCTCTTTGAATGGAGCATCTTCAATTTTCTTCTTCCATTGGAAGTCCAACTTCTTCTTTTCATCCTTCCGACTATAATGATCGATCATAAAACACGGTTCATGTAAACGGGGAGCTCTCATAGTCTTGTCAAGATTAAAAGTTATACTCTCATCTCCCACTTCTAGAGTGAGCTCACCATGTTTTACATCAATCACCGCACCCGCGGTGTGTAAGAAGGGTCTTCCTAGAATGCTTGGAATGTTGGAATCTTCCTCCATATCAACAATGACAAAGTCCACCGGGATGAAAAACTTCCCAATTCGTACGGGGACATCTTCCCATATCCCTAATGGTGTCTTCGTCGATCTATCGGCCATTTGGAGTGTGATATTGGTGCATTTAAACTCTCCCATCCCCAACCTTTTACTCACCGAGTATGGCATAACATTCACACTAGCCCCTAGATCACATAAGGCTTTGTTGATCGTGGTGTCGCCAATGGTACATGGTATTGAGAAGCTTCCCGGATTCTTTAGTTTTGGAGGTGAACTCCCTTGAAGTATTGCACTACTCACCTTAGTGAAGGCGATAGTCTCAAGTTTCCGGATCGACTTCTTCTTTGTGAGGATGTCTTTCATGTATTTCGCATAGGCCGGCACGTGATTGATTAATTCCGTGAAAGGAATTGATACTTCCAAATCCTTCATAATTTCCATAAACTTTCCAAGTTGATCATCAAATTTGGGCTTGGCTTGACGACTTGGAAAAGGAAGTCTATTCACAATGGGCTCCTTCTCCTTGACCTTATCTTCATTTTTCTTTGAAATTTCTTCTTTTGATGATTCTCCATATTTGGAATTTTGCACAATTTCTTCCTTATCACTAGCTTCCACAATTTTATCCTCAACTTGCTTCTTTGGTGCTTCATACCTTGTACCACTTCTCAAGTGAATGGCACTAACCGTTTCATATCTTGGGGGATTACTTTGAGGTGGTAATTGCCCCTTTTGTCTTTGTGAGCTTAAAGATGCTAGTTGAGTCAATTGGGTTTCCAACATCTTGGTGTGAGCTAGGATGTTGTTGATGGTGGTTTCCTTTGCTTGACTATCTTTTTGCATTTGAGTGAAAAACTCTTGTTGATTCTTTTCATTTGGAGGACCGCTTTTTGAACATCAAAACCTTGGTCATTTTGGTGATTGTATGGATTTTGATTTTGGTAACCTTGGTTTTGGTTGTAAAAGGGTATTTGATTTTGGTTCCTCATGAGAGGTGGGGTGTATGTTGTTTGAGGGTTTTGAACATTTTGGCTTTTGTATGAGAGATTTAGATGAAACTTGGTGTTTTCATTGTAATAGTTGGTGTTCCGGGTGTAATTCCAGAGCAGTTATATGTTACCACCCGTGCTTGTAGAATGACGTCTTTGATTGAATCCTCCTTGCGGTCTCCTGAAACGATGAACAAACTGAGGGCTCGGCTTTGGACCGAGCGAACTCACTCCGACGCTCAAGTCAGTAACTTAGAGAGGTAAGTTGTTGTTACTTGGCAAAGTACGTATTGTAGAGAGATAAGGAAGATATTACCAGATGAATAGTGATTCTTAGGTTAAATTGTGGATCCTCTACTCAATGAGAGTAGAGGAGTATTTATAGACTTTCACCTTTTGTCACGTAGTGGCCAAGTGGCCAAGTGGCTAGCAGGTGGAAAGACTGACCTACCCCTCGGCCGAGGGGCCCATGGCAGGCCGGCGGGCCCTGTTGACTCACCGCCGAGGGGTCTTGGATATGAGTTCGCGGATGTGTGCCCCGGGCTGGTGGTTGCCCCGGCCGGGACCCATCCGACAGCCGACAGCCTCGTTGTTAGGGCTGTCTAAGCCGTTGACTTCTTGTGGATATCTTTGACCTTGCTCAATATGTTGTTGATCGGTCGGCGCGGGTGCAGAATATGCCCCATCAATTTGCCCCCAGCGTAGTCTATGCCGTGGTATGGGCTCCGATGTATGTTGAGCATATATTCTGCGCAAGACAAACTTTTCTGCCCCGGCTTCTTCTACCTCGGCGTGGCTCTGCTAAGGCCGTACCATATCCCCCCTCCACATGGTTGTGTAATGGACATCCGATGTGGAAAAGGCAATGACGTTGCTGAGACCAGGGTGGAGAGTGCCGGTTGTTTCTGATTGCCCCCTGGCCGGTGCTTTCTGGCTTGGTTGATCATGTGGCCGGCGGAGAAACGGATACTTAGGAATTTGTTGAGGAAGATGAACAGGCAGAGAGATATGAAGGGGCGTGTTGAAGACGCTTGGTCACTGTTGCATTGATTGACATTCCACTGTTGCAACGATTGACATTCCGTGGTTGCATGTCCGACACGTGTCTGTTTGCTGATTGGCTGGCGTTTCATGGGCTGCGCCCTGATTGGTCCTTCTTTATGGGCTTTCTCCTATAAATAGGGCAGTTAATCCCTGAAATTGGGCACCAATTTCATTTTCTCAAAATTTTTCTTCTCTAGACTTTCAAGGGCTTTTCTCTTCTATTTTTCAGTGTAACTACTCCGGCTAGTACTTTTCTTCAAGGTAAACCAACAAATTTTTCTCTTTTTAACTTGTGAGTTTTGCTGTAAACATGTCTTCTGCTGATGCCGGAACTAGCAAACCGACGCCGGGGGGTTCTCCGTCGCGTCTTGATGAGGGGGAGATGCTAGACGCCATCCCGCTAAGGTCTGGGGGCCCTAGGTCTCCTTCTCCTGAAGTTGATCCTCAAATTTTGGAAGAATGGGAGGATGATGATGATGTTGATGATGACGGAGACGATTTCGGTGATGATGCCGAAAGGGCTCATCCTAATGAGGGGAGGCGATACGTCATGGATCACGGCGACCCCCGTAAGGTCGGCCCGACCGTACTTGGACCCATAAGTTCGCCCGTTGTTCCGGCGAGACATTTTTCGAGGGCCATTTCTACTTTGGCAGGGGATACAAAATTGTTATCCCCGAGGGGGTCAAAGCCATCTGTTGCCCTCCACCGGGTTGCACCGGCGTATATATCCGGCAGACTGGAGTACGGGCGCGGTTTCATTGAATGATTACGTTATGGCCATCATTAGGGCCATGAACGTCGCCTGGCCCACTGCACCCGTTGGCTATCGGGACCATAGTCGGCTTTGTCCGCTCTGTCTCTTTAAGGGGAAGTCCCAACGGTTAACTTATTCCGTCGGCTTCACCACCTTCGGCCGTCATTTTCTGGTCGCGTCGGATGGTACAGCGTGCAAATGGAGCCGGGTTACGTCTCCGTTGATAAGCTGTCTTCTTGCAAAGACTGGAAAGATCGGTGGGTGTATATTGAGGTGCCGGATGACTATCCGCTGCCCCGGTCCTTCCAAAGACCAAGTTAATTTGCGGTGCGAGACTAAGGCGGAGCACGACGGATGGGTCACCGGAAAAAGCTTAAGATGGACGCAAACAAGGTCCCTCTTACCGAGGATGAGAAGTGGCGATGAGGCTTTTTAGGCGGACAAGAGTGGGGTGCCGAAAAGATGGATTCCCCAACGCAGATCATTCTTCGGGATGAGCGCTTTCTCGCCATGTCGGCCTCATACCGACCCTAGCACAGGGTGAGTGGGGTCGGTGTGAGGCCCATCACAGCTCTCAATGTTTCTGTCCGTTTTGAATTTTGGTTCATTCCTTGCTTAACTCTCGCTTTGCTTCTTTTGCAGATCATTTTGGCGCGGACCTGTCCGAGGATATTCTTAAGAGGATGGGGCTGCACAAGGACAAGACCGTTGCTAATTTGCACCCTAAGGCTCTGGCCCGTGATCGCAGGACGTCGCCGAACGATCTGATGGATCAGCAGCTGAAAGGCCTGAATGTGGAGGCGGCCCAGGCGAGGGTTGCTAGTAACATGCCGCGCCGAACGCGGAAAACAAAATCTTCGGCGGTGACGGCATTGACATCCGTTCCACCTTCCATCCCTTCAGCCCAGAAGGAGACGGTGGAGATCGTTGACATTACTGATGGGGGGGACTCCGATGCGGAGGGATCTCCCCTTATCCGTAAAAGGAAAGAGCCCACCCCTGCTGCTGATACTTCTGCTGCTACTGCTGCAACTGCTGCCGGCGAGGAGATGCGTCCTCCGAGCAAGAAGGCCAAGCATGGTACAGATACATCCTGTGGGTCAGGCTTAGCCGGTTAATTAGGCGTTCCTGATGACAGGTTTTCCGATACGTCCATGTATACTGACATGGATGTTTTAATTGACTTTTTGTAGATCAACCGTCGGCAGCCGCCATTCTCACTGTGCGGCAATTGGAGAAGCAGCCTGAGAAGGCGGGTGATAGAAATGTCGCCGTCGATCCCACACCTCAAAAGGTTTCCCCCACCGAGCTTGTGGCAGAGGGGATGAGAATAGGCAAGAGGCTGGCGAAATGGACTCAGCTAGCCGGCTCCCACATTATGGAGCAAGAGAGGACCATGGCTGAGGCTGCCCCACAGCTCGAGCGGCTAAGGCTGGAACTCAACGCGGTGAACAAGGAGGCTAAGAGGGCCAAGGCTGAGGCTGAAGAGGCAGTCCGTGGAGAGAGAAAACTCAGGGAGGACGCTGAAAAGGAAGTCCTTGCTGAGAAAGCCAAGGCCGAGGCTGCGGCGGCTGAAGCTGCTAAGCTGCGGGAGATGCGTGACCTCGTTCAGAAGCACGCCGACCTTTACCTTACGCAGAGGAACGAATTTAGGGACTTGTTCTAGTGCCAGGGGAAGGTGGTCCGGAACAAGGATGCTATCATCGCCCAAAGGGAGGAGGACATTGAGAGACTCCAAACCGTTCTTCTCCCTAACATGTGCGCCCAATACCGGGACCTGGCTGAAGAAGCTGCCAGGGAAGTGATTGAGGAGCTCTTCCCTCTTGATGGCTCCTTTCCATGGGACAAATTTGACGAGCTGTTTGACGACAAGCTCGAAGCTAAGGAGGAAGCCGCGAAGGAAAAGGCCAAGGAGGAGGTAAGGGTGAAGAAGGAGGAAGAGGCTGCCGCGGAGAAGGCGGCCCTTGCTGAGGAGGCTAAGGCGGCCAAGGAGGAAGCCGAGAGGATGAGGGCGATTGAGGCCGCTTGAGGAAGCCGAGATCGCTAAGACGACTTCGGGTCGCATATTAAGGGACGATCTCGCTAACGCCGCTGGCGATGGTAAGCAAAGAACAGGCATAGGGGGGCGGGCGGTTGTCACCAGGCTCACCCGGCGTCTCGGATAGCTTTAGCTGTTCGGGGGCCAACTATTAAGCCTTTCCTCCCTGCCATCTTTTGGCGCTTAAATGATATGTTTGTAACCTTTTGCCTTTCTTTCCCTTGTATTTTGTACAACTTTGGTAGGTTGTGTTTTGGCTTATCCTTATGGGGACGGCCGTCGTCTGTATTTTCCTCACTTTGTAACTTGATCATTTTTAATAAGAGTTCGTTTCTTTTGCCTCCGGCTTGGCCGAGGTCTTTACCTCATTTTTCTGAGTTGTCTTCTAGCGCTAATAGTTGAGCATCTCAACTGTACTTAATGTTTTCACTTTGCCTCTGGCTTGACCGAGGTCTTTTCTCGTCTTCGTCTGAGTTGTCTTCTTATGTTATTAATTGAGCGCCTCTTTTGTTTCCGCCTCGGCCTGGCCGAGGCAGTCTAGAGTGCGTATCTCAACTGTTTAACGTTCCTAAGGCATGCTGATCGCTTTTGCGAGTATCAGCTGTGCTGGTAGTGACTGCCGTGGCGTCTACCTCTTGGGGTGACTGCGACGGCGCCTGCTTCTTGATGATGGCTGCCGTGGCGTCTACCATATAGAGTGACTGCTGCGGCGTCTACCTCTTGGGGCGACTGTCGTAGCGTCTACTACTTGGGGTGACTGCGACGACGCCTGCTTCTTGATGATGACTGCCGTGGCGTCTACCACTTGGAGTGACTGCTGCGACGTCTACCTCTTGGGGTGACTGCCGTAGCGTCTACTACTTGGGGTGACTGCGACGGCGCCTGCTTCTTGATGATGACTGCCGTGGCGTCTACCACTTGGAGTGACTGCTGCGGCGTCTACCTCTTGGGGTGACTGCCGTAGCCTCTACTACTTGGGGTGACTGCGACGGTGCCTGCTTGCTTCTTGATAATGACTGCCGTGGCGTCTACCACTTGGAGTGACTGCTGCGACGTCCACCTCTTGGGGTGACTGCCGTAGCGTCTACTACTTGGGGTGACTGCGACGACGTCTGCTCCTCGATGATGACTGCCGCTCTTGTCGGCATGACAGTGTGAGCCGGTGCCTGTTTCTGATAGTGACTATTTGGGAAATGAACACTTTGATGGAGAACTTGCACGATTCCTTATTAGATATAAACATGTGTCGGGGTACCCACAGTTGTCTTGGGCACCTCCGCCACTTTACAAAGTACTCTCTGAGGTCGTCAGTGTTCTAACGGCTTATTAAAGGCACACCTTCCTAGTTAGCCGTCAGTTGCGTCCATGAGGTCGTCCTTCTGTTGTAAGGATGGGCTTTTCCCCTTCTCTGACTTCTTTGCCGCTTTGAGGGATTGCATGTTGCATCCTCTGGCAGATATCTGGACGTTGACCACCTCGTCTTTCTCGTCCTTGGAGACGAGCTTATGCGCTTCCCCCCGGTCCGAGACATACATCAGTATCAGGGCCCGGATGGACATCACTGCGTCGGCCTCGCTCAGAGTGACTCGGCCAATAAGAACGTTGTAGGCGGACGAGCCGTCAATGACCACGAACTCAGCTAGGACATTTTTAGCCGCATTCCCTTCGCCGAACATCACCGGCAGTCTGATTGACCCCAGAGGTACTAGGCCGGCCCCGGAGAAGCGCATACGGTGGGTGGTGCGGGGGCTTAGGTCCTTGACTTTCGGACCGAGGTTGAGGAAGCATTCCCGAACATGATGTTCGTGTAGGCGCTGTGTCAATCGGGCACCTCTTGACAGGTGGTTGGATATGTCCAAGTGGACTATGAGTGGGTCATTTGTGAGGGGCGATGACTCCCTCGTAGTCCTTCTTTCCAATAGTTATATCGGGGATGTTGGAAGCGGGGGTTCTTTGTGTTGGGCACAAAGTTGATGGCTTGATATAGTTCATTCAGATGCCGTTTGTGCCCATGAGCGGACCCACCATTCTCGTTGCCCCCGATGACAACATGGATAACTCCTATCCGTTCAAAGACGGATTTCTTGTTCGACCCGCCGGCATCAGTCTTTTGGCCTTTGGCAACATACTTGTCGAGGCTTCCCTTCCGGATCAGCTCTTCAATGGCATTCTTGATGCCGTAGGTTGTCGATAAGGTGACCGGTGTGGCCGTGGTACTCACAAAGATCGCTCGTGTCACCGTCTCCTTTCGGCTTGGGGGCCTTTCCCATTTTCGGCCCTCGTTCTTGCTCGGGCGAAGACCTCGGCGGCCGATACGACCGGGGGTGTGATCTTTGTACCGCTTTTGGTAGTACTGACCCGAACTCCCCGGCGTCCGCCGAGTTACGCTTTCGGCGGTCTTGTCGATCGTGACCTATTATTGTCACGGCGTCTTTCATCCGGGTTGTCCTCCCGGTGACTTTTCTTCTCGAGTGCCCGGCCTCGGCGTGGCCTACCCAGTCTTGTGATAGTCCTCTACCTTGATGGCTTGGTCACCATCTTCTGGCGGCGTCTAAGCCCAGGCCTCCGTACTTGATGAGCTCGTTTTTAAAGTCTCCCCTTGGGAGGCCTTTCATCGCCGCAAGGCCGCCACTCGGGATTAATCTCTCGAATCTGCTTTGAACCTTGGCATCGAACCTCTTTACATAGCTTCGTAGAGACTCGCCCCCTCCCGCCTAATAGTTAGGAGGTCCAATGTCTCCACGGCCCTCCTCTTATTGCAAGAGTCTTTGGGCTAGGAAGGCGTCCCTTAGGTCGGCGTAATAAGATACCGAGCCGTCGGGCAGCCCTTGGTACCAACTCCGAGCCATCCCATGCAAGGTCGTTGGGAAGACTCGGCACCAGACTTCATCGGGTTGTTCCCACACCGACATGTACGACTCAAAGGCCTCGGCATGGTCGGTGGGGTCGCTGTCCCCTTTGTATGTGAACGCCGGCAATTTTAGTTTGGTTGGCACGGCGGTGTCAAGGACATAGGCACTGAGGGGCTGTCTGACCACGTGTCGAATGACACGCGGCGATCGGCTCCTCGCATTCCTAGTCCGGCTCCTCTCCTCGTACTGGGTGGGGCTTCTCCTCCGACTATGGTAAGTCGGGCTTCTTCTCCGACTCTGACGAGTCGGACTTCTTTCACTCCTCTGAGGCAGGCCTCGTCGGTGCCGCGGCGACGCTGTCCTCCCGCGGGTGCGGGAAGGACTTAGGTCTACCACTGGCACTCTGGGCTCCTCCGGCGTCTGGACGGGGCCAGCTTCTTCCAGTGCTCCATTCAAGTCTCTTGGAGTCACATTTTGGGCCCTGGTCTCCTGGACGGGTTCCGCCGCTCTTGTCGGTGTGACAGTGTGAGCCGACGTACTACCAATTAGGTCCAGGAGTAGCTTTAGTTTCGCTGCATCGACCACATGTCCCATGATGGTGACCTGGTTGGCGGGCAGCGGCGTATCTGGTATTATTGGCATCCCGTACTCCGGTTGAATTACCCGGCCGGTGGAGGGGCGCAACTCGTAAGCGTGGACGGTATTATCTTGGCAAAATTCGGTTTCGTCAGTCACGAATACCTCTTGTTGTTTCGACATCTTCTTAGCTTTTTGGGTGGGTTTTTGTTTTGTTTGGGAATGAATGTGACTAGCTTCTAGTATCTTTTTCCACAGACGGCGCCAATTGTTCCGGCAGTAATTCCAGAGCAGTTATATGTTACCACCCGTGCTTGTAGAATGACGTCTTTGGTTGAATCCTCCTTGCGGTCTCCTGAAACGATGAACAAACTGAGGGCTCGGCTTTGGACCGAGCGAACTCACTCCGACGCTCAAGTCAGTAACTTAGAGAGGTAAGTTGTTGTTACTTGGCAAAGTACGTATTCTAGAGAGATAAGGAAGATATTACCAGATGAATAGTGATTCTTAGGTTAAATTGTGGATCCTCTACTCAATGAGAGTAGAGGAGTATTTATAGACTTTCACCTTTTGTCACGTAGTGGCCAAGTGGCCAAGTGGCTAGCAGGTGGAAAGACTGACCTACCCCTCGACCGAGGGGCCCATGGCAGGCCGGCGGGCCCTGTTGACTCACCGCCAAGGGGTCTTGGATATGAGTTCGCGGATGTGTGCCCCGGCTGGCTGGTTGCCCCGGCCGGGACCCATCTGACAGGCCGACGAGGCCTCGCTAGGTTAGGGTTGTCTAAGCCGTTGACTTGCTGTGGATATCTTTGACCTTGCTCAATATGTTGACTGGTTAGCGGGTGCAGAATATGCCCCATCAGTTGGAATAAGGGGTACCACTCTTGTATGCTTGGAAAGCATTCACTTGTTCATTTGTTCCCCTACATTCACTTTGGTCATGTCCCAAAGTTCCACAATTCTCACATATCCCACTTGGGATTGATGAGGATGCCGTCATGGCATTAACATGATGCTTTGGTGATTTTGAGGCTTCTTCAAGTCTAGCCATAGCCTATTCAAACTTCAAATTGATTGTGTCAATGTGAGCACTAAGTTGAGCACCCAATTGAGTAACGGAGTCCACTTCATGCTTTCCTCCTCTAGTAGCCTTGCGAGGTCTACTATATTGTGAGTTATCGACCGCCATTTCCTCAATATTGTTCCATGTTTGATTGTCATCAACTTCGGTGAACATTCCATTTGATCCCATATTGAGAATGTTCCTTGAATCTTCATATAAACCGTTCCAAAATTGTTGTACCAAGAACCACTCGCTAAGTTCATGGTGAGGACATGAGCGACAAATTCCCTTGAACCGCTCCCAAGCTTCATACAAAGATTCTTCATCCCTTTGCTTAAAACCCGTAATTTGAGCTCTTAGCATGTTAGTCTTTTCCGGTGGGTAGAATTTTTTGTAGAAAGCTAGAGCCAACTTCTTCCAAGAATCTATTCCGAGAGTGGCCTTATCAAGGCCCTTCAACCATTGTTTCGCGGTGCCGATTAGAGAAAAAGGAAATAAGACCCATCGAATTTGGTCTTGAGTTACACCGGTTTGAGAAATCGCCTCACAATAGTCACAAAAGGTTTCCATATGAGAATGAGGGTCTTCACTAGGCATCCCCCCAAATTGGCTCCTTTCGACTAATTGGATAAATGCGGATTTGGCAATAAAATTTCCGGTTAGATGTTATGGTGTGGGAGTACCATTGGGTAGGTTCTCCTCGGTGGGTACAGAATGTGATGAAAACTTAGGCATTGTAGGTTGATTTTGTGGGGTATTTTGTGATGGGTTCTCCTCACCTTCTCTTGCAAAAGGATTGATGAACTTAATAGTTGGTTGAACAACCTCACTAATACCTCTCAAATTCCTCCTAGAAAATCTCCTATTGTTTGTCAAGGTTCTTTCAATTTCACGATCAAAAGGTAACAAATCACCTTGTGACCTTCTAGACATGCAAAATATCAAACAACTTGAAAACAATTAGAACAAACCTTGAGGAGTTTTACTTCCCCAAGGCAAAAAAAGACACAACTAATAACAATATAAGAAAATCTAAATCAAGATAACACCGTCCCCGGCAACGGCGCCATTTTTTATCGGTCCGTTTCGTGTTCAGAATTTAATAGATGTTGTCGTTGGGTCACGTCCGAATCAAAACACAATTTATAGCTTCACAAACAACTCTACAATTAGTAAAGAGGCAAGTAAAGGTCGGATCCCAAGGGACGGGAATTGAGATGAGATTTCTATTGAAACTAGTGGTGTCTTAGGGGTGTCACAATTTGGGTTGATGTAGAAGGTCACTAAACTAAATAGCAATGAAAGTAAATAAGCAAGATGAATGAAAAGGGTTGTAAACAATTGATAAAAAGCACTAGGGTATCATGGGGTCATAGGGGAATCATGGGAATTGATCATACAAACATGTTCTCAAATTATAAGCAAGCAATTATTGTTGTGATGGATTGAGTTGGGCTATATCTTACAATCCTAGGAAAGTTTGGGTCCCGGAGCCGAATCGATTAGATTGTACAACACCTACAAGTCGACTTAGTCTTCCCTACTCAACAACATGCATGGTCTAATGAGACTCGAGTTGACTTATGTCTTACAAGTCTCATTGAAAAGATAGGTGATGGGTAAAAAATGCAAGGATTCATAGGCTCGCATTTCATCAAACATAACATGTGCATGAGTTGAGATCAAAACAAGCAAGCAAATAAACCATGAAAGCATATTAATTTAAGCATGAATCATTCCCCATGTTGGTTTCCCCTAATTACCCATTTACCCTAGCTAGGTCACTACTCACTCATTATCATGTTGATCATGCTAGAAAGGTTGTCAATCATACCAACAAAAGGAAACATGATGAATAAATTAAAGTGATTAACAATAATTAAAGAGGGATTAAGAGAATTATACCTACTAATGATTCCAATAATAAATCAAAGAATAAAAGAAGTACTTGATGATTGATTGAGAGGTTGTCAATCTCCCAATAATAACCCAAATAATCTTCAATTACCCAAAATAAAGGATGAACAAAAGAGAGATTAAGGAAATAAAACTTGTATTAGAACTTGATTAATTGTTGATTATAATACTAAAGAGAGATTTGATTGATATTAACTACTCTAATTATTGATAAGAAGAACATGCTCTTCTAATTAGACTAATGGGGTATTTATAGTGGAAATTAGGTGGATGCATTAGGGTTAACTAAGGGCTAAACTAGTAATTACACTTTTTAGATTGAGCAAGGAGGAGCCGGTATTTTTCGAAGGAAGAGCTTCTTTCTTTGAAGCTTGGAGAAGACGAAATTCCGCTGTACTGGAATCCGTGCGTATTGGAGTCGGGACGGGCGGATTCAGGTGGGGGAAAACGGGCGTCTTCAGGTGAATCTGGGCGGATTGTGGCGGCTGCTAACCCGGGCGTCTTTGGAGGAAGACGCACGGATTGTGCTTGTGGAGGACGGACGGATTGTAGGCAATCCGCTCGGATTGTAGCTCAGCACTATTTCTTCTTCTTTTCTTCCCTTTTCTTCATAAAATCCTTGGGGATTTCCTTGGGGATGCAAGGATCCTTTCTTCAACATTGCTCATCTACTATTATATGTATAAAGGCCTTCTAATCTTGTCTCTCCTTGATGCTTGGTCATTGAATTCAATCAATTTAGTCTCGTTTTACCATGAAAATGCAAGATTCTTACTCCTTTCCTACCAAGGGATCAAAATCTCAAAGAATATGCAAAACAAAGAACTAAAGACAATAAATGACCCAAATATGCACTAAAAGGCATGGGAACAAGGCTAATTCGGGGGCTAAATATGCGCTAATTATGGTCACATCACAGCTTCAGAGGCTGCAATGTACTCAGCTTCCGTTGTAGAATCAGCAGTCACAGACTCCTTGAAACTTCTCCAGCAAATCGCCCCTCCGTTCAACAAAAAGACAAAACCAGCCTGGGATTTCAAATCATCCCTATCGGTTTGGAAACTGGCATCCGTATAACCTCTTATACGTAATTCAGATTCTCCTCCAAACACTAAGAATGAATCTTTAGTCCTTCTCAAGTACTTCAGAATATTCTTGACGGCTATCCAGTGACTCTCACCTGGAGTTTTCCGAAAACGACTCATCATACTTAAAGCATACGAGACGTCAGGACGAGAACACATCATAGCATACATGATCGATCCAACAGCGGAAGCATAGGGAATCGATTTATTGCGTTCAATATCCTTAGGCTCAGTAGGACATTGTGACTTACTCAAAGTGATCCCACTGCCCATAGGTAGAAAACCTCTCTTGGAGTTTTTCATATTGAATCGGTCAAGAATATTATCGATATAGTCTTCTTGACTCAATGCTAATATCCTTTTGGATCTATCCCTATAGATCCGGATACCCAAGATGCGCTGAGCTTCTCCCAAATCTTTCATTTGGAAGTGATTTCCTAACCACTTCTTGACAGAAGCAAGCATATTTACGTCATTCCCAATGAGTAATATGTCGTCCACATAAAGAAATAAGAAAACAACTTTACTCCCACTAAACTTCATGTATAAACATGGTTCCTCAACACTTCAAGAAAAACCATTCTATTTAATAACATGATCAAAACGATGATTCCAACTCCTTGACGCTTGCTTAAGACCATAGTTGGATCTCTTAAGTTTGCATACTTTGTTAGGATGTTTAGGATCCACAAAACTCTCAGGTTGTGTCATGAACACTTCCTCTTCCAGAAACCCGTTCAAGAAAGTGGTTTTGACATCCATTTGCCATATCTCATAATCATGAAATGTAGCAATCGTTAACATTATCCGAACAGATCTAAGCATAGAAACTAGTGCAAAAGTTTCATCATAGTGTAAACCAAGAACCTGGGTGAAACCTTTTTCCACCAATCTAGCTTTGTAGACATCTTTATGTCTATCCATACCGATTTTAATCTTGAATATCCACTTACACTGAAGAGGTCGAACATCTTTAAGTAAGTCAACCAGGTCCCATACCTGATTATCGTACATGGAATCCATTTCAGATTGCATGGCCTCGAGCCATAGCTTGGCGTCAGAACTCATAATAGCTGCTTTGTAGGTCTTGGGTTCATCACTTTCCAAAAGTAAAACCTCATAGTCACCATCTTCCTCGATGACACCAAGGTATCTATCAGGCTGGCGACTAACCCTCTCTGACCTCCTAGGTTCAGAAGGAACAATAACCGATTCAGACGTAGAAGGAACATCTTCCTGTACTGTCACATCAGTTTGTGGCTCTTAAACTTCATCAAGTTCAAATTTTCTCCCACTCTGTCTTCTAGAAATAAACTCTTTTTCTAGAAAGACAGCTTCACGAGCCACAAACACTTTGTTCTCGTTACTATTATAGAAGTAATATCCACAAGTTTCTTTAGGGTAGCCTACAAAAATACATTTTTCAGAACGAGGTGCAAGCTTATCGTCAGACTTGCTCTTGACATAAGCATCACAACCCCATACTTTCATGTATCGCTAACTCGGGACCTTCCCTTTCCATATCTCATACGGAGTTTTGTCGATTTCTTTAGTGGGACTTTTATTAAGTGAGCGTACAGTAGATAAAATGGCAAAACCCCAGAATGACTTAGGTAACTCTGTTTGACTCATCATCGATCGGACCATATCTAATAAAGTTCGATTCCTCCTTTTAGCCACACCATTTAATTGTGGTGTGCCAGGAGGAGTTAACTGAGATAAAATACCGCAGTTTTTAAGGTGATCTCTAAAGTCATTGCTTAAATATTCCCCACCACGATCTGATCGTAATGCTTTAATCTTCTTATTTAATTGGTTTTCTACTTCATTCTGAAACTCTTTGAACTTATCAAAAGCTTCACTTTTATACCTCATTAAGTAGATATATCCATATCTACTCATGTCATCGGTAAAAGTAATGAAATAGTCATAATTACCTCTAGCAGTGACTGTCATTGGACCACATACATCGGTATGTATTAAACCCAACAACTCACTAGCTCGAGATTCTTTTCCTTGAAAAGGTGAACGAGTCATCTTGCCAAGAAGACAAGATTGGCATGTACCAAATGATTTGAAATCAAAAGGTTTAATTATACCAGTCGACACTAGTCTTTTAATGCGTTTCTCGTTAATATGTCCTAATCGACAATGCCATAAATAAGATAGATCGGTATCACCAGTTTTGAGTCTTTTATTATCTAAATGATAAACATTGTTGCAAGTGTTTAGAATATAAATACCATTGATTGAAATAGCTTGGCTATATACAATCCCATTTAGGGAAAAAGTGCAACACTTGTCTCTAATTACAAAGGTAAACCCTTATGTGTCTAACACAGATACGGAAATTATATTTCTAGATAACATTGGTACAAAATAACAATTATTAAGATGCAACTGCAACCCTAAAGCTAAACTAAGTACATAAGTTCCTACTGAGACGGCCGCTACTTTAGACCCGTTACCCATACGGAGATCAACATCACCCTTGTTTAGCTTTCTTATGCTTTTTAGGCCCTGCAAATGATTGCACAAGTGAGAACCACAACTAGTATCTAATACCCAAGTTATATTTGAATCATAATTTATGTCTATCATAAAAGATTCGGTTGAGAAATTACATGTTGGCTTCACAATGCCAGCTTTAATGTCATCCAGATATTTCGTGCAATTACGCCTCCAATGTCCCTTGCCATTACAGTAATTACAAGTATCTTTAAGAGGATTACCCTTTATAGGTTTAGGCTTGGTTGAGCAATTCGCAATTGCTTTACCTTTGCCCTCCACCTGAACGGGCTTCTTACCTGCGTTCCTATTAAACTGCTTCTTCCCCTTCACGTTTATCGCAAGCACATCTTTCCTTGTACTCCCACTCAATCCCATGTCCTTCTCTGCTTGCACAAGCAGAGAATGGAGCTCATGTAAACTCTTTCTCATGTTCATCATATTATAATTTACCCTAAATTGGGTAAATCCTTTGAAGTGCGAGAGAGAGTGGAGCACTCGGTCCACCACAAGTTCGTCGGGGATCTTGCATCCCAACCCCTCTAAGGTTTCCACGTACTCAATCATTTTAAGTACGTGTGAACTTACAGGTTGACCATCTTTGAGGTTAGCCTCAAAGAAACGAACTTCGGCGTCATATTGAATTATTCTCGGGGATTGAGAAAACATAGTTGAAAGCCTCGAGAATACTTCATGTGCATCACGAAACTTGACACATTGCCTTTGTAAAGCAGAATCCATTGAAAAAATCAAAACATTTTTAATTGCAGCGGATTCCTTTTGATAATTTGAAAAAGCCTCCCTTACATCGGCAGTGACCCTAGTACTAGGCGAAGGGGGAGAGGGATCGACAAGGTAGCGTAATTTGCCATCACCAGCGGCAACTAATTGAAGTTGTTCCTCCCAATCTTTAAAATTAATACCGTCGGCTTTTAAAACATATTTGTCCATAAAAGAACGTAGCCATGAATCTCTAGCTATAGCGACGGTTTGACTAGTTGAAGCCATCGTGATTACTACAAAAGAAATGAAAGGAAAGATTAACATTTATCGTCTTAAATATTTTAACTTGTGAAACCTTTTTGACAAGTTCCCATTTATATAATGATCTCCCACTGAATTATATAAATGATTCCAATATCCAATTTTATATAAACACGGGCATGGTGGACCGATTCAACCCATATTTATATAAATTTGGTGAGTCAACATTTTGACTGATTCTACTACTAGAACTCTTGGTTGACGGATTTTCTTAAAATCTATCTTTTAGCCCCAGAAATAAATATGGGCACGGTGGACCGATTCAACCCATATTTATCCCGTTGAGTCCAACCAATTTTCACGTGTAATAACCTTTATTACCCTACTTACCCAACGTAAAAAGAGTGTACCTCGGTGATCCGAACCTACCTCTAATGAAGAAGGGATTCATAGGTGCTATTATTTGGTAAGGCTAATCTCAATTTTCAACAAAAGTGAGAGATCTTATCAATTTAATTGTCTATCACTTTTAAGTGAACAAAATTGGTGAATGCTAGACAATTAAATCGATAACAAAAAAAAAAAAAAACATGTAATGACGATTTGGCATGAATGCATATAAGAATTAAAACAAACAAGTCCTAATATGGCCACCTAGTTAATCTAATTAACTAAAATTATTACACTTCGAAAACCAACTCCTTGGTCCCTTGAATCTTCATAAAAATGGCCTCCTTCTTTAGGATTTCGGAACGCCTTTCCGAAAACACCGTCTTCATGAAAACTCCTTTAGACGCTTCATTTAATTACTAATAATTAAATTACATAACAATACCCTATTATACAATTTGTAATAAAATTAAAATAAAACTATTAATTAATTACAAATTAGGCGATACGAAATCGCAATTAATTACAAAACAAGTCGATATTCCCTTACATTACGGGAAATACCAACTTCTACCTATGGCCATATTAGGAAAAATTACATAATTATAATGCTAAAAAAAACATTCATCCAAATGAATAATAAAATGCATTATGGAAAATGACATGCCAAATCTTCTAACTTACCAACAACGATCATTTGAGCTTGCTTTGACGGAATTTTTACCAATAAAAATTCATAATCAATTCTTAAAAAAAATTTAAGATATGCTAATGATACTAATATGGTCTAATTTCAAAATAATTATTCTCACTAATTATCTTGAATTAATATGGGATTAAAACACAAATTATGACAAAAAGACATAATAATTCACAATTATTATGAAAAAATTCCATTTAATTATAAAATTTATGGAAAAATAAATTTCAAGGCCATGAACATTCTGGTCTTACACCAAAAATGACATGAAAGTGAAAATTTTTGGTTTTAAAATTTATTTAAAACAATTTTACAATTTAATCGGTAAAACGGCAATTTTTACGATTTAATTCTAAATCAAACCATAAAAATTGAAACAACTTCAAAATAAAATTTTGTGCATGTTGGAACAATTTCCAGGAGCTAAAAATTCAAAAATTTCGAGCACAAAAATTAAATCAATATTTATTTGCAAAATAACCATTATTTACCAATTTTTATCAAATAAAAATCAATAAACTACCTAAATTAATCTCATTAATTTAAAGTATCTACTTATCTCATAAATATAACATGCATGTGCTTATTTTTAAATAAATATGCATAAAATTAACATGCAACCAAATTTAATTAAATCTTAATTAATTTTAATGCATTTTTATTCAATTTTATGCCATTTTAAGTTATAAAAAGTGAAAAAATATAACAAAAATCAAATTTTCGTCCCATATTATCCTAAGACCATATTATTTACATGCAATACCATATTATGTGATAAAACCAATTTTAGAAACATAATATCAATTTTATTAATATATCTCATAAATTACTAAAATCGTCTTAAGACAACATGCATGTATGTAACAATGCTCTGATACCACTTGTTAGTCATTTAGACCAAGTTAATACTCATCTTATGATATCAAAATTACAAGTTAATCTTTTGTGGTCTAAATCTACATGCACGCAAAACAAATAACTAGAAAATGGTATAAAACCATCTTAAGACAAAAATTCCTTACAATGGTTTAAGGCAAATAAGGGCACTACAAAGGTCTCCTACCTTTGTAGTTCTTGAGCTATATGAATGTGGATGATCCTCCAAATACACCAAAGTTACCAAAATAGGTAATCTCCTAAGGTGGCACCCAAGATTAACCCAAAATACTACTAAAATTAATAACTAGTTAATAGTAGTAGTAACCTTGTAATTTGTATATTTGATGTACTAATTAATATTATTACTTTGATAATATAATTAGTTGATATTTATATGTGTTTTTAGATGAAAATGATGAACAAAATAAGAAGAAAAATTGGTCTCCAAGAGTAGTGATGAAACCGGTTATGGCACCCTTAAGACCAAGATTTTTCTTCAAATTTTTCCAACTCATAAAATGAGGTGAATAGTTCGGTATTTATAGCCAAATATGGGGAACAAAAGGAAGTGGAATTTGCCACTTAACGGACACATGTAGTCCTCTAAAAAACCGGTACATATGGACTGTATTTGGTCCATTTCGGTTTTCGACATTTGCCCCACAAATGCTTATAAGTCTTATATTTAATTATCTTACATAATTAAATATTAATTTAATTATTTAATACTTCAATAATATAAATTAACTACCAATTACTACTTAACTATTAAGTAATCATAAGACAAGTTTATCAACATACAATGTGTCAATATTATCCCAATTAGCTAATTTTACAACCTCTTGTAAAATATAAAGAGCTAATTAATTCCACCTCAAAACATATACACATATCGCATAAAATTAATTAATTAACAATTAATTAATAAATTCCAAATTATTAATTTATTACTTAAATATCACATAATTAAATAATAAATCTTCTCTTCCCGAGTTCGTAACCCGTCATAAAATAATACTTTTACGTGACTAATTAAAAGTCAAATTATACAAGGAATTAATTATCTCGTATCTCGTACAAACAATTAATTCATTCTATTTCGGCGTCATCCTATAGGGGTGACCTAAAGGGATCAGCTGATCACCGCCGTCACACGACAGTAATGTCAAACTCTAGTCAGCCAATCATTACCGATTAACAATGACCAGCTGACAAATAAAAAGATAAATCCCTGATATTCCTTTTACGAGATTTAATATGTAAACGCACTTATTGTGGAGGACACTACTCCAACAATTACATGTTCACCGACTTAGCTAATTCTCACATGCTAGGACTATTTTATTGGATGTTGCATTGCATGCATATAATCGACAACCTATCAAGTATAGATAATTTCCCTAATCATTAGTAGAGGCCGCTATCGAGGCGGGCGGATTAGGTGTTCGATCAAAAGAGCTTCCTAATACGTACCCTAACCCCTTACTACAGATCTCTGTGAACATCCGTGTTCATTGGCATCCACAAGAGTCATTCTAGACATAGAATGCTAAGGGTGACGAGTTCTTGGTGTCTATGTCACTACTTTGTGTCTTGACATGACGCAAAGTATTCGAACGGTTTCCAATTTTCCACAATAAATTGGTGGCGACTCCACAAATGCAAATGCTTGTTTTCCCGAGCGCCCCCGTGGACCCCCGTGTCCACAACAGCATATCCTCCAACGTTTGAATTGTTCTCTCCGTCTACTCGTCTGTAGCTGGATGAAATGCTTTCCTCATCTTCAACAAAGTCCCCATCAAAGATTGCAATTCCTGCCAGAACTTAGATATAAACCTTGAATCACGATCAGAAATAATATCCTTAGGCACACCATGAAGCTTCACCACATTCTTGACATAAGCTTTAGCCAACTCAGCTTTACTCCAAGTATCTTTCATAGGAATGAAGTGAGCTGACTTAGTCAATCGATCCACAATAACCCATATCATATTATTCCTCTTCTGAGTCCTAGGCAACCCCACAATGAAGTCCATCGAAATGCTCTCCCACTTCCACTCAGGTACATCTAAGGATTGAACTTTACCTTGTGGTCTCTTGTGCTCTCCCTTTACTCTTTGACAAACCAAACATCTTACAACGAACTCAACAACCTCTTTCTTCATCTTAGGCCACCAGAAAGTCTTCTTCAAATCATTATATAACTTATCTCCTCCAAGATGAACAAAATATGGAGTAGAATGAGCTTCAGTTAAAATCTTTCTTTTTAATTCTTCATCATCAAGTACACACCATCTCCCATCAAATATCAAACTCCCATCACTGGCCACAGAGAACCGCTTCCCCACGTCATTCGCCACGGCATCAATCACGGTTTCCCGCCACCTTGTCACACGCATATCTCCTGCTTGCTTCTCCTTGATCTCATTATACAACTCCGATTCAATGGTCAAATCTCCAATTGTATCTCCCTTCTTAATCATAGAAATGCCCATCTTCTCCACCTCATCATGCAATCTCACCCTATACATAGCAGTACACAAAGCATGGACAGATTTCCTACTTAGTGCATCTGCCACCATATTAGCCTTCCCTTCATGATAAATTATCTCCATGTCATAATCTTTAATCAACTCTATCCACCTCCTCTGTCTCATATTTAGCTCCTTCTGAGTATAAATGTACTTTAAGCTCTTGTGATCACAAAATACCTTAAAATTAGCTCCATAAAGGTAATGGCGCCACAATTTCAAGACAAATACCACTGCTCCCAATTCTAGATCATGAGTTGGATAATTTGCTTCACACTGTTTCAGTTATCTCGAGGCATAAGCTATCACTTTCCCATTCTGCATAAGCACACAACCAAATCCATTCTTCGAAGCATTTGTATAAACTTCAAAATTATCACTCCCTTCAGGTAAGGCTAAAATAGGAGCTGTAGTCAGGCATTCCTTCAAGGTTAGGAATGCCATCTCACAACTCTCATCCCACTGGAACTTATTCTCCTTCTTCATCAAAGTAGTCAAAGGCTTAGCTATTTTTGAGAAGTCTTTTACAAACCTCCTATTGGTATTGATTGTGGAGCCATTGTCGGGAGATGGTCTTCACCCCCATGTTCGCCCATTGTGGCTCCCGTCACAAGGGGGATATGCATATTAATGATCTGGGATCGCTCGTTGCGATGAGCGGGGCTTTTGGTGGCATGGCTGCGGTCTGCAACTTGCGGTAAAGGTACCTGTTGCGATGGGTAACCTGACAGGTATGGGCTGCAGTTTAGACAATGTACTTGGAGGTTGGAGATTGTGTGGTTGCAGGACTAAACTGGATTGTTTATTGTTGTTGTTGTTATAGTTCATGTTTTATTATGCAGTTGACTGACCCCTTTCATGTTTTCAAAATCTGCGGTGATCCATTAGGGGATGGTGAGCAGATGTCTAGCAGGTGTTGTTTGGTTGAGCTTCTTGCGGGATGGATGAGAGTATCACCAAGTCTACTAGCTAGCTTTCGCTGTTATGTTAACGTTAGATGGTCACTTTGATTTGGAGTTGTATTTTCAGTATTAGATTTTTGTATTTTGGCTTGTAATCGACTAAACATATAGGTACTCTAATTAAACGTTCTTTTACGGTGTATTTGATATACTCTAGCTATTGTCGGTAAGGCACTTTGGTAGATGGGAGTATTACAAAATACTTGTATTAAACAAACCAAATGAAAAAGCCCGAAATTTACAAAATGAACCAGAATCCATAGAGACTTCCACTGTGACTTATGAATCGAACGATGCCTCACAATCTATAATCATTACCAAAGTAGTGGAAACAACACAAATCTTACCCTCTTTCAAACTTGGCCAGTGACTTGAACTCGGGAAGGAAAACAAGATAGTCCCTCAATGATTTCATTGCATGACATCTTGTCCCTAGACTTATTGATTATACCGTGATTGGTACTAAATGGGTCTTTTGCAATATGCTTGATGATTCAGGTAAAATCATTAAAATAAAGCCAGACTAGTGGTGGAAGCATTTATACAACGAGAAGGTATTGATTACAGTGAAACCTTTGCACCAGTAGCTAGGCTTGAAATCATAAAAAATATTAATAGTTGTTGTGGCTCAAAATGGCATCAAACTTTTCAATTGGTTGTCAAAACCGCTTTTCTAAATGGTTATTTTGAAAAGGAAGTCTTTGTTGAGCAACCACTAGAATTTATGGACAATGAATTTCCAAAACATGTTTTTAAATTGGAAAAAGTGTTTATGGTTTAAAACAAGCTCTGCGGGCTTGATATGATCCTTTGTCAAAATTTGTTTTAAAAAATGGTTTTATGCGTGAATTTGTTGATAAAACATTGTTCATAAAGTCACAGTGTTGCAAACTGTTGATTTACAGATTTTTGTCAATCACATAATATTTGGTGCAACTAGTGAAATCCTTTATTCATACTTATCGGAACTAATGAAATCGGAGTTTAAAATGAGTATGATGGAAGAACTTGGCTTCTTTCTTGGGCTTCAAAATAAGCAAACTCAAGATAATGTGATGATTCATCAACAAAAGTAAATAAAGGAGATGCTAATTAAGTTCAGAATGACTGATTCAAAACCATACTCAACGCCTATGGTATAATTCATTAAGCATAACAAACATGAGAATGGTAATAAGGTAGATGAAACGATATATCGGGGTATGATCGGTTCTTTACTTTATTTAACTACGAGTCGTCTGGATATTTTATTTAGTTTATGCATGTCTATGTGCACGTTTCTATAGATCCTCATTTCTGCACCTCCCGCCAAACACCCAGTGATGATTGGCCGCATGTTTAATATACGGAGCGATTTTGTGACATTTCGTAAGTTTGTTGACAAGTGATAGTTCAAATAGTCGTGTCAACCCCTAGGTCATCATCAACGTGTCGATACGGTCGTTTTGACAATAATTAGAGTACATTTGGAATCCGGGTCAAAAAATGTCTTCATTGTTTAGTGTTTAAATCTCGAAAATATCTTGCCTAGCGGAATAAGGACGCATACATCTTCCCAAATTCCTAAATAAAAACGCGGAAATCTTTCTTGCTGAGGAGGAAAGGCCTCAGGCGAGGACGCAGTAGGTACCGCTCCTCTTGAAAAGGTTGCAGTGTATGTTATGCCTCTTCCTGAGATGATTTTTGTCAGTTTTGAGAATATTTCCGGATTCTTTCCAAATCCTCTTTTTCTAAAAATCCCCCCTCGTGATTAGTATAAATAGAGGCCTCCGCCTCACATATTTTTCATGCGAGTGTCCGCCCTTCTCTTCTCCCTTTGCATTCTAAGATCACAGTTTTTTGCTATTGACGCCTACGTGCTTGATCTACTCGACCACGTAAGCCTAGATCCTTCTGGGTACCGGTCTCAATTGCAAAGATCGACCAATTTGACAAACTCCACCTAATCAATCAATCGTTTTGTTATTAAAGTCCTTTTTTTTAAGGGCACTTCCAATCCTACATCGAGTCAAGCAATCACTAAACAACA
Organism: Silene latifolia; assembly: GCF_048544455.1. Classification (NCBI taxonomy): domain Eukaryota; kingdom Viridiplantae; phylum Streptophyta; class Magnoliopsida; order Caryophyllales; family Caryophyllaceae; genus Silene; species Silene latifolia. The sequence goes on from NC_133536.1 coordinate 59,335,515, forward strand.
ACTTAGTTAAATCTCACTTCATAAACATGTAAGTTTGAGGGTGTAAATCCCACTTTAAATTTTGTATTTATTTTCTGAATTTAATTTATGTACCTTCTTTAAAAACATGTTTTAAAACCCTTTTGACGATTTAGAAGAGAAAGATTGTCGAGAAGAATCGCATCAGCAGATGCGCCTTCTGGAATAGTCGCAGCATCTGCTCCGCCTCTTCCAGAGGCTCCTTGTCCGTTGCTGCTCTTTTTCTTCTTCCTCTATTACCTATTGCTTATCCTTTTCTCGTTTTCTCTCTTTTTTCTTCAAATTCTTATGTTTTACAATTTCTTTACTTATTTCATAAAATCCTTTTCGGCTTAAATCCTTTATAACTCGGTATTTGCGGGTTTTCGTCACTAATTCAAACCCGGATTTTAAGAGGCTCGATTCTTCCATATCAAGTCTTTTGAATCCGTCTTTTGTATATTGTTTTCAATATGTTTTCGGTTTTAATCCTTTGTCTTTTCCAGTTTCTGTCTAAGTCCAAGTTTTAATCTTTGTAAATCTGACATCGTATAATCGTAATTTGTAAACTGTTGTAATATATATCTTGTTTAATTCGCTCCCTCTCACTTTATGACGATATTAAATGTATGTAATCTGACTAAATCACATCCACTCGAGTTATACACTGATGATGAAAGTAAATCAGTCAATGAACGATAATGAACAGCGAGTCTGACTTTTACAGTCAGAATCCAACTCGAGAACAGTAGCATAAACTGATGCGTCTCTTCCAGAGGATGCAACAGATGTTGCGCCTGTTCAGAGGTGGATTCTGTCCCTAAACTCTTCTCGTCTTGATTTAGCTTTCTGGTTTGGCTTTTTAATCGACTAGTATCACCCTATAATTCGACATATTTCTATATTTTACTTCTTTTACCTCTTTTATTTTCTTTTCTTTTCAGATCCTTGTGTTTAAGCGTATTTATGACGTAAATTCATAATATCCATTGTAATTTATTTCTTTGTAATTTATTTTATCTCGTGTAAAACATATTTGTCTTGTATGATTTGCTTTCTTTGGCTTTCACATGTAATTAACATAAATCATCACTTCGACCCAATTGTTTGCTAAATTATTTGTCATCCGACTTAGATAATACTCACATGCTAGGATTAATCTTATGTTTATTGCAATGCATGAATATAATCACCAACATATCAAGTATAAAAAACTTCTCTGATCATTAGTAGAGGCCGTTATCGAGGCGGTCGGGATTAGGCGTTCAAATAAAGAGCTTCCTAATACTTACCCTCACCCCTTACTCAGATATCTATGAGCATTTGTGTTCATCGACATCGCGAGAGTCCTTCTAGACATATAATGCTAAGGGTAACAAATTGCTTAGTGTTCATGTCACTACTTTGTGTCTTGACATGGCGCGAAGTATTCAAACGGTTTTAATTTTTGATAAACATTGGTGGCGACTCCTCAAATGCAGGTTTCTTCAAACCTTTCACCGGTTTCAATGTCTTTTAAATCGGTAAAGGCCCATGACCTTCTTTGGTTCAACAAGGTTCCGTGGGAAAAGCACTTCTGCCTCAAACAACACAACGAACGGGTGCGCGAGGCGTCGGTGGTCTGGTCTACAAGTTGGCGACTCCGCTAGGGATGATAAACTTAGACTTAGTCTAGTGTTACCTAGGGTGAAACTTGAACAAGGTTAGGGAATAGTTTATGTGAGACAGTTATCGATTTTCATTACTCGACCTTCTTTGGTCGTTTCAATCAGCCTTCCAAGGCTTTTAACCAAACTTATTCGACCAATCGTCTCGTCTCGATGGCACAAATTCTTATTTGTTCCTAGTAGATGGATAACGATTGACGTCAACCACACTATGATGTTTACTCATGTTTGTATCAAGAGCTTTTCCTACTGAGCGAATGGAACTAGGAACCGGCCTTACTCATGTTTGGCACGGACCTCTCTACAAACCTGGGTTTAATAGTTTGGTGTGGCAACCCACCCTTCTAAGAAAAAAACCATTATTAAAAGCACTCAGCATACCGTTATAATGCATGTATATATATTTGCCCCTTGTATGGTATCACCTTTTATGAAACAAAACCATGTCGAAATTTTTAAAACCTTTTTTTTTCAAAATTATTTAAAATGTAAACCATTTTAAGGCCTAAATAGCTCAAAATCAGCTGGAGTCCAAACTCAGCCGGATTTCATAATCAATTTCCATTCATTTTGGGTCTTTGAGTTGAAATCCTAGGCATTACGCCGCAATTTTGAATAATCAAATTAAAGTCACTTCGAGTCAGCACGCCTACGAGCACACATAATGATTTTTTGGCATCACATTTCAAAATCAATTTTCAAAATCCGTATTTTCTTCACGTTTTACACGGCACGCTAGGCACCCACTTTGCCCAAAAGATCATCCTCTGTATGTGAGTCTTTATGTTTTCTTTGGGTAAGTGTGCGACTAGTCGATTGTGTTTTGATTCGCCATCGGTGTCTATCTTTGTCCAAAATGGTCAGAACTGACGGAAGCGTCGCAAGCATCAATGGTCAACCCCAACCAATGGTATGAATGAAATCTTGGCTGTCCTTCTTCGTCTCCAAACTTGTCAGGACGTCGCTTACACCCCTCTCCAAGTAATTGAAGACCGCATCGTTGCGGTAGAATCCCGACTTCCTCCTGCAGAAGGCCTTATTCCTGATATACCACTACGTGACGATCCTCCACCCACTGGGAAGCCTGAACATGTAGCTTCCCCGGAAATCAATCCTCCCCAAGTGCTTCTTGAAGTTTAAAAGCGTCTTCGCTACCTGGAAGAGCAACTTATGTACCTTAAAGGGGATGACATCTATAGAGAGAACAGTCGGAAGTATGAGGCGGTGAATACCTAATTGCCTACTAATTTCAACATGACTGAAATTCCAAAGTTCAAAGGACATGAGAACCCTTTAAACCACAATTGTGCCTTCAAAGATTACATGTCCATCAAGGACATCAAACCTAAGATGTTCCTAAGGATCTTTCCTTCATATCTTGATACAATTTCTAAACAATGGTTTTATTCTCTAAACCATAAGAAGATCGCAACCTGGGATGATGCTGCAATTAAATTCACCAAGCAATACACAGATAACGCTGAAATCAAGGTTCAACATGCGCACCTTAAAGCTTCTAACTCAGAATGAAAAAGAAGGTTTCACCGACTTCCTAAATAGGTGGAGAAGGACCAGTACTCATCTCGTTGAACGTCCAGATGAAGCCACTCTTGTGGAAAAGTTCGTGGACAACTTAAAACCTATCTATGCAAATCACTTGAGATACCAAAACATCAAGTCATTCAAAGATCTGATCGTACTAGCCTACTAGGTACAAGAATTGAAGACGATATTTGCAATGGACTCTTGTCCAAAACTGTAAGAAACAGATATCAAGGCTCGACATCAACTTACGGCTCCACTAGCAAAACCGACGAAGTAAATCTCGTGGAATCCTCTAAAAGAAATAGTAAACCATGGAAGTTCACCGATATCGGTGATACATACTCTAATGCGCTAAAAAGGTTGTCAAAGCAAGTCAGGATTCAGCCAATATGACCTAAATAGGACCTACACCTGACTTAGAAAAGAAGTCTAAATTCTAGGATGGCAATGCTTATTGTGAGTATCATAGGGGTAAAGGACAAGATACAAAGAACTGCTGTAAATTAAAGCATGCCCTCCAGGACATGATTGAAGATGGTCAATTGCCTATTCCTTCTACAACCAAGCCTAACAACACTCAAAATCCTCTTCGAATTTTAGTGATTACAGATGAAGAATTCACCTTGGATTGTTCACATCTCATCTCTCCAGTTAAGCCGAGGTCAACATGATAGAACACGAGGGAACATATTCAACCTTTGCACCTACCATGACAGATTTAATCGCATGGGCAAGGAGCGTGAGTAAGCAAGTTGCCGAATTAAAAGCTATTGTGTCTCCTCTACGAAGGTCCAACACCACATCCATCACTTTGTCCAATAATTCTACAATGCAAGAGGTTATTATGAGAGCATCCGTAAAGGTGAGGCTCCCCATATCTTCTCTTTCCTTTTCTTATTCGTCCACCTCATTTTCCACTAACTTTTCCATTTACCCTCCCCATTTCATAATTACATTTATGCAATAATGGGGTTCCCCAATTCACACACAAAAATTTGGGAACCTCCCCAAAAGTAACACAAATTGCCTTACTTTTTTTTTTTTTGGAGCTCCTCTAAAAACAGTGGAACCTCAAATGTTGGGGAGCTTTGTGCAACAATGAGGAGCCCCATATAAGGAGAGAGAGGACATATGGGGAGGCACCTCCCCACCTTTGCGGATGCTCTGATAGCCAATGATTTAGTTCAACAGGTCATCAATCTAGAGGCCGAAGTCATGCAACTGAGAGAGCTCAAATTAATAATATTATATTAGCTAATCAACCCTAACTTCTCATTTTCTTCTCTTAGCTTTTAAAGGATGAATAAAATGAATAAACATTTCTTGAAAAAAAAAACACTAATTTTTTTTTTTTTTTTTTTTTAGACAAAGATGTACTATTATAAAAGCAGAAACGGAAACTACATAGGTTCAGATACGCAAACCAACTAGAGAACAAACACAGGCCCAGTAGAGGGGCCTAAGTTACATGAAACCCATGATACCGTGGTAAAACTAGAAACAAAAGAAGACGATAAACGGCGTTTCTTGACTGCTGGATGGTAATGGTGATCGAATCGAATTAAGTGAGCGTCCTTTCTCTTATTCCCTTGTCTTCCGCAACCGTCTTAGTGTACCGCAAAAAGAAGATAAAAGCTCGACGAGATACCAAAGAACGTTTCTTCAAATTACCGTAGCTCGTGACATTTGACCGTGACGGTTGGTCCGCTCCACCTTGCAACTACCTTTCTTGCTTAATCGATCTTTAATTGTCAGTAAATTCAAATGCGTCGTGGAGACCTTACTAATAGCGAGATGCATCGGACGTCGACGTTTCTTCTTATTGATATGAAAAATAGCCTCATCTTTCACCATCTTGACATTCTCTGAAATCATAAGATTTGAAATTGAATCGAGCTTCTCGGTCGAAGGACCAGGAAGAGGGAACTCGCTTCCCTTGAAAAATCTTCATGGGGAGTTCCGTCAAAGTTTTCTTTTAGGAAGGTTGTGAGCCCATACGGTCATTGTAGTTAAAAGCTTTTCTTTGGTGAACATAAATGGTCTTACCCTCAAGAAGGTTTTTGTAAGAGTTGGTGTCAATCCTAAGGTTGGAATTATCGCCACCACTTTTCTTGAAAGTGAAAAACGATCCCCTTGCTCCCGATTGGAACAAGGTTCCATGTCGACATTTAAGATCGACGAACAACCAACGTCAATGCTATCACGGTCAAGACTACCCAACTCCTCCCGATTGGAGCACGGTTCCAAGTCGACATTTAAGGCGAGAGGTACAACTAACTTCATTCTTTGTCCTCTTTGGTACTACCTAACTCCATATCATCTAAAGACGATACAATATCATTACTAGAATCCGACATTAACGATGAACCACTTGTAATCGTCGTCAATAACTTACCACTACATCAACATCATTCCTAACTTCCTCCAACTGTTCAACAACATCTCTGTTATGTGGTTCAATCAAAATAGCCTTTTCCAAAGCACACTTAGCCTTTGCTAATCTATTCAAACCTCTAAGAGCTACAAATTTGTACATTTTAAAAGAGCCTTAGCATTGCGAGGAAGAAATTTAAAACCATTGAACAAATTATCGAGCCCCATCAAAAGCGTGAAGCTTATTAGCGCAAGCAAACTAAATTAAGAGATAAGGAAACGGCCCGGCGTTGTAAAAGATTGCAAATCACGATCAATTTTATCGATAGAAGAACACAAAAGACGACAAGCTTTATCATAGCAATCACCGCAAAATCAAAGCGATCTTTGTCTAAAAAGGTTATTACCAAAGTCTTTAAGGGCAATAATCTTAGAAAGAGGAGAAGAATCCACCTGAGAAAGAGCTTTATGAAAAGCGAATCATCATCATCCACCAACGGAGTACAACCATGGACAAAAACAAAGCAACGAAGAAATTCGAACGATTCGGAAGCCATGATCGAAACAAACCAAAGCAAGGAAATCCCAAACAAAGAACCCAAACCAAAGCTAACAACAGATCAATCGGTTCCAAAGAGAGGATTTAACTTTAAATTCAAACGGACGATCAATTGGAGTCGATGATCTGATAAAGGAAAAGAGGGATATACTCAAAAAAGCGAAGAAGGGGAGAAAAGCCTCTCGCCGGCGAACTATGAAGGCGTGGTGAGGTCGCCAGCGAGAAGGCGGCTGAGATTTTGGGGATTTTTTGGGTTTTTAGGGTTCGTCGCTTTTTTGGGGATTTTGGGGGATTTTTCTACGCTATAAAAAACACTAATTTTTAACCCCTGAGAAAAACAATGTACATATATCGTCATCATTAAGAACAAACAACACATGATTAGAAGATACGAAGTAATTAACTACTATTAAGAAGAAACTACAACGTAAAAGAAGAAAGACCAACACAACTTTTTTCTTATCTTATGGAGTATATACAGATGAACAAAAGTATTTTCGGAGTAAGTTTTTTTAGTCATCAACTACGAAAACTAGAAGTGATCATTATATTTAGGATTATTTAACATATAAATCTCAAAATAAACCCGAATTTCAACTTTCAAGTCACCGACTACCTGATAAACAGGTCACTACCTACCTTTATCCATTACCTTCATCCATCTGCATCCCTTACCTTAATTGATCTTCATCCCCTCCCTTAAACAACCTCTACCAAACCCTTAAACATCTGATTCACCACTGCAACCCTAAAACAAATCCACCACTGTCCTTGATCTACCGCCCTCACCATAGCCCACAACTACTGCCCCTTTTCTTCCTCCGTAACCTTCAACTGCTCTCACCAACTCTTCAAACCTCGTCTGAAACATGTCGACTTTTAACCTACCACGTCAAACTCAAAGCCCAAAATGTCGAACTCACACAAAGGATACACCGTTTGGAAAGCCACGGTCAGCCGCTAATTGGGTGGAGTCCAAATAGCAATTCTTACATCAATCCTTGGTGATTGCGATGGCAGATCCTCTTCAATTCCTATCACCCTCTCATTTGGATGGTTTGGTTTTTATTTGAGACTTGTTAGACTTGTTGGGGATTGAAACAATTTGGTGTCGTTGAACAATTTCGATGATTTGATTTTTTAGATTAATTTAGTGTATTAGTGAGAATGTGAGATACGGAATTATAGAAACAATTGATGGCTATTAGCTTTGGATTGAATCTATTGTTTGCAGATTTAATGTTAAGGGAATGGAAGCTGAAACATCCTCGTTGATTAGTTGGGATGTTGTATATGATGTTTTTTAATTAGATACTTCGTATGTTGTATTGTACCCGGTTTGCATTTGTTGTTTTTAGTGGCTTTATGTTATGTTTAATTAGTTGTCTATGCTGTTTATAATCGACAAGGTACTGATCGTCCTTTATAACTTCCTCAATCTTTCCACTACGACCACAAGCATTGTGTAATACCCGTAATTTTATGAAGGCTTTATTAGCAGTTTTTTTGTATTTTATATTTTATTAGGACTAGTCAGAAACCCGCAGCTTCGCACGCGGCATTAAATGCTTGTACCAATGACGATATACTATATCGACGAATTATAGTGGGAATAATACTAAAGTTAGGGAGCGTTTGGTTGGAGGTTTATAAGAAAGAGAAAGGAAAACAAAGTTATTGATTCCCTTTGTTGGTGTTTGTTTGACACAAACAAAAAGAATGCAATTTCTTTCCTTACCTCTCAATCCATCTAATTCCTTACCCCCCACTCCCCAAGGTATGAGATTTTATTACCCTTATTACCCTTCAACCACCTTATTTACCTACCACCACACTTACGACTCCCACCACACCTGTCACCAACAAGACCCCATCGCCACCGCCACCACCAAAACCACCACCACATCCACCCCACACAAACCACCACCGCCATAACCACCATAACGCCACCACCACCATCACAACCACCACAGCCATTCCACTACCACCACCACCATGACGCCACCGCCACCACCACCACAACCACCCAACCTAAACCACCACCAAAAACCACCGCCACAGCCACCCCACATAAACCATCACCGCAACACCACCTCCATAACCACCATGACGCCACCACCACCATCAACACCACCACCACCTAAACCACCACCACCACCACCCCACCTAAACCATCACCCGTACACCAAAACAAACTACAACCCACCACACTTCATTTTCTTGATGTAACCAAACAACTAGTTAAGTTTTAGGTAATCTCTTACCCTTCCCCCTCTTACCCATTCTAATTTCCTTTCACTTTCCCTTTCTCTAACCAAACGCCCCCTTATTGCGTACCACGAATACTTACGGATTATAAAGTTAGTTGATAATCATAGATTGTGTAAGCTTTTCAATTTTCTCCTCGCATAAATTGATAATTGTATACAATCAAATTAAACAAAGGAAGGATTATTTAGCAATGATAGAATTAACTCATCATCAACACTGCTCAGCTTACAAGCCATGAGCGACACAAACCAAGAAACCAACTTTTTCTACATGTTAGCATATGTAACATATGGCTTGATTCAACTCAACCAAATGAATATCTATTATTACCTTCACAATCGCTCCCAGAATGGCATCCGTGTAGCCGATAGATATTGCAGAAAGAAGATTTATTCCATCTCTCTGAATTTCTGGTATCTCTTTAACTTCGAGAATAACAAAAAGATCTCCGGGAGGGCCCCTGGCATATATTCAAATAGGTATTAGTCAAGAACAAGATTGAAAGGTGCTGAATGAAATTTAAAAAGCATGAAATCACTGACATACCCATTTGGAGCTGCATCACCCTCCCCAACAACACGAAGAATGCTACCTTTGCTGACCCCAGGAGGAATTTTTACTTTGATATCTTTTTTACCTCGAACTCGTCCACCACCACAACATTTCCGACAAATTTCAGAGATAACTTCACCGTTGCCACCACAAGTTGGGCACACAGACACCTAAATTAAACCACAGAGAGGGCATTAATCCCAGAAAATAAAACAATAGAAAAGAATGAAGTAAAATTTTAAGCATAGTAGCATACTATATGTATATGAAAGTTATCTGAAAGCTTCCACTTTCCAAATGACACCAAGTATAAAGATAATCCAAAAGTACCATAATAACCTCACCTAACCATCTTCTTTTTCTGATCCTCGCCCACAAGCATAACCTACCGGCCAAATTAACTCGCTCTCACCCCCACCATGCCCACCCACCCAGGCCTTAGCTCACCAAAATCCACCCGATACCAGCCTCAAAACCAAAGGAACACCTCCAAGCACTCACCCTCGAATACCCCCACCACACTCGAAAACCAACTCCATCGCCCCAAAATCCCCACCCTTGAGGATCTTGGTTGTGTATGGTCGTGAGGTTGATGGCAGTATTTAGGTTTGCCCCTGGTAGATCTGGTGCTGTTGAGGTGAATATTGGTGTTGTGAACTCCGTTATGGGATTTTATAAATCTCAGCTCCATACAACTCTTAAATATTTTGGATATTGAATAGTCAATGCGCTTCTATATCGTTAAGCAACAGTCACTCTATGCAACTCTCGACACAATTTTCGTTACTTGTTTTCCGGACTTTGCCTCTGTGTTCCAGCACAGGGTTAGGACCATAGGAGCCAAATAAAAATAAATGAAATTACTAAATATTACCTCACGATCTTTTTCCATCTCATGGGTACACCGCAAGCTCAAATTAAGTGAGTGTAGCATGGTGTAGTTCATCAAGAACCATACACAAAATTTTGTCCTTCTTTACGCTCCAAGAGAGAATATTAGTCTGTTTATGCTCTATTATTATAGTAATTTTCTGCAATAAAAGAAGACTCATAAGGTTTTCTTGAGGGTTCAAGGTAGTAGTATTATATATCAGCTACAAAACTGAAAAGAAGAATAACTTTGAAGATGGATCCTACAGCATAACATCACTACATCAGAACGTATAACCTTATGATTGTTATTAACACCAAATAGAAAGACTGTACAAAAAACGCCATTCTTAATCCTTATAGCATGCTTGAAGGACAATTGTAAAACACATTTCAACCAAATTTCAAAACAGAAGCTATGTGGACTCCTGCTAATATCATGGTGATCCATGTCATTGCCAAAGTTTCAAACAGGTATAGGAGCAGATAATATAAACACGAAAACAAGCGAAAATTAAGCAAATCCAATAAAAAGTCAAATAAGTTCAAGGCCCAAGAACATCCGAGCAAGCACACCGGACTCTACACTTCAGGAGTATTTTATTTGACAACGTGGAAATGAGACGTGTATTCACATTACTTTAGTTAGGACCGCATCATCATGTAAAAGGAAATAATTAGAGGGAATGGAAATGAAACCTAAGTTACTCAACATGCCATATGTACTTAAAAATACTCAGTATAGCAAAGTATAGCAAAACTCAGCTGGGAGTAGTTGATTTACCTCTCTGGTTCGAATTATAGCTAGCGGAGAGTGGTAACACATATCATTTCTATGAGACATTTCAACAAACACTTGCAATGCACAAAAAAAAAATACTACTATAGCATTCCAAGACAGCAGATAATAAATAAATAGCACAAGCAAAAGAGAAGCGATTTTCATGATATTACTGTTTGGAAGGTAAATAAAAAATAAACAAATTCGATTACCTTTCTATGAGACATTTAAACAAACACCTGCAATGCACAAAAGAGATACTACTGCATCATTTCAGTACAACAAATAATAAATAGCAAGCAAAAACAAGCGATTTTAGTGATATTGCTGTTTGAAAGGTGAATAAAAATTAAACAAAATCGTTTACCTTGTATATGTGATGTCTAACAACAAATATCCCATTATGAATGTCCCAGATTTACCAAATTGAAAACGCCGCAGAAAATTCTTGTAATGAAATGAACCAATAATCGTTTCTAGTAAATAAACCCGCATCAATTTCTGAGTATTTGGCGGTGGATGAAAGATTGGAAATGCAATGCTTGCGTTGACGGTGGAGGAAATAGTAATAGAGCAGCCGCAGTATTTGTGTGCTTGGTAAATTAAGTAAAGCCAAAATGGTTTGACTGTAAATATTACTCTGGTCAAGGGGTATGAGCTGTGCTAAAATAGCAAAACCCCCTATTCTCTTTTTATATAAGATATAAGATACGAGATTAATAAGTAAGACGTTTTCGAAAAGAAGAAGGAAAAAAAAGGCCTCATTAACTCAGTTTGGGCCAAGTATATTGCAGCTCAATGACCCATAGATATATATACTCAAAAATTAGATCACACAATCTATTTATCACATAATAAAACCAAACAAAAAAAGAAGAAGAGGAGAGCACAGGATTGAGCAGCGACGATGAACACATACACACACACGAAGGAAGAGGAGGCCTATTTTCATAAGTAGTCTATCCTATCATTATTCATTCAGTTATTAGCATAGTTATGGTAGTAATTGAACCAATTTTTGTAACCATAATATGGAAATTTGGGGGGGTTTTAGTATACTAAAGTTAATATGGTTTTAATTGTGAAAATTTGCCATGTATTATTTGGGGTTTGGTTGGTTTAGATTGTGTTAGGATTTATTGTATTGGATTAGTGTACCATCTGATGCCATATTATACCATCTTATATCCCGTCTTAAGACTGTCTTATACATGGTAGACATGGTTGAATTGTGAAGGTATACTTTCATAAAATCATCTTATAAATTAATTTTATCATGCCTTGGCACCATTGACCACCACCGCGACCAAGTCTTGACCATGGTCTAGACTTGAACTGTAGGCTGCCGTGACCAGGAGGGGGCTGTCGTGGCGTATGCCATGGGTGGCTGACATCATGGGGTTGTGGGTGGTCAGTTGGCCGATTATGGAGGGAGTTGTGGTGTTTGTGGGTCAGCTTGCTAGGGATTCGGGTAGTATCTATCAATTGTTTACATGTTATTAGAATTGTGAGAATGATGGTAGTAGTATGAAATTAGTAGTAATTAGAGTTTGTAATTGATTTATGTAGGTTTTGAATAGGAGCATTTCTAGAGTTGGTTGATTATAGCTTGGTTGGATTTTTCTTGGATTTGCTAAAGGTAGGCTAGCTACTCAACACTTGTTTGCGGGGTTCATTGTGTGTTATTTGTGTGCATCGTTGTAATTAGCTTGTTGAATGTTGAGTTTAGTTGGTAAGGCCCCTAGGCCGTGTGTGTTGGTTGCATTATTGGCATTGTTTTTCGTTATCCTTATATGCATATTGGCATGACATTGTTAATTTGGCATCATGTTATAATATATCATATCATTTCATCTCGCTTGATTATTATTATTTATAAAGGAACTTGGCATTTTAGTTGTCATTCATATTTATTGTGGCATATCCTTATTGGCTCGAATTGGTATTGGTATTGTTTGGCAACGTGGTTGCGAGATGAGATGAGTTTGTATAGGCCGGGCATGGGGATGTGGAAGAGTCCTGGACCTTGGACGTATAGGACAGGCAGGGCATGGTGTTTAGAGTGGGCCCTGGACCTGGCGTAGCAAGCCCACATGTGATTTGATACGGTTGAGCCGTGATTGGTAATGGTGGCCGTGTGTTGGTAGCTTGGGCCGTGAGCCTTGGCTAGTGTTGTACTCTTGTTTTCGCTTTTGTTGGTTATATTAACACAATTGCAGGTGTTAGCATCCTTCACGTGTTAGTCTTATTTTTATACATGATTCATTGGTTGACTTGTGTGTTTTATTTGTTTTGTGTCAATGTTTCCTTCAAGCAGCCGCCTTTCTTCTCCCTCCAGCCATTTTTTATTAAATTTGTTGAAGATTGATTTTTTGCAGAAAAGAATTCTAGAAAGAGAAAGAAGAACTTAGAAGATTGGGAATGTGAAAGTAAGATATAACAAAGTGAAGTATTTATAACCGCAAAATCAAATGGGCAAGAAAACAAGTGGTTGAGCCTAATCATGACTCTCCTAGGGTTTTGTGAATCTTCCCTATTTATGGCAATATAGCCGTTACAGAAGCTGAACCAAACACAACTTCTAATCCGTTAAAGATTCCTACACAATTTTTGCCTGGCCCAAATTTTTATCTCCTTATTCCTGGCCAGACCCAATAAAGGAATAAGCAGATAAGGGCAATTGTTGGGCCCAGAATTATCCTGTCTGACCAGACAAGGACCAGGTAATATTCAAAGCAAGAGCCTGAAAGAAGTACTCAAAACCAGGCGTTGGGAGTATCTAGACAGGTACCAAGCAGGAGAAAAATACAAGACATGCAATTACTAAGCCTGGCCTGAAAGGAAACCACGTCAGGCACAAGAGAAATATTATCCAAGCTGGGCCGGTGACAAGAAAGACACGATCAGGCCAGACAAACAAAGTCCCTATCTAACTCTTTCACCATCTCTCTGAATGGGTCTCAATTTGGCTATTTCAAGGGGCAACGGGGATTGAGACAAGGGGATCCCATATCTCCTTTATTGTCCACGTTATGCTTAGAATATCTATTAAGATTTCTCAGTCTGGTTACTGAGAAACCTGAATTTAAGTATCACTCTCTTTGTAGAGGATTGAAGCTTAGCCATCTTGCATTTGCAGATGACTTATTGTTGTTCTGCAGGGCTGATGTGGCTTCCATCACAATTATATTGAGAGCTTTCTTGACTTTCTCTGAAGCATCAGGTCTGTGTATGAATAAGGCCAAGTCAGATGTGTACTTGAATGGTGTTGATGCCAGGTTAGCTACCCAAATAGTCAGGCTTGTAGGGTTCAAATTAGGGCAATTCCCTTTCAGGTATTTGGGTGTTCCAATCTCATCCAAGAGGCTGAGTATTGCTGATTGTAACAGGGTGGTGGACAAAATTGTGGCAAGGATTCGAGGATGGGGAGCTAAACACTTAAGCTATGCTGGGAGGCTGGTTTTGGTCAAGGTTGTCCTGACCCAGATGCATGCTTACTGGGCTAGGATCTTTTTATTGCCAAAAGGAGTCATTCATAAGGTGAAAAGCATCTGCAGGAATTATCTGTGGGCTGGGCATGCTGAGTTCAAACATACTCCCCCTGTTGCTTGGGAGACTTGTTGCTTACCTAAGGAACATGGAGGGTTGGGTATTATTAATTGCCATATGTGGAATGTTGCTCTGATTGGCAAGTATGCATGGTGGATTCATAATAAGAAGGACAGTCTCTGGGTTCAATGGGTGCATCACATTTATATAAAGCAGCGTGATTGGTGGTTGTATGAACCCTCTCAGAATTCCAGCTGGACGCGGAGACAAATTTGCAAAGTTAAGGACACTCTTAAGCCTGGATTTATGAATGATACTTAGAATGGAAATTATTCTATCCAGATGGTTTATCAGTGGTTACTTGGTTCCTACCCAAAGAAGGACTGGGTGCCTATGGTCTGGAATAGAGTGTGTGTGCCTAAACACAACTTTAGTACTTGGATCTATGTGCAGCAGCGTTTTTTAACTCAGGATAGAATACAGAAGTTTCGTGTCATCAGTGCTGGTGTTTGTTATCTGTGTGGGCTGCATATGGAAACGCACAGTCATCTGTTCTTTGATTGTTCATTCAGTATGCAATGTTTGAAGCATCTCCAGACCTGGTTACAGATTCAGTGGCAGGGGAGTGTGCTGGAGTGGATACTTAGATGGAGATGCAGATCACTATTGAAAAAACAGGTGATCATGGCGGCTATATCTGGACTAATTTACAGTATATGGGATTGCAGGAATAAGTGCAGGTTGGAACATTATATCACCCAACCAGCTCGAGTAGTGAAAGGAATTCATCAGATGTTGAGAATACGGTTGAACAAAGTGGATTTTGATAAGGGAAGAGTTAAATGTAAGGCTTGGTTAAAACAAATTGATGTAATAGATTAATGGCCTAGCTCAAAAAAGAGTATGATAAGTGTATGGTGTACTACCTTTGATTTAATGATATTCACATTTTCAACAAAAAAAAAAACAAAGTCCCTATAAACAAGGAAGACCTATTCAAAGGAAGAAAATGGAAGAAAGAATCAATCATAACGGCTGAAATGAAGAACAAGTCAACTAACCATCTCCGGGTAAATAGGGCACGAGTCCTATTCACCAGGAAACCATAAACAGATTTGAAGAAGCTACTTTGGAGGCTATTATAAATAGAAGAGAAGACAAAAATAGAAGGGACATTGGCATACTCATATTTCTACTCTCATTCTTGTATTAAACATATAATTAAGAAATATCCTTAGTTTATCACGCTTGACATACAAATATCCTGTCAGGCTACCTAAAATCATAGTAACAATCACTCTTTGCTTGGTGCCTATGGTTTTTTCCCTTATTCCCATGGTTTTTCCACGTATAAAATCTTTGTGTCTTTACTTTTTACTTATTAATTCACTTAAGCAATATTGGTCAGGCAAATCAATTGAGTTAGATTACCCCTTCTAAATTCCCTTGGCAGGATGTTTCTGTTCAGTGAAATTCCTGCTAAAACAGTCGTCGCCAACAATGCCGCAGAATATGAAGCATGCCTCATCGACCTACAAGCAGCCATAACACTTGGCATCAAGAGACTAAAGGTCCACGGCGATTCCTCACTCATCATCAATCAGGTGTCCGGATCATGGAAAATCCGAAGCGACAGCTTAGCACCCTACCAAGCAAAGATCAATCAAGAGGTCGAATTCTTCAACCAAGTCAACTACTTCTACTTGCCACGAGAGGAAAATCAATTTGCATATGCCCTGGCAAAACTTGCCACGCTCATCAACATACCCTACGACATGACATCGATGCCCCTATGTGTCGAGAGAAGGAGCGAGCCAACTCACATTTGCGCCATCCACAACGACGAGGAAAACCATGTCGAACCTTGGTACCAAGCCATCCTCAACTACAAAACCAAAAATGAATTCCCTCCCAACTCCGATACAAGAGGACAAAGAGCCATCCGTTTACTTGCATCACAATTTGTGATAAACCAAAAACAACTATACAAAAGAGCACCCCAAGGGATCCTCCTTCTTTGCATCGACCATCACAAAGCCAAAAAGGTCATGAGAGAGGTCCACGGCGGAGAATGTGGCCTTCACATGAGCGCAATGATGCTAGCCTGAAAAATCATGTTGTTAGGCTACTACTGGACCACCATGGAAGCCGATTGCCGCAACTACGTCAAACATTGCCACAATTGCCAAATCTTCGCCAACATACAAAATATACCACCATCCCTCTTATACACCATGACATCACCCTGGCCATTCTCTACCTGGGGCATCGACATCATCGAGAAAGTCAACCCGATAGGCACCAAAGGGCATTGCTTCGTCCTCGTCGCCATCGACTATTTCACCAAATGGGTGGAAGCACAGTCCTATGCAGTCTTGACCGCCAAACAAGTGGCCAAGTTCATCCAGGACAACATCATCTGCAGATATGGGGTACCCATGAAATCATCAGCGATCAAGGCTCTCACTTCCGGGCGAAAACACAAGCCTTACTGGACAAATACAAGATCAAACGACATCGATCATCCCCCTACCGTCCTCAAACCAACGGAGTGGTGGAGGCAGCAAACAAAACTCTTGTCACCATTATTAAGAAGATGCAAGATAATTACGGCGATTGGCCGAGCAAACTCCCATTCGCACTCTGGGGATACCGAACCTCCATTCGAACACCCACAGGAGCCACACCCTTCTACTTAGCATACGGCATGAAAGCGGTTCAGCCGGTAGAGTTGGAGGTCCCATCTCGACGCATCCTACTGGAGAATCAAGTTCCTGAGGCGGAATGGACCCGTCGAAGTTTTGAACAACTCACACTTCTAGACGAGCGGCAACTTAACGCCTTGCACAACGTCCAACTATACCAACGACGTATACAACAGGAATTCAACAAAAAGGTTAAACCCAGGAACATCAAAGAAGGTGACTTAGTCCTCAAGTCGGTTCGAGCACCATTACCCGTCGATTCGAGGGGGAAGTTCAAACACAATTGGGTCGGGCCATATCTGGTTAAGGAAATACTTTCGGGGGCGCAGTGAGACTGTGTGACCTAGATGGGGAGGATTTTACAAACCCGACCAACCTAGACCAACTCAAGAAATACTACCCTTGAACCTTAGCGACCAAAAACCTCACCCTAGTTTTACAACTAGCGACCACCTTATCCCTTTCAAGTCAAGTTCCTCAACGCATTCTGATTTGAAATTGCATGTTTTATGGAGTCTAAGTCGCGGCACCTTGCCCGTTTCGAATGCCCTTTGATCTGTCAAAGGCAACATCCATTTGCACTCAAACAAAAACACCTGAACTACGAGCATGGTTTGATTTCACCTTTTCTGGTGGTTACGTAGGCAGTCCTTTCTTACACAAGAGGGATACAACCACAAAACCCAAATAAATTTACAAAATTTTTCAAACTACGAGCATGGTTTGATTTCACCTTTTCAGGTGGATACGTAGGCAGTCCTTTCTTACACAAGAGGGATACAACCACAAAACCCAAATAAATTTACAAAATTTTTTGAACTACGAGCATGGTTTGATTTCACCTTTTCAGATGGATACGTAGGCAGTCTTTTCTTACACGAGAAGGATACAATAATCCCCATAATAAAAAAAAACATCCCACATACAAAAATGTTTAGGATAATTCAAGCCGAATTGCCCTGACAAAATGGATGGATGAAACAAGCGTTCACGACTGTTTTGACACAAGCAATCCTCTTATTTAATAATGAGAAGGATTACAAATTCAACAACAAATAAAGCTTAACAAGTCTACCACTTGCCAAAGCTAATGTGTCGACTAAGACACCTCACATGGTAAAACTAGCACCAAACACACAAGACATAACTAGTACAACATAATAAAAAACCACAACACTAATACAACATAATAATAAAATGGGTAATGAAGGTCTTCATTCTTCCAATTTACCTTTGCCTTTTCCCATGGGGTACATCTTCCCCTTGTTCTTCTTGTTGGCCCGCCTAGCATGAACTTCCTTTTCGGAACGGATCCTCAACGGATCTCCAACGGCGACGGCCTCCGGTCTCTTGCATGACCCCATACGCGGCCCAAGACGAGCCCATACACGACCCACTACCTCTTTGGGACCCGAGCTTCTCCTCTTTGGTGGCCTCATCACATCCGGACTAACTCCATCAACGAAGTCGTCAAAGAAGGCACGGTTGGCCTTGCCAACCTCTCTATACTTCCAATCAAAAACCTTGTCCTTGCGAGCTTTGGACCTTTCCTCCAAGGTTTGAGCTCTTGACCACTTGACATAAGCGGGAATCACCCATGTCGTGGCAACGGGGTTTGGTACCTCCCAAAGCGGCCGAGTGACCCACCATCTTTCGAAGACCTCCACAAGCTCGGACGGGACACTTGAGGTATTTGGACGGGACACATAGTAAGTCATCATGTTTTTCCACAATGCATAATTCTTCCCATCAAAGACGGGACACTTGAGGTATTTGGAATCCATTTATCACGTGATAGGCAGCGGAATATAAAATGATAAGATAAATAAAAACAAGATAGATCAGCCTCTTTGCAGTTAGGCAATCAAGAGCACGAGGCTCTGATACCAATTGAGGAGTTTATCGATCCGAAATACTCAAGAGGGGGGGGGGGGGTGAATTGAGGATTTAAAACTTTTCAAGGCTTTTTCGATTGTATGAATATAATTGATTATTTAAAGTTTATTGATTAAACTTTAACTAATCAACTAATGAATGTAAAACGAAATAAGCAAGCGAACGAAAGAGAGGAGACACACGGTTTTGAAGTGGTTCAGTTTCACAAGTCGAAACCTACGTCCACTATTCTCGATTAATAAATTTAGTACCTTTCTACGGATTACAAATTTACTAACCCAACTCGTACAACTAACTCTAGCTGTAACTCAATGAGTACCGCTAAATACTCGAGTGACTAACTTACGCTGATAAGAAAGCACTAATGATTCTTGCAAAGGTTCACGTTAATGAACGAGTAAGAAATCAAATAAGCACTATTATCTTATAATGATAACAATAAGAACGAGTATACGAGTTTAAAACACACGACCTTTCAAAAATAACAAAACGGTTTTTCTGCTTTGAAAACACACGGTTTGCTTTGTAAAATTAAAATCAATTCTTATGCTTAAGGTCTCTACTTTAAATGTCGTAAAGAGCAAAGTATTTATAGGATGGAAAGAGCAAGGCAATTCGGTTTAAAGAAACCCTAATGGCCGAATAATAAGAGATATGTTAACAAATCATATCTTCTATTATCTCTTTCCTAAAAGCCTAAAAGATAATAAAGAATATTCTAAAAGATAGAATATAATCTTATTCAAATATTATCTTTACTATAAATTCTAAGATATGATAAGATTTCCTAAAACAAGAATATCTTTTATCATAAACAAATATATTAAGTAAGATATACAAGATATGTAAAGATATTATTAAGGAATAAAATCTTTACCAAATACATCTTAGGTTACACGAGATGTCACGGCTCATATGCCTCGTGACTCGTGTAAACCCTAGCTTAATATATGGGTTAGAATTTAGGTTTTAAGAGAGGCTTTGTTGAAACCCTACTTAGTAGCATGGTCCAGTTCATAAGTTGACCCAATACGACTACTAGTCAACGTCCAACATAAAACTGAACTCCGCACTAAACCGGGCTTTATTAAATAAATACTTTTATCAAAACATTTAAAATAAACTTTAAACAATTTAAAAAACAATTTTAAAATATTATATGTCGTGTATAGAAAACTCAGCATCTCAATGTTATAGTAAGAGAGCTATAACATTGAGCTCTTTTACTAGTAATGTTATAGCTGCAAAGCTATAACTTTACTAATTCAAGAAACTCATTCTTGGTTATCATTACGAGATAATCACCTATACTATTCTCATCTTCAAGGAGATCTTCGAGTATAGGCTACGTCATCATCCAAGCTTGATTAATCTTTAGACGGACTTCGTCTTCACATAAATATTGAATGAATCTTCACATCGTTCGATCTTGAATAGAGGCTTGACTATATCACAATTTCTCTTGTTGCTTGTATTAAATAAGTTGAATCTAAAATACTTAGACAAACGATTACGCGCAACAAGTATATAAATAATAAAGCACCTTGACATCATCAAAACATAAACATATAAACTATATGGTTCAACAAATTCCCCCTTTTTGATGATGGCAAGTCTTCTAAAATTGTGACTAAGTATGTAGTTACCCCTCAATATAATACCGTCATCTTAATAATAAAGATCAACGCAAGATCAAGACGATTAACATAAAATCGAAACTTAAAGGACTTTAAGAGACAATTGGTCTTGTCAAGGAGCAAGCTTAGGTAGATGCTTACCATAGACGTTCTTTCCCCCTCTTGACATCATCGAAAAGTTAAGAACAAATCAAAAATGACTAGAATAATATAAAACGAGACAAGAGATAAAACGTCATAGAAAGTAATATTTACATGCATAACTATAAGCATATAGAATATTAAGTATCAAACAAACTTAAGAAAACATGTTTAAAGCCGATGGGCCGAATGAAACACATGTTTAAAGAGACACTTGGGCCATAATCCACAATTGTAAGCCAAAATGGGCCGAATTATAAGTTTGCAAAACACACCACTAGAAAATGAAAAAGAAGGGCTAAAAATAGAAAGAGCTAATAAAGAGAAGGCAAGGGTAGATCAAATGTTGCGGGTTCTGTAAGGGTTCACGTATTCGGGGCGGGTACGATGTTCCAAGGCATTGAGACGATCGAAGGAGCTCCGCACAAGCTGAGAAAGACCTTGAATACTTCGTTCAAAGTTGAGTATCTTCAAGGACAAAGCTTTAGTAGCCTCCAAAGTTAGGGATTGATCGTTTGCCATAACTTTTCCGTGCATAACCAAAGCTCCACCTTGACTCGTGAGAAAAGTGAGACGATCTCCATGCGGGAACACTTCCCCACGGATTGGCTTCAACTCCCGTTCAAAACCCTCTAGCCTCTTATCCACCTCATCCATCCAAGAATAAACCCGAGAAGCATCCAAACCCGACTCCAAAGACCGTGATGGTCCAACATATGACAAAACCGTAGCCAAGTGGGTGGATTGCTCCTCAAACTTCTCCATTAAAGTAGTCATAAAACTTCCCAATTTCGCCTCTATTGGCCCCAAACCCGAATCACTCGGAATCTTCTCAACATCCTTAACAAGAAGTAACTCTGGTCCATCAACGACAAGACCCATAAGCTTAATCAAGCGATCACACATGAAATTCTTTGCACTTACACCGTAGCTATCCCGTCCCACCACTTGTTTCACTTCTAACAACCGAGACACCCACATCCCATATGGAAGGTCGATTGTTGTATTTAATTTTTCCTTGGTAACCGTGAGACTTGTTTGGATGATACGATGTAAAACAACACTTGCTAAATTCACTTTTTGTCCCTCTAACCATGAGTAAATAATGATTGCCTCATAACTCGAAACCTTGTCTCGTCCTCCTCTCCTCGGCACAACTGTGTTCCATAAAAAATTTAAGAGGAACTTAATTTTCGCCGAGAGAGGACGAACAACAATGTTTCCACCATCTGTCCCAACCTCCTCAAAGTACCTTTTAACCAACCTCTCCTTTTCACTAACCACATTAGACCATTCAAGACTCGGATTAATTTCAATTCCGTCATCGGGAACCGAAAAAGCAGAGCAAAAATCTGAAACAGAGACCGTCACATCAACACTGTTAACCGTCGCATGCAAGACCCCTTTCTTAGTCGACACACTAACAAAGAATTGAACAACTTCAACTGGATAAATAGGACCCGAAAATTTACTAATGTGACTACACCCTTGAAAATCAAGAAAATCAACAAAGAACTTAAGAGCGGGAACATTAATTTTAACACCCCGTAAATTTGAAGACCTTTATTATATTTTAAAAGTAATATTTTAATCTATTTTAATTTAATATTAATTTATTTGAAATAAAATTTATTTGATAAAATATAATCTTATTTTATTTTGAAAAAATGTAATTATTTTTGATAGTTTAGAAATGTTTAAAAGTGATTTAAACTATATTTAAACATTTTCCTTTGATAAAATAGATTTCGGATAAAAGTCGTAAAATTGGGATTTTCCCATTTCTTACGGTCATTGGGTAAACGAGTTTGGATATTGGGCAAATGAGTACTTAATCTTTTAGTAAAATCGTGTTTAAGAACTTTAATATTCTCGGAAATCGCGTTCGTCGAATATTTCTAATTACCGTCGAAGCAAACCCAAAACGTAAACAATTGACCCAACCTCCCCATGCCCTCTTTGGACCGGCCACCTCCCCCTTCATATGCTTCCTCTTTCAATTTTCATTTCCTCCATAATTCACTCTCTCCTCCTTCTCTCAAACACCAAATTCCTCTCAAAATAACCTCCTTACAATCCCTAAAACCACCATAAATCCTTCATTTCTCCACCAATTTGCATAAAACTTATATATTTGGAATCCTCTCTTCAATCCTCATCTACTAATAAGCTTTAATTTCATTTCCCCCAATTTCGTTTCGGGTCTTATCTTTTTTAGGGTTTCGAATTTAAGCTTAATAATTGTGTTTTTGTTGTTCTTATAGGTGAAGAATTTGAAGATGAGTTAGGTGACTCATATGTGGTTGAAGATGAAGAGTAATTTTGGGTTTTAGAAGCTTTCTCAAGTTATTACTTGTCTCTTTGCTAGCTTAAGGTAACTATTCCGAGTTACTCGACGATTTAATGTCACATTGATGTTGTGTTTGTTGTTTGTTAAGTGTTTAGGTGATTGATAATGTGTTAGTTCCGTTTTTCACATGACTTGTGTTGTTAAAGTTTACTAATTTGTGGTTATTTCATATACTTGAGTATTGAAATGAAATGGGTATTGTTGATTGTTGCTTGAGACGGTATTAAATTGAGCTTGAAACGGATTTTGGTAGGAAAAAGGGAAAAGGGGCGGAAATACCGCCCAAAACAGCCCGTAAGACAGCCCGGTAGGCCCAGTGGGTCCGGCCCGGACTTTGACCCGTCACTTTGGGTCGGGTCTTGGGTCTATTGTTTGATGTTTTGGGCCTATGGTTCATGTTTTGAAGTATGTTGGTATTTTGGCATGTAGGAAATTGTTTAAGCTAATATTTCCGTTGAATTGGTTATTTTATAAGTTCACATATTTTCTCTATGTCCATAGTTTTCACATGATAGAAATTGGAAATGGCATGAGAATGATATTGTGATGAATTTTGTGATTTGGGCCAAAGTAGGCCAAGACTCTGAGCTGGGCCAGATTGACCGAACGAGTTTGGTCAAACTAGGTTTAAACCGGTCAGCCTCGATTTGACCGATGACCCGTCGCGGGACTAGGGTCGAGGATTTGTCTTTGAGTATGATTGTCTTTTCATATGTTGGTTGTTGGATGAATTGGTTGCCTTATACTTGAGTCTTCTTGCCTTGTTGCCATTTTAGCTTGTTCTCATGGATTATGGTACTGTTGGTTAGCTGGAATTTGGATTATTATTGATATTGGAGATATTGTTGGATTGTCAGCTGAATATGCTCTTGCGTAGCCTTTCATATACTAGGGTGTGTATGATCATTTGTGTGTGCAAGTTTGGACACTTTGCCCCTCTTATGGTTAATTGGGTGTCCCACTTGTCTTGTGTGGCGTGGGCTAAAGTATTCAAGCTGGGACTAGGTCCTAGGTGAGTATTTCGGCCTTCGTCATAGATAGGCCATTATAGTCTTTGACGAGTATATGTTCACCGCTTAATAGCCTTTGTGTCTTAGCTTGGTGGGTTTATATCCAAGTTAGGGCATGACTTCCTGACGTACTCTTAGAAGTATGTAGTCAGCTTAAGTACTAGCCAACCCTTTGGTGGACTCCTTAGGAGTACTCATGTGTTGATATCATGGGTCTTGGATGCGGTAGTTTTCCGCATGTCGCTAGGTCTGCGCAGGTTTAGGACTAGGGTGTTTACCTTACCTCGTGGTATAGACTCGATTCTGAGTGACTATTGGTGTCCTAAGAACTTATGCCTGTCTCTAGATATATTGTCCTTTCTTGTTTGATGATTCTATGAATCATAGAAGGTGAGATGCAAGCCGGCTATGGTTGATAGAGTTTGGATTCCTGGATGTTATGTGATTCACATGATAGTGTAGTATGAGTCGGTCTAGTATTCACATGCTAGGACTATGTGTTGTTATATTGTTGTTCACATGATAAGCACGATTGTCTAGCATCTATATGCTAAGGCTATGTGTTATTCATATTCATATTCTTATGTTTACATGTTATATTAATTATGACATTTCGTGGCTGGGAGAACTCGGAGTTACTTCCTACTGACTGTGGCTTTCGTATTTGTATAAAATGCGATTGACAGGTAGGTGATGCATATATGGGGTACATGGACGAGCTAGCGAGAAAAGTAACCTTGGGACCTAGATTGGCTTTATTTTATTGTGACCCTTAAACACTTTTTATGTCATATGCTTTTTAGGGACATATGTCTCCCTTTTTCATATTTGGGTTGTATAACTTTGTTTCGCGACTTTAGCGATATTTTATTTATGAGATTTATTTTAGACCTTGCATGTTTGACACCTTCCCATTTGGATATTTTTATAACAGGTTTAGGTTTTAAAAATTACAGGTTTTTACCCAAATGAAACTATTACAAACATATCCATGCAGTTTTTACCTAGAATTATGTGTTTACTTTTCCGCAATGAATGAGGGTGTCGCAGTTGGTATCAGAGCATATTTTCTCCCGACGCACGTTTGTGCACCCCCGATATAAATAACTTGACCTTAAAATAATAAACTTGAGAGATGAGTAGGATGGGTAGACTTAAGGACCTAAGGTGGTAGTCTGTAGTGTGTTTGCTCTTTGTTAAGTTCTAACATGTTTGTTGATTTTCAATCATTTTTGTACCCTTGCATCAATGACCGTGAGCTTACCTGTGTCGTGATCAAGATTTGGTGCCTATCGTCGGGCATTGGAGATTTGTTCAACTTGTGAAGAATGCTTCTTCTTCCTCGAAGTTATCCCTCCATCTTTGTGTACATTGCCTTACTCTTTACTTCTTAATGCTTGCTTCTTCTTCTAAACTCTCTTTTCTTTCCTTAGGAGTGACTCTTGTACCTTCCCAACTTGTGTTTTGTTCCTTGCTTATCTTCCCTTAACGCCTTTTTATAGTACTCTTTCTTTTGAGGAATGTTGGCGTTGGTTGGAGAATTTGACTTTTGAGGAGATTGTTTGTGGTTAACCCATAACCCTGGTTTGGAGAGGTTGTGATGTTAGAAAGACCTAGGTAGTGTGATGAGACATACTTAATGATTCTTAGACCTAGATCCTTAATAAAGTGAGTATTCTTGATTGGTGGATTTTGTGTTGTCAAGTGTGAGTTGCGTTTGTTACTAAGGCTATAGAACTTGGCTTTGTTGTTTAGGTTTGGGATTTGAGAGCCTTGGGAAGTGTAGTGAGACATGTCTTGGGATACTAGTGCTTGGTACTTGACTTTAAATGGATGGAATTGAATGGTGGAATATTTGAGGAACCCTTTCTGGGAATTTATAGCTCGGTATTCGGATCTTTGATTGAGGATTTTACTATTTTGAGAAACCCATGGTTGACACTAGTTGGATATGAGTATAGCTTTGTTGGAACTTTGACCTTGATCTTGTGGAAGTTGTTTGTTGATGTTTGAGGATTTGGAGTGCGGAAATCACACTTATAGTGGAGTACCCTGTTTCAGGGAATAGATTAGGATGAAGTAACATGAGCGTTTTGAGGAAATCCTTGGGAGTGATGTGGTTATAAGTTTTGTTGCTAAGAAGTTTTCGGAACCACTTAGGTTGATGTTGTTGTTTGAGATTTGAGTACCTGGCATTTCCTTGTTGTCTAATTTCCTTTCTTCTTTGACCATAAGCGTTACCGTTCATACCTCCTTTCCTCGCTTCATCTTGCTCATGATCTTGAATTAGCCGCCGCGGTACATGCCTTGAAGACATGGAGGCATTACCTTATTGGAGTTCATTACCGCATTTATACCGATCATAAGAGTTTGAGGTGTACCTTTACCCAGAAAGAATTGAATATGAGGCAAAGAAGATGGCTAGAGTTGGTGAATGATTATGATGCCGAGTTGATTTATCATGAAGGGAAAGCAAATGTGGTGGCCGATGCTTTGAGTAGGAAGACTAGTCACTCCTTGAGCACTATCCGTGTGTTACCTGATGAACTTACCACGGAATTTCAAAAGTTAGGGATAAGCCTTGTTGGGAAGGGCTTTGACTATCTTAGTGCCTTGAGTGCAGAACCCGACTTTTACCGTGAGATCCGTACTTGCCTACCTGAGGATGCTACTTTCAAGTCCATTCAAGCAAAAATCCAACTTGGGCAAGCTAAGGATTGTGTGGTGGATATTGATGGATACCTTCGTTACCAAGGTAGGATGTATGTTCCGAGAGTAGCCGAGTTGAGGAAGAAGATCCTTGATGAAGCTCACCTTTCTCCTTACTCTATTCATCCTGGTGGTGACAAGATGTATAAAGACTTGAGATTACAGTTTTTGGTGGCCTAGGATGAAGATTGATGTCCTAGAGTATGTTAGCAAGTGTCTTACCTGTCAGAAAGTGAAGATTGAGCATCAGAAACCCGGGGGTTTGCTACAACCTTTGGATGTTCCCCTTTGGAAATGGGAGTCCATCTCCATGGACTTTGTGATGGCTTTACCTAAGACTGCTAGTGGAAAAGATGCGGTTTGGGTGGTTGTAGATCGATTGACCAATTGTGCTAGGTTTATACCTATCTAGGAGACGTGGAGATTAGATGTCCTAGCTGAGCCCTATGTGAGGGAGATAGTACGCTACCATGGAGTGCCTAAGGATATAGTTTCAGATCGTGACCCTAGATTTTGTTCCCGTTTTTGGACTGCTTTGCAAGAAGCCATGGGTAGTAAGCTACTGATGAGTACCGCTTTTCATGCCGCTACAAATGGACAGACTAAGAGGACTATCCAGAGTTTAGAGGACCTCCTCCGTGCTTGTGCTCTAGACTTCCACACTTCTTGGGAGAAGTGCTTACCTCTTGTCGAATTCTCCTACAACAATAGCTATCATTCCTCTATCAAGATGTCACCTTATGAAGCTTTGTACGTTAGGAAGTGCCGTAGTCCTGTTTGTTGGGACCAAGTCCAAGATGCTCATGTGTTGGGACCCGATTTGGTGACTGAGACCATCAATCAGGTTCAGATCATTCGAGAGCGTATGAAAGCCGCTCAAGACCGACAGAAATCGTATGCCGATGCCCGTCGTCGACCACTTGCCTTTGAGGTTGATGATCGAGTATTCCTTAAGGTGTCACCTATGAAAGGGGTGAAACGTTTTGGTGTGAAAGGAAAGATGAGTCCCAAATATATTGGACCTTTCCGTGTGCTTGAGAAGATTGGTCCCGTTGCTTACCGTTTGGAGTTGCCCCGGAATTTGAGCAAGGTTCATAATGTCTTCCATGTACTCAGTTGAGGAAGTACATTAGTGATGTAACACCCCCATAGTCCAAGTGCCTTACCAGGACCACTCAGGTATAAGGATGCCACCATCTCGGTTACCCGAGGCATGATATTCATAAGACAATAACGAAACAACTTTAAAAGTAAATAAAGTTTAAAGTGTTACATAGCAATACCAAACTGATAAAAAGAAATACAAGATCCTCAGACGGTCTACTGCTAAAACTATCAAAGCTATAAAACATCGTCTGACACAGCGGAAGACTTCTAACTGCCACATGATGACTCATCCCAGCTATCCCATACGCATCACATCATACCTGCTCAATAACTGCTCACCACCCCCGAATGGATCACCACAGTTTTTAAAACATTTAAATGGGGTCAGTACTAATCACACGTACTTAATATATATCAACAATAAGATAAACAGACAGCTTAACCGTCACACACACAACCACACCAATTCCAACAATCTCAATCACCGATCGTCCTTTGGACCGGACCACCCGATGGGGGACCGCAGCCGCACCCACCAAATCCCCGCTCCTCATAATGAGCGATAACCCTGTCCATTAATGTGCACATCCCTTCTGTGGCGGGTTCCACAGAAGGCGAAACTAGGGCGTGAAGCCACTCCCGCAAGTGACCTCACTCAGCTGAGGACACGCCTCGAGAACCATAGACAACAATCACAATCACAATCACAATCACAATCACAATCACAATCACAACCGTCACAATACAATTACTATATCAAACAATCAATCTCAACACATCAACAATCATCCCATTATGGGACTAATACTGAGTAGGAAATCCTACCGCAACAAAGAACACAATCGACGGTCTCAACAATTTGTATCACAAATCCTTTTCTACGAATCCTCCTCCTAACATATAATCACATAATTACTAACAATCACAAAACTAACACAAAACCCCCAATCCCAAAATTAGGGTTTAACGAAACTTGACGAAATAATATAAAATTGGTATGTAGATCTTACCCTCGACGCAAGGATCACAAAGGTATAAAGAACGATGGAATCCGACCTCTCAAGCTCCGGGATTTGTCAACAACACGGATGAATGCGAAGAACGTAACTTGAATCTCCCTTTTAATGTTATTAGGTTTGTAAAAGTGTATTATGAAAGTGACGGAAAGATTTATATATTAATCCGTGTTATTAACAAAACCCGTCGAATTATCACTCGCTAACCGAGCTACTCGATCGAGTAGCTAAGGTACTCGATCGAGTGCCCCCTTACTCGATCGAGTATCCTAGTTACTCGATCGAGTACCCAACAGGTCAGAAACTATTTTAAAACGCAACTCACCCTTACTCGACAGAGTAAGGCCTAATCGATAGAGTACCCAAAGACTCATAAATACGGAGTATTACAGTCTTCCCTCCTTAAAAAGAACTTCGTCCCCGAAGTTCAACCCATACATAAAAACAAACATACTAACTCGGTCAAGATACAACAAAGCTACTAAGAACTCAAAACAAAACCCCAACTTACAGAACATGAAACCATGTACTCTTAACACCAACTCTACCAACTATTCCTACCTCCACACCTCGCTCACGATGTCGTATCAACTACATCATAAACTCTCCCGACACTAACTCCATACATAACCAACTACATAAACATCAAACGGAATGTTACATTCTACCACCCTTAAAAGGAACTTCGTCCTCGAAGTTTACTCACACTCATAACCTCATCATCCAACTGTCAACACTATCGAAGTATTCTCGCATTCCTAATATTAAACTACTACAAGCACGTCCATGACCTTTTAAAACTATCAACCACAACATATACAAATCCATACCTTATGCTACACCAACACTCTACTTCCAAATATACTACCATATGTACAACCATCAAAATCTCTTTTATCGCATCCTACTCCTCTTAAGATAAATGTTACGTCCTCGTAACTCACTAATACTAAATCCTTGATATATCTTTTCATTATCCTCATCGCCACCGCATGTCAAAGATAACCACCTAGAACCTAAACACTCGCCATGCACATATCCAAGGCTCTCTTACTTAAACAACTCTCATACTTCACGTCACTCGTCACACCACCTAACCTATACCACAAAATCCTTAACTTAAACCAAAACTTCACTTGTTCCCTATTACCGCAACATGACACACCTCTCTATATAAACTACATAAAACTCTTATCGTCAAAAGCATAACTCACGATCCACACTTGTTACGTACACTCACACTAGATCCTCAAGTTCATTTCTTTCATTACCGCAAGACTCATACATAACTTAACACGACACTAATTACTCAACACCCTACACTCACTGTCTCAACAAAGGATTATGAACCACCTGCATATATCAGATCATGACTATGACTACTGATGCCTCAACTTAAAACAAGATCAAAATTACTGTAACAACTTCGCACAACTGTGTCCCATCAACAGAATGTCACTATACCATGACAACAACGAAAACATGTACAACTCTCTTTCATATCATACTCTATCCTCATTCCAAAACTTAACTGGTAAGAAACATCAATAAACAAAACAACTGTCTATCCGTACAAACTGAAACTCACAGGAAGAAACATTAAACAAAACAACAATTTATGTGTAACTGGTATGTACTTTCGAAACTCGAATCATAATCATCCCGCCTACTCCACCACAACCGGTGACGACATCACAATACCACCACCAACAGCTACACCGCAATGCGAAAATACCCGCATCACAACACTAGGTACCGTGCCCGGATCACCACCCGAGGCACCACAACCACATCGATAGTCATCACAACTTACACAGTCCCATAAACACTGACTCAACATAACTTCTCGGACATGAAAAACTTACTCAAATCCACTTTACTAAATCATAATGCAACATGTTATATGAATTAAACAGATAATAATCTCATGAACATCATCCTTACCATTTCACGGAATAAACAAGTATCATCCATACACATACAATTTTAACTATCCATGCCAGATCAATCACATTATCACCTTTTTAGCTTCATTCCATCAGATTGTCGTACCCTACATATATCACAAACATTCATATAACATCTTTATAACTATCACACCATACCGCTTCTCGTGAGGTCAGTGTTGGAGCTTGTGTCCTCCAGTTAGTGCGGATAACGTCATTGCACATACACTTGTACGGACAAGTGGGAGCTTGTTGGGGTTGGTGTCCTTAACAGTTAGTGCAAGGACTTATAAACCTCTAAAAGGATCAAAGGGCATACTTTGGTATTATTATCAGTTGATCCACGTTTATCAATAACGGTTGGCTTGCTAGATAAGTTTGACGTTATTGTCATACAGATGGCGGTGATCAACTGGTCCCTAAAAGTCACACCTATAGGATAAGTTTGAGAGACGTGACGGTATGAAAATACTGTCATGTAGATGCCAAAATTGACTAACCAGTTAGTCCGAGTTATTTGACTAGTAATTAGTCAAATATGTGATGTTGAGATATTATATTTAATACGGATTAAATATCATGGGCTAAGGCTAATTAACTGATTAATTCGTAAAATTAAATATAAACGATTTATATTTAATTAAATGTATATTGAATATAATTATACAATATCTTTGTTTTTGTCGGACACGAATTAATAATTAAGCTAACCCGTATTATTAGCTGATGCCTTAATTTCCGATAACCGATAACAGTTTATAATCAGACCGCATCATATACATTTAGTCATTTGGGCACGGACTACGAGTTAAAATAAAGAGGAAATGGAAAAGCCCATTTCCTCCCCATGGACTCGGTTTGGCCGAGCCTCTCATAGACAAAAGGAGAGTTTCTCCTCTTGTCTAACCTAATTCATTTTGCCAAAAATTATTAGGGTTTTGAAGAGCATTCTCCTCTGAAAAACTGAGATCTCTCATCTCGAAAAATCTCACATCAGTTCTCCCAATATTGCAAGGCAATCGGAGAACACCATCTAGCACAAGGGCATATCTCGGACAAAGTCTTGGGTGCAACAATTAGGAGGGAATCTGGTTTGATTTCTGTTCTTTACGCCGTGCATCAAAGGACCCGAGGTTGATTACTAATCTTTATCGTTTCCATGTTGTTTTCGTTTTATGACTATAAATTACATATGAAATTTACGTTATAGTCCTACAATTAAAGGGTAGTATACGGATATTAACCCACAAGTGGTATCAGAGCGAGGCCACGTAATTTTTCCTATGTAATTTTCTTTAAACGATTTGAATCGATGATTCTTGTTTAAAAATTTTGTCTCGGCAGCCAATTTTTTTTACACGGCAGAAATTTTTTTTTTTCTGTTGTTTCTTGTTGTTGTTTTGTCTCGAAAACCGTACCGTGACATGTTTTACACGGGTTATTTTTCGTTTTGATATCATGCATATTGTTATTTTACACGATCATTATAACAATATGTTAATGTCTAGCAATTTGTAGATTTGTTTTCAACCAGTTTTGATCAAAATAGCGTTTGTTTTGTTTCGCCAAAACTGTTTCACGAGGGTTTGAAGTTTTCAGAGGTTTTTGCACTCGATCGACCAAGTTTTTAATCGATCGAGTGGATTTTCTGTCTAGTTTTTACTCGATCGAGTCCTTGTTGTACTCGATCGACCTGCTTTCAAAACCCCACTGCTCGATCGAGATGTCCTCGTACTCGATCGAGCAGTATTGCTGATATAAGTCCTCGATCGACCACCAGTGTTGTCGATCGAGCACCTCCTGATTAGCACACCCCTCGATCGACTTGCAATTGATCGATCGAGTTCTTTATGTCCCTCGATCGAGCACTTATGTCCCCTGGATCGAAGGATTTCGTTTTTTTTGTGACTTTGAAAATTTGTTTCTTTTGATTTAAATTTTCTTTTGGCTTCAATATGTACTTTATACAGATATAGTACACTCGCTATGATTGTGAAACGGTTCACACACGTACCATTAAGTTATTTTAAAGCGTATTTAAAGTAACGGATTGTAATGGATTAAAATTAAAATGATAGAAGCAGTTTTATCACATGAATTTTAATCATTAAAAGGTGGTTTGGATAAATTTAACATAATTACGGAATTATGTCACGAATGAATTTGTTTTTAGTTGATGCATTTTTATTTATCGTTTATCTTGAATGCCGTGAATGCCTTTTATTACGTATTTAATTTTACAATCAATTGTAACTTAGTGTGGCCTTAGTAGAACGTGTTACCGTAATGATGGAACACGGTCTTGGTTGTATTTTGAGATCTCGTATCTCCGTTTTGGATTTTTCACTTGTAATTACAGTTTTAATTAGAATGTAAATAGGTTTATATTTTGTAATTTTAAATTGTAATTTTTGAGAAGACCAAAGATGGAGACCGGATGCTCACTCCCGCTACTTGGATCAAGATGGAACATCAAGACAAGCTTTTCGGGTCCAACGGTGGATTCCAAAGTTGTATTATGTTCTTATACTAGGATAGGCCACACTAGGAAATTTTTATTTACGTATTGCATTCCTTTATTTATTTATCGTTACGATAATATGCATCATATTCCGCCTAAAAACCAAACCACCTAATTATTGCATGAAAACTGACGCATATAGAGGTCACGAGTTAGTTTTCATTGACATTCTCATGTCACACGTTAAAAGCCATCATCTAAATTAATTCGTTCACGACAGACGCTAGTTATTCGTTCACTTAAAATGAATTAAAACTTAGTTGATGGGATCTTCCTCGTATAAACTAAAATTGAGAACGGTCTTTATAGGTCAAACTCCAATGAGTCCCTTCTTCGTCGGTAGGCATAATATGACCCCTTCTACGTCGGGTAAGTTGGAACTGATTGGCCTATTTTATCTCAACACTATGGTCACTCGTACGATCCTGTGATCATGGTGGACTATAGATAGGATTTACAGAAATCTATCGACCAAGAGTTCTTCCGGAAGAATTAGCTAAATAGTTGGCTTATCAATTTACAGAAATTGAGTCTTGGGATCACTTGTATCATTCTTGAGGGAGATCAATTATGCAAGTGCGAGAGTCTACATGTTAAAATGATTTTTAAAATAGACTTAAATCACCTCGATGAGTTGCTTATTTCGTTTTGTTTTTCTTTCTTTTTCAGTGTAGATCACGATTTTAAACTGCTAAACAACAAATGGCTGGTTCAAGTGATAACCCAATGCCAAGTGCCACATTGGACCGTGAGTCCTGGCTTCGGATCTTCATGAATCAGATGAATCGGTCTACTCGATCGAAGAATGATGGATCCAACTTCGCGGACTGGGAGGCGGCATTACGGAATGCTGCCACTGCTGACGGGAAGCTCAAATATTTATTAGAGCCCATCCCGGCAAACCCAGGTCCCACGGCTAGAGCTGCTGAAATCACCAAGTTCAATGATTTCTGTATGGAAGCGAGTGCGATTAAAAACGTACTCATTTTTGCAATGGAACCCAATTTGCAGAAACGCTTCATAGCCCATGGCGCAAACAAGATTTTCACCAAGCTCACTAAGGAATTCTCGAAAGCACCGAGAATCGTGACCTATGAGCATACCACTCGCTTCTTTGATGCGAGACTCCAGAAGGGCCAACTGGTTAGCCCACACATTCTCAGCATGATTGAGAATGTCGAGAAGCTGGAGACCTTTAATTGTAACATCAGCGAGAACATTGTTATCGACCGCATGATTCATTCACTCCACGATGGTTTTTCGCAATTTAGAGCGAATTACTATATGAATGATTTGAAGAAAACCCCACATGAACTGCACTCCCTTCTCGTACAGACCGAGAAGGACATGAAGTTCAGTGGGAGCTTGAAACAGGATGTTCTCGTTGTGTCCAACAAAGGGAAAGGTAAGGGCAAAGCTCCGGCAAACCTAGCAGTAGGTAAACCGAAGTTCAAGAAGTCGGGTTCAGGTAAGAGTGGTCCTGGTGAGTCGAGTAACTCATCAGGCGCGACAAAGAGCAAGAGTGAAAACATGGAATGCCATCATTGCCACAAGACTGGGCATTGGAGACGCACATGTCCTGTTTATCATGAGGACTTAAAGGCGGTCGTGTTAAACTTTGTTGGTATGTCTTCTCTCTCTTCTACTTTTATTCATATGATTGAGATTAACCACGCAAGTTACGGAACTTGGGTACTTGATACTGGTTGTGGTTCTCATCTGTGTAATCATGTGCGGGGGCTCCGAAACATCGAACCCCTCGTAAAGGGTGAGGTGGACTGCGTGTCGGGAATGGAGCAAGAGTAGCCGCCATCTCCAAGGGGACATATGTGATCCAGCTTCCTAGCGGATTTGAGTTGTCATTATATGACTGCTATTATGTACCTAGTCTTTCCAAAAACATTATTTCAGTTTCTGCGCTTGATAAACTTGGTTTTTCATTTGTAATAGAAAATAATGCTTGCATTTTCTCATTACACGATATGATTTACGGCAAGGCAGTCTCCATGAACGGAATTTATGTTTTAGATCAGACCAATGAAATATTGCACGTAATGAATAAAAAGTTAAAGGTTGGTGACAAAGATCAAACGTATCTATGGTAACGCGCCGTATGGGACACATTAATGAGAAACGCGTAAAACACTCATCAAGAATGGAGCTATCTCGGCCTTTGATTTTCAATCATTTGGCACGTGTGAATCATGTCTCATCGGTAAGATGACTCGGATTTCCTTCAAAGGTGTTGGAATGCGCGCTGCTGACCTATTAGGGCTCATACACACGGATGTATGTGGTCCTATGTCAATCACCGCACGAGAAGGCTATAGATATTTCATCACTTTCACGGACGATTTGAGTAGATATGGCTATGTCTACTTAATGAAGCACAAAAGTGAATCCTTTGAGAAATTCAAAGAATACCGAGAATAGGGTACTGTAACCTATTAGGTAGAAAGATTAAAACACTGCGTTCGGATCGTGGTGGCGAGTATCTTTCTCACGAGTTTGATCAACACCTAAAAGGCGTGGGATTGCCCTACAGTTAACTCCACTGGAACACCTCAATTGAATGGTGTGTCCAAACGGAGAAATCGAACACTACTTGATATGGTTCGATCCATGATGAGTCACACGGTTTTACCTGATTCATTATGGGGTTATGCTCTTTTGTCAGCCGCTCTAATACTTAACCGAAGTCCGTCTAAAGCTGTTGACAAGACTCCATATGAACTATGGAAGGGAACGGTCCCTAACTTGTCCTTTATACGGGTTTGGGGCTGCGAGGCTTATGTCAAGTGGAGACACGAGGATAAGCTCGGCCCGCGATCGGTCAAGACATACTTTATAGGTTATCCTAAAGGAACACTTGGTCATTACTTCTATTCGCCAACCGAACAACGTGTTTTTGTTGCGGCTAGTGCGACATTCTTAGAGAAGGAATTTCTCGAGAATGCAAAGAGTGATAGAACCTTCGAACTGTCGGAGATTCCAGAACCAAGTACCGAGCAATCGTTGGAGGAACCAGTTCCTTCAATCCCGGCTGCGGTCAACATTCCTGAGGAACCTAGGAGGTCGGGAAGAGTCTCTATTCCTCCGGACAGATACATTGGTATGGTCGAGGAACATGACATAGATGATGTTCTACTCTTAACGAGTAGTGAACCCGCAACCTATAAAGGTGCCATGACTAGTTCTGACTCAAAGCTATGGCTTGAGGCCATGCAATCCGAGATGGACTCCATGTATGAGAACAACGTGTGGGATCTTGTTGACTTACCTGCTAAGGTTCGTCCCCTTCAATGCAAATGGCTTTACAAGATAAAGCATTCTGTGGAAGGTCAGCAAGATATCTACAAAGCACGACTAGTTGCTAAAGGTTTCACCCAAGTGCCAGGTTTGCACTACGATGAAATTTTCGCACCCGTAGTCATGCTGCGTTCCATTCGGATTATCTTAGCGATCGCCGCTTTTCATGACTATGAAATTTGGCAAATGGACGTGAAAACCGCCTTCTTAAACGGCTTTTTGGAGGAAGAGTTGTACATGGTACAACCCGAAGGTTTCATCGATCCAGAACACCCTAAGAAAGTGTGCAAGCTTAAGCGTTCCATTTATGGACTTAAGCAAGCATCGAGGAGTTGGAATCCTCGCTTCGACCAAGTGATAAAAGAAAATGGATTTACTCGATCGGTCGAGGAACCATGTCTATATATCAAGTCGAGTGGGAGCAAGATTGTCTTCCTAATATTGTATGTTGACGACATACTCCTGATTGGGAATGACATACCTCTCTTAACTTCGGTGAAAGTATGGTTGAAAAACCATTTCCAGATGAAAGATCTGGGAGAGGCACAAAGAATTCTAGGCATCCGTATCTATCGAGATAGATCACGACGGATGTTATCTCTCAGCCAGGAGTCTTACATAGACAAAGTCCTAGAGAGATTCAGCATGACTAACTCCAAGAAGGGGTTCCTTCCCATGGCTCCAGGGGTGCATTTGAGCAAGTCTCAGGCACCAGAGACACCGGAAGAAAAAGAGCGCATGACACGGATTCCTTATGCTTCGGCTATAGGATCAATCATGTATGCCATGATATGCACACGTCCGGACGTGGCATATGCATTGAGTATGACAAGTCGATTCCAACAGCAACCAGGTGAACCACATTGGTTGGCTGTCAAGAACATTCTTAAGTACCTCCGGAGGACTAAAGATTGGGCATTGACTTATGGAGGCGAACAAAAGCTATGCGCAACCGGTTACGCAGATGCTAGCTTCCAAACGGATCGAGATGACTCGAAATCTCAGTCTGGATTCGTTTTTACTCTTAATGGCGCTGCAGTCAGCTGGAAGAGTTCGAAACAAACTGTTACAGCAGATTCTACGACTGAGTCCGAGTACTATGCCGCGTACGAAGCAACAAAGGAAGCGATATGGATGCGTCAATTCTTACATGGACTATCCGTAGTGCCTAGTTCGAATGACCCGATCACCATCTATTGCGACAATAGTGGTGCCATCTTCCAAGCTAAGGAGCCAAAGTCTAGCAACAAGTCTAGACATGTACAACGGAAAGCTCATCTAATCCGAGATTACGTGGAGCAAAAGGAAGTAGTGATAGAAAAGATTACTACTGATGATAACATAGCAGATCCTCTCACTAAAGCATTACGACAAGATAAGCATGAAGGGCATGTTAATTCCATGGGAATCAAACGTGTTCCTGAGTTGTAGTACTTTTTATGGATTAGATTCATTCTCGTTTGTACTCTATACGACATCATCGTTTTGATATTTATATATATATTTTGTTTTTCATGTGGAATTGTACGACAATTTTGAACACCACAAAGTGAACTGAACAAACATCATATCTTGTTAGTCCTTAATTGCCCACATGAGCTGATAACTCGCAATTATTTCGTGACGTTGGTTGATGGTGGGTTCAACGAGCCATAAGTCAACCGGTTGGTGACCAATCACGAGAGGCGATTTATACGGATATTTCGTAGGACACTATTGTGACATCGACGTGGAGTCCTAAATGTTTTATAACATTCGATGCCCGGTCGTGGATAGGACCTCCATAGTGATCCTAAGAGTCGATTCTTTTGACTATCGACTGTCTCTTGAGACTACGGCAGATTTTGGGTGACTTTGGTTTCTTTCTCACGGTCATCCGTAACAGGGGGCCAAGTAGAATTTTTCTGGGTCATTTCATGCTGTGCTTAGATCGGAAGGGGTCGAGTTGAAGGAAATATTCAGCCTTTATCAGGTACTCGATATTTCTCAGGGCCACTCGAGGAGTCAGAATCGAAATGCATGGCCATGCTCGGATACGGATTCGTTTTATCAGTTAAGTTACTCTCTAGTCGGGGAAACCACTCTTGATACAGATCGATTGTAAAATACGACCTTTGTGGATCCGGATCTGCAAATTGTTTTACATTGTGTGGGAGAAATTTTAAATGAATATGAGGATCGGTTATCGCACATACACTTGTACGGACAAGTGGGAGTTTGTTGGAGCTTGTGTCCTCCAGTTAGTGCGGATAACGTCATTGCACATACACTTGTACGGACAAGTGGGAGCTTGTTGGGGTTGGTGTCCTTAACAGTTAGTGCAAGGACTTATAAACCTCTAAAAGGATCAAAGGGCATACTTTGGTATTATTATCAGTTGATCCACGTTTATCAATAACGGTTGGCTTGCTAGATAAGTTTGACGTTATTGTCATACAGATGGCGGTGATCAACTGGTCCCTAAAAGTCACACCTATAGGATAAGTTTGAGAGACGTGACGGTATGAAAATACTGTCATGTAGATGCCAAAATTGACTAACCAGTTAGTCCGAGTTATTTGACTAGTAATTAGTCAAATATGTGATGTTGAGATATTATATTTAATACGGATTAAATATCATGGGCTAAGGCGAATTAACCAGTTAATTCGTAAAATTAAATATAAACGATTTATATTTAATTAAATGTATATTGAATATAATTATACAATACTGTTTTTGTCGGACACGAATTAATAATTAAGCTAACCCGTATTATTAGCTGATGCCTTAATTTCCGATAACCGATAACAGTTTATAATCAGACCGCATCATATACATTTAGTCATTTGGGCACGGACTACGAGTTAAAATAAAGAGGAAATGGAAAAGCCCATTTCCTCCCCATGGACTCGGTTTGGCCGAGCCTCTCATAGACAAAAGGAGAGTTTCTCCTCTTGTCTAACCTAATTCATTTTGCCAAAAATTATTAGGGTTTTGAAGAGCATTCTCCTCTGAAAAACTGAGATCTCTCATCTCGAAAAATCTCACATCAGTTCTCCCAATATTGCAAGGCAATCGGAGAACACCATCTAGCACAAGGGCATATCTCGGACAAAGTCTTGGGTGCAACAATTAGGAGGGAATCTGGTTTGATTTCTGTTCTTTACGCCGTGCATCAAAGGACCCGAGGTTGATTACTAATCTTTATCGTTTCCATGTTGTTTTCGTTTTATGACTATAAATTACATATGAAATTTACGTTATAGTCCTACAATTAAAGGGTAGTATACGGATATTAACCCACAGTCAGAACCTCACACAAACATTTACACACATCATAGACCCACAATCACATCCAACTAGTCAATCCTGATCACGTAAGTTACCACTCGATAAAGGTTACCTGTCACCCGAGCTTAACTCATATGCCCCTCATAACATATTTTCCCATTCGCATAACCATCACCTTATGCCATACCACTAATATTCAACCACTAGCGCTCGCCTCATATAACCACATCTTATACTCCCTTACAACCATACATATCAATCCGGCCTTTGTAAAATCAACCTCTCTAGGACTGCTGTCTTTCTTATCTATCATCACCCTTAACCACTAGTGACAACACCACAATACCACCACTGCTCGTATATCCAACCTCTTACACTCATATCAAAATAACACGGTTTTTCTCCTATCTTTGGTTAACATCCCCAAATAAAGAACATCAAACCCATCAACAAAATTACCTCAACGTTATTCCCAATACTATATTAATTGTATCGTCATCTAACTTTCCACCAAAAATCTCATATCGTGCAGATATTCTACCAACCTCTTATTCCCTTAATTCCTCAAAACCCATGAATAATCATGTTGTCCCGAGACTCCTATGTAACCGTTAACTCAAATCCCCATGATAGTATCATACATCTTGACGATTCCTTACTTTTATATCACATAACTCCGGTCAATAGTTTTCCTAGTTTTAGTCCCCTCATTCTTTTCTTTTACTCTCGACAAAATCAATTAACCATAAAACTCCTTATTACTTCTTCTTAACTCTTTAGTGTTCCGGTTGCTTTCTCATTGCTCCAAGACTCACATCCCATCATTTATATCGATATCATCTCATTCTTTCTTACCATGGATCTTCTCTTATTATGCTATCACTCACACTTGCCACTAATCTATCCATAAAATCAACGTTCACTGTTCAAACAATTGCATCTCCTTCGTACATCTCTAGAAATCAAAATTTATTTCATACCGTTAAATGCCCAAAGAAATCACACGTAGTTTCACCTCTTAATAAACCAAATCTTCCAAACTCACTCACTGTCTACAAATCCACCTCGCAACATGTCTCCATAAAGTTCACTTTATACCACTATTCTCAACCCCTTTGAAAACGAACTTTCACTACTTATA
Organism: Silene latifolia; assembly: GCF_048544455.1. Lineage (NCBI taxonomy): Eukaryota > Viridiplantae > Streptophyta > Magnoliopsida > Caryophyllales > Caryophyllaceae > Silene > Silene latifolia. The sequence continues at coordinate 59,376,440 of NC_133536.1, forward strand.
TTCTTGACTCACTCGACTCCTAACCATCTCCCTCCATAATTCTTTACACATCTCAAGTTGCCACTATCCACATCCTTACTCTCAATCCTTTCATTCTCACGTTCCTTAGACTCACATCATCCCTTGTCCATATTCACTTACTTTTTACATTACTCAACATACAAACATATCACTCATCTCACCTCACAAAACATGCTCTATGTCTCTATAAACCATACCAATCTTCCTTTTCTTTTTCCACTATCTATCACAACACATATAACTCATGTCCTCCAACCGAACTCCTACTCACTACAGGTGCCACTCACTACACCATAAGATTGGGTAACTTACGTATCAAGACCAACATACATGTAAAACAATGCATAAAGAAGCAAAATAACACCTTTGAATTAAACATAATATGCAACGAAGTCAAAAGGTAAGCATATGACCCAAAACAGGGGTCACTAGATCGAGTACCGGCCACTCGATCGAGTAAGGGACTTACTCGATCGAGTAGGTGAAGATCAGAAGCATGTAAAACAAATCACCAGGGCTACTCGATCGAGTAACTAACGTACTCGATCGAGTTCCCCCATACTCGATCGAGTACCCCAATTCTCAGCACTGTCCAGTTTTCGTAAAACAGTCATAACTCACTCATTACTTGGTCGTTTTGGGCGTGTGACCTATCGTTAGAATCGTAAAAGGACAAGCTATCACCTCCAATTGGAATCACATCAAAATCATTTATGCATCTCAAGTTATAACAGTTTAAAGACAACCTCTTTATAAACAAAAAAACACAACTATTGATTTTTACTTCCCAAACGACTTAACAATAACAAGGTAGACAAAACGACTCAGTACTCATAAAACCAGTATTGCTAATCTCATGTTACCATCTTCAAAAATCAAGCAACAACATCCATCATGCACCTATATTATTTAACTCATTAGTCATGTACTAACCGCATACTTTAAATTTTATAACTTTTCGTAACACAAAACATTCTCATACATTACAAATCCTATTTCCATGTTACTAATACAACAACATTACAAATACACTTCGTCACCTAAACATATTCATAATCACAAAATTCATATTCTCATGCAATCGCTACTCCATCTTTTCCAATCCATTCATCCATTTCCAACACATTACTCACCATTCTCATACAGTTTTCTAACAATTCCAACCAACATTGTAAACCAACTATCATGCAACATGCTTTCAATCAACAACATACGAAATCACATCATCACCATCTTTTCTACACATTCCCCATTCTCCACATACATACATCCACTGATTCATGCCACACATCACTATATAGATACACAATTCACAAGATAAACACATAGCGATCCCGACTCATATCCCATGGTGACCGGTTCAAAATTGTAGGGCGAGTTCGCGACTTTAGGACGTCTCCCAAGTCTTTGCATTAGCTCCTACAACCTTTACCCCGGGTTCATTTTAATTGACTCCCTATATTCATTGGATTAATTGGTTACAGGTTTCAGGATTGTCGCTCTGATACCATTTGTAACACCCCCATACTCCAAGTGCCTTACCAGGACCACTCAGGTATAAGGATGCCACCATCTCGGTTACCCGAGGCATGATATTCATAAGACAATAACGAAACAACTTTAAAAGTAAATAAAGTTTAAAGTGATTACATAGCAATACCGAACTGATAAAAAGAAATACAAGATCCCTCGACGGTCTTCGCTAAAACTATCAAAGCTATAAAACATCGTCTGACACAGCGGAAGACTTCTAACTGCCACGTGATGACTCATCCCAGCTATCCCATACGCATCACATCATACCTGCTCAATAACTGCTCACCACCCCCGAATGGATCACCACAGTTTTTAAAACATTTAAATGGGGTCAGTACTAATCACACGTACTTAATATATATCAACAATAAGATAAACAGACAGCTTAACCGTCACACACACAACCACACCAATTCCAACAATCTCAATCACCGATCGTCCACCTGGACTACCATTACCCGATGGGGGACCGCAGCCGCACCCACCAAATCCCCGCTCCTCATAATGAGCGATAACCCTGTCCATTAATGTGCACATCCCTTCGTGGCGGGTTCCATGTAAGGCGAAACTAGGGCGTGAAGCCACTCCCGCAAGTGACCTCACTCAGCCGAGGACACGCCTCGAGAACCATAGATAACAATCACAATCACAATCACAATCACAATCACAACCGTCACAATACAATTACTATATCAAACAATCAATCTCAACACATCAACAATCATCCCATTATGGGACTAATACTGAGTAGGAAATCCTACCTGGAACAGCAACACAATCAGACGGTCTCAACAGCTGTATCACAAATCCTTTTCTACGAATCCTCCTCCTAACATATAATCACATAATTACTAACAATCACAAAACTAACATAAAACCCCCAATCCCAAAATTAGGGTTTAACGAAACTTGACGAAATAATATAAAATTGGTATGTAGATCTTACCCTCGACGCAAGGATCACAAAGGTATAAAGAACGATGGAATCCGACCTCTCAAGCTCCGGGATTTGTCAACAACACGGATGAATGCGAAGAACGTAACTTGAATCTCCCTTTTAATGTTATTAGGTTTGTAAAAGTGTATTATGAAAGTGACGGAAAGATTTATATATTAATCCGTGTTATTAACAAAACCCGTCGAATTATCACTCGCTAACCGAGCTACTCGATCGAGTAGCTAAGGTACTCGATCGAGTGCCCCCTTACTCGATCGAGTATCCTAGTTACTCGATCGAGTACCCAACAGGTCAGAAACTATTTTAAAACGCAACTCACCCTTACTCGATAGAGTAAGGCCTACTCGATAGAGTACCCAAAGACTCATAAATACGGAGTATTACAAGTGATCCGAGCCATGTTATTCAAGAAGAAATCCCAGATTTGGAACCTAACTTGGCTTTGGAAGAAAGGCCGATCCGAATCCTCGAAAGAGCAAACAAGCAACTTAGAAACAAAGTTGTGCCTCTAGTTCGTATCCTTTGGCGTTGTGGAAATGTCGAAGAAGAAACTTGGGAGCCTGAATCTTCTTTCTCTTTCCTTTATCTAATTCTTGTGAGTTTTAGCTATCCTTTCAAGTGTTCCCCTCCTTCTTTTAAATACTCTCCGCGATAATAGTCTTTGCTTAGTTGTTTAAAAGTCGTAGTTAGAGTTTGGTCATAGCTAGTGGAGTTATTATCCTTTTTATAGAGTTTCGAACTAAAGATTTTTGAAAATGTTTTAATGTTTTCCACTGGTTTTTAACGTCAATGAGTGGTAAAAGCTCGTTATTGGAGACGTCCGATAATTGGTTTTCTCATTTGTTGGTGTAAAAATATATATTGTTATGTCTTTGATTTGGAATGTTGATGTTCTTGAACGGCCGACGAGGATATTCCGTTCCATTGAAAAGACACTTATATTTCACACGTTCATATTTTGAAGATTTTGTTTACTTGATTTTAAAGAGATAGACCTACATATATACAATGTTCCTTCTTCTAAGTTTCGGGGACGAAACTTCTTAAAAGGAGGGATGATTGTAACACCCCGTAAATTTGAAGACCTTTATTATATTTTAAAAGTAATATTTTAATCTATTTTAATTTAATATTAATTTATTTGAAATAAAATTTATTTGATAAAATATAATCTTATTTTATTTTGAAGAAATGTAATTATTTTTGATAGTTTAGAAATGTTTAAAAGTGATTTAAACTATATTTAAACATTTTCCTTTGATAAAATAGATTTCGGATAAAAGTCGTAAAATTGGGATTTTCCCATTTCTTACGGTCGTTGGGTAAACGAGTTTGGATATTGGGCAAATGAGTACTTAATCTTTTAGTAAAATCGTGTTTAAGAACTTTAATATTCTCGGAAATCGCGTTCGACGAATATTTCTAATTACCGTCGAAGCAAACCCAAAACGTAAACAATTGACCCAACCTCCCCATGCCCTCTTTGGACCGGCCACCTCCCCCTCCATGTGCTTCCTCTTTCAATTTTCATTTCCTCCTTAATTTACTCTCCCTCCTCCTTCTCTGAAACACCAAATTCCTCTCAAAATAACCTCCTTACAATCCCTAAAACCACCATAAATCCTTCATTTCTCCACCAATTTGCATAAAACTTATATATTTGGAATCCTCTCTTCAATCCTCATCTACTAGTAAGCTTTATTTTCATTTCCTCCAATTTCGTTTCGGGTCTTATCTTTTTAGGGTTTCGAATTTAAGCTTAATAATTGTGTTTTTGTTGTTCTTATAGGTGAAGAATTTGAAGATGAGTTAGGTGACTCATATGTGGTTGAAGATGAAGAGTAATTTTGGGTTTTAGAAGCTTTCTCAAGTTATTACTTGTCTCTTTGCTAGCTTAAGGTAACTATTCCGAGTTACTCGACGATTTAATGTCACATTGATGTTGTGTTTGTTGTTTGTTAAGTGTTTAGGTGATTGATAATGTGTTAGTTCCGTTTTTCACATGACTTGTGTTGTTAAAGTTTACTAATTTGTGGTTATTTCATATACTTGAGTATTGAAACGAAATGGGTATTGTTGATTGTTGCTTGAGACGGTATTAAATTGAGCTTGAAACGGATTTTTGTAGGAAAAAGGGAAAAGGGGCAGAAATACCGCCCAAAACAGCTCGTAAGACAGCCCGGTAGGCCCGGCAGGCCCGGTGGGTCCGGGCCGGACTTTGACCCGTCACTGTGGGTCGGGTCTTGGGTCTATTGTTTGATGTTTTGGGCCTATGGTTCATGTTTTGAAGTATGTTGGTATTTTGGCATGTAGGAAATTGTTTAAGCTAATATTTCCGTTGAATTGGTTATTTTATAAGTTGGCATATTTTCTCTATGTCCATAGTTTTCACATGATAGAAATTGGAAATGGCATGAGAATGATATTGTGATGAATTTTGTGATTTGGGCCAAAGTAGGCCAAGACGCTGAACTGGGCCAGATTGACCGAACGAGTTTGGTCAAACTAGGTTTAAACCGGTCAGCCTCGATTTGACCGATGACCCGTCGCAGGACTAGGGTCGAGGATTTGTCTTTGAGTATGATTGTCTTTTCATATGTTGGTTGTTGGATGAATTGGTTGCCTTATACTTGAGTCTTCTTGCCTTGTTGCCATTTTAGCTTGTTCTCATGGATTATGGTACTGTTGGTTAGCTGGAATTTGGATTATTATTGATATTGGAGATATTGTTGGATTGTCAGCTGAATATGCTCTTGCGTAGCCTTTCATATGCTAGGGTGTGTATGATCATTTGTGTGTGCAAGTTTGGACTCTTTGCCCCTCTTATGGTTAATTGGGTGTCCCACTTGTCTTGTGTGGCGTGGGCTAAAGTATTCAAGCTGGGACTAGGTCCTAGGTGAGTATTTCGGCCTTCGTCATAGATAGGCCATTATAGTCTTTGACGAGTATATGTTCACCGCTTAATAGCCTTTGTGTCTTAGCTTGGTGGGTTTATATCCAAGTTAGGGCATGACTTCCTGACGTACTCTTAGAATTATGTAGTCAGCTTAAGTACTAGCCAACCCTTTGGTGGACTCCTTAGGAGTACTCATGTGTTGATATCATGGGTCTTGGATGCGGTAGTTTTCCGCATGTCGCTAGGTCTGCGCAGGTTTAGGACTAGGGTGTTTACCTTACCTCGTGGTATAGACTCGAGTTACAGAGTGACTATTGACTGTCCTAAGAACTTATGCCTGTCTCTAGATATATTGTCCTTTCTTGTTTGATGATTCTATGAATCATAGAAGGTGAGATGCAAGCCGGCTATGGTTGATAGAGTTTGGATTCCTGGATGTTATGTGATTCACGTGATAGTGTAGTATGAGTCGGTCTAGTATTCACATGCTAGGACTATGTGTTGTTATATTGTTGTTCACATGATAAGCATGATTGTCTAGCATCTATATGATAAGGCTATGTGTTATTCATATTCATATTCTTATGTTTACATATTATATTAATTATGACATTTCGTGGCTGGGAGAACTCGGAGTTACTCCCCACTGACTGTGGCTTTCGTATTTGTATAAAATGCGATTGACAGGTAGGTGATGCATATATGGGGTACATGGACGAGCTAGCGAGCAAAGTAACCTTGGGACCTAGATTGGCTTTATTTTATTGTGACCCTTAAACACTTTTTATTTCATATGCTTTTTAGGGACATATGTCTCCCTTTTTCATATTTGGGTTGTATAACTTTGTTTCGCGACTTTAGCGATGTTTTATTTATGAGATTTATTTTAGACCTTGCATGTTTGACACCTTCCCATTTGGATATTTTTATAACAGGTTCAGGTTTTAAAAATTACAGGTTTTTACCCAAATGAACCTATTACAAACATATCCATGCAGTTTTTACCTAGAATTATGTGTTTACTTTTCCGCAATGAATGAGGGTGTAACATTAATCAACCAAGATTTGGGATAATACCTTCCACCATGGATAGAATACCTCAAAACACGAGAAACAAGGATGCTTTCGTCATGAGTTAACCGAACATGATTTAATCCTTCTTTTGTGGCGGTTTTCGAAACATCCCGGAGCAAAGTTCGTGCAACACCGTTTCTTACAACAACCTCGGGTTCCTCAACATCTTCACTTTCATCAACAACTACCTTATTTTTCCCTTTGAAAAGGCGACGTCTCTTTCCCTCGGACACCGAGTCGTCCCGACCACGAAACAGGGGCGTAGTTGGGTTTGGTTGAGGTGAAGGAAAACAAGGAGAGTTAAGATCATGAGATGGTTGTGGTGATGATGGTTTGTGAAAGTGGCGGCTTTGTTGATGGCGGGTTGATGATTGAGTTTTTGCATGGTTGGGATTCATTGTGATGTTGATGGTTGAGTAAAGGAAGTGATGGTGAGATGATGGTAAATATTTAGAAAAGAGAAAAAGTTATGCAAGTGGGGGTGTGGATATGTCTACACGGCAAAGAAGGAAGGGGGGTAATTATAGGCTAGGTTTTTAGGTTTAGGGAAGAGTTAATCAATTTTGGTAAGTGACAAGAGTTAAGGTATGAATAGGATGTTAGTGAACAATTGAATATGGTAAAAGATAAGATATGGAAGAATGATTATGTGAATATATTAGGAATAGGAAGCATAATACGTGCAATTTTGTAAAGCTATTTTTTGTGAGAATTTTGTATTATTAGGAAACAAACAAAATATGGTGTATCTTGATAAAAGATAAAGTTTGTATGATAAATAAATTCTAAATAACAAATTGAAATTATGATAAATATTTTCCTATTAACGAAATTATTTCATGCAACGCAATATATGGACACAGTCATACAATCTTAATTTAAACTAGTCAGTCATAAAGAAATTAAACGTACAGAAACTTAAGTACCACCGATTAAACCAATTTCCAACCGTAAAGTCTCAAATCGTTCTCTAGCTAACGATTTTGTCAAAATGTCAGCCCATTGTTTTTCAGTACTACAAAATTAAAGTTTTATATTCCCCTTCTCAACATGGTCTCTAATAAAATGGTGTCTTATTTCAATGTGTTTAGTACGTGAATGTAGTGCGAGATTTTTAGAAATTATTATTGCACTAGTATTATCACATAAAATAGGAATGCATCCTACGTCAATACCATAATCACGTAATTGTTGCTTAAGCCATAATAATTGAGTACATACCAGTCCTGCAGCGATGTATTCGGCTTCAGCAGTTGAGAGGGCAACCGAATTTTTCTTCTTCGAACCCCACGTAATAATACATGGTCCGACAAATGTGGCGACACCCGATGTACTTTTTCTGTCTAGAGAACATCCTGCGTAGTCGGCATCGGAATAACTGACCAGATCGAAGTTACACTCCATCGGATACCATAAATACAGCTTGGCCGTTCCAATTAAATATCATAAATTTCATTTTACAGCCGTCATATGCGATTCTTTGGGAGATGATTGATATCTCGCACAAACGCATACGTTAAACATAATATCGGGTCTACTTGCGGTCAAATATAACAATGACCCAATCATTCCACAGTAAGTAGTTTCATCAACTGATTTACCGTCTTCATCTAATGTCAATTTCTTGTTCTCGACCATTGGAGTAGGCATAGCATGAGAGTTTTGCATTCCGAATTTTCGAATTAATTCCTTAATATATTTCTGTTGATGGATTTTAATGCCTTCTTCAGTTTGTTGTATTTGCAGACCTAGGAAGAATTTTAATTCTCCCATCATACTCATCTCGAACTCGGAGGTCATCAACTCAGAAAAGTATTTGCACAAGCTTCGGTTGGTTGATCCAAAGATAATGTCATCGACGTATATTTGAACAACTAAAAGGTCAGAAACCTCGGATTTTAGAAATAGGGTTTTATCAATAGATCCTCTACTGAATCCACTGTCAAGTAGAAACTTTGATAATCTGTCGTACCATGCCCTAGGTTCTTGTTTCAATCTGTATAGGGCTTTATCCAACTTGAAGATGTGATCTTCAAATTTGCTATTCTTAAATCCGGGGGGTTGTTCAACGAAGACTTCTTCCTGTAGATACCCATTTAGAAATGCTGTCTTGACATCCATTTGGAAGAGCTTCATTCCTTTATGTGCTGCGAATGCTATCAGAAGTCTAATAGCTTCAAGACGGGCAACAGGTGCGAAAGTCTCGTCATAATCTATTCCATCTTGTTGATTATAACCTTGGACCACCAATCTTGCTTTGTTTCTGATGATGACTCCGGCATCATCTAGTTTGTTCCTAAAGACCCACCTTGTTCCAATGACAGATCGATCATTTGGTCTAGGAACTAAGTGCCAAACCTTGTTTCGTTCGAACTGTTGTAGCTCTTCTTGCTTAGCTATAATCCAATCTGATTCTGCAAGAGCTTCATTCATATTTGTTGGTTCGATCATGGATAGAAAAGAGTAGAAAGAGCAGAAGTTATTCAGGGAACGTCTAGTTTGAACACCCTTCTTAATATTCCCTAGAATATTGTCCATGGGGTGTGAGCTCTTGTATTTCCATTTTGTTGAAGTACTTGGTTCTTCATCGTTATTTGAGCTTGACCCAACTTCATTTGGCTCGGAATTGGAGGAAGTTCCCCCTGAATCCAATCCGGGTGTTGTATTATAACCGATTATAACCTCGGATTCTACACCTTGATTTGGATTCAATGTTATAGTAACATCACCTATAACATTGGTTTGGGAGTCCTTATTTTGAGTTAATGTTATAGTATCATCAACTATAACTTTGGTTTTCTCCTTTTTATCTTTTGAGGAACGATCAAGTTCATCACTTGTTCCTTCAACCTCATTGTCCTCTAATTCCAATTCCGGGGGATCGTCTCTTGAAATACGAAAGTCGGGTTCATCCAAGTCTTCTTCCTCATCCTGTAAAGGCTTATCAAACACGTTATCCTCATCAAAAATAACTGGACACTTTCTTCAATACAGAGAGTTCTCTTGTTGAAGACTTTGTAAGCCTTACTATGATCTGAGTATCCTATAAAAATTGCCTCATCACTCCTAGGGTCGAATTTACTTAACCGGTTTTTACCGTTGTTGTGAACAAAACATTTACACCCAAAGCAACGAAGATGGGAGATATTAGGTTTTCGACCTCTAAGGAGTTCGTAGGGGGTTTTCTTAAGAATAGTTCGGATCATAGCGCGATTATGGATGTAGCAAGAAGTACTAATGGCTTCAGCCCAAAAGTTACGTGGTAAACCACTACACAAAAGCATTGTATGAGCCATATCTTCTAAAGTTCTATTCATACGTTCAACGACACCGTTTTGTTGAGGAGTTCTTGGTGCAGAGAATTTATGCCCTACACCATTAACTCTACAATATTCTATGAAAGCTTGATTGTCAAACTCGGTGCCATGATCCGTACGAATAGATACAAGATTAGTCTTATATTTGTTTTGAACACGTTTCATAAGACAATCAAATTCATCAAACGTTTCGTCTTTTGAATGAAGAAAGATAGGCCATACATACCTTGAGTAATCATCTACAAGAACGAAGACGTACCTGGATCCTCCTCTACTCCTTACCTTTATGGTTCCACATAAATCTATGTGTACTAATTCCAAGGCTTGATTTGTGCTTACTACTCTTTTCGGTTTGAACGACGATCTTACTTGTTTGCACCTTGCACATGTGTCACACATATTTTCTTGGTCGAACTTGATTTTAGGTAATCCTTCAACCAAGTCCCACTTCTTGAGTTTGTTCAAGGTTAGTGAGCTAATGTGACCAAACCGCTTATGCCATAAACAGGGATCATCAAGTGTAACTTTCATGCACGAAAAGGAGTTAGTAGGCACAACATTTAAATCTACCATATAGACATTTCTTTTCCTGTGGCCTTCAAGAATAACACTGTTAATTCCTTCAATAATAATGCGACAACTATCAGTATGAAAAACTACTTTGTTACCTTTGTCGCATAGTTGATATATGCTTAGCAAATTATGTTTTAGACCATCCACGAGATAAACGTCACTGATTGCGTGAGAGTTATAAATTCCAATTTTGCCAACGCCGATTACTTTTCCCTTTTTGTTGTCCCCGAACGTCACTTTTCCTCCGTTGAAGGGCTTGAGTGAAAGAAACAGATTCTTATCTCCAGTCATGTGTCTTGAACATCCACTATCAAGATACCATTGATTGTTTTCTTTCACTACTTGTCTAATAACCGTTTTTCTAACCCTTGGTTTATTTGGCTTGGGAGGAGTTCTAGGGTTAGGGTTTTCTCTTGGTCTAGGAATTTCTCTAGGTCTTTCATGACTATTTCCCTTGTGAATAGGTTTACTAGGTTGAGATCGACAAGGGTTTTTGTGAGGTGCTAGGTTTCTTGCTGTAGTCGAAGGCCATGTCATAGAACCAACGAAATTTATTGTTTCTTTCTTCGTTAGGTTCATTAATGGGGGTTTCATCATTCTCGTCAACCGTGTCAACAGGTTTAGCATGGTCGGCATTTTTTCGTATATCATGAGCCTTTTTGACACAACTGATTTGGATGTGACCCGTATGACCACAGTAATTGCAAATCAGGTATTCAGGAAGATCAGCATACGTCCTTTTTCTGAAATCAAAATCCGAAGGTGTTGATTTGCATTTAGCGTGATCTCTACGGCTGTAACACTCATGTCCTAACCCCATCTTCATATTATTGTCATATTGTTCGGTTAAGAAGTTCAGGACTTTTGTGCTACCTTCCCACTTATCATGGACCATTCTAGCATGTAGAAGTGGGTCTTTTAGGGTTTTAATTTCCTCTTGACATTTCGTGTGATCTACATCATTGTCTTTCTTAAAGTTATCACGAAAGTCTTGGAATTGTTTCTTAACATTGATCATGTCGGTCTTAGATTCCTTTAATTGCTTTGAAAGGGAATCTATCTCTTTCTTTTGGTCTAAGATCACTGCTTCATCAGATGTGACCTTAGCTTCCAAAAGTTCATTAGCTTTTCTAAGTTCTAAAGTTATAACTTCATTTGTAACACCCCGGCCCAAACCGGGTCGGGAGCGGTTACTTATGATAGCTCACCAGGCTGTGTACATGGCCCACAGATCAACACGGGTCCTTTATAGCGCATTTTGTCCTCACTCATGCGCATCCCGGAAACCTTCCCAGTAGGTCACCCATCCTAAGACTACTCCTAGTCAAGCACGCTTAACTTTGGAGTTCTTTCGCATGGATGACCATAAAAGAAAGTGCACTTTGTTGATATGAGTAGTACTTCCAATCCCTTTAAGCATTAGTCATTTAAGCCTATCACTGGACCTCTTTAATTACCGTGGGGTGTTACATCATTAGCTATAACTTTGGCTTGAAGGTGCTTGATGTTAAGCTTTAGGTCTGAAGTTATAGCTTTATTAGCTATAACTTTGGACTCTAATTCCTTCTTTTCAGCCATAGTAGAATCTAACGTTGTTGCTTTCTCAGCTATAACCTTAGATTTTAACTTCTTAGCTTTGGCCTTCAGAGTATGATTCTCTTTTGCAATTTCGAGAATCTGTTCCTTTAGATCTTTTAGCTCCAAGTCCTGTTCGTGACACTTATCAAGAGATTATTCAAAGAATTCAATTAAAGCACTTTTAGACAATTTATTAACACGTTTTTTAAGCTCAAGATAACTTACCTCTTCATCGTCATCTTCGTCTGATTCTCCAAGAAAGCAATAGTTTGAGTGTGAGATTATGCTTTCATCGTCACTATTGGATATTAGGTCAAGACTAACACTGCTGAGACAAAGGTTTGCTACTTCGTCGTCTTCAGATTCCTCGTCATCTTCTGAGTCAAGGTCTCCCCAACACGAAGCCATCATAACTTGTTTGAATTCTCTCTTTGTCTTCTCATGTTTTGTCTTGTCCTTGATCTTCTCCCATGTTGGACAATCCTTGATCATTTGACCAGATTCTCCACACTTGAAGCAACCTCTGTTTGCGAAAGATGACTTTGATTCAGTAACCTTTTTGTTGGATGACTTGTTGTTGTTGTTGTAGGATGATTTTGTTTGTTTGTTTCGAAATATTTTATTTTTGAAGCGGCGTGCAAACAAAACAATCTCATCCTCTAATTCAGAGTCAACTTCTTCGCTCTTCAAGGCCATACTCTTATTTCGGCTAGGTTCAGCGTCATCTTTGTTAAGAGTAATTTCATGGGCCATGAGAGCACCGATGAGTTCTTGATAGGATAGGTTTTCAAGATCTCGTGATTCCTCCATTGCAGTGACTTTAGCACGCCACTTCTTAGTCATGCTCCTAAGAACCTTTCTAGCAATGTCCTCAGTACTGAATTTCCTACCTAGGTTTTTCAGTTCGTTTATGATGCTTGAAAACCTTGCGGACATACTATCTAAGGACTTATTTGGCTCCATAATGAATAACTCATATTTTTGTATAAGCAAATCTATTCGGTGCCTCCTAACAATGGAAGTACCTTCATAAGATAGTTCAAGCCCATCCCATATCTCCTTGGCCATAGAGCATGAAGAAAACCGATCAAACTCTGTAGAAGTCATTCCGTTTTGCAGGAGACTTATTGCTTTGGAGTTCTTTTCGGCCTTCTTGTAGTCGGCCTCGACATATTCCTATTCTTTCTTTTCATAGGTAGTGCCTTCCTCGGATGCTACAAGAATTTTGTGCGGTCCGTTTTGGATAATCCTCCAGCACTCCCAATCGTGACCTTTCACATAGTGAGTCATCATGTTTTTCCACAATCCATAATTCTTCCCATCAAAGACGGGACACTTGAGATATTTGGAATCCATTTATCACGTGATAGGCAGCGGAATATAAAACGATAAGATAAATAAAAACAAGATAGATCAACCTCTTTGCGGTTAGGAAATCAAGAGCACGAGGCTCTGGTACCAATTGAAGAGTCTATCGATCCGAAATACTCAAGAGGGGGGGGGAGGGGTGAATTGAGGATTTAAAACTTTTCAAGGCTTTTTCGATTGTATGAATATAATTGATTATTTAAAGTTTATTGATTAAACTTTAACTAATCAACTAATGAATGTAAAATGAAATAAGCAAGCGAACGAAAGAGAGGAGACACACGGTTTTGAAGTGGTTCAGTTTCACAAGTCGAAACCTACGTCCACTATTCTCGATTAATAAATTTAGTACCTTTCTACGGATTACAAATTTACTAACCCAACTCGTACAACTAACTCTAGCTGTAACTCAATGAGTACCGTTAAATACTCGAGTGACTAACTTACGCTAATAAGAAAGCACTAATGATTCTTGCAAAGGTTCACGTTAATGAACGAGTAAGAAATCAAATAAGCACTATTATCTTATAATGATAACAATAAGAACGAGTATACGAGTTTAAAACACACGACCTTTCAAAAATAACAAAACGGTTTTTCTGCTTTGAAAACACACGGTTTGCTTTGTAAAATTAAAATCAATTCTTATGCTTAAGGTCTCTACTTTAAATGTCGTAAAGAGCAAAGTATTTATAGGAAGGAAAGAGCAAGGCAATTCGGTTTAAAGAAACCCTAATGGCCGAATAATAAGAGATATGTTAACAAATCATATCTTCTATTATCTCTTTCCTAAAAGCCTAAAAGATAATAAAGAATATTCTAAAAGATAGAATATAATCTTATTCAAATATTATCTTTACTATAAATTCTAAGATATGATAAGATTTCCTAAAACAAGAATATCTTTTATCATAAACAAATATATTAAGTAAGATATACAAGATATATAAAGATATTATTAAGGAATAAAATCTTTACCAAATACATCTTAGGTTACACGAGATGTCACGGCTCATATGCCTCGTGACTCGTGTAAATCCTAGCTTAATATATGGGTTAGAATTTAGGTTTTAAGAGAGGCTTTGTTGAAACCCTAATTAGTAGCATGGTCCAACTCATAAGTTGACGCAATACGACTACTAGTCAACGTCCAACATAAAACCGAACTCCGCACTAAACCGGGCTTTATTAAATATACTTTTATCAAAACATTTAAAATAAACTTTAAACAATTTTAAAAACAATTTTAAAACATTATATGTCGTGTATAGAAAACTCAGCATCTCAATGTTATAGTAAGAGAGCTATAACATTGAGCTCTTTTACTAGTAATGTTATCGCTACAAAGGTACAACTTTACTAATTCAAGAAACTCATTCTTGGTTATCATTACGAGATAATCACCTATACTATTCTAATCTTCAAGGAGATCTTCGAGTATAGGCTACGTCATCATCCAAGCTTGATTAATCTTTAGACGGACTTCGTCTTCACATAAATCTTGAATGAATCTTCACATTGTTTGATCTTGAATAGAGGCTTGACTATATCACAATTTCTCTTGTTGCTTGTATTAAATAAGTTGAATCTAAAATACTTAGACAAACGATTACGCGCAACAAGTTTATAAATAATAAATCACCTTGACATCATCAAAACATAAACATATAAACTATATGGTTCAACACTCTTGGACGAGAGTATCTTGATCGGGCACCTTTTGTTGACGCCCCATTTGCCTCATGAGCCTTTCGGGATAAATGAAGGAAGCAACCTTCAAACCCACCACCATCAAAGAACAAGAACTAGCAACCGAAGCGGGCAACCCCGTGAAGGACCTTAAGTGCCACCGTGGCACAACCCAACGGATATGAGGACCACCCTCCTCCACCAATCTCGTGGTCCAATAGGCCTCGGTGGATGCAAAACTATCCGAATACAACCTCTTCCTCATAGTAAGGTGACAGAAGGAGTAGGAAGAAGAATCGGCCGGAGGCTCTACATACCTTAGCCTCTCCAATAGCCATACTTGGAGGATCCTTGGAGACCGAAACGAGGGAGCTTCTCCACAAGAGCCCTTCTTGTCCAAAGCTTGGATGATCTCGCCAAGCACCAACCATGGTGGATCTCTATCATGCTCCATTTGCTCAATCACATGCACAAGGGTCATACTACCATATCATTTTGACCCCTCCTTCTTCCAGGTATCGACAAAGAGGTACGCATGCACTAGGCAAAAGGCAAGAGCCCTTCTCCTAGCCACCTCCGAGACATTAACATCTAACCGGTTGGAGAAAATGTTGATAAGAGCCAACATATCCACACCATGAGGAGCAAGGAGAAAGTTGACTTGACTTGTTGACAAGCCCAACATTGAACGAAACTTCTCCTTATAACACAACCGAGTCGGGGGGAGCAATGGAACACAACCCGGCCACCCACCAATGGCACCTACTTCTTCGACAAGAGGACAAATTTCGCCTTTTGGGAAAACGAAAACATGATGTTTCGAATCCCAAAACCGAGAGCATGCTTCAAGAATAAGGATTGCACCTTGACTTGACGAAGCACCAATAATTGACAAACTCCCATAACAACGAGTTGATACTTTTCGGGAGATGACAAATCCCGACACCAATGCCGCAACCTGCTTTCGAAAGCATACATGAATAATTTTGTGGAAGAAGAAGAAAGATTTTGTAGAGATGTTTTTCGTGTTTCGGATGATGAAACAATGAAGCACAAACGTCCCTATTTATACAAAACAATCAGTGCCTTTTTTCCGAAAAAAGGTGGAACTGGCTTCTATCGCTCGTGGCCTCGCGCCTCTTTGGGCTGTTCCTCAGGATTTGCACCTTGAATTGTCCCTTTCAAGTTGTGTTTCTTCCTGACACCTCAAACCTCCTGCCACAGGACTCGCGCCTCTTCGAGCCTATCCAAGATCTTTTGTGTTTTCTCACACTCACGTTTTCTTGTTTTCGCGTTTTACGAAATCCGACACGGTTTCCATGACGCAGCTTTAAACATACGGGTTTTTCTCTTCTTTTTTTTAAGGGGGAAGGGCTAGTCGCCCCGATCCGCGACGGATCGTTTCCATGTCAGTCGAAATTCCGAAATTTTTTCGCTTCTTCCACAAAAATCGAAAATTGATAATACGACGTCAGTTTTCTTCAAAACTTCAAGCTCTTGCAAATCCGAGTCTTGATCCCACAAAAAATCAAATTAAATACGCTCGCAAAAATCTATTCTAAAATTCAACCGTGACGGTTTGAGTTTTATTTTTTCGAGTTACGAATTAATTCCAACAAATTTCGATGTAATTTAATTCAAAACACGAGTTAATTGCGCAAAATTTCAAATCAATTTCTTTTGAAAAATCCAAACGCGACGACCTGTCGCGGAATTTTCAAAATATCAATTTAAATTTCAAATTTTAACTTTGAGTCATCGTAGTTATTTTTTGTTTTCATCAAAAGCTTTTACGTGTTTACATTTGAGCATACGTACTACATGTGTGGGATTTATCTGTATGCATCCCTTTAAATTTAAGGACTATAACGAATTTATCATGATGAAAGCATGTCATAAAATAAATTGCATAAACAAAAGGGTAAAGAGATGACGAAATAACCTTCGGTCCTAGCTTATATGGCCTATGAAGAGATTTACAAATGTTATCACACTAATTTGTGGAGGACACAAGCTCCAACAAACTCCCACTTGTCCTCACAAGTGTATGTGCGATAACCGATTCTCATATCCTAAAATTTCTCCCACTCAATGTAAAACAATTTGCAAATCTGTATTCACAAAGGTCGTATTTTACAAGCGATCATCATCAAGAGTGGTTTCCCCGACTAGAGAGTAACTTAACTGATAAACGAATCAACATTCGAGCATGGCCATGCATTTCAGTTACAACTCCTCGAGTGGCCCTGAGAAATAACTATACCTGATAAAGGTTGGATATTTTCCTCAACTCGAATTCTGCAGATGTAAGCATAGTATGAAATGACCCAGAAAAAATCTACTTAGCCTCCAATTACGGCAGACCGTGAGAAAGAAACCAAAGTCACCCAAAAACTGCCTTAATCTCAAGAGACAGTCGATAGTCAAAAGAATCGACTCTAGGAACTCAATGGATGTCCTATCCACGACCTGGCACCGAATGTTTTTAAACATTTAGGACTCCATTACGTTGTCACAAAAAGTTGTCCTACGAGGTATCGTTATAATCTCGCATCTGTGATCGATCAGTCAACCGTTTGACTTATGGCTCGTTGAACCCATCATCAATCGACTGTACAATATAATAGCCGGAGTTATCAGCTCACATTGGCGATTACGGACCAAAATAAATATAATGTAATTCAGTTCACTTTGTGGCATTCAATGTTGTCAGTACAATCCACATGAAAAACAAAATATTATAATAAAACGATGAAGTTATAAATAGTATATGAAAAAGATAATGTATCAAATCCATAATCAAGTACTACAACTTAGGAACACGTTTAATTACCATGGAAATAACGTGCCCTACATGCTTATCATAATTCAACGGTTTAGTGAGAGGATCCGCGATGTTATCATCCGTCGCAATCTTGTCTATCACTATCTCCTCTTGCTCCACGTAATCACGGATCAGGTGAGCTTTCCGATGTACATGTCTAGATTTGTTGCTAGACTTTGGCTCCTTAGCCTGGATGATGGCACCTCTATTGTCACAATAGATGGTGATCGGGTCATTCGAACTAGGAACTACCGTAAGTCCTTGTAAGAATTGACGCATCCATATCGCTTCCTTTGCTGCCTTCGAAGCGGCATAGTACTCGGATTCAGTAGTAGAATCTGCTACAACACTCTGTTTGGAACTTTTCCAGCTGACCGCAACACCATTAAGAGTGAAGACGAACCCGGACTGAGATTTTGAATCATCTCGATCCGTTTGGAAGCTAGCATCTGCGTAACCGGTTGCGCATATCTTAGTATCTCCTCCATAAGTCAATACCCAATCCTTAGTCCTCCGTAGGTACTTGAGGATGTTTTTAACAGCTATCCAATGTGTTTCACCTGGAGTCTTTTGGTACCGACTCGTCATACTCAATGCATATGCCACGTCTGGACGTGTGCATATCATGGCATACATGATCGATCCTATTGCAGATGCATAAGGAACACGACTCATGCGCTCAATCCCTTCAGGCATCGTGGGTGACTGAGACTTGCTCAACTGCATCCCAGTCGTCATTGGAAGGTTCCCCTTCTTGGAGTTGGTCATGCTGAACTTCACAAGAATCTTATCCAAATAAGACTCCTGACTAAGTGATAACGTCCGTCGTGATCTATCTCGGTAGATACGGATTCCCAAAATGCGTTGTGCCTCACCCAGATCTTTCATCTGGAAATGGTTCTTCAACCATCCTTTAACCGAAGATAGGAGAGGAAAGTCATTCCCAATCAAGAGTATGTCATCGACATACAATATCAAGAATATAATATTGCTCCCACTTGACTTGATATATAAGCATGGTTCCTCGACCGATCGAGTGAAACCATACTCTTTTATCACCTGGTCGAAACGATGATTCCAACTCCGAGAAGCTTGCTTAAGTCCATGAATGGAACGCTTAAGCTTGTATACTTTCTTAGGATGTTCAGGATCTATGAAACCTTCGGGTTGCACCATGTACAACTCTTCCTCCAAATAACCGTTTAAGAAGGCGATTTTCACATCCATTTGCCAAATTTCATAATCATGAAATGCGGCAATCGCTAAGATTATCCGAATGGAACGTAGCATGACTACAGGTGCAAAAATCTCATCATAATGTAATCCGTGCACTTGAGTGAAACCTTTTGCCACCAGTCGTGCCTTATAGGTATCTGGTTGTGCGTCTACAGAACGCTTTATTTTGTAAAGCCATTTGCACTGTAGAGGTTTTACCTTATTAGGTAAATCAACTAGATCCCATACGTCATTCTCATACATGGAGTCCATCTCGGATTGCATGGCTTCGAGCCATAGCTTTGAGTCGGAACAGGTCATGGCACCTTTATAGGTAGCGGGTTCATTACTCTCTAGGAGTAAAACGTCATTCTCCTCGATCATACCAATGTATCTGTCCGGAGGATGAGAGACTCTACTCGACCTCCTAGGTTCCTCAGGAATATTAACCGTATCATCAGTTGGAGGAACAACTTCCTCCATCCGTTCCTCG
The DNA here is from genome assembly GCF_048544455.1 of Silene latifolia. Classification (NCBI taxonomy): domain Eukaryota; kingdom Viridiplantae; phylum Streptophyta; class Magnoliopsida; order Caryophyllales; family Caryophyllaceae; genus Silene; species Silene latifolia. Next base: position 59,395,982 of record NC_133536.1, read on the forward strand.
GTTGTTGGTTCTGGAATCTCCGACAGCTCGAAGGTTCTAATACTCGTCTTGTTCTCGAGAAATTCTTTCTCTAAGAACGTCGGACTAGCCGCAACAAAAACTCGATGTTCAGTAGGCGAATAGAAGTAATGACCAAATGTTCCTTTTGGATAACCTATAAAGTATGTCTTGACCGATCGCGGGCCGAGCTTATCCTCGTGTCTCCACTTGACATAAGCCTCGCAGCCCCAAACCCGAATAAAGGACAAGTTAGGGACCGTTCCCAGCCACATTTCATATGGAGTCTTATCGACAGCTTTAGACGGACTTTGGTTAAGTATAAGAGCAGCTGACAAAAGAGCAAAACCCCATAATGAATCAGGCACTACCGTGTGACTCATTATGGATCGAACTATATCAAGTAAGGTTCAATTTCTCCGTTCGGACACACCATTTAATTGAGGTGTTCCAGGTGGAGTTAACTGTAGAACGATTCCACAGTCTTTAAGGTGTTGATCAAACTCATTTGAAAGATATTCGCCACCCCGATCTGAACGGAGTGCTTTAACTTTTCTACCCAGTTGGTTCTGTACCCTGTTCTGGTATTCCTTGAATTTCTCAAAGGACTCACTTTTATGCTTCATTAAGTAGATATATCCGTATCTACTCAAATCGTCCGTGAAAGTGATAAAATATCTATAGCCATCTCTAGCGGTAATTGACATAGGTCCACAAACATCAGTATGTATGAGTCCTAATAGGTCACTAGCGCGCATTCCAACACCTTTGAAGGAAATTTGAGTCATCTTGCCAATGAGACATGATTCACACGTGCCATATGTAGAAAAATCGAATGTGGGAATAGTCCCATTATCGACGAGTTTCTTCACGCGTTTCTCATTTATGTGTCCCATTCGACAATGCCATAGATAGGTTTGATCTTTGTCACCAACCTTTATTTTCTTATTATTCACGTGTAATACTTCCGTGGTTTGGTCTAAGATGTAAATTCCATTCATGGCAACTGCTTTGCCATAAATCATTTCATTGAAAGAGAAAATACAGCTATTATCTTTTATTGAAAATGCAAAACCGTCTTTAGCAAGTACGGAAACAGAAATAATGTTCTTAGACAAACTGGGTACATAGTAACAGTTATTTAAAAATAACTCAAAACCACTAGGGAGTTGGATTACATATGTTCCCTTCGAGACAAGAAAGAACTCGTGCTCCATTCCCGACTCGCAGTCCACATCACCTTTTTTGAGAGGTATGATGTTCTTTAGGCCCTGCAAATGATTACACAGATGAGAACCACAACCAGTATCAAGTACCCAAGTTCCGAAACTTGCATGGTTAATCTCAATCATATGAATATAAGACGACATACCAACAGGAACGACGCGGCCTCCTTTGATGTCCTCACGATAGACGGGACAGTTCCTCCTCCAATGTCCAGTCTTGTGACAATGGTGGCACTCTATGTCACCGCCCTTGCTCTTTGCCTTGCCCTGTGAGCCACTAGTCTCACCAGGCACACTCTTACCGTTTCCTGGCTTTTTAAACTTGGGCTTACCTACAGCTAGGTCGCCATGAGCCTTGCCCTTACCTTTACCCTTGTTTGAAATCATGAGAACATCCTGCTTCATACTCCCACTCAATTTCATATCCTTCTCGGTCTGTGCGAGAAGGGAGTGTAGCTCATGAGGACTCTTTTTCAAGTCATTCATGTAGTAGTTCGCCCTGAAAAGGGCAAAACCATCATGAAGAGAATGAAGCATTCAGTCAATGACAATGCTCTCACTGATTTTGCAATCAAGAGCCTCCAGCTTCTCGACATTCTCAATCATGTGAAGAATGTGTGGGCTAACCGGTTGGCCCTTCTGGAGTTTCGCATCAAAGAAGCGACAGGTATGCTCATATGTAACGATTCTCGGTGCTTTTGAGAACTCGTTAGTGAGCGTGGTGAAAATCTTGTTCGCACCTTGGGCAATGAAGCGTCTCTGCAAATTGGTTTCCATTGCAAAGATGAGTACGTTCTTTATCGCACCCGCTTCCAGAACGAAGTCACTATAAGCGAGTGACTCGTTGACTCCTGCATTGGGGCATGGGTTTACCGGTATTGGTTCAGTTAAGTACCTGAGCTTACCGTCAAGCAATGGCAAAGCATTCGTAGTAGTGCCTCTCCCGTCCGCAAAGTTGGACCCGTCATTTTTCAGACGTGTGAATTGATTCATTTGGTCCATAAAAATTTTAAGCCAGGACGCGCGATCAAGTGTGGCACTAGGCATTGGGATTTCGTTATTTCCAGCCATTTGTTGTAACAGTATTATCAAAAATAATCGTGTTCTACACTGCGAAAGAAGAATAAAAATAATAAGCATGTGCATCGTTTTGATTTTAAGTCTAATGAACTAATGTCATAACGCGAAGACACAAGCATTTATACAATTGACCTCCCTCAAGAATTATATAAATGATCCCAAGACTCAATTCTCTGTAAATTGATAAGCTAACCTTTTAGCTAATTCTACCGTTAGAATTCTTGGTCGATAAATTTCTGTAAATTCTATCTTTTAGTCCATCATAATCACGAGAAACTCTTCGGACTATAATGTTGAGATAAACTAAGTCAACACAACTACTTACCCAACGTAGAAGGGGTCATATTATGCCTACCGACGAAGAAGGGATTCATAGTTGTTTGCCCTTATAAAGACTAATCTCAATTTCCGTTTTAGAGGAAGATCCCATCAACTTCGTTGTAATTCATTTTAAGTGAACTAATATCTAGCATGCGTGAATGAATAAACTAAGGTGATGGCTTAAAAATGTGACATCTGTATGTCCATGAAAACTAACATACAATCTATATGAGTCAATTTTCATGCATTTTAGTAGTAGGTGGTTTGGTTTTAGGCGGAATATGATGCATAAACTATCATGTGAATGAAAAGCAATAGGAATGAAAAACGTAAAAGCAATAATAAAGTCCTAGTGTGGCCTATCCTATCAAAATGAACATTAAATACAAGTTTGGAATCCATCCTTGGACCCGAGATGCTTGTCTCGATGTTCCATCTTGATCCATGTAGCGGGAGTGAGCTCCAATCTCCATCTTTAGTCTTCTTTGAAAATTACAATAAATAAATTTACATAATAAACCTATTTATTACATTCTAATTTCAAAACCCAAAAACTAAAGAAAAATAAAGGAGATTCGAGATCTCATAATTACATTAAAAATTATGTTTCCTTCATTACGAAAACATAATTTGACTAAGGCCACACTAAGTATTACAAATTACAACCGATTGCAAAAAAAAAAATACGTAAATAAATTCATTCAATGATTCATTCAACAAAAAAAAATAAAATGCATCAACTAAAAATAAATTAAACATACATGACACAATTCCTTAATTATGTTGATTAATTTTATCCAAACCACCTATTTAAATTAACAAATTAAGCGACAATTCCTCAATTGATCACATTAATTTCAAACTTAATTCATATTAAACTTGTAATATGAATTTAATCCATCAATATTTTAAACAGCTTTAAAATAATTAGGTATCTTTAAATTATGAACCGTTTCACAATAACTAATTGGCCAAAAACAAAAAATTTTTTATAAAAGTTCTCGGCATAATCAAGGAAAAACAAAACAAGCCTGTTTCTTATTTTATACACGGTTTTATCTGTAAAAACCGAAACAAGAATTTTTTTTTTTAAATCTGTCCCCTGTGAACAGTAACAACAAGAAAAAAAATTCTTTTCTCGGATGCTTTTCAAATCGGCAAAAACAAAAACAACCGCAAAAAAAAAACTTTAATCGGTTTTTCAGGAAAAACCGAGAGAGAAAAAAAACAGAATTTTTTTTTTTTAATACTGTTCATCCGTGAACAGTACAGAAACAGCAGAAAAAAAAATTTCACGGCTATAAAAAAAATTAAAACAGCCCCAAAATATTTTATCAATTCGGCAAAACCGATTTCCATTTACATCTCGATTTAATAAATCGAAACATTTACAAATTATCATATTATTATCTTAACCGATTAAAAACAACAATATGAGAATCAAATGGAAATAAAGCAACAAAAAAAACGCAACAATCTGCAAAAAAAAAATTCCTCTCGGCACAAATTTTTTTCAGCCGAACCATTTTTTTTTTTTTTTTGAAACCCTAATGTTGTTTACAAACGATTTTATGAAAATCATCAAAATTAAAATTCGTGACCTTGGCTCTGGTACCACTTGTGGGATTTATCTGTATGCATCCCTTTAAATTTAAGGACTATAACGAATTTATCATGTTGAAAGCATGTCATAAAATAAATTGCATAAACACAAGGGTAAAGAGATGACGAAATAACCTTCGGTCCTAGCTTATATGGCCTATGAACAATATCGCAATGATATTCTCCTATCAGTTGCACCCAAGATGATATGAGAAATGCCCTTTGATTATGCTAGAATCGATCCAAAAATTAACTAATTAATTTTTAGGTTTTTTGTGTTTTTCGTAGAGATGAGAGGCAAGCATTAGGTTAGAATGAATTAGGTTAAAAAATGATCTCACCTCACCTCTTATTGTAACCGAAAATAAGAAGGATGAGGGAGATATTTTTTTCTCTAAAATTCTCGGCCCAAATCCCGAAAAACAGAAGAGATATCTTTCTCTTTTTCGGTTATTCCAAAAATGTATAAAATGTGTTAAATTGTCATCTAGTGAGGATCAAACCCATGACCTCTTGGTTTGAGTACCCTCACTATTACCACTATGACACATTCATCTTGTTGATATTAAATATAACCGATTACATTTAATTACGAATTAACAAATTAATTCGTCCAAGCTAACATTACATACATTTAATTAAATATAACTTATTATATTCAATTTACATTTAATTGTGATTAATTGTCTCAACTAATATTATTTAATCTTCATTAAATAATTGTCTCATCAACACATTGACTAACTGTTTAGTCATATAAGGCATCAATGTGATCATATTTCTATAACCACATCTCTCAAACACATCCTATAGGTGTGACCTTTAGGGACCAGTTGATCACCGCCATCTGTATGATAATAACGTCAAACTTTCTAGCAAGCCAACCGTTATTAGGTAATCGTTAATCAACTGATTAAATACGAAGTATACCCTTGTGAACCTGTAAGAGATTTACAAATGTTATCACACTAATTTGTGGAGGACACAAGCTCCAACAACATGTTGCCTGTTTTCTACACTAACGATGCAGGAACTAGTGCGAAGCAAAGGGGAACTGACAGCCGACAACGCTTCTCCGAAACACAACACAAAAAAGCCAAAAACACACAAATAAACCACAATCCCAAAACACATATATACAAACCGCCTCACGCAAAATACATCAAGATACATTTTGATACAAACGACTGGCTATACAAACATGATCCGGCGCAAGTATTTATCATACAAACACTGGCCTAAGACAACAAACTGGGGAATATCTGCCACCTACCGAACTAAGCACTCCTTATCCTTCCGATCAGAAAAGAAAAGGAGTAACAGCAGAAGCAGAGGTGACTACTATGACGGTAATACCACATTCCTGCTCCATGACAAAAAGGAAAATGATGCCTGACAGATTTTGGATGACATGACAATCAGAGATTGTGACTCAGCGTATCATCCCGACATTGACCTCCAATCGTCAGAATTCGACAACAAAAAGGAGCCATGACATCGGGCGCTACCCCTATGTTGAACCCCAATCATCAGAACTCAACAACGATCGAAGACGACAACGTGGAACAATGCACCCGTCTTGAACCCCAATCATCAGACATCCGACCTCTCCAGATAACAGCCGATGACCGGTGTACGATCAAATGCTGGGCAAAGGCCACCAGGGAGAAACACAACCAAGCCTGTAACCAAAAACAGTCGTCTCTCTTCCTCCAGGATCATCCTCATCCTCCAAAGTCTCATCAACGGACCCGGTAGGCCCCGAACACTCCCCTGCAATCAAAGGCAAAACAAAAACGTCAGCCGAAATTTCGGCATTACGACGGCAGAAAATGGACAAATCCAAAAAAACCAGCAAAACAAGATAAAGGCAAACCCGCCCCAAACCCAACCAACAAAAAACAACAAAACAATCCACGAAAACCGCAAAAAAAAACGACCCGCCCTTCTTTTCAGGCAAAAGACGAGTCAAAACAACAACAGAAAATTTTCAAAAAAAAAAAAAACACGGCGCCTCAAGACCCACACAAGGTCCGCCAACAACCCAAAAAATATTCCTAACACGATGGGGTATTTTCCACAACTCGAAAAGGCAGTTTTGCGCCAATTCGAACACAGACAGGTCAAAATCTCAAAATACGACCACAACAAAACAACGTGATTTTGTCACCCCTCAAAGCGACCTAAACTACCAACAAGGTCCATTTCAAAACAAACTGACTCAATTTGAGCTCAAAAAGGCGCTCATTTTGACAGACATAGGACCGCTGCAAAAGGCAAAAATTCCAATTTTGCCCACAATACCCCAACGAAGGTTCAATATGGCAAAAACGGTGTTCCCCGACTACAATACAACCTAGTGGGGCACACAACTCAAGCAAACAAACTAAACATTGTGAAATGATACGGTTTCCTCGTCTCATTCACGGTTTTCGAACATAGGAAGCGGGAACGGGGACCAAAATGCAAACTAAAAGTACCCCTATACTCCTAAACAGGTTTCTAACCTAATGCAACCATCAATTTCACTCGAAAATGACCTAATCAAAAACGCCCAATTCGATTTTGGAGGGTTTAGGGTTTCGCCCTAATTCAATCAACTAAAAGACAACAAATTCAAATGGATTCAAGAGGATTTACATACCTTGAGATGACATATTGGCAATGGCACAAAGGCAAGCAAGAAAATGACCCAAAAATGGCGATTTTTTTCTGATTTGTCGCGTGTTTGAGGAAGACGAAGTGAGAATGGGGTCGTCCTGTTTGTCGCGTCTTTTCTACAAAAATAGGGGAGCTCCCTTACTTCGCACCAGAACTCGCGCCTCAACAAGGCGTTCCTTGACTCATTCAGCGAGATTTTGGGCTTTGGCCCAATTTCCCACACAAACTTCTCAATTTTCAACGACGACAATAAAAACCGTCACAAAAACAACAATAGTGAAATTCAAATTCACTATTTCCTCAAATTTTTCAACGACGGCAATAAAAATCGTCACATCAACGATAATAGTGAAATTCAAAATTCACTATTTCTCAAATTTTCAACGACGGTAATAAAAACCGTCACATCACAATAATAGTGAAATTCAAAATTCACTATTTTCTCAAATTTTCAACGACGTCAATAAAAACCGTCACAAAAACGATAATAGTGAAATTCAAATTCACTATTTCCTAAAATTTTCAAAGACGGTAATAAAAACCGTCATTTCAAATACAAAAAACAACAATAGTGAAATTCAAATTCACTATTTTCTCAAAATTTCAACGACGGTAGTAAAAACCGTCATTTCAAATACAAAAAAAGAAAACAATAGTGAAATTCAAATTCACTATTTTCTCAAATTTCAACGACGGCAATAAAAACCGTCATTTCAAATACATAAACAATAATCGTGAAATTCAAAATTCACTATTTCCTCAAATTTTCAACAACGGCAACAAAAACCGTCATTTCAAACACAAAATAGTGAGACTCAAATTCGCTATTTTCAAAATTTTGACGGCGGCATTAAAAGCCTCCATCTGTCATAAACAAATAGCGGGATTCAAACCCGCTATTCTCACAAATTTGTCAACGACCTTCAGCAATCTCAAACCGTGGGAAGACGAAACTAAAGTCATACTCCCCAAACACATATCAAACGACAGAGTACGCATCTATCCTCTTCCTACAAAACCACGGCAATAAAAACCGTTATCCCTCTTTAATATTCAAAATCACTGCCGACCATGGGGGCTGGGCTCACAAACCGATCCCTTTTCCGGCGCCACGAACATTCAATGCGAACACCGATATTCCCCAACAGGATATCGGTGGCTCCCTCACGGAGCCCGCTAATTCAAACAAACTTCCCGAAATCAGCCCATCCAACGCGGCTATTTTCCACAGTCGATCAATCGACATACGATATGGCTGGCGAGCCTTATAACGCACATATGATATGGCTGGCGAGCCTTACAACGCAACTTCAACATGGCTGGCGAGCCTTATAACGCACATTTGATATGGCTGGTGAGCCTCACAACGCACATTCACCGTGGCTAGCGAGCCCCTTTCATATACGCACCGCGGCTGGCGAGCCCCTTTCATATACGCACCGCGGCTGGCGAGTGCCTTTCATACACGCACCGCGGCCGGCGAGGCCCTTTCATATACGCACCGCGGCTGGCGAGCCTCTTTCATATACGCACTGCGGCTGGCGAGCCCCATTCATATACGCCCCGCGGCTGGCGAGCCCCTTCATATCTGCAACACGGCTGGCGAGCCTTTGTCCGCAAACAAGAAGCGACCCAAGGACACATCCCGAAGATGCCTCAGGTATGACTCCTTCTTACGGCCGACGAGCCTTTATACGTAGTCTAACGGACTTTAAATGACCCGCACGGACAGTCGACAGACTTTAAACTGTTCCCGACGACAGGTCCTTGGCTCGTACCCTCGAGTCGCCTTGGCGTCGCCCTTCCCGACGGCAGGTCCTTGGCCCGAATCCTTTCGAGCCGCCTCGACGTCGCTTCGATCACCAGGTTGTAATCTTCGGTTGACCTGGGGGCTCTACTTTGACTTTCGCCCTGTCCAAGCCTCAGTCAAAGTGGGGCTCTATAGATACCCAGTATCTGTTGAGTCTCCAACAAACACCCGATGATTATCGGACTACAACATGCTTAGGAATCGCAGTGTTTGATCGACAGTTTTGTACAACTATACGTCGGAAAACTTAAAACGATTTCGAAAATAAAACATTTTAAAACTTTTCAAAAGTATCTGGAGTGTTTAATGCATGACGACGGGGTCACAATGACACTAATTAGAGTCAAAATCGACACCAGACCAAAAACCGGCTCAAAATTCAAATCCCGACTCCAACAACGAGTCAAACCGAGTCAAACACAAAAAACAAACTTTTCAAATACTTCCATGTTAAGGTTTCCCGGAATCCTTAATGGTCAAGTACAAATCGAGTTCATCCAAATCCTAGGATAGAACAAATCATGATTACACTTGCGTGAAAGCGACAAGACAACCGAAGACGCGCGAAATGGCTCGCGCCTCTTCGAGCAGCCCATGCGGCCACGTCGCTCAAAACGCACACAACCACCCATTTTCCTATAAATACCCCTCAAATACCATCATTTGAGAGTTACACGAGTGTCCGCCCCTTCACCTCTCTCTTAAAATTCTAGACTCGACTTCTCAAGTCACAAACCGACACGTGTTTACGACCTACCGATCGTAAACACAAGCCTTACATACTGTTTGGTACCGTCATCGTGCATTAAACCACTTGACCGACCATCTTGACCACTACACCATTACTAAACTTTAAACACTCTTTTACTTTGCTAAAACGGTTTTCAAACCGAGTTTTCCGACCAAACAAGTTGATACACTTTCGTCGGTTTCTCGTCTCAAGCCTAGCATGTAAGTATGAGGGTGTAAAAATATTCTTCTATCATGTTTTTAATTTGTTTTATGACTATAACATGCTAAAACATGCATAACATGGTCCAAATAAGGGATAAATGAGCCAAAACCGGATTTTTGGCCGAGACAGAGGCTACTTGTATAGCAACCAGGCTCGCGCCTAAAGCCCCTCTTAGGCCTAAATCCAACCGTGTTTGGTCTCCTTTTCCCTTTGTTTTATTTCATATTTGTAATCGGTTTGTACCATTTCAAATATTTCAAATCATTTTTATGATAAATTTTTAACCATAAAACATTTGTCACCCTTGGTTCCTAATACCATGACGGTTTAATCCGTGTTTCGGTGATAATATTTGGTTAATTACATTATAAAAGGTATTTTAAAACCTTCTATTTCATTTCTTTACATTTTAAAAGGTATTTTAAAACCTTTCTTCATTTCTTTACATTTTCAAAACAAATGTATTAGTCATCAACATAAAATCATCCTTGGTTCTACATACCATGTCGGATTTTAACCCGAGTACGATGATGAACGTTGAATAATTACAAACGAATGAACTTAAAACAATTAGTTCATAATCATTTTCAAAACTATTCATGTCAAGCTTGCAAAACCAAACCCGACATCGAATATATTGTCAAAACAATGACGATTATTCAAGTCTCGTTCTTCAAATTAGCACAAAAGCGGCCTAAACGGCCTTTTCAAATCAAGATGGGTTTAAACACCCACTTTTCATTACGTTTTGCGAGCTTTTTCAATGGTCAGAAGACGTCTTCCATCGTCTGTTGACCCGCGCCTAAACAAGCCGCTCCTTTTTCCATTTTCAAACCAGAGCAGACCCACTTATATCGCCAACAGGCTCGCGCCTATACTGACTGCCTGATGCAAGGTCTGTTCCCCTTCCAGCATTTGTCCAGGACAATCTCGAATTCGGTTACCCCGAATACAGGACGGATCAGATGAAAAATCTGTCTATTTTACATTATATTTGCAAAACGCCTTACTAAGACAAATGGACCACGTTATGCACCATAAACCTAACTCGGTAAATGGATGATTGATTTCCGTCTTGCATGCAAATCAACATTAAATCCAACTCGACATCAAATACTTGATACTTGGATTAAAACAACTGACATAGAAAGCTCACATGTTAGGTTTAAACTAGTGGTTGCGCATTCATGCATTTACCCGTTTTATCAACTTTTGCATTTAACCAACCAAGATCGATAAGTAGAGGTCGCTACCGCGGGCGGGATTGGGTGTCCGATTAAAGGGCTTCCCAATACGTACCTTCACCTCTTACTCAGAAACTTTGAATAGTGGACGGCCTTTTCCAGGGCGTACGAGAGTCATTCAAGAGATAGGATGCTAAAGAGGGACGATTCCTTATCTTTAGTACCTATGTCAAACACTGCTTTTTGCCTTGGTTGACCTAGGTATAAAGTGGATTCGAACGGGTTCCAAGTATCCCATAAATGCTTGGTGGCGACTCCAAACATCTCTTGCATCATTTCGAGACCTTTGCTGAGATGAAACCGAACGATCTAAAACAATCCGGTCGAAAGCATCTTTACGCCGCCGAGCATGGCTTTCAAAAAGACCGTTTTCGTGTCCACATATTAGCTGGGCATCCGCGGGTGGGCCATGTCTACAGTAAGCACACTTTATTCCAATGACAGATACATGGAGTAAGGTTTAGTTGGCTAATAGGTACAGGAAACATGTGGTGAGGTTACATGGAGATCCTAAGACATTGTGTCAGATCGAGATGCAAGGTTTATTTCTCGATTTTGGTAAGAGTTGCAAGAGATGATGGGAACTATCTTGAAAGTGAGTACTGCTTTTCATCCTACAACAGATGGGCAGACAGAGAGAACTATCAAGACTTTGGAGGATATGTTACGAGCTTGTGTGATGGAGTTTGGTGGTAGCTGGGAAGATAGGTTGGATTTGATCGTGTTTTCTTATAACAACAGCTACCATACGAGTATTGGGATATCACCGTTTGAGGCTTTGTATAGGAGGAGGTGTATGAGTCTGATTTGCTGGGATGATATAGCTGAGGCAGTGGTTTTAGGACCACACATGGTACAGGAGATGATTGACCAAGTGAAGGTGATTAGACAAAAGATAAAAGCGGCCCAGGATCGACCAAAGAGCTATGCAGACTTACATCGCCGTGACATAGAGTTACAGATTGGCGATAAAGCTCTTCTGAAAGTATCTCTTATGAGTGGGGTTATGAGATTTGGTAAGAAAGGGAAGCTAAGCCAGAAGTTCATAGGACCATATGAGATTTTGGATCGTGTGGGAGAGGTTGCTTATCGGTTAGCGTTACCACCAGCTTTGGATCGGATGCATAATGTGTTCCATGTGTCTCAGTTATGGAAGTATGTGAGTGATCCTTCCCATGGGATAGAGGTGGAGAACATCGAGTTGGATGAATCCTTGTCTTACCTTGAGGTGCCAAAACATATTCTTGATCGCAAGTTTCGGAAAACTAGGTCCAGGGAAATAGTGTTGCTTAAGGTTCTATGGTCTAATCATGAGGTTGAGGAAGCTACATTGGAGGCGGAAGAGACTATGAGGCAGTGGTATCCGTTTCTTTTTGATAAGGTATGTGTGGTTACGGGGACGTAACCATGTTTCTTTTAGGGGGGTAGGAGATGATCGCATAAGGTTTTGGTGTGGTTTTATGTTAGTTTTTGTACAGATAGTAGTTGTTTTGAGTCGGTTTGAGTTGTGGTTGGGGTTTTGTTTTGAGTTCTTGGTTGCGTTGTTGTATCATGGTTAAGTTAGTATGTCTGTTTTTGAGTATGGGTTTGAACTTCGGGGCCAAAGTTAATTTTTAAGGAGGGAAGACTGTAATACTACGGTTTTCTGTACTGTTGGGTACTCTATTGAGTAAGGCTTACTCTGTCGAGTAAATGAGTTTTGGTTTCAAAACAGTGTACTGTGTGATGGGTACTCGATCGAGTAAGTGGAGTACTCGATCGAGTAAGTGACATACTCGATCGAGTAAGTGATTTAGTCGATCGAGTAAGTCGGTTTTACGAGTTATTTTGCCGGGTTTTGTTAGCAACTTGAAAAAGATATATAAACAACTTTCGTCAGTTTCTTTGTCACTTGTACCTTTTTCTAAACTTCATAAAAACTTAAACAAGTAACGTTGCTTTCTCCCTCGCATTGCTAGCAAATCCTAAGGACTAGAGTCGTCGAATCGTTGCCTTCTATACGCCGTTGAGTCCGTCGTATTGTGGGTAGGATTCTTGTACAGTTTTTATATCATTTCATTGATTTTAGTTGAAACCCTAATTGGGTGTTTTGGGGGATTTTGGGATTATTGTGTTTGTTAGATAGTAATTATATGATTGTGTGAATATAGGAAGTGATTTAGTAGAGAAGTGGTTTTAAATAGCTGTTTGTGACGATCTCGTTGATTTGCCTTTCCAGGTAGGGTTTCCCTACTCTGTTATTGATTACATTGTGTTTGATGGTGGATTGTTGTTAGTTGTTCACTGTTGTTGATCTTTATCGTAATGGTAATTGTTGTTGTATAATTGATTGGATGTGTTTGTCTGTGGTTCGCGAGGTGCGTCCTCGACTAAGTGGAGTCACTTGCGGGAGTGGCTTTACGCCCTTGATTCGCCCTTCATGAAATCCGCCACAAAGGGGATGTGCACATTAAGGAACTTGGGTTTTCGCTCGGAGTTGATGAGCGGAGATTTGGTGGGTACGGTTGCGGTCCCCCACTGGTGGCGTGGAATATCTGTTGCGATGGATATTCTGGTAGGACTACACACTTTAGTGTATAGTCAGGTGTGTGGAGATGTGACGGAGTTGGGTGATCTGTGTGGAGAGTCTATCACACCCGAAATACTCGAGAGAGGGGGGGGGGGTGAATTGAGTATTTAAAAACTTATACCCACTTTTTATTTTATATCAATGTAATTAATTACTTAAAGTTTATTGATTAAACTTTAATTAATTAATTAGGTGATTATGAACGTAATGAAATGAACGAAAAGGAAAACTGCAAAGACACACGATTTTGAAGTGGTTCAGCTTCACACGTCGAAGCCTACGTCCGCTATTCTCGATTAATAATTTTCGTACCTTTCCCCGGATTACAAAATTATCAACCCAACTCGTATAGCTAACTCTAGCTATAACTTAATTTGAATATCACTAGATATTCGGTTTTGACTATCTTAAGTTACTAAGAAAGAACTTGATTGTTCCTCTAGTGTTCACAATATGAACGAGTAAGAAACAATATTTAAGCGCTATTATCTTATGACGATACTTAGAAATAATTGCAATATAAGATAGCACACGACTTTTGAAAAACAATTTTAACTTGCAAAACGAATAATAAAATTAAAAACGTTTGCAAAGGATGTTTTGTTCGAATATTGAAAAGTGGTTTTAAATGAATTATCATGTGTAGTATTTATAGTAGAGAGGAGATCTAGGTTTTCATCTAAGAAGCCCTAGATGTCGTGTGGATTATTGCACAAGGAAGAAATTAGGTTAAATCTTATTTAATCATTTACAACTCATAAAATCTTGGAAGATAGGAAAGAATAAAATAAAAATAATATATGGAGATAAGAATTCTCTAACAAATAATATTTTGATTTACCATGATTCTTATCCAAGCAAGAAAAAGATCTTAATCCATTTATTTATTCAAACAATATCTTAGTAAAAGATATGGAATAAATATAAGGAGATAAAATATCTTTAACAAATATTTTATCTAAGATCTTTACCTAAACCCTAGATATGGAAAGGATCGTGTAGGTTAAGGAAGGAATAAGATATATCTTTTTCCTATTTTAATCCAACAATATTTTAGGTAAAAGATATAAAATAAATATAAGGAGATAAAGTATCTCTAACAAATATTTATTTAAGATTTTTACCATAAACCCTAAATACTATATAGATCACGTGTGAAGTATATAGTAAGTAGGAGATCCAATCTTATTATTTAACCTAGCAATATCTTAGTAGAAGATATGGAATAAATCTAAATAACCATAAAGATATAAAATATCTTTAATAATAATCTTATATAGATTTACCCTGATCTTTACTTTCACATGGAGTTTACACGAGTAGGAGACGACCCATAAGCCTACTACATCCAACGTGAAACCCTAGTAAGATATTAGGTTAAACAAATTAGGGTTTAGATATGAGTAAGTACAAAACCCTAGTTAGCCACTGTAACACCCTGGTTTATGAAAGAGCCTTTAGCAAGACATTCCCTAATAAACCGGACTGTTACCATCTCGGTTTCCCGAGGCAGTGAATAACAAATTAAACTCCAAGGCAAAATTATATAATTACTTTAACTTAATTATTACAAAACCTCTTTTACGTCAAATTACAAAGAACTAACATAAATAAAAGTGAAAGTCTTCTAGATGATGATCTAGCTACTAAGTCTTCTGATCCAGAGTCTCACGCCCACCAAGCTCCCGTTCTATCTCTTAAACCTGTCAAGTCTGCTCGCCAATATTTGGGTCATCACGGTGTTCACGAATACACGGTGGTCAACCACGAGGTTGAGTAGGGAAAACAATGAAACAACAAAAATATGATATGCATGCTCCTCCGTCGCCTCCATCTCCATCTCCACTCATATCTCATAACCAGTCTCATAACTCATAACCCGGAACGCCCAGCCATACCGAGCCCCGGTAGACTATATATATCAACCGTAGCCGATCTGCCAGCTTGCAGCTGAGGACACCAGAGCAAGTCCTGCAGAACCCGCCTGGGCCTTATCACAACATCATCATCATCACCACACCACATCACCACCACATCCTCCATCTCCAATGCATATGAATGCTCAAAAGAAATTAATGCAACACAATATATATATATATATATATCATTGAACTGATAAATCATAAAATCATGCCGGTTACCCGATGTTGTGATATCATACTCAATACGATCAATTCAGTTAATCACCTTCCCGTATATGAATCATAACGTAAATCAACAACCATGAATCATGTCAACACAATTCAACATCAACGATAATAAGTAAAGTGTATTTCCCTACCTCAAAGATAGCAGCAGACAGATAAGTAGATGCTCAATAAGATTCCACAACAAATTCGCCCTCTGAAAGATAAATAATGATAAATGATTACTTAACTATTCCCGTTCCCAAAATAGAAAGTTACTAAAGATAGAACTCCCTAAATGGAAAGTTTCCTTAAATGGAAACTTCCCCGATATAGCAGTTTTCCATTTAACCATCCCGACTTCAAAACCCGACTCGAATTATTTAACTGACTCGGGAATTAAATTGAATAACTAGTATGATAAATAAAATATTAAACGAATTAAACGATTTAAGAAAACCCGAATCAACATAGAACAATTTGAATAACCCGTCTCTAATTACTTTAAATAACTCGGGAGTTAAATTAATTAACTAAATACGATAACTTAAATAATAAAGAAAACGAATCAAACCGACTAAACATCACGCGCCTTCACTCTCACCCCCACCCTTCACGCGCCGCCTACACCACCTCGACAACCACCCGGCCTGCTCCCCTCTTTGACCCCACCATCAACCACCGACCCCAGTCTGGTCGACTGCCGCCGGCGAGTCGAACCAGGGCCGTCATTTGGCCTGGTTCACCGCCGAGCCTCACCAAACAACCCATTTTCTCGACTCACCACCACCGCAACCAACACCTATCCCCTGCCAAACTACCACCGCCCTGCTCGCCGTCAGCCCACGAACCCAGACGACATGGCGCCGCCGTTTCGACCTCCCCCGAGTCCACGGTGGCGCCACCCAAATCCTAACCATCTAACTCGCCTGAAAACCCGTATCTTAAACCCGTTTGACTACCCCTGTCGACAACACCTCATGCCGCCATTTCCACCGCCTAAAACCTCCCTAACCACCACCACTACACTCGTCACATACCACCCAATTCCCTTACCCCGTCAACCACCACCAGCCTCACCTCCCTAAGTCACAAAACAACAACCAACAACTCGACAGAAATGCGAAAACAGAGGAAAGGGTTGAACTCTTACCTTTTCCGCCACCACAACAGCCACCAGGGTCACCCACGGTCGTCGACAATAGCCCCTAGCTCATCCCTGCTGCGCCGTCAACACCCACGGTCACTCTCTCTCTCTCTCTCTCTCTCTAAGCGTGAAAGGCTGAGATTGGTGTTGATGAAGAAGGGAGGCGGGTTGAGGGAGTAAGAAATGAAGGAGGCGGGTTGGGTAGTGTACTATTGGGGTTAGGGTACTATTAGGGTTAGGGTACTATTAGGGTTTAGGGTTACTTGGGCTGAACAGTTATTGGGCCAGCTCAAATGGGTTAGCTCACATTTCGAATTCCATATAAACCCGTCTCATTTAACTTAGATCGATACAACGCGAGTCAAGTAAAATAATTAACGTATTTATCGACTCAACAATTAACCCGACTTAATAGTAATATAAAATGTATAATAACTAATATATATATAATAATATCCGTTTAATCGATTATATAAAATACGGGGTATTACAGTCTTCCCCCCTTAAAATGAACTTCGTCCCGAAGTTCGCTCCCGTACTCAAACATCAGAAGGGTATTGTATATCGTACATACGGACATTACGCATTTCTAACACAGTTAACACACACTTTTGACACATCAATTAAACATAACAGACACGAAATGTTACATTCTGCCCTCCTAAAAATAAACTTCGTCCCGAAGTTTAACTCATCTTCACTTAACCCAACTAACTACAACTAATAACTACCTGAGAACACAAATGTATAACAACTAAATAATCATCTGAGAACACCGTCATCTTCCATCTAAATTCCGATCTCAAACTCAAGTAACTCAATAACCATGGTCACACTGGATCGTAAACGTAACTCGGCACAAAGGCCCCACAACTCAATACTAGTGGCCAATCTCAATCTCAATATCAATAGTTTAACTACACTCTCCTTTTACACATCAACCAACTAACAGAAGTAGGAACAAAACATATAGAACTCATTTGCATAGGTACCCCACAACAAAACATCAACTTGATCAAAACTACAATCTACAAACAAGTGCAATATAAACATTAAGATTTTACAATCCTACCCGACTAGAAACATGGTTACGTCCTCGTAACCTCTTTTCAACTTTCATATACATATGCAACAAAATCATTATTAACCACATGTGACAGGAAAGAACACATGATAAGAGATTGCGCATTAACATTAAAGTCGAAACAAGGTTTTATTATGGAATTAACTGATTGTCAACAAGTAACCTTTTATTACTTAGCTCATGCTTGACTTAAAAACACAACATCAAACTAAAAGAACAACAAGAAAGGAACCAAGGTTTCCACGGTTTCACAACTAAACAAATTTGATGATCAATTATAGACCATGAACGAGCGAGAGTAAAATCAACCAAACAATTTAAGAAACTTCTCCCATTTGTAAACATATCACAGAAAATAGATCTACCACTACTATCCATAAAAATCACAGGATCTTATTGACATGTCCGTACAACCATTTACTCACTCACTGGTTTAGGTCACGAATTAGGCCGATGAATTTAAGCAATCAACAACATACTCATAATTCATATTTTAAATTATCAAAATTGTTTGCACGATATCAATTCTGAAAACATATTTCCCAATAAAAGTAACAACATATGATCTATGACAACAACAACATTACTTCCATATCACACATGTGTTTAACATTTTAGCAACCATATCATTCAATTGTGTCCAGCAACTGAGTATAACTCATTTTCAGCAAAACAAAAGATATCGTATAATTAGCTTAAACATATACATTTGCCATCATATACTTTGTAGAACACTAGTTATGATAAAAGATTAGCAACTTGAACAACTTCTCTGATTTGCACGATTTGAATAATTAGGCAACTCGTAGGCTCAATTAAACGTAACTATAACGACTATCATTTAAACCAATGCATATCATGAGAATCATCAAAGGGTTATCCCATTATAATTGTCAACATAGTTATCATAAACAATCTTTATTAGAATATAATTGATAGTAACGACTCGAGAATATAGATATGCCAAATGTCGTGCTACATCAAACAATTTCCTTTATATCACGCCCATACAATTACAAGAATCACTTTAGCATTTTATGACAATATAATAACGAACATATTCAATAAGGAATAACAACACTGTTTATTATTATGTCATAGGTTTAGGTTCAACTGAAATAATTTAATGCGATGAAGGTAATAAGTATAACTATAGGCACACAACTCACATGAAAGACATTAGAACTCAGATGACATTCTACATGTGTGAACATTTACACATAATCATTACTACCATCCATGTGTAAACATTTAAACATAATTATTATAAATATTCATGCGAGTATATTAGAACAATCAAATTATCATTTAACGCCATCAACTTTACCAAGATATGACAATATAGTTTTATATTTATATATATCCGACCACTATGCAAATATGATGAACACACCAGAGATATTACAACATGCCAAACGTATGTAAAATATGCAAACAACTGGACTCGTATAAAATATTTCAGCCTCGATTAAGAATCAAATTAAGCTATTCAATTTCACTCATACTATCATGCCAACAATGTTATCAACTAAACTTTAATTTTATCACCTGTTAAGATACATAACTACTGAACATGCGTGCTACTATCATCATATAAATACTATAATTTCACATTAATAAGTCTCATGAAATAATCGAACAACTGTATGAAAACTCAACATAGAATTCACATTTTTAAAAGTTATGATTCACGTTGTAACTTCCAAAAATCACGAATAAAAATCCGTTCAACGAATACTTAAGTTAGATTACTTTTTATAACATACAGAGAGTTAGAAATACTTGAGAAAAAGAATGAGGTCTAAAGCTCAAGAATTCAAATTTTTTTTAAAGGATTTTGCAACTCAGTTGGTCCAAACAAGTATGTGACAGTAATTGGTCCGAAACTTGGGTCAGTTTGCAAAAGTTACCATTTAATATGGAGACATCAAGAATTTTCGTGGCTTATCAATTTGAAAACATATGCGAATCTTCTGATCGATGGAGTTGGAATTATGCAAAAATTATTAATACAATTTAAATGAGGATTTTTACAAAATCGTTGGTCAAAACATCACTGCACAGGAACTTCCTGACCACAGCCCACTAAAATATTTATTACTCCTAACCCGTATATCATGTAAGCATGAAACCAACGCCAAATGAACACTAACTCACGAGGCTATCTCTCATAAAATTTTCATCCATAGGTAATAAACAGAAAAGAAATGGCAGTAAGGTCAATTAAAGAGTAACATCAACAAAACGAGTTTCAGCGCTAAGTCTTTCATTTTCTATGTCCCAAACTCTTACAACCATACTATCGATACTAACCCATTCTAACTGAAATCTCACATTGTGTACTTCGTAACATCTACCCCATAGAATCCCTTCGCATCTCGATCTACTCCTTACATCTAAATCACGATTGCTATGACTATAAACATGCAATTCAATAGTGTTTCTAATTACTATCACAATACTATACTAGCATGGCTTCGGGATCACATAACCGCATATTACTAGACATAGTAGTACTATCAACACATCATTCAACATCCACCCAGATGTATATCGTCAATTCGCAATTATTTTCACGCTCACGGCTACCACAAAACTTCATTGATTATTAACCTGAACTCGAAAATTTATTTCTCATCTCCACAACATCATATGATCACGTCATCATTCATACAAAATACTTACCGTAGCGTTGTCCTGCAGAATGGTTAGAATATATGGGTCTCAAGGTATACATCAACCCCTTTTATGCAATAATCAATGTATCAATCAGTTAACACTTAGGCAACGATATAGGAATTTCATGCTCAACCTCATGCAACTTTTATACCCTTTCTCTCATATACACTCAGGGTTCCCGGGTCAACTGAGAGGGCCACTGGTTCGGTGTGAGGGGGCCCCTAACTCATCCCTTACCTTAGTGGGCTCCTAACAGTTATATCCCGGGGTTCATTTTATTTAGACTCTTCCTATGTTCATTGGATTCATTGGTTTAGGCCTGAGGATCGTTCGCTCTGATACCACTTTGTAACACCCCGGTTTATGAAAGAGCCTTTAGCAAGACATTCCCTAATAAACCGGACTGTTACCATCTCGGTTTCCCGAGGCAGTGAATAACAAATTAAACTCCAAGGCAAAATTATATAATTACTTTAACTTAATTATTACAAAACCTCTTTTACGTCAAATTACAAAGAACTAACATAAATAAAAGTGAAAGTCTTCTAGATGATGATCTAGCTACTAAGTCTTATGATCCAGAGTCTCACGCCCACCAAGCTCCCGTTCTATCTCTTAAACCTGTCAAGTCTGCTCGCCAATATTTGGGTCATCACAGGTGTTCACGAATACACAGGGTCAACCACGAGGTTGAGTATGGAAAACAATGAAACAACAAAAATATGATATGCATGCTCCTCCGTCGCCTCCATCTCCATCTCCACTCATATCTCATAACCAGTCTCATAACTCATAACCCGGAACGCCCAGCCATACCGATCCCCGGTAGACTATATATATCGACCGTAGCTGATCTGCCAGCTTGCAGCAAAGGACACCAGGGCAAGTCCTGCACAACCCGCCTGGGCCTTATCATAACATCATCATCATCACCACACCACATCACCACCACATCCTCCATCTCCAATGCATATGAATGCTCAAAAGAAATTAATGCAACACAATATATATATATATATATATATCATTGAACTGATAAATCATAAAATCATGCCGGTTACCCGATGTTGTGATATCATACTCAATACGATCAATTCAGTTAATCACCTTCCCGTATATGAATCATAACGTAAATCAACAACCATGAATCATGTCAACACAATTCAACATCAACGATAATAAGTAAAGTGTATTTCCCTACCTCAAAGATAGCAGCAGACAGATAAGTAGATGCTCAATAAGATTCCACAACAAATTCGCCCTCTGAAAGATAAATAATGATAAATGATTACTTAACTATTCCCGTTCCCAAAATAGAAAGTTACTAAAGATAGAACTCCCTAAATGGAAAGTTTCCTTAAATGGAAACTTCCCCGATATAGCAGTTTTCCATTTAACCATCCCGACTCCAAAACCCGACTCGAATTATTTAACTGACTCGGGAATTAAATTGAATAACTAGTATGATAAATAAAAGATTAAACGAATTAAACGATTTAAGAAAATCCGAATCAACATAGAACAATTTGAATAACCCGTCTCTAATTACTTTAAATAACTCGGGAGTTAAATTAATTAACTAAATACGATAACTTAAATAATAAAGAAAACGAATCAAACCGACTAAACATCACGCGCCTTCACTCTCACCCCCACCCTTCACGCGCCGCCTACACCACCACGACAACCACCCGGCCTGCTCCCCTCTTTGACCCCACCATCAACCACCGACCCGGGGTCATTGTCGATCGTCGCCGGCGAGTCGAACCAGGGCCGTCATTTGGCCTGGTTCACCGCCGAGCCTCACCAAACGCCCCATTTTCTCGACTCACCACCACCGCAACCAACACCTATCCCCTGCCAAACTACCACCGCCCTGCTCGCCGTCAGTCCACGAACCCAGATGACATGGCGCCGCCGTTTCGACCTCCCCCGAGTCCACGGTGGCGCCACCCAAATCCTAACCATCTAACTCGCCTGAAAACCCGTATCTTAAACCCGTTTGACTACCCCTGTCGACAACACCTCCTGCCGCCATTTCCACCGCCTAAAACCTCCCTAACCACCACCACTACACTCGTCACATACCACCCAATTCCCTTACCCCGTCAACCACCACCAGCCTCACCTTCCTAAGTTACAAAACAACAACCAACAACTCGACAGAAATGCGAAAACAGAGGAAAGGGTTGAACTCTTACCTTTTCCGCCACCACAACAGCCACCAGGGTCACCCACGGTCGTCGACAATAGCCCCTAGCTCATCCCTACTGCGCCGTCAACACCCACGGTCACTCTCTCTCTCTCTCTAAGCGTGAAAGGCTGAGATTGGTGTTGATGAAGAAGGGAGGCGGGTTGAGGGAGTAAGAAATGAAGGAGGCGGGTTGGGTAGTGTACTATTGGGGTTAGGGTACTATTAGGATTTAGGGTTAGTTGGGCTGAACAGTTATTGGGCCAGCTCAAATGGGTTAGCTCACATTTCGAATTCCATATAAACCCGTCTCATTTAACTTAGATCGATACAACGCGAGTCAAGTAAAATAATTAACGTAATTATCGACTCAACAATTAACCCGACTTAATAGTAATATAAAATGTATAATAACTAATATATATAATAATATCCGTTTAATCGATTATATAAAATACGGGGTATTACAGCCACCAAGTAACAACCCACAAGTTGTCACACAAAGTCGGCCTAACTAAAGGGTAATTATCTATTCATAACCCAATTCAAGTGCAAACTTCAATCTACTATAAAATAGGTTTTTCATTTAAAGAATATAAAGATAACATTTGAAAAACTATTTTCAAAGCAATTTGAAACTCAAGTCGTGCATTTTCATTACTGCAGCTCAATGTTATAGCTAAATCACCTATAACATTGAGTCTGGTCTGTAATGTTATAACCATAACAGTTATAACTTTACTTACCAAAATCATTTCTTTAAATACCGTTATAAGACGATGACCTATGCTATCTAATCTTCCTGGAGATCTTCAATGTAGGATCATCTCTTCATCTTGATCTTGTTATAGACTTGATTGAGCCGTTTGCTTGAGTGATCATCATACTTGAAACTTGTTACAGTTACTATGACGCTTTAAGAATCTTCAATGTTATAGCTCAAGCTGCTATAACATTACTTGAACAATGCTTCACAAATCTTCAATGTTATAGCCAAGGATGATATAACACTACTTGCTAAACTTGTAAACTTAAGTCAATCTATTAAAGACTAAACAAACGATTACGAGCAAGAGTATATATAAAACGAAGCACACACTTGTCATTATCAAAACTTAAACATATATCTAGATAGTCCAACACTGTGTATTGTTATCTTGCTTAGCTTGTATTGTGTAATCAGTAACTGACCCCAACTTTACATGTGTTAAAAACTATGGTGATCCATTCAGGGATGGTGAACAGTTATTAAGCAGGTAAGAGATGGATTGCGCGAGGGATAGCTGGGATGGAGTCACCACATGTCACTAGAGTCTACCGCTGTGTCTTGAACTCATATTTGTTTTCAGTTGGTTTGATATTTTGGAATTTCATTTAACAGTTTTGGGATTTTGATTAGTAATCACTTAAACTCATTTAATTAAGTATGTTCTTTTATGGTCAATTTGATATACATTGCCTCGGGTAACCGAGATGCAGCACTTCCATGCATTAGGTGGTCTTGGTAAGGCACCTTGATGTAAGGGGGTGTTACACATAGTTTAGAGTATTCAATTAAATAACCCTAATATTTACCGTCCCAAGTTTTACCTTGATCCACCCTAAATATAAAGTTTAATTGTTTTCACCAAAATCCATATGTGGAATATAAAGTGGGTGGATTATCTCATTAAATTTTTAATATTTATTAAAAATAAAAATTATTATTGGTAGTTTAAAATGTTAGAAACTAGCACATTGGAAAAAAAAAATTCAATTAAATGTTGTGAAAACTTATAGTGGATGTAGTGGATGCCCATAAATCACACCCAGGATGAATGTACATAATTGTAGGAATATTCTAGACTCGTCTATTCATATTCCTATTGCATAACTCTCCTATGTAAGCATGTATATATACCCCTTTATGTATATAACACGTTATCAGCACGATCTACCCAATCTCGCTAAGGGCTTGCTGATAAAGAATTATTTGATTTTTCTTATATTCGATTCTTATTAAAAAAAATCCGACGGTTTTAATCTATCTGATAATCAGGAGGTTCATATCAGATTTATTATTTACTCCGCTAATCAAGGTACGTTTCCGCCACGCTCCGAAATTGTTTATTGAAATGTACGGTACAATTATTTTACATTGTATTTGAATGTTATACTTACAAATCCAATTTGGCCATTGTTTTCCATGTTTCCTTAGTAATTTATGGTTGTTAACCATACATATGATATCCATGTGCATATGTTATTGATCTTTGGAATTAAAAATGGTTTTTGCTTGTCGAATACTGGTTATGTTGCTTCTATTCGTTGAATATGTTTGTTATTCCTATGGTAATCTCCTAAATTGTTCATAAACTCATTGATGATGTTGACTTGCCGTAAGATAAATTTCGTATGTTACTCAATTTATAATAATGGCTGCTTTTCCTGCGTTGTTTTTGTGTGGGTTACAATTTACTTCTCTAAAGACAAATTGATTTATGGTTATACTTCGTTTTTTTTATTCTATTCGTGTTTAGTTGATCATACAAAGTTGATTTTGTTTTGCGCTTAAAAATCACACATATGCTTAACTTTTAACAAGAAGTGTAACACCTAGTTAAAGAAATCCCTATATGCAAATTTATTATGGACATTATCTTGTATGCGTAATAATGTTTTCACTAAACCTTGACCGTGTATTATTCGTTCCTTTAGCGGCAAATTTAATTTCCTCAACACAAACTGTGATACATACTTATTCATTATTTTACGATCTACTCATAAAATATATCTTGTAGTTGTTCTTCTTGTTGATCATAAAATTAATTAATTTATTTTCTTAAATATATATGTGGTCATTGCTACATTTTTTTCGTTACATTGTTAAATAGTGTGTATGTTTTATAATGTTAGCGTATCTACACTAGAGAAGCAACTTTATCTTACACATTTTCTTCGTTACATTGTTGAACATTTTCTTCGTTACATTGTTAATTAATTGATTGTTACGTACATAGTATGATGATGATATTTATTAGCTATTGATAATGGGTTTTTCATAATTACTTTCCATCTCGAAATATTAAGATGAATATTTATTAGATCTATATATGAATTGTTTATAATGTATTAAGTGGAACATGTTCGGCATTTGTATTTGACGACTCGGTGCTCCTATGTCTAACTTGAGTTTGCTTAATGTGGATGTTCGTTGTATGCTTTAGCAAGTGACCAATTTAATTTAGTATGTTATCATGTTCATTATATATGTTGGATGTCATTGGAATATGGTATGTTTAAACGCCCCTCGTATTAAGATTTTGATCAAGTATATATGGCTAGTATTGGTAACTTTCATTGGGAAATTGTGAATGATATTAATTAGTATTTACTCATAATATTTAAATTTGAAACTCTTTAGACTTTTTATTTAGTATAATATATTCACATTGAATATTGGAGTTTTAAATATGGTTGTAAAAATTTTCAATATTAGATGTTTACAGTTTTATTACGTATTATGATATTTATGTGTATACACAAACTTTATCTGTTATGTATATTATTGAACCTAAAGTTCTTTACATGTGGTAAAAAAAGGTTTTGAAAAAGGACATATCATTTAATTTCAGACCTGAAGTTCCAAAAGATTTATTTTACAAAGATAGAGAGATATGTCCACATTATTATTTTGGCCTAAAGTTAAAAGTTTTAAAGGTGTGTAATAATTTAACACCGTCTCATCAATGCAATATATTCATCCTTGTATAAGTGTACGTGGCCAGAAGTCCACATGTAAATATAAGTGCCTAGAAGTCCACTGAGGTGATTTTATAAACCGCAATTGAGTTTAAAACGATCTTTATGAAAGACAAATTCTTTTGTGAATGGATTCTCAGTTGATCAAAAATATAATGAGATCAGAAATTTGATTCATTCTTTGAAGTGAATGTGACATAAAGACTCTGTAGCAGAGATCGATAACCTGGCAAAATGTTAAGCCTAATAATGTGGTTTTTGGTGAGCCAAGGAAAAAAAAAGGACCTTATTTGAGCCCAATGTATAATGTGATCTTAGTTGAGCCAAATTCGTTTTTGAAAGATAATATCATATGTAAGTAAATATCTCACAAAAAGACACGTGAGATTCATATATGTAAAAAGTTCAAGACTGAAGTTCATAATATTGACGGATACTGAAATTAGACCAGAAGTTCATAGCGTTGATAAATTTTGAAGCGATGACCCGAAGTTTATAGTATCAAAGAAAGATATTGAAATTGTGACCAGAAGTTCATAGTGTTTACATATGCGAAATTATGACCTGAACTTCATAATGTTTACAGATATTAAAACTGTGACCCGTATCAATAAAGATTTTGACAATGAAAACTATGGCATGTAATTCACAGTGTATATATTTTCACTTTTCGTATAGTGAATATTATTTTGAGAAACAATATTAAAAATGAACTGGGGATTATACATTATTTGCAAAATATGAGATATTACAAATTGAGAATCATATCAAATCAATTCAAAAACAATTCCCTGTAGCGAATGAGATATCATGTTTTGAGAATGCAATTATTTTATTTCATACAAATAATATAGTCCTATAGATACATTATCATGTAAGTGCCTTAAAACAGTATCCGTGAAATCTCGTTCCATATGTGACTCAACAAAGTAATGAAATATTATAATCGTGGGCCTCGTCCTATTGACTAACAATCATTATTCCTTTTAGTGAATGTGATATTACATAAAAAGTTTGACTAATCAGCATTGTTCCTTGAAGTGAATATGGAAGCACATCATAGATTTGAAAATTATACCACCAGAAGTGGTTAAGTATGAGGATGTGGATATTTTCACGAGTTGTGTGTTTATTTTAAAGCACTGATATTCCCATCAGAAGTGGACATTTACTTTACTCTTGAAATAAAAGTGATATTGTGGCAAACGTATGCTATATTATAAAGTAACTTGTCGGATAGTAAAACTGATTTGAATGTTGTAATGTCGAATATTTTGTCACCATGAAAGGAATAATTGATTCGTAAGTTGAATTATGATCAATTAATATGTATATCATGCTATACACTATTTTGAAACGATGTGATACGAACGTGTATGTCATCATTTATATGTTGATGATTATAATGGTTGGTAGTATGATAGAATTATATATCAAAAAAATTCTTAAAGACCAATATAATCATGTTCCCTGAAGGAATCTTGATGAGTCTGGCCAACATATGTGAGACACTTGTCGTGTCCTATGTCACATCATTTATCTGCTAGATAGAAATTTTTAATTTGATTTTATAAGATATGAATATTGCTAACTTGGTGATTAGCGTGCGACATATAGTCAACTAAAAATGTGTCATGTGATAAGTGAAGTTTTTAAAACACGATCAATGCTTATGAAAGATTGTCATGCATTGTGGACAAACTAAGAAAGATGACGTGAAATGGTTAGATGTGACAATTGAGGCTATCCGGGTTCATATTGTTAGGATTCATTAATTCCATTTCTATACATTTCATACAAATGTGATTATTTAGTCATAAAATAATAACTAGATCTTATGCATGCAAACTAAAAACAAGATTAGAGAAGAAATCGCCAATCTTACTTTGGGATTTCGGATCAAAAGGGCACCAACAAATTCACCTATTTGTTAGTTCTTGAGCTTCCTTATAAAGGATGAACAAAGGTTCAAATTAGAACCTCTCCCAAAAGCTTATACCCAAGGTGTTACTCTTAATAATTAATAATATTATGAACTAGTAATATTATTAATCTAGCTTAAAAATTTGACCCAAAATATTATTTTTGGTCTCTTGTTATTCGGCCAAGAGAGGAGAGAAATTGGACTATTTTATTTCTTTTACTTCTCTAAGTTTTTATGTGTATATAATGAATAATAATACACTACATTATAGTGGTGTATATAGGAAGAATAAGAGTGAAAACCCTTGGCTTCCTCTCTTATCCAAAACCGGGTGGGGTGGGAATCACAAGGCCAATGCATGGCCATTGCTTCTACCCACAAAATGTAGGCATGTAAGGCTATATAAAAATGTAATCATTGTATTTGATTTAAAATAAAAGACAATAAAAACCTACTACTCACCCATTATTTCGGTAAACTTATATAAAATGGAGGAGTCCATTTTATTTTGTGATTTTGTCAATATGTCACATGTAACATATTACATGACATCATATATATAAAATGTATTTTTAACAATTAAAAATCAACATATTAATAAAAATATGTCATATACAAAAATCGACTAGAAATTCGTAATTACTTGTACCAAAACGGTTTATCAATTATAAATCACAACGTCTTGTGCTTATAATAAAATATTCATTCAGTTTCAATTGTTTCGTAAACAATAATTTTATCTAAGTAATAAAACAATTTGATTACTTAGTCCGTATCTTATTTAATCGAATTACAATAAGACACGTCAATTATACTCACAAAATCGTCCGTCAATTTCAAGCAACTTAATCAACCCGTATCGACATACGATTAATTAAATAATCAATTATGAGCGTCACCCTTTAGGCATGACCTAAGGGGATCAACTGATTACCACCGTCGCACGACAGTAATGTCAAACTCTAGTCAGCCAATCATTACCGATATGTGTGATATTACTTCCCACATGTATTCTTAAATATGAGATTTAAACATGTGATCATCGTGATCGACAGTTGTGATCGCATTATTGTCGGAGGACAGTTATTCCAACACATATTATACTCATTTTAATAAACCTGAAGTTTATATATCGAAAAGATAAGTGCTGAATTTTTCTCGTGCAAAATTTTTATTAAAGGCAAAACACTACACTGAGATTAAGTATATGTGATGTTGGAGATCTAAGTACTACTCGGAGTTGAATCAAGAACTTAAATGTTCATGTATGGATTAACGCTACATTAAATTGGCTTATAGCTACATATTGAATTTTCTGAGTAGTTCTCGTGATTAAAAATCACATTTTGATTATTATATGCAATCGTTGATCTCGTGAATTGGGCATTATAATTCAACACGTATAAAACCCAACTGCATTATAAGTTACTCCCCGAAATATATTATATTGTACAAAAATGCCCATATAGAAATCTTATCGATGATATGAGAAATTGATGTCTAAGGTGGTTTTGATAAATTTTGGACTATATATTGGTTATAGTTTTTACCACCTTAGGGGGAGAAAAGTGAATTAAAAGCTGGTATAAACGAACAGGGAATGACCTCTTACTGAACCAGAAGTTCAGAGTGTGCTATACATTAAATTCATTGAGTAGAAGTTTTGAATTTGATATAACCAAAAATAATTTTACCAGATTGAGACATGTAAACCTGAAGTGTAATACAATAAAAGTCAAGATGAATTGACGGTTCCACTATGAAATGAAATAGATGATAAATAGCAAGATGAAGCAGTTGGTGTGAAATAGATTGTTATATTTGGAGTGTTCTCGAAGTGACACAGATATCTGAATAATAATAGATGGCCTAGGCGATGAAATAAAGGTACCACATATATATTCAGATTTAGATACCATTGAACAGTACTTATATTATCAAAAGAACATAAAATTTTTATCGATATATTTATGGAACCGATATACGTTTGCGCTCGATATTTTATGGACTCGTAATGGGGATCTTATATAAGTCCATTTTGACTGTCGACATATAATATATGATTATAAACGAGCTCATGGACCGAAAGTCCATCCATTGACATGGAGTCAATCCAAATTATGAATACTGGAAAGAAAACTGTACAGCTTGCATTTTGAGTCATCATCATGTGCATTTAGATAGTAAATTTATCATTGCGTCTTAGTTTTAATATTTACATTATTATTATTATTGCATCGGTTTAGAATATGTTATTTAGAAATTTATGTCATTTCATATGCATGCATATGTTTAATGATTTTGTTTTAAATTGGTAAATTAAATATGAGAAATATATTTTACTCCCTCGAGGATAAACTCCCTGAAGGAGCCTCTTATGAATGATCATTTATTGGTAATAGTTGATCAATTTGAGCTTTTATAAAACTCACGATGAAATTTATAGACCTCTACGATACGATTGGAATATTATCGTTATTATTTCCATAATGGAATAATCAAACTCTTGAAGAGTTTGCTTGAATTATCTTTGTCTCAGCCTTGAAGTTTGAACATATGAGATTCATACATGAATGAATTTTGTGCGAAATATGTGAAAATACTTTATGGTCTAGAAGTATCATAATAGTTGAAAAAAAACGTAGTGAAAGTCTATAATGATAATGTCAATCCATATAATAAGATGATTTGGCAAAAAAGATTATATTGATTATTTTTCAAATGAATTATTAATAACCGAATTGATTCTCCTAAAGAGAATGAATTCTGGAATGATAGCTACGCTCTTTTTTCCTTCGACTAGGTTTTTGTCCCAGTGGGTTTTTCCTAGCAAGGTTTTTAACGAGGTAACACTATTAGCGCGTTAATACGCTCTAGTCATGATCATCATGATTGTTGAAATGACAAGTATTCTAGACATATAATATTATGTCATTTATTGAGAAGAATTTCTATTACAGTTGTGAATATTAAATTTGAGATAAAGATAGAAAAGTCATCATTAATTATTACATCCAGACTACGAGTTCAAAAGAAATATTATATTGAAATTGAAGATATCATGGCTGCCAACCACAATGTATTCCATTTCAACAATCAAGAAGTTACGTCAAAAGATGGATTTTAAGATATATCAAGACTAACAGAAGCTAGCAGCAAGTAGGGTCGATCTCCACAGGGAGGCTAAGTTGCTATCTATCTGTCTAATTTCGTCTGTCGGATGTCACAATGTGGGGGTTTTGAATTGTGTTAACTAAACTAGAGATTAAAGCGAGAGAAATAAATAAGAGAAATTAACAGCAAGAGAGAAGGGAGTATGCTAGGAGTCGGTCCACCGTGGCAGCTATCAGATCTTATACTATCAGGAATACTAAGGCGATTAGACTATTGATAAGAAGAGCTATGGTCGTCACCTTTCGGTCCTTAAACCGCCCTAGAGCGTAAACAGCTTAACTTTCGCCCTCACTGCAATACCCTATTGTAATTAAGCAAGCCTTCCCTTCCAATCTTTCGATCTAGGTCGGGGTTAACTAGAATTATTGGTCTCCTGCATGCATTCATTCGACCGGATAACAATTAAATTGCCTAATACAATTCCTATCGCAAGACTAATCTATTTAATACAATTAAAGCATCGCTACCACGGCTTCCCTAATCCTAACATACTAGGGGAATTTAGCTAGACATGGAAATAAGGGGAACCGGAAATAAATAAATAAAAGCAATAAACATTAAAATAAATTAAAGAGAGAAGAGAGGAAAGAATTACTAAATTGATGGATCCGGAAATGAAGAATAAAAGTAACAGTGTCTTCGAACCAGAGAGAAAAAGAGAGTATATATTGTGTGAGAGAGTTTACAATGACATACTGACTTCCTATTTATAAGAAAATAGGATTAGCTAAACCTAATTGACGGAAATTAACTAAAAAGTCCAAGCCCGTCAAAGATTGTTGCTCGATCGAGCACTTAAGGCTCTCGATCGAGTATTATTCCTTAGCATTCCTCTCGATCGAGAACAATTCCTCTCGATCGAGGACTTCTTTCCCTTTAATCACTCGATCAAGAATAGGTAGCTCTCGATTGAGCAAATGGGCTCTCGATCGAGCACTTCTCAGCGCGTAATTCCTGCTTCGCGCACTGAACTTCAAACGGCTGCCATTTCTTCGTTACTTGGTCAAACAGGGTGATTCCGGTGGCATTGGAAAGCTAAAAGGACAAACTTTCACCTCCAACTGGAATCACCTTAATAACTGTTGTAGAACTCGAGATATGGCTCTTACAAGCAGGAACTAGCAAATTGAAGCACTCTCTTGGCTCGCCTAACTTCCTTACTCCAATGCGCATCTCAAAATAGCTTCATTTCCGCTCCAAATTCACTCTTCCTCCAAATGCATGCTAAAAGGATGGTAAAAGGCTTGATTTCACTACTTTTGGGTTCATTCCTGCAAATAAGACAAAACAAACCAAAGTAGCATATTCGGGGCATTTCGTAGCATAAAACCACGATAAAAGCATAGAAATACGTGCGTAAAATAGGCTAAAAAGGCTATGTAAAATGCACGTATCAAATCTCCCCAAACCAAACCTTTACTCATCCTCGAGTAAACCAAAATGCAACTAAAGGAACGGAAAAAGATAACTCAGAGCCAGCTACAAATGCCCACTTATGCCAATTTAATGCAAGCAAACTAACACTTATAGCAGATAGTCAAATGCAAACGAGTTATAGGATGTTTATAAATAAAGCTGAACCGTCGACCTTGCGAGACCTTTAACAATGGACTCTCACGGGTCACTCTTCTCTCATGAAGCAAAGGGTGAACATATATATGTAAAAGAGAGAAAGAGGAATAGTCGCTCACCTAAACTACGACCCACATAAACATGCATGCAGCTAATATGATAGACAATTCTAGCTACCGTACACACATTCCAACCAAACAAGGTCCTGTCACAACCGAGGGCTTACAAAGATATGGTAAAGTGAGGCAATGGGTAAGAAAAGGCAAAACAATTTATGGGAATGTGGAGGTATAGGTGATCAAGCTAGTACCTAAACAGAACCATATGACAACATCCATTTCAGACTCAATTATTGATTAAGCACAATGCCCTTCATTTGGCACAAAATCTCACCAAACCAAACTGAACATACTCCTCAAATAATGTAAGATAGAACATAGGAGCAGAAACCGTCTCAAACAACCAACATCTTTTTTTTTCAGTTTTCATTTTCTTTTTTCGATTCTTTTTTCCTCACGTTTTTTTTTTCTTTCATCAACCTCCTTTTCTTCATTATTACCAACTCCAATTCAATAGAATACGCGCCAATATTTGATACTATGAAATATATACCGCAAAACATACACTAAACTAGCTTGACAGGGCAGGCTAAATTTGGATGTAGCTAAGGGGCAACTGGCAAATTTGGCTAATGTGGAGTTAAATGGGTAAAAATGAAAGAAAGGGAAATTGTAAGCACCTCCCTGCATGTGACACCAACCACTAACCCGAATGTATGACGGCAAAAAGCAATTGAATTTCATATACGTGCAAATTGATGAACATGCTATGCAAGGAGTAACTACTCACAATCCTACATGAAACTGGTCATAAATGACACCAGTTTATAAGGCTCTAAATCTTAGAAATTATAAGTAGGTTGCCAAAATTTCAGGTCAAGTCTATTCATTCAGCTAAATTAAACATTAACTCGTAGATATGCAAAAGACAACGCTAAAAGATAACAGTTTAATGCAAGGCTTAAGCAAAAAGACAAATGGAGTGCAATATCATCATTGAAATCTACCATTCCGACTCAACCTATATGCTAAAATAAACGTGAAATTTTTTGAATTTTTAACAATTTTCTGATTTTTATTGAATTTTTTGAATTTTAACGAAAATAAACAACAATGCAAACATAAATTAAATGTGATAACAGAAATGCAATAAAAACAATATGCAGAGACAAATATGGATGCATAACCTCCCCAAACCAAACCGTACAATGCCCCCATTGTACCAAAACATGGAAAGGAAATGAAAACTGAAGGAGAAAGAGAGTAGAAGCGGAAAACTTACAAGACGCGCGAATAAGGGGACCTCCCCAAACCGACCATGAACATGGGAGGTTGCTAAGGGCCCGAAAAACCGTCTCAGGAAGCTAATCCAAGTCAATACACTCGATATCCGTCCAACAGTGGTCGATCGAGTGAATGGGCACCCAAGAACAGCTCGATCGAGAAGAAACTAGGTCGATCGAGTGATTTCTCATCCTGCAGGTGGTCGATCGAGTAGATTAATCACTCGATCGAGTGAATTCATCAGCAAAAGTGCTCGATCGAGTAGAATGACTACTCGATCGAGTGATCCTCGGTGTAATTCCTGCAAAACGTAATAAAAACAGCCCGCAAACTAACAAGACAAGCATACTGAGAGAGTCTATGGCATAAAAGCCATTTATTACAACTGAAAGTAAATAAAAATGCAAAATAAAATCGCCGGGTTGCCTCCCGGGTAGCGCTAGCTTCAATCAGGTCCCAGCTCGACCTTCTTTTTCTTCGAGCCTCTCTAATTAAATACAATCAAAACAGCTCAAAGCGCGCAGCATTAAATCATAAACCTGCGCATGTGCTACACAACAGCATAAGTAGCACCAAAGTGGAATACAGAAATAGGAAATGAAATTAAACAACCGTTTGAGTCTAACAAATTTCCTATGTGAGCTCCTAAATTTATCCACATAATAAAGGAGCGCGGGAGCAACTGTCAATATATAAGGGTCCCGATTCAGATTAGCAATTTTGAAATGATGAGGACGGTGAAAAATCTTTAAATTAATCGACCACATGAGAGAGGGTATAGCATTAAAAGAAATAGCGCGAGTCAAACGAGGCAATATACTATTAAAACGAACAATAATAAAATTATCATTTACTACCTCAGGTTGGTTGCTTTCAACCACGGAATCACTGACAAGAGAATGTAATACCTCATCCGTGCTAGGAGCAAATACCGACTCAGCTGTTTCTTCATCAACCTCCTCAGTGGAATCCATCCCGTAAATCGCAGCTTCAAGTGTATCTGACTCGGCTGTGAATAAGGGAGGTTCACCGTAACCTTCATCATCGTCAAACTCGTCATCCAAAATGAACCCAAGTGACGAATTTAAGCTCCCCATGGCCAATTCAGTCGATCGAGCATAATAATCACTCGATCGACCACTTTCCTTCCGCATTTCACTCGATCGAGAAGCAAAATCACTCGATCGAGAACTATCCTCCTGCATCCCACTCGATCGAGTAAAAATACTACTCGATCGAGGGCTTCCTTCTGAAATTTCACTCGATCGACTAGTTTTAGTCACTCGATCGAGTGATTCTTCCTGCATAGGGCTGAAATCTTCGTGTGGGGCAGTGAAATATGATAGGAACTCGTCGTCCGAGTCATAGAAGTCATCCTCATCATTGGGCACACGGTTTCCTCGGGAGAAAAACCGCTCTCCGAGATAAACCTCTTCTTCTTGCATCTCAGCTGCTAACTGAGCTATTTGTGACTTCAGCGCATGGATTCGAGCGTCCATATATCTATCACTCTCTTGCATTTGTGATACAAGCATTCTCATTAAATATGTCAGCTCCGCGATCTCTTCTCTCTCCATCTCAGCTGCTAATTGAGCAACCGCAGACTCGAGCTCATCAAATCGCGAGACATATTCTTGCACTTGGAATGCAAGTGCCTCCATCAAAGATTTCAACTCCGCAATGTCTTCTTCTTGTATATCAGGGGAATCTTGTTGCGGTGGCCATTGATAGGGCGGATGTGGCGGCACAACTACAGCTGCATTGTGCTCAGCAGAACCACATCTCCGTAGCGAGATCACCTATTGTTCCATATAATGGGACGTCGGTGATGGGTCAAAGGTACTCAAGCCTTCCCTTTGACTGTCTTTCACCTAGAACTGTCTAGGTAGTACCTGTAAGGCCTATCAAAACAGCACTAAACAAAAGATTAAAACGGCCTCAAGGGAAAAATCCTCTGAGGCTAAAAACAGATAAAATTTAAACAAATAAATAACTAGATTGCCTCCCCGGCAACGGCGCCAAAATTTGATGCGGTCGTTTCTACACCAAAAATAAAATACCTAAATACAACTAACAGAAGCTAGCAGCAAGTAGGGTCGATCTCCACAGGGAGGCTAAGTTGCTATCTATCTGTCTAATTTGGTCTGTCGGATGTCACAATGTGGGGGTTTTGAATTGTGTTAACTAAACTAGAGATTAAAGCGAGAGAAATAAATAAGAGAAATTAACAGCAAGAGAGAAGGGAGTATGCTAGGAGTCGGTCCACCGTGGCAGCTATCAGATCTTATACTATCAGGAATACTAAGGCGATTAGACTATTGATAAGAAGAGCTATGGTCGTCACCTTTCGGTCCTTAAACCGCCCTAGAGCGTAAACAGCTTAACTTTCGCCCTCACTGCAATACCCTATTGTAATTAAGCAAGCCTTCCCTTCCAATCTTTCGATCTAGGTCGGGGTTAACTAGAATTATTGGTCTCCTGCATGCATTCATTCGACCGGATAACAATTAAATTGCCTAATACAATTCCTATCGCAAGACTAATCTATTTAATACAATTAAAGCATCGCTACCACGGCTTCCCTAATCCTAACATACTAGGGGAATTTAGCTAGACATGGAAATAAGGGGAACCGGAAATAAATAAATAAAAGCAATAAACATTAAAATAAATTAAAGAGAGAAGAGAGGAAAGAATTACTAAATTGATGGATCCGGAAATGAAGAATAAAAGTAACAAAGTGTCTTGAACCAGAGAGAAAAAGAGAGTATATATTGTGTGAGAGAGTTTACAATGACATACTGACTTCCTATTTATAAGAAAATAGGATTAGCTAAACCTAATTGACGGAAATTAACTAAAAAGTCCAAGCCCGTCAAAGATTGTTGCTCGATCGAGCACTTAAGGCTCTCGATCGAGTATTATTCCTTAGCATTCCTCTCGATCGAGAACAATTCCTCTCGATCGAGGACTTCTTTCCCTTTAATCACTCGATCAAGAATAGGTAGCTCTCGATTGAGCAAATGGGCTCTCGATCGAGCACTTCTCAGCGCGTAATTCCTGCTTCGCGCACTGAACTTCAAACGGCTGCCATTTCTTCGTTACTTGGTCAAACAGGGTGATTCCGGTGGCATTGGAAAGCTAAAAGGACAAACTTTCACCTCCAACTGGAATCACCTTAATAACTGTTGTAGAACTCGAGATATGGCTCTTACAAGCAGGAACTAGCAAATTGAAGCACTCTCTTGGCTCGCCTAACTTCCTTACTCCAATGCGCATCTCAAAATAGCTTCATTTCCGCTCCAAATTCACTCTTCCTCCAAATGCATGCTAAAAGGATGGTAAAAGGCTTGATTTCACTACTTTTGGGTTCATTCCTGCAAATAAGACAAAACAAACCAAAGTAGCATATTCGGGGCATTTCGTAGCATAAAACCACGATAAAAGCATAGAAATACGTGCGTAAAATAGGCTAAAAAGGCTATGTAAAATGCACGTATCAGTAATCATTAGGGGGAGTAGCACGCGTTGTACTCTTTTTCCTTATCTATGGTTTTGTCCCACTGGGTTTTCCATGCATGGAAAGGTTTTAACGAGGGGGCTTGTTATGCGTGTTTGGAAATTAGTGTACTCTTTCCCTCACTAGTGTTTTTCCCACGAGGTTTTTCTAGGAAGGTTTATTACGAGTAATCTTCTTCAGCAATGGATATCCAAGAGGGAGTGTTCTGAAAACTTATAGTGGATGTAGTGGATGCCCATAAGTCACACCCACGATGAATGTACATAATTGTAGGAATATTCTAGACTCGTCTATTCGTATTTCTATTGCATAACTCTCCTATGTAATTAAGTATATATACCCCTTTATGCTAATAGGAAGGATAGATATCTCTATCATTCTCCACTCTCATTCTCTACATTTTATAACATTAACGAGTCTTTCAAAAGATTATTATACAATCTGTTTAGGCTGTGATAGTCGCATTTTCACACATTAACTAAAAGTTCCTCCTATAATAGTTACCTTGCCCCTAAAATTAGGTGTAGAAGGAGGTAACGCTCAATTATTCCTTCCCGCCAATTTGTTTAAAGTGCTAAAAAAGGCTTGTTACACCATAATATCTGCGAGTTTCACGCCATATGTTTAATTGATTATCTTTTCCTTGCCACAATTTTGTTGTCTGAATTCTGTTTTCACCTTAGGACAATCCTTTTTCATTTTCCCCCTTGGCATCATTTTCCTATATTTCCTTTAATTTTCATTTTTTGGATTAAATTTTCAATATTGATTAATGATTGCTCAACTTTCTAAAATGCCCAGATAATTAATTTCAATTTTAAAGGGTTAATTTATCTGGGTAATTTTTTTTTTCTTTATGTTGTGGAAATTTTAGTCTTTTATAGGGTTTAATCTGAGAGAGTAGGTTTGGTGTGATGGGAAAGGAAGAAGATAAGATAGAGAAACTAATCAGGGGCTTATTAAAGCTACCAGAGAACCGACGATGCATCAATTGTAACAGTTTGGTAATGCATTTCTTCATTGTCATCGGGTTATGTAGATTGATCATTTTTAAATATGTAGGAATGTTATGAAATATTTTGGTTTTAGTTTGATTTGTGTTTTATTTTTCAAGAGGATATTGTGTTTTCTAATATGCACACCATGAGATGGTTCTGAATATGTGTGTTTTTGAAGATTAAATGTCATTTCAAACCACTAACTTTCGCCTAATTTAACTGAATGAATGATGATAATGTTTATATGTCATATGTTTAATTCTTTAACCGATATTGCTATTGTATGTGTGTACAAGTATATTTGTTTGATATGTTCTTGAGCTAATTTAGATTGTCTTACCAGGGACCGCAATATGTTTGTACAACATTTTGGACATTCGTCTGTACAAATTGTAGTGGCGTACAGTAAGTTTCCTTTACTTCTCTTCAAGGACAAAATTATGGTGCATTTTCAGCAACTTAATCACCATGCTACTAAGACTATAACCATGAGGTGAAATGCACCAATCCTTTTATTCTCGTTTCCAACGTAGCAATATGTTTGAAATGATATAGGTTTAAAAGTATTAGGACAAATGACTCAATAAACAATATGTGTTTTATATTATGAGGTGGATGTCGGTTAAAAATATCTTGATGCACATTGGTCACTTGTGTCGTAATTAATGTATAAATCCTTCCATGGCTAATGGTATTGTAAGTAAACCTAGTTTCTTGGGGTTAAAGTCATGTTCTTTGTTAGATAAGATTGATGTTTATAGCTACGGTATGAAAGTGTGCGTTAGTTGATTATTGTTTGCTCTTGACATTCAGTCGGGAGTTCACTCATCGTGTGAAATCAGTATCCATGGCCAAATTCTCCATGGAAGAAGTCCACTCTCTTCAAGCTGGAGGAAATGAGGTGCTTATTATGTACATTATTGTGCTTCATTCAAATGCAAAAATGTCTACATAGTGTAGGGACTAACTTAATTATTTTTTTTATTTTTCCAAGAAAGCGAGGGAGGTTTATTTCAAAACATGGAATCCACACCGTAATGTTTTCCCAGATAACAGGTTTGATATTTATATTCACTGTTAATATTTGATTACATGTCACATTAAGCTAATAAAAGGCAAATAAAAAAGTTATATTTTTGTTCATGTTTGCAGTAACATCCAAAAACTTCGTGATTTCATTAAGCAGGTCTATGTCGATAGACGATACACTGATGAAAATCATCATGTACTAATTCCAAGGATAAAAAATGTAAGTCAGTCACTCAACATCATTCTTTGACTGAAATCTTGATTCTACTTGGGACATCAGGTTCGTTAAGCTTTGATATGATCTGAAAAGACTATCTCAACCAAAAACTTAAACTAATTGTTGTGGCCCAATCAATGACGCTATACATTAACAAAAATTATACGTTAAGGTAGTGTTTAATTATGTGTCTTAACTTTTTTATATGGTCAAAGAATCCTATATAAGTTTTAAGTGTTTTGATATATATTTCGCCACAAGGACATGTTCTACCGTAATACTTGACCAAACTTGCTTCTAAGTATTCATAAGTAAATAAACTTCGTTGGGTTGGATTCTTTTTCTCAATATTTGATTTGACTTTACCTATTTGCTTAGAGTTGATCATGGGCAGGACAAGCCGTCAGGTCTTGTTAGTCTGCCCACAATTTAAGTGGGCAGTTATGAACATCATTAGTAGCTTAGTAAGTTAATTATAATGGGCATGAGCAAAATATTTCAAGCTTTTAATTTATTTATATTGGACATATTTTATTCAAATATTACGTAACTGTACAATTTAAACATTAAACAGAGTGACAAGGATGAAAGTTACGAAAGGAAAAGACAAGATGTCTCCCGTGAAAGAGCTATTGACAGACATAGTAGATATATTATTGACGATGTTAGAACTCCAGGATATTCTAGGGATATCAATGATGAGAAATATAGTAGATATTCCAATAATGAAGTGAGAAGTCCAGGGTACTCCAAAGAAAACTCTAGATATGACGGTCTCAAAGCGAATTCTTCTCGTTTTGAAGCTACAGATGGTCGCTATCAAGTAGATGATGCAAGGATTGCCGGGCGTTCGGCTACTCAGATGTTCACCACTGAAGACATAAAACCTAGAAAGAAGTCTCCTCCTCCTGTTAGGAATGTAAGAGAATTCTTAGGAGAAAGGTTTGTGTCTTTGCGTGTTGGAGAGCAAACTAAGAAAAGTGTCTATGGCGCCACAAATGGTCAAGTGAGTACCTATGTTGGGTATTACAAAATTAACTTTCTAAGAAGCGATGTTGGTTCATACTTTGATGGCATAATAAACTTTCTAATGATATTTTTTAGGTAGGAGATCGCGGTTCTCAGAATAGTCCCAGGGAGACAATTAATCGGTCCAAAATAGCGCACAAAAGAAGTGTTTCAGCAAACATCCAGGTGAGTTTGTTTATGGATGTTGTTGTCTAGGAGAGTTCCTCAATGGACGTTCTCTTGTGAGTATATAGACATGACAGTTAAAATCTTTCTTGATCCAAAAATATGATTTTTGTTGACCAATATGACCCTTTATACACTATTTATGATCAAACAATGAATTTTCCTCAAAGATTAGCCATGTATAGTGCTCTAACGTACACACATGCACACACCTGTGTTTGATAATTGCATCGAAGTCTGATTAAGAAAAGATGAGGCATATTAAAGCTCCATATACTTGTTGTAATTTTTATCAAATTTTCTCTTACTCTTTCCAAGGTCTTATAATGTTTTGCTAACCATTTGTTGATGTAGACCACAGTCCAGCCTACTAATAAAACTCTAGCCATTAATGACTGCTTGAAATCAAAAGGCAGAAGTGAAGGATCATTGGTTGATTTTACGTCTTTTCCACCTCCGCCTCCTCCACCTGATGTACGTAATCAGAATCAATTGATGCAAATCCAAGTTACAGAGCCTTCAGTTAAGGAAGAAGTCTGCCGCGCTCCTCCTCCTAAGAATACTCTGGAATTCTTGTTGTTTGAATTGTCAACTCCTGTTGAAATCACACTTAGTGACCCGACAGTAGCGAAGAAATGTGAGGATTCTGCGCCGACTGTACCTTCAACCAATTCTTCAACATTACATTATATGTCAACTGAGTCTTGTCATACTAATGGTAAGATCTAATGTACTTATATCAACAATGCCTTTACCGTGTTTTTTTCCATTTTCACCAAAGCCTAACACAAACTCCTTCTTTGCTTCAAAAGTGATTTAATAAGCAAAATGACCCACTAAACTAGTTGAACATTAAAATATGAAGTATTACTTTCTTGATGCCATTTCTTGTGATTTTTGGTACAAGATAGAAGTAGTCTCTCTTTGTTGATAACACATAGACAAAGGTGCGACATCCAACCTCCCTTATTCACCATAGATGGAGCCCCTAAAGCAATAAAATTGTTGTTGTAATGTAATTTCAACTCTAATAATGGTATTTCAGATGACTCCTTAACACTTCAGTTGGCTTTGCAATCAACTCAAGAATTTCGGAACACACCGACTACATCAACAGGCATTCAACAATCCAATCAAACGGTGCCAAATTTTATTAGTGAAAACAGTTTCTCTTCATTTGTTGAAACCAGCAAAGATCAGGTTCCAAGTCATCTAGAGCTAGAGAGTTCTTGTACCGCTATTTTAGATGGTGCCTCTACTGCTATACAAACTAGTCATTTACATGAAAATTCAAATCATCAAGTAATAAAATCTCTCTGATAATTTCTTTCACGAGTAAAATTCATATGGATAAAATTACTACTATCACTTAAAAGTCCATTATTACAAGCAGGCAAAAAACCTGTTCCTTGAACCAAGTGCAGAAGTAGACCTTGTCAACTCAACTCAAAAATCATTACTAGATGCTGAAGGTCCAGCAGAAGAAAAAAAGCCTACATTAAGATCTAGCGGAAGGGCAGAACTTCCTGAAGTAAGAAGTATTTCTACATTTTCGTTTATTGTCTTCGTTTGTTTCTCGATCCATATCCTATGTATAAGGATTCATAAATTATCACATTTGAAGGTCAAATGATAAGATTGTTCTTAGTTTTAGACTTCGGTAGGTTAATGAAAATGTATGTGGGTAGGATTATAAGTTAAATGATCTATGTTACTATGAGACCCACGTTTAAGAGACTAATCGGGTGCACAAGTTATAAGTGACATGTATTTAGGCCTGACAAATGGGTTGGTACATTAGGTCAACCCTTGATAGATATTGATGAGTTTATTTGGATTTTATGTAGGACCTTTTTGTTTCACTATATCCATCAAGGGCGATGTCAGCACCAGTATGGCAAATGAGTCCTTCATATGACATGGGGTTTAACATGCATTATTACCAAAATGCTCCAACGGTATGTTCTTTAATTGGTCCAAAAATTATTTGATTTCCAACACTAACAATTGTTATAATGTTTGTTTTAGCTAAGGATTAGGATTTTGGTGATGCCTACTAATGTTTCGTCATGCTCAGACTGTAATATTAATAATAGTTCTTAATGCCAAATGAATTCTTTATGACAGCAAACTCCACCATTTTCTAATTGTTGCAAGTCCATAAACCCATTCGATACTAATGATGATGCCACTCAACACCAATTCACCACGGTATGGCCTCCCTTCTTCCTTCTCAGACGCACAACCTAAAAAAATATTAATTATATGTTAATTGAGCTATTTATGGCCCTTTTATTCCGTATCTAACTATATACAATAGACCTCACCACCTAAATTGCCTGCTTGCGATGGCGTGTTTAACGATGAAAATAAAATTCTCACAACATATTAGTAAGACGAATTTCTTAGTGGCAAAAAGAAAAGACTTGAAGATATAAACCTCATACTCATACTAAATTTTATAATTTATCATGAAGCTGGCACATTAACCTTTGTAAATTTACAAAGAAGTTGGTGATGTTTAGGATGATGATGAGCCGAAAAAAATAACATTTATTTTTAGTTTTTTTTTTGTTCTGTTACTTCTAGCAGAGCATTCAGGCTCACATATCGCTTTCACTATCAAGCACTTGGCTACTATCAGAAATTAATGAATGATTTAAGAAACAGTAGTTGACCATATTTTTATAACGCAGACTT
Organism: Silene latifolia; assembly: GCF_048544455.1. Taxonomy (NCBI): domain Eukaryota; kingdom Viridiplantae; phylum Streptophyta; class Magnoliopsida; order Caryophyllales; family Caryophyllaceae; genus Silene; species Silene latifolia. The sequence continues at coordinate 59,440,086 of NC_133536.1, forward strand.
CATCAGTGCCAATAGAACAAGTAGGATTTGCTCCAACAGGCATACTGCGTACTCAAAATTTTGAATCTCATCTTCAATGTTTTCCGTCATCTCCTTCCCCATCAATTCAATCCGGTAAGTTGCAACAATGGACTTCTAGTATTTTTTTGTCCATCTTTTTTTTTTCAAGTTGTTTGTGCAGTTTACCTAGTAAATTCAACTGATTTGCTTACACATAGAATGTTACACCCTGCAGGTGGTTATGTTGGACAATTTCATTCCACTAATATTCCACCTTATAGGTATTTAATTTATGCTAACTTTAAGTAATTTACAAACTATGACCTCTGAAAACCGAAGGGGCCAAGGATATGACCACAACCCCGAAAAAGATTTTCCCCCCTTAAAAATCTTATTTCTGCCATCCCAGACTACATTAACCAAAATAAATATAGTATGAGTAATATTTATTTTATTTATCCTATGGTAGCTCATATCCGAAGTCTTAAACCCTTATCTTCCCTTGTTTTCCCTTAACAAAACTTTGTACGGAGTAACTTTCTTTAAACTATTTCTTGAAGAGTCACAAAACAAATATACCGGGGTTTCTTTGATATGACGGGAAGAAATCACTTTGTAGTTTACTCGTTTAACATGTAATGAGCACTACTAGAGATCAGATTAGACTATAAAGATGTAAATGGTGTACTTCTTGTATATAATTATCTCCTCATGGTTTGTTTTCAGGTCGCACGAAATAGGCGCCCTCGGCGGTGCACCAACTACAGGATTAATACATTTGAACCAACATTCTTCTTATCAATATCCAACACCTGCCGATCTTAGACCCTTTTCTATGGGTGGAGGAAATCCATTTGGTTAAATGGTGGCCAAGGATAAATATGATCAAGGTTTCTTTACTAACTAAACATAATTTATGCAAACTACCCAAATGCTACCACAATACTCTCTCTTTGAAACCCAAAAGATAACGACTAACTTCCAAGGTTGTGATTATAATTTTAATCAATGTACATCACTATGCTCTTGTTATTGTATATATATTGACTTTGGAAAAATGTTATAGAAACATAAAGAATATGGGACAACTATGATACCAAAATAAGCATACTAGAAGGGGAAATTTTGGTTACAAGAGACGAGAGAAGAGGCCGAGTCCTTAAAATTGGATACAAAGTCAAGACCTTACCAATGAGGACAAAGAGTGAAAGTAATAAAATGTACAAAGGAAATAAAATCGAAATCTATCAACCAAGACAAAAAACATGAAGATTCCCTAAACTACATGTTGAACGACATCATAGGAATGATATGTCATGTTTCATCTTCTTATTAGTCACAATGTTTTCAATGGAAGAAAAAAATAAAAGTTTGTAACTCCTTTAACCTATTTCACTCATCACTGATTAAAAAAGTAAAATAATCACTCGTTTACTTGAATATTTATAACAATGTAGTCTGTCTCGTAACAACTTCTCACCAGTCACCACAACCTATTTGATGTCTCCTCAATTACTTTTGAGGTCTAGATTATTTTTTTATCATCTCCGGCATCTGTTAGCATGTACCAAATTACTTGATGCGGTCTAATAATGTACACAATTAAGACAAAAAGTTATAAGTTAACCACACCAACAAGTTGGACAAGAGAAAACAAATTGAACAACATATTTTGGACGGAGCTTAAGCCTCAAATGCTATCTTTGCAATGACTGATACCTCAAGGGGAAACCTCTAAAAATGTAGCATAAAATGTGTTGAGTAATGTAAATCATTACAAAAACAGGGTTCGACAACAGAAGTAGAGAATATGCAAGAAGTGAGTTTTGCAGAAAATAAAGTCGCAAGCATTAGTATGCATTAAAAGAACTAATAATAATGAAGTCATATTTGATTTTTCTGTATATCCATAATTTGTTCCTACAGCCAAGGAAGTCGAACAAATCAATGGCATATTGGCATGTAACAAAAGGATTTGAGAAAACTAAACCCTTCAAAACTACAACACATACAAATTTTTTTTCCTAATTCTTCATTCTTCACTTTTAGTTTCGCGAGTTCCTTCTCCACCTCCATAGTATAGACCTAATTAGTAATAAGTCCAGTAAAAAAAACAGCTAATTTGTTTGGTTGTACAATAAATATATACGATCATTAGCTCGCATCTTCATAGTCAAGTATGGTGGCGTTCTCGCATCATATGTCAATAGAAAGCAGAAATAATTTGCCTAAATGACTTATGTAAGTAAATCAGCACATTATGAATATAGTCTGAGAATTCATCTTCTATTAAAATTAGAAGGCTTACTTTAGGGGAGAAAAAAAAAACTAAAGAGTAACTGATTCATTTGGCATAAGAAAAAGTGGTACTCGAAAAAGAATCGAAAGATGTTAAAGAATCAACATGAAAAGGAAATGAATCGAAGCCCGAAGGGTATACGATCCAGCCAGCTCGTGTACTAAATGAAAACGAGGAGGGTAGGGACTTGTTTAATTATAAGAGTCGAACATGATCAAGTAATAAAGAAACAGGTTATAAGTGTAGACACCTCGTTTCTGTACCTCCCGCCAACCACCCAGTGATGATTGGGCCGCATGTCTGATTATGCGGAACGATTTGTGACATTTCGTAAGTTCGTCAACACGTGATAGCTCAAATAGTCGAGTCAATCTCATGATCGTCATCTACGCGCCGATACGGTCATTTTGACAGTAACTAGAGTTCATTTGAAGTCTGGGTCAAAAACCGCTCCCATTTCTAAACCGTCTAAAACCGAGTCGGAATATTCTTGAATTTTCCAGAGTAATATTACTAAAGTTTATCTATTATCACGAAAATATCTTCCTTGTAGGATAAGGAAGTCAACATCTCCCCTAATTCCTAAAATCAATCGCGGAAATCTTTTTTGCTGAGGAGGAAATTGCCCAAGAGATAACGCAGCAGGTACTGCGCCTCTTAGAAGGGTCACAATTCCTACTGTGAATCTTCTTGGGCTGCTTTTTCTCCAGTTTCCATATTTCCTCCGGATTTCTTTTCTATTCCTATAATTCCTTCGTGTGATTAGTATAAATAGAGGCCTTCGCCTCACATATTTTTCACGCGAGTGTCCGCCATTCTCTTCTCCCTTTGCATTCTAAGACCGCACTTTTGCTTTTCGACGCCTACGTGCTTAATCTATTCGACCACGTAAGCTCAGATCATTCTGAGGACTAGTCACGTTTACATGACCGACCAATTTGACCACTACACTTTAATCAACCCGATCAACTTGTTCTAAATCCTCTTTACAGAGCACTTTCATATTACATCGAGTCGAGCAATCACTAATACGACAATTTAGTTAATCTCGCTTCGCCAAACATGTAAGTCTGAGGGTATAAATCCAAATTTATTTACTGTATTTTATTTTGTATCAATTAATGTACGAGTTTACGTCATAATCACGCTCAAAACCGTTTTTAAAATAACGTTTTAAAACCTTTTAACAAAACAGCAGAGAGGCACCGTCGAGAAGAAACGCAACAGCTATTGCGCCTTCTGGAATGGTCGCAACACTTGCCGTGCCTATTCCAGAGGCTACTTAGCCATTGTTGCTCTTCTTCTTCTTCCTCGTGTTTCTTCATTGTTTCATTCGAAGGTCTTCTTCCATTTTATTTCTTATTTTTTTCAAGTTTTCATCTTTTCCAGTTTACAAATTCATTTTCAATAATAATTTTAACAATTCCGACTTCAATCCTTTATAATTCAATATTTGCGGGTTTTCGTCATTAAATTCGAACCCGGATTTAAGAGGCTCGATTTGTTCATATCAAGTTCCTTGAATTCGTCTTTCATACATGATTTTAATTCTGTTCCTTCTTCAATTTTTATCTTCTAATTTCCGTCTCTAATTTGAAGTTTGTATATAAACCCGTTTCCGACATCGTATAATAACTAACTTGTAATACTTCATTTTAATCCGTTTTTATTGCTTTACGACGGTTCCGATGCATATAATATGACTAAATCACCTGCACTCGAGTTATATATCAATAATTCGTACTAATCAAACAACCAACAATAACAATTAACGAGTCTGACTTTCACAGTCAGAACCCAACTCAAGAACAGTCGCATGAACTTATGCGCCTATTCTAAGGGACACAGCAGATGCTGCGCCTGTTCTGAGGTGGTTTCTGCCTCTGAACTCATCTTATTTTGATGTAGGCCTTCTAATTAAGTTTTAATCGGTTATTATCCTTTTTAACACTACTAATTCGGCGTATTTTACAATCTTCTAATTCTTTTATTCTTTTATTTTGTTTTCAAATCCCACTTTTCCAAGCGTACTTGTGACGTAAATTCAATTATCCATTGTAATTTATTTATTTAATATTGCTCTTATGTGATTTACTTACTTGGCAATTCACATGTAATTAATCTAATGCGAACTTCGACCCTCAATTGGTTGCTAAATTGTTTGTCCACCGACATAGTCTAATCTCACATGATAGAATTAATCTGTGGATGTTGCATTGCATGCATACAACTGACAACATATCAAGTATACATAACTTCCGTGATCATTAGTAGAGGCCGCTATAGAGGCGGACGGGATTAGGTGTTCAAATAAACAAGCTTTCTTATACGTTCCCTCCCCCCTTACTCAAGATCTCTGTAAACATCCGTGTTCATTGGCATCACGAGAGTTATTTTAGACATATAATGCTAAGGGTAACGAATTTCCTAGCGTTCATGTCACTATTTTGTGTCTTGACATGACGCGAAGTATTCGAACGGTTCCAATTTTCCATAAAAATTGGTGGCGACTCCAAAAATGCAGGCTCGTCAAACTTTTCACCAATTTCAATGCCTTACAAATCAGTAACGGCCCATGACGTGCCTCGGCCTTGCGCAGGAGTTCTGTGGGAGAAGTGTCGCCGCCTCAAAACTAACGCGCGAGTGCGTGAGGCGCTGGTGCCTGTGTCCACAGTTTGGCGACTCCGCTGGGGATGATACACTTAGACTAAGTCTAGTGTTACCTAGGGTGAAACTTGAACAAGGTTACGGAATATTTTATATGAGACAGTTGTCAGTTTTCATTACTCGACCTTCTTTGGTCATTTTACCCAGCCTTCCTAAGCTTAACCCAACTCATTCGACCAATCGTCCCGTCTGGATGGTGCAAGTTTTTATTTGCATCCAAAGATGGATAGCGATTGACGTCAACCATACCACGATGCTTACTCATGTTTGTATCAAGAGCTTTCACTACTCGTGCGAATGGACTAGGAACCGACCCAACTCATATTTGGCACGGACCTCTCCAAAGACCACGGTATGATGGCTTGGTATTGCAACCCACCCTTTAAACCAAAATCTTCTAAAAGCACTTATCATACCGTTATAATGCCCATGTTTTTGTTTATAGCTTATATGTTACCACCTTTTTATAAACAAAACTCTGATGAAATTTTCAAAAAATCTTTTTTCAAAATACAAAAATGCAAAACTTTCAAAATGGCCTAAAAAGCTCCAAATAAACAAAGTCAAGTCGAAACTCTGTCAAAATTTCAAAACTGTGTCAACTATTTCAAAAACAATCAAACTTCAAAGTCAACAATCCTACAATCACACACAATGATTGTTTAGGACAACATTTTGAAATCAACTTTCTTCCAACTCACGTGACACACACGTGTCTTTTCTCCTCTTCTTTTTTTTCTTTAGTCAATCCACGAGTCTTGAGTAAGTGTGAAAAATATTCGAATCTGTCTTGATTCGTCACGGGTTCTTATCCTCATCCCAAGATGGTCGGAACAAATGAAAGCGCAGCAAGCGTCCATGGTCCCGAAGGAAATGTTAATAGTCAAATCCTGGCCGCGTTACTCAGTCTTCATACTAGTCAAGATGTCGCCTATGCTCGCCTAAAAACGATCAAAAAGCGCATAGTGGCTGTAGAAGCAAGGCGCCCTCCTACGGAGGAGCCTAATCCCAACGCTCCATTCAATGAAGACTCTCCACCAATTATAAACGATTCTTCCCCAATCCTCACCGAAGCTGAAAAGCGTCTTCAATACTTAGAAGAGCAACTGATATACCTCAAAGGGGATGACATTTACAGGGAAAATAGGCGAAAGTATGAAGCAGTAAATGCCCAACTACCAACTAATTTCAATAGGACTGACATCCCGAAATTTAAAGGGCACGAAAATCCTCTAAACCACATTCATTCTTTCAAAGATTACATGCCTATCAAGGGCATCAAGCCGGGGGTGTTCTTAAGGATCTTTCCTTTATCTCTCGACACTATTCCCAAACAGTGGTTTTACTCTCTAGACAACAAAAAGATCTCTAACCTGGGATGATGCAGCCATCGAATTCACCAAGCAATACGCGGATAAAACCGAAGTTTAAGTCAACATGCGCACCTTAGTGGTTCTTACCCAAAATGAAAAGGAATGATTCACCGACTTCCTGAGTAGGTGGAGGAAGGCTAGCACCCAACTAGTTGAATGTCCAGACGAGGCCAGTCTTGTGGAAAAGTTCGTGAAAAATCTAAGGCCTATCTATGCAAATCGTTTGAGATACCAAAACATCATCTTTCAAAGACTTAACAGTATTAGGTACGAGAATCGAAGACGATATTCGCAAAGGCTCTTGTCCAAAACAGTAGGACGCGGATATCAAGCCTCAACATCAACTGTAAGTCATTCCTACAGTTCCACTAGTAAGACCAACGATGTCAACCTCGTCGAGCCATCCAAGAAAAACAATACACCAAGGAAGTTCACCGACATCGGTGACATATACACAAATGCACTGAAGAGGTTGATGAAGCAAGGAAGAATCCAACCAATAGGACCTACACCTGACCTGGAAAAGAAGTCCAAATTCTGGGATGATAATGCTTATTGCGAGTATTACAGGGGCAAAGGACACGACACAGAAAACTGTTATAGGCTGAAGCATGCTCTCCAAGACATGATTGAAGATGGACGTTTGCCTATCCCTCTCGCAAGTAAGCCTAAGAATACAAAGAATCCTCTTGGAATGCTATTGATCTCGGATGAGGAATCCACCTTGGATTGCTCACACCTTATCTCTCCAATCAGGAATGAGACCAATGGAGTTTGGGCAGATGATATCGAAGATGTTTACCTCAAGGATCATCCTTTGATCAAAAGTGCAGAAAGTCTTGCGGATGAGATTATTACCATGATACTTTGGGATGACCATTTCAATCCCGCAACACTCATCACATATACGAACCCAGCCAATCACCGGAAATGATAGAGAAAGTCAATTAAATGGACCAACAATCAAGGAAGACTCTTCAAGCTCACAACTAGAGAAGGAGAGATGTTCAAAGGAGAACCAGAAGACGACGAGTTTCAATCTGAGTCAGAAACTGAGTCTAAGTCTAGGGAGTCATTACAGAGTCTCCTCCTATTGTCACTCCACATCCCTTTGTTTCTCCTAGTTTAGCATTATCTAGTAACAGTGGCTCGGTAAATGCCTGAGCAACTGTCCCTTTACCACCACTGACTACAGCACAGATGACTTCTTTCTTTCAGCTATTTTCAAACATTAGTATGAATAAATCTGATTCTGCTTACTCTTCGTGTTATTTAATTGCAATTCTATTAATGATGATACTGAGGATGATCCTGACCCAAACTCAATAGAACTATCTCCCTACATAATTAAAGAAGTACTGGAAGAGAGTAAAGGGGCACCAGTTATAGAGAACACTGAATCTATCAACATAGGGACGGATTTAGAAGCCCATAAACATAGGATCAGGACGACCCTGGACCTAAACGAAAAAGCTCTCTTCATGACATCCTTCACGAATTCAAAGACGTCTTCGCTTGGTCCTACAAGGATATGCCAGGAATAGACACGGATATTGCAGAACATCGAATCCCAATCAAACCAGGTTTCAAACCCGTAAAACAGAAGCTTCATCAAATGAGAACATAATGGGCTATAAAGATCAAGGAGGAAGTGGACAAACAATTCAAAGTTGGGTTCATCAAAGTTTCCAAGTACTCAGACTGGGTGGCTAATATAGTCCCCATACCCAAAAATGATGGGCGAATCCGGGTTTGTGTTGATTTCAGGGACCTAAAAAAGGCCAGCCCAAAAGACAATCTTCCACTCCCACACATCGATATATTGGTAGATAATACAGTGGATCACACACTCCTCTCTTCTATGTACGGATATGCGGGGTATAATCAAATCAAAATGGCTGAATAAGATATGCAAAAAATAGCGTTCGTGACTCATTGGGGTACTTACTGCTACACCGTTATGTCGTTCGGATTGATCAACGTTGAAGCAACATATCAATGAAGGAAAAGTAGATCTATATACTTACATATTCATATATGTCTTAATTTAATTTGTCATAAAATTAAAGATGGATTTTATACATGCAAACAAATGAGCAAAATAGAGGAGAAATCATGTTCTTACATTGTGATTTCGGTTAATAGGGCACAAGAGAGATCACCTTTCTCTCTTGTTCTTGTGCTATCCTTTAATGGAAGAACTAAGATCCAAGTGTAGGATCTCTCCCTAAGCTTTATACCCAAAACTTACTCTTAATAAAATTAATATTATAAGAACTAGTACAATATTAATTTTAGTAGAAAAATTACCCAAAATATTATATATAACACTTAATATTTCGGTTTTTAAAGGAGGAAGAATGGGAGCTTTTTATCTCTCTAAAACTCTTATTTTAGATAAGTGGTTGAATGAATAATACACTAACTAATGTGTGTAGTGTATATCAAAAATATAAGGCAAAAACTCTTGCCTTTCTTAGTGGAAAAACCGGGTAGGAGGAGGGATTAAGGGGAGCCAATGCATGCTTGAATTGTTCTTTACAATGAGCATTAGGGTTGCATGGCTAGGAATGTAGGTAATCATTGTGTTTTCCATTAACTTAATCAAACACAATATTATCCCAATCCTCCTCCTTATTTCGGTACAAAAAATAAAATGGAACCCATTTTATTTTTGTCAATTTGTCTTATGTCACATGTCATATGTAACATAAATTTGTTATATATTTTTAACATATTAAAAATCAACGTATTAATAAAAATACATCATATTCAAAAATCGACTTAGTAATTTCATAATTACTTGTACCAAAATATTTTACCATTTATAAATCACAACAGATTGTGTTTATAATAATTCATTCAATTTCAATTGTTTCTTTAAACAATAATTTCATCCGAGTAATGATACGATTCAATTACTCAGACCGTATCTCATTTAATCGCATTTCAATGTGATACGTAAATTTTACTTCCAAAATCGTCCGTCAATTTTTCAAGTAATTTAACTAACTCGTAACATTATACGATTAATTAAATGATCAATTAAGAGTGTTGCCCTATAGGTATGACCAAGGGGATCAATCGATCACCACCGTCGCACGACGTAATGTCAAACTCTAGTCACCCAATCATTACCGATATATGTTGACCAGATTGATGAGTAAAAATTACTTCCCAATTGTATTCTTTATAATGAGATTTAAACATGTGATCATCATGATCAACAGTCGTGATCGCATTATTGTCGGAGGACACATATTCCAACAATCTCCCACTTGTCCTCGACAAGTGTGCGTCACCAATTCTCTTGTCCTATTACTATCTCCCACTCAATGCAAGGTGTCTTTCAGGCCGTACTTGCAAGTGATCATATCGAGAGTGGTTTCCTCGATCTGGAGAATAACTGATTGACCGGATTTATCCACCATGGATACAATCCGAGCGTGGCCACACATTTCCAGTTCATTACTCCTCGAGTGGCCCTGAGATATTGTTATAACCCTGACTAGGGGTGGACAATTCCTATCGCACTCATTCCCTTCGACTAGCCACAACCATCATAACCCAAAATATGCCCATTTGACCCCATTTACGAAGGTCGTAGTAACACAAATCAAAGTTAATCTGAAACTGTGCCATCTTAGGTGAATAGTCTTTAGTCAAAAGAATTGACTCATTTGAATACTATAGTAGCTCTCGCCACGACCAGGCTATATAAATTTGCCAGAACTCTATAAGCGGTCATTAGGCCCGACAAAATGTTCCTAACAGTCTGCCTATGTGATCGACTAGTCATCTCACATGACTCTATGGCACTTGAACTTGCCATCAATCGCATCACACTCTAGTCACTTTCAGATGTCACCTCATACAAGTAACTATGGGCAAATACAATGTTAATCCGTGTTCACTTTAACGGGGTTCAATTGTCTCCACAACCCGTTTGGATATAACAAAGTACAAGGTGAGTTAATAATAACTCAAACTTCTTACACTTGCAATTTCCTTTACATTCATGTTCTCTCTCATAGCAAGAATCTTACCAAGTACACATCAAGGTTCCCGACCTTGGTTTTGGTTCTTTAACTTGAAAGAACTTCCTTATCGATTATCTCATAACGAACGAATTTGTGATGAATGATTTAACTTGTACTGATCAAGTACCCCATCCACACACAATGCACTAGGTATATGTTTTGTAGAGTCTTGTAACAATTTGTCAAGATTATTAGCCTAGCACTTCTCACAAGTCCTAGCTTAACTAGGAAAGATTAGTTTTGAATAATCTCTTATTCAACTAAGCATCTTTCCAAAACTTCTTATTTCTCTTTCTAGGCTTGAAAGATTTGGGATTCTCATAAATCCTTATATGTGCTCGGATTTTCTATAATATGTGCAACCTCTTGACACACAATAGAGCATTCCGTCAAACACTGAAATCGCTCATCGGATTCTATTCGAGAATTCATGACGTTTCTATTATGGCTTACCAATCAATCATCATGCTCTTATGCATATGATTCATAATTGGACATGTACATGATTATTCTAATGGCGGAAACATTAGTTACTAATAATCATGAGATCAACCGTTCATAGGTTCAATGAACGACCATGACTGCTAATGGCAATTTCATTTTCATCTACATGAATAACCTATGTGAATGTTGATTCGATGTGTATCTCCCAATACTAATCCAACATCCCTTGATATAATTGGATTCATCATAGTCCATTTTCATCCAGAATTGAAAACTCAAATGCTTCTTTATGAAAGAAGGTATTAGCTCGTCATTCTTCAATGAGTGATGAGTTGTAAACATTCGAAGGATGATAGCTCCCACTAAATTTCATGTCTTCACATGACAATTTCCTAACTCCCACTCAATTTCACACATTTCGAAATTGACTTCTCAATCGAAACTTATCAAGAATTGAAATATAAATTGCATTGCCAAGTTATTAAGATAAAACCATATATGTTCTCATCATATCCTTTCAAAATACCTATTTTGAAGTGGTCTCATCTTAACCTTACGGAAAGAGATTTTAAATCTCCAACACACTCATGTCATAATGATGTGTAGCAATGTCATTATTCAAATATAAATAATATCTAGAACACGTCCTTCGAAAATACCCTTTTGGAAGGAGGTTTAACCATTTCATAATGAGATTAAGCAATGACATTTGCGTGGTTAAAACTTTGGCCATTGAAGATATCGGTATATCAATCTTTGCAACTCGATCATAACTAGTATGTTACTTTGATTCATTTAGGCTCTTAAGTAAATCTCAAGGTTGAAACTATAGGTCAAAATTTATCATATAGAACTTAGTCAAAAACTTGTTAAGACTTTACATTAGTCATTTTTCTTCCAAAACTTTCTTTTGGTCTCCTCGTGTAGTTATCATAAGAATATGCTCTTATGATTACTTCACTTGGTCTCTTTAGTCATATAGAACTTACTTGAGACCATAGATCTCATCTATTCGGTATACTATGTAAATAGATATACCTTCATTCAAATCATTCTCTCTTGCGTAGATCTTCATTTACACAAGTACACAATTTTATCTTGCCTTGTGTGTAGTGTCCTCATTTTTCTCCCACTCTATCTTTAGAATAAATACACTATAGATTCAAAGATAGCATATGAGACACAAATAATGATGTTGAAGTTATAAGGAGAACTATCTCATAGATTGACTAATAGTTATAGATTTCATATGTGTACTTGGTGATTGACATTCCTTTAAGAGAGTTCATAGACTCAAAATCGCTTTATAAATGATCATACACAAGCCTTAAGCATATGGACATATAATGAAACCCGTCATTATATTTGTCTATTAGATCACTTTAAGTGAATGATCTTATATTTCTAAGAGCAAGCATTTAAACATGAATTTTAGAATAAAAGGATAAAATGATAAAACGGGTGACTTGGGTTGCAAACCAAGTCACCATTATCCAAAATACAACCCATTATCCAAAATACCTTTCCATGTCGAACACGGAAACTTAAGGTTCTAAAATCCAAAACATAATTTAAATTAAGACAATGAAAAGCAAAGCTCCATAAAAGCTATCCCTAGCTTCTCGATGGTTTCTCATGCTTACTTTTCCTTTCCCTTGTCTTTGCTTGGTGGAGGCCCTATTTACAATAAAAAGGGAGATACATTATCACAACTTTGCATCATAATACCATAGTTGAATTAGAAACATAAAAGAAGGATAGTCATTTACCTACTGGAGTAATCTTTCCAGCCTTAATATCACCAAGGTATTTGGAACAATTTCTTTTCCAATGTCCCATACCATTACAATAATGGCATTTATCAAGAGGACCCTTCTTGATCTTTGAAGTGCTAGCTTCACAAGTCTTAGCTTTGGTGAATGTGGGAGCTTGCTTCTTGCCCTTTCTACCATTCTTCTTGAACTTCCCCTTACTCTTAGTGCTTATGTTAAGCACATCCTTGGGCGGGTTCACATTTAACCCCATGTCCCTTTCGGCTTGCACAAGTAACTTGTGCAACTCCTCAAGAGACACATCCTTGTCTTGCATGTTAAAATTCACCCGGAATTGAACATACGCTTTCACTTTAGACAAGGAGTGTAGAATCCTATCTACAATGAGTTCTTTGGGGATTTCAACTTTTTGAATCTTCAATGTCTCGACAAGCTCCATAAGTTTGAGCACATGAGGGCTAACCTTTTGGCCCTCTTTGAAGTCGAGATCAAAGAATGCCGCAATCGCCTCATATTGGACGATCCGCGGAGTTTGTGAAAACATTGTCACAAGCTTGGAGTAAATCTCATTAGCATTGCCCATTTTAAAGGCTCTCCTTTGGAGGTCCGCCTCCATCGAAATATCAAGACATTTTTCATTGCGGCGGACTCCTTTTGGTAAGCCTCATATGCTTCCCTAGTGGCGGCGGTCGACCTAGTGGTAGGTTCGGGTGGAGAGGCCTCGGTAAGGTAACGAAGCTTGTCGTCACCTTGGGCGGCCAATTTGAGTTGGGCATCCCAATCGGAGAAATTTGACCCATTCTTTTCAAGTTTACATCGATCCATAAAGGATCGGAGCCAAGATGAACTAGCGAGAGGTGTGGCGTTTGGAGTTGGTGTTGCCATTTGTTATGAGGAAAAAAAAAGAAGTGTTCTACAAAACAAAATATAAGGAGTAAAACAAATGTCGTTTTAACAATAATACTCGTAAAAATGTATGATTTAAACAAGTTTTATGCATTTTTCTAGTGACCTCTACCCAACTAGATAAATAATTCCAAAACCCAAATTCATATCAACTTAGGCACGGGATAGCCGATGGAACCCTTAACGTTTAATCGATTCTACTTTTAGAACTCTTGGTCGATAAAATTACTCTAATATTTATCTATAGCCCGGAACACATGCGACTACGGTCATGAATACTTTCGTTGAGGTCAACCCAAATTTCGAATAAATGTGTCCATGATCCAAATTCACATTAATTTGGGCACGGGATGGCCGATGAAACCCTCATCAACACGAATTCGATGGATAGACATTCATCACTCACTTCCCCTACGTAACAAGGTTTGTACCCCGGGATGGCCGAGTGCACTCCCTCGCGAAATAGGTTTTCATGGTTTCTACTATTTGGTAAGGCTATGTCTCAATTAATTGTTTTAGCGAGCGGTCATGTCAATTTATTATCTATCACGTTTTAAGTGAACTAAAGCGGTGAACTATGATAATTTTAATTGACACGGTCGATAAACTCGATAAAATAAGGATGCATGTTTTAGTTATGGCGATTTAGCGATGCATGCGACATAAAATAAAATGCAAGTATAAAAATAAATAAATCCTAGTATGGCCTTTCCTAAAATAGAAAAACTATTTAACTATTACATATTCGGAAACCAACTCCATTGGTCCCTTGAACTTCGGTTGTGGCACGCATCTCGAGGTAACACCGTCTTTATGTATCGCCATTCTTGAAGAAATCCGTCTTTGGGAACTCCGGAATAAATAAAATTACATAACAAATTACATAATTTCCTATTATACATTTGTAACTAAAATAAAATAAATCTATTAAATTACAAAACGGTGATACGAGATCACAATAAAATTACAACCGAATCGATATTCCCATACATTTCGGGAAATACCAATTAAAATCTAAGGCCATACTAAGTAAAATTACATAAATTAAAATTATGACAATCATAAAGAAAATGCAGCATTATAATATGTATGAACATGCTCAATTTTATGCTAAATCGCCTTTAATTAGCCAATATCGTATATTACTCGGGTTTTACGGATTTGCGTGATTTCAACATTTTATAATCACAAAAATGCATAAATTCATATTTATGCATAAGTTAATTACCCTAACCTCTTAGGACTCAAAATATAGTCTTCACTAATTATTTGACCATAATTAACTCATATTTATAAAATTGTTCATTAATGGACTAAAAATTACAAAAATAAGCTATAAACTTCAAATAAATCACAAAATTTCAAATAAATTTGAAATTTGAAATTTAAACTCATGAACATTCTGGAAAAATACCATGACACTCATAATGTTCAAAATCTTAGGTCAAAAATTTCGAAATTTTTCCGGAAAAATAATGTTGCGGTTTATCGGTTTTTAATAAAATAATCATAAAAACATGAGAAAAATTTTATTCATCAACTTTTCAATTTTAGATCTGAAAAAGATAACAAAATGCAACATTAGACGTTTTTCCTTAGTCATAGATTATGTTTTATTAATTTTTCACTAATAATGTCACTATTTATGCTATTTTTCTTCAAAAAATCCATAAATCATGCAAAAAGACTTCACTATAGCCCATTATTTTACACACATCTTGTAAAATTTCATGTGACAATATATTAAATTTCTATGACCAGATTCGAAATTTAACTCATATTAACCTATTTTTCACCTAAAACCGAATTTAATAATGAAAAATCCATTTTTCGAGCATAACAAGTCCAAAAATTATGAAAATTTACAGGTTATCTCAAAATAGTATATGTGACAACATATCCAAAAATCACTAGAAAATTCGAAGTATAGCTAATTTTAGACCGAAAATGACATTTTTACTCATAAAATCATATTTAAATGCCATTATTGTATAATATGAACAATAAAAATCCGTAAATATAACCAAAAAATCCTATAACATTTTAGGACCAGAAATTTTAACATGCATGAATTAATTTCGTGAAATATCATAATAACACAAATTTTACAAGTTTTATATGTTAATCTTTATAACTCGGAAAAACTTATAACCGATTTGCATGCAAACAACCATGGCTCTTGATACCGATTGAAGGAAAAGTAGATCTATATACTTACATATTCATATATGTCTTAATTTAATTTTTCATAAAATTATAGATGGATTTTATACATGCAAACAAATGAGCAAAATAGAGGAGAAATCATGTTCTTACATTGTGATTTCGGTTAATAGGGCACAAGAGAGATCACCTTTCTCTCTTGTTCTTGTGCTATCCTTTAATAGAAGAACTAAGATCCAAGTGTAGGATCTCTCCCTAAGCTTTATACCCAAGGCTTACTCTTAATAAAATTAATATTATAAGAACTAGTACAATATTAATTTTAGTAGAAAAATTACCCAAAATATTATATATAACACTTAATATTTCGGTTTTTGAAGGAGGAAGAATGGGAGCTTTTTATCTCTCTAAAACTCTTATTTTAGATAAGTGGTTGAATGAATAATACACTAACTAATGTGTGTAGTGTATATCAAAAATATAAGGCAAAAACTCTTGCCTTTCTTAGTGGAAAAACCGGGTAGGAGGAGGGATTAAGGGGAGCCAATGCATGCTTGAATTGTTCTTTACAATGAGCATTAGGGTTGCATGGCTAGGAATGTAGGTAATCATTGTGTTTTCCATTAACTTAATCAAACACAATATTATCCTAATCCTCCTCCTTATTTCGGTACAAAGAATAAAATGGAACCCATTTTATTTTTGTCAATTTGTCTTATGTCACATGTCATATGTAACATAAACTTGTTATATATTTTTAACATATTAAAAATCAACGTATTAATAAAAATACGTCATATTCAAAAATCGACTTAGTAATTTCATAATTACTTGTACCAAAATATTTTACCATTTATAAATCACAACAGATTGTGTTTATAATAATTCATTCAATTTCAATTGTTTCTTTAAACAATAATTTCATCCGAGTAATGATACGATTCAATTACTCAGACCGTATGTCATTTAATCGCATTTCAATGTGATACGTAAATTTTACTTCCAAAATCGTCCGTCAATTTTTCAAGTAATTTAACTAACTCGTAACATTATACGATTAATTAAATGATCAATTAAGAGTGTTGCCCTACAGGTATGACCAAGGGGATCAACTGATCACCACCGTCGCACGACAGTAATGTCAAACTCTAGTCAGCCAATCATTACCGATATATGTTGACCAGTTAACAGTAAAAATTACTTCCCAATTGTATTCTTTATAATGAGATTTAAACATGTGATCATCATGATCAACAGTCGTGATCGCATTATTGTCGGAGGACACATATTCCAACAATCAACGCACCCGACTACCCTATTACACGATATGATGCACAAAGAAGTAGAAGTATATGTCGATGACATGATTGTCAAGTTCAAAGATAAGCAAGATCACATCGCCAACCTTTGCAAGTTCTTTCTCAGATTGCGCAAGTACAACATGCGACTTAACCCTCATAAATGTGCATTTGGAGTCACTTCCGGCAAGTTATTGGGGTATGTAGTCAGTCAAAGAGGTATAGAGATTGATCCATCCAAGATGAAGGCTCTAATCGAGATACCAAAGCCAGAGACAGAAAAGGAAGTTCGGTGTTTCCGGGCAAAGTACAATACATCAGTCGTTTTATTTCAAAACTGATCATGATTCGCGAACATATATTCAAGAAGGTCAAGAATACAGACCACACCATGAGGGATGACGATTGTCAAAAGGCATTTGACAGAATCAAATAAATATTGGCTAGACCGCCATTTCTAATGCTGCCATAAAAAGATCAACCCTTAATCACGGCCACAGAGACAGCCATGGGGGCTATGCTCGCACAAGTCGTCGGAAAGGAAGAAAGAGCTATCTACTACCTTAGTAAGAAGTTCTTGGAATATGAGACTAAGTATACACCACTTGAGAAGACATGCCTCGCTCTTGTGTGGGCAACCAAGATGCTACACCATTATATGCTTAGCTATTCCGTCAAGGTGTACTCAAAGATGGATACTGTCAAATATATTTTCGAGAAGTCCATCTTAAATGGACTTCTAGCAAGGTGGAATTTGATGCTCTCAGAGTTCGATCTCAAATACGTACCCTGAAGTTCATCAAAGGACGAGCAGTAGCCGAATTTTTCGCGAATAATCCCATTCATGATGCCCAAGTTATAGATACATGGTCATTTCTAGATGAAGACATTTTGCCCACGGATGCAGAATCATGGGACCTCTACTTCGATGGGCTTCCAATCTCAGAGGATATGGTATAAGAGTATTACTTATTTCCTCTGAAGGCGAGTATACACCAATTTCTGTCAAACTCGACTTCGAGGTGACCAATAATGCAGCAGAATATGAGGCATGCCTCATCGGTCTACAAGCAGCGATCGGTTTAGGCATCAGGAGACTTCGAGTCCACGGTAACTCATCTTTAATCATCAATCAAATCACTGGATCTTGGAAAATCCGAAGTGAAAATCTTGCACCATACCAAGCTAGGATAGATCAATTGGCCCAATTCTTCGACCAACTCATTTACTTACATCTACCTCTAGAAGAAAATCAGTTTGCAGACGCTCTTGCGAAACTTCATCCTTGATCAACATTCCCGACAACATGATAGAAATGTCGTTATGTGTTGAACAACAATCTGAGCCAGCCTATGTACATTTTCTCACTAATGAGAACGAAAATCAAGAGGAGCCGTGGTATCAAGCCATTCTAAACTACAAGCTCAACGACTTATACCCACCCGACATGGATAAGAGGGGACAACGAAGTGATTCTTCTATTAGCATCTCAATATGTCCTAAATCCAGGGGAGTTATACAAGAGAACGCCACAAGGCGTCATTTTGCTTTGCCCTGATCATTAAAAGCAAAGAAAGTTATAGAAGAAGTCCATGATGGAGAATATGGTCCTCATATGAGTAGACCAATGAAGGCAAAGAAAATCATGCGTCTAGGATACTATTGGACAACGATGGAGACAGATTGCATCAAATACGTAAGGCATTGCCATAATTGCCAGATCTTCGGGAACGTACGGCATGTCCCACCATCTCTACTATATATAATGACATCTCCTTGGCCATTTTCCACATGGGAAATTGACATCATCGGGAAGATCACTCCAGTCGGGACGGGTCGTCATTGTTTCAGTTTGGTAGACATCGACTACTTCACAAAATGGGTCGAAGCAGCTTCATATACTACTCTGACATCCAAGCATGTGGCTAAGTTCATAAAAACCAATATCGTCTGTGGATATGGGTGTCCACATGAGATAATCAGTGACAAGCGATCCCATTTTCAAGCCGAAACCGAACAATTGTTGTCCAAATAAAAAATCAAGCATCATCATTCCTCGCCCTACCGACCTCAGACTAACGGTGCAATAGAGGCAGCAACCAAAAATATCGTCATGATCCTCAAGAAAATGATCGATAATTATCGAGATTGGCCTGGCAAGATACCCTTCGCATTATGGGGATATCGAACCTCAGTCAGGACGCCCACTAGGGCCACTCCTTTCTATCTAACTTATGGCATGGAAGCTATACATCCAGTAGAGCTAGGGATCCCATCTCTACATATTCTACTTGAAATCCAAATCCCGGAAGCAGAATGGAATAGAGAAAGATATAAAGAACTCATCCGCTTTGACGAACGGAGACTGCGTGCCCTGCATAATGTTCAAGCATATCAAGCACGAATTCGAAGAGCTTTCAACAAGAAAGTTAAACCTCGGAACATCAAAGAGGGAGATCTATTACTTAAGTCCGTTCGAGATCTTCTACCAGTCGACCTAAGGGGAAAATTCGAACCTAATTAGGCTGGTCCTTATTTAGTCAAATCCATACACTTAGGGGGTGCGGTTAGAATTACAGATTTAGACGAAAACGAGTTTTCAAACCCGACAAATCTAGACCAACCCAAGCGGTATTACTCTTAGAATAGAACTAAAAATGCGCCACGTAGGACCTACGTGCCGCTCTTGCGACACCAAATACACGGCACTGGCCAAACCTCGAGATTCATGCCACCTCGCTCTTACGTTTTGGCATTTTTATTTATCCTCAATATCATCAACATAACTTAATTACATTCCTAAGAGTAAGTAAAGAACCATGCTTATTCCCTATGTTCATTACAAGCTTTTGGTTCGAACATTTATTCTTTTACATTTTCTATTTTTCGAACTACGTTCCAGGTTTGATTTCGTTTTCAATGAATATGTAGGCAATCCTTCACAGGACACAACCCAATCAATTTCTAATCAAAATATAAATAGAAGTACATTTGCTTTGGCACTTGGAATTCGAAAGAATAAATAAAAGGAGCTGATTTTTAAGTTCTTAACTGAAGACAATCGGTTTATTCATCTATTTAGTAATACGCCAAATAATATAAATGCTGAAATAAAATGCTAGGCTAGGATTCTAAAAATCCCGCCATTTATTACAAACAATAGTTAATAATAATAAATGATATAAAGACTTGGGCTATTTCTATTTTTCCGTCTTCCCTTTGCCTTTGTCATTTTTGTCATACTTCTTGTCTCGACCTCGCGGGGAACGCTCTTGCGTTATCTACGATCTAATCACCAGTGGTCTTTCTCGAGGCCTAGTCTTTCCGTTTCTATCTACAATCATATTTTCAATAAGAGCATTCTTTGGTTTCTTCTTTGGGTGGACAACTCGAAATCCAACTTCTTCTTCTTCTTTGGTCAAGTACTTATGGTTCTCTTTCGCCACTTCGCGGATCTTGTAGTTAATTGGCTCATATTTTCTCAACTTCTCGCGCTCTTCCAAGGTGCTGGCCTTGACCCTTTGAAAATAAGAGTCTGACACCCACAACGAACCAACCGAGACAGGCATAAACCACATGTTCCTTTGAGTCCAGCACAAAGCCCACTCATGGCAAGTCTCAGGCATATGCGCGAAAGCCACCTGTGGAAAAGTGTCAAGCTTCGGGATTTTCTGCCTCATGCCAACTTGCCTCATTAGCCTCTCAGGGAAAATATGGACCATGAACTCCAAGCTTGGGATACGAATGGATTGAGTAGGATCCATATACGCCTGTCAACGCCCTGAGATGCCACCAAGGGACAACCCATCTAATCAACGGACCTCCTTCATTCTTTTGTTTGTTCTCCCAGTAGTTGCAAACCCGAGTGAAATCAACCATATACAACCTCGTCCTCACCAGGATCGATTGTGATCGATATCCAGGCACGCCAACTGGGGGCTCGATCAATCTCAGCCTTTCCATCAACCAAATCTGCAAACGGGGACAAGAATCAATGTTCGCGCCTAAAAAAAACACACACACACACATACATATACAAACAAACAAACAAAAAAAACGAACGAAAAAGGAACTAGACGGGAGCATTTTACCTGTAAAATGATAGGATTTCCAAGATACAGGAGCTCACAATTAGCCTTCCGATTATCCAACCTTAAGATAGTCTCTTCTAATACCGGGAAAGTTAGGCTCTTGCGCAGTTCCTTTTGCTCGATAATATCCAGAAACCGCGGGTCACCTCTCATTTTCGCGTCAACATGGCCCTTTAAGACAAAACAATGAAGAAGGCTGATAAGGTTAATTTTAGTCATTGGCCTATCAAAATAAATCCTAAATTACTACTAACTTGTAGCTGGTGTCAAGAAAGGGTCGAATCCATAGGGAGGCGAGTTTAAATGTTCTAGTTTTTTATACTTAAGTTTGTCTTAAAGTAACCAATTTTCCTGGGGGTTTGTTGGTTTGTTTTCTAACAAGTAATTGCAAGTGAAATAAAGATGATAAACAATAATATTAAGAAGTCTAGGGTGCCGGTTCACTAGGTCAATTATACGGGGTGTATCTTAGTCGATTGTTAGGTCAATCAAACTATCTAAGGTCACAAGATTAATTAATTCTATTATGCCTCTTAGATTAAGTTTAACATGCAATCGCTATAATTAAACACAATCTATCTGATTATCACAGCCTATATTAATCCTAACCCAGTCGGTGAAAGTATTAATTCGCTACACTAATTATAGATTCAGGCCTTAAATCAAATAACTAGAATAAGAACAATAATCAAACGATAGTTTAAACGATATTAGTAACAATCAATTAATAACCCCCTTCTAATCAACCTAGATCCCATTTACCATAGATGAAAGGTTTAGCTACTCATATTAAATAGATTAACAACAATAAAGATTGATGAAAGCATAATTAAAGATATAAAACAAGAACAAAGGAATAAAAGCATAAACTTGATTAATAATTAATGAAGAACGATTAATGTACCTTAACAATTAATGAGGAAAGATTGTAGATCTCTAAGTATGCTAGCCATCTAAACTAAGAGTATTTTCGAGTTCAAAATACAATAAAAGCGTAAATAAACATAGGGTACGAATTGGGTATTTATAGCAAAACACAACCGACTTAAAGAAATTGTGGAAAATCCTGATAATATAGTGTACTCGAACGAGCCTGGCTGTACTCGATCGAGTACATAGCCAGTTGATTGAGCCTGAGTGGGATTGATCGAAGATCCACTCTGTTTCAGCTCTTTTCTTCGTGTTGTCTTCTTTATTTCTCTTCCTTTATTCTTCTAGATTCCCGGGCCATGCTTCGTTTATTCCTTCATGCCCACTCCACGATTGCCATTTCATTCCTTTGCTCCTCAAATACATCATTCCTGCATTAAACATCAAATAGCAGAAGTAACAACATTCTAGCATAAAAAGCATGTAATTAATATAAATTAGCACGAAAACCGTATCAAAAGTAATTAAGGAGAAGCATAAATATGCATATAATTATGACTCATCAAACTCCCCCAAACCATTTCTTCGCTTGTCCTAAGCAAAGCATCACACAATACAAAGGCAATCATACAAATGGCGAATAAACAACTTAGAGCTAATATTAATGCACATACAAATCCCAAGCTATCCATATCTGTAAAAAAGCAATGACCAAAGTGTACCAATAAAACAAATTCAAAGGCTCGGGTAATATAAAACGTAGCTAAAGTCTCATGTCACCATACTATAGACAAATGCCAAATACTTTTCGATCTTGCAAGACAAATTAGTCGAATTCTCGCGGATTCACTCATGCACTCATAAGTATGGGTGACTTATATGTGAAGATAGAAAGAAGTAGAAGCACTCACTCAACTTATGGAACATGCATGCAATCTAATATGATAGAGATTTTTCCAACTAATATGCATTCACAATGTAGACAAAAGTACATGTATCAAGGACAATAAGGATGGTAATGTTGGAATATGTGTCCTCCGACAATAATGCGATCACAATTGTCGATCATAATGATCACATGTCTAAATCTCATTTTAAGAATACATGTGGGATGTAATATTTTACAGTCAGCTGGTCCACACATATCGGTAATGATTGGCTGACTAGAGTTTGACATTACTGTCGTGCGACGATGGTGATCAGTTGATCCCCTTAGGTCATACCTATAGGGAAATACTCTTAATTGATTATTTAATTAATCGTATGCCGATACGAGTTAATTAAATTGCTTAAAAATTGACGGATGATTTCTCCTCCTCTTGGACCGAAATATTTCAAGAGTACAAATAAATATTTTGTGTCAAATTTTAAGTAAGACTAATCCTAATACTAGATCATATTATTTTAGTCTTTAAGAAGTATTCCTTGGGTATTCACTTTTGGGAGAGATTCTATACTTGAATCTTTGTTCATCCATTATTTGGAATGCTCAAGAACTAACAAGAAGGAGATCTTGTTGGTGCCCTTTTAATCCGAAAATTATATGGTGAGAAAACGATTTCTTCTCTATATTTACTTATGTTTGCATGCATAAGATTTGTATTTAATTTTATGACTAAATTAAATGTAACATATATGAATATGTAAAGTAATGAGATATAGATTTCTAACAAGCGGTATCAAGAGCCTTAGGTTGTTTGCATGCAAATCGGTTATAGTTTTTCCGAGTTATACGATTAACATATAAAACTTATAAATTTGTATTTATTATGATATATCACGAAATCAATTTTGCATGTTAAAGTTTCTGATCCTAAAATGTATTTAGGATATTTTGGTAAATTTATGGATTTTTATTGTTCATTTCATTTAATAATGGCATTAAAATGTGATTTTATGATAAAAATGTCATTTTCGGACTTAAATTAGCTAAACTTCGAATTTTTCAGTGGTTTTTGGATATGTTTTCACATATATTATTTTTGGATGACCTGTAAATTTTCATAATTTTTGGAGTTATTATGCTCGAAATATGGATTTTTCATGATAAAAATCGAATTTAAATGAAAAATGGGTTAATATGAGATAAATTTCGAATTTGGTCATAGAAATTTAGTATGTTGTCACATGCAATTTTACACGATGTGTGTAAAATAATAGGCTATAATGAAGTCTTTATGCATGATTTATGATTATTTGATGAAAAATAGCATAAATAGTGACTTTAATTAGTGAATAATTGCTAAAACATACTTCATGACTAAGTAAAAACGTCACATGTTGCATTTTATTACCTATTTCAGATCTAAAAATTGAAAAATTGATAAATAAAATTTTTCTCATATTTTTATGATAATATTTGATAAATCCGATAAACCGCAACATTGTTTTTCCCGATAAATTTCGAAATTTTTAACCTAAGTTTTTGAACATTATGAGTGTCATGGTATTTTTCCATAATGTTTATGAGTTTAAATTTCAAATTTCAAATTTATTTGAAATTTTTGTGATTTATTTGAAGTTATAGCATTTTATTGTTATTTTGAGTCCATTAATGAACAATTTTAAGAAATAAAAGTTAATTATTGTCAATATGTTAGTGGAGACTAATTTTGAGTCCTAAGCTGGTTAGGGTAATTAACTTATGCATAAATATGATTTTATGTAATTTATTGTGATTTTAAAAGGTTAAATCACGCAAATCCATAAAAACCGATTAATATACGATATTGGCTCCTTAAAGGCGATTTAGCATAAAATTGGGCATGTTCATACATATTATAATGCTGCATTTTATTTATGATTGTCATAATTTTATTTTATGTAATTTTTGAATTATGTAATTTTACTTAGTATGGCCTTAGTTTTTAATTGGTATTACCCGAAATGTATGGGAATATCGATTCGGTTGTAATTTATTGTGATCTCGTATCACCGTTTTGTAATTTAATAGATTTATTTTTATTTTAATTACAAATGTATAATAGGAAATTATGTAATTTACTTATTTCGGAGTTCCTTGAAGACGGTGTCACTAGAGGAAGACGATACATAAAGACGGTGTTACCTCGAGATGCGTGCCAAAACCGAAGTTCAAGGGACCAATGGAGTTGGTTTCCAAATATGTAATAGTTAATTAGATTTTCTATTTTAGGAAGGCCATACTAGGATTTAATTTATGCTTTGCATTTTATTTATATGTTGCATGCATCGCTAAATCGCCACAACTAAAACATGCATCATCTTTTAATCGAGTTTATCGACCGTGTCAATTATAATTATCGTAGTTCACCGCTTTAGTTCACTTAAAACGTGATAGATAATAAATTGACATGACCTCTCGCTAAAATAAACAATTGAGACTTAGCCTTACCAAATAGTAGAAACCATGAAAACCTATTTCGTGACAGAGTGCACTCGGCCACACCGGGGTACAAACCTTGTTACGTAGGGGAAGTGGGTGATAAATGTCTATCCACCGAATTCATGTTGATGAGGGTTTCATCGGCTACACCGTGACCAAGTTAATGTGGGTTTGGATCATGGACACATTTATTCGAAATTTGGATTGAGCTCAACAAAAGTATTGATAAGGGATTTATCGGCCACACCGTGCCCTTGGCGGATGTGTTTTTAGCTAAAGATAAATGTTAATGTAATTTTATCGACCAAGAGTTCTAAAAGTAGAATCGATTAAAGAGTTAATCCACCGAGTTATATTGATAAGGGATTCATCGGCCACACCGTGCCCAAGTTAATATGAATTTGGATCTTGGAATCATTTATCATAGTTGGGTAGAGGTCACTATGTAAATGCTATACTTGCTTACAAGTATTATTATAACGATGAATGTGTTGTTTTCATTATTCCGTTATCATATTGTTCTATTTCTTTACCTCAAATTATACGATATCATTTCGATTTTTAGTCCAAATCTCCTTTAAAACATCGTAACTAAAAGACAAAATATGAATTTTCTTCTAAAACCTCGAATCATCCATTGTAAGGATCTCTTGTGAAGAGTATAGATGGAAGTTATTTGTGATCAAAAGGGTTTTTGATTCTTGACTAACATATCTACTTACAATTGTTTCTCATTAAGTTAAGTACTTTGAAACGTTAAATCATTTTGGTAACTAGATTTGTTGGAAATCAAAATTGACCAAAATACCGCAACCACTTCAATGAAAGTTTTAAGACTAAACGATTGAATTGAAGAGTAGTCTTCATAAGATTCAACTTTGCTTCTCTAAGTAAAGATTCTTTGAAATGAGTGGAAGCATTCTCTTAAACCGTTAAGAAAAGGACGAGGTTAAAGAAGTAAAGATTATAATAGAATTGATACAAGGTAATGTTAAAAGTAACGTTATTGAGAATAACAATACTAAACCTATCAATCCCGACCGATAAAGTTTCCATTGTCTTAATTGTTGGACGCTACAAAGGAAACTACCCCAAATTATTGAAGAATCAACAAGTTAGTTGTGGGACATCTAATGGGACCTTCTTCTTTAAATGTTTATTTGATTGACATAAATTTTGCTAGTAGTACTTCGTCAATATTAGAAACCGGTGGTGGTTTTCATCATTGTACTTGATACATAGGATGATTAGAATATGACGACTAGCATCAAATAATATCGAGAGATAGAGTCATTGTGTAATCAATCTAGTTTTGGGTTTATAGTTGTACTTAATTATGACTATTAAGTACATAAACTCTAAATAAGAATATATATACTTGTTAAGATACAAAAGAGGTTTCACTTTTGGGACCACTATACACCATGATTTGATGTATGGCTAGCCCATTATCAAGGTGATTATATTCTAAACCAAACTAGAATGATATATCATGTAGATGATGTAAGATTTAAACTGGTAACCCAAGGTTAAACCTTAAATTTTGGAATGATGAACGCAAAGAGTTATCGAGTACTCTTGAAACCATTAGATTGTTAATGGTATATGCGTATCTTGTATTCAAGGCAAGATGTCTCGTGCCTTTTGGTTGAAAAAGAGATCGAGGTTGTAAATCATTGATCCAAAATAGGTTGATCATTTTCTTTTACCAACGATTTAAGTTGACGCTAATGTGTTCACTTAATAAGGTAAATAGAGAAATCTTTGAAGAAATTCAAAGAGTTCATGGAATCACGATTTAGTCGTGATGGGATTATCAAAGTAAAGACTTTGATATAAGCCAAATGAAATGTGATATAGTATCACAAGTTAATCTCTCTTAATACGAATTATGGGATAATGTGTGGTTGAATAAAGAAATCAAACGCTATTCGATATGGTTTGGACTTCAATCAAGTTACTTTGAGTTACTTGATCCTCTTGGGGATTTTATCATTTTGTCTAAATTATTTTTCCACTAAATCTAAAACGAGTCATATGAGATTTGAAATGGTAGGGTACCATGTTTGTAAGTTTTCAAAAGAAACAAATGCTCATTTTTCCTTATTATAATCACGAGTACAACGGGTTTGTGGCTCGTGAAGCTGTCTTTCTAAAATACAAGTTTATTTCTAGAAGACAGAGTGGGAGAAATTATTCAAGAGCCACAAAGAATGCTATGTCGCAAGAAACTGGTCTTTCTTGGCTACATAAGATGTTTTGTGTAAAACGTTGTTTCTTCAAAACCTAGGAGGTTAAAGTCATCACTTGTTGAAAATGATGAATTAGTGTTACTTTTAGAAAGTAAATAGCTTGTAACTTACAAAGAAATCGTTTGATTCAAGTTGATTACTTCTAGAAAGTAATGAACATATGACTTACATGAGAGTGTTTAAGTCACAACTCAATACAAGGCTTAGAGCCATGAAAATCCGAAATAAATTCCAAGTGAATTGTTAGATATCAAAGCTTAATTGGTAGCAAAGGGTTTTGCACTAGTTGAAATGCTTAAGTCTATTTGGATCTTCTTAGGGATTGTGTTTCATTATGAGATATATAGCGAGTGAATCTAAAACCCACTTCTTCAATTAGAAGGGATGTATTCAATACATGTCTTGAGTTTTGTAGATTCTTGCAATCCTAAGATAATGTGAAACTTAAGAGAGGGTCTTAAGTAGGACATAAATGAGTTGGAATCAACATTTTGATCATGTGATAAAACTTTACTCAATAGGTTGAGAAGTGGTGTTTATACATGAAGTTTAGTGGGAGTTACGGAAATTTTAATTAAGTCTTATATGTGGATGACATATTGATCATTGAGAATGATTTAAGACTTTTGGAGTAATTTAATACATCTTTAATATCCAGATTTATGAAGATAAATCCACATGATATTAGCGTCAAATAAGAAGTCCTATGTTGATAAGATTCATGACTAGTTCAATCAAGTTGAACACATTTGATTGATTCCGTTTGCTTCCGCTGCCGGATCAATTAAATGAGAGATGATGTATAACACTTCATATACTTTGAGTATGATGAATTTTTTCAAATCGAATTTAAGTAATAGTTACCAGGTAAGCCATGAAGATTACCCTTAAGTGCTTGCAGAAGCATTAAGGATGTAGTGCAAAGTGTTTTTGATTCAATTTTGTGTTAGGGTTTTACACAAGTGACAATTGATAATTAAGATTGCGCATGGTTTCCAACAAAACCATAATCAAAACACATTAGGATGCTTAAGATACCATTGTGGCTATGTTATTTAAGAAATAGAGTTTTTAGAATCGTTCTAGGCAATAAAGAACAATGAGAAATATTTACAACGGAAATTGAGTATGTGGGAAATAATCTGTATACTTCCCCTTAATTTAGAAGGATTATAACGATTTAATAAAGATGATCTAAGGTCATAAAATAAAATACATAAACATAAGTAAAAAGATTTAGAATTACCCTCCGGTCCTAGCAAATATGGCCTAAGAACAATACCAAAGTAGGTATTCGCCTATTGGTTGCACCCAAGACGATCTGAGATATGCCCTTTGATTATGCTAAAAATCAATCTAAAATTTTCTGTAAAATTTAATTGTCTTTTGTGTTCTTGTGATAAGAAAGAGAGGCTAGGTCAGAAAAAGCATTAGGGTAGAAATAATTCTCTACCTTTCTTTTATACAGACCGAAACTTGAAGTCAATTAGGAAAAGAAAACCTTTCCCTAAGAAAACCTTTCCCTAATTTCGGCCAAGTGAACCGAAATAAGGAATAAAATTTCCTTATTTTTGGTCTTTCCAAAAATATATAAAGTGTGTTAAATTGTCATCTAGTGAGGATCGAACCCATGACCTCTTGGCTTGTGTACCCTCACTATTACCACTATGACACATTCAACTTGTTGATATTAAATACAACTGATTATATTTAATTACGAATTAACAGATTAATTCGTCCAAACTAACCTTATATATATTTAATTAAATATAACTTATTATATTTATTTTACGAATTGACAGTTAATTCGTCTCAACTTAATATTATTTAATTTTCATTAAATAATTATCTCATCAACACATTGACTAACTTTTTAGTCATTTTGGGCATCAATGTAATTATATTTCTATAACCACATTTCTCAAATACGTCCTATAGGTGTGACCTTTAGGGACCAGTTGATCACCGCAATCTGTATGATAATAACGTCAAACTTTCTAGCAAGCCAACCGTTATTAGGTTAACGTTAATCAACTGATTAAATATACGAAGTATACCCTTGTGAACCTGTAAGAGATTTACAAATGTTATCACACTAATTTGTGGAGGACACCAGCTCCAACAAACTCCCACTTGTCCTCACAAGTGTATGTGTGATAACCGATTCTCATATCCTATAAAATTTCTCCCACTCAATGTAAAACAATTTGCAAATCCGAATTCACAAAGGTCGTATTTTACAAGCGATCAGTATCAAGAGTGGTTTTCCCGACTAAAGAGTAACTTAACTGATAAACGAATTAACATTTGAGCATGGCCATGCATTTCAGTTACAACTCCTCGAGTGGCCCTGAGAAATAACTATACCTGATAAGGGTTGGATATTTTCCTCAACTCGAATCCTGCAGATGTAAGCGCAGTATGAAATGACCCGGAAAAAATCTACTTAGCCCCAGTTACGGTAGACCGTGAGAAAGAAACCAAAGTAACCCAAAAACTGCCTTAATCTCAAGAGACAGTTGATAGTCAAAAGAATCAACTCTAGGAACACAATGGATGTCCTATCCACGACCTGGCACCGAATGTTATTAAACATTTAGGACTCCATCACGTTGTCACAAAAAGTTGTCCTACAAGGTATCGTCATAATCTCGTATCTGTGATCGATCAGTCAATCGTTTGACTTATGGCTCGTTGAACCTACCCTCAATCGACTGCACAATATAATAGCCGGAGTTATCAGCTCACTTTGGCGATTACGGACCAAAACAAATATAATGTAATTCAGTTCACTTTGTGGCGTTCAATGTTGTCAGTACAATCCACATGAAAAACAAAATATTATATATATAAAACGATGAAGTTATAAATAATATATGGAAAAAGATAATGTATCAAATCCATAATCAAGTACTACAACTCTGGAACATGTTTAATTCCCATGGAATTAACATGCCCTACATGCTTATCATAATTCAACGGTTTGGTGAGAGGATCCGCGATGTTATCATCCGTCGCAATCTTGTCAATCACTATCTCTTCTTGCTTCACGTAATCACGGATCAGGTGAGCCTTCCGAAGTACATGTCTAGATTTGTTGCTAGACTTTGGCTCCTTAGCCTGGAAGATGGCACCTCTATTGTCACAATAGATGGTGATCGGGTCATTCGAACTAGGAACTACCGAAAGCCCTTGTAAGAATTGACGCATCCATATTGCTTCCTTTGCTGCCTCCGAAGCGGCATAGTACTCGGATTCAGTAGTAGAATCTGCTACAACACTCTGTTTGGAACTCTTCCAGCTGACCGCAGCACCATTAAGAGTGAAGACGAACCCGGACTGAGATTTTGAATCATCTCGATCCGTTTGGAAGCTAGCATCTGCAGAATAGGGTTGCGCAAGATAGCTTAGTATCGCCTCCATAAGTCAATACCCAATACTTAGTCCTCCGTAGGTACTTGAGGATATTTTTTACTGCTATCCAGTGTGTTTCACCTGGAGTCTTTTGGTACCGACTCGTCATACTCAATGCATATGCCACGTCTAGACGTGTGCATATCATGGCATACATGATCGATCCTATTGCAGAAGCATAAGGAACACGACTCATGCACTCAATACCTTCAGGCGTCGTGGGTGACTGAGACTTGCTCAACTGCATCCCAGTCGTCATAGGAAGGTTGCCCTTCTTGGAGTTGGTCATGCTGAACCTCTCAAGAACCTTATCTAGATAAAACTCTTGACTAAGAGATAACGTCCGTCGTGATCTTTCTCGGTAGATACGGATTCCCAAAATGCGCTGTGCCTCACCCAGATCTTTCATCTGGAAATGGTTCTTCAACCATTCTTTAACCGAAGATAGGAGAGGAATGTCATTCCCAATCAAGAGTATGTCATCGACATACAATATCAAGAATACAATCTTGCTCCCACTCGACTTGATATATAAGCATGGTTCCTCGACCGATCGAGTGAAGCCATACTCTTTTATCACTTGGTCGAAACGATGATTCCAACTCCGAGAAGCTTGCTTAAGTCCATAAATGAAACGCTTAAGCTTGCATACTTTCTTAGGATGTTTAGGATCTATGAAACCTTCGGGTTGCACCATGTACTACTCTTCCTCCAAATAACCGTTTAAGAAGGCGGTTTTTACATCCATTTGCCAAATCTCATAATCATGAAATGCGGCAATCGCTAAGATTATCCGAATGGAACGTAGCATGACTACAGGTGCAAAAATCTCATCATAATGCAATCCTTGCACTTGAGTGAAACCTTTTGCCACAAGTCATGCCTTATAGATATCTCGGTTTGCGCGTCTACGTAACGCTTTATTTTGTAAAGCCATTTGCCTTTGTAGAGGTTTTACCTTATTAGGTAAATCAACTAGATCCCATACGTTATTCTCATACATGGAGTCCATCTCGGATTGCATGGCTTCGAGCCATAGCTTTGAGTCGGAACAGGCCATAGCACCTTTATAGGTCGCGGGTTCATTACTTTCTAGAAGTAAAACATCATTCTCCTCGACCATACCAATGTATCTGTCCGGAGGATGAGAGTCTCTACCCGACCTCCTAGGTTCCTCAGGAATATTAACCGTATCATCAGTTGGAGGTACAGCTTCCTCCATCTGTTCCTCGGTTGTTGGTTCTAGAATCTCCGACAGCTCGAATGTTCTATTACTCGACTTGTTCTCGAGAAATTCTTTCTCTAAGAACGTCGCACTAGCTGCAACAAAAACTCGATGTTCGGTTGGCGAATAGAAGTAATGACCAAATGTTCCTTTTGGATAACCTATAAAGTATGTCTTGACCGATCGAGGGCCGAGCTTATCCTCGTGTCTCCACTTGACATAAGCCTCGCAGCCCCAAACCCGAATAAAGGACAAGTTAGGTACCGTTCCCTTCCACATTTCATATGGAGTCTTGTCGACAGCTTTAGACGGACTTCGGTTAAGTATAAGAGCGGCTGACAAGAGAGCATAACCCCATTATGATTCAGGCACTACTGTGTGACTCATCATGGATCGAACCATATCAAGTACTCCCTCCGATCCAGACAAATGGTAACATAGGGAAAAAGTGGTTATTTAAGAAAAGGTGGAAAAGTGAGGGGTAAAGTAGGAAAGTTTGATTGGGGCCACATGAGTTTAAGTGGATTAAATAAGTAGTTGGTGAGTGGGTGAGTGGATCATAAAGTTGTAAATAGGTAGTGGATGTAAGGGTAATTTAGTCCTTTTTCATGCCAAATATGGTATGTTACCATTGGTGTGGTTCATCCATTTTAGGTAAGTGTTACCATCTGTCTGGATCGGAGGGAGTAAGGTTCTATTTCTCCGTTCGGATACATCATTTAATTGAGGTGTTCCAGGTGGAGTTAACTGTAGAGCGATTACACAGTTTTTCAGGTGTTGATCAAACTCATTTGAAAGATATTCGCCACCCCGATCTGAACGGAGTGCTTTAATCTTTCTACCCAGTTGGTTTTGTACCCTATTCTGGTATTCCTTGAATTTCTCAAAGGACTCACTTTTATGCTTCATTAAGTAGACATATCCGTATCTACTCAAATCGTCCGTGAAAGTGATAAAATATCTATAGCCATCTCTAGTGGTAATTGACATAGGTCCACATACGTCCGTATGTATGAGTCCTAATAGGTCATTAGCGCGCATTCCAACACCTTTGAAGGAAATTCGAGTCATCTTGCCAATGAGACATGATTCACACGTGCCATATGCAGAAAATCCGAATGAGGGAATAGTCCCATTATCGACGAGTTTCTTTACGCGTTTCTCATTTATGTGTCCCATTCGACAATGCCATAGATAGGTTTGATCTTTGTTACAAACCTTTAATTTCTTATTATTCATGTGTAATACTTCCGTGGTTTGATCTAAGATATAAATTCCATTCATGGAAACTGCTTTGCCATAAATCATTTCATTAAAAGAGAAAATACAACTATTATCCTTTATTGAAAATATAAAACCGTCTTTAGCAAGTACGGAAACAGAAATAATGTTCTTAGATAAACTGGGTACATAGTAACAGTTATTTAAAGATAACTCAAAACCACTAGGGAGTTGGATTACATATGTTCCCTTCGAGGCGAGCCTACTCGTGCTCCATTCCCGACTCGCAGGTCCACATCACCTTTTTCGAGAGGTATGATGTTCTTTAGGCCCTGCAAATGATTACACAGATGAGAACCACAACCAGTATCTAGTACCCAAGTTCTGAAACTTGCATGGTTAATCTCAATCATATGAATATAAGATGACATACCAACAGGAACGACGCGGCCTGCCTTGATGTCCTCACGGTAGACGGGACAGTTCCTCCTCCAATGTCTAGTCTTGTGACAATGGTGGCACTCTATATCACCGCCCTTGCTCTTTGTCTTGCCCCTGTGAGCCACTAGTCTCACCAGGCGCACTCTTACCGTTTCCTGGCTTCTTAAACTTTGGCTTACCTACAGCTAGGTCGTCATGAGCCTTGCCTTTACCTTTACTCTTGTTGTGAATCGTGAGAACATCCTGCTTCATGCTCCCACTAAATTTCATATCCTTCTCGGTCTGTACGAGAAGGGAGTGTAGCTCATGAGGACTCTTTTTCAAGTCATTCATGTAGTAGTTTGCCCTGAAAAGGGCAAAACCATCGTGAAGAGAATGAAGCATTCGGTCAATGACAATGCTCTCACTGATTCTACAATTCAGTGTCTCCAATTTCTCGACATTCTCAATCATGTGAAGAATGTGTGGGCTAACCGGTTGGCCCTTCTGGAGTTTCGCATCAAAGAAGCGACAGGTATGCTCATATGTAACGATTCTCGGTGCCTTTGAGAACTCGTTAGTGAGCGTGGTGAAAATCTTGTTTGCACCTTGGGCAATGAAGCGTCTCTGCAAATTGGTTTCCATTGCAAAGATGAGTACGTTCTTTATCGCACCCACTTCCATAACGAAGTCACTATAAGCGAATGACTCGTCGGCTCCTGCATTTGGGCCTCGGTTGACCGGTATTGGCTCAGTTAAATACCTGAGCTTACCGTCAGCAGTGGCAGCATTCCGTAGTGCCGCCTCCCAGTCCGCAATATTGGACCCATCATTCTTCAGTCGAGTGGACTGATTCATTTGGTCCATGAACATTTTTAGCCAGGACGAACGATCTAGTGTGGCACTAGGCATTGGGATTGCGTTATTTCCAGCCATTTGTTGTAACAGTATTATGATAATAAGCGTGTTCTACACTGCGAAAGAAGAATAAAATAATAAGCATGCATCGTTTTATTTTAAGTCTAATGAACTAATGTCATAACGCGAAGACTCAAAAACTTTTATAGCCAGGACGAACGATCTAGTGTGGCACTAGGCATTGGGATTGCGTTATTTCCAGCCATTTGTTGTAACAGTATTATTGATAATAAGCGTGTTCTACACTGCGAAAGAAGAATAAAATAATAAGCATGCATCGTTTTATTTTAAATCTAATGAACTAATGTCATAACGCGAAGACTCAAAAACATTTATACAATTGACCTCCCTCAAGAATTATATAA
Organism: Silene latifolia; assembly: GCF_048544455.1. Lineage (NCBI taxonomy): Eukaryota > Viridiplantae > Streptophyta > Magnoliopsida > Caryophyllales > Caryophyllaceae > Silene > Silene latifolia. The sequence goes on from NC_133536.1 coordinate 59,475,188, forward strand.
ATGACCCCAAGACTCAATTCTCTGTAAATTGATAAGCTAACCTGTTAGCTAATTCTACCGTTAGAATTCTTGGTCGATAAATTTCTGTAAATACTATCTTTAGTCCATCATAATCACGAGAAACTCTTCGGACTACAATGTTGAGGTAAACTAAGTCAACACAACTACTTACCCAACGTCGAAGGGGTCATATTAGGCCTACCGACGAAGAAGGGATTCATAGATGTTTGCCCTTATAAAGACTAATCTCAATTTCCGTTTTAGAGGAAGATCCCATCACCTTTATTTAAATTCATTTTAAGTGAACTATAATCTAGCATGCGAGAATGATTAAAATAAGGTGATGGCTTAAAGACTGTGACATCTGCATGTCCATGAAAACTAACATACAACCTATATGAGTCAATTTTCATGCATTTTAGTAGTAGGTGGTTTGGTTTTAGGCGGAATATGATGCAATTACTAGCATGTGAATGAAAAGCAATAAAATGAAAAACGTAAAAAAAAAAAAAAGAAAAGGCCTAGTGTGGCCTATCCTATCAAAATGAACAATAAATACAAGTTTGGAATCCATCCTTGGACCCGAGAAGCTTGTCTTGATGTTCCATCTTGATCCATGTAGCGGGAGTGAGCTTGAATCTTCATCTTTTTAGTCTTCTTTGAAATTACAATAAATAAAATTACATAATTGACCTATTAATTACATTCTAATTTCAAAACCCAAAACTAAAATAAAGGAGATTCGAGATCTCATAATTACATAAAAATTATGTTTCCTTCATTACGAAAACATAATTGACTAAGGCCACACTAAGTAATACAAATTACAACCGATTGCAAAATTAAATACGTAAATAAAAATCATTCATTCGATTCATTCAACATAATTAAAAGCATCAACTAAAATAAATTAAACATACATAATACAACAAATTAATTATGTTGATTAATTTATCCAAACCACCTATTTAAATTAAATTAAGTGACAATTCCGCAATTTAATCACATTAATTCATACATAATCCATATTAAACTTGTAATATGAATTCTATCCGTCAAAATTTTAAACTGCTTTAAAATAACTCGGTATCAATAAATTGTGAACCGATTCACAATAACTAATTGGCCAAAATAAAAATAAAAAAACAAAATCCAATTTTTTTTTTTTTAAATTGGTCACGGCAAAAAACATAATTTTTTTTTTTTTTATGTTTCAGCTGCACGACTGAATATTTTAAAAAAAAAAAAAACTTTTTCTATTTTAATTTGGTAAATAGGAAAAACAAAGAAAACTTTCCATAATTTTTTTTTCTTTTCTATTTCGGTAAAAAGGCAAATAAAAATTTCCTATTTTTTTTTTCTCTCTCGGTTTACCAAAAAAACAAAACAAATTTTTTTTTTTATACGGTAAACCCTAAAACAAACGCCCTTCCCCCTTCTTTTTTCTCTTTTGCGGCACTTATGCCCTAATTCAAAGATATGATGAAAAAGTTTAAGTTGCTATTAGGACATGATTTAGAAAATACATTAACAAACATGATTAATCGTATATGCTAAAACTATATAGCAAAAACGAATTCTTATATCAATGACATGATGATACTATATGTAATTTAACTTAATCTGCATTAAATCAAAATCTACCAAATTCTTCATATGATAATTTTAACCGATTAAAACAATGATATGATCTATAGAAATTGGTTATATATCATCAAACAAAAGGAAAAACGGAAAAAGGAGAAAGAAAAAAACAGGCCGAAAAAAAAAACGAAACCCTAATTTTTTTCGAAGATCAGGTTATTGTTTACATACAATTTTTATGAAAATCATCAAGATTAAAATCGTAGCCTAGTGCTCTGATACCACTTGTGGGAAATAATCTGTATACTTTCCCTTAATTTAGAAGGATTATAACGATTTAATAAAGATGATCTAAGGTCATAAAATAAAATACATAAACATAAGTAAAAAGATTTAGAATTAACCTCCGGTCCTAGCAAATATGGCCTAAGAACAATACCAAAGTAGGTATTCGCCTATTGGTTGCACCCAAGACGATCTGAGATATGCCCTTTGATTATGCTAGAAATCAATCTAAAATTTTCTGTAAAATTTAATTGTCTTTTGTGTTCTTGTGATAAGAAAGAGAGGCTAGGTCAGAAAAAGCATTAGGGTAGAAATAATTCTCTACCTTTCTTTTATACAGACCGAAACTTGAAGTCAATTAGGAACAGAAAACCTTTCCCTAAGAAAACCTTTCCCTAATTTCGGCCAAGTGAACCGAAATAAGGAATAAAATTTCCTTATTTTTGGTCTTTCCAAAAATATATAAAGTGTGTTAAATTGTCATCTAGTGAGGATCGAACCCATGACCTCTTGGCTTGTGTACCCTCACTATTACCACTATGACACATTCAACTTGTTGATATTAAATACAACTGATTATATTTAATTACGAATTAACAGATTAATTCGTCCAAACTAACCTTATATATATTTAATTAAATATAACTTATTATATTTATTTTACGAATTGACAGTTAATTCGTCTCAACTTAATATTATTTAATTTTCATTAAATAATTATCTAATCAACACATTGACTAACTTTTTAGTCATTTTGGGCATCAATGTAATTATATTTCTATAACCACATTTCTCAAATACGTCCTATAGGTGTGACCTTTAGGGACCCGTTGATCACCGCCATCTGTATGATAATAACGTCAAACTTTCTAGCAAGCCAACCGTTATTAGGTAAACGTTAATCAACTGATTAAATATACGAAGTATACCCTTGTGAACCTGTAAGAGATTTACAAATGTTATCACACTAATTTGTGGAGGACACCAACTCCAACAGAGTACACTTGCAATCATGGGATGTATAAGAAGGATGAGTCCCGCACACTGTGAAAACAGTGGGAGATATTCTAAGGCTAGAGGGCCTATGTCTTGATTGGATCTCGACACGTACTCAGAAAGTTTTGTAATGCAAATGTATACATTACAAAGGAAAACGAGTATGTAGTAAGGTTGAGTAAGGTACAACAAGTTGTTAAAACCTACTAACCAAAGCCTTCTCATAGGCTTAACATGATGAGTCATATCATTTCAATTGAATTGAGATGAACAACTACATACAAGATCTAAATTGGATATGAAGTAATAATCAAGTATTGACTAATTATATGATAATCACATTTGTAGTTCGAGTTTTTTAAAAAAAATCTGAAAACTCCTTTTATACTTTGTTACATCCAAACGGGTTGTAGAGACAATATTGAACCCCGTTAAAGTGAGCCCGGATTAACATGGTATTCGCCAATAGTCACTTGTATGAGGTGACGTCTCGAAGTGACTAGAGTGTGATGCGATTGATGGCAAGTTCAGTGCCATACAGTCATGTGAGATGACTAGTCGATCACATAGGCAGACTGTTAGGAACACTTTGTTGGGCAGTGACCGCTTAAAGAGTTCTGGCAAATTTATATAGCCTGGTCGTGGCGAGAGCTACTATAGTATTCTAATGAGTCGATTCTTTTGACTAAAGACTGTTCGCCTAAGGTGGCACAGTTTCAGATTAACTTTGATTTGTGTTACTACGACCTTCGTAAATTGGGTCAAATGGGCATATTTTGGGTTATGATGGCTGTGGCTAGTCGAAGGGAATAAGTGCGATAGGAATTGTCAACCCCCTTGTCAGGGTTAAAACAATATCTCAGGGCCACTCGAGGAGCAATGAACTGGAAATGCGTGGCCACGCTCGGAAGGTATCTATGGTAGATAAATCCGGTCAATCAGTTATTCTCCAGATCGAGGAAACCACTCTCGATATGATCACTTGCAAGTACGACCTGAAAGACACCTTGCATTGAGTGGGAGATAGTAATAGGACAAGAGAATTGGTGACGCACACTTGTCGAGGACAAGTGGGAGATTGTTGGAATATGTGTCCTCCGACAATAATGCGATCACAATTGTCGATCATAATGATCACATGTCTAAATCTTATTTTAAGAATACATGTGGGATGTAATATTTTACAGTCAACTGGTCTACACATATCGGTAATGATTGGCTGACTAGAGTTTGACATTACTGTCGTGCGACGGTGGTGATCAGTTGATCCTCTTAGGTCATACCTATAGGGAAATACTCTTAATTGATTATTTAATTAATCGTATGCCGATACGAGTTAATTAAATTGCTTAAAAATTGACGGATGATTTTGTGAGTAAAATTAACGTGTCTTATTGTAATTCGATTATATTAGATACGGTCTAAGTAATTGAATTGTTTTATATAGATAAAATTATTGTTTACGAAACAATTTGGAGTTGAAATTTAATGAATAATTTATTATAAATACAAGACGTTGTAATTTATAATTTGATAAACCGTTTTGGTACAAATAATTACGAATTACTAGTCGATTTTGTAAATGACATATTTTATGAGTATTTTGATTTTTAATATGATAAAAATACATTACAAATTCACATGTCAAGTAAGATGTCACATATGTCACAATTGACAAATGACAAAATAAAATGGACCTCCCATTTTATAGATATGTACCGATTTTTGGAGGGAGTTAGTGGAAAAATTGTGTTAATTGTTTTAAGTGGAAAACACAATCATGAAAGCTAACTACTAGCCATGCCACCCTAAGCTTTTGAGAAGAGCAAAATTAAAAGGCATTGGGCAACCTACCCAAGGTTTCTTTTTCGGCCAAAACAAAAAGAAAGAGAGAAGGTGTTTTCTCCATGATTTTTATTCATTCATTTTTACATAGAATTTCTAGTGTAAGAAATTGCTATGATTTCTCTACATCTTGTTAAACTTTTAGAGAAATAAAAACTACAAAATCTCCTCCTCTTGGACCGAAATATTTCAAGAGTACAAATAAATATTTTGTGTCAAATTTTAAGTAAGACTAATCCTAATACTAGATCATATTATTTTAGTCTTTAAGAAGTATTCCTTGGGTATTCACTTTTGGGAGAGATTCTATACTTGAATCTTTGTTCATCCATTATTTGGAATGCTCAAGAACTAACAAGAAGGAGATCTTGTTGGTGCCCTTTTAATCCGAAAATCATATGGTGAGAAAACGATTTCTTCTCTATATTTACTTATGTTTGCATGCATAAGATTTGTATTTAATTTTATGACTAATTAAATGTAACATATATGAATATGTAAAGTAATGAGATATATATTTCTAACAGGTAAATGGGCAAAGGTAGATATGGTTTGTGCCAAGGCACGTTATAGATATGTGGTGCTGAGACGGTAGTTGAAGCGCTAAACCAAAACCAATTCTAGACAAAAGTAAGCATGAATACAACCTAACTAGAGAAATCATCTCAACTTTACAACACATGAGAGCTTATGAAGTACTCTCCAAATATGCATTAGACTCTAATAAACATCTTTTTGATCCTTGACAAAACCAAAACGAGGCAATCAATTTCTTTTCTCTTTTTCTTTTCTCTTTTTCTTTTCTTTTCTTTTTCAATTTTTCTTTTTTTTTTCTTTTCTTTTGCTTCATATTTTTTTTCTTTTTTTCAACACAAGGATACAACACAATTTCTAATAAGTACTTTGCCATACTCACATAACGATAAGTCCCAACCCAACCATAATAGCAAAGTAGACACGAAAAATAAACAATTGTGACCGTCCCAAAAAGGTAGACAAATTCTGGGATTGTAGCTCATATGATGTAATTTAAAGTTGTCTACAAGGGTTCAAACAGGCTAAACAAAAGGTAATGTAAGGCTTATTTGAATGGTAAGAAACAACTATCCACATGTACTTAGTCAAATGAAAGCAATAAAAGTATCAAGAAATCAATGTCACACTTATACAGTTTGATATTACACATTCCACAAAGAGAAACCACACTCAAGCCTAAATAACAATGAGACCAGTTTATTGATGTTCCTGACCTAGAAAGCTCTATAAACCTCAGAATTTAAGTAGTTTACCAACGTCAAATCTAATTAGCATAAGGCATGTCAAACACGGTCAAGACTTGAAAGCTTTGTTTTCATGGATAACGGGTCAAGACAATGTACATGGATAATAATTGGGATTCTAATGCAAAAATAATGCAATTTAACATCATTGTTATTTAATTCACCAAGACTCGACATAAAACAAAAGAAAAACAAATGGTTTTTGTATTTTGAATTTTTTTTAATTTTTATGGATTTTTGGATTTAAATGCACACAATATAAATAAATCACACAACATAATTAAAGACTCCTCCTCCAAATCTAAATGTCACAGTGTCCTCATTGTAACGCCTACAGCATAACAATCACACAACAAATTTCCAGCAACCTAAATGACACATCTAACAAGAGGAATAAGAGATGACTAGAGATAATACAACAAAAGTAGGTACAAGGAAAGAGAATACCGGGTAAGAGCGTAGGAGTTCCCCCAAACCAGCTGCAAAAATAGGGGAGAAAGACCAACCGCACAATTCATATCCAAGCCAGCAATGTTATAAACCCAAAACACTTGGATACTCGATCGAGTAAGGCTGGGCTCGATCGAGTATCTAGTTGACGAACCGGTTTTTCTACATTAAAAACAAATTCTCATACAAATCACAATCAATACAACTTAAATCACGCAATAGTAAATCAAAAAGTAACGCATGTGCTACACAAAGACATAAGTAGCAGCAATAAATAGTCAAAGCAAACAAAATAAGCAATGAATAAAGTTCTGGCTCATCAAACTCAAAGTCTAATGTAAAATATAAGCAAGTATGTTCATCGCTTTTCAAGTCATCATCATTTGGAAGTAGGGGGTGCTTCATCCATCGTAGGAGCTTCATAAAAAAATTTGACGGGCTCCTCTCAAAAAATCTCAGCCTCGAAGGCATCCAGCTCAGCTTCTATGTCAACATCATCATCAAAGCTATAAACTGGCTCAGGGTGAGGCTCATCTATGTAAATCAACTTCTCTATCTCATCCACCTTCTTGCTCCATGGTCCTAACGCAACAGCAGGGGCGTCAGATTGATTCCTGGACTTTAAACGACCCTCCCCGATAGCCGACAGACTCTAAAATGTTCCCGACGACAAGTCCCTGGCTCAGACCCCTTGAACCACCTCACGTCGCCATAGTCTTCAGGTTGTAATCATCGATTGAACTGGAGAATATACTTTGACTTTTGCCTTGTCCAAGCCTCAGAAAAAGTGGGGGCTCTGTAGACACCTCGTTTCTGCACATCCCACCAACCACCCAGTAATGATTGGGTCGCATGTCTAATTATGTGGAGCGATTTATGACATTTTATAAGTTCGTCGACACGTGATAGCTCAAACAGTCGAGTCAACCTCATGGTCATCATCTACGCGCCGATACGGTCGTTATGACAGTAATTAGAGTTCATTTGAAGTCCGGGTCAAAAACCGCTTCTATTTTCTAAACGGTCTAAACCCGAGTCGGAATATTCTGGAATTTTCCAGAGTAATATTCCTAAATTTTATCTATTATCACGAAAATATCTACCTTACGGAATAAGAAAGCCTACATCTTCCCTAATTCCTAAAATCAACCGCGGAAATCTTTCTAGCTGAGGAGGAAACTGCCCAAGAGAAAACGCAGATGTGCCTCTTGGAAGGGTCGCAGTTCCTGCTGCACCTCTTCCTGGGCTGCTTTTTCTCAAGTTTCCATATTTACTCCAGATTTCTTTCATATTCCTACTTTTTCCATAATTCCTTCGTGAGATTAGTATAACTAGAGGACTCCGCCTCACATATTTTTCATGCGAGTGTCCGCCCTTCCCTTCTCCCTTTGCATTCTAAGACCGCACTCTTGCTTTTCGACACCTACGTGCTTAATCAATTCGACCGCGTAAGCTCAGATCATGCAGCAGATGATGAGGTTGTTCTGAGGTGGTTCCTATCTCTGAACTCGTCTTGTTTTAACGTAGGCCTTCTAATTAAGTTTTAATCGGTTATTATCCTTTTTATCACTACTAATTCGATGTATTTTACAATCTTCTTATTCTTTTATTTTCTTTTCAAATCCCACTTTTTCAAGCGTACTTGTGACGTAAATTCAATTTTTCATTGTAATTTATTTATTTCAATTTATTTATTTAATAATGCTCTTGTATGATTTACTTACATGGCAATTCACATGTAATTAATCTAATTCCAACTTTGACCCTCAATTGCTTGCTAAATTGTTTGTCCACCGACATAGTCTAATCTCACATGCTAGGATTAATATGTGGATGTTGCATTACATGCATACAACTGACAACATATCAAGTATAAATAACTTCCCTGATCATTAGTAGAGGCCGTTATCGAGGCGCGTGGGATTAGGTATTCAAATAAACGAGATTCCTAATACGTACCCTCACTCCTTACTCAAGATCTCTGTGAACATCCGTGTTCATTGGCATCATGAGAGTCATTATAGAAATAGAATGCTAAGGGTAACGAATTTCTTAGTGTTCATGTCACTACTTTGTGTCTTGACATGACACGAAGTATTCGAACGGTTCCAAATTTCCATAAAATTGGTGGCGACTTCACAAATGCAGGCTTGTCAAACATTTCATCGGTTTCAATGCCTTACAAATTAGTAACGGCCCATGACATGCCTCGGCCTCGTGCCGGAGTTCCATGGGAAAAGCGCCGCCACCTCAAAACCAAAGCGCGGGTGCGTGCGGCGCGGGTGGCTTTGTCCACAATAAGATGTCAAGATAACCTCTTTACGTGTGTGTGACCTAGTAGTTAATTCTCTATTCTTTATCATTTACCTTTGTCTTCTCTCAATAACTTTTTCTATAGAATTGCCAAACTTTCTCGCCCTAAAGCCTCAATTAAACACATAAGGAATAGGTGAAATTGACGAAGTGTCACCATTGATATTTGCAAGACCATTCGATCACTCACTAAACCATCAACAACTTTTGGGCCTCCTAGTTGAGCATTATCCGGTAATCTCATCAAAGAACCTTTAGAATCAGTTGGCTGATTAGGAAATAATGATTGTTGTCGTGGTTGTCGCAGTGGTGCTTGTTTTTATAGATGATGATGATGATGATGATGATGATGATGATGATGATGATGTTGTTGTTGTTGTTTATGTTGTTGTTGTTGTTGTTGTTGTTGTTGTTGTTGTTGTTGTTGTTGTTGTTGTTGTTGTTGTTGTTGTTGTTGTTGTTGTTGTTGTTGTTGTTGTTGTTGTTGTTATTGTTGTTGTTGTTGTTGTTGTCGTCGTCGTCGTCATCGTCGTTGTTGTTGTTGTTGTTGTTGTTGTGATAAAACCCCCATTTAATCAAGAGCCTTCAATAAGACATTCCCAGTTAAATACGACTCTTACAATCTCAGTTGTCTGAGGTAGTGAATATAAAAGACAAATAATTCAAAGGTACTTTAAATAATATTAATTAAGTGTCTGGGGAATTATTACAATTGTCTTAAATGAATAACGAAATGAATAATTGAAGTTTAAATTACAATTGATAATAACGGTGAAGTCTAAATAACTAAGAGATAAAGGTGATGGCGACAGCTAGACTCCTTCAAATTATTTCACACGTCCCAAGGCATCCCAGCACCGCAACCATCCATGCTAAATCAAACTTTCTTATTTATCTGCTCCCCATTTGATCGAAAATTATAAAATGGATCATAACGGGTCACCTAAGAAATATGTAACAATTTTTGACACAGGACACAAAACAAGTCAACCAAAAGGTCAAGTAGGATACCTAAACAATGCAAGATAAAACAAATTACCAACATCTGCAGAAGAATAATGTAAGAAATAATATACAACACCACCACCTCCACGAGCCACTAGGGCCGTGGCTCACGCCACACCCGCAACCACACGATCTCAAGAAAAAGTCTCAGGTCTACCGATGTGACTCGTATTTACGCACATATGCTTTTACGTGATTATTAGGGTCGTTTCTTGTCATTAGCTTCCTATTATGAAAATTCTATGAGAATTGGTGCCTTTGTAGGAGGAGAGCATTAGCCTTGCTTAATTGGTGCATTATGGACCTAAATTGCCAACATCTAACGATGAAGCATCAAAGAGGAGACCAAGATTAAAGGCCTTAGTTAATAAAACAAGCATTCGGGCAATGCAAAGGAATCCCCATGAGTCCAAGCCAGCTCCCATGAGCCTAGCCTAAGCTCGGGTGAGTACTTACCCAGCTCCTACGAGCTGACTGATAGGATGAACCTCAAAGAAGAGGATCTCGGGTGAGCTCACACCCATCTCCCATGAGCCAGTTGACAAGATGAGTGACGAAGAGGATGAACGCGTGGGAGCAAGCTCAGCTCTAGCAAGGCAAAGGACTTCCTTAAGAGGCCTAATCGTCATTTAAGCCCTTAGTTAATATAATGTTTGTACTTAATATAATACCTCATGTACTTAGAGGAAAGGACACATTAACTTAGCTTAGTTAGACTACTCTAATTAGCTTAATTACATCTTAATCCTTCTTTAATTATTGCTCAAACAATCTTAGATCTAGCTCGGTAATTGAATATTTCTTGGGTTTTGTAGTGGAGAATTGACAACTCTTCATCATTAATCAAAGCTTTCTTCTATTATTCTTCTATTTCCTTTGTTCATCTTAATTTGCTATAATTCCTTTACTCTACTTAATCTTTCATTTAAGCTTTGGTTAATTGCTCTACTTAATCATCATGTTTATACTTTTTAAGATGTTTGACACCATTGATGACATGATTACCATGATGATGTGTGAGTAGTCTCTTAGCTAGGGTTAGTGGGGAATTAAGGGAGTAAACATGGGTTAGATCTATGGTTAATGAGTTCATATGAATGATTGTATGTTGTGTTTACAACATATGCACATGTTATGCTTGACGAAATGCTTGATTGACAACCTAGCAAGATTCTCTAATATTTTCAACAAGACTTGTAAAAATTAAATCAACTCAAGGCTTGTTAGACCATGCACATTGTTGAATAGGGAGATCCAAGTCGTTGTAAGTGTTGTAAGCTATAAATCAACTCGACTTTGAGACCTAAGTCTCCCTAAGAATTGTAAGACATAAATCAACTCGATTCCAACACAACTATAATTGTTTGTATGACTCATTATTGTGATTATACTATGTTTCCCCTATGAACCCATGACACTCTAGTATTTTTAATCAATTGTTTACATCTTTATTTACTTGGCTTGTTTTTCATTTGTTTATATTTTCATTTTAGTAGTTTAGCTTACAATGCAAACCCAATAGTGACACAAAGGCATAACTACTTGCATTAGATAACTATTTGATAAACCGTCCCTTGGGTTCCGACCTCTACTTACTCCTTTACTAGTAGTTAGTTAAGTTTATAAATATGGTTTGATTTGGTTATTAACGATATGACCACTATCAAAATGGTGTCGTTGCCGGGATGGTGTATTGTTGAATTGTTATATTTTGTTGCTTTTTAGTTGTGCCTTTCTTTACCTTGAAGAAGTCAATTCCTCAAGGTGGTTTTAATTATTTTTTAGTATTTGATATTTTTCATGCCCAGGAGATTACAAGGCAATCGCTTGCATATTGATCCCGAGATTGAGAGAACATTGAGGGGTATAAGAAGAGCCTTTATAGGTGCTTTTACTTCAACAACAGAGGACCTTAATTCGAGTATTGGAGGACTTGTGCACGTGGGAATCATCTAAGTAGATTGAATTGAGTTTACCAACCCTTTTGCAATAAAAGGCGAGGATAACCCAATTCCAAACCAACCACAAAATCAACCAATCATGCCCTAATTCTCATCACATTCTGTACCAAGCGAGAAGGACCTACCTAATGATACTCCAACACCCGCCCATTTGACCAGGAACTTCATAGCAAAATCCTCTTTTATACAACTTGTTAAGAGAAGTCAATTCAGAGGAATGCCTAGTGAAGATCCTCGGCTTCACATGGAAACCTTTTGTGATTATTGCGAAGCCACTTCTCAAACGGGGGTGACTCAAGACCAAATTCGATGGGTGTTGTTTCCTTTTTCCTTGATCGAAGCCGCGAAGAAATGGTTAAAGAGTCTAGATAAGACCACTCTTGGCATCGATTCATGAAATAAACTAACACTTGCCTGTTACAAGAAGTTCTACCCTCCAGAGAAAACTAACATGCAAAGGGCAAAACTCACCGGGTTTAAGCAAAGAGATGAAGTGTCTCTATATGAGGCTTGGGAACGATTTAAAGCTACTTGTCGTTCTTGCCCTCATTATGGGCTAACCGAGTGGTTTTCGGTCAACAATTGTGGAACGGGTTGTATGAATATTCAAGAAATGTGCTTAACATGGGTTCTAATGGAAGGTTTACCGAAGTGGATGGTAACCAAACTTGGGCCAAGATCGAAGAAATAGCGGTCCATAACTCTCAATATAGTAGGCCAAGAAAATTCACTAGGGGAGGAAGACATGAAGTGGACTCTGTCACACAATTGAGTGCCGACTTGGGTGCACAACTATACTCTCATATCGATACAATGAATTTGAAGTTTGATAAGGCCATAGCTAAGATAAATGAAGCATCTAATTCATCCAAGCAACATTCAACTCAACAAATCAATGTAATCAGTGTTGTGTGTGAGAATTATGGAACTTTAGGACACGAGCAACATGAGTGTAGAGGCACCAATGAGATTGTGAATGCTTTCAAAGCATACAAAAGTGGCACCCCATACTCCAATTTTTATAATGAGAACACCAAATTCCACCCAAACTTCTCATAAAAGAGTTAAAACATTCAAAACCCACAACCATTGTACACCCCACCACCAATGATAAATCCCATTCAAAGACCCTTGTATAACCAAAACCAAGGATTTCAAAGCCAGGCTTCTTACAATCAATCCAATGACCAAGCTTTCGATGTTCAAAAACAAGTTTTGCAAATACAAAAGTGTGGACAAGGCCCTCGGGAACTGCGTCCGAGGGATCCACACCCGGCATAATCGACTCGAGGTTCTTTCGAATCGAATTAAGACATATTAGAGTCGCCACCAAGTTTTTTGGGAACTTGGAACCGTTCAAGTCAACTTTACACCTTTCATCGAAAAGCATAAAGCCAATCGACTACGAGTGATTAAAGATAAAGGCTTATACCCTATATCACTCGATTTGAATGACTCTCGTAATCCAATGGTATTTAGACGGATCCACAAACCATAGATCTTGAGTAAGGGGTGAGGGTACGTGTTGGGAAGCCCATAAGGACACCCAACCCCGCCCGTCAATAACGGCCTCTACTAAGTCAAGTGTCGGATTTCAAACAAGGTCATAGCTACTACGATGTATGATATGCAAACGTTGTTTTAACCCTAACATGTGACAATAATTTCTATGTCGTTTTAGATGCAACTAAACTAACTTTGTCAAAGTTGTAATTTAGCATGTGGGTTGATTAATCTAGCAACATATAACGAAACAAACAAGGCTTGATGGGGAATGGGGGAGCCGTTGGGATCTACCTATTACAAACCAGGCATTTCATGCCGACACAACAGTAAATTAAAGATACAACTCGATCTAAATACAATTGCTACATACAAAACAATACGCGACAATACACACGGCCGTTTGGCCTAGAAAACCGTGCACATGAGGGGTGGCCCACGGCTCACATGACCCACGGCCTTGGGTCACTCCTCGTAATGCGTGCTCGCGCTTAATCTCGTCGAATTAGACATAGGGCTACGCACCAAAGCATGCATTAGCATAAACCGGGCCATGTTGCTTTAGACAACACGCGGTTTACTACGCTCCTACAAGCATTGGGGAACAACCGTCTAACCAAACAAGACCAAGGTTTTTGAAGAGGATTTGACTCAAAAAGAAGTAAAATAAACTTGAAAGATTACAACTCGATAAACAAACTGTAAATTACAAGCTACAAAACAACAAAGAACAAAGGATAAACAAGGAACGGAAAACGAAACGAGAAAGGCAAGACACACGGCCAACTCACGGCCCAACCAACGGCTAAGACAAAGTCAACCTAGTTCCTAAGTTAGATTCATTGGTTAGATCGAATGATTGCGAAAAGGGATAGGAAACAAGTTAGAAAACGAGTTAAAACGATGTTGATTGATTGTCGCATGAGGGTGCATTCTACACGGCCTAAAGGGTCTAATTAGGTCAAATTCGCTAATTAATTTAACTCATCGAGTGTTAATAAGAAGGTGCTAATCACGCACTCTTATTCTAGCGAGAAATTAAGTGAAAGAGAGAGATGCATTCAATTGTTTACAGAATCGTCGATTGATTTTATAACTTACGTCGAAGCCACCTATCGTGTCTAATTAGATTATTAAATTAATTTAAAGTCATCTAAATACGTCAAAGGTTAACAATCAGAGGTTAAACTAACATACAACGGGTCCTAGGGTATGTCGATTTGGCCGAAACAAAAGGGGGTCGAAAGCGAAGAACGAAGTTAGACGATTGTTTTATTTATGCCCTACCTTGAACACGAGGATATGTAAATGAGACGGGGGTGTACGACCGACAGAAGGAGCGGTTTCTTTTCCCATCTCAAGTCAACGCGGGTGTTCATGGTGGTACTTTAACTCATACTCGGACTAACTAGTTTCATAGTTAATTTAAAAACAATCGATAAACAAAACGAAAACAAACCAAAAAACAAACTAAAAAAAGGCATAAGAAAACGAAATAAAAAGAGGAAAGAGAAGGGGATTTGATGCACCCTCAACCTACATGTATCGTTGACACCGTCTTGGGTCGTAATCGATGGTAGATTTTATCTCGAGAGGCCGTCGTCGACGAAGAATAAAGCAAACACGCGTTTTGGAAAGTTTCTGGACAGCGATTTTAAAACAGTGATATCTCCCTCGTTTCACGACGAAAATTCGATTCGAAAGATGTTTTGGAAACTAGAAATAGAGGAGAACAGGGATCTTAAAGCAACCCCTACTCGTTTTGGGTTATTGGGCACGAAAAACGAGCACAAACAGAACTGGACAGACAAGAAGAAACCGCGAAAACAGAGTGTTATTTCACTCTGTTTTTCGAGGGATTTCGTGTACTCTCAAGGGCAATTTGGCTCGTAATTCTTTGTCTAATGTGTAGATGGATGTTATGTGGTTAATTAGGAACAAGAAAATCGAGTTTTGATGAAGGTTTGATGGAGGAACGAATGAGTTTTCGAGGAGGACACACAAACAGTTTCAGTTTGTGTGTCGGTATGGTTTAGGGTTTTTGAAGGATGTTTAGGGTTTGTTTCTGAGGTTTAAAGCTTGTGAGTGAAGGTAGGATATATGGAGAACTTACAGGGATGAATGTATGGTGAAGGGGTGGTATTTATAAGGAGTTAAAGTAGGTTAAAAGAGAGGGAGAGGCAGTCGGGCTCAATCCCGTATGGCTGCTGTCCATCGGTTTTTGTGAGGGTTTGAGGGGGGTTTTCTTGGTGATTAAGCTAGGATAATATGGGTAGGATACTAGGGTATGGGTTAGGGTTAATGGGTACGGGTTTTGGTGGTGTTTGGAGCGGGTTTGGGCTCGAGAACGAGCTGCCAAAACAGGGGGGCTGCTCGTTTGTTGCGGGCTGCTTGGGGTTGTTTGGGACGAGAATTTGGGCCATGGATAGGGGGTTCGAACAAGGGTAGATGGGTAGAGGCTTAGGTGGGTTAGTGTACTCGAGATTCGTGCCAATTCGTAAAGGAAACGGGCTCAAAAACCGAGCTAAAATCGAGCTTAAAAACACATGGTTGAAACGAGTTCTTTTCGATTTTCAAATCGATTTTTCAAATCAATTAACCCATTAAAATAAATGACCTTTCAAATCAAATATATTCATAAAATGATTTTTCAAATCGAATATTTATTTTATTTTCAATAAAATAAACTTGGGAAAATAAATTCAAAATAAAATAAAATAAGTTGAATTCACCTAAAAAAAGCCATAATTTAAATATCATTTAAATTAATAAAATGAACTCACTTAAAAAAACATTAATTTAAATATCATTTAAATTAATAAAATACTTCATCGACGACGCCCATTCTACATCGTAAAACGAACCCAAATAATGACAATGACAACTAAAGAATACACGTGACCTATCATCATCGGGTGTTTGTCGGGTTCTCGATAAATTCCAATATCGACGGATACGGGTATCTACAGAGCCCCCACTTTGACTGAGGCTTGGACAAGGCGAAAGTCAAAGTATACCCCAGGTCCCTCTCGACCTGAGGATTCTGCGGGTCGTTTATAGTCCATTAGACTTGCGTATATAAGCTCGCCTTGACCATAAGAAGAGATCATACCGAAACTTCGTTGGGGATTGACTCTTGCTTCGTTGTGTCAAATTATCATCGTTGGTCGTCGACCCATAAAATTGCATATATGGTGGATTGAGCCTTATCCTTAGGCGCCTACGTATCCGTTTCTGACGGAATCAAACCGCGTCGTAGTTCTAAGAATCGCCGACACATGCCCAAAGTTTATCATCTGCTGGCGTATGTCCAAAATTCATCATCTGCTGACATTTGCCAAAAAATTTATCATCCGCTGGCAGGTGTCCAAATGGGACGGGACTTTCCGAGGAGGTTGCCGCCGCTTTCATCATTTGCTTTCAGCTACGGAATTCTTCCATTTCATACTCTTGTATTGAATTGAATTCTGAGTGGATGTCATCCTTTTCATCTTGATAATGGTCTCGAAGCCAACGGCGCCAGAGCCCCGATTTGCAATGGCTCTAAAGTCGAAGACTTTAGAGCCCCCAGTTGAAGCATATCCTGCTATATTTGAAACACAAAAACGTACTAGCAATAATCATCACATAAGCACATTTGGATCATCGATCTTGAAATTGGATCATTTGAAAGATTGGGTCATCGACCCGAAAATTGAATTTGAAAATTTTGAATAATTGGGTCATCGACCCGCATTTCGAATTTGTCACCACTTAGAAAATTGGGCCGTCGGCCCTTCAAAAATTGAATTTTGAATTTTGAATTTCGAAAGATTGGATCATAGACCCAAAAAGATTCCACTACTTGGATCATCTATCCATAATTCGCAAAAAGTTTTTGGAATTTTGAAATTTTGAAATTTTTTGAAATCGAACCTAGATGGGTGAGCATGAAATACGACTCAGACACTCTGTATGACTCGTAAACCACGTGGGCGTAGCCCGCTACCGTAAAACAAAAAAAGAAAATAAAACCGCAAGTGTGCATGGGTTTTAGTTCAAATATTGACTCGTTGAGGGTAGAAATGTAAATTGGCCGTTCCGGCGCCAAAAGATGGCAAATGGGAATCACAAGGTCGTCGAACTTGGGACGGAGATATCGTATGGCATGGGCGCGCTCCCGAGGGCACATGGGAATCAAGATCACTTGGCATTGACAAGGTGGATTAAACTCACAGAGCAACAACGTTGGCTTCGCCCAGACACTAAACACAGACTGATTTTATGAGAACACTTAGACATCACACATCACTCTTGTTGGGAACATCTTGTCACTGTTCTCCTCGCCTCCTTTCTTTTCAGCGAGTTTCATCATTTCTTGCCACCGCCTTCTTTCTTTTCAGCGGGCTTTTACTATTTTTTTCTTCCACGCCATCTTTCTTTTCAGCGGGTTTTTCATATTTCCTGTTCCCAACACAAACCCTCATCTATGTGACTGAGCATCTTTGCCTAAACCATTAGATAAAGCTCATTCTGAGACTCGATACTATTCATCCGAACCTATATCCTCATCCTAGCCTACATCGAGTGCTAAGACCGACTCAAACAAAGGTGGCTTCATTTGGACTTGGTTAAGACCCGTAAGAAACCGACAAGATGACAACTTGGATGATGGATGGATTGAATCCCTTATTCTGAAGGACTGCCTACGTATTCGCGTGGAGCGAAATCAAATCCGACGTAGTTCGATCTTGGTGCATAAACATGGCATTTTGATTGCGTGTACACACTCGAAGGTTTCACCTAAGGTATCATGTCATATCCCATTCTAGCCTATAAAGTACCGTTAAATCCCGTGTTTGGGGTTAGGTGTAAAAGGCTTGGATCTTTTGGGATGTAGAGCTTGGTAATAACAAGTTGGAATGGTTAACCATCATTCTGAAGGTTTGTTTTGTGGTGCTAAGGCCAAAGGCTATGGCTGCTGATGTGGTTGGAATGGGTGTCTCGGGTTTGATGAACCACGAGTGTAAATGGGTTGAAAAGTGATGTGGGTTCAAATTTCCATGTCTGGACCCTAAAGGCTGGGTGTAACAACACAAGCGGAATAATTCTCAAAATTCCCGACTATCTCTTTGTAACTGTCTCAGGAAGGACTTAGAGGGTAAAGAGGTTACTACTTACGCTTTTGGGCTTCGCCCATTGAACCTCAACCATGGGTACTTGACTTGAATTCTGGCTTCCGTAACTTCGACATTCAACCAAAAAAACATTCCGTAATAACTTCAACATCTTTTTTCCTTTTTTCTTTTTCTTTCATCTTTTTTTCCATTTTTCTTTTTTTTTCATTTTTTTTCATTTTTCCCATTTTTTGAAAATGATCTTCTATTCATTCTCTTAGTCACAAATGGATACACCTTGAAAACTGGGCTTCGCCAACTAATTTAGGTAAGAACTAACAATTCCTTGTTAGAACGGGTTGATACCTTCTCTCTTCGAGATGGGATGATTTTGTTGGGGAAAAAGGCTTGCCTTCCATCATCGATAGGGGAAACAAGGAGCTAGTCCGGGTTTGTCATAGAATCATCTAAAAGCTTGTCACAAACATTGGTTCAGATGGAGGTTTTCTACCACCAGACATGGAATAGGTAAAGGAATCAAAACACGGAATCCTATTGTACCTTACATTTTGAAACGGGACATATTTCTACCCCAGGGATGCCTTTGAGTGTGTTGTGCATTTTATCATGTTTTTGGAATGATTGAGGAATGAAAACAAGGGATATTTGGAAACGAAACTGGAACTTTTTAATGGAAAGACAAATGCTTAACAGACTCGAAGGAACGATTCCTAGGACACACCCTAGGTCATCGCGGAACAAACGACTTAACTTCAAGAAAAGAAAGTCCTAGACTCGACTCGACTAAGAAAAGGAAACAGATCCCGACTCATAATTTTTCAAATCTGGTCTTGAGCATTCCTTTGTTCAGCTGTCAGCTTAAATGCTCGGTTCTAGTCCTTGATCCCTTTGATGGTCTGCCTCCATCCTGAGGTAGTCCTCTGAGGATCTACGCCAGTGATGAAGGTTGGTGAATCGAATTGTCCTTTATTAACTTCGTTAATGAGAGGAGTACATTCTAGAGCAAGACTCCCGACTTGAATTTCATTCTTCGGGTTTGGCAAGTATTCAGAGCAATCCAAAAATATTTTCCCGATAAACGCCTCTTTCAAGTGACATGGGCGGATAAGATGGGAATGATCGACATTGTCTTCGACAGAAACAAAGTTGGCGTGATCGCCAAATGGATTGGTGATGTTATTGGGTTTAACAGTTGGGATCGGGAGTGTTCCATTCTCAATCATGTCTTGGATTTCGTGCTTCATCGATAACACCCTTTCAGTATCATGACCTTTCCCTTGATGAAAGGCACAATAGGCATTTGGTTTATACCATTTACCTTGTTGATCAGCGGGAGGGTCCGGAGTTGGACCAATAGGCTTCAGCTTTCCTTGGGCTATGAGCCTTTGGAGAGCGTATGTATAAGTGCATCCGATATCGGTGAATACCCTCGGAGCTTGGCGCGGAGGCCTTTTTGACTGTCCATCTAGGAGATTGACAGATTCAACAAAGTGGGCCGCTGCGGGTGCTTTTGCTTTAGATGACGAAGCCCCTTGGTACCCCTTTGGCTTCTCAGCTTCAGCAATTCGGACATCGTCCTCTACCTTTATCCCGATCCTTATCAATTCTTTGAAAGAACCAAAGTTTTGGTATTTCAGAGCATTACGGTAAACAGGTCGTAAATTCTTCACGAACTTGTCTACCATTTCAACTTCATCAGGCTTCTTAGCTAGTTTTACGCTTTCAGCGCGCCATCTTGCGAGGAATTCAGTAAAGCCCTCTTTCTCCTTTTGTGTCATAACCTCCAAAGTTCTTATGTTGGTTTGAATCTCAACATTGTCAGCATAGTGCTTACAGAACTCCACCGTAATATCTTCGAAAGTGGGGAAGTTCTTAAGGTCAAGATTATAGAACCACGCCTTTGGGTGTTCACCCAGAGATTGGGCGAAAATTTCAGAGAGCATATCAGGTACTCCTTGGTGCTAAGTACCCTTTATAGGCCTTAACATGGTGGATCTGGATCTTGAGTGCCCTTGAACTTTGGGATGTCGGTGAGCACCATGTTCGTGGGCAACTTATCGAATCGGGGCATAGGCCCTAGCATTCTCATAGTGAATGTTCTTCCCCTGGGAGAGCTTCAAACGGTCTTCGATGAACTTGAACCGTTTCTCCAGATCAGTCAGTGGTGGGGTAGATGGAGGGGAATCTTCACACAGCTTAGATTCGATTGCATCCATTCGGGTCATCATGAGGTTCACGGCCTCAGTAAGCTTGTTAACAGCATCTTCCATTGCTTGACGTCGGGTTTTTGGCGGCCTTTCTACAAGAAAACCCCGTACTGAGTCAATATTTAAAGTAAGACCCCCTGCACACTTAAGGACACGACCCCACTTGACTCAAACAAAGACTCGACTTGAGATTGATTAAACAAGGGTTCGACTCACGGTTTGATTTAGGCATCGGTTCATTTTAGACTGGACAAAACGACATGACTCACTTGTCATAACTCGATTCTAAACTGGACTTGGTGTGACTAAACCCGCGATTGGGCTAACACAGCCCATGGGTTCGTGTGAAACGTCCATAAGGGCCTAGCTTGGACGTTTTTTGTGGACTATCCTAGACCAAAAGGTCGACCAACATGACTCGAAGCCCAAGAGGTGAGCTTGGGTGACCCAACAAGGTCGTGTTCTAGACTCTTAGAACAGAACACACCCGGCCTAACACGGCCATGACCCGGACACGACTCGACGCATTTCATGCTTGGTTGAGGTTCGAGAAACATTTTGGATTGATTTTGAAAAAAGAAGGATTGATTTGAAAATGAGATTTGAAATGGGCGCATGCCCGGCTATAAAAGCTCATTTTGGGCGAAATTTCTAGTCCTATTTGGCGGCGTTCGCGTTTTTAAAACCATGTTATTTTGAAAATAAGTTGTTCAAAAGTTCGGTTTTGAAAAGGACATGGGAATTTTCGAAAATAAAGGCTCGGGAAAACATATTGCACATTGTCATTCTCATGTTATAAGGATGTATGCTCCTAGACATCTCTAAGTCTCGGCAAGTCTTCTACAAGAAGGTCTATGCCCTCCATCCTTTTGCGGTCTTATAGAGCAAGGTGTCTTAAGGTAAAGTACCTAGAAGATCGTCCCCACTCCCAAGAACCACGCGAGGCGAAGTGGAAGCGAGCAATGTGCAGCTTCCTGGCATAGTGGGACGTCGCCCCCACGCATCACGAAGAAAGAAATTTGCCGGGACGGCCGGGCAAGTCCTTAAGGGTTTATGCATGAATCGTAGCACTATGAGTAATGTTTTACTTTCCAACACTTTCTTTTCAAGTTTCACCTCGGAGGAAAAGACCCTAGAAACACAGTGTAACTAGTCCTCTTTTCCCCAGCGGAGTCGCCAAACTGTGGACAAGGCCCTCGGGAACTGCGTCCGAGGGATCCACACCCGGCATAATCGACTCGAGGTTCTTTCGAATCGAATTAAGACATATTAGAGTCGTCACCAAGTTTTTTGGGAACTTGGAACCGTTCAAGTCAACTTTACACCTTTCATCGAAAAGCATAAAGCCAATCGACTACGAGTGATTAAAGATAAAGGCTTGTACCCTATATCACTCGATTTGAATGACTCTCATAATCCAATGGTATTTAGACGGATCCACAAACCATAGATCTTGAGTAAGGGGTGAGGGTACGTGTTGGGAAGCCCATAAGGACACCCAACCCCGCCCGTCAATAAAGGCCTCTACTAAGTCAAGTGTCGGATTTCAAACAAGGTCATAGCTACTACGATGTATGATATGCAAACGTTGTTTTAACCCTAACATGTGACAACAATTTCTATGTCGTTTTAGATGAACCTAAACTAACTTTGTCAAAGTTGTAATTTAGCATGTGGGTTGATTAATCTAGCAACATATAACGAAACAAACAAGGCTTGATGGGGAATGGGGGAGCCGTTGGGATCTACCTATTACAAACCAGGCATTTCATGCCGACACAACAGTAAATTAAAGATACAACTCGATCTAAATACAATTGCTACATACAAAACAATACGCGACAATACACACGGCCGTTCGGCCTAGAAAACCATGCACATGAGGGGTGGCCCACGGCTCACATGACCCACGGCCTTGGGTCACTCCTCGTAATGCGTGCTCGCGCTTAATCTCGTCGAATTAGACATAGGGCTACGCACCAAAGCATGCATTAGCATAAACCGGGCCATGTTGCTTTAGACAACACGCGGTTTACTACGCTCCTACAAGCATTGGGGAACAACCATCTAACCAAACAAGACCAAGGTTTTTGAAGAGGATTTGACTCAAAAAGAAGTAAAATAAACTTGAAAGATTACAACTCGATAAACAAACTGTAAATTACAAGCTACAAAACAACAAAGAACAAAGGATAAACAAGGAACGGAAAACGAAACGAGAAAGGCAAGACACACGGCCAACTCACGGCCCAACCAACGGCTAAGACAAAGTCAACCTAGTTCCTAAGTTAGATTCATTGGTTAGATCGAATGATTGCGAAAAGGGATAGGAAACAAGTTAGAAAACGAGTTAAAACGATGTTGATTGATTGTCGCATGAGGGTGCATTCTACACGGCCTAAAGGGTCTAATTAGGTCAAATTCGCTAATTAATTTAACTCATCGAGTGTTAATAAGAAGGTGCTAATCACGCACTCTTATTCTAGCGAGAAATTAAGTGAAAGAGAGAGATGCATTCAATTGTTTACAGAATCGTCGATTGATTTTATAACTTACGTCGAAGCCACCTATCGTGTCGAATTAGATTATTAAATTAATTTAAAGTCATCTAAATACGTCAAAGGTTAACAATCAGAGGTTAAACTAACATACAACGGGTCCTAGGGTATGTCGATTTGGCCGAAACAAAAGGGGGTCGAAAGCGAAGAACGAAGTTAGACGATTGTTTTATTTATGCCCTACCTTGAACACGAGGATATGTAAATGAGACGGGGGTGTACGACCGACAGAAGGAGCGGTTTCTTTTCCCATCTCAAGTCAACGCGGGTGTTCATGGTGGTACTTTAACTCATACTCGGACTAACTAGTTTCATAGTTAATTTAAAAACAATCGATAAACAAAACGAAAACAAACCAAAAAACAAACTAAAAAAAGGCATAAGAAAACGAAATAAAAAGAGGAAAGAGAAGGGGATTTGATGCACCCTCAACCTACATGTATCGTTGACACCGTCTTGGGTCGTAATCGATGGTATATTTTATCTCGAGAGGCCGTCGTCGACGAAGAATAAAGCAAACACGCGTTTTGGAAAGTTTCTGGACAGCGATTTTAAAACAGTGATATCTCCCTCGTTTCACGACGAAAATTCGATTCGAAAGATGTTTTGGAAACTAGAAATAGAGGAGAACAGGGATCTTAAAGCAACCCCTACTCGTTTTGGGTTATTGGGCACGAAAAACGAGCACAAACAGAACTGGACAGATAAGAAGAAACCGCAAAAAAGCAGTGTTATTTCACTGTTTTTCGAGGATTTCGTGTACTCTCAAGGGCAATTTGGCTCGTAATTCTTTGTCTAATGTGTAGATGGATGTTATGTGGTTAATTAGGAACAAGAAAATCTAGTTTTGATGAAGGTTTGATGGAGGAACGAATGAGTTTTCGAGGAGGACACACAAACAGTTTCAGTTTGTGTGTCGGTATGGTTTAGGGTTTTTGAAGGATGTTTAGGGTTTGTTTCTGAGGTTTAAAGCTTGTGAGTGAAGGTAGGATATATGGAGAACTTATAGGGATGAATGTATGGTGAAGGGGTGGTATTTATAAGGAGTTAAAGTAGGTTAAAAGAGAGGGAGAGGCAGTCGGGCTCAATCCCGTATGGCTGCTGTCCATCGGTTTTTGTGAGGGTTTGAGGGGGGTTTTCTTGGTGATTAAGCTAGGATAATATGGGTAGGATACTAGGGTATGGGTTAGGGTTAATGGGTACGGGTTTTGGTGGTGTTTGGAGCGGGTTTGGGCTCGAGAACGAGCTGCCAAAACAGGGGGGCTGCTCGTTTGTTGCGGGCTGCTTGGGGTTGTTTGGGACGAGAATTTGGGCCATGGATAGGGGGTTCGAACAAGGGTAGATGGGTAGAGGCTTAGGTGGGTTAGTGTACTCGAGATTCGTGCCAATTCGTAAAGGAAACGGGCTCAAAAACCGAGCTAAAATCGAGCTTAAAAACACATGGTTGAAACGAGTTCTTTTCGATTTTCAAATCGATTTTTCAAATCAATTAACCCATTAAAATAAATGACCTTTCAAATCAAATATATTCATAAAATGATTTTTCAAATCGAATATTTATTTTATTTTCAATAAAATAAACTTGGGAAAATAAATTCAAAATAAAATAAAATAAGTTGAATTCACCTAAAAAAAGCCATAATTTAAATATCATTTAAATTAATAAAATGAACTCACTTAAAAAAACATTAATTTAAATATCATTTAAATTAATAAAATACTTCATCGACGACGCCCATTCTACATCGTAAAACGAACCCAAATAATGACAATGACAACTAAAGAATACACGTGTCCTATCATCATCGGGTGTTTGTCGGGTTCTCGATAAATTCCAATATCGACGGATACGGGTATCTACAAAAAGAATCAACAAGAATTCTTTGCTCAAATGCAAAAGGATAGTCAAGTCAAGGACACCACTATCAAAAATATCCTTTCTCATAACAAGATGTTGGAGACTCAAATGACCCAATTGGCCTCTTCAAGTTCCCAAAGGCAAAAGGGGCAATTACCTCCCCAAGGTAATCCGCCTACAAAGCATGAAACCATCAATGATATTCAATTGAGGAGTGGTACACACTATGAGGGAACGAAAGAGCCTATTGAAGTGGATGTTGTCGACGGAAGTGCTAAGTCAAAGGATGTGATGAAAGATAGTGTGTTGGATGAAAGAAAAGAATCGGAAACTTTGAAGAAGAAGAACAGAAAGGTAGTAGATTCTACTACAAGTGAATCATCGAAAAAGAGGAATGAAGAGAGAAACAAAGAGGTTTAAAGAGAACCTATTGTTATTAGACTACCATTTCCAAGTCGCCAAGCTAAGCCTAAACTTGATGAGAAACTTGGGGAATTCATGGAGATTGTGAAAAATTTGGAGGTTTCTATCTCTTTCATGGAGCTAATTACTCATGTACCGGCCTATGCGAAATACATAAAGGATATTCTTACCAAGAAGAAGTCAATTAGAAGGTCGGAGACTATAGTTTTTGCGACACATGTAGTGCCATCATTCAAGGAAATTCCCCACCTAAGCTTAAAGATCCGGGAAGCTTTTCTACCCCATGTATCATTGGAGACACTAGAATCAACAAGGCACTATGTGATTAGGTGCTAGCGTAAGTGTCATGTCATACTCGTTATGTGAGAAGCTAGGAATGGGAGAGTTGAAATGCACTAGCATAACATTCCAAATGGTGGATCGCTATACAAAGAAGACACTAGGAATTTGGGAAGATGTGACCGTAAGAGTTTGAAAACTCTTCATACCGGGGGACTTTATAATTATGGATATGGAAGAAGATTCTAATATACCAATCATTTTGGGAAGTCCATTTATACACACCGTTGGAGCGGTGATTGATGTCAAGCATGGAATGCTAACCCTTGAAGTTGGTGATCAGAAGATAACTTTCAACCTTGATGAGACAATGAGAGCTCCAAATTTGAATGAGCCATGCTTTATGGTTGATCATTATAGTCGGGAATGTGACAAGAAGAAGTTGTAATCTCCATCTAAGGATCCTATCAAGGAAGAAATTCCTAGAAGGAAGGACACAGAAGTGCTACCAAATTGGAAGAACGAAGTTGATGACATTGAGATAGCTCTATTTGGTGAGCTAGAAATTTTCCATGACAAGACCAAGGAGGAGAGCTTCAATAGCTCATTTTACATGACAAACAACAATGAAGGCCTTGATGGCCAAGGTGACATAAAACAAGAAGTGACTATGTCTAGTCATAGTCTTTACAACAAAGGAGGAAAGGTAAAAGAAGTTGGTGGTTTATGAGATCACGAATTTGAGGGATTGATCAATCCTTATGTTGGCAATGGGATGACCCTAAACTAAGCTAATGAAGTTCCTTATCATTACAATATCGCCATGAGCTTCTACATGAGTGAGATCTACAATGTGCCGAAGTCTACTCAAGATTTCTACCATGAATATGAGCAAGCCTTTGACTACTTCTATAGGGTGTTGAGTAACATCAACAACATCCTTTCCCTACCCCCTTCACAAGCTTTAAATTGGAGGAGAGTTTGGTGGAGTCCTCCCTAAACCACCATTTGTAAATATACTAACCTCTTAACTAGTATTCATTTAAATCCATGCATTTAAATATTTGTATTGCATTAATATGCTTTGTTTTAACATAGTTTTGACACAAGAGTAAGTGAGAGAGGGTTACTAATTGTGTTTCAAGTATGTAGAATGCGAGAATCAAGTGTGGGGACGCTCATGACTACGTTAAACAAGCCTATGGAGCGCAATCCCATGCTAGAAAGTTTGAGAGAGGAAGATTTGACGAGCTAAAGGAAGACTCCTCACTGGGCCTCAACTCGTGGGAGTTGAAGTCAAAAGCAAAGGAAAAGTGAGTCCTGCAGTCTAGCTCGTGGGAGCTGACCCCAGCTCAAGCGAGCTCCTTTGTGAAAAAATATACCCTGGAGCATATCTTGTGGGAGCTGAGACGAGCTCGCGGGGGAAGCTACATGCCTCGTGGGAGCTGATTCTAGCTCGGGCGGGCCCAACTACAAGAAATTTGTCCTGCTGCCCAGCTTGCCCGACTCCTGCCTAGCTCGTGGGAGCCCCCCTGATACACCTCAAAAACACGGGATCCCCTTCCCTTTCCTTCCGCATTTCTACAACACAACACAAACACAAAACTCATTCCCTCTCAAGTCTCAAGAACACAAAATCCCACCATTGAAAACACTAATTACTCACCCACATTCGTCATTAATCTTTGCAAGCTTGCTCTTATCCAAATTAAATCGCTCCTTTGTCAACTATTAAGCCTTTGAAGCATCCAAATCCGCCAAATTCAACCAACAATTTTTAGGGTTTGACTCAATTCAAAAATCCCCAATTAGTTGTTCAAGAGCTTGAAATTTGAGGAAATGAAGCATATTAAAGCAAAATCAAGGTTTGTTGACACTATTATTCACCATGGCAAGAAGAAAAGGGAACAATCAAGCATCAAAAACCCAAAAATTGTCAAAAAGGCAAAAGGTTTTTGTATCTAAGGCTCTAGTAGTTCATGAACAAGCAAGGGAACGTGTTGGAGCTATTGAGGAAGTCATAACTACCACAACACCAGAGATTGAGCAACTTAAAGATTATCCGAAGGTAATTTTCCTTGATAATGCTCATAAGTAAGTCTTTGAATCCCTTAGCAAAATGAAATTTATTGCTACTAAGTTTGTTTGCCAAGAAACCTTGGCCAAATTGCGTGTGCTTGACCAAAGTAAGGCATTTTTCGAATTAATGGGTTTGTCTACTATCTTTGAAATGAATGAATTGACATACCTCTCCCTTTCTCTTGGAATTCATTAGTTCTTTAAATATGTATAAGGTTGAGACTCGAAACTATGTTGAATTCCAATTCGAAAATCAATCAAGAAGGATGTCAAGGTCGACTTTTGATGAGGTATTTGGACTTGATTCCAAATGAGAATTCTTTAAGAAACCGCCTCAATTTGATGCTAAGCCGATTTGGAAAGCTATTGTCGGTCGTGATTTCACCGCCTTTAGGGAGTGTCATGCCTTATATGTACACCATCCCGGAATATAGTATTGGCACCGGGAAATTGCAAACACCCTAATCGCAAGAAAAGAAGAAAATCTCTTTACGGAGTTAGACCTTGCTTACCTCGAGTCGCACCTAAATGTCCTTGGGAATTACAAGAGCAATTATGATATTCTCCAATTGTTGTTAGAAAGATGGAGGGATATCTAAATTGGGAAGGATAGCACAGCCTATATAGTAAATGGAGGCTTGATCACCAAATTAGCAAAGCACTTTAACCTGAACTTTAATGAGAACAAGGCCTAAAAACCGGTTAAAGGAGGCAATATTCTTGATATGAACATGCTTTCTCACAAGTTCCATTGGGTGCATCATGATAACGTGACCTGGGAATACGAGTGGCTCATCAAATATGTAAATTCTATGATCTTGCCAAGCAAAATATGTCGTATATCCGTGCGCCGAGGTAACTACCTTCTTCCCGTTTCTCATTATGCAAATTCAAATCTTATGAAGAAATGAACACCCCAAGAAGACTTCTGCACTCTTGTTGTACCGCCTACCTCTTTGAATTTGAAGAATTCACCGTCAACGACCCAAACATTGTTGAAGGCAATGATTACTTGACGAAATTAATAAAGCATATCCATAAGGAGGCATACAAGGATAGGGCAAATGCATATTATGCCCAATATCCTCCACTTCTTCACCTAGCTCAACAAGGACTACTTGATTCTAAATGTCGTTTGCTGGATTGGGTGGATAGAAAAGTGTTCATTCCAAATGCCGACCAAGATGAGGGGGAAGAAAGTCGGGTATCTAGGAGTGAGGAGCGGGTGAATGATGAGAATGGTGATGAACTTGAAACAAACATTGATGATAATTCTCAAAGTCAAAGTGATGACAAAAATGGTGTTGATTGTAGCTCCAGGGAAGAGAGCGATGATGATGTCACCATGAGTAATTGATGTTGATGGCCGTGGAAAGGTGAAGGTAAAAGGAGGATGACGCACAAAGAGATGATGGCTCCCATAACATTGTTTCCTTGGTACCATTGTGAGTCTCCTACTCCTCCTTTAGCTTCACTTTTATCTCATGTCTATAGTTTCCTAAATTGTATTTGTACCATAATCTATCATGAGTAGAATAGCGCACTTAGAGAGTCATTTTTGGACTCTTCATGGCTATGAGTTTTTGAGTCCTAGCAACATCAAAGGACTCACACCTCACTCCCACTGAGGTGAATATGTTTTTGCTCCCACCATGAAGAATCCAAAATGACAAATCTCCATGCATTGCATTTCATGCATAGCTTATGGCCAAATCCCCCCGTTTTTTTTTTTGCACTAGTAATAGTGTTTATTTTGGTTTGAGGAAGACTTGCTCTATAACAAACCGACCCACCACCGTCGAAACACAACTGCAATAAGATGTGATGTATACCTTCGGACCCATATTTGTCCTCACCTAAGCCCAAAACTAGAAGGCCTTGTTACTAAATGGTGGGTTGAATCCTTTATAAACATCTCATGAGCTCCTTATTTTCCCGATGTGGGAAAAATTTCCTCTCAATATATTGGGGTGTAAAAAACTCCCCCACTTAAATAACACAACGTCCTCATTGTGCCCGGGCAGCCAAGCCCAGAATCCTCCCCCGCTAGGTGTGTGACACAGGTACTCCCGACCACAGGCTCACCACACGGTCGCAGGGTTGCTCTGATACCATTTATAACAACCCGACCCACCACCATCGTAACACAACTGCAATAAGATGTGATGTGTACCTCTGGACCCATATGTGTCCTCACTTAAGTCCAAAAGTAGAAGGCCTTGTTACTATGTGGTGGGTAGAATCCTTTATAAATATATCATGAGCTCCTTATTTTCCCGATGTGGGAAACCTTTCCTCTCAATATCTTGGGGTGTTACATGCTCATAGGCAACACGAGTTAATTTAAATTAGCTCTCCAATTGACTGACTACATGCATCACTTAGCTTAGTTTAGCTTAAATTGTACCACTTGTATATATGTCATATATAACTTGCATTACTAGTGCATTCATTCATTCATGCATTCGCATCGCATTCCTATGCCCACTATGTACATTGAGGACAATGTCCGAAATAAGTGTGGGGATGGAAATCATTATTCCAAAAACTTATAAATAATTGAATTTTTTTGAAAAGAAATCAAAAACATGTTCTTTAATTTCATAAAAACAAAAATCCTAAAAATTGAAAATTTTCAAAATCCAAAAAACATGTTCTTTTCTTTAGTAGTGTAGATTTTTATATACTTGTGTGTTTGTTACTCTTTTCACATAAAGACTACACCACATTTGAGACATCCTTAAGGGATTAATGAAGAATCGCATGGCATGATCTTTCTAATCTCTTTTTCGTACTCTTTATGTTAATGACAATGTGGAGAGGTTTGTAGCTATATGATGTTAGGAGTATGCAATTAGTGTTATATGGCATATAATTGGATAGTAGCATATGCATTAGACTTGCACATATGTAGTTGCATTATGGCATATCGTTGCATTTAGGATTTTTCAAAACCTAATTGAGAACCATGACAAGTGCACATAGGCCTTCATAGCTAATTTTTCTCATTAAGACTTTGTCTAATAGAATACATTCAAGACACCCTAGACAGTATACTACTAGTATCTTTTGATCCATGAGCTAAGGCCTAGTCAAGGGTTTGCATGTGAGTCACCTATCCAACCTTATAGTGTGAACAGACTTGGTTAACTTGTCTAGGTGACCTTGAATGACTTGGTAGTGTGGCAACCCAAGAATACTTTTCATTAATAAGTTTGAATGCTCATTTCAAAAGTTTTTATGATGTGGAATCGTTTTAATTGTCAAGGAAACCTCAAGTGCTTTTAAATGTTAAAATGTGCGAAATCGTTTTGATGGGGGTGCACCACTTTGATGTGCTTTGGAGAGAGATCCATTGAATTGGACCCCCACATGGTTGTGAATTCAACCACCCAAAGACAGAGTGACTATCACCCCAAAAAACTATTGTCTAAAGGGTAACCGGTTGCCTAATAAGCGATTGGCGAAAGCAAAGGACATTAGCCAGGAAGGACCAAACCCCATCTTGATTTTTGAAATGTGAAATGTGGAAATAGAAATGAGGTCAAATTTTGAATGCTAGTCAAATCCACTTTCTTTTGTTGAATTGAATTGAGCATTTCATTTCCAAAAACCTTTTGTTATGCCACCTAGTTGAGCTTGGGACAACTCTTGACCTTTACTTTTTTAGAGAACTCGATACTTGTCATGCATATGCCACTAAAAACAATAGGGATCATCTTTCCACGCCATCCGATCGCCCTTGGCGAAAGCATTTAGCGATTGTGGATAAAAGTAGCCTAGTTTTACACTATTTGGAGGTGACTTGTTTATATCCTCTTAGACGTAGTAGTTTGTAGAAGTAGTGCCTATGAAGGAACGTGTCCCCTTGAAGTATTTCTCTTTTAGCAATTTCCGCCACTTAGATGAGGAAAGTGGCTATACTTTTGTAGATGCATCCTATATTTCTTTGTGTGATTAATGTTTGGATGCATCACCATTTTGGCAAGCCCCACCTTGCCTTGCAAGAAGGCATTCTAACTCATGGATGCTTTGTTGTGAGTTGAAGGGGCGGAGTGAGAACCGTTAATTGTCTCACATTGGCTATGTTATTAGGATATTTTAAATAAGGGTCATAGTTTTAGTCACCTCTTTACTCGGACGAGCAAAGGTTCGGTTTGGAGATATTTGATGTGACTAGTATTTACGCACATTTAGTCCCCTAAGTAGCCCACGTTTTATATTCTTTTACGTGATTATTAGGGTTTTTTCTTGTCTTTAGCTTCCTAATATGCAAATTCTATGAGGTTTGGTGCCTTTGTAGGTGGAGAGCATTAGCCTTGATTAATTGGTGCATTACGGAGCTAAATTGACCGCATCTAACGACCAAACATCAAAGAGGAGACCAAGATTAAAGGCCTTAGTCAATAAAACAAGCATTCAGGCAATGGAGAGGAACCCCCACGAGTCCAAGACAGCTCTCACGAGCTAGGAGGCGGCCACGCCGAAGCAAGAGAGAAAACAGAGTGAGCTCGAGCGAGCTCACTAAAGCTCCCACGAGGCCAGCCTGAGCTCGGGCGAGCACTTACCAAGCTCCCACGAGCTGACTGACAGGATGAACCTCAAAGAAGAGGAGCTCGGGCGAGCTCACACTCAGCTCCTATGAGCCAGCTGACAGGATGAGTGACGAAGAGAAGGAATGCATAGGAACTAGCTCAGCTCTAGCAAGGCAAAGGACTTCCTTAAGGGGCCTAATCGTCATTTAAACCCTTAATTGATGAAATGCTTGATTGACAACCTAGCATGATTCTCTAATATTTTCAACAAGACTTGTAAGACATAAATCAACTCAAGGCTTGTTAGACCATGCATATTGTTGAATAGGGAGATCAAAGTCGTTTTAGGTGTCTTAAACTATAATTCAACTCAAGTCCGAGACCTAAGCCTCCCTAGGAATTGTAAGACATAAATCAACTCGATTCCAACACAACAATAATTGTTTGTATGACTCGTTATTGTGATTATATCATGTTTCCCTTATAAACCCATGACACCCTAGTGTTTTTAATCAATTGTTTACATCTTTATTTACTTGTCTTGTTTTTCATTTGTTTACATTTTCGTTGTAGTAGTTTAGCTTACAACTCAAACCAATAGTGACACACAGACATAGCTACTTGCATTAAATAACTATTTGATAAACCTTCTCTTGGGATCCGACCTCTACTTACTCTTTACTAGTAGTTTGTTGAGTTTATAAATATGGTTTCATTTGGTTATTAACGACATGACCACTATCATCCACGGCCACCCCAAACACCTGTCGTGCCTGGCCTATCCGTATTTCAGGTTAATGGCTCTTCCAGATCCCCGTACCTGGCCTATCCAATTCACAATAACCAATCCGACAACAATAAAAAGTATTCCTCCTCTAACAACAATAATATCAATATAATTCCAACAACAAGATCAATATTAGAAATACCTTAACTATACATTTGTAAGACAAACAAATCAATTATAAGACAACAACAATTTAGCAAGATTGAGTAGTTAACCTACCTTGCATACAAATAGCAGACTTTTGAGCTTTGGGATGGATGTTGATGGACTTTGTATCCTCTGTGGTTTAGCAGAAGAGACACAGCAACATTTATTCTTTGTGTGTGCCTACAGTAGGAGAGTTCTACAGTCTTTGACGGAATGTACTGGTTTAAAGCTCCCTGAGGATGATATTTTGCACTGGTGCGTCCATAATCCTGGTTTGAAAACTCAGCGAGGGGTGAAGACTGCATTGGTTATGAGCACTTTGTACCAAGTATGGCAGCAAAGGAATAAATGTAAATTTGAGCAAGTTCTGATGAGGCCTATGTGTTTGGCTCAGATGATCAGTGAGGACATGAAGAAGAGAATAAAGGAAAGGGACAAAAGTAGGATGACTATGTTGGGAAATGTGTCCTCAACAATAGTGCGATCACATGATTTAAATATCATTATTAAATCTCATTAAAAGAATACGCTTGGGATGATTCTATTATATATAGTCAACTGACCAACATTTATCGGTAATGATTGGCTGACTAGAGTTTGACATTCTGTTGTCGTTTGACGGTGGTGGTCGATTGATCCCTTGAGGTCACACCTAAAGGACGATTCCCATAATAGATAAGATTAATTAATTGTATGACAATACGAGTTAATTAATTCCTTAAAATTGACTAAAAGGTAGTCGAACAAATTATTTAGAGAGAGTTCGAGTTTTGAACTCAAGGCACGGAAATTATTATTTTATTATGCGATAATTGAATAATGAATTATTTGAGACAGGGATTAATAATTAAGCGGTTGATTATTAAATTTGTGCTAATCGATTAATGTGATTAATATTGGTACGTAAAATATATGTGCAGTTGTACACGTATATTTGCGGAGTAATGTTAGACGAAATTAATTGGGAATTATTTAAAAACATGAGACGATGTTTAAAATAAAATTACACGTATTTGTGCGACAAATATAAAAATAAAAATGGACCCGTAAATGGGTCATTTTGGACCGTGTAAAATGTGCCTTGAATTGTGTGCACTAGACACAATTAGACACACATGAGACAAGCCATTGTTTTTGATTGGCTTTTGTCTTTTCCATAATTTTTCTCTAATCCATGCCAAAAGCTATTGGGCATAAATAACATCAAAAATTGCACTCCCCATATCCTCTCTTTGAACCGTCCTCCCTCATCAATTGATGATGTTGTTGCTTTCATTTTCACATGTTTTGAAAATGAAATACTCTAACTTCTCTCTAAAACCATAAAATTGTTTTTATGAAAATTTGTTCTAAATTTCTAATATATTCTCAAGATTACAATGTAGTAATCATAAAATATTAGAATTATTTTAAGGTTACTTATATTATTATCTAGTTAATAATAGTGTAAGGATTATGGGATTAGTCTTGGGTGCAACTAATTGGAGGCATTCTACTTTGAGTGCTTGGAGGATCATCCTAAAATATGGAAAGCTCAAGATCAAGTGGAGGAAGGAGTTCTCCACTTGTGCCCTTTATGATCCGTTTTTATGGTGAGAAAATTATTTTTCTTCCTTAAATTGTTTATAAGTTTGCATGCATAAAATCCATCTTTAATTTTATGAAAAATTATATTACCACATATATGAATATGTATGTATATGAATCTACTTTTCCTTCAATCGGTATCAAGAGCCATGGTTGTTGCATGCAAATCGGTTAAAAGTTTTTCCGAGTTATAAGAATAACATATAAAACTTGTAAAATTTGTGTTATTATGAGATATCACGAAATTAATCCATGCATGTTAATATTTCTGGTCCTAAAATGTTTTAGGATATTTTGGTTAATTTTTCGGATTTTTATTGTTCATATTAAACAATAATGGCATTTAAATAAGATTTTATGAATAAAAATGTCATTTTTGGACGAAAATTAGCTATACTTCGAATTTTCCATTGATTTTTGGATATGTTGTCACATACATTATTATGAGATAACCTGTAAATTTTCATAATTTTTGGACTTGTTATGCTCGAAAAATGGATTTTACATTATTAAATTCGGATTTAGCTGTAAAATAGGTTAATATGAGATAAATTTCGAATCTGGTCATATAAATTTAGTATGTTGTCACATGCAATTTTACAAGATGTGTGTAAAATAATTGGCCTTATTGAAGTCTTTATGCATGATTTATGATTTTTTGAAGAAAAAATGACATAAATAGTGACATTATTAATGAAATATTGATAAAACATGCTCTATGACTAAAAAAAAACATGATATGTTGCATTTTATTATCTTTTTCAGATCTAAAATTGAAAAGTTAATGAATATAATTTTTCACATGTTTTTTATGATTATTTAGTAAAAAACCGATAAACCGCAACATTGTTTTTCCGGAAAAATTTTGAAATTTTTTAACCTAATATTTTGGACATTATGAGTGTCATGGTATTTTTCCAGAATGTTCATGAATTTAAATTTCAAATTTTGAATTTATTTGAAATTTTGTGATTTATTTGAAGTTTAATAGCTTATTTTTGTAATTTTTGGTCCATTTATGAACAATTTTGTAAATATGGGTTAATTATGGTCAAATTATTAGTGAAGACTAAATTTTGAGTCCTAAGAAGTTAGGGTAATTAACTTATGCATAAATATGAGTTTATGTATTTTTGTGATTGTAAAATGTTGAAATCACGCAAATCCGTAAAAACCGAGTATTATACGATATTGGCTATTTAAAGGCGATTTAGCATAAAATTGAGTATGTTCATACATATTATAATGCTGCATTTTCTTTATGATTGTCATAATTTTAATTTATGTAATTTTGAATTATGTAATTTTACTTAGTATGGCCTTAGATTTAATTGGTATTTCCCGAAATGTATGGGAATATCGATTCGGTTGTAATTTTATTGTGATCTCGTATCACCGTTTTGTAATTTAATAGATTTATTTTATTTTAGTTACATATGTATAATAGGAAATTATGTAATTTATTATGTAATTTTATTCATTCCGGAGTTACCTCGAGATGCATGCCACGACCGAAGTTCAAGGGACCAATGGAGTTGGTTTCCGAATATGTAATAGTTAAATAGTTTTTCTATTTTAGGAAAGGCCATACTAGGATTTATTTATCTTTATGCTTGCATTTTATTTTATGTCACATGCATCGCTAAATCGCCATAACTAAACATGCATTGTCTTATCGAGTTTATCGACCGTGTCAATTAGAATTATCGTAGTTCACCGCTTTAGTTCACTTAAAACGTGATAGATAATAAATTGACATGACCTCTCGCTAAAACAATTAATTGAGACATAGCCTTACCAAATAGTAGAAACCATGAAAACCTATTTCGCGAGGGAGTGCGCTCGGCTACCCCGGGGTACAAACCTTGTTACGTAGGGGAAGTGGTTGCTAAATGTCTAATCCACCGAATTCATGTTGATAAAGGTTGCATCGGCTACCCCGTGCCTAAGTTAATGTGGGTTTGGATAATGGACACATTTATTCGAAATTTGGATTGAACTCAACAAAAGTAATTGATAAGGGTTGCATCGGCTACCCCGTGCCCTTGTTGATGTGTTTTGGGCTATAGATAAACATTAAAGTAAGTTTATCGACTAAGAGTTCTAAAAGTAGAATCGATTAAAAAGTTAATCTACCGAGTTATATTGATGAAGGTTGCATCGGCTACCCCGTGCCTAAGTTGATATGAATTTGGGTCTAGGAATCATTTATCATAGTTGGGTAGAGGTCACTATGTAAATGCTTTACTTGTTATTTACAAGTATTAATAAAACGATAAATGTTAAAGTTTTCCACTATTCCGTTTTTACATTGTTCTATTTCTTTGCCACAATTC
This sequence comes from Silene latifolia, assembly GCF_048544455.1. Taxonomy (NCBI): domain Eukaryota; kingdom Viridiplantae; phylum Streptophyta; class Magnoliopsida; order Caryophyllales; family Caryophyllaceae; genus Silene; species Silene latifolia. Next base: position 59,512,323 of record NC_133536.1, read on the forward strand.
ATATACGATATCATTTCGTTTTTGATTCAAATCTCCATTAAAACATCGTAACTAAAGACAAATATGAATTTGCTTCTAAAACCTCAAGTGAACCATTGTTAAGGATCTCTTGTAAAGAGTATAGATAAAGGTTATTCATTATCAAACAGGTTTTTGATTCTTGACTAACACATCTACTTACAATGGATTGTTATGTTTCATATACTTAATTGAATTAAGTACCTTGAAATGATAAATTGTTTTGGTAATTAGATTTGTTGGAATTCATAATTGACCAAAATAACGCAACCACTTCAACGAAAGTTTTAAGGCTAAAACGAACAAATGAAGAGTAATCAAATGAATTCAATTTTGCTTCTCAAAGCAAAGACTCATTGAAATGAGTGGGAGCGTTCTCTTAAACCGTTAAGATGAGGACGAGGTTCAAGAAGTAAAGATTATAATGGAATTGATACAAGGTAATGTTAAAGGTAAAGTTGTTGAGAATGACGATACTAAACCTATCAATCCCAACCGATAAAGTTTCCATTGTCTTAAATGTTGGACACGAGAAAGGAAACTACCCCAAATTATTGAAGAATCAGCAAGTTAGTTGTGGGACATCTAATGGGACCTTCTTCTTTAAAAGTGTTTATTTGATTAAACATAAATTTTGCTAGTGTCACTTCGTCAATATTAGAAACCAGTGGAGGTTTTCATCATTGTATTCGACACATAAGATGATTAGAATATGACGACTAGCAACAATAATGTTGAGAGATAGAGTAATTGTGTACTCAATCTAGTTTTTGGATTTAAAGTTGTACTTAATTGTGACTATTAAGTGCATAAACTCTAAATAAGAATATAAACTTGTTAAGATACAAAAGAGGTTTTCACTTTTGTGACCCTATACACCACGATTTGATGTATGGCTAGCCCATTATCAAGGTGATTATATTCTAAACCAAACTAGAATGATATATCATGTAGATGATGTAAGATTTAAACTGGTAACCCAAGGTTAAACCTTAAATTTTGGAATGATGAACGCAAAGAGTTATCGAGTACTCTTGAAACCATTAGATTGTTAATGGTATATGCGTATCTTGTATTCAAAGCAAGATGTCTCGTGCCTTGTGGTTGAAAAGGAGATCGAGGTTGTAAATCATCAATCCAAAATAGGTTGATCATTATCTTTTACCAACGATTTAAGTTGACACTAATATGTTCACTTAATAAGGTAAATAGAGAAATCTTTGAAGAATTTCAAAGAATTCAAGGAATCACGATTTAGTCGTGATGGGATTATCAAAGTGAAGACTTTGATATAAGCCAAATGAATTGTGATATAGTATCACAAATTAATCTCTCTTAACACGCATTATGGGATAATGTATGATTGGATAAGAATTCAAACGCTATTCGATAAGGTTTGGACTTCGATCAAGTTACTTTGAGTTACTTGATCCTTTTGGGGATTTTATCATCTTTGTCTAAATTATTTCTCCACTAAATCGAATCATATGAGATATGAAATGGTAAACGTACCATGGTTGTAAGTTTTTCACAAGAAACAAATGCTCATTTTTCCTCTTCAATTATCACGAGTACGACGGGTTTGCGGCTCGTGAAGCTGTCTTTCTAAAATACAAGTTTATTTTAGAAGACAGAGTGGGAGAAATTATTCAAGAGCCACTAAGAATGCCACAAAGAATATTACGTCGCAAGAAACTGGTCTTTCTTGGCTACATGAGACATTTTGTGTAAGACGTTGTTTCTTTAAAACCTAGGAGGTTAAATTCGTCACTTGTTAAAAATGATGAATTCATGCTACTTTTAAGAAAGTAAAGAGCTTATAACTTACAAAAGAAATTGTTTGATTCAAGTTGATTACTTCTAGAAAGTAATGAACATATGACTTACATAAGAGTGTTTAAGTCACAACTCAATACAAGGCTTAGAGCCATGAAAATCCGAAACGAAAGGGCTTGATTAGTGACAAAGGGTTTTGCACTAATAAAGAGATATTTCAAAGCAAGATTGGTTGCAAAGGGTTTTGCACTAATTGAAATGATTAAGTCTATTTGGATCTTCTTAGGGATTGTGTTTCATTATGAGGTTATGAAATACATGGCGAGTGAATCTAAAACCCACTTCTTCAATAGAAGGAATGTATTCAATACATGTCATGAGTTTATTAGATTCTTGCAATCCTAAGATAATGTGAAACTTAAGAGAGGATCTTAAGTAGGACATCAATGAGTTGGAGTCAACATTTTGATCATGTGATAAAACCTTTTCTCGATAAGTCGAGAAGTTGTGTTTATACATGGAGTTTAGTGGGAGTTACGGAAGTTTTAATTAGTCTTATATGTGGATGACATATTGATCATTGCGAATGATATAAGACTTTTGGAGTATTATAATGCATCTTTATTATCCGGATTTATGAAGATAAATCCACATGATATTAGCGTCAATAAGAAGTCTTATGTTGATAAGATTCATGACTAATTCAATTAATTTGAACATATTTGATTGATCCCATTTGCTTCCGCTGCCGGATCAATTAAATGTGTAATGATGTATAACACTTCATATACTTTGAATATGATGAATTGTTTTCAAAATCGAATTTAAGTAATCTTTGCCAAGTAAGCTATAAAGATTACCCTTAAGTGCTTGCAGAAGCATTAAGGAAGTAAAGCAAAGTGTTTATGATGCAATATTGTGTAAGGGTGTTACACAAGTGACAATTGACAATTGAGATTGCGCATGGTTTCCGACAAAACCATAATCAAAACACATTAGGATGGTTAAGATACCATTGTGGCAATGTTAATTAAGAAGTAGATTTTCTAGAATCGTTCTAGGCAATAAAGAACAATGAAAGATATTTATAACGGAAATTGAGTACACTTGCGATCATGAGATGTGCAAGAAGGATGAGTCCCGCACACTGTGAAAACAGTGGGAGCTATTCTTAGGCTAGAGGGCCTATGTCTTGATTGGATCTCGACGCGTACTCAGAAAGTTTTGTAATGCAAATGTATACATTACAAAGGAAAACGAGTATGTAGTAAGGTTGAGTAAGGTACAAGAAGTTGATAAAACCTACTAACCAAAGCCTTCTCATAGGCTTAACATGATAAGTCATGTCATATCAATTGAATTGAAATGAGCAACAACATACAAGATCAAATTAGATTATAGAACATGAAATAGTAATCAGGCATTGACTATTCATATGTGATAATCGCATTTGTCGTTCGAGTTTTACTTTAAAACTCTTTTATTATACTTTGTTACATCCAAACGGGTTGTAGAGACAATTGAACCCCGTTAAAGTGAACACGGATTAGCATTGTATTCGCCCATAGTCACTTATATGAGGTGACGTCTCGAAGTGACTAGAGTGTGATGCGATTGATGGCAAGTTCAAGTGCCATACAGTCATGTGAGATGACTAGTCGATCACATAGGCAGACTGTTAGGAACACTTTGTCGGGCAGTGACCGCTTATAGAGTTCTGGCAAATTTATAAAGCCTGGTCGTGGCGAGAGCTACTATAGTATTCTAATGAGTCGATTCTTTGACTAAAGACTGTTCACCTAAGATGGCACGATTTGATTAACTTTGATTTGTGTTACTACGACCTTCGTAAATGGGGTCAAATGGGCATATTTTGGGTTATGATGGCTGTGGCTAGTCGAAGGGAATAAGTGCGATAGGAATTGTCCACCCCCTTGTCAGGGTTAAAACAATATCTCAGGGCCACTCGAGGAGTAATGAACGGAAATACGTGGCCACGCTCGGAATGTATCTATGGTGGATAAATTCCGGTCAATCGATTATTCTCCGGATCGAGGAAACCACTCTCGATATGATCACTTGCAAGTACGACCGAAAGACACCTTGCATTGAGTGGGAGATAGTAATAGGACAAGAGAATTGGTGATGCACACTTGTCGAGGACAAGTGGGAGATTGTTGGGAAATGTGTCCTCAACAATAGTGCGATCACATGATTTAAATATCATTATTAAATCTCATTAAAAGAATACGCTTGGGATGATTCTATTATATATAGTCAACTGACCAACATTTATCGGTAATGATTGGCTGACTAGAGTTTGACATTACTGTCGTTTGACGGTGGTGGTCAGTTGATCCCTTGAGGTCACCCCTAAAGGACGATTCCCATAATAGATAAGATTAATTAATTGTATGACAATACGAGTTAATTAATTCCTTAAAATTGACTAAAAGGTAGTCGAACAAATTATTTAGAGAGAGTTCGAGTTTTGAACTCAAGGCACGGAAATTATTATTTTATTATGCGATAATTGAATAATGAATTATTTGAGACAGGGATTAATAATTAAGCGGTTGATTATTAAATTTGTGCTAATCGATTAATGTGATTAATATTGGTACGTAAAATATATGTGCAGTTGTACACGTATATTTGCGGAGTAATGTTAGACGAAATTAATTGGGAATTATTTAAAAACATGAGACGATGTTTAAAATAAAATTACACGTATTTGTGCGACAAATATAAAAACCAAAATGGACCCGTAAATGGGTCATTTTGGACCGTATAAAATGTGCCTTGAATTGTGTGCACTAGACACAATTAGACACACATGAGACAAGCCATTGTTTTTGATTGGCTTTTGTCTTTTCCATAATTTTTCTCTAATCCATGCCAAAAGCTATTGGGCATAAATAACATCAAAAATTGCACTCCCCATGTCCTCTCTTTGAACCGTCCTCCCTCATCAATTGATGATGTTGTTGCTTTTCTTTTCACATGTTTTGAAAATGAAATACTCTAACTTCTCTCTAAAACCATAAAATTGTTTTTATGAAAATTTGTTCTAAATTTCTAATATATTCTCAAGATTACAATGTAGTAATCATAAAATATTAGAATTATTTTAAGGTTACTTATATTATTATCTAGTTAATAATAGTGTAAGAATTATGGGATTAGTCTTGGGTGCAACTAATTGGAGGCATTCTACTTTGAGTGCTTGGAGGATCATCCTAAAATATGGAAAGCTCAAGATCAAGTGGAGGAAGGAGTTCTCCACTTGTGCCCTTTATGATCCGTTTTTATGGTGAGAAAATTATTTTTCTTCCTTAAATTGTTTATAAGTTTGCATGCATAAAATCCATCTTTAATTTTATGACAAATTATATTACCACATATATGAATATGTATGTATATGAATCTACTTTTCCTTCAGACTACACATGAGCTAGATTGGTTAGGAAGCTTAAAGTTTATTTGAGTTGTTAGCCTTTCTAGTATGTAATTAATTCTATATTTATATATAATATACTCACATTTTACCAAAAAAAAAATGAGTAGTTAACCTACCTTTTCGCAAATACTCCAATTAATTAAGCAACCAAGCAACTAAAAGTGCTCCTTCACAAATATTTCATCTAATAAGACAATAATTACATATAATCATAAACTATACTAATTATGCTAATTAAGATAGAATTCTACCTAAATCAAGATGAGAAAACTACCCAAAACACTCCCCCACAACCCTACGGTCAACATGCCGATCAACGGCAACGGTCAAGGGTCACAAAGTGGTCAACGGTATGCGTGGTCAATGGGTTAAACTAAAAAAGTAAACAATCGATTTAAAGCGAGATTGGATGACTTACAATATTTAGATCTAAAACAAGATGGTTGCTTGGATGTTGTCTCACACGTCTCCCTCTTTTTCTTTAGTTTTTATGTTTAGAATAGGTGAATAAAGTGATTAGTGGAAGATGTAGTTTGGTATTAATAAAAGAAAGAGAAGGTTCTAGAATAATTAAATAATAAAAAAATAAGCAAGTTTAGGTTGCACTCACACCAATTACACCTGCTTTCCCTTACTCCATCTCACCTGCTGGTCACACTATACATACATATTATATTTTTTTATTTTATTTTCTCTCTTTTTAAGATTACAACCAATATATTTTACCCACTTTACATTTTATTCATTTTATTCTGAAAGCATACTAACTTTGACTGAGTTTGACCGAGTTGACTTTGACTAAAAATACGGAGTATTATAATCTTCCCTCCTAAAAAGAACTTTGGCCTGAAGTTCATAATACTACTCCCTTCAACGACACAAACAACATGATTTACTCCATAACTTAATTAAATGACTCAACATAATGACTCAATTAGCTCTAACATTCAAAATGACTTATACTTATACTTATTTATACTCATTAAATAATGGAAACAATGAATTATTACATCCTACCCCCCTAAAAATAAGGTTATGTCCCCGTAACCTACTCATACATAATCAAACAAATGGGATACTCTCCTTCATTGTAACCTCAGCTTCCCAAGTAGCTTCCTCAACATTATGATTTGACTATAAAACTTTGACCTGTGTTGTCTCGCCATTACGAGCCTTTCTCACCTTTTTATCAAGGACCTCCTTAGGCACCTCCACATATAACAAGTTCTCATCAATAACAACTGTCTCAGACTCCAATAACACGTCAGAAGTATCACTGGCATACTTCCTTAACTATAAGACATGGAACACATTACGGACTGTGTCTAAAGCTCGAGGTAGAGCAAGATGATATGCTACCTCTCCAACTCTTTCCAGAATCTCATATGGGCCAATGAACTTCTGATTCAGCTTCTTTCTCTTCCCAAAATGCATCACTGCTCTCACTGGAGACACTTTCAACGACACCTTGTTTCCCACAGCAAACTCAATATCACTTCTCTTAAGTGCATCATAACTCTTATGTCTATCATGTGCAGCTCTTATCTTATGTCGAATCATTTATACTTACTCAATCATCACCAGAATCATTTCAGGCCCTATCAACACGGCATCCGTCATGTTCGTAGTTGTAACACCCCCATCTACAAAGGAGCCTTAACAAGACCTTCCATAGCAGATAAGGTCGTTACCATCTCGGTTGTCCGAGGAACAGTTATAATCAAATGTCGATAAAAGAAAAATTATATTAAATTACAAGTGATTAGACAAAACAAAAGATACAACTCGTGACATCTATCGACTATGTGAAACTATCTCTGCCAAGACTCGTGCTAGACTCGTCCCTCCAAGCACCTAGCTATGATCCAGACATCAACCTGCTAAGACCGACTGCTCCCCATAGTGGATCACGACAGACACAACACAAGTAGACAACACCACACAAGGTCAGCAACTGTAGGAACATACAAAAGCAGACACAACAAGACACAAGAACATACATACACCACCTCCTCCAATCACCCATACACCTCTGACTACCCGAAGATCCAGTCCTGCCAGATTACCAATCGCAACAGGTAATCCACGCCACCAGTGGGGGACCGCAGCCGTACCCGCCTAGTCCTCGCTCATCCAATCCGAGCGATAACCCATGTTCCTTAATGTGCACATCCTTTCCTGTGGCGGGTTCCACAAAGGGAAAATCAAGGGCGTGAAGCCACTCCCGCAAGTGACCCCACTCAGCCGACGGTACACCTCGCGAACCAAAGACAATTACACAATCAATTACACAACAAAAGCAGCAACACCACACCACATACTAACTGACACTACAACCGACATACTAGACAACCAACAACACTGAGTAGGAAAACCTGCCTTTAGCAAACCGCAGCGATTCCGCGCACGACCATAAGATAACAAGCAACCACCTATAACAAACAATATAACCATCTATCATTACTACCACAATCACAAACGAAACCAAGGAAGACGATGATAATGATGACAATATACATATACATAGCATTCCGGCGACAAGACCGCTACCCGACTCATGTCTCCCATCCCCATGGTGTCTCCACTCTCAAATGCTCAAAAGAGATGAATCATGGTAAAGGAGAAAAGATATGACGGCATCTAGGTTTAGGAGAAAAGGTAATGAAATGATTTGGGTTTCACGATATCACGATTTATATTTCCCCGCTGAACTCCCGTTACTCGATCGAGTAAGCAACTTACTCGATCGAGTGGCCTCTACCCGATCGAGTGACTAATTTAATCGATCGAGTAGCCTCCGCTAGATCGAGTTACCAGGACTCAAAAGGTTATAACGTCACAAGGTTAGCTCGTAAGGTTTCCGAAGTTCTAGAGAGGTGTCTAAGGTCAGTCAACGGGTCTCTAAAAGGACGGGTATTACAGTCTTCCCCCCTTAAAAAGAACTTCGGCCCCGAAGTTTAACTCATCCTCCCCCACGACACAAGGTAAAAAGGGACTAAGGTCAACTTACAACCATCCATTTCGACAAGGACATGCACAACCATTCGTATATACCACCCGTTATGAACGCTCACCACCCATCATCATCATCTACCTTAGCACACATAATTCAATATGACTTCCTATCAAGTCATCAACATGCATTATATAGGAGTATAAACCAACACAATCGTTACATCCACTTACTAACCGGATTTAATTACCAAACACCAAACTGCAGTAACTTATCCACCACTTATACAATAAGCAAGTTAACGATCATTTTAAACCAATTCCACATCATTAATATTACTCTTTTAAATGATTTATTATTATTATTATTTTTTTCAATAATGTAACAACTCAACTACTTTAACAACTTGCGTAACAAAAAGGCTAATCAACTTGGAAATGAAATACAACAATAGTACGATGAATTTCCCACAATTACCAACAATTACTAACAATTACTAGCAATTACTAACAATTACTCAAAACAACTACTCAAAATGTGATAAGATTGTCATAATTTGTCATTTCCTCACGCGACATTACTCTTCCCCTCTTAAAAAGAACTTCGTCCCCGAAGTTCACCTTCAACACGAACTATAACTTTACACGAGACGATAATTTTATTCAATATTGACATTACGAAAGAATTGTACTATGCATTGAGACTAACAACTATCATGTTACTTCATTGACATTACTGTAGATACCTCATTCCTACACCTCCCGCCAACCACCCAGTGATGATTGAGCCGCATATTTGATACGCGGAACGATTTATGACAGTCCATAAGTTCATCGACAAGTGATAGCTCAAACACTCGATTCAACCCCTGGGTCATCATCTACGCACCGATACGGTCATTTTGACAGTAATTAGAGTTCATTTGTAGTCCAGGTCAAAAACCGCTTCATTTTCAAAAAACCGTTTAAATGCCGAGTCAGAATTTTCCGGAATGTTCTAGAATTCTCTAGATGTTTATTCCTAATTAAAATTAATATTTTAAGTAATATCTACCGTAATATTGTGTTTCATTGAATAAGAAAGTGTAAATATACCGAAATTCCATAATAAAACGAGAAAATCTTTCTTGCTGAGGAGGAAACCTCTGGAGAAAAGACGCAATAGATGCTGCGCCTCTTCGAAGAATCGCAGTAGTTGATGCGCCTCTTCTCCATTCCTCTTTTCGCATTTTTCGGAATATTTTCGAGCTTTGTTTCCATATCCGTGTCATTCCTAAACTCCTCCATATGTTTAGTATAAATAGAGGCCTTCGGCCTCCATATTTGGCACGCGAGTGTTCCGCCCCTTCTCTCTCTCTCTCTTTGCATTCTAGACTACGCTATTGCCTTTCGATGCCTACATGCTTGATCAATCGACCACATAAGCTCAGATTATTCTGAGTCCCAGTCACGTTGCATAGACCGACCAACTTGACCAACTCCACCTTTAATCAACCTAATCAATCTACTAAATCCTCTAACGAGGGCACTTTCCACGCATATTCGAGTCGAGCAATCACTAAACGATAACTTTAGTCAATCTTGGTTCGTCAAACATGTATGTCTGAGGGTGTAAATCCCATTTTATTATTGTACTTTTATTTTGTTTCAATTAATGTAAATCTATATCAAAAGCACGTTCGAAAACCGATTTACAATCCATCTTTTAAAACCGTTTTTACAAAACAGTAGAGGTCAGACGTCGAGAAGAAACGCAGCAGCAGCTACGCCTTCAGGAAGGATCGCAGCCTTGCTGCGCCTCTTCCAGAGGCTGCCTGTTGCTCCTGCTCTTCTTCGTCCTCGGCTTCCTGCAAATTTCCTTTTTTTTTTCTTATTCTTTCTTTTTCCTTCGTTCTTTTTGTTATTTCAGTACATAAATCATGTTTTAACAACTCCTTTCTTATCACAATGCTTAATTCGTCCTTAATCCCGAGTAATTCAATACTTGCGGGTTTTCGCTATTTTAATTCAAATCGTTTATTTGGGGTTTCGACTTGTTCATGTCCAGGTTCTGGAAGTCCCAATTTGATATATAAGTTTTCTTTCAAATCTTATTTGTCCAGTTTCGTCTTAATCAAACCTCAAGTTTCGCTTTTTTGTATTTCCGACACGAGTTCATAATAATCATGTAAACGCTATAATTTCGCGTTTTAATTCGTTTTATGACTTGCCCAGATGCATATAATCGGTTAAACTTCAACTCGAGTCTAATATCGATAATCCACCTTAAATATACCAACGAACAATAAGAGTGTTGTGATTCTGAGTTCACAGCCAGAACCCAGCTCGAGAACAGACGCATGAAGTGTTGCGCCTCTTCCAGAGGACGCAGCAGATGCTGCGCCTGTTCTAGGTTGGTTTCTGTCTCTGAACACATTCTCGCTTTGACGTAGCTCCTAATTACGGTTTAAATCAACTATTATTCGTATTATCATCTCTAATCTGACGTATTTTCATATTTTATTTTCTAATTTTATTTTCCTTTTATTTTCTTCTTCGAAATCCCGTCTTTGAGCGTGCTTTTGACGTAGATCAAATAGATTTTTGTATTTTATTATTGTAATTATCATTATGTATGATTTAATTATATGGCATTCACATGTATTGAATCTAACATTTACTTCGACCAAATTGTTTGTTAAAACACGTGTTAACCGACATAGTCTAATTTCACATGCTAGGATTAATCCGTGTTTGTTGTATTGCATGAATTACATCGACGACATATCAAATATGAAGGATTTCCCTAATCATTAGTAGAGGCCGCTATCGAGGCGGGCGGGATTAGGTGTTTGAATCAAACAACTTCCTGATACGTACCCTCACCCCTTACTCCAGCTATCTCTGGACATCCGTGTCCATTGGCATCTCGAGAGTCATTCTAGACATAGAATGCCAAGGGTAACGAGTTCTTAGTCTTCATGTTATTACTTTGTGTCTTGACATGGCACGAGGTATTCGAACGGTCTCCAATTTTCCAACAATAAATTGGTGGCGACTCCACAAATGCAGGCTTATTCAACCTTTCACCGGTTTTAATGCCTCACAAATCGGTAACGGCCCATGACGTGCTTTGGCAAACTAAGGTTCCGTGGGAGAAGTGTCGCCGCCTCAAAACCACAACGCGCGGGTGGGCCCCTGTCCACAATTACATAGATAGAATGTTTGCATATGAAAATCCATATTAAATGTCGATAATACGATTATTCAAGTGGAATGTTCCTTCATCCAATTATTATCCATGAACACCGGTAAACTCCTTAAGTGAAATTACCGAAACATGTGTACTCGACACAACAAGTTGTAAACTCAAGACCGCAACAAGAACTATAACCACTATTTAACATTGTACTTTAAGCAATATAATTAAGCATCCAAAAAGGGTGAAACAATGAAACCATACTTATATTGTATAAACCGTATTTGAAACACGACGACGTGATTACCAACAATGACAATGGAACTTATTATCAACAAAGTATATATGTATGATGACCATAATAATTTATAACGAAACTTCTGGCATAAAAGGGCACTAGATCGAGCTAAGGATCAACTCGATCGAGTTGACGCTACTCGATCGAGTTCACCAGCTACTCGATCGAGTATGTCGACTCCAGTAGACATTTCCAATTCACATACGCAGTTACTCGATCGAGTTAGAGGTACTCGATCGAGTAACCATAGGTCTAGTTACTCAACATGCACGTTGTCAATTCCAAGGAAACATAACTATGCCGTAATTTCATCTCCGACATTATCCACCTGCATAACAAGTTTCAAAATCCAACAAAATACGGCCTTATGGCCAAGTACAAACCAAAGTATATCCAAAGTACCAACAAAGCAAGTAACTGCCAGCTAAGAATCCATGAAAACGAATGTATAACAATAAGAAACAACATCACTCTAAACCCGGCTCCTCCATCTCCTCATCTGCGCCTCCTCCTCCGGATGTGCCAGCTTCAGCTGTACCCTCGCCTGTGGTAGCTCCTGTGCCTGAGTCTTCTCCCGCTCGCCATGGTTCCAAACAACTGAAGGGGTAACTCCTAGGCGCCCTCCATGTAGATGGATCCACGCCAAAGGAGTGGAAGACCCCACTGTCATCCCCGACACCTCTCCACCACACCGATTGGGCCGAGGCGGTCCCAATGCCCTGCACATACGCCATCTCGTGGAGGTTCCAGAGCGTCAACGTGGCAGATACTCTTTCTGTGAGCTCACTCACCTGAATCGGGGGACTAAAGGACGAAGGGTAGCTGGGATACTGATACTATGGAAGCACGGGCTGCTCTGGCCGAGTCTCAGCCACTCTCTCTCTCACCCGTCTCGAACCTCTCCCCACTCTAGGTTGCCGATCCTTGGGTCTATCCTGATCCCCCTTGGTCGGCCCTGGCATCACCTCAAAAATACCATCATCAATGACGTAGTACTGTCGAGTAAGAGTCTCCTCATCGGCACTGGAGTTCGATGCAACTACCGTCGCCGTCAAAGGCTCTGTCACAGGAAGGTGCTCGGGGTCAGGTAGTCTCATCCAGCTCATACCCCACACTCTCAAAGCTAACCCACCACCCTCTAATGCTCTCAACCATTTTTGGTCGATGAAGTACGGTCCAAGATAGGCACAGCTAGGACCATAGGTGTAAGGGCGGAAGAGGCCTCAAAGGTAGCCAGCCGCTCAGCTAACCGTGTGGCAATGGTACCACAACTCATGTACCGGGTCGTAGAGGTGGCCATCAGAGCCAGGCTAGCACAAACTATGGCTGGGGCACTAAAATAAACTCTCAGGGCTCGGGTGGGGTTGAGATATGTAACCAGCAACATCACCTCATGTGAGTTCAACTTACTCACATCCTTTCTATCATAGAGCAGGCAGGTCAAGGCACGAAGGAAGATCTTCAAAGTGACATGTTGAACGTTATTTATCAACATGTCACTCGAAGTAGGGGTAGACTTGCTGGTAAAACAAGGCATGTAACTACTAGCCCCACACTCAGTCGGGATGTCTCTAAGGGATCCCTTCTCCGGTCGAGAAAGGCCAAGGTGAGAAGCAAACATGTCCATAGATAAGAGAAAACTGGTGTTCATAAGACGAAACTATACGATCTTAGCTACCGCATCGTAGGAAAAAGAGCTCATGAACTCCAAAGTCAAGAAAGGGTAGGAGTGCTTCCTAAGATGATACAAACCCGTCAAACCCAAGGTTTCAAAGATATGCCTCACGTCCGTCTCTATTTTAAGGTCCTCAAGGATGGTGGTGTCGATACATCTAGTAGGTTTCATACGACGCTTCTGTAACTCAACAAAGGCCTCTCTTTGCTTAAAGTCAGCAAAGACAATGCTAGGGTACTCAGGGACCAGTGGAACGGTAGGTCCCTGACTCCCCTCTCCAACCTCGGGCTCATAAGCCCTTCCCCTCTTACTCTGACGGGTCACACCAGCAGCTCTTGGCATCTGTTTCAACACGTTTTTAGGCACACCAAACGGACACATACTTGAACAAAATGAACTTTTCAAAGTATACTCATGGATAGGGAAACAACAATTTTTGAAGTAGTTTTCAGAAAACAATCAACAATTTTCCCAACACATTTTACTCACAGACGTCATAAAAGACGGTCTCATGGCCTTCAAAACACAAAAATTTTAAAATAACCAGAAATTTGGGGTATTAATCCCTCGAAAATAGCTTCACAAAAATATAATTATCATAAAGATTTGGGGCGAATTTCAGTTTGGGGCACTTTTAAGACGGAATTTTAAGATAAAATTTTGGGTGAAATTAGTCAAAATCAACACCAAATATGATACTAACAACATACTTTACTCTATATTCCCTCTTAAATACTCAAAAGACAAACAAAAATTCAATTTGTAACTCAAACCCTAGAAATTTCGGTCCATATATACTTCCAAATTGGTTTGATTTTGCAACTTCCAGCATCAACAATCAACAACTAAAGCAATTCTAACAAAATACAACAACTATAAACAAGAATCCATGAGTATAAATCGAATTTTTCAGAAAACTAACACTTTTATATGTTTCTAATTAATTAAAAAAAAGAGGGTTGGCTTAAGCATATTGGGGCCAGGATTTTGAAATGAGGGCGCCTTCTCACTCAAAATCAAGCATCTACCGGGGCTCCCAACATACATACACCAGGTTCATTTTATTAGACTCACTACGTTCATTGGGCTTATTAGTTACAGGTTCTAAAGTCGTAGCTCTGATACCACTTTGTAACACTCCCATCTACTAAGTAGCCTTAACAAGACCTTCCCTAGCAGATAAGGTCGTTACCAATCGGTTGCCCGAGGAACAGTAATAATCAAATGTCGATAAAAGAACAATTATATTAAATTACAAGTGATTAGACAAAACAAAAGATACAACTCGTGACATCTATCGACTATGTGAAACTATCTCTACCAAGACTCGTGGTAGACTCGTCCCTCCAAGCACCCAGCTATGATCCAGACATCAACCTGCTAAGACCGACTTCTCACCATAGTGGATCATGGAAGACACAACACAAGAAGACAACACAACAACACCACACAAGGTCAGCAACTGAAGGAACATACAAAAGCAGACACAATAAGACACAGAAACATACATACACCACCTCCTCCAATCACCCATACACCTCTGACTGCCCGAAGGTCCAGTCCTGCCAGATTACCAATCGCAACCGGTAATAAACGTCGCCAGTGGGGGACCACAGCCGTACCCACCTAATCCGAGCTCATCCAATCCGAGCGATAACCCATGTTCCTTAATGTGCACATCCCCTCCTGTGGCGGGTTCCACAAACGGGGAATCAAGAGGTGAAGCCACTCCCACAAGTGACCCCACTCAGTCGAGGGCACACCACACAAACCAAAGACAATTACACAATCAATTATACAACAACAGCAGCAACACCACACCACAGACAAATAGACACTACAACCGACATACTAGATAACCAACGGCACTGAGTAGGAAAACCTACCTCTACCAAACCGCAGCGATTTCGCGCAAGACCATAAGACAACAAGCAACCACCATAACCACCTATAACAAACAATATAACGATCTATCATTACTACCACAATCACAAACGAAACCAAGAAAGATGATGATGATGATGATGATAACATACCTATACATAGCATTCCGGCGACAAGACCGCTATCCGACTCATGTCTCCCATCCCCATGGTGTCTCCACTCTCAAATGCTCCAAAGAGATGAATCATGGTGAAGGAGAATAGATATGATGGCATCTAGGTTTAGTAGAAAAGGTAATGAAATGATTTGGGTTTCACGATATCACGATTTATATTTCCCCGCTGAACTCCTGTTACTCGATTGAGTAGAAAACTTACTCGATCGAGTGGCCTCTACTCGATCGAGTGACTAAGCTACTCGATCGAGTAGCCTTCGCTAGATTGAGTTACCAGAACTCAAAAGGTTATAACGTTACAAGGTTAGTTTGTAAGGTTTCCGAAGTTCTAGATAGGTGTCTAAGGTCACTCAACGACGGTCAACGGGTCTCTAAAAGGACGGGTATTACAGTAGTCAACTAAGAGCTGAGTTCGACCAGTTTGCAATGATAGATGGCATGACTGTAGCTGAATATCACAATAAGTTCTGGGAACTGTGTCCTTATGTGGCTCATTTGAACATGAGTGAAGAGATGTTGGCAGTCCGGTTCGAGAAGGGACTGTCACTAGGCATCTTGCAGAAGATGCCAGCTGGGATACTTTCTACTATAAATAGTACCAATGAGAGAGCTGGTAATGCTGAAAGGTTAATTACAATTGCTAAGGAGAAAGAGCTGAATCAGAAAAAGAAGAGGAAAGCAAGGACTGCCATGGTAAACCAGAGTAATAAAAAAGAGAATTATGGACAATCAAGAAACCGACCATCTGGAGGTTTCAGTGGTGGGAGCTTACAGTTAGGATCTAGTTGGAACCATGGGTCTAGAGCAAGAAACTACTACCGCAAAGGATGTGGAAACAATCAACCTGGTAAAGATTATAAAGGATAACTAGTAGAATGCTATAAATGTGGGAAGTAAGGGCATATAGCTTATGAGTATTGGCACAATTCGATTCAAGGCTCGGGAGGTGGAAGTCAAGGAGGCTATTCTCGCTCATCTGCACAACAATGTGGGAAGTCAAGTGTGGGAGTAATCACAATATGGGAAGATGGAATAATACAAGAAGCTTTGGTAACACTAATTAGAGCAACGGAGGAGGAGGCTATCAAAGGCACAACAATGGAGGCAACTAGAGCTTAGCTGCAAAGCAGCCAGGCTCGGGCAGTACTTGCAGGGCGCACCTAAGAGTAGTAGGAAGTTGTTCATGTTAGACAAGCAAACGGCAGAGAAGGATGCACGTGTGGTTACAGGTACATTTCTTGTAAACTCTAAACCATCTTATGTCTTATTTGATTCAGGGGGCTAGTAATTCATTTATAGATAGTACCCATGTTAAAAATTTAGGGTTGGAAGTCTTTGATGTAATAGATGAGGATGTAGTAATACCATCAGGGGAGATTGTCAAATGCAACAAGTTGTATAGGGATGTGTCCTTAGTTATAGAGGGAGTAGAACTACTTGTTAATCTTTTGGACTTTCCGTTAGATGGGTTTGAAATTATCTTGGGGACGGATTGGTTGAGTAAGCACAAGGCTAAGATTGATTGCCATCAAAAGAAAGTGACGTTAAAGGGACTTAAGGGATTAAGAGTGTCCTATAAGGGGTTTGTAGTTAAGCCTAGGGTGAAACTCATCTAATAGCTATCTTAAAGTCTTCTTTGAGAAAGGGGGATCACTTAATCTTATGCCATGTATGGGACATTCGAGAAGAAGGATTGGCGGCAGAAGAGATACCACTGGTACGAGAATTTGAAGATCTATTCCTAAAGGAACTTCCAGGACTGCTGCGGAGGATATCCATTTATCTTAAACCGAGAACAAGACCTATTTCTAAGGCTTCTTATCGGATGGGACCGAAAAAATTGGAAGAACTGAAGAAGCAGCTAGAGGAATTGTTGGACAAGGGTTACATTCGTCCTAGCGTATCACCTTTGGGAGCACCCGTGCTATTTGTCAAGAAGAAGGATGGAAGTTTGAGGCTCTGTATTGATTACAGAGAGCTAATGTTGGACCACATAGGTATATGATTAAGTTTTGATAATGACAAGTGTATGCTTTGTTTTATATATACTCTTGCTCGTAATCGTTTGTTTAGTCTTTCTTAGATTGACTTAAAGTTTACAAGTTTAGCAAGTAATGTTATAGCAACCCTGGCTATAACATTGAAGATTTGTGAAGTATCATTCAAGTGATGTTATAGTAGCCTGAGCTATAACATTGAAGATTCTTAAAGCATTATAGTGATTGTAACAAGTTTCAAGTATGATGATCACTCAAGCAAAAGACTCGATCAAGTCTATAACAAAGCTCAAGATGAAGAGCTTTTGATCACGACAAGAGACGTATCTACTACTGAAGATCTCGAGGAAGATTAGTTAGTTTAGGACGTCATCTAATAATGGTACTTTAAGAAGCAATATTGGGAAGGTAAAGTTATAGCTATTGTAATACTCTGTATTTATGAGTCTTTGGGTACTCTATCGAGTAGGCCTTACTCTGTCGAGTAAGGGTAAGTTTCATTTTAGAAAAGTTTCTGACCTGTTGGGTACTCGATCGAGTAACTGGGATACTCGATCGAGTAAGGGGGTACTCGATCGAGTACCTTGGGTACTCGATCGAGTAGCCGGTTTTACGGGGAGTTTTCTCGGGTTTTGTTAATTATGCGATTAAGATATATAACCTTCGTTGTCATTATTCTAAACACTTTTGCAAAACCTAAATTACTGTTAAAGAGAGAAAGCAAGTACGTTCTTAATCCTAATCGCATCGTTAGCAAATCCCGGAGTTTGGAAGGTCGGTTCTCATCGTTGATTATACCGTTGAGATCCTTGCGTCGAGGTTAAGATCTACGTACCCTTTTTGTTGTCTTTCCTTTGATTTGGTTAAACCCTAATATAGGGATTTGGGGGTTTTTGAGTAGTATGTGATTTGGTAGCATTTGTATGTTGTATGATAGGAGGAGGTTTCATAGAGGAAGCTTTTTGATACAAAGAAGAGAGACCGTCGATTGTGTGCTTTCGGGGTAGGATTTCTACTCGTATTAGTCCCATAATGGGATGATTGTTGATGTGTTGAGATTGATTGTTTGATATAATAATTGTATTGTGACGGTTGTGATTGTGATTGTGATTGTTGTCTGTGGTTCTCGAGGCGTGTCCTCGGCTAAGTGGAGTCACTTGCGGGAGTGGCTTCACGCCCTAGTTTTGCCTTCTGTGGAACCCGCCACAGAAGGGATGTGCACATTAATGGACAGGGTTATCGCTCACTATGAGGAGCGGGGATTTGGTGGGTACGGCTGCGGTCCCCCCCTGGCGTGGTCGGGTCCGGTGGACGATCGAGTGATTGAGATGATTGGAATTGGCGTGACTGTGTGTGTGTGTGACAGTTAAGCTGTCTGTTTATCTTATTGTTGATATATATTGAGTTGTGTGATTAGTACTAACCCCGGTTATTGTTTTGTAAATCTGCGGTGATCCATTCGGGGATGGTGAGAGACATTGAGTGGTATGAGATGAGTCTTTGGGATATTTGGGATTGCCACGATATGATGATAGAAGTCTTCCGCTGTAGCTTAGTAGTTTCATTACATTTCAGTTAGAACAGTAAACAGTTAGTTTGAGAACATGTATTATACTTTTGGTTTGGTTTTGAGAATTGTAACCCTTCACTAAGTATTTATATTTAAACGTTGTTTCTTTATTGTTTATTTGATTATCATTGCCTCGGGTAACCGAGATGGTAATGTCTTCATACCTGAGTGGTCCTGGTAAGGCACTTGGAGTATGGGGGTGTTACAAATGGTATCAGAGCGACGATCCTGAAACCTGTAACCAATGAACCTAATGAACATAGGGAGTCAATTAAAATGAACCCGGGGTGAAAGGCTTGGGAGACGTCCTAAAGTCGCGAACTTGCCTTACAATTTTGAACCGGTCACATGAGGGGTGTATGTCAAGGTCGTGTGTGTTGTTTGGTCAACTTGTGTGTGAATGTGATGAAGTGTGTGTAACTGTTGGAGAAGTAGAAAGCTGAGAATATGAAAGGAAAGTTGATGATACATGTATACTTGTTGTTGGAATGAAAACATGTTGGATGTTTACAATGTGGCGTTTAATAACATGATATAATGATTTCGTGAATCGTATGAAAAGATGCGTAGCATTATATGCTTAGTTATGATACAATGTTGGTTTTATAAAGTTTTAGCATGTTAGCATATGATATATCATGCGGGTAGCGTTTCTGAGTTAGCATGACTCGATCGAGTGGGACTGACTTGATCGGGTGGGTTTTTGACGATTTTGAGTCCAGAATCGTGTTTTTGGGCACTCGATCGAGTACCTCGGGCACTCGATCGAGTAGGGGGTCACTCGATCGAGTACCCTATCGGTCGAGTATGTTAGAGATCAGAAGGTCTGTTTGGGGTCTGATGTTGGGGCACTCGATCGAGTATGGTGGGCACTCGATCGATTAGCCCGTTACTCGATCGTGTATGTTTGGGAACTCGATCGAGTAGGGGTCTGGGCAGCGTGTTTTCTTGTTTTGAGGTTTTGGCGTGTATGTTTATATCCACCCCTTTTTCTATGATAGTTTCAAGATGCCGCCCAAGAAGAATGCTTTGTATGCGAGAGCTGAGCTTATGACCATGGACGACATCGTTAAGATGTTGGAGCATCAGGATGCTCTTACTGAGGCTTTAAAGACTGTGGGAAAAGATAAGGATAAGGATAAAGAGAAGGAGGTTGATCATTCTAAAATCAGCCTATATATAGCGAGGTTTAACCCGAAAGAGTATAAGGGAGTTGGGGAGCCTAACCTTCTTGATAGTTGGCTTAGAGAGATGGAAAACATATTAGATTTGGTTCACTGTCCTGATGAGATGAGAGTGGAACAGGCTGCATTCTATCTGAGGGAGGCAGCTGGCAAATGGTGGGATACAGTGAAGGTGAGTGCTAAGGAGATATATACAAACCAAGGTTTACCTGCTATACCTTGGGAGGAGTTTCGTAGGGCTGTGAGAAAGGAAATCGTACCGGAGCATGTGAGGAGTAAGTTGAGAGAAGAGTTTGACAGTTTTAAGATGACCGCTGAGATGTCTGTGGCTGAGTACTACAGGCAGTTCAATGAGAAGTCTAGGTATGCTGAGGATATGGGTTTGAGTGAGGAGAATTTGGCGTTGAGGTTTGAGAGGGGGTTGACCCCTAAGATTATGGATAAGTTACCCGTGGGGATCCTTACTGATGTTAAGGAAGCTTATGAGAGGGCTGGGAGAGCTGAGAGGTTGGTGGAGATGGCTCAGGAGAGGTCAGGTGGTGAGAAAAGGAAGTCGGAGAGCGAGGGTGGTGTCCAATGTAATCACAAGAAAGGCAACCACAATCAGTCTAAGGGGTTTTCTTCTGGGTCAGGGTTCAGTGTTGGGGCTTCCTTTGGGCGTGGCCGTGGAAGTGTTAGTGGTAGTTGGGGAGCGACCTGCTATAGCTGTGGTGGTGTAGGCCACAAGAAACATGAGTGCACAAGTGCACCGGGATCTTTCCAAAGACCTGCGCAGAGCTATCCGAGCAATAGACCGGCTGGGTCATGGCCAAACCGGGGAAGTCAGAGTTACCAGAGTGGAGGCAACCGCAACGGCGGTAATTCTTATCAGAAACCACCAACGAACAGCAACAACAATCACGGGTCGGGTGCTAAGCCGACCACATCAGCCAGTACTGTCCAGGGAGGTGGAAAGAAGACCAGTGGAAAGTTATTCATGATGGAGAAGAAAGCAGCCGAGGAGGATGCACACGTTATCACCGGTACTTTCCTTGTTAATGGTATTCATACCTTTGTTTTGTTTGATTCGGGGGCTTCTCAGTCGTTTGTATCTTCAAGTCATGTTAAACGGTTGGGTTTGAAGGTATATGAGTCTGTTAGTGAGCAAGTTTTTATACCTTCGGGTGAGTCTGTATCATGTGGGAGGTTGTTTAGAGATGTATCTATGATAGTTGGGCAAGTTGATCTACCTGTAGACTTGCTAGAGTTTCCTTTTGACGGTTTTGAGATGATAGTCGGGATGGATTGGTTAGGAAAGTATAAAGCTAAGATAGACTGTCATCAAAAGAAAGTGTCTTTAAGAGGTCCTAAGGGCGTTAGTGTGTCTTATCGTGGGTTTCTAGTCAAACCCAAAGTTAAGTTGATTGCAGCTGTCACCTTGAAGTCTTATCTGAGGAAGGGATGTCCTTTGATCTTGTGCCATGTGAGAGATGACCGGATAGAGAGTCCGACATTTGATCAGATACCAGTGGTGGGAGAGTTTGCAGATGTTTTTCAGAGGAGATTAGGGGTTGCCACCGAAGAGGGAGATACATTTCACCGTTGAGTGAAACAAGGGGGACGGGGCCAATCTCTAAGGCACGTGCACGGATGGGTCCTAAGGAGATGGAGGAGCTCAGGAAACAGTTAGATGATCTGATAGAGAAGGGATACATTAGACCAAGTGTATCGCCGTGGGAAGCACCAGTTCTTTTCGTGAAGAAGAAAGATGGGAGTTTGAGGTTGTGCATAGATTACAGGGAGCTGAACCGAGTGACGGTGAAGAACAAGTATCCTTTGCCAAGAATAGATGACCTGTTTGATCAGTTGAGTGGTGCATCGGTCTTTTCCAAGATTGATTTGAGGTCGGGGTACCATCAGGTAAAGATTAGAGAGGTGGACATACCAAAGACAGCTTTTACGTCGAGGTATGGCCATTATGAGTATGTGGTGATGCCGTTTGGGTTGTCTAATGCACCGGCAGTGTTTATGGATTTGATGAACAGAATCTTCAGACAGTTCTTGGACCAGTTTGTGGTGGTATTTATCGATGACATCTTAGTCTATTCTAAGATTAAGGAGGAGCATGAGGAGCATCTGAGGATCGTGTTGCAAACTTTGAGGGAGCATGAGTTGTATGCTAAGCTGTCCAAGTGCGAGTTCTGGTTAGAGAAAGTTGCTTTTCTGGCACATGTGATCTCTAAGGAGGGAGTGGCTGTGGATCCGGCGAAGATTGAGGCAGTGACAAAGTGGGAAGCACCAAAGAATGTTGCTGAGATTAGGAGTTTCTTGGGTTTAGCTGGATACTACAGACGGTTCGTGAAAGATTTCTCCAAGATAGCTAGACCTATGACAGCGTTGATGAGGAAAGAGAACAGGTTTCGTTGGAATGAGAGTTGTGAGACGGCGTTCCAAACATTAAAGGAGCGTTTGACCACGGCTCTAGTCTTAGCATTACTGAAGGGGAGCGAGAACTTTGAGGTTTATACGAGATGCCTCAAAGAATGGGTTGGGATGTGTGTTGATGCAGAATGGTAAAGTGATTGCCTATGCTTCTAGGCAATTGAAGCCTTATGAGGAGAACTACCCTACTCATGATCTGGAGTTGGGTGCGGTGGTGTTTGCTCTCAAGATTTGGAGACATTACCTTTATGGAGCAATCTTTAAGGTATTTTCTGATCACAAGAGTCTCAAGTACATCTTCACTCAAAAGGAGTTGAATATGAGACAGAGGAGGTGGATGGAGTTGATTGGCGATTATGACATGGAAATCATCTACCATGAAGGGAAGGCCAATGTAGTTGTCGATGCTTTGAGTAGAAAGAGTGTACATTCTCTGTGTACAGCTCTATCTTTGATGAGGCTAAGAGATAAGGTAGCGAGGTTTGGGATACATATGATGCAGAAAGGAGATGCCATGGGTGATATGACAGTACATCTTGAGTTTTATGATGACATTCGAGGTAAGCAGGCGTTGGATTCTAAGATAGTTGAGTGGAGAGCTGGAGTAGAGAAAGGGACAGTGTCCCGATTTTCTATTCATACAGATGGTAGTTTGAGGTTCGATGGTAGGTGGTGTGTCCCTAATGATGAGGAGTTGAAAAAGACTATCATGACAGAGGCACATTGTACACCATATTCAGTACATCCAGGTGGTGACAAGCTATATAAGGATTTGAAGAAAACGTTTTGGTGGCCTGGGATGAAGAAAGAGACAGCTGAGTTTGTGTCCCGTTGTTTGACATGCCAAAGAGTTAAAGGGGAACAGCGATGACCACAAGGTAAGATTCAGTCTTTAGAGGTACCTGAGTGGAAGTGGGAATCCATTTCCATGGATTTTATTGTGGGTTTGCCAAAGAGTCAACAAGGTAACAACATGATTTGGGTAATAGTGGATCGACTGACCAAGTCAACTCACTTTGTTCCAATGAAAGATACATGGACTAAGGCACAATTGGCTATGGCCTATTTAAAGAACGTGCTTAAGTTACATGGAGTCCCTAAGGACATAGTGTCTGACAGAGATGCGAGATTTATATCAAGGTTTTGGAAAGAGTTGCAGGAATCGTTGGAAACAACTTTGAAGATGAGTACAGCATTTCATCCTGCGACAGACGGACAGACTGAGAGAACAATCAAGACTCTTGAGGATATGTTGCGAGCCTGTGTGATGGATTTCGGTGGTAGCTGGGAACAGAGGTTGGACTTGATAGAATTTTCTTACAATAACAGCTATCACACTAGTATTGGTATGGCATCGTTTGAGGCTTTGTATGGGAGGAGATGTAGAAGTCCAATCTGTTGGGACGATAGTGATGAGGCAGTGGTTTTAGGACCAGAGATGGTGCATGAGATGGTGGAACAGATTAAGATGATCAGGGAACGGATGAGAGCAGCTCAGGATAGGCAAAAGAGTTATGCAGATCTACATCGCAGGGACATAGAGTTTCAAGTTGAGGACAAGGTTCTTTTGAAAGTGTCTCCTATGCGTGGGGTTATGAGATTTGGGAAGAAAGGCAAGCTAAGTCAGAAGTTTATAGGGCCTTATGAGATCTTAGAGCGAGTTAGGGAGGTTGCATATCGTTTGGCTTTACCAGCTGCGTTAGAGAGAGTGCATAATGTGTTTCATGTGTCGCAGCTGCGGAAGTATGTGAGTGACCCGTCACATGTGTTAGAGGCAGATAGCTTAGAGCTAGATGAGTCCTTATCATATCTTGAGGTGCCTAAGCAGATTCTTGACCGAAAGGTTAGGAAGACTAGGAGTGGCGAGACAGTTTTGCTTAAGATCCTTTGGTCTAACCACAAGACCGAGGAAGCTACATGGGAGCCAGAGGAAGCTATGAAAGAGCGTTGCCCTTTTCTTTTTTATCAGGTATGTGTGGTTACGGGGACGTAACCTTGTTTCTTTTAGGGGGGTAGGAGATGATCACGAACAGTTTTTAAGAGTTTTATACCCCTTTTTGTATGTTGTGTCGGTATGTTTGTCGGGATGAGTTGGGTTAGTAACATGTTTTATGTTGAATTTTGTTTTGGTTGTTGAGTCGGGAGTATTATGGGAGTACCTTTGTTTAGTAGTGGTTTGAACTTCGGGGACGAAGTTCTTTTTAAGGAGGGAAGACTGTAATACTCCGTATTTATGAGTCTTTGGGTACTCTATCGAGTAGGCCATATGATGTGACCATAATTAGCGCACATTTAGTCCCCTAATTGAGCCTATTTTGCATACTATTATAGCATTATATGGCCATTTTATCCGTCAAAACCTTCCTATTTGCTTTTCTATCGCATTTCATATGTTTTGTAGAAAAGGAGAGAATAAGGCGGAAATTCCCGTCTTTCGTGCATATTTGGAAGCTTATTGATGATATTAGATGGACTAGTATGAAGAGGAGGCAATAATGATGACCAAAGATGTAGGAATAAAGTGTATGAAGAAGGATCAAAGGGTTAAAAGTAAGAATGATTTGTTCCTCTTTAGTGCCTCCTCCGCTTGATGAGGAAGTGGCTATTCCTTTTGTAGATGCATCCATTATGTGATTTTGTGTGCTTAATGTTTGGATGTGTCGCCATTTTGGCAAGACCCACCTTGCCTTGCAAGAAGGCATCCTACCTCATGGTTGTCTTGTTGTGAGTTGAAGGGGCGGAGTGAGACCCGCTAATTGTCTCATATCGGTTATGTTATTAGGTTAGTTTAAATAAAGGTCTAGTTTTAGTCACCTCTTTACTCGGGACGAGTAAAGGTTCGGTTTGGGGATATTTGATGTGACCATAATTAGCGCATATTTAGTCCCCTAATTGAGCCTATTTTGCATACTATTATAGCATTTCATGGCCATTTTATCCGTCAAAACCTTCCTATTTGCTTTTCTATCGAATTTCATATGTTTTGTAGAAAAGGAGATAATAAGGCGGAAATTCCCGTCTTTCGTGCATATTTGGAAGCTTATTAATGATATTAGATGGACTAGTATGAAGAGGAGGCAAGAATGATGACCAATGATGTAGGAATAAAGAGTATAAAGAAGGGTCATAAGGTTTAAAGCAAGGAGGAAAAGCAAGGAAGGCATTGCATGAAGAAATCGCTCGAAACGCAAACCAAGGGTTGCTCATTTGGCTCTGAAAATATGCTAGATGGAACGGCGTCGAAAAAACAAGCGATCTAGGCTTTTGAATCACTCCAATAGGAGTCCGGATGAGAAAATGACGTCCGTTTTACAATCCGAGCTCAAACAAAGAAGCTGTACAAGAATCCGCGCGTCCCGCGCTGAAGACGCTCGGATTGCCCAATCCGCTCGGATTGCTCTGAATCCGCTCGGATTCTCCCACTACAATCCGAGCGTCTTGCTCTTGAATCCGCTCGGATTCCACCGCAAGAATCCGGCCGTCCCGACTCCAATCCGCTCGGATTTCTTTCCAGTGATTTTCGTGTTCTTCAAGCTCCGAGAAAGACGCCCTTCCTCTGAAAAATCCCGGAGGCTCCTTGCTCAACTTAAAAAGTGTAATTACTAGTTTAGCCCTTAGTTAACCCTAATGCATCCCACCTAATTTCCACTATAAATACCCCATTTGTAATAATCAATCCATCAAGTGATATATGTTGTTTTTAGAGTAGAAAATCCTTCTTTAGATTAGATTAGGAGTAGATTAGAATAGATTACTCTTTAATCTTTCCACAAATTACACATTAATCTCTCCTTAATTATTGTTCAAGTTTATTATTCAAGTTTATTATTGGGTAATTGAAGATTATTGGGTTATTATTGGGAGATTGACAACCTTCCATCAATCAATCAAGTTTCTTCTATTATTCTTGCTTTATTATTTGGATCATCTTAAGTTGGTATAATTCCTTTACTCTTTAATCTTTATTGTTCATTTCTTCATTCTATTATCATGTTTATACTTGTTGTGATGATTGACACCATTAATGACATGTTTCCCATGATAATGAGTGAGTAGTCTCTTAGCTAGGATTAATGGGTAATTAGGGGAAACCAACATGGGATTGATTCATGCTTAATCTAATATGTTTTCATAATCAAATTGCTTGCTTGTTGTGATGTCAACTTTATGCACATGTTATGTTTGATGAAATGCTAAGCCTATGAATCCTTGCATTTTTACCATCTCTTATATACTCAACTTGACTTGTAAGACATAAACCAACTCGAGTCTTGTTAGACCATGCATAGAAGTTGAATAGGAGGAAAGTAAGTCGACTTGTAGGTGTTGTACAATCTAATCGATTCGGCTCCGGGACCCAACCCTTCCTATGAACCGTAAGATATAACCCAACTCGGTTCCTCCACAACATTAATTGCTTGCAACCTTGTAAACATGTTTGTATGATCAACACCACGGATCCCCTATGACCCCATGATATCCTAGCACTTTTAATCAATTGTTTACATCTTTCCTTTTATTGCTTGCTTATTATATTATTTGCACTAGTCTAGACACAACTACAAACCCAAGCAAATCGTGACACTTGCATAAATTGAGATAGATAGACTTAGAACCCAAAGCACACCGTCCCATGGATCGACCTCGACTTACCGCTAAATAGTTGTTTGTTGAGTATTATAAATTGTGTTTGATTGAGAGCCCCAACGACACTCTCATCACCATACTCTGTCGAGTAAGGGTAAGTTGCGTTTTAGAAAAGTTTCTGACCTGTTGGGTACTCGATCGAGTAACTGGGATACTCGATCGAGTAAGGGGGTACTCGATCGAGTACCTTGGGTACTCGATCGAGTAGCCGGTTTTACGGGGAGTTTTCTCGGGTTTTGTTAATTATGCGATTAAGATATATAACCTTCGTCGTCATTATTCTAAACACTTTTGCAAAACCTAAATTACTGTTAAAGAGAGAAAGCAAGTACGTTCTTAATCCTAATCGCATCGTTAGCAAATCCCGGAGTTTGGAAGGTCGGTTCTCATCGTTGATTATACCGTTGAGATCCTTGCGTCGAGGGTAAGATCTACGTACCCTTTTTGTTGTCTTTCCTTTGATTTGGTTAAACCCTAATATAGGGATTTGGGGGTTTTTGAGTAGTATGTGATTTGGTAGCATTTGTATGTTGTATGATAGGAGGAGGTTTCATAGAGGAAGCTTTTGATACGGCAGAGAGACCGTCTGATTGTGTGCTTTCCAGGTAGGATTTCCTACTCAGTATTAGTCCCATAATGGGATGATTGTTGATGTGTTGAGATTGATTGTTTGATATAATAATTGTATTGTGACGGTTGTGATTGTGATTGTGATTGTTGTCTGCGGTTCTCGAGGCGTGTCCTCGGCTGAGTGGGGTCACTTGCGGGAGTGGCTTCACGCCCTAGTTTCGCCTTCTGTGGAACCCGCCACAGAAGGGATGTGCACATTAATGGACAGGGTTATCGCTTACTATGAGGAGCGGGGATTTGGTGGGTACGGCTGCGGTCCCCCACTGGCAGGGCTGGTCCAGTGGACAGTCAGTGATTGAGATGATTGGAATTGGCGTGACTGTGTGTGTGTGACAGTTAAGCTTTCTGTTTATCTTATTGTTGATATATATTGAGTTGTGTGATTAGTACTGACCCCGGTTGTTGTTTTGTAAACCTGCGGTGATCCATTCGGGGATGGTGAGCAGATATTGAGCAGGTATGAGATGAGTACTGGGATAGCTGGGATTGCCACGATATGATGATAGAAGTCTTCCGCTGTAGCTTAGTAGTTTCATTACATTTCAGTTAGAACAGTAAACAGTTAGTTTGAGAACATGTATTATACTTTTGGTTTGGTTTTGAGAATTGTAACCCTTCACTAAGTATTTATATTTAAACGTTGTTTCTTTATTGTTTATTTGATTATCATTGCCTCGGGTAACCGAGATGGTAATGTCTTCATACCTGAGTGGTCTTGGTAAGGCACTTGGAGTATGGGGGTGTTACAGCTATTTCACCTATAACTTTACTTACCAAGCTTAATGTTATAGTTGCTTTTACTATAACTTTGAGTAGTAATTTTATGGCACGATTTTAGTAGTTTTAAAATCATTTTCAAAAGATAAAATTCTTCAATTGTGTTTCAAAATCATGTGTGTATATAATAGAGATGAAATATGGTTTGTTATAATGAATAATTTACATTTCCCTATTGGTTAGTAAAACGGCTTATGAGTCGTCATGCTACCTAGGGCTTGCTAAATTATTTGACCTAACCCTAATCCAAGAAGTGGATTTTCAACCTAGTTGGACACGGCCTAGGATTTCGGCTGCATGGTCTCGAGCCGTTTTGGGTTCGTGAGTCCTCTAGTGCAAGTAACCTACCTAATTAAATCTAATAATATTTTTACAAGATATTCTCATATCTTAAATATATATTTGATTTAATTTGTTTACTTATACGAAAATCATAGATGTTAAATTAAGGTAAGATAAGATTTACTTTTATCTTATTTACTTAATTTAAATTATCTTATGGATTAAATTAAGGAAGAGATAAGATTTATTTCTTGCGAAATAATCTACCTATCTCACAGCACCTGCTAGGGTTTCGATCCAAACCCTAATCTTATTGTCTACTATAAATACACATGATGGTTTTTCATTTAAAATAAGCTTTTCGAAATATAAAATTCCTTGCAAACAATTTTGAGTTTAATTCTAATCAAGTATTTTTATTGTTTTGCATTTGAAAATCTTTACGAAAAGTCGTGCTCTTTAACTTGCATATTATTCTTAAGGTTACGTTATAAGATAGTAGTACTTAATATTGTTTCTTACTCGTTCAGTTGTGTGAACACTTAGAAGAACAATCAAGTGCTTTCTTAGTAACTTAAGATAGTCAAATCGAATATCTAGTGATATTCAAATTGAGTTATAATTAGAGTTAGTTATACGAGTTGGGTTGATAATTTTGTAATCCGGAGAAAGGTACTAAAATTATTAATCGAGAATAGTGGACGTAGGCTTCGACGTGTGAAGCTGAACCACTTCAAAACCGTGTGTCTTTGCAATTTTCGTTTTTGTTCATTTCATTACGTTCACAATCACTTAGTTAATTAGTTAAAGTTTAATCAATAAACTTTAAGTAATTAATTGCATTGATATAAAATAAAAAGCGGGCATAAGTTTTTAAATACTCAATTCCCCCCCCCCCCCCCCCCCCTCTCGAGTATTTCGACTGCGATAGATTCTTCAGCTAAATAATGTGACTATCAAGATTAGATACCCTCTACCTCGGATTGACGGCCTTTTTTATCTGCTAAGTGGAGCTGGTGTTTTTTCAAAAATAAATTTGATATCGGTGTACCATCAATTGCGAATCAAGGAGGTAGATATCCAAAAGACTGCTTTCAGGACACGATATGGACAATACGAATTTGTTGTTAGCCATTTGGGTTAACTAATGCATCGGCAGTGTTTATGGACCTGATGAACCGAAGAATATTGCAGACATTCAAAGTTTTTTGGGTCTGGTACGTTACTATCGAAGATTTCTCAAAGACTTTCAAAGATTTCAAGACCTATCACGACCTTAATGAGAAAAGAAAATCGTTTCAAGTGGGATGAGAGTTGTGAGGCAGCATTCTAAGCTCGAAAGGATTGTCTTACCACAGCTCTTGTGTTAGCTTTACCTGAAGGAAGTGAAGGATTTAAAGTGTATACTGATGCTTCAAAGAATGGGATGAGTTGTGTGCTAATGCCGAAAGGCAAGGTGATAGCATATGCTTAAATGCATTTGAAATCATATGAAGATAATTAACCAACTCACGACTTAGAATTGGGAGCAGTTGTGTTTGCCTTAAAGATTTAGAGGCACTACTTGTATGCGGTAATTTTTAAAGTATTTTCAGATCACAAGAGTGTGAAGTATATCTACACTCAGAAAGAGCTGAATATGAGACAGCGAAGACGGATCGAACTGATTGGAGATTATGACATGGAGATTGTGTACCATGAAGGAAAACATACTCCGGTAGAAAATTGATGCAAATTTGAATTTTTGTCACTTAAGTTCATCTTTTATGATAAAATTGCCCTTACCTTCGTCTTTTATATTCTTTTATGTTCATCTCAATTAGCCATCATCTCTCCTAATTCTTCATTTCTTCAACATTCTCACCTAATCAATCTCCCAATTCGCCCCTTTCTTCAACATCTACCCTAATCAATTAATTGACTTCTATTATTTCCATTTTCTCTTAAAAATAATTAGTGTTCTTCACCATCTCTCTTTTATACTTTGTAGATCAATTTTCCTCAAATTGAAAATAATTATAGTTCTTCAATTTTGGTAATATGTCTTTTTTTCTTCTCCACATTGATATACGTCGGCTTCTTGATGATGCAACAACTGTGGATTTTGTTGTTGTTCTTGTTGTCGTAATTTGTCTAATTAATTGATTTATGAATGTTGGATTGATTTCTGTAAAATTAGGGTTTAGGGTTTTAGAGATTGATGTCGAGATTAATCGTAGTAGTATTATTGTGTTAGATAATTTTTGAGAGATGGATAGATGAGAGTATTGAGGAAGATGAGAGGTTTTAGGGTAAAATTCTTTGAGAGAGGTTGTAAGGAGAGGTAAGAAATTTGGGTAATTAAGCTTTAAACTAAGACAAGGGTATATCAGTCATATTTTTAAAAAATTCACCGGAATCATTAACTTGGCGCAATTTTAGAAGAAAAGTGATCTTTTGGATGTAATGTACAAAAAAATTATACTCCTTCTATTCTCAATAACCCTCCCTATTTCCTTTTCCGTCTATTCACAATAACTTCCTTATTTCTATTTAGGGTTTTTTGATAACTCCTACCACGTATAATTCAGATTTTACCAACTACTACCAAAGTAAAATTTGTTTAAAAACTGCTACCAATATTGTTGGTTCGGTTTAAAACTAACTAACAAATGAGCACGAACCTCCTATTTGCGCGTGAAAAGACAACAATACCCTATTTTACACGCATTCCCCTCACTCATATCAGCCCATTACCCAAACTTATCTCCCTTCAATCCCACCTTCCTCACTCATATCAGCCCCAATGTAATTAACTTCACTCATCACTCCTATTCAACCAAACTAACTTCTCATTTTACTTCCCAATTAAATTGGGACTTCTGGAAATCAGCTAAATCGTCTCAACTTCTTCCCCAAATCAGCTAAATCCCAGATTAATTAGGTTTTTCATCAAATCTGAAGAAGAGCATAATCTCGCAACTTTGAGAATTCCTTCTTGTTCATTTCTACAGTTATCGTCTTATATTGAGCTTCTAATTACAGTAAACTTTTTTTTCCCAGAAACAAAATCATAATCCAATCTCTTTCGTTAGTTCATAAATCTAATAATTAACGCCTACCCATTTCATTTCTAACCTTAATCTCAACTGGGTTTCCTTTCTTTTCCAAAATTGATTCTCTACTAAACCATAATTCAACCATAATTCTTGTGTGTTTGTATTCCATTATGAAAATATAAAATGGAAAACATTAGGGCGACTGCGGAGACAATGAAAGGGGTAGTGGAGGATGAATTTATTCAAAGAGCTTCTCAATTTGTTTTGCCTAGTAATGGTGATACTAGTAAAGGGCAATCGAGTTATGTGGATAAGAAAGAAGAAGGAGATGTTGAAGAAGGGTTTGAAGAATGAGATGGTTAGTAAGGATGAATGAAGGCAATGAATTAGAAACATATAAGGGAGGGGGGTAAGGGTATTAAAGGAAGAAAAAATAGAAATTAAGATGAGATTTTGAAATGGACGGCTGATATCACATCTATTTGCTTCCTAACCTGATTTGGTAGTTAGTTTTAAACTGAACCAACAATATTGATAGCAGATTTTAAACAAATTTTACTTTGGTAGCAGTTGGTAAAATCTGAATTATATGTGGTAACAGTTATCAAAAAAACCCTTCTATTTATTGAAAGTGTTTGTGTGGTTCAAATTTAATTGTAAGATGGACTTGTGTGTTTGTGTGGTTCAAATTTAATTATATGGTGACGAAGTGTGTTTCTTTACTTTGTGTCAAAATAAAAAGGAGAAGATTTTTGAGAATATGAGAGACTATAATGCTGTAATTTTCAAAAAGTGATTTTTAATCAACAATTTTCTCTTTACATAACACTTATTCGACCCTCTAAATACAGAAAAATGGTCTTATCATTCAAGGAGACCAAAGGGGAAAGAGGGAGTAAAGTTGGTGTTTGAATGAATTGATATAAATCCTTTATCAGTTGAACAACTCGATTTCAGTCCATAAAAACGAAACTTAGACGCGAATGTACATCCACTATCCCCCAAAACAAAACTCAATAAAATTCAGTTGGTTTTCCTTAAGATGATCGCATCTGTCTTAAAGGTAAACAAGTTAAAGTATTACTCCTCATAAGCTCAGAAAGATATGAGACAAGACTTTGTAATTTTCCACACTTTTTTTATCTTATTTATTATTTAACCGCGTTATGTGAAACTTGTACTTCCTTAAGCTCGGTAATTTGTTTAACAATTTAATTTTAGGGTGTTATTTGTTTATTTATTTTTCTATATTAAAGAGGTTTTTTATGATTTATTTGATCATACACATCACTACGTTTCACTTGTCGTACACTAAAGTAACAACCATAACAAATGGTCTTTTCTATAGTACAATTAAAGATAAATAAATGACCGAGACCGGAATAATGAACTACATCCCCCTTAAACTAAAAGAATAAGAGATTCTAAAGTTTTCCCGCCTAAATGAATTAGGCTATAAATGGGCTTCATAACATCATATCTACAATTGGGCCATCCTGATTAATTTCGACTTAAGCTATTAATGGACTTCATAATATCATATCTACAAGACTACAAATGAACCATACTGATTAATTTCATACAATAAGTCAATAAATAATTCTATGCTAATTAAAAAAGGGAATAATATTCTTTTAACTTGCAGACATATTACGGGATATTCTTATTTTGTTATATGCATGAAATTGCACTAATTATATATACAATGTGATATAAATATTTTACTATTATTATTTTTAAAACTAAACATTATGACCAAGAACATTTTTTTAGGAAACATTTTCTAATTAATTCTATTATTCTATCTTTTGATAATAACGTACTACGGGTTGAGAGTATCATAAATTGTTATTACTTCTAAAAAGAAAAACTTACTTATTGAGGAGTCAAGGACGAGAACACCTAAGAGGGGGAGGGGGTGAATTAGGTGTCCAAATTAAAATTTTTAAGCTTGAATTAAGCTTCTTTGAAATCTAGGACAATAGACTAAACTGATATGGACAATACTTTAAATGATAGAGGTGTTTATACTTAGAACTATTTGAGTTAGAAGTATATACACACGAATTCAGCTCAGTATATGTCACAGTAAAGTCAACTGTTGCACAGACCAGAAAAGTATGAATGAAAGAGTATTTTTTCTTCAACTTAACAATGAAGATATTAAGTGAATACTTTTTAAGTTGAATACTCTTAGCAATGAAAATCTTAAGTGAATCTCTTTTAAGTTGAAAACTTGAAATACTTAGTCGTTTTAAGTTCACAAGTTTGAATCAATCAGCAGGTCTGAGACACAGTATTGAACACTGTGACACAGACAGATTGCGAGATAAACAATATATAAATAAGGAGAACAAACGTAAAAGTAAATGAACAAACAAGACGATGTTTAAAAAATTGGTTCAGCCTCTACTCCGAGGCCTACGTCCAACCGTTATTTTATTGCTTGTTTAGAAATTTACTCAAACAACTAAACCCCTTACAATGAAAATAACTCGCCAACCTACTCCGGTTGCATTTGCTTGAAGCTACTCCGCTTCAAGACTTTCACTTGCTCAAAGCTACTCCGCTTCAAGACTTAAGTTCTATCTCACTGGTTTACAGAGTCTTTAAATCTCAATCGTTCACTTAATGAACATGGAGATCACAATTAAGACCTAAACACGAGAATCATGGAACAAGCTCATATGCCACAGTGCAGCGAACTGATACATGGAGATTTACAGCCCTTTTTGAAAAACGTTTGAAGACTTTTAAAATAGAAAACAATTTTGCAAATAAGTTGAAGAACAAGAGCTGATGTTTTGCAAAGTGTTTTAACAATTAATGCTCATAAAAGTCTTGAGTAATAAATGATGCAAAGGCATTCTATTTATAGTGGATTTGATCATCTAAGTAGTACAACTTAGGTTAATTAAATCTAATATTAAATAGATAGCCTTTGAGTGATGGTAAGTGTTAGGCTATAGGCTTGGAGCACAAGTCATTGATCAAAATCAGAAAACTCTTCCCAAAACACTCAACATGTGACATTTTACCAAAATGGCAAAAAGCATTTCTAGCTTTAAAACTTTGACAAGTTCAACTTACCATTTTAGTAAAAGGTAAATGCACAAATCTAGAGGATTAATCAATGTGGATTTATGACTTAAAATTTCAGATTTAAAACTTCAACACATTTGACAAGTGACAACTTACCACAAATGGAAGAGTGCTTTAGTACTTGACTAAATCAACTTTCCATTTATGTAAAAGTAGATGCACAACTTTAGAGGAGTCACATGTGAGTTTTGCAAATTGATTTTTTTCAGATTTGTTTTCAAACTGAGATAATTCAAATGTGAAATCTTTGAGAATATGAAATTTGTAAAGATTTTGACACTTAAACATTTCGAATAAAAGTCCCTCCATACGGTAGTATCAGAAACCACAGTGCAGTGCACTGTTGCATGGTTTTGCAGCCACTTGACGTAAATGAGAATGTTACACTTACTCTTACATTTTTCGACTAATGCTAGGATCATATCATTGTCTTGACTTCTTATTGACTTCATCTTGATCATGTTAAGCCGTCTTTGAGAGTCCATTTGATTGCTTCAATCACTAAGCATTTGTAATCGTTTACAACATTTGACTAAGGCTAAGGGATTTCTTGTCATAACCTCATCTTAATCATTCTTGAACCATCTTTGGAAATTCATTGAGTGCTTCAAATGCTAAACAATATAACTAAGAAGCAAACAATTAAATAACAATGAAACTTGGCATCATCAACCAAGTGTGTTCTAACAAATTCCCTCTTTGATGATGGCAAGTTTTAATAATGTGTGAAGTTCCCCCTTAACCTATGGTTAGCCGGTCTTTAAGTATTCAACATAAAACATACAAAACATGATCAAGGCATGAAAGAGTCAATATACTTAGTCTAAGTATTACATCTAACCAAGGTCGCAAGACATATTACGGTGAACGCAAGCCTAAGAGTTAAGGGGTCACACATAAGACATAATTAAACTACTTCCCCCTCTTGACATCATCAAGGGAGGGCAAAACATAGTGACGAACACAGGTTGACATAGTTTAACACAAACAAGGCAAGGTTCAACAAATAAAATAAGTACGGTTTGCAAAAGAATTTGGAAAACATTAAGCCAAAATGGGTTATGTTGATGGATAACAGGGCTAGAAATGGGGTTAAGCAAGGCATCATCAATTTTCTTGGAGCTTTCCCCCTCAAAGTTTGCATAAGTTCCAAAAATTCTTCATTTCAAGTTCGAAATTTCTCACTAACCAATTGAGTAATGGCTACAAGAATCTTACCCAAGTTTCAAGGATTAGGAAAAGAGTTGGTGATTAATGATTGCGGATTAGGTACCAGATGCAACATTCACCTTGACAGTGGCTCAAATCTTCTTCTTCCATTTTTTTTTTTTTGTTTTTTTTTTAAATTTGATTTTGATTTTGAATTTGAATCTTTGAACTTGAACCCTTTTTTTTTTGTTCTTTTGGTCGGAAAACGCTTGGTGACAATGAGCTTATCATATTAGTTTTCTTCCAAGTCATCATCAAGGATTTCAATGATTTTCTCATTTGTAGCATGTGGTAAGGGCAATGGGTCAAAACTATTATTAAACATACCATCTTCATTCAAATTACCAACATCTTCATAAATTTCATCTTCATTTTCAACCCCAATATTCTGGTCATCTTCCTCAATTAGAGTTGTGGTTTTCTTTCGTGTCACAGTGACACATGCTGTGGCATCAGCTTTGGGAAGAGAAATAACCTTGGATTTCTTAGAGGAAATGGGTAATTCGACATATGAGCTTCCCAAAATTTCATTTGTGGCAGCGGATTTAATGGGAGAAGTCTTTTGTTTCTTTGAATTTTCTCTTTTCTTTGGGTCATAAGAATCTTGAAGATTTTGAAGTCTCGGTCGTATGAAGGTTTTGGAGGCATTTTTGAAGTGTTGATTCGGATGGTTTTAGTGACATGCGGAGGGTGGAAAGGTTTGATTTTTGAATGTGGGTTGAGTGGCTCAATGCAACAACAATTCAAATACAAGCATAATTATTCATATTTTTCGAACCATATTTTTGCATGAGTTAAACTAATTAACAATTAGGGTAATCACATGTATGCCCTCATCTTTAGTCAATCATTAAGGAAAATAAAATAATATGAATCACATATCACCCAATAAACCAATTTCCAACCGAAGTTTTACGAATTGTTCTCTTTCAAACGGTTTTGTAAAAATGTCCGCTAATTGATTTTCCGTTCTACAAAAACTAAGACAAATATTCCTTTTTACAACTTGATCACGTAAACATCATGTCTTATGTCGATATGTTAAGTTTTAGAATGTTGTATTGGATTCTTTGAGGTGTTATTTGCATTAGTATTATCACAAAAGATAGAAGTTGTGTCGAAGATAATACCATAGTTATGCAATTGTTGTCATACCCAAAGAATCTATGCGCCACAGAGTACTGCACTGTTGTATTCATTTTCAGCCGTGTATAGTGCAACAACTTCTTGCTTCTTGAAGGCCCATGAAATGAGGCAAGGACCCAAGAAAGTGTCAATACTCAATGTTTTCTTTGTATTCACCGTGCTACCCGCAAAAATCTACAAGATCAAGATCGTAATAAGATGGATATCAAATATATAGGTTTATGTTCCAATCAAGTACTCAAAAATCCTTTTGACAGCTTTGAAATGTGATTCCGTAAGACTTGATTGGAAGCGGGCACACAAGCATACACTAAATTGTATGTCGGGTCGACTAGCGGTTAAATAAAGTAATGAACCAATCATACCTCTATACATGATTTCACTAACACTCTTACCACTTTCGTCTTTGTCAGGATTGCTGTTAGAAATCATTGGTGTAGCAAGAGGTTTAACATTAGTCAACCCAAACTTACTTAGCATTTCCTTCAAACACTTTTGTTGATGAATCATTGTACCTTTCTCACTTTGTTTGATTTGAAGACCAAGGAAAAATCCAAATTCTCTCATCATGGTCATCAAAATCAGAAGTTATTAGATCCAAAAAAGTATTTAAAAAGGACGTCATTTGTTGCATCAAAATAATGTCATTGACATATACTTGTACAAGCAACAGTTCCTTGCACTGTGACTTGATAAACAATGTCTTATCAACCAAACCACGTAAACAACATTTTCAACAGAAACTTTGAAAGCCTATCATATCAGGTCCTAGGAGCCTGTTTTAAACCATGAAGTGCTTTATCAAATTTTAAAACGTGGTTATGGAACTCATTGTTTATAAAGACCGGTGATTGTTCGACAAAAACCTCTTCTGCAAGATATCCATTTAGGAAAGCAATTTTTACATTCATTTGAAAAAGTTTTTGTCAACATGAGATGCAAAAGCTATAAGCATACGTATGGCTTCAAGCCTAGCTACCGGTGCAAAGGTCTTATCATAATCGAATCCCTCTTATTGGTTAAAACTTTGCACCACTAGTTTAGCTTTGTTCCTTACGATTTCGCTAAAATTATCAAGCTTATTGCGAAAGACCAATGTTGTACCAATTACAGTACATTGGCCTAGGGTGAGATGTCATACCTCATTCCTTTCGAATTGATTTAATTCCTCTTTTATGGTTGTCACCCAGTATGTAACAGTGAGTGCTACTGTGACATTGACAAGTTCATTTTGAAAGAGGAATGCATTGAAGGCACAAAAGTTTTGGAGTGAGGATTTGGTTTTCATTCCAAAATTTAGATTACTGGTTAGATTTGAGAGAGGGTGAGGTTTGGTGTTTCCATTTTTCCTTTTTGGAATAAGTGGGTTTGAGGAATCGGTTTGTTCTTGTGTGATCGAGGGGATTGTTGCATGGGGATTATTTGAAGGGGATGATTGTGATTCGTTCATTATTTGGTTGGGCTGTTCTTCACCATCCACATTCCCCCTGGATGAGCTAGCATCTTCTTGTGTTGGAGGACGATTAGTTCCCCCTGAATTTTGGATATCATCCTCAGCAATGAGTAGCTCCAATCGTTGCATGACCTCTTCCACCACTTGATCCATATCTTAACAAATCATCCCAATCTCGAAATCAACATCCTAATCTTCTTCAACCTGTTCATTAGACACAAAAAGGACTAGATTCATCAAATATGAAATGAATATTTTCTTCCATTTTAATGGTTCTTTTATTGTGCACTTTATAGGCCATGTTATGATCCGAATATCCAATAAAGACGACCTCGTCACTATGAACATCAAACTTATCCAAGTTGTCTTTCCCAATTTTTGAACAAAGTATTTGCAGCCAAAACATCTTAAGAGGGAATATTGGGATTTCTTCTTTTCAACAAATCATAGGGAGTTTTATTAAGAATTTTACGTATCATAACATGGTTATAAATTAAGCATAAAAGTGTTGATGGCTAAAAAATAACTTCTTTGACAACTTACTACTTAGAAGCATGGTCCTAACCATATTCTCAAGATACGGTTCATACGTTTAACAAACTCATTTTGTTGAGGTGTTTTACGTTGGAAAAGTTATGACTAACACCATGTTCATCACAATGGGTTTCAAATGATGAATTCTTAAATTTCGTTCCATGGTCGGGTAAAAAGAAATCAAATTTATTTTACACACTTTTCAACCAAATAAGAAATTCATCAAATGCTCCATCTTTAAAGATCAAGTAAGTAGCCAAACATATCATAAAATTTCATCAACACACATGCACAAGAACCGACTTCTACCTCTACTTTTAATATACATTGCTCCACACAAGTCTATACAAAAGAGTTTTAGAGGTTTTAGAAGTACTAGAAAAATAATTTTTGGATTTAAGGAGCATCTTACTTGTTTTACTCTAGCACAATCATCATACATCTCTTTAAAATTGAATTTTAATGTTAGGAATGTCATCAATAAGGTCAAGCTTTCTAAGGGTGTTCAATGTTGTAACATTTACATGATCTAATTGTTTGATACGTGCATATTCTATACACTTTATCTGCGGTTTTGGCACGTATTTCCATGCATAATTGGTAGCTTAAGGCTGCTATTTCTCCCGAAACGGTTTACTTTGCATTTTCTATGATTTATTGTAGGAATGCGTGGAAGTAGGCTAAATCAAGCCAAATTCGTCCTCCGGAAGCAAGTTCAAGGAAGCCAAGAGGAAGGAGAGTTCATTCACTCACCTTGGGATGCGTGCGAGGAGTGAAGAGTTGATTGGAAGCAACAAGGAGCCATCTTTGCACAAGCATTTTGATCGATCGACTAAGCCTTTGATCGATCGACCACTGGAGCTCAGGACGAAGCTACGTTGAGAGTAATTAGTCGATCGACCGTGCTGACCAGTCGATCGACCTGATTTCGAGCTGATATTTATTTCTCCGTGTTAGACTTTTAAAAGCCC
Organism: Silene latifolia; assembly: GCF_048544455.1. Classification (NCBI taxonomy): domain Eukaryota; kingdom Viridiplantae; phylum Streptophyta; class Magnoliopsida; order Caryophyllales; family Caryophyllaceae; genus Silene; species Silene latifolia. The sequence goes on from NC_133536.1 coordinate 59,552,700, forward strand.
AACTTGTAATTAACTTTCAGTATCTTTTTATCAGTAGAACGCAGCAACTTTTAGGTTATGCTTTTCATTCTGGAAAAACTTAGTTTTCAGATCTAGCTTGAGACGGAAACCTTTGATTCGAATGCTTGGTTCTTGATATTCAATTAGTAAGCTTTTTATGCAATTCTTCCTTTTCTTATTTTCACTTGTTATTTTGATTCTTGTTTCATCAATTAATTTCAGCAATTGATTTCTTCCCCTTTGTGTTAGTTAGATTCCATTATGTCAAAGTTGTTCTTTATTATTAATTTCGCAATTAGTGTAGTTATGATTATGCGTAGGTAATTCCTTTGATTGGGAATAAGGTGAGCCATGGTATTAAATTAGGATTGTTGTGTAGCATGAGTTCTTCCGTATTGGTCTTGTTATATTTTGATAGATTTCTTTGCTAGATTGAAAGATTGGTAATTTGATTTATCGCTAGATTTAGAATTTCTCTTGAGTGAAAGCTTTGATAAATTCTAGGGAATTATTAGACCGTGAGGTTATTTGAGCTTTGATCGAAAGACTAGCCTTTTTTTCCCGGAGATCGTATTATGAGACCTCTGCTGCTTGACTGACCTGTTATTTGCCATGGTGAACCGAAGTTCCCGATCCTCTTTTTATCTTGTTAAGAATATTCATTTTTGCAATTAGCCTGTTAGTCAACCATTTTGAAACCCCAATTAATCGTTACTTTTATAGATGAATAATAGCAAACAAAATCAACCTTGTCTCTCGTGGTTCGACCCTTACTATCACTAGCTATAGTTTTAGTTTGGAATTATAAATTTAACTTTGGTACTAAACGACGGTATCAAATTTTGGCGCCGTTAGTCGGGAGACGGTGTAATTCTGTTTGCTTTATTTTAGTTTATTTTTCTTGTCTCAAGGAACTTTTGTTCCTTGAGGCCGTTGCTTACCTTTGCTTCTAGTTTTGCTTTTGCACAGTTAGAAGACAGGTTTTTGAGAGGAAGACTTGAGTACTCTCACTTTGGAAATTATGGCTACGATATATGATAATTTTCAGCCAAAGGAGCACCACCTTCCAAAGGGGCGCCAGTTACCTACCCCTACTACCGGTAAATTCGAGTTTCGTTCCTCTTATATTGATTTAGTGGAACGAAACCAGTTCGCGGGTCTGCCAGATGAAGACCCCTTGAAACATATGGAAATTTTCACGGACTATTGCTGTTCAATACCTATACGGGAGGGGGTAACTCAAGATGAAGTAAAGGGGTTTATGTTCTTATACTCCTTGAAGGATTCGGCGCGAGATTGGTATCGCTACCTCGATAGAGTAGCAATTTGAGTCCTTTGTTTGGACATCTTTAGCACTAGCCTTGTACAAGAAGTACTTCCCGCTTTCAAAGACTGATGCCTTGAAGGGTAAAATCACGAGTTTTCAGCAAGGAGCCGACGAAGATTTTTGTGAAGCATGGGGACGTTTCAAAAGTTTGGTCAGAGTTGTCCCTCATCATGGTTTCCAGCAATGGTATCTTTGCAATCTATTTTACAATGCTTTATATGATGATTACAAGGTCATCTTGGATGCAGCTGCTAATGGCAGGTTTCAAAATAATACCGGTCAAAGTAAAGGTTGGAACACCATTGAGGAGATGGCAGTCCATAAAGCTGAGTTTGGAAGTTCACGTGGTAAGTCACGAAAGCAAAGTGAAGACATGACTGCTGTTGTGACACTTATAACTTCCATTTCTACCCGTCTCGAGAAACTCGAATTTCTGAAGCTTCCAAGGAGAAAGTCGAGATTCCTGTTCAAAACTCTGATGAGATCGAGAAGTTGAGAGAGATGGTCCAACTCTTTTTGGTTCAAGTGGCGAATATGGAAGCAGCCGGGATTGAGTCCTCGCGGAATTTTGTGAAACAATTGGAGAATATGGAGGCTAAGCAAGCCGCTAATTCTTCAATTAAATGTGAAGGGCCGGTTAAGATGATCAATGCCATCAATCTCAGAAGTGGCCTTTCTTATGAAAGTCCCGACAAGCCAAAGGAAGACTCGGGAAATGATGAAGAAGCTCGTTTGAATTCTGATGCAAAAACGAGTCTGAATGCCAGTACTGTTAGTCGATCGACCAACATTCCCAGTCGATCGACTGAATTGTCAGACAAAATAGTTTCTGGTCAGAAACTATTCACACCTAGCACATCCAGTCGATCGACCAACATCCTCAGTCGATCGACTGAGATACCTGATGAGCGTTAATTACGGGACGAGAACATTCACGCCCGGCTGCTTGGTCGATCGACCATCCATACCGGTCGATCGTTGGATCACTGAGAGCGAGGATGCAAATCCGTCAACTAGTATGCATGATTCTTCACTCATTGATGATTTGACGGGGGTTTTAAACCTACGGAAGCGAAGGTTCCGATCCTACGGCCGGTGTTGCAGTCCCGTATCCGGAGCGTTTGAAGGCTACCAAGCTGGAGCGTAAGTTTGGTAAGTTTCTGGAGATGGTCCAGAATCTCGAGGTAACGGTTCCTTTCACTGATTTAATTACCCAGGTACCCTCTTACGCTAAATTTATGAAAGATATTTTGAATCGTAAGAGAAATTTTCGTGATGATGGTAATGTTGCGTTTGTGGAGGAATGTAATGCTCTTTCACAAGTTAATGTGCCACCTAAACTAAAGGACCCGGGTAGGTTTTCAATTCCTTGCACTATAGGTAACCACGTAATTGGAAAGGCCCTTTGTGACTTAGGGGCCAGTGTTAGTGTCATGCCGTATTCTGTTTGCGAAAGGTTAAACATTGGTAGACTTAAGGTGACCGATATTACCGTTCAAATGGCAAATAGATCGACTCAGAGACCTATAGGTGTTCTAGAGGATGTACCCGTTCGAGTGGGTAAGTTTTTTATTCCTGTCGATTTCGTTGTTTTGGACATTGCGAGAGGATAGTCGGATACCTATTATTTTAGGCGGACCGTTCTTACATACATTTGGGTTTGTGATAGATGTCAAACGCGGAACCATCACCTTAGAGGTAGGGGATGACACCATTGAGTTGATCTTGCTCACAAAGCAACTGAACTCGCTGATGAGGATACGTGTTATTCCATTGATATTGTTGACAGGGTTGTTACTTGTAATTGGAGGGAATCCTTAGCCAAGGATCCCTTAGCCGATCTAACCCATTGGGCACGAGTGTGCGGGTAATACGGTGGTAAATCTTTGAGGAGCCAGATGCTTTGGTTGCCTCAATGGAGAGCTACGAGCTCAATGAAGAAGAAGATGAGATGCTTTTGAGCCTGGCCAACGATAATTTGGTGAACACTTGCTACACCATTGAAGCTGATTCTGTCTATGCTGCAGAGGTAAAGGTACCGGAGCGTAAGCCACTTCCTCCTAATCTTAAGTATGTTTTTCTAGATGATATGGAGCAGTACCCAGCTATTGTTAGCTCTAAGCTCAATGATGACCAGCTGTCTGCTTTGATGTGTGTACTTAAGAAAAACAGGAAGGCTTTGGGTTACTCTTTGGATGACATTAAGGGCATTATGTGGACAGCAGGCCGCCCACGGGGGCGCTTGGGAGGAAAGAGAAACAAGCGTTTGCATTTTTGTTGGAGTCGCCACCAATTTTTATGGGAAATTGGAACCGTTCGAATACCTCGTGTCATGTCAAGACACAAAGTAAAGACATGAACACTAAGCAATCGTTACCCTTAGCATTCTATGTCTAGAATGACTCTCGTGGATGCCAATGAACACGGGTGTTCACGGAGATGTGGAGTAAGGGGTGAGGGTACGTATTAGGAAGCTCTTTTGATCGAACACCTAATCCCGCCCGCCTCGATAGCGGCCTCTACTAATGATTAGGGAAGTTATTCGTACTTGATATATCGTCGGCTATATGCATGCAATGCAACATCCAAGTTTTAATCCTAGCATGTGAAGATTAGACTAAGTCGGTGAACACGTAATTAGCATACAATTGGGTCGAAGTAGGATTTAATGCTCATTTACATGTGAAAACATACAAGCACTAAAAGAAATACAATAATTATAGAAATACAATAATGAAAATTACATTAATTACATCGGAATAGACGATTTATGTCGAAAATACCTTTAAACGGATAATTTGAGAAAAAGGAATAAAAGAAAGAAATTAAATAAAGTAACGAACAGGAATTAGCGCGATATTACGGTTAATAATTAGATATACGCATGCTAATAAAACTAGGTCAAGGCAAAACGGAGTTGGGGACGAGAACTCGGCCAGAACAAAGCAGAGAGCTGCGTCCTTTGGAATAGGCGCAGCAGACGCTGCGTCTGTTCCTTGGCTCAGTTCTGGCTGTGAAGCCGTAATTGCAAGCCGTTATTGTTAATTGGTGATTTTAATGATGGATTAAATTTTTTACTCGGATGGAAGTGATTAATAGGTTATTTAACATATGAATGAGTCGTAAAAACAGTAAAACATGAATGAGACGGAATTGAACGAATTAATATAAGATGGATTAATGATAGAAGTGAAAAATATTAATGAGTGAACAAATTAAATCAATTAATTAGGTTAAATACGATGGACTAATGACGAATATGCGATGAACACAACAAAAGACAGATGAATACTATATCAAGGTCGAATTCCAGAAACCCAATATTGATGAATTGAATCTCTATAACCCGGAATTGAATTTAGTGACGAAAACCCGCAAATATGAGATTATTTGGGATTTAAGTCGGATTTTAATGAACTAAACATGTTAATGATGAATAAATAATATACATGTGAATTATTATGCTATGATGTCAAAGAATTACAGAACAAACGAATACAAATAAAACAAGAACGAATTACAGAGGACGAGGAAGAAGAAAGGAAGCAGGAACTGCGGCAACCTCACGAAGAGGCGCAGCAGGAACTGCGCTCCTTCGGAGAGGCGCAGCAGTTGCTGCGTCCTTTCTCGACGGTTATCTATTGGAAATCCGTAAAAAGAGGTTTTAAAGCATGGTTTTAGAAATCGGTTTTAATGGTATTTTCGACATAAACCTTACAATTGATGATACAATAAATAAAATACAATAAATAAAGAGAGATATACACCCTCAGACTTACATGTTGACAAAACGAGAAGGACTAAGATATTGATTAGTGATGCTCGACGCGAATGCAAAGAAAGTGCCCTCGTAAGAGGAAAACGATTAAGTTGATTGATTGATTAGATTGATTATTGTGTAGTTGGTCAAATTGGTCGGTCATGCAACGGAGAGGCTGGTACCCGGAAAGATCCGAGCTTACGTGGTCGAAAGTTCAAGCACGTAGGCGCCAATAAGTAAGAACAAAGTCTAGAATGCAAAGGGAGAAGAGAAGGGCGGACACTCGCGTGAGAAATATGAGGAACGAAAGCTCCTATTTATACTAACCACGCGGAGGAATTATGGTAAGAGTTGGATACGGAAGGAAAGATCCGGAAACAACCGACTTAGGTTAAACACGGAAACTTGGACAAAAAGAAAACCCTGGGAAAAGGCGCAGCAGGTGCTGCGTCCTTTGGAAGAGGCGCAGCACTTGCTGCGTCCTTTCCCGGGTAGGTTCCTCTGCGCGTAGAAAACGCGTTTGACAGCCTGTCGTAATTTAGGCATAACTTTCTCTACAAGACTCGTATTTAGGTGATTTCGGTGGCGTTGGAAAGCTAAGAGAAAGATCTAGAACTTTCTGTGAAATAGGCCTGACCCAAAAAAGTCGTTCTCACCTCGTAAAACGGGCCTAAAGTTCGGGTTGTCATTTTAACTAAATGAAATGCACATTTTGTAATGTAAACTTGTAGTTTAGCCTAATGAAGTGACATGAGACTCAAAATGAGATATAATCTCAACATTTTATGACATCCTAACCTTAGGTAGACAAGCACATTGCTTTGACTCGGGATTTGACGGTTTTAGGAAATGAAGACGGTTTCTGACCCGGACTCCAAATGTACTCTAATTACTGCCAAAACGACCGTATCGGCGCGTAGATGACAACTAAGAGGTAGACATTAATGTTTGAGCAATCACTTGACGATAATCTTACGAACTGTCAAAAATTGTTCCGCGAATCAAACATGCGGCCCAATCATCACCGGGTGGTTTGCGGGAGGTGCAGAAACGAGGTGTCTACAGAGCCCCCACTTTGACTGAGGCTTGGACAAGGCGAAAGTCAAAGTATAGCCATCAGGTCAATCGAAGATTACAACCTGACGACTATGGCGACGCGAGGCGCTCAGGGGTCGAACCAAGGACCGTGGTCGGGAACATTTTAGAGTCCGTCGACTATCGGGGAGGGTCGTTTAAAGTCCATTAGACTACGTAAGGAAGCTCGCTTGACCATAAGAAGAGACCATACCGAGATACCCCTGGGTGAAACGGGACTGAAGACGCTTCGGCAAAACTCTTTGGTCTGAAGATAACTTGGTGTCTGAAGGCATTAGGGGTCACAGGGATTCTGAAGAAACTTCTTAACACTTTCTGAAGGCTAACTCTGAAGGCTATCTCTCAAGGGGAAAGGCTGAAGGATAATTCTCTCTAAAGGACTGAATGGAGGACTGAAAAGAACTGAAGGGGGAATTAACTGAAAAGGGGTTATCTGAAGATTACTGAAAGGATTATCCTGAAGTGTCTGAAGAAATAAAGGATTATCTGAAGATTACTGAATGGATTATCCTGAAGTGTCTAAAGGGTTGTCTGAAGGGTATCTGAATGTCTCTGTCCTCAAGCAAACTCTCACTGGGGAATAAAACGATGATTTTGGGGAATCTGCCTGTCTCTGTCCTCAAGCAAACTCTCGTTGGGTGATTATATTGACGACTAGGAACATCTTGATCGTCATGGGACAAATCTTGAGTGAGCAATACTGCAAAATACTACTGCGCTGGATATAAGGATTTGAGCAAATCGCAAAATATCTGCTTTACTGGATATAAGGATTTGAGCAATACGCAAAAATCTTGCTTATTTGGATATAAGGATTTGAGCAATGCGCAAAAATATTCTTATTTGGAGAAAAGGATTTGAGCAATCTTGCAAAAATCTTTGCTGCTTATTTGGAGAAAAGGATTTGAGCAATCTTTGCAAAAATCTTTCTACTTATTTGGAGAAAATGAATAGGGGTGTGTCGAAACATTGTCAGATAAAATACGCTCGTTGTTGCAAGCGAAGTCTTGATAAAGTACTGCTTCTGATACTCACCTGCATGGTTAGTAGCCACACAAGAATGCAATCTAATATGTGCACGTAAGCAATTATCACATGGACCTCGAATGAGGAAACACATAGGCTTTGCAAAACTTGTTTCTTTATAAAAGTTGTTTAAAACTTGTTCAAAGAAGTTTGTCATTTGTAATGCGTTATGCATATTCAATGGGCTTTAGACACGTGACTGACGCGACGTAGACCCTTTAAAGACGCGAAATGTAGACTTAGGTTTGACTGACGCGACACTAACTTAGATTTGACGCGACACAGGGATGACTTTGACAGACTTTGCTTAAGTATGCGCAACCCCTAGCCAAGTGTGGGTGACAATGCATATCGGTTCCAAAGGTAGAAGAATTGCAAGAATGATGAAGGCATATAAGGGTAAGGCATGAACCATGGATCAGCTGTCTACTTGGACATCTTTTGCCACCGTTTGCTGTGAAAGAGATCCCCTCTCTAAGGCATGATAACTTCGAGAATCGATCTAAGACCTTTGTCATTGTCCGGACCGAGTACTAGCTTGGCTTAAAATAAGATAGGAATAAAGGAAGGGTGGCATCTCGGAAGAGAAGCCCCCAGGATGAGAATATGACTCTGGACTTTGGTAAAAAGGAGGCTAGGCGACAATTAGGAGCCCCCAGTATAGAGGTAAATTTGGTTGTGGAAGGGATGTTAATTGAGGTTGGAAGTTAAAAGTGGGGATGGTTGAGGTGGTTGATAATTGAGATTGAAAGTTGGGATGGTTGGGTCCTTGAGGACTGCCTACGTATTCACGTGAAGTGAAATCAAACCAGATCGTAGTTCTGGGGTTTGGTTAATTTTGTTTGGGTGTTGTGGTTGTATCCTTCTTGTGTAAGAAAGCACTGCCTACGTATCCACCTGAGTAGGTGAAATCAAACCATGCTCGCAGTTCAGGTATGTGCCTAAGCTATTTTGTTAGGACCTTAAAGTGCAGAGGTCACAAGGGTAATATTCCTTTGGTGACTCGAAGAATCGATTTGAGATAACTCCCTCCGATCATAGACCAAAGAGGTAAAATTAATTTTGTAAAAATTTCCTTGTCGTGTGAGCACATCTAAAAGTGGACCCTAAGGATGAATTGGGTATGTCCCATTCTAGGCAGCAAAGTATTGAAGACTCCGTGTATGGGTCAAGGTAAAACTGGATTGGATATTTGGAATGTGGAGCTCGGAAATAAGAGGCTTTGATGAACAAATCTCTGGAGCTTTATTTTGTGGAGTTAAGGCTTTATGGGGTTATGGCTTGTAATGTGGCTTGGAAATGGAATCTCCTGGCTTGACGTAGCCTGAGCACATAAAGGTAGGTTAAAATGATGTGGGTTCAAGTTTCCATGTCTTGGCCCTAAAGGATGGGTATATTTGACGAGCTTGAGAGGATTCTCAAAATTCCTAACTATCTCCCTGGTAACGGTCTCGAGAAGGACTTAGGGTGTGTGATGTGTGAAAGGCTAAGTGAGGGTGCTAGATGACCATCTTTATTGATGTCTTGATTCTATACTGTAACTTGATTCAGATTCACATTCTTGGTCTAGAACTTATCTTTGCTTTTGCTCAGATTCTTGATCAGGTTTTGAAGGATAACGTTGACTTTCGATATTGACTTGTTTGATTGAGCCTTCTTCTTTTGACTCTTTTGTCTTGGATATTGATTTGCTTAATTGAACCTCTTCTTTTGATTCTTTTGTGTTGGATTATGGGCATAATTGTGGCCTTGGATATTGACCTCAGCTTCTCTTGATTGAGCCTTGTCTTTGATCGTGGCTCGTATCGTCTTGAATTTTCTTGCAAAACATGGATTTGGGTCCGACTAGCACCTTTGGTGTGAAACGGGTTGGTCTTTCAGTAACACGGGTTGTTTATTGTGGGGAATGGGCTTGCCTTCCGTCATGGATCGTTTAACAAGGGAGATGGTCTGGATTCGTCCTAGAATCTCTTGAGATAGGCTCGTCCTAAACAAGGGTTATATTGTGGTTTCTATTGCCAGACATGGAATAGGTAAGAAAAGAACACGGAGTTTCAGGTCCTCTACAACTCAGAACGGAACATCGTCTAAGTGCACTCACATCGACTGTCATGTGTTGTTGTTCATTTTAAAATGTCTCAAATCAATTCTTGTTGTCACAGGAAATGGTAAAGGAAGAGACAGGATAGAATATGTGGATTGAAAATTGTATTTTTATTGAAATGAAGAATAAATGTATTTAACATAGACTTGAGAAGACATGTGACTCGTGGGACAGCCCCCAGGTTGTCACCAGGAATGGAAATGGACACGAAGAAAGTTACTAGAACAAATATGAAATAGAAAGCCTAAAACTCGGACTCGGACTCGGACTTTGACTCGATCCTAGAACAAGACTCGTAATCATCGGCCCACGCTCGAACATTTTCTCTTCCAGCAACTGGCTTCGACATCCGGCTTTGAGCATTCACCCATTTGAGCACCTCGTCCTCATCATCGGGAACATTGGAAGGATAACAGTCAAGAAGAGTTTCTTGATAAGTGGTATATCCATGAGGATTGCCTAAGCTACCTTGTGGGTTAAAAGTAGAGAGAGACAATTTCCCGTTTTCGATCATATCCTGAATGACATGTTTGAGCTTATAGCACATCTCAGTATCGTGTCCCCTTCCCCTGTGATATTGGCAATAAGCGTTCTCATCCCAGAACCTAGACTTCTTTTCTGGATCTGGTGTAGGACCGGTAGGCTTCAATATTCGTCGCTCCGTGAGCCTACGAAGGGCATCGATGTATGTAATACCAATGTTGGTAAATTTCCTAGGAGGTGTGCCCTTATTTTCGGAAGCCTTTGTAAATGACCTTGGAGGGTTGTTAGGAATAGATCGTTCACTAGTTACTTTCTCCTTAAGACTGTCAAATTGAGGGTTTGTCTGGACACTTTTCATCTTGAGAGGTTGGGCATCAAACCTCTTACCCATTTCAGCAAATTGATTCTCCATCTTGGAAAGTCGAGAGTTTAGATTATCAATAGCTCCCTCTATTTTGGAAAGTTTATTGTTAAAGGCCATGGAAAGCATGAGCATTCCATTTTGGATATCTTCGTCTTCGAGGACGTTGATTTCTTTATCATCATGATGATTGAGGAGATGAGAACAATCCAGGAATGACTCTTCATCATGCTTAATGATATTAGACCCAAGAGGGTCGGTCTTCTTGGATTTCTTGGCGGAAGGTGGCTTAGGAAGCTTGCCCTCTTCGATCATATCCTGAATAATATGCTTTAGACAAAAGCATTCCTCCGTATCGTGTCCCCTACCTTGATGGTACTGACAATATGAATCGCCCTTCCATCTAGGGAATATCTTTTCAGGGTCTGGGGTTGGACCGATTGGATAAAGTTTTCCCTGGGAAACCAGTCTTTGTAGAGCTACTTTATATGTGGTTCCGAGGTCAACGAATTCCCTATGAGCTCGTCCCGGCCTTCTGAGTGGAGTTTCCAAGAGGTTAACTCCCTTGTCTTCATTGGCCCTTTTAGATGGGCGAATCGTGTTGAAGCTATGCCCTGGCCTTAGGGTATGAGAAGATGGTAAAGGTTTCATCATGCCTATTTTGTTTTCCATATTGATGACACGAGCGCTCAAGTCTTCGACGGTGGCCCGGAGCTTAATGACTGCAGTACTTAGTCCCTCGACGATGACAGATAAACGTTCTTGAACACTTTCATTGGAAATTGCGGAATTCCTACCGAGAAGAAAATGATACGCATTACAACTTGATTTGACATGGGATCACGCATACTAGAGCAACAAACAAAGGAAGGGACAAGATGACAAATCTAGACTTGACTTGTTAATTCGTGAAATGTCGTGAGCGACTTCTCGTGTTTTGAATTCACGGTGCTTGACTTTAATTTAGACTCGAGTGTTGACTTTGACGGAGTGACCCTTATATGATTGACCTTATTGACGGGATTGAAGACACGTGTTGATTCTGGACTCGAGGTTTGCTTATAGGTGTTAAGAAGACTGTTGTAGTTTAGACTCAAATATGAGGCCCATTGAGACTCGTGTGTTGAGCCTCGGAACGTGTGACTCGAGTGTTTAGATCCTAACTGAATTGGGGTAGGGGGTCCACAATGACGGCGTGACGCCTTAGGACTTGACTTGAATTTTGAAAAGATCCAAAATGTAAAAGGAGACGGGTTTATGACTCGACATAGTTCCGACTAGGACATAGTCGGTTTGAATTTTTGACTCTAACTTAGCCCAATTGAATTTACATATCTACATTTACATGGTTGGAAAATATTTTGATTAAAACGTTTTTTTTTTTTTGGACTTTTTTCTTTTTCTTTTTTTTTTTTTTTTACGTTTTTTTTTGTTTTCGTTGGACTCTTTTTTTTTGTTGTTTTAAAATGGGTTTTAGGCCCGACGTTTGACTCGACAATTGGACAGAGTTTCGGCTTAGGCATTTTTCGAAAAAAGGTTTACAAAAAGGTTTTTGATTTTACAAAAAAAGGTTTTGTTTAGAAAATGGTGATCACATAAGGTACAAACAATATACAAGCATTATAACGGGATGCTGAGTGCATTTAAATGGGTTTTGGTTTAAAGGGTGGGTTGCCATACCGAACCATCAAACCCGGAGTCTGTGGAGAGGCTCGTGCCAAACAAGAGTAAGGCCAATTCCTAGTCCATTTCCTCAAGTAGTGAAGGCCCTTGATACAAACAAGAGTAAGCATCATGGTATGGATGACGTCAATCGCTATCCATCCTTAGACCCAAATAAGAATTAGGACCGTTTAGACGGGACGATTGGTCGAATGGGTTGGGTTGGGCCTAGGAAGGCCGAATGAAACGGTCTAGGAAGACCGAGTTATGAAAACCGACAATTGTCTTGTACAAACTATTCCCTAACCTTGTTCAAGTTTCACCCTTAGCTACACGTAAGTGTATTTTCCCCAGCAGAGTCGCCAAACTGTGGACAGCAGGCCGCCCACGGGGGCGCTTGGGAGGAAAGAGAAACAAGCGTTTGCATTTTTGTTGGAGTCGCCACCAATTTTTATGGGAAATTGGAACCGTTCGAATACCTCGTGTCATGTCAAGACACAAAGTAAAGACATGAACACTAAGCAATCGTTACCCTTAGCATTCTATGTCTAGAATGACTCTCGTGGATGCCAATGAACACGGGTGTTCACGGAGATCTGGAGTAAGGGGTGAGGGTACGTATTAGGAAGCTCTTTTGATCGAACACCTAATCCCGCCCGCCTCGATAGCGGCCTCTACTAATGATTAGGGAAGTTATTCGTACTTGATATATCGTCGGCTATATGCATGCAATGCAACATCCAAGTTTTAATCCTAGCATGTGAAGATTAGACTAAGTCGGTGAACACGTAATTAGCATACAATTGGGTTGAAGTAGGATTTAATGCTCATTTACATGTGAAAACATACAAGCACTAAAAGAAATACAATAATTATAGAAATACAATAATGAAAATTACATTAATTACATCGGAATAGACGATTTATGTCGAAAATACCTTTAAACGGATAATTTGAGAAAAAGGAATAAAAGAAAGAAATTAAATAAAGTAACGAACAGGAATTAGCGCGATATTACGGTTAATAATTAGATATACGCATGCTAATAAAACTAGGTCAAGGCAAAACGGAGTTCGGTGACGAACTCGGCCAGAACAAGCAGCAGAAAGCTGCGTCCTTTGGAATAGCGCGCGTGACGCTGCGTCTGTTCCTTGGCTCGGTCTCCGTCCGCCGTGAAGCCGTAATTGCAAGCCGTTAATGTTAATTGGTGATTTTAATGATGGATTAAATTTTTTACTCGGATGGAAGTGATTAATAGGTTATTTAACATATGAATGAGTCGTAAAAAAATAAAACATGAATGAGACGGAATTGAAGCAATTAATATAAGATGGATTAATGATAGAAGTGAAAAATATTAATGAGTGAACAAATTAAATCAATTAATTAGGTTAAATACGATGGACTAATGACGAATATGCGATGAACACAACAAAAGACAGATGAATACTATATCAAAGGTCGAATTCAAAACCCAATATTGATGAATTGAATCTCTATAACCGGAATTGAATTTAGTGACGAAAACCCGCAAATATGAGATTATTTGGGATTTAAGTCGGATTTTAATGAACTAAACATGTTAATGATGAATAAATAATATACATGTGAATTATTATGCTATGATGTCAAAGAATTACAGAACAAACGAATACAAATAAAACAAGAACGAATTACAGAGGACGAGGAAGAAGAAAGGAAGCAGGAACTGCGGCAACCTCACGAAGAGGCGCGGCAGAGGCTGCGCTCCTTCGGAGAGAGGCGCAGCGATTCTTTGCGTCCTTTCTCGACGGTTATCTCTGGAAATCCGTAAAAAGAGGTTTTAAAGCATGGTTTTAGAAATCGGTTTTAATGGTATTTTCGACATAAACCTTACAATTGATGATACAATAAATAAAATACAATAAATAAAGAGAGATATACACCCTCAGACTTACATGTTGACGAAACGAGAAGGACTAAGATATTGATTAGTGATGCTCGACGCGAATGCAAAGAAAGTGCCCTCGTAAGAGGAAAACGATTAAGTTGATTGATTGATTAGATTGATTATTGTGTAGTTGGTCAAATTGGTCGGTCATGCAACGGAGAGGCTGGTACCCGGAAAGATCCGAGCTTACGTGGTCGAAAGTTCAAGCACGTAGGCGCCAATAAGTAAGAACAAAGTCTAGAATGCAAAGGGAGAAGAGAAGGGCGGACACTCGCGTGAGAAATATGAGGAACGAAAGCTCCTATTTATACTAACCACGCGGAGGAATTATGGTAAGAGTTGGATACGGAAGGAAAGATCCGGAAACAACCGACTTAGGTTAAACACGGAAACTTGGACAAAAAGAAAACCCTGGGAAAAGGCGCAGCAGGTGCTGCGTCCTTTGGAAGAGGCGCAGCACTTGCTGCGTCCTTTCCCGGGTAGGTTCCTCTGCGCGTAGAAAACGCGTTTGACAGCCTGTCGTATTTTAGGCATAACTTTCTCTACAAGACTCGTATTTAGGTGATTTCGGTGGCGTTGGAAAGCTAAGAGAAAGATCTAGAACTTTCTGTGAAATAGGCCTGACCCAAAAAAGTCGTTCTCACCTCGTAAAACGGGCCTAAAGTTCGGGTTGTCATTTTAACTAAATGAAATGCACATTTTGTAATGTAAACTTGTAGTTTAGCCTAATGAAGTGACATGAGACTCAAAATGAGATATAATCTCAACATTTTATGACATCCTAACCTTAGGTAGACAAGCACATTGCTTTGACTCGGGATTTGACGGTTTTAGGAAATGAAGACGGTTTCTGACCCGGACTCCAAATGTACTCTAATTACTGCCAAAACGACCGTATCGGCGCGTAGATGACAACTAAGAGGTAGACATTAATGTTTGAGCAATCACTTGACGATAATCTTACGAACTGTCAAAAATTGTTCCGCGAATCAAACATGCGGCCCAATCATCACCGGGTGGTTTGCGGGAGGTGCAGAAACGAGGTGTCTACACATTAGCCCTGATGTCTGTATGCACAGGATAGAGTTGGAAGAAGGCCACAAGCCTTATAGACAGGGTAAACGCAAGTTGAACCCAAAGATGCAGGAAGTTGTTATGGCTGAGGTGATGAAACTACTTGATGCAGGTATTATTTATACGATTGGCAACTCCAAGTGGGTTAGCTTGATTCAGGTGGTCCCGAAGAAAGGAGGGACTACCGTGGTTAAAAATGATAAAAATGAATTAATACCAACTCGAGTAGTGACAGGGTGGCGGATGTGCATTGATTATAGACAGTTGAATGCCGCCACCAAGAAAGACCATTTCCCCCTCCCTTTTGTTGACCAAATGACTGAAAGACTTGCTTCTAACAAATTTTTCTGTTTTCTAGACGGATATTCAGGGTTCTTTCAGATCCCTATTCATCCGGACGATCAGAGTAAGACTACTTTTACTGTCCACGGGGTGTTTTTGCGTATCGTAGAATGCCTTTCGGATTGTGTAACGCCCCCGCTACCTTTCAGAGGTGCATGATGGGGATTTTTTCTGATTATATAGAGAATATTATGGAAGTATTCATGGATGATTTCTCAATTTATGGTAGTGACTTTGATCGTTGTTTAGCTAACCTTGATAAAGTCATGCAGCATTGTATAGATGTTAATCTTGTTTTAAACTGGGAAAAGTGTCAGTTTATGGTCAATGAGGGAGTTGTGTTAGGGCACCTGATTTCTGACAAAGGTATACATGTTGACAAGGCAAAGGTGCAGGTGATTGAGCAATTACCTCCTCCCGTGAATGTTAAAGGAGTGAGGAGTTTCCTTGGTCATATTTGGTTTCTACCGGCGTTTCATTAAGGATTTTTCAAAAATTGCTAAACCGCTTACACAATTGCTCCTTAAGGATGTTGTCTTTGAATTCACTGATGAGTGCCATGTCGCTTTTAACAGGTTAAAGGAGGCCCTAATTTCTACGCCAATCATTCAGCCCCCTGATTGGGACCTCCCATTTGAGATCATGTGTGATGCCAGCGATTATGCTATCGGTGCAGTTCTGGGACAGCGAAAGAATAAAGCTTTGAATGCCATATACTATGCGAGCCGAACTCTGGATGAGGCTCAAGTCAACTATTTTACCACTGAGAAAGAGTTTCTAGCTGTTGTTTTTGCCTTAGACAAATTTCGGCCTTATTTGTTAGGTTCTAAGGTTATTGTTTATACTGACCATGCAGCGTTGAAGACTCTTTTTATTAATAAAGATGCGAAGCCGAGGCTTTTGAGGTGGATACTCCTTTTGCAGGAGTTTGATTTGGAGATCAGAGATAAGAAAGGAGCAGAGAATGTGGTAGCTGACCACATATCTCGTCTGCCGCTGACAGAAAGGGAGGATTTATTGCCTATTAATGATTCTTTCCCTGATGAGAGTTTGTTAGCTATTACTACTTCAGGGTCTTATCCACCTCCGTGGTTTGCTGATTTTGCTAACTTTCTTTGTGTGGGTAGGATACCACCCGAGCTTTCATGGCAGCAGAAGAAGCGGTTTGCCTATGATGCTAGGCAATATTTTTGGGATGATCCTTATGTCTTCAAGGAATGCGCAGACGGTCTCATTCGGAGATGCGTACCTCGGTGGGAGGTGAGGGATATCCTAGAGGCTTGCCACTCTTCTGCTTATGGTGGTCATCACGGTCCGTCCAGGACCGTAGCTAAGGTACTCCAATCTGGTTTCTATTGGCCTACTTTACATGCAGATTGTCGCAGTTTTGTTGGTGAGTGCGATGCTTGTCAAAGATCGGGGAATATTTCCAAGAGACATGAGATGCCACAGGTAGGCATTCTTGAGGTTGAGATTTTCGATGTTTGGGGCATTGATTATCAAGGACCTTTTCCGAGCAGTCAAGGTAATAAATATATCTTCGTAGCCGTAGATTATGTATCCAAATGGGTAGAAGCTATTGCTACTCCCCATTGCGATGCAAAGGCCGTGATTAAATTGTTTAAAAAGATTATTTTCCCTCGTTTTGGTGTCCCTCGGGTTGTCATTAGCGATGGGGAATGCATTTTAAAGAGAAACAACTCAGTGCTTTATTGACTAAATTCGGTGTCCAACATCGTAGAGGTTTGGGGTATCATCCCCAAACTAGTGGTCAGGTTGAGGTTTCTAACAGAGAATTGAAGGAAGTCTTAGCTAAAGTTGTTTCTAAATCACGGAAAGATTGGAGTCTTAAGTTAGCTGATGTCTTATGGGCTTATAGAACTGCGTTTAAAACGCCAATCGGGATGTCACCGTACCGATTGATTTATGGTAAGACATGTCATTTACCTGTTGAGTTAGAGCGTAAGTCTTGGTGGGCTATTTGTGATTTGAATTTGGATCCTAACCTCTCTCGTGAGAAACGCATGACACAGCTGAATGAGCTAGAGGAATTTAGGCTGCTGGCCTATGACAATGCGAGGATCTACAAGGAGAAATCAAAGCGCTGGCACGACAAGAGAATCATCAAGCGCGAGTTCCATATTGGTGATAAGGTACTTCTCTTTAACGCTCGTATCCGTTTATTTCTGGTAAGTGAAATCCGGTGGACCGCCCCTATACGGTCACAGCTGTCACAAAGTTCGGATCAGTTGAATTGGAGACTTCTGCTGGAGAAAGGTTCAAGGTAAATGGCCAATATGTGAAGCACTATCATGGATCAGATGCATATGTTGGGAAGGTCGAGGTTTTGTACTTCGACCCGCTATCAGATGATGAAAAGTGAGGTAAAAGGGTCGTGCGGGACCTCTTAAACCAGCGCTAACTGGGAGGCAACCCAGTTGTATCTTTTTTGTAATTCAGGATTTCTATTTTGTTATTTTATTCAATTTGCATTTTAAGTTTTCTTGTTTTGTTTCCTTTAATTTCATGCATTTGCAATTTCTTGGTTTGGGAAAATTGTACGCCTTTGATGATTTCTGCAGGAATTTATTTTATGCAAAGTGCGTAAGTGGTTTACGTTGTGAGACAAACGGGGATTAAGTCGGGAAACAAGTTTGACGAAATTGAGCTAAATTGCGGGTCTTTGATCGATCGACCGGGAGGTTGATCGATCGACCGACACAAAAGAGAACGAGAAGGTCGTGAATAGAGAGGTGGTCGATCGATCGGGTCAATTAGTCGATCGACCAGTCCGCTGGTTGAGGCGATTAATAAGGGAAGTTTTCATCCTTATTTTCTCATTCATTCACTTCCCAAAAATCTGAAAAACAAAAGAAACCCTAAGTTCCCCCTGCTGCGATTTTCACCTACATCCCGTCTTAATCACTTGATTTTTATTGCTTTAATCTTCAAAGTTCTTCAAGGTATGTCTCTAATCCCATCTTTATGCTTTTTATTCGAGTTTTGCTGAAGCTCCATGCGAAATTTTCGAGTAATGTGCCCTTGAGACGAAAAAAATCAATTTGGGGAAAACGATTTTAGGGTGTGATGTCTGGTCATTTATATACTTTAATTGCTTATTCTAGCCTTTCCCCTTTGATTTTCGACACTAATTAGCAACTAGGAGACGGTTATTTGACTTTCCCCAAATTTTGAAACCCTAATTTGCGTGGATCATCGATTTTGATTCGGGTTTCTAGAAATTGAAACTTAAGTTGGTTAATTGTTGCTAATTTGATTCTTTTGCAGGAACAAGAATGACAAAAGGGAAGGAGCCAATGCGGGAAGGGCGAGTCGAGCCAAAGGCTGCTAAGCGGCCACGCGGACCGCCTCGATGATAGAAGCCACTACGGATAGTCTACTCCGACTATCCGCAGTTATCTTTGATAAACCTATTCAGCGCGCTAAATTCTCCTTCTTTGTTTATTTGTAAAGGTCACAGCTACCCGGTTTCTCCACAAAGACACTTTGGAGAAACTAGGGTTACATTTAGTCGGTCGTGTCCCTGCTAAATGGGACGGGTATGACGGGTCTTGTGGACATGTCTGAGTTCACATATTATGTTATGACCCTTGAATTCTTTTCCTCTTACGCTTTTGATTCCAAAGCCTTTGAGGCTGATGCGACCAAACCCTGCATTTCCTTTCGACTTTTTAATGTTAATTATTCTCGACACTTGCGATTTTGCGGGTTTTCGGGGGTCCGTACTTCGAGGGTAGAACCTCGGACCCCCGACACTCACCGGGCCATGTGGTCTTGTATTGGTGACACTTACGGGTCGAGGAGGACGGGCACTTCCGTCCACTTGCCCCCTCTTCGTTATTTTCTACGGCTAATGGGTAATACCATTTTTGGCCGTAAAGAGTCTAATAATGTGAATAATATTGAGCTTTCAATTTTGGCGGGTTATCTGAACGTTGAGCGTCGAAGAGCCCGCATCTATAACATTGCCTACTTGACCGCCGCTCACTTTTAGACTGTAAGTGAGGGCAACTTGACCACCATTGCTTGTGGCGGTTTGGTGACACGTATCGCCAACCGCCTTGTTTTACTTTTCCCTCGACAGGAGGACCCCATTGACCCTGAGCTGCGTTTTATGGACCTCTCTTACGCGAGGGGTGTCTATTGGATCGATAGACAGATGCGGTGGAAGATTGATTCTTTCATCTGTGACCGCATCCCTGTCACGGGCTACCCTCCTGTCCTGCCCCTTACCACTGTTGAGGGGGCAGTTCAGCCGCCCCTGCCTAGTTACAGGCTCCCTCTGGTGGCGGCCACACCTTCTGCTAGCACTTCGAGGAGGGCTCGTGCCTCCTCTTCACAGACACCCCCTACCTCCACTACCACACCTTCTGCTGGCACAGCCACTTTTCGGCCACCTACCCCCTTAGTTGTCCCTCCGGTCATGGACCAGAGGGCAATGTCACGTGTCCTGGGTGATTTGTGCAGGAGTTTCAACGAGCACGGGTTGGACACTGCCATCGCCCTGTACCCGGTCTACGAGGAGCTAGCGGGGGGGGGGGGGGATGCTTCCAAAGGGTGACTGGGCTCACCCTTCTTACTTTGTCCCTCCAGCAGGCGGTTACCCTCAGCCTGCCAGGAGACCCCCTCCCACTCCTACTGCTGGTGCCTCTGGTTCCAGGAGGGCCACTCCCGCTCCTGCTGCTGAGGAGGAGAGTGACTCGGGGTCCGGAGAGGACAGTGACTCCGACTACAAGGGTGGAGATTAGATGCTGGTGACCTCCCCGTTTTTGGCTGGTTTGGGGAGGTCGTCTTTTGTGAGTTATCTTCCTTTCTATTTTCGCTTCCTTTTATTTTTTTTTCATGCTTTTATTCTCCCATTTTTCTGCTGGTGATTTGTTGTTGAGCACAATGGGGACATTGTGCGTTTTGGTTTGGGGAGGGTATTTGCATATGCCTTTTGTTTTGCATCTGCATTTGCTTTTTATTGCATTTCAGTCACATGTTTAGTGCATTTCTGCTTGCATTTGTTTTTATTTTCACCATTCAAAAAAAAACAAAGAAAAAAATTGAAAAAATGCATAAAAAAACCAAAAATATCACGTTTACTTTTGCATATAGTTGAGTCGGATTGGAGTTTTTAATGATGATTTTGCTCTATTAGTCAAATATGCCATTCCTTGCCTTTTCATAGCTGCTTAGCAAGAATTAAAAGTGATCTCTCAAATTTCGTTATGGAATCCATTTCGGGCAATTAGACTTGACTCATTACTTTTGGCAAACTACTTATACCTTCTGAGATATAGAGCCTATAACTGGTGACAT
This sequence comes from Silene latifolia, assembly GCF_048544455.1. Taxonomy (NCBI): domain Eukaryota; kingdom Viridiplantae; phylum Streptophyta; class Magnoliopsida; order Caryophyllales; family Caryophyllaceae; genus Silene; species Silene latifolia. The sequence goes on from NC_133536.1 coordinate 59,573,189, forward strand.
TTATGACCGGTTAATTTAGGATTGAGAGTAGTTACTCCCTTCATTTCATGTTTTGCACGTGTATGAGTTTTGATTGCTTATTGCCTATACGCATTGGTTTGTGGTCGGTATTGCATGTTTGGAGAATTATTGCATCCTCCCCTTTCTCATTTTACCCCATTAACTCCACTATAAGCCAAAATTGCCAGTTGCCCTCAGCTACACCCCATACTTAGCCTACCATTGTGCCAAGCTAGGAAGTAGTAGAGGAATTTGTTGTTTTAAGCTGTTTTGGTTCGCTCTTGTAATGTTGGAGCGGGTATTTTTGAGAAGTGAAGGATTTACTTCAGCCTGAAAAAAGGAAGAAAGGAAAAATTCAGAAAAAATTAAAAAAAAAAAAGAAGTATGTTTACCTGGGCAGAATGCTCTGGAGTGTGCAGGGTGGTCGATCGACTGCCATCATTGGTCGATCGACCACCAGTTCAGATTTTGAGAAAAAATGAAAATGAAAGAAAAAGAAAGAAACAGAAATGAAGAAAAAAAAAAAAAAAAAAGTCTTGGCTGAAATAAAGACACGCCTCATGCGCTTACCTCTTGATTTGGAGGCGTTCGTTTGGATTTTTGTGTTGCCTAGTCAATAAAGGCATGGTTATTTTTTTTATTAAGTTGGAAGAACGGGATTCGGTTTCTGAAGGTTCGTTAGGTACTAGCTTGGCTCTTACCTTCACTTTCCCATAATTGTTTTGCCCCTTCTTTCCCACTTAGCCTCACATATCCAAATTTTGCAATAGTTCGGCATGTGATAGTCCTTGACGGTGGTTATGCGTATGTACGGTAAATAGAATCATTATTCATGCTAGTCAAGCATACATGTTTTGTCGGTCATGATCTAGGTGAGAGACTATACTTTTCTTCCCTCTCTTTTACATATTATCTTACCATTTGATTTCTTTGAGAGAAGAGTGATCAGGAGAGTCCGATTGTGTGAGTCTTGCAAGGTCGAACGCCCGACTTAATTCTATGATATGCATAAATTTGTTCGCTTGATTTAAGCTTTGCAGTGGTTGACTTTGGGCATTAAATGGTTTGGCATTGACTTGTAGTTAGCTCTGAAATGTACTCCTTTCCATTTAGTTTTTTATACGAGTCATAGTGCTTGCTTGGGGACCAGCAAGGTTTGGTTTGGGGAGATTTGATACGTGCATATTCTATACACTTTATCTTCGGTTTTGGCACGTATTTCCATGCATAATTGGTAGCTTAAGGCTGTTATTTCTCCCGAAACGGTTTACTTTGCATTTTCTATGATTTATTGTAGGAATGCGTGGAAGTAGGCTAAATCAAGCCAAATTCGTCCTCCGGAAGCAAGTTCAAGGAAGCCAAGAGGAAGGAGAGTTCATTCACTCACCTTGGGATGCGTGCGAGGAGTGAAGAGTTGATTGGAAGCAACAAGGAGCCATTTGCACAAGCATTTTTGATCGATCGACTAAGCCTTTGATCGATCGACCACCGGAGCTCAGACGAAGCTCTTGTCCGAGTAATTAGTCGATCGACCGTCTTTGACGTCGATCGACCGATTTCGAGTGATATTTATTTCTCCGTGTTAGACTTTTAAAAGCCCAACTTGTAATTAACTTTCAATATCTTTTTATCAAGTAGAACGCAAACAACTTTTAGGTTATGCTTTTCATTCGGAAAAACTTAGTTTTCAGATCTAGCTTGAGACGGAAACCTTTGATTCGAATGCTTGGTTCTTGATATTCAATTAGTAAGCTTTTTATGCAATTCTTCCTTTTCTTATTTTCACTTGTTATTTTGATTCTTGTTTCATCAATTAATTTCAGCAATTGATTTCTTCCCCTTTGTGTTAGTTAGATTCCATTATGTCAAAGTTGTTCTTTATTATTAATTTCGCAATTAGTGTAGTTATGATTATGCGTAGGTAATTCCTTTGATTGGGAATAAGGTGAGCCATGGTATTAAATTAGGATTGTTGTGTAGCATGAGTTCTTCCGTATTGGTCTTGTTATCTTTTGATAGATTTCTTTGCTAGATTGAAAGATTGGTAATTTGATTTATCGCTAGATTTAGAATTTCTCTTGAGTGAAAGCTTTGATAAATTCTAGGGAATTATTAGACCGTGAGGTTATTTGAGCTTTGATCGAAAGACTAGCCTTTTTTTCCCTGAGACCGTATTATGAGACCTCTGCTGCTTGACTGACCTGTTATTTGCTATGGTGAACCGAAGTTCCCGATCCTCTTTCTATCTTGTTAAGAATATTCATTTTTGCAATTAGCCTGTTAGTCAACCATTTTCGAAACCCCCAATTAATCGTTACTTTTATAGACTGAATAATAGCAAACAAAATCAACCTTGTCTCTCTGTGGTTCGACCCTTACTATCACTAGCTATAGTTTTAGTTTGGAATTATAAATTTAACTTTGGTACTAAACGACGGTATCATTGTTTATGCCAAAGCCACGAGTCATTCTTTAAGACACACATACAAAACATGATTGGACCGGACAATGAACAAAAATTAGTCAAGTAAACATCATTAGCATGTTTTCCTTCAAGAACAAGTTCCCTTGTTTTTGCATCAAGAATTCTACATTCACTAACAAGAAATTCATCAAAATTATCATGATCACACAAAAAAGAGACACTAAGAAGATTGTGCTTCAAACCTTTGACAAGCAACACTTTGTCGACACGTTGTGACGATGACTTACCAAATTTTCAATACCAACAATTTCACCTCTTTTTGTTATGGTCAAACGTCATGGTGCCACCTTTGTAGGCTTCTAGTGAGAGAGATTGGCTTTCACTTCCATCCACAATCAAAGTACCAATTGTTGCTGCCTCTCACTAATGCCTTTAACAAATCAAACATTTAGTTTAGGAACCCAAATTAATTTAGGTCCCTTCTTGTGAATCATGTCCTTTACCAAGTCTTTTCGGATTCACACTTGCTTGACAACCTTAATATTTCTTTTAATGCCATTCATTCTCTTTGTACAACCATTAAATACATGACCAGTCTTGCCACAATAATTGCAAATAACATATTCAGGAAATCCAACATGTTTTCTTCTTCGGAAATATGTTTTGCTTGGTTCTTGGTTTCGAATGCAACAGTGCATGTTACTGTTGCATTTGAAAACGAGTCCAGCATTCTTTTCACTTTGTTGTGACTGACTCATAGAAAACTTTAAAACAGCTTGACTTCCTTCCTTTTTCTTGTAAAACTCTTTTGCATCATTTAACTCTTTATTTAAAATCTCAATTTTGGCAAGATAGTCAAGATTTAATGTTTGCACATTTTCAAAGGCGCTCTTAGCATGACTTGTTTCATTGTATAGCATTTCTGCTAATTTTTCAAGTTCCTTAAGATGACTTTTACAAGAGGTTAGGTCAATTAAAAGTGAGTCTCGTTCTTGTGTTAACATAGAAACATGTTTGGTTAAAGACTCGTTTTCCTTTTCAGCATCATATGTCACAGTGGGTGTCTCTGTGACATTCAGCAGTTTGATCTTATTTACAAGAATCAGATTTTGCCTTTTCAGTTTCCTTACTTCCTTCTCAAGACAAGGCGAAATGTTATCAAGCTCCTTTAGACACTCTCTTAGACCAACATTTTCCTCGGCTATGTTTTCAATTTCAATTTGCATAGCTTCAAGTTTATTGTTTTGGACACGACATTTATCAATGAATTTATCTAAGAGTAAACATACTTTGCTTTTGGAGAAGGATCGAACCTTTGTCTTGAGATTATTTACCTCATCTTCGAAGTCAGAATCAGAATCATCGGGATGAGCCATAAGACATTTGAATTTTTCTCTTTTTGGAGACCTAAGGGCATCATTATTAAGACGAGTAGTAAGACACAACTTGGCATCCAATTCTTCCTCAAGGATCTCGTCCTCATCGGAATCGGACATTCCCCAAATAGCACACATTACTTTATTCTTGTATTCCTTCTTAGCCAAGTCACATTTTTCTTTAGATTTGATGTTACCCCACTTTGGACATTCATTCATTTGGTGACCTTTTTCGTCACATTTAATGCAACCAACGATGGAAGTAGATCTCTTCTTTGAAAAATGTTTCTTACTAGAATTGTTGTTAAACCTCTTAGGATTATGACCATTAACAATATCCGCAATATTTCTAGTGAACATTGCAAACTCATCGTTTCCATCATCTTCCTCATTAATTGAGGTTGATTTGAAAGCAAGCCCTCTTACTTTAGAGCTATCACCAAAACGCTTCATGAGAGTTAACTCATGAGCCATAAGTGAGCCCATTAGTTCATTGAGGGTTAAAGTGGATAAGTCTTTGGCCTCCTCAATAGCCGTAACCTTCGGTTGCCATGTTTCTGTTAAACTTCGAAGGATTTTACGGACCATATCCTCGGATTCAAAATTTCTACCAAGACTCTTAAGGTCATTAACAATACTAGAAAAGCGAGAGGAAAGACTATTAATTGACTCATCTTTCATCATATTGAACATCTCATATTGTTGCATGAGAAGGTCAATACGATGCTTTTTCACTTGAGACGTCCCTTCATAAGCAAGGCTTAAGGTGTCCCAAATTTCTTTGGCCGAGGTACATCCGGAAATACGGTTTACTTCTTGCTCACCAATGCCATATTGAAGAATGGACATGGCTTTTGAGTTTTTCTCGACCTTTCTATAATCAGCCTCGACATACTTATCCTCACTTTTTGGGGCACTAGTACCATTAGCACTAGTAACCGTGATAGCAAGGGGCCCTTTTTGGATTATCAACCAACACTCATAATCCGTACTCTTAACATAGTGTTCCATGCGATTTTTCCACCATGAATAGTTATCCCAAATGAAGATAGGATGCTTAGTATGTTTCCCGTCCATGACTATAGGATCAACTCTTTGGTAATTAACCAATATCAAGAGCACAAGGCTCTGATACCAATTGAGGAGTCAAGGACGAGAACACCTAAGAAGGGGAGGGGGTGAATTAGGTGTCCAATTTAAAATTTTTAAGCTTGAATTAAGCTTCTTTGAAATCTAGGACAATAGACTAAACTGATATGGACAATACTTTAAATGATAGAGGTGTTTATACTTAGAACTATTTGAGTTAGAAGTATATACACACGAATTCAGCTCAGTATATGTCACAGTAAAGTCAACTGTTGCACAGACCAGAAAAGTATGAATGAAAGAGTATTTTTTCTTCAACTTAACAATGAAGATATTAAGTGAATACTTTTTAAGTTGAATACTCTTAGCAATGAAAATCTTAAGTGAATCTCTTTTAAGTTGAAAACTTGAAATACTTAGTCGTTTTAAGTTCACAAGTTTGAATCAATCAGCAGGTCTGAGACACAGTATTGAACACTGTGACGCAGACAGATTGCGAGATAAACAATATATAAATAAGGAGAACAAACGTAAAAGTAAATGAACAAACAAGACGATGTTTAAAAAATTGGTTCAGCCTCTACTCCGAGGCCTACGTCCAACCGTTATTTTATTGCTTGTTTAGAAATTTACTCAAACAACTAAACCCCTTACAATGAAAATAACTCGCCAACCTACTCCGGTTGCATTTGCTTGAAGCTACTCCGCTTCAAGACTTCAACTTGCTCAAAGCTACTCCGCTTCAAGACTTAAGTTCTATCTCACTTTGGTTTCAGAGTCTTTAAATCTCAATCGTTCACTTAATGAACATGGAGATCACAATTAAGACCTAAACACGAGAATCATGGAACAAGCTCATATGCCACGGTCAAATGGCCCGAATCGATACATGGAGATTTCTGACCCTTTTTGAAAAACGTTTGAAGACTTTTAAAATAGAAAACAATTTTGCAAATAAGTTGAAGAACAAGAGCTGATGTTTTGCAAAGTGTTTTAACAATTAATGCTCATAAAAGTCTTGAGTAATAAATGATGCAAAGGCATTCTATTTATAGTGGATTTGATCATCTAAGTAGTACAACTTAGGTTAATTAAATCTAATATTAAATAGATAGCCTTTGAGTGATGGTAAGTGTTAGGCTATAGGCTTGGAGCACAAGTCATTGATCAAAATCAGAAAACTCTTCCCAAAACACTCAACATGTGACATTTTACCAAAATGGCAAAAAGCATTTCTAGCTTTAAAACTTTGACAAGTTCAACTTACCATTTTAGTAAAAGGTAAATGCACAAATCTAGAGGATTAATCAATGTGGATTTATGACTTAAAATTTCAGATTTAAAACTTCAACACATTTGACAAGTGACAACTTACCACAAATGGAAGAGTGCTTTAGTACTTGACTAAATCAACTTTCCATTTATGTAAAAGTAGATGCACAACTTTAGAGGAGTCACATGTGAGTTTTGCAAATTGATTTTTTTCAGATTTGTTTTCAAACTGAGATAATTCAAATGTGAAATCTTTGAGAATATGAAATTTGTAAAGATTTTGACACTTAAACATTTCGAATAAAAGTCCCTCCATACGGTAGTATCAGAAACCACAGTGCAGTGCACTGTTGCATGGTTTTGCAGCCACTTGACGTAAATGAGAATGTTACACTTACTCTTACATTTTTCGACTAATGCTAGGATCATATCATTGTCTTGACTTCTTATTGACTTCATCTTGATCATGTTAATCCGTCTTTGAGAGTCCATTTGATTGCTTCAATCACTAAGCATTTGTAATCGTTTACAACATTTGACTAAGGCTAAGGGATTTCTTGTCATAACTTCATCTTAATCATTCTTGAACCATCTTTGGAAATTCATTGAGTGCTTCAAATGCTAAACAATATAACTAAGAAGCAAACAATTAAATAACAATGAAACTTGGCATCATCAACCAAGTGTGTTCTAACACTTATGATATTTTTTTTACACTTTAACTTAATATCCATCTTTGCTCCATACTATATGAAAACTTAAATTTTGGTTACTTTTTTTTTTAATTGTTTATATAACGCCTTTAGTGGATATAGTGATGTAATTAGAAACAATGTTTTCTTAAAACAAAGTTAATATAAAATAATTTCAGTAAAACCGACAATCTTATATGGAGTAAAAGTGTTGAACATCCTAATACAAAATTACTAATAGTAAATTTTATAATTAAATTTCAAATGGAGTTAAATACCAATAATATAATTATTAAATTCTCTAATATTCTTATCTAATAACCGCGCATTTGCGCGGGATCAATACTAGTTAGTATGAAGTAGCCTGACGTTAAAATTACCTTAGAAAAGAAAGGTTGACAATTGTAGGGCGTGAAGACGTTAGACCAAATGCGCCACCACAAACTAAAAACGGTTACCACAAGCCACCAAATAACCAACCCATTTTCCCCATCCCCTATAAAAGTCCAACGACATCAACCATCACCATAATCATAATCATTTTCTTTAATTTGAATTTGAATTGGAATTGATCAATTAATCCTCTTTATTAATCTTTCCAAGAACATCATCCCATCATAATTCTTGTTTTTTCTTCGTTTTCTAATTTCTCTGGTAACAATTCCTACCCTTTTTCTTGATTGTCTATGCTTTGTATATATCCTTGCTGTTCATTGCTTCATTATTATTTTCATGTATATGTTGCCACCTGTGCTTTCCGTCTCGGTTATTTGTTTACCTTTTTCTATTCGGGAATATTTGATTTACGTGCAATTTGGAACATTCCAGTTTATTTAAATTTTGGGCTAACATTTGAATTCTTGTATTTTTTATGCTGTTGACTTCTTGTTGTCGCCCTTTTCTTTATATATATGAATATTTGGGTATGATTTGTGTTTATTATATGCAATTATGCATCAAACGCCTTATTTTTGATCGATTGTTGTTGCAAGTTGATAACTTCCCTATTATTTCCGCCGTCCCAATCATTTGTTTACTAACAATATAAAAAGAATAAATAAATGACTGAGACGGAAAGAGTATATGCCTATGAATTGCCTAGGCGTGTTTTGATGCTGACGGTTATTTACCATTGCATTTTAATGCCATCAAATTTATTTGCATCCATTCGAAATTCAATGTTGGACTTGGAGATTTTGTCATGTTTGATTTTACTAAAGCCAACATGTTTCATATGATCATGTTAAAGGTTGGACTGTTATATGTTGCGAGAAAATATCATTCAAAGATGGCTTTAGAGAAAATAGCGACCATCTAAGTAAAATGGAGATGATATAAATGGGATGGAGGCGTATCTGTTCAATGAATTGAGGTTCTTTGAAGTTTTGGTATATGTGTGGCTGTGACTTACATCGGTTACATTTTTCCTGCAGAGATTTCTGTATAACACGTCAAAATGAAAACAAACGCATCAACTTTGAACCCATTTGCTTTGTCGTATGTGCCAATTGCTAGACGGGAAGTAGAGGATGTAGATAAAGATTTTAAGACAATGTCCAAGGAAGCAGACGCTGCTGCTGTTCATGATTTGAAATTAAAAGGTCACCAGGCTGAAATTCCTCAAGAGATGGACTTTAGCATTATGGATGAGGAATCTGAAATGGACCTAGCTTACCTTCAGATGATATTTCCTGGTGTCTCCGACCAGTCCCTCGCCGATGTCTATAATGTGAATTTGGGCGACTTGGAAGCAGCACTTGACATGCTGTCAATTTTGGAGGTACCTCTCTAATTGCGTGATGATTTTAGCTTTCCTTTTTTAATGTACTCGACTACTGGTATTATCCATGGTGTAAAAAGGCTTTTGTTGTTCGCTTTAGTCTGTACTAACCGTTAGCTGCCAGAATTAATTAAGTATTTGGAAACACATGTATTAGCAAAGATCAAATGTATCTATGATAAAACAGGTCATTAGAAAGAAGGTAGATGGCAATCATGTAAAAGAAATTCAGATATCAGATTTTAAAAAGAAGTGAATACTTGAAACATTTGGTAAAGGTGTTTGAAATTGTGACTACATTATTCATGAGTTGTTACACTTCACTGCTGACACATCGCGATTGTGACCAGAATGGTCACTGATACCGCATTTTGTTCCATTTGTATCAATATTATATATGCATGTATATGTGCTAGTGACATTATTTGGTATTGCATAATGTATGTCAATGATATTTCTCTCTACAGGCTGATGATCAAGCATCAGATGTTTTGAACGATGACAACAGTCGGAGTCCTGTTTCTTCTGGTGAGTGTGTGTCCGTGAAGGCTGTAACAGCTGAAGGTGAAACCAGCACCTCATCTGGCTCTTCTGGAGTGACAACAGTTGCTACTTGACTGTCATTTGGAAATTGACTAACAGCACGTCAAACCTCGTTTTACTATGACTTACTATGTGAATAGTTGATAAAAGTGTGATACGCTAGGTGCCGAGTGGAGTGTGCTAAGCCTTTGCGCTTGGTTTGTAAAGTTATGCTGCTACTTTTCCCTTCAAGAAGCTCTTTGTTTTTTTTCTCTTCAATTAATTAATTTTTTTGATAACGAAACAAAGGCAGTATAGAGATATAGTGGTTTCGGATGATAGTTGTTTGTATGGTGTGGGCGTTGTGGTCTCTGCATTGTTGGAGAGTAATCTTGTCAAATTTAGTTTTCTGGTTAAGATTTTGGGATCATATTGTGTACAAGAATTTATCCTTACTAGAAATCCAAAATGTGTAGAAATAAATCTTGCGAGTTCTCCGAAATTTGATCTTGTCATGAAGAAGTAAACCTGATCTGCATATGATAACATTCTTTTAAATTTTGGTGTACTACTCTATATGAGAGAAACAAGGTAGAAGATGAATATAGTACAATATCAAGGGAAAGGATTTTACAGGTTACCTATTATGTTGTGCATCTCACAAGGGAACTGCTATCACTTTTACACATTTACTCCCGTGCTTCGGAAACTACTATCTACAGTGAACGAAGTGGGGGTTGTGTTTTTGACTCGGTGGATGTTTTTTTTTTAGCCTGCCCTGAATTCTTCGAAAATTCTTATTTCAGACGGACTATTTTCATCTGAAACAATAAGATAGGAATTTGTATCCATTTTATGGTCAAATATAACAATAATGGTTCAGCTAGTGTTACAGCTTATTGGTAACTTTTTTTCCACTCACATTCTCCGTCTTATTGTTTCAGACGAAAATGGCCCGTTTTAAGGGAGACTAACTAAATCTTTTTTATTTGTACTCTGACCCTAGGGATGGTCAAACCTCAGGGCCGACCCAACCCTGGGGCAGACCTGGCCCAAATGTTTAACCAACTCTGTTCGGTCCTAACCTAACCTGAGGCATGAGCCGTATTTGGGCACGACCCATATGACCTGATCTAGGGCCCGACCAAATGACCAACCCAACCCATTTGAAAGGTCTACTTGAAATACAAATTTACAATGCATTGTACTCCCTCCCGAGTCTCCAACTCATTAAATTTCCTACATTCTTATTCAGGACATATCTTAAACATCTTAGAATTTCAAGACATTCTACGTCATGGATTTAACAATAAAATCAACTGCTCTTCGTGTGATCCTACACGCATCTAACTACTTTGACATTTGTTTATTGAACTTTTTAATCAATGTTAAAACAATACACGCATCTAACTACTTTGACATTTGTTTATTGAACTTTTTAATCAATGTTAAAACAATAAACACCTCCGAGTACCGCGTATGAAGAGCGAGAGTGAGAAGAAGATGAATACTACTCCGTATATAATATACCATAAAAATATTCAATATATTCCTCGTATTTATCCATGATGTTGCGCAGTTTTTTTGAGAATTTTTAATCTGTGTTTGCTCCTCTCTGATTCAGGAAATTATCAGTACGCTATTCGCGTTCGCCGCTAAGTCTCCTAAAAAATGAGACATCAACTGAAATATTCACCGCCAAGTCTCCTAAAACAGACAACTATAAACTAAGCGCATGTATCAACCTGTAACGGAAGCATTGTGCGAAGGACGAGTTAGGCAAGATAACCCCAGCTCGTGATTCGTGAGCGAAATGGCAAACCGAATAACTTAAATAGGGCAAATCACAGCTGATAGAAGAAGGTATGCCTCAAATTCGTTACTCATACAAGCCTTTCTTCAAGTATTCACGAATAATCCCTAATTATCAACACAAGTTCTGTTTGAAGCCTATTTCAGCAGCTTACACAACGATATCGACACTCACCTTGACCTATAACTCCCAAAAGGAAATGCTGATGTTGTTGGTCAGAATGCATAGACTCTGTCTTGTGCAAAACCAACGTTGTGATGGCGCCCAATATTGAGATTGGTGCCAATTTTCATGGTATTCCAGGACTCCTAGCTGCTACCGACCCTACTCTCTGCTCGTCGTAGGCTAGCAGTTGCTTCCGCAAGTGTACTAAGCAATGTTTCACCAACTTCACTCTTACATAGAGGGCACAAAGCATTGATTTTAAGCCATTTATCCACGCAATCCTTGTGAAACAAATGAGAACACGGCAATTCCCGGAGTTCGTCGTTATTTGCATATTTTGCCAAGCATATACAACAAACCTGCAAGGAGGTAAGGCATAAGATTAGATAGTAGATACGTAGGAATGTGGAGCCATACATCACTGTCAAAAGAGAATAATAAAGAATGAAGAGCACAATTGAATAGTCTTCCCTATATCTCACCTCCACATCAATAATATAACTCGTATGTTTTCAAAGAGATGTTCAACGTAGCTAATCAAATAGTCTGGACTAAAAGACTTTTATGCCCTAAATAACAATAATGACATTATCCTAGTGCTTTAAAAGCTCCGTCTGTGGCAAAGTACGGGGTAGCGCATATACCATAACCCTGTGCACAGAGGCTATGGTCGGAACTTAGGATGACTCATAATAAAATCGAGTCATTAATTGCATTGACAGTCGGCTACTTAGCGATACATTAAGCACAGAGTTTAGTGAGTCATTTTGCTTTACTCCATTGTATTCCACAGCAGAAGAATAGTGAGTTTTTGACTTTTTGGTCCCAATGGAAATAGAAACAAGACTTTAACCCCAATGGACCATGTTAAGGGTCTAGATGATAATGAACAAAATCATATACTCCCTCAATCCCATTTATATTGTCCTCATTGTCTCCAATATCTCTTTCTGCATCTATTAAAACAGAAATACGACATCCATAGTGAAGTAACATAATGGCAGCATTGATACGCTGTCTCTACATGTTAATTCATTAAGTCAATGAGTTCTTTATTAAATAAAAAATGACCCCTAGACAAATGGGGACACAATATATGAGATGGTTGGAGCATTACTTTTTGGTTATTGTGTCTATTCCCCAGTCAAGAACCCCGGCGAAAACCTGGTTCTAACCCTGAACCGATCCTTGTTCAACAAAAGCCCCAAATCACAGAGAAAGCCTTGCAAGAGGCACTGTGTCAATGATTCGGGGTGGTATATATTCAGTTTTAGTAGAATTCGGAAAACTAAATAGATTGATTTATCGGGCAACCACAAAACCCTTTCCAGTGGGTTGCAGAAGTGAAGGAACAGAAAAATTGAGACGGGAAACCACTCGTTAAGACATGGGGTCAATTGAAAAACATACTCTCACCCAAAATAGTCACTTCGAAATTCGAGAACAAAACTTTCATGACCACATTGCAGAAAGCTAACATACAATAACAGGAAAGGCCACTATGCAATATAGCCAAGTTCACTATGCAACATCAGCTAGATATGCAGGAAGTTAACACAAGTATCGGCATTTTTAATGGTAGGTTAGAACATAATTATAGTGGAGTCTATCAATCACATGGGCACAACTCCAGAACAAAGAAGGTAATACGGTATTTTAAATAGGAAGATAAATTAATGGCTGAGAATCTGAGATAGACCAAAATAGAATACGGAAGCAAATGGGTGAGCCCAAGAGAATAGTTATTCTAAAGTAGCCTTCATAATGTAATACTTCGTATTATTAACTCCTACAAAAAGCACAAGTCTATAAAAAGAAGCAGAACTGAAGCGTGATTGTAATCATAGAAACATAATTCTAGTTAGATGAAGCAAAAGAACACTTACTGCATCTTCTCCTGATATAACTCGTTCCTTCTCAGTTCCTGCAGCCACTACCCCAGATTCGCTAGAACCGTCACTATTTCTGTTTTTCTTCAACTTAAACTTGTAGGTCGGCAGGGCGTTAATTGAATCTGTGGTTGCTCCTCTAGTTTGGTTTAAATCTTCCCTAGAGCCTAACACAGAAATTATGCATGGCAGACAGCAGCAAATTGTGGTACATAATATAAACGGCATAGCATATCCAATGCAACTGAAGACGAGGAACACAACACATAACCTGGTACACATGAAATTTGCTGATTGATTATCTGGCCATACAAATGGAAAAATACTTAATAAGGTCAACTACCACCAAACATAATCATCACCTGTATAAGTTAGGAGCTTCAGAGGAAGAAGCACGGCCACCAAAGATCCACACATTTCCGACGACAAACCAGATAGCAAAGAAGCAATCCAGCCCCATCTTGAAGTACTCAGCTGAGGCCTTGAGCCTGTTGGAATAAGCAATGAGAATAAGAAGTCAAAAACTGTTGCAAGATCGACAAGAATTTCAGAATTTCAAGCTTAGAATAAGAAAACACGCCCTTAGGGTGGCTTAATGCCAAGACAGTAGAGAGTAGCCAAAACGTTATATGGCGCCTTAGGTAAGCCTTTTGCATATAGCAGAACTACCAAGGCGCACTACTATGCAATTCTATATTTTTTCTTCTACCTCTTTACTTGTGTCTTTCCCTTTGTCCCATTACCGGAGTTTATATGTTTATATGTTAACCCTCTTTAGACTCCAAAGAGCGATACTACTACACTACATTTTATTTTGAAATTACAAATGTGTTTGCAAAATTAGTCCGCCACCTGTGCAAGGGTACAACTTACACCCTCTACGACTAAGCTTCCAAGTATATATTTATTGACTTCATACAAGCGTGTTAAACTGAAGAGCACCGGGTTTGGCTCAAAAATGCTGGAGTAGAGTAGACAATACAGTTAGGTCAAGTGGTCAACATACACTATAAATGATGGTTCAAAGCTTCCGACCTAAAGCATTAGCATAGAATCATAGATGAATAATGATTTTATTATGGTCAAATGATGTTCAAAATCAGTTTCATAGTCCAACCAAACTGCCGTAAATAATCCATGATGTGGAAACTGGAAGCATATAGATGGAGTGTAGATAACACAAGGAGCCAATAAGAGCTACATGCGCAAAAACAGACTAAGATAATAGTTCAAAGAGTGGTACTGATGATGCACTTCTTGTAAAAGCAAAATCATACACGTGACGACATGAGCATAGATGGGTGGAGGTGGGGGGTGTTGAAGCTCATGTGGATCATTATCTCAAATGTAACAATTATCAGAACATTATAGTGGAGCCTCCAAGCAATTGTTTCCGAATTACATAAAACTTGTTACAGGCTCAAATTCAGGGATGTCTACAGACGTCTCATCCTGGCCAAAATGGACTACGTGCAACTAAGATACGATACTGAAAACAGACACCATAATCAAGAGTTAGCTACATTCATGATGCATGCAGAATCTTTGATGGTGTATGTATAACAGACTCACACAATTAGTCCCCTTTAAGACAGTTTTACCCTAATATTGTGTAAAAGAGATTCCCACTAGGAAATCATGACTAAGTCAGAAAAACAATCCATTTTACTATACACTTGTGTAAGGTGGCCTTACACAAGAATTCGTGTAACACATATTAGAGAAGTAATATACTACCTCCATCCCAAATTAATTGTCCCCACATAAATCTTGTGGTCAACCAGTGGCAATTTTTTCCAAATATGGACTTACGGAGTAAATAATGATGAAATGTAAAATTTGTAATGATTTAATTTTCTCACAAAAAAATCTTCACATTATCGCTTTAAGTAGTCACTATTGTATATAGTTAGAAAATATCGATCGAAGTCAATATTGTTTGATCTCAATGTCCAACAGAGAATATATAAATGGGATGGTTGGAATAGCATTTATAGAAATTGAAACACAAACATCCGTGGATTTCTTGGGCGAAGAAGACTTGTTGTACCTGGCATTGTGAACCACAGCACCCAAACCACTAGCACTTCTGTTGGATGAACCAGCCGTCCAATTATCATCATCTGGAGTTTGAGCAGCAGTTGAGTTAACATTAGAAGAGCTTTGACCTGATTGCACGGAATCTTGTTCTGCCACTTGACTACGATGAAGATATCGCCAATAGAGAAGAGGAAGAGTTGCAACACACCCAGAAGCATACCCCACAATCCAAGCAAATAATGGAGTTTGTGGATGCTCATTTCCTGACAAAGATAAAACTACTACCGAAACCACAATCTGTACTAAGGTGAGGGCTAGCTCAATAGATATCCACAACCCTGAGTTTAATGGGCTTCTGCGTCTTCTGCTATGTGCATTACCTCTCCTGCTAGTTGAGGAATTACGGGAATTCGGGATATCAGAAATAGGAAGGGACAACTGAGAAACTACGGTGCGAGCACTACTTGAAGGTCTATCTTCAGAGTAAGAAGGATCCAAATCATTAGCAGCTCTATCGTGAACAGAACTAGAAGAAGCAGCCTCTAAACTCCTCCTTATGTCAATCACATGCTCATTCTCATTTCTTCTTTCTGGTTGCTCCATTAGTAATGAGTATTTATCTGACCGACTTTTACATAATAAGTCAACAGACCTACTGGCCATAAAACACAACAAGGTCACCAAGCTCAAGCAACCAACTACACCAACGATAAGTCAGCACGAGTCCTGTTAACCAAATAAACATAAAACATTGTCAAAAACATACTAGGCAACTCCAGAAAGACATTCAATAACCCCTCCGTCCCCACAAATAGTTTACGTTTGATTTTGGATCGACTTTTTAGCTGCCCACATATAAGCAGGGTCCCACGAAAAACGTAAACTATTCCTTTGGGACAATGGAAGTACAAGTACTATACAATGAGGAATCGAGGATCCCTCATTCCCTCCCCATATCAAACAATCCAAAAGCAAAGCACATTTTCGATTCGGAATTTAAGATGATGTATTCAACATGCTAAACCTAATTCTAATTCTTTCCCCATCTTCCACGCCATATTACTAAGAATCAAGACCCACAAATCAAATACATCAAATATGTAAGTATTATCAGCCAAATCATGAACAAAATAATAATAACTAATTGCAACCCAATTTAACAGAGATAAAATACTGAATTTCACTTACAACCCAGAAAAACCCACAAAAAGTTGAACCCGAAAAACATGAGAAAATCAAAAATTGAAGACAAAACCCCAAACAATTAATTACCGACAGTATTAAAAAAAGTCAACCAAGTAAAATTACTAGATACTGATCAAATTTACTCGAATTAATACATACTACGAGTAATTCACAACAATCATCGAAGATTCTAAACATAAATTACTTTCTAAATTGATCAAAATTGGAAGTAAATTGAGCACCCAGAATTACAGCTCAACAATCAACATCGTCAAATTGAAAATATCGAAAAGTTAAAAAGAACAACTTACGGTTAAAGCATCAAGAGAAATGGGTAGAGCTAATTTATGATAAACCCAAGGTTCAATAAGTGCCAACTGCCAAATACTCCCTCCTATTCCCGATAATCCTCCCTATTCATGGGTGGCACGAAAATTAAGGGTGTTGGAATTAAATAAGTTAAAGTATTGTGGTGGGGTGAGATAATTGGAAAGAGGGAAGGTATTGTGGGGATGAGGTGATTAAAATAAGTATTGTTGTGGGGTAAGGTGATTAAAATAAGATAAAGTAGGTGTATTGTGGGGTATTGTTGTGGGGTGAGTTGATTAAAATAAGTATAAAACTTTACTAAATAAGGAAAGAGGGAAGATATTGTGAATAGATGAAAAAGGAAATAAGGAAGGTTATGTAGAATAGGAGGGAGTATATGAGATTTTTGGTTTTAATTTTGGTTTGGGATTTAATTTAATTGGGGAATTTTGTGAATTACGTCGTGTTTTTTTGTTTGCCACGCTTATTTGCGCGTTATTTATGACTCATCACGACTGAGACTGAGAGCAACACCCAAATATTGACACACATCGTGACTCGACGTTGTTTTATCACCTCAAACTAGAGTAGGCAATGGGCCGTGCTTAGGCAGCCAGGTGTGTTTACCGTCGATCCTTTCCCTAAAATTGGCCCCGCCAGCACGGATATTGGCTCCTCGGTAAAGCGCGTGCTGCAGCCCATCGATCCAAACCTACGCCACATGTGGCCATTTCAAGCGCACGACCATTTTTTTCGCCGTGCGTCTCTTTAGCTATGGGCTTTTTGTGCCTTTGTTAGGGTAAGCGTACGTGTCTTTAATATTTTTTTATTTAAAAAAAACGTTATATACTCCCTCTTATTCTATATATTCTTCCCTATTTCCATATTCGGTTATTCGGGTTTTCTTCCCTATTTCCTTTTTTAGGTTGATTTGTGTGGTCCAAATTCAATGGCATGTGGGTGGGGTAGTGTGTATTGTGTGGTCCAAATTTAATTTGTTATTTCTTGAGGCAAAAGGAAAGGGGAAGAATATATAGAATAGGAGGGAGTAATTAATATATTTTTAGTACTTTTTGTTTAATAAATGATGATTAATGGTTTAAATATATACTCCTTCCTATTCATTTTAACTCTCCCTATTTCATTTTTCATCGATTCATATAACTCTCCCCCTTTCCTTATTTAGTAAAGTTTTATACTTATTTTAATCACCTTACCCCACAACAATACCCACAATACTCATATTTTATCTTATTTTAATCAATTTACCCCACAAAAATACTTATTTTAATCATCTTACCCCACAATAATACCTTCTCTCTCCAATTACCTTACACCACCACAATACTTTACAATAAAATAATCCTACCCTTAATTTGCGCGCCCTTTGAAAGGGGAGAGTTAAAATGAATAGGAGAGAGTATTTTATTAAATATTAATGTACTTTTTGTTTAATAAATGATAATTAATGGTTTAAATATATATTTTATTAAATATTAATGTACTTTTTGTTTAATAAATAATGATCAACAGGTCATTCTTCGTGTCGGGCCGTGCCAAGCCCGCCATGCCTGGTGCGTGCCGAGCTCCACCGTGCCTGGGTCGTGCCGTGCCTAGGCCCGGATTTCTGAAGAAAATCGCGTCGGAGCCCGTCTTAAGCCCGGTCATGTCGTGCCCGTGCTTTCTCGCCGGGCTAGGCCGTGCCGTGGGTCGTGCCGCCCACCGGCCCGCGGCCCTTTATGCCAACTCTATCTCAAACTATGGCTAAATTTTGGATTACCTTTTTTTTCAAAAAAAAAAAATAATAATGCTCCGTCAAGGATATAAACAATAAATTTGGGATCCCGCGCAATGAATGCGCAGTATTTATAAAGTTTTTATTTTTGTATTACTTAATCATGCTAAATTAACACCTCGTTAATTTTTCATATTTCACGTCATTTTACTTAATTTTTTCATATTTCACGTCTTTTTGGCAATGATTTTATATATTTCGAGATTTGTAATATATGAACCCAAATTTTTTGGCAATGATCGAGGATTTTTTACTTCGAGATTTGTAATATATGAACCCAAATTTTTGGCAATGATCCAGGATTTTTTACTTGTAGCAATATAGCAATGATTTACGGTATATATTTTTTTTGGCAATGATTGAGGATTTTATACTTATTTTTTGTCAATCAATTTCTACCTTATTTTTGGGCAAGATCATTGATATGATCTAGATTTAGCACATAGTAGAATAGGACGTTATACATATTTTTTGGGAATCATTTTTTACATTAGACTTAGCCCATAGTAGAATGCAAACATTAAAAGCCCAATTAGTAGATAATATTTTAGGCGGGAAAAAACGTAGATTGACCTATTCATTTAGTAAATAGGGGATTATCAAAAAGGTCGATTAGAAGTAATTATCAAAAACAGGTTTATATAGGCTTATATTTTTCTTTGAACTTTGGCTTTCGGTTTAAAACCAATGAATTATTTAGGCGTTAATACACTAGGTTTTTAAGAAGAAGGTTAGTTTAGTAACTTTCTCTAACTATGGTATTTCCCTTCATTTCTTATATACTCCCTCCGTATTACACTTACCTAATACGGCCGGACCACACCAATGGTAACATTCCTTATTTTGCCCACAACATTACCAAATTATCCTTATACCCATTTGGATATTTACATAAAATGCCGCTACATACCCCACTTACCAACTCACAATTAAACCCACAATTACATACCCCACCTATTTTCTTCCCTCTTTACCCATTCTTTTACCCTCTTTTCTTAAAAATCCCATTTTTTACCACGTTACCATTTGTATGGTACGGAGGGAGTATATAAGTAAATGAAGCAAGTGGCCTATTATGGTGTCAGGCATTTAAAAAAATCAGTTGAATAAAATTATCCTTTGTCACCTTTTTTAATCATTTTACTCTATTTTATTTTATTTTTAGCTAAAATCTCAAGTGGGTTCTCCATCGCGGTTTCGAGAATTTACGACCTATCATCTCGAAGATTGAGCAGTGGTATCAGAGCTAGTCCATCCCAAGCCAAATTCATTCCTAAATAAAGGTCCCCTGATGTCGGGAACCGATATTAGGAGTATCCAGTCTACACTAGCTACAATCGTTCATATTCCTCGACAACGACGCGGAAATAAAACCAACTTGGTGAAACCACTTGTTGTAATATCTTAAGTTTTAGGAAGCACTCGGCCGAGTAAGGAGCTATACTCGACCGAGTGGGATAGACCGAGTGTGTTCTTGGTTGAACCCAGACCCTGACTATGTGGCACTCAGCCGCTCAACCGAGTGCTCCGGTTCAGACCTGGAAAATGCGGGTTTGGTTTCATGTTCCTATATATATCGTGAATAGTGTTCTGCCTCTCTCTATGAACCCTAAAACACTCTCTAAACCCTCTCATACTCTCTCTCTCTCTAAACCTTTCATATCATCTTTTAAGGGGATTTAGCTTGGATTTGAAGATTCAACATCATCCTTCATCTTTTCTTTACCTTTTTCATCTTGTGAGTCTTAATTTATTCTCTTTATCTTTTAATTGTTTTCTTAACCCTAGAAATTGGGGGGAAGTAAGGGGTTTTGTTGTTAGCTATAATTTGAGTGGGGATTTGGGTAATTAGATGGTTGTAATAAGTAACTAGGTGTATTATATTATTGTAGGACATGATTGTGATAGGAATTACTTGGTTAATTATAAGAGGAGACTTGATGGAAGAGAAATTCTAATTAGTTGCTTGCTTTTATGGA
Source organism: Silene latifolia (assembly GCF_048544455.1). Classification (NCBI taxonomy): domain Eukaryota; kingdom Viridiplantae; phylum Streptophyta; class Magnoliopsida; order Caryophyllales; family Caryophyllaceae; genus Silene; species Silene latifolia. Next base: position 59,593,520 of record NC_133536.1, read on the forward strand.
GTTTACTAAAAGGTAGGGTCTCCCTACTCGGTTTCAACCGTATGAACGTTTATATATGTCATTATTGTTGTGGTTAGTCTCACATGATTGTTTTAATTGCATTATAACATGTTAATGGGTAATTGTGTCTTAAAGGACTAGTTTTTATACCCGTGCACTGCACGGGTGGTAATGAAAATTGTTATTAAAAATAAAACTTACATATTTTCTGGATAACTTTATGTTGTTTAATTTTATTCGAAATATCCTATTTTTTTTCGACTTTTTAACTTATGAGAGGTGAAATCGGAAAATTGGATATAAAATTATTGAAATTTCAAAACGTTTTTATTACCCAATATACATTTAGTTTTACCCATTATTGTACGCTTTTGATCATATTCCACCTCTTATTTGTTCTCCTCTCAATTCTCTACCTTCTCTCTCATTTCCTCTCTCACCCACAATCACATGGACGTCTGAAAGCAGCGTTCGCAATCAACGATCTTGAGACCCACCAACACACCCTTCATTGCAGTGGTGATCGCATCTAAGTATCCAACACCCCGGACCACGACGTCCATCTCAACCCTTATTCAGCAACCCCCACAACTAACCATCACCCTACAATTCATATCTTACGTTCTCCAACTACCCTACCCCATCTTGCCTCCACCATCCCCTACGTCCCGTACCTCCAGTATAACCATCATTCCAACCCCACCCCATGCGTGACCCTCAACCCTACCTTATGTGATTCCCCTTGCACCCCATCATTACCCCCATTGCGACCTCTCCCTTATCACGACCTCCCACTATCAACACCACCCGTTCTTTCGCCTTTCAAGTCGCCAAATACTAATGTTTTTATTTCTTTTCTTTTGTTTATTGAGTAATGTTAACACTCACCTCTCAAAATTGTTAATCATTTTGTCATGTAGCACAATTAATTTGAGACAATTTAATATGGGAGATTGAACAATAAAATTAAAATGGATAAAGTATTTTTTTTTTCTAACACCATGCAAATAGTTATAATAATTATATCCCACAAAAATTCAGGCGTAATATTAAGAGTCACATCATACAAATATAATATATCAAAATTCTAAAATCTCATCCTAAATTTACAAAAATAACTTAGATTATTATTTTAAAAGTGATTGTTATTGTGTACAAAGTAGGAAAGTTTTTCGAAAATTTTCAACCACTGGCAGAATATTATCCTTTTTTCAATAAGTTTTTATTAAGATCCTCGTAAGTTAAGAAATGTGATATTATAGAATGACGCTCATCCATATAGTATCAAAAGACATGAATACTACACACTAATTTACATAAGGATCCATCAAAATACCGTGTGCTAATCATTGCCCTATGTATATTCTAATTTTGATTTATTAGGCATATATATGATGTACGAAATGCTATTCCCCTCGAAATTAAACTTTATTGATTTCTTGATCTTGAAAATGAATTCACATCCAATGATGAAGACTCTGAGCTCTTGGGGATGTACATACTCCATCTCCTTATTAGCTATATGACTTTCAAATAATGTATGGACCCCTGAAATTACTCCGTAGCTATCACCACAAGCTTCAGCAGAAACCTAGACATATGAAAAATAAAACACATAAAAAGACATTAGATTTAAGCTTTTTAGGGTGCTCTAATACAAATAGTACTCGTAATCACCATAAAACATACCTTGGATATCTTTTTATGGACTACGGGCCGGGTTGTTTAGTACCTTGGGTGCATCCCGAGTACGGGTTGCTTGGTACCTTGTGTAATACCTATAATTTTATAACTGAGCACTCGACCGAGTGAGTGGACCGAGTGTCTTCTGGGTTTTAACCCATGTCCTATTTAGGTGCCACTCGGCCGAGTGTCTGGTGCACTTGACCGAGTGTATGGCCCAGAGCAGTTTTGACGAGTTGGGCTCCGTATGTTGGGCCTTGGTATATTAGTTTTTTTTTCAGATTTCCCTTCATTTCTCTACCCTAAACATCTTCACAATTTCTCTCTACCTTCCGAATCATCTCAAAACATCCCAACAATCTTATCCCTTGGAAATCTTACCTTATCTTGAAGAGTTGGTGTTCAAGCTTCAACCTTTTCATTTCTTCACATTTTTAAGTTATTATTTACTCTTTCCTCTTTTTAATTAGGGTTATTTAATGAGAATAATCCAAACTATCACTGGTCTTCTCAAAATAATCCCAACTATAGCTTAACTCATAATAATCCGATTTTGACACTTATTTTTCTTCTAGTACACCTGCCTTAGGTGTGACTTTCTATTACAGGTTAAGTTAGACTTCTTGCAGGTTACCTTCCTATACCAGTCAATCATCATTCATCTTCTTCAATGTCAAACCCAAAACCCAGATTATTTCTCCCCAAATTTGTTTCCCTTGAAAGAATAAACCCATATACTCAATCAAACTCAATGATTTGTCCACCTACTCACCAACGTCAATGGCCCAATACCATCACAACCACCTCCCACGACCTCACCTGAACCACTATTACCAATTGTGCTTCCACCACCATCCGAACGACCCTTAACACTCTCAGCCCCCTCTTACGCGTCGCCACCATCGAATGACCACCCTCCGCGCGCTGCGATGCCCCGCAAAATGCATCGGTGCGCCGGCCTCCTCTTCACTGTCTATGTTTTCAACGTTACTATTAACAAACCATGGAAAACCAGCCTAAACAAATCCCAAGTACCCTCCCTTTCTTTTTCCAAAGCCACCATAACCGACACCGCCGCACTCCGCACCATTTGCCCCAAATACTAGTCATATATTGAAGCTAAAAAAAAATGGGTATAAGAGGATATGTACACGAGACTGGAAAAATCCAAAATGCCCAGAAAAAATAAATTGTAGTTACAATTAGCAAGTTAATTGGTTTATCCATGGCAATTTGCTTCAAAAATTCCATTGAAATTCAATGTTGAGGTGTTGATGAGTGATCCAATAAATTCAACTTCAATAAATAAGCTTAGAAAAGAGTTCTGCCAATGGAGATCTTTCCTTACCTTTTCCAGGACCAAAGCAATGGTGGTAGTGCGTTGGTGGCTGATGGGGGTGGTGATTAGAGGCACACGACAGTGGATGACAAAGGTAATTGATGGGGTAATTTAGTTAGGGTATATAGATATTGTAATTATAATTAGAATTAGAGAAAAGAAATAGTGACTTGAGTAAGAGGTAACCAGTCATCTAGTTCATTATTAGAACATAGTATACAATGTTCTGTTTATTGTGAGTTAAAATGTTGTTCGGATTATTATAAGAAGGTGAGTAATAGTTGTGATTATTCTCATAAATTAACCCTTTTAATTATTAGTAGTAACCTTAGATTTTTGGGGTTTTGTCTTATGGGGATTTAATTAGAGTATTGGGTAATTAGATGGTTTAATTAAGGATTTATAAGTATTATATTATTGTAGGACATGTTTTTTTTTTTAACATGTTTGTGATAAGTATTACTCAATTAATTGTAGGATGTGGTGTAACACCCCCATATACCAAGATGCCTTACCAAGAACCATCCCAGTATATAAGGGTGCTACCATCTCGGTTGCCCGAGGGAAGTAGATCAAATAAACAATAACATAACATTTATTAAATGACTTTATTCTTTACATCATAAACCAACGTGAGAAAGATACAACATATACAACTGGGAGGACTACTAGACATGAGTGACTGCGACATCTAATCCGGTAGCGTGATGACTCGATGCCCTTCCATGCCCCATAAACATCAAGAGAAGTTGTACCTGCTAAACCAACTGCTCACCATCCCTGAATGGATCACCACGGTTTTACAAATAACAACGGGGTCAGTTCACTGAGTAATAAAGGTAAGGAAATTACAATAAAAGCAATGGCAACTATTACACAACTGTTCCACATTCCCCAATCGTGTCTCAATACTGACTACACACTTAAGTGTGTAGTCCTGCCGGTGGGGAACCGCAGCCTTGCCCACCTAAGCCCCGCTCATCACAACAAGCAACAACCTATGTTCCTTAATGTGCACATCCCCTCTTGTTGCGGGTTCCACAAGGGCGTGAAGCCACTCCCGCAAGTGACTCCACTCAGCCAAGGACGCACCTCACCATCATCATAAATCCACCACAACTCAAACAATTAAGAATACAATCAACAACAATACTTATCATATCAATTAAATCACAACATCGCAACTTAAATCAATTATGCAATCGACTAATTAAGTGGGAAAACCCTACCTTTTTGCTATTCCATGAAAGCGCATCCAATAACTAGCCAAGCAAGACTTCGCGATGAATCCTACAAATAGCAATCACATCCTATTACTAGACCATTCGAGACCTACTGAAAGTTGACGACAAAACACAAACTCACCTTGAGACGCGGACCGATGCCGGCAACGACGACAACCCGACTCGACGAATTCCAGCATGAACTATCGCCCTTCTTGGGTTAGTGTCAAGGCCAAGTGAGAGAGTGTAGGGTGATGGGAGATAAGTGGGGGAGAGAGAGAGAGAGAGAGAGAGAGAGAGAGAGAGAGAGAGAGACAGAGAGAGAGAGAGAGAGAGAGAGAGATTAGGGTTAGAAAGAGAAAAGAACCGTAAAAAATGAAATGAGGTTCACGATCTCGCGTTTTATAATAACGCGTTAACAGAAGTGATACTCGATTTAGTATTGATATACTCGGCCGAGTAAGCCCTACTCGGTCGAGTATTCACACTACTCGGCCAAGTGATCTTAACTAGGTCGAGCAATTAGTAACGTTGGTCTCCTAACCTCTTTCATATCCCTTGCTATGGGTTTCCTTTGGTCAAACGGTCAGTCAACGGGTCCTTAAATAGGGCGGGTATTACAGTCTTCTCCCCTTAAAAGGAACTTCGTCCCCGATATTCACTCCACCCATCAAACAAATTTCTTATATGCTTAAAGAAACAATAAACATAGGACACATATCACATTACTTGACAATTAAGACACGTCTGGCACGTAAGTAAAACAAGGGTCATATATACGTCATTTAAGAATAACTACATGTAGCATCAACGGGGAAAGTGGAACTATACGCAACCTTACTAGCATGACAACGACGTTATGTCATCCCCAAAATCAACACTTACATCGTTACCTGCTCAAACCCGAGTCAACCGATATTCTAATATCATATAAGCCAAAATCGTACCATTCGTGGCTCATGATGTTACTGGACACCCAAGGATACACATATTATAAACAAATACTAAAGTTTATCACACTACAAGTTTAAGCAATAACAACGCAACGTCCAGATACTCGATCGAGTATCGAGGAGTACTCGGTCGAGTACGTGATATTCGGCTGAGTATCGGATTACTCGGCCGAATTTTCGAGTCCAGAATTCGATTTCGGCCATTCATGCCTATTTCATCAATACCTTATCCTGCAAAACACATTAGGTATCTACCATCAGATCAAGGTTCACAGTCTAAATGATCCAATAGCAATACGGAAAACGAGTAGCGGCCTTATGGCCAATTACAAACACCCAAAATGAAAATGAGTACGATAAAAGTTCAGCAAATATCCGACCATAAGTCTAGAAAAACAAGTCTAAAAACAAAGCGAAACTCAAATGTCCGCATCCTCTTCCATATCCTCTCCACCTCCGGTACCCGATGTCCTTGCTCCCTGATAAGCTCCAGATGAGTAGCCTCCACCGCCGGTCCACCTTCATGCCTCGTCTAGCTGACTGCATAGTCGGCTCCCCACGGTCCTGCGAGGCAGCCAAACTCGGTCTCCGTCGGTGATCTCCAAACATTGAGGTCAATCCCATAACTATGAAACACTCCGGTGTCAACCCCGGGTCCTCTCCGCCAAACCGGATGGGCTAAGTCCTTCCCGATACCCTGGTTGTAAGCCATCTCATACATGTTTCGTAGCACCAAGGTAGAAGAGATCCGCTCGGTCAGCTCACTAATCTGCATCCTAGGGTCGTGGATGGTGGGGTAGGGTGAGTACAGCGATGAGTAAAAGTTAGGTGCAGAAAAGGAAGGCTCCGTCTTAGTCTCGGCCACTCTAGCCGCTCTCCCTCTACGGTGCTCAACGGGTGGGGGAGGGATCGTCTGCTTCTCCGAAACGGAGATAGGCTCAGGTAAATCTATAAGAATTGTAGGATCGATCAAGTAAGACTGAGGGTCAGGTCTACGCTCACCACTCCCCGGGTCATACTCTGCCAGGTGGTCCACCACCGGAAGGTGATCGAGATCGGGGAGTATCAACCACATAGACCCCCTCACCCTTCAAGCAAAAGACCCATCCTCTAGCTTCCTAAGCCACCTATTATGGGCCTGTGGCACCAGTACTTCACATCCATCGTAGGAGCAGACTCGAACTACCCCATACCCGACGCAGGCGGAGCCTCAAAATCGGTCAACCTCTGGGCCAAGCGGGTCACTATGGCCCCACAAGTAAGATAGCAGCTCGAAGACCGTGCCATAAGAGCCAAGCTAGAGTATACAACTCTGTAGATACCCGGTATCTGCTGATACTCCAACAAACACCCGATGATTATCGGACTACAACATGTTTTGGAATCGCGGCGTTTGATCGACAGTTTGTGCACAACTTTACGTCGGAAAACTTAAAACGATTTCGAAAATAAAAAAAATCAAAACATTTCAAAAATACCTGGAGTGTTTAATGCACGACGACGGGGTCGCAATGACACTAACTAGAGTCAACACCGACACCGGACCAAAAACCGACTCAAAAATTCAAATCCCGACTCCAACAACGAGTCAAACCGAGTCAACCACCAAAAACAAAACATTTCAAACCTTCTACCTTAAGTTTTCCCGGATTCATGAATGGTCAAGTACCAAACATGTGACTACAAAACCTAGGATAGAACAAATCATGATTGCGTTTGTTGTGAAAGCAACAACACACCTCGAAGACCCGCGACGTGGCTCGCGCCTCTTTGAGCAGCCCAGGTGGCCACGTTGCTCAAAACTCACACAACCACTCATTCTCCTATAAATACCCCTCAAATGCCACCCATTTGAGACTTACGCGAGTGTCCGCCCCCTCTTTTCTCCCTTAAAATTCTCGACTCGACTTCTTAAGTCACAACCCGACGCGTATTTACGACCTACCGATCGTAAACACGAGCCTTACACATTGTTTGGTACCGTCATCGTGCATTAAATCACTTGACCGACCATTTCGACCACTACACCATCACTAAACTTTTAAAACACTCTTTTTACTTACCAAAACGGTTTCAAACCGAGTTTTTTTTCCGATCAAACGAGTTATTACACTTACGTCGGTCACTCGCCATAACCAAACATGTAAGTATGAGGGTGTAAAAATCCTCTTTTATTATGTTTTCATTTTTTTCATGACTCTAACATGCTAAAACATGCATAACATGAACCAAAACATGGAATAAACGAGCCAAAACTGATTTTTGGTCTGAGGCAGAAGCCACTTAGGTCGCCAACTAGCCCGCGCCTAAATGGGGTATTCAGACCAGAGATCAACCGTGTTTGTTCTCGTCATTTCCCTTAATCCATTTTTCATATTTGTAATCGGTTTTCACCATTTCAAGTATTTCCGAACCATTTTTATTTTATTTCACATGTTTTAGCCATAAAGCATTTTCACCCTTGGTTCCGCATACCATGACGGTTAAATCCGTGTTTCGGTGATAATATTTGGTTAATGACATTTAGAAGGTATTTTAAAGCCTTTTATTTCATTTCTTTACATTTTCAAACAAACATATTAATCACCAACACAAAGTCATCCTTGGTTCTACATACCATGCCGGATTTTAACCCGGGTACGATGATGAGTATCGACTAATTACATTCAAATGGACTTAAAACAATTAGTCCATAATTATTTTCAAAACTATTCATGTCAAGTTTGTCAAATCGAACCCGACACCGAATATTGTCAAAATAATGACGATTATTCGAGTCTAGTTCTCCAAATAAAAAAATGCGGTCTAAACGACCCCTTCAAATCAAACCGGGTTCAAATACCCATTTTCAACACGTTTTATAACGTTTTATAAAAGGTCAGAACACGGCATATAAACCGTGGGCTAACCCGCGCCTAAACAGGCTCTCCATTTCTCATTTTCAAAACCGGAGGGAGGCCCCTTACACCGCCGGCTGGCTCGCGCCTCATATAGCCGTCTGGTACAGGGCCTGTTCCCTTCCAGCATTAGTCTAGGACGATCCCGACTCCGGTTAACCCGGATATAGGACGGATCAGATGACTATTTGATTATCCAAAACCATATTTGCAAAATGCCTTACTAAGACAAATGGATCATGTTATGCACCCTAAACCTAATATGGTAAATGGATGTTTAATTTCCGTCTTGCATGCAAATCAACCATTAATCCAACTAGACATCTTATACTTGATACATGGATTAAATCAACCGACTTAGAAAGCTCTCACATGTTAGGTTTAAATTATTGGATGCGCATTCATGCATTTAAACCGTTTTATCAACTTTTGCATTCAACCAACCAAGATCGATCAAGAGAGGCCGCTAACGCGGGCGGGATTGGGTGTCTGATTAAAGGGCTTCCCAATACGTACCTTCACCTCTTACTCAGAAACTTTGGATAGTGGACGACCTTATCCAGGGCGTACGAGAGTCATTCTAGAGATAGGATGCTAAAGAGGGACGATTTCCTTATCTTTAGTACCTATGTCAAACGCTACTTTGTGCTTCGATTTGACCGAGGTATAAAGTGGAATTCGAACGGGTTCCAGGCATCCCACAAATGCTTGGTGGCGACTCTGAACATCTCTAATCGTTTTGAGACCCTTACCGAGACGAAACCGACCGATCTAAAACGATCCGGTCGAAGGCATTTTTACGCCGCCGAGCGTGGCTTTCAAAAAGACCGCTATACGTCCACAGATTGGCTTGGCGTGTAGGTGGCTATGTCCACAGATTGGCGACTCCGCTGGGGATAACTAGGACACTTACGTCTTTGTGATCCCTAGATGGTGAGACTCGAACGAGGTCTTGGTTGGAATGCATTATTTGGTATTACGGTCACGGTCGGGTTCCTTGTCCGGGCCCACAACCTAACCCTTTTCGACCAATTCGCTCGTTTCGTCGGCGTGAGTTTTCTCATCCCCGCGTTTCTCATCCCGATTGAGTCAAGCATACCGTTGACGTTACACATTTCTGTTTCGTCAAAGAGCTTTCATCACTTTCGAGCACGAGGCTAGGGCACCCTCCTTACACATTTTGTTTGGATTGGTATCCCTCTCGCAAATAGGGGTTTGATCGCTTGGTGTGTAACCCACCCTTTTAAGCCAAAACCCGTGTGAGCATAATGCATAATATAATGAACTGCGAGTGCTTATGTGCTACTTGATCATAAGTCCTTCCGTGTCATTTTCAAAACTTACAAAATCAGCTTTTTGCGCCGTTATAATGGCCGTTTCAAACCTCGGTCTTTCGCCAACCGATGCACGCCTTTCTAGGCCGTCATAATGACGATTTTCAAACTCGGTTTTGTATAACCATTTCAACACGCCTTTCTAGGCCGTCGTAATGATGATTTTCAAACCTAGTTTTGTATAACCATTTCAACACGCCTTTCTAGGCCGTCGTAATGACGATTTTCAAACTCGGTTTTGTATAACCATTTCAACACGCCTTTCTAGGCCGTCGTAATGATTTCAAACCTGGTTTTGTATAACCATTTTAACACGCCTTTCTAGGCCGTCGTAATGACGATTTTCAAACCTGGTTTCGTATAACCATTTCAACACGCCTTTCTAGGCCGTCGTAATGACGATTTTCAAACCTGGTTTTGTATAACCATTTCAACACGCCTTTCTAGGCCGTCGTAATGACGATTTTCAAACCTGGTTTTGTATAACCATTTCAAACACGCCTTTCTAGGCCGTCATAATGGCGATTTTCAAACTCGGTTTTGTATAACCATTTCAAATCACCCTTTTTACGCCGTTATAATCGCCGCGTCTAGACACAGATTTTAACCCGTTTCGCACCGACAATGGCTCTTTCAAAACCTGAGAAAAGCACACGCCCTTTTCTCGAGACATTTTCGGGATCCCGAGGACCATGCACCGTCCCCGAGACCTCTTCAAACATTTCAAACTCGATTTTCAAAACATACAATTTTGAATTTCAAAAACCGTCTTGGGAAATAATGCACTGTTTTCCGAGCCGACTCAAACTCAAACCGTCTTTTGCAAATAAACTTAAGACAACCCTTTCAACTGATCGACTTGCGGAGATCTCTATCTTCGGAAGCCGCCCATTAAAGCGACAAACGAATCTTTTTGAAAATTTCTATTTTCGAAAACTTCAGTCCACCTTTCCAATTCCGCCTCGTGTCTATCGAGTCAAATCAAACGTACTTATGAGTCTTTACTTATGAGTCGTCTCACCACGAGACCCGTCCTGTAACACCCCCATTTATTTAGGAGCCTTTAGCTAGACATTCCCAAATAAATAGAACTGTTACCATCTCGGTTTCCCGAGGTAGTGAATAACAAAGTACAACAAACCAAAGTACTTTAAATTAAAACTTTAGCGATTACATGTTATTACAATTTAACCAACCAAAACTTAATATAAAATAATTACAACTCGCAGCGGAAATAAATAAAGTGACAAAATATTCTATGTGGTCTAGACTTCTAGGTAGATTGGCCAAGTCCTCACGCATTCCCACAAGCTCCCAAGTCAGCTAATCTTTAGTACCTGCAAATCTGCTCCCCATTATGGTTCATCACAGGTGTTCACGAATACACGGTCAACCACGAGGTTGAGTAGGATAAAATACATTAAAACAACCAATCTCTCACAACTGTCCATATTCAGATCTCATTTGTTCACATGTCATATCTCGACATCATTGTCCACGTTATCCACCAGAGACTAAGCCTGGGGCAGTCCAAATACTCACACACGTTATCCACCAGAGACTAAGCCTGGGGCCTTCCAATTAATCACACACATTATCCACCAGAGACTAAGCCTGGGGCAGTCCAACAACCACTCACATTATCCACCAGAGACTAAGCCTGGGGCAGTCCAATTCTCATAAACCACAACTCTAACAATTAACAAAGTTAATCACTCAATTAGCTTAAATAAATAAGCAATCATACACCAATCATCCTTTCAATACATTCACGTATTAAACACGCAAACCCGATATAGTTGAGTAGATTATCCTACCTTGCCAGCGAATTCCAATAACGCAGTCCGAGTAAATATAAATCCAATTAACACGGCTTCTCACAAATGCGTCACCTATACAAGTAATTATGATAATTATTAATTACTCTAATCTTATGAATCAATTAAATCAATTATATAACTAATTATTCAATTAATATGGATTTATTGTAATTCTAATTCCCGACCCACAAAACCCGACACTTAACCCCAACAGTAACAGGCAGACTGGACCCACCAATATTTAGCTAATCCTTGTAGCATTCCTAACCTCATCGCATGACAACAACAACACAATACAACACCTACCATCAGCTCCACCACGACTCACCACCACCAGGTCAGCCACCACTCAACCGCTGTCAACAACACCCACAACCCTTACCAGCCACGCCATCACACACGGCTTACACCGTCGTCCTAACCACAATCACCAACAACAAGCAATACCGACATCGAAACTTACTCGACAACTAACACAAATCCCCAATCAAACCACCACACGTACCCCCAATAGCCTCCACCGTGGTCTCCTCTGACCCACGGTGGTGCCACCAGTAGAACCCTAGCCAAAAGTCGTGGTCAAGCCGAGGTAAGGTGGTCCTAGGTTCAGCTATTACACGGTTTACTACAAAACCCCCCAACAACCAACACCCATCCTGCGTACTTCCGGCCAACCACCCACCAAGACACCACCTTTGTCCACCTTTGTCCACCCTTACACCACCCCAAACACCGACAACACCACCTGAACCATACCCACCCCGAGTTGGTCCCACACGACCCACGAAAAGGGTAAGTAACTGTAATACTCCGTATTTATAGGTCTTGGGGTACTCTATCGAGTAGCCCTTACTCTGTCGAGTAAGGGCAAGTTGCGAAATAAAATAGTTTCTGACCTGTTGGGTACTCGATCGAGTAGCTGGGGTACTCGATCGAGTAAGGGGGTACTCGATCGAGTACCTTGGGTACTCGATCGAGTGTCCGGTTTTACGGGGGAGTTTTCTCGGGTTTTGTTAATTACGCGATTAAGGTATTTAAACACTTTCGTCCTTGTTCTAAATCACTTTTCACAAAACCTAAAACCTGTTTAAGAGAGAAAGCAACTAGTCTTCTTCCTAATCGCGTTCTTGACAATTCCGGAGTTCGACGGTCGGTTTGCATCGTAGTTCGCGTCGTTGGATTTCCTTGCGTCGAGGGTAAGCTTTTAGTATAATTTATATTATGTTTTGATAAGATTGATGAAACCCTAATTTGGGAATTGGGGGTTTTTATGAGTAGTAATTGAATGGTAGTCTTTATGTGTTATGTATGATAGGAGGAGAATTCGTAGAGGAGCCGTTTTGATACAGCTGTAGATACCGTCTGCGTATTGTGCTTTCCAGGTAGGATTTCCTACTCAGTATTAGTCCCATAATGGGATATTGGTGATGTGCTGTAGTTAGTTGTTTGATAAAGATGATTGTGATTGTGATTGTGATTGTGGTTGCGTTTGTTGATGGTTCTCGAGATGCGTTCTCGGCTGAGTGGGGTCACTTGCGGGAGTGATCTCACGCCCTAGTTTCGCCCTTCGTGGAACCCGCCACGAAAGGGGATGTGCACATTAATGGACAGGGTTATCGCTCGTACGATGAGCGGGGCTTAGGTGGGAACGGTGCGGTCCCCCATCGGTGTGGTCGGGTCCAAAGTGGACGGTCAAGATTGAGATGATGGGAGTTGTGTGTGTGTGTGTGTGATTCAATTTGTCTGTGTATCTTGTTATTGTTATCTATATTGATTGTGTGATTAGTACTGACCCCGTTTAAATGTTTTAAAAACTGTGGTGATCCATTCGGGGGTGGTGAGCAGTTGCTTGACAGGTATATTTTGGATACGCGTGGGATCTAGCTGGGATGGAGTCATCACATATCAGAGTCTTTAGTCTTCCGCTGTGTTTATTAGAACAGTTCCTTTCAGTTGGTTTATAGTTTGAGAACAGTTGTATTTTTATGTACAGTTGGGTTTGTAATGTAATCACTTAAACTTATTTAATAAAGTATGTTTCTTCATTGTCTTATGATTGTCATGCCTCGGGTAACCGAGATGGTAGCATCCTTATACCTAAGTGGTCCTGGTAAGGCACTTGGAGTATGGGGGTGTTACAGTAACCCACAAAATTCCTTCAGCAAGCAACACGTGTAACAACCACGAAATCCACCCACACAACCACCGCCTCTACGGTCACGGTGGTCCACGGCTAGGTACAAGGTGATAGGGGCAGGTATACGAGCTGGGCACTACCTTGTTCTCCACGGTTTAACAACAACATTCATAATTCTATAAAAACTCTGAACAACCCGGTCAAACCCCCTCTCACTGGTGGTCAACGGCATCTCGGGCCTAGTCAACGGCAGGGTCGTGGTTGGGTCGGGTCACGGCTAGGTCATGTTGCAATAGCAAGGTCATACGGTGGAGTATATGTTAACAAATAAAAGTTTTAAGTAAATTAAGACGGTCTTATGCTGAGACATACCTTAGACCTGAGATTGACTTTATCTTCCTAGAATCCTCCATCTATTCTCTCTGTCCTTATCAGATTTATGGTAAAATAAAAACTATTGTATGAGGTGAAAGTAGTATTTATAGGGGTTAGGTAGGACAGCTTAGGAAGATGTTAGGAAATAGTCGTCTTATAATATATCTTATTATTATTATATTATTATCTACCTTACTATTATTATTATTATTATTATTATTATTATTATTATTATTATTATTATTATTATTATTATTATTATTATTATTATTATTATTATTATTATTATTATTATTATTATTATTATTATTATTATTATTATTATTATTATTATTATTATTATTATTATTATTATTATTATTATTATTATTATTATTATTATTATTATTATTATTATTATTATTATTATTATTATTATTATTATTATTATTATTATTATTATTATTATTATTATTATTATTATTATTATTATTATTAGGGTAGAGTTAGGGTGAGAACGGGGCTTATCGTGAGAACCGTGAGAATGACTCTCAACCGTCCATCAAATAAGACTCACTACTGAGATTAAAGTATTCTTTGTTAAAATTTCACGAAAAACAAAAAATAAGAGTGTACATGTCAGCAATATCAAGCCTACGTAACAAAATCAAACCACACGAAACAAAATCAATCGATTTCACCATTAATCCTTCCTTAATTTGTAAATTTTTGTCTTTCGATATCAAATTTAGTGATCTAAAATCGTTTATTCATCATCAATTCTTTGTGTTCAAGCGCAAATCGAGTCAATTTGTTCAAACTTTTGCATTCATCGGCTATTCAGTTATTTCAAGATCAAAACTTTGTAAGAAAAATCGGAATTGATTTGGTCATTCATCTGGAATTATTGTTTTCTACAACCAATATTGAGGTATGTTCATTCAATGTTATTTAATTCGTTTCTCAATCGTTGTTGAATTGATTTTATGATGATGTTAAAGTTGAATTTGATTAAATTCAACTTAATTTCTGATTTGATTAAATTTAATTAACTAGATGTAATGTACTGAGTAACCACAAAAACATTAATTTTATAATGAAAAGTGTTAAATTAGGGTTTATAGTTTGTTTGTTTGGTTTTAGAAGGATGATAAACGCAAATGTACTTTGTGGTGAGAAACAATGTACTAAAAATAATGAGAAAGGAAAAGTGTGCAATTTGAAGTAACTGAAAAGTAATTTTGCATGTAAAAATAATGTCTTTGTGTTGGTTGTGTTGTTGTCTTTGTACACATTTCATAAGGAAATGTCCAATCGTCTTAGTGAAATGTGCATTATATATAATAAGTATGTGCATGTGATAATTACGTTTTGCAAGTGGTCTTGCAACTGTTCAATATGTCAAATGACGGATTGTAAGTTTTGCTTAAGTGGTGAAAAGACACAACTATTCACCTTAATTTCAATATTAATTCTAAATGTACATTATATTAATTATAAAAAAACATGTTCCATCAAATAAATTGTCCACTATCTATAGTATATTCATAATTTGCATTTTCTGATAATTAGGTGCAACTAAAATATCATTAAGCACTGTTTGGAAAATGTACATTATATAATATTAAAAGGTACATTAAATTATTTAAAAAAGAACATGGAACATTATTTGGAAAATAAATGTGCTTTCAGTTTAATTCAAATGTCCATTACGTATATTTATAGTGTGAATATCTTTGTTTTATGCGAGACATTTAACTAACATATATAACTTCTCCCAATTTATTAATTACCATGATTATGTTTGTGGCAGTTGAAAAGACACAACTGTTCACCAAATTTAATCTCTTATACGGAATTAATCCACTATATAAACCAACGAGTACACAATTACTTTTCCATCTTACCTTCATTTCTAAAACCTTTTCCAATAACCAAAACTTTTAATCTCTTCAGAAAAGTATTTAATTTTCTTAAAAAAAAAAACAATGGACTACTCAAAATGCACGATATTTGCCTACAAGAATGATGCTCACAAAGAAAATTTCATGAACCATTATAGGGATTGGAAAGTAAGCCAGTTTTCTTCAAACTGGTTTGATGGAGATGACATTCCTGTGGAGATGGATGTACCATCTCCCAGTAGTCCTTTACATTATTTCCTTACTACTCAGCCTTTGCTCGAAATTTTGTTTGAGCGACTTGGGAGGGAGGAAAAGAAAAACATGGCAATGGTGTGCAAGGGCTGGTCGAAGTGGTTCCTTATAGGAACGGAGTCAGAGGTAAAGGAAAGGGATTATTATCGAGGGGTGGTTCGGGAACAGCAAAATGGTATAATCACTGTCACAAAGGATCAGCGGCTCCTAGAAAGATTCTGCCTTTGCACGACTCTATCTAGTCGTGCAGAAATAATTAGACATCATAAACAACAAGCACGACAATTTAGAAACTGAAGAGAAGAATATGAAATTGAGGAGCAGTCTGGTGATGAGGATTATTATGACTCAGACTATTAGATTGGTTTAGAAATATATTAAGTTAGTTTTCTATTTTATTGTTATTTTGTATTATCTTGTGTTTTTTTTTCTTTTTCAGTATAAGCCTTAGTAGGCTTTATCATTTTGAAAGCCTTAAATGGCTTTTGTAAATATTTTACTAATATTAATGAAATAGTATTGTGTCTATTTGTTTGTTTACTGTCATTAGAATTCAATACATTTTATATATGCTCTATCAAAATGGACAACAATATTTCCTATGAACATTAGCAGTAAAATAAATGTTCCTTTAAAGGCATGATAATGGACATTCGAAGGAATACATTATATATGAACCTTTATTTGTACGAAATAACTTGCTTATGTGGTGAAAAGACGCAATTATTCACATTAATTTGAATATTACTTCTAAATGTACATTATATTAATTATAAAAAAACATGTTCCATAAAATAAATTGTCAACTATATATATTCGTAATTTGCATTTTTTGATAATTAGGTACAACTAAAATATTATTAATTAACCGTTTGGAAAATGTACATTATATAATATTAAAAGGTACATTAAATTATTTAAAAAAGAACATGAAACATTATTTGGAAAAAAATGTGAATTCAGTTTAATTCAAATGTCCATTACGTATTTTCATAATGTCCATATCTTTGTTTTATGCAATAGATTAAACTAACATAGATAACTTCACCCAATTTATTAATTACCATGATTATGTTTGTGTCAGTTGAAAAGACACAAACTTTCGTAATTTAATCTCTTTTAATCAATTAATCCACTATATAAACCCAAGAGTATACAACTAGTTTTCCATCCTACCTTTTCCAATAACCAAAACTTTTAATCTCTTCAGAAAAGTACTTAATTTTCTTAAAAAAAAAAAAAAAAAAACAATGGACTACTCAAAATGCCTGATAGTTCCCTTCAAGAATGATGCTTACAAACAAAATTTCATGGCCCATTATAGGGAATGGAAAGTAAGCCAGTTTTCTTCAAACTGGTTTGATGGAGATGACATTCATGTGGAGATGGATGTACCATCTCCCGATCGTCCTTACATCAATTGCTTACTACTCAAGATTTGCTCGAGATTTTGTTTGAGCGACTTGGGAGGGAAGAAAAGAAAAACATGGCCATGGTGTGCAAGGGTTGGTCAAAGTGGTTCCTTATAGGGAACGACCCAGAGGTAAAGGAGAGGGATTATTACCGAGGCGCGGTTCACGGAAATGAAAATGGTGTGATAACTATCGTAAAGAATAATCGGATGCTTGACAGATTTCGCATCCGCACGACTATGACTAATCGTGCGAAATAATTAGACATCACAAAAGACAAGAATGACGATTTTTAAAGGAAAGAGAAGAAG
Organism: Silene latifolia; assembly: GCF_048544455.1. Classification (NCBI taxonomy): domain Eukaryota; kingdom Viridiplantae; phylum Streptophyta; class Magnoliopsida; order Caryophyllales; family Caryophyllaceae; genus Silene; species Silene latifolia. The sequence goes on from NC_133536.1 coordinate 59,611,139, forward strand.
AATATGAAATTGAGGAACAGTCTGGGGATGAGAATTATTATGACTCCGATTGTTAGATTAGTTTAGAAATATGTTGTGTTATCTTCTCATTTTATTGTTATTAGGTATTATCTTGTGTTTTTTTTTTTAAGTATAAGCCTTAGTAGGCTTTACCATTTTGAAAGCCTGAAATGGCTTTTGTAAATATTTTCTAATATTAATGAAATAATATTATGACTATTTCTTTGTTTAATGTCATTAGCATTCAATACATTATATATATGCTATATCAAAATGGACAACAATATTTCCTATGAACATTATCATTAAAATAAATGTTCCTTTACAGGCATGATAATGGACAATGAGCATATTAGAATTGGATTACTGCATATTAGAATTGGATTCTTTGCATTATTGACGCAATAATATTCAATATACTTACTTACTTAACTATTGTTGAACCAGACAATGAGTACAAGTGATGCAACTACGTCTTCTTCTACAAATAATGACTTTAAAACACCAAGGACAAGAATTGAAACATTAAATGCACTCCAAGACATTCCATTCTGTCCGAGAGGAAAAAAACCTAAAGTAGGACAAGTTTTTGAAACGCTAGAATCAGCAGAGTTATTCTACAAAGAATATTGTACAATCTGTGGGTTTACGCCAAGGCTTGCAACAACAAAAAGGATTAAAGGCAATGAGTTACCAAACAGTTTTGCATTAAGGAATGTTGTCTGCAATAGGCAAGGTGTAAAGGAAAGTAGGAAAAGGAAGAGGACGACATCGATACCGATCTGCTCGAGAATGATGCGAGAAACGGTGTGACAGACATAAGCCGTGTGAGGCCGATTACAAGAATTGACTGTCGTGCATTAGTGCAGTTTAAATACCAAGAAAATGGAACTTATATTGTTACCAGATTCGATGAAGCGCATAACCATCCACTTGCTTCGCCTGAATCTACAATATTCTTGAAAGGAAACCGAAAAATGACAGAGGTACAGAAGCAATTTGTCACAAAGGTAAAGGTGCTAAAACTAGGTGGTGTGAAAGCCTATAGAGGTTGGAAGGAGCTGTGTGGAGGTTACAACAACATTGGGGTTATCGAGGTTGATTTCAAAAACTTTGTCGGGACATAAAAACCTACATTGGTAATTTTGATGCACAAATGTTTGTTGAAAATCTTATAGGGAGAAAAGACACATGCAGTTCATTTTACTTTGATTTTATAGTAGATGAAAACAAGTGCCTGGCTGGAGTGTTTTGGGCAGATCCGATCTGCATAAAGAACTACATCTTTGTTCGGTGAGGTTTTATCAAGAGATGCTACATATAGAACAAACAAGTACGATATGGTGTTTGTCCCTTTTCACAGAGTTGATCACCACAAAAGGTGCATAACGTTTGGAGCTGCGTTGTTAGGTGATGAAAGTATTGAGTGTTATACATGGTTGTTCAAGACATTTTTGGAAGCAATGGGTGGGTGCCAACCGAGAATTATAATTACCGATCGGGACAAATCAATGAAGTCGGTGGTCCCGGAAGTGTTTAAGGAGTCAACACACGATCGTGCATGTGGCACATAATGAAGAAACTAAGAGAGAAAGTCAGTTATCAACTGTTTCAAGATGAGGATTTTAAGACCAGGCTCAATAGGTGTGTTTGGAACAACCAACTTGAGCCCGATGAATTCGAAGAACAATGGGGAAAGATAATGACTGATTATCAACTTGTAGAACACGAGTGGTTTTTAGATTTGTATAATCTCAGGGAACAAAGTGGATCCCCGCCTACTTTAAAGATGTTTCAATGTCCGGCTTGATGAGGGTTACTTCTAGGTCCGAGAGTGAAAACAGTTTCTTTGACAGGTTCCTCACACCTCATTTGACCCTTGTTGAGTTTTGGGTGTGCTATGAGAGTGCCTTGGAAGCACAAAGACACAAGCAATCCAAATTGAACAGTGACAACAAACACTCTTAAATCCCACGGAAAACAAAGTCAAACCTTGAAGTCCATGCTTCTGAAATGTACTCGCACAACATTTTCAAAGACTTCCAAACAGAATTTGTTGCAGCTTTGTCTGATTGCCGTTTTAAAGATGTGGAGAAGATTGATGAGACAAAAATATATATTCTAACAGACTTGCAGATGCCAAATAAGTCATGGAACGTAGCATATTCACCAGATAACATGGAGATTACTTGTTCTTGTTCTATGTTTCAGAGAATGGGCTTGTTGTGCGTGCACCGCCTTTGGATTCTACACAACCAAGATTTTCGAAAATACGAACAAGACATAACGCAAAGATGGACAAAAGCTGCAATGAGTAAGCCTGTCTTTGACAAAGATGGCAAACAGATAGATGTCTCTCAAAAGTTTTTCGATAGGAAAAGTTTGAGTACCGAGCTGTGGCAAGAGGTTTATTCTTGTGTCAGCGTAGCTGAGTGTGATGATAACGACATGAAGCTTTTGATTGAAAAACTGAGAGATATTAGATTGGATATGATTAGTAATGTGAAGTGTACAAAGCAAAGAAGAAAGACAAGATGAAAGAAATAGAAAAGTATGTGGGCTGCAAAATACCTGAGAAGTTGGTGATTCATGTTCCTAAAAAATCTAAAAACAAGGGTAGGACCAAGGGCAAGAGAATTGAATCACAAATGTTAAAAGCCCTAAAGAAGAGAGGAAAAGAGAAGAGGTATTGCAAAACATGTGGCCGCCAAGGACACAACTCTAGAACTTGCAAAGAAACAAAACATCGACGGTATCTATAATTTGGTTTCTTATTAAAGCATATTACATTAATGTTAAATAATTATTAAATTATACAAGCATAGCGGATAGTATTTACCTTCCAAAATCTTCAATCTTATATGGAGGCACATAAGCTCTTTGTGCAATGAACATTATGGTTGTTCTAAAGGCACAGATGAAAATTTCAGCAATGTATATTTGATTAACATTAAATCTATTATCAATTTAGTTGTTCATTTTGGCCATTTTCTCCTTATAAAATCTGATATTTAATCTACATTTTGATGCATATTCACCAAATACTACCATGAAGATGACGACGATGAAGGAGATGAATCAGATGATGTGGAGGACGACGATGAAGAAGATGAATCTGATAACGAAGTGGAAGGTGCAAATTTTTGATTCAAGGATAGACATCCATAATATACACTACGAGAACATTCTTAAAGGCTTGTATGCACAATTCGATTATACTGCCAAAGTACATTACTCTTATAGGGAAAGTATATTTCATTTTTATTAAAGCATCATTATTGTTGTTCTGCAAGGAACATTCTTAAATGCTTGTATGTACATTACTCTTATAGCCAAAGTACATTACTCTTATAGGGAAAGTATATTACATTTTTATTAAAGCATCATTATTGTTGTTCTGCAAGGAACATTCTTAAAGGCTTGTATGTACATTACTCTTATAGCCAAAGTACATTACTCTTATAGCCAAAGTATATTACATTTGTATTAAAGGTTCATTATTGTTGTTCTGCAGGGACAACATCAACTTGATTGGAATTGTTTTCCCAGAGTACAATAATTTTAAGACGTTTTGCACAATAAACATTATTGTTGTTCAGTAAGAACATAATAAACTTTATTGAAATTTGTTTCCGGAATATAACACTCTCTTGAATTAAATTTTTTTCAAACTTCAGGTTGTACGACTCGCAGCTTCCTCAATATATGTTACATTACTCACACACGTCACAAACGAAACTAAAAAAAGTTTTTACGGCTTCAATTCAGCATCTTCCTCATCTTCATCATCATATTCTTCCCATGGCAGTGGGTTTGAACGGAAATCCATTGCCTTCTTTAGTACAGCATCAAAACATACATTGCCTTCTGTTGAAATCATATATGAAATGTATTTCTTCCGCAGAATCAGTAGGGGAGCATCCTAGCAAAATAAAGAAAACAAGGGATTAGAACATGTACAAATGTGTACTGAATTATGTATTAAAAATAATTATATTACTTCTGAAACTCACATCGCCTTTTTAAGCCCACAGGTCCAATTTAGATTACCCTTAAATGTCTCCATATGTCTCATAACGTAAACACCACAATCAGTCTTGTTAGTGTTGTTTCTCCACTTCATCTTTGCAAGAATAGGCTGCAGTTTTTTAATGCGATCAACTTTTACCTTTGAAACACCGATGTCTTTCAAGTATTCTGCTAGAACATTACGCTGGCGGAGAAGGGGTGCAGAAAAACATTAGGACACTAATAATTATGAGGTACAATATCACAAAAATTAGAAAATTAAGACAGACACAAATTTTTTGGGGAAGGTACACTCTATGTAAAGTCATTGTACATTCACAATAATGAATAAGAACAAGTATGTAGTCTTTGTTAAGCAAAAGAGAGCATAGAATCTTACAAAAAGACAAAGTGGTCTATTGTGGAAAAATTCTTCCGGTTTTCCGTCACGATACACATTATCAATGATGATGAACTTATACTTGTTCTTTGTCAATGACTAGTAAATTGTAATGCCTTTTATATATAATCGGGAAGAAGAATGTAGATTTTAAAAGATTTAATTAGGCAACAAGCAAATTAAATATAACATGCAGAAAGAGTGTATATTGTCAATGCTAACCAAATCAATTCTATCTGGGTTAACCGAGAATTGGGTAAACTCTTCTTTCATTATATCCTTAATCACAATAAAATTTTCAACAGTGTCCACTTCTCCATGAAGCATCATTTGTATGCAAGACAAGTAAAGTTTTTGATGTTAATCAAGGGAAAAAACATTACAAAATTTACTTGTTGAAATAAGTTTATATAAATATTTGACTTACACACACAGCTGTGGTGAAAAAAAATCGATAAGGCTCGGAAGAGTTTCTTCTAGATTCCTTGGCATTCAAAAGTTTTGCCCAACAATCGATCACATCACTCGTTAAATATTTAGATTGTCGTAGCGTTGCCATTTCAATACGCCGAAGAGAAATTTCACCCACATGCACAAGAAGTTCCCTGGTTCAGGACTACCAGTGTTAACTCAAAACAGGATACAGAACATTTTAAATTTAAATATTGTACATTAGTAGAGATATATATATATATATACCTGGCTAAATCGGTATGTTTTCCTCTACTATACGACACATAATCAGCAATGCAATTCTGAAACTCGCAAGAAGAGGAGTAATAATGCATGTATCTCGTGCTTAGTAAATTACGATTTGCAAGGATGCTCAGAGACTCTGGTTGACTTCTTTCATGTTCATGAACATTTTCATTGTTGATGACTTCGCCCTTGGTAGTGTCACCACTGTCAACCAGATTATGCTCATTTATACTCTTGTCGTTTGTATTACTCACATCTGTCATGTTCTCATTCTTCTCAGAAGCATCATAGCCATCTGGTATAATATTCCCTTCTGTACAACCTACCTCCATTCTTCTCTTCTTAACCATAACAGTCTCATTGTTGTCAGGGACACCAATATCATCGGTACTCTTCTCTTTCTTTCCAACTACCTCATCTTCTATCTTCTCATCCCCAACAGTCTCATCACCCTCGTATAATTCTTCATCAGACAAATCCAGTTTCTTTGGGAAGGGCTTCTCTTGATACTGCTTCACCTTTGTTAAAACGTCATCACAAACAATGTTGCACTTGGATGAAACCAAAGTGCAAAGATATTTGATTCTCAATATTCGAAGTCCATCCATCTACAAAAGTTAAAATATCTTTAAGATAGGTAACTTGTAAACAAGAATGTGCTTTTAATACTTTAAGAAAGATCATTTAATTAAACCAAAAGTACATTTACAATTATTGGATATAAATTGTTTAGAAACTTACGTTGTTTTTTGTCAACCCACAAGTCCAATACTGACCCCCCTTGTACGTTTCCATGTGTTTTATTGTGTAAATACCACAGTCAACAACATTTTGATGGTTTCTCCAAGGCATTTTCAATACAGCAGGCTCCATTGCTCTTACTCTTTCCTTCAAATCACCAATGTCATTGAAATATTCTGCCAAAGCATTACGCTGCATGGAAAAATTCAGATCAAACTATATAGAGAGACCATGCAAAAAATATGACATTGTAAAAGAAAAAATAACCAATGAAAGGCAATGAACAATTACCATATTCCAAGGTTTGTTTCCATAACGAGTTTTTGGGGTTTCATCATGTTGTTGATTATCAAGAATGACAAACTTGTTCTTCTCCATATTGAATACGACGCGGTAAAAATGCTTGTCGGATATTATTGGGAAAAAAACTGTTTTATATAAGAAATGATTAGAAGATACAACAGACATAAAATTAGCAAAGAGAAAACACTATGTATTGACTATATATATTGTATGAGCTAACCATATCAACTTTTGTCACATCAATAATACCAAAGATGATTTAACTCATTTCTAAAATGCCTCTTGAATACTTCCAATTCTCTTTCAAATTTAAATTCTTTCCTTTGCCCTTGAAATGCTTGCTGCACACAGAACATAATATTGTTCTATTAATATACACTTGTATAACATAAAATTATTGTAATATAGAATGAAATAAAATTTTACATACAAATACGAGGGTTGAAGCAAAGAATCAACGTGGTGTCAAGATTTTCTTTCAAGTTCATTGAAATTCAAGTAAGTGACCAACAATCAACCACAACATCTGCGCTATATACCGAGGTGGTTTTAGAGATGCAAAAAGATATCGGGTACCCACGACATTCTTAAACTCAAAGAGCTTCTCACTGGTTCAGACGTTACACAAAACAAGTCAGTTAATTACACATATGTACATTATCTTTATTAATAATGCACATAATACCCAAACGAAATGTACAGAATGATTAAATAAAAGGAACATAATGAGTAGAATAAAATATACCTAGCAAGAACAGTGCCTTTTCCCTTGGTGTAGTAGACGTAGTCGCAATACAAAGATCTTGAAACTTAGATGGCTCTGTACATGGGTCGTGTCTCCTCTTAGTAAATCAAGTTCAAGTACTAATATCTAAGCTTGGATTGGGATTGGTTGCCTTAGGTTCTTCACTATAATCTTCAGATAACATGCTACATACAAGGGTATTTATAAGATTATCCGTATTGGCTTCTTCCTCATTCTCTGCGTCACTATCAACATAAAGATGCTTCGAATCATTTCGTACATTTTTGTCATCATCTTTTTTATTGTCAACATTCCCATTTTCACACTCCCCTTCTGACACCTCTTTGTTGTTGTCACACTCCTCTTTTGACACCTCTTTCTTGTTGTCTTCATTCCCATTTTCAACCTCAACTGATTCAACTTTGTTTTCTTCTGACTCTCCTTTTGACACCCCTTCCTTGTTATCTTCATTCCCATTGTCAACTAATTCACCTTCTTTTCTCAATGCACAAGGCTTCTGGAATAGTTGAAATGTATCAAATTAAAGAACAATACACTTAAGCACCAAGTTAACATAATATAACAAAAAATATGATCAACATATTTACCTTTTTGTATGTATAAAAAATCGGCCTCTTCAATGACATGCTTTCAACCTGAATACTATTTTTTAAAGTTATGTTTACATTATTCAAAGCTTCAACAACCAAAGGATGATTACTAACATCAATCTCAGCAGCAGGAACAACATTTGGAATATCAGCAACATTAATACCAAAGAACTTTCACTTATCACGTGAGTCGTGCTCATTTGACAAATTTAGTAAACTAAATGCATGATCACGAGCTTCGAGCAGCAATCTGTTCTCCTTAATTATTGATGCTCCTTTTTCTAACTTAGCCTTAACAGATGATATGTTCTGAGCTAAACTAGTTATACATTTAGCAAGATCAAGAATATACTCCTCCGTGTAGTCCTTTGTTTGATAGACAGATTCGACACTTGTATTGTCAACCACCTCCTCCATTGGTGCTTCCAACTTACCATTTCCAAACATACCGCTTTTCATCTCATCCTTCTCTCTCGATGTTAACAAACTACTAGTCCAACCTACCAACGTATAATAATCTCTCTCAACTTTTCGTTCCACATGAACAACGCGATCAACATAGATAAGCTGCAAAAAAAAAAAAAAAAAAATTAATTACAAGAGAATGAAAACGTACCTTCCAATGTTAAATTAATTTATGAACTTCAAATATATTTTTTGGGACTTTTTACCTCCAAAAACAACAGTGGCCCGCCGAAGTGAGTCTCCTTTTCCACCCACTCAATCTTGCTTTCTTGCAAACTTTTTAAGAAAAAGGAACACCAATTGTAATATTTGATTTCATCAACATTCATCAACGATTTTAAAACATGATGATTAACCAAAGGCTTTTGCGTGTTTCTCATTAGCAAAGAAACAGCAAACACAACAAAGTTAACCTTGAATTCATCACCACCATGATCATGATTTATCAACCAATTCTCAAGCGTTTTGAGTGGAACTTGTCCATCTTTTATACCAAATTGTTGCTTCCATTTGCCATAAAACTCTTGAAACTCTTCGATTCCAGTATGAGTTTTGGATAATTCAACTGTTTTAGGGCCTATTGGAAATCCAAATGTTGATCTTACATCAGAAACCTTCAAGTACAACTTCTCACCATCAAGAAGATCTATACGGTTTTGGTATGGGTTATACTGCTTAATTAACCAGTACCCAAGCTTTAAAGGAATGGAACGAACTCTTAACCAAAACAGCCCACTAAATCCAATCTCTTCTAGCACGCACCACTGTTCGTATGACAAACGTTCAACTACCTCAACTATTCCTGTAGGAGACATTCTCGTATATGCACTTTTAAACGAAGAGAAATCAAACTTCTGCTTACACTTGGAACCCAATACCATCTTATTACTTACTTTACCCTTTTGAGGACTTTCTTTCTGTGCAGTAACAATTTGTTTATTAACAGAAACAATTTGTTTCTTAACCGCAAGATCATCGTCACTTTCTTCATTTATCTTCTTTGCGAAAGATTTTATAGACTTAGATTTCTCGTTAATAGTAGCTGATTTACGCTTTCTTGTAAATGGAGCACACTCATTTTTACCATCAGTGGAACTTTCAGTTGGTGGAAAAATAAAAGTAACTTTTCTCCGCTTTTCAGATTTTTTATCTTCCTGCTCCATAGTCTGTAATAATAAAATGAAATTACGAAACAAGTAGAGATAATCGCAGATTATCTAATTTTAGGAAATGTACATTAATCGAAAATATAATGTTCTTTTAGATGATTCAGAACAATTTCTATATTAATAACAAACGGCACATTAATTTAAGCTGAATGTCCATTATATTATTACCTTCAATTAAAAACCCAAAAATTCACAATTAGAGATAATGAGCAGTTACCTAATTTTACGAAATGTACATTAATAACAAATATAATGTTCTTTACATATTTCAGAACAGTTCCTATATTAAAACAAACGGCACATTAATTTAAGCTGAATGTATTATATTATTACGTTTAATTGAAAATACAAAATTGACATGTAGAAATAATCACCAGTTACCTAATTTTAGGAAATGTACATTAGTCACAAAGATAATGTACTTTTAGATGATTCAGAAAGATTTCTATATTAAAAACAATACGTGATTAATTTAAAGTCGTATGAACAATATATATTATTTCCTTCAATTAAAAATTCAAAATTAACAGAAACTAGAAAGTAAATATTAAAAGAATACTTCAGAGATATAAAATTGGGGAAGAACAATGCGAATGTGTTTCTAAAGGTAGAAGAAATAATTTATGCACATTAATCCGAATTAATTTTTAACAGTAAAGCAGTATAAATATCAGAAATCAAAACATCAAAATTATACTGCTATTGAACAATTAAGTGATCCAAATTAAACATTATATTAAGTTATGATAGAGAAGAAACGAAATTAAAAAGAAAATACCTTAGTATAACGGAGGAAATTGGGCGTAACTTCAAAATTATACTGCTGTTGAACAATTCTCCTATGACAACGTCTATACTGCTAATGTAAAACGACTGAGCTAAAAACTGGTTACTACTTTTATTTTTTTACTCCGTTTCTTTTTTCTTGTAGGTAGTTAGTTACTATTGTAATGTAACTGTTAAAAAATAAAGGAAATGATAAATACATTTAATACCCTAAAATAGTTAGTTAGTTACCTTGAAGCTTGGCCACTGCAGTCCCCGAAAGGGGTGGCTTACATGCTCTATGTGTTGGTGCGAGAATGCATGCACCCGGGGGGGATTCAACCGCCTCGACAACATATTTTTTTTAAAAAAAAAAAAAACAAAAAACAAAAAAAAAACGACACCCGACGGACCAAGTAAACCTTTTTTTTTTTTTTTTTTTTTTTTTTTTTTTTTTTTAGTATAACAGGGAACGGGGCGAGAAAGAGTTTAGAGTTGGATTAAGCGGATCCTTGCTTCTCATTTGAAGGTGGCAAGACAAAAAGACACCCTAGAGGGGACGAGTGAACCCTTTTTTGGGGGGTCGGGTATCCTAAAACGGGACGGGTAAGGGTTTAGGGTTTGATTAGGCGGACCGCTACCGCGGATCCCCCTAATCAAACCCTAAACCCTTTCCCTTGCTTGTCATTCGAAGGCGGCAAGACAAAAAGACACCCTAGAGGGGACGAGTGAACCCTTTTTTGGGGGGCCGGGTATCCTAAAACGGGACGGGAAAGGGTTTAGGGTTTGATTAGACGGACCGCTACCGCGGATCCCCCCTAATCAAACCCTAAACCCTTTCCCTTGCTTGTCATTCGAAGGCGGCAAGACAAGAAGACACCCTAGAGGGGACGAGTGAACCCTTTTTTGGGGGGCCGGGTATCCTAAAACGGGACGGGAAAGGGTTTAGGGTTTGATTAGGCGGACCGCTACCGCGGATCCCCCTAATCAAACCCTAAACCCTTTCCCTTGCTTGTCATTCGAAGGCGGCAAGACAAAAAGACACCCTAGAGGGGACGAGTGAACCCTTTTTGGGGGGCCGGGTATCCTAAAATGGGACGGGAAAGGGTTTAGGGTTTGATTAGGCGGACCGCTACCGCGGATCCCCTAATCAAACCCTAAACCCTTTCCCTTGCTTGTCATTCGAAGGCGGCAAGACAAAAAGACACCCTAGAGGGGACGAGTGAACCCTTTTTTGGGGGCCGGGTATCCTAAAACGGGACGGGAAAGGGTTTAGGGTTTGATTAGGCGGACCGCTACCGCGGATCCCCCTAATCAAACCCTAAACCCTTTCCCATGCTTGTCATTCGAAGGCGGCAAGACAAGAAGACACCCTAGAGGGGACGAGTGAACCCTTTTTTGGGGGGCCGGGTATCCTAAAACGGGACGGGAAAGGGTTTAGGGTTTGATTAGGCGGACCGCTACCGCGGATCCCCCTAATCAAACCCTAAACCCTTTCCCTTGCTTGTCATTCGAAGGCGGCAAGACAAAAAGACACCCTAGAGGGGACGAGTGAACCCTTTTTGGGGGGCCGGGTATCCTAAACGGGACGGGAAAGGGTTTAGGGTTTGATTAGGCGGACCGCTACCGCGGATCCCCCTAATCAAACCCTAAACCCTTTCCCTTGCTTGTCATTCGAAGGCGGCAAGACAAAAAGATACCCTAGAGGGGACGAGTGAACCCTTTTTTGGGGGGCCGGGTATCCTAAAACGGGACGGGAAAGGGTTTAGGGTTTGATTAGGCGGACCGCTACCGCGGATCCCCCTAATCAAACCCTAAACCCTTTCCCTTCCTTGTCATTCGAAGGCGGCAAGACAAAAAGACACCCTAGAGGGGACGAGTGAACCCTTTTTTGGGGGGCCGGGTATCCTAAAACGGGACGGGAAAGGGTTTAGGGTTTGATTAGGCGGACCGCTACCGCGGATCCCCTAATCAAATCCTAAACCCTTTCCCTTGCTTGTCATTCGAAGGCGGCAAGACAAAAAGACACCCTAGAGGGGACGAGTGAACCCTTTTTGGGGGGCACCGGGTATCCTAAAACGGGACGGGAAAGGGTTTAGGGTTTGATTAGGCGGACCACTACCGCGGATCCCCCTAATCAAACCCTAAACCCTTTCCCTTGCTTGTCATTCGAAGGCGGCAAGACAAAAAGACACCCTAGAGGGGACGAGTGAACCCTTTTTGGGGGGACCGGGTATCCTAAAACGGGACGGGAAAGGGTTTAGGGTTTGATTAGGCGGACCGCTACCGCGGATCCCCTAATCAAACCCTAAACCCTTTCCCTTGCTTGTCATTCGAAGGCGGCAAGACAAAAAGATACCCTAGAGGGGACGAGTGAACCCTTTTTTGGGGGGCCGGGTATCCTAAAACGGGACGGGAAAGGGTTTAGGGTTTGATTAGGCGGACCGCTTCCGCGGATCCCCCTAATCAAACCCTAAACCCTTTCCCTTCCTTGTCATTCGAAGGCGGGAAGACAAAAAGACACCCTAGAGGGGACGAGTGAACCCTTTTTGGGGGCGGGTATCCTAAACGGGACGGGAAAGGGTTTAGGGTTTGATTAGGCGGATCGCTACCGCGGATCCCCCTAATCAAACCCTAAACCCTTTCCCTTGCTTGTCATTCGAAGGCGGCAAGACAAAAAGACACCCTAGAGGGGACGAGTGAACCCTTTTTTGGGGGGCGGGTATCCTAAAACGGGACGGGAAAGGGTTTAGGGTTTGATTAGGCGGACCGCTACCGCGGATCCCCTAATCAAACCCTAAACCCTTTCCCTTGCTTGTCATTCGAAGGCGGCAAGACAAAAAGACACCCTAGAGGGGACGAGTGAACCCTTTTTGGGGGGCCGGGTATCCTAAAACGGGACGGGAAAGGGTTTAGGGTTTGATTAGGCGGACCGCTACCGCGGATCCCCCTAATCAAACCCTAAACCCTTTCCCTTCCTTGTCATTCGAAGGCGGCAAGACAAAAAGACACCCTAGAGGGGACGAGTGAACCCTTTTTTGGGGGCCGGGTATCCTAAAACGGGACGGGAAAGGGTTTAGGGTTTGATTAGGCGGACCGCTACCGCGGATCCCCCTAATCAAACCCTAAACCCTTTCCCTTGCTTGTCATTCGAAGGCGGCAAGACAAAAAGACACCCTAGAGGGGACGAGTGAACCCTTTTTGGGGGGACCGGGTATCCTAAAACGGGACGGGAAAGGGTTTAGGGTTTGATTAGGCGGACCACTACCGCGGATCCCCCTAATCAAACCCTAAACCCTTTCCCTTGCTTGTCATTCGAAGGCGGCAAGACAAAAAGACACCCTAGAGGGGACGAGTGAACCCTTTTTTGGGGGGCCGGGTATCCTAAAACGGGACGGGAAAGGGTTTAGGGTTTGATTAGGCGGACCGCTACCGCGGATCCCCCTAATCAAACCCTAAACCCTTTCCCTTGCTTGTCATTCGAAGGCGGCAAGACAAAAAGATACCCTAGAGGGGACGAGTGAACCCTTTTTTCGGTAAAAACGGGACGGGAAAGGGTTTAGGGTTTGATTAGGCGGACCGCCACCACAGATCCCCCTAATCAAACCCTAAACCCTTTCCCTTCCTTGTCATTCGAAGGCGGGAAGACAAAAAGACACCCTAGAGGGGACGAGTGAACCCTTTTTTGGGGGCCCGGGTATCCTAAAACGGGACGGGAAAGGGTTTAGGGTTTGATTAGGCGGACCGCTACCGCGGATCCCCCTAATCAAACCCTAAACCCTTTCCCTTGCTTGTCATTCGAAGGCGGCAAGACAAAAGACACCCTAGAGGGGACGAGTGAACCCTTTTTTGGGGGGCGGGTATCCTAAAACGGGACGGGAAAGGGTTTAGGGTTTGATTAGGCGGACCGCTACCGCGGATCCCCCTAATCAAACCCTAAACCCTTTCCCTTGCTTGTCATTCGAAGGCGGCAAGACAAAAAGACACCCTAGAGGGGACGAGTGAACCCTTTTTGGGGGGCCGGGTATCCTAAACGGGACGGGAAAGGGTTTAGGGTTTGATTAGGCGGACCGCTACCGCGGATCCCCCTAATCAAACCCTAAACCCTTTCCCTTGCTTCTCATTCGAAGGCGGCAAGACAAAAAGACACCCTAGAGGGGACGAGTGAACCCTTTTTGGGGGGACCGGGTATCCTAAAACGGGACGGGAAAGGGTTTAGGGTTTGATTAGGCGGACCGCTACCGCGGATCCCCTAATCAAACCCTAAACCCTTTCTCTTCCTTGTCATTCGAAGGCGGCAAGACAAAAAGACACCCTAGAGGGGCCGAGTGAACCCTTTTTGGGGGGGACCGGGTATCCTAAAACGGGACGGGAAAGGGTTTAGGGTTTGATTAGGCAGACCGCTACCGTGGATCCCCCTAATCAAACCCTAAACCCTTTCCCTTGCTTCTCATTCGAAGGCGGCAAGACAAAAAGACACCCTAGAGGGGACGAGTGAACCCTTTTTTGGGGGGCCGGGTATCCTAAAACGGGACGGGAAAGGGTTTAGGGTTTGATTAGGCGGACCGCTACCGAGGATCCTTCTAATCAAACCCTAAACCCTTTCCCTTGCTTCTCATTCGAAGGCGGCAAGACAAAAAGACACCCTAGAGGGGACGAGTGAACCCTTTTTTGGGGGGCCGGGTATCCTAAAACGGGACGGGAAAGGGTTTAGGGTTTTATTAGGCGGACTGCTACCGCGGATCCCCCTAATCAAACCCTAAACCCTTTCCCTTGCTTATCATTCGAAGGTGGCAAGACAAAAAGAAACCCTAGAGGGGACGAGTGAACCCTTTTGGGGGACGGGATTAAAATTAGGGGGCTGAGTATCCTAAAACGGGACAGTGAAGGATTTTCGGTTTGATTTGGCAGACAACGGTCTGCCTAGTGCAACCTCAAACCCATTCCCTTATTTTAAGAGGATAATCTTTGAAAGAAATGCGGGGTTAAAGCTTTGGTACATCGTTACATAGTAATATGGACATTTGTAAAATGTTGAAAGTACATTATAGTTGTTCAGTCTTGTAACTGGCTTTACATTAGAAAGGGTCAATTGTAAACAGTTAAAGCTTAGGTAGATGATAATAAGTTAGATTCAAATAAACATTCATAATAAACTCCTAATATGTTCTGACAATAATAATTAATGAAAACGCATATGTTTCAAAACTTAACCGCATATTATAATTATACATAAATTAACATCAAAGTTCTTAACCCTTTCTACGTTTACTGCAAACAGATGGATGAACACTGCTCTCACCCTCCAGCAAGTCCTCCTTTAGATGTCTCTTATAACCGTCTATTAATTCCATAGCCTTCACGACTACTGGCCAAGGTATAGTATTTTCACCATCAAGAAGAGCATATGATTCTCGAACAGCTGTGACACCGGTGAGAAACTGACGGTCCATGTCACCTGGTATCTTTTTTTTGTCTATTAGCTTCAAGTTGTCGGGCTATGCTGTCTCTTTCAGCCGTGATAAACTTCATCTGCGCTTCAGCAATGTCCAGCCTCTGTTGTAGTGACTTTGCATTCATTTCAGCTATGTCCAGTTTCTCGTACAGCGCTTCCTGATGTTCTTCTAATACTTCGTTTTTACCAAGCACCTCAATAAGATGTTGATCCAGTGAATCTCTTTCACGTTTCGTTTCAGCGAGATCATACTCAACGTTAGCGAGTTTTTGCTCGATATCCGACATTATTTCCATATTGGTAACCGAACTCATATTCTGGTTCAGGCAAAAAATAAACGTATTTTAAAAAGAGTGACAATAAACTTAAGGCAGTATGGGATGTACCAACTTCAACCATATTTAAGGCCATACTGTAGGGTAAAACAAATTAACGTGGGCTTTCACATTGTATAATCATGCAAAGAGGAAACAATGTTATTGTGAAAACAGATTACAAAGAAAAGGTAAAATAATCTTCTCCCGCAAATATTAAGCACATTGCCGATTGAAATATCTACTATACTTAATTTTGGCAAAACGTTCGAGCCACAAATGCGGTTTGATTTTCGGACACTGAAACAACTTTTAATTCATCGGGGACTATAGTATATATTTCTTTTAATCAAATAATACTTATAAATGAAATAATCTGAATGTTATATAGGCTACTATATTACATAAACCAGATCACCTTTTCAAGGGAGTGAAGACGTTTTATATATGCTATATCAAAGTGCACAACAATATTTCCTATGAACATTATCAATAAAATACATGTTCCTTTAAAGGCATGACAATGGACATTGGCAGGAATACATTAGATAGAAACATTTATTTGTATGAAATAAATTACCAGAGCATATTACAATTCCATTCTTTCGCATTATTCTTGCAATAATATTCGATATACTTATTTACATGAAGATATGCATTTCTTTTGCAGGGAAAAAATAATAAGAACAAAAAAAAAAAAAAAAAAAAAAACAGAAATTAGAGTACCTTTTTAAGGCAGTGAAGACGTTTTCTATGATTATTCCTTAGATTTTGTAATTACCACACTAGTTTAGGTAAGTATTTATAGTGAGTTTTATATATAAACTGCTTTGGATAAGAATAGGAGAAGTTACAAT
Source organism: Silene latifolia (assembly GCF_048544455.1). NCBI lineage: Eukaryota > Viridiplantae > Streptophyta > Magnoliopsida > Caryophyllales > Caryophyllaceae > Silene > Silene latifolia. The sequence continues at coordinate 59,627,671 of NC_133536.1, forward strand.
TTATGAGTGTAGTATTATTTGTCTTTTCACATGCATTAGTTTACAACTTCCATTTGACACATGTCTCATTTAAGCAAATAATCATGAATAGTGGTGTCTTTTCACTTGAATTATTTTACAACTTGCATCTGAGAGTGTAATTATTAGATGAATTAATTTATATTATTTAATTTAAATGGTACATTGTTAATGCACGTAATGGACATTGTAAATACAGTGATGGGACAATTCTTTTCATGATGTATCGAAAATTCAAAAATTACAAAAGGTACTACGTCAATATAATGAAATATCATTAACAAATAAGAGAATGTACTTATATTCTTATATTCTGAATGGACATTGAAAATCAACAGTAGGTACAAGGAGTATGAGGTAAATATAAAACTTATACTCAAATGTACCTCAGCTGTTTATATATAATATTACTCGGTTTGATTTAATAGAATAAAAGCAAGTTCGACTGCTGGTCGGGAAATTGACGTAAGGATAGAGTCAAAATCTTCTTCTTCACTGTCTACAACAACAAGATTTTCTAACTCGGGTGCCAAATGATATTGAAACAGGTGCAACGTCCTCCTTGTTAAGAGATTGTCTGTCAAGTAACAAAGACACCTTCGGAAAACCATTACATTATCCCTGGTAGTCGTTCTAATCCCAAATGAAATGCTTGTCTGTAATTTGCTTTCATATTCCTCTCTTAAACGGGCTTCCTCATTGTGTAAGATAAACATCTTAGCCCAACACTTGCATACTGCTTCCATGTTATGTTTGTCAGCTTGATTAACTTTTTGAAAGATTTGTAGCATGTAAGTTTCATCTTGTAGTAATCTTGTGTTTTTGCATAGTTATCCTCCACCCCGCAATTATGGCGTCCTTCCCATTGAATAGCCATCCTAGCATTGTCTTCTTTGCATCAAGATGATGTGCAATGAATTGTTTTCTGTCTTCCTCTTCAGAATTTGTTACCAATCCCAAGCAAAATAATGACATGATTTGCTCTCGAGATGATTTAAAATGGTTATGCCACAATGTTCATTGGACGATAGCATTTAGAACATCATACTGTAAACTTTAAAAACAGTATTAATTAAACGATGAACACTGTGAGCAATATTCGAAATTGAGTAAATTGTACAATTAGTATTTTAATTTACCTATTACTCGTATTTCATATGTTGTACACAATTTTCGTACTTGCCCCAATTATCCCAACACACGTAAAATCTCACACAATTGTAATCAATAAATAACATCCCATTAAACTTGACATGAACATCCAATTAAATTGAAAACGATGAAAATGTAACCAACAAAAGAGGCGTGATTTTCAGGTGATTTTGCCAATGATTTAAATCAACCAAGTATAATTACCTAAGAAATACACCAAAAGAATGGACGAAATTCAGGACAATTTAGTAAATGAACGTGATTACCTGGCAATGAAGAAGTATTGAAAATGAAGGTGGAGTATAACCAAAATTTATGGAGAAGTTACCTAATACTCCGTAGTTGAAAGAACTATTTTCTTTGGAAAGATTGTTTGAAAGAAGTATTCCTTTTATCTATTTTAGATTTACACCTAATTGTGTGTTTTATAATTGAACATAAATTGGCTATACTTCCATAATAGGGTATTATTAGGTCCACCCTAGATTTACGTGTGTTGGGGTTATTTGGGCAAGTAGGAAAATTGTGTGCAACATATGATATAGAAGTAATAGTTAAATTAAAATACTACGTACTAATTGTAGATATTTACTCAATTTCGAATATTGCTATTAGTGTATACGGAGTATTAGTGTATACGGAGTATATTTTTTTGTTTTCCTTAAAATGAACATTCTTGTATTAAAATGACCATGCACGATATAAATTAATTGTATCAATTGTGAGATCCTAAAGCAACAAAGTTACACAGGATGTAAATTTGTTTTCCTTAAAATGAACATTCTCGTATTAAAGCAAGAAGATCATTGATTTTGGTGAACATTTGTTTTCTTTAAAATGGACAACTGATCATTATAGAATGTACATTATAACAAGTACCTTGGATAAATGCACATCCAGTACAAAAGCAATGCTTCGATGTACATACGCCAAAGATCAAAAGTACAAAAGCAAACTAATAAATCATATTCGGGAACTATTTGTGAATGTCGTTACATGCTAATGCATGTCTAATAATCTTTATTACGATGTTTGTTGTGCTCAAATGTTAGTAGCGTGCATAGGTACTTGAATCTCAGCATTGTCAACGATCTCATCTGCAAAAAAAAAAAAAAAAAAAAAAAAAAAAATGAAATTAGAATTTAATAACCAACAAAATAACATTGATTTGTTCTAAATAAGTTACAATTAAAATGTAAAACTCACATCAATTTTGGACAGTCCACAGTCCCAAGTTGCTATTCCCATAAATGTTTCCATGTGCCTCATGGTGTAAATACCACAGTCAAAAATATTTCTGTTATTTCTCCATGGAAGCATTGCTATTGTAGGATCCATGCCCATTACTATATTACTTTTCTCCATAGTTGATTGATTTTCACCCAAAACCGTGGAAAAGCATCACCCTGTAACACAATACTAAAAATTAGACGAGATGAACCATAATATACATGAATTTACCAATGCAAGTGAACGATAATAATTCATAGTTGAGGAGAATGTAAATTTACCAGTTCAAGTACACTATCACCATACTCTTCTAAGACACTCCCCCTTCTAATGCGGTTGTCAAGAATAATGAGACATTTCCTTGGCAGGTCGAAAACGTACAACACAAAATGATTCTCAAGTGCAATAGGGAAGAAGAACTAGCATCGAGGAAAGAAACAATTGTAAGGTCACTGACAAATAAAGGTTAATTTCATGTTAAGTAATAGCACATTTTGAAAACTTTGGCAAGACATTCACCGACTTCTATTTAAATAGACTACTACAAGTAATCTGAATTTAATTTCAATTACTAAATGAAGTGAGGGACTCACTAGTTCAATGGATGGAAGATCAATCCACTCAAACTCATTTAATTCTACTTCGATGCGGCGCTTGAAAGGTTTGTAACGATGATCATCAATAGAAGCACTTGTGTTCTTCATTAATAAAAGCGCACAATGAAGATAAAATTTTAGTAATGTGAAAATGTTGGAAATAGTAAACTGAAACACATGAAAACAATGACCAAACTTACATATGTAAGTGTACTAAAAAAGAATCGTGTGGGATTGGTTGGATTCCCATCCTTTTCTTTGTAGTTTAGATATGCCGACCAAGAATCTATGACAAAGCTTGAGATATAGTGATACGGTTTTAATGACAACAGTTGATCCCAACCAAGGACATTATTTTTGAACTCAAATAACGTATTCATCGCACAAAAAACAATAATAGAATTATGATTAGCAAAGCAGATATGTAAAGATGAACTATGTAAATGAATATAAAAAATTAAATCTTCTGTATGTAATTACCAACTGTTATCCACAGAGCCGTGGCGGTGAACACATAATTTGAAATCGATATTGCATTGATGTCAAAGGTATGAAGGGATTCATGTCGTCAATAGCATCAAGGAGAGGTTCACAGGAAGGACTCTTACTAAAATGATATTGATTCCCTGTTTTCGGATATAAAGATGGACGATCAGCAGACAATTTCTTTCTTTTTTTACCCCGCTCTGGTGCTGCATAAACAGAAGAGTCCTCATCTTTCGGGAACACACCTAAAACCGAATGACACACAGCGTATTTGTAGGCGCATCCTTATTCCTTTCAAAGAATTAATTTTCTCACTTTACGAAGAGCCGCTATGTGTTTGCTAGCGGAAGTGGGCTGTTTGTTGAAAACCTGGTCTGTTTGATATGACGTTTGAATTGGTGTTTTAGTTAAATGAGCAAGAATTTCTATCGGTGGCATTCGCATGACTTGTTCCTAAGGTAGCCCTAACAATGTCATGTTTGTCCCTCACAGTCTGTTTAATGCGTGGCCAGTTACAAGATGGATCAACAATCCCATCTTCAATGGGGCTGTCAGGAACATCAATCAACAAAGGATAAGAGGAGTTTTTTAAGATGCTACACGAAGTGCGGCGAACTCTAGGACGATTAACAATCTCGTCTATTGTAGGGCTGTCGGCAACATCAATTATCGCAACAGAAGAATATTTTTTGTCAACTGTTTGTACAGTATGACAAATGCTAGGATGATGTACTACTCCTATTGTAGGACTGTCAGAAACTTCAATTATCTCAGCAGAAGAAGAGTCTGTGGTGAATCTTGATGGAGGTTGACAAACAGTAGGTGAATCAGGACTGATTTGCACAACCATAGTGACATCTGTATTCTTCAGTTTTAAATGTTGTTTTTTCAAAAAAACAAAAAGAAAAAAAAAACATATAAGACAGAAACATAAAGCCTTTTAAAATACAGATATCCAGAAAGAACATGCTAAACATTAAGAAAGTACATGAAGAAAATACATCCTAAATATTAAGCCATAGCAAAGAACATCAAAATTATTAGGAAATAATGTGTACAAATTCCGACATATTAATATGAAGCACAGGTATCCAGAAAGTAAATGCTAAACATTAGTAACAAACTACATCAAAATCATTAGCAAACAATTCGTATAAATTCCGACATATTGATATGAAGGACACGTATCAGTAAAGTAAATGCTAAACATTAAAAAAGTACATGAAGAAAATACATCCTAAACATTTAAAAATATTAAGCCATAGCAAAGTACATCAAAATCATTAGGAAACAATGCGTATAAATTTAGACATATTGATGCACCTGAGAAATAATAGTAGGACTGATTTATAATGAACATCTTCGAACATTAACAGCTAAGGAAACTATGTAAAATTCGAAGCAGATGAAAAGTAAACACAGTTGTTTTTAGCAAATAATTAAAGGCAAAGAGTATAACCTTCATTCCGATAGAGAGCGATAAGAGTAAATGAACGATCTGAGAATGAGAAAACGTGCAGGTACAATTTAATTGACATGTTTATCAAAAAGTAATAAGATATTAAAGAGAAGAAGTTTAAAGTGGCGGTTTTTTTTTTAAAAATTGGGTCATAGTATAATTCCACAAGTCCATTTTTTATTTTATTTTTCTTTTTTTTGTTTATTCCAACTACTAGAACCATTTGAAACTCTACTTTTATATACCCATTTTATAATTTAAAACTTCAGATTAGGTCAAATTAGGATATATGGCCATTTAACACAATGGTAATGTTAGAATTTGTCAATGTATTTTCTAAAAGTTCTAAATGTACTTTTTTGACATTCATAATGTTCAAATTAGATCAAGTTGTTGGATTACGAACGACCACAAGATCAAAAGATACCAAAGGGGCCGAGTGAACGCTTGTTGGGGCGGGATTAAAACTAGGGGACCAAGTATCCTAGAACGGCATGGGAAAAGGTTTATGGTTGGATTATGAACGGCCGCAAGACCAAAAGACACCCTAGAGGGGGCGACTGAACCCTTGTTGGGGACGGGATTAAATCTAGGGGGTCAGGTATCCTAAAATGGGATGGGAAAGCGTTTAGGGTTGCATTAGGTAGACCGCTACCGCGAATCCACCTAATCCAACTCTAAACCCTTTCCCTTATATGTGGTTTGTATAGCCGCAAGACCAAAAGACACCCAACAAGGGGCGAGTGAATCCATTTTTTTGGGAAGGGATTAAAAATAGATCTTTGACAGTTTATTAAACAGGTTTTCCTGTTTACACTCTATATATTATGTAATTTATCTAAACAGTTTAATTAAAATGTCCATTATCTATATTCATAATGTGCATGTATTGATAATTAGGTGCAACTAAAATATCATTAAGCACTGTTTGGAAAATGTACATTATATTATATTTAAAGGTACATTAAATTATTTTAAAAAGAACATGAAATATTAATTAAATTGTAATGCATGTGATCGTTTAATAAGATAGAAAACTTCAAAAGTTCATTCATATACTTAGATTATCATGTCGCTATAGATAGATCTTTGACGTGATTTTAGACCTATTTCCCTGTTTTCAATGTATAATATAAACAAATGTGCTTTCAATTTAATTCAAATGTCCATTATGTATGTTTATAATGTGCATGTATCTTTGGTTTACAAAAGAGATTTAAAAGCGGACACTGAAATGTACATTATATTATTTTGCTAATTCAGTACATCATAAGTCGCTATTCAAGGAGATAATAACGTTCAAGTAAATAGCACACCAAAAATAGACAAAAAAGTACTTTAATTAAGTGCAACAAAACATTGGTTCACAAATTCAACATTTTGCTTATGCAATTACAAATCATTACACATACTAACGTACACTAGAATTTAAAAGATCATACTACATGAACAGGGATGTCATCGACAAATTCTAACATCTTTGCGTAGATAATATCTGAACATTAAATGTAATCACTAGCTTTAGAGAAATGATCCTTCTTCGCATGATCAACAACAGTTTCATGGCAATCGTTGTGCTCGAACATAAGTAATGTGCATAGATATTTGTATCGTAACACTTTAAGCACGCTCCGCTGCAAAACAGAAGCCAACAATTAACAAGATAGGCAAAACACAATGAACATGAATTTCTTTAAAATAAGAACCAACACGCACATCATTTTTCATCAGGCCACATTTCCAAGAGATTAATCCCATAAATGTTTCCATGTGTCTCATTGTGTATATACCACAGTCATCAACACTGTAGTTATTTCTCCAACTAAGCTTTGCAACAATGGGATCCATAGCCAATACAATGTTGCTAGAGTCAGAAGTTTTTGGGTTCTCACCCAAAAACCTTCCAAAAGCATCAATCTATGACAAAACATTGTAAACCAGTGTTAAGCGTGACTAATAGTCAAAAGTCAATAGAACAACAAAAATGTGTCAAATTCAAACATAATGGAGATACACCATATTTCTTGATGGCATCTTCATCTGAGAGTGAGTTGTCAAGAATGACGAAACGCTTCCTCACCAGGTCAACCACGTATAAGAAAAAGTGTTTCTCGTGTACAATTGGGAAAAAAAACTGAAATTACAAAACAAATGACGTACAACCATAAGTACAGTCAAACTCTTCAAAGGGTACATTTTAACTAATCATGACGCACATGTAAAAAATGAGAACAGTACATTGCAATATAAAGTGACCTTATTTAATACAAACGCAAAGAAAATTCCCTTTGACTCAAGCAGTTGAAATAAAACAAAAGCAGAATGCAGACATGGAATGATAGTATGACTCATGGTTTATGTTCCCAACGTGTGCATATAGTTGCAACTGCTCATGCATATTAGATATTCCCCACATTGAGAAATTACAACATTAACATTGTAAATATTTAAAAAGTACATTTAGTACGTTTAGAAAGTACATTGAGAAATTATAGCATTAACATTGTGTTAAATGGCCATTTATCCTACTTTGGCCTAATCTGAATATTTTTAATATAAAATGGGTATATACAAGTTGAGGTTCAAATGAGTTTAGTAGTTGGAATTAATCAAAAAAAGAAAGAACTTATGCGATAATAGTATGGCTCAATTTTTTAAAAATGCAATACAACAATGGCAAAGATAATTGCAAAGTATGTCAAGCAAACAATAACAACTTACAAGTGCGATTGAAGCTATTTCTATTCCCGGAAAAAGCTGCAACTCCATTTTTGCACGAGCCTCGAATAATTCATAAATTTTTTCATCACTTAAACCTGGGCTGGGTTTCGCTAATACAGACTGCATGGGAAAGTAACGAAAGAGGGAAGTACAATATTTCAAAATACATATTACACACAGCATTTAAGAGTGTATGTAAATGTACTTACATGCACAAGCGTGGTAAAAAAGAACCGCTTCGGAGTACAAAGATTGTTTTCTTCCTCTTTACAATTCAAATATGATGACCAGCAATCAATGACAACACTCGAAACATGTTCAGACGGCTTTAATGACCACAAATGCATTCGCGTTGCAAAATAAGTCTTGTACGAATATAAGGGCTTACTAGAGCAAAAAATATAACAAATTACTTGTCAGGTGTGAAACAGTGAAAATGACATTCACAAAATGTTAATTTAACAAGTTCACATTTTAGATTACCTGGAACGACGATTGTTAGTGCCCCGGTCACTGAAAACATAATCAGCCACTTGAAGGTGCACCGCAGTAAGAGGCGTTAACACATTGGTGTCATCTTGGATAGCAGAAAACAACGGATCAAAACGAGATGATGTTGCTTGTTGTTCTTTGGATAGAGGTTTATAAGAAGGACTTGCCATGAAATGAACCCTTTTGGTAGCTGAAGAAGATTCACCGGTGACACGGCAATCCCGTTTAACCCCTTTAGCTGCGGCTAACCTTGCCTCACTCTCAAAGAAAGTCTTTCTCCAACCCTAAATCGAACGAAAATTCACCAAAGTGATGTGTACAAATGAATTTCTCCACTTAGCACATTGTTCTCTGTGTTTAGCACGAGCAAGTTTCAATTTGTACGCTTTCTCTCACCGCATTTGCTACAAAGAATAAACTGTTCATCCTCATCTAGTGTCTTTGGATTCCCACGGCGGTGCACACGACACATCGGTACCACCACCATATGTCAAATATACAAATTCGATTCCGAATGGGCTGTTTGACACACTCTTCATCCTGGGAAACATTGCAAACCAACAGCGTATTTCTCATCTAACACAACCATATCTTCCATGACTCTCTTTTTCTTTGGCGGTGTAGTCATCGCAAACTCTGGACAAGGCACAGTATGAAGGTACATATTTAGTACTATGAAGGTACATCTTTAGTACTATGAAGAAAGAAAATATTTCAAAGTGAATCTTGAAAAGGAATAGTGAATACTTCGAGAATAAATGGATATACCTCCGGAGACGAGTATGAAATTGGAGATTTTGTATCAGTACTAACATCCCTCGACACTCTCCGCACTTTTTCAACCACTTGTCTACATGGATTAGAAAATATAATTCTTTCCATCAATCGACCTTTTACACGACCAAGACCAAATTGACCAGCTTCCATCTCCTGCTTTTCCCTTGAGAAAAGTGCAGCAGATGTCCAATTCAAAAGAGTATAGTAATCTCTTTCTACGAATCGTTTTTCATGGACAACACGGTCAACATAAACAAGCTGCAAGTAAAAACAGGATTATGACTGGAAAATGGCAGGTTTTAAAACCATAATAACTAAGAATAAATGTAACCCATAAGATTTGTACCATTAGAAACAGGAGAGGTCCACCAAAGTGATTCTTCTTCCCCTTCTTGACCCAATCCTTTGTGTTATACCGCAAACTCTCCATGACAAATTGACACCAATCAAGTCGACCAATGGAGACACATTCCTCGGCGATTTTAGTACATGGTGATTGACGAACGGCTTCTGATTGTTGCGCATTAACAAAGACACAACAAGCACCACAAAATTAATCTTAAATTGATCACTGTAATCATCATGACAAATAATATGCTCGGCAAGGGTCTTGATATCCAATTGACCATCAACATGAAATTGAGCTTTCCAATGCGCGTAAACGCATCACATTCGCATCTTCATCACTACAAAGATGAAAGTAAAACAGGTTTTCCTCCAATTGGGAGGCCAACAACATCATGAATACAAGAAGCGTAAACACGAAAGCGCTGTTTATCAGGTAGAATGATGAAATCCGAATACGGGTTGTAGTTCTCAATTAACCAATAACCAAGGCGTAAAGGAAGCCTTGTAACCCTTAGCCAAAACAATGAAGAAAAACCAATCTCTTCCAGAGCACACCATTGGTTGTAATCAAGGTATCGAAGGACATCAACAAAACTTTTAGGTGACATCCGGGTGGTAATACGGGAGAACGTTGGAGTAGGATCATCAACAGTAGGACTGAGGTTGTTCAACCTCGGAGAAATACGGCGTGTAACAGTTCCAGGATCGCCTTTGCGCTTCAATAACTGAAAGTAGTTTTGCATGTAATATTAATCAGTTCTGTTGTGTTGTACACGTTTCACGAAGAAATGTCCTATCGGTTTTATTGAAATGTACATGATCTACAACAATAATGTGCACTCAATTATGACCTTTTGCATGTGGTCTTAAATTGATGCTACTTACGTTAAAAGTACTTTAAATTCAACAAAAATTCAAAAAAGCACAAATTAGATCAAACTAAAAAACAACAAACAAATCGAAATGTATAAGCAAGTTACGGAATCAACAAACAATGCGACAAATACAAATTCCGATAGCATGCAAATGAAAACACAAATTTCGATTTTAAAAACAATACCGAACTCAAAATTCATCAATAAAATAAATAATCCGGCAAAATGAACATAAGAAACATTATTTTAGATTACAGTAGAGTTACATAAATTAACGATTTAAATCAAGAAAAGCTTGAAGCTAAACAAGACTCACCTTCATGACGAAATAGGTAAGAGAAAATCCAACAGAAAGACGAAAATGCAACTCCACAGAGAATAAGGAGAGAGAAATAGTTGAAAGCTTAACAAAGAAGGTCGGAATCCATAGTTGAAAGCTTAACGAAGAAGCGCGAGGTAGATTTCGGTGAAAAAAAGAAAGACAAAGCCCTCAAGTTTTGGTAAAGCGGCGCGCGTTATAGGCCCTTAGATTAGCGCGTCGGACAAGATCCAACGACGACGCGCGTTCTCACGATTCTCACGCTTGTGCCATTCTCATATGATCCGAAATCTTATTATTATTATTATTATTATTATTATTATTATTATTATTATTATTATTATTATTATTATTATTATTATTATTATTATTATTATTATTATTATTATTATTATTATTATTATTATTATTATTATTATTATTATTATTATTATTATTATTATTATTATTATTATTATTATTATTATTATTATTATTATTATTATTATTATTATTATTATTATTATTATTATTATTATTATTATTATTATTATTATTATTATTATTATTATTATTATTATTATTATTATTATTATTATTATTATTATTATTATTATTATTATTATTATTATTATTATTATTATTATTATTATTATTATTATTATTATTATTATTATTATTGTTATTATTAGAAACAAAGGTCTTGTTCTTACTCGGTTTACTCGCCCCAACCCATGTCATCCAAACTCTTTATTATTTATTATTAAATCCCATCTCACTAAAATAATCACTAGTTATAAATATAATTTATAAAATACAAAATGTCTCAATCTTGTTATTTCCACCATGACTGATTACAGACCTTGCCACTAAATTACGGGGTATTACAGTCTTCCCCCCTTAAAATGAACTTCGTCCCGAAGTTCACCCCATATAACCATCATACACGAACTTAAATAATAAGAACTCAACAGATGATTACTTTTACCAACAAAATGTCATAAAAGTACCGAAGTATTACATTCTACCCTTCTTAAAAGAAACTTCGTCCTCGAAGTTCAGGCATACTTCCTATAACCCACAATCTACTCTACTTACACCACTTACATATACTACCCCAAAGTTTTATATCCTTCACATGTTCTAATAGATTACATGATTTTATCCAATACTCTCTCCTCACACACTCAAATACCAACTTCACAAATACTCTATACCATATTCACATGTCCATCCAAATGCTACAACAGAATCCACCACGCTTTAACATTATCCACTTAAGACAACCAAATAACAAATACCAACCATTCAAAATTCCATACTCCGGCATAAAACAAACTAAGCTTATTAAGTACAATTCCCTTTCCACTTATTTATAGCATATTCCCTCTCACCACATTTAACTCTCTTAAACCCTTTTCCTTACATTCACTGTATCCACCTCACTAACTGACCATATATCAAGCTAATAAATAACTAAAACGAAAATCCCATGGTAATAACACTCATTATATCTCATGACTTACCTTTTATCGCACTAATTCTCAATCTCACTTCACAACTCATTAATTCAATCCTTAAGGTATAAGCTTACTTGCTAAAATAAAGAAAATACTCGTCCTCTACAAGTGTAAATTATTTTACCACAAATCTCGACGATACACGACCTAAACACAAACTCACGGCCTAACCGTGATTTCTATTTCCACTAATCATGACAATTATCACATTATAGCAAAATAACTACAACTACACATGGTTTCAAGGTATCATAGTCCGCATATCACTAGACATGAATTATTATCTACTTACAAACATTATAAGCATGCAACATCCATGGCATCCAATGAATTATACTAACATGTTTCTATAAATATATAACTTCAATTCAAACCAAAACATCCTTAAGATGATTCATGCACTAATCAGACTATGAAAATTTCACACCACAAGCATATATCACACGGCCCTAGGCCACCTTTCAAGGTCACACATTATACTTACCTCAACTCCGCATTCTGCAATAAGCTTAGAAAAAAAATTCTTAACTTAAAACATCCATAGACCCATATTTAATCAACATTCTTTTAATTTACCCATCTCTCGTTATCCTTCCCCAAGGTGTCCGGTTCAAAACTGAGAGGGCCATGGTACGAATTAAGGGATCCTTCTTAACCGCACTAAGAGGGGCACCTAACAGTTTCTACCCGGGGTTCATTTTATTGGACACATCCTACATTCGTTATTGTTCATTAGTTCAGGCCTAAGGATCGTTTGCTCTGATACCACTTTGTAACACCCCCATTTATTTAGGAGCCTTTAGCTAGACATTCCCAAATAAATAGAATTGTTACCATCTCGGTTTTCCGAGGTAGTGAATAACAAAGTACAACAAACCAAAGTACTTTAAATTAAAACTTTAGCGATTACATGTTATTACAATTTAACCAACCAAAACTTAATATAAAATAATTACAACTCGCAGCAGAAATAAATAAAGTGACAAAATATTCTATGTGGTCTAGACTTCTAGGTAGATTGGCCAAGTCCTCACGCATTCCCACAAGCTCCCAAGTCAGCTAATCTTTAGTACCTGCAAATCTGCTCCCCATTATGGTTCATCACAGGTGTTCACGAATACACGGTCAACCACAAGGTTGAGTAGGATAAAATACATTAAAACAACCAATCTCTCACAACTGTCCATATTCCAATCTCATTTGTTCACATGTCACATCTCGACATCATTGTCCACGTTATCCACCAGAGACTAAGCCTGGGGCAGTCCAAATACTCACACACGTTATCCACCAGAAACTAAGCCTGGGGCCTTCCAATAAATCACACACGTTATCCACTAGAGACTAAGCCTGGGGCAGTCCAACAACCACTCACATTATCCACCAGAGACTAAGCCTGGGGCAGTCCAATTCTCATAAACCATTCCTCAATATAATCGTATAAAATATACACAACTCCAACAATTAACAAAGTTAATCACTCAATTAGCTTAATTAAATAAGCAATCATACACCAATCATCCTTTCAATACATTCACGTATTAAACACGCAAACCCGATATAGTTGAGTAGATTATCCTACCTTGCCAGCGAATTCCAATAACGCAGTCCGAGTAAATATAAATCCAATTAACACGGCTTCTCACAAATGCGTCACCTATACAAGTAATTATGATAATTATTAATTACTCTAATCTTATGAATCAATTAAATCAATTATATAACTAATTATTCAATTAATATGGATTTATTGTAATTCTAATTCCCGACCCACAAAACCCGACACTTAACCCCAACAGTAACAGGCAGACTGGACCCACCAATATTTAGTTAATCCTTGTAGCATTCCTAACCTCATCGCACGACAACAACAACACAATACAACACCTACCATCAGCTCCACCACGACTCACCACCACCAGGTCAGCCACCACTCAACCGCTGTCAACAACACCCACAACCCTTACCAGCCACGCCATCACACACAGCTTACACCGACGTCCTAACCACAATCACCAACAACAAGCAATACCGACATCGAAACTTACTCGACAACTAACACAAACCCCCCCATCAAACCACCACACGTACCCCCAATAGCCTCCACCGTGGTCTCCTCTGACCCACGGTGGTGCCACCAGTAGAACCCTAGCCAAAAGTCGTGGTCAAGCCGAGGTAAGGTGGTCCTAGGTTCAGCTATTACACGGTTTACTACAAAACCCCCCAACAACCAACACCCATCCTGCATACTTCCGGCCAACCACCCACCAAGACACCACCTTTGTCCACCCTTAAACCACCCCAAACACCGACAACACCACCTGAACCATACCCATCCCGAGTTGGTCCCACACGACCCACGAAAAGGGTAAGTAACCCACAAAATTCCTTCAGCAAGCAACACGTGTAACAACCACGAAATTCACCCACACAACCACCGCCTCTACGGTCACGGTGGTCCATGGCTAGGTACAAGGTGATAGGGGTAGGTATACGAGCTGGGCACTACCTTGTTCTCCACGGTTTAACAACAACATTCATAATTCTATAAAAGCTCTGAACAACCCGGTCAAACCCCCTCTCACTGGTGGTCAATGGCATCTCGGGCCTAGTCAACGGCAGGGTCGTGGTTGGGTCGGGTCACGGCTAGGTCATGTTGCAATAGCAAGGTCATACGGTGGAGTATATGTTAACAAATAAAAGTTTTAAGTAAATTAAAACGGTCTTATGCTGAGACATACCTTAGACCTGAGATTGACTTTATCTTCCTAGAATCCTCCATCTATTCTCTCTGTCCTTATCAGATTTATGGTAAAATAAAAACTATTGTATGAGGCGAAAGTAGTATTTATAGGGGTTAGGTAGGACAACTTAGGAAGATGTTAGGAAATAGTCTTATTATAATATATCTTATTATTATTATATTATTATCTACCTTACTACTACTATTATTATTATTATTATTATTATTATTATTATTATTATTATTATTATTATTATTATTATTATTATTATTATTATTATTATTATTATTATTATTATTATTATTATTATTATTATTATTATTATTATTATTATTATTATTATTATTATTATTATTATTATTATTATTATTATTATTATTATTATTATTATTATTATTATTATTATTATTATTATTATTATTATTATTATTATTATTATTATTATTATTATTATTATTATTATTATTATTATTATTATTATTATTATTATTATTATTATTATTATTATTATTATTATTATTATTATTATTATTATTATTATTATTATTATTATTATTATTATTATTATTATTATTATTATTATTATTATTATTATTATTATTAGAAACAAAGGTCTTGTTCTTACTCGGTTTACTCGCCCCAACCCATGTCATCCAAACTCTTTATTATTTATTATTAAATCCCATCTCACTAAAATAATCACTAATTATAAATATAATTTATAAAATACAAAATGTCTCAATCTTGTTATTTCCACCATGACTGATTACAGACCTTGCCACTAAATTACGGGGTATTACACGTCCAATGGCGTCACGCCGTCATGTTGGACTCGTGTCAAAGGTTCGGTCAAACACCGTCACGTCATAAATCGAGTCAGCACCGAGGGACCACACACGGTCACCCCGTCTTGTTGAGTCTGGTCTTTGTCTCGTCCTTTGTGTTGTCTGCATTCAGTCTTGGAACCGTGTCGGATTGAGTTGTAATGTGAGCCTTTTTTCTGCCTCGAGCCATGCCCCCGTCTTGACTTCGTCCAACAACAACAATGATAACAGCAGAGATGTTACAACTGATCAGCTAGCCAGCCTGCTTACCGCTCTTAAGGTCACCCTAGATCGCGTCGAGACCCGTATCGACGCCTTGGAGAACAAAGAAACTGGGGAACATAATACCCCACCTCTGACTGAATCTGAGAAGAGGCTGAAACTCTTGGAAGAACAGCTCTTAGCCAGGGGTAACAATATCCATCTTGAGAACAACCGAAGGTTCGAACCCGTTGGAGACCAGTTACTTGACAACTTCACTCTGACTGATGTGCCTAAGTTCAAGGGAGTGGAGGACCCACTCAACCATATCCCTGCTTTCAAGGACTACATGGCCATTAAAGGGGTCAAACAAGAACTTTTTACCCGGATCTTCCCATCCTCTTTGGAGCCGATTCCTCGCCAATGGTACCACTCTTTGGATCCGAAAAACCTTACTACTTGGGATGAGATCGCAGTTGAGTTTGCCAAACAGTATGCCGACAATGTCGAGATCCAGGCCAACACCCGTACTCTCGAAGTGCTAACTCAAAACGACAAGGAAGGGTTCACTGAGTTCCTGACCCGTTGGAGGAGGGTGAGTACTCAATTGGTCAGTAAGCCGAGTGAATCAACTCTGGTGGAAAAGTTTGTCAACAATCTTCGCCCGGTTTATGCCAACCTACTGAGGTATCAGAATATCAAAACTTTTTAAGATCTGCAGATTCTCGGGACGCGTATTGAGGACGACCTCCGAAAGGGTGTCTTAGCCAAGACCACTGGCAGAGGTTACCAGGGATCCACCTCAACCGGATCTCGCCCTTACGGTCAGACAAACAAGATTGATGAGGTTAACCTCGTCGAACCATCTGCTAAGAAAATTGAGCGCCCCCAGAGAGTGTTCACCAACATAGGGTCGACTTATGCAAGTGCCCTGAAAAGGCTCATGGACCAAGGGAAGTTACAACCGATCGGACCCACCCCGGATCCGACCGATGCCAAGAAGTCCCGATTCTGGAACCCCAATGCCTACTGTCAGTATCATCGAGGGAAAGGGCATGATACCGAAAATTTCTTCAAACTCAAGCACCTCATTCAAGACATGATTGAGAAGGGAGATTTGCCTCTACCCCCACCAACTAAACCGAACAACAAGACGAATCTTTTGGGAATTCACGCCATTTCTGATGATGAGCCGACCCTGGACTCCTCTCACCTCATCCTGCCAATTGACGACGAGGTGAATGCTTTGGAAAAGGATCCTTCAGACGGAGTGTTTGTGTTGATCTTCGCCACAATGCTCACTATGTTTCAGCAAGTTGAAGAGGCCATAACCAGCCTCTCTGAAAGAATCACCCGACTCGACGACGCCTACCGTCGACTCATCTTCAATCCCCCAACACCGCGCCCAAGGGAGAATTCCCCAAGCATTCAAAACTACCCACCCCAGGATGGATTCCTCCCGCGACCATTCTGGCATAGACCTCACGAAAATCACCTTCAAAATAATCACCTTCAAAATAACTACCCCCAAAATAACTACCCCCACAAAAATCGCCCTCACAAAAATATTCCCCACAAGAACTACCCACCGAGGAATACCCCTCCAAGGTATCCTCGAGACTCCGAATTAACGGCATATGGAGAGATGATGTTGAGGATGTCTATATCCTCCCAGGGAAAGAGAAGCGGGCGAAAGAAATAGGACATCTCACCCGGTCCGGACGTCCCTATCAAAATCCGAGCAATCCAACGGTCATTCCAACAACGAATGACCAAATCGTCCTAGAGGTGGACATTCAACCAAAGGCCCCCGAGAACTCAATTCTGAAATAGCTCCAGAAAGCGAAAGCCGAAATCTCAATTTGGCAACTGATCGCAACGACTTTTGAGCATCGACTGTCCTTGCTGCAGGCCTTGGGAAAATTAACCGTGCCCTCCACCTCCTCCCCAGAAGAAATAGTGGCACACATGACGAGGGACGCCCCTGATCTGAATAACCCGGTCGTCTTCTCCGACGAGGATATCCCTCCGTTCGGAGCCAATCATAACCTGGCCCTGTATATCACCGTACAATGCCTCCAGAAAAATATACCCATGGTCCTCGTGGATGACGGTTCCGCCGTGAATGTCATTCCTCTCAAAATTGCCCACAGGCTGGGTATCAAGGAATCTGATTTGATCCCAACGAATCAAGGAGTACGCGCCTACGACGGCACTCGTAGCAAGGTCGCTGGGCTTATCACTTTGACCGTCGCAACCGGAGCACTAGAAAGACAAACCAATTTTCAAGTGGTCGACATCGACGCGTCCTTCAACATGCTCCTGGGGCGCCCCTGGATTCACGCCGTCAAGGCGGTCACATCAACTCTCCACCAGAAGATCAGGGTCCCCTTCAACGGGAAAACGATCACGATTCCCGCTTCCCCAATCAAAGCAGTTATGAGAAAGGGGATAGCCTCCCAAGCCATTGAGGAGGACGACAATGAAATGTGGGGTTTCCAAGCCGTAAACGCCATAACTGATGAATCGACGCCCTCTGATTGTGATCCGTTCACCAACCTTACGGTCAACCATATCATGATGCGTCAGGGTTACTTCCCGGGTTTGCCGCTCAATCCACTAAAGGACTCATTGCCTCCCTTGAAGCAGGCTAAGGTCCCCAATATTCCCTTTGGGCTGGGATACGAACCTACTGACGAAGATATCCGGGAGATGAACCTCCTAGTCCGAAAATGTAATACTTCGTATTTATAAGTCTTGGGGTACTCTGTCGTGTAGCCCTTACTCTGTCGAGTAAGGGTAAGTTGCGAAATAAAATAGTTTCTGACCTGTTGGGTACTCGATCGAGTAGCTGGGGTACTCGATCGAGTAAGGGGGTACTCGATCGAGTACCTTGGGTACTCGATCGAGTGTCCGGTTTTACGGGGAGTTTTCTCGGGTTTTGTTAATTATGCGATTAAGGTATTTAAACATAGTCGTCATTGTTTTAAATCACTTTTACAAAACCTAAAACCCTGTTTAAGAGAGAAAGCAACCAGTTCATCTTCCTAATCGCATCCTTAGCAATTCCCGGAGTTCAGACGGTCGGTTCTTGTCGTTATTCGTGTCGTTGAGTTCCTTGCGTCGAGGGTAAGCTTTTAATATAATTTTTATAATGTTTTGTTAAGTTTGGTTAAACCCTAATTTAGAGATTGGGGGTTTTGTATGTAGTATGTGATGTATAACCTTTATGTGTTATATGATAGGAGGAGGGTTCGTAGAAGAGGCTTTTTGACTCAGCTGTTGATACCGTCTGACTGTTGTGCTTTCCAGGTAGGATTTCCTACTCGGTATTAGTCCTATAATGGGATATTGGTGATGTCTTTGTAGTTAGTTGTTTGATATGATGATTGTCTTGTGTTTGTGGTTGTGATTCTTTGTTGATGGTTCTCGAGATGCGTTCTCGCCGAGTGGGGTCACTTGCGGGAGTGACTTCACGCCCTAGTTTCGCCCTTCGTGGAACCCGCCACGGAGAAGGGGATGTGAACATTAATGGGACGGGGTTATCGCTCGGTATGATGAGCGGGGCTTAGGTGGGAACGGTGCGGTCCCCCATCGCGTGGTAATGGGTCCAAAGTGGACGGTCGTCGATTGAGATGATGGGAATTGGTGTGTGTGTGTGTGTGTGTGTGATTCATTTGTCTGTTTATCTTATTATTGTTGTCTATATTGATTGTGTGATTAGTAGATCGACCCGGTGTTGTTTTGTAAACTGCGGTGATCGATTCGGGGATGGTGAGCGAGATATTGAGATGAGTGCGGGATAGGATTTGGGATGCCACGACATGATGATAGGAGTCTTCCGCTGTAGCCTTTAGTTTATTTACTTTTCAGTTAGACAGTTAGTTTGAAATAATGTATCGTACTTTTAGTTGGTTTCATGGATTGTAACTATTCGTTAAACTATTTATAATAAATGTTGTTTCTTTATTGTTGTTTGATTATCATTGCCTCGGGTAACCGAGATGGTAATGTCTTCATACCTGAGTGGTCCTGGTAAGGCACTTGGAGTATGGGGGTGTTACAAATGGTATCAGAGCGACGATCCTGAAAACTGTAACCAATGAACTTAATGAACATAGGGAGTCAATTAAAATGAACCCGGGGTAAAAGTTGTAGGAGCTAGTGCAAAGGCTTGGGAGACGTCCTAAAGTCGCAGGGGTCGCCCTACAACTTTGAACCGGTCACATGGGGGAAGTGTTTGTCGAGTTGTATGTGTGTTTGGTTAACTTGTTTACAAATGTGATGGAATGTGTTGATTGTTGGATGTTCGAAGTTGGAAGTTGAGAAGGTGAAAGAAAAGTGATGATATATAGAAACTGTTGATGAAATGATAACATGTTGAATGTTTTACAACGTGGCAATTAATAGCATGATGAAATGATCTCGTAGATATAGAAAAGATGTGTAGCATGATTGTTATGATATAATATGTGATTTATAAATTTTAACATGTTAGCATATGACGTAACATGCGGGTAGCTCTTACGAATTAGTGTTACTCGATCGAGTGGGACTGACTCGATCGGGTGGGTTTTTGGCGATTTTGAGTCCAGAATCGAGTTTTGGGGCACTCGATCGAGTAACTAGGGGTACTCGATCGAGTAGGGGGTCACTCGATCGAGTAGCATAGATACTCGATCGAGTAGGTAAGAGATCGAAGGTCCGTTTGGGTCGAAGTTTGGGTACTCGATCGAGTACGTGGGGCACTCGATCGAGTAGCCCGTTACTCGATCGAGTGGGTTTGGGAACTCGATCGAGTAGGTTCTGGGGGTCGCGTCTTCGTGTTTCGAAGTTTAGTACGTATGTTCATATCTACCCCTTTTCTTATATATGTATAGTTTCAAGATGCCGCCCAAGAGAACTGCTTTGTACGCGAGAGCTGAGCTTATGACCATGGATGACATCGTTAAGATGTTGGAGCACCAGGATGCTCTTACTGAGACCCTAAAGAAAGTGAATGAGGATAAGGATAAGGGTAAGGAAAAGGAGGTTGATCATTCTAAAATCAGCCTCTATATTGCGAGGTTTAACCCGAAAGAGTACAAGGGAGTTGGGGAGCCTAATCTGCTTGATAGTTGGCTGAGAGAGATGGAGAACATCTTAGACTTGGTTCATTGTCCTGATGAGATGAGAGTGGAACAGTGCGTTCTATCCGAGGGAGGCGAGGCAAGTGGTGGGATTCGGTGAAGGTGAGTGCTAAGGAGATATACACCAACCAAGGCTTACCTGCTATACCTTGGGAGGAGTTTCGTAGGGTGGTGAGGAAGGAGTTCGTGACGGAGCATGTGAGGAGTAAGTTGAGGGAAGAGTTTGATAAGTTTAAGATGACCGCTGAGATGTCGGTAGCCGAGTACTACAGACAGTTCAATGAGAAGTCCAGGTATGCTGAGGATATGGGTTTGAGTGAGGAGAACCTGGCATTGAGGTTTGAAAGAGGGTTGACTACCACGATTATGGATAAGTTACCCGTGGGGATCCTTACTGATGTTAAGGAAGCTTATGAGAGGGCTGGGAGAGCGGAGAGGTTGGTGGAGATGGCTCAGGAGAGGTCTGGTGGTGAGAAGAGGAAGTCTGAGAGCGAGGGTGGTGGCCAATCTAATTACAAGAAAGGCAACCACAATCAGTCTAAGGGGTTTTCTTCTGGGCAGGGTTCAGTGCCGGGGCTTCCTTTGGGCGTGGCCGTGGGAGTGTGAGTAATAGCTGGGGAGTGACCTGCTTTGGTTGTGGTGGTGTAGGCCACAAGAGACATGAGTGCACGAGTACACCGGGATCTTTTCAGAGACCTGCACAGAGCTTCGCGAGCAACAGACCGGCTGGGTCATGGCCAAACCGGGGAAGTCAGAGTTACCAGAGTGGAGGCAACCGCAACGGCGGTAATTCCTATCAGAAAACACCGACGAACAACAACAACAATCAAGGGTCGGGTGCTAAGCCGACCGCATCAGCCAGTACTGTCCAGGGAGGTGGGCAGAAGACCAGTGGCAAGTTATTCATGATGGAGAAGAAAGCAGCTGAGGAAGATGCGCATGTTATCACCGGTACATTTCTTGTTAATGGTGTTCCTACCTTTGTTTTGTTTGATTCGAGGGCTTCTCAGTCGTTTGTGTCTTCGAGTCATGTAAAACAGTTGGGTTTGAGAGTATATGAATCTGTTAGTGATCAAGTTTTCATACCTTCGGGTGAGTCTGTATCGTGTGGGAGGTTGTTTAGAGATGTATCTTTGATAGTTGGGCAAGTTGATTTCCCTGTAGACTTGCTAGAGTTTCCTTTTTACGGTTTTGAGATGATAGTTGGGATGGATTGGTTAGGAAAGTATAAAGCTAAGATAGACTGTCATCAAAAGAAAGTGTCCTTAAGAGGTCCAAAGGGTGTTAGTGTGTCTTACCGTGGGTTTCTAGTCAAACCCAAAGTTAAGTTGATTGCAGCTGTTACCTTGAAGTCTTATCTGAGGAAGGGATGTCCTTTGATCCTGTGCCATGTGAGAGATGACCAGATAGAGATTCCGACAGTTGATGAGATACCAGTGGTGGGAGAGTTTGCAGATGTTTTTCCAGAGAAGATTCCGGGGTTGCCACCGAAGAGGGAGATAGACTTCACCGTTGAGTTGAAGCCAGGGACGGGGCCAATCTCTAAGGCACCGTACCGTATGGGTCCTAAGGAGATGGAGGAGCTTAGGAAGCAGTTGGATGATTTGATAGAGAAGGGATACATTAGACCAAGTGTATCGCCTTGGGGAGCACCAGTTCTTTTCGTGAAGAAGAAAGATGGGAGCTTGAGGTTGTGCATAGATTACAGGGAGCTGAACCGTGTGACAATAAAGAACAAGTATCCTTTGCCAAGGATAGATGACCTGTTTGACCAGTTGAGCGGTGCAATGAGTCTTTTCTAAGATTGATTTGAGGTCGGGGTACCATCGGTGAAGATTAGAGAGGTGGACATACCAAAGATAGCTTTCACGTCGAGGTATGGCCATTATGAGTATGTGGTGATCTTTGTTTGGTTTGTCTAATGCGCCGGCAGTGTTTATGGATTTGATGAACAGAATCTTCAGACAGTTCTTGGACCAGTTTGTAGTGGTGTTTATCGATGATATCTTAGTCTACTCTAAGACTAAGGAGGAGCATGAGGAGCATCTGAGGATCGTGTTGCAGACTTTGAGGGATCATGAGTTGTATGCTAAGCTGTCCAAGTGTGAGTTCTGGTTAGAGAAAGTTGCTTTTCTGGGGCATGTGATCTCTAAAGATGGGGTAGCTGTGGATCCAGCGAAGATTGAGGAAAGGATGACAAAGTGGGAAGCAGAAGAATGTTCTTTGAGGTTAGGAGTTTCTTGGGTTTAGCTGGATACTACAGACGGTTCGTGAAAGATTTCTCCAAGATAGCTAGATCGATGACAGCGTTGATGAGGAAAGAGAACAGGTTTCGTTGGGATGAGAGTTGTGAGACGGCGTTCCAAACATTAAAGGAGCGTTTGACCACGGCTCTAGTCTTAGCATTACCTGAAGGGAGCGAGAATTTTGAGGTTTATACAGATGCCTCGAAGAATGGGCTGGGATGTGTGTTGATGCAGAATGGCAAGGTGATTGCCTATGCTTCTAGGCAATTGAAGCCTTATGAGGAGAACTACCCTACCCATGATCTGGAGTTGGGTGCAGTGGTGTTTGCTCTCAAGATTTGGAGACATTACCTTTATGGAGCAATCTTTAAGGTATTTTCTGATCACAAGAGTCTTAAGTACATCTTCACGCAGAAGGAGTTGAACATGAGACAGAGGAGGTGGATGGAGTTGATTGGCGACTACGACATGGAAATCATCTACCATGAAGGGAAGGCCAATGTTGTTGCTGATGCTTTGAGTAGGAAGAGTGTACATTCCTTGTGTACAACTCTATCTTTGATGAGGCTGAGGGATGAGGTAGCGAGCTTTGGGATACATATGATGCAGAAAGGAGATGCCATGGGTGATATGACAGTACATCTTGAGTTTTATGATGATATTCGGGATAAGCAGGCTTTGGATCCTAAGATAGTTGAGTGGAGAGCTGGAGTAGAGAAAGGGACAGTGTCCCGGTTTTCTATTCATACAGATGGTAGTTTGAGGTTTGATGGTAGGTGGTGTGTTCCTAATGATGAGGAGTTGAAAAAGACGATCATGACAGAGGCGCATTGCACACCATATTCAGTTCATCCAGGTGGAGACAAGCTATACAAGGATTTGAAGAAAACGTTTTGGTGGCCTGGGATGAAGAAAGAGACAGCTGAGTTTGTGTCCCGTTGTTTGACATGCCAGAGAGTTAAAGGGGAACAGAGAAGACCACAAGGTAAGATTCAGTCTTTAGAGGTGCCTGAGTGGAAGTGGGAATCCATTTCCATGGATTTCATTGTGGGTTTGCCTAAGAGTCAACAAGGTAACAACATGATTTGGGTGATAGTGGATCGTCTGACCAAGTCAGCTCACTTTGTTCCAATGAAAGATACATGGACTAAGGCACAATTGGCTATGGCCTATCGAAAGAACGTGCTTAAGTTACATGGAGTCCCTAAGGACATAGTGTCTGACAGAGATGCGAGGTTTATATCGAGGTTTTGGAAAGAGTTGCAGGAATCGTTGGGAACAACTTTGAAGATGAGCACAGCATTTCATCCTGCGACAGACGGGCAGACTGAGAGAACAATCAAGACTCTTGAGGATATGTTGCGAGCTTGTGTGATGGATTTTGGTGGTAGGTGGGAGCAGAGGTTGGACTTGATAGAATTTTCTTACAACAACAGCTATCACACCAGTATTGGTATGGCACCGTTTGAGGCTTTGTATGGGAGGAGATGTAGGAGTCCAATCTGTTGGGACGACAGTGCTGAGGCAGTGGTTTTAGGACCAGAGATGGTGCATAAGATGGTGGAACAGATTAAGATGATCAGGGAACGGATGAGAGCAGCCCAGGATCGACAAAAGAGTATGCAGATCTACATCGTCGGGACATAGAGTTTCAAGTTAGGGACAAGGTTCTTCTGAAAGTGTCTCCGATGCGTGGAGTTATGAGATTTGGGAAGAAAGGCAAGCTAAGTCAGAAGTTTATAGGGCCTTATGAGATCTTAGAGCGAGTTGGGGAAGTTGCTTATCGTTTGGCTTTACCAGCTGCGTTGGAGAGAGTGCATAATGTGTTTCACGTATCGCAGCTGCGGAAATATGTGAGTGACTCGTCACATGTGTTGGAGGCAGAGAGCTTAGAGCTAGATGAGTCTTTATCATATCTAGAGGTGCCTAAGCAGATTCTAGACCGAAAGGTTCGAAAGACTAGGAGTGGTGAGACAGTTTTGCTTAAGATCCTTTGGTCTAACCACGAGACTGAGGAAGCTACATGGGAGGCAGAGGATATCATGAAAGAGCGTTACCCTTTCCTTTTTGATCAGGTATGTATGGTTACGGGGACGTAACCTTGTTTCTTTTAGGGGGGTAGGAGATGTTCGCGAGTAGTTTTAAGAGTTTTATACACCTTTTATACGTAGTGTCGGTATGTTTGTCGGAATGAGTTGGGTTAGTATCATGTCTTATGTTGTTTTTGTTTGGCTTTTGAGTCGGGAATGTTGTGGGAGTACCTTTGTTTAGTAGTGGTTTGAACTTCGGGGACGAAGTTCCTTTTAAGGAGGGAAGACTGTAATACTCCGTATTTATAAGTCTTGGGGTACTCTATCGAGTAGCCCTTACTCTGTCGAGTAAGGGTAAGTTGCGAAATAAAATAGTTTTCGACTGTTGGGTACTCGATCGAGTAGCTGGGGTACTCGATCGAGTAAGGGGGTACTCGATCGAGTACCTTGGGTACTCGATCGAGTGTCCGGTTTTACGGGGAGTTTTCTCGGGTTTTGTTAATTATGCGATTAAGGTATTTAAACATAGTCGTCATTGTTTTAAATCACTTTTACAAAACCTAAAACCCTGTTTAAGAGAGAAAGCAACCAGTTCATCTTCCTAATCGCATCCTTAGCAATTCCCGGAGTTCAGACGGTCGGTTCTTGTCGTTATTCGTGTCGTTGAGTTCCTTGCGTCGAGGGTAAGCTTTTAATATAATTTTTATAATGTTTTGTTAAGTTTGGTTAAACCCTAATTTAGAGATTGGGGGTTTTGTATGTAGTATGTGATGTATAGCCTTTATGTGTTATATGATAGGAGGAGGGTTCGTAGAAGAGGCTTTTTGACTCAGCTGTTGATACCGTCTGACTGTTGTGCTTTCCAGGTAGGATTTCCTACTCAGTATTAGTCCTATAATGGGATATTGGTGATGTGCTGTAGTTAGTTGTTTGATATGATGATTGTACTGTGTTTGTGGTTGTGATTGCTGTTGATGGTTCTCGAGATGCGTTCTCGGCTGAGTGGGGTCACTTGCGGGAGTGACTTCACGCCCTAGTTTCGCCCTTCGTGGAACCCGCCACGGAAGGGGATGTGCACATTAATGGGACAGGGTTATCGCTCGGTATGATGAGCGGGGCTTAGGTGGGAACGGCTGTGGTCCCCCACTGGCAGGGCTGGTCCAGTGGATAGTCAGTATTGAGATGATGGGAATTGGTGTGTGTGTGTGTGTGTGTGACAGTTCAGCTGTCTGTTTATCTTATTATTGTTGTCTATATTGATTGTGTGATTAGTACTGACCCCGGTGTTGTTTTGTAAACCTGCGGTGATCCATTCGGGGATGGTGAGCAGATATTGAGCAGGTATTGAGATGAGTACTGGGATAGCTGGGATGCCACGACATGATGATAGGAGTCTTCCGCTGTAGCCTTTAGTTTATTTACTTTTCAGTTAGACAGTTAGTTTGAAATAATGTATCGTACTTTTAGTTGGTTTCATGGATTGTAACTATTCGTTAAACTATTTATAATAAATGTTGTTTCTTTATTGTTGTTTGATTATCATTGCCTCGGGTAACCGAGATGGTAATGTCTTCATACCTGAGTGGTCCTGGTAAGGCACTTGGAGTATGGGGGTGTTACAGAAAACGCAAGAAGCACGGGGTTATCCTCCGTCCCTACCACCTGACTCTCAACGGATACTTTATCCCCGAGGGAGAGTCTGAGCTCTACCATGGCTTTCCGGAGCCAATCTATGACCCTGTGGCAAAGGCTAGGTACCCGGGGGTGGAAGTCTTCCAGGACTGCTACTTTATCCCCGACAACATCTAAGCCGCATCAACTGAGTCCAAGCCGTCA
Organism: Silene latifolia; assembly: GCF_048544455.1. Classification (NCBI taxonomy): domain Eukaryota; kingdom Viridiplantae; phylum Streptophyta; class Magnoliopsida; order Caryophyllales; family Caryophyllaceae; genus Silene; species Silene latifolia. The sequence continues at coordinate 59,654,653 of NC_133536.1, forward strand.
CCATGCCTTGACGGACAAGCTGTCACACTCCTCTTTGGGGAAGATAACGTCAAACACCTCAACTATGAGGACATCATCAACATCGCCCTAAAAGACAATCAATTTGATCCAACCGCCTTGATCTCCGATACTGAACCGGAGAAAGCCACCCAGGGCTGGAGGAAAACCATCAAGCGGACCGATCTCCAGGACCGCATTCTCAAGATAACAACTGGAGAAGGCCCTATGTTCAAAGAGCGAAGTGAAGAAGGATCTGAGTCTGAGTCTGAGTCAGAGTCAGAGTCTGTCATAGCTCATAACACTCCTGATGTCCCAGTCAAAGTCCCCTTCCCACTATTTTATCACAAAGTCGTGGCTGATTCAGAGGCTGAGTCTACTAGGGTCACCCCCACTCCCATGAACGATGACAACCTGGAGCCTGTTCCAGGGGCCACTCCCTCTGTTGTGTCGCCTCTGACTGACCACGAGATGTCTGTCCTTTCCGAGCTTTTCGCTCATGTCAACTTAATGAACGCTAAGTTTGCTTATGACTCGTCTCAATTTAACTGCAATGCAATTCTGAATGACTATGAGGAATTTGACTTGAGTGACTACCCACCTCACTTAGCCAAAGAACTTGACAAACGGGAAACCAGAACCCCCATCATTGAGGAAACCGAACCTATTAACGTAGGAACCGAAAACACACCTCAAGAACTTAGGATAGGGACAACCCTGGACCCCTCGGAAAGACAATAGTTCATTGACCTCCTACACGAATACAAGGACGTGTTCGCCTGGTCTTACAGAGACATGCCTGGGATTGACAGGGAAATTGCAGAGCACCGGATACCCATTAGACCCGGGGCCAAACCTGTGAATCAGAAGCTACGCCGGATGCGTCCTGAGTGGGCCCTAAAAATCAAAGAAGAAGTGGACAAACAGTTCAAGGCTGGGTTTATCAAAGTGTCTGAATACTCGGAGTGGGTGGCCAACATTGTGCCCGTACCAAAGAAAGACGGAAGAATTCGGGTTTGCGTCAACTTCAGGGATCTGAACAAGGCGAGTCCAAAAGACGACTTCCCTTTGACACATGTTGATATTCTGGTGGACAATACTGCCGAGCACGCTCTTCTATCATTCATGGACGGGTATGCTGGGTACAACTAGATTAAAATGGCTGAGGAGGACATGCACAAGACTGCGTTCACTACACAGTGGGGTACATATTGCTACACGGTCATGCCTTTCGGCCTCATCAACGCCGGAGCAACCTACCAGAGAACCGCTACCACTCTCCTACATGATATGATGCACAAGGAGGTAGAGGTATATGTCGATGACATGATTGTCAAATTAAAGGAACGGGACGGCCACATCAATGCCCTCCGGAAATTCTTCGCTCGTCTGCGGAAATATAACATGAGACTAAATCCTCAAAAGTGTGCATTCGGGGTCACCTCCGGAAAACTCTTGGGACATGTCGTCAGCATGAGAGGCATTGAGATTGATCCAACCAAAATCAAAGCCCTTCATTAAATGCCTCGGCCTAGGAACGAGAAGGAGATTCGGGGATTTCTCGGTCAGGTCCAATACATCAGCCGCTTCATTGCCAAGCTCACTATGATTTGTGAACCAATATTCAAAAAGCTTCGCGCCTCCGATCACACCGATTGGGACGACGACTGTCAAAAGGCCTTCGACAGGATAAAGGAAATTCTATCCAAACCTCCAGTCCTCCTGCCACCTCAACCAAGGATTCCTCAATCCCTATACCTGACTGTTACCAACACAGCCATGGGAGCAATGTTAGCACAAACAGTTGGCAATGAAGAGCGAGCCATCTACTACATCAGCAAAAAGTTCATTGAGTACGAGACGAGGTATACCCAACTGAAAAAGACATGCCTTGCCCTAGTATGGTCAACAAAGAAGCTGCGGCATTACATGCTCAGCTACACGGTCCACATCTACTCCAGGATGGACCCGGTCAAGTACATCTTCGAAAAACTCTTACTAAACGGAAGGCTGTCTAGATGGACACTGATGCTGTCCGGGTTTGATCTCAAGTTCGTACCCCTCAAGGTTGTCAAGGGAAGAGCAGTCGCTGATTTCCTGGCAGAGAATCCCGTCAACGAGGACCCAACGACCGATACATGGTCGCTTCCTGACGAAGACATTCTTTGTGCCGACTCCGACGCATGGGACCTATACTTCGATGGTGCATCTAATCTGAGAGGCTTCGGGGTAGGAATCCTTCTAATTTCACCAGAGGGAGAACATGTTCCGATCTCGGTCAAGCTAGACTTCGCCGTCACCACCAACGCCGCTGAATATGAATCATGTCTCATCGGCCTACAAGCAGCCATCACACTTGGCATCAAGAGATTGAGGGTCCATGGCGATTCCTCGCTCATCATCAATCAGGTGTCCGGATCGTGGAATATCCGATCTGACAGCTTAGCTCCCTACCGAGCAAGGATCAATCAAGAGGCCGAGTTCTTCGACCAAGTCGACTACTTCCATTTGCCACGAGAGGAAAATCAATTTGCTGATGCCCTGGCAAAACTTGCCGCGCTCGTCAACATACCTGACGACATGACATCAATGCCCCTGTGTGTCGAAAGAAGGAGCGAGCCAGCTCACATTTGTGCCATTATCGACGATGAGGAAAGCCATGATGAACCTTGGTACCAAGCCATCCTCAATTACAAAACCAAAAACGAATTTCCTCCCAACTCTGATAAAAGAGGACAAAGAGCCATCCGTTTACTTGCATCACAATTCGTGATAAACCAAAATCAACTCTGCAAAAGAACACCCCAAGGAATTCTCCTCCTTTGCATTGACCATCACAAAGCCAAGAAAGTCATGGGAGAGGTTCACGACGGAGAATGTGGCCCTCACATGAGTGCAATGATGCTTACACGGAAAATCATGCGGCTAGGTTACTACTGGACCACCATGGAAGCCGATTGTCGTAACTACGTCAAACATTGCCACAATTGCCAAATCTTCGCCAACATACAACACATACCACCATCCCTTTTATACACCATGACATCACCCTGGCCTTTCTCAACCCAGGGCATCGACATCATCGGGAAAGTCAACCCGATAGGCACCAAGGGGCACTGCTCCGTCCTCGTCGCCATCGACTATTTTACCAAATGGGTGGAAGCACAGTCATATGCAGTCTTGACCGCCAAACAAGTGGCCAAGTTCATGCAAAGCAACATCATCTGCCGATATGGGGTACCCCATGAAATCATCAGCGATCAAGGCTCTCACTTCCGGGCGGAAACTCAAGCTTTGCTGGACAAATACAAGATCAAACGACATCGGTCATCCCCCTACCGTCCCCAAACTAACGGAGCGGTGGATGCAGCAAACAAAACTCTTGTCACCATTATCAAGAAAATGCAAGACAACTACCGCGATTGGCCGAGCAGACTCCCATTCGCAGTATGGGGATACCGAACCTCCATTCGAACGCCGACAGGTGCCACACCCTTCTACCTAGCATACGGTATGGAGGCGGTTCAACCGGTAGAATTAGAGGTCCCATCTCTACGCATCCTACTGGAGAGTCAAGTCCCTGAGGCGGAAATAACCCGTCGAAGGTACGAACAACTTACCCTTCTAGACGAACGACGACTCAACGCCTTGCACAACGTCCAGCTATACCAACGACGTATACAACGGGCATTCAACAAGAAGGTTAAACCCAGAAACATCTAGGAGGGCGACTTGGTCCTCAAGTCAGTTCGAGCACCATTACCCGTCGATCCGAGGGGAAAATTCAAACCCAATTGGGCCGGGCCATACCTGGTCAAGAAAATACTTTCGGGGGGCGCAGTGAGACTGAGTGACCTAGATAGGGAGGACTTTACAAACCCGACCAACCTAGACCAACTCAAGAAATATTACCCTTGAACCATAGCAACCAACGACCTAGCCTAGTTTTACAACTAGCAACGACCTCAACCCTTTTCAAGTCAAGTTCCTCAACGTGTTCTGATTTGAAATTACATGTTTTATCGAGTCTAAGCTGCGGCACCTTGCCCGTTTCAAATGTCCTTTGATCCGTCAAAGGCAACGTCCATTTGCACTAAAAACAAAAAAACCCCTGAACTACGAGCATGGTTTGATTTCACCTCTTCAGGTGGATACGTAGGCAGTCCCTCTTATGCATGAGGGATACAACCACAGAACCCAATTCAAATTCACAAAACATTTCGAACTACGATCATGGTTTGATTTCACCTCTTCAGGTGAATACGTAGGCAATCCTTCCTTACACAAGGAGGATACAACCATTTCCACAATCAAAAACAAATCCCACGTACAAAAACATCCCAAAAAAGAGAAAGGGAAAACCATTCCCTTTCCCACCAAAATACAAAATAAGCTTTTCTCCCTTTCCACAAAATATCACTTTCCCAAGTGCAAATGTTTAGGACGATTCGAATCGAATTGCCTTCACCAAATGGATGGAAGAAACAAGCGTTCACAATTTTCGGCGCGGGCAATCCTCGTATTTAATTAATAATTGGAGGGATTACAGTTTCGACAACAAATAAAGCTCGACGAGTCTACAACTTGTCAAAGCTAAGGTGTCAACTAAAACACCTCACATAATAAAACTAGCACAAAACACACAACAACTAGCTAGTACAACATAATAAAAACTCATAACAATAATACAACATAATAATAAAGTGGGTAATGGAAGTCTTTACTCTTCCATTCTATCCTTGCCTTTTCCCTCGGGATACATCTTCCCCTTTCTCTTCTTGTTGGCCCGCCTAGCATGAATTTCTTCCTCGGAACGGATCCTAAACGGATCTAAGACGACGACGGCCTCCGGTCTAGCACAAGACTCCATATTCGACCCAAGACGAGCCAATACACGACCCACCATATCCTTGGGGCCGGAACTCCTCCTCTTCGGTGGTCTCATCACATCGGGAGTAGCTCCATCAACATACTCCTCAAAGAAAGCACGGTTGGCCTTGCCAACCTCTCGATACTTCAAGTCGACCACCTCGTCCTTACGAGATTTGGATCTCTCTTCCAAGGACGGAGCACGTGACCACTTGACATAAGCGGGAGTCACCCATGTCGTGGCAACGGGGTTCGGTACCTCCCAAAGTGGCCGAGTGGCCCACCATCTTTCGAAGAACTCCACAAGCTCGGAGTTCCGGAAGACATTCTCTTGGACAAGAGTATCTTGAGCGGGCACCTTTTGTTGACGCCCCATTTCCCTCATGAGCCTTTCGGGATAAATGAAGGAAACAACCTTCAAGCCCATCACCATCAAAGAACGAGGACTAGCACCCGAAGCGGGCAACCCCGTGAAGGACCTCAAGTGCCACCACGGCACCGCCCAACGGATATGAGGACCACCCTCTTCCGCCAATCTTGCGGCCCAATAGGCCTCGGTGGAAGCAAAACTATCCGGGTACAACTTCTTCCTCATAGTAAGATGACGGAAGGAGTAAGAAGAAGGATTAACCGGAGGCTCTACATACCTTAGCCTCTCCAATAGCCACACTTGAAGGATCCTCGGGGATCCGAAAGAGGGAGCTTCTCCACAAGAGCCTTCCTTGTCCAAAGCTTGGATAATCTCTCCAAGAACCAACCATGATGGTTCTCTACCATGCTCCATTTGCTCAATCACATGGATAAGGGTCATGCTACCATGGCATCTTGGCCCCTCCTTCTTCAAGAAATCAACAAAGAGGTACACATGGACAAGGCAAAAAGCAAGAGCCCTTCTCCTAGCCACCTCCGAGACATTAGCATCTAATCGGTTTGAAAAGATGTTGATAAGAGCCAACATATCCACACCATGTGGAGCAAGAAGAAAGTTGATTTGGCTTGTTGATAAGCCCAACATGGAACGGAATTTCTCCTTGTAGCACAACCGAGTCGGAGGAAGCACCGGAACACAACCCGGCCACCCACCAATGGCTCCAACTTCTTCGGCAAGAGGACAAAGCTCACCTTTCGGGAAAACGAAAACATGATGTTTCGAATCCCAAAACCGAGAACATGCTTCAAGAAATGAAGGTTGTACCTTGACTTGACGAAGCACCAACAATTGACCAACTCCCATGCAAGCGAGTTGATACTTTTCGGGAGGCGACAAATCCCGACACCATTGTCGCAAGGCGTTCTCAAAAGCATCCATGAAATATTTTTGTGGAAGAAGAAGAGGTTTTGTAGAGATGATTTTGTGTTTCGGATGATGAAACAATGAAGCGCAAACGTCTCTATTTATACAAAATGATCAGCGCATTTTTCAGAAAAAGGGGAGAGTCGGCTTCCATCGCCAGGCTGCTCGCGCCTCTTTGAGGCTTCTCCAGGATTCCCGGTGTTGACTTGTCTCTTTCAACATGTGTTTTCTCCTGACACCTCAAACCTCCCGCCAGGAAGCTCGCGCCTCTTCGGGATAATCCGAGACATTTTGTGTTTCCTCACACTCACATTTCTTTGTTTTCGCGTTTTACGAAATCCGACACGGTTTCAATGAAGCAGCTTTAAACATACGGATTTTTCTTTCTTTTTTTAAGGGGGAAGGGCTAGTCGCCCCGATCCGCGATGGATCGTTTCCACGTCAGTCGAAATTCCGAAAATTTTTCGCTTTTTCGCAATTCAAAAATCAAAATCGAAGATTGATAACACGACATCAATTTTCCTTAAAAATTCAAGCACTCACAGATTCGAGTCTTGACCTCAAAAATCAAAAATCAAATATACTCGCAAAAATCCTTTTCTAAAAATTCTTTCCTGACGGTTTGAGTTTGATTTTTTCGAGTCAATTTTCAATAATTTCGATGCAATTTAATTCACGACACGAGTTAATTGCTCAAATTTTCAAATCAATTCATTTTGAATTTCGAACGTGACGAGTTGTCGCGGAATTTTGAAAATTCATTTCAAAATTTCAATTTTAACTTCAAGTCGTCTTGGTTAATTTTGATTTTCGATCAAACGCTTTACGAGTTTTCAATCAAATGCTTTTACGTGTTTGCGTTTATGCGTATGTGCTATCTGTTGCTTGTTTTCTACACTAACGATCCAGGAACTGGTGCAAAGCAAAAGGAGAATCAAACAGCCGACAACGCTCCTAAGAAACACAACACAAAAAAGCCAAAAATCACAAAATAAACCACAATCCAAAAACACATATATACAAACCGCCTTACGCAAAATACATCAACAACCGTCTATCATACAGACACTGGCCTAAGACAAACGTCTATCATACAGACACTGGCCTAAAACAAACGTCTATCATAAAGACACTGGCCTAAAACAAACGTCTATCATACAAACACTGGCCTAAAACAAACGTCTATCATACAGACACTGGCCTAAAACAAACGTCTATCATACAAACACTGGCCTAAGACAACGAACTGGGGGCTATCCGCCACCTACCGAACTAAGCACTCTCTATCCTCTCAAACAGAAAGGAAAGGGAGCAACACAAGAAACAAAGGAGCAACAACGGAAGCAGAGGTGATTACCATTATGGTAATACCCCATTCCTGCTCCACGACAAAAAAGAAGACAGTGCCTTGCAGACTTTGGATGATGAGGAGGCCAAGAACCATGATGCGACGCACCGCTCCGATACTGAACCCTACTCATCAGCCACCCAGTCTATGAGCCACAACGAAAAGGACAAGCCGGCCGTATCAGCCGCCTCTCCTCCTATACGGAAGCATCCTCCACCACCGCCTTGGATACGGCAGCCTCCTCGGCCGCTACAACCCCTCTAGGATCGACTTCCTCCCCCAAAGCCTCAACGACGGACCCCATAGGTCCCAGACGATACCCTGCGAAAAAAAACACAACAAAAAACGTCAGCCAGAATTTCGGCATTACGACGGCATGAAATGGATAAATCCAAAAAACAAACAACAACCTGCAATGCAAAACAAGGGCAATCCCGCCCAAAATCCAAACAAAAACAACAACAACCTGCAATGCAAAACAAGGGCAATCCCGCCCAAAATCCAACAAAAAGACATTCACAACAAACAAACAAAAACGACTCGCCCATCTTTTCAAGCAAAAGACGAGTCAAAACCACAAAAAAAATGGCATTTCAAGACCCCTACAGGGTCCGCCTACGAACCAAAATACATTCCCAACACAATGGGGTATTTTTTCTACGGCTCAAAAGGCAATTCATACGCTAATTCGAGCCCAAACCGGTCAAAATTCGAAAACGACCGCAAAAAGGCAAACGTGATTTTATCACGCCTCAAAGTGACCTAAATTACCAATGAGGTCCATTTCAAGGCAAACTGACTCAATTCAAGCCCAAACAGGCGCTTATTTCGTCAGACGTAAGACCGTCACAGAAGGCGAAAATCCAATTTTGCCCACAATACCCCAACGAAGGTCCCTAAATGGCGAATGCAGGTTTTCCCAACTACAACGCAACCTAGTGGGACCCACTATCCAAGCAAATAAACTTGGCATTGTGAAATGAGACGGTTTCTCGCCTCACTCACGTTTTTCGAGCGTAGGGAGCGGGAACGGGGACCAAAATGCAAACTAAAAGCACCCCTATACTCCTAAACAGGTTTCTAACCTAATGCAAACATCAATTTCACTCGAAATGGGCTCAATCAAAAACGCTCAATTCGATTTTTAGGGTAAAATTCGCCCTAATTCAATCAAACTAAAGATCAACAAATTTGAATGGATTCAAGAGGAAATACTTACCTTGAGATGACATTGTTGATGATGGCACGAGTAGAAGCTAGCAAAGGTCCGTCAAATGGCGATTTTGCGGGTTTTTGTGTCGAAAGGAAGAAGATGAAGTGAGGTTGACATGCGGACCAACCTCGCGTCTTTTACAGAAAAATAGGGAAGCCCCTTTGGTTCGCCAGGTGGCTCGCGCCTAAACCAGGCCTCCCCTTTCCTCTTTCAGCGGATTTTGGGCTTTAACCCAATTTCTCGTGATAAACTTCAAGTTTTCGTTCGACGATATATAAGGTCGTCATTTTCTCAAAGACAAATAGTGAAAATTCAAATTCGCTATTTTCGAAGGCTTTAAACGACGGCACATAAACCGTCCCTCCAATCGAATAGCGAAAATTTAAATTCACTATTTTCGAAAATTTTCAAGCAAACGACGATCAAAACCGCCAATTTCAAAAATAGTGGTGAAATCAAAATTCACCATTTCCCTTCAAAATTTCAAAAAATAATAGCGAAAATTCAAAAACCGCTATTTCTCCAAATTTTAAGCGACGACAATTAAAACCGTCATTTTCAAGATAATAGTTGGGAATTGAATTCCACTATTCTCATCAAATGTCAACGGCGGCACATAAACTGTCACTTCAATTAATAGTGAAGATTCCAAATTCGCTATTTCCACACATGTCAACGGCGGCACATAAACCGTCACTTCAAACGTAATTGCAAAACTTAAAATTTGCTATTTTCCTTCAAAATTCAAATGAACGGCGATCGAAACCGCCACCCCAAATTCAAAGAAGAACGGCGAATGGTGAAAATTCCAAATTCACTATTCCTTCAAATACCAGCAGGGGGCTTCCTCGCGGAACCCGCTCATTCCAAAAAAAAACAGCGGCAGTGAAAATTCACACTCACTATTCCCACGGCGGTTGCATGAGTTCGCTACTTGCAAAACAAGCCCATTCGACGCGGCTATTCCCGTGGTCCATTAATCGACCGCCTTACCTATGGCTGGCGAGCCTTTGTCCGCAACCTTTCATGGAAAGATCCCGAAGATGCTTCGGGTACATTTCCTTACCTATCGCTGGCGAACCTTTGTCCGCAACCTTTCGAGGACAGATCCCGAAGATGCCTCAGGTACATTTCCTTACCTATGGCTGGCGAGCCTTTGTCCGCAACCTTTCGAGGACAGATCCCGAAGATGCCTCGGGTACATTTCCTTGTCACGGCTGGCGAGCCTTTATCCGCAACCTTTCGAGGACAGATCCCGAAGATGCCTCAGGTACATTTCCTTACCATTGGCTGGCGAGCCTTTGTCCGCAAGCTTTCGAGGACAGATCCCGAAGATGCCTCAGGTACATTTCCTTACCATTGGCTGGCGAGCCTTTGTCCGCAACCTTTCGAGGACAGATCCCGAAGATGCCTCGGGTACATTTCCTTGTCACGGCTGGCGAGCCTTTATCCGCAATCGTTCAAGGACATATCCGAAGATGCCTCAGGTATGACTCCTTCTTATGGCTGGCGAGCCTTTGTACGTAGTCTAACGGACTTTAAACGACCCGCACAGACAGCCGACAGACTCTAAAATATTCCCGACGACAGGTCCTTGACTCGTACCCTCGAGTCGCCTTGGCGTCGCCTTTCCCGACGGCAGGTCCTTTGCCCGAATCCTTTCGAGCCGCCTCGACATCACTTGGGTCTCCAGGTCGTAATCTTCGATTGACCTAGGGGCTCTACTTTGACTTTCGCCCTGTCCAAGCCTCAGTCAAAGTGGGGGCTCTGTAGATACCCGGTATCTGCTGAGACTCCAACAAACACCCGATGATTATCGGACTACAACATGTTTTGGAATCGCGGCGTTTGATCGACAGTTTGTGTACAACTTTACGTTGGAAAACTTAAAACAATTTCGAAAATAAAACATTTCAAAACATTTAAAAAATACCTGGAGTGTTTAATGCACGACGACGGGGTCGCAATGACACTAACTAGAGTCAAAACTGACACCGGACCAAAAACCGACTCAAAAATTCAAATCCCGACTCCAACAACGGGTCAAACACCAAAAACAAAACATTTCAAACCTTCTACCTTAAGTTTTCCCGGATTCATGAATGGTCAAGTACCAAACATGTGACTACAAAACCTAGGATAGAACAAATCATGATTGCGTTTTTTGTGAAAGCGACAACACACCTCGAAGACCCGCGACGTGGCTCGCGCCTCTTTGAGCAGCCCAGGTGGCCACGTCGCTCAAAACTCACACAACCACTCATCCTCCTATAAATACCCCTCAAATGCCACCCATTTGAGACTTACGCGAGTGTCCGCCCCCTCTTTTCTCCCTTAAAATTCTCGACTCGACTTCTTAAGTCACAACCCGACGCGTATTTACGACCTACCGATCGTAAACACGAGCCTTACACATTGTTTGGTACCATCATCGTGCATTAAATCACTTGACCGACCATTTCGACCACTACACCATCACTAAACTTTTAAAACACTCTTTTTACTTACCAAAACGGTTTCAAACCGAGTTTTTTTTTCCGATCAAACGAGTTATTACACTTACGTCGGTCACTCGCCATAACCAAACATGTAAGTATGAGGGTGTACAAATCCTCTTTTATTATGTTTTCATTTGTTTCATGACTCTAACATGCTAAAACATGCATAACATGAACCAAAACATGGAATAAACGAGCCAAAACTGATTTTTGGTCTGAGGTAGAAGCCCCTTAGGTCGCCAACTAGCCCGCGCCTAAATGGGGTATTCAGACCAGAGATCAACCGTGTTTGTTCTCGTCATTTCCCTTAATCCATTTTTCATATTTGTAATCGGTTTTCACCATTTCAAGTATTTTCGAACCATTTTTATTTTATTTCACATGTTTTAACCATAAAGCATTTTTCACCCTTGGTTCCTCATACCATGACGGTTAAATCCGTGTTTCGGTGATAATATTTGGTTAATGACATTTAGAAGGTATTTTAAAGCCTTTTATTTCATTTCTTTACATTTTCAAACAAACATATTAGTCACCAACACAAAGTCATCCTTGGTTCTACATACCATGCCGGATTTTAACCCGGGTACGATGATGAGTATCGACTAATTACATTCAAATGGACTTAAAACAATTAGTCCATAATTATTTTCAAAACTATTCATGTCAAGTTTGTCAAATCGAACCCGACACCGAATATTGTCAAAATAATGACGATTATTCGAGTCTAGTTCTCCAAATAAACAAATGCGGTCTAAACGACCCCTTCAAATCAAACCGGGTTCAAATAACCATTTTCAACCCGTTTTATAACGTTTTCTAAAAGGTCAGAACACGGCATATAAACCGTGGGCTAACCCGCGCCTAAACAGGCTCTCCATTTCTCATTTTCAAAACCGGAGGGAGGCCTCTTACACCGCCGGCTGGCTCGCGCCTCATATAGCTGTCTGGTACAGGGCCTGTTCCCTTCCAGCATTAGTCTAGGACGATCCCGACTCCGGTTGACCCGGATATAGGACGGATCAGATGACTATTTGATTATCCAAAACCATATTTGCAAAATGCCTTACTAAGACAAATGGATCATGTTATGCACCCTAAACCTAATACGGTAAATGGATGTTTAATTTCCGTCTTGCATGCAAATCAACCATTAATCCAACTCGACATCTTATGCTTGATACATGGATTAAATCAACCGACTTAGAAAGCTCTCACATGTTAGGTTTAAATTATTGGATGCGCATTCATGCATTTAAACCGTTTTATCAACTTTTGCATTCAACCAACCAAGATCGATCAGTAGAGGCCGCTAACGCGGGCGGGATTGAGTGTCTGACTAAAGGGCTTCCCAATACGTACCTTCACCTCTTACTCATAAACTTTGGATAGTGGACGACCTTATCCAGGGCGTACGAGAGTCATTCTAGAGATAGGATGCTAAAGAGGGACGATTTCCTTATCTTTAGTACCTATGTCAAACTCTGCTTTGTGCTTCGATTTGACCGAGGTATAAAGTGGAATTCGAACGGGTTCCAGGCATCCCACAAATGCTTGGTGGCGACTCCGAACATCTCTAATCGTTTCGAGACCCTTACCGAGACGAAACCGACCGATATAAAACGATCCGGTCGAAGGCATTTTTACGCCGCCGAGCGTGGCTTTCAAAAAGACAACTATACGTCCACAGATTGGCCTGGCGTGTAGGTGGCTATGTCCACAAACTCCGGGAGCACTATAGTAAAAAGGTTTCCCCCGACGCGGGTTAAGATAAGACATCAACAGCATTACCTTATGGGTGTTTATCTTGCTCACATCCTCTCTCCCACATAGCAGACAAGTTATCATCCTTAGGAACATACGGAGTGACACATGTTGAACATCATTAATCAACATGACACTCGCACTCGAGATAGGTCTCTCGGTCAAGTAAAGTAGATAGTGAGGTGCCCCACTGTTTTTCGCCATATCCCTCAAGTATCCATCCTTCTCAGTCTCTAGCCCAAGGTGGTTAGCAAACTCATCGAGTGTCAGGTTATGGTCATCGTTCATAAGGCGGAAGGAAACGGTTTTCTCCTCCATATCATAGACAAAAGAGCTCAGAAACTCCAAGGTAAGGTACGGGTAGGACTTCTTTCGAAGATGGTAGAGTCCCTCCATTCCCAATATCTAAAAAATGTGAGAGATATCCCCTTCCACCCCCAAGGTTACCAAAATTTCGGGGTCCACACAACGAGTCGGCCTCATGGTCCGACCTATTAAGGCCACGAAAGCAGTCCGCTGCTTGAAGTCAGAGAAAATTACCGATGGATAATCATCCACCGGAGGAACAGGGGGTTCTTGGCTAGATTGGCCAGTTTCCAAGTTGACATTAGCGCGAGTCCGTTTCTTAGCTGGGGCTTTTGAGTTCGGCATGCTGCAAAAAGAGAAATTTAACAAGGATTTACCAGAAATTTTGCCATAGTAAGGGCTATTTTTCAATTTATACACTTTTAAGACGGAGTTTTAAGACGGATCTATCTCTCAAAAGACATGACATACCCAATTAAGGCTTTATTATCACCGGTTAACTCACAAAGAACATCCCAGAGGCAATTTAAGTGACTAAAAATCAAAATTGAGACAAACCTTAGAAAATTTTTCAACATTAAAGCGATAAATTTGAGCATAAAAATGGTATTTTGCATAAATAAGTCGATGTTCAAGGACAATTACAACCAAAATATTACCATAGAAGTATAAATCCTTGAATTACAAGAGTAGAGATTTCAGATTTTGGGGCAAATTTCCATTGATTGAATTAAAACAAGAAGGATTGATTAGTTACATTAACTTAGTTGAAGATTGATTAGATTGAACAAGCAAGAGTGAAATCCAAGAGCAAATTCAACCAAAAATCACCCAAGTGTGTTTTGAGAGAGAAATTGTTTGAAGCGTTTTTGTATAAAATGAAGGTAGGAGACTGAATAAAGGAAGAAAAAGAGTTATCCGAAAATAACCTATCTGGACCGCGATTTTTGGATACTCGGTCGAGTGTTGGGATTACTCGGCCGAGTAGTCTCTACTCGGTCGAGTATTTGGTCTACTCGGTCGAGTATTCAGAGGTCAGTAGCCGGTTTAAATCATCATTCTGAATACTCGACCGTGTGCCTTTTTTACTCGGCCTAATATGGTCTACTCGATCGAGTATCAACGTTACTCGGCCAAGTTTAACTGAACAGTGACGGAGTCTAAAAATTTAGATAGTGCTTCCCCTACAAAACAGTAAGCGTTTTTTGGAGTTCCACTTAATCGGGCTCGTCACATTTAGACCCTACTCCTAGCATACACAAGACACCTCGAGTTATACACATTCATTACGATTCACTTACACAACACATGTTACACTTCACATAACCCGTTAATGAAACAATTCATGCCACCAACACATATGTCGCACTCAACATGACTATGTTACAGATAGGACACGGTATATATTTCTAATTCTATCGACGAGCATACGTCCACACCTATATATATATATATATATGTGTGTGTGTGTGTGTGTGTGTGTGTGTGTGTGTGTGTGTGTGTATATATATATATATATATATATATATATATATATATATATATATATATATATATATATATATATATCATCATCAAAGCACACATTCACATTCCCGTCTTTCCTCGTCCGGTTATAACACTACTATCGTTTGTTAAATCCTCCGCCATGCACCACTATGCATAAGACTTTAGACTCATTACCCGACCCATCCATACATGTACGCCCGCATACTTATACTAGCAGTTCATCGAAGACAACCGTTTACACGCATTTGAAACTCTACATGCATGTTCCACACTCGACATACTATCACATGGACATCTACATACATATGCATACTTGACACACACACTTGTATAAATACACTCCTACACGTCTACCCGTCCATGGTGGCTGGTTTAAGCATGAGTGTGCTGGGATTCTGAGATGAGGGCGCCTTCTCACCCAAAACCGACGTATGGGGCTCTCAGCACCCATACACCAGGTTCATTTTAATTTGACACCCTACCATTATTTGGTTCATTGGTTCAAGTTCCAAAATCGTCTCTCTGATACCACTTTGTAACACCCCCATATACCAAGATGCCTTACCAAGGACCATCCATGTATATAAGGGTGCTACCATCTCGGTTGCCCGAGAGAAGTAGATCAAATAAACAATAACAGAATGTTTATTAAATGACATTATTCTTTACATCATAAACCAATGTGAGAAAGGTACAACATATACAACTGGGAGGACTACTAGACATTAGTGACTGCGACATCTAATCCGGTAGCGTGATGACTCGATTCCCTTCTATGCCCTGTAAACATCAAGAGAAGTTGTACCTGCTAAACCAACTTCTAACCATCCTTGAATGGATCACCACAGTTTTACAAACAACAATGGGGTCAGTTCACTGAGTAATAAAGGTAACACTATACCAAATAATAGGTGCAACAACGGGTAAATAAGGTGATATACCGTTGTAATACAAAATACGGAACCGTTATTACATCGACCGTTGTTATTTTGTGACCAGGTTGTTAAAAAGGCGGAGCCGTTATGAAATGTAAATAACGGGTTCAAATAACCGTAATACAATATTAAGAACGGTTCAAAAACCGTTGTCTATAATATTGAAACCGTGGTAGTATTAGTTGGTATGCTGTACGGAAACCTATGACAACGGTTTTACTGAAATACAACCGTTGTAAAATAGTAAATATGACAACGGTTTATGCTTATTAAACCGTTTTAAATGTCATGAATTCGACAATGGTTTATGCTTATTAAACCGTTATATTATGGATGAATATGTCAACAAGTTTCTATTTAAATGCGACCGTTTTCAATAGATTTACTGACCACGGTTTTATTTTTAACCGTAATCGAATTTATAAATATTTTTAAAAAAATTGTTTTAGCAGGTTCCAGCAGCTGCTGAAATGCTAATTTTTGCATTAGCAGTGATGCGTGTCTAATATATGATGTTTTGCACCTCATTTCACACGCATTTCAGAGCTCAATTGAGTAGTTTATGCTACTATTTCCCTTGTTTTGTGTATTTCTTCCTTTTCGTGTGACTTTGTAGGAATGTGAAGAATTCGGTGGAAAATGGACCAAATCTGTCCTGAAGCGCTTAGCTTAGGATTGGACATAAGGAGAATGTTGAGGAACAAACTTGGTGCGCGTTTCAAGGCCTAAAAGATAGCAAAAGCATGGTTGCGTACAAGTTACAAAGCTTAAACAAGCAAAGAAGTGCTTCTCGACATTGCAGGCTGCTTAAAATGGCTATATCTCGATTTCTAGATCTGATAATCGAGTGATTCTAATTGGTGGTAAAAGCTTATCCTCTTAGCTTTCCAACGCCGCGTAGAACGCCTGATTTTACCAAGTAACGAAGAAATGGCAGCTGTTTTAAGATCGGTGCGCGCTGCAGAATTTGTCAGAATGCATTACTGTACAGCGCCTGTGGTCGATCGACTGGTCTCATTGGTCTATTGACCACCCCTCGATCTGATGCGCAATTTAAAAGACGAGGAAGTTTAATCTAGGTTTTCATACTACGTTACTTTAGGTTTCATTCACATTCAATTCATATTTTAGTTATCAATAAAGTTCTTATTACGGATCTATTCATTCCTCTTTTATTTTCGGTAACTCTTGTTCCTTTACTTCAGTTTATTTACTGTTTTATTAGTTTAGAAATTGCTAGTTTAGGTCCCTTGAACCCTAGATTAGTTTATGCGTTATTATTGCTATAATTATTCAATCATGTCTTTCTTTATAGTTTTTACGAATTTCATTGTTGTTATTATCGTTATTATGTCTAGCTAAATCACCATTGCTAGGATGTAGGCGAACTTAGCGTAGATGGCACTAGAATAGGCTACCCTCGGATTAGGGCTTGGTCGACCGACTGGCTTATCTGGTCGGTCGACTGAGTCGGTTGGTCGATCGACTGGGGTAGCTGGTCGATCGAACCATCTTCGTGTCTGATTTGCTTCGTTTGAATTGTTAAGTGCAATATCTATCAATGAGACCTAGCGGAGACTTATTAGATGCTTAGTTTTGACCAACCCGTAGATCTAAAGATAGGGAAGGACTTAGATTAACGAATTAAGACGGCTAAATTGCTGAGATCGTAAGATAATGTAATTTAGGCATTAGGATCACTAGTCAAGAACGAAAGTTAGTATTAGTGACACCTAGGGACTAATAGCATAGACTGAGAGGGGCTATTAGTTGACTTGGACCGAGAGGACTTGTCATACCCATCACCCACGACTGTATTTCGAGACTTACCTAGACTTATGTGCCATCGTAGCTATAGTGACCCGACCATCCTAGCTCCTTTTTATTACTTGTTCACATCGTTTATTTTCATTGCTTATTTTTCTTATTGTCTTTTTATTTTACTTGCATTTAGTTTAGCTATTATTCATATCAAAATCCCCCTCATTGTTACCCTCAGACTAAAATTGAAAGCAACTATTATCTCCCTACCTCCCTGCGGATCGACCCTTACTACCGCTTGCTAGTAGTAGTTTGGAATTATAAATATTATTTTTGGTGCACACAACGATAGGCATCAAATTTTGGCGCCGTTGCCGGGAGGCAACGCTAGTTTTAGTTGTTTTTATTTTAGTCTGTCTTTAGCCTCAAGGGATTTATTCCTTGAGGCAGTTCTCATCTTTTTCCTTTAGTTTTGTTTTTATAGGTCTTTCAGGTCCTATCTAAGCAGGATTTTGGAAGGAGAACATCAAAGGGAAGGCTTGAGTACCTTTGATTCTTCCACCAAGATGTCTAACGTCTCCAGAATTGTAGCACAATTTGAAGCTCAGAATGCAAAATCTGACAAGCTGGAGAGTAGACAGTCGTAGAAAACAAGTGTAGAGATGAGTACTGTTGCGGCACTTGAGGCTTCTGTTAATGCTCAATCTGAAAAGCTTGAGGTGGCACAATTGAAGCAATGAAATTCAGAGCAGAATGCTTCAGTTCATGGTACCAATGAGATTTCGGAATTGAGAACGGTAGTCCAAGCTCTTATGGCTCATATGGTGAAAATTGAAAGCCAAATAGCTATCTTCGCAGCTAATCAAGTTGCTAACTCACCAAGTAAATTTGAGGTGCCTATCGAGACCATTAATGCCATTAATCTCCGAAGTGGCCTTTCTTATAATGGACCCGTGAAGCAAGGAGAGGATTCGGGAAATATGGAGAAGCTTATTAAAGTTTCTGATGCGGAAAAAGATGACGTTCCCAGTACTCATGGTCGACAGACCGTATCCCATGGTCGATCGACCAACCTACCTGATGATACTGCACACTTTGAAAGTCAGGAGCTTTCTGATCCCAGCTCTAATGGTCGACCGACCAACACAACTGGTCGACCGACCAGTAAGCCTGCACAGAATGAAAATCCGTCACTTGATTTGCATGACACCACAGCTAATGATAATGTGACGAGCGTTTTGAACATGCGCAAGTTCGATGTTGTTGATTTGTGTGATACTTCGGCCCGAATTATTGACGGGTCATTCATTTCAAGAGCTATGAAGTCACTTCCGAGAGTTGACAAGGACAAGGTCCTTAATTCAAATGATGTTTCAAAGAAGGAAGTAGAGGAGCGAGCCGAGTTGTCAATAAAGCTTCCATTTCCTGAGCGGCTCCAGAAATCGGAAGATGAGGTACATTATGTGAATATTGATGATGTCCCACCTTTTATTCCTACCCTTATTACTGCTCTAACACCTCCGCCCCAGATTGGAAGCAAGATGGAGGAAGATTTTGCTGTTTTGACTGTTTCAGGAGCTGGTTTGGGGAAGAAAGAACCACCTGATTTTTCAGCTTTGAAGAAGTCAGAGCGAGGCATGGAGTATGATCTGGAGTTCGATGAGCCGGATGATACTAGAGCATGGAGGGCTAGAGCCGTTGACGATCCATTGAGTTGCCTAGATGTCGGAGATGGGTGGTCTCCATCTGCTGAGATTAGTATTGCTGAGGTGACTGCATCTAGCCAAAGGCCATGGTCGGAGTTATCCCGCAGTTTCCGCGGATAAACACTTTCACATTTTATTGCTTGAGTTTTAAGACAATTCTTTTTATTGCATTTTTTTTAGACTATTTCCCGCTTTAAGTTGCGAGACTACGTATTTTATTTGTTTTGCTTAGGATTATTAAGACTATAGACTGTTTTTATTGGGTTTGCGCGAATTTTGGGCGCGTATATATTGTGCATTTGCAGGTTTGTAGACCATGATAACTCAATCTATTGAGTTATTTCGAAGAAAACAAGACTGCTGCATCAGGTGCAATGGTCGGTCGACCGGTTCCCTTGGTCGATCGACCGGGTTGCAGATTTCCAGAAGCACTGTTCGCTGAGTAGTTTGTCGGTCGACCAGCCCCATCAGTCGGTTGACCACCAACGCTGCTATACTTGACTCTCGTTTTCTTCTACTTTAAATTCCATGCACATTTTTCCCGCCCAAGTTCTTTTATTTCCGAATGATGTTTGCTTTTCTGTCTTTCAGGTATCTTATGGTAGCACTGCTGGTTACCAAAACCTCCTAGCTTGCGCTGGGTTGCGGAGGTTTCCGTTCGCGCATGAAGTCTTGTGAGTTCCCGAAATCTTTTTCTCTTATGTCTTATTTAGTTGTAGTTCTTTAAATGCAGATTCCCATTTCTTTTTTCGCTTCTTATACATGATTTTGCACAATGAGGACATTGTGTGATTTGGTTTGGGGAAGGGTTTTGCATTGCATTCACATGTTTTATTGCATTTCTGTTTCACGTTTATTGCACTTCAGTTTGCATTTGTTATTTCATTTCTCTTATATATACAAAAAAATCCAAAAAAATTTGAAAAATTTCAAAAATTTCAAACAAAATGCACGTTTATTTTAGCATATAGGTTGAGTCGGAACGGTAGTATTTCCATGATGACATTGTATTTGCACTTGTATATGCCTAAGCCTTGCTTTTCAACATGTTATCAGTAGAATCTTATTGCATATCTACGAGTTTTCGTTAAATATCTTGCTGAGCTTTAGACTTGACTTGGATTTATGGCAAACTACATCATTTTCTGAGTTATTAGAGCCTATAACTGGTGTCATTCATGACCAGTTTATCTAGGATTGTGAGTAGTTACTCCTTATGAGACATGTTATATCAATATGCATAAATATGAACTTAATCTGCTTAATACCTGTACGCATTTGGTTTGTGGTTTGTTGACACATGTGGTAGAGGTCCCTTTCCTCATTTTTGCCCAATAGCCTCTCATTAGCCAAATTAGCCTTTTTTGTCCCATAAACTACAGACTATAATTTAGCCTACCTTACCCGAGCTAGTACTTGTGTTTGTGGGAATTTTTTATTGTAAATTTGGTCATATGCTCAATTATGTTGTTGGAGAAATGTGGGAAGAAAAGAACTGAAAAGAAAAAAAAAAAAAAAAAAAAACAGAATTCGAAAAAATTATATCAGATCCGACACTCAATCGACCGACCGTCCCCTATGGTCGGTCGACCAAGTTATTGCAGTTTGAAAAAATCACATGTTTCAATTATTATGATTTGGTGATTTTCACTCCCATGTTATCATTTATATTCTTTGGGGAGTTGAATTTTATGAAGGTTGTGAGTTTTGTGCTTCAATTTGGCACCATATTGTATCATTTACATTGAGTTTGAAGTTGGGATTCGCTTATAGTTTGGATTGTAGTACTAGCTTGGCTTATTACTCCTCATATCCAAATTCATTTTAGCCCCTTCTTACCCATTACCTCACATATCCATATTTACCTCGGCATGTGTCATGGTCTTTTATGGTTGGAATGCGTATGTACGGTTGTAGAGATTATTTTCATATTAGACTGCAGGCATGTTCTTATAGGTCGTAGTTAGGTGAGTGTCATTACAAAATTTACTTCTTTCTATCTTTTACATATATTCACCTGTGCTTATGTGTGATATGAGCGACCCGTGAGAGTCCATAATGATAAGTCTCTATAGTTGACGGTTCAGCAAGTTTTTAACGACTGCATAACTCGTTTGCATGATTCATATTACTAATTGATTGTTGATTTGTAGCATTAAATTGGTTTAGACTTTACTTGTTGCATTTCGCTCTGAGATTGAAATCGTTCCATTAGGTCCTAGAATCGAGTCTAGTTCTTGCTTGGGGACAAGCAAGGGTTTGGTTTGGGGAAGTTTGATGCGTGTCTAATATATGATGTTTTGCACCTCATTTTACACGCATTTCAGAGCTCAATTGAGTAGTTTATGCTACTATTTCCCTTGTTTCGTGTATTTCTTTCTTTTCGTGTGATTTTGTAGGAATGTGAAGAATTCGGTGGAAAATGGACCAAATCTGTCCCGGAGCACTTAGCTTTGGATTGGACATAAGGAGAATGCTCAAGGAACAAACTTAGTGCGCGTTTCAAGGCCTAAAAGATAGCAAAAGCATGGTTGCGTACAAGTTGCAAAGCTCAAACAAGCAAAGAAGTGCTTCTCGACATTGCAGGCTGCTTAAAATGGTTATATCTCGAGTTCTAGAGCAGATAATCGAGTGACTACAATTGGAGGTGAAAGAGTATCCTCTTAGCTTTCTAACGGCGCGTAGAACGCCTGATTTGACCAAGTAACGAAGAAATGGCAGCTGTTTTAAGATCGGTGCGCGCTGCAGAATTCGTCAGAATGCATTACTGTACAGCGCCTGTGGTCGATCGACTGGTCTAATTGGTCGATCGACCACCCCACGATCTGATGCGCAATTTAAAAGACAAGGAAGTACATTGTAATTAGGTTTAGGAATAAGGGTTTTACGTGACATTCCTATATAACGTAACCCCTTCCTATTCATTAATCATCATTCATTAGTTTAGTTTAATCTAGGTTTTCATACTACGTTACTTTAGGTTTCATTCACATTCAATTCATATTTTAGTTATCAATAAAGTTCTTATTACGGATCTATTCATTCCTCTTTTATTTTCGGTAACTCTTGTTCCTTTACTTCAGTTTATTTACTGTTTTATTAGTTTAGAAATTGCTAGTTTAAGTCCCTTGAACCCTAGATTAGTTTATGCGTTATTATTGCTATAATTATTCAATCATGTCTTTCTTTATAGTTTTTACGAATTTCATTGTTGTTATTATCGTTATTATGTCTAGCTAAATCACCATTGCTAGGATGTAGGCGAACTTAGCGTAGATGGCACTAGAATAGGCTACCCTCGGATTAGGGCTTGGTCGACCGACTGGCTTATCTGGTCGGTCGACTGAGTTGGTTGGTCGATCGACTGGGGTAGCTGGTCGATCGACCATCTTCGTGTCTGATTTGCTTCGTTTGAATTGTTAAGTGCAATATCTATCAATGAGACCTAGCGGAGACTTGTTAGATGCTTAGTTTTGACCAACCCGTAGATCTAAAGATAGGGAAGGACTTAGATTAACGAATTAAGACGGCTAAATTGCTGAGATCGTAAGATAATGTAATTTAGGCATTAGGATCACTAGTCAAGAACGAAAGTTAGTATTAGTGTAATACTCCGTATTTATGGTCTTGGGGGTACTCTATCGAGTAGCCCTTACTCTGTCGAGTAAGGGTGTGTCGCAGAATAAAATAGTTTCTGACCTGTTGGGCACTCGATCGAGTATTTGGGGCACTCGATCGAGTAGGGTACTCGATCGAGTACCTTGGGTACTCGATCGAGTGTCCGGTTTATCGGGGGTTTTTCTCGGGTTTTGTTAATTACGCGATTAAGGTATATAAACATATTCGTCTTTATTCTAAAACACTTTTGCCAAAACCTAAAACCTGTTTAAGAGAGAAAGCAGTTGGTCATCTCCCTAATCGCGTCCTTAACAATTCCCGGAGCTCAGACGGTCGGATTGCATCGTAGTTTGTGTCGTTGGATTCCTTGCGTCAAGGGTAAGCTTCTAGCATAATTTTTATAACGTTTTGTTAAGATTAGTGAAACCCTAATTTTAGTAATTGGGGGTTTTTATGAATAAGTGATTGAATAGTAGTATTCATGTGTATATGTTAGGAGGAGAGTTCATAGAAGTGGCGTTTTGAGACATTTGTAGATATAAATGCCTTGTGTGCTTTCCAGGTAGGATTTCCTACTCGTATTAGTCCCATAATGGGATATTGGTGATGTCTTTGTAGTTAGTTAATTGATTTGTTGATTGTAATTGTGTTTGTGATTGTGGTTGTGTTGTTGATGGTTCTCGAGATGCGTTCTCGGCTGAGTGGGGTCACTTGCGGGAGTGATCTCACGCCCTAGTTTCGCCCTTAGTGGAACCCGCCACGAAAGGGGATGTGCACATTAATGGACAGGGTTATCGCTCGTACGATGAGCGGGGCTTAGGTGGGAACGGCTGCGGTCCCCCTGGCGCGGGCGGGTCCAGTGGACGATCGATGATGGAGACGGTTGGATGGGGTGTGTGTGTGTGTGCGGATTCATTTGTCTGTTTGTCTTATTGTTGTTATCTGTTTTGATTGTGTGATTAGTACTGACCCCGGTGTTGTTTTGTAAACCTGCGGTGATCCATTCGGGGATGGTGAGCAGATATTGAGCAGGTATAGAGATGATACGGGATAGCTGGGATGGCCACGACGTGACGATAGAGTCTTCCATTTGTAGTTTAGTTTTATTTACATTTCAGTTTGAATAGACAGTTTGGAATAATGTATTGTACTATCAGTTTGGGTTTCAAGGATTGTATTCATTCATTAAACGATTAATAATAAATGTTGTTTCTTTATCATTTGTTGTTTGATTATCATACCTCGGGCAACCGAGATGGTGATGTCTCCATACCCGAGTGGTCCTGGTAAGGCACTTGGAGTATGGGGGTGTTACAAATGGTATCGAGCGACGATCCCGAAAACTGTAACCAATGAATTTAATGAACGTAGAGAGTCAATTAAAATGAACCCGGGGTAAAAGTTGTAGGAGCTAGTGCAAAGGCTTGGGAGACGTCCTAAAGTCGCAAGGGGTCGCCCTACAACTTTGAACCGGTCACGTGGGGGAAAATGTGTTTGAGTCATGTGTGTGCTTAGTAACTTGTGCAACAAAGTGATGAATGTGTTGATTGTTTGGTGTTGAAATAGGAAGTTGAGCATGTAAAAGGAAATAATTATATGTGGAACATGTTAATGAGATGATAACATGTTGGATGTTTATAATGTGGCTTTAATAGCATGATGAATTGATCTTATCGATAGTAGCGTAGATGCATAGCATATTTACTCTGTTATCATGAGGTTTGATAAAGTTGGCATGTTAGTATACGAATAACATGCGGGTAGCTTGTACGTATTGGGGGTACTTGATCGAGTGAGACTGACTCGATCGGGTAGGTTTTTGGCGATTTTGAGTCCAGAAACGAGTTTTGGGGCACTCGATCGAGTAACTAGGGTACTCGATCGAGTAGAATCATCACTCGATCGAGTAGCCTAGATACTCGATCGAGTGGGTTAGAGATCAGAAGGTCTGTTTAGTTCTGGAGTTTGGGTACTCGATCGAGTACATAGTGGCACTCGATCGAGTAGCCGGTTACTCGATCGAGTGGGTTTGGATACTCGATCGAGTAGGTGCTGGGCAACGCGTGTTCGTGTTTTGAAGTTTAGTACGCGTGTTTATGTTTATCCCTTTCTTCTATAGCTTCAAGATGCCGCCCAAGAGAAATGCCTTGTACGCGAGAGCTGAGCTTATGACTACGGATGACATCGTTAAGATGTTGGAACACCAAGACGCTCTTACGGAGACCCTGAAGAGAGTGAATGAAGACAAGGATAAGAGTAAGGAGAAGGAGGTTGACCATGCTAAAGTCAGCCTCTATATCGCGAGGTTTAACCCGAAGGAGTACAAGGGGGTTGAGGAGCCTAACCACCTTGATAGTTGGCTGAGGGAGATGGAGAACATACTAGATTTAGTTCGTTGTCCTGATGAGATGAGGGTGGACCAAGCTGCATTCTATCTGAGGGAGGCAGCTGGCAAGTGGTGGGACTCAGTGAAAGTGAGTGCCAAGGAGTTATATACCAACCAGGGGTTACCTGCTATACCTTGGGAGGAGTTTCGTAGGGCTGTGAGGAAGGAGTTCGTGCCAGAGCATGTGAGGAGTAAGTTGAGGGAGGAGTTCGACAAGTTTAGGATGACGGCTGAGATGTCGTGGTCGAGTACTACAGGCGGTTTAATGAGAAATCCAGATATCCGAGGACATGGGTTTGAGTGAGGAGAATCTGGCTTTGAGGTTTGAGAGAGGGCTAACCACGACAATTATGGATAAGTTACCCGTGGGAGTCCTTACTGATGTGAAGGAAGCATATGAGAGGGCTGGGAGAGCTGAGAGGCTAGTGGAGATGGCTAGGGAGAGGTCAGGTGGAGAGAAGAGGAAGTCGGAGAGCGAGGGTGGTGGCCAATCTAATTTCAAGAAAGGCAACCACAATCAATCTAAGGGGTTTTCTTCTGGGTCCGGGTTTAGTGCTGGAGCATCCTTTGGGAGAGGTCGTGGAAGTGTGAGCAACAGCTGGGGAGTGACCTGCTTCGGTTGTGGTGGTGTAGGCCACAAGAGACATGAGTGCACAAGTGCACCGGGATCTTTCCAGAGACCTGCGCAGAGCTTCGCGAGCAACAGACCAGCCGGATCATGGCCAAACCGTGGAGGTCAGAGCTACCAGAGTGGAGGCAACCGCAACGGCGGTAATTCTTATCAGAAGACGCCGATGAACAACAACAACAATCAAGGGTCGGGTGCTAAGCCGACCGCATCAGCCAGTACTGTCCAGGGAGGTGGGCAGAAGTCAAGTGGCAAGCTGTTCATGATGGACAAGAAAGCAGCTGAGGAGGACGAGCACGTTATCACCGGTACATTTCTTGTTAATGGCGTTCCTACGTTTGTTTTGTTTGATTCGGGGGCTTCTCAGTCGGTTGTGTCTTCGAGTCATGTAAAGCAGTTGGGCTTGAGAGTATATGAGTCTGTTAGGGAGCAAGTTTTCATACCTTCAGGTGAGTCTGTAACGTGTGGGAGGTTGTTTAGAGATGTATCTTTGATAGTTGGACAAGTCGATTTCCCTGTAGACTTGCTAGAATTCCCTTTTAATGGTTTTGAGATGATAGTTGGGATGGATTGGTTAGGGAAGTATAAAGCTAAGATAGACTGTCATCAAAAGAAAGTGTCCCTACGAGGTCCTAAGGGAGTTAGTGTGTCTTACCGTGGGTTTCTAGTCAAACCCAAAGTTAAGTTGATTAAATTGTCGCTTTGAAGTCGTATCGAGGAAGGGATGTCCTCCGATTTTGTGCCATGTGAGAGATGATCGGATAGAGAGCCCTGATTGAGGAGATACCGGTGGTGGGAGAGTATGCAGATGTCTTTCCGAGAGGAGATTCCGGGGTTGCCACCGCAGAGGGAGATAGATTTCACCGTTGAGTTGAAGCCAGGGACGGGGCCAATCTCTAAGGCACCGCACCGTATGGGTCCTAAGGAGATGGAGGAGCTCGAAGGAAGCGATTGGATGAGTTGATAGAGAAGGGATACATTAGACCAAGTGTATCGCCTTGGGGAGCACCAGTTCTTTTCGTGAAGAAGAAGGATGGAACTTTGAGGTTGTGCATAGATTACCGGGAGCTGAACCGTGTGACGATAAAGAACAAGTATCCTTTACCAAGGATAGATGACCTGTTTGACCAGTTGAGTGGTGCAACGGTCTTTTCTAAGATCGATTTGAGGTCGAGGATACCATCGGTGAAGATTAGAGATGTGGACATACCGAAGATGACCTTCACGTCGAGGTATGGCCATTATGAGTATGTGGTGATGCCGTTTGGGTTGTCCAATGCGCCGGCAGTGTTTATGGATTTGATGAATAGGATCTTTAGACAGTTCTTGGACCAGTTCGTGGTGGTGTTTATCGATGATATCTTAGTCTACTCAAAGACTAAGGAGGAGCATGAGGAGCATCTGAGGATCGTGTTGCAGACGTTGAGAGATCATGAGTTGTATGCTAAGTTGTCCAAGTGTGAGTTTTGGTTGGAGAAAGTTGCTTTTTTGGGGCATGTGATTTCTAAAGATGGGGTAGTTGTGGATCCGGCGAAGATTGAGGCAAAGGACAAAGTGGGAAGCACCGAAGAATGTTCTTTGAGGTGAGGAGTTTCTGGGTTTATTTGGATACTATAGGCGGTTCGTGAAAGATTTCTCCAAGATAGCTAGACCGATGACGGCGTTGATGAGGAAAGAGAACAGGTTTCGTTGGGATGAGAGTTGTGAGAAGGCGTTCCAAACATTAAAGGGGCGTTTGACCACGGCTCTGTCCTAGCATTACTGAAGGAAGCGAGAATTTCGAGGTTTTTACGGATGCATCGAAGAATGGGTTGGGATGTGTGTTGATGCAGAATGGTAAAGTGATCGCCTATGCTTCTAGGCAGTTGAAGCCTTATGAGGAGAATTACCCTACTCATGACCTGGAGTTGGGTGCAGTGGTGTTTGCTCTCAAGATTTGGAGACATTACCTTTATGGAGCAACCTTTAAGGTATTTTCTGATCACAAGAGTCTCAAGTACATCTTCACGCAGAAGGAGTTGAACATGAGACAGAGGAGGTGGATGGAGTTGATTGGTGATTACGACATGGATATCATCTACCATGAAGGAAAGGCCAACGTTGTAGCTGATGCCTTGAGTAGGAAGAGGGTACATTCCTTGTGTACAGCTCTATCTTTGATGAGACTGAGGGATGAGGTAGCGAGTTTTGGGATTCATATGTTGCAGAAAGGAGAGGCTATGGGTGATATGACAGTACATATGGAATTCTATGATGATATTCGAGGTAAACAGGCTTTGGATCCTAAGTTAGTGGAGTGGAAAGCTGGAGTAGAGAAAGGGACGGTGTCCCGGTTTTCCATTCATACAGATGGTAGTTTGAGGTTTGATGGTAGGTGGTGTGTTCCTAATGACGAGGAGTTGAAAAGGACAATCATGACGGAAGCGCATTGCACACTATATTCAGTTCATCCGGGTGGAGACAAGCTTTACAAAGATTTGAAGAAAACGTTTTGGTGGCCTGGGATGAAGAAAGAGACAGCTGAGTTTGTGTCCCGTTGTTTGACATGCCAGAGAGTTAAAGGGGAACAGAGAAGACCACAAGGTAAGGTTCAGTCCTTGGAGGTGCCTGAGTGGAAGTGGGAATCCATTTCCATGGATTTCATTGTGGGTTTACCGAGGAGTCAACAAGGTAACAATATGATTTGGGTGATAGTGGATCGGTTGACCAAGTCAGCTCACTTTGTTCCAATGAAAGATACATGGACTAAGGCACAATTGGCTATGGCCTATCGAAAGAACGTGCTTAAGTTACATGGAGTCCCCAAGGACATAGTGTCTGACAGAGATGCGAGGTTTATATCGAGGTTTTGGAAGGAGTTGCAGGAATCGTTGGGAACAGCTTTGAAGATGAGTACAGCATTTCATCCCGCGACAGGATGGGCAGATCGAGAGAACAATCAAGACCTTGGAGGATATGTTGAGAGCGTGTGTGATGGATTTCGGTGGTAGCTGGGAGCAGAGGTTGGACTTGATAGAGTTTTCTTACAACAACAGCTATCACACTAGTATTGGTATGGCACCGTTTGAGGCTTTGTATGGGAGGAGATGTAGGAGTCCAATCTGTTGGGACGACAGTGCTGAGGCAGTGGTTTTAGGACCAGAAATGATACATGAGATGGTGGAACAGATTAAGATGATCAGGGAACGGATGAGAGCAGCTCAGGATCGACAGAAGAGTTATGCAGATCTACATCGTCGGGACATAGAGTTTCAAGTTGGGGACAAAGTTCTTCTGAAAGTGTCTCCTATGCGCGGAGTTATGAGATTTGGGAAGAAAGGCAAGCTAAGTCAGAAGTTTATAGGGCCTTATGAGATCTTAGAGCGAGTTGGGGAAGTGGCTTATCGTTTGGCGTTACCGGCTGCTTTGGAGAGAGTACATAATGTGTTTCATGTATCGCAGCTGCGGAAGTATGTGAGTGACCCGTCACATGTGTTGGAGGCAGAGAGCTTAGAGCTGGATGAGTCTTTATCGTACCTTGAGGTGCCTAAGCAGATCCTAGACCGAAAAGTTAGAAAGACCAGGAGTGGTGAGACAGTGTTGCTTAAGATCCTTTGGTCTAACCATGAGACTGAGGAAGCTACATGGGAGGCAGAGGATATCATGAAAGAGCGTTACCCTTTCCTTTTTGATCAGGTATGTATGGTTACGGGGACGTAACCTTGTTTCTTTTAGGGGGGTAGGAGATGATCGCGAGAGTTTCTAAGAGTTTTATGCACCTTTTGTATATGTTGTGTCGGTATGTTGTCTTTACGTTGTGTTTATTTTGACCTTCGAGTCGGGAAGCTTATGGGAGTACCTTTGTTTTGGTAGTGGTTTGAACTTCGGGGACGAAGTTCCTTTTAAGGAGGGAAGACTGTAATACTCCGTATTTATGGTCTTGGGGGTACTCTATCGAGTAGCCCTTACTCTGTCGAGTAAGGGTGTGTCGCAGAATAAAATAGTTTCTGACCTGTTGGGCACTCGATCGAGTAGCTGGGGCACTCGATCGAGTAGGGGGGTACTCGATCGAGTACCTTGGGTACTCGATCGAGTGTCCGGTTTATCGGGGGTTTTTCTCGGGTTTTGTTAATTACGCGATTAAGGTATATAAACATATTCGTCTTTATTCTAAAACACTTTTGCCAAAACCTAAAACCTGTTTAAGAGAGAAAGCAGTTGGTCATCTCCCTAATCGCGTCCTTAACAATTCCCGGAGCTCAGACGGTCGGATTGCATCGTAGTTTGTGTCGTTGGATTCCTTGCGTCAAGGGTAAGCTTCTAGCATAATTTTTATAACGTTTTGTTAAGATTAGTGAAACCCTAATTTTAGTAATTGGGGGTTTTTATGAATAAGTGATTGAATAGTAGTATTCATGTGTATATGTTAGGAGGAGAGTTCATAGAAGAGGCGTTTTGAGACAATTTGTAGATATCGTGCCTTGTGTGCTTTCCGGGTAGGATTTCTACTCGTATTAGTCCCATAATGGGATATTGGTGATGTCTTTGTAGTTAGTTAATTGATTTGTTGATTGTAATTGTGTTTGTGATTGTGGTTGTGTTGTTGATGGTTCTCGAGATGCGTTCTCGGCTGAGTGGGGTCACTTGCGGGAGTGATCTCACGCCCTAGTTTCGCCCTTAGTGGAACCCGCCACGAAAGGGGATGTGCACATTAATGGACAGGGTTATCGCTCGTACGATGAGCGGGGCTTAGGTGGGAACGGCTGCGGTCCCCCATCGCTGGTGGTGGTCCAGTGGACGATCGATGATGGAGACGGTTGGATGGGTGTGTGTGTGTGTGTGGCGGTTTTTGTCTGTTTGTCTTATTGTTGTTATCTGTTTTGATTGTGTGATTAGTATCGACCCGGTGTTGTTTTGTAAACTGCGGTGATCCATTCGGGGATGGTGAGCAGATATTGAGCAGGTATAGAGATGATACGGGATAGTTGGGATGGCCACGACGTGACGATAGAGTCTTCCATTTGTAGTTTAGTTTTATTTACATTTCAGTTTGAATAGACAGTTTGGAATAATGTATTGTACTATCAGTTTGGGTTTCAAGGATTGTATTCATTCATTAAACGATTAATAATAAATGTTGTTTCTTTATCGCTGTTGTTTGATTATCATACCTCGGGCAACCGAGATGGTGATGTCTCCATACCTGAGTGGTCCTGGTAAGGCACTCGGAGTATGGGGGTGTTACAATTAGTGACACCTAGGGACTAATAGCATAGACTGAGAGGGGCTATTAGTTGACTTGGACCGAGAGGACTTGTCATACCCATCACCCACGACTGTATTTCGAGACTTACCTAGACTTATGTGCCATCGTAGCTATAGTGACCCGACCATCCTAGCTCCTTTTTATTACTTGTTCACATCGTTTATTTTCATTGCTTATTTTTCTTATTG
Organism: Silene latifolia; assembly: GCF_048544455.1. Lineage (NCBI taxonomy): Eukaryota > Viridiplantae > Streptophyta > Magnoliopsida > Caryophyllales > Caryophyllaceae > Silene > Silene latifolia. Next base: position 59,685,918 of record NC_133536.1, read on the forward strand.
TCTTTTTATTTTACTTGCATTTAGTTTAGCTATTATTCATATCAAAATCCCCCTCATTGTTACCCTCAGACTAAAATTGAAAGCAACTATTATCTCCCTACCTCCCTGCGGATCGACCCTTACTATCGCTTGCTAGTAGTAGTTTGGAATTATAAATATTATTTTTGGTGCACACAACGATAGGCATCAAGCAGGTTCCGCTGAAATGCTACTACAAAATAGCATTTCAGCAGCTGCGCATTGCAAAATTTCAATCCTGCAACATTAGAATATTACACAGATTGATCTATTCAACCCAGCATCAAAATATTATAAACAAGATGACCAAAACTAAATACATATGGCTCTATATACACACATACATAATGAGCGAACTATTGACACTCCGGTAATGAAAGAATATAAGTGGCCCACTTATTTCTCATGTCGGCGATGTCTTCCTTCGAATTGGATGGGTCTTTGTTGTTGATTGAAGATGGGAACTACAAATCAAAATATACTTAATCAATATAGACAGAATAAGTGGAATGTTACACAGAATTAAACCCAAGTTACGTTTGAAATAATTATTAAAACACACTAATCGGTGACTCTATGCTGGTATATTTTCGGGTGATTGTAACACCCCCATATTCCAAGTGCCTTACCAGGACCACTCAGGTATAAGGATGCTACCATCTCGGCTACCCGAGGCATGATATTCATAAGACAATAACGAAACAACTTTAAAAGTAAATAAAGTTTAAAGTGATTACATAGCAATTCCAAACTGATAAAAAGAAATACAAGATTCTCGACGGTCTCTTTGCTAAAACTATCAAAGCTAAAAAACACCGTCGACACGGCGGAAGACTTCTAATCGCCACGTGATGACTCATCCCGGCTATCCCATACGCGTCATATCATACCGCTCAATAATCGCTCACCACCCCGAATGGATCACCACAGTTTTTAAAACATTTAAACGGGTCAGTACTAATCACACAACTCAATATAACAACAATACGATAAATGACAGACTTAACCATCACACACACACAATCACGCCAATCCCAACAATCTCAATCATCGATCGTCCACCTTTGGACCACGCCGATGGGGGACCGCAGCCGTACCCACCAAATCCCCGCTCCTCATAATGAGTGATAACCCTGTCCATTAATGTGCACATCCCTTCTGTGGCGGGTTCCTTGTAAGGCGAAACTAGGGCGTGAAGCCACTCCCGCAAGTGACCCCACTCGGCCCGAGGCCACGCCTCGCTAACCATCAACAACGATCACAACCACAATCACAATACAATTATTATATCAAACAACCAAATACAATACATCAACCAATATCCCATTATGGGACTAATACTGAGTAGGAAATCCTACCGGAACAAAGAACACAATCGACGGTCTCAACAAATTTGTATCATAAATCCTTTTTTACGAATCCTCCTCCTAACATATAATCACATAATTACTAACAATCACAAAACTAACAGAAAACCCCCAATCCCAAAATTAGGGTTTAACGAAACATTACGAAATACTATAAAATTGGTATGTAGATCTTACCCTCGACGCAAGGATCACAAAGGTATAAAGAACGATGGAATCCGACCTCTCAAGCTCCGGGATTTGTCAACAACACGGATGAATGCGAAGAACGTAACTTGAATCTCCCTTTTAATGTTATTAGGTTTGTAAAAGTGTATTATGAAAGTGACGGAAAGATTTATATATTAATCCGTGTTATTAACAAAACCCGTCGAATTATCACCCGCTAACCGAGCTACTCGATCGAGTAGCTAAGGTACTCGATCGAGTGCCCCCTTACTCGATCGAGTATCCTAGTTACTCGATCGAGTACCCAACAGGTCAGAAACTATATTAAAACGCAACTCACCCTTACTCGACAGAGTAAGGCCTACTCGATAGAGTACCCAAGGACTCATAAATACGGAGTATTACAGTCTCCCCTCCATAAAAAGAACTTCGTCCCCGAAGTTCAACCCATACATAAAAACAAACATACTAACTCGGTCAAGACGCAAAAAAGCTACTAAGAACTCAAAACAAAACCCCAACTTACATAACATGAAACCATGAACTCTTAACACCAACTCTACCAACTATTCCAACCTCCACACCTCGCTCACGATGTCGTATCGACTCCATTATGTCTCTCTCAACACTAACTCCATACACTACCAACTAGCTCCGTAATACATCATCCAGAGCCAATCCAATATCAAAATACTCCTAACATCAAACGGAATGTTACATTCTACCACCCTTAAAAGGAACTTCGTCCTCGAAGTTACTTACACTCATAAACATCATCATGCCACTATCAAAACTCTCGAACTCCTAAACATCACAATACTACAAGCACGGCCATGTCCTTTTAACAACATCAACCACAAAACAAATCCCTCTTTTACGCTATGCTAACACTCTACTTCCAATTATTTTACAACATGCACAACCATGAAACTCACTTTTATCGCATCCTACTCCTTTTAAGACAAATGTTACGTCCTCGTAACTCACTAATACTAAATCCTTAGTTAAATCATCTCATCATCCTCATCACCACCATATGTCAAAGATAACCGCCTATAACCTCATTTCTATAACGGTTCCTATTTTCAAGGCTTTCTTACTTAAACAGTTCTCATACTTCAATTCACTCTGCACTCCATCTAACTAATACCGCAAAACCCTTAGCATAACCAATACTCCAACTCTTCCACATTACCACAACATGACATACCTCTCTATATAGACTATATAAAACTTCTATCGCCAAAAGTATAACTCACGATCCACACGTGTTACGTACACTCACACAAGATCCTCAAGTTCTTTTCTTTCATCACTGCAAAACTCATACATGACTTAACAAGACACTAAATCCAAACACCCTTCCCTCACTGGCCCAACGAAAGATTAAAACCACCTGCAGCTTTCAGATCATTACCACACATGTTCTACGAATCACTTGCCACGACTATGTGCACCGATGTCTCATCTACAACAAGGTCAAAAGTTCTGTACAACCTCTTACAACTGTGCCCTATCAACAGAAAATCACTATACCATCACAACAACAAAACATACACAACTTTCTCCCATATCATACTCTACCCTCACACCCAAGTTGAAACTGGTAAGAAACATCAACAAACAAAACAACAGTCTACATGTTCAACCAAAACTCACAAAGAACAACAACAAACAAAACAACAATCTATGTATAACTGGTATGCACTTTCGAAAACTCGTATTATAATCATCCCGCCTACTCCACCACAACCGGTGACGGCATCACAACACCGTCACAAACAACCGCACCGCGGTGTAAAAATACCCGCATCACAACACGAAGTACCGTGCCCGGATCACCACCCGAGGCACCACAATCGCACCGATAGACATCACAACTTACTCAAACCCATAAACACTGACTCAGCATAACTTCTCAGACGAGAAAAACTTACTCAAATCCGCTTTATTAAATCACAACGCAACATATTATATGGATAAAAGATAAGCACCTCATGAACATCATCTCTACCATTTCACGGAATACGCATGTGTTATCAATACACATAAAATTATAACTAGCCATGCCACATCAATCAAATTATTACCTTTTTAGCCTCATTCCATCAGATTGTCGTACCCTACATATATCACAAACATTCATATAACATCTTTATAACTATCACACCATACCGCTTCTCGTGAGGTCAGAACCTCGCACAAACATTTATACACATCATAGACCCATAATCACATCCAACTAGTCAATCCTGATCACGTAAGTTACCACTCGATAAAGGTTACCTGTCGCCCGAGCTTAACTCATATGCCCCTCATAACATATTTTCCCATTCGCATAACCATCACCTCATGTCACACCATTAATATTCAACCACTAGCGCTCGCCTTATATAACCACATCTTATACTCCCTTACAACCATACTTATCAATCCGGCCTTTGTAAAATCAACCTCTCTAGGACTGCTGTCTCTCTTATCTATCATCACCCTTAACCACTAGTGACAACACCACAATACCACCACTGCTCGTATATCAAACCTCTTACACTCATATCAAAACAACACGGTTTTTCTCCTATCTTTGGTTAACATCCCCAAATAAAGAACATCAAACCCATCAACAAAATTACCTCAACATTATTCCCAATATTATCTTAATTGTATCGTCATCTAACTTTCCACCAAAAATCTCATATCGTGTAAATACTCCACCAACTCTTACTCCCTTAATTCCTCGAAACTCATTATTAATCATGTTGTCCTGAAGCTCCCATATAACCATTAACCAACATCCTCATGATAATATCACACATTTCGATGTTTCCTTACCTTTATATCACATAACTCCGGTGAAAATTTTCCTTAGCTCACTTTTTACTCTTCTTTTCTCTTCACATTCAACAATATCATTTAATAGCTCAACTCCTTATTACTTCTATCTAATTCTTTGGTGCTCCGGTTACCTTCTCATTCCGCCAAAGCTCAAATCCCATTATTTCATGTCGACATCATCTCACTCTTTCTTACCATGGATCTTCTCTTAATATGCTATCGCTCACACTTGTCACTAACCTATCCATAAAATCAACGTTCAGTGTTTAAACAACTTCATTTCATGCCGTTAAATGCCCAAAGAAATCACACGTAGTTTCACATCTTAATAAACCAAATCTCCCAAACTCACTCACTGTCTACAAATCCACCTCGCAACATGTCTCCATAAAGTTCACTATATACCACTCTTCTCAACCCCTTTAAAACGAACTTTCACTACATATATTCTTGACCCACACGACTCCTAACCATCTCTCTCCATAATTCTTTACACATCTCAAGTTGCCACTATCCAAACCTTCCTTTCAATCTTTTCATTCTCACGATCCTTAGACCCACATCATCCCTTACCCACTTTCACTTACTTTTACATCACTCAATTTCGGTAATAAATCACTCACCACGTCTCACCAAAACTTGCACCATGCCTCAATCAGCTCATCCATATTCTTTTTCTTTTTCCACTTCTCAGCACAACCACATATAGCTCATCTCCTCCCACCAAACTCATACTCACCATAAGGTGCCACTCACCACCCCATAAGATTGAGTAACTTACGTATCAAGACCAACTTACATGTAAAACAATGCATAAAGAAGTAAAATAACAACTTTGAATTAAACATAATATGCAACGAATTCAAAAGATAAGCATATGACCCAAAACAGGGGTCACTAGATCGAGTACAGGACACTCGATCGAGTAAGTGACTTACTCGATCGAGTAGGTGAAGATCAGAAGCACGTAAAACAAATTGCCAGGGCTACTCGATCGAGTAACTAACGTACTCGATCTAGTTCCCCATTACTCGAACGAGTACCAAGGCTACTCGATCGAGTACCCCAATTCTCAGCACTGTCCAGTTTTCGTAAAACAGTCATAACTCACTCATTACTTGGTCGTTTTGGGCGTGTGACCTATCGTTAGAATCGTAAAAGGACAAGCTATCACCTCCAATTGGAATCACATCAAAATCATTTATGCATCTCAAGTTATAACAGTTTAAAGACAACCTCTTTATAATCGAAAAACACAACTACTTGATTTTACTTCCAAACAACTTAAACAACAACCAAGCAAACAAAACCAGTCCAAAACTCATAAAACCAGTATTCATAATCATATGTTACTATTTTCAAAAGCCAAGCAACAACATTAATCATGCACATAGATTATTTAACTTGTCAATCACGATTTACCACATGCTTTTATTTTATAACTTTACGTACACAATAACATATTATACAACATAAAATCCCCTATTCACATGTTACAAACATTGCCATATTATTAAAATCCATTACCCACATAAACATGTTCCACACATGAATTTCGTATTTTTATGCAATTACTTACTTAATCTCTTCCAACCAATTCATTCATTACAGCTACACACTTCTTACCACATATACACATGAACAATAGTGGACAAGTACATAAACTTATCATGCAACCTTATGCAAACCAAATATACGTATACGACACAATATTCCTATGCACATGTTATTATTATACCACATTATGAATCATCCATCCTGCAACATCCTCATTCATCACATATTATCACATATGAACTACTTTCTTTTTCTACCACATCATTCATCATTCTCATATACTTTTCCTACAATTCCAAAACAACATTGTAAACCAACTATCATGCTTTCAATCAATAGCTTACGAAATCACATCATCACCATCTTTTCTACACATTCCCCATTCTCCACATACATACATCCACCGATTCATGCTACACATCACCATATAGGTACACAATTCACAAGGTAAACACATAGCGATCCCGACTCATATCCCATAGTGACCGGTTCAAAATTGTAGGGCGAGTTCGCGACTTTAGGACGTCTCCCAAGCCTTTGCATTAGCTCCTACAACCTTTACCCCGGGTTCATTTTAATTGACTCCCTATATTCATTAAATTCATTGGTTACAGGTTTCAGGATTGTCGCTCTGATACCATTTGTCACACCCCCTTACTCCAAGTGCCTTACCAGGACCACTCAGGTATAAGGATGCTACCATCTCGGCTACCCGAGGCATGATATTCATAAGACAATAACGAAACAACTTTAAAAGTAAATAAAGTTTAAAGTGATTACATAGCAATTCCAAACTGATAAAAAGAAATAGAAGATTCTCAGACGGTCTACTGCTAAAACTATCAAAGCTACAAAACACCGTCTGACACAGCGGAAGACTTCTAACTGCCACGTGATGACTCATCCCAGCTATCCCATACGCGTCATATCATACCGCTCAATAATCGCTCACCACCCCGAATGGATCACCACAGTTTTTAAAACATTTAAACGGGGTCAGTACTAATCACACAACTCAATATAACAACAATAAGATAAACAGACATCTTAACCGTCACACACACACAATCACGGCAATCCCAACAATCTCAATCACCGATCGTCCTTTGGACCATTACGCCGATGGGGGACCGCGGCCGTACCCACCAAATCCCCGCTCCTCATAATGAGCGATAACCCTGTCCATTAATGTGCACATCTCTCTTCGTGGCGGGTTCCCACTGTAAGGCGAAACTAGGGCGTGAAGCCACTCCCGCAAGTGACCCCACTCAGCCGAGGCCACGTCTCGCGAACCATCAACAACGATCACAACCACAATCAAAATACAATTATTATATGAAACAACCAAATACAATACATCAACCAATATCCCATTATGGGACTAATACTGAGTAGGAAATCCTACCTGGAACAGCAACACAATCAGACGGTCTCAACAGCTGTATCACAAATCCTTTTCTACGAATCCTCCTCCTAACATATAATCACATAATTACTAACAATCACAAAACTAACAGAAAACCCCCAATCCCAAAATTAGGGTTTAACGAAACTTGACGAAATACTATAAAATTGGTATGTAGATCTTACCCTCGACGCAAGGATCACAAAGGTATAAAGAACGATGGAATCCGACCTCTCAAGCTCCGGGATTTGTCAACAACACGGATGAATGCGAAGAACGTAACTTGAATCTCCCTTTTAATGTTATTAGGTTTGTAAAAGTGTATTATGAAAGTGACGGAAAGATTTATATATTAATCCGTGTTATTAACAAAACCCGTCGAATTATCACCGCTAATTGCCGAGCTACTCGATCGAGTAGCTAAGGTACTCGATCGAGTGCCCCCTTACTCGATCGAGTATCCTAGTTACTCGATCGAGTACCCAACAGGTCAGAAACTATATTAAAACGCAACTCACCCTTACTCGACAGAGTAAGGCCTACTCGATAGAGTACCCCAAGGACTCATAAATACGGAGTATTACAGTGATAATCTCTCACATGGACCGACAACAATAAAAGGCACATTGTCTGTCGTCTGGTTGTAGAGGAGACTATTATCTAAATCACATACAAATAAGCTAAATTAGATCAACCTCTCGTATAAACATAAATTAAATGATACGAGTAATTATTAAGAATACACTTACTTTTATCGTGACAAAAGTTGGACTTGATGCTCCAATTGCTTGAAACACACTAATTCATAAATATATACAGGAAATTATAATTAGCATTTAGCTCAGTAATACTGATGGGACATTAAAAGGAGCCTAGTCTTCAAAGGTCATACAATAACAATTGACATTATAATGTAAGGTTGTAAACTTACTCAGTCATCATCTTTACATATTTCTCAGTGGGACTATGTCCGGAAGATTCAATCCAGTACACTATGCTTTTTGTCACATTGATTGTCGTTAGCAGCCAATGCTTGCTATGAAATATTGAAAATTGAACTGTTAGTTCATATACATGCATCTAAGAGTGTTAATAAATGAATAGAATCATGATTCATTATAATAAAGTACTATACATACTGATTCTCATTGTATGGGGCAAACCATAGGCTTTTGGGCGTCCTCAACCGTTCAGCAATTTTATCGATGTGGTCTCTGTATTTGTATCCAATCACCTTTTGAGGAATCCGTAGTCATGAGAAACATAGTTCCCCTCAGCGATGTGTGTACACATGTACCTATTACGTCAAATGGAACGAAGAATGTTATTTTCATTGATGATTTAAATAAACATCACTATTCGTAAAACTAAATGCCAAGTTTTATTAAAAAATTTACTTCATCCAAATTACAATGTGCATAGCATCTAACTCGTCTATGTCGAGAAACTGACACAGTGATACCCCATCTATAAGAACAGTTCTACCTTCGCCCAGAACATCTTCTCCGATCTCAATAATGAGTACATCCCCTGTAGATACCTTCCTTTCAACCAGCTGGTGCAAAGCTACGAACGTTGGAGTATTCAATTTTTGCTTATAATCATCGGTGTGATATCTAGGTTTAAGAGGAACACCAGCGTTGTGTGCAGCAAAAGTAGATGGCTTATATTGTAAGTCGTCTGATTTAACTCCGGTCTACAATTTAGAAAAAAAAATATATACATTACACGAGACGTCATATATAATTTAAATAACCAAAAAAAAAAAGGAAAAACTCACAATCTATTTTTCAAATTATTACGACCTCTTGAATTTTGGGTGGAGAGGCAGTCGAATCAGTGACTTTGAGTATTGACGTAGCAGTCCTAATTTCAGCCATAAGGCTTCGTGTAACTCCTGCAAATGTAAAAATTGAAATACTTACTATATGTTAGATAAGGTTACCCTAATAAATTTAAAGGCGTTCATTATATAAAATGCGTTCGCTTTAGCATAACTACCCCGGAGATGTCAACACTAATGAATGCTTCAGGCCATTACACAATAGAACCCACGACATCTTGCAAATGCCAATTATCACTAAGTGGTACTATTAGAGTACCATACTCTTCCAGATATAACTCGGTCACTTTCACTTCCCTCCATCCCTCACGGAGGGCAATACCTTGATTGCCTTCAACCTCAACTTCTTGATTATGGTCGTAATAGAACGCTACTCCCCTAGCAACAGCAATTTTGCCCGATGCTACTGCAAGGGCTTTGTAGTAAAGAACACAAGGCTTCTTGCAAACGACCTTCACATTTTTAACTAATTAGTATATATAGATGCACTACTTTAATTAATAAATTTAATTAATTAGTATATATACAGCAATTATAAACTAGTCGTAGTAGCTAATACCTCGTCAAAAGCCGGATTTGGAGATGATAAGAACGTGTATTTGGCTCCCACCTCCACCTCCTTCTCCCCTGCCTTCATTGCTTCCTCTTCAACTACCTCATCTTGATCCTTTGCCATGTCTTCCTCACTTTGCATGCCCGCTTTTTCCTTCTTCTCCCCTGCTTCCTTTATGACTTGCCGAACCATAACCAACTCTTCTTCAGATGGCTTATCCCCCCATTTCCACCATTCTGAGTATCAACATGGCCATTGTTTGTAGCTATGTAGTAGAAATGAATATGATTAAAATAAGTAGTATAATTTCAGCATATATATATATATATATATATATATATATATATATATATATATATATATATATATATATTATGTTGAATAAAATACAGTATTTATATACCCTATCATCACCACTCATTGTCCTTCGAGTAGTTTTTCCAAAATACTTAGTGATACCAAGATGCGTCGATACCCCTCTCACACGACTTGGATGCTCTGCTTTGCCAATTGCCCTAGCAAGAATGTCATCACGTCCTTCAGGCTTCCATTTTCCTTCATGTACCTCCTTCTCACAGATCCTCTACATACACCAAAAACCATTATGCAACAAAATTTTATTTAAACCCACAATTATATAACCGACCACCAGTGGTAGGAGTGATATATTTATTCAAACTTACAATTTTCTCTTTGATGGCCTTATCATATGGAGATTCTAACTTTCCATTATTAGGAGTTTGACCGGCCACCCAAGCGTCGTGATGATTGACAGTTCCAAGCTTCTTCTTAATCAATCTATAACCACCTCTGGAGCCATGAAGGACGCTCTCTTTGTTTGAAATGTTCTCTAGGTTCTGCTTACTCATAGTCTTCATAAAATGAATTATATCGAGTAACGTAAGCATATTTCATTACTTATTAAGTGATTACTAATAAAGTGACCCCAATGAGTCGCAGATAAATTACCTTAAACTTGTCAGACTGCCTATAAGCAATAAAGTTATACCAATCTTGCTGGCTGACATACCGATACTTCTTCATTGGTGGTTTCTTATTTATCTTCCCGGTCTTCTTGTTGAACAAGTGGTTCGGAGCAACCTTAAATTCCATGCTCTGAAGGATTCTCCTATCTTTTTTTAGGTAACCATTATGTTTTTGGGGGACAGTGTAAGCTGCCTGCATATATGGTGAGCATATTTGGTTAGTTTCGGCTAATAGCACATATCGAATATTAAGATAATTTCATCTCATTGCATTTATTATTGTATATAGATACCTTTATTCTCCCCCATAGCTTTTCCTCCCGGTCTTTACTCAACTGATCGATACGCAGCAAACCGAGAGGCACATACTCTCTTACACAACAACCAATCCAACTCGCGAATTTTGAAGCAAAGATACCATCTGGCAGCCCCGTTAATTTATCCCATTCAAGTTTATTAGGTATCCCTCTCTCTACTGCTTCTAGGGAAACCCTATGGCTTCTTCGCCCAGTATCCGATTCCAAATTATTCTCATCACCTGAATCTTCTTCGTTTGACCTTTTCCCATCTTTTCTTTTACGCTTTCCACCTATATCTAAACCAGAAATTAACAAACTACTAACTTTAAGCATTAAGTCGACATAGCAGGAGCACCGTCTCAAATAAATGATCACACAGTATACCTAAAAATATAGGTGTTGTTTAATACACAATATACTTAAAATAATAGGTGTTGTTTAACACACAATAAACCTAAGATAATTAGGGGATAATATCATAACTAAAAAAGAAAATAAAGACATTAAGTTAATGAGACGAAGGAGTAGATTTTATTATTACTTCTTTAAAGAGGAGAAGCCGGCCCCGGTATGGCGATGACCGAGGGGACGGCAGAGGCAATGGGGATGGCGACGACGACGACGGAGAATAGTAGTGGTTCTAGGGAAACTCAGTGTTCGAGGGTTTTAAGTGAGCGAGGAGAAGGTTTGCATGTGTGTTGGTTGAAGAATTATTTAGTTGAAACTAATAAACACGGATTAAGCGAAACCGTCTTCTGTATTTTGCAATATGACCACGGCTGACTATAAACCCGTAATTGTTTTCATTATAATACATCGGTTGGTGTGTAACTGTTGTCATTTATCTTTCATTGTGTCAAGTTTTTCCCGCAAAAAAAAGCATCTTCCATATTTGGTACTCCGTATTAAGTTAGTACAAACTTCTTTCCTCAATTAGGCAACTGGGATAGCAAGTGGGGGAAAATGAAAATTCAAGACTAAATTATACACATCCCAATGTAATTAATGCATATATTAAAAACTTCTTTCCTAGGAAAGATTCCTAAATACAACCCAATGAGCAATTAATAAACATACATTAATCAAATGACCCAAAATACACTACGTCATGGACAATATCTCTTCCCATTAATGATGGTGTAGGAGTCTATTTCAACTATGGTCTTTTCCTCCAAATCCGACAACACTTTCGATGACCTAAACCACCATTGACGCCAAGCTTTTGTTGCTTCACTCACGGTAGATACATACCAATCGCATCTGGGTAATATATACCCCACCATCAAATCCTCAGAAGAACCAACTTCGAAAGCCGATGAATTCTCATCTGTACCTTCAAGAATTATATGTTCAGGGGGGAACTTAATGAAATAGAAAGGACATTGTTCCTTTAACCTTTCTTGTAACGCAACCATTTTCTTCTCGCTTTCAATATAGCTCGGTTGACGACGCAATTCTCTTAATCTTTTATTTTCTGCTTCTTCTGACAACTTACGATCCCTCTGCACCCATGGACTCACAATATTTGTATCTTGGTTAACGACCATAATTTTGGAACAAAATTAAAATTATAGAATCACCCACCAATAATGCAGTGTTGATTCAAACCCACCAATAATGCAACGTTGATTCAATAAAAAATAACTGAACAGTCCGTGCATTGGTCAAATCAAGAATAATGAGAAATATTAGCCACGACTTTAAAAATACCATATGGTCAAACAATTAATTTTTTTTAATATATTGAGTCGTATGGTTGTAGATACCTCATTTCTGCACCTCCCGCAAACCACCCGGTGATGATTGGGCCGCATGTTTGGTACACGGAACGATTTGTAACAGTTCGTAAGTTTATCGTCAAGTGGTCGCTCAAACACGTGTGTCTACCTCATAGTCGCCATCTACGCGCCGATACGGTCGTTTTGGCAGTAATTAGAGTACATTTGGAGTCCGGGTCAAAAACCGTATTCATTTTCTACGAACCGTTTAAAATGCCGAGTCAGAATGTTCTGGAATGTTCCGGATATTTCTATTCTATATTTTTCCAATCTTTTAATCTTTGGTAATATATATCCCGAAATAATCATATAACATGTTAAGGAAAAAGCTTAATCCGCTATTCAATAATAGAAACACGGAAATCTTTCTTCCGCAGGAGGAAACCACTGAGGAAAAGATGCAGCAGGTGCTGCGCCTCTTCCAAGAGACGCAGTGCTTGCTGCGCCTCTTCCTCAGTCCTTTTCTGCGATTTTTTCGTATCTTTTCGAGATTCACTTCCAAAGTTTCTCCGAAAACCCTAATTTCCTCCATGTGATTAGTATAAATAGAGACCTTCGGTCTCACATATTTCTCACGCGAGTGTCCGCCCTTCTCTTCTCCCTTTGCATTCTAGACCACGTTCTTACTTTTTGGCGTCTACGTGCTTGAACTTTCGACTACGTAAGCTCGGATCCTTCTGAGTACCAGCCTCGTTTTGCATGACCGACCAATTTGACCAACTCCACATCAATCAACTTAATCAATCTTATTCGTTTTCCTCCTAAAGGGCACTTATATCGTACATTCGAGTCGAGCATCACTAAACGTTAACTTAGTCAATCTCGTTTCGTCAAACATGTAATTAAGTCTGAGGGTGTAAATCCTTCTTTTTATTATTGTTCTTTATTATTGTAATCATTAATGTAATATTTATGTCGAAAATACGCTTAAAACCGATTTGTAAAGCCTTGTTTTAAAATACTTTTTACGGATTATCAGAAGACAACCGTCGAGAAAGGACGCAGCAACTGCTGTGCCTCTTTGAAGGGACGCAGCATCAGCTGCGCCTCTTCGTGAGGCTGCCGCAGTTCCTGCTTCCTTTCTTCTTCCTTCGTCTTTTGTTCGTCCTATTGTTTTTCGCTTTGTTTTCAATTGTTCATTGTTCTTTAGCACGACAATTTTAGTATGATAATTCTAACATGTAAATCATTACTCATTAGTATTTAATCCATCATTAAAATCCCTGACTTAAATCCCTTATAATCCATATTTGCGGGTTTTCGTCATTAAAATCAATTCGGTTTTTAGAGGTTCGATTCATCCATATTGAATCTCTGGAATTCACTTTTGATATATTTTCATCTGTTATTTATCGTCACCATCATTAATTCGTCATTAATAACTTGTTTAACCTAATTAATTTGTATTTGTAATTAACCTATTAACCTTGTATATACTCGTATTGATTAGTTTTTATCCGTGTTTTATCGTTTTTATGACCCCAATTCACATGTAAATAGTCTGTAAATCACTTCTATCTGAGTCAATTATAATATAATCAAGCATTAAATTTACCTACGAATATTAACGAGATGCAGTTCCGGCTTCACAGCCAGAACTCAACCCAGGAACAGACGCAGCAACTGCTGCGCCTCTTCCAAGGGACGCAGCTCTGCTGCGCCTGTTCGGGGTTGAATTCTGTCTCTGAACTCCCGTTGTTGCTTTGACCTAGTTATTAGTTTACGTATTTAATCTACTATTAATCGTATTATCACCTAATAATCTGTTTGTTTATTTATTTATTCTTTCTTTTCTAAAAATTATCCGTTTTGAATGTATTTTCGACATAAATCAATTAAATCCAATGTAATGATTGTAATTTTCTTTATTGTATTTTTATTGTATTTCTTTTATCGTATTGCTTGTATGCTCTCACATGTAATCAATCTTAAATTTCTACTTTGACCTAATTATATGCTTAAACTACGTGTTAACCGACTTAGTATTAATTCTCACATGCTAGGATTAATTTATTGGGTGTTGCATTGCACGCATATAATCGACAACATATCGAGTATAGACGATTTTCCCTAATCATTAGTAGAGGCCGCTATCGAGGCGGGCGGGATTAGGTGTTCGATCAAAAGAGCTTCCTAATACGTACCCTCACCCCTTACTCCAGATCTCTGTGAACATCCGTGTTCATTGGCATCCACGAGAGTCATTCTAGACATAGAATGCTAAGGGTAACGAGTTCTTGGTGTTCATGTCATTACTTTGTGTCTTGACATGACACGAGGTATTCGAACGGTTTCCAATTTTCCACAATAAATTGGTGGGGACTCCACAAATGCAACAAAGAAAAGCTTGCTTCGCTTTTCGCCCCCGTGGGCCCGCGTCTACAGTTTGGCGACTCCGCTGGGGATAATACACTTACGTGTAGCCAAGGGTGAAACTTGAATAAGGTTAGGGAATAGTTTGTACAAGACAGTTGTTGGTTCTCATAACTCGGTCTTCCTAGATCGTTTTATTCGGCCTTCCTAAGGCCCAACCCAACCCATTCGACCAATCGTCCCGTCTAGACGGTCCAAATTCTTATTTGGGCCTAAGGATGGATAGCGATTGACGTCATCCATACCATGGTACTTACTCTTGTTTTTATTAAGGGCTTTCACTACTCGAGTAAATGGACTAGGAATCGGCCTTACTCCTGTTCGATACGAGCCTCTCCACAGACCCCGGGTTTGATTGTTCGGTATGGCAACCCACCTTTAGGCCAAAACCCTTTTAAATGCACTCAGCATCCTGTTATAATGCCTGTATAAATGCCTGTACCATATGTGATCACCATTTATAAACAAAACCATGACGATTTTTGCAAAAATCAAAATTTCTTTCAAAATGTAAAAATTTCGAACATAAGCCCAATATTAGCGCAAAGCCAGTCAAAACTCTATGCAATTGTCGAGTCAAAATTCGGGCCTCAAAACCCATTTCAAAACCTCACTTCGAGTCCACTCCTACGACTACACTACAGTTGACTAGGACCAACATTTTCAAACTTTGTCATTTCTTCAAAAAACTCACTTGACACAAGTGGCACACTCCCACTTCACAAGTCAAACCTCTTCTTTGAGTAAGTGTGCTAGAATAGTCGATCGTGTTTTGATTCATCGTCGATATCTTATCCAGTTTTCAAGATGCCTGGAACTAGTCACGCAAGTGTCAATGGACAACCACCGAATGGTAATGATCTAATCCTAGCCGCGCTCGCTCGTCTCCAAATTAGCCAAGACCAAGTGAATAATCGCCTCAACACGATCGAGGCCGAATTGTTGCTGTAGAAACTAGGTTGCCTCCTGCAGAAAATGAAATACTTCATGATTTTGTGAATGACTTCGCGCATGAAAATCCACCACCTTTTGTGGGAGCACAAGAAGTCAACCCTCCCATAGATCCGACTGCAGCCGAAAAGCGACTCCAATACTTGGAGGAACAACTGATGTTTCTCAAAGGGGATGATATCTATAGGGAAAACAATCGCAAGTATGAGGCCGTGAGCTCCAAATTGCCAACCAACTTCAACATGTCGGATATCCCGAAATTAAAGGGACATGAAAACCCTTTGAACCATATCCGTGCTTTCAAGGATTACAAGTCTATAATAGGCATTAAACCCGAGATGTTCCTAAGGATCTTTCCTTCATCTCTCGACACCATTCCTAAACAATGGTTTTATTCTCTAGAGCATAAGAAGATTGCCACTTGGGATGATGCCGCGATTGAGTTCGCTAAGCAATATGCGGATCATGCCGAAATCCAAGTCAACATGCGCACTTGAGAGGTTCTTACCCAAAATGACAAAGAAGGTTTCACCGACTTCCTAAGTAGGTGGAGGAAGACTAGTACCCAACTTGTTGAACGTCCAGATGAAGCTACCCTCGTGGAGAAATTCGTGGACTTTTTAAAGCCCATCTATGCAAGTCATTTGAGGTACCAAACATTAAGACCTTCAAAGACTTAACTGTACTAGGAACAAGGATCGAGGATGACATCCGTAAAGGCCTCTTGTCCAAAATGGTAGGGCGTGGATATCAAGGCTCAACAAGTCATTCTTACGGCTCTACTAGCAAGACTGATGAAGTTAACCTTCTCGAGCCATCTAAGAAGAATACCCCACCAAGAAAATTCACAAATATTGGGGACACATACTCTAACGCTCTAAAGAGACTGATGAAACAGGGTAAGCTTCAACCCATAGGCCCTACACCTGAACCAGAAAAGAAATCCAAGTTCTGGGACGAGAATTCGTATTGCGAATATCATAGGGGCAATGGACATGATATAGGAAAATGCTACAAGCTAAAGAATGTACTTCAAGACATGATTGAAGACGGTCGCCTACCAATACCGCCTGGAGGCAAGCCTAACAATACTCAGAATCCTCTTGGAGTTCTGATGATTACAAGTGAAGAATCTACCTTAGATTGTTCACATCTCATTTCTCCAGTCGAAGATGAAATCTATGCAGTAGAAGAAGAAGGGAACTACTCTACCATTTCCCCTACCATCACCGACTTTATAGCATGGGTAAAGAGCGTGAATAGGCAAGTCTCAGAACTAGAAAGTGTAGTGGCAACCCTACGTGATCTACGTGCAACACCCAAAAAAACGTGCGCCACTAAGCTTCTCTCAAAATGCTACAATGCAAGAAGTAGTAGCCGTGGTTGATGAACTAGTCGACCAAATTATCCAATTGGAGGCCGAAATCATGAGGATGAAAGAACTTGCTACTATCAATGGTGTGTGGGCCGACGATGATGAAGATGAGTATCTCACTGAACACTACCTAGTCAAAGTCAGTGAGGAAATAGTCCAAAATAGTGAGGATCAAGATGTAAACCACCTTACTCGCTCAGGGCGTCCATACCAAAACACTTCTCAAAATGGTCCCATAGCGAATGGTCCAACCAACGTTGTCTCACCAAATAATAACGAAGATACCTCTACTGACCATCTGCTAAAATAACTACAGAAGACAAAGGCTGATCTTTCAGTCTGGCAACTAGTTGCAAGCTCATTCCCACATCGCCAGGCTTTACTGCAAGCCTTGGCCAAACTAACTGTGGCACATAATTCAACACCCGATGACGTAGTCAACTTGGTCTTCCAAGAATCACCTAAGCTAAGTAACCCTGTTACTTTCTCAGATGAAGATTTACCACCTTTTGGCGCTAATCACAACTTGGCTCTTTACATCACTGTCATTTGCTTGAAGAAGAATGTGCCATTGACTTTGGTAGATGATGGCTCAGCAGTTAACGTTATACCTTTGAAAACGGCATACAAACTGGGCATGAAAGAGTCGGATTGGACCCCTACCAACCAAGGTGTTCGCGCATATGATGGTACACGACGAAAATTGGTAGGACTTGTTAACCTGAACATAGCCACAGGGCCGATCGAACGAAAAGTCAACTTCCAAATAGTAGACATTGAAGCATTCTTCAACATACTTTTGGGAAGACCTTGGATTCACGCTTCCAAAGCGGTAACATCCACCCTCCACCAGAAGATCAAGATCCCACTAGATGGTTAAGTGGTGACAATCACCTCATCACCCATCAAGGCAGTAATAGAAAAGAGATCGAGTAACCAAGTACTCGCGGATCCAGTGCATGAACTTGGGGGCTTCCATAGCATATACGTCATAGAAAGCGAGTTGGCACCTTTATACTTCAATCCCTACTCCAATTTGGTGGTCAACCACATACTCAAATCCCAGGGATACTTCCCAGGAATGCCTTTGAATCCAATCCGAAGGAACACCTTTGCACCCTACAAAGAAGGCAACTCACAAAAGATACCACTTGGATTAGGATACAAACCCACTAAAGAGGAAGCTCTCAAGATGCTCGCCCAAGTTCAAAACCGTAAGAACGTGGGAATCCAAATGCAACCCTATCTCCCTACCCTAAATGGATACTTCTTTAGGGAAGGAAGTCAAGAACTCTTTCATGGATTTCCCGAACCTTGGCACTATCTCGAAAGGAAGTTAGCTGGAATCGAAATCTTTCACAATTGCTACTTCATTCCTCCATGAACGGTTCCTACCGTCAAAACTCGTCAAGCACCTTGCTTAGACGAACAAGCTGTTAGCCTACTATTTGGGGAAGGTCGATTTATTAGAGCCGCGCAGGATGAGATCATTACCATGATACGTCAAGACGATCATTTCAACCCTACCGCATTGATCACAGAAACCAACTCAAATCAGCAGAAAGGATGGAGACAATCGATCAAATGGACGAACAACCAAGGAAGACTCTTCAAGCTCACCACTGGAGAAGGAGAGATGTTCAAAGGAGAACCAGAAGACGATGAGTTCGAGTCAGAGTTAGAGTCGGAGTCAGAGTCGGAGTCTAGAAAAGTCCCTAGAGAGTCTCCTCCTGTCGTCACTCCCACTCCCCTTGTTTCTCCTAGCTTAGCATCAAATAGTAACAGTAGTTCGGGAAATGTCCCAACAGCTGTCCCTTTACCGCCACTGACTACAGAACAAATGACTTCTTTATTTCAGCTTTTCTCAAATTTTAATATGAATAAATCAGGTTCTGCTTACTCTTTGTGTTATTTTAAATGCAATTCTGTTTACGATGATAATGAGGATGACCCGGACCCAGACTCAATCGAAATACCTCCCTACATAGCCAAAGAAATACTACAAGAGGGGGAAGGGGGACCAGTAATAGAAGATACTGAACCCATCAACGTAGGAACCGAACTAGAACCCCAAGAACTTAGGATAGGGACAACCTTGAGCCCCGCCGAGAGGGCCAGTTTCATAGACCTCCTACACGAGTTCAAAGACGTTTTTGCTTGGTCCTACAAAGACATGACAGAGATCGACAGGGACATTGCAGAACATAGAATCCCGATTAAACCAGGTTTCAAACCCGTAAAACAGAAGCTTCGACGAATGAGGACAGAATGGGCTCTTAAGATCAAAGAAGAAGTCGACAAAAAATTCAAAGCCGGGTTCATCAAAGTTTCCGAGTACTCAGACTGGGTAGCTAACATAGTACCCGTACCCAAAAAGGATGGGAGAATCCAGGTTTGTGTGGATTTCAGAGACCTAAACAAAGCAAGTCCCAAGGATGACTTTCCTCTACCACATATCGACATATTGGTGGATAACACATCAGATCACGCGCTATTATCCTTCATGGATGGATACGCAGGATATAACCAGATCAAAATGGCCATAGAAGATATGCGTAAGACTGCCTTCGTTACTCAATGGGGCACCTATTGCTACACGGTTATGCCATTCGGGTTAATCAATGCCGGAGCTACATATCAACGCACCGCAACTACGCTCTTACATGACATGATGCATAAAGAAGTTGAGGTATACGTAGATGATATGATTGTCAAGTCCAAGGATAGAGAGGGGCACATTGCGAACCTTCGCAAATTCTTCTCAAGGCTACAAAAGTACAACATGAGACTCAACCCTCAGAAATGTGCATTCGGGGTAACATCTGGCAAACTCCTGGGATACGTTGTTAGCCAACGAGGAATAGAAATAGACCCTTCCAAGATCAAACCTCTAATCGAAATTCCGCAACCTCAAACAGAGAAAGAAGTTAGAGGATTCTTAGGTAAGGTGCAATACATAAGTCGATTCATATCGAAACTCACCATGATTTGTGAACCTATCTTCAAAAAGCTAAAGAAAACAGATCACACCATGTGGGATGATGACTGTCAGAAGGCATTCGACTGAATCAAGGAGATACTAGCCAAGCCACTAGTGCTCATGCCACCTCAACGAGATCAACCTCTTGGTTTATATCTCACGGTAACTGAAACAGCCATGGGCGCCATGCTAGCCCAAACCGTAGGAAAAGAAGAAATAGCTATCTACTACCTTAGTAAGAAGTTCTTGGAGTACGAGTGCAAATACACACCACTCGAGAAGACATGCCTCACTCTTGTGTGGGAAACGAAGAAGCTACGCCATTACATGCTTAGCTACTCCGTCAAAGTATACTCCAAAATGGATCCTGTCAAATACTTGTTCGAGAAACCCGTTCTCAATGGACGCCTAGCAAGATGGACCTTGATGCTCTCAGAGTTCGATCTCAAGTATATACCCCTGAAAGTTATAAAAGGGTGCGCCGTTGCCGAGTTCTTCGCAAAAAATCCCATCAATGATGCACAAACAATAGACACCTGGTCATTTCCGGATGAGGATATACTCCAAACTGATGTAAACTCCTGGGACCTTTATTTTGATGGGGCATCGAACTTGAGAGGATTTGGAATAGGAGTGTTGCTCATTTCTCCTGAAGGCGAGCATACACCAATATCTGTCAAACTCGACTTCGAGGTGACAAATAACGCGGCAGAATAAGAAGCTTGTCTCATCGGATTGCAAGCAGCAGTAGGGTTAGGCATCAAGAATCTTCGCGTACATGGAGATTCATCTTTGATCATCAACCAAATTATGGGATCTTGGAAAATTCGAAGTGAAAGCTTAGCACCTTATCAAGCCAGAATAGACCAAGTTGCCCAATTCTTCGATCAAGTAACCTACCTACACTTACGTCGAGAAGAGAATCAATTTGCAGATGCTCTTGCAAAACTTGCATCTTTGATTAACATGCCAGATAATATGGTAGAAATGCCTTTATGCATCGAACGACGGTCAGAACCGGCTTACGTGCACCAAATTACAGAGGAAGAAGAAATTACAGAGGAACCTTGATTCCATGCAATCCTGAACTTCAAACTCAATGGCACCTATCCACCAGATATGGACAAGAGGGGACAACGTGCTATACGCCTACTAGCTAGCTTCCCAATACGTCCTCATGCAAGGAGAATTATACAAAAGAACGCCTCTTGGTGTAATCTTACGTTGCCTTGATCATTCACAGGCACGGAAAGTGATGGAAGAAGTCCATGATGGAGAATATGGCCCTCACATGAGCGGACCAATGATGGCAAAGAAAATCACACGTCTAGGATACTATTGGACCACAATCCGATTGCATCAAGTATGTCAGACATTGTCATAACTGCCAGATATTCGGGAATGTGCAACACATCCCTCCTTCATTACTCTACATCATGACATGTCCTTGGCCATTTTCTGCTTGGGGAATCGACATCATCGGAAAGATCACGCCAGCTGTTACAGGAGGTCACTGTTTCATTCTAGTGGCTATCGATTATTTCACTAAATGGGTAGAAGCGGCTTCCTACACTAGTCTCACAGCCAAGAACGTGGCAAAGTTCATACAAACCAACATCATCTGTCGATACGGTTGCCCACATGAGATCATTAGTGACAATGGGTCACATTTCCAGGCTGAGACTGAGCAATTGCTAGCCAAGTACAAAATCAAGCATCACCACTCCTCACCATACAGAACACAAACTAATGGCGCGGTAGAGGCGGCAAACAAGAACGTTGTCACAATCCTCAATAAAATGATTGACAACTATCGAGATTGGCCAAGCAAGATACCATTTGCCTTATGGGGATATCGCACATCTGTTAGGACGCCCACTGAGGCCACCCCTTTCTATTTGACCTACGGCATGGAAGCTGTGCAACCAGTCGAGCTCGAAATACCATCTTTACGTATTTTACTTGAAAGTCAAATCCCGGAAGCCGACTAGAAGAGGGATAGGTATGAAGAACTCATCCTCCTGGATGAACGAAGATTGCGCGCATTACATAATGTGCAAATATATCAGGCACGTATCAAACGAGCCTTCAACAAAAGGTTTAAGCCAAGGAACATCAGAGAAGGAGACTTGGTCCTCAAATCAATTAGAGCTCTTTTAACTGTCGATCCACGAGGAAATTTCAAACCCAACTGGGCCGGACCATTTTTAGTCAAGTCCATACTTCCAGAGGGTGCGGTTAGGATCACAGACTTAGATGGGAATGAATTTGCTAACCCGACAAACCTCGACCAATTGAAACGTTACTATGCCTAGAATAGGAACAAAACGCGCCTCGCGTAACCCCACGTGTTGCTCCTGTGGCACAAAATAAACGGCCCCTGGCCAAGCTAAATAAAGCTAATGTCACCTTGATCTTACATTTTGACAATTTGTCATCCTCATATCATCAAATAAATTGAATTGCACTTTAGGAGTAAGTAAAAAGCACATGCTTATTTTCTAGTTCGCTACAAGCTCTTGCTTAGAACAATTATTCTTTTACGTTTACTTGAACTAAGCGCAAGGGTTTGATTTCATTTTTTAAATGAATACGTAGGCAATCCTTCACAGGATACAACCCATTATTTTAAATGTAAATAGAAGGACATTTGCATATGCATTTGGATTTCGACAAGAATAATAATAGAAAATCCCAAAGGTTTCATAACCAATCAACCTCTTTTATTTCATTTCTTTTAATAATAATACGCAACACAATAGAAATAAAAAATTAAAAAATAAAAAATAGGCTAGGATTCTAAAAACCCCACCTTCTTATTACAAACAATAATAATAATAATAAATAATAATAATAAAGGCTCAGGCTATTCTTCCATTTTCCCTTTACCTTTGTCATTTTTATCATATTTTTAGTCTTGACCTCGAGCCGGACGCTCTTGCGCCACTTCAGACCTAATCACCAACGGTCTCTCTCATGGTCTTGCCTTGCCATTCTTGTCAACCACCTTTTCCACGGCAGGAGAAGTCTTCGGTTTCTTCGAAGGATGAACAACTCGAAACCCGGCTTCTTCCTCTCCCTCAGTCAGATGCTTCTCTTTGTCCTTCTCTACATCACGAACCTTGTAGTCAACAGGCTCGCGCTTCATCAATCTCTCGCGCTCCTTCGGAGTAGTAGCTTTCCTCCACTGCAAGTAGGAATCAGACACCCATAAAGCACTAACAGAAGAATTCAAGAACCACACGTTCCTTTGAGCCCATTTGATGGCCCATTCTCTTCGGCTCTCAGTGGTAAGGGCCATAGCGGTCTGAGGGACGGTATCGAGCTTCGGAATCATCTGCTTCAATCCAACCTGCCTCATCAACCTCTCCGGGAAGATGCATATCATAAACTCCAAGCCAGGAATGCGCACCGATCGGATAGGATCCAAGGACGATACTCCAGTGACAGATTTGAGATGCCACCATGGTACAATCCATATAATCAGTGGACCATCATCAATCTTCAGTTTGTTCTCCCAATAGTTACGGACTCGAGTGAAGTCTACCATGTAAAGTCTAGTCCTCATTGCAATTGAGCGAGCATGATAAGCAGGAACATTAACTCGGGGCTCGACCAATCGAAGACGCTCCATAAGCCAGACCTACCAAAACGCAGGTATTAGAATAAAAAAAAAAAACAACAACAAAAACTAAAAAAAAATAATAATAATAAAAAGTTCGTTCTGTTACCCACAATATGATGGGACTTCCCAAATAAGGAAGGTCGCGATTCGCTTTCCTGTTATCTAACCCCAACAGGATCCCTCCTAGACACAGGCAAGCTGGGCTCCTGCGCAGCTCCATTTGCTCGATTAAGCTCAAGTAACGAGGGTCGCCTCTCAAATCCTCATCAACATGCCCTTGAAGGACATATACATGCAGTAGGCAAAATCCGAATACCCTTCGCCTTGAAACATAGGAAATGGTAGGATCTGCCCTGTTTATGAATCGATCGATAAAATCCAACATTCGCACTCCTTTAGAGGTCACAAGATGGTCAACCTCAGCTCTTGTCAACCCAAGAAAATCTCTGAGCTTATTCTTATACCCTTGAGAAGTAGAGGGTATAGCAGGAAAATGCTCCGGGTCCCAACCACCGATTGCAGCAATTTCTTCGGGAAATGGGCAAATATCGCCTCCAGGAAAGGCAAATACGTGATAATTCGGGTCCCAATAATCCAGACAAGCATCTAGGAATGGTTTGACTACCTTGACCAACTTCAAACTCAAGATTGATCCAAAATTATAGGCGCCCATATCGTGTTTCTCCACATTAGAGAACTCATTTGTCCACTCTTTCAGACGGATTTCAAGAGTATTCATGATGTATGCTTAATTAGAGAGCTTTTATGTAATAAGAAGAGAGAAAGACGGAAGAAATATGTGAATAAAACCTCCCTCGACGTCTATATTTATACTAAAAGTTGTTTCCTAAAATCTGTCAGGACAGACACACTAAGGAACAGGCGCAGCACCTGCTGCGCCTCTTCAAAGGGACGCAGCTCCTGCTGCGCCTCTTCCTAAGCCTTCTTTCTGTGATTTTCCGCGTTGGATCTTTCCTAATTCCTCCAAGAATAATTTCTTATTCATATGGGTTATTGTTTTGGTAAATCCGTCAAATTACCATGTTGCGCGTTTTCTAAATTCCACAGGCACGCATTTCGAGGCAATATCGGCATTTTCGTCATTTCAGCACACTTATACATTTCTTTTTAATTTTCTTTTTTGGGGAATCATTTCACCAATTTAGATATTCATTTTCAAACTTACACATTTTATTTTAATTTTATTTTTTGGGGAATTATTTCACTCCCATTCCATTTCACATTTCAAACTTATACGTTTCTATTTTTTTCTTTCTTTAGGGGGTAACCCTCCCCACCATCCGGTCATTTGCAGTAATTTTTTTGTATTTTCGAGTCTTTGTCTTGCGCTAACTTAGGCCATGTGTACAAATATGTGTTCTATGTACAATCTCTGTGTACATTTCGGCAGCATGACGGCGTAAACCGTCATCTACCAAACCTGTTCAAAGCTAACCTGTAGGTACAAACAAAGCAACCTAACAGCAAAGGCACTCAGGCCATCATATATACAACCAAAAAGAGAATATGTACACCAAACTGGGGGCTCGAGCCCGAAACAAAGTGTATAAAATGCAAGATGAAGGTTCCAAAATGTATGAAGTACAGCCAACAACAAGAGCAACAAACTACAGCTGGTCGCCGCCTAGCTCAGTGACTCTCGCCTCGAAAGCAGCGATCTTGACGTCGCGGACCTCTAGCTCCCTCAGCAGGCGAGCTGTCTCCTCCCGGGACTGGGCAAGCTCTCGCTCCAACTCACGCTCCCTCTGCAAACGGTAAGAATTGACTCATGTCAATCATTTCAAAAATAAGGAAAGTTAGAAAATTCAAAAATGAAGTAAACGGAAGGTTCATACCTGACGTCCTCGACCGCCAGCAAGTGCCTTAATGGCAGTAGCCCGTAGCCGGTTGGCTACCCTCCACAAAGCCACGAACCGGGATGGCGCAACCTACATTTCAAGGATCCTCAATAATTTGATAAGTTTAAACAAATGTATTCTTATACGAAAGCTGATTAAATTAGGGAGCATACCCTCCGAATCAGATGCTGCCACTCGTCTAAACCAGCATCTCTCACCACCGCATCAAAGTCGCGAAGCTCGGAGATCGTCGTCATCCCCGTCGCGTTAGTGTACTCGAGGGTCTCGGGGTACGCTGGGGGCTCGATGCCCGCCACCTCAACCTCTTGCAAAATTCAAATGATTTTCATTAATTGATGATCATTCATCATGTTTTCATGTCAATCGAAAAAGAATAAAACACTTACCACGACTGGCCAGTACGCCAATCTCCTGTAGAGGAATGCCGAGTAGTCCTCACCAGGAAGAAAGAGGGCATTGCCACCGACGCCAGCTAAGTCAGCCTCCCTCTCAGCATCGGAAGGCTCCCTTAAAATCGTTCGAGGAGGATCGATGGGAACCGTCAAGACATCTCGGGAGCACTGACGAGCCAAGCGCTCGCCCAAGTACCACACAGGACCCATCGACGTCCTCAAAAGCAACCGGCTCGAGCTCCTAGGTCGAAGGACCTCAGCCACAAAAGGAGGAGCGCCAGTGTAGTCTGCACAAGGCCTGGGCACCCACTATGAAAAGCAAACAAGAGGTCGTTCATATGATCGGTTCCGAGAAAGAGAGCAATGAAAAAGTAAACAAAGAAAAGTGGCTTGAAGATACTCATGCCGTCCAGCTGCAGAGCGTTCACCTCCCGTCAACAGGCGTCGTGGAAGGAATGCTGATTGTTCGTGCGACGCATCACCCAATCCCTCACGATGGGATAAGCTCTCTCCCCTGGCTCCGTCCTCTTGGGCGCGAGGCCCGGAAAGTAGGAGTACACCCACGCCTGTCAAACAAGATAGTTAATGACGATCTTTCGTGATTCGATAAAGAAATGATCTTTCATGAAAAGAAATGGAGGTTCATACCTCCAAAGAATACGATCCGGGGCCAACGGTGGCGGGGAGAAGTCCCCTTCTCTATCAACTCCGGACGAACCATGGCCCTCATATAGCGAATGAGGACCGCAAAGCCAGCGGTGACCGGTCCCAACGGCCTAGGCCACCCAGTCGAGAAAAGAAGGGAAGAAGCTTCGTCGCCGTGACCTCTCTCCCTTGTCTCCGAGGTAGATCGAAGACAAGAACCACCAGAGCCACAATCGAGCTCTCTGCTCGGCAGTGCAAGGAGGAGGAGCCGTCTCCCTCCCATCGATCACCACCATCGCCGGTCTCTTCCCAGCAAAGTAATCCCGAGCATAGGAACTAGGCACCAACCCGGGCACCGCAGCGGCCTTCGGTATCAAGTTCCAGCCGATCAAGCTCCTAGCCTTAGCCGAGTCTACCCTCATGACTGTCTCCGGCCACGCCACCGCCTCAGTCCCGCACGGCAAGCCAGAAATCATGCCGTAGTCCTCCAACGTGACCCCAACCTCACCGAAAGGCATGTGAAAGGTAGAGGTCGTATCCCAAAACCGATCCAGGAAGGCTCGAACCAGGCTAAGGTTAGCCCGGATTTTCCTCCTCGTGATGTCTCTCCAAGCCTGTACCAAGGCACCGAACGCTCCTCGCTCGATGATGGCCCGCTCCTCTGCCGACAGTTTCTCGTAGGCCCCCATCATCATCGTGTAACCCGAGAACGACCCGATGTTCCCGGCCTCCTATTTTGATTCGAAGCAAGAGCTATCTTTAGTTCGAATGAAAGGGAAAAGGAATAGAAAATAGAAATAAAAGAAGATGAATGAAAGAGTGATGAGTTCAAGTTACCAACCTCTTCACCGTCCTGTAGGACAGGTGACCCTCCGCAGCCCAGATGAGGTGCCTGCTGTCCCAGCTTTCAGCCCACTCTGGTGCTCCCCTCAGCTGGTAACCACCTCGTCCGACGTTGGCCCGCCTCGGGGCCTCCTCCTCCTCGACGACCTCGTCCTCAGCAGCTGCCACTGCAGCAGTGAAAGCCTGCTCTAACGCCTCCTGAAGCGTACAAGAAGGGTCAAGAGCTGTGTCCACATCCATGGGATCTCTCCCTGACGTAGAAGCCTTGTCACCTGCAAAATTAAAGTGAATTTAGGCCGCGTCAAGTGACGACAAGCCTTAATTAGGAGATTTGCTCCGAAATCGCTCTTTTCTCGCCATCTTTGGCCAATTTTCCCACAAACCCGTCCGTTCATGTGGTAATTTAGGTCAAGTCAAGCCTAAGTTTAAGCTTAGTCATGGGTTCGAGTCGAAATTTCGACAGCATTTCGTTATAACGGCGATTATGCCCTAAAAAGTGTCCTGAAAAAGCTGTCACAAATCAAAATTCCGAAATGGTAGGAAGTTTACCCATCATACAAGGATTCCAAATACCGAATTGCATCGGAAATGGGCAATCCTAAGGCTATTTTCGAAGCAATATACGGTTTAGCTATGAGACCGTCTCAATTTCACTCAAATGCTTAAAACTCAACGAAAATTCGAAATAAATACATGGTTACGATCCTTATACTACCAATTGTCCATTTTCAAGGTCAATTTTACAAGGCTAAATCATTTGGGGGAAAAGCCCCAAATTTTCGACATTTTTAGGGTTGAAAACCCTGATTTGTCGATCCAATTTGATCAAATACGGAATATTAATGCAAAATTAATACACATACCTCGATTAGTCATGGCAAATGCAAGCTTTTGATCAAATTTTAGCAAGAAATGGTTGGAATTTGAGAGGATATTTGAGGTTTTATGTTTCGAAATTATGAAGACAATCCCGTGTTTCATCGAGTTTTTACTCAGGAAAGCCACACTCAGGAAAAGACGCAGCAGGTGCTGCGCCTCTTCCAAAAGACGCAGCTCTTGCTGCGCCTCTTCCTCAGTTTCCCTCCAAATGAATTTTTGAAGATTCGTTATAAGTTCGTTATTCGTGGGCCCATCTTTGGTGCGCCTCTTCCTTGATGCCACGCATCGTATATTTGATCCATATGACATTTATTCTTCGCCCGGACCCGTATTTCCAAGCCAAC
This sequence comes from Silene latifolia, assembly GCF_048544455.1. Taxonomy (NCBI): domain Eukaryota; kingdom Viridiplantae; phylum Streptophyta; class Magnoliopsida; order Caryophyllales; family Caryophyllaceae; genus Silene; species Silene latifolia. Next base: position 59,715,014 of record NC_133536.1, read on the forward strand.
TGCAAACTATCGTAATATTTATCTTTTACCAAGACTTTGCTTGCCACAACGAGCGGATATTCTTGGACAGGTGTTTCGACACACCTTTATTCTATTCCCCCAGCGAGAGTGCGCGGACAGCCAATCGTCCCTCTCGAGACATGGAGATCAGTTCCCGATTATGGTCCCTCGACGAGATTATACGGACAGACGTTTGCCCCCCTCAACACGTGGAGATCAACATCGACCCCAAGCTTTTCCTAAGTTTGTTTGAAAGACGACCCAAGCAGATTTCTCCCAGCAGTTCCTGCCTACGTCCTGCTGCCCCCTCTTCTCAGTATCGCGTTTTACTTCCCTTTGGAGTTTCAAGGAACTTCAAGTATGGTCTCTTCTTATGGCTGGCGAGCCTCCTTACGTAGTCTAATGGACTTTAAACGACCCTCCCCGATAGTCGACAGACTCTAAAATGTTCCCGACGACAGGTCCTTGGCTCAGACCCCTTGAGCCGCCTCGCGTCGCCATAGTCGTCAGGTTGTAATCTTCGATTGACCTGATGGCTATACTTTGACTTTCGCCTCTTCCAAGCCTCAGTCAAAGTGGGGGCTCTGTAGATACCTCATTTCTGCACCTCCCGCAAAATCACCCGGTGATGATTGGGCCGCATGTTTGGTACACAGAACGATTTATGACAGTTCATAAGTTTATCGTCAAGTGGTCACTCAAACACGTGTGTCTACCTCATAGTCGCCATCTACGCGCTGATACGGTCATTTTGGCAGTAATTAGAGTACATTTGGAGTCCGGGTCAAAAACCGTATTCATTTTCTAATAACCGTTTAAAATGCCGAGTCAGAATTTTCTGGAATGTTTCGGATATTTCTATTCTATATTTTTCCAATCTTTTAATCTTTGGTAATATATATCCCGAAATAATCATATAAAATATTAAGGAAATAAGATTAATCCGCTATTCCATAATAGAAACACGGAAATCTTTCTTCCGCAGGAGGAAACCACTGAGGAAAAGACGCAGCAGGTGTTGCGCCTCTTCCAAAAGACGCGGTGCTTGCTGCGCCTCTTCCTCAGTCCTTTTCTGCGATTTTTTCGTATCTTTTCGAAATTCACTTCCAAAGTTTCTCCGAAAACTCTAATTTCCTCCGTGTGATTAGTATAAATAGAGACCTTCGGTCTCACATATTTCTCACGCGAGTGTCCACCCTTCTCTTCTCCCTTTGCATTCTAGACCACGTTCTTACTTTTTGGCGTCTACAAGCTTGAAATTTCGACCACGTAAGCTCGAATCCTTCTAAGTACCAGCCTCGTTTTGCATGACTGACCAATTTGACCAACTCCACATCAATCAACTTAATCAATCTTATTCGTTTTCCTCCTAAAGGGCACTTTCGTCGTATATTCGAGTCGAGCATCACTAAACGTTAACTTAGTCAATCTCGTTTCGTCAAACATGTAAGTCTGAGGGTGTAAATCCTTCTTTTTTATTATTGTTCTTTATTATTGTAATCATTAATGTAAAATTTATGTCGAAAATACGCTAAAAATCGATTTGTAAAGCCTTGTTTTAAAACCCTTTTTAAGGATTATCAGAAGATAACCGTCGAGAAAGGACGCAGCAACTGCTGCGCCTCTTCGTGAGGCTGCCGCAGTTCCTGCTTCCTTTCTTCTTCCTTCGTCTTTTGTTCGTCCTATTGTTTTTCGTTTTGTTTTCAATTGTGCATTGTTCTTTACCACGACAATTTTAGTATGATAATTCTAACATGTAAATCATTAATCATTAATATTTAATCCATCATTAAAATCCCCGACTTAAATCCCTTATAATCCATATTTGCGGGTTTTCGTCATTAAAATCAATTCGGTTTTCAGAGGTTCGATTCATCCATATTGAATCTCTGGAATTCACTTTTGATATATTTTCATCTGTTATTTATCGTCACCATCATTAATTCGTCATTAATAACTTGTTTAACCTAATTAATTTGTATTTGTAATTAACCTATTAACCTTGTATATACTCGTATTGATTAGTTTTTATCCGTATTTTATCGCTTTTATAACCCCAATTCACATGTAAATAATCTGTAAATCTCTTCTATCCGAGTCAATTATAATATAATCAAGCATTAAATTTACCTACGAATATTAACGAGATGCAGTTCCGGCTTCACAGCCAGAACTCAACCCAGGAACAGACGCAGCAACTGTTGCGCCTCTTCCAAGGGACGCAACACTGTGTAGACACCTCGTTTCTGCACCTCCCGCAAACCACCCGGTGATGATTGGGCCGCATGTTTGATTCGCGGAACGATTTGTGACAGTTCGTAAGATTATCGTCAAGTGATTGCTCAAATATTAATGTCAACCTCTTATTTGTCATCTACGTCCGGATACGGTCGTTTTGGCAGTAATTAGAGTACATTCGGAGTCCGGGTCAAAAACCGTCTCCATTTTCTGATAATTGTTAAATCCGAGTCGAACGTTCTGGAATGTTCCGGATATTTCTATTCCATATTTCACAAATTTTATCTTTTGGCAAATAATATCCCGTAATAATTCACAAGATAATCGAATTATTTCCGTCCTACCATAACTCAAACGCGGAAATCTTTCTTCAGCAGGAGGAAACCTCCCGGGAATAGACGCAAGCAGTGTCTTTGCGCCTCTTCCAAGAGACGCAGTGGCTGCTGCGCCTCTTCCCAGGCCCTTCTTTGCATGATTTACGTATCTTTTTCATATCTTTCCGAGATTCACTTCCAAAGAGTCTCCGAAACCCTATTCCTTCACGTGATTAGTATAAATAGGAGCTTTCGTTCCTCATATTTCTCACGCGAGTGTCCGCCCTTCTCTTCTCCCTTTGCATTCTAGACTTCGTTCTTACTAATTGGCGCCTACGTGCTTGGACTTCCGACCACGTAAGCTCGGATCTTTCCGGGTACCAGCCTCTCCGTTGCATGACGACCAATTTGACCAACTACACCAATAATCAACTTAATTAATCAATTTGTTTCAATCGTTTTCCTCTTACGAGGGCACTCTCTTTGCATTCGCGTCGAGCATTCACTAGTCGATACTTAGTTCATCTCGTTCCGTCAACATGTAAGTCTGAGGGTGTAATAATTCTCTTTATTTATTGTATTTTACTTTATCGTATCACCATTCTAAGGTTTATGTCGAAAACATCTAATTAAAACCGATTTCTAAAAATATGCTTTAAAACCTTTTTTTGCGGATTTCCGTGAGACAGACGTCGAGAAAAGACGCAAAGAATCGCGCGCCTCTTCGAAGGAGCGCAGTTCCTGCTGCGCCTCTTCGTGAGGCTGCCGCAGTTCCTGCTTCTTTTCTTCTTCCTCCGTCCTCTGTAATTCGTGTTTGTTTATTTTCTTTTGCTTATTTCGTTAATTTGTTCGCATGATAGTTTAATAATCATATGTATATTTAATCATCATCATCATGTACATGTTTTAATTGTCATAAATCCGGCTTAAATCCTAAGTAATCCATATTTACGGGTTTTCGTCATTAATATTCAATCCGAGTTTTAGAGATTCAATTTCGTCAATATTGAGTTTCTGGAATTTATCTTTGATATATTTGCATCCATGTTCATTGTTAATTCGTCATATTCATCATGTTTAGTCTAATCAATTAATTAGTTTGTTAGTTGTTTATTGATCTCATTCATTAACATCGTCCCTTCATGTAATTAATTCGTTAGCCTCCGTCTCATTCATATTTTACTGCTTTTATGACCCCTTCATATCTAAATAATCCATTAAATCACTTTTATCCGAGTCAATTATCATCAATCGATCCATTAAAGTTAACAATTAACATTAACGATTTGCAGTTCCGGCTTCACAGCCAGAACTCACCCTTGGAACAGACGCAAAGAATCGCTGCGCCTCTTCCAGGGCGATCTCTCTGCGCTGTTCAGATGAGTTCGTCCCACGACCTCCGTTTCTGCCTTGACCTAGTTCGTTTAGTCTACGTATTAACTAACTAATATTCGTATTATCACGCTAATTCCTGTTCGTATTTCCTTCTTTTATTCTTTTTCTCAAATTATCCGTTTTAAAGGTGTTTTCGACATAAATCGCCTTTCCCATTGTAATTAATGTAATTTTCATTATTGTAATTTTCTATCATTATAATCTTTATCGTTTTATTCCTTGTATGTTTTCACATGTAAATGAGCATTAATTCCGACTTCGACTTTAATTGTATGCTAATTAATTGTTCACCGACTTAGCCTAATTCTCACATGTTAGGATTAAAACTTGGATGTTGCATTGCATGCATATAGCCGACGATATATCAAGTACGAATAACTTCCCTAATCATTAGTAGAGGCCGCTATCGAGGCGGGCGGGATTAGGTGTTCGATCAAAAGAGCTTCCTAATACGTACCCTCACCCCTTACTCCAGATCTCCGTGAGCACCCGTGTTCATTGGCATCCACGAGAGTCATTCTAGACATAGAATGCTAAGGGTAACGATTGCTTAGTGTTCATGTCACTACTTTGTGTCTTGACATGACACGAGGTATTCGAACGGTTCCAATTTTCCATAAAAATTGGTGGCGACTCCATACAAAATGCAAACGCTTGTCCCCGTTTCTCACCAAGCGCCCCCGTGGGCGGCCCGCTGTCCACGGTTGGCGACTCATTGGGATCATACACTTACGTGTAGCTAGGGTGAAACTTGAACAAGGTTAGGGAATAAGTTTGTACAAGACAATTGTCGGTTTTCATAACTCGGTCTTCCTAGACCGTTTATTCGGCCTTCCTAGGCCCAACCCAACCCATTCGACCAATCGTCCCGTCTAAACGGTCCTAATTCTTATTTGGGCCCAAGGATGGATAGCGATTGACGTCATCCATACCATGATGCTTACTCTTGTTTGTATCAAGGGCCTTCACTACTTGAGGAAATGGACTAGGAATCGGCCTTACTCTTGTTTGGCACGAGCCTCTCCACAGACTTCGGGTTTGATGGTTCGGTATGGCAACCCACCCTTTAAACCAAAACCCTTCTAAATGCACTCAGCATCCCGTTATAATGCTTGTATATTGTTTATACCATACGTGATCACCCTTTTCTAAACAAAACCATGACGAATTTTCAAAAAAATCAAAATCCTTTTTAAAATCAAAATTTCAAAAAGGCCATGATTAGCGCAGATCCGGTCAAAACTCTGTCCGTTTGTCAAGTCAAAATTCGGGCCACAAGCCCATTTCAAAACCCCACTTCAAGTCCACTCCTACAACTACACTACAGTTGACTAGGACACACATTTTCAAAGACCTTGTCTTTCTTCAAAACTCACTCAACACAAGTGGCACACATCCACTTCACGAGTCAAAACTTTTCTTCTTTTAGCAAGTGTGATAGAATGGTCGATCGTGTTTTGATTCGTCGCCGATCTCTTATCCAGTTTCCAAGATGCCTGGGTCAAGTGATGAAACAAACCTCCAGCAAATTCAAGAAAGTAGTGATCGAATCCTAGCCGCGATAGCCCAAATGCAAATCACTCAAGAACAAACCTACGACCGCCTCGAACTTATCGAAGGCCGTATCTTTGATGTAGAGGGAAGGTTGCCTCCCCTTAAAGGTGAAGTACTACAATTTTCCGATGACGAGTCTAAAGATGAGAATCCTGCCCTAGGGACAACCGCAGCTGAGAAAAGACTCCAATACCTAGAGGAGCAATTGATGTACCTTAAGGGGGATGACATTTATAGAGAAAACAATCGCAAATATGAAGCCGTCAATTCCAAATTGCCCACTAACTTTAGCATGACGGATATCCCTAAGTTTAAAGGACATGAGAACCCTTTGAACCACATCCGCGCCTTCAAGGACTACATGTCTATCAAAGGCATCAAACCCGAGATGTTCTTAAGGATCTTTCCTTCATCTCTTGACACCATTCCGAAGCAATGGTTCTACACTTTGGATCACAAAAAGGTCGCTACTTGGGAAGACGCCGCGATCGAATTCTCGAAACAATACGCGGATAATGCCGAGATCCAAGTCAACATGCGTACCCTAGAGGTTCTTACCCAAAATGACAAAGAAGGGTTCACCGACTTCCTAAGTAGGTGGAGGAAGACTAGTACTCAACTAGTTGAACGCCCGGATGAGGCCACTCTTGTGGAAAAGTTCGTGGATAATCTCAAGCCCATATATGCCAGTCACTTGAGATATCAAAACATCAAGACTTTCAAAGACTTAACCGTACTAGGGACACGAATTGAAGATGACATCCGCAAAGGACTCTTGTCCAAAACGGTAGGTCGAGGATATCAAGGGTCCACAAGTCGTTCATACGGCTCTACTAGCAAGACCGACGAAGTTAACCTTCTCGAGCCATCCAAGAAAACTAGCCCACCAAGGAAGTTCACAAACCTTGGGGATACATACTCCAACGCTCTAAAAAGGCTAATGAAGCAAGGTAAACTCCAACCCATTGGACCTACTCCCGAACCCGAAAAGAAGTCCAAATTCTGGGATGAAAACTCCTACTGTGAATACCATAGGGGCAAAGGGTACGACACAGAAAAATGCTACAAGTTGAAACACGTGCTTCAAGATATGATTGAAGATGGCCGACTTCCAATTCCACCAGGAGGTAAGCCCAATAACACTCAGAATCCTCTTGGAGTTCTAGTGATTACAAGTGACGAATCTACCTTAGATTGCTCACATCTCATTTCTCCCACCGAAAACGAAATTCATGCAATTGAGAAAGAAAGGCTCTACTCTACTATCTCCCCTACCATTTCCGACTTCATCGCATGGGCAAGGAGTGTAGATAGACAAGTGTGGGAATTAGAAAACATGGTAACGACCTTACGCCATCCCAGTGCAATGCCTAAAGAACATATACCATTGATCTTCTCTCAAAATGCCACTATGCAAGAAGTAGTCACCGTGGTCGATAAACTAGTCGATCAAATCATACGACTAGAAAGTGATATCATGAGAATGAAGGAACTAGCTACAGTCAATGGGGTTTGGGCCGATGACGATGAAGACGAATACCTCATTGAAAACTCCTTAGTCAAGGAAATAGTCCAAAATGGTGAAGACCAAGATGTAGATCACCTAACTCGTTCGGGTCGCCCATATCAAAGCACTACTCAAAATGGTCCAACCAACGTCATCACACCAAATGACAACGAAGACGACCCCACTGATCATTTGCTCAAGCAATTACAGAAAACCAAGGCTGATCTTTCAGTCTGGCAACTAGTGGCAAGCTCATTTCCGCATCGCCAAGCTATACTGCAAGCTTTGGCCAAATTGAATGTAGCACATAACTCCACTCCTGAAGATGTAGTCAACTTGGTCTTCCAAGAACCACCGAGGCTAAGTAATCCTATTACTTTCTCAGATGAAGACTTGCCACCTTTTGGCGCTAGTCACAACCTTGCTCTATACATCACTGTCATCTGTCTAAAGAAGAACGTGCCAATGACTTTGGTAGATGACGGCTCCGCGGTCAACGTCATACCCCTCAAAACGGCATACAAGCTAGGCATAAAAGAGTCGGATTGGACTCCCACCAATCAGGGTGTACATGCATATGACGGTACACGACGAAAAGTGGTTGGACTTGCTAGCCTAACCATAGCCACGGGACCAATCGAGCGAAAAGTTAACTTCCAAATAGTGGACATCGAAGCTTCATTCAACATACTTTTGGGAAGGCCTTGGATTCACGCTTCCAAAGCGGTAACATCCACCCTCCATCAAAAGATCAAGATCCCACTAAATGGCAAAGTTGTGACGATCACTTCGTCACCCATCAAGGCGATAATTGAGAAGCAATCAAACAATCAAGTCCTTGCGGATCCCATATACGAACTTGGGGGCTTCCAAAGTGTGAGCGTCATAGAAAGTGAGTTGGCACCCTTATACTATAATCCCTACTCCAACTTGGTGGTCAACCACATACTCAAATCCCAGGGATACTTCCCTGGAATGCCTTTGAACCCAATCCGGAAGAACACCTTCGCACCATACAAGAAAGGCAACTCGATAAGGATACCACTTGGATTAGGATACAAACCCACGACTGAAGAAGTTCTCGAAATGCTCGCTCAAGTCCAAAATCGCAAGCACGTGAGAGTCCAAATGAGACCATATCTCCCCACTCTAAATGGGTACTTCGTCCAAGAAGGAAGTTCAGAACTCTTCCATGGATTTCCCGAACCTTGGCATTATCTTGAGAGGAAGTTAGCCGGAATCGAGATCTTTCACGATTGCTACTTCATTCCTCCCGAAACGGTTCCTACCGTCAAAACCCGTCAAGCACCTTGCTTCGACGAACAAGCTGTTAGCCTCTTGTTTGGAGAGGACCGATTCATTAGGGCCGCGCAGGATGAGATCATTACTATGATACTTCAAGACAATCGCTTCAACCCCACCGCGTTGATCACAGAAACCGACACAAAGCAGCAGAAAGGATGGAGAAAGTCTATCAAATGGACCAACAACCAAGGAAGACTCTTCAAGCTCACTACTGGAGAAGGAGAGATGTTCAAAGGAGAACCAGAAGACGACGAGTTCGAGTCGGAGTCGGAGTCAGAGTCGGAGTCTAGAGAAGTCATTAGAGAGTCTACTCCTGTTGTCATCCCCACTCCCTTCGTTTCTCCTAGCTTAGCCTCGAGTAGTCACAGTAGTTCGGGAAATGCACCAATTACTGTTCCTTTGCCGCCACTGACCATGGATCAGTTGGCTTCTTTGTTTCAACTTTACTCAAATCTTAATATGAATAAATCAGGTTATGCTTACTCTCTGTGTTCTTTCGAGTGCAATTCTGTTTATGATGATACTGAGGATGACCAAGACCCAGACTTGACCGAAATACCTCCCTACGTAGCCAAAGAAATATTACAGGAAGGGGAAGGGGGACCAGTCATAGAGGACACCGAACCCATCAACGTAGGAACCGAATTAGAACCCAAAGAACTTAAGATAGGGACTACCTTGAGCTCTACCGAAAGGGCTGATTTCATAGACCTCCTAAATGAATTCAAAGACGTTTTCGCTTGGTCCTACAAAGACATGCCAGGGATCGACAGGGATATCGCCGAACATAGAATTCCTATTAAGCCGGATTTCAAACCTGTGAAACAGAAGCTTCGACGAATGAGAACAGAATGGGCTCTAAAGATTAAGGAAGAAGTGGATAAACAATTCAAAGTCGGGTTCATCAAAGTTTCCGAGTACTCTGACTGGGTAGCCAACATAGTACCTGTGCCCAAAAAGGATGGGAGAATCCGTGTTTGTGTTGACTTCAGGGACTTAAACAAAGCAAGTCCAAAAGATGACTTCCCTCTACCTCACATTGACGTATTGGTGGACAATACTGCAGACCACGCATTACTATCCTTCATGGATGGATATGCGGGATATAACCAAATCAAGATGGCTATGGAAGATATGCACAAGACCGCTTTCGTCACCCAATGGGGAACATATTGCTATACAGTAATGCCATTCGGATTGATCAACGCCGGAGCTACATACCAACGCACCGCGACTACACTCCTACACGACATAATGCACAAAGAAGTTGAGGTATATGTAGATGACATAATCGTCAAATCCAAAGAAAGAGAAGGACACATTGCAAACCTTCGCAAGTTCTTCGCAAGGCTACGAAAGTACAACATGAGACTCAATCCTCAGAAATGCACATTTGGGGTAACATCCGGAAAACTCCTGGGATATGTCGTCAGCCAACGCGGTATAGAAATAGATCCCTCGAAAATCAAAGCTCTGATCGAAATGCCACAACCTCAAACAGAAAAAGAAGTCAGAGGATTCCTGGGAAAGGTACAATATATAAGTCGATTCATATCGAAACTTACCATGATTTGCGAGCCTATCTTTAAGAAACTCAAGAAAACAGACCACACCATGTGGGATGATGATTGTCAAAAGGCGTTTGACCGAATCAAAGAAATATTGGCTAAACCACCAGTGCTCATGCCGCCACAACGAGATCAACCTCTTGGTTTATATCTCACAGTAACTGAAACTGCCATGGGTGCATGGCTGGCTCAAACTGTAGGAAGTGAAGAAAGAGCTATTTACTATCTAAGTAAGAAGTTCTTGGAATATGAGTGCAAATACTCGCAACTCGAAAAGACATGCCTCGCTCTTGTGTGGGCAACGAAGAAGCTACGTCACTACATGCTTAGCTACTCCGTCAAGATATATTCCAAAATGGATCTAGTCAAATACCTCTTCGAGAAACCCGTCCTCAACGGACGTCTTGCAAGATGGACTCTGATGCTCTCAGAATTCGACCTCAAATATGTCCCACTGAAAGTCATAAAAGGTCGCGCCGTCGCCGAATTCTTCGCAGAAAATCCTATCAACGACGCACAAACCATAGATACTTGGTCATTTCCCGACGAGGACATACTTCAAACAGACGTGGACTCTTGGGATCTATACGTTGATGGAGCATCAAATTTAAGAGGATTCGGAATAAGAGTGTTGCTCATTTCTCCTGAAGGGGAGCATACACCGATTGCTGTCAAACTCGACTTCGAGGTGACAAACAACGCCGCAGAATATGAAGCTTGTCTCATCGGACTACAGGCGGCAGTAAGCTTAGGCATCAAAAACCTCCGAGTACGTGGGGATTCATCATTGATCATCAATCAAGTTACAGGATCTTGGAAAATCCGAAGCGAAAGCCTCGCACCCTATCAGGCTAGAATAGACCAAGTGGCTCAATTCTTCGATCACGTAACCTACTTACACCTACCTCGAGAGGAAAATCAATTTGCAGACGCTCTTGCGAAACTCGCATCTTTGATAAGTATGCCGGATCACATGGTGGAAATGCCTTTGTGTATCGAACGACGGTCAGAACCAGCTTATGTCCACCAAATCACCGATGAAGAAGAAATCGCACAGGAACCCTGGTTCTAAGCAATCTTGAACTTTAAGCTTAACGGTACCTATCCACCGGATATGGACAAAAGGGGACAACGTGCTATACGCCTATTAGCTTCCCAATACATTCTCATGCAAGGAGAGTTATACAAAAGAACACCTCTTGGTGTAGTCCTACGTTGCCTTGATCATTCACAGGCACGAAAGGTGATGGAAGAAGTCCACGACGGAGAATGCGGTCCCCACATGAGTGGGCCAATGATGGCAAAGAAAATCACACGTTTAGGGTATTATTGGACCACCATGGAATCTGATTGCATCAAATACGTGAGACATTGCCACAATTGTCAAATCTTCGGGAATGTACAACATGTCCCTCCTTCGTTGCTATACACGATGACATCTCCTTGGCCATTTTCCGCATGGGGAATTGACATAATCGGGAAGATAACCCCAGCCGGAACAGGAAGTCACTGTTTCATTCTAGTAGCAATTGACTATTTCACCAAGTGGGTAGAAGCGGCTTCCTACACTGCTCTTACGGCTAAAAATGTGGCAAAATTCATACAAAACAACATCATTTGTCGATATGGTTGCCCACATGAGATCATCAGTGATAATGGGTCACACTTCCAAGCCGAAACCGAGCAATTGCTAGCCAAATACAAGATTAAGCATCACCACTCTTCGCCCTACAGACCACAGACTAACGGCGCGGTGGAGGCGGCAAACAAGAACGTTGTCACAATTCTCAAGAAAATGACCGACAACTACAGAGATTGGCCAAGCAAGATACCCTTTGCTTTATGGGGATATCGTACATCAGTTAGGACACCCACTGGGGCTACTCCTTTCTATTTGACCTACGGCATGGAGGCCGTACAACCAGTCGAGCTAGAAATACCATCCTTGCGTATCCTACTCGAAAGCCAAATCCCTGAAGCCGATTGGAAGAGGGATAGATATGAAGAACTCATCCTCCTGGATGAACGTAGGCTACGCGCCTTACATAATGTCCAAACATACCAAGCACGTATCAAACGAGCTTTCAACAAAAGAGTTAGGCCGAGAAACATCAAAGAAGGAGACTTAGTACTCAAATCGATTAGAGCTCTTTTACCTGTCGACCCAAGGGGAAAATTCAAACCTAATTGGGCAGGACCATACCTAGTTAAAACCATACTCCCAGGGGGTGCGGTTAGAATCACAGACCTAGACGGGAATGAGTTTTCAAACCCCACAAACCTTGACCAACTGAAACGATATTATGCCTAGAATAGGACGAAAACGCGCCTCGCGTAAACCCATGTGTCGCTCTTGTGGCACTAAATAAACGGCCCTGGCCAAGCTGAAATAAGCTAAGTGTCACTATGCTCTTGCATTTTGACAAGATTGTCATCCTCGTATCGTCAAATAAACTAAATTCGCACCTTGAGAACAAGCAAAAGCTCATGCTTATTTTCTATGTTCATTACAAGCTCTTGCTTCGAACAATTATTCTTTTACATTTACTCGAACTACGCGCAAGGGTTTGATTTCGCTTTTTTAAGTGAATACGTAGGCAATCCTTCACAGGATTCAACCCATTATACCTAAAATGTAAATAGAAGGACATTTGCATTGCATTTGAAATTCGACAAGAATAATAAAAGAAAACCACAACGGTTTCATAACCATTTAACCTTTTTTATTCCATTCATTTTCTAATAATAATAATACGATACATAATAAAATAGAATAGGCTAGGATTCTAAAAATCCCTCCTTTTTATTACAACAATAATAATAATACTCAAATAATAAATAAAGACTCGGGCTATTCTTCCATCTTCCCTTTGCCCTTGTCATTCTTGACATACTTCTTGTCACGACCTCGGGCCGGGCGCTCTTGCACCACTTCAGACCTAATCACCAACGGTCTTTCTCGAGGCCTGACTCTCCCATTCTTGCCAACCACCATTTCCGCAACAGGAGTAGTCTTTGATTTCTTCGAAGGATGAATGACCGAAATCCACTTCTTCTTCTCCTTCGTCGGATGCTTCTCCTTCTCTTTCTCTCCCTCGCGCACCTTGTAGTCAACAGGCTCGCGTTTACTCAGTCTCTCGCGTTCTTCCGAAGTTGCAGCCTTTCTCCACCTCAGGTAGGAATCCGACACCCACAAAGCATTGGCGGAGAAGCTCAAGAACCACATGTTCCTTTGGGCCCATTTGATAGCCCACTCTCTTCGGCTCTCGGTGGTAAGCGCTACAGCAGTCTGCGGAACGGTATCAAGCCTCGGGATAGTCTGCTTCAGCCCGACTTGCCTCATCAATCTTTCCGGAAAGATGCATACCATGAACTCCAATCCCGGAATACGCACGGACCTAGTGAGATCCAAAGAAGACACTCCAGTGACAGACTTGAGGTGCCACCATGGTACGACCCACCTAATCAACGGGCCATCATCATTCTTCAGCTTATTCTTCCAATAGTCACAAACCCGAGTGAAGTCCACCATGTACAACCGCGTCCTCATCGCAATCATACGGGAGTGATAGGAAAGTGCATGAACTGGGGGCTCGAGCGATCGGAGCCGTTCCATAAGCCAAACCTACCAAAAAAAAAGGTATTAGACACCCGCAAAAAAAAAAAAAAAAAAAAAAAAAAAAAAAAAAAAAAAAAAAAAAAAAACGAAAAAAAAAAAAAAAAAAAAAAAAAAAAAAAAAAAAAAAAAAAAAAAAAAAAAAAAAAAAAAAAAAACGAAAAAAAAAAAAAGGTGTCTTTTACCCCGTAGGATGACGGGACTCCCCAAAAGTGGCAGATCGCGGTTGAATTTCCTATTATCCAAACCCAAGATGATCTCCCCTAAGCATAAACAAGTCGGGCTCTGCGCGACTCCATTTGTTCGATAAGACCCAAAAGACGGGGATCACCTCGCAAATCTTCATCAACATGTCCATGGAAGACATACACATGCAACAAACAAAAGCCAAATGCTCTCCTCCTAGCGACATAAGAGACAAGTGGGGGTCACCTGTTGATAAATCGGTCTACAAAGTCCAGCATTCTCACGCCTTTCGGGGTAACTAAGCGATCCACCTCAAGTCTGGTCAGTCCAAGCAGGTCTCTGAATTTGCTCTTATACCCTTGCGAAGTGGAAGGAATGGCGGGTAAATGCTCGGGGTCCCACCCCCCAATAGCAGCAACTTCCTCCGGAAAATGACAAATATCACCACCTGGGAACGCGAATACATGACAATTTGGGTCCCAGTAGTCAAGGCAAGCATCCAAGAACGGTTTTACAACCTTAATGAGTTTCAAACTCAATAGAGACCCAAGGTTATGAGCACCCATGTCGTGCTTCTCAACATTCGAAAATTCATTAGTCCATTCCTTCAAGCGGATCTCCAAAGTATTCATGATGACAAATTTTCTCTTGAAAATTTATTTTGGGAGTTTTTTATGAGATTAACGGAGAAAAGACGGAAGAATTATGTGATTTAAAGCTTCGTCGACGCTTCTATTTATACTAATTGCTGTTTCCAAAATCCGCCAGGAGAGACAAACTTGGGAACAGGCGCAGCTCCTTCTGCGCCTATTCAAAGCGACGCAGCTCATGCTGCGCCTCTTCCCCAGGATCACTCTCTGTGATTTCCGCGTTTGGATCTTTCCTAATTCTATAACGAATAATTTCCTATTCCTACGGGATTTTATTTTGGTAAATACGAGCAGTTTACCATGTTTCTGGTTTCCTAAATTCGCGGGCACGCATTTCGAGGCGACGTCGACACACTCGCCATTTTTATCGCACCTTTTTATTTTATTATTCTAATTCGTTTATTTATTTTAGGAAATAAATTTCATTTCATTCTAATTTCATCTTTTTAATCATTTTCTTTTGTTTTCATTTTTTTAACAAATTTCAACATTTTCATTTCTACACTTGTAGATTTCTCTTTTTCTTTTTTTTTAGGGGGTAACCCTCCCTACCGTCCGGTCATTTTCGACAAAATTTTTGCATATTTTTGCATTTTTGCATTTTTGTATCCTTTTGAGTCTTTTTTTGCGCTAATTAAGACCATATGTGCACAAAATGTATGTTTTGCGTGATTTCTATGTGAATTTCGGCAGCATGACGGCGTAAACCGTTGTCTACCAAACCTGTTCAAAAGCTAACCTGCAGGTACAAGCAACACAACTCAGCAACAAAGGCACTCAGGCCATCATACATACAAATGTACAAGCAAACTGGGGGCTTGCGCCCCGAACCAAGTCCAAAGTCCAAGCAAACTGGGGGCTTATGCCCCAAACAGGTCCAAAAAACATTCAAAATCAGATGTACAAGTCTACAAAACTACGCAGAACTACTGCTGGGCACCCTCCAACTCAGCAACCCTCGCCATAAGAGCAGCAATCTCGGCATCCCGAAACTCGAGCTCCCTCGACAAGCGAGCCGTCTCCTCCCGAGACTGGGCCAACTCTCGCTCCAGCTCGCAGTCACCCTGTAAACAAGAAGTTGGCTCATGTCAATCAACTCAAACAAAACTGAAAATCAAAAATCAAAAGAAAGCAAACGAGGTTCGTACCTGACGACCCCGACCACCGACGAGTGCCTCGATGGCGGTAGCTCGTAGCCGGTTGGCCACCCTCCAAAGTGCCACGAACCGAGATGGCGCGACCTGCATTTCAAAAGAAAGTCTCAGTAAGGCAAACAAGTCTAATCGAATGTGTTCTTACACGAAAGGTATATAAGCTGGAGGCTCACCCTCCGAATCAGATGCTGCCAGTCGTCTAGGCCAGCATCCGTCACGGCCACGTCAAAGTCACGCAACTCGGAGAGCGTCGTCCTCCCAGTCGCGTCAGTGTACTCGAGGGTCTCGGGGTACACTGGGGGCTCGATGCCCGCCGCCTCAACCTCCTGCAAAGACAAATAACTCTCATTAATCGATGATCTTTCATCGTAATTCCCGAAATCAAAATCAAGAAAGTAAAGGATACTCACCACTACTGGCCAGTACGTCAACCTCCCGTAAAGGAACGCCGAGTAGTCCTCGCCAGGCAGAAGAAGGTCGTCACCACTGGCACCAGCCAAGTCCGCCTCCCTCTCAGCCTCGGAAGGCTCCCTGAACATCGTCCTCGGAGGGTCAATAGGAACCGTCAACGCGCCCCGAGAGCACTGACGAGCCAAACGCTCGCCCAGATACCACACAGGACCCATCGACGTCCACAACAGCAGCCGACTCGAGCTCCTAGGTCGAAGGACCTCAGCGACAAAAGGAGGCGCTCCAGCGTACTCTGCCCAAGGTCTGGGCACCCACTGCAATAAGTTAAGGCAAAAAATCATTCCTATGATCAAGTGGAAGCAAAGGACAAGAAATATAAATGAATACGAGTGGGATACTCATGCTACTCAGCTGAAGAGCGTTCACATCCCGCCGGTACACATTGTGAGAAGAGCGCTTGCTCTTCGTCCGGCACATCACCCAATCCCTCACCACGGGATAGGCCTTCTCCAGCGGCTCTGTCCTCTTGGGCGCGAGACTCGGGAAGTAAGAATACACCTATGCCTATAAAGCAAAATAATCAATGACGATCTTTCGTGATTCAATAAAGAAAAGAATTTGCTTCGGGCTAAAGGAAGGTTTATACCTCCAACAGTAGTCCAGGTCCGACAGCACCAGGAGAAGTCCCCTTCTCCATCAACTCCGGACGAACCATGGCCCTCAAGAAGCGGATGAGGACCGCAAAAACCAGATGACCCGGCCCCAACGCCCTAGGGAACTCAGGTCAGAAAGAAAGGGAAGAATCTTCGTCGATAGCCTCTCGCCCTTGCCTCCGAGGTAAATCGAAGACAAGAACCACCAAAGCCACAGACGAGCTCTCTGCTCAGCTGTACAAGGAGGAGGAGCAGTCTCCCTCCCATCGATCGTCACCAACGCCGGGGTCTTCCCCGCAAAGTAGTCTCGGACGTAGGTACTGGGTACCAAGCCCGGCACTGCAACAGCCTTCGGCGGCAAGCTCCAGCCGATCAACCTCCTCGCCTCGGCCGAATCCGCTCTCATAGCAGTCTCCGGCCACACCATCTCCTCGGTCCCGCACGGCAGACCAGAAATCATGCCGTAATCCTCCAGAGTAACTCCCACCTCACCAAAAGGCAGGTGAAACGTGGAAGTCGTATCCCAGAATCGATCCAAGAAAGCGCGGACCAGGCTAAGGTTGGCCCGCAACTTCCTCTTCACGATATCCCTCCAGACCTGAACCAGAGGACCAAACGCTCCGCGCTCGATCATGGCCCTCTCCTCCGCCGACAGCCGCTCGTAGTGCTCCATCGCTGTCGTGTAACCCGAGAACGACCTGATGTTCCCGGCCTCCTATTATGATTTGAAACAAAGCTATCTTTAGTTTTGAATGGAAATTTGCAAGAAGTTTGGACAAAAAGAATGAAAGAGAATAGGTAATGAGTAGTGAATTCTTATTTACCAAGCTCTTCACCGTCCTATTGGACAGGTGACCCTCTACAGCCCACACAAGGTGCCTACTCTCCCAGGTCTCAGCCCACGTAGGAGCTCCCCTCAGCTGACGACCTCCTCGCCTGACGTTGGCCCGTCTCGGGGCCTCCTCCTCCTCCGCCTCCTCGACGGCCTCCTCCTCGTGAGCCTCGTCTCCAGTAGCCATCACCGCAGCGGTGAGGGCCTGCTCTAAAGCCTCCTCAACCGTAACAACGTCTATCTCCATGGGAGTCCTCCCAGAAGTAGAAGCCTCATCACCTGCACATTAAAGTAAATTTAGGTCGCGTCACGTGACGACAAGCCTTTGTTATGGAGTTTTCGAGCCTCCAGAGCCCTGAAAACTGTCCTTTCCATGCCATATTTGGCCATATTCCCGCCAATCCAATCGCTCATGTGATAAATTGGGTCAAAGTCAAGTCCAAGTCAAAGCCTAGTTCCGGGTTCGAGTCGAAAATTCGGCAGCATTTCGTTATAACGGCGATTATGCCCTAGAAAGGTGTCCTGAAAAAGCTATCACAAACCAAAATTTCAAGATAGCAGAAAGAGTACCCATCATCCGAGGGTCCCAAATATCAAATTTCACCGCCAATGGGTAATCCTAAGGCTATTTTCGAAGCAATTTGGGGTTTAGCTGTAAAACCGTCTCAAAATTCGCTCAAGGGCTCAAAACTCGATGAAAATTCAAAGCAAATACATGGTTATGTTCCTAACATTGCCTACTATCCATTTCTAGCATCAATTTGGCAAAGCAAATCCATTTAGGGGAAAAGCCCCAAATTTTCGATCAAAAGGGTCGAAAACCCTAGAATTTGCGGCTCAAAATTCGACAAATGTAGATGATTAATGCAAGATTAAGACACATACCTCGATTAGTCATATTTCAAGCAAGCTTTTGAATCAAACCTCGACGGAAATGGTGAAGATTTGAGAGAGAAATTGAAGAAAATGTGTTTCGAAATAATGAATAAAACCCTTCTGATTTCGCGTTTTTACGCGGAAATAGCCAAATTGGGGAAAGGACGCAGCAGGCGCTGCGCCTCTTCCAAGAGACGCAGCTCTTGCTGCGCCTCTTCCTCACGTTCCCTCCATACGAATTTTCAAAAATTCGTTATGGGTTCGTTATTTGTGGGCCCATCTTTGGTGCGCCTCTTCTTCAACGCTATTATATTCTTTTGGTCCGTTTCGATGATTTTCTTTCGTTCCGGTCATTATTTTGTCCGCGCAGCAGTATTTCGCAGTATTGCTCAAATCATTTTATCGGCGCAGCCGTATTTCGCAGTATTGCTCAAATCATTTTATCGGCGCAGCAGTATTTTGCAGTATTGCTCAAATCATTTTATCCGTGCAGCAGTATTTTGCAGTATTGCTCAAATTATTTTATTCGGCGCAGCAGTATTTTGCAGTATTGCTCAAATCATTTTATCTGGCAGTAGTATTTCGCAGTATTGCTCAAATTATTTTATCCGGCGCAGTAGTATTTCGCAGTACTGCTCACTCAGGATTTCTGCCACGACGATCAAGATGTTCCTAGTCGTCAATATATTCCCCAGCAAGAGTTCGCTTGAGACCGACGCAAGCAGATTCAACCTCAAGTTTTGCCAGAGTTCGCTTGAGACCGACGCAAGCGGATTCCCCAGCAGTTTCTACCGACGTCCTGCTGCTTTCACTATATTTTGTGTTTCCCCGCGGAGTTCGACAGGGTGTCGCTCTCCAGAAGTTCCTATACCCAAACCTTAGCCACCTTTAAGTTGACCTTATTGTTAGGCCTCCTTCCCGACAATGCTTTCCTTAGGGTCCCACACCCTAGCACAAATCTTTATATATCTCTTTTAGGTCTTGCCCTTAGCTTTTACGCTTAACCTTAGCTCCTATGCACCTCCGAAAGCATCTCGAGAAAGAAGTCTCAGGTATGGTCTCTTCTTATGGCTGGCGAGCCTCCTTACGTAGTCTAATGGACTTTAAACGACCCTCCCCGATAGTCGACAGACTCTAAAATGTTCCCGATGACAGGTCCTTGGCTCAGACCCCTTGTGCCGCCTTGCGTCGCCATAGTCGTTAGGTTGTAATCTTCGATTGACCTGATGGCTATACTTTGACTTTCGCCTTGTCCAAGCCTCAGTCAAAGTGGGGGCTCTGTAGACACCTCGTTTCTGCACCTCCCGCAAACCACCCGGTGATGATTGGACCGCATGTTTGATTCGCGGAACGATTTGTGACAGTTCGTAAGATTATCGTCAAGTGATTGCTCAAATATTAATGTCAACCTCTTAGTTGTCATCTACGTCCGGATACGGTCGTTTTGGCAGTAATTAGAGTACATTCGGAGTCCGGGTCAAAAACCGTCTCCATTTTCTGATAATTGTTAAATCCCGAGTCAGAACGTTCTGGAATGTTCCGGATATTTCTATTCCATATTTCACAAATTTTATCTTTTGGCAAATAATATCCCGTAATAATTCACAAGATAATCGAATTATTTCCGTCCTACCATAACTCAAACGCGGAAATCTTTCTTCAGCAGGAGGAAACCTCCTGGGAATAGACGCAGCAGGTGCTGCGCCTCTTCCAAGAGACGCAGTGGGCGCGCGCCTCTTCCCGGCCCTTCTTTGCATGATTTACGTATCTTTTTTATATCTTTCCGAGATTCACTTCCAAAGAGTCTCCGAAACCCTATTCCTTCACGTGATTAGTATAAATAGGAGCTTTCGTTCCTCATATTTCTCACGCGAGTGTCCGCCCTTCTCTTCTCCCTTTGCATTCTAGACTTCGTTCTTACTAATTGGCGCCTACGTGCTTGGACTTCCGACCACGTAAGCTCGGATCTTTCCGGGTACCAGCCTCTCCGTTGCATGACCGACCAATTTGACCAACTACACCAATAATCAACTTAATTAATCAATTTGTTTCAATCGTTTTCCTCTTACGAGGGCACTCTCTTTGCATTCGCGTCGAGCATTCACTAGTCGATACTTAGTTCATCTCGTTCCGTCAACATGTAAGTCTGAGGGTGTAATAATTCTCTTTATTTATTGTATTTTACTTTATCGTATCACCATTGTAAGGTTTATGTCGAAAACATCTAATTAAAACCGATTTCTAAAAATATGCTTTAAAACCTGTTTTTGCGGATTTCCAGTAGACAGACGTCGAGAAAAGACGCAGCAACTGCTGCGCCTCTTCTAAGGAGCGCAGTTCCTGCTGCGCCTCTTCGTGAGGCTGCTGCAGTTCCTGCTTCTTTTCTTCTTCCTCCGTCCTCTGTAATTCGTGTTTGTTTATTTTCTTTTGCTTATTTCGTTAATTTGTTCGCATGATAGTTTAATAATCATATGTATATTTAATCATCATCATCATGTACATGTTTTAATTGTCATAAATCCGGCTTAAATCCTAAGTAATCCATATTTACGGGTTTTCGTCATTAATATTCAATCCGAGTTTTAGAGATTCAATTTCTTCAATATTGAGTTTCTGGAATTTATCTTTGATATATTTGCATCCATGTTCATTGTTAATTCGTCATATTCATCATGTTTAGTCTAATCAATTAATTAGTTTGTTAGTTGTTTATTGATCTCATTCATTAACATCGTCCCTTCATGTAATTAATTCGTTAGCCTCCGTCTCATTCATATTTTACTGCTTTTATGACCCCTTCATATGTAAATAATCCATTAAATCACTTTTATCCGAGTCAATTATCATCAATCGATCCATTAAAGTTAACAATTAACATTAACGATTTGCAGTTCCGGCTTCACAGCCAGAACTCACCCTTGGAACAGACGCAACAACTGCTGCGCCTCTTCCAGAGGGCGCAGTCTCTGCTGCGCCTGTTCCAGGATGAGTTCTGTCCCTGAACTCCGTTTCTGCCTTGACCTAGTTCGTTTAGTCTACGTATTAACTAACTAATATTCGTATTATCACGCTAATTCCTGTTCGTATTTCCTTCTTTTATTCTTTTTCTCAAATTATCCGTTTTAAAGGTGTTTTCGACATAAATCGCCTTTCCCATTGTAATTAATGTAATTTTCATTATTGTAATTTTCTATCATTATAATCTTTATCGTTTTATTCCTTGTATGTTTTCACATGTAAATGAGCATTAATTCCGACTTCGACTTTAATTGTATGCTAATTAATTGTTCACCGACTTAGCCTAATTCTCACATGTTAGGATTAAAACTTGGATGTTGCATTGTATGCATATAGCCGACGATATATCAAGTACGAATAACTTCCCTAATCATTAGTAGAGGCCGCTATCGAGGCGGGCGGGATTAGGTGTTCGATCAAAAGAGCTTCCTAATACGTACCCTCACCCCTTACTCCAGATCTCCGTGAGCACCCGTGTTCATTGGCATCCACGAGAGTCATTCTAGACATAGAATGCTAAGGGTAACGATTGCTTAGTGTTCATGTCACTACTTTGTGTCTTGACATGACACGAGGTATTCGAACGGTTCCAATTTTCCATAAAAATTGGTGGCGACTCCATACAAAATGCAAACGCTTGTCCCCGTTTCTCACCAAGCGCCCCCGTGGGCGGCCCGCTGTCCACACTCTGCTGCGCCTGTTCGGGGTTGAATTCTGTCTCTGAACTCCCGTTGTTGCTTTGACCTAGTTATTAGTTTACGTATTTAATCTACTATTAATCGTATTATCACCTAATAATCTGTTTGTTTATTTATCTATTCTTTCTTTTCTAAAAATTATCCGCTTTGAATGTATTTTCGACATAAATAAATTAAATCCAATGTAATTATTGTAATTTTCTTTATTGTATTTTTATTGTATTTCTTTTATCGTATTGCTTGTATGCTCTCACATGTAATCGATCTTAAATTTCTACTTTGACCTAATTATATGCTTCAACTACGTGTTAACCGACTTAGTATTAATTCTCACATGCTAGGATTAATTTATTGGGTGTTGCATTGCAGGTATATAATCGACAACATATCGAGTATAGACGATTTTCCTTAATCATTAGTAGAGGCCGCTATCGAGGCGGGCGGGATTAGGTGTTCGATCAAAAGAGCTTCCTAATACGTACCCTTACCCCTTACTCCAGATCTCTGTAAACATCCGTGTTCATTGGCATCCACGAGAGTCATTCTAGACATAGAATGCTAAGGGTAACGAGTTCTTGGTGTTCATGTCATCACTTTGTGTCTTGACAGGACACGAGTTATTCGAACGGTTTCCAATTTTCCACAATAAATTGGTAGCGACTCCACAAATGCAACAAAGAAAAGCTTGCTTCGCTTTTCGCCCCCGTGGGCCCGCGTCCACAATGGTCATATCTTACATGTATTTTTTTTTTAATATATTAAGTCGTATGGACAAACAATTAATAAACGGTGCACGTTGAAGTTAGAACATCACGATTGACAACGGTTGTAGGTAAACTGTTGTTAATGAATAAATTTACAACGGTTGTAGGTGAACCGTTGTTGATAAACCAATTGACAACGGTTGTAGGTGAACCGTTGTTAATGAACCAATTTACAATGGTTGTAGGTGAACCGTTGTTGGTGAATCAATTGACAACGGTTGTAGGTGAACCGTTGTTGATGAGTATTATGTAGCAGCAATCTTGATCTTGATTACTGACTGATATATGGAGTTCAAAAAATGGAAGCGAATCAAACAAGCATAACTCAACACTTTCAAAATGATCATTTCATTTAATTTTAGACCAAATACATTACAGCATTGATCAGAAATCAAAAGATGTATAATAAGCCGGAACAATCCCGGTTAAGCGTAAAAAACGCTTCTCAACCTGCCACCAATTACGCCACTCTGGTATACTGCTAACTTCCGGGTCATTGGCTTCATATTTTGCAATAACAGATTGAATATAGGTAAGGACACGACTTGCATGTGGAGATAAGGTTGGAAGAGTATAACTCAACATATCTCTGGCTGCAGCCAAGTTGCGAGTAATAGGCCGACGAGGGTATGAAGATGATGATGATGAGACTTGGTTGACAAGTCGGACTGCTTCACGCCTCTTAATCCAATAATTCCGTTGATGTTCAAGGGATGCTTTGATTAATGGGTGTTGATCGGCGGGAAGCCCGACGAGAACCTTCACATCATATTCAATCGTTTGTGTAAGCCATTCTTCGTTGTTGATAAAATTAGGGTTCATTGTCATGTTGTTTCAAATTTGTGTAATGGGGATAAAATATTGTGATTTGATTAATGAATGTTAGTAAAGGATTCTTTAACATTTATAGTCACATTTATAATTTTTTTCAAAACCGTTGGTAATTAATTAAATGTAAAAGTTGACTTATTAACAAATATTTTAAACCTACGTAACTTACAATAAATAATTAGAAAATAAAATACACTACCACGCATATATTCAAGAAAAACACATACATAACAAGAAATTAAAAGACGCGCGGTTTAACAACATTAATTAGAATAATAATAATAATTAATCAACATAATCACCTTATAATTCCCCAGTGATTGAGATAAATATTGGGAATTCAATATGTGGATTATTAAGAGGCACTTGTTCCGCCTCCCATGAACGAGGCATAGTGCCAATATAGTGTTGATATGTTCTTAATAGATTAATGTAACAATCGGTTACAATCCATAAATATTGCGCTTGTAACACATCATCCGTATAATAATTTTTCTTCCCACCATCATGATCCTCGTATCTTGCCTGGAGTTTTCTCGCTTGACGAAAAGATTCCAGCTTCTTCCCAAAACCTTCAAACTCGATCATTGTGTAACCAAGAAAACCATGAACTTTAGTCCAAGCTGGGTGGACCTTTTTAACGTTCGTATAAACACCTTGACGAAGCATATCTCTCATCCAAGTAAAACTTCTCGAAAAAGCCTTACCATTGTCATCATATTTGATTGGAAGGTTGTGTATAATACAAGTAATAGGATGGACATAAGGGGAATTTGATTGTGATTCGGCGGGTGTAGAAGACGACGACATGGTGATCGAAGTATAATATTTTTAATTAAATTATAGGCTATGATTAATTGAACTTTGAATTGGTGAATATGGTTAATTGATCACATTATAAGTGATATTTATAGGAAAATATGTATGCATGTGTGAATATAATAATGGACGGATAGTAATAATGGTCAAACAAAACAATGCATGCAACAATTCATTATTTATCATACATGTATCGGTTGAATATTAAACATTGAAAAAAGTATATAACGGTTATTTTTAACCCGTAAATGATAAATGACAACGGGTACAGAGGAACCTGTGGACATGGGCCACAGGCCGGTCTGTGGATTTGGGCCACCTACCGATCTGCGGTCACGGGCCACCTGCACGCCAAGCCAATCTGTGGACATGCAGGGTCTTTTGAAAGCTATGCTCGGCGGCGTAAAAATGCTTTTGACCGGATCGCTTTAGATCTGTCGGTTTCGTCTCGGTAAAGGTCTCGAAACGATTAGAGATGTTCGGAGTCGCCACCAAGCATTTGTGGGATGTTTGGAACCTGTTCGAATCCATTATATAACTAGGTCAATCAATGCAAAAAGCGGTGCTTGACATAGGTACTAAAGATAAGGACTCGTCCCCCTTTTAGCATTCTATGCCTAAAATGACTCTCGTACGCCCTAGATAAGGCCATCCATTATCCAAAGGTTTTGAGTAAGGGGTGAGGGTACGTATTGGGAAGCTCTTTAATCGGACACCCAATCCCGCCCGCGTTAGCGGCCTCTACTGATCGATCGTGGTTGTTTAAGTGCAAGAGTTGATAAAACGGTGTAAATGCATGAATGCACATCCAAAAGTGTTAACCTAACATGTGAGCTTTCTAAGTCGGTTTGTTAATCCAAATATCAAGCATAAGATGTCAAGTTGGATTTAGATTGATTTACATGTGAAAACGGAAATTAAACATCCATTTACCAAGTTCGGGTTATGATGCTTAACACGATCCATTTATTGAAAAAGGGTGTCAAATGAGAAAGTGTAAAAAACGTAAACTTGTCAATCTGATCCGTCACGTATTCGGATAAAGTGTAATCGGGATCGTCCTAGACAAGTACCAAAATGGGACAAAATAGTGCCAGGCACCCCTGTTAAGGCGCGAGCCTATTGGCGAGATAAAGAGCTCTGCCCTGGTTTTGAAAGATGGAAACAGACGGCTGCTTGGGGCGCGAGCCATTAGCCGACCTAAGGGGGCGTCTCCTGGTTCTTGAAAAGGTTATTTAAAACCGTATTTATGATGAAAGACTTGCAAATGTTGTTTGCATGACTCGGAATAATTACTATTGTGTTAGTAACATTCTTTGTCGGATTTGCATGTTTGAAAAGTATAGTTTACAAACAAAAATGTAAAATATTTGTTTTGAAATAATCATGTTAAGTTCATTTCTTTGTAATTAGTCAAGTTAATCATCGTACTCGGATTAAACCGACATAGTATAAAGAACCAATGATGATTATGAATTATGACTATTATATTTACAAATATAAACAAATGAGAAAATTGGTAAATAAAATAAAAGGTGTTTAAAATACCCTTTAATTTGTAATTAACCAAATAATATCATTGAATCACGGAAAAAACCGTCATTGTATAAGGAACCAAGGATGATTTTTGTATTGGTCAAAATATGTTTATCATAAAAATGAATTGAAACAATTGAAATGGTAAAAACCCGATTGCAAATAAGAAATGAAATAAAGAGGAAAGACGAGAACAAACACGGATGAGTCTGACCTGGACACCTACAAGAGGCGCGAGCCTCCCTGCATAGCAAGGAGCTCCTGTCTCAGGCCAAAACTCGGTTTTGGCTTGTTTAACCTATATTTGAATCGTGTTATGCATTGTTCATGCATATAAACTCATAAAAACAGTAAAGACATGAAATAAATGAGATGTTTACACCCTCAAACTTACATATTTTGATGTTTGCGAAGTAGACGACTTTAGAGAAGGTTTTCTCGTTGTGACTAATCGCGATCAAAGAAGTTTAAAAGAGTGCCTTAAAAAAGGATTTTGTTTTGAAAATGAGTTGAAAATATATTAATTAAAACACGTTGATTAATGAGTTGAGTTGGTCAAATGGGTCGGTCGAATGCACGGCGACGGTACCAAACAAAATGTGTAAGGCTTGTGTTTACGATCGGTAGGTCGTAAACACGTGTCGATTTTGTGACTTAGGAAGTCGAGTATAGAAGATTAAGGGAGATGTGAGGGGGCGGACTCTCGCGTGAGGATTGTAGTGTGTGATGGTGGGTAGTTATAGAGAAATTTGGGATGGTAGGTCGGTTGAGTTTGCTTAGAGTCTTAACAGACACCCTAAAAAGGCGAGAGCTACCTCGTGATGGAAAGGGGTGTATTGTCCCTTTCAATTTGGACGTGGCCAATTCTCCATCCATTATTGATATGTGGCATTCATATAAGATGTCGTGTAATGATATGGGAATATAATAAGATGATTTTGGTGTTACTTGGGGTAGGTAATTTGTGTGCTTGACTCGGGTTTGACCCGTGTGAGTCGGGATTTGAATTTCGAGTCGGTTTTTGGCCCGGTGTCGGTTTTGACTCTAATTAGGGTCATTTTAATGGAAATTACATGATAAAGACAATCATGGCATTATTTTCGACATTCGAGATTTGTTTTGACTCGGTTTGAGTCAGGTTGACTCGAGTTGCGCGTTTCTGAGTCGGTTTTGGGTCCGAAGACGGTTTTAACTCTAAATAGGGTCATTTTAATGGAAATGACATGATAAAGACATTCATGGCATTATTTTTGACATTCGGAATTTGGGTTAACTCAGGTTGACACGAGTTGCGCGTTTCTGAGTCGGTTTTGGGTCCGAAGACGGTTTTAACTCTAAATAATGTTATTTTAATGCAAATGAAGTTAGAAAACTTTTGAAATCATTTTTTATATCCGAGTAGTGCATTAAACCGTCTCATGTATATCCAATCCATGCACGCATATCAAAAACACGTTATAGTCCGATCATCATCGGGTGGTTTTTGGAAGGTGCAGATACTGGGTATCTACAGAGCCCCCACTTTGACTGAGGCTTGGACAGGGCGAAAGTCAAAGTATGATATCCAGGTCAATCGAAGATTACAACCTGAAGACCATTGTGACGTCGAGGCAACTCAAAAGGGTATGAGCTAAGGACCTGCCGTCGGGAAGGGCGACGTCGAGGCGACTCGGGGATTTGAGTCAAGGACCTGCCGTCGGGAACATTTTAGAGTATGTCGACTTCCGATGCGGGTCGTTTAAAGTCCATTAGACTACGTATAAAGGCTCGCCAACCATAAGAAGGAGGCATACCTGAGGCATCCTCGGGGTACATCCTTGAATCTTTTGCGCGCAAAGGCTCAACAACCAGTGTTGAAGGCGGTGCATTTTGAGGCTCGCCAGCCATATGAAGGAGTCATACCTGAGGCATCTTCGGGATATGTCCTTGAGTCGTATCTTGTGTGCGTGCAAAGGCTCGCCAGCGGTGATAAGGAGTCGTACCCGAGGCATCTTCGGGATACGTCCTTGAGTTGTACCTTGTTGCGGACAAAGGCTCGCCAGCTTGTGAAAAGGATTCGTACCCGAGGCATATTCGGGATACGTCCTTGAGTTGTATCTTATTTGCGGACAAAGGCTCGCCAGTCATATGCGTTGTAAGGCTCGCCAGCCATATGTGTTATAAGGCTCGCCAGCCATCTATGGTCGAATGATCGAATGTGGAAAATAGCATGTGTGACATCCATTAAAAAAAATCGGCACTCGATGGGGAGTTAGAAACTTCTCAGGACTCGCCGGGGATATGAGTTGCTACTCGCTGGGAGGTAGCGTACGCCATGTAATCGACAGGGTTAAATCCCTTGGACTTGACGGGTCGGTGTTTGTTGGAAAGAACCCAGTACTCTGCTGGAGTGAGTTTGTCTTCTCAAGATCACCTGCATGGTTAGTAACCACAGAAATCCGCGATCGCATAGACAAGCAAGTTGAATGCAAGCATATAAGCACGTACGCACATAAGCATGTGAGCAATTAGCATAAAATCAACTAGCATGTAAGCATATAAGCACGTAAGCACATAAGCATGTGAGCAACTAGCATGTAATGTCTCACGCAAAGGGAGATAGAAGTTTTGAATGTTGTGAAGCTTAAAGGCGAGTCTTGTTACTCGTAGATCTGTGATTTGATAAATTGGAGACACGTGACCGATGCGACATTGACTCACACGGACGCAAACTGATAGACTGACAAATGGGCAGTCGTGAACGTGACGCAAAGTAAGTATCGTCACAGCATGGGGGTGACTCTGATAGACTTTGCTTATGTGTGCGCAACTCCTTAGCCAAGAAAGGGTGACTACGCGTATCAAATACCTGAGGTAGAAGGTTCGCTCAGTTGGGGAACACGAATTGATTATCTTCTCTAGACATCCTTGCCTCCGTTCGCTTGTTTGAGATCCCTTCTCGAGGTACGATGATTCGGAGAGCGGAACCAAGACCTTATCATCGTCCGAACCGAGCACTAGACTATGGACCACTTTCACTTTGGACTGTAGTTGAGACTCAAAAGATGTTTGAGGATAAAGGATGGGTGGCATCTTGAAAGAGAAGCCCCCGGAGTGAGAAGGTGGGAATTTGATAAAACAAGAAATGGGCGACGTCTTAAGGAAGAAGCCCCCAGTAAAGAGGTATAAGATTAAATTTTGCAGTTAGGTGGGCTACTTTTGAGGATTGATGTTGATGGTTGAGATTGAAAGGAATATGCGGTTGTGTCCTTGTAATAGGACTGTTTACGTATTCACGTGTTTGCGAAATCAAACCAGATCGTAGTTCTAAGCTGGTTATTGAGGATTGAAAATTAGAAATATTGTGAAAGGAGTATGCGGTTTTGCCCTTGTAATAGGACTGCCTACGTATTCGCGTATTTGCGAAATCAAACCAGATCGTAGTTCTGCGTGTGTGTGCCTAAGCGAGTTGTTAGGACCTTAAAGTGATTTTGAGGTGTATGGTTGTGTCCTTGAAGGACTGCCTACGTATTCACGTGGTGTGAAATCAAACTAGATCGTAGTTCTGAATGTGTGCCTAAGCGAGTTGTTAGGACCTTAAAGTGATTTTGAGGTGTATGGTTGTGTCCTTGAAGGACTGCCTACGTATTCACGTGAAGTGAAATCAAACTAGATCGTAGTTCTGAATGTGTGCCTAAGCGAGTTGTTAGGACCTTAAAGTGTGAGGGTCACGACGGTAAATTCCGTTTGGTGACTCGTCTGAATGTGTGCCTAAGCGAGTTGTTAGGACCTTAAAGTGTGAGGGTCACGACGGTAAACTCCATTTGGTGACTTGAGAAATTGATTTGAGATAATTCCTCCTTTATCATGAATCGAAGAGGTGTAATTTGTGAAAATGTTCCTTATCATGTGAGCACACTAAAAAGTGGACCCTAAGGGTAGACTAGGTATGTCCCGTTCTCGGTAGCAAAGCATTCGAGGACTCCGTATCTGAGTCAGCTTGAAAATGGCTTCAACATTAGGGAATGTGGAGCTTGGTAATAATGGGTTTGTTTGACAGATAAAAATCTGGAGTTGAGGGTCACAACGGTAAATTCCGTTTGGTGACTCGGAAGTTGATTGGAGAGAAATACCTCTTGATTATGAATCGAAGAGGCATAGCTTGTGAAAATGTTTCTTGTTGTGTGAGCACACTAAAAAGTGGACTCTAAGAATGAAATGGGCATGTGCCGTTCCAGGGAGCAATGTTTTTGAAAACTCCGTATCTGGGTCAGGGTGAAAATGGCCTCGACATTAGGAAATGTTGAGCCCGGTAATAATGGTTTTGTTTGTCAGATAAAAATCTGGAGCTTGTATTTGTGGTATTTACTCAGGCTTGATGTGGCCTGGGCACGCAATGGTTGGTAAATAATATGGGATCAGATTTCCATGTCTGAACCTTAAAGGTTAAGGTGTGGTGTTACGAGCTTGAGGGGAATCCTCAGAAGCCTAGATAGGTCTCCCTGTAGTAGTCTCTGGAAGGACTTAGGGGTGAAGCAGTTTCGATTATGATCTTGAGGGGAATCCCCAGGATCCTAGATAGGTTTCCTTGTAGTAGTCTGCAGAAGGACTTAGGGGTGCTGAGCTTTGGACTTGTTTGTCCTGGACTTGGTATTTTGGACTCATGGGTCCTGGGCTTTTGACCTGTTGGTCCTGGACTTGGTGTTTTGGACTCATGGGTCCTGGGCTTCGGACTTGTTGGTCTTGGACTTGGTGTTTTGGACTCATGGGTCCTAGGCTTTGGACTTGTTGGTCCTGGACTTTGTATTTGGGTGTTGGACTCATGGGTCCTGGAGTTTGGACTTTTTGGTCCTGGACTTGGTATTTTGGACTCATGGGTCCTGGGCTTTGGACTTGTTGGTCCTGGACTTTATATGTTGGACTCATGCGTCCTGGGCTTTGGACTTGTTGGTCCTGGACTTTGGATGTTGGTGTCGGACTTGTTGGTCCGAAGTTTGAAAAGTGACGGTTTAATTCCGTTATTTGAAATTGTGGGAAAATAACGAATTTGAATTTCGCTATTTCATTTTTTTTGAAAAGTGACGGTTTTGAATTTCGTCAGTTGAAATTGTGGGAAAATAGCGAATTTGAATTTCACTATTTCGTTTTTTGAATGGGATGGTTTTTAATTCCGTTGTTTGGAATTGTGAAAATGGTGAATTTGAATTTCACTATCTTGTTTTTGATTTGAAATTGACGGTTTTATTTCCGTCGTTTGAAATTTGTGAAAATAGCGAATTTGAATTTCACTATTTTGTTTTTTGATTTGAAAATGACGGTTTTAATTTCCGTCGTTTGAAGCTGGTGAAGATAGCGAAGTTGAATTTCACTATCTTGTTTTTTTATTTGAAAATGACGGTTTTAATTTCCGTCGTTTGAAATTTGTGAAAATAGTGAATTTGAATTTCACTATCTCATTTTTGTTTTGGCTTTTGCCTTGGCTTTCGCTTTCGCTTTGGTTTTTGCCTTTGTTTTGGCTTTGGCTTTGGCCTTGGGATGAATTGTGATGCGTGTCCTAAATATGTTGTTTTACGCCCTATTTTACACGCATTTCAGAGCTCATTTATGTAGTTTATGCTACTATTTGCCCCATTTTGTCTACTTTCGTATTTTTATGTAATATTGCAGATTTATGCGGAAATGAGTAGAAATCGAGCCGAATCCGTCCCTAAGTACTTAGCATTGCATTTGACATGGAGTAGTGACTCGAGGAATGAGCTTGGTGCGCGTTTCTAGGCCTAAAGATAGCAAAAGCAAGGGTGCGTACGAGTTTAACGAGCAAAGAAGCATTTCACGATATTGCAGCCCCATTCATATGGCCATATCTCGAGTTCTATAGCAGATAATCAAGTGATTCCAATTGGAGGTGAAAGCTTATCCTCTTAGCTTTCCAACGCCATGTAGAACGCCTGATTTGACCAAGTAACGAAGAAATGGCAGCTTTTTTAAGATCGGTGCGCGCTGCAGGAATCGTCAGAATGCTATTTCAGATAAAGACTCTTGGTCGATCGATGGTCCAAGTGGTCGATCGACCACCCCACGGGTTCCGGTAGCTACTGTTCGCTGCTACTTAGTCGATCGACTGATGCTTATGGTCGATCGATCAACAACGGTCGACGCAAAATAAAAGATCGAGAATAAGGAAGCCCAATATATATTAGGTTTAGGAATAATGTTACGTGAGATTGCTATATAACGTAACCTCGACATCCGATTTTATACATTCAGTTTTTAGAGAAATACTTAGGGTTCGATATTAAGTTTTGCATTAGGATACATAATCAATCAATAAAGTTACTTTCGCATCCGGTTTTGATCTCTATTCTTGCTTCCTATCGGTATCTTTCTGTTCTTTATTTCAGTTTATTACTTTAATTCGTAGTGTAGAATTGCTAGTGAGGATTCCGAAAGCCGTATTATTGATTCATGTTAATTACTTATCTAATTATTTCAATTATGTATTCTTATGCTTTAGTTCCGAATTATATTGTTGTTATCGCTGTTAGTATGTGTAGCTAAATCACCCTTGCTAGGATGTAGGGGATCTATGGCGTAGATGGCATTAGAATAGGCGACCTCGCATTAGGGCTTGGTCGATCGACCGGAGTAGCTGGTCGATCGATCGAGTCGGTTGGTCGATATTTGGGGTAGCTGGTCGATCGATCGACTTCGTGTTTGATTTGCTTCGTTTGAATCGTTAAGTGCAATATCTATCAATGAGACCTAGCGGAGACTTGTTAGATGCTTAGTTTTGACCAACCCGTAGATCGAAAGATAGGGAAGGACTTAGATTAACGATTTAAGACGGCTAGATTGCTAGATCGAAAGATAATGAAATTTAGTTTGCATTAAGAATCATTAGTCAAGAACGAGAGTTAGTATTAATGAGACTTAGGGATTAGTAGCATAGGCCGAGAGGTAGTTACTAATTAACATGGACCGAGAGGACTTGTTTTCCCCATCACCCACGACTGTATTTCGAGACTTACCTAGACTTGTGTGCCATCGTAGCTATAGTGACCCGATCATCCTAGCTCATTTTTATCATTAGTTTACATCTATTTTTGTTATTTGCTCTTTTATTTTCGCATTTAGACTTAGATTCTTTCCATATCAAAACCCCCACAATTGTTACCGATAGACTGAAATAAAAGCAACTATAACTCCCCCGCCTCTCTGTGGTTCGACCCTGTTACCACTAGCCTAGGTTAGTTTTAATATGAATTATAAATCTTATTTTTGGTACTCACAACGACGGGTATCAAATTTTGGCGCCGTTGCCGGGGAGGCAGCGCTAGTTTTAGTTGTTCTTTATTTTAGTCTGTTTTCCGCCTCAAGGGAAGACTGAGTACCTTGAGGCAGTTCTTACCTTCTTCTTTAGTGTTGTCTTTTTGCAGTACTGTAGGAGAATCCACTCATGTTCCGTTCTCATGAGCATCAGGTGCTGTTTTGTGAGAGATGCGGCGGAGTTGGACACACATCTGAGGCATGCAGGCACCCTAAGGAGAAGATGTTTGCTTTCCATCAACTTCAGCTCGACAATTTGTATAATTACGCTCTTACTTCACCGCAGCAACCATATGAGCCTCCTCATGATGCCCCATTACCATTCACTCCGTCACAGCAAGAGTTGAAAAACGAAGTTGCTGAGTTGACGAGTCTAGTGCAGCTGCTTATGGTGGAGGTACAGAAGAGTAATGCGGCAAACCAGGCCTTAATCACGAAGCTGATATCTCAAATTGCTACATTAGACAAGAATGCAGCTGAGATACCGAGTCGATTTCACTCTTTAAATCAGCGTATTGAGACCGTACATGCAATGACGCTGAGGAGCGGGTCCGCTCTTGATGGACCTAAGAAAGCTGCTGGAAAAGGAAAGAAGAAAAAGAGCGAGAAGAAGACGGACAGCAGCGATTCCGGTCGATCGACTGCATCACCTAGTCGATCGACCACTCCGCGATCCTCAGTGATACCTTCTGATCTCTCTGTTCATTCTGGAAAAGAAGAAATCAGTCGATCGACCGACCACACTGGTCGATCGACTGATGATGCTGCTGATGATGAGCCAATTCGTCCTCCAATGCCAGATAACTTGAGGGATTTCTTGTTTCGGGATGAGACGACTCCGAAATTATTGAGGCAAGACCCGAGTGCTGATGGGTCCGTTCAAATTCCAAAGTATGATCCTACGATGGTTAATGGTTCATTCCTGAGACGGTCTGAAGATGGGTCAAGTTACAACAAAGACAAAGTAGTGGATTTTCAGCCTAAGTCCACTGATTCTAGTGTGAGAGACCTAGAAGAGAGGGCAAAGCTACTCGACGACAGACCCCTTATCCAGAGAGACTAGTGCCGACCAAAGATGAGGTAACATTTGATAAATTTAAAGATGTCGTGCGTAGTCTTAACGTGCAAATTCCTTTCTTAGAGCTAGTTAATCAAATACCTGCATATATGAAGTTTATGAGACAATTGCTAGCTAAGAAGAGGTCTTTGAATGTTGTGGAGTCAGTGCATTTAATGAAGAGTCTAGTTCGTACTTAACTCACATCGCTACTCATAAACCGTCGACCAGGTAGTTTCTCTGTCCCCTGCAATATTGGTACCTTCTCAATCGAGAAGGCATTATGTGATTTAGGGGCTAGTGTCAGTGTTATGCCTTTGAGTCTGGCTAAGAAGTTGGGATTGACTAGATTTGCCATTACTGACATGACTGTACAAATGGCTGACCGTTCTGCAGTTCAGCCAGTAGGGGTCTTAGAGAATGTGCCTGTTCAAATTGAAAAGTTCTTATTTCCTGTTGACTTTGTTGTTTTGGATATTCCTGAAGATGTCAACACCCCAATTATTTTGGGAAGACCGTTTTTGCACACTGCTGGTGCAATAATTGATGTAGGGGAAAGAACTTTGAAATTTAAGGTAGGGAAGCACTCTATCATGTTTGCCCAGTCACCTAGAAAGAAGGACCCCATGTGGCCCATGACCTGTAATATGATTTCTGAAAAGAAATCTTATTTTGTGCTTTCTGACATTCTCACTTCCTTACCTGTACCTATTCCTGTTATGACACCTCCGCCCCAGATTGGGAGCAAATTGGAGGCAAATTCTTCTGTTTTGACTGTTGCAGGAAATGGTTTGGGGAAGGAGGAGCCGCTCATTGCTCCAGTTGTGAAGGAGCCCATTGTGCAGAGAGGCGGTTTGGGATGTCTGAGCTATGCAACTGACGAGGAGCCGGATGAGGAGCCCAAGAAGAAGGAGCCAGTCAAAATTTCGGAGTCGGATCTCGAGTGTGAGGAGCTAGGAGATGATGGCCATGCTTGGGAAGATGCTAGGGATGATCCATTGAGTATCCGAGTCGGAGTAGAATGGAGTCCAGCTTCTGAGATGAGCACTGCGGAAGCTACTTCATGTAGACGGAAGCCTTGGTCGGAGATTTTCCGCAGTTTCCATTGATCTATGCGTTTCTTAGACCTTTTAAAGACTATTTTATTGATTTTAGACTTTGGTTTGCTTTGGTTTGCGCGAGACTTCGCTTAGTTTGGTTTGCTTAGGATTTTTATAAACTTCAGACTGTGCTTTTGGGTTTGCGCAATTTTTGGGCGCGTTATTATGTGCGTTCGCAGGTTTATAGACCTTATTAGCTCAATTTATTGAGCTAATTCGAAGAAATCAGAACTTACAAAGCAGATTTTTCGATCGACAGCCTACTTGGTCGATCGATCGATCGCCACGATTCAGAGAGCTTCGTTCGTGTCAACTTGGTCGATCGATCGCCGCTATGGTCGATCGACCGCCTTTTTTCTTGTACTGTTTTCGATCATTCCCCTGCTGTGTTTGGTCGATTTGCAGAGTTAAGGGAGTATTCCCTTCACTTTATTCTCCGCTTAATTTCTGATTACTTCCGTTTTCTCATTTCTGCACATAATTTTGCGTTTTATAATTGCTTTCTCGGTTTTATGCGTGGTATTTGTTTGTCTTTCAGGTCATTATTGGTAGCACTGCTAGCTACTGAAACCTCCTAGCTCACGCTGGTTTGGGGAGGTTTCCTTTGCTGCGCTTAAAGTCTTGTGAGTTCCCGAGTTCCACTTCATGTCTTATTTATTTGTTTTACGCAAATTCCCATTTCTCTTTTCTTCATTACATGATTTTGCACAATGGGGACATTGTGCGATTTGGTTTGGGGAAGGGTTTTGCGTTGCATTTCATTTGCTTGCATTCACGTTTACATTTCAGTTTGCATTTGTTTATTTCATTTCCCTTATATATACAAAATTCAAAAAAAATTGAAAAATTTCAAAAATTTCCATACAATGCACGTTTATTTTAGCATATAGGTCGAGTCGGAACGGTAGTATTTCCATGATGACATTGCAATTGCACCTGTTTTGCCTGAGCCTTGCTTGATTAACATGTTATTAGTAGAATCGTATATGTATATCCACGAGTTTTCGTTAAATTATTTGCTGAGCTTGAGACTTGACTTTGAAAATTGGCAAGCTACATCATATTTCTGAGTTTTAGAGCCTATAACTGGTGACATTAATGACCGGTTTATTTAGAATGTGAGTAGTTACTCCTTATGAGACATGTCACATTAATTTGCATAAATATGAACTTATTCTGCTTAATACCTGTATGCATTCGGTTTGTGGTTTTGCTGACACATGTGGTAGAGGTTTCCCTTTTCTCATTTTACCCATGAACCCCTCATAGCCAAATTTAGCCTCTTTTGCCCCATAAACTACAGTCTAAAATTAGCCTACCTTATCCGAGCTAGTACTTGTATTTGTGGGAATGTTTTATTGCAAATTTGGTTATATGCTCATTTTGAGATGATGTTGGAAAGATGAAAAAGGGAAGAAAGAAAAAAAATATAATTGAAAAGAAAAAAAAGAGAAGAAAAACGATTCGAAAAAGAAAGAAAAAAAGGAAACGCGTGCTGTGCTGTAGAATCCGGTCGATCGACTGCTCCTTATGGTCGATCGACTGCAGCCCGAGAAAAAGAAAGAAAAAATCACATGTTTCAATTATTATGATTTGGTGATTTTCACTCCCATGTTTTTATTTATATTCTTTGGGGAGTTAACTTTTATGGAGGTTGTGAGCTTTGTGCCTTGAATTGGCACCGTCTTGTATCATTTACATTGAGTTTGAAGTTGGGATTCGCTTATAGTTTGGATTGAAGTTACTAGCTTGGCTTATTACTCCTCATATCCAAATTCTTTTTTTAGCCCTTTCTTACCCATTACCTCACATATCCATATTTACCTCGGCATGTGTCATGGTCATTGGTTTGGTTGGAATGCATATGTACGGTTGTAGAGATTATTTTCATATTAGACTGCAGGCAAGTTCTTATAGGTCATAGTTAGGTGAGAGTCTTCACAAAATTACTTCTTTCTATCTTTACATATATTCACCTGTGCTTATTTGAGTGATTTGAGCGACCCGTGAGAGTCCGAATTGATAAGTCTCTACAGTTGACGGTTCAGCAGTTTTTAACGACTTTATAACTCGTTTGCATGATTCGCATTGCTAATTGATTGTTGGTTATTGCATTAAATTGGTTTAGGCTTGACGGTTTGCATTTCGCTCTGAGATTGAACTCGTTCCATTAGGTTTTAGGATCGAGTCTAGTTCTTGCTTGGGGACAAGCAAGGGTTTGGTTTGGGGAAGTTTGATGCGTGTCCTAAATATGTTGTTTTACGCCCTATTTTACACGCATTTCAGAGCTCATTTATGTAGTTTATGCTACTATTTGCCCCATTTTGTCTACTTTCGTATTTTTATGTAATATTGCAGATTTATGCGGAAATGAGTAGAAATCGAGCCGAATCCGTCCCTAAGTACTTAGCATTGCATTTGACATGGAGTAGTGACTCGAGGAATGAGCTTGGTGCGCGTTTCTAGGCCTAAAGATAGCAAAAGCAAGGGTGCGTACGAGTTTAACGAGCAAAGAAGCATTTCACGATATTGCAGCCCCATTCATATGGCCATATCTCGAGTTCTATAGCAGATAATCAAGTGATTCCAATTGGAGGTGAAAGCTTATCCTCTTAGCTTTCCAACGCCATGTAGAACGCCTGATTTGACCAAGTAACGAAGAAATGGCAGCTGTTTTAAGATCGGTGCGCGCTGCAGGAATCGTCAGAATGCTATTCTCAGACAAAGACTCTTGGTCGATCGACTGGTCCAAGTGGTCGATCGACCACCCCACGGGTTCCAGTAGCTACTGTTCGCTGCTACTTAGTCGATCGACTGATGCTTATGGTCGATCGACTGAACAACGGGTCTGACGCAAAATAAAAGATCGAGAATAAGGAAGCCCAATATATATTAGGTTTAGGAATAATGTTACGTGAGATTGCTATATAACGTAACCTGACATCCAGTTTTATACATTCAGTTTTTAGAGAAATACTTAGGGTTCGATATTAAGTTTTGCATTAGGATACATAATCAATCAATAAAGTTACTTTCGCATCCGGTTTTGATCTCTATTCTTGCTTCCTATCGGTATCTTTCTGTTCTTTATTTCAGTTTATTACTTTAATTCGTAGTGTAGAATTGCTAGTGAGGATTCCCAAAGCCGTATTATTGATTCATGTTAATTACTTATCTAATTATTTCAATTATGTATTCTTATGCTTTAGTTCCGAATTATATTGTTGTTATCGCTGTTAGTATGTGTAGCTAAATCACCCTTGCTAGGATGTAGGGGATCTATGGCGTAGATGGCATTAGAATAGGCGACCTCGCATTAGGGCTTGGTCGATCGACTGGAGTAGCTGGTCGATCGACTGAGTCGGTTGGTCGATCGACTGGGGTAGCTGGTCGATCGACTGACTTCGTGTTTGATTTGCTTCGTTTGAATCGTTAAGTGCAATATCTATCAATGAGACCTAGCGGAGACTTGTTAGATGCTTAGTTTTGACCAACCCGTAGATCGAAAGATAGGGAAGGACTTAGATTAACGATTTAAGACGGCTAGATTGCTAGATCGAAAGATAATGAAATTTAGTTTGCATTAAGAATCATTAGTCAAGAACGAGAGTTAGTATTAATGAGACTTAGGGATTAGTAGCATAGGCCGAGAGGTAGTTACTAATTAACATGGACCGAGAGGACTTGTTTTCCCCATCACCCACGACTGTATTTCGAGACTTACCTAGACTTGTGTGCCATCGTAGCTATAGTGACCCGATCATCCTAGCTCATTTTTATCATTAGTTTACATCTATTTTTGTTATTTGCTCTTTTATTTTCGCATTTAGACTTAGATTCTTTCCATATCAAAACCCCCACAATTGTTACCGATAGACTGAAATAAAAGCAACTATAACTCCCCCGCCTCTCTGTGGTTCGACCCTGTTACCACTAGCCTAGGTTAGTTTTAATAGGAATTATAAATCTTATTTTTGGTACTCACAACGACGGGTATCAAATTGCTTTTGGCTTTGGTCTTGGGATGAATTGCTTTTGGCTTTGATCTTTTGCTTTGGCCTTTCGCTTTGGCTTTGGGCGAATGGATATTGGCTTGGGCCTTTGATTTTGGCCTTTCGTTTTGGCTTTACTTTGGATATATTGGTTTTTTGCCGTCCTTCGTTCGAGGAAGGTAGAGGTGCAGACGGGGATGTACCTTTTGGGGAGAGGTTGATATTTGGTGATGGGATGTTTTTGTGGGGAATGTGTTGGGAAATGTGTCCTCAACAATAGTGCGATCACATGATTTAAATATCATTATTAAATCTCATACCAAGAATACGAAAGGGATGATACATTATATATATAGTCAACTGGTCCACACATATCGGTAATGATTGGCTGGCTAGAGTTTGACATTACTGTCGTGCGACGGTGGTGATCAGTTGATCCCTTGAGGTCACACCTAAAGGACGATTCCCTTAATTGAAAAGGTTAATTAGTTGTATACCGATACAGATTAATTAATTCCTTAAAATTGAACAATTCAATTTGTAAGAGAGAATATTGATATCTTATTGTAATGGGATTAAATAAGATTTATTTTAGTAATAAAATGCTTTGTTACTAAAATTATTTATTGTTTGAGAAACAATAGAGATAAGAATGAATGATTAATTATAATTACAAGAAGTTGTGAATTATAATTATATGACCCATTTTATTTATGTGATCAAGTATCACTAGTCAATTTGTTGTATGTAATTTAATTAATTCATGAAATGATATTTATGTGATAAATATGCATTAAATTAATTAATAACATGTATCATACAACATGTGACATATTGTGTGACAAGTGACAAATTGACAAAATAAAATGGTAGTCCATTTTACATATGGACCGAAATATTGTAGGTAGTGGAGGATAATGGGTGTATTATTTTAATGCCTAAAATTATTATAATCATATCTATTATTACATAGCCTTACACCTACAATATTGATAAGACAAAAAGGGAAAGCAAGATGCTCTCCTTTGGCCTCTTGCTAGCCGGCTCTACTACTCCTATTAGAGGAGTTTTAGTTCTTTTATCTTATTATTCTTACACTACCATTCAATCCACATGCAAAAAGTTCATGTATTTTCTCTCTTCTCTCTCTTTAATCTTCATCAAAAAGATAAGTATTTGATTCAATTTGTTCATATGAATTACTAATATTACTTGTAGTAGTATATGAGTTTTAGTAATCAATTTTAAGGTAAACCACATTACAAATATCTAGTACATATTAGTTTGTGGGATTGAAGGATAGTTTTGGGTGCTACTAATTGGAGGGCTTCTATTTTGAGGTCATGTATGTTCATCCAATATTGGAAAGCTCAAGAACTAACAAGAAGGAGATCTTGTTAGTGCCCTTTTGACCGAAATTCATATGGTGAGAAAATGATTTCTGCACTTATTTATTTTAGTTTGCATGCATAAGATTTGTAATTAATTTTATGAATAAATTAATTTGGTTACATATGTGAATATGTTAAATAATGAGATATAGATTTCCAACAAGTGGTATCAGAGCACAAGGTTGTTTGCATGCAAATCGGTTATAGTTTTTCCGAGTTATACGATTAACATATAAAACTTGTAAATTTGTGTTATTATGATATATCACGAAAATAATTTATGCATGTTAAAGTTTCTGATCCTAAAATGTATTTAGGATATTTTGGTTAATTTATGGATTTTATTGTTCAATTTTTATTATATTGGCATTAAAATGTGATTTTTATGATAAAAATGTCAATTTTGGACGAAAATTAGCTAAACTTCGAATTTTCCAGTGGTTTTTGGATATGTTTTCACATATATTACTTTTAGTTGATCTGGAAATTTTCATAAGTTTTGGAGTTCTTATGCTCGAAAAATGGATTTTTCATGATAAAAATCGAATTTAAGTGAAAAATAGGTTAATATGAGAAATATTTCGAATCTGGTCATAGAAATTTTGTATGTTGTCACATGCAATTTTACAAGATGTGTGTAAAATAATAGGCTATAATGAAGTCTTTATGCATGATTAATGGATTTTTGATGAAAAATAGCATAAATAGTGACTTAATTAGTGAAAAATTGCTAAAACATACTTCATGACTAAGGAAAAACGTCACATGTTGCATTTTATTATATTTTTCAGATCTAAAATTGAAAAGGTGATGAATATAATTTTTCTCATGTTTTTATGATTTTAATTAATAAAACCGATAAACCGCAACATTGTTTTTCCGGATAAATTTCGAAAGTTTTAACCTAAGTTTTAGAACATTATGAGTGTCATGGTATTTTTCCAGAATGTTCATGAGTTTAAATTTTGAATTTTGAATTTATTTGAAATTTTTATGATTTATTTGGAGTTTATAGCATTTTATTGTAATTTTGGGTCCATTAATGAACAATTTTAAGAAATATAAGTTAATTATAGTCAAATTGTTAGTGGAGACTAATTTTGAGTCCTAAGATGTTTAGGGTAATTAACTTGTGCATAAATATGATTTTATGTAATTTATTGTGATTTTAAAACGTTGAATCACGCAAACCAAAAAAACTTAGTGTAATATACGATATTGGCTCCTTAAAGGCGATTTAGCATAAAATTGGGCATGTTCATACATATTATAATGCTGCATTTTATCTATGATTGTCATAATTTTATTTTATGTAATTTTTGAATTATATAATTTTTACTTAGTATGGCCTTAGTTTTTAATTGGTATTACCCGAAATGTATGAGAATATCGATTCGGTTGTAATTTATTGTGATCTCGTATCACCGTTTTGTAATTTAATAGATTTATTTTTATTTTAATTACAAATGTATAATAGGAAATTATGTAATTTGTGATGTAATTTATTTATTTCGGAGTTCCTTGAAGACGGTGTCACTCAAGGAAGACGATACATAAAGACGGTGTTGCCTCGAGATGCGTGCCACAACCGAAGTTCAAGGGACCAATGGAGTTGGTTTCCGAATATGTAATAGTTAATTAGATTTTCTATTTTAGGAAGGCCATACTAGGATTTATTTTTATGCTTTGCATTTTATTTATATGTTGCATGCATCGCTAAATCGCCATAACTAAACATGCATTATCTATTAATCGAGTTTATCGACCGTGTCAATTACAATTATCGTAGTTCACCGCTTTAGTTCACTTAAAACGTGATAGATAATAAATTGACATGACCTCTCGCTAAAAATAATCAATTGAGACTTAGCCTTACCAAAAATTAGAAACCATGAAGAACCAGTTTCGCAAGGGAGTTGAGCCGGCTTTACCGTAAGACAAACCTTGTTACGTTGGTGAAGTGGGTGATAAATGTCTATCCACCGAATTCATGTTGATGAGGGATGAATCGGCCCTACCGTGCCCAAAGTTGATGTGGATTTGGATCATGGACACATTTATTCGAAATTTGGATTGAGCTCAACGAAAGTATTTGTGACCGTAGTCGCATGTGTTCCGGGCTAAAGATAAATGTTAATGTAATTTTATCGACCAAGAGTTCTAAAAGTGGAATCGATTAAAGAGTTAATCCACCGAGTTATATTGATAAGGGATGAATCAGCCCTACCGTGCCCAAGTTAATATGAATTTGGATCTTGGAATCATTTATCATAGTTGGGTAGAGGTCACTATGTAAATGCTTTACTTGTTATCTACAAGTATTATTATAACGATGAATGTTTTGTTTTCATTATTCCGTTATCATATTGTTCTATTTATTTACCACAATTCATATACGATATCATTTCGATTTTTTATCCAAATCTCCATTAAAACATCGTAACTAAAGACAAATATGAATTTGCTTCTAAAACCTCAAATGAACCATTGCT
The DNA here is from genome assembly GCF_048544455.1 of Silene latifolia. Lineage (NCBI taxonomy): Eukaryota > Viridiplantae > Streptophyta > Magnoliopsida > Caryophyllales > Caryophyllaceae > Silene > Silene latifolia. The sequence continues at coordinate 59,758,276 of NC_133536.1, forward strand.
AAGGATCTCTTGTAAAGAGTATAGATAAAAGTTATTCATTATCAAACAGGTTTTTGATTCTTGACTAACACATCTACTTACAATGAATTGTTTCTTATTTTGGTAACTAGATTTGTTGGAAATCAAAATTGACCAAAATAACGCAACCACTTCAATGAAAGTTTTAAGACTAAAACGAATAAATGAAGAGTAATCTTCATGAATTCAATTTTGCTTCTCAAAGCAAAGACTCGTTGAAATGAGTGGGAGCATTCTCTTAAACCGTTAAGATGAGGACGAGGTTCAAGAAGTAAAGATTAGAATGGAATTGATACAAGGTAATGTTAAAGGTAAAGTTGTTGAGAATGACGATACTAAACCTATCAATTCCGACCGATAAAGTTTCCATTGTCTTAAATGTTGGACACTAGAAAGGAAACTACCCCAAATTATTGAAGAATCAACAAATTAGTTGTGGGACATCTAATAGGATCTTCTTCTTTAAATGTTTATATGATTGACATAAATTTTGCTAGTACCACTTCGTCATATTAGAAACCGGTGGTGGTTTACATCATTGTACTTGATACATAGAATGATTAGAACATGACGACTAGCATCAATGATGTCGAGAGATAGAGTCATTGTGTACTCAATCTAGTTTTCGGGTTTGGAGTTGTACTTAATTGTGACCATTAAGTACATAAACTCTAAATAAGAATACATACTTGTTAAGATACAAAAGAGGTTTCACTTTTGTGACCCTATACACCACGATTTGATGTATGGCTAGCCCATTATCAAGGTGATAATATTCTAAACCAAACTAGAACGATATATCATGAAGATGATGCAAGACTCAAATTGGTAACCCAAGATTAAACTTTAAATTCTGAAATGATTAACGAAAAGAGTTATCGAGTACTCTTGAAACCATTAGATTGTTAATGGTATATGCGTATCTTGTATTCAAAGCAAGATATCTCGTGCTTTTTGGTTGAAAAAGGAGATCGAGGTTGTAAATCATTAATCCAAAATAGGTTGATCATTTTCTTTTACCAACGATTTAGGTTGACACTAAAGTGTTCACTTAATAAGGTAAATAGAGAAATCTTTGAAGAAGTTCAAAAGTTCAAAGAAGCACGATTTAGTCGTGATGGAATTATCAAAGTGAAGACTTTGATATAAGCCAAAGGAAATGTGATATAGTATCACAAGTTAATCTCTCTTAGCACGCATTATGGAATAATGTGTGGTTGGATAAGAAATCAAACGCTATTCGATATGGTTTGGACTTCAATCAAAGTTACCTTGAGTTACTTGATCCTTTTGGGGAATTTATCATTTTGTCTAAATTTTTCCACTAAATCATATGAGATATGAAATGGTAATGTACCATATTTGTAAGTTTTCACAAGAAACAAATGCTCATTTTTCCCTTTCAATTATCACGAAGCTGTCTTTCTAAAATACAAGTTTATTTCTAGAAGACAGAGTGGGAGAAATTATTCAAGAGCCACAAAGAAAGCCACAAAGAATGTTATGTCGCAAGAAACTGGTCTTTCTTGGTACATGAGACGTTTTGTGTAAGATGTTGTTTCTTTAAAACCTAGGAGGTTAAATTCGTCCCTTGTTGAAAATGATGAATTCATGCTACTTTTAAGAAAGTAAAGAGCTTATAACTTAAAAAAAAATCGTTTGATTCAAATTGATTACTTCTAGAAAGTAATGAACATATGACTTACATGAGAGTATTTAAGTCACAACTCACTACAAGGCTTAGAGCCATGAAAATCCAATATAAAAGGCTTGATTGGTTGCAAAGGGTTTTGCACTAATAAAGAGAGATTTCAAAGCTTGATTGGTAGCAAAGATTTTTGCACTGGTTGAAATGCTTAAATCTATTTGGATCTTCTTAGGTATTGTGTTTCATTATTATGAAATACATAGCGAGTGAATCTAAAACCCACTTCTTCAATTAGAAGGAATGTATTCAATACATGTCTTGAGTTTTGAAGATTCTTGCAATCCTAAGATAATGTGAAACTTAAGAGAGGGTCTTAAGTAGGACATCAATGAGTTGGAATCAACATTTTTGATCATGTGATAAAACATTTCTCGATAAGTCGAGAAGTTGTGTTTATACATGAAGTTTAGTGGGAGTTACGGAAATTTTAATTAGTCTTATATGTGAATGACATATTGATCATCGAGAATGATTTAAGACTTTTGGAGTATTATAATACATCTTTAATATCCGGATTTATGAAGATAAATCCACATGATATTAGTGTCAATAATAAGTCTTATGTTGATAAGATTCATGACTAGTTCAATTAAATTGAACATATTTGATTGATTCCATTTGCTTCCGCTGCCGGATCAATTAAATAAGTAATGATGTATAACACTTCATATGCTTTGAGTATGATGAATTGTTTTAAAATCGAATTTAAGTAATCTTTACCAAGTAAGCCATAAAGATTACCCTTAAGTGCTTACAGAAGCATTAAGGAAGTAAAGCAAAGTGTTTATGATGCAATTTTGTGTAAGAGTGTTACACAAGTGACAATTGACAATTGAGATTGCGCATGGTTTCCGACAAAACCATAATCAAAACACATTAGGATGGTTAAGACACCATTGTGGCTATGTTATTTAAGAAATAGATTTTCTAGAATCGTTCTAGGCAATAAAGAACAATGAGAGATATTTATAACGGAAATTGAGTACACTTGCAATCATGAGATATGCAAGAGGATGAGTCCCGCACACTGTGAAAACAGTGGGAGCTATTCTTAGGCTAGAGGGCCTATGTCTTGACTGGATCTCGACACGTACTCATAAAGTTTTGTGATGCAAATGTATACATTACAAAGGAAAACGAGTATGTAGTAAGGTTGTGTAAGGTACAAGAAGTTGATAAAACCTACTAACCAAAGCCTTCTCATACGCTAAACATGATGAATCATGTCATTTCAAATGAATTGAAATGAACAACTACATACAAGATCAAATTATATTATAGAACATGAAATAGTAATCAGGCATTGACTATTTATATGTGATAATCGCATTTGTCGTTCGAGTTTTACTTTAAAACTCTTTTATTATACTTTGTTACATCCAAACGGGTTGTAGAGACAACATTGAACCCCATTAAGTGAACCTGGATTAACATGGTATTTGCCCATAGTCACTTGTATGAGGTGACGTCTCGAAGTGACTAGAGTGTGATGCGATTGATGGCAAGTCCAAGTGCCATAGAGTCATGTGAGATGACTAGTCGGTCACATAGGCAAACTGTTAGGAACACTTTGTCGTGCAGTGACCGCTTATAGAGTTCTGGCAAATTTATAAAGCCTGGTCAAGGCGAGAGCTACTATAGTATTCTAATGAGTCGATTCTTTTGACTAAAGACTGTTCACCTATGATGGCACAGTTTCAGATTAACTTTGATTTGTGTTACTACGACCTTCGTAAATGGGGTCAAATGGGCATATTTTGGGTTATGATGGCTGTGGCTAGTCGAAGGGAATAAGTGCGATAGGAATTGTCCACCCCTTTGTCAGGGTTAAAACAATATCTCAGGGCCACTCGAGGAGTAATGAACTGAAAATGCGTGGCCACGCTCGGAAGGTATCTATGATAGATAAATCCGGTCAATCAGTTATTCTCCAGATCGAGGAAACCACTCTCGATATGATCACTTGCAAGTACGACCCGGAAGACACCTTGCATTGAGTGGGAGATAGTAATAGGACAAGAGAATTGGTGATGCACACTTGTCGAGGACAAGTGGGAGATTGTTGGGAAATGTGTCCTCACCAATAGTGCGATCACATGATTTAAATATCATTAAATCTCATACCAAGAATACGAAAGGGATGATACATTATATATATATAGTCAACTGGTCCACACATATCGGTAATGATTGGCTGGCTAGAGTTTGACATTACTGTCGTGCGACGGTGGTGATCAGTTGATCCCTTGAGGTCACACCTAAAGGACGATTCCCTTAATTGAAAAGGTTAATTAGTTGTATACCGATACAGATTAATTAATTCCTTAAAATTGAACAATTCAATTTGTAAGAGAGAATATTGATATCTTATTGTAATGGGATTAAATAAGATTTATTTTAGTAATAAAATGCTTTGTTACTAAAATTATTTATTGTTTGAGAAACAATAGAGATAAGAATGAATGGTTAATTATAATTACAAGAAGTTGTGAATTATAATTATATGACCCATTTTATTTATGTGATCAAGTATCACTAGTCAATTTGTTGTATGTAATTTAATTAATTCATGAAATGATATTTATGTGATAAATATGCATTAAATTAATTAATAACATGTATCATACAACATGTGACATATTGTGTGACAAGTGACAAATTGACAAAATAAAATGGTAGTCCATTTTACATATGGACCGAAATATTGTAGGTAGTGGAGGATAATGGGTGTATTATTTTAATGCCTAAAATTATTATAATCATATCTATTATTACATAGCCTTACACCTACAATATTGATAAGACAAAAAGGGAAAGCAAGATGCTCTCCTTTGGCCTCTTGCTAGCCGGCTCTACTACTCCTATTAGAGGAGTTTTAGTTCTTTTATCTTATTATTCTTACACTACCATTCAATCCACATGCAAAAAGTTCATGTATTTTCTCTCTTCTCTCTCTTTAATCTTCATCAAAAAGATGAGTATTTGATTCAATTTGTTCATATGAATTACTAATATTACTAGTAGTAATATATGAGTTTTAGTAATCAATTTTAAGGTAAACCACATTACAAATATCTAGTACATATTATTTTGTGGGATTGAGGGATAGTTTTGGGTGCTACTAATTGGAGGGCTTCTATTTTGAGGTCATGTATGTTCATCCAATAGTGGAAAGCTCAAGAACTAACAAGAAGGAGATCTTGTTAGTGCCCTTTTGACCGAAATTCATATGGTGAGAAAATGATTTCTTCACTTATTTATTTTAGTTTGCATGCATAAGATTTGTAATTAATTTTATGACTAAATTAATTTGTTACATATATGAATATGTTAAATAATGAGATATAGATTTCCAACAGAATGGGCTTGCCTTCCGTCATTGATCATGAACAAGGAGATGTTCTGGTTTGTTATCTAGGTTCGTCGTAGGATCCCTTTGATAGAAGCTCGTTCTAAATCGGGTGCTAATGAAAGATTTCTATTGCCAGACATGGAATAGGTAAAGAAATGGACACGGAGTTTCGAGTCCTCTGCTTACTCGGTACGAAATGTCACTCGAGTGTACTCACATTGAATTGGAACATATTTTTTGTTTTAAATCAATTCTCAAATCAATTCTCGTTGTCAACGGGAAATGGTAAAGGGGAGAATATATGATAGTTGGAAATTATGCTTTTATTTAGTTAAATAAGAGGTTAGCACAGACTCGATGGATACATGTGACTCATAGGGACAGCCCCCAGTTGTCATTTAGGACTAAAAGGGACAGACGCTAGGATAGATATGAGAAAGCCTAAGACTCGGACTCGGACTCGGACTCGGACTCAATCGTAGATACGAACTCCTAATCATCATGTTCCTCCTCGAAGGTCTCCTCCGTAACATACAGCAGCTTGAATGTCTGGTCTTGAGCATTGACCCACTTGAGCACTTCACTGTCGTTGTTGGGAATGATATGAGGACAATAGTCCATGAGGCTCTCATCTCCTTGTAGAAAGAGATGTTCATGAGGGTTGTTTTCAGCACTTGGTTGGCCTAGGGATGAAGCTACCAGTTCTTGGTTGTCGATCATATTTTGAATAACATGTTTCAGTTTGAAGCATGTTTCAGTATCATGACCTTTTCCTTGATGATATTGGCAATAGGCATTGCCGTCCCAGAAACGGATTTTCCTCTGTTCAGACGGGTCTGGAGCGGGCCCGATTGGTTGTAGCTTCCCTTCAGTCATGAGCTTTTGAAGAGCTGCGGCATAGGTTGTGTTGAAGTTGGTGAATGTCCTTTGAGAACGTTCAACCTTGCTGTTTGACTTGAGACATCCAGAAGGATTGCCTTGACTAAGAGGTGCAATTATGACTTTGCCAGCTTCAATCATATCTTGAATGGCATGCTTGAGTTTTAAACAGGTTTCGGTGTCATGGCCCTTGCCTTGATGGTATTGGCAATAGGCATTACCATACCAGGATCGGGCTCTTTTGTGTTCGGGTTTGTCTGGAGTCGGACCAATGGGTTGGAGCATTCCTTCTAAAGCAAGTATCTCCAGAGCGGTGCCATATGTTATTCCCAGATCTGTGAATACCCTTTGATGTTTTCCAATGGTTCCCACATTGGTGTTTTTTGGGATGTTTTTGTGAGTTTTTTTTTTGTTTTTGTTTTTGATTTTGTCAATCCTGGGTGGAAACAGGATTTGGTCATTCTCAATGGACAGTTTTTGGGATGTTGCTTGATATTTTGAATGGGATTTTGGTGAGGTGATTTCATGTTCTTTGTTGGTGGATTCGTGGATGTGGGAACCATCGGATGACCCCTCATTTTCAACAGTTGTTGGTTGGTGAACGGAGGGTTGGTTTTCTCCTTGATGGTCAGGTTCATTTCCGGTACTACCAAAATTCTTCTCCAAATTAGCTACCCGAGTGTTCAAATCATCGATAGCCACTTGCAGCTTTGAGAATATGTTGTTGATGGAGACAGAGAGCATCATTATAGCGTTTTGTATGCCATCTTCGTCAATTGCATGAATTTTCTCATCGTCAGGAGAGACGAGATGAGAGCAGTCTAGGGAAGATTCCTGACTGCGTCCAATAGGATTTTCCGGAGGGTTATTTTTGTTCTTTGTTGAGGGAGGTTGTGGTAATTCTCCCTTTTCAATCATATCATTGATGACACCTTTTAGGGGAAGACACATTTCAGTGTCATGTCCGCGACCTTGGTGATATTGACAAAACAGTTTTCCGTCCCATCTACGTCCTCGCTTGTTTGGTAGAGGGTCTGGAGTTGGACCAATTGGTTTAAGCTTTTCTTTGGAGATTAGCCTTTCTAAGGCTGTGGCATAAGGCATACCCAAATCAGGGAAGGACCGATGAGGTCGTCTGGTTTTGGTTTGGTCCTTGGCCAGTAGCCGGCTTTAAAGGAGCTTAACCCTTTGCTCAAATTCCCAGTTACCATTTTGTCCTCAACTTGGGAGAGACGAGTGCTCAAGTTTTCCACGGTAGCTAGGAGTCGAAGGACCATGTTGTTGGTTTTAGCAGAAGTCATGGCGGATGAAGGTTGATCAGCTTCTTGAGTTTCCGGTTGGCGATCGATGGCACCCAAGGGATTCCTATTTGACATAACGATAGGTGTTGAAAACTTGTTTTGGCAGGGGATTGCACAAACAAAGGCAAGTACGACACATATATACAAAAGGCAGTTATGTCGTGAAGACGCGACGGTGTGACTAGGTTATGAGTTCATTAAAGATCGTGAATGACCTCTTGTGTTTGAACTCTTGGTGCATGACTTTGAACTTAGACTCGAGTGTCAACTTTGACATAGTGATGCCTAGACAGTGTCAACTTTGGCATAGTGATGCCTAGACAGACGACTTCTGACTTAGTTTGGATGTGTGTTGATGGCTTGACGCCGTTGGACGAGACATGTACACAAACTTGACCTTTGACCCGTAATGTAGGGGAAATGCGGGTTTGAAACCCGACAGGTTTTGACTCTGCTAACGCCATTGAAGATGTCTCGACAATTAGGCGACACGACCTAGACCAGAAGGTAGGTACTAACTTCGGCGGAGATTCGACGTTATCTAGACGACTCGACTTGAAATCGACTGGACTCTAATCGACTCGAGTCTGAATTGGAAAGGTGGACTGAAATTTTCGAAAATAGAAATTTTCAAAAAGGTTCATTTGTCGTTTTATGGACGGTTTCCGAAGAGTAGGGTTCTCCGAAAGTCGATCAGTTGAAGAGTTGTCTTAAGTTTGTTTTCAAAAGACGGTTTGAATTGAAATTGCGGCGGCTCTAAAAACAATGTGTTGTTTTCGAAGACGGTTTTTGAAATTCCAAATCACGGATTTGAAAATTGATAGTTGAAGAATTTAGAATCGTCATCACAATGGTCATGAAAACGGTTAAATTTGTTTTCAAATGGTTTGAAATTAGATTTGAAATATGAAAACGGTTAAATTTGTTTTCAAAGATTTGATTTTAAATTGAAATTTGAAAACGGTTAAATTTGTTTTCAAATGATTTGATTTTAAATTGAAATTTGAAAACGGTTAAATTTGTTTTCAAAGATTTGAAGTTGGATTTGAAATTTGAAAACGGTTAGATTTGTTTTCAAAGATTTGATTTCGAATTGAAATTTGAAAACGGCTAGATTTGTTTTCAAAGATTTGAAGTTGGATTTGAAATTTGAAAACAGTTAGATTTGTTTTCAAAGACTTGAAATTAAATTTGAAATTTGAAAACGGTTAAATTTGTTTTCAAATGATTTGAAATTAGATCTGAAATTTGAAAGCGGTTAAATTGGCCTTCAAATGATTTGATTTTTGATTGGAATTTGAAAACGGTTAAATTTGTTTTCAAATGATTTGATTTTTGATTTGAATTTGAAAGCGGTTAAATTGGCCTTCAAATGATTTGATTTCAATTGGAATTTGAAAACGGTTAAATTCGTTTTCAAATGATTTGATTTTGAATGGAATTTGAAAACGGTTAAATTCGTTTTCAAATGATTTGATTTTTGATTGGAATTTGAAAGCGGTTAAATTGGCTTTCAAATGACTTGATTTTTGATTGGAATTTGAAAGCGGTTAAATTGACTTTCAAATAACTTGATTTTGAATTGGAATTTGAAAACGGTTAAATTCGTTTTCAAATGATTTGATTTTGAATGGAATTTGAAAATGGTTAAATTCGTTTTCAAGATTGGAAATCGTGAAGATTGAATTCGTCATTACGACGGGTTAGAAAACCGCTTAACTTTTGAAAGACGGTATGCAAATCGAAAAGTGTGAGAATTGAAATCGTTATTACGACGGCTTAGAAAAGCCAAATTTGATTTCGAAAACGAGATTTAAATTTGGAAAGTTGCACGGGTTGAAATCGTCATTACGACGGTTTGAAAAATGTTTTTGTTTGAAAACTGATTTCGAATTTTGAAAATTCGAGGGTAGAATTCGTCATTACGACGGCGTAAAAGGGCGCTTTGAGAAATGCAACAGTCGGCGAGAGACCGAGGTTTGAAACGGCCATTATGACGACGTAAAAGGGTATTTTGAAATGGTTTGTGAAAACCAAGTTTTGAAATCGTCATTACAACGGTATGAAAAGGTGCATTTGAAATTGGTTATAAAGACCGGGTTTTGAAATGGCCATTATAAGGGCATAAAAAGGTGTGTTAAAATGGTTCTAAAAAACCAGGTTTGAAAATCGTCATTACGACGGCCTAAGAAGGCGTGCAACGGTCGGCGAAAGACCGAGGTTTAAAACGGCTATTATAACGGCATGAAAAAGATGCTTTGAAACGGTTGTAAGAACCGGGTTTGAAAATCGTCATTACGACGGCCTAAAAAGGCGTGCAACGGTCGGCGAAAGACCGAGGTTTGAAATGGCCATTATAACGGCGCAAAAAGGTGTTATGAAAGTTTGAAATGACACGGAAGGACTTATGATCACATAACACACAAGCACTCGCAGTTTCATTATATTATGCATAATGCTGACGCGGGTTTTGGCTTAAAGGGTGGGTTACACACCAAACAATCAAACCCCAATTTGCGAGAGGGATACCAATCCAAACAAAATGTGTAAGGAGGGTGCCCTAGCCTCGTGCTCTAAGGAAGTGAAAGCTCTTTGACGAAACAGGAATATGTAACGTCAACGGTATGCTTGACTCAATCGGGATTTGAAACGCGGGGATGAGAAAACTCACGCCGACGACACGAGCCAATTGGTCGATAAAGGTTAGGTTGTGGGCCCGGACAAGGAACCCGACTTATGACCGTAATATCAATTAATGCACTTTAACCATGACCTCGTTCGAGTTTCACCTCTAAGGATCACAAAGACACAAGTGTCCTAGTTTTCCCCAGCGGAGTCGCCAAATCTGTGGACATGGGCCACAGGCCGGTCTGTGGATTTGGGCCACCTACCGATCTGCGGTCACGGGCCACCTGCACGCTAAGCCAATCTGTGGACATGCAGCGGTATTTTGAAAGCCACGCTCGGCGGCGTAAAAATGCTTTCGACCGGATCGCTTTAGATCGGTCGGTTTCGTCTCGGTAAAGGTCTCGAAACGATTAGAGATGTTCGGAGTCGCCACCAAGCATTTGTGGGATGCTTGGAACCCGTTCGAATCCATTTTATACCTAGGTCAATCAAGGCAAAAAGCGGTGCTTGACATAGGTACTAAAGATAAGGACTCGTCCCCCTTTTAGCATTTTATGCCTAAAATGACTCTCGTACGCCCTGGATAAGGCCATCCACTATCCAAAGGTTCTGAGTAAGGGGTGAGGGTACGTATTGGGAAGCCCTTTAATCGGACACCCAATCCCGCCCGCGTTAGCGGCCTCTACTGATCGATCGTGGTTATTTAAGTGCAAGAGTTGATAAAACGGTGTAAATGCATGAATGCACATCCAAAAGTGTTAACCTAACATGTGAGCTTTCTAAGTCGGTTTTTTAATCCAAATATCAAGCATAAGATGTCAAGTTGGATTTAGATTGATTTACATGTGAAAACGGAAATTAAACATGCATTTACCAAGTTCGGGTTATGATGCTTAACATGATCCATTTATTGAAAAAGGATGTCAAATGACAAAGTGTAAAAAACGTAAACTTGTCAATCTGATCCGTCACGTATTCGGATAAATCGTAATCGGGATCGTCCTAGACAAGTACCAAAATGGGACAGAACAGTGCCAGGCAGCCCTGTTAAGGCGCGAGCCTATTGGCGAGATAAAGGGCTCTGCCCTGGTTTTGAATGATGGAAACAGACGGCCGCTTGGGGCGCGAGCCATGAGCCGACCTAAGGGGGCGTCTCCTGGTTCTTGAAAAGGTTATTTAAAACCGTATTTATGATGAAAGATTTGCAAATGTTGTTTGCATGACTCGGAATAATTACTATTGTGTTAGTAACATTCGTTGTCGGATTTGCATGTTTGAAAAGTATAGTTTACAAACAAAAATGTAAAATATTTGATTTGAACTAATCATGTTAAGTTCATTTCTTTGTAATTAGTCAAGTTAATCATCGTACTCGGATTAAACCGACATAGTATAAAGAACCAAGGATGATTATGAATTATGACTTATATATTTACAAATGTAAACAAATGAGAAAATTGGTAAATAAAATAAAAGGTGTTTAAAATACCCTTTAATTTGTAATTAACCAAATAATATCATCGAGTCACGGAATAAACCGTCATGGTATAAGGAACCAAGGATGATTTTTGTAATGGTCAAAATATGTTTATCATAAAAATGAATTGAAACATTTGAAATGGTAAAAACCGATTGCAAATAAGAAATGAAATAAAGAGGAAAGACGAGAACGAACACGAATGAGTCCGACCTGGACACCTACAAGAGGCGCGAGCCTCCCTGCATAGCAAGGAGCTTTTGTCTCAGGCCAAAACTTGGTTTTGGCTCGTTTAACCTATATTTGAATCGTGTTATGCATTGTTCATGCATATAAACTCATAAAAACAGTAAAGACATGAAATAAATAAGATGTTTACACCCTCAAACTTACGTATTTTGATGTTTGCGAAGTAGACGACTTTAGAGACGGTTTTCTCGTTCTGACTAATCGCGATCAAAGAAGTTTAAAAGAGTGCCTTAAAAAAGGATTTTGTTTTGAAAATGAGTTGAAAATATGTTAATTGAAACATGTTGATTAATGAGTTGATTTGGTCAAATGGGTCGGTCGAATGCACGGCGACGGTACCAAACAAAATGTGTAAGGCTTGTGTTTACGATCGGTAGGTCGTAAACACGTGTCGATTGTGACTTAGGAAGTCGAGTATAGAAGTTTAAGGGAGATGTGAGGGGGCGGACTCTCGCGTGAGGATTGTAGTGTGTGATGGTGGGTATTTATAGAGAAATGTGGGATGGTAGGTCGGTTGAGTTTGCTTAGAGTCTAAGCAGACACCCTAAAGAGGCACGAGCTACCTCGTGATGGAAAGGGGTGTATTGTCCCTTTCAATTTGGACGTGGCCAATTCTCCATCCATTGTTGATCTGTGGCATTCATATAAGATGTCGTGTAACAATATGGGCATCTAATAAGATGATTTTGGTGTTACTTGGGGTAGGTAATTTGTGTGCTTGACTCGGGTTTGACCCGTGTGAGTCGATATTTGAATTTCGAGTCGGTTTTTGGCCCGGTGTCGGTTTTGACTCTAATTAGGGTCATTGTAATGGAAAAGACATGATAAAGACAATCATGGCATTATTTTCGACATTTGAGATTTGGTTTGACTCGGTTTGACTCAGGTTGACTCGAGTTGCGGATTTCTGAGTCGGTTTTGGGTCCGAAGACGGTTTTAACTCTAAATAGGGTCATTTTAATGGAAATGACATGATAAAGACATTCATGGCATTATTTTTGACATTCGGGATTTGGGTTGACTCAGGTTGACTCGAGTTGCGGGTTTCTGAGTCGGTTTTGGGTCCGAAGACGGTTTTAACTCTAAATAGTGTTATTTTAATGCAAATGAAGTTAGAAAACTTTTGAAATCATTTTTCATATCCGAGTAGTGCATTAAACCATCTCATGTATAGCCAATCCACGCACGCATATCAAAAACACGTTATAGTCCGATCATCATCGGGTGGTTTTTGGAAGGTGCGGATACTGGGTACCTACAGAACCGTTAAACGTTTTTTTATAACGGTTTGTTAAACAACCGTTGTCACATTATAATAAGAACGGTTTTCAACGTAAACCGTTATTCTTATTAGCGCGGTCTAGGTTTCCGCCAATATTTTGAAAAGGGTAATCTAAGTGTCGTTATTAAATGCATTAAACCGTTATGATACGCTCCTTATTGATGGTCCGATTTGGCGTAGTGTAAGCAAATTCCAATAAAAGCAATGACAATTATTACACAACGGTTCAACATTCCCCAATCGTGTCTCAACACTGACTACACACTTAAGTGTGTAGTCTAGCCAGTGAAGAACCGCAGCCTTGCCCACCTAAGCCCCGCTCATCACAACGAGGAACAACTCATGTTCCTTAATGTGCACATCCCCTCTTGTGGCAGGTTCCACAAGGGGCGAATCATAGGCGTGAAGTCACTCCCGCAAGTGACTCCACTCAGCCGAGGACAAATCTCACCATCATCATCAATCCACCACAACTCTAACAATTAAGAATACAATCAACAACAATACTTATCATATTAATTAAATCACAACATCACAACTTAAACCAGTTATGAAATCAAATGAGTAGGGAAACATTACCTTTTCGCTATTCCATGAAAGTGCATCCAACAACTAGCCAAGCAAGACTCTGTGATGAATCCTAAAAGTAGCAATCATATCCTATTAGTAAACTATTTGAGACCTACTGAAAGTTGACGACAAAACACAAACTCACCTTGAGACGTGGATCGATGCCGGCAACAGCGACAACCCGACTCGATGACTTTCAGCATGAACCATCCTTATTCTTGGGTTAGTGTCAAGGCCAAGTGAGAGAGTGTAGGGTGATGGGAGATAAGTGGGAGAGAGAGAGAGAGATTAAGGTTAGAAAGAGAAAAGAACCGTCGAAAATGAAATGAGGTTCATGATCTCGCGTTTTATAATAACGCGTTAACAGACGTGATACTCAGTCGAGTATTGACATACTCGGCCGAGTAAGCCCTACTCGGTCGAGTATTCACGCTACTCGGCTGAGTGATCTTAACTAGGTCGAGCAATTAGTAACGTTGGTCTCCTAACCTCTCCTATATCCCTTGCTATGGGTTTCCTTTGGTCAAACGGTCAGTCAACGAGTCCTTAAACAGGGCCGGTATTACATGTGTGTGGACAAGGCCCTCGGGAACTGCGTCCGCGGGATCCACACTAGGCATAATCGACTCGAGGTTCTTTCGAATCGAATTAAGACAAATTAGAGTCGCCACAAAGTTTTTTGGGAACTTGGAACCGTTCAAGTCAACTTTACACCTTTCATCGAAAAGCATAAAGCCAATCGACTACGAGTGATTAAAGATAAAGACTTGTACCCTACATCACTCGATTTGAACGACTCTCGTAATCCAATGGTATTTAGACGGATCCACAAACCATAGATCTTGAGTAAGGGGTGAGGGTACGTGTTAGGAAGCCCATAAGGACACCTAACCCCGCCCGTCAATAACGGCCTCTACTAAGTCAAGTATCGGATTTCAAACAAGGTCATAGCTAATACGATATATGATATGCAAACATCGTTTTTAAAACCCTAACATGTGAAGTTTCTATGTCGATTTAGATGCAACTAAACTAACTTTGTCAAAGGTTTAATTTAGCATGTGGGTTGATTGATCTAACAACATACAATGCAAACAAGGCTTAAGGGGAATGGGGGAGCCGTTGGGATCTACCCTATTACAACCCAGGCATTTCATGCCGACACAACGAGAAATTAAAGATACAAGTCGATCTAAAATACAACGCTATACACAAAACCATACACGACACATTACACGGCCAATTCGCCCTAGGGAAACGTGCACAAGGGGGGTGGCCCACGGCTTACATGACTCACGGCCTTGGGTCACTCCTCGTAATGCGTGCTTTCACTTAATCTTATCGAATTAGACATAGGGCCACACACCAAAGCATGCATTAGCATAAATCGGGCCATGTTGCTTTAAACAACATGCGATTTACTACGCTCTTACATGCATTGTGGCATAACCATCTAAACAAACAAGACTAATGTTTTTGAAGAAGTTTTGACTCGATAAAAGTAAAACAAACTTGAAAGTTACAACTCGATGAACAAACTATAAATTACAAGCTACGAAACGACAAAGAACAAATGATATAAGACAAACGAAACAAGAAGAGGCACGGCCACCCTCACGGCCTAAAGCCACGTCCAACCTAGTTCCTAGGTTAAATTCATTAGGTTAGATAGATTTGCGAAGCGATGCGGGATGTATATTAGAAAACGATGATAAAAAAGGGTCAGAAAGCTTTGCCTAAAACCGGGTGCTCTACACGGCCTAAAGGGTCGAATTAGGTCAAGTTCGCTAATTAATTTAACTCATCGAGTGTTAATAAGAAGGTGCTAATCACGCACTCTTATACTAGCGAGAAATTATGTGAAAGAGAAAGATGCATTCAATTAAATTACAGAATTGTTAATCGGTTTTTAAAGCTACGTCGATGCCACCTAACGTGTCTAATTAGGTTATTAAATTGATCTAATGTCATCTAAATGAGTCATATGTTAACAATCAGAGGTCGAACTAACATGTGAATGGTCCTTGGGCAGGTCGAATTAAACGAAACAAGAGAGGGGTCAAAAGCGAAGAGCGAAGTTAGAATTCGTTTTATTAATGCCCTACCTTGAACACGAGGATATGTAAATGAGACGGGGGATATTACCGACTGATGTAGCAGATTTCTTTCTCATCTCAAGTCAACGCGGGTGTTCGTGGTGGTACTTTAACTCATACTCGGACTAAACTAGTTTCATAGTTAACGAAAACAAACGATAAACAAAGTAAAAACGAACTATAAAAAAACAAACATAAAATAACGAAATAAAAGGGAGAAGAGGAGGATTTGATGCACCCTCAACCTACATGTATCGTTGACACCGTCTTGGGTCGTAATCGATGGTAGATTTTATCTCGAGAGGCCGTCGTCGACGAAGGAACAAAGCAACAACACGTTTTTTGCAAATCTGGACAGCAACTTTCAAACTGCGATTTCTCTCTCGTTTCACGGTGAAAATTCGATTTAAAAGATGTTTTGAAAACTAGAAAGAGAGGAGAACAGAGATCTTAAAACAATCCCTGCTCGTTTTGAGTTATTGGGCACGAAAAACGAGCACAAACAGAACTGAACAGACAGGAAAAGCCGCGAAAACAGAGTGTATGTCACTCTGTTTTTCGAGGGGATTCGTGTACTCTCAAGGGCAATTTGGCTCGTGAATCTTTGTCTAAGATGTAGATGGATGTTGTGTGGTTAATTAGGAATAAGAAACTTGAATTTTAATGGAGGTTTGAGGGTTGAACGAAGGGTTCCAAAGAGGACACACAAACTGATTCTCAGTTTTGTATGTCGGTTTTGTCGAGGGTTTTTTAGAGGCAATTAGGGTTTTTTTCTGGCGTTTAAAGCTTGTAAGTGACGGTAGTATGTATGGAAAACTTAGAGGAATGAATGTATGGTGAAGGGGGGGTATTTATAAGGAGTTTCGAAGGGTAGAAGTAGGGCAACAAGCAGTCGGGCCTGTTTCGCATAGCTGCTGTCCATCAGCTATTTCGTGGGGTTTTTAGGGTTTGTATGGGGGGTTTGCTTGGTGTTTAAGCTAAGGTAATATGGGTAAGATACTAGGGTATGGTGTAGGGTTATTGGGCACGGGTTTAGGTGGTGTTTGGAGCGGGTTTTGGACTCGGGTTTGAGCACGCAAAACAGGGGGGCTGCTTATGTTATTTGCGGGCTGTTTGGGGAGTATTTGGGACGGGATTTGGGCCGTGGGTATGCGGGTTCGAACTAGGGTTGGATGGGTAGAGGCCTAGGTTGGTTAGTGTACTCGATATTCGTGCCAACTCGTAAAGAAAACGGGCTCAAAAACCGAGCTATAATCGAGCTCCAAAACGCGTGGTTAAAACGAGTTTTCGATTTTCAAATTCGATTTTTCAAATCGATTAACACATTAAAATAAATGATTTTTCAAATCAAATATACTCATAAAATGATTTTTCAAATCAAATATTTATTTTATTTTCAATAAAATAAACTTGAGAAAATAAACTCAAAATAAAGTAAAATGAATTCACCTTAAAAAAGCTTTAATTTAAATATCATTTAAATTAATAAAATACTCCGTCGACAACGCTCATTCTACATCGTAAAACGAACCCAAATAATGACAATGACAACTAATAAATACATGTGTCCTATCATCATCGGGTGTTTGTCGGGTTCTCTATAAATTCCAATATCGACGGATACGGGTATCTACAATGTGGCTTCTTAGAGGAGAATTAGTGTGCTTGCTTTTTCTAATTGGAGGATTGCAAAAAGGTAGGGTTTTCCTACTCGGTTTCAATAAGTATGAGTGATTACATGTGTCATTATTGTGTTATTGTTGCATTGTAACATGATTATTGTGGATAATTGTTGTTAGTCTCATAGTAGTGTTGAGATTTAATGTGGCATGATAATGGATTGTAATATTGGTTTCATGATATCATTAGAGTGCATTATAACATCTGGGATTACATCTTGAGGTAGTTTTATGGTTGTTAGCGTACATAAGTACATGGCTTAATTGACATCCATTTTATATGACAAAGAAGCATGTTTGATAATCATTATATATGTGAAAATATCATGTTGGCATATTGTATTGCATATTTTGATACATGTGATCATTGTGGAAGTTGGAGGATATGGTGGAGTCGTGATTGTAATACTTGGTTGTTGAGGAGACGTAAGGCGGTTGGGGGCCGTCTTACGCTCGAGTCGCCTCTTGGAGCTTCTTAATCCAAGAGAGACGTGCACTTAATGACTTGAGTATGGAGGGGCACATTTCGTATCACGACGTCTGGCAGGGGTCTGGTTAACGCCCGGGATCGATACCACGGGTGTGTCCCGAGTACCTATTTTACGGACTGCGGTCCGGCTGTTTGGTGGGCAGTGTTGTGGTGCCGTCACCGGGTTGTAGGTACCGTGGGTGTGTCCCCGATACCGGTGTGGTGATTACGGTATTGTGGCGGATGTAGAGTCGTGTCTTGTGCATTCTGTAACACTACGGATTTCCCTTGTTGACTACTCGACCGAGTAGAGCCTACTCGGCCGAGTAGTGTTGAGGTTGTGTGTGTTTTGGTTCTGCCGAGGAATACTCGGCCGAGTATAGTGAACACTCGACCGAGTATGGGACACTCGGCCGAGTATACACTTACTCGACCGAGTGTCCGGTTTGGCGGAGTGTTATTTTGACGGTTTGATTGGGAAACGTTTAGGGTTATTTTTATATCCCGCGTCAGTTTCTAAAACATTATTTCAAACATCATCATTTTGACGATTACCCTAATCATTCCCTAATCACTTCCTAATCATTCCCTAGCATCGTGGTGTGTACAATCTTCGTAGTTTTGCGTATAATTCCTCATCCTTCTGTTGGTAAGTCCTTTTCTATGTTGTTTGTATTCTTTGGGATTACTGTATTCATACATGGAGTTGGGAATATGGGGAAATTGTGCAATATGTAATTGTGTATGCGATTATTGTATAGGAGAAGACTTCATAGAGGAGCCTTTTTTATTGTTCGGTTTCCGTACTACTGTTGATTGCTAAGGTAGGGTTTCGCCTACTCGCATCTTGTTAATTGATTAAGATTGTGTTTGTTTCATAATTGTTCTTATCTCTGCGATCATCGGAGGATGGGTGTTGTGATGATTGTGGTGATGTGGTTGTGTTGTGACGGTTGTGGTGTTGTGACATTTGTGATCTTTGTGGTATGTGTGATTGTGGTGGAGTCACTTGCGGGAGTGGCTTCACACCTAGTTCGCCCTCCGTGGAACCCGCCACGGGAGGGGATGTGCACATTAAGGGACAGGGATTGTTAGTCGCTCGTTGATGAGTTGGACTAGGTGGGGATGGGTGCGGTCACCCATGGCGGCGAGGATTACCATTGCGATGGGTAATGGCGGGGCTACACACTTTGGTGTGTAGTCGGATTCTTGTGTGTGAGATCGATGATCGGTGGTGGTAATGTTTGTTGTCTTATATTGATTGAGTAATCGACCCCGTGTTGTTGTTTTGTAAAACCTGCGGTGATCCATTCGGGGATGGTGAGCAGATTGTGACAGGTGATACATTTATTGAGCTTGGGCCAGTCATGGGAGAGTCGCCACGCTGGATTAGATGAAACCATCACGAGCCTTAGTTATTGTTTTGGTAGTTGTTGCCATTTGCATAGTTCGTTTATTAGATTTTGGAGACTATGTAACTTTTATAATTACCGTACTTATATAAATGTTGTTTGGAAATTGTAACTTTGATATACTAACCTCGGGAAACCGAGATGGTAACAGCCTTTCATGCTAGGGTAGTCCTTGATAAGGTACCTTGGTATGAGGGGGTGTTACAAAGTGGTATCAGAGCCGACGATTCCGGCACCTAAAACAAATGAACCAAATGAACTTAGGGAGTCTAAATAAAATGAACCCGGGGAGAGTTGTTTGGAGCTACCGCAAAGACTTGGGAGACGTCCGAAGTCGCATTAAGGCCCTTACAATCTCAAGCCGGTCACATGGGGGAAAATTTTGTATGTTGAGTCATGTGTGTGTAATACTTGTAACTTGAGCCTTGTATTGTTGTTGGATGAAATGAAAGGATCTGACCATGGTGGTATATGATAAAGGAAGTGCGTAGTTGTGTGTGATGTAACTGGAGCATGTTATGTGGTTCTTGCTTGGCTTTTGAAACGGGGTGTGGAGTGTCATATATAGATGGAAAATCTTGTTTAATTGTGTTAACGAAAGGTGAAATAATTGGAGTATATGTAATGTGAGATAGGATGTATTTATATGATCATGATGATGTTAATGTTTGGTTGTTAGTAGTAGCATGTGATTAAGGTCATGTGTCTATGCATATGAATGTCGTGTTTAATTTCCATGTGGATATAATAAAAGTTCACCCATGTACTGGTTTTTAGAAGTATTGGATCGTTATTGTTTGTTTTATGCATGTTTAAGTTGTTTTGTTAAGAAATTTTGATTTGTATACAAACCGATTTTGGAAGGGTTGTCTTAAAACTGTCATAAGTCGAGTTCTGGAACTGATATTGCTGTGATTCCAAGTGGAGGTGACAGCTTGTCCTCTTACGATTCTAACGATAGGTCACACGCCCAGAATGACCAAGTAACGAGTGAGATATGACTGTTTTACGAAAACTGGACGGTGCTGAGAACTGCGCCTATACTCGACCGAGTAGTCCCTACTCGGCCGAGTGTCTTTTATACTCGACCGAGTATTCCATATTCGGCCGAGTAATCTCTCGTGATAATACTTGTTTAGCGTCGGAGTCGTGAACTCGGCCGAGTAGTCTCATACTCGACCGAGTAAGGTCTACTCGGCCGAGTATTCCCAATACTCGACCGAGTAATCCTTCGACAATTGAGTTTGCTTCTGGAGTCGAAAACTCGACCGAGTACCTTGTACTCGACCTAGTATGTTATGTATTCGACCGAGTACCTCGTTGGGCGGCCACTTTGAGTCGGTGGCTATGTTCTTACTTTTGTTTTGAGCCGGTGGCTATGTTTTTCATTGTTTTGAGTCGTAGGGTATATACACATGTATGTTTTGAGTTTTAACGCCTTCTTTCATATGTGAGACGGTCTTGATACGTAAGTTACCGGAAGTTATGACATGGAGAATGACGGCTTATGAGGGACATGTGTTGGGTAAGGAAGACATGTGTTAATGTGGGTGTGAAGGATGGTGGAAAAAGAAAATGGTCGGATGATGAGCTAATCGAGGTAAAGAGCATGTTTTGTTAGATATGATGAGTGATATAGTCGTGTGATGAGTAGTATAAAAGTAAGTGTATATGGGCAAGGGTGATGAGTGTAAAGAAGCATGAGAATGAAAGATTGAGATAAGGGATACGAATAGTGGCATATTTGGATGTGTAAGGATGTATGGAGGAAGACAGCTAGGATATAGTTGCTTAAGGATATATGTAATGGAAGGTTGTTGTAAGAAGATAGGAAAGAGAGCTATATAGTGAACTTAAAGGAAGTTATATCGCGATGTGGATTTGTAGATAGTGGCTAAGTTTGGGAATTTGGAATATCAAGAGGTGAGCTTAGTATGTAATTCCTTGGGAAATTAACGGTATAAGGTAAAATTTTGGTTTCCTAGAGATACGAAAGGGAGATACGAATAATGGAAGAGTAACCATTAGTGTGTAGACTTGATGTGACAAGGGTGAGTGAGAAGCAAGATGTGAGAGAATAAATGATAAGAAGAATGTTAAGATATTGATGTGAATTAATGGAATTAGAGTTGTGGAGCTATGGGAGAATAAACAATTACTAAAGAGTTAGGTACAAGGAGAAAGGAGATGAATTATTAATTGGTATTACTGAGTAAAAAGGGGGAAAGAGGGATGGAAGTAAGTGAGTGAACGTTGACCGGGGTTAAGGAGCATGAAGGTAGGAAATTATGGAAATGTACGATAGCCTCACTAGAGGGTGTGAGTTAATGGTTATATAGGAGAACATGACGACATGTTGGCCGTGAGTTTTGAGGTATTAAGGGAATAAGAAGCTTGTAAAGTGTTTGCACGATCTGAGAATTTGGTGGAGAGTTAGGTAACGATATGATAAAGGATAGAATTGGGAATAATGTTGAGGTAGATTTTGTTGATGGATTGGATGTTCGTTATTTGGGATGATAACCAAAGAGAGGAAGCGGATTGTCATATTAAGAAGTGATAGTAAGAGAGTAATTGCATGGGAGGTGGTGGTGTCATAATGTTGTCTAGTGGTTAAGGATGAGGGTAAATAGAGAAGTTAGTCATTCTAAAAAGGTTGTTTGTGGAGGCTTGGTTGGTATGTGTGGTTTTGAGGGGATTTGTAAAATATGGATATATGAGGTATTATTTGGTAATTGGGTACTGATGATATGACTACGTTCGTCGGGTGGTGATAATTGAGTGTATGTGAGGGTATGTTATGAAAGGCACCTGAGTTAAGTCCGGATAAGAGGTATTCATTGTCAAGTGGTAACTTACGTGATCAGGATTGACTAGGTGGATGTGATTACGGGTCTATGATATGTGTAAATGTTTGTGTGAGGTTATGACCTCACAAGAAGTGGTATGGTGTGATAATTATAAAGTTGTTATATGATTGTTTTGTAATTTATGTTGGGTACGGTATACTAATGGAATGAGGTTCAAAAGGTAATGATTTGATTGATCTGGCATGGATAATTAAAATTGTATGTGTATTGATGATACATGTTTATTCCGTGAAATGGTAAGGATGGTGTTCATGAGATTCTTGTCAGTTTATTCCGTATAATATGTTGTGTTATAATCTAGTAAAACGGTTGAGTGAGTTTTCTTGTTCGAAATGTCATACTGAGTCAGTGTTTAAGGGAATTATATGTGATCGTGATGTTTATCGATGTGGTTGTTGTGCCTCGGGTGGTGATCCGGGCAAGGTACTTAGTAATGTGATGCGGGTATTTTCGCACTTTGCGGTGTGGGTTGTTGGTGGCGGTGTTGCGATGCCGTCACCGGTTGTGGTGGAGTAGGCGAGATGGTTATGATTCGAGTTTCGAAAGTACATACCAGTGATACATAGATTGTTGTTTGGTTTGATGTTGCTCCCTGCAAGTTTCAGTTTGTGCAGATAGACAGTTGTCTTGTTTATTGATGTTTTCTTTACCAGTCTCAGTTTGGGAATGAGGGTAGAGTATGATATGAAAGAGAGTTGTATATGTTTTCGTTTTTGTCATGGTATAGTGATATTCTGTTGATGGGACACAGTTGTGAGAAGTTGTTACAATAATTTTGATCTTGTTTCAGGATGAGACATCGGTAGTCATAGTCATGGCAAGTGATTCGTGGAATATGTATTATAATGATCTGAAAGCGGCAGGCGGTTCATAATCTTTTATTGAGATAGTGAGTGCAGGATATTGGGAATCGGTGTCATGTTAAGTTATGTATGAGTTTTGCGGTAATGAAAGAAAAGAACTTGAGGATCTAGTATGAGTGTACGTAACAAGTGTGGAATGTGAGTTATGCTTTTGGTGATATGAATTTTATATAGTTTATATAGAGAGGTGTGTCATGTTGCGGTAATGTGGAAGATTTGAAGTTTTGGGTTAAGTTAAAGATTTTGAAATTGAAGGATGAAAGTTGTTTAAGTAAGAGAGCCTAAGATATATGCATGGCGACTGTTCAGATTATAAGTGGTTATCTTTGACATGTGGTGGTGATGAAGATAATGAGAGGTATAGCTAAGGATTTAGTATTAGTGAGTTACGAGGACGTAACATTTATCTTAAGAGGAGTAGGATGCGATAAAAAAAAAAAAGATTTTGATGGTTGTGCATATGGTAGTATAATTGGAAGTAGAGTGTTGGTGTAGCATAAAGGTCGGATATTGGTTTTGATTAAAGGTCGTGACCGTGCTTGTAGTAGTTCGATGTTTAGCAATGAGAGAATATTTCAACAGTGTTGACAGTTGAATGATAATGATTATGAGTCTAATAGTTTTGACAGTTGGAAGATGATGTTTATGTGTTTGAGTAAACTTCGAGGACGAAGTTCGTTTTAAGGATGATAGAATGTAACATTCCGTTTTGATGATTGATCTTCTTTTGTGGATTGAGTGCTATTGAGTGTTATGAAAGTAATACAAGGTTGGCAACATTATATTGTGGTTATTGGGTAATGTTATGGAGTCAGGATTGAGAGCCTATGCTATAGTTGAGACGATATCGTGAGCCATGTTGTGGAAGGAAGAGTGGTTTGTGGAGTTGGTGTTAAGTGTCCATGTTTTATAGGTTGGGTTGGAACTTCGCGGTCGTGTTTCGTTTTGTTTGTTGTTTTGCTTTGACTCGGGATAATGATTTTTGTGGTGACTTGTATAGCTCCTTGGTGTTGTTATATGTGGTTGGTCTAGTCTTGTGGCGTAGTGTTGTGCTTTGTTTTATAGTAGAGTGTGAACTTCGGGACGAAGTTCTTTTTAAGGGGGGAAGATTGTAACACTACGGATTTCCCTTGGTGACTACTCGACCGAGTAGAGCCTACTCGGCCGAGTAGTGTTGAGGTTGTGTGTGTTTTGGTTCTGCCGAGGAACACTCGGCCGAGTATAGTGAACACTCGACCGAGTATGGGACACTCGGCCGAGTATACACTTACTCGACCGAGTGTCCGGTTTGGCGGAGTGTTATTTTGACGGTTTGATTGGGAAACGTTTAGGGTTATTTTTATATCCCGCGTCAGTTTCTAAAACATTATTTCAAACATCATCATTTTGACGATTACCCTAATCATTCCCTAATCACTTCCTAATCATTCCCTAGCATCGTGGTGTGTACAATCTTCGTAGTTTTGCGTATAATTCCTCATCCTTCTGTTGGTAAGTCCTTTTCTATGTTGTTTGTATTCTTTGGGATTACTGTATTCATACATGGAGTTGGGAATATGGGGAAATTGTGCAATATGTAATTGTGTATGCGATTATTGTATAGGAGAAGACTTCATAGAGGAGCCTTTCTGATTGTTCGGTTTCCGTACTACTGTTGATTGCTAAGGTAGGGTTTCGCCTACTCAGTACTGTTAATTGATTAAGATTGTGTTTGTTTCATAATTGTTCTTATCTGCTGATCATCGAAGGATGGGTGTTGTGATGATTGTGGTGATGTGGTTGTGTTGTGACGGTTGTGGTGTTGTGACAGCTGTGATGCTGTGGTATGTGTGATTGTGGTGGAGTCACTTGCGGGAGTGGCTTCACACCCTAGTTCGCCCTCCGTGGAACCCGCCACGGGAGGGGATGTGCACATCAAGGGACAGGGATTGTTAGTCGCTCGTTGATGAGCTGGACTAGGTGGGGATAGGCTGCGGTCACCCACTGGCGGCGAGGATTACTTGTTGCGATGGGTAATCTGGCAGGGCTACACACTTTGGTGTGTAGTCGGTTACTGTGTGTGAGATCGATGATCAGCTGGTGGTAATGTTTGTTGTCTTATATTGATTGAGTAGTACTGACCCCGTGTTGTTGTTTTGTAAAACCTGCGGTGATCCATTCGGGGATGGTGAGCAGATTGTGACAGGTGATACATTTATTGAGCTTGGGCCAGTCATGGGAGAGTCGCCACGCTGGATTAGATGAAACCATCACGAGCCTTAGTTATTGTTTTGGTAGTTGTTGCCATTTGCATAGTTCGTTTATTAGATTTTGGAGACTATGTAACTTTTATAATTACCGTACTTATATAAATGTTGTTTGGAAATTGTAACTTTGATATACTAACCTCGGGAAACCGAGATGGTAACAGCCTTTCATGCTAGGGTAGTCCTTGATAAGGTACCTTGGTATGAGGGGGTGTTACACATTCCTTTAACATGTTGCATATTTACATCTTTGTTGCCGCGTCTTAAGTATTTATATTATTGAAACTGACGTGTGTTGGTTGTGTGTAATTGTTACCTATTTCCGGGGTGGCCTGTGTTGATCCATACGATATTTCCGATATATGGGAACCGGTGTGAGTACAGGTTGCATTTGGTAGCGCGCGGGATCACGAGCAGAGACACGGAGTGAGAGGCGAGTCGCCAAGTTGTTTGGTAGTTAGTATAGATGTAGTAGTGGTCAAGTATAGTAATCACCCGTATTATTCATTTATTTATTTGTAATTCATTAAACATGTTAATTGTATAAAGAGTTACTTGATTGTAGTTCCGATCTAGTGCCTCGGGAAATCGAGATGGTGACATCTTCCGATTACCTTGGAAGGGTAATAAGGGGGTGTTACACCTTGGGTGCGTCCCAAGTACGGGTTGTTTCATACCTTGGGTGCGTCGTCCCGGGTACCGGTGAGGTGGTTATGGAGTTGAGGCCGAAGGCGACTTATGAGCTATGTGCATCTTATTCATTGTACTGCATTGTTCTCATATCGTGCAATAAGCATTTGTATTATTGTAACTGACGTGTGTTGGTTATGTGTAAACCGTTACCTTCTTTAATTGGGGTGGCCTGTGATTATCCATATGGTATTTCCGATTATATGGGGAGTAGTTTGGGTACAGGTTTGGGCTTAGTAATGAGGGGAACACGAGCCGAGTTGGATAGGTTATGGTTGTCGCAATATTAATCCTTAAGTAGTAGAGACTAGTTTGAAAGCCCGCACTTCGTACGAGTTAATGACTTTGATTATTTTAAAACTAAGTTATAGAACATTATCGAATAGGTGTTTCGAAGTTCAAATCCGGGTGTCACATAATTTTAAAAAAAAAATGAAATATCCTAATCCCTTATGGTCTCTTGATACGTACTTTATTCTAAGCATTAAGTAGCCTCTAAAACTTTGTTATCTCAAATTTTAGCAAAATTTATTAAGTACTAATCATCCATCATATGTGTAAGGTAATCGGGGCGCTTTTATAGCCCTTATGATTAATATAAAGACAGGTGAAATTAATGAATAGTTTATATTTGATGTATTTTGTGAGGGGGAATAAAGCAAATATAAACTATTGACTAGGACGGGGGGAGTATATATTTTGTTTGAACCATATACCTACCCTTCAAATATGGACAATTTACTTACACATGTCATATTTTTAAATTAGTCATTTTAAATATTTTTGTTCAATTAATAAGACCGTCTTACACAATAATAATAATTAATCTTCTAATTACTGATACACAGAGTTCATTTTTAGGTTCTTTCTTTCACAAAGCACATGTATTGTATACTCCTATGATCATCTTATTGCTATCATTCCACCGTAAAGGTGTAAAAGATAAACACATCTATGTTTTTTGCCACTATAAGCAAACATACAATTTAGTGACAACAAAATTATAGTTTGTTAAATTTTAATTTTAACTGTTAATAATAGAAACTCTTAAGAGATCTCTTTCACAATAGTTAAGTGACTCAAAAGATTTTGGGTTGATTCCCAAGTTTCAAGGATGTCTTCTATTTATAATCATACGATCACCCTACCTTATGCTAATCTTTCAATGTGGCACAATTCTACTAGTTGTGCGTAGTATATTCACAACACTTCTATTATTTTTCAATGTGGGACAAATAACATACTAAGAAATACACCATCTTTTTCACTCCTAGCTCGACATCCAACCTGAATCCCCAAATACGAACAATTGCTACTCTTTATATCTAATAGTAGTTATATTTAATAATATGAGCAAATACTACTCCCTCCGATCCAGACAGATGGTAACACTTACCTAAAATGGATGAACCACACCAATGGTAACATACTATATTTGGCATGAAAAAGGACTAAATTACCCTTATATCCACTAACTATTTACAACTTTATCATCCACTCACCCACTCACCAACTACTTATTTAATCCACCTAAACTCATGTGGCCCCAATCAAACTTTCCTACTTTACCCCTCACTTTTCCACCTTTTCTTAAATAACCACTTTTTTCCTATGTTACCATTTGTCTGGATCGGAGGGAGTATATGTTAATATTCGTACGTTCAACATCCAATCCGATTAATAATGAGGAAATACTAACAAACTAATCTTATTTAGAGTCTAAAGTTTTTCGCACGTATATAGGTAACATTTGTGCAATTTTATCTTATTGCTAACAAACTAATCTTATCTAAAGTCTAAAGTTTTTATTACGTATAAAATTAACATTTTTTTCTTGTAAATATTAAGTAGTTTTTAAGGGTTGGACTCTCTAGATGAAAAAAATGTTTGATAGGCTATCACACAACTATGCAAAAATAAATACCCTAGACACAAATGAATGTAATACGTAGAGGTTGAATCCACATAGAGAGGGTAGTTGTAAGTTAGTTGTTATGGAGTGAATTATATCTTGAGTCGATGAGGTTGATTGATTGATTTGATTTATATTGATGTAAAAACAATAATAAAGAAAGAGTCTAGGGAAGTCGGGTCACACATGAAAATATATGTAAATGATTTATGTCAAACTCGGATTAAATAGTAATGATAATTGTTTAGGCTTAAAGACACCCACCTATCGATATTAGTGTCAACCATAGGCCGGGTCCTAGATAAACTCTCGTTTAGGACTAGGTCGTCCTACTACACATGCTTAGTCTAATTCATTTTCGTGCCTCTCGACTTATAAAAACGATTAACAAATTTAATCAAATATTGTGATCAAGAATCAAAGATTATCAATAAGGTACAAGCATGTTATAGAAACTATTATGTGATCACCAAGCATCCTAATTTATCATGTTACAAATACTTTTTATGCATGGCTCCCTTTATCCCCTAGACAAGATATACTACTCTTGCATTATGTAAATTAAGATAATGATGAACAAAATGATAAACATATTGATAAAGAAATAATACTAGAAATAAATTACCTCAACAATGAAAGTGGAATTGGAATTGAAGAACAATGCAAAAGGAAATAACTTGGAAATGAAATTGTAATTTGTAATACTTAAAGGAAATGATAACAAACTAATGAAAACTAAACTACACTAAGCTAATCTAACTACTGAAGTTTAGAGAAAATTCTATGTGGAAAAATGTGTGTGAGAGAGATGTGTTAGAAGTGTTGAAGTCTACACCCTTTATGTAGGAAATGAGAGGTGGAACTTAAGAGTAAATACAAGGGGTCAACCCCAAGTATTTTCTCTTAATTGCTTGATTAATTACCAAATGAATCCTAAGTGAGCTATTAACTCAACTTCAATCCTCCGGTTAAATGCTTAGTGAGCATCCTAAGAGCATCCAGTGAACATCCTAAAGCTTGCTTCAAATCTCTTCACTTCTTGATTAAATGCCAAGGGGATCCAATGTGAGCCACTAATCCCATCTTAATTCACCTGGTTAAATGTGATATTAGCATCCAAAGCTTCACTAAGCATCCAGAGTTTCCACCTTAGTTGGACTTCAAATCTTGGGTTGACTTTGCATAAGACCTTATTTTGCATTTCTCATTTTAATCCATATCTTTATGCATGAAAATCCATGTAACACTTCAAAGTTGGTCCAATGTTTGCTTCTTTACATAGCCTTGCTTCTAGTTATTTGCACAAGTGATGGAATAAGTTTCTAAAAGCTCAACTTCCTACAAAATGTGACAAAACATGCAAAGACAACTAGAATACAATATTAGGTCATAAAATCACTAAGGTTAGTGCAATAATCATATATATCAGAGCCAAAATAAGGAGATAAAGTCTATATAAAATGGACTTATCAATGTTAAAACTTGAAAAATTAACATGAAAATTAACATTATTTAACGTTAATTTTAAAGTCTCTTATATAATAAATATACTACTAATGTACATTCGTTATTTAACAATTCAGCTTAAAAATTTAAAAAATAAATAACTTATTGCTAAACTACTAAATTTGAGTAGAAAAGGAGATGATATAACTATATATAACTATATAATTGTGAAACCACCAAAATCAAAAGTATAATACAAATAAATTTCACTATTGTGGAGATAATAATACAAACTCATATAAGAGATATCTAAGACAATACTCAAGAGACTCAAAAGATTATGGGTTGATATTTAAGCTCCAAGGATGACTCATATTTGTAATCATAGGATCACCCACATTATGTTAATATTTCGATGTGGGACAATTCTACTATTTATAATAATAGGATCAGTACACCTTATGTTAAATCTTTCGGTGTAGGACAATTTTACTATTTATAATAGGATGACCCCACCTTTTCTACTATTTATACGTAGTATGTTCACCACATCTACATTATTTTCCAATGTATGACATATTACATACTAAGAAGTACATCATCTTTTTCGCACCTAGTTCGACATCCAACTCGATTTAATAACAATTTGCTCTTTGGAGTCAGGCCTCCTACTCCCCCTTAATTGATGTATGAACTCTATTTGTAAGTCTTTTAATTTAAGTACCTATTTAAACAAAAAAAAGATTGAAGACGGATAATTTCGTCTCAAATAAAATAATAAATTTGGTATTAAGACTACATAAGCCGTTATGGCCTATGGATATTATAGGAAAATGTTTTTGTATCATTTTATTATGAGTGTGTTGGCAGTTCTTAGAGCTAATATGGTAGCTGAACCATGAGCTCGTTGCTATACTTGGATTTCTTCAACTGTTGTCCGCTTAATTGTTTGACTAATATTCAGTTAGTTGATCCCATTGTAATTAAATCATACCCAACTTATTTTTATATTCTCATTTTCATTAAATTGAATAATTAAAACATTATACACATTATAACCTATTTTAATATAGGAAATATTATTATAATAATTAAAACATTCTCCACATTATTTTTTATATCATATTCTGAAGATAATGATACAAACTCTTAAGAACTCTCTAAGACAATACTTGAGAGACTAAAAAGATTTTGGGTTGATAAATAAATTCCAAGGATGTCTTCTATTTATAACATAGGATCACCCCACCTTATGTTAATCTTTCGATGTGGGACAATTTTATTATTTATATATGTTCAATGTGGAACATATAAAATACTAAGAAGTATATCATCTTTAATATGTGCAAATAATATGAAATCTATACTCTAATGATAGTATTTTTTTACCACGAATCTAATTATACTATTTTCATAAATTTTTTAACGATATTTTTACATCAAATGAAATGTAAAAAGTTTTTATATAAAAATTAGAAAAATCACTTGAATATAATTTAGGAACATATATTATAATAATTAAAATATTTTTTACTTTATTTTTATATCAAAAAATATTATTTATGATACTTTCCTAAATTGATTTTTGATGATGTGGATAGCTTAGAATCGCTCGAATAAAGCCTCTTATATGTATATATATATATATATATATATATATATATATATATATATATATATATATATATATATATATATATATATATATATATATATATATATAGAAATTGCATCAAGTGAGTCTAGGTATCTTAGGTGAGTCTAGCATTTTAATCTCAACCATTAGATCTAACACAAATCAGCGGCTGGGATTAATCCTCACAAATCATAACCTACCTATATAAACCTAATTACACGTTCTCCCTCCTCATAATTCACAATCAGTTTCTCTCTCTAAACCAGATATCTTCTATCTCACCTTTTTCCTCTTTTTACGATTTCGCATAATTTCATCAGCAAATCAACAATCGCAAATTCAATCTAACATCCACAACCGATTTTGCTAAAAACCTTCAATAATATTACACGAATTGCTCGCGCATTTAATGAACTCGCTCAATTGAATCAATTGAATTCAATAAATTATATGTAATCAGGTATGTAATTCGTTACTCCTTTACTTTTGAGATTTTTTATTCGTTTGTCTATTTTATGTTTATTAGTCCTGCGATGTTAATATCTTCAATTGATTTCAGATCTTGCAATTTGTAGTCGCATCTTCCAGTTTATTAGTCGTGTGATGTTAATTAATTGCATTATTATGCGATTCCTTTGCGATCTTTTTTTGCGCTGTAATTTTGTCTCTTATTCGCATTAAGCAGTACAGATCAGATTGACTTGTTTGTTATTATCTACTGTGTTTTATATGTGTTCTTAGTATTTGTCAAAAAATTAGGGTTACGATATTGTGAAATTCATGCCTGGACTTTATTTCATGAAAATTGGGATAATTACTTGTGACGATTGAATTAGCGTTCGCAAAATACTCGACACATAGCGTTACTGTAACAACGTTACTGTAACAGGGTTACTGTAACAGCCTTACTGTGTTTTACTCGAATTTTTCTCATCTTGCAAGTTAAATGCAGTTTCTAAATTCAATTGTTCTTGATTTCGGCAATTTGCATTCATTATTTTACTCGAATTTTATGTCGATTATTGTGTTTTAGATTTTAATTTCTTCATCACTACAATGGACACACTTTCTACGGATAATAACTTGCTAGCTTTGGTGACTTTTTATTCTGTTATTGAGTATTTGTATAAAATTAGGTTAAAGTTAAAATTAAAACAGGATTAAAATTCATCATATCTATATGCTTTCATACGCTTATTGTCGTATTTGTGAGGTGTTCAAGTTTACCTATTGTTAACTTGATGATTTTGCAATTGTTGTGATGAGATGAATGAAATTTTGGTACATTAGGCTAGAATTTTTTTTTGAATCACATTCTAATTTTTAGCAGTGCTTTTTTGATGGATCGTTGTAAAATAGATATAATTCCACGAACTTGCTATAGAATAGTTGTATATTGTTACTTCGAGCAAATCTCGTGACGTGGTCACTTATTTTAGCGATATGACGTTCATAAGCAAATTGCATGACTTAGTAACATGCAATTTGTGTTAAAATTAAAAAAAAAAAGATTAAAATTCATCATGACTTGTTATGGAATCGATGTATACAGTACAATGATAAGTGTTTTTGTGTTACTGTAATAGTATTACTATAATATTGATCTTAGTGTTACAATGGTGTAATTGTGTTAAAGAAACAATGTACTTCGTAATTGTGTTCTTGTAATAGTGTATTGTGTTCTTTGTAATACTACTTGTTTATTTTGGTTGATATTAGCTGCAATTGATTCTTATTTTATCTATGAAGCTCTCATTTGTGAAGGTGGTAGTAATGGTGAAGTTTTTAAGTCATTCATTCGTTATGTCCCAAACATTTCGTTCCATTTGCACCGACTATTGTCCTTGATCTGATTCGCATGCCTCAAATTAACGCGATTTGTTAGTTCTACTTGGTTACCATATTGCATATCATTTAGGTTGTGATACTCATTTGAGGATAAATAAAATGTTTCCTTTTTGGGTATGGCAGGAAGCCATGGAGGTCGAGCTTCTTTGGTCGAGAATTGATGATTAGGAAAAATACAAACATAAGGTGGCTCGTTCCGTTGAAGTGCATGAGTGTCCTTAAGTCGATATATCCCGAGGTAGGTTGAGATTAGTTGCTGATAACATTCAAAGAGCTTTGCATATTTGGCTTCAACGTCTAAGAAATACCATTGTTGGACTTCTCGGAGGCTCCATAATGGAATCTTTGAAATTAGGGATACCAATCCATAGGTGGTGAATTTTTTTTTTTTTTTTAAAAACTCGTCTTAATTTGGAGGTTTACTGTATTATGTTGTGAAGAAGTTAGGTGTTAAATCTTGTAAGATCAGTCCAAAGTGGATATGATGCAAATTTGCGTACTCGAACTTTGTAAAGCTTCATCTTAGATGGTCATTTATTGTTGATTTAGAGTTCTGAACTAATCAACATCTTAGATGTTCTGTATTTTCATTATAGTAACGTTGTTATTGTTACTATAAGGCCTGTAACACAATAATATTGTTACGGTAGCAGTGTTTATGTAATAGTGTTACACGGTAATAGTGTTACTCTTACATTGTTATGGTAATATTGTTACTCTAACATTGTCACTGTAATAGTATCATTGTAACATTGTTATTGTCATTAAGAGAAAAGGCCAAAAAGTTGTGGCACGCATTGCTACATTGCCAAGTCAATCTTGGTCCCCCAGCAAATGATGAAGATGAACCATTACTTGTTTGTAGTAGCCGCGCGTCTCCACTCTCGCTCATTGGCACCCGGCCGAACAATCTAGACATGCATTACGAGAACGAGGTTACCGTAACAATATTGATTCATTAAAGTAATGGAAGCAATGTTACAAAGTAATAATTATCTAGTTTGTTTGCTATAAAAAAGCGAGTATAAAGTAGTTCTAAAATATAAGGTAAAAATTCATTTTTCTCATATTTAAAGAAACAATGTTACTGTAATATCATTTACTCATTAAAGTAACAATGATACAGTAATTCTATTACTGTAACAATATTTATTAACCAAAATAACACGAAAACAATGTTAAAAGTTGCAACTTCAATCATTTCCGCA
Source organism: Silene latifolia (assembly GCF_048544455.1). NCBI lineage: Eukaryota > Viridiplantae > Streptophyta > Magnoliopsida > Caryophyllales > Caryophyllaceae > Silene > Silene latifolia. The sequence goes on from NC_133536.1 coordinate 59,792,115, forward strand.
ACAAAAAGTCCCGATAAGCTAAAATGTTTTGCAAAATCACCATACAATAATATGAAAAGCTTACAAGTATACATAATAACGACACATAATGTTAAAAGTCTTTAATAGCATTTTAACTTCAATAACGCTGCCTTCTTCACGCCTATCTTCACGGCTGAATTGTTAATGTCTTACTCTTTTTTATATATACCTTCTTCTTCAAATTTTCTGACATTCAAAACAAAACATTGGACCATCAATAATAAAAACATATGCGAAAGCCGGTGGTCAATCATTAGTAATCAACATCATTTGCGAGTATATAACAATATTATACCATCAAATTTATTTGGGTTCAATCACATAACATCAAATATATATGTTGTAAAAATATTTCAAGTTCAGTCCAAATAACCGACCATTCCCCAATAACAACTACATTATGTGATGCAGTAATATTGTTACAGTAACAATATTACAGTAAGAATATTACAATAACATGTGTCGAAAATTTTACAAAAGCTAATTTAATCGTGTTAGTTTTACTCCCAATTTTCACGAAAACAAGTCTATCAAATAATAAAATCACAAATAGTTACAAAAGATGAACTATTGACGGTAACCTAAACTTTTTCAACAAATACTATGATCGAAAAGATGTTATAACACTATCGGATAACAACATGAACATTGTTACTCAATTTCACCAAATACTACGAAATGAACATTGTTACTCAATTTCACCATCTCATAACCCTAATTTTTGCAACACACTATGAACAAATGCAATCTACAGTAACAATATGAGCAATCGACGGTAATAGTATGAACATATATAACACCAATATGAATTTTAACATAAGTAACACACTAACACCAATCAAGGTGCTTCAAAGTACTCATAATAGTTATTCAAGATCACGTTAGTTATGTAAAGTCAGTATTCAATGCAATCAAACGATATATTCAACACAATCAGTCAAAATTAAGAACATTAACACTCATAAAGCTTAATAAGGAATAAACATGAATAAAAAACAATCAATATCGCAAGTCTATTAGACTTCACAACAACAAAAAAGACGACTTGATCTATTGAATGAAATAGAAAATGAAGATTAACACTAACCTTTAATCATTCAATTTGTTATCAGGCAAACGATTCTTAATCATCAAATTCGAGAGTGTCGATCATTTAAAGCGTAATTTCATCAAACATAGATTCAAATTTGTGGCCGAAATCGATGTAAGTTTTTAATTATATTAAGGAGAACTAATGTTATCGTCAATTTACACATTCAATTTTGAGATTTTTAGGGTTTTTTTTCTTTGATTTGGGGGATGTAGTTAGAGAAATACTTGCGAGAGGAAAGAGAAACTGGAATGAAGAAATAAAGAAGGGGAAGGTTTCGGGAATTGGGGGTAATCTGTGAGATTAGAGGGGTGACGTGGCGTGATGCGGTGCGTCAATCTTATTATATCCCATGGTGACGTGGAAGAGTGAGGGCTGTTGGATCTTGTTGATCCAATGGTCCTTATTGATATGCTAGACTCATCTAAGATGCTAGACTCATGGGATGCTCACTCTATATATATATATATATATATATATATATATATATATATATATATATATATATATATATATATATATATATATATATATATATATATATATATATATATATATATATATATATATATAGAGGAAGGATCAACTAAGGTCCTTAGATATAATAAGTCCATAAGTCCTAATGTGAGCCATTGGATGGAGGGAGATGGATGGCCAAGATCAACCTCCAAAAGTGTGTTTATGGACTAATATCACTCATTCTCTCCTCCTTCACTAATCCTTCTAATTAATCACTAATTCACTATAACTTCTTTTCCTCTCATCCACTTCTCTCATATATCACACAACTCATCTTCTCTCTAAAACCCCAAAAAATAAAAACCCAAAAAATCCAAATAAATAAAAAACCCAAAACCCAAATAAATAAATAAAACCCAAAAAATCCAATTAAATCAAAAAACCCAAAAAATCCAATTAAATAAAAAAAACCCAAATAAATCATTCATTCTTCTCTTCCTCATTCACCACCACCCACCACTATCCCACCCGACACCAACTCACCGCCCACCACCACACCGCCGGCAACTTTTTTTTTTTTTTTTTTTTTCAACTCGTTTTTTTTTTTTTTTTTCGTTTTGTGTTAATTTGTATGTTTTGAGTTGTTTTTTCCATTCATTATTTTTTTTGTCTTTTATTTTATTTTAGTTGTCTTTTATTTTGTTAGTTCTCATTTATTATTCATTTTCTTAAATCTCTTTTTGGTATACGTTTTTTTTAAGATTTCGTGTTTTAAATCTCGTTTTTTTTTTTGAGATACTTTTTTTTATCTAAGACAATAATGGACTAAAGTTATACAAAAATGAACCAAAGTTATACAAAAATAGACCAAAGTTATACAAAAAAAGACTAAAGTTGTACAAAAATTGGACTAAAGTTATACAAAAAATTGGACTAAAGTTATACAAAAAATGAACCAAAGTTATACAAAAATGAACCAAAGTTATACAAAAATGCACCAGAGTTATACAAAAATGCACCAGAGTTATACAAAAATGCACCAAAGTTATACAAAAATGGACCAAAGTTATACAAAAATGAACCAAAGTTATACAAAAAATGAACCAAAGTTATACAAAAATCGACCAGAGTTATACAAAAATGCACCAAAGTTATACAAAAAATGGACTAAAGTTATACAAAAATGAACCAAAGTTATATAAAAATGAACCAGAGTTATACAAAAATGAACCAAAGTTATACAAAAATGGACCAAAGTTATACAAAAATGGACTAAAGTTATACAAAAATGGACTAACTTTTGTATAACTCTGGTGCATTTTTGTATAACTCTGGTGCATTTTTGTATAACTCTGGTCCATTTTTGTATAACTTTGGTTCATTTTTGTATAACTTTGGTTCATTTTTTGTATAACTTTAGTCCAATTTTTTGTATAACTCTGGTGCATTTTTGTATAACTCTGGTCCATTTTTGTATAACTTTGGTTCATTTTTGTATAACTTTGGTTCATTTTTGTATAACTTTAGTCCAATTTTTTGTATAACTTTAGTCCATTGTTGTATGACTTTAGTCCAATTTTTGTATAACTTTGGTGCATTTTTGTATAACTCTGGTCGATTTTTGAATAACTTTGGTTCATTTTTGTATAACTTTGGTTCATTTTTGTATAACTTTGGTTCATTTTTGTATAACTTTGGTTCATTTTTTGTATAACTTTAGTCCAATTTTTTGTATAACTCTGGTGCATTTTTGTATAACTCTGGTCCATTTTTGTATAACTTTGGTTCATTTTTGTATAACTTTGGTTCATTTTTGTATAACTTTAGTCCAATTTTTGTATAACTTTAGTCCAATTTTTGTATAACTTTAGTCCATTGTTGTATGACTTTAGTCCAATTTTTGTATAACTTTGGTGCATTTTTGTATAACTCTGGTCGATTTTTGAATAACTGTGGTTCATTTTTGTATAACTTTGGTTCATTTTTGTATAACTTTAGTTCATTTTTTGTATAACTGTAGTCCAAATTTGTATAACTTTAGTACAAAATTGTATAACTTTAGTCATAAAATGTATAACTTTAGTCATAAAATAGTAAAAAAATCAAACAATAAAAAAAATCAAATCAAAACATAACACAAATCATAAAATCAAACAAATAAAAAAACTTGAATAACAATAATAAAAACCAAATAACAATAATAACAATAACAAAACAAAAAACCAAATAACAATCACAAAAAACCAAATCTAAAATCTAAAAAAAAAAACAAACAAAACCAAGTTTAAATATCGTGTGTATAACTCTAATGCACGCATTGTATAACTTTAATAGACAAAATGTATAACTTTAGTCCAAAAAATCAAATAACAAATTTGTGTAACTTCAATTTATACAATGTATAACTTTAGACATTAATAGTATAACTCTATTTTGATTATTGTATAACTTTAGCCCAAAATATGAAACTTAAAAAAAAAAAAATTAATTTCCTATATAGATCTGAAAATTAAAAAGAAGAAAAACCGTAAAACTAACCAAAACTAGATCTACAATAAAAAAAATCAAATAACAATGACAAAAACCAAATAACAATAATAAAAAAACCAAATAACAATAACAATAACAAAAAAACAAATAACAATAATAAAACCAAATAACCAAATAACCAAATTCCAAATAACAATAACAATAATAATAAAAAACAATAAACAAAACAAAAACAAAAATAAATCAAAAAAACAAAAAAACACATAAAGGTGGGTGGTGTTTAGGCGGAAAAAAAAGGACGAAAAAAAAAGAAAGAAAAAAAGGAGAAAGAAAAAAAAAGGCGGCAGGGAGGAGAAAGGAAAGAAAAAAAGGAGAAAGGAAGAGCAGGGAGGAGAAAGGAAAAGGCGGCAGGGAGGGAGAACGGTGGGTGGTGACGCGGCCAGATCTGGACGTGGAGGGGATGTGGGTGTTGATGGGGTCAGCGGCGTGAGGGAGTGGTGGCGTGTGGTGGTGTAGTCGGTGGTGTTGGGTGGGTTGGGTGGTGTCGGGTATGTGGCGGCGGAGAAGGGATCTGATGGTGAGGACGATAGGAGGGAGGTCGTGTTGGTTGGGTGGTGTTGCGGTGGTTGTTGTCAGTCGGGCCTATTTGGTGGTGTGCGTCTTTGGTAGTGGGTTGAGTGGTGGGTGTCGTTGTTAGTTGGTGACGGTCGTGTCGTGGTGACGGTGGTGGGTGGCGTCATAGGACTTAGGGACGGTGGTGGGTGGCGTCGTGTTAGTTGGTGACGGTTTTGGTTTTTTTTTTTTTTTTTTCAGTTTGGTCTTTTTTTTGTTTCAGTTTGGGTTTTTTTTTTTTTTTTAGAGAGGGTGGGAAGAAAATGAGAGAGAAAGAGTGAATGTGAGAAATGAGAGAGGATGAGTGAATGAGGAAGTGAGTTGGGAGATTAGAATGATGGTAGAGTTATACAAAATTAGGTGGAGTTATACACCATTAGGGAGGGAGATTAGGGAGGTTCATTTGTGACCCTTGAATGAGATGTAATCTCATCCCTCCATCCCTTCCATCCAAAGGCCCTTATAAGGACTTAGGGACTCATATGATGTAAGGACCTTAGAAGAACCACTCTCTCTATATATATATATATACATATATATAGGAGATCATTGGGGTGGTCTGTGATGATCCATATTGATGTCAACACTAGTTTAGGTTAAGACTAAGCCTTTTATCCATTATACAAAAATCGAGAATAGGTTCTTAAGTTGGGGTAAAATGTCCATCTACATTAATTTAGCCCGAGAAAGAGGCTTAAGAATAAAAGTTGGTTCCCTTCTCAAAATTCTCATCTGTTTATAGCACTTTATTATATTTAAGGTGGTATGGCCAAATATTGATGCTAGCATCCAAAAAAGGTTGGTATGGATTCATCTTTTTTTTTTTAATCTTAGTAGGTTGATTTTGCATATTGAATTCAATATATATGGTCCATTTAAGAAAGGATCATTTATTTTTGGCAAATATTCCTTTTTAGTTTTCTCATTGCATAATTGAGTTTTTTTATCGAGTCCATCTATATAAAAAAGTCATTTGTCTAGAACTGCAATTCTATTAGCAAATTCATTGCTTAAGCTGTTTTTTTTTTGTTCATTGGTAAAATGTCCATCTACACATATGTTTATTACATTATGACTTTGACCAAAAGCTCATCATTTTTTGCCCATGATAATCTATCTATAAAATATTATTAAAAGGCTAGCCTAAAAATGCCACATAGACAATGCCACATAGGATGAAAAAAAGCCACATACACAATAACAATATGACTTGGCAAACTAATATGACATGCATTATCAATTTATTATTATATTGCATTAATTTAATTCACTTATTTTCTTTAAAAATTCATCCATATTCCATTAGTTTTAAATTTAATTAACTAAAAAAAACTATAATAAAAAAATACGCATTAACTATAAGTTAATAATTTCAAGATATTTCATATGGAGTAGTATTATATGTATTCGAAATAAAAAAAAACTGAATATATAAGAAATTAAGAACGAAAAAGAATAAATGAAGTTAAAAAAAAATTGTATTGTCACTAATTCGCTATTGTTTTTTTTTTTGATAAGGTAATAAAACGTTTTTTTTTTACTAGAAAGGCATTAATTCACTATTGTTATTACTAGAAAAAAACAATAATATACCATAACTTTGTTGTATATAGAAGATGTTTTACATAACTAATTAATCAACAAATGAGTATTAAAGATCATATAAAATATTTTCTTAGGAAAATATAAAATATTTGGAAAATAGATATTTATTTAATTTAAGTAATTTACATACAAATTTTGTAAATACTTAATTGAAATTATAGACTAATAATAGAATTTTAAAAGGGTAGTAATACCATGTATTTAGTTCATGAAATTATTTCACGTAAAGGATAAGGTTTTATAAAAAAAAACACAAATTACATTGTTTAGCAATATATTTAGTAAGTAAACTAAAATAATTATATTTATAATTTTGTGTTCATGGTAAATTTAAACGAGACATTCTCCATTCCAGTTTTATTGTTTAATTATCCTTTAAAATTTATTCCAAATTAATTGTTTTTTTCGAAATCTATACAATAATACAAAAAGCCTAGATTGAGTAGCTAATAGAAAGACACGTTACGTAATACAAGTTATACAATAACATAAAAATGCTAGATTGAGTAGTTACAATTATATGCTAGATAAAAAATTAATGAAAAAATAAATTAAAAACAAAATACAAAAAGACAAAGTAGTAATCAATATATTATAATCATTTATCCTACGTAAACTTTCATCTTCCAAACATTACTCTATTTCATAATTACAATTTATTCCTCTTTAATACCAAACTTTTCATATTCCATAATTATGAAACCATCAACAAATTTTCCCTATAAAATAAGATTAGTAGATGAGAATCTAGCTTACCTATTTGTTTTCATTTGATTGAACTTTTTTTTAAAAAAAAACTATCTTTCTTTTGTGGTGAAATGAACGAGAAATGAAGAGATAAGAGAAAAATAGAAGAAAAGAGAATGTATAATTAACAAGCATTTATATCGTATTGTTCGTTTTTGGTGTTGTCGAATGTTGATGATGACACTTGAGATTATTGATGATCGATGATCGAATATATATCACCATCCATTGTGGTGAAAGAATGTCCAACTTTGGTGAATGAAACTTTAGCTTGACCAAATTGTACCCTTAACTTTTTTGTCTCACACATTCTTAAGAACAATGTAATGTTTCGGGATTTTTTTTAACGTATTCATTAATTAATAATGTGTAGTTAATTTTTTGGGATTAACAACATATTACATATGTATTGAATAAAATTTATATTTTGCTCTTACTTTGACTATGAAATAGTAACACATTTTTTTATTTTTGAATTTTTGAAGTGAGAATATTGCAGTAATATCGATGTTTTTTTTATCTCGATCTATTATATCCATCTCATTTATTTTTTTTTATTTGATTAAATGTTACAACGGTTAAGTGAAAATGAGTGAAGAATAGTTTAATTTTTCATTATAGTTATTATTTTCAAACATAAAATATAACTATGGTTGATGTTACTTACTATTTTTATGATATCATTATTTTAATAAAGTTATAAACTAGAAAAATATCATTTAAATGTCGAATAAATACCATATCATTTAGCTATAGATAACAAATAAGAATAATATAAACATGATGCATTAACAAATAAACAATAAAGAATGATGTAAGTATCAAGACACTATAAGAAAATAAAAAAAATTACGTGAGCAAATAATTATTAATGACGAGCTAGAAAAGTCACGTGATTTTCACGGAAAATCAATACAATATTTTAAAAAGATAAAACTAAGCATTTCACTAAGTAATGTCTCCTATCAAAAGTCATCTTGAATTGTGATGTGTCACATGCATATAATTAGTGAAAATAAAAATAAAATTTATGTTGTACAAAAGAATGTAAATGTCAATAAACTTTTTAGTTTCCTCTCATCTTTATAGCTATTAATAATTAATAATTAATTTACTCTACTAATTTGACATCTAAATCCTTTCTTAGTTGTTTTTTTGGCTTCCCTCTCCTCATTTATACTACCTATACACATTGTCATATTTTTGTCTACAATTATCATCACTTGCATTACCACAATGTTTCGACTTCTCTACCTTAAACACTTTAGAGATTTTATTTTGAAGATTTTTCATCTTTAAGCTTCCACACTCAATTCAAAATTATTTGGTTCACATAAAATCCTAATTGAATTAATCATTTCAAGATGACTTTATAACAACTTTACGTAGCTACAATATATTTTATATTCTTATTTAATTGTAGCTCATTCTACAGAATTAAATTAATTGTTTCAGTTTACATACATTTCATTATTATAGTTTGATTGACTTTTTATTTTTTGACATGTACTCCTTTTATACTATGTAGTATGTATGATTACATATAGTAGTATAAATCTCAATGAAGCCACATAAGACATTACATCCGCCAATTCTTGGAATATTTTTTGTCAAAAGTTTGTGAATTCTACCCAGTTTATCTTTGTTGCACTAATGTTGCACGTAACACCTTTTTTTCCTTAATTTTTTTTGTTAAGACTTCAATTAGTCACAAATCAAATAACTCAAAGTGTGTAAAAGATTATACGAGTAAGTCAATAAGCTTAGACATTTTTGCCAATATAGTTTAAGGAGATATTTTTAAGTTGTAGCTAATTATTTTTACAATGTATAAGAATGTTTATTTATTTATATTTTTGGTTGAAGAAAGTGGAAGCGCCTACGTGACATATTATATAGACTAAATATTTGTTATGTGTGTCATTCATAAGATGCATAACTAATTTTGCTCATTTTTACCAATAATTGTTCGAAATTCTGAAGTTAATACTCTTTTACTTCACTCTCTTACTATTTTTCATAAATCTATTGTACGCGAAAATAATTTGTGACTCAATTTTTTTACTTATTTGGTGTTACAGGGCATTCTACATATTTTTAAAATATGACAGAGATTTTTTAAAAGTATAAAATCCATTGAAATTGAGGGAATATAAAATTGTTGTAATATACAAGTATATCCATTATTAGGTACTGAAAATTTAGTTCGTACTTGCAACACATACACAATAATTTTAAAATGTTACCTTAAGCAACTTTTTTTTTATCAAATATGCAATTATTTTCACTATCCATCTATAATTAAAGGTGTAAAAACTCTAATTCATTTAATCAATAAAGTGAAATTAAACTAACGCTTAAATATTTGTTGGTTAAGAAAAACATTTGTATTGCATAATCTTTAAGCCGATTAAAACAATAAATTATTAATGATCCCGTGATTTTCACGGGCTCCAAAACTAGTTAATCTTATTAAAAGAGTAAATATTAAAAGCCACGTAGACATGGACTAAATGCCACCTCACATTACTAAATGCCACCTTGTATTTCCAAAATCCCACGTCACCATTTCTAGAAAGCCACATCATTATTTCTTATTAAAAAAGAAAAACATGAAACATTAAATGCAAATAACATAACAAACATTAACTTTGGCCTCTTTACTTTTTAGATAAATTAAACAATCATTAAAAATAAAAAGTTATACTAAATTTAAAATTTCTACGTTTATTGTTAGAATATTTTAAGCAACAAATAAATATCACATAATTATAATTTTACACCATTTATAAAATAATAAATAATTTGTAAATATTAAGGGCAAATAATAACATACTTAACATTAAACATTGACATTTTATTTTTTAAAACTAGAATAGGTTAAACGAAAAATAAAAAATTTACATCACTCTAATTTTAAACTGTTTATATGTGCAACTCCCTCTTAAATGCATTTGTAGAGCTTATCTCTGGTCTGGCAGTGAGGAACACCACAAGGTTCCAGCTGTTTCTTGGGACAAATGTTGTTTACCTAAAGACTATGGAGGTTTGGGAATTGTCAACTGCCATTTAAGGAATATTGCAATGCTTAGCAAATATACTTGGTGGGTTACTAGTAAAAAAGACTGTCTTTGGGTAAAGTGGGTTCATCACATTTATATCAAGCAAACAAACTGGTGGAATTATACTCCTTCAGTTTCATCTAGCTGGACATGGAGACAGGTTTGCAAGGTAAACGATAAGCTGTTAAATTGTTTTATGAGCAATGATTGGCTGGTAAGGCCATATTCAGAGGATGTGGTGTATAAATGGTTGATTGGTGATCAGATTAAGAAAGCTTGGATTCCTTTGGTTTGGAGCAGATTATGCTTACCCAAGGATAATTTCATCTGTTAGATATTTATTCAGCATAGGCTGATGACTAAGGATAGGCTAACTCGGTTTGGTGTTATTAATGATGGTCTGTGTTATCTGTGTGGCTTGGCACCTGAAACACATGATCATCTGTTCTTTGATTGTAGCTTCAGTACCAGATGCTTAGTCCAGCTCAAGCAGTGGCTATGTGTTGACTGGCAAGGGGATCTTATTACATGGGGCTTAAAATGGAGATGTAGATCCTTGTTGAAGAAAAAGATCATACTGGCTATCTTTTCCAGTTTGATTTACCTGATATGGGAAACTCGAAATAAATGTAGGGTTGAGGAGCTTGTCCAGCACCCAGATTGTATTGTGAGACGCATACATGAAAGGATTAGGGGTCGATTGAATATTCTACATGTTGAGCAGATAAGGAGTAGGGATTTATAATGGGTCGGATTAGTGAATCTATCTAACTGAGTTGGATGTTTCTGTTGGGTCTTTTTGTTGCTTGATGTCATTGGTGTATGTACCTCAAAGTTTAATTATTAATGAGAATTCACATTCCACCAAAAAAAAAACTCCCTCTTAAATCTTATTGCAATAACCTTGCTCAATTTTGTTAAATTTGATACATAAATAAATCTATAAATATAATTTATAAATAAAAGTCAAGGCAAAATATCTACCATATTTTAGTTTCGTAAGATAACTACCTAAATAATTCTCATATAATGTGAATTTTGTAAAAAAAAAAAAAAAAAGATAAAAAAAACTTTTACATTTCATTTCTCTTTACTCTATATTTATGTCTATATTAAATTTTCTAATAATGAAAACGAATACTCAAAAGTCATGAAACCTTTCTACATATTTATGTATATATTAAATTTGATAATAATAAAACAAGTCCAAAAGTCATAAAATGCATCCTCATTTGGCTATATAAATGTTTGATGGAAAGCAAGATTTGTGAGCCAAAATTCAAGTCAAATTTTTTTTACCCCCATTGCCAAAAGAATTGTATATATGTGTCAATAATCTTCCTTATCATTGTATCAACATCAAGGTAAGTGTATTAAGGTTTTATGTTAATAACTTATTTATTTATTTTTAAGTTCCATTGGTTTGAAGTAATCTTCACATTTTTAACTTTCATATATATGTTGTTTTGTTTTCATTTAGAGGCTATCAAGATTTGTGGAGTTGAATTATTCAAAGGTAAATATACTTATATCTTTATAATTCAATGCCCTATTTCTTACATTATTTAAGAGAAAACTTTAATTAATAACGATAAAGTTAATATTACATAAATCAAATTCCACCATTTTATTTGTTATTAATCACTTCGTGAATTTTTGTTGTAGGGATAGTTCATTGGAGAAAGAAGACTATATGAAGAAAAGAATTACTACAATTGCTTAAACAAATACTCCCTCCATTCCACTCAATACTACATTAAAAACTAACTACAAGATTGATAACATGAATGTGAATGAGTAATTGTTTTTAGGTTCATAAAAAAAATTTAGTATTTCAGAAACTTTCAAATATATGTTTTATTTGGTTATGTGTTGTTTTTTTATTCATCATTTTTCCTTTGAAAAATAACCCTCATAGAATGTGAAATTGGAGTTGCGAGGATCTCAATCTTATTAATAAGTTGAACAAAAAAAAAACACTTTTGGTATTCATAATGGCTAAATGTAAATTATTGTCTAATATTTATGTGTACATGTCATATTATCTAATGTGTATGTCTTATAACACAAATGAGATTGCAATGAGATTTTAGTAGGCTACTATTTAACTCATTTTATCTTTTATGAAAAATTTTAAAATTTAGGATTTTTGATAAATTGATATAAACGTTATATTAAGAATACCATTTGTTAAACTTTATAACTATGCTACTTTAAGAAAAATATGATTTATGAGAATTAAAATATTAAGAAGATAAAAATCCCTATAATTCTATATGTTCTAAGCTCCTTACATTTTGAGATTTATTATTTTCAAAAAAAAAAAAGAGAAATAATTCAACTTTATGGATTAATGTGTTCTTTCGTCTTCACTTACTAACTATATTTGTCTAGATGACAAAGAGACATTCAAACTTTCACATAAAAAATTTAGTACAAAATATATACAATCTAATTAAAAGGTAACCTTAGGCATTTAATTTTTTTTACATGTCTATCATGAATTACTGGACTCATTGAAGGTAATCTAAAAAATATTATTAAAAGGCTAACATAAAAATGTCACGTAGACAATGTCACATGGGATGAAAAAAAGCCACGTACACAATAACAATGTGAATTGACAAACTAATATGACATGGATTATCAATTTATTATTATATTGTATTAATTTAATTCACTTATTTCCTTTAAAAATCCATCCATATTCCATTAGCTTTAAACTTAATTAACTAAAAAAACTACAATAAAAAAATACGCATTAACTATAAGTTAGTAATATCAAGATATTTCATATGTAGTAGTATTATATGTATTCGAAATAAAATAACTGAATACATAAGAAATTAAGAACGAAGAAGAATAATTGAAGTTGAAAACAAAATAAAATTGTATTGTCACTAATTCACTATTATTGTTACTATAACTTTGTTGTATATAGAAGATATTTTACATAACTAATTATTCGACAAATGAGTATTAAAGATCATATAAAATATTTTCTTAGGAAAATATAAAATATATGGAAAAGAAAATATTTATTTAATTTAAGTAATTTACAAACAAATTCTGTAAATACTTAAGTGAAATTAAACACTAATAATAGAATTTTAAAAGGGTAGTAATACCACGTATTTAGTCCATGAAATTATTTCACGTAATGGATAAGGTTTTGGAAAATATAAAATATATGAAAAATAAAATATTTATTTAATTTAAGTAATTTACAAACAAATTCTCTAAATACTTAAGTAAATTGAACACTAATAATAGAATTTTAAAAGGGTAGTAATACCATGTATTTAGTTCATAAAATTATTTCACGTAAAGTATAAGGTTTTGTAAAAAAAAAAAAATTGCATTGTTTAGCAATATATTTAGTAAGTAAAACTAAAATAATCATATTTATAATTTTGTGTTCATGGTGAATTTAAATGAGACCTTCTCCATTTCACTTTTATTGTTTAATTATCTTTTGAAATTTATTCCAAATTAATTTGTTTTTCGAAATTTAGTATTATAAATGACTTAACTATTAGTATCTATACAATATGATAAAAAGTCAAGATGAGTAGTTTATTATTTGACGTGTGTCATGTTAAGCAATTTTAAGTGCCACATTTTATGTTATTTTCTTTGCATTTTATTAGGAATAGTAAGAGACTATGAGTTGGTATGTATAAATTATGACACAATGAATTATCATAATTAAGTTTATTAGTGAAATTATGATACAATGAATTTGCATAATTAAGTGTATTAGTGGTGATTTTTCAGTTGCTCACTGAGTATGTATAAATAACTCCTCATAGAGAAATAAGAGAATCAAGCAAATACAAAATCAATATTGTAACTCTCTAAAGTCAAACACATTTTTATATCACTCATCCTTTATTCTCCATGGGTCATGTGAAATGTACATTGAAGACAAACATTACATCCACCTTCGTTTTATTGTGCTTTAAAAATCAATGATTCAATTTTATATAAATTTTGGATCTCAAAGGCGCTACATTGCTACTAAAGTTTAAACTTTTTAGTTTGTTTGCATGTTGATTTCTCCTGATTGTTCATAGTTTTCATAGTATAAAGCTACAAATTTAAAAAAAAAAAAATTAAGTTCTGCGTAAAATAAAAAAGATCAACTTCATAGTTATGAAGTCAAATAACCAACTTTGGTTCCTTCCTTGCTAATCTCTAAATCACGTGATTAGTATTTGTAATCTGCTTATAAGGTGATTAATTTGCTTACATGTATTTTTTTGTTGGCATGCATGTAGTACGTATAGATTGTGTAATTGAACAAGCCAATATGGAAGATGTTGTGCATCATTAAGTAGTTTGATTTACATTGCTACGACAAATTCGTCCTATTTCAAGATTTCAACAGATTTGCAGTATGTGATTAGTCACAACAATTGTTTGGTTTGAAACGTCATGTAGAATATTCGGTTGTTACCCTACAAAGTAATTAAATATAATAATAAATGATTATGCATATGACTTGAGGCAACAAGTTACATCATCATGTTTAGAATGTTATGCAGATTATAATTGTAATACAACTCAAATTCACAAGATAGTCCACCAAAATGAATTTAAGTTTGCATACTTTGTCATTAACATAAGAATTTCCATGTAAATAAAACTATGTGTTCCTTCTTTGTTTATAATGTTATCACATTAAGTACACGTCGACTTACTAACAAAAAGTACATTTCGACTTCACACCCCACTTTGAACAAACATATGCATGAATAAGTTTTAAGAAGGATTATACTTTGTATTAACTACCCACTTCTTAAACTAAATTCTTCCATATTTTAAATCTTACCAAAACATGGATTATTTCACAACATATGTCAACCATTTTACATTTTATCTTAAAATCTTTTATTTATAGTTGAAAAAAAACTGGTCTACATTTTCCTTCCCTTCATTAAATTTTCGTATCAGAACAAAGTTTTAAGGAAGCGCCTTGATAAAACCCGTGCATTGCATGGGTCACAAAACTAGTGTTGGAGTTCATTGGTCTTCAAAATTGTTGGATGGTTGACATAAGGTGATATGTCTACTTATCAAAATATTTTGCTCCATGTATAATCTAAAGGTCTTGATTGTTATAATTAGTGTTAACATATTACTCCTATATTGCCTTCTTTCCATCACCCTTTAGGACAAGGGTTAAATGAGAGGTTAAATGCACTTTATCCCTGCGTAACTCTATGAGGAATAGGAGGGCGACAGGTGCAAAAGAGGTAAACAAAGCATTTGAAGTAAACCGCCCCAACAAAGGCAGCTAGACATGTGGAAAGGAGTAAACGTAATGTCTTACAACAAGTCCACAAGTAAGCAAGCCTTACAAAATAACAACAAACTAGGAAGAGTAAATAGCTATGCCAAAATGGGACACCTTGACCAACCTACCTAGAGTCCGGGAGCATAACTATTTACTTTGTTTAGACTCCATCTTGGTTTGTTTGACTTCTTAAACATGTTTTACCTTGGTTTTCTTTTATTGACTCCGTAGTTTTGATTTCATTGAAAAAGTTTTAAAAATCTTGTTTTCTGGTGCATGTTGCGTGGTTTATTTGTTGTATAATCGTGGATTTTCATAAGAAGTGATGCGTGCCTTTTATGTACACTTATTTCATCTATTTGCACACATTTTTATGCATTATTGAGTAGCGTAAGCTACTATCTCCCTTGTATTGGCAACTTTGGGCATGTATTGTATTTCATGCAGGTTATTGATCAAAGTATGCATAAATAAGCCAAAACCCGTCTTTGGAGTTGCAATCTCGACATTCGTGAGAAACAAGCTCGTAAACCATCCTTTGGAGTCCTTAGTGAAGTAAGGAAGCTTATCGAGCAAAATAAGAGCTTCACGCCGCTAGTGCCTACTTTGAAGAGACATAACTTGAGTTATACAACTGATAATCAAGTGATTCTAATTGGAGGTGAAAGCTTATCCTCTTAGCTTTCCAACGCCACCAAAACGCTCAATTTGCTCAAGTAACAAAGAAATGGCGGCCGTTTGAAGTTCAGTGCGCGTTGCAAGAAATGCGCGCCGACAAAAAATCGACCGAGTGTTGTTTTTGGTCGATCGAATAAAGTCATATCGCCAGCTTTGATTAGTTGATTGTCTGGGCCACTTGGTCGATCGACTAAAACTAGTTACGAGCCGGATTCTTTTACGATTATTAGAAGCCCATTTATCTCTTAATTGTACTTGGTTTCGTACATAGTATTCTCATATTTTCATCATGCTTAACTTGATTTTCATTATTATTGTTAATTTTGTTAACTCAATTATGCATTGCTAAATTTCTCATGCTAGGATGTAGGGAAGCCATGGTTATAAGACGTTTATAATTAGATTATTAGGTTTGGCATTAATATAAATCTGCGTTGTTAATTGTAGCATCTAATAGCATTTAATTGGTTAAGTCGACGTAATTGATTATTTGACCCGGGAAACTTCGACCTAGATCGAGAGATTGGAAGAAGTTAGACCTGCTACAAACAATAGACCATCGTGATTAGAGTGAAAGCTAAATTAGTACTCTAGGGCGAATAGCGGACCGAAAGGACCTTTTCATTACCCCTCAGACCGTATTTATGTCGACCGTTGACCTTACCTTGATCGTTGTTGACCGTGGTGACCCGAAATCCTAGCCCTTTTCTTCCTATTATTTGAATCCTTTTTCTACATTTAATTTCCTTTGCTTGCTAGTTTTGTTAATAGACAAAACCAATCAACCTCCAAAATTTGTGACTTAGACAAACTTAGATTTAGCAAATAGAACACAATTGTCTCCATGTGGATACGATCCCGACTTCCTCTACTGCATTAGTTTAGGCCAGTTGGTTTATCTTTGATAGGTGTGCGACTTAGCCTGTCAAATTTTGGCACCGTTGCCGGGGAGATGGTGTTATTTTATTTGCTTTTAATTTAGTTTGTCTTTTGTCTCAGGGAACTTCAGTTCCTTGAGACCGTTCTAATGTTTTTCATCCAATTTCCACAGGGGGAAGATGGGAACTTCCACGATTACATGCATAGATGGAATGATTGGATTCGTTCTCATAACTACGAAGGCCAACTCTCACGGCTTACTGTGTGCCTTACCATCATAAGAGGTATGAACAAACAAACCCAAACCTATATTGACTTCATAGGTAAGGGAGATTATGCTGGTAAGAATATTGAAAATGTCCTTTGTTTCTTTGAATGACTTGCTCTTGAATGCATTAAACCCAATTTTTCATTTCAGTCAGACATGGATGAGGGAGTGGGTGAGACCATAAAAACCGTTTTAAAGAATGAAAAAGTTGTCAACGGAAGCATAGAGGAGGAGACCATATAATTGGTTGATAACCCCTTATTTGAGGCTAATTTAGATCCTTTCTATGACAACTATATAAAAACTGAGCCACGTGAGGAAGACTTGACGGACCCCTTAGAGAACCCCTTTTGTGACGAGTCTTGCGATAAGGAGAGTGAGAATGTGCGATTGGAAGGTCTCGAGGTCAAATGGGATACATATGACGATATAATAGATGAGTTTATTATGGGAGATCCCGTTGACACAATTGACTTTACCACCCCTTGTATTTGGGATGACTACCGACCTTCTCTTATTGCACACTTGACTCCTTCAACTCACATAGAAAACATGTCTAAGCATGTTGTCGATGTGGGAGTCGGTTGTTTGTCTTTCGTGTCATATGGTTTGAGCTTTGATGTCCCATGCTTAGCTGATGGGTGATATAATTTGGTGGATTGCTATGAGAGTTGTCAAACAAATTCCAGCAAATTGAGACGGTCTTTAACCTTAATTTTATATGCTCATATTATATGTTAGTGCTACTTATGCTTTTGTGTAGCACATGCGTATATTTATGATAAGCTTTCAGGGCCTTGAGCGCCTACTTTCACACACACTTAGTTGAAGGTTGCTAACTAGTGGCACGCTGGCCAAATCCTCCCCTTAGTTTCTACTGGTTTGGGGAGGTCATTCTTATATATTTTTTAAGTTTCCCTTTCTTCTACTTTACTTTATTTGTTTTCATCTCGTTTCGCATATCCCATTTCCCATATTTTTCTGCTGCTGATGGTTGTTTGCTGAACACAATGTGTAACACCCCCTCATACCAAGGTACCTTACCAAGGACTACCCTAGCATGAAAGGCTGTTACCATCTCGGTTTCCCGAGGTTAGTATATCAAAGTTACAATTTCCAAACATCATATATTAGAGTATAAAGAGTTAGCGAAAACATTATCTCAGACCAACTCAAAATAAGCGTACGAGGTCTCAATACAAATGAAATCCAAGACATCTAAACTCATAACAACGGAAGCTAGACTTGACGTGGTGACTCCCCATGACTGTCCCATAGCTAAACATCTGCATTACCCTGTCACAATCTTGCTCACCATCCCTGAATGGATCACCGCAGGTTTTACAAAACAACAACACGGGGTCAGTACTACTCAATCAATATAAGACAACAACAATACAACCAGCTGATCATCGATCTCACACAGTAACCGACTACACACCGAAGTGTGTAGCCCTGCCAGATTACCCATCGCAACAGGTAATCCTCGCCGCCAGTGGGTGACCGCAGCCCATCCCCACCTAGTCCAGCTCATCAACGAGCGACTAACAATCCCTGTCCCTTAATGTGCACATCCCCTCCCGTGGCGGGTTCCACGGAGGGCGAACTAGGGTGTGAAGCCACTCCCGCAAGTGACTCCACCACAATCACAATCACATGACATCACAGCCATCTCAATCCGCTCATACCAACATCGTCACAACAATCTCCATACTCCGATGATCAGCAGATAACAACAATTACAACAAGCACAATCTCAAATCAATTGACAGTAAACTGAGTAGGGAAACCCTACCTTAGCAATCCGCTTACGCTGTAATCAACCATACAAATGCATAACGAATATCACATTGTCACCTACAACAATAATCACATAATACAATTACACTTTGCACAATCCCATTTTCCCCAATTCCATATATACAGTAACCCCAACGAATACAAACAACGTAGAATAACACTTACCAACAGTAGGATGATGAAATGTACGTAAGGACTCCGAAGGTTTCGCAATCAACAAAGCAAAGGGGGTGATTAGGGAGTAATTAGGGAGAGATTAGGGTTACGTAAGAATGATGAAGTAGAAATGATATTTTGAAAACTGACGCGGATATAAAATAAATCTTAAACGCTCCCTAATCAAACCGTCAAAATAACACTCCGCCAAACCGGACACTCGGTCGAGTAAGTGTACACTCGGCCGAGTGTCCCATACTCGGTCGAGTGTTCACTATACTCGGCCGAGTGTTCCTCGGCAGAACCAAAACAACACACAACCTCAGCACTACTCGGTCGAGTAGGCTCTACTCGGTCGAGTAGTCACCAAGGAAAATCCGTAGTGTTACAATCTTCCCCCCTTAAAAAGAACTTCGTCCCGAAGTTCACACTCTACTATAAAACAAAGCACAACACTACGCCACAAGACTATACCAACCACATATAACAACACCATAGAACTATACAAGTCACCACAAAAATCATTATCCCGACTCAAAGCAAAACAACAACAATACAAAACACGACCGCGAAGTTCCAACCTAACCTATAAAACATGGACACTTAACATCAACTCCACAAACCACTCTTCCTTCCACAACATGGCTCACGATATCGTCTCAACTATAGCATAGGCTCTCAATACTGACTCCATAACATTACCCAATAACCACAATATAATGTTGCCAACCTTGTATCACTTCCATAACACTCAATAGTACTCAATCCACAAAAGAAGATCAATCATCAAAACGGAATGTTACATTCTATCATCCTTAAAACGAACTTCGTCCTCGAAGTTTACTCAAACACATAAACATCATCTTCCAACTGTCAAAACTATTGGACTCATAAACATTGTCATTCAACTGTCAACACTGTTGAAATATTCTCTCATTGCTAAACATCGAACTACTACAAGCACGGTCATGACCTTTAATCAAAACAAATATCCGACCTTTATGCTACACCAACACTCTACTTCCAATTATACTACCATGTGTACAACCATCGAAATCTCTTTTATCCTTTATCGCGTCCTACTCCACTTAAGATAAATGTTACGTCCTCGTAACTCGCTAATACTAAATCCTAGCTATATTTACTCATTATCCCCATCACCACCGCGTGTCAAAGATAACCACTTATAACGGGACAGACGTCGCCATGCATATATCTTAGGCTCTCTTACTTAAACAACTCTCATCCTTCAATTTCAAAATCTTTAACTTAACCCAAAATTTCAAATCTTCCACATTACCGCAACATGACACACCTCTCTATATAAACTATATAAAACTCATATCACCAAAAGCATAACTCACATTCCACACTTGTTACGTACACTCATACTAGATCCTCAAGTTCTTTTCTTTCATTACCGCAAAACTCATACATAACTTAACATGACACCAATTCCCAATATCCTGCACTCACTATCTCAACAAAAGATTATGAATCGACTGCCGCTTTCAGATCATTATAACACATATTCCACGAATCACTTGTCATGACTATGACTACCGATATCTCATCCTGAAACAAGGTCAAAATTACTGTAACAACTTCTCACAACTGTATCCTATCAACAAAATATCACTATACCATGACAAAAACAAAAACATATACAACTCTCTTTCATATCATACTCTACCTTCATTCCCAAACTGAAACTGGTAAGAAACATCAACAAACAAAAAAAACAACGATCGCATGTTCAACCAAAACTCACCAGAACAATGACAAACAAACAACAATATATGTTTAACTGGTAAGCACTTTCGAAAACTCGTAACATAGTCATCTCACCTACTCCACCACAACCGGTGACGGCATCGCAAAACCACCACCACAACCGTACCGCAGTGCGAAAATACCCGCATCACAACACTAAGTACCGTGCCCGGATCACCACCCGAGGCACCACAACCACACTGATAGACATCACGACATACACAATCCCTTAAACACTGACTCAATATAACATCACGGACAAGAAAACTTACTCAAGACTGCTTTACCAGATCACAACACCATATATCATACGGAATAAACAGACAAGAATCTCATGCATACAATCCATACTTTTCATGGAATAAACATATATCATGAATACACATGCAAGTATAACCAGTCTTGTCAGATCACCCAAACTATCACTTTTGATCATCATTCCATTATGTTCCATATCCAATATATATTACAGAACATTCATATAACAACATTAAAACTATCACACCATACCGCTTCTCGTGAGGTCACAACCTCACACAAACATTTATATACATCTTAGACCCATAATCACATCCAACTAGTCAATCCTGATCACGTAAGTTACCACCTGATAAAAGTTACCTCTCACCCGAGCTTAACTCGTACACCCCTCATAATATATTCTCACATTCGCATAACCATCACCCCCTGCCAAATGTAACTATACCTTTAATACTCAACTACTAACAACCGCCTCATATAACCACATTTTACCATATTTTACTCTCTCTCACAACCATACATATCAATCTGGTCTCTACGAAATCAACCTCATTAGGACAACTAGCTTCCCTAAAGTAACATTATCCTCAACCACTAGTGATAATACTATGACACCAACATCCTTCATGTGAATACTCTCTTACTATCACTTCTTAATATCACAATCCGTTTTCTCTCTTTAGTTATCATCCCAAATAACGAACATCAAATATATCAACAAAAATCACCTCAACACTATTTCCAATTTCATCTGTAATTGTATCGTCACCCGACTCACCACCAAAATCTCATATCGTGCAAATTCTTTACCCAACTTTTGCTTTCTTTAATTCCTCGAAACTCATGATTATCATGTTGTCCTGGAACTTATATATAATTGTAACTCAAATCCTCATGATAGTATCATACATCTCTACGATTCCTTACTTTTATATCACATATCCTCAGTGAACAGGTTCCTAGTTTTACTCCCCTTATTCTTTTCTTTTACCCTCGACAAACTCCCTTAATGATTCAACTCTTCATTATTTCTATCTAACTCTCTAGTGCTCCGGTTACCTTCACATTGCTCCAAACTCAATTCCCATTATTTTATGTCGATATCATCTCACTCTTTCTTACCATGGGTCTTCTCTCATTATACTATAACTCCCAATTGTCACTAATCTATCCATAAAATCAACGTTTAAAGTTCAAACGATTGCATCTCCCTTTTTACATCACTAGGAAACCAAAATTCATCTCATACCGTTAGCTGCCCAAAGAATTACTCACTAGGCTCACATCGTGAAAATTCCAAATTCCCAAACTTGGTCACCATCTACAAATCCACGTCGCGACATAACTCTATCTAAGTTCACTATATACCCCTCTTCTCCATCCCTCTAAAGCAACCTTTCATTACATATATCCTTAAGCAACACAATGCTAACCGTCTCCCTCTATAAGTCCTTACACATCCCGAAATGTCACTATTTGTATCTCTCATCTCAATCTTTCATTCTCATGCTTCTTTACACTTACATCACCCTTGCCCATATACACTCACTTTTATACTACTCAATACACGACTATTTCACTCATCATATCTCACAAAACATGCTCTTTACCTCGATTAGCTCATCGTTCTTCCCTTTTCTTTTTCCACTATCCTTCACAATCACATTAACACATGTCTTCCTTACCCAACACATGTCCCTCATAAGCCATCATTCTCCATGTCATACCTTCCGGTAACTTACGTATCAAGACCGTCTCACATATAAAAGAATGCGTTAAGACTCAAAACATACATGTGTATATACCATATGACTCAAAACAATGAAAAACATAGCCACCGGCTCAAAACAAAAGTAAAAACATAGCCACCGACTCAAAACAAAAGTAAGAACATAGCCACCGACTCAAAGTGGCCGCCCAACGAGGTACTCGGTCGAGTACATAACATACTAGGTCGAGTACAAGGTACTCGGTCGAGTAACTATATTACTCGGTCGAGTTTTCGACTCCAGAAGCAACTCAATTGCCGCAGAAGGA
Source organism: Silene latifolia (assembly GCF_048544455.1). Classification (NCBI taxonomy): domain Eukaryota; kingdom Viridiplantae; phylum Streptophyta; class Magnoliopsida; order Caryophyllales; family Caryophyllaceae; genus Silene; species Silene latifolia. The sequence goes on from NC_133536.1 coordinate 59,815,352, forward strand.
TTACTCGGTCGAGTATTGGGAATACTCGGCCGAGTAGACCTTACTCGGTCGAGTATGAGACCACTCGGCCGAGTTCACGACTCCAGACGCTAAACAGTATTATCACAGAGAGATTACTCGGCCGAATATGGAATACTCGGTCGAGTATAAAAGACACTCGGCCGAGTAGGTACTACTCGGTCGAGTATAGGCGCAGTTCTCAGCACCGTCCAGTTTTCGTAAAACAGTCGTATCTCACTCGTTACTTGGTCATTCTGGGCGTGTGACCTATCTTTAGAATCGTAAGAGGACAAGCTATCACCTCAACTTGGAATCACAGCAATATCATTTCTCGAACTTGACTTATAACAGTTTTAAGACAACCCTTCCGTAATCGGTATTCAGATAAATCAAGCTTTCTAATGCCAAAACAACTTGAACATGCATAAGGCAACAAAAACAACTTAATACTTCTAAATACCAGTACATGGATGAACTTTTATCATTCTCACATGAAAATTAAACACGACATGTAGGTATATAGACGCTTGACCTTAATCACATGCTTATACCAACAAATAAAACACTATCATTATCATGATCATATACACATTTACCACTACCCTTTTGAAAGCCACGTATTAAACAGGTAACATGCTCAACATATTTCATGTTCAAGATATATCGTATACGAATTCACAATCCACCTTTCATAATTTACCATGTTCCAACACTTAACATGCCAACATATTCCATGCTCAAAGTTTCAACATCAACACATCGTCGATACATCTTTCAACAACTATCACATTCCACTTCTTTCATCATTTAATCCAACCATGCACAAGATTCAAACTATAGATATCAAACACACATAACTCAAACATATAACAGTTTCCCCCCATGTGACCGGCTTGAGATCGTAAGGGCCTTAGTGCGACTCCGGGACGTCTCCCAAGTCTTTGCGGTAGCTCCAAACAACTCTCCCCGGGTTCATTTTATTTAGACTCCCTAAGTTCATTGAGTTCATTAGTTTTAGGTGCCGGAATCGTCGGCTCTGATACCACTTTGTAACACCCCCTCATACCAAGGTACCTTACCAAGGACTACCCTAGCATGAAAGGCTGTTACCATCTCGGTTTCCCGAGGTTAGTATATCAAAGTTACAATTTCCAAACATCATATATTAGAGTATAAAGAGTTAGCGAAAACATTATCTCAGACCAACTCAAAATAAACGTACGAGGTCTCAATACAAATGAAATCCAAGACATCTAAACTCATAACAACGGAAGCTAGACTTGACGTGGTGACTCCCCATGACTGTCCCATAGCTAAACATCGCATTACACTGTCACAATCGCTCACCATCCCCGAATGGATCACCGCAGTTTTACAAAACAACAACACGGGGTCAGTACTACTCAATCAATATAAGACAACAACAATACAACCGGCTGATCATCGATCTCACACGAAGAACCGACTACACACCGAAGTGTGTAGCCCCGCCAGATTACCCATCGCAACAGGTAATCCTCGCCGCCATGGGTGACCGCAGCCCATCCCCACCTAGTCCAGCTCATCAACGAGCGACTAACAATCCCTGTCCCTTAATGTGCACATCCCCTCCCGTGGCGGGTTCCACGGAGGGCGAACTAGGGTGTGAAGCCACTCCCGCAAGTGACTCCACCACAATCACAATCACATGACATCACAGCCATCTCAATCCGCTCATACCAACATCGTCACAACAATCTCCATACTCCGATGATCAGCAGATAACAACAATTACAACAAGCACAATCTCAAATCAATTGACAAGAACGAGTAGGGAAACCCTACCTTAGCAATCCGCTTACGCTGTAATCAACCATACAAATGCATAACGAATATCACATTGTCACCTACAACAATAATCACATAATACAATTACACTTTGCACAATCCCATTTTCCCCAATTCCATATATACAGTAACCCCAACGAATACAAACAACGTAGAATAACACTTACCAACAGTAGGATGATGAAATGTACGTAAGGACTCCGAAGGTTTCGCAATCAACAAAGCAAAGGGGGTGATTAGGGAGTAATTAGGGAGAGATTAGGGTTACGTAAGAATGATGAAGTAGAAATGATATTTTGAAAACTGACGCGGATATAAAATAAATCTTAAACGCTCCCTAATCAAACCGTCAAAATAACACTCCGCCAAACCGGACACTCGGTCGAGTAAGTGTACACTCGGCCGAGTGTCCCATACTCGGTCGAGTGTTCACTATACTCGGCCGAGTGTTCCTCGGCAGAACCAAAACAACACACAACCTCAGCACTACTCGGTCGAGTAGGCTCTACTCGGTCGAGTAGTCACCAAGGAAAATCCGTAGTGTTACACAATGAGGGTATTGCGTGATTTGGTTTGGGGAGGGTGTAACACCCCCATACACCAAGGTGCCTTGCCAAGACCACCTAATGGATGGAAGTGCTACCATCTCGGTTACCCGAGGCATAGTAATCAAAAGTGACCATCCAGAAACGTACTTTAAGTAAATTAATTTAAAGTGATTACATCAAAACCAAAAATATAAAGTAAAATACAACTGTTCTCAAAACTGTAAACCAACTAAGTGGAACAGCCTTAACAAACACAACGGAAGCCTAAAGACTCTGATATGGGATAACTCCATCCCTAGCTAGATCCCGCGCGTATCTAAGATATACCTGCTAAACAACTGCTCACCACCCCTGAATGGATCACCACAGTTTTCAAAACATTTAAACGGGGTCAGTTACTGATTACACAAAACACAATACAAAAGATACAACACACACAAGTTTTCCAAACTCCGTCACAACTTCACACACCTGACTACACACTAAAGTGTGTAGTCCTGCCAGAATACCCATCGCAACAGATATTCCTCGCCGCCAGTGGGAGACCGCAGCCGTTCTCACCTAAGCCTCGCTCATCTCATCCGAGCGATAACCCATGTTCCTTAATGTACACATCCCCTCTGTGGCGGGTTCCACAGAGGGCGAATCAAGGGCGTGAAGCCACTCCCGCAAGTGACTCCACTCAGCCGAGGACGCACCTCGCGAACCACAGACAAACAATCACAACCAACTACAATATCAACAATTACCAATTCCAATACGATATAGACAAATGTTATTAATCAACAACCACCAACAATCAATAAACAACCAACATACATGTAACCAATAACCGAGTAGGAAATCCTACCTGGAAAGGCAAACACCTAGATCGTCACAATCAGCTAATCAAAACCGTTCTTCAACGCAATCACCTCCTATAATCACAGAATCATACAATCACTATCTAATACACATCATACTCCCAAAATCCCCCAAAATACCCAATTAGGGTTTTAAACAAAATCAACGAAAAGGTATAAAAACTACACAAGGATCTTACCCACGACACGACGAACTCAACGGCGTAAATAACACGACGATCCGACACCCTAAGCCTTTGGGATTTGATAGCAATGAGAGAGAGGGAGAAGAAACGTAACTTTGTTTTACCTTTGTGAAGTTTATAAAAGTGTAAAAATGAAAGAAACTGACGGATTAAGTTTATATATCTTTCTCACGTTGCTATCAAAACTCGTCAAAAACAAGCCGTAAAAGTAACTTACTCGATCGAGTAAGTAACTTACTCGATCGAGTAAGTAACTTACTTGATCGAGTGACCCTTACTCGATCGAGTCGCCAACTTACTCGATCGAGTACCCAGCAGCAGAACACTATTTCGTAAACCAAACTTACTTACTCGACAGAGTAAGCCCTACTCGATAGAGTACCCAAAGACATAGAAAACTGTAGTATTACAGTCTTCCCTCCTTAAAAGGAACTTTGTCCCCGAAGTTCAACCCATACTAAAAACAAACATACTAACTCGATCAAGACACGACAACGCAACTAAGAACTCAAAACAAAACCCCAAACTATAAAACATGAACTCTTAACACCAACTCCACCAACTAGGCCTACCTCCACAACATGGCTCACTATAACACCCCCATACTCCAAGTGCCTTACCAGGACCACTCAGGTATGGAGACATTACCATCTCGGTTACCCGAGGCAATGATAATCAAATAACAATGAAGAAACAACGTTTATTATAAATAATTAGCGAATAGTTACAATCCTCAAAACCAAACCAAAAGTACGATACATGTTCTCAACCGACTGTTCTAACTGAAATGTAAATAACTAATAAGCTACAGCGGAAGACTCCTATCATCATGTCGTGGCCATCCCAGCTATCCCAGTCAACTCATCTCAATACCGCTCAATATCCGCTCACCATCCCGAATGGATCACCGCAGTTTACAAAACAACACCGGGTCAGTACTAATCACACAATTCAATATATACTAACATTAAGATAAACAGACAGCTTAACTGTCACATACACACAATCACGCCAAATCCAATCATCACAATCATGATCGTCCCCTTTGGACCAGCCACCCGATGGGGGACCGCGGCCGTACCCACCAAATCCCCGCTCCACACAGTGAGCGATAACCCTGTCCATTAATGTGCACATCCCTTCTGTGGCGGGTTCCACAGAAGGCGAAACTAGGGTGTGAAGCCACTCCCGCAAGTGACCCCACTCAGCCGAGGCCACGCCTCGCGAACCATAGACAACGATCACAACCACAATCACAATACAATTACTATATCAAACAACCAAACATAACACATCAACCAATATCCCATTATGGGACTAATACTGAGTAGGAAATCCTACCTGGTATGCACACAATCAGACGGTCTCTACTGCTGAGTCAAAAAGCCTCCTCTATGAAACCTCCTCCTATCATACGACATATAAATGCTACCGAATCATATACTATACAAAAACCCCCAAATCCCTTAATTAGGGTTTAACCAAAATAAAGGAAATACAACAAAAAGGGTACACAGATCTTACCCTTGACGCAAGGAACTCAACGGTATGAACAACGATAAGAACTGACCCTCCAAACTCCGGGAATTGCTAATTATGCGATTAGGATGAAGAACTTGCTTGCTTTCTCTCTTAAACAGTAATTTAGGTTTTGTAAAAGTGATTTAGAATAATGACGACAAAGCTTATATACCTCAATCGCGTAATTAACAAAACCCGAGAAAACTCCCCGTAAAACCGGCTACTCGATCGAGTACCCGAGGTACTCGATCGAGTACCCCCTTACTCGATCGAGTGCCCCAGCTACTCGATCGAGTACCCAACAGGTCAGAAACTTTTCTAAAACGCAACTTACCCTTACTCGACAGAGTAAGGGCTACTCGATAGAGTACTCCAAGACTTATAAATACGGAGTATTACACTCACGATATCGTATCAACTACATTATAGTCTCTCTCGACAACAACTCCATACACTACCCAATACCATCCACAAATGCCGCTATCTCCATCTCAGTAACATATTATCCACTAGAAAACCCAATATCAAGACAATCGACCAAGCAAGATCAACCACCAAACGAAATGTTACATTCTACCACTCTTAAAAAGAACTTCGTCCTCGAAGTTTACTCACACTCATAAACATCATCACCCAACTGTCAACACTATCGAAGTATTCTTAGACTCATGAACAACATACTACTACAAGCACGGCCATGACCTTTAATAATATCAACCACAATAAAAATTCTTTATTCTCCATCAAGACTCAAACTTCTAAATCTACTAAAACATGTACAACCATCAAACTCTCTTTGTCGCATCCTACGCCTCTTAAGATACATGTTACGTCCTCGTAACTCACTAATACTAGCTCCTTACTCTTTTTGTCGTATCCTACTCCTCTTAAGATATATGTTACGTCCTCGTAACTCACTAATACTAGCTCCTTAGCCATATCTTCTCATTATCCTCATCACCACCGCATGTCAAAGATAACCGACTATAACCTCAACATCTGCAACCATTCCTATATCCAAGTCTCTCTTCCTCTAACAGTCCTCATTCCCCAATTCATTCTACACTCCATATAATCTATACCATAAAATTCTTAGCATAACCAATACTTCAATTGTTCCCTATTACCGCCAAAACGACATAATCCTTTATACATGCACCTATCTCCATACTCATCACTTACGGTCCATAATTATTACACACACTCACACTAGATCCTCGAGCTCTTTTCTTTCATTACCACAAAACTCATCCATAACTTAACATGATACTAATTCCCAACACTGTATACTCACTGTCCCAATAAAAGATTATGAACCACCTGCAGCTTTCAGATTAGTACAACACATGTTCTACAAATCACTTACCATAACTATGTCCACCAATGCCTCATCTAACACAAGATCAAAAGTATTCTAACCACCTTTCACAATTGTGTCCCATCAACAGAATATTACTATACCATACCCAACTCGCTTTCATATCATACTCTACCCTCACTCCCAAGCCGACACTGGTAAGAAACATCAATAAACAAAACAACCTTCTACATGTCCAAACCGAAACTCGCAGGAACAACAGTAAACAAAACAACAATCTATGTATAACTGGTATATACTTTCGAAAACTCGTATCGTAATCATCCCTCCTACTCCACCACAACCGATGACGGCATCGCAACACCACCACCAACAACCGCACCGCAGCGCGAAAATACCCGCATCACAACATGAAGTACTGTGCCCGGATCACCACTCGAGGCACAACAACCACATAGCCACTGACTCATTATAACTTCCTGGACAAGAAAACTTACTCAAAACCGCTTTACTAGATCACAACGCAACATATCATACGAATAAACAGATACTAACCTTATGAGTATCACCCATACCATTACACGGAATGAACATATATCATGAATACACATACAAGTATAACTAGTCATGCCAGATCACCCAAACTATCACTTTTTAATATCATTCCAATAGGTTACCGTACCCAACATATATTACAGAACATTCAGATAACAACCTTATAACTATCACACCATACTACTTCTCGTGAGGTCAGAACCTCACACAAACATTTATACACATCATAGACCCGTAATCACATCCAACTAGTCAATCCTGATCTCGGAAGTTACCACTTGATAAAGGTTATCTCTCGCCCGAGCTTAACTCGCATGCCCTTCATAACACATTCTCCCATTCGCATAACTATCACCTCCTGACAAATGTAACCATACCATTAATACTCACCTACTAGCAACCACCTCCTATAACCACATCTTATACTCTCTCACAACCATACATATCAATCCGGCCTTTACAAAACCAACCTCTTTAAGATGGCTACCATTCCTATTAATCATCACCCTTAACCTCTAGTGACAACACCCCAGCACCACCATTGTTCGTATATCAAACCTCTTATACTCACCTCTAAATATCACGTTTTATTTCCTACCTTCGTTTTGCATCCAAAATAACGAACATCAAATCCATTAACAAAAATTACCTCAACATTATTTCCAATTCCATCCTTATTAACATGTCGTCCTAGAACTCCTATATAACACTTAACTCACATCCTCATGATAATATCATACATCTCGACGATTCCTTACTTCTATGTCACATAACTCCGGTCAACATTCTCCTAGTTTACTCCCCTCATTCTTTTCTTTTTACAGTCGACAAAATCAATTAACAATTTAACTCCTTATTACTTCTACCTAACTCCTTAGTGCTCCGGTTACCTTCTTATTGCTCCAAAACTCAAATCCCTTTATTTCATATCAATACCATCCCACTCTTTCTTGCCATGGATCTTCTCTCATCATGCTATCACTCACACTTGTCACCAATCCGTCCACACAAGTAAAGTTTACTCTTCAACTCATTTCATACCGTTAAATGCCCAAGGAAATCACACATTAGTTTCACCTCTTGATAATACAAATTCCCAAACTCGGCCATTATCTACACATCGTGACATAACCCGATCTCACTATACACCATTTATTTTCATCCCTCTATAACGACCTTCCATCACATATATCCTTATCCAACACAATCCTAACCATCTCCCTCCATAAATCCTTACACATCCCAATTTGCCACTATTCGCATCTCCTATCTCATCCTTCTCATTCTCACGTTCCTTACACTTACATCACCCCTTGCCATATACACTTACCATACATTACCCAAACTCGCAATCATATCACTCACCACATCTCACAAAACTTGCTTCATGCCTCAATAAGCTCATTAACCTCCCTTTTCTTTTTCCACTATCTATCACAACAACATATAACTCATGTCCTCCCCGCCAAACTCATACCCATCATAAGGTGCTACTCTTATATCACAAGATTGGGTAACTTATGCATCAAGACCAACACATATGTAAAATAATGCATAAAGAAGCAAAAGAACACCTTTGAATTAAACATGATATGCGAAGTCAAAAGATAAGAATACGACCCAAAACAGGGGTCACTAGATCGAGTACAGCCTACTCAATCGAGTAGGTGAAGATCAGAAGCACGTACAACAAATTACCAGGGCTACTCGGTCGAGTAAGGGGTACTCGATCGAGTAACAATAGGTGCACTCGATCGAGTAAAGGCTACTCGATCGAGTACCCTATGCATTTCTCAGCACTATCCAATTTTCGTAAAATGGTCATATCTCACTCATTTCTTGGTCATTTTGGGCATGTGACCTATCGTTAGAATCGTAAAAGAACAAGCTATCACCTCCAATTGGAATCTCATCAAAAACATATATACGTCTAAAGTTATAACAGTTTAAAGACAACTTTACTATAATCGGACAACATAACTATTTGATTTTTACTTCCAAACAACTTAAATAACAACAAAGTAAACAAAAACAACTTCATGCTCATTAAACCAGTATCCCTAACCACATGTTACTATCTATAAAAGCCAAGTAACAACATCCATCATGATCATATACTATTCAACTTACCACTCATGTAAAGCCCGCATGCTTTTATTCTATAACCTTAGGTAAGAACAAAATATATATGTGTGTATACATCAAATTAAACGCAAACATTATATTCACATGTTACTAACATAACAACATTATAAAAATTCACATCCGTCATATAAACATGCTTAAATCATGAAATCATATTCTTATGCACCACATCATCCTTTTCCACCAAATCATCCATCATATACTTTATCCAACATATGCAATCGAACATTAGTAAACACATAGCGATCCCATGGCACCCCATAGTGACCGGTTCAAAGTTGTAGGGCGAGATCGCAACTTTAGGACATCTCCCAAGTGTTTGCATTAGCTCCTAACAACTCCTACCCGGGTTCATTTTAATTTGACTCTCTATGTTCATTTTGCTCATTAGTTACTGGCTCCAAAATCGTCACTCTGATACCACTTTGTAACACCCTCATACACCAAGGTGCCTTACCAAGACCACCTAATGGATGGAAGTGCTACCATCTCGGTTACCCGAGGCATAGTAATCAAAAGCGACCATTCAGAAACGTACTTTAAGTAGGTTAATTTAAAGTGATTACATCAAAACCAAAACTATAAAGTAAAATACAACTGTTCTCAAAACTGTAAACCAACTAAGTGGAACTGCCTAACAAACACAGCGGAAGCCTAAAGACTCTGATATGTGATGACTCCATCCTCAGCTAGATCCCGCGCGTATCCAAGATATACCTGCTAAACAACTGCTCACCATCCCCGAATGGATCACCACAGTTTTCAAAACATTTAAACGGGGTCAGTTACTGATTACACAAAACACAATACAAAAGATACAACACACACAAGTTTCCCAAACTCTGTCACAACTTCACACACCTGACTACACACTAAAGTGTGTAAAGTTTGTAGTCCTGCCAGAATACCCATCGCAACAGATATTCCTCGCCGCCAGTGGGGGAGCGCGGCTGTTCCCACCTAAGCCCCGCTCATCTTATTCGAGCGATAACTCATGTTTCTTAATGTGCACATCCCCTCTGTGGCGGGTTCCACAGAGGGCGAATCAAGGGCGTCAAGTCACTCCCGCAAGTAACTCCACTTAGCCGAGGACGCACCTCGCGAACCACAGACAAACAATCACAACCAACTACAATATCAACAATTACCAATTCCAATACGATATAGACAAATGTTATTAATCAACAACCACGAACAATCAATCAACAACCAACATACATGTAACCAATAACCGAGTAGGAAATCCTACCTGGAAAGGCAAACACCTAGATCGTCACAAACAGCTAATCAAAATCGTTCTTCAACGCAATCACCTCCTATAATCACACAATCATACAATCACTATCTAATACACATCATACTCCCAAAATCCCCCAAAATACCCAATTAGGGTTTTAAACAAAATCAACGAAAAGGTATAAAAACTATACAAGGATCTTACCCACGACAGACGAACTCAACAGCGTAAAGAACACAACGATCCGACACCCTAAGCCTTTGGGATTTGATAGCAATGAGAGAGAGAGAGAGAGAGAGAGAAGCAATGTAACTTTGTTTAACCTTTGTGAAGTTTAGAAAAGTGTAAAAATGAAAGAAACTGACGGATTAAGTTTATATATCTTTCTCACGTTCCTATCAAAACCCGTAAAAAACAAGCCGTAAAAGTAACTTACTTGATCGAGTAAGTAACTTACTCGATCGAGTGACCCTTACTCGATCGAGTCCCCAACTTACTCGATCGAGTAACCATCAGCAGAACACTATTTCGTAAACCAAACTTACTTATTCGACAGAGTAAGCCCTACTCAGAGTACCCAAAGACATAGAAAATCGTAGTATTACAGAGGGTAAGTGTGGACATGGGCCCACAGGCCGGTCTGCGGGCGCGATGCTGCCTGCCCGTCCGTAGTCACGGGCCACCTGCACGCCAAGCCAATCTGTGGACATGCAGCGGTCTTTTGAAAGCCATGCTCGGCGGCGTAAGAGTGCTTTCGACCCGATCGTTTTAGATCGGTCGGTTTCGTCTCGGCAAAGGTCTCGAAACGATACAGAGATTTTCGGAGTCGCCACCAAGCAATTGTGGGATGCTTGGAACCTGTTCGAATCCACTTTATACCTAGGTCAATCAAGGCAAAAAGCGGTGTTTGACATAGGTACTAAAGATAAGGACTCGTCCCTTTTTTAGCATTTTATGCCTAAAATGACTCTCGTACGCCCTGGATAAGGCCATCCACTATCCAAAGGTTCTGAGTAAGGGGTGAGGGTAAGTATTGGGAAGCCCTTTAATCGGACACCCAATCCCGCCCGCGTTAGCGGTCTTTACTGATCGATCGTGGTTGTTTAAGTGCAAAAGTTGATAAAACGGTTTAAATGCATGAATGCGCATCCCCAAAAGTCTTAACCTAACATGTGAATATTTCCTAAGTCGTTTTTGTATGCATGTACCAAGAAATTGGTGTCAAAGTTGGATTTAGATTGATTTGCATGTGAAAACGGAAATTAAACATCCATTTACCAAGTTCGGGTTATGATGTTTAACACGATCTATTTATTTGAAAAAGGGTGTCAAATGACAAAGTATAAAAACGTAAACTTGTTAATCTGATCCGTCACGTATTCGGGTTAACCGTAATCGGGATCGTCCTAGACAAGTACCAAAACGGGACAGAATAGTGTCAGGCAGCCCCATTGGGGCGCGAGCCTATTGGCGAGGGAAGGGGCTCTGCCCAGGTTTTTAAATGATGAAAACAGGAGGCTTTGGGGCGCGAGCCATGAGCCGAACCAAGAGGCATCCCCAGGTTGTAAAAAGGTTATTTAAAACATTGTTGGAAGGTTATTTAAAAACCGTATTTGTGACGAATGATTGCAAATATGACTTGCATGACTCGGAATAATTACTATTGTGTTAGTAATAGTGGCTGTCGGATTTGCAAGTTTGAAAAGCATAGTTTACAAATAAAAATGTAAAATGTTTGATTTGAACTAAATATGTTAAGTTCATTTCTTTGTAATTAGTCAAGTTTGTCATCGTACTCGGATTAAACCGACATGGTATAAAGAACCAAGGATGATTATGAATTATGACTAATATATTTACAAATGTAAACAAATGAGAAAAAAATGGTAAATAAAAGAAAAGGATGTTAAAATACCCATTAAAATGTAATTAACCAATAATATCATCGAGTCACGAAATAAACTGTCATGGTATAAAGAACCAAGGATGATTTTTGTAATGGTCGAAATATGTTTATCATAAAAATGAATTAAAATGGTAAATAAAAGAAAATAATTTCCTTTAAAATGTAATTAATCAATTAATATCACCGAGTCACGGATTAAACCGTCATGGTATATAGAACCAAGGGTGATTATAATTTATGGCTAAAAAGTTTGTCATAAAAATGATTTGAAACATTTGAAATGGTAAAAACCGATTGCAAATAAGAAATGAAATAAAGAGGAAAGACGAGAACAAACACGTTTGAGTCTGACCCGAGAACCCACAAGAGGTACGAGCCTCTTTGCATAGCAAAGGGCTTCTGTCTCGGGCCAAAACTCGGTTTTGGCTCGTCTAACCTATATTTGAATCGTGTTATGCATTGTTCATGCATATAAACTCATAAAAATAGTAAAGACATGAAATAAATGAGATATTTACACCCTCAAACTTACGTGTATTGATGTTTGCGATGTAGACGACTTTAGAGACGGTTTTCTCGTAGCGACTACTCACAATCAAAGAAGTTTAAAAGAGTGCCTTAAAAAAAGATTTCGTTTTGAAAATGAGTTGAAAATATGTTGTTGAAAAACATGTTGATTGATGAATTGAGTTGGTCGAATGGGTCGGTCGAATGCACGACGACGGTACCAAACAAAATGTGTAAGGCTTGTGTTTACGATCGGTAGGTCGTGAACACGTGTCGATTTTGTGGCTTAGGAAGTCGGGTCTAGAAGTTTAAGGGAGAAGGAGGGGGCGGACTCTCGCGTGAGGATTGTGTTGTGTGATGGTTGGTATTTATAGAGAAATGGGGGGAGTTAGGTCGGTTGAGTTTGCATAGAGGCTATGCAGACACCTGCTTTAGGCGCGAGCTACCTTGTGATACAAATGGGTGTATTGTCCCTTTCAATTTGGACGTGGCCTTTGCTCTATCCATTGTTTGGTTAGTTTGATTTGTGGTGATCAAATAAGATGTCGTGTAACAATATGGGCATCTAATAAGATGATTTTAGGTGTTACTTGGGGTAGGTGTTTTGTGTGCTTGACTCGGGTTTGACCCGTGTGAGTCGGGATTTGAATTTGGAGTCGGTTTTTGGCTCGGTGTCGGTTTTGACTCTAATTAGGATCATTTTAATGGAAATGACATGATAAAGACATTCATGACATTAGTTTTGACATTCGAGATTTGGGTTGACTCAGGTTGACTCGCGTTGCGGGTTTCTGAGTCGGTTTTGGGTCCGAAGACGGTTTTGCTCTAATTAGGGTCATTTTAATGGAAATGACATGATAAAGACATTCATGGCATTAATTTTGACATTCGAGATTTGGGTTGACTCAGGTTGACTCGAGTTGCGGGTTTCTGAGTCGATTTTGGGTCCGAAGACGGTTTTAACTAAATAGTGTTATTTTAATGCAAATGAAGTTAGAAAACTTTTGAAATCATTTTTCATATCCGAGTAGTGCATTAAACCGTCTCATGTATAGCCAATATACGCACGCATATCAAAAACACGTTATAGTCCGATCATCATCGGTTGGTTTTTGGAAGGTGTAGATACTGGGTATCTACAGAGCCCCCACTTTGACTGAGGCTTGGATGGGGCAAAAGTCAAAGTATAGCCTCCAGGTCAATCGAAGACTAAAACCTGAAGACCGTTGCGACGACGAGGCGACTTAAAAGGGTTTGAGCCAAGGACCTGCCGTCGGGAAGGGCGACGTCGAGGCGACTTGGGGATTCGAGTCAAGGACCTGCCGTCGGGAACATTTTAGAGTCTGTCGACTTCCTATTCGGGTCATTTAAAGTCCATTAGACTACGTATAAAGGCCCGCCAGCCATAAGAAGGAATCATACCTGAGGCATCTTCGGGATATGTCCTTGAATCATTTGCGCGCAAAAGCTCGCCAGCCGTGGTGAAGGTGCGTTTTAAGGCTCGCCAACCATAGGAAGGAGTCATGCCTAAGGCATCTTCGGGATATGTCCTTGAATTGCTTCTTATGTGCGTGCAAAGGCTCGCCAGCTATGTTGATGGTGCGTTTTGAGGTTCGCCAGCCATAGGAAGGTGCGTTTCGAGGCTCGCTAGCCATCGATGGTCGAAAGATCAACTGTGGGAAATAGCCTAAAACATTGGGCTTATTTCAAGATATTGTCTGGTAATGACTTCAAATCAGGTTGACGTTGATAGGTTCGGCTAGGGAGCAACGAACTCCAACTTGATGGGTGCCCTAAACGAGCTCTGTGGGGATTAATCATTTAAGCAAGGCTCTCTGGAAAACCATTTAGAGAGAGCGTTGCGTCGAGATCATAAATGATGTTGCGAGGATCTTTGAAAGACCTTTGAGACTTTCATTTGAAAATCGGCACTCGCTGGGGAGTTAGAAACTTCTCAGGACTCGCCCGGGATTGTAGACACCTCGTTTCTGCACCTCCCGCAAGCCACCCGGTGATGATTGGGCCGCATGTTTGATACGCGGAACGATTTGTGACAGTTCGTAAGATTATCGTCATGTGATTGCTCAAATATTAAATGTCTACCTCTTAGTTGTCATCTACGTCCCGATACGGTCGTTTTGGCAGTAATTAGGGTACATTCGGAGTCCGGGTCAAAAACCGTCTCCATTTTTCGATAAATCTGTTAAATCCCGAGTCGAATGTTCGGAATGTTCCGGATATTTCTATTCCATATTTCACAAATTTTATCTTTTGGCAAATAATATCCCGTAATATTCATAAGATATTCGAATTATTTCCGTCCTACCATAACTCAAACGCGGAAATCTTTCTTCACGAGAGGAAACCTCCGGGAACAGACGCAAAGCGGCTGCGCCTCTTCCAAGAGACGATGGCTGCTGCGCCTCTTCCCAGGCCCTTTTCTGCATGTTTTACGTATCTTTTTCATATCTTTCCGAGATTCACTTCCAAAGAGTCTCCGAAACCCTAATTCCGTCGTGTGGTTAGTATAAATAGAAGCCTTCGTTCCTCATATTTCTCACGCGAGTGTCCGCCCTTCTCTTCTCCCTTTGCATTCTAGACTTTGTTCTTACTTACTGGCGCCTACGTGCTTGAACTTTCGACCACGTAAGCTCGGATCTTTCCGGGTACCAGCCTCTCCGTTGCATGACCGACCAATTTGGCCAACTACACTCAATCAACTTAATTAATCAATCGTTTTCCTCTTACGAGGGCACTCTCTTTGCATTCGCGTCGAGCATTCACTAATCGATATCTTAGTCCTTCTCGTTTCGTCAACATGTAAGTCTGAGGGTGTATAATCCTTATTTATTTATTGTATTTTACCTTTTCGTATCATCAATTGTAAGGTTTATGTCGAAAATACCGTTAAAATCGATTTCTAAAACCATGCTTTAAAACCTGTTTTTTTGCGGATTTCCAGTAGATAACAGTCGAGAAAGGACGCAGCAACTGCTGCGCCTCTTCGAAGGAGCGCAGTTCCTACTGCGCCTCTTCGTGAGGGCCGCCGCAGATTTCCTGCTTCCTTTCTTCTTCGTTTGTCCTCTGTAATTCGTGTTCAAATTCTTTCTTTTGCTTGCTTCGTCTGTTAATTCTTCGTCTTAATATCATAATAATTCCACATGTGTTATAATCACCGTCATTCTCATGTTTAATTTGTCATAAATCCGACTTAAATCCCTAATAATCCAATATTTGCGGGTTTTCGTCATTAAGTTCAATCCGGGTTGTAGGAATTCGATTTGTTCATATTGAGTTCCTGAAATTCGTCTTTGATATAGTTTTCATCTGTTCATTCACATGTTCGTCATTAATTTGTCATTAATTCATCATGTTTAGTTTGTTTCATTCACCGATGTCACTAATTAATCGTTCAATCTTGTAATTAATCCATCTTAATTCCGTCTCATCCACGTTTATCGCTTTTATGACCATCATTCACATGTAATTAACCTGTTAATCACTTTCATCCGAGTAAATATTACCAATCAATCATTAAATTCACCAATCGACATTAACGATTTGCAGTTCCGGCTTCACAGCCAGAACTCACCCTTGGGAACAGACGCAAAGAATCGCCGCGCCTCTTCCGAGGGCGCAGATTCGCCGCGCTGTTCAGGATGATTTCTGTCCCTGAACTCCGTTTCTGCCTTGACGTAGTTTAATTAGCTTACGTATTAATCTACTACTAATCGTATTATCACTTCTGTTCTATTTGTTTTCATTCTTTTATTTCTTTTTCTCAAATCATCCGTTTTGAAGGTATTTTCGACATAAATCGCCTAATCCATTGTAATTAATGTAATTTTCATTATTGTAATTTATAGTCATTGTATTTCTTTTATTGCTTGTATGCCTTCACATGTAAATCAACATTAAATCCTACTTCGACCCAATGGTATGCTAATTACGTGTCAACCGACTTAGTCTAATTCTCACATGCTAGGATTAAAACTTGGATGTTGCATTGTATGCATATAGCCGACGATATATCAAGTACGAATAACTTCCCTAATCATTAGTAGAGGCCGCTATCGAGGCGGGCGGGATTAGGTGTTCGATCAAAAGAGCTTCCTAATACGTACCCTCACCCCTTACTCCAGATCTCCGTGAGCACCCGTGTTCATTGGCATCTACGAGAGTCATTCTAGACATAGAATGCTAAGGGTAACGATTGCTTAGTGTTCATGTCACTACTTTGTGTCTTGACATGACACGAGGTACTCGAACGGTTCCAATTTCCCATAAAAATTGGTGGCGACTCCATACAAAATGCAAACGCTTGTTTTCGACCTTCACCAAGCGCCCCCGTGGGCGGCCCGCTGTCCACAGTTTGGCGACTCCGCTGGGGAAATACACTTACGTGTAGCTAAGGGTGAAACTTGAACAAGGTTAGGGAATAAGTTTGTACAAGACAATTGTCGGTTTTCATAACTCGGTCTTCCTAGACTGTTTTATTCGGCCTTCCTAGGCCCAACCCAACCCATTCGACCAATCGTCCCGTCTAAACGGTCCTAATTCTTATTTGGGCCTAAGGATGGATAGCGATTGACGTCATCCATACCATGATGCTTACTCTTGTTTGTATCAAGGGCCTTCACTACTTGAGGAAATGGACTAGGAATCGGCCTTACTCTTGTTTGGCACGAGCCTCTCCACAGACTTCGGGTGTGATGGTTCGGTATGGCAACCCACCCTTTAAACCAAAACCCTTTTAAATGCACTCAGCATCCCGTTATAATGCTTGTATAAATGTGTAAACCTTACGTGATCACCATTTCTAAACAAAATTATGACGAATTTTCAGAAATCAAAACCCAATTTCAAAACAAAATTTCGAAAAAAAAGGCCTTCAATTAGCGCAAAATCCGGTCAAAATCTGTCCGTTTGTCGAGTCAAAATTCGGGCCGCAAGCCCATTTCAAAACCTCACTTCGAGTCCACTCCTACAACTACACTACAGTTGACTAGGACACACATTTTCAAAGACCTTGTCTTTCTTCAAAACTCACTCAACACAAGTGGCACACACCCACTTCACGATTCAAAACATTTCCTCTTTTAGCAAGTGTGATAGAATGGTCGATCGTGTTTTGATTCGTCGCCGATCTCTTATCCAGTTTCCAAGATGCCCGGATCAAGTGATGAAACGAATCTCCAGCAAATTCAATATATTAATGATCGAATCCTAGCCGCGCTAGCCCAAATGCAAGTTACCCAAGAGCAAACCTACGACCGCCTTGATCACATCGAAAGCCGTATCTATGACGTAGAGGGAAAGTTGCCTCTCCTTAAAAGTGAAGTGCTACGTAATTCCGATGACGAGTCTAGGGATGAGAATCCTCTGATGGGGATGACTGCAGCTGAGAAAAGACTCCAATACCTAGAGGAGCAATTGATGTACCTTAAGGGGGATGACATTTATAGGGAAAACAATCGCAAGTATGAAGCCGTCAATTCCAAATTGCCAACCAACTTTAGCATGACGGATATCCCTAAGTTCAAGGGGCATGAGAACCCTTTGAACCACATCCGTGCCTTCAAGGATTACATGTCTATCAAAGGCATCAAACCCGAGATGTTCTTAAGGATCTTTCCTTCATCTCTTGACACCATCCCGAAGCAATGGTTCTACACTTTAGATCACAAGAAAGTCGCTACTTGGGAAGACGCCGCAATCGAGTTCTCTAAACAATATGCGGATAATGCCGAGATCCAAGTCAACATGCGTACTCTAGAGGTTCTTACCCAAAATGACAAAGAAGGATTCACCGACTTTCTAAGTAAGTGGAGGAAAACTAGTACTCAACTAGTTGAACGCCCGGATGAGGCTACTCTTGTAGAAAAGTTTGTGGATAATCTCAAGCCCATATATGCCAACCATTTGAGATATCAAAACATCAAGACTTTCAAGGACTTAACCGTATTAGGGACACGGATTGAAGATGACATCCGTAAAGGACTCTTGTCCAAAACGGTAGGTCGAGGATATCAAGGGTCCACAAGTCGTTCATACGGCTCTACTAGCAAGACCGACGAAGTCAACCTTCTCGAGCCATCCAAGAAAACTACCCCACCAAGGAAATTCACAAACCTTGGGAATACGTACTCCAACGCTCTAAAAAGGCTAATGAAGCAAGGTAAACTCCAACCCATTGGACCTACTCCCGAACCCGAAAGGAAGTCCAAGTTTTGGGATGAAAATTCATACTGTGAGTACCATAGGGGCAAGGGGCACGACACAGAAAAATGCTACAAGTTGAAACACGTGCTTCAAGATATGATTGAAGATGGTCGACTTCCAATTCCACCAGGAGGTAAGCTCAACAACACTCTGAATCCTCTTGGAGTTCTAGTGATTACAAGTGACGAATCTACCTTAGATTGCTCACACCTCATTTCTCCCACCGAAAATGAAATTCATGCAATCGAAAAAGAAAGGCTCTACTCTACTATCTCCCCTACCATTTCCGACTTCATCACATGGGCAAGGAGTGTAGATAGACAAGTATGGGAACTAGAAAACATGGTAACGACCTTGCGCAATCCCAACGCAATACCTAAAGAACGTGTACCATTGATCTTCTCTCAAAATGCCACTATACAAGAAGTAGTCACCGTGGTCGATAAACTAGTCGATCAAATCATACGACTAGAAGGTGATATCATGAGAATGAGGGAACTAGCTGCAGTTAATGGGGTTTGGGCCGATGATGATGAGGACGAATATCTCATTGAAAACTCCCTAGTCAAAGAAATAGTCCAAAATGGTGAAGACCAAGATGTGGATCACCTAACTCGTTCGGGTCGCCCATATCAAAGCACTACTCAAAACGGTCCAACCAACGTCATCACACCAAATGACAACGAAGATGACCCCACTGATCATTTGCTCAAGCAACTACAGAAGACAAAGGCTGATCTTTCAGTCTAGCAACTAGTGGCAAGCTCATTTCCACATCGCCAAGCTTTACTGCAAGCTTTGGCCAAATTGAATGTGGCACATAACTCCACTCCTGAAGATGTAGTCAACTTGGTCTTCCAAGAATCACCTAAGCTAAGTAATCCTATTACTTTCTCGGATGAAGACTTGCCACCTTTTGGCGCTAGTCACAACCTTGCTCTATACATCACTGTCATTTGTCTAAAGAAGAATTTGCCAATGACCTTGGTGGATGATGGCTCCGCGGTCAACGTCATACCCCTCAAAACGGCATACAAACTAGGCATGAAAGAGTCGGATTGGACTCCTACAAATCAAGTGTTCGTGCATATGACGGTACGCGACGAAAAGTGGTAGGACTCGCTAACCTAACCATAGCCACGGGGCCGATTGAACGAAAGGTTAACTTCCAAATAGTGGACATTGAAGCTTCATTCAACATACTTCTGGGAAGGCCTTGGATTCACGCTTCCAAAGCGGTAACATCCACCCTTCATCAAAAGATCAAGATCCCACTAAATGGCAAAGTTGTGACGATCACTTCGTCACCCATCAAGGCAATAATCGAGAAGCAATCAAACAATCAAGTCCTTGCGGATCCCGTATATGAACTTGGGGGCTTCCAAAGTGTAAGCGTTATAGAAAGTGAGTTGGCACCCTTATACTATAATCCCTACTCTAACTTGGTGGTCAACCACATACTCAAATCACAGGGATACTTCCCTGGAATGCCTTTGAACCCAATTCGGAAGAATACCTTCGCACCATACAAGGAAGGCAACTCGACAAGGATACCACTTGGACTAGGGTACAAACCCACAAAAGAAGAAGTTCTCGAAATGCTCGCCCAAGTCCAAAATCGCAAGCACGTAGGAGTCCAAATGAGGCCATATCTCCCTACTTTAAACGGATACTTTGTTCAAGAAGGAAGTTCAGAACTCTTTCATGGATTTCCCGAACCTTGGCATTATCTTGAGAGGAAGTTAGCCGGAATCAAGATCTTTCACGATTGCTACTTCATTTCTCCAGAAACGGTTCCTACCGTCAAAACCCGTCAAGCACCTTGCTTCGACGAACAAGCTGTTAGCCTATTGTTTGGAGAAGATCGATTCATTAGGGCCGCGCAGGATGAGATCATTACTATGATACTTCAAGACGATCGCTTCAACCCCACCGCGTTGATCACAGAAACCGACACAAAGCAGCAGAAAGGATGGAGAAAATCTATCAAATGGACCAACAACCAAGGAAGACTCTTCAAGCTCACCACTGGAGAAGGAAAGATGTTCAAAGGAGAACCAGAAGACGACGAGTTCGAGTCGGAGTCGGAGTCGGAGTCAGAGTCGGAGTCTAGAGAAGTCATTAGAGAATCTACTCCTGTTGTCATCCCCACTCCCTTCGTTTCTCCTAGCTTAGCCTCGAGTAGTCACGGTAGTTCGGGAAATGCCCCAATTACTGTCCCTTTGCCGCCACTGACCATGGATCAGTTGACTTCTTTGTTTCAACTTTACTCAAATCTTAATATGAATAAATCAGGTTCTGCTTACTCTTTGTGTTATCTTGAGTGCATTCATTTACGATGATACCGAGGATGACCAAGACCCGGACTCAATCGAACTACCTCCCTACGTGGCCAAAGAAATACTATAGGAAGGGGAAGGGGGACCAGTAATAGAGGACACCGAACCCATCAATGTTGGAACCGAACTAGAACCCAAAGAACTTAGGATAGGGACTACCTTGAGCTCTACCGACAGGGCCGATTTCATAGACCTCCTAAATAAATTCAAAGACGTTTTCGCTTGGTCCTACAAAGACATGCCAGGGATCGACAGGGATATCGCCGAACATAGGATTCCGATTAAGCCAGGTTTCAAACCAGTAAAATGAAGCTTCGACGAATGAGAACAGAATGGGCTCTAAAGATTAAGGAAGAAGTTGACAAGCAATTCAAAGCCGGTTCATCAAAGTCTCCGAGTATTCGATTTGGGTAGCTAACATAGTACATGTACCCAAAAAGGATGGGATAATCCGTGTTTGTGTTGACTTTAGGGACTTGAACAAAGCGAGTCCAAAAGATGACTTCCCTCTACCTCACATTGACATATTGGTAGACAATACTGCAGACCACGCATTACTATCCTTCATGGATGGATATGCGGGTTATAACCAAATCAAGATGGCCGTGGAAGATATGCATAAGACCGCGTTCGTCACCCAATGGGGAACCTATTGTTATACAGTAATGCCGTTCGGATTGAGCAACGCCGGAGCTACATACCAACGCACCGCAACTACACTCCTACATGACATGATGCACAGAGAAGTTGAGGTATACGTAGATGACATGATCGTCAAATCCAAGGAAAGAGAGGGACATATTGCGAACCTTCGCAAGTTCTTCGCAAGACTACGAAAGTACAACATGAGACTCAATCCTCAGAAATGTACATTTGGGGTAACATCCGGCAAACTCCTAGGATACGTTGTTAGCCAACGGGGTATAGAAATAGATCCTTCCAAAATCAAAGCTCTGATCGAAATGCCACAACCTCAAACAGAAAAAGAAGTCAGAGGATTCCTGGGAAAAGTGCAGTATATAAGTCGATTCATATCGAAGCTTACGATGATTTGTGAGCCTATCTTCAAGAAACTCAAGAAAACAGACCATACCATGTGGGATGATGATTGTCAAAAGGCGTTTGACCGAATTAAGGAGATATTGGCTAAACCACCAGTGCTCATGCCGCCGCAACGAAATCAACCTCTTGGTTTATATCTCACAATAACTGAAACCGCCATGGGTGCCATGCTAGCTCAAACTGTAGGAAGCGAAGAAAGAGCTATTTACTATCTAAGTAAGAAGTTCTTGGAGTACGAGTGCAAATACTCACAACTCGAAATGACATGCCTCGCTCTTGTGTGGGCAACGAAGAAGCTACGTCATTATATGCTTAGCTACTCCGTCAAGATATACTCCAAAATGGACCCCGTCAAATACCTCTTCGAGAAACCCGTCCTCAACGGACGTATGGCAAGATGGACTCTGATGCTCTCGGAATTTGACCTCAAATATGTGCCACTGAAAGTTATAAAAGGTCGCGCCGTCGCCGAATTCTTCGCAGAAAATCCTATCAATGACGCACAAACCATAGATACTTGGTCATTTCCCGACGAGGACATACTTCAAACTGATGTAGACTCCTGGGATCTATACCTTGACGGAGCATCAAACTTAAGAGGGTTTGGGATAGGAGTGTTGCTCATTTCTCCTGAAGGTGAGCATACACCGATTGCTGTCAAACTCGACTTCGAGGTGACAAACAATCTTTGCGAGAATACGAAGCTTGTCTCATTGGACTACAAGCGGCAGTAAGCTTAGGCATTAAAAACCTCCGAGTACATGGGGACTCATCACTGATCATCAACCAAGTTACAGGATCCTGGAAAATCCGAAGCGAAAGCCTCGCACCCTATCAGGCTAGGATAGACCAAGTCGCTCAATTCTTTGATCACGTAACATACCTACACCTACCTCGGGAGGAAAATCAATTTGCAGACGCTCTTGCGAAACTTGCATCTTTGATAAATATGCCAGATCACATGATGGAAATGCCTTTGTGTATCGAACGACGGTCGAGCGGCTTATGTCCATCAAATCACCGATGAAGAGGAAATCGCACAGGAACCCTGGTTCCAAGCAATCCTGAATTTCAAGCTTAATGGTACCTATCCACCGGATATGGACAAAAGGGGACAACGTGCTATACGCCTATTAGCTTCCCAATACATTCTGATGCAAGGAGAATTATACAAAAGAACACCTCTTGGTGTAGTCCTACGATGCCTTGATCATTCACAGGCACGAAAGGTGATGGAAGAAGTCCACGACGGAGAATGCGGTCCTCACATGAGTGGGCCCATGATGGCAAAGAAAATCACACGTTTGGGATATTATTGGACCACAATGGAATCCGATTGCATCAAATACGTGAGACATTGCCACAATTGTCAAATATTCGGGAATGTACAACATGTCCCTCCTTCGTTGCTCTACACGATGACATCTCCTTGGCCTTTTCTCGCATGGGGAATTGACATAATCGGAAAATAACTCCAGTAGGAAAGGAGGTCACTGTTTCATTCTAGTGGCGATTGACTATTTCACCAAATGGGTAGAAGCGGCTTCCTTCACTGGTCTTACGGCCAAAAATGTGGCCAAATTCATACAAAATAACATCATCTGTCGATATGGTTGCCCACATGAGATCATTAGCGATAATGGGTCACACTTCCAAGCTGAAACCGAGCAATTGCTATCCAAATACAAGATTAAGCATCACCACTCTTCGCCCTATAGACCACAGACTAACGGCGCGGTAGAGGCAGCAAACAAGAATGTTGTCACAATTCTCAAGAAAATGATTGACAACTATAGAGATTGGCCAAGCAAGATACCTTTCGCCTTATGGGGGTATCGTACATCTGTCAGGACGCCCACTGGGGCTACTCCTTTCTATTTGACCTACGGAATGGAAGCTGTACAACCAGTCGAGCTAGAGATACCATCCTTGCGTATTCTACTAGAAAGTCAAATCCCGGAGGCCGATTGGAAGAGGGATAGGTATGAAGAACTCATCCTCCTGGATGAACGTAGGCTACGGGCCTTACATAATGTCCAAACATATCAAGCACGTATCAAACGAGCTTTCAACAAAAGGGTTAGGCCAAGAAACATCAAAGAAGGAGACTTAGTACTCAAATCGGTTAGAGCTCTTTTACCTGTCGACCCACGGGGAAAATTCAAACCTAACTGGGCCGGACCATTTCTAGTCAAATCCATACTCCCGGGGGGTGCGGTTAGAATCATAGACCTAGATGGGAATGAGTTTTCAAACCCCACAAACCTTGACCAATTGAAACGGTACTATGCCTAGAATAGGACAAAAACGCGCCTCGCGTAAACCCATGTGTCGCTCTTGTGACACTAAATAAACGGCCCCTGGCCAAGCTGAAATAAGCTAAATGTCACTGTGCTCTTGCATTTTGACAAGTTTATCATCCTCATATCATCAAACAAACTAAATTCGCACCTCCAGAGTAAGCAAAAGCTCATGCTTATTTTCTATGTTCATTACAAGCTCTTGCTTCGAACAATTATTCTTTTACATTTACTCGAACTACGCGCAAGGGTTTGATTTCGCTTTTTAAGTGAATACGTAGGCAATCCTTCACGGGATTCAACCCATTATATCTAAAAATGTAAATAGAAGGACATTTGCATTGCATTTGAAATTCGACAAGAATAATAAGTGGAAAATCTCAACGGTTTCATAACCATTTAACCTTTTTTATTTCATTCACTTTCTAATAATAGTAGTACGTTACATAATAAAAATAGAATAGGCTAGGATACTAAAAATCCCTCCTTTTTATTACAACAACAATAATAATAATAATCAAATAATAAATAAAGACTCGGGCTATTCCTCCATCTTCCCCTTGCCCTTGTCATTCTTGTCATATTTCTTGTCACGACCTCGAGTCGGGCGCTCTTGCACCACTTCAGGCCTAATCACCAACGGTCTATCTCGAGGCCTGACTCTGCCATTCTTGCCAACCACCATTTCCGCAACAGGAGTAGTCTTTGATTTCTTTGAAGGATGAATGACTTGAAATCCGGCTTATTCTTCTCCCTCTGTCAGATGCTTCTCCTTCTCTTTCTCTCCCTCGCGCACCTTGTAATCAACAGGCTCGCATTTCCTCAGTCTCTCGCGCTCTTCCGGAGTTGCAGCCTTTCTCCACCTCAGATAAGAGTCCGACACCCACAAAGCATTGGCGGAGAAGCTCAAGAACCACATGTTTCTTTGGGCCCATTTAATGGCCCACTCCCTTCGGCTCTCTGTAGTAAGCGCCATAGCAGTCTGCGGGACGGTATCAAGCCTAGGGATCGTCTACTTCAACCCAACTTGCCTCATCAATCTTTCCAGAAAAATGCATAACATAAACTCCAATCCCGGAATGCGCACGGACCTAGTGGGATCCAAGGAAGATACTCCAATGACAGACTTGAGGTGCCACCACGGTACAACCCACCTAATCAACGGACCATCATCATTCTTCAGCTTGTTCTTCCAATAATCGCAGACCCGAGTGAAGTCCACCATGTACAACCGCGTCCTCATCGCAATCGAACGGGAATGATAGGAAAGTGCATGAACTGGGGGCTCGATCAATCGGTGCCGTTCCATAAGCCAAACCTACCAAGAGCAGGTATTAGACATCGAAAAAAAAAAAAAAAAAAAAAAAAAAAAAAAAAAAAAAATGATGTCTTTTACCTGCAAAATGACGGGACTCCCCAAGAACGGCAGATCGCGGTTGGATTTCCTATTATCCAAACCCAAAATGATCTCTCCTAAGCATAAGCAAGTGGGCTCTCGCAGACTCCATTTGCTCAATAAGGCTCAAAAGACGAGGGATCACCTCTCAAGTCTTCGTCAACGTGTCCCTGGAAGACGTACACGTGCAACAAACAAAAGCCAAATGCCCTCCTCCTAGCAACATGAGAAACAGTAGGGTCGGCCCTGTTGATGAATCGGTCTATAAAATCCAACATCCTCACGCCTTTCGGGGTAACTAGACGATCCACCTCAAGTCTAGTCAGTCCAAGCAAGTCTCTGAATTTGCTCTTGTACCCTTGTGAAGTAGAAGGGATGGCAGGTAAATGTTCGGGGTCCCACCCACCAATAGCAGCAATTTCTTCAGGAAATGGGCAAATATCACCTCCCGGGAACGCGAAAACATGATAATTCGGGTCCCAATAGTCAAGGCAAGCATCCAAGAACGGTTTTACTACCTTAATGAGTTTCAAACTCAACAAAGACCCAAGGTTATAAGCACCCATGTCGTGCTTCTCCATATTCGAAAACTCGTTCAAGCGGATCTCCAAAGTATTCATAATGACAATTTTCTCTTGAAGATTTATTTTGAGAGTTTTATGTGAATAGACGAGGAGGAGACGGAAGAATTGTGTGAACTAACGCCCCGTCGACGCTTCTATTTATACTAATTGCTGTTTCCAAAAATCCGCCAGAACGGACCTGCTTGGGAACAGGCGCAAAGACTGGCTCATTGCGCCTCTTGAAGGAACGCGGCTCATGCTGCGCCTCTTCCCCAGTCTCACTTCTGTGATTTCCGCGTTTGGATCTTTCCTAATTCTATAACGAATAATTTCCTATTCCTACGGGATTTTATTTTGGTAAATACGAGCAGTTTACCATGTTTCAAGCTTCCTATTTTCGTGGACACGCATTTCGAGACGACATCGACAGTTCGCCATTTTACCACATGTGCACATTTTCATTTTAGGAAATACATTTCATTTTCATTTTTTAGAAATAATTCCAATTCCTCATTTTAGGACATAATTTCCATTATAATTCATTCACTTTTTTTATTATTATTTTTATTTTCTTAAATTCATTTCCACATCTCTAACTTACAGATTTCTTTTTTCTTTTTTTTTAGGGGGTAACCCTCCCTACCGTCCGGTCATTTCCGGCAAATTTTTTGCTTTTCCTCGTGTTCTTTTGCGTCTCATTTTGCGCTGATTAAAGGCCTTATGTATATAAAATGTATGTTTTGCGTAATTTCTATGTAAATTTCGGCAGCATGACGGCGCAAACCGTTATCTACCAAACCTGTTCAAGAACTAACCTGCAGGTACAAGCAACACAACCCAGCAGCAAAGGCACTCAGGCCACCGTATATACACCAATTAGAGCAAATGTACAAGCAAACTGGGGGCTTGCGCCCCGAACAAAGTCCAAAAGTCCAAGCAAACTGGGGGCTTGCGCCCCAAACAGAGTCCAAAAATGTTTCAAAATCAGATGTCCAAATGTACAAGTTTACAAAACTACACAAAACTACTGCAGGGCGCCCTCCAACTCGGCAACTCTCGCCACCAGAACGGCGATCTCGGCATCCCGAACCTCGAGCTCCCTCAGCAAGCGAGCCGTCTCCTCCCGAGACTGGGTCAACTCTCACTCCAGCTCACGGTCACCCTGTAAATAGCAACAAATTGGCTCATGTCAATCAATTCAAGCAAGATCGAAAATCAAAATCAAAAAAAATCAAATAAGGTTCATACCTGACGACCTCGACCACCGACGAGTGCCTCGATGGCAGTAGCTCGCAGCCGGTTGGCCACCCTCCATAGCGCCACGAACCGGGACGGCGCGACCTGCATTATCAAAAAAAATTCTCAGCAAATTGAGCAAACTCAATCAAATGTGTTCTTACACAAAAATCATACAAGTTGGAGGCTTACCCTACGAATCAGATGCTGCCAGTCATCTAAGCCAGCATCCGTCACAGCTACGTCAAAGTCACGCAACTCGGAGATCGTCGTCCTCCCGGTCGCGTCAGTGTACTCGAGGGTCTCGGGGTACTCTGGGGGCTCGATGCCCGCCGCCTCAACCTCCTGCAAAGACAAATGGCTCTCATTAATCGATGATCCTTCGTCGTAATTCTCGGAATCAAATCAAGAAAAAAGTAAAAGACACTCACCACTACCGGCCAGTACGCCAGCCTCCCGTAAAGGAACGCCGAGTAGTCCTCGCCAGGCAGAAGAAGGTCGTCGCCACTGGCACCAGCCAAGTCCGCCTCCCTCTCAGCCTCAGAAGGCTCCCTAAACATCGTCCTTAGAGGATCGACGGGAACCGTCAACGCGTCCCGAGAGCACTGACGAGCCAACCGCTCGCCCAAGTACCACACAGGACCCATCGACGTCCTCAACAGAAGCCGACTCGGGCTCCTAGGTCGAAGGACCTCAGCAACGAAAGGGGGCGCTCCTGCGTACTCCGCCCAAGGTCTGGGCACCCACTGCGACAATATAAAGGCAAAGATCATTCCTATGATCAATTAAAAGCAAAGTATAAGAAGAATAAATGAATACAAATGGGATACTCACGCTGCTTCACTCGGTGAAGAGCGTTCACGTCCCGCCGGTAGACATTGTGAGAAGAACGCTTGCTCTTCGTCCGACACATGACCCAATCCCTCACCACGGGATAGGCCCTCTCCAACGGCTCCGTCCTCTTGGGCGCGAGGCCCGAAAAGTAGGAGTACACCCACGCCTGTAAAACAGAATAATCAATGACGATCTTTCGTGATTTGATAAAGAAAGGAATTTACTTTGGTCTAAAGGAAGGTTCATACCTCCAACAGTAGCCCGGGCCCACCGGGCCCGGAGAAGTCCCCTTCTCCATCAACTCCGGACGAACCATGGCCCTCATGAAGCGGATGAGGACCGCAAAACCAGCAGTGACCCAGTCCCAACGCCCTAGGGAACTCGGTCGAGAAAGAAAGGGAAGGAGCTTCGTCGTGACCTCTCGCCCTTGTCTCCGAGGTAAATCGAAGACAGGAACCACCAAAGCCACGACGAGCAGGCCCGCTCATTTGACAGGAGGAGGAGCCGTCTCCCTCCCATCAATCGTCACCGCCGGGGTCTTCCCCGCAAAGTAGTCTCGAACGTAAGTCTTGGGTACCAAACCCGAAGATCGCAACGCCTTCGGCGACAAGTTCCAACCGATCAATCCCCTCGCCTCGGCCGAGTCCGCCCTCATGGCGAGTCTCCACCACACCATCTCCTCGGCCCCCACACGGCGGACCGGAAATCATGCCGTAATCCTCCAGAGTGACACCCACCTCACCAAAAGGTAGGTGAAACGTGGAAGTCGTGTCCCAAAATCGGTCCAAGAAAGCGCGGACCAGGCTAAGGTTAGCCCGCAACTTCCTCTTCACGATATCCCTCCAGACCTGAACCAGAGGACCGAACGCTCCACGCTCGATCATGGCCCTCTCCTCCGCCGACAGCTGCTCGTAGTGCTCCATCGCTGTCGTGTAACCCGAGAACGACCTGATGTTCCCGGCCTCCTATTATGATTTGAATCAAAGCTATATTTAGTTTTGGATGAAATTTGAAAGAAATTTGGACAAAAAAAGAATGAAAGAGGATGAATAATGAGTAGTGAATTCTTATTTACCAAGCTCTTCACCGTCCTGTAGGACAGGTGACCCTCTGCAGCCCACACGAGGTGCCTGCTCTCCCAAGTCTTAGCCCACGCAGGAGCTCCTCTCAGCTGACGACCTCCTCGCCCGACGTTGGCTCGTCTCGGGGCCTCCTCCTCCTCGACGGCCTCCTCCTCGTGAGCCTCGTCTCCAGCAGCCATCACCGCAGCGGTGAAGGCCTGCTCTAAAGCCTCCTCAACAACAGCGGCGTCTATCTCCATGGGAGCTCTCCCAGAAGTAGAAGCCTCATCACCTGCAACATTAAAGCAAATTCAGGCCGCGTCATACGACGACAAGCCTTTGGTAAGGGGTTTTCGATCCTTCAAAGCCCTGAAACTACTCCTCCCGTGCCATCCTTGGCCACGTTCCCACCAACCCGATCACTCATGCGATAAATTGGGTCAAGTCAAGTCCAATTCGAAGCCTAGTTCCGGGTTCGAGTCGGAAATTCGGCAGCATTTCGCTATAACGGTGATTATGCCCTAGAAAGTTGTCCTGAAAAGTTGTCACAAACCAAAATTCCGAGATGGTAGGAAGTTTACCCATCATTCAAGGATCCCAAATATCAAATTTCATCGCCAATGGGCAATCCTAAGGCTATTTTCGAAGCAAATTACGGTTCAGCTGTAAAACCGTCTCAAAATTCATTCAAAGGCTCAAAACTTGATAAAAATTCGAAACAAATGCATGGTTGTGTTCCTAACACTACCTCCTATCCATTTCTAGTGTCAATTTGGCAAGGCAAATCCATTTGGGGGAAAAGCCCCAAATTTTCGATCAAAAGGGTCGAAAACCCTAATTTTCGCGGCTCAAAATTCAACGAATGTAGAAGATTGATACAAGATTAAGACACATACCTCGATTAGTCATGTTTAAAGCAAGCTTTTGAATCAAACCTTGACGGAAATGGTGAAGATTTGAGAGAGAAACGAGTGATTTATGTTTCGAAATAATGAAACAAATGCCTCTGATTTTCGCGTTTTTACGCAGGAAAGCCAAATTGGGGAAAAGACGCAGCAGGCGTTGCGCCTCTTCCAAGAGACGCACCTCTTGCTGCGCCTCTTCCTTTTGTTCCCTCCATACGGATTTTCAAAAATTCGTTATAAGTTCGTTATTTGTGGGCCCATCTTTGGTGCGCCTCTTCCACAATGCTATTTTAATCTCTGGGCCCATTCGACGATTTTCTTTCGTTCCGGCCCGCATTTGTCCCCAGCGCAGCAATATTTTGCAGTATTGCTCACTCAAGATTTCTTCCATGACGATCAAGATGTTCCTAGGTCGTCAAAATATTTGTCCCAAAGACACGGTAGTATTTTAAAAGATTGCTCACTCAAGATTTCTTCCATGGCGATCAAGATGTTCCTAATCGTCAATATATTCCCCAACAAGAGTTCGCTTGAGACCGACGCAAGCCGATTCAACCTCAAGTTTTTTTGCCAGAGTTCGCTTGAGACCGACGCAAGCGGATTCCCCAGCAGTTTCTACCGACGTCCTGCTGCTTTCGATATTTATTCCTCACGGAGTTCGGCAAAGGTGTCATTCTCCGGAAGCATCTCGAGAAGAGGTCTCAGGTATGGTCTCTTCTTATGGCTGGCGAGCTTCCTTACGTAGTCTAATGGACTTTAAACGACCCTCCCCGATAGTCGACAGACTCTAAAATGTTCCCGACGACAGGTCCTTGGCTCAGACCCCTTGAGCCGCCTCGCGTCGCCATAGTCGTCAGGTTGTAATCTTCGATTGACCTGATGGCTATACTTTGACTTTCGCCTTGTCCAAGCCTCAGTCAAAGTGGGGGCTCTATAGACACCTCGTTTCTGCACCTCCCGCAAGCCACCCGGTGATGATTGGGCCGCATGTTTGATACGCGGAACGATTTGTGACAGTTCGTAAGATTATCGTCAAGTGATTGCTCAAATATTAAATGTCTACCTCTTAGTTGTCATCTACGTCCCGATACGGTCGTTTTGGCGTAATTAGGGTACATTCGGAGTCCGGGTCAAAAACCGTCTCCATTTTCCGATAGCTGTTAAATCCCGAGTCGAATGTTGGAATGTTCTGGATATTTCTATTCCATATTTCACAAATTTTATCTTTTGGCAAATAATATCCCGTAATATTCATAAGATATTCGAATTATTTCCGTCCTACCATAACTCAAACGCGGAAATCTTTCTTCAGCAGGAGGAAACCTCCGGGAAGCAGACGCATGACGGCGCCTGCGCCTCTTCCAAGAGACGCATGGGCTGCTGCGCCTCTTCCCGTGCCCTTTTCTCGCATGTTTTACGTATCTTTTTCATATCTTTCCGAGATTCACTTCCAAAGAGTCTCGGAAACCCTAATTCCTTCACGTGATTAGTATAAATAGGAGCCTTCGTTCCTCATATTTCTCACGCGAGTGTCCGCCCTTCTCTTCTCCCTTTGCATTCTAGACTTTGTTCTTACTTTTGGCGCCTACGTGCTTGAACTTTCGACCACGTAAGCTCGGATCTTTCCGGTACCAGCCTCTCCGTTGCATGACCGACCAATTTGACCAACTACACTCAATCAACTTAATTAATCAATCGTTTTCCTCTTACGAGGGCACTCTCTTTGCATTCGCGTCGAGCATTCACTAATCGATATCTTAGTCCTTCCCGTTTCGTCAACATGTAAGTCTGAGGGTGTATAATCCTTATTT
This sequence comes from Silene latifolia, assembly GCF_048544455.1. Lineage (NCBI taxonomy): Eukaryota > Viridiplantae > Streptophyta > Magnoliopsida > Caryophyllales > Caryophyllaceae > Silene > Silene latifolia. Next base: position 59,847,693 of record NC_133536.1, read on the forward strand.
ATTTATTGTATTTTACCTTTTCGTATCATCAATTGTAAGGTTTATGTCGAAAATACCGTTAAAATCGATTTCTAAAACCCTGCTTTAAAACCTGTTTTTTGCGGATTTCCGATGAATAATGATCGAGAAAGGACGCAAAGCAAGCTGCTGCGCCTCTTGAAGGAGCGCAGATTTCTGCTGCGCCTCTTCGTGAGGCTGCCGTAGTTCCTGCTTCCTTTCTCCTTGGTTTTTCTCCTGTAATTCGTGTTCAAATTCTTTCTTTTGCTTGCTTCGTCTATTAATTCTTCGTCTTAATATCATAATAATTCCACATGTGTTATAATCACCGTCATTCTCATGTTTAATTTGTCATAAATCCGACTTAAATCCCTAATAATCTAATATTTGCGGGTTTTCGTCATTAAGTTCAATCCGGGTTGTAGGAATTCGATTTGTTCATATTGAGTTCACGAAATTGCGTCTTTGATATAGTTTTCATCTGTTCATTCACATGTTCGTCATTAATTTGTCATTAATTCATCATGTTTAGTTTGTTTCATTCACCGATGTCACTAATTAATCGTTCAATCTTGTAATTAATCCATCTTAATTCCGTCTCATCCACGTTTATCGCTTTTATGACCATCATTCACATGTAATTAACCTGTTAATCACTTTCATCCGAGTAAATATTACCAATCAATCATTAAATTCACCAATCGACATTAACGATTTGCGTTCGGCTTCACGGCCGAACTCACCCTTGGAGAGACGCAAAGAATCGCTGCGCCTCTTCCCAGGGCGCGATTCTGCTGCGCTGTTCCAGGATGATTTCGTCCCCGAACTCCGTTTACGCCTTGACGTAGTTTAATTAGCTTACGTATTAATCTACTACTAATCGTATTATCACTTCTGTTCTATTTGTTTTCATTCTTTTATTTCTTTTTCTCAAATCATCCGTTTTGAAGGTATTTTCGACATAAATCGCCTAATCCATTGTAATTAATGTAATTTTCATTATTGTAATTTATAGTCATTGTATTTCTTTTATTGCTTGTATGCCTTCACATGTAAATCAACATTAAATCCTACTTCGACCCAATTGTATGCTAATTACGTGTCAACCGACTTAGTCTAATTCTCACATGCTAGGATTAAAACTTGGATGTTGCATTGCATGCATATAGCCGACGATATATCAAGTACGAATAACTTCCCTAATCATTAGTAGAGGCCGCTATCGAGGCGGGCGGGATTAGGTGTTCGATCAAAAGAGCTTCCTAATACGTACCCTCACCCCTTACTCCAGATCTCCGTGAGCACCCGTGTTCATTGGCATCCACGAGAGTCATTCTAGACATAGAATGCTAAGGGTAACGATTGCTTAGTGTTCATGTCACTACTTTGTGTCTTGACATGACACGAGGTACTCGAACGGTTCCAATTTCCCATAAAAATTGGTGGCGACTCCATACAAAATGCAAACGCTTGTTTTCGACCTTCACCAAGCGCCCCCGTGGGCGGCCCGCTGTCCACAGGGATATGAGTTGCCGCTCGTTGAGAGGTAGTGTATGCCATGTAATCGAGCCCTTGAACTTGACGGGTCGGTGTTTGTTGGGAAGAACCCAGTACTCAGTTGGTGTACGTTCTTCTCAAGATTATCTGCATGGTTAGGGACCACACAAATCTGCAGTCGCATAGACAAGCATGTAGCACTCAAGCATATAAACACATAAGTATGTGAGCAGTTAGCATATAAGCAACTAGCATGTATTATCTCACGTGAGGGGAGATAGAAGTTTTGAAAGTTGTGTAGCTTAAAATTGAGTCTTGTTGCTAGTAGATCTGTGATTTGATAAATTGGAGACACGTGACCGTTGTGACATTGACTCATAGGGACGTATACCGACAGACTGACAAACAGACGGTCGTGAACATGATACAGACTTAGTATTGACACAGCACGGGGGGTGACTCTGACAGACTTTGTTTATGTGTGTGCAACTCCTTAGCTAAAAGAGGGTGACAACGCGGATCAAATCCCTGAGGTAGAAGGTCCGCTCGGTTGGGGAACACTAATTGATTATCTTCTCCCGACATCTTTGCCCCTGTTTGCTTGTTTAAGATCCCTTCTCGAGTTTTGATGATTCGGAGAGCGAAACCAAGACCTTGTCATCGTCCGAACCGAGCACTAGGCTAAAGGTGGTTTATTTGGACTAAAGTTGAGACTCAAAAGATGTTTGAGGATAAAGGACGGGTGGTGTCTCGAAAGAGAAGCCCCTAGAGTGAGAAGGTGGGAATTTGACAAAATAAGGAATGGGCGACGTCTTAAGGAAGAAGCCCCCAGTAAAGAGGTATAAGATTAATTTTTGTAGCTAGGTGGGCTGCTTTTGAGGATTGATGTTGATGGTTGAGATTGAAATGGGTGTGCGGTTGTGTCCCTGTTAGGGGATTGCCTACGTATTCGCGTGTTTGCGAAATCAAACCAGATCGTAGTTCTGAGTTGGTTATTGAGGATTGAAAATTGGAAATGTTGTGAAAGGAGTATGCAGTGGTGCCCTTGTAATAGGACTGCCTACGTATTCGCGTGTTTGCGAAATCAAACCAGATCGTAGTTCTGAGTGTGTGTGAAATGGGTTGCAAATTAAAGGTGTGAAAATTGAATGTGTGTGGGGGTGTGGTTTTGTCCTCGTAATAGGACTGCCTACGTATTCACATGGTGTGAAATCAAACCAGATCGTAGTTCTGAACGTGTTTTGATAATTGATTTTGAGGTGTATGGTTATGTCCTTGAAGGACTGCCTACGTATTCACGGGGAGTGAAATCAAACCAGATCGTAGTTCTGAATGTGTGCCTAAGCGAGTTGTTAGGACCTTAAAGTGTGAGTGTCACGAGGATAAAAGCCATTTGGTATCGTAGTTCTAAATGTGTGCCTAAGCGAGTTGTTAGGACCTTAAAGTGTGAGGGTCACGACGGTAAATTTCGTTTGGTGACTCGTCTGAATGTGTGCCTAAGCGAGCTGTTAGGACCTTAAAGTGTGAGGGTCACGATGGTAAATTCCGTTTGGTGACTCAAAAAATTGATTTGAGAGAAATCCTCCTTGATCATGAATCGAAGAGGTGTAATTTGTGAAAATGTTCCTTGTCATGTGAGCACACTAAAAAGTGGACCCTAAGGATAGATTAGGTATATCCCGTTCTCGGTAGCAAAGCATTCGAGGACTCCGTATCTGGGTCAGGGTGAAAATGGTTTCGACGTTATGGAATGTGGAGCTTGGTGATAATAGGTTTGTTTGACAGATAAAAATCTGGAGCTGAGGGTCACGACGGTAAATTCCGTTTGGTGACTCGAAGGTTGATTGGAGTGAAATCTCTCTTGATCATGAATCGAAGAGGCATAGTTTGTGGAAATGTTTCTTTTTATGTGAGCACACTAAAAGGTGGACTCTCATAATGAAATGGCCATGTCCCGTTCCGGGGAGCGATGTCTTTTTTGAAGACTCTGTATCTGGGTCAGGGCTAAAATGGCTTCGACATTATGGAATGTGAAGCTTGGTAATATGAGGTTTGTTTGACAGATAAAGATCTGGAGCTTGTATTTGTGGTGTTTAGGCCGATGGATTACGGTTTGTAATGTGGTGCGGAATGGGGTCTCAGGCTTGATATGGCCTGAGCACGAAATGGTTGGTAAACAAATGTGGGATCAGAATCCCATGTCTGGACCTTAAAGGTTAAGGTGTGATATTTTGAGCTTTAGTGGAGGAATCATCAGAGTCCTAGATATGTCTCCCTGTAGCAGTCTCTAGAAGGACTTAGGGGTGAAGCAGTTTTGATTATTATCTCGAGGGGAATCCCCAAGATCCTAGATAGGTTTCCCTGTAGCAGTCTCTAGAAGGACTTAGGGGTGAAGCAGTTTTGGTTATGATCTTGAGGGGAATCCCTAATATCCTTGATAGGTCTCCCTATAACAGTCCCTGGAAGGACTTAAGGGTGAAGAAAGGTTGGGTTTGTTGTTAGTTGACGAGTCTTGAGCTATTATTTTAGCTCTTTGACATCAGGTTTGGTATTTTTGCATTTTGTACTTGTTGGTCTCGGAGTTTGGAGGGAAGAAACATTGGTCATGGGCTTTGGACTTGTTGGTCCTGGACTTGGTGTTTTGGACTGACTTGTTTGGTGTTTTGGACTTGTCGGTCCGGGATTTGGTGTGTTGGACTCGTTGGTCCTGGGATTTGGACTTATTAGTCCTGGACTTGGTATTTTGTACTCACTTGTTCAGGATTTTGTGTAGTGGATGCTTTCTTTGGATTTTGGCCTTTTCGAGAAAAGGGTTTCAATCTTGTTTTGTTTTGATTTTGGCTTGGGTCTTGGCCTTGACGTTGGGTGAGTAGCCTTTGGTTTTGGCTTTGACTTTGGTTTTTGCTTTGACTTTGACTTTGGCTTCGGCCTTGAGTGAATTGCTTTTGGCTTTGGTTTTTGCTTTGGCCTTGAGCTTTGGCTTTGGGTGAATGGATATTGGCTTGAGGCTTTGATTTTGGCCTTTTGCTTTAACTTTGGGTGAATGGCTATTGGCTTGAGCCTTTGATTTTCGTCTTTCGCTTTGGCTTTGGGTGAAAGGATATTAGCTTGGGCCTTTAATTTTGGCCTTTCGCTTTGGCTTTTGGTGAATGGCTATTGGCTTGGGCCTTTGATTTTGGCCTTAGCTCTGGTTTTACTTTGGCTTTGGTTTTTGATTTATTGGTTCTTTGCCGTCCTTCGTTCGAGGCAGGTAAAGGTGCAGACGGGGATGTACATGTTGGTAAGAGGTTGATATTTGGTGATGGGATATTTTTATGGGGAATGGGCTTGCCTTCCGTCATTGACCATGAACAAGGAGAGGTTCTGATTAGTTATCTAGGTTCGTTGTAGGATCCCTTTGATTGAGAGCTCGTTCTAGATCGGGTGCTAATGAAAGGTTTCTATTGCCAGACATGGAATAGGAAAAGAGAATGGACAAGGAGTTTCGAGTCCTCCACCTACTCGGTACGGAACGTCACTCGAGTATACTCACATTGAATTGGAACATATTGTTTTGTTTTAAATCAATTCTCAAATCAATTCTCGTTGTCAACAGGAAATGGTAAAGGGGAGAATATATGATAGTTGAAAATCGTGCTTTTATTTAGATAAATAAGAGGTTGGCACAGACTCGATGAATACATGTGACACATGGGGACATCCCCCAGTTGTCATTTAGGAATAAAAGGACAGACGCTAGGATAGATATGAGAAAGCCTAAGACTCGGACTCGGACTCGGACTCGGACTCGGACTCGATCGTAGATACGAACTCCTAATCATCATGTTCCTCCTCGAAGGTCTCTTTCGCAGCATCCAGCGGCTTGAATGTCTGGTTTTGAGCATTGACCCACTTGAGCACTTCACTCTCGTTGTTTGGGACGATATGAGAGAAATAGTCCATGAGGCTTTCATCTCCTTGTAGAAAGAAATGTTCATTAGGGTTGTTTTCATCACTTGGTTGGTCTAGGGATGAAGCTACCAGTTCATGGTTGTCAATCATATTTTGAATAACATGTTTCAGTTTGAAGCATGTTTCAATATCATGACCTTTTCCTTGATGATATTGGCAATAGGCGCTGCCGTCCCAGAAACGGGTTTTCCTACATTCAAGCGGGTCCGAAGTGGGCCCGATTGGTTGTAGCTTCCCTTCAGTCATGAGCTTTTGAAGAGTTGCGGCATAGGTTGTGTTGAGTCTAGTGAATGTCCTTTGAGAACGTTCAACCTTGCTGTTTGACTTGAGACATCCAGAAGGATTGTCTTGACTGAGAGGTGCAATTATGATTTTGCCAGCTTCAATCATATCTTGAATGGCATGCTTGAGTTTGAAATAGGTTTCGGTGTCATGGCCCTTGCCTTGATGGTATTGGCAATAGGCATTACCATCCCGAGATCGGGCTCTTTTGTGTTCGGGTTTGTCCGGAGTCGGACCAGTGGGTTGGAGCATTCCTTCTAAAGCAAGTATCTCCAGAGCGGTGCCATATTTTATTCCCAGATCTGTGAATACCCTTTGATGTTTTCCCATGGTTCCAACATTCGTGTTTTTTGGGATGTTTTTGTGAGCTTTGTTTTTGTTTTTGTCAATCGTGGGCGAAAACAGATTTGGTTCTTGTTAGTGGGAAGTTTTTGGGATGTTGCGTGATATTTTGAAAGGGATTTTGGTGAGGTGAGTTCTTTGTTGGTAGGTTCGTGGATGTGGGAACCATCGGATGACTCCTCATTTTCAACAGTTGTTGGTTGGTGAACCAAGGGTTGGTCTTCTCCTCGGTGGTCAGGTTCATTTTTGGTATTACCCACCCTTTTCTCCAAGTTAGCCACTTAGCCACCCGAGTGTTCAAATCATCGATAGCCGCTTGCAGCTTTGAGAATATGTTGTTGATAGAGACGGAGAGCATCATTATACCACTTTGTATGCCATCCTCATCAATTGCATGAATTTTCTCATCGTCAGGAGAGATGAGGTGAGAGCAGTCTAGGGAAATCTCCTGACTGTGTCCAATAGGGTTTTCTGGAGGGTTGTTTTTGTTGTTGGCAAGTAGTCGGCTTTCAAGGAGCTTAACCCTTTGCTCAATATCAGAAAAGGGGAAATTTTCGGTTATCATTTTGTCCTCAACTTGGGAGAGATGAGTGCTCAAGTTTTCCACGGTAGCCAGGAATCGAAGGACCATGTTGCTGATTTCAGCGGAAGTCATGGAAGACGCAGATTGATTGGCTTCTTGAGTTTCTGGTTGGCGATTGATGGCACCCAAGGGATTCCTAAATGACATAACGATAGGCGTTATAACTTGTCTTGGCAAGGGATTGCACAAACAAAGGCAAGTACGACACATATGTATAAAAGGCAGTTATGTCGTGAAGACGCGACAGTGTGACTAGGTTATGAGTTCATTAAAGATCGTGAACGACCTCTTGTGTTTGAACTCTTGGTGCATGACTTTGAACTTAGACTCGAGTGTCAACTTTGGCATAGTGATGCCTAGACAGACGACTTCTGACTTAGTTTGGATGTGTGTTGATGGCTTGACGCCGTTAAACGAGACATGTACACAAACTTGACCTTTGACCCGTAATGTAGGGGAAAGATGGGTTTAATGCCCGAGAGGTTTCGACTCTACTAACGCCATTGAAGATGTCTCGATAATTAGGCGACACGACCTAGACCAAAAGGTAGGTACTAACTTCGGCAGAGATTCGACGTTATCTAGACGACTTGACTTGAAATCGACGGGACTCTAATCGACTCGAGGCTGAATCGGAAAGGTGGACTGAAATTTTCGAAAATAGAAATTTTCAAAAAGATTCATTTGTCGTTTTAAGGACGGCTTCCAAAGAGTAAGGATATTCAGAAGGTCGGCCAGGTGAAAGGGTTGTCTTAGGTTTGTTTTCAAAAGACGGTTTGAGTTGAGATTGCGACGGCTCTGAAAACAATGTGTTGTTTCCGAAGACGGGTTTTGAAATTCCGAATCACGGATTTGAAAATCGAGAATTGAAGAATTTGGAATCGTCATCACAATGGCCATGAAAACGGTTAAATTTGTTTTCAAAGATTTTGAAATTGTGTTAAAAATTTGAAAGCGGTTAAATTTGTTTTCACAGATTGAGTTTTAATTTGAAATCTCAAAACGGTTAAATTGGTTTTCAAAGATTTGATTTTGAATTGAAATTTGAAAACGGTTAAATTTGTTTTTGAAAGATTTGATTTTGAATTGAAATTTGAAAACGGTTAAATTTGTTTTCAAAGTTTTGATTTTGGATTGAAATTTGAAAACGGTTAAATTTGTTTTCAAATGGTTTGAAATTGGATTTGAAATCTGAAAATGGCTAAATTTGTTTTCAAATGGTTTGGAGTTGGATTTGAAATCTGAAAACGGTTAAATTGGTTTTCGAAGATTTGAAATTGGATTTGAAATTTGAAAACGGTTAAATTTGTTTTCAAAGATTTGAAATTGGATTTGAAATTTGAAAACGGTTAAATTTGTTTTCAAAGATTTGATTTTGAATTTGAAAACTGAAATCGGTTAAATTTGTTTTCAAATATTTGATTTTGAATTTGAAATTTGAAAAAGGTTAAATTTGTTTTCAAACGATTTGAAATTGGATTTGAAATTTTAAAACGGTTAAATTTGTTTTCAAAGATTTGATTTGAAATTGAAATTTGAAAACGGTTAAATTTATTTTCAAATGATTTGAAATTGGAAATTATGAGGATTGAATTCGTTATTAAGACGGGTTAGAAAACGGTTAAATTTGTTTTCAAATGATTTGAAATTGGAAATTATGAGGATTAAATTCGTCATTACGACGGGTTAGAAAACCGTTTCAACCTTTGAAAGACGGTATGCAAATCAAAAATTTGTGAGAATCGAAATCGTCATTACGACGGCTTAGAAAAGGCGTGTTGAAATTGTTGTATAAAACCGGGTTTGAAAATCGTCATTACGACGGTTTAGAAAATGTTTTTGTTTAAAAGTTGATTTCGAATTTTGAAAATTCGAGGGTAAAATTCGTCATTACGACGGCGTAAAAGGGCGCTTTGAGAATGCAACGATCGGCGAGGGACCGAGGTTTGAAACGGCCATTATGACGACGTGAAAAGGTGATTTTGAAATGGTCTGTGAAAACCAAGGTTTGAAATCGTCATTACAACGGCATAAAAAGGCGTATTTGAAATGGTTATAAAATCTGGGTTTTGAAATGGCCATTATAACGGCATAAAAAGGTGTTTTGAAACGGTTATAAAAAACCGAGTTTGAAAATCGCCATCACGACGGCATAAAAAGATGTTTTGAAACGGTTATAAAAACCGAGTTTGAAAATCGCCATTACGACGGCATAAAAAGGTTCTTTAGGAATGGTTATAAAAACCGGAATTTGAAAATCGTCATTACGACGGCATAAAAAAGATGTTTTGAAACGGTTGTAAAAACCGGGTTTGAAAATCGTCATTACGACGGCCAAAAAGGCGTGCAACGGTCGGCAAAAGACCAAGTTTTGAAATGGTCATTATAACGGCGCAAAAAGGGGTTTTTGAAAGTTTGAAATGACACAGAAGGACTTATGATCACATAACACATAAGCACTCGCAGTTTCATTATATTATGCATAATGCTGACACGGGTTTTGGCTTAAAAGGGTGGGTTACACAACAAGCAATCAAACCCCGATTTGCAAGAGGGATACCAATCCAAACAAAATGTGTAAAGAGGGTGCCCTAGCCTCGTGCTCGAAGGTGATGAAAGCTATTTGACGAAAGAGAATTGTGCAACGTCAACGAAATGCTTGACTCAATCGGGATTCGAAACGCGGGGATGATAAAACTCACGCCGACGGGACGAGCCAATTGGTCGATAAAGGTTAGGTTGTGGGCCCGGAAAAGGAACCCGACTTATGACCGTAATATCAATTGATGCACTTTAACCACGACCTCGTTCGAGTTTCACCTCTAAGGATCACAAAGACACAAATGTCCAAGTCATCCCCAGCGGAGTCGCCAATCTGTGGATATGGGGCCACAGCCCGGTATACGGGCGCGATGCCGCCTGCCGGTCCGTAGTCACGGGCCACCTGCATGCCAAGCCAATATGTAGACATGTAACGGTCTTTTGAAAGCCACGCTCGGTGGCGTAAGAATGCTTTCGACTGGATCGTTTTAGATCGATCAGTTTCATCTCGGCAAAGGTCTCGAAACGATACAGATATTTTCGGAGTCGCCACCAAGCGTTTGTAGGATGCTTGGAACCCGTTCGAATCCACTTTATACCTAGGTCAATCAAGGCAAAAAGCGATGTTTGACATAGGTACTAAAGATAAGGACTCGTCCGCCTTTTAGCATTCTATGCCTAAAATGACTCTCGTACGCCCTGGATAAGGCCATCTACTATCCAAAGGTTCTGAGTAAAGGGTGAGGGTACGTATTGGGAAGCCCTTTAATCGGACACCCAATCCCGTCCGCGTTAGCGGCCTCTACTGATCGATCGTGGTTGTGTAAGTGAAAAAGTTGATAAAACGATTTAAATGCATGAATGCACATCCCCAAAAGTCTTAACCTAACATTTGAATATTTCCTAAGTCGTTTGTTTATGCATGTACCAAGAAATTGGTGTTAAAGTTGGATTTAGATTGATTTGCATGTGAAAACGGAAATTAAACATCCATTTACCAAGTTCGGGTTATGATGTTTAACACGATCCATTTATTTGAAAAAGGGTGTCAAATGACAAAGTATAAAAACGTAAACTTGTTAATCTGATCCGTCACGTATTCGGGTTAACCGTAATCGGGATCGTCCTAGACAAGTACAAAATCGGGACAGAATAGTGTCAGGCAGTCCCATTGGGGCGCGAGCCTATTGGCGAGGGAAGGGGCTATGCCCAGCTTTTTAAATGGTGAAAACGGGAGGCCTTGGGGCGCGAGCCATGAGCCGAACCAAGAGGCATCCCCTGGTTGTAAAAAGGTTGTTTAAAACATTATTGGAAGGTTATTTAAAAACCGTATTTATGACGAATGATTGCAAATATGACTTGCAAGACTCGGAATAATTACTATTGTGTTAGTAATAGTCGCTGTCGGATTTGCAAGTTTGAAAAGCATAGTTTACAAATAAAAATGTAAAATGTTTGATTTGAACTAAATATGTTAAGTTCATTTCTTTGTAATTAGTCACGTTTGTCATCGTACTCGGATTAAACCGACATGGTATAAAGAACCAAGGATGATTATGAATTATGACTAATATATTTACAAATGTAAACAAATGAGAAAAAAATGGTAAATAGAAGAAAAGGGTGTTAAAATACCCATTAAAATGTAATTAACCAATAATATCATCGAGTCACGGAATAAACCGTCATGGTATAAAGAACAAGGATGATTTTTGTAATGGTCAAAATATGTTTATCATAAAAATGAATTAAAATGGTAAATAAAAGAAAAGAATTTCCTTTAAAATATAATTAACCAATTAATATCACCGAGTCACGGATTAAACCGTCATGGTATATGGAACCAAGGGTGATTATAATTTATGGCTAAAAAGTTTGTCATAAAAATGATTTGAAACATTTGAAATGGTAAAAACCGATTGCAAATAAGAAATGAAATAAAGATGAAAGACGAGAACAAACACGTTTGAGTCTGACCCGAGAACCCACAAGAGGCGCGAGCCTCTTTGCATAGCAAAAGGCTTCTGTCTCGGGCCAAAACTCGGTTTTGGCTCGTCTAACCTATATTTGAATCGTGTTATGCATTGTTCATGCATATAAACTCATAAAAACAGTAAAGACATGAAATAAATGAGATACTTACACCCTCAAACTTACGTGTATTGATGTTTGCGATGTAGACGACTTTAGAGACGGTTTTCTCGTAGCGACTACTCACGATCAAAGAAGTTTAAAAGAGTGCCTTAAAAAAGGATTTTGATTTGAAAATGAGTTGAAAATATTTTGTTGAAAAACATGTTGATTGATGAATTGAGTTGGTCGAATGGGTCGGTCGAATGCACGGCGACGGTACCAAACAAAATGTGTAAGGTTTGTGTTTACGATCGGTAGGTCGTAAACACGTGTCGATTTTGTGACTTAGGAAGTCGGGTCTAGAAGTTTAAGGGAGAAGGAGGGGGCGGACTCTCGCGTGAGGATTGTGTTGTGTGATGGTTGGTATTTATAGAGAAATGGGGGGAGGTAAGTCGGTTGAGTTTGCGTAGAGGCTAAGCAGACACCTGCTTTAGGCGCGAGCTACCTTGTGATACAAATGGGTGTATTGTCCCTTTCAATTTGGACGTGGCCTTTGCTCTATCCATTGTTTGGTTAGTTTGATTTGTGGTGATCAAATAAGATGTCGTGTAACAATATGGGCATCTAATAAGATGATTTTAGGTGTTACTTGGGGTAGGTGTTTTGTGTGCGTGACTCGGGTTTGACCCGTGTGAGTCGGCATTTGAATTTGGAGTCGGTTTTTGACTCGGCGTCGGTTTTGACTCTAATTAGGGTCATTTTAATAGAAATGACATGATAAAGACATTCATGGCATTAGTTTCGACATTCGAGATTTGGGTTGACTCAGGTTCACTCGAGTTACGGGTTTCTGAGTCGGTTTTGGGTTCGAAAACGGTTTTGACTCTAATTAGGGTCATTTTAATGGAAATGATATGATAAATATATTCATGGCATTAATTTTGACATTCGAGATATGGGTTGACTCAGGTTGACTCGAGTTGCGGGTTTTTGAGTCGATTTTGGGTCCGAAGACGGTTTTAACTCTAAATAGTGTTATTTTAATGCAAATGAAGTTAGAAAACTTTTGAAATCATTTTTCATATCTGAGTAGTGCATTAAACCGTCTCATGTATAGCCAATCCACGCACGCATATCAAAAACATGTTATAGTCCGATCATCATCGGTTGGTTTTTGGAAGGTGCAGATACTGGGTATCTACAGGATGCATCTGTCTTTGTTTGCATCCATCTACATTTTTATTGCATTTCAGTTCACATGTTTCTTGCATTTCCGCATTCATTGTTGCATTTCTCTTACAAAAAAATATGTAAATACAAAAAAATTGAAAAGTTTGAAAAAAAAAATACAAAAACATGTCTTCTTTTGCTTATTAGGTCGAGTCGGAACGGTAGGATAACAATGATGAAACCGCGTCTATGCTTTTATTTTAGCCCAAGCCTTGCATTACCAATGCCTTTTTTTTTTGTACAATCGTTGCATAATCTACGAGTTTTTGTTTAATTCTACTAAACGAATAGACTTTACTTAATATTGGCAACCTACTCAAATTCCTTAAGAATTAGTGCCTCCATAAATTGATGACATTCATGATCAGTTTCATTTATAGGATGAGAGTAGTACTCCTTATAAGACATGTAACATCAATTTGTATAAGCATGACATTTATCTCTTAGTACCTGTATGCATTCGGTTTGTGGCGGTGACACATGTGGAGAAGCAAATCTCTTTTTCCTGTCTTTTTACCCTTGAACTTACTAGCCAAATTGACTTATTTTGACCCATTTATTAACTACAATCCAAAATTTAGCATACCTTAGTTAAGCTAGTTTGATTGTTAATTCTGGGTACATGTTTGATTGTCAGTTTGGTATTTTATTTGAGAATAAGAAAAAGGTTTAATATGAGAAGGAAGGAAAGGCAAAAAAAATCAAAAAAAAAGAGAGAAAAAATCAGAAGTGGAAAAAAAACGGCTGATTTTTGAGAAAAAGACGGTTTATTTCTCTCATGCTCATCTTCTTATATTATGGGGAGTCTTGTTATTTATATGAGTGAGTTTATGCCGCACTGACATCGTTTTATTCTTTTAAGTTAGGTTTATGAGGCGGATGAGTTTATTATTTGGTTATGGTTGTACTAGTTTGGCTATACCTCCACTTATCCAAATTTATTTTGCCCCTTTTCACCCATTTACCTCGCCTCACACTATATGTAAGTCCTCGGCATGTGTCTTGGTCCAGTTTGGTTGGAATGCGTATATACGGTCGGTAGAAGTATTTATCATGTTAGATTACATGCATGTTCTTATAGGTCGCAGTTAGGTGAGTGACTTCATTTCTTTCTATCTTACAATATACTCGCCATGTTCTTTAAATGAGTGATGTGTGACCCGTGAGAGTCTGATATATACAAGTCTTACAAGGTCGACGGTTCAGTAGGTTTAACATTGATTTAACTCGTTTGCATTTGTTTTTGTACTTTGGCGTTGGCTTGTTTGCACTAAATTGGTTAGGGCGTACCAAAAGAATAGTTAGCTCTGAGTTTGTATACCGTTCCATTAGTCCCCTTTTATGTCTTATGTCTAATGCTTGCTTGGGGACAAGCAAAGGTTTGGTTTGGGGATGTTTAATGCGTGCCTTTTATGTACACTTATTTCATCTATTTGCACGCATTTTTATGCATTATTGAGTAGCGTAAGCTACTATCTCCCTTGTATTAGCTACATTAGGCGTGTATTGTATTTCATGCAGGTTATTGATCAAAGTATGCATAAACAACCCAAAACCCGTCTTTGGAGTTGCAATCTCGACGTTGGTGAGAAACAAGCTCGGAAACCATCCTTTGGAGTCCTTAGTGAAGTAAGGAAGCTTATTGAGCAAAAGAAGAGCTTCACGCCACTAGTGCCTACTTTGAAGAGACATAACTTGAGTTATACAACTGATAATCAAGTGATTCTAATTAGAGGTGAAAGCTTATCCTCTTAGCTTTACAACGCCACCAAAACGCTCGATTTGCTCAGGTAACAAATAAATGGCGGCCGTTTGAAGTTCAGTGCGAGTTGCAGGAAATGCGCGTCGACAAAAATTCGATCGACTGCTGTTTTTGGTCGATCGAATAAAGTCATCTCGCCAGCTTTGATTAGTTGATCGACTGGGCCACTTGGTCGATCGACTAAAGCTAGTTACAAGCCGGATTGTTTTACGATTATTAGAAGCCCATTTATCTCTTAATTGTACTTGGTTTCGGACTTAGTATATAAGCTACTTTTATTAAACATACTAGGGATCTATCTCTTTTATACTATTAAAGACCTTTCAACGTTGCTTTTACTATTAATTTTCGGGTCTGAAAACTTGTAACTTTTCTTCCTTTATTTCGGTAATTAATCAATCTTTGTTTTTCATTTAATTCTCTTAGTTTATTTCCGTTCTTCCTCTTTTATTATTGCTTGTTTTATGATTAATTGTTATTCTCATATTTTCATCATGCTTAATTTGATTTTCATTATTATTGTTAATTTTGTTTACTCAATTATGCATAGCTAAATTTCCCATGCTAGGTTGTTGGGAAGCCATGGTTATAAGACGATTATAATTAGATTATTAGGTTTGGCATTAATATAAATCTGTGTTGTTAATTGTAGCATCTAATAGCATTTAATTGGTTAAGTCGACGTAATTGATTATTTGACCCGAGAAACTTCGACCTAAATCGAGAGATTGGAAGAAGTTAGACCAACTACAAACAATAGACCATCCTGATTAAAGCGAAAGCTATTAAATTAGTACTCTAGGGCGAATAGCGGACCGAAAGGACCTTTTCATTACCCCTCAGACCGTATTATGGCGACCGTTGACCTTACCTTGATCGTTGTTGACCGTGGTGACCCGAAATCCTAACTCTTATCTTCCTATTATTTGAAATCATTTTTCTACATTTAATTTCCTTTACTTGCTACTTTAGTTAATAGACAAAACCAATCAACCCCCAAAATTTGTGACTTAGACAAACTTAGATTTAGCAAATAGAACACAATTGTCTCCATGTGGATACGATCCGGACTTCCTCTACTTCATTAGTTTAGGTTAGTTGGTTTATCTTTGATAGGTGTGCGAATTAGCTTGTCAAGAAGCCTTCAAAAGATTAAGCGAATTCGAATGAGCAAATAACACATCATCAATCAGTTCAAGTGTGCTTTTTTGTGTTATAAAAGGAGTTAGTTTGGTGAAAGGCTCGATAACCATGGTCAATAACTAGTTTCGACATTTGTTTTGGTGGTGCACGGTAGTTTCTTGCCTTATTTTTTCGATATAGCATGAACATTCTAATCTTGTTTTGTAGTAATGTTAATATCATTATTACCTAATTCAAACAGTATGTTAGACACGCTAATTTTACTTCCAGTCATTCTCACAATAGCTTTTTCGGTGCTCCCATTCAAAGTGTGTCTCTTTTTACGAAGATAATGGCTGGTTGTGATACCCGTTATAAATTTTGTCCAACGCACTTCAAACTAAATGAGAAATGACATTTTATTTGTCCTCGTGTAAGATCTTGTGGATGGAACATTCAATTTTTTCGCAAATGAAATCTTCAGATTAGTCACACCTTAGCAGCCGTTGCTCACCAAAAGCATGTTATGGGAAATACTACCATATTCGAATATCTTTATTATGTAACAAACCCATTTCTTTTATTTATGATATCTACTTCTATTTTTTTTGGATCAATTTTTCCAAATTTTTTTCATAATTTGGATCATCCTACGAAACAAGACAAGGATAAAATGTTATTAAAATCGTCAATTTCAAAGATATAATTAACTTACAAAAATAGCAAATTGATAAGACTTTACACACTACAAAATTATATTAATTTTCTAATAAAACATAATACTCACTCTAGTTATCAAAGTTGCATTCTTGTGAAGATGGCTAGATGTGGGAGTACAAAAATATAAGATTTTAAATACAAAACACTTATCTACTTATTAAAAACCAACCCAAAACACTAAAAAACTAAATTAAAACGCAAAACAACCAAGTAAAAAAAATGGAAATAAAATCTAAAAATTAAATTATAACACCAAAATAATTATAAAAAAACAAAATTACCAAAAAATCTATCAAAATATATTTGACGAACAAAAAGAAAACAAAAATTAAACAAAACACCCCCCGGCAAGCACCCTATCACAGAGCAATCGACATCCACCTCCAGCTACCGCGCACACCAAATCCAAATCCAAATCCAAATCCAACTCTATGGCCACCGCTACCTCGCCTATAAAGCCCACGGTAAATGATGCCTATTATCATCAGGAATCACCAAAAACTCCTCTCCTACCACACAAATCCTAATTGTAAAATATAAACTCCTTCGAAAAATATGAATCCAATCGTTTAAAAGACATATATTAGCGAAACTAATAATAAATATAAAAATTACTTGCAACATGTGCGAGTTAAGATTCATAATTGTCAAATTACTAATAAATGGGTTAGGTTTTAGGAGGGAGCGTAAGAGAGAACTTTTTTTTTAAAGGAAGGGTAGTTTTAAAAAAAAGAGAGATAAATAGGTAGGATATAGTAAAGCACGTGTAGGATTTAAAGAATACTAGTTTTACGCCCGTGCAAAAAATGCACGGATTTAATTTTATTAAATTGAAAAAATTAATAAGAAGGTGAATATATTTAATAAAAATATGATTTTAGTATTAAATTTATACTTTTGCGCTTAACTTAGACGTAAGTAACGTATTAGCTCGACATTATAAAAAATACACAAATTCTTATTTAAGACGGTGTGAACCCCCGCTATAACGCGGAAAATATAACTTATAAATTCAAGCGGAAATTAGGGATTTTTTTGAAACTTTTAAAGTTTAAAGCGCGGGTTCATAAAAACCTAAAACATAACTAGAGAATGCGAAAATAAATATTTAAATTATACAAACGTGGTAGTCAAGGTGAGGGAAAATATATCCCTCGAATGACAAATGATAAAAGGTGAGTATAAGCAATTCTACTAAACCGACTACTAGTCCAAGGTGCTCGCTAGCTCACACGTCTATACCCCACAAATGCATCTTCACAAACCTGTCATTCATGTAACATGAAAGCCACAGTCAGTGGAGAGTAACTCAGGGTTCTCCCAGCCACATTATGTCAAAACGAACATAACAAAGAACATGAACAAATAATCATATTAGATAAGTTATGAGTGAATCGACTTATAACTAAACATGGGATCATACGTGTTTAAACCAACAAGGATAAAAGAAATGATGGAATAAACAAGTAAGTAAGGCACAAGCAACAATAAAATAAATGGAGAAGAAAGACAAAGAAACAGACACGGCCACTTAGCCACGAGCACGTATTTCAAGGAGATATGACCAAAGTAACCATCCAAATAATGCAAGACATTTACTACTTTTAGACTACAATTTCCCCGGGTAGGATTACGATAATGATACGGTCCTAGTCTAAATCTGCAGATTCTCGGGTGTACATCCCGATTCGACGTGCGCCAGCACAGCACGCACCCAAGACTCGACTACTCATGGAGACCGAGTACCCCAATCGCCAGAACAACACGAAAGTGGCGGAAAGACTAAGATAAGACTCACTTGCCAACACAGCACAAGTGGCCCAAAACCACACTTGCCAGAACAGCACAAGTAGGCCAAACCCGTACTTGCCAAAACAGCACAAGTTGGGCGTAAATGCATGCCAAGCACATACGATGGTATTATGGCATTTCTACAAGAATACGACTCACAAGTGTAAGACCAACACAAAGTGTAGACGGAGTATCCGACTCAGAGGCTACCTTGAAAGCATGTCCGAGATACCACACACAAGACTACATCCTAGACTCCAACCTCCTGGTAGGACGACGATCATATCGCAACTAGAGGGCTTATAGCTCACCTCTAGTATCCGATAGGACCAAGACTCAGAGACGGGATTATTAATGTCACATTCATACTTATGGCTTGCGTCTCACCATAAGTACGGATGGGAACATCAATCCCGACGATCATATCGTAACTAGAGGGCCTATGGCTCATCCCTAGTGTCCGATAGGACCAAGACTCACACAACCGAACAATACTAGACATTATTAAGAATACGACTCACTACAAGTAACTATTTATAATAAATATCTCATACTTGCATTATGTTAATAAATATTTCATTTTATAATTTAACGTGCCGGTTAAATACAATATAATAAGCGATAATGACTAATTTACGTTATGTGAAATCTACGGGATAAATGTGACCAACTCAAGCGACTCATTTATGAGCCCATCAAACAAGTCATAAAAACCCAATACTTGAAGTCACAGGAAATCCATTAAGTTAATCATGCAAAGTCCAACCATATAATCATGTGAAGTCCATCATTTAAAACATAACAAGCTCAAAAGAAGGACGTATGTAAATTCCCCATATAAATTATAGTGAACCCAATCTATAAAATATAATGAACAGTAATGAATAAACGTTTCATTTCTCATTTACATGTTACTTGAACAAAGTATAAATAACCGATAACAAATGAATTAACTAATACGGAACACGACGCAAAACGTAAACAAACCAAAATCCGAACCACCCATAAGCATATACGAGTCAACAAGGGAAAACTTTGGTCATGATACGAATAAAAAGCATAAACAACCATCATACACAAAGGATATATATATTTATAGAACTTGAAACGGTAAAACGGGCGCCATTTACTCATACGGACTCCGAATCGAGTGATTCAAGTGGCTAAACCACCTAATTTTTCGACGCCGGTCCATCTGTCATATTTTCAGTGGCATTGGAAGTCACACCAATCAGATACGATGGGTTCCAGGCCAACACGGGTCACCCAAAATAGTCTAAAAAATGCAATTTTAGCAAGCTAAATGGAACCGTCTCAAAACTGAAACTTTAAGAAGTAATGATACTAGTGACATATAACAACAACCACATTTAATTACCCGTCTCATAAGAAAGCCAAAGATACCATATTTACTCAATTTAAGCAAGTAAAACCTTGTATAAATCCATCTTAAACAACTACACATATAATCTCATAAGAATCACAATTACTAGCTTATAACAACAAAACATAACATATAAACATAAAAATGACGTAATACCGAGTAACCCATCACCGTTACCTCATTATTTCTTCAAAATGCAAGATTCCGACTCAAAACCATGTCGGTTGCCCAAAAGGAAGCTCAAGAACCGAGTTCCCAAGTAAGACCTCAAAAATCGTGCCACAAAAGTCACGGCCAGCAGCAAGGGTGAGGGAAAGTCAAGATCTTTCTTACCTAGGAAGATGAGGGCGAGGAGAGGAAGAGATAGGCGCAAAAATCGTTGAAAACCGATAAGAAACGAAGGTTTTATGGCCATTTTAGTGAAGGAGGTGGAAGTTGTGTAACAATGGTGTTGTAGTTGTGTGTTTGTTGCTGAAAAATGAATGGTGGAGGGAGAAGATAGGGTTTAAGCTCTTATATGGGTAGAGGGAAAAGAGTAGGATGAAGGTCCAAAGTTATCTTAGGCTCAAACTATCATTTTAAGTCGATTTTACCCTAAAATACAACCCGGACCTACTACAAACTTAAGACGGATATTTTTTTTTATCAACATTAATATTATTTTACATGTAAAGCCGCATTTTTATAAAAACGGTTTTAAAATACAAATAAAATAATAAAATGACTAATTAAATTATAAATGCCAACACGGAAAATTCGTGGGTGTTACAATCATCCCACCTTTTAAAAAGTTTCGTCCTCGAAACTTGAAAGTTGAAAAAGTAAGACCGCAAAGTTGTAGTCAAATATTTCAAAGTCGGCCATCCAAAACATTTACAAGATTTTATGCCATAAAAATTTAGTGTTTCTTAAAAAGGTCTCATAAAGAATTTTCTAAAAGCCCAAGTTTCTCGTCAAAGGAACGGGAGAGTTCTCGTTGCGCATTCAAGAACATCATCATTCCAAATCGAAGACAAGGTAAAAGACAAAATCGTACGTCGATAAGCATAGAACCCGTTATTAGACGTCTCTAACAACAAGTCCTAACATCCGATCAAACGTTAAAATAAATTAAAAAGATAATCCACTTCAAAGTTTCTAAAGACGTGACAAATTAAAAGCGAACTTTCGTTTCCAAACCCTTAAAATGAGTAAAGTTTTGCAATAGTAATGTGAGATTTAAACAGAGAATTTCAAACGGGTAACTTAAAACGGGTTGAAGTTGCACAAGATGGAAAACAAGTTAGGCATCATAATCATTAAGTACGATAACGGGGTTCAAACCCAACAGACCAAAAGACTAAGTCGAACTTCTACGGGTAGGAATCTGAGGAAAAAGTCAACGAGAAGGATAAAGGGTATAGAGTTTCATGAGTTACTAGCTTCAAGTACAAAGGAGAAGTACAGGGAAAAGCGTAAGAGGGGGCACGAACGGTAAGGCTTACGGTCAAGGCAGAGAAGAAAATTATGGAGCTTAAAACTGCCACAAACACTTTAGAAAAAGTTGCACCCTCATCCAAAATTGTCAAGTCAACAAGTCTCTCTATTATTTCTCCCACAAAAGATTCCCAAAGGCAAAATTACACTTAATTGAAACATCATTTCATTACCTCAAATACTCCAACAACTTCAAAGTTTCGAAACCACAGGATCATTGAAGACTTCTCTATGCTAAATTTCTCTCAACTCAAAACTCCTAGGAACCAATTCAACAAATTTCAAGTCTTATCCTCAAACTATTTATGGTTATCAACATTCCCCAAAGTGTTTCTTTCAAATTCCACATCTTAGGACATTACTTACCATCAAGCTCTCAAGAATTCAAGGCTTTAGTTGTAACAACACTTCATCATCACTTCATATCTCTATACTCTAATACCACAAGGTGAAACCATATTCACCACTTAACAATTGGTGTCAACTATACCATTACCTCTTATGACTTCCAAAACAAGCGCTAAGACTCTCCAATAACGCAACTTAGTCTCACTCTCATCTCATACCTTGAGTAGAATTCAAATTTACTCACTTACACTGACTAATAATCCAACAACTCCTCTAAGTCGCTAGAAGAGGCTCTACGGTACTCAATTAAGGTGGCTCATGCTCATTAAAGTCCTTCATAAGATAGACGGTTTATAGTTTTGTTTACAACTTACAAGTAGTATGAGTAAAGTCATTTCCCAATAATGGTATCAACAAAAGTTTTAGCAATAAAATTTCATTCATATTATTTGTATTATAATTAAAATATTATAATTTAGAGGTAATTGGAAATTATACAACTTGATAAAAAGATTTATTTTGATGGAAACGGAAACTTTAATGAAAAGATAAAATATACCAAAATACATTATAGTTACCAATTTCTTATATAGTTAACACATTTAAGTGTCAATAATTTTCTTATTTAAAAAGATGTAATTTTGTTGGGAAAACTTAGTTTGCTAGTCTATTATTTTAGAAGATAGGGAATTACTCACAAGGTAGTTCTCTCCCAATTACACTCTCAAATCCATGTATGTTCCATAACGTCAACCACAACTTCAAAGCTCTAGTCTCACAAATAACTCAAACTTTACGCAATCGATTGTTTAGTTAAATCACACTTATTTCAAATTAAGCATCTAAACTCTAAAATACCCAAGTACGCCAACTCACTTTCCAAGAAGTTAACCGCTCATCACAGGGGTTGGGGTTCAAAACAAAACGCTTTCCTCAAAACAAAACTCGACCAAGGTGAACATCTCACAAAGGAAAAAGGGAAGTGCCTTCAAAAGGGTATTATAAGAGGGGGAGATACAAATGCTAAGTTGGAAGGAAAGATACAAGAGTCATTAACAAGGGGCGAGAGTCGAGGTAAGGCCAACAACGATGTCAAAGATAGAGTTTTATAGGTTACCATCATCAAATTTAAAGAAGGAGCACGACGAAGTGAGGAAGAGAGGTATGAACGGTAACGCTTATGGTCAAAGAAAAAGGGAAATTAGACAACAAGGAAACGTCGGATGCTCAAAACTCAAATAACAACATCATCCTAAACGGTTCCTAAAACTTCCTAACAAAATCAATCTTACAACCACATTACCTACAAGGATTACTCAAGATAACTTACGCTACTTTACATCTAAGCTAATCTATGAAACAAAGTACTTCACCACACTTGTGATTCAACAATTCCCCAATCACTAAACATTCACAACGACTTCCACAAAACAAGGTCAAAACTATTAACAAGGCTATACTCATACCCGACAAACGTCAAAAGGCAACAACAATCTATGTATGGCTATCAACATCCTAAAGGTATCTCTTTCCAAACTCAAATCATAAACATTACTCCATGTTTACTCCTAAGGTAACAACGCTCAACCTACTAAGCTTTAAACTCTCAAACATAAACAACAAAGCCAAGTTCTATAACCTTAGTATCATAGGTAACTCGCACTTAACACACAGAATCCACCAATCAATTAAACTCACTTTATCAAGGAACTAGGTATAAGAATCACTAAGTATGTCTCATCACACTACCTAAGTCCTTCTAAAATCACAACCCCTAAACCAAGGTTATGGGTCAAATACAAACAAACTCCACAAAGCCAAAGTATCCAACCAAGATTAACATCCCACAAAAGAAAGAGAACTATCTAAAAGGCGTCAAGGGAGGACAAGCAAGGAACAAAGGACAAGTTAGGAGGGTACAAGAGTAGCTTCCAAGGGAAAAAAAAAGAGTTTAGAAGAAAGATAGGCACCAAGAGGTAAAGAATAAGGCAAGGAACACAAAGAAGGAGGAATATCTTCGAGAAAGAAGAAGCATTCTTCAAAGGTTGAACAAACCTTTGAGTTTAAAGCACTAGGCACCAAGTCTTGATCTCCACATAGGTAAGTTCACGGTCATTGATTAAAGGGCACAACAATTATTAAAAGACAATGAACAAACATGTTAGAACCTAACAAAGAGCAAACACACTACAGACTACCACCTTTGGTCCTTAAGTCTACCCATCTCTCATTCATTATTCAAGGTCAAATTCAAGTTTAAATTTGGGGTACACGTGTGTGCGTCGGGAGAAACAAAGGCTCTGATACCAACTGTGAACCCCCGCTATAACGCGGAAAATATAACTTATAAATTCAAGCGGAAATTAGGAATTTTTTTGAAACTTTTAAAGTTTAAAGCGCGGGTTCATAAAAACCTAAAACATAACTAGAGAATGCGAAAATAAATATTTAAATTATACAAACGTGGTAGTCAAGGTGAGGGAAAATATATCCCTCGAATGACGAATGATAAAAGGTGAGTATAAGCAATTCTACTAAACCGACTACTAGTCCAAGGTACTCGCTAGCTCACACGTCTAAACCCCACAAATGCATCTTCACAAACCTGTCATTCATGTAAACATGAAAGCCACAGTCAGTGGGGAGTAACTCAGGGTTCTCCCAGCCACATTATGTCAAAATGAACATAACAAAGAACATGAACAAATAATCATATTAGATAAGTTATGAGTGAATCGACTTATAACTAAACATGAGATCATACGTGTTTAAACCAACAAGGATAAAAGAAATGATGGAATAAACAAGTAAGTAAGGCATAAGCAACAATAAAATAAATGGAGAAGAAAGACAAGGAAACAGACACGACCACTTAGCCACGAGCATGTATTTCAAGGAGATATGACCAAAGTAACCATCCAAATAATGCAAGACATTTACTACTTTTAGACTACAATTTCCCCGGGTAGGACTACGATAATGATACGGTCCTAGTCTAAATCTGCAGATTCTCGGGTGTACATCCCGATTCGACGTGCGCCAGCACAGCACGCACCCAAGACTCGACTACTCATGGAGACCGAGTACCCCAATCGCCAGAACAACACGAAAGTGGCGGAAAGACTAAGATAAGACTCACTCGCCAGCACAGCATAAGTGGCCCAAAACCACACTTGCCAGAACAGCACAAGTAGGCCAAACCCGTACTTGCGTAACAAAGACAAGTAGGGCGTAAATGCATGTCAAGCACATACGATGGTATTATGGCATTTCTACAAGAATACGACTCACAAGTGTAAGACCAACACAAAGTGTAGACGGAGTATCCGACTCAGAGGCTACCTTGAAAGCATGTCCGAGATACCACACACAAGACTACATCCTAGACTCCAACCTCCTGGTAGGACGACGATCATATCGCAACTAGAGGGCTTATAGCTCACCTCTAGTATCCGATAGGACCAAGACTCAGAGACGGGATTATTAATGTCACATTCATAATTATGGCTTGCGTCTCACCATAAGTACGGATGGGAACATCAATCCCGACGATCATATCGTAAGTAGAGGGCCTATGGCTCATCCCTAGTGTCCGATAGGACCAAGACTCACACAACCGAACAATACTAGACATTATTAAGAATACGACTCACTACAAGTAACTATTTATAATAAATATCTCATACTTGCATTATGTTAATAAATATTTCATTTTATAATTTAACGTGCCGGTTAAATACAATATAATAAGCGATAATGACTAATTTACGTTATGTGAAATCTACGGGATAAATGTGACCAACTCAAGTGACTCATTTATGAGCCCATCAAACAAGTCATAAAAACCGAATACTTGAAGTCACAGGAAATCCATCAAGTTAATCATGCAAAGTCCAACCATATAATCATGTGAAGTCCATCATTTAAAACATAACAAGCTCAAAAGAAGGAAGTATGTAAATTCCCCATATAAATTATAGTGAACCCAATCTATAAAATATAATGAGCAGTAATGAATAAACGTTTCATTTCTCATTTACATGTTACTTGAACAAAGTATAAATAACCGATAACATATGAATTAACTAATACGGAACACGAGGCAAAACGTAAACAAACCAAAATCCGAACCACCCATAAGCATATACGAGTCAACAAGGGAAAATTTTGGTCATGATACGAATAAAAAGCATAAACAACCATCATACACAAAGGATATATATATTTATAGAACTTGAAACGGTAAAACGGGCGCCATTTACTCATACGGACTCCGAATCGAGTGATTCAAGTGGCTAAACCACCTAATTTTTCGACGCCGGTCCATCTGTCATATTTTCAGTGGCATTGGAAGTCGCACCAGTCAGATACGACGGGTTCCAGGCCAACACGGGTCGCCCAAAATAGTCTAAAAAATGCAATTTTAGCAAGCTAAATGGAACCGTCTCAAAACTGAAACTTAAAGAAGTAATGATACTAGTGACATATAACAACAACCACATCTAATTACCCGTCTCATAAGAAAGCCAAAGATACCATATTTACTCAATTTAAGCAAGTAAAACCTTGTATAAATCCATCTTAAACAACTACACATATAATCTCATAAGAATCACAATTACTAGCTTATAACAACAAAACATAACATATAAACATAAAAATGACGTAATACCGAGTAACCCATCACCGTTACCTCATTATTTCTTCAAAATGCAAGATTCCGACTCAAAGCCATGCCGGTTGCCCAAAAGGAAGCTCAAGAACCGAGTTCCCAAGTAAGACCTCAAAAATCGTGCCACAAAAATCACGGCCAGCAGCAAGGGTGAGGGAAAGTCAAGATCTTTCTTACCTAGGAAGATGAGGGCGAGGAGAGGAAGAGATAGGCGCAAAACTCGTTGAAAACCGATAAGAAACGAAGGTTTTATGGCCATTTTAGTGAAGGAGGTGGAAGTTGTGTAACAATGGTGTTGTAGTTGTGTGTTTGTTGCTGAAAAATGAATGGTGGAGGGAGAAGAAAGGGTTTAAGCTCTTATATGGGTGGAGGGAAAAGAATAGGATGAAGGCCCAAAGTTATCTTAGGCTCAAACTATCATTTTAAGTCGATTTTACCCTAAAATACAACCCGGACCTACTACAAACTTAAGACGGATATTTTTTTTATCAACATTAATATTATTTTACATGTAAAGCCGCATTTTTATAAAAACGGTTTTAAAATACAAATAAAATAATAAAATGACTAATTAAATTATAAATGCCAACACGGAAAATTCGTGGGTGTTACAATCATCCCACCTTTTAAAAAGTTTCGTCCTCGAAACTTGAAAGTTGAAAAAGTAAGACCGTAAAGTTGTAGTCAAATATTTCAAAGTCGACCATCCAAAACATTTACAAGATTTTATGCCATAAAAATTTAGTGTTTCTTAAAAAGGTCTCATAAAGAATTTTCTAAAAGCCCAAGTTTCTCGTCAAAGGAACGGGAGAGTTCTCGTTGCGCATTCAAGAACGGGAGAGTTCTCGTTGCGCATTCAAGAACATCATCATTCCAAATCGAAGACAAGGTAAAAGACAAAATCGTACGTCGATAAGCATAGAACCCGTTATTAGACGTCTCTAACAACAAGTCCTAACATCCGATCAAACGTTAAAATAAATTAAAAAGATAATCCACTTCAAAGTTTCTAAAGACGTGACAAATTAAAAGCGAACTTTCGTTTGCAAACCCTTAAAATGAGTAAAGTTTTGCAATAGTAATGTGAGATTTAAACAGAGAATTTCAAACGGGTAACTTAAAACGGGTTGAAGTTGCACAAGATGGAAAACAAGTTAGGCATCATAATCATTAAGTACGATAACGGGGTTCAAACCCAACAGACCAAAAGACTAAGTCGAACTTCTACGGGTAGGAATCTGAGGAAAAAGTCAACGAGAAGGATAAAGGGTATAGAGTTTCATGAGTCACTAGCTTCAAGTCCAAAGGAGAAGCACAGGGAAAAGCGTAAGAGGGGGCACGAACGGTAAGGCTTACGGTCAAGGCAGAGAAGAAAATTATGGAGCTTAAAATTGCCACAAACACTTTAGAAAAAGTTGCACCCTCATCCAAAATTGTCAAGTCAACAAGTCTCTCTATTATTTCTCCCACAAAAGATTCCCAAAGGCAAAATTACACTTAATTGAAACATCATTTCATTACCTCAAATACTCCAACAACTTCAAAGTTTCGAAACCACAGGATCATTAAAGACTTCTCTATGCTAAATTTCTCTCAACTCAAAACTCCTAGGAACCAATTCAACAAATTTCAAGTCTTATCCTCAAACTATTTATGGTTATCAACATTCCCCAAAGTGTTTCTTTCAAATTCCACATCTTAGGACATTACTTACCATTAAGCTCTCAAGAATTCAAGGCTTTAGCTGTAACAACACTTCATCATCACTTCATATCTCTATACTCTAATACCACAAGGTGAAACCATATTCACCACTTAACAATTGGTGTCAACTATACCATTACCTCTTATGACTTCCAAAACAAGCGCTAAGACTCTCCAATAACGCAACTTAGTCTCACTCGCATCTCATACCTTGAGTAGTATTCAAATTTACTCACTTACACCGACTAATAATCCAACAACTCCTCTAAGTCGCTAGAAGAGGCTCTACGGTACTCAATTAAGGTGGCTCATGCTCATTAAAGTCCTTCATAATATAGACGGTTTATAGTTTTGTTTACAACTTACAAGTAGTATGAGTAAAGTCATTTCCCAATAATGGTATCAACAAAAGTTTTAGCAATAAAATTTCATTCATATTATTTGTATTATAATTAAAATATTATAATTTAGAGTGATGGTATCAAGCTATACCTCGCAAGTGCACGATTTTATCGTTGTACACTATTAAGGGTCGATCCCACAAGGAGTTGAAAAGATTACTAATTGTTTCAATCCGATCGTTTAGCTAAATCGAAAATAAAAGATGATGGTTGTTATACTAATGCTACCTAAAACAAAACGAAATTCAAACTTAACAAAAGCAAGGAAAATAAGCAAAGACGAAGGATAAGTTGTAATTCAAATAATTAAACGGCCTAAGACTCGGTTCTTCCCAAACAATTCGCAATTCCACATAGTTAAATCTCTAGGCTAATCACAAGGGTAGTTAGGTGAGGAGGTGACGGCTCTAATTCGCCTAAGACCCCCCTCTCGGGTTCGAAATAGGACACTAGCACTACCCACCAACCCCCCTCTCGGGTTCGAAGGTCGGAATCCCTAACTCAATACCCGACTACCCCAAAAGCATGCATTTTCCCAAGGTAGCCTAATATTTGCTAAGGTCATTAAGCCTCATCAATTCCCGGGTCATCCCACTCCCTCTCTCGAGGGTCGATTTCAAACGCTAGTTTAGAGGTGTCCTACCCCGGTTCTCCCTTTCGGTCTCAACCGAGGTCAACAATAGGGTCAAATCCCGGGTATCCAAATCACAACCTAACCAACTCTCGTTGGTGGTCAAGGGTCATAAGTCGACACTACCCAAAAGTCAACCCATAAACCAAGTCATTCCTCTAAACTACCCTCACCAATTTCCCCAAATAATTAGCCTTTATGAGATTCAATTAGTGAATTTACTCATGTTGGGTCAAACCGAGCCCTAGTGGAAGACTACTCACTAATCATGGTCCTAATTGCAAAATAAACAATAAAGATGGAAACTTTGGTCACAAACATGGTGGGAAGATGAATCTTACTACTAAACATGCAACAAATCAACAATAATTAAGAGGAAAAGTGATATTAATCTAATAACAAGGTTTATTAAACTAAAAGACACAATCTTTAACCAAATCCACTCAAAGATTAAGTCTTTGAGGACAACTAACCAAGGATGAACAAATGAAAGAGAATCAAAGCAAAGATGAACAATGAAAAGATGAACAATGATGAAAACAAGAACAACAAACAAACAACAACAACAATTTTAACATAAACAATCAAACAAACATAAAAGATGAACAAAATGTAAACAAATGGAAATAGGGAGAGAATTAATACCAACAAAATAGTGAAAGAGGAATTTGGATAGAAATAATAAAGAAGGAAATCCTTCAATCTTCTTACAAACCCAAATTCAATCACTAATTGATTGAAGAACTTCTCTAATTAAAGAAATATTAACAAAGAGATTAACAAAGTTTAAAGCTTGAAAGGGTAAAAATTCTGGATCTAGGGTTGTGTGTACAAAAGGGTTTAAGAGAGGGTATTTATAGGCTTGTACAAGATTAGCAAGAAAAGAGGAAGAAAAGCCCAAATCCGTCTTTCTTTGTGTTTTTGCGGTCCACCGGCAAGCCAGGGTGATCCTACCGGCAAAACCGTGCAAATATTTAAAAATAGCTGGCATCTGTGTTTTGCCGGTGGGCCGGTTGCCGGCCTGCCGGCAAAACACACTCTTCAGGACTTCTTCTTCTTCTTTATGGTGCGTAATGCCGGTTGACCGGCTGCCGGTGCTCCTACCGGCAGCGAGGCCAAGCTTGTTTTTCACCAAAATCTTCAATTAATTCCACTTGCTGTGCTTTACCGGTGGACCGGTTGCCGGCCTGCCGGCAAAGCACATTCCTCAGCTTTTCTTCAAAATCTTAAGTGATTCTCTGGGGTGTGTTTCGCCGGTGGCTAGACCATTTTGCCGGTCTGCCGGCAAAACACACTCTTCAGCATTTCTTCACCTCTTCTTCATGTAAAGGCAATGGGGTGCCTTTCTTGCCCCAATTCCTCCATACTTGGGCCGTTTCCTGCAAAAGGATGCGCACAGTGACAAGTACGGGCATTGGGCACAAAACGCAAGGAAAAACACCCGAAACCGACTCGATATGAGTCGGTATGCATAAAAGAAGGAGGGAATTAGAAGTAAATTAATCGTATATCAAACCTCCCCACACTTAAGCCTTACTCGTCCCCGAGTAAGTCCCTAAACCAAATGCACAAAGCATTATGATAGATACGGAGAGTGGATGCACAATATAAGCATCACTCAACTAAACTACTACTAAAGCCGATCGAGTATTAGCGCACTCAACGCCCCTTCAACTCACAATTTGACACCCATGAGGGGAGAGTGCCCTATTGCAAGGCAAGTTGGGTCTTGCTACAAAACTTTTGACACATTCATCATGAAAGCACATAATCAGCAAATAGAATGCATCTAACAAAATGATCCACTTTCCTCATCTAAGTGGTCGGATTTTTCAAATAACAAAACATGGTCTCGGTCGGGAGTACCGTCTCAGAGGTGCCAATTGAGGTGCCAACCCCCTAAATATGACAAAAGCAACCCTTGTGTGACCAATGCTCAAGAAACAAATTCAAGAGCGGGGAAAGGGAAGAAAGGGCAAGTCCGCCGAGAATTACAAGGCCGACGCAAGATTCGACCAAAGGACCCATGACTAAGGGGACCAAGGCAACGACATCCTCGCGGTTTTCACTCGTCACTCAATGAAAGAGCAAGGTGATTTTTGTGACAAAAAGTAACCAAAATCACTCAACTAACTCGACTAGCGAAAACGTGCCCGCAATCTAATGTGTAACACCGTCCTATGTCCAATGAAATGCAAACAATGGGAAAAATGCACAAAACATGAAGCAAGGGTTACAACGGGGCTAAGGAGAAGGTCAAAACGGGATTGGTGCAAGCACCGTTTGGACATGTGGAGCTCAAATCAAGAATCGTCGACACATCACATCCCATCTCTTATTGCAACACATGAGACACGTCTATGCCCTAACATAGCAATGATGACCAAAACTATGCAAAAATTGCATAAACCCAACTCAAGTAGGAAAAATTTGATAAAACTCCTTTTATTTCAACAAATGGTAACGTCTACACCATAACAACGACTCGGTTTCCCAAGCCATGCAAAAAATGTGTAGACCCGACTCATTTTTGGAAAAACATCAATTTGCCCCTTTTTATTTAGCAACGGCTTTTTCTACCCCTTTAAATGATGAGTAGGGGTGTTGCTCGCCTTTTTCTTTTTCTTGACAACAAACAAATATATACAACATTACTCATTTTTCTTTTGATTTTTCATGACTTTTTCACTTTTCTATTTTGTTTTTCATTTCTTTTTCAAAACCTCTTATTTATATATGATGCCAAATTCATACCAAGTTCCGACCCAAACGGATATGTGAACTATCCATCACTATGCCCCAAATCACCTCCTACAACACAACTACAAAACCGACCAATTCTTGATTAAGGAAAGGTGTTTATGGAATGTAGTTAATTTAGTGGGTTTGCCAATGAAAAGGCTAAGGCTCAAAAAGGGGGTGAATCAAAAAGGGAAACAATGTAGGGAATAAAACAAGGCTATTTGGCTATGTGAGGTTCATATAAACTGATTTTTGCTTTATATCATATGCACAAAAATGTAATGCAATTTCATGATCTAAGGACGATGCGACACACTTATGCGTAATGATGTGACACGCCTCGCGAGGAGGCCTACTCTCAAACCTAGATGAGGGCGGGGTATGAATGTACCCGCCCTAGGAGGCTCTACCCTTACCTTTGAGTAGTTAAGTCGAGCCAAAGGTCTAGCCTACGGCCCAAGGTCTCACAAGATCGGTCTAGACTCATTGGTCAAGCTCCCCCTTCCTCGGCTAACTAAGAGGCCACGGGTGCGAGTCACGAGGAGGGGAAAGGCACAATTGGGCACATTAGTTCATCATGGGGGTACTTGGTTCCCTCCCTTTGACCATGTTCTTCCTTAAAAACTTATTTACAAACTCAATGCAAAAGAAAGAAATGCAACAAGTATTTACATGTGAACAAATGCATGCGGAAATTTAAACAAACACGAAATGAAACATGCAACAAATTGGCTAAACCTAGCAGCACATCAACACCAAAATTCCAAACGGTCTCCCAAGGAGACACCCAAAGCAACAAAATTCCCATTCTCCTTCAAAATATCCAAGATACCAAAGAAAGAATAGTAAAAGGAGCAAGAGATAGGGGGGATTATACCAAGCGGTCTTCTAGCTCCTTTTTGCCTCAAGTGGTCAATGTGCCATGCCAAAGGTTAGACAAAACATATATATACAATGCAAATTTTTTTTGAATTTTTTCAGAAATTTTTCAATTTTTAGGCATTTTCTTTAATTTATAAACATTTACAATTATAAACAAATATTCACAAGAGTGGATATTTCCCTCCCCACACTTGAGATGTACATTGTCCTCAATGGACAAAAGCATAGGGAGTGAATAACAAAAAGAAATTAACATATTTTGATTTTTGATTTTTCAAAGGGAAAATAACATATTTTTGTGATTTTTGGGTTCGAAAAATTTAAAAGACGTATTTTTGGTTTTTTTTTTTGATATGAAAACTCCCTCCCCACACTTATTTATTTACATTACTTCCAAATGGAAATAAATGTGTGGAGGGAGTACAAATTAAAAGACATATTTTTGTTTTTTTTTTTTAGGCCCTCCCCACACTTATTTATAGACATGGGAGGGCATATTAGTGAAATAAATTAACATGTTTTTGGTTTTTTGGTCATTTTTCACTTTTTAGTTGGTTTTTATTTTGAAAATGCAATGCATGCTCTATTCTATATGCTAAATTGAAATGACAATGCAAATTATGCTAAGTGAATGCAATTACTAAATGTGACAATATATTACAAAATTGAAATCTAATGCAATCCTATATGATGCAACTAAATGCTTTATCAACTAAATGCATGCGAAAAATTTAAACATGAATGAGAAATTTGGATAAAAGGGGAGAAATCGTACTTGTCATTTGGATTGATTGTTGGGAGCATACCAAAGGCTTTGGATTGAAATGGGAGCAATAATAGGCCATCAACTCGGCCTCTTGGGACTAAGACCCCATCTCATCATCATCATCGTCATCATTGTTATCTCCGGTAGTGAAGTCGGAGCCTTGAATCAAATCATCGGGGTTGAAGGTGAAATTACCTCCACTACCGCCGTCACCCATAAGACCTCCCGTGAAATCACCGCTCATATTCATCACGCCGCCATCTCCTCCCGTGAAACCACCACCGGACCCCGACGCACCCGCATCACTAGCAAAAAAGGGCCGAACTCCCCCTAACCACTGGGCATCATGCCCCTCCGGTCTAGACTCGGGCATAGGCGGGAAAACGGGGCGCGCAAAGTAGTCCGGTTGGAGGTTAAAGCCTCCGCGGACCATTTTCCCATCCTTTGGGTAGTTTCCATCGGGCCAAGTGAAATAAGAGGGGTGAGGGTCCTCATAGCCCACGTACTCCCGTCGACAAAAATCATCATAGATGGGATAAGTACCGGTAGCTTGATCATAGTATATCCGGTCCAACTTTCTCCCCAACACGTCCCTCTCACTAGCGGCCTTCGCCGTGGCAATGTCCATCCTCTCCATCCATTCGGTGAGAGATGGAGGCAAGGGTGGATAAGTAGGTTGACCCGAGGAGGAGGTCTCCCCTTGTTGAAATTGCCATGGTGGTGGTTGGTGAGTTTGAGGTGCGGCATATCGTAGGGAGGAGGGAGTGTCGCGTCTACGGTCCCTAGAATAAACCCGTGGAATATTGGGAGGAGGTTGGTCGGTGGGAGGGTCTTCTTCAATGTCAAGGAGATAGAACTCCTTGTCCTTTTCAATTTTTACCGCGGTAGTATTTGGAAGCCGGATTGAATTCTTATGATTGATTTGCCAATATTCAAGGTCGTCAAAGGGGCTCACCTTTAACCACTCAAGCTTGGTGGTCATGTAGTGCTTTGTCAAGTAGGTGTCCCCGGCTATCCAATTCATCGTGGAAAGGTCAACCGGACGGTCCAAGTTACGGGCAATTCGGGTGATCATGCCACCCACATGTATCGGGACCTTGTGCCCCGGAGAACTTGCAATTTTGGATAGGTTAAGGGCGAGGTAGTAAGCCACATTAATTCGGAAGGGGGTGGGTTTCGTGAACAAGTAGGACCCTAATATTTCAAGCTCGTGGGTCCTAAACACCCAAGGTTCATCCACCGCAAGAACGGTGCACCCCATACATCTATGCCACACCCGAATGACGGGATTGTGGCAACTTGACGCGGGCCTTTTCACCCCTGGTTGATCATCAAGGCCCGAAATCGCCTTCCAAACACGGGAGTAGTGAAAATCAGCGGGCGGGGTATGCGACGGCGCATTTTCCAGCCCAAAAATTTGAGCCAACCGACCCAAAGTAATGCTATGTTCCCGGTTCATGAGTCTAAAGCTAAGGGTAGCCACCATCCCAGATTGCCGGTGTTTGTTAATCTTAAGACTACTCAGAAATTCCCATGTGATCCGAGAGTAAGTATACTCATGCATGGTAAATATCCCCCTCATACCGCACCCCGTAAACAAAGCTTCCGTCTCCCTAACAATCCCAAGGGTACACAAAGACGGATGATGAAGGAACTTAGTAGGGGTGAGGGGACGATTTTTAAAGAGAATAAACTTACCCTTCTGCATAGTGTGGACAAGGCCCTCGGGAACTGCGTCCGAGGGATCCACACCTGACATAATCGACTCGAGGTTCTTTCGAATCGAATTAAGACATATTAGAGTCGCCACCAAGTTTTTTGGGAACTTGGAACCGTTCAAGTCAACTTTACACCTTTCATCGAAAAGCATAAAGCCCATCGACTACGAGTGATTAAAGATAAAGACTTGTACCCTATATCACTCGATTTGAATGACTCTCGTAATCCAATGGTATTTAGACGGATCCACAAACCATAGATCTTGAGTAAGGGGTGAGGGTACGTGTTGGGAAGCCCATAAGGACACCCAACCCCGCCCGTCGGTAACGGCCTCTACTAAGTCAAGTGTCGGATTTCAAACAAGGTCATAGCTACTACGATATATGATATGCAAACGTTGTTTTAACCCTATCATGTGACAACAATTTCTATGTCGTTTTAGATGCAACTAAACTAACTTTGTCAAAGTTGTAATTTAGCATGTGGGTTGATTAATCTAAGCAACATATAAATGAAAGCAAACAAGGCTTAGGGGGAATGGGGGAGCCGTTGGGATCTACCTATTACAAACCAGGCATTTCATGCCAACACAACAACGAATTAAAGATACAACTCGATCTAAATACAATTGCTACATACGGAACCATAAACGACACAAAACACGGCCACTTGGCCTAGAAAACCGTGCACAAAGGGGGTGACTCACGGCCTACATGACACACGGCCTTGGGTCACTCCTCGTAACGCGTGCTTTCACTTAATCTCATCGAATTAGACATAGGGCTACGCACCAAAGCATGCATTAGCATAAACCGGGCCATGTTGCTTTAAACAACATGCGGTTTACTACGCTCCTACAAGCATCGGGGAACAACCGTCTAGCCAAACAAGACTAAGGTTTTTAGAAAAGGTTTTGACTCAATAAAAGTAAAACAAACTTGAAAGATTACAACTCGATAAACAAACCGTAAATTACAAGCTAGAAAACAACAAAGAACAAATGATAAACAAAGAAAGAGAAACGAAATAAGAAAGCCAAAACACACGGCCAACTCACGGCCCAAACCAACGACACCCTCACGGCCAAGACAAGGCCAACCTAGTTCCTAAGTTAGGTTCATTAGTTAGATCGAATGATTGCGAAAAGGGATAGGAAACAACTTAGAAAACGAGTAAAAAACGATGTCGATTGATTGTCGCGCAAGGGTGCATTCTACACGGCCTAAAGGGTCTAATTAGGTCAAATTCGCTAATTAATTTAACTCGTCGAGTGTCAATAAGAAGGTGCTAATCACGCACTCTTATACTAGCGAGAAATTAGGTGAAAGAGAGAGATGCATTCAATTAATTACAGAATTGTTAGTTGATTTTATAACTTACGTCGAAGCCACCTATCGTGTCTAATTAGGTTATTAAATTGAATTAAAGTCATCTAAATACGTCATATATTAACAATCAGAGGTTAAACTAACATGCAACGGGTCCTAAGGTCCATCGATTGGCCGAAACAGTAAGAGGGTCGAAAGCGAAGATCGAGGTTAGATAACTTGTTTTATTTATGCCCTACCTTGAACACGAGGATATGTAAATGAGACGGGGGTGTACGACCGACAGAAGGAGCGGTTTCTTTTCCCATCTCAAGTCAACGCGGGTGTTCATGGTGGTACTTTAACTCATACTCGGACTAACTAGTTTCATAGTTAATTTAAAACAATCGAAAAACAAACCAAAACAAACGAAAAAAACAAACTAAAAAAAAAACATAAAAAACGAAATAAAAAAAGGAAAGAGAAGGGGATTTGATGCACCCTCAACCTACATGTATCGTTGACACCGTCTTGGGTCGTAATCGAAGGTAGGTTTTATCTCGAGAGGCCGTCGTCGACGAAGAACAAAGCACACGCGCGTTTTGGAAAGTTTCTGGACAGCGATTTTAAAACAGTGATATCTCCCTCGTTTCACGA
Organism: Silene latifolia; assembly: GCF_048544455.1. NCBI lineage: Eukaryota > Viridiplantae > Streptophyta > Magnoliopsida > Caryophyllales > Caryophyllaceae > Silene > Silene latifolia. Next base: position 59,884,273 of record NC_133536.1, read on the forward strand.
CGAAAATTCGATTCGAAAGATGTTTTGGAAACTAGAAAGAGAGGAGAACAAGGATCTTAAAGCAACCCCTGCTCGTTTTGGGTTATTGGGCACGAAAAACGAGCACAAACAGAACTGGACAGACAAGAAGAAACCGCGAAAACAGAGTGTTATTTCACTCTGTTTTTCGAGGAATTTCGTGTACTCTCAAGGGCAATTTGGCTCGTAATTCTTTGTCTAATGTGTAGATGGATGTTATGTGGTTAATTAGGAACAAGAAACTCGAATTTTTATGGTGATTTGATGGAGGAACGAAAGGGTTTTCGAAGGAGACACACAAACAGTTTCAGTTTGTGTGTCGGTTTTGTTTAGGGTTTTTGGAGGACGTTTAGGGTTTGTTTCTGAGGTTTAAAGCTTCTATGTGATGGTAGGATGTATGGAGAACTTAGAGGAATGAATGTATGGTGAAGGGGTGGTATTTATAAGGAGTTAAAATAGGTTAAAAGAGAGGGAGGGCAAATCGGGCTAGCTGAACATAGCTGCTGTCCAGCAGCTTTTGGGGGGGTTTCTAGGGTTCGTTTGGGGGGTTTTCTTGGTGATTAAGGTAAGGTAATATGGGTAGGATATTAGGGTATGGGTTAGGGTTAATGGGCACGGGTCTTGGTAGTGTTTGGAGCGGGTTTGGGCTTGCGAATTGAGCTGCAAAACAGGGCATACGGGATTGGGTTGCGGGCTGCTTGTGAGGGGTTTGGGACGAGAATTTGGGCTGCTTGTGAGGGGGTTCGAACATGGGTTGATGGGTATTGGTCTAGGTGGGTTAATGTACTCGAGATTCGTGCCAATTCGCAACGGAAACGGGCTTAAAAACCGAGCTAAAATCGAGCTCAAAAACAAGTGTTCAAAACGAGTTTTCTTCGCTTTTCAAATCGATTTTTCAAATCAATTAATAAATTAAAATAAATGACTTTTCAAATCAAATATACTCATAAAATGATTTTTCAAATCAATTATTTATTTTATTTTCAATAAAATAAACTTGGGAAAATAAATTCAAAATAAAATAAAATAAATTGAATTTACCTAAAAAACCATATTTTAAATATCATTTAAAATAACAAAATGAACTCACTAAAAAACATTAATTTAAATATCATTTAAATTAATAGAATACTTCATCGACGACGCCCTTTCTACCTCGTAAAACGAGCTCCAAATAATGACGGTGACAACTAAAGAATACATGTGTCCTATCATCATCGGGTGTTTGTCGGGTTCTCTATAAATTCCAATATCAACGGATACGGGTATCTCTGAGCCCCCACTTTGACCGAGGCTTGGACAAGGCGAAAGTCAAAGTATACCCCAGGTCCCTTTCGACCGGAGGATTCTTCGGGTCGTTTATAGTCCATTAGACTTGCGTATATAAGCTTGACCATAGGAAGAGATCATACCCGAAACTTCGTTGGGGTTGACTCTTGCTTCGTTGTGTCGAAATATCATCGTTGGTCATCGACCTATAAATTGCATAAATGGTGGGTTGAGCCTTATCCTTAGGTGCCTACGTATCCGTTTTCGACGGAATCAAACCGCGTCGTAGTTCGGCAAGAATCGCCGACTCATGCCCAAAGTTTATCATCTTTGGCGTATGTCCAAAGTTTATCATCTGCTGGCCTTTGTCCAAAACTCATCATCTGCTGACATTGGCCCAAAATTTATCATCTTGGGCGCTTGTCCGAATGGGACGGGACTTTCCGAGGAGGTTGCCGCCGCTTTCATCATTTGCTTTCGGCTACGGAATTCTTCCATTTCATACTCTTTTATTGAATTGAATTCTTGGTGGATGTCATCCTTTACATCTTGATAATGGTCTCGACGCCAACGGCTCAGAGCCCCGATTTGTGATGGCTCTAAAGTCGAAGACTTTAGAGCCCCGAGTTGAAGCATATCCTGCTGCATTTGAAACACAAAAACGTACTAGCAATAATCATCACATAAGCACATTTAGATCATCGATCTTAAAATTGGATTATTTGAAAGATTGGGTCATCGACCTGAAAATTGAATTTGAAAATTTTGAATAATTGGGCCATCGACCGAAGTTTGAATTTGACTTCACTTGGAATGTTGGGTCATCGACCCGAAATTTGAGTTTGAAAGACTGGGTCATCGACCCGAAATTTGAGCATGTTGAAAATTTTGAATAATTGGGCTATCGACCCAAATTTTGAATTTGAAATGAATCACTTGGATGTTAGGTCGTCGACCCAAAATTTGAATTTGAAACGAATCATTTGGATGTTGGGTCGTCGACCCAAAATTTGATTTTGAGCTTTGAGATTTGAACCATCTGTCCATAATTCGTAAAAGAAGTTTTTGAAATTTTGAAATTTTGAAATTTTCGTCATTTTGAAATTTTTTGAAATCGAACCTTGATGGGAGAGCATGAAATACGACTCAGACACTCTGTATGACTCGTAAACAACGTGGGCGTAGCCCGCTACCGTAAAACAAAAAAGGAAAATAAAACCCTAAGTGTGCACGGGTTTTAATTCAAATATTGACTTGTTGGGGGTAGAAAAGTAAATTGGCCAATCCGGCGCACCAAAATGGCAAATGGGAATCACAAGGTCGTCGACTTGGGATGTAGATATCGTATGGCATGGTCGTGCTCCCGAGGGCACATGGGAATCAAGATCACTTGGCATTGACAGGGTGGATTAAACTCACGGAGCAACAACGTTGGCTTCGCCCAGACACTAAACACGGACTGATTTTATGAAAGCACTTAGACATCACACATCACTCTTGTTGAGAACATTCTGTCACTCTTCTCCTCGCCTCCTTTCTTTTCAGCGAGTTTTTCATCATTTCTTGCCACCGCCTTCTTTCTTTTCAGCGGGCTTTTACTATTTTTCTTCCACGCCTTCTTTCTTTTTTTCAGGGCTTTTCATATTTTCTGTTCCCAACACAAACCCACATCTATCTGACTGAGCATCTTTGCCTACACCGTTAGATAAAGCTCATTCTGAGACTCGATACTATTCATCCGAACCTATATCCTCATCCTAGCCTACATCGAGTGCTAAGACCGACTCAAACAAAGGTGGCTTCATTTGGACTTGGTTAAGACCCGTAAGAAACCGACAAGATGACAACTTGGTTGATGAGTGGATTGAATCCCTTATTCTGAAGGACTGCCTACGTATTCGCGTGGAGCGAAATCAAATCCGACGTAGTTCGATCAAGGTGCATAAACTTGGCATTTTAATTGTGTGTACACACTCGAAGGTTTCACCTATGGTATCATGTCGTATCCCATTCTAGCCTGTAAAGTACCGTTAAATCCCGTGTCTAGGGTTGGTACAAAAGGTTGTGGTTCTTTGGGATGTGGAGCTTGGTAAAAATAGGTTCGCAAGGTAAACCATCATTCTGAAGGTTCGTTTTGTGGTGCTAAGGCCAAGGGCTATGGTCTGCGATGTGGTTGGAATGGGTGTCTCGGGTTTGATGAACCACGAGTGCAAATGGGTTGAAAAATGATGTGGGTTCAAATTTCCATGTCTGGACCCTAAAGGCTGGGTGTAACAACACAAGCGGAATGATTCTCAAAATTCCCGACTATCCCTTTGTAACTGTCTCCGGAAGGACTTAGAGGGTAAAGAGGTTACTACTTAAGCTTTTGGGCTTCGCCCATTGAACTTCAACTATGGGTGCTTGACTTGACTTCTGGCTTCCGTAACTTCGACATTCAACCAAAAAGCATTCCACGACAACTTCAACATCTTTTTTTCTTTTTTCCTTTTTCTTTCATCACTTTTCTTTTTTTCATTTTTTCATTTCTTTCATCCTTTTCTCATTTTTTTCATTCTTTTTCATCTCTTTTTTTTCTCTTTGAAAATGATCTTCTCTTCATTCTCTTAGTCATAAATGGATACACCTTGAAAACTGGGCTTCGCCAACTAATTTGGGTAAGAACTAACAATTCCTTGTTAGAACGGGTTAATATCTTCTCTCTTCGAGATGGGATGATTTTGTTGGGGAAAAGGCTTGCCTTCCATCATCGATAGGGGAAACAAGGAGCTAGTCCGGGTTTGTCATAGAATCATCTAAAAGCTTGTCACAAACGTTGGTTCAGATGGAGGTTTTCTACCACCATACATGGAATAGGTAAAGGAATCAAACACGGGATCCTAGTGTACCTTACATTTTGAAACGGGACATATTTCTTCCCCAGGGATGCCTTTGAGTGTGTTGTGCATTTTATCATGCTTTCAGAATGATTGAAGATTGGAAACAAGACATATTTGGAAACGAAACTGCAACTTTTTTATTGGAATGAGAAATGCTTAACAGACTCGAAGAAACGATTCCTAGGACACATCCTAGGTCATCGCGGAACAAACGACTCAACTTCAGGAAAAGAAAGTCCTAGACTCGACTCGACTAAGATAAGAAAACAGATCCCGACTCATAATTTCAAATCTGGTCATGAGCTTTCCCTTGTTCAGCTGTCAGCTTAGATGCTCGGCTCTGGTCCTTGATCCCTTTGATGGTCTGCCTCCATCCCGAGGTAGTCCTCTGAGGATCTACGCCAGTGATAAAGGTTGGTGAACCGAATTGTCTTTTATTAACTTCGTTAACGAGCGGAGTACATTCTAGAGCAAGACTCCCGACTTGAATTTCATTCTTCGGGTTTGGCAAGAATTCAAAGCAATCCACAAATATTTTCCCGATAAACACCCCTTTCAAGTGACATGGGCGGATAAGATGGGAATAATCGACATTGTCTTCGACAGAAACAAAGTTGGCGTGATCGGCAAATGGATTGGTGATGTTATTGGGTTTAAAAGTTGGGATCGGGAGTGTTCCACTCTCAATCATGTCTTGGATTTCGTGCTTGATCGATAGCACCTTTCAAGATATCATGGCCTTTCCCTTGATGAAAGGCACAGTAGGCATTTGGTTTATACCATTTACCTTGTTGATCAGCGGGAGGGTCCGGAGTTGGACCAATAGGCTTCAGCTTTCCTTGGGCTATGAGCCTTTGGAGAGCGTATGTATAAGTGCATCCGATATCGGTGAATGCCCTAGGTGTTTGGCGTTGCGACTTCTTCGATTGCCCTTCTAAGAGATTGATGGCTTCATCAATATGGGTCGTTCTTTGGGGCCTTGGCCTTAGACGATGAGGCCCCTTGGTACCCTTTCGGCTTTTCACCTCGCCATTTCGACGTCATCTTCTACCTTTATCCCGATTCTTATCAATTCTTTGAAAGAGCCAAAATTCTGGTATTTCAGAGCATTGCGGTAAATGGGTCGTAGATTCTTTACGAACTTATCTACCATTTCAACTTCATCAGGCTTCTTGGCTAATTTCACGCTTTCAGCGCGCCATCTTGCAAGGAATTCAGTAAAGCCTTCTTTGTCTTTCTGTGTCATCACCTCCAATGTTCTTATGTTGGTTTGAATCTCAACATTATCAGCATAGTGCTTACAGAACTCCACCGTAATATCTTCGAAAGTGGGGAAGTTCTTGAGGTCAAGATTATAGAACCACGCCTTTGGGTGTTCACCCAGAGATTGGGCGAAGATTTCAGAGAGCATATCAGCAGGTACTCCTTTCAGTGCTAAGTACCCTTTATAGGCCTTAACATGGTGGACTGGATCTTCGGTGCCCTTGAACTTTGGGATGTCAGTGAGTACTATGTTCGTGGGCAACTTATCCTGAACCGGGGCATAGGCCCTAGCATTCTCATAGTGGATGTTCTTCCCCTGGGAGAGTTTCAAACGGTCTTCGATGAACTTGAACCATTTCTCCAGATCAGTCACAGGTGGGGTAGATGGAGGGGAATCCTCACTCAGCTTAGATTCGATTGCATCCATTCGGGTCATCATGAGGTTCACGGCCTCAGTAAGCTTGTTAACAGCATCTTCCATTGCTTGAAGTCGGGTTTTTGGCGGCCTTTCTACAAGAAAACCCCGTACTGAGTCAATATTTAAAGTAAGAGCCCTGCACACTTAAGGACTCGACCCCAACTTGACTCAAACAAAGACTCGACTTGAGATTGACTAACCAGAGGTTCGACTCACGGTTTGATTTAGACATCGGTTCATTTTAGACTGGACAAAACGACATGACTCACTTGTCATAACTCGATTCTAAACTGGACTTGGTGTGACTAAACCCGTGATTGGGCTAACATAGCCCATGGGTTCGTGTGAAACGTCCATAAGGGCCTAGCCTGGACGTTTTTTGTGGACTATTCTAGACCAAAAGGTCGACCAACATGACTCGAAGCCCAAGAGGTGAGCTTGGGTGACCCAACTAGGTCGTGTTCTAGACTCTTAGAACAAACCCGGCCTAACACGGCCATGACCCGGACACGACTCGACGCATTTCATGCTTGGTTGAGGTTCGGGAAACATTTTGGATTGATTTTGAAAAATGAAGGATTGATTTGAAAATGAGATTTGAAATGGGCAGCATGCCGGCTATAAAAGCTCATTTTGGGCCGAAATTTCTAGTCCTATTTGGGCAGCGTTCCGCGTTTTTAAAACCATGCTATTTTGAAAATAAGTTGTTCAAAAGTTCGGTTTTGAAAAGGACATGGGAATTTTCGAAAATAAAGACTCGGGAAAACACATTGCACATTGTCATTCTCATGTTATAAGGATGTATGCTCCTAGACATCTCTAAGTCTCGGCAAGTCTTCTATAAGAAGGTCTATGCCCTCCATCCTTTTGCGGTCTTATAGAGCAAGGTGTCTTAAGGTAAAGTACCTAGAAGATCGTCCCCACTCCCAAGAACCACGCGAGGCGAAGTGGAAGCGAGCAATGTGCAGCTTCCCGGCATAGTGGGACGTCGCCCCCACGCATCACGAAAAACGCTGGGACGGCCGGGCAAGTCCTTAAGGGTTTATGCATGAATCGTAGCACTATGAGTAATGTTTTACTTTCCAACACTTTCTTTTCAAGTTTCACCTCGGAGGAAAAGACCCTAGAAACACAAAGTGTAACTAGTCCTTTTTCCCCAGTGAGTCGCCAAAGCGTGGACAAGGCCCTCGGGAGGCTGCGTCAGGGATCCACACCGACATAATCGACTCGAGGTTCTTTCGAATCGAATTAAGACATATTAGAGTCGCCACCAAGTTTTTTGGGAACTTGGAACCGTTCAAGTCAACTTTACACCTTTCATCGAAAAGCATAAAGCCCATCGACTACGAGTGATTAAAGATAAAGACTTGTACCCTATATCACTCGATTTGAATGACTCTCGTAATCCAATGGTATTTAGACGGATCCACAAACCATAGATCTTGAGTAAGGGGTGAGGGTACGTGTTGGGAAGCCCATAAGGACACCCAACCCCGCCCGTCGGTAACGGCCTCTACTAAGTCAAGTGTCGGATTTCAAACAAGGTCATAGCTACTACGATATATGATATGCAAACGTTGTTTTAACCCTATCATGTGACAACAATTTCTATGTCGTTTTAGATGCAACTAAACTAACTTTGTCAAAGTTGTAATTTAGCATGTGGGTTGATTAATCTAAGCAACATATAAATGAAAGCAAACAAGGCTTAGGGGGAATGGGGGAGCCGTTGGGATCTACCTATTACAAACCAGGCATTTCATGCCGACACAACAACGAATTAAAGATACAACTCGATCTAAATACAATTGCTACATACGGAACCATAAACGACACAAAACACGGCCACTTGGCCTAGAAAACCGTGCACAAAGGGGGTGACTCACGGCCTACATGACACACGGCCTTGGGTCACTCCTCGTAACGCGTGCTTTCACTTAATCTCATCGAATTAGACATAGGGCTACGCACCAAAGCATGCATTAGCATAAACCGGGCCATGTTGCTTTAAACAACATGCGGTTTACTACGCTCCTACAAGCATCGGGGAACAACCGTCTAGCCAAACAAGACTAAGGTTTTTAGAAAAGGTTTTGACTCAATAAAAGTAAAACAAACTTGAAAGATTACAACTCGATAAACAAACTGTAAATTACAAGCTACAAAACAACAAAGAACAAATGATAAACAAAGAAAGAGAAACGAAATAAGAAAGCCAAAACACACGGCCAACTCACGGCCCAAACCAACGACACCCTCACGGCCAAGACAAGGCCAACCTAGTTCCTAAGTTAGGTTCATTAGTTAGATCGAATGATTGCGAAAAGGGATAGGAAACAACTTAGAAAACGAGTAAAAAACGATGTCGATTGATTGTCGCGCAAGGGTGCATTCTACACGGCCTAAAGGGTCTAATTAGGTCAAATTCGCTAATTAATTTAACTCGTCGAGTGTCAATAAGAAGGTGCTAATCACGCACTCTTATACTAGCGAGAAATTAGGTGAAAGAGAGAGATGCATTCAATTAATTACAGAATTGTTAGTTGATTTTATAACTTACGTCGAAGCCACCTATCGTGTCTAATTAGGTTATTAAATTGAATTAAAGTCATCTAAATACGTCATATATTAACAATCAGAGGTTAAACTAACATGCAACGGGTCCTAAGGTCCATCGATTGGCCGAAACAGTAAGAGGGTCGAAAGCGAAGATCGAGGTTAGATAACTTGTTTTATTTATGCCCTACCTTGAACACGAGGATATGTAAATGAGACGGGGGTGTACGACCGACAGAAGGAGCGGTTTCTTTTCCCATCTCAAGTCAACGCGGGTGTTCATGGTGGTACTTTAACTCATACTCGGACTAACTAGTTTCATAGTTAATTTAAAACAATCGAAAAACAAACCAAAACAAACGAAAAAAACAAACTAAAAAAAAACATAAAAACGAAATAAAAAAGGAAAGAGAAGGGGATTTGATGCACCCTCAACCTACATGTATCGTTGACACCGTCTTGGGTCGTAATCGAAGGTAGGTTTTATCTCGAGAGGCCGTCGTCGACGAAGAACAAAGCACACGCGCGTTTTGGAAAGTTTCTGGACAGCGATTTTAAAACAGTGATATCTCCCTCGTTTCACGACGAAAATTCGATTCGAAAGATGTTTTGGAAACTAGAAAGAGAGGAGAACAAGGATCTTAAAGCAACCCCTGCTCGTTTTGGGTTATTGGGCACGAAAAACGAGCACAAACAGAACTGGACAGACAAGAAGAAACCGCGAAAACAGAGTGTTATTTCACTCTGTTTTTCGAGGAATTTCGTGTACTCTCAAGGGCAATTTGGCTCGTAATTCTTTGTCTAATGTGTAGATGGATGTTATGTGGTTAATTAGGAACAAGAAACTCGAATTTTTATGGTGATTTGATGGAGGAACGAAAGGGTTTTCGAAGGAGACACACAAACAGTTTCAGTTTGTGTGTCGGTTTTGTTTAGGGTTTTTGGAGGACGTTTAGGGTTTGTTTCTGAGGTTTAAAGCTTCTATGTGATGGTAGGATGTATGGAGAACTTAGAGGAATGAATGTATGGTGAAGGGGTGGTATTTATAAGGAGTTAAAATAGGTTAAAAGAGAGGGAGGGCAAATCGGGCTAGCTGAACATAGCTGCTGTCCAGCAGCTTTTGGGGGGGTTTCTAGGGTTCGTTTGGGGGGTTTTCTTGGTGATTAAGGTAAGGTAATATGGGTAGGATATTAGGGTATGGGTTAGGGTTAATGGGCACGGGTCTTGGTAGTGTTTGGAGCGGGTTTGGGCTTGCGAATTGAGCTGCAAAACAGGGCATACGGGATTGGGTTGCGGGCTGCTTGTGAGGGGTTTGGGACGAGAATTTGGGCTGCTTGTGAGGGGGTTCGAACATGGGTTGATGGGTATTGGTCTAGGTGGGTTAATGTACTCGAGATTCGTGCCAATTCGCAACGGAAACGGGCTTAAAAACCGAGCTAAAATCGAGCTCAAAAACAAGTGTTCAAAACGAGTTTTCTTCGCTTTTCAAATCGATTTTTCAAATCAATTAATAAATTAAAATAAATGACTTTTCAAATCAAATATACTCATAAAATGATTTTTCAAATCAATTATTTATTTTATTTTCAATAAAATAAACTTGGGAAAATAAATTCAAAATAAAATAAAATAAATTGAATTTACCTAAAAAACCATATTTTAAATATCATTTAAAATAACAAAATGAACTCACTAAAAAACATTAATTTAAATATCATTTAAATTAATAGAATACTTCATCGACGACGCCCTTTCTACCTCGTAAAACGAGCTCCAAATAATGACAGTGACAACTAAAGAATACATGTGTCCTATCATCATCGGGTGTTTGTCGGGTTCTCTATAAATTCCAATATCAACGGATACGGGTATCTACAGAGTGTGGTAAACTCGACAGTGGGAAAGTCCGGATCGGGGTAAGTATCGGTCGCCGCTTGAGCAATCAATGCCGCTTGGTCCCTTGTTATGTCGGCCCTTGTTCTTCTTCCGGCCATTTTGATGATTGGAGGAGATTGGTGAAGGTTGGAGGGAGTTTGATTGAGTTTTAATGGAGTTAGGGTTGAAAAGGGGGAAAAAATAAGGAGGAAAGATGAAGGAAGAAAGAAGAAATGAAATGGGAAAAGGGGATTCACGGGTTATAATTTGTGTTCTGCGGGTGCGTTTTGCCGGTTGGTGAACCGGCAACCGGTCTGCCGGTAAAACGCACTCCCCTTTTTCTAATTTTCGAATTTCTCCTCCAAAATTTTTGACCTCGCTGCCGGTGGACCAACCGGCTGCCGGTCCACCGGTAAATCACTCACCTCAGCTTATTTTCCCAAATACCAGGTGTGTTATGCCGGTGAGCCGGCTGCCGGCCTACCGGTATAACACACATCTCACTCAAAAATAACTTCCCAGGCTTCAATACATGAGTGTCTTGCCGGTGAGCCGGCTGCCGGCCTACCGGCAGAACACTCCTCTTCACCAATTTTCGTAGTTTTCTAATTCAAATAGGTGTGTTATGCGTGAGCATTCTGTCGCTACCGTGGCAAAACACACTCTCAATCACCAATTCTTCTACTTTTTCATCTTGACAGGTGTGCTATGCCGGTGAGCCGGCTGCCGGCCTACCGGCAAAACACACCCTTACTTCAATTTTTCAAAATTTTTGTTTGGCCTCGCTCACGGTGGACACCGGCCGGTCCACCAAGCAAAACACAACACACAGCTATTTTTCGTTGTGTTCTTCAAATCTGCTCAATTTTTCTTCAACTCAACTTTGAGCTTTTTCATTGACCCCGGGATTCTTGTTTTCCGCAACTACTCCGACGCATGATGTCGGGATTTCGGGTTAACGAAAATAAAACTTGTGTTCTTCAAAAGTGACCTCCGTCACCAATCCAAATAGACAAAATACGACTCCAAATCTCTCACTTCTAGTCTAGAATGCAAGTTATATACAAAGATGCATGGGTTGCCTCCCATGAAGCGCCCTTGTTTTATGTCGTAGGCTCGACGGAGTTATGAATGACAATCAATAATTTTGAAGGTAGGTAGCAATGGAGCTCACACTCTTGATGATAGGGGTTCCGGCAATGTAGTGCTTTAGCCGTTGTCCATTTACCTTGAATGTTTGGTCTCCATCGGATACTTCAACCGACCCATAGGGAAAAGCTCGGACCACGGTGAAAGGCCCCGACCACTTTGACTTTAGTTTTCCCGAAAATAGCTTGAACCTTGAGTTAAAGAGGAGAACTAAATCCCCCTCCTTGAATTCCCTCCTTATAATAGCCTTGTCATGGAATCGCTTGGTCTTTTCCTTATACAACCTAGAGCTCTCATAAGCCTCTAGTCTAAATTCTTCAAGCTCATTGAGGTCAAGTAGCCGCTTCTCCCCGGCGCTTTTCAAGTCAAAGTTAAGAAGTCGGATGGCCCAATGAGCCTTGTGCTCCAACTCAACCTAAGCAAATGGCAAGGCTTCCCGTACACCAACCGGAATGGTGAAGTTCCTATTGGTGTTTTGAAAGCGGTCCGGTAAGCCCACAATGCATCATTGAGCTTGGTAGACCAATCTTTCCTTGACCGGCTCACGGTCTTTTCAAGGATCATCTTGATTTCACGGTTAGAGATTTCGGCTTGGCCGTTAGCTTGTGGGTGATAGGCAAGGCTCCGCCTATGTTGCACCCCATGCTTCTTGAGTAGAGCATCAAGAGTCCTTTCCCGGAAATGAGTTCCACGGTCACTAATCACAATTCGTGGAACTCCAAACCGTGGGAATATGATTGTCTCCATAAGTTTGGTCACTGATTTTGCGTCACAAGTCTTTGTTGGAATTGCTTCAACCCATTTGCTCACGTAGTCCACCGCAACAAGGATATACTCATTCCCATTTGATGAGGGGAAAGGGCCTTGATAGTCAATGCCCCATACGTCGAATACCTCCACTTCAAGTATGTAGTTCATTGGCATTTCATGCCTCTTTGAAATGTTACCACTTCTTTGACACTTGTCACACTTCTTGACGTAGGTGGCCACATCGTGAAATAGGGAAGGCCAAAAGAATCCACATTGGAGCACCCTCGCGGCGGTTTTTCGTGAACTACCATGCCCTCCACTTGGCATGTCATGGCAATGAGAGATTATGGGTTGGACTTCTTCATTGGGGATGCATCTTCTAATTATCCCGTCGGCACAAGCTTTGTAGAGGCACGGTTCTTCCCAAAAATATTGCTTAAGGTCATGGAAGAATTTCTTCCTCTTATGGGAATCATAACCGTGTGGGATGACCCCGGATACCAAATAATTTACATAGTCCGCGTACCACGGGGTATCCATCAAAGCTAGTGCGAATAGTTGATCATCCGGTAATGTGTCATCAATTGGCAATCCATCCTTATCCTTGACATGGAGTAGCCGAGAAAGATGATCGGCTACCACATTTTCTACACCTTTCTTGTCTCTAATCTCGATATCGAACTCTTGCAACAATAGTATCCACCGAATCAAGCGGGGCTTTGACTCCTTCTTGATTAGCAAGTGTCTCAACGCCGTGTGATCGGTGTGCACAATTACCTTAGAGCCCACCAAATAAGAACGAAACTTGTTCATGGCATATATGACCGCCAAGAGCTCCTTTTCGGTGGTAGTGTAATGTGATTGAGCTTCATCCAAAGTCTTGCTTGCATAATATATGGCATGGAGTTTACCATTCTTCTTTTGTCCTAGCACCGCTCCCACCGCCACATCACTAGCATCGCACATCAACTCGAAAGGTTCTCCCCAAGTGGGAGGTTGCATGATTGGAGCGGTGATGAGAGCTTCCTTCAACCTATTGAATGCATCCAAACACTCATTAGTAAATTCAAACGGCACATCTTTTCCAAGCAACAAAGTTAAAGGTCGGGCAATCAAAGAAAAATCCTTAATGAATCTCCGTAAAAAACCGGCATGCCCAAGAAAACTCCTAATTCCTTTTACATTAGTGGGAGGGGGTAGTGTTTTGATCACTTCAATCTTGGCTTGATCAACTTCCAAGCCCTTACTTGACACTACGTGACCCAAAACAACCCCGGATGTCACCATGAAGTGACATTTCTCCCAATTCAAGACTAGACCACTCTCTTGACATCTTTTCAAGACCTTACCCAAATTAGCTAGACATCCATCAAATGAGGTGCCTACGACCGAGAAGTCGTCCATAAACACCTCCATGATATTCTCAACATATTCGGAAAATATAGCTAGCATGCATCTTTGAAATGTGGCCGGCGCATTGCAAAGCCCAAAGGGCATGCGCCTATAAGCAAAGGTGCCGAATGGGCACGTGAATGTGGTCTTTTCTTGGTCATTAGGGTGAATCGGGATTTGGAAAAACCCCGAAAACCCATCAAGGTAGCAAAAATGAGAATGTTGGGCAAGTCTTTCCAACATTTGGTCAAGGAAAGGGAGGGGGAAATGGTCTTTCCTAGTTGCCTTATTTAGGCGCCTATAGTCTATACACATTCTCCACCCGGTTGTGACTCTTGTTGGAATTAGTTCATTCTTATCATTGGTGACTACCGTGACCCCGCCCTTCTTAAGACAACATGCACCGGGCTCACCCATGCACTATCGGAGATAGGGTAAATTATGCTTGCATCATAGAGCTTCAACACCTCCTTCCTAACCACTTCTTTCATAGCGGGGTTAAGGCGGCGTTGAGGCACAATGGAAGATGCACTCTCATCCTCCAAGTGAATGCGATGGGTGCAAAAAGAAGGGCTAATCCCCTTGATATCATCAATTGAGTACCCAATGACATCTTTGTATTTTCTCACAACATCAAGTAATTTTTGAAGTTCGGTGTCATTGAGTGCACTATTGACAATAATAGGGTAAGTATCATTAGGGCCAAGGAAAGCATGTTTAAGAGTAGAGGGAAGAGGTTTCAACTCCACTTGAGGAGGCGTGGATCTCTCCTCTTTCTTATCATCTCTTCTCAAGCTTTCAAATTCTTTGTCCGGGTCTTCTTCAATTGTTGCTTCCATAGCTAAAGCATACTCCCGGTGCTCCTTGCAATCCTTTACCTTGCCCTCAAGGAACCCTTGCAAACCCTTGTCTTCATCAAATTTCTTCATATCAACCCATTCTTCTACCACATCAATTATATAACAAGACTTTTCTTCCGAAGGCTCTTTCATAGCCTTGTTCAAGGAGAATTCAACCTTATCTTCACCCACTTGCAAAGAAAGATTCCCATTCTTCACATCAATCATGGCACCCCCCGTAGCAAGGCAAGGGCGCCCCAATATGATGGGAATATTTGAGTCTTCGGGGATGTCCATTACATAGAAATCACATGGAAATGCAAGTTTCCCCACCTTGAGTGGGACATCCTCCACAAGACCAATAGGGTATCTTACCGACCTATCCGCAAGTTGGAGAGAAACCCTTGTTGGTGAAAGCTCATAACCCTTCAACTTCTTGAAAATTTTGAGGGGCATAAGACTAATGCTTGCCCCCAAATCACACAAAGCCCTCTCAATGTGCACGGTCCCAATCTTACAAGGTATGGAAAAACTCCCCGGGTCTTCAAGCTTTTGAAGAGCTTCATTCATGAGAATTGCACTACACTCCTTGGATAAGCTCACCGTAGTTGTTGGGCTCAAAGAGTTTTTGTTTGAGATGAGCTCCTTCAAGAACTTGCCATAGCTTGGAATCTCCTTTACGGCATCAATGAAAGGCATGGTAATGTTGATACCCTTCATCATGTCCATGAACTTCCCATACTTTTGTTCAAGTTTGGCCCTTGCTAACCTTTGTGGGAAGGGAACCGGTGGTACATAAGTTCTTACCACTTGTTGTTGAGGCTCTTCAACTACCCTTGTTGGGTTATCAATCACTCTTGGAGTTTCCACAACAATTTCCACAAGCTCATCTTTTCCCTCCTTTTCTTCAATTACCTTAGGAGGTTCAACCACAATTTGAGGTTCAATGACATTACCCGGTCTACTACTCTTCCTCTTCTTGACAAATTCCCGGTCTTCCAAATCTCTACCACTCCTCAAGTGGATAGCATTCATGGTTTTCGGATTTTCCTCGGTTTTACCCGGGAATTTCCCTTGGGAGGCTTGTAGTTGGCTCATTTGGGTAGCCAATTGGGAGATTTGGTTGTCCGTCATCCGTTGAGAAGCTTGCATTTGGGTCCTAAGTTGGTTGATGGATGAGGTTGTCTCGTCATGTTTTTGAGTGGAATGGTTGATGAATTGTGTTTGAGTATTGACAAGGTTGTTTTGGGAGGTCATCAATTGTTCCCTCATGAGTTCCAAACTTGACTTTGGTTGGGTGTTTTGTTGGAAAGGTTGGGTGGTTTGTTGGAAAGGCGGGTTGGTTGGTGGGTTGAGTGGTTGAAATTGTTGTTGTCTTGGTTAGAAGGTTCTTCCTTGGAAACCCGGTGGACCTTGATTGAATGTTGTGTTTTGTTTTTGAGCTTGAAAGTTTGGTTGTTGTGATTTTTGTTGGAAGGTTGGGTTTTGGACATTTTGAGAGCCATAGGAGAAGTTTGGGTGGGCTCTCATTCCGGGGTGATATTGGTTGTTGTTAAATGCTTGCTTGGCCGGACTAGACTCCCATATCCCGTTCACTTGCTCCATACAACTTCCATCTCCAACCACCAAAGGACACTCATTGGGTGGGTGTCCTTGGTCTCCACAAAGCTCACAATTATAGACTTGGTTCCTCATAGAAGAATTGCTAGGTGTTTTGCTTGAGCTCATCAAAGCAACTTGTTGCTTAAGCTCTTCTATCATCTCTTTCACTTCCACATTGTTGGCCGATTCGACCGTTGACTTCCCTTTCCTCTTGTGCCTATCATTGTTCCAATGAAAGGTACGAGAAGCCATCTCTTCAATAAGCTCTTTCGCCGTCTTGTGGTCTATCTTATCCAAAGCTCCCTTCCCCGAGCCGGAATCAAGGTTCATCTTCATCTCATTGTTTAACCCTTCATAGAAATTGTTGATGAGCTCATCATCCCCAATACCGTGGTGAGGACATAGCCTTTGGAGGCCCTTGTACCTCTCCCATGCTTCATAAAGGGTCTCATCTTCTTGTTGGGTGAACCCTTGGAGCTCACTCTTGATTCTTGCGGTTCGTTGGGGTGGGAAATACTTGTTGAGAAAAGCCTTAGAGACATCATCCCAAGTCCGAAGAGAGTCGGGTTCACAACTTTTAAGCCACTCCTTGGCACTTCCCCTCAAAGAGTAAGGGAAAAGCCTAAGGCGTACGGCATCCTCCGTCACTCCATTGGCCTTGAACATGTCACAACTATCCAAGAACTCGTTGAGATGCTCGTTGGGGTTTTCGGTGGCTCCCCCTCCGAATTGGTTCCCTTGGACAAGTTGTAGCAAGGTGGCTTTCACATCAAAATTATTAGCTTGAATAGGTGGCTTGACAATACTCGGATTCACCACCTTTTTCGGAGCCAAGTTATCTCTCATAGGAACCGCGGCCATTGTTACTTCCGTTTCCGGTGTTGCAAAAGGATTTTCGAAAGTTTCAAAGACCCGTGGTTCTTCTTGAAGGTCCTCAATTACTGGATTTTCTTGAGGAATCGGTGTTTCTATAAGCCCTCTTCTACGGAGTGAATTTAGTCTTCTCGCGGTTGCTTCGATCTCGTGGTCAATCGGACGTATTGGTTGACCTCTTCGAGCTCTCCTAACCATGCAAAAAGTCCTACACACTCAAGAGAGGGATTAGTAACAAAAGACTTAGTCTAAACAAGAACGAAAACAATTAATATCTAGCCGAACTCCCCGGCAACGGCGCCAAAAACTTGATGGTATCAAGCTATACCTCGCAAGTGCACGATTTTATCGTTGTACACTATTAAGGGTCGATCCCACAAGGAGTTGAAAAGATTACTAATTGTTTCAATCCGATCGTTTAGCTAAATCGAAAATAAAAGATGATGGTTGTTATACTAATGCTACCTAAAACAAAACGAAATTCAAACTTAACAAAAGCAAGGAAAATAAGCAAAGACGAAGGATAAGTTGTAATTCAAATAATTAAACGGCCTAAGACTCGGTTCTTCCCAAACAATTCGCAATTCCACATAGTTAAATCTCTAGGCTAATCACAAGGGTAGTTAGGTGAGGAGGTGACGGCTCTAATTCGCCTAAGACCCCCCTCTCGGGTTCGAAATAGGACACTAGCACTACCCACCAACCCCCCTCTCGGGTTCGAAGGTCGGAATCCCTAACTCAATACCCGACTACCCCAAAAGCATGCATTTTCCCAAGGTAGCCTAATATTTGCTAAGGTCATTAAGCCTCATCAATTCCCGGGTCATCCCACTCCCTCTCTCGAGGGTCGATTTCAAACGCTAGTTTAGAGGTGTCCTACCCCGGTTCTCCCTTTCGGTCTCAATCGAGGTCAACAATAGGGTCAAATCCGGGTATCCAAATCACAACCTAACCAACTCTCGTTGGTGGTCAAGGGTCGTAAGTCGACACTACCCAAAAGTCAACCCATAAACCAAGTCATTCCTCTAAACTACCCTCACCAATTTCCCCAAATAATTAGCCTTTATGAGATTCAATTAGTGAATTTACTCATGTTGGGTCAAACCGAGCCCTAGTGGAAGACTACTCACTAATCATGGTCCTAATTGCAAAATAAACAATAAAGATGGAAACTTTGGTCACGAACATGGTGGGAAGATGAATCTTACTACTAAACATGCAACAAATCAACAATAATTAAGAGGAAAAGTGATATTAATCTAATAACAAGGTTTATTAAACTAAAAGACACAATCTTTAACCAAATCCACTCAAAGATTAAGTCTTTGAGGACAACTAACCAAGGATGAACAAATGAAAGAGAATCAAAGCAAAGATGAACAATGAAAAGATGAACAATGATGAAAACAAGAACAACAAACAAACAACAACAACAATTTTAACATAAACAATCAAACAAACATAAAAGATGAACAAAATGTAAACAAATGGAAATAGGGAGAGAATTAATACCAACAAAATAGTGAAAGAGGAATTTGGATAGAAATAATAAAGAAGGAAATCCTTCAATCTTCTTACAAACCCAAATTCAATCACTAATTGATTGAAGAACTTCTCTAATTAAAGAAAGATTAACAAAGAGATTAACAAAGTTTAAAGCTTGAAAGGGTAAAAATTCTGGATCTAGGGTTGTGTGTACAAAAGGGTTTAAGAGGGGGTATTTATAGGCTTGTACAAGATTAGGAAGAAAAGAGGAAGAAAAGCCCAAATCCCGTGCTGCTGTGTTTTGCCGGTCCACCGGCAGCCGGTGATCCTACCGGCAAAACCGTGCAAAGATTTAAAAATAGCTGGCATCTGTGTTTTGCCGGTGGGCCGGTTGCCGGCCTGCCGGCAAAACACACTCTTCAGGACTTCTTCTTCTTCTTTATGGTGCGTAATGCCGGTTGACCGGCTGCAGGTGCTCTACCGCGGCGAGGCCAAGCTTGTTTTTCACCAAAATCTTCAATTAATTCCACTTGTTGTGCTTTACCGGTGGACCGGTTCGGCCCTGCCGCAGCAAAGCACATTCCTCGCCTTTTCTTCAAAATCTTAAGTGATTCTCTGGGGTGTGTTTCGCCGGTGGCTAGGCCACTTTCCGGCCTCGCAAAAACACACTCTTCAGCATTTCTTCACCTCTTCTTCATGTAAAGGCAATGGGGTGCCTTTCTTGCCCCAATTCCTCCATACTTGGGCCGTTTCCTGCAAAAGGATGCGCACAGTGACAAGTACGGGCATTGGGCACAAAACGCAAGGAAAAACACCCGAAACCGACTCGATATGAGTCGGTATGCATAAAAGAAGGAGGGAATTAGAAGTAAATTAATCGTATATCATAGAGGTAATTGGAAATTATACAACTTGATAAAAAGATTTATTTTAATGAAAACGGAAACTTTAATTAAAAGATAAAATATACCAAAATACATTATAATTACCAATTACTTATATAGTTAACACACTTAAGTGTCAATAATTTTCTTATTTAAAAAGATGTAATTTTGTTGGGAAAACTTAGTTTGCTAGTCTATTATTTTAGAAGATAGGGAATTACTCACAAGGTAGTTCTCTCCCAATTACACTCTCAAATCCATGTATGTTCCATAACGTCAACCACAACTTCAAAGCTCTAGTCTCACATATAACTCAAACTTTACGCAATCGATTGTTTAGTTAAATCACACTTATTTCAAATTAAGCATCTAAACTCTAAAATACCCAAGTACGCCAACTCACTTTCCAAGAAGTTAACCGCTCATCACAGGGGTTGGGGTTCAAAACAAAACGCTTTCCTCAAAACAAAACTCGACCAAGGTGAACATCTCACAAAGGAAAAAGGGAAGTGCCTTCAAAAGGGTATTATAAGAGGGGGAGATACAAATGCTAAGTTGGAAGGAAAGATACAAGAGTAATTAACAAGGGGCGAGAGTCGAGGTAAGGCCAACAACGATGTCAAAGATAGAGTTTTATAGGTTACCATCATCAAATTTAAAGAAGGAGCACGACGAAGTGAGGAAGAGAGGTATGAACGGTAACGCTTATGGTCAAAGAAAAAGGGAAATTAGACAACAAGGAAACGTCGGATGCTCAAAACTCAAATAACAACATCATCCTAAACGGTTCCTAAAACTTCCTAACAAAATCAATCTTACAACCACATTACCTACAAGGATTACTCAAGATAACTTACGCTACTTTACATCTAAGCTAATCTATGAAACAAAGTACTTCACCACACTTGTGATTCAACAATTCCCAATCACTAAACATTCACAACGACTTCCACAAAACAAGGTCAAAACTATTAACAAGGCTATACTCATACCCGACAAACGTCAAAAGGCAACAACAATCTATGTATGGCTATCAACATCCTAAAGGTATCTCTTTCCAAACTCAAATCATAAACATTACTCCATGTTTACTCCTAAGGTAACAACGCTCAACCTACTAAGCTTTAAAATCTCAAACATAAACAACAAAGCCAAGTTCTATAACCTTAGTATCATAGGTAACTCGCACTTAACACACAGAATCCACCAATCAATTAAACTCACTTTATCAAGGAACTAGGTATAAGAATCACTAAGTATGTCTCATCACACTACCTAATTCCTTCTAAAATCACAACCCCTAAACCAAGGTTATGGGTCAAATACAAACAAACTCCACAAAGCCAAAGTATCCAACCAAGATTAACATCCCACAAAAGAAAGAGAACTATCTAAAAGGCGTCAAGGGAGGACAAGCAAGGAACAAAGGACAAGTTAGGAGGGTACAAGAGTAGCTTCCAAGGGAAAAAAAAAAGAGTTTAGAAGAAAGATAGGCACCAAGAGGTAAAGAATAAGGCAAGGAACACAAAGAAGGAGGAATATATTCGAGAAAGAAGAAGCATTCTTCAAAGGTTGAACAAACCTTCAGTTTCCGGCACTAGGCACCAAGTCTTGATCTCCACATAGGTAAGTTCACGGTCATTGATTAAAGGGCACAACAATTATTAAATGACAATGAACAAACATGTTAGAACCTAACAAAGAGCAAACACACTACAGACTACCACCTTTGGTCCTTAAGTCTACCCATCTCTCATTCATTATTCAAGGTCAAATTCAAGTTTAAATTTGGGGTACACGTGTGTGCGTCGGGAGAAACAAAGGCTCTGATACCAACTGTGAACCCCCGCTATAACGCGGAAAATATAACTTATAAATTCAAGCGGAAATTAGGAATTTTTTTGAAACTTTTAAAGTTTAAAGCGCGGGTTCATAAAAACCTAAAACATAACTAGAGAATGCGAAAATAAATATTTAAATTATACAAACGTGGTAGTCAAGGTGAGGGAAAATATATCCCTCGAATGACAAATGATAAAAGGTGAGTATAAGCAATTCTACTAAACCGACTACTAGTCCAAGGTACTCGCTAGCTCACACGTCTAAACCCCACAAATGCATCTTCACAAACCTGTCATTCATGTAAACATGAAAGCCACAGTCAGTGGGGAGTAACTCAGGGTTCTCCCAGCCACATTATGTCAAAACGAACATAACAAAGAACATGAACAAATAATCATATTAGATAAGTTATGAGTGAATCGACTTATAACTAAACATGAGATCATACGTGTTTAAACCAACAAGGATAAAAGAAATGATGGAATAAACAAGTAAGTAAGGCATAAGCAACAATAAAATAAATGGAGAAGAAAGACAAGGAAACAGACACGACCACTTAGCCACAAGCATGTATTTCAAGGAGATATGACCAAAGTAACCATCCAAATAATGCAAGACATTTACTACTTTTAGACTACAATTTCCCCGGGTAGGACTACGATAATGATACGGTCCTAGTCTAAATCTGCAGATTCTCGGGTGTACATCCCGATTCGACGTGCGCCAGCACAGCACGCACCCAAGACTCGACTACTCATGGAGACCGAGTACCCCAATCGCCAGAACAACACGAAAGTGGCGGAAAGACTAAGATAAGACTCACTCGCCAGCACAGCATAAGTGGCCCAAAACCACACTTGCGTAACAAAGACAAGTAGGCCAAACCCGTACTTGCGTAACAAAGACAAGTAGGGCGTAAATGCATGTCAAGCACATACGATGGTATTATGGCATTTCTACAAGAATACGACTCACAAGTGTAAGACCAACACAAAGTGTAGACGGAGTATCCGACTCAGAGGCTACCTTGAAAGCATGTCCGAGATACCACACACAAGACTACATCCTAGACTCCAACCTCCTGGTAGGACGACGATCATATCGCAACTAGAGGGCTTATAGCTCACCTCTAGTATCCGATAGGACCAAGACTCAGAGACGGGATTATTAATGTCACATTCATACTTATGGCTTGCGTCTCACCATAAGTACGGATGGGAACATCAATCCCGACGATCATATCGTAACTAGAGGGCCTATGGCTCACCCCTAGTGTCCGATAGGACCAAGACTCACACAACCGAACAATACTAGACATTATTAAGAATACGACTCACTACAAGTAACTATTTATAATAAATATCTCATACTTGCATTATGTTAATAAATATTTCATTTTATAATTTAACGTGGTTAGGTTAAATACAATATAATAAGCGATAATGACTAATTTACGTTATGTGAAATCTACGGGATAAATGTGACCAACTCAAGCGACTCATTTATGAGCCCATCAAACAAGTCATAAAAACCCAATACTTGAAGTCACAGGAAATCCATCAAGTTAATCATGCAAAGTCCAACCATATAATCATGTGAAGTCCATCATTTAAAACATAACAAGCTCAAAAGAAGGAAGTATGTAAATTCCCCATATAAATTATAGTGAACCCAATCTATAAAATATAATGAGCAGTAATGAATAAACGTTTCATTTCTCATTTACATGTTACTTGAACAAAGTATAAATAACCGATAACATATGAATTAACTAATACGGAACACGAGGCAAAACGTAAACAAACCAAAATCCGAACCACCCATAAGCATATACGAGTCAACAAGGGAAAATTTTGGTCATGATACGAATAAAAAGCATAAACAACCATCATACACAAAGGATATATATATTTATAGAACTTGAAACGGTAAAACGGGCGCCATTTACTCATACGGACTCCGAATCGAGTGATTCAAGTGGCTAAACCACCTAATTTTTCGACGCCGGTCCATCTGTCATATTTTCAGTGGCATTGGAAGTCGCACCAGTCAGATACGACGGGTTCCAGGCCAACACGGGTCACCCAAAATAGTCTAAAAAATGCAATTTTAGCAAGCTAAATGGAACCGTCTCAAAACTGAAACTTTAAGAAGTAATGATACTAGTGACATATAACAACAACCACATCTAATTACCCGTCTCATAAGAAAGCCAAAGATACCATATTTACTTAATTTAAGCAAGTAAAACCTTGTATAAATCCATCTTAAACAACTACACATATAATCTCATAAGAATCACAATTACTAGCTTATAACAACAAAACATAACATATAAACATACAAATGACGTAATACCGAGTAACCCATCACCGTTACCTCATTATTTCTTCAAAATGCAAGATTCCGACTCAAAACCATGTCGGTTGCCCAAAAGGAAGCTCAAGAACCGAGTTCCCAAGTAAGACCTCGAAAATCGTTCCACAAAAGTCACGGCCAGCAGCAAGGGTGAGGGAAAGTCAAGATCTTTCTTACCTAGGAAGATGGAGGGCGAGGAGAGGAAGAGATAGGCGCAAAAATCGTTGAAAACCGATAAGAAACGAAGGTTTTATCGCCATTTTAGTGAAGGGGGTGGAAGTTGTGTAACAATGGTGTTGTAGTTGTGTGTTTGTTGCTGAAAAATGAATGGTGGAGGGAGAAGATAGGGTTTAAGCTCTTATATAGGTGGAGGGAAAAGAGTAGGATGAAGCCCAAATTTATCTTAGGCTCAAACTATCATTTTAAGTCGATTTTACCCTAAAATACAACCCGGACCTACTACAAACTTAAGACGGATATTTTTTTTATCAACATTAATATTATTTTACATGTAAAGCCGCATTTTTATAAAAACGGTTTTAAAATACAAATAAAATAATAAAATGGCTAATTAAATTATAAATGCCAACACGGAAAATTCGTGGGTGTTACAGACGGCACTATCCATTTAAGTTTAAGACGGATTAAATATATATGTATATATGATGAAAAAGACAAAATAAAAGCATTATGCATGAGGAAAGTAAAATATTTGTCCTATATACCCATGAGGTTGATATTGACTCGTTTTAAACTTAAAACGGATAATAGCCGATAAAAATACATATAGATATGATTATTTACGGTTTAAATCCTAAACTTTTTTTTTCCGGAAATCATATTTACATTTCTTTTTGGTTGTGTTCTTGTAAAATTATTATTGTGATTTTTTTAATTACCTAAAATGTCCTAATAATTAAGAATTTTTCCGCATGCAAAATAATTGTTCATAATTTTTTTTTCAGATAATTAATTTTAATGGATCTTTATTTTTTGTTTTTTTTTTTCCCATCAAGATATATATTATAATCTGAGTTTCTGTGTTAAATGGAGTACAATTTGCTTGTCTATATTTTATTGGTTTTTATTCATTCGATTTGTTATTTTTTAATTAATGATTATTTAATAAGAATACTCTAAATTATTGGGTTGCTTCTCAAAATACTCCAAACTGTATTTTAACTACCATTACACCCAACTATTACCCCCCTTTTTCTTTTACCAAACTGTAGTCGTTGAACATATGAATTTCTGTTCAGATTTTTTTTTTCCTTTTTTTGGTATAAATTTTTATCATAAACTTAACATAAGAATGAATAAATGGAAAACAAATGAAATTGGAGGAGAGAGTAATTAATTGAGAGAAATGATCGTGGAGCTTATTTGTCCAAAAATCAAACAACCAGTAAGAATCATTTAAATGTTTTGGCTTTTATAGATAATGAGATTTTTTAAAAATTATTGTGTGAGACCGTCGCACATTATGAAACGGTCCCATTATGTAAAAAGATAACTCATTATTAACAATAAATGAATTTTTTTTTGTACAATAATGACGGTCTCATATTGTAAGACCATCTATCTGCACAATTCGTGGTTTTTTATAATTTTTTTTTTATAACAAGTTTAATAAAAAAAACATGTACAATTTTGCACGAGTTTAAAAACTAGTAATGTAAAACGGCTGTCGGGTTAGATTCAGATCCTCAATTCGGATTATTCGGAGCCGGTTAGTTTAGCCGGGTTTTACTCGGGAGGAGACCAATTGATATCGCCGAATGCAGATGAACATTTGCCAAGAAATTCTGAAGTTCTCAAAATCTTTAAAGAAATCCTTCCCCCGTAAGTCCCACCAAATCCTCCCACTTCCCACCAGTCTCCCCCATTTTCCTGTCCCTCTGTTTTCATCAAGTAGAAGTAGGTATTCTCTTCACTCACATTAATACCACCATGTTTAACTCACCCAACCTTTTCTTTCAAGCAAACTTCTTTCTTACTACGACTATATTTACCCTTCCAATTTCTCCATTTCCTCAATTAAATTCCACCAATAACAACACACCCGAAAATAAACCCGACTTTCAACAATGTGGGATTGTTCCCCAGAAAACCCTTTTGCAGAAACAAGCTGTATTGCTCGAATTCACGGCGAATGCGATGAAGCAGCCGTAAAATGGGCTGCTTTGCACCGTTTACCTACTTGCATTCAAGCAACAACTGCCCTTTTTAAGAACGTTTCTGGGGATGTTTCTCAAGTTGATATTACTAAGCTTGGGAAGGATGATACGAGTTTGGTGGTTGATCGTCTTGTTGCTGCTTTTAATAATGATCCTCACTTGTTTTTTTATAGATTAAAACAGAGGTTTAATGTGTAAGTACTTCATTTATGTTTGCTTTCTTTTCATTTTCGACTTATATGAGACAGTTTTACATTTGAAACCAATCGCGTTCGGTCGTTATCTGTATTAATGTATTCCTCGTTTAATTAACAGTAATGGGTTGTTTTCAGCCAAAATATAGTAAATGGATAGTTTTCTTATGTAAGGTCGTCTCACACGTAGGAATAGATGTTTAACCATGATTTTGACATGTTTTAATGTAGTACTCCGTCCGTCTCAGTCAATTGTTTAGCCTTTTATGTTAGGGTTTTTTTTGTTAACTAAAAGTAAAATGCAAATGTTTTGTAGAATAATCATGCAGTTTTCATCTGAAATATCTGAATTGGGTGTTCAAATTGGCTTTATAGAGTAGGTTTGCAATTTCCAAAGGTTGAAATTCGGTTTGAGCATTTGGAAGTGAATGCTTTTGTACAAGTTGGAACCCGAGCATTGCCTACAATTCCCAATTTTGTCTTCAATATGAGTGAGGTTAGTTATTCAATTAATTGCCTACATATGTCTTGTATGAAACCGTCTCACAGGTAGACGACACTAATTAAGACCATTGCATAGTCAGATAGTTTCTTATGAGTACTCTCATTGGTTTTCTGAACAAACTTCTGTAGGCTTTTATGAGACGATTTGGCATTTTTCGAGGTGAAAGGATGAACATGTCGATTCTGAATGATGTTAGTGGCATTATAAGGCCTTCCAGGTAATGTTATAACCAGCTGTGCAGTCATTGCATTTGTCACCATAGTTAATGACTTAACTTCAAAAGTTTTCTTCTCTGCTTGTTGCGTAGGTTGACATTGCTTTTGGGTCCTCCTAGCTCTGGCAAGACAACTCTTCTGCTGGCACTTGCTGGGCGTCTTGGTCGTGGACTAAAGGTTTCAACCTGTAGCTTGTCTGCTTCTGGTTAAATTAGTCATACTAGTTCCTTCATGTTCACTATTTTGCCATGCTTTTGCACAACCAAATTCTTGTGCCTGCATCCTAACAAGTAATTTGAGTGATGTGTCCTTGTGAAAAAGGGCTAAAATGAGCCTTGTAGTCGTGTTGAACGAATATGAGTGATGTGGTTGAGGCTGCGCAAAAATCAACCCTCATGCCTCACCATAGGGAGGTAAGCAACACAAAAATAAAACATACTCTAGTTTGACAACTGATACACATGTTACAAAGAATTACATGTTACTTACAAAGCGACTTTTTACAAAACCAGATCATAATTTGTTGCTCTTACACTGTTTCTTATTGGTGCTGTTTTTTTATTTGAAGACATCAGGTAAAATAAGGTACAATGGCTATGAACTTAATGAGTTTGTTCCTCAAAGGACCTCTGCTTATGTTAGTCAGAGAGACTGGCACATGGCGGAGATGACTGTAAGGGAGACGATAGATTTTTCAGGATGCTGTCAAGGCGCTGGATACAAATCTGGTAAGCTGGGTTGAGACCCATTTTTTCAATTCATATGAATACAACATTATTTTGTGAAGAAAAATGAATAAAACAAAATGACCCGCTAAACTGTCTTTGCTTCTTATTTTGGAAATTAGCAGTTGCTTCATGCAATTCTTAACACAATTTCCCTCTCATAGATCACTCGTAGCCCTTGTCGAGTTGCTTAGGTTTTTATATTCGTAAAACAATATTGAACTCGGGATTGTATAATAAACATACTTTGTTTAATGAATCAAACAGATATGATCTCAGAGCTTCTTCGAAGAGAAAAGAACTGCAGGATCCAGCCTGATGAAGATCTTGATATATTAATTAAGGTCAGGGCTACTACACGGAGCTGTTATGTTCATTTTTACGTTCTTGGATGATTAATGTTATTGACAACAATGTGATGCTCTTTAGACCCTCGCGCTAGGAGAGCAGAAAACAAGTCTGTATGCTGAATTCATTATGAAGGTAGGATATTGATACATTATACATGTGACACATACATGCCCTCTTGCATCCTTTTGAGTTATCATTCAACAATCGATAATTTAAAAAAGTTAACTCATCTTATATATAATAATTAATGATGATCATTTAAATCGAGATGGCCTTAGCCAGCTAATGAGGCCTTGACATTGTCAATTTAACCCTGCTAACATATACCCATTCAACTCCGACACGAGCGAAAGCTTCGCAAAAAATGCATATCGGAGTGTCCAACACGGGTATTTTGTCGTGCAGTCAATGTGAAATGCTGAAGTAACTCAAGTTAATAGTATATCTTTAATCATCTAATGTTTCTTGTTTGTAGAGAATTATGTATGCATGAGGTTAAGATAATGTAGTAATCACCAGAACCTTCTGAGCGTCTTGGGGCTCTAGCATAGTAATCAAACTTCTATAGCAAAGAAGGCCTATCATTTTATCTGATGACATGTTTACAAAGATTTTAGGACTGGACGTTTGCGCAGACACACTGGTGGGAGATGAAATGCTTAAAGGCATATCTGGAGGTCAAAAGAAGAGACTGACAACTGGTAAAACTTCAGTCATCATAATCTTAATATCACCTCAATCCCTAGATATTGTTCTCATTAGACTTTGGTGGTTAACAATGTCAACTTTGACCGTTAATTTCTTCATATGTGATTTATTAAAACAGTTATTTTCATATTATCTTTATCAAAAAGTTTGACCTGTAGCATACTATGACAATATATCGGCAGAAGTTGACATCATTTCACGACCAAGGTATAATATAAAATGAAATGGAGGGGTTACTATTATATTTGAGTCTGAGGTTTGAGTTATTCCGAATATTGATAGTCTTGCTTATGGTCCAGGTGAGATGCTTGTAGGAGCGTCTAGAGTGCTTCTAATGGATGAGATATCAACCGGCCTGGATAGTTCAACCACTCATCAAATCATTAGATACCTCAAGCATTCTACCCATGCTTTCGAAACAACCACTGTGATTTCCTTGCTTCAGCCAGATCCCGAAACATTTGAGTTATTTGATGATGTTATTCTTCTGAGTGAAGGGCATATAGTTTATCAAGGGCCAATTCAGAGTTCTATCGAGTTTTTCAAACATATGGGATTCATATGCCCAGAAAGAAAGAATGTTGCTGATTTTTTGCAGGAAGTATGTGATGCTCTCTTTTCACTTTCTTCACCTATGCTTAAATCGCTTCTAAAAGATTTTCCTCTTTTTTTGTCATTCCTTCTGGCTTTCTTCTCTCCACACTTTTTCACCTAAATTTCTCTATATTTGTTTTTTCCCAT
The DNA here is from genome assembly GCF_048544455.1 of Silene latifolia. Classification (NCBI taxonomy): domain Eukaryota; kingdom Viridiplantae; phylum Streptophyta; class Magnoliopsida; order Caryophyllales; family Caryophyllaceae; genus Silene; species Silene latifolia. The sequence goes on from NC_133536.1 coordinate 59,913,341, forward strand.
TTACTCTCCTTTTGTCACTGTTTTACCTCAGATTCATGGGTGCGTACAATGATTCATGTTAGCCGACCCCAAATTATTTTGGGATTATGTTTTGTAGCTGTTGCTAATTAATGCTATGATTACAGTTAGCTGTTATGTACAACTCTAAAATAGCCTTCTCCCGTATATTTTGACACAGGTGACATCTAAGAAAGACCAAAAACAATATTGGTCCGGCAGGGATACTCATTACCAGTATGTGAGTGTGGCAAACTTTGCTGAAGCTTTTACTTCATTTCGTCTTGGCAATGAATTATTGCGGGAGCTTGCTAATCCTGTTGATAGGCGTTACATTCATCCGTCTGCTCTGTCAAATTCAACTTATGGTGTTAAGAGGGTTGAACTTCTGAAAATTGGTTTCTCCTGGCAAACATTACTCATGAAACGAAATTCATTTCTGTTCATTTTTAAATACATACAGGTGAAGCCTCTTTCAAATTTCTATATGTTCCATTTCTTAAGAACACCACTAGATGTGCTTTCATAGGAAATCTCATCAACAGCATCACTCTAATGCCTCAATGGCTCTCGCATGTGGCGAGGGAGTCAGCATTACTCCTGTCTCACGAACACTGAAAGGCTGAAATCGAAATTGTCCTGTAAAATGTAGACACTCTTGACTCTACTAGTTCATGATAAAAAAAAAATAGTATATAGAGTTTACTGAACCACTATGCTTTATTCCGTCATATTCCAAAGACGAATATAGTGAGTCTTTGGCCCCACAGGAAAAAGAAATCTCGTCAATAGAGATACTGAAATGATCTAACTCTATAATTGTTTTGTTGCTTTCTGTCCTCTTTATGTGAGAAGCTAACATTCCCAACAGAAATACTGATGTGATACGAAGTTGTTCTTAGAGTTAAACGAATCTCATGCAATAACACAGAATCGTCTATATTTCAGCTTCTCTTGGTTACTCTCATCATCAGTACTGTATTCTTCCGGAAAACTATGCATCACAAGACGCTCGAGGATGGAGGTGTTTATCTTGGGGCAATATACTTCTCAATTGTGATGACTTTATTCAATGGTTTCATGGAGGTTCCTATGCTGATTCAAAAGCTGCCCGTTCTTTACAAACATAGAGATCTGCGCTTCTATCCATGCTGGGTTTACACGATTCCTTCATGGATTTTAAGCATTCCATCATCATTTATTGAGAGTCTTTTATGGGTGGGAATTACATATTATGTGGTTGGATTCGATCCCGACATAACAAGGTAAAGTGCCCTCTCCTACAAAATAACAACTGACAAGCTTGAGTACTATGTTACTCAAACTCCAGTAGATATGTTAAGACACTGTTTCATATCCAAGTGTCTGACATTTTCTTAGACAAGAGGACTTTGTCCTAAAAGTGACGATACGAGTACGGAGACACTTCTTCAAAACGAAAATATAGTTATAAGAAGTTAATTAAAGTGAACTAGAGAAATATCTGAGAAATAAGGCATAAAACCATTCAAAATGCTTCACAAACAGTGTCATCCACTTTTGTCTAGTGAGCCTCTCATTAAGGCTCTTCTAGGACAAGTGTCAAGATGGTATAGGGTCAGGTAAGGATTCTATATCCATATCCTTGAGTGTCTTGTCGGACATTGGTACCGCCTTTGAATGAAATTATTATGAGTTGCATTTGTTCATGTAACAGATTGATTGTCTCTTGTCTTGTTTGCAGATGCCTGAAGCAGTTCCTTATATTTTTTCTTTTGCATCAGATGTCTATATCTCTCTTTCGTGTAATGGCATCTTTAGGAAGAAATCTGATAGTTGCTAACACTTTTGGATCCTTTGCAATGTTGGTTGTCATGGCTCTTGGAGGGTTTATCTTCTCACGAGGTGGAATCCTAAAACTTTTTTCTACTGAAATCCGTTTATAGGCTCTATTTTGCTGATATTTCTCTGTGTCACAGATAGCATTCCCAAGTGGTGGATCTGGGGTTATTGGGTTTCTCCATTAATGTATGCACAGAATGCAGCTTCTGTGAATGAATTTCTTGGCCACTCTTGGAACAAGGTACGTACGTACTCATTTTGTCTTAAGACCTACTTTACTCAGATTCAGCTGCAAGAGTTGAATGGGATTGCATGTCGTTGTGTTGGACAATGTATTTAAGTGAACGAACTTCCATTTATGTCCAACATAAACCATTTCTGAAACATTCCCTGACAGTCAACATATATGTCATAGTCTTCAAGTAGTCTGGAACATATTCTTATCAGCTGACAAAGGCAATTCACATTTGCAGAAAGTCGACAATAGTGCTTCATTATCTTTAGGTGAGATGCTTTTGAAGACAAAAAGCTTATTCCCAGACAGTTACTGGTATTGGATTGGTGCGGGTGCGCTGCTTGGATATACGATTTTGTTCAACATCCTCTTCACACTTTTCTTGACATATCTCAATCGTAAGTTGTTAATATTATCATCTGCCTTTATTGACTAGAATTTTACCAGCTGTTAAGACCTTAAGTTTGATCATTACCGCAATCACTATATTGTTAATCAATGAAATTCGCCAGAGGAAAATATGTATTCACCATAGGAATGACAAGATGAGGAATTTGATTGATATAGAAAGGGTATTTTGTTCACATGCTCTTTTAATTCTCGACTGATTTGTGATCTACTCCCTCTATTGCACTTGGTTCATTGACTGATTTGTTCACATATTTTAATTTGGGAAGTGCAAATAATCTAATGGAATGGTAGTTTTCTCAGTTCTGATTTGTCATTCTGTGAACATTAGCGTGTCAAAGGCTACCACATATCGCAGTGTTGGGGTGTACTAAACTTTACCTCTTTGGGCTTGAAAACTCAGAGTTAGTTTTCGCATGACCTGCAACAATAGTTACTTCGAGAACTGGTTGTGTGTCAGACGTTTTACACCTAACGATGAAAAGCACACCTTTAATAGAGAATTTATTTGTCTGAAGGAACCGAGTATTTCTAACACGCTCTTATAAATGTTCATTTTAGCTATTGGGACATGTAAAGCTGTTGTCTGTAAGGATACGCACTCCAACAAGAATGAGGAAGAGGCACGCGAAAATTCCATGATTGAACTTGGGGAGTTCTTAGACAAGTCATTCTCGTTCACTGGTTAGTACGGGGTTATATTTCCAACGCTACTCCCATCCTACAGTTTCTTCCTTTGATGACTTCAATTTCTCCTTAACCCTTTCTTACAGGACAAGAGAGGCAAAAGAGAGGCATGGTTCTTCCATTTCAACCTCTTTCTATGGCCTTCAACAATGTTAATTACTATGTAGATATTCCCAAGGTACGCTCAATGTTTTTCAGTTAAGTTTCCTCGCCTTCCTATTGTTGTAGTTAGCATTGTTGAATTCCTGGTTGGTGGCCCGTAGAAGCAAGGGAGACAGACTTTCTACAGGTCATCAAGTGAGGTTTCATCCTGAAACCAATTGGTGATAGGAGCAACCTGCAAACTTGTAAACTAGTCTCCTAAGTCTTACTTCTACGGATCTGCAACAATGCTTCTCTCACACACACAGAAAATCTCAACAGTCATTTAGCTGTCCACTTGTGGATGTTGTCTTTACTCCTATTCATATGACCTCAGGAACTTAAACAACACGGCGTGATGGAGGACAAGCTGCAACTTTTAGTTAATGTGACAGGGGCATTTCGACCAGGAATCCTCACTGCATTGGTTGGAGTTAGTGGTGCAGGGAAAACGACTCTTATGGATGTCCTATCAGGTAGGAAAACCGGTGGAACAATCAAAGGGAGCATATTTATTTCTGGGTACCCAAAAAAGCAGGAAACTTTCGCAAGGATCTCTGGGTACTGTGAGCAAGACGACAATCATTCCCCATGCTTAACTGTCCATGAATCACTTCTCTTTTCAGCTTGGCTTCGCTTGCCATCTAATGTTGATCTCAAAACACAGAAGGTAAGTTTCTGAAGTTTCACGCAAATGTCTAAATTTTAACATGTTCCTTTTATATGATCATTGTAGTGACTATTTCGTTTCAATTATAACATGATCTTTCAGTAATTTATTCTTAGACAACTTTTCGAGACACTTACTGACCTTTTGTATCGGATTCACAGAGTTTTGTTGATGAGGTTATGGAGCTTGTAGAGCTGACGCCATTAAGAGGAGCTTTAATTGGTATGCCAGGCATAGATGGATTATCCACGGAGCAACGAAAAAGATTGACAATTGCAGTCGAACTCGTGGCAAATCCTTCAATTGTATTCATGGATGAGCCAACTTCTGGGCTTGATGCCAGGGCAGCTGCTATTGTAATGAGAACAGTTAGAAATATTGTCAACACTGGAAGAACTATTGTTTGCACTATCCATCAGCCGAGTGTCGATATCTTTGAATCCTTTGATGAGGTAACCTTGTTGCTGTTATGTCTTCTCTCTTTGCTCATTTATAAAAAAAATAATACAGTAATAAATTCAATTTGTTGTCCTGAGAGTTGAGCTGTTTCTCGCCTCGGTGGCTTAAAGTGTAATGTCAAAAAAACTTCATCCAAACAACAAAACATTTAGCATAATAAAATATGCCTTTTTTGCAAAATTTTGTGAAATTCACCTTGATATTTACTTCAGTGTTTTTCTAAACCTTTTTGTCTTTGTCGTCACCTTTCCGCTCTACTTATGCACAGCTCTTGTTGATGAAGCGGGGAGGGAAACTGATATATGCTGGACCCCTTGGAATCAGATCTCGTGAGCTTATCAAGTATTTCGAGGTGAAAAATTACACTTGTATAACAATGAAACTTTTTTCCTTTTTAAGCATCTGAAAAACTTAACGTTTTGTCTTGCATTTTCTTCGTTACATTAGGCAATTCGAGGTGTTTCTAAAATAAAGCCCGGTTACAACCCTGCTGCCTGGATTTTGGATGTTTCATCTCCTGCTGAAGAAAGTCGTTTAGGAGTTGATTTTTCAGAAGTGTACCAAAACTCTGCTCTTTTCTGGTAATCAATCGATCTTCTTCAATTAGGCATCCCTGATAATTCACATTCGAGATTTTGACACCCTCTTCCATGTCAGGTTAAACAAACAAATGGTTGAACGTCTAAGCAAACCCGAGTTGGATTCATTGGATCTAAGCTTTCCTACTAAGTATTCTCGGTCATTCCTGTCACAGTTTATAGCTTGTCTCTGGAAACAAAATCTCTCGTATTGGCGGAACCCACAATACACAGCTGTCCGTTTTCTCTACACTGTCATCATCTCTCTCATGTTTGGAACAATGTGTTGGAAGTTTGGTTCCAAGAGGTATGTGTCATCAAAATTTCCCAGATCATCCTTTTGGCCTATGAACGGTTCTAAAGGATGATTCATGTCAGCCGACCCCAAATCATTTTGGGATTAAGGCTCTGATGTTGTTGTTGTTGTTGTTGTATCCTTCTGGCCTATATTACTCAGACTTTGCATCAAGTGTTTGAGTATCATACTCCTTGAAAAATTTCATCTTTAGGCCCAAATGAAGATATCGTTGCAACACAGGACATGCCGACAAAGTAATGTACCAAAGTAACATAGAATGGTCACATATTCCCATCAAACTTTTCCCCTTCAATAGGTTGTTGTGAAAGATACAAAATACAGAAATACTAGTGAATGAATTTAAAATCAGTTAATATTGGTTTTGACCCACAATAACAATACTTTTCCGGCATCTTGATGAATTTTTAGTGCCTACAATAGTGAACAAATTTTGTTGCAGGAGTACTCAACAAGACATATCCAATGCAATGGGATCAATGTATTCTGCAGTTCTATTCATTGGAATTACAAATGCCACAGCTGTGCAACCTGTCGTATCTGTAGAAAGATTTGTTTCATACAGAGAGAGAGCAGCAAGGATGTACTCAGCTCTAGCATTTGCCTTTGCTCAGGTGCGCACTCTTCATCTTCTGCCTGATCCTACACCTTACTCGATCACATCGGCTAATTAATTTTCTGAACAGGTGGTAGTTGAGCTGCCATATGTGTTCATTCAGTCACTCATTTACAGTGGCATTTTCTACTATATGGCATCCTTTGAAGGGAACTTGGTCAAGTTTGCTTGGTATCTGTACTTCATGTTTTTCACGTTACTGTACTTCACCTTCTTTGGGATGATGACAATCGCTGTTACACCCAACCATAATGCTGCCGCAATTGTTGCTGCTCCCTTCTATATGATGTGGAATCTTTTCAGTGGATTCATGATCGCGCAAACGGTAATATGTTAAGCTTGCTAATTTCTCTTGTTTAGGTTACTTTAGTGTTGATTGGACAGTGTTACTCAGATTCGATACTAAGTATATAACTCTAGTGCATGGTCGGACCTCAATTTGTAGTGCAAAATCTGGTTTTTTTGAGGTTAAAATGAAGCGCAAGTCTCCCAATTACCTATGTACGAGTGTTGAGTTTCAGACATGGTAGACTTTGCATTCGGGTCATTTCAGAAGTATTATGCACTTTGGGTGGAGTTGGATTAAGTTGGGTCATTTGAGGGTCGGGTGTGTAATTATTGGGTTATCTCCGGGTGGTCAATTTAGTCATGTTTATTAAGCTTGTTGTCATTTTTTTGGAAGACAAAATTTCAAAAAACAGGATTGGTTTCTTGCCGGGTCATTTTGGATAGAGTCAATAGCTGTCCACCAAAGTTTTGGCCAGCTATTGGTCGTAACTGTAGTCCAGGTTTAATTTAGGTCTTGCGTAATTTTTCCCTATGTCTAGATACTGGTACACTGGATAGTACGAAAAGTCCAGTTAACATACTTTGTGAAAATATCAGCTTGAATGAACATATTTTTGCATACTTGTGTTCATTCGACTCAGGTTGAAGTGACTACTAACGGTTTCGTCTTGCTCTACAGCGGATTCCTGTTTGGTGGAGATGGTATTATTGGACAAACCCAATAGCATGGAGTTTGTATGGACTTCTTACATCCCAATATGGGGACTTAGATGACCTGGTCAAGCTCGCTGACGGTACTCACTCGGTGCCTGTAAGGGTATTGCTTAAAGAACAGTTTGGTTACAGGCATGATTTCCTGGTTGTCGCTGCAGTTGTTGTCGCTAGTTTCTGTTTGATCTTCACAGTCACTTTCGGTTTTGCCATCAAAGCCTTGAATTTCCAAAGGAGGTGATCCGTGTTGTTGGGTTCATTGACATACTGATATTCATTACTTGGCTATTCTGTAGTCCTTTATACATACATACAGATGAACAAATCTGATTACCCAGCGATATTCATTTTACTTAGATATTCATTCAGTAATGGTTTTATACAAATGATCAAATCTGCTTTAGATTTAACAGCTTAGTTAGATTCGAAGAAAACAAGGGCTAAATATATGTCCTTTTCAAATGTAGCACTGTAAACCTCTGTATCTGAGAAATTCATACCTTGATACGGAGTATATATCATCTTGTATTTATCAAATGTTAAGGCAACATGAACATCTGCTTCCAGGGTATGATACCGTTAGAGTACTACTAAACACAGCTGCCCAGATTCGAGCATTTCCGTTGGTTTAGTTTAACTCAACCTTACATGGTTTGCGGTCTGGTCCGGTATGCTATGAAGGGTGGATTTGTAAAACTAACTATTGTGGACGACATGGTTATTCTTCTCTTAGCTCTAAACTAAGACGTGCGACTCTCCTCATTCCCTCAAATAGGTATTTCGTTGTTTTTCACCATTTCAAGTCACGACCTTCGGCGACGTAAGCCAAAAATGCACTTTGTTTCGGTATGGGTAAACTAGTTCGGACATCGGCCCACCGAATATTGAACTGTATGACACTAGTTTAATCAATAAAGTCATTGAGTAATGTTGTTCATCACCTAGATCTTTCTCAATGGCTATAAAACGTCGTCGACGCATTTCATAAAAATGACGCCTCCTACCCTTCCTCTTCCTCTCTCTACCCAATTCTCTCCCAAGCAAAAAAAAAAAAAAAAAAAAAAAAAAAAAACGTTGTTCTAACTCGACATCAACAAAACAACAACACGAAAAATCGACATCAACAAAACAACGATTCAATGTCAAACAACGAGCAATCCACATCAAATGCTAACAACGAATCTGAGGTACGTAATTACACAATCTATTTTCATTTCAATCAATTTAGTATGATAATTGAATTAGATGTTAAGTTGATATATTGAATTACATGTTAAGTTGTAGTCGTGTATATGGATGAATGTAACAAACAATTACAAGTTAAGTCTTCATAGAATTAGGATGAATGTAACAAACACGCCCAAACCCGTCGAAAATATTTGTAGTCGTCAATTAGGACGTTGAAATTCAAAGTCCCTCCTGGAGAGGGACGTGTAGATTCAAAGTCCTCAATGGAGAGGGACGTGGAGATTCAATGTCCCTCATGGACTAGGACGTGGACATTCAAAGTCCGTCATGGACAGGGACTTTGAATTTCAATGTCCACCATGGACAGACTTTGAAACTCAAAGTCCATCATGGGGATGGACGTGTACTGTTCACGTCCATGCATGGTTTGGACGTTGAGTTTGCACGTCTGTCATGGTGACGGACTTTGAGTTTCAAAGTCCGCTCCTGGTTTAGACTATGAAATTGTTTTTTCTTCATTTTATTTACTTTTTTTCGTAAGTTTTAGTAATTTTAACATATTTTAGCATGTAATCATTATTAATTTTGTGTTATAACAGGATTCATTTGAGGAATTTGGTGGAAACGATGTTAATTACAACCACCTATTTGAGACGGTTACATGTTTTGCGAGTCGGGATGAAGCGTTTGAGTGGGCTCAAAAAATAGCTTTTGATAACGGGTTTGCCTTAATAAAAGCATCAAATGGGGCCAAAAATCGTAAACAACCCGAGTTGCTAGGCTCTTACTTTCGTTGTTCAAGGTACGGCCGAACTAGAAAGAAGATCGATCCCGATATTCCCGAGAAGCCTAAGAAGAAAGGGACACCTAAGTGTGAGTGTTTGTTTCGGGTTCGAGCCGTTCAGAACCGGGCTAATGATATAAATGGAAAGGAGTTGATTGTTTGGAATATTTTGACCTCAGAGAAAGGTGGATATCACAGCCACGAAGTAACAAAGTACAAAGACGGTCATAGGCATTTTGCTGGTTTGAATGCCGAAGAGAAAGAGTTCGTGAGGCAACAAGTCCGGCCGTCGATTCCCCCGAAAGATATTAAAAATGGTCTTCATCAAAGAACTCCCGATAAACCCCAACCTACAAGCATCCAAATTTATAGTGCGGTTAACAAGTTTCGGCGTGAAGTTAGAGGAACACGCAATACCGCTCGACAAATGTTGGCTGTAGCCGTTGCTTCTAATTATGTGGAATGGCACAAAACAGATTCCGAGACAAAGGAGCTTACTCATGTTTTTATGGCTCATCCGAAAGCGGTTAAACTGTTCCGTGCTTATCCACATGTGGTTCTTATTGACTCGACATACAAGACAAATAAATACAAAATTGCTCTTGTTGAGGTTGTTGGTGTAACACCGTGTGGTTCTTCCTTCTTAATTGCTACGGTGCTCCTTCCGTCAGAGTCGGAAGACGATTATGGGTGGATGTTGTTGAGATTAGGGGAGCTACTAAGTTGTACGGGTTCATCTATTTCGCTTTGTCACCGATCGGGAGATGGGTTTGATCGCCGCTCTTGAGTCCCTTCATCCGAGTACTCCTCACCTTTTGTGTCGTTGGCACATTAACCGTGCTATGGAGAAACAAGCACTCTCAAAGCAGAATTTGATGTGGTACAAAGATATCATTTTGCACAGTCCAGAAAGCGGTTAGGACCGCGTGATCAATGCATCCACCATTGATGAGTTTAGGAGCGCTTGGGAATGTTTTAGTGAAAAGTGGGAAGAGATGACGCTTTATGTGATCAGTACATGGGGTAAATACAGGAAGAAGTTCGTGAACTGCTATACCATCCCGTACCACCTTCTTAGGTGGCAGTACGGCGGCCTCCTCGTCAAGAAAACGAGAGTCATCGTCCTCCTCTTCCTCCTCCTCCTCCTCCTCCTTCTCCTCCTCATCATCATCATCATCATCTTGCTCAACCACATGGTCAAAATGCTCTTCCTCCTCAACATCAGAATCGGCTAATGGCTGCCTAAAAAACGCACTCGGTAAATCCATCTCGGTCATAACGGGCTCGGGAGTAGCGACGGGAGTAGGGTCAACAGAAGGGCGTATTTCGATGCCCTTACCCCTACCCCTACCCCTACCCCTACCCCGACCACGACGAGGCGCTAACAGGAAAGGGATACGCCGTTTAGAGCTCGTTACTCTTCGATCTTTCGTACGACCTAGTGAAGTCATAATGTAATCTTCGCTGTTCGACATCTGCATTTACGAGATTAAAAAGTTAGTTAAATAAAATAAAAACAAGTTTTCATAAAAAATTAACATAAAATTAACAACTTCTAATAAAAAATAAATATAAATTTAACGATTATAAGTAAAATACACAACTTCTAAAACAAGAAAAATAAAAATTGCACATTAATATAAAAATTATCAACTTTAAATACAAAATAAATACAAATTACACATTTAAATACAAAATTAACAACTTGTAATTTAAAATAATATAAATTACACATTTAAATACAAAATAACAACTTCTAATACAAAACAAATATAAATTTAACCATTACAAATCAAAATAAACAACTTCTAAAACAAAAAAATATAAATTACAAATTAAAATTAAAGATATACGGTTTTTAAAAAAAAAAGGTCCACACCATAGACGGACTTTGAATATCAACGTCCTACCATGGATCAGACGTTGAATATCAAAGTCCATCACCTGGTAAGACGTTGAATATCAACGTCCCTGCCCACGACAGACATGGATATTCAACGTCCATCCATGGACGACGTTGATATTCAACGTCCATCGTCCTTTCCAACGTTAAACTTCATCGTCCATACCCCATTCAGACGTTGAGATTCAACGTCCATCCCCAACATAGACGTTGAATTTCAACGTCCGTTTCCTTCCCTGACGTGATGTTTGAACGTCCATCTCCCCATCATCGACAACAACAACAAATCGACAACAACAACAAACAAGAAACAACAACAACAAACAGCAACAACAAACAACAAACAATAACAACTACATCGACAACAACAACAAATCAATCAATCGAAAAGAACAAAACAACAATAACAAAATTGAAACGAGAAATTTAAACAAAGACAAACATTACTAGCTTATATGTCGTGGGGGAGTTGAAACAAGGATGAATTTAATCAAATTAAACAACTAAAACTAAACTAATTGAAAAAAAACGACTTACTTGATTCAAACAAGGAGGTGTTGCCGTGGGGGAGTTGTTCGCCGATATGTCGTCGTGGGTGTCTTTGCGGTGGTGGTGGAGGTGTTGCGGTGGGGGAGTTGTTGGCGGAGGTCGTGGTGTGGTGGTGGTGTGGTGGGCGGGAGGAGTGAATGTGAGAGAGTGAAAGAGAGAAAAGGGAGGAGTGAATGTGAGAGAATAAGGGTAGGAATGTCTTTTTTTTATAAAACGTCGACGATTCGTTATAAAACGTCGGCGACGTTTTGCAACCGGGTATTAAAATTACCTCTCTAACCATTAAAACAAGTTATAAAGTTTCAACTTTGATTAGATTGAAGGGTGGTTAATTCACAACAATCAATATATCTATCTATCTATATTAATAAAGGAAGCTTTTTTCGAGCGATTATAGAGAGTCCAACTTTTATTAACTACCTAAAATTAATTAAAAACTTTAATTAAGATAATTTTAAAAAATGGTCTTCTTACCTATAACCTACAATCCTACACTACCACACATACGTGAAGTTGGTTATTGATATGCATTTGAATTGTTTACAAAATTAAATTCTACGAGAATAAGAATACTAAGCAAACACTATTACCTATGTGTATATATAATTAAACCTTGCCTCCGGGCTCCATGATTTCATCAATTTTGTGTGTTAGTTGTTCTGTCTTCTTATTGTTGTTTCTCTAATTATCTACAACTTGATTTTGTTTTGTAGGTATAATACTCTATTTACTTTAAGGTATGAATACTACGCCTTATTACGCAATACTGCATACATACAGTAGTACATATACTGTGAGAGAGATGTTTAGAATTTTGGAATTGCTTTTTTTTTTTTCAATTATTATTGGAATATAGTATGCAATTTCTCATTGTTGCATATTTGGAATTACAGGTTGAAATATACTTCTAATGGATTCATGGCGTACTCTCATGACTTGGGTTGTTTCCCTAGATATCTCTTTCAGGTAATTGATTCATAATGTTTAAATTTTTAATAATATATGTATACCGCAAATACTCTCTAATGTTTCATGGATCTTTTTCCGTCCGTCATCGTTTTTGTTATTAGTTTGAGTTGTACGTCATGTTGTACTAATTTCTATATATATAAACATGCGAAGTTAGTAGAGGTCGGACTCCTCTCAACAACACGAAAATCAACCTGAATATAAAGGGAGACCAAGAGTAATGGTCGTGACTATTTTTATTGGTATGGACTATAGTAATATATATCTAGGAAAAGGTAGCAAACAGGAAGTAACTTGAATTGGGAATGTGATATATGCAGTAGAAGATGAAGTAGTTGTGAAGCGCAAAAAGCAATATCGAAGACGAAGTGCAGAAAGTTATGTGCCGAATTGCCGATACCTAAAATTTTACTTTTCTTTCTTATGTATTTTGCGACCCCGACTCTTATAATTGTATCGTTTATACAGTTATATTCTAAAAATGCCATGTCTTTTTTCTATCGGTTGTCTTACGGATTATAACTTCTGTTTGTTATAGTTGTATAACGTGTATACTCCGTGATTTAATATTATTGGATAAGCTTTGTAAATTTGTTTGCTTTTTGCTTTTTACTATTTGCCACATATAAAAAATAAAACTAAAAATAGTTTAGCAAAGATTAAAACTATATCAATTTGTTTTAATAGTAGTAGCAAAAGATATATCCAATCAAATTTATCTAATAACTTAGCAAAGATTAAAGTTCAGTTTACATGTAATTAGAATTCTATCAATATGGAGAGTTCAATTGAAATAAAAAGAGTTCAATTTACACGTAGTTTTCTTTCGGCTATATAGAAATTAGTTGGGTTGGGTGAGGATTTAGCTAATCGACCTGTTTATGTAATTGAGTCCGATACAAATTAATAGGAGAGTGACTCATCTAATATCGACACAAATATGAACACAAATAACACATGACCTGTGACAAACGTTAACCTTTAACATCAGTTCGTTCGTGATCGTTAGCAAATTGTCATAGCCATTAAATTAAGTTAGTGAACTTTTATGTGTTTATTATAGTTCAACTTAGTGAGTCCTTAACATATATATGTGATCAAATTAACCATAGAAATTAAAGAAAATTCAGTCTCTTTCATCAAACCTAGAAAGCAAAGGAGTTTAGCTCCCTTCATTCTATTATCCTATTTAAAAGAGTATATACGAAGTAAAAATAAGCAAATGGTGTTCACTATTGTTATCACTGTCAATTTGAACGGTCAAGGAATTTAAGTAATTTTAGATATGTACAATTTTACGAGATGTTCACTGATTAGTGACCACTGACTTATTGATCTATATTCTATAGACAATATGTAGGTTCAGATTCATGCCCTTTATTTTATAAGTACCTTCTTTATTTACCATAACCGATCGTTTTCTCAATGATATTATGGCCTTAAAAGGTTAGTTCCCTCCAACCACCACGCACAACCGGTCCACCACCACCAATGTCCACCACCATCACCCAAAAGAAAGGCCCCCCACTATTAAAAAGTCGTGATAAGTTCATAGGTAGTAGCGGAGCTAGCATTTACAATTAGGGGAGCAAAAAAAATTTCAAGGGATACGAATAAATAATGACATAATGTGAACTTGAAAATAGTGAAAATTTTTACTTTTGAATTTTTCCTTAATCAGCGAGGACAAGCACCCCTACTATCCCCTTAAATCTGCCACTAGATCTAAATAATTGAGTTATAACTATGAGGTTTATACGTTACAAATCGATTGTCTAGCTATGTATTTGAGCCGGTTTGCTCTATGACTCTACGAGCAAGAGTGCTCTACTTGAAACTTTAACAGTGTTATTGTCCTATAAATTTGAGCTCGAAATTTTAAGTTAACTTATGTCCTTCGGTTCGTTCACTTGCAATTAAGAATGGACTTATGAGGAAGAATGGACTTATGAGGTGAGGTTGATTCAAATAAAATAAGTTTAAATTTAACGATTTAAATAATTAGTGGCAAAATTCATAAAATTCACTTAATTGAGTTAATTAGTTATTTTAGTGATGCCGAAACTCGCCATGGCCACATAACACAAATAACTATTTTTGTAAAACTCTTTATGTTTATTGGTACTCAAGAGTATTATTGGCTCATTTATCATAGCACACTACAAAAAGGCCCGTGCATCGCACGGGCATTAAATCTAGTATATATATATAAAAGAGGCTTTTTTTCAGGCAATTCTAGAGACTCCAAGTTTTTTAAAACACTCTAATTATAATAATAATATTGATCTAAAAAAATAACAGACTATTTAAATATTAATCTAAAAAGATAACTTTCTTTCATGGAAACTTTATCTCTTAAATTAAAAAAAAATATTGGTATTGTAAGGCAAAGCATATAGGTATTTAATACTATTTTAATATAATTGTACTTATCTCATTATCAAAACATCTATTAAATAGCTAATTTAATTATATATATACATATATACAAATATTATAATCAATATATATATATAAAAGTGGCTTTTTTCAGGCAATTCTAGAGATTCCAACTTTCTAAAATTACCTAATTAATTTTTATTTAAAATAATTTTATGTATAGTTAGTTATCCCCAATATTTGTGCAAATTCTATCTAATATTTGTGCAAATTCTATCTAATAGAGTTTTTAGGTTATGTCTCACCTGGAAAATCATAAACTTATATTTATATATATACCATCAAAAGATGGAATTCATATTTGCAACCAATTGTCCTGAAATTCCGGTTCATCAAAACCACCTAGGTAATCCAGGTCAGGAAATGAAGGCGCATTAACTAAGGCATTCATATCGCTTATCACTTATACATACATCTGGCTCATAAATTGGAGTTTTCCAATCATAATGCTCCAATGGCATGTAACACTGCAATCGAACATTTTGAGACGGTTAGTGGATTCGTTTGAATTTCGCCACTTCAGCTACTGTTTCAAGGGCTTTAATAAATACATGTTCGTCAATAGCACTCTCAATTGATTTTTCAATTCAGATAAAGATAAATTAAGGTTTCGAAAGGAAACATATTTGTCCGTTTCAACTGTCAGATATCAATTTAAATATTTTGAAGTAATTGCTGTTTTGGCTGTATAATAGTAACAATTTCTCCCTGTATTTCGATGGCCAGACGCCCAAACACCATCTTAGTCTCATATTATTGTAATCTTCCAAAACAAACGCCACTTCATTGGCAATCTTCTTCTTATATTCACCATCCAATCAAATACTTCAGAATTTTGTGTCAAATTTAACAAATATTTTGGAATTTCTTATACCTCATTTGAAGGGAAGTTCCTCAAGTTAGTGTCGCATAGTGAAAATTTTGCAAGAAATAATTGAAGAAAATACAGTAACACATAAAATCCTTTGGAAAAATTCATTTTTTTGGTGGTATACTTCCTGGTACTGATGTTTAGACTAAAGATTGAGGTAAAATATTTGTTAAATTTATTTCTATGTTTAAGAGAACCATACTAATAGTGAACCATATTGCAGCCTTTGTAACATAGGTTCTTTTATCTCGGTCCCATGTACCGACAATTTATCCTTTCTTAGGTCTATGTTGCGGATAATTATTCGATTATTTGACCTCTTTACATACGCCATTCTATATACAAATCTATTGCTTTAGTAGGTTGGAGTAATGAAAATAGTGGGATCTTCTTCTAATATGTATAGAAAAGATATTTGTAAATTGATTGAGAGAATACAAATAGAATTGAAATTGGTTTTTTTTGTAGATATATAAGACGGAAAACGGCCTTCGTTTATATAAGCCGATATGCGGCTTAGTTGCATATAAAGGAGTACAAAGGAGGTTAAGCAGCTAGCAAGAATAAATATGAAGTTATATGCCTATATTATTCTCCTCGAAAATTATCCAAATATTCGTGTTTTATTATTCTGTAGTATGGTTATTTTGTACGGAGTATTGTTTTGAAGATTACAATGGCCGTATTATACGAGACTTTAAAGTGATATTGGTCGTATTAAGCTAGATTAACTTGAGACGGTTTGTTCGTGATCACTACCATGATCGTAACCAATATTGTAGCTTAATACTCTACTATCATTGATCTAGTAGAAAGACCAAAAAATTACACTAACACAATCACACAAAGTTCACAGGGTAATCATTTGGATACTTTTCTTTGAAGTAATATTACTAGAAGTTAGGAATATTCAACGTTTGCAGGGACATGAAACTTGCGACAGGAACAATTTTTTTTATGATTACTTATACAATAAGAAAATTGTATATGCTATTATTTAAGATTCAAATTGGTGTTGTAGATATATATAAACCCACACATTTTTTTCAAGAATAACAAAGTATTCAATGAAAGTTTCATTTAATATAACTATGTAGTGTTTTACGTACGGATAACTAACTTAATTTACAAATTACTAAATTATATTCCGTTAAAAAATTTATCTATAAATTTGAAAAGTGAAAAGTTAAAGGATACAACTTTAAAATAATTTTGTAATTATCCTTTTATTCTAACACATTGTAATTACTATTCCTAGAATCCTTACATAAACGTACTTCTTAATCTTATATAAAATTAATAAGATAAATTTCTGGAAAAAAAAAGAAACTTCATTGAAAGGTGTTCAAATTAATAAGATAAGAAGATTTATACGGAGTACCTTATTTGAGTAATTGAAATATAACTTTTACGTATAATTCAAGATGATATTAAAAGGTCTAAACAATTAGAGGAAAGACAAATTTGAAACCCGTGCAACGCACAGACACAAAATCTAGTAATCCAACATATGGATCATCTTCTTATAATAATCCAAACATCATTTAATCTCATAGTAAATGTTGGGTTCATATACCCATCTAATTAGACTCCTCTAATTAGATATATAAATCTATATCTATATCTTATACTTCCTCCCATCCAGACCAAAGGTTACAGTTGCTTTTTGACACTATTCATGGTCGTATGGAATCTTTGATATTATTCTTAATCTATAAGACAAAATATAGTCATGTGAGATCTTGTTTGATTTATCGTCATGAATGCTATAAGAATATCAATTTTTTATAATTTTTAATAATGTGTAACTAAAGATATGCAAGTTATAAAACGTGTCTCGGCAAGTGTGATAAAGCAACTGTAACCTTTGGTCTGGATGGGAGGAAGTATGAGTTATATCTATCTATGTATCTATATTAATAAAGGAAGTTTTTTTCGAGCGATTACAGAGAGTCCAACCTTCGCAAAATACCTATGATTAATAAATAACGATTCTTAAATTCTAAAAAATAAAAAGTATTGTAAAAATAAAAATACATGACGTGCAGTGTAACAAATCCTATAAACTGCCCACTTAAATATGAATAGAATCCTTTAATAAACCCATCTCTACAGCCAATAAAACTTCAACTTTCAGTAAAAGTTGTACGGAAATCTATGATACATTGAAATTTTATGTAATTGATAATTATAAGTTTAATGTCATAATAATATGACTTCTATACACACTCTAACACAGCTATTTACTATTTACATCATTAGAATATGTATATTTTAATATAAATAGAATCCCATCCAAACTTCTTCCTCCGGCTAATTCCATCAGTCCAGCTAATTCCCACGTTCCTGTAGAACATAATATTTGATTCAAATTAGGAGTATTGTACAAACTATAAATACAAGTCTTTTGGTATCTCAGTTTCCACACAACTTTTATTCCATAATTCATATATCTTGAGAACTACCTGCGACAATGGCACCATCCTATTATCTTGCTTTCCTAATATTCAATCACATTGATATTAAGTCTTTGATATTAACTGTATTTTTATTTTCTGTTTCAGTGCTTACTCAACGATTAACGAGCTGAACGAAAGCAATAAAAGTGGAAAAATAAAGGCCCGTGTTTCTCGACTTTGGGAAGTAATGAATTCTTATGTTTCAGGCCAGCTACCAAGGCAGATCAGAATGACACGGAAGAGACATGGATAGAAATACCAGAACAATACATTGGTAGTGAAGGAGCATTAAACATTGAGGTAGTCGTTAACCAG
This sequence comes from Silene latifolia, assembly GCF_048544455.1. Classification (NCBI taxonomy): domain Eukaryota; kingdom Viridiplantae; phylum Streptophyta; class Magnoliopsida; order Caryophyllales; family Caryophyllaceae; genus Silene; species Silene latifolia. Next base: position 59,931,745 of record NC_133536.1, read on the forward strand.
ATGTACCCAAATTTTGAGACCAACCATAAAAACGAAGACTATCTAAGAGAAAGAGCAATACTCACACCTTTTAATGAAACCGCCGACTTGATAAACAAACAGCCACATGGCAAAATTGGTGCCAAATGAGGAGGTGCTATACCGGAGTTGTGATGAGGTCTGCACGGCATCAACTGAATCCAAAGACTAGTTTACATCTTATCTAACAGAGTACTTAAACAGCCTAAACTTACAGGGGTTGCCACACCATGAGTTAAGGCTTAAGGTAGGGATGTCAGTAATGCTCCTTATAAACATAAACCCGTCACATGGGTTATGTAATGGTACACGTCTGATTATAACTCATCTTGGAAAATTTATAGTCGAAGGGAACATAATAACGGGTTCAAAGCTGGGTGAAAAGGTTCTTATACGGTTATACCAAGGATAATAATGACTACAACGGACATAAAAATACCGTTCGTGAATACCCCCTGAAACCATGTTATGCAATGACAATTAACAAGAGTCAAGGACAAACCCTAACGCATTTAGGGATCTATTTGCCAAAACCCGTATTTAGTCATGGACAGTTATATGTAGCAGCTTCAAGGACGACGTCACCAGAAGGTATAAAATTCTTCATAGACGATTCAGCCCAAGAGTTCAAAGGCCACACGAGAAATATCGTCTATAAAGAAGTTTTTAACAATCTACACTCCCTCCCGTAAACAATCCGTTATATGCAGGTTTATTATTTGGACAGTTCAGTAGACTTCTGAACACACAAGTAATAATTAAAGCTTCAAATTTGCGAAGTCTAACCATGACTGACGTATATTTTAAGGAAATAATCTTTCCATTATTTATGCTTTATATTTACATTCGTAAGTTGAAATTTGTTTAGTTATTTATGTGAGCAATTACAGTAATACGATGATGTTGACAAATACTCAACTTGAATCTAATCTTCCTTTTTTTTTCTGAAAGGAAAAGCTTCTTATATTAATTAGAAATACCGACACAGTCAAAAACAACTACAAGCTCAATGCACTCGGGAACCGTCCTCACACAAAACTGCGTCAAGTATGAAAGCAGTACTAGGTCAGCCAGACCGTGAGCCATAACATTCAACAAAAATAACGGGTCAAATAGCAAATTAAATAGAAAATAAAGTATGTCATGAGTAGCAAGTAACAACACCATGAAAAATTGAGATGGTATTCATCCAGCCATATGCTTATTTAAAATCAAACAAATAATATAGAATGCTAATAAGAAACAAGAAAGCCAGAACCTTTGAAGGATGATACCAGACCAGCGGATCAGGGACAATAGTAGATGCCATAAATTGCATCTTATCACCATTTCACAGTTGTTGGTGTTGTTGTTAACCAATGAAACCAGCAGCAAATAAACAACCCTATCCACCAATCTCATCCGATGAATTGAAAATCGTGATTTGGTTTTTTGCATGTCGTTCCGCTAATTGGATGAGAGGATGACAACAAATAACAAGAGAATTTCAGTCACACATCAAGATTAGCCATGGTTTGGGTAGAAGATAGACGTGCGATAAATCGGAATCGGACAAGAGTAATTGTCAGATAGGTATTCAATAGTTGACGATTGAAGGGGGAATGATAAAGGCATAGGAAGTAAGCAGATATGAGAATGGGGAAGCGATTGGTGGTGGTTGAACTGATAGCTGCGGTGTTCGATTGGGGTAGGTAGGTGGTGGTGCGCGGTTCAGTAGATGGTAGACACGTATGAGTTTTGGGAGTGTTGGGTATGGTACATATCCAAAACAAAAAGGCTGAATTGTTGTGCATAGAGTTGGCATAAAGGGCCGCGGGCCGGTCGGCGGCACGGCCAGGCACGACCCACAGCATGGCACGACACGGCCCGACGAGAAAATCGAGGAAGCACGGGCACGGCACGAATGTGCTTTGGACGGGCTCCGACGCGATTTTCATCAAAAATCCGTCTTTTAAAAGCACGACACGGCCTAAAAGACGGTGGAGCGACAAGACGCACCAGGGCGACGGGCTTGGCACGGCCCGATACGAAGAGTGGCCCGTTTATTATTATTTATTAAATAAAAAGTACAGTAACATTTAACAAAATATATATTTAAGCCATTAATCATCATTTATTAAACTAAAAGTACACTAATATTTAATAAAATATATATTTAAACCATTAATCATCATTTATTAAACAAAAAGTACTAAAAATATATCAATTATATAACGTTTTTTATTTAAATAAAAAAAATATTAAAGCACATGGGCCGGCCCACGGACAAGGCACGAAAAGCCCATGGGCCAGGCACGGCTCGAGCACGAAAATGGCCGTGCCTTGAGCGGGCCGCGGCGTAGGTTTGGATCAGTGGGCCTGGCACGGCACGGCCCGAGGAGCCCAATATCCGTGCCTGGGCCGGGCCAATTTTTGGGGAAGGCCCGGCGCGTGCCGGCCCAGCACGGCCCATTGCCTACTCTAGTTGTGCATATCAATTACGGTAATTGTCTTTTCGCAAATTCTTATTTGTGACGGAGGGTCTCCGTCACAAACAAGAGACGGGTACCATATTGTCTCACAAAAAACCCATAGGGGGTGAGAGAAGGAGCACATGGGGTGGGTGCCCACCTTGTCCCCTCTACCCATTTCCACTCACAAAATACCCGTCGTAAGATCCGACCCGTCACAAGGGAGACCTACAGTTGTCTTTTAACTTTGATTTCCTCCAAAAATGAAACACATTAACATAAGCACCCAGCAAAAGTACTTACTTAAGTCGGTCTAATAAAATTTAAAGTGACATGTTAACATATCACGGAGCATGCGGTAATTTAATGAATATATAATCATGTATCACACATTTACACTGGTATTTCTCCGTATAGTTCGACTGCTATAAGATTAACTGCTTTTTATAGGAGTCTTACTCACTTCTTAATTTTTGTTAGAATATGCATACCGTCTTAGAGAAGAATTACACACATAGAAAAACCGAGTTCCTTAAAGCGCTTAATAATAAATGGTCTTTTAAAATAGCGAGATTGTGTCACAACGTAATGAAAAAAATAACTCAAACGGCCGCATGCAGAGACGAAGTAAATGTATATGCTTTTACGCAAAATTCATGACAGTATAAGCATGGTTAACGTGTTTCCGTTCTTATTAAAGCACCAAATAATAGGCCCGTGCATCGCACGGGTATTAAATCTAGTATATATATAAAACTGGGTTGAAGCGCTGTGGATGCGCCACGTGTCAACCCAGCTTTAAATACAAGTATTAATTACAGTTAAACATTAAATATAAACATAATAAATGCTATATAAATCTCAGCAAAATATTAATTATTGCTTAATAAATTTTATTATAAAATTACATTAAATAATTATGGGGATTTGATTCTAAATTTATTAAAAAAAATATTTTGATAAAAATCCTAAAATGTAAATAATTACGTTTATTGCGAAAAATGCTTCAAATTGAGTATAATTTTCATTATATTTATTGAAATATTTTGATCTGTAGAGATGATTAAAGTGAGTGTCTCAAAATATTTTATGTTTACGTAAAAAGACATTTTGAGAAAGTTATAAAACTTAGACCATTAAATCCTAAGAAAAATATATTTGGAAGAGTCATTGTATTTCTTAAAAACATAACTTAAAAAAATCTACTAAGAGATAAGTTTTTATGTGGGAATGAAAAAAATTATATTGCGAGAAATTGAATACATATGAGATTTTGATAGGTTTAAGTAATGTGATAACAAGTATGTGTACGAGTATGTATGTACACAGTGATCGCGAATGCATTTGAATAATCAAAACAAAAGTAATGATTATTAAATAATATACTATTATAAAAGACATGAAAAAGTAGAAAAAAAAGTTATATTTTTATTTAATATTTTCAATTAAAATACGTATACGTCAAGTATAAATATTGATTATGACTAGCTAAATATTACTTTTAGTTAAATATTTTATATGTTATATTTTAAATACTTTGAAGTTAAACCTCGAAAAATATTATTTGAGAAAGTTAACCTATTTTATTTACAGGTAAACTCTTAAACATCATTTATATATAGTTATTTAAAAATACAAAAGGTGCAATTTTTATAGATATGTTTCATAAGTAACAGATGCAAAACACAATCAAAATATTTGAATAAGTTGAGTTTGAACTCTATATGTTTGATACATAAATATCACACGTTATATATAAAAAAAATTAAAAATTATATAAAATTATACTCACATCATTTTGAACAAATATTAATTGATTTGGAACATAACGTATTCTGAAATGATATAATTTGAGAACTTAATGTTGATTGTTGCATTATTCGAATAAACTTTATTTTAATTAATATGATATTTGATCAGTCACAAAATAATTTATAAAACATTGATCAGCATAATTAATTATTGCTTATTAGTTTTAATTAAAATTGTATGTATTTTATTTTAAAATATTGAAAATAAACCTAAAAAAAATTAATTTGAGAAAAATTAATTTATTTTTATTTATAAGTAAAAATATTAAAGGTTATATATAAATTATGTTATTTTTCTTCAATTATAATAATTAAATTTTAAAACAGGCCGCGCGAAGCGCGAGATACTACCTAGTATATATATAAAAGAGAGTTTTTTCGAGCGATCTGAGAGCGTCCACATCATCAAAAATTAATTTAGGAAAGTATCATAAATAATAATTTTTGATGTAAAAAATAAAGTGGAGAATCTTTTAATTATTATAATATATATATTTCCTAAATTATATTCAAGTGATATTTCCAATGTTTATATCAAACTTTTACATTTCACTTGGCAAAAAAGTATCGTTAAAAAAATTATTAAAATAATATAATTAGCTTCGTGGTAAAAAATGCTATCATTATAGTATAGATTTCATATTATTTGCACATATTAAAACTTCTTAGTATGTAAAAGTGTGTAATTTTTAGTATGTTTTGTCCCACATTGGAAAATAACGTAGGTGTGGTGAATATACTACATATAAATAGTAGAATTGTCCCACATCGAAAGATTAGTATAAGGTGATGTGATCCTATGATTATAAATAGGAGGCATATTTGGAACTTATGTATCCACCCAAAAATTTTTGAGTCTCATAAATATTGTTTTAAAGAGCTCTTAAGATTTTCTATCATTATCTACGATAAACTGAAAATCGTTGGGAACTACCCGGGAAAGAGTTAAGTTCATGAACAAGAAAATCAAAAAATACAAAACTAAAAGTTTTACTAATGGTAGTCTCCTGACACAGTACAAAACTAAAGATTTTACTAATGGTTGTCTTCTGAATGCACTAATAGAGCGTTAATGAGTCATTATATGTACGATGTAAAGATCTCTATCTAATGATTGAGACTAAGTGATTTTACCTTCAAAGAAAAATAATATGTATACAATAGTGGGTTTTTTAGGAAGAGACATGTACTTCCTGGTATGTTATATCTTTCACATTGAAAAATAATGTAGGCATGATGAACATACAACGTCTAAATAATTAAATTATGTATCTCACATCAAAAGAATAGTATACGGTAGGGTGATTCTAAAATATAAATAGGAGGCATCCTTAAAACTTAGGTATAAACCAAATTTTTTTGATATAAAAGATATGTACTTTTTAGTATGTTATATGTCCCACATTGAAAAATAATGTAGGCGCGGTGAATATATTATGTATAAATAATAGAACTGTCCCATATATATACATTTTCTATATTATATTAAAGTGATGTTTATAACTTTGATATAAAAACTTTATATCAAAATAATGGTGAATATACTATGCAAGTGTACTTAGTATGGTGAATATACTATGTATAAATATTAGAATTGTCCCACATCGGAAGATTACCTTAAGACAGAGTGATCCTATGATTATAAATAGAAGTCATAACCCAAAAGCTTTTGATTCTCTTAAGTATTGTTGGAGAGAGCTCTTAAAATAAAGAGTTTGTATTACTATCTCTACAGTAATGATTTCTAACCTAAGTTAATCTTTGGAAAATCTTTTAGTTATTATAATATATACTCTGTATTTCTTATTTTATATTCAAGTGATGTTTCTAATTTTTATATAAAAACTTTTACATTTCATTTGGCAAAATAATGTCGGTAAAAAAATTATGAAAATAATATTACTAGATTCATGGTAAGAAATGTTATCATTAGAGTATATATATAGATTTCATATAATTTGCACATATTAAAGATGGTGTATTTCATAGTATGTTATATGTCCCACATTGAAAAATAATATAGGTGTGACAAATATACTACATATAAAAAATAGAATTTTCCCACATCGAAATATAGCATAAGGTGGGTGATTCTATGATTATAAATACGAGGCATCCTTGGAACTTAGGCATCAACCCAAAATCTTTTGAGTCTCTTAAGTATTGTTTTGGAGAGCTCTTAAAAGTTTATATCATTATATTTTCTACCTATAGATTTTATATGTCCCACATTGAAAAATAATGTAGGTGTGGTAAATATACTACGTTCAAATAATATAATTAGAATTGTGTTAAAAAAAATTTTATCATTAGAGTATAGATTCATATCATTTGCACATATTTTAATTATGATAAAAAAAATAGAAAACAAACGTATGAATATTAATAGATAATATAGTATTTGCTTATTATTAAATCGGGTTGGATGTCGAATTAGGTTCAAAAAATATTGTGTACTTTTAAATATGTTATTCGTCTCACATTGAAAAATAATGTAAGTGTGATAAATATATAGTACGTATAAATAGTTGAATTGTCCCGCATCAGAAGATTATCATAAGGTGGGGTGATGCTATGATTATAAATAGGATTTATCCTTAGAACTTAGGTATCACCCCAAATATATTGAATCTCTTAAAGTATACTTATTATATAAGAGACTTTAAATATAATCTTGAATTAAATGTTAAATTTTTAAAGTTGTAACATTTTTTTAGGTGGGAGAAAGAGCGATAAAATGGTCAATATTATAACGGAAAATTTTTATGGTACCCTCGAATTTTGGTAGATTACACATAATACCCCTAATTTTAAGTTTCTACATATAATACCCTTGTGTTTACTTTTTTTTTCATAACGCCGTTACTCCTATGAGTAACTAGATGAGTAATTGAGCATGCCATGTTATTTGTGTTTTGTTATTTAGATATTAAATGTTAGTTTATTAAATAAAATATGGATTTAGGAATTAGATGATGTTTGTGTAATAGATAACAAAAGAAAAAGGCGTTACAAGTCATAGGAGTAAAGGCGTTATGACGGAAGTTGTCAAATGGTATTCTGGGAAAGAAAAAGGTGAACACAGGGGTACCATTTGTAGAAACTTAAAATTAGGGGTACCATGTGTAATATATCAAAGTTCAAGGTTACAATGAGAAATTTCCAATATTATAATGATATAGTTAATTAAATTTTCATTTAAATTATAATATGTATCTAATAACACACAAAATTCTACAGCGATGAAAACCCTAATGCGAATTTAATGCAATTTAATTCTGATTTTTGATTTGATTTTCGGGCCAATGGCTAGGAAATCAATTCAACAGAAGCAGCGTGAGATGACACTAAGAGGAAGAAGTATTCAGGTCACTGCTGAGGCATCTTCGTCTGCTGAGACAATAGAGGAAAATGAAGAAACTGCAAACCCTAATGTATTGCAAACTGGACCAGATGTTGAGGCTGAAGGGAAAACAAAGAATATTAATGAGATAACAGGCATCCCTGAATTGGAGGTTGAAACTGAGGACGAAGTAGAAGATGTGGATGACATAGAGGATGATGTGGAAATTGTGAGAGATACTGCAGAACAGGGGACTAAAACACCTGATGAGGATCCAAAAACAGAGTGTGATGATATGTTGCAGATTGAGCAAGATGATGTGGAGGAGGAGATTGAATATTGGAGTCAGGCTATTGTATGCTATATTTTAGGAGCTAATCCACCTTGGGAGGTTATAGAAGGGTTTATTAGGCGGATTTGGACAAAGTTCAACATTGACAAAATCTCGTTTATGCCTAATGGAGTCTTTTTGGTTCGTTTCAAATCATTAGAAATGAAAGATAAAGTTTTAAATTCTGGTTATTATATGTTTGACAATAAGCCAATGATTGTGAAATGATGGACACGAGACTTAGAGATGAAAAAAAAGGAGGTAAGTTCAGTACCTGCTTAGATTAAGTTGCATAACCTTCCATTGAAATTTTGGGGAAATGGGTTACCAAAGATTACTTCCCTGGTAGGCAAATTCATTAAATGAGATGTAGCTACTGAGGAAAAAACCCGTTTAGGATATGCAAGGGTGATGGTAGTGTTAATGGTTGATCAAGAACTGCCAGAAAAGATAAAATTCAAAGATGAAAAGGGTTCTGTAATCCAAATTGAGGTAGACTATGAGTGGAAGCCGATTAAGTGCAAAAAATGCATGGGAATGGGACATGAAGAGGAGAATTGCTGGAGGGGAGATCAGAAGAAAACGGGTCAGAAACCTGTTCAGATGGTCTGGAGACCAGTGATGAAAAAGGCCACAATAGTACCTATATCTAATCCTCAAGATAGTATTCAAAGACCAATTCTGAACACAGGTTCTAGGACTGTCACACCAGTTAAAAAGCTGGTACAGCTGCAGAGGCAGGAGCATAGTGCAGATGGTTATAGTTCTGAATCTTTTGGAGCACATTCATACAAGGAGGTTGTCTCGTCTCCTCCTAGAAGAAGTGGTGGTGCAAATGGTCACATTCTAAAACCTACAATTTCCAATGGATAAAATAGGATTTTGGAATGTGAGAGGTATGAATAGAGTAGGAAAACAAAAAGCAATAAATTATTTCTTACACAATAAAGATATTAGGTTATTTGGTTTGCTGGAAACAAAAATAAAGAGCAAATCTTTGAAGAAAGCTGTAAATAATTTCAATAATTGGTGCATTTCAACTAATAATAGGCATCATAATGGTGGTAGGATATGGATAGTGTGGCAACCACAGGCAGACAAGGTTCAATTCTTAGAATATAATGCACAATTCATCCATATGAGAGTTGAATCCTTAGAGAATAGAAGTGTTTTTTACATGACAATGGTCTATGCTTTCAATTCAATACATGAGAGGGCTCCTTTGTGGGATCATTTGAGGAGACTTGCTAGTCATGTTAGTGGTCCTTGGGCTATTGCAGGAGACTTTAACTGTGTTTTATCAGCTACTAAGAGGGTAGGTGGTAATACTTCTTTTGTTGAGATTGAACCTTTTAGACAGTGTGTGGCAGATTGTGGAGTCATTGATATTGCTGCTACATGATCCCTATTTACTTGGAACAATAAACAAAAACCCGAGGAAAGGATATACAGTAGGATTGATAGGTTCCTGATCAATAAGGATTGGTGTGATCATATGCCTGACCTGTATGCTCATTTCTTGCCCGAGGGCTTGCTGGATCACACTCCTTACATTGTAAGTAGCTCAAAAAGTACCCAGGGGAAACGATGTTTCAAATACTTCAACACGTGGGGTGATGCAAAGGAGTTCTTACCTACTGTTAGAAGCAATTGGGACAAAAGTCTTGTTGGCACACATATGTTCAAGCTGGCTAAAAATCTAAAGAACTTGAAGCCTGCATTTAAAAGATTGAATAGGGAGGGGTATAATGATATTGAACATACTACTAGCAGACTCCAAAAACAGGTACATGACCCGCATGAGCAGATTGGAAGGAATCCTTCTGATGTGCAGCTTATCACTGCAGAATATGAGGCTTCTTAGGAGTTAAAAAAGCTAAGCATAGCTAGGGACAGCTACCTGGCACAAAAGGCAAAGCAGACTTGGATGAAAGAGGGAGATACAAATAGTTCATATTTTCATAGACTACTTAAAAAGAGAAGGAATGGGAATAGGGTGATCATGATAGAGGACATGAATGGCAATATGTGTGACAATCCTGAGCTAGTTCAGGCAGCATTCCTAGATTATTATATGAAACTTCTTGGGACTAAGCAAGATACATCCAAGATACACAAGAAAATTATTGATCAGGGACATAGGTGTAGGGAGGAGCACCATGCTATTTTACTGAGACCTGTCACTGGGGAGGATATTAGGGCAACTGTGTTTAGTATCCCTGATATCAAATCTCTAGGACCTGATGGATACACAATCAAATTCTTTAAGGATGCTTAGAATGAGGTAGGAGGGGAGGTAATCAATGCAGTCCATGATTTTTTTCAAAAAGGCAGCTGTTGAAGAAGTTGAATGCAACAAACTTGACTTTGATTCCAAAGTGTGATATGAAGGAAATGTAGATCTTTATACATATTAACATACTCATATATGTCTAAACTAATTTGTCATAAAATTAAAACGGATCTTATGCATGCAAACAATAAAATAAATAGAGGAGAAATCATGTCCTTACATTGTAGATTTCGGCTATTAGGGCACAAGAGAGATCACCTATCTCCCTTGTTCTTGAGCTTTTCCAATGGAAGAATAAAGATCTAAGTGTAAGATCTCTCCCTATGTTTTATACCCAAGGCTCCTCTTAATATAATTAATATTACAAATACTAGTTATAATATTAATCAAGGTAGGAAAAAGGAACCAAAATATTTATAAACTCTTATATATTTCGGTTTTTAGAGAGATAAAGAGGAGGATTTTATTCTCTCTAAAACTATATATTTTGGATGAGTGAATAATTGAATGAATACTCTACACTTAGAAGTGAAGTGTTAAGCAAAAATCTAAGGCAAAAAACCCTTGCCTTTCCTTGGTAAAACCGGGTAGGAGGGAGTAATTAGGGGAGCCAATGCATGAAATTGTTGCTCTTAACAATGTTCATAGGCTTGCATGGCTAGACTACTTTTTAATCATTATGTTTTCTTATTAAAATATAAACACAATATTAAGTCTATTCCTCCTCTTATTTTCGGCACTTTACATAATATGGTGTCCATATTATTTTTGTCAATTGTCTATATGTTACATGTCACATGTCACATATATTTGTTATGTATTTTTAACTTATTAAAAATCAACGTATTAATAAAAATACGTCATATACAAAATCGACTTAGTAATATCATAATTACTTGTACCAAAATATTTTACCAATTATAAATTACAACTGATTGCATTTATAACAATTCATTCAATTTAATTGTTACATTAAACAATTATTTCATCCGAGTAATGATACAATTCAATTACTCGGACCGTATCTTATTTAATCACATTTCAATATGATACGTAAATTTTACTTCCAAAATCGTCCGTCAATTTCCAAGTAATTTAATTAACTCGTAACATTATACGATTAATTAAATAATCAATTAAGAGTGATGCCCTATAGGTATGACCTAGGGGGTCAACTGATCACCACCGTCACACGACAGTAATGTCAAACTCTAGTCACTCAATCATTACCGATATATGTTGACCAGTTGACAAGAATAATATTACTTCCCAATTGTATTCATTTTAATGAGACTTAAACATGTGATCATCATGATCAACAATCGTGATCGCATTATTGTCGGAGGACACATATTCCAACAATCTCCCACTTGTCCTCGATAAGTGTGCGTCACCAATTCTCTTGTCCTATTACTATCTCCCACTCAATGCAAGGTGTCTTTCGGTCGTACTTGCAAGTGATCATATCGAGAGTGGTTTCCTCGATCCGGAGAATAACCGATCGACCGGATTTATCCACTCGGATGCCATCCGAGCGTGGCCACGCATTTCCGATTCATTACTCCTCGAGTGGCCCCGAGATATTGTTATAACCCTGACTAGGGGTGGACAATTCCTATCGCACTCATTCCCTTCCTAGCCAGCCACACCATCATAACCCAAAATATGCCCATTTGACCCCATTTACGAAGGTCGTAGTAACACAAATCAAAGTTAATCAAATCGTGCCATCTTAGGCGAATAGTCTTTAGTCAAAAGAATCGACTCATTTGAATACTATAGTAGCTCTCGCCACGACCAGGCTATATAAATTTGCCAGAACTCTATAAGCGGTCATTAGGCCCGACAAAATGTTCCCAACAGTCTGCCTATGTGATCGACTAGTCATCTCACATGACTGTATGGCACTTGAACTTGTCATCAATCGCCTCACACTCTAGTCACTTCGAGACGTCACCTCATATAAGTAACTATGGGCAAAAACAATGTTAATCCATGTTCACTTTAACGGGGTTCAATTGTCTCTACAACCCGTTTGGATATAACAATGTTCAAGGTGAGTTAATAATAACTCAAACGACAAGTGTCGACATCACACCCGGGTAGTCAATATCATATTACAACCTTGTGATGTTTATCATAAGTGTAAACACTTATTGATTGCAATAGAAGTTTAACATCCCATGTGTCCACGTGTTCAAACTTCTTACACTTGCATTTTCCTTCACATTCATGTTCTCACTCATAGCATGAATCTTACCAAGTACACATCAAGGTTCTCGACCTTGGTTTTGGTTCTTTAACTTGAAAGAACTTTCTTAACGACTATCACATAACGAACGAATTTGTGATGAATGATACAATCTTGTACCGATCAAGTATTCCATCCACACACAATGCACTAGGTATATGTTTTGTAGAATCTTTCAACAATTGACAAGGTTATTAGCCTAGCACTTCTAACAAGTCCTAGCTTATTGGGAAAAATTAGTTTCAAGCAACTTCTTGTTCAACTAAGTGTCTTCCCACAACTTCTTGTTTCTCTTTCTAGCTCGAAAGTTTTAGGATTCTCATAAATCCTTACATGTGTTCGGATTTCATATATATGTGCAACCTATTGTCACATAATCGAGTATTCCGTCAAACACCGAAATCGCTCATCGGATTCTACTCGAGAATTCATGACGTTTCTATTATGGCTCACCAACCAATCATCATGCTCTTATGCATATGATTCAAAATTGGACATGTACATGATTATTCTAATGGCGGAAACATTAGTTACTAATAATCATGAGATCAACCGTTCTCGGGTTCAATGAACTACCATGATCGCTAATGGTAATCCCATTTTCATTCATATGAATAACCTATGTGTATGTTGATGTGATGTGTATCTCTTAATACTAATCCAACATCCCTGATGCAATTGGATTCATCATTGTCCATTTTCATCCAGAATTGAAAACTCAAAGGCTTCTTTATGAAAGAAGGCATTAGCTCGTCATTCTTTAATGAGTTATGAGTCGTAAAATTCAAAAGATGATAACTCCCACTAAATTCCATGTCTTCACATGAGAATTTCCTAACTCCCACTTAATTCTACATATTTCGAAATTGACTTCTCAATCGGAATATGTCAAGAATTGAAATATAAATTGCACTGCCAAGTTATTAGGATAAAACCATATATGTTCCCATCATATCTTTTCAAAATACCTATTTTGAAGTGGTCTCTTCTTAACCTTACGGAAAGAGGTTTTGAATCTCCAACACACTCATGTCATAATGATGTGTAACAATGTCATTATTCAAATATAAACAATATCTAGAATACGTCCTTCACAAATACCCTTTTGGAAGGAAATTTAACCATTTCTTAGGGAGGTTAAGCAATGACATTTGTATGGTTTAACTTTTAGCAATTGAGGATATCGGTATATCAAATCTTTGCAACTTAATCTTGATTATAACTAGTATGTTACTTTGATTCATTTAGGCTCTTAAGTAAAACTCATGATTGAAACTATTTGGTCAAAATTCATCATATAGAACTTAGTCAAAACTTGTTAAGACTTTACATTAGTCATTTTCATCCAAAATTTCTTTTGGTCTCCTCGTGTAGTTATCTTGAGAATATACTCTTATGATTACTACATTTGGTCTCTTTAGTTATATAGAATTAACTTGAGATCATAGATCTCATCTATTCGGTATACTATGTAATTAGATATACCTTCATTCAAATCATTCTCTCTTGCGTAGATCTTCATTTACACAAGTACACAATTTTAATCTTGTCTTGTGTGTTGTGTTCCTCATTTTTCTCCCACTCTATCTTTAGAATAAATACACTAATCATTCAAAGATAGCATATGAGACACAAATTAATGATGTTGAATTATAAGGAGAACTACCTCATAGGTAGACTAATTGTTATTTAATTCATATGTGTACTTGGTGATTGACATACCTTAAGAGAGTTCATAGACTCAAAATCACTTTATAAATGATCATACACAAGCCTTAAGCATGTGGACATATAATGAAACCCGTCATTATAATTGTCTATTGGATCACTTTTAAGTGAATAATCTTATGTTTCAAAACGCAAGCATTTAAAGATGAAATTTTAGAACTTAAAGGATAAATGATAAAACGGGTGACTTGGGTTGCAAACCAAGTCACTATCATCCAAAATACAAACCATTATCCAAAATACCTTTCCATGTCGAACACGGAAACTTAAAGTTCTAAAAATTTAAAACATAACTTAAAATAAGACAATGAAAAACAAAGCTCCACAAGAGCTATCCTTAGCTTCTCCATGGTTTATCATGCTTGTTTTTCTTTTCCTTTGTCTTTGCTTGGTGGAGGCCCTATTTACAATAAAAAGGGAGATACATTATCACAACTTTGCATCATAATACCATAGTTGAATTAGAAACATAAAAGAAGGTTAGTCATTTACCTACTGGAGTGATCTTTCCAGCTTTGATATCACCAAGGTATTTGGAACAATTCCTTTTCCAATGTCCCATGCCATTACAATAATGGCATTTGTCAAGAGGACCCTTCTTGACTTTGGATGTGCTAGCTTCACAAGACTTAGCTTTGGTGAATGTGGGAGCTAGCTTCTTGCCCTTTCTCCCATTCTTCTTGAACTTCCCCTTACTCTTTGTGCTTATGTTAAGCACATCCTTGGGAGGGTTCATATTTAACCCCATGTCCCTCTCGGCTTGCACAAGTAACTTGTGCAACTCCTCAAGAGACACATCCTTGTCTTGCATGTTGAAATTCACCCGGAATTGCACATATGCCTTAACCTTAGACAAGGAGTGTAGAATCCTATCTACGATGAGTTCTTTGGGGATTTCAACCTTTTGAATCTTCAAGGTCTCGACAAGCTCCATGAGTTTGAGCACATGAGGGCTAACCTTTTGGCCCTCTTTGAAGTCGAGATCAAAGAATGCCGCGGCCGCCTCATATTGGACGATCCGCGGAGTTTGTGAAAACATGGTCACAAGTTTGGAGTAAATCTCATTAGCATTGCCCATTTTAAAGGCTCTCCTTTGGAGTTCCGCCTCCATCGCAAATATTAAGACATTTTTCATTGCGGCGGACTCCTTTTGGTAAGTCTCATAGGCTTCCCTTGTGGCCGCGGTGGACCTAGTGGAGGGTTCGGGTGGAGAGGCCTCGGTAAGGTAACGAAGCTTGTCGTCACCTTCGGCGGCTAATTTGAGTTGGGCATCCCATTCGGAGAAATTTGACCCATTCTTTTCAAGTTTACATCGATCCATAAAGGATCGGAGCCAAGATGAAGTAGCGAGTGGTGTAGCATTAGGAGTTGGTGTTGCCATTTGTTATGAAAAAGAAGTGGTCTACAAAACAAAATATAAGGAGTAAAACAATTGTCGTTTTAATCATACTCGTAAAAATGAATGATTTAAACAAGTTTTATGCATTTTTCTAGTGACCTCTACCCAACTAGAATAAATGATTCCAAGACCCAAATTCATATCGACTTAGGCACGGGGTAGCCGATGAAACCCTCATCAATATAACTCGGTGGATTAACCTTTTAATCGATTCTACTTCTAGAACTCTTGGTCGATAAAATTACTCTAATATTTATCTATAGCCCAAAACACATCAATAAGGGCACGGGGTAGCCGATGAAACCCTTATCAATTACTTTTGTTGAGTTCAATCCAAATTTCGAATAAATGTGTCTATTGTCCAAACCCACATTAACTTAGGCACGGGGTAGCCGATGAAACCCTCATCAACATGAATTCGGTGGATTAGACATTTATCACCCACTTCCCCTACGTAACAAGGTTTGTACCCCGGGGTAGCCGAGTGCACTCCCTCGCGAAATAGGTTTTCATGGTTTCTACTATTTGGTAAGGCTATGTCTCAATTGTTTGTTTTAGCGAGAGGTCATGTCAATTTATTATCTATCACGTTTTAAGTGAACTAAAGCGGTGAACTACGATAATTCGAATTGACACGGTCGATAAACTCGATAAAATAACAATGCATGTTTAGTTATGTCGATTTAGCGATGCATGTGACATAAAATAAAATGCAAGCATAAAGATAAATAAATCCTAGTATGGCCTTTCCTAAAAAATAGAAAAACTATTAATCTATTACATATTCGGAAACCAACTCCATTGGTCCCTTGAACTTCGGTTGTGGCACGCATCTCGAGGTAACACCGTCTTTATGTATCGCCATTCTTGAAGAAATCCGTCTTTAGGAACTCCGGAATGAATAAAATTACATAATAAATTACATAATTTCCTATTATACATTTGTAACTAAAATAAAATAAATCTATTAAATTACAAAACGGTGATACGAGATCACAATAAAATTACAACCGAATCGATATTCCCATACATTTCGGGAAATATCAATTAAAATCTAAGGCCATACTAAGTAAAATTACATAATTCAAAATTACATAAATTAAAATTATGACAATCATAAAGAAAAATGCAGCATTATAATATGTATGAACATGCTCAATTTTTATGCTAAATCGCCTTTTAATTAGCCAATATCGTATATTACTCGGTTTTTACGGATTTGCGTGATTTCAACATTTTAAAATCACAAAAATACATAAACTCATATTTATGCATAAGTTAATTACCCTAACCTCTTAGGACTCAAAATATAGTCTTCACTAATAATTTGACCATAATTAACTTTTATTTACAAAATTGTTCATAAATGGACCAAAATTACAAAAATAAGCTATTAAACTTCAAATAAATCACAAAATTTCAAATAAATTCAAAATTTGAAATTTAAACTCATGAACATTCTGGAAAAATCCATGACACTCATAATGTTCAAAATATTAGGTTAAAAATTTCGAAATTTTTCCGGAAAAACAATGTTGCGGTTTATCGATTTTTAATTAAAATAATCATAAAAATATGGAAAAATTATTTTCATTAACTTTTCAATTTTAGATCTGAAAAATATAATAAAATGCAACATTAGACGTTTTTCCTAAGTCATAGATTATGTTTTATTAATTTTTCACTAATAATGTCACTATTTATGCTATTTTTCTTCAAAAATTCATAAATCATGCTAAAAGACTTCTTTATAGCCAATTATTTTACACACATCTTGTAAAATTGCATGTGACAACATATTAATTTTCTATGACCAGATTCGAAATTTAACTCATATTAACCTATTTTTCTCTTAAATCCGTATTTAATAATGAAAAATTCATTTTTCGAGCATAACAAGTCCAAAAATTATGAAAATTTACAGGTTATCTCAAAATAATATATGTAACAACATATCCAAAAACCAACTTAAAATTCGAAGTATAGCTAATTTTCGACCAAAAATGACATTTTTACTCATAAAATCACATTTAAATGTCATTATAGAGAAATATGAACAATAAAAATCCGTAAAATTAACCAAAATATCCTAAAACATTTTAGGACCAGAAATATTAACATGCATGGATTAATTTAGTGATATCTCATAATAACACAAATTTTACAAGTTTTATTTGTTATTCATATAACTCGGAAAAACTTTTAACCGATTTGCATGCAAACAACCGTGGCTCTTGATACCGATTGAAGGAAATGTAGATCTTTATACATATTAACATACTCATATATGTCTAAACTAATTTGTCATAAAATTAAAACGGATCTTATGCATGCAAACAATAAAATAAATAGAGGAGAAATCATGTCCTTACATTGTAGATTTCGGCTATTAGGGCACAAGAGAGATCACCTATCTCCCTTGTTCTTGAGCTTTTCCAATGGAAGAATAAAGATCTAAGTGTAAGATCTCTCCCTATGTTTTATACCCAAGGCTCCTCTTAATATAATTAATATTACAAATACTAGTTATAATATTAATCAAGGTAGGAAAAAGGAACCAAAATATTTATAAACTCTTATATATTTCGGTTTTTAGAGAGATAAAGAGGAGGATTTTATTCTCTCTAAAACTATATATTTTGGATGAGTGAATAATTGAATGAATACTCTACACTTAGAAGTGAAGTGTTAAGCAAAAATCTAAGGCAAAAAACCCTTGCCTTTCCTTGGTAAAACCGGGTAGGAGGGAGTAATTAGGGGAGCCAATGCATGAAATTGTTGCTCTTAACAATGTTCATAGGCTTGCATGGCTAGACTACTTTTTAATCATTATGGTTTCTTATTAAAATATAAACACAATATTAAGTCTATTCCTCCTCTTATTTTCGGCACTTTACATAATATGGTGTCCATATTATTTTTGTCAATTGTCTATATGTTACATGTCACATGTCACATATATTTGTTATGTATTTTTAACTTATTAAAAATCAACGTATTAATAAAAATACGTCATATACAAAATCGACTTAGTAATATCATAATTACTTGTACCAAAATATTTTACCAATTATAAATTACAACTGATTGCATTTATAACAATTCATTCAATTTAATTGTTACATTAAACAATTATTTCATCCGAGTAATGATACAATTCAATTACTCAGACCGTACCTTATTTAATCACATTTCAATATGATACGTAAATTTTACTTCCAAAATCGTCCGTCAATTTCCAAGTAATTTAATTAACTCGTAACATTATACGATTAATTAAATAATCAATTAAGAGTGATGCCCTATAGGTATGACCTAGGGGGTCAACTGATCACCACCGTCACACGACAGTAATGTCAAACTCTAGTCAGCCAATCATTACCGATATATGTTGACCAGTTGACAGTAACAATATTACTTCCCAATTGTATTCATTTTAATGAGACTTAAACATGTGATCATCATGATCAACAGTCGTGATCGCATTATTGTCGGAGGACACATATTCCAACATGATAGGCCTCAAACTGTGCTACAATTTCGTCCTATAGCCTGCTGTAATATAGTTTATAAGATTATATCTAAGTTGCTGTGTGCCAGACTAGCTGAAGTACTGCCATTCCTAATTGATCATAACCAGGGGGCATTCATCCAGAATAGGAGCATACAGGAAAATATTCTTATTTGTCAGGATCTAATTAGATGTTATGAACGTCCTAATGCATCTCCAAGATGTTTGTTTAAGATAGATCTGCAAAAAGCATATGATACTGTGGAGTGGACATTTGTAGAGAAGCTTATTGATGAGCTTAAGTTCCCTGTGGAGTTTAAGGAGATGGTTTTGCAGTGCATAACTACTGCCTCATTTTCCTTGTCCATTAATGGGGAAATGTTTGGCTATTTTCAAGGCAAAAGAGGACTCAGACAGGGGGATCTTTTATCTCCTTTAATCTTCACACTCTGCATGGAATACTTGACAAGAACCATCAAATATGCTACTGCTAAATATGATTTCAGGTACCATCCAATGTGTAAGCAACTGTAATTGGCCAATCTGATGTTTGCAGATGATGTACTTTTATTCTGCAATGGGGATGCTAAATCTATGATGCTTTTACTCCAATCCTATTCGACCTTTTCCAAAGCAACTGGTTTAAAAATTAGTGCCTCAAAGTCTAATGCCTACTTCGGGGGGTACCAGATCAGCTCAAATAAGACATTCTGAGTGTGCCTGGTTTTGCAGAGGGTAGGCTGCCCTTTAAATATCTGGGTATGCCAATCCAGACTACCAGATTGAAGAAACAGGACTGTGAATGCCTAGTAGAGAAGATTTATAGCAGAATACACAGCTATGGAGCTAGGAAATTCTCTTATGCTGGGAGACTTGTCCTAGTGAAAGCTGTACTGACTTCTTTACACTCTTATTGGGCTTCTATGTTTGTGATACCAAAGGGAATCCTAGCAAAGGTTGAGGCAACCTGTAGAAACTTTCTATGGGATAATAGTGCTGATTACAGAAGGGTTCCCTTAGTGGCTTGGGACATTGTTTGCAGGCCTAAAGAAGAGGGTGGTCTAGGGATTAAAAACCAGGAAATGATGAACAAAACTATGATAGGTAAGCTGGTAAACTGGATTGCTGAAAGAAAGGACTCTATTTGGGTTAAATGGGTGCAGCATAATCATCTAAAAGGAAAGGAGTGGATGCAGTATAAGCCTAGTGCCAATACTAGTTGGGTGTGGAGGAGAATATGTAGTGTGAAACAGGATCTGTCAGTTGCATATACCAATGGAAGCTGGGATATACAAGGGGCAGGCTTCTCTACTGCTTGCTGTTATGAATGGCTCCATGGATCCAGAACTAAGAATAACTGGTTCAGAGTGGTCTGGAATAAGTGGGTAGTGCCAAAAAATCAATTTTTGGGCTGGCTACTTGCCCATGGAGCTTTCAGAACCAAAGCAAAACTGGTCAGTTATGGGATGGACATAGATGACTGCTGTTACTTATGTGGGCAGGCAACTGAAGATTTGGATCATGTATTCTTTAGGTGTGCTTACAGTAAAAAGGTAGTACAATGTCTGCATCAGAAGACTAGACTACCTATTCCAACTGTTAATGTGCTTAACTGGTGTATCCAAGCTCAGGGATCAAAATTGCAGAAAGGGGTGCAGGCAGGTCTGGTTGTGGGAGCTGTGTATTATGTTTGGCATCACAGAAATCAGTGCAGGAATGAAGGTGTTCTGTTGAGGCCTGAGAAGGTTGCAGATCAGGTTGTTGATGACATGAGGAGGAGAGCTCGAGGAAGAGACATTAAGCTTATGACTTTATCAGATTTAGATTGGCTTAAGCAAGTTGGGGTCATGTAGTTTGTTTTTGAATGCCTTGAACTATGTATCTTGACATTTAATTTTTGATATATATATATATATATATACATCTCACATTTCACCAAAAAAAAAAAAATTTCATTTAAAAGAGAGAGATATCCATACCAATAAAACAATAAAAGGGGTATTATTTTTAATTGTTATTTTATTGTCACGCCATAAAACTTAACGTCCATTTAACGGCCTTTACATTAGGGGGTATCATGGGCAAAAAAATGGAACCTCAAGGGCCATAGGCAGATTCTTAAAAGTAGGGGTAACCTGAAAAATCTGACAAAATTAAAGGGGTACCACGGGAAATTTCCGTATCTCAATTATGATAAAAAAAAATTGAAGAAAAACAACGTACAAATATTATTGGAGAGTACTTGATCATATTATTAAATTTAAATATAACTATTAGATATAATGAGTAGCAATTGTCCGTATTCGGTATTCGGGATCTGGTTGGATGTCGAACTAAGTGCAAAAAATATGGTGTAATTCTGAGTATGCAATTTGTCCCACATTGAAAAACAATGCAAGTTTGATGAATATATACTACGTATAAATAGTAGAATTGTCCCACATCACAAAAATAATCCAAGTTTGGTGAATATATTACTTATAAATAGTAGAATTGTCCCACATCGAAAGATTAGTATAAGGTGGGGGTGATTATATGATTATAAATAAGAGTTAAACCACGTATATATTAATCTTTTATTTTTTTTTAAAAGAGATATTTTAATAATATGTAAACAAATTATTAGACATAGAATGTAAACATTAAACCCTTATAACGTTTTTTTTGCATTATAAATAAGTTAATTATCCCGTTGCAACGCACGGGCATTCAAACTAGTTACTCATTAATTTATTTTATAGATCTAGTGCATGCAAGAAGTTAATAATCAAAATAAGGAGAAAATGATTTTTCTTACATTGGTGAGACGGAATATTGGGCACAAGTTGTGGACATGGCCCACCTGCGTATGCCCAGCCGATCTGTGGACAATGGCAGCGGTCTTTTTGAAAGCCACGCTCGGCGGCGTAAAGATGCTTTCGACCGGATCGTTTTAGATCGGTCGGTTTCGTCTCGGTAAGGGTCTCGAAACGATTAGAGATATTCGGAGTCGCCACCAAGCATTTGTGGGATGCCTGGAACCCGTTCGAATTCCACTTTATACCTCGGTCAAATCGAAGCACAAAGCAGCGTTTTGACATAGGTACTAAAGATAAGGAAATCGTCCCTCTTTAGCATCCTATCTCTAGAATGACTCTCGTACGCCCTGGATAAGGTCGTCCACTATCCAAAGTTTCTGAGTAAGAGGTGAAGGTACGTATTGGGAAGCCCTTTAATCAGACACCCAATCCCGCCCGCGTTTAGCGGCCTCTACTGATCGATCTTGGTTGGTTGAATGCAAAAGTTGATAAAACGGTTTAAATGCATGAATGCGCATCCAATGATTTAAACCTAACATGTGAGAGCTTTCTAAGTCGGTTGATTTAATCCAAGTATCAAGTATAAGATGTCGAGTTGGATTAATGGTTGATTTGCATGCAAGACGGAAATTAAACATTCATTTACCGTATTAGGTTTAGGGTGCATAACATGATCCATTTGTCTTAGTAAGGCATTTTGCAAATATAGTTTTGAATAATCGAATAGTCATCTGATCCGTCCTATATCCGGGTTAACCGGAGTCGGGATCGTCCTAGACTAATGCTGGAAGGGAACAGGCCCTGTACCAGGACGGCTATAAGAGGCGCGAGCCAGCCGGCGGTGTAAGGGGCCTCTCCCTGGTTTTGAAAATGAGAAATAAAAGGCCTGCTTGAGGCGCGGGTTAGCCAACGGCTGTATGCCATGTTCTGACTGTTTAGAAAACGTTATGAAACGTATTGAAAATGGGTATTTGAACCCGGTTTGATTTTGAAAGGGTCGTTTAGACCGCATTTGTTGATTTGAAGGACTAGACTCGAATAATCATCATTATTTGATAATATTCGGTGTCGGGTCCGATTTGACAAGCTTGACATGGTTTTGAAAATGATTATGGACTAATTGTTCTAAGTCCATTTTGAATGTAATTAGTCGGTACTCATCATCGTACCCGGGTTAAAATCCGGCATGGTATATAGAACCAAGGATGATTTCGTGTTGGTGACTAATATGTTTGTTTGAAAATGTAAAGAAATAAAATAAAAGGCTTTAAAATACCTCTTAAATGTCATTAACCAAATATTATCACCGAAACACGGATTTAACCGTCATGGTATGAAGAACCAAGGGTGAAAAATGCTTTATGGTTAAAACATGTGAAATGAAACAAAAAAGGGTTTCGAAAATACTTGAAATGGTAAAAACCGATTACAAATATGACAATGGATTAAGGGAAATGACGAGAACAAACACGGTTGATCTCTGGTCTGAGCACCCCATTTAGGCGCGAGCCTGTAGGCGACATAAGAGGCTTCTGCCTCAGACCAAAAATCAGTTTTGGCTCGTTTATTCCATGTTTTGGTTCATGTTATGCATGTTTTAGCATGTTAAAGTCATGAAACAAATAAAAACATAATAAAAGAGGATTTTTACACCCTCATACTTACATGCTTGGTTATGGCGAGTGACCGACGTAAGTGTAAAAACTCGTTTGATCGGAAAAAACTCGGTTTAAAACCGTTTTGGTAAGTAAAGAGTGTTTTAAAAGTTTAGTGATGGTGTAGTGGTCAAAGTGGTCGGACAAGTGATTTAATGCACGATGACGGTACCAAACAATGTGTAAGGCTCGTATTTACGATCGGTAGGTCGTAAACACGCGTCGGATTGTGACTTTAGAAGTCGAGTCTAGAATTTTAAGGGAGAAAAGAGGGGGCGGACACTCGCGTAAGTCTCAAATGGGTGGCATTTGAGGGGTATTTATAGGAGAATGAGTGGTTGTGTGAGTTTTGAGCGACGTGGCCACCTGGGCTGCTCAAAGAGGCGCGAGCCAAATCGCGGCACTTCGAGTTGTGTTGTCACTATCACAACAAACGCAATCATGATTTGTTCTATCCTAGGTTTTGTAGTCACATGTTTGGTACTTGACCAACATGAATCCGGGAAAACTTAGTATAGAAGGCTTGAGATATTTTTGGTTTTTGTGTTTGACTCGGTTTGACTCGTTGTTGGAGTCGGGATTTGAATTTTCGAGTCGGTTTTTGGTCCGGTGTCGGTTTTGACTCTAGTTAGTGTCGTCGCGACCTCGTCGCCGTGCATTAAACACTCCAGGTATTTTTGAAATTTTTTCAAATGTTTTGTTTTAGAAATCGTTTTAAGTTTTCCGACGTAAAGTTGTACACAAACTGTCGATCAAACGCTGCGATCCCAAAACATGTTGTAGTCCGATAATCATCGGGTGTTTGTTGGAGTCTTAGCAGATACTGGGTATCTACAGAGCCCCCACTTTGACTGAGGCTTGGACAGGGCAAAAGTCAAAGTAGAGTCCCCAGGTCAATCGAAAATTACAACCTGAAGACCCAAGCGACGTCGAGGAGGCTCGAAAGGATTCGGGCCAAGGACCTGCCGTCGGAAAGGGCGACGTCGAGGCGGCTCGAGGGTACGAGTCCATGACCTGTCGTTGGGAACAGTTTAGAGTCTGTCGACTGTCTGTGCGGGTCGTTTAAAGTTTATTAGACTACGTACGAAGGCCCGCCAGCCATAAGAAGGAGTCATACCTGAGGCATCTTCTGATATGTCCTTGCATGGTTGCGGATAAAGGCTCGCCAACCGAGACAAGGAAATGTACCAGAGGCATCTTCGGGATGTATCCTTGAAAGGGTTGCGGACAAATGCTCGCAAGCTGCGGTGCGTATGTGAGGAGGGCTCGCCAGCCACGGTGCATTGTAAGGCTCGCCAGCCGAGACAAGGAAATGTACCCGAGGCATCTTCGGGATGTATCCTCGAAAGGTGTGCGGACAAATGCTCGCCAGCCATGGTGCGTATGTGAGGAGGGCTCGCCAGCCGCGATGCGTTGTAAGGCTCGCCAGCCGTGATGCGTTGTAAGGCTCGCCAGCCAAGGTGCGTTGTAACTCTTGTAAGGCTCGCCAGCCGAGGTGCGTTGTAAGGCTCGCCAGCCGTGGTGCGTTGTAAGGCTCGCCAGCCGTGACAAGGAAATGTACCCGAGGCATCTTCGGGATTTGTCCTTGAAAAAGGTAAGGAAACGTACCCGAGGCATCTTCGGGATGTATCCTTGAAAAAGGTAAGGAAATGTACCCGAGGCATCTTCGGGATGTATCCTTGAAAAGGTTGCGGACAAAGGCTTGCCAGCCAATGGGGTGGTCGATTAATGGACCATGGGGATAGCCGCGTCAAATGAGCTTGTTTTGAAAGTAGCGAACTCGTGATGTCGCTGGGGAAATAGCGAGTATGGATTCTCACTATCACTATTTTTGGAATGAGCGGGTTCCGCGAGGAAGCCCCCTGCTGGCATTTGAAGGAATAGTGAATTTGGAATTTTCACCATTCGGTTTGAATTTGCAGTGGCGGTCTTGATCGCCGTTTGTCTTAATTTTGAAAGGAAATAGCAAATTTTAAATCTGCTATTACGTTTGAAGTGACGGTTTATGTGCCGCCGTTGACATTTGGAAGAAATAGCGAATTTGGAATCTTCACTATTGATTGAGGTGACGGTTTATTTGCCGTCGTTGACATTTGATGGAAATAGTGAATTTGGAATCTTCACTATTGATTGAAGTGACGGTTTATGTGCCGCCGTTGCTCGAAAAAGCGATTTTGAATTTTCGCCATTATTTTGGGAATTGGCGGTTTTGATCGCCGTTTGCTTGAAAATAACGAGTTTTAAATTTTCACTATTTGTTTTTGTTTATTATCGAAGAAATGACAATATTTAATATTGTCAACGAAAATTTTGAAGTCTGTTGTGGGAAATTGGGCCAAAGCCCAAATTTCGCTGAAAAAGAAAAGGGGAGGCCTGGTTTAGGCGCGAGCCACCTGGCGATGCAAGTCGGCTTCCCTATTTTTTGTTAAAAAGACGCGAGGTTGAGTTGCGGATGAATGTTCATCTTCAACCTCGAAATTTCGCCCAAAATCGCCATTGACGGACTTTCAAGCTTGCTTTCATCCATGCCATTGTCAACAAATGTCATCTCAAGGTAAGTATTTCCTCTTGAATCCTTTCAAATTTGTTGATTGTAAGCTAGATTGAACTAGGGCGGATTTTGCCCTAAAAATCGACTTGGGCGTTTTTGATTGAGCCAATTTCGAGTGAAATTGATGTTTGCATTAGGTTAGAAACCTGTTTAGGAGTATAGGGGTGCTTTTAGTTTGCATTTTGGTCCCTGTTCCCGCTCCCGCTCCCTAGGCTCGAAAAACGTGATTGAGGCGAGAAACCGTCTCATTTCACAATGCGGAGTTTATTTGCTTGGGTAGTGGGTCCCACTAGGTTGCATTGTAGTTGGGAAAACCCGTGTTTGCCATTTAAGGACCTTTATTGGATGTTTGTGGGCAAAATTGAATTTTTGCCTTTTGCGACGGTCTTACGCCTGACAAAATAAGCGTCTGTTTGGGCTTGTATTGAGTCAGTTTGCCTTGAAATGGACCTTATTGGTATTTTAGGTCACCTTGAGGCGTGATAAAATCACGTTTGCCTTTTTACGGTCGTTTTTGAATTTTTGACCGGTTTGGGCTCAAATTAGCGTATGCGTTGCCTTTTTGAACCGTAGAAAAATCCTCATTGTGTCGGGAATGTATTTTGGGTTGTTGGCAGACCTTGTGTGGGTCTTGAAATGCCGTTTTTTTTGGGGTTTTGACGCGTCTTTTCCTTGAAAAGAGGGGCGAGTCGTTTTTGTTTGGTTGTTGTGAATGGTTTGGGGCGGGGTTGCCCCTTGTTTTTTGTATTGCAGGTTATTTTTGTTGTTTTTGGATTTGTCCATTTCATGCCGTCGTAATGCCGAAATTTCGGCTGACGTTTTTTGTTTGCAGAAGAGTGTTCAGAGCAGGCCGGGTTCATGGCTGCGACTTTCGAGGAGTTGTTTGGGCCGGCCCCGGGTAGTACTCCGGTTAGCACGCCGCCGTGGTCGTGGAGGACGTTGCGAGGAGAGAGAGACCTCCGAGCGGACGCCGGGACCTCGGGGCCGTTGAGGAGCGTGCGAGCCCGTTGTTGGGGGCATTAGTCTTTGGTAGAGCTTAGACTGGGGCTGAGGCGGGTACCTCCGGGAGGAGGGTTTCTTCGAGGGAGCGGCGTCCTCGAGGAACTAGGCGGACGTTGCGGGACGTCAACAGGGTTGTTGACTTGGGCCCTGTCCACCACGTTGAGTCTCGCGGTCATAAGAGGCGGAGAGCAGAGACAGCCCAGGATGACGCTGACGTCGCGAGTTTCCGAGCCAGGCGAGTTACGGCCCTGCGGGGGTTGCTTTTACGGGCGGCGCCAGAGTGGGCCGAGGGTTTTGACGGCAGCCAGTTGTTGCTTCGACTGGACCGACACCTTTCCTACCGTGCTCACGAGGGCATGGTGAGTCACGTTCCCCTGTTGAAATTTGTCATTCATTTTTGAAGTGTCGAGCCTAAATAGGCATTCTGACGTTGTTTGTTTTTGATTTCAGGAGATCGGCACCATGAGGACTTTATCGGGCTTTTCTACCTGCTTGGGCCTCTACGACGTTCTCCGAGCTGGGTCGAAGGTGTTGATAGAGAGGTCGGCTTTTGGGCCGTTGGTGGCCGCTTGGCGGGACATTCACGGGTCCTCGATTAGGTCGAACCTGTGTTTGATCCGCGCCATGTTGGACCGGTACTGGGATACGACGTCGTCGTTCCACATGGAGTTTGGGGAGGTCGGTGTGACTCTAGAGGACTTTGCCATGGTGTCCGGCCTTCCCTGTGGCGAGCTGCCCATTGAGTTTACCGCGACTCCGGAGAGAGTGTCCTCTCCTGCGGTCACTGCTTTGATCGGTACTGGTTTGCCGGAGCCTTCCGACGTCACTTGATGCGTGTCATTTATATGATGTTTTACACCCTATTTTACACGCATTTCAGAGCTCAATTGAGTAGTTTATGCTACTATTTCCCTTGTTTCGTGTATTTCTTCCTTTTCTTGTGATTTTGTAGGAATGTGAAGAATATGGCGAAAAATGGACCAAATCCGTCCCTCAGTACTAAGCATTGCATTTGACATGGAGTAAAGACTCGGGAAGTGAGCTTGGTGCGCATTTCAAGGCCTTAAAGGTGTATTTGCGTGAGTTTTAGAAGCGGATTGCCAGCTACAGTGGTCTATAGACTGACCTACATGGTCTATAGACCGTCATAATGCTTCTCGACATTGCAGGCTGATTCAGATGGCTATATCTCGAGTTCTAGAGCAGATAATCGAGTGATTCAAATTGGAGGTGTAAGCTTATCCTCTTAGCTTTCCAACGCCGTGTAGAACGCCTGATTTGACCAAGTAACGAAGAAATGGCAGCTGTTTTAAGATCGGTGCGCGCTGCAGAATCGTCGAATGCAGTGCATGCGGCCCGTGGTCGATCGATCGACCTCAGTGGTCGATCGACCACCACGCGAGCTGATACGCAAATTAAAATACGAGGAAGCCCATATTGTAATTAGGTTTTGGTTTAGGTTACGTTATTCTTCTATATAACGTAACTCTTCCTGTTTCTTGAGGGATCTATTCATTAGCTTAGTATCATACAGTTCCTTTCATACATTAATATCTTTAGTTTAGAATTTTCAATAAAGTTCGCATCTTTGCTTTCGGATTCATCTTGTTCCTTTGCATCGGTAATTTTAATCTTTAATTTCAGTACTGTTTTATTCGTTTCGTAGTATTAATTCTTGCTAGTTAGGATTCCCAAAGCCGTATTATTGATTCATGCTAGTTATTTGTTTAATTATTTCGATTATGAATTCTATTGTTATATTTGTTAATTTTATTGCCGTAATTACTTTCAGTATGTCTAGCTAAATCACCCTTGCTAGGATGTAGGCGAATTATAGCGTAGATGGCATTAGAATAGGTGACCTTGCATTAGGGCTTGGTCGATCGACTGGCTTAACTAGTCGGTCGACTGAGCCGGTTGGTCGATCGACTGGGGTAGTTGGTCGATCGACTGACTTCGTGTTTGATTAGCATTGTTTGATTCGTTAAGTGCAATATTTAGCAATGAGACCGAGAGAAGATTTGTTAGATGCTTAGTTTTGACCAATTCGTAGATCGAAAGATAGGGAAGGGCATTAATTAACGAATTAAGACGGCTAAATTGCTAGATCGAAAGATAATGTAATTTAGGCATTAGGATCACTAGTCAAGAACGAAAGTTAGTATTAGTGACACCTAGGGACTAATAGCATAGACCGAGAGGGGCTATTAGTTGACTTGGACCGAGAGGACTTGTCATACCCATCACCCATGACTGTATTTCGAGACCTACCTAGACTTTTGTGCCATCGAAGCTGTAGTGACCCGATCATCCTAGCTCCTTTTTATCATTAGTTTACATTTATATTTATTATTTGCTCATTTATTTTCGCATTTAGACTTAGACATAATCCAATCAAAACCCCCCTTATTTGTTACCTTGGACTGAAATATAAAGCGACTATTATCTCCCTACCTCCCTGCGGATCGACCCTTACTACCGCTTGCTAGTTGTAGTTCGGAATTTATAAATATTATTTTTGGTACTCACTTCGACAGGTATCAAATTTTGGCGCCGTTGCCGGGGAGGCAGTGCTAGTTTTAGTTGTTTTTATTATTTTAGTCTGTGTTTCGCCTCAAGGGAAGACTGAGTACCTTGAGGCAGTTCTTACGATTTCCTCTAGTGTTGTTTTGTTAGGTCCTACAGGTCCTATCTACAAGATTTCGAAGGGTGCACCCATGTTCCATTCTCGGGAGCAAAGAGTGCCGTTTTTGTGAGAGATGCGGCGGAGCGGACACACATCTGAGGCATGCAGGCACCCTAAGGAGAAGATGTTTGCTTTTCATCAACTTCAGCTCGACAATTCGTATAATTACGCTCCTACTTCACCGCATCAACCATATGTGCCTCCTTATGAAGCCCCACCACCATCCACTCCGTCACAGCAAGAGTCAAATAACGAAGTTGCAGAGTTGACGAGTCTAGTGCAGGTGCGTATGGTGGAGGTACAGAAAAGCAATGCGGCGAATCAGGCCTTAATCACGAAGCTGATATCTCAAATTGCCACATTAGACAAGAATGCAGCTGAGATACCGAGTCAAGTTCACTCTCTGAATCAACGTATTGAGACCGTACATGCAATGACGCTGAGGAGCGGGTCTGCTCTCGATGGACCCGAGAAAGCTGCTGAAAAAGGGAAGAAGAAAAAAGGCGAGAAAAAGACGATCGGCGGTAATCACGGTCGATCGACCACATCACCAAGTCGATCGACCAGTCCGCGAAATGACACACGTATCAGTGGAAACCAATCGATCGACCGACAAACATGGTCGTCAATCGAGGAAGCGGTGATGACGAACCATTTCGCCCTCCAATGCCAGATAATTTGAGGGACTACTTATTTCGGGGTATGACGGCTCCGAAATTATCAAGGCAAAATTCAGATGTTGATGGGTCCGTTCCAATTCCAAAGTACGACCCCACATCGGTCAATGGTTCATTCCTGAGGCGGACTGAAGAAGGTTCAAGCTATAACAAGGATAAAGTGGTGGATTTTCAGCCTAAGTCCACCGATGCCGGTATGAGAGACCTAGAGGTGAGGGCTAAGCTACTTCGACGTGACCCCATATCCGAAAAGGTGGTACCAACGAAGGATGAGGTATACTTTAAAAAATTTAAAAATGTCATTCATGGTCTTAATGTGCAAGTACCTTTTCTTGAGTTGGTAAATCAAGTTCCCGCTTACATGAAATTCATGAAACAGCTTTTAAATAAGAAGCGGAAACTTGATAGGGTCGAGTATGTTAATTTAACTGAAGAATCTAGCTCTTATTTGACTCGCACTGCTCCACACAAGTTAGCTGACCCGGGTAGCTTTTCAGTCCCTTGTAATATTGGTACCTTCTCAATTGAGAAGGCATTATGTAACTTAGGAGCCAGCATTAGCGTTATGCCTTTGAGTCTAGCTAGAAAATTGAAATTGACTAGGTTTGCAGTTACTAGCATGACATTACAGATGGCTGATCGTTCTGCGGTCCAGCCTATAGGAGTCTTAGAAGACATTCCTGTGCAAATATTAAAGTTTTTCTTCCCTGTTGACTTCGTTTTACTGGATATACCCGAGGATGCTCATATTCCTATCATTTTGGGTAGACCATTTTTGCACACTGCTGGTGCAGTTATAGATGTTGGCTCAGGGACATTGACCTTTAAAGTAGGGAAGCAGTCCATTAGTTTTGCCCAGACTTATAGGAAGAAAGATGCAATGTCTCCTGTGACTTGTAATGCGATTTCTACTCGTAAGTCTTATGTTGTCATTACTGACGCTCCTACTCCCTTGCCTGTACCTATTCCTGTTATGACACCTCCGCCCCAGAGTGGGAGCAAATTGGAGGAAGATTCTTTTATTTTAGATATTGCAGGAAATGGTTTGGGGAAGGAGGAGCCGCTCAATGCTCCAGTTGTGAAGGAGCCCATTGTTCAGAGAGGCGGTCTGGGATGTCTGAGCTATGCAACTGACAAGGAGCTTGATGAGGAGCCCAAGAAGAAGGAGCCAGTCAAAATTTCGGAGTCGGATCTTGAGTGTGAGGAGCTAGAAGATGATGGCCATGCTTGGGAAGATGCTAGAGATGACCCGTTGAGTATTCCAGGCGGAGTAGAGTGGAGTCCAGCTTCTGAGATAAGCACTGCGGAGGCTACTTCATGTAGACAGAAGCCTTGGTCGGAGATTTTTCGCAGTTTTCGTTGATTCGTTTCTTAGACCTTTTTAAGACAATTTATTGCTTTAGACTATTTATCGTTTTTCGTGTGCGCGAAACTTCGCTTAGTTTGGTTTGCTTAGGATTTTTATAAACTTTAGACTGTTACTTTGGGTTTTGTGCAATTTTGGGCGCGTTATTATGTGTATTTGCAGGTTTATAGACCTTGTCAGCTCAATTTATTGAGCTAATTCAAAGAAATCAGGAAGTTACAGCAGCTATTTGAGTCGATCGACTGGCCATCTTGGTCGATCGACTGAGCGCTACAGTTCCAGGAGCTTCTGTTCCCGTCATTTTGGTCGATCGACTGGGTAAGGTGGTCGATCGACCACTGTCCGCTGTTGTACCTGTTTTCGGTCATTCCCCTGCTGTGTTTGATCGATTTGCGGAGTCGAGGGAGTCTTTCCTCCACTTTATTCTCCGATTAATTTCTGTTTTCTTCTGTTTTATCATTTTAGCACATAATTTTACCGTCCTAAATTTGCTTTCTCGGAATTATGCGCGGTACTTTTGTTTGTCTTTTCAGGTACTTGTTGGTAGCACTGCTGGCTACTGAAACCTCCTAGCTCACGCTGGTTTGGGGAGGTTTCCTTTTTGCTGCGCTTAAAGTCTTGTGAGTTTCCGAGTCCTTCTTCTATGTCAATTTTAATTATAATTCCGCAACTCCCATTTCCTTTGCTTATTTTCTTGTATGATTTTGCACAATGGGGACATTGTGCGATTTGGTTTGGGGAAGGGTTTTGCGTTGCATTTCATTTGCTTGCATTCACGTTTACATTTTGTCTTGCATTGTTGTTTATTTTCCCTTATATATACAAAAATTCAAAAAATTGATTGAAAAAATTTATAAAATTTCAAACAAATGCATGTTTATTTTAGCATATAGGTTGAGTCGGAACGGTAGTATTTCAATGATGACATTGCATTTGCATCTGTTTATGCCTAAGCCTTGCTAATTGACATGTTATTAGTAGAATCATTTGCATAGTCTACGAGTTTTCGTTAATATCTTGCTGAACTTGATAACTTGACTTAGAATTTTGGCAAACTACATCATATTCTGAGGTTTAGAGCTTATAACTGGTGTCATCTATGACCAGTTCATTTAGGAATGTGAGTAGTTACTCCTTATGAGACATGTTACATTAATTTGCATAAATATGAACTTAATCTGCTTAATACCTGTATGCATTCGGTTTGTGGTTTGTTGACACATGTGGTAGAGGTTCCCCTTTATTCATTTTACCCATGAGCCCCTCAAAGCCAAATTGCCTTTTTGTCGCATAAACTACATCCTATATTCAACCTGCCTTTGTCAAGCTAGTAGTATTAGTTTTTGGGAATGTGTTTATTGCGGTTTGGTTATTATGCTCTTATTGAGATGATGTTGGATGAAAGAATGAAGGAGGAAAAGGATTTGAGAAAGTTGAAAAGAAAGAAAAAAAAATAGAAAAGAAAAGAGAAGAAAAATGATTCGAAAAAAAAAGAGAAACAAGTTCGATACATGGTCGATCGACTGGACTCATTGGTCGATCGACTGAAGCCCGAGAAAAGAAAATAAATCACATGGTTGGAGTTTTGATTAGTTGGTGATTTTATTCCCATGCTTTATTATCATCATTTGGGGAATTACAATTATATCGGAGTTTGTGAGATTTGTGCTACATTTGCACCGTTTCATCGATTTAATTTTGAGTAAGGAAGTGGATGTTGTCATATGGTTTTGTTTGGGTACTAGCTTGGCCGCCTATACCCCAACATTTCCATAAATTTTTTGCCTCTTCTTACCCATTACCTCACATATCCATATTTACCTCGGCATGTGTCATGGTCATCTGTTTGGTTGGAATGCATATGTACGGTTGTAGAGATTATTTTCATATTAGACTTCAGGCATGTTCTTATAGGTCATAGTCAGGTGAGAGTCATTACAAAATTACTTCTTTCTATCTTTACATATATTCACCTGTGCTTATTTGAGTGATTTGAGCGACCCGTGAGAGTCCAATTTGATAAGTTGATGCGGTCGTTTCTACACCAAAAATAAATTACCTAAGTACTACTAACAGAAGTCAGCGGTAAGTAGGGTCGATCTCCACAGGGAGGCGGTGTACTATCTATTTGTCTATTTATCTGTCTAAATGTCACTAATGGGGATTTGAGAGGTTTGTGTTAACTAGACTAAAGACTAAGCGAGAGAAATTAACAAGAGAAATTAACAAAAGAAAAGGGAGTATGCTAGGAGTCGGTCCACCGTGGCAGCTATCAGATCTTATATATCAGGAATATTAAGGTGATTAGACTATTGATAAGAAGAGCTATGGTCGTCACCTTTCGGTCCTTAAACCGCCCTAGAGCGTAAACAGCTTAACTTTCGCCCTCACTGCAATACCCTATTGTAATTAAGCAAGCCTTCCCTTCCAATCTTTCGATCTAGGTCGGGGTTAACTAGAATTATTGGTCTCCTGCATGCATACATTCGACTGGATAACAATTAAATTGCCTAATACAATTCTTATCGCAGGGCTAATCTATTTAATACAGTTAAAGCGTCGCTGCCACGGCTTCCCTAATCCTAACATACTAAGGGGATTTAGCTAGACATGGAGATGGGGGAAACAAGAATAAAATAAATAATAACAATAAACATTAAAAGAAAGAGAAAAAGGAAAGAAGAAATTACTAGATTAAAGGATTCGGAAATGAAGCAATAGAAAGTAACAGTGTATAGAGAAAAGAGAAGAGCAACGTGATCCTCAGATTCTTGGATGATTACAAATGACAACCTTTACTCCTATTTATAAGAAATTAGGAGTAGGATTAAACCTAATGACGGAAAATAACTAAAAAGCCCAGCCCGTCATCAATATCCACTCGATCGACCACTTAAATCACTCGATCGAGTGAACTTGACTCAGAAACAGCTCGATCGACCAAGAAGGGTGCTCGATCGAGTAAGGCTATACAGGAACTGGTCGATCGAGTAGGAACACAACTCGATCGACTGATTATTCAACCTAAAACCACTCGATCGACCAAGAATGTCTTCGATCGAGTGATAATTGACTTCAGCAGCTTGTATTTCATGCTAGTTTGACTTTGACTTGTCCTTTTAGCTCCTGGAACACCTTCACGCATCCCAAGACAGCAACATTTCCCGCTCCAAATCTACTCTTTCTCCAAATGCATGCAAAACGAGCGGTAAATGGCTTGATTTCACCATTTTTGGGTCCATACCTGCAAATAAGACATAATAACCCAAAGTAGCATATTCGGGGCATTTCGTAGCATAAAACTACGATAAAAGCATAGAAATACGTGCATAAAATAGGCTAAAAAGACTATATAAAATGCACGTATCAAATCTCCCCAAACCAAACCTTTACTCGTCCTCGAGTAAACTCAAAACTATACGCTAATGGAACGGAAAAAGATAACTCAGAGCCAGCTACAAATGCCCACTTAAACCAATTTAATGCAAGCAAACTAACACTTATAGCAAAACAGTCGAATGCAAACGAGTTGTAAGATGTTTATAAATAAAGCTGAACCGTCGACCTTGCAAGACCTTTAATAATGGACTCTCACGGGTCACTCTTTCTCTCATGAAGCAAAGGGTGAACATATATGTATAAGAGAGAAAGAAAAATAGTCGCTCACCTAAACTACGACCTACATAGCATGCATGCAACTAATATGATAGACAATTCTAACTACCGTACACACATTCCAACCGAACAAGGTCCTGTCACAGCCGAGGGCTTACAAAGATATGGTAAAGTGAGGCAATGGGTAAGAAAAGGCAAAACATTTATGGGAATGTGGAGGTATAGGTGATCAAGCTAGTACCTAAACAGAACCATATATCAACATCCAATTCTTAAGCAATTATGAAATAAGCACAATGCCCTTCATTTGGCATAAAACTCACCAAACCAAACCAAACATACTCCTCAAATGATATAAGATAGAATATAGGAGTAGAAACCGTCAACCAAACAACATCTTTCTCCGAATTTTTTCTTTTTCTATTCCTTTCGGTTTCTTCTTTTTCATTCTTTTTTTTCATCTTTCATCTTCTTTTTTCGATTCTTTTTTTTTTTTTCTTTTTTTTTTCATCACGTTTTTTTTTTTCTTTTCATCATCCTCCCTTTCTTCATAGATTACCAACTCCGATTCAATAGAATATGCGCCAACATTTGATACAATGAAATATATACCGCAAAAACAATCTAAACTAGCTTGACAAGGCAGGCTAAATTTGGATGTAGCTAAAGGGTCAGCTGGCAAATTTGGCTAATGTGGAGTTTATGGGTAAAATGAAAGAAAGGGAATTTGTAAGCACCTCCCTGCATGTGACACCAACCACTAACCCGAATGTATGACGGCAAAAAGCAATTGAATTTCATATACGTGCAAATTAATGTACATGTTATGCAAGGAGTAACTACTCACAATCCTACATGAAACTGGTCACAAATGACACCAGTTTATAAGGCTCTAAATCTTAGAAATTATAAGTAGGTTGCCAAAATTTCAGGTCAAGTCTATTCGTTCAGCTAAATTAAACATTAACTCGTAGACATGCAAAAGACAAAGCTAAAAGATAACAGTTCAATGCAAGGCTTAAGCAAAAAGACAGTTATAGTGCAATATCATCATTGAAATCTGCCGTTCCGACTCAACCTATATGCTAAAATAAACGTGAAATTTTTTGAATTTCAATAATTTTTAAATTTTTATGGAATTTTTGATTTTAAAGAAATAAAAACAATGCAAACATAAAATTAAACGTGATAACAGAAATGCAATAAAAACAAAATGCAGACACAGATATGGATGCATAACCTCCCCAAACCAAACCGTACAATGCCCCCATTGTACCAAAACAAGGAAAGGAAATGCAAACTAAAGGAAGAAGAGAGAGTAAGAGCGGAAAACTTACAAGATAGCGCGAATAAGGGGACCTCCCCAAACCGACCATGAAATGGGAGGTTGCTAAGGTCCGGAAAACCGTCTCAGGAAGCTAATCCAAGTCAAAAACACTCGATATCCGTCCAACAGTGGTCGATCGAGTGAGTGGGCATCCAAGAACAACTCGATCGAATGGTGATGTGGTCGATCGAGTGGTTTTGTTTCTGCAGGTGGTCGATCGAGAGGATTGACTGCTCGATCGAGAAGATCTCTCAGCTAAAGTGCTCGATCGAGTAGAATGACTACTCGATCGACTGGTCCTCGATGTAATTCCTGCAAAATGGAATTAAAACAGCCCGCAAACTAACAAAAACAAGCTTACTGAGATAGTTTTATGGTATAAGAACCATTTATTACAACTGAAATTGAATAAAAACAAAATAAAATCTCCGGGTTGCCTCCCGGGTAGCGCTAGCTTTAGTCAGGTCCCAGCTCGACCTTCTTTTTCTTCGAGCCTTCTAATTAATCACGATCAAAACAAATTTCAAAGCGCGCAAAGCATCAAATCATACATCTGCGCATGTGCTACACAAAAGCATAAGTAGCACAAAAGTGGAATAGCAAGGTAGGAAATAAAGATATGTAGACATTTAAGTCTAACAAATTTCCTATGGGCGCTCCTAAATTTATCCACCAAATAAAGGAGCGCGGGAGCAATTGTCAATAATTTAGGGCTCCAAATTAGATTAACAATTTTAAAATGACAAGGATGGTGAGAAATTGCTAATTTATGCGTCCACATATGAGGGGGTATAGCTTTGAAAAAGGAAGCATGAATAAGACGAGGCAATTTACAAATAATAATAAAATTACCGTTTACTACCTCGGGTTGATCACTCTTAATGACGGAATCATAGATAAAAGAATTCATTACCTCTTCCGTGCTAGGA
Organism: Silene latifolia; assembly: GCF_048544455.1. Lineage (NCBI taxonomy): Eukaryota > Viridiplantae > Streptophyta > Magnoliopsida > Caryophyllales > Caryophyllaceae > Silene > Silene latifolia. Next base: position 59,969,486 of record NC_133536.1, read on the forward strand.
GTAATTACCGACTCAATTTGTCCTTTTGTCGCCCTCGGTGGAATCCGTCCGTAAATCTCGGCCTCAAGTGCATCCATTTCGGCTTTGAATAAGGGAGACTCACCATAACCGTTGTCATCATCAAAGTCGTCATCTAAATCAAGCCCAAATGACGAATTACTGACTCCCAATGACCAAATCGATCGATCGAGCAGAATTACTACTCGATCGACCAATCTCTTCCCGCAATTCACTCGATCGAGTGGCAGAATCACTCGATCGAGAACTATCCTCCTGCATTCCACTCGATCGAGTAGAATTTTCACTCGATCGAGCAAGTTCTTCTGGAAAGTCACTCGATCGACCAATAATTGTCACTCGATCGAGTGATTCCTCCTGTACAGCGCTGAAATCTTCGCGTGAGGTAGTGAAATATGATAGGAACTCGTCGTCCGAGTCATAGAAGTCATCCTCATCATTGGGCAACACGGTTTCCTTACGAGAAAAACCGCTCTCAGCAAGATAAACTTCTTCTTCTTGCATCTCAGCTGCTAACTGAGCTATTTGTGACTCCAGTTCAGGGATTCGAGCATCCATATATCTATCACTCTCTTGCATTTGTGATACAAGCATTCTCATCAAATATGTCAGCTCCGCGATCTCTTCTCTCTCCATCTCATCTGCTAATTGAGCAAGCTGAGACTCGAGCTCATCAAATCGCGAGACATATTCTTGCACTTGGAATGCAAGTTCCTCCATCAAGAATTTCAGCTCCGCAAGGTCTTCTTCTTGTATATCAGGGGAATCTTGTTGCGGTGGCCATTGATAGGGCGGATGTGGCGGCACAACTACAGCTGCATTGTGCTCGTGAGAACCACACCTCTGTAGTAAATCACCGTCTGTTCCATAAAATGGGACATCGGTGGTGGGTCAAAGGTACTCAAGCCTTCCCTTTGACTGTCTTTCACCTAGAACTGTCTAGGTAGTACTTGTAAGGCCTATCAAAACAAACACTAAACAAAAGATTAAAAACGACCTCAAGGGGAAAATCCCCCGAGGCTACAAACAGAATAAAATTAAACAAATAAATAAATAGATTGCCTCCCCAAAGCAACGGCGCCAAAATTTGATGCGGTCGTTTCTACACCAAAAATAAATACCTAAGTACTACTAACGAAGTCGGTAAGTAGGGTCGATCTCCACAGGGAGGCGGTGTACTATCTATTTGTCTATTTATCTGTCTAAATGTCACTAATGGGGATTTGAGAGGTTTGTGTTAACTAGACTAAAGACTAAGCGAGAGAAATTAACAAGAGAAATTAACAAAAGAAAAGGGAGTATGCTAGGAGTCGGTCCACCGTGGCAGCTATCAGATCTTATATATCAGGAATATTAAGGTGATTAGACTATTGATAAGAAGAGCTATGGTCGTCACCTTTCGGTCCTTAAACCGCCCTAGAGCGTAAACAGCTTAACTTTCGCCCTCACTGCAATACCCTATTGTAATTAAGCAAGCCTTCCCTTCCAATCTTTCGATCTAGGTCGGGGTTAACTAGAATTATTGGTCTCCTGCATGCATACATTCGACTGGATAACAATTAAATTGCCTAATACAATTCTTATCGCAGGGCTAATCTATTTAATACAGTTAAAGCGTCGCTGCCACGGCTTCCCTAATCCTAACATACTAAGGGGATTTAGCTAGACATGGAGATGGGGGAAACAAGAATAAAATAAATAATAACAATAAACATTAAAAGAAAGAGAAAAAGGAAAGAAGAAATTACTAGATTAAAGGATTCGGAAATGAAGCAATAGAAAGTAACAGTGTATAGAGAAAAGAGAAGAGCAACGTGATCCTCAGATTCTTGGATGATTACAAATGACAACCTTTACTCCTATTTATAAGAAATTAGGAGTAGGATTAAACCTAATGACGGAAAATAACTAAAAAGCCCAGCCCGTCATCAATATCCACTCGATCGACCACTTAAATCACTCGATCGAGTGAACTTGACTTCGAAAGCTTACTCGATCGACCAAGAAGGGTGCTCGATCGAGTAAGGCTATACAGGAACTGGTCGATCGAGTAGGAACACAACTCGATCGACTGATTATTCAACCTAAAACCACTCGATCGACCAAGAATGTCTTCGATCGAGTGATAATTGACTTCAGCAGCTTGTATTTCATGCTAGTTTGACTTTGACTTGTCCTTTTAGCTCCTGGAACACCTTCACGCATCCCAAGACAGCAACATTTCCCGCTCCAAATCTACTCTTTCTCCAAATGCATGCAAAACGAGCGGTAAATGGCTTGATTTCACCATTTTTGGGTCCATACCTGCAAATAAGACATAATAACCCAAAGTAGCATATTCGGGGCATTTCGTAGCATAAAACTACGATAAAAGCATAGAAATACGTGCATAAAATAGGCTAAAAAGACTATATAAAATGCACGTATCATAAGTCTCTACAGTTGACGGTTCAACAGTTTTTAACAACTTTATAACTTGTTTGCATGATTTACATTGCTAATTGATTGTTGGTTATTGCATTAAATTGGTTTAGGCTTGACAGTTTGCATTTCGCTCTGAGATTGAAATCGTTCCATTAGGTTTTAGGATCGAGTCTAGTTCTTGCTTGGGGACAAGCAAGGGTTTGGTTTGGGGAAGTTTTATGCGTGTCATTTATATGATGTTTTACACCCTATTTTACACGCATTTCAGAGCTCAATTGAGTAGTTTATGCTACTATTTCCCTTGTTTCGTGTATTTCTTCCTTTTCTTGTGATTTTGTAGGAATGTGAAGAATATGGCGGAAAATGGACCAAATCCGTCCCTAAGTACTAAGCATTGCATTTGACATGGAGTAAAGACTCGGGAAGTGAGCTTGGTGCGCATTTCAAGGCCTTAAAGGTGTATTTGCGTGAGTTTTAGAAGCGGATTGCCAGCTACAGTGGTCTATAGACTAACCTACATGGTCTATAGACCGTCATAATGCTTCTCGACATTGCAGGCTGATTCAGATGGCTATATCTCGAGTTCTAGAGCAGATAATCGAGTGATTCCAATTGGAGGTGAAATCTTATCCTCTTAGCTTTCCTACGCCGTGTAGAACGCCTGATTTGACCAAGTAACGAAGAAATGGCAGCTGTTTTAAGATCGGTGCGCGCGCTGCAGAATCGTCGAATGCAGTAAATACGGCGCTGTGGTCGATCGACTGACCTCAGTGGTCGATCGACCACCACGCGAGCTGATACGCAAATTAAAATACGAGGAAGCTCATATTGTAATTAGGTTTTGGTTTAGGTTACGTTATTCTTCTATATAACGTAACTCTTCCTGTTTCTTGAGGGATCTATTCATTAGCTTAGTATCATACAGTTCCTTTCATACATTAATATCTTTAGTTTAGAATTTTCAATAAAGTTCGCATCTTTGCTTTCGGATTCATCTTGTTCCTTTGCATCGGTAATTTTAATCTTTAATTTCAGTACTGTTTTATTCGTTTCGTAGTATTAATTCTTGCTAGTTAGGATTCCCAAAGCCGTATTATTGATTCATGCTAGTTATTTGTTTAATTATTTCGATTATGAATTCCATTGTTATATTTGTTAATTTTATTGCCGTAATTACTTTCAGTATGTCTAGCTAAATCACCCTTGCTAGGATGTAGGCGAATTATAGCGTAGATGGCATTAGAATAGGTGACCTTGCATTAAGGCTTGGTCGATCGACTGGCTTAACTAGTCGGTCGACTGAGCCGGTTGGTCGATCGACTGGGGTAGTTGGTCGATCGACTGACTTCGTGTTTGATTAGCATTGTTTGATTCGTTAAGTGCAATATTTAGCAATGAGACCGAAAGGAGATTTGTTAGATGCTTAGTTTTGACCAACCCGTAGATCGAAAGATAGGGAAGGGCATTAATTAACGATTTAAGACGGCTAAATTGCTAGATCGAAAGATAATGTAATTTAGGCATTAGGATCACTAGTCAAGAACGAAAGTTAGTATTAGTGACACCTAGGGACTAATAGCATAGACCGAGAGGGGCTATTAGTTGACTTGGACCGAGAGGACTTGTCATACCCATCACCCACGACTGTATTTCGAGACCTACCTAGACTTTTGTGCCATCGAAGTTGTAGTGACCCGATCATCCTAGCTCCTTTTTATCATTAGTCTACATTTATTTTTATTATTTGATCATTTATTTTCGCATTTAGACTTAGACATAATCCAATCAAAACCCCCCTTATTTGTTACCTTGGACTGAAATATAAAGCGACTATTATCTCCCTACCTCCCTGCGGATCAACCCTTACTACCGCTTGCTAGTTGTAGTTCGAAATTTATAAATATTATTTTTGGTACTCACTTCGACAGGTATCATCACTCCGCATCTGATTGCGAGTTCGTACGTGAAGGACCTCTTCACTGAGAGGGTGTCAGGTGTTGCTCCGGCGCCGTTGGCGAGCCCGGAGGCAGAGGCTGAGGCCGACACGAAGGAGGCGCGGCTGTGGTTGTGGTACTTCTTGGGTGCCACGTACTTTGGCGACAAGGGCGAGCGCTTGTCGACCAAGGTGCTTCCTCTTCTTGCCGACCTTGACGCTTTGGGTCGGTTTGACTGGGTTACGCCGGCTTTGGCGAGTTTTACCCGATACTTGCACGTGGCGGTGCGTCCGGAGACAGTGGGAGCGGGTAGCGCTCCTGCTCTGGTTGGTCCCGGCCTCATCTTTGAGGTACGAGCGTTTTTTTTGTGGTAGTTTTTTTTTATTTTGATTTTGATTTTGTCTTTGGCAATTTTTTGAGAAATTGGCTAATTTGTGTTTGCTGTGTCTGATTACAGGCTTGGTTGTATGCTTACTTCACTCCTCTGCGTCCGGGGACTACAGACGGTGTTCCCTCGGCTTACCCTGCTGTTAGGGGTTGGACGGTTGGTCGGAAGAAGTCGACTAAGTCGACTTACGAGGACTGCAGGCGTCGCGTGAACAAGCTTCGGGTTGTTGATGTAAGTTTTTTCTTTGTCCCTTCTCCTTTATAGCAGTAGCTAGAGATAGGATGATTAGGTAGCTTAGGAAGCCCCCAGTTAGCTGAGTAGCTTTGTTTCGAGTGCAGTTTGTTGGGCGGCCTTGGGAGCACTACACGGGTGTGCCGGCTGCTGTCACGGAGCGTTTGCAACCTCGCAGCTCCTTGCGCCTGTACTTGGAGACGGCGATTGAGCCGGTTTGGTACTTGGGCGAGCGCCTAGTTCGCCAGTGCCTTACCGAGACTTTCGTCGTGCCGGTTGACCCGCTTGGGGTGTTGTTCCAGGAGTCGACTCCTGATGAGGTTGAGGAGCACCTTTACGGTCGAGGAGGTGAGGAGCTGTTGCTGCGGGACGTCGACTATGACACCTTCCGGTTGTCGAGGCTTGCTTGGTACCCGATCGAGGTATGTTTTCCTCTTTTCTTTGTTTTCATTGGCTCCCTTGATAGGAGGGTTTGTCATTTTTAATGTGAATCCAAATGGCAGGGAGTCGATCCGCTGATGAGGACTCAGCCCCCAGCTTTCCCGACGGAGACTACTTTTCAGGGGCCGAATGGCGAGGAGCTTCAGTTGCGCTTACCGGGGCCCGCAGTGGCCGATGCTGGCATGGAGTGGAGGTTGACTGTTCTGAGGGTGAGTTCCTGACTTGAACACTTTCTCCAATTATACTTTGCCTTGTATTGAAGGACATTTTTATTTTGTAGGTGACGACTCTTAGTCACCAGAACTTGTGGCGGGTGGCTAACCGCTGGAGAGCGTTTGCCGGTGACCTGGCTACGAGAGAGACTCGGCTTTCTCAGGTACGTTTTGTGTGTTGTTTTTGTATATTTGGTGTTGAATTTCATGTTTTTAGATCTTGAGGATCTGTTATTGTGTTTGGCAGGGCGCAGCGGATCCGGTGGAGCTTGCTCGGGTCCGTGCTGAGTTGGAGGCAGCCAGGTCGATGATCGAGGCCCAGGGGTTGGGGATTACCCGTCGAGACCAGGAGTTGAGGCGTCACGAGGACGAGCTGCGGAGATTGCCTTTCTGAAGGCTCAGTTGGCTACAGCGGAGGAGCTTCACGTTGAGATGGAGCGTGAGACGCTGGAGAGTTCCCCGGAGAGGGAGTCTGAGCTGGTGGTGGTGTCTGCGTTGGCGGCGACTCCTAGTGAGACCAGGACTGGTCCGACGGGAGACGTCGAGTAGTTGTTGTAGCTTGTCCGTGTCTTGGACTCTTGCCTGTACATATTTACATTTTGCGTGAGGCGGTTTGTATATATGTGTTTTTGGACTGTGGTTTGTTTTGTGATTTTTGGCTTTTTTATGTTGTGTTTCGGAGGAGCGTTGTTGGCTGTTGACTCTCCTTTTTCTTTGCACCAGTTCCTGCATCGTTAGTGTAGAAAAACAGGCAACAGATAGCATATACGCATAAACGTAAACACGTAGAAGCATTTGACCACGTAAAGCATTTGTTTGAAAAATCAAAATTAACCAAGATGACTTGAAGTTAAAATTGAAATTTTGAAAATTCCGTGACAAAATCGCCAAGTTTGGAATTCAAAAGGAATTGATTTGAAAATTTGTGCAATTAACTCGTGTCGTGAATTAAATTGCATCGAAATTTTTGAAAATGACTCGAAAAATATAAAAACTCAAACCGTCAGGAACGAATTTTTAGAAAAGGATTTTTGCGAGTACATTTGGCTTTTGAGGTCAAGACTCGAATTTGTGAGCGCTTGAATTTTTGAGGAAAATTGATGTCGTGTTATCAATTTTCGATTTTGATTTTTGATTTGCGAAAAAGCGAAAAATTTTCGGAATTTCGACTGACATGGAAACGATCCGTCGCGGATCGGGGCGACTAGCCCTTCCCCCCTTTAAAAAAAGAAATAAAAACCCGTATGTTTAAAGCTGCGCTATGGAAACCGTGTCGGATTTCGTAAAACGCGAAAACAAAGAAATGTGAGTGTGAAGAAACACAAAATTTCCCGGATCATCCCGAAGAGGCGCGAGGTTCCTGGCGGGAGGTTTGAGGTGTCAGGAGAAAACACATGTTGAAAGAGACAAGTCAACAGCGGGAATCCTGGGGAAGCCTCAAAGAGGCGCGAGCTGCTCGGCGATGGAAGCCGGCTCTCCTCTTTTTCCTGAAAAACGCGCTGATCCTTTTGTATAAATAGGGACGTTTGCGCTTCATTGTTTCAGCATCCGAAACAGAAAAACATCTCCACAAAACCTCCTCTTCTTCCACAAAAATATTTCATGGATGCTTTTGAGAACGCATTGCGACAATGGTGCCGGGATTTGTCGCCTTCCGAGAAGTATCAACTCGATTGCATGGGAGTTGGTCAATTGTTGGTGCTTCGTCAAGTCAAGGTGCAACCTTCGTTTCTTGAAGCATGTTCTCGGTTTTGGGATTCGAAACATCATGTTTTCGTTTTCCCGAAAGGTGAAATTTGTCCTCTTGCCGAAGAAGTTGGAGCCATTGGTGGGTGGCCGGGTTGTGCTCCGGTGCTTCCTCCGACTCGGTTGTGCTACAAGGAGAAATTCCGTTCCATGTTGGGCTTATCAACAAGCCAAGTCAACTTTCTTCTTGCTCCACATGGTGTGGATATGTTGGCTCTTATCAACATCTTCTCAAATCGGTTAGATGCTAATGTCTCGGAGGTGGCTAGGAGAAGGGCTCTTGCATTTTGCCTTGTCCATGTGTACCTCTTTGTTGATGTCTTGAAGAAGGAGGGGTCGAGATGCCATGGTAGCATGACCCTTATCCATGTGATTGAGCAAATGGAGCATGGTAGAGATCCATCATGGTTGGTGCTTGGAGAGATTATCCAAGCTTTGGACAAGGAAGGCTCTTGTGGAGAAGCTCCCTCTTTTGGATCGCCAAGGATCCTTCAAGTGTGGCTATTGAAGAGGCTAAGGTATGTAGAGCCTCCGGTTAATCCTTCTTCTTACTCCTTCCGTCACCTTACTATGAGGAAGAAGTTATACCCGGATAGTTTTGCTTCCACCGAGGCCTATTGGGCCGCAAGATTGGCGGAGGAGGGTGGTCCTCATATCCGTTGGGTGGTGTCGTGGTGGCACTTGAGGTCCTTCACGGGGTTGCCCGCTTCGGGTGCTAGTCCTCGTTCTTTGATGGTGGTGGGCTTGAAGGTTGTTTCCTTCATTTATCCCGAAAGGCTCATGAGGCAAATGGGGCGTCAACAAAAGGTGCCCGCTCAAGATACTCTTGTCCAAGAGAATGTTTTCCGGAACTCCGAGCTTGTGGAGTTCTTTGAAAGGTGGTGGGCCACTCGGCCGTTTTGGGAGGTGCCAAACCCCGTTGCCACAACATGGGTGACTCCCGCTTATGTCAAATGGTCACGTGGTCCGTCCTTGGAAGAAAGATCCAAATTCCGTAAGGACGAGATTGTCGACTTGAAGTACCGAGAGGTTGGCAAGGCCAACCGTGCCTTCTTTGAAGAGTATGTTGATGGAGCTACTCCCGATGTGATGAGACCACCGAAGAGGAGGAACTCCGGCCCCAAGAGTATGGTGGGCCGTGCATTGGCTCGTCTTGGGTCGAACATGGGGTCTTGTGCTAGACCGGAGGCCGTCGCCATCTTAGATCCGTTTAGGATCCGTTCCGAGGAGGAAGTCCATGCTAGGCGGGCCAACAAGAAGAACAATAGGAAGATGTACCCCGAAGGAAAAGGCAAGGGTAGAATGAAAGAGTGAAGACCTCCATTACCCACTTTATTATTATGTTGTATTATTGTTGTAGGTTTTAATTATGTTGTACTAGCTAGTTTTGTGTTTTTTGTGCTAGTTTTACTATGTGAGGTGTGTTAGTGGACACCTTAGCTTTGACAAGTTGTAGACTCGTCGAGCTTTATTTGTTGTTGAAATTGTAATCCCTCCCATTATTAATTAAATAAGAGGATTGCTCGTGTCGAAAATTGTGAACGCTTGTCTCTTCCATCCTTTTTGTGAAGGCAATTCGATTTGAATCGTCCTAAACAATTGCACTTGGGAAAGTGGTATTTTGTGGAAAGGGAGAAAGGCTCATTTTTGTATTTTGTGGGGAAAGGGAATGGTTTTCCCTTTCTCTTTTTTTTTTGGGAGTTGATGCGGGTGATGTTTTTTTTTATTGTGGGAATGGTTGTATCCTTCTTGTGTAAGAAATGACTGCCTACGTATTCACCGGGAGAGGTGAAATCAAACCATGATCGTAGTTCGAAATGTTTTGTGAATTTGAATTGGGTTTTGTGGTTGTATCCCTCAAGCATAAGAGGGACTGCCTACGTATTCACCTGAAGAGGTGAAATCAAACCATGCTCGTAGTTCAGGGGGTTTGTTTTTGTAGTGCAAATGGACGTTGCCTTTGACAGATCAAAGGACATTCGAAACGGGCAAGGTGCCGCAGCTTAGACTCGATAAAACATGTAATTTCAAATCAGAACGTATTGAGGAACTTGACTTGAAAAGGGTTGAGGTGGTTGCTAGTTGCAAGATTAGGCTAGGTTGTTGGTTGATAGGGTTCAAGGGTAGTATTTCTTGAGTTGGTCTAGGTTGGTTGGGTTTGTAAAGTCCTCCCCATCTAGGTCACTCAGTCTCACTACGCCCCCCGAAAGTATTTTCTTGACCAGGTATGGCCCGGCCCAGTTGGGTTTGAATTTTCCCCTCGGATCGACGGGTAATGGTGCTCGGACTGACTTGAGGACCAAGTCGCCCTCCCGGATGTTTTGGGGTTTGACCTTCTTGTTGAATGCCCGTTGTATACGTCGTTGGTATAGCTGGACGTTGTGCAAGGCGTTGAGTCGCCGTTCGTCTAGAAGAGTGAGTTGTTCGTACCTTCGACGGGTCCATTCCGCCTTAGGGACTTCACTCTCCAGCAGGATGCGTAGAGATGGGACCTCTAACTCTACCGGTTGAACCGCCTCCATACCGTATGCTAGGTAGAAGGGTGTGGCGCCTGTCGGTGTTCGAATGGAGGTTCGGTATCCCCAGAGTGCGAATGGGAGTTTGCTCGGCCAATCGCGGTAGTTGTCTTGCATTTTCTTGATAATGGTAATAAGAGTTTTGTTCGCTGCCTCCACCGCTCCGTTAGTTTGGGGACGGTAGGGGGATGATCGATGTCGTTTAATCTTGTATTTGTCCAGCAAGGCTTGAGTTTCCGCCCGGAAGTGAGAGCCTTGATCGCTGATGATTTCATGGGGTACCCCATATCGGCAGATGATGTTGTTTTGAATGAACTTGGCCACTTGTTTGGTGGTCAAGACTGCATATGACTGTGCTTCCACCCATTTGGTGAAGTAGTCGATGGCGACGAGGACAAAGCAATGCCCCTTGGTGCCTATCAGGTTGACTTTCCCGATGATGTCGATGCCCCAGGTTGAGAAAGGCCAGGGTGATGTCATGGTGTATAAAAGGGATGGTGGTATATGTTGTATATTAGCGAAGATTTGGCAATTGTGGCAATGTTTGACGTAGCTACGGCAATCGCCTTCCATGGTTGTCCAGTAGTAACCCAGCCGCATAATTTTCCGTGTAAGCATCATTGCACTCATGTGAGGGCCACATTCTCCGTCGTGAACCTCTCCCATGACTTTCTTGGCTTTGTGATGGTCAATGCAAAGGAGGAGAATTCCTTGGGGTGTTCTTTTGTAGAGTTGATTTTGGTTTATCACGAATTGTGATGCAAGTAAACGGATGGCTCTTTGTCCTCTTTGATCAGAGTTGGGAGGGAATTCGTTTTTGGTTTTATAATTGAGGATGGCTTGGTACCAAGGCTCATCATGGCTTTCCTCGTCGTCGATAGTGGCACAAATGTGAGCTGGCTTGCTCCGTCTCTCGCCACATAGGGGCATCGATGTCATGTCGTCAGGTATGTTGACGAGCGCGGCAAGTTTTGCCAGGGCATCAGCAAATTGATTTTCCTCTCGCGGCAAGTGGAAGTAGTCGACTTGGTCGAAGAACTCGGCCTCTTGATTGATCTTTGCTCGGTAGGGAGCTAAGCTGTCAGATCGGATTTTCCATGATCCGGATACCTGATTGATGATGAGTGAGGAATCGCCATGGACCCTCAGTCTCTTGATGCCAAGTGTGATGGCTGCTAGTAGGCCGATGAGACATGCTTCATATTCAGCGGCATTGTTGGCGACGGCGAAGTCTAGCTTGACCGAGATCGGAACATGTTCTTCCTCTGGTGATATTAGAAGGATTCCTACCCCGAAGCCTCTCAGATTAGATGCACCATCAAAGTATAGGTCCCATGCGTCGGAGTCGGCACAAAGGATGTCTTCGTCAGGAAGGGACCATGTGTCGGTCGTCAGATCCTCGTTGACGGGGTTTTCTGCTAGGAAATCAGCGACTGCTCTTCCCTTGATAACCTTGAGGGGTACAAACTTGAGATCGAATTCAGACAGCATGAGTGTCCACCTAGACAGCCTTCCGTTTAGTACGGGTTTTTCGAAGATGTATTTGACTGGGTCCATCTTTGAGTAGATGTGGACCGAGTAGCTGAGCATGTAATGTCGCAGCTTCTTTGTTGACCATACTAGGGCAAGGCATGTCTTTTCCAGTTGCGTATACCTCGTCTTGTACTCAATGAACTTTTTGCTGATGTAGTAGATGGCTCGCTCCTCGGTTCCAACTGTTTGTGCTAGCATTGCTCCCATGGCTGTGTCGAGAATGATCGTGTACGGGGATAGAGGAATCCCCGGTTGAGGTGGCATGAGGACAGGAGGTTTGGATAGGATTTCCTTTATCCTGTCGAATGCCTTCTGACAGTCGTCGTCCCAATCGGTGTGATCGGAGGCGCGAAACTTCTTGAATATCGGTTCACAAATCACAGTGAGCTTGGCAATGAACCGGCTGATGTACTGGACCTGACCGAGAAATCCCCGAATCTCCTTCTCGTTCGTAGGCCGAGGCATTTGTTGAAGGGCTTTGATTTTGGTTGGATCAATCTCAATGCCTCTTTTGCTGACGACATGTCCCAAGAGTTTTCCGGAGGTGACCCCGAATGCACACTTCTGAGGATTTAGTCTCATGTTATATTTCCGCAGACGAGCGATGAATTTCCGGAGGGCATTTATGTGGCCGTCCCGTTCTTTTGATTTGACGATCATGTCATCGACATATACCTCTACCTCCTTGTGCATCATATCATGTAGGAGAGTGGTAGCGGTTCTTTGATAGGTCGCACCGGCGTTGATGAGGCCGAAAGGCATGACCGTGTAGCAATATGTACCCCATTGTGTAGTGAACGCAGTTTTGTGCATGTCTTCCTCAGCCATTTTAATCTGGTTTTACCCGGCATACCCGTCCATGAATGATAGGAGAGCATGTTCGGTAGTGTTGTCTACCAGAATGTCAACATGTGGCAAAGGGAAGTCATCCTTTGGACATGCCTTGTTCAGATCCCTGAAGTCGACGCAAACCCGAATTTGTCCGTCTTTCTTTGGTACCGGCACAATGTTGGCCACCCAGTCAGAGTATTCAGATACTTTGATGAACCCAGCCTTGAACTGTTTGTCCACCTCTTCTTTGATTTTTAAGGCCCACTCAGGACGCATCCGGCGTAGCTTCTATTTTCACGAGTTTAGCCCCGGGTTTGATGGGTATCGGTGCTCGCAATTTCTCTGTCAATCCCAGGCATATCTCTGTAAGACCAGGCGAACACGTCCTTGTATTCGTGGAGGAGGTCAATGAATTGTTGTCTTTGCGAGGGGTCCAGGGTTGTCCCTATCCTAAGTTCTTGAGGTGTATTGTCGGTTCCTACGTTAATAGGCTCGGTTTCCTCAATGATGGGGGTTCTGGTTTCCCGTTTGTCAAGTTCTTTGGCTAAGTGAGGTGGGTAGTCACTCAAGTCAAATTCCTCATAATCATTCAGAATTGCATTGCAGTTAAAATGAGATGAGTCATAAGCAAACTTAGCGTTCATTAAGATGACACGAGCGAAAAGCTCGGAAAGGACAGACATCTCGTGGTCAGTCAGAGGCGACACGACAGAAGAAGTGGCCCCTGGAACAGGCTCCAGGTTTTCACCTTTCATTGGAGTGGGGGTGACCTTAGTAGACTCAGCCTCTGAATCAGCCACGACTTTGTGATAAAACAGTGGGAAGGGGACCTTGACTGGGACTTCCGGAGTGTTAGGAGCTATAACAGACTCTGACTCCGACTCGGACTCAGACTCGGATCCTTCTTCACTTTCCTTCTTGAACATAGGGCCTTCTCCAGTTGTGATCTTGAGAATGCGGCCTTGGCGATCGGTCCATTTGATGGTTTTCCTCCAGCTCTGGGTGGCTTTCTCCGGGTCAGTATCGGAGATCAAGGCAGTTGGATCAAACTGATTGTCTTTAGGGCGATGTTGATGATGTCCTCATAGTCGAGGCGTTTGACGTTATCTTCCCCAAAGAGTAGTGTGACAGCTTGTCCGTCGAGGCATGGTGATGGTTTGGACTCGGTTGATGCAGCTTCGATGTTGTCGGGAATAAAGTAGCAGTCCTGGAAGAATTCCACTCCCGGGTATCTAGCCTCCGCCACAAAGTCATAGATAGGCTCCGGAAAACCGTGGTAGAGTTCGGACTCTCCCTCGGGGACAAAGTATCCGTTGAGAGTCAGGTGGTAGGGACGGAGGATGACTCCGTGCTTCTTGCGTTTTCGGATTAGGAGGTTCATCTCTTGGATATCCTTGTCAGTAGGTTCGTATCCCAGTCCAAAGGGAATGTTGGGGACCTTAGCCTGTTTCAAGGGAGGCAATGGGTCCTTTAGCGGATTGAGCGGCAAGCCCGGAAAATAACCCTGGCGCATCATGATACGGTTGATCGTGAGGCTGGCGAACGGGTCACATTCAGAGGTTGTTAGTTCATCAGTTATGGCGTTCACGGCTTGGAAACCCCACATTTCATTGTCGTCCTCCTCAATGGCTTGGGAGGCTACCCCTCTTCTCATGACTTCTTTGATTGGGGAAGCGGGGATCGTGATCGTTTTCCCGTTGAAGGGGACCCTGATCTTTTGGTGAAGCGTTGATGTGACCGTCTTGACGGCGTGAATCCAGGGACGTCCCAGGAGCATGTTGAAGGATGCGTCGATGTCGACCACTTGGAAACTGGTTTGTCTTTCTAGTGGCCCGGTTGCGACGGCTAGAGTGATAAGCCCAGCGACCTTGCGACGAGTGCCGTCGTAGGCGCGTACTCCTTGATTCGTTGGGATTAAATCAGATTCCTTAATACCCAGCCTGTGGGCAGTTTTGAGAGGAATGACATTCACGGCGGAACCGTCATCCACGAGGACTATTGGTATGTTCTTTTGGAGGCATTGCACAGTGATGTACAGGGCCAGGTTATGGTTGGCTCCGAACAGGGGGATATCCTCGTCGGAGAAGACGACCGGGTTGCTCAGATCAGGGGCGTCTCTTGTCATGTGTGCCACTATTTATTCTGGGGAAGAGGTGGAGGGCACGGTTAATTTTCCCAAGGCCTGTCGATGCTCAAAAGACGTTGCGATCAGTTGCCAAATTGAGATCTCGGCCTTTGCTTTCTGGAGCTGTTTCAGGATTGAGTTCTCGGGAACCTTTGGTTGAGTGTCCACCTCTGGGACGATTTGGTCATTCGTCGTTGGAGCGACCGCTGGGTTGCTCGGATTCCGATAGGGACGTCCGGACCGGGTGAGATGTCCGATTTCCTTCGTCCGCTTCTCCTTTCCTGGGATGACATAGACATCCTCAACATCATCCCGCCATATGCCGTTAATTTCAGGGTCTCGAGGATACCTCGGAGGGGTATTCCTCGGTGGGTAGTTCTTGTGGGGGATATTTTTGTGAGGGCGATTTTTGTGGGGGTAATTATTTTGAGGGTAGTTATTTTGAGGGTAGTTCTCATGAAGGTGGTTATTTTGAAGGTGATTTTCGTGGGGCCTATGCTAGAATGGTCGCGGGAGCAATCCATCCTGGGGTGGGTAGTTTTGAATGCTTGGGGAATTCTCCCGCGGACGTGGTGCCGGGGGATTGAAGATGAGTCGACGGTAGGCGTCGTCGAGTCGGGTGATTCTCTCGAAAAGACTGGCAATGGCCTCCTCAACTTCTTTGAAACATAGTGAGCATAGTGGCAAAGATCGAATACGAACACTCCATCTGAAGGGTCCTTTTCCAGAACATTCACCTCATCGTCAATTGGCAAGATTAGATGAGAGCAGTCTAGGGTCGGCTCATCGTCAGAGATGGCGTGAATTCCCAGAGGATTTGTCTTGTTGTTTGGCTTAATTGTGGGGGTATAGGTAAATCTCCCTTCTCAATCATGTCTTGAATGAGGTGCTTGAGTTTGAAGCAATTTTCGGTATCATGCCCTTTCCCTCGATGATACTGGCAGTAGGCGTTGGGGTTCTAAAATCGGGATTTCTTGGCGTCGGCTGGGTCCGGGGTGGGCCCGATCGGTTGTAGCTTCCCTTGGTCCATAAGCCTTTTCAAGGCACTTGCATAAGTTGACCCTATGTTGGTGAACACTCTCTGGGGGCGTTCAATTTTCTTGGCAGATGGTTCGACGAGGTTGACCTCATCAATATTGTTTGTCTGACCGTAAGGGCGAGATCCGGTTGAGGTGGATCCTTGATAACCCCTGCCTGTGGTCTTTGCTAAGACACCCTTTCGGAGATCATCCTCAATACGTGTCCCCAGAATCTACAGATCTTGAAAAGTTTTGATACCTTAGTAGGTTGGCATAAACCGGGCGGAGGTTGTTGACAAATTTTTCCACCAGAGTTGATTCACTCGGCTTACTAACCAACTGAGTACTCACCCTCCTCCAACGGGTTAGGAACTCAGTGAACCCCTTCTTGTCGTTTTGGGTTAACACCTCGAGAGTACGGGTATTGGCCTGGATCTCGACATTGTCGGCATACTGTTTGGCAAACTCAACTGCGATTTCATCCCAGGTGGTAAGGTTTTTCGGGTCCAAGGAGTAGTACCATTGGCGAGGAATTGGCTCCAAAGAGGATGGGAAGATCCTGGTGAAAAGTTCCTGTTTGACCCCCTTAATGGCCATGTAGTCTTTGAAAGCACGAATGTGGTTGAGTGGGTCCTCCACTCTCTTGAACTTAGGCACATCAGTCAGGGTGAAGTTGTCGGGTAACTGGTCCCCAACAGGTTCGAACCTTCGGTTATTTTCGAGGTGGATGTTGTTACCCCGGGCTAGGAGTTGTTCTTGCAAGAGTTTCAGCCTCTTCTCAGTCTCAGTCAGAGGTAGGGTATTATGTTCCCCAACTTCCTTGTTCTCCAGGGCATCGATACGGGTCTCGACGCGATCCAGGGTGACCTTAAGAGCGGTAAGTAGGCTGGCTAGCTGATCAGTTGTGACATCTCTGTTGTTATCATTGTTGTTGTGGTTGACAGACGAAGTTGAAGACGGGGCCATGGCTCTGAGGCAGAAAAACGGCTCACATTACAACTCAGTCCGACACGGCTCCAAGACTGAACGCAGACAACACAGAGGACGAGACCAAGATCGACTCAACAAGACGGGGTGACCGTGTGTGACCGAACCTTTGACACGAGTCCAATTATGACGGCGTGACGCCATTGGACGGGTCTCGTGGTGAGACGACTCATAAGTAAAGACCCATAAGTACGTTTTCTTTGACTCGATAGACACGAGGCGGAATTGGAAGGGTGGACTGAAGTTTTTCGAAAATAGAAATTTTCAAAAAGATTCATTTGTCGCTTTAATGGGCGGCTTCCGAAGATAGAAATCTCCGCAAGTCGATCAGTTGAAAAGGGTTGTCTTAAGTTTATTTGCAAAAGACGGTTTGAGTTTGAGTCGGCTCGGAAAACGGTGTGTTGCTTCCCAAGACGGTTTTGAAATTCAAAATTGTATGTTTTGAAAATCGAGTTTGAAATGTTTGAAGAGGTCTCGGGGACGGTGCATGGTCCTCGGGTTCCCGAAAGTGTCTCGAGAAAATAGGCGTATGCTTTTTCTCGGGTTTTGAAAGAGCCATTGTCGGCGCGAAACGAGTTAAAATCCGTGTCTAGACGCGGCGATTATAACGGCGTAAAAAAGGTGACTTGAAATGGTTATACAAAACCGGGTTTGATATTCGTCATCACGACGGCCTAGAAAGGCGTGTTGAAATGGTTGTAAAAACCGGGTTTGAAAATCGTCATTACGACGGCCTAGAAAGGCGTGTTGAAATGGTTATAAAAACCGGGTTTTGAAAATCGTCATTACGACGGCCTAGAAAGGCGTGTTGAAATGGTTATAAAAACCGAGTTTGAAAATCGTCATTACGACGGCCTAAAAAGGCGTGTATCGGTCGGCGAAAGACCGAGGTTTGAAATGGCCATTATAACGGCGCAAAAAGGTGTTTTGAAGGTTTGCAAAATGACACGGAATGACTTATGATCAAGTAGCACGTAAGCACTCACAGTTTCATTATATTATGCATAATGCTGACACGGGTTTTGGCTTAAAAGGGTGGGTTACACACCAAGCAATCAAACCCCGATTTGCGAGAGGGATACCAATCCAAACAAAATGTGTAAGGAGGGTGCCCTAGCCTCGTGCTCGAAAGTGATGAAAGCTCTTTGACGAAACAGAAATGTGTAACGTCAATGGTATGCTTGACTCAATCGGGATTCGAAACGCGGGGATGAGATAACTCACGCCGACGAGACGAGCCAATTGGTCGATAAGGGTTAGGTTGTGGGCCCGGACAGGGAACCCGACCGTGACCGTAATATCAATTAATGCATTCCAACCAAGAACTCGTTCGAGTCTCACCCTCTAGGGATCACAAAGACGTAAGTGTCCTAGTTTTCCCCAGCGGAGTCGCCAATCTGTGGACATGGCCCACCTGCGTATGCCCAGCCGATCTGTGGACAATGGCAGCGGTCTTTTTCAAAGCCACGCTCGGCGGCGTAAAGATGCTTTTGATCGGATCGTTTTAGATCGGTCGGTTTCGTCTCGGTAAGGGTCTCGAAACGATTAGAGATGTTCGGAGTCGCCACCAAGCATTTGTGGGATGCCTGGAACCCGTTCGAATTCCACTTTATACCTCGGTCAAATCGAAGCACAAAGCAGCGTTTTGACATAGGTACTAAAGATAAGGAAATCGTCCCTCTTTAGCATCCTATCTCTAGAATGACTCTCGTACGCCCTGGATAAGGTCGTCCACTATCCAAAGTTTCTGAGAAAGAGGTGAAGGTACGTATTGGGAAGCCCTTTAATCAGACACCCAATCCCGCCCGCGTTTAGCGGCCTCTACTGATCGATCTTGGATGGTTGAATGCAAAAGTTGATAAAACGGTTTAAATGCATGAATGCGCATCCAATGATTTAAACTTAACATGTGAGAGCTTTCTAAGTCGGTTGATTTAATCCAAGTATCAAGTATAAGATATCGAGTTGGATTAATGGTTGATTTGCATGCAAGACGGAAATTAAACATCCATTTACCGTATTAGGTTTAGGGTGCATAACATGATCCATTTGTCTTAGTAAGGCATTTTGCAAATATGGTTTTGAATAATCGAATAGTCATCTGATCCGTCCTATATCAGGTCAACTGAGAGGGCCACTGGTTCGGTGTGAGGGGGCCCCTAACTCATACCTTACCTTAGTGTGCTCCACAGTTCTATCCCGGGGTTCATTTTAATTAGACACATCCTATGTTCATTGGGCTCATTGGTTTAGGCCTGAGGATCGTTCTCTCTGATACCACTTTGTAACACCCCGGTTTATAAAAGAAGTCTTCGTCAAGACATTCCCTAATAAAACGGACTGTTACCATCTCGGTTTCCCGAGGTAGTGAATAACAAATTAAACTCCAAGGCAGTTTATATAATATTTTAACTTAATTATTACAAATCCTCTTTTCAACTCAATTACAAGAACTGACATAAATAAAAGTGAAAGTCTTCTAGATGATGATCTAGCTACTAAGTCGTCTGATCCAGTGTCTCACGCCCATTAAGCTCCCGTCCTATCTCTTAAACCTGTCAAGTCTGCTCCCCATTAAAAGGTTCATCACAGGTGTTCACGAATACACAGGGTCAACCACGAGGTTGAGTAGGGAAAACAATAAAACAATAAATATGATATGCATGATACTCCGTCACCTCCATCTCCATCTCAACGCAATCACACACATCCCCGGCACGCCCAGCCATACCGATCCCCGGCAGACTATATCAATCGACCGTCGTCGATATACCAGCTCAACAGCTGAGGTTATCAAGGGCAGGTCCTGCAGAACCCGCCTGGGCCTTATCACAACATCGTCATCATCACGCCGCATCACCACAACATCCTCCATCTCCAATGCATATGAATGCTCAAAAGAAATTGATGCAACACAATATATATATATATAAATCAATGAACTGATGAATCATAAAATCATGCCAGTTACCCGATGTTGTGATATCATACTCAATACGATCAAATCAGTCAATCACCTTCCCGAATATAAATGATAACGTAAATCAACAACCATGAATCAAGTCAACACAATTCCACAACAACGATAATAGGACAAGTGTATTTCCCTACCTCAAGATGTCAGCAATTCCAATTAAGCAGTTAAGCAGTCCAGAAAGTAAAGCAATGAATTTGATTATCGATCCTTCACGAATTCGTCACCTAAAACGATTATGATATTTATAATTACTAACTACTAAATATAGAAATCTCCCAAAGTGGAAACTTTCCCGATGTAGTAACTTTTCATTTTAACAAACCCGACTCAAAACCCGATTTGAATTACTTAACTGGCTCGGGAATTAAATTGAATAACCAATATGATAATTAAAAGATTAAAAGAATTATACGATTAAGAAATCCGAATCAAACATTTAAACAATTCAACAACCCGACTCAAAACCCATCTTTAATTATTTAAATCACTCGGGAATTAAATTAAATAAATTATTTAGAAGACTCGGGAATTAAATTAATTAATTAAGAATACGACCAATTACGAATTATAACGATTAAACTATGAAAAACCCGTTTCAAAACAATCCGAATAACCCGTCATCAACCACGTCCCTTCACACACGCACACACCCCTCACGCACCACCTACACCACCACGACAACCACCAGACCCAACACCCACTCTGACCCAGCCACCAACGACCATCCCCACTGGGGTCGACCCTCGCCGGCGCGTCAAACCA
The DNA here is from genome assembly GCF_048544455.1 of Silene latifolia. NCBI lineage: Eukaryota > Viridiplantae > Streptophyta > Magnoliopsida > Caryophyllales > Caryophyllaceae > Silene > Silene latifolia. The sequence goes on from NC_133536.1 coordinate 59,989,630, forward strand.
TGGCCGCCATTTGGCCTGGTTCGCCACCACGCCTTCCCAAACACCCATTTTCTCAACTCACCACCACCGCAACCATTAACTACCCCTGCCCAAACCACCACCGGCTTACTCGCCGTCAACCCACGAACCCAGATGCCATGGCACCACTGTTTCGACCTCCCCCGAGTCCACAGTGGTGCCACCCCAACCTAACCATCTAAAACCCGTCTGAAAACCATAACCAAACCCGTTTTGCCACCCCCTATCGCTGCCCCCTTTTACCGTCAATATCACCACCCAAAACCACCCTAACCACCACCCCTACACTCGTCTCTCATCACCCATTTCCCTCACCCCGTCAATAACCACCAGCCTTACCTCTATAAGACATGAAACAACACCCAAAAACCCGACATTAAAAGCTAAAAACAGAGGAGAGGTTAACTGCTTACCTTTCCGCCACCACAACGGCCACCAGGGCCACCCACGGTCGTCGACATTCATTCCTATCTCTTCCTTGCTGTGCCGTCAAAGCCCACGACCACTCTCTCTCTCTCTCTCTATGCGTGAAAGCTGGTGTTTGGTGTTGGTGAAGGAAGGAGGCGGGTTGAGGGAGTGAGTAGTGAGGAAGGCGGCTGGGTAGTACTATTAGGGTTAGGGTTAGGGTTAGGGTTAGGGTTAGGGTTAGGATTAGGATTAAATGGGCTGAACAGCTAATGGGCCAACTCAGATGGGTTAGCTCATAATTCGAATTCTTATAAACCCGTCACAATTACTTATAACGATACAACGCGAGTTAATTAAAATAATTTAATCGACTCAACAATTAACCCGCCTTAATTAGTAATATAAAATGTAAAATAATTAATATATAATAATATCCATTTAATTTATTATATAAAAATACGGGGTATTACAGTCTTCCCCCCTTAAAATGAACTTCGTCCCGAAGTTCGCTCCCGTACTCAAACCTCAGAAGGGAATTGCCTATCGTACTTACGGACGTCACACATTTCTAACACGGTTAACACACACTTGACACATCAATTAAACATAACAAACACGGAATGTTACATTCTGCCCTCCTAAAAAAATAAACTTCGTCCCGAAGTTTAGCTCGTCTTTACTTAACCCAACTAACTACGACTAATAATTACCTGGGAACACCAATGTATAATAACTAAATATTCATCTGAGAACACCGTCATCTTCCATCTAAATTCCGATCTCAAACTCAACATAAACTCATTAACCATGGTCGCACTGGACCGCAAATGTAACTCGGCACAAAGGCCCCACAACTCATAACTCAATACCAGTAGTTTAACTTATACTCTCCTTTTTCACATCGACCAACTAAAGAAGTAGGAACCAAAACATATAGAACTCATTTGCATAGGTACTCCCACAACGAAATATCAACTTGATCAAAAGTACGATCTACACACAAGTGCAAATTAAACATTAAGATTTGACAATCCTCCCCAACTAAAAACATGGTTACGTCCTCGTAACCTTCATTATTATAACTAAAGTTCTCAAACTACTGCTAAGATTCTCAACTCACGCTTAAGTTAACTAATCCTTACCAAAGACAATCAATATACAAAACTCTCTCAAGGAAGCTACCGTTACCAGTAAAATCATTAGTAATTATTCATTTCACCAATCATTGTAATCTCATACCTTAGAAACATAGGGGATCAACCAACATAAGAAAAGAATTAGGGTCAACACTTTGATAAATCGATTTATGAAAATTTATAACCTAATAGGTCCAGTTTGACTTTCCTTTACTTAATTATACAGATTTAGGTCAAGACACAGAATCACCAATGAAGACAACCAATTTCGCAATACTTATTATCCTATAAATATTTTTAATCATCATAACAGCGGGTTTGAGATTTATTCCCGAATGTCGAATGCACCTTGATTGGCAAATTTTACAAACTTATTGGTCGAGTCAAACAAGCGAGTAAACAGCGATATTGGAAAGTTAACATACAAGACTATCATACATAAAATTTCGTTCTTGGTATTAAATATATTTAGACTGCTCTCAACACCATGACATACAAGATTAAATGTATTTAACTACGCCCATTTTACAAGTGTTCCTTACATATCATGCTAATATTAACATACCATGTTGACACACAACTCACTTAAATCACCACTTTACATTTCCCGTTTGGACATTCGTAACTAACCACAACCCACCAATTCGCTACATGAACGAACAACATGACTAAATTAACCCACTACTTGTGACTCCGTTCTAGTTTCATTCCCCCAGACTAGCAAAATTATGAAATCATGCAACCAGACACTGGCTGGAAATCTCATTCCGAATTCATACCCACACGACAAAATTTAACTTCATTTTCAAAACTTTTACTTTCATACTGGACGGTGAATAATTTTCTTAACATAATCTTATAACAGGGTCGTCATAGAATCCATTTACAGCTTACTACGAAACTCAAAAGCAGATAAACTTAATTCAATTCCTTTAAACAAAACAAGCTTAGGTGTTGACTCATATATCGTAATTTACAGGTTCATCTTATTCATTTCAGTCCTATCTTTACTAATGAGCGACTATTACTTCAATCATCAGGATTTTAGTTGCACTTCTTTACTCAGTTATATTCACGGCTCAATTAACGTAACTATAACGATTATCATTTAAACCAATGTATATCATGTGAATCATAAAAAGGGTTATCCCATTATAATTGCTAATATAATTATCATAAACAATCTTCATTAGAATATAATTGATAGCAACGACTCAAGAATTTAGATATGTCAAATGTTGTGCTACGTCGAACAGTTTCCTCTATATCATGCCCATACAATTGTAAGAATCACTTTAGCATTTTATGACGATATAATAACAAACATATTCAATAATGAATAATAACACGGTTTATTATCATGTTATAGGTTTTAGGTTCAATTGAAATAATTTAATGCAATGAAAGTAATAAGTATAACTTTAGGCACTCAACTCACATGAAAGTCTTTAAAACTCAGATGACATCCTACATGGGTGGACATTTAGACACGATCATTACTACCATCCATGTGTAAACATTTAAACATAATTATTATAATATTCATGCGAGCATATTAGAACAATCAAATTGACTTTTAACGCCATCACTTTACCAAGAGGTGATAATATAGTTTTATATTTACATATATCTGACCACTATACAACTATGATGAACACACTAGAGATATTGCAACATGCCTAACGTATATAGAATATGCAAACAACTGGACTCGTATAAAATATTTCACCCTTGATTAGAAATCAATTTAAGCTATTCAATTTTACTCATACTATCATGCCAACAAGGTTATCAACTAAGTTTTAATTTTATCACTTGTTAAGATCCATAACTACTGAACATGCGTGCTACTATCGTCGTATAAGGACATTATAATTTCACATTACTAAGACTCATGAATTAATCAAACAACTGTATGAAAACTTAACATAGAACGCACATTTTAAATGTTTTGATTTACGTTGTACCTTCCAAAAATCACGAATAAATAACTGTTTGATTAAAACTTGATTCATATTACTTTTATAAAACATGGTGAGTTCAAAACACAGGGAAAAAGAATTAGGTTTAAAGCACAAGAATTCCATTTTTAAAGAATTTTACAACTCAGTTGGTCCAAACAAACATGTGATGACTATTGGTCCAAAACTTGGGTCGTTTGCAAAACTTATTATTTAATATCGAGACATCAAGATTTTTCGTGGCTTATCAATTTGAAAACATATGCAACTCTTTTGATCGATGGAGTTGGAATTATGCAAAAATTATTAATACAATTTAAATGAGGATTTTTACAAAATCGTTGGTCGAACATTACTGCACAGGAACTTCCTAACCACAGCTCACTAAAATATTTATTACTCCTAGTCTGTATATCCTATAAGCGTGAAACAAACGCCAAACGATCACTAACTCCCAAGACTATCTCTCATAAAATTTCCATCCATAGGCAATAAACAGAAAAGAAATGGCAGTAAGGTCAATTAAAGAGTAACATCAACTAAACGAGTTTGAGCACTATGTCATTCATTTTCTATGTCCCAATTCTTACAACTATACTATCGATACTAATCCATCCTAAGTTGAATCTCACACTGTACAATTCGTAACATCTACCCCATAGAATCCCTTCGCATCTCGATCTACTCCGTACATCTAAATCACGATTGCTATGACTATAAACATGCAATTCAATAGCGTTTCTTATTACTATCACAAGACTATACTAGCATGGCTTTGGGATCACATAACCGAATATTACTTAGTCATAGTAGTGCTATCAACACATCATTCATACAAATTACTTACCGTAGCGTTGTCCTGCTATAATCAATGTATCAATCAATTAACGCTTAGGCAACGATATTCGAATTTCATGCTCAACCTCAAGCAACTATTCTACCCTTTCTCTCGTATACACTCATGGTTTCCGGTCAACTGAGAGGGCCACTGGTTCGGTGTGAGGGGGCCCCTAACTCATACCTTACCTTAGTGTGCTCCACAGTTCTATCCCGGGGTTCATTTTAATTAGACACATCCTATGTTCATTGGGCTCATTGGTTTAGGCCTGAGGATCGTTCTCTCTGATACCACTTTGTAACACCCCGGTTTATAAAAGATGTCTTCGTCAAGACATTCCCTAATAAAACGGACTGTTACCATCTCGGTTTTCCGAGGTAGTGAATAACAAATTAAACTCCAAGGCAGTTTATATAATATTTTAACTTAATTATTACAAATCCTCTTTTCAACTCAATTACAAGAACTGACATAAATAAAAGTGAAAGTCTTCTAGATGATGATCTAGCTACTAAGTCGTCTGATCCAGTGTCTCACGCCCATTAAGCTCCCGTCCTATCTCTTAAACCTGTCAAGTCTGCTCCCCATTAAAAGGTTCATCACAGGTATTCACGAATACACAGGGTCAACCACGAGGTTGAGTAGGGAAAACAATAAAACAATAAATATGATATGCATGATACTCCGTCACCTCCATCTCCATCTCAACGCAATCACACACATCCCCGGCACGCCCAGCCATACCGATCCCCGGCAGACTATATCAATCGACCGTCGTCGATATACCAGCTCAACAGCTGAGGTTATCCAGGGCAGGTCCTGCAGAACCCGCCTGGGCCTTATCACAACATCGTCATCATCACGCCGCATCACCACAACATCCTCCATCTCCAATGCATATGAATGCTCAAAAGAAATTAATGCAACACAATATATATATAAATCAATGAACTGATGAATCATAAAATCATGCCAGTTACCCGATGTTGTGATATCATACTCAATACGATCAAATCAGTCAATCACCTTCCCGAATATAAATGATAACGTAAATCAACAACCATGAATCAAGTCAACACAATTCCACAACAACGATAATAGGACAAGTGTATTTCCCTACCTCAAGATGCCAGCAATTCCAATTAAGCAGTTAAGCAGTCCAGAAAGTAAAGCAATGAATTTGATTATCGATCCTTCACGAATTCGTCACCTAAAACAATTATTATATTTATAATTACTAACTACTAAATATAGAAATCTCCCAAAGTGGAAACTTTCTCGATGTAGTAACTTTTCATTTTAACAAACCCGACTCAAAACCCGATTTGAATTACTTAACTGGCTCGGGAATTAAATTGAATAACCAATATGATAATTAAAAGATTAAACGAATTATACAATTAAGAAACCCGAATCAAACATTTAAACAATTCAACAACCCGACTCAAAACCCGTCTTTAATTATTTAAATCACTCGGGAATTAAATTAAATAAATTATTTAGAAGACTCGGGAATTAAATTAATTAATTAAGAATACGACCAATTACGAATTATAACGATTAAACTATGAAAAACCCGTTTCAAAACAATCCGAATAACCCGTCATCAACCCCGTCCCTTCACACACGCACACACCCCTCACGCACCACCTACACCACCACGACAACCACCAGACCCAACACCCACTCTGACCCAGCCACCAACGACCACCCCCACTGGGGTCGACCCTCGCCGGCGCGTCAAACCATGGCCGCCATTTGGCCTGGTTCGCCACCACGCCTTCCCAAACACCCATTTTCTCAACTCACCACCACCGCAACCATTAACTACCCCTGCCCAAACCACCACCGGATTACTCGCCGTCAACCCACGAACCCAGATGCCATGGCACCACTGTTTCGACCTCCCCCGAGTCCACAGTGGTGCCACCCCAACCTAACCATCTAAAACCCGTCTGAAAACCATGACCAAACCCGTTTTGCCACCCCCTGTCGCTGCCCCCTTTTACCGTCAATATCACCACCCAAAACCACCCTAACCACCACCCCTACACTCGTCACTCATCACCCATTTCCCTCACCCCGTCAATAACCACCAGCCTTACCTCTATAAGACATGAAACAACACCCAAAAACCCGACATTAAAAGCTAAAAACAGAGGAGAGGTTAACTGCTTACCTTTCCGCCACCACAACGGCCACCAGGGCCACCCACGGTCGTCGACATTCATTCCTATCTCTTCCTTGCTGTGCCGTTAAAGCCCACGGCCACTCTCTCTGTCTCTCTATGCGTGAAAGCTGTTGTTTGGTGTTGGTGAAGGAAGGAGGCGGGTTGAGGGAGTGAGTAGTGAGGAAGGCGGCTGGGTAGTACTATTAGGGTTAGGGTTAGGGTTAGGGTTAGGATTAAATGGGTTGAACAGCTAATGGGCCAACTCAGATGGGTTAGCTCATAATTCGAATTCTTATAAACCCGTCACAATTACTTATAACGATACAACGCGAGTTAATTAAAATAATTTAATCGACTCAACAATTAACCCGCCTTAATTAGTAATATAAAATGTAAAATAATTAATATATAATAATATCCATTTAATTTATTATATAAAAATACGGGGTATTACACGGTTTTTGGTCCGGTGTCGGTTTTGACTCTAGTTAGTGTCGTCGCGACCCCGTCGCCGTGCATTAAACACTCCAGGTATTTTTGAAATGTTTTGAAATGTTTTGTTTTCGAAATCGTTTTAAGTTTTCCGATGTAAAGTTGTACACAAACTGTCGATCAAACGCTGCGATCCCAAAACATGTTGTAGTCCGATAATCATCGGGTGTTTGTTGGAGTCTTAGCAGATACTGGGTATCTACACAAGTAAGGACTCCTTCCTTCGCTTGTTCTTGAGCTATAAGATTATGAAGATCTTCCAAAAGCTTCAAGTATTCATAGTGGAATACCTCCTCTTAGTTGCACCCAAGATTTCACCCAAAAATTACTAATTTCATTAACTAGATAAAATAAGTAAGTAGGGTCGTGCTTTTTCACATACGGATTTTACTCTTTCACATACGACTTTTATAATATTACCCTTGTCATATTCTCATTCCCTCATCCAATTGATTTTTCCCCCCTTCCTTCATCTCCCTTCACCACCAAGACGAACCAAGTCACTAACACCAGCCCATCGTCTACTCCGTTCACCACCTCCGCTCACTAACTCCGGCCAATCTAGTCGTCTACCCAACCTAATTATTTTTTAAATAAAAACAACCCAATTATGTTTTATTTTAAAAAAAAAAAAGACAAAAACGTCCCAACCTCCGCACCACCACCGTCGCTGGCCACCACGCGCAGAGAAACACACGACCAACAGCAGTTGTCCCTCCGACGAACCTAAGGCCGACTGTACCTGTCCCTCTTCGTGCGTCAATACTTGTGTTATTCTTCTTTGGAGATCTACGTATGTATCATGTATAATAAGGAAGCAATTGATTTTTTTAATTATTGAGAATCATTTTATTGTTGATTAGCCGTTGTTTATATGCATGAATTTGTTTGTTTTTTCTTGTAATTGATTGCTTTGTTCTTCATCGTCTTGAGAAGCATCTTTTCTTCCTAATTATACATTGTGATTTCAACCATTAATTACCCAATTATCAATTAAAAACCCAAATTAAAAAATTTAATTAATCAAATAACAATCAAATAAACTTAAATTAAACAAAATTAGTGTAATGTATTTATAAAAACAAGTAATTAGTTGTTCGACATGAGAAATTAAGATTTATTATTGAAGAATTTGGAAGGGTTTGTTTAGATTGTAGGAGAAATAAAAAAGAGAAAAAAGTTGATGGGAAGGGCAATGTTATGGAAATCTTGTGAAAAAGTGTATGTGAAAGAGTAAATTCCGTATGTAAAAGAGTAATTCTGTAAGTAATAACCCTTAAAATTATTTAAATTACCACCTTAGTAATTAGATAATCTAATATGGTTGTAGTGAGATAATAGTGAGAGGTTTGCATGTGAATTATAGAGGAAAAATGAAAAAAACTTTTTTTTCTCCCTCATAGAACCTCACGGCACACACACCCTTATGTGGGTAAATTTTACACTTAAAATAGTGTCATGCATAATGGGTAGTGTGTTAGTGGAATGCATAATGATTAAAGCTTGTAGGACTAGTCACTTTCACTAGTAAAGTGTGATTTTAGAAAAGAACAAACATCATTATGTTTGTCTACTAAAAAAAACGGTCACCTATGCAAAATAGGCCCGTTTTGATTTTCCGTATTTGTCCGACAAATGCGTTTAAATCGTATGCTTAATTATCTTGTGTAATTAAGTATTAATGTGATCATATAACAATTATATGATACAAATTAATAAGTACTATATATACACTTAACTTTTAAGTAATATTTTACCATTATATCAATATATAATGGGTCCTACAATGCCCAATTTCATTAATTTACAACTCCTTTGTAAATATATTAACCAAAAAAGTTGATGGGAAGGGCAATGTTATGGAAATATTTTGAAAAAGTGTATGTGAAAGAGTAAATTCCGTATGTGAAAGAGTAATTCTGTAAGTAATAACCCTTAATATTATTTAAATTACCACCTTAATAATTAGATAATCTAATATGGTTGTAGTGAGATAATAGTGAGAGGTTTGCATGTGAATTATAGAGGACAAATAAAAACAACTTTTTTTTTCTCCCTCATAGAACCTCACGGCACACACACCCTTATGTGGGTAAATTTTACACTTAAAATAGTGTCATGCATAATGGGTAGTGTGTTAGTGGAATGCATAATGATTAAAGCTTGTAGGACTAGTCACTTTCACTAGTAAAGTGTGATTTTAGAAAAGAACAAACATCATTATGTTTGTCTACTAAAAAAAACGATCACCTATGCAAAATAGGTCCGTTTTGATTTTCCGTATTTGTCCGACAAATGCGTTTAAATCGTATGCTTAATTATCTTGTGTAATTAAGTATTAATGTGATCATATAACAATTATATGATACAAATTAATAAGTACTATACACTTAACTTTTAAGTAATATTTTACCATTATATCAATATATAATGGGTCCTACAATGCCCAATTTAGATAATTTACAACTCCTTTGTAAATATATTAACCAATTTCTTCTACCTCAAAATATATACAAAACCTCAACTAATTTAATGCATTAACTCTTAATCATTAAATTAATTCTTATTTAATCACATTACAATAAGATATAAAATTTCATTAGTCAATCATCACATAATTGAATAATAAACTTGCGTTGACTCGAGTTCCAAACTTGACCTCAAGAAAACTCACACAACTATATATATATATATATATATATATATATATATATATATATATATATATATATATATATATATGTATAGAGGCGGATCCGGTGAGGCACCTCATTATGGCGAGGCGGCGGACTCACCAAATTGTCAACACATAACTAAAAAAGACGCCAACAAGACAACACAATGATTGAAAGCAAATGCATAGGAATCTTACCCATTGTAAAGCCGCTGAACATATTTTCGAGAGCAGAGGAGAGACCTACATAGCTTCCATATGTTTTCAGATCGATTTTCCGGAGGTAAGGAAACTATTATTTTAAATTATTATATAACACGATGCCATCTCTATTCTCCGCTGTACACCTCTTTATTTAAATTTAAATTATTATTTTAAAAAAGGAAACTCGACAAAATAAATAAAAAATAAAAACTCCTACGTAATTCCGATCAAGCATAACAACTGATCCTACGGCGTCGTTCCGGACACTGATAGTTACTGGCGTTACTGCAGTTTTTAAGTCGTTAGTCAGTCCAATTCCTGATTCAAGTTAATCGAATCTCATTCACGTTGTCCCTTTTGACTCTGATAATCGGCATTATCCTGCTATTTTGTTTTCAAAATCATACGAGATTAGATTCAAATAATGCAAAATCTAACCCGAGTTGTTGGTGAAGCTTATTTGCAGGTTTACGGTGATGGAGAAACCGGAATGCAAGTCTGAATTCCTGAGATGAATGCATATATATGGCAGACTCAATTTGTGCTTCATTTATGAGTTGATTTTTAATTTTGTACGGATTCTTTGTTTTCCGATTCGAAAGTGGATGTATTAGGTGACGAGACAAATTCAATTTGTTGATTTATGCCTTTTGCCAAGCAAATGAAAGTCAGAATATGCAGTTAAAATTATTAAATTGGTGTACAAGACTTAAAGCGAGGCAATTCAAGGATATCTCCCAAGCTTGACTATATCTTCAAGCATCGGTCAAGACGAGTCTATGTTACTTTGACTTACTGAAGTGTCGATACCACGGTAACATGTCAATTTTTGGTCTAAAATGAAGTGGCGAACTAATATGTCGGAAAAACACAAATTTGTGTATTGGTCGTAAACAATTTATCTGGATGGGACTAAAATTATTTTAATGTGCCAAAAATTTAGACGAAAAATGGCATTCTCAATTTCTCTCCCCTTTCATTCTCTTTCTCAATCAGGAATTGAGTGGATTTTGTTGTTTGGTGAATCTCAGACCTTGTTTTGTGAATCTCAGACCTTGTTCAGTGAATCTGAGAGCTTGTTTTGTGAAACTTGGTCATCATAAGTGGTTAAAATCACCTTTTTTGCTCTTTTCCTTATTTGGTGAATCTCAGACCTTATTTTGTGAATCTCATACCTTATTCAGTGAATCTTAGGGCTTGTTTTGTGAAACTTGATCATCATAAGTGGTTAAAATCACCTATTTTGCTCTTTTCTTTATTAGGTGAATCTCAAACTTTGTTTTGTGAATCTCAGACCTTGTTCAGTGAATCTTAGAGCTTGTTTTGTGAAACTTGGTCATAATAAGTGGTTAAAATCACCTTTTTTGCCTTTTTCCTTATTTGGTGAATCTTAGACCTTATTTTGTGAATCTCATACCTTATTCAGTGAATCTTAGGGCTTGTTTATTAGGTGAATCTCAGACTTTGTTTTGTGAATCTCAGACCTTGTTCAGTGAATCTTAGAACTTGTTTTGTGAAACTTGGTCATCATAAGTGGTTAAAATCATGTTTTTTGCTCTTTTCCTTGTTTGGTGAATCTCAAACCTTATTTTGTGAATCTCATACCTTATTCAGTGAATCTTAAGGCTTGTTTTGTGAAACTTGATCATCATAAGTGGTTTAAATAACCTATTTTGCTCTTTTCTTTATTAAGTGAATCTCAGACTTTGTTTTGTGAATCTCAGACCTTGTTCAGTGAATCTTAGAGCTTGTTTTGTGAAACTTGGTCATCGTAAGTGGTTAAAATCACGTTTCTTGCTCTTTTCCTTATTTAGTGAATCTTAAACCTTATTTTGTGAATCTCATACCTTATTCAGTGAATCTTAAGGCTTGTTTTGTGAAACTTGATCATCATAAGTGGTTAAAATCACCTATTTTGCTCTTTTCTTTATTATGTGAATCTCAAACTTTGTTTTGTGAATCTCAGACCTTGTTCAATGAATCTTAGAGCTTGTTTTGTGAAACTTGGTCATCATAAATGGTTAAAATCCTATATTTATATTTGTTCATCTATATGAGACTCGAACTCACATCTTGCGCTATAGCACAATGCTCTATCTTTTGAGCTAATAGATGATATTAGTCAAAAAATTATTTAGATGATATTTATATTTGTTTAACCTGCAGAGAAAATAACCATGAGTTAATTAGGGTGGCATAACACCAAGACAAACAAACAACCAAAGCATGCATCCAGAACCGAGGTAAGAACTCCGATTTTCACAAGACGGTATACGGAAAAAATAAACTAAAATTACCGGACTCGAACAAATGCAGGACTCGAACAAATGCAGTTTATAGCAATGCAGTTTATAGCAATGCACAAGTTATACTCACTCGTCCTATCTCTTTTCTTTGTTGCTGTCACCATTCATGGAGTTACAGGAGGAACAATGCTAACTCGTTAGTGAGACTGTTCTAAGGCTTAGTGCAATTGCAGACAGTCCAAGTAGAATTACCGATTAATATAAGCAGAGCCTTCAAGGCTATTCAGGATTTCAGGTGATATGGTCGAGTGCGGCTGAACAGGGTACCTTGTAAAAAATTCACCCTTATTCTTCATGTTAACCTTTGTGCACAAGTTCGTGTGCGATGAGAATGTTGTCCATGATGTTACAAGTAGGTACAAAAGCGTTTTGAAACTGTCCCACAATTGAAAATGGAATATGTATACAACCTATTGTAATTTATGGTTTACGGAGACAAAATCTTTGGAAGATGTTTGATGGAAACATGCGGGCATGGGATTTGCTTCTGTAAAATTCAGGTCGTCTATAATATTCATGAGATTTGAAAAATTACAGTGAAGTTTTATTTAGGGGCACATTACAATAAAGGCATGCGAGATCAAAAAGCATACCTATTACAGGATTACCTACTGGATACATATAGTTTAGTGCCAACGAAATTTCTCATCGCCTACACAGTTACACCATGATTTCCATTTTAAGTATACTAGTTGTTGCACCGCGCCCTATCGGGCGCGGTGCCCCAATTTGGTGAAATGCTAAGCGAAAGTAAGTCGGAAGTATAGCAACAAAATGCATCATGGTTTTCCGTGGTATTATCTACCCAAGTATCGTGCCCCCTATTCTCCCACTAAACATCACGTCATATTTGGATCATCCTTAGTTGTCTATCTCCACCGCTTCTATCCCATTCCGCCATTGTCCCCATTCCAACATCTGGTATCATTGACTCAATCACCCATATCTCCTATACTCGGGCTTATTAGCATGAAAAATTCATCCTCATAATCCTTTAAGAGGTTCCAAAGTTTCCACCGCTTAAAAGAGTTGTACCTGATTTAGATCCATGTCATTAAAATTGGTCTACCTCACTTATTAGTTGTTATAAAAAAAAGTTTACAATAATTTTTCTCATTCCCTCATCATTATAAAATTACAATTCAAAGTTTCAAATACATCTATCTTTCTAGTAAAACATATAAATTGGCAAGATAAATCTTAGATACTGAGTTGCTTGAATCGCTTTCAAGATGTGCTATCGTGAATCCGTGAGCAATTATTTTCCAAATTGCCACTTACCGTCACACTTAACTTTCTCCAATTCTGTGGTCAATACCCAGAGCACCTTGACACCATTTCTCCCTTCAAAATCCACATCCTATTTGTCCAAAATCCCATTGCTGAAATTAAAGGAAATAATATACCTAAGCAACAAAAAATATTCAGGAAAACTAATGTATCAAAAAGAAAAAACACAGCAAAAAGGTAGTATTATATTGAACTATAGAAGAAATACAAAAAGCTAAAATATCAAAAGGAGGCGTATAAGCTTTAAGTGTCCTCTTCTCCTTTGATTTTCCTTAGAACTCATTTCAGGTGATTATTCTACGGCTACATTTTGATGAGCCTTATTGCAAATTTCTGCTACCAATAACAAACAGACTATAGTTGAGTTTCGTGCGTCATAGATTTGAACTTTAATGGAGTATTGGTATAATTATTAGAGTTGAAAGTACAACAAAAGGGCCAACCAGCATCAAGGGCGAAGTATCATCTGACCACAAGCCCGCAATAAGTTCAAAATTCCTTCCTTTTTTCTCTCTTTTTGCTCGTTTTATTATGGTTTATTATTTTAATGTACGGTAGCTGTATGGTTTATAATTGTATGGTACAATTATGTATATATTTGATTAAATGACCTCAATTAGAGCTGAAACTTTTCTCTGAGCTGGGCTCGTGCTCAAGCTTAGATTTCTGAGGTGATCACAAGTTCATCCAACATCCAAGTTTGAACTCATATGGCTTAGTTATACCCCCTATCTTGCACCAACTGAAAAATACAGATATAACGCTATTGAGGATAAAATCCTATGCTACATCATTGTCATTAGATAAACAAAATACATTGTCCTCACAACAAGTCTATCACCAAGTATTATACTCTCTATCCGTAAGCCCATCACCAAGTCCTCTATTCTCTATCTCGTATGCATTGCGAAGCTTGCCACTAACAATAGAATACCGATTCCAGAAATACGTACCTTTTTGAGTGTTCATTTAGACTATTCTCGCTAGGAAAAAAAAAACTTCCAAGCTTCATTTGTAACGCTTTAATCTGGACTGATTTATTTTAAAAGAAAATGACCTAACTAACAATTCACTCTTGCCCTATTAGAATTACGACTTCATTTAGTATTAATAAGCACCCTTAAGGCATTCACCTCTCTTTGCACTCTAATGCTAATCAATGAAACCATAATGAGAAATTAAGCGACTAAATGACATTATAACCAGCATAAATCGACTAAAGAAAGAAAAACAACAATAAATTCCAGCATTTAACACAAGTTTTCAATTAATATGTAGTCGAAAAGAAAGATTAAGTGAAAAATATTACTTGCAATTTGAGTGTGTAAGAAATTCGTATCGCTCTCTTTGGTTCTTTCTTATTGGCACCTTCATCGTCATAATCACTGCTCTCTTTTCCCACCCATCATCTTCCCTACAATCATCATCACCATCGTCATCTATATCGTCAAACTCATCACTCTGAACAGCCTAAGAGGCTAAAACAGCACCAAATTCGTCCGACAAATATGAGGGTTTATAGGAATATGGCTATGTCTATCCATTTTTTAACGGAACCAAAGATATACACCTTTTAGTTCAGTCAATAAACCCCGTTAGCATTTTTTTTGTGAGAATTTTTGCACAAGTGGAGCTTATTGACGGAAATGGAGGGAGGAGTAGATGATTTTTCCATTTTCAATTCCTGTCTTATGGAAACAGTCTCTGTTGGGGAAATATTAAGTACATATGACCCCCTACTCGCTTTTAGCAGGGGCCTCTTAATAAGCACGACACTATGGTAATAACAATGATAATGATAGATAACACGAACATGGTTCAATTTATAAAACAGTTAAAACAATTACTTCACTGATCTCTAAAACTTACAGCAGGAGAGACCAACTTTCACAAGACAGTGCAAATGTAACCAAAGGTTCTGAGAGCTCTAATCCAAACGCACTTCTTGCAATCATCTCGTCATTTTTCACTCCTTTCGAGAACATCTGAGGAAAATAAATAAATTTAATATCATGTGGTTAAGGAAAGGGAATGAAAATGCAGTAACTGTAGGTCTGTAGCCAGAATAAAATCCATTAATTAAGTGAAAATGACTTGACGTACATATTTTGAGTGGTATGGTAACCTCAGTATGAAGTATTCGATTGTTAAGGCACCTAGTTGGTGTCCCCCCACATTTATTGTTGCCTGTGAAGTAAGTCAAGTAAAATTACATTATGAAAACTCGTCTAATTTATTGCTTAAAGAAGATAAAAACTACGTCTAATTCAATCGAGAATACTATATTAATATTCAAGCAGTACCTTTTGTATCAAGGCTATGACAGTCTCCGGAGTTTCTGGTGTTCCTTGTTCAAGAAATGTCAGAACCAAAGTACCAAGCTCAGGGCTTACTGCTAGTATATAAAAAGGCGGAAATAAAAGCTACTCTAGTTCATGTAACATCGAAACGGCGTGAAAATGTAGGTGTACAATGTAGTTCATAACATACATTCATCATACATGAATTGTAGATATTTATCCAGAATGCCAGTTTTTCCTGATGAGTGAGTCTTTGCAATTTGAGCGAGCCAAGTTTTGAGATAAGAATTCTGAAATGTCAAATTAATAGGACAATCAAAACGGGCACATTGTAGATAGTTATAATCATATAGGACACTAATAGTGAAAGGTGAAAAGCTTACTTGAGTCGCCGAATTAAAAACAAGCACTTAGCTATTCTTTTTGGGTTTATTTGAACGATCATCAATTGAATACATGTTCTTGTAAGGACCCACATCCGTATCAGAAAATCGTGAACAAATTTTATATGGATTGAGAAGCTCAGGCTCTTGAGCACTTTGAGAGGATAATGTAGTCACTGAAGTGAAACTTTCCAAGCTTAATGTTCTCCTAGATTTGCGCACTCTCGAGAAAATACTCAATAAGCACTTAAGGATGTTCTCAGCTAATTCATCTGAACTCTCATTTCCCGACTTCTTCTCATCCGGAAGAACAGGTTGCATGGGTTCTCCTTTGTCTTGGCCGTTCACTCTGCAATCGAGCTGAAGATTTAGAAATTCAAGACCTGGTTATCTCAATTCGAGTCATGTCTGAAACTACCAACAATTCTTGTATGAGAAAGTCTCACATATGAGACAACAACAAATTCGTCAGAGGTTGGCTTCACATGAAAGACCGTCCCATAACAATTTATTTGAAAAATTAAAACTGAATTTACTTTATCACTTATGCCAACGTGCGACATTAACCTTCATGTCGAGAGCTGTCCTCGAGACTCCACCTGTAATTGGAATATACTGCTTAAGTTTCTCTATATACTGTACTGCTCCGTCAGGAAACATAGTGCCTCCGTCAGGGAAAATAAAGTGTTGGCCTTCTTTTTTCATCCATCCTTAATGGCCTTTACTGTCTGCAATCTTGTTGTAAGGCAATTTGAGTGCCAAATCTGTGAGGCAACAACTGTTCATTTATAGACATTCATACAAGAGAAAGGGGAAAGCATAGATTGATAACCCGAATGCATCAACAATAGATGCTAAATAAAGATCAACAAGTTTCATAACATCAGACATTTTCATGTAAAATGATGAATTGTCAGACATTCAACATTTGTTTCAGCAAAAGCAGAACATTAAAGTTCATATCTTTTCACAAAATAACCTGAAGAATCAAATTTGCTTGATTCAAAACGTGATGCAGCAAATCTATCACACATATCGGAATGAAGTT
This sequence comes from Silene latifolia, assembly GCF_048544455.1. Classification (NCBI taxonomy): domain Eukaryota; kingdom Viridiplantae; phylum Streptophyta; class Magnoliopsida; order Caryophyllales; family Caryophyllaceae; genus Silene; species Silene latifolia. The sequence goes on from NC_133536.1 coordinate 60,006,858, forward strand.
TGATTCCAGAAGACTTCTAAGTAGAAAATCAGTCGGTTTAATTTCTAAATAACCACTTATAGATCTAACCTAGCGATTGTGCCTCAATTTTCAGTATTAGCTTTGTTGTTACCAGTCATGCAATGTTTGACTTATTTGTCCAATGCCTCATGCACCACGAATCAAAAAGACAATGGTTAGCCACTTCTTTACAGACCTCGGCATACATCTGACAACACCTCTCCCTCACCCTGACTTGTTAATGCAGCAGCCTCACCACAGGCAATTGGCCAACTCTAACTGCACACTTCGAGCAGAAAAGCCAATGGTTACCTTCATCCTCATATAGTCATATTAAAGAGTGGATCTTGGAAGAGATAGTCTCACATGTGAGACCACCCCAAGTTCTTATGTATTTATCATATAAATATATTATTGGTAAGTTAAGTCTCACACCTAAGATCATGTCATATAAATTATAGTGATATTCTAAACCATGCCTAGGTTATAACCAGGCAACCAGCCAAATGATTTGTTATATTACATACACGCCTAACACCCAAACACCTTTAAGCTAATTCTAATTGTGCTGTGATTTTTTGTAAGTTTCCTTTATAAATTATTACTGGATAGCATAGAATTAAGTTCGTGGAAACATAATTATTTCATTCTTCTCGTTTTACATCAACCTACCCACCAGGTGGGAGGAGATTAACCCTGCTCCCCCGGTAATTCAAATTATCATGTTTGACTGTCACAAATAAACTAAATCAATAATTTTGTCAAAACGCTAAATACATCCAACCTTCTGAACATGACATTCAGCAACTTTATTAATCTCGATTTTCTCACTAAAAATGCTTACTAATCGCAATGTTCTTGCCTAATCTGATCTCGACAACATGATTTTATTCACAAAACACACAAAAGTCCATCACTCTAACTGAACACATAATCAACATAACACAACTCAAATAACCCCTCAAATGGTTTACTACAGTACTGCCCCCATTGAATTCGGGGTACAATGGAGAATACCCCACTAACAACATATTTCATTCAAATGAAAACTACTTCACACAATTTTAGCTTATACTCATTCCGTCTCAATCGTGTTTGCCTCAAATTAAAATACCTCACACAAAAACATATAAAAAGTAAACAAATGACCGAGACGGAGGAAGTGCAAATCTCAAATAGAAAATAACATTATTATATAAACAAACAATCCTTAAAAAAGTGTGAAAATTCGGCAAAATACCTGACAAAACCAGGTAATCAACAACATAAATCTGCCAAAAAAACCACCACCCCGACAAAGTAATAAGGTGCATGTAATCAATTTAAAGCGAAAAGTAAAAGGGATGATAAACAGATACATACCGAAGTGAGACTATGAATCCAAATAATTATAAAAGAGTAGAAATGAGATGGAAGGAGTAATACCTTTCAGCGCTGCAGGTATATCTTTTTTCGGCTTTAAGAAGTTTCTCGAATCAGATGCTCCATTAGCTTGTATACACCATCAAGATTTTTCTTTGTGTATTTAGGTCTTTGATACCCACTTAATACAATACCTGTGTCAGAAAACAAAAGGACACAAAGTTGTAAAGACAACCTGAGCAGATTCAAAGCATCTAAAATTATGTAACAGCAAGCTAGATCTCACCTCATATTACCTTCATAATATCAGGCAGCTTTATAGCGCGATCACATGCCATGTTACCGGAAAAAAGTCGTGAGTGCAAAAATAAATTTGTGTCTACTGCATGAAAATGCTATTTCACTGATATTCATATCCTCGCTGACTTCCAGCTATAGATTGCGATAAAAAGACGAGGAATTTAACTCATGCAACACCAATGTTAGATTAAGTACACTTACATAGGGACTAAATTCGGCACATTTTTCCAGGCAACATAGTGCAATCTTTAGCTAACCTGCCATAAACAATCATCAAATCATTTGTACTTAAAAGAGATGCGTAGACTGCAAACTTCAGATTGCATCAACTCTATATACTGAGTCAGCGACAACTCTTAGGTGTGCGAAGAGTTTGAAAAAGGAGGGTGAAAATTCAAACATGTATCATTGATTGATCTTCATAATCATTTAATAAAGAAAAAAGTACCATAACAATACAAAAAACACGGTATAAAATCAAAACAACAAATTAAGGTAATAAAGAAAATAGTATAAAACTATGCCTACAATCCCAACTCTTAAAACAACAACAAAAGCATCAAAACAGAGAATAGCTCGCAATATCGCACAATCTGATCACTCATATAAACCCTAGCCCTATAACCCACGAAATTGTTAAACTTGTTCCTCAATCAACCATTTCCAAACAAAAACCACATGTCCAATTTGCTATTATTTCCTCTATTCGAACTCTCCGTATCCAAAATTTTAAAATCGGCCCAATTTTTTGCATGCAAACAATTTTAAACCTAAAAAAAGCCCCAAATCCCATTGCATGCAATCAATTTCAACCCAGAAAAATAAATTAACTTATTAAATTTAACTCAAAATCAATAATCCATCTCAAAATAGTTAACAGGTAGGAAACAATTCAGAATATGAACAGAGCAACTTACCTGCTACTGCTACGTGTATCAGCCGGGATGAATTCGTGAGCGCCATTGTTGTCGATTTGATATTTGATAAGCTATTTCTTGAAGAGGTAATAGAGGCGACGGAATTGGAGAGGCTTAATGTCAGATGAGAAAGAGGCCAAATGAAAGAAGTAAATCGCATCAGAGAGGAAGAGAAAGAGAGAGGCAAAGATGCCAGAAACGTTAATAGGAGAGAGTGAGACAGGAAGGAGAAATAAATAATAAAGAAAGGCAGAGGGGCAAAATAGGCAAAAACATCATATTTTACTGTTACAGCTACAGTAAGGTCCCTTTGGGATTTTAAAAGAGTATGGATAATCAAAGAATGATAATTATTGCACGTCAAAGCAACTGCGCCCATCCAATCCAAAGCCATATATACAAGGCCAAAAGCAGCCACATATTCTTGTAGAATCAATTGTTCCCAAACCGCCACCATCTCTTCTTCCTTTTTGTTTCACAGGGAGGCAAATCTGCATCTCAAAAACCAGACAAATTCAAAAATTATGAAAAAAACAGCAAAAATGGAAACAAAATTAAACCTGAACAGCACTATGAAAGATTCCACCAAAACCAATACCATCTTTGAAGAGCTTATTAATGTTGGAAATAGCGTTGTTCATCTTTTCGGATCCACTGTTCGTCACATCATAGATATGTAGTACAACATCCGTCATCTCTTTTCCCCAAATTCTAGGGTTTATATTTTGCGGAATATCACAAAAAGCCTAAATCATGAATTTTTTTTGTTTGTTTTCCGACACTTATTCTCTCTCTATGAATGTCGATTTCGGAGAAGAGAGGAGAAAAGTGACGGAGGAGAAGACGAGATGAAGAGAGAGAAAGTGAAGAGTGTGGAGTCAGTGGAGTAACTGAAGAAGTATGACGTGAATGGTGTTTGTTAGATTTGGTTTTGTACGAGACACGTGGAATTATCTAGTGCGTTATTAGTTTTTAGATCCAATGGTTTAGAAGGTGTCCAGCCGCCTCACCCTAAGAAAGGTGTCTCACATGATTCAACCTCTATATATATATATATCTATATATATATATATATATATATATATATATATATATATATAATTAGGATCTATTGAGTCTAGCTCTTAGGGTGAGTCCGTCCTACCAATCCTAGCCATTTGATCATCTCAATCGAATGACTCAGATTTAATCTAAGATTTACATTGTAATTATAAGCTATATAAACCCGTCATCTTTCACAACTTCACTCATAATTCAGAAAAACTTTCTCTCCCTTCTTTCTCTGTCTTCCAATTTCCACCTCTTTATTCAGCTTGCTCATAATCTTCACGATGATCTTCAATTTTCCAGTGAATCCTCTTTATCATCTTCAATTTTTGTTTAATTCTTCTTATTCATCTTTATTTTTTCTGCTTCTGCTTCTTCGATTACTCTAACTGTTCTTACACGATTCCATGTTTTATTTGTGTAAAGGTGCTTAAGCCGATCTTCATCCTCATCTACAATCATCTATGTGGTTCCTTTCGATTTAGGCATTTTCTGCACTTTTTCCTACAATCGCTATTCATCTCTAGTTTTGTTTTCATCGAATCAAGCTTTCGATTCGCGCTTGTTACGATTCTCCAGGTTCTTCAATTTCATTTCTCTTATGATGAAATAGAACATTTCTCGCAATTCAATTACTTTTCTTATCGATCTTCATAATTTCAATATGCTTATCAATGGTTCATTTTCTCTTATTATGACGATTATGATAATTATTTGCTCAATATCTAAAAAATTAGAGAACTTTAGTTTGAATTGATTATGTTTGCATTTTTGTCATTTTCCTGATTTCGGATTTGATTAATTACTATGATACATGATATAGTCGTTGAGTAATGTACTAATGTATACTATGAGTGTCCTAATTATCAACCTGTTATTTATTTAATGAATGTTTATGCTTATGTTGTAACTCGTCTACAATAACTGTATCACTGTGTTTCGGTAATGGTCTACTTGTGTTACAATAATACTTGTAAGCGTGTTACGATACTTGCATAGCTTTGTTACAGAAAGATTTGGGGTTTGTGATACGTTATTATTATTGTTGTAATTCATAGGGTGAGTGTAAAATCTCGCAAACGCAATCCAGTACATCCTATTGAATGGCTATCTCGATCCTTAATGACGGGCGACTCTTTGTATTTGTGCTTGTGCTTGCTTACACTTTACTTGGTGAAATTGTGGTATTGGTGTGTTATAAAGGTATAGTTATTATAATGGTTTGAGTGTGTTACTCTAATGGTTTGAGTGTGTTACTTTAACGATATAAGTGTGTTACTCAATGACGAATTGCGATAATGGAAGAATGGTGTTCTTTTACTCTAATGCTATAATAAGAATATGAGATGTATAATGCGTGGAATGTATATTTTACTCGTGTTACAATAACAGTTATATACTTTGTTACAATAATGGTTTTCTCGTGTCACAGTAACGGTATCATTCTTGAAGTGAGTTTATGACATGTCTCTTGGATAGCGTGCTACATTTTGTAAGATACTGCATATTACATCTGGTGTCATGCTATTCGAGTATTCAGTGCTTATAAGTTATAACCTGTGTGTAACTACTGTTAGTTTAATGGTATAAGAATGTTACTTTAATTATATAGGGGTGTTATATTAATATTACTGTAATGTTATTCTGATTGTAACCTTTTTTTCTCAATTGATTTTGTTCAACTACTATTGTCAAGACAAAATGATAAAAGGTCGCATCTCTCTTGCAGCATCAAGCTGTTGTAGTGGGTTTTAAGACCCTAATAAGAAACAGGACTCACCGAGTGTCGCAAAGGCAACTACATACTTGATATTATATCGAAAGACAATCTTGATCTTTACTTATGGTAGAATCTCTTTTGCATTTGTTAAGACCAATATCTCTTACATTACCTTTTGGTCTTTATGTTGCATATTTGTACAGATTGTAACCAAAGTAGTGTTTGTGCATAATCAATTGGTCTCCCTTGTGACGGGTTACCATTTGTGGCGGATATTTTGTGAGATAAAATGGTAACAAAATGGGTTAGTGGAGAAAGGGGACCACATGAATAGTGTTGCAGAGAGAGAAAAAGTGGGTACATTGTGAGGTAAAATGGTATCCGTCACAAGCTTGTGACGGATATGTCATGTCTTCAATGAGAATTTGTGGTGCATAATTGATTACCTTTGAGCACAACATTATTGTATATTGTAAAGAATTGATGTTAATCAAACAATCTTTTATACTTATCTTTGGAGAATGAAGCATATCTATTGGTATGTAATTGTGTCTTATTTTTTAAGCTGGAAGAAGCTAACGCTTAAATTATTGACTCACCAGTAGCATTAACTGAATACTAGCTACTAACATTTTTTTTACTTGGCAAAAGAATAGCACAAATTGTAAATTCCAATATGTAGTTCAATTACGAAATGCTATTAGCTCAATGGTAGAGCGATGTAAAACTATTCACATAGATGTGGGTTCGAGTCCCTCATAGCATAAATAAGTTGTTAATATTGATTGTTTTTACACTATATATTCCATGTATTCTATTCACATAGTTGCGCGCTTAGCCATTTTAGAGTTCCAGAGGTTATTTCGTGTATGAGTATACTGTACTGTTAGTATTCTATGGTTTTATGAGTCAGTGTTTAATGGAGAAAACAGAGCATCACTTCACCAAGAGTTATTTGCCTAGGAACTGTTATACTCAACCTTAAGCATATGAACCAGTCTTATCAAGCTATTGCCATGAGTACTAAATGAATGAACTAACTTAGCTCTTAAAGTGTACAAGAGAGAAAAATAAACTACGAGCCCACTAGCTAGTACGTCGACATTTATCTATTGTCATTTGGATCTTTGTACTTTGACGTCTATTAGCTCAAATGGTAGAGTGTTATGTTATTACACAAGATGTGGGTCCAAATCCCACATAGACGAAGGAAAAATTCTATGATTTAGACCATATCTTAAATTTATTTTTTTGGCTAATTAAGACAAACTTGGTTAGAGAAACATTTTGGGCTCGTTGCAGGCAATGTTGGATTAATCACATTAATTTCATAAAGTAACAGTTGTTATTTGATGTAGTAACAATGAATAATTAGGCTATGCGGGATTTGAACCCGCATCTTTGTACAAGATTTGTACATTGCTCTACCATTGAGCTAATAGCCTTGAACAAATATTGAAACTAATATTGAATATTTATACTCAATGGAGTAATGTCAATAATTCTATAGAGTAATAATAGTTACACTATAGAGTAACACTAATTTTGAAAATGAATATTCTAAAGAGTAACAAAGTAGCACTTGTAACACAATGGAGTAATGTGAATAATGCATTTTGCTTTGCCATATTCATCCCGCATAAGTATTTTTGACCCGGCTTAAGCGTCCGTCTTAAACAAGAATTAATAAAGTAATAAAGTAGCACTTGTAACTCAACATAGTAACATTAGTTACTCTATATAATAACAATGAATCATACTCCATAGCTAACAAATTCTGCAGTTGAGCAACATGAACAAAGGGAGACTATGGAGGAACCACCAAATCCTTTGTCCAGATTCTACAGCAAGAGATTAGTGAGGTTTCTTGGCCGAGAAATGTCCCCTTTTATGTCTCTAATTTTATTTAGGGACTTGATCCACTTCTTATTCAACAAAAATAAAACAAATATACTCAACGACCAATTCTAGATAACTGCTTAATCAACACTTTACATTGCACAAGAATAAGTTTCTATATGAGACGATGGATATGTTTCTAGGTTATGGCCATGAGATTTTCAATGATAATAAAATTCATGTTATATGAACATTAAATATATATTACAATAACATTAAATATGTATTACAATGACAAACACGTCGAGAAGATGAACCTGCTTGTGATTTCATTTGAAACTTGAAATTCTAAAATTATATATTGTATGTTAAAATATCATCAATCAAGCTCGTCATCAGAAGAATCAAAATAAATATCATAAACAAAGATAGAGACAGTATATCAGTTGAAAGAAAAAGAAAAGATCAATCAAAATCAAATTAATTTTCCAAATCTGAAATAAAAATCAACAATTAAGCACAAAATTAACACGGAATCAAATTACAAATAATCCAAGACAATAAATGAACGGACGAAACAAAAAGTTTCGAAAGAGGAGTCACGTGTACCATCTTCAAGGATTGTAGAACTTGTTGTTGGCCAAAGGGACGAAAAAACATGGATTTGAGTGAAGAATCAGAAGGATTAGAATCATTGGAATTGGGATCGGAATCAGAAGAAGATTAGTAATCCTAATGGTGAATTTCCTCGGAAATCTTCTTCGTAATTTTTTTTACTTGATTTTGGGGATTTTTACTGGAAAAGATTGGAGACAGAGAAAGAGGCGTCTAATGGTTTTAGTTATAATTGTGCAGCTTGACGTGGCGCAATCTGGGGCGTCCAACAGTATTAGATCTGACGGTGTATAATAATAGGACGGACTCACTTAAAACCCCGGACTCACCGGATCCCGATATACCCCTATATATATATATAAATGGGATCTCGTGCGAACTTAAAGTTCGGTGCGAACTTACGAACTTAATAAGGACGGTTAGATTAAACAAATGAAGGGTCTAGATTAAAACCCCAATAACTCCGTACTTTTTCCTTATAACCCCACCACTACTCTCAGTCTCACTGACCTCCCACACACAACTTCTTCTCTTACCTTTTGACGTCGGCACCGGAGCTCCGGCAGCCACAGACAACACCAACTCCTCCTCCTCCTCACCTTCTTCTCGCACTATTGAACCTCCCCTTGCATCTGCACAACATCACCGCCTTTGTTTATTTCAGGCATAAATTCACCGTCGCCGGTGTCAGCGACATATTTTCCGGCTGATTCTGACACGGTTAGATTCGGAATGTATACTCAAGAGCACCTGAAGTATTGTTTTTTGGAAATTTCTTGTCCTTTTTTGTAGATCTAACCATTAATAAACGAAATTCAATTAAAAAATACTGTGTGTAAGGTCGTCGTTTTCATCTCGACGATTATTCCAAACTTTGCCGGCGACGTCGTTTTCATATCTGAACTTTAAATTTGCAGATCTTATTAATATAAAAACGATGAAGAAAGGTATTCGATATTATTGATTGCGTGGTGGTTATGGGAGAAAGACGGTTGTTTACGTGGTGTTCGTCGAGGAGGGTGATTATGATGGTGTTAGGTTATGTTGTCGCGGTCTGGTGGTAGTCACGGGTGAGTGGTGGTGGTGGCAGTGTCGTGGTTCTGATTATCTCACCGGCGTCGTCTATCGTTTTGGTGATGTCATTTATGTCGCCTGCTATGGTCGTGGTACTGCTGGCCTGAGTATTGGTGGTCGTCGGCGATAGCTGATAATGGTGGGTGTTTGTGATGGTGATGGGCGACAATAAGTGGTGTTAGTTAGGGGTGGGAATGTGTTATTTGGGTCATTAGTGTGTGGCGGTGGTGATGTTAGTCATTAATTTTTGGTTGTGGTGGTGGTGGCGGCGGTATAGTGGTGGCGGCAGCAGTGGTGGTGAAGGTGGGGGCAGTGGATACATAAAATACCTCAGCGGATACACTTCGTCTTACTACCGGATACATGTGTATCTAATAGGGGTGGTGGTGACAGTGGTAGCGGCGGTGGTTGGGTCGAGTGCTGACAGAATGGGTCAAATTGGCGTATCTGGTGGCCGGAGGTGACGGTGTTTGGGTCGAGTGCTGCTTGTGTTTGGTTCGACAAAAACAAACTATTGGGTCAACAGTTTATTGGTGCTCGCTGTGAAGTTAGGATCATCACTAGAGGCGACTGTACTTGCCGGAGTATTCGTCTGAGATTAATCGGGGATGCAGCTGTTGGCGGTGATGGTGGGCTTATGGTGAGAGTTGGATACACAAATTACCACTCCGCATACATATGATATTACTCTCGGATACACAAATCGATTTGTGTATCCGATAGTTATTAGCATGTGTATCTGGTAGTAATAGATACATGTGTTGCTGACAAGTTTAGATATTGCGATACGCCGATACTTGTCCATTCTTGATCTTGGATTTTAATGTAGACCTACAAATACTCTTGCTATGATGTAATTTATCTTGCTAAGATGTAATCTCAGATTATAGTGAGGATAGTTGTAATAGTTTTTTTGAATTTTGTACTCTGGTACTTTTAGAACAAATTATAAACATTTAAATACACTTATTTGAATTACTAGATACATCCCTTTAGCTTACCAGATACACTTATTTGAGTTACTAGATACATACCTTTAACTAGCTAGATACACTTCTTTAAGTTGTTAGATACGTGCCATTAGCTTGCTAGATACACTTATTTAAGTTACTAGATACACCTCTTTAAATAGCTAGATACACTTCTTTAAGTTGTTAGATACATCTCTTTAACTGCTACAGATATACTCATTTAAATTCTAGATACATCCCTTTAATTTCTTTAGATACACTTATTTAGTTCTTTAGATATATACATTTAATTACCTAAATACATTCTTTAAGTTATTAGATCAACCTTTTAACTCGATAGATCACTCATTTAAGTTCTTTAAATAGATACTTTTCACCACAAGATAAGATTTAGCACCCACTTGCTTTCCACTGTCCTCTTCATTGGACATCAAAGTTTGACGCATCAAATCTTTATATTAGGAAAATAATTAGGAACAATAGCAAAAATCAAATACTAGCATTAACGATCAAGCTTACAAGGAGCCCTAACAAAGCTCCCGCTATTACTTCGACCTTAGTATGGCCAATTGATTCTTTCAGCACTGGAAACCGAGCTGTTTTTTTCGATTTTATACCCACATTTTCGAAGCTTGTCATGTCTTTCACATTATGACTTTTCCGCATCTTAGATTCAAGTCGAGTTGAAGTTGACTGTTCATTTCAAAATGTGCTGGGTTCTTCAAGAGTAGCTGAAGTCTCTGAGTTTGTTGAAGATTATTTTCCTGGTATAGAATTAATAAATATCATTACCATCGTCTATTACCGACTTTGTTTGGTATTCTAGTAGCAACATGAATCTCAACTTCCCTCCTGACTCCCTGTTAAGAAGAGACCAGAATAATGACCAAATACAACCAAAATTTAATTCACTATCCAATATCAAAGCAGCCAAAGTATCATTATTCCTTGATTTAGAATATGAAGTAAAATGACCCACTAAATAACTGCTACTCGACTGCAATGCCCAAAATTTTCGTAGCCGACCCTAAACCCTTTCCCGTCTTAAATTTAGGTTACATGTCCCCTTTGTTTGATTCTATTAAGTTGTTAGATGCAATCCTTTAGCATGTTAGATACACTCGTTTAAGTTGGTAGATACATACCTTTAGCTAGCTAGATACACCCCTTTAAGAGTCTAGATACATACCTTTAATTTGCTAGATACACTTCTTTAAGTGGCTAGATACATACCTCTAGCTAGCTAGATACACCCTTTAAGAATCTAGTAAATTAAAGAAGTGTATCTAGCAAGTTAAAAGGTATGTATCTAGTAATTTAAAGAAATGTATCTAGCAAGCTAAATATATGTATCTAATAGCTTAAAAAAATGTATCTATCGAGTTAAAGGTATATATCTAGTAATTTAAATGAGTGTATCCACCAAGTTAAAGGTATGTATCTAGTACCTTAAAAAAGTGTATCTTGCAAGTTAAAAGTTATATATCTAGTAATTTCAAACGTTTGAAATTTCTGATAAAAGGTGAAAAGGTGAAAATGTAAAGAGAGGTATGATAATTTCACAGAAGAAGATGGACACAAAAGAGACAAAAAAATGCGCTGAAGTCATTCATAAGAACAAGTAATCCTCCAAAGCCATAGGATCAGTCTTTACTGCAAGGGTTAGTGTTTGTTTCCCTGGGAAAGTGAAAGCCAAGGTTTCACTTACCATCTGACTGACTTAGGGCTGCTAGCCTCCAAAACCAAACCAAGGCATTAGATAGTCTAATGGGCATAGGTATGCGGTTGAGTACCTATGTTATGATTTTTGACAACATTACTCCAGTGAACGAAGGGCTCCCGCAAATTGCGGAGTACCCTTGTGCTTGCAACACAAACATATTGTTTCCAATTGTGTCGAGCTAAGCCTGTTTAGTGAGCCATTATGGAGCTTAGTAACGACAAAAGGTTTTCATTCTACAAATTTAACAGCAATGACAATAAAGTGTCATGAGTCCCAAAATCATTTGCGATCGACAACACGAATCATCATTTAAAACCGGGATTTCATCTGGGTCATTTAAATGATTGTTTAATTAATTCTGAATAAAGATGATGCATTTGGGATCTAGACTTATACATGAATACCAGGAAAACCCAGACTCATAACAACAATTTGTAAAAGGTAGATCAAGATAAATTGCGACATTAAGCAATGATCAAAACATAAGAATACCTGGCAAGATCCATCAAAAAGAATATGTCATTAAAGCTAGCAGCACTCATGCTCAAGTACTGCCAGAACCACCTGATCTCCACCGCCTACAATGCCGACAATCAGGTGACACAACGCCAAACACCAATGTCACGCACTCATGCTCACCAGTGACACACCAAATCGACCCATCAACATTCTCGTTTCCCCTTGTCGTCAACACACTTCCCCCACTCCGCCGCTACTTCTCACCATTGTGACCACCATAACGACCACATCACCTTCCCCTTCGTATGAGCTAAAACTTATCACCATAATCATCTTTGTATATCAAATTTATGGAAAGAATGAGATTAAAAAAAGTGACCAAAACGAAAACTATAATAGAATCTGAGATTTAAAATGATAAGAGATATGAAGAATCGCGAGAAAATAAACAGGAACTTTCTCCAAGTCAAACCAATAACCACCAATCTTATTACCATCCCCAGGTTGATGTACAGTAACTGGTAAAAAGGAGGCAATCGAAGCAGATGCCTTCAATACAATTTGCCTGCTGAAATCAAAATCAATAGGCTTTGAAAAGGTTTCATGCAAAATCGCTTGACCAGGAGAGATCCAGGAACAAGCAGCTTTATGATCAAGATTGGAAAGTTCAACTTTCTTCAGCCGATTCTTGTGAAATGAGTCCTCCGGTGGTGTTGGAAAGGCAGGGAAATATAGAGGTCATGACTCATGGTTAACGAAAATAAGTACCAAAGAAGGGGATGCGCCGAGGCCGACACTGGTCACCAGTGGTGCGCCAGCATCGTTGAATCTCGCCGGCGGCGGCGACAGCAGGTGAGGATAGGTGATGAGAGAGGAGAGTGGAGGGAGGGAGGTGGAATACGGAATAGAAAAGGATAACAGTTAATTTGGAGTAGCTGTTAACTTTTTGCGTGAGATACCGTGACAGAGCCTTAGTTCGTACAGTTCGCACCGTACTTTAGTTCGCACCTGACCCCGCCCCTATATATATACTCCCTCCTATTCTCTATTTTCTTCCCTATTTCCTAAAACGGATTATTCAGGTTTTCTTCCCCTTTCCTTTTTTGGAAACTTTTAATCTTATTTTATTCATTCCTCTCTCCTATCACCAAACCCCACCCAACTCACAATTCCTTATTTAATTCATAATTATTCATTTCTCTCTCCTATCACCAAACCCCACCCAACTCACAATTCCTTATTTTATTCATTCCTCTCTCTTATCACCAAACCCCACCCAATTCACAATTCATATTTTATTCTCTTCCTTAAATATTGTGCCCCATCCAAAGGGAAGAAAAAGAAGAATAGGAGGGAGTATATATTAGCTCTCTCTCTCTCCCTTGTAAAATCTTCTTTCTTTTTAATAAAATCTCGTCAACCGTTAGTCTTCTATACTGAGCACAATCTAAGTTTGTAAGTTTTCTTGTTTTTATTTTTTCTTGTTTTAATTTTATATTAATTTACTCAAAGGATGAGCCTAATAGGCTAAATCCTTTGTTGAATTATGACGACACTTGATTAAGTTATATACGAAACCATGGATGTGTTATTATTTTAAGATGGTTTTATTACCTATCAACATAAAATAAGAAGGTTTAGTGAGGGTACGCATTTTGTTCAAACTGAATTGATAACTGCGGAAGGAGAGACACCGTTTTGCCGTTATGCCGTGGATAGGCGCTAGGCGTTTTTTGTCATCTCCGTACGATTACGATTCAGATTAAACAATTTCGTGGTAATATCCCAATCACTTATAATGAGCACTTGGGTGTGCGTCCTCGTTCTTATACTATGTTGGTACTGTAAAAAGATCCGCTTAACTTGGTATCAGAGTGTAGATACCTCGTTTCTGCACCTCTCGCAAACCACCCGGTGATGATTGGGCCGCATGTTTGATTCGCGGAACGATTTGTGACAATTCGTAAGATTATCGTCAAGTGATTGCTCAAATATTAATGTCAACCTCTTAGTTGTCATCTACGTCCTGATACGGTCGTTTTGACAGTAATTAGAGTGCATTCGGAGTCCGGGTCAAAAACCGTCTCCATTTTCTGATAGCTGTTAAATCCCGAGTCAGAATGTTCTGGATTGTTCCGGATATTTCTATTCCATATTCCTCAAATTTTATCTTTTGGCAAATAATATCCCGTAATATTTACGTAAGATATTAAGGATAATCGAATCAATTCCGTCCTACCATAACTTAAACACGGAAATCTTTCTTAATCAGGAGGAAACCTCCTGGGAATAGACGCGAGCAGTCTTTGCGCCTCTTCCAAGAGACGATGATGATCGCTGCGCCTCTTCCCAGTGCCCTTCTTTGCATGATTTACGTATCTTTTTATATATTTCCGAGATTCACTTCCAAAGAGTCTCCGAAACCCTAAACCTCCGTGTGATTAGTATAAATAGGAGCCTTCGCTCCTCATATTTCTCACGCGAGTGTCCGCCCTTCTCTTCTCCCTTTGCATTCTAGACTTTGTTCTTACTAATTGGCGCCTACGTGCTTGAACCTTCGACCACGTAAGCTCGGATCTTCCGGGTACCCGACCTCTCCGTTGCATGACCGACCAATTTGACCACTACACTCAATCAATCTAATTAATCAACTTGTTAAATCGTTTTCCTCTCACGAGGGCATTCTTTCCTTGCATTCGCGTCGAGCATTCACTAATCGATCTTCTTAGTTCATCTCGTTTCGTCAACATGTAAGTCTGAGGGTGTATATCTCTCTTTTATTTATTGTTATTTATTTCATCGTATCCTCATTGTAAGATTCACGTCGAAAGTACCTCCTTAAAACCGATTTCTAAAACCGTCTTTAAAACTCGTTTTTACGGATTTCCAGAGAGACAGACGTCGAGAAAAGACGCAAGAATCGCTGCGCCTCTTGAAGGAGCGCAGCACCTGCCGCGCCTCTTCGTGAGGCTGCCGCAGTTCCTGCTTCTTTTCTTCTTCCTCCGTCCTCTGTAATTCGTATCAAAATATTTCTTTTGTTTTGCTTCGTCTGTTAATTCGTTCATCATGATAGTATATTATTCACATGTATGTTGTATATTATTCATTCACATGTTTTAATCATCATAAATCCGACTCAAATCCCTTATAATCAATATTTGCGGGTTTTTTGTCATTAAATTCAATTCGAGTTTTAGAAGTTCAATTTCATCATGTTGAGTTTCTGGGATTCATTGTTGATATATTTGCATCCTGTTTAGTTATTAAATTCGTCATTCATCATGTTTAGTAATTGATTAGTCCGTTCGTTTAGTTAGTTTAATTAATTATTCATTAACATCGTCCCTTCATAATTAATTCGTTTATTTCCGTCTCATTCATGTTTTACTGTTTTTATGACACCATCATATGTAAATAATACATTAAATCACTTTCATCCGAGTCAATTGTCGTAATCAATCATTAAAATTAACAATTAACATTAACGGTTTGCAGTTCCGGCTTCACAGCTAGAACTCACCCTTGGAACAGACGCAGCAACTGCTGCGCCTCTTCCAAAGGGCGCGATTGCTCTTCTGCGCTGTTCAGGATGAGTTCTGTCTCTGAACTCCTTTTCTGCCTTGACATAGTTTAATTAGTTTACGTATTAATTCATTAATATTCGTATTATCACTAATTTCTGTTCGTTTATTCTTTTATTTCTTTTTCTCAAATTATCCGTTTTAAAGGTATTTTCGACATAAATCGCCTATTCCATTGTAATCAATGTAATTTTCATTATTGTAATTTTCTATCTTTATTGTTTTTTATCATTTGTATGTTCTCACATGTAAATGAACATTAAATCCTACTTCGACCCAATTGTATGCTAACTTAATTGTTCACCGACTTAGTCTAATTCTCACATGCTAGGATTAATCTAATGGATGTTGCATTGCATGCATATAGCCGACAATATATCGAGTACGAATAAACTTCCCTAATCATTAGTAGAGGCCGCTATCGAGGCGGGCGGGATTAGGTGTTCGATCAAAAGAGCTTCCTAATACGTACCCTCACCCCTTACTCCAGATCTCCGTGAGCACCCGTGTTCATTGGCATCCACGAGAGTCATTCTAGACATAGAATGCTAAGGGTAACGATTGCTTAGTGTTCATGTCACTACTTTGTGTCTTGACATGACACGAGGTATTCGAACGGTTCCAATTTCCCATAAAAATTGGTGGCGACTCCTTACGAAATGCAAACGCTTGTTTTCGAGCCCCTTCGCCAAAGCGCCCCGTGGGCGGCCCGCTGTCCACGGTTTGGCGACTCATTGGGATATACACTTACGTGTAGCTAGGGTGAAACTTGAACAAGGTTAGGGAATAAGTTTGTACAAGACAATTGTCGGTTTTCATAACTCGGTCTTCCTAGACCGTTTAATTCGGCCTTCCTAGGCCCAACCCAACCCTTTCGACCAATCGTCCCGTCTAAACGGTCCTAATTCTTATTTGGGCCTAAGGATGGATAGCGATTGACGTCATCCATACCATGATGCTTACTCTTGTTTGTATCAAGGGCCTTCACTACTTGAGGAAATGGACTAGGAATCGGCCTTACTCTTGTTTGGCACGAGCCTCTCCACAGACTTCGGGTTTGATGGTTCGGTATGGCAACCCACCCTTTAAACCAAAACCCTTCTAAATGCACTCAGCATCCCGTTATAATGCTTGTATAAGTATGTAAACCTTACGTGATCACCATTTCAAAACAAATCATGACAAATTTTCAAAAAAATCAAAACCCAATTTCAATCAAGAATTTCGAAAAAGGGGCCTTTAATTAGCGCAAAATCCGGTCAAAACTCCGTCCGTTTGTCGTGTCAAAATTCGGGCCACAAGCCCATTTCAAACCTCACCTCGAGTCCACTCCTACAACTACACTACAGTTGGCTAGGACACACATTTGCAAAGACCTTGTCTTTTTTTCAAAACTCACTCAACACAAGTGGCACACACCCACTTCACGAGTCAAAAATTCTCCTCTTTTAGCAAGTGTGATAGAATGGTCGATCGTGTTTTGATTCGTCGTCGATCTCTTATCCAGTTTCCGAGATGCCTGGGTCAAGTGATGAAACAAACCTCCAGCAAATTCAAGAAAATAGTGATCGAATCCTAGCCGCGATAGCCCAAATGCAAATCACTCAAGAACAAACCTATGACCGCCTCGAACTTATCGAAGGCCGCATCTTTGATGTAGAGGGAAAGTTACCTTCTCCTGAAAAAGAAGTACTACAGTTTTCTGATGACGAGTCTAAAGATGAGAATCCTCTCCAAGGGACAACTACAGCTGAGAAAAGACTCCAATACCTAGAGGAGCAATTGATGTACCTTAAGGGGAATGACATTTACAGGGAGAACAATCGTAAGTATGAAGCCGTCAATTCCAAATTGCCCACTAACTTTAGCATGACGGATATCCCTAAGTTTAAAGGACAAGAGAATCCTTTGAACCACATCCGCGCCTTCAAGGACTACATGTCTATCAAAGGCATCAAACCCGAGATGTTCTTAAGGATCTTTCCTTCATCTCTTGACACCATCCCAAAGCAATGGTTCTACACTTTAGATCACAAAAAGGTCGCTACTTGGGAGGACGCCGCCATCGAGTTCTCGAAACAATACGCGGATAATGCCGAGATCCAAGTCAACATGCGCACTCTAGAGGTTCTTACCCAAAATGACAAAGAAGGATTCATCGACTTCCTAAGTAGGTGGAGGAAGACTAGTACCCAACTAGTTGAACGCCCGGATGAGGCTACTCTTGTAGAAAAGTTCGTGGATAATCTCAAGCCCATATATGCCAACCATCTGAGATATCAAAACATCAAAACTTTCAAAGACTTAACTGTACTAGGGACACGAATTGAAGACGACATACGTAAAGGACTCTTGTCCAAAACGGTAGGTCGAGGATACCAAGGGTCCACAAGTCGTTCATACGGCTCTACTAGCAAGACCGACGAAGTTAACCTTCTCGAGCCATCCAAGAAAACTAGCCCACCAAGGAAGTTCACAAACCTTGGAGATACATACTCCAACGCTCTAAAAAGACTAATGAAGCAAGGTAAACTCCAACCCATTGGGCCTACTCCCGAACCTGAAAGGAAGTCCAAATTCTGGGATGAAAGTTCCTACTGTGAATACCATAGGGGCAAGGGGCACGATACAGAAAAATGCTACAAGTTGAAACACGTGCTTCAGGACATGATTGAAGACGGTCGACTTCCAATCCCACCAGGAGGTAAACCCAACAACACTCAGAATCCTCTTGGAGTTCTAGTGATTACAAGTGACGAATCTACCTTAGATTGCTCACATCTCATTTCTCCCACCGAAAATGAAATTCATGCAATTGAGAAAGAAAGACTCTACTCTACCATCTCCCCTACCATTTCCGACTTCATCGCATGGGCAAGGAGTGTAGATAGACAAGTATGGGAACTAGAAAATATGGTAACAAACTTACGCGATCCCGAGGCAACGCCTAAAGAACGCGTACCATTGACCTTCTCTCAAAACGCCACTATGCAAGAAATAGTCGCCGTGGTCGACAAGCTAGTCAATCAAATCATACAACTAGAAAGTGACATCATGAGGATGAAGGAACTAGCTGCAATCAATGAGGTTTGGGCCGATGACGACGAGGACGAGTATCTCATCGAGAACTCCTTAGTCAAAGAAATAGTCCAAAATGGCGAAGACCAAGATGTGGATCACCTAACTCGCTCGGGTCGTCCATACCAAAGCACCACTCAAAACGGTCCAACCAATGTCATCACACCAAATGACAACGAAGATGACCCCACTGATCATTTGCTCAAGCAATTACAGAAAACCAAGGCTGATCTTTCAGTCTGGCAACTAGTGGCAAGCTCATTCCCGCATCGCCAAGCTTTACTGCAAGCTTTGGCCAAACTGAATGTAGCGCATAACTCTACTCCCGAGGATGTAGTCAACTTGGTCTTCCAAGAATCACCGAGGTTAAGTAATCCTATTACTTTCTCAGATGAAGACTTGCCACCTTTTGGCGCTAGTCACAACCTTGCTCTATATATCACCGTCATTTGTCTAAAGAAGAATGTGCCAATGACTTTGGTAGATGATGGCTCCGCGGTCAACGTCATACCCCTCAAAACGGCATACAAACTAGGCATGAAAGAGTCGGATTGGACTCCCACCAATCAAGGTGTACGTGCATACGACGGTACACGACGAAAAGTGGTTGGACTTGCTAGCCTAACCATAGCCACGGGACCAATCGAGCGAAAGGTCAACTTCCAAATAGTGGACATCGAAGCTTCATTCAACATACTTCTGGGAAGGCCTTGGATTCATGCTTCCAAAGCGGTAACATCCACCCTTCACCAAAAGATCAAGATCCCACTCAATGGCAAAGTTGTGACGATCACTTCGTCGCCTATCAAGGCAATAATTGAGAAGCAATCAAACAATTAAGTCCTTACGGATCCCATATACGAACTTGGGGGCTTCCAAAGTGTAAATGTCATAGAAAGTGAGTTGGCACCCTTATACTATAATCCCTACTCTAACTTGGTGGTCAACCACATACTCAAAAATCAGGGGTACTTCCCTGGAATGCCTTTGAACCCGATTCGGAAGAATACCTTCGCGCCATACAAGAAAGGCAACTCATCGAGAATACCACTTGGACTAGGATACAAACCCACAGCTGAAGAAGTTCTCGAAATGCTCGCTCAAGTTCAAAATCGCAAGTATGTAGGAGTCCAAATGAGGCCATATCTCCCCACCTTAAATGGGTACTTCGTTCAAGAAGGAAGTTCAGAACTCTTTCACGGGTTTCCCGAACCTTGGCATTACCTTGAGAGGAAGTTAGCCGGAATCGAGATCTTTCACGATTGCTATTTCATTCCTCCAGAAACGGTTCCTACCGTCCGTCAAGCACCTTGCTTCGACGAACAAGCCGTTAGCCTATTATTTGGAGAGGACCGATTCATTAGGGCCGCGCAGGATGAGATCATTACTATGATATTTCAGGACGATCGCTTCAACCCCACCGCGTTGATCACATAAATCGACACAAAACAGCAGAAAGGATGGAGAAAATCCATCAAATGGACCAACAATCAAGGAAGACTCTTCAAGCTCACTACTGGAGAAGGAGAGATGTTCAAAGGAGAACCAGAAGACGACGAGTTCGAGTCGGAGTCGGAGTCAGAGTCGGAGTCTAGAGAAGTCATTAGAGAGTCTACTCCTGTTGTCATCCCCACTCCCTTCGTTTCTCCTAGCCTAGCATCGAGTAGTCACGGTAGTTCGGGAAATGCCCCAATTCTTTGTTCCTTTACCGCCACCGACCATGGGTCGGTTGGCTTCTTTGTTTCAACTTTACTCAAATTTTAATATGAATAAATCGGTTCTGCTTACTCTTTGTGTTATCTTGAGTGCAATTCTGTTTATGATGATACCGAGGATGACCAAAACCCAGACTTGACCGAAATACCTCCCTACGTAGCCAAAGAAATATTACGGGGAAAGGGAGGGGGACCGAATTGAGGACACCGAACCTATCAATGTAGGAACCGAACTAGAACCCAAAGAACTTAGGATAGGGACTACCTTGAGCTCTACCGAACGGGCCGACCTCATAGACCTCCTAAATGAATTCAAAGACGTCTTCGCTTGGTCCTACAAAGACATGCCAGGGATCGACAGGGATATTGCCGAACATAGAATTCCGATTAAGCCGGGTTTCAAGCCCGTGAAGCGAAGCTCGACGAATGAGAACAGAGTGGGCTCTAAAGATTAAAGAAGAAGTGGATAAGCAATTCAAAGCCGGGTTCATCAGAGTTTCCGAGTATTCTGACTGGGTAGCTAACATAGTACCCGTACCCAAAAAGGATGGGAGAATCCGAGTTTGTGTTGACTTTAGGGATTTGAACAAAGCGAGTCCAAAAGATGACTTCCCTCTGCCTCACATCGACATATTGGTGGACAATACTGCAGACCACGCATTACTATCCTTCATGGATGGGTATGCAGGTTATAACCAAATCAAGATGGCCATGGAAGATATGCATAAGACCGCGTTCGTCACCCAATGGGGAACCTATTGCTATACAGTAATGCCGTTCGGATTGATCAACGCCGGAGCTACATACCAACGTACCGCAACTACACTCTTACACGACATGATGCACAAAGAAGTTGAGGTATATGTAGATGATATGATAGTCAAGTCCAAGGAGAGAGAGGGACATATTGCGAACCTTCGCAAGTTCTTCGCGAGGCTATGGAAGTACAACATGAGACTCAATCCTCAGAAATGCACATTTGGGGTAACGTCTGGTAAACTCCTAGGATACGTCGTTAGCCAACGAGGTATAGAAATAGATCCTTCCAAAATCAAAGCTCTGATTGAAATGCCACAACCCCAAACAGAAAAAGAAGTCAGAGGATTCCTGGGAAAAGTTCAATACATAAGTCGATTCATATCAAAACTTACGATGATTTGCGAGCCTATCTTCAAGAAACTCAAGAAAACAGAACACACCATGTGGGATGATGATTGTCAAAAGGCGTTCGACCGAATCAAGGAGATATTGGCTAAACCACCAGTGCTCATGCCACCACAACAAGATCAACCTCTTGGTTTGTATCTCACGGTAACTGAAACCGCCATGGGCGCTATGCTAGCTCAAACCGTAGGAAGTGAAGAAAGAGCTATTTACTATCTAAGTAAGAAGTTCTTGGAATACGAGTGCAAATACTCACAACTCGAAGAGACATGCCTCGCTCTTGTGTGGGCAACAAAGAAGCTACGTCACTACATGCTTAGCTACTCCGTCAAGATATTCTCCAAAATGGATCCAGTCAAATACCTCTTCGAGAAACCCGTCCTCAACGGACGCCTGGCAAGATGGACCATGATGCTCTTGGAATTTGACCTCAAATATGTACCACTGAAAGTGATAAAGGGTCGCGCCGTCGCCGAATTCTTCGCAGAAAATCCCATCGACGACGCACAAACCATAGACACTTGGTCATTTCCCGACGAGGATATACTTCAAACAGATGTAGACTCCTGGGACCTATACTTTGATGGAGCATCAAACCTAAGAGGATTTGGAATAGGAGTGTTGCTCATTTCTCCCGAAGGTGAGCATACACCGATTCTTTGTCAAACTCGACTTCGAGGTGACAAACAACGCCGCAGAGTATGAGGCTTGTCTAATTGGACTACAAGCGGCAGTAAGCTTGGGCATCAAAAACCTCCGAGTGCATGGGGATTCGTCACTAATCATCAACCAAGTTACGGGATCCTGGAAAATCCGAAGTGAAAGCCTAGCACCCTATCAGGCTAGGATAGACCAAGTCGCTCAATTCTTTGATCACGTAACCTACTTACACCTACCTCGAGAAGAAAATCAATTTGCAGACGCTCTTGCGAAACTTGCATCTTTGATAAACATGCCAGATTACATGATGGAAATGCCTTTGTGTATCGAACGACGGTCGGAGCCGGCTTATGTCCATCAAATTACCGATGAAGAAGAAATCGCACAGGAGCCCTGGTTCCAAGCAATCCTGAACTTCAAGCTTAATGGTACCTATCCACCAGATATGGACAAGAGGGGACAACGAGCTATACGCCTATTGTCTTCACAATACGTTCTCATGCAAGGAGAATTATACAAAAGAACACCTCTTGGTGTAATCCTACGTTGCCTTGATCATTCACAGGCACGAAAGGTGATGGAAGAAGTCCACGACGGAGAATGCGGTCCTCATATGAGTGGACCTATGATGGCAAAGAAAATCACACGTCTAGGGTACTATTGGACCACAATGGAATCCGATTGCATCAAATATGTAAGACATTGCCACAATTGCCAAATTTTCGGGAATGTACAACATGTCCCTCCTTCGTTGCTCTACACGATGACATCTCCTTGGCCATTCTCCGCATGGGGAATTGACATAATTGGGAAAATAACCCCAGCCGGAACAGGAGGTCACTGTTTCATCCTAGTAGCAATTGACTACTTCACCAAATGGGTAGAAGCGGCTTCCTACACCGCTCTTACGGCCAAAAATGTAGCCAAATTCATACAAAATAACATCATCTGTCGATATGGTTGCCCACTTGAGATCATCAGTGATAATGGGTCCCACTTCCAAGCCAAAACCGAACAATTGCTAGCCAAATACAAAATCAAGCATCACCACTCTTCGCCCTACAGACCACAGACTAACGGCGCGGTAGAGGCGGCTAACAAGAATGTCGTCACAATCCTCAAGAAAATGACGGACAATTATAGAGATTGGCCAAGCAAAATACCCTTCGCTTTGTGGGGGTATCGAACATCCGTCAGGACGCCCACTGGGGCTACTCCTTTCTATTTGACTTACGGCATGGAAGCCGTACAACCAGTCGAGCTAGAAATACCATCCCTGCGCATCCTACTCGAAAGCCAAATTCCGGAGGCCGATTGGAAGAGGGATAGATACGAAGAACTCATCCTCCTGGATGAACGTAGGCTTCGTGCCTTACATAATGTCCAAACATATCAAGCACGTATCAAACGAGCTTTCAACAAAAGGGTTAGGCCAAGAAACATCAAAGAAGGGGATTTAGTTCTCAAATCGGTCGAGCTCTTTTTACTGTCGACCCAAGGGGAAAATTCAAACCTAATCGGGCCGGACCATATCTAGTCAAATCAATACTCCCAGGGGGCGCGGTTAGAATCACAGACCTAGACGGGAATGAGTTCTCAAACCCCACAAATCTCGACCAACTGAAACGATACTATGCCTAGAATAGGGACAAAAACGCGCCTCGCGTAAACCTACGTGTCGCTCTTGTGGCACTAAATAAACGGCCCCTGGCCCATTTGAATGTCACTATGCTCGTGCATCTTGGCAAACTTGTCATCCTCATATCATCAAACAAACTAAATTCGCACCTCCCGAGTAAGCAAAGGCTCATGCTTATTTTCTATGTTCATTAAAAGCTCTTGCTTCGAACAATTATTCTTTTACATTTACTCGAACTACGCGCAAGGGTTTGATTTCGCTTTTTAAAGTGAATACGTAGGCAATCCTTCACGGGATTCAACCCACCATTATATTTAAAATGTAAATAGAAGGACATTTGCATTGCATTTGAAATTCGACAAGAATAATTAAAGAAAATCACAACGGTTTCATAACCACTTAACCTTTTTATTTCATTCAATTTCTGATAATAATAATACGGCAAATAATAAAAATAGACTAGGCTAGGATTCTAAAAATCCCTCCTTTCTTATTACAACAATAATAATAATAATCAAATAATAAATAAGACTTGGGCTATTCCTCCATCTTTCCCTTGCCCTTGTCGTTCTTGTCATATTTCTTGTCACGACCTCGAGCCGGGCGCTCTTGCACCACTTCAGACCTAATCACCAACGGTCTTTCTCGAGGCCTGACTTTTCCATTCTTGCCAACCACCATCTCTGTGACAGGAGTAGTCTTTGATTTCTTCGAAGGATGAATGACTTGAAACCCGGCTTCTTCTTCTCCTTCAGTCAGATGCTTCTCCTTCTCTTTCTCTCCCTCGCGCACCTTGTAGTCAACAGGCTCGCGCTTCCTCAGTCTTTCGCGCTCTTCCGAAGTTGAAGCCTTCCTCCACATCAGATAAGAGTCCGACACCCACAAGGCATTGGAGGAGAAATTCAAGAACCACATGTTTCTTTGGGCCCACTTCATAGCCCACTCTCTTCTACTCTCTGTAGTAAGCGCCATAGCAACCTGCGGAACGGTGTCAAGCCTAGGGATCATCTGCTTCAACCCGACTTGCCTCATCAATCTCTCAGGAAAGATGCACACCATAAACTCCAATCCAGGAATGCGCACGGACCTCGTAGGATCCAAAGAAGACACTCCAGTGACAGACTTGAGGTGCCACCACGGAACGACCCATCTGATCAGCGGGCCATCATCATTCTTCAGCTTGTTCTTCCAATAATCGCAGACCCGGGTAAAGTCCACCATGTACAGCCGTGTCCTCATCGAAATCATACGGGCATGATAGGAAAGTGCATGAACTGGGGGCTCGAGCAATCGGAGCCGTTCCATAAGCCAAACCTACCAAAAACAGGTATTAGACACCCAAAAAAAAAAAAAAAAAAAAAAAAAAAAAAAAAGAAAGAAGGGTGTCTTTTACCTGTAGGATAACGGGACTCCCCAAAAATGGAAGATCGCGGTTGGATTTCCTATTGTCCAAACCCAGGATGATCTCCCCCAAACATAGACAAGCTGGGCTCCTGCGCAGCTCCATTTGCTCAATAAGGCCCAATAGACGAGGATCACCTCTCAAATCTTCATCAACATGTCCCTGAAAGACATAAACGTGAAGCAAACAGAAGCCAAATGCTCTCCTCCTAGCAACATAAGAGACAGTAGGGTCGGCCCTGTTAATAAATCGGTCTATAAAATCTAGCATCCTCACGCCCTTCGGAGTAACAAGGCGATCTACCTCAAGTCTAGTGAGTCCAAGCAAATCTCTGAACTTGCTCTTATACCCCTGAGCAGTAGAAGGGATGGCAGGTAAATGTTCGGGGTCCCACCCGCCAATAGCAGCAATTTCCTCCGGAAAAGGACAAATATCACCTCCTGGGAACGCAAAAACATGGTAATTTGGGTCCCAATAATCAAGGCAAGCGTCCAAGAACGGTTTTACAACTTTAATGAGTTTCAAACTCAGCAAAGATCCAAGGTTATAAGCACCCATGTCATGTTTCTCAATGTTCGAAAACTCATTAGTCCATTCCTTCAAGCGAATCTCTAGGGTATTCATGATGATAATTTTCTCTTGAAAATTTATTGAGAGTTTTTATGTGTGAATCGACGAAGACGAGACGGAAGAATTATATGATTTAAAGCTTCGTCGACGCTTCTATTTATGCTAATTGCTGTTTCCAAAAATCCGTCAGAACCGACCTGCTTGGGAACAGGCGCGGCACCTGCCGCGCCTCTTCAAGGGGACGCAGCTCATGCTGCGCCTCTTCCCCAGCCTTATTTCTGTGATTTCCGCGTTTGGATCTTTCCTAATTCTATGAGCAAATAATTTCCTATTCCTACGGGATTTTATTTTGGTAAATCCGAGAAATTTACCATGCTTCAAGTTTCCTTAATCCACAAGCGCGCATTTCGAGGCGACATCGACATTTTCCGCCATTTTTCTCACACTTTTATATTTAATTTTCATTTTAATTCTTTTTTCATTTCAACATTTCTATTTTCTTAATTTCTATTTTTTTTCTCCATTTTCTAACTTATAGATTTCTTTTTTCTTTTTTTTTTTCGGGGGTAACCCTTCCTACCGTCCGGTCATTTCCGGCAAAATTTTTGCATTTTCACGTCTTTTCGAGTCTCATTTTGCACTAATTAAAGGCCTTATGTGTATATAAAAATGTATGTTTTACGTGATTTGCCTATGTAAATTTCGGCAGCATGACGGTGTAAACCGTTGTCTACCAAACTTGTTCAAAAGCTAACCTGCAGGTACAAATGACGCAACCCAGCAATAAAAGGCACTCAGGCCGTCATATATACAACAAAAGGCAAATATAAAAGCAAACTGGGGGCTTCGCCCCAAACAAGTTCGAATGTGCAACTGGGGGCTTCGCCCCAAACAAGTCCAAATGTAAACTGGGGGCTTGCGCCCCAAACAAATCCAAAAATGTTCAAAATCAAAACCAAGCAGACTACTGCTGGGCACCCTCCAGCTCGGCAACCCTCGCCATAAGAGCGGCGATCTCGGCATCCCGAAACTCGAGCTCCCTCGACAAACGAGCCGTCTCCTCCCGAGACTGGGTCAACTCTCGCTCCAGCTCTCGATCGGCCTGTGGACAACAAGAAATTGGCTCATGTCAATCAATTCAAACAAAACTGAAAACCCAAAATCAAGGAAAAACAAATGAGGTTCATACCTGACGACCTCGACCGCCGACGAGTGCCTCGATGGCCGTAGCTCGTAGCCGGTTGGCCACCCTCCATAGTGCCACAAACCGAGATGGCGCGACCTGCATTTCAAAAGAATTTTCAGTAAACTGAACAAGTTCAATCAAATGTGTTCTTACACGAAAACTGCGTAAAATAAGAACTCACCCTCCGAATCAGATGCTGCCAGTCATCTAGGCTAGCATCCGTCACAGCCACGTCAAAGTCACGCAGCTCGGAGATCGTCGTCCTCCCAGTGGCGTCAGTGTACTCGAGGGTCTCGGGGTACTCTGGGGGCTCGATGCCCGCCGCCTCAACCTCCTACGAAGACAAATGGCTCTCGTTAATCGATGATCTTTCGTCGCAATTCTCGAAAATCAAAATCCAACAAGAAACAAAAGATACTCACCACTACCGGCCAATACGCCAACCTCCCGTAAAGGAACGCCGAGTAATCCTCGTCAGGGAGAAGAAGGTCGTCGTCACTAGCACCAGCCAAGTCCGCCTCCCTCTCAGCCTCAGTAGGCTCCCTAAACATCGTCCTAGGAGGATCGACGGGAACCGTCAACGCACCCCGAAAGCACTGACGAGCTAACCGCTCGCCCAGATACCACACAGGACCCATCGACGTCCACAACAGCAGCCGACTCGAGCTCCTAGGTCGAAGGACCTCAGCGACAAAAGGAGGCGCTCCAGCGTACTCCGCCCAAGGTCTGGGCACCCACTGCGATAATACGAAGGCAAAGGTCATTCCTATGATCAATTTAAAACAAAAGTATGAGAAGAATAAGTGCATACAAATGGGATACTCACGCTGCTCGGCTGAAGAGCGTTCACGTCCCGCCGGTAGACATTGTGAGAAGAACGCTTGCTCTTCGTCCGGCACATGACCCAGTCCCTCACCACGGGGTAGGCCCTCTCCAGCGGCTCCGTCCTCTTGGGCGCGAGGCCCGGAAAATAAGAGTACACCCACGCCTGCAAAGCATAAATAATCAATGACGATCTTTCGTGATTCAACAAAGAAAAGAATTTGCTTTGGCCTAAAGGAAGGTTCATACCTCCAACAGTAGCCCAGGTCCGACGGCACCAGGAGAAGTCCCCTTCTCCATCAACTCCGGACGAACCATGGCCCTCATAAAGCGGATGAGGACCGCAAAACCAGCGATGACCAGTCCCAACGCCCTAGGGAACTCAAGTCGAAAGAAAGGGGAGAAGCTTCGTCGAATGACCTCTCACCCTTGTCTCCGAGGTAAATCGAAGACAAGAACCACCAAAGCCAAAGACGAGCCCTCTGCTCTTCACCTGACAAGGAGGAGGAGGAGTCTCCCTCCCATCGATCACCACCGATGCCGGGGTCTTCCCTGCAAAGTAATCTCGAACATAGGTCTTGCGGGTACCAAACCCGCACCGCAACAGCCTTCGGCGACGGGTTCCAGCCGATCAACCTCCTCGCCTCGGCCGAATCCGCCCTCATGCCAGTCTCCGGCCACACCATCTCCTCAGTCCCGCACGGCAGACCAGAAATCATGCCGTAGTCCTCCAAGGTGACTCCCACCTCACCAAAAGGCAGGTGAAACGTGGAAGTCGTATCCCAAAATCGATCCAAGAAAGCGCGAACCAGGCTAAGGTTGGCCCGCAACTTCCTCTTCACGATATCCCTCCAGACCTGAACCAGAGGACCCAACGCTCCACGCTCGATCATGGCTCTCTCCTCCGCCGACAACCGCTCGTAGTGCTCCATCGCCGTCGTATACCCCGAGAACGACCGGATGTTCCCAGCCTCCTATTATGATTCGAAACAAAGCTATCTTTAGTTTTGAGTAAATTTGAAAGTAAAATTGAACAAAAGAAGAAAGGGGTAGGTAATGAGTGGTGAATTCCTATTTACCAAGCTCTTCACCGTCCTGTAGGACAAATGACCCTCTGCAGCCCACACAAGGTGCCTACTCTCCCAATCTCGGCCACGCGGAGCTCCTCGGTGACGACCCCCTCGTCCGAGGTGGGCCCGTCTCGGAATCTCCTCCTCATCGGCGGCCTCCTCCTCGGGAACCTCGTCGCAGCAGACCATCACCGCAGCGGTGAAGGCTCGCTCCAAAGCCTCCTCAACGAGTAGCGGCGTCTACATCCATGGGAGTCCTCCCGGAAGTAGAAGCATCATCACTGCGACATTAAAATGAACTCGGGCCGCGTCACGTGACGACAAGCCTTTGTTAAGAAATTTTGAGCCTCAAGGCCCGGAATTCCCGTTTACGGCCATCCTTGGCCATATTCTCGCCAACCCGATCACTCATGTGACAAACAGGGTCAAGTCAAGTCCGAGTCAAAGCCTAGTTCCGGTCTCAAGTCGAAAATTCGGCAGCATTTCGCTATAATGGCGGTTATGCCCTAGAAGAGTGTCCTGCAAAGGTGGTCACAAACCAAAATTCCAAGATGACAGAAAGTTTACCCATCATCCAAGGGTCCCAAATATCAAATTTCATCACAAATGGGCAATCCTAAGGCTATTTTCGAAGCCATTAGCGGTCTAGCTGTGAAACCGTCTCAAAATTCGCTCAAGGGCTCAAAACTCGATGAAAATTCAAAGCAAATACATGGTTATGTTCCTAACATTGCCTATTATCCATTCCTAGCATCAATTTGGCAAGACAAATCCATTTGGGGGAAAAGCCCCAAATTTTCGATCAAATGGGTCGAAAACCCTAATTATTGCGGCTCAAAATTCGACAAATATGGATGATTAATGCAAGATTGAGACACATACCTCGATTAGTCATATTTAAAGCAAGCTTTTGAATCCAACCTTGACGGAAATGGTGAAGATTTGAGAGAGAAATTGAAGAAAATGAGTTTCGAATAATGAAACATAAACCTTTCTGATTTCGCGTTTTTACGCAGAATTGCCAAATTGGGGAACAGACGCAACAGGTGCTGCGCCTCTTCCAAGAGACGCAGCTCTTACTGCGCCTCTTCCTTTAGATCCCTCCATACGAATTTTCAAAAGTTCGTTATGAGTTCGTTATTTGCGGGCCCATCTTTGGTGCACCTCTTCTAAGCTATTTTACCATTTTGGTCCGTTTCGACGATTTTCTTTCGTCCCGGCCCGCGTTTTATCCAGCGCGACAATATTTTGCAGTATTGTCCAAACCCATTTTATCCCGCGCAGCAGTATTTTGCAGTATTGCTCAATTTATTTTTATCCGGCGCAGTAGTATTTTGCAGTACTGCTCACTCGAAGTTTCTCCCATGACGATCAAGATGTTCCTAGTCGTCAATATAATCACCCCAACGAGAGTTTGCTTGAGGACAGAGACAAGCAGATTCCCCCAGAGTCATCGATATGGTCACCCAGCCAGAGTTCGCTTGAGACCAACGCAAGCAAATTCAGTCTCCAAATTTCGCCAGAGTTCGCTTGAGACCGACGCAAGCGGATTCCCCAGCAGTTTCTACCGACGTCCTGCTGCTTTCAATATTTCTTGTTTCCCCGCGAAGTTTGAATAGTCTCAGGTATGATCTCTTCTTGTGGCTGGCGAGCTTCCTTACGTAGTCTAATGGACTTTAAACGACCCTCCCCGATAGTCGACAGACTCTAAAATGTTCCCGACGACAGGTCCTTGGTTCAGACCCCTTGAGCCGCCTCGCGTCGCCATAGTCGTCAGGTTGTAATCTTCGATTGACCTGATGGCTATACTTTGACTTTCGCCTTGTCCAAGCCTCAGTCAAAGTGGGGGCTCTGTAGATACCTCGTTTCTGCACCTCTCGCAAACCACCCGGTGATGATTGGGCCGCATGTTTGATTCACGGAACGATTTGTGACAATTCGTAAGATTATCGTCAAGTGATTGCTCAAATATTAATGTCAACCTCTTAGTTGTCATCTACGTCCTGATACGGTCGTTTTGAGAATTAGAGTGCATTCGAGTCGGGTCAAAAACCGTCTCCATTTTTCGATAATTTGTTAAATCCCGAGTCAGAATGTTCTGGAATGTTCCGGATATTTCTATTCCATATTCCTCAAATTTTATCTTTTGGCAAATAATATCCCGTAATATTTACGTAAGATATTAAGGATAATCGAATCAATTCCGTCCTACCATAACTTAAACACGGAAATCTTTCTTAATCAGGAGGAAACCTCTCCGGGAATAGACGCGGCAGTCTTTGCGCCTCTTCCAAGAGACGCGTGGATCGCTGCGCCTCTTCCCAGGCCCTTCTTTGCATGATTTACGTATCTTTTTTATATCTTTCCGAGATTCACTTCCAAAGAGTCTCCGAAACCCTAAACCTCCGTGTGATTAGTATAAATAGGAGCCTTCGCTCCTCATATTTCTCACGCGAGTGTCCGCCCTTCTCTTCTCCCTTTGCATTCTAGACTTTGTTCTTACTAATTGGCGCCTACGTGCTTGAACCTTCGACCACGTAAGCTCGGATCTTTCCGGGTACCAGCCTCTCCGTTGCATGACCGACCAATTTGACCACTACACTCAATCAATCTAATTAATCAACTTGTTAAATCGTTTTCCTCTCACGAGGGCATTCTTTCCTTGCATTCGCGTCGAGCATTCACTAATCGATCTTCTTAGTTCATCTCGTTTCGTCAACATGTAAGTCTGAGGGTGTATATCTCTCTTTTATTTATTGTTATTTATTTCATCGTATCCTCATTGTAAGATTCACGTCGAAAGTACCTCCTTAAAACCGATTTCTAAAACCGTCTTTAAAACCTGTTTTTACGGATTTCCAGTAGACAGACGTCGAGAAAAGACGCAAAGAATCGCTGCGCCTCTTGAAGGAGCGCAGCACTGCCGCGCCTCTTCGTGAGGGCCGCAGATTCTCGCTTCTTTTCTTCTTCCTCCGTCCTCTGTAATTCGTATCAAAATATTTCTTTTGTTTTGCTTCGTCTGTTAATTCGTTCATCATGATAGTATATTATTCACATGTATGTTGTATATTATTCATTCACATGTTTTAATCATCATAAATCCGACTCAAATCCCTTATAATCAATATTTGCGGGTTTTTTGTCATTAAATTCAATTCGAGTTTTAGAAGTTCAATTTCATCATGTTGAGTTTCTGGGATTCATTGTTGATATATTTGCATCCTGTTTAGTTATTAAATTCGTCATTCATCATGTTTAGTAATTGATTAGTACGTTCGTTTAGTTAGTTTAATTAATTATTCATTAACATCGTCCCTTCATAATTAATTCGTTTATTTCCGTCTCATTCATGTTTTACTGTTTTTATGACACCATCATATGTAAATAATACATTAAATCACTTTCATCCGAGTCAATTGTCGTAATCAATCATTAAAATTAACAATTAACATTAACGGTTTGCAGTTCCGGCTTCACAGCTAGAACTCACCCTTGGAACAGACGCAGCAACTGCTGCGCCTCTTCCAAAGGGCGCAGTGCCTGCTGCGCCTGTTCCAGGATGAGTTCTGTCTCTGAACTCCTTTTCTGCCTTGACATAGTTTAATTAGTTTACGTATTAATTCATTAATATTCGTATTATCACTAATTTCTGTTCGTTTATTCTTTTATTTCTTTTTCTCAAATTATCCGTTTTAAAGGTATTTTCGACATAAATCGCCTATTCCATTGTAATCAATGTAATTTTCATTATTGTAATTTTCTATCTTTATTGTTTTTTATCATTTGTATGTTCTCACATGTAAATGAACATTAAATCCTACTTCGACCCAATTGTATGCTAACTTAATTGTTCACCGACTTAGTCTAATTCTCACATGCTAGGATTAATCTAATGGATGTTGCATTGCATGCATATAGCCGACAATATATCGAGTATGAATAAACTTCCCTAATCATTAGTAGAGGCCGCTATCGAGGCGGGCGGGATTAGGTGTTCGATCAAAAGAGCTTCCTAATACGTACCCTCACCCCTTACTCCAGATCTCCGTGAGCACCCGTGTTCATTGGCATCCACGAGAGTCATTCTAGACATAGAATGCTAAGGGTAACGATTGCTTAGTGTTCATGTCACTACTTTGTGTCTTGACATGACACGAGGTATTCGAACGGTTCCAATTTCCCATAAAAATTGGTGGCGACTCCTTACGAAATGCAAACGCTTGTTTTCGAGCCCCCTTCGCCAAGCGCCCCCGTGGGCGGCCCGCTGTCCACACAGAGCCATGGAAGTATATATAATTTATGATAGTTAAGTCATAATTCAACACTTTCTCATCTTATGAGTTTACGCGTACTGAATACGGGTAAGTCTACTGTAAAAAATAGTATGACTGAAGAGGTTGAATATCCTCAGAATTTAGATTTGCTAAACAAATGGACAATTCCAGAAGTTAGCAAAAGAACTATTTATAATTATGGATTCTTTGAATATATTGGTTTAAAACATAGAGTTAAAACCACAGAGGAATCTATTTCTCTAAATAATGAAGAAATGTATCTTCAACTTTTAAATAACAATGACTTAGAACCATTCAGAAAGTCTAAACATCAATTTATTCATATTGGTCTAGTTCAAGTGGCTTTTAAACCACTAACTCTGGAAGGATTACCAGAAAGTTTTATTGCAGTCTTAAGAGATGGCAGAAATTTGAATTGGCAAAAATCTATTATTGGAGTTGTTAAATCCAGTCTGGCTCATGGTCCAGTATATTTTGACGTTTACCCAAATTTACAATTATCTTTAACAGATGCTAATATATTAGATGCTTTAACTTTAAATGTTAAAACTCATGGTTACAATTATGCTAAAGGATCTGAATTAATTTGTATTTGCTACAGTATTTATTATAAACCTTTATATACTTTAAATCCTCACTGTAGATTAGCTGATAAAGCTATAAATAAGACTATTATTATTGAAACCAATTGTAACAGATCTAATATCACTACTAGAAAGGCTATTAAATGGGAAGAAATATCTTTCCCTGAGAATTGGACAATCACCCAGGCTATGCCTCCTCAACCGATTATGGAGACTAATTTACTTGATGTACAGCAAACTCCTGAAGGAGCTGTTACTTTAAATTTTGGTAATAAATATATTCGACCAAGAAGTAGTACTTCAAAAATGACTAGATCTTTTTCTAATAGGACTTTTATTTCAGCCCTTGATCAAGATTTAGATATACCTAGTACATCTAGGTGTTCAACTTCTCAATTAAGAGATGAAGATTTTATTGAAACAGATGAAGATGTTTTAAGAATGCATTCTGATAAAATTTTAAGACGACATTCTAAAAAGGAAGCGGACACATTGTCCCAAATGAGTTTTACTGATGATTAATAAAACCTTATTAGACTTTTCTCCTGGTTCAACAACCAGAAAACAGATTAGTGATGAATTTCAATCTCCCAGTTGGGAAAAATTTAGAAATTGGTTTTTTCATAATTTTGATGAAGAACAACAAGATATTTTACAAGATGAATTCTATGAATCTGCAAGTCGATTAATGAAATTATTTATTTTGTTCCTTGGTATTGTTCGACTTATTTATATAATCATTTGACGATCCTTGAAAGGAATTTTGAACTTCTCAATGGAAATGAAGTTAAAGGGGTTTATCCACCCCTTAAAAGATTTAAATTAGACGGGTGTTCTTACATGCCCCTTTCAAAAATCTATGAAGATGAAACTATTACAGCAACTACTAAACATTTAAATTATTTAAGTGAACAAAATAATTATGCTAATCTATCTTTAAAAATTCTTGGTGAACATGTTATAGATTTACACCATAAGGCTAATAAAGTCATAAATCTTCTTAATCAAGTCATTCAAAACACCAAGGCTGAAGACCCTTCTTCTTCTTCGAAAGAAATAACTCCTATTATCAAAAATCCTCCTGAAATAAAGAATTTTAAATTTTTATCTGACATTAAAAACGAACAACTTATAAGTCAGTTGGCTGATAAGGTTGCAAATTTA
Source organism: Silene latifolia (assembly GCF_048544455.1). Taxonomy (NCBI): domain Eukaryota; kingdom Viridiplantae; phylum Streptophyta; class Magnoliopsida; order Caryophyllales; family Caryophyllaceae; genus Silene; species Silene latifolia. The sequence goes on from NC_133536.1 coordinate 60,041,815, forward strand.
AAGTTGCAAACTTTAAATGAAGAAATCAATCCGAATTTCAAAGATGATTTGAATGTTGTTTCAAAAAATAAATGGAGTCAAAAACCTATTAATACTCTATATTATAATAGAAGACCTTCACCTGTTGATATTGGACAGGAAGAAAATGCTGAGATTATTGGACATAGTTATAGTGGATCTCATATCTATGAATGGAATATAGATTATTTTGCTGAAAAACAAATTCATAACCATTGCCATAGAATGCTTATGTATTCTCAAGTTTGTAAAAATGCTAATAATAGTGATTCCACTGTTGCTAAAATGATAGCATCAGGATTCACTGGTCAACTTAAAGGATGGTGGGATAATTACCTTACTAATGAACAAAAAACAGCTATTATTACTAATACAGAGATTAAAAATGAAGTGCCTACAGAAACGGCGGTTTACACTTTACTTGTTAATATACTTGATCATTTTACTGGTCAATTGGGGAATAATTATGATTCCACAAGAACTCTTTTACAAAATTTTAGATGTAAAACTTTAACTGATTTTAGGTGGTACAAAGACACCTTCCTTAGCAGAGTCATGCTTTTACCAGAATGCAATAGCTCTCATTGGAAAGGTAAATTTATTGATGGTCTACCACACTTATTTGCTGAAAGAATTAGAAAAATTCTTCGTGGAGAAAATCCTTCTATTAATTACGAAAAATATAATTATGGTCACCTTATTAAAGCTTGTACAGCAGAAGGTATAAACCTTTGTAATGAAATTAAATTAAACCAACAACTCAAACACCAGAATATTATTGAAAGAAACCAATTAGGAGAATTTTGTGAACAATTTGGTATGGATATACCTTCTACTTCTCGTAGAAAACAACACAAAGGCAAGGATAAAACTTATTATCCTAGATATAAAAAGAGAAGATATTCTAAAGCAAAACTTGAAGAAAAAACTGATCAAAAAAATCAGAGAAAATTCCATAAAAAGCATTATAGGAAAAAGGGTTACATACCTTCAAAAGAAATAAGGTGTTTTAAATGCAATAAAAAGGGTCATATGGCAAACAATTGCTGGACCCAAAAACAAATTAATAATCTTGATATAGATGACGATCTTAAAGACAAGATTTCAAAATTATTTCTTAATGAATTAGATCTTCAAAGTGAAACAGAAACTATGTCTGATGATTCTAGTAATTCTAGTAATAATTTAAAAATCCTTAAAGATGATTCTTTTTACACAGACAGTAGTTCTGCAACTACTAATTCTGAATGTGAACCCTGTGGACAGGGAAAAGCTTGTATTAATCCCAAAAGAGATGAATTCTTTAATCTTCTATCCAATTTTCAAGATGCCAAGTTACAGGTTCTCACCAATAATGATTGGTTGGATGTTTTAAAAGCCATCCCAAGTGCTGATTTAAGATCACAAATTATTGAAAATATACCTAGCAATTCTCATAATAATTTGGAGTATGGAAAACAGAGTTTTACAGAAGAAAAACCCTATTCTTTAAATGAAGTTTATAAACGTCTTCAAAATAAAAACGCAACTTCTAATCCTTCTTCTTTACAAGATATTTTGAAAGAGATGGATAATTTAAAATCTGAGATTAAACTTCTAAAGATTGAAGAACAAAGAAATGATACTAGAATTTCTAATCTTGAACAACTTTTTATTTTTCAAAATGATTTGCTAAATAATAATCAAGAATCTAATAAAAAAGAAATTGATAACCATGAGATTCCTATTCTTAACCCTGATGGTAATGGTAAGGATCAAGCTATGCAACTTGTTGATACTCTCCCAAAGCTTGAGAAAAATAAAAAATTTCTCCAAACCATAAATATGGTTGCTGGACAAAAATGGTATGTTAAGATTCTTCTTAGAATTAATAATCAATTTTCTAAAGAATTTATTGCTTTAATTGATACTGGAGCAGATTTAAATGTTATACAAGAAGGAGAAATTGACTCCAGGTATTTTGTCAAAACTACTCATAGTTTATCTCAAGCAGGAGGAGATAAATTAGATATTGATTTTAAACTCCCAAAAGCTGATATATGTGTTAATAACACCTGCATTCCTTTAAGCTTTCTTTTAGTCAAGAATAAACTCTCAGTTCCTATTATTCTTGGAACACCTTTTATAACAAAGATTTATCCTTTTACTGCAGATAATAAAAAATTAACTGCCAATTATCAAGGAAAAACTATTACTTTCAGTTTCATCATGAAACCCTTTATGAAAGCTATAAATGAGATTTATGATAGAATTTCTTTAAAAGAAAATCAATTAAGTTTTTTAAAACATGAAGTTAACATTTTGACTATAGATCAAAAACTTAATAATCCTAGATTAAAACAAAAAATTATTGATATTGAAAACCAATTGTAACAGATCTATTTGCAATGACCATCCTAATGCTTTTTGGAACAGAAAAAAGCATATAGTAAATCTTCCTTATGAAGAAAATTTCAGGGAAGATAATATTCCTACTAAGGCTAGGCCTTGTCAAATGAATTCAGAATATTTAGAATTTTGCAAAAAAGAAATAAATTCTCTTTTAGAGAAAAAGCTTATTGGATCATCCAAATCACCATGGTCATGCACAGCTTTTTATGTTAACAAAAATGCTGAAAAGGAACGAGGAGTTCCTAGATTGGTTATAAATTATAAACCTTTAAATAAAGTTTTAAAATGGATTAGATATCCAATACCTAATAAAAAGATTTATTAGACCGTTTGTATAAAGCTCTCATATTCTCTAAATTTGATTTAAAATCTGGTTATTGGCAGATTCAAATTGACCCGGCAGATAGATACAAAACTGCTTTTAATGTTCCTTTTGGACAATATGAATGGCATGTTATGCCTTTTGGTTTAAAAAATGCTCCATCGGAATTCCAGAAAATTATGAATGATATTTTTAACAATTATAGTCATTTTATCATAGTTTATATTGATGACATTCTCATCTTCTCTATGAATATAGAAGAACATTTTAAACATTTAGATATTTTTAAAAAAATTGTCATATCTAATGGTTTAGTAATTTCTAAAACTAAAATGTCTCTATTTCAGACTAAAGTCAGATTTTTAGGTCATAATATTGAGAAAGGCCAAATTATTCCTATTAATAGAAGTATTGAATTTGGGTCTAAATTCCCAGATGAAATCATTGACAAAACTCAACTTCAAAGATTCTTAGGAAGTTTGAATTATATTTCACCTTATTATGATGACTTGGCAAAAGATACAGCTATTTTATATGACAGGTTAAAGAAAAATCCCTGTGCTTGGTCTAATGATCACACTAGAGCTGTCAGGAAAATTAAGAGTAAAGTTATATCTTTACCATGCCTTAGTTTGGCAAACCCTCATTGGGAAAAAATAGTAGAAACTGATGCTTCAGACATTGGTTATGGTGGGATTCTTAAACAAATAGATCCTAATAATAAACAGGAATTTTTAGTCCGTTTTTATTCAGGAAAATGGAATTCTGCACAATCTAATTATGCAACGGTTGCTAAAGAAGTTTTAGCCATAGTCAGATGTGTTTTAAAATTTCAAAATGATTTATATAATCAAAAATTTACAATAAGAACTGATTGTAGTTCTGCGAAATTTATGTTTCAAAAAGATTTTAAACATGATGTTTCCAAACAAATGTTTGCAAGGTGGCAAGCTCATTTAGCCCCTTTTGATTTTGAAATACATTATAAAAAAGGATCTGATAATCATCTCCCTGATTTTTTAACAAGGGAGTATTTAACTCTATAAGAGTTTGTTATTTGTTTCAGGAATGGATTTTGGTCGAGGCCGTGGCCGTGGCCGCTTTATGCATCCTTCTAATAGAGGGAGAGGAAGACAATCATCCTCAATTATCAGATATGGGAATAACCCAGGGAAATCATCCGAAATTATCAAAATTGGGAATAACCCAGGACCAGGATCATCAACTGGTTATATAAGACCAAATAATATTTTGGCACAATATGGTGAAAAAAGGCTAATAGCCAAAAATTTATGTGATAATATCACAAATGAAGAATTTGAAGAATTCCAAATATGGAAACAAAAAGAACTTAATATAAGTTCTCCATCTTTCAAAAAAATTATGAAAGAGTCTCTTGATGAAAAAGAGAAAATGGTGAAATCACCAGAAGAAAGGGAGATTATTATACTCCAAAATTCTGACAAGAAATGGGAAGATAATCCCTGGTTATTATATAACCGTTATTTAACGAATAACCAATATCCTATGGAGACTGAATGCAATTTTAATCATTGGGAGGATCCAGGAAATTTTTGGAAATTTTCAAAAATCAATATCAAAAGGATAATATCCATTGAAGAATGGGGAATAACTCCATCCACTTCTAAAATTTTGATCAACAAAAATAATGTCAAAGTTGAATACAATTACTGGGATTATATCCAGGCTTTTGACAAAGTTTTTCTATATGAAAACCCTACAAAGAGCCACACATGGCTCATAAAAATTTATCCGGAAGTTTTTAACCAAAATTTACCAAATTGGTTAATAAAATGGTGGCAATTTTATGGCACTCATGAAGACATTTTACCACCAATGTTTAAAAATCTTTATGACGAATGGAAAGATTTGCTTCCAGAAACGGATCAGGATAATATTCCTGGCATTATTCAATTAAATTTTTTCATTGAATTTTCTATTCCCTGGATTTGGAAATTTATTCCCAAGACAGGTTATAATAATCTCAATTTATTTTGTTTAAAAAGAGAATCTTATTCTCGATTTTGGGATGCAATGATGAGACAAGATAAAGATACCAATGAATTAAAATGTATTTACACTATCAATTTAATCCAAGACAAGATTGATAGTTTGATCATTTTCAATGCTGAAGAATCTGGTGAATTAGAAGAACACCAGCTATCTGGAGAATTATTTCAAGCAGAAAATAAAACTAAAGCTGAAATTGTTAGCTATTATTCTAAGTTGGCAGAAAAGGCTTTAGCCCAAAGACAAATGCATGAGGATAATAAATCCCAGACAAGTGATGTGTCAATGACAAAATCTACAGCATCCAATAGCAAAAATACGTTTGAACTCCTTCAAGATGCTCAAGAAATGGAAGAAGAAATAGATGTCCAGTTATTGATAGAGGAAGAAATACTCAATAAAAAGGCCAAAGAGGCCAAATCAAAAGACAAAGGGAAAATAGTGGAATAAAAACCACTCAGAAAACACGCATGCAATGACGCATGATAGCATGGGCAATAATGGGCACTAATAAAAGTTCCCGCACTAATTTTGCAATAGTTTTTAAACACTAATAAAGTGTTTTGTAATAGTTGTGAATAGTTTTTATTTTTGCCTATATAAACGGGCAAATGTTTTAGTTCTAGGCAGGCTTCTCCTACCCCTCTCTCTTAGCTCTCTCTCTCTCCCTTGTAAAATCTTCTTTCTTTTTAATAAAATCTCGCCAACCGTTAGTCTTCTATACTGAGCACAATCTAAGTTTGTAAGTTTTCTTGTTTTTATTTTTTCTTGTTTTAATTTTATTTTAATTTACTCAAAGGATGAGCCTAATAGGCTAAATCCTTTGTTGAATTATGACGACACTTGATTAAGTTATATATGAAACCATGGATGTGTTATTATTTTAAGATGGTTTTATTACCTATCAACATAAAATAAGAAGGTTTAGTGAGGGTACGCATTTTGTTCAAACTGAATTGATAACTGCGGAAGGAGAGACACCGTTTTGCCGTTATGCCGTGGATAGGCGCTAGGCGTTTTTTGTCATCTCCGTACAGTTACCAGTTCAGATTAAACAATTTCGTGGTAATATCCCAATCACTTATAATGAGCACTTGGGTGTGCGTCCTCGTTCTTATACTATGTTGGTACTGTAAAAAGATCCGCTTAACTTGGTATCAGAGCCATGGAAGTATATATATATATAGAAATTGCATCAAGTGAGTCTAGGTATCTTAGGTGAGTCTAACATTTTAATCTCATCCATTAGATCTACTCCTAATCAACGGCTGAGATTAAATCTCAAAAATTATAATTAGACTATATAAGGCTCAGATTTCACGCTGCTAACCTTACAATTCTGTTTCACTTTCTCTCTCTTCATTCACACTCTTTCTCTCTCTACGAATTTCCCTCTTTTTTTCTTCGTTCTCGCATAAAACAAATCCAGCAAAAAATATACACAAATAATTTTACTTTTCAATTCATCATTCAATTATTTCTACAGTTCAATCGTTCTCAGTTTTTGCTTTATGGTTGATACTCCTATGGATGCCGATTCTACTGAAAATAGTTTGCGCAGTAATCGCTTTGTTTTTGCTTTATCCTTTTCTTTGATTATAATCGTTATTGTTTTTCATGTCAAATTTGATTAGAATCGTTGTTTTCTCTCTTGAATTTGCAATTTCGCTTTATCCTTTGCTTTCATGATAATCGTTGTTGTTTTCCGTCATATTCGATCGAATTTGATTATAATCTATGTTTTTGCCGCAAATTCGCTTTTTCCTTTGCTTTGCTTCTAATCGTCCTAGTTTTCTCCGTCAAATTAGATCGGATTTGATTATAATCGTTGTTTTCTTTCTTGAATTTGCAATTTCGCTTTATCCTTTGCTTTCATTATCATCGGTGTTGTTCTCCGTCAAATTCGATCGAATTTGATTTGTAATCGTGTTTCTCTGCAAATTTGCTTTATTCTTTCCGTAGATTAAAATCGTCCTTGGTTTTCCCGTTGAAATTAGCAATACGCTGCTACGCTGATATTAGCAAAACATTTCAATACTCCTTTGCTTTTCAGCTCTTCTCTCTGCTCCACCTGTGTGAATATTCCTGTTCTGCTGTCAATGCTAATGTCACCACATTGTAGCAGTCTCACTGTTACTGTAACATTCATTAGTTTCTCATTGCAGTACCACCTGTGTGCATATTTTTGTACTCTTTGTCAATGCTTATGTCGAATGAATTTGAAATAATTGTGAAATAGTGTTACTATATAATTGTGTAAGTGTGTTACAAATAATAGTGAAAGCGTATTATAATATTTTTATAATTGTATTATGTTAATTTAGCTTCTTCTTTTGATGAAGTTGTTTCATTATAATGATCATTTATTATAGATAAACATTAGAGAAGTGATTTGTTGTTTCAATGTTTACATATATGCCATATGAAAAAGAATTTAACTCCGTATGAATAATGGCTATTATTATATCTTTGTGAAGTTTAAGCTTGTAGGAGGAGGATACCTCTATTGTTATTCATTTCATTTGAAAGTTTGAGTAGTTAGTTTAAAGGCTATTAGCTCAAATGGGAGAGCAATGTGCAAAACTTGTACAAAGATATGGGTTCGAATCCCATATAGCCTATTTAGTTACTTTAAGATTGTATTGTCAAGTTTTCAAATAGACCATATAGTCTAATGTTGTTTATTGTATGCGGTTCCTCATATTTTTAATACAACCATTAATCCTTGTTCTGTCGCGTTATAGTAATTGTGTTACTGTAACATCAGTCACTCATCAGAGTAATATAGTGTTACTGTAACATTGTTACAGTAACATTGCTACTGTAACATCATTTATTCATTATAGTAATACCTAATTTGCTAATCGTAATTATGTTAAATGACAACAATGTTACAATAATAATTATTTAGTTCGTTTATTATATAAGACGGTGTATAATGTAGCTCTAAAATGTAATGGTAGAGATTAATTTTTCTCATCTAGAAAGTAACAAGTATTCTTTGTAACATCATTTACTCATTAAAGTAATAATGATGAAAGTAATTATGTTATTGTAACAATATTGATTCATCAAAGTATCACTAAAACAATGTTAAAAGTTCAAACTTAAATTATTTGCACAGTAAAAGGCAATTGAATACACACTAGTCAAACTGATCCTGATATGCTAAAATGATTTGCAATACCCAATTACAGTAATGTGAAAAGTTTACAGCAAGTATACATCATAATCACACATAACGTTAAAAGTCTCTAATGACATTTTAGCTTCAAGAACGTTTCCTTTTTTACTCATATCTTCATGATTGATTTGTCAGCGTCATTCTCTTCTTTGTATACACCGTCTCTTTGCGCGACTTGTTTTATGTTGTTTTATTCTCAAACCTTCTTCTTCAAAATTCCTGACATTCAAAATAAAACATTCGACCATTAATAATTAAAATATATGTGAAAACCGATGGTCCATAATTAGTGATCAACATCTCTTGTGAGTTAATAACAATGTTATACCAACAAATTTAATTGAGTTAAATCATACAATATCAAGTATACAATGTTGTAATAATATTTTAGGTTCAGTTCAACAGTAACGAACGATTCCTCAATAATAATTACATCATGGCATGTAGTAATAATGTTACAGTAACAATGTTACAGTAATATTATTACAGTGTTATAGTGAAAATGCAACAATAATAATAATGTTACAGTAACAATGTTACAGTAATAGGTGTCGAGTATTTTACAAAAGTTAATTTGATAAATCGCAATTTAACAAGCACAAAATAAAACGAACATTATTACTGAATTTTATCATGTCTTAACCCTAATTTTTTCGCACAAACAACTGGAAAACATAAAATCGACATTAACATCATGAAGAACAACAACAACAACAACAACAACAACAACAACAACAACAACAACAACAACAACAACAACAATGGGAATTAATTTCTCAATTTCTAAGTTCGAAAAAACGAACATACAATCAATTGTCAGTTTATGTATATAATTCTAGATCTAGAACAACAACAATCAAATTAAACCTAATTTTTTGGCGAAAAATCAATTATTCAGTTCGAGCAAAATATTAACCCTAGATCTAGAAGAACAACAATCAAATTGAACATTTTCTTCATATAATTCAAAATCGACAATAACAACTTACAAATTAAATTTTAAATTGTGTGATAACATTAAACACAATAAAACAATTTCTAAAAAATTCGCATAAAGATAATCGATTTATACCTCTTTATTATGTTGAAACGGAAGTATTAGACTCGCGATTGAACAACTTGAAGATCTTAAGTTGATGTTTTTGAAGATTTATTGAAGAATTTGGTTGCTTTTGGACGTTTATTTCCTGGTAAGAGAGAGTTTAGACAGAAAGTTGTTTTTTCAGGTTCACCAATTAATGTGCTTTAACTGACTAGAGAGAGAGCGAGGGATTTTTAGAGAGAGAAACAAAGTTGTTAAATATGAGAAGTATCGTTTGACTTCCTCTTTTAATATTCAGCGCGCAAATTTTTAGGACACGTGGAGCAATGAGGCGCGTTGGATCTTTAGATCCAATGGCTGAGATTAATAGGACGGACTCACCTAAGATGCTAGACTCACCGGATGCTCACTCTATATATATATATATATATATATATATATATATATATATATATATATATATATAGGATCTCGTGCGAACCTATAGTTCGGTGCGAACTTACGAACTTACCTAAAAACCCAAACTCAAAAACACGCGCTGACATTATATGCTCCCATGACATTCAATTAATTACCCCCATCGCCTCTCTCTCACCCCGACACACAACTCCACTGCCTCTGATCGTCGGCGCCGGACCACCAATCACAGTTGGAAAATGCCGATAACCCACCAACGATGTTGGCCTCATAAACGAAAACATCAGACTAACTCGTGTCGGAGCTCCGACAATGGTCTCGCCGGCGCGCCACCTGAACTCCATCATTGCTGGTGGTTGGCTCCTCGTTTCTCCCCTTTCTCTCTTTAGTTCCAATTCCTCGTACCTCTAAACCCAATCAGTGTACTCCCGACCTCCGTCACCTTATACACCACCACCATTCATCACCAATGTACCGTCGTCGGAGCTCCGTCAAGAACCTCGCCGATGATCGCGCACAACTCCACCGTCAGCGGCCCTACTTTCTCCTTTTTCTTTCTCCGCTTCACCTTAATTAACCTCATCACTGGTGTTCTGGCCGCACCACCACCACCTTACTACGGTTGTAATCATATTTGACTATTTGACACAAAATATTGCAACAATGTTATTGGTGATGAATGGTGGTGGTGGATAAAGTGGTTGTGACTGAGTGGTGTCCGCGGACGGAGGGAGTGGTGAGGAGAATAGTCGTCGGTGATGCGGTGGGTGGTTATCGATGAGGACATGTAAATGGATGGGTGAAAGGGATCGATGACATCAAAGATCTGGTGAGTTAGGATCGTTGGAATGGTAATGACGCCACCATAGTCTGATGATCGGCAACAATTATGGTGGTGGACGGGTTGTTGATGATGAGGCCATCGGGACCAATGGTGGTGGTGGTGGGTGACTAGGCGTGGTTCCAGTGAAGGTTGGTTAGGCGGTGCTCTGTGGATAAATTTAACTATCAATCTATACATTAGTATATTACTCTAGATACACAAATGAGCTTGTGTACTTCGGGGTACTAGTATGTGTATATGGGGGTAGTAGTATGTGTATCCAGCTAATTTATAAAGTGATAATTGGGGACCTACATTAATGCATAGTGGTAGCTAAAATGGAAGTATCTAAGAAATGTATCTACTATTTACTTAAATTATTAACGAAGAAACTAGATACACTTTTTTAAGTTACTAGATACATGTCTTTAGCTAGCTAGATGCATTCCTTTAAATTGTTAGATACAACTTTTAGCTAGCAAAATACACTCTTTTAACTTACTAGATACATACCTTTAACTTACTAGATACACACTTTTACCTTACTAGATACACATTTCTAACAAGTTAGATACACACTCATTTACTTTGTTTGATACACATCTCTGGCAAGCAAGATACACATCTTTACCTTGCTAAATATACTCCTTAACCTTGCTAAATACATTTTTTAAAACTACTAGATACAAGCAGTTTAGCAAACTAGCAACTCTATTTCTAAACTACATCTACGCATTAACGATAATAAGTTTAAAATAAAACAAAAAACAATAGCCTTTGAACAAAAAGTTTTAGGATCTCAGTCATTCTAAAATAAAACAAAAAACAATAGCCTTTGAACAAAAAGTTTTAGGATCAGTCATTCTAAGGAGGCAATTCAAGTAGTGGTGATGCCTTGGAGTTAAAACAATAACAACTAAATTTAGAAGAGAAACATAACAAAATGAATAATTGAATCCAAACCTCACAATATTAGTCTACCCGACTTAAAACCGGATGATTACAACGAAAAAACATAACTTTGTTAAACAACTTATGAATTTACTAAACGTGAAAAGACCTCAAAAACAATATAAGAAACCAAATTAAGCATTACAAATCAAATATTATAAATATAATCATGGAAGATTACATAATCAGTGACTTTTCTTTTTGAGCAAAACAGGATGGATGATATTATTAGAGTAAATCAATCTCCGCTAGCGTTAAGATAGCTACCGGAATGTCCAACAAACAAAACATTGTTGCGACGGTATTCTCTTCCCGTTTGACATGAATACAACGAAAAGAATTAAAAAGATGGGATGATTCAACTATGTCATCGATGATCAAGCTCCATGGGCATTTTCCGGAGCTCTGAAAAGTAATTGTATTAACTACAAATAAAAAGTTGTTTTCACTGATAGTCTTTTGAACACCAAGTTGCTTGGCCACATGCATACCGTATCTAGCAGCAATCACGTCTGCAATTTTTCATTCTCAATTGGCCTTTACTCTTTACTCTGCAACATGCTACAATTTTTGGTTCCCAATTGGTCACATGCTGCTTTGCCCATAATCTCCATATTACTCAAATGCCCGACTAACAGCAAATAAACCACCAGCTTGTGACTCACAGACATACTGCTCGAGTGTTCGTCATCATTATGTATCATCCATCAAACGATCAAAGAGGTTGCCACAAGGGTCCATTGACAAACATGTTCTCGGCTAGAAATGCCTTCCGCAAACCATGCAATGGTAGAAGCCTAGGAGCTCTTTACCAACCTGCACCTTACCACATCATCAACAGTTAAAAAAGCATTCATCTTTTCTTTCATTTTTGTTTAAAGAAACAACTCTAAGGAGCTGCTTTCATACAAGGAGTCAACAACAATAGTAACTTCTTCTCAGGGACATTTTAAAAACGAGACAATTGAGCAAAAGAAGTGGATTAACCAAAGTTTCTAATGGCATTATACTCAAGGATTCCAGAGAAAAAGAAAAAAAATGATTAAATTAACCATGAAAACAATGCTATGAAACAACCATAAAAAAGAGTACCTTCCAATGTCAATGGCGAAATCACCACGGATGGTGCCAGGCTCAGAAGTTAGAGGGTTGCTAGCTCCAATGATCTTCCTACCGGTGGCGACAACACCCTTACCTTCCCAGACCATAGCAACAACAGGCCCAGAAATAATGTAATCAATCAAACCAGTGAAAAAAGGGCTTTGCCGACAAGTCTGCATAGTGCTTCTCAGCAAAAGCACGCTCCACATTCAAAAACTTCAAACCTAGAGACATACCATACACCATAAATCAAATTACGGACCACCAAAAATTGCACATTAGTATAATTAAAACACTACGCACCAAAAAAAAATATAATTAAGACACTCCTATTTAAATCCAATATCTGCAGCACATAACACACATAAATAATCCAATTCTAGAACACCAAAACCTAATACAAATATAATTAAATCATCCTAGTTAACTCAATTATCCCGATTTGCTTACTAAGACGACGAGAATTTTAAAAATTGCAGTTAATTGATTATAATCAAGGGAGAAACAGAAAATCCATGTGAATATAATCTATCAACTTAATCGATGATCCTATGAAAATGAACCTACATTAAGTAGTTCACCAGATCTAAATACAGAACCACACCACATGTCATCAATAAAAACCGTGACATTTTCAACCACAAAGTACAAATTATGCATCATCTACTGTCAAATAAACACATTGATAGACTCCAAAAACAAATGATAAAAGCTCACAAAGTTTAGTCAAAGCTATTAATTGAACAGAAGGATCAACGCCATTAATCAAACTAGATATAAGCCTAGTAAATTTCGAACTATCACGAGATGACTGACGACATTGATACTCCCGAAGACTGCTATATAGATGATCAACATCATTCATATCATTAGAATGGTTGGGACGGACGGAGTACTTGCTTACACGGTAATAGATTTAGAATTCGGAAGCTAGAATTTAGACAATGCAAATCTAAAATACCCAACTTGAAACCCAGTTCAAACCAAGTGCTCAGAAAACATGTCTATCTTTAATTGGATAACCGAATTAAGCATAAGAACTCCAAAAAATTTTAAGATCAAATTCATCAAACCCTAGATTCATAGGGTCTAATTACAACAATTAAGCATATACGTACAATCCATAAAACAAACTGAAATCAAGGATCCAATCCGACCGAGTTACAAGCTCGCTTATCGACATGCTACAGCTCGTTGAGTCACGAATGTCCCTATAGTCTTCGAATAGCATCCCATTTCAAGGTTTTAAGAAAAATGTAGGCAGAGTCCTCGTGGAAACTTTTAATTAAGGAGCTTAGTACGTACATAGCCAACATGATCAGAGTCTACAGTTCAATGTTACACTAAGTGAAAGCTAAAATAAGATATCTACATTTAGTCTAGACTCTACAGGGAGTCACTAGAGGAATTTCAACGGTGACGAGTTTCAAACCCATGTTAAAACTAGCTGAAATTAACACAACTATAAAGAAAGAGAACATAATGTTGACCAAAATCAAAAGAGATGGAGCAGTTCAGAGTAGCCTACTGCTTGTGGCACATGATCGAAGGTTCAAGGAGGTAGCTCCGTCTTATGCACCACAACTTGACAAGCATCAACATGCTGAAAGACGCAATCCTTGAAGATAAAAAATAGATCTTCCAAATTGATGTTTTGGGCCTACATGTATTTTAGAGAGTTATAGACAAACGAGTTAAATCAAAAGTTAGTTGAAATAGAATTCAGTTAAGAACGACGTTCCATTGTTATGAGAAATACGGGTCATTTCCATAATTCCATGACATCTCTATTCTAGACTGCTAACATCCCAATGAAATATTTTCAACTTCCAACAATTACTGTCAAAACTTAAAAGTGAAAATCCTAAGAACCGACATCTCTCATATAGTAATTCTAATCCAAGAATAGTCGTGATCGAGGAGTTGGAAGTCCTGCTACTAGGCTGTAATTTAACACCAAAAAACTTTATTCATTGTAGTACTGCATATCCAAGTTATAAACCTCACAGCCTTAATATATATGTCCATGTTAGTAGCTATTGCTCAAAAGATACACATGGTATTACTGCCGGATACACATGACATTACTACTAGATACACAAATCGATTTGTGTATCTAGTAGTAATACCATATGTATCCGAGCTGGTATTTCATGTATCCACGATCTAAAGATCAACTACGACCACCAAACTGGTCATCACAACCACTAACACTAGCACACCTACTTCCTTGGCAAACTCATTCTATTTAATGAAACATTCGCAGCCGCCTTAACTATACACCACATGAATAGGCTAATAGACAGAAAAACCAAAATAAGGGTGAGTTAAAATTAAAGAGCTTAGCCAAGCTCATTTCTAATAGATACAAGTATTCAACCTAGTATTATTTTTCTGCTTTTGAATGTTTATAAAAGGCTGGCCATAGAACGAACTACCGTAAAACAAAATTTGCAAGAAATTCAGTAATTGGTAGCAATTACTTACTGTACATTTTATGGAATTTGTTCCATTAAAGATCAACCACCGACATTCCAAAACCACTGTTGTTAGATACACTCCTTTAATTTACTAGATACACTCTTTTAGATTGTTAAATACACTCATTTAGATTGCTAGATACACGTGTCTGGTAAGCTAGATACACTCGTTTACCTTGCCAGCTACACATCTCCGACAAGCTATATAACTCGTTTACCTTGATAGATACACATCTCTAGATTGCTATATACCCTCGGTACCTATGCCCTTCGTCATTTTCAATCAACCATGGCAAAAATGTCAATTTAATAGTAAACTTCCTCCATAATTTTCATTATTAACCCAATTCACAATTTCATCCACCAAAATGTGAGCTCCAAATAATGGTAAATCAGCTACCAAATAGAATATCATAATGCTTGCCAAACATAAATAATGTCACGATAAGCAAAATCATGTAAATGCTACCAATATTCAAGTATTTCAAATGCTATTAGAGTCTACACTTCAACTAACACACAACATTTCTAAGTAACCGCTTTCACTATAATTGACTGAAGACTAATTATATTTTTTTTTATTAACCAGTGAGATTTGTTTTTGCAAAATTCAATCGGAATGTGAGATCTACGATAAACGAATTAAGATTTCAGAAAAAATATAGTACCGTCGAAGTCGAAGAAATTGGAAAATTTAGAGTCGAAAACTGCAACTCATGGAAGTTGCCGGAAAATCCATAACTTGGTTGCTGGCCATAAGAGCGACAAAATAAGCGCGGTGGCTTGGTCTGCGTTGCTGGCGGAGGATAGCATCATCTCCGGCGGTCTTCCTGGAAGCAACGACGGATGGTGATGGTGATAATGGTGGATGAAGGAGATGAAAAGTTAGGTGGGGTGGTGTCTGAATAAACAAACATAAGAGATAAGTGTGTGGGAAGTCAGAGCGATGGATTTTGGTTTGCTGTTATAATAATATTTTAAATTAGTTCGTACTGAACTTTAGTTCGCATGGGACCCCGACCCTATATATAGTGTTGATATCATATAAGTCCACCTCTAAGGTGTGAGTCCATAAGTCCCATTTAGGGCCAATGGATGAGGAAGATGGAGGGTTGAGATTGGAAGCAAAAAAAAAGAGGATTAATGCATAATTAAACACTCCCCCTCTCTACTTTACTAATCCACACTAATTAATATTAATCTACTATATAACATTTATTTTTCCACCAACTTCTCTCTCATTCACACAATTCATTTCTCTACTCCCTCTCTAAAACCCAAATTAATTCAAAACCTAAATAATACTCCCATCCAAACAAAAAAAACCACATTAATTCATCACCCAAACTGCCTAAAACCACCACCACCACCCCACGCACCACCTACGCCCACCTCCCCCACCACCAGATTTCTCGCGTCTCACAGCCACCCAGACGACCACATCAACCCACGGCCACCACTACCTCACCCCGACGCCATATCTGCCGACAACACCTCCAACGCACCACCCTCAGCCGCCGACTCTCTCCCCTGCCGCCTATAGTCCACCAGACCACCACGCACCTACATCACATCCCACCACCCTCGCCTTCCCGCCGCCAACAGTCTACCAGACCACCACGCATCTCCTCTGCCGCGAATTTTTTTTTTTTTTTCTGAATTTTTCAGATGTGGGTGTTTTCTAATTTTTTTTATTTTTATTTTTTCCTCTTAAATCTCATATAATTTTATCTTATTTTTTATATTTTCAAATTTTGTTTATGTATTTGTTTAAATTTTTTGAGATCCCCTTCTTCGAAGGATTTTGAGATCCAGTTTTCTATTTTTTTTTTGTGTTTTGTTATGTTTTCTCTGATGTGGTAGTTCAACAATGTTTTTCATTTTTTTTTTTTTTGAGAATTAAGTTGTGTTGGTGTTGTTTTGACTTGTGATAGAGGAAATTTGAGTTTGTTTTTAAAAAAAAATGAAAAAGTTAGATCTATCTTTGAAAAGTTAAGTTTTTTTCAAATTTCATATGTCAAATATCGTCTTAATTTATATTTTTTAAAATCTCGTATTGTTTAAATTCGTCTTGTGTGCTAAAAATTACACATTGTGTGCTAAAAATCTCGCATTTATATTTTTATTTCGTTTTTTTAATTTATTTTGTTTAAATTTACCTATTGTGTGCTAAAAATTATGCTTCCAATGATTTCAAAATTCAAATTTTGAAAATCCCGCCTCCAATGTTTTCATGCGATATTTTTACTCCATTTTATGCTTGTTTCTATTAAAATTATACTTATTTCAATTAAAATTACACTTTTTTCTGTTAGAATTACACTTTTTTCTTTTAAAATTACACTTTTCTCCATTAAAATTACACTTTTTTCTGTTAAAATTATACTTTTTTCTGCTAGAATAACACTTGTTTCGGCTAAAATTACACTTTTTGTTGTTAGAATTACACTTTTTTCTGTTAGAATTACACTTTTTTTCTGTTAAAATTACACTTTTCTCCATTAAAATTACACTTTTTTCTGTTAAAATTACACTTTTCTCCATTAAAATTACACTTTTTTTGTTAGAATAACACTTTTTTCGGCTAAAATTACACTTTTTGTTGTTAGAATTACACTTTTTTCTGTTAGAATTGCATTTTTTCTGTTAAAATTACACTTTTCTTCATTAAAATTACACTTTTTTCTGTTAAAATTATACTTTTTTTTTGCTAGAATAACACTCATTTCTATTAAAATTACACTTTTTGTTGTTAGAATTACACTTTTTCCTGTTAGAATTACACTTTTTTCTGTTAAAATTACACTTTTTCTGCTAGAGTTACACTTACTACTATTGGACTAATGTTACACTCTCCATGGACTTGGTCATATTCTCATATTTTCATTAGACTAATGTTACACTCTCAATGGACTAAAATTACATTCTCAGTGGACTGAAATTATACTTTTCTGGACTAAAATTACACTTTTCTGGACTAAAATTACATTCTCCTTGACTAAAAATAACAATCTCATTGGACTGAAATTACACTTACCTGGACTAAAATTACACTTTTAAAAGACTAAAGTTACACTTATAAGTCACTCAATTCACAATGAGTTGTGTTAAAATTGGAAAAATTCAAAATAATATTTGTCGAAAAAACTGAGTTACACTCGTAAAACGCAAAATATATTGTAAATTTGCTTCAAATTTTCAAATTTCAAAATAAAATCCGTCAAACCGCAATTTTTTTTGTTAAAATTACACTTTTTTCCGGTGAAATTACACTTTTAAAACAGTGAAAGTGTAGTAACATTTGTATAAAGTTTCAGTCCAAAAAAAAATTATGCTCAACAAATTTTTTTTTTGTATAATTAATCCATTAGTGAATGTATAATTAAAGCTAGAGAGAGAAAGTGGATTAATTAGTGTATAGGAAACTCATTAGTGTTAAGTATGCCTTTTTGCTTTCAATCTCAACCATCCTTAGTGGGATATCTAAGGGATGTAGTGAGGACTTAGGGACTCAAAATATATGGTGGACTCATTAGAACTTTACTCTCTCTCTCTCTCTCTCTATATATATATATATATATATATATATATATATATATATATATATATATATATATAGGATCAAATGAGTTAGGTCACTTTTGGTGAGTTACCCCTCTGGATCTGGACCATTCATCTAACATAAGATATGTGGCTGAGATTTAATTTTACATCTCATATATAAACCAAATTTTGACAGTTTTACTTCTTTTTCCCCCATTTTCTCGGCAGTTTCCATACTTACTCTCTCTCTCTCTCTCTCTCTCTCTCTCTCTCTCTCTCTCTCTCTCTCTCTCTCACTCACTCATATTTTGCCTCTCAAAATTTCACTGCGTTCTCCATCTTCGTTCTCCATTTTCGTTCGTTGTTCTTCATTTTCGTCAGTTATTGTGCTCAATTTGTTCGTCCTTCTACTTCATTATCGTCGTTTTCTTTCATAAATCGTTGTTCTCACTTTGTTCGTGCTTCTCAACAGGTAATCAATGAGCTGAACTAATTTTTTCCGTTGATTTTACATATGTCCTCTTCTTGTTTTCTACTTGATTTTCTTGTGTTTTCTGTGTTTATTCTTCATTTTGTTTAGTATATAGTTTAATTTGTTGTGTTTTTGTTGTTAAATTACATTTTTTCATTGTCTTCGCATAATTTAGGGTTTCGTAATTCATTTTTTCATTTTTGTATCTTTTTGTTGAGGTTTTTCTTTTTGTGGTGAATTCGTGTACATTCTAATGAACATAATGTGTGTGTGTTTGGAATTATTTTTGTTATTGTAATATATTGATGTTGTTATTGTAATGTATTTGTGGTAGTTATTGTAATGTAGAAAATCAGTTATTGTAATGAGTATTATTTTAGTTATTGATCTTTGGTTAGTGTTTTAAAGTCAGCTTTTAGTCAAGTCCAATTATTTTAATATGAAAAGTTTGTTATTGTAATATATTGATGTTGATATTGTAATATAGTGATGTTTATTATTGTAATGTATTGGGGTAGTTATTGTAATATAGTAATTTAGTTATTCTATACGTAGTATTATTTAGTTATCATTTTAGTCAAGTCCAGTTATTGTATTACTTTATCCTGATTATTGTATTATTAAAACTGAGTTATTGTATTAGTTGTTGTCATATTTTTTGTGTTTATTCTGATAATTTTATATTCTGTTGCTCAGTGATAAAAACAAATGGGTCCTAAACGTAATAGGGAGCCTGAAGTTGGTAATAAAGCTGATTTGAAACGCTCAAAAGTAAATTTTCCAAAAAAGAATCTCAGTAAGGTTCCTGGAACTCTAAGATTGAACATGTGAGTATATGTGTCCTGCCCCCTGTTATGAGTTTCTGTTTATTTCTCCTTTGTTTTGATGTGTCACTCTTTTTATATTTTGCTTGATTTTCCATTTCAGTGCTGCAAACATTAAAGTGAGCTGTCGTCCTAATGGTTTGGTTAATCTGGTAAAACAACTTGGTCCAAATCAGCGAAAGGCTGTCATTGAGATCGGATTTGGTGGTTTGCTTGATTTTAAAGTGAACAGTTTGCCATTGGGTGTTATACCATTGTTTATAAAATACTTTAATGCAACTGCTCATATTTTTCAAGCAAGAGATGTCAAATTTTTTCTGTCAAAAGATGATGTGTATGATGTTTTTGGATTGCCAAACGGTGGTGATAAGGTTGAGGTTGTTTACACTGGACTAGAGCTGATCAAGTGCGGGCCGACCCGTTCGGCCCAGCCCGTTCGGCCCGCTAAAATAGCGGGCTTGGACAAGAAAAATCAAAAATTAAAAGGGTAACGGACAAGAAAATTCGGCCCGCTAGAATAAATGGATGGGCTTGGACTAAACAAAATTGCTCATGGGCGGCCCGCTAGGCCCGCTATTATTAGTAACCTCATAAAAGTCCTCAAACCCTCAGTCTCAGACGTTCTATGCTCATTTTATTTGCAATTTGTACACTCTAAATCAATTAGGTAGCGCAAATGAATACTTATGCCTTACGTATAAGTGGGAGATTGTCGGTATTTACACTTGTCGTATAAAGATTCTCCGAGATTGGACATGCTAACGGGATTGTCGTATAAAGATAGTACTTTTCAAGTATTTACACGGGAGTGTATGTAACCCCTAACCGTGCCGCACAAATACCGAGTCAAAAATGAACTTTTGATGTTTGTAGTAGAACATTGCCAAATTTGTGTTTTTTCCAAAATTAGTAAACTTATCTTTTAAAAATTAGTATACTTTTTTAAGGGTAGACTTTTAAAGATAATTGTTAAGATTTAGCGGATGTGGCTATAACAAACTCGTGTTTTAATAAAAACACTAATTTTTGTATTTTATTTTAGTCAGGCCCACGGGCCGGCCCGCTCTCTTGAAGTGGGCGGGTACGGACAGTGGAAAATGGCCCGCTTAGCGGGCTCGGGCTATTAAATACGGCCCACCGGACACTTTTTTAGCAGTTAGGCCCGGCCCATGTCCGGCCCAAGCCCGCTTTTGATCAGCTCTACACTGGACATAGTTTATTGTCTTCACAAGAAACGTTGAAAGCTGAGTTCCGGAAGAAGTTTAATGTAGAAGGGACAAATTATGTTACTATTCCTGCTGTTTATAATGCAATTACTGCTATGGGGGATGATGAGGGAGATGAATTTCGGAAGCTGTTTGTGCTTTATGCTATGTCCATTGTCCTTGCTCCCCCTTCAAATTTTGGAATTGACTTTTCAATTCTTAAAGCGGTGCAAGATGTTTCACGTATCCACCATTTGGATTGGTGTGGGTATGTGTTTGATAAATTAGTCGAAGGTGTTGAGCGGTGTAGAACTGGGTCGTCTACTTTGCGTGGTTGCATACTTGTTGTTATGGTGGCATACTTCCATCGTATGCGTTTTAAGGAATATGCAATGTCTTCTGAGACCCCTCTTATCAAGCACTGGGATGAGAAGTCTTTTATTAGTAGGGGTACTTTAGAGCTCAATTCTGGTTCGTTAGGGAATGGGGAATATATCAATGGTGTCTATCCTGTCTGCAAACGCTTAAGAGAAGCAAAAGCTGCTGAGGTATGTGCAGTCGTTGTTGATAAACCTGAACCTGGGAAAAAGTATTTGGAACTGCCTGACTGTTTTGATACTGATGATGTTATTTGAGCAAAGGCTGCTGATGTAAGTTCCAATCATTCTTCCCATCATTTTTGTAGTTATTATAAAGGTGTAGTGCAGTTATTTTAAAGCTTTGTAGCAGTTATTTTTTTCAATTATTGTAAAGACTTAGTATAATTATTGTAAAGACTTAGTATAATTATTCTTTCATTCTTTTTGTTTTTCTTAGGTTTCCCAAACACATTTTTTGATGATGAAGAGGGATGTTGAGATATTTCTCCATTTGTACACGCAACGGAAGGAAGCGATGGGAAAGGAGTGTGGTTCTTCAACAGTTGAAGATTCTTTGACAGCCACTTCAGTTTCTTTGACTCCTGCTTTCATTAGTGACGACGATTCTTTGTTCACTAAATATTTCAATTTTATTTGTGAAAAAGCTGAGGAAATGAAACAGGCGGGAAGTAAACTACCGTTGTATGAAAGTTTTTGCAAGGAGCATGAAAAGGGGAAAGATGAAAAGAATGGGGGTTTAGTGTTTGATCCAGAAAAATATAAGGTGGTTTATTCTCGGGAAAAAGGTAAAAATAAGATCCCTGATGTACCGGTTAAAAAACCGAATGAGGAGGTGCCAACTAATGACGGCATTGATAATATTGATGTTGAGAATGAAGCTTTGCACTTGAGTAATGTGGATGACGTTGTTAACAAAGTTGTCAACGAGGCTTTTGTTGGGGCTAGAATGCAAGATAGTTCTGTTATAAATACTTACCTGCTGCATTCAGACGTTATGCCTGAGCATACGTTTTTTGGGAACTGTGGTATAGGGTGTGATTTAGATTGTGAATCACCCGATCCTGATGCAGTTGTAGTGTCTGCTTTTTTTTGTGCGAGTACAAGGAGCTTTTTGCTCCTATTTTAATGCGGAGGAAGATTGTACTTGATTACTGTTTTCTGCACGATCATGACCTACGGATTGGGTAAGCATTATATGTTTTTCGTTTCCTCTCTTTTTTTTTTGCTATTATATCCATTTTTTAAAAGCTTTATTGTTGTTTGTGTTTTTGTTTTTACTATATAATTTGTTTCAATGTGGCAGGGAGGATTTGGTTGTGTTTTCATTTCACAATATGTTAACTCGAGATGACATTATTTCATTGTCTGCTAAGACTATGATCACACCGAACGTGATTGACTGCTGTTCATTTTTACTTAATGACATGCTGGTCAAGGCTGGGAAAGGGTTATCCCCAACAAGAAGTTTTTTTGTACAAGTCATTCGGTATGTGCAATTTGATATATATTTTCAGTATCGATAAATTTACAATGGTTATGACAGTTATTCTATTGTAGTTTCTTGATTATTGTAAAGCATTTTAGTGTTATTTTATTGAGCTAAACAAGTTTTCCTATTCTTCAGATTTTATTATTTTATTTTTATTATTTCAATATATTAGTGTGGTTATTGTATTATAATGAAGCTGTTATTGTGTTTTTATTTTTGTGATTTATTATTTTAAATTTTATAGTGGTTATTGTATTGTATAATGATAGTTATTGTAACGCAGAATAATTGTTATTGTATTCAGTTAACCAAGTTTTTTCAATTGTGATACTTCATTTTATCTTATAGTGTGGTAATATTTTTCATAGGCTTCTTTGTTTAACCTTATCAAAGCTGCTGATGATAAGAAAGATTTATACAGAAAGGAAATTTGTAATGCTTGGGACACTGTCATTGAGAACAACCAAGGTTCTCTTGACATTGGTGCCGATTTGGTAATTTTTACAATCCTTTGTCTTCTTTATTTCTTCTGTTGATTATTTTATCGTTGAGAATAGCAAAGGTTTATGTACGCCTGTTTTATCATGCCAGGTTTTTATCCCTGTTCATTTTGGACATCATTTTTTCCGTGTTGTTGTTAATTTTGTGGGGAAGACTGTGGACTATCTTGACAATCGTGTATATGATGATTTTGAAGATAGTATCTGGGTGTTGGCTACCAACTCTATTGTATGTACCTTTGATGTGATCAATATTTGAGCATATTTAGTCCCCGAATTAGCCTCGTTCCTATGCTTTTTAGTGCATATTTGGGTCATTTACTATCTTTAGTCCTTTGTTTTGCATATTCTTTGAAGTTTTGTTTCCATGGTACGAGAGGAGTGCAAACCTTGCATTTTCATGGCAAAATAGAGCTAAATTGATCTAATCTAATGACCAAGCATCAAAGAGAACACAAGACTAGAAGGCCTTTGTACATAATGTAGTAGATGGGCAATAATGAAGAAGATCCTTGCATCTCCGACAAAATTCCGTAGGATTGTTGGAAGAAGAAAAGAAGAAAAGAAGAAATGACACGCTGGACTAGGATCCGAGCGTCTCACCTATCGGGACGCTCGTCCAGAAGCTCCACAATCTGAGCGTCCAAGCTGCCAGGCCGCTCGTCCAACGCCTACACAATCCGCTCGTCCCGACCTTTTGGACGCTCGGATTGTCCTCCAGTGCAACACGTCCTCTTCTTTCTCCATTCGAGATGCGCATATTTTTGAAAGACTAGCTAAAGGAGACCCGCATCTTTTCTTGAGAGGAGCGATTCCTCAAGGACTTAATCGTCATTTAAGCCCTTAGTAACCCTAATTTGTGCACCTAATCCCCACTATAAATACCCCATTAGTCTAATTAGATTATCATGTTCTTCTTATCAATCTTTAGTGTAGTTTATATTATAATCTCCCTTTAATCTTGTAATCAACTTCTAATCAAGTCTTAATACAAATCTCATTTCCTTAATTTCTCTATTGTTCATCTTTTATTTTGGGTAATTGAAGATTATTTGGGTTTATTGGGAGATTGACAACCTTCCATCAATCATCAAGTACTTCTATTATTCTTTGCATTATTATTTTGGAATCATCATTAGGTATAATTCTCTTAATCCCTTTTTAATTATTGTTAATCATCTTCATTTATTCATCATGTTTTGCTTTGTTAATATGATTGACAACCTTGATAACATGTTAAACTTGATAATGAGTGAGTAGTTTCCTTAACTAGGGTTAATGGGGAATTAGGGGAAACCAACATGGGGATTGATTCATGCTTAATCTAATATGCTTTCATAATTAATTTGCTTGCTTGTTGTGATTTCAACTTATGCACATGTTATGTTTGATGAAATGCGAGCCTATGAATCCTTGCATTTTTTACCCATCACCTATCTTTTCAATGAGACTTGTAAGACATAAACCAACTCGAGTCTCATTAGACCATGCATATTGTTGGATAGGGAGGATTAAGTCGACTTGTAGGTGTTGTACAATCTAATCGATTCGGCTCTGGGACTCGATCCCATCACAACAATAATTGCTTGCATCTAGTTGAAAACATGTTCGTATGATCAAATCCCATGAATCCCCTATGAACCCATGACACCCTAGTGCTTTTAATCAATTGTTTACATCTCATTTTAATCATCTTGCTTGTTTACTTTTATTGTTATTTAGTTTAGTGATCTTCTTATCTCAACCCAAATTGTGACACTCCTAGACACCACTACTTGCAATCGAAAATCCTACATAAATACCCGTCCCTTGGGATCCGACCTTTACTTGCCTCTTAACTAATAGTAGAGTTGTTTGTGAAGATATAAATATTGTTTTGGTCTAGGTGCTCCTAACGACAAGTAACCGAAATCTAAGTTCAAAGCGAACGACCGACCAAAAAAATGGCGCCATTGCCGGGGACGGTGTTAACTTGATTTGATTTTCTTTGATTGTTATTAGTTCTGTCTTTCTTTGCCTTGGGGAACTAAAACTCCTAAAGGTTTGTTCTAATTGTTTTCGAGTTGTTTGATATTTTGCATGTCTAGAAGATCACAAGGTAACTTGTTACCCATTGATCACAAAATTGAAAGGACTTTGACAACCAATAGAAGACTTGCTAGAAACACTTTGAGAGGTATTGGTGAGGTTGTAGATATCCACTCAAATACTCTTGAGTTCATCAACCCTTTTGCAAGAGAAGGTGAGGATAACCCAACACAAAATCAACCCACAATGCCTAAGTTTTCATCACATTCCGCACCAACCGAGGAGAACCTACCCAATGGAACTCCCACACCACAACACTTAACCGGAAATTTCATTGCAAAATCCGCATTTATCTAATTAGTCGAAAGAAGCCAATTTGGGGGGATGCCTAGTGAAGACCCTCATTCTCACATGGAGACTTTTTGTGACTATTGTGATGCGATTTCACAAACCGGAGTGACTCAAGACCAAATTCGATGGGTCTTATTTCCTTTTTCTCTAATTGGTACCGCGAAACAATGGTTGAAGAGCCTTGATAAGGCTACTCTTGGAATTGACTCTTGGAAGAAGTTGGCTCTAGCTTTCTACAAAAAATTCTACCCTCCGGAAAAGACTAACATGCTAAGAGCTCAAATTATGGGTTTTAAGCAAAGGGATGAAGAATCTTTGTATGAAGCTTGGGAGCGATTCAAAGGAACTTGTCGCTCATGTCCTCATCATGGACTTAGCGAGTGGTTCTTGGTACAATAATTTTGGAATGGTCTTTATGAAGACTCAATAAACATTCTCAACATGGGATCAAATGGTATGTTCACCGAAGTTGACGATAATCAAACTTGGAACAAGATTGAGGAAATGGCGGTCCATAATTCACAATATAGTAGACCTCGTATGGCTACTAAAGGAGGAAAGCATGAAGTGGACTCTATTACTCAATTGGATGCTCAACTTAGTGCTCATATTGATACCATCAACTTGAAGTTTGAGAAGGCTATGGCTAAGTTTGAAGAAGTCTCAAAATCACCAAAGCAACATGTTAATGCCATGGTGGCATCTTCATCAATCCCAAGTGGGATTTGTGAGAATTGTGGAACTTTGGGACATAACCAAAGTGAATGTAGGGGAACAAGTGAGCAAGTGAATGCTTTTCAAGCATACAAAAGTGGTACCCCTTATTCCAACTATTACAATGAAAACACCAAATTCCACCCAAATCTCTCATATAAAAGCCAAAATGTTCAAAACCCTCAACCAACATACACCCCACCTCTCATGAGAAACCAAAATCAAAGACCCTTTTACAACCAAAACCAAGGTTATCAAAATCAAACTCCATACAATCAACAAAATGACCAAGGTTTTGATGTTCAAAAAGCGGTCCTCCAAATGCAAAAGAATCAACAAGAATTTTTCACTCAAATGCAAAAAGATAGCCAAGAAAAAGACATCACCATCAACAACATCCTAGCCCACACAAAAATGTTGGAAACTCAAATGACCCAGCTAGCATCTTCAAGCTCTCAAAGACAAAAGGGGCAATTACCACCTCAAAGTAATCCCCCAAGACATGAATCGGTTAGTGTCATCCACTTGAGGAGTGGTACAAGATATGAAGGACCAAAGAAGCAAGTTGAGGATGAAGTTGTGGAAGCTAGTGACAAGGAAAGACTTGTGCAAACTCTAAGGAAGAAGAACCCACAAATCAAGAAGTTTCAAAGAAAAGTGAAGAAAAGGCCAAAGAGAAGGAGCCCGTTGTGATTAGACTTCCATTCCCGAGTCGTCAAGCTAAGCCTAAGTTTGATGACCAACTTGGAAAATTTATGGAGATTGTGAAGAATTTAGAAGTCTCGATTCCTTTCACAGAATTGATCACTCACGTTCCGGCCTATTCAAAGTACATGAAGGACATCCTTACGAAGAAGAAATCAATCCGGAAGCTTGAGACTATTGCCTTCACTAAGGTGAGTAGTGCCATCCTTCAAGGGAGTTCACTTCCAAAACTCAAGGATCCGGGAAGTTTCTCCATTCCGTGCACTATTGGTGACACTACAATCAACAAAGCTTTATGTGACCTTGGGGCAAGTGTTAGTGTCATGCCATATTCGGTTAGCAAGAGGCTAGGAATGGGAGAACTCAAATGTACCAACATCACGCTTCAAATGGCAGATAGATCAACTAAGACACCTTTAGGGGTATGGAAAGATGTTCTCGTGAGAATTGGAAAATTCTTCATCCCGGTGGATTTCGTTATTGTTGACATGGAAGAAGACTCCAACATTCCTATTATCTTAGGAAGACCTTTCTTGCACACCGCGGGAGCGGTGATCGATGTGAAGCATGGAGAGCTTACCCTTGAAGTGGGAGATGAAACCATTACTTTCAATCTTGACAAGACCATGAGAGCTCCTCGATTGCATGCGCCATGTTTTATGGTTGATCACTATAGCCGAAAGGATGATAGGAAGAAGTTGGAATTTCAATGGAAAAAGAAAGCGGATGATGCTCCATCAAAAGAACATGGAAATAGCAACAATGAGAGCTTGAAAAGCTCACCCATGACAAGTGAAGAAGATGGCCCCATTGGCTAAGACAAGAAAGAAGGAGAGTTGTCTCTATCAACTTAAGAAATTTTTAGTGATCATGTGGACGAAGTTTGCGGTCTTTGGGATGATGAGTTTGAAGGGATATTCAATCCCTATATTGGTAATGCTATGAACCAAGACCATCATGGAGAACAACAAGTGCAAAGATCTATTGAGGACCTTTATCATGATAATGAGCAACCTTTCGATTACTTCTTCAAGGTGTTGAGTAACATCAACGACACCTTGAACATGCCCCCTTGACATCTCACATTGGAATGAGAGTTTGGTGGAGTCCTTCCTAAACCACCATTTGTAAATATTCTAACTCCCTAACTTGCATTTCAATTATTACATTGCATTTTTGTCATTTTTGGATTTATATTTTTGTGCCTTGATCAAGATATTCATCATTTTGAGAGAAGTGAGGGAGGGACTTATGATTTTATTGATGTGTAGTGCTTTACCTTAGTGTGGGGATAGCAATTGCCTAGGCTATTCATGCCTTTGTAGTGCCCCTACAATGAAGAACATGAGAATTGAAGAATGAAAATGACACAGGTTACGAAGTACCCACGGATGAACCTGAATCCGTGTGGTCAAGGAAGAATCCGAGCGGCCAAATGGACAATCCGCTCGTCCTGAAGAAACCCGAGCGTCCAAGTTACCAGACGCTCGTCTGGTAGAGCTGCAGAAATCAAAAATCTGGTCTGACTGTGAATCCGAGCGTCTCAGCTGAGAAACCGCTCGTCTCATTCTGGACGGTCATCCTTCAAGAAAGACGCTCGTCTTTTTGCTGCAAAATTTTGGGATTTTTCACTGTAAAAGAATCTGAGTGTCCACCAAGAAAGACGCTCGTCTCACCACGAAAAATCCGCTCGTATTTCCAGGAATCCGCTCGTCCTGTGGCGTCTTTTCCTGAGCCAAATTTTGAAGAATCCGAGCGTCCCGACACCTGGTCCGCTCGTCTTCCCCTGCAGTTTCAAATGTAACGGGTCTTTTTAAAACCCTCTTCTCCCATTCATTCTCATTTCTTCAACATACAAACGCTACCCAAAACCCAAAACCCCCAAAACCCCCAAAACCCTCATCCTCTCCATCAACAAAAACAAATTTCCTCAACCAAACTCAACCAAATCAAATCCAAACTTCCTCACAACAAAAATTAATCACTCTTTTTGCAACAACAAGTGATTCAAACACCAAAATCTTCAAACCTTTGAGTCGATTTTCAAGATACAAAGCAACATTCTTTCATCCTAAATCGATTTGGGTATCACTAAAAATTGAAGATTTCAATCTTTCATTGGTGTAATCAAGCAAAGGAGAATGGCAAGAACTAAAGGAGGCAACAAGGCACCCCAAAAGAAGACACTTTCCAAAAGGCAACTAGCTCTTCAAGCAAAACAATTGTCAAAGGCTTTGGTAATCCACAATGCAAGGTTGGAGGTTCAACAACAAGATCCCCCTATGGAAGCTACAACATCAACAACTCCAGTCATTGAACAATTATCCAATTATCCAGAGGTAATTTTCACTTCCGACTCCCATAGGGAGAAATTCATTCACTTTGCTAAGAAAACCATCATGCCTACTAAGTTATTTGTGAAGATGCATTGTCAAAGTTGGGTGTTCTTGTAACGCCCCGTAATTTCGGACCGTTAATATATTTCGAAAATAATTTATTAATCAAATAAAATTTGATATTTAAAGTAATTAAAGTAAAAATAATTCAAAAAAATATAATTTTATTATATTTTGAAGAAAAGTATTTATTTTGATAGTTTCGAAATGTTTAAAAATAGTTTAAACCGTGTAAAACTTTTTATTTCGAAATAACGGCGTATCGGGGGGAAAATGACAATTCTTTTGAACGTTGGGTAAACGAATTTGGAAATGGGTAGTATAAATATTCAATTTTCTTGTAATCTCGTGTTTAAAAACTTTGGTCTTGACGGAATTTGCGTTTGACTTACGGATTTAATTATTATCAAAACGGGTCAAACCCGACTCGTAAAAATCCCGACTAAAAATCCCGCTCTTCTCCTTTCCTCTTCCCTTTCCCGTGGACCAGCCACCTTCTTTTCTTTTTTTTTTTTTTTTTTTTTTTCTGATTTTCATTCTATCTTTCATCATCTTCAACCTTATCATACACAAAACACCATTTCAACAAAACATTCAAGCTATTTTGGCCATAAATTCTTCGTTTCTTATCGGATTTTTGCATAATTTACCTTTCCGGAATCCCCTCGCCGAGATCTACAACTTAGTATGTTCTAATTTCAATTTTCATTAAGTTGTTTTAAGATGAAATTTCGGTATTTTCGGTTTTGGTGCTTATTTATGGTGTTTTTATTGTTTAATTAGGTGAAGATTTGGAGAACGAGTTCGGGGACTCGTATATTATAGAGGATAACGGCTAGTTGTTGTTAGGGTTTCGGTTTTGAGGTGCTAATTGCTCATTTTCTAGCTTAAGGTAACATATTTCGAGTTACTCGACGGATTATCGTCACAATCTTTGTTGTTTTTGTATGTTTTGTAATTTTTGTTGGTGTAGTAATTTTCACATGTTTAGAATGGTTGCATGCATGTCAATTGTTATCTTAAATTATGCCTTTTGTTAGTTTAAATTAACAAAGTTGAATTGGGAACGATTAATTAATGTTCAGACGGTCTTTTACTAAATAAAAATGGAAAAAAATGGTGGTGTAGGGGACGGGCGGTGGAAAGCGGCAGGCCGTGGCAAGTGTGCCCAAGGCTAGCCCACGGTTGGCCCAGGTCGGTCCGTTGCTTGTTTCGCGGTTTTCCATGTTTTGTCCGTCATTTTAGGTTCATTATGGATGTAATTAGAATAAGTACACATGGTTAAACTTGTGAAGTGAATCATAATAGTAACTAAAAGTTATGTTAATGGTAGAAAAATTATGTTATATTGATAATTATCACATGTTAGGATAGTTTACAAAATGAATTTTATAGTGATAAATTGTAATGCTTTGTTGATTGTGCCGAAAACTGAGCCTTAGTCCCTTTAACTGATGCGATGTCAGTTAATTGAGTGATTGGTCAGCCGCAATTTGACCCGCACTGTCGCAGGTGGGGTTGCGGGTAAAAATTCGGTTGAATGAATTAGATAATCGGCCTTTTTCTTGTTTTAGGCCATTTATTATATCTCTATTTCACATGTGTAGTTAGTTGAATTTAAATAGCTTCTTATTTAGTTAGTTGAATTTAAATAGCTTCTTATTTTGTAGTAATGGCCCTAGATTCCCCTAAAGCCTTTAATATTGTTAAAATTGCTAGAATTGGAAGTTAGTATTGAATTCTTATTGAGGACACTGTGGGATTTGTATGCTGAATAGACAATTATATAGCCTTTCACATGATAGAATGTTAGAATTCATGTTGGTAAGTAGGACTTTTTGCCCTCTTATGGTTAAGTGGGTGTCTTAATTGACTTGTGTGGTGAGTCGTGTGTGGTGTGGGCTAAAGTATTCAAGCTGGGACTAGCTGGGACTAGGTCCTAGGTGAGTATTTCGGCCTTCATCATAGATAGGTCTTTATAGTCTTTGACGAGTATATGTTCACTGCTTGATAGCCTTTGTGTTCCTGACTAGTGGATGTTTATCCAAGTTGGGGCATGACCTCAGTTACTTATTTTGATAGTAAGTGGTCAGCTTAAGTACTAGCCAACCCTTCGGTGGTGTCCTTAGGGTACTCACTTCACTTTGTTTTAAAAAAAAGTTGTGGGTCTTGGGTGCGGTGGTGTGTATCCGCATGTCTAGGTCTGCGCAGATTTTAGGCTAGGGTTGTGTTGTCTCTTGGCCATGTTTTATTAATATTAACCGCTGAGCCAAGATACCGGTTCGATTACCTTCCCTACCTCGTGGTATAGACTCGAGTTACAAAGTGACTATTGACGGGACTAAGAACTTATGCCTGTCTTTGATATATTGCCCTTTCTTGTTTGATGATTCTATGAATCATAGAAGGTGAGATGCAAGCCGGCTATGGTTGATAGAGTTTGGATTACAATTTGTTAAATTTTTCACATGATAGTTTAAATTAGTCAATTTAGCATTCATATGTTAGGATGCTTGGAAATTAGATGAATTATCATATAGTTTACATGTTTCACTACATGTTACATTAATTATGACGATTCGTGGCTGGGAGGACTCGAAGTTACTCCCCACTGAATTGTGGCTTTCGTGTTTGTATAAAATGCGATTGACAGGTTGTTGATGCTTTGTTGGGGTCACAGACGAGCTAGTGAGCAAGGAACCTTGGACCTAGTTTGGCTTTCTTTTGTAGAAACCTTTTATCTTTTGGTTTTGTATATAATTTGAAGGGACATATGTCTCCCTTTCCTATTTTGGGTTTGTATCATTCTACTTCCTTATTTAGCTATGGCATATAAGTAGTTCATCAGCTGTTGCAGGGTTTTTGACACTCTTCTTGAGTTGGATTGGTTGTGAATGGTTTAGGAAGAAAATTTTTTGAAATTGCAGGTTTTATCTAGTTGAACCATTTACAAACATATCCTACCAGTTTTCCCGTAGAATTTACGCATTTAAGTAATTAGATAACGCTAAATTTTAAGGGTGTCACAGTTCTTGAACAAACCAAAACCTTCTTTGAGTCTATGGGATTGGGTAAATTGTTTACAATGAAAGAATTGCATACCCCTCCCTCACCTTGGAATTTTTAAGTTCTTTGAAAGACACAAGGGTGGAGACTCGAACCAACATCGAGTTTCGTCTTGAAAATGTTGATAGACGCATAACTTATGGCGAATTGGGTAAGATATTAGGCCTTAGTGATAACCCGAAATATACAAAGATTCCTATCAAGTATGACCCCGCTCCTCTTTGGATGGCAATTTCCGGAAAGAAATTCATACGCTTTTATGATTGTCGTGCTCTCTTAGTCCACCATCCGGGCATTAGAGTATGGCATAAGGTCATTGGGAATACTTTGATAGCAATAAATGGCACAAATCATCTTACCAAACTCGATTGTATTCTTCTCGAGTCGGCCTTGAACATTGGGAGGGAATTTACCAAGCCATACAATGCTCTAAGACTTTTGATTGAACGATGGCTTAATGTCGATTATGGCAAAGAAGGCACTGCCTTTATTGTCAATGGAGGACTAGTTACCCATTTGGCTAAGCATTTCAACCAGAATTTCAACAAAAACAACACTTATGTGCCGGTTAAAGGAGGCCATCTTATTGATATGGACACCATGATTCACAAGTTTAAGTGGGTCAAGCACGACACTCTTTACAACAAATATGGGTGGTTAACAAATGAAGCTAGATCCTTCACCTTGCCTTCCAAAATTTGCCGATTGAATGTTCACCGATCAAACTACCTTCTCCCACTCTCCGAAGAGACCGAGTATATCATTCAACAACAAAGGGGCGAAATTGCCGAGCCCTCCTCCTCCATTATCACCCCACCTTACCCATTTGAATACCACGAGTTCAAACCCAAATATGTCGAAGTGGGAAATGATTACTTGACTCTACTCATGAGAGAAATGCATAAGCAAGCTTACAATGATAGAGTGAATGCTTACAAGGCCCAATATCCGCCCCTCCTACATCTAGCTAGGCAAGGACTTCTTGATCCATCTTGTCCTTTGCCTAGTTGGGCGGAGAGGGAAGTATTCTTTCCTAGCATTTCTAGTGGTGGTAGACCGGGTGGAGAGGAGATGGTTGTTGAAGAGGGTGGTGACCAAGAAGGAGAAGAAGAAGAGGTTCAAGAAAAAGAAATCCAAGAAGAGGAAGAGGAAAGTGAGGAAGAACAAGCAAGTGAAAGTGAGAGTGGACATGATTCCACATCTATGGAGGTTGATGATGCCTTAAGAGAGGAAGAAGAAGATTATGATGATGATACGATGGGTGAGGATTAGCAAACTTTGGAGGCTCCTACATTCTTACACCTCCCTTATGGTTTGTCTACTTCTCTTGTTTTTATTTTATCTTGATCATTTTGAGGAGTCCTAGCAACATTGGAGGACTAACACCTTGGCTTCATTAAGGTGTTCATTATTATTGTTCCTGACTTGTAAAATTCAAAATGACAATCTTTAGTTTCATGCATTGCATTCCATTTGCATGAACTCCCCCGAAATTATTGACATTAGAAATAATGTCTATTTTGGTTTGGGGAAGTCCATGCATATGCATTGGGAGCTAATTGAAATTATGCTCTCCGCCATAACAAAAACACGTGCATCATGTAGTGTAGTTTGCATTTAGTTTAGAAATCATGCATATTCATTGCATAATTTCCTATCGTATTGGGCATTGAGGACAATGCCCATACTAGTGTGGGGATGGGAAATTCTAACTTAACTTTTATTCAAAATCCAAAAAAACCAAAAAAAATCCAAAAATCCAAAAAATCCAAAAAAAATTGTAAACTTGAAAATCCAAAAACAAGTTCATTTCCTTTGTAGTATAGTCTTGTATATATTGTTTTGTATATATTGTGTTTGTTCATCCTTGTTCACATTGATTGACTATGCCACATCCGTGACATGAGGATATTGAAGACCGCATGGTATAATCTTTCCAATCTCTTTTTTCCTCTTTATGTTAATGACTATGTGGCTTTATTTTGATTGATGCGGTATAAACAATGTGAATTTAGGACTTGCATTTAGATTATTTGGCATATTAGTTGGTAGAAGCATATGCATTAGGATGTATATATGTTAGTTGCATCATGGCATATAGATTGTATGTTAGGAAAATTTTGCGAAACCGTCTATTTGGGAAGCTTGACAAGTATATATATAGGCCCTAGTAGATGCTTTTTCTTCTTAAGACTTTGCTTGTTAGAATACTTGTAAAACACCTTAGGATGTGTCATATTAGTATCCTTTGACCCATGGGATAAGGCCTAGTCAAGAGTACCTTGTGGTGTGATAACTCCTTGGCTACCGTTTATTCCAAGGTGACCCTTGAAACCATGCAACCATCATTCATCCATGTTCTACCATATATTTTGTCATCAAAGGGAATGGGCACAAAAATTATTCAAATTTGAGTTCAAGAAGTGAAATGAAATGTCAAAAAGTTTGCAAAATTGCATCAAAAGAAAAGAGGAGTAACAAAAATGAAAACTCCTATAGCACCCTCCCTACAAATGGGGTGACTTTGAAAATGTTCAAAAAGAAATGCAAAAAGTTGAAAAGTTGACAAGTGTTGAAAATGCCAAACATCAAAAGAAATGGCAAAAAAAAAATGTTCTAAAAATGTCAAATGCCACAAGAAATTGGGGGGAAAAACAACAACAAAAGCAAACTCTCATATGAAACTCAATTACTATTGATCCCTTTTCCATCGTATCCACTTTTGTGCATGGTAGAGAGGGGACGACCCTTCTTCTTGTCTAGGCAAGAAGGGGAATTCCGCGATCCTCCAGTGTTTCTAACACCATAGGGAGTCTACTCTTGACAAAAGCATTTAACGATTGAGGACAAAGGTACCCTAGCTTGACACAACTTGGAGGTGATTTATTGGTATCCTTCTAGGCTTAGTAGTTTGAAGAAACCATATCTATGACGGAGTGTGTACCCTTAGATTGCTTCCCCTTTAGATAATTTCCGCCACTTAGATGAGGAAAGTGGCTATTCTTTTTATAGATGCATCCATTACTTGATTTTGTGTGCTTTAATGATTGGATGTGTCGTCATTTTGGCAAGACTCACCTTGCCTTGCAAGAAGGCATCCTACCTCATGGTTGTCTTGTTGTGAGTTGAAGGGGCGGAGTGAGACCCGCTAATTGTCTCATATCGGCTATATGAGTAGGTTAGTTTAAATAAGGGTCCTAGTTTTTGTCACCTCTTTACTCGGGACGAGCAAAGGTTCGGTTTGGGGATATTTGATGTGATCAATATTTGAGCATATTTAGTCCCCAAATTAGCCTCGTTCCTATGCTTTTTAGTGCATATTTGGATCATTTACTATCTTTAGTCCTTTGTTTTGCATATTCTTTGAGATTTTGTTTCCTTGGTAGGAGAGGAGTGCAAACCTTGCATTTTCATGGCAAAATAGAGCTAAATTGATCGAATCTAATGACCAAGCATCAAAGAGAAGACAAGACTAGAAGGCCTTTGTACATAATGTAGTAGATGAGCAATGATGAAGAAGATCCTTGCATCTCCGACAAAATCCCGGAGAATTGTTGGAAGAAGAAAAGAAGAAATGACACGCTGGACTAGGATCCGCGCGTCTCACCTATCGGGACGCTCGTCCAGAAGCTCTACAATCCGAGCGTCCAAGCCGCCAGGCCGCTCGTCCACCGCCTACACAATCCGCTCGTCCCGACCTTTTGGACGCTCGGATTGTCCTCCAGTGCAACACGTCCTCTTCTTTCTCCATTCGAGATGCGCATATTTTTGAAAGACTAGCTAAAAGGAGACCCACATCTTTTCTTGAGAGGAGCGATTCCTCAAGGACTTAATCGTCATTTAAGCCCTTAGTAACCCTAATTTGTGCACCTAATCCCCACTATAAATACCCCATTAGTCTAATTAGATTATCATGTTCTTCTTATCAATCTTTAGTGTAGTTTCACTACTACAGATACTGGCTATAACAACGGTTAAAAACCGTTGTTATATTAAAAAGCGGACGTTGTTAAAGCGTCCGTTGTAGTAGATTTTAACAACGGTTGGATTTTCTAAGAAACCCGTTGTGAAAACTATTAACAACGGTTTAAAGTAGAAAAAACCGTTTTGGAAAGGGTGACTAAATTTTGGTTGGAAAGTTATAACAACGGTTACAGTATAAAAAACCGTTGTTATAACTAAAGACAACGGGGGTTTTTTTAAATAACTGTTGTTGTTTATTTAGAAAAAAAAAATTTAATTAAATATTAGTAGATGCATGCATTACTACGGCGGCCCGTTATAATTCTGATGCACGCATTATTACTGCCAATCCCTGCATATGAATGGACAATATATGGAATGAGAAGGGTTATAAGATTTGAAGAAGAGATATGATGGCACAACTTCCTAAACATATATTAATTAAAAAACAACTCAAAAGACACATTACTTAGTATAAATACATGCATTATCTCAACCACCATTCCATTATCTCACTATATATCTCCAAACCCTAACTGCTAAAACAAACTCCAACCCTAAATCTTTCAAACAAACTCCAAACTTCATCAACAATGAATGATACCATCCGTAAGACTGTTACTATGACCGAGTACAACAGGAGTTTCATCCGCCGGTTGCTGGACATCGAGGACAGGTACATGAGCTACCTTGAGGACGCTCGGACCGCACTCAAGGACGCCAAAAAAAATGGCTTGACAGAGCAGCAGTTGTTGCAGCTATATGACGATATAGCAACTGCTGAACGAAACCTCCAAATAGCTAAGGAAGAGTGGATAGATATCATAGAAGAGAATGAGACTCTCTATGCATATCTAAGAATTACATTTTTATCAATGTAATTCGTTTTTTAATTTATGTATTTATGTGTGTATATATATATATATATATATATATATACATATATATACATAGTGTAAAGATCAAGTGAGTCCATGTCTTACATTTGAGTCCATAAGTTCTCTTTAGGACCATTGGATGGGAAGGTTGGAGGGCTGAGATTGGAAGCAAAAAAAAGAGGGATTATGACCTAATTAAACCATTTCCCTCTCTACTTTTCTAATCCACCTTAATCTAACACTAATTTACTATATAACATTTTTTCTTCCCCTAACTTCTCACTCATCTCTCACAATTTCAGTCCCATATCTCTCTAAAACCCAATTAATTCAAATATCTCAAATAATTCCCCCAATTAATTCCCCAAAAAAATCCAAAATAAATCACTCAAGAAATCCTCCCACCACCACCCACTGCCGCCACCGCCGGCTCCACCTCCTATAAGTCCATAACCGACAGCCTCCACCTCCCATAACCGACCACCCAGAGCCACCCGCCACCCGCACCACCGCACCAAATATTTGTTTTTGAATCTCGTTTTTCTTCATATTTCCAGATCTGGAACTTCTTCTTCTTGTTTTTTTTTTTTTTTTTTTTTTTTTTTTTTGGTTTCTTCCGTCACCAAAACCGCCGCCTGCCCTCTCTTCCTCCTCTCTTTTTTCTTCTTTCTTCTCTAATCCGTTCAAATGGCGTTAATGTTTAAGATTGTGTTTTTTATATGTTTAAGATCTCGTTTCACAATGTTTAAGATTGTGTTTTTTTAAAAAATTGTTTTATTAGGTGTTGTTGGAGGTATTGTGGGTGAATCTCGTTTCACTATTTTTTGTTTTCTTCTTTTTCGATTTCTGTTCAGATCTACATATTGTTTTTTTTTTTTTGTTTTTTTTTTTTTTATTATTTCGTGTTTTAAAATTTGGTGTTTTTTTAAAAAAATTGTTTTCGTAGGTGTTGTTGGAGTTATTGTGGGTGCTACTCGGTTTTCAGATCTCGTTTCACATTATTTATTTATTTTTTTCCAGTTTTTGCTCGTGTTTTTTTTTTTGTCGATGATGTTGTTGGTGTTGTTGTGGTGTTGGATGTCGTTTTTTCTTAATGGTTGTGTTCTTTTTTAAATTGTTGGTGGTGTTCTTAATTTCAGATCTCGTTTTTTCAGTTTTTGTGTGTTTTAAATTTTTTTGTTTCTTTTTTCATTTTCGGATCTAAGAGGGTTGGTGTTTTCTTTGATTTTGGTTGGCTGTGCGTTTTGTTTTCTTTGATTTTTCTTTTTCTTTTTTTTTTTGGTTTTGTTGTTTTCATACATGTTGTTAGAATTAAACTTTTCTTTGATTTTGGTGTTTTCTTTTTTCTGCTAGAATAACACTTTTTTCGGCTAAAATTACACTTTTTTCGGCTAAAATTACACTTTTTTCGGCTAAAATTACACTTTTTGTTGTTAGAATTACACTTTTCTTCATTAAAATTACACTTTTTTCTATTAGAATTACACTTTTCTTCATTAAAATTACACTTTTTTCTGTTAAAATTACACTTTTTATTGTTAGAATTACACTTTTTTTTTTTAGAATTACACTTTTTCCTCATTAAAATTACACTTTTTTCTGTTAAAATTACACTTTTTGTTGTTAGAATTACACTTTTTTCTTTTAGAATTACACTTTTTCTTCATTAAAATTACACTTTTTTCTGTTAAAATTACACTTTTTGTGGTTAGAATTACACTTTTTTCTGTTAGAATCACACTTTTCTTCATTAAAATTACACTTTTTTCTGTTAAAATTATACAATACTTTTTTTAGCTAGAATAACACTTTTTTTCTGTTAAAATTACATTTTTCTTCATTAAAATTACACTTTTTTCTGTTAAAATTATACTATACTTGTTTTTGCTAGAATAACACTTTTTTCGGCTAAAATTACACTTTTTGTTGTTAGAATTACACTTTTTGTTGTTAGAATTACACTTTTTTCTGTTAGAATTACACTTATCTCTATTGGACTAATGTTACACTCTCAATGGACTTGTTCATATTCTCATATTCTCATTGGACTAATGTTACACTCTCAATTGACTATGGACTTGGTCATATTCTCATATTCTCATTGGACTAATGTTACACTCTCAATGGACTAAAATTACATTCTCAAGGACTGAAATTATACTTTTATGGACTAAAATTACACTTTTCTGGACTAAAATTACATTCTCCTTGACTAAAAATAACAATCTCATTGGACTGAAATTACACTTACCTGGACTAAAATAACACTTTTTGTCATTAAAATAACACTCGTAAAATGGTAAATTACAATAACTTGTGAAAAAATGACAAAAATTCAAAATATTATTCGTTAAAATCACTCGGAAAAGATTCAAGTTAAACTTGTAAAACGCTAAATTCTCGAAAATATTTCTTAAAATTACACTTTTTGCCGTTAGAATTACACTCGTAAAATCCTAAAATGTCGAAAACTTGTCTCGAAAAAAAAAAAAAAAAAAAAAAAACGAAAAACAAATCGAAAACTTGTCTCGAAAAAAAAAAAAACCAAAAAAACCGAAACAGAAAAATGTTAACAAAATTTTCATAAACTTTGAAGTATAAGACAAAATATGGTGTTAATTGTGTATGATAATGAATTAGTGAATGTATTATTAAAACTAGAGAGAGAAGTGAATTAATTAGTGTTAAGTGTGTTTTTTTGCTTTCAATCTCAACCTTCCACCATGCATGATCCAAGGGTTGTGGGAGGGACTTATGGACTCAAAAAAAAAAAAGGGACTTAGAAGAACTTTGCTCTATATATATATATATATATATATATATATATATATATATATATATATATATATATATATATATATATATATATATATAGGCAAGATCCGGTGAGTCCACCTATATATTTGAGTCCATGAGTTCATAAAACAATATCACGCACTATACAAAACAATATCACGAATTTTTTTTTTCAAATTTTTTTTTCGAAATTTTTTTTTCAAATTTTTTTTTCAATTTTTTTTTTTTTAGCTGTGATATTGTTTAGTATAACGTGTGATATTGTATTACAAAATAATATCACGGATTTTTTTTTTCAAATTTTTTTTTCGAAAAAGTTTTTAAAAATTTTAATGTATGTTGTGATATTGTTTAGTATAACGTGTGATATTGTATTACAAAACAATATCACGATTTTTTTTTTGAATTTTTTTTTAAAATTTTTTTTTTTTCAGTTGTGATATTGTTTAGTATAACGTGTGAAACTGTAAGCTGTGATATTGTGTAGTATAACGTGTGATATTGTATTATGGACTCACAGACTCAAAAAGATAGGGTGGACTCATGTGATCCTAATTATATATATATATATATATGTATATATATATAAGATCAAATGAGTCCTCCTCTTACATTTGAGTCCATAAGTCCCATTATGGGCCATTGGATCTTGGAAATGGAGGGCTAAGATGAGAACTCAAAATTAAGGTTAATGCTCTAATTTTGCCATATTCCTCTAATTTTCTCATTAACTACATTAATCCTCCTCATCTTTCATTCATCAACTCATTATCACATCTCCTTATTCTCTCTCTATATCTCACTTCTCCATATTCTCTCCAAAAAAACCAAGAAAAAAAAACCCCAAAACCAAACAAATAAAAAACCCAAAAAATCCAAATAAATCATTTACTCATCTTTTCTTCATTCACCATCCACCTACCACCACCCACTGGCCACTGCCGCCGCCACCACCACCACCACCGCCGCCGCCACTACCGTCGCCGCCGCTCCGACGTCATTATTTTTTCTTTATTTTTTTTTTAAACTTGACATTTGGGGGTTCTTTTTATTTTTTTTGTTGTTTTTTTTCTCCTTATATCGTCTTGCTATATATTATTGTTTCAAATTTGTGAGTTTTTTTAATCTTAATCTTAGATCTACTAAAGTAGATCAATTTTCATTGGCCCTTTTTTTTTCAATTTTGATGTTTTGGTCTTTTTTTTTTTCCGGTTATTGTCATTGTTACAAATTATAGTTTGATTTTAGTACTAAATCTATTAGTTATGAAATCTCATTTTTTACTTTTTTCTTGTTGATATCACTTTGTTAATATCCGTCTTGTTATATATATTTGCCAAATTTCGTATTTAAAATTTTCTTTGGGTATTGTGTGATTTAGGATCTATTAAAATTACTTTATCGGTTAAAATTACACTTTTTCGATTAAAATTACACTTTTTAATGTTAAAATTACACCTTTTTCCGTTAAAATTACACTTTTTTGGTTAAAATCACAGTTTTTTTCCTGTTCAAAGTACACTTTTTTCCGTTAAAATTACACTTTTTTCTGTTAAAATTACACTTTTTTTCCGGTTAAAATTACACTTTTCCGTTAAAATTACAATTTTTCCCCTTAAAATTACACTTTTTTCTGTTAAAATTACACTTTTTTCCTTTAAAATTACACTTGTCTTCATTAAAGTTACATTTATCTCTATTATTAAAGTTACATTTATCTCTACTAAGGTTACCTTCTCAATGACTAAAGTTACGCTTTTGGACAAAAGTTAGAACAATTTGGACTGAAATTACACAAATTTTGACTAAAATTTGTCAATTTGGACTAAAATTACACAATTTGGACTAAAGATACACAAATTTGGACTATAGTTATACAATTTGGATTAAAATTACACTTTTATGGACTAAAATTACACTTCCGTTGACTAAAATTACACTTTTGTAGACTAAAGTTATACATTTGTGGATTAAAGTTACACATTTGTAGACTAAAATTACACTTTTTTGGACTAAAATTACACTTTTTTGGACTAAAATTACACTCATAAAATGATACAAGATACACACACTATCAATTTACTAAGTTACACTTTAGTGGACAATGATTGAAATTTCACAATCTTAATGACTCAAAATAAATGAATTGTGTAACTTTAGTTCAAATTGTGTAATTTACTCTAAATTTAGTCGTAAGTAGTGTATTATTAGTTCAAAATTATTCGTAAATAGTGTATTTTCAGTTCAAAATTCTATAATTTTAGTCCAAATTTAGTTGTAAATATTGTATTCAATTTAGTCGTAAATAACTCCATTAATTAGTTCAAATAGTCCATAATTAGTTAGTCCATATTGTCCAAATAGTCCAAATAGTCCAAGAGTGTAACTTTAGTTAGTCCAAATTGTCCAAATAGTCCAAATAAGTGTAATTTTAACAAGAAAAAGTGTAATTTTAACCGAAAAAAGTGTAATTTTAA
This sequence comes from Silene latifolia, assembly GCF_048544455.1. Classification (NCBI taxonomy): domain Eukaryota; kingdom Viridiplantae; phylum Streptophyta; class Magnoliopsida; order Caryophyllales; family Caryophyllaceae; genus Silene; species Silene latifolia. The sequence goes on from NC_133536.1 coordinate 60,084,362, forward strand.
AGTAAAAAAGTGTAATTGTAACAGAAATAAGTGTAATTGTAATGGAAAAAAGTATAATTTTAATAGGAAAAAGTATAATTGTAACAAAAAAAAGTGTAATTGTAACAGAAATAAGTGTAATTGTAATAGAAAAAAGTGTAATTTTAACAGGGAAAAGTGTAATTATAACAGAAATAAGGGTAATTTTAACCAAAAAAAGTGTAATTTTAACCAAAAAAAGTGTAATTGTAGCAGAAAAAAGTGTAATTGTAATAGAAAAAAGTGTAATTTTAACAGGGAAAAGTGTAATTATAACAGAAATAAGGGTAATTTTAACCAAAAAAAGTGTAATTTTAACCCAAAAAAGTGTAATTGTAATAGAAAAAAGTGTAATTTTAACAGGGAAAAGTGTAATTATAACAGAAATAAGGGTAATTTTAACCATAAAAAAGTGTAATTGTAATAGAAAAAAGTGTAATTTTAACAGGGAAAAGTGTAATTATAACATAAATAAGGGTAATTTTAACCAAAAAAAGTGTAATTTCAACCAAAAAAAAGTGTAATTGTAATAGAAAAAAGTGTAATTTTAACAGGGAAAAGTGTAATTATAATAGAAAGAAGGGTAATTTTAACCAAAAAAAGTGTAATTTTAACAAAAAAAAAGTGTAATTGTAGCAGAAAAAAGTGTAATTGTAACTTTAATAAAAACCAAAATAACAAATCTAAAATATAGTATAACACCCACAACATTAACATAATAAAAAACCAAAATAAAAGCCAAGAATACTAGATCTAAAATAAAAAAAAAACGAAATAAGAAGTAGATGAAAATAAATGAAAAAATCAAGCGAAATCTTAAATACAACCGTTTACAAAACGGAATCTATACCTTAAAAAAACGGAATCCGATACAAGTAAACACGGAATTCAAATTATATAAACATTGGAAACCTCAACAAAAACCGAATCTGAAATAAAAAAAAAAAACTAAAATAAAGACCAAGAATACTAGATCTAAAATAATAAAAAAAAAAAAAAACCGAAATAAGAAGTAGATGAAAATAAATGAAAAAATTAAGCGAAATCTTAAATACAACCGTTTACAAAACAGAATCTATACCTTAAAAAAACGGAATCCGACACAAGTAAACACGGAATTCAAATTATATAAACATTGGAAACCTCAACAAAAACCAAATCTGAAATTAAAAAAAAAACGAATCTGAAAAGGGAAGAAAGGAGGTCGTGGTGGTGGTTGCTGGAAAGGGAAGGAAGGAGGTCGGGTGGTGGCGTGAGACGGAGAGGAGAGTAGTGGTGGGGTTATTCGTGGTGACTGTGGTGGGGCTGTGGTGGGGCCGCGTCGTGGTTGTGGTGGGGCTGTGGGTTGTTATTTTTTGTTTTGTGACGGTGAGTTGTGGTGGCTGTTGGACGGGAGTGAGGAAGAGGACGGGAGTGGTTGGGGTGTTTAGGGTGTCGGGTTTTCGGTTGTGGAGGGCGAGAGTATATGAGGCGCGGTTGTGGTCGTGGGTGGGTGTGGGTGGTGGTCGTGGGTCGGTTTTGCCGGCTAGCTTGTGGTCGTGGGTTGGTTAGTTGTGGTCGTGGGTGGTTGTGGTCGGGTTTGGTGGACGGCTGTGTTGTCGTGGTTGTGGTCGGGTTTGGTCGTGGTTGTGGTCGGTTTTTTTTTTCTTTTGTTTTGGTTTTGACTGTTATTTTGGGTTTTTTTTTAGTAATTATTTGGGTTTTTTTTTCAGATTTTGTTTGTTTGGTTTTGCTATTTGAGAGAAAAAGGAGAGATTGTGAGATTTAGAGTGAGGGAAGGAGTTTGTGATAATGAGGGATGAATGGATTAATGAGTAACTTAATTGCAATGAGGAGCTAATTAGACTAGATTGATTTGTGGCCGTCCATTGAGATGTAATCTCATCCCTTCATTCCCTTCATCCAAGAGCCCTTATAAGGACTTAAGGATTCAATAGATGTAAGGGACTTAGGAGAACTTAACACTATATGTATGTATATATATATATATATATATATATATATATATATATATATATATATATATATATTAATTAATTAAGTTTATCATGCATTCCTCTCTATCATCTTGCTTCTTCTTTGTTCTATTTTATTTAATTTGTTTTACAAGATAATAAACGCAGAAAAACAACAGTGACAAAACTAATTAAGCGAATAATACTTAGACAAAGAACATAATGATCGATAAAAATACATGCAAATGAAATAATTAGAGAAAGAAAATAGTGACTGAGATGACAAAACCTAAATTAAATCATGCATATTTACCTGATAATTAGAGAAAGTAAGAGACGATGAAAACAACAGTGACGGCGAGATGATAAAGCGACGATGAGGAAGAGAGAAAGAGACGATGATAAAGTGTGTTCGTGTTTGTGTTTGTGTTTGTGTTTGTGTTTGTGTTTGTGTTTGTGTTTGTGTTTGTGTTTGTGTTTGTGTTTGTGTTTGTGTTTGTGTTTGTGTTTGTGTTTGTGTTTGTGTTTGTGTTTGTGTTTGTGTTTGTGTTTGTGTTTGTGTTTGTGTTTGTGTTTGTGTATGTTTGTGTTTGTGTTAGGTTTATGTTTTGTGGCTGTAGCTGATATGTGTTTGTGTGGTTTCTAATATGGAAAGTATTGACAACGGTTGTTAAACAAAAACCCGTTGTCATTACAGAATATATTAACAACGGTTCCATAGTAAACCGTTGTTAAAAAGTATTAACAACGGGTTTATAAATAACCGTTGTAATTACTTTTCACTAACTTTGCGCCAATTTTGCGCCAAAATATTAACAACGGTTGTGCATGTTTGACCCGTTGTTAAAACCTATAACAACGGTCATGGAACCATAACCGTTGTAATTAATTTTAGTAAAATTCGCGCCATCCGTTCTACAACGTCTTATGGTGATTTTCGTGGATAAGCGTTGTTAAAGGGGCGTTGTAGTTGCCTGGATTTGTAGTAGTGTTTATATTATAATCTCCCTTTAATCTTGTAATCAACTTCTAATCAAGTCTTAATACAAATCTCATTTCCTTAATTTCTCTATTGTTCATCTTTTATTTTGGGTAATTGAAGATTATTTGGGTTTATTGGGAGATTGACAACCTTCCATCAATCATCAAGTACTTCTATTATTCTTTGCATTATTATTTTGGAATCATCATTAGGTATAATTCTCTCCCATTTGATGTTTGCAGATGACCTTCTACTTTTTAGTAAGGGAGATGCCCCCTCTATGATGATTATTATCAGGACTTTCTCAACTTTTTCAGCTACCTCAGGACTAAAGATGAGTAAGGGGAAATCCAATGCTTATTTTAATGGAGTGAATGCAAACCTAAAGGCTGATTTTCTACAAATATCAGGCCTAGTTGAAGGTAAACTTCCTTTCAGGTACCTAGGGGTTCCTATCAAGACTACTAGGCTTAATGCTCAGGACTGCAAACCTCTAATAGATAAGATAGTGGCAAGAATAAGAACTTTGGGGGCCAGGAAATTGTCTTATGCTGGAAGGTTAGTGCTAGTCAAGGCTGTGCTTAAAACCTTACATAACTACTGGGCTCAAATGTTTATCCTCCCTACTGGAATTATTACTAGAATTGAGCAAATATGTAGGAATTTCTTATGGGATGGGGGGGTTGATTTCATGAAATCACCTCTGGTAGCCTGGGATAAGGTATGTAGGCCAAAATCAGAGGGTGGTTTAGGCCTTAAACAGGATCTTTTGTGGAACAAAGCTGCAGTGGGCAAATTAGTCTGGTGGATTTACACCAAGCCAGAACTCCTATGGGTTAAATGGGTTAGCACCATTTATCTAAAGGGGAGACCTTGGCAGGATTATTCTCCCAGTACTAACTCATCATGGTATTGGAGGAAAATCTGTCAGGTTAAAGAGGTCTTTCATCAAGCAAATCAGCAGCTCAACTGGGCCACGAGTGTTTATGCGTATACTATTTCTAAGGGATATGACCTAATTCGAAACAAATCCCCTGAAGTCCCATGGTCTATTTGTGTTTGGAATGCTTGGACTGTCCCAAAGCACGGTTTTATAGCTTGGATTTACTATCATGGCAATATGAACACAAGGAGTAAAATGTATAGACTGGGAATCAGTGAAGACAATACCTGCTGTATATGTGGAATAGAGGAAGAAACATTGGACCATCTTTTCTTTGATTGCCACTACAGCAAAAGGCTTATTACTTGTATTGGTGCTTGGATGGGGATGAATATTCCGGCGAGTGGCTTACTGAACTGGCGACTGGGAAGAGCAGGCTCTCAGGTCCAGAAAGGGATCTTGGATGCTGTTATCAATGCTTGCATCTATAATGTTTGGCATCAACGAAATCGTAGCAGGCATGAATTCATACTTATTCGACCGAATAAGCTCGCTCGAATGATAATGGAAGAATTGAAGGTACGATTTCGTGGGTTGGATCGAAGGAAGATGCAGAGGCGCGACGAAGAATGGATTCAAGATCTTTTGAGAAAGGGGATCTGAGTCTTTGAGTGAAGTGATGTCTGGATTTGTTGGGGAAGACGGAGTGAACGATTGAGTGTCTGATGAAGGTGATTTAGGGTTCTTACCGTTTTGGGTTTAGCAATCCTATTTCCTTTTGTTTGTTTTTGTCTGAAGTTAGTGGTTTCTTTGGGCTTGTCTTGTTGGCCCGTTAGTCGTGATATGGGGCTGAATCCTTTGTTCTAGCCTTATTGTATGGTTACCTTTTTTGATATATATACACTTACATTTTATCAAAAAAAAAAAATCATTAGGTATAATTCTCTTAATCCCTTTTTAATTATTGTTAATCATCTTCATTTATTCATCATGTTTTGCTTTGTTAATATGATTGACAACCTTGTTAACATGTTAAACTTGATAATGAGTGAGTAGTTTCCTTAACTAGGGTTAATGGGGAATTAGGGGAAACCAACATGGGGATTGATTCATGCTTAATCTAATATGCTTTCATAATTAATTTGCTTGCTTGTTGTGATTTCAACTTATGCACATGTTATGTTTGATGAAATGCGAGCCTATGAATCCTTGCATTTTTTACCCATCACCTATCTTTTCAATGAGACTTGTAAGACATAAACCAACTCGAGTCTCATTAGACCATGCATATTGTTGGATAGGGAGGATTAAGTCGACTTGTAGGTGTTGTACAATCTAATCGATTCGGCTCCGGGACCCAAACCTTCCTAGGGATTGTAACATATACACTAACTCGATCCCATCACAACAATAATTGCTTGCATCTAGTTGAAAACATGTTCGTATGATAAAATCCCATGAATCCTCTATGAACCCATGACACCCTAGTGCTTTTAATCAATTGTTTACATCTCATTTTAATCATCTTGCTTGTTTACTTTTATTGTTATTTATTTTAGTGATCTTCTTATCTCAACCCAAATTGTGACACCCCTAGACACCACTACTTGCAATCGAAAATCCTACATCAATACCCGTCCCTTGGGATCCGAACTTTACTTGCCTCTTTACTAATAGTAGAGTTGTTTGTGAAGATATAAATATTGTTTTGGTCTAGGTGCTCCTAACGACAAGTAACCGAAATCTAAGTTCAAAGCGAATGACCGACCAACCTTATTATAAGTTTTTTTTTTCATCTACTTCTTTTAGTTATGTTTTTTGTTCTTGAATGATGATTTTTGATTTAAAAATGTAACCAGGTTGAAATATTTGGTAGTTTTCTTGTCGATAAAGGTTTTGAAAGAGGCGGTGAGGTCTGCAATTTCAAATTTATAAATGTGGCTTTTGGGTGAAAATCGGAAGGGTCCCAGAATTTGGATTGTGGTGTTTTTGTCATGATTTATATGATGTTTTGTGTTGGGAAGTTGTTCAAATCAGAGTTGCATGACCCATTGAAAATGATCATATATAGAGCTGAGATAGCTGCCATCTTGGTTTTAGCCGATATCAACAAAATGAGGAAACAGTTGTTGGATTTGGTTGATGCTTTTACAAAGGCAAAGGCGCCTTTGCTGCCTGTTTTGGTTGAGAAGCGTAAGCTAGCTGAGTTGGAAGCGATGAGGGCTGAAGCAGATGCTTTGGAAGCTGCTAGGGTTATGGCAGAGGAACTAGATGATGGTGTAAGTACTCCGGAGCCTGGGAAAAAGAGGATGCCTGATACACCTATGAGCGCTGGGATAATTAGATCAGGCCGAGGTAGTTTTAGGAGACCGAACTCTGATGGTCTTGGCTACTCAATAAACTGTGGCAAGGCAGATACAAATCTTGTTGTTGTTTCAAAAGTTATGAGGGCTAACAGCAGATATACACGTGCTATGCCAAGCAAGAAGAAACAAGTTGTTGATTATTGTTTCTTGGATGATTACAATCTTGCAAATGAGTATATTCTTTTTTCTCCAAACTCAATGAGAAACAAGTTTGTGTAATTATTCTGATACTGTATTGCAGTTATTGTATTATACAAGTTCAATTATTCTATCTTTTTTACAAATTTCAATAACTGAGTTTTCATAATACAATAACTATGTTAATGTAATACAATAATCGATTATTGTATTACATTAACATAGTTATTGTATTATGAAAAACTCAGTTATTGTAGCTGGTAGTGATTTTTTTTTATATTGTTTTAAAATATTACTAAGCTTTTTTTACTCCTTTGCAGTGAACGTTTGTTTTCTACGGGAAATGCTATCTTGGATAGGTCTGATATTCTTTCTACAAAGCTCGAAAATTACACTGAGTTGCGCATAATAGCTGCCCGGTAAGTTGTCTTGAATTTCATGGAGGTTAAAGAGAAAGAAGCGCCAGTGATGATGTTCCTTGGGACACAACATATGGTATGATCTGTTTTTTATTGTGCAGTTACTGTAGAATGTTTAATCATTTATCTTCAATTTTCTTCACACTTTTATGGTATTTATAGGGAATCTTTGAAGACATGCTAGAGCACGGAGGGGATAGTGATGCTGTATCTGACAGCCAGAAAGACAAGGTTGTGCGGTTTTGGTCCTATTGTTTAGGTGAAAACGTTGTAAACTCTGAGATCGATGTGGACGTTGTCTTCATCCCGTTGTCTTTAGATAAGTACTACTTTTGTGTCTGTGTGAAATTTATGAACAAGACGGTTGATGTGCTGGACCATACGTCGCATAAAGATTGGGAAAAATCCGATTTTTACAGACTTGCAAAGATTGCAGTACGTTTTTCTAAATCCTGATCATATACAAATTCTATTTTCAGTCAGAATTATTGTATTGTTGTAACAAAGTTATTGTATTGTTTTAAACCTGTTATTGTATACTCATGCTTTCTAATTCTTTTTTTGTTTGTACATGCTGTAGGTTGATTGTTTTTCTGACTTTTTGGATACAAGGAAAATAGCAAAAGAAGGAGTTCTCATTAACACATTTACATTCGTGAATGTTGATTTTGAATGGAAAGCGAATGTCAAGTCTGATAAGGAATCGGAATTTTTCACCATGTTTCACATGCTCACATATGAAGGGAAGCACGAGAAGGGATTGTATTCGGTTAAGAAGAGAGTTGAGAGGATTCCTACATGGCTTGAGATGGTGGCTATTTTGTTGATGTCAGATGCTAACGAGTCAAGAGCGTCTCTTTTGGAACAAGTGGAAATTTTGAGGGGGAGTATATTGGAAGTAGAGAAAGATCTTTTAAAAGACAGAAGATTGGGGACGAAAAGGGTTAAAACAGCAGCCATTAAAGGTTCTTCTCGGCGAAAAACATAAAAGAACAATTGATTGATTCTAGATGGATTTAGCGCACAATTGTAGATGGATTTTTGTTGGATAATCTAATGTTTAGATAACTGTTATTGATTGATTGAACAATTTTTTCAGATAGCGTTTTTGTAATGCCTATAAGCTGTTATTGTAATAATTCCAGACAATTATTCAAATGATCAAATGCAATTATTTTAAAGCTCTCATGTAGCTGATTATTGTAAAGCTTTTGCCCAATTATTTTAAAGCATATCTTTGATTATTTTAAAGCTCTCATGTAGCTGATTATTGTAAAGCTCTTCCCCAATTATTTTAAAGCATATCTTTGATTATTGTAACAAATTCTGAGACGTAATAAGCTTTTACCGTGTCAAGTTACAACTCATCAAATTAATATATTTATGAAAATTTGGTATGTCTCTTATGTTTGTTTACATGATTCTTTGTCGTCAGCAAAGAGCAAATTGACAAGTGTAAAGCATTATCAATTACTGTAAAGCATTATCAAATTAATATATTTATGGAAAAAAATCAGAACAATTGCAAATAAATTCATCATCAATTACTGTAAAGCATAATCTTGATGATTTTAAAACTTTCACATAAAATATAGTATGTTTGTTTACAAGAATCATGTAAACAAACATACTATATTTTATGTAATTTTGGTACTATATTTTTATTGAATTTTGGTACGTCAATTATTGTAAATTATAGTTTTTATAAATTGTGGTTATTGTAAAGTATAACCCTGATTATTGTAAAGCTTTCACATGATTATTGTAATAGCGCAAGGTATTAAATGAACAAAATCAGAACAATTGCAAATAAATTCAACATCAATTATTGTAAAGCATAACTGTGATTATTGTAAAGTTTTCACATGATTATTAAATAGCGCAAGGTATTATTAAATGAACAAAATCAGAACAATTGCAAAAAAATTCAACATCAATTAATGTAAAGCATAACTTTTGATTATTGTAAAAGTCTAACACAATTATTGTAAAGTATACCCCTGATTATTGTAAAAGTCTAACACAATTATTGCAATCATGCGGTTATTGTAAAGCATAATCTGGATTATTTTAAAGCGTAATTTTGATTATTTTAAAGCGTAATGCATTTTTCATTTTTCTTCTTCATCTTCATCCTCCATTTCATTTTCCACTTCATCTTCTTCCTCCAAAGCATGCTCAACAAACGAATTTGGATAGTTTCTCTTGTCATGGTTTCCCATTTGTTTTCAGTTATTACATAGCCTCTTCGGTTTGCTCGCCTTCTCAATTGCCTTATCCTTGTTTGATTTCATTCTCTTGCCACTTCCTTTGTTTTTTGCAATCTTTGGCGGAAGAACAGTAATATTTGATTTTGCCGAACATCCTAAGAGCATTTCTTGTTCTTGTTCCTTTGTCAAGCTCTCTTTTGTTGGATTTATTTTCTCTCGTAATTGTAAAAGCATCAAACTTAGGTCCTTGATCTGAGTTTCAGGCATCGAGTTAAGAACACTTATTGTTGCATAAAACTCAGACCATACCCTTGATAATTCCAACTTTCTCAAATCAGTGGGATCGTAGTCTTGCAATAACTTTCCATCCAGTCCATACAAAGGCTTTCTATATGATTTCTTTGTCCATCTGGTTTCGATGTACTGCTCCGGTATGCTTTGCAGTCCTTTTCCTGATATAATCCATATAATGTGTTTACAAAGGATTCCTTTCCTCTCAAACATCTTGCACGTACATGTTGTTTCCTTTGATTCGTTATTGTGAGCAACCTGCATTACAGTGTAGTTATTTCAAAAGGCAAACATAGTTATTATATAGTTCAACATGAATTATTTTATGCAGACTAGCAATGAACACCAAGGTAGAAGTCCTTCAGTTTTTTTTAATGTTAAAACACGGTTATTGTATTCTTTTATCACAATTATTGTATGTTAAAGTAAAAAGACAATTATGTTTATAAAATTGAACCTGAAATATTCTATGCTTTCTGTAGGCATCTTCAACATTTATAATGTGCATGTTTCCTTGCTCAGAAAATCCCCTAACGACACACGAACAGGGAGCCATTTGCACTTGCTCTTGGAACTCATAGAAAACAGTATGTGTGTAGATTTTAGAGGCATGTTTCTCAATCATTGTCTTAGAAGAAACTGTGGCAACAATGCTGTCACTTGCAGCATCAAGAAATCTCTGGATTATAGCGTTGTTCCATTGCACTCGAAAACGCAACCAAAATTCTACAAGTGTGCCATCTATGCTCTCAAATCTTTTGAAATAACTGTTTTGACTCTCTGATCTTTGTGTAGTTTTTAAAAGGCAACCTAAAGGCAAATCCCTAAAGTAAGCAGGTATCCATTTGTTCGTTTTGCCATACATGTATGTCAACCAAGTATTATCATTCAACTCAAAGTCATTAATCACTTGAGACCATTTTTCTTCAAACTCAATGGGTTCGAAGTCAGTATCCCAAAAAACTGCACATATTCGCTCAACAAAGTCAGTCTCCTTACAAATATGTGACTCAACTTTATCGGTAAGTTTTTTTCATTATATGCCACATGCAGTAGCGATGTCTTGCTTTCTTGAATACAGAACGCACCCTGAGTTTAATTGCCGGATCTTGATCAGTAAGAATGCACTGAGGTTCCTTGTTGCCCATACAATCAAGGAACTTCTTAAACACCCAAATGAATGACCCATCGTTCTCATGATCGACAAGTGCAGCAGCAAAAGTCACCGATTTTTTGTGGTTGTCAACAACAGTGAATGGGGTGAAGGCCATGTGGTACTTGTTAGTACCGTAAGTAGGATCAAAGGTGATGGTGTCCCCAAACAAGGAATAATTCATTCTTGCTTGTGCATCTGCCCAAAAGATTCTAGCCAAACAGTTATCCTCATCAACTTGATAAGCATAGTAAAAGCCATCTTGTGATTCAGAAAGCGCCTTTAAATAATCGAGAATCATGTCAGCATCCTTGTCACCTATATAACATTTAATATTTCTTTTGAAGTTCTTGAATTCTGTGAGAGATGCACCGATGTTTGCATACCCATTTGATTGTTCCGCCAGAATTCTAAATGTCTTGGTAGCCCCGATGTTGAGTTTACAAGTGTTAACAATTGTCTGCTTAATGTAAAGGTTAAGCGTTCTTAAATTTTTCTGGAATTCCCTTTCTTTGAGTGAGCAGAGCCTGTGATTATGACCTTCATAAAACGTATCAATGGCATACCCTATTAGCTCCTTAAGGTCATTGAATACAGCACAAAACCGTATGTTTGCCTTGCAACCAAATCTTGTTAATTTTGTTTTCTTTGGCTCTACAGATCTTTTCCTCTTTTTTTTCTCTTATGTGTTTTCAAATTCAACAATAGGTTTGAGTTTTTTGGATCCTCTTTGAATCCATGTCTATTGTAGACCATTGATTTTTTGTCTATCAGACCATCACAGAATCTTGTTTGTGTGTACTTTCTTGGTATGAAACCACAAGCCACAGCATATAAATTGTAAAACTCTATTGCCTCCTCCAGCTTTACAAACATTAACCCCACAGCAGGTTTGAAACCATTTTCTACCATCCTACTCCACTCCTCACTGCCACCTGGAGTATATCTCAATCCCAGATTATGGATAATATTTTCTCCTGTTTCAGACGCAACGGTAGGTGATGCGTGTCTTTTATATGATGTTTTACATCCTATTTTACACGCATTTCAGAGCTCATTCGTGTAGTTTATGCTGCATTTCTCCCTATTTCCATCTACTTCCGTGTTTTGTACATTATTGCAGAAATGTGAAGAATTCAACGGGAAAATCAAGCTAAATCCGTCCCCGAGTATCCTGCATTGCAAATGACGTAAAGGAATCACTTAAGGAACGAGCTTGGTGCGCAATCCAATACCCAAACGACAAATCCACGAGTTTATAAGAAGCAAGTAGCAGCTCATCCAGTCGATCGACCATCTCTATCAGTCGATCGACTAACTATCGGTTCGAAGCTATCGTTTCTTTGAGGACGATCGATCGACCAGATCCTATCGATCGATCAACCGCTATTTCAGACGAGAATTAGAAGACCGAGGAAGCGCAAGCCCATGATGCTAGGTTTAGGAAATAAGAAGTTACGTTAATTGCTATATAACGTAACCTAGAAACATCAAGTCTATTATTCAGTTTTTACCTAAGTTTTATCATCAGTTTTAAATTAAGTTTACATACGGTTTTAGGAAGAATTAGGGTTTGGAGTATTGTAAGCATTGGAATTCCCGCTCTTGTTCTTAATCATTCTTCTGCTGTTCTCGGTATTCCTCTGCCCTATTTCAATTCATCTGTTTCGTTACTAGATTAGAATTGCTAGTAGCTTCCCGAAACCATCTTTATTGTTGCATGTTAATTGTTTGCCTTATCACTTTAATTATGAATTCAATTCTTTTACGCCCTAGTATTATTGTTGTTATCACTTCCAGCATGAGTAGCTAAATAGTTTGTGCTAGGATGTAGGCGAATTGTAGCATAGGCGGCATTAGATTATACACGGCCTGAACCCGCGTGTTGGTCGATCGACCACCTTACCCGGTCGATCGACTGACCTCGTGAGCTTTATTTCGTTTTAATTGATTTTAATTGTTGTATTTAACGAATCGAATGCATGCGACCAGTTAGATACCCTTTCGTGACTGACCCAATAGATCGAAAGATAGGGAAGTCTGTTAGACCATCAATTGAATCGACTAAACTGTGCTAAGATCGAAAGATAGGTATAGTTTAGACCATTAGTCACTTTTCAGGACGAGAGTCAGTTTTAGTGATATTAGGGACCTATAGCGAGATCGAAAGATGCTATTTGTTAAGAGTGGACCGAGAGGACCTCTTTATTTCCCGCCTCACCTGTGTTGACTCAGACCGACTTAGTTTGCTGCCGCCGAAGCTATAATGAACCGATCATCCTAGTACCCCTTCTTTATCTGTTAAACCGTCTTTTTAGTTTATTATCGTTATCTGTTCTTAGCTATAGACCATCTCAACTCAACCCCCACAATTGTTACATTAGACTGAATATAAATCAACTAGAATTTACATCTGCCTCCTTGTGGTTCGTCCCTGTTACCACTAGCCTAGGTTAGTCTTAATAGGAAATTATAAATCTTATTTTTGGTACTCACAACGACGGGTATCAAATTTTGGCGCCGTTGCCGGGGAGGCAATAGTCCTAATTTTAGTTGTTTTTATTTTTAATCTTTCTTAGTTTAAGGGACTTCTGTTCCTTAAACTTTTCTTATATTCTTTTTGTAGTTTTCTCTTATGCGCAGGTCACAGGGTGGTGAACTAGTGCCATTTGACCCTGAGTTAGAGAAATCTTTGCGCGAGTTGAGACGAACACAAAGGATACTACCGACAGAGGAAGAGCTGAGTACTCTGTCAAGCTATTACGAGAACGATCTGTTCGAAGAAGACCCACAGTCTTCACCCGTTTCCACTTCTTCAGCCGAGACAGTTACTTCTCCAGAGATTCCAGTCATGGCCGAGGAAGCGAGTATAGCTAGTCATTCGGAGCCGATAGCTGAAAACTTATATAAGGGGTTCGAATTACCAGGAGATGCCAGGAAGTTCGAGCCAAAGCCTTCATACATTAGCATGGTTGAGAAGAACCACTTCGGGGGAGCTGCAAATGAAGATGCAGCTAAGCATATGGAGACCTTTATTGACTCATCGCTGTTCCATACCCCCACCACCGGTAGGCGTGACCCAAGACCAGATCAAGGAGACCATGTTCATCTTCTCCCTTCGTGATGCTGCAAGGGAGTGGTATAGAGATTTGGACCGAACCGTTCAGGGGATCACCGATTGGAATTCATTGGCGTTGGCATTCTACAAGAAGTACTTTTATGCTTCGAGGACGATTGCTATTAGAGCTCAAATCACGGGCTTTAAACAAGGGCCGGATGAGAACTTCCACGAAGCATGGGTCCGTTTTAAGAAGTTGGTGCGAACCATACCGCACCATGGGTTCGAAAAGTGGAGCTTGTGCAATCATTTCTATAATGGGTTGTACGACGATCAGAGAGCCATTTTGGATGCTGCAACCAATGGACGATTCGCTGAAAATTTGGGAGCAACCAAGGGTTGGAAAATCATTGACGATCTAGCTACCCATAAGGCCGAGTATGGGAATTCCAGAGGGAACCAGAGGAGAGCTGCTGAATCTTCCTCTGTCGCTGCGCTTGAGGCTCTTACAGCGAGATTTGACAAGTATGAACTAGGAGGAGCTTCTAAAGGTGGGATGTATCAAGTGAATGCTGTGTCAGACGGTCCTTTCGTCTGCGAAAGGTGTGGAGCTGAGGGACATGTCTCGAAAAACTACCCTAGTCCTTTTGAGTCTTGTGCTGCCTTTCAACACTATAGGCAAACCAACACCTACTATGAGCCGAATACCCATCCAAACTTGAGTTGGAGGAGCCAGAATGTCCTGAACCCAACTCAAGCTCCGTTGCAGCAGCAACCCTATGTGCCCCCTCATCAAAAGCAACAACAATATCAGAAACCTCCCTATGTGCCGCAGCAGCAACAATCGCAGAATTCTGAATTCTCCGAGCTTAAGAACTTGTTGCTAAAGGAGTCCCAAGCAAGAGAGGCCGGGATGAAACTACTAGAGAGCCAAATTGCTCAATTGGCTAGCAAAAGCAACACTCGAGCTCCCGGACACTTGCCAACCCAAACTGACCAAAAGGAGACCTTAAATGCCATCACTTTGAGGAGCGGGTCCACCCTTGATGGTCCTGCCATGGTCGAGGACGCTGTTGAAAAAGATGAGCCGGAAATAAGTCAAAAGAAAGCTTCAACGAATAAATCAAAGAAATGACCATCTACAGGTATATCGTCGATCGATCGATATGCCTAGTCGATCGATCGAAGCACGGGTTACTGAGGAGCTTCGAATCTGTACATCTCGGTCGATCGGCGAGGACGATGGTCGATCGACTGAGATCGCTGCTGATGCTGAGGAATTTCGTCCTTTAATGCCGAATAATCTGCGAGACCACTTGTTTCGGGGTTCGACAGTCCCGAAAACATTAGGACAAGACCCGAGTGCTGATGGGTCAGTCCCGGTTCCAAAGTTCGATCCAATGACGGTTAATGGTTTTTATTTGAGACGGTCTGAGGAAGGGTCAAGCTTCAACAAAGAGAAGGTGACGGACTTTCAGCCTAAGTCCAAGGATGCCGGCGCGCGTGATTTGGAGGAGAGGGCTAAGGTACTTCTTACAGCCCCTTACCCGGAGAGGCTAGTGCCGACCAAGGAACAGGTATCTTTCAGCAAATTTGAAAAAGTTATCCGTAGTCTGAATGTACAAGTCCCCTTCCTTGAGTTAGTAAACCAAGTACCCGCTTATACTAAATTTATGAAACAACTGTTGTCCAAGAAGCGGTCACTTGAAACAGTGCACACTGTCACACTTACTAAAGAATCTTGCTCCTACTTGTCTCACACTGCGCCCCTTAAGTTAGAGGACCCGGGCAGTTTTTCTGTTCCTTGCAACATAGGTACCTTCTCTATTGAGAAGGCATTATGTGACCTAGGGGCTAGTATAAGCGTCATGCCCTTGAGTCTAGCTAGGAAGCTTAAGTTGACCCGGTTTGCTATCACGACATGACAGTTCGAGATGGTCGACCGATCTGCGGTCGAGCCTATAGGAGTCCTAGAGGACATAACCGTCCAAATAGGGAAGTTTTTCTTCCCTGTTGACTTTGTTGTCCTTGACATGCCTGAGGATGCCCATATACCGATCATCCTAGGTAGGCCGTTTTACGCACACTTCTTTGGTGCGATTATTGACGTAGGCTCTGGAACTTTGACCTTCAAAGTTGGGAAACATTCTATCATTTTTGCCCAACCTGCTAAAAAGTAGGACCCCATGTGTCCTGTTACTTGTAATACGGTTTCTGAAAAGAAATCGTACTTTGTGCTTCCTGAATTGTCTGTCTCTATTACTACTCCTGTGCTAACCCCTCCGCCCCAGATTGGGAGTAGAAAGGAGGAAGAATCTGTTGTTTTAGACATTGCAGGAGCTGGTTTGGGGAAGGATGAGCTGCAGGTCACTCTAGCTGCGACAAAGCCTATCATTCAAAGAGGAGGTCTTGGTTGCCTGAGCTATGTAATTGATGAGATAGTTGATGACGAGCCAGTCAAAGCCAGAGAGTCTGATTTGGACAAGGATGACCCGACATAGGTCATTGATTGGGGAAATGATGAGACTATTGATCCGTTGAGCCATACGGATGGGGAAGCTGAGAAGGGTGCAGCTGATAAGATGAGTACCATTGAGGCTACCTCGAGTAGCCAGAAGCCGACGAAGTGGGCCATACCTTGGCCTTTCTTGATCAACTACTAGTTGATCAAAAGCTTTACAAACATTTTATTGCTTTCGAACTTTTTTTTTTATTGCTTTTTGTGTGTGCGAAAACTTCGCATTTTATTTCGCTTGCTTAGGATTCTTAAGTACTTTAGACTTTATTCTGGGTTTTGCGCAATTTTGGGCGCGTATTATTGTGCACTTGCAGGTATTTAGAGCTTGTTAGCTCAAATCATTGAGCAATTACGAAGAAATATGAGGTTGCAAAGAAGGTGTTTTTGATCGATCGATCTGGTTCTGATGGTCGATCGATCGATCTCCGCAGTTCCGGCGACTTTGTTCATGTTTACCTGGTCGATCGACTGGGTTAAGTGGTCGATCGACCACTGCTGCTGCTGTACTTATTCACGACCTCTCCCCTGCTGTGTTTGGTCGATATGCGGACTTAAGGGAGTTTTCTACTCCACTTTACTTTCCGTCCCTTTCCTTATTTCTTCCATTCTCTCATTTGTGCACAATTTTACCGCTTCAAAATTGTTTCTCTCAATCTTATGCGTGGTAATTTTTGTCTTTCAGGCACTCTTTTTAGTAGCACTGCTGGCTACTGAAACCTCCTAGCTCACGCTGGTTTGGGGAGGTTTCCTTTGTCGCGCTTAAAGTCTTGTAAGTTCCCGAATTTCACTTCACGTCATGTTTATTTATTTCAACATACGCAAATTCCCATTTCTCTTTTCTTCATTACATGATTTTGCACAATGGGGACATTGTGCGATTTGGTTTGGGGAAGGGTTTTGCGTCGCATGTCATTTGCTTGCATTCACGTTTAATTTTGTTTTGCATTGTTTTATTCCATTTCATCCTTTTATACAAAATTCCAAAAAATTGAAAATTTTCAAAAATTTCCATAAAATGCACGTTTATTTCAGCATATAGGTCGAGTCGGAACGATAGTATTTCCATGATGATTTTGCATTTGCACCTGTTTTGCCTGAGCCTTGCTAAATTAACATGTTATTAGTAGAATCGTTTATGCATACCTACGAGTTTTCGTTGAATTACTTGCCGGACTTGAGACCTGACTTAGAAAATTGGCAAGCTACATCATATTTCTGAGTTTTAGAGCCTATAACTGGTGACATTCATGACCAGTTCATCTAGGAATGTGAGTAGTACTCCTTATGAGACATGTTTCCTTAATTTGCATAAATATGAACTTGATCTGCTTAATACCTGTATGCGTTCGGTTTGTGGTTTGTCGACACATGTGGTAGAGGTTTCCCTTTATTCATTTTGCCCATAAACTCCACACTGCCAAAAATATCCTTTTTGTCCCATTTACTACATCCTACATTTAGCCTGTCCTTTGTCAAGCTAGTAGTCCGTGTTCTTGGGGTTGTTACTCATTTTTGGTGGCATATGCTCTGTTGAGACGTTATTGGGAAGATGAAATAAAGGAAAGAAAGAAATAGAAAAAGGAAAAGAAAAGATGAAAATGATTCGAAAAAGAGAAAAAAAAAGAGTTCTGTACTGTTCAAAGCAGTCGATCGACTGCCAATTATAGTCGATCGACTGAAGATCCGAGAAAGAAATCAATTCGCATAATTTAATCCTTATCTTTTGGCGATTTTTGCTCCCATGTTTCATTTATATCCTATGGGGAGTTTATTGATTTGTTAGTTTGGAGATTGTGAGTTTTGTGCTTGCTATAGCACCGTTTCATTAATTATGAGCAAGGAGAAGGATGTTGCCATTTGGTTCCGTTTTGGTACTAGCTTGATCACCTGTACCCCCACTTTACCATAAAACGTTTTGCCTCTTCTTACCCATACCTCACATTTCCATATTTATACCTCGGCATGTGTCATTGGTCATCTGTTGGTTGGAATGCATATGTACGGTCATAGAGATCTTTTTCATATTTTATTGCTAGCATGTCTTTATAGGTCGTAGTTAGGTGAGAGTCACTACAAAATGAATTCTTTCTATCTTACATATATTCACCTGTACTGATTGAGTGATTTGAGCAACCCGTGAGAGTCCAATTTGATAAGTCTCCATAGTTAACGGTTCAGCATAATTTTAACGACTGTATAATTCGTTTGCATGATTCACATTACTAGTTGATTGTTGGTTATGCATTAAATTGGTTTAGGCTTTACAGTTGACAATTCGCTCTGAGATTGAACTCGTTCCATTAGGTAATTAGATCGAGTCTAGTTCTTGCTTGGGGACAAGCAAGGGTTTGGTTTGGGGAAGTTTGATGCGTGTCTTTTATATGATGTTTTACATCCTATTTTACACGCATTTCAGAGCTCATTCGTGTAGTTTATGCTGCATTTCTCCCTATTTCCGTCTACTTCCGTGTTTTGTACATTATTGCAGAAATGTGAAGAATTCAACGGGAAAATCAAGCTAAATCCGTCCCCGAGAATCCTGCATTGCAAATGACGTAAAGGAATCACTTAAGGAACGAGCTTGGTGCGCAATCCAAGACCCAAAAGACAAATCCACGAGTTTATAAGAAGCAAGTAACAGCTCATCTAGTCGATCGACCATCTCTATCAGTCGATGGACTAACTATCGGGTTCCAGAAGCTACTGTTTGCTGAGGACCAGTCGATCGACCAGTCCTATCAGTCGATCGACCCAACTCCTATTTCAGACGAGAATTAGAAGACCGAGGAAGCGCAAGCCCATGATGCTAGGTTTAGAAAATAAGAAGTTACGTTAATTGCTATATAACGTAACCTAGAAACATCAAGTCTATTATTCAGTTTTTACCTAAGTTTTATCATCAGTTTTAAATTAAGTTTACATACGGTTTTAGGAAGAATTAGGGTTTGGAGTATTGTAAGCATTGGAATTCCCGCTCTTGTTCTTAATCATTCTTCTGCTGTTCTCGGTATTCCTCTGCCCTATTTCAATTCATCTGTTTCGTTATTAGATTAGAATTGCTAGTAGCTTCCCAAAACCATATTTATTGTTGCATGTTAATTGTTTGCCTTATCACTTTAATTATGAATTCAATTCTTTTACGCCCTAGTATTATTGTTGTTATCACTTCCAGCATGAGTAGCTAAATAGTTTGTGCTAGGATGTAGGCGAATTGTAGCATAGGCGGCATTAGATTATACACGGCCTGAACCCGCGTGTTGGTCGATCGACCACCTTACCCGGTCGATCGACTGACCTCGTGAGCTTTATTTCGTTTTAATTGATTTTAATTGTTGTATTTAACGAATCGAATGCATGCGACCAGTTAGATACCCTTTCGTGACTGACCCAATAGATCGAAAGATAGGGAAGTCTGTTAGACCATCAATTGAATCGACTAAACTGTGCTAAGATCGAAAGATAGGTATAGTTTAGACCATTAGTCACTTTTCAGGACGAGAGTCAGTTTTAGTGATATTAGGGACCTATAGCGAGATCGAAAGATGCTATTTGTTAAGAGTGGACCAAGAGGACCTCTTTATTTCCCGCCTCACCTGTGTTGACTCAGACCGACTTAGTTTGCTGTCGCCGAAGCTATAATGAACCGATCATCCTAGTACCCCTTCTTTATCTGTTAAACCGTCTTTTTAGTTTATTATCTTTATCTGTTCTTAGCTATAGACCATCTCAACTCAACCCCCACAATTGTTACCTTAGACTGAATATAAATCAACTAGAATTTACATCTGCCTCCTTGTGGTTCGACCCTGTTACCACTAGCCTAGGTTAGTCTTAATAGGAAATTATAAATCTTATTTTTGGTACTCACAACGACGGGTATCAGTAGGTGTAGACAAAGTTGTTGCATTGGTAGTATTAATTTCAATGCCTGGAAACATTAAAACAGGAGAATTGTTATGGTATTATTAATTTCAATATCTTAGATTCTATACAAAACAAAACAATACAATCTCTGCAGCAATAGTTATTTTAATGTTATAATGCAGTTATTGTATTATACAAATCCAATTATTCTATCAGAGGGGGGAGCTTTTTAGTGAGATTGGTAGCCTAGTCCACCACAATACACACACAGTTATTTTAATGTAGTAGTAAAGTTATTTCATTATTATATAGTAGTTATTGTAAGGATATTTTTGTCAGATCTTATAAAATAGTATTTATTATGAAAAAAAAAATTTATGCTACAGCAGTTATTTTAATGTTTTAATGCAATTATTGTATTATACAAATTTAATTATTCTATCAGAGAGGGGAGGATTTTAGTGAGATTGGCAGCCTAGTCCACCACAATGCACACACATTTATTTTAATGTAATATTAAAGTTATTTCATTATTAAAGAGTAGTTATTGTAAGGATTTTTTGGTCAGATCCTATAAAATAGTATTTATTATGAAAAAAAAATTTCTGCTACAACAGTTATTTTAACGTTATAATGTGGTTATTGTATTATACAAATCTAATTATTCTATCAGAGAAGGGAGGGTTTTAGTGAGATTGGTTGCCTAGTCCACTACAATGGACACACAGTTATTTTAATATAATACTAAAGTTATTTCATTATTAAAGAGTAGTTATTGTAAGGATATTTATGTTAGATCCTATAAAATAGTATTTATTATGAAAAAAATAATTTCTGCTACAACAGTTATTTTAACGTTATAATGCGGTTATTGTATTATACAAATCCAATTATTCTATCAGGGGGGGGGGGGGGAGGTTTTTTACTGAGATTGGTAGCCTAGTCCAGCACAATGCATCACAGTTATTTTAATGTAATATCAAAGTTATTTTAATACTGTAAGTCAGTTATTGTATTATTGTAATCCAGTTATTCAAATACTAGATACTAGTACTCGTGCCCGGCTTCGCCCGGGCTACCTCTACCTACCATTATTTTTTTTTATTAAATAAAATTATTTAAAGTTGCTTAACCCATAAATTTATCATTAATATATTTTTCTATGACATATTCTAAAATTATGATGAAATAAATTTTGAGACAAATTCACTAATCCCGCTGTTAATATTTTACTCTTATTAATGAAACAATAGTAATAACATTTCAATAATAACATTTCACTACTTGTCCGTAATCATTGTTACTTTCACTACTTCTGCCATAAGTATTGTTACTATCACTACTGCCGCATTAATATGATAATTTCACTACTCCCGCCGTAATTATTGTTACTTTCACTATTGTCGCATTAATATTGGTTATTTTACTACTCCCGTTGTTGTTTCTACCACTTTCACTAATCTCGCTAATAATAGTGTTACTTTTACTATTTAAATGAGTGATTACTATCATATTAGTGACGAAGTTACATTTACTACTTAGCCATGCAATTTTAAGAGGATTATATATTTATATAAATATATTACATATATGCGTTAAATTAAATTCGAAAGAATTATGCAATATTATATATTAAGGAATCTAACTTGAATTATTTATAACATACTTATATTATATTTTTTTATGTTAAATAATTAATACATCCAATAAACTATAAAGTTTAATAAAATTGCGTAAATTTTAAATTTAATATATAATTTTATGATGATAATAGTTAATACCATAAGTGTACATGTTTATACTAATTAATTATTTTATTTTAAGGAAATTGACGATGTTCTAGTATTCTATAAATATTTAGGAAAATTACCAAACATCATCTTTCTTTTAGTTTCCTTGAAATTGACCATCTTAATTAATTATTTTAATTTAAGGAAATTGAACATCTTAATTAATTAATTTATTTTAAGGAAATTGACCATATTTTAGTCTCTTACTAATGTTTAGGAAAACAACCAAGTTTTTATATAATTTAATTTTAACCCAAACTATATAATATTTGCATTTAGATCCCTTAATCGGGTCCATCACACGGTGCTAGTGATTTAAAACTGTATAGTATAATTAATTTGTATAACTTTCTTTAATTACATTGAAGTCCCTTGGTTTCTGGATTTAATATATAGTATTGATTGAATGATATCATGAATGAAAACCTACATGCAATTATTGTGATATTATGTAGTTGTTATTATAACGACAAAATGAGTAACAATATGAAAATAATCTACATGCAATCAGTAATTTTAACAAAAAACTTATCAACCTAATAACAACAGTTATTATATCAGCATTATGTCACAAATTTATACCTGAATTCATCGTTGTTTGATTATCAGCAATATTATAAGCAGAGTAAGAGTTTGATCGTCTGAATTCAGCATCGTTGAAGCTGAAAATTATGGAAAAAACACGTAAATCAAGTCAGAATTTGTTATTTGATTCAATTGCTGTAGTTATTAAATTATTAAATAAGAAATCGAAAGAAATATCAATACCTTCGGTCGAATTTGAAGAATTAGGGTTTCCGAAGAAAATTGATGAACAAATTGATAGTTTCAATTGAGAAAATAAAAATAGTGAATGAATTGTTTGTAAAATTATGGTTTCACAAAAAAAATTTGAAGAATTGATGAATTTTGTTGATCATGAATTGTGTTTTTCTTGCGTGATTTTGTTGATAAAAAATTAATCGAAGAACAGAGTGTTTTGATCAAAAGTAGAGAGAGAAAGGGGGAGAAAGAGAGAGAAACAACAGGAGAATAATGACGACGCAAAATTTGATAATTGGGTTTTGTCAACTCATTTGCTTATATATGCGGGAGAAACTCACGAAAAGTGGCAAACTCACCGGATCTTGCTTCTCTCTCTCTCTCTTTCTCTCTCTCTCTATATATATATATATATATATATATATATATATATATATATATATATATATATATATATATATATATATATATATATATATATATATATATATATATATATATATATATAATCGAGGATCCGTGCGAACTATACGAACTAAAAATAGACCATTGGATCAAAGTAATCAACGACCAATATTAAACACTCACTACCTCACAAGCTAACAAGCTAACAGTAACACAAAACCCCCGACCCCTATTCTCTTTTATATTGTTGGAATATGTGTCCTCCGACAATAATGCGATCACAACTATTGATCATGATGATCACATGTTTAAATCTCATTTTAAGAATACATGTGGGATGTAATATTTTACAGTCAACTGGTCCACACATATCGGTAATGATTGGCTGACTAGAGTTTGACATTACTGTCGTGCGACGGTGGTGATAAGTTGATCCCCTTAGGTCATACCTATAGAGAAATACTCTTAATTGATTACTTAATTAATCGTATGCCGATACGAGTTAATTAAATTGCTTAAAATTGACGGATGATCTTGTGAGTAAAATTAACGTGTCTTATTGTAATTCGATTATATTAGATACGGTCTAAGTAATTGAATTGTTTTATTACTTAGATAAAATCATTGTTTACGAAACAATTGAAATTGAATGAATAATTTATTATAAATACAAGACGTTGTAATTTATAATTTGATAAACCATTTTGGTACAAGTGATTACGAATTACTAGTGGATTTTGTATATGGCATATTTTATGAGTATGTTGATTTTTAACATGTTAAAAATACATTACAAATTCACATGTCAAGTAACATGTCACATATGTCACAATTGACAAATGACAAAATAAAATGGACTACCCATTTTATCTCAAGTGTACCGAAAATTAGAGGGTATTAGTGGATAAATTGTGTTGATTATTTTAATAAGGGAAAAACACAATTATTACACTCTATATATAGCCATGCAAGCCTACTCTTCTTGGGAAGAAAATTGGATCCATGCATTGGCTCCCCATAGACCCCTCCAACCGGTTTTCCATAGAGAGAAACAAAATGGTTTTTCTCTATTATTCATTTTTGAAGACACTACATAATTTTCTAGTGTAAGAAATTATCATTCTCCATTTTGTGAAATATTTTAGAGATAGAAAACTCACAATAATCATCTCCTCTTAACCGAAATAGAGGAGAACAAAATTAATTTTGTGTCATTTTTAAGTAAGACTAATATTGTTACTAGATCATAATAATATTAGTTATTAAGAGATTTCCTTGGGTATTCACATTTGGGAGAGGTTCTAATTTGGACCTTTTATTCATCCATTTTAAGAAAAGCTCAAGAACTAACAAATAGGTGAATTTGTTGGTGCCCATTAATCCGAAATTATATAGTAAGATTGATGATTTCTTCTCTTATCTTATTTATGTTTGCATGCATAAGATCTAGAATTTATTTTATGACTAAATAAATTTGAACATATATGAATATGTAAATTAATGAGATTAGCCCATTATCAAACAAGTTGTATCAGAGCCTTAGGTTGTTTGCATGCAAATCGGTTTATAGTTTTTCCGAGTTATAAGATTAACATACAAAACTAATTAATTTGGATTTATGAAGATAAACCTAAAAATAACTTTGCATGTTAAAAGTTTCTGGTCCTAAGTGATTTTTAGGACATTTTGGTTTATTTATGGATTTTATTGTTCATTTTATATAATATTGACATTAAAATGTGATTTTTATGATAAAAATGTCATTTTTGGACGAAAATTAGCTAAACTTCGAATTTTTCAGTGGTTTTTGGATATGTTTTCACATATATTATCTATTGATGGACTGTAAATTTTCATGATAAAATGAGTTGTTTTGCTCGAAATATGGATTTTTCAAGTTAAAATCGTATTTAAATGGGTAAATAGGTTAATATGAGTTATATTTCGAATCTGGTCATGGAAATTTAGTATGTTGTCACATGTAATTTTACAAGATGTGTGTAAAATATTTGGCTATAATGAAGTCTTTATGAATGATTTATGAATTTTTGATGAAAAATCACATAAATAGTGACTTTAATTAGTAAAAATGCTAAAACATACTTCATGACTAAGGAAAAACGTCACATGTTGCATTTTATCATATATTTCAGATATAAAAGTAAAAAATTGGTAAAAATAATTTTTCTCATATTTTTATGGTCATAATTATTAAAATCGATAAACCGCAACATTGTTTTTCTCGATAAATTTTCGAAATTTTTAACCTAAGTTTTGAATATTATGAGTGTCATGGTATTTTTTCCAGAATGTTCATGAGTTTAAATTTCAAATTTCGAAATTATTTGAAATTTTTATAATTTAATTTGAAGTTTATAGCAATTTTGTAATTTTTAGGTCCATTTATGAACAATATTAAGAAATCTAGGTTAATTATTGTCAAAATGTTAGAGGAGACTAATTTTAAGTCCTAAGATGTTTAGGGTAATTAACTTGTACATAAATATGAATTTATGTAATTATTGTGTTTTTAAAAGGTTAAATCACGCAAATCCGTAAAAATCGATTAATATATGATATTGGCTCCTTAAAGGCGATTTAGCATAAAATTGGGCATGTTCATACATATTATAATGCTGCATTTTATTTATGATTGTCATATTTTAATTTTATGTAATTTTTGAATTATGTAATTTTACTTAGTATGGCCTTTGTTTTAATTGATATTACCCGAAATGTATGGGAATATCGATTCGGTTGTAATTTATTGTGATATCGTATCACTGTTTTGTAATTTAATAGATTTATTTTATTTCAATTACAAATGTATAATAGGAAATTATGTAATTTATTATGTAATTTATTTATTCCGGAGTTCCTTGAAGAATGGTGCCACTCGAGAAGGCGATCCATCAAAGAATGTTGCCTTAAAATGCGTGCCAAGACCGAAGTTCAAGGGACCAAAGGAGTTGGTTTCCGAATTTGTAATAGTTTATTAGATTTACTATTTTAGGAAGGCCATACTATGATTTTATTTTATGCTTTGCATTTTATTTATATGTTGCATGCATCGCTAAATCGCCATAACTAAAACATGCATTATCATTTTAATCGAGTTTATCGACCGTGTCAATTACAATTATCGTAGTTCACCGCTTTAGTTCACTTAAAACGTGATAGATAATAAATTGACATGACCTCTCGCTAAAATAAACAATTGAGACTTAGCCTTACCAAAAAGTAGAAACCATGAAAACCTATTTCATGAGGGAGTGCACTCGGCCCTACCGGGGTACAAACCTTGTTACGTAGGGGAAGTGGGTGATAAATGTCTACCCACCGAATTTATAAAGATAAGGGTTGTATTCGGCTTTACCGATGCCCAAGTTGATGTAAATTTGGATCATGGACACATTTATTCGAAATTTGGGTTGAACTCAACGAAAGTATTCTCGACGGTTGCCGGATGTGTTTCGGGCTAAAGATAAATATTAATGTAATTTTATCGACCAAGAGTTCTAAAAGTAGAATCGGTTAAAGAGTTAATCCACCGAGTTATATTGATGAGGGTTGTATTCGGCTTTACCGATGCCCAAGTTAATATGAATTTGGATCTTGGAAGCATTTTTCATAGTTGGGTAGAGGTCACTATGTAAATGCTTTACTTGTTATTTACAAGTATTAATAAAACGATAAATGTTAAGTTTTCCACTATTCCGTTATCATATTGTTCTATTTCTTTACCACAATTCATATACGATATCATTTCGAATTTTGATTCAAATCTCCATTAAAACATCGTAACTAAAGACAAATATGAATTTGCTTCTAAAACCTCATATGAACCATTGCTAAGGATCTCTTGTGAAGAGTATAGATAAAAGTTATTCGTGATCAAAAGGATTTTTGATTCTTGACTAACATATCTACTTACAATGAATTGTTTCTCATATGCTTAATTGAGTTAAGTACTTTAAAACGTTACATCATTTTGGTAACTAGATTTGTTTGAAATCAAAATTGACCAAAATACCGCAACCACTTCAATGAAAGTTTTAAGACTAAACAAACGAATGAAGAGTAGTCTTCATGAATTTCAATTTTGCTTCTCTTAGCAAAGACTCATTAAAATGAGTGGGAGCATTCTCTTAAATCGTTAAGAAAAAGATAAGGTTTTAAAAAGGTAAAATTAGAATGGAATTGATACAAGGTAATGTTAAAAGTAAAGTTATTGAGAATAACGATACTAAACCTATCAATCCCGACCGATAAAGTTTCCATTGTCTTAATTATTGGACGCTAGAAAGGAAACTACCCCAAATTATTGAAGAATCAACAAGTTAGTTGTGGGACATCTAATGGGACCTTCTTCTTTAAATGTTTATTTGATTGACATAAATTTTGCTAGTACTACTTCGTCAATATTAGAAACCGGTGGTGGTTTTCATCATTGTATTTGATACATAGGATGATTAGAATATGACGACTAGCAACAATGATGTTGAGAGATAGAGTCATTGTGTACTCAATCTAGTTTTTGGGTTTAGAGTTGTACTTAATTGTGACTATTAAGTGCATAAACCCTAAATAAGAATATAAACTTGTTAAGATACAAAAGAGGTTTCACTTTTGTGACCCTATACACCATGATTTGATGTATGGCTAGCCCATTATCAAGGTGATTATATTCTAAACCAAACTAGAATGATATATCATGTAGATGATGCAAGACTTAAATTGGTAACCTAAGATTGAACCTTAGATTCTGGAATGATGAACGCAAAGAGTTATCAAGTACTCTTGAAACCATTAGATCTTATGGTATATGCGTATCTTGTATTCAAAGCAAGATGTCTCGTGCCTTTTGGTTGAAAAGGAGATCGAGGTTGTAAATCATTGATCCAAAATAGGTTGATCATTTTCTTTTACCAACGATTTAAGTTGACGCTAATGTGTTCACTTAATAAGGTAAATAGAGAAATCATTTAAGAAGTTCAAAGAGTTCAAGGAATCACGATTTAGTCGTGATGGGATTATCAAAGTGAAGACTTTGATATAAGCCAAATGAAATGTGATATAGTATCACAAGTTAATCTCTCTTAACACACATTATGGGATAATGTGTGGTTGGATAATAAATCAAACGCTATTCGATATGGTTTGGACTTCAATCAAGTTACTTTGAGTTACTTGATCCTTTTGGGGATTTTATCATTTTATCTAAATTATTTTTCCACTAAATCTAAAACGAATCATATGAGATATGAAATGGTAGGGTACCATGTTTGTAAGTTTACACAAGAAACAAATGCTCATTTTTCCTTACTATAATCACGAGTACAACGGGTATGTGGCTCGTAAAGCCGTCTTTCTAGAATACAAGTTTATTTCTAGAAGACAGCGTGGGAGAAAATATTCAAGAGCCACAAAAGAATTGTGTCAAAATTTTTGAACTGTATGTCGCAAGAAACTGGTCTTTGATGCGATCCCGCTAAGTGTTCACAAATTAAGATGTGGTCGTTGGTCACGGTCGAATCAAAACACAATTTATAACTCCACAAACAACTCTACAATTAGTAAAGAGGCAAGTAAAGGTCGGATCCCAAGGGACGGGAGTTGAAATGAGATTTCAATTGTAACTAGTGATGTCTAAGGGGTGTCACAAATTGGGTTGATGTAGAAGGTTACTAAACTAGAATAGCAATGAAAATAAACAAGCAAGATGAATTAAAAGGGTGTAAACAATTGATTAAAGGTACTAGGGTGTCATGGGATCATAGGGGAATCATGGGATATGATCATACAAACCTGTTCTCAAATTATAAGCAAGCAATTATTGTTGTGATGGATTGAGTTGGGTTATATCTTACAATCCTAGGAAAGTTTGGGTCCCGGAGCCGAATCGATTAGATTGTACAACACCTAAAAGTCGACTTAATCTTCCCTACTCAACAACATGCATGGTCTAATGAGACTCGAGTTGGGTTATGTCTTACAAGTCTCATTGAAAAGATAGGAGATGATAGTAAATGCAAGGATTCATAGGCTTAGCATTTCATCAAATATAACATGTGCATGAGTTGAGATCAAAACAAGCAAGCAAATAAAACATGAAAGCATATTAATTTAAGCATGAATCATTCCCCATGTTGGTTTCCCCTAATCACCCATTAACCCTAGCTAAGAGACTACTCACTCATTATCATGTTGATCATGCTAGCAAGGTTGTCAATCATACCAACAATATGAAACATGATGAATAAATGAAAGTAATTAATTATAATTAAAGAGGGATTAAGAGATTATACCTACTAATGATTCCAATAATAAATCAAAGATAAAAGAAGTACTTGAATGCTTGATTGAGAGGTTGTCAATCTCCCAACAATAACCCAAATAATCTTCAATTACCCAAAATAAAGGATGAACAAAAGAGAGATTAAAGAACTAAAATTTGGATTAAAACTTGATTAATACTTGATTACAATATTAAAGAGAGATATGATTGATATTAACTACACTAATTATTGATAAGAAGAACATGCTCCTCTAATTAGACTAATGAGGTTTTTATAGTGGAAATTAGGGAGGATGCATTAGGGTTAACTAAGGGCTAAACTAGTAATTACACTTTTTAAGTTGAGCAAGGAGGAGCCGGTATTTTCTGAGAGAAGGGCTTCTTTTTCGTAGCTTGGAGAAGACAATCCGTGCTGTGCTAGAATCCGGGCGGAATAGGGTCGGGACGGGCGGATTCTGGCGTTGGAATCCGAGCGGATTCAGGGGAATCCGAGCGGATTGTGGAGGGGGAATCCGAGCGGATTGTAGCAAAGCCGCTCGGATTGTGCTGCTGCGGGACGGACGGATTGGTGACAATCCGCTCGGATTGTCAGTCAGCAACAATTCTTCTTCTTTTCTTCCCTTTTCTTCATAAATTCCTTGGGGATTTCCTTGGGGACTCAAGGATCCTTTCTCAACATTGCTCTTCTACTATAATATGTACAAAGGCCTTCTAATCTTGTCCCTCCTTGATGCTTGGTCATTGAATTCGATCAATTTAGTCTCGTTTTGCCATGAAAATGCAAGATTCTTACTCCTTACCTACCAAGTGATCAAAATCTCAAATAATATGCAAAACAAAGAACTAAAGATAAGAAATGACCCAAATAAGCACTAAAAAGCATGGGAACAAGGCTAATTCGGGGGCTAAATATGCGCCAATTATGGTCACATCAAATATCCCCAAACCGAACCTTTGCTCGTCCCGAGTAAAGGGGTGACAAAGACTAGGACCAATACTAACCTATCCTAATAATATAGCCGATATGAGACAATTAGCGGGTCTCATTCCGCCCCTTCAACTCACAACAAGACAACCATGAGGTAGGATGCCTTCTTGCAAGGCAAGGTGGGTATTGCCAAAATGGCGACACATCCAAACTTTAAGCACACAAAAACACATAATGGATGCATCTACAAAAAGAATAGCCACTCCCTCATCAAGTGGCGGAGTCACTAAAGAGGAACAAATTTAAGAGCATGTAATCCTTCACAAATACTAGCTCAACAAATTACTAAGTCTAAGAGGATGGCACTAAATCACCTCCAAATGGTGTTAAACTAGACTACTTTCGTCCTCAATTTCCAAATGCTTTCGTCAAGAGCGATCGGATGGTGGTGGAATGATGATCCCTATGATGCTAGTGGCATATGACATGACAAGTCTCGAATTCTCTACAAAAGTAAAGGTCATGGATCGTCCCAAGCTCGACCAAGTGGCTTGACAAAAGGCTTTTTGGGAATGAAATGCTTAAATCTTTATTCACAATGGGTGGATATGACTAGTATTCAAAATTGTCCTCATTTCAATTTCACATTTCAAAAATTTAAGATGGGGTTTGTCCCTTCCGGGCTAGTGTCCTTTGCTTTCGCCAATCGCTTATTAGGCAACCGGTTAACCTCTAGACAATAGCTTTTCGGGGTGATAGTCACTCTGTCTCTGGGCGGCCGAATTCACAACCGTATGGGGGCCCAATTCAATAGATCCCGCACCAAAGCACATCGAAGTGGTACGCCTCCATCAAAACAACTTAAATTTCTCAACTTTCAACAATTCATAACATTTGAGGTTTCCTTGGCATTACATTACTTCCACATGACAAAATTTCTTTGAAATGAGCACTTCAAGCTTATTGATAGAAAATATTTTTGGGTTGCCTTACCACAAGGTCAAACAAGGTCACCTAGACAAGTTAACCAAGTCCATATCGCATCACGGGGTTGGATAGGTGACTCACATGCAAACCCTTGACTAGGCCTTGGGTCAAAAGACACTAGTATAACACTATCTAGAGTGTTTTACAACCATTCTAGTAGGCAAAGTCTTAAGTTGAACAAGTATTTATAATGGCTTAGTTGCTCTTGTCAAAGTTCCTAAATAGGCATTTTTCAAAACATTTCTAACATGCAACTACATGCCATGATGCAACTAATATAAACATCCTAATGCAAGTGGTTCTATCAACTAATATGACATATAAACTAAATGCAAGTCCCAAATTCACATTGTTATACCGCATCAATCAAAATAAAGCCACATAGTCATTAAAATAAAGAGGAAAAAGGAGATTGGAAAGATCATACCATGCGGTCTTCAATATGCTCATGTCTCGGATGTGGCGTAGTCAATCAATGTGAACAAGGATAGAACAAACACAATATACACAAGACAATATATACAAGACTACAAAAGGGAAATAAACATGTTTTTTGGGTTTTCAATTTTCAAATTTTTATGATTTTTGAAATTTTTCAATTTTTTTGGATTTTTGAATCAGAGTCAAATGTTAGAATTCCCATCCCCACACTAATATGGGCATTGTCCTCAATGGCCAAAATGATGGAAATTATGCAAAGATGATGCATGATTTCTATACTAAATGCAATCTACACTAAGCTACACTACATGATGCATGGTTTTTGTTATGACGGAGAGGATAATTTAGATTACCTCCCGTTGTGTATGCATTAACTTCCCCAAACCGAATGAGACACTATTGCTAATGTCCAAGGATGGGTATAGTTCATGCACACACTATGCTATGCATGAAACTAATTTGTCATTTTTGATTTTTAAAACGGGAACAATAGAATGAGAACACCTCAATGGTACCGAGGTGTGAGTCCTTTGATGGGGCTAGGACTACTCCAACAATGATCAAAATGAAATAAAATGCAAAGAGAGAAATAGACAAACCATGAGAGTGTAGGAGTCTCCAAGGCTTGCTAATCTTCCATCATGCTATCATCACCACTTCCCTCATGAGAAGTGGTCACATTGCCACTTTCCTTGTCATTCGCTTCTTCACTTTCTTCCTCATCTTCCTCATCATCATCTTCACCATCCTTTTCTCCTTCACTTGCTTCTTCCTCAATATTATCATCAACTTCTTCATCATTTCCAACAACCTCATTGTCACCCATAACGACCCTAGATGCACCCGGAAATAAGACTTCTCTATCCGCCCAACTAGGCAAAGGACAAGATGGATCAAGTAGTCCTTGCCTAGCTAAATGTTGGAGGGGTGGATATTGAGCCAAGTAGGCATTTTTCCGATCTTCATAGGCTTGCTTGTGCATTGCTTGCATGAGAAGAGTCACATAGTCTTTCCCAACTTCAACTCCTTCCGGCTTGAACTCTTCATACTTAAAGGGGTAAGGTGGTATGACAATGGAAGAGGAGGGCATTTCAAGATCACCCTTTTGTTGTTGAATGATATACTCGGCTTCTTCGGAAAGGGGAAGTAGATAATTGGTCCGGTGGACGCTTAGACGGCAAATCTTCGAAGGCAAGGTGAACGATCTAGCTTCACTAGTTAGCCATCCATACTTAGTGTCAAGGGGGTTATGGGCAACCCACTTGAACTTGTGAATCATAGTATGCATATCAACAAGATGGCCACCCTCCTTTGCTTTGTACTTGTTATCCTTATTGAAGTTAGGATCAAAGTGCTTGGCTAGGAGTGTAACTAGGCCGCCATTGACAATAACGGTCGTGCCCTTCTTCCCACAATCGATGTTGAGCCATCTATCTACCAAGAGCCTCAAAGAATTGTAAGGCTTGGTGTGAACTCTTTCGATATTCAAAGCCGATTCAAGGAGAATAATATCAAGTCTTGTGAAATGGTTGGTATCTTTCCTAGCAATTATGGTGTTACCCACGACTTTGTGCCATACTCTTATGCCCAGATGGTGGACCAAAAGAGCATGACTCGCATGAAAATCCTAAAATTTCTTCCCGGAGATTGCCTCCCAAAGAGGTTCGGGGTCATACTTTCCATAACTCTTAAAATAACTCGGTTCATCACTAAGACCCAAAATTTCACCCAATTCCCTAAAGGTAATGCGTCTACTAACATTAGCTAGACGAAACTCGATATTCTCCCTATTCTCAACTTTGGTGACTTTCAAAGAACTTAAAAATTCCAAGGTAAGGGAGGGGTATGTCAATTCCCTTGTTTCAAACAATTTCTTCAACCCCATGGCATTGAAAAAGGCTTTTGTTTGTTCAAGAACACCCAATTTTTGTAAGGTATCTTCACATATGAATTTGGTGGATTGTAATGATTTCATAGCAAACTTGACAAAGGTATTTCTATGGGTATCGGAAATAAAAGTTACCTCCGGATAATGCAAAAGTTGATCAATTACCGGAGTAGAAGGTGTTGTTGCTCCCATAGAAGTTTGTTGTTGATGTTGCACTTCCAAGTTTGGTGTTGCTACCACCATTGCCAATGCTTTCTTTGTTTGAAGAGCCTTTTGCCTTTGTGAGAGTGCCTTAGCCTTTGGTGCCTTTGTTGCCTTTGTTGCTCCCTTAGTCCTTGCCATTGATGAACTAACCAAGAAAAGAATGAAAAATCTTCAATTTGTAGTATGCCCAAATCTATTTGAAGGTGAAAGGCTTTGCCTTTATGAAAACAAAAATCGACTCAAAGGTTGAAGATTTTGTGCTTGGTTTTGATTTTTATTGAGGAAGGAGTGATTAATTTGTTGTTGGAAGGATGGTTTGATTTGTATTTGGTGAATGTTGTTGAGGGTTTTTGTTTTTGTGATGGAGAGGATGAGGGTTTTGATGTTGTGGGTAGTGTTTATGAATGAATGAATGAATGAATGAAGGTGGGAGGGGTTTTAAAGAGGCCGAAAATTTCGAATCTGCAGGGGCAATCCGTGCGGATTCTGCCCAATCCGTGCGGATTCTGCTCTTTCTGAACTTTGCAAAACTCGCCTAAAGACGGGCGGATTTGTTACAATCCGCTCGGATTTGCTGAACACGGGACGGGCGGATTTGCTTAAAGACGGACGGATTTCAGTCCAGAAAATTTTGCTTGTTTTCCTCAGGTGCAAAGACGGACGTCTTTCTTAGAAGACGGACGGATTCTTCAAGACGGGCGGATTCTTCACGGGACGCCCGGATTCAGTCACAGTCAAGAATTTTTCAAAATTTAGCTCAGTTCAGGACGGGCGTCTTTTCTGCAATACGCTCGGATTCTGTAAGTCGGGCGGATTCTCTGGAATCCGCTCGGGTTCTGGCCCTGTGTACACGGATTCAGTTCCATCCGTGCACACTGCATTTCCCATACCGTTCTTCCATTCTTTCTTCAAGTCTTGTGTTCGTCATTGTGGGGGCACTACTAAGGCATGGATAGCCTAGGCAATTGCCATCCCCACTGTGGACAAGGCCCTCGGGAACTGCGTCCGCGGGATCCACACTAGGCATAATCGACTCGAGGTTCTTTCGAATCGAATTAAGACAAATTAGAGTCGCCACCAAGTTTTATGGGAACTTGGAACCGTTCAAGTCAACTTTACACCTTTCATCGAAAAGCATAAAGCCAATCGACTACGAGTGATTAAAGATAAAGACTTGTACCCTATATCACTCGATTTGAATGACTCTCGTAATCCAATGGTATTTAGACGGATCCACAAACCATAGATCTTGAGTAAGGGGTGAGGGTACGTGTTAGGAAGCCCATAAGGACACCTAACCCCGCCCGTCGATAACGGCCTCTACTAAGTCAAGTGTCGGAGTTCAAACAAGGTCATAGCTACTACGATATATGATATGCAAACATCGTTTTAAACCCTAACATGTGACAACAATTTCTATGTCGTTTTAGATGCAACTAAACTAACTTTGTCAAAGTTGTAATTTAGCATGTGGGTTGATTGATCTAACAACATACAAAACAAAGCAAACAAGGCTTAAGGGGGAATGGGGGAGCCGTGAGATCTACCTATTACAAACCGGGCATTTCATGCCGACACAACGATAAATTAAAGATACAACTCGATCTAAATACAATTGCTACATACGATACCATACACGACACATGGCCAATTCGGCCCAGGAAAACGCGCACAAAGGGGTGGCCCACGGCTCACATGACTCACGGCCTTGGGTCACTCCTCGTGATGTGTGCTTTCACTTAATCTCATCGAAGTAGACATTGGGCTACGCACCAAAGCATGCATTAGCATAAATCGGGCCATGTTTCTTTAAACAACATGCGATTTACTACGCTCTTACATGCATTGAGGCACAACCGTCTAACTAAACAAGACTAAGGTTTTTAGAAATCGTTTGACTCGATAAAAGAAAACTAACTACAAACAAGTTACAAAACGCGACTCGATAAACACAAATTAATTACAAGATACAAACAATGAGACTAAGATAAAAAAACAAGAAAAGGGATACAAAAGACACGGCCAAACACGACCTCATACAACGGCTATCCTAGTTCCTAGGTTAGATTCATTAAGTTAGATGGATTTGCAAAGCGATGCGGAAAATACATTAGAAATCGATGACAGAAAGAGGTCAGAAGGCTTCGCCTAAAACCGGGTGTTCTACACGGCCTAAGGGGTCAAATTAGGTCAAATTCGCTAATTAAATTAACTCGTCGAGTGTTAATAATAAGGTGCTAGTCACGCACTCTTATACTAGCGAGAAATTAGGTGAAAGAGAGAGATGCGTTCATTAAGTTACAGAATTGTCGATTGATTTTAAAAGCTATGTCGAAGCACCCTAACGTGTCTAATTAGGTTATTAAATTGATCTAATGTCATCTAAACGAGTTATATGTTAACAATAAGAGGTCATACTAACATGTGGCGGGTCCTAGGGTGGGTCGAATCACACGAAACAAAAGAGGGGTCAAAAGCGAAGAGCGAAGTTAGAATTTGTTTTATTAATGCCCTACCTTGAACACGAGGATATGTAAATGAGACGGGGGTGTACGACCGACTGATGTAGCGGTTTCTTTCCCATCTCAAGTCAACGCGGGTGTTCATGGTGGTACTTTAACTCATACTCGGACTAAACTAGTTTCATAGTTAATTTAAACGATAAATAAAAAGCGATAAACAAACAAAACAAACTATAAAAGAACAAACATAAAAAACGAAATAAAAAAAAGGAGAAAGAGGAGGATTTGATGCACCCTCAACCTACATGTATCGTTGACACCGTCTTGGGTCGTAATCGATGGTATATTTTATCTCGAGAGGCCGTCGTCGACGAAGAAACAAAGCAAACACGCGTTTTTGGCAAATCTGGACAGCAACTTTCAAACAATGATTTCTCCCTCGTTTCACGATGAAAATTTGATTTAAAAGATGTTTTGAAAACTAGAAAGAGAGGAGCACAGATATCTTAAAGCAACCCCTGCTCGTTTTGAGTTATTGGGCACGAAAAACGAGCACAAACAGAACTGGACAGACAGGAACAAACCGCGAAAACAGAGTGTATAACACTCTGTTTTTCGAGGGATTTCGTGTACTCTCAAGGGCAATTTGGCTCGTAAATCTTTGTCTAATGTGTAGATGGATGTTATGTGGTTTATTAGGAACAAGAAACTCGAGTTTTGATGGAGGTTTGAAGGAGGAACGAATTGTTTTTCGAAGAGGACACCAAAACTGTTTCAGTTTGGATGTCGGTTTTGTGAAGGGTTTTTGGGAGGCAATTAGGGTTTGTTTCTGAGGTTTAAAGCTTGTGAGTGAAGGTAGGATGTATGGAGAACTTAGAGGAATGAATGTATGGTGAAGGGTGGGTATTTATAAGGAGTTAAAGTAGGGTAAAAGAGAGGGAGAGGCAGTCGGGCCTGCTCACGCATAGCTGCTGTCCAGCAGCTTTTGTGAGGGTTTGAGGGGGGTTTTCTTGGTGATTAAGCTAGGGTAATATGGGTAGGATACTAGGGTATGGGTTAGGGTTAATCGGTACGGGTTTTGAAGGTATTTGGAGCGGGTTTTGGGCTCGGGATTGAGCTGCCAAAACAGGGGGGCTGTTTGTATGCGCGGGCTGGTTGGGGGGTGTTTGGGGTGGAATTTGGGCCGTGGTTATGGGGGTTCGAACAAGGGTGGATGGGTAGAGGCTTAGGTTGGTTAGTGTACTCGATATTCGTGCCAACTCGTAAAGAAAACGGGCCCAAAAACCGAGCTAAAATCGAGCTCAAAAACATGCTTTTAAAACGAGTTTTCTTCGCTTTTAAAATCGATTTTTCAAATCAATTAACACATTAAAATAAATGATTTTTCAAACCAAATATACTCATAAAATGATTTTTCAAATCAATTATTTATTTTATTTTCAATAAAATAAACTTGGGAAAATAAATTCAAAATAAAATAAAATAAATTGAATTCACCTCAAAAAACCATAATTTAAATATCATTTAAAATAATAAAATGAACTCACTAAAAAACATTAATTTAAATATCATTTAAATTAATAAAATACTTCATTGACGACGCCCATTCTACATCGTAAAACGAGCTCCAAATAATGACAGTGACAACTAAAGAATACATGTGTCCTATCATCATCGGGTGTTTGTCGGGTTCTCTATAAATTCCAATATCGACGGATACGGGTATCTCTGAGCCCCCACTTTGACCGAGGCTTGGACAAGGCAAAAGTCAAAGTATACCCCAGGTCCCTCTCGACCCGAGGATTCTGCGGGTCGTTTATAGTCCATTAGACTTGCGTATATAAGCTACTTGACCATAAGAAGAGATCATACCTGAAACTTCGTCGGGGATTAACTCTTCCTTCTGTTGCGTCGAATTATCATCGTTGGTCATCGACCCCTAAATTGCATATATGGTGGATTGAGCCTTATCCTTAGGCGCCTACGTATCCGTTTCTGACGGAATCAAACCCGCGTCGTAGATCGGCAACTGCTGACACATGCCCAAAGTTTATCATCGGCTGGCACTTGTCCGAAATTCATCATCTGCTGACATTTGCCCAAAATTTATCATCCGCTGGCAGGTGTCCAAATGGGACGGGACTTTCCGAGGAGGTTGCCGCCGCTTTCATCATTTGCTTTCAGCTACGGAATTCTTCCATTTCATACTCTTGTATTGAATTGAATTCTGAGTGGATGTCATCCTTTTCATCTTGATAATGGTCTCTGAAGCCAACGGCTTCAGAGCCCCTAGTTTGCAATGGCTCTAAAGTCGAAGACTTTAGAGCCCCCAGTTGAAGCATATCCTGCTATATTTGAAACATAGAAAATGTACGAGCAACAATCATCACTTAAGTACATTTGGATCATCGATCTTGAAATTGGATCATTTGAAAGATTGGGTCATCGACCCGAAAATTGAATTTGAAAATTTTGAATAACTGGGCCATCGACCCGAAGTTGAAATTTGACATTACTTGGTATGTTGGGCCATCGACCCTTCAAAAATTGAATTTGAAAATTTTGACTGATTGGGCCATCGACCCGCAAAGATTCTATTACTTGGATCATCTATCCACAATTCGCAAAAGGTAGTTTTTGAAATTTTGAAATTTTCGGCATTTTGAAATTTTTGAAATCGAACCTTGATGGGCGAGCAAGAAATACGACTCAGACACTCCGTATGACTCGTAAACAACGTGGGCGTAGCCCGCTACCGTAAAACAAAAAAGGAAAATAAAACCGTAAGTGTGCATGGGTTTTAGTTCGATTATTGACTTGTTGGGGGTAGAAATGTAAATTGGCCATTCTGGCGCCAAAAGATAGCAAATGGGAATCACAAGGTCGTCGAACTTGGGACGGAGATATCGTATGGCATGGGCGTGCTCCCGAGGGCACATGGGAATCAAGATCACTTGGCATTGACAAGGTGGATTAAACTCACGGAGCAACAACGTTGGCTTCGCCCGACACTAAACACAGACTGATCTTATGAAAGCACTTAGACATCACACATCACTCTTGTTGGGAACATTCTGTCACTCTTCTCCTCGCCTCCTTTCTTTTCAGCGAGTTTCATCATTTCTTGCCACCGCCTTCTTTCTTTTCAGCGGGCTTTTACTATTTTTTCTTCCACGCCTTCTTTCTTTTCAGCGGGTTTTTCATATTTTCTGTTCCCAACACAAACCCACATCTATGTGCCTCAGCATCTTTGCCTAAACCGTTAGATAAAGCTCATTCTGAGACTTGATACTATTCATCTGAACCTATATCCTTATCCTAGCCTACATCGAGTGCTAAGACCGACTCAAACAAAGGTGGCTTCATTTGGACTTGGTTAAGACCCGTAAGAAACCGACAAGATGACAACTTGGATGATGGGTGGATTGAATCCCTTATTCTGAAGGACTGCCGACGTATTCGCGTGTAGCGAAATCAAATCCGACGTAGTTCCATCATGGTGCATAAACATGGCATATTGATTGTGTGTACACACTCGAAGGTTTCACCTAAGGTATCATGTCGTATCCCATTCTAGCCTGTAAGGTACCGTTAAATCCCGTGTCTGGGGTTAGGTGTAAAAGGCTTGGATCTTTTGGGATGTGGAGCTTGGTAATAACAAGTTGGAATGGTTAACCATCATTCTGAAGGTTTGTTTTGTGGTGCTAAGGCCAAGGGCTATGGTGGCGATGTGGTTGGAATGGGTGTCTCGGGTTTGATGAACCACGAGTGCAAATGGGTTGAAAAATGATGTGGGTTCAAATTTCCATGTCCGGACCCTAAAGGCTGGGTGTAACAACACAAGCGGAATAATTCTCAAAATTCCCGACTATCCCCTTGAATCGTGTCTCGGGAAGGACTTAGAGGGTAAAGAGGTTGCTACTTAAGCTTTTGGGCTTCGCCCATTGAACTTCAACTATGGGTACTTGACTTGACTTCTGGCTTCCGTAACTTCGACATTCAACCAAAAAGCATTCCGCAATAACTTCAACATCTTTTTTCCTTTTTTCTTTTTCTTTCATCTTTTTTCATTTTTTTCATTTTTCCAATTTTTCTCTTTTTCTCATTTTTCATTCTTTTTCATCTTTTTTTCTCTCTTTGAAAATGATCTTCTATTCGTTCTCTTAGTCATAAATGGATACACCTTGAAAACTGGGCTTCGCCAACTAATTTGGGTAGGAACTAACAATTCCTTGTTAGAACGGGTTGATATCTTCTCTCTTCGAGATGGGATGATTTTGTTGGGGAAAAGGCTTGCCTTCCATCATCGATAGGGGAAACAAGGAGCTAGTCCGGGTTTGTCATAGAATCATCTAAAAGCTTGTCACAAACATTGGTTCAGATGGAGGTTTTCTACCACCAGACATGGAATAGGTAAAGGAATCAAACACGGGATCCTAGTGTACCTTACACTTTGAAACAGGACATATTTCTACCCCAAGGATTCCTTTGAGTGTGTTGTGCGTTTTATCATGTTTCGGAATGATTGAGGATTGGAAACAAGACATATTGGGAAACGAAACTGCAACCTTTTATTAGAATGGCAAAGGCTTAACAGACTCGAAAGAACGATTCCTAGGACACATCCTAGGTCATCGCGGAACAAACGACTCAACTTCAAGAAAAGAAAGTCCTAGACTCGACTCGACTAAGAAAAGAAAACAGATCCCGACTCATAATTTTTCAAATCTGGTTTGCACATTGCCATTCTCATGTTATAAGGATGTATGCTCCTAGACATCTCTAAGTCTCGGCAAGTCTTCTACAAGAAGGTCTGTGCCCTCCATCCTTTTACGGTCTTATAGAGCAAGGTGCCTTAAGGTAGAGTACCTAGAAGAGCGTCCCCACCATCAAGAACCACGCGAGGTGAAGTGGAAGCGAGCAATGTGCAGCTTCCTAGCATAGTGGGACGTCGCCCCCCACGCATCACGAAGAAACGCTGGGACGGCCCGGGCAAGCCCTTAAGGGTTTATGCATGAATCGTAGCACTATGAGTAATGTTTTACTTTCCAACACTTTCTTTTCAAGTTTCACCTCGGAGGAAAAGACCCTAGAAACAAAGTGTAACTAGTCCTCTTTTCCCCAGAGGAGTCGCCAAACTGTGGACAAGGCCCTCGGGAACTGCGTCCGCGGGATCCACACTAGGCATAATCGACTCGAGGTTCTTTCGAATCGAATTAAGACAAATTAAAGTCGCCACCAAGTTTTATGGGAACTTGGAACCGTTCAAGTCAACTTTACACCTTTCATCGAAAAGCATAAAGCCAATCGACTACGAGTGATTAAAGATAAAGACTTGTACCCTATATCACTTGATTTGAATGACTCTCGTAATCCAATGGTATTTAGACGGATCCACAAACCATAGATCTTGAGTAAGGGGTGAGGGTACGTGTTAGGAAGCCCATAAGGACACCTAACCCCGCCCGTCGATAACGGCCTCTACTAAGTCAAGTGTCGGAGTTCAAACAAGGTCATAGCTACTACGATATATGATATGCAAACATCGTTTTAAACCCTAACATGTGACAACAATTTCTATGTCGTTTTAGATGCAACTAAACTAACTTTGTCAAAGTTGTAATTTAGCATGTGGGTTGATTGATCTAACAACATACAAAACAAAGCAAACAAGGCTTAAGGGGGAATGGGGGAGCCGTGGGATCTACCTATTACAAACCGGGCATTTCATGCCGACACAACGATAAATTAAAGATACAACTCGATCTAAATACAATTGCTACATACGATACCATACACGACACATGGCCAATTCGGCCCAGGAAAACGCGCACAAAGGGGTGGCCCACGGCTCACATGACTCACGGCCTTGGGTCACTCCTCGTGATGTGTGCTTTCACTTAATCTCATCGAATTAGACATTGGGCTACGCACCAAAGCATGCATTAGCATAAATCGGGCCATGTTGCTTTAAACAACATGCGATTTACTACGCTCTTACATGCATTGAGGCACAACCGTCTAACTAAACAAGACTAAGGTTTTTAGAAATCGTTTGACTCGATAAAAGAAAACTAACTACAAACAAGTTACAAAACGCGACTCGATAAACACAAATTAATTACAAGATACAAACAATGAGACTAAGATAAAAAAACAAGAAAAGGGATACAAAAGACACGGCCAAACACGACCTCATACAACGGCTATCCTAGTTCTTAGGTTAGATTCATTAGGTTAGATGGATTTGCAAAGCGATGCGGAAAATACATTAGAAATCGATGACAGAAAGAGGTCAGAAGGCTTCGCCTAAAACCGGGTGTTCTACACGGCCTAAGGGGTCAAATTAGGTCAAATTCGCTAATTAAATTAACTCGTCGAGTGTTAATAATAAGGTGCTAGTCACGCACTCTTATACTAGCGAGAAATTAGGTGAAAGAGAGAGATGCGTTCATTAAGTTACAGAATTGTCGATTGATTTTAAAAGCTATGTCGAAGCACCCTAACGTGTCTAATTAGGTTATTAAATTGATCTAATGTCATCTAAACGAGTTATATGTTAACAATAAGAGGTCATACTAACATGTGGCGGGTCCTA
This sequence comes from Silene latifolia, assembly GCF_048544455.1. NCBI lineage: Eukaryota > Viridiplantae > Streptophyta > Magnoliopsida > Caryophyllales > Caryophyllaceae > Silene > Silene latifolia. The sequence continues at coordinate 60,126,980 of NC_133536.1, forward strand.
GGGTGGGTCGAATCACACGAAACAAAAGAGGGGTCAAAAGCGAAGAGCGAAGTTAGAATTTGTTTTATTAATGCCCTACCTTGAACACGAGGATATGTAAATGAGACGGGGGTGTACGACCGACTGATGTAGCGGTTTCTTTCCCATCTCAAGTCAACGCGGGTGTTCATGGTGGTACTTTAACTCATACTCGGACTAAACTAGTTTCATAGTTAATTTAAACGATAAATAAAAAGCGATAAACAAACAAAACAAACTATAAAAGAACAAACATAAAAAAACGAAATAAAAAAAAGGAGAAAGAGGAGGATTTGATGCACCCTCAACCTACATGTATCGTTGACACCGTCTTGGGTCGTAATCTATGGTAGATTTTATCTCGAGAGGCCGTCGTCGACGAAGAAACAAAGCAAACACGCGTTTTTGGCAAATCTGGACAGCAACTTTCAAACAATGATTTCTCCCTCGTTTCACGATGAAAATTTGATTTAAAAGATGTTTTGAAAACTATAAAGAGAGGAGAACAGAGATCTTAAAGCAACCCCTGCTCGTTTTGAGTTATTCGGCACGAAAAACGAGCACAAAAGAATCTGAATGACAGAACAAACCGCGAAAACAGAGTGTATAACACTCTGTTTTTCGAGGGATTTCGTGTACTCTCAAGGGCAATTTGGCTCGTAAATCTTTGTCTAATGTGTAGATGGATGTTATGTGGTTAATTAGGAACAAGAAACTCGAGTTTTGATGGAGGTTTGAAGGAGGAACGAATTGTTTTTCGAAGAGGACACCAAAACTATTTCAGTTTGGATGTCGGTTTTGTGAAGGGTTTTTGGGAGGCAATTAGGGTTTGTTTCTGAGGTTTAAAGCTTGTGAGTGAAGGTAGGATGTATGGAGAACTTAGAGGAATGAATGTATGGTGAAGGGTGGGTATTTATAAGGAGTTAAAGTAGGGTAAAAGAGAGGGAGAGGCTGTCGGGCCTGCTCACGCATAGCTGCTGTCCAGCAGCTTTTGTGAGGGTTTGAGGGGGGTTTTCTTGGTGATTAAGCTAGGGTAATATGGGTAGGATACTAGGGTATGGTTTAGGGTTAATGGGTACGGGTTTTGGTGGTATTTGGAGCGGGTTTTGGGCTCGGGATTGAGCTGCCAAAACAGGGGGGCTGTTTGTATGCGCGGGCTGGTTGGGGGGTGTTTGGGGTGGAATTTGGGCCGTGGTTATGGGGGTTTGAACAAGGGTGGATGGGTAGAGGCTTAGGTTGGTTAGTGTACTCGATATTCGTGCCAACTCGTAAAGAAAACGGGCCCAAAAACCGAGCTAAAATCGAGCTCAAAAACATGCTTTTAAAACGAGTTTTCTTCGCTTTTAAAATCGATTTTTCAAATCAATTAACACATTAAAATAAATGATTTTTTAAACCAAATATACTCATAAAATGATTTTTCAAATCAATTATTTATTTTATTTTCAATAAAATAAACTTGGGAAAATAAATTCAAAATAAAATAAAATAAATTGAATTCACCTCAAAAAACCATAATTTAAATATCATTTAAAATAATAAAATGAACTCACTAAAAAACATTAATTTAAATATCATTTAAATTAATAAAATACTTCATTGACGACGCCCATTCTACATCGTAAAACGAGCTCCAAATAATGACAGTGACAACTAAAGAATACATGTGTCCTATCATCATCGGGTGTTTGTCGGGTTCTCTATAAATTCCAATATCTACGGATACGGGTATCTACACCCACACTAAGCTAAAAGCACTATACATCAATTGAAATCGTTAGTCCCTCCCTCACTTCTCTCAAACATGACAATTATTTTGATCAAAGTAAATAAAAATCCAAAAATGACAAAAATGCAATACAAGAATTGAAATGTAAGTTAGGGAGTTAGAAATATTTACAAGTGGTGGTTTAGGGAGGACTCCACCAAACTCTCATTCTTGATGAGATGTCAAGGGGGCATGTCCAAGGTGTTGTTGATGTTGCTCAACACCTTGAAGAAGTAATCAAACGCTTGTTCATTATCATGGTAGAGGTTCTCAATAGACCGTGGCCCTTGTTGTTGGTCTTGATCGATGGCATTACCAATGTAGGGATTAAAAATCCCTTCAAACTCGTCGTCCCAAAGACCACAAACTTCATTGAGTTGATCATTGAAAATCTCTTGCTTAGATGGAGACAACTCTCCCAATTTCTTCTCTTGGCCAATGAGGCCATCCTCTTCTTCCTTGGTTGATTTTGATGAGCTTTGCAAGCTCTCCTTGTCATGATTCACTTGCTCTTTGAATGGAGCATCTTCAATTTTCTTCTTCCATTGGAGTTCCGATTTCTTCCTTTCATCTTTTCGGCTATAATGATCAATCATGAAACATGGCTCATGCAAACTAGGAGCTCTCATAGTCTTGTCAAGATTAAAAGTTATGCTTTCATCTCCCACTTCTAGAGTGAGCTCACCATGTTTCACATCAATTACCGCACCGGCGGTGTGTAGGAAAGGTCTTCCTAGGATGATTGGAATGTTGGAATCCTCCTCCATATCAACAATGACAAAGTCCACCGGGATGAAAAACTTCCCAATTCGCACGGGGACATCTTCCCATATCCCTAAAGGTGTCTTCGTCGATCTATCGGCCATTTGGAGTGTGATGTTGGTGCATTTAAGCTCTCCCATCCCCAACCTTTTACTTACCGAGTACGACATGACACTCACACTAGCCCCTAGATCACATAAGGCTTTGTTGATCGTCGTGTCGCCAATGGTACACGGTATTGAGAAGCTTCCCGGATCCTTTAACTTTGGAGGTGAACTCCCTTGGAGTATTGCACTACTCACCTTAGTGAAGGCGATAGTCTCAAGCTTCCGGATCGACTTCTTCTTTGTGAGGATATCTTTCATGTATTTCGCATAGGCCGGAACGTGATTGATTAATTCCGTGAAAGGAATTGAGACTTCTAAATTCTTTACAATTTCCATGAATTTTCCAAGTTGATCATCAAATTTGGGCTTGGCTTGACGACTTGGAAAAGGAAGTCTAATCACAATGGGCTCCTTCTCCTTGGCCTTGTCTTCATTTTTCTTTGAACTTTCTTCTTTTGATGATTTTGCATCTTTGGAGTTTTGCACAATTTCTTCCTTTTCACTAGCTTCCACAACTTCATCCTCAACTTGCTTCTTTGGTGCTTCATACCTTGTACCACTTCTCAAGTGAATGGCACTAACCGTTTCATGTCTAGGGGGATTACTTTGAGGTGGCAATTGCCCCTTTTGTCTTTGTGAGCTCGAAGATGCTAGTTGAGTCAATTGTGTTTCCAACATCTTGGTGTGAGCTAGAATGTTGTTGATGGTGGTTTCCTTTGCTTGGCTATCTTTTTGCATTTGAGTGAAAAATTCTTGTTGATTCTTTTGCATTTGGAGGACCGCTTTTTGGACATCAAAGCCTTGGTCATTTTGGTGATTGTATGGATTTTGATTTTGGTAACCTTGGTTTTGATTGTAAAAGGGTCTTTGATTTTGGTTTCTCATGGGTGGTGGAGTGTATGTTGTTTGAGGGTTTTGAACATTTTGGCTTTTGTATGAGAGATTTGGATGGAATTTGGTGTTTTCAATGTAAAAGTTGGAATAAGGGGTACCACTCTTGTATGCTTGGAAAGCATTCACTTGTTCATTTGTTCCCCTACATTCACCTTGGTCATGTCCCAAAGTTCCACAATTCTCACATATCCCACTTGGGATTGATGAGGATGCCGTCATGGCATTAACATGATGCTTCGATGATTTTGAGTTTTCCTCAAGTCTAGCCATAGCTTGTTCAAACTTCAAGTTGATTGTGTCAATGTGAGCACTAAGTTGAGCACCCAATTGAGTAACGGAGTCCACTTCATGCTTTCCTCCTCTAGTAGCCTTGCGAGGTCTACTATATTGTGAGTTATGGACCGCCATTTCCTCAATCTTGTTCCATGTTTGATTGTCATCAACTTCGGTGAACATTCCATTTGATCCCATATTGAGAATGTTCCTAGAATCTTCATATAAACCATTCCAAAATTGTTGCACCAAAAACCATTCGCTAAGTCCATGATGAGGACATGAGCGACAAATTCCCTTGAACCGCTCCCAAGCTTCATACAAAGACTCTTCATCCCTTTGCTTAAAACCCGTAATTTGAGCTCTTAGCATGTTAGTCTTTTCCGGTGGGTAGAATTTTTTGTAGAAAGCTAGAGCCAACTTCTTCCAAGAATCTATTCCAAGGGTGGCCTTATCAAGGCCCTTCAACCATTGCTTCGCGGTGCCGATTAAGGAAAAAGGAAATAAGACCCATCTAATTTGGTCTTGAGTCACGCCCGTTTGAGAGATAGCATCACAATAATCACAAAAGGTTTCCATATGAGAATGAGGGTCCTCACTAGGCATCCCCCCGAATTGGCTCCTCTCAACTAATTGGATGAAGGCGGACTTGGCAATAAAATTTCTGGTGAGATGTTGCGGTGTAGGAGTACCATTTGGTAGATTCTCCTCGGTGGGTACGGAGTGTGACGAGAATTTTGGCATTGTAGGTGGATTTTGTGGGGTATTGTGTAATGGGTTTTCTTCTCCTTCTATTGCGAAAGGATTGACAAACTCACTAGTGGGTTGGACAACTTCACTAATACCTCTTAAATTCCTCCTAACAACTCTCCTATTGTTCGTCAAGGTTCTTTCGATTTCACGGTCAAAAGGTAACAAATCACCTTGTAACCTTCTAGACATGCAAAATATCAAACAACTCGAAAACAATTAGAACAAACCTTGAGGAATTTTACTTCCTCAAGGCGAAGAAAGACACAACTAATGACAATAAAAAGAAACCTAAATCAAACAAACACCGTCCCCGGCAACGGCGCCATTGTTGATGCGATCCCGCTAAGTGTTCACAAATTAAGATGTGGTCGTTGGTCACGGTCGAATCAAAACACAATTTATAACTCCACAAACAACTCTACAATTAGTAAAGAGGCAAGTAAAGGTCGGATCCCAAGGGACGGGAGTTGAAATGAGATTTCTATTGTAACTAGTGATGTCTAAGGGGTGTCACAAATTGGGTTGATGTAGAAGGTTACTAAACTAGAATAGCAATGAAAATAAACAAGCAAGATGAATTAAAAGGGTGTAAACAATTGATTAAAGGCACTAGGGTGTCATGGGATCATAGGGGAATCATGGGATATGATCATACAAACATGTTCTCAAATTATAAGCAAGCAATTATTGTTGTGATGGATTGAGTTGGGTTATATCTTACAATCCTAGGAAAGTTTGGGTCCCGGAGCCGAATCGATTAGATTGTACAACACCTACAAGTCGACTTAATCTTCCCTACTCAACAACATGCATGGTCTAATGAGACTCGAGTTGGGTTATGTCTTACAAGTCTCATTGAAAAGATAGGAGATGATAGTAAATGCAAGGATTCATAGGCTTAGCATTTCATCAAATATAACATGTGCATGAGTTGAGATCAAAACAAGGAAGCAAATAAAACATGAAAGCATATTAATTTAAGCATGAATCATTCCCCATGTTGGTTTCCCCTAATCACCCATTAACCCTAGCTAAGAGACTACTCACTCATTATCATGTTGATCATGCTAGCAAGGTTGTCAATCATACCAACAATATGAAACATGATGAATAAATGAAAGTAATTAACAATAATTAAAGAGGGATTAAGAGATTATACCTACTAATAATTCCAATAATAAAGCAAAGATAAAAGAAGTACTTGAATGCTTGATTGAGAGGTTGTCAATCTCCCAACAATAACCCAAATAATCTTCAATTACCCAAAATAAAGGATGAACAAAAGAGAGATTAAAGAACTAAAACTTGGATTAAAACTTGATTAATACTTGATTACAATATTAAAGAGAGATTTGATTGATATTAACTACACTAATTATTGATAAGAAGAACATGCTCCTCTAATTAGACTAATGGGGTTTTTATAGTGGAAATTAGGGAGGATGCATTAGGGTTAACTAAGGGCTAAACTAGTAATTACACTTTTTAAGTTGAGCAAGGAGGAGCCGGTATTTTCGAGAGAAGGGCTTCTTTCTTCGTAGCTTGGAGAAGACAATCCGTCTTTGTGCTAGAATCCGGGCGGAATAGGGTCGGGACGGGCGGATTCTAGCGTTGGAATCCGAGCGGATTCAGGGGAATCCGGGCGGATTGTGGAGGGGAAATCCGAGCGGATTGTGGCAAAGCCGCTCGGATTGTCTTCTTTGCGGGGCGGACGGATTGGTGACAATCCGCTCGGATTGTCAGTCAGCAACAATTCTTCTTCTTTTCTTCCCTTTTCTTCATAAATTCCTTGGGGATTTCCTTGGGGACTCAAGGATCCTTTCTCAACATTGCTCTTCTACTATAATATGTACAAAGGCCTTCTAATCTTGTCCCTCCTTGATGCTTGGTCATTGAATTCGATCAATTTAGTCTCGTTTTGCCATGAAAATGCAAGATTCTTACTCATTTCCTACCAAGGGATCAAAATCTCAAAGAATATGCAAAACAAAGAACTAAAGATAAGAAATGACCCAAATAAGCACTAAAAAGCATGGGAACAAGGCTAATTCGGGGGCTAAATATGCGCCAATTATGGTCACATCAGTCTTTCTTGGCTACATGAGACGTTTTGTGTAAGACGTTGTTTCTTCAAAACCTAGGAGGTTAAAGTCATCACTTGTTGAAGATGATGAATTAGTGTTACTTTTAGAAAGTAAAGAGCTTACAACTTACAAAGAAATTGTTTGATTCAAGTTACTTCTGGAAAGTAATGAATATATGACTTACATGAGAGTGTTTAAGTCACAACTCAATACAAGGCTTAGAGCCATGAAAATCCAAAATAAATTCCGAGTGGAATTATTGGATATCAAAGAGAGATATCAAAACTTGATTAGTTGCAAAGTTTTTTGCACTATTCGGATCTTCTTAGGGATTGTGTTTCATTATGATGACATACATATAGCAAGTGAATCTAAAACCCACTTCTTCAATTAGAAGGAATGTATTCAATACATGTCTTGAGTTTTGTAGATTCTTGCAATCCTAAGATAATGTGAAACTTAAGAGAGGGTCTTAAGTAGGACATCAATGAGTTGTAATCAATGTTTTGATCATGTTATAAAACTTTTATCGATAAGTCGAGAAGTTGTGTTTATGCATGGAGTTTAGTGGGAGTTATGGTAATTTTAAATAGTCTTATATGTGGATGACATATTGATCATTGCGAATGATTTAAGACTTTTGAGAAATATAGTACATCTTTAATATCCGGATTTATGGAGATAAATCTACATGATATTAATGTCAAATAAGGAGTCTTATGTTGATAAGATTCATGACTAGTTCAATCAAATTGAACATATTTGATTGATTCCATTTGCTTCCGCTGCCGAATCAATTAAATTGGAAATGATGTATAACACTTCATATACTTTGAGTATGATGAATTGTTTCAAATCGAATTTAAGTAATAATTAACAAGTAAGCCATAAAGATTACCCTTAAGTGCTTGCAGAAGCATTAAGGATGTAAAGCAAAGTGTTTTTGATGCAATTTTGTGTAAGGGTGTTACACAAATGACAATTGACAATTGAGATTGCGCATGGTTTCCGACAAAACCATAATCAAAACACATTAGGATGGTTAAGATACCATTGTGGCTATGTTATTTAAGAAATAGATTTTCTAGAATCGTTCTAGGCAATAAAGAACAATGAGAAATATTTACAACGGAAATTGAGTACACTTGCAATCATGGGATGTGCAAGAGGGATGAGTCCCGCACACTGTGAAAACAGTGGGAGCTATTTTAAGGCAAGAAAGCCTATGTCTAGATTGGATCTAGACACGTACTCAGAAAGTTTTGTAATGCAAATGTATACATTACAAAGGAAAACGAGTATATAGTAAGGTTGAGTTAGGTACAAGAAGTTGATAAAACCTACTAACCAAAGCCTTCTCATAGGCTTAACATGATGAGTCATGTCATATGTCATTTCAATTGCATTGAGATGAACAACTACATATGAGATGAAAATGGATTATAAAAATATGAAGTAGTAATCAGGTATTGACTATTCATATGTGATAATCACATTTGTCGTTCGAGTTTTTAAATCTGAAAACTCCTTTTATACTTTGTTACATCCAAACGGGTTATAGAGACAATATTGAACCCCGTTAAAGTGAACCTGTATTAACATGGTATTCGCCCATAGTCACTTGTATGAGGTGACGTCTCGAAGTGACTAGAGTGTGATGCGATTGATGGCAAGTTCAAGTGCCATAGAGTCATATGAGATGACTAGTCGATCACATAGGCAGACTGTTAGGAACACTTTGTCGGGCCTTATGACCGCTTATAGAGTTATGGCAAATTTATATAGCCTGGTCGTGGCGAGAGCTACTATAGTATTCTAATGAGTCGATTCTTTTGACTAAAGACTGTTCGCTTAAGGTGGCACAGTTTCAGATTAACTTTGATTTATGTTACTACGACCTTCGTAAATGGGGTCAAATGGGCATATTTTGGGTTATGATGGCTGTGGCTAGTCGAAGGGAATAGTGCGATAGGAATTGTCCACCCCCTTGTCAGGGTTAAAACAATATCTCAGGGCCACTCGAGGAGTAATGAACTGGAAATGCGTGGCCACGCTCGGAAGGTATCTATGGTAGATAACTCCGGTCAATCAGTTATTCTCCAGATCGAGGAAACCACTCTCGATATGATCACTTACAAGCACGACTTGAAAGACACCTTGCATTGAGTGGGAGATAGTAATAGGACAAGAGAATTGGTGACGCACACTTGTCGAGGACAAGTGGGAGATTGTTGGAATATGTGTCCTCCGACAATAATGCGATCACAACTGTTGATCATGATGATCACATGTTTAAATCTCATTTAAAGAATACATGTGGGATGTAATATTTTACAATCAACTGGTCCACACGTATCGGTAATGATTGACTGATTAGAGTTTGACATTACTGTCGTGCGACGGTGGTGATCAGTTGATCCCCTTAGGTCATACCTATAGGGAAATACTCTTAATTGATTATTTAATTAATCGTATGCCGATACGAGTTAATTAAATTGCTTAAAATTGACGGATGATCTTGTGAGTAAAATTAACGTGTCTTATTGTAATTCGATTATATTAGATACGGTCTAAGTAATTGAATTGTTTTATTACTTAGGTAAAATAATTGTTTACGAAACAATTGAAATTGAATGAATAATTTATTATAAATACAAGACGTTGTAATTTATAATTTGATAAACCATTTTGGTACAAGTGATTACGAATTACTAGTGGATTTTGTATATGGCATATTTTATGAGTATGTTGATTTTTAATATGTTAAAAATACATTACAAATTCACATGTCAAGTAACATGTCACATATGTCACAATTGACAAATGACAAAATAAAATGGACTACCCATTTTATCTCAAGTGTACCGAAAATTAGAGGGTATTAGTGGATAAATTGTGTTGATTATTTTAATAAGGGAAAAACACAATTATTACACTCTATATATAGCCATGCAAGCCTACTCTTCTTGGGAAGAAAATTGGATCCATGCATTGGCTCCCCATAGACCCCTCCAACCGGTTTTCCATAGAGAGAAACAAAATGGTTTTTCTCTATTATTCATTTTTGAAGACACTACATAATTTTCTAGTGTAAGAAATTATCATTCTCTACATTTTGTGAAATATTTTAGAGATAGAAAACTTACAATAATCATCTCCTCTTAACCGAAATAGAGGAGAACAAAATTAATTTTGTGTCATTTTTAAGTAAGACTAATATTGTTACTAGATCATAATAATATTAGTTATTAAGATATTTCCTTGGGTATTCACATTTGGGAGAGGTTCTAATTTGGACCTTTTGTTCATCCATTTTAAGGAAAGCTCAAGAACTAACAAATAGGTGAATTTGTTGGTGCCCATTAATCCGAAATTATATAGTAAGATTGATGATTTCTTCTCTTATCTTATTTATGTTTGCATGCATAAGATCTAGAATTTATTTTATGACTAAATAAATTTGAACATATATGAATATGTAAATTAATGAGATTAGCCCATTATCAAACATATACCACCCACCATATAACTTCCCTCCACCTCCCTCAAACATCACCCTCTGACGCCGACCACCCTGACACAACTCCGACGCCGACCTCTTAAGAACCAAAGGATGATAGTGCAAAGAAGAAGAACAAGAGGAATAAGATGAACAGCGTTTTCAGCAGATCCGATGTTGGACCTCTCTTTGTTGGCCACGTGTGAAGTTGGGTTATACATTGGTAAATTTCCGCCAACTTCTCCGTCAACGTTAGCCGGAGAAGATGAAGAAGATGAAGATGAATAATAAGCGGACGAGTTCTTGTAAAAATCGTCTGCAACTCGAGTGTTGCTTGATGATCTATGCATCTTTTTCTCTTTAACTTTTTGTTTTCATTTGTTTTTGGTGTGATTTTGATTTTTGTTGAAGAAAAGAGCGTTTGAAGGAAGAATAATGGAGAGATTATGTAGGAGATTTATTTGGAAGGTGTTTGTTTTCTCGATTTGATTCTATTGATTAGCGGAGGTAGTTGTGATGAGTGGTAGTTCATGGGTTGGCTATTGGTGGCTATGGTGGTCGGATGGTTCATAGTTTACGGGTGGTGGGCAGTGGTGGGGTGGTTGATGGTAGTGGTGGTGGTTCATAGTTTAGGGGTGGATACATGAAGTATTGTCACCGGATACATGTATGAGTACTACTAGATACACGTATATTATGTGTATCCGGTAACCTTAATATGTGTATCTGGCAATATTATATTGTGTATATGGATAATTTATAGGTGGTCGAGGTGTGGCGTTGATGGTGTTGGTCCGAAGAAATACATAATCTCAGCTGAGGTGAGGGATGACAGCTTAATTAGGTGTCGGGTTTATCTACCTGGAACCCATGCCGCTTCCTCATATCTATCCTTTGTTGTTTATATGAGACCACTGCCATCAACCTGCTTTTGAATAAATTAAGAAGAAAATGAATAATTTGGCAAGGGAATTATAACTTTAAAATGTCTATTTTACAAATTTTAATTAAGTGTGTAGACAACTTTCATTAAATGAGTTAAACAAATCTTTGGCTAGCTAGATACGCTTATTAAGTTACTAGATACATACCTTTAGTTAGCTAGATACACTTCTTGAAATTGCTAGATACATATGTTTAGCTTGCTAGATACGCGTATTTAAGTTGTTAGATACATACCTATAACTTGCTAGATACACTCATTTAAGTTACTAGATACATACTTTTATCTAGCTGACTAGCTAGATACACGAATTTAAGTTGTTATATACAAACATCGTCTTCATGTTACATGCAATTATACAAACATCCGTCACAAATTTTAGTCCATAGACTCTCATACAATTATACAACTAGTGAATTAGACGAGTTAAGACGGGTAAAAGGAAATAGAATAAAGGAGCATCCGAAGACAAAGGTCATGGTCAACCCTTGACCTTAAAAGACCAATTCACCAAATAAGTGACATTGTGTTGGCAACAAGAACCAACATTAAACAATACTCCCTCCATTCAACTCCACTTTACAAGTTTCTCTTTTGCGCAGTATTCACAAGCGGACATTCAACTTCAATTTTCTCTCGATACATAAGTGAAAATATATTCATGCGGGATCTTATTTGATTCGTCTTTAAGAGTACATTAAAAATATCTAACTTTTATAATTTTTGCAAATACGCAGCTAACGATGTTTATCGTCTAAAAATTGTGTCGACAAACGTGATAAATGAAAGTTGTAAAGTGGAGTTGAATGGAGGGAGTATGAGTATGTGTAGATGATAAATAGTCTAACACTAATTTCTTTTAAGATCACTTTACCGAAAAATTAGGGTCACTCCTAGAGTCCTAGTATATCAAAAGCGCCAGTCTAATACATAGGTAACCATGTTATCTAGTCAGATTTTCCTATAATTAATTTTCTAAACATCACATTCGTTCTTGAAAGGGTTCACCCACCATGTTTTAGGTTTCAGTTTATGTTTTCACTCATTTACCTTGCTAGAGACTCATCGCTAACATGCTAAATACACTTATTCACCTTGCTAAATACACATTTGTGACAAATTAGATATACTCCTTTGAATTGCTATATACACATCTTTACCTTGCTAGATACACTCATTTACATTGCTAAATACACATCTCTAGTAAGGTAAATACTCTCCTTTAATTTGCCAGATACATTGCTTTAGATTGCTAGATATACTCCTTTAACTAGCTAGATACACTCATTTAAAAATGGGTGTATTATAATTAGTAAATCGGTCCGCTTTTCTCTTTATGCATTCATTTTTCTGAATGATTTGGTAAACCATCCCCCAAATTCGCCACATAAGTCTTGTATTCTCCGAGTTTCCTCGGTCTTGAAAATCCAAGACCATTTAGGTAGCTGGCAGCGCAAGACCAAAGGCGTAGAATGATCTTTCGTTCCAATAAGTGACATTGTGTTGGCACTGATACCCGCTTTTTGAATAGCTACTGATTTCGTAGTGCTTATAACCCGCTTTAGTAAGTGTTTCTGAAGCCATTTTGTAGAACTCTGCAGACTGGAATTCAGATGGCAACGGAAAGTCACCCGGTGTATACCTGCTCATTACCAAAAACAACATAAAATCCCTTGTACTTGTATCGTAACCTGGTTTATATATAATTGAATTCAATGATCAGCGGCCCAAATGAATGCATAAAGAGAAACCCACTTACAGTACGTCAAATTTAGTATCTTTCTCAACTTGCAAGTCATATACAGATACATGCTTGGGTTCTGCATCAACTGAACTGTAAGCTGCAATGTTTCATCCCACATTTTCGCGGTTTGATGAGGCAAGGAAGAAATCAAGTCCATACTCCAGTTCACAATACCGCATGACTTGACAATATCGACTTGACAATTTACCAAATGATTCAAACAAGAGTGAACCAGCAGCAACATCGCCTCCATCTACGAGCCCGCACCCATGCACTCGTCTAGTCGGCACCTCCCTTTGCATAACTTGAATGAACTAAACACAAACAAACAGTAAGAAAGGGTTGAGTTAATTTGAACTATAACCATATAAATTTATAAAATTGTAGGAACAAAGTGAATGTACAAACCTGATCAGTCCTATCCTCCGTAATAACATCATCAAATCCAGCATCTTTAAGCATCTGGTCAAATTTAAAACCAAGTCATAATATATGAGAGTGATCTGAATCAAGGCCGCAATACATGCAGCTGACACCGCGACCCCATAAATAATTTTTTCTCGATGCGCATTGGGAAGTTTTGGAAAATAGAGAAGTTGAGCTTACCTGGCCGTATTCCTTCACATCATGGAGATCATAACCTCTCTGCTTGATATAAGTTGTAAATTCGGAAGAAGGCTGACCACTGCTCTTGCAGTAGTCACTTATCAGAAGTTTGCCTCCGGACTTCAACCAATTGTAGAATGACTTGAACAACGCAGGTTTTAAATTGTGGGTCTCTGAATCATAGAATGCCAAACAAATTGTTATGTTGGTACTGTAATTTCAATCTTAAGCTAGTTAAATAGAATTCAACCATTTATTTTTGTCAAAAACTAATGTAAGGGTTGATATCCATCATTTATATCTTCAAGGTAATCACGAATGATGTTTGTTTTCTGCACAATAGTACTCGTGGTACAGATTAGACAATGCAACGTCTCAAGTGGGTGTCCTTTACTAAGGAAAGAAGTAAAACCTGGAGAAGCAAGCCCATTGAATTGGAAAGAGTCTCCGAGGCCATATCCTCTGAGGCATGATTATGGAAAAACTTTGATAACCCTACGCTACCATTGCCTGAAACATAGTGGCAATATTCATCGTAGTCGTCTAGTGTTTCCACCTGCAATGAGAATGATTTATATTCGCCATCAATAAAATGAAATGTTTCTTTAGTAACTTAGACATGGATTGTTACGAAGTCATCTAGGTAGTACCATGAGAGCATAAGTTTGGTGACACACGAGTCATTCTCAGTTGAAAGAATCATCTCGCTACATACATGATACAACCAACTTGAGAACAAAATCAAAATACTTGTAATCCGCTTAGCCGGCTACAAAAGGCATCCAGAAGTTTTAATGAATGGATGAAGTAGTAGTAATTTTGAAACAGAATCGCAGCAAATTTCTGTAGAGTAATTTGTTTTTTAACCAACTGCTTAGTAATTAGTATAGAAAGGCAGTGAGATATGCATAATCACAAACCTCCTTGCAGGTGAATTTTGCCATTCCCGCACCCATCCTTTTGGTGATATCCTCAATCACCTCCTGATAACTGCAGATAAAGCACACGAATGAGAAATTAAAGTCATCAGGAAACAAAGAACAGTATCCAAAACAAGCTCTCAGACGAGTGGGAAAGTCGGAGTAAATTAATCTTAACCATAATGCAAATTTTATTGGTCTACTTTACTTCACAAAATAAAAGTTGCAGATACTTGACATATTCACTATAAAAGAGAAATTACCTATATAGGAGTAGATACACATATTACTATCCCAGATTCACAAATTAATACTCTAGATACACACATCGATATGTGTATCTGGTAGTATTCATCCATGTATCTGGTAGTATTCATCCATGTATTTATGATTAGCATAATGGACTTATCAAGTGAAAATAACATAAGCATATCAGCAATTGGGGGAAAAAATTAGCAAATTAGGGTTTCAGGCAATTGGGGAAAAAAGTTGAGAGGACTTACGTAATATGCTTGTAGTGTTGATGAAGGCTCTACCAGTCGTCGTCGGCAGATAGCACCACCTCCGACGTGTGGTGGTGGTGGTGGTGGTGGTGGTGGTACTGGATGAGGGAGAGGGAGAGGGAGAGGGAAGTCGCGTATAAGAATGAGAAAGAAAGAAGTCAGGCTTGAGTAGTCAGGCTTGAGTTTGGTTTTGTGCGATTCAGGGGTGTTTTTAAGTGAGTTCATACGGTTCATACCGTAACTCAGTTCGCACGGGATCCCGCCCCTATATATATATATATATATATATATATATATATATATATATATATATATATATATATATATATATATATATATATATATATATATATATATATATATATATATATATATAGAGAGAGAGAGAGAGAGAGAGAGAGAGAGAGAGAGGTGGGATCCGGTGAGAACGAACACTCAGTGAGAACGGTGAGAACGACCTTATTAACAATGAAATTAAAATAAATCACGACCCACCCTTTTGACTCACATGTCACAATTACCCAAACATGAACGACCCACTTTATTTATTAACTAAGTCTCACCTCACAGTAACTCCCACAAAATCAAATTAGTCAAACTCCCATCATACATATCGAATAATCTGATACTAACAATCCCACCATCTCAACATGTGGAGTTGCTATAATCAGCTCACCGATGCTGGCATACAGCAAAATCCGAACAAAATCCGCACCACCTCTCATCGCCCTTGTCCCACTGCTCAATCATCTTGGTCGAAGAACTCGCTGAAATCATTCAATTGGCTGCTGGTACCGTCGCCCCTGAAACTCCGATGGCCCCGCCGCCTGTACCACACCATCTTCCGTTCGGTTGTTAATCATCTATTTTCATATATCTACCCTAACTTTTGGTGTATCTCACCACTAATTTAATGTATCTTATGCTGAAAAAAAACAGAAAAAAAGGTTGTCGATCCTAATCTGGTTGTCCACGGCAAAATTATTGAGATTGCAGCAATGGTCAGGTGCAGGTGCGTGGTGATTGCGGTGTCGGGGTCTGTAGCATCGCGTGTTAGCACAATTAACAGTACACGAAAGTAATGTATCTAATTTCTAAATAGATGTATCTCAAATCAATTTTGATGTACCTAGTATGTAATTTTGTGTGTCTATGATAAGATACATCAAAATAGTGGTTATATAAATCAAATTGTAGTGTAGCTACATCAAAAATTAGTGTAGATTAGTTGTATGTGGGCAACGATTTTCTAGCAATTCTACCACTTTTAGCGATTGATTGAAGTTTTTGTTCTGGTTTTTTTGTATGAATTAAAGTTTATTGAGTAGAGAAGCTTCTATTGAAGATGTAAATTCGCAAATTTTGCAAATTCGCGCACTTCGATTTCGCTTTGAGACGATAATTATTTACCTGAGATAGGACGGTAATGTGGTGTAAAGGTAAGGGAGATGATGTGGTGGGAGAAGAGGGCGAGGGGTTGTCGGCGTGGATGTTGGTGCTGGCTACCGGATCTTCGACGTCGGCGTCAGTGGGTAATGAACGACCTCTAAGTTCCTGCGCAACCTCTGAGTTGGTCGACGGTAGTCGTCGGTGATTCAACTCCGTCTTCAGTTTGTACCGTCGGCGTCCTTATGGTGGTGCCCACAGGCGCCAATTGGTAAGGGAATGGTCACCAGAGTATGGGATGCGAGAGAGTTTAAGAGAGGTAATGAAACAGTGATAGGAAAAGTTGTCGGCGTCTAGTGGTGGTCGAGGTGCTCGTCGGCGTCGTCTGGTGGTGTGGTGGCTGCTGGTCGTGGTGGTCGCCGGCCTCTAACGGTGATGGTGACCGAGGATGGGTAGGATTAGATGTCGGGATGTGTTTGTTCAATAATTGTGTTTTCATTTTGAGATGAAATGGCTGTTGTCTTATTAACTCCATATAGTTAGCTTATTCTCACCGTTCTCAGGATCCTAAATCTATATATATATATATATATATATATATATATATATATATATATATATATATATATATAGAGAGAGAGAGAGAGAGAGAGAGAGAGAGAGAGAGGCGGGATCTCGTGAGTTTGATTTTTATGGTGAGTACGTGCTTGGAAATCTCAGCCATTGGATAAGAGGAAATAGATGGCTGAGATTTAATAAAAGAATCAACCATTGCCTTGTATAAAGAACACGCGTGTTCGTCTTGCTTCCCAAACCCGTGGAAAATATCTCTTCATTCTCTGTTTACTTCCCAAAGGAAAAAAAATCCCAAATTAATCCATGGCGTCCAATACTAAACCTATTAAACTCTTACTTCCTTATCTCCAACGTAATGATGAACGATTCAAGCACGAACCTCGATCTTGTCGATTACTACTGTTACAGTGTAACGTTTGATTCCTTCAATCCTTCATTACCTGGATTGATTCCAGGTTTTTCGTGTTTGAGTTTAATTACTTGATTATTTATTTTATTTTGTTGATTAATTAGGTCGATTATATGCAATGGATTAATTAGGTCGATTATTTTGTTGATTAATTAGGTCGATTATTTATTTTATTTTGGTGTTTGAGGTGCTATGTTCATGGCTGTGGAGGGTTGAGTGTGGAACGATACAAATGAAATTCAGGTATGGTGTATCATCTGCAGTGGTCAGTGAAGGAGAGCACCATCAGTGAATTGAATTAATTAGTACGACTGACACTTCGCCCGCTGAGATTGATCATATGATGGAGGAGATGACTGAGTTCGTTGAATTCTGCAGCAAGAAGGTTGACGATGATGAGTCTGGGTCGCGGGATAATAACACGAGGTAATTTTCGTGCTTAATTTTGCAGCTGAATTCTGGGTTGCAGAATCCGGATCAGAATCCGATGTCACCATCAACACGCTTTGCCATTTTCATGCTTAATTTTGCAGCTGAATTCTGGGTTATTGAACGGAGATGGTGGCCGCTCATGAAGGATGCATATTGGAGAAAATTGGCGTCTGACGCCATTGCTCGAATGTCAGGTTCGCGGTGGCCTTCTGCTGTTTGAACGGAGGATAAGCAATGGTGGTGTGGGATGACGAATCTGGTTTGTACTTGATTTCGACGACGATAACTTCGAACTGAATTGATGGAGCAAGTGTGAGTGCCACGATGATGTTCTGCTGTGAATTGGAATCGAGGTAGCTGTGGTGCTCGATGGAGCGGTACACTGGTGATTGAGTCAATTGTTGATTGAATTGGTATTGGGTGTTGTTGTTGCACCTTTAATGGTGAATGGTATTTGATTATAGTTTGTCGACTAAATATGAGAGGGAGCAGGGAATTCATAACTTCATCTCTTCATAGGTTGGGGCCGTTGTATGCATAGTCTCATTTGAGTTTTGTGGCAAACGAGAGGGTCTCTACTTAATTTAGTTTTTTTTGCCTTTAAATTTAACCTCTCCCATAGGAAACACAGACAATTGCAGCACCACTGAGGCTCTTGTTTAAAGTAGTCTCTGATCACTTGATCAGTGCATCAAGTCATTGATAGAGTTCTTCTTTCTCTCTACGACTATGTCAAACGGCTTGCTTTGTATCACCTTTCATGTAGTAATGGATGATCCTACATAACACTACCTTAGTATATGGTAATGGCAATATCTGAAGAAAATTGAAGCATATGTCATTCCAACCCAGTACCTCTTTCCAACGAGGCAATACTAAGGGGTCGTTTGTTTGCCACTTAGAAAACATAGGCATTGGAAAATCCCATGATTTTGAAAAACATGGGTTGTTTGGTTGCCATAAATTTTGGAAAATGTAGGAATTAGAACTTACCAGGAATTTCCAATGCCTACATGATGTAGGAAGTTGCTTACCTACTCCCCCCCTTGGTCATTGAAAGTTCCTATAGAATTTAATTCCTACATGAGCAACCAAACACTTTTCCGAAATTCACCCGAATTGGATGAGGGAACTTAATTCCCATGAATTGTATTTTCCTAGGAAAATTAAGTTCCTTGATCAACCAAACAACCCCTAAGTATTTTGAAAAACCATTGTACAATAAATAGTGTACACACATTCAAATAATGAAGCATTTAGTGCCTAAATCTAGAAAAAGATTACAATAATAATGGAGTAACACCACAATAACACTGCAATAACAGTAGAGTAACACTACAATAACAATGTAATAACACCAGAGTGACAACACAATAACAACACAATAAATCCGGATAAAACTATAATAACACCACAATAACACTACAATAACAGTACAATAACACGGGAAAAAAAAGAGTAAAAAAAATCAAAGTAGTTAAAAATATCAAAGTGACACGGTAATAATATCACAATAACACCAGAATAACAGTACAATAACACGTGGTAAAAGAGAGTAAAAAAATCAAAGTAACACCGGAATAACATCACAATAACACCAGAATAACAGCACAATAACATGTGGTAAAAAAAAGAGTAAAAAAATCAAAATAGTAAAAAAAATCAAAGTGACACCGGAATAACATCACAATAACACCAGAATAACAATAACAGCACAATAACACGTGGTAAAAGAAAGGGTACAAAAAGCAAAGTAGTAAAAAAATCTAAGTGACACCGGAATAACATCACAATAACACCAGAATAACAATAACAGCACAATAACACGAGGTAAAAGTAAGGGTACAAAAAGCAAAGTAGTAAAAAAATCTAAGTGACACCGGAATAACATCACAATAACACCAGAATAACAATAACAGCACAATAACACGTGGTAAAAAAAAAAGAAAAAAAAAATCAAAGTCGTAAAAAAAAATCAAAGTTTAAACAAAAACACAATAACAGCATAATAACACGAGGTAAAAAAGAGTGTAAAAAAAATTAAATTAAAAAAAAAAGAGTAACACTAGAAAAAAGAGAAAATAAGTAAATGACGGTGGTTTTATATAACAGGTAAGATTAGATCTTAGCCATTCATCTCTAATATAATCTAGTGGCTGAGATTTCAAAGCACAAACTCACCATAAGAAACCAAACTCACAAGATCCCAACTCTCTCTCTCTCTCTCTCTCTCTCTCTCTCTCTCTCTCTCTATATATATATATATATATATATATATATATATATATATATATATATATATATATATATATATATATAGGCCGGATCCGGTGAGGCCGCTAATTATGGCGAGGCGGCCGGCCTCACCATATTCCTTCATGGACTGATTTTCAATGTTTATTGGGCTGGAAACTTAGGGTCATTCCTAACTTTTCTTTTGGCCCAAATATTTTTGTAATACTACGGTTTTATGAGTCTCTGGGTACTCTATCGAGTAGGCCTTACTCTGTCGAGTAAGGGTGAGTTGCGTTTTTAAAATAGTTTCTGACCTGTTGGGTACTCGATCGAGTAAGGGGGCACTCGATCGAGTACCTCAGCTACTCGATCGAGTAATCGAGTAGCCAGTTTACGGGGGATGATTTCTCGGGTTTTGTTAATAATGCGATTAAGTATATAATTACTTCCGTCACTTTTCTTTAAACACTTTTACAACCTAATTACTTTCAAAAGAGAAATCAAACTACGTTCTTCGCATCAATCGCATTGTTGGCAAATCCCGGAGCTTGGAAGGTCGGATTTTACCTTTCTTTATACCGTTGTGATCCTTGCGTCGAGGGTAAGATCTACGTACCGTTTTTATAGTATTTCGTCAAAGTTGGTTAAACCCTAATTTTTGGGATTGGGGGTTTTCTATGTTTATGTTGATGTGGTAGTGATTGTATGATTATGTGTATAGGAGAAGAGTTCGTAGAGAAAAGGTTTTGAGACACCTGCTAGATCGTCTGATGATTGTGTTGCTTTCCAGGTAGGGTTTCCCTACTCAGTATTAGTCCCATAATGCACTGTTGGTGTTTTGTGATTGTTGGATATTATCGTATTCGTATTGTGACGGTTGTTGGTTTTGATTGCTGTTTAATGGTTGTGATTGTTTGTCTCTGGTTCTCGAGATGCGTTCTCGGCTGAGTGGAGTCACTTGCAGGAGTGGCTTCACGCCCTAGTTTCGCTCTCCGTGGAACCCGCCACGGAAGGGGATGTGCACATTAATGGGATAGGGTTATCGCTCGGTATGATGAGCGGGGCTTAGGTGGGAACGGCTGCGGTCCCCCACTGGCAGGGTTGGTCCAGTGGACAGTCGGTGACGGAGATTGATTGGAGTGGGTGTGATTGTGTGTGTGACCGTGTGAGCTGCTTATTTACTGTGTTGTTTGTTTATATAAAGTGTGTGATTAGTACTGACCCCGTTTAATGTTTTAAAATCGTGGTGATCCATTCGGGGTGGTGAGCAGTTATTGAGCAGGTATGATATGACGCGTATGGGATAGCTGGGATGAGTCATTACGTGGCAGTTAGAAGTCTTCCGCTGTGTCAGACGATGTTTTATAGCTTTGATAGTTTTAGTAGTAGACCGTCTGAGAATCTTGTATTTCAGTTTGATTTTGGTTTTGGTTTTGATCATGTAATCACTTTAAACTATTTTGTTATTTAAATTATGTTTCTTCATTGTCATTTGATTATCATTGCCTCGGGTAACCGAGATGGTAGCACTTCCATGCCTTGAGTGGTCCTGGAAAGGCACTTGGAGTATGGGAGTGTTACAAAATGGTATCAGAGCGACGATCCTGAAACCCGTAACCAATGAACCTAATGAATATAGGGAGTCAAATTAAAATGAACCCGGAGTAAAAGTTGTAGGAGCTAATGCAAAGGCTTGGGAGACGTCCTAAAGTCGTGAACTCGCCCAACAATTTTGAACCGGTCACCATGGGATATGAGTCGGGATCGCTATGTGTTTATTTTGTGAATTGTGTACCAATATAGTGATGTGTGGCATGAATAAGTGTGATTTTGTATGTTGTTGATTGAAAGCATGTTGGATGACAGTTGGTTTACCATGTTGATTGGAATAGTTGGAAAAGCATGTGAGAATGACGAATGATGTGGTGGAAAAAAAAAGAAGTAGTTCATATGTGATAATATGTGATGAATAATGATGTTGCAGGATGAATGATTTATAATGTGTACATACTAGTAACTTGTGATTAGGGGATTTGATATGATTTTACATAATTCTGTTTGCGTAAAGTTAGATAATAAGTTCATATAATTGCCTACTGTGGTATCATATGCACTTGTAGATGAAGAATGTGGTTGAAATAGATGAACTGATTGGAAAAGATGGAGTGTCAATTGCATGAGAAAATGGATTTTGTGAATATAAATATGTTTAGATGACGAAGTGGAGTTGTAATATTGTTGTGTTAGTAATATGGAAATAGGATTTGTAAATGTATGAGTATGTTTTGTTTTACGAAAAGTCATAAAATTAAAGCATGCGGTTAGTACATGATTAATGAGTTAAATAATATATGTGCATGATGGATGTTGTTGCGTGACTTTTGAAGGTAGTAACATGTGATTAGCAATACTGGTTTTATGAGTACTGAGTTGGTTTTGCTTACCTTGTTGTCGTTTAAGTTGTTTGGAAGTAAAATCAAATAGTTGTGTTTTTCGATTATAAAGAGGTCGTCTTCAAACTGTTATAACTTGAGATGTATAAATGATTTTAATGTGATTCCAATTGGAAGTGATAGCTTGTTTTTTTAAGATTCTAACGATAGGTCACACGCCCAAAACGACCAAGAAATGAGTGAGTTATGACCGTTTTACTAAAAACCGGACAAGATCTTTGAGAAATGCGTAGGGTACTCGATCGAGTGGCCCTTACTCGATCGAGTGCATCTTGGTACTCGATCGAGTACCCCTTACTTGATCGAGTAACCCTGGTAAAATTTGTTTTACGTGCTTCTGACCTTCACCTACTCGATCGAGTAAGTCCCTTACTCGATCGAGTGGCCTGTACTTGATCTAGTGACCCCTATTTTGGGTCATATGCTTATCTTTAGACTTTGTTGCTTATCATGTTTAATTCAAAAGTGTTATTTTGCTTCTTTATGCATTGTTTTACATGTATGTTGGTCTTGATGCGTAAGTTACCCAATATTGTGATGTAAAGAGTGGCACCTGTGGTTGAGTATGAGTTCGGTGGGAGGACATGAGTTATATGTGGTTGTGATAGATAGTGGAAAAAGAAAAGGAAGATCGTTATGGCTTAATTGAGACATAGAGCATGTTCTCTGAGATGAGATGAGTGATATGATTGTGTGTTGAGTAACGTAAAAGCAAATGAATATGGGCAAGGGATGCTGTGAGTCTAAGAAACGTGAGAATGAAAGGATTGAGAGTAAGGATGTGGATAATGGCAACTTGAGATGTGTAAAGAATTATGGAGGAAGATGGTTAGGATTCGTGTGGGTTAGGAGTATGCATAGTGAAAGTTCGTTTAAAGGGGTTGAGAAGAGTAATATATAGTTAACTTTGTGGAGACATGTCGCGAGGTGGATTTGTAGACAATGAGTGAGTTTGGGAGATTTGGTTTATTAAGAGATGAAACTACTGTGTGATTTCCTTGGGTAATTAACGGTATGAAATGAATTCTGATTTCTAGAGAAATACAAAAGAGATGCAATTGTTTGGACAGTGAACATTGATTTTATGGATAGATTAGTGGCAAGTGTGAGTGATAGCATAATAAGAGAAGATCCATGGTAAGAAAGAGTGAGATGATATCGGTATAAAATAATGGAATTTGAGTTTTGGAGCAACGAAAGGGTAACTGGATTACTAAAGAATTAGCTAGAAGGAATAAGGAGTTGAACTATTAATTGGTATTGTTGAGTGTAAAGAGAAAAGAAGGATAAAAGTAAGCTGAGAAAAATGTTGACCAGAGTTATGTGATATAGAAGTAAGGAATTGTCGAGATTTATGATATTATCATGAGTATATTAGTTAAGGGTTATACAGGAGTTTCAGGACAACATGGTTAATCATGAGTTTCGAGGAATTAAGGGAGTATGAAGTTGGTGGGGTATTTGCACGATACGAGATTTTGGTGGAGAGTTAGGTAATGATACAATTAAGGATAGTATTGGGAAGAATGTTGAGGTAATTTTGTTGATGGATTCGATGTTCGTTGTTTGGGATGTTAACCAAAGATAGGAAAGAAAACGTGATGTTTAGAGATGAGTGTAAGAGGTTTGATGTCCGGACAGTGGTAGATTTATGGTTTGTGACTAGTGTTTAAGGGTGATGGTATATTATAAAGGTAGCAATTCTAAAGAGGTTGATTTTGTAGGGACCAGATTGATAAGTATGGTTATGAAAGAGAATAAGATGTGGTTATATGAGGCGGTTGTTAGTAGTTGAGTATTAATGGTGTGGCTACATT
Source organism: Silene latifolia (assembly GCF_048544455.1). Classification (NCBI taxonomy): domain Eukaryota; kingdom Viridiplantae; phylum Streptophyta; class Magnoliopsida; order Caryophyllales; family Caryophyllaceae; genus Silene; species Silene latifolia. Next base: position 60,151,162 of record NC_133536.1, read on the forward strand.
TGGCAGAGGGTGATGGATATGCGAATGGGAGAATATGTTATGAGGTGTATACGAGTTAAGCTCGGGTGAGAGGTATCTTTTATCAGGTGGTAACTTACGTGATCAGGATTGACTGGTTGGATGTGATTACGGGTCTGTGATATATATAAATGTTTGTGTGAGGTTTTGACCTCACAAGACGTGATATGGTGTGGTTATCATAAAGTTGTTATTTGAATGTTCTGTAATGCATGTTGGGTACGCTAATCTAATTGAATGATGATTAAAAAGGTAATAATTTGAGTGATCTGGCATGACTGGTTATACTTGTATGTATTCATGATACATGTCAATCTGTGATATGGTAAGGGGATGATATTCATGAGGTTATTATCTGTTTAATTCATAAAATATGTTGCGTTGTGATTTAGTAAAGTGGATTTGAGTAAGTTTTTCTTGTCTGAGAAGTTATTCTGAGTCAGTGTTTATGGGAATTGTATGCAGTTGTGATGTCTATCGGTGTGGTTATTGTGCCTCGGGTGGTGATCCGGGCACGGTACATAGTGTTGTGATGCGGGTATTTTCGCATCTGCGCGGTGTGGTTGTTGGTGGCGGTGTTGCGATGCCGTCACCGGTTGTGGTGGAGTAGGCGGGATGATTATGATACGAGTTTTCAAAAGTACATACAAGTCATACATAGATTGTTGTTTTGTTTGATGTTGCTTCCTGTGAGTTTCGGTTTTTGCTGAGATAGACGAGTTGTTTTGTTATTGATGTTTCTTACCGATTAAGTTTGGGAATCAGGGTAGAGTATGATATGAAATAGAGTTGTATATGTTTTCGTTGTTGTCATGGTATAGTGATATTCTGTTGATGAGACACGGTTGTGAGAGGTTGTTACAGTAATTTTGATCCTGTTCTAGATAAGGCTTTAGTGGACATAGTAATGGCAAGTGATTCGTAAAACATATGTGGTAATGACCTGAAAGATGCAGGTGGTTCATAATCCTTTGTTGAGACAGTGAGTGTAGGGTGTTGGGGGAATTAGTGTCATGTTAAGTTGTGTATGAGTTTTGCGGTAATGAAAGAAAGAACTTGAGGATCTAGTGTGAGTATACGTAACGAGTGTGGATCGTGAGTTATGCTTTTGGGAGATAGGTGCTTTACATAGAGAGGTATGTTGTTTTGCAGTAATAATGGAGAGTTATTATGGCGATTTTGCTACGAGTTTTAGGGTATAGGTTAGGTGGTGTGCCGAATGAGTTGAAGTATGAGAACTGTTTAAGTAAGAGAGCCTTGGAAATAGGAATGGTTATAGAAATGAGGTTATAGGCGGTTATCTTTGACATGCGGTGGTGATGAGGATAATGAGACGATATAGCTAGGATTTAGTATTAGTGAGTTACGAGGACGTAACATTTATCTTAAGAGGAGTAGGATGCGATAAAAGAGATTTTGATGGTTGTGCATATGGTGGTATATTCGCAGTAGAGTGTTGGTGTAGCATAAAGAAGGAAGTTGAATATTTTGTGATTGATGTTGTTAAAAGGCCATGGTCGAGCTTGTAGTAGTGTGATGTTTAGGAGTGTGAGAATATTTCACTAGTGTTGACAGTTGGATGATGAGGTTATGAGTGTGAGTAAACTTCGAGGACGAAGTTCCTTTTAAGGGTGGTAGAATGTAACATTCCGTTTGATGTTTATGAGTGTCTTGATATTGGATTTGATAGTGGATGATATTATGGAGCTAGCAGCGTTAGAGGATGGTAGTTGGTTATGTATGGAGTTGGTGTCGTGAGATATATATATGTGGTAGATACGATATCGTGAGTCATGTTGTGGAAGTAAACATAGTTGGTGGAGTGGGTGTTAAGAGTTCATGTTTTATGTTTGGTCGAGTTCTTGAGTTCTTAGGTATGTTGTTGTGTCTTGGTCGAGTTAGTATGGTTGTTTTTATGTATGGGTTGAACTTCGAGGACGAAGTTCTTTTTAAGGAGGGAAGATTGTAATACTACGGTTTTATGAGTCTCTGGGTACTCTATCGAGTAGGCCTTACTCTGTCGAGTAAGGGTGAGTTGCGTTTTTAAAATAGTTTCTGACCTGTTGGAAACTCGATCGAGTAACGTTGATACTCGATCGAGTAAGGGGGCACTCGATCGAGTACCTCAGCTACTCGATCGAGTAGCCGGTTTACGGGGGATGATTTCTCGAGTTTTGTTAATAATGCGATTAAGTATATAATTACTTCCGTCACTTTTCTTTTAAACATTTTTACAACCTAATTACTTTCAAAAGAGAAATCAAACTACGTTCTTCGCATCAATCGCATTGTTGGCAAATCCCGGAGCTTGGAAGGTCGGATTTTACCTTTCTTTATACCGTTGTGATCCTTGCGTCGAGGGTAAGTGTAATACTCCGTATTTATAAGTCTTGGGGTACTCTATCGAGTAGGCCTTACTTTGTCGAGTAAGGGTAAGTTGCGTTTTAGAAAAAGTTTCTGACCTGTTGGGTACTCGATCGAGTAACTAGGGTACTCGATCGAGTAAGGGGGTACTCGATCGAGTACCTCGGGTACTCGATCGAGTGTCCGGTTTTACGGAGAGTTTTCTCGGATTTTGTTAATTATGCGATTAAGGTATATAAGCTTTGTCGTCATTATTCTAAATCACTTTTGCAAAACCTAAGTTACTGTTTAAGAGAGAAAGCAAGCAAGTTCTTCATCTTAATCGCATTATTAGCAATCCCCGGAGTTTGGAAGGTCAGTTCTTAGCGTTGGTTATACCGTTGAGTTCCTTGCGTCGAGGGTAAGATCTATGTACCCTTTTTATTGTCTTTCCTTTGATTTGGTTAAACCCTAATATAGGGATTTGGGGGTTTTTGAGTAGTATGTAATTGGGTAGCATTTATGTGTTGTATGATAGGAGGAGGTTTCATAGAGGAGGCTTTTTGATACAGCAGTAGAGACCGTCTGACAGTGTGCTTTCCAGGTAGGATTTCCTACTCAGTATTAATCCCATAATGGGATGATTGTTGATGTGTTGAGATTTAGTGTTTGATATAGTAATTGTTTTGTGACGGTTGTGATTGTGATTGTGATTGTGGTTTCTGGTTCTCGAGGCGTGTCCTCGGCTGAGTGAGGTCACTTGCGGGAGTGGCTTCACGCCCTAGTTTCTCCTTCTGTGGAACCCGCCACAGAAGGGATGTGCACATTAATGGACAGGGTTATCGCTCATTATGAGGAGCGGGGATTTGGTGGGTACGGCTGCGGTCCCCCACTGGCGGGGGGGTCCAAAGTGAATCGGTGATTGAGATTGTTGGAATTGGTGTGGTTGTGTGTGTGACGGTTAAGCTGTCTGTTTATCTTATTGTTGATATATATTGAGTTGTGTGATTAGTACTGACCCCGTTTAAATGTTTTAAAAACTGTGGTGATCCATTCGGGGGTGGTGAGCAGTTATTGAGAAGGTATGATGTGATGCGTATGGGATAGCTGGGATGAGTCATCACGTGGCAGTTAGAAGTCTTCCGCTGTGTCAGACGATGTTTTATAGCTTTGATAGTTTTAGCAGTAGACCGTCTGAGGATCTTGTATTTCTTTTTATCAGTTTGGTATTGCTATGTAATCACTTTAAACTTTATTTACTTTTAAAGTTGTTTCGTTATTGTCTTATGAATATCATGCCTCGGGTAACCGAGATGGTGGCATCCTTATACCTGAGTGGTCCTGGTAAGGCACTTGGAGTATGGGGGTGTTACAAATGGTATCAGAGCGACGATCCTGAAACCTGTAACCAATGAATCTAATGAATATAGGGAGTCAATTAAAATGAACCCGGGGTAAAGGTTGTAGGAGCTAATGCAAAGACTTGGGAGACGTCATAAAGTCGCGAACTCGCCCTACAATTTTGAACCGGTCACCATGGGATATGAGTCGGGATCACTATGTGTTTATCTTGTGAAATGTGTACCTATATGGTGATGTGTGGCATGAATCAGTGGATCTATGTATGTGGAGAATGGGGAATGTGTAGAAAAGATGGTGATAATGTGATTTCGTATGTTGTTGATTGAAAGCATGTTGCATGATAGTTGGTTTACAATGTTGGTTGGAATCGTTAGAAAAGTGTATGAGAATGACAAGTAATGTGTTGGAAATGGATGAATTGATTGGAAAAGATGGAGTAGCAATTGCATGAGAATATGAACTTTGTGATTATGAATATGTTTAGGTGACGAAGTGTATTGGTAATGTTGTTGTATTAGTAACATGGAAATAGGATTTGTAATGTATGAGAATGTTTTGTGTTACGAAAAGTTATAAAAATTAAAGTATGCGGTTAGTACATGACTAATGAGTTTAATAATATATGTGCATGATGGATGTTGTTGCTTGATTTTTGAAGATGGTAACATGAGATTAGCAATACTGGTTTTATGAGTACTGAGTCATTTTGTCTACCTTGTTGTTGTTTAAGTCGTTTGGGAAGTAAAAATCAATAGTTGTGTTTTTCGTTTATAAAGAGGTTGTCTTTAAACTGTTATAACTTGAGATGCATAAATGATTTTGATGTGATTCTAATTGGAGGTGATAGCTTGTCCTTTTACGATTCTAACGATAGGTCACACGCCCAAAACGACCAAGAAATGAGTGAGTTATGACTGTTTTACGAAAACTGGACAGTGCTGAGAATTGGAGTACTCGATCGAGTATCCTTGGTAATCGATCGCGTAAGGAGGCACTCGATCGAGTACGTTAGTTACTCGATCGAGTAGCCCTGGTGATTTGTTTTACGTGCTTCTGATCTTCACCTACTCGATCGAGTAAGTCCCTTACTCGATCGAGTGGCCTGTACTCGATCTAGTGACCCTTATTTTGGGTCATATGCTTATCTTTTGACATTCGTTGCAAATTATATTTAATTCAAAGTTGTTATTTTACTTCTTTATGCATTGTTTTACATGTAAGTTGGTCTTGCTACGTAAGTTACCCAACCTTATGGGGTGGTGAGTGGCACCTTATGGTGAGTATGAGTTTGGTGGGAGGAGATGAGCTATATGTGGTTGCGATAGATAGTGGAAAAAGGAAAAGAAAGATCGTTATGGCTTAATTGAGACATAGAGCATGTTTTCTGAGTTGAGAAGAGTGATATGATTGTGTGTTGAGTAACGTAAAAGCAAGTGAATATGGGCAAGGGATGATGTGAGTCTAAAGAACGTGAGAATGAAAAGATTGAAATGAAGGTTTGGATAGTGGCAACTTGAGATGTGTAAAGAATTATGGAGTGAGATGGTTAGGAGTCGTGTGGGTCAAGAATATATGTAGTGAAAGTTCGTTTTAAAAGGGGTTGAGAATAGTGGTATATAGTGAACTTTATGGAGACATGTTGCGAGGTGGATTTGTAGACAGTGAGTGAGTTTGGAAGATTTGGTTTATTAAGAGGTGAAACTACGTGTGATTTCTTTGGGCATTTAACGGTATGAAATAAATTTTGATTCCTGGAGATGTACGAAGGAGATGCAATTGTTTGAACAGTGAACGTTGATTTTATGGATAGATTAGTGGCAAGCGTGAGTGATAGCATAATAAGAGAAGATCCATGGTAAGAAAGAATGAGATGATATCGATATAAATAATGGGATGTGAGTCTTGGAGCAATGAGAAAGAAATTTTAGGAACACTAAAGAGTTAAGAAGAAGTAATAAAGGGTTTTATGGTTAATTGATTTTGTCGAGAGTAAAAGAAAAGAATGAGGGGAGTAAAACTAGGAAAACTGTTGACCGGAGTTATGTGATATAAAAGTAAGGAATTGTCAAGATGTATGATACTATCATGGGAATTTGAGTTAAAGGTTACATAGGAGTCTCGGGACAACATGATTATTCATGGGTTTTGAGGAATTAAGGGAGTAAGAAGTTGGTAGAATATCTGCACAATATGAGATTCTTGGTGGAAAGTTAGATGACGATACAATTAAGATAGTATTGGGAATAACGTTGAGGTAATTTTGTTAATGGGTTTGATGTTCTTTATTTGGGGATGTTAACCAAAGATAGGAGAAAAACCGTGTTGTTTTGATATGAGTGTAAGAGGTTGGATATACGAGCAGTGGTGGTATTGTGGTGTTGTCACTAGTGGTTAAGGGTGATGATAGATAAGAAAGACAGCAGTCCTAGAGAGGTTGATTTTACAAAGGCCGGATTGACATGTATGGTTGTAAGGGAGTATAAGATGTGGTTATATGAGGCGAACGCTAATGGTTGAATATTAATGGTATGGCATGAGGTGATGGTTATGCGAATGGGAAAATATGTTATGAGGGGCATATGAGTTAAGCTCGGGCGACAGGTAACCTTTATCGAGTGGTAACTTACGTGATCAGGATTGACTAGTTGGATGTGATTATGGGTCTATGATGTGTATAAATGGTTGTGTGAGGTTCTGACCTCCCGAGAAGCGATATGGTGTGATAGTTATAAAGATGTTATATGAATGTTTGTGATATATGTAGGGTACGACAATCTGATGGAATGAGGCTAAAAAGGTAATAACTTGATTGATTTGGCATGGCTAGTTATAATTTTATGTGCATTGATAACATGTGCGTATTTCATGAAATGGTAGAGGTGATGTTCATGAGGTGCTTATCTGTTTACCCATATAATATGTTGCGTTGTGATTTAATAAAGTGGATTTGAGTAAGTTTTTTTCTTGTCTGAGAAGTTATGCTGAGTCAGTGTTTATGGGTTTGAGTAAGTTGTGATGTCTATCGGTGCGGTTGTGGTGCCTCGGGTGGTGATCCGAGCATGGTACTTCGTGTTATGATGCGGGTATTTTCGCACTGCGGTGCGGTTGTTGGTGACGGTGTTGTGATGCCGTCACCGGTTGTGGTGGAGTAGGCGGGATGATTATGATACGAGTTTTCGAAAGTACATACCAGTTATACATAGATTGTTGTTTTGTTTAATGTTGCTTCCTGTGAGTTTCGGCTTGTACGGATAGACAGTTGTTTTGTTTATTGATGTTTCTTACCAGTTAAGTTTTGGAATGAGGGTAGAGTATGATATGAAAGAGAGTTGTACATGTTTTCGTTGTTGTCATGGTATAGTGACATTCATTGATGAGACACTGATTGTGAGAAGTTGTTCTGAGTAATTTTGATCTTATTTTAAGTTGAGGCATCGTAGTCATAGTCATGATCGATATATGCAGGTGGTTCATAATCCTTTGTTGAGACAAAGTGAGTGTAGGGTGTTGAGTAATTAGTGTCGTGTTAAGTTATGTATGAGTCTTGCGGTAATGAAAGAAAGGAACTTGAGGATCTAGTGTGAGTGTACGTAACAAGTGTGGATCGTGAGTTATGCTTTTGACGATAAGAGTTTTATGTAGTTTATATAGAGAGGTGTGTCATGTTGCGGTAATAGGGAACAAGTGAAGTTTTGGATTAAGTTAAGGATTTTGTGGTATAGGTTAGGTGGTGTGACGAGTGAAGTGAAGTATGAGAGTTGTTTAAGTAAGAGAGCCTTGGATATGTGCATGGCGAGTGTTTAGGTTCTAGGTGGTTATCTTTGACATGCGGTGGTGATGAGGATAATGAAAAGATATATCTAGGATTTAGTATTAGTGAGTTACGAGGACGTAACATTTATCTTAAAAAGAGTAGGATGCGATAAAAGAGATTTTGATGGTTGTACATATGGTAGTATATTTGGAAGTAGAGTGTTGGTGTAGCATAAGGTATGGATTTGTATATGTTGTGGTTGATAGTGTTAAAAGGTCATGGATGTGCTTATAGTAGTTCAATGTTAGGAATGCGAGAATACTTCGATAGTGTTGACAGTTGGATGATGAGGTTATGAGTGTGAGTAAACTTCGAGGACGAAGTTCCTTTTAAGGGTGGTAGAATGTAACAGTCCGTTTGATGTTTATGTAGTTGGTTATGTATGGAGTTAGTGTCGGGAGAGTTTATGATGTAGTTGATACGACATCGTGAGCGAGGTGTGGAGGTAGGAATAGTTGGTAGAGTTGGTGTTAAGAGTTCATGGTTTCATGTTCTGTAAGTTGGGGTTTTTGTTTTGAGTTCTTAGTAGCTTTGTTGCGTCTTGACCGAGTTAGTATGTTTGTTTTTATGTATGGGTTGAACTTCGGGGACGAAGTTCTTTTTAAGAAGGGAAGACTGTAATACTCCGTATTTATAAGTCTTGGGGTACTCTATCGAGTAGGCCTTACTCTGTCGAGTAAGGGTAAGTTGCGTTTTAGAAAACTTTCTGACCTGTTGGGTACTCGATCGAGTAACTAGGGTACTCGATCGAGTAAGGGGGTACTCGATCGAGTACCTCGGGTACTCGATCGAGTGTCCGGTTTTACGGAGAGTTTTCTCGGGTTTTGTTAATTATGCGATTAAGGTATATAAGCTTTGTCGTCATTATTCTAAATCACTTTTGCAAAACCTAAGTTACTGTTTAAGAGAGAAAGCAAGCAAGTTCTTCATCCTAATCGCATTATTAGCAATCCCCGGAGTTTGGAAGGTCAGTTCTTAGCGTTGGTTATACCGTTGAGTTCCTTGCGTCGAGGGTAAGATCTATGTACCCTTTTTATTGTCTTTCCTTTGATTTGGTTAAACCCTAATATAGGGATTTGGGGGTTTTTGAGTAGTATGTAATTGGGTAGCATTTATGTGTTGTATGATAGGAGGAGGTTTCATAGAGGAGGCTTTTTGATACAGCAATAGAGACCGTCTGACCGTGTGCTTTCCAGGTAGGATTTCCTACTCAGTATTAATCCCATAATGGGATGATTGTTGATGTGTTGAGATTGATTGTTTGATATAGTAATTGTTTTGTGACGGTTGTGATTGTGATTGTGATTGTGGTTTCTGGTTCTCGAGGCGTGTCCTCGGCTGAGTGAGGTCACTTGCGGGAGTGGCTTCACGCCCTAGTTTCTCCTTCTGTGGAACCCGCCACATAAGGGATGTGCACATTAATGTACAGGGTTATCGCTCATTATGAGGAGCGGGGATTTGGTGGGTACGGCTGCGGTCTCCCATCGGGTGTGGTCGGGTCCAAAGTGGACGATCGGTGATTGAGATTGTTGGAATTGGTGTGGTTGTGTGTGTGACGGTTAAAATTTGTCTGTTTATCTTATTGTTGATATATATTGAGTTGTGTGATTAGTATCGACCCCGTTGAAATGTTTTAAAATCGTGGTGATCCATTCGGGGTGGTGAGCGATTATTGCGGTATGATGTGATGCGTATGGGATAGCTGGGATGAGTCATCACGTGGTAGTTAGAAGTCTTCCGCTGTGTCAGACGATGTTTTATAGCTTTGATAGTTTTAGCAGTAGACCGTCTGAGGATCTTGTATTTCTTTTTATCAGTTTGGTATTGCTATATAATCACTTTAAACTTTATTTAGTTTTAAATTTGTTTCGTTATTGTCTTATGAATATCATGCCTCGGGTTACCGAGATGGTGGCATCCTTATACCTGAGTGGTCCTGGTAAGGCACTTGGAGTATGGGGGTGTTACAGTAAGATCTACGTACCGTTTTTATAGTATTTCGTCAAAGTTGGTTAAACCCTAATTTTTGGGATTGGGGGTTTTCTATGTTTATGTTTATGTTGATGTGGTAGTGATTGTATGATTATGTGTATAGGAGAAGAGTTCGTAGAGAAAAGGTTTTGAGACACCTGCTAGATCGTCTAATGATTGTGTTGCTTTCCAGGTAGGGTTTCCCTACTCGGTATTAGTCACATAATGCACTGTTGGTGTTTTGTGTTGTTGGATATTATCGTATTCGTATTGTGACGGTTGTTGGTTTTGATTGTTGTTTAATGGTTGTGATTGTTTGTCTCTGGTTCTCGAGATGCGTTCTCGGCTGAGTGGAGTCACTTGCGGGGGTGGCTTCACGCCCTAGTTTCGCCCTCCGTGGAACCCGCCACGGGAGGGGATGTGCACATTAATGGGACAGGGTTATCGCTCGGTATGATGAGCGGGGCTTAGGTGGGAACGGCTGCGGTCCCCCACTGGCAGGCTGGTCCAGTGGACAGTCGGTGACGGAGATTGATTGGAGTGGGTGTGATTGTGTGTGTGACCGTGTGAGCTGCTTGTTTACTATGTTGTTGGTTTATATAAAGTGTGTGATTAATCGACCCGTTTAATGTTTTAAAACGTGGTGATCCATTCGGGGTGGTGAGCGATTATTGAGCAGGTATGATATGACGCGTATGGGATAGCTGGGATGAGTCATCACGTGGCAGTTAGAAGTCTTCCGCTGTGTCAGATGATGTTTTATAGCTTTGATAGTTTTAGTAGTAGACCGTCTGAGAATCTTGTATTTCAGTTTGGTTTTGGTTTTGGTTTTGATCATGTAATCACTTTAAACTATTTTGTTAATTAAATTATGTTTCTTCATTGTCATTTGATTATCATTGCCTCGGGTAACCGAGATGGTAGCACTTCCATGCCTTGAGTGGTCCTGGTAAGGCACTTGGAGTATGGGGGTGTTACATATTTCTCACACACAAAAGCCCAAATACTTTACTCTATGTCTCTAAAATATAACAAACAAAATTCTTAAGCTACAGCTTGTGAGACTACTTGATTTATCTAAGATTGGACCTGATTTTGTGAACCCTATGCATGTTTTTGTGAATCTTGGACCTTATTTTGTGAATCTAAGACTTGAATAGGTGACTTTAGACATACATTGGCAATGGTAATTATTATATAATAATCGTATATTTATATTTGTTCATCTATGTGGGTCTCGAACCCACACCTTGCGCAATAGCACAATGCTCTACCTTTTGAGCTAATAGATGATATTGTACCAAAATTAAATTATGCATCAACAAGTAACAAAGACATGAAAACATTAGTAACTTCATGTACATGTGAAACATGACACATTGGCTTATACCAGTATTTATTACTATGAAATTAACCAATTTAAGTCCTACCTTCACAAAATCAGGTCCAGGTTTCACAAAAACAAGTTTCACAAAATTAGGTCTAAAGTTAATCATGTCTAGGTTTCACAAAATCAGATCTAGGTTTCACAAAATGAAATCCAGGTTTCACAAAATCATTCTTCACAAATCAAGTCGAGATTTCACATTATCAGATACTAAGTTCACAAAACTAGCTTCAAGTATCACAATATTAGCTCCAATATTCACAAACACTGAAAATACAAGGTCTATGATTCACAAAATAAGAAAAAGAGCAAAATAGGTGATTTTGACCATTTTATGACCAAATTTCACAATATTACATTCTAGTTTCACAAAACAAGCTCTAAGATTCACAAAATAAGATATATGATTCACAAAATAAGAAAAAGAGAAAAATAGGCGATTTTGACCATTTATGACCAAGTTTCACAATATAAGGCCTAGGATTCACGAAACAAGGTATATGATTCACAAAATAATAAAAAGAGCAAAATAGGTGATTTCGACCATTTTGTGACCAAATTTCAGAATATTACCTTCTATTTTTACAAAACAAGCTCAAAGATTCACAAAATAAGGTATATGATTCACAAAATAATAAAAGGAGCAAAATAGGTGATTTGACCATTTATGACCAAGTTTCACAATATAAGGCCTAGGATTCACGAAACAAGGTATATGATTCACAAAATAATAAAAAGAGCAAAATAGGTGATTTCAACCATTTTGTGACCAAATTTAACAATATTACCATCTAATTTCACAAAACAAGCTCTAAGATTCCCAAAATAAGGTATAGGATTCACAAAATAATAAAAGGAGCAAAATAGGTGATTTTGACCATTTAGGACCAAGTTTCACAATATAAGGCCTAGGATTCACGAAACAAGGTCTATGATTCACAAAATAATAAAAAGAGCAAAATAGGTGATTTCGACCATTTTGTGACCAAATTTCACAATATTACCTTCTAGTTTCACAAAACAAGCTCTAAGATTTACAAAATAAGGTATAGGATTCACAAAATAATAAAAGGAGCAAAATAGGCGATTTTAACCATTTATGACCAAGTTTCACAATATAAACCTAGGATTCACGAAACAAGGTCTATGATTCACAAAATAATAAAAAGAGCAAAATAGGTGATTTCGACCATTTTGTGACCAAATTTCACAATATTACCTTCTATTTTCACAAAACAAGCTCTAAGATTCACAAAATAAGGTATAGGATTCACAAAATAATAAAAGGAGCAAAATAGGCGATTTTGACCATTTATGACCAAGTTTCACAATATAAGGCCTAGGATTCACGAAACAAGGTTTATGATTCACAAAATAAGAAAAAGAGCAAAATAGGTGATTTCGACCATTTTGTGACCAAATTTCACAATATTACCTTCTATTTTCACAAAACAAGCTCTAAGATTCACAAAATAATGTATAGGATTCACAAAATAATAAAAGGAGCAAAATAGGCGATTTTGACCATTTATGACCAAGTTTCACAATATAAGGCCTAGGATTCACGAAACAAGGTCTATGATTCGGAAAATAAGAAAAAGAGCAAAATAGGTGATTTCGACCATTTTATGACCAAATTTCACTATATTACCTTCTAGTTTCACAAAACAAGTTCTAAGATTCACAAAATAAAGTATATGATTCACAAAATAATAAAAGGAGCAAAATAGGCGATTTTGACCATTTATGACCAAGTTTCACAATATAAGGCCTAGGATTCACGAAACAAGGTCTATGATTCGGAAAATAAGAAAAAGAGCAAAATAGGTGATTTCGACCATTTTATGACCAAATTTCACTATATTACCTTCTAGTTTCACAAAACAAGCTCTAAGATTCACAAAATAAAGTATATGATTCACAAAATAAGAAAAAGAGAAAAATAGGCGATTTTGACCATTTTATGACCAAGTTTCACAATATAAGGCCTAAGATTCACGAAACAAGGTCTATGATTCACAAAATAATAAAAAGAGCAAAATAGGTGATTTCGACCATTTTGTGACCAAATTTCACAATATTACCTTCTAGTTTCACAAAACAAGCTCTAAGATTCACAAAATAAGGTATAGGATTCACAAAATTATAAAAGGAGCAAAATAGGCGATTTTGACCATTTATGACCAAGTTTCACAATATAAGGCCTAGGATTCACGAAACAAGGTCTATGATTCACAAAATAATAAAAGGTGATTTCGACCATTTTGTGACCAAATTTCACAATATTACCTTCTAGTTTCACAAAACAAGCTCTAAGATTCACAAAATAATGTATAGGATTCACAAAATAATAAAAGTAGCAAAATAGGCGATTTTGACCATTTATGACCAAGTTTCACAATATAAGGCCTAGTATAGGTCTATGATTCACAAAATAAGAAAAAGAGCAAAATAGGTGATTTCGACCATTTTGTGACCAAATTTCACAATATTACCTTCTATTTTCACAAAACAAGCTCTAAGATTCACAAAATAAGGTATAGGATTCGCAAAATAATAAAAGGAGCAAAATAGGCGATTTTGACCATTTATGACCAAGTTTCACAATATAAGGCCTAGGATTCACGAAACAAGGTCTATGATTCACAAAATAAGAAAAAGAGCAAAATAGGTGATTTCGACTATTTTATGACCAAATTTCACAATATTACCTTCCAGTTTCACAAAACAAGTTCTAAGATTCACAAAATAAGGTTTATGATTCACAAAATAAGAAAAAGAGAAAAATAGGCGATTTTGACCATTTATGACCAAGTTTCACAATATAAGGTCTAAGATTCACGAAACAAGGTCTATGATTCACAAAATAATAAAAAAAGCAAAATAGGTGATTTCGACCATTTTGTGACCAAATTTCACAATATTACCTTGTATTTTAGCTCCAATATTCTTGTCCCAGAGAAACAAGTAATATTTGTTGGAGGAATGAGCCAAATTTCACAATATTACCTTATATTGTCCCAGAGAAACCACAGCCAAGAAGGTTCCTTGAGTATCTGAAACAAAGAAACCAGTAATATTTGTTAGTACGTAACAGCTAGCAACAATGAATGCTAGGATTAAATATATATTTATAACCAAGTTCACAAAATCACTTTGTAGTTTCACAATATAAAAGAGTTACCCAAACCTCTTTTAGAGACCTGGAGAAGACAGTAAACGCAAAACCTCAATGTCAGGAACAAAGGACCAACACGAGCAACATAATGCAAACTAGTCATGTATTTTGTAACCAATAAATCTAGATTTACTGCAGATGCTTCACAAAACAAAAGCCGACATAATGAATCAAATAAACGATGAAGCTCACCGCATTCATTTAACTCGAGCCTCACGCACTTGTTTGTGAAACTAACACGTTAATTACAGAATTATACGAGGACTACATGATTGATTGGATTGGTCTCACATGTGAGACTGTCTCGTCTCATACAATACCCACTACAAAGCTTATTATAATGAGTTGAATGTCATGATCAAACTGCAATGCAAAGAAAACCTGCAACCGCAGTTAGAAATCTGGACTAAATAGCCATCATCACTATAAAGTACCGTCACATATCTTATCTATCCTTCATGACTCACCAAGTCACAAATATATTTGGAGTTCTGTGCTCACCCTAAATTGAGTTCCAGGTGCACTTCGCGGTTGCTTAATCGAGAAAACTTTTCTTGCTTGACAAGAGACGGTATGGAAATGATTCATACCGCAGCAGAAACATTGTCATGTCCGGGTCGGGAACTTCAAACTTCTTGAAAATAAAAATGAGACTGGGAAAACTGCCTGTGGAAAAGCAATACCTCAAATTATCAATTAAATGAAAACAAGCAATGTATAGCAAACACAAACACCAAGAATAAGACGTATCAAAATAAATATATAAATCCGAAATTCTGAAGGTACGCTATCTAATTAAATATTGTGAAACTTGGTCATAAATGGTCCTTGAGTAGATGAATCATATGTCCATATCCTTCAGTACCATCAAAGCAAAACATAGCTCAATATTCCAGCTCGAGGATCAGAGTTGAATGATACTACAATTTAATTAGATTGCCGTTCAATGTTGAAATAAAAGTCAACTAAAGGAGCCTCATAGTGAAGGCAATTGCCACTCGCTTCAATGGCCCCTTGACCCGGCTTTGAGAGGACATTAAACTTTGGACGCAGAGCCCTAGCTGCTGGACCACCATCAACACCAAAGTCACTGAACCTGTACACGAAACACCTTTCACAAATTAGAAACAACATCTTTCAATGCAATGAATTGCACTGAAAATTTAAGTCACAGACCACAGTGTTTCAGCATTTTAACCACATATGCACTATCAACCTGACATTGCTTAGCTAAGTCTTATTAGTAATCCTGTCAGAATATCTGATTTTTCATCAAAAGAAGTTGAACAAATATGCACTATTACCGGGACTGAGTTCAAGCGAATTTGATACGTTTGATAAAATACACATCCCACAGTCACATAGAACAAACGTATGGAATTGGCTTGAGCGGATGCAATATGATTTAAACAAAGAAAATAGATGCCAATTTAGACCTTTCTATCCTCATGATAATCGTTTACTTCACAAATTTACATCATTTACTAAGGCTAGACAGAAGTGAAAATGTGTGTAACAAACAACATAATTGCACATGAATGCAAAAAGTCTGAGATCAAATAATCAACTCGTATCATATAATCATAGAACGAAAAAACAAATAAAATCAAATATCATAAATTCAAAAGAAATTACCAGTGACGGCGATCAAACCGCGCAGTTCAAACTTTGAGAAATACACCAGCTTCATTACCTCCGACTCTCGAGCAGCAAGCGCAGCCTCAATTTCTTCACACTTAACAATTTCGGACTCAATTTGCCTTGTAATCTGAATATTCGCTTCAATTTCATCATTAACCTAAAAAAAAGAGGAATTTCAATCATGTTTTCGAAATGATTAACTTCGACATTAACACCGTAGGTCCGTATCAATCAAATAAGGTTAAAATTTCGAATAATTGCTTCGATTTCATCATCTAGCAATAATGAAATAGAAACTTCGATTTTTCGTTTCGATTTCATCGTTAACCTAAATCGAATTAAATCTTCGATTATTTGCAATAATTTACGACATTCAACAACATAGGAATCAAATGAGATGAAAATTAGAGTAAACCTTGTCAAGCATATCCTTGAGAGTCGAAATTTGGATAAGAATTGAGCTTGAGTCGTCCATGGCGATGCTGCGCATCAAAACCTGAACGACAATGCCTCCTGATTTCTCATTTGCTTCAAAGTTCGAATAACTGGAGCTGAGTTGAAAAGAGAGAAGGTTGAGCTGAGTTTTTTTATTTTTGGTACAAAGAAGGTGGAACTGAGTTGAAGAGAGAGAAGGAAACAAGTAAAATGAGTCGATTGAATGAGATGTTAGTTCTGCAGTGGTGGATAATATAGGGGACACGTGGCATCATCTGATGAGTCTATAGTTATTAGATCCGATGGTTTAGAATGGGTACAGCTGCCTCACCCTAAGAAGGGTGCCTCACATGATTCAATTTCTTATATATATATATATATATATATATATATATATATTAAATACACATATATATATAAATATCAGGGAATGATCAACCCGTATCAAATTTATTTGATCAGAAATATTTGGGTTTCATCCTTTAGGTGTGACCTCAAGGGATCAACTGATCACCACCGTCAAACGACAGTAACGTCAAACTCTAGTCAGCCAATCGTTACCGATAAATGTTGATCAATTGACTATATAATGTATCATCCCTTATATATTCTTATCATGAGATTTAAATACGTGATCACACTATTGTTGAGGACATATACTCCAACAATCTCCCACTTGTCCGAGACAAGTGTGCGTCACCATTTCTCTTGTCCTATTACATCATCTCCCACTCAATGCAAGGTGTCTTGCAGGTCGTACTTGCATTTGATCATATCTTGAGTGGTTTTCTCGAAATTATCTACCGTAGATACCATCCGAGCGTGGCCACGCATTTCCAGTTCACTACTCCTCGAGTAGCCTTGAGATTTCAAATAACCCTGACAAGGGGGTGGACAATTCCTATCGCACTATTCCCTTTGTCTAGCCACAGTTCATCATGACCTAAAAGATGCCCATTTGACCTCATTTACGAAAGTCGTAGAGCATAATTTAAAATCACTCAGAAACTGTGCCAACTTGGGTGAACAGTCTCTAGTCAAAGAATTGACTCAAAAGAATACTATAGTAGCTCTCACCACGACCAGGCTATATGAATTACCAGAACTTTATAAGCGGTCACTGCCCGACAGAGTGTCTCATACAGTCTGCCTATGTGATCGACTAGTAATCTCTTATGACCCTATGGCACTTGAACTTGCCATCAATCGCATCACACTCTAGTCACTTGGAGACGTCACCTCATAAAAGTGACAAGGGGCCAATACTATGTTAATCCAGTTCACTTAAATAGGGTTCAACATTGTCTCGACAACCTATTTGGAAAAAAACAAAGTATTAAAGAAAAGAGTTTTGATTAAAACTCAAACGATGAATGCATTATCACATATGTGAAATTGATACAATATCAATTACTACATCATCTATAATTCATTTTTAATCTTGTACATAGTTGATCATCTCAATTCAATTGAAATGGCATGATTTATCATGCTAAGCCTATGAGAAGGCTTCGGTTAGTAAGTCTCAGCAGCACTTTGCACTTAACTAACTATACAATATACTTCTTCCCTTTGTTATGTATAATCTTTATTATAAAACTTTTGAGTACGTGTCTAGATCCAATTTAGACATAGGCTTTCATGCCTTAGAATAGCTCCCACTGTCCTCATAGCGAGTAGGGATAGGACCTTCGGTTATTGGAACGAACTACCATAGTTCCTCCAATTCACAAAACCGAATCCTAATATCATCCCTTCCTTCTTGCATATCTCATTATTGCAAGTGTACTCAATTTCCGTTGGGTATATCTCATTGTTCAATTGCCTAGGACGTTTCTAGCAGATATCTTCCTTAAATAATATAGCCAAGATGGTTCTCTAACCATCCTTATGTGTTTAGAATATGGTTTTTGTGTAACTCCCTGCATATAAATCCATCTCATTTCTAAATGCTTAGCTTCATATCTTTAGTACTTCCTGAGTACTAACTAATGAACTATGTGGCTATATAGAGACTTCTCTCAAGGATTCGATTTGTAACATCTCGTCATACTTCAAGTATACGAGGTTTAAGAATGGTAATACATCTTAGGGTAATGAATTAATCCCGCAGCGGAAACAAATGGATTCAATTTCTTCATGTTCAATACCTTTGAACTTGTCTAGACTCTTATCAACATAAGAATATTCATTCAACGCTAATATCCTCTTAGAACTATCTTTATAGGTCTGGATACCTTAGAGATGTATTATTCCTCTCCTAATTCTTTTATCACTCACAGTGATCAATATGTCATTCACATATAAGACTAATAATACCACGGCACCCCCACTAAACTTCATGTATAAACAAAACTAGTCGACAACTCGAGAAAAGTTTATTACATGACTGAAACATACCATTCAACTCCTTGACATTTACTTAAGATTTCCTCTTAAGTTCGTATCCTACCTTAGGATAGTTGCAATTTACAAAACTGATGCAAGATGATTTTAAAATCCAACTATATCAAATCATATCCGAATACAATGAAGCGTTATTGTTGCGTGCAAAACCCTTTGCCACCAACCAACCAAGCTAAATAAACGTTTTCATGTTTATGCTTATTTCGGACTCTTGTGGAGTAGAGACTAGATAAAGCATCTTAGGTTTGTTACTTTTAAAAATAACATGACTCATGTCCACTTAGGTTTCGAATCAATAATTAAGGAACATCTTCCTACGTCTTATTCTCATTTTGTGGCTCTTGAATCATTTTCTCCCACTCTGTCTTTAAGAAATAAACTTCTTTTCTCAAAAGACAGCATCACGAGCCACAAACTTATTGTTCTCGTGATAGTTGGGTTACAAAGCCATATGCTTTCTTCCGAAACAAGCTACAGCTTAGGTACCATGCCTAATCATATCATATATGAATTGTACTTGATTGCTTTAACTATGTTTTATTTTAGTGGGAAAAAAATAAATACTAGACAAAATGTGATAGAAACTACTTCCAACTTTATAGTAAAGATTCAATCATATCGTATAGGATTCTTTGTATCCTTATAACACACCTTATCTTCATAAGGTATGATTATGATAGTGATCTTGTGATACCATATCACACTCTATTTGGTGTAAATCAAAGTTTTCACTTTATTGTTTCCTATTTTAACAAAGTACTAATACTTTGGTTTTATAATCTCTAGGTCTTGATACTTTTTAAACATTCTTTGAACTTATTCAAAGAATTTCTCTTCTTACCTCATTAAGTAGGTACCAAGTATCTACCTAGTTCGTTGGTAAAAGAGATGAAGAAGTAATAACCTTTTCTGATTGAAATTGTATTCGACCATACACTTTAAGGTGTAAATAGGGCGAATATCTTGCTCTATTCATAATCCTTTTCTAGAAATAAGTCATGAATTAATCTTGCTTTGAATACAAGATTCGCACACACCAAAAGATTTCCAATCAAATGGTTTGGGAGACTAGTCAAAACTAGTTTCTAAATGTGATTTTTAATCGAGAATTGAGAAATGATAGGGGTGCCCAACTTGAGTCTTGTACATATGACATTTATTTCTACTTTGAATATAATTACCTTGATTTGTATGGTCTCACCATAAACTTAATCGTGGTGTGTAAGGGCACAACGCTTGTTTTAATTGCATAATAGTGAAACCCTTTTGCGTTTTTCTTCAAAAACATGAATTATATTCTTATTTAGAGTTAGTGTACATCATAAAAATTATTGAGGTACATTTCTAAATACAAAACTAATATGAGTACACTGCATCATTCATATGTTCATGGATGAAATGGCAACTATCCTAGTTCCATTCATGCAAATTTCTGAACTTATTCTTGCTAGTGATCATATGATTATTCAATGTTAGGATTCTAAGGATTTACAAAACCCTCGGATTGTGTTATGAACACATCCTCCTCTAAATACCCATTTAGAAAGGTGGTTTTGACATTCTTTTGCCATATTTCATAATCATGAAATGTGGCAATTTTTAACATGATTCACAAATTTGTATCAAATACTCATGATGTGGTAACTAGCAAGAATGAAATGTCATGTCATAGATACTCGAGAAGGAATATGTTGGAGTCACACGACCAACTTCCTTGATCTTTACTTATTGGGGTTTGTATCTATTTTAGTGTCTAACACCTTCTCTTTCGAGCTTAGTTCTATCCTTAACAATTAAGATAGATACTTACTTCTTATTGCTCCCACTAACTTCAAGAATTTCTATTTGATGAAGGCTTATCTTCATATAAATTTCTAGTTAATCCTTCACAAGGGTTAACTCTATTAAGATAATTGGTTAATCAAAATTTCTAACAAATTAATTTTCCAATTTAACATCGTCATCTTCTTAACAACTTAAGTGCTTGATGACAAGTGTTTAGGTTGAGCAATAATATGGTTGAACCATGAATGTATAGAAGAATTCATCAAAACATATTTTGATTAATTATTATTTCTATTCATATTTCTTCAAAAGAAATCATATATAGTCATGTTAGGAATTTAAGATACTAATCTTATATGACATAGGGCAACTCTTATGGAGTTCTATGGAATAGAACGATTCATATGGAAGTAGTCCATGCCCTATTTAAACGGTTCATTTTAGGATTTAGAAAGAGATTATACATGTCGTTAGTAATAGTGGTTTAGCGGAGACTCGTGTTACAATTGAATGATATCGTATATGAGAAGGAGCGATGATAAAGAACAATATAAAACAACGAAATAGTGGGAAAAGAAACATTCATCGTTAAAATATGAAAATATTTTAGCATGTTTTAGCATTTATATAATGACCTCCACCCAATTATATAAATGATTCCGAGATCCAAATCCATATTAACTCGGGCACGGGAAACCGATACATCCCTCATTAATATAACTCGGTGGGTTAACTCTTTAACTGATTCTACAATTAGAACTCTCGGTCGATGAAATTACGTTAAGTTCATCTCTAGACCCGGAACATAAGACTAGTCTTTATGCCCCGTTGAGTCCAACCAAATTTCACGTGTAGTAACTTGTTATTACCCCACTTACCCAATGAAAAATGAAAGTACCCCGGAAAACCGAATCTACCCCAAATGTGAAAGGGATTCATGGGTCCTACTATTTGGGAAGGCTAATCTCAATTTTAAATATGTGAGAGGTCTTGTCGATTTATTATCTATCACTTTTATGTGAACTATATTAGTGAACTAAAGATAATTATAATTGACACGGTCGAAGACTCGATATATATATATATGAAAATGCATGTGTTGTTAACAGCGATTTGGCAATGCATGTAACATATAAAGAAAATGCAAGGCAATAAATAAATTTCCTAGTATGGCCTTCCTAAAAAGGAAAAACTAATAATCTATTACAAATTCGGAAACCAACTCCTTTGGTCCCTAGAATCTTCATATGGCACGTCTTTCAAGACAACTCCGTCTTGTCGAAACACCTTCCGAATGGCACCATCTTGAAGGAACTCCGGAATAACAAATACAATAAAATACATAGCTATTCCTATTATACATTTGTAATATGAAAAACTAGTAAAAAATAAAAGTGATACGAGATCACATTAAATTACAACCGAACCGGTATTCCCTTACATTACGGGTAATACCGATTAAAACTAAGGCCATACTAAGATAAAATTACATAATTCAAAATTACGTAAATAAAATATGACATTCATCAATGAAATATGCAGCATTATTATCTAACATGCCAAATTAAGTGCCAAATCGCCCTATTTAAATCTTATATCGTATATAATTCCGGTTTTATGGAAATGCGTGATAATAACTTATTAAAATCACAAAACAATACTTAAATCAAATTTAAGTCTAAGTTAATTACCCTAACCAACTTAGGACTCAAAAATTAGTCTTCACTCAAAAATAATTCAACTTGGTTTTCTATTATTGCTTATTAAACTTCTCTTAATCATAACAATTATGAAATAATTCCCAATAAATCATAAAATTTGATAAATTTCGAAATCACATTTTTGTAAATTCTGGAATATTATCAAGATTCCAAAAACTCAATACAATTTGCCCACAAAATATTTATAATTTACTTCATTAATAAATCGTATAAAACATAACTTTTACCATTTAATTCCAAATTAAACATAAAAATTATGGAAAAATAAAAATCAAAATTTTGAACATTCTTAAGAAATTTCCAGAACCTGAAAATGGAAAAATTTCAACCAAAAATTTTGCATTAATTTTATGACTAATAAAGTTGCCCTTTCATCGATTTTATCACATAAATATCAATAAACATACCAAATTAATCAAAATTAATCATGCAACTTTAGATATGATGTTCATATCATATATACAACATTAAGGAAAAATTTCATGTCATAAAATTCATTTTAGCTATTTTTGCTAAAAATAGTCACTATTTATATCATTTTAACCATTAAAATTATAAATCATGCATAATAAATCACATTTATCTCAAATTTTACATACAATCTTTAAAATATGCATGTGATAACATAAAAAAATTTTGTGGCATGTTATGAAGTTTAACTAATTTTAGTCATATAACCTCCATTTATACCATTTTTAACACATAAAATTTATAAAACATGCAAAACTAATCACAATAATCCGAAATTTTACATACAATATGCAAAATATGCATGTGAGGTCATACTAAAAAATCACGGCTAGTAGTGAAGTTTAACAATTTTTAGTAAATAAAAGTTCATTTTACTTAATAAAATGTAATTATTTTACTAAAAATCATTAAAATAAGCAATAATCATCCATAAATCATCAAAATGACCTAAATACATATTAGTACCAGAATACATAACATGCAAAATAATTTCGTGGCTTTATCATATAAATCACAAAATTTCTAGTTTTAATTAAGTTACATTTAACTCGGAAAAACCAAACCGCTTATGCATGCACGACCAAATGCTCTGATACCACTTGTTGGGTTCATATACCCATCTAATTAGACTCCTCTAATTAGATATATTAATTACTCATTAATTTATTTTATAGATCTAGTGCATGCAAGAAGTTAATAATCAAAATAAGGAGAAAACGATTTTTCTTACATTGGTGAGATAGAATATTGGGCACAAGTAAGGACTTATTCCTTCACTTATTCTTGAGTTATAAGATTAGGAAGATCTTCCAAAAGCTTTAGTATTCATAGTGTAATACCTCCTCTTAGTTGCACCCAAGATTTCACCCAAAAATTACTAATTTCATTAACTAGATAACATAAGTATTAAGTAATAACCCTTAATATTATTTAAATTACTACCCTAGTAATTAGATAATCTAATATGGTTGTAGTGAGATAATAGTGAGAGGTTTGCATGTGAATTATAGAGGAAAAATGAAAACAACTTTTTTTTCTCCCTCATAGAACCTCACGGCACACACACCCTTATGTGGGTAAATTTTACACTTAAAATAGTGTCATGCATAATGGGTAGTGTGTTAGTAGAATGCATAATGATTAAAGCTTGTAGGACTAGTCACTTTCGCTAGTAAAGTGTGATTTTAGAAAAGAACAAACATCATTATGTTTGTCTACTAAAAAAAACAGTCACCTATGCAAAATAGGTCCGTTTTGATTTTCCGTATTTGTCCGACAAATGCGTTTAAATCGTATGCTTAATTATCTTGTGTAATTAAGTATTAATGTGATCATATAACAATTATATGATACAAATTAATAAGTACTATACACTTAACTTTTAAGTAATATTTTACCATTATATCAATATATAATGAGTCCTACAATGCCCAATTTAATTAATTTATAACTCCTTTGTAAATATATTAACCAATTTCCTCTACCTCAAAAATATATACAAAACCTCAACTAATTTAATGCATTAACTCTTAATCATTAAATTAATTCTTATTTAATCACATTACAATAAGATATAAAATTTCATTAGTCAATCATCACATAATTGAATAATAAACTTGCGTTGACTCGAGTTCCAAACTCGACCTCAACAAAACTCACACAACTAAATATATATATATATATTCGGGATCCTATGAAAACCAACAAGATAATGAGAACCATGAGAACCACTCACATCCTTTAGATCAAACTGCAATTTGACGGTGAGATGAACATTGATTAAACATATTTCAGTTTTGTCAAAAACCGCCGCAACCCCAATTTCAAGACTCGGTCATTTTACCAAATTTCCTTTCTCTCTCCTATTTTTTCTCTCTCTCTCTCTTTGACTATCAAATATTTCAACGCATTCGAGCTCCTGCTTTCTCTACTTTGATCGTCAGAAACATTCCTATCAAACTATTCGACGATCGATCAAAATCTTCGACGCTTCTTCTAGCAATGGATTCTGGTACTTCGATGAGGTAAACTTTTGATAGTGATGATTAATTTTTTGCGAAATTAAGGTTTACATCTTTTTCCTCTTTGTAATTTTTTTATTTGTCGATAAAATTACTTGAATTTAGGCCTAGATTAATGTGTTAAAGTCGTAATGAGGAATTATGTTTGTGAAATTAGGGCTTTTGTGAATTAGATTGGGGAAACTAAGAAATTAAGGTTGGGAAAGTTGAGAAATTTGCTAAATTGGTTGAAATCATGAAATTAGAGACTGAATTTCCAGAAGTTTCCGTAATTTAGCTACTTCATTGTTTTTATATGGCAAATTCTAAGTTACGTAGTCTATTGTTCAACATATGTGAAATTTAAGTTTCAGTCCGAATTAGACAATAATCTAACCTGCGAAATTCTTAATTTTAGTTTGTCGATCGTATAAATTGTCATCAAGCTTCGATTATTTATGAATTGTTCTTTATGAAATTTGCAGGTAGTAGCGCAAAAAAGTGAATCCAACTGAAATCACCTACCACTGTTTCTGGTATAAAACCCCTTTTCACATTACAATCTCTTTCAGTTATTTATTTTATAAATTTTTGTTTACAGTTAGTTGTTGCTGATGAGTTTTAAGCTCAGAAATTGTTGAAATTTTGATTACCTCACTTTTCTATAGTTTAAAGTCAGAAAATTCGATTATTAATAGCAGGTGGTTCTTTTCTTATTCAAACTGTCGCTTATTTTATTTTTTTCGTTGAAATCGATGTTTTGTCGTTAATTAAGTTGGATTTTGTCGACTTGCTGCTGAAATTATTTACATTTCAGGTTTTTACTAAGCTGGATTTTATCAACTTACTGCTGAAATTATTTACATTTCCTGTGTAAACAATGCAGCTTTTGTACAACATACAATTTGCGTTTGTCTTTTAAGTGTCTGAAAATATCACTCAAATCATTGACAGATTTGGGGCGAAACACTGTTATACTGAAGAAAAAACCACCAGTAGTAGGAGTTGGGTCAGGCAAAGATTATTTTCCACCAAAATCAAAAACTACAAGCAAGAATGACTTGAGCAAAGTAATCCGAGTATGAATATCTGCATAGTTTTTTTTTTTTTTTTGTCTTTGATCCCTTCCCAAAAATAATGGCAAGGGTTTAGGATGCAATAGCCTTATCAGTGCATGAAGAAGCTTTGTAGATGTATGAAAAAGCTATATATGTGCATTAAACAACCATGTACATGCATGAAATAAGGTTCTATGTGCATAAAATAAGATTATATGTGCATTAAAAAGTAAACGGGGACGGGTATCCTAAAATTTCGGATGGGAAAGGGTTTAGGGTTGGATTAGGTGGACCTAAATTTGAAGAAACAATGATTAAATTAATCACATTTTGGTGTTGGGTTATTTTCATTTTAGCTTTAATTGCCAAATTTAGAGAAATAATAATTAAATTAATCACATTTTCAGGTTTCTTAATACTTGCCTTCTCTGTGCATTAAATAACCTTGTAAGTGCATGAAATGACCTTGTATGTGCATGAAATAACCTTGCATGTGCATGAAATAATCTTATACGTGCATGAAATAACCATGTGCATGCATGACATATTAAATTTGTTTCACTCTGCCCTCGAGGGTTTCAAATTTGTTTGTTTATTTTTTCTGTATGTATGAATCTTTTTCTGTTTGTATGGGGCATCAAGTTCATATTTCTTTAGGTTTAATGAACCCATTGTGTGGACCTGTTACGGCACTGATGTAGTTGTTGGTGTTGTATGAATGTTCCAACTTTTCAGTCTTTTTTACCCTTAGTCATGCAGTCTATTCATTTCAGCTATTTTTGATTTTGTACTTGGTATGAAGTAATTTTTTCTCAATCAATATTGAGTACTATGTCTTTGTTGGTTCCTTACTTCCTTGGGTATGATCCATTCTAATTCTGATGTATTTTTGAGCGGAGAATTCAGGCTTTCTTGTATTTGACTTCTTAGCAAATTCGATTCTCAAAGAGGTTCTCTTGGCAATTCAGAAAGGAAAACCTGGGGCTCTCTCACCTGGACGACCCACTGAGTACGTAAGAAATTACAAATCAAGGTTAGATTTTGTGTCTCATTTAGAAGGTAAGATTCTTTGACCTGAGAGTTTAATAAGCATGTGCTTTGTAACATTTGGTCAAAATGCTACTTCTGAAAAACTTTCCGTCCTTGCAAGAGTGTATCGTCCTGAATTTGTAATTATTTTTTTTTTCAAGGGTACTGCACATCCAAATATGCCGTTGCTAAGCTCAGATCAGAGGCTGTATATATTGACTTCATGAAGCAGTGGAATCTGGGAGTTTACTTCTCACTGAGGTACTCTATCAGAAAGAACTCTTATATCCCCTATTATGTTAATTGACTATTGTTGTTGTTCCAATAATAATGGTTAGGGTTTGGGGTGCAATAGACTTATCAATGTCTGATGTAGCCTAGTAGATGCATGAAAAAGCAATATATGTGCATCAAACAACCGTGTACATGCATGAAATAAGTGTGTTATATGGGCATGAAATAAGATTATATGTGTATGAAATAAGGTTATATGTGCATGAAATAAGGTTATACATGCATTAAAAATTTCTCCAGTTGCATTAAGGATATTAATTTTTTATTTTTTTTTTATAGTGTGCGTAGATGAGCTCAAAACGTAGCATTACGAGCTAGATTATGAGCCATTCTATAAGGACATTAATTATATGTTTTGATTTATCTCTTTGGAGCAATTATGTTATGTACGGCGTATATTAAAGGTTATTAGCTCAATGGTAGAGCGAGGTGCTAATTTTGCATAAAGATATGGGTTCAAATCCCATATAGCCTATCAAACAACAAATTCCATGATTGCATCCCACACAAGCCATACTTGAAATAGAAGAATTCCCACAAAGAGGATTTCTAGAAGATAGTTGTACTGGCAGCAAAAACATAATCAAGAGAACAGTTGGAAAAGGGGTTCAAAGTACTCCAATACCCATACAAGGCATAACTATTCTACTGTGAAACTTTGCTTTCCATCAGAGTAAGATTCTCTACAACGGTTATGTTGTTGTCAGTTTATGAGTTGTAACTCTTTGTGACAGGGAGAGCATGATATAGCAATCATTAGTCAATGCATTAAAGTAATTAGGCTACATATCCTAGCTTGCTAGTTTTGTAGGAAACTTGTATTTGGATAAACCTTAGTTAGAATTTAGAAGGGCTAATAGAAAATTTTCTTGACTGCAAAAAAAAAAATAAAAGAAAGAATGGTATTTCATAGCCAATATGGGAGTCGAACCCATATTTTGTGCATTGCACCATGATCTACCATTTGAGCTAATTGGCTTTCGGAGTTGGACCCAAATGATGCGCTTTTTTGGTCTATGTTGTAGCATATCATGTTTCAAAACAATTGTAGTTAAAGCTGATATTTTGTGCACTTTGCTCATCTTTATGCTAAAAAGTAGTACAATAGTATAGTTGATCACTTCATATACCTTAAGCTGGAACAGAGTAAGAGAGGTAATCAATAGCAATGAGTTTTATGACTATGGGATCCGGTGTGCGCTGGAGTCTGAACCTGAGGAGGTGAACATATGGGGGATCTTTGATTACAAGAGGACGGAGTGGCACCTAACTGGAAAAACACATGAACCTCTTACCATGTGGCAATGTAAATAATCTATCAAACTCACGAACAGTTATTACGACACGGCTAAGATCAGCAACAACTTCAACCCATGTATGCGACCTCAAATCATATGCAAGAGGAGGTTTTGAAAGTCCCATTCATGGAAATAGATGATGTCGTCTACAACAGCAACGACATTACACCACAAACAAATATTGGTAGCGATCCTAGACCAAGTACCACCAAAAGAACTAGCGGGTAGCGGGAGAGAAATAGTCATTCTTAGGTGGACAAAAGCATAGAGTGTTTTAAGAACACCGATGGGTGCAAATATACGAATATAAAACAAATGGCATTCAGAAAATCGCATGCTTAGACACTTTGTAATTTATCACAACAAACTTAACTTTAATTCCGAAGTTAAACCTGAATCTGTTGTTCACAAAATGAATAATGCATCTTTGGTTTAATTCTAGGGTCAATTAGTTGATCTCGCATATAAGACCGTCACTATAAGCCGTGAATTTTTAGAATTAAACTCTTCTTTAGCAAGTCCATCCAAAGGTACAAATTTGAAAATGACCGCGATAGAGGGAGTATTAACTTTTAACAAAACTGCCTAAATTTTGAACTCGTATTTGGAATAGCTAAACAACTGTCCGGGATGAAGGAAAAATATATTTAATTACTCCTATATGATTAGAATCCGAAAGAAAAGCAAAAAGAGAAAATAAAGAGGTGGAACCTGATGAAGGTAGTAAAACAGAGATGATCAAGGAAATGATCCATGATAGAGAAGGAGGTTGACTGAAAGTCAGTGAGACCGTCTGATATTAAAGTCATGGGATTTGGACTGTCGATGTTGTTGATAAGCAGAACCCGGCTAAATAGGATATGACTAGTGCTCCTACAAAGGATGTGTATGTCAAACCTGCCATTTCTATGGAGATTAACATATTTACTAGGTTCAAATCATCATGTTTTCACTTTTCAAGTACTGGTTGTTAGTAACAGCACCATTTTCTACTCAAGTTTGGAATATAACAATCATGGATTAACACATATGGACTGTCTTTTTCATTTATATAATTTCTCAATTTCCCTAACCCTAATTCTCAGTTTCCCCAATTTAATTCGAGAAACCCTAATTTCACAAGCATAATTAATCAATTCTGAAAGTTAATCACAAATTAACAATTCGTCAACCCTAATTGGTTGACGAATTAACAAATTCAAAAAACATAAAATGGAAATTCAAGGAAATTGATTCAGAAATCAAACAAACCTTGTCGAATTTGATGAACGGTGATGGATGGTTCGATTTTGCGTCTCCATTAATGAAGGAAGTAGCAGATATTGAAGTTTGTTCTTCAATTACAAGAAGCAGTGTGGTGACCGTGACGAGAGAAATAAATTAGAGACAAAAAGTAAGAGACAACGTAATTTTGTTAACTGACCGAGGGTTGGACGGAGATGTGGTATGATCTCAGCCATTCATTTATTTAAGATCTAAGGGCTGTGAGAGGTTCTCACAGTTCTCATTATACTAGTGGTTCTCACCGGATCCCGATATATATATATATATATATATATATATATATATATATATATATATATATATATATATATATATATATATATATATATATATATATATATATATATATATATATATATCAAATACACATATATATATAAATATCAAGGATCGATCAACCCGTATCAAATACATTTGATCGAAATATTTGGGTTCCATCATTTAGGTGTGACCTCAAGGGATCAATCGATCACCACCGTCAGCGTTGACGTAACGTCAAACTCTAGTCAGCCAATCGTTACCGATAAATGTTGATCAGTTGACTATATAATGTATCATCCCTTATGTATTCTTATTATGAGATTTAAATACGTGATCGCACTATTGTTGAGGACACATACTCCAACAGTAAACCGTACTACTGACACCCTCTTCCTAAATTAGACTCGTCCAAAATTTAACCTGCTATCACACCCCTCAAAGCCCCCCACAAAAAAAAAAAATTAACCTGCTATTACCGGTTAGGGATGACGTAGCTTACTTTAAAATAATTATTTTCTTATATCTCTTATATAAAAGAGAATAGGGGGTTTGGGGTATTTTTAGTGTGCTTGTACCCTTTGACTACAACCATATTTACAGTCAAGCCACTATTTTGCATTACTTCGCTGCCTACCAAAAATTTGCGGCTGTTTTATCACTCTATCATCCAACGTCAATGAAAGAAGTGCTCTTTTCCTACGCTCGTCATCTTCTAGATTAACACACCTTGATTTTTCTTTGCGGAAAATTGAACTGGGCCAAGTTCTAAAAAGAGAATAGCAGGTTTGGGGTATTTTTAGTGTGCTTGTGCCCTTTGACTTCAACCATATTTACAGTCAAGCCACTATTGTGCGTTACTTCACTGCCTACCAAAAAATTGCGGCTGTTTTATCACTATGTCATCCAACGTCAATGAAAGCGGTGCTCTTCTCCTACGCTCGTCATCTTCTAGATTGACACACACCTTGATTTTCTTTGCGGAAAATTGAACTGGGCCAAGTTCTGAACTGTTGCTGCGCTTTTATCGGTCGATATCATTTATTGCGGTTAATCTCATATTCTCAGTTTATATATTTATTACCCTTTCAACCATCAACCTTTAAGCTTGAAGTGTGGATACAATGTATGTCTCTTTAGATATGGTGCTAACTGCTAAATTTGAACTCGTGATCTGCTAGTCACGCTGCCTCTGATACCGTATCGTAAAATTGACTTAACCAAAAGTTTAAACTAATGATTGAAAGCCCATAATTGTTTTATACTCAAAACATTGGGGAGGGGTCTAAAATCGAGTTCGACTTTGGTTTAACTAATTAATGATTTTGGCAATTAACCTTGTTATCGGCTATAAGTATATTCATTATTAAGTGTTCTATGAGTATTATAGTTATACATATTTCATCAAACTAGTTGTTGTATGGTGCGCTTCGCGCACCGTACCCCAAGATAGTCATACTAACATAGTTTTATACCTTGAGCGCGGTAAAGTCATGAAAGTCACTACAAGAAATACGCGCAATTGAAATCATTTTGATGTGAAACTCTCAAAAGCACTTAAACAAACCTGTGTTGTAGTTAACTTTACTATAAACTTCATAGACACTATCAAAAGTCTTACTGCCAAGAAATTGTAAAATAGAGAGCAAATAACTATTTCTTGTATACATATTTTGGAACAAGTTATTTCCTAGAATGAAGGTCAAGCATAGGAATATAATCTCCTTCGCTTTTACTCACATATCCCTCCCTACCTCCTTCTAAGTCTCTTCTGTGCTGTGATTTTGAAATGATAAATTAGACTAAAATAAACTTTTAAGAGTAAGATAGCACATGGATGAAGAGAAAACTACCAAGTTTTTGTCAACCTAAGCTTCTGGTCTCGTTTTCTCTATAATGAATTGCCATTCTACCCATAAATATGACGTCTCTCGCTTTTCGTTTTTTGTCCAATTCCAAAGCTACCTCCAAACCCTAAAACTTGAACAATACAAATTTCATCTTACAGAAGCTCATTCACGTGACCAACTTTGGTGCATAAATGACCAATTTTTAGGTCAATGTCACCCAAGTAGTAGCTTTCCTCCTGCTTGAAAAGCCTAGACAAAAAAACCAAGGTCCTAAAAACCATTATAAGAGTAGTTGGTAGGAAAATACAAACACTCGACAATCAACAATTATCCAATCTATATGATCCAATCTATAATCTATACTCTACAGAAGCCGTAAGGTTCAGCTCTAGTCAATAAATTTGAGAATCAAAGAAAAGACAAATTTGCCTATCAACACCTCCCTCAAACCTCCTCCTTCTCCTCCTTGGCTCCTCCTTTTTTTCCACCAACCACAGACCCAAGCTCCTCCTTCTCCGTGTCCTCTTCTAACCACAAGCCCCTCCTCGTCCAGCCTCAATATTCTTCTCCTCATCTTCCGCAAGGTAGACATTTATAAGCCATAACATGTGCTTAAGCTCTACATTCATATTGCCACTACATCTGTGGACTACACGGCTATTGAGGATGGGTGAGAGGAATCTCTAACTCCGAGCTGTAAACGGGCAAGAAAAGTGATTTCTCCTCAAACAACTTTTAGTAGATGTCTGAGAGAGATGAAAGTGATCAGGGTAGAGTTATGGTCACTTGGGTAATCCCTATATCATTAACACATAAATTACTATCAAAGAAATGCCTAATAATTATTTAACTTATTAACAACACAACATACATGAACACACTAACCGCAATTAAATTGTAAAACTAATTACCATCAATAAGTACGCAAAATGAAAATCACCCAACCAGCTTAAATATCAACAAAACGACAACTTTTTAGCCATCAACCATTAATAGATGAATTCCCAAAACATGAAATATGGAGAAAGTTACTACACAGTTTTGGCTAATCTTTCTAATTTTTTCGACTCTCGATTATAATAAAAGTGGGTTTGCTGAGTTATAAGCACAAATTAGGCAAATATAATAAAACCAATCAGATTAAAGTAAAATACGAATTAGGCAAATACGGGTGAAGTGAACTATTTACGAAGTAAAAGGTGAGTATGGTAATTCCCATCTTGCCTAAATTAGGCAAATATAATCAAACCTATCAGTTCTTGTTGTTGAAGTTGTACTCCGTTGTTTGCATCTTGCCTAGATGTTTCTATAAACATCTCTATCTCTCATATAAACAATATCCACAACTGAAACTTATACTAAATGATATATGTTGCACATCATAATTGCATGCATTGTTCTGAACAAATATAGACCAGCAACATTCCGATACACTAAATCGGAAAACTAAAAAAAATGGTGTTACATCAGCTTTCCTTGTCATAAGCCGTCTCGTACAGTATGATACATCTCTACAATGTGAAATATACATCAGCTCTCCTTCCCCTTCTCTTGCTCCTCAGTCATAAATTAATTGTTTGCCATACTGTTTGTTCCGAGCATATATCAGTTAGGGTAATAAGAAAAGGTAAGCCCAAACATATCATAGTTCCCCGACCATTCTTAATTAAGAGGTCACCACTGCAGGCGACATTACAATTCCTACTATATCATTAAGTCTACCCTACTTCCTCAATTTACTGACCATCTATCATTATTTGTCATCAATAAACTCATTTAATTCTTTTCCATATAAGAGGTATGACCTTTGAAACATAATTGTATAAAAAACACTATAGTCAATGAATGACTCACTATATCAAATCCTCTTATCGAATATCAATCTAGATGACAAACTCACCTTTCAACTTGCCTTATCTCGAATTAAGTTTCTCTGCAACAATCATGCTCGGGTACATAGAAGCATTTGTGAAAGCCCGTCTCTGCACATAGACAAAAAATGATTTTTAATTTAACTTCGCTGCAACCCTTATAATTACAGCCATCCATTGGTGTAACCAACATTGTCATGCCCTCAAATTCTGACGTCGTCACCGTGCCTCCTAAACCAGAAATGAAATAATAATGATCATAAGTCACCCCCTTCGACATCATCAAGGATCACAACTCGCATTTTATCGCACTCAGATATTTTGAGAACTTCAAGTTGCTGTAGCGATCCTTGAGCCCTGATAAGTAAATCAGCTGAAATCACATATTCCCAACTCAAGCCCTCAAAAAGTTGAGGCAACATAGACCTTTAAACTGATCTAGAGTTAACTGGCCTAGTCCAGGCAAAGTAAACAAATGTAAAGCTTTCAATTGTCCACAAACCATAGTTAGAGTGGAAGCGACACTGGAACTCCCCGATTCAAATAACTCTTTCAATGAATTACTTTGCCCAACCTACAGTTCTTTCAATTTCAGCAAGGCTAAAGAACAGGTGACGATAACAACAGGATTTAATTATCGAGGCAATAGAGTTTAAGGCAAGACAAATACTCATAGTCTATGGATGAGACATATTTCAAGCCATGTGTACCGCTAATCGTGAGGCTATCAACATTGGAACATGGTTGTCGATGACCGTCTTTCCTCCCTCGATTGTCGATATATTTTGATCCCATAATCTCTTTACATGGTTTTGGTCATTAATCACTTGTAACTCTTCCAGGACAGGAAAATCAAACCAATTTGCAATTCAGAAACAATTAGGTATACTCGTTCCATAATGTATTTACTCGAACATAGGTTGACACATATTTGACCGTTCCTACACTACTTGATCAGAAATATAATCTATATAGAAAGGATAGAGTTGGCTCAAAGTGACACAAAAATTTCTAAGATGGGAAATTATAGAGTACACAATCAACTTAGCAAAAGCCTTAATAGGCCTGACTCAAAATCAATAGATCTGCCATATTAATGATAAGAAGGTACCTAGAATGACCAAATGAAGACTAAACCCAATCTAGACCCTATCACCCTAACGAAGTATCTAATGGGCTGAAAATGTAATACCTTTTCACTGAAAAATGCCGCAGAAGAGCAATCAGAACCAGAAAATATAATCATGATTCGAAGTTGCACAAGTCACAAAGATTTTAAACGTGGGAATTCAGGTTTGGATCTTCCATCATAGCAACATTGAAGACTGCTTGAACTCTCAATGAAGAGAAACTTTAAGCAAGGAAATATGATCATTTGATCATGGAGTTCCTACATCTTGTCACAATATTTTATGGTTAAACTTTCAAGATGCACGAGGGCAAAAAATATGGAGGGCGAGCCCACATTTATCAGTTCATCACAGCTTTCAATCTTTATCTCGCTTAAATTGTAAAAGCTGGAAAAATTCGCTTCCTTGCTACAGTTTTTCCAATAGATTAAGAAGTGAAGATGAAAAATCGGTAAGAAAATCACTTTTAGGAGGATGACCCCCCTTGCCACCCCTGACCCACCATTTCCTACACCATCCACCCACCGTGTCATAGAGATGGTTCATTTAATTGAAGAACAACAAAACCTAAAATGCAATAATGGCCCCATCAAGTGAAAGACAACAACCACAAAAATTAAGGAAAAAAATAGACCCGAATTAAATCAGAAGCACTTCAGCAATCTGTACGATCTTGTTAATGACATGAGGTGGAGTTAATTACAATCTGGGGAGGAAAATAAAGGTAAATGGTGTAAGAAATAAGTACAAGGTAAAAGGTATAAGAAATAAGTATAAGGTAATAGGTGAGAAATCTAAACCCTTCATCGGAAACCATTGGCGTGATCTTGATGGAGGTGAGAGCTTGAGGGGTTGATCTTGTTCGACTTGATGCCAGGAGTTTTAGAAAGTAGACGATAATTGAGGCGGGGAAGTGTCAAATAAGCCCCATACGTTTGACACTATGTGCAAATTAGCCCCACAACTTTGGACAGGTGCAAATTTACCCCATACGTTATACAACATGTGCAATTAAGCCCACTTTTAGAAATTCAGGCTATTTACTCACCGGAAAATATTGACATGGCGTCAGAATGATGACTAGGACTATGACTAAGACTGAATTATATAATTAAAAAAGGGTTTACATGGTAACCCTGCAAATTAGAAAAGAAAAATGGTAACCCTGAACTCTGTTTTTTGCAATTAAGGTGACCCTTAACTATAATTCCGTCAAATTGAGACGTTTAACCAAGTGGTGTTAGTCCAGTGGTAGCTGGGTTAAACCTTGAAGCTTGCAGAAATGCAGGAGTTGAGAGGTCCCAGGTTCGACTACCAGCTGGGGCGATGATCACTTGGCCACTGCAGCCCCCGAAAGGGGTGGCTTACATGGTCCATGTGGTGGTGCGGGAATGCATGGGCCCGGGGGGGACTCAACCCCCTCGTCATCAAAAAAAAAAAAAAAAAAAAAAAAAAAAAATTGAGACGTTAATTATCCTATCTGGCATATGAGATGGCTTATGGGCTATGACTTGGCTCTTATATATCTTCCCTCTTTCCTCTCTTTCCCATTACCACTGTCATCCAACCCCACCACTGCAACCACCACCTTATCTTACTGTTGCTCGCCACCGACAACCCGTCAAGACGACGCCCTGTCGCCGGCGTTCCAACTCCGCATGGTATATGATGATACCCATATTCACTTCCTCGATTTACCCCTTTTACTACTCTTAAACCCCATTTCTTACCTTCAATAATGTCTCTCCCTTTCAACATTCACAGACTTGCACTTTCCAAACCCACTTCTAATTCCGTGTTTTTGCGCCACCCTTTGACATTTTCTAATCAATTCAATCATGGAAACTCATCTTCGCTGCAAATTTATTAGAGTTTATGGTAAGTTTTATCTTTTTTTTCTCACCTTTAGTAGTTTTTGGTGTTTATTTTGGGTTGCAATGGGGTTGTATTTGATAAAGTTTGGATTTTTATCGAGTTTGTAATATGGGTGTGTGTGGACTTTTGTTGATTTGCTTTATACTGTGCTCGTACTTTGAATTTATAGTGCAATTTATTCAAACACTTGCCCATAAAGTTATACGACAATTTATCAAAACTAAAATTCCTGCATAGGAGTTAGGTCTTCCATTTAGATCTAATTATACCATGTGGGGTTGGAATGCCGGCGACATACCATCGTCTTGGCGGGTCGGCGGTGGCAAGCAGAAGTAAGATGGGTGGGTGGTGGCAGTGGTGGGGTTGGATGACGACAATGTTAATGGGAAAGAGAGGAAAGAGGGAAGACACATAAAGAGCCAAGTCATAGCCCACATAAGTCATCCCATATGCCACATAGGATACTTAACGTCCCAATTTGACGAAATTATACTTAAGGGTCACGTTAATTGTAATTAATAGAGTTTAGGGTTACCATTTTTCTTTTCTGATTTGCAGGGTTACCATGTGGGATTTGAAAAAGTTCAGGGTCACCATATAGAAAAACCTATTAAAAAAAATAAAAATACGAAAAACCCACTTTACCACTACCTAATTCAATCTAATTACTTCATGATTACCGGAAGGTTGAAAAATTCATTGATTGACGCTTCATTAGGTGTTCCTGCAGATCAATAAAACAAACAATGCAAGCAATTAATCAACTAATTGATTGAAAACAAAAAATTTCGTATAAGACCGTGTCAAGCGTAAAACCGAAGTGATTCAAACTTCTCAATTGATTCAATTATGCTCATTTCAGTTAACTGAAGTGATTAATTGAGAAGTTTGATTAATTGATTTAAGCAGCTCAAATATGCTCATTTCAATTGAGTGATTCAAGCGTAAAACCACAGTATGCTTAAAGCGGCTTGAATCAATTTGGGTAGCTTAAAAGTATTCAGTGTACTTCAGTTGATTAATTGATTGAGAAGTTTCCGTAACTTGAATTTGTTCCTCCGTTGATGAAGTGAGGCGAAGATTTAAGGGAAAGTGAGATTAGCTCGTCAAAATTACAAATTTGGGGAAAGTGAGTTTTTTTTTTTTTTTTTCTAATTATATAATTCAGTCTTGGTCATAGTGTTAATCATCATTCCGACGCCATGTCAATATTTTCCGGTGAATAAATGGCCTGAATTTCTAAAAGTGGGCTTAATTGCACATGTTGTATAACGTATGGGGTGAATTTGCACCTGTCGAAAGTTGTGGTGTTAATTTGCACATAGTGCCAAACGTATGGGGCTTATTTACCACTTCCCCGATAACCCAAGGTGATGTAGTAATTGGGGTGGAAGATTAGTGTTGAATTACCCGATTTTTTGATTGATTAAATTATAAATTGAGAATAAATGAATATAACACTGGGAAACTAAACGATGGGGATGCAGTTAACAAAGAAAGAAAAACGATGGGGCTGAGAGTAGATAAGAGATGAGAGCTTGAGGGATGATGTTGATGGAGGAGGGAGGAGGGAGGATGGAGACGTAGAAAGTGAAAAATAATTGAGGTGAGAGGCAAAGAAAAGAAAAATAGCTGGGGTTGGTTAATGTACCTCAAACGCAGCGTTTTTAAGGAAAAAGAAGCAAAGTGATGTTTCTGATTACTGTTCATTATGAATAGTAACTTGTGTTGCTCATATTTTGGTAA
Source organism: Silene latifolia (assembly GCF_048544455.1). Lineage (NCBI taxonomy): Eukaryota > Viridiplantae > Streptophyta > Magnoliopsida > Caryophyllales > Caryophyllaceae > Silene > Silene latifolia. The sequence goes on from NC_133536.1 coordinate 60,189,387, forward strand.
GGGGTATACTGTTCATTATGAATAATAACTTGTGTTGCTCATATTTTGGTAAGGGGTATAGATACATTCGTCTGAATGGCATAAGGAAATTAGTGTATGTTTGACCTAACTTTTAAAAGTGTTTTTTTTTTACTAAAAAACACAAATTGGTCAAACACACCATTTTCTAAAAAGTGAAAAGTAATTTTTTAAAAACTCAAAAACCATCTATTTTTCCTTAAAAATATAAACAGCAATTTGATACTTCTAGTTTTGAAAAGTACTTCTAGAAAATTAAGGTTCAAAAACAAAAACAAAAAATTTAACAAGTTAGGCCAAACATGTACCTAAACAATATACAAATTCAAGTAGAAAGGAATGGAAGAGCAGTAATTGAGGTTCTTGTAAGCACGTTTGTAATAGGTCACGTCACTTTAATTAAACTACACTTTTGCTTAACACAAATTCTCATTATAGACGGGAGATATCCGTCTATAGTTATAGACGGGTCAAATATCTGTAGATACCCGGTATCTGTTGAGACTCCAACAAACACCCGATGATTATCGGACTACAACATGCTTTGGAATCGCGGCGTTTGATCGACAGTTCGTGTACAACTTTACGTCGGAAAACTTAAAACGATTTCGAAAATAAAACTTTTCAAAACTTTTCAAAAGTACCTGGACTATTTAATGCATGACGACGGGGTCGCAATGACACTAACTAGAGTCAAAACCGACACCGGACCAAAAATCGACTCAAAATTCAAATCCCGACTCCAACAACGAGTCAAACCGAGTCAAACACAAAAAACAAACCATTCAAATGCTTCCATGTTAAGATTTCCCGGATTCATGCATGGTCAAGTACCAAACATGTGCATATAAATCCTAGGATAGAACAAATCATGATTGCATTTGTGTGAAAGCGACAAGACACCTCGAAGACGTGCGACATGGCTCGCGCCTCTTTGAGCAGCCCAGGTGGCCACGTCGCTCAAAAATCACACAACCACTTATTCTCCTATAAATACCCCTCAAATGCCACCATTTGAGAACTCACGCGAGTGTCCGCCCCTTCTTTTCTCCCTTAAAATTCTCGACTCGACTTCCTAAGTCACAATCCGACGCGTATTTACGACCTACCGATCGTAAATACAAGCCTTACACATTGTTTGGTACCGTCATCGTGCATTAAATCACTTGACCGACCACTTCGACCACTACACCATCACTTAACTTAACAAAACACTCTTTTTACTTACTAAAATTGTTTTAAACCGAGTCTTTTCCGACCAAACGAGTTGATACACTTACGTCGGTTTCTAGCCATAAACCAAGCATGTAAGTATGAGGGTGTAAAAATCCTTCTTTTATCATGTCTTTACTGGTTTCAGGACTACAATATGCTAAATTATGCATAACACGATCCAAATATAGGTTAGACGAGCCAAAACTGAGTTTTGGCCTGAGACAGAAGCCCCTTGTTATGCACAGAGGCTCGCGCCTCAATGGGGTGCCCAGGTCAGACTCAGCCGTGTTTGTTCTCGTCTTTCCCCTTTAATTTATTTTCATATTTGTAATCGGTTTTCACCATTTCAAGTATTTTCAAACCCATTTTTATTTTATTTTACAAGTTTTAACCATAAAACATTTTTCACCCTTGGTTCTTAGTACCATGACGGTTAAATCCGTGTTTCGGTGATAATATTTGGTTAATTACATTTTTAAGAGGTATTTTAAAGCCTTTTATTTCATTTCTTTACATTTTGGAAGGTATTTTAAAGCCTTTCATCATTTCTTTACATTTTCAAAATAAATGTATTAGTCACCAACACAAAGTCATCCTTGGTTCTACATACCATGTCGGATTTTAACCAGAGTATGATGATGAGTATCGACTAATTATATTCAAATGAACTTAAAACAATTAGTTCATAATTACTTTCAAAACTATTCATGTCAAGCTTATAAAGTCGAACCCGACATCGAATATCATCAAAGCAATGATGATTATTCAAGTCTCGTTCCTCAAATCAACACAAATACGACCTAAACGGTCTTTTCAAACCAACACAGGTCCAAATACCTATTTTCAATACGTTTTATATACGTTTTTCAATGGTCAGAATGCGTCTTATACCGTTGACTGACCCGCGCCTAAACAGGCCATTTTATTTTCCTATTTTCAAACCAGTGGAGACCCCCTTACATCGCCAATAGGCTCGCGCCTCATCTGGTTGCCTGGTGCAGGGTCTGTTCCCTTTCCAGCATTAGTCTAGGACGATCCCGACTCCGGCTAACCCGGATATAGGATGGATCAGACGACTAACTTACTCATTTAAAAACCGTATTTGCAAAACGTGTTATTAAGATAAATGGATCACGTTATGCACCATAAACCTAATTTGGTAAATGGATGTTTAATTTCCGTCTTGCATGCAAATGAACCATAAATCCAACTCGACATCTTATACTTGATAGTTAGATTAAATCAACCGACTTAGAAAGCTCTCACGTGTTAGGTTTAAATTATTGGATGCGCATTCATGCATTTAAACCGTTTTATCAACTTTTGCATTCAACCAACCAAGATCGATCAGTAGAGGCCGCTACCGCGGGCGGGATTAGGTGTCTGATTAAAGGGCTTCCCAATACGTACCTTCACCTCTTACTCAGAAACTTTGGATAGTGGACGACCTTATCCAGGGCGTACGAGAATCATTCAAGAGATAGGATGCTAAAGAGGGGCGATTCCTTATCTTTAGTACCTATGTCAAACACTGCTTTGTGCTTCGTTTGACCGAGGTATAAAGTGGATTCCAACGGGTTCCAAGCATCCCACAAATGCTTGGTGGCGACTCCGAACATCTCTAATCGTTTAGAGACCCTTACCGAGACGAAACCGACCGATCTAAAACGATCCGGTCGAAGGCATTTTTACGCCGCCGAGCGTGGCTTTCAAAAGACCGCTATACGTCTGACAGATCGGCTCGACGTGTAGGTGGGCCCATGTCCACAGATTGGCGACTCCGCTGGGGAGAGCTAGGACACTTGTGTCTTTGTGATCCCTAGATGGTGAGACTCGAACGAGGTCTTGGTTGGAATGCATTAATTGATATTACGGTCACGGTCGGGTTCCTTGTCCGGGCCCATAACCTAACCCTTTTCGACCAATTGGCTCGTCTCGTCGTCGTGAGTTTTCTCATCCCCGCGTTTCGAATCCCGATTGAGTCAAGCATACCGTTGACGATACACATTTCTGTTTCGTCAAAGAGCTTTCATCACCTTCGAGCACGAGGCTAGGGCACTCTCCTTACACATTTTGTTTGGATTGGTATCCCTCTCGCAAATCAGGGTTTGATTGCTTGGTGTGTAACCCACCCTTTTAAGCCAAAACCCGTGTCAGCATTATGCATAATATAATGAACTGTGAGTGCTTATGTGCTACTTGATCATAAGTCCTTCCGTGTCATTTTCAAACTTTCAAAAACACCTTTTGCGCCGTTATAATGGTCGTTTCAAACCTCGGTCTTTCGCCGACCGTTGCCATTTCAACACGCCTTTCTAGGCCGTCGTAATGACGATTTTCAAACTTGGTTTTTATAACCATTTCAACACGACTTTCTAGACCGTCGTAATGACGATTTTCAAACCCGGTTTTTATAACCATTTTAACACGCCTTTCTAGGCCGTCGTAATGACGATTTTCAAACCCGGTTTTTATAACCATTCAACACGCCTTTCTAGGCCGTCGTAATGACGATTCTCAAACCCGGTTTTTATAACCATTTCAACACGCCTTTCTAGGCCGTCATAATGACGATTTTCAAACCCGATTTTTTTAACCATTTCAACACGCCTTTCTAAGCCGTCATAATGACGATTTTCAAACCCGTTTTTTATAACCATTTCAACACGCCTTTCTAGGCCGTCGTAATGACGATTTTCAAACTCGGTTTTTACAACCATTTCAAATCACCTTTTTACGTCGTTATAATCGCCGCGTCTAAACACGGATTTTAACCCATTTCGCGCCGACAATGGCTCTTTCAAAACCCGAGAAAAGCATACACCCTTTTCTCGAGATACTTGAGAGATCCCGAGGACCATACACCGTCCACGAGACCTCTTCAAACATTTCAAAACCCGATTTTCAAAACATACGATTTTGAATTTCAAAAACTGTCTTGGGAAACGGTACATTGTTTTTCGAGCCGACTCAAACTCAAAACCGTCTTTTGCAAACAAACTTAAGACAACCTTTTCAACTGACCGACTTGCGGAGATCCCCTATCTTCGGAAGCCGTCCATAAAGCGACAAATGAATCTTTTTGAAAATTTCTATTTTCGAAAACTTCAGTCCACCATTCCAATTCCGCCTCGTGTCTACCGAGTTGAAGCAAACATACTTATGGGTCTTTACTTATGAGTCGTCTCACCACGAGACTCGTCCAATGGCGTCACGCTGCTACGTTGGACGGGTGTCAAAGTTCGGTCAACACTGTCACGTCATAAATCGAGTCAGCACCGAGGTACCACACACGGTCATCCTCGTCTTGTAGAGTCTGATCTTTGTCTCGTCCTTTATGTTGTATGCGTTCAGTCTTTGAGCCGTGTTGGATCGAGTTGTAATGTGAGCCGTTTTTCTGCCTCAGAACCATGTCCCCGTCTTCAACTTCGTCCAACAACAACAATGATAACAACAGAGATGTCACGATTGCTCAGCTAGCCAGCCTGCTCACTGCTCTTAAGGTCACTCTGGACCGTGTCGAGACCTGTATCGACACCCTGGAAAACAAAGAAGCTGGAGAACACAATACTCCGCCTTTGACTTAAACTGAGAAAAGGCTCAAGCTCCTGGAAGAACAGCTCCTAGCCCGGGGTAACAATATCCATCTTGAGAACAACCGAAGGTTTGAACCTGTTGGGGATCAACTACCTGACAACTTTACCTTGACTGATGTGCCCAAATTCAAGGGAGTGGAGGACCCACTCAATCATATCCAAGCCTTCAAAGACTACATGGCCATAAAAGGGGTTAAATAGGAACTTTTCACCCGGATCTTTCCATCATCCTTGGAACCGATCCCTCGCCAATGGTACTACTCCCTTGACCCGAAAAACCTTACTACCTGGGATGAGGTCGCAGTTGAATTTGCTAAGCAATATGCCGACAATGTCGAAATCCAAGTCAACACCCGTACCCTTGAGGTCCTAACCCAGAATGACAAGGAGGGTTTCACCGAGTTATTAACCCGTTGGAGGAGGGTAAGCACCCAGTTGGTCAGCAAGCCGAGTGAGTCAACCTTAGTGGAAAAATTTGTCAACAATCTCCGCCCGGTGTATGGCAACTTACTGATGTACCAAAACATCAAGACCTTCCAAGACCTGCAAATCCTTGGGACACGGATTAAAGACAACCTCCGTAAGGGTGTCCTAACCAAAACCACCGGTAGAGGCTACCATGGATCCACATCAACTGGATCTCGCCCTTATGGTCAGATGAACAAGATTGATGAGGTCAACCTCCTTGAACCAACCGCCAAGAGAGCTGAGCGCCCCCAAAGAGTGTTCACTAATATAGGGTCAACATATGCAAGCGCCCTAAAGAGGCTCATGGACCAAGGGAAACTATAACCAATCAGACCCACCCTGGATCCGTCTAATGCTAAGAAATCCCGCTTCTGGAACCCTAATGCCTATTGTCAGTACCACCAAGGGAAAGGGCATGACACAGAAACCTGTTTCAAGCTCAAACACATCATCCAAGACATGATCGAGAAAGGAGAATTGCCTTTGCCTCCACCAAATAAACCAAACAACAAAACAAACCCTTTGGGAATCCATGCTATCTCCGATGATGAGCCAACCTTGGACTGCTCACACCTCATCCTGCCAATTAATGACGAGGTGAATGCCTTGGAGAAGGATGCCTCGGATGGGGTATTTGTGTTCAGTGTCGGAACTATGCTTGCCATGTTCCAACAAGTTGAGGAAGCTATAGCCAGTCTCTTCGAAAGAATTACCCGACTTGACGATGCTTACCACCGTCTGATTTTCAGTCCTCCAACACCACGCCCGAGGGAGGGTCCCCCGAACACCCAAAACTACCCTCACCAGGATGGATTGCTCCCACGGCTATTCTGGCATGCACCTCACGATAACTACCCTCACAATAATCAACCTCACAAAATTCACCCTCACAAAAACTACCCTCACAAAAATGTCCCTCACAAAAACTACCCACCGAGGAATACCCCTCCAAGATACCCTCGAGATCCCAAAATCAATGGCATCTGCAAAGACGATGTTGAAGATGTCTATATTGCCATAAGGAAAGTGAAACAGGCGAAAGAGATCGGTCATCTTACCCGGTCCGGACGCCCCTATTAAAATCCGAACAATTCAACGGTCGCTCCAACAACGAATGACCAAGTTGTCCCGGACGCGGACACCCAGCCCAAGGCGCCCGAGAATTCTATCCTCAAACAACTGCAGAAAGCAAAAGCCGAAATCTCATTTTGGCAATTGATTGCCACATCCTTCGAGCATCGGTAGGCTCTACTACAAGCCTTGGGAAAACTGACTGTGCCCTCTACCTCCTCTCCAGAAGAAGTGGTGGCACACATGACAAAGGATGTCCCTGACTTGAGCAACCCAGTCATTTTCTCTGACGAAGATATCCCTCCCTTCGGAGCCAACCACAACCTGGCCCTGTACATCACCGTACAATGCCTCAAAAAGAATGTGCCTATGGTTCTTGTGGATGACGGATCCGCGGTGAATGTCGTTCCCCTCAAAACGGCTCATAAACTGGGTATCAAAGAAGCTGATTTGGTCCCAACCAATCAAGGAGTACGCGCTTATGACGACACTCGTCCTAAGGTCGCAGGGCTTATCACTCTAACTGTCGCAACCGGACCACTGGAAAGGCAAACCAGTTTTCAGGTAGTCGACATTGACGCCTCCTTCAATATGCTTCTGGAACGTCCCTGGATTCACGCTGTCAAAGCAGTTACCTCAACTCTCCACCAGAAAATCAGGGTCCCCTTCAACGGGAAAACGATCACAATTCCTGCTTCCCCGATCAAAGCCGTCATGAAAAAGGGAATAGCCTCCCAGGCCATTGAGGAGGACGACAATGAAATGTGGGGATTCCAAGCCGTGAATGCCATAACTGATGAATCAGTATCTTCTGGTTGTGACCCGTTTGCCAACCTCACAGTCAACCGCATTCTGATGCGCCGAGGTTATTTCCCGGGTTTACTCCTCAATCCGCTGAAGGACACCTTACCTCCCTTGAAATAGGCTAAGGTCCCCAACATCCCCTTTGGGCTGGGCTATGAACCTACCGATGAAGATATCCAGGAGATGAACCTCCTAGTTCGAAAGCGCAAGAAGCACGGAGTTATCCTCCGTCCCTATCATCTAACCCTCAATGGATACTTTATCCCCGAGGGAGAGTCTGAACTCTACCATGGCTTTCCAGAGCCGATCTATGACTCTGTGTCCAAGGTCAGGTACCCGGGTGTAGAAGTCTTCCAGGACTGCTACTTCATCCCCGACAACACCGAAGCTGCATCAACCGAGTCTAAGCCGTCCTCATGCCTCGACGGACAAGCTGTCACTCTCCTCTTTGGAGAGGATAACATCAAGCACCTCGACTATGAGGACATCATCAACATCGCTCTGAAGGACAACCAATTTGACCCGACCGCCTTGATCTCTTATACTGACCCGGAGAAAGCTACATAGGGCTAGAGGAAAACCGTCAAGTGGACCGATCGCCAAGGCCGCATTATCAAGATCACAACTGGAGAAGGCCATATGTTCAAAGAGGGAGGTGAAGAAGAATCTGAGTCTGAGTCGGAGTCAGAGTCTATCATAGCTCCTAACACTCCTGATGGCCCAGTCAAGGTCCCCTTCCCACTGTTTTATCACAAGCTTGTGGCTGATTCAGAGGCTGAGTCTACTAGGGTCATCCCCACTCCCATGGAAGGTGACAACCTGGAGAGCACATTCCTGGGGCCACCTCCTCTCTTCGTGTCGCCTCTGACTGACCATGAGATGTCTGTCCTCTCCGAGCTTTTCGCTCGTGTCAACTTAACAAACGCTAAGTTTGCTTATGACTCGTCTCAATTTAACTGCAATGCAATTCTGAATGACTATGAGGAATTTGACTTGAGTGACTACCCCACCTCACCTAGCCAAAGAACTTGACAAACGGGAAACCAGAACCCCCATCATTGAGGAGACCGAACCTATTAACGTAGGAACCGACAACACACCTCAAGAACTTAGGATAGGGACAACCCTTGATCCCTCGGAAAGACAACAGTTCATTGACCTCCTCCACGAATACAAGGACGTATTCGCCTGGTCCTACAGAGATATGCCCGGGATTGACGGGGAAATTGCAGAGCACCGGATACCCATTAAGCCCGGAGCTAAACCCGTAAAGCAAAAACTGCACCGGATGCGTCCTGAATGAGCCTTGAAAATCAAAGAAGAAGTGGATAAACAGTTCAAGGCCGGTTTTATCAAAGTGTCTGAATACTCTGACTGGGTGGCCAACATCGTTCCTGTACCGAAGAAAGACGGGAGAATTCGGGTTTACGTCGATTTCAGGGATCTAAACAAGGCAAGTCCAAAGGGCGACTTCCGTTTGCCACATGTTGACATTCTGGTGGAAAATACTGACGAACATGCTCTCCTATCATTCATGGACGGGTATGCTGGGTACAACCAAATCAAAATGGCTGAGGAGGACATGCACAAAACTGCATTCACTACATAGTGGGGTTCATATTGCTACACGGTCATGCCCTTCGGTCTCATCAACGCCGGAGCTACCTATCAAAGAACTGCTACCACTCTCCTACATGATATGACACACAAGGAGGTAGAGGTATATGTCGATGACATGATTGTCAAATCAAGAGAACGGGACAGCCACATCAGCGCCCTCCAGAAATTCTTCGCTCGTCTGCGGAAATATAACATGAGACTAAATCCTCAGAAGTGTGCATTCGGGGTCACCTCCGGAAAACTCTTGGGATATGTCGTCGGCAAAAGAGGCATTGAGATTGATCCAACCAAAATCAAAGCCCTTCAACAAATGCCACGGCCTAAGAACGAGAAGGAGATTCGGGGATTTCTCGGTCAGGAGGTTCAATACATCAGCCGCTTCATTGCCAAGCTCACCATGATCTGTGAACCAATATTAAAGAAACTTCGCGCCTCCGATCACACCGATTGGGACGACGACTGTCAAAAGGCCTTCGACAGGATAAAGGAAATCCTATCCAAGCCTCCTGTCCTCATGCCACCTCAACCAGGGATTCCTTTATCTCTATACCTGACTGTCACCGGCACAGCCATGGGAGCAATGCTAGCACAAACGATCGACGGCGAAGAACGAGCCATCTACTACATCAGCAATAAGTTCATTGAGTATGAGACAAGGTATACCCAACTTGAAAAGACGTGCCTTGACCTAATATGGTCAACAAAGAAGCTACGGCATTACATGCTCAGCTATACGGTCCACATCTACTCCAAGATGGACCCGGTCAAATACATCTTCGAAAAACCCGAGCTAAACGGAAGGCTGTCTAGATGGACACTCATGCTGTCCGAGTTTGATCTCAAGTTTGTACCCCTCAAGGTTTTCAAGGGAAGAGCAGTCGCCGATTTCCTAGCAGAGAATCCCGCCAACGAGGATCCAACGACCGACACATGGTCACTTCCTGACGAAGACATCCTTTATGCCGATTCTGACGCATGGGACCTATACTTCGATGGTGCATCTAATCTGAGAGGCTTCGGGGTAGGAATCCTTCTAATATCACCAGAGGGAGAACATGTTCCGATCTCAGTCAAGCTAGACTTCGCCGTCACCAACAATGCCGATGAATATGAGGGATGCCTCATCGGCCTACAAGCAGCCATCTCACTTGACATCAAGAGACTGAGGGTCCACGACGATTCCTCGCTCATCATCAATCAGGTATCCGGATCATGGAAAATACAAAGTGACAGCTTAGCTCCCTACCGAGCGAAAATCAATCAAGAGGCCGAGTTCTTCGACCAAGTCGACTACTTCCACTTGCCACGAGAGAAAAATCAATTTGTTGACGCCCTCGCCAAACTTGCCGCGCTCGCCAACATACCCGACGACATGACATCAATGCCCCTATGTGTCGAGAGAAGGAGCGAGCCAGCTCACATCTGTGTCATCAACAACGACGAGGAAAGCCATGCCGAACCTTGGTACCAAGACATCCTCAACTACAAAACAAAAAACGAATTCCCTCCCAACTCTGATCAAAGAGGACAAAGAGCCATCCGTTTACTTGCATCACAATTCGTGATGAACCAAGATCAACTATATAAAAGAACACCTCAAGGAATTCTCCTCCTTTGCATTGACCATCACAAAGCCAAAAAAGTCATGGGAGAGGTCCACGACGGAGAATGTGGCCCTCACATGAGCGCAATGATGCTTACCCGGAAAATCATGCGGCTACGCTACTATTGGGCCACCATGGAAGCCGATTGTCGTAACTACGTCAAACATTGCCACAATTGCCAAATCTTCGCCAACATACAACACATATCACCATTCCTTTTATACACCATGACATCACCCTGGCCTTTCTCCACCTGGGGCATCGACATCATCGGGAAAGTCAACCCGATAAGTACTAAGGGGCATTGCTTCGTCCTCGTCGCCATCGACTACTTCACCAAATGGGTGGAAGCACAGTCATATGCAGTCTTGACCGCCAAACAAGTGGCCAAGTTCATCCAAAACAACATCATCTGTCGATATGGGGTACCCCATGAAATCATCAGCGATCAAGGCTCTCACTTCCGGGCGGAAACTCAGGCCTTGCTGGATAAATACAAGATCAAACGACATCGATCATCCTCCTACCGTCCCCAAACCAACGGAGCTGTAGAGGCAGCTAACAAAACTCTTGTCACCATTATCAAGAAAATGCAAGACAACTACCGCAATTGGCCGAGCAAACTCCCATTCGCACTCTTGGGATACCGAACCTCCATTCGAACACCGACAGGCGCCACGCCCTTCTACTTAGCATACGGTATGAAGGCGGTCCAACCGGTAGAGTTAGAGGTCCCTTCTCTACGCATCCTACTGGAGAGTCAAGTCCCTGAGGCGGAATGGACCCGTCGAAGGTACGAACAACTCACTCTTCTAGACGAACGGCGGCTCAACGCCTTTCACAACGTCCAGCTATACCACCGACGTATACAACAGGCATTCAACAAGAAGGTTAAACCCAGGAACATCCAGGAAGGCGACTTGGTCCTCAAGTCGGTTCGAGCACCGTTACCTGTCGATCCGAGGGGGAAATTCAAACCCAACTGGGCCGGGCCATACCTGGTCAAGAAAATACTTTCCGGGGGCGCAGTGAGACCGAGTGACCTAGAAGGGGAGGATTTTATAAACCCGACCAACCTAGACAAACTCAAGAAATACTACCCTTGAACCATAGCAACCAACAACCTAACACTAGTTTTACAACAAGCGACCACCCTAACCCTTTTCAAGTCAAGTTCCTCAACGCGTTCTGATTTGAAATTGCATGTTTTATCAAGTCTAAGTCGCGGCACCTTGCCCATTTCGAATGTCCTCTGATCTACCAAAGGCAACATCCATTTGTACTAAAAAAAACCTGAACTACGAGCATGGTTTGATTTCACTTCTTTAGGTGGATACGTAGGCAGTCTCTCTTATACATGAGGGATACAACCACAAAACCCAAATAAATTTACAAAACATTTCGCACTACGATCATGGTTTGATTTCATCTTTTCAGGTTGATACATAGGCCGTCCTTTCTTACACAAGAAGGATACAACCATCCCCATAATAAAAAAAAACAACCCCACATACAAAAAAACACATCCTCATCAAAATAAAAGGGGGGAAAAACATTCCCTTTCCTCACAAAAAATACAAAAAAAAAAGAGTCTTTCTCCCTTCCCACAAAAATCCCATTTCCCAAGTGCAAATGTTTAGGACGATTCAAACCGAATTGCCTTTACAAAATGGATGGAAGAAACAAGCGTTCACAATTTCGACACGAGCAATCCTCTTATTTAATTAATAATGGGAGGGGATTACAATTTCAACAACAAATAAAGCTCGATGAGTCTACAACTTGTCAAAGCTAAGGTGTCGACTAAAACACCTCACATAATAAAACTAGCACAAAACACACAAAACATAGCTAGTACAACATAATAAAAACTCACAACACTAATACATCATAGTAATAAAGTGGGTAATGGAAATCTTCACTCCTCCATTCTACCCTTGCCTTTTCCCCCGGGGTACATCTTCCCCTTGTTCTTCTTGTTGGCCCGTCTAGCACGGATTTCCTCTTCGGAACGGATCCTCAACGGATCTACAACGTCAATGGCCTCCGGTCTAGTGAAAGACCCCATGTTAGGCCCGAAACGAGCCCATGCACGGCCCACTACATTTTTGGGACCCGAGTGAAGGAAAAGTAGATCTATATACTTACATATTCATATATGATTTAATTTAATTTGTCATAAAATTAAATATGGATTTTATGCATGCAAACATTAAAAACAAATAAGGAAGAAATAATATCCTTACATTGTAGTTTCGGTTCAAATGGGCACAAAAGAAATCTCCTTTTCTTTTGTTCTTGAGCTTTCCTTTTGGATGAACAAAAGATCCAAGTGTAGGATCTCTCCCAAGGAATTATACCCAAGGCTTGCTCTTAATTAGAACTAATATTATATGAACTAGTACAATATTAATCTTGTGAAAAAATGACCCAAAATAATTTGGTATTTTAACTCTCTAAAACCGGTTAGAGGAGAGGGATTTTGGAGGATTTTTCTCTTTCTAAGAACTTAAGAAGTTAGAATGAATGAATATATTAGAATGATACCAACTTATGCATGTAGTGTATATCAAAATATAAGACAAAAATCCTTTTGTCTTTCCTAGGGTGAAACCGGGTAGGAGGGAAGAAAGGGGGAAGAGAAAGACCCAATGCATGCCCTTGTTTGCCTTCACAATGCAAACTAGGGTTGCATGGCTAGGCTCTATTAAGAATGATTGTGTTTTCCACTTATTTAATCAACCATAATATTAGCCTAATCCACCTCCAATTTTCGGCACTTATGATAATATGGATTCCATATTATTTTTGTCAAATGTTAATATGTCACATGTCATATGTAACATAAATTTGTTATGTATTTTTAACATATTAAAAATCAACGTATTAATAAAAATACGTCATATACAACAATCAACTTAGTACTTCATAATTACTTGTACCAAAATATTTCACCAGTTTATAAATCGTATTTATAATAATTCATTCATATTCAATTGTTTCCTTAAACAATAATTTCATCTGAGTAATGATACAATTCAATTACTCAGACCGTATCTCATTTAATCACATTTCGATGTGATACGTAAATTTTACTTCCAAAATCGTCCGTCAATTTTCAAGTAATTTAATTAACTCGTAACATTATACGATTAATTAAATGATCAATTAAGAGTGTTGCCCTATAGGTATGACCTAGGGGGTCAACTAATCACCACCGTCGCACGACAGTAATGTCAAACTCTAGTCTGCCAATCATTACCGATATATGTTAACCAGTTGACAGTAACAATATTACTTCCCAATTGTATTCTTTATAATGAGATTTAAACATGTGATCATCATGATCAACAGTCGTGATCGCATTATTGTCGGAGGACACATATTCCAACAATCTCCCACTTGTCCTCGACAAGTGTGCGTCACCAATTCTCTTGTCCTATTACTATCTCCCACTCAATGCAAGGTGTCTTTCAGGTCGTACTTGCAAGTGATCATATCGAGAGTGGTTTCCTCGATCCGGAGAATAGCCGATTGACCAGGACTTATCTATCATAGATACTTTCCGAGCGTGGCCACGCATTTCCAGTTCATTACTCCTCAAGTGGCCCTGAGATATTGTTATAACCCTGACTAGGGGTGGAAAATTCCTATCGCACTCATTCCCTTCGACTAGCCACAGCCATCATAACCCAAAATATGCCCATTTGACCCCATTTACGAAGGTCGTAGTAACACAAATCAAAGTTAATCTGAAACTGTGCCATCTTAGGCGAATAGTCTTTAGTCAAAAGAATCGACTCATTTGAATACTATAGTAGCTCTTGCCACGACCAGGCTATATAAATTACCAGAACTCTATAAGCGGTCATAAGGCCCGACAAAATGTTCCTAATAATCTGCCTATGTGATCGACTAGTCATCTCACATGACTCTATGGCACTTGAACTTGCCATCAATCGCATCACACTCTAGTCACTTCGAGACGTCACCTCATACAAGTGACTATGGGCAAATACTATGTTAATCCGTGTTCACTTTAACGGGGTTCAATTGTCACTACAACCCGTTTGGATGTAACAACGTATAAATTAAAGATAAAAGACAAATGTGATTATGAACATGAACAAAAACAACACTTTTATTTCATTTCAAAATCTAACAAAAACTTGGTACACGTTTAAGTCCCATGGACGTAACATGTCCATCATGCTTAGCCTGCGATAAAGGCTTGGTGAGCGGATCGGCTATGTTGTCATCCGTCCCAACCTTACAAATCGCAATTTCCTTTCTTTCAATGAAATCTCTTATTACATGATATTTTCTAAGTACATGTCTAGATCTATTACTAGACTTCGGCTCCTTAGCTTGGAAGATCGTCCCACTATTATCACAATAGAGAGTGATGGGATCATTGGCGGTAGGTACTACTTTTAGACCTTCCATGAATTGCTCGATCCAAACAGCTTCCTTAGCGCCTTCCGATCTTTGCGATGTACTCAGCCTCCGTTGTAGAATCCATGATTCTGACTTCCTTGAAGCTTTTCCATTTTCTGATAAAGACCACCATTGAGCATGAAAACAAAACCGACTTGTGATTTCATGTCATCTCTATCTGTTTGAAAACTTGAGTCCGTGTATCCATTAACACGCAACTCGGTGTCTCCTCCAAACACTAGGACAGAATCCTTAGTTCTTCTCAAGTACTTAAGGATGTTCTTGATCGCAATCCATTGACTCGCCCTTTGGATTTCCTTGATATCTACTCGTCATGCTCAAGGCATACGAGACATCAGGACGTGTGCATATCATGGCATACATGATTGATCCAATAGCGGAAGCATAAGGAATCAACTTCATGCGTTCAACATCATGGGGTTCGGAGGGAGATTGAGTCTTGCTCAATATCTTCCCGGTTACCATAGGTACCAAACCCCTTTTTGATTTGTCCATCTTTGAACCGTCGAAGGATCTTATCAACATAAGACTCTTGACTTAGTGCCAATATCCTCTTGGATCTATCTCTATGGATCCGGATACCTAATATGCGTTGTGCCTCTCCTAAATCCTTCATTTGGAAGTGGTTGCCTAACCACTTCTTAACAAAAGACAACATTGGAATATCATTTCCAATGAGTAGTATGTCATCGACATACAAGATTAGGAACACAACATTGCTCCCACTGAATTTCATGTATAAACATGGTTCCTCAACACTTCTAGTGAAACCATTTTCTTTTATAACATGATTGAATCGATGATTCCAACTTCTAGATGCTTGCTTAAGACCATAAATGGATCTCTTAAGCTTGCACACTTAGTTAGGATTTTTAGAATCAACAAAACCTTCGGGTTGTATCATGTACACCTCCTCTTCTAAATGCCCATTTAGAAAAGCGGTTTTGACATCCATTTGCCATATTTCATAATCATGAAATGCGGCAATCGCTAACAAAATCCGTATGGATCTTAGCATGGCTACGGGGGCGAAGGTCTCATCATAATGGAGACCTTGGACTTGGGTAAATCCCTTTGCCACTAGCCTAGCTTTGTAGACATCGTCATGTCCTTCTATGCCATTCTTGATTTTGAATATCCATTTGCATTGAAGGGGTCTTGCCCCTTTAGGCAAATCTACCAAGTCCCAAACTTGGTTTTCATGCATAGAATCCATTTCGGACTTCATGGCTTCAAGCCATAAGGAGGAATTTGGACTAGAGATTGCGGTCTTGTAGGTGGCGGGCTCGTCACTTTCTATAAGCAACACATCGAGTGTTCCATCTTCCTCGATAAGTCCCACATATCGATCGGGATGGCGAATAACTCGGCCCGTTCTTCTAAGTGGAGGAGGGACAACCACGTTAGACGACGAAGGAACATCTTCTTGCGTCTCTACCTCGGTTTGTGGCTCTTGAACTTCATCAAGTTCAAAATTTCTCCCACTCTGTCTCTTAGAAATAAATTGGCTTTCTAAGAAGACAGCCTCGGAAGACACAAACACTTTGTTATCTTGAGGTTTGTAGAAGTAGTAACCTCGAGAGGTCAAAGGATAACCTACAAAGATGCATTTTTCGGATCTTGGGGCAAGCTTATTGTCGGGTTTAGTCTTGACATAAGCATCACATCCCCAAATTTTCATGTAGGATAGATTGGGAACTCTTCATTTCCATGTTTCAAATGGAGTCTTTTCGGTGGCTTTAGTGGGACTATTATTTAAAGATAGAATTGCAGTTTGGATTGCAAATCCCCAAAACGAGTTCGGTAACTCGGTTTGACTCATCATGGATCGAACCATATCAAGTAGGGTTCGATTTCTTCTTTCGGCAACACCATTGAGTTGTGGTGTTTCGGGTGGAGAAAGGTGTGATATAATACCACAACCTTTCAAGTGTGAATCGAATTCAAGACTAAGGTATTCTCCACCACGATCGGATCGTAGTGCCTTAATCCTTTTGTTCAATTGGTTCTCTACTTCGTTTTAAAATTCCTTGAATTTCTCAAACGCTTCACTCTTGTGTTTCATTAAATAGATATACTCATATCTACTTAAGTCATCGGTGAAGGTTATGAAGTAGTCATAATTTCCACGAGCGGTGATAGTCATTGGTCCACATACATCCGTGTGTATGAGTCCCAATAGCTCACTAGCTCGTGTCCCTTTACCACTAAAAGGATTACGAGTCATTTTGCCAAGTAGGCAATATTCGCATGTATCATATGATTTATAATCAAATGGTGTAATCACATTAGTTGAAATTAATCTTTTGATGCGATTCTCGTTTATGTGACCTAATCGACAATGCCAAATGAACGCTTCACTTGGGTCACTTGTTTTGAGTTTCTTTGATTGAATGTTATAAATATCATTTGTCGGATTTGAGGTCTCTAAAATGTAAATGCCATTGATAGAGGAAGTTTGGCCTATAACCAAGTCGTTCCTAGAAATAGTACAACGATTGTTCTTAATGACAAAACAAAAACCGTTCATGTCTAGCATGGCGATTGAAATAATGTTTTTAGAGAGTGTAGGCACATAAAAACAATTATGCAAATACAACTCAAATCCATTAGGCAAAGCTAAAACATAAGTTCCTTTGGATTCGGCCGCTACCCGAGCTCCATTTCCAAGGCGTAGATCCACATCTCCCTTGCTAAGCCTCTCCACATCTCTTAAACCCTGTAAATGATTACAAAGGTGAGAACCACAACCGGTATCTAGTACCCATGTCGTAGTGGAAGTATAATTTATATCAATAACATAAATTTCTTTAGGAATTGTACCTTTGGAGTGATGAGTCCTTCCCTTATATTTCGCAAATATACGGGACAATTCCTAAGCCAATGTCCCATGCCATAGCAATAATGGCACTCATCATTAACTTGCTTGAAGTTTTTGACTTTCTTTCCTTTCTTCTTGAACCTTTTGCCCTTTGAAGCAAGAGCTTGATTGCTTGAGCTCCCACTAGCTTTGGCATCTTTATCTTCCAGAGACAAAGACCCTATAGATTGTATGAGGTAGTTTTCCTGAGACGGACTCACACGAGGTCTAGTAGTAGTAGGTGGTTTAGAAGAAGTGATGAAGTTAAGGTTTCCATCCGAACCTATCCCGAAATGAAGTTCTCTAGTGGTGTCGAAATCATTGTTGGAGCAAATGTCGTCAAGAACATTGTGGTAAGATTCAATAGTTATTGGTGCGGTAGCATTTGATGGATTCATTGTAAAGAACTACAAATATGGAGGAAAAGGAAATATTAACATTTGTCTTTTTAAATCATACTTGTAAAATATTAACAAGATATGAACATTTATATAGTGACCTCTACCCAACTATAATAAATGATTCCAAGATCCAAATTCATATCAACTTAGGCACGGGGTAGCCGATGAAACCTTCATCAATATAACTCGGTGGATTAACTTTTTAATCGATTCTAATTTTAGAACTCTTGGTCGATAAAATTACTCTAATGTTTATCTATAGCCCAAAACACATCAACAAGGGCACGGGGTAGCCGATGAAACCCTTATCAATTACTTTTGTTGAGTTCAATCCAAATTTCGAATAAATGTGTCCATTATCCAAACCCACATCAACTTAGGCACGGGGTAGCCGATGAAACCCTTATCAACATGAATTCGGTGGATAGACATTTATCACCCACTTCCCCTACGTAACAAGGTTTGTACCCCGGGGTAGCCGAGTGCACTCCCTCGCGAAATAGGTTTTCATGGTTTCTACTATTTGGTAAGGCTATGTCTCAATTAATTGTTTTAGCGAGAGGTCATGTCAATTTATTATCTATCACGTTTTAAGTGAACTAAAGCGGTGAACTACGATAATTCTAATTGACACGGTCGATAAACTCGATAAAGAAGATGATGATGCATGTTTTAGTTATGGCGATTTAGCGATGCATGCGACATAAAATAAAATGCAAGCATAAAATAAATAAATAAATCCTAGTATGGCCTTTCCTAAAATAGAAAAACTATTTAACTATTACATATTCGGAAACCAACTCCATTGGTCCCTTGAACTTCGGTTGTGGCACGCATCTCGAGGTAACACCGTCTTTATGTATCACCATTCTTGAAGAAATCCGTCTTTGGGAATTCCGAAATGAATTAAAATTACATAATAAATTACATAATTTCCTATTATACATATGTAACTAAAATAAAATAAATCTATTAAATTACAAAACGGTGATACGAGATCACAATAAAATTACAACCGAATCGATATTCCCATACATTTCGGGAAATACCAATTAAAATCTAAGGCCATACTAAGTAAAATTATATAAATTAAAATTATGACAATCATAAAGAAAATGCGGCATTATAATATGTATGAACATGCTCAATTTTATGCTAAATCGCCTTTAATTAGCCAATATCGTATATTACTTGGTTTTTACGGATTTGCGTGATTTCAACATTTTATAATCACAAAAATTACATAAATTCATATTTATGCATAAGTTAATTACCCTAACCTCTTAGGACTCAAAATATAGTGTTCACTAATAATTTGACCATAATTAACTCATATTTATAAAATTGTTCATTAATGGACTAAAAATTACAAAAATAAGCTATAAACTTCAAATAAATCACAAAATCTCAAATAAATTCAAAATTCAAAATTTAAACTCATGAACATTCTGGAAAAATACCATGACACTCATAATGTTCAAAAACTTAGGTTAAAAATTTCGAAAGTTTTCCGGAAAAACAATGTTGCGGTTTATCGATTTTAACTAAAATAATCATAAAAACATGGAAAAATTATATTCATTAACTTTTCAATTTTATATCTGAAAAAGATAATAAAATTCAACATTAGACGTTTTTCCTAAGTCATAGATTATGTTTTATTAATTTTTCACTAATAATGTCACTATTTATGCTATTTTTCTTCAAAAATCCATAAATTATGCAAAAAGACTTCTTTATAGCCAATTATTTTACACACATCTTGTAAAATTTCATGTGACAACATATTAATTTTCTATGACCAGATTCGAAATTTAACTCATATTAACCTATTTTTCACCTAAATCCGAATTTAATAATGAAAAATCCATTTTTCGAGCATAACAAGTCCAAAAATTATGAAAATTTACAGGTTATCTCAAAATAATATATTTGTCAACATATCCAAAAATCAACTGAAAATTCGAAGTATAGCTAATTTTAGACCAAAAATTGACATTTTTACTCATAAAATCATATTTAAATGTCATTATTGTATAATATGAACAATAAAAATCCGTAAAATTAACCAAAATATCCTAAAACATTTTAGGACCAGAGATATTAACATGCATGAATTAATTTCGTGATATATCATAATAACACAAATTTTAAAAGTTTTATATGTTATTCTTATAACTCGGAAAAAATTTTAACCGATTTGCATGCAAACAACCGTGGCGCTCTGATACCGATTGAAGGAAAAGTAGATCTATATACTTACATATTCATATATGATTTAATTTAATTTGTCATAAAATTAAATATGGATTTTATGCATGCAAACATTAAAAACAAATAAGGAAGAAATAATATCCTTACATTGTAGTTTCGTTTCAAATGGGCACAAAAGAAATCTCCTTTTCTTTTGTTCTTGAGCTTTCCTTTTGGATGAACAAAAGATCCAAGTGTAGGATCTCTCCCAAGGAATTATACCCAAGGCTTGCTCTTAATTAGAATTAATATTATATGAACTAGTACAATATTAATCTTGTGAAAAAATGACTCAAAATAATTTGGTATTTTAACTCTCTAAAACCGGTTAGAGGAGAGGGATTTTGGAGGATTTTTCTCTTTCTAAAAACTTAAGAAGTTAGAATGAATGAATATATTAGAATGATACCAACTTATGCATGTAGTGTATATCAAAATATAAGACAAAAATCCTTTTGTCTTTCCTAGGGTGAAACCGGGTAGGAGGGAAGAAAGGGGGAAGAGAAAGACCCAATGCATACCCTTGTTTGCCTTCACAATGCAAACTAGGGTTGCATGGCTAGGCTCTATTAAGAATGATTGTGTTTTCCACTTATTTAATCAACCATAATATTAGCCTAATCCACCTCCAATTTTCGGCACTTATGATAATATGGATTCCATATTATTTTTGTCAAATGTCAATATGTCACATGTCATATGTAACATAAATTTGTTATGTATTTTTAACATATTAAAAATCAACGTATTCATAAAAATACGTCATATACAACAATCAACTTAGTAATTCATAATTACTTGTACCAAAATATTTCACCAGTTTATAAATCGTATTTATAATAATTCATTCATATTCAATTGTTTCCTTAAACAATAATTTCATCTGAGTAATGATACAATTCAATTACTCAGACCGTATCTCATTTAATCACATTTCGATGTGATACGTAAATTTTACTTCCAAAATCGTCCGTCAATTTTCAAGTAATTTAATTAACTCGTAACATTATAAGATTAATTAAATGATCAATTAAGAGTGTTGCCCTATAGGTATGACCTAGGGGGTCAACTGATCACCACCGTCGCACGTCAGTAATGTCAAACTCTAGTCAGCCAATCATTACCGATATAAGTTGACCAGTTGACAGTAACAATATTACTTCCCAATTGTATTCTTTATAATGAGATTTAAACATGTGATCATCATGATCAACAGTCGTGATCGCATTATTGTCGGAGGACACATATTCCAACACCGAGCTTCTCCTCTTTGGTGGTCTCAACACATCCGGGCTAACCCCATCAACATGATCCTCAAAGAAGGCCCGGTTGGCTTTGCCAACCTCTCGATACTTCAAGTCGACAACCTTGTCCTTACGGTATTTGGACCACTGTTCCAAGGACGAAGCTCTTGACCACTTGACATAAGCGGGAGTCACCCATGTCGTGGCAACGGGGTTTGGTACCTCCCAAAGCGGCCGAGTGGCCCACCATCTTTCGAAGACCTCCACAAGCTCGGAGTTCCGGAAAACATTCTCTTGGACAAGAGTATCTTGAGCGGGCACCTTTTGTTGACGCCCCATTTGCCTCATGAGCCTTTCGGGATAAATGAAGGAAGCGACCTTCAAACCCACCACCATCAAAGAATGAGGACTAGCACCCGAAGCGGGCAACCCCGTGAAGGACCTCAAGTGCCACCATGGCACCACCCAACGGATGTGAGGACCACCCTCCTCCGCCAATCTTGCGGCCCAATAAGCCTCGGTGGAAGCAAAGCTATCCGAGTACAACTTCTTCCTCATGGTAAGGTGACGGAAAGAATAAGCAGAAGAATCAACCGGAGGCTCTACATACCTTAGCCTCTCCAATAGCCACACTTGGAGGATCGCGTCCTTGGGGATCCAAATGAGGGAACTTCTCCACAAGAGCCTTCCTTGTCCAAAGCTTGGATGATCTCGCCAAGCACCAACCATGATGGATCCCTACCATGCTCCATTTGCTCAACCACATGTACAAGGGTCATGCTACCATAGCATTTCGGCCCCTCCTTCTTCAAAGTATCAACGAAGAGATATACACGGACAAGGCAAAAGGCAAGAGCCCTTCTCCTAGCCACCTCCGAAACATTGGCATCCAATCGGTTTGAAAAGATGTTGATAAGAGACAACATATCCACACCATGTGGAGCAAGAAGGAAGTTGACTTGACTTGTCGACAAGCCCAACATTGAACGAAATTTCTCCTTGTAGCACAACCGAGTCGGAGGAAGCAACGGAACACAACCCGGCCACCCACCAATGGCTCCAACTTCTTCGGCAAGAGGGCAAATCTCGCCTTTCAAGAAAACAAAAACGTGATGTTTCGAATCCCAAAATCGAGAACATGCTTCGAGAAATGAGGATTGCACCTTGACTTGACGGAGCACCAACAATTGACCAACTCCCATGCAAATGAGTTGATACTTTTCGGGAGGCGACAAAGCCCGGCACCATTGTCGCAATGCATTCTCAAAGGCATCCATAAAATATTTTTATGGAAGAAGAAGAAGAAGAAGAAGTTATGTAGAGATGTTTTGTGTTTCGGATGATGAAACAATGAAGCACGAACATCCCTATTTATACAAAACAATCAGCGCGTTTTTCAGAAAAAGGGAGAGCTGCTTCCTATCGCCAAATAGCTCGCACCTCTTTAGGCCTATTCTCAGGATTCCCACCTTGAATTATCCCTTTCAAGTTGTGTTTTCTCCTGACACCTCAAACCTCCCGCCGGAATGCTCGCGCCTCTTCGGGATGGTCCGGGACATTTTGTGTTTCCTCACACTCACATTTCCTTGTCTTCCCGTTTTACGAAATCCGACACGGTTTCCTTGACGCAGCTTTAAACATACGGATTTTTCTTTCTTTTTTTAAAAGGGGGAAGGGCTAGTCGCCCCGATCTGCGACGGATCGTTTCTATGTCAATCAAAATTCCGAAATTTTTTCGCTTTTTCGCAATTTCCCAGCAAAAATAAAAATTGAAAATTGATAACACGACATCAGTTTTCCTCAAAATTTCAAGCACTCACAAATTCGAGTCTTGATCTCACAAAAAATAAAAAATCAAATCAAATACACTCGTAAAAATCTATTCTTGACGTTTTGAGTTTGAATTTTTTACCGAGTCACAAATCAATTTCAATAATTTCAATGCAATTTAATTCAAGACACGAGTTAATTGCTCAAATTTTCAAATCAATTTCTTTTAAGAGGTCTGAATACAACGACTTGTCGCAAATTTTCAAAAAAATCATTTCAAATTTCAATTTTCAATTTTTAACTTCGTGTCATCGCGGTTAAATTTTGTCTTCAATCGAGTGCCTTTTACGTGTTACATTTACGCATACGTGCTACTTGTTGCCTGTTTTCTATACTAACGATGCAGGAACTGATGCAAAGCAAAAAGGGGAATTGACAGCCGACAGCGCTCCTCCGAAACCCCCAAACAAAAAAGCCAAAAATCACAAAATGAACCACAATCCAAAAACACATATATACAAACCGCCTCACGCAAAATACATCGACACACGTTTGGTACAAACGACTGACCATGCAAACAGGAGCTAGTACAGACATCTATCATACAGACACTGGCCTAAAACAACCATCTATCATAAAGACACTAGCCTAAGACAACAAAATGGGGGCTATCTGCAACCTACCGAACTAAGCACTCCCTATCCTTTCACTCGGAAAAAAAAAGGAGCAACACAGGAAACAGAGAAGCAACAACGGAAGCAGAGGTGGTTACCACGACGGTAATACCTAGCTCCTACTCCACGACAAAAAAGAAGACAGTGTCTGGCAGACTTCGGATGATAAGGAGGCCAAGAACCACGATGCGGCGCACCACCCCGGTGTTGACCCCCAATCATCAGCCATCCTATCTATGAGCCACAATGAAAAGGACAAGCCGGCCACATCAGCCGCCTCCCCTTCTCTACGGAAGCATCCTTTACCACCACCTCAGCTCCAGCAGCCCCCCCAGTCGCTTCTGCTCCTTCCGGATCATCTTCCTCCTCCAAGATCTCAACGACAGGCCCCGTAGGCCCCGAACGCTCCCCTGCAATCAAAGGCAAATCAAAGAACGTCAGCCGAAATTTCGGCATTACGACGGCGTAAAATAGACAAATCCAAAAAAAACCTGCAAAGCAGAACAAGGGCAATCCCGCCCAAACCCAACCAAACAAAAACAATTTACAAAAAACGCACAAAAAAAAAACGACTCGCCCTTCTTTTCAAGCAAAAGACGAGTCAAATCAACAATAGACAAACATGGCATCTCAAGACCCGCACAAGGTCCGCAAGAAACCAAAATACATTCTCAATACAATGGGGTATTTTTCTACGGCTCAAAAAGGCAATTCCTACACCAATTTGAGCACAAACCGGTCAAAATTACAAAATACGACCACAACAAGGCAACGTGATTTTATCACGCCTCAAAGCGACCCAAACTACCAATGAGGTCCATTTCAAGGCAAACTGACTCAATTCAAGCCCGAACAGGCGCTTATTCATCGTCGACATAAGAAGAAGTCACAAAAGGCAAAATTCCAATTTTGCCCACAATACCCAACAAAGGTCCATAATGGCAAATACGGTCTTTCCCGACTACAATGCAACCTAGTGGGACCCACTACCCAAGCAAATAAACTTGGCATTGTGAAATGAGACGATTTCTTCGCCTCACTCACGTTTTTCGAGCATAGGGGACGCAAACGGGGACCAAAATGCAAACTAAAAGCACCCCTATACTCCTAAACAGGTTTCTAACCTAATGCAATCATCAATTTCACTCGAAATGAGCTCAATCAAAAAAGCCCAAATCGATTCTCAAGGGTAAACATTTCGTCCTAATGCAATCTATCAAAAGACCAACAAATTCAAATGCATTCAAAAGGAAATACGCACCTTGAGATGACATGTTGAAAATGGCACGCATGGCAGCAAGCAAGAAGACCAACAATGGCGATTTTCCGCGGGCTTTCGAGTTTTTGTGAGGAAGGCGAAGAATAAATGACGAGCAAGCCATTCTCGCGTCTTTTACAGGAAAATAGGGAAGCCCCCTTACCTCGCCAAGTTGCTCGCGCCTCAATGGGGTGCTCCCTGCTCTATTGTAGCGGAATTTTGGGCTTTGGCCCAATTTCCCATCAAACTTCAAATTTTCAATGACGACATTAAGGACCGTCATTTTTCAAATACAAAAACAAATAGTGAAATCAAAATTCCCTATTTTCCTTCAAAATTCCAAACAAACGGCGATTAAAACCGCCATTTTGCAAATACAAAAATAATAGTGAAAATTCAAATTCACTATTTCTTCAAATTTCAAACGACGGCAATTAAAACCGTCATTTTCAAAAATGATAGTGAAAAATTCAAATTCACTATTTCTCCAAATTTCAAACGACGGCAATTAAAACCGTCATTTTCAAAATAATAGTGAAAATTCAAACTTCACTATTTCCTTCACATGTCAACGGCGGCAACATAAACCGTAACTTCAAACGTGATAGCGAAAATTCAAAATTTGCTATTTCCTCCAAAATTCAAACAAACGGCGATTAAAACCGCCACTTCAAAAACGAGTAGTGAAGATTCAAAATTCACTATTCCTTCAAATGTTAACAGGGGGCTTCCTCGCGGAACCTGCTTATTTCAAAAACGATAATAGTGAAATTCAAAATTCACTATTTCCACGGCGGCATCAAGAGTTCGCTATCTCTAAAACAAGCCCATCCAATGCGGCTATTCTCACGGGCTATCATCCGACCGCCCCATGGCTGGCGAGCCTTACAACGTATCGCAGCTGGCGAGCCCTCCTCATATACGCCCCATGGCTGGCGAGCCTTACAACGCATCGCGGCTGGCGAGCCCTCCTCATATACGCCCCATGGCTGGCGAGCCTTACAACGCATCGCGGCTGGCGAGCCATCCTCATATACGCCCCATGGCTGGCGAGCCTTACAACACATCGCGGCTGGCGAGCCCTCCTCATATACGCCCCATGGCTGGCTAGCCTTACAACGCATCGCGGCTGGCGAGCCCTTCTCATATACGCCTCATGGCTGGCGAGCCTTACAACGCATTGCGGCTGGCGAGCCCTCCTCATATACGCCCCATGGTTGGCGAGCCTTACAACGCATCGCAGCTGGCGAGCCCTCCTCACATACGCGCCATGGCCGGCGAGCCTTACAACGCACCGCGGCTGGCGAGCCCTCCTCATGTACGCACCACAGCTGGCGAGCCTTTGTCCCCAAACACGCAAGGACATATCCGAAGATGCCTCAGGTATGACTCCTTGTTATGGCTGGCGAGCCTTTGTCCCCAAACACGCAAGGACATATCCGAAGATGCCTCAGGTATGACTCCTTGTTATGGATGGCGAGCCTTTGTACGTAGTCTAACGGACTTTAAACGACCCGCGCGGACAGTCGACAGACTCTAAACTGTTCCCGACGACTGGTCCTTGGTTCGTACCCTCGAGTCGCCTTGGCGTCGCCCTTCCCGACGGCAGGTCCTTGGCCCGAATCCTTTCGAGCCGCCTTAACGTCGCTTGGGTCTCCAGGTTGTAATCTTCGATTGACCTGGGGGCTCTACTTTGACTTTCGCCCTGTCCAAGCCTCAGTCAAAGTAGGGGCTCTATAGATACTCGGTATCTGCTGAGACTCTAACAAACACCCGATGATTATCAGACTACAACATGCTTTGGAATCGCGGCGTTTGATCGATAGTTCGTGTACAACTTTACGTCGGAAAACTTAAAACGATTTTGAAAATAAAACTTTTCAAAAGTACCTGGAATGTTTAATGCATGACGACGGGGTCGCAATGACACTAACTAGAGTCAAAACCGACACCGGACCTAAAACCGACTAAAAATTCAAATCCCGACTCCAACAACGAGTCAAACCGAGTCAAACACAAAAAACAAACCATTCAAATGCTTCCATGTTAAGATTTCCCGGATTCATGCATGGTCAAGTAGCAAACATGTGCATACAAATCCTAGGATAGAATAAATCATGATTGCCTTTGTGTGAAAGCGACAAGACACCTCGAAGACGTGCGACGTGGCTCGCGCCTCTTTGAGCAGCCCAGGTGGCTACGTCGCTCAAAACTCACACAACCACTCATTCTCCTATAAATACCCCTCAAATGCCACCATTTGAGAACTCACGTGAGTGTCCGCCCCCTCTTTTCTCCTTTAAAATTCTCGACTCGACTTCCTAAGTCATAATTCGACGCGTATTTACGACCTACCGATCGTAAATACAAGCCTTACACATTGTTTGATACCGTCATCGTGCATTAAATCACTTGACCGACCACTTCGACCACTACACCATCACTAAACTTAACAAAACACACTTTTTACTTACTAAAACGGTTTTAAACCGAGTCTTTTCCGACCAAACGAGTTGATACACTTACGTCGGTTTCTCGCCATAAACCAAGCATGTAAGTATGAGGGTGTAAAAATCCTTCTTTTATCATATCTTTACTGGTTTCATGACTACAAAATGCTAAATCATGCATAACACGATCCAAATATAGGTTAGACGAGCCAAAACTGAGTTTTGGCCTGAGACAGAAGCCCCTTGTTATGCACAGAGGCTCGCGCCTCAATGGGGTGCCCAGGTCAGACTCAGCCGTGTTTGTTCTCGTCTTTCCCCTTTAATTTATTTTCATATTTGTAATCAGTTTTCACCATTTCAAGTATTTTCAAACCCATTTTTATTTTATTTTACAAGTTTTAACCATAAAACATTTTTCACCCTTGGTTCTTAGTACCATGACGGTTAAATCTGTGTTTTGGTGATAATATTTGGTTAATTACATTTTTAAGAGGTATTTTAAAGCCTTTTATTTCATTTCTTTACATTTTGGAAGGTATTTTAAAGCCTTTCATCATTTCTTTACATTTTCAAAATAAATGTATTAGTCACCAACACAAAGTCATCCTTGGTTCTACATACCATGTCGGATTTTAACCCGAGTACGATGATGAGTATCGACTAATTATATTCAAATGAACTTAAAAAAATTAGTTCATAATTACTTTCAAAACTATTCATGTCAAGCTTATAAAGTCGAACCCGACATCGAATATCATCAAAGCAATGATGATTATTCAAGTCTCGTTCCTCAAATCAACACAAATACGACCTAAACGGTCCTTTCAAACCAAAACGGGTCCAAATACCCATTTTCAATACGTTTTATATACGTTTTTTAATGGTCAGAATGCGTCTTTTACCGTTGACTGACCCGCGCATAAACAGGCCATTTTCTTTTCCTATTTTCAAACCAGAGGAGACCCCTTTACATCGCCAATAGGCTCGCGCCTCATCTGGCTGCCTGGTGCAGGGTCTGTTCCCTTTCCAACATTAGTCTAGGACGATCCCGACTCCGGCTAACCCGGATATAGGATGGATCAGACGACTAACTTGCTCATTTAAAAACCGTCTTTGCAAAACGTCTTATTAAGACAAATGGATCACGTTATGCACCATAGACCTAATTTGGTAAATGGATGTTTAATTTCCGTCTTGCATGCAAATCAACCATAAATCCAACTCGATATCTTATACTTGATACTTGGATTAAATCAGCCGACTTAGAAAGCTCTCACATGTTAGGTTTAAATTATTGGATGCGCATTCATGCATTTAAACCGTTGATACAACTTTTGCATTCAACCAACCAAAATCGATCAGTAGAGGCCGCTACCGCGGGCGGGATTGGGTGTCTGATTAAAGGGCTTCCCAATACGTACCTTCACCTCTTTGTGAGATCCCTGAAAAATCTCCTTTTTGAAAATAAGTAAATAGTATGGAGTCGCCAGTAGGTTTTATAAAAAACATACAAAAACAATTTAACGGAAAAAGTCCCTTTTGATCTCTGGAATGGGGACTGATCCATCACTCCGGTCTGAACCAAAGATTGCGGATTCGGGGGTAAAGGTACGGTCAGGAAAGGTGTTAGGCAGCCGGACCGCCCATCAAACTGACGGCCTCTACTATTTATTTGTAATATTATATATTTGGCGAATATAAGACAGAGAAAACAAAGTTAGTAACAAACTTTATACAACTATTTACAAGATAAATTAATAGGTTAGTTTATACAATAAATAGAGAAAATAAATAAAAGACAAAATAAAAGAGCTAAATAAAAAGAAAGAGTTGAGAAAAGCTTATTTGAATCTGGTACCCTCAGGCCTATGTGGATGTTGACTATTAATGAATTTCGACTTTGTCGTAAATTATCGGCTCTTATGCGCTTATATGAAAACTGGGACAATTTATTTGTGTAGATGAATTTGAAACTGGGATTGTATATATTTTAGACGGTGTATAAGAATATGGAATTTCTAAGATCTGAATGTCTCGTAAATTTTGTGTGTGACGGAATTATTTGTGAATCTCTCGTCTGTTTTGTTAGGCCCAAAATCTGGATATGGGCTGATCTGGGGCAGCAGGTCTGGAAGCAGTGTGAGACGCAGGGTGTCAGGGAGCCAGGGTAGCAGCATCAGCGCATAATGCGAGACATGGGCTTTAATACGCGTAGAAGAAGCATATGAGGATTCTATCACTTGCCATATCCGGAGAAGCAAAGTCCTACTCCGCGCCGAATTAGGAATACTTGGGGAAGAAGTAAGAAACTCTAGATGAATGAGCTCTACTATATAAGAGGCCTCAAGGCAAGACAGAAAGATCATCAGAAAATACAAGAAACATACCCTAGCATTCATAGCAAACGCACAAACTGTATTTCCTCCCGAATTATAGTGAAAATATTGGGGGGATTCCGTCTCCCCCCGCGGTTGTTTCCCAAATCGGGTTTTCCGCGTCACCAAAATTACTTGTGTTCTTTATTTATAACTCACGTTCAGATTATCATACAACAAACAATCAAATCATAATACGGACCTAACGCTAAGACCACTTTAACTCCAAATTGGTAGAAATTTACCAAAACAGTTTGGCGCCCAACGTGGGGCATAGTGGTCGTCTTCGTTAGCCAGTCTACTCAGCAAGCATAACATGTCCGGACACAAAGAAACCAACTCAGGCAGCACCAGCGGTGCCCCAGCAACGCAGGTACCGCCTCCCTCGGCAGCAACACGGGCACCATCTCCCTCGGCAGCAGCAGCAACACGTACACCCTCGGTTCAGACCACCATTGCTGCTCAGGTACCAGAGGTCAAGCAAAGTCAAAGTTCCCAGGTAGCAGCAAGCCCATCTTCGGGGAGAATCCAGACTAGAGATCCAGGAGTCGTCCAGGGACGGCAAGGAGTCACACAGTCTGAAAGAGGAACACAATCTAGGCAACAGGTTCAGGCTCCTCCGAGTCCCACCAGCATCGTGATAAGCGGGTTGGACACATTAGCAAGGACAATCCGGACTATGCAGAAAGAAAATAGAAGCATGAGATCCCAGATGGAAGAGGACAACAATCTCCTCCGAGCACAGATCAACGAGTTCAGGAGACATGCCGCTAGTTCGGCCCCTTGTATGCAGGAAGACAGATCCGGGAGGCCACCAGGAGAAAGTGGGGACCGGAGGCAGACACGGGTGTTGCCACGCGAAGTGGCACTTAGGCTGGACATGGACGCAACACCACAGCCAAGAGGGGGCCTGGTCCCAACAGGGCTGGGGGCATTAACACCAAATGAGGAGCCAGCCCGCCAAGAGCCAACACCCATATCAGATGCAGGAGGACGCCAGCAGAGCAGAGCAGCGACAGCGGTCCCGATGATCAGGGCCCCTGTTACAAATCAAGCTGAGTATACCTGGGAAAGCGACCCGGCTGCAGCAGCATCGCAGATGCGCCACCCAGCGGTCTTGGAACAGCAGAACTTCGTACGATGAGCCGAACATCAGTCACAAGAGCATCTGCGACCTGCCGGGAAAGAGACATACATAGAACAGCAATACCAGGAACTACGTAGCCTCCTCCGAAGGGTCCCAGGAATGCCGTTGCCTATGGAGATGGCCGCACCAAAAAGCTACGCTGACTCGCCGTTTACTAATGATATAGCTACAGTGGCCTTACCAAAGGGATTTAACGTCCCAACAATGACCCTCTTCGATGGAACAACAGACCCCTGCGAACACATTAGCCAATTCAAGCAAAAAATGATGGTTACCATTGCCACGGGAGCCTCAAAGGAGGCATGTATGTGTAAAGGATTTGGTTCGACCCTAACCGGAGCAGCATTACAATGGTTCGTCGGCTTGCCTAACGGGACCATATCTTCATTCGCCAATCTGGTCAACGCATTCAATCAGCAGTTCTCCAGCAGCCGGAGAACGCCAAAGCAGCCGAGTGATCTGTATAGGATCGTTCAGGAAATAGGTGAATCAATCAAAGATTATGTCACTAGGTTCAATGTAGAGAAAGTCTCAATACGAGGCTGCGATATGTCCACTACCATCAACGCCTTCAGGCAGGGCTTGGATAAGGAATCAAACCTTTACAAAGAATTAACGATGTACCCTTGTGAAAGATTCGAAGAAGTCCAGCAGAGAGCTACAGCGGCATTAAGGTTAGAAGAAGACATACAGGCTCGAAAGGGAGTAGCAAACTTCGACAAACCGAGCAGGAAATTCACAACAGAAAAGAAAGACGAACGAGCTAAGCCATACAGCAGGCCCAATATCAGCAGAATAGCAGAAAAAACCCAGCAAATTGACGACTCTCAACATCCTCCTAAGCTATCTGAATACGGATTCAACACGGGAATGGAAGGGTTGCTGAAAGCACTCAGAAGCCTGGGTGATCAGGTGAGGTGGCCGAAGCCTCCCACGCAGGATCGACCCAACGACGACAGAGACAGCAGCAAGAGATGCGAATGGCATCAGGACATGGGTCACAGGATAGAAGACTGCTACAGGTTGCGAAAAGAAGTAAAGTTCCAGGTATGCAAGGGAAACTTGGACCACCTATTATCACGTGGGGCAAGCGGGACAGGAGAGAAGCAGCAAATCAGGTGCTTTCTTCTGCTCCACCCATATGCACGAAAATTATTAACATGATAATAGGCGGATCCGAGCTATCAGGTTTGACATATTCCGCCGCTAAGAGGAAAGCCACCGGAAGTAAAGAGGATCATCCAGAAACTTCATACAGAGTAAACCAGAGCAATTTACCCCCGGTAACTTTCGACGAGACTGACATAGAAAGTGGTGCAGAGCAGCACGACGATGCCCTAACTATAACGTTATCCATTGGCAATTGCACCGTACGAAAAGCATTAGTGGATACAGGGAGTTCTGTGAATCTCATCATGCTCGAAACCCTCAAAACCATGGGTTTTGGTAAAGAGAACCTAATAAAGAAATATGTGCCCCTAGTGGGATTCATTGGTGAGACTGCACATTCAGTGGGTGAGATAACCATCCCAACATATATTGAAGGAGTTAATAAACTAGTGAGATACCTAGTCATTGAGGGTCCAACCACCTACAACGTGATACTAGGAAGACTATGGCTGCATCAGATGAAGGCGGTGCCCTCAACGTATCATCAGTGTCTCAAGTTCCCAACACCATGGGGTACGGTCACAGTAAAAGGAGATCGAGAGGAATCCAGAAACTGCTACGCTCAAGCCCTCAAGGCTACAACCAAGCTCCCCTCATAGCAATTACAGGACCGGGGCACCTCGACAGAATACAAGGAGCCTCCCTCAGAGGAACTGGACCAGATACACCTGGACGAGGAACACCGGATAGGACAAAGTATTGATTGGGGCAACTGCGATGAAGAAGCCGCAGCCCCCGGTGACTCAATTTCTGAAAACCAACATGGACTGCTTCGCTTGGTCCCACAATGATATGATAGGTATAGACTCATCCGTTATTTCACATAAGCTAAGCGTGAACCCAAGCTGCACCCGCATGCAATGAAGAGAAGAGAAAATTTGCGCGCGAGAACGAAATGAGGTCATTAACAAAGAAGTAGACAGTCTCTTGGCAGCAGATAAAATTAGGGAAGTTAGCTACCTTAAATGGCTTTATAATGTGGTAGTTGTGCCCAAGAAGAACGGCAAATGGAGGGTGTGTGTAGACTTCACAAATTTAAACAAAGCTTGTCCCAAGGACCCCTTTCCACTGCCACATATCGATGCAATGGTGGACGCTACTGCGGGACACGAGGTACTCACTTTCCTCGATGCCTGGAGCGGTTATAATCAGATCAAGATGCATCCACAAGCTCAAGTGAAAACAACATTCATGTCGGAAAGAGGCATATATTGTTACAAGGTCATGCCCTTTGGCCTAAAGAACGCCGGGTCCACTTACCAACGGTTGGTAGATAAAATGTTCAAGCAACAAATAGGAAAGACCATGGAAGTATACATAGACGACATGGTGGTGAAGTCCAAAAAAGCAGAAATGCACATGGAGCACTTGGCAGACACCTTCCAGACATTAAGGGAGTTTAAAATGAAACTTAATCCGTCCAAGTGTTCGTTTGGAGTATCCTCGGGAAAATTCTTAGGGTATATGGTGACCCAGAGAGGAATTGAAGCAAGCAAGGAACAGATAAAAGCAATACTCCAGCTGGAATCACCCCAGAAGCCAAAGGATGTGCAAAGGCTGGCAGGGAAGGTGGCGGCCCTAAACAGGTTCATATCAAGGGCTTTAGATAGGTGTAAGTTGTTCTATGATATATTGAGGAAGAGTCAGAAAATCGAATGGACCGAGGAACATGAAAAGGCATTCGCGGAACTCAAAAACTATCTAAGCACGCCACCGTTACTCGCAAAGCCGGAGCAAGGGGAGCCACTGTTCCTATACCTGTCAGTCACGGAAGCAGCTGTAAGCGCGGTCGATCTTGGTCAAAGAACAAGAAGGAGTGCAGCATCCGGTGTATTACATTAGTAAGTCTCTACTTGCCGCCGAGACCAGGTACACTTCCTTTGAAAAACTAACATTGGCTTTGGTTACTGCTTCCTATAAACTGCGGCCGTACTTTGAATCTCACACCATCCACGTAATAACCAACTACCCGTTGAAGACTATTATGAGGAAGCCTGAACTTTCGGGTAGAATGACTAAATGGTCAGTACATCTTAGTGGGTATGACTTACAATTCGAACCCAGAACAGCGATAAAATCCCAGGCCCTAACAGATTTCGTCTCTGACTTATGCCCTGCTACCCGTGGGGAGGCAGAAGAAGGAATGCTGACAATAATGGGGAGTCAGGATAGCGAGATATGGACCCTATACATTGACGGAGCCTCAAATGCAAGGGGGGCTGGTGTAGGTTTGGTCCTTAGGTCACCTAAAGGAGATATGATAGTACAAGCTGTTAGGTGTGAGTTCAAGGCAACCAACAACGAGGCCGAGTATGAAGCCCTTATACTTGGGATGCAGATGGCGTAAGGGCTTAAGGTAAGGAAACTGAGGGTATATAGTGACTCCTTACTTGTGGTAAATCATGTAAACAACGAATATGTGGCACGTGATTCAAAGATGATAGCCTACTTGAAGATAGCCACAGAGCAAAAGTCGAAGTTTAGAACGTTCAAGATAACTCAGGTGCCGCGAGATCAGAACGTGGAAGCAGACGCCCTGGCAACGTTAGGAGCAACCTTCCAGCCCACAGAACTATCAAATATACCTATCACCCATGTATTGACCCCAGCCATCTAGAAGGAGCCAGATCAGAATCCGGTGAAAGAAGATGTACACATGCAGTATACGCAGGGAGCCAGGATGCTGGTTTACACAGTAGGACAGCAGGATGCAGATTGGAGGGTGCCATACATAAATTGGCTAAGAGATGGGACACTCCCTGAAGACAGAAAGGAAGCACAAAGTTTCAGGATAAAAGCCTCCAGGTATATCATGAT
Source organism: Silene latifolia (assembly GCF_048544455.1). NCBI lineage: Eukaryota > Viridiplantae > Streptophyta > Magnoliopsida > Caryophyllales > Caryophyllaceae > Silene > Silene latifolia. Next base: position 60,224,660 of record NC_133536.1, read on the forward strand.
TGATAACATTCTCTTCAGAAAGTCATTGGCAGGACCGTGCCTTAGGTGCTTGAGCAAAGAGGAAGCAGAAACAGTACTGCAAGATATGCACGGCGGAGAATGCGGGAACCATGCTGGGGGACGAAGTCTGTCTAACAAAATCTTAAGACAGGGGTAGTTCTGGCCCACCATGCGCGCATATGCCGTAAACCATGCTAAACGTTGTGAATCATGTCAAAAGGCGGCTCAAGCAATCCACCAGCTTGCAGAACCAATGCACCCGATTATCTCTCCATGGCCATTCATGATGTGGGGCATGGACATAGTAGGCAAGCTTGTGACACCCTCATTCAGTGCGGAAAAATAAACACGTAATTCTAGAATAAAACTGCATGGATATGTTTGTAATAGGTTCATTTGGGTAAAAACCTGTAATTTTTAAAACCTGAACCTGTTATAAAAGTATCCAAATGGGAAGGTGTCAAACATGCAAGGTCTAAAATAAATCTCATAAATAAAACATCGCTAAAGTCGCGAAACAAAGTTATACAACCCAAATATGAAAAAGGGAGACATATGTCCCTAAAAAGTATATGACATAAAAAGTGTTTAAGGGTCACAATAAAATAAAGCCAATCTAGGTCCCAAGGTTACTTTGCTCGCTAGCTCGTCCATGTACCCCATATATGCATCACCTACCTGTCAATCGCATTTTATACAAATACGAAAGCCACAGTCAGTGGGGAGTAACTCCGAGTTCTCCCAGCCACGAAATGTCATAGTTAATATAACATGTAAACATAAGAATATGAATATGAACAACACATAGCCTTAGCATACAAATGCAAGACAATCATGCTTATCATGCGAATAAGAATATAAACAACACATAGTCCTAGCATGTGAATACTAGACTGACTCATACTACACTATCATGTGAATCACATAACATCCAGGAATCCAAACTCTATCAACCATAGCCGGCATGCATCTCACCTTCTATGATTCATAGAATCATCAAACAAGAAAGGACAATATATCTAGAGACAGGCATAAGTTCCTAGTACAGTCAATAGTCACTCTGTAACTCGAGTCTATACCACGAGGTAAGGTAAACACCCTAGTCCTAAACCTGCGCAGACCTAGCGACATGCGGAAAACTACCGCATCCAAGACCCATGATAAAAACACATGAGTACCCCTAAGGAGTCCACCAAAGGGTTGGCTAGTACTTAAGCTGACTACATACTTCTAAGAGTACGTCAGGAAGTCATACCCTAACTTGGATATAAACCCACCAAGCTAAGACACAGAGGCTATTAAGCGGTGAACATATACTCGTCAAAGACTATAATGGCCTATCTATGACGAAGGCCGAAATACTCACCTAGGACCTAGTCCCAGCTTGAATACTTTAGCCCATGCCACACAAGACAAGTGGGACACCCAATTAACCATAAGAGGGGCAAAGAGTCTAAACTTGCACACACAAATGATCATACACACCCTAGCATATGAAAGGCTACGCAAGAGCATTTTCAGTTGACAATCCAACAATATCTCCAATATCAATAATAATCCAAATTCCAGCTAACCAACAGTACCATAATCCATGAGAACAAGCTAAAATGGCAAAGAGGCAACAAGACTCAAGCATAAGGCATCCAAAGCATCCAACAACCAACAACCAACATGTGAAATGATAATCACAAATATCAAGGCATCAACATAAAACATCCAATAACAACCAATTTCACCTCAAAGACAAACCCTTGACCCGTGTCCCGCGATGGGTCATCGGTCAAATCGAGGCTGACCGGTTTAAACCTAGTTTGACCAAACTCGTTCGGTCAAATTGGCCCAGCTCAGAGTCTTGGCCTACTTTGGCCCAAATCACAAAATTCATCACAATATCATTCTCATGCCATTTCCAATTTCTATCATGTGAAAAACTATCAACATAAGGAAATATATTCCAACTTACAAAATATCCAATTCAATTAAATTCTCGCATAATAATGATTACCCACATGCCAAAAATACCAAAATACATAAATACGCAAACAAAAGACCCAAAACATCAAACAATAGACCCAAGACCCGACCCAAGGTGATGGGTCAAAGTCCGGGCCGGACCCATCGGGCCTGCCGGGCTGTTTTACGGCCTGTTTTGGCGGGTTTTTCCGCCCCTTTCCCCTTTTTCCTACCAAAATCCGTTTCAAGCTCAATTTAATACCGTCTCAAGCAACAATCAACAATACCCATTTCGTTTCAATACTTAAACATGTGAAAAACAACATATTTAACCAACTTTAACAACAACAATTCATGTGAAAATTAAAGTTAACATGTTATTAATCACATAAGCATCCAACACATCATAAACAACACTAATGTGACATTAAATCGTCTAGTAACTCGGAATAGTTACCTTAAGCTAGCAAAGAGACAAGTAATAACTTGAGAAAGCTTCTAAAACCCAAAATTATACATCATCTTCCACAATATATGAGTCTCCTAACTCATCTTCATATTCTTCACCTATAAGAACAACAAAAACACATAAATTAGTCCTAAATTCGAAACCCTAGAAAGATAAGACCCGAAACAAAATTGGGAGAAATAAAAATAAAGCTTACTAGTAGATGAGGATTGAAGAGAGGATTCCAAATATATAAGTTTTATGCAAATTGGTGGAGAAATGAAGGATTTATGGTGGTTTTAGGGATTGTAAGGAGGTTGTTTTGATAGGTTTTTGGTGTTTGAGAGAAGGAGGAGATAGATTGAGAATGGAGGAAATGAAAATTGAAAGAGGAGGCAAAAGGAGGGAGGTGGTCGGTCAAAATGGAGGGAAGGAGGGTCAATTGTTTACGTTTTGGGTTTGCTTCGACGGTAATTAGAAATATTCGTCGAACGCGATTTTCGAGAATATTAAAGTTCTTAAACACGATTTTACTAAAAGATTAAGTACTCATATGCCCAATATCCAAACTCGTTTACCCAACGACCGTAAGAAATGGGAAAATCCCAATTTTACGACTTTTATCCGAAATCTATTTTATCAAAGGAAAAGGTTTAAATATAGTTTAAATCACTTTTAAACATTTCTAAACTATCAAAAATAATTACATTTCTTCAAAATAAAATAAGATTATATTTTATCAAATAAATTTTATTTCAAATAAATTAATATTAAATTAAAATAGCTCAAAATATTGGTTTTAAAATATAATAAAGGTCTTCAAATTTACGGGGTGTTACAATCATCCCTCCTTTTAAGAAGTTTCGTCCCCGAAACTTAGAAGAAGGAACATTGTATATATGTAGGTCTATCTCTTTAAAATCAAGTAAACAAAATCTTCAAAATATGTACGTATGAAATATAAGTGTCTTTTCAATGGAACGGAATATCCTCGTCGGCCGTTCAAGAACATCAACATTCCAAATCAAAGACATAAAAATATATATTTTTACACCAACAAATGAGAAAACCAATTATCGGACGTCTCCAATAACGAGCTTTACCACTCATTGACGTTAAAACCAGTGGAAAACATTAAAACATTTTCAAAAATCTTTAGTTCGAAACTCTATAATAAGGATAATTACTCCACTAATCATGACTAAACTCCAACTACGGCTCTTATACAACTAAGCAATGACTACTAACGCGGAGAGTATTTAAGAGAAGGAGAGGAACACTCGAAAGGATAGCTAAAACTCACAAGAATTAGATAAAGGAAAGAGGATTACCTCACGAGAAAAGTTCGGGATATTTAGCTAACATAGAAGATTCAGGCTCCCAAGTTTTTTCTTCGACATTTCCACAACGCCAAAGGATACGAACTAGGGGCACCACTTTGTTTCTAAGTTCCTTGTTTGCCCTTTCGAGGATTCGGATTGGCCTTTTTCCAAAGCCAAGTTGGGTTCCAAATCTGGGATTTCTTCTTGAATAACATGGCTCGGATCACTAATGTACTTCCTCAACTGAGATACATGGAAGACATTATGAACCTTGCTCAAATTCGGGGGCAACTCTAAACGGTAAGTAACGGGGTCAGCCTTCTCAAGCACACGGAAAGGTCTAATGTATTTGGGACTCAGCTTTCCTTTCACACCAAACCGTTTCACCCCTTTCATAGGTGATACCTTAAGGAACACTCGATCATCAACCTCAAAGGTAAGTGGTCGACGACGGACATCGGCATAAGATTTCTGTCGGTCTTGAGCGGTTTTCATACGCTCTCGAATGATCTGAACCTGATTGATGGTCTCAGTCACCAAATCGGGTCCCAACACATGAGCATCTTGGACTTGGTCCCAACAAACAGGACTACGGCACTTCCTACCGTACAAAGCTTCATAAGGTGACATCTTGATAGAGGAATGATAGCTAATGTTGTAGGAGAATTCGACAAGAGGTAAACATTTCTCCCAAGAAGTGTGGAAGTCTAAAGCATAAGCACGGAGAAGGTCCTCTAAAGTCTGGATAGTCCTCTCAGTCTGCCCATCTGTAGCGACATGAAAAGCGGTTCTCATCAGTAGCTTACTACCCATGGCTTCTTGCAAAGCAGTCCAGAAACGGGAACAGAATCTCGGGTCACGATCTGAAACTATATCCTTAGGCACTCCGTGGTAGCGTACTATCTCCTTCACGTAGGCACCAGCTAGGACATCTAATCTCCATGTCTCCTTGATAGGTATAAACCTAGCACATTTGGTCAATCGATCTACAACAACCCAAACCGCATCTTTTCCGCTAGAAGTCTTAGGTAAAGCCATCACAAAGTCCATGGAGATGGACTCCCATTTCCAAAGGGGAACATCTAAAGGTTGTAGCAAACCCCCGGGTTTCTGATGCTCAATCTTCACTTTCTAACAGTTAAGACACTTGCTAACATACTCTAGGACATCAATCTTCATCCTAGGCCACCAAAACTGTAATCTCAAGTCTTTATACATCTTGTCACCACCAGGATGAATAGAGTAAGGAGAAAGGTGAGCTTCATCAAGGATCTTCTTCCTCAACTCGGCTACTCTCGGAACATACATCCTACCTTGGTAACGAAGGTATCCATCACTATCCACCACACAATCCTTAGCTTGCCCAAGTTGGATTTTTGCTTGAATGGACTTGAAAGTAGCATTGTAATACTACGGTTTTATGAGTCTCTGGGTACTCTATCGAGTAGGTCTTACTCTGTCGAGTAAGGGTGTGTTGCGTTTTAAAATAGTTTCTGACCTGTTGGGTACTTGATCGAGTAACGTAGATACTCGATCGAGTAAGGGGGCACTCGATCGAGTACCTTAGCTACTCAATCGAGTAGCCGGTTTACGGGGAATGATTTGACGGGTTTTGCTAATAACGCGATTTTGATATAAAAGGTTTCCGTCAGTTTATTTAATCACTTTTAACCTTTCTAAACCCTTCAAAAGAAAAAGGAGTTACGTAGTTCTCTCTCGTCGCGTTGTTGGCAAATCCCCAAGGCTAGGAGTGTCGGATCATCTTGTTCTTTGCATCATAGTGTTCCTTGCGTCAAGGGTAAGATCTACATACCAATTTTATCTTTGTTTCTTTGAGTTTGTTTAAAACCCTAATTGGGTAGATTTGGGGGTTTTGGGAGGGTTATGTTGATTAGGTGATAATTGTATGATTATGTGTATAGGAGAAGGGTTCGTAGAGGAAAGGTTTTGAGACAATTTGCTAGCTAGATCGTCGATGTTTGTGTTGCATTTCGGGTAGGGTTTCCCTACTCGGTATTAATTACATAATGTGTGGTGATTATCTTTGTAGTTAGTGATTGTTGATTGATTGACGACGGTTTGTGATTGTATATTGTTGATTGATTGAGACGGTTGTGATTGTATATTGTTGATTGATTGAGACGGTTGTTGATGTTGTATTGTGTTTCTTTGATTGTTTGTCTCGGTTCTCGAGATGCGTTCTCGGCTGAGTGGAGTCACTTGCGGGAGTGGCTTCACGCCCTAGTTTCGCCCTCCGTGGAACCCGCCACGGGAGGGGATGTGCAAATTAATGGGACAGGGTTATCGCTCGGTATGATGAGCGGGGCTTAGGTGGGAACGGCTGCGGTCCCCCACTGGCAGGGCTGGTCCAGTGGACTGTCGGTGACGGAGATCGATTGGAGTGGGTGTGATTGTGTGTGTGTCTGTTTGAGCTATGTTGTTTGTTGTGTTGTTGGATCATATAAATTGTGTGATTAGTACTGACCCCGTTTAAATGTTTTAAAAACTGTGGTGATCCATTCGAGGGTGGTGAGCAGTTATTGAGAAAGGTGTATGAGACGATGCGTATGGGATAGCTGGGATGAGTCACCACGTTGCGGTTTAGAAATCTTCCGTGTCCGACGACGCTTGATAGTATTTTGATAGTAGATAGTTTTGAGAACTTGTATTTCCTTTTATCAGTTTTGGTTTTGAACATGTAATCACTTAAACTATAATTACTTTTAAAGTACGTTTCTTTATTGTCTTATGATATTCATCATCTCGGGCAACCGAGATGGTAGTATCCTTATACCTGAGTGGTCCTGGTAAGGCACTTGGAGTATGGGGGTGTTACAAATGGTATCAGAGCGACGATCCTGAAACCTGTAACCAATGAACCCAATAAACATAGGGAGTCAAATAAAATGAACTCGGGGTAAAAATTGTAGGAGCTAATGCAATGGCTTGGGAGACGTCCTAAAGTCGCGAACTCGCCCTACAATTTTGAACCGGTCACCATGGGATATGAGTCGGGATCGCTATGTGTTTATCTTGTGAATTGTGTACCTATATGGTGATGTGTGGTATGAATTAGTGGATGTATGTATGTGGAGAATGGGGAATATGTGGGAAAGATGGTGATGATGTGATTTCGTAAGTTATTGATTGAAAGCATGATAGTTGTTTTACAAGGTGGCATTGTAGAAATACGGAAAGAAAGTTTGTTTGATTTGAGTTATACATAGAGTTATGTATACATATATGTTGTTGGTAGTGTTGTACGAGTTTATATAGTTGAAAGTTTGAGTAAGAGCATGAATAATTGATGGAAAAAGATGATAATTGTTGCATAATAATATGAATTTTTTTTTTAAAGCATGTTGTATGATGGAAAAGATTTTATAAGGTTGTTATGCTAGTAACATGTGAATATGATACTTGATGTCATATAATTGTGATTTTGTTTACGTAAAGTTATATAATAAAAACATGTGGGTAATATGTGATTGGTAAATTGAGTGATGCATGTGCATAATGGATGTTGTTGCTTGGCTTTTGAAGTTAGTAACATGTGGTTAGGGATACTGGTTTTATGAGCATCGAGTTGTTTTTGTTTACCATGTTGTCATTTAAGTTGTTTGGAAGTAAAAGCAAGTAGTTGTGTTTTCGATTATAGCAAGGTTGTCTTTAAACTGTTATAACTTGAGATGCATAAATGATTTTAATGTGATTACAATTGGAGGTGATAGCTTGTTCTTTTACGATTCTAACGATAGGTCAGACGCCCAAAACGACCAAGAAATGAGTGAGTTATGACTATTTTACGAAAACTGGACAGTGCTGAGAAATGCGTAGGTACTCGATCGAGTAGCCTTGGTACTCGATCGAGTAGCGTGGGACTCGATCGAGTACGTTAGTTACTCGATCGAGTAGCCCTGGTAATTTGTTTTACGTGCTTCTGATCTTCACCTACTCGATCGAGTAAGTTACTTACTCGATCGAGTGTCCTGTACTCGAACTAGTGACCCCTGTTTTGGGTCATATGCTTATCTTTTGAATTCGTTGCATATTATGTTTAATTCAAAATTGTTATTTTGCTTCTTTATGCATTGTTTTACATGTACGTTGGTCTTGACGCGTAAGTTACCCAATCTTGTGGTGTAGAGAGTGGCACTTGTGGTGAGTATGAGTTCGGTGGGAGGACATGAGTTATACGTGGTTGTGATAGATAGTGGGAAAAGAAAAGGAAGATCGTTATGGTTTATTGAGACATAGAGCATGTTTTGTGAGATGAGATGAGCGATATGTTTGTACGTTGAGTAATGCAAAAGTAATTAAATGTGGGCAAGGGATGATGTGAGTTTATGGAACATGAGAATGAAAAGATTGGAATGAGGGACGCAAATGGTGGCATCTTGAGATGTGTAAAGAATCATGGAGGGGGATGGTTAGGAGTCGTGTGGGTTAAGAATATACATAGTGAATGTTCGTTTTAAAAGGGTTGAGAAGAGTAGTATATAGTGAACTTTGTGGAGACATGTCGCGAGGTGGATTTGTAGACAGTGAATGAGTTTGGGAGATTTGGTTTATTAAGAGATGAAACTACTGTGTGATTTCCTTGGGCAATTAGCGGTATGAAAGGAATTTTGATTTCTAGAGATGTAATTGTTGAACAGTAAACGTTGATTCTATGGATGGATTAGTGGCAAGGGTGATTGATGACATAATAAGAGAATATTTGTGGTAAGAAAGAGTGAGATGATATCGATATGAAATAATTAGATGTGAGTTTTGGAGTAGTGAGAAAGTAACCGGAACACTAAAGAGTTAGGTAGAAGTGATAAGGAGTTGAATGGTTAATTGATTTTGTAGAGTGTAAAAGAAAAGAATGAGGGGAATAAAACTAAGAAAATGTTGACCGGAGTTATGTGATATAGAGGTAAGGAGTCGTCGAGATGTGTGATACCAATCATGAGGATGTTAGTTAATGGTTATAGAGGAGTTTCGGGACAACATGATTAGTCTTGAGTTTTGAGGAATTCAGGAAAGTAAGAAGTTGGTAAAATATCTGCATGATATGAGATTTTGGTGGAGATTTAGATGATGATACAGTTAAGAATGGTATTGGGAAGAATGTTGAAGTAATTTTGTTGATGGATTTGATGTTCGTTATTTGGGATGTTAACCAAAGATAGGAAAGAAATCGTGATATTTAGAGATGAGTGTAAGGATTTGATGTCCGGACAGTGGTAGTGTTAGGGTTTGTGACTAGTGGTTAAGGGTGATGGTATATTAGAAAGGTAACAATTCTGAAGCGGTTGATTTTGCAGAGACCAGGTTGATATGTATGGTTGTGAGAGAGTGTAAGATGTGGTTATATGAGGCGGTTGTTAGTAGTTGAGTATTAATAGTATGGTTACATTTGGCAGGGGGTGATGGATATGCGAATGGGAGAATATGTTATGAGGGGCATATGAGTTAAGCTCGGGCGACAGGTAACCTTTGTTGAGTGGTAACTTACGTGATCAGGATTGACTAGGTGGATGTGATTACGGGTCTATGCTATGTGTAAATGTTTGTGAGAGGTTTTGACCTCACAAGAAGTGGTATGGTGTGATAATTATAAAGTTGTTATCTGAATGTTCTGTAATACATGTTGGATACGATAGCGTAATGGAATGATGTTTAAAAAGGTAATAATTTGACTGTTTTGGCATGACTAGTTATGCTTGTATGTATTCATGATACATGTTAATCTGTGATATGGTAAGGATGATGTTCATGAGATTATTATCTGTTTAATTCATATAACATGTTGCATTGTTATTTAGTAAAGTGGATTTGAGTAAGTTTTTCTTGTCCGAGAAGTTATGTTGGGTCAGTGTTTATGGGATTGTGTCTGTTGTGATGTCTATCGGTGTAGTTGTGGTGCCTCGGGTGATGATCCGGGCACGGTACCTAGTGTTGTGATGCGGGTATTTTCGACCTGCGTGTGTGGTGTTGGTGGTGGTGTTGCGATGTCGTCACCGGTTGTGGTGGAGTAGGCGGGATGATTATGATTCGAGTTTCGAAAGTACATACCAGTTACACATAAATTGTTGTTTTGTTTGATGTTGCTTCCTGTGAGTTTCAGTTTGTACAGATAAACAGTTGTTTTGTTTATTGATGTTTCTTACCAGTTAAGTTTTGGTATGAGGGTAGAGTATGATATGAAAGAGAGTTGTATATGTTTTCGTTGTTGTCATGGTATAGTGACATTCTGTTGATGGGACACAGTTGTCAGAAGGTGTTACAGTACTTTTGATCTTGTTTTAAGATGAGGCTTTAGACATAGTCATGGTAAGTGATTGGTGGAACATGTGTTGTATTGATCTGGACGCTGCAGGTGGTTCATAATCAGATTTTGAGACAGTGAGTGTAGGGTGTTGGGAATTAGTGTCATGTTAAGTTTTGTATGAGTTTTGCGGTAATAAAGAAAAGAACTTGAGGATCTAGTGTGAGTGTACGTAACGAGTGTAGATCGTGAGTTATGCTTTTGGGAGATAGGTGCCTTACATAGAAAGGTATGTTGTTTTGCAGTAAGAATGGAAAGTTAGTATGGTGATTTTGCTACGAGTTTTATGGTATAGGTTAGGTGGTGTGCCGTATGAGTTGAGGTATGAAAAATGTTTAAGTAAGAGAGCCTTGGATATGTGCATGGCGAGTGTTTAGGTTATAGGTGGTTATCTTCGACATGCGGTGGTGATGAGGATAATGAAAAGATATATCTAGGATTTAGTATTAGTGAGTTACGAGGACGTAACATTTATCTTAAGAGGAGTAGGATGCGATAAAAGAGATTTTGATGGTTGTTCATATGGTAGTATATTGGAAGTAGAGTGTTGGTGTAGCATAAGATATGGATTTGTATATGTTGTGGTTGATAGTGTTAAAAGGTCATGGACGTGCTTGTAGTAGTTCGATGTTAGGAATGCGAGAATACTTCGATAGTGTTGACAGTTGGATGATGAGGTTATGAGTGTGAGTAAACTCCGAGGACGAAGTTCCTTTTAAGGGTGGTAGAATGTAACATTCCGTTTGATGTTTATGTAGTTGGTTATGTATGGAGTTAGTGTCGGGAGAGTTTATGATGTAGTTGATACGACATCGTGAGCGAGGTGTGGAGGTAGGAATAGTTGGTAGAGTTGGTGTGAAGAGTTCATGGTTTCATGTTTTGTAAGTTAGGGTTTTGTTTTTAGTTCTTAGTAGCTTTGTTGCGTCTTGACCGAGTTAGTATGTTGTTTTTATGTATGGGTGAACTTCGGGGACGAAGTTCTTTTTAAGGAGGGAAGACTGTAATACTACGGTTTTATGAGTCTCTGGGTACTCTATCGAGTAGGCCTTACTCTGTCGAGTAAGGGTGTGTTGCGTTTTAAAATAGTTTCTGACCTGTTGGGTACTCGATCGAGTAACGTAGATACTCGATCGAGTAAGGGGGCACTCGATCGAGTACCTTAGCTACTCGATCGAGTAGCCGGTTTACGGGGAATGATTTGACGGGTTTTGCTAATAACGCGAGTTTGATATAAAAGGTTTCCGTCAGTTTATTTAATCACTTTTAACCTTTCTAAACCCTTCAAAAGAAAAAGGAGTTACGTAGTTCTCTCTCGTCGCGTTGTTGGCAAATCCCCAAGGCTAAGAGTGTCGAATCATCTTGTTCTTTGCATCATAGTGTTCCTTGCGTCAAGGGTAAGATCTACATACCAATTTTATACTGTTTCTTTGAGTTTGTTTAAAACCCTAATTGGGTAGATTTGGGGGTTTTGGGAGGGTTATGTTGATTAGGTGATAATTGTATGATTATGTGTATAGGAGAAGGGTTCGTAGAGGAAAGGTTTTGAGACAATTTGCTAGATCGTCGATGTTTGTGTTGCATTCCGGTAGGGTTTCCTACTCGGTATTAATTACATAATGTGTGGTGATTGTGCTGTAGTTAGTGATTGTTGATTGATTCAGACGGTTGTGATTGTATATTGTTGATTGATTCAGACGGTTGTGATTGTATATTGTTGATTGATTCAGACGGTTGTTGATGTTGTATTGTGTTTGCTGATTGTTTGTCTCTGGTTCTCGAGATGCGTTCTCGGGTGAGTGGAGTCACTTGCGGGAGTGGCTTCACGCCCTAGTTTCGCCCTCCGTGGAACCCGCCACGGGAGGGGATGTGCACATTAATGGGACAGGGTTATCGCTCGGTATGATGAGCGGGGCTTAGGTGGGAACGGCTGCGGTCCCCAGCGCGTGGTTGGTCCGGTGGACGATCGGTGACGGAGATCGATTGGAGTGGGTGTGATTGTGTGTGTGACTGTTTGAGCTATGTTGTTTGTTGTGTTGTTGGATCATATAAATTGTGTGATTAGTACTGACCCCGTTTAAATGTTTTAAAAACTGTGGTGATCCATTCGGGGGTGGTGAGCAGTTATTGACCAGGTATGAGACGATGCGTATGGGATAGCTGGGATGAGTCACCACGTTGCAGTTTAGAAGTCTTCCGCTGTGTCTGACGCTTGATAGTATTTTTATAGTAGATAGTTTTGAGAACTTGTATTTCCTTTTATCAGTTTTGGTTTTGAACATGTAATCACTTAAACTATAATTACTTTTAAAGTACGTTTCTTTATTGTCTTATGATATTCATCATCTCGGGCAACCGAGATGGTAGTATCCTTATATCTGAGTGGTCCTAGTAAGGCACTTGGAGTATGGGGGTGTTACAAGCATCCTCAGGTAGGCACGTACGGATCTCACGGTAAAAGTCGGGTTCTGCACTCAAGGCACTAAGATAGTCAAAGCCCTTCCCAACAAGGCTTATCCCTAACTTTTGAAATTCCGTGGTAAGTTCATCAGGTAACACACGGATAGTGCTCAAAGAGTGACTAGTCTTCCTACTCAAAGCATCGGCCACCACATTTGTTTTCCCTTCATGATAAATCAACTCGGCATCATAATCATTCACCAACTCTAGCCATCTTCTTTGCCTCATATTCAATTCTTTCTGGGTAAAGATACACCTCAAACTCTTATGATCGGTATAAATGCGGCAATGAACCCCAATAAGGTAATGCCTCCATGTCTTCAAGGCATGTAACGCGGCGGCTAATTCAAGATCATGAGTCGGATAGTTCACCTCGTGAACCCTCAGTTATCGAGAAGCATAAGCAATAACCCTTCGGTTTTGCATCAAGACACAACCCAGGCCATGCTTTGAAGCATCACAATAAACATCGTAGTCCACACCATCCTCAGGTAAGGTCAACAAGGATGTCAAAGATAGAGTTTTTATAGGTCACTAGCATCAAACTTAAGGGAGGAGCAAGATGAAGCGAGGAAAGGAGGTATGAACGGTAACGCTCATGGTCAAAGAAGAAGGGAATTAGACAAGAAGGAAACCCGACAAACACCCGATGATGATAGGACACATGTATTTTTAGAAGAAGGTATGAACGGTAACGCTCATGGTCAAAGAAGAAGGTATGAACGGTAACGCTCATGGTCAAAGAAGAAGGGTATCTGTCGATATTGGAATTTATAGAGAACCCGACAAACACCCGATGATGATAGGACACATGTATTTTTTAGTTGTCATTGTCATTTATTTGGGTTCGTTTTACGATGTAGAATGAGCGTTGTCGACGGAGTATTTTAATTTAAATGATATTTAAATTAAAGTTTTTTAGGTGATTTCAATTTATTTTATTTTATTTTGAATTTATTTTCTTAAGTTTATTTTATTGAAAATAAAATAAATATTTGATTTGAAAAATCATTTTATGAGTATATTTGATTTGAAAAATCATTTATTTTAATGTGTTAATCGATTTGAAAAATCGATTTTAAAAGCGAAGAAAACTCGTTTTAAACATGTGTTTTGAAGCTCGATTATAGCTCGGTTTTTGAGCCCGTTTTCTTTACGAGTTGGCACGAATATCGAGTACACTAACCAACCTAAGACTCTAACCATCCAACCCCAGTTCGAACCCCATAACCACGGCCCAAACCATGCCCCAAATCACCCCCAACCAGCCCGCAAAACACGAAACAGCCCCCCCTGTTTTGCAGCTCAATCCCGAGCCCAAAACCCGCTCCAAACACCACCAAAACCCGTGCCCATTAACCCTAACCCATACCCTAATATCCTACCCATATTACCTTACCTTAATCACCAAGAAAACCCCCCATACGAACCCTAGAAAACCCCCCAAAAGCTGCTGGACAGCAGCTATGCTCAGCCGAGCCCGTCTGCCTCTCCTCTCTTTTACCCTACTTTAACTCCCTATAAATACCCACCCTTCACCATACATTCATTCCTCTAAGTTCTACATACATCCTACCTTCACTCACAAGCTTTAAACCTCAGAAAAAAACCCTAATTGCCTCTCAAAAACCCTCCACAAAACCGACATCCAAACTGAAACAGTTTGTGTGTCCTCTTCGAAAAACAATTCGTTCCTCCTTCAAACCTCCATCAAAACTCGAGTTTCTTGTTCCTAATTAACCATATAACATCCATCTACACATTAGACAAAGATTTACGAGCCAAATTGCCCTTGAGAGTACACGAAATCCCTCGAAAAACAGAGTGTATACACTCTGTTTTCGCGGTTTATTCCTGTCTGTCCAGTTCTGTTTGTGCTCGTTTTTCGTGCCCAATAATTCAAAAAGAGCAGGGGTTGCTTTAAGATCTCTGTTCTCCTCTCTTTCTAGTTTTCAAAACATCTTTTAAATCGAATTTTCATCGTGAAACGAGGGAGAAATCGCTGTTTGAAAGTTGTTGTCCAGATTCGATAAAAACGCGTGTTTGCTTTGTTTCTTCGTCGACGACGGCCTCTCGAGATAAAATCTACCATCGATTACGACCCAAGACGGTGTCAACGATACATGTAGGTTGAGGGTGCATCAAATCCTCCTCTTTCTCCTTTTTTATTTCGTTTTTATGTTTGTTTTTCTTATAGTTTGTTTTGTTTGTTTATCGCTTTTTATTTATCGTTTAAATTAACTATGAAACTAGTTTAGTCCGAGTATGAGTTAAAGTACCACCATGAACACCCGCGTTGACTTGAGATGGGAAAATAAACCGCTACATCAGTCGGTCGTACACCCCCGTCTCATTTACATATCCTCGTGTTCAAGGTAGGGCATAAATAAAACGAATTTCTAACTTCGCTCCTCGTTTTTGACCCTTTGTTTGTTTCGGCCAATTCGACACACCCTAGGACCAATCACATGTTAGTTTGACCTCTGATTGTTAACATATAACTTATTTAGACGACATTCGATCATTTAAATAACCTAATTAGACATGTTAGGGTGCTTCGACATAGCTTTTAAAATCAATCGACAATTCTGTAACTTAATGAACGCATCTCTCTCTTTCACCTAATTTCTCGGTAGTATAAGAGTGCGTGACTAGCACCTTCTTATTAACACTCGACGAGTTAATTTAATTAGCGAACTTGACCTAATTTGACCCCTTTAGGCCGTGTAGAATACACCTTGGCGCGACATCATCTCAATCTATCAACGCCGTTTCTAACTTGTTTTCTAGCTTGTTTCCTAACCCGTTTCGCAATCATCTATCTAACCTAATGAATCTAACCTAAGAATTAGGGTAGGCTAGAACGTGTAGGCCGTGTTTGGCCGTGTCTTTGTAGTCCTTTTCTCGTTATTTTCTTATCCTTATCTCGTTATTTCGTATCTTGTAATTACTTCGTTTATCGAGTCGTGTTTGGTAGTTTGTTTGTAATTTTCAAGTTAGTTTTCTTTTATCGAGTCAAAACCTCTTTTAAAAACCTTAGTCTTGTTTGGTTAGATGGTTGTGCCCCAATGCAAGTAAGAGCGTAGTAAATCGCATGTTGTTTAAAGCAACATGGCCCGATTTATGCTAATGCATGCTTTGGTGTGTGACCCAATGTCTAATTCGATAAGATTAAGTGAAAGCACACATTACGAGGAGTGACCCAAGGCCGTGAGTCATGTAAGCCGTGGGCCACCCCTTTGTGCACATTTTTCTAGGCCGAATGGCCGTGTAATGCGTCATGTACGGTTTTGTGTATAGCGTTGTATTTTAGATCGAGTTGTATCTTTAATTTATCGTTGTGTCGGCATGAAATGCCTGGGTTGTAATAGGGTAGATCCCAACGGCTCCCCCATTCCCGTTAAGCCTTGTTTGTTTTGTATGTTATTAGATCAATCAACCCACATGCTAAATTACAACTTTGACAAAGTTAGTTTAGTTGCATCTAAAATGACATAGAAATTTTTGTCACATGTTAGGGTTTTAAAACGATGTTTGCATATCATATATCGTAGTAGCTATGACCTTGTTTGAAATCCGACACTTGACTTAGTAGAGGCCGTTATTGACGGGCGGGTTAGGTGTCCTTATGGGCTTCCTAACACGTACCCTCACCCCTTACTCAAGATCTATGGTTTGTGGATCCGTCTAAATACCATTGGATTACGAGAGTCATTCAAATCGAGTGATATAGGGTACAAGTCTTTATCTTTAATCACTCGTAGTCGATGGCTTTATGCTTTTCGATGAAAGGTGTAAAGTTGACTTGAACGGTTCCAAGTTCCCAAAAAACTTGGTGGCGACTCTAATATGTCTTAATTCGATTCGAAAGAACCTCGAGTCGATTATGCCTAGTGTGGATCCCGCGGACGCAGTTCCCGAGGGCCTTGTCCACAACTTCCCAACAACAAAATTTATGACCAAAACACTCCCAAGGATTTCCTCAAAACACTCATGTTACTTCATCCTAAGCAATTCCGTGAAACAAGGTACTCCACTATAAGTGTGATCTCATCACTCCAAATCCTCAAACATCCACAAACAACTTCCACAAGATCAAGGTCAGGGTTTCCATCAAAGCTATACTCATATCCAACTAGTGTCAACCATGGGTTTCTCAAAATGATAAAATCTTCAATCAAGGGTCCTAATTCCAATCTCTAAATTCCCACATTCTAACACCATAAATTAAAACCATGTCCTTCAACTTAACAATTGGCGTCAACCATACCATTATCCTTTCTAGTTACTAAAACAAGTGCTAAGATTTCCCAACAATGTAGCTTAGTCTCACTCTCATTCCATACCTCAAGTAGTAATTAAGATCACTCACTTAGACCAACTAATAATCCCAAAATTAGTATTTCTCATATGGTAACATATACCTTATAAAACCCTCAGATCCAAAGTGATTACGAAAGCCAATCGTAAATTCAACTTAGTTACTCTCTCAATCTTACACCTTCGATTCCACCTAAGTCTTTCCAACATCACAACCTCTTAAAACCAGGGTTATGGGTTAACCACAAACAATCTCCTCAAAAGTCGAATTTTCCAAACCAAGGTCAACGTTCCTCAAAAGGAAGAGTACTATCAAAAAGGTGTTAAGGTAGGATAAGCAAGGAACAAAGGACAAGTTAGGAGGGTACAAGAGTAACTTTCAAGGAAAGAGAAAAGAGAGTTTAGAAGGAGAATAAGCACCAAGAGATAAAGAATAAGACAAGGTACACAAAGAATGAGAAACATCTTCGAGGGAGTAGAAGCATTCTTCAAAGGTAAATAAATCTTCAGTCCTCAGCAATAGGCACCAAATCTTGATCTTCACGTTGGTAGGTTTACGGTTATTGATACAAGGCACAACAAATATTACACGGCAATCAACAAACATGTTAGAACCTAACAAAGAGCAAACACACTACAGACTACCACCTTAGGTCCTTAAGTCTACCCATCTCTCAAGTTTATTATTTTAAGGTCAAGTTATTTATATCGGGGGTGCACAAACGTGCGTCGGGAGCAAATATGCTCTGATACCAACTGTGACACCCTCATTCATTGCGGAAAAATAAACACGTAATTCTAGAATAAAACTGCATGGATATGTTTGTAATAGGTTCATTTGGGTAAAAACCTGTAATTTTTAAAACCTGAACCTGTTATAAAAGTATCCAAATGGGAAGGTGTCAAACATGCAAGGTCTAAAATAAATCTCATAAACAAAACATCGCTAAAGTCGCGAAATAAAGTTATACAACCCAAATATGAAAAAGGGAGACATATGTCCCTAAAAAGTATATGACATAAAAAGTGTTTAAGGGTCACAATAAAATAAAGCCAATCTAGGTCCCAAGGTTACTTTGCTCGCTAGCTCGTCCATGTACCCCATATATGCATCACCTACCTGTCAATCGCATTTTATACAAATACGAAAGCCACAGTCAGTGGGGAGTAACTCCGAGTTCTCCCATCCACGAAATGTCATACTTAATATAACATGTAAACATAAGAATATGAATATGAACAACACATACCCTTAGCATACAAATGCAAGACAATCATGCTTATCATACGAACAAGAATATAAACAAACCATAGTCCTAGAATGTGAATACTAGACTGACTCATACTACACTATCATGTGAATCACATAACATCCAGGAATCCAAACTCTATCAACCATAGCCGGCTTGCATCTCACCTTCTATGATTCATAGAATCATCAAACAAGAAAGGACAATATATCTAGAGACAATCATAAGTTCCTAGTACAGTCAATAGTCAATCTGTAACTCGAGTCTATACCACGAGGTAAGGTAAACACCCTAGTCCTAAACCTGCGCAGACCTAGCGACATGCGGAAAACTACCGCATCCAAGACCCATGATAACAACACATGAGTACCCATAAGGAGTCCACCAAAGGGTTGGCTAGTACTTAAGCTGACTACATACTTCTAAGAGTACGTCAGGAAGTCATACCCTAACTTGGATATAAACCCACCAAGCTAAGACACAAAGGCTATTAAGCCGCAAACATACACTCGTCAAAGACTATAATGGCCTATCTATGACGAAGGCCGAAATACTCACCTAGGACCTAGTCCCAGCTTGAATACTTTAGCCCACGCCACACAAGACAAGTGGGGCACCCAATTAACCATAAGAGGGGCAAAGAGTCCAAACTTGCACACACAAATGATCATACACACCCTAGCATATGAAAGGCTACGCAAGAGCATTTTTTAGTTGACAATCCAACAATATCTCCAATATCAATAATAATCCAAATTCCAGCTAACCAACAGTACCATAATCCATGAGAACAAGCTAAAATGGCAAAGAGGCAACAAGACTCAAGCATAAGGCATCCAAAGCATCCAACAACCAACATGTGAAATGATAATCACAAATATCAAGGCATCAACATAAAACATCCAATAACAACCAATTTCACCTCAAAGACAAACCCTCGACCCGTGTCCCGCGACGGGTCATCGGTCAAATCGAGGCTGACCGGTTTAAACCTAGTTTGACCAAACTCGTTCGGTCAAATTGGCCCAGCTCAGAGTCTTGGCCTACTTTGGCCCAAATCACAAAATTCATCACAATATCATTCTCATGCCATTTTCAATTTCTATCATGTGAAAAACTATCAACATAAGGAAATATATTCCAACTTACAAAATATCCAATTCAATTAAATTCTCGCATAATAATGATTACCCACATGCCAAAAATACCAAAATACATAAATACGCAAACAAAAGACCCAAAACATCAAACAATAGACCCAAGACCCGACCCAAGGTGATGGGTCAAAGTCCGGGCCGGACCCACCGGGCCTGCCGGGCTGTTTTACGGCCTGTTTTGGCGGGTTTTTCCGCCCCTTTCCCCTTTTCCTACCAAAATCCGTTTCAAGCTCAATTTAATACCGTCTCAAGCAACAATCAACAATACCCATTTCGTTTCAATACTTAAACATGTGAAAAACAACATATTTAACCAACTTTAACAACAACAATTCATGTGAAAATTAAAGTTAACATGTTATTAATCACATAAGCATCCAACACATCATAAACAACACTAATGTGACATTAAATCGTCGAGTAACTCGGAATAGTTACCTTAAGCTAGCAAAGAGACAAGTAATAACTTGAGAAAGCTTCTAAAACCCAAAATTATGCATCATCTTCCACAATATATGAGTCTCCTAACACATCTTCATATTCTTCACCTATAAGAACAACAAAAACACATAAATTAGTCCTAAATTCGAAACCCTAGAAAGATAAGACCCGAAACGAAATTGGGGGAAATAAAAATAAAGCTTACTAGTAGATGAGGATTGAAGAGAGGATTCCAAATATATAAGTTTTATGCAAATTGGTGGAGAAATGAAGGATTTATGGTGGTTTTAGGGATTGTAAGGAGGTTGTTTTGATAGGTTTTTGGTGTTTGAGAGAAGGAGGAGATAGATTGAGAATGGAGGAAATGAAAATTGAAAGAGGAGGCAAAAGAAGGGAGGTGGTCGGTCAAAATGGAGGGAAGGAGGGTCAATTGTTTACGTTTTGGGTTTGCTTCGACGGTAATTAGAAATATTCGTCGAACGCGATTTCCGAGAATATTAAAGTTCTTAAACACGATTTTACTAAAAGATTAAGTACTCATATGCCCAATATCCAAACTCGTTTACCCAACGACCGTAAGAAATGGGAAAATCCCAATTTTACGACTTTTATCCGAAATCTATTTTATCAAAGGAAAAGGTTTAAATATAGTTTAAATCACTTTTAAACATTTCTAAACTATCAAAAATAATTACATTTCTTCAAAATAAAATAAGATTATATTTTATCAAATAAATTTTATTTCAAATAAATTAATATTAAATTAAAATAGCTTAAAATATTACTTTTAAAATATAATAAAGGTCTTCAAATTTACGGGGTGTTACAAAGTTGCCCAGGGCTCCAAGAAACAGAGTGTATATGCTAGTTATGACTCATTATTTCTCAAAGTGGTTTGAGGCAGAGGCAATGACAGAGTTCATATCGGATAACACTGAGGGCTTCTGTTCACGCTGGAACATAACACTGAGAAAATCAGCCCCCAGATATCCACAAACCAACGGCCAAGCCGAGTCCAGCAACAAAATCATTGTGGAGAACCTCAGAAAATGGCTGGAAGAGTTAGGGGGAAAATGGGCAGATGAACTACCATTAATAATCTGGTCAGACAGAACAACACCGAAAATGGCAACAGGCCAAACTCCATTTAGCCTTGTATACGGAGCAGAGGCAGTGATACCCTCAGAAGTTCTGGTACCCACGCACAGATACGGCTGTCAGACGGCAGAGCAAAACAAGGTCGAAATGGCTAGAAGCCTGGATACAGTTGATGAGCTGCGAGAAAGCTCTTACATACGTATGGCATCGTATAAACAATCCGTAGCAAGGACATATAACAAGAATGTCAAAATCAGGACCCTTGAAGTAGGGGACCTCGTACTCAGAAGGGTATTCGAAAATACCAAGAACCACAAAGCAGGCAAGTTTGCCTACAAATGGGAAGGGCCATATCAGGTCGAAAGCATTATCAAGAATGGGGCATACAGGTTGATGACCATGCACGGTCAAATCCTGGATAAACCCCGGAACATCCGTCACTTGAAACGGTACTTTGTCTGACAAAGTGCCAAAACTTTAGTGTACAAAGGACCTTTCAAAAGTCCGTCAAGCAAAAAAAAAAGGGTGGGGGGGGGAGGGTGGGGGTGGGGGTTATTATATGCTTTAGGTGTTGGTGTGTTTCAGAAAACGTTTTTCTTTTGTCTTCCCTAGTTTTTCTTTTTTGAAATTAAATAGAGTCGTTTTTAAACCAAGTAGTCCAGGCTGTGGCTTCCTGGATCCAGGTGTTGCCCTGGAACACCATGAGATAGCACCAGGTAATTTGCACTACTTTGGACTTTATAATGCTTCTACGAAGAAAGGCTTTGATACTAATGTTGGTTACTTTTCAGATAAGGAACACTTTGAGGGTCCAGCCCCTGCCATGTGAGGCTGCGAAGACGTTTATCTTAAGTCAAGCCAAATGGAGAGCATACGCCGAGGTAGCGCGCAGGGTACGGCATACTAAGACCACCCATACCTTAACGTTAACTCAGTAATTCCATGGCTATGTCGTAGAGCAAAAGGTGCACGCACGGAATTTCAAACGTCTGGTTCCACAAGGAACGCAACATTCCTTGTTAGTCAGAAACAGTCAATTAAGGTGTGCTCTAGTCAGCTAATCCTAGTGATAAGATATTTTACGTCATGGGTAAAATATGTTATCAGAAACCTGTCACCAGGAACAGGGGCTATGCACCTGGAACCAGGTCAGCTTCCTGGGTACACCTATGTGGAATCGCAACTCCAGAAATCAATGGCAAAAACGCAAGTATAACAAAAGAAGGGCCTAAAACCTGGGCCCAGAACTACTTTAAGTTAAGGCACCTGCTACCCTTAGCAGGCGCCATCAGATTTTAAAGCCTGCATACCAGCAGGCGCAAAACAGGCCAAAATGAAAAAACGAAAAAGAGTTTTTTACAAACTTGCGCCACACAGGGCCAAGTCCCTAGACAATTTAAACTAAAATTTTAAGAGAGGTCAATCCTCTCAACAATTGCATTCTGACCAATGCTCTGCTCCCCATGCTCCATCTGCTTCTCCGTTGCAGGTACCTGAACTGCCTCAGGAGTCGCAGCTGCATCATCACCAGTCTGCTCTGCCAGGATTTCCTCAACAGTCCCAGAGATAGCCCCAGAGATGTCCATGGCAGTAAAGTCAGGCTCCGGATTAGCAGCCTCAGCTTCAGGAGGGAACAGGGCGCTCAGATCCATACCATTGGGGAATGCACGGGCAAACTCGGTCAGCTCCTCCTCCAGGTTCCAGGATGTGTGCTTCCCCTCAGTGTAAGCACGGATGCAGTCAATCCGCCCTTCAAAAGCAGTGTAGGCTCCCACGTTTTTGGCTAGTTCAGCCATCTCTTCAGCACGGGCCTCTGCCTTTGTCAGCCCAGAAGTTAGAACGCAGTTAGCTTCCTGGGTCCTCGCCAGCTGGTCTTTAGCTGCCTCCTTCTCCTTCAAGGCCACATGGAGCTGCTCCCTCAGTTTGGCACAGGTAGCTGTGAGCTCCTTATTCTTCCCCACAGAAGCCAAGCACTCAACTTTGGCCCTCTGCAGCATCTTACGAAGGTAGAGGGATGATTGAAGAGCCTGCGATAAAGAAAACCATCAGTCAGGAAAGCACAGGGGCAGAGAAAGTAAGGGGCCAGTAAAGGAAGACTTACGAGGAAGCAATGTTCAGCAGCCAGGTCAGTCATCTCCTGGGGGGCAGTCGAATCAAACGCCCTGGAGCAAGCCGGAGTCAAGAACCTCTCTAGTGCAGGCCAGTAGCTGGCATGGTCAGCATCCCCAAAGTTAGCAGGGAGGCGCAGCAGCAGCTCGTTAGCATGGACAGGGGACCCAGGGGCGCGAGATATGGGAGTCACTTCGATGGGTTCTGGGGCAGGCCTTGAGGTGGATCTCCTCCTTGAGGAAGCAGGAGAGATAAAGGAGTCAGCAGTTCTTTTCCTGGCATGGCGCATCAGGATCTCAGAAGCGGAGGGTCTAGCACTTCCTACGGAGGCACCAGAACGCAAGGGACCAGAATGGAGAACCAATGGGTAAGGAGCCTTCTAAAGGTTAAAAAAGAGTGTTTACCAGAAGACATGGTTTCTTCAGTGGCGGAATCGTCTAAACCAGATAGCAGGAGGGGAAACAGTCTACGGTCTTCAGGGATGGAGAAAAGCTTGGCAACAGAAATTGCTTCGTCTTCAGATTTCTCAAGGTTCTTAGTTATGCGTCAAATCAAAGAGTAAGAACAGTGAGCGATAGGGGCAATCAAGAATAGACATGCAAAATATACTTACTCTTAGCAAAAATCCAGTGCTCGAACAAGTAATCAGCGTGGATGGGGAGAGATTCAAGCTTGACATAGAAGAAATCCTCATACCACCCATCGTCCTTCCCTTTAGCAGCCGACTGAAGAAAATTTTCAGTCTTCTCCACAACCCTGAAAGTGTATTGGCCATGCCCCAATGACCGACACTCAAACCTATGGGCCAGATCTGACAATCCAATCTCGGCGCCCATACTGTTGTTCAAAGCAACAGTAGACAAGAGAATCCTCCATGCATAGGGGGCAATTTGGGCCATGGGGAGAGAGTTCAGGCAGATGAACTCTTGAATCATCGGGGGGAAGGGGAATTTAAGACCAAGGACGAAAGGGTAAGTGTATAAGCAGATCCACCCCGCACGAAAGGCGTCTGCTTTCTGACCGGGTTTGGGGATGAGGATCACCACATCGTCACCTAGCCCAAGCAAAGCTTTGATCCTAGGTATGTCCTCTTGGGTTAGGTAAGAATCACCGGAATGTGGTCTTTTGAGGACTCCCTGCGAAGGGAAGTCATCGTCCTCTATGAGGTCAATGGTGGCGGATGAGGATGACGTGAGGCGAGTTTTAGCCATGACAAGTAAGGAAAGGGAAGTAGGAGTACCTGAGAAGACGGGAGAAGGCGGCGCTGACAGTGAAAGGACGTTGAAGAAGAAGGGTTTGGGGAGACGGGAATTTGAAAATTTTGAGGAAATGAAATGATGATGAAAGAGAAAAAGGGGGACGGGTGAGATTAAATAGGAGAGGGTAGTTGGGGTTTTGAAAAATGTGAATTGAAATGGAGTATGCGAGAAGTCACTCAACGATACACTGCAATTTCCCGCTCAAATAATTAGGGTTGCGCTTTCGCGGAAAATTGGGGGCAAACTGTTGGGCCCAAAATCTAGATATGGGCTGATCTGGGGCAGCAGGTCTGGAAGCAGTGTGAGACGCAGGGCGTCAGGGAGCCAGGGTAGCAGCATCAGCGCATAATGCGAGACATGGGCTTTAATCCGCGTAGAAGAAGCATATGAGGATTCTATCACTTGCCATATCCGGAGAAGCAAAGTCCTACTCCGCGCCGAATTAGGAATACTTGGGAAAGAAGTAAGAAACCTTAGATGAATGAGCTCTACTATATAAGGGGCCTCAAGGCAAGACAGAAAGATCATCAGAAAATACAAGAAACATACCCTAGCATTCATAGCAAACGCACAAACTGTATTTCCTCCTGAATTATAGTGAAAATATTGGTGGGATTCCGTCTCTCCCCGCGGTTGTTTCCCAAATCGGGTTTTCCGCGTCACCAAAATTGCTTGTGTTCTTTATTTATAACGCACGTTCAGATTATCATACAACAAACAATCAAATCATAATACGGACCTAACGCTAAGACCACTTTAACCCTAAATTGGTAGAATTTACCAAAACATGTTTATATTTCCTGTCCACCCCTCTACCCTTGTATATGCGGGAGTATTTATACTGAGCTAGCTAGGTGGGAGTCGGACTTGAGATCCGTCTAAAGATAGAGTTTTGGTCTTTCTCTCGCATTAGTGCTCTGTCTCCTGATGGACATTGTATTTGATTTTTCTATCCTTTGATACATCTAGGTGTAAGGATAAAGAAATTAATCGCTTAATTCTTTACTTGTTAAACAAGCGGCCAGGCATTTTGGTTTGAGTTTGTCATTGTTTATCTCGTGTGATTATTTGATTATCACACTACCCACGATCCAACAAAGATATTAACCTAAAGTGGGCTTATTTATTTGCTTGTAGATAATCCGAGATTTGGAGTGCTGCTGTTGAATGGACCAACTTAAATTGACAGAAGTTTTGATGTGAAACTCTATTTCTGATTTTATAATGTATTTCTGAGAGAATTATTTAAATGGTGTGAAATATGGTGTGTTTGGGCCAAAAATCACATAATAGGGAAAGGCCCGCTTAATAAATAAACGGATCTAATAAGAAGAAGGGGAGCCCACGGTTGGAATAAGCACGAAGAAGGGGGATGGGCCAGCATGCTCGCAGAAGAAAACTGAAGTCCATTGAAGGAGGCGTCTGGAATTAGGAAAGGGGGAGTCAGGGAGATCAGGGAGAATTGAGGGAGACGACCAAACATGGAAAGAGTTATTATGGAAGTTATATTCCCTTTCCATAATCAAGGTAGGACATGCCTAGGGTTCTTACCCTATAAATATCCGAGGAAGCAATCAACAGGAGGACATTCATTCACACATCCACATTCTCATCAAGATATCAACCATTCACATACACACGCATACATTCATCCAAGATCTTGCGAGCTCGATACCTCGTGCTAGCGAGAAAAGCATTACGTTTCAATTGTAATCATCCTCCCATTCAAGCATAGTACAATATTTGGGAGGGTACCGTCCCTACCGCGGTTGTTCCCACATTGGGTTTTCCGCGTCACCAAATCTTACGTGTTAATTTATATTTCGTACTTTATTTCCTTATTTAAACATCATCATACAAACAATCATTCAACTAACCAACGAGTAAGACCACATTGACCCGAATCAATCAATTCGGTAAAAAATACCTAAACAGTTTGGCGCCCATCGTGGGGCATTGTGGTCGTCAATCGTTAATACTCTAAATACACGATGGATAAGCAAGCATCGGACGCCGTGTCAGAGAGCAGACAACCGTCGCCACCACACACTTCTACTCAAAATCCAGCATCAACAGTGGCAACACAAACTCCCGGACATACTTCGAGAACAACACTTACAGCAAAAACCTCTCTACCTCCTAAGACTCCTGCTGTCACAACCCAAGCCAGATTAGATAGGGAGCAGCAAGCTCAGGCCTCACCCCTCCACCTAGTCCCACACAAATCTTACTCACTGGCGTGGAGAACCTCCAGAAAGCCATGGAAAACATGAGAGAAGACCAGGAGAAAGCTGAAGCTGAAGCAAGGAAGAGGGACAGAGAGCTCTGGGCGCAGATAGACATCCTGAAATAGCACTCTGCCACCCCGATGAGCAGGGCAGGGGAAGGAAGGTCTCCACTAGTAGATCTGACACAAGGGGCATCAATCAGCAAGAATCCACTTCGACAGATACCAGCCGAACTAGTAACAAGGTTGGATCTAGCTACAGTACCGACGGATGGAAAAATAACCCTACAAGGGATGGGATACCTCACACCAGCCACCTGGCCATCAGCCAGCTGTGCGGAGGCACGAACAGGTGGCATCCTGTCGCAGTTTAGCGCAAAGAATCGATCGACACCGGAGCAGATCTCGAGTGGAACCAAAGCAAGTGAACGCGGCAAGCAGGGACAATCGTTACTTCAACCCCCTCTAGCCGGGACACATCATAACCTTAAAGAGCTCGGGTCAAGAGGCAGTATATTGAACGGCAAAGAACGCCGACAAAGCGGACCCAGATTCGGCAAAGATAACAAATCAAGAAGATTGGAGCTAAAGGAAAATCGAGCAGGTCCTGTGGCCGCCACCCCCACTCGAGAAATCAGCACTAGACAGCTATGCCAACTCACTAGGCAAGATAGTCATCCCAACCTATGTGGGAGGAGTCAACAAGCAAGTCAGGTATCTGGTTATAGACGGACCTTCCACCTACAATGTCATTCTGGGAAGGCCGTGGCTACGCCAGATGAAAGCAGTCCCCTCAACATATCACCAATGCATAAATTTCCCCACACCATGGGGAGTAGAGACAATAAGAGGAGATCAGGAGGAAGCTAGAGGCTGCTATAAGAAGGCACTAAAGTGCACTGCCAGTCCTCCCGCATAGCAAGCAATTCTGAGCCTGTCCGGGACGAATACATTGAGCCCCTACAGAAGAGCTAGATCAAATTAACTCTGGACAAGTCGCACCCTTAAAGAATCGTGCTAATTGGAGCAGGATGCACAGGAAGCTTGAGACAGCAACTAATCAAATTCTTGCAGGATAACATGGATTGTTTTGTATGGTCACACGATGACATGATAGGAATAGATCCGTCCATCATAACGCATAAGCTTAGTGTGGACCCAAAGTGTAAACCCGCTTAATAAATAAATGAATCTAATAAGAAGAAGGGGAGCCCACGGTTGGAATAAGCACGAAGAAGGGGGATGGGCCAACATGCTCGCATGAGAAGACTGAAGCCCATTGAAGGAGGCGTCTGGAATTAGGAAAGGGGGAGTCAGGGAGATCAGGGAGAATTGAGGGAGACGACCAAACATGGAAAGAGTTATTATGGAAGTTATATTCCCTTTCCATAATCAAGGTAGGACGTGCCTAGGGTTCTTACCCTATAAATATCCGAGGAAGCAATCAACATGAGGACATTCATTCACACATCCACATTCTCATCAAGATATCAACCATTCACATACACACGCATACATTCATCCAAGATCTTACGAGCTCGATACCTCGTGCTAGCGAGAAAAGTATTACATTTCAATTGTAATCATCCTCCCATTCAAGCATAGTACAATATTTGGCAGGGTACCGTCCCTCCCGCGGTTGTTCCCACATTGGGTTTTCCGCGTCACCAAATCTTACGTGTTAATTTATATTTCGTACTTTATTTCCTTATTTAAACATCATCATACAAACAATCATTCAACTAACCAACGAGAAAGACCACATTGACCCGAATCAATCAATTCGGTAAAAAATACCTAAACATGGTGGTAAAATAGACTGGGTGAGAAATTAGTCTAAAAGTGGTTTTGGGCCAGTTATTGTACGTAATTTCTCGGAAAATAAGCGTAAAGAGCCTTTAATTATAACATTGTCAATTTTCATTTGGTCATTAAATTTTAGCCTCATCATCGGGTACCCGTAAGGCTAGGTAGACATTTTGAGGTGTCTACAGAAGCCTCCACTTTGACCGAGTCTGAGTAAGACGAAGGTCAAAGTAGTCCGGTCGGGATAGATAAAGGATAATAAATGTACCTGTGCCTCTTATATTACCTATCTTGAGTAACTGGAATCTGGGACTAGTTAGTAAAACTTTGTTTTACTAATCTGAAATGAAGCTGAAACTGGTGCAACGAAACTTTGTTTCGTTGGTGTGAAACTGGCATAGTGAAACTTTGTTTCACTGGTCTTGAACTGGTATAGCCAAACTTTGTTCAGTTGGTCTGGAACTGGCATGACAAAACTTTGTTTTGTCAATCTGGAATGGAGCTGGTAAAACTTTGTTTCACCAATCTGGAAACTGGTATGGCAAAACTTTGTTTCGCCTGTCTGGAATCTGGTAAAGCAAAACTTTGTTTTGCTGCTGGAATCTGGAATAGCCAAACATTGTTTAGCTGGACTGGATCTGGTGTAGCCAAACTTTGTTTAGCTTAAGAGTGAATCTGCAAAATCTAATTTCACAAGCTCGAATGCGTGTCAGGGCCCGCCGACCGAGGATTCAAAAATTTATTTTGAAAAGGGATTAGAATGTAAAATTTGATTTTACAAACTACGATTTGCAAATTTTATTTCGCAAAGAGGAAAGTTCAAAAAAATTTATTTTAAGAACTCAGATGCATGCCAGGGCCTGCCGACCAAGGAATTCAAAATTTTATTTTGAAAAAGATGGATGAGATCGTAAAATTTTATTTTACAAACTTAGATGCGTGTCAGGGCCCGCCGACCGATAAGTTTGAAAATTGCAAAATTTTATTTCGCAAAAAGGGCAAGTTCAGAAAATTTTATTTTAAGAACTCAAATGCATGTCAGGGCCTACCGACCGATTGATTGAAAATTTTATTTCGAAGTAGATAGATTTGGAAATCGCAAAATTTTATTTCACGAAATGGGCTGGAAAATTGCGAAATTTTATTTCGCAGAAAGATTAGACTTGAATTTTACACAATCATTGATTTTGAAATTCGCAAAATTTTATTTTGCGGGAAGATGAGACTTTATGAGAAAGCCCCCACTTTGGAGGAATCTGGAAGATGAATAACAAAGTAGTCGAGTGGAGTAGTTAGTGACAAATATATGACACCAAAAAATGCAAATGTATGTCCTAGATATGATGCAAAAAATGTTATTTTTTGAAAACATTTGAAATGAGTATTGAAAACAAGTATTTATTTTTATTTTATTTTGAAAATATTTTGAAAAAGATGGGGTCTGACCCAAATGTGATCCAAGTAAAAAGACTAGACACTGTTACTTTAAAAGCAACTTCTAACAATTTATCTGGTATGGAGAATAATTGTATCATTTTTATTTGACCTATTAATTTGAGTTATATTTTGATGAGTTCTGTCCTCTTTAGAGTAACAAGCTTTATTAATTAAGCAAAACTAATACCATAGAAACAAAATACTTATATGACCGTATAAACTTAGTGTATATCCCCCGAAGTCTTAAATGCTAAACGAGGGTGATAGATGGAGTGGAGTAGAGGTTCTATGGCGTTAGAAGACACTGGAGACCTGTGTGCCTCTCTCACTCACCTAAATGAATGAAAGGATCGTCCCAATAGGAATAGAGACGCTGTAACTGTGGATTGACTCGTCTGAGAAATTAAAAATGACTACTCTGGAATTTGATTACAAATTGACTGGAATTTGGTATTGTGAATCTTTGAAACTGGATTTGTATCTATTTGAGATCATATGTTTTTTACTTTTTGAGACTTTTGACATTGAATTTTTTTTACTTTTCGAGACTTTTCTCACTTGAGTTGATCGCAACTTTGACTGGAATTTTTGTTTACTTGTGAATTTTTCAATCTTTTGACACTGGAGTTGTATCTATTAGAAATCATATTTTTTTAGACTTTTCGAGACTTTTCTCACTGGAGTTGATTGCAACTTTGACTTGAATTTTTGTTGACTTATGAGAGTCTTTGGTGTGAATATTTTTGAGCTTGTATTGATAGTTAGACTCACATCTTAAGTTCGTTCTAAGGGACTAGTGGCCACCTATAAAACAGCACGGAGTGCGCGCTCCCGTGTCTATTTGGTATGTTTGAACACGGGTGTACTGAGAATCTGGTTTGAATATTTATGAGCTAGTTTTCTAGCACCAATGGGAATGGATGACAATGTTTGCTAAAATAGTCGATCACATGAGTTTATGCTCATCTAGTAGTCATTTGAGATACGAGAAATTAACAAATTTGGTAGAAAGCAATTTGTGCTTACTTGGAAAGTTGACAAATCTAGTAGTCATTTGAAATATGGAAAATTGATGAATCTGGTAGATAGAGAGTTATGCTCATTTGCTAGTCATATGGAAAAATGACAAATCGGGTAGAAGGATGTAGTCTCCAAACCTAGAGGTCACCTAGAGACACGGCGATCAAGGAATTATCACACCACATGAGATGGAAAAGATGGTCAAATGCACGCCCTCGTTCAGGCTGACTCTAAGAGGTCGATTGATATACACTAAAGGGATACGACCTAAAGTATTTCAAGTCTATTCTACTAGTTAAGGATAAAAAGTAGAACAAGTGACTAATAAAAATGACATATGCTCGTTTTTTTCATTTATGCAACTCAAAAAGGACTAGGATGGTCCTAAATATTTTAGACACTTGATGTAAATGACATGTTTTTTGGTAATGTAACAGAGTTATGAGATTATAAGACTGTAAGGATATTTGATTTGTTTTATATGACATATTTGTACTTACTCTCTGTTTACTTTTCAAATCGGTTGTCATGACTTTTAAGTAGAAATCTTGGAGAATTATATACAAGTAGGACTTAGTGAAAGGACTCAAAGTGTGAGACGACATATTACTACATGGATCACAAATGAGTTTAAAAAGAATTGAAAATTGTTAAAGAAAGAAGAAAAAAAAATTGTTTTTTATTTTTTTTTTTAAAAAAATAAATTGAAAAAGTTGACCCCTGATTTTTACAAGAGAAAAAAAAAAGATAAAACAAAAAATAAAATTGAAAAGATGCGTAGAACAGGCTGCAAATTTACTTATGCATGAGTTTGTGTGTTTCTGTTTACGGACAACAGGTTCTAGAATTTGTTAAGGTTAAACAAGATTAACATACAATGTTGGTATATATCCTCGTATATGTATAAAGGCGATATGCAAAAGTTAGGCTTTTCTATTCTATTTTTTTAATTAGTTATTATTATATG
The DNA here is from genome assembly GCF_048544455.1 of Silene latifolia. NCBI lineage: Eukaryota > Viridiplantae > Streptophyta > Magnoliopsida > Caryophyllales > Caryophyllaceae > Silene > Silene latifolia. The sequence goes on from NC_133536.1 coordinate 60,256,247, forward strand.
ATCAATGATTACAAAACAAAAAACGTATATGTCAAACATATTAACAAGCAAGACACACGTAACGACATGACCTAAACAAAGGATCTACGGGATCTATGGTTAAGTTTATGGGTTGAAAATTGGGTACTCAAGACATTAAAATACCCGAGAGTATCTCTCGCTTTTGTGCTCCCCTAGTCATATGGACTAGACGAGTTGCCAAAACGTGACGTCATGAGGTGGAAAATATGTGTAAGGCCTAGTCGGTTGAATGGACCTTCTAAATATACAACATACTTTACCGAGGGTGAATTAGGGTAGCTTAAATGGCGTAATATTGGCTAACGGGGAGCTTACACCTTTTTTGTCTTATATAAAAAAAACATACACAATATACGAGTATGCGAAATAGAAAATGAAAAGAGTCGATATTAGTCGTGGTAAAGAAGAAAAAACAAACGGAAACGATGAGTTAGGCGAAAAAGAACGTGCAACTGCCAAGGAATCAAACATGAGTAAGCAAATTCACACGTTATAACAAAAGTGCAATTAGACGAGTGGTGAGAGTATATACATGTCAAGTAATTAAGAATTGATAACTAAATTCTTGGACCATCTAATTACGTTTAACATGCTGAAAGTTAGAGTTGTTTAGTGGCAGTACATCGACCATAAATACAAGGTAAGTCAAAATCGTCAAAAATACAATATAATAAATAAATTTTAAGTCTTACCTGCTTATTGAGTTCCCAGCGGAGTCGCCACTGTGAGATCCCTGAAAAATCTCCTTTTTGAAAATAAGTAAATAGTATGGAGTCGCCAGTAGGTTTTATAAAAAACCATACAAAAACAATTTAACGGAAAAAGTCCCTTTTGATCTCTGGAATGGGGACTAATCCGTCACTCCGGTCTGAACCAAACATTGCGGATTCAGGGGTAAAGGTACGGTCAGGGAAGGTGTTAGGCACCCGGACCGCCCATCAAACTGACGGCCTCTACTATTTATTTGTAATATTATATATTTGACGAATATAAGACAGAGAAAACAAAGTTAGTAACAAACTTTATACAACTATTTACAAGATAAATTAATAGGTTAGTTTATACAATAAATAGAGAAAATAAATAAAAGACAAAATAAAAGAGCTAAATAAAAAGAAAGAGTTGAGAAAAGCTTATTTGAATCTGGTACCCTCAGGCCTATGTGGATGTTGACTATTAATGAATTTCGACTTTGTCGTAAATTATCGGCTCTTATGCGCTTATATGAAAACTGGGACAATTTATTTGTGTAGATGAATTTGAAACTGGGATTGTATATATTTTAGACGGTGTATAAGAATATGGAATTTTTAAGATCTGAATGTCTCGTAAATTTTGTGTGTGACGGAATTATTTGTGAATCTCTCGTCTGTTTATATTTCCTGTCCACCCCTCTACCCGTGTATATGCGGGAGTATTTATACTGAGCTATCTAGGTGGGAGTCGGACTTGAGATCCGTCTAAAGATAGAGTTTTGGTCTTTCTCTCGTATTAGTGCTCTGTCTCCTGATGGACATTGTATTTGATTTTTCTATCCTTTGATACATCTAGGTGTAAGGATAAAGAAATTAATCGCTTAATTCTTTACTTGTTAAACAAGCGGCCAAGCATTTTGGTTTGAGTTTGTCATTGTTTATCTCGTGTGATTATTTGATTATCACACTACCCACGATCCAACAAAGATATTAACCTAAAGTGGGCTTATTTATTTGCTTGTAGATAATCCGAGATTTGGAGTGCTGCTGTTGAATGGACCAACTTAAATTGACAGAAGTTTTGATGTGAAACTCTATTTCTGATTTTATAATGTATTTCTGAGAGAATTATTTAAATGGTGTGAAATATGGTGTGTTTGGGCCAAAAATCACATAATAGGGAAAGGCCCGCTTAATAAATAAACGGATCTAATAAGAAGAAGGGGAGCCCACGGTTGGAATAAGCACGAAGAAGGGGGATGGGCCAGCATGCTCGCAGAAGAAAACTGAAGTCCATTGAAGGAGGCGTCTGGAATTAGGAAAGGGGGAGTCAGGGAGATCAGGGAGAATTGAGGGAGATGACCAAACATGGAAAGAGTTATTATGGAAGTTATATTCCCTTTCCATAATCAAGGTAGGACATGCCTAGGGTTCTTACCCTATAAATATCCGAGGAAGCAATCAACAGGAGGACATTCATTCACACATCCACATTCTCATCAAGATATCAACCATTCACATACACACGCATACATTCATCCAAGATCTTAACGAGCTCGATACCTCGTGCTAGCGAGAAAAGCATTACGTTTCAATTGTAATCATCCTCCCATTCAAGCATAGTACAATATTTGGGAGGGTACCGTCCCTCCCGCGGTTGTTCCCACATTGCGTTTTCCGCGTCACCAAATCTTATGTGTTAATTTATATTTCGTACTTTATTTCCTTATTTAAACATCATCATACAAACAATCATTCAACTAACCAACGAGTAAGACCACATTGACCCGAATCAATCAATTCGGTAAAAAATACCTAAACAGTTTGGCGCCCACCGTGGGGCATTGTGGTCGTCAATCGTTAATACTCTAAATACACGATGGATAAGCAAGCATCGGACGCCGTGTCAGAGAGCAGACAACCGTCGCCACCACACACTTCTACTCAAAATCCAGCATCAACAGTGGCAACACAAACTCCCGGACATACTTCGAGAACAACACTTACAGCAAAAACCTCTCTACCTCCTAAGACTCCTGCTGTCATAACCCAAGCCAGATTAGATAGGGAGCAGCAAGCTCAGGCCTCACCCCGCCACCTAGTCCCACACAAATCTTACTCACTGGCGTGGAGAACCTCCAGAAAGCCATGGAAAACATGAGAGAAGACCAGGAGAAAGCTGAAGCTGAAGCAAGGAAGAGGGACAGAGAGCTCTGGGCGCAGATAGACATCCTGAAACAGCAGTCTGCCACCCCGATGAGCAGGGCAGGGGAAGGAAGGTCTCCACTCGTAGATCTGACACAGGGGGCATCAATCAGCAAGAATCCACTTCGACAGATACCAGCCGAACTAGTAACAAGGTTGGATCTAGCTACAGTACCGACGGATGGAAAAATAACCCCACAAGGGCTGGGATACCTCACACCAGCCACCTGGCCATCAGCCAGCCGTGCGGAGGCACGAACAGGTGGCATCCCTGTCAGCAGTTTCGCAGCAACTGATCAGACATCTGGAGCAGGATCTGAGTGGAACCAACAAGTAAACTGGCAGCAGGGGACAATCGTTACTTCAACCCCTCTAGCTGCTGGGACACATCAGAACCTTCAAGAGCTCGGGTCAAGAGGCAGTATATTGAACCAAAGAAGCGGCCGACAAAGCGGACCCCATATTCAGCAAAGATAACAAATCAAAGAAGATTGGAGCTAAAGGAAATATCGAGTAGGGTCCTGTGGGTCACCCCCACTCGAGAAATCAGCACTAGACAGCTATGCCAACTCACTAGGCAAGATAGTCATCCCAACCTATGTGGGAGGAGTCAACAAGCAAGTCAGGTATCTGGTTATAGACGGACCTTCCACCTACAATGTCATTCTGGGAAGGCCGTGGCTACACCAGATGAAAGCAGTCCCCTTAACATATCACCAATACATAAAGTTCCCCACACCATGGGGAGTAGAGACAATAAGAGGAGATCAGGAGGAAGCTAGAGGCTGCTATAAGAAGGCACTAAAGTGCACTGCCAGCCCTCTCGCATAGCAATTACAGAAGCAGCCTGTCCAGGACGAATACATTGAGCCCCCGGCAGAAGAGCTAGATCAAATTAACCTGGACAAGCTGCACCCAGAAAGAACTGTGCTAATTGGAGCAGGATGCACAGGAAGCTTGAGACAGCAACTAATCAAATTCCTGCAGGATAACATGGATTGTTTTGTATGGTCACACGATGACTTGATAGGAATAGATCCGTCCATCATAACGCATAAGCTTAGTGTGGACCCAAAGTGTAAACCCGCTTAATAAATAAATGAATCTAATAAGAAGAAGGGGAGCCCACGGTTGGAATAAGCACGAAGAAGGGGGATGGGCCAACATGCTCGCAGGAGAAGACTGGAGCCCATTGAAGGAGGCGTCTGGAATTAGGAAAGGGGGAGTCAGGGAGATCAGGGAGAATTGAGGGAGACGACCAAACATGGAAAGAGTTATTATGGAAGTTATATTCCCTTTCCATAATCAAGGTAGGACGTGCCTAGGGTTCTTACCCTATAAATATCCGAGGAAGCAATCAACATGAGGACATTCATTCACACATCCACATTCTCATCAAGATATCAACCATTCACATACACACGCATACATTCATCCAAGATCTTACGAGCTCGATACCTCGTGCTAGCGAGAAAAGCATTAAGTTTCAATTGTAATCATCCTCCCATTCAAGCATAGTACAATATTTGGCAGGGTACCGTCCCTCCCGCGGTTGTTCCCACATTGGGTTTTCCGCGTCACCAAATCTTACGTGTTAATTTATATTTCGTACTTTATTTCCTTATTTAAACATCATCATACAAACAATCATTCAACTAACCAACGAGTAAGACCACATTGACCCGAATCAATCAATTCGGTAAAAAATACCTAAACATGGTGGTAAAATAGACTGGGTGAGAAATTAGTCTAAAAGTGGTTTTCGGCCAGTTATTGTAAGTAATTTCTCGGAAAATAAGCGTAAAGAGCCTTTAATTATAACATTGTCAATTTTCATTTGGTCATTAAATTTTAGCCTCATCATCGGGTACCCGTAAGGCTAGGTAGACATTTTGAGGTGTCTACAGAAGCCCCCACTTTGACCGAGTCTGAGTAAGACGAAGGTCAAAGTAGTCCGGTCGGGATAGATAAAGGATAATAAACGTGCCTGGGCCTCTTATATTACCTATCTTGAGTAGCTGGAATCTGGGACTAGTTAGTAAAACTTTGTTTTACTAATCTGAAATGAAGCTGAAACTGGTGCAACGAAACTTTGTTTCGTTGGTGTGAAACTGGCATAGTGAAACTTTGTTTCACTGGTCTTGAACTGGTATAGCCAAACTTTGTTCAGTTGGTCTGGAACTGGCATGACAAAACTTTGTTTTGTCAATCTGGAATGGAGCTGGTAAAACTTTGTTTCACCAATCTGGAAACTGGTATGGCAAAACTTTGTTTCGCCTGTCTGGAATCTGGTAAAGCAAAACTTTGTTTTGCTGCTGGAATCTGGAATAGCCAAACAATGTTTAGCTGGACTGGATCTGGTGTAGCCAAACTTTGTTTAGCTTAAGAGTGAATCTGCAAAATCTAATTTCACAAGCTCGAATGCGTGTCAGGGCCCGCCGAACGAGGATTCAAAAAATTATTTTGAAAAGGGATTAGAATGTAAAATTTGATTTTACAAACTACGATTTGCAAATTTTATTTCGCAAAGAGGAAAGTTCAAAAAAATTTATTTTAAGAACTCAGATGCATGCCAGGGCCTGCCGACCAAGGAATTCAAAATTTTATTTTGAAAAAGATGGATAAGATCGTAAAATTTTATTTTACAAACTTAGATGCGTGTCAGGGCCCGCCAACCGATAAGTTTGAAAATTGCAAAATTTTATTTCGCAAAAAGGGCAAGTTCAGAAAATTTTATTTTAAGAACTCAAATGCATGTCAGGGCCTGCCGACCGATTGATTGAAAATTTTATTTCGAAGTAGATAGATTTGGAAATCGCAAAATTTTATTTCACGAAATGGGCTGGAAAATTGCGAAATTTTATTTCGCAGAAAGATTAGACTTGAATTTTACACAATCATTGATTTTGAAATTCGCAAAATTTTATTTTGCGGGAAGATGAGACTTTATGAGAAAACCCCCACTTTGGATGAATCTGGAAGATGAATAACAAAGTAGTCGAGTGGAGTAGTTAGTGACAAATATATGACACCAAAAAATGCAAATGTATGTCCTAGATATGATGCAAAAAATGTTATTTTTTGAAAACATTTGAAATGAGTATTGAAAACAAGTATTTATTTTTATTTTATTTTGAAAATATTTTGAAAAAGATGGGGTCTGACCCAAATGTGATCCAAGTAAAAAGACTAGACACTGTTACTTTAAAAGCAACTTCAAACAATTTCTCTGGTATGGAGAATAATTGTATCATTTTTATTTGACCTATTAATTTGAGTTATATTTTGATGAGTTCTGTCCTCTTTAGAGTAACAAGCTTTATTAATTAAGCAAAACTAATACCATAGAAACAAAATACTTATATGACCGTATAAACTTAGTGTATATCCCCCGAAGTCTTAAATGCTAAACGAGGGTGATAGATGGAGTGGAGTAGAAGGTTCTATGGCGTTAGAAGACACTGGAGACCTGTGTGCCTCTCTCACTCACCTAAATGAATGAAAGGATCGTCCCAATAGGAATAGAGACGCTGTAACTGTGGATTGACTCGTCTGAGAAATTAAAAATGACTACTCTGGAATTTGATTGCAAATTGACTGGAATTTGGTATTGTGAATCTTTGAAACTGGATTTGTATCTATTTGAGATCATATGTTTTTGACTTTTTGAGACTTTTGACATTGAATTTTTTTTACTTTTCGAGACTTTTCTCACTGGAGTTGATCGCAACTTTGACTGGAATTTTTGTTTACTTGTGAATTTTTCAGTCTTTTGACACTGGAGTTGTATCTATTAGAAATCATATTTTTTTAGACTTTTCGAGACTTTTCTCACTGGAGTTGATTGCAACTTTGACTTGAATTTTTGTTGACTTATGAGAGTCTTTGGTGTGAATATTTTTGAGCTTGTATTGATAGTTAGACTCACATCTTAAGTTCGTGCTAAGGGACTAGTGGCCACCTATAAAACAGCACGGAGTGCGCGCTCCCGTGTCTATTTGGTATGTTTGAACACGGGTGTACTGAGAATCTGGTTTGAATATTTGTGAGCTAGTTTTCTAGCACCAATGGGAATGGATGACAATGTTTGTTAAAATAGTCGATCACATGAGTTTATGCTCATCTAGTAGTCATTTGAGATACGAGAAATTAACAAATTTGGTAGAAAGCAATTTGTGCTTACTTGGAAAGTTGACAAATCTAGTAGTCATTTGAAATATGGAAAATTGACGAATCTGGTAGATAGAGAGTTATGCTCATTTGCTAGTCATATGGAAAATTGACAAATCGGGTAGAAGGATGTAGTCTCCAAACCTAGAGGTCACCTAGAGACACGGCGATCAAGGAATTATCACACCACTTGAGATGGAAAAGATGGTCAAATGCACGCCCTCGTTCAGGCTGACTCTAAGAGGTCGATTGATATACACTAAAGGGATACGACCTAAAGTATTTCAAGTCTATTCTACTAGTTAAGGATAAAAAGTAGAACAAGTGACTAATAAAAATGACATATGCTCGTTTTTTTCATTTATGCAACTCAAAAAGGACTAGGATGGTCCTAAATATTTTAGACACTTGGTGTAAATGACATGTTTTTTGGTAATGTAACAGAGTTATGAGATTATAAGACTGTAAGGATATTTGATTTGTTTTATATGACATGTTTGTACTTACTCTCTGTTTACTTTTCAAATCGGTTGTCATGACTTTTAAGTAGAAATCTTGGAGAATTATATACAAGTAGGACTTAGTGAAAGGACTCAAAGTGTGAGACGACATATTACTACATGGATCACAAATGAGTTTAAAAAGAATTGAAAATTGTTAAAGAAAGAAGAAAAAAAAATTGTTTTTTATTTTTTTTTTAAAAAAAATAAATTGAAAAAAGTTGACCCCTGATTTTTACAAGGGAAAAAAAAAAAGATAAAACAAAAAATAAAATTGAAAAGATGCGTAGAACAGGCTGCAAATTTACTTATGCATGAGTTTGCGTGTTTCTGTTTACGGACAACAGGTTCTAGAATTTGTTAAGGTTAAACAAGATTAACATACAATGTTGGTAAATATCCTCGTATATGTATAAAGGCGATATGCAAAAGTTAGGCTTTTCTATTCTATTTTTTTAATTAGTTATTATTATATGATAAATGATTACAAAACAAAAAATGTATATGTCAAACATATTAACAAGCAAGACACACGTAACGACATGACCTAAACAAAGGATCTACGGGATCTATGGTTAAGTTTATGGGTTGAAAATTGGGTACTCAAGACATTAAAATACCCGAGGGTATCTCTCGCTTTTGTGCTGCCCTAGTCATATGGACCAGACGAGTTGCCAAAACGTGACGTCATGAGGTGGAAAATATGTGTAAGGCCTAGTCGGTTGAATGGACCTTCTAAATATACAACATACTTTACCGAGAGTGAATTAGGGTAGCTTAAATGGCGTAATATTGGCTAACGGGGAGCCTACACCTTTTTTGTCTTATATAAAAAAAACATACACAATATACGAGTATGCGAAATAGAAAATGAAAAGAGTCGATATTAGTCGTGGTAAAGAAGAAAAATCAAACGGAAACGATGAGTTAGGCGAAAAAGAACGTGCAACTGCCAAGGAATCAAACATGAGTAAGCAAATTCACACGTTATAACAAAAGTGCAATTAGACTAGTGGTGAGAGTATATACATGTCAAGTAATTAAGAATTGATAACTAAATTCTTGGACCATCTAATTACGTTTAACATGCTGAAAGTTAGAGTTGTTTAGTGGCAGTACATCGACCATAAATACAAGGTAAGTCAAAATCGTCAAACATACAATATAATAAATAAATTTTAAGTCTTACCTGCTTATTGAGTCCCCAGCGGAGTCGCCACCGTGAGATCCCTGAAAAATCTCCTTTTTGAAAATAAGTAAATAGTATGGAGTCGCCAGTAGGTTTTATAAAAAACCATACAAAAACAATTTAACGGAAAAAGTCCCTTTTGATCCCTGGAATGGGGACTGATCCGTCACTCCGGTCTGAACCAAACATTGCGGATTCGGGGGTAAAGGTATGGTCAGGGAAGGTGTTAGGCACCCGGACCGCCCATCAAACTGACGGCCTCTACTATTTATTTGTAATATTATATATTTGACGAATATAAGACAGAGAAAACAAAGTTAGTAACAAACTTTATACAACTATTTACAAGATAAATTAATAGGTTAGTTTATACAATAAATAGAGAAAATAAATAAAAGACAAAATAAAAGAGCTAAATAAAAAGAAAGAGTTGAGAAAAGCTTATTTGAATCTGGTACCCTCAGGCCTATGTGGATGTTGACTATTAATGAATTTCGACTTTGTCGTAAATTATCGGCTCTTATGCGCTTATATGAAAACTGGGACAATTTATTTGTGTAGATGAATTTGAAACTGGGATTGTATATATTTTAGACGGTGTATAAGAATATGGAATTTTTAAGATCTGAATGTCTCGTAAATTTTGTGTGTGACGGAATTATTTGTGAATCTCTCGTCTGTTTATATTTCCTTTCCACCCCTCTACCCGTGTATATGCGGGAGTATTTATACTGAGCTATCTAGGTGGGAGTCGGACTTGAGATCCGTCTAAAGATAGAGTTTTGGTCTTTCTCTCGTATTAGTGCTTTGTCTCCTGATGGACATTGTATTTGATTTTTCTATCCTTTGATACATCTAGGTGTAAGGATAAAGAAATTAATTGCTTAATTCTTTACTTGTTAAACAAGCAGCCAGGCATTTTGGTTTGAGTTTGTCGTTGTTTATCTCGTGTGATTATTTGATTATCACACTACCCACGATCCAACAAAGATATTAGCCTAAAGTGGGCTTATTTATTTGCTTTTAGATAATCCGAGATTTGGAGTGCTGCTGTTGAATGGACCAACTTAAATTGACAGAAGTTTTGATGTGAAACTCTATTTCTGATTTTATAATGTATTTCTGAGAGAATTATTTAAATGGTGTGAAATATGGTGGTAAAATAGACTGGGTGAGAAATTAGTCTAAAAGTGGTTTTGGGCCAGTTATTGTAAGTAATTTCTCGGAAAATAAGCGTAAAGAGCCTTTAATTATAACATTGTCAATTTTCATTTGGTCATTAAATTTTAGTCTCATCATCGGGTACCCGTAAGGCTAGGTAGACATTTTGAGGTGTTTACACTCTTACTCAGAAACTTTGGATAGTGGACGACCTTATCCAGGGCGTACGAGAGTCATTCTAGAGATAGGATGCTAAAGAGGGACGATTCCTTATCTTTAGTACCTATGTCAAACACTGGTTTGTGCTTCGTTTGACCTAGGTATAAAGTGGATTCGAACGGGTTCCAAGCATCCCACAAATGCTTGGTGGCGACTCCGAACATCTCTAATCGTTTCGAGACCCTTACCGAGACGAAACCGACCGATCTAAAACGATCCGGTCGAAGGCATTTTTACGCCGCCGAGCGTGGCTTTCAAAAGACCGCTATACGTCCGACAGATCGGCTCGGCGTGTAGGTGGGCCTATGTCCACAATATCCACCCACTTTAAGCATAAGACAAGCAACAAGTAGCATGGTGGGGCTCGACAATATCACCACTTTAAGCATATTTGATCCGTCTTTCACTTTAAACGGTCAAGACGAATATATCCGTCTATAGTGAGACTAATTATTCGCTTAAAGATCAACATCAGGTATCATGCTATAGTTGATTATCACGTCAGTCTAAAACACTGAAGGTCTCCGTTTTGAGTTCGGGCGCCACCATTTTTTTTTCCTCTTTGATGTTAGACACTGAAGGTCTCCATTTTAATGTCTCTCCGAACATTAATTTCTTTTTCCGTGCCGCTATATATGATTCAGCTATTTATTTCAAAAAACGGATTTAAGTATACTAGAGTGAGTAAGTGACTCCCAATTGAAGCAAATTAGTGATTCTTGAATGTGTCTAAGTACTTATGCTACAAGATGGGAAAAAGATGTCACTTTATCATATGATGCAAGTCAAGGTCACTCACAAGTCACAAACAATTTTAGATTAGTCCAAGGTTGCATTGTCTCAAGGAAAATGAGTTGGTGGCACCATGAGCGTCACCTTCTCACATGCAGTAAGTTGGAACCCGTACATTAATGAATGCATGTAAGAGGGTGGCCCCTAATCTCCGCACCACCCGGTTGCATTGTCCTAATAACTACCTTTTATTTTAGTAGTGGTTTAATTGAGTCAATTTTAGCTTGATTACGAATAACTTGAATATTTTATTTGATATACGGGCTCATGATCAACTTCCAATTATGAGCTCGAGCTCAAAACTAGCAAGAAACTAAGAAAGTTATCTTATTAAGATTGTGTGGTTTGAGAGTTGGTGCTGGCTATTGCATTAGGATGGCTAGTTCAAGTAGGGATAAGGGTAAGAGCATCGTGGGGCAAGTGGAAGGAAGGGATTCTGGTGCTTTTGAATGGGAAGTTGAGAGCGATGTAGGGCACGAAACTTCTGCTTCTTTCTTAATCGTAGGGAAGTCCTCGAGGGCGATCAACGCGAAAGCTGCAATTGAGACGATGGTAACAGTATGGAACCCTAAGGGGCGGATTACTGGTAATATCTTGGACGTTAAAGAAAGAATCTTTGTCTTTCGATTTGAATTGGAGCGGGATAAGTTGAAGGTGCTTGATTGTCAACCATGGCACTTCGATAAATTTATTTGGTGTCTTAATGAGCCCAATTTAGAGGGTAAGATGATTGATATGCCGCTACATAACTTACCTCTTTGGACTTGGGTTTATGATCTTCCTCTTAAGGGGAGAACGAATGAGACGAATCCTCGACGGCTTGGGGCACAGTTGGGTGAGTATGTTGGTCATGATGAGGAGTCTTTGTTGGACGTCGAAAGGGTGGTTAGAATTAGGGTTCTTCATGATGTACGAGTTCCGTTGAAAAAAGAGGTTTCTATACGAATGTCGACGGCCCGGACTTTATCTTTTGAGGTTAAATATGAGAAGCTGCCAACCTTCTGTTATGGCTGTAGGATATTAGGTCATGGGGAGAAGGACTGTGACAATGGTCCTTATGTGACTAGTGAGCTGGGGTTTGGGGAGGAGATGAGAGCTCTGACTAGGAAGGTTGTGAAATCTGTTTTTGAGAATATTTATAAGAGGAAGGAGGCTCAATGTGGTAAGGGTGAGGAGGACGAGTTGAGAAGAGAGAGAGTGGATATCGATTTGATGGTAGATAGGTTACAGGCTATAGCTTTATCTCATCGGTTGACGAAGCAAGGAGGTGTAGTTAAGGAGAATTCGACGATTCAGCAGGTGAAACATTTTGGGGTACTGAGTGGTAGGACGAAGGATAAGGGGGGGAGGTTAATTATGGAGGAAGGGCTGCAATGTTGTGTGGGTGAGCAGGATGTGGGTCGTGGGTGTGTGGAGAAGATAGCTGGACGTGAAGTACTAGAGGTGGGTCGTGGGGAGGTGGAGAAGACGGGGCAGGTACATGGTGGGAGATGGGAGGAGGGTGAGCAGAATCAGAGAGAGGAGTTGGTGGTGTTAAATGGTGCTGGAATTGGCAAGGGAGATGGAGGGCAGTGGAGAAGAAGATACCGTGACACGGGGAGTGACTGCTTGCAACAGCAGGTCTGTGATATGGTGTCTATCAACGAGAACCAGAAAATGGGCGAGGGAGGAGGACGTGGTGGGAGAGGGAAATGACGTGGACAATTCATATTTAAACTTGAGTCAAAAGAGACTTAGAGATGAGCTCGGTGGGGCGGATACGGGTGTGTCGAGGGGAGAGGTAATTCACAGGGATGTGATTATGTTTGTATCTGAGGCGGAGGTTGATTCAGTTCAACCCACCGGGCCCAATGAATTGTTTAAGCCTTAACTGCAGGGGGCTGGGCAACCCCGATGCAGTAGGCAGTCTTCGAAACTTGATTCGAAGAGAGGCCACGGCTTTGGTGTTTTTGTGTTCAACAAAGCTGAGTAGTAGCGAGATGAGAAAAGTTACAGCAAGCTTGGTCGGTTATTGTAGTATGGAAGTATATAGTGTGGGAAGGTCAGGCGGACTTGCTTTCTTATGGCGGGATGATGTCAACTTGAGATTTAGGTCGGCTTCAGTCCATCATATGGACTTCGATATTGGTGAGGAGGGTGTAGAGTGGAGATTGATAGGATTCTACGGTTGGCCAATGGTGTAGGAGAGGCACTTGTCATGGCAATTACTTAAGCATCTAGCTGAGGAAGATCATTCTTCGTGGTTGTGTATTGGTGATTATAACGAGATCTTATATGCTAATGAAATGAGAGGTGGCTCGAGGGCTCAGTGGCAAATAAAAAATTGTAGGGAAGCAGTGGATGTATGTGTATTGTGTGATTTAACCTTCGAAGGATACGTGTTTACTTATGATAATGGACAAAGTGGTGTGGATAATAGACAATGTAAGTTGGATAGGGCTATGAAAACGGAGGCGTGGAGTGACCAGTTTCTCTATGCGGAGCTCTATCATTTGACTCGAGAGTGGTCTGATCATGCTCCTATTATGGTGTTATTGGATGGCCGAGGTGTAGGGGAGGTAGGTTCGAGGAAGCAGTTCCGTTTCAAGCAGATATGGGTTGGAGAGGAGGGGTGTGAAGATACAATACGGCATGTATGGGAGGATGGGGACTATGACGTGCTAGAAACTCTTTCTCGTTGTGCGGATGAACTTAAAAAGTGGAAAGGAGTAAGCATTGGTAAAATATTGAGGGATTTGAATCGTAAAGGAAAGAGATTGTCCTGGCTTAATGAGAATGAAAGGTCTGTTGTCAATGTGAAGGAAAGGAAAAAGCTTATGGGGGAGATTACACATCTTCTTCGACAAGAGGAAGCGTTCTGGAGACAGAGGTCGAGAGCTCTTTGGCTTAAAGACTGGGATCGTAATACTAAGTATTTTCATAGGAAAGCTCGACAAAGAAGGAAGAAGAATACAATTACTCGAGTCATGGACAGTAATGGAACGTATTGCGAGGGTGTGGAGGCGGTGAAGACGGCTGCCGAGGGCTTCTTCTCTTCCTTGTTTGAGTCCTCTAGGCCGGATCAAATTGATGAGCTGCTCAATGGTGTGAGAGGGCGTGTGACTGACGCTATGAATGAGCATTTTAGGGCGGAATATAAAGGAGAGGAAGTGATAGAGGCTCTAAACCAGATGCATCCGTTGAAGGCTCCGGGCCCGGACGGGATGAATGCGCTATTCTACCAAACATACTGGCATATTGTTGGCCCTTCCGTCACAAGAATGATCTTGAGTATCCTAAATGGAGGTGAATTTCCTAACTCACTTAATAGAACTCATATCGTTTTGATTCCAAAAAAGAAAGCCCCGGATAAGTTTGCGGATTATCGACCAATTATCTAATGTAATGTGTTATATAAACTTATTTCTAAAGTATTGGCCAATAGACTTAAGTTATTTCTTGGTTTGCTTGTGTCGGAGAATCAAAGCGCCTTTACGCCAAGAAGGCTGATTTATGATAACATTTTGGTTGCCTTTGAACTGTTTCATTACATGAAGAATTCTAGGAGCAGTGGGGGACATATGGCACTAAAACTTGATATGGCTAAGGCGTACGATAGGGTTGAGTGAGCGTTTTTGCATAAGGTTCTCTTGACTATGGGTTTTGATAACGGTTGGGTTAATAATGTGATGCAATGAGTCCGAACTATTACATATGGGGTGTTGATTAATGGTGTTCCATCGCGGGATGTTGTGCCGGAACGAGGGCTTCGTCAGGGTGATCCCATTTCACCATATTTATTCATTCTTTGTGCTGAGGTTCTATCAAGTTTAATATGTCGTGAGTGCGAACGAGGAGCCATACATGGTATAAGGGTTGTGCCACTTGCTCCGGTGGTTACACATCTCTTCTTCGCCGACGATAGTATTATTTTTGTTAAAGCTAATGTGAAGGAGGCTCAGGGTGTGATGGACATTCTTCAGAAGTATGAGAATGCATCGGGTCAATTAGTCAATTAGTTTAAGCTGTTCTTGGGGTGCGCATTGTTGATTAGCATGATAAGTATTTGGGCTTGCCTATGGTGATAGGGCATTCGAAGCAGGTACTCACTAGAATTGTTCGTGATAAACTAAATAATAAGTTACAAGGCTGGCGGGGTATGCTATTTAGCCGAGCGGTAGGGAAACTCTGATAAAGGTAGTTGCCCAATCTATTCCTACTTATGCAATGAGTGTTTTTAGACTACCGGCCAATTTTTTTGATGAATTGCGTTCTATTGTGTCGAGATTCTGGTGGGGTTCGAATAATGGAAAGAGGAAGATGTCGTGGGTGGATTGGAGCACACTTTGTCGGTCTAAAGCAAGGGGGGTCTCCATTTCGTAACTTCGATGATTTTAATAAGGCTTTATTAGCAAAGCAGGCATGGAGGTTGATATGTGAGGATGGTAGTTTGATGGGGCGGGTATTAAAAGGTAAGTACTTCCCTAATTGCTCTTTTATGGAAGCTGATATTGGGGTAAATCCGAGCTATACGTGGAGAAGTATTTTTGGGTCGAAGGAGGTTATGGGGCTTGGGATTAGACGTCGAATTGGTATGGGTGTGGATACAAGGGTTTGGACGGACCCATGGATCCCGGGGACGAAGTCAAGATGTGTTATCTCACCTCGTGCGAATGCTGATATTGATATGCGAGTTGCGGATTTAATTGTGGTGGGGGAGCGTCGTTGGGATGAAGAAAAGATTAACGCTATGTTTTTGCCTTTTGAAGCAGAAAGGATTATGAGTATACGTCTTCGTGAGGGGGATATCGGGGATAAATGGGTTTGGGATCATGCGCGAAATGGTGAATACATGGTAAGGACTGGATACAAGTTGCTCGTTGAAGATGGGGAGTCGGAGATCGAGCAGTATGACTTCACGAATGAAGGTTGGTTATGGAAGTCGATTTGGAGAGTGCCCGTTATCCCGCGCATTAAGGCATTTATGTGGCAACTTTGCCATAGTGTGATTCCAACAAAGGTAAATATTGCTCGTCGGTTGGGCAGTGATGAAGTTGCGTGTCCACGATGTCATAGTAAAAAGGAGACGTGCTTTCATGCTATCCGGGGTTGTGGTTGGGGAGAAGGGATTTGGGAGGAAATGGGTATCGATATGGGGGTTAATCGTGGTGAGATGTCGGTAAGGGAGTGGTTGGAGGTGGCAATGAGGGAGTTGGGGGAGAAAGAGAGGGTGATGTTCCTTGTAACGTGTTGGGTTTTATGGGAGAAGTGGAATAAGTTGGTGTTTGAGGGCGAGCGATGGGACATGGGTAAGATTATGAGGAGGATATGGGGGCTAGTGTGGGAGATGGAGTCTCTGCAAGATAAGGAGGAGCCAAGCTTGGTGGAGGGGATGCGGGCGAGTAGTTGGGAAAGACCGGTCCAGGGTGTGTCAAAGGTTAATACGGATGCAGGGATTATGGAGGGGGTAGGAGTGGGGTTGGGTGCGGTTAGTCGAAACTCGGATGGTGAGGTAGAATGGGTTGTGGTGGTGCAGCGAAGTACGGGGTGTGCGGTGGCTATGGCGGAAACTGAAGCAATATTGCTGGGGCTAAAGGAAGCTAGAAGGATGGGGTCGAGGAAAGTCATCATCGAGAGCAATTGCCTTAGGGTCGTTGAAGATTTGACGAAGAATAAATGTGGTAGAAGTGAATTATTTGTGGTTTATGAGGAGATAAGACAGATTTGTTTATCTTTCGAGTTTGTAGTTTTTAAGCATATTAGTAGGAATCTTAATAAGTTAGCACATACGTTAGTGGTAAGCGTTTCTGGACGTCTGATTTGCCGGTGGTGTTTGGTGATGTAGCCGTCAATGATATTTGTAATATGATTTAAAACCGCAATGGTTTTTACAAAAAAAAAAAAAAAAAAAAAAAAAAATATATCAAAGTTAGCTTGGACAAATATGAATTTGGGCTTTGCAATTTATATTCTTCTTTTTCAAATTAAATACATAAAATAATAATTATTTAGAATTAAATATAACGAAAAATACGGATAACAAAATTATATTAAAATATCGGTTTTTCTAACTTATGCCCACTAGACATAAGATAAGAAACCCAAAAAAGGAAAGAAATAAATGATATTTTTATGAGAAATTGCAATATCAATTACTTGTACTTTTATTATTTATAAGAAAATACATTTATTTATTTCTTTTTTTGATTTCTTATCCTATGCCGAGTGGTCATATGTTAGAAAAACCCTTAAAATATAGGATTAATTGTTGAACACTACCTTATAAATACACTGCTTTACAAACTACTACCTTTGATTCCATTTTTTTTGTTAAAACACTCCCTTAAACATACATTTTTATGTTAAATACTCCCAAAATACAATTTCCGGCAAAAAAAATCAAGTATCCGGCATTGATCACCGCAGGCACGTGATATCTTTTATTTTCCTTAAACAAACTTTGATTTCCCTCTATTTTTTTGCCCCCTTTTTAGTTTTCCCTCTAACATTCTTTACTTCCTCTTTATTAATAGTTTTTTTTTCTTTTCTCTATATTATTCTCCTTTCTTTCTTTCTCTTTATAAACACTTCATTATATATATAAAAGAACACCCGACAACAGCTGATGTGGCATAATATGGTTTTAGAAAAATCATAAAGAAGTTCTCTCATTAATTGGACAAAATTGTCCATTTACACATGAAGTTAAGCTTTTCAGTAGGAAAATAAAGGGCAAAAGAATCAATCTATATACTATCTTGATAAAGGCGCAAATTCAATTTCCTAAATAAAACAGAGGCATGCTTCACAACTCATCATCTCCTCAAAATACATACCCAGGCAAGCATGCTTCACAAATGGAGAACCAGTAGACTCTTACCCAAACTCTTTCACCATTATATATGAGCTCATCTCATATAAGCCAACAAAATCTCAATTACAACAACCTAAAATGAAACTCCAACAGGAAATCCAAAAAATAAAGTATAAACCCATGTCTCTCTTCTAATAAAACTCCAATTGGGTCTTCTTCCCGACTATTACATCCGTTGGATTTCGTCTGCGCCGGCGAATCCGGTGACATAATAGGTGATTTTCCAGTCAATATCCAGCATGTCTCGGACATCGACGTTAATACCGAGATACAAATTGCCGCCGTCATTCGGTTGACTCGCCTAAGTTGACTCAGTTCTTCTCTCTCAAAAATCAATGTGAGTTACCTCAACCGGGTCAATGAACACGAATGTTGACAGCTATGGTTACAAGTAGTGCGTCAGTGAGCAAGGCAGATCGGTGGTTGGTGGTAGTAGAAGTAGAAGTGACAAAATCGGGAGATGGTGGGTCAAGAGATGCAGACAGGAATTGGTCGTAGTCTTTTGTCAACAATTTTTTTTGTATATTGTAGAAATTTATGTTTGTTCTAGGTGTTTTTTAAGTGATTGTTGTGAAGTTTTTACTTTAATTTTCATAATGTTTTTTAAAGATACATGTTCAATTTGAGATCATGGTTACATGTTTAGATTGTATACACTGATCAAGGGAAAGATAGAAGAGTGATTAAGTTAAAAAGAGGAATTTTTGTTTGTTTAGTTATAAAAGAAGGGGGAAAGGATGAGTAATTTTTTTTTTTTTTTTTTTTTGCAGCAGTAAAGAAAGATATTACATTCTCATAGCCCTTGTAGCTAAGCTATGAGCACGCTTATTAAGGTTTCTAGGAACAAAACTAAAACATAAACAATGGAAAGACGGAAGCAAAGTAAGGATATCTCCAAGTACTCCCTTAGTGAGGTGTTGTGTCTTCTCAATCCCCGCGATTTGAAAAAGTACTTGCAGACAATCAGACGAAATCTCCAGATGTAAAATCCTATTATAGGATGCCCACTCCAGAACTTTCCTGATACCAAGAGCTTCAGCTTGACTAGCCGACTCAGCCTTGAATTTGCTTCCTCCTTCAAAAACCATATTCCCTTCATTGTTATACATAACCCATCCTGCAGAAGCCTCCAAATTCTCGAACCAGCTAGCATCAACCTTAATGCGAAAAGTAAAGCAAGATGATTCCTGGCCAACCAGATAAAAAGGATAACTATTTTGAATTCGATCCTTAAGATCATCCCGTAAATTAAACATAACTCCTTCCGCCAAGCTCCATCATGATTCACAAAATCCTTACGACTCGCCTCAGAAGCATAAAAATAGGACTGTGACACCATCCTAAAGAAAACAGACGGAACGAATTTGGCCCCTCGAAAAATAATACTATTTCTAAGCACCCAAATAAACCATATAATGGCCAAAAACTGCATGATTCTATTATCCGCTGCCTCCATTTTCGCAAGATAGTTAATCCAACATATAATCCAGTCCCCAACACCACAATGTGCAGAATTTGACACATTAATACCCATATTTGATCCAGCCCAAATCCTAGATATAACATTACAATCCTGAAATAAATGCTCCAACGATTCCACTTCCCTAAATTCCATCTCACAGAAATGGCAATGTTGGTCCACATTTATGTTCCTTGTCATAAATTCGTATCCGACCGGTAATGTTCCTGTAATAATTTTCCAAACTAAAATCCTCCATATATCTGGTCCTCGAAGACGCCAAAGCTTGGATTTACAGAACATTTTACCTATTAGATTAATGCGCAACGAGTCCTTCTCTGAGCCCTTTTCCTTAATAAAAGCATTGTATGCAACCCCATAAGAACTTTTAACAGAGAAATCGCCACTAGTAGTATGTTTCCAGAAAATATCGTCTGTTTCTTGTGAGAAACATACAGGTATGGCCAAAATTTTATTAGCCCATTCCTCAGTGAAGATATCTCTAATAAACGCTTCATTCCACGATCCATTTCCGTGTCGCAGGTCGCAAACCTTCAGGTTAGCTAAATGATAATTTGAAGAGTCAATCAAATGATCATTTGGACAAGGGATTTCGCCATTTACCCATGGAGAAATCCACACATTTAAGTCCGAATTAATTCCAAGTTTCCATCCTAAGTTATGTCGAATCAACTGCATACCATGATAAATACTTCGCGTTCCCCATGACCAGTTACATGCTTTATTGATCATAATGGCGTCGTTCCATCTCTTGTTTCCAAAACGTTTATCCCGGAAAACGTGACCAAAGAAAGATTTATCTCCCAACACTAACCTTCATGCATTTTTCGCCAACAATGCCTGATTTAGACATTCCAAATTTCTAATTCCAAGTCCACCAGCACTCTTAGGTAAGCTGAGAAAATTCTTGCTACACTAGTGTATACACCTAGTTGATCTACTCCCCGCCCACCAAAAATGTGACAACAATTAATTAATCCTCACTGCCACACTTACCGGTATTTTAAATATCGATAGAAAGAAATTTGATAAGTTTGATAGAACAGAGGAGATCAACGTGAGTCTACCCGCTGAAGACAAAAATAAGCCATTCCACGAAAAAATACGCTTCATGACATTATCAACCAAAGCTTTAAAAAAGCTCTTCTTTGAAGACTGGTACTCAGTGGAGATACCCAAATATTTCCCAATACTTTTATTGTGTTTAATTTTCAGACATTTACGGGCCTTAGCAAGTCTAGTGCTCGGGCTAAACAGAATACCAGACTTACTCTCATTTAACACTTGCCCAGACGCCATAAAATATCGTACCAAAATATCCTTTAACTGCTCCACCGAATTGTTCTTATCATGAAGGAAGAAAATAGAATCATCCGCAAAGAACAGATGAGTCAACGCCTCCGAACGTCTACTTAACTTGATTCCTTTTAATAGTCCTATTTATTGTGCCCTATAAACATTAGCAGACAGTACTTCCATGCATAAAATAAATAAATACGGTGACAAAGGATCTCCCTGACGAAGACTACACTGAGGCCGAAATTGCTCCAAGGGAGCTCCATTAAAAAGAACCTCATAGGAAACAGTACTGACACAATTCATAATGAGCTTAATAATTTTCTCAGGAAAACCGAAACCCTGCAGAGTCGCTCTCAAAAAATCCCAACGTATCCTATCATACGCCTTACTCATATCTGCTTTAAACGCAAATCTCCCATTCACACCCTTTTTATGCGAATTAATATTGTGAATGGCTTCATGAGCAAGAAGGATATTATCGGTTATCTGCCTACCTAGAATAAAAGCATTCTGAAAGTTCCCAACCAAATATTCCATAACTCGCGATAATTTATTAGTGATGCATTTTGTAATAATTCTCATAATAGCATTACACAAGCTAATAGGACGATAATCGCTCACCCCTTCCGTATTCTCGCACTTTGGAATGAGCGTGACAAAAGTCTGATTCAATTCCTTCAATACCATTCCCGAGTTCAAAACCGAAAGGACTGCCTTTGTAACATCATTTTTAACCATAAACCAACACTTATGAAAGAACACAGCCGGAATTCCATCCGGAACTGGCGATTTTAGTGCCCCCATTTGAAATGTAGCACGTCTAACCTCCTTAGCAGTAAACGGTCTTTCTAGAAAATCTACATCATCACTTTTAATTAAATGTCTTAGATTATGTACCATCTCAAAAGGGGAAACATCACCCCTATTAGAGCCACCTTCTTCATCAACCCCAGGCGGATTATACAACTCATAAAAGCTCGTACGAAAAATATTACCCACCTCCTTAATATCGAAAATCCAGGAGTTATCATTACCCTTAATCCCATAAATGAAATTCCTACCAGCTCGTCCTTTAACCCAGTTAAAGAAGTACTTCGTACATGTGTCCCCGTCAATATTCCATTTAGTTTTCGCTCTTTGCTTCCAAAAGATTGCCGCAGCCTCCGCAAATTTTCTAACCTCCTCATTCACACTATTATAAAGCTCATCTTGCCCTTAATTGCTAATTCCATTGCATCTTTGAGTTTTATATCAAAGTCCTCCCACTTCTTATGCCATTCTTGTCTCTTATCAAGCATCCACTTTCGAATGTTCTGTCTAGCCCTTGCCAGTTTACGAACTATCTGAAACGTCGGAGAACCCGTCACTCAAAAACCCCAGCTAGAATTAACCACCTGCAGACAATCCTCATAATCAAAGCCCATGAATCAATCTTATACGTTTTCTTACCATTATTACTAGTTAACTGAAAGTCTAGTTCAATTGGAGCATGGTCCGATATTTGAATAGGATAATGCTTCACCCCTGTATTTGGAAACATAAATAACCAGTCTTTCGACCCAAGAGCATGATCAATACGTTCATAAACACGCTTTTCCCCTTTTCTATTATTACACCATGTGAAACGAGGCCCTTTAAAAGGTATATCAACCAACTCATTATCAATCCTCCAACTATTGAATTCATAAGCGCCGTCAATAGGATTTTGATTGTTACTCAACTTATCATACACATATTCCACTTGATTAAAGTCCCCAAGAATGATATAAGGATGTACTAAGTTTATAAGTCAACTTTCCAATTCTTGCAAAACAGCCAGACGAAATGACGACTTTGGCGCACCATAAAACAAAACAAGGTAAAAGAAAAGCCCATTATATTTCTCACAAAAGAGGATGACGAAATTATTACATGTCACAACACAAGTCATCTTGGCTTCCTTTCACCATCCTACCCAAAGACCTCCGGATGCACCATTAGCATTGACACCCACAGACATAACAAAACCAAAGGAACGAAACATAGGGCTTACATTATTTATATCACACTTCGTCTCTACTAAAAACATAAAGTCATAATACGTAGTACTTAGCAACGCTCTTAACTTTGGAATTGTAGGGGAGAGGGTATTATTTAGGCCCCTACAATTCCATGCAATTCCAATCATGTTGAAGAAGGAGGTTGGGATGGGCCAACCTCCGCAAATCCCATACCAGCATTAACAGAAGAACAGTCAATTGAGTCATCCATTACACAGTCAGCTACACAGACTCTGAAACCACATGACTTCGAAGGCCCAACGGCACCAGTATCCGATACTTCAGCATTATACCCCTTTCTGATGCAGGTGCGCTTTGCCAAATGGGTTAAGTAACGTTTTGCGTGGCTAATAGAAATAATAGCCTCCTCAGGAACCAAAGTTTCATCGGTTTCAGAACGACACTTTCTCTTAGTCGCAGAAGCAATATCTTTCATAAGCAGACTAGTTTTTGTAGCATAAAAGATATGCTTTAGGCCCAACAAACCTTCTGATGCACTTTCAAACTCACCACACCTATTGTTCATCATATCCTGATCAGCATTTAGCAGCTTCAATCCACTCCCATCTTCATCTGTCTCTAACCCTTCAGTCCCTACACCCTCAGGCCCCTTTCCTTTATCCAGATGTCCCCCTGAATTGACCCCAAATAACTCGTTCAAAGGCTTGAGTGAACTTGTTCCCTCCTGCAATTCTCTATCTTTGCGCGCAATGGCACTTGGCACCAAATTTAAAGGGATAGAACCAATAAGGATACCTGGTTCATCTCTCTCTTCTCCCTCTCCAGCATTTCCAATATTCAGTTCCAACATAATACTGACCTCATCCGCCCCATTTGAAATAACAGCATTTGTATTATTTCCTTCAATTGTAGTACCAACTTCCATAGCAGAAGCAGAATTGTCAAAAGGAACTCCAATACCAACACGTACTGGAGAGACAGAAGTATCGGAGTCATCAATAATAATGACTAAGTCATCACCCATCTGATCATCACCCACTCCAGCTCCTTCATTATTCAGGTCACGAATCTCCTCATCCGGATAATAGTACACAATAGGAAGCCCCATTGGTGGTGGTTCAAAAATTTGGTTGTAACCCATGTTATCATCATCTAATCTTGCCCACTCAACATCACTTTCGACCCTATTAAGAATAGTTTCCTGAATATGCATGTCACGATCAAAGAAAATCTCTGCTCCATTATTTCTGGCATAAGCAAGATATAGGTCCCCCCCCCCACCCCCCAAAGCCATAGCCATAATCAACATCCATATTGTTATCATTAGAATCAAAGTGATTTCCAAAGTCTTCGGGTGCACTAAAAAACTCCTCATGTTGCTCAGCATCATCCTCAAGCCATCCACCTTGCCCACCCACTTCCAAGACATTTCCCTGATTTCCTTGACCATTCCCTTGAGTATCATCAAAATGTCTCACCTCCCTCATCAGATTCGGGTCATCATTAAGCACCCCATCATTCAGTACCCCAGCCGAGTCCACTCCTCCCTGATAACCAACATCTTCATTAACATTAGCCGCATCCTCAGATGGAGGGTCCCCATTAACTGCCACTGCACCCTCCACCTGGAAAATAATCGGTCCCGGAAAAGGTTGCAAAATAACAGTGAAACTCATGCCTGGGTAAACCCTCCCGGAGTAGTACCTAACCCAAAATCAACCACCCTCTCGACCTCCTTGATAGGCTATCATGTACCTATGCAAAGATAATTACCCTAGACACAAATTAATGTAGTAATAGTGGTCGAACACAAGGAGACGGGAATTGCGTTGTGAAATGTTATGGGAAGATTTCTATCAAGATCGATTTCGTTTTGGGTTTGTTTGTTTGGTTTGATGACTAATAAAAATTATGATGTAAACTATATAATAAAAGAGAGCCTAGGGGAGTCGGGTCACACATGCAAAGGTAAATATATGATCATGTTAAACTTGATATCAATAACATTGTTAATTGTTTAGGCTTAGAGACACCCACCTTACGGTATTAGTGTCAACCATAGACCGGGTCCTAGAGAAACTCTCGTCCATGACTAGGTCGTCCTACTACACATGCTTAGTCTAATTCAATTCCGTGCCTCTCGACTTTTAGAACGAATGAACAAACTTAATCGATGAATAAGGCCTTTAAACATAGATTAAACGTGACGATGCAAACATGTGATAGAAACAATTAGACAATATTATATCAACCTATTTTAACATTTTACATATTTGATATTGCATGGCTTTCCTAGCCCCTAGACTAAGGAATTTAGCTACTCATGGCGAAATGTAAATTATAAACTTTGTTGTAAGAAATGCTAAACATGATTGTATGAATTATATAAACTAAATGATATAACATGTAATAAAAATATAATGCTAATGTAATAAAAATAAAGTACTAAAGATAAACTATGCGTAAACTAAATAGAAATGTAAAATCGTAAACTAGAAATAGAAATACCGTATTGGAAATGAACTTGTATGGAAGAAACAAAGTAGAACCAAATGTTTGAAATATATTAAGAAACAAATGTTTGATAACTACAAGCTTGACAATATTTAAAACAAATATGAAAACTATGAGAGAAATTATGCTTAAGGCTATTGTAAAGTATGAAAGACGTAAGAATATGAGATGGGTTTGGATGCATACAAGTCCCCTTTATATAGGACTTGGAGGTGAAACGTAAAGAATCAAATGACTGCCAACCCCGATCGGGGACAGGTCATCCCAATCGGGGACGTGTGTTTCCAGCCCGATTAACTTAACTCTCCACTTAATTGCTTGGAGAATCCTATGTTGGTGATTAATTGAGTGATTAATCACCCAGTTAAGACCTTAATTCTTGGCATCCTAGGTATGTTGGAATCTTATGCTTTCCACCTTGACTTGGACTTGAATTTGGGCTTGACTTTGATTGTTGACAACATTTGCATTATACACATTAGTCCATCAATTTCTCCATGCAAAACTCATGCAAGTACTCCATGCTAGTCCAATACTTGGTCTTGCTTAGCCATTGCACTCTAGCTTGGATTTTTGTTGGATTTTGGCTCCTAAAAGCTTAAACTCCTACAAAACATGTGAAACAAGCAATTGCAACTAGAATAACAAATATTAGCTCAAAACACTATGATAAGTGCTAAATGACATGTAAAAAGGAGCTAATATAGGGGGTAAAAATATATAAAATATTCACTTATCACTCCTCATGCCTCCGACGAAACCTAGACCTTCTTCTATTTCCCAAATTAACATTTGAAGACACATACCTGGTTGTTGATGGAGTTGCACGCAAATCCATATTAAACATAGTGTGATTTCTTCGAGCTTGAAACACCACAAAACCCCTACTCGCAGTTCTGTCGAGCATACCATTGATATTAGACACCACAGACATAATACTATCCCGGCATTGTGACACCTTATGGCCAACCTTCCCACATCGAATACAGTATTTAAAAATATCCTCGTATCTAAACTGGACCCAGAGAAGACGTCCATCATCCATAGCAAGGAAAAAGCCAGGGACTCGTGGTTCATTAAGTTTGATATAAGATTTCAACCGCAAATAATCATTTTTCGGCAGGACCTCAAACGATTCAATCTGAAACTGATGACTCAATAACTTCCCAACCACACTAGCAACATGCATGGTTAGGAACTCAAAAGGTAACCCACAGACACGTACCCAAACTTCGGCATATGGAAAACGAACCGTCCTCGGAATAGTATCCGGAAACCATCTAGCAAAGACCATCACCGCTCCGTCAAATGAGGCAGTACTCCTTTGCAACAGCTCCTCTCGATCATCGTCAGCATCACAATAAAACACATATATCTTCCCCATACGAAATGTCGTGATTCTCCCCCTCGAGCTCCATTTCTTACGGATAATATCATTAATCTTCTCAGCCTCAAAAAGTCGATAATCTACCAAAAATCCCAGAACGCACTGACACCAAACCTCCCTTGATCTACCCAATGAAACCGGATCAATATTAACCACACCTCCCGTTCTCGGAAACCGCCATGCATTCACATGTAAGGAGTTTAAAGGATGAAAATCGGCATTAGGATGGGTTTGGTGAAAGTCTTGATGATTATGGAAGTGTTGATTAGTGTTATGATGATCACGATTGAAAGCAGCATCTTGGTGCTAGGTATTCTCTACATTGAAATTACCATACCTACCAAACTGATGTTTAAATTCCATATTAATGGAGTGAAAACAAGAAGAAAAACCGACTGAAATGATAAAGGAATTAAAATGATAGTGTTTTGATGAATGAAATCAAGCATTGAATGCCTGGTTTAAATAGGCCCCATAAAACCCTAGATCACGCTTGGAAACTGAAGGGTCAAACAGGAGAGACCAATTCACAAAAAAGAACTTCACAGTAATTGGGTGTACTTCCTCGAGCCTCAGAAAAGCAACAAATCCCCAATGGAAGAAGCTAAAATTGCAATGATTAACAATATAAAACTTGATTTTTACGGAAATAATCTGCTAAGCATATTTGGGAATTAGGGTTTGTAATTTGTGCCAATAGAAGATGAAAGAAATCTGACAAAACAGCTGGAATAGAAAAACCAAAGGACAAAACAGTGGGCTCTCTAATTTGAGAGAAAATTCTCTCTCTACGTTAGAGAGAGAAAACTACTGAAAGTTAGGATGAGTATTCAATCTTTGTGATTATAATTGTTATGCAGGTATACACCCGATCAATTTTCATGGATTAACTCTTTTTTAATCCATTGTGGTCTTACCCTATACAGCTATACTGTTTTAATTTTCATGTAATTTAGCTTTTTTTCCACACAAATTATAGAATGTAAGGCAGTGCATTTTTTGTTTAGAGATTAAACTTAAGTACCCATTTATATGTTTTTTAGTGACCTATTTACTTATTAAATGTACTCATTTTGTCATTAAATCTTTAATCACGGCAGTAATAACGGGATCGGTGAATGTGTCTCATTATTAGGTTGATTAATTTTATCTTAATTATAATTTAAAATATATATCAAAATTCGTAAATGATAAACGTATGAATTAGACAAGTTAACACAATTTAATTGCATATAAAATAATCTTTAAAAGATAAACATAGATATGTAACAGATTTTAGCATATTAGCACGAACTTTAAAATTGATATTCATGTTAATTCAATAATCTATTTTGGCCCTCTTCTTTTGGACTTAAAGTCACTTAATTTAAGTTCACTTCAGATCCTATAAGTTCAGTTCAGTTCAGATCAGATCCTATAAGTTCAGTTCAGTTCAAATCCTATAAGTTCAGTTCAGTTTAGATTCTATAAGTTCAATTCAGATTCTATAAGTTCAGTTCAGTTCAGATCCTATAAGTTCAGATCCTATAAATTCAGTTTAGAAAAGTTATATACAGAGTATTATTTTTAAAAACCGACGCAAAAATATTTGACATTATTAATTATTCGATACATATATACATTATTATTTTTAAAACAAAATTATCACTCTTCTCATTATTTTTTTATCGTAATGTAACCGTAGTATAATGTATGAACAAACCAATGTATATAAAGCGGAAAAATGTTATTATCTTACCTTGTGTTTTAGACTATATTTTCTTATCAGTGTTCTCTCTTGGCTGCCCACTAATTTCGTGTATAAATTTTATTTAATCTCAATAAAAGTTTGCGTTTATAATAATAATAATAATAATAATAATAATAATAATAATAATAATAATAATAATAGTAATAATAATAAGTTGCGGTTTTATAAAAAAAAATATAATAATAAAAATAACAAGAAGAACAAGAACAATGATAATAATAATAATAATAATAATAATAATAATAATAATAATAATAATAATAATAATAATAATAATAATAATAATAACAATAACAATAACAATAACAATAACAATAACAAATAACAATAAAAATAAAAATAACAACAACAACGACAACAACAACAACAACAACAACAACAACAACAACAACAACAATAATAAGGGAGTAGGCGCACAGATTGTATCTCGGTTGCCCACCAATTTCTTGTAAACTTTTGATTGATTAATAAAAGTTTGCGTTTTTATAAAAAAAAAATATAATAATAATAAATTTAAGTTAATTTAAATTCGGATCGTGTAAGTTCAGTTCAGATCCTATAAGTTCAGTTCAGATCCTATAAGTTCGATTGATTCGGATCCTATAAGTTCGATTCGATCCAATAAGTTCGATTCGATTCGGATCCTATAAGTTGATTCGGTTCCTATAAGTTCGATTCGAGATCCTATAAGTTCGATTCGATTCGATCGATCGATCCGTTTCAGTCCAAAAGAACAGGGCCTTAGGATGAGCTCCTCCATTAACATTTTGGAGAGAAAAAGATTGAAGATTAGGTTAAAGGATAAAGTTCAGGGAATCTCAATGTATATATACTCTCTATATAATGAAAGAGGAAGAGTCGGGTGTTAATGAATTTGAAAGATGAAAAAGAATAAAGATAAAAATAATACCAACAAGGATGACGAAAATAACAATATATCAATGTGAGTATTAAACTTAATATTTGTAGTAACACGAGTAGTACAAATAAAGTAATATCGGTAATAGTAAAATGAACAATAGTATTAGTGGGTATAATGGTAAGTAATCATATTAATTGTATGAGTAATGAGAGTAACAATAGTAACAACAGGAATAGTGATGTGTCTCATTATCGGGTTGATAAATTTTATCTTAATCACTATTTAAAATATGTATCGTAAATGGTAAAACATATGAATTAGACAAGTTAACACAATCATAATGTTGATTAGATACATATAACAATCATTTTACAAATTTTGTACATAAAATTTATTTTTAAGAATTTAATACAACCCCGTGAATTTTCACGGGTCTTACACTAGTTTTCTTTGTTTTTGTTGTCTCTCTTATTACTCAAATAAAAGACAACACGTGCCTCCTATGGTCAATGCTGGATACTTTACTTTTTTTTCCCTGAATTGTATGTTGGGGTATTTAACAAAAAAAATGGAATCAAAGGTGGTAGTTTGCAAAGTAATGTATTTATAAGGTAGTGTTCAACAATTAACCCTAAAATATAATAAGAGCACAAAAATCTAAGAGTATTTCACCCGAGTTGTGACTTGTGAGTTGAGGCTAACAGCTCCGCTCAAAGCTAGGTGGAGCCAAGTTTTTACCGAACCAACCCCAAAAATTTGCGAACTTCATTTACCCTTTTACTCCGAGTCACACAAGTCTGACAACCCTTAGGGTGTGTTTGGATAGCAAAAGTGGAGGGAATGAGAGAAGGGAAAGGGAGAGAAGGAAAGGGGAGGGCGAATGGAATGTGGTTGTTTGAATACAATTTCTCTCCAAATCTTACCTATTATAAAAAGATTTTGATTAGGCTTAGAGGAGGGAAATTTGATTCCTTCAAATCTCTCCCCCTCCATTTCTTTCACCCCATTTACTATCCAAACAAGGAAATCCTCTACCCTGCCTCCCTTTATTTTCTCTACAAATCTCTCAATCCAAACATACCCTTAAATTACAGCGGCCTTATTCGAAATTTCAATGCCGAAACTAGAGATGTTCCCGCCAAAATTGAAAACCATGATCACTCATCGTCTTCCACCCTTCTCTCTTCTAGCTGACAAATGTACCACAATGCATCACCTCAAACAGCTCCACGCTCAAATGATCATCTTAGCGCGCATCCACGACAACTACGCCGCCAGCCGCCTCTTATCGTTCTGCGCTCTTTCGTCTTCTGGTGACATTGGCTACGCCATAAAGTTATTCAATTACGCACAAGAACCCAATAACTTCATGTACAATACTTTGATTAGAGCTCATGCTAGCTCTCAACACCCTTATAAGGCTCTGTTAATGTTTGTGGAAATGATGAGGAACGGTGTGACACCGGGGAAGCATACGTTTCCGTTTCTGTTGAAGGGTTGTGCTTGTTTGAAGTGGGTTTTTGGGTGTAAACAGATTCATGCGTGTGTGGTTAAATATGGGTTTGACTTCAATTTGCATGTTGTTAATGGGTTAGTGAGGGGATATAGTGTTTGTGGGAGTTTGGGACGTGCACGTCAAGTGTTTGATGAAAGTCCTGGCAGGGATTTGAGTGTTTGGACGAGTTTGATTTGCGGGTATGCGCAGAATAATTGCTCGAATGAGGCGTTGTTGTTGTTTGATCGGATGGTTAGGGATGGGATTGAGCCAAATGGGGCTACACTTGCGTCTGTTTTATCAGCGTGTGCTGAGGAAGGGTGTTTGGTGGTAGGGGAAAGGATTGAGAGTTTTATTAGGGAAAAGAGTGGTGATTTTGGAGTGATTCTTGGTACTGCCTTGGTTCATATGTATGTCAAGAATGGAGCTGTGGCTAAGGCTAGAGATGTCTTTGAGGGTATGAAAGAGAAGAATGTCGCGACATGGAATGCTATGATTCAGGGGTTAGGTGTTCATGGACATGGAGCTGAAGCTCTTGATCTTTTTTGCAAGTTTGAGGAGGAAGGATTTGTGCCCAATGGCATTACTTTGGTGGCAGTCCTATCTGCTTGCTGCCATGGTGGGTTTCTCGAACAAGGCCGTGAGTTTTTTCATTCGATGAGAACACGTTACAAAATTGAGCCCAAGTTGGAGCATTATGGGTGTATGGTTGATTTGCTTGGAAGACAAGGAAAACTGCTTGAGGCAGAGCAATTGATACAAAACATGGAATGGAAAGCAGATGTGATGATTTGGGGATCTTTGTTGAGCGCCTGTGCGAAATGTGGGAATGTTGAGGTTGCTGAAAGGGTTGTGGAAGAGATTTTTGCTTTAGACAGTAATAATCACGGAGTTCGTGTAGTTTTGTCCAATATGTATGCAGAGGCTGGGAGATGGGACGAAGTTTCGAGGTTAAGGAAGGTGATGAAGGAAGGAAAGTTCAAGAAAACACCAGGTTGGAGCTCAGTCGATTGTGGTGGTTGATGTTTTATTTTTATCCATTAGATTAAATCTTTACAAGTATGAGAATCTCTTCGAACTGCCTGGTAGACTTGACAATGGGTTATTTGGATTGTGTCCCGGTCAGGTTTTTCGAGTCAGGCTGTTTTTTCTAGGTTTACTGCCTGGTATCTGATGAGAGAGGATTTGTTCAGGGTTGATAACATTGCTCGCTCACTGACATTATTATGCCTGGTGTATACATTCGAATTCATCTCTGAGATTGAATTTTGTCTGATTAAAAGTCGAAAGTTTCTGAACAAAGACTTCTTCCAAAAGCTTTTCCATTCGGACTCACCATATACCATTGTAATGTTGTATATGTCAGACATGACGAGGTTAACCCAAAGTGAGGCTTTTCAATTCATGCGGAAGACGTTTTTTTCACAGGCTATGATAGTTCGAATTGGTCAAGGAGTACAAGAAATGCGTCACAACTCGCAGGGGACCTTGCCTCCTGTTGATTTTTTTGCAAAATGCATCTCAGACGAGGTTTCTCCGGCTCAATTGGTTAATTTTGTTATAACTTCTTTATTTTCATATGATTTATCACCTTAACTTCTTCATTTTCATATGATTTATCTCTCCCAAAGACAGATTGATTTGAAGACTTGTGGTCTAAATTAGAAGATTTGCAAACTATTTTACTGTAATGCATGATCATATATAAGGCGTACCGAGAAGCTCAGTCTGTACATGCTTTATTAGGTGTTTCTGTAACGTATTTATTTCACATATATACAATCTTGAATACAACAGTCTGTAAAGAGCCATACAATCCAGCATAATATACACAGTACAGGATCTTACCCCCAAATTTCTCCTGTAATTCCAACAGTTTAACCTGCATTTATGTAGAGCAAGGACGCTTAACCTCAGCTATCAATTGTTGAATTACCGGTCTTTAAGAGTATCAATCTGAACCACAGCTCCGATGTCCAGTCCTCTGATAAATCTTCCAGCTGACTACCAATTCTTCACCTGGTGGGCATGAGGTGGTATTAGATTCATTTTAATTTACAAAACATCTATGTTACTCAGATAGTCAGCCAGACTCGATATAAGCGTGTGACGCTGGTACGTATCCAAGTGACGAAGTGTCAGACTTGGCAGGACTTTCGACAAGAGGGAGACTGTAAGGGGTCATGTCTTCATAACATAAATATATTCAAAAAATAAATACTCCGTATTAGTTTTAGCAAGTGAAATAGAGATATGTTGGAGAAACAAGGCTTGAACATCATAGAAATGTTTCCTACAAAATCTTATTTTCTACCATCGTCATACGAGCTTCCCTTTTAGCTCCCTAGAAGAAAGGTCGGATTGATAAGGGTCGAACATGGATTCCATTCCCACATTCATAAGTATCGTATTGAATACAAGTACTGCCGTAAAAGTGAAGAAGAGTTAAGGTAACATTGGATGACATATCACCGTGTTTCCTTCACCTTAATACATGATATAATACCATACCATTCTCAATTCCAGAGTACTACCGTGAGTATGTGGCGCAAAAATTCAAGAACATGGGCTAGAAACCAAGCAGATTAGAATGTATTTATGGGAAAAGAACTGTTGAAGACACTAACCATGGGAAATATGAATGTCATTAACAACTGCTCCTTGTACTGCCTGTCCTGCAGAACAATCTAAACCTTGTGCAGTGCGCTGTTTTGCGTTGCACGCTTGAGAAGAGTGGTGTACTCGCGACCTCTTGACCATTCATCAATCTCACGTGCTCTCAAAACTGGAAGAGGGTGTGAAAGTTGCCTTGTTTGAGCATTCCTGACAGAAAAGTTTTATTGTTGCTAAATTCAAGTGGAGTCCTTGAGACAAAAAGTTAATGACTTGCATCCAACCTTGAAACTTACCTTATATACCAGCCTGTTAGGCTAGACGAAGCTTTATCATAAGAGCGAATGCATCCACATTTAATTGGTCCGCCATTGAAGGACAGCCCCCAGAGAGTTTCATCAGAACTGATATGACAGTCTCTTGTAAGACCATCCAAGGGAGAAGAAAAAAGTCAGTTATATAATCTACTGTGAGAGTAATCAGAGGAAGAAGGAAAACTAGAACTAATCAACGTCCTACTCATTCTCATTCTATAGTTACTTCCATCTATTGAATAATCTTCTGGTATGTTATTCACCAAAATTAAGAAAAATGGCAAGATGTTGATGAAAATGTAAGTTAGGGAAACTGAAAGGTCAGAAACCAACCATGGTGACTACGAATTATAAAAAGCCAAAGTTCAAAGTGAGAAGTTTATTCATGTACACCTCAAAATGGAAACCAGGAAGTTTATTCATGAACAGAAGCATTAATTAAAATTAAATCAAACCTTGGGATCTTGAGCAACAAGAAGGGCAGCACGATCCCAAGTTAGCTCTGCAGCTCGAAGCCAGCGAAACAACTGTTCCTCTATGCTTTGAGCAATTAAGCCACCTATTCCTGCAATCAGATACAGAGCTGAACTTTTCACAGACGAACTGAACCACCTTAATGGTGATGGAAATCAAACATATATATGTGCACTTTCATAGCTGACCCTCTATATTTGATATCTATCGTCTATGTGATTCTATGTTCATACCTTAAAAGTACAAATGAATGAGATCTATAAGCTGTAAACAAGTAATCAATGTTACTTACCAGGTATTGTGTATGCCCCGAGAGCTAGGATATTTGCATATGTCAGGCATAACCCATGATCACATTTCAGATGACCCAACTCATGGGCTAATACAGCCTATTGAAAATTGAAATAATCTGATTAATTTTGTGTTAAGTCGTGCTCGTATTAACTCCGCCTGTGAGTGCTTTCGGGCACACTGCCGGTCCCAAGCCCGGATAAAGGAGGAGGGTTGCGGTAAGTCTGTGGCAGCCAGCATAAAAACTTAGTCACATTTTATGGACATGAATCGGAATTTGCACTTGGTTCGAGAAAAGACATTCTCATTTGGTGACTTATAGGAGTGGAGGAAATGCTAGTCAAATTGACTTCCTTTTGGTAAGGAATGTGTGGAGGAAAGAGTACACCGATTGCAAGGTCATACCCGGGGAAAGTGCCGCAACACAACATAGACTAGTGATGCTTGATTTTCGGGGTAAGAGAGACTTGAGGAAGAGAAAGATAATCGGTGAGGCACGTATCAAGTGGTGGAAGCTACAAGGGGAAAACTAACAAGCGTTTTTGGATAAGGTTGGAAGTAGCGATATTTGGTCGGATTGCAAGGAGAAAGATATTGATGCAACGTGGGATAAATTGGAGCAAGTTGTAAAGGATGGATTTGGCGAGGGAGGTGTTAGGGGAATCTAAAGGGAATAGACCATCAAGTAAGGACACATCTTGGTGGAACGATGAGGTGAGACAAGCGATAAAGACAAAACGTGAATGCTATAAGGTTTTGGGGAAATGCATGAGTGATGAGAACTTTGAAAAGTATAAGGAGGCTAGACGATCCGCTAAAAAGGCGGTACGGGATGCGAGGGCAAAAGTTAACCAAGAAGTGTATGCCAGGTTGGACACGAGAGAAGGATATCTATAAACTGGCTCGCATAAGAGACCGAAAGACGAGAGATATTGGGAGAGTTAGGTGCGTGAAAGATATGGACGACAAGGTTCTGGTTCAGGATAACGAAATAAAGGCTAGATGGAGTTCTTACTTTGATACTTTATTCAATGGACATCAGGAACAAGGTTTTGAGGATGTAGAGGTAACACCAAGCATGGTTAATCGGGAATTTGTGCGAAGAATATAAAAGAGTGAAGTTAGAAAGGCGTTAAGGAAGATGAGGTCAAAGAAAGCTGAGGGACCGGATGGTATACCTATAGAAGTTTGGAGGTGCTTTGGGGAGAAAGGGATCGAATTGGTAACCATGCTCTTCAACAAGATTTGAGGAGCAACAAGATGCCATCAGCTTGGAGGAGAAGCACTCTTGTCCCTTTGTACAAGAACAAAGGTGATGTTCAAGAGTGTTCCAATTATCGGGGAATTAAACTTATGAGTCATACGATGAAGTTATGGGAGCGGATAATCGAGCAAAGGCTTAGGAGATGTGTAGACATCTCGGATAACCAATTTGGATTTATGCCCGGGAGATCGACTATGGATGCGATTTTTATCATGAGACAGTTGATGGAACACCATCGGGACAAGAAGAAGGACTTGCATATGGTTTTTATTGACTTGAAAAAGGCATATGATAGGGTACCAAGAGAAGTACTTTGGTGGGCTTTGGCGAGAAAGGGTGTGTCTTGAAAATATATTGACCTCATAAAGGACATGTATGAGGGGGCTAGTGCAAGTGTTCGCACTAATGTTGGGAGAACGGAAGAATTTCCCATTACCATCGGGGTGCATCAAGGTTCCGCACTTAGTCCTTTTCTCTTTGCTATAGTTATGGATGAGTTGACAAGGGATATTCAAGACGACATCCCTTGGTGTATGATGTTTGCTGATGATATTGTGTTGATTGATGAGACGAAGGAGGGGGTGGAGAGAAAGTTGGAATTGTGGAGGCAGACTTTAGAGACTCGTGAGTTTAGGCTGAGCAGGAGTAAGACTGAGTATTTGAGGTGTCAGTTCACTAAAGTGGCGGAGTTGAGATCGACAGAGGCGGGGAGTATTATTTTCGATGGGAATGTTATTGAGGGGTCAGATTTCTTCAGATATCTAGGATCTATTATTCAAAAAGATGGAGAGTTAGACGGGGATGTGGCTCACAGAATTAAAGCGAGATGGTTGAAATGGAAGAGTGCTTCAGGGTTTTTATGCGATAAAGATATGCCCCAAAGATTAAAGGGAAAATTTTATCGCACGACAATTAGGCCTGCCTTACTTTACGGTTCCGAGTGTTGGGTCGTGAAACATTGTCACATTCAAAAGATGAGTGTGGCGGAGATGCGGATGTTGAGGTGGATGTGCGGTCATACAAGGAAAGATCGATTAAGGAATAAGGTGATTAGGGAAAAGGTAAAAGTGGCGCCAATAGAGGACAAGATGATGGAAAACTGACTAAGATGGTTTGGCCATGTGAGAAGGAGACCTATGGACGCACCAGTTAGGAGGCTGGAGACTTGGAGAACAGAAAAGGTCCCTAGAGGTAGAGGAAATCCGAGACAGGCATGGTTGAGAGTGATAGAGCACGATATGAAATTTCTGGGGCTTGAGGAGAGTATGGTGACAGAGATGGCACAATGGAGGGAAAAGATACATGTGGATTTTTAGTATTTGATGTTTTTAGTGTTTTTATTTAATTTAAAAAAATTAAATTATTTGTTCTTCTCTCCTTTATTACACTTTTTTACCAACCACTTTCTTATATATTTTACTTGGTTTACTTTTAAGGCATTCCAGATCCTTAATTCTATATTGGTTTTCAAAATCGTTTTAATCTTTTATCTCGATTTAAATTTTAAGTTTTTATAAAAGAAATCCGGAATTCGATTTTAAAACTGTTCCGGGTGTAATTCCAGAGCAGTTATAAGTTACCACCCGTGCTTGTAGAATGACGTCTTTGGTTGAATCCTCCTTGCGGTCTCCTGAAACGATGAACAAACTGAGGGCTCGGCTTTGGGCCGAGCGAACTCACTCCGACGCTCAAGTCAGTAACTTAGAGAGGTAAGTTGTTGTTACTTGGCAAAGTACGTATTGTAGAGAGATAAGGAAGATATTACCAGGTAAATAGTGATTCTTAGGTTAAAATGTGGATCCTCTACTCAATGAGAGTAGAGGAATATTTATAGACTTTCACCTTTTGTCACGTAGTGGCCAAGTGGCCAAGTGGCTAGCAGGTGGAAAGACTGATCTACCCCTCGGCCGAGGGACCTATGGCAGGCCGGCGGGCCCTGTTGACTCGCCGCCGAGGGGTCTTGGGTATGAGTTCGCGGATGTGTGCCCCGGCTAGCTGGTTGCCCCGGCCGGGACCCATCTGACAGGCCGACAGGCCTCGTCGGTTAGGCTGTCTAAGCCGTTGACTTGCTGTGGATATCTTTGACCTTGCTCAATATGTTGATAGTCGGCGGGTGCAGAATATGCCCCATCAATTTGCCCCCAGCGTAGTCTATGCCGTGGTATGGGCTCCGATGTATGTTGAGCGTATATTCTGCGCAAGACAAAATTCCTGCCCCGGCTTCTTCTGCCTCGGCGTGGCCCTGCTTAGGCCGTACCATATCCCCCCTCCACATGGTTGTGTAATGGACATCCGATGTGGAAAAGGCAATGACGCTGGC
Source organism: Silene latifolia (assembly GCF_048544455.1). NCBI lineage: Eukaryota > Viridiplantae > Streptophyta > Magnoliopsida > Caryophyllales > Caryophyllaceae > Silene > Silene latifolia. The sequence continues at coordinate 60,294,115 of NC_133536.1, forward strand.
TGAGACCGGGGTGGAGAGTGCCGGTTGTTTCTGATTGCCCCCTGGCCGGTACTTTCTGGCTTGGTTGATCATGTGGCCGGCGGAGAAACGGGTACTTAGGAATTTGTTGAGGAAGATGAACAGGCAGAGAGATATGAAGGGGCGTGTTGAAGACGCTTGGTTACTGTTGCATTGATTGACATTCAACTGTTGCAACGATTGACATTCCGTGGCTGCATGTTCGACACGTGTCTGTTTGTTGATTGGCTGACGTTTCATGGGCTGTGCCCTGATTGGTCCCTCTTCATGGGCTTTCCTCTATAAATAGGGTACTTAGTCCCTGAAATTGGCCACCAATTTCATTTTCTCAAAAATTTTCTTCTCTAGACTTTCAAGGGCTTCTCTCTTCTACTTTTCAGTGTAACTACTCCGGCTAGTACTTTTCTTCAAGGTAAACCAACAAATTTCTCTCTTTTTAACTTGTGAGTTTTGCTGTAAACATGTCTTCTGCTGATGCCGGAACTAGCAAACCGACGCCGGGGGGTTCTCCGCTGCGTCTTGATGAGGGGGAGATGCTAGACGCCATCCCGCTAAAGTCTGGGGGCCCTAGGTCTCCTTCTCCTGAAGTTGATCCTCAAATTTTGGAGGAATGGGAGGATGATGATGATGATGTTGATGATGCTGATGATGACGGAGACGATTTCGGTGATGATGCCGAAAGGGCTCATCCTAATGAGGGGAGGCAGTACGTCATGGATCACGGCGACCCCTGCAAGGTCGGTCCTGACCGTACTTGGACCCACAAGTTTGCCCGTTGTTCCGGCGAGACATTTTTCGAGGGCCATTTCTACTTTGGCAGGGGATACAAAATTGTTATCCCTGAGGGGGGTCAGGCCATCTGTTGCCCTCCACCGGGTTGCACCGGCGTATATATCCGGCACCTGGAGTACGGGCTCCGGTTTCCGCTGAATGATTACGTTATGGCCATCATTAGGGCCATGAACGTCGCTGTGGGCCAGCTGCACCCGTTGGCTATCAGGACCATAGTCGGCTTTGTCTGGCTCTGTCTCTTTAAGGGGGAAGTCCCAACGGTTAACCTATTCCGTCGGCTTCACCACCTCCGGCCGTCATTTTCTGGTCGTGTCGGATGGTACAGCGTGCAAATGGAGCCGGGTTACGTCTCCGTTGATAAGCTGTCTTCTTGCAAAGACTTGAAAGATCGGTGGGTGTATATTGAGGTGCCGGATGACTATCCGCTGCCCCGGTCCTTCCAGCACCAAGTTAATTTGCGGTGCGAGACTAAAGCGGAGCACGACAGATGGGTCACCCGGAAAAAGCTTAAGATGGACGCCAGCAAGGTCCCTCTTACTGAGGATGAGAAGCTGGCGATGAGGCTTTTCGAGGCGGACAAGAGTGGGGTGCCGAAAAGATGGATTCCCCCAACGCAGATCATTCTTCAGGATGAGCTGCTCTGCCATGTCGGCCTCATACCGGCCCTAGCACAGGGTGAGTGGGGTCGGTGTGAGGCCCATCACTGCTCTCAATGTTTTTGTCCGTTTCGAATTTTGGTTCATTTCTTGCTTAACTCTCGCTTTGCTTCTTTTGCAGATCATTTTGGCGCGGACCTGTCCGAGGATATTCTTAAGAGGATGGGGCTGCACAAGGACAAGACCGTTGCTAACTTGCGCCCAAGGCTCGGCCCGTGATCGCAGGACGTCGCCGAACGATCCGATGGATCGGCGGTGAAAGGCCTGAATGTGGAGGCGGCCCAGGCGAGGGTTGCTAGTAACATGCCGCGCCGAACGCGGAAAACAAAATCTTCGGCGGTGACGGCATCGACGTCCGCTCCACCTTCCATCCCTTCAGCCCAGAAGGAGACGGTGGAGATCGTTGACATTGCGATGGGGGACTCGATGCGGAGGGATCTCCCTTATCCGAAAGGAAAGAGCCCACCGCGCGTGCCGATACTTCGCTGCTGCTATCGCGAATCGCTACGGCGAGGAGATGCGTCCTCCGAGCAAGAAGGCCAAGCATGGTACAGATACATCCTGTGGGTCAGGCTTAGCCGTTTAATCAGTCGTTCCTGATGACAGGCTTTCCGATACGTCCATTGATACTGACACGGATGTTTTAATTGATTTTTTTGTAGATCAACCGTCGGCAGCTGCCGTTCTCACTGTGCGGCAATTGGAGAAGCAGCCTGAGAAGGCGGGTGATAGAAATGTCACCGTCGTTCCCACGCCTCAGAAGGTTTCCCCCACCGAGATCGTGGCAGAGGGGAGGAGAATAGGCAAGAGGCTGGCGAAATGGACTCAGCTAGCCGGTTCCCACATTATGGAGCAAGAGAGGACAATGGCTGAGGCTGCCCCACAGCTCGAGCGGCTAAGGCTGGAACTCGACGCGGCGAACAAGGAGGCTAAGAGGGCCAAGGCTGAGGCTGAAGAGGCAGTCCGTGTAGAGAGAAAACTCGGGGAGGACGCCGAAAAGGAAGTCCTTGCTGAGAGAGCCAAGGTCGAGGCTGCGGCGGCTGAAGCTGCTAAGCTGCGGGAGATGCGTGACCTCGTTCAGAAGCACGCCGACCTTTACCTTACGCAGAGGAACGAATTTAGGGACCTGTTCCAGTGCCGGGGAAAGGTGGTCGGAACAAGGATGCTATCATCGCCCAAAGGGAGGAGGACATTGAGAGACTCCAAACCGTTCTTCTCCCTAACATGTGCGCCCAATCACGGGACTGGTCGAAGAAGCTGCCAGGGAAGTGATTGAGGAGCTCTTCCCTCTTGATGGCTCCTTTCCATGGGACAAATTCGACGAGCTGTTTGACGACAAGCTCGAAGCTAAGGAAGAAGCCGCGAAGGAGAAGGCCAAGGAGGAGGTAAGGGTGAAGAAGGAGGAAGAGGCTGCCGTGGAGAAGGCGGCCCTTGCTGAGGAGGCTAAGGCAGCCAAGGAGGAAGCCGAGAGGATGAGGGCAGCTGAGGCTGCTGAGGAAGCTGAGACTGCTGAGACAGCTTCTGGGTCGCCCATTAAGGATGATACTGCTAACGCTGCTGATGGTAAGCAGCAACAGGCATAGGGAGGTGGACGGTCGTCATCAGGCTCGCCCGGCGTCTCGGACAGCTTGAGCTGTTAGGGGGTCAACTAATAAGCCTTTCCTCCCTGCCGTCTTCTGGCGCTTAAATGATGTGTCTGTGACCTTTTGCCTTTCTTTCCCTTGTATTTTGTACAACTTTGGTAGGTTGTGTTTTGGGCTTATCCTTATGGGGACGGCCGTCGTCTGCACTTCTTGTAATCTGTTGAACATTTTTAATAAGAGCTCGTTTCTTTTGCCGAGGTTTTTATCCCATTTTTCTGAGTTGTCTTCTTGCGCTAGTAGTTGAGCATCTTAACTGTAAACGTTTTCACTTTGCCTCTGGCTTGGCCGGGGTCTTTTCTCGTCTTCGTCTGAGTTGTCTTCTTACGTTATTAATTGAGCGCCTCTTTTGTTTTCGCCTCGGCCTGGCCGAGGCAGTCTAGAGTGCGTATCTCAACTGTGTTTAACGTTTTCAAGATACGTTGACCGCTTTTGCGAGTATCAGCTGTGCTGGTAATGACTGTCGTGGCGTCTACCTCTTGGAGTGACTGCTGCGACGTCTACCTCTTGGGGTGACTGCCGTAGCGTCTACTACTTGGGGTGACTGCGACGGTACCTGCTTCTTGATAATGACTGCCGTGGCGTCTACCACTTGGAGTGACTGCTGCGACGTCTACCTCTTGGGGTGACTGCCGTAGCGTCTACTACTTGGGGTGACTGCGACGGTGTCTGCTTCTTGATGATGACTGCCGTGGCGTCTACCACTTGGAGTGACTGCTGCGACGTCTACCTCTTGGGGTGACTGCCGTAGCGTCTACTACTTGGGGTGCTCGCGACGGTGCACGCTTCTTGATGATGATCGCCGCTCTTATCGGTGTGTGATAAAAGCGGTGTCGCTTCTTGATGATGATCGCCGTGGCGTCTACCACTGGAGTGACTGCTGCGACGTCTACCTCTTGGGGCGACTGCCGTAGCGTCTACTACTTGGGGTGACTGCGACGGTGCCTGCTTCTTGATGATGACTGCCGCTCTTATCGGTGTGACAGTGTGAGCCGGTGTCTGTTTCTTGATGATGGCTGCCGCTCTTGTCGGCATGACAGTGTGAGCCGGTGCCTGTTTCTGATAGTGACTATGGGGGGAAATGAACGCATTTAATGAAAACTTGGATGATTCTTCATTAGATATAAACATGCGTTGGGGTGCCCACAGCTGTCTTGGGCACCTCCGCCGCTATACAAAATTTTTCCCGAGATTGTCAGTGCCCTAATGGCTCATCAAAGGTGCACCCTCCATGTCTGTCAGCCGGTGTGTCGGCAAGGGATCGTCGGACCTGAGAATGTACTGTATCTGGAAGGGCTCCAATTTGGCGGTGTTGGCTTTTACCCTTTCCAGGTATCTTACTATCCCGTCGTCTCGAGCCCCACACTCTCCTCTGATTTGGCTGGCCACCAACAGTGAGCATGTCTTCACCACGACGTGCTCCGCCCCGGCAGCCCTAGCTAACTCGACTCCATTTATCACCGCCTCGTATTCGGATTCGTTGTTTGAGGTCGAGTGGGTAAGCTTCAAGGCGTGCTCAAACACGTCCCCGTTTGGGCTGGTGATAAGAATGGTAGCCTCTGAGCTGTTCGCCGTGGGGGACCCGTCAGTGGTTATTTCCCATACGCCAGGACGCGGCTCCTCCTCTTGGCCGGTCGGGGTTCCTTCAACCATGCCGACGTCGGTATTCATCGGGTCACCCTCCTGCTGCAAGGATGGGCTCTTCCCCTTCCCTGACCTCTTGGCCACTTTGAGGGACTGCATGTTGCACCCTCTGGCGGATATCTGGGTGTTGACCACCTCGTCCTTCTCGTCTTTGGAGACGAGCTTATGCGCTTCCCCCCGGTCCGAGACATACATCAGTGTCAGGGCCCGGATTGACATTACTGCATCAGCCTCGCTCAGAGTGACGCGGTCTATGAGGACGTTGTAGGCGGACGAGCCGTCAATGACTACGAACTCAGATAGGACATTCTTCGCCGCATTCCCCTCGCCGAACATCACTGGCAGTCTGATCGACCCCAGGGGTACCAGGCCGGCCCCGGAAAAGCTGTACAACGGATTGGTCTTTGGGGCTCGGGTCTTCAACCTTCGCACCGAGGTTGAGAAAGCACTCCCGAACATGATGTTCGTGTAGGCGCCTGTGTCAATCAGGCACCTCTTGACCAGGTGGTTGGATATGTCCAAGTGGACTACAAGTGGGTTGCTGTGAGGGGCGATGACTCCTTCGTAGTCCTTCTTCCCAATTGTCATGTCGGGGATGTTGGAAGTGGGGACCGCTGTTTTGGGCACAAAGTTGATGGCCTGATACAGCTCGTTCAGGTGCCGTTTGTGCCCATGAGCGGACCCACCATTCTCGTTGCCCCCGATGACAACATGGATCACTCCTATCCGTTCAAAGACGGATTTCTTATTTGAACCGCCGGCCTCAGTCTTTTGGCCTTTGGCAACATACTTGTCGAGGCTCCCCTTCCGAATTAGCTCTTCAATGGCATTCTTCAGATGCCGGCAGTTGTCAGTAAGGTGACCGGTGTGGCCGTGGTATTCACAGTACTGGCTCGTGTCACCGTCTCCCTTTGGCTTGGGGGGCCTTTCCCATTTCTGGCCCTCGCCCTTGCTCAGAGCGAAGACCTCGGCGGCAGATACAACCAGGGGGGTGTGATCTTTGTACCGCCTTTGGTGGTACGTTCCCGAACTCCCCCCGGCGCCCGCCGAGCTCTGCTTCCTGGCAGATCTATCAGACCGTGACCCATTATTATCACGGCGTCTTTCATCCGGGTTGTCCTCCCGGTGGCTCTTCTTCTCTGAGTGCCCAGCCTCGCTGTGGCCTACCCAGGTCTTGTGATAGTCCTCTACCTTGATGGCTTGGTCGGCCATCTTCCTGGCGGCGTCTAAGCCCAGGCCTCCGGACTTGATGAGCTCGTTTTTCAAGTCTCCCCTTGGGAGGCCTTTCATCAGCGCGAAGGCCGCCATCTCGGGATTAATCTCTCGAATCTGCTTTGAACCTTGGCATCGAACCTCTTCACATAGCTTCGTAGAGACTCGCCCCCTCCCGCTCGATGGTTAGGAGGTCCGATGTCTCAACGGCCCTCCTCTTATTGCAAGAGTCTTTGGGCTAGGAAGGCGTCCCTTAGGTCGGCGAATAAAGATATCGAGCCGTCGGGCAGCCCTTTGTACCAACTCTGGGCCATCCCATGCAAGGTCGTTGGGAAGACTCGGCACCAGACTTCATCGGGTTGTTCCCACACCGACATGTACGACTCAAAGGCCTCGGCATGGTCGGTGGGGTCGCTATCCCCTTTGTACGTGAACGCCGGCAATTTTAGTTTGGTTGGCACGGCGGTGTCAAGAATATAGGCACTGAGGGGCTGTCTGACCACGTGTCGAATGATACGCGGCGATCGGCTCCTCGCATTCCTAGTCCGGCTCCTCTCCCCGTACTGGATGGGGCTTCTCCTCCGACTATGGTAAGTCGGGCTTCTTCTCCGACTCTGACGAGTCGGACTTCTTTCACTCCTCTGAGGCAGGCCTCGTCGGTGTCGCGCGACGCTTTGTCCTCCCGCGGGTGCGGGAAGGACTTAGGTCTACCACCGGCACTGGGCTCCTCCGGCGTCTTGACGGGGCCAGCTTCTTCCCGTGCTCCATTCAAGTCTCTTGGAGTCACATTCGGGCCCCTGGTCTCCGGACGGGTTCCGCCGCTCTTGTCGGTGTGACGGTGTGTGAGCCGGCGTACTAGCAATTATGTCCGGGAGTAGCTTCGGCTTTCGCATCAACCACATGTCCCATGATGGTGACCTGGTCGGCGGGCGCGGCGTATCCGGTATTATTGGCATCCCGTACTCGGTTGAATTACCCGACCGGTGGAGGTCGCGCAACTCGTAACCGTGGATGGTATTATCTTGGCAGAATTCGGTTTCGTCAGTCACGAACACCTCTTGTTGTTTCGACATCCTCTTAGCTTTTTGGGTGGGTTTTTGTTTTGTTTTTTTTTGTTTGGGAATGAATGTGACTAGCTTCTAGTATCTTTTCCCACAGACGGCGCCAATTGTTCCGGGTGTAATTCCGCAGCGATTATAAGTTACCACCCGTGCTTGTAGAATGACGTCTTTGGTTGAATCCTCCTTGTGGTCTTCTGAAACGATGAACAAACTGAGGGCTCGGCTTTGGGCCGAGCGAACTCACTCCGACGCTCAAGTCAGTAACTTAGAGAGGTAAGTTATTGTTACTTGGCAAAGTACGTATTGTAGAGAGATAAGGAAGATATTACCAGGTGAATAGTGATTCTTAGGTTAAAATGTGGATCCTCTACTCAATGAGAGTAGAGGAGTATTTATAGACTTTCACCTTTTGTCACGTAGTGGCCAAGTGGCCAAGTGGCTAGCAGGTGGAAAGACTGATCTACCCCTCGGCCGAGGGACCTATGGCAGGCCGGCGGGCCCTGTTGACTCGCCGCCGAGGGGTCTTGGGTATGAGTTCGCGGATGTGTGCCCCGGCTGGCTGGTTGCCCCGGCCGGGACCCATCTGACAGGCCGACAGGCCTCGTCGGTTAGGCTGTCTAAGCCGTTGACTTGCTGTGGATATCTTTGACCTTGCTCAATATGTTGACTGGTCAGCGGGTGCAGAATATGCCCCATCAAAAACCTCTAAGTTTATCTTGACTTTCCATTACATTTTCGCTCTCCCTTTTGTTTTTCATTTTCCCTTTTCTATTCGCATTTTGAGGTGTGCGTTCACCCGCGGACGGTTATAAAGAATGATTCATGTCAGCCGACCCCAAATCATTTTGGGATTAAGGCTCTGATGTTGTTGTTGTTGTTGTTGTTGTTGTTGTTGTTGTTGTTGTTGTTGTTGTTGTTGTTGTTGTTGTTGTTGTTGTTGTTGTTGTAAGTCGTGCTCGTATTCTGACTAATATATCAGTTATCACAAATTCACAGCTGATAACGTTAGGCTCCTCAGAGAGCGGGTGATAGCTATAAGACTAGGTGTCGTAATACTAGAATTAACTACCAAATTAACAATTTATAAGCCAAACTATACTCTAGATTACTCTAATTGATAAAGCAATATAGTGCAAGTAAGGGTCGATCCCAAGATAAGGACTTTTAAACTAAAGACTTGAATTGTAAACTATTAACCACTAATTAAGGCTCTAACTACAAATTAAGACACTAATGATAATTTGAACTCAACAATTGAAACTAATCACAAACAATGGATATTAACAATGTTCAACTTGTAGGAAACACAAAAGGAGAAATCTTTGGTTAGGAAACAACATGAGAAAGAGTAACAATGGAGATTTTGCTATTGAGACAATTCAACAAACACTTAATAGGCAACAATCAATAATGAGAAAGAACTTGGTGTAATCTCTTCTTAGTAACCAACAAATGATAAAGCTTGACTCTCTTTTACTCTCTTAATGTTATCCACCCAATACCACAATATCAAGATATTAGCACACACAAATTAAACCATCTATGTGTCCCCTTCAAGTTTAGTCAACAATTCATTAAACCATGAAAGACAACTAAACATGAGCATTAAGAACTTTACCAAGATATTCAAGCTAGGATCAATTCTCACAAGATTAAACCATACAAATGAGAAAAAGACATAAACTTTCCTACTTATTATGTGAATCATTTAAACCAAATCAACACACAACAAGTTTGCTTCAAACAATCCTAGATAGATTAAACCATTTCTCTAGAATTTGCAATAGTCAAGTAAGCAAGATGCAAGGGTGATCAAACCATACATTCATTCACTTAACATAAGAAATTAAGTACAAGAAAAGAATATTAGGTAATTTTAAAAGAGATTAGAGAGTCTTACAATACCAAAGTTGAGAACTTTGAATGAAATTACACCAAGAGGAAAGACTTAGCCAACCATAGTTTGATTACAACCCAACAAATTAAGAGAAATCAACATGGAAATTGAAAGATTAAGTCTTGAATTATTGGATGATAGATGATGTTAATTGGTGGTAAGGAGGTTCTCTCTAAGATCTTATAATGTGGGTATTTATACCCTTGGCTTTTGGCATTAGGTTAAGGCAAAATTGGATCTTCAAATGAGTGAATCACGAGACTCAAAACAGTACAAAGCGCAGCCTGCGGGTTGTAGCGCAGCCTGCGCATTTCAGCCTTGCAGCGCGTTTTTGTGAGAGTCATATCTCCCTCGTTTCTTGGACAAATAAGGCGTGTGACCTACCGTTGGAAAGCTAAGATCACAAGCTTTCACCTCCACTTGGCCTTGCATCGATACGAGGTTTAGAACTCGAGATATACTCGTTTGAAGTTGACCCTTTTGAAACCGAGTTTTCAATTCTTCATTTTGGCTCTTGTTTGTGCATGCCAAGGCTTCAATTCTTCCTTTTGTTTGCTTCTATTGACTTTGCACTTATTCCCTTGGCTTACCATTTGCTCTCCTTCTTCGCCTTGGTTGACCATGGCTCGGGTTTGACTTCTTATTCGGTTTCTACATAACGGTTTCTTCACCTCAACTTATCATCATGAAACACTTGAACTACCCCTTGAGATGCAAATGCCAAAAACAAGTTCAATTGACCCAAGTTACAACCAAAGTGAATTGGCCGGGAAATATAACGATTAACACTCAAAACCGGCTTCACAACACATTTATTCAACTAAAATTACCTAATTAAGCCGACACTATTTGACTCTATCAGCGGGATATAAGCAGAGAAGGTAAAGTGGTAAACAGATAGGAGACATGAAGAGATTATGTGAATACCTGCAACTCTTTACGTGTCAAAAGCTCAATAAGACTCGTGTGAACTTTACGACTGATGGCTAAAGTGTATGCATTTGGTGTAGGGTTGTGACGAACGTACAAATCAGGAGGCTCAACATTCAGTATTTCTGCAACTTTTGCCTTCCAACAAATAGGTCCACCACAATACTCATAGAAGACATTTTAGAGTTACTATTCTCAAATAGTGTCTTTAAAAGCTGAAATAAAAAGTTGTCGAGTCTTGAGTTCCAAATAAGGAGTTGAAACCATAAAAGATAAGCACATGAACATGAAGAACCTTCAACAAAGCTCTTGGCAAGTTGCAAAATTTGAATACCTTGCAGCTTGCAGGAGTCAAATGCTTGATTACTACATTACAGTGTCATACATTTCTAGTTGGTTCTCTGTCCCCTCATCTCTTCTCCTAATAGATTACTAACATAGTTGACCTTTCAAGTCAAGAATACTACGTGTCAGTAATTCATGTTTAGAAGCCAAGCATGAGATGTCATGTCGTGTATCCATGCATCACTGAATGTTTGTTTCATGTGGCAGGCAGGTAATTAAACTGAAAGTCATATTACTGATATGCACGAATCTCTTTTTAATAGCACAAGCACATGGAGGGCATGGTGTCTAGAGTCTCTCTAGCACATTCACATTCACATTGTAGGGAAGGAAGGTCCACCAATATCTCGAAATCCATGGTCATGGATGAGAGATTCTTGCAACAAAAGTAATATAGTAGGGGTCTTGCCAATTGTTTTTGCTATTCCACCAACCAAACATAATCTATATAATTGCCAATGTTAACACATACATAACCAGCAACAAATACTAGAGTAGTTTTTAAAAAAGATAATAATAACAACAAGAATGATGAATAATGAAATCCAGTGGAGAGTGTGTTTATAAGGTCAATTTCTTACGATTGTGTTCTGTGGACAGCGGGGGCCCACGGGGGCGCTTGGGAGAGAAGAGAAACAAGCGTTTGCATTTTAGTTGGAGTCGCCACCAATTTTTATGGGAAATTGGAACCGTTCGAATACCTCGTGTCATGTCAAGACACAAAGTAGAGACATGAACTGTAACACCCCCATACTCCAAGTGCCTTACCAGGACCACTCAGGTATGAAGACATCACCATCTCGGTCGCCCGAGGTATGATAATCAAATAGACAAAACAGAAACAACATTTATTATAAGTAGTTTAATGAATAACTACAATCCTCGAAACCAAACTGAAAGTACAATACATTATTCCAAACTATCTGTTCTCAACTGAAATGTAAATAAATGCTAAACTACAGCGGAAGACTCTATCGTCATGTCGTGGCCATCCCAGCTATCCCAGTACTCATCTCTATACCTGTTCAATATCTGCTCACCATCCCCGAATGGATCACCGCAGGTTTACAAAACAACACCGGGGTCAGTACTAATCACACAATCAATATAGATAACAACAATAAGATACACAGACAGCTGAACTGTCACACACACACACACACACACACACACCAACTCCCATCTTCTCAATACCGACCGTCCTTTGGACCCGCCCGCGATGGGGGACCGGCCGTTCCCACCTAAGCCCCGCTCATCGTACGAGCGATAAACCTGTCCATTAATGTGCACATCCCCTTTCGTGGCGGGTTCCACGAAGGGCGAAACTAGGGCGTGAAGTCACTCCCGCAAGTGACCCCACTCAGCCGAGAACGCATCTCGAGAGCCACAGACAACCAATCACAATCACAATCATCATATCAAACAACTAACTACAGCACATCACCAATACCCCATTATGGGACTAATACTGAGTAGGAAATCCTACCTGGAAAGCACAACACGCAGACGGTATCTACAGCTGTATCAAAACGGCTCCTCTACGACTTCTCCTCCTATCATATAGCACATAAAGACTACACATCACAACCTACTCATAAAACCCCCAAACCCTAAATTAGGGTTTAATCAAACTTAGCAAAACATTATAAAAATTGTATTAAAAGCTTACCCTCGACGCAAGGAATCCAACGACACGAAAAACAGCAAGAACCGACCGTCTGAACTCCGGGAATTGTTAAGGATGCGATTAGGAAGATGACTGACTGCTTTCTCTCTTAAACAGGTTTTAGGTTTTGGTAAAAGTGTTTTAAAACAACGACGACTATGTTTAAATACCCTAATCGCATAATTAACAAAACCCGCGAAAAACTCCCCGTAAACCGGACACTCGATCGAGTACCCAAGGTACTCGATCGAGTACCCCCTTACTCGATCGAGTACCCCAGCTACTCGATCGAGTACCCAACAGGTCAGAAACTATTTTATTTCGCAACTTGCCCTTACTCGACAGAGTAAGGGCTACTCGATAGAGTACCCCAAGACATATAAATACGGAGTATTACAGTCTTCCCTCCTTAAAAGGAACTTCGTCCCCGAAGTTCAAACCACCACTAAACAAAGGTACTCCCATAAGCCTCCCGACTCGAAGGTCAAACAAAACACACCGTAAAGCATGATACTAACCCAACTTATCCCGACAAACATACCGACACAACATATAAAAGGTGTATAAAACTCTTAAAAACTCTCGCGATCATCTCCTACCCCCCTAAAAGAAACAAGGTTACGTCCCCGTAACCATACATACCTGATCAAAAAGGAAAGGGTAACGCTCTTTCATGATATCCTCTGCCTCCCATGTAGCTTCCTCAGTCTCGTGGTTAGACCAAAGGATCTTAAGCAAAACTATCTCACCACTCCTGGTCTTTCTAACCTTTCGGTCTAGGATCTGCTTAGGCACCTCAAGATATGATAAAGACTCATCCAGCTCTAAGCTCTCTGCCTCCAACACATGTGACGGGTCACTCACATACTTCTGCAGCTGCGATACATGAAACACATTATGCACTCTCTCTAACGCAGCTGGTAATGCCAGACGATAAGCAACTTCCCCAACTCGCTCTAAGATCTCATAAGGCCCTATAAACTTCTGACTTAACTTGCCTTTCTCCCCAAATCTCATAACTCCACGCATCGGAGACACTTTCAGAAGAACCTTGTCCCCAACCTGAAACTCTATGTCCCGACGATGTAGATCTGCATAACTCTTTTGTCGATCCTGGGCTGCCCTCATCCGTTCCCTAATCATCTTAATCTGTTCCACCATCTCATGCACCATCTCTGGTCCTAAAACCACTGCCTCGGCACTATCGTCCCAACAGATTGGACTCCTGCATCTCCTCCCATACAAAGCCTCAAACGGTGCCATACCAATACTGGTGTGATAGCTGTTGTTGTAAGAAAACTCTATCAAGTCCAACCTCTCGCTCCCACTACCACCAAAATCCATCACACAAGCTCGCAACATATCCTCAAGAGTCTTGATTGTTCTCTCGTCCGCCCATCCATCGCGAGGATGAAATGTCGTACTCATTTTCAAAGCTGTTCCCAACGATTTCTGCAACTCCTTCCAAAACCTCGATATAAACCTCGCATCTCTGTCAGACACTATGTCCTTAGGGACTCCATGTAACTTAAGCACATTCTTTCGATAGGCCATAGCCAGTTGTGCCTTAGTGAGCTGACTTGGTCAGACGATCCACTATCACCCAAATCATGTTGTTACCTTGTTGACTCTTAGGCAAACCCACAATGAAATCCATGGAAATGGATTCCCACTTCCACTCAGGCACCTCTAAAGACTGAACCTTACCTTGTGGTCTTCTCTGTTCCCCTTTAACTCTCTGGCATGTCAAACAACGGGACACAAACTCAGCTGTCTCTTTCTTCATCCCAGGCCACCAAAACGTTTTCTTCAAATCTTTGTATAGCTTGTCTCCACCTGGATGAACTGAATATGGTGTGCAATGCGCTTCTGTCATGATCGTCTTTTTCAACTCCTCATCGCTAGGAACACACCACCTACCATCAAACCTCAAGCTACCATCTGTATGAATGGAAAACCGGGACACCGTCCCTTTCTCTACTCCAGCTCTCCACTCCACTATCTTAGGATCCAAAGCCTGCTTATCCCGAATGTCATCATAAAACTCCATATGTACTGTCATATCACCCATGGCATCTCCTTTCTGCATCATATGTATCCCAAAGCTCGCTACCTCATCCCTCAGCCTCATCAAAGATAGAGCTGTACACAGAGAATGTACACTCTTTCTACTCAAAGCGTCAGCAACAACATTGGCCTTCCCTTCATGGTAGATGATTTCCATGTCATAATCGCCAATCAACTCCATCCACCTCCTCTGTCTCATGTTCAACTCCTTCTGCGTGAAGATGTACTTGAGACTCTTGTGATCAGAAAATACCTTAAAGATTGCTCCGTAAAGGTAATGTCTCCAAATCTTGAGAGCAAACACCACTGCACCCAACTCCAGATCATGAGTAGGGTAGTTCTCCTCATAAGGCTTCAATTGCCTAGAAGCATAGGCAATCACCTTGCCATTCTGCATCAACACACATCCCAGCCCATTCTTCGAGGCATCTGTGTAAACCTCAAAATTCTCGCTCCCTTCAGGCAATGCGAGGACAGGAGCTGTGGTCAAACGCTCCTTTAATGTTTGGAACGCCGTCTCACAACTCTCATCCCAACGAAACCTGTTCTCTTTCCTCATCAACGCTGTCATCGATCTAGCTATCTTGGAGAAATCTTTCACGAACCGTCTGTAGTATCCAGCTAAACCCAAGAAACTTCTCACCTCAGCAACATTCTTCGGTGCTTCCCACTTTGTCACTGCCTCAATCTTCGCCGGATCCACAGCTACCCCATCTTTAGAGATTACATGCCCCAGAAAGGCAACTTTCTCTAACCAGAACTCACATTTGGACAGCTTAGCATACAACTCATGATCCCTCAAAGTCTGCAACACGATCCTCAGATGCTCCTCATGCTCCTCCTTAGTCTTAGAGTAGACTAAGATGTCATCGATAAACACTACTACAAAGCGATCCAAAAGCGTCTCGAAGATTCTATTCATCAAATCCATAAACACTGCCGGCGCATTAGACAACCCAAACGGCATCACCACGTACTCATAATGGCCATACCTCGACGTGAAAGCTGTCTTCGGTATGTCCACATCTCTAATCTTCACCTGATGGTACCCCGACCTCAAATCAATCTTAGAAAAGACCGTTGCACCGCTCAACTGATCAAACAGGTCATCTATCCTTGGCAAAGGATACTTGTTCTTTATCGTCACACGGTTCAGCTCCCGGTAATCGATGCACAGCCTCAAACTCCCATCTTTCTTCTTCACGAAAAGAACTGGTGCTCCCCAAGGCGATACACTTGGTCTAATGTATCCCTTCTCTATCAAATCATCCAACTGCTTCCTAAGTTCCTCCATCTCCTTAGGACCCATACGGTACGGTGCCTTAGAGATTGGCCCCGTTCCCGGCTTCAACTTAACGGTGAAATCTATCTCCCTCTTCGGTGGCAACCCCGGAATCTCCTCCGGGAAGACATCTGCAAACTCTCCCACCACTGGTATCTCATCAACTGTCGGACTCTCTATCCGGTCATCTCTCACATGGCACAAGATCAGAGGACATCCCTTCCTCAGATAAGACTTCAAGGTACAATTTTTGCAATCAACTTAACCTTGGGTTTGACTAGAAACCCACGGTAAGACACACTAACACCCTTAGGACCTCTTAGGGACACTTTCTTTTGATGACAGTCTATCTTAGCCTTATACTTTCCTAACCAATCCATCCCAACTATCATCTCAAAACCATTAAAAGGAAACTCTAGCAAGTCTACAGGGAAATCGACTTGCCCAACTATCAAAGATACACCTCTAAACAACCTCCCACACGATACAGACTCACCCGAAGGTATGAAAACTTGCTCCCTAACAGACTCATATACTCTCAAACCCAACTGTTTTACATGACTCGAAGACACAAACGACTGAGAAGCCCCCGAATCAAACAAAACAAACGTAGGAACACCATTAACAAGAAATGTACCGGTGATAACGTGCGCATCTTCCTCAGCTGTCTTCTTGTCCATCATGAACAACTTGCCACTGGTCTTCTGCCCACCTCCCTGGACAGTACTGGCTGATGTGGTCGGCTTAGCACCCGACCCTTGATTGTTGTTGTTGTTGTTTATCGGTGTCTTCTGATAAGAATTACCGTCGTTGCGGTTGCCTCCACTCTGGTAGCTCTGACCTCCCCGGTTTGGCCATGATCCAGCTGGTCCGTTGCTCGCAAAGCTCTGTGCAGGTCTCTGAACAGATCCCGGTGCACTCGTGCACTCATGTCTCTTGTGGCCTATGCCACCACAACCAAAGCAGGTCACTCCCCAGCTATTGCTCACACTCCCACGGCCTCTCCCAAAGGAAGTTCCAAAGACTAAACCCGGACCCGAGAAGAAAATCCCTTAGATTGATTGTGGTTGCCTTTCTTGAAATTAGATTGGCCACCACCCTCGCTCTCAGACTTCCTCTTCTCTCCACCTGACCTCTCCTGAGCCATCTCCACTAGTCTCTCAGCTCTCCCAGCCCTCTCATATGCTTCCTTTACATCGGTAAGGACTCCCACGGGTAACTTATCCATAATTTTCGTGGTTAGCCCTCTCTCAAACCTCAAAGCCGATTCTCCTCTCGCTCAAACCCATATCCTCAAAGATATCTAGATTTCTCATTGAATCGCTGTAGTACTCACCACAGACATCTCGGCGAGTCATCTTAAACTTGTCGAACTCCTCTCTCAACTTACTCCTCACATGTTCTGGAACGAACTCCTTCCTCACAGCCCTACGAAACTCCTCCCAAAGTATAGCAGGTAACCCTTGGTTGGTATATATCTCCTTAGCACTCACTTTCACTGAATCCCACCACTTGCCATTTGCCTCCCTCGGATAGAATGCGGCTGATCCACTCTCATCTCATCGGGACGACGAACTAAATCTAGTATGTTCTCCATCTCCCTCAGCCAACTATCAAGAAGGTTAGGTTCCTCAACTCCCTTGTACTCCTTCGAGTTAAACCTCGCAATATAGAGGCTGACTTTAGCATGGTCAACCTCCTTCTCCTTACTCTTATCCTTGTCCTCATTCACTCTCTTCAGGGTCTCAGTAAGAGCATCCTGGTGCTCTAACATCTTAACGATGTCATCCGTGGTCATAAGCTCTGCTCTCGCGTACAAAGCATTTCTTTTGGGCGGCATCTTGAAACTATACATATATAAGAAAAGGGGTAGATATGAACATACGTACTAAACTTGAAAACACGAAAACACGCTGCCAGAACCTACTCGATCGAGTATCCAAACCCACTCGACTGAGTAACGGGCTACTCGATCGAGTGCCCCCATGTACTCGATCGAGTACCCAAACTCCAGAACCAAACAGACCTTCTGATCTCTTACACACTCGATCGAGTATTTAGGCTACTCGATCGAGTGACCCCCTACTCGATCGAGTAACTAGGATCGAGTACCCCTAGTTACTCGATCGAGTGCCCGAAAACTCGATTCTGGACTCAAAATCGCCAAAAACCCACCCGATCGAGTCAGTCTCACTCGATCGAGTACCACTAATACGTAAGAGCTACCCGCATGTTACGTCATATACTAACATGCTAAACTTCATAAAACCACATGATATCATAATAAATATGCTACGCATCTATTCTACTATCAACAAGATCAATTCATCATGCTATTAAAGCCACATTGTAAACATCCAACATGTTATTCCAACATCAAGTCTCCACATATATTACTTTCCTTTCACATTCTCAACTTCTCTTTCAACATCCAACAATCACTCACTTTTATCACATTGTTAACAAGTTAACCAAACACACATATACTCGACAAACACTTTCCCCCGTGACCGGTTCAAAGTTGTAGGGCGACCCCCGCGACTTTAGGACGTCTCCCAAGCCTTTGCACTAGCTCCTACAACCTTTACCCCGGGTTCATTTTAATTGACTCCCTATGTTCATTAAGTTCATTGGTTACAGGCTTCAGGATCGTCGCTCTGATACCATTTGTAACACCCCCATACTCCAAGTGCCTTACCAGGACCACTCAGGTATGAAGACATCACCATCTCGGTCGCCCGAGGTATGATAATCAAATAGACAAAACAGAAACAACATTTATTATAAGTAGTTTAATGAATAACTACAATCCTCGAAACCAAACTGAAAGTACAATACATTATTCCAAACTATCTGTTCTCAACTGAAATGTAAATAAATGCTAAACTACAGCGGAAGACTCTATCGTCATGTCGTGGCCATCCCGGCCTATCCCAAAGTACTCATCTCTATACTGTTCAATATCGCTCACCATCCCCGAATGGATCACCACAAAGTTTACAAAACAACACTGGGTCAAGTACTAATCACACAATCAATATAGATAACAACAATAAGATACACAGACAATTTGAATCGTCACACACACACACACACACACACACACCAACTCCCATCATCTCAAATCGACCGTCCCTTTGGACCCATTACCCCGATGGGGACCGCAGCCTGCCGTTCCCACCTAAGCCCCGCTCATCGTACGAGCGATAACCCTGTCCATTAATGTGCACATCCCCTTTCGTGGCGGGTTCCACGAAGGGCGAAACTAGGGCGTGAAGTCACTCCCGCAAGTGACCCCACTCAGCCGAGAACGCATCTCGAGAGCCACAGACAACCAATCACAATCATCATATCAAACAACTAACTACAAAGACATCACCAATACCCCATTATGGGACTAATACCGAGTAGGAAATCCTACCCGGAAAGCACAACACGCAGACGGTATCTACAAATTTGTATCAAAACGGCTCCTCAACGAATTCTCCTCCTATCATATAGCACATAAAGACTACACATCACAACCTACTCATAAAACCCCCAAACCCTAAATTAGGGTTTAATCAAACTTAGCAAAACATTATAAAAATTGTATTAAAAGCTTACCCTCGACGCAAGGAATCCAACGACATGAAAAACAAAGAAGAACCGACCGTCGAACTCGGGAATTGTTAAGGATGCGATTAGGAAGATGACTGACTGCTTTCTCTCTTAAACAGGTTTTAGATTTTGGTAAAAGTGTTTTAAAACAACGACGACTATGTTTAAATACCCTAATCGCATAATTAACAAAACCCGCGAAAAACTCCCCGTAAACCGGACACTCGATCGAGTACCCAAGGTACTCGATCGAGTACCCCTACTCGATCGAGTACCCTGACTACTCGATCGAGTACCCAACAGGTCAGAAACTATTTTATTTCGCAACTTGCCCTTACTCGACAGAGTAAGGGCTACTCGATAGAGTACCCCAAGACATATAAATACGGAGTATTACATGAACACTAAGCAATCGTTACCCTTAGCATTCTATGTCTAGAATGACTCTTGTGGATGCCAATGAACACGGGTGTTCACAGATATCTGGAGTAAGGGGTGAGGGTACGTATTAGGAAGCTCTTTTGATCGAACACCTAATCCCGCCCGCCTCGATAGCGGCCTCTACTAATGGTTAGGGAAGTTATTCGTACTTGATATATCGTTGGTTCTATGCATGCAATGCAACATCCAAGTTTTAATCCTAGCATGTGAGAATTAATACTAAGTCGGTTGACACGTAACTTAGCATACAATTAAGGTCGAAGTAGGATTTAATGCTCAATTACATGTGAAAACATACAAATGATACAAGAAATACAATGATAAAATTACAATAATGAAAATTAAAATAATGAAAATTACATTAATTACATTGGGATAGGCGATTTATGTCGAAAATACCTTTAAAACGGATAATTTGAGAAAAAGAATAAAGAATGAATTAACGAACAGATCAGAAGGTGATAATACGGTTAATAGTCAATTATACGTAAGCTAAATAAACTAAGTCAAGCAAAAACGGAGTTCAGGGACAGAATTCAACTCGGAACAGGCGCAGCAGAGCTGCGTCTCTTGGAATAGGCGCAGCGATTCTTGCGTCTGTTTCTGACTTTGAATTCTGGTGTGAAGTTTAATTGCGTGTTGTTAATACTCGTCGGTAAATTTAATGATTGATTAAATTATTTACTCGGATGAAAGTGATTAATAGGTTATTTAACATATGAATGGGTCATGAAAACAGTAAAACATGAGTGAGACGGAATCAAGATGGATTAATTACAGGAGTGAACGATATTAATAATCAACAAACTAAACAAATTAATTGGAATAAACTAAACATGATGAATTAATGACAAATATACGATGGTGACAATAATAAACAGATGCAAATATGTCAAAGATGAATTCCAGAGACTCAATATTGATGAATTGAATTTCTACAACCCGGATTGAATTTAATGACAAAAACCCGCAAATATGAGATTATTTGGGATTTAAGTCGAATTAATGATGAATTACACGTGTTAAAGATGATGAATTATATACATGTGAATTATAAGCTATTGTGAAGAATTAACAAACAAAACAAAACAAATAAAAGAATTTTGACGAATAACAGAGGACGAAGGAAGAAGAAAGGAAGCAGGAACTGCGGCAGCCTCACGAAGAGGCGCAGCAGAAGCGCGCTCCTTCAAGAGGCGCGGCGATTCTTTGCGTCCTTTCTCGACAGTCAGTCTTCTGAAAATCCGTAAAAAGAGGTTTTAAAGCATGGTTTTAGAAATCGGTTTTAAGAGGTATTTTCGACATAAACCTTACAATTGTGATACAATAATTAAAATACAATAAATAAAAGAGAGATTATACACCCTCAGACTTACATGTTGACGAAACGAGAGGGACTAAGATATCGATTAGTGATGCTCGACGCGAATGCAAAGAAAGTGCCCTCGTAAGAGGAAAACGATTAGATTAATTAAGTTGATTGATGTGGAGTTGGTCAAATTGGTCGGTCATGCAAACGAGGCTGGTACTCAGAAGGATCCGAGCTTACGTGGTCGAATGTTCAAGCACGTAGACGCCAAAAAGTAAGAACGAAGGTCTAGAATGCAAAGGGAGAAGAGAAGGGCGGACACTCGCGTGAGAAATATGAGGAACGAAGGCTCCTATTTATACTAATCATGTGAAGGAATTAGGGTTTCGGAGACTCTTTGGAAGTGAATCTCGGAAAGATATGAAAAAGATACGAGAAATACGCAGAAAAGGGCACAGGAAGAGGCGCGGCAGCCCACTGCGTCTCTTTGAAGAGGCGCGAGACCTTTGCGTCTGTTCCCAAGTGGTTTCCTCCTGCGGAAGAAAGATTTCCGTGTTTAAGTTATGGTAGGACGGAATAATTCGGTTTTCCTTAATATCTTATGTGAATTGATGGGGCATATTCTGCACCCGCTGACCAGTCAACATATTGAGCAAGGTCAAGGATATCCACAGCAAGTCAACGGCTTAGACAACCTAACCGACGCAGCCTGTCGGCCTGTCTCTTGGGTCCCGGCTGGGGCAACAAGCCCGGCCGAGGCACACATCCGCGAACTCATATCCAAGACCCCTCGGCGGTGAGTCAACAGGGCCCGCCGGCCTGCCATGGGTCCCTCGGCCGAGGGGTAGATCAGTCTTTCCACCTGCTAGCCACTTGGCCACTACGTGACAAAAGGTGAAAGTCTATAAATACTCCTCAACTCTCATTGAGGAGGAGATCCACAATTTAACCTAAAATACACTATTCATCTGGTAATATCTTCTTTATCTCTCTACAACACGTACTTCGCTAAGTAACAACAACTTATCTCTCTAAGTTTACTGACTTGAGCGTCGGAGTGAGTTCGCTCGGTCCAAAGCCGAGCCCTCAGTTTGTTCATTGTTTCAGGAGACCGCAAGGAGGATTCAACTAAAGACGTCATTCTACAAGCACGGGTGGTAACAAATAACTGCTCTGGAGTTAGACCCGGAACAATTGGCGCCGTCTGTGGGGAAAGATACTAGAAGCTAGTCACATTCATTCCCAAACAAAAAAAAAAAAAAAAACTCAAAACAAAAACCCACCCAAAAAGCTAAGAAGATGTCGAAACAACCAGAGAAGGTGTTGGTGGAAAACGAATTCTACCAAGACGACACATTCCACAACTCAGAAATCGGGCAGTCCCCCACCGGCCGTATCACCGATGCGACGAACGGGACGCCAAAGGAACAAGATATGCCGCTGCCCGCCGACCAGGTCACCATCATGGGACATGTGGTTGATGCAGCGAAACTGAAGCTACTCCTGGACATAATTGGTAGTACGCCGGCTCACACTGTCACACCGACAAGAGCGGCGGAACCCGTCCAGGAGACCAGGGCCCAGAATGTGACTCCAAGAGACTTGAATGGAGCACTGGAAGAAGCGGCCTGTCAAGACGCCGGGGAGCCAGAATGCTAGTGGTAGACCCGAGTCCTTCCCGCACTCGCGGGAGGACAGCGTCGCCGCAAAGACCGACGAGGCATCCCCGGAGGAGTGAAAGAAGTCCGACTCGCCGAGTCGGAGAAGAAGTCCAACTCACCAGAGTCGGAGAAGAAGCCCGACTCACCAGAGTCGGAGAAGAAGCCCTTCACGCCACGGGGAGAGGGGCCGGACTAGGGATGTGAGGAGCCGATCGCCGCGTGTCGTTCGACACGTGGTCGACACGACCCCTCGGCGCCTACGTCCTAGATACCCCGGTGCCGACTAAGCTGAAGTTGCCACCCATAGCATACAAAGGAGAGGGCGACCCGACCGACCACACCGAGGCTTTCGAGTCTTACATGTCGGTTTGGGAGCAACCTGATGAGGTTTGGTGCCGAGTCTTCCCAACGACACTGCATGGGATGGCACAAAGTTGGTACAAGGGGCTACCCGATGGGTCGGTATACTGTTACGCCGACCTAAGGGACACGTTTTTAGCCCAACATTCTTGCAACAAGAGGAGGGCCGTTGAGACATCGGACCTCCTTACTATCAGACAGGAGGGAGGCGAGTCTCTCCGAAGTTATGTGAAGAGGTTCGACGCCAAGGTTCAGCAGATTCGTGAGCTGAACAGCGAACTGGCGGCCTTCGCGCTGATGAAAGGCCTCCCAAGAGGGCACCTAAAGAATGAGCTCATCAAGTGCGGCGGCTCGAACACGGAGTCCGCCGGGAAGATGGCCGATCAAGCCATAAAAGTGGAGGACCGCCACAAAACCTCGGGTAGGCCCAGCGAGGCCGAGCACTCAGAAAGAAAAAGCCGCCGGGAGGACAACCCGGATGAAAGACGCCGTGACAATAATAGGTCACGGTCTGACAGGTCCACCAGGAAACAGAACTCGGCGGACGCCGGGGGAGTTCGGGAACGAACCGCCAGAAGCGGTATAATGATCACACCCCCCTGGTCGTGTCTGCCGCCGAGGTCTTCGCCCTGAGCAAGAACGAGGGTCAGAAGTGGGAGAGGCCTCCCAGGCCGAGGAGTGACGGTGACACGAGCCAGTACTGTGAGTACCACGGCCACACCGGTCACCTTACTGACAACTGCCGGCATCTGAAGAATGCCATTGAGGAACTGATCCGGAAGGGGAGCCTCGGCAAGTATGTTGCCAAAGGCCAAAAGACCGATGCGGCGGTTCGGATAAGAAATCCGTCTTGAACGGATAGGAGTAATCCATGTTGTCATCGGGGCAACGAGAACGGTGGGTCCGCTCATGGGCACAAACGGCACCAGAACGAGCCGTATCGGGCCATCAACTTTGTGCCCAACACAGCGGCTCCCGCTTCCAACATCCCCGATATAACTATTGGGAAGAAGGACTACGAGGGAGTCATCGCCCCTCACAGCGACCCACTCGTAGTCCACTTGGACATAGCCAACCACCTGGTGAAGAGGTGCCTGATTGACACAGGCGCCTACACAAACATTATGTACAGCGAATGCTTTCTCAACCTCGGTCTGAAGGTTGAAGACTTGAGCCCCTGCACCAACCCGTTGTACAGCTTTTCTGGGGCCGGCCTGGTACCCCTTGGGTCAATCAGGCTGTCGGTGAGGTTCGGCGAGGGAAGTGCGGCCAAGAACGTTATGTCTGAGTTCGTGGTCATTGACGGCTCGTCTGCCTACAACGTTCTCATAGGCCGAGTCACCCTGAGCGAGGCCGATGCAAGTAATGTCCATCGGGCTCGACATTGATGTATGTCTCGGACCGGGGGGAAGCGCATAAGCTCGTCTCAAAGAACAAAAAGGACGAAGTGGTCAATGTCCAAGTGTCCGCCAGAGGGTGCAACATGCAATCCTTCAAAGTGGCGAAGAAGTCAGAGAAGGGGAAGAGCCCATCCTTGCAATAGGAGGGCGAGCGCATGGATACCACCGTCGGCATGGTCGAAGGAGCGGAGACCGAAGAGGTGGAGATTAACCCAGGCCGCACCGTAACTATCGGTGTTAACCTGGAGCCAAAATTCAGAGCCGCCCTCCTAGATCTGCTGAGGAAGAACAAAGACGTCTTCGCCTACTCAGCGGCCGAGATGCCAGGCGTGAGCCGGGAGGTAATTGTTCACAAGCTAAACGTACTCCCCACCGCTCGCCCTGTCAAGCAAAGGATGAGGAACTCCTCAGCCGAGAAGGATGAGGCCATCAAAGCCTAGGTAGATAAATTACTGGCGGCGGGCTTTATCATGCCTTGTACCTATCCTGAGTGGTTAGCTAATGTTGTAATGGTGAGGAAATCATCGGGGGCATGGAGGATGTGCGTGGATTTTACCAATCTTAATAAAGCATGCCCCAAAGATTGTTATCCCTTGCCTCAAATAGATAGTTTAATCGACGCGACACAGAGGCTACACTATCGAGCCTGCCGGACGCCTTCTCGGGTATCATCGGTGTTCATGGCCGAGGAAGACATGCCTAAATGCGCATTCATCATCGGTAACGGCACATACATGTACAAAATGATGCCGTTTGGTTTAAAGAACGCCGGTGCAACTTACACAAGACTGGTGGACAAAGTGTTCCAAAATAAAAAAGGGCGAAACATTGAGGCTTACGTCGACGATGCTATTGTAAAAAGCAAGTCCGACAGCGAGCACTTAGCCGATTTACACGAGACATTTTGTTCACTAAGGAAATACAAGATGAAGCTCAACCCAATGAAATGCAACTTCGGTGTCCGGGCAGGTAAGTTCCTCGGCGTACTTGTCAGCGCCAGGGGAATTGACGCCAATCCAGACAAAGTCCAGGCAATCCTAGACTGCCGGAGCCAAGGAATCGAAAAGAGGTTATGATTCGACCGGGAGGATGGCGGCTCTAGCCCGTTTTATCTCTCGGTCGGCCGACAAGAGCACCCCATTCTTCAAGGTGTTGAAGGGGAATAAAGACTTCTACTGGGGGGAGGAGAGCGAGCACGGCTTTCAAACAATCGAAAGCTCATCTTCGACTCTCCCAACCCCGTCTGTGCCGATCGGGGGAAACACTATATCAGTACATAGCAGTTACCTCGGCCACGGTCGGTCCGTGATCGTCGAGAAGAGGACAAGCAAAGAAGACCAATCTACTTTGTCACCATACATTGTTGCCCGCCGAGAGAAATTACCCGCCGATTGAAAAGCGCCTTTCTTTGTCGTCGTCGTCGCAAGGAAACCGAAACCCTACTTCGACGCACATCCCGTGACGGTCCTAACCGACCAGCCATTGGAGAAAGCATTGGAAAAATTTGAGCAATCCGCGAGACTCATCAAATGGGCGGTAGAGCTATCCGGCCGGCATTCAAGTACAAGCCGAGGCCCTCGATAAAGGGACAGCACAGCGGCGATTTCTGGCCGAATGCACATACCAAGAAGAGCAAAACCCGGAGTATAGGAGGTATACACCGACGGGTCCTCCACAACGAATGCTCGGGAGCCGGCATACTTATCATCAGCCCAAACGGGGACGAGTTCGAGTACGCCTTGAAATTTACCTTCTCGGCCTCAAACAACGAATCCGAATACGAGGCGGTGATAACCGGAGTCGAGCTAGCTAGGGCCGCAGGGGCGGAGCACATCATTTTGAAAACAGATTCACTTTTAGTGGCTAATCAAATCAGAGGAGAGTACGAGACTCGAGACGACGGAATGGTGAGATACCTGGAAAGGGTAAAAGCTGACACCTCAAAGTTGAAATCTTTTCAGATACAATGCATTCCCAGGTCTGAGAACAACCGAGCCGACGCTCTCTCAAAACTCGCCAGTTCAACCATCAAGAATGTCAGCCGAACCGTGCTGGTGGACATCAGGAATGCCAAGAGCATTACTGAGGCCATCGGCATGGTGGGTAACATAGAGACCGAGACAACGTGGATGACTCCGATAATGAAATACAAATTGACAAATGAACTACCGGAGGACCGCAGTCTCTCGCAGAAAATAAAGAGGATCGCAGCAAGGTACTTGGTGTTTGAAGGGGAATTGTACAGGAGGTCCGTGACGAGGCCACTCTTGAAGTGCGTCGGTCCAGCCGACGCGGAGCTAATACTGACAGAAATTCACGAAGGCATATGCGGCCATCACATGGGGGCAAGAACACTAGCCCACAAAGCTCTCCGAGCCGGCTACTTCTGGCCCACCATGCTTGCGGATTCCAGAGCCAAGACCAAAAAGTGCAACAACTGTCAAATGCATGCTCCGGTGATACATGCGCCATCCCGAGACCTGCAGCCGGTACTTAATCCCCTTCCTTTCGCACAGTGGGGGATGGATCTACTAGGGCCTTTTCCAACGGCATCCGTCGGAAGAAAGTTCTTGATTGTCGTCGTTGACTACTTCACCAAATGGGTTGAAGCTGTAGCAAGATACTGCAAAAGACGACGGCGTAAGTAAGAAAGGTAATCTGGGAAAATGTCATAACTCGTTTTGGGTTACCCCAATTCATGGTATTCGACCACGGCCGAGAGTTTTGGAGTGACACAATAATGAGCTGGCTGGAGGAACTCGGTATCAAATTTGCATACTCCTCCGTCTGTCACCCACAGAGCAATGGACAAAGTGAGGAGGCTAATAAAACAATCCTCAACGGTTTGAAGAAGACAGTTGAAGACCTAAAGGGAAGATGGCCCGATGAACTACCCGGCGTCCTGTGGTCCCTGCGAACCACGGAGAAAGAAGCAACGGGGTACAGTCCGTTCCACTTAGTCTACGGGTCCGAAGCAGTCCTGCCAATTGAAGCAACGGTGCCGACATTCAGAACGGCAACCTTTAACCCGGTTGAGATACGCATTCTAGCTGCCTCGGCTAAGCCGAAGGTAAAAATGAAAAAGCGCTCAATTAATAACGCAAGAAGACAAGAAAAGACCTCGGCCAAGCCAGAGGCAAAACAAGCAAACTTTTATTAAAGACGATAACAGGTTACAAGTAAGGAGAATACAGACGACGACCGTCCCCATAGGGATAAGCCAAAACGCAACCTACCAAAGTTTTACATAAACAAAGAAAAGAAAAGCAAAAGGTTACAGACATGATCATTTGAGGCGCCAAAAGATGGCAGGGAGGAAAGGCTCAATAGTTAGCCCCCGAACAGCTACAGCTATCCGAGATGCCGGGTGAGTCTGGTTAGGGGTGCTCACCGGTCCAAAACCGGACCGGACCGGACCGGACCGGATGAACCCGCGGACCGGATAACCATATATCCCAAGACCGCGGACCGGACCGGTTAAAAAGAGACCCGGACCGGACCGGACCGGAACCCTTTAGGTCCAGTTTTTTCCGGGTTTGGACCGGACCGGTACTAATTTATAAGGCAACTTAGTTTTATTTTTTTATGTGGACCGGACCGGACCGGACCGGAGACCGGTCACCATATTTTTTGGGACCCGGAGACCGGACCGGTATGTATCCGGTCTGGACCGGACCGGACCGGCCGGTCCGGGTCGGTCCAGTTTGCCGGTCCGGACCACTTTTTGTTCACCCCTAAGTCTGGTGACGACCGCCCGTCTCCCTATGCTAGTTGCTGCCCTCCATCGGCAGCAGCAGCATCATCAGCAGCAGCATCGTCTTCGGTGGCCGGCCCAGAGGAGGGCTCGTCATTCTCACGTGCCTTTAGCCTCCCAGCCTCCTCTTCGGCCTCTTTCACCTTTGCATCGTAGGCCGCCTTGGCCTCGGCTATCTGAGCCGCCTTCGCCGCCTCCGCCTTTTCCGCAGCCGCTTTTTCCGCGGCTTCGGCCATCTCATCCAGAAGCTGTTCAAATTTTGCCCACGGGAAGGAGCCTTCAGGAATGAGCTTCTTGATTGCCTCCCTAGTCGCTTCCTCGGCCTGATCCCGGAATTGAGCGCACATGTTAGGGATGATCTCGGTTTGAAGCATCTCAATATCTTTCTCCTTTTGGGCAAGGATATCCCTTGTATCCCTATGTGCCTCCGACTGGGACAAATACAGATCTTTCCATTCGTCCCTCTTGGCAACAACGGCGTCGTAGCCACCCTTATACATGTCCCGCTCCTCCAGCAACTGGGTAGAGGTGGCATCAGCAGCCTCAACTTTGGCCCTCTCGGCCAGTAGCTGCTTCTCAGCTTCCTCCGCACGCTTCCGAGCAGCAAGGAGGTCAAGCTTAGCCTTCCCGGCTTCTCCCTTTGCAGCGGAAAGATCAAGTTTAAGCCGTTCGATCAAGGGCCCAGCTTGGGCCACGACCTTTTCTTGCTCCATAATGTGGGAGCCGGCTAGTTGAGTCCACTTAGCCAACCTCTTGCATATTCTTGTACCCTCTGCCACAAGCTCGGCGGGGGGAACCTTCTGGAGTAAGGAGTCAACGGTGACATTTCTATCACCCGCCTTCTCAGGCTGCTTCTCTAATTGTCGTTCAGTAAGAACGGCGGCTGCCGACGGCGGATCTACAAAAAATTCACACAGCGCATCCATGTCAACATTCATTGACACATTAGAGAGTCTGTCATCGGGAATGCATAATGAACCGGCTAAGTCTGAACCACAGGTTAGGTCCGTACCAGTCTGGACCCTATTAGATGGAGGACCGGGTGAATCTTTCTTTTCCCCGGCAACGGTAGAAGCCGGCAGTGGCTCTTTTCTCTTCTTCGGAGGAGGGGGCCCTTCGCAACGGTCACCACCTCCTCGGAGACATCAATGACCTCCACATGCTTCTTCTGGGCCGTTGGGGTTGAAGAGGGAGTTGGGATTGACGTCGTCGCCAACCTGGACGTTGCCTTTGGTTTTCTCTTCGGTACGCCTCCGAGAACCCGTGCTTGAGCCGCCGCCGGATCCAGTGCCTTCAGCTGCTTGTCCATAAGTTCGTTGGGAGCCAGTCTACGATCACGCGTGTCAGCCTGAGGGTGCCGCTCAACGACGTTCCCGTCCTTATCAAGCCCTAACCTCTTCAAGGTCCTCTCAGACAGATCCTGGCCAAACCGGTCTGCAAGAAACCAGACAAGAGTTACATAAAAAAAAAAGTAAAACAAAGCTCTAAAAACAGGAGCGTAACAGGCAAAGATGGGCCTCACACTGACCCTACTCACCCTGGTTGAGGGCCGGTATGAGGCCGACGCGGCAAAGCAGCTCATCCAGAAGAATAATCTGAGTCGGGGGCACCCATCCCTTCTCAGCATCAAACAGCTGCATCGCCCGCTCCTCATCCGCACCAAGAGGAACCCTACTGGCATCCATCTTGAGCTTACTCGGGAGACCCATTTTTCACGCTCCCTCTTACTCTCGCACCGCAAGTTGACTTGGTCGCTGGAAGGACCGGGGCAGCGGATAGTCATCCCGCACTTCGACATACACCCACCGCCCCTTCCGGTCCTTGCGGGAAGAAAGCTTATCAACAGAGAGGACGCCGGCTCCATCTGCACGCTGTACCACCCCACCTTACCGGGAGTCGATGCCCGAAGATGATGAAGCCGGCGGAATAAGTTAACTGTAGGTACCTCCCCCTTAAAAAGACAGAGCCACACGAAGCCAACTATCGTCCTAATGGCCAACGGATGCAGTTGAGCCACGGCGACGTTCATAGCTTTGATGATGGCCGTGACGTATTTATTCAAAGGAAACCGGAGCCTATACTCCAGGTGCCTGATATATACGCCGATATAACCCGGAGGAGGGCAACAGACCGCCTGACCCTCCCCAGGGATAACAATTTTGTACCCCTCACCGAAGTAGAAATGACCCTCGAAAAGAGGGCCACCGGAACAACTGGCGAATTTATTGGTCCAGGCACGGTCGGAGACCGATCATGCGAGCCTCGCCGTGATCCAGGATATGCGGCCTCTCTTCACCAGAAGGAATCCTTTCCTCACAGTCATCATCAAAATCATCATCCTCCCAACCCTCCAAAGCTTTTGGATCGACTTCGGGAGAAGGAGACCTAGGGCCCCCAGACCTTATCGGGATGGCGTCTAGCATCTCCTCCTCATCAAGACGCGACGGGGAACCCCCCGACGCAGGCTTACTAGGACCGGCATCAGTAGAAGACATGATTCACAACGAAAACTCAACAATGAAAAAGTTAAAAATTTGTTTGTTTACCTTGAAGAAAAGTGCTACGCCGGAGTAATGATTCTGAAAGCTAGAGAGAAGTTTCGTCAAAGAAGGCTAGAAAGAAGAAAATTTTTGAGAAAATGAAATTGGTGCCCAATTTCAGGGATTAACTGCCCTATTTATAGGGGAAGGCCCATGAAGAAGGACCAATCAGGGCACAACCCATGAAACGCCAGCCAATCAGCAAACAAACACGTGTCGGACATGCAACCACGGAATGTCAATCGTTGCAACAGTTGAACGTCAACCAATGCAACAGTGACCAAGCGTCTTCAACACGCCCCTTCAAATCTCTCTGCCCATTCATCTTCCTCAAACAAACTCCTAAGTATCTGTTCTCCGCCGGCCACACGATCAACCAAGTTTGTCGACTTACTGGGGCAATCAAAAGCACACGGCGCTCACAACCTCGGTCTCGGCCAGCACCACTTTCTTTTCCACATCTGATGTCCATTACACATCCATGTGGAGGGGG
This sequence comes from Silene latifolia, assembly GCF_048544455.1. NCBI lineage: Eukaryota > Viridiplantae > Streptophyta > Magnoliopsida > Caryophyllales > Caryophyllaceae > Silene > Silene latifolia. The sequence continues at coordinate 60,324,883 of NC_133536.1, forward strand.
GATATGGTACGGCCTAAGCAGAGCCATGCCGGGGAAGAAGCCGGGGCAGAAATTTTTACTTGCGCAGAATATACGCTCAACATACATCGGAGCCCATACCACGGCATAGACTACGCTGGGGGTAAATTGATGGGGCATATTCTGCACCCGCTGACCAGTCAACATATTGAGCAAGGTCAAGGGTATCCACAGCAAGTCAACGGCTTAGACAGCCTAACCGACGCAGCCTGTCGGCCTGTCTCTTGGGTCCCGGCTGGGGCAACAAGCCAGTCGAGGCACACATCCGCGAACTCATATCCAAGACCCCTCGGCGGTGAGTCAACAGGGCCCGCCGGCCTGCCATGGGTCCCTCGGCCTAGGGGTAGATCAGTCTTTCCACCTGCTAGCCACTTGGCCACTTGGCCACTACGTGACAAAAGGTGAAAGTCTATAAATACTCCTCAACTCTCATTGAGGAGGAGATCCACAATTTAACCTAAAATACACTATTCATCTGGTAATATCTTCTTTATCTCTCTACAACACGTACTTCGCCAAGTAACAACAACTTATCTCTCTAAGTTTACTGACTTGAGCGTCGGTGAGTTCGCTCGGTCCAAAGCCGAGCCCTCAGTTTGTTCATTGTTTCAGGAGACCGCAAGGAGGATTCAACTAAAGACGTCATTCTACAAGCACGGGTGGTAACAAATAACTGCTCTGGAGTTAGACCCGGAACATGAATATTACGGGAAATTGTTTACCAAAAGATAAAGATTGTGAAATATGGAATAGAAATATCCGGAACATTCCAGAACATTCTGACTCGGGATTTAACGGTTATCAGAAAATGGAGACGGTTTTAGGCCCGGACTCCAAATGTACTCTAATTACTGTCAAAACGACCGTATCGGGACGTAAATGACAACTAAGAGGTAGATATTAATGTTTGAGCAATCACTTGACGATAATCTTACGAACTGTCACAAATCGTTCCGCGTAGCGAACATGCGGCCCAATCATCACCGGGTGGTTTGCGAGAGGTGCAGAAATGAGATATCTACATGTTCTCAAATTTTTCCACTCTTCAAATCCACCTATTAATTTATTCATATTTTTCCCCCAATTAATTAAATCCGAATTCGTTTGCTTTTTGCCCCTAAATTCAAATTAATTGACAAACAACAAAAGTATTGTATAATACAATTAGAAGAAGAGTGTAGATTTTCAGGCATTGAAATAATAATATTCCGGATACGCTCCTTTGGGGGTTATCCGTAGATGAAAATTTTTCTACAAAAACAGCAACATGGTTAGCACAAGGTTTGTTCGATCAAAGTCTTGAAAAATGTGAGTTTCACTGGATTTGGAAATTGAATATTCCTCCAAAGTTAAAATTTGTCCTTTGGAAAGCCTGTGTTGATGGCCTCCCAATGAAAGACAGACTTCTTAAAAGTCATATTAATGTCCCACCTAATTGTGTTTTGTGCAACCATCATATTGAAAACAAAGATCAATTCTTTTACGAATGTCCTTTGATTGGTTCTGTTATCCAAGACATGAATATTAGTAGCTTTAACATTTTCTTGTCGAATTATGATAATATTACAAGTCAAAATTTTGTTATGAAACTCAATTATCTCAAAGACTTAATTCCAAAAGATGACTTCATTAAAATTATCTTTATTTGGTGGAATGTATGGTTTGTTAGAAATGACATTATCTTTAACAATGTTCATTTCAATATCAGCAAAATTAGTATTTTATGTAATAATAGCATTAAGATGTGGAATGAGACTAGACATAAGGATCTCAACAACCCTGAAAAAGACACGTCAACTAGAGTCGATTCTAGTAAGGAAGAAATCTGGTGGGAGAAACCTAGAAACAATTTCCTAAAGCTAAATTTTGACGGTTCGAGAATGGAAGGCAATAAAGCTTCTTTAGGATATTGTATAAGAGATCATAATGGGAAAGTCGTTGTGTTAGGAGCAAAAAAGTGCGGATCTAATAGTATTCTTGTTGCGGAAGCTCTCGCTTTAAAAGAAGGTGTCTTAGCCGCTAAACAATTAGGAATCTCCAAGTTAATTGTGGAGGGTGATAATTTATGTGTTATTAACTGATTCCGTAGTATTTGGCAAATTCCTTGGGAAATCTCTAGTATTATCAAGGATGTGAAATTGGACCTTCATTTGTTCGATGAAGTGATAATTAAACATTGCTTTCGTGAAGCCAACAAAGTTGCTGACTTCATGACTTCTATTGGACATGAATGTCCAACTCTTTCGAGGTGGTTTGAAAGCCGGTGGCTTCAACTTACCTCACTCATTCGAAAGGATGAGATATGTTGGTCCTACCTTAGAGGATCAACCTAGTTTTCTTACTTTATAAAAAAAAAAAAAAAAAACTGATGAAGACCAAGTTTTTTTGAGATAGATGAAGAAGGATGTTTTTGATAAATGTTTGCCGAGTTTGAAAAGAGAAGTTACATTGAAAAAGTAATGACCTGTAGTGTTAACTAGGTACCCAGTTTGAAGGGTATGTGCAGTGTGCTTAGCTTGTAATAGAGTTTTTGGATTTTGAAACACTTTTTGGTCAAATACATCATTTTTCGAAGGGTAAGTTAAAAAAAATTCTCAAAAGCTAAAAATCCATTTTTTCCCCATAAAAATAGAAACATCAATTTGGTGCTTCTGGTTTTTTGAAACACTTTTAAAAAATTAAACTCAAAAATCAAAAAACTCGTTTTTGAGATTCAGGCCAAACATGCAATTTTCTAAGAAACCACTTTTACAAAAGTATGGTCAAACAACCAAATTTTTTCCAAAAAGTAGCTTGTTAATAAACTCCTATTAAAAATGAAAAACTATTTTTATACAAATAAGGTCAAACAACACCTAAGTTTAGTTTGGGAAGAGGGAGTCAATAGTACAGTTTATTGTGAAATTAAGATTATTATAAGAAGATGACCCATAGTTGGATTATTAATGTGAATTAACCATAGATTGAATGTATTAGAGCATCTCAAATGATTTTCTATAAGGACTTGCTTGCAATATTTTAATAAAATTGTAAGCAAGTAGCTTACCATTAGAGTAGGAAATAATTGATGCAGCTTATGAGCATTGTAGCCCTACCAAGCATGTAGCTTGAGTTAAAAAAAAAGTAAAATTTTTCATTGGAGGAAATTTTATTGTGGGACCCATAAAGTTAGAAAATGTTGTAGTCAACCATTGGAGCGATATGTAGTCAAAGAGCAAAATAGCTTAAAAAATCGAGTTGCAAAATTAAGCTACAATGCGTTGTAGCTGTCCACTGGAAATGCTCCTAGGTCGTCTCAAATCTCGAATTTAGATCGGGTGGATAGATGGATATTACTCCCTCCGTCCCGGTCAATTGTTGTCCTTTCGTTTTGGCACAAAGACCAAGGAAAGAGGAATAGGCCAATAACTAAATGACATGTGGAACAAATTGAATGACAATGATCAAATTACTCATCAAGTTCATTCTCAAAATAGAAAGGACAACAAATGACTGAGACACCTCAAAATGGAAAAGGACAACAAATGACCGGGACAGAGGGAGTAATATAGAAGTACAAAAGTACAAAATATTAAGTAAACCGCCCACCCTTTCTAAAATCAACGGCCAAATGTTGAAGGTGGCGGGAAGTTGAACAATGTCTCAAAATCCCCTCTTTCTCTTTTCTAAATTGAATCGATTTTTCTCAAAATCAACCTTACAATTCCACATTTTATTCAACAAATCACTTCTTCATCCATTGTTTACTTCATGCAATTCTGATTTTGTTGCATCCACTTCCCCATTTGCTCAATCCTTCTCATCTTTCATAAACCCTAACCCTAATGCCGCAATTTGGGATTTTGAAACAATATGTACTGCCGTTAAGAGCCCAAATATTTACGACGCACTTGAAGATATTCAATTTGATCCTTCTCCATCTCTTTTACTGTCCATCTTTAAGCGCTTCGAATCGTCGCCCAAGCTTGTTTTTTCTCTATTCAAATGGGCAGAAAAACGACCCGGGTATCATCATTCTCCCTCAGTCTTTAATTCAATGCTGAATATCCTTGCAAAATCTGGTGAATTTAAATGGGCATTGATGGTATTGCTTAATATTGTCAAGATTAGTGATGGGTCTGAGTTAATTTCAGCTGAGTGTTTCGGGTTTTTAGTGAGGAATTATGCTAGATTAGGTATGCATATGCATGCTATACGCTTATACGAGTTTGCGAAAACTTTGGAAATTGATATTTTGCATGTTTTGCTTGATGGGTTGTGTAAATATGGGCATGTTAAGCTGGCTTCTGATTATATAGATAGGAAAATGCAGCTGGATTCGGATTGGGTTCCGTCAGTAGATGTCTACAATGTGTTATTAGAAGGTTGGTTCAGATTGCGGAATTTGAGAAAAGTGGAGCAGCTTTTTTTGTTGATGAAACGGGAAAGTCTGGTGCCGGGAGTTGTTACTTATGGCATACTTGTTAGTGGATTTTGTCGGATGGGCTTAATTGATAGGGCGGTGGAATTGCTCCGTGAAATGAGGAGAGAGTGTCTTACACCGACTAGGAGAGTGTATGATCCGTTAGTGGATGCCTTAGCTGGAGCGGGAAGGCTTAAGGAGGCACTAGGGATGTTGGAGAGGTTTTTGGTTCTCGAGGCTGGTCCAACTTTGACGACATATAATTCATTGGTCCGAGGGTTTTGTAAGGCAGGGGATGTGAATGGGGCGGGTAAAATCCTAAAGATGATGTCTAGTAGGGGAGTTGTGCCCACTCCTAGGACCTATAATCACTTCTTCAGGTATTTCTTGAAATGTGGGAAAGTTGACGAGGGAATGAGCCTTTATAGGAAAATGATAGAGTCTGGTTATGAGCCAGATGAGACGACATTTCACTTGATGTTGCGCGTGCTCTGTGAGGAAGAGAGGTTGGAACTGGCTGTGAACATTAGGGACGATATGAGATCTAGAAAACATGTTTTGAACTCCGATATGAGCGATTTGTTGATCCACCTGTTCTGTAAAACGTGTAGGTTTAAGGAGGCTGTAATGGAATTAGAGGAGATAATCCAGAGTGGCTTTGTTCCCAAAATCAGTAGTTGTCAGACATTGCATACAGAGCTGAAGAAGAAGGGATTGCATGAATTGGCAATAAAAGTTTTGAACATGGTAACAGCTATACCCTGCTTAAAACCAGCTACAAGTGCGTTTACTGGAGTTGAGGACCATGAGAGGAAAAAATCCATCATCCAAAAAGCTAAGGCTTTGTCTAACGTTTTAAAAGAACGCTCAGACATGAAAGAAATTGAAAAGGGTAAAAGATCTCGTAACTATGCCAGCCGTACTAAGAAGTGGTGAATCAAAAATAATGATGCTAGAAACATTAAGTGTAACTTGGCCCATTATTTGGAGGTTTTGGTTGTTTACTTGTATACACTGTGTGGTTAAAAGAAATTACTTTGTAGTGGGCAAGCGAAGATTGTTGTTGAACTTGGGTAATCCAGGAATCAATATTAATGATGCTAGGGTGCTAATTCTGTGACGACTGATAAAAAATGTCAGGATCATTCACATAATATTAGTATGAGACTATGAGCAGTATCACAGCAACTTAGAAAGTGACTGAAAGGAACAGAGTTAGGAATTGGGTGTATCATACAGTTTGACCTATTCATCAGAGTCGACGTGGACTTACGGCTAGTAGGACGCCAATAAGTATTTACTGTGGCGTTTAACTTCACGTACTTGACAATGTCTACGAAGCAAGGTATGCACATCTCCTTGTGCTTAAAATGTGTTTCATATTGTCCATTACACCATTACTGCCTAAGTGCCTATCAAGGTGTTATCAGAATCAAAGAGATAAATGACACCTCAATAACCACCTTCCACACTTGTAGATAGGATTTCCCTTATAATTTTCCCCAAAATTTTAAAGGCTTTTTATTGCCTTTGCTGCAATTTATATATGATAGTTGTTACTAGACGAGCTGTCAGAGTTTATGCATGCATATGGCAAACTGATTGATTGCTACCGGCAATTCAGGCATAGTCAATTAGCGAAATGAGTAGGGTGCGAAAAAAAGATTAATGGTCCAAAAACGGAGGAATGGAAATGATTATGATTTGTTGCGTTCTTCTATACGTTTTGGTTGTAGCCACTTGCCATTTTTCAAATGTTCTTAATGTTGATGATGGTGATTCTATATTTGTATGTCAAGTGGTTAATGTGTTTAAATATTCGCTAATCAACTTAAATATTGTAGGAAAAGTTGACACCTATCATTAATCTCAATATAATCCCATCTTTATACCATGTCTTCTTAAAACAATCCTTGTGAAAATATTACTTGCAATATCAGGTCAATTCCTCCTTTTAATACCATCTCCCTCTATCATCCTCCATTGCAACTTCATCACCTTTTCCACATCTCATCATCATTCATCACAATTACACCATCTCCTTCCTTTATTGACGCTGGCATTTAAAATCCTTTAATTTGATAACTGATAGTGAATTGCTTGGTTCAACTCGAACTCTCGAATGTTTCCTCGAAGCTACTCGGTTGCCTGAAACTCAGCCATTCTCAAACTCTCTCTCCTCTCCCCTCTGCTTTTACCCTTCAACATTTGTCCTCACTCTCTCTATTAATTATTCCCGAAATCCGTCATATTCTTCTCTCTGTTTTTCTAAGAGCATCAATACCAATTTTTTCTCTTATAGTCCTCAATTCGTTTAAAATCCACCCAAAATATTCCCACAACAATTCTTATACTAAATTCTTTGAAATTGGTATTAATCTTGCGCATGATTAATAGATAATTTTTCTCAATGAGCTTAACCACTTCTTAAAATCTAACTGGTCGTCTGATAATCAAGAGTATTGAGGGACCCAAAAATGTTCTCCGCCATACTAATCGACAAATTTTAAATATTTAATCAATATAAAATTAAAAATTATCATAAAGAATAATATAGAAATAATGTTTAACAAAAATTAACATATACTCCCTCCGTACCAAACAAATGGTAACGTGGTAAAAAATGGGGTTTTTAAGAAAAGAGGGTAAAAGAAGGGGTAAAGAAGGAAGAAAATAGGTGGGGTATGTAATTGTGGGTTTAATTGTGAGTTGGTAGATGGGGTATGTAGTGGTATTTTATGTAAATATCAAATGAGTATAAGGATAATTTGGTAATGTTGTGGGCCAAATAAGGAATGTTACCATTGGTGTGGTACGGCCGTATTAGGTAAGTGTTACCATTGGTCTGGTACGGAGGGAGTATATAAAATAATAAAGAAATAGAGTTTAATACTGTAATTATCTAAACATCATATTTTAAATATTATATCTAATGACGTAATACTAGTTTAAGTCTTTGTAATTAATCAAAGTGAATTAATTTTGTTTAGTACTAACTACTCTGGAGAATGCACATGAATTCCATAAAAATTCTCTCATTCTAAAAATTTTGTTAAATGATGTGATTGCTTCCTATGATAAGTTGAAATTGATCATTACACAATTCATTCATTGTGTATTTTATGATTATCAAAGAAAGCATGCCCATTTTATTTCATCATAATCATTTATCGACCCTCGCTGAAATTTTGCTATATATAATTGCGTATTTTCCTATATCATTCCAACATCTAGATTTGCACAAATTTCTTGGGATGTCCAACCTCTACTACACACGTAGTAATATACTCGGTATTAAACAACAGTTTTTCTAAGGATGTTTGCTTCAAAGGTACACGATAAGTTACCTCAGAAATGAAAATAGTTTTGACATTTCTCACGTACCATCGTTTATATATCCTTTTAATTTCTATGAGGAATATATTAATCAAATGTAAAAAAATGATTGGGCCGGGACGGAGATAGACCTGGCAAACGAGACAACCGGGTCAGGTTCGGGTCGGGACAATTCAGGTTTTCAAGAATTTGGTTGGAAATGTGGGCCGGGTTGGGTAAGTGGGGGGAGTTAGGGGGGCTAGCAGGGGCGAGGGCGGTCGAAAATTTCATTGTTTTAGTTAAATTTTCCAACTTTTTCGAGTTTACCTTAAACCATTACCCGTTCGCCCCCTACTGAGATTTTTCGTCCCGCTGGGGTTAATTTCTGGCTCCGCCAATAGGCTGGGTTGTTTTAGGTTCAGGTCATTTCCGGATAGGTTATTATCGCACTATTTAGGGATATATATAACAGTGTGTTCCAACAATAAACATTATAACATTTAATCTACTTTCTTAATATCTGTGTTTTTTCCTAAAAAAAATCGGTTAAACCAGTATTATTTATTAGTAAAATTTGCACAAATAGTTACACAACACAAGTTAAGTAGTATGTATCGTATCGGTAGTATAGCTTAGGAAAATAATATCATAAGTCGTATCATATATCTCATATTAGTTCATCTTCGACTCTTCTACGTAATAAAGACATGAAATAAGTAAAAAATAACGTAAATAGATACAGAATATAATGCTTTTGATGGTATCTCTCAAAATAATCATATAGTATGAAAAAAGATAAATAAAAGTAAGACAAATATAGGTTAATCATCATCTGTATCATCTTTTCACATACCCCACATTAATATGATATTATTATTTTATTACCCTGCAAAAACCAAATGTGGTCTTTACCTCAAATATTGCCTGTTTATTACTTTGAATTAATTTCTTCTAATTTGACAAAATTTTATTAGGTTTCGATTCAAATTGGGACTTCATGACCACTTGGACGGATTTTTCTCTCCCCGTTTGTGAATAAATGTTTTCTTAATTACGTTTCTTTATATGTTGACATGCGTTTATGTGTTCAAACTGTAAAGCCAATTGGATTTTTTTATTCGGTTGGATCAATTAGAAAAACATCTTAAAAATATTATCAAGCGACATTTTTAAGGAAATTTTAACATAAACAATTTCAAGTTTACACTACCTTTTCATAAATATTCCAAGTTTTAACAACCCACGCGATTGCACGGGACATAAGGTCAACTTGAATGGCAAGTAATATACTCAAAAGGGGTCTCTAAATGATCTCGGGCAATCCAACCAATACACACCAAAAGAGCAGACGGCTACATTCATTTTGTGCCATGGGGAATCACGATGGGAGTAATAGATTGGGTTACCAGTTGCTTGAGATCAGGATTTTGGCAATAGACCAATAAGAGCAAACAAAATGAATAGAAGAAAATCACTGGGGTCCATGGAGTTTAACAGTTAGTTGACCAAAACCACCAAAAGATTAAGGAGAAACGATCAGAGTAAATCAAGACGAGTTCAAATGATTAAGGTTTTTAAAAGAGTCTAGGATGAAGGTCAAATTAAAGGAGTAGAAGGTAAGCGCGCGGAAGCTGACAAAACGAGGACATACCCACACAATGTGGATGATGCTCTTTGAATGATGGTGACACATGCTAAAGAAGGCGAAACAGGCAGACCTTAGAGAGAAGAGACTAACATTATGTGAGAGTATACCCCCACCAAGCAAGCTACAAGAAAAGAAAATTACAATGCAGGGCACATATAGAACATAATCATTTAAGGTTGGCCATGAAGATAAGGGTAAGGTGAGGGTAAGAGCACTCTTTAGAATAAGAGAAGCCTAATGAGAAACTTTTAAAGTTGCACCGAGAGTTGATATAACAGTCACAATAGGGTTAAAAAGAAATTGAGTAACAAGAATATTTTGATGATGAAAAAAGAGCACATTAAACTCATTGTCAGAAACGTTTCAAGAGACATTGACAATAATAAAGATATGAAATACATAGTTGAGCTAGGGAGGGTAGGTCCAAAAAGAAGGGATCTAAGAGGCTTAAGGGTATACGGCATGACTGCATCTATATTAGTCGTTTATCATACTTTAAATTCAAAGATCAAAAGAGAGGAGGCGTGTACATGTTGTATGTAACACATGCAATGTTAAACGAATTAAAATAGAAATGAATTGTCATTTTTTGTTTTGTTTTACCAATTAAACCTCTCCAAACTACTATATAAGGGAAAATGTGCTATCCAATAAGTGTTGCTTAGTTTAGCATTAAGTACTATCTAAGCAATATTTATCGTTAATCAAATATGTTAGCATTAAAATTGATCTATAGTCCCCTTTACACAATAAAGGGTAAAACATCTTTACGCATTTTACATTTATTTAGACAATTATTTTAGAATGCGTGCAACGCATGGACATCACACTAGTTTCTTTATAAATCTTGTATATTCCAATACGTGATTACACCAATATCCAATTAATACAGTGATTACTCCAGTGATGAGCAATGATGCTAGTGGATGGACTAAAGCGGGATTAGTTTTGGTGGAGTTGAAGGAGAAAGGTGGGAGAAGTATTAAGTTAAAATCTGGAAAAAAATTTCAGGTACATGTTACAGTATGTGGGTTGGGTTAAAAGGGGGTTGACTTAATAAAAAAAGCAACCGGCTAAAGAGGTAACAAGTCATATGGTTTATTTGTAGAAGATAGAGTATAAAGGTGGGCTTATTATGAGAATACTGAAAGTTAGGATTATTATGAGAAGAAAAGCAAAAGGTAGGATTATTGCTGTCAATTTTTCCAGTATGTATAATGGTTACTTGGTTTTTGGGAAATTATATCTATCTATACTATACAACCTTACTACAAGAGACTATCTCTGAGCAACTCTTGCATTAGGATAGGGGTATAATTCGGCTGAGCCGAGGTGGAGCTCACCTATGATCAAGCTCGGCTCATATTGTAATAATCAAGTGAGTGCCCGAGCCCGAACTCTTGAAACCAAAGCTCAAGCTCGGCTCACATGATATTTTACGAGCTTTGTTTGAGTACATTTCTTTCGAGCATTATTTTAATTCTAATGTAAAGTTCAAAATTCGAATTCAAATTAGATTTTTTCCCCTTTTATTAGTTTAAAATAGCAATTCATATGTAATTTTCTTTTCTAAATTAATATTCTAATCAATTTATCATAAAAAATGATATAATTTAATGGAAACATTATTGATAAAAATCAAGTTACATTAATTAAGAAAAACCGAGCTCAAACAAACTCAAGCGAGCCTTACTTTGTTTGGGCTCAACTCGGTTTGGGCTTGGGCTGGGCTCCGCTCAAGCTTGAGAGCTCAGTTTAACGGAGCTCGAGGCGAGCTTTGACCTTGCCGATTCCGAGGACTGGTGACCTACATTAGGATATGGTCGCTCCTGACAACCCTTATTTACTCTATAACCCTTATGTACTCTATTTTTGATTGTCAAGCTAGGGTCATTTAGAATTTCTCAAAGTTTTCTTCTAGTTTTCAATGAGGGAATCATTTTCTTTCAAAGTCTTGTCTATGTTCCAAGGAATTTAGCTTAGAGGGATGGAAATGGATCCATCCATTTATCTCCAGTCCAACATACTAATTGTACAATGAGATTGTGCCCCTCTTTTCTCTACCCTCCAATTCTCTCCATCCAAACAAGAGCTAATGAAAAAGGGGAATACACGGATGATTGAGTAAAACCTGTGTTACTCCTATTCTCTGACAGATGTCGTGTCCGACACGTGTCGGAGTGTCGGATACGGCTATGTTGTGCGAAGTTTCTATTTTGTGGTCTAAAGCGAAGTGTCGAAGTATTGTGTCGGAGTAACATAAAGTAAACATAAGATTCTTCCTAACCATTTGACTTTACAAGAACATATATGATATATCCTTTATCGTTAAGTAACAGTTGTTTTACGCAATTTTCCTCATGGGTATCGGGGGACCACCTCTACATTATCAATATTTTTTTACAGCATATGGGAAGATAGCTTACATGTGACCCCTTACACCCTAGCCTAACCTTAGACGGGAACCTTTGAGGCACCTAGGGTAATGTCGTTGTTGATTGTTTAATTTGCTTATCTGTCTTCAAACTTCTATTGCTGTGTCTGAAATGGATTCCTTCTGTTAAGAATGTTCTTTTTTCCGCTCCCTGTTAATGTGGTTGACAGTTGACACATACAGTAAGGATGAAGTTAAGATGGTGCAAGAAGCTGAAGTACTTATTCGACATCTCTTTCTCTTGTTGTCTATTTGTCATGCACTTATTGGGTTTTGGTGCAAAATAGCTTATGTGTGATGATTGTGATTAATGATGATGTTCATGTAACAACTGTCCATATGCAGATGACATTATGGCAGTGGCTGGCTCAAATGGAGGATCTCAGTCACCGACTTTACTCAAGTCATGCTGACAATTTTTAGTTTAAGGCTTGGCCTTTTCTGTGAGAGCTGTTCTTTTGGCTCAAGGTTGTCCCAGTGACAATTTTTATTTTTGACTCAAGCCTGTCCCAGTTTGCCATGTCTTGTTGTGCTGTTCCTCAACTCTAGGCTTTAGCATATATGTGTTTTCATTGAGGCATCATGGCTTGATCCTGTTAATCTTTTGGCTCAAGGTTTGTGATTGCATTCAGCATACACAGCTCTTTTATTCTGTGCACAGATAAACTTATGAAGACTAGTTTGAGTTGAAGTTCAAATTGTTTTTGTCGATTTCTGGGTGACAACATATTAATTTTGTTTATGGCATACACATACCTTTACTCTAGCTTACAGTATTTGTTTTTGGACTTTATTTTGGTGGAACTAAGCAATTAACACAAAGGCTGTAACATTACCCCTGTGTTAACACCATAAATAGGTTGTTTCCGGGATGATGCAAGGGAATAGCATCAAATGTCGGCTACTTCAGATTAATAAGAAGTGTAACTATTTTAGTGAGTCATTTTGCTTTATTTCCGGAACCAAAGAATAGTGAGACTTTGGGGCCATTGGAAATGGAAACAAGAATACACTGATGACTGAATTATGCTTTAAGCGGGAGTGATGACCCTCTTTTCAGGACAAAGAAAGCGTAGACACTTGCATGATGTTTACATCCAAATTGACATGTGCTTGTTTTACTGCTGGTAACTTCTCCCACCAAGGAATTGCTTTGACTGAGAGTAATTGGGGTCAGGGAGGACAGAAAAAAAATAAAGTAAAGTTGCAGGTATAAATGGAAGAGAGGGGAAGGAGCTGAAGATAGGGTAATAACTACCTCATTGGGGGGTATTTCTATGATAATTGCACCTCTCTCCCTGTGGGTGCCATCGTATGTGAATAATAGTTCCCTCACCACCTCTTCATCCGCTTTACCACCCGTTTATCTTCCCTTCAAGGCTCCGCCACCAACATTTTTCTTCTTTCTTCTTTAATTAGGCTGGGATAGTATCAGTACTCGACATATTTTGCATTTTTTTACCCCTTCCTATATCTTCAAGTTGGTACCCTCTCCATCGTTTTCATTTAGCACCATTTTTAAAATCCCAAAGAAAGATGGTAACTGGCGTTAAATTGAAAAGAATGAGGGGAGTGTCTCTTAAATGCGTTGCTGCCTTCTTATTCATCTATTCTTTAGGCACTTCAAATTTAGTTGCTGACATCAAGGATCTGCTTTGGAAGTATTTCAGCTGCTGAAAGACGTACACCAGTCCATTGCCTTGTAGCTGAGCTCTTCATTCTTAGAGGTATCTCAAGTTTCTTTTACTAGCTATATGTTTAATTTGTCTCGCCATTTGCATATTGAGTGAAACATATTTGTTGAATTAACCTGTTATAAAACACAAATCATTATGTAAATATCGTAAATGAGCTGCATAATCTTATTGAGCCTATAGACTTACATAACGTTAACGCTTCTTTGTCAGCCCCTTATATGTTCCTCTTTTTACAAATAACCCCCTTATATGTCCATTTTTTTGTAATAACCACCTTAATTCCCTCTTAATTCAAAGTTTAGCACCCAAACTGAATTACGATGCCGATTTTTATAAACCTGATCTAATTACGACATTCCGACTCTAACTAAACTAAACTACCCAAACTACCCAAACTACCCTTAATAATTTACACTCACCCAACGACCCACACCCTCCTATCTCACTCATTCAATCATTCATGCCCAATTCAATTGTTCATCTTCCATACTCAAAACTGCTTCCTCCTTGATCCATCAACAACAGTAAGAATATATGTGGAAGAACTTGCAAGGGTGGACGACTAGAATTATCTACCAGCGTCGTATTAATTTGATTCTTTTTATATTCAGAGATGAGAGGATATGTGCGGAAGGAGATCCCATACTACTTTTTAACATTCAAAGCAATTTGGAAGGATATTATCCTTCAAGAGGAAGATAACTAGCCCTTAGTCGCTAGTTTACCTGTAACACCCCCTCATACCGAGGTACCTTACCAAGGACTACCCTAGCATGAAAGGCTGTTACCATCTCAGTTGCCCGAGGTTAGTATATCAAAGTTAACAATCCAAAACACATTTATTAAAGTATGAAAGAGTAACGTTTACATCGTCTCAAAGAAATCCAAAAACCAAAGTACTGTTATAAAATCATCAACTGTAATGAAAACTAAATCTCTCGACAGCGGAAGCTAGACTTGTGTGATGACTCCCCATGACCGCCCCCAAAGCTAGACAACTGCATCACCTGTCACAATCTGCTCACCATCCCCGAATGGATCACCACAGATTTACAAAACAACAACGGGGTCAGTTACTGAATAATTAAAGTAAGACAAGTACAACAAAGCAATCAGCTGATCAACATCTACCTCCGTCGCCCAGTCACACACAATCACACACAATCACTGCGTAGCCCAGCCAGATTACCCATCGCAACAGGTAATCCTCGCCGCCAGTGGGGGACCGCAGCCAATCTCCACCTAAGCCCCCGCTCATCAACGAGCGATAACCCTGTCCCATTAATGTGCACATCCCCTCCCGTGGCGGGTTCCACGGAGGGCGAAACTAGGGCGTGAAGCCACTCCCGCAAGTGACTCCACTCAGCCGAGGACGCACCTCGCGAACCATTGTCATCATCATTCATCACAACCCCACACCACTCCAATACTCCAATAACAACCAGCAGATAAGCAATCATACGACAAATCGATTACAACAATCACAATAGTCACAATACCACATCAATCTTAATCCAATTAAACAGTAAAACTGAGTAGGGAAACCCTACCTTAGCACAACTGCAAGAGACACAAGCAAGTGATCTAGAACGGCTCTTCTACGAAGTCTTCGCCTAACAACAATCACATAACAACAATCACCATATGCAAAACCCCAATTTCCCCAAATCATAATTAAAGCCAAAACCTAAAAGATTAACCAACGAATTATAGCAACAAGGACTTACCGATGATAGAACAAGGATGAATGCACTTGCTAACGATCAGACACACAATAGGGAGAGATTTGGAGAGGATTAGAGCGTCGTTGGGTAATTAGGTTTTGTAAAAATGTAATTAGAAACTGATAATCGCGTTTAAATACCTCTAACCATCTCCAAATCAAACCGTAATAAAAATACCCGTCAGACCGGATACTCGGTCGAGTATAGAGTATACTCGGCCGAGTACCCTCTACTCGGTCGAGTATTCCACATACTCGGCCGAGTGTTCCTGGGCAGTAGCCAAACCAGGATACACGACACCCCTTACTCGACCGAGTAGGCCATACTCGGCCGAGTACTCACTTAGGAAAACCGTAGTATTACAATCTTCCCCCCTTAAAAAGAATTTCGTCCCCGAAGTTCATACTCTTCATATACACTCTACAAACCACAAGACCAATGAACTCCCAACACAACGCACTAAACTATCTAAACAGTAAACATGGATGAACTAACACAAAACATCACTAAAACATCACTAAGCCGACTCAAACTAACCCAAAAACACACATGCGACCATCTCCTACCCCCCTAAAAAGGACAACGGTTACGTCCCCGTAACCAACCATACCTGATCAAAAAGGTTAGGAAAACGTTCTCGCATAGCCTCCTCGGGTTCCCATGTGGCCTCTTCCACATTATGATTAGACCAAAGCACCTTGAGTAAGACGGTCTCACCATTCCTTGTCTTGCGTACTTTGAGGTCTAGAATCTCTTTTGGAACCTCGGCATAGGACAAGGATTCATCAAGCTCGATGTTCTCAACCTCAAGCACATGTGACGGGTCACTCACATACTTCCGGAACTGCAAAACATGAAAGACATTGTGGACTCGATCCAAAGCTGGTGGTAAAGCTAACCTGTAGGCTACCTCGCCTACACGATCCAAAATCTCATATGGACCGATAAACTTCTGGCTCAACTTACCCTTCTTCCCAAACCTCATCACTCCTCGCATTGGTGACACTTTCAAAAGGACTTTATCACCCACTGCGAACTCGATGTCCTTGCGGTGCAAGTCGGCATAACTCTTCTGACGATCCTGAGCTGCTTTCATCTTTTGACGAATTAGCCGAACTTGTTCGACCATATCCTGTACCATCTGTGGTCCTAAAACCACTGTCTCAGAACTGTCATCCCAACAAACTGGACTTCGGCACTTCCTGCTAATATGGTAGCTGTTGTTGTACGAAAACTCGATCAAATCCAGTCTGTCCTCCCTACTTCCCCCAAACTCCATGGCACAAGCTCTCAACATGTCCTCCAAGGTCTTGATAGTCCTCTCAGTCTCACCATCTGTTGCACCATCTGTTGCAGGATGAAAAGCTGTACTCATCTTTAAGGTAGTACCCATCAAATCCTGCAGTTCTTGCCAAAACTTGGATATAAACCTCGCATCTCGGTCTGACACTATATCCTTAGGTATACCATGTAACCGGACCACATGTTTCCTGTAACTCAAGGCTGGCTAGCTGCATCTTAGTCCAGGTATCCTTATCCTTCATAAGAACGAAGTGAGCTGACTTCGTTAACCGGTCTACAATCACCCAAATCATGTTGTTGCCTTGCTATGTCCTAGGTAACCCCACGATGAAGTCCATAGAGATCGACTCCCACTTCTACTCAGGTATCGACTCCCACTTCTACTCAGGTACCTCAAGAGATTGGATCTTACCCTGTGGTCTCCGCTGCTCACCCTTGACCCTCTGGCAGGTCAAACATCTAGCCACGAACTCGGCCACATCCCTCTTCATATTAGGCCACCAAAAAGTCTTCTTGAGGTCTTTATATAGCTTGTCACCTCCTGGGTGAACCGAATAAGGAGTGTAATGAGCCTGTGTCAGGATTACCCTCCTCAAATCCGCATCATGAGGAACACACCATCTCCCATCAAACCGAACACTCCCGTATGTATGGATAGAAAACCTGGAAACTGTGCCACTCTCCACCCTAGACTTCCACTCTTGGATCTTAGGATCAAGCTCTTGTTTACTCTTGATGTTCTCATACAAATCCGGCTCGATCGTCAAATCCCCGATGGCATCTCCTTTCCTAATCATGTAGATCCCCATCTTAGACATCTCATCCCTCATCTTCAGCAAAGACATAGCTGTACATAGCGAATGAATGCCCTTCCTACTCAAAGCATCTGCAACGACGTTAGCCTTACCTTCGTGATAGATGATCTCCATATCATAGTCCCCGATCAACTCCATCCATCGTCTCTGTCGCTTGTTAAGCTCCTTCTGAGTGTAGATATACTTCAGACTCTTATGATCTGAAAACACCTTAAAGGTTGCCCCGTAAAGGTAGTGCCTCCAAATCTTAAGAGTAAAGACAACTGCACCCAGTTCCAAATCATGAGTAGGGTACTTCTCATATGGCTTCAGCTGCCTCGACGCATAAGCTATAACCTTCCCATTCTGCATCAGAACACAACCCAAACCATTCTTTGAAGCGTCAGTATATACTTCAAAGTTCTCACAACGCTCTGGTAAAGCTAAGATAGGAGCTGTTGTCAAACGCTCCTTTAAGGTCTGGAATGCTGTCTCATAACTCTCATCCCATACAAATCTGGTCTCTTTCCTCATCAAGGCAATCATAGGCCGTGCTATCGTAGAAAAGTCTTTCACGAATCTCCTGTAGTAAGCAGCTAGACCCAAGAAACTCCGAATCTCAGCAACATTCTTCGGTGATTCCCACTTGGTCACTGCCTCAATCTTGCTAGGATCCACTGACACACCCTTCTTAGATATTACGTGACCCAGAAAAGCCACCTCCTCTAACCATAACTCACACTTAGATAACTTGGCATAAAGTTGATTATCTCGCAGAGTCTGCAAAACCATCCTTAAGTGCTCTTCATGTTCTTCCTTAGTCTTAGAGTAGATTAAGATGTCATCAATGAAGACAACCACAAACCTGTCCAAGAACGGACTAAAATTCCGGTTCATCAAATCCATAAAAGCTGCTGGTGCATTCGTCAAACCAAAAGGCATCACCACATACTCATAATGACCGTAACGGGACCGGAACGCTGTCTTGGGAATATCCTCATCTGCTATCCTCAACTGGTGATAACCTGACCTAAGATCGATCTTAGAGAACACCCCTGCTCCACTCAGCTGATCAAACAGATCACAATCCTAGGCAAAGGATACTTGTTCTTTACCGTGACACGATTTAGCTCCCTATAGTCGATACATAGCCTCATGCTCCCAACTTTCTTCTTTAAAAATAAAACTGGTGCTCCCCATGGTGACACACTTGGCCGGATATACCCCTTGTCTAACAGATCATGTAACTGTTTCTTAAACTCCTCCAGTTCTTTAGGTGCCATACGATATGGTGCTTTAGATATAGGACCTGTTCCCGGTTTAAGCTCCACGTTGAAGTCAATATCTCTCTTTGGCGGTAACCCCGGTATCTCATCTGGTAAGACGTCATTAAACTCTCCCACCACATGAATATCAGAAGCTGTCAGCTACTCCACACGTCGATCTCTCACTTGACAAAGAATCAAGAGTCACTTTTTCCTCAAACATGACTTTAAAGTCGTTACCGCGATGAACTTACATTTAGGCCTCACAACAAACCCCTTATAAGACACCCTTATACCCTTAGGACCCTTTAAAGACACTTTCTTTTGCCGACAATCTATCTTGGCATCATACTTACCCAACCAATCCATCCCGACGATGACCTCAAACCCATCCATAGGAAACTCTAGCAAGCTAACCGGTAAGTCTACCCCTCCAACCAACATGAACACATCCCTATACAACTTGACACACGACAC
The DNA here is from genome assembly GCF_048544455.1 of Silene latifolia. Taxonomy (NCBI): domain Eukaryota; kingdom Viridiplantae; phylum Streptophyta; class Magnoliopsida; order Caryophyllales; family Caryophyllaceae; genus Silene; species Silene latifolia. The sequence goes on from NC_133536.1 coordinate 60,343,959, forward strand.
CGACTCCCCAGAAGGTATAAACACATCATCTTTTACAAGCCCAAACTTTCCCAAACCCATAGACAACGCATGACCCCTAGACACAAAAGAGTGTGTTGCCTCAGAGTCAAACAAAACGAAAGACGGTGTATTATGAACAAGAAAGGTACCGGTAACTACATGAGCATCGTTCTCAGCTTCCTGCTTGCCCATCATGAAGAGGTTCCCGCTGCTTTTCTGACCTCCACCCTGGACCGAGGTGTTAGAAGTACTCGGCTTAGCTGGGCGCTGATAAGATCCTCCACTGTTGCGGTTAAAACCGCCATTGTTGTTCTGCCCTCCACGGTTACCCCACGACCCAGATGGCCTGTTGCTAGCAAAACTATGACTCGGGCCTTGGAGAAATTCCCCTGAAAAGCTCCTGAAGTTCCTCCAACTCGGGCACTCGTACAATCATGCCTCTTGTGGCCTATGCCACCACAGTTGAAGCAAGTAAGGTAGGTTGGAGTTGTCACTCACACTCCGTCCACCACCCCTACCCCAAACTTGTGATCCTCCAGAAAACCCAGCTCCTCCTGAAAAAGCCCTTGCCTAACCGAAGTTGCCCTTCTTGTTACCCGACTCGTTACTATTCCCACTCTCTGCTTTTCTCTTCTCCGCAGCGGTTCTGTCGGTAGCCTCCTTGGATAGATCAACTAACCTCTCTGCTTGTCCCGCCCTCAAGTATACATCTTTCAGATCGGTGATAAGCCCAGCCGGTAACCGGTTCATGATCTTGGGTGCCAACCCCCTCTCAAAACGAAGAGCCAAACCCCTTTGCCCTAGCTGCATGTCTTCCGCATAGCGGGATAACTCAAGGAACAGGTGATAGTACTCGGTGACTCATGTCCTCAGTCATGGTAAAGGAATCGAACTCAGATCTCATCTTGTGTCATCTTGTGACGGATATGCTCCGGCACAAACTGTTCTCTCATAACGCTTTCCAAGCCCGACCACGGTATAACACCGAGCCCACACCGAGCCCCTCACCCTGGTAGTAAGCTCTGGCATCTTCCTTGACATTCTGCCACCACACTGCAGCCTCACCCCTTAGGTAGTACACTACGTGTTGGAACAACTAACTCTGGCGGACACTTCACCACCTCAAGGAGACTCTCCATCTCCCGGTGCCAGTTTTCAAGCAACTTTAGTTCCCCGACGCCCTCATAAGTAGGTGGGTTAAAGCGAGTGATGATAGTGCTCAGCATCCACCGATTTCTCCGCCCCCTTACCCACGTTCTTAAGAGCCTCAAGAAGCGCCTCCTGCTGCTCGATCATACGGGCTACCTCATCGGTGGTCATCTCAGATGCTTGGATGTACGCGGCTGACCTCTTTGGCGGCATTTTGAGCTGATAAGAAGCAAGGAAGCGTAAGCACAAAAGCCTACGACTCAAAATATAAACGACCCTCCGCCAAAGAAGCACTCGGCCGAGTATGGGTAGATACTCGGTCGAGTATGGACTATTCGGTCCACTCCAGTAGCCAACGTCAAAAACACAGGAATCATACTCGGTCGAGTACAGACACTACTCGGTCGAGTATACTCTACTCGGTCGAGTATGCTATAATACTCGGTCGAGAGCATACTCGATTGAGTAAGCACAACCAGTAGCTACTGCTACGCACACCCAAACAACACTCGGTCGAGTGCTCGGTTACTCGGCCGAGTACTCCCTACTCGGTCGAGTACCTGCCCTGCTCGGCCGAGTCAGGCCAAAACGAGCTACAACTATCCGTAAACATATTCTACACATGCTTTTCTACCCAAAGATACGTATAACACATTATAAATCTTTAAAAGCCACGTAATAAACACGTAACATGCCAACACATTCCATACTAAAATCCAAATCAACAGATCTCGCCACATATTTCACATGCTACCGCATACCACTTCTTCTATCACATTATCCAACCATTGAAGTTTCCAAGTACCACACACATATATTGACTTAACATCCAACAATTCCCCCTGGTGACCGGTTTGAGATCGTAAGGGCCTTAGTGCGACTTCGGGACGTCTCCCAAGTCTTTGCGGTAGCTCCAAACAACTCTCCCCGGGTTCATTTTTATTAGACTCCCTAGGTTCATTTGGTTCATTAGTTTTAGGTGCCAGAATCGGCTCTCTCTGATACCACTTTATAACACCCCCTCATACCGAGGTACCTTACCAAGGACTACCCTAGCATGAAAGGTTGTTACCATCTCGATTGCCCGATGTTAGTATATCAAAGTTAACAATCCAAAACACATTTATTAAAGTATGAAAGAGTAACGTTTACATCGTATCAAAGAAATCCAAAAACCAAAGTACTGTTATAAAATCATCAACTGTAATGAAAACTAAATCTCTCGACAGCGGAAGCTAGACTTGTGTGATGACTCCCCATGACCGCCCCCAAAGCTAGACAACTGCATCACCTGTCACAATCTGCTCACCATCCCGAATGGATCATCACAGATTTACAAAACAACAACGGGGTCAGTTACTGAATAATTAAAGTAAGACAAGTACAACAAAGCAATCAGCTGATCAACATCTACCTCCGTCGCCCAGTCACACACAATCACACACAATCACTGCGTAGTCCAGCCAGATTACCCATCGCAACAGGTAATCCTCGCCGCCAGTGGGGGACCGCAGCCAATCTCCACCTAAGCCCCCGCTCATCAACGAGCGATAACCCTGTCCCATTAATGTGCACATCCCCTCCCGTGGCGGGTTCCACGGAGGGCGAAACTAGGGCGTGAAGCCACTCCCGCAAGTGACTCCACTCAGCCGAGGACGCACCTCGCGAACCATTGTCATCATCATTCATCACAACCCCACACCACTCCAATACTCCAATAACAACCAGCAGATAAGCAATCATACGACAAATCGATTACAACAATCACAATAGTCACAATACCACATCAATCTTAATCCAATTAAACAGTAAAACTGAGTAGGGAAACCCTACCTTAGCACAACTGCAAGAGACACAAGCAAGTGATCTAGAACGGCTCTTCTACGAAGTCTTCGCCTAACAACAATCACATAACAACAATCACCATATGCAAAACCCCAATTTCCCCAAATCATAATTAAAGCCAAAACCTAAAAGATTAACCAACGAATTATAGCAACAAGGACTTACCGATGATAGAACAAGGATGAATGCACTTGCTAACGATCAGACACACAATAGGGAGAGATTTGGAGAGGATTAGAGCGTCGTTGGGTAATTAGGTTTTGTAAAAATGTAATTAGAAACTGATAATCGCGTTTAAATACCTCTAACCATCTCCAAATCAAACCGTAATAAAAATACCCGTCAGACCGGATACTCGGTCGAGTATAGAGTATACTCGGCCGAGTACCCTCTACTCGGTCGAGTATTCCACATACTCGGCCGAGTGTTCCTGGGCAGTAGCCAAACCAGGATACACGACACCCCTTACTCGACCGAGTAGGCCATACTCGGCCGAGTACTCACTTAGGAAAACTGTAGTATTACATTACCATATCAAGATATTGACTTCGCATCATTATATGACAACAAACCCATTTGCATAAAACAATTGAATTGGGAATGAATGATTTGATGAGTGAAATAGAAGGGTCTGGTTTGGGTGGATGTAAATTATTAAGGGTAGTTTAGGTATTTTAGTTTAGTTAAAGTCGGAATGTCGTAATTAGATCGGGTTATATAAAAATCGTCATCATAACTCAGTTTGGGGGTGAATTTTTGAATTAAGAGAGAATTAAGGTGGTTATTACAAAAAATGGACATATAAGGGGGTTATTTGTAAAAAGAGGAACATATAAGGGGGTTATTTACAAAAAAAAACACTTTTTAAAATCCCAAAGAAAGATGGTAACTGGCGTTAAATTGAAAAGAATGAGGGGAGTGTCTCTTAAATGCGTTGCTGCCTTCTTATTCATCTATTCTTTAGGCACTTCAAATTTAGTTGCTGACATCAAGGATCTGCTTTGGAAGTATTTCAGCTGCTGAAAGACGTACACCAGTCCATTGCCTTGTAGCTGAGCTCTTCATTCTTAGAGGTATCTCAAGTTTCTTTTACTAGTTATATGTTTAATTTGTCTCGCCATTTGCATATTGAGTGAAACGTATTTGTTGAATTAACCTGTTATAAAACACAAATCATTATGTAAATATCGTAAATGAGCTGCATAATCTTATTGAGCCTATAGACTTACATAACGTTAACGCTTCTTTGTTGCACAGCACTGTATATAAAAGATGAAGAATATAAGTTGTGATTTGACAGCCTTAGTCAATGTCAAGGCTTTAAAGGATCAAGTAGGCAGCCATGGGCCTCACCCAGAGCAGCTGGTTGAAATTGCGAATTGCCTAGGTTTAAGGTTCTTTAAGGAGATTCTTATTGAAGCTGTTGCACTTGAAAAGCTCGAGGAAAATAATGCAGAAGTGGCTTATTGAACAGTATTACACTTGTGAGTTGTGACATGCATGCATGGTCGTCTTGTCATGTTAAAGAAATTTGACAGCTGTACATCCGTCCCTATTCCTGCTGAATTTGCTGCCCCTATCCCCCATGAAAGGCTCTGTGTTTGTAGCTTCAGGGCAAACCTATGAACCGTTTACGATCTTGGTCTTACTGTTTGTCCAAAGACTAGGCAGACATTAAGTCACAACAGTTTGATACCCAATTATACCGTCAAGGCGCTTATTGCAAACTGGTGTGCGATAAACATTGTGATGTTTCCTGATCCCATGAATTTGAATCATCAAGATAAGTTCTTGTATCTACTTTCACATGTTGACTCTGGTTCCATAAAGGATTTTCATCCAATTCCTCATTCTAAAGGTAACCAAAACCGAAGTGTGTCACCTGACTTGATCCGCTCTGTAGTTTTAGACAGCAAGGCCACCAGCTTCTCAAGTGAGCTTCAGCTTGAAGGGGCTCCTCCATCTCATCATCGTTCTTCCTCCGACAGTTCCATGTTCTGCATGGTTGAAATTGAGCAAGGTTTGGGTTTTGGAAGAGTATCTATGGAAGACAACGTTAGTAATTCAGAGAGGAAAAGTGTTGAATAAAATGGCCAGCACTCTGTGTCACCATCACGAATAGAATATTTAAACGCTATTGGTTCGGATGAACGCTTGTAGGAGAGTTACAATACGGCTACCAGAGACACTAGTTCGCGGAGTCGAGACGACTTGGCGTAGACAGTCAGAGAGGCTCGTCCTTCGAATGGTGTCTTCACCTTCCGCGGAGACAAGACCTGATCTTGCAGAGGCCGAGGCTGAAGTGAAGAAGTTGGTCGGAAATTTGAAAATTAATTCACAAGAATATCAAAGAGAAGCAACAGCTCAACTACGATTACTTGCCATATACAACATAGATAACCGGATTGTGATAGCCACTAGTGGGGCAGTAAGCTTGTTGGTTGAACTGCTTCGTTCGACCGATTTAAATACTCAGGAGAATGCTGTTACCACTCTCCATAACTTATCAATCAACGATAATAACAGTGTCACAACTGCAAATGCCAGTGCAATTGAACCTTTAATCCATGTCCTTCAGTCCGACACCCCAGAAGCTCGAGAACCCGGCAGCTACTCTCTTCAGCCTCTCGGTGATTGAGGAAAACAAGTCCAAAATAGGCCGTCGGCCAGGCTGGAGGGATTCCTGTTCTCGTACAGGTTGTCAAGCTGGGTTCTGCTAGAGACTAGGAGAATGCAGGTGCTATTGCGCAATTTGGTTCTTTAGGAGGGAGGGAGGTGTACCACCATTAATCGCTTTGTCTCAGTCAGGGACTCTTAGAGCCAAAGAGGTGTAATAAGTACTTCCTTTGTGCACAATGTGATAGTTTCTTTCTTTACTGAGTATAATTTGTGAGAGCTTTTAGAATAGTAAAATGTGAACATCACAGTATCTTTATGGTTGAAGTTGTGAGCAAGAAATGGAAGTACAATACGTTTACAGCGGTTCAAGTTTCGATCGATACAGAATAACACAAAATACTCGGTATACAACAGTTTTGAGGACAAACATTGTTAACAAGTTATTGTATGATGCAATAATTTTAAAAACATTCTAATTTATCTTATTTACTTTGGCAGTCTCAGAATAGAAACCAACGTCATGCTAATTGTTGGAGGGGCTAAGATTGTAAACCTATACTTTTAGTCTTGTGGAAGTGAGGACGTCTATAGTTTTGTACACAAAAACTTTGGAGAAACGGTCTCTCACTAAGTTATTAAAACCCCATTTTATTGTACCTCTTTATGTATCTTTTCATACCCCCTTTACTATTTATTGTTATTTGTAAGTTCTGAACATACAATTGTACATTTGCAAATACAAATCATGTTATCTGACCTCGGGTAATTGTTGTAGGCCTTTCAATATTTAACACTTATTTGTTGGTAGATACAACATTTGTGCCCGGTAAGTTAATAAAGTGTATAAATGAGAATTTGTGTTTCCCCATTCCCCTTTTCTACTACTTTTCTACTGAAGTACTGTGTAAATTTTATTTTTGCATTTACAAGTTTATGTACCCCAAACAAAATGGTTTGCTATTAACCTAGGTAGTTGTTTTGGTATTTTTCTAATGAATTAGGTTAAATTAGGTCAAAGTGGTCTTATGCGTTATATGTGGATTGTATTATTTGTATGAATGTTAAGTATGAAAGATAAAGATGTAAATAAGGATTGACACGAGAGATTTGGTGACGCGGAAAACCCAATGTGGGAAACGACCGCGGGAAGGGACGGTACCCTTCCAATGATTGCACTAGCTCTTAATGTGAAGACGGGTACAAGAAAGGTAGCACGATAATCTAGCTAGCACAATGGACTATGTTTGTATATCGGTCTCTGAATGAAACACAATACTCAGCAACTATTTATTCATTTTATCAAATACTCACCTGTCATTCCCAATTTACCAGTCACCCTGAGTCCCTGACCACCCAACCACCACTCATCGTCGGCGACCACCAAATCACGCCCACACCCGAGCTCCGGCACATGTCACCGTTATCAAGGCGCCGGAGAACAGACGACCACAGTTTTTCGCCTTTACTTCGCATCCCATCTCCCACAAAATCAATTCAACAAGTCGCACGATCCCTGCCCAACAATCGGCGCCGACGAACTCGGTGGCCAACCTGTACACCATTTAGCACCAGACGCCCAACTCTTGATAGGATCTCGACTGTTATGATAACTCGCACCACTCAACAGTCAACTCGATATCACGACTCCAGTCACTCGTGACATCTCAACTCAATCAGCCATGGCTACTACTACTGCTACTACAACACTACTACTTTGTAACGATTTTTTGTTCGTTTAATTTTGTAATTTGTGAATTTTCGGTTCAATTGTCGGAGTAGATAACACAACTCATTGATTATATGCATTAGATCTTTTGTAGAGGTAAGTTATTGAATTATGAAATTGATGTACCTGGTTAGTATATTGATGTATCTGGAACCAATTTTTATGTACCTAGTGATTAATTTTGTGTATCAATGTTAAGATACATTAAATTAGTGGTTAGATACATCAATAATTGGTTTAGATACATTGAATTAACAGGAAACCAACGAAGGTGAGGATATTGTCGGTGCTCCACGCCTTTACCAGAAATGAATTGACGGTGGTGGTCCACGCCTTTACCGGCCCTTTTATGGTGACATTAGTTGTCGCCGGCGTCTGGTGTTGGTGGTGGCGGGTTTGCGAGGTGAATAAATGGGTTGTGAGTGTGCGTAGGGGAGGGTTATTCGATCGGTGTTCTGATGATGGCTAATCTCGTCACCGGCGATTGGGCATTCGTTGTCGCCGGTGGTCAGAGATCCGTCGACCGCCTTTGGTGAGGCAACAGGGTTGTTGATGGCGGTCTGTGACGGAGCTCGGGTGATTGTTTGCCCCGATGAAAGATTGTGATGAATGGGCTTTGGGTAGTGTTTTGTTAATAATAGGTGGGCTGATAGTGTTGTTATTAATAATGGGCTGGATATGTAGTTTATATAAGTGAGTTTTTGTACAGCTAGTTCGTTCTCACCGTTTGCACCGAGTGATTGTTTGCACCGGATCTTGACTCTCTCTCTCTCTCTCTCTCTCTCTCTATATATATATATATATATATATATATATATATATATATATATATATATATATATATATATAAGTCCTAATGTGAACGGTTGGATCAATCAAACCAATGGCCAAGATTTCGCAGTCAAACCCCACTAAACCCATTAAACTAATATTTTTGATTTACCTCTCTCCTCTTACCCACTAACCCATGCATGCTACACTGTTTGTCCATCAGTCCATGATCATTTCCCTCCTCATTTTCTAGACAATTCAAAACAACTTGCGGGTATTTTCCCCTCTATTTCCTGTCATTTCGTCTTCCTTTTCTTTCTTCACAATTCTGATAACTCCATTTTCATCACTACCAATTAACTCCATCCTAACAAACGCCATTTTCATCACTACAAATTAATACCAACTCGCGTGCAAACTACTTTGTCTCCATTTTTTATTAAGGTATTTTCTCCATTCCTTATTTAGTGATTTGTAGTTTGTTTTTTGTTAATTATTGCCTTTGTTAAACTATCATAAAAAGAGTTCATTTGATTTTTCAATCTTCAATTATGGGTTTCTTTGATGTTTATTTGTTCAATTGTTAATTATGGTTGTGCGAGATCAAATTCGAGGTCATTTGATAATTAACAATGGTTTTTGCCAAGAAAAATGCCAAGAAATCTTCCAAGAAATCTAAATCGAAGGTAAAAAATCTCGTCTTGTTGGTATAACTCTTATAGAATGATTTGTAACTTCAATTAAATATCTGTATAACTCTAATCCCAATTGTTTGTCATCTGAGATGGATGTTGTAGAAAGTATTGACACGGGAGTTGATATCCAGGTTAAAAGTTTTGATTTTGATTTATACGTTACTAGATGTCTAACTCTGCTTACTAGATGTCTAACTTTAGTACTCAATATGTATAACTCTGGTTAATTAATGTAAAACTCTGGTTAATAGATGTATAACTTTAGTACGCAATATGTATAACTACGGTTCCTAGATGTATAACTCGGGTTCTAGATGTATAGCTCTTCCGATTTCGTGACCAACTCCTTCTTCATAATGTCAAACTCTAATTGTTATATGTATGACTATACTTCTAATTAGTTTCCATACATAGAGTTATACAATATATGCCTACTGATTATACAATTTATACCTGGATATATACAATATATAGCTAGAGTTATACAATTTATACTTTGGAGTTATACATTAGATGCCTGGACTTATACCTGGAGTTATTCCTGGAGTTATTCATTACATCGTATATGCTTATAGTTATACATTGTATGGCCGAGTTATACATTCTATGACTAGAGTTATACATTACATGGCCAGAGTTATACTTTCTATTGCTAGAGTTATACATTTTATCGCAGTCATTTGTTGTATAACTCTGATTACATGTTGAATAACCTGCTTTGTCATAATGTATAATCGGAGTTATACAATATTTGCTTAGAGTTGTACATTTTATTCCTGGAGTTATACAATATATGCCTAGAGTTATACAATATATGCCTAGAGTTACACATTAGATAATTTTAGTTTCAGATTGTCCACTTTTGTTATTATATGTATAACTCATCGTTAATCTGAATCCATTTTTGTTTGTCACCTCTGAGATGGATGATGCACCAATCCGAGAATGGAGTGATTCCCAGGTTCAAAGTTTGACCTTTTTATAATCTGTTGTCATTTGTTGTATAACTCGATTACATTTTGAATAACTTTTCTTTGTCAGAATGTATAACTCTTGATATTTTTCGATTAACTCTATTATCGAATGTATAACTTTACTTATATTTTGTATAACTCGACTATCTATTGTATTACTTTAATTCACAAGTATGTCTATTTCTTTGTTCCAAATATCTCTAATTGCAACTATAGTATGTCTAATTTTGTGTGTTGTCCTTGCTTTTCCCGGATGGTTGAGGCCAAGCCAAGGGTAAAGAGGGTGCATGAAATCACGGTTTCGTGTCGACCTCAAACACTTGTCTCTCTCATTGAAAAGCTTAATGAGGATCAGTGTCCATTTGTTAAGAAAATTGGGTTTGGTGGCCTTTTGGAACTCAAGATTAGCAACTTCCCACTTGCACACGTTCACTGTTCTTGGAGTCCTTCTCTCGACGGGTCATATGTGTTCGGGGCTTCGCGGAAGAAGGAGTTTATGATCAGTAAGCATGACGTGCATGACTGTTTCTTGTTACCTTTCGGACCCAACCCTCTCCCTTTGGTGCCCGTGAGCTCGCAGAAGGGGTCCAACGATCCCGAGAATAAGGAGCTGAAGGACAAATGGCGGCAAGCGTACGGGGTGGCCAAAGGGAATAGTGCAATACCCTTAGGGAAAGTTCACAAGAAAACTTCGGAGTACGAGGAGGCGGACGATCAATTTTTGCCGGCTATTTGTTTTGTTTCGTATGTCTTCTTTCCTCGCACCCACCCCAAACAACGGCATAGATTGGAAGCTGTTAAGGGTTGTAGAAGATCCTAAAGCCATCCCGCATTTTGACTGGTGCTCTTATATTTTGGACATGATGGTGAAAGCGGGTCGATTGTAAAAAGGGGGTAACATTGTTGAACGGGTGTATCCCCTTCCTCATGATAAGCTACTTTTAGCGATATGATTACAAGGGTAAGCCTTGTAATCATGATCTACCTTTGATTAAACATTGGGATGAAACTTCGCTTGTAGAGAGGGTAAAATTTGAGGTGGGTCAAGGGGGATTGGGTACTTTAACCTTGTCTAAGACTAGGTATCCGAGGTGCCTTCAAGACCCCTCTTATGGAAGGAGTGTGGACGATGTAGCAGCCTCGGCGACCCGCGTGAACCCAAACTCTTTGTTGCTATCAGGCCCCCACCCCCTCTCTCCCGCCCAACATCCGAGAAGAAGTTCATTCGAGATAGAACTACCAAACAGTGTCGAGGATGACCGGGGAATTGAAAGCTAGGGTTGTCGATGTAAGTGCAAACTATTATATATTTCGCAGATGGATTCATTTTGTGAACGTACCCATCTATTATAATATAACTAACTTCATTGTACTTCTTGAATGCAGGGTACTCACGAGCTTTATCTACAAATGCAAAGGAACGCTATTGTGTTCTATTCATGGTACGCAGATGCAACCGCACGGATCAAAGCTGTAACTAGTGATCCGACGGGCCTAAATCCTAGTCAGGCCTCTCAAGAATTCTTTGAGGGTGAAAAGATTCAAAAGTACGTCGCTGAAGCAGAACAGATTGCAGAAAGGCTGAAGGTTTCTGTGGGTAACGCTCCTGCATTTGGAGAGGTAGTTACTGAGCCTCCCAAAAAATCTGTCGGAATCGATGCATCTATGCGTCAAATAAGTGAAGTTATGTCTAGTCTCGCCAATGATGAGGGTGGCAGGGGGTGGTAACCCCCGTGTTGAGCCGCGTCGAGAGTCCGTCAAAGCCGACACGCCAACGAAATCAGTTGCAGTTTCATGGTCAAAGATTATGGAGGAAGTGGGAGGTGATACGGATCGTTTCTAAGCCGTTGTCACTGTTAGCCCAGGGTTAGAGGATCAAGTTGTGTGCACCCCCGTCCCAACTGTCAGAGAACTGTTGTTGGAGGCGAGTTACACCGAGGAGGAAATTGACCAAACTTATGGACCGTCAAAGGACGATGAGGCTCGCCTCTGGGCAGGTGATGAGGGGCATGAGCACGTTCATGGGGACGGATTGAATGAAAATGCTGAAAATGTTGGAAGATTGTCGACATCGACCATGAAAGAGCAAAGCAGACATTGTAGGCCAAGGCGACGGACGGTCGAGAGGATCTTTGAATCTCGGCCCATGGTAGGTGATGAGGTGCATGAGCAAGTTCATGGGGAGGGATTGCAAGAAAATGTTGAAAGATTGTCGGACAATCAACCGTCGATAAGGAGATGGAAAAATCTACGGTCCCAGGTGGGTTTGGACACACAAGAATTGATGGAGTGTCTGTTTTCTCTCTTTGAAATGAAGGAAGCTTTATGTGGACTTCAGCAGACGGGAGTGGTCTGGTGGCGAGGTAAGTTTGTTAATTTGCGATAAATAATTTTTATACAATCGTTTTTTTTTTGTTTATTGGTCGTGTATAACTCTAAGTTGATATAGTATAACCTTGTTGAAACTTATGTTGAGGTCTTTGAATCGTAGTGCCACCGCAACGGCCGGTTGGTACAACTCTTAACCAAGATATGACTACGGTTATACAAAGATATGACTAGAGTTATACAATATATGCTTTTGAGTTATACATTAGATAGCTGGAGGTATATCTAGAGTTATACTGATAGAGTTATACATTATAGTGTATATGCTTACGAGTTATACATTTTATGGCCGAGTTATACATTCTATGCTTACGAGTTATACATTTTATGGCCGAGTTATACGTTTGGCGTTTAATTTTGTTATTTTTCATTCAGGCCATTGTTAAAAAGGATGTAATTGAGAATGTTGAACAACATTCTAACAATGGGGGTGTAAACGTAGATGTTGTCGAGGGTGCGGAGATCACCCCGGGGAATCCTTCAATGAATGTCTTGGAAATGAAATCCCCTCCGACTTTCATGAGCACGACAGAGGTGAATGAGGCATTTGCCGGGGTTGAGGAGCGAACGATCGGTGCTGCCAAAGAAGGTTTGGTAGTTGAAATCGCTGGTGCTAGGGTTGAGCCGGTTGCACCACTCCCACCCCCTATTTATGTGCCGCGATGTGACATGATCCACCATCCTTTCTTACCGCATTCAATGCCCCTCTTCCGTGTATGGACATTGTACCGAGAACCTAGGTTGTTCTCGGGATTGCGGGGCACCAAACCGACCAAAGCACGTATGCTCACAAATGGTTGCGATTTAACAAGGAACGTTTCGGGGACGGTGTTCGGGGTGAGAGGAAGGATGTAATGGATTATGTCTTTGATCAATTCCACGACCATAATAAATCGTAAGTAAAAGATAAGTTTTACCTATATTTCAATACGACAGACAAACAGGCCATGAATGCATTCCCTTGCTGCGTGTCTCAATTTTGCTAATCCTTTGTAGGGAACAATTGGTCACATATCCTCGTCCAAACCGCATAACGCGTATTGATCTCCGTCGTTGATGCCCGGGGCTCGGATTATGGCCAATGTCATCGGCTTTGGTTCAGTCTGTACTACTCAATCGCTTACGCACGCGAACACCGTAGCTGTTTCAAGTTCGCGTTTTGTTTCTTTGGCCTAGGTCACGCTTTGTAAGTGTGCTCGAACTCCGCAAGTTATTTTGTGACAAATTGTACGTAACTTGTGATACAAGCTGCCAACCCCCGTCTATCATTTTTATAGGACCTAGCAATTGCAATTTGGCAAGGCAGGAAGAAAAACTTGGTTGTTGATCATTCTGAAGGCTTTTGTTACTCGTGGGACATGTGGTTATTTGTCTAGAGTTATACAGTATATGCTTAGAGTTTTGATGAGTGGCTAACTTCACTCCATAACTCTAGGCATATAATGTATAACTTTAACCATAGAATGTATAACTCACTGCACATAAAGTACAACTGTAAGCATATACAGTATAATGTATAACTCCAGGGCATCCGCTACATCGCACATAATGTACAAGCGCAAGAATATCTTTGTATAACTCTAGAAATTGAATGTACAACTCTACACATATAATGTATAACTCTAACCATAGAATGTATAACTCCAACTACGCACAATATGTATGCCTCTAATCTGCTAATTATGTTTTAAAACTCTTAGATTTTTGGTGCATGTTTGTAGGTTTTCGTCCCGGTAAGCACTGGCGATAAAGATCATTACTCTTGCATTTGCATAAATTTCCTCTCCGAGCAGATCGAGTATCTTGATAATCGTTCTTACGAGGACAATCTTCTGAAATTACCATACGGAGGGATTGCGCGTACATCTTGTAAGACTTATAAAACTGGTGACTAGATTAATTATCGGCTCCATTTGTTTTGTTAATACGTCTTCCCCTTTTAAGCGCCTTGCCTAACTTCCGCCGGTGATGCAATGGGAAAGTATATGGCCTACAAAGGGCTCGACAAAGGCAAGAAAGTTGAAGGGTTCCCTTTTGTCAACATTAAATTCAATCGGCGGGGAGCGGGACATACCGCCAATGATCGTGGTCTCGTACGTCATGGTTCATATGTTCTTTGCACCGTTGAGAGCCATTCGACCCTAGGGATCGAGGAAAGCAATGACCTCATGCGAGCGGAATTGCCGCAACCCTTGTCCTCGAGTGATATTAACTTGGAAAGGGAAGATGTGTTATCCAGGGTAACAACTTTTAAGGAGCTTAAAGACCGTGAATTGGAGGAGGTGTGTGATAAAACAGAGAGAGGACCGACAACACAAGTGGAAGGAAGAGAGGTGTTGGAAACGCCGGAGAGAAACGATTACGCTAAACGACCTTGCTCTAAGGTCGGTTCAACCTTCCAGACTCCACCTTCCAAAGTAGCCCTGGGCGGACGCCGTCCGGTCGGGCCCTCTCACAGCATTAATAGCCGCTCCGGGGTAAGGGCGATGGCCTTGGTTGCACCACATATTGCGGGGAACAGGACGCCAACCTTACCGTGGTCGCCAAGATTTGAAGATGAACAAGGCATTAACTAGGGATATCCTGGTGTATCGCAAACAAGTGGCTGATTACGTTTTCCTTGATGACTACAAATATCCAAATGAGTAAGCTGTCTAAAATCCTAATGTTTTATCATATTAAGCTATATCAATATAGACACATTTCCATACCGGAATTCTCTAGTTTTTTGCGTAGAGTATTACAAAGATATGCTCGTAGTTGTACAATTTATACTTTGGAGTTATACATTAGAGGACTGGAGTTATACCTAGAGTAATACATGGAGTTATATGTTTCATCATTGAAGTTATATATATCGTTAATGGAGTTACACATTCCTAAAGCTGATTATACGTTTCATCGGTGAAGTTATGCGAGTCATTTTAATAGCGATTACCTTCCCATTTAGTATACGTTATAGCTCGATTAACACTGTCTCGAACTACGGTGAACCACTTGTGAGTTACGGCCGGCACGGAACAATTAATAGGTTGCAAATGTTGTCTATGCTCCCTGAGACGCCAATGGATGAAAAAGTGATTGAGTGTTGGTCCTTGTTGCTTAATCGATTGGAGGCAGAGGATTGCGCGATTTTTCGTTCGTCTTTCTTCGGTATCCGTCATATGGTATGGTCCTAATCAATCCTTTAATATGTTATAAGAGTTGCACATACCCTCTTTAAAACTTTCACAGTGGAAAGTAAGTCTAAAGTTATACATACCCTCCCCGGAGTTAAACATTTTGTTTTGAGAAGTTATTAACAACAAGTATATACTTAGGCATTCTTCATTATGCTATAAGAGTTATTGTGAAACTCCAATGCACAACCCCTATAACTCCTTTGGTATCCTCACACATATATCGCTACTTGAACAGAAATAATCTTGAGCCTTGTACGAAACCCCGTCCAACAAACACCGGACACCGATAGGTTGTACAATACGTGGGACGTCTTCCGAACCGACTGTGGCAAAGATTTCAGCTTGAAGGCTGATTTAATCTTCGTACCCATTAAGATTGAAGCGCATTATGCATGTGTGTGTATCAACTTTAATTCTAGGATGATTGATCTCCTGGACAGTAAGTACTATTCAAGTCCGCGGCAATCGGAGATATGCAAAGCATGTCACGTTATTGTAAGTGGAATTAAATTGTAATTATGTTCAACTAAAAAGTGTTCTTACCGCTTTTACAAATCTTACTTTTTGACGTTCTTGTCTCTGCCAGGCGAGCCTCATGAGCGACTACGTGGAGGCTAGGGACGACGAGAAGGACAAAGCGAAAGACATACCGTCGTTCCAGTTCCGTCAGATCCAGTTTGCCTGGCATCAGCAAACGATAAACGACACCGAGTCTGGCTTGTTCTGCATGATGCACATGTTAATGTACGAGGGTGATAGGTTTGGTCACGTTGATCTCGAGAGGAAGGTGAACCGTCGATATTTGGTGATCCAGTTGGCAGCGACGCTTCTCCTAGCTGACATGAACATCATCAGGGAAGGAGTTCTGACCAAGGTCAATGGTTTCATTGGCGAGAAATTACAGATCCTGAAGCAAGTAGAAAACAGACGGAAGCGGCGCGGAGAGGAGATAAAAACCTGCGAAAAAATAGAATGTATCCCTTTGATTTCGTATTCTCTTTTTTGCAACTCTAGAATGTTGTCAAGAAACTCCTTAACAACTTAGACAACTTGTTGGAATAGATTGTTACTATATCATCTTGGTCAGTCATAATTAAAATCCAAGTTTTACAAATAAGTGTTAGAGTTATACACTCTGTGAAGTAAAGTTATACAAATTGTGTGCAGGAGTTATACAACACATGACTGCAGTTATGATAAAAGGCAAAATTTATTAGACAGCTAAGAGTTATACAAAAAACATCAAGAGTTATACAAACTGTGTACAAGAGTTATACAACATATGACTGCAGTTATTTAAAGGCAAATTTTATTAGACAGTTATGAGTTTTAGAAAAAATAACAAGAGTTATACAAATTGTGAACAAGAGTTATACACTCCGTGAAGTACATTTATCCATATATGGGTAAGAGTTGTACTTAAAGCCACTGAAATTATAATTCCTTCTTAAAGCCACTTTTAAATATTGGATATGTTGCCATGAACAGAAGTCATCAAAATAATGTAAAAGAGTTGTACAACATTAGCTTCAAATTTCACACACCATATTACTGAAGTTATACAATCTGGAAGGTGCAACCCCCCTTCAAAATAGACAAAAGCTAGCTATTAAATACCCGTTCCGTCTCACCAGATTTTTTACCTTTTAAAGAAAAAAAGATTGTAAATAATTTGTTGAGACGGGGGTATTTTTCTACTGCCTACTACTACAACATGTTAAGTTTCTCTATTCTTCTTCTTCTTCTTCTTCTTCTTCTTCTTCTTCTTCTTCTTCTTCTTCTTCTTCTTCTTCTTCTTCTTCTTCTTCTTCTTCTTCTTCTTCTTCTTCTTCTTCTTCTTCTTCTTCTTCTTCTTCTTCTTCTTCTTCTACTCCTTGGATCTTTGGTGAAGACGGTGGATGCTCGAGAGAATGGGTTAGGGCGAGTTCCGTTTATCGTGGTGTGCCATTTGTTTACAGTTATTACACATGCGCTTTGGCTTAGAAGCCAAGACAATGGCTTTAGCCTTAGCTGACACCATTCTTTTACCGCTGCCTTTGTTTTTCGATTGTTTTGGTGGAAGTATTGTTACCTCGTCAGTGGCGGGGCAACCAAGGATTTGCTCAAATTTTTGTTGCTTTGTTAAATCCTTCTTGTACGGTAAAAGTTTCTCCTTGAACTCTCTAATTAACGAGCTTAAGTTCACAACTTCAGTCTCACTCGCGCCACGAAGTAAACCAATGGTAGAATGAACTTCTGACCACAACTTCACCATCGCAACTTCTTTTGCATCAGCGCTACTATTTGTTTCTATTTGTTCACCATCACATTCTGATAATCTGAATTGCAATGCATCCTTTTTCCATCTTGTAGAAACGTAATCAACTGGAATTGTCTTCATGCCGTTAGCCGACAAAATCCATACTATATGCTCACAGTAAATCCCATCCTTTCAAACATCATAAAGCTGCACTGTGTAGCGTGTGTCCCTGTAATCCAATTAAATTATGCCGTTAGTAGTCTTATACATATAATAATAAGAGTTAAACATTATCACGCAGAGTTATACATATGGCAACAAGAGTTATACATTCTGAAAGCTACAGTTATTCAAACTCTAATCGAGTTATACTACAAATAGTCTAGATTCGGTGAAAAATTGAATAAGTTCTAATGTTATTCTGAAAGTAGAGTTATACATATGGCAACAAGAGTTATACATTCTGAAAGCTAAAGTTATTCAAAATGTAATCAGAGTTATACTACAAATGACAACAGTTCAGTGAAAAATTGAATAACTTCTAATGTTATTCTGAAAGTAGAGTTATACATATGGCAACAAGAGTTATACATTCTGAAAGCTAAAGTTATTCAAAATGTAATCAGAGTTATACTACAAATGACAACAGTTCAGTGAAAAATTGAATTTCTAATGTTATTCTGAAAGTAGAGTTATACATATGGCAACAAGAGTTATACATTCTGCAAGTAGAGTTATGCATATAATAAGAAAAGTTATACATTCAGAAAACTTAAGTTATTCAAACTGTTGTCAGATTTTATACAGCAGATAACTGCAGTTCACTGAACAATTGTATAACTTCTATGTTCAGACAATGTAACTTTGGCACTATATCTAGCAACTTCAGTCAACTACCACATAAAGTTGATGCCAAAATGTTGTTACCTGGGTTGTACTCTACGTTGAAACTTTTCTGTCTGATTGAATCCTTTACGACAGTCACTTCAACTCCACCGACTTCAGCATAGCCCCCGGTCTTACATGTATCGATTGAGCAAATGACCTCTAGTTGGAATTCCTTGAAAACCTCATGGGTATAAACATCCGACGCATATTCCTTTATGGGTAAATGCGTCCCCATTGCCGGTGTTGAGTGTCGGTTTTCATGGTCAAGTCTCTTCTGCGTATGCCGTTGATGGTCCATAGCGCTTTCAAAACGCATCCAAAACTCCACTAACGTGACGACGACTTCGCTCGAACTTCTTAAAAAAACTATTAATGCTCTCGATATCCGGGTTGTCCTCATTACACCACCCATGTTCAAGTCCCTGCAATGTGCCATCACCCATTGGCTCCCTTTTATCGTACGCTTCTGTAAACCACTCTTCGTTCACAAGACCATGCGCTTCCATTATTTCTGCCCACCTAGCGTCAAAGTAAATGCGCTTCTATGTTGTCGTCCCATATAATGTTGTTCAATTTCTCAACGAACTCCTTATAATCCTCCCTTGTCACCCCGACCTTTGATGGCACCTTGTTCATTATATGCCACATGCAAAATCGGTGGCGTGCAATCTTGAAGACAAGGGGTACGGCCTTAATAATGCCCGGGTCCCGATCGTGATAATGTACTTGGGTTCCTTTCCTCCCATAGCATTCAAAACCCGTTGAAAACCCCTTTGGAAGGATTCATGGTCTTCATGGGCAATCAATGCCCCACAGAATGTCACCGATCGCTTATGGTGATCTATGCCAGTGAATGGCGTGAAAATCATATCGTACTTGTTTGTTGAGTATGTTGGGTCGTACGACACCGCATCTCCAAAACGGAGTAGTTCCTTCTAGCGGTTCTGTCACCCCATATTACGCTTCGAAGGTCGTTATCCTTGTCAACTTCATAGTCAAAATAAAACCCCCTGCCTATTTTGTGCCATATTCTTGAACCGGTCAATGAACAATTGACCGTCCCGTTTATGGATGAAGCACTTCACATCTCGGTGGAAGTTCTTAAAATCAGTTAACGATGCACCAATATTCTCGAACCCGTTTACGAACTCCTTACACATGTTGTACGTCCTAGTTGCTCCTATCCTCAACTGCAGTGGACAACAAATCCTTATCAGTGCTGATTAATAACCAAGAATTCCTCAACTATAAATCTTTCAGCTATTCTTATAACTTCTTGAAACATATGCATAACTCCATTGATTGATTATGCAACTTCTTATTATTTATAACTTTTAGGTTTACATAACTCTATCATCTCGGTGAATAACTTTAGAAGTTTGCCATTTAATTAGTGGATGTTTGTTTAATAGTAAACTAACCCTTGAGTTGTACATTATCAAGTACTTGTGAAAATCTTCAATGTTCCGCGACATCTTTTGAAACTGACGATCCTCACTCAATACAAGCTCGTGATTATGCCCCATGTGGAATCGGTCAATTACTAGTACTCCATTCTTCATAAATAGCCTGACATGTGCTTTACACCCTACCCTCTTGACTGTATATTTCCTCGCTTCAGCAGATTCTTTTTCCCATTGCATTCCTTCTTCCCTAATCCCGGTCTCATTTTTTTTAATTACTGCCTCTCCTTTTGGGACATATGTGAATCCCTCTATGTTGCAAACCAGCAACTTTGACCTGATTTCACCGTCGCGCCATTTTTTCGTCGAGTACTTCCGAACATCAAACCCGGTCGCCAATGCATAAAATTTATAGAATGTCACTGCCTCGTCGATTTCAAAAAATTGTTGCCCTACACAATGTGTAAACTCCGCTGCCAAATGCTTACAATACTCAGTTTCCGCTGCCTTGCAACCATCTGAGCAGAATCAATCATCCATGAAATGATTAAGAAATACATAACTCTACGCATATACTGTATAACTCTATGCACATACGGTATAACTCTGGGCACATACTGTATAACTTTGGGTGTATAATGTATAACTCTTACTATATCATGTATAACTATAGTCACACTCTGTATAACTCTAGGTAGATACTGTATAACTTTAGTCATACAATGTATAACTCTAGTCACAGTTTGTATAACTCTAGTCATACAATGTGTAACTCTAGTCATTTAATGTATACCCCTAGTCACACTGTATAACTCTGGGCACAGAATGTATAACTGTAGTCAGATAATGTATAACTCTAGTCATACAATGTATAACTCTAGTCACAATTTGTATAACTCTAGTCATACAATGTATAACTCTAGTCACAGTTTGTATAACTCTAGTCATACAATGTATAACTCTAGTCATTTAATGTATAACCCTAGTCACACTGTATAACTCTGGGCACAGAATGTATAACTTTAGTCAGATAATGTATAACTCTAGTCACAGTATTTATAATTCTAGTCATTTAATGTATAACTCTAGTCACAATGTATAACTCTAGGCACAGTCTGTATAACTCTAGTCATACGATGTATAACTCTAGCTACACAATGTATAACTCTAGGCAGAGACTGTAAGATGTATATCTCATTCTACACAATGTATAACTCTTAGCAAATAATGTATAACTCTAGGTATATAATGCATAACTCTAGGCATACTTTATATTCTAAGAGTTATACATTTAATGAAACGGCACAATATATGGAATGCGAAGGGTTATAAGATTTCAAGCAGGGATATGGCACAACTTCCTAAACAAAATTCGTATTAATTTAAGCATCAAACCCCAAAGATATTAATTAAAAAACAACTCAAAGGACACATTACTAATTATAAATTCATTCCACTATCTCAAAAACCAGTTCATTATATCCCTATCTCCACCCTAAACTCCAAACCCTAAATCGTTAAAACCTAATAATAAACTCCAAACTTCCTTCAACAACAATGAATGATGCCATTCGTAATACATGCATTATGACCGAGTACAACAAGAGTTTCATACGCCGGTTGCTGGACATCGAGAGGAGGTACAGGACCTACCTTGAGGACGCTCAGATCGCACTCAAGGACGCCAAAGAAAATGGTTTGTCGGAGCAGCAGAGATAATGCGGCTATTAGAAGATATTGCATCTGAACGAAACCTCCAAATAGCAAAGGAGGAGAGGATGAATATCATAGAAGAGAATTCATCCCTATATGAACATCTAAGAACTGTATTTTTAGCAATGCATTAAGTTTATGTATCTATATCTATTAATTAAGTTCATGTATGTTAAATGTGGGTTTGTTTTACTATCCTCTCCATCATCTTCTTTGTTTTATTTTATTTAATTTGTTTTACTAACAAACGCAGAAAAACTAAGCGAATAATAATTACAGAAAAAACAATGACGGAGAAAAACACATGCAAATAACATGTATAACTCTGGGCACAGAATGTATAACTGCAGGCATTTAATGTATAACTCTAATCAAACAATGTATAACTCTAGACAAAATGTGTATAACTCTAATCATACAATGTATAACTCTAGACACAGCCTGTATAACTCTAATCATACAATGTATAACTCTAGACACAGCCTGTATAACTCTAATCATACAATGTATAACTCTAGACACAGCTTGTATAACTCTATGCATTTAATGTATAACTCTATGAACAGTTTGTATAACTCTAGTCATGCGATGTATAACTCTAGCTACACAATGTATAACTCTTAGCATATAATGTATAACTCCAAACACAGTCTGTATATGCTAAGAGTTATACATTATATTCTACGAGTTATACATTATATACCTAGAGTTATACATTATATTCTAATCATACAATGTATAACTCTAGACACAGCTTGTATAACTCTATGCATTTAATGTATAACTCTATGAACAGTCTGTATAACTCTAGTCATGCGATGTATAACTCTAGCTACACAATGTATAACTCTTAGCATATAATGTATAACTCCAAACACAGTCTGTATATGCTAAGAGTTATACATTATATTTTACGAGTTATACATTATATACTGTATAACTATATGCACAGACTGTATAACTCTGGGCACAGACTGTATAACTTTGGGTATATAATGTATAACTCTTACCATATCATGTATAACTATAATCACACTCTGTATAACTCTAGGTAGATACTGTATAACTCTAGTCATACAATGTATAACTTGTATAACTCTTACCTATATATGGATAACTGCAGTGATGTGTTGTATAACTCCTGTACAAAACGTGTATAACTGTAATCATACAATGTATAACTCTATACACAGTATGAATAACTTTAATGATACAATGTATAACTCTAGACACAGCCTGTATAACTATATCAAAATTGGTTCTTTAGTAAGATTTGTACGCACAATTTAGGGTTTGAAATTTGTGTTACCGAAGTTGCAGGAAATTGTCAAAGAGTTTTACAAAAAACCTCTGGAGTTATAACACGATGAATATAAGAACTGCATGTGTACCCTGTATTATTAAAGTTATACATATTTGGGTCAGAGTTATACTAAAACCCACTGAAGTTATAATTCGTACTTGATCAAGCTTTTAAATTTCCATCATTTTTTGCGATCAACAACAAGCTACCAAAATGAAAGCACAAATCTGATGAACACCATGAAAGTACAACAGTATTAAGAATAATGAACACAAATTATATAACTACAACCTACAATAATGAACATTCGGAACTCACCATCGACGGCGAATGAATTTTATACGGAAAGATGATGTAGTTAAACATTTGGAATGAAATTTCTTTTCTCTTTTTGATGATTTATAATGGATTTGCAGAATTATTCAGGTTTTTTGGATGATTTTTATGGGTTTTGCTTGTTGAGAGGTTTTGAATGGTGAAAAGAGGAGGGAAGCATGCAAAATGATATAGGAGGCTTTGTTTATTGCTATTGTCCGCGGGATTTGATATGGAGGCAGTACATAAATAGTGAAAGTGGTCCCTCTCTCACACAATCAGCATTTTCTTTTTTTTTTGCTCTAAAAAACACGCCCTCTCTCCTCATCTCATCCCTTCAATCCCTTCATCCAAGGGCTCTTATAAAGACTTAGGGCCTTATAAGGTATGAAGGCCTTATAAGAACCCTTCTCTATATATATATATGTATATATGTATATATATATATATGTATATATATATATATATATATGTATATATGTATATATATATATATGTATATATATATATATATATATATATATATATATATATATATATATATATATATATATATATATATATGACCTAAACCCTAATAGGGTTTAGGTTGCTTGCGCGGCAAGTAAATCCGTATCCCGATCTTGTTGGGCTTCTTCTAGATGATTCGCTGTCCGGAACCCTATTCTCCCTAAGATCTCCCTGATTATTTTCAGCTTACGGGCTCCTCAAGGCCATTAGTTTACTCGGCCCAATCCGTATGCTAGTCTTGATGAACACACCTCCTTGCCGGCCCAATACGCAGAATTTGGCCCAAATAGTTTGCCCCTAATTCCTTGCGAGACACGTCTTGGAATGATGAGTAAGGAATTACCAGTTAAATCTCGTGCAGTCTTTTGCACAACTTCCCAAACACTCATCATTGCCCTACTCCTTTCCTCGTTTCTCGCCCCCCTTAACTCCATCCCCCTTTATAATCTCAACCGCCCCATCTACTTACCCCATTTAATTCCAAAAAATTCAAAGCCCTCACTTTCTCTTAAACCCTTCCTCTTCCCTCTACTCACCCGCCTGACTTCCACCATTTTTACCGGAGCTTCATCCCTACATTGCCAGGTATTCATCCCATTCCTTCAACCCCCCTTTTGATTTTAATCATGGGTAAAGCTCGTCATACCCCTTCGTCTTCTGTTCCGACCAACCTAACACCGGACCCCATTTTTTCGTCCCGCGACCTCTTCACCCACCCCCAGAAAAATCCTCCCTGACTACCGCCGACATCCCCTTAATTAAAGAACTACTGGGACTTGGTAACGGGGTGGACATTGCCATTCCGGACCCCGGCCAGAAGGCGGATGCGTCCCGTGCAGGATGGGTCTGTCTTTACCTTTATCCCTTTAGATACGGCCTTCGTTTTCCGTTCCCTAAGCTAGTCCAAGACTTCCTCCGAACCAATGGGTTTGCCATGGCTCAACTCGCCGCCAATATTTGGAGGGTTATTCTCTACTCCTTGTCAGCCAGCCAAAATACGAGCAACACCATCAGCCTTGGTGAGCTGGCTCACATGTTTGAGATCCGATCACTGGGGAGGGGCCAACTTTCCTTCCGCGGCCATGGTGAGACTCCTTTCAGGCACGTGTCAAAGTCGAAAGACGAAAAGTGGTTTGAGGAGTTCTTTTATTTGAGGAAGGACTCTATTCAGCCACATGCCGACTACATCTTTGAAGACTGAGTCATAACTTCGAGTAAGTAGCTTTCCTGGCAACTCTTTGACCTTCAAGCGCTCACTAGCTTACTTTCTATTTCTGTGCAGGTCCTCGCAACCTGATCCGCCCGGGAGACTCAGCATCTGCCCGTAATAAGTTGTTCCGCATATCTATTTCTGAGAGAAAGTTTCCTGACCTGCTCCCTGGTTTTTCACCTGTCTCCTCCAATCCTCAGCAGTCATCACACAACATGTCTTCTGGTAGGTCTTCTTACATTTATATATTATTTTTTTTGTTCTCACCCGGTACCTCTTGAAGCCTGACATCTCGCTGACTGCAGGTGCCAGAGTTGACCCTTTGGAAGCTATCCTCCAGAGTGCCAGGAGGAAGAGGGCTGCCGGGAGCCCTGACACGCCCCCTGCTTCCAAGAGAAATGGCCATGCTGCCTCATTTAAACTCCTCCCACTCTTTCCAGCACTTCTCATCCTGCTTACGAGCCTCTAGAGGTTTGCCCTCTATCATGTCACCCTCCTACTCCTCCAGCGAGCCCTATTACCGCTGGCGGGGGCATCACCGCCCATTTTTTCGAGGGTTTTGGGAACGTGGATCAGGTGCCTTACTGGCCTGCTATGAACTAACTCCTCTTCCCTCCTCCGGCAGAGGCATTCAAGGGGTTCTCCCTCGAGGAGATGGCTGAAAACGATGTGCACAACGCTTTTATGGTACGTCTCCCTCTCCTGTTTCCCTTGTCTGCCCTAAACCCGTTCCTGCTGAATTTGCTAACTTTTCTCTCTGTCAATAGGCCTTTCAGTCAGCTCTCTACAACAGGAAGATGATCGATGTCGTCCAGACTACCAGTCGGGCTACCCATGCTAAGAATCAGGAGCTTTCAGGAACTATCGCCGGTTTGGAGTAGCATCGCCTTGATCTGAGGGAACGCGTAGCGGGGCTGAAGGCTGAGCTATCCGGCACTAAGAAGAGGCTAAAGGAGGAAACTGACCAGCTGTCACGCACTTAAGAAGTGTGCAATACTTTCTCTGATGCCCTCAAGCATGCTGATGAAAGGATCAATGAGCTAATTACTCTGGCCACCAATATTGTCGCCTACGCTACCTGGCAGGGCAGGATTAGCGGGATGCATGATGCGTTGACTGATCCCCCTACTCTTCAGTCAGTAGATCATGAGGAGAGGCAGTTGGAGACCCGATTTGAGTGTGCTGATGCCTGAGGTTGGCGAGGTGAACTCCCCTGCTATGATGGAGCAGACGACTGCTGAAGAGGTTGGCTCTTTCCAGGAGGTTGCTGTTGCTGCTGAGGTCCAAGAGGCTGCTGGTGACGGAAAGGTGAAACCTGGTCCTGTTCCTGAAAATGGGAGTCAGTAGGAAAATGCAGGAAAGGCGTCTGAGAGGGAGGTCATTGACTTGGCCTCTTAGTGAAAAAATATTTTAAATGTTTTCGTGATTTTGCTCTGGCCTTGTGTTGGCGCAGACTTGTAAGTATTTTTAAAAACTTTTGCTTTGTGGTTTCCGCCGTGGTGGCGTGTTTGAACTCTGGGCCCTGCTTGCCTTGGTGGCATGTCTGGCCGTATTTTGAAATGACCCTTGCCCAGTTTTGGCAAGTCGGCTTTGATTCATGCCGTGACTTATTCGTGGATTTCATTTTCCTCTTATAGACTTAGGCACATATTAGGTAGTCAAACTTAGCTCTGGGAGCCGTTACTGACTTACGAATACCGTTGTGTCAGCCCAATGGCCGATTCAAGTTGGAAGTGGTCGTGTCAACCTAGGAGGTCGACTTAGACCCGTCCTGTCAGCCTGAGTGGCTGATCTAGATTTAGCTAGCTCTCGTGTCAGCCCAGGGGGCTGATTTAGACGTATGCCGCATTCTGGCTGGAGGTGGCCGTGTCAACCTAGGAGGTTGATTTAGACCTGTCGTGTCAGCCTGAGAGGCTGATTTAGACTTAGCTTGCTGTTGTGTCAGCCCAGGGGGCTGATTTAGACATATGCCGCATTCTGACTGGAGGTGGCCGTGTCAACCTAGAAGGTTGATTTAGACCTGTTGTGTCAGCCCAGGGGGCTGATTTAGACGTACGCCGCATTCTGACTACTTAACCTTGTTCATGACGCAAGGTGTGTTCATCATGCTTAGAGCCAACAGGGGCGTACTTTAGGCAAGTTTATCATCATTCTAGGACCAGTGGAACGTTGCAGGATCCTGGGTGCTCAAAGATCTCTGCGCTCCTTATGTTTGTGCATGCATGCTGGGGCCCTGACTACGCCGAGTACTCGGTGTCGATAGCTATCTTTGGGGGTGGTATCCGGGGTAGCTGCGTGAGCTTTGAGCTGTCGGCCAAGCTCCCCTTCGTATGTTCCACAAGCCGCCTGGTGAGGGTGCTCCTATTGGAGAATTAGGTTAGGCATGTTGGAGTGCCATGTGCCTTGTCACCCCGCGTTCAGAGTTGACAGTCCTGCTGGCAACACTTTCAACGTACTATAGACATTAGAATGCAGAGTGGTATTTTCAAAAGAGCCCAAAATAGAGAAAATCTACTAGAGCAATGTTAAGTACTTGACGCTATCTCATGGGGTTCCAGAGCAACTGTGGTCCCAGGAAGCTACAGACCACACAGGTCCAATATCAGTTGTAAGTTTGAAAAAACGTAAACAAAAAGGAAAGTAAAATAAAGGCTGGTAGTATGCCTACTACCCTTTTTTTTAGGGTTTTGAATACAAACTCTGTACACTAAATTCTACTTGTTATCAAAAGTGATACCTCTTCAGGTGAAGTATGTTCCATGGTTTGTGTATTATACTATTATGTGACCATCCATGGTCATCAATCTGTACGCCCCATGGCCAACAACGCCTTCAACTTGGTATGGTCCTTCCCATTTATAGACGAATTTGCCTGCCTTGCGATTTCTGGTGTTTTGGAACACCTCGCGGAGAACCAGGTCTCCTACCTCCAGGAGCCTTATTTTTACGTTCTTGTTGTAGCTTTTGGCGACTGATTGTTTGTAGGCAGCCAGACGTATCTTTGCGCTTGCTCGCAGCTCATCTATCGTGTCCAGGCTCCTGATCATCTCTGTGTTGTTCAGTTCCCCTGTCATACATCCACACCTGTGGGTTGGAACTAGAACTTCTGATGGAATTACTGCTTTTGCTTCAAACACCAGGCTGAAGGGTGTTTGGCCTGTCGCCGTCTTTGGTGTGGTCCTATCTGACCATAGTACTAGTGGCAACTCATCTGCCCACTTTCCTTCTAATTCTTCCAACCTTCTTCTCAAATTGTCCATAATGATCTTATTGCTAGACTCAGCTTGCCCATTGGACTTTGGAGTCATGGGTGCTGACTTCTTTAGAGAGATGTTCCACCTGGCACAGTATCCTTCCGCATCGTTTGACACGAATTGTGATCCGTTGTCACATATGATTTCTGACGGGATACCAAACTTACAGAGAATATTACGTTTGATAAAAGAAATGACCTGCTTATCTTTTATCTCAGTGAATGCTTCTGTCTTTATCCACTTGGAAAAATAGTCCGTCATTCCTAGCATTCATGGCCAGTTTTCTGGGGCCCTGGGCAGAGGGCCCACAATGTCCATTCCCCATGTCATGAATGGCCATTGGTAAATGATTGGGTGCAAGGGTTCTGATGGCTGGTGGATCATTGGAGCTGACCTCTGGCAGGCATCACATTTTTGAGCGTATTCTGAGGAATATGCCTTTATTGTAGGCTAGAAGTAACCTTGTCTGAGAGCTTTGTTTGATAGGCTCGTGCCCCCTGCATGGTTTTCGCATTCGCCACTATGGAGGGCATTCAATACGGTTTGTGCTTCTTGTTTATCTAGGCACCGTAAGTAGGGTCGTGCCAGTGATTTTATGAAGAGCACATCGTCAATCAGCGTGAATCTGGAGCCCTTCATTTTGAAACCTCTTACCTTCTTCTTGTCGTCTGGTAACTTGCCATGCCTTAACCAGTCCAGATAAGGCAGGCGCCAGTCCAAATCATCTGCCTGATCATTTGTGTTTGATAGAACAGCTGCTCAACTTTCCACATCTTTCTTGTCTTCCAGCTCCCCTTTGTCTACTTCTTCCGTCTTTTGGATTGACGGCTCCAACACATACGCAATGGGGATGTTGGCCAACTCCGTTGGCTTGAAAGTTGCCTCCAGGGTTACCAGGGTGTCAGCCTCCACATTCTGGTCTCTGGGAACCTGCTTGAGCTTGTAGTCTTTGAATTTCTGTTTTAACTCCTTTGCTACTTTCAAGTAGGCTATCATCTTTGAATCCCTGGCTACATATTCGTCATTTACGTGGTTGACTACAAGTAAGGAGTCGTTGTATACCTGTAGGTTTCTGACTCCCAACTCCAGAGCTAGCTGCATCCCTAGTATCAAGGCTTCGTAATCTGTTTCATTATTAGTTGCCTTAAATTCACAATGAACCGCTTGTGCTATCAGATGTAGTAGATACCTCATTTCTTCTGATACGTGCAATTTATATAGTCTTTTTAGTCTCTTAATGCACGCATTTCTATGTTATTTTCATTGCTGTTTATTGCAAAATGCCCCGAATTGGCTACTTTGGTTCGTTTTGTCTCATTTGCAGGAATGGACCTTAAAGCAGTAGAATCGAGCCTTATTCGTTCCTCCTAGCATGCATTTTAAGGAGAGGAAGATTTAGAGCAGAAGCCGTACCTCGGGAAGCGTGAAGGAGGTCCTTAGAAGCTAATCAAACGAGTTCAAGGCTGTTCTCAGTGGTTATCTGCTCGATCGAGAGCTTCTGTGGTCGATCGAGTAGATTTGGTAGTTGAAGGTGTTCGATCGAGTCCCTGCTGTCCTAGATCGAAATATGTTGAATTGAAGACCTTCGATCGAGATCCCTACTTGTTCGATCGAAGGGTTTTGCCGGAGAATCACTCGATCGAGAGGAAGGAAATGCCTCGATCAAGTGACTAGCTTATTTACTCGGGATTTTTATTCCGTGTTAGGTTTATTTTTGTTAATAAAACGCTTCCTTATATAAGGGAAGTCGTTATTAGGTTAATACACATCTTAATCACATCCCATCAGACTTTACTCTACTCTTAATTACTGCTGAAACTCTTGCTGCCTCTTTAATTCCGGATTCGAACTTTGTAATCTTTCCCTTCTCTTTATTCTCAATTTAATCTCTTATTTTTTCTTAATTATTATTGTTCTCTTGCTTAATTGTTTTAGTTGTTAGTTTATGATTCATCCCCTTAATCTCTTTATCTCTTTATTATGTCTCTCTTTAGCATATTTGTTGTTATTGTTGTTGATTACATCAAAATCTTGAGTAGCTAAACCCCCTTATGTTAGGATTAGGGGAGCCATGGTAGAGAAGTGACGATGTTGTGAATAGGCTAGACGATTAATTGTGAGAACTGTCTTATAACAATATAACTGTAATAAGTTTAGTTGAGTGCACGCTTCTAAACCCCTTTAATTTGGTTAAATTCAATCCTGGATCGGAATATTGGAATGAACAGACCTGTTATAAACAGTAGACTACCCTAATGAGGACGAAAGTCAAGTTAGTTGTAATCTAGGGTGGATAGCGGACCGGAAGGACCTTTCCCTTGCCCTTCTCGCAGTAGATCGTCTGGACTATTTATGACTGAGTTAGTGAACTGCCATGGTGAACCAAAATCCTAGCATATCTCTCTTTATCTGATCACATTCTTAGCTTGTTCTTACTTTATTGCTCTTTTATCTATTTCTCTTACCTTAGACCTTCAGTAGTTTAGAAACCAACTTTAAAACCCCCCCATTTGTTACTAGACAGACGTAATTAGCAGATAGATATAATAGCCTCCTTGTGGAGATCGACCCTACTTCCGCTAACTTTAGTTAGTTATCTTAGGTAATTATTTTTGATACTAAAACGACGGTATCACCTCCCGCCAACCACCCAGTGATGATTGGGCTGCATGTTTGATACACGGAACGATTTTATGACAGTTTGTAAGTTCATCGACAAGTGATAGCTCAAACACTCGAGTCAACCTTATGGTCATCATCTACGCGCTGATACGGTCGTTTTGACAGTAATTAGAGTTCATTTGGAGTCCGGGTCAAAAACCGCTTCATTTTCTAAAAACCGTTTAAATGCCGAGTCAGAATGTTCCGGAGTGTTCTAGAATTCTCTGGATATTTATTCCTAATTAAATTTAATATTTTTAAGGAAATATCTTCCGTATATTGTGTTTCATGGAATAAGGAAGTGTATATCTACCGAAATTCCATAAAAAACGCGGAAATCTTTCTTGCTGAGGAGGAAACCTCTGGGGAAATGACGCAGCAGGTGCTGCGCCTCTTACAAGGGTCGCAGTGGCTGCTGCGCCTCTTCCCCCAGCCCTCTTTCCACGCTTTCGAGAATATTTCCGTGATTTGTTTCCGTATCCGTGTCATTCCTAAACTCCTTCGTGTGTTTAGTATAAATAGAGACCTTCTGCCTCCATATTTGGCATGCGAGTGTTCCGCCCCTTCTTTCTCTCTCTTTGCATTCTAGACTACGCTTTTGCTTTCGACGCCTACGTGCTTGATCAATCGACCATGTAAGCTCAGATCATTCTGAGTCCCAGTCACGTTGCATAGACCGACCAATTTGGCCAACTCCACTTAATCAATCTAATCAACCTTTTAAATCCTTTAACAAGGGCACTTTCCACGCATATTCGAGTCGAGCAATCACTAAACGATAACTTTAGTCAATCTCGTTTCGTCTAACATGTAAGTTTGAGGGTATAAATCCTATTTTATTTTATTGTACTTTTATTTTGTATCATCTAATGTAAGGTCTGTGTCAAAAGCACATTCAAAACCATCTTAAAAACCATCTTTTAAAACCGTATTTACAAAACAGCGGAGGTCTGACGTCGAGAAGAAACGCAGCAGCAGCTGCGCCTTTTCGAAGGGTCGCAGCAACTGCTGCGCCTCTTCCTGAGGCTGCTCCTGCTCTTCTTCTTCTTCCTCGACCTTCTGCAATTCTCTATTTCTCTTATTTATTTTATTTATTTTGTTCGTTTCAATAAATAAATCATGTTTTATTAATCCTTTTCAAATCATAACGTTTAATTCGACTTAAATCCCTTATAATTCAATATTTACGGGTTTTCGTCATCTTATTCAAACCCGGATTTAGAGGTTCGATTTTCTCGTATCGATTCTCTGGGATTCGTCTCTTGTACATAGTTTACGTTATTTGAGTTCAAATTAATTTCGTTTCCAAGTTCAAAGTTACAACCTTTATCAAATCCGACATCGTATAATTATGTAAATCGTTATAAATTCGCATCTTTAATTTGGTTTACGACGGTTCCAGATGTATGTAATCTGTTAAATTACTTCTACTTGAGTCTAATATCAATAATCGACCTTAAAATTACCAATGAACGATAACAATCCGCGGTTCTGACTTCACAGCCAGAGCCCAACTCAAGAACAGACGCAGGAAGTGCTGCGCCTCTTCCAGAGGACGCAGCAGATGCTTCGCCTGTTCTGGGTTGGCTTCTGTCTCTGAACTCATTCACGCTTTGACGTAGCTCCTAACAACGATTTAAATCAACTATTAATCGTATTATCACCTCTAATCTGATGTATTTTCATACTTTTATTTTTATTTTTATTTTCCTTTTATTTTCTTCTTTGAAATCCCGTCTTTGAGCGTGCTTTTGACGTAGATAAGATAAATCTTGTAATCTTTTTAATTATTGTAGTTCGTTTATCATTATTGTTTATGTATGATTTAATTCTATGGCATTCACATGTAATTATCTAACATCTACTTCGACCCAAATTGTTTGCTAAAACACTTGTTCACCGACATAGTTTAATCTCACATGCTAGGATTAATCTATTGTTTGTTGCATTGCATGCATTACATCGACAATATATCAAATATGAATGATTTCCCTAATTATTAGTAGAGGCCGCTATCGAGGCGAACAGGATTAGGTGTTCGATTAAAGAGCTTCCTAATACGTACCCTCACCCCTTACTCCAGTTATCTCTGGACACCCGTGTCCATTGGCATCTTCGAGAGTCATTCTAGACATAGAATGCTAAGGGTAACGAGTTCTTAGTGTCTATGTCATTACTTTGTGTCTTGACATGACACGAGGTATTCAAACGGTTTCCAATTTTTCCATAATAAATTGGTGGCGACTCCACAAATGCAGGCTTATTCAACCTTTCACCGGTTTCAATGCCTCACCAATCGGTAACGGCCCATGACGTGCTTTGGCAAAACCAAGGTTCCGTGGGAGAAGTGCCGCCGCCTCAAAATCAACGCGCGAGTGGCCCATGTCCACGTTTGGCGACTCCGCTGGGGATGATACACTTACGTGTTACCCAGGGTGAAACTTGAACAAGGTTAGGGAATAGTTTATACGAGACAGTTGTCGGTTTTCATTACTCGACCTTCTTAGGTCGTTTTATTCGGCCTTCCTAGGCTTAACCCAACCCATTTGACCAATCATCCCGTCTGGACGGTCCAAATTCTTATCTGGGCCTAAAGATGGATACCGATTGACGTCAACCATACCGTGGTACATACTCATGTTTGTATCAAGGGCTTTCACTACTCGAGGGAATGGACTAGGAACCGACCTTACTTATGTTTGGCCCGGACCTCTCCACAGACCAGGGTTTGGTTGCTTGGTATGGGAACCCACCTTTTAAAGCCAAAACCCTTTTAATGCACTCAACATACCGTCACAATGCCCATATGTATCTTTGTATCATATACGTGATCACCATTTTGTAAACAAAACCTTGACGAAATTTTGTAAAATAAAATCATTTTCAAAATGTAAATATTTTCGAAATGGCCTAAAATAGCGCAAAATAAAGCCGAAACTCTGTCCAATGTCGAGTCAAACTTCGGGCCTCAAACTCATTTCAAACCTCACTTCGAGTCAGCACTCCTACAACTACACTACAATTGTCTGGGACAAGTATTTTAAAATTTATCATTTTCAAACCTCACTTGACACAGTGGCACACGCTCACTTCACGAGTCAGGTCTCTTTTTGAGTAAGTGTGCGAAAATGGTCGATCGTGTTTTGATTCGTCGTCGATCTCTTATCCTTAGTTTCAAAATGGTGGGAACTAGTACGGAAGCGTTAATGGTCAACCTCAACCGTCCGTAAATGGTAATGATCAAATCCTAGCTGCACTCATTCGTCTCCAGACAAGCCAAGACCAAGCTTATGCTCGCCTTAACACCATCGAAGGCCGAATTGTCGCTGTAGAAGCTAGACTTCCTCCTGCAGAGGATGCCATCCCGACATGGTCATACATGATAATCTCCCATCCTTTGTTGGACAACCAGAAGTCAATCTTCCACCAGGTCTTACTGAAGCTGAAAAACGACTCCAATATTTGGAGGAACAACTAATGTACCTCAAGGGAGATGACATCTACAGGGAAAGCAACCGCAAATATGAGGCATTAAACGCTCAACTGCCATTTAACTTCAACATGACTGACATCCCGAAGTTTAAGGGGCATGAAAACCCATTGAACCATATTCGTGCCTTCAAAGATTATATGTCTATCAAAGGCATCAAGCCAGAGATGTTAAGGATCTTTCCTTCATCTCTCGATACTATTCCTAAGCAATGGTTCTACTCTTTGGAACACAAGAAAATTGCTACTTGGAATGATGCTGCAATTGAGTTGACCAAACAGTATGCAGATAATGCTGAAATTCAAGTCAATATGCGCACTCTGGAGGTTCTTACCCAAAATGAGAAAGAAGGATTCACCGACTTCCTAAGTAGGTGGAGAAAGACTAGCACACAACTCGTCGAACACCCAGACGAGGCTACTCTTGTTGAAAAGTTCGTGGACAACTTAAGGCCAATCTATGTGAACCACCTAAGATACCAAAACATAAAGTCTTTCAAAGACTTAAATGTATTAGGAACAAGAATCGAAGACGACATCCGTAAAGGAGTCCTGTCCAAAACGGTAGGTCGCGGATATCAAGGTACAACAAGTCGTTCTTATGGCTCCACTAGCAAGACCGACGAGGTCAACTTTGTCGAATCATCTACTAAGAAGAATAACCCGCAGAGGAAGTTCACCAACGTTGGTGACTCGTACTCCAATGCTCCAAAAAGATTGATGAAACAGGGTAAGCTCCAACCTATAGGACCTACGCCTGACCCAGAGAAGAAGTCTAGGTTCTGGGATGAGAATGCCTACTGTGAGTACCATAGAGACAAAGGGCATGATATAGAGAAATGTTTCAAATTAAAACATATCATTCAGGATATGATTGAAGATGGGCGCCTGCCTATACCTCCTGCAAGCAAGCCTAACAACACTCATAATCCTCTTGGAATTCTGATGATCACTGATGAGGAATCCACCTTGGATTGCTTACACCTCATTTCTCTAGCCGAGGATGAGGTCAATGCACTATAAAATGAGGAGAGTTATTCCACCATCTCCCATACTATCGCTAATTTTGTCGCATGGGCAAAGAGTGTAAGTAGACAAGTTTCGGAGCCAGAAGCTGTAGTGGCATCCCTACGCAGTCCAAGCACTATACCTAGGGGAGACAGGCCAATGGTTCCAATCTTATCTCAAGAATCCACAATGCAATAAGTGATCGCAGTGACCGACGATCTAGTCAAGCAAATAATCAGCCTAGAAGCTGAAATCATAAGCCTTAGAGAGTTCAGTATCGTCAATGGAGTTTGGGAGGATGACGACGAAGATGTTTACCTCTGTGGATGCGGGCCCACGAGGGTCGCTCGGGTAGAAAAGCGAGCAAGCTTTTGCATTTGTGGAGTCGCCACCAATTTATTGTGGAAAATTGGAAACCGTTCGAATACCTCGTGCCATGTCAAGACACAAAGTAGTGACATGAACACCAAGAACTCGTTACCCTTAGCATTCTATGTCTAGAATGACTCTCGTGGACGCCAATGAACACGGATGTTCACAGAGATCTGGAGTAAGGGTGAGGGTACGTATTAGGAAGCTCTTTTGATCGAACACCTAATCCCGCCCGCCTCGATAGCGGCCTCTACTAATGATTAGGGAAATTATCTATACTCGATATGTTGAAGATTATATGCATGAAATGCAACATTCATTAGATTAATCCTAACATGTGAGAATTAACTAAGTCGGTTAACAATTAACTTAGCACTCATTAGGTCGAAACATGATTTAGAATTAATTAAATGTGAGAGCAAGTAAATAATCATACAATACGATAAATAAATAAATGCAACAATTAAAAGTACAATAATTACAATGGATTAATTGATTTACGTCGAAAATACATTTAAAAGGGATGGTTTGAGAAAAGAAAGAATAAACAAATTAACGAACAGATTATTAGGCGATAATACGAGCAATAGTTAATTAATATGTAACTAACAAACTAGGTCAAGGCAGAAACGGGAGGTCAGAGACAGAACTCAACCCGGAACAGGCGCAGCAGAGCTGCGTTCTTTGGAAGAGGCGCAGCAGACGCTGCGTTTGTTCCTGAGTTGAGTTCTGGCTGTGAAGCCGGAACTGCACATCGTTTATGTTCGTGGGTAAATTTAATGCTTGATTATTGATATTTGACTCGGATAGAAGTGATTTAACAGATTGTTTACATGTGATCGGGTCATAAAAACAGTAGAACATGGATGGAACTAAATAAAACGAATTAATTACAAGATCGATTATAAGGTTATTAATGAATTAAATAAACTAATCAAATTAATTAGGTTAATAGTAACGAACTAATAATGACGACGAACAACAGATGCAAATATATCAACGATGAATTCCAGAGACTCAATATTGATGAATCAAATCCCTAAAAAGCCGAATTGATTTTAATGACGAAAACCCGCAAATATGAATTACTTGGGATTTAAGTCGGGAATTAAAAGATGAATTAATATTAATGATTTACATGTTAAAATTAATCATACTCAAATTATTGTGTTAAAGAAACATGAACAAACAAAGACAAAATAAAACAAACAGACGAACAAAAGACGAAGGAAGAAGAAAGGAAGCAGGAACTACGGGAGCCTCAGGAAGAGGCGCAGCAGGTGCTACGTCCCTTCGAAGAGGCGCAGCAGTTGCTGCGTCCTTTCTCGACGTTTGTCTCCTGTTAATCCGTAAAAAGGGTTTGAAACAAGGTTTTATAAATCGGTTTGAATGTGTTTTCGACGTAAACCTTATAATAATGATTACAAAAATAAAGTACAATAATAAAAGAAGGGATTTACACCCTCAGACTTACATGTTTGACGAAACGAGATTAACTAAGTTAACGTTTAGTGATGCTCGATTCGAATGTATGAAGAAAGTGCCCTCTAAGAGGAAATTAAACAAGATCGATTAAGTTGATTGATGTGGAGTTGGTCAAATTGGTCGGTCATGCAAAACGAGGCTGGTACTCAGAAAGATCCGAGCTTACGTGGTCGAAAGTTCAAGCACGTAGGTGCCAAAAAGCAAGAGCGTGGTCTTAGAATGCAAAGGGAGAAGAGAAGGGCGGACACTCGCGTGAGAAATATGAGGACCGAAGGTCTCTATTTATACTAATCACAGAATTAGGGTTTAGGAAAGGAGAGAAAGATCCGGAAACAACCGACTTAGGTTAAACACGGAAACTTGGACAAAAAGAAAGCCTGGGAAAAAGGCGCAACAGGTGCTGCGTGAAAGATCATAGATCCATATTAGACTCTCTAATAAAAATTAAATTATCTCATAATTTGTTATTTAGGTGATCTATGTAACATGCATGCTAATATGAAAGCATAAAAATAAAAGTATAAGGAAAACCAATTTCCTTACATTGATTTTGTGGTAAAAAGGGCACAAACTAGTTCACCTTACTAGCTTGTTCTTGAGCTTATGCCAAATGGATGATCCTCCTTACTAATCTTCAAAGAGAAGATCTCCTTCTTGTTGCACCCAAGAACTTACCCAAAAATAATAACAAGTATTTAACTAGAACTTGTTATTATTGTACCCTTGATATTATTTGTAATATTACTAACTAGTCTTAGTAATATAATTTATGTATACTAACAATCTTAGTAGTGATAAATAATTATTTTTAGAGAGATGTACAAAAATTGTTCACATGCAAAATGTAAAGTGAGGTAGTGTGTAAATAATGAACAATAGATGGAGTATAAAGGAGGAATAGGGCCGGGTAGGTGGAGGTGGAGTGAGGGAGTAGTTTTTCTTATTTTTTAATTGTCCAATGCATTCTGACACATAATGATCATATGACAATTATGGAAGAAAAATAAGCAAAGTGTAATGATCATCCACTACACTCTATTTTACACGGTCCAATTACCCATTTACGGGTCCATATTATTTCTTATATTTTTCGCACAAATACGTGTAAATATTATTTAAACATCGCTTCATGTTTAAATATTTCCAATTAATTTCGTCCAAATCACTCCGTAAATATACGTGTACCGCTACACATATTATTTACGTACCAATATTAATCACATTAATCAATTAGTACAATTTTAGTGAATTA
Source organism: Silene latifolia (assembly GCF_048544455.1). NCBI lineage: Eukaryota > Viridiplantae > Streptophyta > Magnoliopsida > Caryophyllales > Caryophyllaceae > Silene > Silene latifolia. The sequence goes on from NC_133536.1 coordinate 60,382,410, forward strand.
ACAATTAATTAACTAAAACCCGCCTCCCAAAAATTATTATTCAATTATCGCATAATTAAATAATAACTGCCGCTCCTCGAGTTCGCAACTCGAAATCTCTCTAAAAATAATCGACTAACTTTTTAGTCTTTAAATCAAGGGACTAAATAAATTGTATCTCATACAATTAATTAGTTATCAATTGGGGTTCGTTCCTATAGGTGTGACCGAAAGGGGTTAGTTGATCACCGCCGTCTCACGACAATAACGTCAAACTCTAGTCAGCCAACCGTTATCGATTTACGTTAAACAACTGACGAGGATCAAATAATTAAATATCTGATGATATTCCATTAATGATATTTATTATGTTAACGCACTATTGTGGAGGACACTAACTCCAACAATCTCCCACTTGTCCGACACAAGGTGTGCGCTACCAATTCTCTTGTCCGTTTTAATCTCCCACTCAATGCAAGGTGTCTTTCAGGTCGCACTTGCACACGAACATATCGCAAGTGGTTTTCTCGATCGGGAGTGTGACTACCTGACCGGAAAAATCTCTCACAGATTACTTCCGAGCGTGGCCACGCATTTGTAGTCATTAACTTCTCGAGTGGCCTTGAGATATAGTTACCCAACGTGGGTGGACAATTCCTGTATGCCCTATCTATCCTATTGCACAATACAGCTCACCATGACCTAGTAAATGCCCTTTTGGCCTCCTTTCACGGCACGACCTAGGACAAAAACCAAAGTCACTCGAAAACTGCACTTGCTCAGATAATAGTCTGCAGTCAAAAGAATCTACTCATTAGAACATCTTAGAGATCCCCGCCATGACCAGGCGTCTATAATAGAACTTAGGGACTCTTTAAATGGTCACTGTCCGGTAAAGTGTCACACACTCTGCCTATGTAATCGACTAGTCATCACGTATGACCTTATGGTGTTGAACAATCATCAATCGACTTACAATCTAGTCACTCCGAGACGTCACCTCATTAAGTGACTAGGGACAAAATACAATGTTCATCTTATTCACTTGAATAGTGTTCAACATTGTCTCCACAACTTATTCAGATAAACAAGGTATTAAAAATTTAGTCACACTAAATAAAAGATTCATAAAAGAATGAATGCGAAAACAATGAATGTGATTATCATATATATAATAAGAGATACACTATCCAATTATTACATATCCATAATCTAAAGAAAATCTGGTACTCGTCTCAATCCCATAGCGACGACATGACCATCATGCTTAGCCTTTGATAAAGGCTTGGTTAAAGGATCAGCAATATTATCATCTGTCCCAACCTTACAAATGTCAATTTCCTTCCTTTCCATATAGTCTCTAATTACATGGTATTTCCTTTCAATGTGTCTAGATTTGTTACTAGACTTAGGCTCTTTGGCTTAAAAAATAGCTCCACTGTTATCACAATATAGAGTGATAGGATCTTTGGCGGAATGGACTACTCCTAGTCCCTCCATGAATTGCCTAATCCAAACAGCTTCCTTCACAGCCTCAGACGCTGCAAGGTACTCAGCCTCTGTTGTAGAATCCGCGGTAACCCTTTGCTTGAAGCTCTTCCAGCAAAAAGCTCCTCCATTTAGCATAAACACATAGCCGGATTGGGATTTCATGTCATCCCGATCGGTTTGGAAACTTGCGTCCGTGTAACCTCTTACACGCAACTCAGTTTCTCCTCCAAACACTAAGAACGAATCCTTAGTCCTTCTCAAGTACTTAAGGATGTTCTTTACGGCTATCCAGTGACTCTCACCAGGCTTGGCTTAATAACGACTTGTCATGCTCAAGGCATACGCAACGTCGGGACGAGTGCAAATCATAGCATACATGATAGACCCAACAGCGGAAGCATAAGGGACGGTCTTCATGTGTTCAATTTCCTTAGGGGTGGAGGGAGACTGTGACTTGCTCAAAGTAATCCCTTGGCCCATAGGTAGAAATCCTCTCTTGGAGTCTTTCATATTGAACCGGTCAAGAACTTTGTCAATATAAGCTTCTTGACTCAATGCTAGTATCCTCTTGGACCTATCCCTATAGATCCGGATACCCAAGATTCGTTGTGCCTCTCCCAAGTCCTTCATTTGGAAGTGTTTCCCTAGCTACTCCTTAACGGAAGTGAGTGATGGAACATCATTCCCAATGAGCAATATGTCATCCACATATAGGACAAGGAATGCAACCTTACTCCCACTAAACTTCATGTATAAACACGGTTCTTCCACACTTCTAGTGAAACCGTATTGTTTAATAACATGATCAAAGCGATGATTCCAACTGCTAGATGCTTGCTTAAGACCATAGATGGACTTTTTAAGCTTACACACCTTCTTAGGGTTAGGTGTATCCACAAAACCTTCAGGTTGTATCATGTACACCTCTTCTTCTAGAATCCCATTCAAGAAGGCGGTTTTGACATCCATTTCCCAAATCTCATAATCATGAAATGCGGCAACCGCTAAGATTATCCTAATGGACCTAAGCATAGCGACTGGAGCGAAGGTTTCGTCATAGTGTAAACCATGAACTTGGGTGAAACCTTTTGCCACCAATCTAGCTTTGTAAACATCCACATGTTTATCCACGCCGAGCTTAATTTTATATATCCATTTACACTGAAGGGGTCGCACTCCCTCAGGTAAATCCACCAAGTCCCATACTTGGTTCTCGTACATGGAATCCATTTCGGATCGCATGGCTTCTAGCCAAAGCGAGGAGTCGGGACTAGACATAGCCGATTTGTAGGTAGTGGGTTCATCACTTTCAAAAAGTAACAAAACACCATCCTCTTTGATGTTACCAAGGTAACGGTCAGGTGGATTAGAAATCCTACTTGACTTTCTAGGAACAATTACCGTTTCAGAGGAAGAGGGAATGCTATCCTCCACGTTCACCTCTACCTCATTCTCAGTTTGTGGCTCTCGAATTTCTTCAGGTTCAAATTTTCTCCCACTCTGTCTCCTAGAAATAAACTCCTTTTCTAGGAAGACAGCATCACGAGCCACAAACACTTTGTTCTCGTGTTTATTGTAGAAGTAATAGCCACGTGTTTCCCTTGGATATCCTACAAAAAGACATTTGTCAGACCTGGGTGCAAGCTTATTGTCAGACTTGATCTTGACGTACGCTTCACAACCCCAAATACGCATGAATGACAAATGAGGGACTTTCCCTGTCCATATCTCATATGGAGTCTTATCGGCCGCTTTAGTCGGGCTTCGATTTAGTGAAAATACTGCAGACAAGAGGGCAAAACCCCAAAATGAACTAGGAAGCTCAGTTAGACTCATCATAGACCGAACCATATCAAGTAAAGTTCGGTTTCTCCTTTCGGCCACACCATTTAATTGCGGTGTGCCAAGAGGAGTCCATTGTGATACTATACCACAATCTTTTAGGTGTGAATCAAATTCAATATTTAAATACTCACCACCACGGTCAGACCGTAGGGTCTTAATATTTTTATCCAATTGGTTCTCTACTTCATTTTGGAACTCTTTGAACTTGTCAAAGGCTTCACTCTTGTTCTTCATTAAGTAGACATACCCATATCTACTTAAGTCATCAGTAAAAGTAATGAAGTAGTGAAAACCGCCTCTAGCGGTGATGGTTAATGGTCCACACACACATCCGTATGTATGAGAGCCAAAAGCTCACAAGCTCGTGTCCCTTTTCCCGCAAAAGGTGCACGAGTCATCTTGCCTAGAAGGCAAGACTCGCATGTACCATAAGATTCGAAACCAAATGGTTTGAGCACTTTTGATGAAGCAAGTCTCTTAATGCGTCTTTCGTTTATGTGGCCTAAACGACAATGCCAAAGGTAGGATTCGTTTGGATCACCCGTTTTGAGCTTTTTAGTTTCCACATGATAAACGTCATTAACATCATTTAAAACATAAATGCCTCCAATTTAAATGGCCTTGCCATAAACCACATCATTAAAAGAAAAAGTACAACACTTGTCCTTAATCATAAAACAAAAGCCTTCCGCGTCTAACGCGGAAATGGAGATGATGTTCTTAGTTAAAGTTGGTACAAAATAACACTTATTTAAATACAACTATAAACCACTAGCTAAAGTGAGCACATAGGTCCCCACGGAAACGGCGGCTACTCTAGCTCCATTGCCCATGCGGAGATCCACATCACCTTTTCCTAGTGCTTGCACGTCCCTTAAACCCTGCAAATGGTTACAAAGGTGAGAGCCACATCCGGTATCAAGTACCTAAGTGGAAGTACAAGCATAATTAACGTCTATCACATAGAGAGAGGAAATCATACCAATAGGCGTCACACGCCCTTCCTTGAGATCCTCCAAGTATTTGGGACAACTCCTCCTGTAATGCCCTTTCCCATTACAATGGAAACATTCGGCCTCGGAGAGCTTGACACTTTTTGCCTTGGGATTGCCATTCTCAACGGCCTTCCCCTTTCCCTTATCATTTTTCTTTGACGATTTCTTGAATTGGGACTTTTCCTTCTCTTTTCCTTTCTTGACTCCAAGGGACACGTTCTTTAACTTCATGGTTAAAACATCCCCCTTTTCACTCCCACTAGCCTCCATATCCCTCTCCGCTTGGGTGAGGAGTGCATGAATTTCATGGTAACTCTTATCCATGTCATTCATGTTGTAGTTTACCCTAAAGTGGGCAAACTTGGTGGGGAGTGAGTGGAGGATACGATCCACCACAAGAGTTTTAGGAATCTTACACCCTAGACGCTCTAGGATGTCAACATATTCGACCATTTTGAGTACATGGGGACCAACCTTTTGGCCCCTCTCAAGCTTAGCTTCAAAGAAGCGTGCCGCCGCATCGTATTGACGGACTTTAGGTGTTTGTGAAAACATAGTGATCATACGAGTGAATATCTCGTACGCATTTAAAGAAATGCATGATAGCTTGAGCTTTGGCGACATTGACCATATCAACACATTCTTGATATCATTCGACATCCTCACATGGTCATCATAAGCGGTCCGCACCGCCGATGAAGCCCTTGCACCGGGCTCGATAGGAGGAGCATCGGTCAAGTAAGTGAGCACATTGTCGGACAACGCGGTACTTTTGATGTTGGATTCCCATTCAAGAAAGTTACTACCGTCATCTTTTAAAATACATTTGTCCATTACGGACTTTAGCCATCAATCTTTGCCTAGAGAAGTAGTCGATGGAGTTGATGAAGTTGCCATTGCGAATTAAAATGCTACAACAAAAAGGAAAAATCAACATTCATTGTTTTAAAAAAATACTTGTAAAAACATGTTTAGCAAGTTTTAGCATTTATATAATGACCTCCCACTAAATTATATAAATGATTCCAAGATCCAAATATTAAACAAAAATGAGCATCGCTTGGGCGAAACATCCCATAATTGCGTAAATTCGGTAAGTCACGTTGACTAATTCTACCTCTAGAACTCTTGGTCGACGAATTTCCTTAAATCCATCTACTAGCCCCGGAACACAAGACCGTCTTATATCCCATTGAGTCCAACCAATTTTAGCGTGTGATAACCGTTTACCACCCTACTTACCCAAGGTAAAAAGAGAACACCCGCAGGCGAGCGTGGCTCTAATGAACAAGAGATTCATAGGTGTTACTAATTGGTAAGGCTAATCTCAATTTTAGTTATGTGAGAGATCTTGTCAATTTAGTCATAAATTCCTTATAAGTGAATTAATTCGGTGAATATAAATGACGTGAATTGACAACCGCGAAAATAAAATGCATGTGAGTGGCGATTTTGGCATGCGCGAAAATAAAACAAGCAAACATGTAAGCATATGAATAAATCCTAGTATGGCCACCTAGTTAATAAAAAACTAGTCTATTACTTTTCGGAAACCAACTCCTTGGTCCCTTGCCTCTTCATTCCAAAAGTGTCTCTTCCTTGTGGGATTTGGAACACCTTCCAAAAATAGACTCCGTCTCGTTGTAATCCGTCTTTTGGAAACGCCGGTAAAAATAACTATTACAAATGAATTACATAGCTATTCCTATTATATATTAATTAATAAAATAAATAAAACTATTAATTAATTACAAACCGACGATACGAGATCGTATTTAATTACAAACAAATCGATATTCCCATTCATTTCGGGTAATAACGATTAAAATTAACTAGGCCATACTAGGTACAACAAGATAAATACTTTAAAAAAATGACAATAATTCATTAAACTTAAATAAATATGCTTAAAATGCTGTAAAATGATGCCAAAATCGCCCTATCTATCAATCGTTGGTATCCATCTCGGTTTTTGTGGATTTAATCGATTTTTAACATGTAAAAATCAATAATCAACTCTTAAATCTCATTTAAATCCAAACTAATTGTCCAAACTGTTTTGAACCTCAAAATTAGTCCTCACTAATTTTATGATAAATAATTAGTTTGATTTGGTAATATTTTGCTAATTTAATCGGTAAAATCATAATATTTAAGTAAAAATCCAAAATAATTGAAAAATTACCCAAAAAATTGAAAATTTTTTTTTAGTATTCTGGAACACTCCCAAGAACACCAAAATATCAGAAAAAATGTCCAAAAAATTTGGATAAATTTCATGAAGAAAAAGATCGATATTTATCGGTTTTTAACCACTAAAACCAATAAACATCAAAATAAGGTGAAAACACACATGCAAATTCACTTTTAACATTTAAATAATATTTTTAAATGTACATAAATTTATCATGGGCAGAATCAAAAGTTTCGAAATTATGATTAATTTTATTTCACTTTTATCAACTTTTATCTCATAAAATCAATAAACATGCAAAAAATTCGAACCAACCTTCAACTTTTTGCATACAATCAGTAGAAAACATGCATGAAATACCATAAAAAATCCATACACCGAATCAACTTTTAACTATTTTTAGTCAATTTATTAACTAAAATACGGCATTTTGATTCGGTTTTCTACCAAAAATCATTAAAAATAGCAAAATAACTTCAAATATCACCAAACTTAACCACAAACCTTTTAAGATCAGTAGGTATGCATGTCCCAAAAATTTCGTGCTAAAACCTCTTCTAACACCATTTTTGAGTTTTTATAAATTATCACATAATTCATTAAAATGCTTAAAATCAACATGCAAATTACAAGCCTAAGCTCTGATACCACTTAAAAGATCATAGATCCATATTAGACTCTCTAATAAAAATTAAATTATCTCATAATTTGTTATTTAGATGATCTATGTAACATGCATGCTAATATGAAAGCATAAAAATGAAAGTATAAGGAAAAACAATTTCCTTACATTGATTTTGTGGTAAAAAGGGCACAAATTAGTTCACCTTACTAGCTTGTTCTTGAGCTTATGCCAAATGGATGATCCTCCTTACTAATCTTCAAAGAGAAGATCTTCTTCTTGTTGCACCCAAGAACTTACCCAAAAATAATAACAAGTATTTAACAAGAACTTGTTATTATTGTACCCTTGATATTATTTGTAATATTACTAACTAGTCTTAGTAATATAATTTATGTATACTAACAATCTTAGTAGTGATGAATAATTATTTTTAGAGAGATGTACAAAAATTGTTCACATGCAAAATGTAAAGTGAGGTAGTGTGTAAATAATGAACAATAGATGGAGTATAAAGGAGGAATATGGCCGGGTAGGTGGAGGTGGAGTGAGGGAGTAGTTTTTCTTATTTTTTAATTGTCCAATGCATTCTGACACATAATGATCATATGACAATTATGGAAGAAAAATAAGCAAAGTGTAATGATCATCCACTACACTCTATTTTACACGGTCCAATTACCCATTTACGGGTCCATATTATTTCTTATATTTGTCGCACAAATACGTGTAAATATTATTTAAACATCGCTTTATGTTTAAATACTTCCAATTAATTTCGTCCAAATCACTCCGTAAATATACGTGTACCGCTACACATATTATTTACGTACCAATATTAATCACATTAATCAATTAGTACAATTTTAGTGAATTAACAATTAATTAACTAAAACCCGTCTCCCAAAACTTATTATTCAATTATCACATAATTAAATAATAACTGCCGCTCCTCGAGTTCGCAACTCGAAATCTCTCTAAAAATAATCGACTAACTTTTTAGTTTTTAAATCAAGGGACTAAATAAATTGTATCTCATACAATTAATTAGTTATCAATTGGGGTTCGTTCCTATAGGTGTGACCGAAAGGGGTCAGTTGATCACCGCCGTCTCACGACAATAACGTCAAACTCTAGTCAGCCAACCGTTATCGATTTACGTTAATCAACTGACGAGGATCAAATATTTAAATATCTGAAGATATTCCATTAATAAGATTTATTATGTTAACGCACTATTATGGAGGACACTAACTCCAACACTGCGTCCCTTGGAAGAGGCGCAGCACTTGCTGCGTCCTTTCCCCAGCGGCTTCCTCCTGCGCAAGAAAGCGCGTTTGACAGCCTGTCGTATTTTAGGCATAACTTTCTCTACAAGACTCGAAATAAGGTTATTTCGGTGGCGTTGGAAAGATAAAAGAAAGATCTAGAACTTTCTGTGAAATAGGCCTGACCCAAAAAAGTCGTTATCACCTCCTAAAATGGGCCTAAATGTCGGGTTGTCATTTTAGCTAAATGAAATACACATTTTGTAATGTAAACTTTAAGTTTAACCTAATGAAGTGACATGGGACTCAAAATGAGATATAATCTCAACATTTTATGACATCCTAACCTTAGGTAGACAAGCACATTGCTTTGACGCGGGATTTGACGGTTTTAGGAAATGAAGATGGTTTTTGACCCGGACTCCAAATGTACTCTAATTACTGTCAAAACGACCGTAACGGCGCGTAGATGACGACCAAGGGGTAGACACAAGTGTATGAGCTATCACTTGATGATAAACTTACGAATTGTCATAAATCGTTCCGTGTACCAAACATGCGGCCCAATCATCACCGGGTGACTTGCGGGAGGTGCAGAAATGAGGTATCTACAGATCCCCCACTTTAACTGAGGCTTGGACAAGGCGAAAGTCAAAGTATAGCCATCAGGTCAATTGAAGATTACAACCTGACGACTATGGCGACGCGAGGCGGCTCAAGGGGTCTGAGCCAAGGACCTGTCGTCTGGAACATTTTAGAGTCTGTCGACTTCCGGGGAGGTTCGTTTAAAGTGCATTAGACTACGTAAGGAAGCTCGCCAGCCATAAGAAGAAACCATACCAGTGACTTCTTTATCGAGATATTTCCGGAGTTGCGTAGGAGCTAAGGGTAAGCGTAGGAGCTAAGGTTAAGACCTAAAAGATATATAAGGATTGTGTTAGGGTGTGGGACCCTAAAGGAACGCATCGACGGGAAGGAGGCTAAATATAAGTTCAACCTAAGGGGTAACCAAGGTTTGGGTTTAGGAACCTTAAGGGAGTGTGATCCTAAAGGAATATGATCCTAAAGGGAAAAGGTGATCCTAAAGGAATATGATCCTAAGGGTAGAAGTGTATGAACTCTATGGAGTTTGGGAACCTAAAGAGCTAGGCGTATGAACCTGGGTGTACGAACCTAAAAGGATGGCTGGTATGGGAACTTAAAGGCTTATGAACCTAAGAAGAACTGGGATCCTAGGGTTAAGTTTAGGAACTACTGGGTTACTAATTCTTATTTTAAATGCGTGCGCTTAAGCTTTCTGAGGTATGAGAACTCCAAAAGGATTTATGGGTTTATGAACCTAAGGACGTTGGTGTGGGAGCTTAAAGGTTTATGAACCTAAGGGGAGACACTTTGGGATCTAAGAATCTAGGGGGTAAGAATCCTAACTTTGGGTTTACGAACCTAAGGAATGAGGCTCTGGTTTGGGAACTTCTGGAGAACGACACCTTTGCCGAACTCTGTGAGGAAACAATAATATTGAGGGTAGCAGGACGTCGGTGGAAACTGCTGGGGAAATCTGCTTGGGTCGGTCTCAAGAGAACTTCGGTAAGACTTGAGATTGATGTTGAACTCCACGTGTTGAGAGTGACAAATGGCTGTCTTGAACTCTCGCTGGGGGAAAAAAAATCTGCTTGGGTCGGTCTTCAAACAAACTTCGGTAAAACTTGAGATTGAACTCCACTTGTTGAGAGGGACAATTGACTGTCTTGAACTCTCGCTGGGAAAATAATTGAGGTGTGTCAAAACACCTGTTAGAGGATATTCGCTCGTTGCTGCAAGCGAAGTCTTGAGGTTGAGGTTGAACTCCACGTGTTGAGAGGGACAATTGGCTGTCTTGAACTCTCGTTGGGGAATATATTGACGATTAGGAACATCTTGATTGTCATGGGAAGAATGTACACTTGAGTGAAGCCCCCAGTTGGAGCGAGCACTGCTTCTGATACTCACCTGCATGGTTAGTAGCCACACAAGAACGCAATCTAATAGGCAATTAGCACATAAACATGAGGAAACACATAGGTTTTGCAAAATTTGTTTCTTTATAAGAGTTGTTTAAAACTTGCTTAAAGAAATTTGTCATTTATAATGCGTTATGCATATTCAATGGGCTTTAGACATAGGACTCGACACGACATTGACTCACTAGGATGCAAGATGATAGACTGACGCAACACCGACTTAGATTTGACGCGACACAGGGAATGACATTGACGGACTTTGCCTAAGCATGCGCAACCCCTAGCCAAGTGTGGGTGATAATGCGTATCAGTTCCAAAAAATAGAAGAATTGCAAGAATGATGACGGCACATAAAAGCAAGGCATGAGCCATGGATCAGCTGTCTACTTGGACATCTTTTAACATTGTCTTGCTGTAAAAGAGACTCCTCTTGAGGCACGATAACTTGGAGAATCGATCTAAGACCTTTGTCATTGTCCAGACCAAGCACTTGCTTGATTCAAATGAGAGAGGAATAAGGGAAGGGTGGCAACTCGGAAGAGAAGCCCCCAGGATGAGAAGATGACTCTAGACTTTGGTAAAAGAAGTCTGGGCGATAAGAAGGAGCCCCCAGTAAAGAGGCATAAATGGAAATTGTGGTGAGGATGGTTATGAAATGGAAAGGGATGTTAATTGAGGTTGAAAGTTCATGGTTGAGATGGTTAATAATTGAGATTGGAAGTTGATGGGTGGGATGGTTAATAATTGGAATGATTATATTTGGGATGGTTGTGTCCTTGAGGACTGCCTACGTATTCACGTGAAGTGAAATCAAACTAGATCGTAGTTCCGAGGTTTGGTTAATTTTGTTTGGGTGTTGTGGTTGTATCTTTCTTGTGTAAGAAAGGACTGCCTACGTATCCACCTGAAGAGGTGAAATCAAACCATGCTCGTAGTTCAGGTGTGTGCCTAAACTTATGTTGTCAGGACCTTAAAGTGCAGGGGTCACAAGGGTAATATTCCTTTGGTGACTCGAAGAATTGATTTGAGATAACTCCCTCTGATCATAGACCAAAGAGGTATAATCAAGTTTGTAAAAATTTCCTTGTCATGTGAGCACACTTAGTGGACCCTAATGATGATATGGGTATGTCCCGTCCTAGGTAGCAAAGTATTTGAAGACTCCGTGTCTGGGTTAAGGTGAAACTGGATTGGATATTTGGAATGTGGAGCTCGGTAATAAGAGGCTTTGATGAAACAAATCTCTGGAGCTTGATTTTGTGGAGTTGAGGCTTGATGGGGTTATGGCTTGTAATATGGCTTGGAAATGGAGTCTCTTGGCTTGATGTAGCCTGAGCACATAAAGGTAGGTTAAAATGACATGGGATCAAGTTTCCATGTCTTGGCCCTAAAGGATGGGTATACTTGACGAGCTTGAGAGGATTCTCAAAATTACTAACTATCTCCCTGTAATGGTCTCGAGAAGGACTTAGGGTGTGTGATGTGCTAAGTGAGGGTGCTAGCTGACCATCTTCTTCGATGTCTTGATTCTATATAGACTTCAACAGTATTCCGTTTAGCATTTGATTTCAGCTTGTTCTTGATTCAGACTCAGATTCATGGTCTAGAATATATCTCGGCTTTTTGTTCAGATTCTTTATTCAGGTTTTGAAGATAACTTTGACTTTGGATCGTGGGTTGATCCTTGTTCTTATGACTCTTTTATCTTGGATTACGGGCATAAGTGCGGCCTTGGATATTGATCTTGGTTATTTCTCTTGATTGAGCCTTTGTCTTTGATTATGGCTCGTATCGTCTTGGATTTGCTTGCTACCATGGATTTGGGTCAGACTAGCACCTTTGATGTGAAACGGGTTGGTCTTTAGTAAACAAGGGTTATTTATTGTGGGGAATGGGCTTGCCTTCCGTCATAGGTCGTTAACAAGGAGATGGTTTGGATTCGTCCTAGAATCTCTTGAGATAGGCTCGTCCTAAACTGGGGTATAGTGAGGTTTCTATTGCATGACATGGAATACGTAAGAAAATGGACACGGAGTTTCGGGTCCTCTACAACTTGGAATGGAACATCATTTAAGTGCACTCATATCGACTGTCATGCGTTGTTGGTTATTTGTTTAAAATGTCTCAAATCAATTCTTGTTGTCACATGAGAAGGATAAAGGATAATATAGGATATAATATATGGATGAAAAGTGTACTTTTATTGAAATGAATAATAAATGTTTTTAACATAGACTCGAAAAGACATGTGGCTCGTGGGACAGCCCCCAGGTTGTCACTAGAAATGGACACGAAGAAAGATACTAGAACAATTATGGGAAAGAAAGCCTAAGACTCGGATTCGGACTCGGACTTTGACTCGGTGTTAGATCCGGACTCGTAATCATCGGCCCACGCTTGAACGTTTACTCTTCCAGCAACTGGCTTCGGCATCTAGCTTTGAGCATTCATCCATTTGAGCACCACGTCCTCATCATTGAGAATATTAGAAGGATAATGGTTAAGAAAAGTTTCCTGATAGGCGGCATATCCATGAGGATTGCCTAACTTGCCGTGTGGGTTAAAAGTTTAGAGGGACAACTTCCCGCTTTCGATCATATCCTGAATGACATGTTTTAATTTGAAACATTTCTCTGTATCATGCCCTTTGCCTCTATGGTACTTGCAGTAGGCATTCTCATCCCAGAACTTAGTCTTCTTTTATGGATCTGGTGTAGGACCGATTGGCTTCAACATTCGTCGCTCCATGAGTCTCTGAAGGTTATCGTTGTATGTAATACCAATGTTGGTAAATTTCCTAGGAGGCGTATCCTTCTTCTCAGAAGCCTTTGTGAATGACCTTGAAGAGTTGTTAGGTTTCTTTGACGAAGGCTCCATGAGGTTGCCTTTGTTGATTTTGGTTCCTGGATGAGAAGAACTAGAGATACATTGCTCACTTTTTGCTTTAGGACTATTAGGTTGAAGGTTTGTCTTGAAACTTTTCATCTTGAGAGGTTAGGCATCAAGCTTCTTACCCATTTCAGCAAACTGGTTCTCCATGATGGAAAGTCGAGAGTTTAGGCTATCAATAGTTCCCTCTATTTTGGAAAATTTATTGTTGAAGGCCATGGAAAGCATGAGCATTCCATTTTGGATATCGCCGTCTTCAAGCACATTGATATCTCCGTCGTCATAAGGATCGAGTAGATGAGAATAGTCTAGAGACGATTCATGGTTATGTTTAATGATACTAAACCCAAGAGGGTTGATTTTCTCGAATTGCTCAACAGAAAGTGGCACTGGAAGCTTGCCCCCTTCGATCATCCTAGAGGTTTCTCTAGGTGGCATATTCTTTTCCCCCATCCTATTCTCAAGGGTGAGGACGCGAATGCTCAAATTTTCCACTGTAGCTTGAACTCGTAGGACCATGGTATAAACGTCTTGGAAAGACACGGTGATTGTGGCTTGAGCTGCTTCGTGACTTTGCTGGCTGACGGAACTTGCTGGATTCCTACTCGACAGAAATGACGCACATTACAACTCGATTCGACATGGGATCACGCATACCAAGGCAACAAACAAAGGAAAGGACAAGATGACAAATCTAGACTTGACTCGTGAATTCGTGAAACGTCGTGAGCGACTTCTCGTGTTTGAATTCACGGTGCTTGACTTTAATTTTAGACTCGAGTGTTAACTTTGACGAAGTGATCCTTATATGATTGACCTTATTGACGGGATTGATGACACGTGTTGATTCTAAGACGTGTGTTTAAGACAGACTTGACTCGAGGTTCGGGTATGTGTGTCCCGAACGTGTCATTAGGAGAATTCAAGAAACGGATATTGGAATGACTCGATGTGTTAGCCTCGAGTGTGTGAGTCGAGGTGTGGAAATGTTTAGATCCTAACTGAATTGGGGTAGGGGGTCCAAAATGACGGCGTGACGCCTTATGACTTGACTTGAATTTTGAAAAGACCCAAAATGTAAAGGAAGACGGGTTCATAACTCGATAGAGTTCCGACTAGGACATAGCCGGTTTGAATTTTGACTCTAACTTAGCCCAATTGAATTTACATATTCACGTTTACATGGTTTGAAAAATATTTTGTTTTTTTTTCTTTTCTTTTTTGGACTTTTTTTTTTCCGTTTTTTTTGGACTTTTTCCGTTTTTTTTTTATTTTGGACTTTTTTTCGTTTCTTTTGCACAGGTTTTGAAATGGGTATTAGGCCCGAAGTTTGACTCGATATTTGGACAGAGTTTTGACTCATTTTGCGCTATTTTAAAAAATGTTTACATTTTGAAAATGATTTTATTTTACAAAATTTTGTCATGGCTTTGTTTACAAAATGGTGATCATGTATATGATACAAACATATATACAGGCATTATAACTGTATGCTGAGTGCATTTAAAGGGTTTTGGTTTGAAGGGTGGGTTGCCATACCGAGCAATCAAACCCGGGGTCTGTGGAGAGGCTCGTACCAAACAGGAGTAAGGCCGATTCCTAGTCCATTTCCTCGAGTAGTGAAAGTCCTTGATACAAACAGGAGTAGGTACCATGGTATGGTTGACGTCAATCACTATCCATCCTTAGGCCCAAATACGAAAATGGACCGTTTAGACGGGACGATTGGTCGAATGGGTTGGGTTGGGCCTAGGAAGGCCGAATAAATGATCTAGGAAGACCGAGTTATGAAAACCGACAACTGTCTCATATAAACTATTTCCTAACCTTGTTCAAGTTTCACCCTTGGCAACACGTAAGTGTATTATCCCCAGCGGAGTTGCCAAACTGTGGACGCGGGCCCACGGGGGTCGCTCGGGTAGAAAAGCGAGCAAGCTTTTGCATTTGTGGAGTCGCCACCAATTTATTGTGGAAAATTGGAAACCGTTCGAATACCTCGTGCCATGTCAAGAAACAAAGTTGTGACATGAACACCAAGAACTCGTTACCCTTAGCATTCTATGTCTAGAATGACTCTCGTGGATGCCAATGAACACGGATGTTCACAGAGATCTGGAGTAAGGGGTGAGGGTACGTATTAGGAAGCTCTTTTGATCGAACACCTAATCCCGCCCGCCTCGATAGCGGCCTCTACTAATGATTAGGGAAATTATCTATACTCGATATGTTGAAGGTTATATGCATGCAATGCAACATTCATTAGATAAATCCTAACATGTGAGAATTAACTAAGTCGGTTAACAATTAATTTAGCACTCATTAGGTCGAAACATGATTTAGAATTAATTACATGTGAGAGCAAGTAAATAATCATACAATACAATACGATAAATTAATAAATGCAACAATTAAAATTACAATAATTACAATGGATTAATTGATTTACGTCGAAAATACATTTAAAACGGATGGTTTGAGAAAAGAAAGAATAAACAAATTAACGAACATATTATTGGGCGATAATACGAGCAATAGTTAATTAATATGTAACTAATAAACTAGGTCAAGGCAGAAACGGGAGGTCAGAGACAGAACTCAACCCGGAACAGGCGCAGCAGAGCTGCGTCCTTTGGAAGAGGCGCAACAGACGCTGCGTCTGTTCCTGAGTTGAGTTCTGGCTGTGAAGCCGGAACTGCACATCGTTTATGTTCGTGGGTAAATTTAATGCTTGATTATTGATATTTGACTCGGATAGAAGTGATTTAACAGATTGTTTACATGTGATCGGGTCATAAAAACAGTAAAACATGGATGGAACTAAATAAAATGAATTAATTACAAGATCGATTATAAGCTTATTAATGAATTAAATAAACTAATCAAATTAATTAGGTTAATAATAACGAACTAATGATGACGACGAACAACAGATGCAAATATATCAACGATGAATTCCAGAGACTCAATATTGATGAATCAAATTGTAACACCCCGTATTTTATAATAATATTTTATTATAAAAGTATTTTATTAAATTGATTATTTTGGAGTTTAATAATATAGTTTGAATATTTATATTTATCGTCTTCGTTCTTTATTCTATTATTTCTCGTTTTAATCTACTTTTGATGGGTTAAAATGTCCGTGCACGATTTTACTATTTTAATTAATAATTACTTTTCTATAATAAGCTCTCCTTGCGTTTTAATATGGTCCAATCCGTTTTCTAATCAGATAATCCATTGTATGAGCTAATGGACCCAAGACCCATTAGTTAATCCCCTTATAAATAGAATTTAACCTAACAAGCAACTAGGTCAATTCATGGTTGCTGCGTGAGATTTGCCGCACGCGTCCCTCTTCTCCTTTTCTCTCTTTTGTTTTCTTTTCTCTCATTGACTCCATTGTTGAATATAATTTCTTCCTCCAAACTCATACACAAATATATTTTCATAATCCTTGCTCTTATCTTTACAACATATTCTTCTCCATATATTTTTATGAGAATTATTTGTATGAACCTTTAGACCTACCTTTAAGGTCTCTTATTTTAATGGGTGAAGAAGAAGAATAGCCTTTCATGACGTTTTCAAGGGTTTCGGTCTGTGCTTTTATTTTGTATCGCTTTTTAGGGACGTTGACACGTGTTGGAGACAAGGCTTTGTTGGTCGTTTTCTTTATGGAGGTTTTCATTAATTGCTAAAAAGGTAACTAGGTGTTTTCTTTTAATTGTGTTTATGCCAGTTGATGTAATTAATATGATTTAATGAATGTTTTGTATGATTAGTACATGTTTGATTGTTTATTATCATGTTAATTATGTTTTCACATGTTTGTATATGTTTTAATGTATTAATTATATATCGTATGTTGTTTATATGTTTATTATGGGTGTCATGAGCGTAATTAGGGTTTCCGAATCAAACCCTAGTGGCGGCATGATAGCGGCCAAGGGTGCTCTCCAAAGTTATAGCTAAAGCTAGTATAACCTTGATGATGATTCATGTGTTATAGCTAAAGTTAATACAACTTTGGGTAGTTACTCTAGTTATGGCTGAAGCTACTATAACGTTGAAGTACGAGTTAAGGTTATAGCTGGAAGTAACTTACCATGAGATTATGGCTCAAGGTTATGGTTGGAACTAGTAAAACTTTGAGTTTCGTGTCAAGGTTATAGTTGAGGTAAGTATAACTTCAAGTTATATGTGTTGAAGTTATAGTAGAGGTTACTATAACCTCGCATCCAGAGTTTATGTTATGGTTAGGGTTACTATAACATTGAATGGTTAATGTTAAAGTTATAGCTGAAGTTACTATAATATTGGTTGTTTATACTTGTTTCATATGTTATGTGATGTCCAGTTGTTATTATATAATGTTATGTTTCATTTGACGTTAGTTACTCTTGTTCATATGATAAGTAGGGTAGTCAGTTATACTATCTTATGAGTTGAGTCGTACTGTTGTTCACGCATGTAAGTACAGTCAGTTATACTGTGCATTTGTTTGTTGGCTAGTTTGAATAGATGACAGTAGTATCAGTTATATACTATCGGAATGAACAAACGCTCGGGGGGGTAATGAGAGGCGATCGTTATACGCTCTGTTCCCCGAGCGTCATTCGGTTTACCGAGAGTCTGGCTAGGTCTTAGACATATAGGCAGTGGTTATACGCTATACATAGTACCTTGGAGGCAGTGCGTTATACGCTCCATCAGCTAGAGGCAGTGCGTTATACACTCTAGCAGTTAGAGGCAGTGCGTTATACGCTCTAGCAGTTAGAGGCAGTGCGTTATACGCTCTAACGGCGTTCGCTCTATTCGGCTATGCTTTGATGATAGCTTTGTGCCTTTTATTGCTGTGGATTGTGTGTCACCATGTTTGCTATGCTTTAATGCTAGCTTTGTGCCTTTCGTTGATGTGGGTCGTTTGTCGATACTAGTCTTGTAAGTGTTCATGGTCTAGTGGTTACATATGGTCTAGGTTTGCATGATTGCATTCGTCTAAAGTTGATAAGTCATGGTAAGCTTTGTTGGATTCTTCATGAGTATAGATGGTCTCACATGTTTACTGGTTTTACATTTTAATTGTTAATGATTGTTGATTATATTCAATTGTTGTAAACATGACTGGGAGAGCATCTAGTTACTCCCGACTGATTGTCGACCCCCATTCTCAGGTTGTTCAGATGTTTGCGATTTTGGATGATATCTTGCTGGGAAGTACTGTGCGGCGAGACGAATAATAAAATAGGAGTTTGTTTTCATGTTTTAAGAACCTTTGAATAATGTATTAGTTTGGTTTTGATTTAGTAGCGAACCGGATTGGTCAGGTGTTTCCGCCACCTTGACCCTTTTATCATTGTTACACTCTGATTATTGTTTTAATATACGTTTTTCCTTTGTTTTATAATCCGGGTTGTTACACAAATCCCTAAAAACCCGAATTGATTTTAATGACGAAAACCCGCAAATATGAATTACTTGGGATTTAAGTCGGGAATTAAAAGATGAATTAATATTAATGATTTACATGTTAAAATTAATCATACTCAAATTATTGTGTTAAAGAAACATGAACAAACAAAGACAAAATAAAACAAACAGACGAACAAAAGGCGAAGGAAGAAGAAAGGAAGCAGGAACTGCGGCAGCCTCAGGAAGAGGCGCAGCAGGTGCTGCATCCCTTCGAAGAGGCGCAGCAGTTGCTGCGTCCTTTCTCGACGTTTGTCTCCTGTTAATCCGTAAAAAAGGGTTTGAAACAAGGTTTTATAAATCGATTTTGAATGTGTTTTCGACGTAAACCTTACAATAATGATTACAAAAATAAAGTACAATAATAAAAGAAGGGATTTACACCCTAAGACTTATATGTTTGACGAAACGAGATTAACTAAGTTAACGTTTAGTGATGCTTGACTCGAATGTATGAAGAAAGTGCCCTCTAAGAGGAAATTAAACAAGATCGATTAAGTTGATTGATGTGGAGTTGGTCAAATTGGTCGGTCATGCAAAACGAGGCTGGTACTCAGAAAGATCCGAGCTTACGTGGTCAAAAGTTCAAGCACGTAGACGTCAAAAAGCAAGAGCGTGCTCTTAGAATGCAAAGGGAGAAGAGAAGGGCGGACACTCGCGTGAGAAATATGAGGACCGAAGGTCTCCAATTATACTAATCACGGAATTAGGGTTTAGGAAAGGAGAGAAAGATCCGGAAACAACCGACTTAGGTTAAACACGGAAACTTAGACAAAAAGAAAGCCTGGGAAAAAGGCGCAGCAGGTGCTGCGTCCCTTGGAAGAGGCGCAACACTTGCTGCGTCCTTTCCCCAGCGACTTCCTCCTGCGCAAGAAAGCGCATTTAACAGCCTGTCCAATTTTAGGCATAACTTTCTCTACAAGACTCGGAATAAGGTGATTTCGGTGGCGTTGGAAAGCTAAAAGAAAGATCTAGAACTTTCTGTGAAATAAGCCTGACCCAAAAAAGTCGTTATCACCTCGCAAAACGGTCCTAAATGTCGGGTTGTCATTTTAGCTAAATGAAATACACATTTTGTAATGTAAACTTTAATTTTAGCCTAATGAAGTGACATGAGACTCAAAATGAGATATAATCTCAACATTTTATGACATCCTAACCTTAGGTAGACAAGCACATTGCTTTGACTCGGGATTTGACGGTTTTAGGAAATGAAGACGGTTTTTGACCCAGACTCCAAATGTACTCTAATTATTTTCAAAACGACCGTAACGGCGCGTAGATGACGACCAAGGGGTAGACACAAGTGTATGAGCTATCACTTGACAATAAACTTACGAATTGTCATAAATCGTTCCGTGTACCAAACATGCGGCCCAATCATCACCGGGTGACTTGCGGGAGGTGCAGAAATGAGGTATCTACAACCTCACAGAACATCCTCTAGTAAAGGCTAGTGAAGATCAAGATGTGGACCAACTTAATCGCTCAGGACGTCCATATCAAAATGTCACCCAAACGAATGGTCCAGTTACTACTAACGCCAATGTCATCACACCAAACGATGGCGAAGATACTTCTCCTGACCATCTATTGAAGCAAATTCAAAAGACAAAGGCTGATCTTTCAGTCTGGCAACTAGTTGCAAGTTTATTTCCTCATCGCCAGGCTTTACTGCAAGCATTGGCTAAATTGAATGTAGCACATAACTGAAGAGTCTATCGATCCGAAATACTCAAGAGGGGGGGTGAATTGAGGATTAAAAACTTTAACCTACTTTTTCGATTGTAAGTATATAATTAATTATTTAAAGTTTATCGATTAAATTTTAACTAATCAATCAATTAACGAATTAAAACAAAGCAAATAAACGAAAGAGAAAAAGAGACACACGGATTTTTGAAGTGGTTAAGTTTCACAAATCGAAACCTACGTCCACTATTCTCGATTAATAAATTTAGTACCTTTCTACGGATTACAAATTTACTAATCCAACTCGTACAACTAACCCTAGTTGTAACTCAAGTGAGTATCGCTAAATACTCGAGTGACTAACTTACGCTAATAAGAAAGCACTAATGATTCTTCTAAAAGTTCACGTTATTGAACGAGTAAGAAATCAATTAAGCACTATTATCTTATAACGATAACAAAAGAATGAATGCACAAGTATTTGAGACACACGACCTTTTCAAAATAACAAAACGGTTTTTGCTTGTAAAACACGGTTTTGGCTTTTAAAATGAAATCAAAATTATGCTCAAAGGTCTTACTTTAAAATGTAGCAAATAGTAGAGCATTTATAGCAAAGGAGGAAGCAAGGCACTCGGTTTCCACGAAACCCCAGAGGCCGAAATAATAGATATGTAAACAAACCATATCTTATTATTTCTTTCCTTAAAATCTTAGGAGATAATAGAGAATATCCAAAAGATAATTTTATCAATTATTCTCCTATTATCTTTTCCTTAAATCTTAAGATATGATAAGATTTTCCATAACAAAAATATCCTTATCATATATAACCATATCAAGTTAAATATAAACGATATGTTAAGATAATTCTACAGAATAAAATCTTAACAATAAACAACTTTTATCCTTAAGGTTACACGAAATCAACGCGGCTCATATGCCTCATTTTTCGTGAAAACCCTAGCTTGAAATTAGGTTAGATTTAGGGTTTTGTTGGAGTATGTGTCCTCAACAATGGTGCGATCACATTATTGAAACTCATGATAAAAATACATAAAGGGATGATTCATTTATATAAATCAACTGATCAATATTAATCGGTAATGATTGGCTAACTAGAGTTTGACATTACTGTCGTTTGACGGTGGTGGTCAGTTGATCCCTTAAGGTCACACCCAAAGGTTGAAACCCAAATAGATAATTAATTAATTGTATTTGATACAGATTAAGTAATCCCTGTTTATGTGAGTTGAATTGTATATCTTATTGTAATATGATTAAATAAGATTTAATTTAGTAATTAAAAGTTGAGTTACTAAATTAGTTGAGGTTTTATAAATATTTTGAGGTAGAGGTAATAAGTTATTTATATTTACAAGGAGTTGTAAATTTAACTAACTAGTAATTATGGGACCCATTATATAATGATATAATGGTAGTATACTACTTAAGTGTTGAGTGTATATTATTTGATTAATAGTGATATTTAATTGTTAAATGATCATATTAATAATTAATTATATAAGATAACTGATCACATGATTTGTAAGCATTTGTGGGACAAATGTTAAAAATCAAAATTAGACAAATATGGTACATGGCCACCGGTTTTGGAGAGTATTATTTTACTCTTTACTTTGTCCAAATTTCTAACTAATGTCATGTGCATATGACATTAGTATCTTACACCATAATGACGATTCTTACTCTTTCACTCAAACCTTTTGCATGCAAGATTAAAATAAGAGCAAGACCTCCACTAGTCATATGGGTGTGCCGTGTGGTACCAATATAAGGAGCACTTTTTTGCTCATTTGTTGGTTGCTCATTCTTACTTCCTTCCCTACATGCAAAGTTCTTAAAACCTCTAAAATACACCAACTCTCCATATACTCATATTAATCTACATATTACCAGTATAGTAATGTATGTAATATTAGAGTAAAAACTAGGAAATATGTCTACTTAATATCTTGTTAATATTAGTAGAGCTTTTGGGTTAGTCTTGGTGCAATTAAGAAGAGGTTCTCACACTATTGAGACAAGGAGAATCATCCATTTATTTTGAGCTCAAGAACAAGTATAGAAAGGTGTTCTTACTTGTGCCCTTAATACCAATTTCACTATTGTAAGGAGCATTTTCTTTACTCATCTATTTATTTTGTTATGCATGCATAAGATCAACATCTAATTAAAAGAGTAATTTAGATCTAAAATTAAATGAGTTTAATTAGAGGGTTATAGAATCCTTTCAAGTGGTATCAGAGCAAATGGTTGTTGCATGCATAATCGGTTGATTTTTCCGAGTTATTTGTAACTTAATTAAAACTAAAATTTGGGGTTTATGAAGATAAAGTCCCGAAATTTTTTTGCATGTCATATTTTCTGGTCCTAAAATGAATTTAGGTCATTTTGATGATTTATGGTATTTTTTAGCTCATTATAATATTTTTTAGTAATTCTATTACATTTTATTTATTAAAATGGTGTTTAAAATGCTAAAAATAGTTAAACTTTGTCTTTGACCTTGAATTTTTTATATGACCTCACATGAAAATTTTACTTATTGTATGTAAAAATTCGTATTAATGTGATTAATATTGCATTATTTATGATTTTTATGAGATAAAAATGACATAAATAGAGGTAAAATGGTTAAAATTAGTTAAACTTCAAAACAGGCCATGAAATTTTAATATGTTATCACATGCACATTTTACTCACTGGTTGTAAAATTTTAGATGAACTTAATTCATTTTGCATGATTTATGATTTTTTTAGTGTAAAAATGACATAAATAGTGACTATTTTAGTAAAAATAGCTAAAATAAATTACATGGCATGAGAAAATTATTTTAGGTTTCATTATTATCCCACAAATCAGATCTAAAGTTGGAACATTGATTAGATTAATTTTCATATGCTTTAGATGATTTATTTGATAAAATTGATTAAATGCAACTATATTTTTTCGAAATAAATTCGAAAATTTAACCTTGATTTTTGACATTATGAGTGTCATGAAATTTTTCGAGAATGTTCAAAAATTTAAAATTCAAATTTTGAAATTATTATAATTTAATTTGGATTTGTATCATAAAAGGTTATGATTTTATGGTCAAAAATGAGCATAAATGATAAAACAAGTTGAATTATTGTCAAAAATTGAGTGATGACTAATTTTTGAGTCCTAAGATGTTAGGATAATTAAGTTGGACTAAAATTAGATTTTAGTATTGTTTTTGTGATTTTAAGAAGTTAAAAATCGCGAATTACCATAAAACCGGACTATATTTACGATATAAATTAGGGTTTTTTTGTCAAACACTACCTTATATTTAGGGGTATTTGTAAAAAAACTACCTTATATTATTTTTCTTGTTTTAGACTACCTTTGTTTTCTCATTTTTTGGTCAAAAACTACCTACGCTGAAAATATGGCGAAATTTGGTCGATTTAGTGATATTAACCTATCTCACATGACTTTCTTAGCATCAAACAACAATGATCAAGTACGTCCAAACCAAAATATAACTTCAGATAAGCAAAATTAATGAATTTCATATTTCAATAATAACTACAAACATCTACTAAAGTTTAGCGTAAGTACTTTATGACTTCCCAAAATCGGGCCTTAGTAAGATTAAAACATAAAAGAGTCATGTGAGATATATTAAAGCCGGAAAATAGACCAAATATGTCTAGATTCTTAGCGTAGGTAGTTATTAACCAAAAATAAAGAAAACAAAGGTAGTTGAAAACAAACAAAATAATATAAGGTAGTATTTTTACAAATACACCTAAATATAAGGTAGTTTTTGACAAAAAACCCTATAAATTAAATAGGGCGATTTGGCACATAATTTGGCATGTTAGATACATATTATAATACTGCAATTTTATTGATGAATGTCATAT
The DNA here is from genome assembly GCF_048544455.1 of Silene latifolia. Lineage (NCBI taxonomy): Eukaryota > Viridiplantae > Streptophyta > Magnoliopsida > Caryophyllales > Caryophyllaceae > Silene > Silene latifolia. Next base: position 60,406,780 of record NC_133536.1, read on the forward strand.
TTTATTTATATAATTTTGGAATTATGTAATTTTATCTTAGTATGACCTTAGTTTTTAAATTGATATTACCCGTAGTGAAAGGGAATATTGATTCGGTTGTAATTTAATGTGATCTCGTATCACTTTTATTTTATTTTGTATTAGATTTTATTTTACAAATGTATAATAGGAATTGCAATGTATATTTTATTATTAAATTATTTGTAATTCCGGAGTTTCCTAAAGATGGTGCCATTCGGAAAGGAGTTCCGATGAAGACGGTGTTTGTCCTTGGGAGGCGTGTCATTGAAGATTCAAGGGACCAAAGGAGATGGTTTCAGAATATATAATAGAATATACGATTTTCTTTTTTTTTGGAAAGGCCATACTAGGAAATTTGCTTTTCTTTATTTGCTTGCTTTATATGTTTGCATGCATTGCCAAATCGCCATTAACATCACATGCATTTTTATATATATCGTCTTTTCGACCGTGTCGATTATAATTATCGTAGTTCACTAATATAGTTCATATAAAAGGTGATAGATAATAAATTGACAAGACCTTTCACATATTTAAAATTGAGATTAGCCTTTCCAAATAGTAGGACCCATGAATCCCTTTGACATTTGGGGTAGATTCGGTTTCCCGTGGTACTTTCATTTTTCATCGGGTAAGTGAGGTAATAACAAGTTATTACACGTGAAATTTGGTTGATCTCAACGGGACATGAAGACTAGTCTTATGTTCCGAGGCTAGAGATGAACTTAACGTAATTTCATCGACCGAGAGTTCTAGTTGTAGAATCGGTTAAAGAGTTACCCCACCGAGTCATATTAGTGAGGGATGTATCGGTTTCCCGTGCCCGAGTTAATATGGATTTGGATCCCGGAATCATTTATATAATTGGGTGGAGGTCATTATATAAATGCTAAAAACATGCTAGAATGTTTTCATGTATTAAACGATGAATGTTTCATTTCCCATTATTTCGTTGTTTTATATTGTTCTTTATCATCGCTCCTACTCATATACGATATCATTCGATTATAACACGAGTCTCCGCTAAACCACTATTACTAATAACAAGTATAATCTCTTTCTAAATCCTCAAATGAACCATTTAAATAGGGCATGGACTAGTTCCATAGGAATCGTTCTATTACATAGGACTCGATAGGAGTTGTCCTATGTCATATAAGATTAGCATCTTAAAATTCCTGACATGCCTATGTATGATTTCTTGTGAAGAAATATGACTAGAGGTAATGATTAGTCAAAATATGTTTTGATAATATCATCTATGCGTCTATGGTTCAAAAGTCTTATTGCTCAAGCTAAACACTTGTCATCAAGCACTTAAGTTGTTAAGAACATGACAATGTTAAATTGGTAAATTGATTTGTCAGAAATTTTGATTGACCAAATACCACTATAGAGTTCATCCTTGTGAAGGATTAACTGAGAATTTATATGAAGATAAGTCTTCATCAAATGGAAATTCCTAAAGTTAGTGGGAGCAATAAGAAGTTAGTACCTATCTTAATTGTTAAGGATAGAACTAGGCTCAAAAGAGAAAGTATTAGACACTAAATTAGATACAAACCCCAAATAAGTAAAGATCAAGGAAGTTGGTTGTGTGACTCCAACATATTCCTTCCTGAATATCAATGACATTGACATTGCATTCTTACGAATTATCACGTCATGAGTATTTGATACTAATCTGTGAATCATGTTAAAAATTGCCACATTTCATGATTATAAAATATGGCAAAAGGATGTCAAAACCACCTTTCTAAATGGGTATTTAGAGGAGGATGTGTTTATAACACAATCCGAGGGTTTTGTACATCCTTGGAATCCTAACATTGAATAATCGTACGACGACTAGCAAGAATAAATTCAGAAATTTACATGAATGGAACTAGGGTAGTTGCCATTTCATCCATATAAGTGTTATAGTGTATTCATTTTAGTTTTGTATTTAGAATTGTACCTCAATAATTGTTATGATGTACACTAAGTCTAAATAAGAACATAATTTAATTTTTTGGAGAAAAACGCAAAGGGTTTCACTATTGTGCAATTAAAACAAGCGTTGTGCTCTTATATACCACGATTAAGTTTATGGCGAAACCATACAAATCAAGGTAATTATATTCAAACTAAAAATAAATGTCATATATATATTATATATATATAAGACTCAAGTAGGTGACCCCAATCATTTCTCAATTCTTGATTGAAAATTGCATTTAGAAACTAGTTTTGACTAGTGTCCCAAACCATTTGATTGGAAATCTCTTGGTGTGTACGAATCTTGTATTCAAAGCAAGATTAATTCATGACTTCTTTCTAAAGAAGGATTATGAATAAAGTGAGATATTCGCCCTATTTACACTTTGAAGTGTATGGTCGAATACAATTTCAATCAGAAAAGGTTATTACTTCTTCATCTCTTCTACCGACGAGCTAGGTAGATACTTGGTATCCACTTAATGAGGTAAAAAGAGAGATTCTTTGAACAAGTTCAATGAATGTTTAAAAGTATCAAAACCTAGAAATTATAAAACCAAAGTATTTGTACTTTGTTAAAATTGGGAACAATAAAGTGAAGACTTTTATATGCACCAAAAGGAGTGTGATATGATATCACAAGTTCACTTTCATTATGATATGATTGAATCTTTACTATAAAGTTGGAAGTAGTTTCTATCACAATTTGTCTAATATTTATTTATTCCACTAAAACAAAACATAATTAAAGCAATCATCTACATTTCATATGAGATATGATTAGGCATGGTGCCTGATTTATAACTTGTTTCGATAATAAACATGTGCTCTCTCTTCCTACATGATCACGAGAACAAAGGGTTTGTGGCTCGTGATGTTGTCTATCAAAGAAAAGAGGATTATTTCTTATAGACAGAGTGGGAGAAAATGTTCAAGAGCCACAAACTGAGAATAAGACGTGGGAAGATGTTCCTTCTTGGTCAAAAATCAGTAAATATTTTCGAAATCTAAGTAGACAGGAATCATGTTATTTTGAAAATAACAAACCTGTAACTTATTAAGATGCTTTATCTAGTTTCAACTCCGCAAAAGTCCGATGCAAGCATAAACATGAAAATGTTTATTTAGCTCGGTTGGTTGGTGGCAAAGGGTTTTGCACGCAACAACAACGCTTCATTGTATTTGGATGTGATTTCATATAGTTGGATTTTAAAATCATCTTGTATGAGTTTTGTAAATCGCGACTATCCTAAAGTAGAATACAAACTTAAGAAGAAATCTTAAGTAGAAGTGAAGGAGTTGAATTGTATGTTTTGATCATGTGATAAACATGTCTCGAATTGTCGAGCAGTTCTGTTTATACATGGAGTTTAGTGGGAGTAATGTGGTGTTAATAGTCTTATATGTAAGGGACATATTGATCATTGCGAATGATGAAAGACTTAGGAGAGGAATAATATATCTCTAAGGTATCCAGACCTATAAAGATAGTTCTAAGAGGATATTAGCGTTAAATGAATATTCTTATAATGATAAGAGTCTAGACAAGTTCAAAGGTATTGAACATGTAGAAATTCAATCCACTTGCGTCCACTGCAGGATTAATTCATTAAGCTAAGATGTATCGACATTCTTATAATTCGTATACTTAGAGTATGACGAAAGGTTATAAATCGAATTTAAGTGAAAGTCACTATATAGCCATATAGTCTATCCATTAGTACTCAAGAAGCACTAATGATATGTCTTCTATGTCTCATATGTAGATAACATATTATTCATTGAGAATGATGGGCCAATACTCTCTTCAGTGAAGAAGTGATTGGGAGACTACGAAGAGATGCAAGACATTATAGTATCCGAATCTATAGTGATAGATTAGAGAGGATAACTGTGTAGAAATAATCATTGGATTTATGTGCAATAAGTTACACAAAAACCATATTCTAAGCACATAAGGATGGTTGGAGAACCATCTTGGCTATATTATTTAAGGAGGATATCTGCTACAAACATCCTAGGCAGTTGAACAATGAGATATATACAACATAAATTGAGTACACTTGCAATAATGAGATATGCAAGAAGGAGGGGATGATGTTAGGATTCGGTTTTGTGAATTGGGGGAACTATGGTAGTTCGTTCCAATAACCGAAGGTCCTACCCCTAATCACTGCGAGATAAGTGGGAGCTAATCAAGGCTCGGAAGCCTATGTCTAGATTGGATTTAGACACGTACTCAAAAGTTTTATAATAAAGATTATACATAACAAAGGGAAAAAGTACACAATAAGGTTAGGGAAAGTGCAATGTGTTGCTAAGGCTTACTAACCAAAGCCTTCTCATAGGCTTAGCATGATAAGTCATGCCATTTCAATTGAGGTGAGATGTATGGATGTATACAATATTAAGTATGGATTATAGATTATGTAGTAATTGATATAGTATCAATTTTACATATGTGATAATACATTCATCGTTTGAGTTTTATTCAAAACTCTTTTCTTACAATACTTTATTTTCAAAATAGGTTGTCGAGACAATATTGATCCCTATTTAAGTGAACTGGATTAACATAGTATTAGCCCCTAGTCACTTATATGAGGTGACGTCTCTAAGTGACTAGAGTGTGAGTCGATTGATGGCAAGTTGAAGTGCCATAGAGTCATAAGGGATGACTAATCGATCACATAGGCAGACTGTATGGGACACTCTGTCGGGCAGTGACCGCTTATAGAGTTCTGGTAATTCATATACAGCCTGGTCGTGGCGAGAGCTACTATAGTATTCTTTTGAGTCAATTCTTTGACTAAAGACTATTCGCCCAAGTTGGCACAGATTCTGAGTGACTTTGAGTTATGCTCTACGACTTTCGTAAATATGGTTAAATAGGCATCTCTTGGGTCATGATGAGCTGTGGCTAAACAAAGGGAATAGTGCGATAGGAATTGTCCATCCCCTTATCAGGGTTATTTAAAAATCACAGGGCTACTCGAGGAGCAGTGAACTGGAAATGCGTGGCCACGCTCGAAAGGTACCTATGGTAGATAATTCCGGTCAGACAGTTACTCTCCAGATCGAGGAAACCACTCTTGATATGATCACTTACAAGAACGACCTGCAAGACACCTTGCATTGAGTGGGAGATTGTAATAGGACAAGAGAATTGGTGACGCACACTTGTCTCGGACAAGTGGGAGATTGTTGGAGTATGTGTCCTCAACAATAGTGCGATCACATTATTGAAACTCATGTTAAGAATACATAAAGGGATGATTCATTTATATAAATCAACTGATCAACATTAATCGGTAATGATTGGCTAACTAGAGTTTGACATTACTGTCGTTTGACGGTGGTGGTCAGTTGATCCCTTAAGGTCACACCTAAAGGATGAAACCCAAATAGATAATTAATTAATTATATTTGATACAGATTAATTAATCCCTCTTTATGTGAGTTGAATTGTATATCTTATTGTAATATGATTAAAAAAATAAGATTTAATTTAGTAATTAAAAGTTGAGTTACTAAATTAGTTGAGGTTTTATAAATATTTTGAGGTAGAGGTAATAAGTTATTTATATTTACAAGGAGTTGTAAATTTAACTAACTAGTAATTATGGGACCCATTATATAATGATATAATGGTAGTATACTACTTAAGTGTTGAGTGTATATTATTTGATTAATAGTGATATTTAATTGTTAAATGATCATATTAATAATTAATTATATAAGATAACTGATCACATGATTTGTAAGCATTTGTGGGACAAATGTTAAAAATCAAAATTAGACAAATATGGTACATGGCCACCGGTTTTGGAGAGTATTATTTTACTCTTTACTTTGTCCAAATTTCTAACTAATGTCATGTGCATATGACATTAGTATGTTACACCATAATGACGATTCTTACTCTTTCACTCAAACCTTTTGCATGCAAGATTAAAATAAGAGCAAGACCTCCACTAGTCATATGGGTGTGCCGTGTGGTACCAATATAAGGAGCACTTTTTTGCTCATTTGTTGGTTGCTCATTCTTACTTCCTTCCCTACATGCAAAGTTCTTAAAACCTCTAAAATACACCAACTCTCCACATACTCATATTAATCTGCATATTACTAGTGTAGTAATGTATGTAATATTAGAGTAAAAACTAGGGAATATTTCTACTTAATATCTAGTTAATATTACTAGAGATTTTGGGTTAGTCTTGGTGCAATTAAGAGGAGGTTCTCACACAATTGAGACAAGGAGGATCATCCATTTATTTTGAGCTCAAAAACAAGTATAGAAAGGTGTTCTTACTTGTGCCCTTAATACCAATTTCACTATTGTAAGGAATATTTTCTTTACTCATCTATTTATTTTGTTATGCATGGATAAGATCAACATATAATTAAAAGAGTAATTTAGATCTAAAATTAAATGAGTTTAATTAGAGGGTTATTGAATCCTTTCAGATTTAAGAGTATACAATATTAGAAATCCTAATTAGCAATATGACTCAACTCATAAGTTGATTCAATATAATTACTAATTATAAGCTTAAAATAAAACTACACTTAAAATGAATAAGGACTTCCTTGTTAAATAAATACTTTTTGCTAAAACATTTATAAGAGACAACAACATTTTTCAAAAACAATTTGAAAACATTTTAGTCTTGTATTATGTAAACTTGATATTTAAATGTTATAGTAGAAGAACTATAACATTGAGCTCTTATATAAGCAATGTTATAGCTGTGAAGCTATAACTTTACCAATTTAAGAAGTGCACTCTTAAGTTACCATTACGAGATAATCACCTACACTATTCTAATCTTCTTAGGAGATCTTCGAGTGTAGGCTACTTCATCATTCAAGCTTGATCAATATTTAAACGAGTTTCATCTTCTCATGAATGCTTGAATAATTCTTTCACTATCTTGTAATATCTTGATCCGTGATTGAGGGATTGTGATGCATGTATTTTATATAAGGTTTTTAACCCATATTTACACGCATTTCTATGTCATTTATGTGGCATCTAGCTACAAATGTCTCCGAATAGTCTACTTTGGTTTGTCTTGTATTAATTGCAGGTTCGAACCAGAAAGGAGCGAAATCGAGCCTGAACCTGTCCCAATCTCATGTATTTTGGATAAGGAGGAACTGGAGCTTGGAATTTATCATTTAGAGATGCATGAAGGGGCCTTGGAAGGTGTTGAAGAAGTCCACCCATGCTGATATAGCTCGATCGACCCATTATGCTACTTAAAATGGTCGATCGAATGCTTTAATCTCTTGATATTCCTCGATCGAGCTCTGCCTTTGCTCGATCGAGATGACCATCTTCTGAAGTCTTCGATCGAGCACCTTGTTTACTCGATCGAACGGATTGTCGAGCTTTATCCTCAATCGAGTGGTTTCATTTCACTCGATCGAGAGCTTTGGTCTTTTATGCGAATCTTGAGCTATTTTTGAGATTTCCTTTTGTAATTAGGAATAAATAAGAATGACGGCAGTCATTAGGGGTGGGGGGGGGGGGGGGGGCTTCTCTTCTTCTCTTTTTCGACCTATTTTCCCTTACTCTCTCTGAGAACCTTAAAGAACTTGGAAACCTAATTCTCGAATTCTCTTCCCTTGTAATCGGTATTTTCTACTCTTATTTAAATCAATTACTTTTGCTTTATTGCTCTGGTTCATTTAATCTCTATTCTTGTTCTTCTCTTCTTAGACTTTTATTATGTTGATTTCTTTCGGTTTATGTGTTATTGTTGTTTACTCGATAATTATTCATAACTAAACCCTATTGGTAAGACATAGGGGAGCCATGATTTTAAGGGAATTATGAACAAGTGATTAGGATTTAGTGCGAATTAGATCTATGTTGTTAATCATTGCATTTAATTGTTCTTGTCTACTTGAGTCGACACAATTAGATGATTAACCTTGGTACACCTTGACCTGGATCAGAAGATTGGAAAGGGTAAGACCTGCAATGAACATTAGAGCATTCTATGAGGGCGGAAGCTAAGTTGGAATTGTTTTAGGGCGAATAGCGGACCGGAAGGACCTTTTCACTAACCTGTAGATCGAATTTGCATTGACCTAAGACCCTAGACTAGATTTCTTGGGAATCATGGTGAAACGACTGTCTTAGCTATTTCTCTTTACTTGGTTTTCGTCAACTTTCTTCTTTATTTCTCTTTGGTTTATTTCTCTTTTAATCTCCGTAGTTTAGAATAAATCTTCAAAACCCCCAAGAAAAAGTTACTCAGACGGACTTAATCTAGCAAACATTTTTCCATCTCCCTGTGGAGATTGACCCTACTTCCACTAGCTTTTGTTAGTAGTTTTAGGAAATTATTTTTGGTACTAAAACGACGGTATCAAATTTTGGCGCCGTTGCCGGGGAGGTGGCATAATTTTGTTGCTTTATTTAAGTTTGTCTTTCGTCTCAGGGAATTTATTCCTTGAGACCGATCTCTTATTTTCCTAGTGCTTTCGTAGTGTTGCAGGAAATCTGTTCTAGAATAGGACATTGTCATACCTGCCCTCCTATCAACTTTATTTGCTAAGATGCCGAACATCGCCAGTCACTCAGAACCTACGGTGGATTCTCTGCCTAATGGTTTTCTGCTTCCCACTACAGATGCAGGAACCTATGGGATTCATCCGTCTTATATACAACTAGTTGAAAGAAATCTCTTTTCAAGGGGGTACCTGGCGAGGATCCGTGCAAGCATATAGAGCTGTTTACAGAGTATTGCTATACCATTCCATTACCTGCTGGGGTGACACAGGATAGGGTCAAGGGAGTCCTTTTTCCTTTCTCCTTGACTGATGACGCCCGGGAATGGCTGAGAGACTTGGATAGGGAAGCTGCCGGTGTTACTGACTGGAATTCCCTAGCCTTAGCCTTCTACAGAAGGTATTTTCCACCACAGCGCACTAATATGCAGAGAGGCCAAATCACCACTTTTACATAGTTGGCCACCGAAGATTTAAATGAAGCTTGGACTAGGTTCAAGAAGTTGGTTTGCTCTGTACCTCACCATGGTTTCCAAAGATGGTTCTTATGCACAAAATTCTATAACGGGTTGTATGATGATCAAAGAGCCGTGTTGGATAATGCAGCCAAAGGGAGATTCTAGAAAAATGTTGAAGATGATAAGGGATGGCGACTCATTGAGGAAATGGCCATTCATGTAGCTGAATATGGAAATCCTAGAGGAGGTAGACGAGTGAGCGAGTCTTTGGTAGCTGCAGTGGAAAGTCCCCGTGGAAGGTTAGAAAATTCGGAGATTCTACTAACTTCGGGTGCGCATGAACAAGTTTATGCCATAACTGAGCAAGAGGTAATTTATGGTAGATGTGGTACGGAGGGACACGGTCCTATTACTTGTATGGAGGATGTAGAGCGAGTCCATGCTTATCAACAATTCAAGAGAGGAGTGCCGTTCTCTAAACTATATGAAGACTTGACCATGATAAATGCCTCTAGTCCTTCTAAACCAATGCCACAACAAGTTGATTCACCTTCTACAATTGTAGAACTTGCAGAGTTGAAGTCTTTGGTGTTGAATTTAGCACTTCAACTTGAAAGAAAATCGGACAAAGATGACAACGCTATAGAAGAGTTGCAAGACCAAGTCGGGCTACTCACATCCGAGCAAAGACAAGTGAATCACCCACCTCAATATAACCTGATCAATGCAATAAATCTCCAAAGCGGTCTTACCTATAATGGACCGAAAATGCCGGAAAATGATGATATAACTGCTGACGATGTCCCGGAAATTATTTTGGAGGAGTTAACCGAAGATGCCCCTGCTGAGCATTGTCGAATCACTCGATCGAGTGATAATTCTTCTTGAGCGAATGAAAGGTCCTCTAAAATTACTCGATCGAATATGCCAGTCGTTTGATCGAAAGAAGCTGAAACTGACGTTCTCGATCGAGGAGATTGTTCTTCTCGATCGAGTGACTTGCCCAACAAAAACGTTCGATCGAGTGATTCAGGCCTTCGATCGAACTATGCCAAATATGATGTTCTCGATCAAGAGGTATGCATTCCTCGATCGAGTAATTTGCCTGAAGAAAACGTTCGATCGAGTGGGATTATTACTCGATCGAGTTCTTGTGCCAGCGGAAGTCCTGCGTTGAAGCCTAATTCCGTTATTGTGTCATCTTCCCCTGCTGCGAAGATGACACGTTCTGATAAAGGTAAAGAGAAAGTCGTAGACTCGTTTATTATTACCAGACTTCCTTATTCGGGACGTCTGAAAGATGCTAAGGTCGAGCGACAGTACGGTAAATTTGTGGACGTAGTCAAGAACCTTCAGGTAACCGTCCCTTTTACTGAACTTATTACCCAGGTACCTACTTACGCAAAATTCATGAAAGACATTTTGACGCGTAAGTGAGAGCTTAGTGAATTCGAGACTGTTACATTTATGGACGAGTCTAGTAATTTAGTTCTCAATAAAGTTCCACCTAAAATGAAAGATCCGGGTAGTTTCTCTATTACCTGTACTATAGGAAACGAAGTGATAGATAAGGCTCTCTGTGATTTAGGAGCCAGTGTCAGTGTCATGCCTTTTTCTGTCTGCAAGAAACTTAATATGGATCACCTTAAACTGACCAATATCACCTTACAGATGGCTGATAGATCTTTTAGACGACCCTTGAGTATCCTAGAGGACGTGCCTGTCAAAGTAGGCAAGTTCTTTAAACCAGTGGACTTTATTATCTTAGACATAGCTGAGGATACCCAGATCCCAATTATACTAGGGAGACCATTCTTATGTACAGCTGGGGATATTATTGATGTCAAACAAGGGCGTTTGACTCTTGCAGTGGGGGATGATGCAATCACTTTTAGTTTTCCTAGTACACTCGCTCACCCAATGATAGAAGATACTTGTTATTCAGTTGATATTGTTGACGAGTCTGTTTATGAATTCTGGTCGGATTCCTTTATAAAGGATCACTAAAAGCTTTGATGTTGTTAGATGAGTGTGCAGATAACCCAGAGAACAATGACGCTGTGTTGGATTTTCTTGAAGCTGTAATAGATGAGCGTGAACTCACCGACGCTGAAGGAGAGAGTGGAACAAATGATAAATACTCTCTATGCTATAGAGGTAAAGGTTCCTGAGCGTAAGCCTCTTCCTTCTCATCTTAAATATGCATTTTTAGATGATACAGAGCAATATCCAGTCATTGTTAGTGCTAAATTGGATGATGATCAGCTGACCGCTTTATTAGCTGTTCTTAAGAAAAACAGGAGAGCAATGGGTTATTCATTGGATGACATTAAGGGCATCAGTCCTGATATTTGTATGCACGGAATTGAGCTTGAGGAAGGTCACAAGCCTTGCAGACAGGGTCAGCGCCGACTAAACCAGAAGATGCATGATGTTGTGATGGCTGAGGTAATGAAGCTACTTGATGCAGGTATTATCTACTCTGTTGGTCATTCTAAGTGGGTGAGTCCAGTTCAGGTAGTTCCTAAGAAAGGAGGGACTACCGTGGTTAAGAATGATAAAAACGAATTAATACCTACTAGAGTATTAACCGGTTGGCGGATGTGCATAGACTACAGACAGCTGAATGCCGCCACAAAGAAAGATCACTTTCCCCTTCCTTTCATTGACCAGATGGTAGAAAGGTTAGCTTCTCATAAGTTTTTCTGTTATTTAGATGGATATTCAGGGTTCTTTCAGATCCGTATTCACCCGGATGATCAGGAAAAGACTACTTTTACTTGTCCTCATGGCGTTTTTGCTTATCGTAGAATGCCTTTTAGTTTGTGTAATGCCCCTGCCACCTTTCAAAGATTTATGATGGGGATATTTTCTGAGTATATAGAGTCTATTATGGAAGTCTTTATGGACGATTTCAGTGTCTATGGAAGTGATTTTGCTAATTGTCTGTCTAACCTTGATAAAGTGTAGCATTGCATTAAGGTTAATCTTGTGCTTAACTGGGAGAAGTGCCACTTTATGGTCAACGAGGGAGTTGTATTAGGGCACTTGGTTTCTGATAGGGGCATTGAGGTTGATAAAGCAAAGGTGCAAGTGATTCAGCAATTACCTCCTCCTGTTAATGTCAAAGGAGTGAGGAGTTTCCTTGGTCATGCCGACTTTTATCGCCGGTTCATTAAGGACTTTTCAAAAATTGCTAAACCACTTACACAGCTGTTACTTAAGGATGCCCCCTTTGAATTTACTGATGAGTGTCTTTCTGCTTTTAACATGTTAAAGCAGGCCTTGATTTCAGCACCGATTATCCAGCCTCCGAACTGGGATCTGCCATTTGAGATCATGTATGATGCCAGCGATTATGCACTAGGAGCGGTGCTAGGCTAATAGAAAGACAAGGCCTTGAATGCAATCTACTATGCGAACTCTGGATGAGGCTCAAGTGAAGTACACCACTACTGAGAAGGAGCTGTTAGCTGTGGTTTATGCGCTGGAGAAATTTTGTTCTTATTTGATAGGGTCAGAAGTAACTGTTTTTACTGACCATGCAGAGCTGAGACACCTTCTTGCTAAGAAGGAAGCTAAACCACGATTGCTGAGATGGATACTTCTTCTTCAGGAATTTGATTTGCAGATCAAAGATAAGAAGGGTGCAGAGAATGTAGTAGCCGATCATCTGTCGCGATTATCGCAGCAGGAGGGGGAGGATTCTTTACCTATTAATGATTCTTTTCCCGATGATTCCTTATTTGGTATTTTGTCTAACACTAACCATGATCCATGGTATGCAGATTTGGCTAACTATGTTGTCAGTGGTGAGCTGCCACCCGACCTCTCTTATCAGCAGAAGAAGCGTTTCCTATATAATGCTAAGCAGTACTTCTGGGATGATCCTTATTTATTTAAGGAGTGTGCAGACGGTCTCTACAGATGGTGCATTCCGCAGTGGGAGACCAAGGCAATCCTAGAAGGCTGTCATTCATCTTCCAATGGTGGTCACCACGGTCCGTCGCATACCGTGGCTAAGGTACTTCAATCTGGTTTTTACTGGCCTACTTTATTTGTCGATGCTAAAGTGTTTGTTTCAGCTTGTGACACCTTTCAACGCTCTGGGAATATATCCAAGAGACATGAGATGCCACAAAATGGCATCCTAGAGGTCGAGGTTTTTGATGTCTGGGGCATTGATTTCCAAGGACCCTTCCCGTCTAGTAAAGGTAACAGGTATATCTTGGTAGTTGCAGATTAAGTGTCTAAATGGGTGGAAGCAATTGCTTCACCTAATTATGATGCCAAGACCGTGATTAAGATGTTTAAAAAGATTATTTTTCCCCGATTTGGTGTCCCTAGGGTCGTCATGAGTGATGGGGGAATGCATTTTAAAGAAAAGAAACTCACCTCTATTTTGTCTAAATTCGGCGTCCAACATCGTCGTGGTTTGGGGTATCATCCCCAAACTAGTGGGCAGGTTGAGGTCTCTAATAGGGAACTAAAAGAGATTTTAGCTAAAGTTGTTTCTAAATCACGGAAGGATTGGAGTTGATACGTGCATTTTATATAGTCTTTTTAGCCTTATTTTGCACGTATTTCTATGCACCTTTGCACTGTTTTGTATTGCATTATGCACCGAAATGGCTACTTTGGTTTGTTTTGTCTGTTTTGTAGGAATGAACCTGAAAGTAGTGGAATCGTACCCTTTCCGTCCTGTTTTAGATGCATTTTGAGGAGACGGGAATTTTAGAGCGAGATATTGCATTGGAATGCGTGAAGGAATGGTCAACGAAGAAGTCGGCAACGAGTTTGAAGCTGATTTGGAGGAAAGATACTCGATCGAGGAGTATTTTGGTCGATCGAGTGCTTTTATGTGCTGAAGAGGTCAATCGAGTGTTTTATTTCACTCGATCGAAATGCTGATTTACGGGTTCCCTTGATCGAGTAACATTTGTGCTCGATCGAGAAGGTTTTATGCTGAAGTCCTCGATCGAGTAGTTTTATACTGCTCGATCGAGAGGTTATTAGTTTACACGGGCTTTAATTAACCCGTGTTGCCTATTTTAGTTAATGGACGTTGTTTTTCTATTTAAGCATCAAGTGATTAGGTTAATAACACTTCTTTTACTCTTAATGACGTTTTACATTACTTAAAACGCAGCTTTTCTCCCTTAATCTTTCCCTTAAACTTTCTACTGTAACTTTGCTCTCGAATTATCTTTGCTTGGATTTTTGGTTGTTCTTTACGCCGGATAGCTTGCTATTATAATCTTTCTTCTCTATTAATCTTAATCTCATCATTTATTGTTTTAATTACTTGTTTCTCCCTTAATCAATTTTTGCCTTAATTTAGTTTATGCCATATTTTAATTATTTCATCATGCTTTGTATTTGTTCATTCATCATTGTTATTATTGACAACATTAACGATATGAGTAGCTAAATCCTTTCATGTTGGGATTAGGGGATCTATGGTAGAATTGTGACGATGTAGCGAATAGGCTATATGATTTATTTATGAGAATCTGTACCCATGGCAATTTAATTATAATATCGACTTAGTTGAGTGCACGCATCCAAGTTACCCTTTAATCTGGTTAAATTTATTCCTGGATCGGAAGATTGGACTAAATAGACCTGCTATGAGTAGTATACTACCCTGACGAGGGCGGAAGTTAAGTTAGTGGAAATCTAGGATAGAGAGTGGACCGGAAGGACCTTTCAAATATCCGTCTCACATTAAATTATCTAGACTATTTGCAGTTGAGTTATTAGACTACCGTAGTGAACCGAAATCCCGGCATGTTCTCTCTTTATTGATCGCCTTTATTACATTTTCTTGCCTTTATTGCTCTTTCCTTATTGCTCTTTCCTTCAAACCTTTATTAGTTTAGAAAACCAAATTCAAACCCCTCCATTTGTGACCAAATAGATGGACCTTTGACAGATATCTTGCCTCCCTGTGGAGATCGACCCGACTTCCCTAGCTATATTAGTTAGTGCCAGTTGGTTATTTTTGGTAGGTACACGACTAGCCTGTCAAATTTTGGCGCCGTTGCCGGGGAGGCAATAGCCCTATCTGTTTTTGTTTTCATTTATTTTTATACGTCTCAGGGAATTTTTATTCATTGAGACAGTTCTCATTTATCTCTTTCAGTGTTGTGTATGCCCAGGTCAAACAGGTTAGATTTAGTTCCAGCTGATTCTGAGCCAGAAAGACTATTTCGGCAAAGACTCCGTCTGCAAAGAGAACTTCGAAAGGAAGACTTGAGTACTTTCGAGCCCGAGCTACAACACTTTTTATTCGCAGAAGACCAGTCTTTAGAAGAAGATAATCTCATTTCTGCCAACCAACCAGTAAAGATGCCGAACATTGCAAGTCATTCGGAGCCTAAAGCATCCTCTATTCCTAAGGGTTTCAACCTCCAGACTGAGGACGTCAACACCTTTGATATCCGTCCGTCTTACATTAACCTGGTGGAGACAAACTTGTATAGGGGTGTGGTGGGTGAAGACCCAAGGAAGCATATGGAGGTCTTTACTGATTACTGCTCTATATTCCCGGTACAAAGGGAGTAACTCAAGACAAGATTAAGGAGGTGCTCTTTCCTTTTTCTCTAACTGACTCATCCCGTGAGTGGTTGACCGATCTTGACCGTACATCTGCTGGGATCACCAACTGGGAGACTCTCGCGCTTGCCTTCTATAAAAGATATTTCCCTCCGTAGCGCAATAATCAGTTGAGGGGAAAGATAACCAGTTTCAAGCAGGCACCCGATGAGACATTCTATGAAGCTTGGTGTCGGTTCAAGAAATTGGTGAGGTCTCTTCCTCATCACGGTTTTGATCAATGGTTTTTGTGCAACCAATTTTATAATGGGTTGTACGATGACCATAGAGCTATTCTGGACGCCTCATCCATTGGAAGATTTCAGAAAAATATTGATGACGATAAGGGATGAGGCATTATTGAGGAGATGGCGACCCATTGTGCTGAATATGGGAACCCACGGGATGGTATTCGAACAGTCCATTCAGTTGACAAGGCAGTTGTGGCTCAGCTGGAAGCCATGAATGCCCGTTTGAATAGATTGGAGCAACAATTTGCTGGGGAGCCACAGACGGTTCATTTGCTGACTAGACAAGAAACTGTTATTTGTGAGAGATGTGGAGGAGATGACGGTCATACTACTATTGACTGTCTTACTGAGAAAGAACAGGTCCTTGCTTTTCAACAATACATGCAAGGAGGGGTTCTTATTACAACAATAAAGGGGCTATCCATCCCAATTTGAGGTGGACAAGTCAAAATGTGCTCAATACCACTCCTCCACCGCAGCAGCAACAACCATATGTCCCTCCTCATAAGGCTCAACAAGGCTTTCAAAAGCCTCCTTCCTTTCCGCCACCAAATCAAGGCTCATCATCCTCAGGTGGGGTAAGTGAGTTAGCTGAATTAAACACGATGTTGCAGTCGTTGATGAAGCAATGGCAACTAAGTGACCAACATAAAGAAGCATCCATCAAGTCACTTAAAACTCAAGTTGCTCAGTTAGCCGCGAACCAGTCCACGAGGAAACAGGGTCATTTGCCGTCTCAAGCTGATAAGAATCCACATGAGACGGTGAACTTGATTAATTTGAGGAGCGGTCATTCATATGAAGGACCGAAATTACCTGTTGACAGGAGTATTTCAGACCCGAGGAAGGATATAAATGACGATGAACAGTCATTTGTTGCTGAAAAAGAGTTAACCACGAAGAAGATACTTGATCGACTAGTTTCAGGGGGTCGATCGAGTAAAACTGATGCTGAAAGCACTCGATCGACTGGAATTCTTACTCGATCGAGTGAACTGGATAATGAACTGATCGATCGAGAGGTCCAAACCACTCGATCGAGTGATATTGCTGAGAAAACTGTTCGATCGAGTGGTATTTTTGCTCGATCGAGAGCCTGCTAGTGCTCGATCGAGTGATATTTCACCTGGAAGGACTCGATCGAGAGGCAAAAAGTCTCGATTGAGTGCTAAGGAGCTTGAACTAGCTGAGACGTTGGAAGAGAGAAACAAGGGGCTCGAGATTCGTATTACGGTGCCCTTCCCGAGGTGATTACAGAGCACGAAAGCCAATCAACAGTTCGGTAAATTTGCCGAACTTTTGAAAAGCTTACAGGTCACATCAATGATCATGAGACGGTAGCTTTGACCGAGGTAGGGACTGCCCTATTTCAAAATATGCTGCCCCCTAAACAGTCAGACCCGGGTAGTTTCTCGATTCCATGTCACATAGGTACCCAATTGACTGATAACGCGCTATGCGATCTTGGTGCTAGCGTGAGCGTCTTACCTTTGTCTCTCGCAAAGAGACTTGGTTTGACTAAATTTAATTGCACAAACATGACCGTACAGATGGCCGACCTTAGTATATCATGGCCGTTAGGTGTCATAGAGGACATAACTGTTAAAATCGGGAGATTCTTTATTCCCGTTTACTTTGTAGTGCTTGATATTCCCAAGGACACTCACACCCCTATTATTTTAGGGAGACCATTTTTATTCACTGCTCGTGAAGTGATTGATGTTGGGGGTAAGACACTAACATTTCAGGTAGGAGACGAGGAATTAATTTTCCACCAGTCTAAGTCTCGTAGGGCTCCCATGCAAGCTCAACCTTGTAATGCCCTCTCCTCTACTGACTCCCCTATTGACACTCGAGATGAAAATTTGGAATTTTGTGCTGCTATTGTGACCCCTCCGCCTCAGACTGAGAGCAAAAAGGAGGAGAATTCGTCTGTTTTCCTTGCTACAGGTACAGATGAAAAAGAGGCAGGAGCTATCAAAGGTCATTGTGCAATTAAAGTCAATCAACCGAGGGATCCAAACGTCAAAGCTTGTGAGAAAGAAAAAGGGACGAGAAAAGTTCGTGCGTTTGTGGACGTCAACTATTCTCCTCCTACTGGTTTAAATTCAAGCTCGTGGAGAATGAAGAGAACGATCAAGGATGCCGAAGGGACGTCCTCCAGTCAGAAGCCCTCCATTGGGCTACTGAATTATCTTGGGAACTGAGCGGGGAATGCCCCGTGTAACAATTTGTAAAAACTTTTTTTTAATTTCCGTCGAATTTCTTTATTGAGTTTTTTAGGACAATTAGAATTTAGACAATTTTTAGCGTAGTTAGAAAGACTATAGACTGTTATTTTTGTGATTTGGTATATCGGGATATGTTTGCGAGTGTTTTTATGCAGGTTTGGAGAAATAATCACGCATTTGGATGAACTATACGAGGAAAAGCACTCGATCGAGTACTTTTTGTACTCGATCGAGGGGAATTTGCAAGAAATGATTCGATCGAGCAGATTCAAATCCCTCGATCGAAATAGCAAAAAGCAGGAGTTCTCGATCGAGTAGATTTTTACTCGATCGAGTAAATTGAAGACAGGATCTCTCGATCGAGTGGTTTAAAATCACTCGATCGAGTGGGTTTGCAAATCCCGCGCAGGAAGTTCTCTTTAACTTCTATTTTCCTTAATCTTATTTCATTTTTCACCTTGTTCATCTTCATTTGCACGAAAATCCTCCCAAAACCTCCATAAATATTTGCCCATTACCAAATCAAACACCTACAATTTATTCTTTGCAATTAATCCGACATTTCCCCCTTATTTCCCCTTTGATTTTCTTTCGTTTTTGCGGTCAATTGTGGGTTCTAGGGTTTGCGGTTTTTGATCGAAAAATCGCCATTCTTGCTTTGTTTCTGTCGATAATTGCTTCTTTGTGGGTTTCTTTTATCAAGTAATTATTCTCTTTGCCTCTTTGTTGTTTAATTGCCCTTTTTTCGAATTCTTGAGGTAAATTGCGATTGGGGTTTATGTTAGTCGAAAATTTCGACTAATATGGGGGATTTTGCTGTTTTATTTAGTAATTAATTATCAGTCCCCCTTCTTTACTTGATTAGGATGAACAGTAGCTCAATGCCCTCTTCCAGTTCGACTGTTACTCCGTCCTTGACTGAGACGGTGGTCCCTTCTGCCACCACCGTCTCCACACCCGTTAGTACCACAACTGCTGCTCCCATGTTTCTGGTTACTGCTGCTGGTACCATTGTTACTGCTGCTAGCACTGCCGCTAGCTCCGTCTCAGCTTCCACTTCCATCACAGCCTCTGTTTTAGCTAGCACTGCTGCTAGCTCTTCTTCCTCTGTGTCGGTTTTCGCCGCTTCTTTCATTGCGGACTACGGCTAGTACTTCAGTACAGTGACCACCCTCGCTGCGTGGTCACCCGCGATCCACAACAAGCACGGACGGCTCTAGTACCTCGTCCCGTCGGAGGACGGGCTTCTACTTCAGGTTTTAGAGGCCGGGGTCGTGCACGAGCTACACCTACCGCTGGCCGTTCTGCTGGCCGTGTCACCATCCGAGGGGATGATTCGCTCGACTCGCACCCCGACTACTCCCAGGTAATATTTATTAACGGTATTCATCGCACTAGATTTTTCTCTTTGCTTGACTGTGACCTTCTTTCGACCAAGTTTTTGTGTCGTCAGTCACTTGATAGACTTGGTATCTACGAGCCAGTTTGTGAGATTTTGAGGGGTACGGGGATATCTGGACTTGTGACCATGAGTGCCTACACCTACAAGGAGCTGACCCTTGAGTTTTTCAGCTTCTTTACCTTCTCTTCTGGGGCACACGACGCTGACCCCACTTGTTCTTCCGTGTCTTTCCGGTTGTTTAACCGGACTTTTTCCTGGACTTTAGAGGAGTTTGGTACTAGGTTAGGACTTTCTTTTACGGGTCCTACTGCTGCCCCTAGGAAGGTCATCCGCATGCTGTGGAGGACCTTGGCACACACTACTTATGCTGAGTGAAAGCTCGCTCAGGTCCACCTTCCCCCCTGCCCGTTACTTCCTGCGTCTGATGGGTAGTACTATTTTTGGCCGTAGAGAACCAAACAATGTGAACAACATTGAGCTTTCTATTCTGGGCGGGTACCTGAACATTGACAGTGAGGGCCCCTTTGTCCTCAACATTGCTTACCTGAGCGCCTAGTACTTTCACTCTGTGGGGGAGAAGACAACGGGCGCCATCGTCTGCGGTGGCATAGCCACTTTCCTTGCCCGTTTTCTCTTCCCCGTCTTCCCTCGTGATTTACAGTACATAGGAGTCGATAGGTACCTGGACCGGGCAGCTATGTTGTCCATGACTTGGCTTACTTCTGACCAGCAGACTTGGAAGATAGGCGGTTCCTTGTCTGAGACCCTTCCTTGTGCCACCCTACCTCGCCTCGTCCCCCTGCCCACTGTTAGGGGCAGGATACCACCACCATTGCCCATGTACCACCTCACACTTCGACCACCTCCTACTCTGTCCGCTTCTAGGAAGCGGCACCGACCTGAGACCGGAGAGGGATCCACACATTCTACAGGTGGCCAGACTTCCACGGCCACTCCTACCCCGATCCCTACTCCTACTCCTGCGTCCGACCAGACACAGGCACAACCGGTTTTTCCGGCTAATTTTGAATCTCCTCCACCCTTTGAGGCGTCTGCGGTCATGGACCAAGGGCGCCATGACAGTTTGTTGCTTGAGATTGCAGAGAGACAAGCTCGTATGGAGAGGGACATAGCTCTTACTTTGTTCCCTATATACGAGTATCATATGAGGCTACACCATCCCATTCCAGAGGGTTGGCTACACCCGTCCTTCTACCGGTACCCAGCTGAGGGGTACCCTGAGTCAGCTAGTGAAGAGGAGGAGGAGGAGGACCCAGCAGCGGCGGCAGCGAGAGCTCAGGCTGAGCAGAGGAGGAGGAGAGAGTAGGAGAAAGACCCGGACTTCACAGTGACGGTGGAGGACGTGACAGAGGAGGCTGACGAGTAGCTACTCATCTACTCACTTCCCCAGTTTTCAGGCTGGTTTGGGGAAGTTCGTGTTTTGTATGTACATTCTTTTTCTTTTATTTCTTTTGTCTCCTTTTTATTTCTTGTTTTTCATTCATATATTGGTTGTATTTTCCCGTTCCCCCGTATATATCTGCTGGTGTATGCTGGAGGACAACGAGGGCATTGTCCGTTTTGGTTTGGGGAGGGTAATGCATCCTTTGAGTCTGCATCTGCATTTGGTTTTGCATTCACGTTTCTATTTTCAGATTGCATTGTTTTTATTTATTTCAAAAAATCATAAAAATCCAAAAAAAAAAATTAAAAAATTAATAAAATATTCACGTTTATTTTTGCATATAGGTTGAGTCGGAACAATTGATTTCCGTGATGATATTGCACTTTAACTTGTCATTTTACTTGAGCCTTGCACTTTCATTGACGGTTATTAGCTGAGTCTTACGCATAATCTACGAGTTTTTGTTCAAATTTAGCTGACCGTGTAGACTTGACCTGATAAATTGGCAACCTACTTACAATTTCTGAGATTTAGAGCCTTATAACCGGTGACATTCATGACCGGTTTACATATGAATTGAGAGTAGTACTCCTTGCATAGCATGTTCATCATATTTGCACTCTTATGACATTCGATTTCTTGTCAAATGCATACATTCGGGTTTGTGGTCCGTGTCACATGCAGGGAGGTGCTTGCAAATTTCCCCTTTTCTTACATTTTTCACCCATTTAGCTCCACTTAAGCCAAATCTAGCCTTTTTGACCCATTAGCTACATCCAAAACTGAGCCTGCCTAGTCAAGCTAGTTTAGTATGTCTTTTGTGGTATGTCTTTCCGTCTGCGAGTTTGGCCCATATATTTTGATCGGAGTTGGTGGAAATGAAGGAAGGGAGGTTGAGAATGGAACAAAAGAAATTGAAAAAAAAGAAAGGAAAACGTGAATTGATGGAGAAAGAAAAAAAAAAGAAAAAAAATGAAAAAGTGGTGATTCACGTAAATCAGAGGAAGAAAAAAGAAAGAAAAGAATGAAAAATTATTATTTGATTTGTATCATCTGTTTAATTAAGACCGTATTAAAAAAGGGAAGTTTGTGACAGTCTTCTCCTTGTTCTTATTTATACATTTTTTGAGGAGATAGTGTATTTGGATGGTGAGTTGTGTGCCAAATGTAGGGCGCTTGTGTTTATTTTTCAGTCAGTTGAGATTCGGACGGTCTTATATGGTCCTAGTTAGGAACTAGCTTGGCGCTTTTACCTCCACATTTCCATAATTTATTTTGCCTTTTCTCACCTGAACCTCACTTTCCTATACTATTTGTAAGCCCTCGGCTGTGACGGACATTGTTGGTTGGAATGTGTGCATAGTACTCGAATCGTCTTTCATTTTTGTTGCATGCATGCTATGTAGGTCGCAGTTTAGGTGAGTGACTGTTTCTCTTTTTCTCTTTTACACATATAATTCACCCTTTGCTTCATGAGATAAGAGTGATCACGTGAGAGTCCGATTTTGTTAGTCTTGCAAGGTCGATAGGTCAGCTTTATTTCTGAACATCTTATAATTCGTTTGCGTATTGATTGTAGTCAGAATCGTTGATTTCTGTTGCATTAAATTGGTTCAAGTAGACAAGTTATAGCTAGCTCTGAGTTTTCATTTCCGTTCCATTAGTTGCATTTAGTTTACTCGAGGACGAGTAAAGGTTTGGTTTCGGGAGATTTGATACGTGCATTTTATATAGTCTTTTTAGCCTTATTTTGCACGTATTTCTAGGCACTTTTGCACTGTTTTGTATTGCATTATGCCCCGAAATGGCTACTTTGGTTTGTTTTGCCTGTTTTGTAGGACCCTTTCCGTCTAGTAAAGGTAACATGTATATCTTGGTAACTGTAGATTATGTGTCTAAATGGGTGGAAGCAATTGCTTCACCTAATTGTGATGCCAAGACCGTGATTAAGATGTTTAAAAAGATTATTTTTCCCCGATTTGGTGTCCCTAGGGTCGTTATCAGTGATGGGGGAATGCATTTTAAAGAAAAGAAACTCACTTCTATTTTGTCTAAATTCGGCGTCCAACATCGTCGTGGTTGGGGGTATCATCCGCAAACTAGTGGGCAGGTTGAGGTCTCTAACAGGGAACTAAAAGAAATTTTAGCTAAAGTAGTTTCTAAATCACGGAAGGATTGGAGTTGATACTTGCATTTTATATAGTCTTTTTAGCCTTATTTTGCACGTATTTCTATGCACTTTTGCACTGTTTTGTATTGCATTATGCCCCGAAATGGCTACTTTGGTTTGTTTTGTCTGTTTTGTAGGAATGAACCTGAAAGTAGTGGAATCGTACTCTTTTCGTCCTGTTTTGCATGTATTTTGAGGAGACGGAAATTTTAGAGCGAGATACTGCATTGGAATGCGTGAAGGAATGGTCAACGAAGCAGTCGGCAACGAGTTTGAAGCTGATTTGGAGGAAGGACACTCGATCGAGGAGTATTTTGGTCGATCGAGTGCTTTTATGTGCTGAAGAGGTCGATCGAGTGTTTTATTTCACTCGATCGAAATGCTGATTTACGGTTTCCCTCGATCGAGTAACATTTCTGCTTGATCGAGAAGGTTTTATGCTGAAGTCCTCGATCGAGTAGTTTTATACTGCTCGATCGAGAGGTTATTAGTTTACACGGGCTTTAATTAACCCGTGTTGCCTATTTTAGTTAATGGACTTTGTTTTTCTATTTAAACATCGAGTGATTAGGTTAATAACACTTCTTTTACTCTTTATGACGTTTTACACTACTTAGAACGCAACTTTTCTCCCTTAATCTTTCCCTTAAACTTTCTACTGTAACTTTGCTCTCGGATTACCTTTGCTTGGATTTTTGGTTGTTCTTTACGCCGGATAGCTTGCTATTGTTATCTTTCTTCTCTATTAATCTTAATCTCATCATTTATTGTTTTAATTACTTGTTTCTCCCTTAATCAATTTCTGCCCTAATTTAGTTTATGCCATATTTTAATTATTTCATCATGCTTTGTATTAGTTCATTCATCATTGTTATTATTGACAACATTAAAGATATGAGTAGCTAAATCCTTTCATGTTGGTATTAGGGGATCTATGGTAGAATTGTGATGATGTAGCGAATAGGGTAGATGATTTATTTATGAGAATCTGTACCCATGGCAATTTAATTATAACACCGACTTAGTTGAGTGCACGCTTCTAAGTTACCCTTTAATCTGGTTAAATTTATTCCTGGATCGGAAGATTGGACTAAATAGACCTGCTATGAGCAGTAGACTACCCTGACGAGGACGGAAGTTAAGTTAGTGGAAATCTAGGATAGAAAGTGGACCGGAAGGACCTTTCCAATATCCGTCTCACAGTAAATTATCTAGACTATTTGCAGTTGAGTCATTAGGCTACCGTAGTGAACCAAAATCCCGGCATGTTCTCTCTTTATTGATCGCCTTTATTACATTTTCTTGCCTTTATTGCTCTTTCCTTATTGCTCTTTCCTTCAAACCTTTATTAGTTTAGAAAACCAAATTCAAACCCCCCCATTTGTGACCAAATAGACGGACCTTTGACAGATATCTTGCCTCCCTGTGGAGATCGACCCGACTTCCCTAGCTATATTAGTTAGTGCCAGTTGGTTATTTTTGGTAGGTACACGACTAGCCTGTCAGGAGTCTTATATTAGACGACACATTGTGGGCTTATCAGGCTGCCTTTAAAACACCGATTGGTACATCACCATATCGGTTGGTTTATGGGAAGTCCTGTCATTTACCTGGTGAGTTATAGTGTAAGGCTTGGTGGGCTATTCGTGAGTTGAACTGTGATCCTAAGTTATGCGGTCAGAATCGTTTATTGCAGCTAGATGAGTTGGAAGAGTTTAGGCTAAATGCCTATGATAGCTCGCGCATTTATAAGGAGAAAACGAAGAGATGGCACGACAAACAGATCATACCTCGAGAATTTCATGTCGGGCAGAAAGTGTTGCTGTTTAATGCCCGGCTGCGCTTGTCTCCTGGTAAGCTGAAATCCAGGTGGAGTGGCCCTTATACAGTGACAGCTGTCACCAAATTTGGGTCCGTTGAATTAGAAAGTTCCAAGGGCAACAGGTTCAAAGTCAATAGCCAATATGTGAAGCATTACCATGAGGCAAATGATGTGGATAGCAGAGTCGAAGTTCTTTACTTCGACAATCCTGATGAGCCAGATAATTGAAGCCAAAAGGGTCGTGCGGGACCTCTTAAACCTGCGCTATCCGGGAGGCAACCCGACCTGTTTTTGTTGTAATTTTTTTTGACCCTTTTTTGGATTGTTTTGTGTGCTTAGCTTCTAGTTTTACAAACAATCGCTGAACATTTACGTTTTTTTGTTAGTTTCGTGGTTCCTTTTGTTGCGTTTTGCAGGATTCTCACGTAAACAGTTCGATCGAGAGCTTTGTCTCCTCGATCGAACATTTTAGCTACGTATTCTCCTCGATCGAACACCTGCTTCTCTTGATCGAGTACCTGCAAAATAAGCCCTTTCGATCGAGAGCCTATCCTCTTCGATCGAGCACTTCTGACACCTACTCTACTCGATCGTGAACTTCTGCTCTTTCGATCGGGTCTTGCAGGTATATCTCGCATGTTGCAATGTTGATGGGCCATTTGTGACCTCCCATGTTCATGGTCGGTTTGGGGAGGTCCCTCCTTCATGAGTATTTTGGAAGTGTTCCGACCTACGTTCTTTTTTTTCCCTTCAGTTTGCATTTCTTTCCCTGTTTTTGGTACAATGACGGCATTGTACGGTTTGGTTTGGGGAGGTATGCATCCATATATGTGTCTACATGTTGTTTATTGCATTTCAGTTTGCACGTTTATTTATTTTCGCATGCATTGCTGTTTTCAAACAAAAAAAAAATCTCGCAAATTTCAAAAAATTTAAAATACTTTCACGTTTATTTTTGCATTTAGGTTGAGTCAGAACGTTGAACTTTATGCTACTTTGAGTCTTTTACCCTTGCCCTGCATATTCTTAACATTTTGTTGGCGTGGTAATGTGCATAATCCACGAGTTTTTGTTTCAAACTTATCTGAACAAATAGACTCGATTCTCATATTGGCAAGCTACATTTATATTCTAAGGTTTAGAGCTTGATAAACTGGTGACATTCATGACCAGTTTCATGTAGGATGTGAGTAGTACTCTCTATAAGGCATGTAGTATGAAACTGCATAAGCATGAATTCAGTCTACTTAGTACCTGTATGCATTCGGTCTGTGGTTGGTGACACATGTTAAGAGAGGCAATTTCTTTTTTTTTTCATTCTACCCATGAGCTCCACATAGCCAAATTGTCCATTTTGTCCCATATAGCTACAATCTATAATTCTGCCTACCCTAGCTGAGCTAGTAATAGTAGCCTTTGGGAATGTTCCATTGCAATATGGTTATATCTGGTTTGAGAAGTTGGTGAAAATGTCGAAGGGAATGAAAAAAAATGAAAAGAAAAGAAAGATTATGAAAAATCATGAGCTGAAAAAAATATTATGTTGTGATTTTCGCTCCCATGTTATATTTGTATTTTATGGGGAGTTGACGATATTATCGTGATTAGTGAGTTTGTGTGGTGCAAATTGGCACCGTTTTGCATTATTATTTGTTGAGTATGAAGTTGGGAAGTTTCTAAATTTGGATCCGTTGTTGCTAGCTTGGCTATTAACTCTATATCTCCAAATTCATTTTAGCCCCTTCTTACCCATTACCTCACTTACCCAATTGTAAGTCCTCGGCATGTGTCTTGGTCATTAGTTGGTTGGAATGCATATGTATGGTTGTAGAGACTTTATTCATGTTAGATTGCATGCATGTTCTTATAGATCGAGTTAGGTGAGTGTCTATACTTCTTTCTATCTCTTACTTATATACTCACCCCGAGCTTAACCTGTGTGACGAGCGATCCGTGAGAGTCCGATATTTATGAGCCTTGCAAGGTCGACGGTTCAATAGTTTAAAGCATTGATTTAACTCGTTTGCACTTATTTATTGCCACCTTGTTAGTTGTTGCATTAAATTGGTTTGGGTGGACAATTTGTAGCTGATGAGTTGGTCCCGTTCGGTTAGTTGTATTTAGTTGCATTCATAGTTTGCTTGGGGACAAGCAAATATTTGGTTTGGGGAGATTTGATTGTATTTTATATAAGGTTTTTACCCCATATTTACGCGCATTTCTATGTTATTTACGTGGCATCTAGCAACAAATGCCCCCGAATAGTCTACTTTGGTTTGTCTTGTATTAATTGTAGGTTCGAACCAGAAAGGAGCGAAATCGAGCCTCAACCTGTCCCAATCTCATGCATTTTGGATAAGGAGGAACTGGAGCTTGGAATTTGTCACTTAGAGATGCGTGAAGTGGCCTCGGAAGGTGTTCAAGAAGTCCACACGTGCTGATATAGCTCGATCGACCCATTATGCTACTTAAAATGGTCGATTGAATGCTTTACTCTCTTGATATTCCTCGATCGAGCTCTGCCTTTGCTCGTTCGAGATGACCATCTTCTGAAGTCTTCGATTGAGCACCTTGTTTACTCGATCGAACGGATTGTCGAGTTTTATCCTCGATCGAGTGGTTTCATTTCACTCGATCAAGAGCTTTGGTCTTTTATGCGGATCTTGAGCTATTTTCGAGATTTCCTTTTGTAATTAGGAATAAATAAGAATGACGGCAGTCATTAGGGGGGCTTCTCTTCTTCTCTTTTTCGACCTCTCTTCCCTTACTCTCTCTTAGAACCTTAAAGAACTTGAAAACCTAATTCTCGAATTCTCTTCCCTTGTAATCGGTATTTTCTACTCTTATTTTAATCAATTACTTTTGCTTTATTGCTCTGGTTCCTTTAATCTCTATTCTTGTTCTTCTCTTCTTAGACTTTTATTATGTTGAATTCTTTCGGTTTATGTGTCATTGTTGTTTACTCGATAATTATGCATAACTAAACCCTATTGCTAAGACATATGGGAGCCATGATTTTAAGGGAATTATGAACAGGTGATTAGGATTTAGTGCGAATTAGATCTATGTTGTTAATCATTGCATTTAATTGTTCTTGTCTACTTGAGTTGACGCAATTAGATGATTAACCTTGGTACACCTTGACCTGGATCAGAAGATTGGAAAGGGTAAGACCTGCAATGAACATTAGAGCATTCTAATGAGGGCAGAAGCTAAGTTGGAATTGTTTTAGGGCGAATAGCGGACCGGAAGGACCTTTTCACTACCCTAGACTAGATTTCTTGGGAATCATGGTAAATCGACTGTCTTAGCTATTTCTCTTTACTTGGTTTTCGTCAACTTTCTTCTTTATTTCTCTTTGCTTTATTTCTCTTTTAATCTCTGTAATTTAGAATAAATCTTCAAAACCCCCAAGAAAAAGTTACTCAGATGGACTTAATCTAGCAGACATTTTTCCATCTCCCTGTGGAGATCGACCCTACTTCCACTAGCTT
Organism: Silene latifolia; assembly: GCF_048544455.1. NCBI lineage: Eukaryota > Viridiplantae > Streptophyta > Magnoliopsida > Caryophyllales > Caryophyllaceae > Silene > Silene latifolia. The sequence goes on from NC_133536.1 coordinate 60,435,133, forward strand.
CTGTTAGTAGTATTAGGAAATTATTTTTGGTACTAAAACGACAGTATCAAATTTTGGCGTCGTTGCCGGGGAGGTGGCGTAATTTTGTTGCTTTATTTAAGTTTGTCTTTCGTCTAAAGGAATTTATTCCTTGATACTGATCTCATATTTTTCTAGTGCTTTCGTAGTGTTGCAGAAATCTGTTCTAGAAGAGGACATTGTCATACCTGCCCTCTTATCAACTCTATTTGCTAAGATGCCGAACATCGCCAGTCACTCAGAACCTACGGTGGATTCTCTGCCTAAAGGTTTTCTGCTTCCCACTATAGATGCAGGAACCTTTGGGATTCATCCGTCTTATATAAAGCTAGTTGAGAGACATCTCTTCAAGGGGGTACCTGGCGAGGATCCGTGCAAGCATATAGAGTTGTTTACGGAGTATTGCTCTACCATTCCATTACCTGCTGGGGTGACACAGGATAGGGTCAAGGGAGTCCTTTTTCCTTTCGCCTTGACTGATGACACCCGGGAATGGCTGAGAGACTTGGATAGGGAAGCTGCCGGTGTTACTGACTGGAATTCCCTTGCCTTAGCCTTCTACAGAAGGTATTTTCCACCACAGCACACTAATATGCTGAGAGGCCAAATCACCACTTTTACACAGTTGGCCACCGAATATTTAAATGAAGCTTGAACTAGGTTCAAGAAGTTGGTTCACTCTGTACCTCACCATGATTTCCAAAGATGGTTCTTATGCACCCAATTCTATAACGGGTTGTATGATGATCAAAGAGCCGTGTTGGATAATGCAGCCAAAGGAAGATTCCAGAAAAATGTTGAAGATGATAAGGGATTACGACTCATTGAGGAAATGGCCATTCATGTAGCTGAATATGGAAATCCTAGAGGAGGTAGACGAGTGAGCGAGTCTTTGGTAGCTGCAGTGGAAAGTCCCTCTGGAAGGTTAGAAAATTCGGAGATTCTACAAACTTCGGGTGCGCATGAACAAGTTTATGCCATAACTGAGCAATAGGTAATTTGTGGTAGATGTGGTACGGAGGGACACTATCCTATTACTTGCATGGCGGATGTAGAGCGAGTCCGTGCTTATCAACAATTCAAGCGAGGAGTGTCGTTCTCTAAACTATATAAAGACTTGACCATGACAAGTGCCTCTAGTCCTTCTAAACCAATGCCACAACAAGTTGATTCACCTTCTACAATTGTAGAACTTGTAGATTTAAAGTCTTTGGTGTTGAATTTAGCACTTCAACGTGAAAGAAAATCGGACAAAGATGACAATGCTATAGAAGAGTTGCAAGACCAAGTCGCGCTACTCACATCCGAGCAAAGACAAGTGAATCGCCCACCTCAATATGACCTGATCAATGCAATAAATCTCCAAAGCGGTCTTACCTATGATAGACCGAAAATGCCGAAAAATCATGATATAACTGCTGAATATGTCCCGGAAATTGTTTTGGAGGAGTTAACCGAAGATGCCCCTGCTGAGCATTGTCGAATCACTCGATCGAGTGATAATTCTTCTCGAGCAAATGAAAGGTCCTCCGAAAGTACTCGATTGAATACTCCAGTCGTTCGATCGAAAGAAGCTCAAACTGACGTTCTCGATCGAGGAGATTGTTCTTCTCGATCGAGTGACTTGCCCAACAAAAACGTTCGATTGACTGATTCAGGCATTCGATCGAACTATGCCAAATCTGATGTTCTCGATCAAGAGGTATGCATTCCTCGATCGAGTAATTTGCCTGAAGAAAACATTCGATCGAGTGGAAGTATTACTCGATCGAGTGCTTGTGCCAGCGGAAGTCTTGCGATGAAGCCTAATTCCGCTGTTGTGTCGTCTTCCCCTGCTGCGAAGATGACACGTTCTGATAAAGGTAAAGAGAAAGTCGTAGACCCGCTTATTGTTACCAGACTTCCTTATTCGGGACGTCTGAAAGATGCTAAGGTCGAGCGACAGTACGGTAAATTTGTGGACGTAGTCAAGAACCTTCAAGAAACCGTCCCTTTTACTGAACTTATTACCCAGGTATCTACTTACGCAAAATTCATGAAAGACATTTTTGACGCGTAAGAGAGAGTTTAGTGAATTCGAGACTGTTTCATTTATGGAAGAGTCTAGTAATTTACTTCTCAATAAAGCTCCACCTAAAATGAAAGATCCGGGTAGTTTCTCTATTACCTGTACTATAGGAAACGAAGTGATAGATAAGGCTCTCTGTGATTTAGGAGCCAGTGTCAGTGTCATGCCTTTTTCTGTCTGCAAGAAACTTAATATGGGTCACCTTAAATTGACCAATATCACTTTACAGATGGCTGATAGATCTGTTAGATGACCCTTAGGTATCCTAGAGGACGTGCCTGTCAAAGTAGGCAAGTTCTTTATACCAGTGGACTTTATTGTCTTAGACATAGCTAAGGCAGTGTCAGTATCATGCCTTTTTCTGTCTGCAAGAAACTTAATATGGGTCACCTTAAATTGACCAATATTACCTTACAGATGGCTGATAGATCTGTTAGACGACCCTTGGGTATCCTAAAGGACGTGCCTGTCAAAGTAGGCAAGTTCTTTATACAAGTGGACTTTATTGTCTTAGACTTTATGGCAAGTTCTTTATACTAGTGGACTTTATTGTCTTAGAACGATTAAGAAACCTAAATAAACCGTAAATAACCATAAGTACTTACGAAAATAAGGTAGCATACAAACCAAAGAAACATGTTTAAGCCAAATGGGCCGAATGAAACAACATGTTAAGAACTACCGGGCTATAACCACAAGTAGAATGCCAAAATGGGCCGAATGGGAAATAGTTTAGAAGACAAAATACACCACATGAAAACAAAATAAAATAAGGCAATATAGAGGAAATGCGTAAAAAGGGGAGGGGCAAAGCAAGGCTAAGTGTGACAGGTTTTGTAAGGATTAACATAGTCGGGACGAGTACGGAATTCCAAAGCATCATGACGATCAAACGAGCTCCGCACAACAGTAGCTTGGGCATTGAGGCTTGTCTCAAAGTTAAGGACCTTCAAAGACAAGGCCTTTGTCGCCTCCAAAGTGATCTCTTGATCGGCTTTCATAGCTTTCCCGTCTTTCACCAAGGCACCCCCTTGACTAGTAAGGAAGGAAAGACGATCACCATGTTGAAATACCTCTTCACGAATAGTCACCAAACCACTTTCTAAACCCTCAAGCCTTTTGTCGACACCTTCCATCCAAGTATAAACCCGAGCACTATCCAAACCGCCAACCGAAGACCGTGACTGTCCAACCCGAGACATAGCCGTAGCCAAGGCCGTGTTTTTCTCCCCAAACTTAGCCATTAAAGACCCCATAAAGACATCCAATTTGGCTTCCATATCCGCCATCCCAACATCATTGGCATTCTTATCGACACTCTTAGCAAAGACCAACTCGGGTCCTTCAAAACCGAGACCCGTTAACTTTATCACACGATTACACTTCCACCATGAATTGAATATTGTAAAACCCGAGCAACCAAGATGCTTTATCCCTTTGTCATGCGAACCCGGTTCAAATCGGCTTTGGTTGCACTCTTCGAAGGCTCCCGAAACAGAGTCCTCGAAATCCCGTCCCGAATAACAACTTCGGGTTCATTATCTTCCTCAACTTCATCTACTACAACTTTATTCCTCCCTTTATTGAGCCGACGCCTTTTTCCCTCGGAAATCGACTCATCCCGACCACGAAACAGGGAGGATGTTGGTGATGGATGTTGGGTTGTTGGAGTAAAGGTAGAGGAATTAGGGTGATGGGATATTGGTTGTTGTGGTTGATTGCATGTTTGCTGTTGGTGTTGGTTGCGGGTTGAAGACCGTGTAGATGCATGTGGAGGTGTCATGGTTAAAAGGTTAAATGATGATGATGATGGAGATTGTGTATAAATTTGGTAAAGTAAAAAGGTGAAAGCAAGTGGAGAGTGTTTGACCAATTTTACACGGTTTGGGGGGTAGATATAGGTATAGATGGGAATCTAGGTTTAGGTGTTTGTTGTTTACACAAAAAGGTAATTAATATATGAAGAGTTTAGGATAGATATGGCACAATGTTAGACGAGATATGGCATATAAAAGATTTTGGAAAGATATTGATAGAATTTGGTAAATAAAAGATATGGTGTATCATAATTTTGGTAAGAGATATAATTTGTATGCAACATAAATTCTTAAATACAAACAGAATGTATACGATGAACAAATTTCTATAAAACGTAAATATTCATGCAACGTAATATACGGACACAGTCATACAATTTTATCTCATACTAATCAATCATTGAGAGATTAAACATTTATAGAAGCTTAGGTGCCACCGATTAAACCAATTTCCAACTGTAAAGTCTCAAAACGTCCTCTAGCTAATGATTTTGTCAAAATGTCGGCCCATTGTTTTTCAGTACTACAAAATTCGAGTTTTATTTTCCTTTTTTCAACATGGTCACGTATAAAATGGTGTCTAATTTCAATGTGCTTGGTACGCGAGTGCTGCGCGGGGTTTTCGGAAATAATAGCACTCGTATTATCACATAAAATAGGAATACAACCTACGTTAACACCATAATCACATAATTGTTGCTTAAGCCATAATAATTGAGTACATACCAGTCCTCCTGCAATATATTCGGCTTCTGCTGTTGAAACGGCAACTGAATTCTGCTTCTTTGAACCCCATGTGATAATACAAGGTCAAACAAACGTGGCAACACCTGACGTACTTTTCCTGTCCAGGGAGCATCCTGCGTAATCGGCATCTGAATATCCGACAAGATCGAAATTGTATTCGATAAGATACCATAGATAAAGTTTGGACGTGCCAATAAGATATCGTAAGATTCTTTTTACGACCGTCATATGCGATTCTTTGGGAGATGATTGATATCTCACACAAACGCATACACTGAACATGATATCTGGTCTACTTGTAGTTAAATATAGCAATGACCCAATCATTCCTCGGTAAGTAGTTTCATCAACTGACTTACCGTCTTCATCTAAAGTCAATTTCTTGTCTGCGACCATTGGGGTAGACATAGCATGGGAATTTTCCATTCCGAACTTTCGAATTAATTCCTTAATATATTTCTGTTGATGAATTTTGATGTCTTCCTCAGTTTGTTGAATTTGCAGACCTAGGAAGAATTTTAATTCTCCCATCATGCTCATCTCAAATTCGGAAGTCATCAACTCTGAAAAATACTTGCACAGATTACGGTTGGTTGATCAAAAAATAATATCGTCGACGTAGATTTGAACGACCAGAAGGTCTGAACCCTCGGATTTTAGGAATAGGGTTTTATCAACAGATCCTCTCTTAAATCCACTGTCAAGTAGAAATTTCGATAATCTGTCATACCAGGCCCTTGGAGCTTGTTTCAATCCATACAGGGCTTTGTCTAATTTAAAGGCATGGTCTTCAAATTTGCTGTCCTTAAATCCAGGGAGTTGTTCTACAAAGACTTCTTCCTGTAGATACCCATTTAGAAATGCTGTCTTGACATCCATTTGGAAGAGTTTCGTTCCCTTATGACTGCGAATGCTATCAGAAGTCTAATAGCTTCGAGATGGGCAACGGGTGCAAAGGTTTCGTCATAATCTATTCCTTCTTGTTGATTATAACCTTGTACCACCAATCTGGCCTTGTTTCGAACTCTGACCCCGGCATCATCTAGTTTATTTCTGAACACCCATCTAGTTCCAATAACAGATCGATCTTTAGGTCTAGGAAATAAGTGCCAAACCTTGTTCCGTTCAAATTGTTGAAGCTCTTGTTGCATAGCTATAATCCAATCTGATTCTGCGAGAGCTTCCTTGATATTCGGTGGTTCGATCGTTCAAGGAAATGAATAAAAAGAGCACAAGTTATTCAAGGACCTTCGTGTTTGAACACCTCTCTGAAGGTTGCCAAGAATGTTATCCATTGGATGTGAACTCTTATATTTCCATTTTGTTGAAATACTTGGTTCTTCATTATTTGAACTGGATCCAACTTCATTTGGCTCAGAATTTAAGGAAGTTCCCCCTGAATCCAATCCTGGTGTTATAGTAGAGTTAGGTATAACTTCAGACTCATTACCTTGATTTGGATTCAATGTTATAGTAACATCATCTATAACATTGGATTGGGAATCCTTATCTTGAGACAATGTTATAGTATCATCAACTATAACTGTTGTATGGATTTTGCGCAAGGCGAAATCAGGTGAGGATAGGTCTAGACAGGGTTAACTAGCTCTGATTAATCTGTGGGTCAGGTTGACAGGGTATAATGCAAGAAATTTAAAGTACGATAAAAGAACAAAAATAAGACAAGAACTTTTGTACGTGGAAAACCCTTAGATGGGAAAAAACCACGGGCACCAAGCTAGGAGAGGATTTCATTATTTTATAGAATATTTAGCACAATTGATCGTAATAAGCTTAAGTGTTATAAGAGAATGTTGTATGCTTTTAATATCTCTTCTTCTCCTCCTTAGAATGATTTCCAAGTGCTTCTTATATAGTGATATGCTAAACGGCTGGTTAATCTCACCATAAATGCCAAATATTCTGTCTTAATTACCCGTAATAATACCCATTATTACGCTCTTAATTGCTGCCTTAATTATAGAATCTTCCCAATTAATGCTGCGCGTATATTCTTCTTATAATATGATTTCCTGGTCAAATATCGTCCTGATATTTTGACCGTTGTCCTCTTCATGGCCTGGCGCCTATCTTCATGTGTCCTGGTAGCTTGACATCCTGACACCCTAACAGTCAGGTCAAGATAAGATATTGATCAGGGATATCTGCGGATTTCCAGGCCCAACAATTGCCCCTTATCTCCTTATTTTCACTGTGTTAGGACAAAAAATAAGGAGATAACTTCCAACTATGGAAAACTGTTCAACGGTTAGATCGTGGCTAATCAGTTCCTGTAACGGCTAGTTGATCAGTTTGTGACGCGTATTGCAATTACTGCAACCTCTTCAATTATTATCCTTCCAAGTTGCGATTGAAACCCTAGTTTCACCGACTATAAATACCTCTTCACTTCATTAAGTTAATCTTCACCAAAAAACCTGCTTTATTCTCTTCTAATAATCTTCTTCTTCAAGTTCCTTAATTTCCAGTTTTTAATCTTCGATTAATTTTTAACAATTCTTCAACAATGGCCGCAAAAAAGAAATCTTCCAGGGGTGCAGTGTCTCCTGGAACTCCACCTGTTCAAAACCATGAGGAAACTACTTCCGAAAATATCCCTTCAACTTCTGCTGCTCAACCTCCTGTGGTTGGTAAACCGAATGATTCTCCTCTCGAGATGATTTCAATTTTCCATGGTGATTTCCAATTCAAACCCACAAAAGCTCTAAAAGATAATCAGTCTCTCTCAAATCGCCTGAAGCCTGAATTTGAAAAGGTGCTGAAAGATAAGGGAATCATTCCTACCAATTCCGAAGTTTGGATCCCTGAAAATTCTCCTATTAGGGCTGACTGGGCATGTCCTGGTTGGTTCTGTATTCATGATTGGGCCTTCAGGGCAGGTTGTAAGCTTCCTTTCTCTCCTCTTATGGTGGAGGTTATTAAAGATATTGGTGTCCGTTCTTATCAATTGATGCCTATGGTATGGAAAGTGGTCTGCTCCGTTGAGTATCTCTACAAAAAACATAATATTTTGTTTTCCCTTGATGACCTGAAGACCTGTTATGCTGTCAAGACCAATAGCCCTGGCCGTATAAGCTTCAAGGTCAGGCCTTCCACTACTCCCCTTCTCAGCAATCTGGACAGTGGCCATGACAAGAACTGGGCTGCTGGGTACATGTTTATCAGGACCAATTCTATAGGCCCTGATCTGGCATATTTAAACTATGAAGCTTGCGTTGCTGGTGAGTACTTTGGCTTTTCCTTTTATCCTGCATGTTTATTCGTTAGTAAAAAATAAAATTATATTGAATCATACCTCCTGTGTGCGCAGTTGATGATTGGGTTACTGAAACTGAGTAGCCTACTGCAAACATTTATGCTTTTCTTGTTATTCCTCCATTAGAGAGGTCTTGGCCCCTCTGTTACGGGGCTGGCCATCTTCCTCGCTGCCTGAAAGCTGATGGTGCTACCAGGGTGCCTAAACCTTCGAAGGCTGTTAGTGCTTCTACTTCAGGCAGTAAGTCTATTTTGTTTTCTTTTTTCTTCCTATTTTGGCTCTTCCATGATAGTTAGTTTTTATTGCTAATGTAGTGTTTCGTATTATAGCCACCAGGTCATCTACTCGCCTTGTCAGATTTGGTATGGCTGATCTTTCAGCCAGATTGGCTAAGATTAAGGAGGAAGGCTCCCAGGAAGGCGATGATGTTGAGCCTGTTATTGATTTAACCGAGTTGTCTGATGCTGCCAAGGTTTCTACTATTCCTGCTGCCTTTGCTGAAGCAGCTCAGAAGAGAAAAATAGAAGATGTTGATATGTTTGCCCCAGTCAGGGAAGTGAGAGCCAGGGTAGATAATGTGGAGGCTGCTAATGTAACACCCCGTAATTTCGGACCATTATTATATTGCGGAAGTAATTTATTAATCAAGTAAAATTTGATATCAATGTATTTGAAGTAATAATAATTCAAAGAAATATAATTTTATTATATTTTGAAGTAAAGTATTTATTTTGATAGTTTCGAAATGTTTAAAAATAGTTTAAACCGTGTAAAAACTTTTTATTTCGAAATAAGGGCATATCGGGGAAAAATGACAACTCTTTTGAAAATTGGGCAAACGATTTTGGAAATGGGTCATATGAGTATTCAATTTTCTTGTAATCTCGTGTTTATGAACTTTGGTCTTGTCGGAATTGCATTTGACAAGCGGTTCTAATTATTATCGAAACGAGCCAAAACCGACTCGTAAAATCCCGACTAAAACCCGCTCCCTTCCTCTTTTCCTCTCCCTTTCCCGCGGCACCTCCCTCCCCCTTTCCTTTTCATTTCTCTTTTTCCTCTATCACCTTCCTTCATGTTCTAAAGCCTTCCATCACCAAAAACACCATTTTTAGACAACTTAAGCTTTTTTAAGCCAAATTTCACCATAACTTTCTCATTTCACCATAAGCTTTTTAAGCCAAATTTCACCATAACTTTGGTCTTGTCGGAATTTGCATTTGACAAGCGGTTCTAATTATTTCCGGAATCCTCTCTTCGAGATCTACAACCTAGTATGTTTTAATTTCAGTTTTCTTGATGTTGATTTAAGACGAATTTGGGTAATTTCGGTTTTTTGTACTTATTATTGTGTTTTTATTGTTTATTTAGGTGAAGATTTGGAAGACGAGTTTGGGGACTCGTATATTGTTGAAGATAGTGGCTAGTGTATATTAGGGTTTGGTATTCAAGGTGCTAATTGCTCATTTTCTAGCTTAAGGTAACATATTTCGAGTTACTCGACGAATAATCGTCACATTCTTTGCTTTTTGTATGTTTTTGTGATTTTTATTTGAGTAATTTGTTTCACATGATAAAATGGGTTGCATGCATGTCTTTTGTTAGTTTAAGTTAACCTATTAGTATTGGGAACGATAAATTGATGTTTCAGACGATGTTAAACTAAACAAAAATGGAGAAATGGTGGGTTAGGGGTGGCGGCCAGCAGGCCCGGCAGGCCCAGGCAGGCCCACGGCTGCCTTGGGGTTGGCCCGGGTTGGTCCGTTGCTTGTTTCGCGGATTTTCATGCATTACTTGTAGTTTAGGGTTTATTAATGATATGCTTAGTAAAAGTAACATGTGGGTAGTCTTAGTAAATGAATAAGGTTAGTAGTAAATAGAATTTTGATGATGAAGTATGCCTATTATGGTAGTTGACACATGTTAGGTTAGATTATAAAATGAAATTGTAATGAATAGGCTCAAAATGAATTTTATAGCAATAATTGCAATGTTTTGATGATTATGCCGAAAACTGAGCCTTAGTCCCTTTGACTGATTCGATGTCAGTCAATTGAGTGATTGGTCAGCCGCAATTTAACCCGTACCTGTCGCAGGGCTGGGGTTGCGGGTAAAAATTCGGTTGGATGAAAATTAATGTGAAAAATGGATAATCGGCCGTTTTCTTGTTTTAGGCCATTTATTAAGTTTTAGTTCACATGTGTTGTTGGTTGAATTTAATAGTTTCTCATATTGTAGAAACGACCCTAGATTCCCTGAAACCTTTAATATTGTTAATATTGCTAGAAATGGTATTGGTATTAAATACTTTTTGCAGGTTGTTGTGTTTGTCATAGATAGGTGTTTATAGTCTTTGACGAGTATATGTTCACTGCTTAATAGCCTTTGTGTTCCTGACTTGGTGGGATTATATCCAAGTTGGGGCATGACCTCGTTACTTATTTTGATAGTAAGTGGTCAGCTTAAGTACTAGCCAACCCTTTGGTGGACTCCTTAGGGTACTCACTTTGTTTTAGAAAAATTGTGGGTCTTGGGTGCGGTGGTGTGTATCCGCATGTCTAGGTCTGCGCAGATTTTAGGCTAGGGTTGTGTTGTGTCTTGGCCATGTTTTTGATAGAACCTCTGAGCCAAGATACCGGTTCGATTACCTTCCCTACCTCGTGGTATAGACTCGAGATTCTGAGTGACTATTGACGGTGCTAAGAACTTATGCCCTGTCTTTGATATATTGCCCTTTCTTGTATGGTGATTTTATGAATTGTAATAGGTGAGATGTAAGCCGGTTACAATTGATAAAGTTTGGATTATTATTTGTTATATGTTTCACATGATAGTTTAATTTGGTCAGTTTAGGGTTCATAGGTTAGAATACTTGATAATTAAATTGTTTATCATATTGTTTACATGTTACACTACATGTTACATTAAATATGACATTTCGTGGCTGGGAGGACTCGAAGTTACTCCCCACTGAATTGTGGCTTTCATGTTTGTATAAAATGCGATTGACAGGTTGATGATGCTTAGTTGGGGTACACGGACGAGCTAGTGAGCAAAAGAACCTTGGACCTAGTTTGGCTATTTTTGTAGTAAACCTTTTAACTTTTGGTTGTGTATATATTTTGAAGGGACATATGTCTCCCTCTTTGATTTTGGTTTGTATCATTATATTTTCTTATCGTTAGCTATGGCATGTAAATTAGTGGTTAGCTTTTGCAGGTTTTGACACTCTTCTTTCGGAATTGTTTGTGAATGGTTTAGGAGAGTTTTAAAAATTACAGGTTTTGTCTAGTTGAACCAATTACAAACATATCATGTCAGTTTTTCTTTAGATTTTACGTGTTTAATTAACGTTTTTTTTAAGGGTGTCACAGTTGGTATCAGAGCTTGTTGCTCCCGACGCACGTTTGTGCACCCCACTTAAAATCACTTGACCTTTAAATAATAAACTTGAGAGATGGGTAGGATGGGTAGATTTAGGATTTTATGTGGTAGTCTGTTTGTGATTGCTAATTGTTAGGTACTAATTAAATTTTCTCTTTTGTAAGATGGCTCCGCCAAGAAGAATTGATGATGCTCTTTTACTAGTTCTTACTCAAATTCTTCAAAACCAACAAAATCAGCAGAAACAACAAGCTCCTCCTCCCCCGCCTCCTGAGGGTACTCCAGGCACCTATACTTGGGTGGCTAATCAATTAACCCGAATCAACACTCCCACTTATGGTGGAGAGATTGATCCAGTTGCTCTTACAGGGTGGTTTCGGGAGTTGGAGAAAAGCTTTACGTTGTATGATGTTAAGGAAGAACATAAAGTGAAGCTGACCTCTCACTTCCTAGTACGAGAAGCAGATCGATGGTGGTCCATGACCGGGCCTACCGTTTCATCTGAACCAGGATTTGACTGGGAACGTTTCAAGGAATTAGTGGAGGCCCGATTCTATCCGCAAGAACTTAAGCAGCAGAAGTTGAAGGGATTTATGGAATTAAAGCAAGGAAGCCTTCCTGTTCAGACCTTCACCGATAAATACAACGAGTTGGCTCATTATGCAACTAGATTGGTGAAGGATGACAACGAAAAAGCCTTCTTTTATCTTGAAAAGCTCTCTCCTAAAATCAAAAGCATGGCCCGTCGGGATTCCACCAGCTTTGTTTCAATTTACAATGATGCTTTGTGGGCTGAGAATTCATTAAAAGACATTGAAAATGAAGCTCGTGCAACCAGGTCTAATCTTGGCAAGAGGCCTTTATATCCATCTTCTAGGCCTTATACTCCTTCACCCAGGTTTATCTCTTCTCCCTCTGACCCAAACAAGAGGAGATTTGTTTCTAATGTGCAAGTTAACCGGGGTGGTCAATCTTCAGCTTTTAACGACAATAAAGGTACTAAAGACCGAGTGTGCTATAACTGCAAGAAACCAGCACATCCTGGTAAATGCTTCATTGATCCTATCATATGCTTTTCTTGCAACAAACCGGGCCACAAGGCCAATGTTTGCCCGGAGAAGAAGGTGACGGCTCCTACTACTCCTGCCGCCCTAGTGAGGCCGAAGGGCCGGATTTTTGTCATGAGCCGAGCAGAAGCTGAGACACATCCTGATATCATTACTGGTACATTTTCTATTTTTGATGTTCCTTGTATGGTACTATTTGATACGGGTGCCTCTTTATCTTTTATTTCAATGAAACTCTCCGATAAATTATCACTTGAATCATCACATGGAGAAAGCACATCTATATCCTTACCTTCTGGTGATGTCTTTTCCTGTTCTAAAATCTATCCGGAAGTCCCTATTTCTATTGCGGGATCTATATTTCCAGCAAATCTTTTCCAATTTCCGCTTGAAGAATTTGATGTCATTTTGGGCATGGATTGGTTACATACTTATCATGCTCGATTTGAATGTCGAGATCAGAAAATAATTCTTACAAGCCCTTCAGGTCACCGTGTGTCTTATCAAATGGTTAAAAGACAAACCGGTACTAAATTAATTTCTGCTATGAAGTTTATCAATGCGATGAAAAAGGGTCATCAAGCCTTCTTGTGTATGGTGACTCCTTCGGATTCTTCCTCTCTGCCTCCTAAAGAGAATGTTCCTGTGGTATGTGAATTTCCGATGTTTTTCCCGATGAGCTACCGGGAATTCCTCCGAAAGGGAAGTTGAATTTACTATTGATCTCATTCTGGTACCGGCCCTATTGCTAAAGCTCCTTATAGGTCGGCACCGTCTGAAATGAAAAGAGTCAAGGCTCAACTGGATGATTTGATTGCCAAAGGTTTTATCCGACCTAGCTCTTCACCTTGGGGTGCTCCTGTTCTCTTTGTAAGGAAGAAGGATGGATCTATGCGATTATGCATAGATTATCGTGAACTTAACCGGGTTACTATTAAGAATAAATATCCTCTTCCTAGAATTGATGATCTTTTCGACCAACTCCGAGGTGCTTCCACTTTTTCTAAAATTGATCTTCGTTCGGGCTATCATCAAATTCCAGTCCGAGAAGCTGATATTCTTAAAACCGCCTTCAGTACGAGATATGGTCATCTCGAGTTTACGGTGATGCCATTCGGTTTGACCAATGCTCCAACAGTATTCATGGATCAGATGAACCGTACTTTCAGAGAACACCTTGACAAATGTGTTGTAGTGTTCGTTGATGACATCCTGATCTATTCTAAATCTGAAAAAGAACATGCTAAACACCTTCGTGTTATTTTAGAGATTCTGCGCCGTGAAAAATGGTATGCTAAATTCTCTAAATGTGAATTCTGGTTACCTAAAGTGACCTTCCTTGGGCATGTCATTTCAAAAGAGGGCGTTATGGTAGATCCTGCCAAAAATGAAGCCGTTGTTGATTGGAAAAGTCCAACCAATGTTTCTGAAATCCGTAGTTTCCTTGGCTTGGCGGGTTACTATCGGCGATTTGTGAAGGATTTTTCAAAGATTGCTAGGCCGATGACTCAGTTGCTGAAGAAAGAGTCTAAGTTTGTGTGGTCTGAGGAGTATGAAAATGCCTTCCAGGAATTGAAAAAGAGGTTGACTACCGCTCTGGTTTTGACCTTACCTGAAGAAGGAGTGGACTTTGATGTTTACTGTGATGCTTCTAAGCATGGTGTAGGTTGTGTCTTGATGCAAAAAGGGAAAGTCATTGCGTATGCCTCTCGACAGCTTAGAGTTCATGAAGTTAACTACCCGACTCATGATCTTGAATTAGCTGCGGTGGTGCATGCTTTAAAGATTTGGAGACACTACCTCATTGGAGTCCATTGCAACATCTACACCGACCACAAAAGCCTGAAATATCTCTTTACCCAAAAAGAGCTGAACATGAGACAAAGAAGATGGTTAGAATTGGTGAATGACTATGATGCCGATCTAATTTATCACGAAGGAAAAGCTAATGTGGTGGCTGATGCTCTTAGCAGAAAATCCTGTCATTCTTTGAATTCTTTTAAGGAATTACCTCCTGAACTTGCTTTAGAACTTCAAAAATTAGGAGTAAGCATTGTAAAAAGGGGCTCTCATCATCTTGATGCCATGTCAGCCGAACCTGACTTCTACCGTGAGATCCGTGCTTGTCTTCCTGATGATCCTACTTTCAAATCCATTCAAGCTAAAATTCAACTTGGGCAAGCTAAGGATTGTAAGATTGATGATGATGGGTATCTTTGTTATCATGGTAGAATCTATGTTCCGAGTGCAGCCGATTTGAGAAAAAGAGTTCTTGATGAAGCACACCTCTCTCCTTACTCCATACATCCGGGAGGTACCAAAATGTACAAAGATTTGAGATTGTAATTCTGGTGGCCTAGGATGAAGATTGAAGTTATGGAGTATGTAAGTAAATGCCGCACCTGCCAGAAAGTAAAGGTAGAGCATCAAAAGCCCGGGGGTTTGCTTCAACCCTTGGATGTTCCTCTTTGGAAATGGGAGTCTATTTCCATGGATTTTGTGATGGCTTTACCCAGGACTTCCACTGGGAAGAATGCTGTTTGGGTGGTTGTGGACCGATTGACTAAGTGTGCTCGGTTTATTCCTATCAAAGAGACCTGGAGTTTAGAAGTTCTAGCTCGTGTCTATGTGGATGAGATAGTGCGCTATCATGGGGTTCCTAAAGATATAGTTTCAGATCGAGACCCTCGATTTTGTTCTCGTTTCTGGACTGCATTACAGAGAGCCTTGGGTAGTAAACTATTGATGAGCACTGCTTTTCACGCCGCCACTGATGGTCAAACCGAGAGAACAATTCAAACTTTAGAGGATCTTCTTCGTGCCTGTGCTTTAGATTTCCAAACTTCTTGGGATAAATGTTTACCTCTGGTTGAATTCTCTTACAACAACAGCTATCAAGCCTCCATTAAAATGGCACCATATGAAGCTCTGTACGGTAGAAAATGCCGTACTCCAGTCTGTTGGGATCAAACCCAAAATGTTCCAATGTTAGGACCTGATTTGGTGACCGAGTCCATTGAACAAGTTAAGATCATTTGGGAGCGGATGAAAGCCGCTCAGGACCGTCAAAAATCATATGCTGATGTCCGTCGTCGACCACTTTCCTTTGAGGTTGATGATCAAGTATTCCTTAAAGTGTCACCTATGAAAGGGGTGAAACGGTTTGGCGTTAAAGGGAAGCTGAGTCCTAAATATATTGGACCTTTCCGGGTGATTGAAAAGATTGGTCCTGCTGCTTACCGTTTAAAATTGCCCCCAAATCTGAGCAAGGTTCACAATGTTTTCCATGTTTCTCAGTTGAGGAAGTACATTAGTGACCCTAGCCATATCATCCAAGAAGAGATTCTTGAATTGGAGCCTAATTTGGTGGTTGAAGAAAGGCCAATTCGGATTCTTGAAAAAGCCAACAAGCAACTTAGGAGCAAAGTTGTACCTCTAGTCCGTGTTCTTTGGCGTTGTGGAAATGTCGAAGAAGAGACTTGGGAGACTGAAGCTTCTATGTTAGCTAAATATCCTGAATTATTCTCGTAAGGTATTCCTTTTCTTACTCTTTTTCCGAGTTACTAAGTCGTGTTTAATCATAATTAGTAAAGATATTATTCTTATTATAGAACTTTAAACTAAAGTTTTGAAAATGCTTTTATGATTTTCAATGGTTTTAACATCAATGAGTGTTAAATCTCGTTGTTGGAGACGTCCCAATAATGGGTTTTCTCATTTATTGGTGTAGAAATATTTTTATATCTTGATATGAATGTGGATGTTCTTGTCTGATCAACGAGAGTATCACCGTTTCATTGAAAAGATACCTATATTTTTCTTATGATTATATTATTAAGATATTGTATACTATAATTTCTCCTTCTAAGTTTCGAGGACGAAACTTTTTAAAAAGGAGGGGTGATTGTAACACCCCGTAATTTCGGACCATTATTATAATGCGGAAGTAATTTATTAATCAAGTAAAATTTGATATCAATGTATTTTAAGTAATAATAATTCAAAGAAATATAATTTTATTATATTTTGAAGTAAAGTATTTATTTTGATAGTTTCGAAATGTTTAAAAATAGTTTAAACCGTGTAAAAACTTTTTATTTCGAAATAAGGGCATATCGGGGAAAAATGACAACTGAAAATTGGGCAAACGATTTTGGAAATGGGTCGTATGAGTATTCAATTTTCTTATAATCTCGTGTTTAAGAACTTTGGTCTTGTCGGAATTTGCATTTGACAAGCGGTTCTAATTATTATCGAAACGAGCCAAAACCGACTCGTAAAATCCCGACTAAAACCCGCTCCCTTCCTCTTTTCCTCTCCCTTTCCCGCGGCACCTCCCTTCCCCCTTTCCTTTTCATTTTTCTTTTTCCTCTATCACCTTCCTTCATGTTCTAAAGCCTTCCATCACCAAAAACACCATTTTTATACAACTTAAGCTTTTTAAGCCAAATTTCACCATAACTTTCTCATTTCTAGTCGGATTTTCATAAAATTTATATTTCCGGAATCCTCTTTTCGAGATCTACAACCTAGTATGTTTTAATTTCAGTTTTCTTGATGTTGATTTAAGACGAATTTGGGTAATTTCGGTTTTTTGTACTTATTATTGTGTTTTTATTGTTTATTTAGGTGAAGATTTGGAAGACGAGTTTGGGGACTCGTATATTGTTGAAGATAGTGGCTAGTGTATATTAGGGTTTGGTATTCAAGGTGCTAATTGCTCATTTTCTAGCTTAAGGTAACATATTTCGAGTTACTCGACGAATAATCGTCACATTCTTTGCTTTTTGTATGTTTTTGTGATTTTTATTTGAGTAATTTGTTTCACATGATAAAATGGGTTGCATGCATGTCTTTTGTTAGTTTAAGTTAACCTATTAGTATTGGGAACGATAAATTGATGTTTGCACGATGTTAAACGAACAAAAATGGAGAAAGGGTGGGTTAGGGGTGGCGGCAAAGCAGTTCGGCAGGCCTGTGCAGCCCACGGCTGCCTTGTGGTTGGCCCGGGTTGGTCCGTTGCTTGTTTCGCGGATTTTCATGCATTACTTGTAGTTTCGGGTTTATTAATGATATGCTTAGAAAAAGTAACATGTGGGTAGTCTTAGTAAATGAATAAGGTTAGCAGTAAATAGAATTTTGATGATGAAGTATGCTTATTATGGTAGTTGACACATGTTAGGTTAGATTATAAAATGAAATTGTAATGAATAGGCTCAAAATGAATTTTATAGCAACAATTGCAATGTTTTGATGATTGTGCCAAAATCGAGCCTTAGTCCCTTTGATCGATTCGATGTCGATCAATTGAGTGATTGGTCACCGCAATTTAACCTGCACTGCCGCGGTGGGGTTGTTGGGTAAAAATTCGGTTGGATGAAAATTAATGTGAAAAATGGATAATCGGCCTTTTTCTTGTTTTAGGCCATTTATTAAGTTTTAGTTCACATGTGTTGTTGGTTGAATTTAATAGTTTCTTATATTGTAGAAACGGCCCTAGATTCCCTGAAACCTTTAATATTGTTAATATTGCTAGAAATGGTATTGGTATTAAATACTTTTTGCAGGTTGTTGTGTTTGTCATAGATAGGTCTTTATAGTCTTTGACGAGTATATGTTCACTGCTTAATAGCCTTTGTGTTCCTGACTTGGTGGGATTATATCCAAGTTGGGGCATGACCTCGTTACTTATTTTGATAGTAAGTGGTCAGCTTAAGTACTAGCCAACCCTTTGGTGGACTCCTTAGGGTACTCACTTTGTTTTAGAAAAATTGTGGGTCTTGGGTGCGGTGGTGTGTATCCGCATGTCTAGGTCTGCGCAGATTTTAGGCTAGGGTTGTGTTGTGTCTTGGCCATGTTTTGATAGAACCTCCGAGCCAAGATCTTGGTTCGATTACCTTCCCTACCTCGTGGTATAGACTCGAGTTCTGAGTGACTATTGACGGTGCTAAGAACTTATGCCTGTCTTTGATATATTGCCCTTTCTTGTATGGTGATTTTATGAATTGTAATAGGTGAGATGTAAGCCGGTTACAATTGATAAAGTTTGGATTATTATTTGTTATATGTTTCACATGATAGTTTAATTTGGTCAGTTTAAGGTTCATAGGTTAGAATACTTGATAATTAAATTGTTTATCATATTGTTTACATGTTACACTACATGTTACATTAAATATGACATTTCGTGGTCGGGAGGACTCAAGTTACTCCCCACCGAATTGTGGCTTTCGTGTTTGTATAAAATGCGATTGACAGGTTTATGATGCTTAGTTGGGGTACACGGACGAGCTAGTGAGCAAAAGAACCTTGGACCTAGTTTGGCTATTTTTGTAGTAAACCTTTTAACTTTTGGTTGTGTATATATTTTGAAGGGACATATGTCTCCCTCTTTGATTTTGGTTTGTATCATTATATTTTCTTATCGTTAGCTATGGCATGTAAATTAGTGGTTAGCTTTTGCAGGTTTTGACACTCTTCTTTCGGAATTGTTTGTGAATGGTTTAGGAAAGTTTTAAAAATTACAGGTTTTGTCTAGTTGAACCAATTACAAACATATCCTGTCAGTTTTTCTGTAGATTTTACGTGTTTAATTAACGTTCTTTTTAAGGGTGTCACAGCTAAGGTAAAAATCAGGGACTATGCTTCTTCCAAGTCAGATGTCATGCTCACCCTTGATCCTATTGAGACTGCTACTCAGGCAGTTGCTTCAGTAGATCACTCTGTCAGCCTTTTGGCAAGTGCCTTGGCTGCTGTAAGGGAGGTACGCCATTTTTTTATTGTTATGTATATTTCGTAATATGTGTATTTTATTTGGAGGTTTTTATTATTATGACATAATATTTATACTATTCTTTTTGTTTTTTGTTAGGGTGTCGCGGCCTGTCTCCACAATGCTTATCAGGCTACTTCTCTGGTAGCCAGGATTGATCTTATGAGGTCCGATCATGATAGGCTGAAGTCTGAACTGGATGTTGCTCGGGCTGACCTGGCTGCTAAGGCTGCTGATTTGGCGAAGGCGCAGGGCTGAGAGGGATGCTGCTAAGGCTGAGGCAGGCTCAAACAAACAACTTTTACAGGAGGCGCTGGACAGGAATGAAGAGCTTACCCTGGAGAGGGATGATTTAGAGTTCAAGCTTGATGATGCCTCCCTGTATTTTTATATTAAGGGTAGGGCAGCTGTCGGAGCCTGTGGAGGCTAGGGCGAATTGGAACCCTGAAGCTAAGATGGCCTTCGCTGCCTCTAAGTATCCTGATCTGCACAACATTGGCAGTGAACAAGAGGTCGATTCTCCAGGGGTGCAGGATGTTGATGCTGAGGCTGGTCAGGCCAAGAGTGGGAGTGCTGATGCTGTTTCTAAGGAGAAGCAGTAATTTGAATTTTTCTTTGCTGGTATTGGCCCATCCAGGGGGGGATGTCCCTGGAAAACAATTTTATTTTCTTTGTTTCGGTGCAGGTCAGGGAGACTATCCCTGGCTTTTATGAATATTTTGGTGCCTTTGCCCCAGGGGGTAAGGGCTTTATTAATATGATATTAATGGCCTTCCTTTGCTAATTTTGCTTACCTCCTGACGTTCTGTTTGCTTTTGAATATTTTGAACCTGTGAACTTTGTTTTTCCAATCTTGTGGACCTGTCAAAATCTTTATTTTGTTAACCTGTAAGACATTTTTGAACTTGTCCTGTCATTTGAGCTGTCGTGAGTAATTCAATCAAGTATGGTTTTTGCCATAGTGGTTGAAGGGGTGGGAAAACCGGCCTAACAGGAGGGCTTAAACCCCATGCCTGACTGGAGGGTTTGGTACTCGGCCTGACATGATGGCCTTTTAGACTAATGGTTGGGATGACACACCCTTCCACCGTCTTGTTGTGTCCAGCCGTTTGTAAATATGTGCAGTAAACCTAGCCAAGTCAGGCAATTATTTCATGCCTAATTGGTCCTGACATTTACTGTATCCGGTGATGGTTACCAACTCGTTAGGCACAATTAAGTGCAAAGTTTTGTTTCAGAAATTGATATATAGTAGAGTAGCCCTCAATCCTGAATATTTATGCATATAAACATTTATCATGTATAATTGTTCAGGATTCAAAAAATAAGAGAAATTGGGTTAGTTAGATATATAGACATGAATTACACATAGAGCATATGAAACACGGAATTTTTCAGGTAGCACGTCAGGTTGAATCACTGATAGTAAAGATAAAGTTTTTTACCTGATTTTGGCCTGACGTAGGTTTTTATATATTGAATAATTTCAAGTGTGTTACATTCCAAGATCTTGGGATCATTTCTCCTTCTAATGTTTGGAGCCTGTATGCTCCTTGTCCAACGATTGAATCAATTAAGTAAGGGCCTTCCCAAGTAGGGGCGAGCTTGCCTGCTGATTTTTCTTTTTTGTTTAGAAAAACTTTTCGTAGGATAAGGTCTCCTTCCCTGAAAACTCTAATTCTAACATTTTTGTTATAAGTCCTGGCTACTGCTTGTTGGTATGACGCCATCCTGATTTTGGCAGCGTCTCTTAGCTCTTCTGTCAGGATCAGGTTGTCTTGCATCAGGTCTCTTTTTGCTTCAACGTTGTTCAGGCTATATCTTGATGTCGGCACGAACTCTCGCAGGATGCGACTTCACGGCCCATACACCAAAGAGTAGGGTGTTTCGATTTGTCGATGTTTTTGGGGTCGTCTGTCGCCCATAGCACTAATGGAAGTTCCTCAGCCCATCTGCCTCGTCTTCTTTTTAGTTTCTTCTTTAGGCAGCTTATAACTACCTTGTTACTGGATTCAGCCTGGCCGTTGGCCTTTGGATATCCAGGGGTTGATGTTACCAGGCTGATATTCCATTCTTGGCAAAATGTTTTGGTCTTTTTCCCCACAAATTGGGTTCCATTGTCACATACTATTTCTGATGGGACTCCATATCTGCAAATAATATTCGTCCTGATGAAGGATATTACTTCTTTTTCGGTTACTTGCCTGAAAGAGTCAGCTTCGATCCATTTGGAGAAATAATCAGTCATAGCCAGCATGAATACTTTCTGTCCTGGAGCTACATGCAACTTTTTTAGAATATCCATGCCCCACTTCATGAATGGCCAGGGTGCGGAAATTGAGTGAATGAGCTCAGATGGCTGATGTATTATTGGTGCATGAACTTGACAGGCTTCACACTTTGAAGAGTATTCCACGCAGTCAGCCCTCAGTTTAGGCCAGTAGTAGCCTGTCCTGAGTACTTTACTTGCCAGGCTCTTTCCTCCTTTATGGTTACCACAATGTCCATCATGTATTTCTTGAAGTACTTGTTTGGCTTCGTCAGGCTCCAAGCATCTCAGGTATGGTCCAGCCTGCGATCTCTTGAATAAAGTGTTATTGATAATAGCATAGGTTGAAGCTCTGATTTTAAAAGCCCTTGCTTCGTGTCTTCCCTGAGGTAGTATTCCTCGGAGAAACCAATCATAGTAGGGTTTGGTCCAAGAATTACTATCCTGATTGACAGGGTTGACTTGTTCAGCCTTGCTGATAGCCGTCTCTAATAAATGAATAATTGGTATTTTATCGAAAACTGCGGGGGTAAAATTTGAACCTAGGCTGGCCAAAGCATTAGCCTGTGTGTTCAGGTCTCTTGATATTTGATCTATATCAAATAAAGCAAATTTAGCGGTAAGGTTTTTTGCATATTCTAAATACGAAATAATTTTTGCATCCTTGGCCGTATAAATTCCCTTTATTTGATTAGCAATTAAAAGTGAATCAGTTTTTACCTTTAGGTTTTGAACACCGACGTCTAGACATACCTTTAAGCCTGCTATCAGAGCTTCATATTCCGCTTCATTGTTAGTAGCTTTGAATTCACAGCTTATAGCCTGAGCTATCATGTCTCCCTGTGGTGATTTAAGCACTAATCCTAACCCTGTCCCCCTGGCATTAGATGCCCCATCTAAGAACAGAGTCCATTTTTGGTCTGGGATTTTGTTTTCTAATTGATTAACCTCTTTTTCCAGGTCAGGTTCTAGGTTAGGGCTGAAATCAGCCACAAAGTCTGCCAAGGCCTGCGATTTGATCGCTGTCGTGGGTTCGAAGGAAATATCATATGTACTAAGTTCAACTGACCACTTGGCCATCCTACCTGATAATTTAGGCTTGCGTAGGATAGATTTTATGGGTAGGTGGGTCCTGACTATAATGGGGTGGCTTTCAAAATAGGGACGTAGCTTAGTACATGACATAATTAAAGCTAAGATATATTTTTCAAGTAATCCATACCTCATCTCCGCATCCAGCAGGCTCTTACTTACATAATAGACAGGATGTTGTTGGCCTTCCTATTCTTTTACAAGGATCGCATCGATGCTGTGTCGTTGATTTGGGTAAGTATCTTTTGCTGAGGTTCTCCCTTCTCTGGTTTAGCAAGTAAGGGTGGAGATGACAGATAAGATTTTAGGTCTTGAAAGGCTGCTTCATGTTCATCCGTCCACTGGAACTGCTTGTTTTTTCTGAGCAGGTTGTAAAATGTTTTACACCTTTCAGAGGATCTTGATATGAATTGGTTCAGGGCGGCTACCCAGCCTGTCAATTTCTGATTATCTTTGATAGACTTGGGTGATTAAAGTTCCAGGATAGCTTTTATCTGTTCTGAGCTGGCTTCTATGCCTCTCTTCGTAACCATGTAACCAAGAAACTTACCTGCAGAGACTCCAAAGTGGCATTTTGCAGGGTTGAGCTTCATGTTGTATTTTTCCAATATTTGGAACGCTACTTCCAAATGCTTCACATGATCTTTTGCATTCTTGGATTTTACCACCATGTCGTCTATGTAGACTTCCATGATATCACCTATTTGATCCTTGAACATCATGTTGACCAGGCGCTGTTACGTTGCCCCTGCATTCTTCAGGCCGAAAGGCATGGCTGTGTAACAGTATATGCCTCGGTCTGTAATGAATGCAGTACTCTCCTGGTCAGCAGGGTGCATTTTTATTTGATTGAATCCACTGAAGACATCCATGAATGTCAGCATCTCATGCCCTGCTATGGCATCTACCATGGCATCAATATGTGGCAAAGAAAATGGGTCCTTAGGGCAGGCTTTGTTCAAGTCAGTGTAATCTACACAAACTCTCCATTTTTCGTTCTTCTTCTGCACAACAACCACGTTAGCTAGCCACTCAGGGTACATTACTTCCCTGATCATTCCCATATCTAGGAGTTTTTCCACTTCCTCATTGATTATTG
The DNA here is from genome assembly GCF_048544455.1 of Silene latifolia. Lineage (NCBI taxonomy): Eukaryota > Viridiplantae > Streptophyta > Magnoliopsida > Caryophyllales > Caryophyllaceae > Silene > Silene latifolia. The sequence continues at coordinate 60,458,743 of NC_133536.1, forward strand.
CATTTCTTTCAGCTGCAAATTTTCATCTTTTCTGTTGTACGGGCTTAAAAGATGGATCAATATTAAGTTTGTGTGTAATTATATCAGCATTAATTCCAGTCATATCAAAATGAGACCAAGCAAACCAAGATGATTTATGTTTAAGGAATTTTACCAGTTCGGGTCTGACATTATCTGGGGCGTCAGATCCTACTAGAACATACCTGTCAAGGTACTCAGGGTCTAGGATTACCTGATCTGTTTCCATTCTGGGAGGTGCTACATAAGTACTTCTGACAGGGTACGGTAATTGCTATGCAAGGGACTTACCTGCCTTGGAAGGTTTCAATGCTGTTGTATAACATTCTTGGGCTGTCTTGTGATCCCCTTTGATTGTGGCTATGCCCCAATCCGTTGGTATCTTGATACACTGGTGATAGGTTGATGGCACAACCTTGACATTATGAATCCGGGGTCTACCCAGAATTGCGTTGTAGGATGACAAGCAATCTAGGACTCCAAATTTCTCATAGGATGAGACTTCTTCAACGTAGGTTGGAAGGTGGATTTCTCCTAATGTGCTTCTGGTTTCTCCACTGAACCCTACCAAAATGCTGGACTTTTTGGTGATTTGATCCTCATTGATTTTCATGGCTTTCAGCACGTCAAGCATGATCAAGTTCACTGAGCTGCCTCCATCTACTAGGATCCTTCTTACTGTGGCGGTTCCAATCTGCATAGAAATTACCAGGCCATCATGATGAACATCAGGGATGCCTACTAGGTCACAATCATTGAAAGTGATTATTGGGAGGTGATCCGGTTTACAGGGTGATGCAATCCTTGGTGTCCTGGCTATCTTTTTTTTGCTGCTGAACTAGTCTGGCCGCAGATTTCTGATCCACCAGATATGAACTTTACTTCATAGATCGGAGGTGGTGAAGGAAGGCTGCGATCCTGCTTATGCTCCTGGTTCTCTTTGCCCTGGTCTGCATTCCTCCCCTTCGTCTTGATCGGGTCTTTCAGGTGTCCAGATTTTAGCAGGTAAGCCACTTCTTTCCTTAGGGTAAAGCAATCATCCGTTGTGTGTCCAACGTCCATGTGGAATTCGCACCATTTGGAGTTATCTCTCCTAGGGTTAGGATTTTCCACCTTTCTGGGCCCTCTGACTAATGGTCCCATGTTGCCAAGCCTCTAGATTAACCCTGCAATATCAACACTGAAGTTATGCTCATAAATAGGTGGGAAAACTTTAGCCTTACCTTGATATTCAAGCGCCAGGTTGACTTCTGAATGGTCCGGCCTGGAATATGGAGTAGGTCTGTAATTGTTTCCTTTGTTGCTTTTCCTATTGCTCTTTTCATAGTCCTTTGGTCCACTGGATGATCCGACTTTGTAGCTCTTGTCTTCTTCCAGCCTGATAAAAGCAAGAGTTTTGGCCTGGACATCTTCGAAGGTATGGTAGGGATACTTAGTGAGCTCATTGTATAAGTCGTTATGAGGTAGTAACCCCTGCCTGAATGCCTCCACTGCTGTTCCAACGTCACACCTGGGAATAAAAACTTTTTCTTTGTTGAATATGGCGAGGAATGTCCTGAGAGTTTTATCTGGCTTCTGTGTAATCCTGTAAAGATCACTGGATCGCTTCTCCAACTCCCTGCTACTCGCAAACTGCTGGTTGAAGTTGTTGATCAGGTTGGCAACATAATGGATGCTCCCAGTTGGCAGGTTGATGTACCATTGTAAAGCAGGTCCGGTCAGGGTTGTTCTAAATCCCTTACACATGCAAACTTGCCTGAACTCACTGGGAATGGATGCAGCTAACATTTTCTGTTTGTAGAGGGCCACATGATTCTGTGGATCCGTAGTTCCATCATAGATTTTCATAGACGGGACCACAAACTTTTTTGGCAAGTCCACTTTTGCTATTTCGTCTATGAAAGGCGAGGCAGTATAGCTGTCAGGGGCAGCCTCTTCTAAACTGGCAGGTACTCCAGGTATCTTCTCGAATATTTCATTTAGCTTCTTGATTTCCTAGACCACTGCCATCATGATGGCTGCTGCAGATTCATCAGGTTTTTCATTGTCATTTTTTGGCTCACCATCGTCATCAGCATTGTCGAACTTAGAATCACTTGGGCTCCCAAAACTGGAAAAATCAATGTTTTTGATGATCGATGCAAATGGTGTTCCTGGCTGGAATCTGGAGCCTGCTCCCTGGGTTTTCTCCAATTTTTGTTTTAGGGCTGACTCAGATTCTCTTAACTGAAGGATTTCAGCCTCGGTTTGGGCTACTTTTTGTTTCAAGCTTTCCCACTCAGCTATTTGTTGGAGGGCTGCGTTCAATTGTTCTTCAATGGTAGGCTGGGACATTTTTTGTAGGTTATTTGGATTTTTATAAGATGAAAAAAAAAAAAGATTTAAAGAGCTAGATGCCCCACGGTGGGCGCCAATTGTTTTGTATGGATTTTGCGCAAGGCGAAATCAGGTCAGGATAGGTCTAGGCAGGGTTAACTAGCTCGATTAAATGTGGGTCGAGTTGAGGGTATAATGCAAGAAATTTAAAGTACGATAAAAGAATAAAAATAAGACAAGAACTTTTGTACGTGGAAAACCCTTAAATGGGAAAAAACCACGGGCACCAAGCCAGGAGAGGATTTCACTATTTTATAGAATATTTAGCACAATTGATCGTAATAAGCTTAAGTGTTATAAGAGATTGTTGTATGCTTTTAATATCTCTTCTTCTCCTCCTTAGAATGATTTCCAAGTGCTTCTTATATAGTGATATGCTGAACGGCTAGTTAATCTCACCATAAATGCCAAATATTCTGTCTTAATTACCCGTAATAATACCCATTATTACGCCCTTATTTGCTGCCTTAATTATATAATCTTCCCAATTAATGTTGCGCGTATATTCTTCTTATAATATGATTTCCTGGTCTAATATCGTCCTGATATTTTGACCGTTGTCCTCTCCATGGCCTGGCGCCTATCTTCATGTGTCCTGGTAGCTTGACATCCTGACACCCTGACAGTCAGGTCAAGGTAAGATATTGATCAGGGATATCTGCGGATTTCCAGGCCCAACAATAACTTTAGGTTTCTTCTTTTTGTCTTTTGAAGAATGATCAATCTCATCATTTATTCCTTCAATCTCATTGTCCTTAGTTTCCAATTATGGAGGATCATTTCTGGAAAGACGAAAATCGGGTTCATCCATGTCTTCTTCCTCATCCTGTAAGGGCTTATCAAACACATTATCTTCATCAAAAATAACGTGAATACTTTCTTCAATATAAAGTGTTCTTTTATTTAAGACTTTATAAGCCTTACTATGATCCGAGTAGCCTATTAAAATAGCCTCATCACTTCTAGGGTCGAACTTACTTAACCTATTTTTGCCATTGTTATGAACAAAATACTTACTCCCAAAACAACGAAGATGAGAGATATTTGGTTTACGAACTCTTAGAAGTTCATAAGAGGTTTTCTTTAGGATAGGCCTTATCATAGCACGATTATGAATATAACATGAAGTACTAATATCTTCAGCTCAGAAATTACGAGGTAGACCACTCCAAAAAAGCATTGTACGAGCCATATCTTCTAGTGTTCTATTCATACGTTCAACCACACCGTTTTGTTGAGGAGTTCGTGGTGCAGAAAAGTTATGTCCTACACCATTCACCCTACAATATTTTATAAAGGCTAGATTATCAAATTCGGTGCCATGATCCGTACGAATAGAAACAAGATTAGTCTTATATTTATTTTGAACAAGTTTCATAAGACAAACGAACTCATCAAAAGTCCCACCTTTTGAATGAAGAAAGATAGGCCATACATACCTTGAGTAGTCATCTACGAGAACAAAGACGTACCTGGATCCTCCTCTACTTCTTACCTTCATAGGACCACATAAGTCCATGTGTATCAATTCCAAGGCTTGATTCGTGCTTACCACTCTTTTAGGCTAAACGATGATCTTACATGTTTGCATCAAGCACAAGTGTCACACATCTTTTCTTGATCGAACCTGATTTTAGGTAGTCCTTCAACCAAGTTCCATCTCTTGCGTTTACTCAAAATTGGTGAGCTAATGTGACCAAAACGCTTGTGCCACAAACAAGGATCATCAAGTGTAACTTTCATGCATGAAAAAGAGTTAGTAGGCACAACATTTAAATCTACCATATAAACATTCCTTTTCCTATGCCCTTCAAGAATAATATTACTTGTACCTTCAATTATAATGCGATAAACATCTGTATGAAAGACAACCTTGTTACCTTTGTCGCATAGTTGAGATATGCTAAGTAGATTATGCTTGAGACCATCCACTAGATAAACATCACTGATTGCATGTGATTTAAAAATTCCAACTTTGCCCACACCAATCACTTTACCCTTCTTGTTGTCCCCAAAAGTCACCTTTCCTCCATTGAAAGGTTTGAGGGAAAGAAACAAATTCTCATCTCGAGTCATGTGTCTTGAGCATCCACTGTCAAGATACCATTGATTGTTTTCTTTCACCATTACCTGCAAAAGGATTAGATACAGTTTTTAGGTACCCAAGCTAAGTTGGGTGCTTTACGGTTAGTTACTATATATATAAAATCCTTTCTTACCCAAACTTGTCTAGTAATCGTATTTCTAAGCCTTGGGTAGTTTTGATTAGGAGGAGTTCTAGGTCTAGGGGATTCCCTGGGTTTCACATGTCTGGTCTCCTTGTGTTTAGGTCTGCTCTGTTTAAGTTGACAAGGAGTTTGTGAAGTGCTAAGCTTTTTGGTGTAATCAAAGGCCATGTCGTAGAACCAATGAAAGTTATTGTTCCTTTCTTAGTTAGGTTCATCTATGGGGGATTCATCATCCTCGACTGTTGTGTCAACCGTTTTAACAAATTTGGTTTTTTTCCGTTTATCATGTGCTCGTTTGACAAAATTGTCTTGGATGTGGCCCGTATGACCACAATAATTGTAAATCAAATATTCAGGAAGATCAGCATATTTTCTTTTTCTGAAATCGTGATCAGAAGTTGTTGATTTGTATTTAGAGTGATCTCTACGGCTGTAGCACTCATGTCCTAAACCCATCTTCATATTATTGTCAGATTGTTCGGTTAGGAAGTTTAGGACTTTTGTGCTACCTTCCCACTTGTCATGGACTTTCCTTTCGTGTAGGAGTAAATCCTTTAGGTTTTTAATCTCCTCAAGATATTTCGTGTGATCTACGTCATTATCCTTCTTTAAATTGTCACAAAAGTCTTGGAACCTTTTGTTAAGAATAAATACAACATCTGAGTGTTGTTTCTTAACATTGATCATGTCAGTTTTAGATTCTTTCAATTGCTTTGTGAGAGAATCTATTTCTTTCTTTTGGTCTAAAATCACTACTTCATTAGATGTGATTTTAGTCTCTAAAAGTTCTTTAGCTTTTCTAAGTTCTAAAGTTATAGTTTCACTAGCTATAACTTTGGCTTGAAGGTGCTTAATATTAAGCTTTAGATATGAAGTTATAGCTTCATTAGCCATAACTTTAGATTCTAATTCCTTCTTTTCAGCATTAGCAATATTTAATGTTGTAGCTTTATCAGCTGTAACTTTAGATTTCAAATTCTTAGCTTTTGCCTTTAGAATGTGATTCTCCTCAGCAATATCAAGAATCTGTTCTTTTAGATCCTTAAGTTCCATATCCTGTTCATGATATTTATCGAGGGCTTGCTAAAAAAATTCAATTAGGGCATTTTTAGATAGTTTCTTAACACTTTTTTTTGTTTCAACACAACTAACCTCATCATCGTCATCTTCATCTGATTCTCCTAGAAGGCAGTAGTTTGAGTGAGAATCCGTGCTATCCTCGTCGCTGTCAGAGATTAGGTCAAGACTGACACTGTTGAGACAAAGATTTGCTACTTCGTCTTCCTCAGATCCTTCATCATCTTCTAAGTCAAGATCTCCCCAACACGAAGCCATCATTACTTATTTGAACTCCTTCTTTGTCTTCTCGCGTTTTGCCTTGTCTATAATTTTCTCCCATGTGGGAGAATCCTTGATCATGTGATCAGATTCTCCACACTTGAAACAACCTTTGTTAGCAAAAGACGATTTTGATTCTGTTGCTTTCTTATTAAAAGACTTGTTGTTGTTAGCAGAAGATTTTGCTTGCTTGTTTCGAAAAATTCTATTTTTAAAGCGACGAGCAAACAATACAGTCTCATCCTCTATGTCGGAGCTGACATTCTCACTTGCAAAAGCCATGTTTTTACCTCTACTCGGTTTTGCTTCATCAGCATTTAGAGTGAGTTCATGGGCCATGAGAGCACCAATGAGTTCTTGATAGGATAGGTTCTCAAGATCTCGCGATTCCTCCATTGCTGTGACCTTGGCACGCCACTTTTTAGTTAGGCTCCTAAGAACCTTTCTTGCAATGTCCTCGGTGTTGAACTTTCTTCCTAGGTTTTTCAATTCGTTTATGATGCTTCAAAAACGTGCGGACATACTGATGTGACCATAATTAGCGCATATTTAGCCCCCAAATTAGCCTTGTTCCCATGCTTTTTAGTGCATATTTGGGTCATTTATTATCTTTAGTTCTTTGTTTTGCATATTCTTTGAGATTTTGATCCCTTGGTAGGAAAGGAGTAAGAATCTTGCATTTTCATGGCAAAACGAGACTAAATTGATCGAATTCAATGACCAAGCATCAAGGAGAGACAATTAGAAGGCCTTTGTACATATGATAGTAGATGAGCAATGTTGAGAAAGGATCCTTGAGTCCCCAAGGAAATCCCCAAGGAATTTATGAAGAAAAGGGAAGAAAAGAAGAAGAAATCTTGCTGAGGCATAATCCGTGCGGATTGTCTACAATCCGGCCGTCCTCCACCTACACAATCCGTGCGGTTTCACCACCAGAATCCGCCCGGATGCTCCTGAATCCGCTCGTGTTCCACCACCAGAATCCGCTCGTCCCGACTCTGATCCGCTCGGATTCCTCTACAGCGCAATTTCGTCTTCTCCAAGCTACAAAGAAAGAAGGCCTTCCTTCGAAAAATACCGGCTCCTCCCTGCTCAATCTAAAAAGTGTAATTACTAGTTTAGCCCTTAGTTAACCCTAATGCATCCCCCTAATTTCCACTATAAATACCCCATTAGTCTAATTAGAAGAGCATGTTATTCTTATCAATAATTAGAGTAGTTAATATCAATCAAATCTCTCTTTAGTTTTGTAATCAACAATTAATCAAGTTCTAATACAAGTTTTATTTCCTTAATCTCTCTTTTGTTCATCCTTTATTTTGGGTAATTGAAGATTATTTGGGTTATTATTGGGAGATTGACAACCTCTCAATCAAGCATCAAGTACTTCTTTTATCTTTGCTTTATTATTGGAATCATTAGTAGGTATAGTTCTCTTAATCCCTCTTTAATTATTGTTAATTGCTTTCATTTATTCATCATGTTTCCTTTTGTTGGTATGATTGACAACCTTGCTAGCATGATCAATATGATAATGAGTGAGTAGTCTCTTAGCTAGGGTTAATGGGTGATTAGGGGAAACCAACATGGGGAATGATTCATGCTTAAATTAATATGCTTTCATGTTTTATTTGCTTGCTTGTTTTGATCTCAACTCATGCACATGTTATGTTTGATGAAATGCGAGCCTATGAATCCTTGCATTTTTTACCCATCACCTATCTTTTCAATGAGACTTGTAAGACATAAACCAACTCGAGTCTCATTAGACCATGCATGTTGTTGAGTAGGGAAGATTAAGTCGACTTGTAGGTGTTGTACAATCTAATCGATTCGGCTCCGGGACCCAAACTTTCCTAGGATTGTAAGATATAACCCAACTCAATTCATCACAACAATAATTGCTTGCTTATAATTTGAGAACATGTTTGTATGATCAATTCCCATGATTCCCCTATGATCCCATGACACCCTAGTGCTTTTTATCAATTGTTTACAACCCTTTTAATTCATCTTGCTTGTTTATTTTCATTGCTATTTTAGTTAGTGACCTTCTACATCAACCCAAATTGTGACACCCCTAAGACACCACTAAGACACCACTAGTTTCAATAGAAATCTCATTTCAATACCCGTCCCTTGGGATCCGACCTTTACTTGCCTCTTTACTAATTGTAGAGTTGTTTGTGAAGCTATAAATTGTGTTTTGATTCGGACGTGACCCAACGACCACACCTTTAATTGTGAACACGAAACGGACCGATAAAAAATGGCGCCGTTGCCGGGGACGGTGTTTGCTTGATTTAGATTTCCTTAATTGTTATTAGTTGTGTCTTTCTTTGCCTTGGGGAAGTAAAACTCCTCAAGGTTTGTTCTAATTATTTTCAAGTTGTTCGATATTATGCAAGATGGACTTTATAGATTGTTTTGTAGAGGACCACTTAAGTATACCTTTCTTCAAAGATCCCATGCAAGCATTGGAAGCCTTGGAAGCAAGTGAGGCTAAAAATATGTATTGGGAATTGGAGGTGGATCTTTTTGAGGCCGCTCTAGCTAACAAAGAACTTACTCATGCACAATCCGAATTAGTGCATAACATTCTAGTGGAAGCGTGTCAACCTATGGAGGATGAGCAATCCATCCTAGAAGATATTTTACAAGCTCAAGAGCAAGAGGAACCCATCATGGAGTTCGAATGTGATGAGGTTGATGAGAATGAAGAACAAGTTGAATATGCTATGAGAATGGAATGTCTAATGGAGATGGAGCAAATTCTCAACGAAACTCCAAAGGAGGAAAGTGAGGTACAAACTCCTACTTTAAAACCCCTTCCCCAAATTTGAAATATGCTTACCTTGATGAATCAAAGACCAAACCCGTGATTGTTAATGATAGACTTGATGATGACCAATTGGGAAAATTGCTTGCTGTGTTGAAACAACATGAGAAGGCTATAGGTTATAGTCTAGATGACCTTAAGGGGATAAGTCCCAACTTTTGCATGCATAGAATTCATCTAGAGGAAGACCATAGACCTACCATTCAACCCCAAAGAAGATTGAACCCCCACATGCAAGAAGTTGTCAAAGGAGAAGTTATGAAATTACTTGATGCGGGAATCATATATCCCATATCGGATTCTTTGTGGGTTAGCCCCGTCCAAGTGGTACCTAAGAAAGGAGGTACTACGGTAGTGACAAATGAAAAGAATGAACTAATACCCACAAGAATGATCACCGGTTGGCGTATGTGTATTGACTATCCAAAATTAAAATCCGCAACAAGAAAGGATCATTTCCCCTACCATTCATTGACCAAATGCTTGAGAGGTTAGCCTCCAACAAATTCTTTTGTTACCTTGACGGGTATTCGGGATTCTTCCAAATCCCTATACACCCGGATGACCAACATAAGACCACCTTCACATGCCCTTATGGCACTTTTGCATATAGGAGGATGCCTTTTGGTTTATGTAATGCCCCCGCCACTTTCCAAAGATGCATGATGAGTGTCTTCTCCGATTACTTAGAGACCATAATGGAAGTTTTTATGGATGATTTTAGTGTTTATGGAAAGGACTTTAACTCATGTTTGCATAATCTTTCTCTTGTGTTGCAAAAGTGTGAAGATGTTAGTCTTGTTTTAAATTGGGAAAAGTGTCACTTCATGGTCAATGAAGGAATTGTTTTGGGTCATTTGATTTCGGAAAAGGGCATCGAGGTCGATAAAGCTAAAGTTGATGTGATAGAGAAACTCCCACCTCCCGTGAATGTTAGAGGGGTGAGAAGTTTTCTCGGTCACGCGGGTTTTTATCGTCGTTTCATAAAGGATTTTTCAAAAATAGCGAAACCTCTCACTCAACTTTTGCTTAAAGATGCCCAATTCCAATTCACTGACGAGTGTGTTGAAGCTTTTAATAGAATCAAGGAAGCACTAATCTCGGCACCGATCATCCAACCCCCGAATTGGGAGTTACCTTTCGAGATTATGTGTGACGCTAGCAACTACGCCGTTGGAGCGGTTCTTGGCCAACGGGTAGGGAGAGCTCTTCACGCCATCTATTACATAAGCAAGACCCTCGACCCCTCCCAAGTGAATTATGACACAACCGAAAAGGAGCTTCTTGCCATTGTATATGCTTTGGATAAATTCCGTTCCTACTTGCTTGGATCCAAGGTGATTGTATTTTCGGATCATCGTGCTCTCCGACATCTCTTGATAAAGAAGGAGGCAAAACCAAGATTGTTGAGATGGATTTTGCTTCTTCAAGAATTTGACTTGGAAATAAGAGACAAGAAAGGAGCCGAGAATGTAGTGGCGGATCACTTGTCAAGGATCCGGTTTCATGATGAAAATGGAGAAACCCCGATCAATGACTCATTCCCCGACGATATTTTGATGGCCATTCAAACACAACTTGAAAGGCACATCACCCCATGGTTTGCCGATTATGCTAACTATATTGTTGGAAAAGTACTCCCTCCAAATTTGAACCACAACCAAAGGAAGAGATTCCTATTCGAAGTGAAGAGGTACTTTTGGGACGATCCAAACCTCTACAAGGAGTGTAGTGATGGGCTCTACCGGAGATGCATCCCCCAATGGGAAATCCAAGGAATCTTGGAAGGATGCCATTCATCACCCTACGGTGGGCACCATGGAGCAAGGAGAACCGTTGCAAAGATTCTCCAATTGGGCTTCTATTGGCCTACAATGTTTCAAGATACAAGAGAATTCATCATTCATTGCGACGCTTGTCAAAGAACGGGGAATATCTCTTGGAGGAACGAAATGCCACAAAGGGGCATTCTAGAGGTGGAGATCTTCGATGTTTGGGGAATCGACTACCAAGGGCCCTTTGTGACATCCAATGGGAATAAGTACATCCTTGTGGCCGTAGATTATGTCTCAAAGTGGGTGGAGGCAATTGCCACCCCAAATGATGATGCAAAAACGGTCACCAAGCTTTTCAAGAAAATAATTTTCCCAAGATTTGTAGTTCATAGAGCGATCATTAGTGATGGAGGAACGCATTTCCATGAGAAGAAGCTTGCATCCCTTTTGACCAAATATGGTGTCCAACATAGAACCGGCTTGGGATATCATCCTCAAACAAGCGGTCAAGTTGAGATTTCAAATTGAGAGATCAAGCAAATCCTTGAGAAAGTTGTGAACAAGACTCGGAAAGATTGGAGCACAAAGCTTGATGATGCTCTTTGGGCTTATAGGACGGCCTATAAGACTCCCATAGGAGCCTCCCCTTACAAGCTTGTCTATGGAAAAGCATGTCATTTGCCAATCGAATTGGAGTACAAAGCTTATTGGGTAATCCGAGCGCTTAATCTTGATCTCAAATTGAGCGGTCAAAGGAGGATGATTCAAATCCAAGAGTTGGAGGAGTTCCGACTACAATCCTATGAGAATGCGAAGATTTACAAAGAAAGAACAAAATTGCTTCATGATAAGAGAATTAGACAAAAGGCCTTGCACAAGGGAGACAAAGTCCTTCTATTCAATTCCCGCTACCAACTTTTTCCGGGAAAATTGAACTCTAGATGGATGGGTCCCTATGTGATAACCGAAGTTGGAAAATATGGAGATTTCGAACTCAAGGCGGAAGATGGAAGCAAGTTCAAGGTAAATGGTCAAAGGTTGAAGCCATACTATGAAGGAGCGTTTGTTGGAGAGGTCGAGGTCACCTACCTCGGGCCTCCTCACCCTTGAAAGGACCATCTAAGGGAGAGTTTGGTGGAGTCCTCCCTAAACCACCACTTGTAAATATACTAACCCTCTAACTTGTATTTATTGTTTTATTGCATTTGTTTTAATAAATAGCATGAACTCTTTTCATGAGCGTAAGTGAGGGAGGGTTACTAATGAATTTTGAATGAAGGAAGGAACGAGTTTTCAAGTGTGGGGACGCATCTAAGAGAGGAGAGAAAGTCAAAGGAAGAATTCACAGCCCGAACACGTGCGGATTCCCTGGAATCCAACCGTCTTGCTGGAATCCGGGCGTTCCGAGGAGAATCCGTCCGTCCAGCTACGCTGGGAATTTGAAGATTTTTGAACTGAAGGTGAATCCGAGCGTCGAAGGAGGAAAAACGCCCGTCTTGAAGAATGCGGCCGGATTTGAAGAATGACGCCCGTCTTTCTACCTGTGCATTTCAAGGAAAATTTCTGTAGAGGAATCCGTCCGTCTTTCAAAAGAAGATGCCCGTCTCGATGAAAAAGATTCCGAGCGTCTTATGCTCGGGACGCCCATCTTTGAGGCGTCAAATTTTGGAAATTTTTCTGTGACAGAATCCGCCCGTCCCGAGGAGCACGAATCTGAGCGTCTTCAGCTCGAATCCGCTCGTCCTCCCACGGTGTTTTGACCCGACTTTTCCCTAATTAAATTACACCCCACCACACATATAGTGACACATCACTACTCCTTCCACTTGCACTATAAAACCCACCTCCTTATGACTCCCATACATATCCAAATCACTCTCTTAACCCACAAAATCAAAAAGCCCCAATTTTCTAGGGTTTCCAAAGGCAACACTCAATCAACAAGGAACATCCTTACCCTTTCACAAATCAAAAGAATCCAACCTAAGGATCAAGAATGGCACCAAGGAGATCCTCTTTTAGGAATGCAAGAAGACCAAGGATGATGGGAAGTTCTTCTACCTCCCATCTCAACACATTAAGAAGGGAACATGAAGAGATTGTAGATCTTACAAGGCTTGATGACTTCTCAAATGTGGAATTTGTCAATGATGTGAAAAGATTAGTCTTCCACCGGCTTCTAAGTAAGAATATTCTTCCCACTAAGTTTTTATGTCATGATACCTTGAGGAAACTTGGGATTTATCACCAAGTGGAATCTCTCTTTGAGGTTTTTGGTCTTTCAACCCTTTTTCGCATGTATGAACCAACCTATCGGTCTCTTGTGCTTGAATTTTTGAGCTTTTTGAAGATTACAACCTTGAACAAAGTAATATGCATAGAGTTTAGGTTGGAGAATGTTTCTAGGATGATGACCCTTGTAGAATTCGCAAATGTGTTTGGACTCGATGTTTCACCTACCCGAACATCGAAACCCAAAAAGTATAGTGTTGAACCTTTGTAGAGGGCCATGACGGGCCGAGATTTCATTCATACCAAGGAATGTCTTGCTTTTCATATCCAAAACCCGATCTTGAGGCTTACTTATTGATTTCTTTCGGGCACTCTACTTGCCCGCCGAGATCCGGCCATCGTGAACCAATTAGACCTTGTGTTTATGGAATCCTACCTCAACATTCAAGGGAGAAATGTGTATCACTTCAATGCACCTCTAGTATTGCTAGAGAAATGGGCAAAGTTTAGAAATGGGGACGATGATGGAATGAAGCACATAGTGAATGGAAGACTCATTACTAGGCTTGCAAAGCACTTCAACCCGAGGTTCAATGAGAATAATGAGTACACTCCACTTTCGGGAAACACGAGGATTAATGAAGATCTCCTTCTCGTCCATCACCATTGGATAACCCTTGAGGGGGTTGATAAGCGGATAAAGTGGTTGACAAAAGGAAGCGATCCGATTTATCTTCCAATGGCCGACCTACCACGTATCTCCCCAAGAAGAGGAAACTTGTCTCCAATGCCATCCTACCTCATCCCAAGTCAAACAAGGCAAGCACCACCACCTCCAAATCCACCACAACAACAACAAGAGCAACAAACTCAAGATGAAAAGATAAAAGTGCCTCCCTATCCTTTCCCCTACCAACCGTATAACCATCCAAACCCCTTCATCCTCCCCCGTGACGACTTTGTCACGGGAATCTTACAAGATCTACACTACCGTCAATACGAGACCTCCGTGGACACTTACTATGCACTCTATCCTCAATATCACGAGATGGTTCGAAGAGGACGGATTAGTGAGGAAGGAGCTTTCCCCTCATGGGCTCAAATGGATTTGCTCTTCCCCAACTCGGAGAGAGATAATGAAGGGGCGAACGGTAGACAAGAGGAGGGGAGTGGCAATTCTTGTGGAGGTGACACGGTGGAGCTTGAGAGCGAGGAAGACGAATTCATGGACCCAAGTTTGAGTAATGCTTCAAAGGAGATTTGGGATAGCGATGTAGAGGGAGATGATGCCGATGTCTAGAAGACTACTTCATCACTAGGTGGAGCGAGCGAGAGGCACCCACCTAAGTTTAAGTGAAGTTTTCTAATCTCTCCTCTTTATTTTTCAAAGTTTCATGAAAAGAAGTTTGTGTCTTGTTACCTTGTATTTTTATTAATTTTGATCATTGTTGGAGTAGTCCTAGAACCATAGAGGACTCACACCTCGGTACCATTGAGGTGTTCTCATTTTATTGTTCCCATTTTCAAAATCCAAAATGACAAATTAGTTTCATGTATTGCATAGTGTGTGCATGAACTACACCCATCCTTAGACATTAGCAATAGTGTCTCACTCGGTTTGGAGAAGTTAATGCATACACAATGGGAGGTAATCTAAATTATCCTCTCCGTCATAACAAAAACCATGCATCATGTAGTGTAGACTAGTATAGATTGCATTTAGTATAGAAATCATGCATCATCTTTGCATAATTTCCATCATTTTGGCCATTGAGGACAATGCCCATATTAGTGTGGGGATGGGAATTCTAACATTTAACTTGATACCTGTCGAAGTGAGTATCAAAAATAATATTTATAATTTCCAAACTACAACTAGCAAGCGGTAGTAAGGGTCGATCCGCAGGGAGGTAGGGAGTTCTAATTGTCTTATTTCAGTCTATGAATTTTCTGGGGGGTTTTGATTTGGATTATTTCTAAGTCTAAATGCATAAATAAAAGGCAAGTAATAAAAAGATATGTAAACAATAATAAAAGGAATGCTAAGACGGTCGGTTCACTGCAGCTACGACGACGGTATCTAAGTAAGTATGATAAATCACGATAGGTGGGCAAATATGAAGTCCTCTCGGTCAACTTAACAAGTAGCGCCTCTTAGCCAATGCTACTAGTCCCTAGGTCTCACTAATACTAGCTCTCGCCCTGAAAAGTGATTCCTAATGCCTAAATTACATTATCTTTCGATCTAGCAATTTAGTCGTCTCAATTTATTAATCTATTTTCCCTCCCCTATCTCTCGATCTTGTGGGTCGGTCAAATACTAAGCATTTAACAAGTCTCCTCTCGGTCTCGTTGTCAAATATTGCAATTAAAACATTGAAACGGTGCTAATATATCGCGCGTCAGTCGATCGACCAGCTAAGCTATCGATCGACCAACAGAATCGATCGATCGATCGACTAATAATCGATCGACCAAAGGCTGACATCAGGTTTACTAATCTACGTCGTCTTCGCTACAGATCCCCTCGCATCCTAGCACGGGGTATTTAGCTACTCATAAAAATTCTAACTACAACTACGAAAGCAATTAAAACAGTAAACGGAAGCATGATTAAAACGATTTATGAAAATTCGCAATAAAGAAAATTACGGCTTTAGGGAACTAATCTAGCAATTCTAACTACGAAGATAATAAACTTAAAGACTGAAATTATGATTGAGAAATACCTAAATCAAGGTGAAAGGAAATCCGGATGCAAAAACAACGAACTTTATTGAGAAACTAAAGTATTTGAATGTAAACTATGCTAAACTCGAGACCTAACGTCTCTCCTAAAAAGCGATGATTATTCGAAAACATAGGTTAGTTTATATAGGAAAAATCTGCGTAACCTTTATTCCTAAACCTAATCACAATGGGCTTTGGAATTCTCGATCTTTTAATTTGCGCATCGACCGTTGTTGATCGATCGACCATAAGCATCATCGATCGACTAAGTAGCAAAATAACAGTAGCATCGGAACCGTGGGGTGGTCGATCGACCATTTGGACCGGTCGATCGACAACAGCTTGATGATGCATTGCATTTCGACGATTCGCATCGATCGCACCGATCTTAAAACAGCTGCCATTTCTTCGTTCCTTGGTCAAATCAGGCGTCGGGCGTTCTACAGCGTTGGAAAGCTAAGAGGATAAGATTTCACCTCCAATTGGAATCACTCGATTATCGGCTCTAGAACTCGAGATATAGCCATCCAAGCGGGCTGCAATGTCGAGAAGCACTTCTTTGCTTGTTAAACTCGTGCGCACCCATGCTTTTGCTATCTTTAGGCCTTGAAATGCGCACCAAGCTCATTCCTCGAGTCAATACTTCATGTCAAATGCAATGTCAATTACTTAGGGATGGATTCGGCTCGATTTCCGCTCAATTCTTCATATTTTCGCAATAATAGACAAAAACACAAAAGTAGAGGAAAATAGGGAAATAATGGCATGTATTGCACATTTTGAGCTCGAAATGCGTGTAGAATAAAGTGTGAAACATCATATTTTAGACACGCATCAAATCTCCCCAAACCAAACCTTGCTTGTCCCCAAGCAAGAACTAGACTCGATCTAATGACCTAATGGAACGAGTTCAATCTCAGAGCGAATTGCAAACTGTAAAGCCTAAACCGATTTAATGCAATAACCAACAATCAATTAGCAAATGAATCATGCAAACGAGTTATGGAGTCGTTAGAAATATTGCTGAATCGTTAACTATAGAGACTTATCAAATTGGACTCTCACGGGTCGCTCAAATCACTCATAAGCATAGGTGAATATATGTAAGATAGAAAGAATTCATTTTGTAAAGACTCTCACCTAACTACGACCTATGAGAACATGCTTGCAATATAATATGAAAGTAATCTCTACAACCGTACATATGCATTCCAACCAAACAGATGACCAATGACACATGCCGAGGTATATATGGGATATGTGAGGTATGGGTAAGAAGAGGCAAAACATTTATGGGAATGTGGAGATACAGGTGATCAAGCTAGTACCTAACATAACCATGTGACAATATCCAACTTCTTGCTCATAATCAAATAGAACGGTGCTATAGCAAGCACAAATCTCACAAATCTCCAAACTAACAAATCAATAAACTCCCCATAGGATATAAATGAATCATGGGAGCAAAAATCGCCAAAAGATAAGGATTAAATTATGCGAATTGACTTTTTTTTTTCTTTTTCTTTCTTTCGAACTTGATCGATCGACTATATTAGGCAATCGATCGATCGCTTTTGAACAAAGATCTGAGAACTTCTCTTTTTTTTTTTCTTTTTCGAAACATTTTTCATCTCTTTTTTTTTCTTTGTTTTCTTTCAACTTTTCTTTTCCTCCTTCATTCTTGTTATCCAACTAAATCTCAATAAGAGCATATGCCACCAAAAACTAAGTAACAATCCCAAGAACATAAACTACTAGCTTGACAAGGGCAGGATAAATGTAGGATGTAGTAATGGGACAAAAAGGCTGTTTTTGGCAGTGTAGAGCTTATGGGCATAATAAGAAAAGGAAACCTCTACCACATGTGTCAACAAACCACAAACCGAATGCATACAGGTATTAAGCAGATCAAGTTCATATTTATGCACATTAAGGAAACATGTCTCATAAGGAGTACTACTCACATTCCTAAATAAACCGGTCATAGATGACACCAGTTATAAAGCTCTAAACCTCAGAAATATGATGTAGCTTGCCAAATTTCTAAGTCAAGTTTAAAGTTTAGCGAATAATTTAACGAAAACTCGTAGATATGCATTTACGATTCTACTAATAACATGTTAATCAAGCAAGGCTTAGGCATAAAACAGCTGAAAATGCAATGTCATCATGGAAATACTACCGTTCCGACTCAACCTATATGCTAAAATAAACGTGCATTTTAAGGAAATTTTTGAAATTTTTCAATTTTTTTGGAATTTTGTATATATAAGAGAAATGAAATGAAACAATGCAAAACAAAATTAAACGTGAATGCAAGCAAATGATATGCGACGCAAAACCCTTCCCCAAACCAAATCGCACAATGTCCCCATTGTGCAAAATCATGTAATGAAGAAAAGAGAAATGGGAATTTGCGAGAAAATGAAGTAAATAAGACATGAAGTAAAGAAATCAGGAACTCACAAGACTTTAAGCGCAGCAAAAAGGAAACCTCCCCAAACCAGCGTGAGCTAGGAGGTTTCAAGAGTGGCAGTGATGCTACTAAAAAGTACCGAAAAGACAAACAAAACCACGCATAAAATCGAGAAAACAATTTTGGGACGGTAAAATTATGTGCAAAATGAAGAATATGGAAGAAATCAGAAATAAGACGGAAAATAAAGTGGAGGGAAGACTCCCTCAATTCCGCAAAATGATCAAACTCAGCAGGGGAATGATCGCGAACAGTGCAAAAAGCGAACTTGGTCGATCGACCACATCACCCGATCGATCGACCAAGGTGAAAGGAACAGAGCTTCGGAAAGCTGCAGACGTCGATCGACCATAGAAGCGAGTCGATCGATGGGAAAACCATTGTAACTTCAGATTTCTTCGAATTAGCTTAATTACTCGAGCTAATGAGGTCTACAAGCCTGCAAATGCACAATAATACGCGTCCAAAATTGCGCAAAACCTAAAGTAAAAGTCTATAGACGGAAATTAAACTAAGCACACACTAAGAGTTTTTATTTCTAAACAACTATGAGGTTTTATTCAAAATAAAAACAAAACACATCCGGGTTGCCTCCCGGCTAGCGCTGGTTTCAGACAGGTCTCGCTCGACCTCTTTTTCTTCAGCAGTTCACTCTAATTGAGCCCAATCAAAGCAGCTCAAAGCTCGCAGCAACCTGTCAAATAGTTGCGCATGTGCTACACAAAACTGTAAGTAGCACCATAAGATAGAAATAACATAGGAAATCAAAATATAAAAGCATTTAAGCCTAACAAATTTCCTATGGCAGCTCCTTAAATTGTCCACAAAGTTATTCTGCCCTCCAGCTAAGGGCGGAATATAAAAGCTCAAGTTAACCGCAGGTGATAAACAAAGGAGCTCTGTAGCATTTGACTCAAAAACAACGCAAGTAGAATCCAGATGCTCGGACGGGTAAGAAGCGTGAGGTGGAGGAGTGCGGTCAACTAAGGGAGAAGGTGGATAATCGTCCCAAATGCATGGGGCGGTAAAGTCAAATGGGTCAATCGGGTCCTCTATAATAGGTTCATCTATAATATCGTCATACACATCCCAATTAACCTCAAGACTGTCAAAATTTTCCTCCTCACTCTCCTTATCGCTAGACTCGTCAATTTGGAGATTCTCAAAGAGATCCTCCAAATCGACCTCACTATCAGTGCCAGAATCATAAAGGGGTTCTAAACTATCCTCATAAAAAGGATTGTCAACCACGCTAATGGTCTCCTCTATGTCTCCGTCAGCATTTCCTAGATCGGTTTCTAAGGTCTCACCCACCCCCTCATCTGAGTCAACATGAAGAGAAAAAGTAGGTTTAAGAGATTCAGTAGCAAACCAATTAAATAATTCTAATACCTCAATGACGGGGATTCCTTCGAAATC
Organism: Silene latifolia; assembly: GCF_048544455.1. NCBI lineage: Eukaryota > Viridiplantae > Streptophyta > Magnoliopsida > Caryophyllales > Caryophyllaceae > Silene > Silene latifolia. The sequence continues at coordinate 60,478,174 of NC_133536.1, forward strand.
CCACTTACCTATAGACTCGAGGTATGCTCGCGTAGGGTCATTCATTTGCCGGAAAATGGTGCAGCATATTTGGAGATCAGAGAAGGCATCTCGACTGGGCTCAATAAACTCCCAAAGTCTGGCTAAATAAACAACAAAGATTTCGTTCTCTTCCTGCGGAAAACTCAGAAGGAACGACATGAGAACGGTCTCAAGGAACCGAAGTTCCCTGAGACTAAAGAAAGAAAGACTAAAATTAGAGACAACTAAAACTAGCGCTGCCTCCCCGGCAACGGCGCCAAAATTTGATACCGGTCGAAGTGAGTATCAAAAATAATATTTATAATTTCCAAACTACAACTAGCAAGCGGTAGTAAGGGTCGATCCGCAGGGAGGTAGGGAGTTCTAATTGTCTTATTTCAGTCTATGAATTTTCTGGGGGGTTTTGATTTGGATTATTTCTAAGTCTAAATGCATAAATAAAAGGCAAGTAATAAAAAGGGATGTAAACAATAATAAAAGGAATGCTAAGACGGTCGGTTCACTGCAGCTACGACGACGGTATCTAAGTAAGTATGATAAATCACGATAGGTGGGCAAATAAGAAGTCCTCTCGGTCCAACTTAACAAGTAGCGCCTCTTAGCCAATGCTACTAGTCCCTAGGTCTCACTAATACTAGCTCTCGCCCTGAAAAGTGATTCCTAATGCCTAAATTACATTATCTTTCGATCTAGCAATTTAGTCGTCTCAATTTATTAATCTATTTTCCCTCCCCTATCTCTCGATCTTGTGGGTCGGTCAAATACTAAGCATTTAACAAGTCTCCTCTCGGTCTCGTTGTCAAATATTGCAATTAAAACATTGAAACGGTGCTAATATATCGCGCGTCAGTCGATCGACCAGCTAAGCCAGTCGATCGACCAACGAATCGATCGATCGATCGACTAATCCGATCGATCGACCAAAGGCTGACATCAGGTTTACTAATCTACGTCGTCTTCGCTACAGATCCCCTCGCATCCTAGCACGGGGTATTTAGCTACTCATAAAAATTCTAACTACAACTACGAAAGCAATTAAAACAGTAAACGGAAGCATGATTAAAACGATTTAACAGTAAATTCGCAATAAAGAAAATTACGGCTTTAGGGAACTAATCTAGCAATTCTAACTACGAAGATAATAAACTTAAAGACTGAAATTATGATTGAGAAATACCGAAACTGAAGGCTGAAAGGAAATCCAGATGCAAAAACAACGAACTTTATTGAGAAACTAAAGTATTTGAATGTAAACTATGCTAAACTCGAGACCTAACGTCTCTCCTAAAAACTGATGATTATTCTGAAAACATAGGTTAGTTTATATAGGAAAAATCCTGCGTAACCTTTATTCCTAAACCTAATCACAATGGGCTTTGGAATTCTCGATCTTTTAATTTGCGCATCAGACCCGTTGTTCAGTCGATCGACCATAAGCATCAGTCGATCGACTAAGTAGCAGCGAACAGTAGCTACTGGAACCCGTGGGGTGGTCGATCGACCATTTGGACGATCGATCGACCAACCTGTATGCAATTGCATTCTGACGAATTCTGCATCGCGCACCAATCTTAAAACAGCTGCCATTTCTTCGTTCCTTGGTCAAATCAGGCGTTCTACACGGCGTTGGAAAGCTAAGAGGATAAGATTTCACCTCCAATTGGAATCACTCGATTATCAGGTCTAGAACTCAAGATATAGCCATCTGAAGCAGGCTGCAATGTCGAGAAGCACTTCTTTGCTTGTTAAACTCGTACGCACCCATGCTTTTGCTATCTTTAGGCCTTGAAATGCGCACCAAGCTCATTCCTCGAGTCAATACTTCATGTCAAATGCAATGTCAATTACTTAGGGATGGATTCGGCTCGATTTCCGCTCAATTCTTCATATTTCTGCAATAATAGACAAAAACACAAAAGTAGAGGAAAATAGGGAAATAATGGCATGTATTGCACATTTGAGCTCTGAAATGCGTGTAGACTAAAGTGTGAAACATCATATTTTAGACACGCATCATAACTCTTATTCAAAAAATCCAAAAAAATTGAAAAATTTTCGAAAATCATAAAAATTTGAAAATTGAAAACCCAAAAACATGTTTATTTCCTTTTATAGTCTTGTGTATATATTGTTTTGTATGTATTGTGTTTGTTCTATCCTTGTTCACATTGATTGACTACGCCACATCCGAGACATGAGGATCATGAAGACCGCATGGTATGATCTTTCCAATCTCTTTTTTCCTCTTTATGTTAATGACTATGTGGCTTTATTTTGTTTGATGCGGTATAACAATGTGAACTTAGGACTTGCATTTAGTTTATATGTCATATTAGTTGATAGAATCACTTGCATTAGGATGTTTATATTAGTTGCATCATAGCATGTACTTGCATTTAGATAAAAGTTTTGGGAAATGCCTAATTAGGAACTTTGACAAGAGCAACTAAGCCATTACAAATACTTTTTCAACTTAAGACTTTGCCTACTAGAATGGTTGTAAAACACCCTAGATAGTGTCTTACTAGTGTGTTTTGACCCATGACCCAAAGCCTAGTCAAGGGTTTGCATGTGAGTCACCTATCCAACCCCGTGATGCGATGTGGACTTGGTTAACTTGTCTTGGTGACCTTGATTGACCTTGTGGTAAGGTAACCCAAAAATACTTTCTATCAATAAGTTTGAAGTGCTCATTTCAAAGAGTTTTGTCATGTGGAAGTAATTTAATGCCAAGGAAACCTCAAATGTTATGAATTGTTGAATGTTGAGAAATTAAATTATTTTGATGAAGGCGTACCACTTCGATGTGCATTGGAGCAGGATCCATTGAATTGGGCCCCCACACGGTTGTGAATTCGGCCGCCCAGAGACAGAGTGACTATCACCCCGAAAAGCTATTGTCTAGAGGTTAACCGGTTGCCTAATAAGCGATTGGCGAAAGCAAAGGACACTAGCCCGGAAGGGACAAACCCCATCTAAAATTTTTGAAATGTGAAAGTTGAAATGAGGTCAATTTTTGAATACTAGTCATATCCACCCGTTGTGTATAAAGATTTGAGCATTTCATTCCCAAAAAGCCTTTTTGTCAAGCCACTTTGTCGAGCTTGGGACGATCCATGACCTTTACTTTTGTACAGAATTTGAGACTTGTCATGTCATATGCTACTAGCATCATAGGGATCATCATTCCACCACCATCCGATCGCTCTTGACGAAAGCATTTGGAAATTGAGGACGAAAGTAGTCTAGTTTAACACCATTTGGAGGTGATTTAGTGCCATCCTCTTAGCCTTAGTAATTTGTTGAACTATTATTTGTGAAGGATTACATGCTCTTAAATTTGTTCCTCTTTAGTGCCTCCGCCACTTGATGAGGAAGTGGCTATTCCTTTTGTAGATGCATCCATTATGTGATTTTGTGTGCTTAATGTTTGGATGTGTCACCATTTTGGCAAGACCCACCTTGCCTTGCAAGAAGGCATCCTACCTCATGGTTGTCTTGTTGTGAGTTGAAGGGGCGGAGTGAGACCCGCTAATTGTCTCATATCGGCTATGTTATTAGGTTAGTTTAAATAATGGTCCTAGTCTTTGTCACCTCTTTACTCGGAACGAGCAAAGGTTCAGTTTGGGGATATTTGATGTGACCATAATTAGCGCATATTTAGCCCCCGAATTAGCTTTGTTCCCATGCTTTTTAGTGCATATTTGGGTCATTTATTATCTTTAGTTCTTTGTTTTGCATATTCTTAGAGATTTTGATCCCTTGGTAGGAAAGGAGTAAGAATCTTGCATTTTCATGGCAAAACGAGACTAAATTGATCGAATTCAATGACCAAGCATCAAGGAGAGACAAGATTAGAAGGCCTTTGTACATATGATAGTAGATGAGCAATGTTGAGAAAGGATCCTTGAGTCCCCAAGGAAATCCCCAAGGAATTTATGAAGAAAAGGGAAGAAAAGAAGAAGAAATCTTGCTGAGGCATAATCCGTGCGGATTGTCTACAATCCGGCCGTCCTCCACCTACACAATCCGTGTGGTTTCACCACAAGACGCTCGGGTTTAGCCACCACAATCCGCCCGGATTCTCCTGAATCCGCTCGTGTTCCACCACCAGAATCCGCCCGTCCCGACTCTGATCCGCTCGGATTCCTCTACAGCGCAATTTCGTCTTCTCCAAGCTACAAAGAAAGAAGCCCTTCCTTCGAAAAATACCGGCTCCTCCCTGCTCAATCTAAAAAGTGTAATTACTAGTTTAGCCCTTAGTTAACCCTAATGCATCCCCCTAATTTCCACTATAAATACCCCATTAGTCTAATTAGAAGAGCATGTTCTTCTTATCAATAATTAGAGTAGTTAATATCAATCAAATATCTCTTAGTTTTCTAATCAACAATTAATCAAGTTCTAATACAAGTTTTATTTCCTTAATCTCTCTTTTGTTCATCCTTTATTTTGGGTAATTAAACATTATTTGGGTTATTATTGGGAGATTGACAACCTCTCAATCAAGCATCAAGTACTTCTTTTATCTTTGCTTTATTATTGGAATCATTAGTAGGTATAATTCTCTTAATCCCTCTTTAATTATTGTTAATTACTTTAATTTATTCATCATGTTTCCTTTTGTTGGTATGATTGACAACCTTGCTAGCATGATCAACATGATAATGAGTGAGTAGTCTCTTAGCTAGGGTTAATGGGTGATTAGGGGAAACCAACATGGGGAATGATTCATGCTTAAATTAATATGCTTTCATGTTTTATTTGCTTGCTTGTTTTGATCTCAACTCATGCACATGTTATGTTTGATGAAATGCGAGCCTATGAATCCTTGCATTTTTTACCCATCACCTATCTTTTCAATGAGACTTGTAAGACATAAACCAACTCGAGTCTCATTAGACCATGCATGTTGTTGAGTAGGGAAGATTATGTCGACTTGTAGGTGTTGTACAATCTAATCGATTCGGCTCCGGGACCCAAACTTTCCTAGGATTGTAAGATATAACCCAACTCAATCCATCACAACAATAATTGCTTGCTTATAATTTGACAACATGTTTGTATGATCAATTCCCATGATTCCCCTATGATCCCATGACATCCTAGTGCTTTTTATCAATTGTTTACAACCCTTTTAATTCATCTTGCTTGTTTATTTTCATTGCTATTTTAGTTAGTGACCTTCTACATCAACCCAAATTGTGACACCCCTAAGACACCACTAGTTTCAATAGAAATCTCATTTCAATACCCGTCCCTTGGGATCCGACCTTTACTTGCCTCTTTACTAATTGTAGAGTTGTTTGTGAAGCTATAAATTGTGTTTTGATTCGGACGTGATCCAATGACCACACCTTTAATTGTGAACACGAAACGGACCGATCATATACTATCCAAGGACTCATTTGGCTCCATACTGAATAGCTCATATTTCTGCATTAACAGATCTATGCGGTGTTTCCTAACAATGGAAGTACCTTCATAAGCTAGTTCGAGGCCGTCCCATATTTCCTTGGTCGTTGAGCACGAAGAGAAGCGATAGAATTCTGTAGTAGTCATGCCGTTCTGCAATAGACTTATAGCTTTAGAATTCTTTTCGGCCTTCTTTTAGTCAGCCTCGACATAATCCTCTTCCTTTTTCTCGTAGGTAGTGCCTTCAGCGGATGCAACCAAAATTTTATGTGGCCCGTTTTGGATAATCCTCCAGCACTCCCAATCATGACCTTTCACATAGTGAGTCATCATGTTCTTCCATAACCCATAAGTCTTCCCATTAAAGACGGGACACGTGAGGTATTTGGAATCCATTTATCACGTGATAGGCAACGGAATATAAAATGATAGGATACATAAAGATAGACAGATCAGCCTCTTTGCGGTTAGGCAATCAAGAGCACGAGGCTCTGATACCAATTGAAGAGTCTATCGATCCGAAATACTCAAGAGAGGGGGGGGGGGGGTGAATTGAGGATTAAAAACTTTAACCTACTTTTTCGATTGTAAGTATATAATTAATTATTTAAAGTTTATCGATTAAACATTAACTAATCAATCAATTAACGAATTAAAACAAAGCAAATAAACAAAAGAGAAAAAGAGACACACGTATTTTTGAATTGGTTCAGTTTCACAAATCGAAACCTACGTCCACTATTCTCGATTAATAAATTTAGTACCTTTCTACGGATTACAAATTTACTAATCCAACTCGTACAACTAACCCTAGTTATAACTCAAGTGAGTATCGTTAAATACTCGAGTGACTAACTTACGCTAATAAGAAAGCATTAATGATTCTTCTAAAAGTTCACGTTAATGAACGAGTAAGAAATCAATCAAGCACTATTATCTTATAACGATAACAAAAGAATGAATGCACAAGTATATGAGACACACGACCTTTTCAAAATAACAAAACGGTTTTTGCTTGTAAAACACGGTTTTTGCTTTTAAAATGAAATCAAAATTATGCTCAAAGGTCTTACTTTCAAATGTAGCAAAGAGTAGAGTATTTATAGCAAAGGAGGAAGCAAGGCACTCAGTTTCCACGAAACCCTAGAGGCCGAAATAATAGATATGTAAACAAACCATATCTTATTATTTCTTTCCTTAAAATCTTAGGAGATAATACAGAATATCCAAAAGATAATTTTATCAATTATTCTCCTATTATCTTTTCCTTAAATCTTAAGATATGATAAGATTTTCCATAACAAAAATATCCTTATCATATATAACCATATCAAGTTAAATATAAAAGATATGTTAAGATAATTCTAAAGAATAAAATCTTAACAATAAACAACTTTTATCCTTAAGGTTACACGAAATCAACACGGCTCATATGCCTCGTTTTTAGTGAAAACCCTAACTTGATATTAGGTTAGATTTAGGGTTTAAGAGTATGCAATATTAGAAATCCTAATTAGCAATATGACTCAACTCATAAGTTGATTCAATATAATTACTAATTATAAGCTTAAAATAAAACTACACTTAAAATGAATAAGGACTTCTTGTTAAATAAATACTTTTTGCTAAAATATTTAAAAGAGACAACAACATTTTTCAAAAACAATTTGAAAACATTTTAGTCGTGTATTATGTAAACTTGACATATCAATGTTATAGTAGAAGAGCTATAACATTAAGCTCTTATATAAGCAATGTTATAGCTGTGAAGCTATAATTTTATCAATTTAAGAAGTGCACTCTTAAGTTACCATTACGAGATAATCACCTACACTATTCTAATATTCTTAGGAGATCTTCGAGTGTAGGCTACTTCATCATTCAAGCTTGATCAATCTTTAAACGAGTTTCATCTTCTCGTGAATGCTTGAAAATTCTTTCACTATCTTGTAATATCTTGATCCGTGATTGAGGGCTTGATCATAATATGCTCTTGCATAGTTACATCACACCTCTTTAAACTTTGCAAATAATAAGTCTAATCTGAGGAGACTAAACAAACAATTACGCGCAACGAGTATATATAATATAAAGTACTCTTGACATCATCAAAACATAAACATATATATCTATGTGGTTCAACAATAACTCCACACCTGACGACGTCGTCAACCTAGTCTTCCAAGACTCAGTCAAGCTAATTAACCCGTTTAGTTTCTCAGAAGAGGACTTGCCTCCCTTTGGCGCCACTCATAACCTTGCTCTATACATCACAGTCACATGCTTGAAGAAAAATGTACCCATGACTTTGGTGGATGATGGCTCTACAGTCAATGTCATACCACTAAAAACGGCATATAAGTTAGGCATGAAAGAATCGGACTGGACTCCTACTAACCAAGGCGTTCGGGCGTACGATGGAACGCGACGTAAAGTAGTGGGGCTAGTTAACCTTACTGTGGCCACTGGGCCAATCGAGCGAAAGGTTAATTTTCAGATAGTGGACATAGAGGCATCTTTCAATATACTTTTGGGTAGGTCCTGGATTCACGCTTCCAAAGCAGTAACATCCACCTTACACCAAAAGATCAAGATCCCTCTAGATGGCAAGGTAGTGACGATCACTTCCTCATCTATCAAGGCCGTGATAGAGAAAATGTCAAGCAACCAAGTAGTTGTAAATCAAGTGTATGAGCTTTAAGGATTTCAAATCATAAACCTTATAGAGAGCGAGCTGGCTCCCTTATACTTTAACCCATAATCCAACTTAGTGGTCAACCACATACTCAAATCCCAAGGATACTTCCTAGGAATGCCACTAAACCCCATAAAAAAATACCTTTGCACTTTTTAAGGAAGGAGACTCCCAAAGGATACCACTAGGCTTGGGGTACAAACCCACAATGGCCAAAACTCTCGAAATGCTTGCTCAAGTTCAAAATCGCAGGCGTCAGGGGATCTAAATGCAACCTTATCTCCCTACACGAAATGGTTACTTCGTCAGAGAAGGGGACGGTGAACATCTTTATGCATTTCCCGAACCTTGGATATACAAAGGCATTCAACTAGCTGGAATCGAGGTCTTCCACGATTGCTACTTCATTCCTCCAGAAACGGTTCCTACCGTCAAAACTCGTCAGACACCTTGTCTCGACGAGCAGGCTATTAGCCTTCTGTTTGGAGAAGATCGATTCGTAAGGGAAGCGCAGGATGAGATCATTACCATGATACTTCAAGACGACCATTTCAACCCTACAACACTGATCACTAACACTAACTCAAATCAGCAGAAAGGATGGAGAAAGTCGATCAAGTGGACCAACAATTAAGGAAAGCTCTTCAAGGTCACTACTGGAGAAGGAGAGATGTTCAAAGGAGAACCCGCAGACGATGAATTCAAGTCAGAGTCGGAGTCGGAACCTAAGTCTAGAGAAGTCGCTAGAGAGTCTCCTTCTGTTGTCACTCCTCACCCCTCTGTTTCTCCTAGCATAGCATCACCTAGTAACAGTAGCTTGGGGAATGTCCCAGCAACTGTCCCTTTACCGCCACTGACTACTACATAGATGGCTTCTTTGTTTCAGCTGGTTTTAAATTTTAATATGAATAAATCTGATTCTAAATACTCCTTGTGTTATTCTGAATGCAATTCTATTTACGATGATGTGGACATGGCCCACCTGCGTATGCCCAGCCGATCTGTGGAAAACGGACGCGGTCTTTTTTTGAAAGCCACGCTTGGCAGCGTAAGAATGCTTTCGACCGGATCGTTTTAGATCGGTCGGCTTCGTCTCGGCAAGTGTCTCGAAACGATGCAAGAGATATTTGGAGTCGCCACCAAGCATTTGTGGGTTGCTTGGAACCCGTTCGAATCCACTTTATACCTCGGTCAAATGAAGCACAAAGCAGGGTTTGACATAGGTACTAAAGATAAGGAATCGTCCCTCTTTAGCATCCTATCTCTAGAATGACTCTCGTACGCCCTGGATAAGGTCGTCTACTATAAAAAGTTTCTGAGTAAGAGGTGAAGGTTGTGGGATTTATCTGTATGCATCCCTTTAACTTTAAGGATTATAACATCGTGATGATAACTAGTCATAAAATAAATTGCATAAACAAAAGTAGAGAATGAAGAAACAACCTTCGGTCCTAGCATAATTGGCCTAAGAACAATATCGCAATGATATTCACCTATCAGTTGCACCCAAGACGATATGAGATATGCCCTTTGCTTCTTGCTAGAATCGATCCCTGAATTTCAGTAAGTTATTTAGGGTTTATCGTTTTTGTGTTTTTTTTTATGAGAGGCTAGGGTAGAAAATTAGGTTCGAAAAATTCCTCTTTTCATCTCCCTTTAACCGTGTAAGGGGAGTGATTAGGGTGGGTTTTTCTTTTTAAATTTTCGGCCCATATATCCGAAATTAAGAGGATAATTCTTCTTATTTTCGGTTTTAGCAACAACCACACATTAGGATAAAATCCCCTTATTTTTGGTTATTCTAAAATTATATATAATGTGTACATTTTATTAATTGTCATACATGTTGTCCCGTTTTAATAAGTCCATACATAACTGATTGTAGTCGATTTATTAAGTCCGGCCTGACAACATATATTATAACAATATCATGTAAAATATACTTTAACTATAAATATCGCATATTTATAATTAGCTAATTAAATATAACCGATTACATTTAATTACAAATTAACATATTAATTCGTCCAAGCTAACATTATATACATTAATTAAATATAACATATTATATTCAATTTACGAATTGACAGTTAATTCGTCTCAGCTAATATTATTTAATTGGTATTAAATAATCGTCTCATCAACACGTTGACTAACTGTTTAGTCATATATGGCATCAATGTGATTACATATCCATAATCACATCTCTCAAACACATCCTTTAGGTGTGACTTTCAGGGACCAGTTGATCACTGCCATCAGTATGATAATAACGTCAAACTTTCTAGCAAGCCAACCGTTATTAGGTAATCGTTAATCAACTGATAAAATACGAAGTATACCCTTGTGAACCTGTAAGAGATTTACAAATGTTATCACACTAATTTGTGGAGGACACAAGCTCCAACAAACTCCCACTTGTCCTCACAAGTGTATGTGCGATAACCGATTCTCATATCCTAAAATTTCTGCCACTCAATGTAAAACAATTTGCAAAATCCGTATTCACAAAGGTCGTATTTTACAAGCGATCATTATCAAGAGTGGTTTCCCCGACTAGAGAGTAACTTAACTGATAAACGAATCATCATTCGAGCATGGCCATGCATTTCGATTCTGACTCCTCGAGTGGTCCGAGAAATAACTATACCGATAAAGGTTGGATATTTTCCTCAACTCGAATCCTGAAGATGTAAGCACAGTATGAAATGACCCAGAAAAAAACTACTTAGCCTCCGATTATGGCATCGTGAGAAAGAAACCAAAGTCACCCAAAACTGCCTTAATCTCAAGAGACAGTCGATAGTCAAAAGAATCGACTCTAGGAACACAATGGATGTCCTATCCATGACCTGGCACCGAATGTTTTTAAACATTTAGGAGTCCATTACCTTGTCACAAAAAAAAAATTGTCCTACGAGGTATCGTTATAACTCGTATTTGTGATCGATCAGACAACTGTTTGACTTATGGCTCGTTGAACCCACCATCAATCGACTGCACAATATAATAGCCAGAGTTATCAGCTCATGTAGGCAATTACGGACCAAAACAAATATAATGTAATTCAGTTCACTTTGTGGCGTTCAATGTTGTCAATACAATCCACATGAAAAAAAAAATTATATTAAAACGATGAAGTTATAAATAGTATATGAAAAAGATAATGTATCGAATCCATAATCAACTACTACAACTCAGGAACACGTTTAATTCCCATGGAAATAACGTGCCCTACATGCTTATCATAATTCAACGGTTTAGTGAGAGGATCCGCGATGTTATCATCCGTCGTAATCTTGTCAATCACTATCTCCTCTTGCTCCACGTAATCGCGGATCAGGTGAGCTTTCCGATGTACATGTCTAGATTTGTTGCTAGACTTTGGCTCCTTAGCCTGAAAGATAGCACCTCTATTGTCACAATAGATGGTGATCGGGTCATTCGAACTAGGAACTATCGTAAGTCCTTGTAAGAATTGACGCATCCATATCGCTTCCTTTGCTGCCTCCGAAGCGGCATAGTACTCGGATTCAGTAGTAGAATCTGCTACAACACTCTGTTTGGAACTCTTCCAGCTGACCGCAACACCATTAAGAGTAAAGACGAACCCGGACTGAGATTTTGAGTCATCTCGATCCGTTTGGATTCTAGCATCTGCGTAACCGATTGCGCATAGCTTAGTATCTCCTCCATAAGTCAATACATAATCCTTAGTCCTCCGTAGGTACTTGAGGATGTTTTTAACAGCTATCCAGTGTGTTTCACCTGGAGTCTTTTGGTACCGACTCGCCATACTCAATGCATATGCCACGTCTGGACGTGTGCATATCATGGCATACATGATTGATCCTATTGCAGATGCATAAGGAACACGACTCATGCGCTCAATTCCTTCAGGCGTCATGGGTGACTGAGACTTGCTCAACTGCATCCCAGACGTCATTGGAAGGTTCCCCTTCTTGGAGTTGGTCATGCTGAATCTCTCAAGAATCTTATCCAAATAAGACTCCTGACTAAGTGATAACGTCCGTCGTGATCTATCTCGGTAGATACGGATTCCCAAAATGCGTTGTGCCTCACCCAGATCTTTCATCTGGAAATGGTTCTTCAACCATCCTTTAACCGAAGATAAGAGAGGAATGTCACTCCCAATGAAGAGTATGTCATCGACATACAATATCAAGAAAACAATCTTGCTCCCACTCGACTTGATATATAAGCATGGTACCTCGACCGATCGAGTGAAACCATACTCTTTTATCACCTGGTCGAAACGATGATTCCAACTCTGAGAAGCTTGCTTAAGTCCATAAATGGAACGCTTAAACTTGTATACTTTCTTAGGATTCTCAGGATCTATGAAACCTTCGGGTTGCACCATGTACAACTCTTCCTCCAAATAACCGTTTAAGAAGGCGGTTTTCACATCCATTTGCCAAATTTCATAATCATGAAAAGCGGCAATCGCTAAGATTATCCGAATGGAAAGTAGCATGACTACAGGTGCAAAAATTTCATCTTAATGCAATCCGTGCACTTGAGTGAAACCATTTGCCACTAGTCGTGCCTTATAGGTATCTGGTTGCGCGTCTACAGAATGCTTTATTTTGTAAATCCATTTGCACTGTAGAGGTTTTACCTTATTAGGTAAATCAACTAGATCCCACACGTCATTCTCATACATGGAGTCCATCTCGGATTGCATGGCTTCGAGCCATAGCTTTGAGTCGGAACAGGTCATGGCACCTTTATAGGTAGCGGGTTCATTACTCTCTAGGAGTAAAATGTCATTCTCCTCGACCATACCAATGTATCTGTCCGGAGGATTAGAGACTCTACCCGACCTCCTAGGTTCCTCAGGAATATTAACCGTGTCATCAATTGGAGGAACTACTTCCTCCATCTGTTCCTCGGTTGTTGGTTCTGGAATCTCCGACAGCTCGAAGGTTCTATTACTTGTCTTGTTCTCGAGAAATTCTTTCTCTAAGAATGTCGCACTAGCCGCAACAAAAACTCGATGTTCGGTAGGCGAATAGAAGTAATGACCAAACGTTCCTTTTGGATAACCTATAAAGTATGTCTTGACCAATCGCGGGCCGAGCTTATCCTCGTGTCTCCACTTGACATAAGCCTCGCAGCCCCAAACACGAATAAAGGACAAGTTAGGGACCGTTCCCTTCCATATTTCATATGGAGTCTTGTCGCTTGACTTTAGTCGGACGGTTAAGTATAAGAGTATAAGCGGTGACAAAAGAGCAAAACCCCATAATGAATCAGGCACTACCGTGTGACTCATCATGGATCGAACCATATCAAGTAAGGTTCGATTTCTCCGTTCGGACACACCATTTAATTGAGGTGTTCTAGGTGGAGTTAACTGCAAAACGATTCCACAGTCTTTAAGGTGTTGATCAAACTCATTTGAAAGATATTCGCCACGCCGATCTGAACGGAGTGCTTTAACCTTTCTACCCAGTTGGTTCTCAACCCTGTTCTGGTATTCCTTGAATTTCTCAAAGGACTCACTTTTATGATTCATTAAGTAGACATATCCGTATCTACTCACATCGTCCGTAAAAGTGATAAAATATCAATAGCCATCTCTAGCGGTAATTGACATAGGTCCACAAACATCAGTATGTATGAGTCCTAATAGGTCACTAGCGCGCATTCCAACACCTTTGAAGGAAATTCGAGTCATTTTGCCAATGAGACATGATTCACACGTGCCATATGTAGAAAAATCGAATGCGGGAATAGTTCCATTATCGACGAGTTTCTTCACGCGTTTTTCATTTATGTGTCCCATTCGACAATGCCATAGATAGGTTTGATCTTTGTCACCAACATTTAATTTCTTATTATTCACGTGTAATACTTCCGTGGTTTGATCTAAGATGTAAATTCCATTCATGGAAACTGCTTTGCCATAAATCATTCCATTGAAAGAGAAAATACAGCTATTATCCTTTATTGAAAATGCAAAACCGTCTTTAGCAAGTACGGAAACAGAAATAATGTTCTTAGACAAACTGGGTACATATAGTGAGTTATATAAAAATAACTCAAAACCACTAGAGAGTTGGATTACGTATGTTCCCTTCGAGACTGCAGCAACTCGTGCTCCATTCCCGACTCGCAGGTCCACATCACCTTTTTCGAGAGGTATGATGTTCTTTAGGCCCTGCAAATGATTACACAGATGAGAACCATAACCAGTATCAAGTACCCAAGTTCCGAAACATGCATGGTTAATCTCAATCATATGAATATAAGATGACATACCAACAGGAACGACGCGGCCTGCTTTGATGTCCTCACGGTACACGGGACAGTTCCTCCTCCAATGTCCAGTCTTGTGACAATGGTGGCACTCAATGTCACCGCCCTTGCTCCTTGCCTTGCCCTGTGAGCCACTAGTCTCACCAGGCCGACTCTTACCGTTTCCTGGCTTCTTGAATTTTGGCTTACCTACAGTTAGATCGCCTGGAGCTTTGCCCTTACCTTTACCCTTGTTGGAAATCGTGAGAACATCCTGCTTCATGCTCCCACTCAATTTCATATCCTTCTCGGTCTGTACGATAAGTGAGTGTAGCTCATGAGGACTTTCCCTTTAAGTCATTCATGTAGTAGTTCGCCCTGAAAAGGGCAAAACCATCGTGAAGAGAATGAAGCATACGGTCAATGACTATGCTCTCACTGATTTTACAATCAAGTGCCTCCAATTTCTCGACATTCTCAATCATGTTAAGAATGTGTGGGCTAACCAGTTGGCCCTTTTGGTGTTTCGCATCAAAGAAGCAACATGTATGCTCATAAGTAACGATTCTCGGTGCTTTTGAGAACTCGTTAGTGAGCGTGGTGAAAATCTTGTTCGCACCTTGGGCAATGAAGCGTCTCTGCAAATTGGTTTCCATTGCAAAGATTAGTACGTTCTTTATCGCACCCGCTTCCATGATGAAATCACTATAAGAAAGTGACTCGTTAACTCCCGCATTGGGACCTGGGTTTACCGGTATTGGCTCAGTTAAGTACTTGAGCTTACCGTCAGCAATGGCAGCATTCCGTAGTGCTGCCTCCCGACCGCAAAGTTGGACCCATTATTTTTCAGTCGTGTGAACTGATTCATGTTGTCCATAAAAATTTTAAGCCAGGACTCGCGTCCAAGTGCGGCACTCGGCATTGGGATTTCGTTATTTCCAGCCATTTGTTGTAACAGTAAAATAAACGTGTTCTACACTGCGAAAAGAAGAATAAATAATAAGCATATGCATCGATTTGATTTTAAGTCTAATGCAATACTGTTATAACGCGAAGACTCATGCATTTATACAATTGACCTTCCTCAAGAATTATATAAATGATCCCAAGACTCAATTATCTGTAAATTTATAAGCCAACCTTTTGACTAATTCTACTGTTAGAATTCTTGGTCGATAAATTTCTGTAAATTCTATCTATAGTCCATCATAATCACGAGAAACTCTTCGGACTATAATGTTGAGATAAACTAAGTCAACACAAACTACTTACCCAACGTAGAAGGGGTCATATTATGCCTACCGACGAAGAAAGGATTCATAGTTGTTTGCCCTTATAAAGACTAGTCTCAATTTCCGTTTTAGAGGAAGATCCCATCAACTTTATTTTAATTCATTTTAAGTGAACTAATATCTAGCATGCGTGAATGAATAAACTAAGGTGATGGCTTAAACTGAGTGACATATGTATGTCAATGAAAACTAACATTCAATCTATATGAGTCAATTTTCATGCATTTTAGTAGGTGGTTTGGTTTTAGGCGGAAAATGATGCACTAACTAGCATGTGAATGAAAAGCAATAAGAATGGTAAAACGTAAAACAAAAATAAAGTCCTAGTGTGGCCTATCCTATCAAAATGAACATTAATACAACTTTGGAATCCATCCTTGGACCCGAAAAGCTTGTCTTGATGTTCCATCTTGATCCATGTAGCGGGAGTGAGCTCCAATCTCCATCTTTAGTCTTCTCAAAAATTACAATTTAAAATTACATAATAAACCTATTTACATTCTAATTTCAAAACCGTAATAAATAAAGAAAACCAAACGGAGATACGAGACCTCAAATTACATTAAAAATTATGTTCCCATCATTACGAAAACATAATTTGACTAAGGCCACACTAGGTATTACAAATTACAACCGATTGCAAAAATACGTAAATAAAACCATTCAACGATTCATTCAACTAAAATAAAATGCATCAACTAAATAAATTAAACATGCAAGACATAATTCCTTAATTATGTTGATTAATTTCCCAAACCACCTATTTAAATGATCAAATTAAGTGACAATTCCTCAATTACTCACTATAAATTTAATCTTAATTCATATTAAACTTGTAATATGAATTTAATCCATCAATATTTTAAACTGCTATAAAATAATTAGGTATCTATGAATTATGAACCGCTTCACAATAATTTATCATACATTGTAAATTTAATGTATAATCATTCTAGGCCAAAACAAACCAAACAAAAAAAAAACGAAAACAACCTTTTTTTTATTTCTGGTTTCGGCAAAAGGGAGAAAAAAATTTTTTTTTTTTAAACTTTCGGTAATTCTGCAAAAACCACATCCAATACCCTTTTTTATTTTTTCTTTTTCTCGGCTGGAATAAAAAAACAAAACAGCCTTTTTTTTTTTTTTTTTTATTTCAGCAATAGCCCAAAAAAAACAAAAACAGAAACTTTTTTTTCTTTGGAGCTCTTGGCAAACCCTAATAATGCCTCTTTTTTTTCTTTTTGCGGCAAAAATGCCCTAAAACAAAAATTCGATGAAGAAAAACGTTTATAGTTGCTATTAGAACATGATTAGCATATGAATTAATGAAACATGATTAACTGTATATGCCAAAAACTATATAGCAAAAACAATTTTTATATCATCAACATGACGATTCCATTTACATTTTAACTTAATCTTCATTAAATCAAACATCTACCAATTCTTCATATAATTATTTTAACTGATTAAAACAACAATATGAAAAATAAAAATGGAAATATCGCATCAAAACAAGAACATAACCGGCTGCAAAAAAAAATTTCAATCGGCATAAAAAAAAAATCCAGCCGTGGGGTTTTTTTTTTTTCTTTTTCGATTCAACAACCTATTGTTTAAATTCATTTTATGAAAATAATCAAAATAAAATTCGTGGCCTTGGCTCTGATACCACTTGTGAGATTTATCTGTATGCATCCCTTTAACTTTAAGGATTATAACGAATTTATCGTGATGATAACTAGTCATAAATAAATTGCATAAACAAAAGTAGAGAATGAAGAAACAACCTTCGGTCCTAGCAAAATTGGCCAAAGAACAATATCGCAATGATATTCACCTATCAGTTGCACCCAAGACGATATGAGATATGCCCTTTGCTTCTTGCTAGAATCGATCCCCGAATTTCAGTAAGTTATTTAGGGTTTATCGTTTTTGTGTTTTTTTTTATGAGAGGCTAGGTTAGAAAATTAGGTTCGAAAAATTCCTCTTTTCTTCTCCCTTTAACCGTGTAAGGGGAGTGATTAGGGTGGGTTTTTCTTTTTAAATTTTCGGCCCATATATCCGAAATTAAGAGGATATTTCTTCTTATTTTCGGTTTTAGCAACAACCACACATTAGGATAAAATCCCGTTATTTTTGGTTATTCTAAAATTATATATAATGTGTACATTTTATTAATTGTCATACATGTTGTCCCGTTTTAATAAGTCCATACATAACTGATTGTAGTCGATTTATTAAGTCCGGCCTGACAACATATATTATAACAATCTCATGTAAAATATACTTTAACTATAAATATCGCATATTTATAATTAGCTAATTAAATATAACCGATTACATTTAATACAAATTAACATATTAATTCGTCCAAGCTAACATTATATACATTAATTAAATATAACATATTATATTCAATTTACGAATTGATTAATTGTCTCTCGGCTAATATTATTTAATCGGCATTAAATAATCGTCTCATCGACACGTTGACTAACTGTTTAGTCATATATGGCATCAATGTGATTACATATCCATAATCACATCTCTCAAACACATCCTTTAGGTGTGACTTTTAGGGACCAGTTGATCACTGCCATCAGTATGATAATAACGTCAAACTTTCTAGCAAGCCAACCGTTATTAGGTAATCGTTAATCAACTGATAAAATACGAACTATACGCTTGTGAACCTGTAAGAGATTTACAAATGTTATCACACTAATTTGTGGAGGACACAAGCTCCAACAAACTCCCACTTGTCCTCACAAGTGTATGTGCGATAACCGATTCTCATATCCTAAAATTTCTGCCACTCAATGTAAAACAATTTGCAAAATCCGTATTCACAAAGGTCGTATTTTACAAGCGATCATTATCAAGAGTGGTTTCCCCGACTAGAGAGTAACTTAACTGATAAACGAATCATCATTCGAGCATGGCCATGCATTTCAGTTACAGCTCCTCGAGTGGTCCTGAGAAATAACTATACCTGATAAAGGTTGGATATTTTCCTCAACTCGAATCCTGCAGATGTAAGCACAGCATGAAATGACCCAGAAAAAAAACTACTTAGCCTCCAGTTACGGCAGACCGTGAGAAAGAAACCAAAGTCACCCAAAACTGCCTTAATCTCAAGAGACAGTCGATAGTCAAAAGAATCGACTCAAGGAACACAATGGATGTCCTATCCACGACCTGGCACCGAATGTTTTTAAACATTTAGGAGTCCATTACGTTTTCACAAAAAAAAAAAAATTGTCCTACGAGGTATCGTTATAACTCGTATTTGTGATCGATTAGTCGACTGTTTGACTTATGGCTCGTTGAACCCACCATCAATCGACTGCACAATATAATAGCCAGAGTTATCAGCTCATGTAGGCAATTACGGACCAAAACAAATATAATGTAATTCAGTTCACTTTGTGGCGTTCAATGTTGTCAATACAATCCACATGAAAAACAAAATTATATTAAAACGATGAAGTTATAAATAGTATATGAAAAAGATAATGTATCGAATCCATAATCAACTACTACAACTCAGGAACACGTTTAATTCCCATGGAAATAACGTGCCCTACATGCTTATCATAATTCAACGGTTTAGTGAGAGGATCCGCGATGTTATCATCCGTCGCAATCTTGTCAATCACTATCTCCTCTTGCTCCACGTAATCGCGGATCAGGTGAGCTTTCCGATGTACATGTCTAGATTTGTTGCTAGACTTTGGCTCCTTAGCCTGGAAGATGGCACCTCTATTGTCACAATAGATGGTGATCGGGTCATTCGAACTAGGAAC
Organism: Silene latifolia; assembly: GCF_048544455.1. Classification (NCBI taxonomy): domain Eukaryota; kingdom Viridiplantae; phylum Streptophyta; class Magnoliopsida; order Caryophyllales; family Caryophyllaceae; genus Silene; species Silene latifolia. The sequence continues at coordinate 60,497,670 of NC_133536.1, forward strand.
TATCGTAAGTCCTTGTAAGAATTGACGCATCCATATCGCTTCCTTTGCTGCCTCCGAAGCGGCATAGTACTCGGATTCAGTAGTAGAATCTGCTACAATAGATATGCCCTTTGCTTCTTGCTAGAATCGATCCCTCAATTTCAGTAAGTTATTTAGGGTTTATCGTTTTTGTGTTTTTTTTTATGAGAGGCTAGGTTAGAAAATTAGGTTCGAAAAATTCCTCTTTTCTTCTCCCTTTAACCGTGTAAGGGGAGTGATTAGGGTGGGTTTTTCTTTTTAAATTTTCGGGCCATATATCCGAAATTAAGAGGATATTTCTTCTTATTTTCGGTTTTAGAAACAACCACACATTAGGATAAAATCCCCTTATTTTTGGTTATTCTAAAATTATATATAATGTGTACATTTTATTAATTGTCATACATGTTGTCCCGTTTTAATAAGTCCATACATAACTGATTGTAGTCGATTTATTAAGTCCGGCCTGACAACATATATTATAACAATCTCATGTAAAATATACTTTAACTATAAATATCGCATATTTATAATTAGCTAATTAAATATAACCGATTACATTTAATTACAAATTAACATATTAATTCGTCCAAGCTAAGATTATATACATTAATTAAATATAACATATTATATTCAATTTACGAATTGACAGTTAATTCGTCTCAGCTAATATTATTTGATCGGCATTAAATAATCGTCTCATCAACACGTTGACTAACAGTTTAGTCATATATGGCATCAATGTGATTACATATCCATAATCACATCTCTCAAACACATCCTTTAGGTGTGACTTTCAGGGACCAGTTGATCACCGTCATCAGTATGATAATAGCGTCAAACTTTCTAGCAAGCCAACCGTTATTAGATAATCGTTAATCAACTGATAAAATACGAAGTATACCCTTGTGAACCTATAAGAGATTTACAAATGTTATCACACTAATTTGTGGAGGACACAAGCTCCAACAAAGGTATGTATTGGGAAGCCCTTTAATCAGACACCCAATCCCGCCCGCGGTAGCGGCCTCTACTGATCAATCTTGGTTGGTTAAATGCAAAAATTGATAAAACGGGTAAATGCATGAATGCGCATCCACTATTGTTTGAACCTAACATGTGAGCTTTCTATGTCGGTTTGTTTAATCCAAGTATCAAGTATAAGATGTCGAGTTGGATTTAACGTTGATTTTCATGCAAGACGGAGATTAAACATCCATTTACCGAATTAGGTTTATGGTGCATAACGTGATCCATTTGTCTTAGTAAAGCGTTTTGCAAATATGATGTTTGAATGAGCAGATTCGTCATCTGATCTGTCCAGTATTCGGGTTAACCGAAGTCGGGATCGTCATGGACAAATGTTGGAAGGGAACAGACCCCGCATCAGGCAGCCAGAAGTGGCGCGAGCCAGCTGGCGATGCAAGGGGGTCTCCCCTAGTTTGAAAATAGAAAAATGAGAGGCCTGTTTAGGCACGGGTCAGCAAATGATGGAAGACGCGTTCTGACCATTGAAAGGATTTATAAAACGTATTGAAAAATGGGTATTTAAACCCGTCTTGGTTTGAAAAGACCGTTTAGGCCGCTTTTGTGTTGATTTGAAGAACGAGACTTGAATAATCTGTTGGACATCATATTTTAAATATCACATATTTTAGTTTAAAGTTTTAGTCATTAAAACTTAAGGATCTTATGCATGCAAACTTAATAAAAGGAGATGAAAAAACCGATTTCTCAGCATCTAATTTTCCGCCATTTTGGGCACAAGTGAAGTCTACTACCTCACTTGTTCTTGAGCTTTCATATGTTAGGATGATCCTCCAAAGACTTCAAGTATAGAAGCCACTCCTCTTGATTGCACCCAAGATTATCCCTTATCTCTACTAAATAATATGTGCTAGATATTTGTTTAGTAGTTTACCTTAAAATTGATTACTAATACTCATATATTACACTAATAATATTAGTAATTTGATTTGAACAATTTGATTGAATCTTCTCATATTTTAGATGAAGATTAAAGAGAGAAGAGAGAATAATGCATAAACTTTTGCATGTGATGTGTAAGAATAAAATAAGAGAACTCATTCTCTCTAAATCAAGGAGGGAACACGGTTTTAAGCCTCACCAAATGCCAAGGATGGCATCTTACTTTATCCTTTTTCTCTTCACAAGGTAATAGGTTGTGTAAGATATGTAAGAGTAGGTGTGTAAGCTACATGGTGTAGGCATGAATATAATATTCTACCACATAAAATAATTCACCCATAATCCACCATAACTCCCTCTATTTCGGTCCATGTATGTAAAATGGACTACCATTTTATTTTGTCAATTTGTCATTTGTCACACAATATGTCACATGTAGTATGTTACATGTTATTAATTAATTAAATGCATATTTATCACATAAATATCATTTTTATAAATTAATTAAATTACTTCCAACAAATTGACTAGTGATACTTGATCACATAAATAAAATGGGTCATATAATTATAATTCACAACATCTTGTAATTATAATTAACCATTCATTCTTATCTCTATTGTTTCTCAAACAATAAACAATTTTAGTAATAAAGCCAATTTATTACTAAAATAAATCTTATTTAATCCCATTACAATAATATATAAATATTCTCTCTCACTAATTAAATTGTTCAATTTTAAGGAATTGATCAACTTGTATCGTCATACAATTAATTAACTTTACAGATTAGGAATTGATCAACTTGTATCGTCATTCAATTTTAAGGAATTTATTACTAAAATAAATCTTATTTAATCTCATTTTAAGAATACGTAAGGGATGATTCATTTTATAGTCAACTGATCAACATTAATCGGTAACGATTGGCTTGCTAGAGTTTGACGTTACTGTCGTGGGACGGTGGTGGTCAGTTGATCCCTTAAGGTCACACCTAAAGGATGATGCCCTAATCTGTAAAGTTAATTAATTGTATGACGATACAAGTTGATCAATTCCTTAAAATTAAACAATTTAATTAGTGAGAGAGAATATTTATATCTTATTGTAATGGGATTAAATAAGATTTATTTTAGTAATAAATTGGCTTTATTACTAAAATTGTTTATTGTTTGAGAAACAATAGAGATAAGAATGAATGGTTAATTATAATTACAAGATGTTGTGAATTATAATTATATGACCCATTTTATTTATGTGATCAAGTATCACTAGTCAATTTGTTGGAAGTAATTTAATTAATTTATAAAAATGATATTTATGTGATAAATATGCATTTAATTAATTAATAACATGTAACATAATACATGTGACATATTGTGTGACAAATGACAAATTGACAAAATAAAATGGTAGTCCATTTTACATACATGGACCGAAATAGAGGGAGTTATGGTGGATTATGGGTGAATTATTTTATGTGATAGAATATTATATTCATGCCTACACCATGTAGCTTACATCCTTGATTAATATGCCAGACGAAATGGTTGAAATGCCCTTGTGCATCGAACGACGATCAGAGCTAGCCTATGTACACTTCCTTGCAGATGAAGAAGAAAACCAGAGAAACCTTGGTTCAAGGCCATTCTCAATTTCAAGCTCAATGGTACATACCCACCAGATATGGATAAGAGGGGACAACGCCCCATACGCCTACTTGCCTCTCAATACTTCCTCATGTAGGGAGAGCTGTACAAAAGAACACCTCTTGGTGTCGTCCTGCGTTGCCTTGATCATTGACATGCACAGAAAGTAATGGAAGAAGTTCACTATGTAGAATGCGGTCCTCACATGAGTGGACCCATGATGGCAAAGAAGATTACACGTCTAGGGTATTATTGGACGACAATGGAGTCAGATTGCATAAAATATGTTAGGCATTGTCACAATTGCCAGATCTTCGGGAATGTGCAACATGTTCCTTCCTCAATTCTATATACCATGACATCTCCTTGGCCATTTTCTGCTTGGGGAATAGACATCATGGTCGGTCCGCTTTGAGCTTAGATTTCGGTTACTTGTCGTTAGGAGCACCTAGACCAAAACAATATTTATAACTTCACAAACAACTCTACTACTAGTAAAGAGGCAAGTAAAGGTCGGATCCCAAGGGACGGGTATTGATGTAGGATTTTCGATTGCAAGTAGTGGTGTCTAAGGGTGTCACAATTTGGGTTGAGATAAGAAGATCACTAAACTAAATAACAATAAAAGTAAACAAGCAAGATGACAAGTAACCCGGGCTACACTGGAGAACAATCTGAGCGTCCAAAGGGTCGGAACGAGCGGATTCTGGAGGTGGTGGACGAGCGGATTCCAGTTCAGTGAGCTTTTTCTTCTTTCCTTGTTTTCTTCTTCCAACAATCCTCTGTGATTTTGTCGGAGATGCAAGGATCTTCTTCATCATTGCCCATCTACTACATTATTTACAAAGGCCTTCTAATCTTGTCTTCACTTTGATGCTTGGTCATTAGATTCGATCAATTTAGCTCTATTTTGCCATGAAAATGTAAGGTTTGCACTCCTCTCCTACCAAGGAAACAAAACCTCAAAGAATATGCAAAACACAGGACTAAAGATAGTAAATGATCCAAATATGCACTAAAAAGCATAGGAACGAGGCTAATAAGGGGACTAAATATGCTCAAATATTGGTCACATCACATCATCGGTAAGATCACTCCAGCTGGGACAGGAGGTCACTGTTTCATTTTAGTGGCCATCGAGTATTTTACTAAATGGGTCGAAACAGCATCTTACACCAGCTTTACAGCCAAACATGTGGCAAAGTTCATACAAACCAATCTCATCTGTCGATATGGTTACCCACATGAAATCATCAGTGACAATGGATCACATTTTCAGGCCGAAGTTGCATAATTGTTAGCCAAATATAAGATCAAGCATCACCATTCCTCGCCATACAGACCTCAGACTAATGGTGCGGTAGAGGCAGCTAACAAAAATGTCGTCACAATCCTTAAGAAAATGATCGACAATTATCGTGATTGGCCTAGAAAAATACCCTTTGCATTATGAGGATATCGCACGTCAGTTAGGACGCCCACTGGGGCTACTCCTTTCTGTTTGACTTACGGCATAGAAGCTGTACAACCAGTGGAGCTAGAGATCCCATCTCTGCGCATTCTACTCGAAAGTCAAATTCCAGAACCTGATTGGAAATAGGACAGGTATGACGAACTCGTCCTCTTGGACGAACGAAGGCTACGCGCATTACATAATGTGTAGACGTATCAGGGACGTATCAAATGAGCCTTTAACAAAAGGCTCAAACCGAGAAATATCAAGGAAGGATATTTAGTACTCAAGTCAGTCAGGGCTCTCTTACCTGTCGATCCACGGGGTAAATTTAAGCCTAATTGGGCAGGACCATTCCTAGTCAAGTCCATAATTTCGGGGGGTGCAGTCAAGATCACAGACCTAGACGGGAATGAGTTTTCTAACCCGACCAACCTAGACCAATTGAAACGGTACTACCCTTAGGAATAGGATAAAATGCGCCTCGCGCGACCCACTTGCCGCTCATGCGACACAAAATAAAACCGGCCCCAGCCCGTTGAAAGCTTATGACATTTCGCTCTTGCGTTTTGACATTTTGACATCCTCATATCATCAAATAAATCAAATTGCACTTCCTTAGGAGTAAGTAAAGCACACGCTTATTTTCTAAGTTCATTACAAGCTCTTGCTTCGAACATTTATTCTTTTACATTTTCTCGAATTATGCACAGGGTTTGATTTCAATTTTTCTAATGAATACGTAGGTAATCCTTCACCTGATACAACCCGTCATTTTAAGATGTAAATAGAAGGACATTTTCATGTTGCACTTGAAATTCGACAAGAATAAATAAAGGAAATTTATGAAAGTATCTTAACTAATAAATCTTTTATTCACTGTTCCATAAATAATAATAATATGCCGAATACATATAAATTTAAATGCTGAAATTTAAAATGCTAGGCTAGGATTCTAAAAACCCCGCTATTTATTACAACTCAAATAATAATAAATAATACTATTATAAAATGACTAAGGCTATTCTTCCATTTTCCCCTTGCCTTTGTCACCCTTGTCATATTTCTTGTCTCGACCACGAGTGGGGCGCTCTTGCGTTATTTCCGACCTAATCACCAACGGTCATTCTCACGGTCTAGCATTTCCATTTTGATCCACCACCATCTTCTCAGCAGAAGCATTCTTTGGTTTCTTCGACGGGCGAACAACCTGATATCCGGCCTCTTCTTCCTCCTCAGTCAAGTACCTTTGGTTCTCCTTCGCCACTTCACGGATTTTGCAGTCTACAGGCTTGTGCTTCTTTCACTTCTCATGCTCCTCGTGGGTGCTAGCTTTCCTCCATTGCAGATATGAATCAGATACCCATAATGAGCCAACCAGGACGGGTATGAAGCACATATTCCTTTGGGCCCAGCGAATAGCCCACTCCCGAGAAGACTCCGTAGTATGCGCCACGGCAGTTTGAGGGACAATGTCTAGCTTCGAGATTTTCTGTCTTAAGTCCACTTGCCTCATCAATCTCTCCGGGAAAGTATGGACCATGAATTCCAAGCCAAGAACGCGAATGGACCGCGTCGGATCCAAGGATGATACTCAAGTCACCGATCTGAGATGCCACCATGGCATTATCCACCTGATCAAGGGACCACCTTCACTCTTCAGTTTATTTTCCCAATAATCGCATACTCGAGTGAAGTCCACCATGTACAGCCTCGTTCTCATTGCAACCGATCGGGAGCGATATCCTGCCACATCAACTGGGGGCTCGATCAGCCGAAGTCTCTCCATCAGCCAGATCTGCAAAGAAAAGGAGACGGGAGTCAGTCCCATAACCGGCAAAAAAAAACGGAAATAATAAAAACGGCCAAATAAGATGGGAAAGACAGGTTCTTACCTGTAAGATAATAGGACTCCCAAGATAGGGACACTCGCGATTCGGCCTCCTGTTGTCCAAGCCAAGGATGGTCTCCCCTAGAATCAAGCATGCTGGACTCCTGCGCAGTTCCATCTGCTCCACTATGCCTAGAAATCGAGGGTCATCCCTCATCTCTTGGTCCACATGCCCTCGAAGGATGTAGCAATGAAGAAGGTAGAATCCATAAGCTCGGCGCCTCGCCACATAAGAAATAGTGGGGTCCTCCCTATTTATAAATCGATCGATAAATTCAAATAAACGGACACCTTTTGAGGTCACGAGACGGTCCACCTCAGCCTTTGTCAACCCAAGCAAGTCCCTAAATTTGTTTTTATATCCTTGAGAGCTAGGGGGTATAGCCGGAACACGTTATGCGCCCCATCCTCCAACCGCAGCGATTTCTTAAGGAAAAGGGCAAATTTCGCCTCCCGGAAAGGCAAATACATGGAAATTCGGGTCCCAATATTTAAGACATGCATCCAAAAAGGGCCTCACAACCTTCACTAGCTTCAAACTTATGATTGATCCCAAATTGAAAGCACCCATATCGTGTTTCTCCACATTTGTGAATTCATTCGTCCACTCCTTAATGCGATTTTCAAAGGCATCCATGTTTTGTTGGAAATTTTGAGAAATTTATAAGAGATTGTATGTAATAGACGAAGTCGAGGAAGAGAGAATTGTGAGAATAAGAGCTCAATCGAGGTCTCTATTTCTACTCTTCGCTGTTTCCTAATTTCAGCAAAGGACGGACCAACTGGAGAGAGGACGCAGCAGTTGCTGCGCCTTTTTGAAGGATCGCAGCTCCTGCTGCGCCCCTTCCCCAGGTCTTTTCCCTCGTTTGACGACCGTGGATCTTTTCTTATTCCATTTTAGTTAAAATTTCCTATTCCTATAACAATTTAATTCGGTAATTTCGTATAATTGCCAAATTTGTGTTTCGTAATTGCTACGGGTTCGCTTTTTGAGGCAAAATCAACATTCTTGCCATATACGCACACTTACTCATTTTTATTTTCTTTTTCTTTTCAGGGAACCATTTCACTCCCTCTTTTCAAAATATTTCTAACACACTTAGACATTTCTTTTAAATTTTTTTTAGGGGGTAGCCCTCCCTACAGTCCGGTTGCGTCATTTTTGTCCATTTTCGAGCTTTTTTTCTTGATTTCTTTTCTTTTTCGCGCTTATTTAGGCCATTCATTTAAGTTGAGTTAATTATATGCTTTGCTATGTGATTTTCTACGTGAATTTTGGCAGCATGACGGCGTAAATCGTCGCATACCAAACCTGTTTTCTAAGCTAACCTGCAGATACAGCAAACACCCAGCAGCAAAGGCACACATGCCATCATATATACAACTAAAAAGCAATGTGTACATCAAAATACGGGCTCCTGTCCAAGCCAAAGTGACATCAAAAGAAATGTATAATTGTACAACAAACAACCAGCTAACTAGTCCCAATGACCCCTCAGCTCAGCTACTGTCGCCTCAAGAGCAACAATCTCAGCATCTCTAACCTCGAGCTCTCTCAGCAGGCGTGCCGTCTCCTCCTGGGACTACGCCAGCTCACGCTCCAAGCTATGTTCCCTCTACACAGAAGAAATGTAACAATGTTTTACTTCACTTCCCTTCACAAGGTTGGAGGTAGTAAAAATAACAAATAAGAAACGGGTATGGAAGGTTCATACCTGCCTCCCAGAGCCACCTGCAAGGGCCTCGATGGCCGTAGCTCGCAACCGGTTGGCCATCCTCCACAGCTCCACGTGCCTGGATGGTGCCACCTTCATTCAAATACACAGAAGGTTCAAGCAAATGCATTCATATGTGATAAGGCATAAAAGTACAAAAGACAGCCAAAGCAAGGGGCTTACCCTCCTCACAATGTGCCGCCACTCGTCCAAGCCAGCATCGGTCATTGCCTCGCTGAAGTCACGGATCTCCGAGATCATCGTCATGCCCGTCGAGTCGGTGTACTCCAGTGTCTCTGGAAAAGCCGGGGGCTCGACGCACGCCACCTCAATCTCCTACAAAGCTCAAGTGATTCATTATTTTGATGATCATTCATCAAAGACAAAGACAAATAAGCGGTAAATATGCTTACCACGATTGGCTAGTACGCCAACCTTTGGCGAACAAACTCGGCGTACTCCTCGCCAGGAAGAAGGAGAGCGTCACCACTCGCACCGGCCAGGTCCGTCGTCCTCTCAGCCTCTGAAGGCTCCCTAAACATCGTCCATGGAGGATCGATGGGAACCGTAAAAGCGTCACCGGAGCACTACCGAGCCAAACGCTCACCCAAGTACCACTCAGGCCCCATGGGCATCGTCAACAGCAACCGACTCAAACTCCGAAGACAGAGAACCCCAGCCACGAAAGCTGGAGCTCTAGAGTAGCTCTCCCAAGGCCTAGCCACCCACTAAGGCAGAGAACGGGGGGTCATTCCTATGATCGTCTCTAAGAAAATAAAAGAGATAAAATTAAAATCAAAGATACTTACGCTGTCTAAGCTCAGGGCGTTCACGCCCTTTCGACAAATGTCGTAAGAAGATCGCTGACTCTTCCGACGGCACACGATCCAGTACCTAACGACGGGGTACTCTCTCGGTACATCCGCCGCCCTCATGGGCACGAAACTAGGAAAGTAGGAGTACACCCATGCCTGCAGACAAATAATAGTGATTACATCTCATTCTCTACAAAAATGATCTTTCATATTTTAAAAAAAATAAAATAGAAGAATAATGACAAAATGATCTTTCATATTTGCAAGAAAGATTCATACCTCCAACAGAAGTCCAGGACCGACAGTGGCAGGAGAAGTCCCTTTCTCCATCAACTCCGGACGAACCATGGCCCTCATATAATGCGTGAGGACCGCAAAGCTAGGAATAACAAGTCCCAATGACCTAGGCTACTCAAGTCAGCAAGAAACGGAAGAAGCTTAGTCGACATCCTCTCCCCATTATCTTCGAGGTAAATCGAAGACAAGAACCACCACAGCCACAACCGCGCCCGCTTCTTAGCAGTACAAGGTGGTGGAGGCACCGTGTGTCCATCCATCCTCACCCTCACCGGAACCATGCGGCCGAAGTAGTCTCTCACGTAGGTACTCGGCACCAAACGAGGAACCTGGGCCGCACTCGTAGCCAGGTTCCAGCTGATCAGACTCCACGCCTCAGCCGAGTCTACTCTCATGGCCGTCGACGGCCACACCACCGGCTCCTCTCCACACGGCAGACCTGAGATCATGTCGTAGTCCTCCAGGGTGACCCCGAACTCTCCAAAAGGCATATGAAAAGTCGAAGTCGTGTCCCAGAACCGATCAAGAAAGGCTCGAATCAGGCAAAGGTTAGCTCGAATCTTCCTTTCCTCGATCTCCCTCCAACCTCGTACCAAGGCACCGAAAGCTCCCTGCTCGATGATGGCCTGCTCCTCCTTGTAGATACCCGTATCCGTCGATATTGGAATTTATAGAGAACCCGACAAACACCCGATGATGATAGGACACATGTATCCTTTAGTTGTCATTGTCATTATTTGGAGCTCGTTTTACGATGTAGAATGGGCGTCGTCGATGAAGTATTTTATTAATTTAAATGATATTTAAATTAATGTTTTTTTTTAAGTGAGTTCATTTTATTAATTTAAATGATATTTAAATTACAGCTTTTTTAGGTGAATTCAATTTATTTTATTTTATTTTGAATTTATTTTCCCAAGTTTATTTTATTGAAAATAAAATAAATATTTGATTTGAAAAATCATTTTATGAGTATATTTGGTTTGAAAAATCATTTATTTTAATGTGTTAATTGATTTGAAAAATCGATTTGAAAAGCGAAGAAAACTCGTTTTGAACATGTGTTTTTGAGCTCGATTTTAGCTCGGTTTTTGAGCCCGTTTTCTTTACAAATTGGCACGAATCTCGAGTACACTAACCAACCTAAGCCACTACCCATCCAACCCCAGTTCTAACCCCATAACCACGGCCCAAATCCCATCCCAAATCACCCCCAACAGCCGCATACAAACAGCCTACCCCCTGTTTTGCGTGATGAATCCCGAGCCCAAAACCCGCTCCAAACACTACCAAAACCCGTGCCCATTAACCCTAACCCATACCCTAATATCCTACCCATATTACCTTACCTTAATCACCAAGAAAAACCCCCAAACGAACCCTAGAAAACCCCCCAAAAGCTGCTGGACAGCAGCTATGCTCAGGGAGCCCGTATGCCTCTCCCCCCCTCTTTACCCTACTTTAACTCCTTATAAATACCCACCCTTCACCATACATTCATTCCTCTAAGTTCTACATACATCATACCTTCACTCACAAGCTTTAAACCTCAGAAACAAACCCTAATTGCCTCTCAAAAACCCTCCACAAAACCGACATCCAAACTGAAACAGTTTGTGTGTCCTCTTCGAAAAACAATTCGTTCCTCCTTCAAACCTCCATCAAAACTCGAGTTTCTTGTTCCTAATTAACCATACAACATCCATCTACACATTAGACAAAGATTTACGAGCCAAATTTCCCTTGAGAGTACACGAAATCCCTCGAAAAACAGAGTGTTATACACTCTGTTTTCGCGGTTTGTTCCTGTCTGTCCAGTTCTGTTTGTGCTCGTTTTTCGTGCCCAATAACTCAAAATGAGCAGGCGTCGCTTTAAGATCTCTGTTCTCCTCTCTTTCTAGTTTTCAAAACATCTTCTAAATCGAATTTTCATCGTGAAACGAGAGAGAAATCGCTGTTTGAAAGTTGCTGTCCAGATTTGCCAAAAACGCGTGTTTGCTTTGTTTCTTCGTCGACGACGGTCTCTCGAGATAAAATCTACCATCGATTACGACCCAAGACGGTGTCAACGATACATGTAGGTTGAGGGTGCATCAAATCCTCCTCTTTCTCCTTTTTTTGTTTCGTTTTTATGTTTGTTTTTCTTATAGTTTGTTTTGTTTGTTTATCGCTTTTTTATTTATCGTTTAAATTAACTATGAAACTAGTTTAGTCCGAGTATGAGTTAAAGTACCACTATGAACACCCGCGTTGACTTGAGATGGGAAAAGAAACCGCTACATCAGTCGGTCGTACACCCCCGTCTCATTTACATATCCTCGTGTTCAAGGTAGGGCATAAATAAAACGAATTTCTAACTTCGCTCCTCGTTTTTTACCCTTTGTTTGTCTCGGCCAATTCGACCCACCTTAGGACCATTCACATGTTAGTATGACCTCTGATTGTTAACATATAACTCGTTTAGATGACATTAGATCAATTTAATAACCTAATTAGACACGATAGGTGGCTTCGACATAAGCTTTAAAATCAACTAACAATTCTGTAATTCAATCGAATGCATCTCTCTTTCACATAATTTCTCGCTAGTATGAGAGTGCGTGATTAGCACCTTCTTATTGACACTCGATGAGTTAAATTAATTAGCGAATTTGACCTAACTTAACCCCTTTTAGGCCGTGTAGAATGCCCCTTTGCGCGACATCATCTCAACCGATCAACGTCGTTTTCAACTTGTTTTCTAATTTGTTTCGAGTTCGTTTCGCAATCATTTGATCTAACTAATGAACCTGAACTAGGACCTAGGGTAGCCGTGTTTGGTTTGGCCGTGATTTGGCCGTGTCTTTTGGTCCTTCTGGTTTCGTCCGTTTTATGAATCGCTTGTTCTTTATCGCTTTATAACTTGTAATTTATCGTTTGTTCATCGAGTTGTAATTTTCAAGTTAGTTTCCCTTTATCGAGTCAAAACCTCTTTCAAAAACCTTAGTTTTGTTTGGTTAGATGGTTGTGTCCCAATGCATGTAAGAGCGTAGTAAATCGCATGTTGTTTAAAGCAACATGGCCCGGTTTATGCTAATGCATGCTTTGGTGCGTAGCTCTATGTCTAATTCGATGAGATTAAGTGAAAGCACACATCACGAGGAGTGACCCAAGGCCGTGAGTCATGTAAGCCGGGGGCCACCCCTCTTGTGCACGGTTTCCTAGGCCGATTGGCCGTGTAATGTGTCGTGTACGGTTTTGTATGTAGCAATTGTATTTAGATCGAGTTGTATCTTTAATTTATTGTTGTGTCGGCATGAAATGCCTGGTTTGTAATAGGTAGATCCCAACGGCTCCCCCATTCCCCCTAAGCCTTGTTTGCTTTCGTTTATATGTTGGTTAGATCAATCAACCCACATGCTAAATTACAACTTTGACAAAGTTAGTTTAGTTGCATTTAAAACGACATAGAAATTGTTGTCACATGTTAGGGTTTAAAACGATGCTTGCATATCATATATCGTAGTAGCTATGACCTTGTTTGAAATCCATACTTGACTTAGTAGAGGCCGTTATTGACGGGCGGGGTTGGGTGTCCTTATGGGCTTCCCAACACGTACCCTCACCTCTTACTCAACATCTATGGTTTGTGGATCCGTCTAAATACCATTGGATTACGAGAGTCATTCAAATCGAGTGATATAGGGTACAAGTCTTTATCTTTAATCACTCGTAGTCGATTGGCTTTATGCTTTTCGACGAAAGGTGTAAAGTTGACTTGAACGGTTCCAAGTTCCCAAAAAACTCGGTGGCGACTCTAATATGTCTTAATTCGATTCGAAAGAACCTCGAGTCGATTATACCTAGTGTGGATCCCGCGGACGCAGTTCCCGAGGGCCTTGTCCACAGTTTGGCGACTCCGCTGGGGAAAAGAGGACTAGTTACACTTTGTTTCTAGGGTCTTTTCCTCCGAGGTGAAACTTGAAAAGAAAGTGTTGGAAAGTAAAACATTACTCATACTTCTACGATTCATGCATAAACCCTTAAGGACTTGCCCGGGCCGTCCCAGCGTTTCTTCGTGATGCGTGGGGGGCGACGTCCCACTATGCTAGGAAGCTGCACATTGCTCGCTTCCACTTCACCTCGCGTGGTTCTTGATGGTGGGGACGATCTTCTAGGTACTCTACCTTAAGACACCTTGCTCTATAAGACTGCAAAAGGATGGAGGGCATAGACCTTCTTGTAGAAGACATGCCGAGACTTAGAGATGTCTAGGAGCATACATCCTTGTAACATGAGAATGACAATGTGCAAATTGTTTTCCCGAATCTTTTCGAAATTTCCCATGTCCTTTTCAAAACCGAACTTTTGAACAACTTACTTTCAAAATAGCATGGTTTTAAAAACGCGGAATGCTGCCCAAATAGGACTAGAATTTTCGGCCCAAAATGAGCTTTTATAGCGGCATGTCGCCCATTTCAAATCTCATTTTCGAATCAATCTTTCGTTTTTTTTCAAAACCAATCCAAAATGCCTCTCGAACCTCAACCAAGCATGAAATGCGTCAAGTCGTGTCCAGGTCATGGTCGTGTTAGGCCGGGTGTGTTTCGTTCCAAGAGTCTAGAACACGACCCTGTTGGGTCACCCAAGCTCACCTCTTGGGCTTTGAGTCACGTTGGTCGACCAATTGGTCTAGGATAGTCCACAGATACGTCCAAGCTAGGCCCTTTAGGACGTTTCACTCGAACCTAAGGACTATGTTGGTCCAATCACGGGTTTAGTCACACCGAGTCCGGTTTAGAATCGTGCTATGACAGTTTGAGTCGTGTCGTTTTGCCGAGTCTAAAATGAACCAAGGTCTAAATCCAACCGTGAGTCGAACCTCTGGTTAGTCAATCTCAAGTCGAGTCTTTGTTTGAGTCAAGTTGGGGTCGTGTCCTTAAGTGTGCAGGGGCTCTTACTTTAAATATTGACTCAGTACGGGGTTTTCTTGTAGAAAGGCCGCCAAAAACCCGACGTCAAGCAATGGAAGAGATCTTGTTAACAAGCTTACCGAGGCCGTGAACCTCATGATGACCCGAATGGATGCAATCGAATCTAAGCTGGGTGAAGATTCCCCTCCACCACTGACTGATCTGGAAAAACGGTTCAAGTTCATCGAAGACCGTTTGAAACTCTCCCAGGGGAAGAACATTCACTATGAGAATTCTAGGGCCTATGCCCCGGTGCAGGATAAGTTGCCCACGAACATGGTACTCACTGACATCCCAAAGTTTAAGGGCACGGAAGATCCAGTCCACCATGTTAAGGCCTATAAGGGGTACTTAGCAATCGAAGGGAGTACTGCCGACATGCTCTCTCGAAATTTTCGCTCACTCTCTGGATGAACACCGAAGGCGTGGTTCTATAACTGGACCTTAAGAACTTCCCCACTTTTGAAGATATTACGGTGGAGTTCGTAAGCACTATCCGACAACGTCGAGATTCAAACCAACATAAGAACTTTGGAGGTTATGACACAAAAGGAAAAAGAGGGCTTTCCTGAATTCCTCGCAAGATGGCGCGCTGAAAGCGTGAAACTAGCTAAGAAGCCCGATGAAGTTGAAATGGTAGATAAGTTCGTGAAGAATTTACGACACATTTACCGTAATGCTCGAAATACCAGAATTTTGGTTCTTTCAAAGAATTGATAAGAATCGGGATAAAGGTAGAGGACGATGTCCGAATGGCTGAAGCTGAGAAGCCAAAAGGATACCAAGGGGCCTCGTCATCTAAAGCAAAAGCGCCAGCAGCGGCCCACTTTGTTGAAACTGTCAATCTCTTAGATGGATGAGTCAAAAGGCCTCCGCGCCAAGCTCCGAGGGTATTCACCGATATCGGGTGCACTTACGCCTACGCTCTCCAAAGGCTCATGGCCCAAGGAAAGTTGAAGCCCATTGGTCCAACTCCGGATCCCTGGCTTTGAACAACAAGGCAAATGGTACAAACCGAATGCCTCGTGGCTTTCATCAAGGGAAGGGACACGATCGAAAGGTGCTTTAGACTAAAGCACGAAATTCAAGATATGATTGAGAACGGAACGCTCCCAATCCCGGCCATAAAGCCCAACAACGTCACCAATCCATTTGGCGACCACACTAACTTTGTCTCTACCGAAGATAGTGTCGATTACTCTCACTTGATTCGCCCATGTCGTCTGAAAGGGGTTTTCGTCGGAAGAATATTCGTGGATTGCTCCGAATTCCTACCAAGCTCGAGAAACGAGATTACATTCGGGGATTTTGTAGTCGATTGTACTCCTTACATACTCCGAAGCGGCAATGAAGTTAATGGCGTGTGGGCTGATGACGAAGATGATGTTTACCTCGTCAAAGGTGCGACAATCCCTCACACCCAAGAAGAAATCTTAAAAGTGAGGTAACATGCTTTAGAGACAAACCATCTGACTAGATCGGGGCGCTCGTATCGTGTGGAGAAAGCTAAGGATATCCCGAGCAAGGCACCTCTTAAAGAGCCGGCAGTGGTCGAAGTTCTTGGTGAAGGGTCGACCTCCGAGGCTTCTCTCATCAAGCAACTCCAAAAGACTAAGGCCGACGTGTCTATCTGGCAACTTATCTTGAGCTCTTTCGAACATCGCCAGGCTTTGTTGCAAGCTTTGATGAACATGACCGTGTCATCGAATACTACTCCCGCAGACATGGTCACTCACATCGCCCAAAATCGGCAACAGATCACCAACGCCGTGACATTTTCCGACGAAGAACTACCACCGTTCGGGCCTCGACATAACCTGGCCCTCTATGTTGCCACCGTATGTCTCAACAAGCACATCCCTATGACCTTGGTTGACGACGGATCGGCGGTCAATGTACTTCCTTTGAAAACAGCGCATATTCAGGGTCTGGAGAAGAATGACTTCATTCCCACTACGCAGACAGTTCGGGCATTCGATGGCACTATGCGTCGAATAAGTGGACTTGTCGATCTAGTAGTACAGACTGGGCAAGTGGAAAAGAAAATAAATTGCCAAGTAATTGACATTTGCTCATCCTTCAACTTATTGTTGGGGAGGCCTTGAATCCACGCTACAAGGGCCGTAACATCAACGCTGCATCGAAAAATCAAGGTCCCACTCAATGGCAAAATTGTCACCATTGACGCCACGCCAATTACTGTGGCAGGAGGAGACATTACTTCTGAAGTAAGGGTCGAAACTGCCAATGATGCATGTGGTTTCGAGATTGTCAACATGATCGAGCTGAACTCCGAAGCAGAGAATATGGATCTATATACGGGAAGTCATGCCTGCGAGGTGATTCTCAAGACTGGGAAGTACTTCGGTTTCTCTTTATATCCTAGAAAGGAGGAGGCTTTCCAGTTGAAACCACCCGTAGCCAAAGGAGTAATTTTGGGGCTTGGATATGAGCCCACTGAGAAAGATCTGCGGGAAAAGAGGGGAAGAACGATCGAAGATCGAGATATTAAAATGCGACCGTATCACCTAACTCTCAACGGTCACTTCGTGAGAACTGGGGAAGAACTTCCCTGCATGGACTTTCCCGAACCTATCTTTGACCCAAAGAAAAACCTTAGGGTCCCAGGAATCGAAGTATTCCAAGATTGCTACTACATCCCTGAAGACATTCTGATCGTGATGCCGGTAGAAATCAAGCCGGATCCAATAAATGACGAGAAAGCCATGGGTCTCCTTTTCGGTGAAGAGAAGAAATCACCAATACCAAACGAATATTTGGTAAGCATGATCCTGAGGAGCAAGCGGTTCGACCCATCTACCCTCATCACCGATGTGGATCCTCTTAGGACCAACACGGGATGGCGGAAAACCGTCAAGTGGACTGATAACAAGGGACTCCTCTTCAAGTTGACAACGGGAGAAGGAGAGATGTTCATGTTGGGGTTGGTGTCCTTAACAGTTAGTGCAAGGACTTATAAACCTCTAAAAGGATCAAAGGGCATACTTTGGTATTATTATCAGTTGATCCACGTTTATCAATAACGGTTGGCTTGCTAGATAAGTTTGACGTTATTGTCATACAGATGGCGGTGATCAACTGGTCCCTAAAAGTCACACCTATAGGATACGTTCGAGAGATGTGACGGTATGAAAATACAGTCATGTAGATGCCAAAATTGACTAACCAGTTAGTCCGAGTTATTTGACTAGTAATTAGTCAAATATGTGATGTTGAGATATTATATTTAATACGGATTAAATATCATGGGCTAAGGCGAATTAACCAGTTAATTCGTAAAATTAAATATAAGCGTTTTATATTTAATTAATGTATATTGAATAAATTATACAATACTGTTTTGTCGGACACGTATTAATAATTCAGCTAACCCGTATTATTAGCTGATGCCTTAATTTCCGATAACCGATAACAGTTTATAATCAGACCGCGTCATATACATTTGGAATTTAATGAACCGGACCACAGGTTAAAACCAAGAGGAAGTGGAAGCCCACTTCCTTTGTGTGGGTCTCGGTTTTGCCGAGTGAGAGGGATCAAAAGGGAGAGCTTCTCCTCCCTTCTGACCTAATCATCATTTGAAACAAAATTAGGGTTTGGAAGAGCATTCTCCTCTGAAAAACCTGAGATCTCTCATCTCGAAAGAAAAACTCACTTCAGTTCTCCCAATATTGCAAAGCAATCGGAGAACACCATCTAGCACAAGGGTATATCTCGGACAAGGTCTTGGGTGCAACAATTAGGAGGGAATCTGGTTTGATTTCTGTTCTTTACGCCGTGCATCAAAGGACCCGAGGTTGATTTCTATACATTAATCATTTCATTGTGTTTTTCGTTTTATGACTATAAATTGCATGTTTGAATTTACGTTATAGTCCTGCAATTAAAGGGTAGTATACGGATATAAACCCTCAAGTGGTATCAGAGCGAGGCCACGTGAATTTTTCCATGTGTTTTTCATAAAACTATCTTGAAACGATTTTTGTTTTGTATAAAAATCCGTGCGAAAGCAGTTTTTCTCACGACAGAAATTTTTTGTTGTAATTGCTGCGTTTTTGGTTGCTTTGGGAACCGTGTCCTGTTTACACGGTTGCTCTTGTTGTTGTTTTGTCTCGAAAACCGAAACCGTGACATGTTTTACACGGTTAATTCATGTTGTTTTCGTTGATTTATGCATATTGTTGTTTTATACGGAGATTATAACAATATGTCAAGTTTTGCAAATTTGTTTTGATGCGTTTTGATCAAAATTGCATTTGATTTTGTCTCGTCAAAATGTTTTCACGAGGGTTTTGAAGTTTCAGCTATTTTTGCATTCGATCGAGCGTATTTCTACTCGATCGAGTGCTATTTCTGTCTTGTTTTTGATCGATCGAGTCCCTGTTGTGCTCGATCGACCCCTTTCTAAACCCTACTGCTCGATCGAGTTGTCCTCGTACTCGATCGAGCAGATTAGCTGATAAAAGTACTCGATCGACCACCAGTTCAGTCGATCGAGCACTCTCTCTGTTTGGCAACCTTCTCGATCGACTTGCAGTTCAGTCGATCGAGCCCTTTTCGTCCTCGATCGAGCACTTGTGTCCCTGGATCGAGGGATTTTTGCTTTGACAGCTTTGAAAATTTGTTTCTTTTGATTTAAATTTTCTTTTGGCTTCAATATGTACTTTATACGGATATAGTACACTCGCTATGATTGTGAAACGGTTCACACACGTACCATATAGTTATTTTAAAGCGTATTTAAAGTAACGGATTGTAATGGATTAAAATTAAATGATAGAAGCGGTTTTATCACACGAATTTTAATCATTAAAAGGTGGTTTGGATAAATTTAACATAATTACAGAATTATGTCACGAATGAATTTTTTTTAGTTGATGCATTTTTATTTATCGTTAATTCTTGAATGCCGTGAATGCCTTTTATTACGTATTTAATTTTACAATCAATTGTAACTTAGTGTGGCCTTAGTAGAACGTGTTACCGTAATGATGGAACACGGTCTTGGTTGTATTTTGAGATCTCGTATCTCCGTTTTGGATTTTTCACTTGTAATTACAGTTTTAATTAGAATGTAAATAGGTTTATATTTTGTAATTTTAAATTGTAATTTTTGAGAAGACCAAAGATGGAGACCGGATGCTCACTCCCGCTACTTGGATCAAGATGGAACATCAAGACATGCTTTTCGGGTCCAACGGTGGATTCCAAAGTTGTATTATGTTCTTATACTAGGATAGGCCACACTAGGAAATTTTTTTTTTATTTACGTATTGCATTCCTTTATTTTATATCGTTACGATAATATGCATCATTTTCCGCCTAAAAACCAAACCACCTAATTATTGCATGAAAACTGACACATATAGAGGTCACGAGTTAGTTTTCATTGACATTCTCATGTCACACGTTTAAAGCCATCATCTAAATTAATTCGTTCACGACAGACGCTAGTTATTCGTTCACTTAAAATGAATTAAAACTTAGTTGATGGGATCTTCCTCGTATAAACCAAAATTGAGAACGGTCTTTATAGGTCAAACTCCAATGAGTCCCTTCTTCGTCGGTAGGCATAATATGACCCCTTCTACGTCGGGTAAGTTGGAACCGATTGACCTATTTTATCTCAACACTATGGTCACTCGTACGATCCTGTGATCATGGTGGACTATAGATAGGATTTACAGAAATCTATCGACCAAGAGTTCTTCCGGAAGAATTAGCTAAACAGTTGGCTTATCAATTTACAGAAATTGAGTCTTGGGATCACTTGTATCATTCTTGAGGGAGATCAATTATGCAAGTGCAAGAGTCTACATGTTTAAAATGAATTTTAAAATAGACCTAAATCACTTCGATGAGTTGCTTATTTCGTTTTGTTTTTTCTTTCTTTTTCAGTGTAGATCACGTTTTTAAACTGCTAAACAACAAATGGCTGGTTCTACTGATAACCCAATGCCAAGTGCCACATTGGACCGTGAGTCCTGGCTTAGGATCTTCATGAATCGGATGAATCGGTCCACTCGATCGAAGAATGATGGATCCAACTTCGCGGACCGGGAGGCGGCATTACGGAATGCCGCGCCGCTGGCGACGGAAGCTCAAATATCTCTTGGAGCCCATCCCGGCAAACCCAGGTCCCACGGCTAGAGCTGCTGAAATCGCCAAGTTTAACGATTTTACGTATGGAAGCGGGTGCGATTAAAAACGTACTCATTTTTGCAATGGAACCCAATTTGCGGAAACGCTTCATAGCCCATGGTGCAAACAAGATTTTCACCACGCTCACCAAGGAATTCTCGAAAGCACCGAGAATCGTGACTTATGAGCATACCACTCGCTTCTTTGATGCGAGACTCCAAAAGGGCCAACCGGTTAGCCCACACATTCTCAGCATGATTGAGAATGTCGAGAAACCGGAGACCTTTAATCGTAACATAAGCGAGAACATTGTTATCGACCGCATACTTCACTCACTCCACGATGGTTATTCGCAATTTAGAGCGAATTACTATATGAATGATTTGAAGAAAACTCCCCATGAATTGCACTCCCTTCTCGTACAGACCGAGAAGGACATGAAGTCCAGTGGGAGCATGAAACAGGATGTTCTCGTTGTGTCAAATAAAGGAAAGGGTAAGGGCAAAGCTCGAGGCAAACCTAGCGAGTAGGTAAGGCGAAGTTCAAGAAGTCGGGCTCGGGTAAGAGTGGTCCTGGTGAGTCGAGTAACTCATCAGGCGCGACAAAGAGCAAGAAAGATAACATGGAATGCCATCACTGCCACATGACTGGGCATTGGAGACGCACATGTCCCTGTTTATCATGAGGACTTAAAAGCGGTCGTGTTAAACCTGTTGGTATGTCTTCTTCTTCTACTTTTATTCATATGATTGAGATTAACCACGCAAGTTACGGAACTTGGGTACTTGATCCTGGTTGTGGTTCTCATCTGTGTAATCATGTGCGGGGGCTCCGAAACATCGAACCCCTCGTAAAGGGTGAGGTGGACTGCGTGTCGGGAATGGAGCAAGAGTGGCTGCCATCTCAAAGGGGACATATGTGATCCAGCTACCTAGCGGATTTGAGTTGTCATTATATGACTGCTATTATGTTCCTAGTCTTTCGAAAAACATTATTTCGGCCGCACTTGACAAACTTGGTTTTTCATTTGTAATAGAAAATAATGCTTGCATTTTCTCTTTACACGATATGATTTATGGCAAGGCAGTCTCCATGAACGGAATTTATGTTTTAGATCAGACCACGGAAATATTACACGTAATGAATAAAAAGTTAAAGGTTGGTGACAAAGATCAAACGTATCTATGGCACTGCCGTATGGGACACATTAATGAGAAACGCGTAAAACAGCTCATCAAACATGGAGCTATCTCGGCCTTTGATTTTCAATCATTTGGCACGTGTGAATCATGTCTCATCGGTAAAATGACTCGGATTTCCTTCAAAGGTGTTGGAATGCGCGCTGCTGACCTATTAGGGCTCATACACACGGATGTATGTGGTCCTATGTCAATCACCGCACGAGAAGGCTATAGGTATTTCATCACTTTCACGGACGATTTAAGTAGATATGGCTATGTCTACTTAATGAAGCATAAAAGTGAATCCTTTGAGAAATTCAAAGAATACCAGAATAGGGTGCAGAACCTATTGGGAAGAAAGATTAAAACACTACGTTCAGATCGTGGTGGCGAGTATCTTTCTCACGAGTTTGATCAACACCTAAAGGACTGTGGGATTGCCCTACAGTTAACTCCACCTGGAACACCTCAATTGAATGGAGTGTCCGAACGGAGAAATCGAACCTTACTTGATATGGTTCGATCCATGATGAGTCACACGGTTTTACCTGATTCATTATGGGGTTATGCTCTTATGTCAGCCGCTCTAATACTTAACCGAAGTCCGTCTAAAGCTGTTGACAAGACTCCATATGAACTATGGAAGGGAACGGTCCCTAACTTGTCCTTTATACGGGTTTGGGGCTGCGAGGCTTATGTCAAGTGGAGACACGAGGATAAGCTCGGCCCGCGATCGGTCAAGACATACTTTATAGGTTATCCTAAAGGAACACTTGGTCATTACTTCTATTCGCCAACCGAACAACGTGTTTTTGTTGCGGCTAGTGCGACATTCTTAGACAAGGAATTTCTCGAGAATGCAAAGAGTGATAGAACCTTCGACCTGTCGGAGATTCCAGAACCAAACACCGAGCAACCATTGGAGGAACCGATTCCTTCAATCCCGGCTGCGGTGAATATTCCTGAGGAACCTAGGAGGTCAGGAAGAGTCTCTATTCCTCCGGACAGATACATTGGTATGGTCGAGGAACATGACATAGATGACGTTCTACTCTTAACGAGTAGTGAACCCGCAACCTATAAAGGTGCCATGACTAGTTCTGACTCAAAGCTACGGCTTGAGGCCATGCAATCCGAGATGGACTCCATGTATGAGAACAACGTGTGGGATCTTGTTGACTTACCTGCTAAGGTTCGTCCCCTTCAATGCAAATGGCTTTACAAGATAAAGCATTATGTGGAAGGTCAACAAGATATCTACAAAGCACGACTAGTTGCTAAAGGTTTCACCCAAGTGCCAGGTTTGCACTACGATGAGATTTTTGCACCCGTAGTTATCTTTGCGTTCCATTCGGATTATCTTAGCGATTGCCGCTTTTCATGACTATGAAATTTGGCAAATGGACGTGAAAACCGCCTTCTTAAACGGTTTTTTGGAGGAAGAGTTGTACATGGTACAACCCGAAGGTTTCATCGATCCTGAACATCCTAAGAAAGTGTGCAAACTTAAGCGTTCCATTTATGGACTTAAGCAAGCATCGAGGAGTTGGAATCATCGCTTCGACCAAGTGATAAAAGACAATGGATTCACTCGATCGGTCGAGGAACCATGTCTATATATCAAGTCGAGTGGGAGCAAGATTGTCTTCCTAATATTGTATGTTGACGACATACTCCTGATTGGGAATGACATACCTCTCTTAACTTCGGTGAAAGTATGGTTGAAAAACCATTTCCAGATGAAAGATCTGGGAGAGGCACAAAGAATTCTAGGCATCCGTATCTATCGAGATAGATCACGACGGATGTTATCTCTCGATCAGAGTCTTACATAGACAAAGTCCTAGAGAGATTCAAAGCATGACTAACTCCAAGAAGGGGTTTCTTCCCATGGCTCCAGGGGTGCATTTGAGCAAGTCTCGGGCACCGGAGACAGGAAGAGAAAGAGCGCATGACACGGATTCCTTATGCTTCGGCTATAGGATCAATCATGTATGCCATGATATGCACACGTCCGGACGTGGCATATGCATTGAGTATGACAAGTCGATTCCAACAAAGAACCAGGTGAACCACATTGGTTGGCTGTCAAGAACATTCTTAAGTACCTCCGGAGGACTAAAGATTGGGCATTGACTTATGGAGGCTCTCAAAAGCTATGCGCAACAGGTTACGCAGATGCTAGCTTCCAAACGGATCGAGATGACTCGAAATCTCAATCTGGATTCGTTTTTACTCTTAATGGCACCGCTGCGATCATTTGGAAGAGTTCGAAACAAACTGTTACAAACAGATTCTACGACCGAGTCCGAGTACTATGCCGCGTCGAAGCAACAAAGGAAGCGATATGGATGCGTCAATTCTTACATGGGCTCTCTGTAGTGCCTAGTTCGAATGACCCGATCACCATCTATTGCGACAATAGTGGTGCCATCTTCCAAGCTAAGGAGCCAAAGTCTAGCAACAAATCTAGACATGTACAACGGAAAGCTCATCTAATCCGGGATTACGTGGAGCAAAAGGAAGTAGTGATAGAAAAGATTGCTACTGATGATCACATAGCAGATCCTCTCACTAAAGCATTACGACAAGATAAGCATGAAGGGCACGTTAATTCCATGGGAATCAAACGTGTTCCCAAGTTGTAGTACTCTTTTATGGATTAGATTCATTCTCTTTTGTACTCTATACGACATCATCGTTTTGATATTATATATATATTTTGTTTTTCATGTGGAATTGTACGACAATTTTGAACACCACAAAGTGAACCGAACAAACATTATAGTTTTTAGTCCTTAATTGCCCACATGAGCTGATAACTCTGGCAATTATTCTCTGACGTTGGTTGATGGTGGGTTCAACGAGCCATAAGTCAACCGGTTGGTCGACCAATCACAGAGGCGATTTATACGGATATTTCGTAGGACACCAATGTGACATCGACGTGGAGTCCTAAATGTTTTATAACATTCACGCCGGTCGTGGATAGGACTTCCATGGTGATCCTAAGAGTCGATTCTTTGACTATCGATTGTCTCTTGAGACTACGGCAGATTTTGGGTGACTTTGGTTTCTTTCTCACGGTCATCCGTAACAGGGGGCCAAGTAGATTTTTTTCTGGGTCATTTCATGCTTGCTTAGATCGGAAGGAGTCGAGTTGAAGGAAATATTCAGCCTTTATCGGGTACTCGATATTTCTCAGGGCCACTCGAGGAGTCAGAATCGAAATGCATGGCCATGCTCGGATACGGATTCGTTTTATCGGTTAAGTTACTCTCTAGTCGGGGAAACCACTCTTGATACTGATCGATTGTAAAATACGACCTTTGTAGATCCGGATCGCAAATTGTTTTACATTGAGTGGGAGAAATTTTAAATGAATATGAGAATCGGTTATCGCACATACACTTGTACGGACAAGTGGGAGTTTGTTGGAGCTTGTGTCCTCCGGTTAGTGCGGATAACGTCATTGCACATACACTTGTACGGACAAGTGGGAGCTTGTTGGGGTTGGTGTCCTTAACAGTTAGTGCAAGGACTTATAAACCTCTAAAAGGATCAAAGGGCATACTTTGGTATTATTATCAGTTGATCCACGTTTATCAATAACGGTTGGCTTGCTAGATAAGTTTGACGTTATTGTCATACGGATGGCGGTGATCAACTGGTCCCTAAAAGTCACACCTATAGGATACGTTCGAGAGATGTGACGGTATGAAAATACAGTCATGTAGATGCCAAAATTGACTAACCAGTTAGTCCGAGTTATTTGACTAGTAATTAGTCAAATATGTGATGTTGAGATATTATATTTAATACGGATTAAATATCATGGGCTAAGGCGAATTAACTGATTAATTCGTAAAATTAAATATAAGCGTTTTATATTTAATTAATGTATATTGAATAAATTATACAATACTGTTTTGTCGGACACGTATTAATAATTGACTAACCCGTATTATTAGCGATGCCTTAATTTCCGATAACCGATAACAGTTTATAATCAGACCGCGTCATATACATTTGGAATTTAATGAACCGGACCACAGGTTAAAACCAAGAGGAAGTGGAAGCCCACTTCCCTTGTGTGGGTCTCGGTTTTGCCGAGTGAGAGGGATCAAAAGGGAGAGCTTCTCCTCCCTTCTGACCTAATCATCATTTGAAACAAAATTAGGGTTTGGAAGAGCATTCTCCTCTGAAAAACCTGAGATCTCTCATCTCGAAAGAAAAACTCACTTCAGTTCTCCCAATATTGCAAAGCAATCGAAGAACACCATCTAGCACAAGGGTATATCTCGGACAAGGTCTTGGGTGCAACAATTAGGAGGGAATCTGGTTTGATTTCTGTTCTTTACGCCGTGCATCAAAGGACCCGAGGTTGATTTCTATACATTAATCATTTCATTGTGTTTTTCGTTTTATGACTATAAATTGCATGTTTGAATTTACGTTATAGTCCTGCAATTAAAGGGTAGTATACGGATATAAACCCACAGTTCAAGCCAGATGATGTTACCGATTCTGAGTCTGAGTCTGAGTCGGAGTCTGAGTCTGAGATAGGTCCTAAGATTGAGTCTAAGGAGTCAGGTGTTGAAAATACCCCTCCCCTAGCTTTCCCTTCCTATGCACCTTTTCCTAATGGTGGTATTCCGGGGCCTGTCCCGAATACCCCTATCTCGCCACTGAGCTCTGACCAGTTGGCTCAAATGTTAGCGCATTTCGCGCAATTTCAAATCAATAATAATATGAACCAGTTTGCTTACGACTTGTCTTACTTACATTGCAATTCAAACTTTGAAAATGATTATTTTAATAATGACATTGAGACTGAGGTCGAGGATGAACAGTTGGTCGAAGAAGAAGTAGAACCACCTCTACAGTTGATAAAAGGGTTGGAAGAGTACGAACGGAAAACCTCGGTCATCGAAGATACCGAAACTATCAATGTAGGTACAACCTTAGAACCACAAGAGCTTAAAATAGGAACTACTTTAAGTCCCACCGAAAGACAGGGGTTCATTGATTTGTTGCATAAGTTCAAAGATGTTTTCGCATGGTCCTACAAAGACATGCCAGGCATTGATAGGGAAATTGCGGAGCACAGGATCCCAATCAAGCCGGGATATAAGCCAGTCAAGCAGAAACTACGCAAAATGCACACAGATTGGTCTCTGAAAGTCAAAGAAGAAATCGACAAGCAACTCAAAGCTGGGTTTATCAAGGTGTTAGAATACTCGGACTGGGTGGCTAACGTTGTACCAGTGCCCAAGAAAGATGGTAAAGTTCGGGTTTGTGTCGACTTCCGGGATTTAAACAAGGCAAGTCCGAAGGACGATTTCCCATTACCTCACATCGACATCCTGTTTGACAACACGGCAAAACACGCGTTACTATCCTTCATGGATAGATACGCCGGTTATAATCAAATCAAGATGGCGAAAGAAGACATGCATAAGACTGCGTTCAGAACGGGAACCTATTGCTACACAGTAATGCCTTTTGGGTTGATAAACGCAGGGGCTACATACCAGAGGACCGCGACAACATTGTTACATGATATGATGCACAAGGAAGTCGAGGTTTATGTCGACGACATGATTGTCAAGTCAAAGGAGCGTGACGGCCACCTTAATATGCTACGCAAATTCTTCGAGCGATTGCGCAAGTATAACATGAGGTTGAATCCACAAAAATGCGCATTCGGAGTCACATCCGGCAAACTGTTGGGTCACATCGTTAGCCACCGTGGCATCGAGGTGGACCCATAAAAAATAAAGGCCATAATGGAAATTCCTCACCCGAAAACCGAGAAGGAAATTCGAGGTTTATTTGGAAGAATCCAATATATAAGTCGGTTCGTGGCAAGGCTAACTATGATATGCGAGCCAATTTTCAAGAAATTGAAAGTCGGGGAACACGTCGTATGGGATGATCACTGTCAAGCTGCGTTCGATAAGATCAAAGAAGTACTATCTTCCCCTCCCGTGCTCAGCCCACCAACGGCTGGGTTACCACTTTTGTTGTATCTTACAGTTACGGATACTGCAATGGGGGCAATCTTTGCGCAGAGATAGTCGATAAAGAGGAAAGAGCAATTTACTACATTAGTAAAAAGTTCTTGGAGTATGAAATCAAGTATACTCAGCTCGAAAAGACATGTTTGGCTTTAGTATGGGCGACAAAGAAGTTACGGCACTACATGCTCAGTCATAGTGTCTGCATCCACTCGAAGATGGACCCTATCAAATACTTGTTTGAAAAACCAGTTCTAAACGGCAGGGTGTCAAGATGGACTTTAATGCTTTCCGAGTTTGACCTAAAGTATGTACCGCTAAAAGTAATAAAGGGAAGGGCGGTTGCAGACTTCCTGGCCGATAACCCGATAGAAGAAACCGAGGTTATAGATACATGGTCGTTCCCCGACGAAGATATCGTTCATATAGACAATGACACGTGGGACCTCTATTTTGATGGAGCATCGAACTGCAGGGGTTACGGGATAGGAGTGTTACTCATTTCACCAGAAGGTGAACATGTTCCCATTTCGATCAAGTTGGACTTTAATGTCACTAATAACGCGGCCGAATACGAAGCATGCCTACTCGGTTTGCACAGTGCTCTCGAGTTAGGCATCAAAAAGCTTGTAGTACACGAGGACTCGTCACTAGTGATCAACCAAGTGGCCCGGACGTGGAAAACCCGAAGCGACAGCCTGGCTCTGTACCAAGCGAAAATAGAGGAACTAGAAAAGTCCTTCACCGACGTCAAATACGTGCACCTCCCCAGAGATGAAAACCACTTCGCTGATGCACTATCGAAGCCAGCTTCTCTAATCAACATACCTGATCATATGGATACTATGCCAATATGTGTCGAACGAAGATCGTCACCTGCCTACGTTAATGTAATCGGAGACACAGAAGAAACCGAGGCTGAACCTTGGTATCAAGATATTCTGAAATTTAAAGAATCGGGAGAGTATCCACCTGACATGGATAATCGCAGAAAGCGCGCTATTCGAATGCTAGCCGCTCAGTTCGTTAGAACCAATGATGGGCAATTGTACAAGAAGACCGCGCAAAATATCCTTCTGCGATGCATAGACTCACCAACTGCAAAAAGAGTCATGGAAGAAGTCCATGACGGGGAATGTGGCCCACACATGAATGCCCATATGCTGGTTCGCAAAATCATGAGATTAGGATATTATTGGACCACGATGGAGACAGATTGTCGCCAATATGTCAAACATTGCCATAATTGCCAAATCTTTGCGAACATACAACACGTGCCACCATCACTGTTGTATACTCTGACATCACCATGGCCTTTCTCAACATGGGGAATCGACATTATTGGAAAGGTCAACCCATCTGGAACAGGTGGGCATTGTTTCATGCTAGTCGCCATCGATTACTTCACGAAGTGGGTAGAAGTGAAATCCTACAAAGTGTTACAAAGTAAGCGGTAGCAAAATTCATTCGAGAATGAAATCATTTGCGAGATATGGTGTGCCGCATGAGTTCATTAGCGACCATGGCACTCACTTCCAGGTAAAGCTCGCCGTGATACTTGAAAAGTATAAAATCAAACACCACAAGTCGTCACCTTATCGACCTCAAACAAATGGCGCGGTGGAAGCCGCCAACAAGACAATCACCTTTGTGATTCTCGGAAAATGACCGACAATTATCGCGAATGGCGGAGAAGATACCGTTCGCACTATGGGGATACGGGACGTCTATTCGCATGACCCACCGGAGCGACTCCGTTCTATTTGACATATGGGATGGAAGAAGCGATTCGACCTATCGAATTAGAGGTACCTTCTTTAAGGATTCTGTTAGAAAGTCAGGTTCCGGAGGCGGACTGGCTGCAGGCTAGGTATGATTCTTTGGTCATGCTCGACGAGCGACGGTTAAATGCGCTACACCATGTTCAACTCTATCAGAAAAGGATACAAAGAGCATTTAATAAGAAGGTGAAACCTCGAGGAATAAAGGATGGGGATTTGGTCCTAAAGTCTGTTCGCGCTTTACTACCAAATGACCCGAGGGGAAAATTCAAGCCCGCTGGGCGGTCCTTACGGTAAAGAAAATATTATCGGGAGGCGCAGTCAGACTAACGGATCTAGATGGAAACGACTTCGCAAATCCGACGAATTTGGATCAACTGAAGAAGTACTATCCTTAGAACCCACTCTCAATGTCGCGAAATAAAATTTTGAATTGCAGTGCTCGTGAGCGAGTCTAGGCCGCGGCACTTCTGCTTCGCTGCTTTTTGTGCGTTATAAACTGATAGTTGTAGCGCATTTGTTTAGTGGAACTACGAGCTCGGTTTGATTCTGTTGACAACAGATACGTAGGCAGCTCTTTATAAGAGTACAACCGACCCTTCCTTAAATAAAATGAAATTTTATGCAGAAACTGGGAATTTTAATAAATAGTAAGTCTTATTAAAATCGGGCGATGCCCATTACAACATCCAAAAAAGAAGAAAAAAAAACACACACAGCAAGCGACAAAGGATAAATAGTAATAGTAAATAATAGATTGGAATCGAAAGCTCCTACATCTTCCTTTTCCCTTTGCCTTTTGGGTCACTTGGCCGAGGCTCCCGTGGAGGAGGGGTAGTTGTGTTCTGTCTAGCGCGCTTCTTAGGATGGATCATCATTTCCTCGCGAGGGCCCAGCCTATCTTTTGCACTCAAACGAGGGCCAAGTCTTCCTTCCAAGGCTGAGCCCGAATGTGCTTTTGAACCCAACCGTTTCCGCACACCTGACACCTGTGAGTCAGTCTTAGGAGTTTTCTCAGTATTAGTTTCAGGTCCAGATGCAGACGAAGGATCATTGGCAAAGAAGTCGCGACTGTCTCTGCCTTTGTCATAATATCTGATGTCGACAAGCTCGTCCTTCCGACACAAATCCTTACCTGAACCAGTTTTCTCTTTAAGCCACTTAGTGTATGACGGGGATACCCAAGTAGTCTTAAGGCGCGCGGACACGTACCAAAGACGCCTTTGGTGCCACCTTTCGAGCCAATCATCACATATAGAGGAATTTAGCTCTGTTGCTCGTCCCAGAACAGCCTCACACTTGGGAATTATTTGTCTACGGCCCATCTGACGCAGGACGCGGTCGGGATAAATGTGAATAGACCTCTTCAAAACCAGTAGTTGCAAACGTCTGGTCTTATCATCTTCCGGAAGGATAGTAAAAGATTTGAGGCGAAGCCAAGGCATGAACCAGCAAAGAGGGCGACCTCCCCCTTCTGTCAGCTTGTTTGGCCAATAGGCAAGGTCATTTTGATGCTCGTCTTCATACCGCTTGGCACGCATAGTCAGCATACGGGCGAGATACGAGCTGGGCTCACGCGGCGGGGCAAAGAGCCAAAATCTCTCACAAAGCCACACCTGGAAGAAAAAGAAAAAAAACATGAAAAAGAAAAAAAAGAAAAAAGGAAAAAAAGAAAAAAAAACGTGAAAGAAAAAAACGAAAAAAAAAAGAGAAAAAAAAAGAAAAAAGAAGGAAAAAACGGAATGGTGGCAGGAATCGTGGCAGAATACAGCAAAATCGTGGTAGAATGCAACAAAATCGTGACAAAATCGTGGCAAATCGCAATAAAATCGTGGCAAAATATAAATAAATCGTGGCAACAACACAAGAATTGTGGTAAAAGAAAAATCAATCAAGGACGCGAAACCAAGAGAATAGATTTTATTACCTGCAATAGACGGGAGCATCTCGACCAATCGGCACCAAGGTTCATTTTCTTAGCATCTAAACCCCTGATGGTTTTAGCGAGAATAATCCAGGAAGGGTTATGTCCCGTCTCCATCTGAGACACAATAGACAAAAGCTTCGCTTGTCCTACACAAGTTGTCTTGTTCATCCTACCTTCGAAGACATAAAGATGTAACATGATCAATCCAAATGCCCTGCGGTAGTACACTGGCAGTAAAGTACTGTTTCGCAAGATGCAAAATTTCCGATGAATAGCAAGAAGGTTGACTTCGTCACCAGTAACTATCTCCTCAGACTCCGTCCTGGAAAGGCCAAGGCAGTCTAGATATGTTCCACGCCACCCCGAATGAAATTTTGGTATAGCCGGTATGGCCTCAGCATCCCATCCTCCCAGGGCAGAAAACTCTTCGGGTAAAGGGCAGATCTCCCCCTCAGGAAAAGCAAAAACATGGTTACAAGGATCCCAATAGCTAAGGCAGTATTCCAACAACGAAGGTTGAAAGGGGATCTGGCGTAAGGGTAGCAATTGCGTCAGTTGAGCGGTCTTTAATTCTTGTCTCTCTGCGCCAGTGAAGTCTGTCTCCCACGCTCGCATAGCACTCGCTAGATTATTCATAATGATTTATGTTGTTTGCACCAGTTTGGGGGAAAGCAGAATAAAATTGGCAATACAGCTCTTCCTTATATAGAAAGTATAAGGGAAGGAAACACCTAGGATGACACCCCTAGGGTGCCGTTTTTTTTTTTAGCCGCGTGGGCCTTGGGTCGCGCGCCTCTTAGGCCCGCCCCAGCTCACACCAGTCTTTGGTACGATGCATTAGGTTTTCGCTCATCCATCACATTTTGGGGAGAGCCAGAACGGCCAATTTACATTTCTACCCTCAACGAGTCAATATTTGAACTAAAACCCATGCACACTTACGGTTTTATTTTCTTTTTTTGTTTTACGGTAGCAGGCTACGCCCACGTGGTTTACAAGTCATCCGGAGTGTCTGAGTCATATTTCATGCTCACCCATCAAGGTTCGATTTCAAAAAAAAAAAAAAAAAAAAAAAATTCAAAATTTCAAAATTCCAAAAACTTTTTGCGAATTGTGGATAGATTAAGTGGTGGACGCTTTGTGGGTCGATGATCCAATCCTTCATTCAAAATTCAATTTTTTGAAGGGCCGATGGCCCAACATTCCAAGTGATGTCAATTTCAAACTTCGGGTCGAGGGCCCAATTATTCAAAATTTTCAAATTCAATTTTCGGGTCGATGACCCAATCTTTTAAATGATCCAATTTCAAGGTCGATGATCCAAATATGCTTATGTGATAATTATTGCTCGTACATTTTTTTTGTGCTTCAAATATAGCAAGATATGCTTCAACTGGGGGCTCTAAAGTCTTCGACTTTAGAGCCATTGCAAACTGGGGGCTCTGAAGCCGTTGGCTTCAGAGACCATTATCAAGATGTAAAGGATGACATCCACCAAGAATTCAATTCAATACAAGAGTATGAAATGGAGGAATTCCTTAGCTGAAAGCAAATGATGAAAGCGGCGGCAACCTCCTCGGAAAGTCCCGTCCCATTTGGACACCTGCCAGCGGATGATAAATTTTGGGCAAATGTCAGCAGATGATGAATTTCGGACAAGTGCCAGCCGATGATAAACTTTGGGCATGTGTCAGCAGTTGCCGAACTACGACGCGGGTTTGATTCCGTCAGAAACGGATACGTAGGCGCCTAAGGATAAGGCTCAATCCACCATATATGCAATTTATGACACAACAGAAGCAAGAGTCAATCCCCAACGAAGTTTCAGGTATGATCTCTACTTATGGTCAAGCGAGCTTATATACGCAAGTCTAATGGACTATAAACGACCGAAGAATCCTCAGGTCGAAAGGGACCTGGGGTATACTTTGATTTTCGCCTTGTCCAAGCCTCAGTCAAAGTGGGGGCTCTGTAGATACCCGTATCCGTCGATATTGGAATTTATAGAGAACCCGACAAACACCCGATGATGATAGGACACATGTATCCTTTAGTTGTCATTGTCATTATTTGGAGCTCGTTTTACGATGTAGAATGGGCGTCGTCGATGAAGTATTTTATTAATTTAAATGATATTTAAATTAATGTTTTTTTTTTAAGTGAGTTCATTTTATTAATTTAAATGATATTTAAATTATAGCTTTTTTAGGTGAATTCAATTTTTTTTATTTTATTTTGAATTTATTTTCCCAAGTTTATTTTATTGAAAATAAAATAAATATTTGATTTGAAAAATCATTTTATGAGTATATTTGGTTTGAAAAATCATTTATTTTAATGTGTTAATTGATTTGAAAAATCGATTTTAAAAGCGAAGAAAACTCGTTTTGAACATGTGTTTTTGAGCTCGATTTTAGCTCGGTTTTTGAGCCCGTTTTCTTTACAAATTGGCACGAATCTCGAGTACACTAACCAACCTAAGCCACTACCCATCCAACCCCAGTTCGAACCCCATAACCACGGCCCAAATCCCATCCCAAATCACCCCCAACAGCCCGCATACAAACAGCCTACCCCCTGTTTTGCGTGATGAATCCCGAGCCCAAAACCCGCTCCAAACACTACCAAAACCCATGCCCATTAACCCTAACCCATAACCTAATATCCTACCCATATTACCTTACCTTAATCACCAAGAAAAACCCCCAAAAGAACCCTAGAAAACCCCCCAAAAGCTGCTGGACAGCAGCTATGCTCAGGGAGCCCGTATGCCTCTCCCCCCCTCTTTACCCTACTTTAACTCCTTATAAATACCCACCCTTCACCATACATTCATTCCTCTAAGTTCTACATACATCCTACCTTCACTCACAAGCTTTAAACCTCAGAAACAAACCCTAATTGCCTCTCAAAAACCCTCCACAAAACCGACATCCAAACTGAAACAGTTTGTGTGTCCTCTTCGAAAAACAATTCGTTCCTCCTTCAAACCTCCATCAAAACTCGCATTTCTTGTTCCTAATTAACCATATAACATCCATATACACATTAGACAAAGATTTACCAGCCAAATTGCCCTTGAGAGTACACGAAATCCTCGAAAAACAGAGTGTTATACACTCTGTTTTTGTGATTTGTTCTGTCTGTCGATTCTGTTTGTGCTCGTTTTTCGTGCCCAATAACTCAAAACGAGCAGGGGTTGCTTTAAGATATCTGTTCTCCTCTCTTTTTAGTTTTCAAAACATCTTCTAAATCGAATTTTCATCGTGAAACGAGAGAGAAATCGCTGTTTGAAAGTTGTTGTCCAGATTTGCCAAAAACGCGTGTTTGCTTTGTTTCTTCGTCGACGACGGCCTCTCGAGATAAAATCTACCATCGATTACGACCCAAGACGGTGTCAACGATACATATAGGTTGAGGGTGCATCAAATCCTCCTTTTTCTCCTTTTTTTGTTTCGTTTTTATGTTTGTTTTTCTTATAGTTTGTTTTGTTTGTTTATCGCTTTTTTATTTATCGTTTAAATTAACTATGAAACTAGTTTAGTCCGAGTATGAGTTAAAGTACCACCATGAACACCCGCGTTGACTTGAGATGGGAAAAGAAACCGCTACATCAGTCGGTCGTACACCCCCGTCTCATTTACATATCCTCGTGTTCAAGGTAGGGCATAAATAAAACGAATTTCTAACTTCGCTCCTCGTTTTTGACCCTTTGTTTGTCTCGGCCAATTCGACCCACCTTAGGACCATTCATATGTTAGTATGACCTCTGATTGTTAACATATAACTCGTTTAGATGACATTAGATCAATTTAATAACCTAATTAGACACGATAGGTGGCTTCGACATAACCTTTAAAATCAACTAACAATTCAGTAATTCAATCGAATGCATCTCTCTTTCACATAATTTCTCGCTAGTATGAGAGTGCGTGATTAGCACCTTCTTATTGACACTCGATGAGTTAAATTAATTAGCGAATTTGACCTAACTTGACCCCTTTTAGGCCGTGTAGAATGCCCCTTTGCGCGACATCATCTCAACCGATCAACGTCGTTTTCAACTTGTTTTCTAATTTGTTTCGAGTTCGTTTCGCAATAATTTGATCTAACTAATGAACCTGAACTAGGACCTAGGGTAGCCGTGTTTGGTTTGGCCGTGATTTGGCCGTGTCTTTTGGTCCTTCTGGTTTCGTCCGTTTTATGAATCGCTTGTTCTTTATCGCTTTATAACTTGTAATTTATCGTTTGTTCATCGAGTTGTAATTTTCAAGTTAGTTTCCCTTTATCGAGTCAAAACCTCTTTCAAAAACCTTAGTTTTGTTTAGTTAGATGGTTGTGTCCCAATGCATGTAAGAGCGTAGTAAATCGCATGTTGTTTAAAGCAACATGGCCCGGTTTATGCTAATGCATGCTTTGGTGCGTAGCCCTATGTCTAATTCGATGAGATTAAGTGAAAGCACACATCACGAGGAGTGACCCAAGGCCGTGAGTCATGTAAGCCGGGGGCCACCCCTCTTGTGCACGGTTTCCTAGGCCGATTGGCCGTGTAATGTGTCGTGTACGGTTTTGTATGTAGCAATTGTATTTAGATCGAGTTGTATCTTTAATTTATTGTTGTGTCGGCATGAAATACCTGGTTTGTAATAGGTAGATCCCAACGGCTCCCCCATTCCCCCTAAGCCTTGTTTGCTTTCGTTTATATGTTGCTTAGATCAATCAACCCACATGCTAAATTACAACTTTGACAAAGTTAGTTTAGTTGCATTTAAAACGACATAGAAATTGTTGTCACATGTTAGGGTTTAAAACGATGCTTGCATATCATATATCGTAGTAGCTATGACCTTGTTTGAAATCCATACTTGGCTTAGTAGAGGCCGTTATTGACGGGCGGGGTTGGGTGTCCTTATGGACTTCCCAACACGTACCCTCACCCCTTACTCAAGATCTATGGTTTGTGGATCCGTCTAAATACCATTGGATTACGAGAGTCATTCAAATCGAGTGATATAGGGTACAAGTCTTTATCTTTAATCACTCGTAGTCGATTGGCTTTATGCTTTTCGACGAAAGGTGTAAAGTTGACTTGAACGGTTCCAAGTTCCCAAAAAACTTGGTGGCGACTCTAATATGTCTTAATTCGATTCGAAAGAACCTCGAGTCGATTATGCCTAGTGTGGATCCCGCTGACGCAGTTCCCGAGGGCCTTGTCCACACTCCTCCGTCAGCTTCCCGAAGGCATCCATCATCGTCGTATAGCTAGAAAAAGACCTCATGTTCCCAACCTCCTGCGTCAATTCAAAAGAAAGCTTTCTTAAGCACAAAAAATGATAAGAAGTGAACAAACAAGGATATATACAAGGAAGTGTGCAATAAGTAAATAAAGAAATGACAAGTGAAAGGCTCACCATACTTCTCGCCGTCGTGTACGACAAGTGGCTCTCTGCTGCCCAAATGAGATATCTACCATCCCATTTCTCGGCCCACTCAGGTGCTCCTGCGAGTTGGTGGCCGCCTCGTCCCACATTGACCCTCCGTGGGGCCTCCTCTTCCTCCTCTAAGTCCTCCACCATTACCTGAACGGTAGAAGGCTTAACATCAACGTTAGTCTCCATAAAGTCTCTCCCTGACGTAGAAGGAATATCCTCTGCAATCAAAGCAAATAAGGAAATGCTAAGCGTATTTTCAAGCATTTTCGAGCATTTCAAGCATAAAAAAGCGGCATTTCTGGCCATCTTTGGCCACGCTTTCCAAAGTCCAATCACTCATGTGGTAGGATAGGTCACGAAGAGTCTAAGTTCGAGCCTAGTTGCGGGTTTGAGCCGAAAATTCGGCAGCATTTCGATACAATGTCAATTATGCCATATAAAAGTGTCCCGGAAGAGCTGTCACAAATCAAAAAACCGGTATGATAGCAAGTTTAGCCATTACTCAAGGGTTCTAAAACACCAAGTTTTATCAAAAATGGGCTAGTATAGGGCCATTTTCAAAGTATTTTACGGTTTAGTAGAGAAACCGCCACATTTCGTCCTCAAATCCTTAATACTTGACGAAAATTCGAAAAGGATATATGGTTGTATTCCTAACATGGCTAATTACTCATTTCTAATGTCAATTTCATGAGGCAAATTCATTTGGGACGAAATCCCCAAATTTTTGACATAAATGGGAATAAAACCTTAATTTTCGACCCAAAAATCAACCTCAAATGCAAATTAAAGCAAGTACATGACATATACCTTGATTAGTCATGATTTATGGCGAGATTTGATCAAGTTTTTGACGGAATTTGCTTGGGTTTGGATAAAGAAATGAAATATTTCTGTTTTGAAATGAAAAATAAAACACGACTTAAGTCGCTTTTTTACCCAGATAGGGACAAGCTTGGGAAAGGACGCAGCACTAGCTGCGCCTCTTCCAAAGGTCGCAGCTCTTGCTGCGCCTTTTCCTCAATAAGCTTCCTCAAAATTCGTTGAAATTCGTTATTTATGGGCCCAGGCTTTATGCGCCTTTTCCTCAACATGCGGCTCCATTTTGGCGTTCTTTTCGTCCGGATCGGCGTTTTCTCTACAATAGACTACAAGCAACCACGACATTTTGTTTCCAGCAAGAATTCATGACCACTAAATACAATTCATTGGCTTCTCCTCTTTATCGGAATTTTGCTTGCGATGACCCGAGCAGATTTTTTCCTCAGCGATGCTAAGGACGCGTCATTGTCGATCTATACCTTTATTTTCCTCAGCGATGCCAAGGGCGCGTCGTTGTCGATCTATACCTTTATTTTCCTCAGCGATGCCAAGGGCGCGTCGTTGTCGATACCTTTATTTTTCTCACCGGTGCCAAGGGCGTGCCGTTGTCGATTTATACCTTTTCGTCAATGATGCCAAGGGCGCGTCATTGTCGAGCTACACCTTTATTTTCCTCCACGATGCCATGGGCGTTTCATTGTAGATCTATTATTTCTTCCTCAACAATGCCAAGGGCGCGTTGTTGTCGACTCATTTATTATCTTTCTCCCCAGCGGTGCCAAGGGCGCGCCATTGTCGACCCAACGTATGATTCGACCCCGGCAGAGTCATCGATATATTCCCCATCGAGAGTTCATTACCGCTCATAGCCCACATACTTATAAAAAAACAGAGTTTGCTTGAAGACAGACACAAGCAGATTCTCCAGGTATGATTTCTTCTTATGGCCGGCGAGCTTCCTTACGTAGTCTAATGGACTTTAAACGACCCTCCCCGATAGTTGACAAACTCTAATATGTTCCTGACGCTATGGCCTTGGCTCAGACCCCTTGAGCCGCCTCGCGTCCCCATAGTCTTCAGGTTGTAATCTTCGATTGACCTGATGGCTATACTTTGACTTTCGCCTTGTCCAAGTCTCAGTCAAAGTGGGGGCTTTGTAGATACTTCATTTCTACACCTCCCGCCAACCACCCAGTGATGATTGGGCCGCATATTTGATACACGGAACGATTTTATGAAAATTCGTAAGTTCATCGATAAGTGATAGCTCAAAAACTCGAGTCAACCCTATGGTCATCATCTACGCGCCGATACGGTCGCTTTGACAGTAATTAGAGTTCATTTGAACTCCGGGTCAAAAACCGCTTCATTTTCTAAAAACCGTTTAAATGCCGAGTCGGAATGTTCTGGAGTGTTCTAGAATTCTCTGGATATTTATTCCTAATTAAATTTAATATTTTTAATGAAATATCTTCTTTATATTGTGCTTCATGGAATAAGGAAGTGTATATCTACCGAAATTCAATAAAAAACGGGGAAATCTTTCTTGCTGAGGAGGAAACCTCCGGGGAAATGACGCAGTAGGTGCTACGCCTCTTCCCCAGCCCTCTTTTCACGCTTTCGAGAATATTTCCCCGATTTGTTTCCGTATCCGTGTCATTCCTAAACTCCTTCGTGTGTTTTG
Organism: Silene latifolia; assembly: GCF_048544455.1. Taxonomy (NCBI): domain Eukaryota; kingdom Viridiplantae; phylum Streptophyta; class Magnoliopsida; order Caryophyllales; family Caryophyllaceae; genus Silene; species Silene latifolia. The sequence continues at coordinate 60,537,398 of NC_133536.1, forward strand.
TATAAATAGAGACCTTCGGCCTCTATATTTGGCACGCGAGTGTTCCGCCCCTTCTTTCTCTCTCTTTGCATTCTAGACTACGATTTTACTTTCGACGTCTACGTGCTTGATCAATCGACCACGTAAGCTCAGATCATTTTGAGTCCCAGTCACGTTGCATAGACCGACTAATTTGACCAATTCCACTTAATCAATCTTTTAAATCCTTTAACAAAGGCACTTTCCACGCATATTCGAGTCGAGCAAACACTAAACGATAACTTTAGTCAATCTCGTTTCGTCAAACATGTAAGTCTGTGGGTGTAAATCCTATTTTATTTTATTGTACTTTTATTTTGTATCATGTAATGTAAGGTCTGTATCAAAAGCACATTCAAAACCATCTTAAAAACCATCTTTTAAAACCGTATTTACAAAACAGCGGAGGTCTGACGTCGAGAAGAAACGCAGCAGCTGCTGTGCCTTTTCGAAGGGTCGCAGCATCTGTTGCGCCTCTTTCTGAGGCTGCCGCTGCTCCTGCTCTTCTTCTTCTTCCTCGACCTTCTGCAATTCTCTATTTCTCTTATTTCTTTTATTTATTTTGTTCGTTTCAGTACATAAATCATGTTTTATTAATCCTTTTCAAATCATAACGTTTAATTCACCTTAAATCTCTTATAATTCAATATTTGCGGGTTTTCGTCATCTTATTCAAACCCGGATTTTTGAGGTTCGATTTTTTCATATCGATTCTCTGGGATTCGTCTGTTGTACATAGTTTTCTTTATTTGATTTCAAATTAGTTTCGTTTTCAAGTTCAAAGTTACGACCTTTATCAAATCCGACATCATATAATTATGTAAATAGTTGTAAATTCGCATCTTTAATTTGTTTTATAACGGTTCTGGATGTATGTAATCTTTTAAATTACTTCTACTTGAGTCTAATATCAATAATCGACCTTAAAATTACCAATGAATGATAACAATCCGCGGTTCTGACTTCACGGCCAGAGCCCAACTCAAGAACAGACGCAGGAAGTGCTGCGCCTCTTCCAGAGGAACCAACAGATGATGCGCCTGTTCTGGGTTGGCTTCTGTCCCTGAACTCATTCACGCTTTGACGTAGCTCCTAATTACGATTTAAATCAACTATTAATCGTATTATCACCTCTAATCTGATGTATTTTCATACTTTTATTTTAATTTTTATTTTCCTTCTATTTTCTTCTTTGAAATCCCGTCTTTGAGCGTGCTTTTGACTTAGATCAGATAAATCTTGTAATCTTTTTAATTATTGTAGTTCGTTTATCATTATTGTTTATGTATGATTTAATTATATGACATTTACATGTAATTAATCTAACATATACTTCGACCCAAATTGTTTGCTAAAACACGTGTTCACCTACATAGTTTAATCTCACATGCTAGGATTAATATATTGTTTGTTGCATTGCATGCATTATATCGACAACATATCAAATATGAACGATTTTCCTAATCATTAGTAGAGGCCGCTATCGAGGCGGGCGATCTTAGGTGTTCGATTAAAGAGCTTCCTAATACGTACCATCACCCCTTACTCCAGTTATCTCTGGACACCCGCGTCCACTAGCATCTTCGAGAGTCATTCTAGACATAGAATGCTAAGGGTAACGAGTTCTTAATGTCTATGTCATTACTTTGTGTCTTGACATGACACGAGGTATTCGAACGATTTCCAATTGTTCCACAATAAATTGGTGGCGACTCCACAAATGCAGGCTTATTCAACCTTTCACCGGTTTCAATGCCTCACCAATCGGTAACGGCCCATGACGTGCTTTGGCAAAACCAAGGTTCCGTGGGAGAAGTGTCGCCGCCTCGAAAACAACGCGCGGGTGCGCGCGGCGCTGGTGGCCCATGTCCGCAGATGCCCGTGTGGAGATCGTAAGATTAGGCCTACACCTGCCCCCTTTTGATTGGAGGCACCGTCAATGTGCATCTGCCAGACTTCTGCCTCCTTATCCCCTTTGAGGGTTAAGATTTCTTTGTCCGCCAGGTTTTGGATAGCTGGGCTGAAGTCTGAAACGAAATCTATTAATGCCATACCCGTTGTTCTTGGGTCATACCTAATGTCATACCCACTGAGGTGTACGGACCATTTTGACATTCTTCCTGATAACTCGGGATTTCTCAATATAGATTTTAGTGGGTAATTGGTCACAACATGTATGGTATGGGTTTCAAAGTAAGGGCGCAGTTTGTAAGATGCAATCACAAGTGCAAGTACCAATTTTTCGAGAGATGTGTACTTGGTCTCTGCTGGCAGCAGAGACTTGCTTACGTTGTAGACTAGCTTTTGCTCTTTATCTTGTTCCCTGACTAGGACCGTGTTTACTGCCACTTCCGTGACGGCTAAGTAGAGGAACAACGGTTCTCCTTGTTCCGGTTTCGATAGTAGTGGCGGGGTGCTGAGGTAGTGCTTCAACTCCCTGAATGCTTTCTCGTGCTCTGCGGTCCATTCAAACCTCTCGCTCTTCCTTAATATATCATAGAATAACCTGCATTTGTCTGAGGATCTTGAGATGAACCTGCTCAGGGCTTCTACCTTTTCTGCTAACCGTTATACATCTTTTGGCTTTTCCGTTGACCCTAGTTGTAATACCGCTTTCATTTGCTCCGTGCTGGCTTCTATTCCTCTTTGAGTTACAATGTAGCCCAAGAACTTTCCGGATGAGACTCTAAAGGTGCATTTTGAGGGGTTCAGCTACATTTTGTATTCTCTGAGTGTGCTGAAGGTTCCTGCTAGATGTCGCATATGACCCTTGGCCTTCTTTGATTTTACTAGCATGTCGTCAATGTATACCTCCATAGTTCTTCCTATTTGTTCTTTGAATATCCGGTAGACCAATCTTTGATATGTAGATCCCTCATTCTTCAGGCCGAAAGGCATAATGTTGTAGCAGTATATCCCCCTTTCTGACATGAATGCTGTCTTCTTCTGATCTGCTGGATCCATCTTGATTTGGTTGTAACTACTCCAGGCATCCAGGAATGTTAGCATCTCGTTTTCGTCTGTCGCGTCTACCATTGCGTCAATGTGTGGTAGTGGGAAGGGATCCTTTGGGCATGCTTTGTTAAGATCGGTGAAGTCCACACATACTCTCCACTTTCTATTCTTCTTGGGCACTACCGCCACATTTGATAGTCATTCTGGATATTTTACCTCTCTTATTTTGTTCGCTGTTAGCAGGCTATACACCTTATGGTTGATCACCTTTTCCTTTCAGCTACAAATTTCCTTCGTCTCTGCTGGATGGGCTTGCATCCTGGGTCTACGCTGAGCTTGTGTGTTATGATATATGGGTCTATCCCTATCATGTCATCATGGGACCATGCGAAACAATCCATGTTGGTTTGCAGAAATTCGATTAGGTGCTGCCTGAGGTCACCTGTGCACCCTACCCCTATTAGCTCTGTTCTTTCTGGGTGCATCTTATCCTGGATGATTTGTTCCATCTCCTTGGCCGGGGGTTTGATGTATTCGTCCTGGACACGCTGCTTCTGTAGTTGATATACTTGCGGGCTGGCTGTGCATTTTAGTGCTTTCTTATAGCAACCCCTAGCTTCCTCTTGATCTCCCCGTATTTTTTCTACTCCCCAAGGTGTGGGCAACTTCACACATTAATGATATGTCGAGGGAACTGGTTTCATTAGATGAAGCCATGGTCTTCCGAGGATAACGTTATAGGTAGATGGTCCATCGATGACTAAGTATCTTACTTGCTTATTGATTCCTCCTGTATCGGTAGGGATCACGATCTCCCCTAATGAATTAGCTGTTTCTCCATTGAATCCCACCAGTGGGATGGTTTTCTTCTGCAAGTCCTTCTTGCTGAACCCCATGTTCTTTATGGTTTTCAGCATGACTAAATTGACCGAGCTGCTAGTATCTACCAGAACCTTCCTTACCGTGCAATTAGCCATTGACAGTGTTATGATAAGTGTGATGTAGAGCGAGTCGTTGTTCACTCCATCACACACATTTATATTTATCAACAAACAACTAGTTAGTGGTTAAGTCGAGGTCGATCCACGGGACGGTGTGCTTTAGGTTCTTAGTTTATCTATCTCAATTTATGCTAGTGTCACAATTGATTTGGGTTTGTAGTTGTGTTCTAAACTAATGAAAGCAATAAAGTAAAACAAGCAATAACTTAAAAGATGTAAACAATTAATGAAGATACAAGGATGTCATGGGTTCATAGGGGATTCATGGTGGTGATCATACAAACATGTTTCCATAGTTGCAAGCAATTAATGTTGTAGAGGAACCGAGTTAGTGTATGTCTTACGGTTCATAGGAATATTTGGGTCCCGGAGCCGAGTCGTCTAGACTGTACAACACATACAAGTCGACTTACTTTCTTCCTATTCACTTATATGCATGGTCTAACAAGACTCGAGTTGGTTTATATCTTACAAGTCTTGTTGAATAGATAAGAGATGGGTAAAAAATGCAAGGTTTTATAGTCTAGCATTTCATCAAACATAACATGTGCATGGGTTGACATTACAATAAGCAAGCAATCATAAGATAACATATTAGACTAAATATGAATCTACCCCCATGTTATAGTTCCCTAATCCCCCATTAGTCCTAGTTAAGTAACTACTCACTCATTATCATGGAAGACATGTTATCAATGGTATCAATCATTACAACAAGTATAAACATGATTAAAGAGTGAGGAAATAAGCAATAAAGAGTAAAGAGTAAAGAAATTATACCAAACTTAAGATGAACAATTGGAAAGGAAAGAATAATAGGACAAAACTTGATTAATTTATGAAGATTTGTCAAATATCCAAATAATAACCCAATAATCTTCAATTACCCAATAATAAAGCCTGAACAATAATTAAGGAAAGATTAATGTGTAATTTGTGGAAAGATTAAAGGATAATCTATTCTAATCTACTCCTAATATAATCTAAGGAAGGTTGATTTAATCTAAGGAAACTTGGTTCTTAGCTAGGTAATACAATGGAGTATATATAGTGGTTCATCATTAGGTTAAGCAAGGGTAGATTAGTAAATAACAATGCTTAAGTGTTGAATAGAGCTTTGCAAGTCCCGAGGGAAATGCGCGGATCATGTAGCAACTCCCAAGGAAATCCGCACGGATTGGCTTGAAGCACGGCTTGTCCTGTGAGGGAATCCGCTCAGACTGGGCATCACGACGCCCGGATCCTGGTCTCGGACGCTCGGATTGAGCTCGGGACGCTCGGATCCTGGGACAGGGTTCTTCTCCATTCTTGATTGCCTAACAATCCGCTCGTCTTGAGTCTGCGACACCCGGCCTGAGTCTGGGATGCCTGGATTGAGTTCGGGACGCTCGGCCTGAGTCTGGGACGCCCGGATTGAGTTCGTGACGCGCGGATCCTGGGACAACTTGTCTATTTGAGCTCGGATTGTAAAACGGACGTCATTTCCTCATCCGGACTCCTATTGGAGTGATTCAAAAGCCTAGACCACTAAATTTTTCGACACCGTTTCATCTAGAATATTTTCATAGCCAAACAAGCAACTCTTGGTTTAGTTCCGAGCAATTTATTCTTGTAATGGCTTCCTTCTTGTCATCCTTGCTTTTAAGCCTATGATCCTTCTATATACTCTTTATTCCTACATCCTTGGTCATCATTCTTTCCTCCTCTTCATACTAGTCCATCCAAGGTCGTCAACAAGCTTCCGAATATGCGCGAGAGACGGGAATTCCGCCTCATTATCGTCTTTCCTACAAGATATATACAATGCAATAGGAAAGCAAAATAGGAAGGATTTGACAGATAAAATGGTCATGAAATGCTATATTAGTATGCAAAATGGGTTCAATTAGAGGACTAAATGTGCGCAATTAAGAGTCACATCAAAGTGCATTGTGGTGCTCCTGGTTGTTATGGACATCTTCCTCGTCGAAGGTGACAGCAAGCAAGTCGTTGTGAGAAATTCTGCAGAAGGTTTCCAGCTTGTCACCCTTAGTTTCGGTAGCATGTCTCTTTGCCGCCGAATATGTCGATCCGCTCAAGTCCGAGCCACCTGTTATCACGTTTATTATTTTCGTGCATGTAGGCAGTGCGGTGGGCTTAAACTGTTTTGCAGAGCCCACCTTGCCTTGCTGCTTGCCCCCACATGGTAATATGTGGCTTAGCTCTCCTTGCTCGTACAGGCGCCTGACCTCCCTACGCAAAGTGTGGCAATCCTCCGTAGTTTGTCCGATGTCACGATGGAACTCGCACTTCTTCTTGCTGTCTTTCCGCCAGGATTATCCTTCTACTGCTGGCCTAGGCCATCTTACTCCATCTCCCATTTCCCTGAGTGCCTTCAGGATTCCTCCGACGCCGGTCGTGAATCCATACTCTGCCAGCGTAGGGAGTTGCTGATTTTCCTCTTGGTTATCAATTCTGTTTATTCCCCTACCATACAGTTTATATCTCTCCTCCTTTTTCCCGGTGGATTGCTTCCTACTTGATTTCTCCATGGCTGACGTGCTGGACACGCTTGGCGTGCTTGGCACACTGGCTCTAGCGAGCATATCTTCCTCAAGTCTAATGGTTGCTGCAGCCTTTTCTTGCACTGCCTCAAAGTTATGGCAAGAGTGCATAGTCAGCTACTTATATAGAGCTGACTCGTGGTGTAAGCCCCTCCTGAATGCTTCTACTGCTATCGACACATCACATTCGCGTACTGCCACATTCTCGTTATTGAACCTGGTGTTGAACTCTCCAATGGTCTCGCTGACGCCTTGGACGATTCTGTATAAGTCGTCGGCGTGCTTTTGTGGCTTCCGGCTGTTAACAAACTGTTGAGTGAATGCGTTTACCAAATCGGCAAATGTAGATATCGACCTGTTAGGCAGACTTACTAGCCACCGGAGTGCAGGCCTCGATAATGTAGATCCGAACCCCTTACACATGCAAGCTTCCTTCACGTGCCCGATGGCCTTTACCGTCATCATTTTCTGTTTGTACTGGCTCATGTGGTCGAAGGGGTCCGTCATGCCATCAAAGAGAGAGTCATATTGGGGTTGTTGATTCCTTTTGGCATGGCGACGATGGATAATGCGTCCAAAAACGGTGAGTTAGCGTAGCTGTCAGGCCCTGCCTTTTCGAGTGGAGGTGGCATCCCTGGGACCCTGCTCAACATCTCCCTCAACTCTAAATACTGCTTGTTTGTCAGGCCACCTGAGTCTGCGCTGCGGCCGTCTATCACCTGCTGATTTTGGGTACTTCCTCCAGGCCAGAGTTCCCTAGGATTCTGGTGCGGCGTGTTATCCAATGGGGTTGATGTCATAAGTGTCCCTTGGTGCTAGCTTACTTGCGGACTGCCTATGGATCTTGCACCAGGTGTTTGGTTAGTTATAACGAAGTTATTGCCGGAATGTTACCTGGTACTATCTCTGTATAGTTGGCCGGCTTCCCACTATCCGGTGTGAGGTATCCTAGTCCCTGTGGGATTATCCTTTATCGTGTTGATACTGTTGTCAGATCCAACCTGGTCACCAGCTCGGCTGGAATCTGTCACGGTTTGCTCCGGCTGCCTGATGCCCCCTTTACAGGTTCCATTGTCGATGCCTGGTTCTTACCCTCTCTGCTTGTTGGTGCGGTTGCTTGCTGCTTCAGGAAGTCTATCTGCACCCAGAGTTCTTTGTTCCTTTTTGTCGCCTGGGCTTCTGCCTTCCTTTGATTTTCCCGCATGCGCTCCATTACTTACTGCAAATTATCCATGCCGTTGAGAAGAGTTTGTGTCAGACTCGGTGGTCGGGTGAGACCCGTGCTTCCAGGTCCTTTATCTAATTTGGAATGTATCCCCACAGTAGGAGTCTTGGGAGGTAAGGTGGCTTTTGCCGCGGGTGTGATTCTTGATGCGTGTTCGGGTGCCTGAGTTTGAGCCGCTGACACCGGGTTCTGGATGGGGTTCGGTGGTATCAGTTGCGGATTATTTCCTGGCCCCGCTGATGATGCGTGTTTGCTTCCGTCCATTCTGTGTTGAGAGATTAACGATGACGACCACTATGCCCCACGGTGGGCGCCAAACTGTTTTGGTATTTTTCTACCGAATTAGGTTAAATTAGGTCAAAGTGATCTTATGCGTTATATGTGGATTGTATTGTTTGTATGAACGCTAAGTATGAAAGATAAAGATGTAAATAAGGATTGACACGAGAAATTTGGTGACACGGAAAACCCAATGTGGGAAACGACCACGAGAAGGGACGGTACCCTTCCAGTGATTGCACTAGCTCTTAATGTGAAGACGGGTACAAGAAAGGCAGCACGATAATATAGCTCGCACAATGCACTATATATGTTTGTATATCGGTATCTGAATGAATCTTTCTCCTCCTTCGTCGTATATATATATATATATATATATATATATATATATATATATATATATATATATATATATATATATATATATATATATATATATATGACCTAAACCCTAATAGGGTTTAGGTCGCTTGCGCGGCAAGTAAAGTTGTATCCCGATCTTGTTGGGCTTCTTCTAGCTGATAGCCCATGATTCGCTGCCCAATCCATACAAGAAATATATCTCTGTGATTGCTTTCAGCTTACGGGCTCCTCAAGGCCATTAGTTTACTCGGCCCAATCCGTATGCTAGTCTTGATGAACACACCTCCTTGCCGGCCCAACACGCAGAATTGGCCCAAACAGTAGTGTTCGTGTCGAGGGGTTTACCAATACGGGAGTGCTACTTGCGTAGAGCTATATTTTCAAAGTTCCTCGAGCTTCGGTGTGGATATTCGGCCAAATTGACAAATTGGTAAAAAAAAGTTGGAGGTTGTGGACAAATTGGTAAAAAAAAGTTCTAATTTAGATAAATTGGTAAAAAAAAGTTCTAATTTAGATAAATTGGTAAAAAATAAAATAAAGAGTTGGACAAATACACCCAAATAGTGACTTTCCCACTAATTAATGTGTGCTTAAAAATTCAATTTCTTAATTACCCCATCTTTCTCCCTGTATATTCCCCCGGGCTCATGTCTGTTGTGTTTTACTCGTTTGTCGATGCTCAAGTTTTTCGTTAATAGCTTTACTTACGTATTTCTAAAAAAATTAAAATTTTGATCATGCACTCATTAAGACAAATCAAACAAAATACGACCTTGCAATATGTTTAATGAATGAGAAATATGATTAAAATACTTTTTTTATAAAATCTATAAAATATAATTAAAAGGCTAATATGACATGGCAAATTACTTGTAAAGTGGCAAATGTGACATGGCAAATTAAATTGTGACGTGGCATGTGACATGGCAAATTAATGTGACATTATTATTATTATTCTTAAATTATATATGTTTATTTAATACTCCATATGACATTATCATTATCATTGTCATTGTCATTGTCATTGTTGTTGTTGTTGTTGTTGTTGTTGTTGTTGTTGTTGTTGTTGTTGTTATTGTTATTGTTATTGTTATTATATAATTAATTAAAAAATTAAAAAAGTGATGCTACAAATTCACCTATAAGTTTATAATTTATCTATCTATCTATAAAATATAATCAAACAGACAATTTGAGTGTAATTTTTACTCTATATGACATTGCTAACAAACATAAAAAACTTCAATAAGTAGCTTATTTTTTCAATTCCACAATCAAAACTTACTCTCATAATTAATGGTAAAATAAATTTAGAAAATTGAATGAAAAACCTTTTAAAATTACACAATTTACTTTTTTGAACCATCATGGAATAATTAATTTTTACAATTTACAATATAATTAAAAAAGTAACTTGAACGTCATTTTACTCCATATGGCATTGCTAATACATAAAAATAAATTAAATAAGTAGCTTATGTTTTCAATTCCACAATCAAAACTTACTTTCATAATTAATGGTAAAATAAATTTAGAAAATTGAATGAAAAACCTTTTAGAATTCCGCAATTTACTTTTTAAACCATCATGAAATTAATCTTTTCAATTATGTCATTTGCTTTTCCAATTCATTTTTTCCCCAATTCCCGCTATTTGTCTTTCTAAGTGCTTTTTTATATCATTTATGTTACTACTTTTTTAAGGTGATTGATGGTCTTTAACCATTAATTTGTTATCAAATATATAATATTGTGTACTTATGCTATTATACTTTCTTGATCAACCTATTTAAATTGATATTTTTCTATTCATATGTTTAATCATCTCTAACATATATTTTTTTCCTTTTCATTTGATATGTACTATTATCAAGGCGTGTACGAAAAGAAAGCGGTCATGCACCTTTAGATAAATACTAAATAGTATGGTTTTTAAATTATACTCCGTAAGTTTTTTTAGTTTATATGTTTTTTTTTTAAATAAATTCTTTTATAATCTTTATTACTAATTTTGCTTTTACATAGGATCATTTACTCAAGTTTATCAAGATTTAGACGAAATTCTTGTACTAACAATAAGGAATTTAACAAAGTTTATGAACCTTTTGGATTTCGATTGTGGGAATATCTTCTGTAGATTTATTTGAAATGAAAGCTCAATTCATATTTTAAGGAGTAAAGACCGTTTGAATCATTTCTAATTTTTTCATATCCATATAATAAAGTTATTATTATGATATTTTGTCTATAGAATGATGTTACTAGATAATTCTTAGTTCTTTATTTTAGAATATATTAAAATTTACGTGATTTAATCATAGACTTCAATCTAAATTACAAGATTCACTCATAAAATTTTATCTAATCATGTTCAACGACTTATTTTGCTCTTAGATAATGTTCAATTATTGGTATGCATGCTACATCTTTCAATTATTTTAGTTTCTATTATTTTCATATGATAACGTGCATATGTCTTTGATACCTTACCATATAAAATTTTATGTCGCGCACACACACATATAAAATGTGTTGTTTGTACCATTGTCCATTTGTCAAGCTTCTTAAGACGGGTAGTTACCCATTATCGTTTGCACAATTTATTTTAAAAATCCCTTGAAATTTTATTATATTTGACAAATTATAATGTGACGTGGAAATTTTAATGTGGCATGGATTATCTATCTATAGTTAATTATCATTGATCTAATTCATTAATCTATAAATAAATATTTACAATATAATTTAAAGGTACCTAAAATGACAAATTTTAACGTAACATGGTAAATCTATACAATATTATAAAAAGATAAAACTAAGAATTTCACTAAGCCATGTCTCCTATCAAAAGTCATCTTGAATTTTCATGTCACATGCATGTAGTTAAAGAAAATAAAATAAAATTTAAGTTGTACAATAGAATGTAAATGTTAATAAATTTTTTAGATTTCTCTCATCTTTATAAATATATTAATAATTAATAATTAATTCACTCTACATACTAATTTAACATCAAATTCTTTTTCTTAAATGATGAACTTTTTAGCTTTCTCTCCTTATTTATAATACCTATACACATTGTCATATTTTTGTCTACAATTATAATCCCTTGCATTACCACAATGTTTCAATTTCTCTACCTTAAAACATCTTTGAGATTTTCTTTCATATTTAAACTTCCAAACTCAATTCAATATTATTTTTAGTTCACATAAAATCCTAATTGAATTAATTAATTCAATTTAGTTATTATTGTATTTAGCTTTATAATAACTTTATGTAGCCATAATATATTTTGTGTTCATATTTTAATTATAAATCATTCTAAAGAATTAAATTAATTTTTCAATTTTCAATTTATTATTATAGTTTGATTGACTTTTAGTTTTTTGGTAGGTAATTCTTCATTGAAGCAACATAAAATATTACATCTGACAATTCTTGGAAGATTTATTGCCAAAAGTTTTGTGAATACACCCAGATTATCTTGTAGAGATACAATAATCTCATTAGTATACATATTCATTTGTGAATTAATTTATTTAGTAATAAAATAAATACAAGATCTTATGCATGCAAACTTAATAAAAAGAGATGGAAAAATCGATATCTCACCATCTTATTTTCGGCCATTTGGGCACCAACAAGATTTCCTTCTTGTTAGTTCATGAGCTTTCCAACAATGGATGAACAACGTTCAAATTAGAACCTCTCCCAAAAGCATATACCCAAAGTGTTACTCTTAATAATTTTAATAATATTATGAACTAGTAATATTATTAATCTAGCTTAAAAATTGACCCAAAATATTTATTTTGATCTCCTCTATTTCGGTTTAGAGGAGAGAATTTTTGTGGTTTTTCTTTCTCTAAAATGTTTCAGAAATTGTAGAGAGTAAATGAATGAATAATACACTACAAGAATATCAATACATGTAGTGTAAAATAAGAGAAAACTCTTTTGTATTTCTCTATGAAAAACCGGGTGGAAGGGAGTTTTTTTTAGGCCAATGCATGATGCTCATTTTCTTCCCAAGAAAATAGGTTTGCATGGCTAGTATTAGGTGGGTAATCATTTTGTTTTTAGACATTTAAAATATAAAAACACAACCTTGCTACTCCCTTCATAAAACCGGTTATCCCATAAAATGGTAGTCCATTTTATTTTTGTCATTTGTCAATTGTGACATATGTGACATGTTACAAGACATTTTACATTATAATGCATTTTTAACATATTAAAAATCATCATATTAATTAAATATGTCACATACAAAAGTAATTAGTAATTCACAATTACTTGTACCAAAATGGGTCATATAATTATAAACTACAACAACTTGTATTTATAATAAATTATTCATTCCGATTCAATTGTTTCGTAAACAATAATTTAATCTAAGTAATAAAACAATTTGATTACTTAGACCGTAAGTCATTTAATCGAATTACAATGAGTCACGTCAATTTTTACTCACAAAATCATCCGTCAATTTTAAGCAATTTAATTAACCCATATCGACATACGATTAATTAAATAATCAATTAAGAGCGTCACCCCTTAGGTATGACCTAAGGGGATCAACTGATCACCACCGTCGCACGACAGTAATGTCAAACTCTAGTCAGCCAATCATTACCGATATGTGTGGACCAGTTGACTGTAAAATATTACATCCCACATGTATTCTTAAAATGAGATTTAAACATGTGATCATCATGATCGATAGTTGTGATCACATTATTGTCGGAGGACACTTATCCAACAATCTCCCACTTGTCCTCGACAAGTGTGCGTCACCAATTCTCTTGTCCTATTACTATCTCCCACTCAATGCAAGGTGTCTTTCAGGTCGTACTTGCAAGTGATCATATCGAGAGTGGTTTCCTCGATCTGGAGCATAACTGATTGACCGGAATCATCTACCATAGATACCTTCCGAGCGTGGCCACGCATTTCCAGTTCATTACTCCTCGAGTGGCCCTGAGATATTGTTTTAACCCTGACAAGGGGTGGAGAATTCCTATCACACTATTCCCTTCGATTAGCCACAGCCATCATAACCCAAAATATGCCCATTTGACCCCATTTACGAAGGTCGTAGTAACATAAATCAAAGTTAATCTGAAACTGTGCCACCTTAGGCGAACAGTCTTTAGTCAAAAGAATCAACTCATTAGAATACTATAGTAGCTCTCGCCACGACCAGGCTATATAAATTTGCCAGAACTCTATAAGCGGTCATTAGGCCCGACAAAGTGTTCCTAACAGTCTGCCTATGTGATCGACTAGTCATCTCATATGACTCTATGGCACTTGAACTTGCCATCAATCGCATCACACTCTAGTCACTTCGAGACGTTACGTCATACAAGTGAATATGGGCAAATACCATGTTAATCCGGGTTCACTTTAACGGGGTTCAATATTGTCTCTACAACCCGTTTGGATGTAACAAAGTATAAAAGGAGTTTTAGATTTAAAAACTCGAACGACAAATGTGATTATCACATATGAATAGTCAATACCTAATTACTACTTCATATTTTTATAATCCATTTTCATCTTATATGTAGTTGTTCATCTCAATGCAATTGAAATGACATATGACATGACTCATCATGTTAAGCCTATGAGAAGGCTTTGGTTAGTAGATTTTATCAACTTCTTATACCTTACTAAACTTACTACATACTCGTTTTCCTTTGTAATGTATACATTTGCATTACAAAACTTTCTGAGTACATGTCTAGATCCAATCTAGACATAAGCTCTCTAGCCTTAGAATAGCTCCCATTGTTTTCAGAGTGTGTGGGATCCATCCTCTTGCACATCTCATGATTGAAAGTGTACTTAATTTCCGTTGTAAGCATCTCTCATTGTTCTTTATTGCCTAGAAAAATTCTAGCAAATCCATTTCTTAAATAACATAGCCACAATGGTTCCTTAACCATTTTTAGGTGTTTCGAATACGGTTTTTGTCCGAAACCTTATACAATCTTAACAGTCATTAGTTTAAGCCCTTACACAAATTTGTGAATTGCAAAAACACTTAACTTTGCATCTTTAATGCTTCTGGTCGGACTCACTTGGAGATTTACTTTTCGGTACTTGTCGTTAGGAGCACCTAGACCAAAACACAATTTATAACTCCACAAACAACTCTACAATAAGTAAAGAGGCAAGTAAAGGTCGGATCCCAAGGGATGGGAATTGAGATGAGATTTTCAATTGCAACTAGTGGTGTCTAAGGGTGTCACAATTTGGGGTTTGAGGTAGAAGATCACTAAACTAAATGGCAATAAAAGTAAACAAGCAAGATGATTAAAAAGGGGTGTAAACAATTGATAAAAGGCACTAGGGTGTCATGGGGTCATAGGGGATTCATGGGAATTCATCATACAAACATATTCTCAAATTATAAGCAAGCAATTATTGTTGTGATGGATCGAGTTGGTTTATATCTTACAATCCTAGGAAAGTTTGGGTCCCGGAGCTGAATCGATTAGATTGTACAACACCTACAAGTCGACTTAATCTTCCCTACTCAACTATATGTATGGTCTAATGAGACTCGAGTTGGTTTATGTCTTACAAGTCTCATTGAAAAGATAGGTGATGGGTAAAAAATGCAAGGATTCATAGGCTCGCATTTCATCAAACATAACATGTGCATAAGTTGAGATCACAACAAGCAAGCAAATAAACTATGAAAACATATTAATTTAAGCATGAATCATCCCCCATGTTGGTTTCCCCTAATTACCCATTAACCCTAGCTAAGGAACTACTCACTCATTATCATGTTGAATATGCTAGCAAGGTTGTCAATCATACTAACAAAGTGAAACATGATGAATAAATGAAGATAATTAACAATAATTAAAAAGGGATTAAGATAATTATACCTACTAATGATTCCAATAATAAAGCAAAGAATAATAGAAGTACTTGATGACTGATTGGAAGGTTGTCAATCTCCCAATAATAACCCAAATAATCTTCAATTACCCAAAATGAAAGATGAACAAAAGAGAGATTAAGGAAATGAGATTTGTATTAAGACTTGATTAAATTTTAATTACAAGATTAAAGAGATATTTGATTGATATTAACTATACTAAAGATTGCTAAGAAGAACATGCTCTTCTAATTAGCCTAATGGGGTATTTATAGTGGGGATTAGTTACATAAATTAGGGTTTACTAAGGGCTTAAATGACGATTAAGTCCTTGAGGAATCGCCGATCTCAAGGGAGACTCCGGTCTCCTTTTCGCCGGTCTTAGAAAAATATGCGCATCCTTCCTTGAAACTTGTAGAAGACGAAATGGCTGACACACAATCCGAGCGTCCGGGGCACGGGACGGGCGGATTGGGGGTGTTTTGGACGAGCGGATTGTTGGGGTGGACGGGCGGATTCTGGTGATTCTAGACGGGCGTCCACTGGGGGAAGACGCTCGGATTGCCCCTCTTGGACGGGTGGCTTGTGGACAATCCGCTCGGATTGTCTTACAGCTATTTTCTTTCTTCTTTTCTTCTTTTTTCTTCATAAAATCCTTGAGGATTTTCTTGGGGATGCAAGGATCTTTTCTCATCATTGTCCATCTACTATAGTATGTACAAAGGCCTTCTAGTCTTGTCTTCTCTTTGATGCTTGGTCATTGAATTCAATCAATTTAGCTCTATTTTGCCATGAAAATGCAAGGTTTGCACTCCTTTCCTACCAAGGAAACAAAACCTCAAAGAATATGCAAAACAAAGGACTAAAGATAATAAATGACCCAAATATGCACTAAAAAGCATGGGAACAAGGCTAATTCGGGGACTAAATATGCTCTAATTATGGTCACATCAAATATCCCCAAACCGAACCTTTGCTCGTCTCGAGTAAAGAGGTGACAAAGACTAGGACTGTTATTTTAAACTAACCTAATAGCATAGCTGATATGAGACAATTAGCGGGTCTCACTCCGCCCCTTCAACTAGGGATGGCAATGGGTGGGATATGGATGGGGTGGAGCCATATCCATATCCATATCCATTTAATTTATGGTCATCCATATCCCACCCTCATCCATTTAATATTTTTTCATCCATCCATATCCATATCCACCGGGTGAAGCGGGTGGAGCGGGTACCCGTTGGATATTTTCATAGCGTATAAAATTTAAAGATAATATATCGTAAAAAAATTGTGGCGATAAAATTAAAAGGCATACATAATTCAAGTAACAATATGTGTTAGCAAATAGCAACCTAGTATATATCCAACAACAAAGTGTCTTTGCAAAGCAAGTGACCATACAAATACGCCACGCCAACTACAAAGAAACCACCAACGCATTATATTATTGATTAAACTAACAAAAGTAAGTTACTTTGATTAGTGAAAATAACAATATCGACATAAATACAAGTTTTACTTTTCCTAAATAACAATATAATATTAAAATTAAGTAAAATTTCTGATAAAAAAAATATACTTTTGAAGGGAAATCATTAATGACCTAAGTAATTATTAACTTAATAAAAAATTAATTATAAATATTAATTTTGGATATCCACAGGGTGGTTAAGCGGGTGAGAGATGATAATCCATATCCCACCCTAAATTCACCCATATCCGTATCCTACCCTAAATTCGAAAAAAATTCGTCATCCATATCCCACCCATTTAATTTCGGGTGGATGGATATCCACAGGGTAAGGGTGGGACTGCCATCCCTACCTTCAACTCACAACAAGACAACCATGAGGTAGGATGCCTTCTTGCAAGGCAAGGTGGGTCTTGCCAAAATGGCGACACATCCAAACATTAAGCACACAAAATCAAGTAATGGATGCATCTACAAAAGAATAGCCACTTTCCTCATCTAAGTGGCGGAAATTATCTACAAGGGAAGCAATTCAAGGGTACACACTCCTTCATAGATGTAATTTCTTCAAACTACTAAGCCTAGAAGGATACCAATAAATCACCTCCAAATTGTGTCAAGCTAGGGTACCTTTTTCCTCAATCGTTAAATGCTTTTGTCAAGAGTAGACTCCCTATGGTGTTAGAAACACTGGAGGACCGCGGAATTCCCCCTCTTGCCTAGACAAGAAGAAGGGTCGTCCCCTCTCTACCATGCACAAAAATGGATACGATGGATAAAGGGATCAATAGATATTTGAGTTTCATTTTGGGAGTTTGCTTTTGTTTTTGTTTTTCCCCCCAATTTCTTGTGGCATTTGACATTTGAGAACACTTTCTTTTGCCATTTCTTTTGATTTTTGGCTTTTCAACACTTGACAACTTTTCAACTTTTCTTTTCATTTCTTTTGAACATTTTCAAAGTCACCCCATATGTAGTGAGGGTGCCTTATATTTGAAGCATTAGGAGTCTATTTTTGCTCCTCTTTTCATTTGATGCATTTTGCAAACTTTCTTTCACTTTTCATTTCATTGAACTCAAATCAATTTCTATTTGTGCCCATTCCCTTTGATGACAAAAATGTGGTAGAACATGGATGATGGATGCATGGTTTCAAGGGTCACCTTGGAATAAACGGTAGACAAGGAGTTATCACACCACAAGGTACTCTTGACTAGGCTTTAATCCATGGGTCAAAGGATACTAGCATGACACATCCTAGGGTGTTTTACAAATATTCTAACAAGCAAAGTCTTAAGAACAAAAAGCATCTACTAGGGCCTATATACACTTGTCAAGCTTCCCAAGTAGACGGTTTCACAAAATTTTCTAACATGCAACTACTTGTCATGATGCAACTAACATATAAACATCCTAATGCAAATGATTCTACCAACTAATATGCCATATAATCTAAATGCAAGTCCTAAATTCACATTGTTATACCGCATCAATCAAAATAAAGTCACATAGTCATTAACATAAAGAGGAAAAAGGAGATTGGAAAGATCATACCATGCGGTCTTCAATATCTTCATGTCTCGGATGTGGCGTAGTCGATCAATGTGAACAAGGATAAAAAAACACAATATATACAAGTCTACACTACAAAGGAAATGAACTTGTTTTTGGATTTTCAAATTTTTCAATTTTTTTGATTTTTCGAAACTTTTTGATTTTTTTGGGTTTTTGAATAAAAGTTAAGTTAGAATTTCCCATCCCCACACTAATATGGGCATTGTCCTCAATGACCAAAATGATAGGAAATTATGCAAGTATGATGCATGAATTCTATACTAAATGCAAGCTATACTAATCTACACTACATGATGCATGGGTTTTTGTTTATGACGGAGAGCGTAATTTAGATTACCTCCCGTTGCGTATGCATGTACTTCCCCAAACCGAGATAGACATTATTTCTAATGTCTTAAAATTGGGGTAGTTCATGCACAGAAGATGCAATGCATGAAACTAAATTGTCATTTTAGATTTTTCAAATGGGAACAATAAAAGAACACCTCAATTGGGCCGAGGTGTTAGTCCTCTATGTTGCTAGGACTCTCCAACTATGATCAAGATAAAAATAAATAAAACAAAGAAAGAAGTAGACAAACCTCAAGAGGGTAGGAGTCTCCAAAGCTTGCTAGTCCTCCACCATATCCTCATTGTCATCATTTTCCTCCATAGAAGCGGACTCATCACCACTTCCCTCTTCACTTCCTTGCTCACTTCCTTCATCATCGTCATTAGCCTCTTCTTCTTCATCATCTACCTCTTCATCAACACCCTCATCATCATCAACCTCATCATAGACATTCCCATCTTTACCCGGTCTTTCACCCCTAGATGTGCTTGGAAAGAAGACTTTCCTATCCGCCCAACTAGGCAAAGGACATGAAGGATCAAGTAGTCCTTGCCTAGCTAAATGAAAGAGGGGTGGATTTGGGCCAAGTATGCATCTACTCGATCATTGTAAGCTTGTTTATGCATCTCTTGCATAAGTAGAGTCATGTAGTCATTGCCCACTTCAACACCTTCGGGTTTGAACTCTAGATATTTGAATGGATAGGGTGGTGTGACAATGGAGGAGGAGGGTTCTTCAATTTCGCCCCTTTGTTGACGGATGATGTACTCGGCGCCTTTTAAGAGTGGAATTAGGTAGTTTGTTCGATGAGCACTCAAGCGGCATATCTTGGAAGGCAAAGTGAAAGATCTAGCATCATTGGTGAGCCACCCATCGTTGGTGTCAAGAGGATTATGCTTGACCCACTTGTACTTGTTAATCATGGCATCCATGTCAATGAGATGACCCCCTTTGATCGCCACATAGGTGTTATCCTTGTTGAAATTTGGATCAAAGTACTTGGCCAAGAGAGTAACTAGACCTCCATTTACGATAAAAGCGGTGCCTTCCTTACCACAATCAAAATTGAGCCATCTTTCCACCAAAAGCCTTAGAGCATTGTAAGGCTTAGTGAATTCCCTTCCAACATTTAAGGCCGACTCAAGTAGAACAAAATCGAGCTTTGTAAAGTGATTAGTGTCTTTTCTTGCAATTATAGTATTCCCGATGACCTTGTGCCACACTCTAATACCCGGATGGTGGACTAATAGAGCGCGACAAGCATGAAAGTTCTCAAATTTCTTTCCGGAAATCGCCTCCCAAAGAGGAGCGGGGTCATACTTTTTGGGCTTCGTGTGATAGTATGGTGTATCACTAAGACCTAATGCTTTACTCAAAACATCAAAGGTGATGCGCCTATTCACATTGGCAAGGCGAAACTCGATATATGTTCTAGTCTCTACCTTAGTCACTTTCAATGAACTCAAGAATTCCAAGGTAAGGGAGGGGTATGTCAATTCTCTTGTAGTAAACAATTTTCCCAACCCCATGGCTTCAAAGAAGGTTTTTGTTTGTTCAAGGACACCCAATTTGTTCAAGGCATCTTCACATATGAATTTGGTGGGTAGAATGGCTTTCTTAGCATACTTG
This sequence comes from Silene latifolia, assembly GCF_048544455.1. NCBI lineage: Eukaryota > Viridiplantae > Streptophyta > Magnoliopsida > Caryophyllales > Caryophyllaceae > Silene > Silene latifolia. The sequence goes on from NC_133536.1 coordinate 60,557,691, forward strand.
TTAAATGTATCCCTATGGGAGTTAGAAATGAAAATTACCTCCGGATAGTTTGATAATTGAGCAATTTCCGGAGTTGTTGTTGTTATTGCTTCCAAGGGAGTATTTTGTTGTTGTTGAACTTCCAAGTTTGCACTAGCAACCACCATAGCCATTGAAGCTTGCTTTGCTTGAAGGCATTGTTGCCTTTTTGAGAGTGCATTTGCCTTGAGTGCCTTTGTTAACCCTTTTGTTCTTGCCATTGATGATTATACCAAGAAAAGATTGAAAATCTTCAATTTCCAATTATACCCAAATAGATTTTAAGATGAAAGGATTTGCCTTTGTATTTCAAAAATCGACTCAAAGGTTGAAGATTTTGGTGCTTGGATTGGTTATTGTTGGAAAAGCAGTGATTAATTGTTGTTGTAAGGAAGTTTGGATTTGATTTTGTTAAATTTGGTTAAGGAAATCTTATTTTTGGTGATGGAGAGGATGAGGGTTTTGGGGTTTTGGAGTTTATGGGTAGTGTTTTGAATGTATGAATGAATGAATGAATGTGGGAAGGGGTATTTAAAGCACCCGAAATTTCGAATCTGCAGAGGGAAGACGAGCGGATTCCCTTCGGGACGCTCGGATTCTGCCTAATTTGGGTTCAGGAAATCTCGCCTAAAGACGAGCGTCTTTCAGTGAAGACGGGCGGATTTCTGCAATTCAGGACGAGCGGATTACCTTAAAGACGAGCGGATTCTGTTACAGGAACTTTTCTTATTCTGCACTGGCAAAAAGACGAGCGTCTTCTTGCAAAGACGAGCGGATTCTTTCAGACGAGCGTCTTCTCTGCTGGGACGCTCGGATTCTCTAACAGACCAAAATTTTCAACTTTGCAGCTCATTTGGACGGATGGATTCTCCCATAGACGCCCGTTTTCCCTTAAGACGAGCGGATTCCCCATCAGGAAGCTCGGATTCCTCCTAGTCTACCCGGATTCAGTTCCATCCATGCACTTGCATATCCCGTGCCATTTTCATTCTTCAAATCCCGTGTTCTTCATTGTAGGAGCACTACTAAGGCATGAATAGCCTAGGCAATTGCTATCCCCACACTAAGCTAAAGCACTACACATCAATAGAATCATTAGTCCCTCCCTCACTTCTCTCAAAAATGATAAATATCTTGATCAAAGTATAAAAATCCAAAAATGACAAAAATGCAATGTAAGAATTAAAATGCAAGTTAGGGAGTTAGAATTATTTACAAATGGTGGTTTGGAGAGGACTCCACCAAACTCTCATCCTTAGTGAGATGTCATGGGGGCATGTCCAAGGTGTTGTTGATGTTACTCGACACCTTGAAGAAGTAGTCAAAAGCTTGTTCATTATCATGATAAAGATCTTTAATATATCTTTGCACTTGTTGTCCTTCATGTTGGTCTTGATCGATAGCATTACCAATGTAGGGATTGAAAATCCCTTCAAACTCATCGTCCCAAAGACCACAAACTTCATCTACTTGGTCACTAAAGATCTCTTGAGTTGATATAGACAACTCTACCACTTTCTTGTCTTGGCCAATGAGGCCATCTTCTTCATTGCTTGACTTTGGTGAGCTTTTCAAGCTCTCTTTATCACAATTTCCTTGCTCTTTGAATGGAGCATCATCGATTTTCTTCTTCCATTGGAATTCCGACTTCTTCCTATCATCCTTCCGGCTAAAATGATCAACCATAAAACATGGTTCATGCAAACGGGGAGCTCTCATGGTCTTGTCAAGATTGAAAGTTATGCTTTCATCTCCCACTTCTAGAGTGAGTTCTCCATACTTCACATCCATCACCGCACCCGCGGTGTGTAAGAAAGGTCTACCTAGAATGATTGGAATGTTGGAGTCTTTTTCCATGTCAACAATGACAAAGTCCACCGGGATGAAAAATTTCTCAACTCTTACGGGAACATCTTCCTATATCCCCAATGGTGTCTTCGTCGATCTATCGGCCATTTGGAGTGTGATATTGGTGCATTTAAGCTCTCCCATCCCTAACCTTTTACTCACCGAGTACGGCATAACACTCACACTAGCCCCTAGATCACATAAGGCTTTGTTGATCGTGGTGTTGCCAATGGTACACGGGATTGAGAAGCTTCCCGGATCTTTAAGTTTTGGAGGTGAACTCCCTTGAAGTATTGCACTACTCACCTTAGTGAAGGCGATAGTCTCAAGCTTCCGGATCGACTTCATCTTCGTAAGGATGTCTTTCATGTACTTTGCATAGGCTGGCACGTGATTGATTAATTCCGTAAAAGGAATTGAGACTTCCAAATTCTTCACAATCTCCATAAATTTTCCAAGTTGGTCATCAAATTTGGGCTTGTCTTGACGACTCAGAAAAGGAAGTCTAATCACAATGGGCTCCTTCTCCTTGACCTTGTCTTCATTTTTTTTTTAAACTTCTTCTTTTGATGGTTCTCCATCCTTGGAGTTTTGCACAACTTCTTCTTTGTCACTAGCTTCCACAACTTTATCCTCAACTTGCTTCTCCGGTGCTTCATACCTTGTACCACTTCTCAAGTGAATGGCACTAACCGTTTCATGTCTTGGGGGATTACTTTGAGGTGGTAATTGCCCCTTTTGTCTTTGTGAGCTTGAAGATGCTAGTTGAATTAATTGGGTTTCCAACATTTTGGTGTGGGCTAGGATGTTGTTGATGGTGATTTCCTTTGCTTGACTATCCTTTTGCATTTGAGTGAAAAACTCTTGTTGATTCTTTTGCATTTGGAGGACCGCTTTTTGAACATCAAAACCTTGGTCATTTTGTTGATTGTATGGAGTTTGATTTTGGTAACCTTGGTTTTGGTTGTAAAAGGGTCTTTGATTTTGGTTTCTCATGGGAGGTGGGGTGTATGTTGGTTGAGGGTTTTGAACATTTTGGCTTTTGTATGAGAGATTTGGGTGGAATTTGGTGTTTTCATTGTAATAGTTTGAATAAGGGGTACCACTCTTGTATGCTTGAAAAGCATTCACTTGTTCATTTGTTCCCCTACATTCACTTTGGTCATGTCCCAAAGTTCCACAATTCTCACATATCCCACTTGGGATTGATGAAGATGCCGTCATGGCATTAACATGTTGCTTTGGTGATTTTGAGGCTTCTTCAAGTCTAGCCATAGCTTTTTCGAACTTCAAATTGATGGTATCAATGTGAGCATTAAGTTGAGCACCCAATTGAGTAATAGAGTCTACTTCATGCTTTCCTCCTCTAGTAGCCTTGCGAGGTCTACTATATTGTGAATTATGGACCGCCATTTCCTCAATCTTGTTCCAAGTTTGATTGTCATCAACTTCGGTGAACATTCCATTTGATCCCATGTTGAGAATGTTTCTTGAATCTTCATAAAGACCGTTCCAAAATTGTTGTACCAAGAACCACTCGCTAAGTCCATGATGAGGACATGAGCGACAAATTCCTTTGAATCGCTCCCAAGATTCATACAAAGATTCTTCATCTCTTTGCTTAAAGCCCGTAATTTGAGCTCTTATCATGTTAGTCTTTTCCGGTGGATAGAAATTTTTGTAGAAAGCTAGAGCCAATTTCTTCCAAGAATCAATTCCGAGAGTAGCCTTATCAAGGCCTTTCAACCATTGTTTTGCGGTGCCAATTAGAGAAAAAGGAAATAAGACCCATCGAATTTGGTCTTGAGTTACACCGATTTGAGAAATCGCATCACAATAGTCGCAAAAAGTCTCCATGTGAGAGTGAGGGTCTTCACTAGGCATCCCCCCCAAATTGGCTTCTTTCGACTAATTGGATAAAGACGGATTTGGCAATGAAATTTCCGGTTAAATGATGTGGTGTGGGAGTACCATTAGGTAGGTTCTCCTCGGTGGGTACGGAATGTGATGAAAATTTAGGCATTGTGGGTTGATTTTGTGTTCGATTTTGTGTTGGGTTCTCCTCACCTTCTCTAGCAAAAGGGTTGATGAACTCAATAGTGTTTGGTTGAATATCTACAACCTCACCAATACCTCTCAAAGTTCTCCTAGCAAGTCTTCTATTGGTTGTCAAAGTCCTTTCAATTTCGTGATCAAAGGGTAACAAGTTACCTTGTGATCTTCTAGACATGTAAAATATCAAACAACTCGAAAATAATTAGAACAAACCTTGAGGAGTTTTACTTCCCCAAGGCAAAGAAAGACACAACTAATAACAATATAAGAAAATCTAAATCAAGTTAACACCGTCCCCGGCAACGGCGCCATTTTTGGTCGGACTCACTTGGAGATTTAGTTTTCGGTACTTGTCGTTAGGAGCACCTAGACCAAAACATAATTTATAACTCCACAAACAACTCTACAATAAGTAAAGAGGCAAGTAAAGGTCGGATCCCAAGGGACGGGAATTGAGATGAGATTTTCAATTGCAACTAGTGGTGTCTAAGGGTGTCACAATTTGGGGTTTGAGGTAGAAGATCACTAAACTAAATGGCAATAAAAGTAAACAAGCAAGATGATTAAAAAGGGGTGTAAACAATTGATAAAAGGCACTAGGGTGTCATGGGGTCATAGGGGATTCATGGGAATTGATCATACAAACATATTCTCAAATTATAAGCAAGCAATTATTGTTGTGATGGATCGAGTTGGTTTATATCTTACAATCCTAGGAAAGTTTGGGTCTCGGAACCGAATCGATTAGATTGTACAACACCTACAAGTCGACTTAATCTTCCCTACTCAACTATATGCATGGTCTAATGAGACTCGAGTTGGTTTATGTCTTACAAGTCTCATTGAAAAGATAGGTGATGGGTAAAAAATGCAAGGATTCATAGGCTCGCATTTCATCAAACATAACATGTGCATAAGTTGAGATCACAACAAGCAATCAAATAAACTATGAAAACATATTAATTTAAGCATGAATCATCCCCCATGTTGGTTTCCCCTAATTACCCATTAACCCTAGCTAAGGAACTACTCACTCATTATCATGTTGAATATGCTAGCAAGGTTGTCAATCATACCAACAAAGTGAAACATGATGAATAAATGAAGATAATTAACAATAATTAAAAAGGGATTAAGAGAATTATACCTACTAATGATTCCAATAATAAAGCAAAGAATAATAGAAGTACTTGATGATTGATTGGAAGGTTGTCAATCTCCCAATAATAACCCAAATAATCTTCAATTACCCAAAATAAAAGATGAACAAAAGAGAGATTAAGGAAATGAGATTTGTATTAAGACTTGATTAAATGTTGATTACAAGGTTAAAGAGAGATTTGATTGATATTAACTATACTAAAGATTTCTAAGAAGAACATGCTCTTCTAATTAGCCTAATGGGGTATTTATAGTGGGGATTAGTTACATAAATTAGGGTTTACTAAGGGCTTAAATGACGATTAAGTCCTTGAGGAATCGCCGGTCTCAAGGGAGACTCCGGTCTTAGAAAAATATGCGCATCCTTCCTTGAAACTTGTAGAAGACGAAATGGCTGACACACAATCAGAGCGTCCGGGGCACGGGAGGGGCGGATTGGGAGTGTTTTGGACGAGCGGATTGTTTGGTTGGACGGGCGGATAGTGGTGATTCTGGACGGGCGTCCACTGGGGGAAGACGCTCGGATTTCCCCTCTTGGACGGGCGGCTTGTGGACAATCCGCTCGGATTGTCTTACAGCTATTTTCTTTCTTCTTTTCTTCCTTTTTCTTCATAAAATCCTTGAGGATTTCCTGGGGGATGCAAGGATCTTTTCTCATCATTGCCCATCTACTATAGTATGTACAAAGGTCTTCTAGTCTTGTCTTCTCTTTGATGCTTGGTCATTGAATTCAATCAATTTAGCTTTATTTTGCCATGAAAATGCAAGGTTTGCACTCCTTTCCTACCAAGGAAACAAAACCTCAACGAATATGCAAAACAAAGGACTAAAGACAATAAATGACCCAAATATGCACTAAAAAGCATGGGAACAAGGCTAAATCGGGGACTAAATATGCTCTAATTATGGTCACATCAGCTTCTTCAAGCACTTAAGAATAATCAATATGGCTATTTGGTAACTATTACTTAAATTCAATTTTGAAACAATTCATCATACTCAAAGTATATGAAGTGTTATACATCATTACTCATTTAATTTATCCGGCAGCGGAAGCAAATGGAATCAATCAAATATGTTCAACTCGATTGAACTAATCATGAATCTTATCAACATAAGACTTCTTATTTGACGCTAATATCATGTGGATTGATCTCCATAAATCCGGATATTGAAGATGTATTATAATACTCCAAAAGTGTCAAATCATTCCCAATGATCAATATGTCATCCACATATAAGACTAATTAAAATTTCCGTAACTCCCACTAAACTTCATGTATAAACACAATTTCTCAACCTATTGAGAAAAGTTTTATCACATGATCAAAATGTTGATTCCAACTCATTGATGTCCTACTTAAGACAATCTCTTAAGTTGCACATTATTTTAGGATTGCTAGAATCTACAAAACTCATGACATGTATTGAATACATTCCTTCTAATTGAAAAAGTGGGTTTTAGATTCACTCGCTATATATCATCATAATGAAATACAACCCCTAAGAAGATCTGAATAGTGCAAAACACTTTGCAACTAATCAAGCTTTGATATCTCTCTTTGATATCCAACAATTCCACTTGGAATTTACTTCGGATTTTCATGGCTCTAAGCCTTGTATTGAGTTGTGACTTAAACACTCTCATTTTAGTCATATGATCATTACTTTCCAGAAGTAACTTGAATCAAACAATTTTTTTGTAAGTTGTAAGCTCTTTACTTTCTTAAAAGTAACATGAATTCATCATCTTCAACAAGTGATGAATTTATCCTCCTAGGTTTCGAAGAAACAACGTCATGTAGCCAAGAAAATACAGTTTCTTGCGACATACAAATTTCATACAATTTTTGACACAATTCTTTTGTGGCTCTTGAATATTTTCTCTCACTCTGTCTTCTAGAAATAAACTTGTATTCTAGAAAGACAGGTTCACGAGCCACAAACCCGTTGTACTCGTGATTATTGTAAGGAAAAATGAGCATTTGTTTCTTGTGAAAACTTACAAGCATAGTACCCTACCATTTCATATCTCATATGAATCGTTTTAGATTTTGTGGAAAAATAATTTAGACAATATGATAAAATCCCGAAAAGGATCAAGTAACTCAAAGTAACTTGATTAAGGTCCAAACGATATCGAATAGCGTTTGATTTCTTTAACCAACCACACGTTATCCCATAATGCGTGCTAAGAGAGATTAATTTGTGATACTATATCACATTTCCTTTGGCTTATATCAAAGTCTTCACTTTGATAATCCCATCACGACTAAATCGTAATTCCTGGAACTCTTTGAACTTCTTCAAAGATTTCTCTATTTACCTTATTAAGTGAACACATTAGTGTACACTTAAATCGTTGGTAAAAGAAAATGATCAACCTATTCTGGATCAATGATTTACAACCTCGATCTCCTTTTCAACCAAAAAGCACGAGACATCTTGCTTTGAATACAAGATACGCATATACCATAAGATTAACAATCTAATGGTTCCAAGAGTACTCGATAACTCTTTGCGTTCATCATTCCAGAATTTAAGGTTTAATCTTGGGTTACCAATTTGAGTCTTGTATCATCTACATGATATATCATTCTAGTTTGGTTTAGAATATAATCACCTTGATAATGAGCTAGCCATACATCAAATCATGGTGTATAGGGTCACAAAAGTGAAACCTCTTTTGTAACTTAACAAGACAATTAAGTACAACTTTAAACCCAAAAACTAGATTGAGTACACAATGACTCTATCTCTCAACATCATTGTTGCTAGTCGTCATATTCTAATCATCATATGTATCAAATACAATAATGAAAACCACCACCGGTTTCTAATATTGACGAAGTAGTATTAGAAAAATTTATGCCAATCAAATAAACATTTAAAGAAGAAGGTCCCATTAGATGTCCCACAACTAACTTGTTGATTCTTCAATAATTTGGGGTAGTTTCCTTTCTAGCGTCCAACAATTAAGACAATGGAAACTTTATCGGTCGGGATTGATAAGTTTAGTATCGTTATTCTAAATAACTTTACTTTTACCATTACCTTGTATCAATTCCATTCTAATTTTACTTCTTTAAACCTCATCCTTTTCTTAACAGTTTAAGAGAATGCTCCCACTCATTTCAATGAGTCTTTGCTAAGAGAAGCAAAATTGAAATTCATGAAGACTACTCTTCATTTCATTCGTTTAGTCTTAAAACTTTCATTGAAGTGGTTGCGGTATTTTGGTCAATTTTGATTTCCTACAAATCTAGTTACCAAAATGATTTAACGTTTCAAAGTACTTAACTCAAGTAAGCATATGAGAAATAATTCATTGTAAGTAGATATGTTAGTCAAGAATCAAAAACCCTTTTGATCACGAATAACTTTTATCCATACTCTTCACAAGAGATCCTTACAATGGATAATACGAGGTTTTTAGAAGAAAATTCAAATTTTGTCTTTAGTTACGATGTTTTAATGGAGATTTGAACTAAAATCGAAATGATATCGTATAAATTGAGGTAAAGAAATAGAACAATATGATAACGGAATAATGAAAACAAAACATTTATCGTTATAATAATACTTGTAAATAATTTAACAAGATATGAGCATTTATATAGTGACCTCTACCCAACTATTATAAATGATTCCAAGATCCAAATTCATATTAACTTGGGCACGGTGTAGCCGATTCATCCCTTATCAATATAACTCGATGGATTAACTCTTTAATCGATTCTACTTTTAGCACTCTTGGTCGATAAAATTACATTAATATTTATCTTTAGCCCAAAACACATCCGGCTATGGTCGAGAATACTTTTGTTGAGTTCAACCCAAATTTCGAATAAATGTGTCCATGATCCAAATTCGCATTAACTTGGGCACGCTTTGGCGATACAACCTTCATCAATATGAATTCGGTGGATAGACATTTATCACCCACTTCCCCTACGTAACAAGGTTTGTACCCCGGTGTGGCCGAGTGCACTCCCTCACGAAATAGGTTTTCATGGTTTCTACCTTTTGGTAAGGCTAAGTCTCAATTGTTTATTTAGCGAGAGGTCATGTCAATTTATTATCTATCACGTTTTAAGTGAACTAAAGCGGTGAACTACGATAATTGTAATTGACACGGTCGATAAACTCGATTTAAAATGCATGTTTAGTTATGGCGATTTAGCGATGCATGCAACATTTAAATAAAATGCAAAGCATAAAAATAAAATCCTAGTATGGCCTTCCTAAAATAGTAAATCTAATAAACTATTACAAATTCGGAAATCAACTTCTTTTGTCCCTTGAACTTCGGTCTTGGCACGCATCTCGAGGTAACACTTTTTTTGATGGACCGCCTTCTCGAATAGCACCGTCTTCAAGAACTCCGGAATAATTAAATTACAAAATGAATTACATAATTTTCTATTATACATTTGAAATAAAAATAAAAATAAATCTATTAAATTACAAAACGGTGATACGAGATGACAATAATTACAACCGAATCGATATTCCCATCCATTTCGGGTAATACCAATTAAAAAACTAAGGCCATACTAAGTAAAATTACATAATTCAAAATTACATAAAATTAAAATATGACAATCATAAATAAAATGCAGCATTATAATATGTATGAACATGCTAAATTTTATGCTAAATCGCCTTTTAAGAGCCAATATCGTATATTTATCGGTTTTTACGGATTTGCGTGATTTAACTTATTAAATCATAATTTGTTACATAAACTCATATTTATGTTCAAGTTAATTATCTTAACACACTTAGGGCTCAAAATTTAGTCTTCACTAACACTTTGACAATAATTCAACTTGATTTCTTAATATTGTTCATTATGGACCAAAAATACAAAATTATGCTATAAACTTCAAATTAAATTATAAAAATTTTAAATAATTTCAAAATTTGAAATTTAAACTCATGAACATTCTAGAAAAATACCATGACACTCATAATGTTCAAAACTTAGGTTACAAATTTCGAAAAATTATCGAGAAAAACACTGTTGCGGTTTATCGGTTTTAACAAATATGACCATAAAAAAAATGAGAAAATTTATTTTCATCAACTTTTCACTTTAAGATCTGAAATATATGATAAAATGCAACATGTGATGTTTTTTCTTTAGTCATGGAGTATGTTTTAGCATTATTACTAATTATAGTCACTATTTATGTGATTTTTCATCAAAAAATCATAAATCATAAAAAAAGGACTTCATTATAGCCAAATATTTTACACACATCTTGTAAAATTGTATGTGACAACATACTAAATGTTCATGACCAGATTCGAAATATAACTCATATTAACCTATTTACCCATTTAAATACGATTTTAACTTATAAAATTCATATTTCGAGCAAAACAACTTATTTTAACATGAATATTTACAGGCCATCAGTAGATAATATATATGAAAACATGTCCAAAAACCACTGAAAAATTCGAAGTTTAGCTATTTTTCGTCCAAAAATGACATTTTCCTCATAAAAATCACATTTTAATGTCAATAAATTAACAAAATGAACAATAAAATCCATAAATAAACCAAAATGTCCTAAAAATCACTTAGGACCAGAAACTTTTAACATGCAAAGTTATTTTTAGGTTTATCTTCATAAATCCAAATTAATTAGTTTTGTATGTTAATCTTATAACTCGAAAAAACCATAAACCGATTTGCATGCAAACAACCTAAGGCTCATGATACCACTTGTAGAGATACAATAATCTCATTAGTATACATATTCATATGTGAATTAATTTATTTAGTCATAAAATAAATACAAGATCTTATGCATGCAAACTTAATAAAAAAAGATGGAAAAATCGATTTCTCACCATATTATTTTCGGCCATTTGGGCACCAACAAGATCTCCTTCTTGTTAGTTCTTGAGCTTTCCAACAATGGATGAACAAGGTTCAAATTAGAACCTCTCCCAAAAGCATATACCCAAGGTGTTACTCTTAATAATTAATAATATTATGAACTAGTAATATTATTAATCTAGCTTAAAAATTGACCCAAAATATTTATTTTGATCTCCTCTATTTCGGTTTAGAGGAGAGAATTTTTTTGGTTTTTCTTTCTCTAAAATGTTTCACAAATTCTAGAGAGTAAATGAATGAATAATACACTACAAGAATATCAATACATGTAGTGTAAAATAAGAGAAAACTCTTTTGTATTTCTCTATGAAAAACCGGGTGGAAGGGAGTTTTTTTTAGGCCAATGCATGATGCTCATTTTCTTCCCAAGAAAATAGGTTTGCATGGCTAGTATTAGGTGGGTAATCATTTTGTTTTTAGACATTTAAAATATAAAAACACAACCTTGCTACTCCCTTCATAAAACTGGTGATCCCATAAAATGGTAGTCCATTTTATTTTTATCATTTGTCAATTGTGACATATGTGACATGTTACAAGACATGTTACATTATAATGAATTTTTAACATATTAAAAATCATCATATTAATTAAATATGTCACATACAAAAATAATTAGTAATTCACAATTACTTGTACCAAAATGGGTCATATAATTATAAACTACAACAATTTGTATTTATAATAAATTATTCATTCCGATTCAATTGTTTCGTAAACAATAATTTAATCTAAGTAATAAAACAATTTGATTACTTAGACCGCAACTCATTTAATCGAATTACAATGAGTCACGTCAATTTTTACTCACAAAATCATCCGTCAATTTTAAGCAATTTAATTAACCCATATCGACATACGATTAATTAAATAATCAATTAAGAGCGTCACCCCTTAGGTATGACCTAAGGGGATCAACTGATCACCACCGTCGCACGACAGTAATGTCAAACTCTAGTCAGCCAATCATTATCGATATGTGTGGACCAAATTGATCAAAATATTACATCCCACATGTATTCTTAAAATGAGATTTAAACATGTGATCATCATAATCGACAGTTGTGATCGCATTATTGTCGGAGGACACTTATTCCAACATATCTTTGCTGCAATAATTTTGCATGTAACACCTTTTTTCCTTAACTTTTGGTCAAGAGGTCAATGGGTCACAAACCAAATAACTCAAAGTGTGTAAAAGATTATGCGAGTAAGTCAATAAGCTTAGACATTTTTGGCAATATAGTTTAAGGAGATATTTTAGAGTTGTAACTAACAATTTTTACAAAGTATAACAATGTTTATTTATTTATAACTTTGGCTGAACAAAGTGAAAGCAACTATGTAACATATTGTATATACGTTAATATTTGTTACTTGTGTCATTCATAAGATGCATAATTAATTTTGCTCATTTATACTAATAATTGTTCGAAATTCTAAAGTTATATTCTTTTACTTTACTTTTTCTGTTTTTCATAAATATAATCGTACAACAAACTCGGAATAATTTGGGACACAAATATTTGATTTTTAATTATTTGATGTTGCAGGGTATTCTACATATTTTAAAAATATAACAGAGAATTTTAAAGAATATAAAATCCATTGAAATAATTGAGGGAATATAAATTTGTTGTAATATACAAGAAGTATAGCCATTGTTAGGTACTGAAAATTTAGTACGTACTTACAACACCTACACAATAATTTTAAAATGTGACCTTGATCAACTTTTTATTGGTCAAGTATGAAGCTATTTGCACTATGAATTTGCCACGCGAGGCTTTAAAATCCCATCTATAATTAGAGGTCTAAAAACTCTGATTCATTCAATAAATAAAGAGAAATTAAACTAACGCTTAAGTATTTGTTGGTTAAGAAAACAATTCATATTCCATAATCTTTAAGCCGATTAAAACAATAAATTATTAACGATCGCGTGGTTTCCACGGGCTTCAAAACTAGTTAAATATTATTTGCGTGTTTGAAAGTATTTGGACCCGTATATAATCATGACTTGACTTCGTTATGTATTACAAACTCGATATATATTCGCGTCTCATCTGACTCGTATTTACAGACCATACTTTCACCGATTTCTATCGATCGAACTAATACATAGACATGTTTACCCGTCTAATTTTTCATGATTCTTACACCCAGACTAAATTATTGCACAAAAAATAAATAAAAAATATACGTGGCAAAATTAATTGACAAAACAAGTGTATTTTCAATTGCCGTTATTTTTATTTTAATTTTGGCTGAGATTAGCTTAATTAGTAACTTTTAATTAATGAATGATGATCAGAAATTTCATTTAAACACTTAAATGGTAAAATTTAGGTGTATTTGTCCAATCTTTATTTTTTTTTACTAATTTGTCTAAGAATTTTTTTTACCAATTTGTCCCTAATGTTTTGGTAAAAATTTACCGATTATTAATTTTAATTGGTGGGTGATAGTGATTAATCTACGACCAACGGCGATATGAGTGAAACGAATTTAATGAATAGATGAACGACGAAATAAAAGATAGACACGCGAAGTTTTGGTGACGCGGAAAACCCGATGTGGGAACAATCGCGGGGGGGAGTCGGAATCCCACCAATTTGGCACTTGTAATACTACGGTTTTCTATGTGTATGGGTACTCTATCGAGTGGGATTTACTCTGTCGAGTAAGTATGTTTTTATACGAAACAGTAGTCTGCCTGATGGGTATTCGATCGAGTATGTGTGACACTCGATCGAGTAAGTCACTTACTCGATCGAGTAAGTTGCTTTTACGGGTTGTTTTAGCTGGATTTGTTAATCACGCGTGATTAGTATTTAAGGGTTTCCGTCACTTTCTTAATTACTTTTACTTTTCTAAAAACCTTTCAAAGAGAGAAAAGTGTTACATTGCTTTGTTCTTAGCGTTATTGTCAAATCCCAAAGGCTAAGGTTGTCGGATCGTCGTGTTCTTTACGCCGTTGAATTCATCGTGCAAGGGTAAGATCCTTGTATAGTTTTTATATTGTTTCGTTGATTTTGTTTAAAGCCCTAATTGGGTAGATTGGGGGTTTTGGGAGTATGTTGTTGAATAGATGGTAATTGTATGAATATGTGATTTTAGGAGGAGGGTTCGTAAAGGAGCAATATTGATTAGCTGCTTGTGACGGTCTCGTGATTGCTTATTCCAGATAGGGTTTCCCTACTCGGTTATTGATTACATAGTTATTGTTGATGGTCTTTTAATGTTGTTGATTCATATCGTATTGGAATTGGTAATTGGTAATTGTTATTGTATAATGTGGTTGATTGTGATTGTTTGTCTGTGGTTCTCGAGGTGCGTCCTCGACTGAGTGGAGTCACTTGCGGGAGTGGCTTCACGCCCTTGATTCGCCCTCTGTGAAACCCGCCACAGAGGGGATGTGCACATTAAGGAACATGGGTTATCGCTCGGATGAGATGAGCGGGGATTAGTTGGGAACGGCTGCGGTCCCCCACTGGCGGTGTGGAATACTTGTTGCGATGGGTATTCTGGCAGGACTACACACTTTAGTGTGTAGTCAAGTGTGTGGAGTTGTGATGGAGATTGGGTGATTTGTGTATTGTATCTGTTGTATTGTTTTTGTGTAATCAGTAACTGACCCCGTTTAAATGTTTTGAAAACTGTGGTGATCCATTCGGGGATGGTGAGCAGTTATTGAGCAGGTATGAGATGGATGCGCATTTGATAGCTGGGTTGAGTCACCACGAGATGTCTATAAGTCTTCCGCTGTGTCATGAACATTTATTTACTTTATTTGATTTAGTATTTTGGAACAGTTGTATTTTCATTTGACAGTTTTGGTTTGAACATGTATCGCTTTAAACTCATTTAATAAAGTACGTTTCGTTATTGTCTATTTGATATACATTACCCCGGGTAACCGAGATGCTAGCATCCCAGTGCATTAGGTGGTCCTGGTAAGGCACTTGGTGTGTGGGGGTGTTACAAAGTGGTATCAAAGCGACAATTTTGGAACCTGTAACTAATGAACCCATTGAATCTAGGGAGTCAAAATAAAATGAACCCGGATAGGAGTTGTTAGGATTTAATGCAAAGACTTGGGAGACCTCCTAAAGTCGCAAACTCGCCCTACAACTTTGAACCGGTCACTATGGGGTCTATCATGCGATCGCTATGTGTTTATTTACGTTATGTTACATATCTATATTGAAAATGTGTTGCATGAATCGGTAGGTGAATGAATGTGGGGAATGGAGAACGTGGTGGCGAGAGGTACGTAGTTTGTGTGATTGTATGTTGTTGTGAATAATGATGATTGTATGATAATTGATTTCTAATGTGGCTTATTAGAAACATGTGAATAGGATGTTGCTTGTTGTATATATATATATATATATATATATATATATATATATATATATATATATATATATATATATATATATATATATAGTTAAAGTTGTTGTGGAAAGTAGTTGAGTTGAGCATGCGGGTAGCTTACGAGTCAGCATGACTCGATCGAGTGGGGGGGACTCGATCGAGTAGGTGAGGGACTCGATCGAGTGGGTAGGACTCGATCAAGTGGGGTGTATAACATTTTGAGCAATCGCTGCTGTTTTTGGGCACTCGATCGACTAGGTTGGGGACTCGATCGAGTGAGTGCTACTCGATCGAGTAAGTTAGGGGCTCGATCGAGTGAGGTTTTTGATGCTTTCTGCTCAGGTTCTGGATTCGAGGCACTCGATCGAGTAAGTGGGCAACTCGATCGAGTGGGTTATGTTGCTCGGTCAAGTGTAAGCTGCTCAGGTCATATACGTGTTTAAGTGTGGGATGTGTGTTTATGTTTACCTCTTCTCTTATATAGTTCAAAGATGCCGCCGAAGAGATCCGCTTTGTATGCTAGGGCTGAGATGATGAGTATAGATGAAGTGGCCAAGATGCTTGAGCATCAAGAGGCGCTTACTGAGGCCTTGAAGAAGTTTTGGAAGGATAAAGAGGCTCGGGTGGATTTTGCTAAGATGAGTACTACCATAGCCCGTTCCAACCCAAAGGAATACATGGATACCGGAGCGCCAATTTTGCTCGACAATTGGCATAGAGAGATGGAGAATATTCTGAATGTGGTTCATTGCCCTGAGGACTTTAAAGTGGAACTAGTTACGTTCTACTTGAGAGATGCGGCTGGAGAATGGTGGAATAAGGTAAGGGAGAGTGCCTTAGATCTATATCTGAGACAGGGGAAACCAGCTATATCTTGGAGTGAGTTAAAGAGAGCTATGCGCCGAGCGTTTGTACATGAGCAGGTCCGTAGTAAGCTGAGAGAGGAGTTTGATGATTTCAAAATAACTCCAGATATGACAATGGCTGAGTACTATCACAAGTTCAATGAGAAGTTTAGATATGCCGAGGATATGGGGTTGAACCAGGAGAACTTAGCGTTGAGGTTTGAGAAAGGCTTGACCTATAAGATTCTGGAGAAGTTACCCGTAGGAATCCTTACTGACGTTAAGGAAGTGTATGAGCGAGTTGGGAGAGCTGAGAAGTTGGTCGAGATGGCCAAAGAGAATAGGGAGAGGGTCCCTAGAAGAGGAAGGCTGAGAGTGAGGGTGGTGGTCATTCCAGTTACATGAGGGGCAACCATAACCAAGTGAGGGCTTACGCATCGGGGTCGGGGTTCAGTGGTGGAGCTTTCAAAGGGCGTGGCCGAGGTGGTGGAAGTAGCAGCTGGGGAATATCTTGCTTTAATTGTGGCGGTATAGGCCACAAGAGACATGAGTGCAATAGTGCTGTGGGTAGGGGTTTTCAGAGGCCATCGCAGAGGAGTTTCTCTCAGGGTCCGTCGCAGAGTTATGCTAGTAACAGGCCGGCTGGGTCATGGAACAATCAGGGTGGTCAGAGTAACAACAACGGTGGGGTTAACCGCAATGGCGGTAATTCATATCAGAAACCGGCAACAAACAAAAACCAGGGGTCGAATGCCAAGCCGTCTACTTCTGCTAGTACTGTCCAGGGAGGCAGGTGATGTGACCATAATTAGCGCACATTTAGTCCCCTAATTGAGCCTATTTTGCATACTATTATAGCATTTTATGGCCATTTTATCCGTCAAAACCTTCCTATTTGCTTTTCTATCGCATTTCATATGTTTTGTAGAAAAGGAGATAATAAGGCGGAAATTCCCGTCTTTCGTGCATATTTGGAAGCTTATTGATGATATTAGATGGACTATTATGAAGAGGAGGCAAGAATGATGACCAAAGATGTAGGAATAAAGAGTATGTAGAAGGCTCATAAGGTTAAAAGCAAAAATGACGAGAAGGGAGTCATTGCATGAAGAAATCGCTCAAAAACCGAACCAAGGGTTGCTTCTTTGGCTCTGAAAATATGCTAGATGGAACGGCATCGAAAAATCAAGTGATCTAGGCTTTTGAATCACTCCAATAGGAGTCCGGATGAGGAAATAACGTCCGTTTTACAATCCGAGCTCAAGATACAGCTCAACCCGCTCGGGTCAAATTCAACCCGCTCGGGTTGAAGCCCAGGACGCCCATATTTCGCTCGGGACGAGCGGATTCCTCCCTTGCTACAATCCGAGCGTCTTGCTCAAGGATCCGCTCGGATTCCCCCTATAATCCGCCCGTCTTCTGGCTGGGAAAAACAAGAAAATTCGCTGGAAGAGAATCCGCCCGGATTCCCTACAATCCGCTCGGATTGCCCCACCAGAATCCGCCCGGATTCTCTTGAATCCGCTCGGATTCCATTGCCAGAATCCGTCCGTCCCGACCTTATTCCGCCCGGATTTCTTCACAGCACGGATTGTCTTCTTCAAGCTATGAAAAGAGAAGCCCTTCTCTCAGAAAATACCGGAGTCTCCTTGCTCAACTTAAAAAGTGTAATTACTAGTTTAGCCCTTAGTTAACCTAATGCATCCCACCTAATTTCCACTATAAATACCCCATCTTTGTAATTAATCACATATGTTGTTTTAGAGTAGAAAATCCTCCTTTAGATTAGATTAGGAGTAGATTAGAATAGATTACTCTTTAATCTTTTCACAAATTACACATTAATCTCTCTTTAATTATTGTTCAAGTTTATTATTCAAGTTTATTATTGGGTAATTGAAGATTATTGGGGTATTATTGGGAGATTGACAACCTTCCATCAATCATCAAGTTCTTCTATTATTCTTTGCATTATTATTTGGATCATCTTAAGTTGGTATAATTCCTTTACTCTTTTACTCTTTATTGTTTATTTTTTCATTCTATTATCATGTTTATACTTGTTGTGATGATTGACACCATTAATGACATGTTTCCCATGATAATGAGTGAGTAGTTTCTTTAGCTAGGATTAATGGGTAATTAGGGGAAACCAACATGGGATTGATTCATGCTTAATCTAATATGTTCACATGATTAAATTGCTTGCTTGTTGTGATGTCAACTTTATGCACATGTTATGTTTGATGAAATGCTAAGCCTATGAATCCTTGCATTTTTACCATCTCTTATGTTTTCAACTTGACTTGTAAGATATAAACCAACTCGAGTCTTGTTAGACCATGCATAGAAGTTGAATAGGAGGAAAGTAAGTCGACTTGTAGGTGTTGTACAATCTAATCGATTCGGCTCCGGGACCCAACTCTTCCTATGAACCGTAAGATATAACCCAACTCGGTTCCTCCACAACATTAATTGCTTGCAACCTTGTGAACATGTTTGTATGATCAACACCATGAATCCCCCATGACCCCATGATATCCTAGCACTTTTAACCAATTGTTTACATCTTTCCTTGTATTGCTTGTTTTACCTTATTGTTTGCATTAGTTTAGACACAACTACAAACCGAACCAAATCGTGACACTAGCATAAATTGATATAGATAGACTTAGAACCCAAAGCACACCGTCCCATGGATCGACCTCGACTTACCGCTAACTAGTTGTTTGTTGAGTATTATAAATGTGTTTGATTGAGAGCCCCGACGACACTCGCATCAAAATGGCGCCGTTGCCGGGGATGGTGCTATGTAATTAGGTTCTTATTTGTTTGTCTATTTTAATTGTGCTTTCACCTTGAGGAACTTGTTCCTCAAGGATTGTTCTTACCATTTTTGTGTAGTTTCCATGCTTGTAGTTGATTCTTTGTCTTAGTTATGATGACTCAAGACTTTATACATGGAGTATGTGGTGGATCTTTTGAGTATGACTATGGGTATGGGGAGTTTGAGGAGCAAGTCAACACAAACCTACCTTATTATTTGTACAACGAAAATCCTAACCACTACCCCAACTTTTCCCACCAAAATCACCATATCCAATACCAACAACAACCATCCACCCAATACCCATTTCACAATGAACTTCAATTGCCACAATACAACCACTTTCACACCTACCCACAACAAGAAGATAAACCCATTGAAAATATGATTCTCCAAATGATGGGAGATCAACAAAACTTCTTCAAACAAATTCTAGAGGAGAGCCAAAAGGGGGACAATGTTCTTCAAGGCATTGTTACCCAATGTGAGGAGTTGGAGATTCAAATTGCCCAATTAAAAGAATTCCAAGCAACCCCTCACCACCGTTCTTTGGATATTGAGCATAAATGCGAGTTTGAAGTGGTGACATTTGACATGGAAGATGAAAGGTGGGAGGAGCCAAGTTCCTTGAGCTCTTGTGACTATGAGAGTGTTGTGTTTGATGAAGAAGACATGAGGTTGAGCAAACCAAATGTTCTTAACCTTTGTGAGTATGAGGGTGTATCCTTTAACGTGAACATTGAGGTGTTGGAAAGAGAGCTAAAAGAAGCCCCCGTTCATGATTTACATGAAGATAGCAACAAGGATGATGAACCTAGAGGAGAGATTCACCATATCACCTTGCTTGAGGAGCCTATCCTTGAGACATTTGAGATACCTTATCATGAAGAAGAACATCCTTCCTTTATCCTTCATGAAGACCACTTGGCACCTATCATGGAGCCAATGATCATTGAAAAGGATATGTTAGATCTCCTTCAAAAAGCCAAAGTGTCTTACAAGAGTTATTTGGTGAAAAAGCTCAAAGAGAAAATTACTCGTGAGGCTACATGTGAAGATTTGGCACCCATAATCTCAACTCCTATGGTACTCGATCATCAAAGCCATGACAATTCTCCTTCCACCTTGGAAGGATTGAAAAATCGAAATGCTATCACCGTCACCAAAATTGAAGAGGAAGGTGGTAAATGGAAGTCTTCGGATGGACATGAACCATACTTCATACCTAGTGTTGACAAGAATCATGGGCTTATTACTTTGAAGCATTGGGAAAGCTCTAGTGCCAAGGACAAGGTGAAAGAAAAGATAAATGACAAACTTCCTTGGCCAAATTTCATTTTCAAATGGAGCAACCCATACTTATGTTTGTTTGGAGCTTGCTCGCAAGCTTTTGACCTTTTGTTGAGGGCCTTGAGCTCTATGGATA
The DNA here is from genome assembly GCF_048544455.1 of Silene latifolia. NCBI lineage: Eukaryota > Viridiplantae > Streptophyta > Magnoliopsida > Caryophyllales > Caryophyllaceae > Silene > Silene latifolia. Next base: position 60,578,165 of record NC_133536.1, read on the forward strand.
AGAATTGTTACAAATTGAACTAGTTTGGTGGAGTCCTACCTCAAACCACCATTTGTAAGATATTTCTTGAACCTTTTTATTTAGTATAATATTGTACATTTTATTTTTACATTTAATTTCTTGCATGAGAGAGAAGAGAGAGAGAGAGTCATCTTACATGATTTATGAGCAAATTTCAGAAAAAGATAAGGAAAATGGAGAAAATCAGTGAAAAAGGGGTTTATCATTTCACGAAAGAAGAAGAAAGAAAGAGGAAGAGGCAGAGACGCTCGGATCCAAGAAAATCCGCCCGTCCAGGGCCCACGAAGAAGGAAAAGCTGAAACTGAGGAGGAATCCGAGCGGATTCGAAGAAATCCGCCCGTCCCTTACAATCCGTCCGTCCTCTTCACGGGACGCCCGTCCCAAATGACGTCCAGAAGCAAGATTTTAATCTGCGCTATAATCCGTGCGGATTATCAAGAATCCGCCCGTCCTGAACAAGACGTCCGTCCCGCGCGAAATCCGTCCGTCTTGTCCCTGCTTCCAAACCAACAAAATTCTCTGTTCTAGAATCCGTGCGGATTCTGCAGAAGACGCCCGTCTTGCCCATCGATAATCCGTCCGTCCCGTCTGCAATCCGCTCGGATTGTACTGTTCACGCAAGAAAAGCGGGTTAGGTCCAACCCTATCCGTTCGGATTCTCTTCTTCTTCTATTTAAACAACCCCCTTCTCCCTCATTTCCTCATCCTACCAAACCCTAAAACACCCTCATCAATCCTCAAAATCACCTTCATATCCTCAAAAACACCCACATCACCCCCATCACCAACATGAGTTCAAGGGGAAAGGCCAAGAAATTGATTGAATCAATCGCGAAGAAGCGCAAGGGATCATCCTCTTCACGAGATGTGATAATGAGGGGAGGTATTGAACAACTCAACAACTTCCAAGAAGTGATCTTGATATCCGACGACCAACGCGAGAAATTCGTCGAGCTTCTAGGTAAGAAATACGAACCTACTCAATTTGTTGACACTAGGGTGTTGGAAATCCTTAAGATAAGGTACCCTACCGAGATGTTCTTCAATGGCCTTGGCATTGGGGACCTTTTCCATGCTCATGAAGAGACTTACCTTAGTCTCACCCTTGAGTTCTTGAGTAGCCTTCGCATTATAGCGGATGCCCGCAACAATCTAGGCATGGAGTTTAGGTTATGCAACCAAGACCATGGTCTTTCTCTTGAGGAATTTGCCTATATTTTTGGTCTTCAAGTACCCACCGCCTATACCGAAAAGCCCGATAATTTTAATGTGGATTTTCTTTGGAAAGCTATCTCCGGGAGAGACTTTACCAATATAAAGCGTTGCTATACTTTTGCTATCCAACATCCGGTGATTCGATTCACCGAACGCTTTGTAGCCGGGTGCATCAATGGGAGGTACGAGCAAGATCGGTGTACTCTCATCGACTTAACTTTTCTTGAGTCTTATTTGAATGTTCGTGCGGTAAGGCGTTATAACTTCAATACGCCCCTTGAGATACTCACTAGGTTCCATGACTTTGCTCAAGGGACATCTCAACTTAAGACCTTCGTGATGGGAGGTTTAATCACAATTTTGGCTAAACACCTTTGTCCCGGGTTCAATGCCCGAGGAGCCTATATTCCTCTTGAAGGGAGGACTTTGATTGATGAGCATACCATCTTCTATAGTCACCGATGGTGCAACTACACTCAAGATGGGAGTGTGGAATGGTACACCAAGGGTTGCACTTCAATGATCCTTGAAGGATGGAAGATACCGGGCATTGACCCAAGATTGAGCCCATACTCTCCTCCACCAAGCTACCTCCTTGATATCCAAATTCTTGAAAATCCCCCTCAAAGGGAAGAGCCACACCGTCAACCACCGCGTGGAGGGCCGGGCATACAAATACGCCCACCTTCCTACGTCCCTATCCCTCCTTACCCTTTTCCGCATACCCCTTTCCAACCGGAAATCCCCAACACCCCGGGTATTAATGATTTGATGGCACTCATGAATAGAGTGGACCTTGGGGTGCATAAAGGGAGGGAAGACAACTACCTAGCCCTCTACCCCCAATACTATAACATGGCTCAACAAGGGTATATTGACCCCAATGGTCCTAAGCCCTCTTGGGCACAACCGGAGCTCTTGTTCCCAAACTATGGGGACCAAGCTAGGAGTCGCGGCGATGGAGGGCATTCTAGCCAAGGTGGAGGGTACTCGGGTCAAGGAGGAAGTTTTGACCAAGGAGGATATTGGGGCCAAGCACCGGGATATGATCAAGCCGGAAGCTCTCACGGTTATGGCTACGACCAAGATGAGGATGACGAGTGAAAGAGGCCTACTTCGCCACTTCCACTTGTATGATACCCATCTCCCTCTCTCTCTCTTTTATATTTACATTGCATTTAGTCTAGCATTTAGCTTGCATATGTATTATATTGCATTGGCATTAGTTAGCATTGTATTATATCTCACATGATTCATGTAGACAGTTGCATATAGACTAGAATTCATGCATAATCACTAATGGCCAAACCTATTCATTTCTACACTAGAAATAGTGTTTAAATCGGTTTGGGGAGGTTTGATCATAAGTGACCATAGTTTAAATCATGCATCATATAGTATTGTTTAGATTGCATTCATTTGTTAGATATGTCATATAGAATTGCATTTAGTTAGAGCATGCATTCATTCATACCATATCATTACATTTGTACTTTAAATCAAAAATCAAAAATCCAAAAACATGTATTTCTTTTTCATTCCTACTCCTACATGTACATTGAGGACAATGTCCAAAATAAAGTGGGGGATGGGAATTTATATTCCAAAAATACATAAAAATTGAAAAATTTTAAAAAAAATCACAAAAATATGTCTTTTAATTTCATAAAAACAAAACCCATAAAAATTTGAAAAATTGAAAAACCAAAAACATGTTCATTTCCTTTGTAGTGTAGACTTGTATATATTGTTTTGTATATATCGTGTTTGTCATCCTTTTTCACATTGATTAACTATGCCACATCCGAGACATGAGGATATTGAAGACCGCATGGTATGATCTTTCCAATCTCCTTTTTCCTCTTTATGTTAATGACTATGTGGCTTTATTTTGATTGATGCGGTATAACAATGTGAATTTAGGATTGCATTTAGTTTATATGTCATATTAGTTGGTAGAATCATTTGCATTAGGATGTATATATGCTAGTTGCATCATGGCATGTAGTTTGCATGGTTAGAAAATTTTGCGAAACCGTCTACTTGGGAAGCTTGACAAGTGTATATAGGCCCTAGTAGATGCTTTTTATTCTTAAGACTTTGCTTGTTAGAATGCTTGTAAAACACCCTAGGATGTGTCATGCTAGTATCCTTTGACCCATGGATTAAGGCCTAGTCAAGAGTACCTTGTGGTGTGATAACTCCTTGGCTACCGTTTATTCCAAGGTGACCCTTGAAACCATGCATCCATCCATCCATCATTCATCCATTTTCTACCATACATTTTGTCATCAAAGGGAATGGGCACAAAAACAAAAAGAAAATCAATTTGAGTTCAAAGAAAAGAAAAGAGAAAGTTTGCAAAAAAAAAAAATGCATCAAATGAAAAGAGGAGCAAAAATAGAACTCCTAAAGCTTCAAATACAAGGCACCCTCGTTACTAATTGGGGTGACTTTGAAAATGTTCAAAAAGAAATGCAAAAAAATTGTCAAGTATTGAAATGCCAAAAATCAAAAAGAAATGGCAAAGAAAGTGTTCTCAAATGTCAAATACCACAAGAAATTGGGGGGAAAAACAACAATGAAAGCAAACTCCCAAAATGAAACTCAAATATCTATCGATCCCTTTATCCATCGTATCCATTTTTGTGCATGGTAGAGAGGGGACGACCCTTCTTCTTGTCTAGGCAAGAGGGGGAATTCCGCGATCCTCCAGTGTTTCTAACACCATAGGGAGTCTATTCTTGACAAAAGCATTTAACGATTGAGGACGAAGGTACCCTAGCTTGACACATCTTGGAGGTGATTTATTGGTATCCTTCTAGGCTTAGTAGTTTGAAGAAATTGCATCTATGAAGGAGTGTGTACCCTTGAATTGCTTCCCTTGTAGATAATTTCCGCCACTTAGATGAGGAAAGTGGCTATTCTTTTGTAGATGCATCCATTATTTGATTTTGTGTGCTTTAATGTTTGGATGTGTCGCCATTTTGGCAAGACCCACCTTGCCTTGCAAGAAGGCATCCTACTTCATGGTTGTCTTGTTGTGAGTTGAAGGGGCGGAGTAAGACCCGCTAATTGTCTCATATCGGCTATGTTATTAGGTTAGTTTAAATAAAGGTCTAGTTTTAGTCACCTCTTTACTCGGGACGAGTAAAGGTTCGGTTTGGGGATATTTGATGTGACCATAATTAGCGCACATTTAGTCCCCTAATTGAGCCTATTTTGCATACTATTATAGCATTTTATGGCCATTTTATCCGTCAAAACCTTCCTATTTGCTTTTCTATCGCATTTCATATGTTTTGTAGAAAAGGAGATAATAAGGCGGAAATTCCCGTCTTTCGTGCATATTTGGAAGCTTATTGATGATATTAGATGGACTATTATGAAGAGGAGGCAAGAATGATGACCAAAGATGTAGGAATAAAGAGTATGTAGAAGGCTCATAAGGTTAAAAGCAAAAATGACGAGAAGGGAGGCATTGCATGAAGAAATCGCTCAAAAACCGAACCAAGGGTTGCTCCTTTGGCTCTGAAAATATGCTAGATGGAACGGCATCGAAAAATCAAGTGATCTAGGCTTTTGAATCACTCCAATAGGAGTCCGGATGAGGAAATAACGTCCGTTTTACAATCCGAGCTCAAGATACAGCTCAACCCGCTCGGGTCAAATTCAACCCGCTCGGGTTGAAGCCCAGGACGCCCATATTTCGCTCGGGACGAGCGGATTCCTCCCTTGCTACAATCCGAGCGTCTTGCTCAAGGATCCGCTCGGATTCCCCCTACAATCCGCCCGGATTGTCCCCAATCCGCCCGTCTTCTGGCTGGGAAAAACAAGAAAATTCGCTGGAAGAGAATCCGCCCGGATTCCCTACAATCCGCTCGGATTGCCCCACCAGAATCCGCCCGGATTCTCTTGAATCCGCTCGGATTCCATTGCCAGAATCCGTCCGTCCCGACCTTATTCCGCCCGGATTTCTTCACAGCACGGATTGTCTTCTTCAAGCTATGAAAAGAGAAGCCCTTCTCTCAGAAAATACCGGAGTCTCCTTGCTCAACTTAAAAAGTGTAATTACTAGTTTAGCCCTTAGTTAACCTAATGCATCCCACCTAATTTCCACTATAAATACCCCATCTTTGTAATTAATCACATATGTTGTTTTAGAGTAGAAAATCCTCCTTTAGATTAGATTAGGAGTAGATTAGAATAGATTACTCTTTAATCTTTTCACAAATTACACATTAATCTCTCTTTAATTATTGTTCAAGTTTATTATTCAAGTTTATTATTGGGTAATTGAAGATTATTGGGGTATTATTGGGAGATTGACAACCTTCCATCAATCATCAAGTTATTCTATTATTCTTTGCATTATTATTTGGATCATCTTAAGTTGGTATAATTCCTTTACTCTTTTACTCTTTATTGTTTATTTCTTCATTCTATTATCATGTTTATACTTGTTGTGATGATTGACACCATTAATGACATGTTTCCCATGATAATGAGTGAGTAGTTTCTTTAGCTAGGATTAATGGGTAATTAGGGGAAACCAACATGGGATTCATTCATGCTTAATCTAATATGTTCACATGATTAAATTGCTTGCTTGTTGTGATGTCAACTTTATGCACATGTTATGTTTGATGAAATGCTAAGCCTATGAATCCTTGCATTTTTACCATCTCTTATCTTTTCAACTTGACTTGTAAGATATAAACCAACTCGAGTCTTGTTAGACCATGCATAGAAGTTGAATAGGAGGAAAGTAAGTCGACTTGTAGGTGTTGTACAATCTAATCGATTCGGCTCCGGGACCCAACTCTTCCTATGAACCGTAAGATATAACCCAACTCGGTTCCTCCACAACATTAATTGCTTGCAACCTTGTGAACATGTTTGTATGATCAACACCATGAATCCCCCATGACCCCATGATATCCTAGCACTTTTAACCAATTGTTTACATCTTTCCTTGTATTGCTTGTTTTACCTTATTGTTTGCATTAGTTTAGACACAACTACAAACCGAACCAAATCGTGACACTAGCATAAATTGATATAGATAGACTTAGAACCCAAAGCACACCGTCCCATGGATCGACCTCGACTTACCGCTAACTAGTTGTTTGTTGAGTATTATAAATGTGTTTGATTGAGAGCCCCGACGACACTCGCATCAGCAGGCAGAAGACCAGTGGCAAGTTATTCATGATGTACAAGAAAGCTGCTGAGGATGACGCTCACGTGATCACGGGTACTTTTCTTGTTAATGGTGTCTTTACCTTTGTTTTGTTTGATTCGAGGGCGTCACATTCTTTTTTATCGTCGAGTCATGTTAAGCTCTTAGGTTTGAGAGAGTTTGAGTCTGTAAAAGATGAATTTTTTATACCGTTGGGTGAGTCTATATCTTGTGGGAGGTTGTATAAGGGTATGTATATAATAGTTGGGCAGGTTGACCTTCCAGTGGATTTGTTAGAGTTTCCTATGGATGATTTTGAGATGATAGTTGGCATGGATTGGTTGGGTAAGTACAAAGCTAGAATAGACTGTCACCAAAAGAGAGTCTCTTTGAGATGTCCTAAGGGAGTTAGTATGTCTTATCGTGGGTTTGTGGTCAAACCTAAAGTTAAAGTGATTGCAGCAGTGACATTGAAATCTTATCTGAGGAAGGGGTGTCCTTTGATTCTATGCCATGTGAGAGACCATAGTAAGGTAAGTTCGATAATTGATCAGATACCAGTGGTGGGAGAGTTCCCAGATGTTTTTCCGGAGGAGATACCAGGTTTACCGCTAAAGAGGTAGATAAATTTTAGTGTGGAGCTGAAACCGGGGACGGGACCAATCACTAAAGCCCCGTACCGCATGGGTCCTAAGGAGTTGGAGGAGCTGAAGAAACAGCTAGATGATTTGATTGATAAGGGATACATTAGACCTAGTGTATCACCGTGGGGAGCACCAGTTCTGTATGTGTAGAAGAAAAACGGGAGTTTGAGGTTGTGCATCGACTACAGGGAGCTGAACATGGTCATAGTGAAGAATAAGTATTCTTTGCCAAGGATAGATGATCTGTTTGACCAGTTGAACGGGGCAGCAGTCTTTTCCAAGATAGACTTGAGGTCGGGTTACCATCAGGTGAAGATTCGGGATGAGGATATACCAAAGACAGCTTTTACATCTAGGTATGGTCACTATGAATATGTGGTGATGCCGTTTGGGTTATCTAATGCACCTGCAGCGGTTATGGATTTGATGAATCGGGTCTTCCGTCAGTTTTTGGATCGGTTTGTGGTGGTGTTCATCGATGATATCTTAGTCTACTCCAAGACTAAGGATGAGTATGAGGAGCACTTGAGGTTAGTGTTACAAACTTTGCGTGACAATCAGCTATATGCAAAGTTATCTAAGTGTGAGTTCTGGCTCGAGAAAGTTGCCTTTCTGGGGCATGTGATTTCCAAGGATGGTGTGGCAGTAGATCCGACAAAGATAGAGGCAGTGTCTAAGTGGGAGGCACCGATGAATGTGGCAGAGAGCAGTAGTTTCTTGGGTTTGGCAGGGTACTATTATCGTTTTGTGAAAGACTTTTCTAAGATAGCCAGACCTATGACAGCGTTGATGAGGAAAGAGAACTGGTTTCGTTGGGATGAAAGTTGTGAGACAGCGTTCTAAACATTAAAGGAGCGTTTGACCACAGCTCCAGTCTTAGCTTTTCCTAAAGGGTGTGAAAACTTTGAGGTATATACAGATGCTTCAAACAATGGTTTGGGATGTGTGTTGATGCAGAATGGGAAAGTAATTGCCTATGCTTCTAGGCAATTGAAGACTTATGAGGAGAACTATCCGACACATGATCTAGAGTTGGGTGCAGTTGTGTTTGCTCTCAAGATTTGGAGGCACTATCTTTATGGGGGGACCTTTAAGGTGTTTTCAGATCACAAGAGTCTCAAGTACATCTTCACTCAAAAGGAGCTGAACATGAGACACATGAGATGGATGGAGCTGATAGGGGATTAAGACATGGATATTATATACCATGAAGGGAAGGCAAACGTGGTTGCAGATGCGCTGAGCAGGAAGAGTGTGCATTCTCTATGCACAGCTATGTCGTTGATGTGATTGAGAGACGGGGTGGGGAAGATGAGGATACATGTGATACAGAAAGGAGATGCTAGAGGGGACTTGACAGCGGAGCCAGATCTGTATGATGACATTCGCAGGACACAGGCTTTGGATCCTAAGATTGAGGAGTGGAGAGTTGGAGTAGATAAAGGGACAGTGTCTCGGTTCTCTATTCATACAGATGGTAGTGTGAGATTTTATGGGAGATGGTGTGTTCCTAATGATAAGGAGTTGAAAAAGATGATCATGACAGAGGCTCATTGCACACTATATTCGGTACATCCAGGTGGTGACAAGTTGTATAAAGATTTGAAGAAAAATTTCTGGTGGCCTGGGATGAAGAAGGAAACAGCGGAGTTTGTGGCTCGATGTTTGACATGTCAGAAGGTTAAGGGAGAGCAGCAACAAACACAAGGTAAGATTCAATCTCTTGAGGTACCTGAGTGGAAATGGGAATCTATCTCTATGGACTTTATAGTGGGTATGCCAAGGAGTCAACAGGGTAATAACATGATATGGGTAATAGTTGACCGTTTGACCAAGTCAGCTCATTTTGTTCCAATGAAAGATACTTGGACCAAGATACAGTTAGCTTTGGCGTATAGGAAGCATGTAGTTCGTTTGCATGGGGTGCCTAAAGATATAGTGTCAGATAGAGATGTGAGGTTCATATCACGGTTTTGGAGAGAGTTGCAGGATCTGATGGGAACTACCTTGAAGATGAGTACTGTTTTTCATCCTGCAACAGATGGGCAGACGGAGAGGACTATCAAGACCTTGGAGGATATGTTACGAGCTTGTGTGATGGAGTTTCACTACTACAAATCTAGGCAACTACAACGCTCCTTTAACAACGCTTATTCACGAAAATCACCATAAGACGTTGTAGAATGGATGGCGCGAATTTTACTAAACTTAATTACAACGGTTATGTGTTGATAACCGTTGTTATAGGTTTTAACAACGGGTCAAACTTGCACAACCGTTGTTAATATAAAAAATAATAACAACAGTTTACTCTGTAATATATTATAACCGTTGTTAATAATTTGGCGCAAAGTTAGTGAAAAGTAATTACAACGGTTATATATAAACCCGTTGTTAATACTTTTTAACAACGGTTTTCTAAGGACCCGTTGTTAATATATTCTATAATGACAACGGGTTTATGTGTAAAAACCGTTGTCAATACTTTCCATAATATAAACCACACAAACACAGATGAGCTACAGCCACAAACACAAACCTAACACAAACACAAGCATACACAAACACAAAAACACACTTTCTCATCGTCTCTTTCTCTCTTTCTCATCGTCGCTTTATCATCTCCGTCACTGTTGTTGTCATCGTCTCTTACTTTCTCTAATTATCAGGTATCGCTTTATATGCATGGTTTTAGGTTTTGTCATCTCAGTCATTATTTTCTTTCTCTAATTATTTCATTTGCATGTGTTTTTATCGATCATTATTGTTCTTCTCTAAGTATTATTCGCTTAATTAGTTTTATCACTGTTGTTTTTCTGCGTTTATTAGCTTGTAAAACAAATTAAATAAAATAAAACAAAGAAGAAGATGATGGAGAGGAATGCATAATAAACTTAATTAATTAATATATAAATACATAAAAAACGAATTACATTGCTAAAAATGCAATTCTTAGATATGCATAGAGAGACTTATTCTCTTCTATGATATCCATCCTCTCCTCCTTTGTTATTTGGAGGTTTCGTTCCGCAGTTGCTATATCGTCATATAGCTGCAACATCTGCTGCTCTGTCAAACCATTTTTTTTGGCGTCCTTGAGTGCGGTCCGAGCATCCTCAAGGTAGCTCTGTATCGCCCTCGATGTCCAAAGAACCGGCGGATGAAACTCTTGTTGTGCTCGGTCATAATGCATGTATTACGGATGGTATCATTCATTGTTGAAGGAAGTTTGGAGTTTGTTTTAAAGATTTAGGGTTTGGAGCAGTTTAGGACGTGGAGATAGTGAGATAATGAAATGGTTATTGAGATAATGCATGAATTTTAGTAATGTGTCGTTTGAGTTGTTTTTTAATTAATATATGTTTAGGAAGTTGTGTCAAATCTTATAACCCTTCTCATTCCATATATTATTGTGTCCTTTCATATGCAGGGATTTGGCAGTAATAATGCATATTATGCATCGGAATTGCAGTAATAATGCATGCATCTAGTAATATATAATTTTTTTTTTTAAATCAACAACAACGGTTTTTTAAAAAAAACCCGTTGTCTTTAGTTATAACAACGGTTTTTTCTACTGTAACCGTTGTTATAACTTTCCCACCAAAATTTAGTCACACTTTCCACAACAGTTTTTTCTACTTTAAACCATTGTTAATAGTTTTCACAACGGGTTACTTAGAAAAACCAACCGTTGTTAAAACCTTTAACAACGGACGCTTTAACAACATCCGCTTTTTTATATAACAACGGTTTTTAACCGTTGTTATAGCCTGTATCTGTAATAGTGTTTGGTGGTAGCTGGGAGGATAGATTGGATCTGATTGAGTTTTCTTACAACAACATCTATCACACGAGTATTGGGATGACACCGTTCGAGGCTTTGTGTGGGAGGAGGTGTAGGAGTCCGATTTGCTGGGATGATAGAGCTGAGGCCGTGGTTTTAGGACCACAGATGGTACAGGAGATGATAGAATAGGTTGAGCTGATCAGGCAAAAGATGAAAGCAGCCCAGGATCGACAAAAGAGTTATGCAGACTTACATCGCCGTGACATAGAGTTTCAGGTTGGGGACAAGGTTCTTTTGAAAGTGTCTCTTATGCATGGGGTTATGAGGTTTGGTAATAAAGGGAAGTTGAGCCAGACGTTTATCGGACCATATGAGATTTTGGATCGTGTGGGTGAGGTTGCTTACCGGTTAGCGTTACCAGCGGCTTTGGATAGGGTGCATAATGTGTTTCATGTGTCTCAGTTACGAAAGTATGTGAGCGACCCTTCACATGTGCTAGAGGTGGAGAACATAGAGTTGGATGAGTCCTTGTCTTATCTTGAGGTCCCAAAACAGATTCTTGATCGCAAGGTTCGGAAAACTAGGAACGGGGAAACAGTATTGGTTATGGTTCTATGGTCTAATCATGAGGTTGAGGAAGCTACGTGGGAGGCGGAAGAGGCTATGAGGGAGCGGTATTCGTCTCTTTTTAATCATATATGTGTGGTTACGGAGACGTAACCATGTTTCTTTTAGGGGGTAGGAGGTGATCGCATACGGTTTTGGTATGGTTTATGTTGGTTTTGGTAAAGTTACTAGTTGCTTTGAGTCGGTTTGAGTTTTAGTTGGGAGTTTTGTTTTGAGTTTTCAGTTGCGTTGTTGTGTCGTGGTTGAGTTAGTATGTTGTTTTTGTGTATGGGTTGAACTTCGGGGACAAAGTTCTTTTTAAGGAGAGAAGACTGTAATACTACGGTTTTCTATGTCTATGGGAACTCTATCGAGTGGGACTTACTCTGTCGAGTAAGTATGTTTTTATACGAAACAGTAGTCTGCCTGATGGGTACTCGATCGAGTTAGTCATTTACTCGATCGAGTAAGTTCGTTTTACGAGTTGTTTTAGCCAGGATTTGTTAATAACGCGTGATTAGTATTTAAGGGTTTCCGTCACTTTCTTAATTACTTTTACTTTTCTAAAAACCTTTCAAAGAGAGAAAAGAGTTACGTTGCTTTATTTTTCGCGTTATTGTCAAATCCCAAAGGCTAAAGTTGTCGGATCGTCGTGTTCTTTACGCCGTTGAGTTCGTCGTGTCAAGGATAAGATCCTTATATAGTTTTTATATTGTTTCGTTGATTTTGTTTAAAGCCCTAATTGGGTAGATTGGGGGTTTTGGGAGTATGATGTTGATTAGATGGTAATTGTATGAATATGTGATTATAGGAGGAGGTTTCGTAGAGGAGCAATATTGATTAGCTGCTTGTAACGGTCTCGTGATTGCTTATTCCAGGTAGGGTTTCCCTACTCGGTTATTGATTACATAGTTGTGGTTGATGTAGTTGGTTGTGATTGTTTGTCTGTGGTTCTCGAGGTGTGTCCTCAGCTGAGTGGAGTCACTTGCGGGAGTGGCTTCACGCCCTTGATTCGGCCTCTGTGGAACCCGCCACAGAGGGGATGTGCACATTAAGGAACATGGGTTATCGCTCGGATGAGATGAGCGGGGATTAGTTGGGAACGGCTGCGGTCCCCCACTGGCGGTGTGGAATACTTGTTGCGATGGGTATTCTGGCAGGACTACACACTTTAGTGTGTAGTCAAGTGTGTGGAGTTGTGATGGAGATTGGGTGATTTGTGTATTGTATCTGTTGTATTGTTTTTGTGTAATCAGTAACTGACCCCGTTTAAATGTTTTGAAAACTGTGGTGATCCATTCGGGGATGGTGAGCAGCTATTGAGCAGGTATGAGATGGATGCGCATTTGATAGCTGGGTTGAGTCACCACGAGATGTCTAGAAGTCTTCCGCTGTGTCATGAACATTTATTTACTTTATTTGATTTAGTATTTTGGAACAGTTGTATTTTCATTTGAAAGTTTTGGTTTGAACATGTATCGCTTTAAACTCATTTAATAAAGTACATTTCGTTATTGTCTATTTGATATACATTGCCTCGAGTAATCGAGATGGTAGCATCCTCGTACATTAGGTGGTCCTGGTAAGGCACTTGGTGTATGGGGGTGTTACAGCACTATAATCAAGACGGTATTACGTAAGTAAGGAAATACAAGGATTAATTTGATAGCGAGGTATTGCTAAATGAAGACGGGATGTTGAGTAGGAGTGTCGAATGATCTTCCCTCTCATTATGACTTGCTCTTCTTTATATAGTTGTTGATACTGGGTCTGGAGTCAAAAACGTTTTCCCTGCTTCTGCTCCTAGATTCGTGGTCAACCCTATAAGAATATGGAGTGGTTACTTGACTTCTTCACGTGGGCTTTGATAAGAAAATATCCCACACGTGTTTGTTTATCACTTTGATCTTGTGGCCCTCAATCTGCCACGTCGTCAATCCTCTTTAATTGTTTTTCACCTATGGATGCTTGTCATGTCACAAGTAATAAAAAGTGTGATTTTTATCCCTAACACCTAACCCCAACCCTTTTTACCAATTTGTCAATTTGGTCGTGGATATTATGAGAACAGGTTGAACAGGTCAGGTCATATGAGTCGGTTTAGAATACGGTCGGGTCATATGGGTCTCAGGCCGACTTGGAGTTAGAATTCATTATTTGTCGTCCTTATATTAAGACATTTACATAAACTAAATTATTTTTAATAATTATTTTAATATTTAATGATACAAAAATTATACAAAATTGATTTTTAAATTAATTTTTTAATTAAAAATATTTAAATATTTATTATTTCAAATATAATACTCTATCCGTCCCAGTTATTTGTTATCTATTCCATTTCAGGTGTCTCAATCAATTATTTATATTTCTATTTTAAGAATGTTTTTCACACTCAATTTGGTCCAATAGTCATCTGTGGCCCTCTCCTATTTCCTTGGTTTTTTTGCCAAAACAAAGGTAAACAAATGACTCGAATGGGGGAGTATAAAAATATCAAAATATTTTAATATTCTTAATTTATCTTTGACACATCGGATCGAGCTTAAACTTTAAAATAAGGGGTCATTTCAGATCGCTGGTCAAGATTTACGAGTCTTTAACCTTAAAAATCCGGGGCCGGTCATATTTTGACCATCCCATAAACTTTTTTGGGTGTGATAAAACTAGGTGATTGATATTCTCAACAGATTATCGGCCCATGAAAATAAAGTAGACGACCCAAAAAAGATGGTGAATGGGCTGGGTTTGGAAGGGTTTGGGCTAAGGGTGGCGATGCAGTGTCTCTGTCCTTGGAATATAACATTCCTATTGCTATGGCTAAGAATAGTACTCCGTATCATATAATAGCGACATTACATAATACAATTTGATACAATCTCGTGAAATAAGTCTCCAAAAATTTGAAGCATGCAGAATTTGCAGAAATGTATGTAGGTACGTGCATGGTCCCATGCAGCAGCAGCAGCAGCAGCTAGGTTCATGGTCGTACTACTCTATATAGCGTATAGGTTGTTTATATGCAAGCACGGGGTATTATATTTCTCATTGTTATGTCTCTCTCTTTCCTAATTGTATCTTCCTAGATCAGATGTCTTCTATTCGCAGAATCTATGTGACAATATCACATTGATGACGTTTGAAGAAACAATCAAATTAAAGATGGAATTACAGTAGCGGTGGAACGTGAAGATTAGCTCCGTTCTTTTCGGCTGAAAAGAGCTGGATTAAACTGAATTGAACTTAATGGAGTTGAACTGAATTAAATTGAACTGAACTTAATGAAGTTGAACTGAATTAAACTGAACTGGATTGAAGTAAGCGTTGATTTGTGAAAAGATGACCTGAAATTAGGGATGACAGTGGGTCGGGGACCCGACCCAGACCCTGAGGGTCGGACCCTAATGGGTCGGGTATGGATCTCATTTTTTCAGACCCAATGGGTATGGGTCGGGTATGGGTCTTAAGAAAATATTTCGGGTCCGGGTCTAAGTTATGAGACTCATACCCGACCCTTAGACCCTTTATTAAAGAAAAAAAAATCAAAATTACAACTTTTCTGAATTCATACTGGCAGACTGTAGAAACTCAACTAAAGTCTCTTTCTCTTCCCTCATCCCATAAAGTGATAAAACTCAACCAAACCCTTCTGACAATACCACCGCTCCACCACTGACGGAAGAAAACCACCACCACAGCACTGATACGCGACTGGCAACCACCTCTCTAATAGCCGGCGACCGACAACCACCATTAACGGCAGATTAATAAACTCATAATGTTAAAGTAGTATGATTTTTTTTAATATTATAGACCCTATAGCTGTTAATCTTGTTACTAAAGTGGCTGAAACTCGGACCCGCGGGTAGACCCAAACCCTACCCTTACCCATAGGGTCCGGGTATGGGTCCTCAAATTTTAGACCCTTGCGGGTCTGGGTCGGGTACGGGTCCAAAGGGAAAATCTCGGGTCGGGTCCGGGTCTAGGCGGATCCTACCCAGACCCTACCCATTGCCATCCCTACCTGAAATGAACTGAATTGAACTAAATAAAGCTGAACTGAACTAAAACTAAACTAAATATAGTTGAACTGAACTAAAACTGAATTTAAATAAGTTAAAATTAAGTAAAAAAAAATGGCTAGCAGTTGGCAAATGTACGCCAGACGTTGAATAAAATTAAAATACATCTTAATCTTTATTGATTAGGAACATATATGGGTCTTGGATTGAATTACTTAAAAAAACAATTGGTCTCCCTTGTGACGGGTCACCATTTGTGGCGGATATTTTGTGAGTTAAAATGGTAAAAAAATGGGTTAGTGGAGAAAGGGGACCACATGAATAGTGTTGCAGAGAGAGAAAAAGTGGGTACTTTGTGAGGTAAAATGGTATCCGTCACTCAAGAGTGACGGATATGTGCCGTCACAAATGAGAATTTGTGTAAAAAAAATACATTTATGGAGGCAAGGAATATTATTACTACTTTTTCCAATCCTATTCCTTGTTGATTAAACGGATTTCCGATGGGATTCCGTCAATACACAAGTCAATTGGTTACGTCAAGCTAGCTAATAAGAATCTAAAATAGAAAGAGGTTCTTGCTCTCGGAGCTTTCTTCAAGCTAGTCACTTTAGGCTTCGCTCCGTTCTATGAATAGCTATCTAGCTCGCTACATTATCAGACAATCACTTATTCACAATCTCCAAGTGAGGTAATTTTCTTTTTCTTTGTAACTAATCCTCTTATTTACTATAAACATCTTTGTTCCGGGTGTAATTCCAGAGCAAGTATTTGCTACCACCCGAGGCTTGTAGAATGATGTCTTGAGTTGAACCCTTCTTGCCTATATCGTTCCTCTCGGCCTCTCCTGCAACAATGAACGAACTGAGGGCTTGGCTGTGTGTCAAGCGTACTCACTCCGACGCTCAAGTCAGTAAACTTAAAGGATTGAGTTGTGTTACTTGGCTAGGTATGTATTGTAGAGAGATAAGGAAGATATTACCAGATGAATAGTGTATTTAGGTTAAGTTGTGGGATCCTTTCCTCAATGAAGGTTGAGGAGTATTTATAGGCTTTCACCTTTTGTCACGTAGTGGCCAAGTGGCTAGCAGGTGGAAAGACTGATCTACCCCTCGGCCGAGGGACCTATGGCAGGCCGGCGGGCCATGTTGACTCACCGCCGAGGGGTCTTGGATATGAGTACGGGGGTAAGTGTCCCATTTGGCGGTTGTCACGCCGAGACCCAGGCTAACAGCCGATGGGGCATCATTGGAAATTTGTCTAAGTCGTTGACTTTTTGTGGATATCTTTGACCTTGCTCAATGTGTTGACTTGGTCGGCCGGTGCGAATATGCCCCATCAATTTGCCCCCAGCGTAGTCTATGCCGTGGTATGGGCTCCGATGTACGTTTGAGCGTATATTCTGCGCAAGTAATTTGTAACAAATGTTCTGCATTGGCTTCTTCTGCGGCGGCCTCTTTTACCTCGGCCTGGTCTACCTTAGGCCGTACCATATCCCCCCTCCACATGGATGCGTAAAGGGTATCCGATGTGGAAAAGAAAGTGACGCTGACCGAGACCAGGGTTGAGAGTGCCGGTTGTTTTTTATTGCTCCCGGCCGGCGCTACCTAGCTTGGTTGATCGAGTGGCCGGCGGAGAACAGATGCTTGGGAATTTGTTGAGGAAGGTGAATAGGCGGAGAGATATGAATGGGCGTGTTGAAGACGCTTGGTCACTGTTGCATTGATTGACGTCTAACTGTTGCAACGATTGACATCCCGTGGTTGCATGTCCGACACGTGTCTGCACGCTGATTGGATGATGCTTCATGGGCTGTTCGCTGATTGGTCCTTCTTTATGGGCTTTGCCCTATAAATAGGGCAGTTATTCCGTGAAATTGGCCACCAATTTCATTCTCCAAAATTTTTCTTCTCTCTAAACTCCCAAGGGCTTCCTTGTCTTCTAATTTTCAGAGTTGTTACTCCGGCGAGTGTTTTTCTTCAAGGTAAACAGACAAATTTCTTCACTTTTTATTTTGTTAAATAATTATTGCTATTATGTCTTCTGCTGATGCTGGACCTAGTAAACCTGCGTCGGAGGACCCTAGGTCTCCTTCTCCTGAAGTCGATCCTCAAATTCTGGAGGAATGGGAGGATGAAGATTCTTATGGTGATTTTGGTGATGATTTCGGTGATGATGCGGAAAGTGCTCGTCCCAAAGAGAGGAGGCAGTACGTTATGGATCACGGTGACGTCTGTAAGGCAAGCGTTGACCGAGATTGGACCCATAAGTTGGCCAGTTGTTCTGGTGAGAAGTTTTTTGAGGGCCACTTTTTCTTTGGCAGGGGATACAAGATTGTCATCCCTGAGGAGGGTCAGGCCGTCTGTTGCCCTCCACCGGGCCATACCGGTGTATATATGCGACACTTGGAGTACGGGCTCCGGTTTCCGCTGAACGAGTACGTCATGGCTATTATCAAAGCTATGAACGTCGCTGTGGCCCAACTGCATCCGTTGGCCATGAGGACGATAGTCGGCTTTGTGTGGCATTGTCTCTTCAAGGGGGAGGCCCCGACGGTAAATTTATTCCGCCGGCTGCATTATCTCCAGCCGTCAATCTCTGGCCGCGTTGGTTGGTTCAGTGTGCACATGGAGAAGGGTTATGTCTCTGTTGACAAACTTACTTCTTGCAAAGACTGGAGAGATCGGTGGGTGTACGTTAAGGTGCCGGACGACTATCCGTTGCCCCGCTGCTTTCAGCACCAAGTTAACTTGCGGTGTGAGACTAAGGTGGAACATGACAGATGGGTCTCCCGGAAAAAACTCAAGATGGATGCCAGCAGGGTCCCTCTTAAGGAGGATGAGAGGCTGGCGATGAGGCTCTTTGAGGCGGACAAGGGTGGGGTGCCGAAAAGATGGATTCCCCCAACGCAGATCATTCTTCAGGATGAGCCGCTCTGCCATGTCGGCCTCATACCGTCCTTAGCACAGGGTGAGTAGGGTCGGTATGAGGCCCATCACCGCTGTCAATGTTCCTGCTCTTCGAACTTCGATTTAATTCCTCTATTTAATTCTTGCTTTGTTTCCTTCGCAGACCACTTTGGACCGGATTTGTCTGAGGATATCCTCCGGAGAATGGGGCTGCACAAAGACAAAACCGTTGCTAACTTGCATCCCAAGGCTCTGACCCACGACCGCCGGACGTCGCCGAATGATCTTATGGATCAGCAGCTGAAACGCTTGAATGTGGTGGAGGCCCAGGCGAAGGTTGTTAGTAATATGCCGCGCCATACACGAAAAACAAATCCTTCGGCGATGATGGCGTCGACATCGGCTCCGCCTTCCACCTCCCCTGTTCAGAAGGAGACGGTGGAAGTCGTTTATGTCTCCAATGGCGATGATTCCGGTGAGGAGGAGGGGTCTCCCCTTGTCCGTAAAAGAAAGCAGACAGCCTTTACCGCTGCCGTTGCTTCTGCTGCTGATGAGGAAACGCGCCCTTCGGCCAAGAAGGCCAAGCACGGTATTGATCTATCCGGTGGCTCAGATTTAGCCGGTTCGTTAGGCGCTGCCGATGACAGGCTTTTCGGCATGCCTATGTATGTTGATACTGATGTCCCCCCCCCCTTTTTTTTGTAGATCAACCGCTGTCGGCCGCCGCTCTTGTTGAGCAGCAAACGGAGGAGAACCCCGCGCAGGCTGGTGATCATAACGTCGCTACTGACTCTTCATCCCAGAAGGTTTCCCTTTCCCGTCCGCAGGCTGGTGATCTTAACGTCGCTACTGACTCTTCATCCCAGAAGGTTTCCCCCCCCCCCCAGCTTGTGGCGGAAGGCGCGAAGTTGATTAAGGGACTGGCGAGGTGGTACGAGCTGACCGGTGCTCGCATCATGGAGCAGGAGAAAGCCGTGGCTCAATCCGCTTTTGAGCTTAATGCCACTAAGAAGGTGGCCACGAAGGCGAAGCTGGATCTTCTCAATGAGCAGAGGCTTTGGGGGGAGGCCGAGAAGGCGCTCTTGGCTGAGAGAAAGCTCAGGGAGGACGCTGAAAAGGAGGTCCTTGCCGAGAGAGCTAAGGCCGAGACTTCTGCGGCCGAAGTTGAAAAGCTGATGGCGAAGTGTGACCTCGTTCAGAGGCACGTCGACCTCTATCTCCAGCAGAGGAATGAGTTCAGGGAACGGTTTCAGATCCAGGGGAAGGTGATTCGGAGCAAGGAGGCCATCATCAAGCAAAAGGAGGACGACATTGAGATGCTCCAAACCAAGATGCTCCCTGACATGTGCTCCGATCCGGGATCGGCCGGCGGCATTTGCCGGGGAAGTAATTGAGGAGCTCTTCCCTCTTGAAGGTTCCTTTCCGTGGAGCAAATTCGACGAGCTGTTTGACGACAAGCTCGAAGCTAAGGAGAAGGCCGTGGAGGAGAGGGTCAAGGAGACGGTGAGGGTGAAGATAGAGCGGGGAGGCGGCCGAGGAGGTGCAGCCCTTCCGAGAGGGCGAAGACGGCCAATGAGGAGGCCAAGAGAATGAGGGAAGCCGAGGCTGCCGAGGCAAAGGCCGAGGCTGCCGCAAAGCCGCTGGGTTGCCCACCGAAGGAGACGCGCGGCTGGGCTGGCGATGGCGAGCAAAGAACAGGACATAGGGAGATGGTGTCTGTACCCTTTTGCCTTTCCGTCTTTGTATTTTGTACAACTTTGGCGGGTTGTCCTTTGGCTGACCCTTATGGGGACGGCCTTCGTTTGTATTTCTTGTAATTTGTTTGAACATATTTAATAAGAGCTCGTTTCTTCTGCCTCCGGCTTGGCCGAGGTCTTTACCTCATTCCCTTTTTCTTGTGCTAATAGTTGAGCATCTCAATCTGTACCTGACGTTTCACTTTGTCTCTGGCTCGGCCGAGGTCTTTTCTCATCCTTGTCTGATTTTTTTTTTTTTTATGTTATTAATTGGGCGTCTCCTCTGTTTCCGCCTTGGCTTGGTCGAGGCAGTCTTAGAGTGCGTTCCTCATTCGTGCAACGCTTCTAAGGCGTTTTGATCGCTTTGCGAGTATCAACTGCGCTGGTCGCGACCGTCGAGGTATTTATTTCCTGAGGGTGATTGCCATTCTTGCCGGTGTGACGGTGTCAGTCGGCGAGTGCTTCTTGTTACTGACTGCCGCTCTTGTCGGTGTGACAGTGTGAGCTGGCGTCTATTTCTTGATGGAGACTGCCGCTCTTGTCGGTATGACAGTGTGAGCCGGCGTCTGCTTCTTGATAGCGTCTAACGTGGCGTCTACCACTTGGAGTGACTGCGACGGCGTCAATTTCTTGATGGAGACTGCCGCTCTTGTCGGTATGACAGTGTGAGCCGGCGTCTGCTTCTTGATAGCGTCTAACGTGGCGTCTACCACTTGGAGTGACTGCGACGGCGTCTACCTCTTGGGGTGACAGCCGTGGCGTCTACTACTTGGGGTGACTGCGACGGCGCTAATTTCTTGATGGAGACTGCCGCTCTTGTCGGTATGACAGTGTGAGCCGGCGTCTGCTTCTTGATAGCGTCTAACGTGGCGTCTACCACTTGGAGTGACTGCGACGGCGTGTACCTCTTGGGGTGACTGTCGTGGCGTCTACTACTTGGGGTGACTGCGACGGCGCTAATTTCTTGATGGAGGCTGCCGCTCTTGTCGGTATGACAGTGTGAGCCGGCGTCTGCTTCTTGATAGCGTCTAACGTGGCGTCTACCACTTGGAGTGACTGCGACGGCGTCTGCCTCTTGGGGTGACTGCCGTGGCGTCTACTACTTGGGGTGACTGCGACGGCGCTAATTTCTTGATGGAGACTGCCGCTCTTGTCGGTATGACAGTGTGAGCCGGCGTCTGCTTCTTGATAGCGTCTAACGTGGCGTCTAGCACTTGGAGTGACTGCGACGGCGTCTACCTCTTGGGGTGACTGCCGTGGCGTCTACTACTTGGGGTGACTGCGACGGCGCTAATTTCTTGATGGAGACTGCCGCTCTTGTCGGTATGACAGTGTGAGCCGGCGTCTGCTTCTTGATAGCGTCTAACGTGACGTCTACCACTTGGAGTGACTGCGACGGCGTCTACCTCTTGGAGTGACTGCCGTGGCGTCTACTACTTGGGGTGACTGCGACGGCGCTAATTTCTTGATGGAGACTGCCGCTCTTGTCGGTATGACAGTGTGAGCCGGCGTCTGCTGCTTGATAGTGACTATGGGGAAAATGAACGTTTTGATGGAAGGCTTGGACGATTTTTCATTAGATAAAAAAAAATGCGTCGGGGTGCCCACAGCTGTTTCGGACACCTCCGCCGTTACACAGAGTTTCCCCGAGATTACCAGTGTCCTAACAGTTTATCAAAGGCACACCCTCCCGGTCAGCCGCTAGCTACATCCATGAGGTCGCCCTCCTGTTGTAAGGATAGACTTTTCCCTTTTCTCGATTTCTTTGCTACTTTGAGGGATTGCATGTTGCATCCCTCGGCGGCTATACGGACGTTGACCACTTCGTCATTCTCGTCTTTGGAGACGAGCTTATGCGCTTCCCCCCGGTCCGAGACATACATCAGTGTTAGGGCCCGGATGGACATCACTGCGTCAGCCTCGCTCAGGGTGATTCGGCCTATGAGGACGTTGTAGGCGGACGAGCCGTCGATGACCACGAACTCGGCTAGGACATTCTTAGCCGCATTCTTTTCGCCGAACGTCACCGGGAGTCTGATTGATCCTAGTGGTACCAGGGCGGCCCCAGAGAAGCTGTATAGTGGGTTGGTGCAGGGGCTCAAGTCCTTGACTTTCAGGCCGAGGCTGAGGAAGCACTCCCTGAACATGATGTTCGTGTACGCGCCTGTTTCAATCAGGCACCTTTTGACCAGGTGGTTGGATATGTCCAAATTGACTACAAGTGGGTCACTGTGAGGAGCGATGACTCCTTCGTAGTCCTTCATTCCAATGGTTATGTCGGGGATGTTGGAAGCGGGGGTCGCCGTGTTGGGCACAAAGTTGATGGCCTGATACAGCTCGTTCAGGTGCCGTTTGTGCCCATGAGCGGACCCTCCGTTCTCGTTGCCCCCGATGACAACATGGATCACTCCTATCCGTTCGAAGACGGATTTCTTACCTGAACTGTCGGCGTCGGTCTTTTGGCTTTTGGCAACGTACTTGCCGAGGCTCCCCTTTCGGATCAGCTCTTCAATGGCATTTTTCAGATGCCGGCAGTCGTTAGTTAGATGGCCGGTGTGGCCGTGATACTCACAGTACTGGCTCGTGTCACCGTCACTTTTTGGCTTGGGGGGTCTCTCCCACTTCTGGCCCTCGTTTTTGCTCAGGGCGAAGACCTCGGCGGCTGATACGACGAGAGGGGTTTTATCACTATACCGCCTCTGGTGGTACGTTCCTGAACTCCACCCGGCGCCCGCCGAGTCACGTTTCGGGCGGATCGTCCGACCGTGACCTATTATTCTCCGGCGTCTTTCATCGGACCGTGACCCGTTGTTGTCACGGCGTCTTTCATCCGGGTTGTCCTCCGTGCGCTCTTCTTTTTCGAGTGCTCGGCCTCGCTGGGGCCTACCCAGGTCTTGTGATAGTCTTCTACCTTGATGGCTTGGTCAGCCAACTTCCTGGCGGCGTCCAAACCTAGGCCTCCGCACTTGATGAGCTCGTTTTTTAGATCTCCCCTTGGGAGGCCCTTCATCAGTGCGAAGGCCGCCAGTTCGGGATTGATTTCCCGAATCTGCTGGACCTTTCCGTCGAACCTCTTCACATAGCTTCGTAGAGTCTCGCCTCCCTCCTGTTTGATAGTTAGGAGGTCCGATGTCTCCACGGCCCTTCTCTTGTTGCAAGAGTACTGGGCTAGAAAGGCGTCCCTTAGGTCGGCGTAATAGTATACCGAGCCGTCGGGAAGCCCCTTGTACCAACTTTGAGCCATTCCATGCAGAGTTGTTGCGAAAACTCGGCACCAGACCTCATCGGGCTGCTCCCATACCGACATGTAAGACTCGAAAGCCTCAGCGTGGTCGGCTGGATCGCTATCTCCCTTGTATGATAGAGGTGGCGGCTTGAGCTTAGTTGGCACTGGACTTCTAGGACGAGGCGCGAGGGGTGTCGACCACGTGTCGAATGACACGCGGCGATCGGCTCCTCGCATTCCTAATCCGGCTCCTCTCCTCGTAGCGGGAAGGACTCCTTCTTCGGCTTGGACTTCTCCTCCAACTCTGTTGAGTCGGACTTCTCTGGCTCCTTTGGGGTAAGCCTCGTTCGTGCGGCGGGGACGCTGTCCTCCCATGAGTGCAGGAAGGACTTAGGTCTACCGCGCCCACTTTGGGCTCCCCCGGCGACTTGACTGGGTCAGCTTCTCCTAGTGCTCCGATCAAATTTCTCGGAGTCACGTTTTGGGCCCTGGTCTCCTGGACGGTTTCCGCCGCTCTTGTCGGCGTGACAGTGTGAGCAGGCGTATTACTGATTAGGTCCAGGAGCATTTTCAGTTTTGCTACGTCAACCACATGTCCCATGATGGTGACCTGGTTGGGCGCGGCGGCGTGTCGGGTATTATTGGCATCCCGAACTCTGGTTGGATTACTCCGCCGGTGGAGGGCTGCACGACTCCAGAATTGTTGAAAGTATCATCTTGGTAGAATGCGGTTTCGTCGGTCACGACTGCGTCTTGTTGTTTCGACATCTTCTTAGCTTTTTGGGTGGGTTTTTGTTGTTCTTTTTTTTTTGTTTGGGAATGAACGTGACTAGCTTCTAGTGTCTTCCCCACAGACGGCGCCAATTGTTCCGGGTGTAATTCCAGAGCAAGTATTTGCTACCACCCGAGGCTTGTAGAATGATGTCTTGAGTTGAACCCTTCTTGCCTATATCGTTCCTCTCGGCCTCTCCTGCAACAATGAACGAACTGAGGGCTTGGCTGTGTGTCAAGCGTACTCACTCCGACGCTCAAGTCAGTAAACTTAAAGGATTGAGTTGTGTTACTTGGCTAGGTATGTATTGTAGAGAGATAAGGAAGATATTACCAGATGAATAGTGTATTTAGGTTAAGTTGTGGGATCCTTTCCTCAATGAAGGTTGAGGAGTATTTATAGGCTTTCACCTTTTGTCACGTAGTGGCCAAGTGGCTAGCAGGTGGAAAGACTGATCTACCCCTCGGCCGAGGGACCTATGGCAGGCCGGCGGGCCATGTTGACTCACCGCCGAGGGGTCTTGGATATGAGTACGGGGGTAAGTGTCCCGGCTGGCAGGTTGTCACGCCGAGACCCAGGCTAACAGGCCGATGGGCTGCATCGGCTGGGCTGTCTAAGTCGTTGACTTGCTGTGGATATCTTTGACCTTGTTCAATATGTTGACTTGGTCAGCGGTGCAGAATATGCCCCATCAATCTTATATAGAGTCCTTCTTGAACGCACTTACGTATATACAATCCCTCAATATCTTGTTCATTTACATTTCTTGTATTCGTCGTCCAATTATTAATAACTTGATTAGTTTTAGATAAAGGCAGGTAGAAAGCACGCTCTAAACTTTTCAACGAGATAATGCCATTTCAACTCTCTTAATTAAGAAGTTTGATCCGAAAATCTCAATAGTTCTCTTATTGGATACTCCCTCGTTCCGGTCAATTGTTGTCCTTTGGTTTTGGCACAAAGACCAAGGAAAGAGGAGATAGTCAATTACTAAATGACAAGTGGACCAAATTGAGTGTGAATGATCAAATTACTCTTCAAATTCATTCTTAAAATAGAAAGAACTACAAATGACTGACACACCTCAAAATGGAATAGGACAACAAATAACCGGGACAGAGTAAGTACATAGTTAACTTTAATTGGGGTCTTTGGATCATATTAAGCCTTTCAAAGTTTTTTAAACTTTACATAAAGATGTTTGGATGAGTGCGATCACATAGGCACTAATAATACATCAGATTACATCAAAATTTCGAAGTTAAGCATGTTTGATCCAAAATAATACCAGAATGGATGACCTCCTGAAATGCATAGCGTTGCACTCCACTCTAAATTCAACCTTGAGAGAGAAAGCTTGAGAGAGAGAGAGACCGACTTTTCTCCCTTTCCTAATCCCTAAGTTTCCTTGCCTACTATTGCCGCCATCCCCTCCATCCACCACTGCTCTCCTCCGACTCCGCCGGGGATGTGGCTACTCTGTGGCCGATCTCCGGCGGCTCTTTAGCTTGTTCATGGGTTTCTTCCTCCCTCCGACAGGTTCCGTCCTGGTTTGTTAATCTGAGTCTTAGGGTTTTTTAACGACTGATCGCCGCTCCTCCGTATGTCAATATCTGAGGTGTTTTTCTAATCTTGTGCTTTCTTTGCCTTTTCAATTTGAGAACTCAGGTTTCTGTTTTAAGTGCGGTTGCAATTTCCAATTCTCAAACGGAATTGTTCCTGAGACCCAAATCTTTTCTGGTTAAAAAGTTCTGGTTTTGCTCCATCTATTTGAGACTTTGGTTTCTAAATTCATATCTTCTTGGGAGTGCTGTTGTTTTCCTTTTTTTCACAAAGAATTTATAAGAAAAATTGTCTGCTTCCTTTCGTTTGATTATGTCGCTGGTCGGGTTCTTAGATTTTGATGATGTCTTTGTCTTTGGTCGGCGGTCGGAGGCCTTTTTGTCTGCTGGTTCTATCTTTTATGTCTTTTCTCCCATGATTAAGCTCTTTAGTCGGTGGTTTGCTTGTGTCGGTGGTGTGGGGATGGATTGGTTGTAGTAGCCTTTTCTCTCCATGGATTATCAAGTTCTCCTTTTTAATCTTTGTGATCTAGTTGTTTTGAATGGTGTCGGTACTGATGAGGAATTGTTTGCTAAGTGTCTCATGGAAATGGGGGAGCCAACTTTTTCCGCTGTTAATTTGTTGAAAGATAGGGGTAATGTTCTCTTCAAGGAAGGTAACATATCAGTAGCTAGCCTTCACTACATGTCAGCTCTAAAGTTTCTTTGTTTTCTCGGCCTTCCACCCTCATCCGAACAACCCATGGCTTCCTCTCTTGCCTTTTCCCTTATCCTAAATTTAGCTTTTTGTGAATTAAAGCTCTTGAATTATACTAAGGCTCTGGTTTTTTGCAACTTTGTCTTAGCCTTTGAGCCATGTAATGTGAAAGCCCTATATCGTCGCGGCTTAGCCTTCAAAAATATGAATTCCTTCTCTAAAGCTCTTGCAGACTTTGAGTCTGCTTTACATTTTGACCCGAGTAATAAGGATGTCAACCGTGAGTTACTTTCTTTAGTTGACCGTTTAGCCCTCAACCTTAACGGAAAGCGGTTTGCTTTACAATTTGACCCTTTGGCCACAAACAAGAGAGGTAAAATTCATGTTTCTAGTCCTGAAGTTGCAGACAAATGTGATTCTCCTCTTGAGGCGGGGGATAATTCTTGCAGTGCAAGTAAGTTGGTTCCCTCAGATCTAGGTTCTGCCAATGTTGTAAATGGAATTAGCACTAGTTCCGAAGTGATGGAATGTCTGGAAGAAAACTACCCGTCGTTCGCAGTCGAAGCTGATGGCAGTAATGATTCTACTCCCTCCTCTGATTCTAGCTCAAAACATGCTCAATTTGTCTTCACCAACAAAAAACAAGCCCACAAGAGATTACGTCTCTCATCTCACGCCTACAATAAGTTGATGCTCGGGGATAATATCGAGTTTTTTCACCCCAGATCTGGGGCAGTCTTGAGGGTTCGACCCCTCACTCCAAAAACTTCTATCCAGCCGGGAACTCTCCATGACGATATGCCATGGGAAGCAGCAGTTCCCACTTCTAATCCTTTGCCGGATATAAGTCTGCCAAAGGAAGCAACGACTCCTCTTACGGAGGATTGCCATCTGCAAAATGATTTTGGTTCTATGAAGGAAGCATTGACTCAAGAGGAATGCTTTGTCCAAATGGATAAGAAGAAACGCCTTTCTTTAGAAACTTCTTACGCAAGCAAGGTCTCTATAGTCCAGTTTAAATTTGAGGCAGTTAGGGCGCATTCAAATGAGCAAGGATGCCATAAAGGAATTCCTTCCACTGCTCGTGGTCAAGTGGCTCGTCTCACGGTTAATTTAAAGAAGAGAACTTCGGTTTCTGTCACACGTTTGTCTTCTTTTTGCAGGTACACCAAGACTAATATTGCAGTTAGGAAGACTAAAAGGCGCGACGACTATCTGGTTCAGTTTGACGACTATTACCCACCATTCAAGAAACGTTGTCTTGCTTTTTCACTTTGGTCTAATTCGGAGTTTAGTTCGCTTACTTGGATGTCTAGTGGTTTAGCTCGCCCATTTGAAAATGGGTAATATGCATCTGAATATTATGTAGACTTTCTTTATTTATATCAGTTTCTCATTGTCAAAAAAAAAAAAAAAAAAAAAAAAAAAAAAAAAAAATTAGGATATTTGAATAAACCTCTCGATTGGAAGTTTAAATCATGACCCACCTAGCTAGGCACCTACCAATTGAACTCTTATTGTTAAGGATACGTAATCAAATATCTTTGTAAATATCTTCGTATATATTTTTAGTTATCTTGTATAGGTGTATTCCATATCTTGTATTATTTCCGTATCTTTTATTATAGCTAGCTTGCTTATCAAGGCGTAGGGTTGTATATATACATCGTATGTTATGTTAATAATAATCATCCAATTCATAATCAACTAGTGTAGATCCCGCGCAAATGCGCGGTAAATATAGGCCTTTTAATTTTTAGTGTATTAGTTATAGATTTTAGATTTATATCTCACAAATTTTTATAAAAAATAACTAATATTAAAATTAATCAAAAAAATTGAATAATTCCATGAATTATGTTTTTTTATGAAAATATTTTAATTACATCAAATTATTTTAAAAAAAAACTTTTTTTTGTCACGAAGTTAATAATAGGAGATAAGGTTTTTATGTATAGATTATTTTAAATGGAAAATTAGTTTAATAAATGAAAATTTAATTTGTTTGCATACATAAGTTTGAGCACTTTGGAGGGAAAACTTTAGAGGAGTGTATTATCTTAGTATATAGGAGGATTTATATACTTTTTAAATTTGCACCTCATTAATATTTATCAGTACACTCAATTATTTTGATATGAAACAAAAAATGAAATGAAAAACTAATAAAAAAATGTATTTAAGTTGTGAATTTTTTTTAGTGTGTTTTTTTGTCACGAAACTAATAGTAAGCATGTGTCAAGTTATTCTCTACAGTAATAATTATTGCATTACTGGAAAATTTAGCAACTTATACTTTATAGTTTAATATCAATTTTATTTTATTTTAATGAAAAAATCATAATTATGAATTTATTTAAAAAATTAGAGTTTATTTATAAGAATATATTCATTGAAAAGATAATAATGTAATGAAAGAAAATTTTATTTATTACCTTATTTAGTTAGATGCTTTTTGGAGGGAAAACTAAGAGAATTTTTATTCTCTTAGTAGTAGGGGGATTCTCTACATGGTATCGAGCCTTGCATCCTAGGCCGTTATCTCTCTCGTTTTTTTTTCGACCTAAAATCTCATGGCATCCTCCGGTGTTTCCTTCCCAAATCCCCATGAGCCCTTGGCTCCTTTCATCCTCATCAATTTTACCTCTTGCACTCAGCTAAACTCCAAAACCTATCGCACCTGGAAAACGCAGGTTGTTGATCTCCTTATTGGCTTCGATCTACTTAAGTTTGTCGATGGTTCATTCCCTGCCCCTGCTGCTACGGTCACCGCTGATTCTAAAACCAAACCTAATCCGCTCTATGCTTCGTGGAAGCGCCAAGACAGCCTTCTCAAAGGAGCGCTGCTTGGAACTCTTCATCCTGATGTCTCTCCTTTGGTGCTCAAGGCCACTACTTCTCGCGAAGTATGGTCCATTCTTGAGATGACCTATGCTAACCCCTCTAGAGGTCATCTTCTCCAAATCAAGAATCGATTTGAAAGCATCACCAAATCTGACCGCTCCATATCCGAATACATGCATGACATTACTGCTTGTGTTAACGAACTTGCCCTCCTTGGCAAAACTCTTGACATTGAAGATGTTTTGGACAAGGTCCTTCGTGGCCTTGACTACAAAACATACAAACCTGTCATTGAGGCGGTTCGTGCTCGCGACACTCCAATCACCCTTGAAGCTCTCCACGAAAAGCTTCTGAACCATGAACTAAACCTTGCCCTTCTTCCTGCTGCTTCGTCCTCTCCTCTGCCTGCAACTGTCCATGCTGCCTCCTATCGTCCCTCTTACAACCGTAACAATTCCTTCACTCCTGCTCCATCCAAAGCTGCTGGTATCCTACCCACTCCCACCCCAACAACTAATTTCCGAGGTACGTGCCAATGGTGTCATCACTCGGGTCATTATCTTTCCAACTGTGTTGATTTTAAAAACAAATTCCCTCACATTACCTTTCCCCAACCCCCTACTCGTTCCCGCCAGCAGCGTCCCCAGGTCCACACTGCTATGGCCTCCTCCTCTGCCTCTCCCTCCTCATATTTACTAGACAGCGGAGCCACTCATCACGTCACCAACGACCTGTCTACTCTCTCTCTTCACTCTCCATATGACGGTAATGATGAGCTTATTATTGGGGATGGCTCTTCTTTACCAATATCCCACATAGGTTCTTTCTCTATCTCACTTTCTTCCACTGTCACTTTGCAATTCAATAACGTTCTATATGTTCCATCTATTTCTCGTAAAATTATTTTAATTTCACAACTTTGTCGAGACAATAATATCTTATTTGAATTTTCTTCTACTTCTTTTTGTCTAAAGGTACCGTCAATTCCAACTCCGATCCTTCAGGGTCCGCTTAATCTTGGCGTATATGAATGGACGCCTTCTATCCCTCAAGTTCATGTCGGTCTTGTTTCCTCCTCACTGGCGTGGCATCACCGTCTTGGGCATCCTTCTACTCCAGTTTTCAATACTATTTGTCGTCAAAAATTAATATCTTGTTCTATTTTTACTACTCCATGCAATTCTTGCGAAATTAATAAAAGCCATAAGCTGCCTTTCTCGATTAATTCTCTTGTATCTTCCGCTCCTCTTGATTTAATTTATTCCGATGTTTGGATTTCTCCTGTGCACTCTGTTGATTCATTTAAATACTATGTCATTTTCATTGATCATTTCACCCATTATATTTGGTTATACCCGCTCAAACGAAAGTCGGATACTGAACACATGTTTAATCGCTTTCGTGCTCTCGTTGAGAAATTATTTAATCGACCCATCCTCCGCCTCTACTCTGACAATGGTGGTGAGTACCTCAAATTAACTCCTAATATTCTAAATGATGGCATCTCTCACCTTACTTCTCCTCCACACACCCCTGAGCAAAACGGTTTTGCAGAGCGCCGTCACCGTCACATTGTGGAAATTGGCCTTGCATTACTCAGTCATGCTAAGTTACCGTCTTCCTTATGTTCATATGCTTTTACTACAGCAGCATACCTCATCAATCGCCTTCCAACTCCTACTCTCAACAATGCATCTCCCTATCTCCGCCTATTTAATTAGTTACCAAACTACTCCAAACTCCGCTCTTTTGGATGTCTATGTTATCCCTGGCTCCGTCCCTATGCTTCACATAAACTTGCCCCTCGCTCCTCTCCTTGTCTCTTTATAGGTTACTCATCCACACAATCTGCATATTACTATTTTGACTCAGTTTCAAAGAAAATTTTCACATCCCGTCATGTTAAATTCTTTGAAAACGTCTTTCCCTCCTATCCCCCTACGTCTCCTGCCTCCCCACTACCCACCCCCTCTCAATGGTGTATGATTCCACTACCCATTCCTACACCCACCTCTGCTCCTGTCACGGCTGCAACCGCCACCCCTTCCCCTGCTTCCCCTGCATCCTCTGCCACGGCTGAAACCAGTTCAGCCTCGTCCCCTGTCACGCCTGCATCAACTGAAACCAGCTCTGTCTCGACCTCTGCCACGACTGATTCCAGTCCGTCACCCATCCCTGTCCCTCCTCCTCCACCTCCACTCCGGACTGTTACTACTCGACTTTCGAATAATATTCGAAAGCCTAATCCTAAGTACGCTAAGTTAGCTACCCTTCCCTCCTCTACTTCACTTCCTACTACCACTAAACAAGCGTTGCTTGACACTCGTTGGCGTGCGGCAATGCAAGATGAGTATGATGCTCTCATTTGTAATCACACGTGGTCCCTTGTTCCCCGTACTCCGTCTCAAAATGTGGTTGGGTGCAAATGGGTGTACCGTGTCAAATATTTGCCCGACAATACCATCGACAAATTTAAAGCTAGACTCGTGGCCAAGGGATTTCATCAACGTGCAGGTATCGATTTCTCTGAAACTTTTAGTCCGGTAGTCAAGCCTACTACTATTCGTATTCTTCTTTCTCTTGCTGTCACTCGTGGTTGGCATCTTCGTCAATTAGATGTCAACAATGCATTTCTTCAGGGTCGCCTCACTGAGTCTGTTTTTTATGGAGCAACCACCTGGTTTTATTGATCCTTTGCGTCCGTCTCATGTCTGTCAGTTGTCCAAAGCTATTTACGGTCTTAAACAGGCACCAAGGGTCTGGTACACTGAACTAAAAACATACCTATTGTCCTATGGTTTTCGTGAGTCTATTGCTGACCCGTCGTTGTTCATTCTTTCTCATCTGTCTTCCCCTATTTACTTATTGGTCTATGTTGATGATATCGTGGTTGTTGGTCCGTGTCTTGAGTCCTTAGATCGTTTTATTGCTCATATTGCGTCTCGTTTCTCGCTCAAGGACTTAGGCCCACTATCCTATTTTCTTGGTGTCGAAGTCCGTCCTATGGTGTCTGGTCTTTTCTTGTCACAAACAAAGTATATCTATGATTTACTTGACCGTCATAAAATGTTGGAAGCTAAGCCCTCTCCTACTCCTTTGGCGTCTGATTGCTTACTTCTAAAGGATGTGGGTGACTTAATTTCTAATCGTACTGATTATCGTACTATTGTTGGGAGTCTTCAGTACTTGTCCTTGACTCGTCCTGATATATCTTTTGCGGTAAACAAGTTAGCCCAGTTTATGCAATCACCTTGTCTACCTCATTGGGTTGCCTTGAAGCGTCTTCTCCGCTATTTAAAGGGGTCCATTTCTCACGGTATTATGCTACATCGCTCGAGTCCTCCGCTCCTTCATGCTTTTTGTGACGCCGATTGGGGCGGTGACAAGAATGATTATATGTCTACAACCGGTTATCTTCTCTACCTTGGTCGCAATCCCATTTTCTGGTCCTCTAAGAAGCAACGTGCTGTCTCTCTTTCTTCTACGGAGGCCGAGTTTCGCGCTATTGCTAATGCTACTTCGGAAATTGCTTGGGTACAGTCTCTTCTTCACGAGCTTGGTATGTCTCCTCCTGATCCTCCGGTTGTTTTTTTGATAACCTCAGTGCTACGCATTATTCTGCCAATCCCGTGTTCCACTCCCGCATGAAGCATCTTGCCTTGGCATTTCACTTTGTACGTGAGCGGGTGCAACATGGTACCTTACGAGTTCAACACATTTCCGGCACCGATCAATTGGCTGATGCCTTGACCAAGCCTTTTGCTCGGTTGCGTTTTTCCTCTTTGGTTTCCAAGATTGGTCTTGTCCAAGGACAGTCCATCTTGCGGGATCGTGTTAAGGATACGTAATCAAATATCTTTGTAAATATCTTCGTATATATTTTTAGTTATCTTGTATAGGTGTATTCCATATCTTGTATTATTTCCGTATCTTTTATTATAGCTAGCTTGCTTATCAAGGCGTAGGGTTGTATACGATGTATATGTTAATAATAATCATCCAATTCATAATCAATTCTCTACACTTATTACCCCATATTCATGAAGTTGACTATATTAATATGGAAAATGAGCTTTAGCTATTCAAATTCTTACTCCGTAAATAAGATTTTTTTGGTACCATGTACTATAACGATTTAGTAATAATTTATGCGTTTTATTTACGGCTATCATTGAAATGGATTACCGACTCTCTTTATTCATTATCTTTTAATTTGTCGAAAACTCGAAGCTTACAATGCTAAATAATGGTCTATAAATCTATACTAATAAAACTAATGATGGAAATAAAATGACAAAAAACGAATTTGATTGTGGTCTTGGAAGTATTAGAAGGAAAATAGAGAAAAAAATGGTCAAAAAAAGAGAAGTAAAAGAAAAGAAAATTGCATGCAGAGAGGAAGGCAGGACAGTGAGAGTGAAGAGTACGTATGCATGGCAAGTGATGCCAATGTATAGTTTGCAAAATGCAAATCATTGGGCTATTGAGTATCCCTCTCTTTTCTTCTTGTCACCCTCTTACTGACACCGCGTTGTACCACGTACCTGCACCTTCCGATTACCACCTCTATTGCCTCTATATACACTATAGAGTACACACTCTTCCAAATTAAATTTGATTTACTATAAAGTACTCCGTATATGATTAAATAAAACCGTCTTACAAATAAGTCTTATTTTAGCGTTGATTTTAAACAAAGAATTGAGTATCTGGTTTAATTTTTAGTGTTAGATTTTGTTCAAGATGAATGGAATTTGTTTTGTCAACCTCAAATTTTCATTTAGGAATTAAGATGGAAGTATTCGTTTTAAATTTAAGACAGATCAAATAAAACACTACTTGCATAGATAAGACTTGTCTTATCTATATAAGTGGTATGCTATTTGACCCGTTCTATCTTGCGATGAATATCGGTCTATCAACATTATCGGGTTAGTTCGGGCCGGGTCGGATCGGGTAGGGTAGTATTGTTTCGAGTATGTTGGTCGGGTTAATCGGGCCAGGTTATCTCGGGTTTGGGTCATTTTCGGGTCAATGATCAAGAGAGAAAAAAGTACATGTAGTGCTATTACATATTTTTAAATTAATTTTGATAATTGATTCTTTATTTTAACATAAATAATTGTGTATGCTTTTAAATTAGTCATTTCAGGTCTTTTGATTCAACTAGTGTTATGTTTTGCCTGATCATTTTTTGGTCGGGTGGTTTCAGATTGGGTCATTTTAGGCCGCGTTAGTTCTGGGTCAACAAAGCATAGGTCATGTTCGGATCGGGTCGGGTCGATTTGGGTTTCGGGTCACATTCGAGGGTTGTCGTTCAAGTCAGTTTCGGGTCTCGGGTCCGCCTTTTCGAATCGGGGTGATTTTTCAAGGTCTAGGCTTATCCACCTTTTAATTGTTTTATTAGATTACTTCACATTACGAAAACATTATTCTTAAACTATAGAATCAGATTGTTTTATACTCCCTCCTATTCTAGATAAACCTCCCTATTTATGAGGGGCACTAGAATTAAGGAGAGGATTAAAATAAGGTAAAATATTGTAGTGGGGTTTGGTAACTGGAGAGAGGAAATGTATTGTGGGGTATTATTGTGGGTGGGTGATTAAAATAAGTATTGTTGTGGGGTGAGGTGAGGTATTGTTGTGAGGTAAGGTGATTAAAATAAGTATAAAACTTTACTAAATAAGGAAATAAGGAAGTTATTTTGAATAGATGAAAAAGGAAAGAGGGAAATTTATGTAGAATAGGAGGGAGTATGTTAGATCATCCTATACATTAAATAAAATTGGAATAATAAGCGATGTCTGAAACTTTTACTAAGGGAATATTTTTCAATAAGTAAACTTTTTAAATAATTAAAATGTGCTTATTTTATACGAAGTATACGTTAAAAGAAAAAAAATTGTAGAATAACTTTGTCTAGTGTATAAAATTTAGGTGATATTTCTAAGGATCGACCTCAAACCTCCATAAAAGCAATATTGTGAGTGTTTATGGTATGAGGCAATACCTTCTAGATTCCGAGCACGACAATCTCGGATAGTTTGCCTAGTTTAGGTTGTTTGGAGACTATCATGTATACTCTGAGTTTACCTAGACGGTACAAAAATAGCGATTGCGCGTCCCCTATCCCTCGTCATAAAAAAAACTTAAATCTAGTACATTGTTGAAAAAAATTAGCTGATTCTTTCTTATAAGTGTGTTAAGTGAGAGAAAAAAAAATAGAAAAAAAAAGAGAGAAAAAAAAAGAGTAGAAGACTATAAGAGGGGAATGAAAATGAGAGAAAAAATAGAAATAGAAACGGCTCCAAGGAAGGAATGACATCACAAGGCGTGCAAAAGGGAAAGAGAGAGAAGATGTCAGATATTGAATGGCACTGTTCTGATATCTTGACTGTAATACAAACAGAGAAAAGATGTCAGATTTTTATAATTGTTGATGAAGACGAAAAGGATGACGTGAGTGACTCTCACCGTGAACTCTGCTTATTTGTAAAGGCGTGTCATTTTCACCTTGCATTTATACGTCTTCCTACTTGTACTGCCACCACTAATCGGCTTGCAAAGGCTTCGGTTTATAAATTTGGATCGGTTATTTGTTAGCCCATTTACACGTGTAAACTTGTTAATTCTTGACTCGACATGTAAACTCGACCTAACCTCCTTTTTTAGGGTCAAAGACTAATAAATTTTGGCCTCAAACTTAAAATAACCCGTTATTGTACAGTTGAAACCCAATCTGACCCATTTAACAGATCTATCTACTATTTACAATATTACAATACCTGCAATGCATGTACAATATATAGAAAGATTTTTATTAATATATTTACAAATATTAAATTACTGTTCAGTTACTCTTTTCATGTTTGTCATTCTTTTGATTTGATCTGAAAAAAATATTGAAACCCCAAAATTAATCAACAAGAAAAGTTAATGTCAAAAAATGTGTATTGCATTTTTTTATTAGAAAACTTATAGGCAAATATTTTGCACGCTAAATCTGTGTGATTGTGAGTTTATTTTATATTCAATTTAAAAGAATTATAGCCCAACATACATATATAATAGACTACAAAAATTAGGCTCAGTATTTTAGGAGTAAACTTTGGAGAGTTTCTTAATCTTATACTCATAGATAATAAAGGATTTTAAATAAATAATGAATATTATTAAAATATTAATATTCATAAATATATTTGAACTAATAATTTCAAAAAATTATTTTAATATTTTAAATTAAAACAAGTAGTTATAAAATCAACTTTATAGCACTTTTATATCATTTAATAATAGAAATCATACCCACAATACAAGGAGAGAATAAAAAGGAGAGATAATCAAGAAGTGTAAAATGGTTAAAAGTATATTGGAATGAAAATGTGTATGTGTATCTGTTAGTAAAATGTGTATTGTGAAAGTAAGCACCCAATTTATTGATTCATTTTTAAAGGATACTTTTTTGGCTCAAAAATGATAAAATAAAAGACGTCAAAAAGTTTTTATTTACCCATATTATGACCGTTAACCCAACTTGTAACCCATATAATGTGACCCGCAGGTAATTGAGTGGGCCAGGCCTTGCTTTGTGTCGGCCAGTCATGCCCAGCCCTCCCCTAGGCACGTCCCATGCCCTAGTTGGTGGGCCTTCGTGCCGTGCCCGACTCGTCTCCTCTCGCCGTGGCCCGACCATGGTCCAGTGGAGCCATGTCGTGTCGTGCCACTGTTGTTCTTGCGGTGTTTTAAGTGTTTTTTTATTATTAAGCCATCGTGCCTGGACCAACGTGCTCGTGTCGTGCCAAAGCACTAATTCATTCGCTGTGACCCGCCCAAACCGTCGTGTCGTGAACGTGTCGGCTCGTACTGTTCAGCGTGCCCGGGCCGTTGCTGGGCTGGAGCTGTGCTATGCTCTGGCCACCGGTCGTGCCTAGGCCCGATTTGCCTTCTCTACATGGCATACATGTCCTTCGTTTCCGTTTCAGACCAGGTTAATTCAGTTACATTTTAGTCGTGTTGACCTTAGATTTAGTTTTTGATCGGTTCATTTCGGTTAGACATTTCGGTTTGTACTATTTAGAGTTGGGTATGGTTCGCGTCTGATGTATCACTTTTATACACACTTTTATAACTCCTTTCATGTTGGTTTTGATATCGTTTCTGTGCTTATTATGTCATTTATATGTCTTTATTAGTGAAATGTCGATACTGCCGCTACTTTATGTTTTAATGCAGAAATGACGCATTACGACGTGAATCATGTAAAGATGAACATTGTGGATATGACATAGTGGAATACACGAGGCATGGCACGAGAAACGAAGAGACTTGAGGATAAGAATAGAAGTTAAGACGAAGATGAAGCTGAGGAACCTGATTCCTCGATCGAGTAGCCATGGGCTCGATCGAGTAGGTGTCCTCGATCGAGTATCACTAGGCTCGATCGAGGATCCTTCTGTTTGATTGTTTTCCGTATTTTCCTAAAACTCGTCTTATTTGTATTATATATTCTAAACTCGTGAGAACAATTAGGTTACGCTTTTTATAACTTTCATACCGCAAAATACTCCTAGTTTAGTTGGCTAGCATTACTTTTGGATTTACAATCTTTCCTCACTAATTGTTAAGGTACATTAATCGTTCTTCGTTAATTATTAATCAAGTTTATGCTTTTATTCAATTGCTCTTGTTTTATATCTTTAATCATGCTTTCATCTACCTTTGTTGTTGTTAATGCCATTAGTATGAGTAACTAAACCTTTCATCTAGGATAAAGGGGTTCTAAGTTGATTAGAAGGGGGGTTATTAATTGATTGTTAGTAATATCGTTTAAACTATCGTTTGATTATTGTTCTTATTCTAGTTATTTGATTTAGGGCCTGAATCTATAATTAGTGTAGCAAATTAATACTTTCATCGACAGGGTTATGATTAATATAGGCTGCGATGATCAGATAGATTGTTTTTAATTATAGCGATTGCATGTTAGACTTAATCTAAAGGGCATAATATAATTAATCAATCTTGTGACCTTAGATAGTTTGATTGACCTAACAATTGATTAAGATACACCCCGTATAATTGACCTAGTGAACCGGCATCCTAGACTTCTTAATATTATTGTTATTCATCTTTATTTCACTTGCTATTAGTTGTTAGAAAACAAACCAAACAAACCCCCAAGAAATTGTTACTTTAAGACGATCTAAATATTAGCAAACTGAATATTACCGCCTCCCTGTGGATTCGATACCTGTCTTACCAATAGCTATTTTTTTAGTACTGAGATAGATTTATTTTGATGAGGTGATACGAATTTAGCCGTATCAAATTTGGCGCCATTGCCGGGGAGGCAACAATTTTCTTGTTTGTTTTTGTTTATTTTGTCTTTTTGTCTCAGGGAACCTTAGTTCCTTTTGACCGTTCTCACATTTTTCTTGTTAGTTTCGTGTATGCCCAGGTCAACTAGGTCCGAGATTCTTCCAATAGATCCCGAGCCAGAGAATAATTTTCGCTACAGACGAAAGTTTCAGAAAGAAGTGGGTCAAGTAGAATACTTGAGTATACTTGACGTTGAGACAGAGCATTCTACTACTTCAGAAAATACGTCCTTTGAAGAGGACACTATTTCTGACCTTGATATTCCAGTTCCTGAGATTACCATTATGCCTACTTTAGCAAGTCATTCCGAGCCTACTTTGGCTTCCATCTCTAAAGGATTCAATCTCCCTACCACAGATGATGACACCTTTGAAATTCGTCCATCTTACATCAATTTGGTGGAACGAAATTTATTTGGAGGGAGAGCTACTGAAGACCCTGCAAAACATATGGAGAAATTCGTTACTTATTGTTGTTCCATCTCTTTAACTACCGAGGTGACACAAGATCAGGTGAAGCAGGCGCTCTTTCCTTTTTCTCTAAAAGATGGTGCTGCGGAGTGGTTGCGAGATTTAGATATGGAGGATCAAGGAGTTAGTGACTGGAATACTATAGCTCTTGCTTTCTATAAGATGTACTTTCCACCACAGAAAACTAATGCGTTGAGAAGTCAGATTATCAGCTTCAAGCAAGCATCCACTAAAGATTTGAATGAAGCATGGGTTCGCTTCAAAAGATTAGTTCGTTCAGTTCCCCATCATGGCTTTCAAAAGTTGTTTCTTGCAACCAGTTTTACAATGGGTTGTATGATGATCATCGTGCTTTGCTAGATTCTTCAGCTAATGGGAGGTTCCAGGACAACCCTAATGATGATACCGCGTGGAAGTTGATTGATCAGATTGCTACCCATACGGCTAAGTATGGAAATCCTAGGGGAAGTACACGTGGAAGTGGGGCATATATCGGTATTGCGACGCAATTAGAAGCTCTTTCTACCCAAATCGCTGAGATGAAGACTACCCAATCTTTGGGTAATAAGGAGGTAGTCCATGCTATGAGTCAACAAGAGGAGTCTTGTGCGCGATGTGAGCACATTGGAGCAAGTTAATGCCTATCAGTCTTTCAGGCAAGGTACACCTTTATCTAATTTTTACAATGAAAGAACAAAGGAGCATCTTTTCCTTCAATGGTCTAGTCAAAATGTGCAAAATCCACAGCCGCAACAACCCCAGAAAAATCCATATATTGTTTCTCAAAACCGTGATAATCAAGCACAAGGAGGATATCAAAGGCAAAATCAAGGAGGTCAGCAGTTCAATAGTTGATGCGTGTATTTTATATATGGTTTTTACCTTATATTTACACCCGTTTCTGTGTTATTTATGTAGTATCTAGCTACAAATGCCCCCGAATAGTCTACTTTGGTTTGTCTTGTATTAATTGCAGGAATAAACGGGAAGGAACATAATCAAGCCTAAACCTGTCCCGTATGCATGCATTTTGAATATAGAAGAATCGGAGCCCGGAAATTGTCACGTAGGGATGCGTGAAGTGGTCTCGGAAGATGTTTTGAGTTTATCCACACTGATGCAGTGCTACTATGCTCGATCGATTAAATTGGCCATTGAATCTGGTCGATCGAGTAGCCTTGGATGCTGAGAGTCCTCGATCGAGTACTTGCTTTACTCGATCGAGATGAGTGTATATTTAGTTCCTCGATCGAGTACTTATTGTCCTCGATCGAGATGTTTGTTACTTATTGTCCTCGATCGAGTGGTTTGATTCTACTCGATCGAGGGGTTTTGTCTATTACGCAATCTTTTAATTTATCTTTCGGATATTTTATTTGTATCTGAGAATAAATAGGGAGGGGGAGGAACGACGAATCTTTTATTTTCTTGGGGCACTTTTATTCCTTAGACATAAAATCTCTATTGCTTGGAACTCATCTTGTATTCGGTACTTTTCGATCTTTAATTCATTGTTTTTATTATTGCAATTATTCTTCTTCTTTTTATCTCTCTTCTTCATTGCTCTTCCTCTTTAGCCTAGTAATTTATTATCATGTTGAAATTATTCATTTCGTTTGTCTTTGTTGATTCGTCAATTTACATTATGCATAGCTAATTTCTTTATGCTAGGACATAAGGGGAGCCATGTCAATTAGGAAGATATGATTAGGTGATTAGGCTTGGCTAGAATTAGATTTGTGTTGTTAATCACCCTATTTAATAACAATTAGCTGCTTGAGTCGACGCATTTAGCTAGTTGATTTGATACGCCTTGACCTAGATCGTAAGATTGGAAGGGGTGAGATCTGCAGTGAACATTAGGACATTATAATAAGGGCGGAAGCTAAGTTAGTAATGATTTAGGGTGAATAGCGGACCGGAAGGACCTTTTCATTCCCTTGCAGATCGAGTTTATGCTGACCTTTGACCCTAGATTGGACTCCTAGAAAGCCATGGTGAACCGACTGTCCTAACTATCCCTTTCTCTCCGATATTTTCATTGGAATTTATTGTTTACTTCTTTACTGTCCCTTCTCTCTTAATCTTCGTACTTAGAAACAACATTCAAACCCTCTAAGAAACGGTTACTTAGACAGACTTAGTTTAGCTAACATTATTCCCATCTCCTAGTGGATTCGATACCCGACTGCCTCTACTACATTTTATAGAGACCGGTTGGTTTTATTTTTGATAGGGCTGCGACAGCCATGTCAAATTTTGGCGCCGTTGCCGGCGAGACGGTGTTATTATGTTTGCTTTATTTAAGTCTGTCTCTCGTCTCAAGGAATTTATTCCTTGAGACAGTCTCATTTTTTCTCTAATGCTATAGTTGTTTTGTAGGTGATCCGTCCTAGAAGAGGGCACTAAAATACCTGCTATTCTTAAAATTTCGTTTGCTAAAATGCCGAACATCGCCAGTCACTCAGAACCTACTGTAGATTCTCTGCCCAAATGTTTCCTGCTTCCTACTACAGATGCTGGTACCTTTGGAATTCATCCATCCTACATTCAGTTTGTTGAGAGGAATCTTTTCAAGGGAGTAGCTGGTGAGGATCCGTGCAAGCATATAAAGTTGTGTACTGATTACTGCTCCACCATTCCTTTAGTTGTTGGGGTGGCACAAGATAGGGTCAAAGGGGTTCTTGTTCCTTTTTCCTTGACTGATGACGCCCGGGATTGGTTGAGAGATTTGGATAGGGAAGCTGTTGGTGTTAGTGACTGGAATTCCCTAGCTTTAGCCTTTTACATAAGGTACTTTCCACCACAGCGCACCAACGCATTAAGAGACCAAATCACTACTTTCACACAAATGGCTACTGAAGATTTGAGTGAAGCTTGGACTAGGTTCAAGAAGCTAGTTCGCTCTGTACCTCATCATGGTTTCCAACGGTGGTTCTTATGCACCTAATTTTACAATGGGCTGTATGCCGATCAAAGAGCCATATTGGATGTTGCAGCTAAAGGGAGATTCCAGAAAAATGTTGAAGATAATAAGGGATGGCATCTTATTGAAGACATGGCCATTCATGTAGCTGAGTATGGGAATCCCAGAGGAGGTAGGCGAGTGAATGAAAGAGAAGGTGAATCACTTGCAGTTGAGGTGGAAATTCTTAATGAAGGGTGTGACAATTCGAAGGTTCTACAAATTTCAGGTGATCATGAACAGGTCCATGCCATACTTGAGCAAGAGGTGTTTTGTGGTAGATGTGGTACGGAAGAACATGATCCTATTACTTGTATGGCGGAAGTAGAGCGAGTCCATGCTTACCAATAATATAAGCAAGGAGTTCCGTTCTCTAAACTTTATTTAGATTTAGCCATGCTAAGTATCTCTAGTCCTGTTGATTCAATGCCGCACCAAGATGAATCTTATTCTACAAATATAGAGATAGCGACGCTGAAATCTTTGGTGCTATCTTTGGCACTTCAAGTCCAGAAAAATGCAGAAGAAAATGTGGATTCTATGAAGAAGTTGCAGGATCAATTCACACAATTTGCATCTGAGCAAATGAATCAAGCAAGTCAATTACCTCCTTGCGACATGATTAATGCAATTAATCTCCGAAGTGGTCTTACCTATGATGGACCAATAATGCAAAATGTTGATTTATTTGTCGATGAAAGTCCGAAATCTGTTTTGGAAGAGAAAACTAACGAAGACGCTGCTGAACCTCATCAAAGTTCTCGATCGAGTGGTCTGGATACTCGATCGAGCACTTCTTCCTCTGAAAGGTCTCGATCGAGTGATAACAATGCTCGATCGAGAGGTGCCGAAATTCAAGACTTCGATCGAGAAGGTTTTGTTCCTCGATCGAGCAGATCCCAGGAGAAAAGTTCTCGATCGAGTAAAAATAGTGCTCGATCGAGTACATGCAATAGCGAAGACGCTGTTTCGAAGTCTAAACACGCTGCTGGGTCATCTTCCTCTGCTGCGGAGATGCCACGTTTAGACAAAGGTAAAGAGAAAGTCGCAGACCCACTTACTGTTATCAGAATTCCTTATCCAGGACGTCTGAAGGATGTTAAAGTCGAGCGACAGTTCGGTAAGTTCGTGGAGGTGGTCAAGAACCTTTAGGTAACCGTTCCTTTTACCGAATTTGTTGGAGTGTCCCCGACAATAATGCGATCACAATTGTCGATCATGATGATCACATGTTTAAATCTCATTTTAAGAATACGTAAGGGATGATTCAATTATATAGTCAACTGACCAACATTAATCGGTAACGATTGGCTTGCTAGAGTTTGACGTTACTGTCGTGGGACGGTGGTGGTTAGTTGATCCCTTAAGGTCACACCTAAAGGCTGATGCCCTTATCTGTAAAGTTGATTAATTGTATGACGATACAAGTTGATCAATTCCTTAAAATTGAACAATTCAATTGTGAGAGAGAATATTATTTCTTATTGTAATGAGATTAAATAAGATTTATTTTAGTAATAAAAATGCTTTATTACTAAAATTGTTTATTGTTTGAGAAACAATAGAGATGAGATTGAATGGTTGATTATAATTACAAGATGTTGTGAATTATAATTAAATGACCCATTTTATTTATGTGATCAAGTATCACTAGTCAATTTGTTATATGTAATTTAATTAATTTATAAAATGATATTTATGTGATAAATATCCATTAAATTAATTAATAACATGTATCATACTACATGTGACATATTGTGTGACAAGTGACAAATTTACAAAATAAAATGGTAGTCCATTTTATGTATATGGACCGA
Source organism: Silene latifolia (assembly GCF_048544455.1). NCBI lineage: Eukaryota > Viridiplantae > Streptophyta > Magnoliopsida > Caryophyllales > Caryophyllaceae > Silene > Silene latifolia. Next base: position 60,622,025 of record NC_133536.1, read on the forward strand.
AATATTGGTGTGGAAGTAGTTAGTGGGTGAATTATTTTATGAGATAAAATAATGTTATCATGCCTAGCCTAAAACTAGCTTACACACCTACATATTTAGAAAAGAGTAAACGAAAAAGGAGATGCCATATTTTGGCATATAGCCTCCACTTTCATGGCTCCCCTTACTCTTCATGATGAGAAGTTTTTCTCATTTTTGTCTCTTACCATTCATTCATATTCACATGCATTCATCTCTCTTATTCTTGTTCATCTTTCTCTAAAAACTTGAGAAATGATGATCCAAATTATTCAAATCACATTACTAATATTATTAATGTAATATATGAGTATTAGTAATCAATTTTAAGGTAAACTAATAAACAAATATCTAGCACATATTATTTAGTAGAGATAAGGGATAATCTTGGGTGCAATCAAGAGGAGTGGCTTCTATACTTGAAGTCTTTGGAGGATCATCCTATTACTCATCATAGATCAAGAACAAGTGAAGGTAGGAGACCTTACTTGTGCCCATAAACCGAAATATTCAAGGTAAGGAACCAGTTTTCCTCTACACTTATTTATATGCTTTGCATGCATAAGATTCTTAAGTTTTTATGACTAAAACTTTAAACTAAAATATGTGATATTTAAAATACGATTTCCAACAAGTGGTATCAGAGCATTATGGTTGTTGCATGCAAGATCGGGATCGTTTTTCCGAGATAATACGATTAACGAATAAAACATGAAATTTAGGATTTATGAAGATAAATCACGAAATAATTTTGCATATTAAAAGTTTCTGGTCCTAAATGGATTTTAGGTCATATGGGACGATTTGTGGATTTTTATTGTTCATTTTATATATTATTGGTATTAAAATATGATTTTTATGAGAAAAATGTCATTTTTGGACGAAAAATAGCTAAACTTCGAATTTTCCAGTGGTTTTTGGATATGTTTTCACATGTAATACATACTAATGGCCTGTAAAGTTTCATGTTAAAATAAGTTGTTTTGCTCGAAATATGAATTTTATAAGTTAAAATCGTATTTAAATGGGTAAATAGGTTAATATGAGTTATATTTCGAATCTGGTCATGAAAATTTAGTATGTTGTCACATAAAATTTTACAAGATGTGTGTAAAATATTTGGCTATAATGAAATCTTTTTGCATGATTTATGAAATTTTGATGAAAAATCACATAAATAGTGACTATAATTAGTAATAATGCTAAAACATACTTCATGACTAAGGAAAAACGTCACATGTTGCATTTTATCATATATTTCAGATCTAAAAGTGAAAAGTTGATGAAAATAAATTTTCTCATATTTTAATGGTCATATTTGTTAAAACCGATAAACCGCAACATTGTTTTTCTCGATAAATTTTTGAATTTTTTAACCTAAGTTATGAACATTATGAGTGTCATGGTATTTTTCCAGAATATTCATGAGTTTACATTTCAAATTTTGAAATTATTTGAAATTTTTATAATTTAATTTGGAGTTTACAATATAAAATTGTATTTTTGGGTCCATTATGAACAATATTAAGAAATCAAGTTTAATTATTATCAAAATGTTAGTGGAGACTAAGTTTTGAGTCCTAAGATGGTTAGGGTAATTAACTTGTACATAAATATGAATTTATGTAATTATTGTTATTTTAACAAGTTATAATCACGCAAATCCATAAAAACCGATAAAATATACTATATTGGCTCTTAAAAAGGCGATTTAGCATAAAATTGAGCATGTTCATACATATTATAATGCTGCATTTTATTTATGATTGTCATAATTTTGTTTTATATAATTTTTGAATTATGTAATTTTACTTAGTATGGCCTTAGTTTTTAATTGGTACTACCCGAAATGTATGGGAATATCGATTCGGTTGTAATTATTGTGATCTCATATCACCGTTTTGTAATTTAATAGATTTATTTTTATTTTTATTACAAATGTATAATAGGGAATTATGTAATTTATTTTGTAATTTAATTATTCCGGAGTTCCTTGAAGACGGTGCCATTTGAGAAGGCGGTCCATCAAAGAAAGTGTTTTCTCGAGATGCGTGTCAAGACCGAAGTTCAAGGGACCAAAGGAGTTGGTTTTCGAATTTGTAATAGTCTATTAGATTTACTATTTTACGAAGGCCATACTAGGATTTTATTTTTATGCTTTGCATTTTATTTATATGTTGCACGCATCGCTAAATCGCCATAACTTAACATGCATTTTAAATCGAGTTTATCGATCGTGTCAATTACAATTATCGTAGTTCACCGCTTTAGTTCACTTAAAACGTGATAGATAATAAATTGACATGACCTCTCGCTAAAATAAACAATTGAGACTTAGCCTTACCAAAAAGTAGAAACATGAAAACCTATTTCATGAAGGAGTGCGCTCGGCCACACCGGGGTACAAACCTTGTTACGTAGGGGAAGTGGGTGATAAATGTCTATCCACCGAATTCATATTGATGAGGGATGAATCGGCTACACCGTGCCCAAGTTAATATGAATTTGGATCATGGACACATTTATTCGAAATTTGGGTCGAACTCAACAAAAGAATTCTCGACCATAGCCGGATGTGTTTTGGGCTAAAGATAAATATTAATGTAATTTTATCGACCAAGAGTTCTAAAAGTAGAATCGATTAAAGAGTTTATCCACCGAGTTATATTGATAAGGGATGAATCGGCTACACCGTGCCCAAGTTAATATGAATTTGGATCTTGGAATCATTTATCATAGTTGGGTAGAGGTCACTATGTAAATGCTTTACTTGTTAAATTACTTACAAGTATTATTATAACGACAAATGTTTTGTTTTCATTATTCCGTTATCATATTGTTCTATTTCTTTACCTCAAAATATACGATATCATTTCGATTTTAGTTCAAATCTCCATTAAAACATCGTAACTAAAGACAAATTTGAATTTTCTTCTAAAAACCTCGTATTATCCATTGCAAGGATCTCTTGTGAAGAGTATAGATAAAAGTTATTCGTGATCAAAACGGTTTTTGATTTTTGACTAACATATCTACTTACAATGAATTGTTTTTCATGTGCTTAATCGAATTAAGTACTCTGAAACGTTAAATTATTTTGGTGACTAGATTTGTTAGAAATCGTAATTGACCAAAATACCGCAACCACTTCAATGGAAGTTTTAAGACTAAACAAACGAATGAAGAGTAGTCTTTATAAATTTCAATTTTGCTTCTCTTAGCAAAGACTCATTGAAATGAGTGGGAGCATTCTCTTAAACCGTTAAGAAAAGGATGAGGTTTAAAGAAGTAAAATTAGAATGGAATTGATACAAGGTAATGGTAAAAGTAAAGTTATTGAGAATAACGATACTAAACCTATCAATCCCAACCGATAAAGTTTCCATTGTCTTAATTGTTGGACGCTAGAAAGGAAACTACCCCAAATTATTGAAGAATCAGCAAGTTAGTTGTGGGACATCTAATGGGACCTTCTTCTTTAAATGTTTATTTGATTGAAATAAATTTTGCTAGTACTACTTCGTCAATATTAGAAACCGGTGGTGGTTTTCATCATTGTATTTGATACATAGGATGATTAGAATATGACGACTAGCAACAATGATGTCGAGAGATAAAGTCATTGTGTACTCAATCTAGTTTTTGGGTTTATAGTTGTACTTAATTGTGACTATTAAGTGCATAAACTCTAAATAAAAATATAAACTTGTTAAGATACAAAAGAGGTTCCACTTTTGTGACCCTATACACCATGATTTGATGTATGGCTAGCCCATTATCAAAGGTGATTATATTCTAAACCAAACTAGAATGATATATCATGTAGATGATGCAAGACTCAAATTGGTAACCCAAGATTAAACCTTAAATTCTGGAATGATGAACGCAAAGAGTTATTGAGTACTCTTGGAACCATTAGATTGTTAATCTTATGGTATATGCGTATTTTGTATTCAAAGCAAGATGTCTCGTTCTTTTGGTTGAAAAGGAGATCGAGGTTGTAAATCATTGATCCAGAATAGGTTGATCATTTTCTTTTACCAACGATTTAAGTTGACACTAATGTGTTCACTTAATAAGGTAAATAGAGAAATCTTTGAAGAAGTTCAAAGAGTTCAAAGAATCACGATTTAGTCGTGATGGGATTATCAAAGTGAAGACTTTGATATAAGCCAAAGGAAATGTGATATAGTATCACAAATTAATCTCTCTTAGCACGCATTATGGGATAATGTGTGGTTGGATAAAGAAATCAAACGCTATTCGATATGGTTTGGACTTCAATCAAGTTACTTTGAGTTATTTGATCCTTTTGGGGATTTTATCATTTTGTCTAAATTTTTTCCACTAAATCAAAAACGAATCATATGAGATATGAAATGGTAGGGTACCATGTTTGTAAGTTTTCAAAAGAAACAAATGCTCATTTTTCCTTACTATAATCACGAGTACAACGGGTTTGTGGCTCGTGAAGCTGTCTTTCTAGAATACAAGTTTATTTCTAGAAGACAGAGTGGGAGAAATTATTCAAGAGCCACAAATAATGTTATGTCGCAAGAAACTGATCTTTCTTGGCTATATGAGACGTTTTGTGTAAGACGTGTACTGGTCTTTCTTGGCTACATGAGACATTTTGTGTAAGACGTTGTTTCTTCAAAACCTAGGAGGTTAAAGTCATCACTTGTTGAAGATGATGAATTAGTGTTACTTTTAGAAAGTAAAGAGCTTGCAACTTACAAAGAAATTGTTTTATTCAAGTTGATTACTTCTGGAAAGTAATGAGCATATGACTTACATGAGAGTGTTTAAGTCACAACTCAATACAAGGCTTAGAGCCATGAAAATCCGAAATAAATTCCAAGTGAATTGTTAGATATCAAAGCTTGATTGGTATCAAAGGGTTTTGCACTAGTTGAAATGCTTAAGTCTATTTGGATCTTCTTAGGGATTGTGTTTCATTATGAGATATAAATAGCGAGTGAATCTAAAACCCACTTCTTCAATTAGAAGGAATGTATTCAATACATGTCTTGAGTTTTGTAGATTCTTGCCATCCTAAGATAATGTGAAACTTAAGAGAGGGTCTTAAGTAGGACATCAATGAGTTGGAATCAATGTTTTGGATCATGTTATAAAACTTTTCTCGATAGGTCGAGAAGTTGTGTTTATACATAAAGTTTAGTGGGAGTTACGGTAATTTTAATTAGTTTAATATGTGGATGACATATTGATCATTGGGAATGATTTAAGACTTGGAGAAATATAATACATCTTTAATATCCAGATTTATGGAGATAAATCCACATGATATTAGCGTCAAATAAGAAGTCTTATGTTGATAAGATTCATGACTAGTTCAATCAAGTTGAACATATTTGATTGATTCCATTTGCTTCCACTGCCGGATCATTAAATGAGTAATGATGTATAACACTTCATATACTTTGAGTATGATGAGTTGTTTCAAAATCGAATTTAAGTAATAGTTATCAAATAGCCATATAGATTATTCTTAAGTGCTTGAAGAAGCATTAAGGATGGAAAGTTAAGTGTTTTTGATGCAATTCACAGATTTGTGTAAGGGCTTACACTAATGACTATTGAGATTGCATAAGGTTTCGGAAAAAAACCGTATTCGAAACACCTAAATATGGTTAAAGAACCATTGTGGCTATGTTATTTAAGAAATGGATATGCTAGAATCGTTCTAGGCAATATAGAACAATGAGAGATGCTTACAACAGAAATTGAGTACACTTGCAATCATGAGATGTGCGAGAGGGATGGGTCCTGCACACTGTTAAAACAGTGGGAGCTATTCTATGACTAGAGAGCTTTTGTCTAGATTGGATATAGACACGTACTCAGAAAGTTTTGTAATACAAGGTATGCATTACGAAAGGAAAACGAGTATGTAACAAGGTTGAGCAAGGAGTTGCTAAAACCTACTTAGCAAGGCCTAATCATAGGCTAAACATGATGAGTCATGTCATTTCAACTGAATTGAAATGAACAACTACATACAAGATCAAATTAGATTATAGAATATGAAATAGTAATCAGGCATTGACTATTCATATGTGATAATCGCATTTGTCGTTCGAGTTTTTACTTTAAAAACTCTTTTCTTGTACTTTGTTACATCAAAACGGGTTGTATGACAATGTTGAACCCCGTTAAAGTGAACCCGGATTAACATGGTATTTGCCCATAGTCACGTGTATGAGGTGATGTCTCTAAGTGACTAGAGTGTGATGCGATTGATGGCAAGTTCAAGTGCCATAGAGTCATGTGAGATGACTAGTCGATCACATAGGCAGACTGTTAGGAACACTTTGTCGGGCAGTGACCGCTTATAGAGTTCTGGAAAATTTATAAAGCCTGGTCGTGGCGAGAGCTACTATAGTATTCTAATGAGTCGATTCTTTTGACTAAAGACTGTTCGCCTAAGGTAGCATGGTTTCAGATTAACTTTGATTTATGTTACTACGACCTTCGTAAATGGGGTCAAATGGGCATATTTTGGGTTATGATGGCTGTGGCTAGTCGAAGGGAATAGTGCGATAGGAATTGTTCACCCTCTTGTCAGAGTTTAAACAATATCTCAGGGCCACTCGAGGAGTAATGAACTGGAAATGCGTGGCCACGCTCGGAAGGTATCTATGGTAGATAATTCCGGTCAATCAGTTATTCTCCAGATCGAGGAAACCACTCTCGATGTGATCACTTGCAAGTACGACCTGAAAGACACCTTGCATTGAGTGGGAGATAGTAATAGGACAAGAGAATTGGTGACGCACACTTGTCGAGGACAAGTGGGAGATTGTTGGAGTGTCCCCGACAATAATGCGATCACAATTGTCGATCATGATGATCACATGTTTAAATCTCATTTTAAGAATACGTAAGGGATGATTCACTTATATAGTCAACTGACCAACATTAATCGGTAACGATTGGCTTGCTAGAGTTTGACGTTACTGTCATGGGACGGTGGTGGTTAATTGATCCCTTAAGGTCACACCTAAAGGATGATGCCCTTATCTGTAAAGTTGATTAATTGTATGACGATACAAGTTGATTAATTCCTTAAAATTGAACAATTCAATTGTGAGAGAGAATATTATTTCTTATTGTAATGAGATTAAATAAGATTTATTTTAGTAATAAAAATGCTTTATTACTAAAATTGTTTATTGTTTGAGAAACAATAGAGATGAGAATGAATGGTTGATTATAATTACAAGATGTTGTGAATTATAATTAAATGACCCATTTTATTTATGTGATCAAGTATCACTAGTCAATTTGTTATATGTAATTTAATTAATTTATAAAATGATATTTATGTGATAAATATGCATTAAATTAATTAATAACATGTATCATACTACATGTGACATATTGTGTGACAAGTGACAAATTTACAAAATAAAATGGTAGTCCATTTTATGTATATGGACCGAAATATTGGTGTGGAAGTAGTTAGTGGGTGAATTATTTTATGAGATAAAATAATGTTATCATGCCTAGCCTAAAACTAGCTTACACACCTACATATTTAGAAAAGAGTAAAAGAAAAAGGAGATGCCATATTTTGGCATATAGCCTCCACTTTCACGGCTCCCCTTACTCTTCATGATGAGAAGTTTTTCTCATTTTTGTCTCTTACCATTCATTCATATTCACATGCATTCATCTCTCTTATTCTTGTTCATCTTTCTCTTAAAACTTGAGAAATGATGATCCAAATTGTTCAAATCACATTACTAATATTATTAATGTAATATATGAGTATTAGTAATCAATTTTAAGGTAAACTACTAAACAAATATCTAGCACATATTTTTGAGTAGAGATAAGGGATAATCTTGGGTGCAATCAAGAGGAGTGGCTTCTATACTTGAAGTCTTTGGAGGATCATCCTATTACTCATCATAGCTCAAGAACAAGTGAAGGTAGGAGACCTTACTTGTGCCCATAAACCGAAATATTCAATGTAAGGAACCGGTTTTCCTCTACACTTATTTATATGCTTTGCATGCATAAGATTCTTAAGTTTTTATGACTAAAACTTTAAACTAAAATATGTGATATTTAAAATACGATTTCCAACAGAATTAATTACGCAGGTACCTTCTTATGCTAAATTTATGAAAGATATTTTGACGCATAAGAGAGAGCTTAGTGAGTTTGAGACTGTTGCCTTTATGGAAGAGTCTAGTAACTTAATCCTTAATAAAACTCCGCCTAAATTGAAAGACCCGAGTAGTTTCTCTATTACCTGTAGAATAGGAAATGAAGTGATAATAAAGGCTCTTTGTGATTTAGGAGTCAGTGTCAGTGTCATGCCTTACTATGTGTGCAAGAAACTTAATATGGGTCACCTTAAAATGACTAATATCACCCTCTAGATAGCTAATAGGTCTGTTAGACGACCCTTAGGTATCCTAAAGACGTGCCTGTTAAGGTAGGCAAGTTCTTTATACCAGTAGATTTTATTGTCTTAGACATAGCTGAGGATACCCGGACCCCGATTATATTGGGAAGACCATTCTTCTGTACAGCTGGGGCCATTATAGATGTCAAACAAGGGCGTTTGACTCTTGCGACAGGGGATGACGCTATCAGTTTCAGTTTGCCTGGTACGCTTGCTAGACCAATGATAGAGTATACTTGCTATTCAGTTGATATCGTTGATGAGTCTGTCTATGAGGTCTGGTCGGATTCCTTGATAAGGGATCCGCTAGAAGCTTTGATGTTTCTAGATGAGTGTGCAGATAACCCGGAGAACAATGACGCTGTGTTGGATCTGCTTGAAGCTGCGATAGATGAGCGTGAACTCACCGACGACGAAGGAGAGAGGGTAGAACAATTGGTAAACATTTTTTGCGCAATTGAGGTAAAGGTAACCGAGCGTAAGCCTCTTTCTTCTCATCTCAAATATGTATTTTAAGATGATACTGAGCAGTATCTAGTCATTGTTAGTGCCAAATTGGATGATAAGCAGCTGACCGCTTTGTTAGCTGTTCTTAAGAAAGGAAAGCGATGGGTTATTCGTTGGATGATATTCGGGGCATCAGTCCTGATATTTGTATGTACATGATTGAGCTAGAAGAAGATCACAAGCCTTGCAGACAAGGTCAGCGCAGGCTGAATCAGAAGATGCAAGATGTTGTGATGGTTGAGGTAATAAAGCTACTTGATGCAGGTATTATCTACTCTGTTGGTCATTCTAAATGGGTGAGTCCAGTTTAGGTGGTTCCTAAGAAAGGAGGAACTACTGTGGTTAAGAATGACAAAAATGAACTGATACCTACTAGAGTTGTGACTGGTTGGCGGATGTACATGATTATAGACAACTGAATGCCGCCACGAAGAAGGATCACTTCCCCCTTCCTTTTATTGATCATATGGTAGAAAGGTTAGCCTCTCATAAGTTTTTCTGTTATTTAGATGGGTATTCAGGGTTCTTTCAGATCCCTATTCATCCAGATGATCAGGAAAGACTACTTTCACTTGTCCTCAAGGTATTTTTGCTTATCGTAGAATGCCTTTTGGTTTGTGTAATGCCCCTGCCACCTTCCAAAGGTGCATGATGGGGATATTTTCTGAGTATGTAGAGTCTATTATGGAGGTCTTTATGGACTATTTCAGCGTCTATGGGAGTGATTTTGATAACTGTTTGTCTAACCTTGATAAAGTGTTGCAGCGCTGCATTAAGGTTAATATTGTGCTTAATTGGGTGAAGTGCCACTTTATGGTCAATGAGGGAGTTGTCTTAGGGCACTTAGTTTCTGATAGAGGCATCGAGGTGGATAAAGCAAAAGGGCAAGTGATTAAGCAATTACCTCCTCCTGTTAATGTTAAAGGAGTGAGGAGTTTCCTTGGACATGCCGGCTTTTATCGCCGGTTCTGTTGGAGCTAGTGTCCTCCACAGTTAGTGTGATAACGTGTATAAATCTCTTATAGGTTCACAGGGTATACTTAGTATTTTATCAGTTGATTAACGTTTACTAATAACGGTTGGCTTGCTAGAAGTTTGACGTTATTATCATACTGATGGCGGTGATCAACTGGTCCCTAAAAGTCACACCTAAAGGATGTGTTTGAGAGATGTGATTATATGAAAATATAATCACATTGATGCCTTATATGACTAAAAGGTTAGTCCATGTATTTGACTAAAAGGTTAGTCAACGTGATGATGAGTCGATTATTTAATACAATTAAATAATATCACCGAGACGCAATTAATTGTTAATTCGTAAATTGAATATAAACAGTTATATTTAATTAATGTATATAATGTTAGCTTAAACGAATTAAGATGTTAATTCGTAATTAAACATAAACGGTTATATTTAATTAACAAATTATAAATATGCGATATTTATAGTTAATGTATATATTATACGAAATTGTCATAATAAATGTTGAGAGACCGGTATTAATAAATCGACTACAAACTGTTGTGTGTGTGGACTTATTAATACGTGGCGACATAAATGACAATTGATAATTATACACATTTTATACAATTTGATAACACCCTAAAAATAAGAAGATTTTTCTCCTTATTTTTGGTTGGTTACACGGTTTTGAAAAAAAAAAAAAAAGAAAAAGATCTTCCCCCTCTTTTCTCTCCTCTTGGACGGTTAAAAGGAGAAAGGGGAGGATCATTTACTTACTTGATTTTTGACCTAATACTCTCATCACTCAAAACCCTAAAATCATTAGAAATTAGGGTTCTTTTTCTAGCAAAAATTAGGCATTTCTCGGAGCATCTTGGGTGCAACGATTAGGAGAATATCGATCTCGATATTTGTTCTTAGGCCAAATTGCTAGGACCGGAGGTTAATTCTAATCTCTATTCTTTTGTTCATGCAATTTCGTTTATGACTCGTAATTTCATATTTCATAATTTCGTTATAATTCGAATTTTCTTGATGAAATATACCGATATTTCCCACAAGTGGTATCAGAGCATAGGCCACGAAATTATTTTATATGATTTTTATAAATGGATTAAAACAAAAAAAAATTTTGAAAGAAAAAAAAAATTTCGGCCGCACCAATTTTTTTTTGCCGAGATATTTTTTTGTTTTTTTTGATGCCTTGTTTCCATTTTGATTTATTGATATTGTTGTTTTAACATGTTAAAATGATAATATGATAAATTTGTAGATGTTTTGATTTAATAAGAATTAAATTGAAATGTAAATGGAAATTGTTTTGATAGATGTTGTTCATTTGTTTTTGCTATATAGTTTTGGCATACATGGTGTTAAATTGCTGTTTAAGAATCATGATTCATTAAATTTAATGATGTTCAAATCAATTGTGATGAATCAAATATTCAGATAATCGATTTAATCATAATTTAGATATTCATTTTAAGGGGTTAAATTGAATCATCTAGTTTGGATCTATGTTTAAATTAAACATTGATGATTATGCCAATCTTGTTATAGTAGCAACATTAAACAAATTTGTTCACATTAAAAGGGTTGTTTTCGAATAAAAATTTTAAAAAAAAAAAAAAAACTGTTTTTCGTTTTTTAGGAATGCCGAGAGCATTTAAAAAAAAAAAGGTTTTTCGTTTTTTTTAGGAATGCCGAGAGCATTTAATTTTTTTTTTTTTTTTTTGTGTTTTGGCCAATGATTATTATACATTAAATCTATAATGTATGATTGTTAGTTGTGAAAAGGTTCACAAAATTTTAGATACCCAATTATTTTAAAGTGGTTTAAAATAATGTTAGATTAATTTATATTACAAGTTAATGTGTATTAAGATTGGAATTATTGTGAGTAATTGAGGAATTGTCACATAATTTTGATCATTTTAAAATAGGTGGTTTGGATAAATTACTCTACATAATTAAGGAATTATGTCTTGAATGATTAATTTATTGTTGATGCATTTTATTTAGTTGTATGAATTGTTGAATGGTTTATTTACGTATTTTTGCAATCGGTTGTAATTTGTATTACCTAGTGTGGCCTTAGTTGATTATGTTTTCGTAATGATGGAAACATAATCTTGATGTAATTTTGAGATCTCGAATCTCCTTTGGTTTTCTTTAGTATTATGTTTTTGAAATTAGAATGTAAATAGGTTTATTTTGTAATTTATTAATTGTAATTTTGAGAAGACTAATGATGGAGATTGGATTGCTCACTCCCGCTACATGGACCAAGATGGAACATCAAGACAAGCTTCTCGGGTCCTAGGAAGGATTCCAAAGTTGTATTTATGTTCATTTTGGTAGATAGGCCACACTAGGACTTTGTTTTTGTTTTACGTTTTTCCATTCTTGTTGCTTTTCTTTGCATGATATTTAGTGCATCATATTCCGCCTAAACCAAACCACCTACTTATATGCATGAAAATTGACTCATATAGTTTGGATGTTAGTTATCATGGACATAAAGATGTCACACTATTTTAAGCCATCATCTTAGTTTATTCATTCTCGCATGCTAGATATTAGTTCACTTAAAATGTATTAAAATAAAGTTGATGGGATCTTCCTCTAAAACTAAAATTGAGACTAGTCTTTATAGGCCAAACAACTATGAATCCCTTCTTCGTCAGTAGGCATATAGGACCTTACTCTCCATGTGACCCCTTCTACGTTGGGTAAGTAGTTTGTGTTGACTTATTTTACCTCAAAATTATAATCCGAAGAGTTTCTCGAGATTATGATGGATTATAGATAGAATTTACAGAAATTTATCAACCAAGAATTCTAAAAGTAGAATTAGCCAAGAGGTTGGCTTATCAATTTACAGATAATTGAGTCTTGGGATCATTTATATAATTCTTGAGGGAGGTCAATTGTATAAATTATTGAGTCTTTGCATTATAACAGTTTTGCATTAGACTTAAATCATAACGATGAGTATGCTTATTATGTTTTTCTTCTTCTTTTCGCAGTGTAGAATTCGTTTTATATTGATAATACTGCTTATAACAAATGGTGGAAATAATGATATCCCTATGCCAAGTGCCACACTTGCACGTGAGTCCTGGCTCAAAACTTTCATGGACCACATGAATCGGTCCACACGATCGAAGAATGACGGGTCCAACTTTGCGGACCGGGAGGCATCATTACAGAATCTTTGCCATTGCTGACGGTAAGCTCAAGTACTTGACTGAGCCAATACCGCCAAACCCAGGCCCCAATGCAAGAGCTAACGAGTCACTTGCTTATAGTGACTTCGTCATGGAAGCAGGTGCGATAAAGAACGTACTCATTTTTGCAATGGAAACCAATTTGCAAAGACGCTTCATTGCCCAAGGTGCAAACAAGATTTTCACCACGCTCACTAATGAGTTCTCAAAAGCACCGAGAATCGTTACTTATGAGCATACCTGTCGCTTCTTTGAGGCGAAACTCCAGAAGGGCCAACCGGTTAGCCCACACATTCTTAACATGATTGAGAATGTCGAGAAACTGGAGGCACTTGATTGCAAAATCAGTGAGAGCATAGTCATTGACCGTATGCTTCATTCACTTCATGATGGTTTTGCCCTCTTCAGGGCAAATTACTACATGAATGACATGAAGAAAAGTCCTCATGAGCTACACTCACTTCTCGTACAGATCGAGAAGGATATGAAATTGAGTGGGAGCATGAAGCAAGATGTTCTCATGATTTTCAACAAGAATAAGGGTAAGGGCAAAGCTCAAGGCGACCTAACGGTAGGAAAGCCATAGTTTAAGAAGTCAGGAAACGGTAAGAGTGGGCCTGGTGAGACTAGTGGCTCACAAGGCAAGGATAAGAGCAAGGGCGGTAACGTTGAGTGCCACCATTGTCACAAGACTGGACATTGGAGGAGGAACTGTCCCGTGTACCGTGAGGACATAAAAGCAGGCCGCGTCACTCCTGTTGGTATGTCATCTTATATTCATATGATTGAGATTAACCATGCAAGATTCAGAACTTGGGTACTTGATACTGGTTGTGGTTCTCATCTGTGTAATCATTTGCCTGGCCTAAAAAACATTACACCCCTCGCAAAGGGTGATGTGGACCTGCGAGTCGGGAATGGAGCAAGAGTTGCTGCAGTCTCAATGGGAACATACGTAATCCAGCTCCCGAGTGGTTTTGAGTTATATTTATATAACTGTTACTATGTACCCAGTTTATCTAAGAATATTATTTCTGTTTTCGTACTTGATAAAGACGGTTTTTCATTTTCAATAAAGGTCAATAGCTGTATTTTCTCTTTCAATGAAATGGTTTATGGCAAAGCAGTTTCCATGAATGGAATTTATATCTTAGATCAAACCACAGATATATTACATGTGAATAATAAGAAATTAAAGGTTGGTGACAAAGATCAAACTTATCTATGGCATTGTCGAATGGGACACATAAATGAAAAACGTGTAAAGAAACACATTGAGAATGGGACTATCCCCACATTTGATTTCTCATCATTTGGCACGTGTGAATCATGTCTTATCGGCAAAATGACTTGAATTTCCTTCAAAGGTGCTGGAATGCGCGCTAATGACCTATTAGGACTCATACATACTGATGTGTGTGGACCTATGTCAATCACCGCAAGAGACGGCTATAGATATTTTATCACTTTCACGGATGATTTGAGTAGATATGGATAAGTCTACTTAATGAAGCATAAAGGTGAGTCTTTTGAAAAATTCAAGGAATACCAGAATAAGGTTGAGAACCAACTGGGAAGAAAGGTTAAAGCACTCCGTTCAGATCGTGGTGGCGAATACCTTTCAAATGAGTTTGATCAACACCTTAAAGACTGTGGAATAGTTTTACAGTTAACTCCACCTAGAACACCTCAATTAAATGGTGTGTCAGAACGCAGAAATCGAACAGTACTTGATATGGTTCGATCCATGATGAGTCACACGGTAGTACCTGATTCATTATGGGGCTTTGCTCTTTTGTCAGCTGCTCTTATACTTAACCGAAGTCCGTCTAAAGCTGTCGACAAGACTCCGTATGAAATATGGAAGGGAACGGTCCCTAACTTGTCCTTTATTCGGGTTTGGGGCTGCGAGGCTTATGTCAAGTGGAGACACGAGGATAAGCTCGGCCCGCGATCGGTCAAGACATACTTTATTGGTTATCCAAAAGGAATGTTTGGTCATTACTTCTTTTCGCCTACCGAACATCGAATTTTTGTTGCGGCTAGTGCAAAGTTCTTAGAGAAAGAATTTCTCGAGAACAAGTCAAGTAATAGAACCTTCGAGCTGTCGGAGATTCAAGAACCAACAACCGAGGAACGGATGGAGGAAGATGTTCCTTCAACTAATGATACGGTTAATATTCCTCAGGAACCTAGGAGGTCGGATAGAGTCTCTAATCCTCCAGACAGATACATTGGTATGGTCGAGGAAAATGACGTTTTGCTCCTAGAGAGTAATGAACCCGCTACCTATAAAGGTGCCATGACCTGTTCTGACTCTAAGCTATGGCTTGAAGCCATGCAATCCGAGATGGACTCCATGTATGAGAATGACGTGTGGGATCTTGTTGATTTACCTAACAAGGTACGACCTCTTCAGTGCAAATGGCTTTACAAAATAAAGCATTATGTAGAAGGGCAACCAGATACCTATAAGGCACGACTAGTGGCAAAAGGTTTCACTCAAGTGAACGGATTGCATTATGATGAAATCTTTGCACCCGTAGTTATGCTGCGTTCCATTCGGATAATCTTAGCGATTGCCGCTTTTCATGACTATGAAATTTGGCAGATGGATGTGAAAACCGCCTTCTTAAACGGTTATTTGGAGGAGGAATTGTACATGGTACAACCCGAAGGTTTCATAGATCCTGAAAATCCTAAGAAAGTGTGCAAGCTTAAACGTTCCATTTATGGACTTAAGCAAGCTTCTCAGAGTTGGAATCATCATTTCGACCAGGTGATAAAAGAGTATGGTTTCATTCGATCGGTCGAGGAACCATGCTTATATGTCAAGTCGAGTGGGAGCAAGATTGTTTTCTTAATATTGTATGTCGATGACATACTCTTGATTGGGAATGACATTCCTCTCTTATCTTCGGTAAAAGGATGGTTGAAGAACCATTTCCAGATGAAAGATCTGGGTGAGGCACAACGCATATTGGGAATCCGTATCTATCGAGATAGATCACGACGGATGTTATCACTAAGTCAGGAGTCTTATTTAGATAAGATTCTTGAAAGGTTTAGCATGACCAACTCCAAGAAGGGGAACCTTCCAATGACTTCTGGGATGCATTTGAGCAAGTCTCAGTCACCCAAGACACCTGAAGGGGTTGAACGCATGAGTCGCGTTCCTTATGCATCAGCCATAGGATCAATCATGTATGCCATGATATGCACACGTCCAAACGTGTCATATGCATTGAGTATGACGAGTCGGTACCAAGGCAATCCAGGTGAAACACACTAGATGGCTGTTAAAAACATCCTTAAGTACCTACGAAGAACAAAGGATTGGGCATTGACTTATGGAGGAGATACTAAGCTATGTGCAATCGGTTACGCAGATGCTAGCTTCCAAACGGATTGAGATGATTCGAAATCTCAGTCTGGATTCGTCTTTACTCTTAATGATGCTGCGGTCAGCTGGAAAAGTTCCAAACAGGAAGTTGTAGCAAGATTCTACTACTGAATCCGAGTACTATGCCGCTTCAGAAGCAGCAAAGGAAGCTATATGGATGCGTCAATTCTTACAAAGACTAACCATAGTTCCTAGTTCGAATGACCCAATCACCATCTATTGTGACAATAGAGGTGCCATCTTCCAGGCCAAGGAGCCTAAGTCTAGCAACAAGTCTAGACATGTACATCGAAAGGCTCACCTGATCCGTGATTACGTGGAGCAAGAGGAGATAGTGATTGACAAGATTGCTTCGGATGACAACATCGCGGATCCTCTCACTAAACCATTGAAATATGATAAGCATGAAGGGCACGTTATTTCCATGGGAATTAAATGTGTTCCTGAGTTGTACTAGTTGCTTATGGATTCGATACATTTTATTTTTCATATGCTATTTATAACTTCATCGTATTATTTCATATTTTGTTTTTCATGTGGATTGTACGACAACATTGAACGCCACAAAGTGAACTGAATTACATTATATTTGTTTTGGTCTGTAATCGCCTACATGATCTGATAACTCTGGCTATTATATTGTGAAGTTGATTGATGGTGGGTTCAACGAGCCATAAGTCAAACGGTTGGCTGATCGATCACAGATGCGAGTTATAATGATTCCTCGTAGGACATTGTGACAACGTAATGGAGTCCTAAATGTTTAAAAACATTCGGTGCCAGGTCGTGGATTGGACTTCCATTGTGTTCCTAGAGTCGATTCTTTTGACTATCAACTGTCTCTTGAGATTAAGGCCGTTTTTGGGTGACTTTGGTTTCTTTCTCATGGTCGACCATAACAGGAGGCTAAGCGATTTTCTTGGGTCATTTCATCTTTGTGCTTATATCTGCAGGATTCGAGTTGAAGAAAATATCCAACCTTTATCAGGTTTAGTCATTTCTCAGGGCCACTCGAGGAGTTGTAACTGAAATGCATGGCCATGCTCGAATGATGATTTGTTTATCAGTTAAGGTACTCTCTAGTCGGGAAAACCACTCTTGATATTGATCACTTGTAAAATACGACCTTTGTGAATACGGATTTTGCAAATTGTTTTACATTGAGTGGGAGAAATTAAGGATATGAGAATCGGTTATCGCACATACACTTGTGAGGACAAGTGGGAGATTGTTGGAGCTAGTGTCCTCCACAGTTAGTGTGATAACGTGTATAAATCTCTTATAGGTTCACAGGGTATACTTAGTATTTTATCAGTTGATTAACGTTTACTAATAACGGTTGGCTTGCTAGAAGTTTGACGTTATTATCATACTGATGGCGGTGATCAACTGGTCCCTAAAAGTCACACCTAAAATAAAAGATGTGTTTGAGAGATGTGATTATATGAAAATATAATCACATTGATGCCTTATATGACTAAAAGGTTAGTCCATGTATTTGACTAAAAGGTTAGTCAACGTGATGATGAGTCGATTATTTAATACAATTAAATAATATCATTTGAGACAATTAATTGTTAATTCGTAAATTGAATATAAACAGTTATATTTAATTAATGTATATAATGTTAGCTTAAACGAATTAAGATGTTAATTCGTAATTAAACATAAACGGTTATATTTAATTAACAAATTATAAATATGCGATATTTATAGTTAATGTATATATTATACGAAATTGTCATAATAAATGTTGAGAGACCGGTATTAATAAATCGACTACAAACTGTTGTGTGTGTGGACTTATTAATACGTGACGACATAAATGACAATTGATAATTATACACATTTTATACAATTTGATAACAACCTAAAAATAAGAAGATTTTTCTCCTTATTTTTGGTTGGTTACACGGTTTTGAAAAAAAAAGAAAGAAAAAGATCTTCCCCCTCTTTTCTCTCCTCTTGGACGGTTAAAAGGAGAAAGGGGAGGATCATTTACTTACTTGATTTTTGACCTAATACTCTCATCACTCAAAACCCTAAAATCATTAGAAATTAGGGTTCTTTTTCTAGCAAAAATTAGGCATTTATCGGAGCATCTTGGGTGCAACGATTAGGAGAATATCGATCTCGATATTTTTTCTTAGGCCAAATTGCTAGGACCGGAGGTTAATTCTAATCTCTATTCTTTTGTTCATGCAATTTCGTTTATGACTCGTAATTTCATATGTAATAATTTCGTTATAAACCGAATTTTCTTGATGAAATATACCGATATTTCCCACAGGTTCATCAAGGACTTTTCTAAAATTGCTAAACCACTTACACAGTTGTTACTTAAGGATGCCTCCTTTGTTTTTACCTATTAGTGTCTTTCTGCTTTTAACAGGTTGAAACAGGCTTTGATTTCAGCACCGATTATCCCGCCTCCCGACTGGGAGTTTCCATTTGAGATTATATGTGATGCTAAGTGATTATGCACTAGGAGCGGTGTTAGGTCAGCGGAAAGACAAAGCTTTGAGCGCGATTTACTATGCGAGCCAAACTCTGGACGAGGCTCAAGTGAAGTACACTACTACTGAGAAGGAGTTTATTAGCTGTTGTTTATGCGCTCGAGAAATTTCGCTCTTATTTGATAGGTTCAGAAATTACCGTTTTTACGGACCATGCAGCGCTGCGATATCTTCTTGCTTAAAAGGAAGCTAAGCCACGATTGTTGAGGTGGATACTCCTCCTCCAGGAATTTGATCTGCAAATCAAAGACAAGACGGGCGCAGAGAATGTAGTAGCTGATCACCTGTCGCGGTTACCGCAGCAGGAGGGAGAGGATCCTTTACCTATTAATGATTATTTTCCCGATAACTCTTTATTTGCGGTTAATACTAACACATGTGTTGCTCCATGGTATGCAGATTATGCTAACTACGTTGTAGGTGGTACGCTTCCACCTAACCTGTCATATCAGCAGAAGATGTAATTCTTTTATGACGCAAAGCGCTATTTCTGGGATGATCCTTATTTATTTAAGGAGTGTGCTGACGGTCTTTACAGATGTATTCCGCAGTGGGAGACTAAAGCAATACTAGAGGGATGTCATTCTTCCTCTTATGGCGGTCACCACGGTCCGTCGCCAACCGTGGCTAAGGTACTTCAGTCTGGTTTCTTCTGGCCTACTTTGATTGCAGATGCTAAAGTGTTTGTTTCAGGTTGTGATGCTTGCCAGCGCTCGGGAAATATCTCTAAGAGACATGAGATGCCTTAAAATGGCATTCTAGAGGTCGAGGTTTTTTATGTCTGGGGCATTGATTTCCATGGACCCTTCCTGTCTAGTAAAGGTAATAGGTATATTTAAGTAGCTGTAGACTATGTGTCTAAATGGGTAGAAGTTATTGCTTCACCTAATTGTGATGCCAAGACCGTGATTAAATTGTTTAAGAAAACTATTTTCCCCCGATTTGGTGTCCCTAGGGTCGTCATTAGTGATGGGGGTATGCACTTTAAAGAAAAGAAACTTACAGCTATACTGTTTAAAGTCGGTGTCCAACATTGTAGAGGTTTGGGATACCATCCTCAAACTAGTGGGCAGGTTGAGGTCTCTAATAGAGAACTAAA
This sequence comes from Silene latifolia, assembly GCF_048544455.1. Taxonomy (NCBI): domain Eukaryota; kingdom Viridiplantae; phylum Streptophyta; class Magnoliopsida; order Caryophyllales; family Caryophyllaceae; genus Silene; species Silene latifolia. The sequence continues at coordinate 60,642,205 of NC_133536.1, forward strand.
GGAGATTTTGGCTAAAGTTGTTTCTAAATCACGGAAGGATTGGAGTCTAAAATTATATGACACATTATGGGCATATCGGACTGCTTTTAAAACACCGATTGGTGCATTACCATATCGGTTGGTTTATGGGAAATCTTGTCATTTACCTGTTGAACTAGAGTGCAAAGCTTGGTGGGCTATTCGTGAATTGAATTATGTTCTAAGTTATGTGGAGAGAACCGTTTGTTACAGCTAGATGAACTAGAAGAGTTTAGGCTAAACGCCTACGACAGTGCGCGCATCTACAAAGAGAAAACGAAGAGGTGGCAAGACAAAAGAATCATACCGCGAGAGTTCCAAGTCGGGCAAAAGGTGTTGCTTTTTAATGCCCGACTGCGCTTGTTTCCTGGTAAGCTGAAATCCAGGTGGAGTGGCCCTTATACAGTGACTGCTGTCACTAAGTTTGGCTCCGTTGAGTTAGAGCATCCCGAGGGCAAGAGATTTAAAGTGAATGGCCATCATGTGAAGCATTACTATGGAGTAGATGATTATGTTGGCAACGTTGAAGTGTTCTACTTCGACCATCTTGATGAGCAAGAAAACTGAAGCCAAAAGGGCGTGCATGACCTCATAAACCTGCGCTATCCGAGATGCAACCCAGCTTGTAATTTATTATATTTTGCTTAAAATTTTTAGTTAGTTTCGTGTGCTTTAGTTGGTAACTTTACGGGTGATAAACTTGAACGTTTGAACTGGTTTTGTTAGTTATATGGGTCATTTGTTGCGTTTATGCAAGAGCTCGATCGAACACTTATTCCTCTCGGTCGAGTCCTTTCCTCACTCGATCGAGCACTGTTGCTCTCGATCGAGCACCCTGCATATTTGACCTCTCGATTGAGTACTCTGGATTCTCGATCGAGCAATTCCGATGCCCCGTTTTACTCGATCGAGTACTTTACTCCTCTCGATCGAGCCCTTTTACCTTGACTCGCGTGCTGCGATGTTATGGGGCTGTTTACGACGTCCCATGTTGCTGGCTGGTTTGGGGAGGTCCCTATTTCACGCTATCTTGTCAGTTTTCTAAGGCTACAATCTTCTGTTTAGTTTGCATTTCCTTTCCCAAATTTTGAGTACAATGAGATCATTGTACGGTTTGGTTTCGGGAGGTGATATGCATCCATATCTGTGTCTGCATACTGTTTTTATTGCATTTCAGTTTGCACGTTTATTTTCATATGCATTGTTTATTGCAATTTCAAATAAAATTAATCAAAAATCTCTTAAAAATAAAAAATTCTCTCATAATATAAAAAAAATCCACGTTTATTTTTGCATATAGGTTGAGTCGGAACGTTATAACTTTTATGCTACATTGAGTCCTTTTACCTTTGCCTTTCCCATTTTTAACATTTTGTTGGCATGGTTATTTGCATAATCTACGAGTTTTTGTTTAAACTTAGCTGAACGAATAGACTTGACTCGAATATTGGCAAACTACTTATACATTCTAAGATTTAGAGCTTGATAAACATGTGTCATTCATGACCGGTTTCATTTAGGATGTGAGTAGTACTCCTTATAAGACATGTAACATCAAATTGCACAAGCATGACGCTCTTTTCTTAGTACCTGTATGCATTCGATTCGCGGTTGTGACACATAAGGAGAGGTAACTTACAACCCTTCTTTCACTACTACCCATTAACTTCACATTAGCCAAATTTGCCTTTTAACCCCCTAACTACATCCAAAACATAGACTGCCTTGTCAAGTTAGTTGGGTGGTTTTTGTGGGTATGCTATTATCCATGCCAAACTTGGTTCGCTTTGAAAGATTTGAAGTTGGTAGCATGAATGAAAAAAAAAAGAACAAGTGAAATGAGGAAGATTGAAAAAAAATATATGAAAAATGATGAAAGAAAGTGGAAAAAGAAAAAAAGAAAAAAAAGGAAACAGAGAATCGTATGGAGAAGGTTGTTGATTATGATTCCCATGCTTATCATTATTTTTCATGGGGAGTCTTTTGATGGTGTGAGTGATGTTTTGCCACAATGGCACGGTTCTACGTTTAATATGTTGATTAGTGAAGCGGAATGAGTTTATTATTTGGTTACGGTTGTACTAGCTTGGCTTTACCTCCACTTATCCAAATTTGTTTTGCCCCTTCTTACCCAACTACCTCACCTCACATTATACGTAAGCCCTCGACATGTGTCTTGGTCCTGATTTGTTGGAATGCATATGTATGTTGGGAAATGTGTCCTCAACAATAATGCGATCACATGATTTAAATATCATTATTAAATCTCATTTTAAGAATACATGTGGGATGTAATATTTTACAGTCAACTGGTCCACACATATCGGTAATGATTGGCTGACTAGAGTTTGACATTACTGTCGTGCGACGGTGGTGATCAGTTGATCCCCTTAGGTCATACCTATAGGGAAATACTCTTAATTGATTATTTAATTAATCGTATACCGATACGAGTTAATTAAATTGCTTAAAATTGACGGATGATTTTGTGAGTATAATTTACGTATCTTATTGTAAATATGATTAAATAAGACACGGTCTAAGTAATTGAATTATTTTATTACTTGGATGAAATTATTGTTTAAAGAAACAATTGAAATGGAATGAATAAATTATTATAAATACAGAATGTTGTAGTTTATAATTTGGAAACATTTTTGGTACAAGTAATTACGAATTACTAGTCGATTTTGTAAATGACATATTTTATGAGTATGTTGATTTTTAATATGTTAAAAATACATTACAAATTCACATGTCAAGTAACATGTCACATATGTCACACTTGACAAATGACAAATAAAATGGACCTTCCATTTTATCTTGTATAAACCGAAAATTAGGAGTATTAGTGGAATAATTATGTTGATTATTTTAATAAGAGAAAACATAATTATTAAAGTCTAATCTCTAGCCATGCCCACCTATGCTTTTGAGAAGAGCAAAAACAAAAGGTATTGGGCATCCTACCCAAGCCAATTTTCGGCCAACCATACAAGAAAAGAAAAAAAAGAGCTTTTTCTTTTCAATTCATTCATTCATCATTTTTACATATAACATTTTCTAGTGTAAGAAAGTGGAGTATCTCTACAATATATGAATTTTCTAGAGAAATAAAATCTCACATATACTCCCTCTTGACCGAGTGATTCAAGAGCCAAAAATACAATTTATTTTGTATCAATTTTATAGCAAAAACTAATATTATTACTAGATCTAAATAATATTGGTTATTAAGATGTATTCCTTGGGTATATGCTTTTGGGAGGGATTCTACATTTGAATCCTTGTTCTTCCATTTGGAGAGCTCAAGAACAATAGAGAAGGAGATCTCTTTTGTGCCCATATAAACCGAAATACCCATTGTAAGAATATGATTTCTTCTCTATTTTGTTTATTTGTTTGCATGCATAAAATCCACATTTAATTTTATGACAAATTAATTTCGACATATATGAGTATGTTAGTATGTATATGAATCTACATTTCCTTCAATGTACGGTCGGTAGAAATCGGTTTCATGTTAGTTGCATACATGTTCTTATAGGCCGAAGTTTAGGTGAGCATCTTTACTTCTTTCTATCTCACAAAATTATACTCACGTTGTGCTTGATTTGTGTGATGAGCGACCCGTTAGAGTCCGATATATATGAGTCTTGCAAGGTCGACAATTTAGTAGTTTCAAAACATTGATTTAACTCGTTTGCACTTGACCCTTTGCTACTTTGTTTGTGTTGCATTAAATCGGCTTGGGTGGACAATTTGTAGCTGGTAAGTTGGTCCCGTTCCACTAGTTATCTTTAGTTGCATTTATAGTTTGCTTGGGGACAAGCAAATGTTTGGTTTGGGGAGATTTGATGCGTGCATTTTATATATGGTTTTTACCGTATATTTACACGTGTTTCTGTGTTATTTATGTAGTATCTAGCTACAAATGCCCCCGAATAGTCTACTTTGGTGTATTTGCTTATAGGAGGATGCCTTTTGGTTTATGTAATGCCCCAACTACCTTTCAGCGTTGTATGATGGCCATATTTTCTGATTACATAGAGTCTATTATGGAAGTCTTTATGGATGCTTTCAGTGTTTATGGTACCGATTTTGATGTTTGTTTAAGAAATTTGACTAAGGTTTTGCAGCGCTGTGAGGAGAGCAATCTTGTGCTCAACTGGGAGAAGTGCCACTTCATGGTTATTGAAGGGGTGGTACTTGGTCATTTGGTGTCAGGTACAGGTATCCAAGTGGATAAAGCTAAGTTTGAGGCAATTGAGCAACTCCCGTACCCGGTTGATGTTAAAAGTGTGCGTAGTTTTCTTGGTCATGCAGGATTCTATCGTCGCTTTATTAAGGATTTTTCAAAAATTGCTCAACCTCTAACCCAGCTGCTTCATAAGGATATACCTTTTGTGTTTACTGATGACTGTGTTAAGTCATTTGACAGGATTAAACAAGCTCTTATCTCAGCTCCTATAATCCGATCTCCGGATTGGAGTCTACCTTTTGAGATTATATGTGATGCCAGTGATTATGCAGTTGGAGCTATGTTGGGGCAAAGAAAAGATAAAGTGTTTCATACTATTTACTATGCAAGTAAGACTCTTGATGATGCGCAGATCAACTATGCTACTACGGAGAAGGAGCTTCTTGCAGTTGTCTATGCTTTAGACAAATTTAGAGCTTATCTTGTTGGTTCTAAAATTATTGTTCATACTGACCATGCAACATTAAAGTATGTTTTAACTAAACAAGAAGCTAAACCACGACTTATTAGATGGATTTTATTATTGAAAGAATTTGATTTAGAAATCCGTGATAAGTCGGGTGTTTAGAATGTTGTTACAGATCATTTGTCTCGTTTGAGATTTGCAGGAAGATAAATTTTGCCTATTGATGATTCTTTTCCAAATGATCATCTCCTAGCTATTACTGCGGCCACTCCGTGGTTTGCAGACTATGCTAATTACTTGGTTGGAGGTATTCTTCCTCCTGACTTGTCTTATCAACAGAAGAAGAGATTCATGCATGATGTGAAGCGGTATTTCTGGGATGATCCATACTTGTTCGAGAGTGCGCATACGGTATTTATAGACGGTGTATTCTAGAGGGTGAGTTACATGCCATTCTCTCTCACTGTCACTCTTCTTCTTATAGTGATCATCATGGTCCCTCTACGAATTTTGCTAAGGTAATGCAATCGGGTTTCTTTTGGCCAACCATCTTGAAAGATGCTACTACTTTTGTCCGTTCTTGTGATGTATGTCAAAGAACAGGTAATATTTCGCAAAGGCACGAGATGCCTCAAACTGGGATCTCAGGGGTAGAGATTTTTGATGTTTGGGGTATTGACTACCAAGGGCCATTCCCTACTTCTCATGGGAATCAGTATATTTTAGTAGCTATAGATTATGTTTCTAAATGGGTGGAGGAAATTGCAACCCCCACTTGTGATGCTAAATCTGTTGTGAAGTTGTTTCAGAAAATCATATTTCCACGGTTTGGAGTGCCTCGCGCGATGATTAGTGATGGAGGCAAGCATTTCAATGAACGTCATCTTAACTCTTTATTGAAGAAATATGGCGTTACACACCGCAGAGGATTGACATATCATCCTCAAACTAGTGGACAAGTAGATGTTTTCAACAGAGAATTGAAACAGATCTTGGAGAAGGTAGTGAGCAAGAACAAAAAATATTGGAGTCGGAAGCTTGATTATACTTCATGGGCTTACCGTACTGCATAAAAGACCCCGATTGGAGCATCACCTTACCGTTTAGTCTATGGCAAATCTTGCCATCTACCTGTGGAGCTTGAGTACAAGGCTATGTGGGCCATAAAAGAGCTAAATATGGATTCCTCACTGGCGGGTGAGAAAAGATTGATGCAGTTGAATGAGCTTGATGAGTTTCGACTGCATGCTTATGATAGTGCTCAAGTGTACAAGGAATGAACAAAGAAGTGGCATGACAAGCATATCTTGCAACGAGAATTCCATATTGGTGAAAAGGTATTGCTATTTAATTCTTGTTTGCGTTTGTTCCCAGGTAAGCTAAGGAGTAGATGGTCTGGACCATTCATAGTTGCTGAGGTGAACAAATTTGGGTCAGTTACACTGCAAACTGACAAAGGTGAGACATTTAAAGTGAATGGGCAATGTTTGAAAATCTACTATGAAGGTGCCCATGTTGGGGTGATAGAGGCCGTTGACCTCTTCACCATTGATTCCTCTTACTGATTAGGTAATATGGTCGTGCGGGACCGCTTAATCCAACGCTACCGAGAGGCAGCTCGAAGTTTGAATTGTAATAATTTGTAATTTAGGAATTTAAATTTCATTAGTCGTATTTTAATTATGTTATTTCATATGTTTTGAGTGATGTGAGGGAGAGAATTTGACATATTTCAAAGTATTTTTGCAGCTAAGACGGATTGCAAGACGAAAAGTTAACGTATTTTTGAGAAAGAGGACGACAATAGGTGCCTCGATCGAGTGCAAGGAGGCTCGATCGAGGAAAAAACATGCTTGATCGAGTGATAGTGAGGCTCGATCGAGGAACCAACTAATTAAATTAAATTATGCAATGTCGAGAGTTGGGGATTCTGAAAACCGGTGCCTCGATCGAGTAATGTCAGTATCGATCGAGGAACCATACCTGAACCGGGTTCCGCGTTTTAAACAGGCTATTTCTCTTTTCTTTTCACATATTTGTTATTAGTCATTGCTTATTCCGTCAATATATTTGCTCATTCTCTCATTCCATGTCATATCCCCATTACTCATACTCTTCATATCATCATCAAATATTCATTCTAGTTTGTGCTAAATTGCTTTCTAGTGAATTAAATCACTCCTCTTTGCTTATTTGTGCGATCATTGCTCCAATTGTCAAGTAAGTATCCCGAATTTTTGCCCCTTTTGGTCTGAAATTCAATTTCTGTTGCTCAAATCTTGTGTTTATTGCCTTGAATCTTCCATTGCTTATATACAATTGCTACTTCCTTGCTTTTTTACCCTCTAATTGATTAATTAAAGACCTAATTTAGCCAATTTGAGAATTAGGGTTCATAAATCCGGGTTGATTATTTGCATTAAATTGGTTAGTAATTGTGTTTATTTGCTTTGAATATTCACTATTTGTCATATAATTACAATTCCCTTACGTTTTACATGGTTTATGTGTGATTTTTGACCTCAAAAACGAATTTTCCAACTCAAGTAGTCTTTAAAACGTGACCTGTTTTGGGTAATTAAATTGGTTTGTGATTATGCTTGTCTTTTACAGGTATGTCGAGTAGAGGACAAGGTAACAAGAGGCGATGGGAGAGGCGAGCTCCCGTTCATCAGCCGGTAGTAGTAGAGACTTCCGAGGAGGAGGAGGACGAGGAGGAGGAGGAGGAGGAGGAGGAGGAGGAGGAGGAGGAAGAGCTTCTACCAATTAACAAATTTCCATTTGTTGAGTTTCGTGATGGTGAACAATGGGCTAAGTTTGTGGAATTGATGGAAATGAAAGTCATGTTTCCTACTAGGTGTGTGGATCGTAAGATTTTGCGTACTTTGGGTATTGAATCGGCCATGTATGATATGTTCTATCAAATTGGGTTACAAGATCTATTTCTTTTGCATGAACTCTCTTACTGAGCTTTGACGCTTGAGTTTCTTAGCTCCTTTGTCTATCTCCCACAAGACCACTTGATTCGGTTTAGGCTGTTAAATGTTAAACGTTCTTTGACCTTTGATCAAATTTCTGAGTACACGAGCCTTGATAAGCATTCTGATGGTGATTTGTTCCCTTCATCCAGCACCACCACTACCACTAGAGGGCGCCATAGGCCGCGCCGTAGACCTCCTACCCACTTACCTGGTTCCTACCAGCCGCAACCTTCTGCTTCTTCTTTTGCCTCTACATCCCATTACGATTATCATTTTGACCCATCTATTGAGAGGGAAGTGAGGATGCATGAGGGGATTAACACTGCCTTGACACAGAGGCGGTTGTGGGAGCAGATGGATGCTATTACTATTTCTGGGGGAGGTCAGTATACTGACACTGTTCCGAGTTTCTACACTACTCCTGGAGATGATAGTCAGGTTTTTCATCTCTATGGTGTTACTCCTGCGGAGTATGGGCAGTGCAGTCAGGACTATGTGTTAGAAATTATTAATCTCATTAATTTTCATATTCATATATGTGAGAAATTATTTTGTCATAAAATAATTACAAATCTTATGCATGCAAACTAAAACAAGAGTAGAGAAGAAATCATCACTTCTTACTATGATGTTTCGGATTAAAGGGCACAAGTAAGATCTCCTTCTTACTTGTTCTTGAGCTTCCTTATAATGGATGAACAAAGGATCCAAAATAGAATCCCTCCCAAAAGCATATACCCAAGGAAACCTCTTAACAACTAATATTATTTTGTACTAGAAATAATAAAAGTCTTACTTAAAATTGATACAAAATAATTTGTATTGCTCTTGAAAATTTCGGTCAAGAGGAAGTGATTATGTGAGTTTTCTATCTCTAAAATGTTTCACAAAAATGTAGAGAATTCATTTTCTTACTCTAGAAAATATTAGGTGAAAAAGGGAATGAATAATTTTTAGAAACCCATATGGTTGCACACATAGGAAAACCGGTTGGGGGGGGGGGGGGGGGGGTCTATATTGAGGAGCCAATGCATGGTCTTGTTCTTCTCAAGGCAAGACTAGGCATGCATGGCTAGATGGTAGTCTTTTATCATTATGTTTTCCACTAAGATAAAAAACAATATCAACGCAATACTCCCTCCATTTTCGGAACACTTAAATAAAATGGGAGGTCCATTTTATTTTGTCATTTGTCAATTGTGACATATGTGACATGTTATTTGACATGTGAATTTTAATGTATTTTTAACATATTAAAAATCAACATACTCATAAAGTATGTCATATACAAAATCGACTAGTAATTCATAATTACTTGTACCAAAACGGTTTATCAAATTATAAATTACAACGTCTTGTATTTATAATAAATTATTCATTCGATTTCAATTGTTTCGTAAACAATAATTTAATCTAAGTAACAAGACAATTTGATTACTTAGACCGTATCTAATTTAATCGAATTACAATAAGACACGTTAACTTTACTCACAAAATCATCCGTCAATTTTAAGCAATTTAATTAACTCGTATCGGCATACGATTAATTAAATAATCAATTAAGAGTATTTCCCTATAGGTATGACCTAAGGGGATCAACTGATCACCACCGTCGCACGACAGTAATGTCAAACTCTAGACAGCCAATCATTACCGATATGTGTGGACCAGTTGACTGTAAAATATTACATCTCATATGTATTCTTAAAATGAGATTTAAACATGTGATCATTATGATCAACAGTTGTGATCGCATTATTGTCGGAGGACACATATTCCAACACTATGGTGCTCTTGGTCGTCCATTCTATAATCCTACTCGGCCTAGTCAGCCTTCCATTGTGTTTCCCGAGGATGCTGGGGCCCCTCTTTCTCAGAGAGGGAAGTTTGGCCAGTTTGCAGCTTCTACTCCTGGGGCAGCAGCTTCTTCTAGAGGTGGCCGTGCTAGAGGCCGTGGTTGACGCGGTCGTCGACGTGGAGGACATGTTCCTGATCCAGAGTTGGATGCCATGTTCGAGGAGATTGATGGTTTCAATGAGGCCATCCATGGTGGCAATGATGATGATGATGGAGATGCGCAGTAGTGATATCTGGTCACTACATCCCTCCCTTTCCAGCTGGTTTAGGGGAGCTTTTGCTACATAGCTTCTACTATCTTTCCTTGTATTTCTTTTATTGTATTTCTTATTTCCTTATTCCCTTTGTTAGTAGTGTCCTTTAGGTTGCTGGATTTGTTGTGTGATTGCTATGCTGTAGGCGTCACAATGAGGACACTATGACATTTAGGTTTGGGGGAGAGTATTTATTTCTGTTGTGTGATTTATTTCAGTTGTATGTTTTTAATTATGTTGTGTGTTAGAAAAAAAAACCATAAAAATAAAAAAATTATAAAATACAAAAACATGTTCTTCTTTATTTTAGGTCGAGTCTTGGTGAATTGTTTAACAATGATGATAATTTGCTTTGTATTTGTATTTGAATCCCATTTAACATTGATGATAATTTGCTTTGTATTTTCGAAAGTGGCTTAAAATAGCGCAAAATGAGTCAAAACTCTGTCCAAATGTCCAGTCAAAATTCGGGCCTTAAAACCCATTTCAAAACTTCATTTCGAGTCAGCACTCCTACAACTACACTATAGTTGCTTAGGACAAACGTTTCAAAACCTTGTCATTTTCAAACCTCACTTAACACAGTGGCACACTCCCACTTCACAAGTTGAGTCTTTCTTTGAGTAAGTGTGCTAAAATGGTCGATCGTGTTTTGATTCGTCGTCGATCTTTTATCCCCAGTTTCCAAGATGCCTGGAACTAGTCACGCAAGTGTTAATGGACAACCCCAAAATGGTAATGATCTAATCCTAGCTGCGCTCGTCCATCTCCAAACAAACCAAGACCAAGCTTATGCTCGCCTCGACGCTATTGAAGGTCGAATTGTTATTGTAGAAACTAGGCTTCCTCCTGAAGAGAATGATGTTCCTGACGCAAGCGTGCATGATAACATTCCACCCTTTGTTGGACAACAAGAAGTCAACCCTCCACTAGGTCCTACTGAAGCTGAAAAGCGACTCCAATACTTGGAGGAGCAACTAATGTACCTTGAAGGAGATGACATCTACAGGGAGAATAATCATAAGTATGAGCTCGTGAATGCTCAATTGCCAACCAACTTCAACATGACTGACATTCCAAAATTCAAGGGGCATGAAAACCCTTTGAACCACATTCGTGCTTTCAAAGATTACATGTCTATCAAAGGCATCAAACCTGAGATGTTCCTAAAGATCTTTCCTTCATCTCTCGACACCATTCCTAAGCAATGGTTTTACTCTTTGGAGCACAAGAATATTGCCACTTGGGATGATGCCGCAATTGAATTCACTAAGCAATATGCGGATAATGCTGAGATCCAAGTCAACATGCACACTCTAGAGGTTCTTACCCAAAACGAGAAAGAAGGCTTCACCGACTTCCTAAGTCGGTGGAGGAAGACTAACACACAACTTGTTGAACGCCAGATGAAGCTACTCTTGTGGAAAGGTTTGTAGATAACTTGAGACCTATTTATGCAAACCACCTGAGGTACCAAAACATAAAGTCCTTCAAAGATCTAATGGTGTTAGGGACGAGAATTGAAGATGACATCCGCAAAGGACTCTTGTCCAAGACGGTAGGTCGTGGATATAAAGGTTTGACGAGTCGTTCTTATGGCTCTACTAGCAAGACTGATGAGGTTAACCTTGCCGAATCATCCAAAAATAATAGCCCTCAAACGAAGTTCACAATCATTGGCGATTCATACTCCAATGCTCTGAAAAGATTGATGAAACAAGGTAAACTCCAACCCATAGGACTTACACCTGACCCAGAAAAGAAGTCTAAATTCTGGGATGAGAATGCATACTGCGAATATCATAGAGGCAAGGGACACGATACCGAGAAGTGATTTAAGCTAAAACATGTCCTTCAAGATATGATCGAAGATGGCCGTTTACCCATACCTCCCGGAGGTAAGCCTAACAATACTCAAAATCCTCTTGGAGTTCTGATGATCACAGATGAAGAATCCACCTTGAAGTGATTAACAATAATTATCCACCTTGATGATCACAGATGATAACCCTAGCTAAGGAAACTACTCACTCATTATCCAGTTTAGCATGCTAACAAGGTTGTCAATCATACTAACAAGGCAAAACATGATGAATAAATAAAAGTGATTAACAATAATTAAACAAGATTAAGAGAGAATTATACCTATGAAGATGATTCCAAATAATAAAGCAAAGAATAATAGAAGTACTTGATGACTGATGGAAGGTTGTCAATCCTCCAAATAAACCCGAATAATCTTCTAATTACCCAAAATAAAGGAAGAACAATAGAGAAATTAAGGAAAGATTAAGATGTGATTAATATTGAGAAATAGTATTACAACTAAATTGAGACTAATTTGATGAGATTAAAAGAGTACAAGATATGATTAAGGGTGCATTAAGATATGATTAAGAGGTCATGCCAATCTAGGTAGTACAAAGGGGTATTTACACTAAAGATTAGGTATAAAGATTAGGGTTACTAAGGGCTTAAATGACTACTAAGACCCTAAGAAAAGTTGAGGAAATGCTCCTCTCGAAGGAAATGAGCGGATTCCCATGCTAGTCTTGCCAAGATCCGCTCGTCTTGAGGTAAGGCATGGGCTCTTCTGACTTGTGATTCGCTCGGATCCAACGGAAGACGCTCGGCTCCTTGCGCTGCAATCCGCTCATCTTGGGCACAAGACGCCCGGATATTGCTGTTGTGAGACGCCTGGATCATGCCTGATCCGCTTGGATTCCTGGGCAGACTGCTTCTCTTGTTTTCCTCCTTAACAATCCTCAAGGATCATTTCGGGGATGCAAGGATCCTTTCATCATTGCCCATTTCACTTTATTATCTACTTCGGCCTCTAGTGTTGGTCTTCCCTTTGATGCTTGGTTATTAGGTGCGATCCATTTAGCTCCATTTCGCCTCATAAATGCAAGGTTAGCACTCCTTTCCTACCAAGGAGACAAAACCTCAAAGAATATGCAAAATAGGAAACTGAAGATAGTAAATGACCCAATTATGTGCTATAAAGCATAGGAACGGGGTTAATTCGGGGACTAAATATGCTCAAATATGAGTCACATCAAACATCCCCAAACCGAGTAAAGAGGTGACTACAACTAGGACCTTTATTTAAACTAACCTACTAATATAGCCGATATGAGACAATTAGTGGGTCTCACTCCGCCCCTTCAACTCACAATAAGACAACCATGAGGTAGGATGCCTTCTTGCAAGGCAAGGTGGGGCTTGCCCAAATGGCGACACATCCAAGCATTAAGCACACAAAAGCAAGTAATGGATGCATCTACAAAAATGAATAGCCACTTTCCTCATCTGAGTGGCGGAAGTTATCTAAGAGGGAAGCAATCTAAGGGTACACATTGCATCATAGATACGGTTTCTTCAAACTACTAAGCCTAGAAGGATACCAATAAATCACCTCCAAGGTGTGTCAAGCTAGGGTACCTTTGTCCTCAATTGTTAAATGCTTTCGTCAAGAGTAGACTCCCTATGGTGTTAGAAACACTGGATGATCGCGGAATTCCCCTTCTTGCCTAGACAAGAAGAAGGGTCATTGGTCGGACTATATTTTTCGGTTACTTGTCGTTAGGAGCACCTAGACCAAAACAATATTTATAACTTCACAAACTACTCTACTATTAGTAAAGAGATAAGTAAAGATCGGATCCCAAAGGAAGGGTATTGATGTAGGATTTTCGATTGCAAGTAGTGGTGTATAAGGGTGTCACAATTTGGGTTGAGATAAGAAGATCACTAAACTAAATAACAATGTAAATGAACAAGCAAGATGATTAAGATGAGATGTAAACAATTAATTAAAAGCACTAGGGTGTCATGGGTTCATAGGGGATTCATGGGATTTGATCATACAAACATGTTTTCAACTAGATGCAAGCAATTATTGTTGTGATGGGATCGAGTTAGTGTATATCTTACAATCCCTAGGAAGGTTTGGGTCCCGGAGCCGAATCGATTAGATTGTACAACACCTACAAGCCGACTAAATCCTCCCTATCCAAAAATATGCATGGTCTAATGAGACTCGAGTTGGTTTATGTCTTACAAGTCTCATTGAAAAAATAAGTGATGAGTAAAAAATGCAAGGATTCATAGGCTCGCATTTCATCAAACATATAATGTGCATATGTTGAAATCACAACAAGTAAGAAAATTAATTATGAAAGCATATTAGATTAAGCGTGAATCAATCCCCATGTTGGTTTCCCCTAATTCCCCATTAACCCTAGTTAAGGAAACTACTCACTCATTATCAAGTTTAACATGCTAACAAGGTTGTCAATCATATTAACAAAGCAAAACATGATGAATAAATGAAGATGATTAACAATAATTAAAAAGGGATTAAGAGAATTATACCTAATAATGATTCCAAAATAATAAGCAAAGAATAATTGAAGTACTTGATGAATGATTGGAAGGTTGTCAATCCTCCAAATAAACCCCAAATAATCTTCAATTACCCAAAATAAATGATGAACAATAGAGAAATTAAGGAAATGAGATTTGTATTAATGCCTAATTAAAAGTTAATTACAAGATTAAGGAGAGATTAGAAGAACATAAATTATATTAAGGATTGATGTTAATCTAATTAGTACAATGGGGTATTTATAGTGGGGATTAGGTACATAAATTAGGGTTACTAAGGGCTTAAATGACGATTAAGACCCTTAAGAAAAGTTGAGGAAATGCTCCTCTCGAAGAAAGATGCGAGTCTCCTTTTTGCTAGTCTTTCAGAAATATGCGCATCCCGAGTAGAACAAGGAGAAGGCGTGCTGTATTGGAGGCCAACCCGAGTGGCCAAGGGGTCGGGACGAGCGGATTGTGGGGGTTGGACAAGCGGACTGGAAGGTGGGACGCTCGGATTGTGGAGGCGTTGGACGAGCGGGCAGGCTGGAGGGACGCTCGGATTGTGGAGGTTGGACGAGCGTCCCGATGCTGCGACGGCCGGATTCTAGTTCAACAAGCTTTTTCTTCTTTTCTTCTTTTCTTCTTCCAACAATCCTCAAGGATCTCGTCGGAGATGCAAGGATCGTCTTCATCATTGCCTATTATTTACAAAGGCCTTGTAGTCTTGTCTTACTTTGATGCTTGGTCATTAGATTCAATCAATTTAGCTCCATTTTGCCATTAAAATGCAAGGTTTTCACTCCTCTCCTACCAAGGAAACAAAACCTCAAAGAATATGCAAAACAAAGGACTAAAGATAGTAAATGACCCAATTATGCACTAAAAAGCATAGGAACGAGGCTAATTCGAGGACTAAATATGCTCAAATATTGGCCACATCAGTCGTCCCCTCTCTACCATGAACAAAAGTGGATGCAATGGATAAAGGGATCAATAGATTTTTAGTTTTATATGGGAGTTTGCTTTTGATGTTATTCCCCCCAATTTCTTGTGGTATTTGACATTTGAGAACACTTTCTTTTTGCCATTTCTTTGATGTTTGGCATTTCAATACTTGACAACTTTCAACTTTTTGCATTTTCTTTTAAAAATTTTCAAAGCCACCCCATTTGTAGCGAGGGTGGTTATATTTGAAGCATAGGAGTTTATTTTTGTACTCCTCTTTTCTTTGATGCAAATTGCAAAATTCTTGTTTTTCATTTCAATGTTTGAACTCAAATTTTGATAATTTTTTTGCCCATTCCCTTTTTGTTGACAAAATGTGGTAGAATGTGGAAGATGGTTGCATGGTTTTAAGGGTCACCTTGGAATAGACTGTAGCCAAGGAATTATCACACCACAAGGTACTCTTGACTAGGCCTTAATCCATGGGTCAAAGGATACTAGCATGACACATCCTAGGGTGTTTTACAAGCATTCTAATGGGCAAAGTCTTAAGAAGAAAAAGTATCTACAAGGGCCTTATATACACTTGTCAAGCTTCCCAAATAGATGTTTTCACGAAATTCTTCCTAAAATGCAACTACATGCCATGATGCAACTAACATTTATACAACCTAATGCAAATGCTTCTACCAACTAGTATGCCATATAAACTAAATGCAACTCCTAAAATCACATTGGTTTGTACCGCATTAATCAAAATAAAGCCATATAGTCATTAACATAGAGAGGAAAAAGGAGATTGGAAAGATCATACCATGCGGTCTTCATAATCCTCATGTCTCGGATGTGGCATAGTCGATCAATGTGATAGAAGGACAAACAAACAAACAAGTATATACAAAATATATACAATTCTACACTATAAAGGAATGAACATGTTTTTGGATATTTCAAAATTTTTCAAGTTTTTATGGTTTTTGTGAAATAAAAGAACATATTTTTGTATTTTTCAAAATTTTTCAATTTTTATCATTTTTGGTTTTAAAAGTCAAGTTAGAACTTCCCATCCCCACACTAGTATGGGCATTGCCCTCAATGGCCAATACGATAGAAAATTATGCAAGCTAAATGAGAATGCATGATTTCTACACTACTATGCAAGCTACGTGACATATATGCAAGTGATTCAATCTATACTACACTATATGTTTCATGAATTTATTGGTTGGAGAGCTAATTTAGATTAACTCCCAATACTTGTGCTTGAACTTCCCCAAACCAAGTAAGACACTATTTCTAATGTCAAAAATAGGAAAGTTCATGCACAAGTATGCAATGCATGAAACTAATTTGTCATTTTGGATTGTACAAGAGGAAATAATATAAGACACCTCAATGAGACAGAGGTGGGAGTCCTCTAAGTGTTGCTAGGACTCAAAACAATTGATCAAGATAAAAAATTTTGAAAACAAGATTAATAAATAAAGCTAGAGGAGGTGTAGGAAACTCACAATGGGATATGTGGCATCCTCCAAGAGCCTGTCAATCCTCAATTGTCGCTCATGGTGACATCCTCATCACAATCATCGCTATCATCTTCATCCTCATTATCATCATCATCTACCTCCTTGGACCCGGAGGCTTCACCATTTTTATCATCACTTGAACCTTGCACTTCTTCCTCTTCTTCCACATGGCAAGATTCACTACTTTCCCCGCTCTCAGCAACAATCTCCTTCCCCTTAGTAACTTGACTATCCACGGTGGCATCTCTAGGAGCACTCGGAAAGAATACTTCCCTATCTGCCCAACTAGGCAAAGGACATGAAGGATCAAGTAATCATTGCCTAGCTAAGTGTAGGAGGGGCAGATATTGAGCCCGGAAAGAATTGACCCGATCCTCATGAGCTTCCTTATGCATATGTTGCATTAATTGGGTCAAGTAGTCATTGCCTACCACAACATTAGTGTCAATTGGTATGAATTCACGGTAGGCAAATGGATATGGTGGAGTCACAATAGAGGAGGAGGAGGGCTTGGCATGCGATTCCCTATGTTGCTTCATAATCATTTCGGCTTCATCGGAGATGGGTAAAAGGTAGCTTGGACTTCGGACATTGATGCGGCATATCTTGTTAGGCAAGATGAAGGAGTTAGCTTCTTTAGTGAGCCACTCATACTTGTTGTCAAGATTATCGTTCTTGACCCAATGGAACTTGTTGATCATAGTGGCCAAATCAAGGAGGTTGCCTCCTTTAACCGGTTTATATGTCTTGTCTTTGTTGAAATCTGGGTTAAAGTGTTTGGCTAACCATGTTACTAATCCTCCATTCATGATAAAAGCCGCTCCATCTTTACCATGGTCAATTATAAGCCACCGTTCAGGTAAGAGTTGAAGTATGTTGTATTCTTTGGTGAACTTTTTGTTGACATTCATGGTGGATTCAAGGTAGACAAAGTCGAGCTCGATAAAGTGATTGGTGCCCTTTCTTGCAATTAAAGTGTTGCCTACAACCTTATGCCACACTCTTACGCCCGGATGGTGTACATAAAGAACATGACACTCATGGAAGGATTCAAATTTTCTCCCGGTGATTGCTTTCCATAGAGGTGTGGGATCATATTTCAAGGGCTTCTTCTCATAATGAGAGTGTTCTTCAAGACCAAACACTTTGCCAAACTCACTTATTAACATTCGTCTATCCTTATTTTCAAGGCGGAATTCAATATTTTTCCGAGTCTCTACCTTAGTCACCTTCAAAGATCTTATAAACTCCATGGTAAGGGAGGGGTAAGTCATTTCTTGCATGTAAAAGAGTGTTTTCAACTTTATAGACTCGAAAAAATTCTTAGTCCTCTCAAGAACACCCAACTTGTTTAAGGCATCTTTGCATATGAATTTGGTAGGCAAAATAGTCTTTCTAGCAAGGGATACAAATGCTTTCCTATGAGAATCGTTTATGAAAGTTACCTTTGGATAATCTTGCAATTGTTCAATGACCGGAGTAGGAGTAGCTTCCACCATAGGAGTAGCAACTTCTTAAATCTCCACCCTTGGTTGATGTACTACCATAGCCTTTGAGGCTAAAAGAGCTTGTTGCCTTTTGGAAAGATTGGAGGTTGTGGGTGCCTTGTTTCCACCTTTTGTTCTTGCCATGTTCTTCTCCTTGTCAAGATTGTATCAACAAACCAAAGTTTTGCTTGAATGCTTCTAGTCTCCTCAAGCTTCAATTGATCCTAATCGATTTTGGGATTTTCGAAATTGCCTTCAAACCCTAGAAAATCGATTCAATTTTTGAGGATTTTGGTGTTTTGATGGCTTCTTGTTGATAAAGGAGTAGTTTGATTGTAATTTGAGGAAGTTTGGGTTTGCTTTTGGTGAATTTGGTTAAGGAATTTGTGTTTTGTTGATGAGGGGATTGAGGGTTTTGAGGGAGAAAGGGTGTGTGTGTGTGTGTTTGTGTTTGAATAAGATAGAAATGATTTGGGGAAGGAGGGTGAATCCCGTGTTATAGCCTTTCAGCAGTAGGAGACGGGCGTCTTGGGCTGGGGATGCTCGGATCTTTAAACAGCGAGATCAGGAATTTCTAACCCATGCTGAGACGCGCGGATTCTTCAGGAGACGGGCGGATTTCTGCAGGAGACGCTGGTTTTCACTTGGGGACGCTCGGATTTTTAGACAGTGTGGAATTAAAATTTTTGAAGCAGTCAGGACGCGCAGATTGCTCCTAAGACGAGTGGCTTCAGACTGAGACGGGCGTCTTCTGTGTAATCTGCTCAGATTTTTAAACAGACTAAAATTTTCAATTTCAGCCGTCCCAAGACGAGCGTCTTAGAGACAGGACGTTCGGATTTCTCCCAAGAGGTGCGGGTTCCCTCTGGGATGCTCAGATTTCTTCCTGTACACACGGGTTCAGGTCCACCCGTGGGGATCTTCATTTACAATATCATTCTTTCTTCATGCCTTTGTTCAACATTGTGGGTGCACTATGAAGGCTCGGTTAGCCTAGGCAATTGCTATCCCCACACTAGATCAAACACTACACATCAAAACACATTAAAATCCCTCCCTCACTTTCTCTCTTAATAATAATCTTGATCATAGTATGAAATTGCAAATCCAAAACTGACAAAAATGCAATATAAGAAGTAAAATGCAAGCTAAGGGGTTAGAATATTTACAAATGGTGGTTTAGGGAGGACTTCACCAAACTCTCACTTTTGAATGAGATGCCAAGGAGGCATGGCCAAGGTGTTATTGATGTTGATCAACACCTTGTTGAAGTAGTCGAAGGCTTGTTCATTTTCATTATAAAGATCTTCAATAGACCTTTGCACATTGTGTTCTTCATGGTGGTGACCCGAGTCAAGATGGTCACCAAAGCCTTGGTCTAAGGTCATAGCATTGCCAATGTAGGGATTGACCAATCCTTCGAATTCGTCATCCCATAGAACACATACTTCATAAGTCTGGACGCGGGCCTACGGGGGCGAAAAGCGAAGCAAGCATTTCTTTGTTGCATTTGTGGAGTCGCCACCAATTTATTGTGGAAAATTGGAAACCGTTCGAATAACTCGTGCCATGTCAAGACACAAAGTAGTGACATGAACACCAAGAACTCGTTACTCTTAGCATTCTATATCTAGAATGACTCTCGTGGATGCCAATGAACATGGATGTTCACAGAGATCTGGAGTAAGGGTACGTATTAGGAAGCTCTTTTGATCGAACACCTAATCCCGCCTGCCTCGATAGCGGCCCCTACTAATGATTAGGGAAATTGTCTATACTCGATATGTTGTCGATTATATGCATGCAATGCAACATCCAACGTTTTAATCCTAGCATGTGAAT
The DNA here is from genome assembly GCF_048544455.1 of Silene latifolia. Classification (NCBI taxonomy): domain Eukaryota; kingdom Viridiplantae; phylum Streptophyta; class Magnoliopsida; order Caryophyllales; family Caryophyllaceae; genus Silene; species Silene latifolia. Next base: position 60,662,153 of record NC_133536.1, read on the forward strand.
TAATACTAAGTCGGTAGACACGTAATTTAACATGCAATTGAGTCGAAGTAGGGTTTAAGATTGATTACATATGAACATACAAACAATATGATAATAGAGAAATACAATAAAAATACAATAAAGAAAATTACAATAATTACATTGGATTAATTGATTTATGTCGAAAATACATTTAAAATGGATAATTTGGGAAAAGAAAGAAAAAATAAATAAACAAACAGATTATTAGGTGATAATACGATTAATAGTAAATTAAATACGTAAACTAATAAACTAAGGTCAAGGCAGAAACGGGAGTTCAGGGACAGAAATCAACCGGGAACAGACGCAGCAGAGCTGCGTCCCTTGGAAGAGGCGCAACAGTTGCTGCGTCTGTTCCTGTGCTCAGTTCTGGCTGTGAAGCCGGAATTGCAAATCGTTAATATTTATTGGTGATTTTAATTCTTGATTATAATAATTGACTCGGATAGAAGTGGTTAACAGATTATTTACATGTGATTGAGGTCATAAAAACGATAAAACATGGACAAAACTAATTAGAGCGAATTAATTACAAGATTAATAAGGTTAATTATGAGAATTAAACAAACTAAACAAATTAATTATTAAACAGGTTATTAATGATGAACTAATGATGGCAACGATAAATAACGAATGAAAATATATCAAAGATGAATTCCAGAGACTCAATATGGATGAATCGAACCTCTAAAAAACCCGAATTGATTTAAATGACGAAAACCCGCAAATATGGATTATAAGGGATTTAAGTCGAGATTTGAAAAGATGAATTAATTACTAATGATTAATGATTTACATGTTAAAACTATCATACTCAAATTATGGTGTTAAAAGAAATATGAACAATTAAACAAGAAAACGAACAGACAAAAAAAAGACGAAGGAAGAAGAAAGGAAGCAGGAACTGCGGCAGCCTCAGGAAGAGGCGCAGCAGGTGCTGCGTCCCTTCGAAGAGGCGCATCAGTTGCTGCATCCTTTCTCGACGTTTGTCTCCTGATAATCCGTAAAAAGGATTTAAAATAAGGTTTTATAAATCGGTTTTAAGAATATTTTCGACTTAAATCTTACAATAATGATTACAAAAACAAATAACAATAGTAAAATAGGGATTTACACCCTCAGACTTACACGTTTGACTAAACGAGATGAACTAAGTTAACGTTTAGTGATGCTCGACTCGAATGTACGACGAAAGTGCCCTCTTAGAGGAAAACAAACAAGATTGATTAATTTGATTGATTGTGGAGTTGGTCAAATTGGTCGGTCATGCAAAACGAGGCTGGTACTCAGAAGGATCCGAGCTTACGTGGTCGAAAGTTCAAGCACGTAGACGCCAAAAAGCAAAAGCGTGGTCTTAGAATGCAAAGGGAGAAGAGAAGGGCGGACACTCGCGTGAGAAATATGTGAGATCGAGGTCTCTATTTATACTAATCACACGGAGGAAATTAGGGTTTTCGTAGAAACTTTGGAAGTGAATCTCGAAAAGATACGAAAAATACGCAGAAAAGGATTGAGGAAGTGGCGCAGCAAGCACTGCGTCTGTTGGAGGAGGCGCATCACCTGCTGCGTCTTTTCCTCAGTGGTTTCCTCCTGCGGAAGAAAGATTTCCGTGTTTTTATTAAGGAATTGCGGATTGATCTTGTTTTCCTTAATATTTTATATGATAATCTCGGGATATATGTTACCAAAGATCAAAAGATTGGAAAATATATGGAATAGAAATATCCGGAACATTCCAGAACATTCTGACTCGGCATTTTAAACGGTTATTAGAAAAATGAAGACGGTTTTTGACCCGGACTCCAAATGTACTCTAATTACTGCCAAAATGACCGTATCGGCGCATAGATGGCGACTATGAGGTAGACACACGTGTTTGAGCGACCATTTGACGATAAACTTATGAACTGTCACAAATCGTTCCGTGTACCAAACATGTGGCCCAATCATCACCGGGTGGTTTGCGGGAGGTGCAGAAATGAGGTATCTACAGAGCCCCCACTTTGACCAAGGCTTGGACAAGGCGAAAGTCAAAGTATAGCCATCAGGTCAATCGAAGATTACAACCTGACGACTATGGCGACGCGAGGTGGCTCAAGGGGTCTGAGCCAAGGACCTTTCATCGGAAACATTTTAGAGTGTGTCGACTATCGGGGAGGGTCGTTTAAAGTCCATTAGACTACGTAAGGTGGCTCGCCAGCCATAAGAAGAGATCATACCTGAAGTTCCTTGAAACTCCAAGGGGAAATAAAACGCAATATTGGAAGAGGTAGTAGGACGTAGTCAGGAACTGCTAGGAGAAATCTGCTTGGGTCGGCTTCAAACAAACTTTGGAAGAGCTTGGGGTCGATGTTGATCTCCACGTGTTGAGAGGGGAAAATGTCTGTCCGTGTACTCTCGCTGGGGGAACATAATCGGGAACTGATCTCCATGTCTCGAGAGGGGCGATTGGCTGTCCGTGTACTCTCGTTGGGAGAACAGAATAGAGGTGTGTCGAAACACCTGTCAAAGAATATTCGCTCGTTGTGGTAAGCAAAGTCTTGGTAAAAGGATAAATATTACGACAGTTTGCAGTTGGCTTGGAAATGCGGGTCCGGGCGAAGAACAAATGTCAAATGAACCAAATATATAATGTGTGGCATCAAGGAAGAGGCGCACCAAATATGGGCCCACGAATAACGAACTTATAACGAATCTTCAAAAATTCATTTGGAGGGAAACGGAGGAAGAGGCGCAGCACCTGCTGCGTCTTTTCCTGAGTGTGGCTTTTCTGAGTAAAAACTCGATTAAACACGGGAATGTCTTCATAATTTCGAAACATAAACCCTCAAATATTCTCTCAAATTCCAACCATTTCTTGCTAAAAATTGATCAAAAGCTTGAATTTTCCATGACTAATCGAGGTATGTGTATTAATCTTGCATTAATCTTCCATATTTGATCAAATTGGATCGACAAAATCAGGATTTCCAACCCTAAAAAGGTCAAAAATTTGGGGCTTTTCCCCTAAATGGTTTTGCCTTGTAAAATTGACCTTGCAAATGGATAATTGGTAGTATAAGGATCGTAACCATGTATTTATTTTGAATTTTCGTTGAGTTTTGCGCATTTGAGTGAAATTGAGACGGTCTCACAGCTAAACCGTATATTGCTTCGAAAATAGCCTTAGGATTGCCCATTTGCGATGCAATTTGGTATTTGGAATCCTTGTATGATGGGTAAACTTCCTACCATTTCGGAATTTTGATTTGTGACAGCTTTTTCAGGACACTTTTCTAGGGCATAATCGCTGTTATAACGAAATGCTGTCGAAATTTCGACTCAAACCCATGACTAGGCTTCAACTTAGGCTTGACTTGACCCAAATTACCACATGAGCGGACGGGTTTATGTGAAAATTGGCCAAAGATGGCGAGAAAAGAGCGATTTCGGAGCTCCGAAAACTCGAAAATCCCCTAATTAAGGCTTGTCGTCACTTGACGCGGCCTAAATTCACTTTAATTTTGCAGGTAATGAGGCTTCTACGTCAGGGAGAGCTCCCATGGACATGGACAAAGCTCTTGACCCTTCTCGTACACTTGAGGAGGCGTTAGAGCAGGCTTTCACTGCCGTAGTGGCAGCTGCTGAGGACGAGGTCGTCGAGGAGGAGGTTGTTGAGGAGGAGGAGGCCCCAAAGCTGGCCAACGTTGGACGAGGTGGTCACCAACTGAGGGAAGCGCCAGAGTCGGCTGAGACTTGGGACATTAGGCACCTCATCTGGGCTGCGGAGGGTCACCTGTCCTACAGGACGGTGAAGAGCTTGGTAACTGGAACTCATCACTCTTTCATTCATCTTCTTTCATTTCTATTTGCTATTCCTTTTCCCTTTCATTCGAGCTAAAGATAGCTCTTGCTTTGAATCAAAATAGGAGGCCGGGAATATCAGGTCGTTCTTGGGTTACACGACGATGATGGGGGCCTACGAGAAACTGTCGGTAGAGGAGTGGGCCATCATCGGGCGAGGAGCGTTTGGTGCCTTAGTACAGGCTTGGAGAGACATCACGAGGAGGAAGATTCGGGCTAAACTTAGCCTGGTTCGAGCCTTCCTGGATCGGTTTTGGGATACGACCTTTACCTTTCACATGCCTTTCGGTGAGGTTGGGTTCACGTTGGAGGACTACGGTATGATTTATGGCTTGCCGTGCGGGACGGAGGCGGTGGCGTGGCCGGAGACAGCCATGAGGGTAGACTCGGCTGAGCTAGGAGTTTGATCGGCTGGAACTTGATGCCGAAGGCTGCCGCGGTGCCCGGGTTGGTGCCTAGTTCCTATGTTCGGGATTATTTTGCTGGGAAGAGACCGGCTATGGTGGTGATCGATGGGAGGGAGACGGGTCCTCCTCCTTGCACTGCCGAGCAGAGAGCTCGTTTGTGGCTCTGGTGGTTCTTGTCTTCGATCTACCTCGGAGACAAGGGAGAGAGGCTGTTGACGAAGCTTCTTCCCTTCCTTTCTGACCTGGGTGGCCTAGGCCGTTAGGACTGGGTCACTGCTGGCTTTGCGGTCCTCATTCGCTATATGAGGGCCATGGTTCATCCGGAGTTGATAGAGAAGGAGACTTCTCCTGCCACTGTTGGCCCTGGACTGTTGCTAGAGGTATGAACCTCCATTTCTGTTAATGAAAGATCATTTCTTTATCGAATCACGAAAGATCGTCATTAAATATTTTGTTTTACAGGCGTGGGTGTACTCCTACTTTCCGGACCTCGCGCCCAAGAGGACGGAGCCAGGGGAGAGAGCTTATCCCATCGTGAGGGATTGGGTGATGTGTCGCACGAAGAGTTAGCGTTCCTTCCACGACGCCTGTCGGCGGGAGGTGAACGCTCTACAGCTGGACGGCGTGAGTATCTTCGAGCCACTTTTTTTTGTTTACTTTTCATTGCTTCCTTTCGGAACCGATCATATGAATGACCTCTTGTTTGCTTTTCATAGTGGGTGCCCAGGCCTTGGGCGGACTACACTGGCGCTCCTCCTTTTGTGGCTGAGGTCCATCGACCTAGGAGCTCGAGCCGGTTGCTTTTGAGGACGTTGATGGGTCCTGTCTGGTACTTGGGCGAGCGCTTGGCTCGCGTTAGTGCTCCCGAGATGTCCTGACGGTTCCCATTGATCCTCCTCAGATGATGTTCAGGGAGCCTTCCGATGCTGAGAGGGAGGCTGACTTAGCTGGCGTCGGTGGCGATGCCCTCCTTCTTCCTGGTGAGGACTACTCGACGTTCCTCTACGGGAGGCTGGCGTACAGGCCAGTCGTGGTAAGTGTTTTATTCCCTTTCGATTGACATGAAAACATGATGAATGATCATCAATTAATGAAAACCATTTGAATTTTGCAGGAGGTTGAGGTGGCGGGCATCGAGCCCCCAGCGTACCCCGAGGCCCTCGAGTACACTGACGCGACGGGGATGACGACGATCTCCGATCTTCGCGACTTTGACGCGGTGGTGAGAGATGCTGGTCTAGATGAGTGGCAGCATCTGATTCGGAGGGTATGCTCCCTAATTTAATCAGCTTTCGTATAAGAATACACTTGTTTAAACCTATCAAATTATTGAGAATCCTTGAAATGTAGGTTGCGCTATCCCGGTTCGTGGCTTTGTGGAGGGTAGCCAACCGGATACGAGCTACTGCCATCGAGGCACTTGCTGGCGGTTGAGGACGTCAGGTATGAACCTTCCGTTTACTTCATTTTCGAATTTTCTAACTTTCCTTATGTTTGAAATGATTGACATGAGCCAATTCTTGTCGTTTGCAGAGGGAGCGTGACCTAGAGCGAGAGCTTGCCCAGTCCCGGGAGGAGACAACTCGCCTGCTGACGGAGCTAGAGGTTCGTGACACCGAGATCGCTGCTCTCGAGGCGAGAGTTACTGAGCTAGGCGGCGACCAGCTGTAGTTTGTTGCTCTTTGTCGTTTTTGTTGTTGTATTTTATATATTTTGTACATTTTGGAACCTTCATTTTGCACTTTATGCCTTTTGTTTCAGGCTCGAGCCCCCAGTTTGGTGTACATATTCCCTTTTTGGTTGTATTTATGATGGCCTGAGTGCCTTTGCTGTTGGGTTGCCTTGTTTGTACCTGCGGGTTAGCTTTGAACAGGTTTGGTAGATGACGGTTTACGCCGTCTTGCTGCCGAAATGTACACAGAGATTGCACATAAAACACGTATTTGCACACATGGCCTAAATTAGCGCAAGACAAAGACTCGAAAATGTAAAAAATTTACTGAAAATGACCGGACGGTAGGGAGGGTTACCCCCTAAAAAAAGAAAAAATAGAAACATATAAGTTTGAAATGTGAAATGGAAGGAGAGTGAAATATTTCCCAAAAAAAAAAGAAAATTAAAAGAAAATGTGTAAATTTGAAAATGAATATCTAAATTGGTGAAATGATTCCCCAAAAAGAAATTTAAAAAAGAAATGTATAAGTGTGCTGAAATGACGAAAATGCCGATATTGCCTCGAAATGCGTGCCCGTGGAATTTTGGAAATGCGCAACATGGTAATTTGACGGATTTACCAAAATAATAGCCCGTATGAATAAGAAATTATTCTTGGAGGAATTAGGAAAGATCCAACGCGGAAAATCACAGAAAGAAGGCTTAGAAAGAGGCGCAGCAGGAGCTGCGTCTCTTTGAAGAGGCACAGCAGGTGCTGCGCCTGTTCCCCAGTGTGTCTGTCCTGATAGATTTTAGGAAACAACTTTTAGTATAAATATAGACGTCGAGAGAGGTTTTATTCACATAATTCTTCCGTCTTTCTCTCGTCCTATTACATAAAAGTTCTCTAATTAAGCATACATCATGAATACTCTTGAAATCCGTCTGAAAGAGTGGACAAATGAGTTCTCTAATGTGGAGAAACACGATATGGGTGCCTATAATTTTAGGTCGATCTTGAGTTTGAATTTGGTCAAGGTAGTCAAACCGTTCCTAGATGCTTGTCTGGATTATGGGACCCGAATTATCCCGTATTTGCCTTTCCTGGAGGCGATATTTGCCCATTTACCGAAGAAATTGCTCCAATCGGTGGTTGGGACACGGAGCATTTACCTGCTATACTCTCTACTCCACAAGGGTATAAGAATAAGTTCAGAGATTTGCTTGGGTTGACAAGAGCGGAGGTTGACCGTCTTGTGACCTCTAAAGGAGTGCGAATGTTGGACTTCATCGATCGATTCATAAACAGGGCAGATCCTACCATTTCCTATGTTGCAAAGCGAAGGGCATTCGGATTTTGCCTACTGCATGTATATGTCCTTCAAGGGCATGTTGATGAGGATTTTGAGAGGCGACCCTCGTTACTTGAGCTTAATTGAGCAAATGGAGCTGCGTAGGAGCCCAGCTTGCCTGTGTTTAGGAGAGATCCTGTTGGGGTTAGATAACAGGAAAGCCAACCGCGACCTTCCTTATTTGGGAAGTCCCATCATATTGCAGGTAACAGAATGAAGCTTTTTATTATATTTTTTTTGTTTTTCATTTTTTTTTTTGTTTTTTTGTTTTTTTGTTTTTTAAAATTCTAATACCTGCGTTTTGGTAGGTCTGGCTTATGGAGCGTCTTCGATTGATCGAGCCCCCAGTTAATGTTCCTGCTTATCATGCTCGCTCAATTGCAATGAGGACTAGACTTTACATGGTGGACTTCACTCGAGTCTGCAACTATTGGGAGAACAAGCTGAAGAGTGATGATGGTCCACTGTTTAGATGGATCGTACCATGGTGGCATCTCAAATCTGTCACTGGAGTATCGTCCTTGGATCCTACACGATTGGTGCGCATTCTTGGCTTGGAGTTTATGATATGCATCTTCCCGGAGAGGTTGATGAGGCAGGTTGGATTGAAGCAGACGATTCCGAAGCTTGATACCGTCCCTCAGACCGCTATGGCCCTTACCACTGCGAGCCGAAGAGAATGGGCCATCAAATGGGCTCAAAGGAACATGTGGTTCTTGAATTCTTCTGTTAGTGCTTTATGGGTGTCTGATTCCTACTTGCAGTGGAGGAAAGCTACTACTCCGGAGGAGCGCGAGAGATTGAGGAAGCGCGAGCCTGTTGACTACAAGGTTCGTGATGTAGAGAAGGAGAAAGAGAAGCATCTGACTGAGGGAGAGGAAGAAGCCGGGTTTCGAGTTGTTCATCCTTCGAAGAAACCGAAGACTTCTCCTGCCGTAGAAAAGGTGGTTGACAGAAATGGCAAGGCAAGACCACGAGAGAGACCGTTGGTGAATAGGTCTGAAGTGGCGCAAGAGCGTCCGGCTCGAGGTCGAGACAAAAAATATGATAAAAATGACAAAGGCAAAGGGAAAATGGAAGAATAGCCTGAGTCTTTATTATTATTTATTATTATTATTATTATTATTATTATTATTATTGTTGTTTGTAATAATAAGGTGGAGTTTTTAGAATCCTAGCCTATTTTTTATTTTAATTTTTTATTTCTATTATGTAGCGTATTATTATTAAAAGAAATGAAATAAAAGAGGTTGATTGGTTATGAAACCTTTGGGATTTTTTATTATTATTCTTGTCGAATTCCAAATGCATATGCAAATGTCCTTCTATTTACATTTAAAATAATGGGTTGTATCCTGTGAAGGATTGCCTACGTATTCATTTAAAAAATGAAATCAAACCCTTGCGCGTAGTTCAAGTAAACGTAAAAGAATAATTGTTCTAAGCAAGAGCTTGTAGCGAACTAGAAAATAAGCATGAGCTTTTTACTTACTCCTAAAGTGCAATTCAATTTATTTGATGATATGAGGATGACAAATTGTCAAAATGCAAGAGAAAGGTGACATTAGCTTTATTTAGCTTGGCCAGGGGCCGTTTATTTCGTGCCACAGAAGCGACACGTGGGGTTACGCGAGGCGCGTTTTGTTCCTTTTCTAGGCATAGTAACGTTTCAATTGGTCGAGGTTTGTCGGGTTGGCAAATTCATTCCCATCTAAGTTTGTGATCCTAACCACACCCCCTGGAAGTATGGACTTGACTAGAAATGGTCCGGCCTTGTTGGGTTTGAACTTCCCTCGTGGATCGACAGGTAAAAGAGCTCTAATTGATTTGAGGACCAAGTCTCCTTCTCTGATGTTCCTTGGCTTAACCCTTTTGTTGAAGGCTCGCTTGATACGTGCCTGATATGTTTGCACATTATGTAATGCGCGCAATCTTCGTTCATCGAGGAGGATGAGTTCTTCATACCTATCCCTCTTCTAATCGGCTTCCGAGATTTGACTTTCGAGTAAAATACGCAAAGATGGTATTTCGAGCTCGACTGGTTGCACGACTTCCATGTCGTAGGTCAAATAGAAAGGGGTGGCCCTGGTGGGCATCCTAACAGATGTGTAATATCCTCATAAGGCAAATGGTATCTTGCTTGGCCAATCTCGATAGTTGTCAATCATTTTCTTGAGGATTGTGACAACGTTCTTGTTTGCCGCCTCTACCGCGCCATTAGTTTGTGGTCTGTATGGCGAGGAGTGGTGATGCTTGATTTTGTACTTGGCTAGCAATTGCTCAGTCTCAGCCTGGAAATGTGACCCATTGTCACTAATGATCTCATGTGGGCAACCGTATCGACAGATGATGTTGGTTTGTATGACCTTTGCCACGTTCTTGGCTGTGAGACTAGTGTAGGAAGCCGCTTCTACCCATTTGCTGAAATAATCGATTGCCACTAGAATGATACAGTGACCTCCTGTTTCGGCTGGCGTGATCTTTCCGATGATGTCGATTCCCCAAGCAGAAAATGGCCAAGGAGATGTCATGGTGTAGAGTAATGTAGGAGGGACGTGTTGCACATTCCCGAATATCTGGCAGTTATGACAATGTCTGACATACTTGATGCAATCGGATTCCATTGTGGTCCAATAGTACCCTAGACGTGTGATTTTCTTTGCCATCATTGGTCCACTCATGTGAGGGCCACATTCTCCATCATGGGCTTCTTCCATCACTTTCCGTGCCTGTGAATGATCAAGGCAATGCAAGATTACACCCAGAGGCGTTCTTTTGTATAATTCTCCTTGCATGAGGATGTATTGGGAAGCTAGTAAGCGTATAGCACGTTGTCCCCTCTTGTCCATATCTGGTGGATAGGTGCCATTGAGCTTGAAGTTGAGGATTTCTTGGAACCAAGGTTCCTCTATAATTTCTTCTTCCTCTGTAATTTGGTGCACGTAAGCCGGTTCGTACCGTCGTTCGATGCATAAAGGCATTTCTACCATATTATCTGGCATGTTAATCAATGATGCAAGTTTTGCAAGAGCATCTGCAAACTGATTCTCTTCTCGAGGTAGGTGTAGGTATGTTACTTGATCGAAGAATTGGGCTACTTGGTCTATGATGGCTTGATAAGGTGCTAGGATTTCACTTCGAATTTTCCAAGATCCCGTAATTTGGTTGATGATCAAAGATGAATCTCCATGTACGCAAAGATTCTTGATGCCTAAACCTACTGCTGCTTGCAATCCGATGAGACAAGCTTTATATTCTGCCGCGTTATTTGTCACCTCGAAGTCGAGTTTGACAGATATTGGTGTATGCTCGCCTTCAGGAGAAATGAGCAACACTCCTATTCCAAATCCTCTCAAGTTCGATGCCCCATCAAAGTAAAGGTCCCAGGAGTCTACATCCGTTTGGAGTATATTCTCGTCCGGAAATGACCAGGTGTCTATTGTTTGTGCATCATTGATGGGATTTTCTGCGAAGAACTCGGCAACGGCGCGCCCTTTTATAACTTTCGGGGGTACATACTTGAGATCGAACTCTGAGAGCATCAAGGTCCATCTTGCTAGGCGTCCATTGAGAACGGGTTTCTCGAAGAGGTATTTGACAGGATCCATTTTGGAGTATACTTTGATGGAGTAGCTAAGCATGTAATGGCGTAGCTTCTTCGTTGCCCACACAAGAGCGAGGCATGTCTTCTCGAGTGGTGTGTATTTGCACTCGTACTCCAAGAACTTCTTACTAAGGTAGTAGATAGCTCTTCCTTCTTTTCCTACGGTTTGGGCTAGCATGGCGCCCATGGCTGTTTCAATTACCGTGAGATATAAACCAAGAGGTTGATCTCGTTGAGGTGGCATGAGCACTGGTGGCTTGGCTAGTATCTCCTTGATTCGGTCGAATGCTTTCTGACAGTCATCATCCCACATGGTGTGATCTGTTTTCTTTAGCTTTTTGAAGATAGGTTCACAAATCATGGTGTGTTTCGATATGAATCGACTTATGTATTGCACCTTTCCTAAGAATCCTCTAACTTCTTTCTCTGTTTGAGGTTGCGGCATTTTGATTAGAGCGTTGATCTTGGAAGGGTCTATTTCTATTCCTCGTTGGCTAACAACGTATCCCAGGAGTTTACCAGATGTTACCCCGAATGCACATTTCTGAGGGTTGAGTCTCATGTTGTACTTTCGTAGCCTTGAGAAGAATTTGCAAAGGTTCGCAATGTGTCCCTCTCTATCCTTGGACTTGACAATCATATCATCTACGTATACCTCCACTTCTTTATGCATCATGTGATGTAAGAGCGTAGTTGCGGTGCGTTGATATGTAGCTCCGGCATTGATTAGCCCAAATGGCATAACCGTGTAGCAATAGTTGCCCCATTGAGTGACGAAGGCGGTCTTATGCATATCTTCTATGGCCATCTTGATCTGGTTATATCCTGCGTATCCATCCATGAAGGATAGTAGCGCGTGATCTGCTGTGTTATCCACCAATATGTCGATATGTGGTAGAGGAAAGCCATCCTTGGGTCTTGCTTTGTTTAGGTCTCTGAAATCCACACAAACCCGGATTCTCCCATCCTTTTTGGGTACGGGTACTATGTTAGCTACCCAGCCTGAGTACTCGGAAATTTTGATGAACCCGACTTTGAATTGTTTGTCGACTTCTTCTTTGATCTTAAGAGCCCATTATGTCCTCATTCGTCGAAACTTCTGTTTCACGTGTTTGAAACCTGGTTTAATCGGGATCCTATGTTCTGCAATGTCCCTGTCGATTCCTGGCATGTCTTTGTAGGACCAATCAAAAAAGTCTTTGAACATGTGTAGGAGGTTTAAGAAACTGGCCCTCTCGGCGGGGCTCAAGGTCGTCCCTATCCTAAGTTCTTGGGGTTCTAGTTCGGTTCCTACGTTGATGGGTTCAATATCTTCTATTACTGGTCCCCCTTCCCCTTATTGTAGTATTTCTTTGGCTATGTAGGGAGGTATTTCGATTGAGTCTGGGTCTGGGTCATCCTCATTATCATCGTAAACAAAATTGCATTCAGAATAACACAAAGTGTAAGTAGAATCTGATTTATTCATAATAAAATTTGAGAAAAGTTGAAACAAAGAAGCCATCTCTTCTGTAGTCTGTGGCGGTAAAGAGACAGCTGTTGGGACATTTCCCGAACTACTGTTACTATTTGATTCTAAGATAGGAGAAACAAGGGGAGTGGGAGTGACGACAGGAGGAGACTCTCCAGGGACTTCTCTAGACTCCGACTCTGATTCTGACTCGAATTCATCGTCTTCTAGTTCTCCTTTGAGCATCTCTCCTTCTCCAGTGGTGAGCTTGAAGAGTCTTCCTTGATTGTTCGTCCACTTGATCGACTTTCTCCATCCATTCTGCTGATTTGAGTTGGTTTCTGTGATCAATGCGGTAGGGTTGAAATGACCGTCTTGAAGTATCATGGTAATGATCTCATCCTGTGCGGCTCTAATAAATCGATCTTCCCCAAATAGTAGGCTAACAGCTTGTTCGTCTAAGCAAGGTGCTTGAGGAGTTTTGACAGTAGGAACCGTTCCTGGAGGAATGAAGTATCAATCGTGAAAGATCAAGATTCCGGCCAACTTCCTTTCGAGATAGTGACAAGGTTCGGGAAATCCATGAAAGAGTACTTGACTTCCTTCCCTAACGAAGTATCCATTTAGGGTAGGGAGATAGGGTTGCATTTGGATTCCCACGTTCTTACGGTTTTGAACTTGGGCGAGCATCTTGAGAGCTTCCTCTTTAGTGGGTTTGTATCCCAATCCAAGTGGTATCTTTTGTGAGTTGCCTTCTTTGTAGGGTGCAAAGGTGTTCCTTCGGATTGGATTCAAAGGAATTCCTGGGAAGTATCCCTGGGATTTGAGTATGTGGTTGACCACCAAATTGGAGTAGGGATTGAAGTATAAAGGTGCCAACTCGCTTTCTATGACGTATATGTTATGGAAGCCCCCAAGTTCATGCACTGGATCCGCGAGTACTTGGTTACTTGATCTCTTTTCTATTATTGCTTTGATGGCTGATGAGGTTATTATCACCACTTTACCATCTAGTGGGATCTTGATCTTCTGGTGGAGGGTGGATGTTACCGCTTTGGAAGCGTGAATCCAAGGTCTTCCCAGAAGTATTTTGAAGGATGCTTCAATGTCTACTATTTGGAATTTGACTTTTCGTTCGATCGGCCTTGTGGCTATGGTCAGGTTAACAAGTCCTACCACTTTTCGTCGTGTACCATCATATGCGTGAACACCTTGGTTGGTAGGGGTCCAATCCGACTCTTTCATGCCCAGTTTGTATGCCGTTTTCAAAGGTATAACGTTAACTACCGAGCCATCATCTACCAAAGTCATTGGCACATTCTTCTTCAAGCAAATCACAGTGATGTAAAGAGCCAAGTTGTGATTAGCGCCAAAAGGTGGTAAATCTTCATTTGAGAAAGTAACAGGGTTACTTAGCTTAGGTGATTCTTGGAAGACCAAGTTGACTACGTCATCGGGTGTGGAATTTTGTGCCACAGTGAGTTTGGCCAAGGCTTGCAGTAAAGCCTGGCGATGTGGGAATGAGCTTGCAACTAGTTGCTAGACTGAAAGATCAGCCTTTGTCTTATGTAGTTGCTTTAGCAGATGGTCAGTAGAGGTATCTTCGTTATCATTTGATGTGACAACGTTGGTTGGACCATTTGCTATGTGACCATTTTGAGAAGTGTTTTGGTATGGACGTCCCGAACGAGTAAGGTGGTCTACATCTTGATCCTCACTATTTTGGACTATTTCCTCACTGACTTTGACTAAGTAGTGTTCAGTGAGATACTCATCTTCATCATCGTCGGCCCACACTCCATTGATGGTAGCAAGTTCTTTCATCCTCATGATCTCGGCCTCCAATTGGATAATTTGGTCGACTAGTTCATCAACCACGGCTACTACTTCTTGCATTGTAGCATTTTGAGAGAAACTTAGTCGCGCACGTTCTTTGGGTGTTGCACGTGGATCACGTAGGATTGCCACTACACTTTCTAATTCTGAGACTTGCCTATTCACACTCTTTGCCCATGCTATAAAGTCGGTGATGGTAGGGAAAATGGTAGAGTAGTTCCCTTCTTCTTCTATTTCATAGATCTCATCTTCGACTGGAGAAATGATGTGTGAACAATCTAAGGTAGATTCTTCACTTGTAATCATCAGAACTCCAAGAGGATTCTGAGTATTATTAGGCTTGCCTCCAGGCGGTATTGGTAGGCGACCGTCTTCAATCATGTCTTGAAGCACATTCTTTAGCTTGTAGCATTTTTCTGTATCATGTCCCTTGCCCCTATGATATTCGCAATACGAATTCTCGTCCCAGAACTTGGATTTCTTTTCTGCTTCGGGTGTAGGGCCTATGGGTTGAAGCTTACCCTGTTTCATTAGTCTCTTTAGAGCATTAGAGTATGTGTCCCCAATATTTGTGAATTTTCGTGGTGGGGTATTTTTCTTAGATGGCTCGAGAAGGTTAACTTCATCAGTCTTGCTAGTAGAGCCGTAAGAACGACTTGTTGAGCCTTGATATCCACGACCTACCGTTTTGGACAAGAGCCCTTTACGGATGTCATCTTCGATCCTTGTTCATAGTACAGTTAAGTCTTTGAAGGTCTTAATGTTTTGGTACCTCAAATGACTCGCATAGATGGGTTTTTGATTGTCCATGAATTTCTCCACAAGGGTAGCTTCATCTGGACTTTCAACAAGTTGGGTACTAGTCTTCCTCCACCTACTTAGGAAGTCGGTGAAACCTTCTTTGTCATTTTGGGTAAGAACCTCTAAATTGCGCATGTTGACTTGGATTTCGGCATTATCCGCATATTGCTTAGCGAACTCAATCGCGGCATCATCCCAAGTGGCAATCTTCTTATGCTCTAGAGAATAAAACCATTGTTTAGGAATGGTGTCGAGAGATGAAGGAAAGATCCTTAGGAACATCTCGGGTTTAATGCCTTTGATAGACATGTAATCCTTGAAAGCACGGATATGGTTCAAAGGGTTTTCATGTCCCTTGAATTTCGGGATATCCGTCATGTTAAAGTTGGTTGGCAATTTGGAGCTCACGGCCTCATACTTGCGATTGTTTTCCTTATAGATATTATCCCCTTTGAGAAACATCAGTTGTTCCTTCAAGTATGGGAGTCGCTTCTCAGCTGCAGTCGGATCTATGGGAGGGTTGAGCTCTTGTGCTCCCACAAAAGGTGGTGGATCTTCACGCGCGAAGTCATTCACAAAATCATGAGGTATTTCATTTTCTGCAGGAGGCAACCTAGTTTCTACAGCAACAATTCGGCCCTCGATCGCGTTGAGGCGATTATTCACTTGGTCTTGGCTAGTTTGGCGACGAGCGAGCGCGGCTAGGATTAGATCATTACCATTCGGTGGTTGTCCATTGACACTTGCGTGATTAGTTCCAGGCATATTGAAAACTGGATAAGAGATCGATGACGAATCAAAACACGATCGACCATTCTAGCACCCTTACTCAAAGAAAAGGTTTGACTTGTGAAGTGGGAATGTGCCACTTGTGTCAAGTGAGCTATTTGAAGAAATGACAAAGTTTGAAAATGTTGGTCCTAGTCAACTGTAGTGTAGTCGTAGGTGGGTTTTGAGGCCCGGATTTTGACTCGACAATTGGACAGAGTTTTGACTGGTTTTGCGCTAATATTAGGCCTATGTTCGAAATTTTTTCATTTTGAAAGAAATTTTGATTTTTACAAAAAATCGTCATGGTTTTGTTTAGAAATGGTGGTCACATATGGTACAAGCATTTATACAGCGATTATAACGGGATGCTGAGTGCATTTAAAAGGGTTTTGGCTTAAAGGTGGGTTGCCATACCGAACAATCAAACCCAGGGTCTGTGGAGAGGCTCGTACCAAACAAGAGTAAGGCCGATTCCTAGTCCATTTTCTCGAGTAGTGAAAGTCCTTGATACAAACAAGAGTAAGTACCATGGTATGGATGACGTCAATTGCTATCCATCCTTAGGCCCAAATAAGAATTTGGACCGTCTAGACGGGACGATTGGTCGAATGGGTTGGGTTGGGCCTAGGAATGCCGAATAAAACGATCTAGGAAGACCGAGTTATGAAAATCGACAACTGTCTTGTACAAACTATTTCCTAACCTTGTTCAAGTTTCACCCTTGGCTACACGTAAGTGTATTATCCCCAGCGGAGTCGCCAAACTATGGACGCGGGCCCACGGGGGTGAAAAGCGAAGCAAGCTTTTCTTTGTTACATTTCTGGAGTCGCAACCAATTTATTGTGGAAAATTGGAAACCGTTCGAATACCTCCTGCCATGTCAAGACACAAAGTAGTGACATGAACACCAAGAACTCGTTACCCTTAGCATTATATGTCTAGAATGACTCTCGTGGATACCAATGAACACGGATGTTCACAGAGATCTGGAGTAAGGGGTGAGGGTACGTATTAGGAAGCTCTTTTGATCGAACAACTAATCCCGCCCGCCTCGATAGCGGCCTCTACTAATGATTAGGGAAATTGTCTATACTCGATATGTTGTCAATTATATGCATGCAATGCAACATCCAACGTTTTAATCCTAGCATGTGAATTAATACTAAGTCGGTAGACACGTAATTTAACATGCAATTGAGTCGAAGTAGGGTTTAAGATTGATTACATGTGAACATACAAACAATATGATAATAGAGAAATACAATAAAAATACAATAAAGAAAATTACAATAATTACATTGGATTAATTGATTTTTGTCGAAAATACATTTAAAACGGATAATTTGGGAAAAGAAAGAAAAAATAAATAAACAAACAGATTATTAGGTGATAATACGATTATTAGTAAATTAAATACGTAAACTAATAAACTAAGGTCAAGGCAGAAACGGGAGTTCAGGGACAGAAATCAACCGGGAACAGGCGCAGCAGAGCTGCGTCCCTTGGAAGAGGCGCAGCAGTTGCTGCGTCTGTTCCTGAGCTCAGTTCTGGCTATGAAGCCGGAATTGCAAATCGTTAATATTCATTGGTGATTTTAATGCTTGATTATAATAATTGACTCGGATAGAAGTGGTTAACATATTATTTACATGTGATTGAGGTTATAAAAACGATAAAACATGGACAAAACTAATTAGAGCGAATTAATTACAAGATTAATAAGGTTATTTATGAGAATTAAACAAACTAAACAAATTGATTATTAAACAGGTTATTAATGACGAACTAATGATGGCAACGATAAATAACGAATGAAAATATATCAAAGATGAATTCCAGAGACTCAATATGGATGAATCGAACCTCTAAAAAACCCGAATTGATTTAAATGACGAAAAACAGCAAATATGGATTATAAGGGATTTAAGTCGAGATGTGAAAAGATGAATTAATTACTAATGATTAATGATTTACATGTTCAAACTATCATACTCAAATTATGGTGTTAAAAGAAATATGAACAATTAAACAAGAAAACGAACAGACAAACAAAAGATGAAGGAAGAAGAAAGGAAGCAGGAACTGCGACCGCCTCAGGAAGAGGCGCAGCAGGTACTGCGTCCCTTCGAAGAGGCGCAGAAGGTGCTGCGTCCCTTCGAAGAGGCGCAACAGTTGCTGCGTCCTTTCTCGACGTTTGTCTCCTGATAATCCGTAAAATAGATTTAAAATAAGGTTTTATAAATCGGTTTTAAGAATATTTTCGACATAAATATTACAATAATGATTACAAAAATAAATAACAATAGTAAAATAGGGATTTACACCCTCAGACTTACACGTTTGACGAAACGAGATGAACTAAGTTAACGTTTAGTGATGCTAGACTCTAATGTACGACGAAAGTGCCCTCTAAGAGAAAAACGAACAAGATTGATTAAGTTGATTGATTGTGGAGTTGGTCAAATTGGTCGGTCATGCAAAATGAGGCTGGTACTCAGAAGGATCCGAGCTTACGTGGTCGAAAGTTCAAGCACGTGGACGCTAAAAAGCAAGAGCGTGGTCTTAGAATGCAAAGGGAGAAGAGAAGGGCAGACACTCGCGTGAGAAATATGTGAGACCGAGGTCTCTATTTATACTAATCACACGGAGGAAATTAGGGTTTTCGGAGAAACTTTGGAACTGAATCTCGAAAAGATACGAAAAATACGCAGAAAAGGACTGAGGAAGAGGCGCAGCAAGCACTGCGTCTCTTGGAAGAGGCGCAGCACCTGCTGCGTCTTTTCCTCAGTGGTTTCCTCCTGCGGAAGAAAGATTTCCGTGTTTTTATTATGGAATTGCGGATTGATCTTATTTTCCTTAATATTTTATATGATAACCCCAGGATATATGTTCACAAAGATCAAAATATTGGAAAATATATGGAATAGAAATATCCGGAACATTCCAGAACATTCTGACTCGGCATTTTAAACGGTTATTAGAAAAATGAAGACGGTTTGTGACCCGGACTCCAAATGTACTCTAATTACTGCCAAAACGACCGTATCGGCGCGTAGATGGTGACTATGAGGTAGACACACGTGTTTGAACGACCACTTGACGATAAACTTACGAACTATCACATATCGTTCCGTGTACCAAACATGCAGCCTAATCATCACCGGGTGATTTGCGGGAGGTGCAGAAATGAGGTATCTACAATTAGCTTGCTCCCCAATTGTATCATGAGTTGATGAAAACAACTCCTCTTTCTTATTGTCATGGCCAATGAGGCCTTCTTCCTTTCTTGTCATGATTGGTTGTGAGCTATTCAAGCTCTCATTGTTATTGAAATTTTCTTTCTCTCCGGATAGAGCATCTTGAGGATTATCCATTTTCGTCTTCCATATCGGTGGTGATTATTTACCCATAGCTTGATATTTGCATTAAGATGCCAACTTCTTCCTATCACTTTCTCAGCTATAATGATCGACCATGAAGCATGGCTCATATAGTCTGGGAGCTCTCATTGTTTTGTCAAGGTTGAAAGTGATTGTCTCATCTCCCACTTCAAGTGCAAGCTCTCCATGTTTCACATCAATTACCGCTCCTGCAGTGTGCAAGAAAGATCTTCCTATGATGATAGGAATGTTGGAATCCTCCTCCATGTCTACAATGACAAAGTCTATCGGGATGAGGAATTTGCCAATTCTCATGGGCACATCCTCCCATACCCCTAAAGGTATCTTTGTTGATCGATCCGCCATTTGAAGAGTAATGTTAGTGCACTTGAGCTCTCCCATTCCTAGCCTCTTGCATACCGAGTATGGCATGACACTTACACTTGCTCCAAGGTCACATAATGCTTTGTTGATTGTAGTGTCGCCAATGGTGCATGGAATAGAGAAGCTTCCCGGATCTTTGAGTTTTGGAGGTTAACTTCCTTGAAGAATAGCACTACTAGCTTTGGTAAAGGCAATAGTCTCTAGCTTCTGGATGGATTTCTTCTTGGTAAGAATATCTTTCATGTACTTTGCATAGGCCGAACCATGATTGATCAATTCCGTGAAAGGGATTGAGACTTCTAAGTTCTTCACAATCTCCATAAACTTTCCAAGTTGTTCATCAAACTTAGGCTTAGCTTGACGACTTGGGAATGGAAGTCTAATGACAATAAGCTCTTTTTCCTTAGCCTTCTCTTCATTCTTCTTCTTTAAAACCTATTTGGTGGTGGGTTCTTCTTCTTTAGAGTTCTCCACAACTCTTTGCTTGTCACTAGCATCCACAATATCTTCATCAATTGGCTTCTTTGGCCGTTCATACCTTTTACCACTCCTCAAATGGATGGCACTAACCGACTCATGTCTTGGGGGATTACTTTGAGGTGGTAATTGCCCCTTTTGTCTTCGACAGCTAGAAGATGCTAATTGAGACATTTAGGTTTCCAACATCTTGGTGTGGGCTAGTATGCTGTTGATGGTGATGTCTTTGGCTTGGCTATCTTTTTGCATTTGGGTGAAAAATTCTTGTTGGTTTTTTTGCATTTGGAGGACCGCTTTTTGAACATCAAAGCCTTGGTCATTGGATTGATTGTAAGAGGGTTGATTTTGATAACCTTGGCTTTGGTTATAAAAGGGTCTTTGAGCTTGATTTCTCATTGGAGGTGGAGTGTATGTTGGTTGGGGGTTTTGAACCTTTTGGCTCTTGTATGAAAGGTTTGGATGGAATTTGGTACTCATTGTAATAGTTGGAATAAGGGGTGCCACTTTTGTATGCTTGGAAAGCATTCACTTGTTCCCCTACATTCACTTTGGTCATGTCCCAAAGTTCCACAACTCTCACATACTCCATTTGGAATTAAGGATGATGCCACCATAGCATTAACATGTTGTTTGGGTGATTTGGAAGCTTTATCAAGCTTAGCCATGGCCTTATCAAACTTCAAATTGATGGTGTCAATGTGAGCATTTAGTTGAGCACCCAATTGTGTGAGGGAACCTACCTCATGCTTTCCTCCTCTAGTGGCCTTCCGATGCCTACAATTGTGAATTATGAACCGCTATCTCTTCAATTTTGGCCCATGTTTGATTGTCATCAACTTCGGTAAACATACCATTGGATCCTATATTGAGAATGTTGCGGGAGTCTTCATATAGACCATTCCAAAATTGTTGCACAAGGAACCACTCGCTAAGTCCATGGTGTGGACAAGAACGACAAGTGTCCTTAAATCTCTCCCATGCTTCATACAATGATTCCTCATCCCTTTGTTTGAACCCGCTGATTTGGGCTCTCAACATGTTAGTCTTCTCCGGAGGATATAATTTCTTGTAGAAGGCAAGTGCCAACTTCTTCCATGAGTCAATACCAAGGGTATAGTATTCTAGGCTTTTCAACCATTGCTTTGCGGTACCAATCAAAGAAAAAGGAAATAATACCCATCGGATTTGATCTTGAGTAACTCCGGTTTGAGAAATCACATCACAATAGTCACAAAAAGTCTCCATATGTGAATGATGGTCTTCACTAGGCATCCCTCCAAATTGACCTCTCTAAACTAATTGTATGAATGCGGATTTGGCAATGAAATTACCGGTTAAATGTGGTGGTGTAGGAGTACCATTTGGTAGGTTCTCCTCGGTTGGTATGGAATGTGATGAAAATTTAGGCATTGTGGGTTGATTTTGTGGTGGATTTTTTATTGGGTTGTCCTCTCCTTTTCTTGAAAAAGGGTTGGTAAACTCAATATTATTTGGTTGAATGTCCACAATCTCTCCAATACCTACAACTCTCGAAGTACCTCTAGCAACTCTTCTATTATTGGTTAAGGTTCTTTCAATTTCAAGATCAATAGGCAATGGATTACCTTGTAATCTCCTAGTCATGCAAAATATCAAACCACTTGAAAACAATTAGAACAACCTTGAGGAAATTGATTTCCCCAAGGTAAAGAAAGACACAACTAAAAACAATTAACGAAAATCAAATCAATTGAACACCGTCCCCGGCAACGGCGCCATTTTTGGTTCGGTTTAAACTCGTCGTCAAAAGCTACCAACCAAAACAATATTTATAACTTCACAAACTACTCTTAGCAAAGAGGCAAGTAAAGGCCGGATCCCAAGGGACGGGTATTGATGTAGGATTTTCAATCGTAAATGGTTGTGTCTTAGGGTGTCACAATTTGGGTTGAGATGAGATTGGTCTAAACTAATTAACAAAATAAAAATAAAGCAATGAAAACAAGCAAGATAATTAAAAGGGGTTGTGAACAATTGATAAAAGGCACTAGGGTGTCATGGGTTCATAGGGGATTCATGGGAGTTGATCATACAAACATGTTCTCAATTATATAGCAAGCACTTATTATCGTGATGGGATCGAGTTGGTGTATAAGCTTACAATCCCTAAGAAGGTTTGGGTCCCGGAGCCGAATCGATTAGATTGTACAACACCTACAAGTCGACTTAATCCTTCCTATTCAACTATATGCATGGTCTAATGAGGCTCGGGTTGGTGTATAAGCTTACAAGCCTCATTGAAAAGATAGGTGATGGGTAAAAAATGCAAGGATTCATAGGCTCGCATTTCATCAAACATAACATGTGCATAAGTTGAAATTACAACAAGCAATCAATTTAATTATGAAAACATATTAGATTAAGCATGAATCATTGCCCATGTTGGTTTCCCCTAATTCCCCATTAACCCTAGCTAAGGAAACTACTCACTCATTATCAAGTTTAGCATGCTAACAAGGTTGTCAATCATACTAACAAGGGAAAACATGATGAATAAATGAAAGTGATTGACAATAATTAAACAAGATTAAGAGAGAATTATACGTATGAAGATGATTCCAAATAATAAAGCAAAGAATAATAGAAGTACTTGATGATTGATGGAAGGTTGTCAATCCTCCAAATAAACCCAAATAATCTTCTAATTACCCAAAATAAAGGAAGAACAATAGAGAAATTAAGGAAATATTAAGATGTGATTAATATTGAAAAAGTATTACAACTAAATTAAGACTAATTTGATGAGATTAAGAGAGTATAAGATATGATTAAGGGTGCATTAAGATATGATTAAGAGGTCATGCCAATCTAGGTAGTACAAAGGGGTATTTATACTAAAGATTAGGTACAAAGATTAGTGTTACTAAGGGCTTAAATGACTATTAAGACCCTAAGAAAAGTTGAGGAAATGCTCCTCTCGAAGGAAATGAGCGGATTCCCATGCTAGTCTTGCCACGATCCGCTCGTCTTGAGGTAAGGCACGGGCTCTTCTTACTTGTGATCTGCTTGGATCCAGGGGAAGACGCTCGGCTCCTTGCGCTGCAATCCGATCGTCTTGGGCACAAGACGCTCGGATCTTGCTGTTGTGAGACGCCCGGATCGTGCCTGATCCGCTCGGATTACTGAGCAGACTGCTTCTCTTCTTTTCCTCCTTAACAATCCTTAAGGATCATTTCGGGGATGCAAGGATCCTTACATCATTGCTTATTTCACTTTATTATCTACTTAGGCCTCTAGTGTTGGTCTTCTCCTTGATGCTTAGTCATTAGGTGCGATCCATTTAGCTCCATTTTGCCTCATAAATGCAAGGTTAGCACTCCTTTCTCACCAAGGAGATAAAACCTCAAAGAATATGCAAAATGGGAAGCTAAAGATAGTAAATGACCCAATTATTTCCTATAAAGCATAGGAACGAGGTTAATTCGGGGACTAAATTTTCTCAAATATGTGTCACATCACACCCTTATCCTACTTCTTGTCTCGACCACGAGCCGGGCGCTCTTGTGCTATCTCCGACCTAATCACCAAGGCTCTCTCTCACGGTCTAGTCTGGCCATTCCGATCCATCACCATCTCTATGGCAGAAGCGGTCTTCAGTTTCTTCAACGGATGAATGACTCGGAATCCGGCCTCTTCTTCCTCCTCAGTCAAGTAGTTTTGGTTCTCCTTTGCTACATCGCGAACCTTGTAGTCCACAGGCTCGTGTTTCCTCAATTTCTCACACTCTTCAGGAGTACCAGCCTTCCTCCATTGCAAGTATGAGTCAGATACCCATAACGAGCTAATAGGGTCCGGTATGAACCATATGTTCCTCTGAGCCCACTTAATTGCCCATTCCCGACAAATCTCTGTGGTGTGTGCCAATGCAGTTTGCGGAACGGTATCAAGCTTCAGGATCTTTTGCTTAAGGCCCACTTGCCTCATCAACCTCTCCGGATAAATGCAAATCATGAACTCCAAGCCAGGGACACGAACTGACCGTGTTAAATCCAAAGATGAAACTCTAGTGACTGACCTGAGATGCCACCACGGCACAATCCACCGGATCAGGGGACCTCCTTCACTCTTCAGCTTATTCTCCCAATAGTTGCAAACCCGAGTGAAGTCCACCATGTAGAGCCTAATTCTCATTGCAATTGATCGAGCATGATATCCTGGCACATTAACTGGGGACTCGATCAATCACAGCCGCTCCATCAGCCAAACCTGCAAAAGAAGACGGGAATTAACACCCTTTTAATCAACCGAAAAAAAAAGAAGAAAGAAAAAAAGAGAAAAGAAAAAAAACAAACGAAAAAACGGTTGACATATAAAAAAAAGTGGGTTCTTACCTGTAGAATGATGGGACTTCCTAAATAAGGAAGCTCGCGGTTGGCCTTTCTGTTATCCAAACCAAGAATGGTCTCTCCTAAAACTAGGCATGCAAGGCTCTTGCGCAACTCCATTTGTTCCACTAGGCTCAGAAAACGAGGATCCCCTCTCATCTCCTTGTCAACATTCCCTTGAAGGATATAGCAATGAAGTAGACAAAACCAGAAGCCTCTGTGCCTCGCAACATAAGAAATAGTAAGGTCCTCCCTATTTATAAATCGGTCGATAAAGTCAAACATACGGACTCCTTTTGAGGTCACAAGACGGTCCACCTCAGCCTTAGTCAACCTAAGCAAGTCTCTAAATTTACCCTTATGCCCTTGAGAGCTAAGGGGTATAGCGGGTGCATTTTCCGGGTCCCATCCTCCAATAGCAGCTATTTGTTCAGGGAAAGGACAAATATCGCGTCCAGTAAAGGCGAACACGTGAAAATTTGGGTCCTAATACTCAAGATAGGCATGCAATAAAGGCTTCACGATTTTCACTAGTTTGAGACTTAAGATCGATCCCAAATTAAATGCACCCATGTCATGTTTTTCAACAATTGTGAACTCATTTGTCCACTCTTTGAGACGGTTTTCAAAAGCATCTATGATTTTGAAATTTTTTATGAAGATATGGGAGTTTTTATGTAATAGACGGAACAAAGATGAAGGAATTGTGTGAATAAAAGCTTCCTCGAAGTCTTTATTTATACTAAATGCTATTTCCTAATTTCTGTCGAGGTCTGACTAGCCGGGGAAATGGCGCAGCTCTTGCTGCGCCTCTTCCCTAGGCCTTTTTCCGTGATTTTCAGATTTGGATCTTTCCTAATTTGCTTTTGTTATAATTTCCTATTCCTATAGGGTATTATTTTGGTAATTCCGTCAAATTACCATGTTTTATGTTTCCTAATGCTTCGGGCTCGCTTTTCGAGACGAACTCGGTATTTTCGCCAAACGAGCACACTTATTCGTTTTTTTATTTTCTTTTTTTTGGGGGAATCATTTCACTTCTCTTTTTCAACACTTTTCACACTTATAAATTTCTTTTTAAGTTTTTTTTAGAGGGTAGCCCTCCCTACCGTCCGATCATTTTTTTTGTTTTTTGGGCATTTTTGCGCATTTTCTTGACATTTTTGTCATTTTTGCTCATTTTCGGGCACTTTTTTTACATTTCTCATATTGCGCCAATTTACGCCATCTATATGCTATGTGTTTTATGTGTAAATTCTATGTAAATTTCGGCAGCATGACGGCACAAACCGTCAACTACCAAACCTGTTTTCTAAGCTAACCTGCAGGAACAGCAACTACCCAGCAGCAAAGGCACTCAGGCCATCATATATACAACCAAAATGCATCATATACATCAAACTGGGGGCTCTCGCCCAAAACAGGTCCGAAAGTCCAAAATAAAGCCCAAAATGTGCAAAAAATGTATACAAGACAACAACCAAAAAAGGAAAAGCAGCTACTCCTGGTCGCCACTCAGCTCAGCTACGGTCACCTCGAGAGCAACGATCTCAGCGTCCCTGACCTCCAACTTCCTCAACAGACGAGTTGGCTCCTCTCGGGACTGTGCCAGCTCGCGCTCCAGGTCACGCTCTCTCTGCAAATGAAGAAGAAATGCCTCATTTCAATCATTTCAAAACAAAAATGCGAGAAATTGCAATAAAAATTCGAAATATCAATGAAATGAAATAAGTAAGAGAATGAGAGGTTCATACCTGTCGTCATCGGCCACCTACAAGTGCCTCGATGGCCGTGGCTCGCAGCCGGTTGGCCATCCTCCACAGCGCCACATACTGAGACGGTGCAACCTGCATTTGAATAACAAATAAAAGGTTCAAGAAAAAGGAAAAAGGAACAAACGCATCCTTATGCAATAAAAACATAAAGACAGTCAAAACTGGGGGCTTAGGCTCTGTTTGGTAAGACATTTCAGGTACCTGATTTGGTCAAAGTAACTTATTTGACCAAAATTTCAGGTACCTTATTTTTTTGTAAGCGTTTGGCAAGTAGCTTATTTAACTAAATAACCTACCTGAAATGAAATGCTACCTAGAGTAGCATTTGAGATTTCAGGTACCTGATTTGGTTTGATTTTCCCTTTTTACCCCTTAAATTTATACAATTAAATAATTATCATATCCTTTTACGTCATTTCATCAAAATCAGTTACCTTTTCAGTTAGTTTGCCAAACATTTTTTTATATAATCAGCTCCTTTATCGGGTCTTAATTTTCAGCTACCTTATCGATTTACCTTTTGACTTTCGATTAGCTTTTCGATTTTCAAACTACCTTTTCGTGTTTCATTTTGCCTTTTCAGTTAGTTTTGCAAAACAGAGCCTTACCCTCCTTACTAAGTGTTGCCACTCCTCCAAACCAGCGTCCGTCACCTCCTCGCTGAAGTCGCGGATCTCCGAGATCGTCGTCATCCCCGCCGCGTCGGTGTACTCGAGTGTCTCTGGGTAAGGCGGGGGCTCGATGCCTACCACCTCGATCTCCTACAAGGTTCAAATGACTCTTTATTTGACGATCGTTCGTCGTTTGTCAAGTAAGTTCAAACAAAGAAAAGGTAAAGTACTTACCACGATCGGCCAGTACGCCAACATCCGGTGAACGAACTCGGAGTACTCCTCGCCAGGAAGAAGAAGGGCGTCACCGCTCGCGTCCGCCAATGTCAGCCTCTCTCTCGGCGTCAGAAGGCTCCCTGAACATCATTCGTGGAGGATCGATGGGAACCGTGAAGGTGTCACGAGAGCACTGTTGAGTCAAACGCTCACCCAGGTACCACACAAGTCCCATGGGCGTCCTCAGCAACAACCGAATCGAGCTCCTAGTGATACGGTGGTTTCTGTACCAAAAATAAATACCTAAATATAACTAACAGAAGCTAATGATAAGTAGGGCCGATCTCCACAGGGAGGCAAGGTATCTATCTGTAAGTCCGTCTATCTAAGTCACAATTGGGGGGGTTTAAAGTTTTGTTTTCTAACTACTAAAGATTTAAGGGCAAGAGAAATAAAGTAAGAGCAATAAAGTGAGAAAATATGATAAAAGTGATCAGATAAAAGAGAGTATGTCAGGATTTCGGTTCACCATGGCAGTTTATCGAATCAGTTTCAAATAGCCAAGACAATCTACTGTGAGAAGGGCATGGGAAAGGTCCTTCTGGTCCGCTATCCACCCTAGAATTCCACTAACTTAACTTCCGTCCTCATTAGGGTAGTCTACTGTGAAAGATCATAGATCCTAATTAGACTCTCTAATTAAAATCTAATTATCTCATAATATGTTCTTTAAGTGATCTATGTAACATGCATGCAAATATAAAAGCATAAAATTAAAGATTAAGGAAAAACAATTTCCTTACATTGATATTTATGGTAATATGGGCACAATCAAAGATCTCCTATCTTGATTGTTCTTGAGCTTAAAACAAAAGGATGATCCCCCTAGAAACACATTCAAAAAGAAAGTCTCCTTCAAGTTGCACCCAAGAACTACACCCAAAAATTTATTTTACAAGTATTAGCTAGATACTTGTAAAATTAACCATTGATAATATGTAAATAATACTAACAATCTTAGTAATTATTTTATTTTGTTTACTAACTAATCTTAGTAAAAGCTTTTATTATTTTAGAGAGAAGTACCAACTTTATGTTCACATGCAAAATGAAGTAGTGAAGTAGTGTGCAAAAAAATAAACAACAATTTGGAGTAGTAGGAGGAAGTGGCGGGTGGAGTAAGGGAGTAGTGGAGTGTGGAAATTGTCTTATTTTTATCAATCTTACATCCACATGTAAAATATAATTATAAGATAACTTGGGGAAGTATCACAAGTAAAGTGAAATGATTGTGTTTATAATCATCCACTATACTCCATTTACACGGTCCAATGTCCCATTTACGGGTCCATTTTGATTCTTATATTTGTCGCACAAATACGTGTAAATTTTGTTTAAACATCGCTTCATGTTTAAATGCTTCCAATTAATTTCGTCCAAATCTCTCCGTAAACATACGTGTACTGCTACACATATTATTTTACGTACTAATATTAATCACATTAATCAATTAGTAAAATTTTAGTGAATTAACAATTAATTAACTAAAACCCGTCTCCCATAATTTATTATTCAATTATCGCATAATTAAATAATAACTGTCGTGCCTCGAGTTCGTAACTCGAAATCTCTCTAAAATAATCGACTAACCTTTTAGTCTATAAATAAAGGGGCTAAATAAATTGTATCTCATACAATTAATTAGTTGTCAATTGGGGTTCGTTCCTTTAGGTGTGACCGAAAGGGGTCAGTTGATCACCGCCGTCTCACGACAATAACGTCAAACTCTAGTCAGCCAACCGTTATCGATTTACGTTAATCAACTGACGAGGATCAAATAATTAAATATATGATAATATTCCTTTAATGAGATTTATTATGTAAACGCACTATTGTGGAGGACACTAACTCCAGCAATCTCCCACTTGTCCGACACAAGGTGTGCGCTACCAATTCTCTTGTCCGTTTTAATCTCCCACTCAATGCAAGGTGTCTTTCAGGTCGCACTTGCACATGAACATATCGTGAGTGATTTTCTCGATCGGGAGTGTGACTACCCGACCGGAAAAATCTCTCACAGATTACTTCCGAGCGTGGCCACGCATTTGTAGTCATTAACTTTTCGAGTGGCCTTGAGATATAGTTACCCAATGTGGGTGGACAATTCCTGTCTGCCCTATCTATCCTATTGCACAATACAGATCACCATGACCTAGTAAATGCCCTTTGGCCTCCTTTCACAGCACGACCTAGGACAAAGACCAAAGTCACTCGGAAACTGCACTTGCTCAGATAATAGTCTCCAGTTAAAAGAATCGACTCATAGGAACATCTTAGAGATCCCTGCCACGACCAGGCGTCTATAATAGAACTTAGGGACTCTCTAAATGGTAAGTGTCTGGCAAAGTGTAACACACTCTGCCTATGTAATCGACTAGTCATCACGTATGACCTTATGGTGTTGAACAACCATCAATCGACTTACAATCTAGTCACTCCGAGACGTCACCTAATTAAGTGACTAGGGACAAAATACAATGTTCATCTTGTTCACTTGAATAGTGTTCAACATTGTCTCGACAACTTATTCAGATAAAGAAGGTATTCAATGTTTTCAGTTAAGCTGAATAATTGAGTTCTTAAAGAAACTCTAACAATGAATGCGATCATCACTTATGTAAATATCAATACTCTATCCAATATTTACATAACGATCTTTACCAATTAAGGTATACTCCTCAATTCACATTGAGATGACATAACCATCATGTCTACGGCTTTGGTTAGAGGATAAGCAGCAGTTGCATCACTCTAATTTCCATTGCTATTTTCCTTTGTTCTATGCAATCTTTTCATCACATAGAGCATTTCTAAGTACACGTCAAAACAAGTTTTTAGACTCTGGTTCTAAAGCCAGTCAAACACTCCCACTGTTTTCACAGTCTCTTGGGATACGATATTCGGCTAACATAACTACTCTAGTCCCATTAAATTCCGGTTATCAGCTATCTCTCTTACAACATCGGATGTTGTAATGTACTTAGCTTTCGTTCATGATTTGTACGTATAACACTTATATATACACATCCTTCATATGACATCTTTTATGTATGACTCCTCATACATTTTTTCTTTATACATGTATAACTTCTTATACACATATGTATAACTTCTTATACATATTATTCTTTATGCACATAGCACTCTTACATGCTAACCATTCCTTAACGAGGCCCATAACATCTTATAAGCATAGGAATGTTTCCATGTAATCCTTTTACACAAAATTCACAAATTCCTCCAAGCTACAAGAGTAAATCCTCAGTGCTTCTCAAGTACTCAAGGTTGCTCTTGATAATTATCTAGTGACACTCACTAGGAAATGATTGGTAATGACTTCTCATATTCTCAATATGATAAGTCCCAACGAGAGCAGCTTTTAGCATATTTAATAGATCCTGCAGCGGAAGCAAAAAGATCATATTAATTTGTTCAACAAATTGAACGAGTCAAGAATCTTATCACATAAGTCTCTTGACTAAGATGCTAGTATCCATGGAGATCTATCTCATTAGATCCGGATATTTAAGATGCGCCATGATACTCTCAAGTATTTACCCGAGAATATTTCTAGTCACTAATATGTCAAACACATATTTAGACTAAGAAACATCACCTTAGCTACATTTCTAGTCACTAATATGTCAAGCACATATTTAGACTAAGAAACTTACTTTAGCTCCCACTAAACTCCATGTATCATCATGGTACCTCGACACTCGAGTAATACCATTTTGATAGACTACATGATTGAACCCAAAGTTCCAACTCTTTGACGTATATAAGATCACAAAAGGGATCTTCCAAGCATGCTAGGATTCTTAGCATTGACAACATCAACAAAACTTCTCCCTTCATAAGATACATTCAAGGAGAAAGTTTCGTTATCCTTTTGCCTAATCTCATTCTCATGAGAGGCTATATTGCTAAGACCATACGAATTGATAAAGGCATTTGGGTTGTCACAAACTCTCTATAACCAACCCAAATTTTAAACATCTTATGTAACCTTTACGACAAGATCAAGGTAACCTACCAAAGTATTCACCTTGAATCAAGTCTCGAAAACATCTCGTGTTTCCTTCCTTATCGCATCGTGTGCAAGGAGATCAATTCGAATTGCATGGTGACACGCCATCACATAGAGTTCATACTATAGAAAAGCCTTTGATGAGGGTTTAAGATTCGTCACTTTTAAAAAGTAACGCAATATTATCCTAAAATTATCTCCTTATAACCACTGAGCGACAATAAAGAACGTCTTCTTGCATTATACTCAGTTTGTGGGTCTTAGACTTCCGTAAGTTCAAAATTTCTCCCACTCTGTCTTCCAGAAAATGAAAATCTTTCTGGAAAGACAGTATTATGAGCCACAAACTCTTTATTCTCGTTTTGGAGGAGTAAAAACCAAGTGGTTCAATTTTGGATAACCCTCACAAATACACAAATTGGTTTTGAACATAAACATTTATGATCCCAAATGTATAAAAAGACAAGTTAGGGACTCTCCCTATCCATATCTCACATGGAGTCATTTAGGCTATTATAGTCGGGTTTTAAACTTTTAGTGAGAAAATAGCTTACAAAAATTGCGAAAAACCTCAAACTATATCTCATAAAGTTCGGTTTATATACTTGACTACACCATACTATATGGTGTCCCAAGGAGAAGGTATTATGTGAACTGGTTCACAATCTTCTTAGTGATTATCAAGGTCATTACTTGATATTACCCATTTGATCTTCAAAGTCATTACTTTGAAACTTCCGATCAACATCTTGATCTTGACGTGCTTTTGGTTTACTACTTCATTTTGAAAATATTCCACGTTTCAAAAATCACTTTTATGTCTTATTAAATAGATATGAGGTTTTCATATCTACTTAACATTACGGTAAAAGTAACGAAGTATATATATATAACCAACTATCGGCCTTAAGCATCCGTATGTATATGGTCAATCACCTCACTATTGTGTTTCTTTTCTGCAAAAGAAAAAACATAATACATGCACACATACCATAAGACTCACAATCAAATGGTTGTTCAATGTGCTTTTCGTTTACTCGTTTGAAACGAATTTACTTGAGGTTTGATCAATTGGGTTCACCAGATTAGAGACTTTAAAATCTACAAGATAGTATAACATTTTGTTTTCGTGAAGAATGTAAAATTCCTCTAACTTAAGTGGTCTAAACCAACCACCAAGTTATCATAGGAGAAGGTACAACATTTTGTTTTAAATCACATGAGTGATGCCTCCTATTTATAAACATAGATAATTACATTCTTTTAAAACCAAATTTGGGTACATTTGTCCTTATCGAAATCATTGCTACTTTAGCACCACTTCGATACAAAAATGTCCTATGCTAGACGTCTTACGTTTTATCAATTCATGTAAACTTCTTTACAAAGAAATGACCCGTACTTGGTATCTCATACCAAGATAGTGGAACTAGCCTATCCATTGAGTAGATGTCTCTTTCAACTTTGTTCTATCGCATACATCTAGGGTTGATACTTCTTAACTCCCACTCACTTTCACATTCCTTTTTGCTTCAATCAAGCAAAAATGAATCTCATGAAGACCTTTCTTCATGTCATTTGTGATATTTTATACACTTAGTAAGAGTGAATTACTATAAAGTGAGTGTAACATGTGGCAAAATCTCAAATTCTTGCGAAATTGGACTACCTAACCGTTCAATTGTTATCATATGCCTAAACTCTTTAGCGCATAAACAATCGATTTGGCCTTTCTCGAAGTGAGCCATTTGACGGTATCATATTGGAGTATGATAAGTGTTTTTGAAAACTCTTTTCGCAAACTTTTGAATTACACATAAGTAATTAAAACTAATATGTCATCATCATGACGGAGGTGTCACTTCCGAAATCAAGACTCTCTTGATTAAAATGTGACTTCCTTTTAAACTCGTAATATGAGTTTGCAACATGAAACCCCTTTTTAACATGTATGGACGTTAATTAAGTTGTATAATAACCGCAAAAATCGTTGTAAGCTTATGTAGGTGAATTGGTAAATCATGTTACCAATCATTAATTCCTTCAAAGAAACCGCTTTCTATGAAAGAATGAGGCAAGTATAACAATAAATAGAGAAAGGAGGATGAAGTGAGCGATGTCATACATTTATGAACGAAAAATAGGAAAAATTAACATTCAATGTTTTAATTTTACTTGTGAAACATCTTTAACAAGTTTTAACATTTATATAATGATCTCCCACTAAATTATATAAATGATTCCAAGACCCAAATATTAAACAAAAATGAGCATCACTCGGGCGAAACATCCCATAATTGTGTAAATTCGGTAAGTCACGTTGACTAATTCTACCTCTAGAACTCTTGGTCGATAAATTTCCTTAAATCCATCTACTAGCCCCGGAACACAAGACCGTCTTATATCCCGTTGAGTCCAACCAATTTTGGCATGTGATAACCGCTTACCACCCTACTTACTCAAGGTAAAAAGAGAACACCCTGCTTGGGCGAGCGTGGCTCTAATGAACAAGAGATTCATAGGTGTTACTAATTGGTAAGGCTAATCTTAATTTTAGTTATGTGAGAGATCTTGTCAATTTAGTCATAAATTCCCTATAAGTGAACTAAGTCGGTGAATGTAAATGACGTGAATTGACAATCGCGAAGATAAAATGCATGTGAATGGCGATTTTGGCATGCGCGAAAATAAAACAAGCAAACAAGTAAGCATATGAATAAATCCTAGTATGGCCACCTAGTTAATAAAAAACTAGTCTATTACATTTCGGAAACCAACTCCTTGGTCCCTTGCCTCTTCATTCCAAAAGTGGCTCCTTCTCGTGGGATTTGGAACACCTTCCAAAAATAGACTCCGTCTCGATGTAATCCGTCTTTTGGAAACGCCGGTAAGAATAACTATTACAATTGAATTACATAGCTATTCCTATTATACATTAATTAATAAAATAAATAAAACTATTAATTAATTACAAACCGACGATACGAGATCATATTTAATTACAAACAAATCGATATTCCCATTCATTTCGGGTAATAACGATTAAAATAAACTAGGCCATACTAGGTATGAAGGGTCACGGACAAGGGCACCTAAGAGGGGGAGGGGGTGAATTAGGTGTCTATTTAAAATTTTAAGCTTAATGAAAGCTTCTTTTAAAACTTTTAAACACTTTAAACAATGCTTAGATGAAAGGAGGAGTCGATACTTAGAACTAGAGATTTAGAAGTATTCAACAACGATTCAGCAAGCAGAAGTTATAGTGTACTCAACAGTTGATTCTGTAGATAAAAACGTGAGTAGAGTGTGCAGCGGAAATAAAACGAAATAGACACGACTAACGATGTTTTTTAAAAACTGGTTCGGTCACTACTCCGCAACCTACGTCCAGCGCTATTTTATTAAACGTCTCAGAAGTAAACTCATACAAACTAAGACCACCCCGAATAATAAAAAAACTCTCCAACCTACTCCGGTTGCTAATGCTTAAAAGCTACTCCGCTTCCAAGACTTTTGCTTTGGGCTACTCCGCCGAAAGACTCCTTGCTTAAAGCTACTTTGCAATAAAACTTTTGCTTTGGGCTACTCCGCCGAAAAACTTCATGCTCAAAAGCTACTCCGCTTCGAAGACTTCATGCTTAAGGATAACTCTAGCCTAAGACTTTTTGGTTCTACCCGTTTGTTACAAGACCACTTATCTCAATGTTGTTTACTCAATTGAACGGAGGAGATAAAGTTTAAGTACAAAACACGGGATCCTTGAACACGACTAAAACGACTAGGTGCAACAACAAACTCAAGTAAAAGACTCAAAAGATAAATAAACAAACTTGCAAAAGATTCAAAGATTTTGAAATGATAAACAGTTTTGCAAAGTTAATTTACTCGATTGAAAGCTTAAGTCTTTTTCAGTTTAAAACTCGTTTGTTGCACACTTGTAAAAATGAATTAAGCAAGCTATTTATAATGTTCAAGTAGTATACTTTACATTAAAATATCTTACACTCGTAAGCACAAGTGATTAAAATATTGTAAGTAGTTTGCTTGGGCAACATGCAAAGCCAACCGAAATCTTCACCAAGAAACCGAGTATTCTTCCTCAAGAAATCGGTGCCTAAGATTGCAAGAAATCAGGTTGTGCACACACACAAAAATAGGTTGGGTTTTTCAACAAGAAACAAGCATAAATGGTTGTGTTTATGGGAACCATAAATATTTCCATAAATGTAAAAGCAAACAACCCCTTTATAGTAAGTGTCTTATTGTGCAAGCAAACTCCTTAGCAAGTCATTGAAAGCTCTATATTCTTTAAAAGACTTCAAAGTATTTCCAGAAAACATTTGTGAAAGTTGAAAGCACTTTAACAAAGATTGAAATATTTTCGAAATATTTCTTTCAAAGACGAGCGTTAATTAACTGTTGACTCAACTGTTTATTTTGCACCTAAACGTAAATTCGTATTAAACGATCACCTTACAACACATGACATTAGCACTAATGACTATCTTCATCTTTGATCTTCATGATGACATTCTTGATAACCTTGAATTGACAATTGGAGCTTCATGCTATATGGTTAAACTTAAGAGGCACACAATTAAATAACAAATGAGATTAATTTGTCTTAAGGCATCATCAACACTAGCTTAATCAAATTGGGTTTCTTCAAGGTACAACAAGATAAATACTTTAAATAAATGACAATAATTAATTCAACATAAATAAATATGCTTAAAATGCTGTAAAAATGATGCCAAAATCGCCTTATCAATCAATCGTTGGTATCCATCTCGGTTTTTGTGGATTTAATCGATTTTTAACTTGTAAAAATCAATAATCAACTCTTAAATCTCATTTAAGTCCAAAATAATTGTCCAAACTGTTTTGAACCTCAAAATTAGTCCTCACTAATTTTATGATGAATAATTAGTTTGATTTGGTGATATTTTGCTAATTTAAACGGTAAAATCATAATTTTTAAGTAAAAATCCAAAATAATTGAAAAATTACCCAAAAAAATTGAAAAAAAAATTTGAGTATTCTGGAACACTCCCAAGAACACTAAAATATCAGAAAAATTGCCCCAAAAAACCGTATAAAATTTATGAAGAAAAAGATCGATATTTATCGATTTTTAACCACTAAAACCAATAAACATCAAAACAAGGTGAAATCATATTTTAAATTTTACTTTTAACTTTT
This sequence comes from Silene latifolia, assembly GCF_048544455.1. NCBI lineage: Eukaryota > Viridiplantae > Streptophyta > Magnoliopsida > Caryophyllales > Caryophyllaceae > Silene > Silene latifolia. The sequence goes on from NC_133536.1 coordinate 60,698,390, forward strand.
AAATAACATTTTTAAATGTACATAAATTTATCAAGGGCAGAATCAATTGTTTCGAAATTATGATTAATTTATTTCACTTTTATCAACTTTTATCTCATAAAATCAATAAACATGCAAAAAATTCAAACCAACCTTCAAACTTTTGCATAAAATCTGTAGAAACCATGCATGAAACACCATAAAATTTCCATGGCCCGAATCAACTTTTAACTATTTTTAGTCAATTTATAACTAAAATACGGCATTTTGACTCGGTTTTCTACCAAAAATCATTAAAAATAGCAAAATAACTTCATAAATCACCAAACTTTACCACAATTTTTTTGAGATCAGTAGGTGTGCATGTCCCAAAAATTTCGTGCTAAAACCTCTTCTAACACAATTTTTGAGTTTTTATAAATTATCTCATAATTTATTAATATGCTTAAAATCAACATGCAAATTACAAGCCTAAGCTCTGATACCACTTGAAAGATCATAGATCCTAATTAGACACTCTAATTAAAAACAAATTATCTCATAATATGTTCATTTAGTGATCTATGTAACATGCATGCAAATATAAAAGTATAAAATTAAAGATTAAGGAAAAACAATTTCCTTACATTGATATTTATGGTAATATGGGCACAATCAAAGATATCCTATTTTGATTGTTCTTGAGCTTAAAACAAAAGGATGATCCTCCTAGAAAAACTTTCAAAAAGAAAGTCTCCTTCAAGTTGTACCCAAGAACTACACCCAAAAATTTATCTTACAAGTATTAACTAGATACTTGTAAAATTAACCCTTGATAATATGTAAATAATACTAACAATCTTAGTAATTATTTTATTTTGTTTACTAACTAATTTTAGTAAAAGCTTTTATTATTTTAGAGAGAAGTACCAACTTTTTCTTCACATGCAAAATGAAGTAGTGAAGTAGTGTGCAAAAAAATGAACAACAATTTGGAGTAGTAGGAGGAAGTGGCGGGTGGAGTAAGGGAGTAGTGGAGTGTGGAAATTGTCTTATTTTTATCAATCTTTCATCCACATGTAAAATATAATTATAAGATAACTTGTGGAAGTATCACAAGTAAAGTGAAATTATTGTGTTTATAATCATCCACTATACTCCATTTACACGGTCCAATGTCCCATTTACGGGACCATTTTGATTCTTATATTTGTCGCACAAATACGTGTAAATTTTATTTAAACATCGCTTCATGTTTAAATGCTTCCAATTAATTTCGTCCAAATCTCTCCGTAAACATACGTGTACTGCTACACATATTATTTTACGTATTAATATTAATCACATTAATCAATTAGTATAATTTTAGTGAATTAACAATTAATTAACTAAAACCCGTCTCCCATAATTTATTATTCAACTATCGCATAATTAAATAACAACTGTCGTGCCACGAGTTCGCAACTCGAAATCTCTCTAAAATAATCGACTAACCTTTTAGTCTATAAATCAAGGGGCTAAATAAATTGTATCTCATACAATTAATTAGTTGTCAATTGGGGTTCGTTCCTTTAGGTGTGACCGAAAGGGGTCAGTTGATCACCGCCGTCTCACGACAATAACGTCAAACTCTAGTCAACCAACCGTTATCGATTTACGTTAATCAACTGACGTGGATCAAATAATTAAATATCTGATAATATTCCTTTAATGAGAATTATTATGTAAACGCACTATTGTGGAGGACACTAACTCCAACATACTGTTCATAGCAGGTCTGTTTATTCCAATCTTCCGATCCAGGAACAAAGTTAACCAGATTAATGTGATTTACAAGTATGCATTCAACTAAATTGGTGTTACAGTTATATTGCTATGGGGACAGATTCTCACATATAAATCGTCTAGCCTATTCGCTGCATCGTCACAATCCTACCATGGATTCCCTAATCCTAACATAAGGAGATTAGCTACTCATGTTCTTAAGATTAACAACAATAACAATAATCATGAAATAACTAAGTAAAGACATAGTAGAAAGACAATAGAGATGTAACATAAACAAATCAAACAAAGACAATAAAATGAAAGAGCAATAATTAAGAGCAAAGAGATTGAGATTAAAGGAAGAGAAAGGTTACAAGATTGAATCCGGAGAGAAAAGAGGCAGAGAAAGGTTCAGCAGTAATTAGAGAAAAAAAGTAGAGTATGAAAAAGTGTCATTAAGACCTAATGACGACTTCCTTATATAGGGAAGCGAAAAATAAACAAAAATAAACCTACCACGGAATAAAAATCCCGAGTATATAAGCTAGTCACTCGATAGAGCAACTTTATATCACTCGATCGAACAAATCCAAGCTAAAACCTCTCGATCGAGTACTTAAAAGTACTCGATCGAACACTTATAAAAAAGGCACTTCGATCGAAGACTTTAAACTACTCGATCGAACACTATCTACTCGATCGAGTGGTTTCCAGCGCATAATTCGTGCTTCACGCACTGAACTTCAAACGGCCGCCATTTCTTCGTTACTTGGGCAAATCAGGCTTTTTCAATGGAGTTGGAAAGCTAAGAGGATGAGCTTTCATATCCAATTAGAATCACCTGAAAATCCATTTTAGAAGCCGAGATATGGCTCTTCAAAGTAGGCACTAGTAATTTGAAGTTCTTCCTTTGCTCGCCTAGCTATCTTACTTCTTTGCGCATCATAATTAGTAGTTTCCAAGCTCCGACTCAAATCATCTCCTAAATGCATGCATAGGGACATGTATTAAGCTTGATTATGCTCCTTTCTGGTTCATGCCTGCAAATAATACAAGACAAACCAAAGTAGACTATTCGGGGGACATTTGTAGCTAAACACTACTAAATATGCATAGAAATGCGTGCAAATATGATACAAAAAGTCTATATAAAATGCACGCATCAAACTTCCCCAAACCAAACCTTTGCTTGTCCCCAAGCAAATTAAATGCAAACTAATGGAACGGATATGAAAACTCAGAGCTAGCTATAACTTGTCTACTTGAACCAATTTAATGCAATCGAAAATTAACAGTCATAGCTACAACAGTCAATACGCAAACGAGTTGTATGATGTCCATAAATAGAGCTTACCTATCGACCTTGCAAGACCAACAAAATCGGACTCTCACGGGTCACACTTCTCTCATGAAGCAAAGGGTGAATATAAATGTGTAAGAGAGAAAGAGAGAACAGTCACTCACCTAAACTGCGACCTACGTAACATGCATGCAACAAAAATGATAGACGATTATATTCAAGTATTATACATACATTCCAACCAACAATGTCCTTCACAGCCGAGGGCTTATAAATGATATGGGAAAGTGAGGTTACAGGTGAGAAAGGCAAAATAGATTATGGAAATGTGGAGGTAAAGCGTCAAGCTTGCACCTAAACAGGACCAAATAAGACCATCTGAATCTCAGCTGTCTAGAAAATAAAGTAGAGGTGCCCTTCATTGGCACACATCTCACTACCCAATACACTATCTCCTCAAAAATATATGAATAAAATAGAGGAGGGAGACTGTCACAAGATGAGAATAAGCATATACAGTCTCTTTTTCAACCAACTCAACTCAATTTCTTTCAATTTTTTCTTTCTTTTTCTCCTGCTTCTTACGTGTGATTCAATCTTTCTTTTTCATTTCTTTTTTTTTCTTTTTCACGTGATTCTCATTTTTTCCAACTTTTTTTTTGTTTTTTTTCTCTTTCACGTCTCTTTTTTCATTCCTCATTCTTTCTCATTTTCCTACCAACTCCAAATAGATGAAAACAGGCCAAACTCGCAACAAGGATGAATATAACAACTCCGTACAAATAACAAACGAGCCAAACTCGCAACAATGATAAATATACCACAAAAGCCACACAAAAGCCACACAAAACTAGCTTGACTGGCAGGCTAAATTCTGGGTGTAGCTGATGGGTCAAAAAGGCTATATTTGGCTAAAGTGGAGCTAAATGAGTGAAAATGAAAGAAAGGGAAATTGTAAGCGCCTCCCTACATGTGGTCGACCACAAACCCGAATGTATGCAAGTGACAAGCAATCGAATTTCATAAAAGTGCAAAAGTGATGAAACATGTTATGCAAGGAGTACTACTCTAAATTCCTACATGAACCAGTCATGAATGTCACCAGTTATACGGCTCTAAAACTTAAAAATTGTAAAGTAGGTTGCCAATTTATCAGGTCAAGTCTACACAGTCAGCTATATTTTCAAAATTAACTCGTAGATATGCGCATGACTAAACTAATAACTGTCAATTAGATGCAAGGCTCAAGTAAAAATGACAAGTTAAAATGCAGTTTCATCACGGAAATCTACCGTTCCGACTCAACCTATATACAAAATGAAACATGAATATTTTTTGATTTTTTGAAATTTTCTATTTTTTTGAGATTTTTGATTTTTTATAAAAATAAACAACAATGCATACAGTAATTAAACGTGATAATAGAAATGCAATAAAAGCAACATGCAGACACAGATATGGATGCATAACCTCCCCAAACCAAACGGTACAATGCCCTCATTGTACCCAAAAATAAGGATAGGAAATGCAAACTGAAAATAAGAGAGTGAAGTCGGAAAACTTACAAGATAACGCGAAGTAGGGACCTCCCAAACCAGCCAAAGAACAAGGAGGTCGCAAATAACATCACAAGGCTCAAGTCACAGCAACAATATTCGATCGAGGTACAAAAGCACTCGATCGAATTAAATGGCCTGCAGAATTTGCTCGATCGAGAACAAGAAGTACTCGATCGAGTGATCCTCGTGAGTTACCTGCAAATACACAATAAATGCCCAAAGAACAGACGAAGCAAGTCTAAGCGTTCCAGTCTATTGTCTGAAAACCCATTATTACAAGTCCAACAAAATTGAAATGTTTGAAAAATTAATTAAAAAGTTTAAAACTCCGGGTTGCCTCCCGGACAGCGCTAGTTTCAGATAGGTCCCAGCTCGACCTTCTTCTTATCATCCACCTACAGAAATTAATGGCCCATAACAAGGCTGTTGACTGAATGAGGTCCCATCAGCATCCATCAGCTTGACCTTAGGCCTCCATACCATCGCATCAACAGGAGAACAGCAACTTATCGCAGCGTAAAGGCCTCCACCTTTGGCTCTCTGTCGTGCTTTCTTCTTGTATGGCCTAACCTTGTCCAATCCTTCGCCTGGGTCATCAATCCACACTGTTCCAGTCTCCAAGGCAACGTATGATGCCCACCTCCTGGGTCCGTCAAACTATTGGTACCAGCAGAAGAAGTAACAAAGGAAGTAACCTTAATTGCAGAAATATCCTCTGAAATAAATTTTGATGACCATTCATTGTTATTAGCAAAAAAATTACTCGATCGAGCACTTATGTAACCCCATCGAAGTATTTTTTTCAACATTTGTACTCGATCGAGCAACATATGTGACTCGATCGAGGACTTGATTTTCCTCATTACTCGATCGAGAGCTTTCACCCTCTCGATCGAGTACTTCCTCAGTAATTTCACACGATCGAGTATAGTAAGGCTCTCGATCGAGTGTTTGAACAATGGCAGGCGGGGCAGCATTGTAATCTCCCTCTTGAACGGTATCCTCTGCATCCGAGCCATCCTTTTTAACATCAATAGGCAGAACCGGTCCTTCATAGGGAGTGTCAATCCAGGTGCGAATAGCATAGACCGTCTCAGGTTGCTTAGAAGTTTGATCGGCATTTACTTGAGCCAACTGAGTCTCAAGTCTCTCGATAATGGCGTCTTTAGCTTGCACAACTTCTTGCATTTAAAGCGCAAGTGCCTTCACTACAGACGTCAACTCAACAATTTCTTCTTTCTGCTTATTAGGAGGAGGCGTTTGTTGTGGCGGCGGCCAAATAAGTGGAGACTTTGGATACTCTTGTTGCTGAAGCGGATGTGGTGGCATATGTGCAATGGGATGATTAGTTTGTCTACGCCGCCTGAACGCATAAACTACATCGTCATCCGCCAGACAAAGGACAGCATCGTGCCCCGCAACACCACATCTCTTACAGTGGTCCACCGGCTGCGCCATAATATGGGACTGAGGTGGGCTACCCCAAGATCGTCTACTCTCCAGCTGGTCAAATCTTGCATTCTGAGCTTCAAACTGTGCTATAATTTTGGAGACGCTAGACATCTTGGCAGAAGAATCAAATGTACTCAAGCCTTCCCTTTAACGATCTTTCTCCTAAAATCCTATCTAGGTAGGACCTGTAGGACCTATCAAAACAACACTTAAAGGAAGAAGATAAGAACTGCCGCAAGGAATAAATCCCTTGAGGCGCAAGACAGACGAAAATGAACAGATAAATAGGCTAATTGCCTCCCCGACAACGGCTCCAAAATTTGATACGGTCGTTTCTGTACCAAAAATAAATACCTAAATATAACTAACAGAAGCTAGTGATAAGTAGGGTCGATCTCCACAGGGAGGCAAGGTATCTATCTGTAAGTCCGTCTATCTAAGTCACAATTTGGGGGGTTTTAAGTTTTGTTTTCTAACTACTAAAGATTTATGGGCCAGAAATAAAGTAAGAGCAATAAAGTGATCAGATAAAAGAGAGTATGTCAGGATTTCGGTTCACCATGGCAGTTTATCGACTCAGTTGAAAATAGCCTAGACAATCTACTATGAGAAGGGCATGGGAAAGGTCCTTCCTGTCCGCTATCCACCCTAGAATTCCACTAACTTAACTTCCGTCCTCATTACGGTAGTCTACTATTCATAGCAGGTCTGTTTATTCCAATCTTCCGATCCAGGAACAAAGTTAACCAGATTAATGTGATTTAGAAGCATGCATTCAACTAAATTGGTATTACAGTTATATTGCTATGGGGACAGATTCTCACATATAAATCATCTAGCCTATTCGCTACATCGTCACAATCCTACCATGTATTCCCTAATCCTAACATAAGGAGATTAGCTACTCATGTTCTTGAGATTAACAACAATAACAATAATCATGAAATAACTAAGAGAAGACATAGTAGAAAGACAATAGAGATGTAACATAAACAAATCAAACAACCAGCTGGGGCGATGATCACTTGGCCACTGCAGCTCCGAAGGGGGTGGCTTACATGGTCCATGTGGTGGTGCGGGAATGCATGGGCTTGGGGATATTCAACCCCCTCGTCATCAAAAAAAAAAAACAAATCAAACAAAGACAATAAAATGAAAGGGCAATAATTAAGAGCAAAGAGATTGAGATTAAAGAAAGAGAAAGGTTACATGATTGAATCCGGAGAGAAAAGAGGCAGAGAAACGTTCAGCAGTAATTAGAGAAAAAAGTAGAGTATGAAAAAGTGTCATTAAGACCTAATGACGACTTCCTTATATAGGGAAGCGAAAAATAACAAAAATAAACCTAACAAGGAATAAAAATCCTGAGTATATAAGCTAGTCACTCGATCGAGCAACTTTATATCACTCAATCGAACAAATCCGAGCGAAAACTTCTCGATCGAGTTCTTTAGGTACTCGATCGAATACTTATCAAAAAGTCACTTCGATCGAAGACTTTAAACTACTCGATCGAACCCTATCTACTCGATCGAGTGGTTTCCAACGCATAATTCCTACTTCGCGCACTGAATTTCAAACGGCCGCCATTTCTTTGTTACTTAGGCAAATCAAGCGTTTTCGGTGGCGTTGGAAAGCTAACAGGATGTGCTTTCATCCACAATTCGAATCACCTGAAAATCGGTTGTACAACCCGAGATATGGCTCTTCAAAGTACGCACTAGTAATTTGAAGTTCTTCCTTTGCTCGCCTAGCTATCTTACTTCTTTGCGCATCATAATTAGTAGTTTCCAAGCTCCAACTCAACTCATCTCCTAAATGCATGCATATGGACATGTACTAAGCTTGATTATGCTCCTTTCTGGTTCATACCTGCAAATAATACAAGACAAACCAAAGTAGACTATTCGGGTGACATTTGTAGCTAAACACTACTAAATATGCATAGAAATGCGTGCAAATATGATACAAAAAGTCTATATAAAATGCACGCATCAAACTTCCCCAAACCAAACCTTTGCATGTCCCCAAGCAAATTAAATGCAAACTAATGGAACGAATATGTAAACTCAGAGCTAGCTATAACTTGTCTACTTGAACCAATTTAATGCAATCGAAAATTAACAGTCATAGCTACAACAGTCAATACGCAAACGAGTTGTATGATGTCCATAAATAGAGCTTACCTATCGACCTTGCAAGACCAACAAAATCGGACTCTCACGGGTCACTCTTCTCTCATGAAGCAAAGGGTGAATATAAATGTGTAAGAGAGAAAGAGAGAACAGTCACTCACCTAAACTGCGACCTACGTAACATGCATGCAACAAAAATGATAGACGATAATATTCAAGTATTATACATACATTCCAACCAACAATGTCCTTCACAGCTGAGGGCTTATAAATGATATGGGAAAGTGAGGTTACAGGTGAGAAAGGCAAAATAGATTATGGAAATGTGGAGGTAAAGCGTCAAGCTAGCACCTAAACAGGACCAAATAAGACCATCTGAATCTCAGCTGTCTAGAAAATAAAGTAGAGGTGCCCTTCATTGGCACACATCTCACTACCCAATACACTATCTCCTCAAAAATATATGAATAAAATAGAGGAGGGAGACTGTCATAAGATGAGAATAAGCATATACAGTCTCTTTTTCAACCAACTCAACTAAATTTCTTTCAATTTTTTCTTTCTTTTTCTCCTGCTTCTTACGTGTGATTCAATCTTTTTTTTTTTCATTTCTTTTTTTTCTTTTTCACGTGATTCTCATTTTTTCCAACTTTTTTTTTGTTTATGTTTTCTCTTTCACGTCTCTTTTTTCATTCCTCATTCTTTCTCATTTTCCTACCAACTCCAAATAGATGAAAACAGGCCAAACTCGCAACAAGGATGAATATACCAACTCCGTACAAATAACAAACGAGCCAAACTCGCAACAATGATAAATATACCACAAAAGCCACATAAAACTAGCATGACTGGCAGGCTAAATTCTGGGTGTAGCTGATGGGTCAAAAAGGCTATATTTGGCTAAAGTGGAGCTAAATGAGTGAAAATGAAAGAAAGGGAAATTGTAAGCGCCTCCCTACATGTGGTCGACCACAAACCCGAATGTATGCAAGTGACAAGCAATCGAATTTCATAAAAGTGCAAAAGTGATGAAACATGTTATGCAAGGAGTACTACTCTAAATTCCTACATGAACCAGTCATGAATGTCACCAGTTATACGACTCTAAAACTTAGAAATTGTAAAGTAGGTTGCCAATTTATCAGGTCAAGTCTACACAGTCAGCCATATTTTCAACATTAACTCGTAGATATGCGCATGACTAAACTAATAACTGTCAATTAGATGCAAGGCTCAAGTAAAAATGACAAGTTAAAATGCAGTTTCATCACGGAAATCTACCGTTCCGACTCAACCTATATACAAAATGAAACATGAATATTTTTTGATTTTTTGAAATTTTCTATTTTTTTGAGATTTTTGATTTTTTATAAAAATAAACAACAATGCATACAGTAATTAAACGTGATAATAGAAATGCAATAAAAGCAACATGCAGCCACAGATATGGATACATAACCTCCCCAAACCAAACCGTACAATGCCCTCATTGTACCCAAAAATAAGGATAGGAAATGCAAACTGAAAATAAGAGAGTGAAGCTGCGGAAAACTTACAAGATAACGCGAAGTAGGGACCTCCCCAAACTAGCCAGCAACAAGGGAGGTCGCAAATAACATCACAAGGCTCAAGTCACAGCAATAATATTCGATCGAGGTACAAAAGAACTCGATCGAATTAAATGGCCTGCAGAATTTGCTCGATCGAGAACAAGAAGTACTCGATCGAGTGATCCTCGTGAGTTACCTGCAAATACACAATAAACGCCCAAAGAACAGACGAAGCAAGTCTAAGCGTTCCAGTCTATTGTCTGAAAACCCATTATTACAAGTCCAACAAAATTGAAATGTTTGAAAAATTAATTAAAAAGTTTAAAACTCCGGGTTGCCTCCCGGACAGCGCTAGTTTCAGATAGGTCCCAGCTCGACCTTCTTCTTATCATCCACCTACAAAAATTAATGGCCCATAACAAGGCTGTTGACTGAATGAGGTCCCATCAGCATCCATCAGCTTGACCTTAGGCCTCCATACCATCGCATCAACAGGAGAACATCAACTTATCGCAGCGTAAAGGCCTCCACCTTTGGCTCTCTGTCGTGCTTTCTTCTTGTATGGCCTAACCTTGTCCAATCCTCCGCATGGGTCATCAATCCACACTGTTCCAGTCTCCTAGGCAACGTATGATGCCCACCTCCTGGGTCCGTCAAACTATCGGTACCAGCAGAAGAAGTAACAAAGGAAGTAACCTTAATTGCAGAAATATCCTCTGAAATAAATTTTGAAGACCATTCATTGTTATTAGCAAAAAAATTACTCGATCGAGCACTTATGTAACCCCATCGAAGTATTTTTTTCAGCATTTGTACTCGATCGAGCAACATATGTGACTCGATCGAGGACTTGATTTTCCTCATTACTCGATCGAGAGCTTTCACCCTCTCGATCGAGTACTTCCTCAGTAATTTCACTCGATCGAGTATAGTAAGGCTCTCGATCGAGTGTTTGAACAATGGCAGGCGGGGCAGCATTGTAATCTCCCTCTTGAACGGTATCCTCAGCATCCGAGCCATCCTTTTTAACATCAATAGGAAGAACCGGTCCTACATAGGGAGTGTCAATCCAGGTGCGAATAGCATAGACCGTCTCAGGTTGCTTAGAAGTTTGATCAGCATTTACTTGAGCCAACCGAGTCTCAAGTCTCTCGATAATGGCGTCTTTAGCTTGCACAACTTCTTGCATTTAAAGCGCAAGTGCCTTCACTACAGACGTCAACTCAAAAATTTCTTCTTTCTGCTTATTAGGAGGAGGCGTTTGTTGTGGTGGCGGCCAAATAAGTGGAGACTTTGGATACTCTTGTTGCTGAAGCGGATGTGGTGGCACATGTGCAATAGGATGATTAGTTTGTCTAGGCTGCCTGAACGCATAAACTACATCGTCATCCGCCAGACAAAGGACAGCATCGTGCCCCGCAGCACCACATCTCTTACAGTGGTCCACCGACTGCGCCATAATATAGGACTGAGGTGGGCTACCCCAAGATCGTCTACTCTCCAGCTGGTCAAATCTTGCATTCTGAGCTTCAAACTGTGCTATAATTTTGGAGACGCTAGATATCTTGGCAGAAGAATCAAATGTACTCAAGCCTTCCCTTTAACGATCTTTCTCCTAAAATCCTATCTAGGTAGACCTGTAGGACCTATCAAAACAACACTTAAAGGAAGAAGATAAGAACTGCCGCAAGGAATAAATCCCTTGAGGCGCAAGACAGACGAAAATGAACAGATAAATAGGCTAATTGCCTCCCCGACAACGGCGCCAAAATTTGATACGGTCGTTTCTGTACCAAAAATAAATACCTAAATATAACTAACAGAAGCTAGTGATAAGTAGGGTCGATCTCCACAGGGAGGCAAGGTATCTATCTGTAAGTCCGTCTATCTAAGTCACAATTTGGGGGTTTTAAGTTTTGTTTTCTAACTACTAAAGATTTATGGGCGAGAAATAAAGTAAGAGCAATAAAGTGAGAAAATATGATAAAAGTGATCAGATAAAAGAGAGTATGTCAGGATTTCGGTTCACCATGGCAGTTTATCGACTCAGTTGAAAATAGCCTAGACAATCTACTATGAGAAGGGCATGGGAAAGGTCCTTCCTGTCCGCTATCCACCCTAGAATTCCACTATCTTAACTTCCGTCCTCATTAGGGTAGTCTACTATTCATAGCAGGTCTGTTTATTCCAATCTTCCGATCCAGGAACAAAGTTAACCAGATTAATGTGATTTAGAAGCATGCATTCAACTAAATTGGTATTACAGTTATATTGCTATGGGGACAGATTCTCACATATAAATCATCTAGCCTATTCGCTACATCGTCACAATCCTACCATGTATTCCCTAATCCTAACATAAGGAGATTAGCTACTCATGTTCTTGAGATTAACAACAATAACAATAATCATGAAATAACTAAGAGAAGACATAGTAGAAAGAAAATAGAGATGTAACATAAACAAATAAAAAAACCAGCTGGGGCGATGATCACTTGGCCACTGCAGCTCCGAATGGGGTGGCTTACATGGTCCATGTGGTGGTGCGGGAATGCATGGGCTCGGGGATATTCAACCCCCTCGTCATCAAAAAAAAAAAAAAAACAAATCAAACAAAGACAATAAAATGAAAGGGCAATAATTAAGAGCAAAGAGATTGAGATTAAAGAAAGAGAAAGGTTACATGATTGAATCCGGAGAGAAAAGAGGCAGAGAAACGTTCAGCAGTAATTAGAGAAAAAAGTAGAGTATGAAAAAGTGTCATTAAGACCTAATGACGACTTCCTTATATAGGGAAGCGAAAAATAACAAAAATAAACCTAACAAGGAATAAAAATCCCGAGTATATAAGCTAGTCACTCGATCGAGCAACTTTATATCACTCAATCGAACAAATCCAAGCTAAAACCTCTCGATCGAGTTCTTTAGGTACTCGATCAAATACTTATCAAAAAGGCACTTCGATCGAAGACTTTAAACTACTCGATCGAACCCTATCTACTCGATCGAGTGGTTTCCAACGCATAATTCCTACTTCGCGCACTGAATTTCAAACGGCCGCCATTTCTTTGTTACTTAGGCAAATCAAGCGTTTTCGGTGGCGTTGGAAAGCTAACTGGATGTGCTTTCATCGACAATTCGAATCACCTGAAAATCGGTTGTACAACCCGAGATATGGCTCTTCAAAGTAAGCACTAGTAATTTGAAGTTCTTCCTTTGCTCGCCTAGCTATCTTACTTCTTTGCGCATCATAATTAGTAGTTTCCAAGCTCCAACTCAACTTATCTCCTAAATGCATGCATATGGACATGTACTAAGCTTGATTATGCTCCTTTCTGGTTCATACCTGCAAATAATACAAGACAAACCAAAGTAGACTATTCGGGGGACATTTGTAGCTAAACACTACTAAATATGCATAGGAATGCGTGCAAATATGATACAAAAAGTCTATATAAAATGCACGCATCAAACTTCCCCAAACCAAACCTTTTCTTGTCCCCAAGCAAATTAAATGCAAACTAATGGAACGGATATGTAAACTCAGAGCTAGCTATAACTTGTCTACTTGAACCAATTTAATGCAATCGAAAATTAACAGTCATAGCTACAACAGTCAATACGCAAACGAGTTGTATGATGTCCATAAATAGAGCTTACCTATCGACCTTGCAAGACCAACAAAATCGGACTCTCACGGGTCACTCTTCTCTCATGAAGCAAAGGGTGAATATAAATGTGTAAGAGAGAAAGAGAGAACAGTCACTCACCTAAACTGCGACCTACGTAACATGCATGCAACAAAAATGATAGACGATAATATTCAAGTATTATACATACATTCCAACCAACAATGTCCTTCACAGCTGAGGGCTTATAAATGATATGGGAAAGTGAGGTTACAGGTGAGAAAGGCAAAATAGATTATGGAAATGTGGAGGTAAAGCGTCAAGCTAGCACCTAAACAGGACCAAATAAGACCATCTGAATCTCAGCTGTCTAGAAAATAAAGTAGAGGTGTCCTTCATTGGCACACATCTCACTACCCAATACACTATCTCCTCAAAAATATATGAATAAAATAGAGGAGGGAGACTGTCATAAGATGAGAATAAGCATATACAGTCTCTTTTTCAACCAACTCAACTCAATTTCTTTCAATTTTTTCTTTCTTTTTCTCCTGCTTCTTACGTGTGATTCAATCTTTTTTTTTCATTTCTTTTTTTTCTTTTTCACGTGATTCTCATTTTTTCCAACTTTTTTTTTGTTTATGTTTTCTCTTTCACGTCTCTTTTTTCATTCCTCATTCTTTCTCATTTTCCTACCAACTCCAAATAGATGAAAACAGGCCAAACTCGCAACAAGGATGAATATACCAACTCCGTAGAAATAACAAACGAGCCAAACTCGCAACAATGATAAATATACCACAAAAGCCACACTAAACTATCTTGACTGGCAGGCTAAATTCTGGGTGTAGCTGATGGGTCAAAAAGGCTATATTTGGCTAAAGTGGAGCTAAATGGGTGAAAATGAAAGAAAGGGAAATTGTAAGCGCCTCCCTGCATGTGGTCGACCACAAACCCGAATGTATGTAAGTGACAAGCAATCGAATTTCATAAAAGTGCAAAAGTGATGAAACATGTTATGCAAGGAGTACTACTCTCAATTCCTACATGAACCGGTCATGAATGTCACCAGTTATATGGCTCTAAAACTTAGAAATTGTAAAGTCGGATGCCAATTTATCAGGTCAAGTCTACACAGTCAGCTATATTTTCAACATTAACTCGTAGATATGCGCATGACTAAACTAATAACTGTCAATTAGATGCAAGGCTCAAGTAAAAATGACAAGTTAAAATGCAGTTACATCACGGAAATCTACCGTTCTGACTCAACCTATATACAAAATGAAACGTGAATATTTTTTGATTTTTTGAAATTTTCTATTTTTTTGAGATTTTTATTTTTTATAAAAATAAACAACAATGCATACAGTAATTAAACGTGATAATAGAAATGCAATAAAAGCAACATGCAGACACAGATATGGATGCATAACCTCCCCAAACCAAACCGTACAATGCCCTCATTGTACCCAAAAATAAGGATAGGAAATGCAAACTGAAAATAAGAGAGTGAAGCTGCGGAAAACTTACAAGATAACGCGAAGTAGGGACCTCCCCAAACCAGCCAGCAACAAGGGAGGTCGCAAATAACATCACAAGGCTTAAGTCACAGCAACAATATTCGATCGAGGTACAAAAGCACTCGATCGAATTAAATGGCCTACAGAAGTTGCTCGATCGAGAACAAGAAGTACTCGATCAAGTGATCCTCATGAGTTACCTGCAAATACGCAATAAACGCCCAAAGAACAGACGAAGCAAGTCTAAGCGTTCCAGTCTATTGTCTGAAAACCCATTATTACAAGTCCAACAAAATTGAAATGTTTGAAAAATTAACTAAAAAGTTTAAAACTCCGGGTTGCCTCCCGGACAGCGCTAGTTTCAGATAGGTCCCAGCTCGACCTTCTTCTTATCATCCACCTACAGAAATTAATGGCCCATAACAAGGCTGTTGACTGAATGAGGTCCCATCAGCATCCATCAGCTTGACCTTAGGCCTCCATACCATCGCATCAACAGGAGCACAACAACTTATCGCAGCGTAAAGGCCTCCACCTTTGGCTCTCTGTCGTGCTTTCTTCTTGTACGGCCTAGCCTTGTCCAATCCTCCGCCTGGGTAATCAATCCACACTGTTCCAGTCTCCAAGGTCAACGTATGATGCCCATCTCCTGGGTCCGTCAACCTATCAGTACCTGCAGAAGAAGTAACAAAGGAAGTAAACTTAATTGCAGAAATATCGTCTGAAATAAATTTTGATGACCATTCATTGTTATTAGCAAAAAAATTACTCGATCGAGCACTTATGTAACCCCATCGAAGTATTTTTTCAGCATTTGTACTCGATCGAGCAACATATGTGACTCGATCGAGGACTTGATTTTCCTCATTGCTCGATCGAGAGCTTTCACCCTCTCGATCGAGCACTTCCTCGGTAATTTCACTCGATCAAGTATAGTAAGGCTCTCGATCGAGTGTTTGAACAATGGCAGGCGGGGCAGCATTGTAATCTCTCTCTTGAACGGTATCCTCAGCATCCGAGCCATCCTTTTCGGCATCAATAGGCAGAACCGGTCCTTCATAGGGAGTGTCAATCCAGGTGCGAATAGCATAGACCGTCTCAGGTTGCGTTGAAGTTTGCTCGGCATTTACTTGAGCCAACTGAGTCTCAAGTCTCTCGATAATGACGTCTTTAGCTTGCACAACCTCTTGCATTTAAAGCACAAGTGCCTTCACTACAGACGTTAACTCAACAATTTCTTCTTTCTGCTTATTAGGAGGATGAGTTTGTTGTGGCGGCGGCCAAATAGGTGGAGACTTTGGATACTCTTGTTGCTGAAGCGGATGTGGTGGCACATGTGCAATGGGATGATTAGTTTGTCTACGCCACCTGAACGCATAAACTACATCGTCATCCGCCAGACAAATGACAGCATCGTGCCCTACAGCACCACATCTCTTACAGTGGTCCACCTGCTGCGCCATAATACGGGACTGAGGTGGGCTACCCCAAGATCGTCTACTCTCCAGCTGGTCAGATCTTGCATTCTGAGCTTCAAACTGTGCTATAATTTTGGAGACGCTAGACATCTTGGCTGAAGAATCAAATGTACTCAAGCCTTCCCTTTAACGATCTTTCTCCTAAAATCCTGTCTAGGTAGGACCTGTAGGACCTATCAAAACAACACTTAAAGGAAGAAGATAAGAACTGCCGCTAGGAATAAAACCCTTGAGGCGCAAGACAGACGAAAATGAACAGATAAATAGGCTAATTGCCTCCACGACAACGGCGCCAAAATTTGATACGGTCGTTTCTGTACCAAAAATAAATACCTAAATATAACTAACAGAAGCTAGTGATAAGTAGGGTCGATCTCCACAGGGAGGCAAGGTATCTATCTGTAAGTCCGTCTATCTAAGTCACAGTTTGGGGGTTTTAAGTTTTGTTTTCTAACTACTAAAGATTTAAGGGCAAGAGAAATAAAGTAAGAGCAATAAAGTGAGAAAATATGATAAAAGTGATCAGATAAAAGAGAGTATGTCAGGATTTCGGTTCACCATGGCAGTTTATCGACTAAGTTGAAAATAGCCTAGACAATCTACTATGAGAAGGGCATGGGAAAGGTCCTTCCTGTCCGCTATCCACCCTAGAATTTCACTAACTTAACTTCCGTCCTCATTAAGGTAGTCTACTATTCGTAGCAGGTCTGTTTATTCCAATCTTCCGATCCAGGAACAAAGTTAACCAGATTAATGTGATTTAGAAGCATGCATTCAACTAAATTGGTATTACAGTTATATTGCTATGGGGACAGATTCTCACATATAAATCGTCTAGCCTATTCGCTACATCGTCACAATCCTACCATGGATTCCCTAATCCTAACATAAGGAGATTAGCTACTCATGTTCTTGAGATTAACAATAATAACAATAATCATGAAATAACTAAGAGAAGACATAGTAGAAAGACAATAGAGATGTAACATAAACAAATCAAACAACCAGCTGGGGCGATGATCACTTGGCCATTGCAGCTCCGAAGGGGGTGGATTACATGGTCCATGTGGTGGTTCGGGAATGCATGGGCCCGGGGAGATTCAACCCCCTCGTCATAAAAAAAAAAAAACAAATCAAACAAAAACAAGAAAATGAAAGAGCAATAATTAAGAGCAAAGAGATTGAGATTAAAGGAAGAGAAAGGTTACATGATTGAATCCGGATAGAAAAGAGACAGAGAAACGTTCAGCAGTAATTAGAGAAAAAAGTAGAGTATGAAAAAGTGTCATTAAGACCTAATGACGACTTCCTTATATAGGGAAGCAAAAAATAACAAAAATAAACCTAACAAGGAATAAAAATCCCGAGTATATAAGCTAGTCACTCGATCGAGCAACTTTATATCACTCAATCGAACAAATCCAAGCTAAAACCTCTCGATCGAGTACTTTAAGTACTCGATCGAACACTTATCAAAAAGGCACTTCGATCGAAGACTTTAAACTACTCGATCGAACCCTATCTACTCGATCGAGTGGTTTCCAGCGCATAATTCCTGCTTCGCGCACTGAACTTCAAACGGCCGCCATTTCTTTATTACTTAGGAAAATCAAGCGTTTTCGGTGGCGTTGGAAAGCTAAGAGGATGTGCTTTCATCCACAATTCGAATCACCTGAAAATCGGATGTATAACTCGATATATGGCTCTTCAAAGTAAGCACTAGTAATTTGAAGTTCTTCCTTTGCTCGCCTAGCTATCTTACTTCTTTGCGCATCATAATTAGTAGTTTCCAAGCTCCAACTCAACTCAGCTCCTAAATGCATGCATAGGGACATGTATTAAGCTTGATTATGCTCTTTTCTGGTTCATACCTGCAAATAATACAAGACAAACCAAAGTAGACTATTCGGGGGACATTTGTAGCTAAACACTACTAAATATGCATAGAAATGCGTGCAAATATGATACCAAAAGTCTATATAAAATGCACGCATCAAACTTCCCCAAACCAAACCTTTGCTTGTCCCCAAGCAAATTAAATGCAAACTAATGGAACGGATATGAAAACTCAGAGCTGGCTATAACTTGTCTACTTGAACCAATTTAATGCAATCGAGAATTAATAGTCATAGCTACAACAGTCAATACGCAAACGAGTTGTATGATGTCCATAAATAGAGCTGACCTATCGACCTTGCAAGACCAACAAAATCGGACTCTCACAGGTCACTCTTCTCTCATGAAGCAAAGGGTGAATATAAATGTGTAAGAGAGAAAGAGAGAACAGTCACTCACCTAAACTGCGACCTACGTAACATGCAT
This sequence comes from Silene latifolia, assembly GCF_048544455.1. Taxonomy (NCBI): domain Eukaryota; kingdom Viridiplantae; phylum Streptophyta; class Magnoliopsida; order Caryophyllales; family Caryophyllaceae; genus Silene; species Silene latifolia. The sequence continues at coordinate 60,717,063 of NC_133536.1, forward strand.
GCAACAAAAATGATAGACGATTATATTCAAGTATTATACATACATTCCAACCAACAATGTCCTTCACAGCCGAGGGCTTATAAATGATATGGGAAAGTGAGGTTACAGGTGAGAAAGGCAAAATAGATTATGGAAATGTGGAGGTAAAGCGTCAAGCTAGCACCTAAACAGGACCAAATAAGACCATCTGAATCTCAGCTGTCTAGAAAATAAAGTAGAGGTGCCCTTCATTGGCACACATCTCACTACCCAATACACTATCTCCTCAAAAATATATGAATAAAATAGAGGAGGGAGATTGTCACAAGATGAGAATAAGCATATACAGTCTCTTTTTCAACCAACTCAACTCAATTTCTTTCAATTTTTTGTTTCTTTTTCTCCTGCTTCTTAAGTGTGATTCAATCTTATTTTTTTCATTTCTTTTTTTTTTCTTTTTCACGTGATTCTCATTTTTTCCAACTTTTTTTTTTGTTTTTTTTTCTCTTTCATGTCTCTTTTTTCATTCCTCATTCTTTCTCATTTTCCTACTAACTCCAAATAGATGAAAATAGGCCAAACTCGCAACAAGGATGAATATACCAACTCCGTACAAATAACAAACGAGCCAAACTCGCAACAATGATAAATATACCATAAAAGCCACACTAAACTAGCTTGACTGGCAGGCTAAATTCTGGGTGTAGCTGATGGGTCAAAAATGCTATACTTGGCTAAAGTGGAGCTAAATGGGTGAAAATGAAAGAAAGGGAAATTGTAAGAGCCTCCCTGCTTGTGGTCGACCACAAACCCGAATGTATGCAAGTGACAAGCAATCGAATTTCATAAAAGTGCAAAAGTGATGAAACATGTTATGCAAGGAGTACTACTCTCAATTCCTACATGAACCGGTTATGAATGTCGCCAGTTATACGGCTCTAAAACTTAGAAATTGTAAAGTAGGTTGCCAATTTATCAGGTCAAGTCTACACAGTCAGCTATATTTTCAACATTAACTCGTAGATATGCGCATGACTAAACTAATAACTGTCAATTAGATGCAAGGCTCAAGTAAAAATGACAAGTTAAAATGCAGTTTCATCACGGAAATCTACCGTTCCATCTCAACCTATATACAAAATGAAACGTGCATATTTTTTGATTTTTTGAAATTTTCTATTTTTTTGAGATTTTTGATTTTTTATAAAAATAAACAACAATGCATACAGTAATTAAACGTGATAATAGAAATGTAATAAAAGCAACATGCAAACACAGATATGGATGCATAACCTCCGCAAACCAAACCGTACAATGCCCTCATTGTACCCAAAAATAAGGATAGGAAATGCAAACTGAAAATAAGAGAGTGAAGCTGCGGAAAACTTACAAGATAACGTGAAGTAGGGACCTCCCCAAACCAGCCAGCAACAAGGGAGGTCGCAAATAACATCACAAGGCTCATGTCACAACAATAATATTCGATCGAGGTACAAAAGCACTCGATCGAATAAAATGGCCTGCAGAAGTTGCTCGATCGAGAACAAGAAGTACTCGATCGAGTGATCCTCGTGAGTTACCTGCAAATACACAATAAACGCCCAAAGAACTAACGAAGCAAGTCTAAGCGTTCCAGTCTATCGTCTGAAAACCCATTATTACAAGTCCAACAAAATTGAAATGTTTGAAAATTTAACTAAAAAGTTTAAAACTCCGGGTTGCCTCCCGGACAGCGCTAGTTTCAGATAGGTCCCAGCTCGACCTTCTTCTTATCATCCATCTACAGAAATTAATGGCCCACAACAAGGTTGTTGACTGAATGAGGTCCCCTCAGCATCCATCAGCTTGACCTTAGGCCTCCATACCATCGCATCAATAGGAGAACATCAACTTATCGCAGCGTGAAGGCCTCCACCTTTGGCTCTCTGTCGTGCTTTCTTCTTGTACGGCCTAGCCTTGTCCAATCCTCCGCTTGGGTTATCAATCCACAATGTTCCAGTCTTCAAGGTCAACGTATGATGCCCACCTCCTGGGTCCGTCAACCTATCGGTACCTGCAGAAGAAGTAACAAAGGAAGTAACCTTAATTGTAGAAATATCGTCTGAAATAAATTTTGACGACCATTCATTGTTATTAGCAAAAACATTACTCGATCGAGCACTTATGTAACCCGATCGAAGTATTTTTTCAGCATTTGTACTCGATCGAGCAACTTATGTGACTCGATCGAGGACTTAATTTTCCTCATTGCTCGATCGAGTACTTCCTCAGTAATTTCACTCGATCGAGTATAGTAAGGCTCTCGATCGAGTGTTTGAACAATGGCAGGCAGGGCAGCATTGTAATCTCCCTCTTGAACTGTATCCTCAGCATCCGAGCCATCCTTTTCAGCATCAATAGGCAGAACCGGTTCTTTCATAGGGAGTGTCAATCCAGGTGCGAATAGCATAGACCGTCTCAGGTTGCTTAGAAGTTTGCTCGGCATTTACTTGAGCCAACTGAGTCTCAAGTCTCTCGATAATGGCGTCTTTAGCTTGCACAACCTCTTGCATTAAAGCGCAAGTGCCTTCACTACAGACGTCAACTCAACAATTTCTTCTTTCTGCTTATTAGGAGGAGGCGTTTGTTGTGGCGGCGGCCAAATAAGTGGAGACTTTGGATACTCTTGTTGCTGAAGCGGATGTGGTGGCACATGTGCAATAGGATGATTAGTTTGTCTACGCCGCGTGAAAGCATAAACTACATCGTCATCCGCCAGACAAACGACAGCATCGTGCCCCACAGCACCACATCTCTTACAGTGGTCCACTTGCTGCGCCATAATATGGGACTGAGGTGGGCTACTCCCAGATCGTCTACTCTCCAGCTGGTCAGATCTTGCATTCTGAGCTTCAAACTGTGCTATAATTCTGGAGACGCTAGACATCTTGGCAGAAGAATCAAATGTACTCAAGCCTTCCCTTTGACGATCTTTCTACTAAAATCCTGTCTAGGTAGGACCTGTAGGACCTATCAAAACAACACTTAAAGGAAGAAGATAAGAACTGCCTCAAGGAATAAATCCCTTGATGCGCAAGACAGACGAAAATGAACAGATAAATAGGCTAATTGCCTCCCCGGCAACAGCGCCAAAATTTGATACGGTCGTTTCTGTACCAAAAATAAGTACCTAAATATAACTAACAGAAGCTAGTGATAAGTACGGTCGATCTCCACAGGGAGGCAAGGTATCTATCTGTAAGTCCGTCTATCTAAGTCACAATTTGGGGGTTTTATGTTTTGTTTTCTAACTACTAAAGATTTAAGGGCAAGAGAAATAAAGTAAGAGCAATAAAGTGAGAAAATATGATAAAAGTGATCAGATAAAAGAGAGTATGTCACGATTTCGGTTCACCATGGCAGTTTATCAACTCAGTTGAAAATAGCCTTGACAATCTACTAAGAGAAGGGCATGGGAAAGGTCCTTCCGGTCCGCTATCCACCCTAGAATTCCACTAACTTAACTTCTGTCCTCATTAGGGTAGTCTACTATTCATAGCAGGTCTGTTTATTCCAATCTTCCGATCCAGGAACAAAGTTAACCAGATTAATGTGATTTAGAAGCATGCATTCAACTAAATTGGTGTTATAGTTATATTGCTATGAGGACAGATTCTCACATATAAATCGTCTAGCCTATTCGCTACATCGCCACAATCCTACCATGGATTCCCTAATCCTAAGGAGATTAGCTACTCATGTTCTTGAGATTAACAACAATAACAAGAATCATGAAATAACTAAGAGAAGACATAGTAGAAAGACAATAGAGATGTAACATAAACAAATCAAACAACCAGCTGGTGCGATGATCACTTGGCCACTGTAGCTCCGAAGGGGGTGGCTTACATGGTCCATGTGGTGGTGCGGGAATGCATGGGCCCGGGGAGATTCAACCCCCTCGTCATCAAAAAAAAAAAAAAAAACAAATCAAACAAAGACAATAAAATGAAAGAGCAATAATTAAGAGCAAAGAGAATGAGATTAAAGGAAGAGAAAGGTTACATGATTGAATCCGGAGAGAAAAGAGGCAGAGAAACGTTCAGTAGTAATTAGAGAAAAAAGTAGAGTATGAAAAATTGTCATTAAGACCTAATGACGACTTCCTTATATAGGGAAGCGAAAAATAAACAAAAATAAACCTAACACAGAATAAAAATCCCGAGTATATAAGCTAGTCACTCGATCGAGCAACTTTATATCACTCGATCGAACAAATCCAAGCTAAAACCTCTCGATCGAGTACTTTAGGTACTCGATCGAACACTTATCAAAAAGGCACTTCGATTGAAGACTTTAAACTACTCGATCGAACACTAACTACTCGATCGAGTGGTTTCTAGCACATAATTCCTGCTTCGCGCACTGCACTTCAAACGGCCGCCATTTCTTTGTTACTTAGGCAAATCAGGCATTTTCGGTGGCGTTGGAAAGCTAAGAGGATGTTCTTTTATCCCCATTTCGAATCACCTGAAAATCAGTTGTAGAACTCGAGATACGGCTCTTCAAAGTAGGCACTAGTAATTTGAAGTTCTTCCTTTGCTCGCCTAGCTATCTTACTTCTTTGCGCATCATAATTAGTAGTTTCCAAGCTCCGACTCAACTCATCTCCTAAATGCATGCATAGGGACATGTATTAAGCTTGATTATGCTCCTTTCTGGTTCATACCTGCAAATAATACAAGACAAACTAAAGTAGACTATTCGGAGGACATTTGTAGCTAAACACTACTAAATTTGCATAGAAATGCGTGCAAATATGATACAAAAAGTCTATATAAAATGCACGCATCACCTAGGACGAAGGACCCTAGCCACGAAGGCTGGAGAGTCAGGGTAGTCCTCCCAAGGTCTAGGCACCCACTAAAACAAGCAAACAAGGGGGGTCATTCCTATGATAGGCTCTAAGCGGGAAGGGGGGTTCATTCCTATGATCACTTCTAAATAAATAAAAAACATAAGTAAAGGAAAAGTAATCAAAAGTACTTACACTCTCCAATTTCAGGCCGTTCACGCCCCGTAGACAAACATCGTAAGAAGTGCGCTGGCTCTTCCTACGACACACTACCCAGTCTCTCACGATGGGGTACGCTCTCGGCTCAGGCTCCGTCCTCTTGGGCGCGAAGCCGGGAAAGTAGGAGTACACCCAGGCCTACAAAATAAAGATAATCATTTATGATCTTTAATAATTCGATAGAAAAAGAAATAAATGAAGAAATAATGATCTTTTATAATGCAAATAAGGTTCGTACCTCCAACAAGAGTCCAGGACCGACAGTAGCAGGACAAGTCCCCTTCTTCATCCGCTCAGGACGTACCATGGCCCTCATGTAGCGAGTGAGGACCGCAAAGCCAAGAGTAACCCAGTCCCACCGACCTAGGCTACTTAAGTCCGAGAGAAAAGGAAGAAGCTTCGTCGACAGCCTTTCCCCCTTGTCTCCGAGGTAAATCGAAGACAAGAACCACCACTGCCACAAGCGGGCCCTCTGCTCCGCAGTACAAGGAGGAGGAGACACCTTCCTCCCATCCATCATCATCGTCGCCGGGGTCATACCCGCAAAGTAGTCCCTGACGTAAGAACTCGGCACCAACCCGGGAACGCTGGCAGCACCCTCTGCCAAGTTCCAGCTGATCAGCCTCCTCGCCTCGGCTGAGTCCACTCTCATGGCTGTCGACAGCCACACCAAAGCCTCATCTCCACACGGCAGACCCCAAATCATGCCGTAGTCCTCCAAAGTGACCCTGACCTCTCCGGAAGGTATATGGAAAGTCGAGGTCGTGTCCCAGAACCAATCAAGGAAAGCTCGAATCAGGCTAAGGTTAGCCCGAATCTTCCTTTCCATGATCGCCCTCCACGCTCCCACCAAGGCTCCAAAGGCTCCCAACTCAACGATGGCCTTCTCCTCCTCCAACAGTCTCTCGAAGGCGTCCATCATCGTCGAGTAACCAGAAAAGGACCTCATGTTCCCGGCCTCCTATATCAATTCGAAACAACGCTATCTTTAGCACAAGACAAATGAGAAATGAAACGGCAAACAAATAGGAAAGGTAAAGGAATAATGACAAGTTTTAAATTTACCAGACTCCTCGCTGTCCTGTAGGATAGGTGGCTCTCTGCCGCCCAAATGAGATGTCTACCATCCCATTTCTCAGCCCACTCGGGCGCACCTACTAGCTGGCGACCACCACGTCCCACATTGGCCCGCCTCGGGACCTCCTCATCCTCCTCCTCGACCACCTCCTCTCTCTCACCCCCTATAAGAGCGAGAGAAGGGTCGAATTCTACGTCCATGGGAGCCCTTCCCGATGTAGAAGGAATGTCACATGCAAAATTAAAGGAAATTAGGCCGCGTCAAGCCACGACAAGCCTCGATGTGGTCATTTCAAGCATTTTCAAGCCTTAAAAGTGGCCTTTTCCCGCCATCTTTGGCCATTTCTTTCGAAACCTGACCACTCATCTAGGATATTGGGTCAAGTCAAGTCTAAGTTCAAGCCTAGTTGCGTGTTTGAGTCGAAATCTCGACAGCATTTCGCTATAATAGCGATTATGCCCTAGAAAAGTGTCCTGAAAAAGACATCACAAATCAAAAATCCGACATGGTAGGAAGTTCACCCATTACACAAGGGTTCCAGAAAACCAAATTTTATCAAAAATGGACAATCCTAAAGGCATTTTCATTCGAAGCAATTTTCGAAACAGTTGAGAAACCGTCTCAATTTCGCTCAAATGCTCAATACTTGACGAAAATTCAAAAAGAATACATGGTTATGTTCCTAACATTGCCAATTATCCATTTCTAATATCAATTTTATCAAACAAATCCATTAAGGGCAAAACCCCCAAATTTTCGACATAAAGGGGTGGGGAAACCCTAATTTTTCGGCTCTAAATTGATCAAAAACGAGAATTTAAAGCAAGAATGTGATGCATACCTTGATTAGTCATGATTAATGGGACGGATTGATTAAATTTTGACGGAAATTGGTTGGAATTTGAGAGAGTTTTGAAAGAATTATGTTTTGAAATTATGAAATGATAAACACGGTTTATCGTGTTTTTACTCAGACAGGGACAAGGCCAGGAAAAGACGCAGCACCTGCTACGCCCATTCCAAGAGCCGCAGCTCTTGCTGCGCCTGTTCCCCAGCATCTGCTCAGCTCGATTTTTGAAAATTTGTTACAAGTTCGTTATTTGTGGGCCCAAATTTTGTGCGCCTCTTCTCCAACGCCTTATATCATATATTTGGTCTGTTGGGTGTTCTATTTTTACCCGGACTCATATTTTTCTAAACAGACTGCAAAACCGTCATGATATTTTATCTCCCGGCAAGGATCTTTATCAGGATTTCGCTTGCAACACCGAGCGGATTTCCAGCGGTGCTTAAGACGCGCCACTATCGGTCAAGCCTCTTCATTTTCTTTGACGGTGTTTTAAGACACACCATTATCGATATTTATTATTTTCCCGCCGAGAGTTCATGACAGTTGATTGCACTTCTCGAGAGATGGAGTTTGTTTGGAAGCATACGCAAGCAGATTCCCAGAAAATGATTCAATCCAGATGGAATCATCAACACATTCCCCGAAAAGAGTTCGCTTGAGACCGACGCAAGCCAATTCCCCCAGTAGTTTCTACCGACGTCCTGCTTGAATGATCATAGATCCATATTAGACTCTCTAATAAAAATTAAATTATCTCATAATTTATCATTTTGGTGATCTATGTAACATGCATGCAAATATAAAAGCATAAAAATGAAAGTTAAGGAAAAACAATTTCCTTACATAGATTTTTATGGTAGTATGGGCACAATCAAGATCTCCTACCTTGATTGTTCTTGAGCATATAACAAAAGGATGATCCTCCTAACAAATCTTCAAAGAGAAGATCTCATAACAATATGCACCCAAGAACTCAGCCCAATTAATCTAACAAGTTTTTACTAGTAACTAGTTTGAATAATTCCCTTGATAATATGTAAATATTACTAACACTCTTAGTAATAATTTATTTTAGTTTACTAACAACTAGGTAAAGGATGTATAATAATTTTTAGAGAGATAGACCAAATTTTTGTTCACATGCAAAAGTGAAGTAATTGAAGTGTAGAAAAATGAACAAAAGATGGAGTGATATAAGGAGGAAGTGGCGGGTGGAGTAGATGGAGTGAAGGAGTCAACTTGTTTTAATTTTTGTCTAAAAACATTATGACATGCACAATGATTATATGACACTTATGGAAGAAAAACAAGTAAAAGTGAAATGATTATAATCATCCACAAACTTCATTTACACGGTCCAATTGCCCATTTACGGGTCCATATCGGTTCTTATATTTGTCGCACAAATACGTGTAAATTTTACTTTAAACTTCGTTTCATGTTTAAATACTTCCATAATTAATTCGCTCAAATCACTCCGTAAATATACATGTACCACTACACATATTATTTACGTACTAATATTAATCACATTAATCAATTAGTACAATTTTAGTGAATTAACAATTAATTAACTAAAACCCGTCTCCCAAAATTTATTATTCAATTATCGCATAATTAAATAATAACTGCCGTGCCTCGAGTTCGCAACTCGAAAGCTCTCTAAAAATAATCGACTAACCTTTTAGTCTATAAATCAAGGGACTAAATAAATTGTATCTCATACAATTAATTAGTTGTCAATTGGGGTTCGTTCCTTTAGGTGTGACCGAAAGGGGTCAATTGATCACCGCCTTCTCACGACAATAACGTCAAACTCTAGTCAGCCAACCGTTATCGATTTACGTTAATCAACTGACGAGGATCAAATAATTAAATATATGATGATATTCCTTTAATGATATTTATTATGTAAACGCACTATTGTGGAGGACACTAACTCCAACAATCTCCCACGGTGTGCGCTACCAATTCTCTTGTCCGTTTTAATCTCCCACTCAATGCAAGGTGTCTTTCAGGTCGCACTTGCACATGAACATATCGCGAGTGGTTTTCTCGATCGGGAGTGTAACTACCTGACCGGAAAAATCTCTCACAGATTACTTCCGAGCGTAGCCACGCATTTGTAGTCATTAACTCCTCGAGTGGCCTTGAGATATAGTTACCCAACGTGGGTGGACAATTCCTATATACCCTATCTATCCTATTGCACAATACAGATCACCATGACCTAGTAAATGCCCTTTTGGCCTCCTTTCACGGCACGATCTAGGACAAAAACCAAAGTCACTCGAAAACTGCACTTGCTCAGATAATAGTCTGCAGTCAAAAGAATCGACTCATTAGAACATCTTAGAGATCCCTGCCACGACCAGGCGTCTATAATAGAACTTAGGGATGGTCACTGTCCGGCAAAGTGTCACACACTCTGCCTGTGTAATCGACTAGTCATCACGTATGACCTTATGGTGCTGAACAACCATCAATCGACTTACAATCTAGTCACTCCGAGACGTCACCTCATTAAGTGACCAGGGACAAAATATAATGTTCATCTTATTCACTTGAATAGTGTTCAACATTGTCTCCACAACTTATTCAGATAAACAAGGTATTTAAAATTTAGTCACACTAAATATAAGATTCATATAAGAATAAATACGAAAACAATGAATGTGATTATCATATATATAATAAGAGATACACTATCCAATTATTACATATCCATAATCTAAAGAAAATCTGGTACTCGTCTCAATCCCATTGCGACGACATGACCATCATGCTTAGCCTTTGATAAAGGCTTGGTTAAAGGATCAGCAATATTATCATCTGTCCCAACCTTACAAATGTCAATTTCCTTCCTTTCCACATAATCTTTAATTACATGGTATTTTCTTTCAATGTGTCTAGATTTATTACTAGACTTCGGCTCTTTGGCTTGAAAAACAGCTCCACTGTTATCACAATATAGAGTGATCGGATCTTTGGCGGAATGGACTACTCCTAGCCCCTCCATGAATTACCTAATCTAAATGACTTTCTTGACCTCGACGCGCAAGGTACTCAGCCTCTGTTGTAGAATCCGCGGTAACGCTTTGCTTGAAGCTCTTCCAGCAAACAACTCCTCCATTTAGCATAAACACATAGCCGGATTGGGATTTCATGTCATCTCGATCGGTTTGGAAACTTGCGTCCGTGTAACCTCTTACACGCAACTCAGTTTCTCCTCCAAACACTAAGAACGAATCCTTAGTCCTTCTCAATTACTTAAGGATGTTCTTTACGGCTATCCAGTGACTCTCACCAGGCTTGGCTTGATAACGACTTGTCATGCTCAAGGCATACGCAACGTCTGGACGAGTGCAAATCATAGCATACATGATAGACCCAACAGCGGAAGCATAAGGGACGGTCTTCATGTGTTCTATTTTCTTAGGGGTGGAGGTAATCCCTTGGCCCATAGGAAGAAATCCTCTCTTGGAGTCTTTCATATTGAACCGGTCAAGAACTTTGTCAATATAAGCTTCTTGACTCAATGCTAGTATCCTCTTGGACCTATCCCTATAGATCCGGATACCGAAGATTCGTTGTGCCTCTCCCAAGTCCTTCATTTGGAAGTGTTTCCCTAGCCACTCCTTAACGGAAGTGAGCGATGGAATATCATTCCCAATGAGCAATATGTCATCCACATATAGGACAAGGAATGCAACCTTACTACCACTAAACTTCATGTATAAACACGGTTCTTCCACACTTCTAGTGAATCCGTATTGTTTAATAACATGATCAAAGCGATGATTCCAACTCCTAGATGCTTGCTTAAGACCATAAATGGACCTTTTGAGCTTACACACCTTCTTAGGGTTAGATGTATCCAGAAAACCTTCAGGTTGTATCATGTACACCTCTTCTTCTAGAATCCCATTTAAGAAGGCGGTTTTGACATCCATTTGCAAAATCTCATAATCATGAAATGCGGCAACCGCTAAGATTATCCTAATGGACCGAAGCATAGCGACTGGAGCGAAGGTTTCATCATAGTGTAAACCATGAACTTGGGTGAAACCTTTTGCCACCAATCTAGCTTTGTAAACATCCACATGTTTATCCACGCCGAGCTTAATTTTATATATCCATTTACACTGAAGGGGTCACACTCCCTCAGGTAAATCCACCAAGTCCCATACTTGGTTCTCGTACATGGAATCCATTTCGGACCGCATGGCTTCTAGCCAAAGCGAGGAGTCGGGACTAGACATGGCCGATTTGTAGGTAGTGGGTTCATCACTTTCCAAAAGTAAAAAAACACCATCCTCTTCGATGTTACCAAGGTAGCGATCAGGTGGATTAGAAATCCTACTTGACTTTCTAGGAACAATTACCGTTTCAGAGGAAGAGGGAATGCTATCCTCCACGCTCCTCTACCTCATTCTCGGTTTTTGGCTCTCGAACTTCTTCAAGTTCAAATTTTCTCCCACTTTGTCTCCTAGAAATAAACTCCTTTTCTAGGATGACAGCATCACGAGCCACAAACACTTTGTTCTCGTGTTTATTGTAGAAGTAATAGCCACGTGTTTCCCTTGGATATCCTACAAAAAGACATTTGTCAGACCTGGGGGCAAGCTTATTGTCAGACTTGATCTTGACGTACGCTTCGTAACCCCAAATACGCATGAATGACAAATGAGGGACTTTCGCTGTCCATATCTCATATGGAGTCTTATCGGCCGCTTTAGTCGGGCTTCGATTTAGTGAAAATGTTGCAGACAAGAGGGCAAAACCCCAAAATGAACTAGGAAGCTTAGTAGGACTCATCATAGTCCGAACCATATCTAGTAAAGTTCGGTTTCTCCTTTCGGCCACACCATTTAATTGCGGTGTGCCAGGAGGAGTCCATTGTGATACTATACCACAATCTTTTAGGTGTGAATCAAATTCAATATTTAAATACTCACCACAACGGTCGGACCGTAGGGTCTTTATCTTTTTATCCAATTGGTTCTCTACTTCATTTTGGAACTCTTTGAACTTGTCAAAGGCTTCACTCTTGTTCTTCATTAAGTAGACATACCCATATCTACGTAAGCCATCAGTAAAAGTAATGAAGTAGTGAAAACCTCCTCTAGCGGTGATGGTTAATGGTCCACACACATCCGTATGTATGAGAGCCAAAACCTCACTAGCTCGTGTCCCTTTTCCCGCAAAAGGTGCACGAGTCATCTTGCCTAAAAGGCAAGACTCGCATGTACCATAAGATTCGAAACCAAATGGTTTGAGCACTTTTGATGAAGCAAGTCTCTTAATGCGTCTTTCGTTTATGTGGCCTAAACGCCAATGCCAAAGGTAGGATTCGTTTGGATCACCCGTTTTGAGCTTTTTAGTTTCCACATGATAAACGTCATTAACATCATTTAAAACATAAATGCCTCCAATTGAAATGGCCTTGCCATAAACCACATCATTAAAAGAAAAAGTACAACACTTGTCCTTAATCATAAAACAAAAGCCTTCCGCGTCTAACGTGGAAATGGAGATGATGTTCTTAGTTAAAGTTGGTACAAAATAACACTTATTTAAATACAACTCTAAACCACTAGCTAAAGTGAGCACATAGGTCCCCACGGAAACGGCGGCTACTCTAGCTCAATTGCCCATGCGGAGATCCACATCACCTTTTGCTAGTGCTTGCACGTCCCTTAAACCCTGCAAATGATTACAAAGGTGAGAGCCACATCCGGTATCAAGTGCCCAAGTGGAAGTACAAGCATAATTAACGTCTATCACATAAAGAGAGGAAATCATACCAATAGACGTCACACGCCCTTACTTGAGATCCTCCAAGTATTTGGGACAACTTCTCCTATAATGCCCCTTCCCATTACAATGGAAAAATTCGGCCTCGGAGAGTTTGACACTTTTTGCCTTAGGATTGCCATTCACAATGGCCTTCCCCTTTCCCTTGTCATGTTTCTTTGAAGATTTCTTGAATTGGGACTTTTTCTTCCCTTTTCCTTTCTTAACTCCAAGGGACATGTTCTTTAACTTCATGGTTAAAACATCCCCTTTGTCACTCCCACTAGCTTCCATATCCCTCTCCACTTCAGTGAGGAGTGCATGAATTTCATGATAACTCTTATCCATGCCATTCATGTTGTAGTTTACCCTAAAGTGGGCAAACTTGGTGGGAAGTGAGTGGAGGTTTCGATCCACCACAAGAGTCTTAGGAATGTTACACCTTAGACGCTCTAGGATGTCGACATATTCGACCATTTTGAGTACATGGGGACCAACCTTTTGGCCCCTCTCAAGCTTAGCTTCAAAGAAGCGTGCCGCCGCATCGTATTGACGGACTTTAGGTGTTTGTGAAAACATAGTGATCATACGAGTGAATATCTCGTACGCATTGAAAGAAATGCATGATAGCTTGAGCTTTGGGGACATCGACCATATCAACACATTTTTGATATCATTCGACGTCCTCACATGGTCATCATAGGCAGTCCGCATCGCCGATGAAGCCCTTGGACCGAGCTCGATAGGAGGAGCTTCGGTCAAGTAAGTGAGCACATTGTCGGACAACGCGACACTTTTGATATTCGATTCCCATTCAAGAAAGTTACTACCGTCATCTTTTAAGATACATTTGTCCATTACGGACCTTAGCCATGAATCTTTGCCTAGTGAAGTAGTCGATGGAGTTGATGAAATTACCATTGCGAATTAAAATGCTACAACAAAAAGGAAAAATTAACATCCATTGTTTTAAAAATTACTTGTAAAAACATGTTTAACAAGTTTTAGCATTTTAATGATCTCCCACTAAATTATATAAATAATTCCAAGACCCAAATATTAAACAAAAATGAGCATCGCTTGGGCGAAACATCCCATAATTGTGTAAATTAGGTAAGTCACGTTGACTAATTCTACCTCTAGAACTCTTGGTCGACGAATTTCCTTAAATCCATCTACTAGCCCCGGAACACAAGACCGTCTTATATCCCGTTGAGTCCAACCAATTTTATCGTGTGATTACTGTTTACCACCCTACTTACCCAAGGTAAAAAGAGAACACCCCGCTTGGGCGGGCGTGGCTCTAATGAACAAGCGATTCATAGGTGTTACTAATTGGTGAGGTTAATCTCAATTTTAGTTATGTGAGAGATCTTGTCAATTTAGTCATAAATTCCTTATAATTGAATTAATTCGGTGAATGTAAATGACGTGAATTGACAACCGCGAAAATAAAATGCATGTGAATGGCGATTTTGGCATGCGCGAAAATAAAAACAAGCAAACAAGTAAGCATATGAATAAATCCTAGTATGGCCACCTAGTTAATAAAAACTAGTCTATTACATTTCGGAAACAAACTCCTTGGTCCCTTGCCTCTTCATTCCAAAAGTGGCACTTCCTTGTGGGATTTGGAACACCTTCCAAAAATAGACTCCGTCTCGATGTAATCCGTCTTTTGGAAACGCCGGTAAAAATAACTATTACAATTGAATTACATAGCTATTCCTATTATAAATTAACTAATAAAATAAATAAAACTATTAATTAATTACAAACAGACGATACGAGGTCGTATTTAATTACAAACAAATCGATATTCCCATTCATTTCGGGTAATAACGATTAAAATTAAACTAGGCCATACTAGGTACAACAAGATAAATACTTTCAATAAATGACAATCATTCAATCAACTTAAATAAAAATGCTGTAAAATGATGCCAAAATCGCCCTATCTATCAATCGTTGGTATCCATCTCGGGTTTTGTGGACTTAATCGATTTTTAACATGTAAAAATCAATAATCAACTCTTAAATCTCATTTAAGTACAAACTAACTGTCCAAACTGTTTTGAACCACAAAATTAGTCCTCACTAATTTTATGATAAATAATTAATTTGATTTGGTGATATTTTGCTAATTTAATCGATAAAATCATAATATTTAAATAAAATACCAAAATAATTGAAAAATTACCCAAAAAATTGAAACACTCCCAAGAACACCAAATTGTCAGAAAAATTGCCAAGAACACCAAAATGTCAGAAAAATTGCCCCAAAAAACCGGATAAAATTTATGAAGAAAAAGATCAATATTTATCGGTTTTTAACCACTAAAACCAATAAACATCAAAACAAGGTGAAAACACATTTTAAAATTCACTTTTAACATATAAATAATATTGTTTAATTTACATAAATTTATCAAGGGCAGAATCAATTGTTTCGAAATTATGATTAATTTATTTCACTTTTATCGACTTTTATCTCCTAAAATCAATAAACATGCAAAAAATTCGAACCAACCTTCAACCTTTTGCATATAATCAGTAGAAAACATGCATCAAATACCATAAAAAAGTACATACACCGAATCAACTTTTAACTATTTTTAGTCAATTTTTTAACTAAAATACGGCATTTTGACTCGGTTTTCTACCAAAAATCATTAAAAATAGCAAAATAACTTCATAAATCACCAAACTTTACCACAAATATTTTGAGATCAGTAGGTATGCATGCCCTAAAAATTTCGTGATAAAACCTCTTCTAACACATTTTTTTTGAGTTTTTATAAATTATCTCATAATTCATTAATATGCTTAAAATCAACATGCAAATTACAAGCCTAAGCTCCGATACCACTTGAATGATCATAGATCCATATTAGACTCTCTAATAAAAATTAAATTATCTCATAATTTATCATTTTGGTTATCTATGTAACATGCATGCAAATATAAAAGCATAAAAATGAAAGTTAAGGAAAAACAATTTCCTTACATAGATTTTTATGGTAGTATGGGCACAATCAAGATCTCCTACCTTGATTGTTCTTGAGCATATAACAAAAGGATGATCCTCCTAACAAATCTTCAAAGAGAAGATCTCATAACAATATGCACCCAAGAACTCAGCCCAATTAATCTAACAAGTTTTTACTAGTAACTAGTTAGAATAATTCCCTTGATAATATGTAAATATTACTAACACTCTTAGTAATAATTTATTTTAGTTTACTAACAACTTAGTAAAGGATGTTTAATAATTTTTAGAGAGATAGATCAAATTTTTGTTCACATGCAAAAGTGAAGTAATTGAAGTGTAGAAAAATGAACAAAAGATGGAGTGATATAAGGAGGAAGTAGCGGGTGGATTAGATGGAGTGAAGGAGTCAACTTGTTTTAAGTTTTGTCTAAAAACATTATGACATGCACAATGATTATATGACACTTATGGAAGAAAAACAAGTAAAAGTGAAATGATTATAATCATCAACTAACTTCATTTACACGGTCCAATTGCCCATTTACGGGTCCATATCGGTTCTTATATTTGTCGCACAAATACGTGTAAATTTTACTTTAAACATCGTTTCATGTTTAAATACTTCCATAATTAATTCGCTCAAATCACTCTGTAAATATACGTATACCGCTACACATATTATTTACGTGCTAATATTAATCACATTAATCAATTAGTACAATTTTAGGGAATTAACAATTAATTAACTAAAACCCGTCTCCCAAATTTTATTATTCAATTATCGCATAATTAAATAATAACTTCCGTGCCTCGAGTTCATAACTCGAAATCTTTCTAAAAATAATCGACTAACCTTTTAGTCTATAAATCAAGGGACTAAATAAATTGTATCTCATACAATTAATTAGTTGTCAATTGGGGCTCGTTCCTTTAGGTGTGACCGAAAGGGGTCAGTTGATCACCGCCGTCTCACGACAATAACGTCAAACTCTAGTCAGCCAACCGTTATCGATTTACGTTAATCAACTGACGAGGATCAAATAATTAAATATCTGATGATATTCCTTTAATGAGATTTATTATGTAAACGCACTATTGTGGAGGACACTAACTCCAACACTGCTGTCCTCAATTCTATTTGTTTCCTCATGGAGTTCGGCAAAGGTGTCGTTCCCCAGAAGTTCTCATACCCACCTTCTCTTAGGTTCCCAAACTGCCCAAGTTCACACACCTAGCCTCTACCTATAGGATCATACTCCTTTAGGATCACCTTTTCTCAGGGTTTATACGCCCGAACCTTGGTGACCCTTAGGCCGCTTTCTCATCGATGTTTTTCTTTAGGGCCCCACACCCTAGCACAATCCTTACATATCTTTTATGTCTTACCCTTAGCTCCTACGCAACTCTGGAAACATCTCGAGAAAGAAGTCTCAGGTATGGTTTCTTCTTATGGCTGGCGAGCCTCCTTACGTAGTCTAATGGACTTTAAACGACCCTCCCCAATAGTCGACAAACTCTAAAATGTTCCCGAGGACAGGTCCTTGGCTTAGACCTCTTGAGCCGCCTCGCATCGCCATAGTCGTCAGGTTGTAATCTTCGATTGACCTAATGGCTATACTTTGACTTTCGCCTTGTCCAAGCCTCAGTCAAAGTGGGGGCTCTGTAGATACCTCATTTCTACACCTTCCGCCAACCACCCGGTGATGATTGGGCCGCATGTTTGGTACGCGGAACGATTTATGACAGTCCTTAAGTTTATCATTAAGTGATAGCTCAAATATTTGTGTCTAACCCTTGGTCGTCATCTACGCGCCGATACGGTCGTTTTGACAGTAATTAGAGTTCATTTGGAGTCCGGGTCAAACACCACTTCATTTTCTAAGAAGCCGTTTAAAATGCCGAGTCAGAATGTCCTAGAATATTCCAGATATTTATTCCATAATTTAATTTTATATCTTTTGGTAAAATATATCTCGTAAATCATATTTTAAGGAATAAGGAAGTATAGATCTACCGCAATTCCATAAAAGAAACTCGGAAATCTTTCTTCCGTAGGAGGAAACCTCTGGGGAAATGACGCAGCAGATGATGCGCCTCTAGGAAGGATCGCAGCAGCTGCTGCGCCTCTTCCCCAGCTCGTTTCTGCCAGTTTAAAGATTTTTTCCGTGATTTCTTTCCAAAGTTTGAGTCATTCCAAAACTCTTCACATTTTTTAATATAAATAGGGACCTTCGTTCCACATATTTTTCACGCGAGTGTCTGCCCTTCTCTTCTCCCTTTGCATTCTAATACCGTGCTCTAAGCTTTTGACGCCTACGTGCTTGATCAATCGACCACATAAGCTCAGATCATTCTGAGTTCCAGTCACGTTGCATGACCGACCAAATTTGACCACTACATATCAATCAATTTAATCTAAATCCTCTAACGAGGGCACTTTCTACATACATTCGAGTCGAGCAATCACTAAACGTTAACTTAGTTAATCTCGTTTCATCAAACATGTAAGTCTGAGGGTGTAAATCCCATCTTTTTATTGTATTTTTTTTTTATCAATTATTGTAAGATTCATGTCAAAAATTGGTTCAAAACCGACTTCTAAGACCCTATTTGTAACACCCCCATACTCCGAGTGCCTTACCAGGACCACTCAGGTATGAAGACGCCACCATCTCGGTCGCCCGAGGTATGATAATCATATAGACAAAACAGAAACAACATTTATTATAAGTAGTTTAATGAATAAATACAATCCTCAAAACCAAACCAAAGTACGATACAAGATTCTCAAATGACTGTTCTAACTGAAATGTAGAATAAACTAAGGCTACAGCGGAAGACTCCTATCATCATGTCGTGGCATCCCAGCTATCCCAGTACTCATCTCAATACCTGCTCAACATCTGCTCACCATCCCCGAATGGATCACCGCAGGTTTACAAAACAACACCGGGGTCAGTACTAATCACACAATTAATATAGATAACAATAACAAGATACACAGACAGCTGAACTGTCACACACACACACACACACACCAACTCCCATCATCTCAATACTGACTGTCCACTTTGGACCCGGCCCGCCGCGATGGGGGACCGCCGCTGCCGTTCCCACCTAAGCCCCGCTCATCGTACGAGCGATAACCCTGTCCATTAATGTGCACATCCCCTTTCGTGGCGGGTTCCACGAAGGGCGAAACTAGGGCGTGAAATCACTCCCGCAAGTGACCCCACTCAGCCGAGAACGCATCTCGAGAACCATCACAAACACAACCACAATCATAATCACAATTACAATTACAATCATCATATCAATCAACTAACTAAAGCACATCACCAATATCCCATTATGGGACTAATACTGAGTAGGAAATCCTACCTGGAAAGCACAACACGCAGACGGTATCTACAGCTGTCTCAAAACGCCTCTTCTATGAACTCTCCTCCTACCATACAACACATAGATACTACTATTCAATTACTATTCATAAAAACCCCCAATTCCTAAATTAGGGTTTCACTAATCTTAACAAAACATTATATAAATTACATTAAAAGCTTACCCTCGACGCAAGGAATCCAACGACACAAACTACGATGCAAACCGACCGTCTGAACTCCGGGAATTGTCAAGAACACGATTAGGAAGAAGACAAGTTGCTTTCTCTCTTAAACAGGTTTTAGGTTTTGTAAAAAGTGATTTAGAACAATTACGAATATGTTTAAATACCTTAATCGCGTAATTAACAAAACCCGAGAAAACTCCCCGTAAAAAAAGGACACTCGATCGAGTACCCAAGGTACTCGATCGAGTACCCCCTTACTCGATCGAGTACCCCAGCTACTCGATCGAGTACCCAACAGGTCAGAAACCATTTTATTTCGCAACTTGCCCTTACTCGACAGAGTAAGGGCTACTCGATAGAGTACCCCAAGACATATAAATACGGAGTATTACACTATTATCAAACCGTTTTTACGGATCAGCAGCAACCAGACGTCGAGAAGAAACGCAGCAGTTGCTGCGTCTCTTCGAAGGGTCGCAGCATTTGCTGCGCCTCTTCCAGAGGCTGCCGCTGCTTCTGCTCTTCTTCTTCTTCCTCGGTTTTCTGTTGTTCTTGTTCTTTTGTTTTACCGTTCTAATTTTCTTTCTTTTCTTTCTACATAAAATAATTTTAATATATTACTTTTAATTATCACGTTTTATTTAGGACTTGGATCCCTTATAATCGATATTTGCGCGTTTTCGTCATTAAATCAAACCCGGATTTTAGAAACTCGATTTGTTCATATAAAGTTTCTGGAATTCGTCCTTTGTACATATTTCCATTGCTTCTTTCCACTTTATCACATCCTTTCAAGTTCGTTTTCATCTTCGTGAATAAACCTAATTCGTTTTAATCCGTTTATAATTTGTTCTTAACTCGTTTTAATTAGTTTTAATTCGTGTTCATCGCTTTTATGACGTTTCTATATGCAATAAATATGTTAAATCACTTTCACTTGAGTTAAATATCGATAATCAACCATTAAACACGCTAACGAAAATTAACAAATCCGCGGTTCTGATTTCACAGCCAGAACTTAACCCAGGAACAGACACGGTGATAGTTGCGCCTCTTCCAAGGGACACAGCAATGTTGCGCCTGTTCTCGGATGAGTTTTGTCCCTGAACTTCCGTTCTCGCTTTGACCTAATCCTTAATTACGTAATTAATTGACTATTAACTGTAATACCACTCTTAATATGTCTTATTTTTGTTACTTTAATTTTTACCCCTTTTCTTTTCTTCAAACTTCTGTCTTGAGTGTATTTTTGACGTAAATCAATTAAATCATTGTAATTCATTGTAATTTTAATTATTGCTATTTTATTTATTGCTATTTATTTATCATTTATTGTATAATTTTTGTGCTTGTACTCACATGTAATTAATTCTAATTCCCAATTCGGCATCAATAAGTGCTAATTACTTGTTCACCGACTTAGTTTAATTCACATGCTAGGATTAAAACATTGGATGCTGCATTGCATGCATATAATCGACGACATATCAACTATGAACGATTACCCCAATCATTAGTAGAGGCCGCTATCGAGGCGGGCGGGATTAGGTGTTCAGTAAAAGGACTTCCTAATACGTACCCTCACCCCTTACTCCAGATCTCTATGAACATCCGTGTTCATTGGCATCCACGAGAGTCATTCTAGACATAGAATGCAAAGGGTAACGAGTTCTTAATGTTCATGTCACTACTTTGTGTCTTGACATGACACGAGGTATTCGAACGGTTCCAATTTCCCATAAAAATTGGTGGCGACTCCACAAATGCAACGCTTGTCCCAAGCGCCCCCATGGCCTGTGTCCACACCGGTGGTGGGGCAGGAGATGGAACGGTCGTGAAAAGAACTATGAAATAGCATGATTGTGTCGGTAGTGTGTCTCGAACATTTTATCTTAATTGTGTAATAATGATGGCCAAGGCTAAGAGTTGTTTTAAATTTGGTTGTTTGATGGTGTATTAATCACCGTAGGAGTCTATTAGCATTTGTATGATGAAGTATGAAAACTTGGAAGCAAGTTTTAGAACGAATACTTTATTCCCAGGAGTCACTCGACCGAGTGCACCCTGTACTCGACCGAGTGCCGCCTACTTGGCCGAGTGGACTCCTACACTCGATCGAGTAGTCTGCTTTGACCCTTGTTTTGTCAAATACCTGACCAAATATTGGGTGTATACCCTTTCTTTCACGGTTTACATTGGTTGGTTTGTGTAAGATAACCATGATGACCCCATATGGATGAGACCTTGTGAATTGGTTACATTTGACCTTAGTATGCGACTTTTGCTATTTACAAGTGAGATTTAAATGAAATTTATTAATTTGACATGTGTAATTGGATGATAAAGATGATTTGACAATTGTGTGTGGTGCACGTTAATTGCCATGAGTTCATTCTATCATGATAAAAATGTCCATATTGTGTGAAGTTTTGCCCTGATGTGTGCGTCTCATAGTAATCTTGAATGCATAATCGGAGTCGTATGACACTAGTAACAGAAGTATTGATGATGGATAGAAACGGATGTGAAAACACATGTGTGATCATGTGGTGCATTTGACGCGGTATATGCATGGCATGGCGTGCGAAAATGGGAACACTACGCCAAATAAGACAATCAATAACGGTCAAATAATGAAATTACCATTTTTAAATAAAAACACGGGACCATTATTGCAACGACGGTTGTTAAATATATACCACGGTTGTACAAATAACACGCGACCCTTATATAACATCAAGAACCGTTATAAAATCTTTTAAGAAACCGTTATTAAATCTTAAGAACGGTTTTAAATCTATTGTCGTAGTTTACTATTCACACCGTCTTATCGTTCCAAAACCGTTGTTAAATATTATATATGATCACGGTTCATTTCGTTATCTTATTTACTTGAATGTCAAAATTTAACAACGGCTTTATTGCGTGCAAAACCGTTGTTATATTCATCTGTTAACAACGGTATGTAACCGTTATCTATTTTTATTGATGAAATTTTGACAACGGTTCTGCTTAAATAAACCGTTGTAAAAGTTTTGAACTCGACAACGGTTATCGTTCGTTATCTTATATTTTTTGCGGTTTGAATGAGAGGGAAAATATGTCAACGGTTATTTATCTAAATAAAACCGTTGTCAAATAATTGTTTGCAACGGGTTGTTTTCAACCGTTATCGTTTTTAATTTTTTTTTTAAAATGATTTTAGCCTGTTCTAGCAGCTGCTGAAATGCTATTTTTTTAGCAGCATTTGTAGAAGCTGCTGAAATGTTATTTTTTCAGCTGCTGCTAAAAAATAGCATTCCAGCAGCTGTGCAATGCAAAAATTCAATCCTGTATCAAAATATTACACCCCGCGATCAATTAAACCTTGTTTAAAAACAGTACAAACAGGATGATCAACAGCCAAAACACAACTGCGATTGAGAAAACAAAAGAAATCAATACACAATGGATCTATATATATATATATATATATATATATATATACATACTCGTACATAAAGCATGAGAAAAATATTGAGACTCTGCTAATGAAACAACATAACTGGCCCACATATTTCTCATCTGGTTGATGTCCTCTGGCGAATATTATGGGGCTTTGTTGAGTATTAGTGGAAACTACAATTCATAATATACATAATCAAAATAGATATAATACATAGAAGTATACAGAATTGAACTCAATTTGCGTTTGAAATAGTTTTTAAATAACACTTACCCGTATCGGAATGGTAGATAGTTTTCTGTTGATAACCTCCCCCATGGACTGGCAAACGTAAAAGGCGCCTTGTTTGGCGGCTGGTGCGTTAGGAAACTATTATATAAATCACACACAAATCAGCTGAATTAGATAATCAACCTCACGCATAAACATTAATTAAATGATACGAGTAATTATTAAGAATACACTTACTAATGGCGTGATAAAATTGGGAATAGCGTTGCTTTCATATTTCCCAAGTGGACATAATCTTTGTTTTTTGCTTCAAAAACACTAAATCATAAATATACACACATGCCATTATTATTTGCATATATATGTCTCAAGTCATACAATAACAAATGACATTATTGAAGGTTGTAAACTTACTCAGTTATCATCCTTACACAATTGTCAGAGAGTTTGCCTTCGCGAGAGTCAATCCAGTACACTGTTTTTGTTTCCACTTGGATTGTCAGTAGCACCCAATGCTTCATATTCAATTTGGGACATTGAACTATTAGTGCATTTACACGCATTTAAGCATGTTAATAATAAATTTATAGAACCGTGATTCATTACAATAATCACGTACTAAACATACATATTCTCATTGTAGGGGGGCAAGCCATAGTTTTTTTGACGACATCAATCGACGAGCGATACTATTGATTTGTTCTTCGTATAAAATTCTATGCACAGAGAACGCCTTAGGACTCATGAATCCGTAGGCGTGAATTGGGAACTTCCACTCAGCGATCTGATTATCCAGGTACCTATTACGCCACATGGAACGAAAAATGTTATTGTAATTGATAATTTTAACAAACATCATTATTCGTAAATGGATATGACTAAATAGTTTTATTAATAAAACTTACTTCATCCAAATCAAAATGTGAACAACATCTAAATTGTCAAGGTCGACAAATTCCATCAGTTGCTTCGGGTCCAGTACGGCTATATCAGCTGCGCCCATAATTTCTTGTTCAATGTTAATCATGACTACATCCCCTCTAGGTGACTTCTTTACAGCCAAGTTGTGCAAAGCCATCAACGAAGCAGTTTTAATTTTTTACTTATATTCACACGATTCATAATAAGAATCATAAGCAGGCTTGACTGCAGCAACTTCCATTGATGTAGTAGTAATTGCTTTAGCTGCTGCCATGGATTTGCTTAACTTCTGCAAATGTAAAGATTAAAGTACTTACAATGTGTTAATATTCGTACCCTAATATATTTAAAGAACAAGTAATAATTAATGTCTGCGTATAGGTACCTCGGGGATGACAACATTGATAAGGTTGTTAGGCCATTGCACATAAGAGCTCAGGGCTTCTTTCAAATAAGTCATCTCCTCATTAGGAAATGGTACTTTTACTTCCCCATACTCGTCTTTATATAATTGGGACACTTCCACTTTCCCGCAATTTTGAAGAAGGGGTATACCATGAACCTTAACTTGCTGAAGCCGGTCATAATTGAACATGTATCCCCTGGCAATAGCAACTTTCTGTTTCCCCTGTAAATAGGACATATGACAAGCCACCTTGTAATCGCCCTTCACGTCATCTTTAATCAATTAGTACACATACATTCACTACCTTTAATAAATTTCATAAGTAAAAAATGTGTACTGAGATGAATAATTATAAACTAGCAACTATTACCTTTTTCGGTGTAGAGAAGAACGTCTGATCATAAACTACTTCAATCTCTTCATGTGTCACGACCTTTCTGGCTTCCTCTTCCTCTTCAACTGTCTGGTATCGATCCTCGCCTCCCACATGAGTCACCTTTGCCATTTCCTTCTCCCTTACTATGTCCTCCTCGGCTTCCTTCTGTACATTAACACTTGTCCATATAACACGTACTGATTTTCTAAATCATATAACACATTGTATATATATAAGACATAAATATTATTACCTCTTTTTCCTCATCCTCATCCTCCTCCTTCTCCTCCTCCTCCTCCTCCTCCTTCTCCTTCTCCGCTGCTTCCTTTATGACTTCTTGAACCATATCCAACTTTTTTTCTGATGGCTTTTCCCCAGTTTCCAACATTCTCATCATCAACCTGGCTATTTTATGTAGCTGTGTAGTGGAAAGTAATGTCAGCATATATAGTTATAAATTACGTTAGTTCAAATACGGTATTTATAGATTACCTTCTTGGAATCATCACCACTTCGAGTAGTTTTCCAAAAATACTTAGTGATATAACATGCGTCGATACCCCTCTCACACGACCTGGATGCTCTGCTTTGCCGATTGCCCTAGCAAGAATGTCATCACGTCCTTCAGGATTCTATTTTCCTTCTTGTACCTCCTTCTTACAGATCCTCTACATACACATAAAACCATTAAGTAACTCACAATTATATAACTCCGACTACCAGTGGTAGGAGTGACATATTTATTCAAACTTACAATTTTCTCTTTGATGTCCGTATCATATTCAGTTTCCGTCTTTCTATTCTTAGGAGTGTGACCTTCCACCCAAGCGTCGTGACGACTGAATTTTCCAAGCTTTGCCTATAATTCATTCATCACATTGATATCCTCTCAAAATATGTATGATTACTATGAACATATATAACATCCGACCAAAACACCTAATAGTCTAATACTATAAGAAATATGTACTTACAAGTTTCTTCTTAATCAATCTATAACAACCTCGGGAGCCGTAAAAGACGATCTTTTTCTTTGAAATGTTCGCCTTGTTCCTCTCACTCATAGCCTTCATCAAATAAATTGTATCAAGAAACGTAAGCATGACCAAACACTAAACTAAGTATACTTCTTTATTTATTATTATTAAGTTACCTTAAACTTGTCAGACTGCCTATAAGCGATATAGGTATCCCAATGGTCTTGACTGACATACGGATACTTCTTTGTTGGTGGGTTCTTGTTCATCTCCCCGGTTCCCTTGTTGAACAAGTGCTTCTCAGCAATCTTTAACTTCCAAGAACTGAGGGCTTCCCCTGTCTTTTTTTTTAGGTACTTATCATACTTTTCGGGTAAAACGTAAGCTAACTACATATATGATCTGCATAGTTGGTACAAGTGTTTCGGCTAATACACATATCAAGTAGTAACTTAATTTCAGCTAAAACATTTATTATTGTATACACATACCTTTATTCTGTTTATTAACATGGTATTCCGTATTTTACTCAGTTCACTGATAAGCGGCGTACCGAGAGGCACATACTGTCTTACACAACAACCAATCCAACTCGCAAAATACTCGACATACTCACCATATCGCAGCCCCGTATCTTTATCCCATTGTAAAGGATTAGGTATCTTTTAATTTATTGCTTCTAGGGAAACCCTGTGGCCCATTCGACCCGCAGTGTATTGCAAATTATTCTCATCAGCTGAGTCGTCGCCTGACGTATTTCCATCGTTTCTTTTCCGCTTTTGGACCATATCTAAAGCATAAATTAATAAACAAATAATAACAATGCATACTTATTAATAACAAACAAATCTCAAGAGAGGAGGGTTTATTACTTCTTTAAAGAGGAGAATCCGGATTGATCTAGCGGCGGCAATGGCGATGATGACGATAACTGCGGCGACGATGGGGTAGGCTCGTGGTTGAGGGGAAGCTCAATGTTTGAGAATATTATGTGGGGGAGGGGAAGCTCAGAGTATATATGTGTGAATAATAAAACACTTTCAAGACCTTGTTGATTGGAAAGTAATAAACACGGTATAAGAAAAACCGTTGTATTTTGTTTCCAAACAGACTACGGTTTTGTTTGAAACCGTAATTGATTCGTACTATCTACAACGGGTTAGAAATAACCGTTGTCTGTGATATTTTCATGTTGTTTGATTTTCCCGCCAAGAAATAAAGCATCATTTTTATATACATAACAACGGCCTGAACCGTTATAACTGTATACGTCCTGAACAAGGGTTTTGGTATAACCGTTTTATTTTATATTTCAATGTGTTTGATTTTACCGCCAAGAAATAAAGCATCATTGGGTATATACTAGCTAATTACAATATGTTTCTTAGTAAATCTTGCTTATTTCCATTAATTTAAAGGATTACAAGTTTACACATAAAGAGTACAAACTACCACCATACATAATAAACTAGGTAAATAACAATTAGAAGAAGAAATTTGACAATTAACTTAAGTCATGCCTCATTTTTTTTGAGTTCTACGATATCCATGATTAACTTCTTGCATTCTTCTTTTGCCTTCAATATTTCATTGCCATTTCCCCACTTCGATTCTTCAAATTGAAATAGTATACTTCTCACTTGAGTAATCTCGATATCCATGCTCTTTTTCTCATTCACTAACATGTTTATAACCTTCCTCTGCCACTCAGTCATTGGTTCATCAACCCACTTGAAGTAATTGCATCCACGCATTTTAGTCTCGGGATTATAGAATTTGCAACTAAGAAACTTTCTTCCCGGATTTTGCAAAGTCCAAGAAGTCCGCAATGCTGCCGGAACTGAGCAATTACATGTCCCTGTTGAAATAGAGGAAGAAGAAGAGCTACCACTTGACATAATTTGAGTAATAAGAGACAAAGAGAGAGAGAGAGAGAGAGAGAGAGAGAGAGAGAGAGAGAGAGAGAGAGAGAGAGAGAGAGAAAGAGAGAGAGAGAAATAAATGAAGAAAGAAAGAAAGAAAGAAGGTTATTTAAAATAATGTTATTCAACAATTGCATAATTTAACACGACTCTTATAAAAAACCGTTGTAATTATCTTATTAATATCTTCCAATTTCCATTTATTTTTAGAGGTGTTTATGATCTAACACGGTTCTTATGCACTACCGTAGTCATTATATTATATGTTATTGTTTCATTCATTTGTCTGTTCGCAAGTTATTTAAAATCTATGTTAATAAGCATTTGCATGTAATAAAGAGTAGAACAATATATTAAAACGAGCATACGTATTATACAATGGCGCAAAAAAAAAAAAAAACAGTACAACAAGGGGAAAAAGGAAACACAATAAAAACTAAAAAAACCACAAAAACAAACAGCTAACTAATTATTACATTAATCAAACACCCTAATAGGAGTTTGACTAGGAGGTGGGTACTGGGGATAAACATACTACATCGGCATCAAGACGGGGATCAAAATGAGGCACTTCTTCGTCTTCCCATGATTTCGGTACATTAATAAAATTGTACGGAATGAGCCTTCTCATCAGATAAGCGTCCTCAGCGGTAGCAAACTATAAGTGAGGCCCAGCGAGAACATAACGATCCTTAGGGTCGTCGCCATAATAGTCACTTTTGCCCCTTTGATAGTCACGTGATGCATACCTTGCAGCGAGTTGTTTTGCTTGGTGAAAATCGTCAAGACCATCCTCTCGAAACACGATCAGAGCATATCCAAGAAACCCACGACCATAAATCCAAGTCGGGTAGATTGCCCTAACATTTAAAAACCCATTCTCAATGAGGATGTCCCTCAATGGGTTAAGAGACTTAGAAGCTGGATTCCCAGCAGCATCGCGTATGATTGGGAGATTGTGAATTATGCACGTAATCGGGTTGATATAGTGGGTTACCGATTGCTGAGGAGGTGCGACTGCGGATGCTGAAGACGACGGCATTCTTTTAATTATGATATGTATGTATATGTAGATTATTTAAAAAGTGAAGTAGAAAGGTTAGTAATAATAAAGTGATTCTTATTGTTACTGGAAATGTGATGCTATTTATAGTATAATAAAGCTATAATTAATTAGATTAATTTTATCCATATGTTACATTCAAACTTGTATTAATTGTGCATGCATGCATGAAGTGAATAATGGTCAAACAAACAATAATAATAGGGCATACATTGGTATAACCGCAAACATTTCAGCTTTCGCAGTGGATCTGTATTTACAACTGTTATAAGCAAAACTGTTGTTTATTGGTGTAATATGACAACGGATTTACAATAACCGTTGTTGATATATGAAATATGATAACGGCTTAACAAAGAACCGTTATCATTTTGTGTTATATATACGGTCAAACAATCAATACTGCAACTTTGAATCAGAAAAAGTAAAAATTACAGGGTATGCATTAGTCAAATCACAAACACTAGAAA
The DNA here is from genome assembly GCF_048544455.1 of Silene latifolia. Classification (NCBI taxonomy): domain Eukaryota; kingdom Viridiplantae; phylum Streptophyta; class Magnoliopsida; order Caryophyllales; family Caryophyllaceae; genus Silene; species Silene latifolia. The sequence continues at coordinate 60,746,190 of NC_133536.1, forward strand.
ATCACAGATAATTAAACAATTTTATTTAAAACGGGTTCTATCCAACCGTTGTTGATATATGTAATATGATAACGGCTTAACAAAGAACCGTTATCATTTAGTGATATACATATGGTCAAACACGCAATACTGCAACTTTGAATAAGAAAAAGTAAAAATTACTAAGCATGCATTTGTCAAATCAACACCGTTGTGTTTTTTAGTCATTGGACAATGGTTTTTTGATAATCGTTTTGTTGCTACTAATTGGACAACGGTTTTTTGATAACCGTTGTGTTATTACTCATTGGACAATGGTTTTTTGATAACCGTTGTAAGCTAATATGTTTAACACGGTAGAGTTGACCAATTCTTATTTAACTTGTACCGTTTCCAATACAACCCAAACGCATTATAAGTAGAATTATAATTTTCACAATCTTAACTTGTACCGTTTGCACTTTCCAATTCTTAACTTGTTAAGTCCTCCATTAATTTTCCACATCGATTATGTCGTTAAGTTCATCAACTTATAGTGGTTCATTTTATTCATCCGCTGATTATGATGAAGCATCATATGAACCTCTTGTAGGACCCCCATGTAGATTTATGTACGCTAAACCCTTTACGTGCATCATTCACAATCTTCTGTATACAGAGGACGGGCATGGAAAGGCTATACTAGAGTATAGCCTTGACTGGTTAATAGGTTTAATTCGGTTAGCCGGATTGAATTTGGTTCAAACTATATACCCGGACAATGATGTGCATGATGGCTTCCGGCGGTGCGCCCTCATTGAGTTTGGCGGGGGTGAGGAGCGGGAATGCTTTCGTCAGGCTCGCAAACTTGAGCAGGCATTCTATAACAATGACTCTTCAAGACACTGGTTTGATCAGGATGAACAGTGGGTAGGCCCATATTTATGGGTTGCGAATGAATCTGACCGTCTCCTACTACTTCCGATTCTGCACCGCCAAGGTCGCATTGCCGAGCAGGGGACAATGCCGTTATAATGGGAAAAAGACTGTGTGGATTGGGCTGAAGGTGAAAGAGACATATATGGTGATATTGTCTCTGAATTCCAGAGGATGGGGTAACAAAAAACATACTCCCTCCATTTAACTCCACACTACACATTTGCTTTTTCACGTTTGTCAACTCTTGTTTTACACGATTTTTTTTCTTTAGCTTGGTATTTTAATGTACTCCTAAAAACCTAAGTCATTATAATAAAAGTTTGATATTTTTCTGTTGATATTGTCTCTGAATTCCAGAGGACGGGGTAACAAAAAACGTAACAAAAAACATAAACAATTAAACTTTAATTCAAACCACCACCATAATCCGAATACAACTTACAATGTCAGATAATAATTAAAGACTTAATTATTAGAATCTGATGAAGTATTAGGATACTCATTATGAATTTCGGTATAGACCAAGTCGTAGATTGGCCCTTCATTATCACTGGTAAGCGCAAGTGGAATGGCCTCTTTCTCCCATGACATAGGAACGGTGGCAAGAATGTGATGCTTCCTGCAATGTTTCAACAGATGATGATCAAGATGGGTCGCAACCCATAGATAAGGGCCTTGCTGTTTATCATCCGAATAGAAGTCCTCTTTCCCCGCATCTTCCCCCGCAAATCTAGCCCCGAATTTTCTTGCCTGACGAAAACTTTCATGGCAGTTGGCTTCGTCAAACACGATAAAAGCAAAGCCTACAAAACCTTGCTTGTTTGTAGACACAGGGTACACCTTTTTAACCGCGGTGAAACCGGAGTTATGAAGCATTTGCGTCAACCACCCAAAATTATTGTTTAAACCATTTCCATTCACACCATAATGAACCGGGAGATTATGAAGAATGCAAGTAAAAGGCTGTGCGTAACGAGAATGTGATTGTAGCTCCGATACACCAGCCATATTTTTTTTAGAGAGAAATTTAGAAAGAAATTAAAGAGTAAATGTTCGATAATTTAGAATTTGACTTAAAACATTATGAAGACATATTTATAGAATTATTTTGGTCAAATTGAATATTATTGGTCAAATTGAATATTTATTAAAGTTCAGTTTTGAATGCAGTAATCAAATTGAAAAATCTAATCAAATACTGACAACGGTTGAATTGAAAAACCGTTATCTCATAATAGAAAATAATAACGGTTACAAAAAATCCGTAGCTATAACATAACAACGGGTAACAAAAACCGTTGCTGGTGTTAATTTAGTAACGGTTTTTGAAATGCCGATATCTTAAACATGTGATATGATGTGCATACATGTGAGTGTATGCAATTTTGACGATATATATATATATATATATATATATATATATATATATATATATATATATATATATATATATATATATATATATATATATACGTTATACTAATCGAGTCATGCCGTGTAATAGATACCTATACATATAACCAACATAAGTTGAGAGTTATTTCTGGGGTTAGAGATTTGAACTGTGGGTTTGACTTTGTACTTTGACCGTTCGGGGCTTGTAAAGTGGAAGTTATATCGCTGGAACTACGATTATATGAGATATTATTAACAAGTAAGAAAGAGTGATGAACTCGGAACAAGGTCATTTGTGGAATTTGGTAGCGAGTGATACTGTCGTTTCGTACCAAAAATAAAATACCTAAGTACTACTAACAGAAGTCAGCGGTAAGTAGGGCCGATCTCCACAGGGAGGCGGTGTACTATCTATTTGTCTATTCTATCCGTCTGATGTCACAAATGTGGGTTGAATTAATTGTGTTGACTAAACTAAAAAGGCTAAAGAAGAGAAATGAATAAGAGAATTAACAGTAAGAGGAAGGAAGTATGCTAGGAGTCGGTCCACCGTGGCAGCTATGAGATCTTATACTATCGGAAATACTAAGGCGATTAGACTATTGATAAGAAGAGCTATGGTCGTCACCTTTCGGTCCTTAAACCGCCCTAGAGCGTAAACAGCTTAACTTTCGCCCTCACTGCAATACCCTATTGTAATTAAGCAAGTCTTCCCTTCCAATCTTTCGATCTAGGTCGGGGTTAACTAAATTTATGGTCTCCTGCATGCATTCATTCGACTGGATAACAATTAAATTGCCTAATACAATTCCTATCGCAAGACTAATCTATATAAGTCAGTTAAAACATTGCTACCACGGCTTCCCTAATCCTAACATACTATGGGGAATTAGTTACTCATGATAAAATAAACAAGAACAAGAATTAAAAGAGAATTAAACATTAAATTAAGAAAGAAAAGGGAAGAAACGTTACTGAAATAATGATCCGGAATAAAAAGCAAAGTAACAGTGTGTAAACAAGGGAGAAGAGTAACGTGCTAACTGTGTGTATTACAAATGACATCCTAGCTCCTATTTATAAGAAAATAGGAGTATAATTAAACCTAATGACGGAAAATAACTAAAAAGCCCAGCCCGTCAGCAAAATCCACTCGATCGAGTAACTAAATCACTCGATCGAGCAAAGGCATAAAAGGAACTGGTCGATCGAAAGGAAAAATAGTCGATTGAGTACTTATTCATCCTAAAACCGCTCGATCGAGTGGTAGACTACTCGATCAGGTGAATCTTGACTTCAGCAGCTTATAATTCTCGTTAATTTGACCTTGACTTGTCCTTTTAGCTCCCGGAACACCTTCACGCATCCCAAGACAGCAACATTTCCCGCTCCAAATCTACTCTTCCTCCAAATGCATGCTAAACGGACGGTAAATGGCTTGATTTCACTCCTTTCGGGTTCATTCCTGCAAATAAGACAAAATAACCCAAAGTAGCATATTCGGGGCATTTCGTAGCATAAAACTACGATAAAAGCATAGGAATACGTGCATAAAATAGGCTAAAAAGACTATATAAAATGCACGTATCAAATCTCCCCAAACCAAACCTTTACTCGTCCCCGAGTAAACTAAAATGCAACTAAAGGAACGGATAAAGATAACTCAGAGCTAGCTACAAATGCCCACTTAAGCCAATTTAATGCAAGCAAACTAACACTTATAGCAGACAGTCAAATGCAAACGAGTTATAGGATATTTATAAATAAAGCTGAACCGTCGACCTTGCAAAACCTTTAATAATGGACTCTCACGGGTCACTCTTTCTCTCATGAAGCAAAGGGCAAGCATATATATATAAGAGAGGAAGAAAAATAGTTGCTCACCTAGACTACGACCTACATAGCATGCATGCAACTAATATGATAGACAATTCTAGCTACCAAACGTACATTCCAACCAAACGAGGTCCTGTCACAGCCGAGGGCTTACAAAAATATGGTAAAGTGAGGCAATGGGTAAGAAAAGGCAAAACATTTATGGGAATGTGGAGGTATAGGTGACCAAGCTAGTACCTAAACAAAACCATATGAAACATATCCATTTCCAACTCAATTATGAATCTAAGCACATGCCCTTCAATTGGCACAAAATCTCACCAAACCAAACTAGAAATACTCCTCAAATGATATAAATAAAGCATAGGAGCAGAAACCGTCTCAAACAAACATCTTTTTTTTTCATTTCTTATTTTTTTCTATTCTTTTTTTTTTCGGTTCCTTCTTCTTTCTCACATTTTTCATTTTTTTCCGATTCTTTTTTTTTTCTTCAACTTCTTTTTTTTTTCATCTCACGTGTTATTTTTCTTTTTCATTTCTTTTTTTCTCATCCTCCTTCTCTTCATAAATTACCAACTCCGAATCAATAGATACAAGCCAAACTTGATACAATAGACAATATACCGCAGAAACAATCTAAACTAGCTTGACAAGGCAGGCTAAATTTGGATGTAGCTAAGGGTCAACTGGCAAATTTGGCTAATGTGGAGTTTATGGGTAAAAATGAAAGAAAGGGAAATGTAAGCACCTCCCTGCATGTGACACCAACCACTAACCCGAATGTATGCAGGCAAAAAGCAATTGAATTTCGTATACGTGCAAATTGATGAACATGTTATGCAAGGAGTAACTACTCACAATCCTACATGAAACTGGTCATAAATGACACCAGCTTATAAGGCTCTAAATCTTAGAAATTATAAGTAGGTTGCCAAAATTTCAGGTCAAGTCTATTCGTTCAGCGAAATTAAACATTAACTCGTAGATTATGCAAAAGACAAAGCTAAAAGATAACAGTTTAATGCAAGGCTTAAGCAAAAAGACAATCGCAGTGCAATATCATCATTGAAATCTACCGTTCCGACTCAACCTATATGCTAAAATAAACGTGAAATTTTTTTGAATTTTAACAATTTTTTTCAATTTTTTATGAGATTTTTGATTTTTATGAAAATAAACAACAATGCATACTGAAATTGAACGTGATAATGTAAATGCAATAAAAACAAGATGCGAGACACGAGATATGGATGCATAACCTCCCCAAACCAAACCGTACAATGCCCCCATTGTACCAAAACATGGAAAGGAAATGCAAACTGAAGGAGAAAGAGAGTAAATGCGGAAAACTCACAAGATTGCGCGAATAAGGGGACCTCCCCAAACCGACCATGAAATGGGAGGTTGCTAAGGGCCCGGAAAACCGTCTCGGTGTAGCTAATCCAAGTCAATAGCACTCGATCAAGAGGAATAGTAGTGATCGAGTGAATCGGGCATTCAAAAACCGCTCGATCGAAAGGTAACTAGGTCGATCGAGTGGTTCTCCTTTTGCAGGTGGTCGATCGAGTAGAGGAAATGCTCGATCGAATGGATTTGGCAACAAAAGTGCTCGATCGAGTACAACAAGTACTCGATCGAGTGATCCTCGCCGTATTCTGCAAAAAATGTAATGAAAAACAGCCCGCAATCGGCAAAAACAAGCATACCGAGATAGTCTATGGTATAAAAACCATTTATTACAACTGAAATAAAATAAAAGCAAAATAAAATCATTTGGTGCCTCCGGGTAGCGCTAGCTTGATCAGTCCCAGCTCGACCTTCTTTTTCTTCGAGCCTCTCTAATAGTCACAATCAAAAAATTTCTCAAAGCGCGCAAAGAACTTTGTCAAAAGCGGCGCATGTGCTACACAAAAGAGTAAGTAGCACCAAAGTGGAACAGAGAAGTAGGAAATAAAAATTTTTAACTTTTTAAGCCGCACATATTTCCTATGTGAGCTCCTAAATTTATCCACAAAATAAAGGAGCGGCGGAGCAATTGACGATAATATAGGGCTCCAATTCAGATAAACAATTTTATAATGATAAGGATGGTGAAAATTCGTTAAGTTGTAAGACCTACTAGGAAGGGGCAAAGCATTAGAATGCAAAGCATAAGTCAAACGAGGCAATTTACTATTTAAACAAACAATAATTAAATTATTGTTCACTACCTCAGGTTGATCGCTCTCAATGACGGAATCGTAGATAAAAGAATTTATTACCTCATCCACGCTAGGAGTGATTACCGACTCAGCTACCTCTTTGTCACCCTCCTTAGTGGAATTCAGCCCGTAAATCGCAGCCTCAAGTGCATCCAACTCGGCTTTGAATAGGGGAGATTCACCATAACCGTTATCATCGTCAAAATCATCATCAAAATCAAGCCCAAATGACGAATCATAGCCCCCAATGGCCAACTCAGTCGATCGAGCAGAATAATCACTCGATCGACCAACTTCCTCCTGAATTCCACTCGATCGAGCAGCAATTTCTCTCGATCGAGTGCTTCTCTCTGGAAAATCACTCGATCGACTAGTATTAGTCACTCGATCGAGTGATTCCTCCTGTACAGGGCTGAAATCTTCGCGTGGGACAGTGAAATATGATAGGAACTCGTCATCCGAGTCATAGAGGTCATCCTCAGCATTGGGCAACACGGTTTTCTCAGGGGATAAACCGCTCTTAGCAAGGTATACCTCTTCTTCTTGCATCTCAGCTGCTAACTGAGCAACTACAGCCTCGAGCTCATGGAATCGAGCGTCCATATTTTTGTTGCACTCTTGCATTTGTGATACAAGCGTCGCCACTGAATATGTCCACTCCGCGATCTCTTCTATCTCCATCTCATTGCTTAATCGAGCAAGCTGCAGACTCGAGCTTATCAATTCGCGAGAAGTATTCTTGCGCTTGGAATGCAAGTGTCTCCATCAAGGATTTCAGCTCCGCAATCTCTTCTTCTTGTATCTCAGGAGGATCTTGTTGCGGTGGCCATTGATAGGATGGATGTGGCGGCACAACTACAGCTGCATTGTGCTCAGCAGACCACATCTCCCGCAGCGAGATCACCTACATTGTTCCATATAATGGGACATCGGTGACGGGTCAAAGGTACTCAAGCCTTCCCTTTGACGGTCTTTCACCTAGAACTGTCTAGGTAGTACTTGTAAGGCCTATCAAAACAAAGACTCAAGGAAAAAGATTTAACGGCCTCAAGGGAAAAATCCCCGAGGCTAAAAAAAAGATAAAATTTAACAAATAAATAAATAGATTGCCTCCCCGACAACGGCGCCAAAATTTGATACTGTCGTTTCGTACCAAAAATAAAATACCTAAGTACTACTAATGAAGTCGGCGGTAAGTAGGGTCGATCTCCACAGGGAGGCGGTGTACTATCTATTTGTCTATTCTATCTGTCTGATGTCACAAATGTGGGTTGAATTGATTGTGTTGACTAAACTAAAAAGGCTAAAGAAGAGAAATGAATAAGAGAATTAACAGTAAGAGGAAGGAAGTATGCTAGGAGTCGGTCCACCGTGGCAGCTATCAGATCTTATACTATCGGGAATACTAAGGCGATTAGACTATTGATAAGAAGAGCTATGGTCGTCACCTTTCGGTCCTTAAACCGCCCTAGAGCGTAAACAGCTTTACTTTCGCCCTCACTGCAATACCCTATTGTAATTAAGCAAGTCTTCCCTTCCAATCTTTCGATCTAGGTCGGGGTTAACTAAATTTATAGTCTCCTGCATGCATTCATTCGACCGGATAACAATTAAATTGCCTAATACAATTCCTATCGCAAGACTAATCTATATAAGTCAGTTAAAACATTGCTACCACGGCTTCCCTAATCCTAACATACTATGGGGAATTAGTTACTCATGATAAAATAAACAAGAACAAGAATTAAAAGAGAATTAAACATTAAATTAAGAAAGAAAAGGGAAGAAACGTTACTGAAATAATGATCCGGAATAAAAAGCAAAGTAACAGTGTGTAAACAAGGGAGAAGAGTAACGTGCTAACTGTGTGTATTACAAATGACATCCTAGGTCCTATTTATAAGAAAATAGGAGTATAATTAAACCTAATGACGGAAAATAACTAAAAAGCCCAGCCCGTCAGCAAAATCCACTCGATCGAGTAACTAAATCACTCGATCGAGCAAAGGCATAAAAGGAACTGGTCGATCGAAAGGAAAAATAGTCGATCGAGTACTTATTCATCCTAAAACCACTCGATCGAGTGGTAGACTACTCGATCAGGTGAATCTTGACTTCAGCAGCTTATAATTCTCGTTAATTTGACCTTGACTTGTCCTTTTAGCTCCCGGAACACCTTCACGCATCCCAAGACAGCAACATTTCCCGCTCCAAATCTACTCTTCCTCCAAATGCATGCTAAACGGACGGTAAATGGCTTGATTTCACTCCTTTCGGGTTCATTCCTGAAAATAAGACAAAATAACCCAAAGTAGCATATTCGGGGCATTTCGTAGCATAAAACTACGATAAAAGCATAGGAATACGTGCATAAAATAGGCTAAAAAGACTATATAAAATGCACGTATCAGCGAGCGTGTGACAGCACATTATAAAGTTTGACAGTTGAACTTCGGGATGAAATTATATTTTAGGGGGAGTGAATGTAATAATTCGGAATTAAGGAAAGAAAGAGTACGGCACGTGAGGAAGTAATGAGAATTGAGCAAAAAACCTTGGGATAAGTACGATAAACATGCGTGGTTAATAAGAGTCATAATGACAATAAGAATCTTGACGGACATTATGATAGAGTGAAATGGCGAGAGAGTACATGAGAACCGGTAATGAGACTTGAGAGAAAATTGAGGAATAATAGTGAAAAGAGAGAGTGAGGTGAACTTCGGGGACAAAGTTCATTTTAAGGGGGGAAGATTGTAATACCGTGATATTTTGGGACCTGTAATACCCCGTATTTTAGACGGTAGAATTATATTAAAATATGTTTTAAATGATATTTAATAATTTAATCAATTAAATAATAAATTGTAAGACGATAATAAAATAATTATATAATACTTGAGACGGAAATAATGTGGGCCGTGTGGCACGGGTAGACCGTGTATGTTAAGTAAGGATTGTAGTTGTATGTTATTACTAATTGATGTGACTCATATTTGAGCACATTTAGTCCTCGAATTAACCTGGTTCCCATGCCTTCTAGCATATATTAGGGTCATTTCTTATCTTTAGTTTCCCATTTTGCACATTCTTTGAGGTTTTGTGTCCTTGGTAGGAGAGGATTGCTAACCTTGCATTTATGGAGCAAAATGGAGCTAATTGGATCGCAATTAATGACCAAGCATCGAAGAGGAGACCGACACTAGAAGCCTAAGTAAATAAATGAAGAGAAATGGGCAATGATGAAAGATCTGTGCATCCTCAAAACAATCCCCATGGATTGTTAGGAAGCCAAAACAAGAGAAGAACCCTGTGCCAGGATCCGAGCGTCCTGAGCTCAAGACGAGCGTCCCAGAGCCAGGATCCGAGCGTCTCCAAGCCAGCCCGAGCGGATCTTCTTACAGGACCAGCCGTGCTTCAGGCAAGGACGCGCGGATTCCCCTGGGAGGTGCAGCATGATCCGCGCATGTCCCTCGAGATTAGCAAAATTGTCAAGGTTCTCTTAGTGTCTTAATCGTCATTTAAGCCCTTAGTAACCCTAATCCTTGTACTTAATTTTAGTATAAATACCCTATTGTACTACCTAGATTAGGATGCCTGTGTTAATCCTATCTTAATCCAATCTTAATCATAATCATTCTCTTAATTTAGTCTTAATGAAAGTTGTAATACACATTTCAATGTTAATTATATCTTAATCTTTCATTAATCTTGTTGGAATATGTGTCCTCAACAATAGTGTGATCACATGTTTTAATCTCATATTAAGAATACGTAAGGGATAATTCATTATATAATCAACTGATCATCATTAATCGGTAATGATTGGATGACTAGAGTTTGACATTACTGTCGTTTGACGGTGGTGGTCAGTTGATCCCTTAAGGTCACACCTAAAGGATAATTCCCTTAATTGACAAATTGATTAATTGTATGACGACACAAGTTAATCAATTCCTTAAAATCGAACAATTGAATTGTGAGAGAGAATATTAATATCTTATTGTAATGGGATTAAATAAGATTTATTTTAGTAATTGAAATATTTTATTACTAAAATTGTATATTGTTTGAGAAACAATAGAGATAAGAATGAATGGTTAATTATAATTACAAGATGTTGTGAATTATAATTATATGACCCGTTTTATTTATGTGATCAAGTATCTGTCAATTTGTTGTATGTAATTTAATTAATTCATAGAATGATATTTATTTGATAAATATGCATTAAATTAATTAATAACATGTAACATACTACATGTGACATATTGTGTGACAATTGACAAAATAAAATGGTAGTCCATTTTATGTGGGTTGGACCGAAATGGAGGGAGTCATGGTGGTATGTGGTTAATTATTTTATGAGATAAAGTAATATGTAATCATTCCTATACATACTAGCATTGCACCTACTCTAATTGTCTTACACATCTATAATATTGAGAAGACAAAAAGAAAAGAGAAGATGCTCTCTTTTGGCCTCTTCCTATCCGGCCACTTCCTCCTCTTTATGAGAATTTTGTTCTCATTTTTACACTACTCATTCATTCTAACACAACACATGCAAAGTTGTTCATTATTCTCTCCCACTTCTCTCTAAACAAGTTTTAGAATACAAGAAAATGTTCATCCATTCTAATATCTAAATAAGGTTACTAGTGTAGTAATAATAACAATATTAGAATATATTTTAAGGGTACTAGTGTATTAATCTAGTTAATTAGTATACTAGTTTAAGGGATTAGTCTTGGGTGCAATCTAAGGAGGATATCTACATTGGGATTTTTGGAGGATCATCTAACATTTTAAGCTCAAGAACAAATAAGGAAGGTGACCTTTTTATGCCCAAAATTTCGAACCATCCTACATTGTAAGAGACATTGTTTTTCTTATAAATCTCTTATTTTGTTATGCACGCACTAGATCTAAAGAACAAATAATTAAGAAGTTAATTAGTTCATTATTAGAGGAGTCTAATAAGAGGTATATAAACCTAACAATTGGTATCAAATCATAGGATGTTGCATACATAATCGGTTATTGTTTTTCCGAGTTAAAATGTTAACATATAAAACTAAAAAATTTGTGATTTATAAGAGTAAGCCACGAAATAATGATGCATGTTATATATTCTGGTCCTAAAATGTTTTTAGGTCATTTTTATGATTTATGGAAATTTATTGCTCTTTTTAATGATTTTTAGTGATTTTATTACATTTTTATGAGTAAAATGAACTTTTATTCACTAAAATAAGTTAACCCGAGTTAAAATGTTAACATATAAAACTAAAAATTTGTGATTTATTAGAGTAAGCCACGAAATAATGATGCATGTTATATATTCTGGTCCTAAAATGTTTTTAGGTCATTTTTATGATTTATGGAAATTTATTGCTCTTTTTAATGATTGTTAGTGATTTTATTACATTTTTATAAGTAAAATGAACTTTTATTCACTAAAATAAGTTAACCGTCACTAATGGCCGTGATTTTTTAGTATGACGTCACATGAATATTTTATGTATTGTATGTAAAATTTGGGTCTTTTGCCAAAATAACCATTTGGTCTAAACTATTTACCATAATGACCATATGTCCATTATATTTACCAAAATGACCATATAACATAGTAATATGACTATAACTAAGTAACTAACCATATTATGCAAATTTAATTTAAAAAATTATTTAAGTTTATCATGATAGTGTTTTGGCAATTAGAAAGAAAATTGCATGTTTTTATTTTTTTGTAAACAATAGTTTATGAAAGTATATTTACATGTTCTTATGAAACTAAAAAGAAAAAATCATAGGCTTTCATTCAAAAATTAAAAGTAGATTCATGGATAATTTTCCGAAAATAATATTGAAATATTATTGTTTTTCAGTTTTTTAGAATTTTTTCATAATTTTTATATATTTTTATTATTTTTAGGGAATATAAATAAATTTGAAAAGAAAAAAACTGTTTAGCTTTTTTTTATGACAACTTTATAACTTAGATGGTCATATTGGTAATTAAATTTATAGAATGGTTATTTTGGAAAATAGTTTGAGTTAAACGGCTATTTTGGCAAAAGACCCGTAAAATTTTATATTAATGTGATTAATATTTCATGATTTATGATTTTTATGTTATAAAAATGGCATAAATGGAGGTTAAATGACTAAAAATGGTTAAACTTACTCTCTGACCTTGAAAATTGTATATGAAATCACATGCATATTTTACAAGTTGTGTATAAAATCTCGTATTAATTTGATTAATATTGCATGTTTTATGATTTTTATGAGATAAAAATGGATTAAAAGAGGTAAAATGGTTAAAAATAGTTAAATTTTGAATCAGGCCATGAAACTTTAATATGTTGTCACATGCATGATTTACACAGTGTATGTAAATTTTGAGATGAAATGATTTCATTTTGCATGATTTATGAATTTTAGAGTAAAAATGCCATAAATAGTGACTATTTTAGCATAAATAGCTAAAACGAATTACATGGCATGAGAAAATTATTTTAGGTTGCATAAATATCCCACTTATCAGATCTAAAGTTGTAAAATTGATTGGATTAATTTTTGAATACTTTAGATGTTTTATGGGATAAAACCGATAAATTGCAACTATATTTTCTCAAAAATTAATTTGAAAATTTTAACCATGATTTTTGACATTATGAGTGTCATAGAATTATTCCAGAATGTTCAAATATTTAAAATTCAAATTTTGAAATTATTGTAATCTAATTTGGATTTATTTCATAAATGTTATGATTTTAAGGTAAAAAATGAGCATAAAATTAAGGGTTATTTCATAGAAATAATCCATCCTATGGGTGACCTGCAAAAATTACTCCATCCTTTAAGTAATCCGAATTTAATCCCTCCTATCCCCCCTTCCTTCCCAGAACAAACTTGCTTGTTTTTTGACCTGCTATAATAGGTGAAAAATGACGTGGCCACTACTATTTTATAGGAATAATCCATCCTATAGGTAACTTTCTTAAATTACTCCATCCTTTAATCCCTCATATCACCGTCATGCATTTTTGACCACCCAATCACCATCACGTTTGGCGGTTGAGGCGGGGGTGGCGGAAGAGAGTGCTTATGATGAGAATTGAGTTGAGAATGGGAATAGGAATAGGGAGAATATTGGGTCTCCGAAGAAGGTGGCTAAAGGATTGTTGTTGTTGTTGTCTTGGTTTGGTGGTGGCGATGTGGTGGTGTCTTTGAAGGTGGGGAGTTTTTGGAGGGGTGATCGAAGAGGGTGATGCTGTTGTTGTTGCATTGTTGCTGCGGATAATGACATTTTGGTTTTGATTCGAGTTTTGATTGTTTTGGATTGATTTTACATCTTCAGTTTGTTATGCTGGTTAGGACGATTTAGTTGCTGGGTTGGGTTGCCCATTGATAAAGTTGGAATTGAGAGAAGAAGAGAAAAGAGGACAGGAGAATGGAGGGAGTCGGCGTAGGAGGAGTGACCGTAGGAGGAGTGTCAATAGTTCGGATTATTATGAGATTAAATATAGTTGGGAGTATTATAAGAAGGTGTTTATTAACCCTTAAAACATAAGGTAACCTGTTGTTTAGGTTGCCAGTCACTCTAGTGTGTTCTGGGAAGGAAGGGGAGATAGGAGGGATTAAATTCGGATTACTTAAAGGATGGAGTAATTTAAGCATGCCACTCATAGGATGGATTATTCCTATGAAATAACCCTAAAATTAAATCTAGTTGAATTATTGTCAAAAATTGAGTGATGAATAATTTTTGAGTCCTAAGAGTGTTAGGATAATTAACTTGATCTTAAATGTGATTTAAGTGTTAATTTGTGATTTTAAGAAGTTATGATCACGCATTTTCATAAAACAGGGTTATATAAATGATACAAGTTAAATAAGGCGATTTGGCACATAATTTGGCATGATAGACACATATTATAATGATGCATATTTCAATTGTTGAATGCCTTTTATTTATATAATTTTGAACTATGTAATTTTATCTTAGTATGGCCTTAGTATTAATCGTATTACCCGTAATAAAAGGGAATATTGATTCGGTTGTAATTTAATGTGATCTCGTATCACTTTTATTTTTACTAGTTTTTCCATTTTACAAATGTATAATAGGAATAGTTTTGTATTTTTATTATTATTTGTAATTATGGAATTGCTTCAAGACGGTGCCATTCGGAGAGGATGTCTCGACAAAGACGGTGTTCTTGGAAAGCGTGCCACTTGAAGACTCAAGGGACCAAAGGAGTTGGTTTCCGAATATGTAATAGATTATTTTGTTTTCTATTTTAGGTAGGCCATACTAGGAATTTTATTATTGCTTTGCATTTCTTTTAATATGTTACATGCATTGCCAAATCGCCATAACAACACATGCATATCATATCGAGTCATCGACCATGTCAATTATAATTATCGTAGTTCACCGCTTTGGTTCACTTAAAACGTGATAGATAATAAATTGACAAGACCTCTCACTAAATAATAATTGAGGATTAGCCTTACCAAATAGTAGAAACCATGAGACCCAATTTCATGAGGAAGTAGGCTTGGCTCACCGGGGTACTAAACTTGTTACGTTGGGTAAGTGGGTAATAAAATGTTATTACATCGAAATTTGGATTGAGCTCAACGAAAGTATTCGTGACCGTAGTCGCATGTGTTCCGGGCTAAAGATAAATATTCTAGTAATTTTTATCGACCGAGAGTTCTAGAAGTAGAATCGATTAAGAGGTTAATCCACCGAGTTATATTAATAAGGGATGAATCGGTTCACCGTGCCCGAGTTAATATGAATTTGGATCTCGGAATGATTTATAATAGTTGGGTAGAGGCCACTATATAAATGCTTAAAACATGCTTAAAATGTTTACAAGTATTGTTAAAACGATAGATGTTTATTAACTCCTTCACTTCCTATTTTTGTAGTCGAAATCGTTTTTACAATTGCAATGGCAACTCCAATTTCGTCTGTGACCACTAGCTCCAACACGCTCACCAATGTTTCATGGCTCCGATCCTTCATGGATCGTTGTAAACTAGAAAAGAATGGGTCCAATTTCGCCGATTGGGACGCGCAACTTCGTTTGGCCGGGGAGGGTGACGACAAGCTTCGTTACCTTACCGAGGCCTCTCCCGCCGAACCAAATGCTAGGTCTACCACCGCCGCTAGGCAAGCCTATGAGGTTTACCAAAAGGACTCGGCCGCGATAAATCATGTGTTGATCGTTGCCATGGAGGCCGAACTCCAAAGAAGTGCTACAAAGATTAGCACCGCTCATGAGATCTACATGAAACTTGTGAACATGATTTCACGAGCTCCACGGGTCATACAATATGAAGCGGCTTCCGCATTCTTTGATCTCAACATTAAGGAGGGCTAAAAAGTTAGCCCTCATGTGCTCAAGTTGATGGAGCATGTTGAGACCTTATAAATGCATAAGGTGGAGATTCCCGAGGAACTCGTGATTGATCGGATTTTTCATTCCCTTAACAAAGTCAAAGCATATGTTCAATTCCGGGTGAATTTTAATATGCAAGACAAGAAAGTTTCCCTTGATTATTTGCACAAAATGATTGTGCAAGCCGAAAGGGACATGGGGCTAAGTGTTAGCACCACCAAGGATGTGCTCAATGTTAATCATAAGAGCAAAGGGAATTTCAAGAAAAGTGGCAAAAAGGGAAAGAAGAAAACTCCCAACAAGAACAAAACAAAGACTTGTGAAGCTAGTTCCTCCAAGCCCAAGTACAGTGCCCCCTCCGGGGACAAGTGCCACTATTGTAGTGGTGTTGGGCATTGGAAGAGAAATTGTTCAAAATATCTTGGCGATATTAAAGATGGAAAGGTTGTTCCAGTAGGTAAATAACTATCCCTATCTTTTATGTTTCGATCTCAACTTTGGTATTTTGATACAAGTTATGATGATTATCCTTTTTTATTGTAAGTAGGGCATCCTAGCAAGGACAAGGGCAAAGAAAAGCAAGCCTAGAAGATCTTGAGGGAAGCTAGATGTAGCCGACCATGGTGCTAGATCTGGGGAAGCTTGGCTTTATGTTGCTTTGTCTTTATTTTCATGTTGTATTTTGAGATTTTAGAACTATTTTGATTTCCTTGTTCGACTTGGAAATTTGATTGTATCTTTTAAACAAGGGTTGTATTTTGGATATTGGTCACTTGGTTTGCAACCTAAGTCACTTGCTTTATCGTATCGTTTGTTCTAAGATTTTCATCATACACTACTTGCATCGTGAAACATAAGATTATCGACTTAAATTAATCAAATAGAAAATTATAATGATTAGATCATTATAAGTCCATAAGCTATGAATTTGATTCTCCTTATGCTATTGTTACTAAAAGTAACAACTTATGTCAGATCAATTATAAAGTTGTGATGAGCTTTTGAACTCATAAAGTAGGGAATTTACGATACAATACGGACACATTATTCTAAACGGATGGTCAACCAAGACATACCTAAAATAGAGAGTCTATTTAACAAATGACGTGGATCAGACTCGCGTATTACATGAATCAAACTGCCATGATAGGGATGGCCTTTTGTAAGCTAATGCATAGTCTAGGTAAACTCCTAATACTCCACCATATATATATTTGTAACTCACAAAGATATCTCTCCAGAAGATAAATGTATTTTTGAGAGATAGTGTGGGAGTAGATTGGGTCGTCACAAACATGTCTTATAGTTAATGTGTTACTTTGGGAAAGTAATGGAACTATAATCTATAAAGATAGAGTGGGAGTATAGTTCAGTGGGAGTTTAGCGCACATGTCTTATTGGTTAAAATATTGCTTTGCGAAAGTAATGGTATTATGACCTTATCCCAAATCGACCTTGTTATAAATGAGCCATAGCATTACAATCCAAAGATTGTTACTCGAGAGTAGATTTACTTTAAAGCGATGGTCTCTTTAAAGGTAAATAGAGCTTTAGAGTACTCAAATGCATAAGATTGACATGAAGATGTTGATCAAGATAAATAATGTTAGGAATCGCCACATTTCATTTTGATGAAGGATGGCAAATGATATTATAAATACGCTTTTCTAAAATGGGAATTTAGAGAAGGATGTATTTGGAACACAAAACCTTAGATAAAGATCTAAGAATCCTAACAACTTATGCGTAGCTTTCTTAAGTGATCCCAAAATGGTCTTAAGCAAGCATTAAAGGATTATAATTTTTCGTTCATGTGATAATTGAGAATAGTTTCATTCACATGATTGAAGAATCATGATTATACATGAAGTTAAGTGGGAGCTAGAATTGTTTCTCCATGTCTTATATGTTGATGACATATTACTTATTGAGAATAATATACCAATGCTCTCTTCTGTGAAAGAGTGATTGGAGACTTGGAATGGGATGCAAAGTTTTCTAGATTTTTGAATCTATGTGAGAGAATATTGGCATAGAGTTGAGAGTCTTATGAGGATAAGATATTTCGTATCTGTTTAACATCAACAACGCTGAATGGGTTATTTATGTTGATGGAAGTGGAATTACTATGATGGAGTCATAGTCGTTCACTGAACCTATTAAGTTGTTGATTACATGAAATCGATTTCTAATGTTTCCGCGATTAGAATGATCATGTATGCCAACGGACGCACATGCCATGATGTGACATATGCCTAGAGTATGATAAGTCAATAACAAGATAATTACCATGATATGGCTTGTGAAAGCCTTAAAGAACATCCTTGAGATTCTTGAGAAGAATTAAGGATTTGTTCATATGTTTGGATGATAAACTAAGTTATGTGTTGAAGGGTTGCACAAACTTTAGTTTCCAAACCAAAAGGGATTTGTTGAAATCCTAGGATATCTTATTGACTTAGGAGTAAGAAGCTAGAAAAGTGTTTTAGTTTCGCGCATTGCAAATTCTACAAAAGGAATCTAAGTAAATTGTGATAAAATTGTCAACGTAGGGATTAAGGGTGAATCCCTCTACAAATGAATTTATCACAAGTTATGCGATAACAGTGCGTGGGTGCATCTTTCAAGTTAAAGAGTCCAAGTCTAGTAAGAAGACTAGACAAATACTAAGAGATAAATTCAAGTTATTAGAAATAACATTGAATAGAAAGAAATAGCAATTGACAAAGTTGGAATATATGGATGTAGGGTATATCCACTTGCCAAGCTTTTATTGCATTTCGACCAGTGTAAAAGGTACACTAAAGATTATAAGATATGAAGTAGTAATAGTGTATTGACTATTCATATATGATAATCGCATTTATCGTTTGAGTTTTATTAAACTCACCCATTACCTTGTTATAATAGGTTGTAGAGACAAATTGAACCCCATTAAAGTGAACTGGATTGATGTGGTATTCGCTCCTAGTTACTTATATGAGGTGACGTCTCGAAGTGACTAGAGTGTGATGTGATTGATGGCAAGTTCAAGTGCCATAGAGTCATACGGGATGACTAGTCAATCACATAGGCAGACTGTATGGGACACTTTGTCGGGCAGTGACCGCTTAAGAGTTCTGGTAATTCATAAAGTCTGGTCGTGGCAAGAGCTGCTATAGTATTCTTATGAGTCAATTCTTTTGACTAAAGACTATTCGCCCAAGTTGTCACAATTTTCTGACTGGCTTTGATTTATGCTCTACGACTGTCGTAACTGAGGTCAAATGGGTATATTTTGGGTTATGATGAATTGTGGCTAAACAAAGGGAATAGTGCGATAGGAATTTTCTGCCCCCTTGTCAGGGTTATTTGAAATCTCAAGGCCACTCGAGGAGTAGTGAACTGAAAATGCGTGGCCACACTCGGAAGGTATCTATGGTAGATAATTCTGGTGAGACAGTTACTCTCCAGATCGAGGAAACCACTAAAGATATGATCAAGTGCAAGTACGACCTGCGAGACACCTTGCATTGAGTGGGAGATTGTAATAGGACAAGAGAATTGGTGACGCACACTTGTCTCGGACAAGTGGGAGATTGTTGGAATATGTGTCCTCAACAATAGTGTGATCACATGTGTTAAATCTCATATTAACAATACATAAGGGATGATTTATTTTATAATCAACTGATCATCATTAATCGGTAATGATTGGCTGACTAGAGTTTGACATTACTGTCGTTTGACGGTGGTGGTCAGTTGATCCCTAAAGGTCACACCTAAAGGACAATTCCCTTAATAGACAAATTGATTAATTGTATGACGATACAAGTTAATCAATTCCTTAATTAAAATTGAACAATTCAATTGGGAGAGAGAATATTAATATCTTATTGTAATGGGATTAAATAAGATTTATTTTAGTAATTGAAATATTTTATTACTAAAATTGTTTATTTTTTGAGAAACAATAGAGATAAGAATGAATGGTTAATTATAATTACAAGATGTTGTGAGTTATAATTATATGACCCATTTTATTTATGTGATCAAGTATCACTAGTTAATTTGTTATATGTAATTTAATTAATTCATAGAATGATATTTATTTGATAAATATGCATGCATTAAATTAATTAATAGCATGTAATGTACTAAATGTGACATATTGCGTGACAATTGAAAAATTGACAAAATAAAATGGTAGTCCATTTTATGTGGGTTGTACCGAAATGGAGGGAGTCATGGTGGTATGTGGTTAATTATTTTATGAGATAAAGTAAAATATGTAATCATTCCTATACATACTAGCCTTGCACCTACTCTAATTGTCTTACACATCTATAATATTGAGAAGACAAAAAGAAAAGAGAAGATGCTCTCTTTTGGCCTCTTCCTACCCGGCTACTTCCTCCTCTTTATGAGAATTTTGTTCTCATTTTTACACTACTCATTCATTCTAACACAACACATGCAAAGTTGTTCATTATTCTCTCCCACTTCTCTATAAACAAGTTTTAGAATACAAGAAATTGTTCATCCATTCTAATATCTAAATAAGGTTACTAGTGTAGTAATAATAACAATATTAGAATATATTTTAAGGGTACTAGTGTATTAATCTAGTTAATTAGTATACTAGTTTGAGGGATTAGTCTTGGGTGCAATCTAAGGAGGATCTCTACATTGGGATTTTTGGAGGATCATCCAACATTTTAAGCTCAAGAACAAATTAGGAAGGTGACCTTATTTGTGCCCAAAATTTCGAACCATCCTACAATGTAAGGGACATTGTTTTTCTTATAAATCTCTTATTTTCTTATGCATGAACTAGATCTAAAGAACAAATAATTATGAAGTTAATTAGTTCATTATTAGAGGAGTCTAATTAGAGGTATATAAACCTAACAAATATCTCAATTGTTCTTAGTTTTATTTGGGTAACTAGAAGATTATTTGGGGTTTATTGGAAGATTGACAACCTTCCATCAATCATCAAGTTTACTTCTATTATTCTTTGCTTTATTATTTGGATCGTCTCCATAGGTATAATCCCTTTTACCTTTGCTTAATTATTGTTAATCACTTCATTCATTTATCATGTTTTGCTTTGTTAGTATGATTGATAACCTTATTAGCATGCTAAACTTGATTATGAGTGAGTAGTCCTTTAGCTAGGGTTAATGGGGAATTAGGGGAAACAATCATGGGGAATTATCTATGCTTAATCTAATATGTTTTCATAATTAAATTTCTTGCTTGTTGTGATTTCAACCTATGCACATGTTATGTTTCATGAAATGCTAGACTATGAAACCTTGCATTTTTTACTCATCTCTCATATTTTCAATGAGGCTTGTAAGATATAAACCAACTCGAGCCTCATTAGACCATGCATAGAGTTGAATAGGAAGAGACTAAGTCGACTTGTAGGTGTTGTAAAGTCTTGATCGACTCGGCTCCGAGACCTAAATCTTCCTAGGGATTGTAAGATATACACTAACTCGATCCCATCACAACAATAAGTGCTTGCTTCTAATTGAGAACATGTTTGTATGATCTATTTGCATGATTCCCCTATGAACCCATGACACCCTAGTGCCTTTAATCATTTTTTTACAAACCCCTTCAATTACTCTACTTTGCTTTTATTAATTTACTTTCATCTTGTTGACTAGTTTCGACCACATCTCATCTCAACCCAATTTGTGACACCTTAAGACAGAGCTACTTGCAATTGAAATGTTAAATCAATACCCATCCCTTGGGATCCGACCTTTACTTACCTCTTTACTAAGAGTAGTTTGTGAAGTTATAAATATTGTTTTGGTTAGGTAGTGACAACGACTAAGCACTAAGCATAACACACAGTAAAACCTCACCACTAATACTAATATGGGAGTAATTAAAAAGAAAAGGAAAAATAAAGATAATTGCTTTAAGGAAACTTCCTCCCTCTTTCCTTCCCACATCTATATAAATAAGCTATTATACCTACCCATAAGCATACAAAACATAAAAACACAATAATTGATCTAAGGCAAGGGAGAGAAAGATCTAAGGGAGAAAAATAAGAGAATTCATCCAATTATTGTTGTCTCAAGGTAAGACCGTCTTAATTTATATTTATATCGTCATATTTAATTAAATTATCGTTTAAAAACCGTACGGACCACCGTGAACCATGTCGTTATCCTCAATAGTTGGCCTTGACCGTGGGGATGCTAGTGGGACCTGTCGTGGCTGTTGTCAACCATCGTGGGTGGCCAATTTCGCGTCTAAAGTAGCGGCTGTCGCGGATTTAAGACGGGATTTGTGACTTATGGGTTGGATGATTAAACACGGGACTTAGG
Organism: Silene latifolia; assembly: GCF_048544455.1. Classification (NCBI taxonomy): domain Eukaryota; kingdom Viridiplantae; phylum Streptophyta; class Magnoliopsida; order Caryophyllales; family Caryophyllaceae; genus Silene; species Silene latifolia. Next base: position 60,768,279 of record NC_133536.1, read on the forward strand.
TGGCTGGAGAGGTCGGCTATGGGCAGTTCTTATGGTGGTGTTTGTAACACCCCCATACTCCAAGTGTCTTACCAGGACCACTTAAGGCATGAGAATGCTATCATCTCGGTTATCCGAGGCAATGTATATCAAATAGAATATAACGAAACATACTTTAATAAGTAATTTAAAGTGATACATGTCCAAAAACCAAAACTGTTAATTATAACACAACTTTTCCCAAAAATACTAACCCAAATAACATAAAAGAATGTTTAAGACACAACGGAAGACTTCTAGACATATTGTGGCAACTCAACCCAGCTAGCCTATGCGCATTATCTCATACCTGCTCAATAACTGCTCACCACCCCGAATGGATGGCCACAGTTTTCAAAATATTTAAACGGGGTCAGTACTGATTATACAAAATAATACAACAGAAACAATATACAACCATCCAATTCTTCTACATAAATCCTCACACCTGACTACACAGTAAGTGTGTAGTCATGCCAGAATACCGTCGCAATGAGTATTCCACACCGCCAGTGGGGGGACCGCAGCGGTTCTCACCTAAGCCCCGTTCATCTCATACGAGCGATAACCCATGTTCCTAAATGTGCACATCCCCTCTGTGGCGGGTTCCATAGATGGTAAATCAAGGGCGTGAAGCCACTCCCGCGAGTGACTCCACTCAGCCGAGGGCGCACCTCGCGAACGACAGACAATTATACAACAACCACATTATACCACAACAATTACTATTTACCAATTTCAATATGATATGAATCACAACAATTATCAACCATCAACAACATTATGTAATCAATAATGAGTAGGGAAACTCTACCTGAAATAAGCAACCACAAGACCGTCACAACAGCTAATCAGTAATGCTCCTCTACGAAACCTCCTCCTATATTCACATATTCATATAATTATCACCTAATCAACTATTACACCCAAAACCCCAAATTATACTAGATTAGGGTTAAACAAACTCTACGAAACATTATAAAAATTATACAAGAATCTTACCCTTCACATGACGAACACAACGGCGTAAAGAACAAGACAATCCGACGATCCTAGCCCTTGGGATTTGTTAACAACGCGAAGAACAATGCAACGTAAATCCTTTTTCTCTCTTTGAAAGGTTTTAGAAAGTGAAAAGTGATTAAAAAGAATGACGGAACCCTTAAATATTAATCACGCGTTATTAAAAAAACCAGGCTAAAACAGCCCGTAATACCAACTTACTCGATCGAGTAAGTGACTTACTCGATCGTGTGTCAAACGTACTCGATCGAGTACCCATCAGGTCACCTACTATTTCGTATAAAAACATAACTTACTCGACAGAGTAAGCCCCACTCGATAGAGTATCCTTAGACATAGAAAACCATAGTATTACAGTGTTGGGGTGGTTGCAGGTGGTGGTTGGTACGGTGAGGTGTCGGGTTGAGGTGGTTAAACGGGTTTGTGTTGTCTTTTCGATTTGCGTGTCATTGCGGGCTGTCATGCGTGGTTGTAGCAGGTGGTGGGACCACCATAGGTCAGGGGAGACCACGGTGGTGGCCACAGGTGGGCACGGTAGCGGTATGGTGGTGAATTTGTTGAGTTTCATTGTTTTCGTGTAGGGTTATCGGGGGCTGTTTACGGCGTGTGAGTTGGGGTTTGCAGGGGTGTTTTAGCAAGTGTCAGGGGGTTGTCAGGGTTTGCCGTGGTACAGGCTAGGACGTGGCAGGTTTGGGTGGTACTGACGGTGGCTAGGGGTGGCGTGATAGGTGGTTAAAGGAGGGGGTTTGAGCGGGGGTTTTACACGGGTTTTGCCGTGTTGGTGGTGTAATACCACGGTTTTATGAGTCTCTGGATACTCTATCGAGTGGGCCTTACTCTATCGAGTAAGTGTGTTTTGCATTTTAAAATAGTTTCTGACCTGTTGGGTACTCGATCGAGTAGCCTTGGTACTCGATCGAGTAAGCGGCACTCGATCGAGTACGTTAGTTACTCGATCGAGTAAGTGTGTTTTACGGGGTTGTTTTGACGGGTTTTGCTAATAACGCGAGTTTGATATAAAAGGTTTCCGTCAGTTTATTTCATCATTTTTTTAACCTTTCTAAACCTTTCAAAAGAAAAAGGAGTTACGTAGTTCTTTCTCGTCGCGTTGTTGGCAAATCCCCAAGGTTAGGAGTGTCGGATCATCTTGTTCTTTGCATCATAGTGTTCCTTGCGTCAAGGGTAAGATCTACATACCAATTTTATAGTATTTAGTTAACTTTGTTTAAACCCTAATTTTGGGAATTGGGGATTTGTGTTAGTTTTGTGATTGTTAGTAATTATATGATTATATGTTCGGAGGAGGATTCGTAGAAGAGGAATTTTGATACAGCTGTTGAGACCGTCTGATTGTGTTGCTGTTCCAGGTAGGGTTTCCCTACTCAGTATTAGTCCCATAATGCATTGTTGGTGTTGTGTGATTGTTGAACATTATCGTATTCGTATTGTGACGGTTGTTGGTTTTGATTGCTGTTTAATGGTTGTGATTGTTTGTCTCTGGTTCTCGAGATGCGTTCTCGGCTGAGTGGAGTCACTTGCGGGAGTGGCTTCACGCCCTAGTTTTTCCCTCAGTGGAACCCGCCACGGGAGGGGATGTGCACATTAATGGGACAGGGTTATCGCTCGGTATGATGATCGGGGATTTTGTGGGTACGGCTGCGGTCCCCCACTGGCAGGGCTGGTCCAGTGGACAGTCGGTGACGGAGATTGATTGGAGTGGGTGTGACCGTGTGTGTGACCGTGTGAGCTGCTTGTTTACTGTGTTGTTGGTTTATATAAATTGTGTGATTAGTACTGACCCCGTTTAATGTTTTAAAAACTGTGGTGATCCATTCGGGGGTGGTGAGCAGTTATTGAGCAGGTATGATATGACGCGTATGGGATAGCTAGGATGAGTCATCACGTGGCAGTTAGAATTCTTCCGCTGTGTCAGACGATGTTTTATAGCTTTGATAGTTTTAGCAGTAGACCGTCTGAGAATCTTGTATTTCAGTTTTGGTTTTGGTTTTGATCATGTAATAACTTTAAAGTATTTTGTTATTTAAATTATGTTTCTCCGTTGTCATTTGATTATCATTGCCTCGGGTAACCGAGATGGTAGCACTTCCATGCCTTGAGTGGTCCTGGTAAGGCACTTGGAGTATGGGGGTGTTACAGGTGGGTGATGTTTGAGCTTGGTTTTTACGTAGTTCTCACGTGATAGTGTGGGTGTACATGGTTTGATTAATGAACCCGACATCGAATATCGTCAATACAATGATGATTATTCAATTCCCGTTCCTCACATTAACAGAAAAGCGGTCTAAACGTCCTTTTTAAACGAATACGGGTTCAAACACCCTCTTTAAAAACTATTTAATTAACGTTTTCAACAGTCAGAAGGCGTCCCTTTGGACAGTCAGCTGCCTTGCGCCTAAACAGGCAAACTATTTTCAAGTTTTCAAACCAGAACAGGTCTCCTTGCATCGCCTGACGGCCCGCGCCTCAATAGGCTGTCTGATGCAGGTCCTATTTCCTTTCCAGCACTTGTCTAGGACGATCTTGACTTCGGTTAACCTGAATACAGGACAGATCAGATGGCAAGCCTGCCCTTTTAATTCTTATTTGCAAAATGCCTTTCTAAGACAAATGGATCACGTTATGGACGATAAACCTAACTCGGTAAATGGATGTTTAGTTTCCGTCTTGCATGCAAATCAACACTGAATCCAACTCGACATCAATTACTTGATATTTGTATAAACAACCGACATAGAAAGCTCACATGTTAGGTTTAAACTTGTGGATGCACAATCATGCATTTACCCGTTTTATCAACTTTTGCATTTAACCAACCAAGATCGATCAGTAGAGGCCGCTACCGCGGGCGGGATTGGGTGTCTGAATAAAGGACTTCCCAATACTTACCTTAACCTCTTACTCAGAAACTTTGGATAGTGAACGACCTTATCCAGCGCGAACGAGAGTTATTCTAGAGATAGGATGCGAAAGAGAGATGACTCCTTGTCTTTAGTACCTATGTCAAACACCGCTTTTTGCCTTGGTTGACCTAGGTATAAAGTGGATTCAAACGGGTTCCAAGCATCCCAAAAATGCTTGGTGGCGACTACAAACATCTCTTGCATCGTTTCGAGACCCTTGCCGAGATAAAACCGACCGATCTAAAACGATCCGGTCGAAAGCATTTTTACGCCACCGAGCGTGGCTTTCAAAAGACCGCTGCCACGTCCACAGATCGGCTGGGCGTCGTAGGTGTGACCATATCTATAGTACCTCACCATATAGGTTGGTCTATGGAAAAGCTTGTCATCTACCGGTTTAGATGGAGCACAAGGCATATTGGGGGGTCAAGGAGCTAAATATGGATGCCAAGATAAGTGGAGAGAAACGACTATTGCAACTCAATGAGCTTGATGAATTCCGCTTGCAGGCATATGAAAGTTCCCGTCTTTATAAGGAGAAGACGAAAAGGTGGCATGATAAGAATGTTTTAAAGAAAGATTCAAAAATCGTTGATAAGGTGCTACTATTCAATTCCCGTTTCAAGCTATTTTCGAGGAAATTGTTATCAAGGTGGTCCGGTTCATTTATCGTCACAAATGTCAATAATTTCGGTTCCGTTGAAGTAATGACCACCAATGGAGAAAAATTGAAAGGTAATGGCCATCGTTTGAAGGTCTACCATGAGAATGTGATCATTGGAGTTATAGAAGAAGTCACCGTGAATCCTCTTACCTATGGAAGCTTAACTCGTTCAAGCTTCTTACGTCGTGTGGGACGTAAAATCAGCGCTTCTCGGGAGACAACCCGGGTTTTTATTTGTTTTTGTTTTTAATTTTTGAAAAAATTAATATTTTCATAGATTTAGGAATAATTTCTAGACTAGTTGGTATTTGGATTTGTGATTTGTAGGTGATTGAAGATGAGAAGAAGGCTATAAGGAGGTTGGCACGCTTTCCCATCCAAGAAACCGCGTTTGGGGTCGTAACTTTCAAAAACGGAGCAATGAAAAGGAATACGGAGGAGTAAAGTCAAAGCGCCTAAACTCGGTCAACCCCGATCGGGGCGGGGTGTCCCCGATCGGGGACGTGATCTTCTATTTTTCTGTCTTTTGTCAAGAATACGGATAAGGCTCATCATTTTATCATTTCGTCACCACACCCGACGGTACTCGTTTCTCTATCTTCACTCATTTTTCTTCATTTTCTCACTCAAATCAAACAAAAACCCATTTCCATCATCAAGATTCAAAGGTTTGTTCATCAACAAGTAAGTTTCTACCTCATTTCTTTTTTATTTCATCCATTATAATCAATTTAATCCCAATTTCTCAAACCCTAACTCAATTTGGGGGTTTTTGATTTGCCACTTATATATGCTAGAAATTGGTTTTATTTTGTTCTATTAATGTTTATAAGATGAATTAGTTCACTAGTTTGTTCTATTATGCTTGATTTGATGATTATATACTTGTTTTGAGATGAAATTTTTGTTTTAAATTTCAGAAATTTCATGGCTCCTAAAAAATCAACCACATAAGGTCCTTCGAAGAGGAGGAGAGGTGAAGCGGAGGCATCCTATGATGCGGAGGATGTCGAGATGCGAGAAACACCGGAAAGGCTTGATCCATCTTTTCCCCAAGTCATCTTCACTACTAAGAGACAATGGGATAATTGGCTCTCTTTAAGAGCCAAAGGTATGAAAGCAACCAAATTCATTAATCATGGTTCATTAAAGAATATTGGTCTTGATAAGCATGTTAAAACATCATTTAAGGGTCTTGACATGAAGTTTGCCTACACTATGAATTATAAAACCTTCCCTGAACTCACCCTTGAGTTCTTGAGTTCATTTGAATTTCACAAGTCCAAGAATAAGGATTTTATTTATGGTATAAGTTTCCGATTGTTTAATGAAGACCATAGGATGACTCTTGGTGCATTTGCGGACCTTTTTCAACTAAAGCATGAGAAATTGCACATTGAGTCACCCTCCCATTATAACGCCAAGAACACATGGAATGCCATTTCTCATCGCCCATTTATTGATTGGAACCATGTACCTCACCAATACATTCACTACCCTGCCATTCTTATATGGCAACGATTTATGGGTTGGACATTTTTGGGTAGAAATGAACCTCACTCGGTGAGGAAGTTGGAGGTAGAAATTTTGGGTGCATTTTTAAATGTTGATGGTGATGAGAAATGGGGGATTAATCTCCCTTACCACTTTGCGACTCATTTGACTAAATAATGTAACCCATCCACTAGTGCTATTTTTTTGGGTGGGTTAGTGACTAGGATTGCTACAAAGGTATGCCGGTTTAACCAAGAAACTACCCATTTGTGACCTTTGGACTCAACGGGGGAGGCGAGTGATGGATTAGATTATGAATATTTTCTATCTTTGAATTGGTTTAGAAATTCTCACCCCGACATGATTTGGAAAATTGGTGGGCATGATTCTATTAGCCTTCCGGGTGAGGTTTCCGAATTAAAAGCACTTGTCCACACCAAACCTCGACAAGCGGGTGCCCCTTTGAGAGACCCACTTATCTCTTGAAATTAGGTGCAGAGACACATAATCCACCCACTATTGTGAGACAAGAAAGAGGTCAATCCTCTAATGATCCTCCTTCCTCCTATAACAATGAACTAATGGATATGATGCGTGACTTAAGCCTTAACATGAACAACATGCAAAATGACCAAAGACTTGCTTTACACCCTATTTATGATCACTTTGTTAGGCAAGGGGTTAGTCCACAAGAGGGCCCTCACCCTTCATTCTATACTTGGCCCGAGGGTGGGTTCCCGTCTTCTTCTAGTTTTTATGCATGTGCTTATAAGTTCGTCCGGATTATTGTGGTTCGGATTATGGAGTGGAGGCCATAGGTGGTGGTTATGGTGGATATGGAGGTTATGATGATAATGGTGGCTATGGAGGAGAGGCTAATAGTGGGAGAGATATTTATGGGTATGTTAATCCTTTCCAAGTCGGTGACCAAGGTTGAAGTTCTCAAGCACCAAGTGCAAAGTCAGGCTATAACTTTTGGCCCTCTTGATGAGTTGATGATTGGAAGAGTCCCCCGTATACGTACTAGCTTGGGGGGGAGGCTAGCTACTCTAGTAAGTATGCTTTCCTTTAAATTTTAGTTATATTTCCCGCAACCCATTAGATATAACCTCTTGTCTTACTTGTTTATGTGCTTTGTGCCATTCTTACGGTTAGTTTGGATGCTTTACATGCTGGCATATTGAGGACAATGTTATGTTTAGCTTGGAGGGGATTGCATTTGCATTGTATGGTAGAGCCTCCTTGGACCGATACATCTATATCCGGTCTCACTTAGGTGAGTGTTGGTCTCCTTATGGTGTGTGTTATATCAATAATGCACAAGTATGGCTTTTGTTTCATCTATTTAAGCATTACTTTCATAATATGCTATGCATTTGAAGCCATTCACATTGACTATGTTGCCTATTTCTAGCCCCTTCTTACACATATTTACATCTTATCTAGCTACATTCTATACTTGCCTAACTTGTTAAGCTAGTAGCTATGTCACTAGTGTTAGGGTGCTCATTTGGGATATGTTTTGATTGAGTCATTGTGAGATTGGTTATGCCGAAATTGCTATTTTCCGGAATTTGATTACGAAAGAAAAGAAGTGAAAATAAAGTTAAAACAAAAAGAGAAAGAAGAAAAGAAACAAATTGGAAAAAATTGAAAAAAAAAGATGTGAAATGAAAAGATAAGAAAAAAAAGGCATGTATCGAAATGAAAAAAGAAGAAGAAGTTCAGTTAAGAAGCTATTATGTTTTTATCATGAATTTTTGGAGAGCATTCTTATGATTTGTATTGAAATATTGGGAATAGTTTGGGATTGATCATCCTTAAATTTGGTTGTTTCTAGCTTGACTTAACTCCACATACCATAATTAATATGATCCCCTTTCTTACCCATTACATATTGCCTTCTTCTTACCCATCGGCTTCTTATTCATGCTTGCATTTGATTATTTTGACTTGTGATTTGAAATGACTATCATATTAGATTGTTGGCATACTCTCATGAGTCGAGGATAGGTGAGTGCTACTCACATAAAAATCTTTTACATATAAATGAGTATTGATTGAATCGTGAGAGTCCAAAGTCAAAACGATCATGCAAGGGCCGAAAAGTTCATTTGAAGTCATTCATGCTACACCGCCATATAAATCTCATCAATGTTTATGCATTATCCTTATACCCATCTTGTTTAGGGATTTGAATCATTATGCTTATTGCTTATATTGGGATTATGCAATTGATGGGAATAGTTTGCTTGCTTGAGGACAAGCAAGGGTTTAGCTTAGGGGAGTTTGATGTGTTTAATTTATATACAATTTTACCCCCTATTTTAGCGTGGTTTTATTTGATTATTGCACTTTTTAGTGTATTTGTGAGATAATTCCGTGTTCTAGGTGTCTTTACTTATATTCATTTTATTTTGTAGGAAATGAAGCATTCGGTAGCTTTTTCCCGTCAAATTTGCAAGCACTAAAGTTCACGAGGCTAAAAGAAATGAGATCATGCAAATGGAACGGCATTTTGGAGAATTCCGAGAAAAAAAATCCCGAGCATGAAGGAAGTGACATGGGTTGATGCAAATGAAGAAATGAAAAAGAAGCCCAAACAAAGTCCACAAGACCAAGTCAAATTGCAAGCTTAGGAATCCAAATGATGCTTTAACTCGGCAAATTAAGGAGCTTAATGACGCAACATAGGATACCATTTGCTAATTAATCAAGGATTAATAAAAATAAAGCGAGAGACCTCCGTCCCAGATCGGGTGGGGTGTCCCCGATCGAGGTTGCCTTCCCCATTATTGAATTTTACGTTTCACCCTTTATTCCTATATAAAGGGTGCTTAATCCGTCATTGGGGATCTTCTTTCCTTACACTTTTCATTCTCTTAAACACAAAATACTCTAATTTTCATATTTGTTTACATTTCTTTAAACATTCCCTTGTTATAAACAATTTCCCTTATGTATTTGTTCTCTATAATACAATCATTCCATTCATGTTATTTGGGTTTATCATTTGAGTTCTTCTAGTTCATAGTACTAATTCTCTTGTTACGGTACTTTCATTTCTTGTTTATTTCGTTGATTCATTCTTCATTATCGTTATTTCGTAGTTTTCATTATAGTTATTAGCAATTTCATTTTAGTTTGTACGTTTCACTATCAAGTTATTATCATCATAGTTCATAGCATTTCATATTTACATTTTATCATAGTAATTTCACTAATCATATGTTATCACCATTTAGCATAATTATAATTCTTATAGTTTCATTTAGTTATAATTTTATCATCATGTTTACTAATTCATATGTCATTAGTTTAATTTCTAATATGAGTGCGTAGTCCTTTTTGTCTAGGATTAGGGAAGCCATACATGAATAATATTTGTAATGGTTAAAATTAGGATTCTATAATATTGTTTAATAGTTTCTATCACATGTTTGTTTTAATTGCTACTCTTTGGTAATTGATCACTATATTTGATTAATTTGTTAAGTCACTTTTATAAGTCGAGAGGCACGAAAATGAATTAAACTAAGCATGTCTTAGTAGACCGCCCTAGCCATATTGAGACCTCGTTAGGACCCGTTCTATGGTTGACAAAAAGGCCGAGAGGTGGTTGTCATAAGACCTAAACAATTAATGATACTATCTATTCCTAGTTTAACATGAACGTTTACATATTTGCATGTGTGACCCGATTCCCCTAGACTTCTTTATCATTATATATTTTTACATCATTTTATTTTCAAGTTTATCAAACCAAACGAAACAAACAATCAAACCGAGCTAGATAGAATTCTACTCATAGCAATTCAGTACGCAATTCCTGTCTCCTTGTATTCGACCCCTATTTTAATACATTAATTTGTTAGCCAAGTCTAAGGTATTTTTGCTAGGTGTGCGATAGGCCCTACCAGATTCCAAACAATTCAACAGCCATTCCAACAACGAATGACCAAATCGTCCCAGACATGGACACTCAACCCAAGGTTCCAGAAAGCTCCATCCTTAAACAACTGCAAAAGGCGAATGCCGAAATTTCAATTTGACAACTGATTGCCACATCCTTCGAACATCGGCAGGCTTTGCCACAAGCCTTGGGAAAGTTGATGGTTCCCTCTACCTCCTCCCCTAAAGAAGTGGTAGCACACATGACATAGGATGTCCCCGACCTGAGCAACCCGGTCATCTTCTCTTACGAAAATATCCCTCCATTCCGACCCAATCATAACTTGGCCCTGTACATCACCGTACAATGCCTCAAGAAGAATGTGCCTATGGTTCTAGTGGATGATGGATCTGCGGCCAATGTCATTCCCCTCAAAACGACTCATAAACTGGGTATCAAAGAAGTTGACTTGGTCTGGACTAATCAAGGAGTACGCGCCTATGACGACACTCGTCGTAAAGTCGCGGGGCTTATCACCTTGACCATTGCAACCGAACCCCTGGAAAGACAAACCAGTTTTTAGTTTGTCGATATCGACGCCTCTTTCAACATGCTTCTGGGACGCCCCTGGATTCACGCCGCCAAGGTCACCTCAACCCTCCATCAGAAAATCAGGGTCCCTTTTAACGGGAAAATAATCACAATTTCTGCCTCCCCGATTAAGGCTATCATGAAGAAGGAAATAGCCTCTCAGCTCATTAAAGAGGACGACAGTGAAATGTGGGGATTCAAAGTTGTGAACGCCTTAACCAATGAATCAGCATCCTTTGATTGTGACCCATTCTCGAACCTCAAAGTCAACCGCATTTTGATGCGCCAGGGTTATTTTACGGGCCTACCTTTTAACCCACTGAAGAGCACCTTGCCTCCCATGAAAAAGGCCAAGGTCCCTAACATCCCCTTCGGGCTAGGCCGTGATTCAACCGATGAAGACGTCCAGGAAATAAACCTTCTAATACTGAAGGTTAAAAAGCATGGAGTCATCCTCTGTCCCTACCATTTGAATCTCAACGGATACTTCGTCCCTGAGGGAGAATCCGAGCTCTACAACGGCTTTCCTGAGTCAATCTATGACCCTGTTGCTAAGGTCAAACACCGGGCATAGAAGTCTTTTAAGACTGCTACTTCATCTCCAACAACACCAAAGCTGCGTCGCCAAATCTGAGTCGACCCCGTGCCTGGACGGACAAGCCGTCAGTCTCCTCTTCGGAGAAGACAACATCAAACTGTGGGAAATAATCTGTATACTTCCCTTATAATTGAAGGATTATAACGAATTTAATTAAGACGATTACTAGTCATAAATAAAATACATAAACAAAATAAAGGATTCAGAAATAACCTTCGGTCCTAGCAAATACGGCCTAAGAACAATATCAAAGTAGATATTCGTCTATCAGTTGCACCCAAGACGATATGAGATATGCCCTTTGATAATGCTAGAATCGATCCAAATTTTCTGTAAAATTTAGGTTGTTTTGTGTTTTTCGTAGAGATGAGAGGCAAGGAATTCGGTTAGAATGAATTAGGGTTCCAAAATGCTCTCCCTTTTTCTTCTTATAAAAACCGAAAATGGGTGTGAATAAGGGAGATATTTCTATTCCCTAATTCGGCCCATATCACCGAAAATAAGGAGTATGGTCTCTTTATTTTTGGTTATTCCAAAAATGTATAAAATGTGTTAAATTGTCATCTAGTGAGGAACGAACCCATGACCTCTTGGTTTGTGTACCCTCACTATTACCACTATGACACATTCAACTTGTTGATATTAAATATAACTGATTACATTTAATTACGAATTAACAGATTACTTCGTCCAAGCTAACATTACATACATTTAATTAAATATAACTTATTATATTCAATTTACAAATTGACAGTTAATTCGTCTCAACTAATATTATTTAATCTTCATTAAATAATTGTCTCATCAACACATTGACTAACTGTTTAGTCATATTAGGCATCAATGTGATCATATTTCTATAACCACATCTCTCAAACACATCCTATAGGTGTGACCTTTAGGGACCAGTTGATCACCGCCATCTGTATGATAATAACGTCAAACTTTCTAGCAAGCCAACCGTTATTAGGTAAACGTTAATCAACTGATTAAATATACGAAGTATACCCTTATGAACCTGTAAGAGATTTACAAATGTTATCACACAAATTTGTGGAGGACACAAGCTCCAACACAAACACCTCGGCTAAGAGGACACCATCAACATTGCTCTAAAAGACCACCAGTTCTATCCCACTGCCTTAATCTCTGATGTTGACCCAGAGAAAGCTACACAAGGCTGGAGGAAAACTGTCAAGTGGACCGATCGTCAGGGCCGCATTCTCAAGATCACAACTGGAGAAGGCCCTATGTTCAAAGAGATAAGTGAAGATGAGAAGGAGTCTGAGTCTGAGTCGGAGTCGGAGTCTGTCTTAGCTCCTAGCACTCTCGATGTCCCAGTCAAAGTCGCTTTTCCACTATTTTATCACAAACTTGTGAGTGCCTTAACACTACTACAGATACAGGCTATAACAACGGGTAAAAACCGTTGTAAAAACAAAAAGCGTACGTTGTTAAAGCGGCCGTTGTAGAAGGTATTTACAACGGTTTGGTTATTTAATGAAACCGTTGTCGAAAGTATTCACCACGGTTAAAAGCCGTTGTTGTTGGGTGTTCTCCATTGTGGAAAGTGTTTTAAAAATTTGGAGGGAATAATATAACAACGGTTGTCATATGTACAACCGTTGTTGTAACTTTCCCTCCAAAATTGTGATGTCTTTTAACAACGGGTTTATGCTACATACCCGTTGTTGAAATTGTTTGTGACAATGGTTCTTAGTTTAAAACCCGTTGTTGTAACTTTACCTCCACAATTGTGAAGACTTTTAACAACGGTTCTTCGTTTAAAACCTGTTGTTGAATATTATGCGCGGTATTTGTGAAAGTCATTCACAACGGTGTTTTTTTTATTAACCGTTGGGAAAGGTCTTCACAACGGTTTTTTTTAGTAACCGTTTTTATTACGAACTCCTAATGTTTTGAAAAATTAAATTTGTTTCATGCCATTCAAAAGCCTGCATATATCAAGCAAAGACCATATACCAAAGACAAAGATAAATCACAAATTTGGGTTCATCGAACTCAATAGATTCAATTCAACCACAAAACAACATCATATATATATATATATATATATATATATATATATATATATATATATATATATATATATATATATATATATATATACTTACAAGGAGTTGAATTTACATGAACTAATCGTTCCCTAACTTCAACAAAAAATTTACTAATAAGCTGATCTAAACTCTGAGTATCATGCATTTCTATTTTCTAAGACGTATTTGCCCAACATGTCCCTTACCTCGTCTATATCTATACTTGAGTACTGCTCAATCTGTTGTGACGGGTTGATTACATACTGCGGAAAAAACAAAGAGAAGACATTATTGTAACAACATCAATTTCGCATAGCAACATCATGGTATATATATGCAAGCAAGACAACATTAGCTCTAATTTAAAAAAAGTAATAAACACATTATTAAATTACTAACCTTTTCTGGAATAATGATATATCTTCGCCTAATAATCTCCAACATGAACCGACAAACGTAATATCCACATTGTATGCTATCTGGCTGGCGAGGGGCCTATTATTACATAAAAACAAACAGATGAGAGAAGGCTCACATCAGACTCTTGAACTTTAGGTATTGTATTAGTATTAAACACAGATTTTTGCACTTAATGTATTGTATTTGAGCACGTACCCCTGTTATCGTAATAAAATCAGTGCCAACATCAGAAACTTTCGTGGGTTGATCCTGCTCGTTTGCTCTTCTCTTCTCAAAGGCCCTTTTTTTTTAAAATAAAAAAGGAGGAAGAAACTCATTTTTTTAGGGGCAAAAATGAGCTTTTTCCTATAAATAAAAATTGAAACTTAATGTTATTATAAATAAATCAGTAATATAAACTTACCTATTAATCAAGCGCTTAAAAGTCTCGCTTGGTTGATGATGTATAGAGTCCAACCAAAAAACTTTCTTCTTTGTCGGCATGATGGCTGCTAGCACCCAATGAGTCCTACATCAAGAGACATCATCATTATTAACAAGTACATAAATTAGTTATGAAAATTCAATTGTAGGGGGAAACGTAATATTAATTTGTTTATTACCCTTTTTCATTATAAGCGGCAAAAATCAGCTTCTTGGGTGTCGCCAATTGCTGAGCAATATAATCAACCCGATCTTCGAACGAGAATTCCGTAATAAATAATGATAAAACAAAGGGGCACAGGAATCCGTATTGATCACGTGGAATCCTATTCTCGGGGATCTCTCTCAATTTCAATATCCTACATTATTACGGTATTAATTCCGGTATTTAAAACACTATCTAGTAGTCAGAATATTAGAATATGAAATTATTTATTAAGAAACTTACTTCATCCAAACAAATAGGTGTTGGACATCAATCTGGTCTAGGCCAGCCCAAATGGCTAGCATATCCCATGATAGAAGTGCTTCGCGCTCAACCCCTAGAATATCCTCCTCGAGCGGAATAACTATCAATTGCTCGGTGGCTATGCGATGGCCAGCCTCTTCATGCAGTTTCCTCATCGTCACCGTTCTTACTTTTTGCATGTAATCCTTCCCAGTATATTGTGTGGAGTTTAAACTCCTAACTTCTTTCATGTCCGGGAAAGAATGAGTCTTTGATTTTGTGCTACTACCACCAGCCTACACATGTAGTAGATAATTAAAATAATAAAAAATCTAAAGGTAACATATCCTAGTTGGAGTAATAAAAATAAAAGCGTACTTAATTAAATACCTCGTCAACCTGCTCTTTCAATGATGAGGTAGTAGTAGCATGTAAGACTGGGGACTTAGGCTTATCAGTCTTTTTTGTCCCCTACACAAAATTACCATGCTTTTTATAAATACAGACAAAATATAAATAAAGGGAGCGAGGTTTTTAAAAAAATGGAGAAGTTAATTAAATACCTCATCAAGTTGTTGTCTCGACGAGGTAGTTGGCATGTCTGTGGACTTAGGCTTATCCGCCAAAGCCGGCTTTTTTGTTCCCTACAAAAAACAAAACATATAAATTTAACATATAAAAACATTCAACAATTAAAAATTTAACATATATATAAAGGTATTTCTTCTAACCCCAATCGCTTTTTTCTTTGAGGCGGAGACGACCGAGCCAAGTAGATGTGAGTTTCAGGCCATTGGATGAAACTTCCAACCGCATCTCCCAGAATGGTAATGTCGTCACGAACTGGGACAAGCAGTTGAAAGTTTTCATGACCTGGAAAGACTGTAGTTATCTCTACTTTTCTATGATTCGGCAAAAGTTTTTCGCCATGAACTACAGTTTCCGTTGCTGCAGATTTGGTGTGCATTATTTCTACGAGACCCTGGCCAACACGCACATGTGGCTTTTCGGTTTTAGGGTCAGCAAGAATAACTGGCCTCTTGTTTACGGCCTGAAGAATATACACATACATTATTATATCCCAAAATTTAATAGAATTCATATAAATTTAACTAATTAAACACTTCATGCATACCTTATCGAAAACAGAGGAACCGACTTGAAGGGGATGTATCTTGTTTTCCATCAGCCGTTTTCTCAAGTTGCATCTCCTTTTCAGACCCATTATTTACCTAATAAAATTAACCAATGGCACCATGTCAGAAGTTATAGCATTAGAGCTGGCAGTGAACACACCCCCTTCTTGCATGAAATGTTAGCACGATTTCTTCTGCTAACAGCCTTCAAATAATTATATAAAAGCGCAAGTAGATGAGATAATAATAAAAAGATTATATAAAGGACTCAATAATTAAAAAAATTATAGGTAAATCGTTAAAAGGCGAGGATATTTAACCTGAAACTTCTCAGTAGTTCTCATCTCTTTGAAAAGATCCCATTGTTCATGACTGATGGTGGGACACTTGTTTTCCGGTGGGCTCTTACGCATCTCCCCCGTTGCCTTGTCCACATACAACCAATCCCTAGCAACGTCACACCTCCACTGCCTGTGGACATCCGCTGCCTTATGCATTAAATACTTATCATGGCTTTCATCGGGTATAATAAAGCCTTCCTTTACACGAGCCAAGTATAACTCCGCCAATTTTGGATTCAAAGTTCTAACATCATCTAAATGGATAGACACAAACTGTCTTGTGCTACATCCAATCCAACTGGAGAAATAACCCGCATTTGGACCAGTAGGGAAACCCTTCGAGCTCCATGTTATTTCCAACTACTGTTTAGCGGCTATAGCGCAAGGACTTTTCGGCACTTCGTAGCACCCCTCTCACCAGGCTTATTATCCTCAGGCTTATTATTTTTTTAACTTCTTTTACGTTTTTCACCCATGATAATCCTAAAACCCAAATATGAATGATATAGGAAATGAACAACTTAACAACGTACATGCAGAGTATTATCTAAAACCCTAAACCCTAATAGGAATGAAAATTTAAAACAACAGATTGAACTTCTAAAATCCTAAACCCTAATAAGAGGAGTGAAGTAGAAGATGCGGGATGATAAAGATAACAAAGAAGACGAAAAACAAACAGATGCATGAAAAAGAAAAAAGATGATCGTCTTAAAACCCTAATGACGAAACACAAAATTAAAGTGAACATACCTGATGATGATGATGATAAAGAGAACGAGCAGGATGATAAGGGAAGGCAACGGAATCTGGGCGTCGGAAATTGGGCGATGGCCGGCAACGAGAATGTAGAAAGCGAGGAAGAGAAAAGAATTAACTCAGGATACCAACGGTTGAACTGGTGTTGTGTGTGTTTGTGTATGGTATGCTCTATGTGTTTGTAAATTAGTTTTTTATTAAGACAAACTATTGACAACGGGTGCTCAAAGCAAAACCGTTGTTATATGTTAATAACAACGGGTCAATAAAAGTCAACCGTTGTCAAAACTTTATTACAACGGTTAAAATATACCCGTTGTAATATATTTTCACCAAATTTGCGCCAAAATGAAATATGTCAAAAAAATCAATGAGAACGGGTAGGGGTACTACAACCGTTGTTGATAGTAATAACAACGGGTGATGTAAATATAACCGTTGTTGAAACTAATATTTAAATATAACCGTTGTTATTGTTGAACCTTTTTTTTTAAAAAAAATTAACTGTACTTCCATTACAGTCCAAACCTGTAACAATACATACTGTAACAGCAGAAGCACCATATACTGCAACATTATTCAGCAATTTCAACACCAGCATCCACATCTAATAATAAGATCACGAAAATAAGACAACATCAGCATGCATGCATACTGCATATCTAAGCTACAGGATTTACCATGCCATGCAAATTTGGGAATTTTTATTTAACAATGACCATTATTTATTTACCAATAAATTAAACCATCAAATTACTGGTCTGAAAATGACTCAAAATGTTGGTCGTCCATATCACTGTGTGTGTCTGTATCAGTGCTTTACGTTTGTATTAAATATGCAGTTCCTAAATGCAAATCTGTTCAGTGGAGATAGTTATTTAAAATAATAAAAAAAAACTAAAAGGAAGATATATATATTTAAAAAATAAAAATAAAAATAAAAATAAAAGGTAATAACTTACATTATAGACCAACTCAGGATCGGGGACGTTTCTTGGATGTCATAGTTTCTTCGTTAACCCAAATACCTTCACCATGGTCATCACGCATATAGATGCTTTCAGTGTCCTCATGATCAGTGTCAACATCGTCGAAATAAGATACAGTGGTAGAGTGATCCATTCCCTCAAAAACGACATCCTGATCATCATCACCATTATCGGATGGACTACTCCTTCTACTCCTTATAGACAGTATAACAGACGACTTCTTATCCATAGGATCGGTGACATAGAACACTTGTTTAGCTTGGGATGCCATTATGAAAGGATCATCCTTATTATTGCCAACCTTACCCAGATTGACCAACGTAAATCCAATCTTATCCTTTCGGACACAATGGATGTTTTTATCAACCCAGTTATATCGAAACAAAGGCATTGTGAAATCAATGTAATCTAGTACCAATATTTCTTGAATAACACCATAATAAAGGCATTTTCCCCAAATAGGCTTTTTATCTTTTGAAGTAGCAAAGTGCATTGCCTCAAATTCAGAACTCACACCACTATTTTGCACTGTGCTCAACTCATCTTGCTCGCGGGTGTAAAAAGTATATCCATTAATGGCAAAACTGTTGTAAAAGGTGACCCTGGCATTTGGACCTAAACCAAGACGTAGTAACCTAGGAGAGATGTCATCACCAGTTTGATCAGTACACTCTAAGACAATATTCCTAAACCACTCTGTAAACGTCTTCGTATGCTCGTTCGCAATCAACTTCTCGGTCTTGTTTGGGTGATCGTATTTGAGCTCATCTTTGTGTTGTTAAATATAAGGTTGCACCTCATCTTCGTTGTTTAGCACATACGTGTGTGCTAAATGCAACATTTCACGTGTCAAAATTTTTTCATCCCGACCCCTAATACCTTTTCCGGTCATCCAGTCACTATGACGATTCTTAGGAACGCCAATCAACTCCTCAGGGGAGAGATGAGCGTAACAATATGAAAGAGCTTCATCTAAAATAGCGCGTTCAGCAATACAACCTTCCGGACGATACCGATTAGATGTATAGTCCTTGTAGACTTTCATCAATCTTTCGAAAGGATACTGGTATCTCAAGTACAGGGGCCCAAGGTACAAAATCTCCCTAACTAAGTGAATGGTCAGATGAATCATGATAGTGAAGAATGAGGGTGGAAAATACATTTCCAACTGACAAAGAGAGGTTACAACGAGGTCCTGCAATGAATCCGCGTCATCGGGATCGATGACTTTCTCGTATATGGACTGGAAGAAGAGACAGAATCTAGTTATAGCATATCTTACCTTTTCAGGTAAAATGGAATGAATAGCCACATGTAGTAATTGTTGCATCAAAGTGTGACAATCATGTGACTTTAACCCGGTGAGTTTTAGGTCTTGCATCGACACTAGGCTTTTGATGTTCGACAAATAACCATGTGGCACTTTAATTCCATTCAAGCATGCACATAACTCTTTTTTCTCATTCCGTAAAAGGGTATAAGCTGCTGGCAGTAAAAATGTACGATTACCACTCTTCTGTGGTGCCAACTCTAGCCTAATACCCATCATTTTCATATCTTCCCTAGCTGCGGCGTTATCCTTTGTTTTACCAGGAACATTCAGAAGGGTATTGATAATATTATCACAGACATTTTTCTCAATGTGCATGAAATCGAGGCAATGCCTCGACCTCCAGTCGGCCAATATGGAAGTTTATCAAAAAATATGGATCTTTTCTTATACCCACAAGTAGACAATTTAGAGCCGCTCTTCTTCCCATAATCTATCTCAATATGCTTTACTTTCTGATAAACTTCATGCCCACTCAAAATTCTAGGAGGTTGACGAAGTTCTTATCTTCCATTGAATGCTTTCTGCATCTTGCGATAACAATGGTCATGATACAAGAACCTCCTATTTCCCATATACACATACTTACGAGAAGACTTCAAGTATTCAGACTCGATATCCTCCCCACACAATGGACAAGCCTCTTTCCCATGAACTGTGTGCCCAGAAAGGTCGCCATAAGCCGGATTGTCAGATATTGTACACAATAACATCGCTCTCAAATTGAAAGTTTCGTTCTTATATGCATCAAATACTTCTTTCCCACTATCCCACAACAATCGCAAATCATCTAGAAGAGGTTCCAAATTTACATCTATATCATTTCCAGGTTGTTTAGGGCCGGAAATTAACAACGACAACATCAAATACTTTCTTTTCATGCACACATATGGAGGTAAGTTATAAATAGCCAACACTACTGGCCAAGTACTATGTTGGCTACTCATGTTTCCGTGTGGGTTCATTCCATCAGTGGACAGCGCTAGACGTAAGTTTCTAGGTTCATTGCCGAACTCGGGATACTTAGCGTCGAACGATTTCCATTGCTTACCATCTGCCGGGTGTCTTAGCTTTCCATCATTTATTCTTCCTATTTCATGCCAAGTTAACATTTTTGCATCATCGGGATTCACATAAATCCTTATGACTCTTGGTATCAATGGAAAATACCACAACACCTTAGCCGGGATCCCTTCCTTATCCTTATAACGCCACTCCAAACATTTAGGGCAATTGGTTAAGTTTTGATATAATTTCCGATACAATATGCAATCATTTGGACATGCATGTATTTTCTCATATTTCATACCCACTCCTCTTATTAGTTTTTTCGCCTCATATGTCTTAACAGGTAGAACATTACCATCAGGAAGCAACTCCTTTATCAAGGCTAAAAAACTAGTGAAACACGTGTCACTCACCCCATTTGCCCCCTTGATATTATACAACTTCACCACAGCCGACATTTTTGTGAACTTACAACCAGGATACAGAGGTGCTTCAGACTCACACAACTTCTCATACATGTTGTTAAGGTCATCCCAATTACTAGTGTCATCACCTACATGTTCAAAAGCAATCGACTCATCATCATTCACTTCATTATCTATAGACCCAACATTCAACTTCTCTACTTCCAACTCTTCCAACTCAAAAAACTCGGCAAACTCAGGATCATTAGTTAGCCTTTCGTGTACCTCAACATCATCTTCTTCGGAGTTATTATCTTCCTCTAATGATTCCCCATGAAAAATCCAACGTGTATAGGATCGACTAAATCTCCACTTTTCTAGGTGTATTTTAACGTCCGGGAAAGCCATATAGCTAATATTACCACATCTTTCACAAGGACATGCAATACTAGAAGAACCTTTAAAATTGTTCAAAACGAATTCAAAAAATTCAGCTAAACCATCCTTGTAGGTGCGGTCACTCATATTTGCATCAATCATCCAAGTTCGAGTCATTATTCTACATTCGTAATAATAGGCAACTAATTCAGAAAATACAATAATAGGCAAACAAATAAACGAAATTCAGGAAAGCAATTAAGCTAAATTATCAATAAATTAGATAATAACCCAAAAAATCCTATATCTATAAGCGTTGCTAAGAAACATATATATACCTGATTGATAAACACGATGAGGGAGAGAAGACGGTGACAACAGTGACGGAGATGAAGACAGAGAGACGATCAGGGAGGAATGGAGGATGATATAGTAGCAGTATTAGCTTGTGTTTGTGTTTTGTAGCGTATAGCATAATAAAGCAATCTGTTGTTCTTAAGATTTTCATAACATTAATAACAACGGTTACTGAGTCTACAACCGTTGTTAAAAAGTATTAACAACGGGTTCTAAACAAACCGTTGTGATTACTTTTCACTAATTTTGCGCCAAATTATTAACAACGGTTAAAATTTAACCATTGTTATTAGTTTTTATATTAACAACGGTTTTTCAAGTATAACCCGTTGTTAAAACCAATAACAACGGTTAACAACAAAGAACCGTTGTAATTAAGTTTGGTAAAATTTGCGGAATCAATTCTACAACGTGTTTTGATGATTTTCGTGAATAAGCGTTGTTAAAGGGCCGTTGTGGTTGCCTGTATTTGTAGTAGTGTAAAGGCTGAGTCAACTAGAGTTATCCCCACTCCCACAGAAGATAGCAACCTAGAGCTTATTCCAGGGGCCTCCTCCTCTACTGTGTCGCCTCTGACTGCCATGAGATGTCTGTCCTATCCGAGCTTTTCGCTCAAGTCAACTTAATGAACGCTAAGTTTGCTTATGACTCGTGTCAATTTAACTGCAATACAATTCTGAAGGAATATGAGGAATTTGACTTGAGTGACTACCCACCTCACCTAGCCAAAGAACTTGACAAACGAGAGGATAGGACACCCATCATTGAGGAGACTGAACCCATCAACATAGGGACCGCCAACATACCTCAATAACTTAGGATAAGGACCACCCTTGACCCCTCGGAAAGACAACAGTTATCGACCTCCTAGACTAATACGAGGACGTATTCGCATGGTCCTACAAAGACATGCCAGGGATCGACATAGAGATTGCAGAGGACAGGATACCCATTAAACCCGAAGCTAAATCCGTGAAACAAAAGTTGCGCCATATGCGCCCCGAATGGGCCCTGAAAATCAGGGAAGAAGTAGAAAAACAGTTCAAAGCTGGATTCATCAAAGTGTCTGAATACTCTGACTGGGTGACCAACATAGTCCCTGTACCAAAGAAACACGGGAGAATTCCGGTTTGCGTCGACTTCAGAGACCTAAACAAAGCAAGTCCAAAAGACGACTTCCCTCTACCACATGTTGAGATCCTGGTGAACAATACCGCCGAGCATGCCCTTTTATCATTCATGGACGGGTATGCTGGGTACAACCAAATCAAAATGGTTGAGGAAGACATGCACAAGACTCCATTCACTACACATAGAGGTACATATTGCTACACCGTCATGCCCTTCGGTCTTATCAACACCGGAGCAACCTACCAAAGAACTGCCACCACTCTCTTAAATGACATGATGCACAAGGAAGTGGAGGTATATGTCGACGACATGATCGTCAAATCAAAAGAGCGGGACGACCACATCAGCGCCCATCAGAAATTCTTCGCTCGTCTTCGAAAATACAACATGAGACTAAATCCTCAGAAGTGTGTATTCGGGGTCACCTCCGGAAAACTCTTGGGACACGTTGCCAGTAAAAGAGGCATCGAAATTTATCCTACAAAAATCAATGCTCTTCAACAAATACCTCGCCCTAAGAACAAGAAGGAGATTCGAGGGACGATGATTGTCAAAAGGCCTTCAAGAAGCTTCGCGCCTCCGATCACACCGATTAGGACGATGATTGTCAAAAGGCCTTCGACAGGATAAAGGAAATCCTATCCAAGCCTCATGTCCTCATGCCACCTCAGCAAGGAATTCCCTTATCCCTGTACCTGACTGTCACAGACACAGCCATGGGAGCAATGCTAGCACAAACAGTCGACGGCGAAGAATGAGCCATCTACTACATCAGCAAGAAGTTCATCGAATACGAAACAAGGTACACCCAATTGGAAAAGAAAGCCATCTAATACACGGTTCACATCTACTCCAAGATGGACCCTGTAAAATACATCTTCGAAAGACCCGTACTAAACGAAAGGCTGTTTAGATGGGTACTCATGTTATCCAAATTTGACCTCAAATTCGTACCCCTCAAGGTTATCAAGGGAAGGGCAGTCGCCGATTTCCAAGCAGAAAATTCCGTCAACGAGGATCCAACAACCGACACATGGTCACTTCCTGACGAAGACATCCTTTGTGCCGACACCGACGCATGGGACCTATACTTTGATGGTGCATCAAACCTGAGAGGCTTTTGGGTAGTAATCCTTCTAATATGACCGAAAGGGGAACATGTTCCGATCTCACTCAAGCTAGACTTCATCATCACAAACAATGCCGCCGAATATGAAGCATGCCCCATCGGCCTACAAGCTGCCATAACACTTGCACTACTACGAATCCAGGCAACTACAACGCCCCTTTAAGAACGCTTATTCACGAAAATCACCATAAGACGTTGTAGAATTGATGGCGCGAATTTTACTAAACTTAATTACAACGGTTATGTGTTGATAACCGTTGTTATAGGTTTTATCAACGGGTCAAACTTTCACAACCGTTGTTAATATAATAACTATTACAACAGTTTACTCTGTAATACATTATGACCGTTGTTAATAATTTGGCGCAAAATTAGTGAAAAGTAATTACAACGGTTATATTAGAACCCGTTGTTAATACTTTTTAACAACGGTTTTGTAAGGACCCGTTGTTAATATATTCTCTAATGAAAACGGGTTTTTGTGTAAAAACCATTGTGAATACTTTCGATAATATAAACCACACAAACACAGCAGATCAGCAACAGCCACAAACACAAACCTAACACAAACATAAACCTAACACAAACACAAACATCACAAACACAAACACACACTTTCTCATCGTCTCTTTCTCTCTTTCTCATCGTTGCTTTATCATCTCCGTCACTGTTGCTGTCGTCGTATCTTATTTTCTCTAATTATCAGGTATCGCTTTAATTTATATGCATGGTTTTAGGTTTTGTCATCATCTCAGTCATTAATGTTCTTTCTCTAAGTATTATTTGCTTAATTAGTGAATGGTTACTGTTGTTTTTCTGCGTTTATTAGCTTGTAAAACAAATTAAATAAAATAAAACAAAAGAATAAGATGATGGAGACGGAGGAATGCATAATAAATGATACCGTCGTAGAGTACCAAAGATAAATTTATAATTCCAAACTACTACTATAGATAGTGGCAGTCAGGGTCGAACCACAGAGAGGCGATGTAATTTTTAGTTGTCTAATTTCAGTCTAAGGTAACAGATGAGTGGGGGGTTTGTTTTGAGTGAAATTATAACTAAAGGCAACAAACTAAAAGTAAACTAAGCTAAAAGATGAAATCAAATATAAAAAAGGGTGCTAAGATGGTCGGTTCACTATAGTTTCGGCGGCAGTATCCTAGGCAGGTCTGAAATAATCACGTGAGACGGGAAAATAAGAAGTCCTCTCGGTCCATTCTTAACAGGTAGCATCGTTCGATCTCGCTACAGGTCCCTAATATCACTAATGCTAACTTTCGTCCAGAAAAGTAATTTAAAAGTCTAAATTAACTTATCTCTCGATCTTATTAATTTAGTCGTCTTAATTAGGCAGTCTATTTCCTTCCCCTATCTATCGATCTTATTGGGTCAGTCAATTCCTAAGCATTCAAGTAGTCGCGTGCACTCGATTCGTCAAATATAGCAATTAAATTAATTAAAACGAAGCAAAACTCATGGGAGCCGGTCGATCGACCAGGGAGGCCGGTCGATCGACCATGGCGCGATTTCAAGTCTTCCTAATTCTAATTCCGCCTAACCTACAGATCCCCTACATCCTAGCACAAGATATTTAGCTACTCATACTAGAAATAATGACAGCAATAAAATCAACAATTAAAGCATTCGAATTCATACTTAAATTAATTAAATGAACAATTAACATAAAACGATAATCGACTTTGGGAATTCTAACCTAACAATTCTATACTACGAACGAATTAAAGCAGCGAGTATGAAACGAAGGAACAGAAAAATACCGTAGGGAGAATTGAAGAGGAAAGATCAAAACCGAATGCAAAAAGTAAACTTTATTGACGGAAATAATCTAAACTAATGACTATCGAATTGTATGTTAAGAACTTGATGAATAAACTGGATGATGACTTCCTGAGGAGGAGTTACGTTATAAAGGAATTATCACGTAACCTAATCCTCCTAACCTAAATTACAATGGGCTTCCTAATTCTCAATCTTTTAACTTGCGTCAGAATCACGGTCTGGTCGATCGACCACAAGGACCAGTCGATCGACCAACCTACGCTGTACAGTAGCTTCTGTTCTTCGTGCTCTGGTCGATCGACCATGGGCAGCAGTCGATCGACCACTATAGCTGGTAGTCCGCTTCTAATTCTTCATAAAGTTGTCTTTCAAGCCTCGAAATGCGCACTAAGTTCATTTCCTGAGTAAATACTTCACGTCAAACGCAATGCAAGGTACTTAGGGACGGATTCGGCTCGACTTCCGCTGGATTCTTCACATTTCTGCAATATAATACAAAAACACGAAAGTAGACATAAATAGGAAAATAGTAGCATAAACTACATATATGAGCTCTGAAATGCGTGTAAAATGCGTGTAAAATGGGGTGTAAAACATCATATTTAGGACACGCATCAAACTTCCCCAAACCAAACCCTTGCTTGTCCCCAAGCAAGAACTAGACTCGATCTAAAGACCTAATGGAACGAGTTCAATCTCAGAGCGAAATGCAAACTGTAAAGCCTAAACCAGTTTAATGCTACAACTAACAATCAATTAGCAATATGAATCATACAAACGAGTTATGAGGTCGTTAAAAACTGCTGAACCGTCAACTATAGAGACTTATCATTATGGACTCTCACGGGTCGCTCATATCACACATAAGCACAGGTGAGTATATGTAAAGATAGAATGAAGTAATATTGTAAAGACTCTCACCTAACTACGACCTATAAGAACATGCCTGCAATCTAATATGAAAATAATCTCTACAACCATACATATGCATTCCAACCAAACAAATGACCATGACACATGCCGAGGTAAATTTGGATATGTGAGGCTATGGGTAAGAAGAGGCAAAACAATTATGGGAATGTGGAGGCATAGGTGATCAAGCTAGTACCTAAACAAAACCATATGACAACATCCAACTTCTTGCTCAAGATTTTTCAATAAAACAAGTGCTAATTATTAAGCACTAAACTCACAATCTCCAATAGATGTAACTCCCCAAATAATGATAATAAAGCATGGGAATAAAATCACCAACTAATCAAAACTCTAACCATGTGATTTTCGAATTTTTTTCTTTTTTCTCGGGCTGCAGTCGATCGACCAAGATGGCCAGTCGATCGACCGGATTATACAGTACAACACTCGTTTCCTCTTTTTTTCTTATCGAATCATTTTTCTTCTCTTTTTTTTCTTTTTTTTTTTATCTTTCTCCTCCTTCATTCTTTCATCCAACATCATCTCAATAAGAGCATATGCAACCAAAAATAATAAGAGCATTCCCAAAGACTAATACTACTAGCTTGACAAAGGCAGGCTGAATATAGGATGTAGTAAAAGGGACAAAAGGCTATTTTTGGCTTTGTGAAGCTTATGGGCAAAATGAATAAAGGATACCTCTTCCACATATGTCAACAAACCACAAACCGAATGCATACAGGTATTAAGCAGATTAAGTTCATATTTATGCATATTGATATAACATGTCTTATAAGGAGAACTACTCACATCCTAGATAAACTAGTCATAGATGTCACCAGTTATAGGCTCTAAACCTCAAAAAATGATGTAGTTTGCCAAAAATCAAAGTCAAGTTTAAAGTTCAGCAAGAAATTTAACGAAAACTCGTAGACTTTGCATATATGATTCTACTAATAACATGTTAATTAGCAAGGCTTAGGCGTAAACAGATGAAAATGCAATGTCATCATTGAAATACTACCGTTCCGACTCGACCTATATGCTAAAATAAACGTGCAATTTTTTGAATTTTTCAAATTTTTCAATTTTTTTGGATTTTTTCAATATAAATAGGAAATAAAGTAAACAATGCAAACTGAAATGCAATAAACGTGAAACAGAAATGTAATAAAACGTGTGAATGCAATGCAAAACCGTTCCCCAAACCAAATCACACAATGTCCCCATTGCGCAAAATCATATAATGAAATAAAAGGGAAACTGGAATTTTGTGATAAATTAACTAAACAAGACATGAAGTAAGGACTCGGAAACTCACAAGACTTTAAGCGCAGCAAAAGGAAACCTCCCCAAACCAGCGTGAGCTAGGAGGTTTCAGTAGCCAGTAGTGCTACCAATAAGTACCTGAAAAGACAAACAATACCACGCATAATTCCGAGAAAGCAATGTTGAAGCGGTAATTATGTGCAAAAATTAAAAAACGGAAGAAAACAGAAATATGTCGGAGAATAAAGTGGAGAGAAGACTCCCTCAATTCCGCAAAACGACCAAACATAGCAGGGGAAAGGTCGTGAACAGGTACAGCAGCGGAAGGTGTTCGATCGACCACATCACCCAGTCGATCGACCATGGTGACACGAACAGTAGCCTCTGTAACTGTAGCAGTCAGTCGATCGACCAAGATGGCCAGTCGATCGACTCAGAAACCTGCTGTAAGTTCCAATTTCTTCGAATTAATTCAATAAATTGAGCTAACAAGGTCTATAAACCTGCAAATACACATAATAACGCGCCCAAAATTGCGGAAAACCCAAATGTAAAGTCTAAAGTCTTTAAAATCCTAAGCAAACTTATTAAAGCGAAGTCTCGCGCACACAAAAACAATAAATAGTTCAACAAAAGTAATGAAATTAATGTTTTTGTAAAAAGTCTTGATCAACTAATAGTTGATCAAGAATAGCCACGGAATGGCGCACTTGCTGGCTATAAGAAGTAGCCTCTACAGTGCTCATCTTCTCAACATCACTCTTCTCAATTCCATCATCCGCAGAACATAGCGGATCAACCTCTCCAATATCTTCCCAATCAATGACCTCGTCTGGCTCGTCAAAATCCAAATCGGACTCCGTCACCTTGGCTGGCTCCTCATCAGGCTCCTCATCAGTGCCATAGCTAAGACATCCTAGACCGCCTCTTTAAACAATTGGCTCCTTCACCGCTGGAGCAACATGCGACTCTTCCTTCCCCAAACCAATTCCTGCAATATCCAAAACAGAAGAATCTTCCTCCAATTTGCTCCCAATCTTGGGCGGAGGTGTTACAACAAGAATAGGTATAGAGGCAGACATGTCAGAAAGCACAAAATAAGACTTCTTTTCAGAAATTACATTACAAGTGACCGGCCACATGGGGTCTTTCTTCTTAGCGGTCTGGGCAAAAACGATGGAATGTTTCCCTACTTTGAAGGTCAATGTCCCTGAGCCAACATCTATAACTGCACCAGCAGTGTGCAGAAATGGTCTACCCAAAATGATAGGAATGTGAGCATCCTCGGGCATATCTAACACAACGAAGTCAACTGGGAAAAAGAACATTCCTATTTGCACAGAAATGTCCTCCAAGACTCCTAGAGGCTGGACCGCAGATCGATCAGCCATTTGTACTGTCATGTTAGTAACTGCAAACTTAGTCAATTTCAACTTCCTAGCAAGACTCAAAGGCATGACACAAATACTGGCTCCTAGGTCACATAATGCCTTCTCAATAGAAAAGGTGCCAATATTACATGGGACTGAAAACTTACCTGGGTCTTCTAGCTTATGGGGTGCAGTATGGGTCAAGTAAGAGCATGACTCCTCTGTTAGTGCGACAGATTGCACAGTACCAAGTGACTTCTTTTTAGACAAAAGCTGCTTCATAAATTTCATGTAAGCAGGCACTTGATTGACTAATTCAAGAAAAGGAACTTGCACATTTAAGCTATGAATAACATTTTAAAATTTGTTAAACGATACCTGTTCCTTTGTCGGCACCAATCTTTCCGGATAAGGGGCTGTAAGAAGTAACTTATCCCTCTCCTCTAGGTCTCGCATACCCGCGTCAGTGGATTTAGGTTGAAAATCCACTACCTTCTCCTTGTTGTAGCTTGAACCTTCTTCAGACCATCTAAAAAATGAACCATTAATCGTCACCGGGTCATACTTTGGAACCGGGACTGACCCATCAGCATTTGGGTCTTACCTCAATATTTCGGAGTCGTCGTACCCCGAAATAAGTGGTCCCTCAAGTTATTTGGCGTTGGAGGACGAAAAGGCTCAATACCAGCAGCTTCCTCAGTCGATCGACCATGTTGGTCAGTCGATCGACTGACTTCTACAGAACCAGAAGTTGTACTATTGCGTGTTTCAGTCGATCGACCGGGTATGTCAGTCGATCGACTGACATACCTGCTGATCGTCTTTTTCTTGATATTGTTCGTTACAGCCTTCTTCTTACTTGGTTCCGCCTCACCTTTTTCAGCGACATCCTCAACCATAGCGGGCCCATCAAGGGTAGACCAACTCCTCAAAGTAATAGCATTTAGAGTCTCTTTTTGATCCGGCTGCGACGGTAAATGCCCCGTAGCTCTTGTTGCACTCTTGCTTGCCAATTGCGCAATTTGACTCTCCAACATTTTCATCCTGGCCTCTCTAGCTTGAGACTCCTTTAGCAACAAATTTTTCAACTCGGCAAAATCGGAGCCATGGGACTGCTGCTGCTGCTGCGGAACATACGGAGGCTTTTGGTATGGCTGTTGCTGCTTATGAGGGGGCACAGAGCTTTGCTGCTGCTGCTGTTGCAGACCCGGATTAAGGACATTCTGGTTAATCCACCTCAAATTGGGGTGGACATTAGAGGGATCGGGATATGCACCAGTCTGCCTATAATGTTGAAAGGCAGCACATACTTCAGTCAAACTAGGACAAAAATCCGAAACATGTCCCTCAGCTCCACACCTCTTGCATATAAAGGGACCGTCTGAAACAGCATTAACTTTATAAATCCCACCTTTTTGTAATCCCCCAAAATCTATATTATCAAATCTCGCAGTAAGGACCTCTATTGCAGCTACAGCAGGTGATTCAGCTGACCTCCTCTGATTTCCTCTAGAATTCCCATGCTCAGCTTTATGGGTGGCTATGTCATCAATAATTTTCAACCCCTTCGTCTCACCACTATTTTCTTGAAATCTCCCATTAGCTGCAGCATCTAGGATAGCTCTTTGATCATCATAAAGACCATTGTAGAATTGGTTGCACATAAACCACTTCTCAAACCCATGGTGCGGAATGGTTCGCACTAGTCTCTTGAAACGGACCCATGCCTCATGAAAGTCTTCATCAGGACCCTGTTTAAAGCTCGTGATATAAGCTCATATCGCATTGGTCTTCGAGGCAGAGAAATATTTCTTGTAAAATGCTAGGGCCAGAGAATTCCAGTCCGTTATCCCATTAGCAGCTCGATCCAAATCTCGGTACCATTCCCTTGCAGCATCACGAAGCGAGAATATGAACACAGTCTCCTTCACCTGGTCCTGGGTCACACCTGCTGGTGGGGGTATGGAACAACAATAATCAATGAATGTCTCCATATGTTTGGCTGCATCTTCATTTGCAGCTCCCCCGAATTGGTTTCTCTCAACCAAGTTAATATAAGATGGTTTCGGCTCGAATTTTCTATCCGTCCCTGGTATTGCGAATCCCTTATAGAGATTCTCAGCTGTCGGCTCAGAGTGACTAGCTATACTTACTTCTTCAGCCATATCTGGAGATCTGACGGTCTCAGCTGAAGAAGTGGAAACAGGAGATGAAGGTGGATCCTCGTTAAATAGCTCGTTCTCGTAGTAACTGGACAGAGTACTCAGCTCTTCCTCTGTCGGCAATACTCTAAATGATCGTCTCAGCTCGCGCAAAGTCCTTTCAATCTCAGGATCTAGTGGTCTCAATTCACCACCCTGTGAGCTGCGCATAAGAGGAAACTACAAGTAGAATATGAGAAAAGTTTAAGGAACAGATGTCCCTTAAACTGAGAAAAGACTAAAATAAATCAACTAAAAATTTAAACAAATGCCTCCCCGGCAACGACGCCAAAATTTGATACCGTCGTAGAGTACCAAAGATAAATTTATAATTCCAAACTACAACTATAGATAGTGGTAGTCAGGGTCGAACCACAGAGAGGCGATGTAATTTTTAGTTGTCTAATTCCAGTCTAAGGTAACAGATGAGTTGGGGGTTTGTTTGGAGTGAAATTATAACTAAAGGCAACAAACTAAAAGTAAACTAAGCTAAAAGATGAAATCAAATATAAAAAAGGGTGCTAATATGGTCGGTTCACTATAGTTTCGGCGGCAGTATCCTAGGCAGGTCTGAAATAATCACGTGAGACGGGAAAATAAGAAGTCCTCTCGGTCCATTCTTAACAGGTAGCATCGTTCGATCTCGCTACAGGTCCCTAATATCACTAATGCTAACTTTCGTCCTGAAAAGTAATTTAAAAGTCTAAATTAACTTATCTCTCGATCTTATTAATTTAGTCGTCTTAATTAGGCAGTCTATTTCCTTCCCCTATCTATCGATCTTATTGGGTCAGTCAATTCCTAAGCATTCAAGTAGTCGCGTGCACTCGATTCGTCAAATATAGCAATTAAATTAATTAAAACGAAGCAAAACTCATGGGAGCCGGTCGATCGACCAGGGAGGCCGGTCGATCGACCATTGCGCGATTTCAGGTCTTCCTAATTCTAATGCCGCCTAACCTACAGATCCCCTACATCCTAGCACAGGGTATTTAGCTACTCATACTAGAAATAATGACAGCAATAAAATCAACAATTAAAGCATTCGAATTCATACTTAAATTAATTAAATGAACAATTAACATAAAACGATAATCGGCTTTGGGAATTCTAACCTAACAATTCTATACTACGAACGAATTAAAGCAGCGAGTATGAAACGAAGGAACAGAAAAATACCGTAGGGAGAACTGAAGAGGAAAGATCAAAACCGAATGCAAAAAGTAAACTTTATTGACGGAAATAATCTAAACTAATGACTATCGAATTGTATGTTAAGAACTTGATGAATAAACTGGATGATGACTTCCTGAGGAGGAGTTACGTTATAAAGGAATTATCACGTAACCTAATCCTCCTAACCTAAATTACAATGGGCTTCCTAATTCTCGATCTTTTAACTTGCGTCAGAATCACGGTCTGGTCGATCAACCACAAGGACCAGTCGATCGACCAACCTACGCTGTACAGTAGCATCTGTTCTTCGTGCTCTAATCGATCGACCATGGGCAGCAGTCGATCGACCACTATAGCTGGTAGTCCGCTTCTAATTCTTCATAAAGTTGTCTTTCAGGCCTCAAAATGCGCACCAAGTTCATTTCCCGAGTAAATACTTCACGTCAAATGCAATGCAAGGTACTTAGGGACGGATTCGGCTCGATTTCCGCTGGATTCTTCACATTTCTGCAATATAATACAAAAACACGAAAGTAGACAGAAATAGTAAAATGGTAGCATAACTACATATATGAGCTCTGAAATGCGTGTAAAATGCATGTAAAATGGGGTGTAAAACATCATTTTTAGGATACGCATCAATAAACTTAATTAATTAATATATAAACAAATAAAAAATGAATTACATTGCTAAAAATGCAATTCTTAGATATGCATAGAGAGTCTTATTCTCTTCTATGATATCCATCCTCTCCTTCTTTACTATTTGGAGGTTTCATTTCGCAGTTGCTATAACGTCATATAGCTGCAACATCTTCTGCTCTGTCAAACCATTTTTTTTGGCGTCCTTGAGTGCGGTCCGAGCGTCCTCAAGGTAGCTCTTGTTCCTGTCCTCGATGTCCAGCAACCGGCGGATAAAACTCTTGTTGTACTCGGTCATAATGCATGTATTACGGATGGTATCATTCATTGTTGAAGGAAGTGTTGAAGGAAGTTTGGAGTTTGTTTTAAAGATTTAGGGTTTGGTGCAGTTTAGGACGTGAGCTAGTGAGATAATGGAATGGTTATTGAGATAATGCATGAATTTATGCTTATTAATGTGTCCTTTGAGTTGTTTTGTAATTAATATATGTTTAGGAAGTTGTGCCAAATCTTATACCTTCTCATTCCATATATTATTGTGTCCTTTCATATGCAGGGATTTGGCAGTAATAATGCATATTATGCATCGGAATTGCAGTAATAATGCATGCATCTACAGTAATATATAATTTTTTTTTTTAAAATCAACAACGGTTTTTAAAAAAGGTATAACAACGGTTACAATAGAAAAAACCGTTGTTATAACTAAAGACAACCGTTGTTAAAATCTTTAACGACGGACGCTTTAACAACGTCCGCTTTTTTATATATAAACGGTTTTTAACCGTTGTTATAGCCTGTATCTGTAGTAGTGTTGGCATCAAGAAATTGAGGGTCCACAGCGATTCCTCACTCATCATCAATCAGGTGTCCGGATCATGGAAAATCCGAAGCAAAAGCTTAGCACCCTACCAAGCAAAAATTAATCAAGAGGCCGAATTCTTCAACCAAGTCGACTACTTCCACTTGCCACGAGAGGAAAACCAAATTGCTGATGCCCTAGAAAAACTTGTCGGGCTCGTCAACGTACCTGACGACATGACATCGATGCCCTTATGTGTCGAGAGAAGGAGCGAGCCAGCTGACATCTGCGCCATCAACAACGACGAGGAAAACCATGTCGAACCTTGGTACCAAGCCATCCTCAACTACAAAACCAAAAACGAATTCCCTCCTAACTCTTATACAAGAGGACAAAGAGCTATCCGTTTACTTGCATCACAATTCGTGATAAACCAAGAACAACTATACAAAAGAACACCCCACAGGATCCTTCTCCTTTGCATTGATCACCACAAAGCCAAAAAAGTCATGGTAGAGGTCCACGACGGAGAATGTGGCCCTCACATGAGCGCAAAGATGCTAGCCCGAAAAATCATGCGGTTAGGCTACTCTTAGACCACCATGGAAGCCGATTGCAGAAACTATGTCAAACATTCCGACAATTGCCAAATCTTCGCCAACATACAACTCATATCACCATCCCTTTTATACACCATGACATCACCCTGGTCTTTCTCGACCTGGGGCATCGACATCATCGGAAAAGTCAACCCGATAGGCACTAATGGTCATTGCTTCGTCCTCGTTGCCATCAACTACTTCACCAAATGGGTGGAAGCACAGTGCTATGCAGTCTTGACCGCCAAACAAGTGGCCAAGTTCCTCCAGGACAACATCATCTGCAGATATGGGGTACCCCGTGCGACCAAGGCTCCCACTTCCGAGCGGAAACACAAGCCTTGCTGGACAAGTACAAAATCAAACAACATCGATCATCCCCCTATCGTCCGCAAACCCAATGGAGCGGTAGAGGCAACAAATCAAAATCTTGTCACCATCATCAAGAAGATTCAAGAAAATTACCGCGATTGGCCGAGCAAACTCTCACTCGCACTCTGGGTATACCGAACCTCCATTCGAACACCAACAGGAGCAACCCCCTTCTACCTAGCATACGGTATGGAGGCGGTTCAACCAGTGGAGTTGGAGGTCCCATCTCTACTCATCCTACTCAAAAGTCAAGTTCCTGAGGCGAAATGGACCCGTCAAAGATTCGAATAACTCACGCTTCTAGACGAAGGACGACTCAACGCCTTGCACAACATCCAACTTTACCAACGACGTATACAACGACCATTCAACAAAAAAGTCAAACCCAGAAACATCAAAGAAGGCGAGTTGGTCCTCAAGTCGGTCCGAGCACCATTACCCGTCGATCCGAGGGGAAAATTCAAGCCCAATCGGGTCGGGCCGTACCTGGTCAAGAAAATATTTTCGGGGGCGCAGTGAGACTGAGTGACCTAGATGGGGAGGATTTCACAAACCCGACCAACTCAAGAAATACTACCCTTAAACCCTAGTAGCCACAAATCACACCCTAGTTTCACAACTAGTGATAAAAATATCCCTTTCAAGTCAATTTCTCAACCCGTTCTGATTTGAAATTGCATGTTTTACCGAGTCTAAGTTATGGCACCGTGCCATGTTTCAAACGACCTTTGATCTGTCAAAGGCAACATCCATTTTCACTCAAACCGAAAACACCTGAATTACAAGCATGGTTTGATTTCACCTCTTTAGGTGGATACGTAGGCAGTCCTTTCTTACACAAGAAGGATACAACCACAACACCCAACCAAAATTAACAAGACATTCGAACTACGATCATGGTTTGATTTCACCTCTTTAGGTGGATACGTAGGCAATCCTTTCTTACACAAGAAGGATACAACCAACCCCACACAAAAAAAACGGTCACCTGTATCAACTTTAAAACAGAGAGAATGGGAAAACATTCCCTTTTCCACACAAAATAGAAGGAAAAAAAACCTTTCTCCCTTCCCACAAAAATCCCCTTTACAGGTGCAATGTTTAGGATAATTCAAACCGAATTACCTTTTACAAGATGGATGGAAGAAACGAGCGTTCAAAATTTCTTTCAACACAAGCAATCCTCATATTTAATTAATAATGAGAAGGATTACAAACTTGGCAACAAATAAAGCTAAGCAAGTCCACAACTTGTCAAAGCTAGGACGTCGACTAAGACATCTCACATAGTAAAACTAGCACAAAATACACAATTTATAGCTAGTACAACATAATAAAAACACGCAACACTATTACAACATAATAGTAAAGCGGGTAATGGAGGTCTTCACTCTTCCATTCTACCCTTTCCTTTTCCCTCGGGGTGCATCTTCCCCTTCCTTTTCTTGTTGGCCCGCCTAGCTTAGACATCCTCTTAGGAATGGATCCTCAACGGATCTACAACGGCGACGGCCTCCGGTCTCTCGCACGACCCTATACTCGGTCCTAGCCAAGCCCATACACGGCCCACTATCTCTTTGGGACCCGAGCTCCTCCTCTTTAGTGGCCTCACTACATCCGGGTTAACGTCAACGGCAAAGTTGTCAAAGAAGGCACGGTCGTCCTTGCCAACGTCTCTATGCTTCAAGTCGAAAACCTCGTCCTTACGGAACTTGGACCTTTCTTCCAAGGTTTGAGCTCTAGACCACTTGACATAAGCGGGAGTCACCCATGTCGTGGCAACGAGGTTTAGTACCTCCCAAGATGGCCGAGCGGCCCATCACCTCTCGAAAATCTCCACAAGCTCGGAATTTTGAAAAACACTCTCTTGGATGAGAGCATCTTGAGCGGGCACCTTTTGTTGGCGGCCCATTTGCCTCATAAGCCTTTCGGGATAAATAAGGGAAGCAACCTTCAAACCCACCACTATCAAGGAATAAGCACAAGCGGCCGAAGCGGGCAACCTCGTGAAAGACCTCAAGTGCCACCACCGCACCACCCAACGGATATGAGGACCACCCTTCTCCACCCTCCTCCACCATTTTTTAGGTCCAGTAAGCCTCGGTGGACGCAAAGTTATCCGAATACAACTTCTTCCTCATAGTAAGGTGACAGAAGGAGTAAGAAGAAGAATAAACCGGATGCTCTACATACCTTAGCCTCTCCATGAGCCACACTTGGAGGATCCGAACGAAGGAGCTTCTCCGCAAGAGCCCTTCTTATCCAAAGCTTGGATTATCTCGCCAAGCACCAACCATGATGGGTCCCGACCGTGCTCCATTTGCTCAACTATGTGCACAAGGGTCATACTACCATACCATTTTGACCCCTCCTTCAAGGCATCGACAAGGAGGTATGCATGCACTAGGCAAAAGGCAAGAGCCCTTCTCCTAGCCACCTCCAAGACATTGACATCCAACCGGTTTGAGAAGATGTTGATGAGAGCCAACATGTCCACACCATGGGGATTAAGGAGAAAGTTCACTTGGCTCGTTGACAAGCCCAACATTGAACGAAACTTCTCTTTGCAACATAACCGAGTCGGAGGAAGCACCAGAGTACGACCCGGCCACCCTCCAATGGCACCTACTTCTTCGGCAAGAGGGCAAATTTCACCTTTCGCGAAACAAAAACATGATTTTTTTTTTTTAGGGGAACGGGCTAGTCGCCCCGATCCGCGACGGATCGTTTCCAAGTCAATCGAAAATTCCGAAAATTTTTTGCTTTTTCGCATTTTCCACAAAAAACGAAAATTGACAACACGACGTCAATTTTCCTCCAAAATTCAAACTCTTGCAAATCCGAGTTTTGATCAATTAAACACACTCGCAAAATCTCTTTTGAAATACAACCATGACGGTTTGAGTTTTAGTTTTTCGAGTTACAAATCAATTTCGGCAAAATTCACTGCAATTTAATTCAAACACAAATTAGTTTCTCGAAATTTCAAAACGATTTTACTTGAAAAATCCAAACGTGACGACTTGTCGCAGAATTTTCAAAATTCAATTTTATCTTCGAGTCATCGTGTTTATTTTGGTTTTCAATCGCTTTTGCGGGTTTGCGTATATGCGTGTGTGCTACTTGTTGCTTGTTTTCTACACTAACGATGCTAGAACAAATGCCGAAGCAAATGGGGAATCAGCCGCTGACCGTGCTTCTCCAAAACACGACACAAAAAAGCCAAACACAAATAAACTACAAACCAAAAACACATAAATACAAACCGCCTCATGCAAAATGTATACATATACAAGCCAAAGTCGAAAAACACAGACGAACAACTACAACTACTCAACGCCACCCGGTGGGCCAGTCTTGGTCTCACGAGAAGTCGCAGGAATGTCAGACACCACCTCCGGATCTGGCCCCCTCCCAGGAGAACTCTCCAACGTCTCCCGTTCAATCATAAAACGGAGCTCTTCCGCCTCAGCCAACTGAGCCTTAAGAGAGGCAATCTCCACATCTCGGTTCTGCAACCCGTCCTCACGACGCTTCAGCTCTTGGTCCTGACCGATGAGCCCAAGCTCATGTGCCTAGATCGTCGACCTCGTCGTGTCCAACTCAGCACGACCCAAGCGAGCTCCGCCGGATCCGCAGTACTCTGCAAAACACAATACAGGTCGTTAAGATCTAAACGTGAAATGCAAAATAAAAACACACAAAACAACCAAAAAAAAACCACATGCGCAAGCCGAGACTCTCTCGCAGCCAGGTCACGAGCAAGTGCTCTCCAGCGGTTATCCAATTGCCACAGAGCCTGATGACTAACGATCGACACCTACAACCAAAAAAAGCCTTTCAACAAAACGGAAACGCAAGGCAAAACATAAACAAGAAGGAGGGTTCAAACTGGAAACTCACCCTCAAAACTGTCAGCCTCCACTCTATGCCAAGATCGGTCACCTCGGGAACCGTGGACTCTGGCAGACGCAGCTGTAACTCCTCACCACCCGGCCCTTGGATAGTGGTCTGTGTTGTGAAAGCTAGGGCAGAGTCCTAATGAGGTCATCCACACCGTACAACAGGAAACCGCGTCGAAAGTAGCAAAACCTTCCGCCAAAAAGCGAAAGAGGTAACAAAACAAAGTACAGAGGAAAACGTACCTCAGTCGGGTACCAAGCTAGCCTCGACAAACGGAAAGTGTCGTAGTCGACCTCCCAGAACAATAGCTCCTCACCCCCACGACCGTGATGGTGCTCCCCAACCTAATCGGGTGTCGACTTCTGGAACAACACCCTAGGCGGATCGACCGGCACCACGAAGGTCTCACTGAAACACTAACGAGCTAAACGCTCGCCAAGGTAGCAAACCGGCTCGATCGTCTTCTCAAGGTACATACGATAGCAACTGTGGGGTCGCAAACACTCCATAACAGAGGCCGGCACGCCCATGTAGTGCTCCCAAGGCCACTCGACAAACTGCACTCATGGGAAAGCTAATCAACTAACTGGGGGCTTTCTAAGCTACCTAGTCATCCTATCTCTATCCTTTTCTACAAAACAAAAGAGATAAGAAACAATGACTTACATCACCACCCAGAGGGCGTTCACCCGACGCTTGCAGTCCTCGTAAGCCGATTTGGTGGACTTCTTTCTTGCTAGTGTCCAACCCCTCACAGCCTGGTAAACCGAAGCTACATCACCCGTCGTCTTCGGGCGCACGGGGACAAAGTAAGCAAACAACCAAGCCTGTAACACAAAACACAGAAACCTCAAATCAACCAATTTTTTGCAAAAATTGCCAAAACTCAAAACTCAATCAAATATCAAAAACCACAAAAATGCTCGTACCTCCAAGATGAGGTCGGGACCAACCAAAACGGGGGAACTACCATCCCCCATCTTCTCTGGACGAACGGCGGCGTGCAGGTTGTTGGGGCTGGTGTCCTTTACAGTTAGTGCAAGGACTTATAAATCTCTAAAAGGATCAAAGGGTATACTTTTGTATCATAATCAGTTGGTCCACGTTTATCAATAACGGTTGGCTTGCTAGATAAGTTTGACGTTATTGTCATACAGATGGCGGTGATCAACTGGTCCCTAAAAGTCACACCTATAGGATACGTTTGAGAGATGTGACGGTATGAAAATACAGTCATGTAGATGCCAAATTTGACTAACCAGTTAGTCTGAGTTATTTGACTAATAATTAGTCAAAATGTGATGTTGAGATATTTTATTTAATACGGATTAAATAATAATGGCTAAGGCGAATTAAGCAGTTAATTCGTAAAATTGAATATAAACGATTTATATTTGATTAACGTATATTGAATAAATTAATTATACAATATTGTTTTTGTCGGACATGTATTAACATTTCAACTAATCCGCGTTATTAGTTAATGTTTTAATTACCGATAACCGATGACAATTTATAATTAGAAAACCCGTCGTATACGTTTTAGCATTTGCGAACCGGACCATGAGCTAAAACTAAAAGGAAGTGGAAGCCCACTTCCCAAGGGGCTCACGGTTTGGCCGGTTGAGAGAGAACAAAAGAGAGGTTCTCCTCTCTTTTGTAACCTAATTCATTTCACACAAAATTTTAGGGTTTTTGAGAAAATTGCCTCTCAAAATTCGGATCTCACATCCAACGAAACCTCACAAAATAATCCTCTCAATATTGCAAGGCAATTAGAGGATTCATTCTAGCACAAGGGCATTTCTCGGACGATCTTGGGTGCATCATTTAGGAGGAGATCTACTTTGATCTCTCATTGCCAATTTGCACTAGGACCGAAGGTTAATCCTTGATCTTTATCGTCTCATTGTTGTTTTCGTTTATGACTATAAATCACGTATTAAATTTGCGTTATAATCCTTCAAATTATGGGTTTTATACGGATATTACCCCACAAGTGGTATCAGAGCGAGGCCACGTAAATTTTTCTATGTGATTTTCATCAAACGAATTTTGAATCGATGTTTTTTGATTAAATTCCTTGCGGCAACAATTTTTATCTCGACATTTTTTTATTTGCTGCGTTTTTTTGTGTTGGGAACCGTGTCATGTTTACACGGTGTTGGTTGTCGTTTTGTCTTGTTTTCATTTTGATCTTAGCATATTGTTTTGTAATCGATATTCATCGCAATATGTTAAAGATCTATCAAAATGTTTGCATAAAATTTCGTGCGGCACTAATTTTTTTGTCTCGGCCAAAAAATTTTGGAAAACCGTGTGGCCTTCATGTTCACGGCCTGTTTTTCCTGTTTTTTTTTTTGCATTGATTTGCGTGCCACACATTTTGTTAGATCGTTCGATCTCTTGTTTTCAATCGTTTTTACATGTTGTAATTTTAATCGATAATTATTGCAATATGTTAAAGATGTATCAATTGTAGTTTGAATTCTATACAGATTAGATTAAATTGCAATTGAGTTTTATCAAATCGTCTGTTTTGATCCTTGTTGCTCACGATTTGAGCCGTTTTTTTTGTTTTTGTTGCTCTCGGTTTCAGCAACTTTTATAAGAAAAAAAAAAAAAAATTTCGTGGTACTGTTCACGTAATCAGACGTGAAGAAAAAAAAAAAAAAAATTTAAGTGTTTTTTTTTTCGGCCATTATTGCATAATACGGATTTATGCACTCGCTTGATAGTGAAACGGTTCACCCACGAACATTTTAGTTACTTTAAAACGATTTAAAGTAACGGATTATCATGAATTAAAATTAAGTTGATGAAGTTTTTTTTGTCACATAATTTTAATTGTTAAAAGGTGGTTTGGATAATTTAACATAATTACGGAATTATGTCACGAATAAATTTAATTTAGTTGGTGCATTTTATTTATCGTTTTTG
This sequence comes from Silene latifolia, assembly GCF_048544455.1. Taxonomy (NCBI): domain Eukaryota; kingdom Viridiplantae; phylum Streptophyta; class Magnoliopsida; order Caryophyllales; family Caryophyllaceae; genus Silene; species Silene latifolia. Next base: position 60,809,782 of record NC_133536.1, read on the forward strand.
TTTATTTTGAATGCTTTTAATTACGTATTTATTTATTTTTGCAAACGGTTGTAACTTAGTGTGGCCTTAGTAGAACGTGTTACCGTAATGATGGAACACGGTCTTGGTTGTATTTTGAGATCTCGTATCTCCCTTTTTATTTCTTTTAATTACAGTTTTTATTTAGAATGTAAATAGGTTTATATTTTGTAAATTTTAATTGTAATTTTGAGAAGACTAAAGATGGAGACCGTGTTCTTACGGAAATCTATCGACCAAGAGTTCTTACGGAAGAATTAGCTAAACAGTTGGCTTATCAATTTACAGAAATTGAGTCTTGGGATCACTTGTATCATTCTTGAGGGAGAGCAATTATGCAAGTACGAGAGTCTACACGTTAAAATGATTTTTTAAATAGACTTAAATCACCTCGATGAGTTGCTTATTTCGTTTTTGTTTTTCTTTCTTTTTCAGTGTAGAACACGAATTTTTAAACTGCTATAACGAAATGGCTGGTCTAACTAACGACCCAATGCCAAGTGTCACATTGGACCGTGAGTCCTGGCTTCGGATCTTTATGGATCAGATGAATCAGTCTACTCGACTGAAGAATGATGGATCGAACCGCGGGATCGGGAGGCGGCATTACGGAATCTTTGCCATTCGATGGGAAGCTCAAATATCTAATTAAGCCCATCCCACCAAACCCAGGCCCCACGGCTGGAATTAACGAGATCGAAAAGTATAACGATTTCGCCATGGAAGCGGGTGCGGTAAAGAACGTACTTATTTTTGCAATGGAACCCAATTTGCAGAAACGCTTCATAGCCCAAAGTGCAAACAAGATTTTCACTACGCTCACTAAGGAATTCTCGAAAGCTCCGAGAATCGTGACCTATGAGCTTACCAGTCGCTTCTTTGAGGCAAAACTCCAGAAGGGCCAACCGGTTAGCCCACACATTCTCAGCATGATTGAGAATGTCGAGAAACTGGTGGCACTTGATTGTAAGATCAGTGAGAACACCGTGATTGACCACATGCTTCATTCACTCCACGATGGTTTTGCGCTCTTTAGAGTCAATTACTATATGAATGATTTGAAGAAAAGTCCTCATGCACTACACTCCCTTCTCGTACAGACCGAGAAGGACATGAAGTTTAGTGGGAGCATGAAACAGGATGTTCTCGTTGTGTCAAACAAGGGCAAGGGTAAGGGCAAAGTTCAGCCAGGCCTAGCAGTAGGCAAACCGAAGTTTAAGAAGTCGGGATCAGGTAAGAGTGGGCCTGGTGAGTCGAGCAACTCATCAGGCGCGACAAAGAGCAAGAATGATAACATGGAATGCCATCATTGCCACAAGACTGGGCATTGGAGGCGTACATGTCCTGTTTATCATGAGGACTTAAAGGCAGGTCGTGTTAAACCTATTGGTATGTCTTCATCCTCTTCTACTTTTATTCATATGATTGAGATTAACCACGCAAGTTACGGAACTTGGGTACTTGATACTGGTTGTGGTTCTCATCTGTGTAATCATGTGCAGGGGCTCCGAAACATCGAACCCCTCGTAAAGGGTGAGGTGGACCTGCGTGTCGGGAATGGAGCACGAGTGGCTGCCGTCTCGAGGGGAACATACGTGATCCAGCTTCCTAGCGGATTTGAGTTATTTTTATATAACTGCTATTATGTACCCAGTCTTTCGAAAAACATTATTTCAGTTTCTGCACTTGACAAACTTGGTTTTTCATTTGTAATAGAGAATAATACTTGCATTTTCTCATTACACGATATGATTTATGGCAAGGCAGTCTCCATGAACGGAATTTATGTTTTAGATCAGACCACCGAAATATTACACGTAATGAATAAAAAGTTAAATGTTGGTGACAAAGATCAAACATACTTATGGCACTGCCGTATGGGACATATTAATGAGAAACGCGTAAAACAGCTCATAAAGAATGGAGCTATCTCGGCCTTTGATTTTCAATCATTTGGCACGTGTGAATCATGTCTCATCGGTAAGATGACTCGTATTTCCTTCAAAGGTGTTGGAATGCGCGCTGCTGACCTATTAGGACTCATACACACGGATGTATGTGGACCTATGTCAATCACCGCACGAGAAGGCTATAGGTATTTCATCACTTTCACGGACGATTTAAGTAGATATGGCTATGTCTACTTAATGAAGCATAAAAGTGAATCCTTTGAGAAATTCAAAGAATACCAGAATAGGGTACATAACCTATTGGGTAGAAAGATTAAAACACTACGTTCAGATCGTGGTGGCGAGTATCTTTCTCACGAGTTTGATCAACACCTCAAAGACTGTGGGATTGCCTTACAGTTAACTCCACCTGGAACACCTCAATTGAATGGTGTGTCCGAACGGAGAAATTGAACATTGCTTGATATGGTTCGATCCATGATGAGTCACACGGTTTTACCTGATTCATTATGGGGTTATGCTCTTTTGTCAGCCGCTCTAATACTTAACCGAAGTCCGTCTAAAGCTGTTGACAAGACTCCATATGAACTATGGAAGGGAACGGTCCCTAACTTGTCCTTTATACGGGTTTGGGGCTGCGAAGCTTATGTCAAGTGGAGACACGAGGATAAGCTCGGCCCGCGATCGGTCAAGACATACTTTATAGGTTATCCTAAAGGAACACTTGGTCATTACTTCTATTCGCCAACCGAACAACGTGTTTTTGTTGCGGCTAGTGCGACATTCTTAGAGAAGGAATTTCTCGAGAATGCCAAGAGTGATAGAACCTTCGAACTGTCGGAGATTCCAGAACCAAGTACCGAGCAACCATTGGAGGAACCAGTTCCTTCAATCCCGGCTGCGGTTAACATTCCTGAGGAACCTAGAAGGTCGGGAAGAGTCTCTATTCCTCCGGACAGATACATTGGTATGGTCGAGGAACATGACATAGATGACATTCTACTCTTAACGAGTAGTGAACCCGCAACCTATAAAGGTGCCATGACTAGTTTCGACTCAAAGCTATGGCTTGAGGCCATGCAATCCGAGATGGACTCCATGTATGAGAACAACGTGTGGGATCTTGTTGACTTACCTGCTAAGGTTCGTCCCCTTCAATGCAAATGGCTTTACAAGATAAAGCATTCTGTGGAAGGTCAACAAGATATCTACAAAGCACGACTAGTTGCTAAGGGTTTCACCCAAGTGCCAGGTTTGCACTACGATGAGATTTTTGCACCCGTAGTCATGCTGCGTTCCATTCGGATTATCTTAGCGATTGCCGCTTTTCATGACTATGAAATTTGGCAAATGGACGTGAAAACCGCCTTCTTAAACGGCTTTTTGGAGGAAGAGTTGTACATGGTACAACCCGAAGGTTTCATCGATCCAGAACATCCTAAGAAAGTGTGCAAGCTTAAGCGTTCCATTTATGGACTTAAGCAATCATCAAGGAGTTGGAATCATCGCTTCGACCAAGTGATAAAAGAAAATGGATTCACTCGATCGGTCGAGGAACCATGTCTATATATCAAGTCGAGTGGGAGCAAGATTGTCTTCCTAATATTGTATGTTGACGACATACTCCCGATTGGGAATGACATACCTCTCTTAACTTCGGTGAAAGTATGGTTGAAAAACCATTTCCGGATGAAAGATCCGGGTGAGGCACAACGAATCTGGGCATCCGTATCTATCGAGATAGATCACGACCGATGTTATGTCTCGATCGGGGAGTCTTACATAGACAAAGTCCTAGAGAGATTCAGCATGACTAACTCCAAGAAGGGGTTTCTTCCTATGGCTCCAGGGGTGCATTTGAGCAAATCTCAGGCACCGAGACACCAGGAAGAGAAAGAGCGCATGACACGGATTCCTTATGCTTCGGCTATAGGATCAATCATGTATGCCATGATATGCACACGTCCAGACGTGGCATATGCATTGAGTATGACAAGTCGATTCCAACAACATCCAGGTGAATCACATTGGTTGGCTGTCAAGAACATTCTTAAGTACCTACGGAGGACTAAAGATTGGGCATTGACTTATGGAGGCCCTCAAAAGCTATGCGCAACGGATTCTGCATGAGATGCTAGCTTCCAAACGGATCGAGATGACTCGAAATCTCATTCTGGATTCGTTTTTACTCTTAATGGCGCTGCAGATCAGTGGAAGAGTTCCAAACAAAGCTTACAAAGAGATTCTACGACGAGTCCGAGTACTATGTCGCGTGCGAAGCTACAAAGGAAGCGATATGGATGCGTCAATTCTTACATGGACTATCCGTAGTGCCTAGTTCGAATGACCCGATAACCATCTATTGCGACAATAGTGGTGCCATCTTCCAAGCTAAGGAGCCTAAGTCTAGCAACAAGTCTAGACATGTACAACGGAAAGCTCATCTAATCCGAGATTACGTGGAGCAAAAGGAAGTAGTGATAGAAAAGATTGCTACGAGATGATAACATAGCGAGATCCTCTCACTAAACCATTACGACAAGATAAGCATGAAGGGCACGTTAATTCCATGGGAATTAAACGTGTTCCTAAGTTGTAGTACTCTTTTATGGATTAGATTCATTCTCTTTTGTACTCTATACGACATCATCGTTTTGATATTTATATATATTTTGTTTTTCATGTGGATTTGTACGACAATTTTGAACACCACAAAGTGAACTGAACAAACATTATATTTTTAGTCCTTAATTGCCCACATGAGCTGATAACTCTGGCAATTATTTTGTGACGTTGGTTGATGGTGGGTTCAACGAGCCATAAGTCAACCGGTTGACTGACCAATCACAGAGGCGATTTATACGGATATTTTGTAGGACACAATTGTGACATCGACGTGGAGTCCTAAATGTTTTATAACATTCGGTGCCCGGTCGTGGATAGGACTTCCATGGTGATCCTAAGAGTCGATTCTTTTGACTATCGACTGTCTCTTGAGACTAAGGCAGATTTTGGGTGACTTTGGTTTCTTTCTCACGGTCATCCGTAACAGGGGGCCAAGTAGATTTTTTCTGGGTCATTTCATGCTGTGCTTAGATCGGAAGGAGTCGAGTTGAAGGAAATATTCAGCCTTTATCAGGTACTCGATATTTCTCAGGGCCACTCGAGGAGTCAGAATCGAAATGCATGGCCATGCTCGAATACGAATTCGTTTTATCAGTTAAGTTACTCTCTAGTCGGGGAAACCACTCTAGATACAGATCGATTGTAAAATACGACCTTTGCGGATCCAGATCTGCAAATTGTTTTACATTGAGTGGGAGAAATTTTAAATGAATATGAGAATCGGTTATCGCACATACACTTGTACGGACAAGTGGGATTTTGTTGGAGGTGGTGTCCTCCAGTTAGTGCGGATAACGTCATTGCACATACACTTGTACGGACAAGTGGGAGCTTGTTGGGGCTGGTGTCCTTTACAGTTAGTGCAAGGACTTATAAATCTCTAAAAGGATCAAAGGGTATACTTTTGTATCATAATCAGTTGGTCCACGTTTATCAATAACGGTTGGCTTGCTAGATAAGTTTGACGTTATTGTCATACAGATGGCGGTGATCAACTGGTCCCTAAAAGTCACACCTATAGGATACGTTTGAGAGATGTGACGGTATGAAAATACAGTCATGTAGATGCCAAATTTGACTAACCAGTTAGTCTGAGTTATTTGACTAATAATTAGTCAAAATGTGATGTTGAGATATTTTATTTAATACGGATTAAATAATAATGGCTAAGGCGAATTAAGCAGTTAATTCGTAAAATTGAATATAAACGATTTATATTTGAATAACGTATATTGAATAAATTAATTATACAATATTGTTTTTGTCGGACATGTATTAACATTTCAACTAATCCGCGTTATTATGGGTTTTATACGGATATTACCCCACACAGGTAACGGGTAAAATGGGCTAGAGCCGGCGTCACCCAGTTATACCGACCAAAGGCCTCTAAGTCGACAAGCAAAGGAAGTACCTTGGTCGACAAGCGCTCACCCTTGTCACCAAAGTACGTAGTACCCGGGAAGTACCACAACCACAATCGCGCCTCATGTGCGTCATCCCTAGCCTCAGCCTTCGGACTCACCAACGGCGTCGGAACAAAGCCTGTCACCCTTCCTCTGAAGTGGTCCCTCACATAGGAGTTCGCTATCAGAAAAGGAGTGATGTCGGTCGGTGGGGGTAAAACATCGCCGATCAAACCCGTGATCACGGCAGAAGACACTCTCTCTGGCGTCTCCGGAAACTGAACAGGCATCTCGCCACAAGGAAGGCCCGATATCAGGGCAAAGTCCTCCAAAGTGATACCGACTTACCCAAACTCCATGTGGAACGACGACGTCGTGTCCTAGTAACGGTCAAACATGGCACGAATCAAGCAAGGGTTCGATCTAATCGAAGCCCCGTGAATCTCGCGTGCCGGCAGCAAGCATCGGCCCCATAACCGACCTCTCTATCAATGCCCTCGAACCGGCCCGGAGAATGTCGTTAAAGCCAATGCAAGTCGAGAAGCCTGAGAAAGTCCTCATGGTAGCAATCTCCTGAAATTGGGAAACAAACATAATCAGAACACCTATTTAGGTCTAAAATAACAAAAACAACAAAGGCCCGACAAAGCAACAGACTCACCAAGCCCGCATGCGCACGGTAGGAAATATGAGTGTCGAGCCGCAACAACAACTGGCTACCGTCAAAGCCCTCGGCCCAAGCAGGCGCTGCCCGCAGGTTCAGCCCTCGAGGAGCCTGAACCCGCCTAGCCTCCCTGCTACCAACAAAGACATCATCCTCCTCCGTCTCTACTCTCCGCCTCTTTCTTTCGCGAGACTGCACGAGACGAGGAGGATCCCTTTCGATAATCCGTACAACGTTCTAGAGCCCGTGTCTAGAGGGTCATGGACCTCTCCTTCTAGTGTTAATCCTCCTCCTAGAGGTACCAGCCTCAGACCCCGTTTGAGCTCTCTCAACACCAACGGCCCCAACAACGGGCTCCTTCATAGCCTATGTGTCTCCCTCAGCTCCAACAAGTCCAGCAACGGACCCCGCTCGAGCCCCTTTGGCTCCCTCATCTCTAACAGCCTCCTCAGTGGGCTCCTCTTCGGAAGCGTTCTCCACCACCACCTCGGGTGGACTCGCCGGAGTACTAACTGGTCCAGTCCCAAACAAGAGCTCTAAAGCCTCGGCCACGGACCCAGTGGGCCCAGAAGCCCCAGAACACTCGCCTGAAATCAGGACAAAACAAATAAACGTCAGCGTAAATTTCGGCATTACGACAGCACAAAATGGACAAAATCCAAAAAAAAAACTACCTGCAAATGCAAAAAAAAAAAAAACAAGGGCATACCCGCGCAAACTCATCCAGCAAAACGCTTCACAAAAATTCAAAAACAAAACGACTCGCCTTTCTTTTCAAGTAAAAGACGAGTCAAAACAACGACAAAATTACAAAAACCACCCAACACCTCAAAGACCACAGAAGGTCTACAAAAACAAGCAAAAAAATTCCCGACACAACTGGGTATTTTTCACAACTAAAAAAAGGCAATTTTAAGCCAATTCGGGCACAAACAGGTCAAAATTCAAATTACGACCACAACAAAACAACGTGATTTAATCACGCCTCAAAGTGACCTAAACTACCGTTAAAGTCCATTTCAAGACAAACCGGCTCATTTTGAGCCCAAACAGACGCTTATTTCGTCAGCATAAGACCGTCTCACAAAGGCAAAAATTCAAATTTCGCCCACAACACCCAACGAGGGTCCAATATGGCAAAGACGATCTTCCCCGACTACAATGCAACCTAGTGTGGCACACAACTCAAGCAAACAAACACGACATTGTGAAATAAGACGAACTTCCATCTCATTCACATTTTTTGCTTCTAAAGAACGAGAATGGGGACCAAAATGCAAACTAAAAGGCAAACAAATTCAAAGGGATTCAAGAGGATTTACATACCTTGAGATGACATGAAGAGAATGGCACAAAAACAAGCAAATGGCGAAGTCAAAAAATGGCGATTTTGTGGGTTTTTGCGAGTGTGTCGAAGAAGATGAAGTGAAATGGGGAGCTCGGCCTTCTCGCGTCTTTTTACGGAAAAAGAAGAGGCTCCTTGCATCGCAGGACGGCTCGCGCCTCTTTGAGGTGCTCCCTGCTCATTCAGCGAATATTTAGGCTTTGGCCCAATTTCCACACAAATTTCAACGACGGAATTAAAAACCGTCATTTTCAAATCACAAAAACAAGATAGTGAAATTCAAATTCGACATTATCCCAAATTTCAACGACGGAATTAAAAACCGTCATTTTCAAATCACAAAATTAAAATAGTGAAATTCAAATTCGCTATTTTCACAAATTTCACCGACGGAATTAAAAACTGTAATTTTCAAATCACAAAAATAAAATAGTGAAATTCAAATTCGCTATTTTCACAAACTTCTAAACGACGGAATTAAAAACCGTCATTTTCAAATCAAAAACAAAATAGCGAAATTTAAAATTCGATATTTTCCACAAAATTCACACAAACAGCATTAAAAACCGTCGCACCTTCGAACAAGATAGTGAAATTCAAATTCACTACTACTCACAAATCTCAAATCACGAAAAGACGGAATCAAAACCGTTATCTCCCAAATACACATCAAATGGCGGAATTCACATCCGCTATTTCTACATATTTAAACAAACGGCAATAAAAATCGTCACCTCTCTTCGAGATTCGAAATCATCGCCAACCACAGGAGCCAGGCTCGACCCTATCTCTTCCTGGCGCAACAAATATCCAATATAAACAACGAGATTCCTCAGTAGAATACGGAGGCCTCCCCACGGAGCCCGCTAACTCAACAACCTCTCTAAATAAGCCCGTCGTACATGGCTATTTCATTCAGTCGATCATTCAATCAACATGGCTGGCGAGCCTCAAAACGCACCCTTAACAGGCTGGCGAGCCTCAAAACACACCCTCAACATGGCTGGCGAGCCTCAAAACACACCCTCAACATGGCTGGCGAGCCTCAAAACGCACCTTCAACATAGCTGGCGAGCCTCAAAACGCACGTTCAACATGACTGGCGAGCCTCAAATTGCACCTTCAACACGGCTGGCGAGCCCCATCATATCCGCAACACGGCTGGCAAGCCTTTGCGCGTAAACAAGAAACAATTCAAGGACATATCCCGAAGATGCCTAAGGTATGACTCCTTCCTATGGCTGGTGAGCATTCGTACGTAGTCTAACGGACTTTAAACGACCCACACGGACAGTCGACAGACTCTAAACTGTTCCCGACGACAGGTCCTTGGCCCGAATCCTTTCGAGCCGCCTCGACGTCGCTTCGATCTCCAAGTTGTAATCTTTGATTCACCTGGGGGCTATACTTTGACATTCGCCCTATCTAAGCCTCGGTCAAAATGGGGGCTCTGTAGATAACCAGTATCTGTTGATTCCCCAACAAACACCCGATGATTATCGGACTACAACATGCTTAGGAATCGATACGTTTAATCGACAATTTTGTATAACTATACGTTGGAAAACTCAAAAGGATTTCGAAAACAAAACATTTTAAAAACATTTCAAAAGTACCTGGAGTGTTTAATGCACAACAACGGGGTCGCAATGACACTAACTAGAGTCAAAACCGACATCGGACCAAAAACCGACTCAGAAATTCAAATCCCGACTCCAACTCAAACACAAAAAACAAACATCATAAAGCTTCCATGTTAAGTATACCCGGTATACTTGAATAGTCAAGTACAATAATCATGCCATCAAAAACCTAGGATAGAACAAATCATAATTTCAATTGCGTGATAGTGACAAGACAGCTCGAAGACCCGCGAAATGGCTCGTGCCTCTTCGAGTAGCCCATGCGGCCACATCGCTCGAAACTCCTACAACCACTAAATCCTCTATAAATACCCCTCGAATGACCCCATTTGAAGGTACGCGAGCGTCCGCCCCCTTATTTCTCCCTTAAAATTCTAGACTCGACTTCTTAAGTCACAAACCGACACGTGTTTTCGACCTACCGATAGAAAATACAGCCCTTACACATTTTTTGGTACCGTCATCGTGCATTAAAACAATTGACCGACCACTTCGACCAACTACACAATCACTAAACTAAACTAAACACTTTTTACATTGCTAAAACGGTTTTCAACCGAGTTTTCCGACCTAACAAGTTGTTTCACTTCCGTCGATTTCTCGTCTCAAACCTAGCATGTAAGTATGAAGATGTAATAATTCTCTTCTTTCATGTCTTTTATCTGTTTTTGTGACCTTAACTTGCTAAAACATGCATAACATGGTCCAAAATACGGATCAAATGAGCCAAAACCAAGTTTTGACCGGAAACAGAAGGCCTTAGTCACCACTAGGTACCTCGAGTCTCAATGAGATGTCCAGGTCAGAACTCGAACGTGTTTGAGTTCATTCTTTCTATTTTTCATTTCATTTTACAATAGGTTTTTACCGATTCAATCATTTTTATGATAAACTTTTTAACCATAATACATTTTCACCCTTGGTTCTTCATACCATGATGGTGTATTCTGTGATTTGGTGATAACGTTTGGTTAATTACATTTAAAAAGGCATTTTAAACCCTTTTTATTATTTATTTACATTTCAAAAACAAACATATTAGTCATACATGCATAGTCATCCTTGGTTCCATATACCATGTCGATTTTAAACCCGAGAACGATGATAAACATTGACTAATTACAAACAAATGAACTTAATACAATTAGTTCATAATCATTTTTAAAAACAATTCATGTCAAGCTTGCAAAACCGAACCCGACATCGAATATCGTCAATACAATGATGATTATTCAATTCTCGTTCCTCACATTAACACAAAAGTGGTCTAAACGTCCTTTTCAAACAAATACGGGTTCAAACACCTCTTTTCAAACTATTTAATAAAAGTTTTCAACAGTCAGAAGGCGTCCCTTTGGACAGTCAGCTGCCTTGCGCCTAAACAGGCGAACTATTTTCCAGTTTTCAAACCAGGACAGGTCTCTTTGCATCGTCTGACGGCTCGTGCCTCAATAGGCTGTCTGATGCAGGTCCTATTTCCTTTCCAGCACTAGTCTAGGACGATCCTGACTTCGGTTAACCCGAATACAGGACGGATCAGATGGCAAGCCTGCCCTTTTACTTCGTATTTGCAAAACGCCTTTCTAAGACAAATGGATCACGTTATGCACGATAAACCTAACTTGGTAAATGGATGTTTAGTTTCTGTCTTGCATGCAAATCAACACTGAATCCAACTCGACATCAATTACTTGATGTTTGTATAAACAACCGACATAGAAAGCTCACATGTTAGGTTTAAACTTGTGGATGCGCATTCATGCATTTACCCGTTTTATCAACTTTTACATTTAACCAACCAAGATCAATCAGTAGAGGCCGCTACCGCGGACGGGATTGGGTGTCTGAATAAAGGACTTGCCAATACATACCTTAACCTCTTACTCAGAAACTTTGGATAGTGGACGACCTTATCCAGCGCGAACGAGAGTTATTCTAGAGATAGGATGCGGAAGAGGGATGACTCCTTATCTTTAGTACCTATGTCAAACATCGCTTTTTGCCTTGGTTGACCTAGGTATAAAGTGGATTAAAACGGGTTCCAAGCATCCCAAAAATGCTTGGTGGCGACTACAAACATCTCTTGCATCGTTTCGAGACCCTTGCCGAGATAAAACCGGCCGATCTAAAACGATCCGGTTGAAAGCATTTCTACGCCACCGAGCGTGGCTTTCAAAAGACCGCTGCCACGTCCACAGATCGGTTGGGCATCGTAGGTGGGCTCACATCTATAGGACCTCACCATATAGGTTGGTCTATGGAAAAGCTTGTCATCTACCGGTTTAGATGGAGCACAAGGCATATTGGGCGGGCAAGGAGCTAAATATGGATGCCAAGATAAGTGGAGAGAAACGACTATTGCAACTCAATGAGCTTGATGAATTCCGCTTACAGGCATATGATAGTTTTCGTCTTTATAAGGAGAAGACGAAAAGGTGGCATGATAAGAATGTTTTAAAGAAAGATTTCAAAATCGGTGATAAGGTGCTACTATTCAATTCCCGTTTCAAGCTATTTTCGAGAAAATTGTGATCAAGGTGGTCCGGTCCATTTATCGTCACAAATGTCAACAATTTCGGTTCCGTTGAAGTAATGACCACCAATGGAGAAAAATTGAAAGGTAATGGCCATCGTTTGAAGGTCTAACATGAGAATGTGATCGTTGGAGTTATAGAAGAAGTCACCGTGAATCCTCTACCTATGGAAGCTTAACTCGTTCAAGCTTCTTACATCGTGTGAGACGAAAATCAGCGCTTCTCGGGAGACAACTCGGGTTTTTATTTGTTTTTGTTTTTAATTTCTGAACAATTTAATATTTTCATAGATTTAGGAATAATTTCTAGACTAGTTGGTATTTGGATTTGTGATTTGTAGGTGATTGAAGATGAGAAGAAGGCTATAAGGAGGTTGGCACACTTTCCCATCCAAGAAACCGCGTTTGGGGTCGTAACTTTCAAAAACGGAGCAAGGAAAAGGAATACGGAGGAGTAAAGTCAAAGCGCCTAAACTCGGTCAACCCCGATCGGGGCGGGGTGTCCCCGATCGGGGACGTGATATTCTATTTTTTTGGCTTTTGTCAAGAATACGGATAAGGCTCATCATTCTATCATTTCGTCACCACACCCGACGGTACTCGTTTCTCTATCTTCACTCATTTTTCTTCATTTTCTCACTCAAATCCCACAAAAACCCATTTCCATCATCAAGATTCAAAGGTTTGTTCATCAACAAGTAAGTTTCTACCTCATTTCTCTTTGATTTCATCCATTATAATCAAGTTAATCCCAATTTCTCAAACCCTAACTCAATTTGGGGGTTTTTGATTTGCCACTTATATATGCTAGAAATTGGTTTTATTTTGTTCTATTAATGTTTATAAGATGAATTAGTTCACTAGTTTGTTCTATTATGCTTGATTTGATGATTATATACTTGTTTTGAGATGAAATTTTTGTTTTAAATTTCAGAAATTTCATGGCTCCTAAAAAATCAACCACATAAGGTCCTTCAAAGAGGAGGAGAGGTGAAGCGGAGGCATCCCATGATGCGGAGGATGTCGAGATGCGAGAAACACCGGAAAGGCATGATCCATCTTTTCTCCAAGTCATCTTCACTACTAAGAGACAATGGGATAATTGGGTCTCTTTAAGAGCCAAAGGTATGAAAGCAACCAAATTCATTAATCATGGTTCCTTAAATAATATTGGTCTTGATAAGCATGTTAAAACATTGTTTAAGGGTCTTGACATGAAGTTTGCCTACACTATGAATTATAAAACATTCCCCGAACTTACCCTTCAGTTCATGAGTTCATTTGAATTTCACAAGTCCAAGAATAAGGATTTTATTTATGGTATAAGTTTCCGGTTGTTTAATGAAGACCATAGGATGACTCTTGGTGCATTTCCGGACATTTTTCAACTAAAGCATGAGAAATTGCACATTGAGTCACCCTCCCATTATAACGCCAAGAACACATGGAATGCCAATTCTCATCGCCCATTTATTGATTGGAACCATGTACCTTACCAATACATTCACTACCCTGCTATTCTTATATGGCAACGATTTATGGGTTGGACATTTTTGGGTAGAAATGAACCTCACTCGGTGAGGAAGTTGGAGGAAGAAATTTTGGTTGCATTTTTAAATGTTGACGGCGATGATAAATGGGGGATTAATCTCCCTTCCCACTTTGCGACTCATTTGACTAAATAATGTAACCCATCAACTAGTGCTATTGTTTTGGGTGGGTTAGTGACTAGGATTGCTACAAAGGTATGCCGGTTTAACCAAGAAACTACCCATTTGCGACCTTTGGACTCAACGGGGGAGGCGAGTGATGGATTAGATTATGAATATTTTCTATCTTTGAATTGGTTTAGAAATTCTCACCCCGACATGATTTGGAAAATTGGTGGGCATGATTCTATTAGCCTTCCAAGTGAGGTTTCCGAATTAAAAGCACTTGTCCACACCAAACCACGACAAGCGGGTGCCCCTTTGAGAGACCCACTTATCTCTTGAAATTAGGTGCAGAGACACATAATCCATCCACTATTGTGAGATAAGAAAGAGGTCAATCCTCTAATGATCCTCCTTCCTCCTCTAACAATGAATTAATGGATATGATGCCTGACTTAAGCCTTAACATGACCAACATGCAAAATGACCAAAGACTTGCTTTGCACCCCATTTATGATCACTTTGTTAGGCAAGGGGTTATTCCCCAAGAGGGCCCTCACCCTTCATTCTATACTTGGCCCGAGGGTGGGATTCCCATCTTCTTCTAGTTTTTATGCATGTGCTTATAAGCCCGTCCGGATTATTGTGGTTCGGATTATGGAGTGGAGGCCATAGGTGGTGGTTATGGTGGATATGGAGGTTATGATGGTAATGGTGTCTATGGAGGAGAGGCTAATAGTGGGAGAGATATTGATGGGTATGTTAATCCTTTCCAAGTTGGTGACCAAGGTTGAAGTTCTCAAGGTGATGGTACGTCGGGATCCAGAGGAGATCAAGCACCAAGTGCAAAGTCGGGCTATAGCTTTTGGCCCTCTTGATGAGTTGATGATTGGAAGAGTCCCCCGTATACGTACTAGTTTAGGGGGAGGCTAGCTAGTCTAGTAAGTATGCCTTCCTTTGAATTTTAGTTATATTTCCCGCAACCCATTAGATATAACCTCTTGTCTTACTTGTTTATGTGCTTTGAGCCATTCTTACGGTTAGTTTGGATGCTTTACATGTTGGCAGATTGAGGACAATGTTATGTTTAGCTTGGGGGGGGGGGGGATTGCATTTGCATTGTATGGTAGAGTCTCCTTGGACCGATACATCTATATCCGGTCTCACTTAGGTGAGTGTAGGTCTCCTTATGCTGTGTGTTATATCAATAATGCACAAGTATGGCTTTTGTTTCATCTCTTTAAGCATTACTTTCGTAATATGCTATGCATTTGAAGCCATTCACATTGACTATGTTGCCTATTTCTAGCCCCTTTTTACACATATTTATATCTTATCTAGCTACATTCTATACTTGCCTACCTTGTTAAGCTAGTAGCTATGTCATTAGTGTTAGGGTGCTCATTTGGGATATGTTTTGATTGAGTCATTGTGAGATTGGTTATGCCGAAATTGCTATTTTCCGGAATTTGATTACGAAAGAAAAGAAGTGAAAAGAAAGTTAAAACAAAAAGCGAAAGAAGAAAAGAAAAAAATTGAAAAAAATTGAAAAAAAAAGATGTGAAATGAAATGAGAAGAAAAAAAAGCATGTATCGAAATGAAAAAAGAAGAAGAAGTTCAGTTAAGAAGCTATTATGTTTTTATCATGAATTTTTGGAGAGCATTCTTATGATTTGTATTGAAATATTGGGAATAGTTTGGGATTGATCATCCTTAAATTTGCTTGTTGCTAGCTTGACTTAACTCCACATACCATAATTCATATGATCCCCCTTCTTACCCATTACATATTGCCTTCTTCTTACCCATTGGCTTCTTTTTCTTGCTTGCATTTGATTATTTTGACTTGTGATTTGAAATGACTACCATATTAGATTGTGGGCATACTCTCATGAGTCGAGGATAGGTGAGTGCTACTCACATAAAAATCTTTTTACATATAAATGAGCATTAAGTGAATCGTGAGAGTCCAAAGTCAAAACGATCATGGAAGGGCCGAAAAGTTCATTTGAAGTCATTCATGTTACACCGCCATATAAATCTCATCCATGTTTATGCATTATCCTTATGCCCATGTTGTTTAGGGATTTGAATCATTATGCTTATTGCTTATATTGGGATTATGCAATTTATGGGAATAGTTTGCTTGCTTGAGGACAAGCAAGGGTTTTGCTTAGGGAGTTTGATGTGTTTAATTTATATACAATTTAACCCCCTATTTTAGCGTGGTTTTACTTGATTATTGCACTTTTTAGTGTATTTGTGAGATAATTCCGTGGTCTAGGTATTTTTACTTTTATTCATTTTATTTTGTAGGAAATGAAGCATTCGGTAGCTTTTTCCCGTCAAATTTGCAAGCACTAAAGTTCACGAGGCTAAAAGAAATGAGATCATGCAAATGGAAGGGCATTTTGGAGAATTTCGAGCAAAAAACTCCCGAGCATGAAGGAAGTGACATGGTCATGCGTGTCATTTATATGATGTTTTACACCCTATTTTACACGCATTTCAGAGCTCATTTGTGTAGTTTATGCTACTATTTGCCCCATTTCGTCTACTTTTGTATTTTTATGTAATATTGCAGATTTATGCGGAATTGAGTAGAAATTGAGCTAAATCCGTCCCCGAGTACATTGCATTGCATTTGACATGAAGTATTTACTCAAGGAACGAGCTTGGTGCGCATTTCGAGGCCCGAAAGACAAATCCACGAGAAGTTAGAAGTCAAGTATCAGCTACTTCAGTCGATCGACCGCTGCCCTTAGTCGATCGACCAACCCACGAGTTCCAGTAGCTACTGTTTAGCAAAGAACGGTCGATCGACTGCCCACCTTGGTCGATCGACCAAGCCGCTATTCTAACGTGAATAAGAAGATCGAGGAATAGGAAGCCCATTGTGTTTTAGGTTTCTAGAATAAAGTTGCGTGATATTTCTATATAACGTAACCTGACATTAAGCTTTATTCATTCAGTTTTTATCAGTTTTTAGATCATAAAACAATTAGGGTTCTTGAGATTATTGTTCTTTCATTAAGCAAGTTACTTTCGTATTCGGTCTTTTGGATATTTTCTCTGCAATTCCGTTTGGTATACTCCTGCTCTTATTTCAGTTTGATCGCTTTATTTCGTTGTAGTATAGAATTGCTAGTTAGTTTCCCGAAGCCAAAATTATCGTTTATGTTATTTGTTTGTTTAATTATTTCAAGCATGAATTCAGTAGTTTATTTCATTAATCTTGTTGTTGTTTTCATAATAGTCATGAGTAGCTAAATTATTCGTGCTAGGATGTAGGGAATCTGTAGGTTAGGCGGCATTAAAATTAGTATAACCTGAAATCGCACGCCGGTCGATCGACTTGGTTCCCTGGTCGATCGACTGGCCACGCTGAAATTGCCTTCGTTTTAATTAATTTAACTTTTATGTTTGACGAATCGAGTGCACGCGACTAGTTGAATGTTTAGGATTTGACCGACCCAATAAAGATCGAAAGATAGGGAAGGGAGATAGCCTACCTAATTAAGACGACTAGATTAATGAGATCGAAGGGTAAGTTAATTTAGCCTTTTTAGTCACTTTTCAGGACGAAAGTCAGTATTAGTGATATTAGGGACCTGTAGCGAGATCGAAAGATGCTACCTGTGAGAGTGGACCGAAAGGATCTCTTATTTTCCCATCTCACGTGAATGTTTTAGACCTACCTAGTTTGCTGCCGCCGAAACTATAGTGAACCGACCATCTTAGCACCCTTTTAATTCTTGATTTTATCCGTTTATTTAGTTTATTGTCTTTTATTGCCTTTAGCTATAGACCAAATGAAATCAAACCCCCACTTTTGTTACCTTGGACTTGAAATTAGACAACTAATAATTGCATCGCCTCCCTGTGGTTCGACCCTGTTACCACTAGCTTCTGTTAGTTTTAATAGGTTATAAATTTTATCTTTGGTACACACAACGACGGGCATCAAATTTTGGCGCCGTTGCCGGGGAGGCATTGTTTAAAATTTTTAGTTGTTTTATTTTTAGTCTTTCTTTTAGTTTAAGGGACATCTGTTTCTTAAACTATTCTAATATTCTTTTTGTAGTTTCTTCTTATGCGCCGGTCACAGGGTAGTGAATTACTACCGTTCAATCCTGAGATTGAGAAGACTTTGCGCGAGTTGAGGCGATCATCTAGAGTATTGCCGACAGAGGAAGAGCTGAGTACTCTGTCTAGTTACTACGAGAACGAGCTATTTGAGGAGGATCCACATTCATCTCCTGTTTCCACTTCTTCAGCTGAGACCGTCACATCTCCAGATTTTTCAGTCATGTCTGAAGAAGCAAGTATAGCTAGTCACTCTGAGCCGACAGCTGCAAATCTATACAAAGGATTCACATTACCAGGGGAAGACAAAAAATTCGAGCCGAAACCTTCTTACATTAACTTGGTTGAGAGAAACCAATTCGGGGGAGCTGCAAATGAAGATGCAGCCAAGCATATGAAGACATTCATTGATTATTGCTGTTCCATACCCCCACCAACCGGTGTGACCCAGGACCAGGTGAAAGAAACTATGTTTATATTCTCTCTTCGTGATGCTGCAAGGGAGTGGTACAGAGACCTAGATCGAGCTGCTAATGGGATCACTGACTGAAATTCTTTGGCCCTAGCATTCTACAAGAAGTATTTCTCTGCCTCGAAGACGAATGCCCTTAGAGCTCAGATCACGAGCTTTAAACAGGGTCCTGATGAGAACTTTCACGAGGCGTGGGTCTGTTTTAAGAAGCTGGTGCAAACCATTCCGCACCATGGGTTCGAGAAGTGGAGCCTATGCAATCAGTTTTACAATGGGCTCTATGACGATCAGAGAGCTATCCTGAATGCTGCAGCTAGTGGTAGGTTCCAGGAGAATGTTGGGGAGACTAAGGGGTGGAAGATTATTGATGACTTGGCCACCCATAAAGCTGAGTATGGTAATTCCAGGGGAAATCAAAGGAGGAGTACTGAATCCCCCTCTGTAGCTGCACTAGAGGCTCTCACGGCGAGGTTTGATAAGTACGAGTTGGGAGGAGCTTCAAAAGGAGGGATCTACCATGTGAATGCTGTTTCAGACGGTCCTTTCGTCTGCAAAAGATGTGGAGCTGAGGGACATGTTTCAGACAACTATCCCAATCCCTTTGAGTCTTGTGCTGCCTTTCAACATTATAGGCAGACAAACACTTACTATGAGCCGAATGTCCATCCAAATCTGAGGTGGAGTAGCCAAAATGTCTTGAATCCAACTCAACCTCCACAGCAGCAGCAGCAGAATTATGTGCCCCCTCACAAGCAACAACAGTTCCAAAAGCCTCCGTATGTCCCTCAGCAGCAACAACAATCCCAAAGTTCTGATTTCAATGAGTTGAAAAACTTGTTGCTGAAAGAGTCTCAAGCTAGAGAGGCCGGGACGAAGATGTTGGAGAGCCAAATTGCTCAATTGGCTAGTAAGAATACAACTCGAGCTCCGGGACATTTAGCGACTCAGACGGATCAAAAGGAGACCCTTAATGCTATTACCTTGAGGAGTGGGTCTACCCTTGATGGGCCCGCAATGGTCGAGGACATTGCTGAAAAAGATGACGCGGAACCGAGTCAGAAGAAAGCTGGAACGAACAGTGGAAAAAAAAAAGACAATTACCAGGTATATCAGTCGATCGACTGATATACCCAGTCGATCGACCAGTCCGCGACAAATAGTAGCTTCTGGTCCTGTAGAGGTCAGTCGATCGACTGACCAACATGGTCGATCGACTGGCAGCACTGCTGATAGTGAATCTTTTCGTCCTCCAATGCCTAATAACTTGAGGGACCACTTGTTTCAGGGTACGACTGTTCCGAAAATATTGAGGCAAGACCCGAATGCTGATGGGTCAGTCCCGGTTCCGAAATATGACCCGATGACGATTAATGGCTCATTTTTTAGACGGTCTGAAGAGGGTTCGAGCTACAACAAGGAGAAGGTAGTGGATTTTCAGCCTAAGTCCACCGATGCCGGCATGAGAGATTTAGAGGAGAGGGCTAAGTTGCTACTTTCAGCCCCCTATCCAGAGATATTGGTGCCGACGAAGGAACATGTATCATTTAATAAATTTGAAAATATGGTTTGTCGCTTAAACGTACAAGTTCCTTTTCTTGACTTAGTTAATCAAGACCTTCTTACATGAAATTTATGAAGCAATTATTGTCTAAAAAGAAGTCACTTGAAATTGTGCATACTGTCGCACTCACTGAGGAGTCATGCTCTTATTTGACCCATATTGCACCTCATAAGCTAGAAGACCCAGGTAGTTTTTCAGTCCCATGTAATATTGGCACCTTTCCTATTGAGAAAGCCTTGTGTGACCTAGGAGCCAGTATTAGTGTGATGCCTTTGAGTCTTGCTAGGAAGTTAAAGTTGAATAGGTTTGCAGTCACCAACATGACCGTACAGATGGCTGATCGATCTGCGGTCCAGCCTATAGGAGTCTTAGAGGACATTCCTGTGCAAATAGGAAAGTTCTTCTTCCCTGTTGACTTCGTTGTACTAGACATGCCCGAGGATGCCCACATTCCTATCATTTTGGGTAGACCATTTCTGCACACTGCTGGTGCAGTTATTGAGGTTGGCTCTGGGACTTTGACCTTCAAAGTAGGGAAACACTCCATCGTATTTGCTCAGACCGCTAGGAAAAAAGACCCCATGTGGCCAATAACTTGTAATACGGTTTCTGAAAAGAAATCTTATTTTGTACTTCCTGATATGCCTATTCCTGTTGTGACACCTCCGCCCCTGATTGGGAGCAAGTTGGAAGAAGATTCTTCTGTTTTGGATATTGTAGGAGCTGGTTTGGGGAAGGAAGAGCCGCATGTTGCTCCAGCTGTGAGGGAGCCAATCGTTTTAAGAGGCGGCTTAGGATGTCTTAGCTATGGCACTGATGAGGAGCTTGAAGATGAGCCAGTCAAAGTGAGGGAGTCCGACTTGGATTTTGATGAGCTAGAAGAGGTCATTGCTTGGGAGGATGTTAAAGCTGTTAATCCGTTGAGTTCTGCGGATGTTGGAGTTGAGAAGAGTGCAGCTGAGAAGATGAGCACTGTGGAGGCTACCTCTTGTAGCCAGAAGCCGACCAAGTGGGCCATTCCGTGGCCGTTCTTGATCAACTATTAGTTGATTAAGACTTCTTCAAAAACATTCGTTTTATTGCTTTTGAACCTTTTTATTGTTTTGTGTGCGCGAGACTTCGCATTTTAATAAGTTTGCTTAGGATTCTAATTACTTTAGATGGTTACTTTGGGTTTTGCGCAATTTTGGGCGCGTTATTATGTGTAATTTCAGGTTTATAGACCATATTAACTCAAGTTATTGAGTTAATTCGAAGAAATCAGAAAGTTACAGCAACTATTCCAGTCGATCGACTGGGTGATGTGGTCGATCGACCGTTGGCCGCTGTTGTACGTGTTCGCGACCTTTCCCCTGCTGTGTTTGGTCGTTTTGCGGAGTTGAGGGGGTCTTCTCTCCACCTTTTCCTCCGACATATTTCTGTTTTCTTCCGTTTTTTAATTTATGCACATAATTACTGCTCCATAATTGTTTTCTCGAAATTACGCGTGGTATTGTTTGTCTCTTCAGGTACTTATTGGTAGCACTGCTAGCTACTGAAACCTCTAAACTCACGCTGGTTTGGGGAGGTTTCCTTTTGCTGCGCTTAAAGTCTTGTGAGTTTCCGAGCTTCACTTCATGTCCTTATTTACTTCATTTTTCTCGCAAATTCCCATTTCCCTTTTATTTCATTACATGATTTTGCACAATGGGGACATTGTGTGATTTGGTTTGGGGAAGGGTTTTGCATTGCATTTCATTTGCTTGCATTCACGTTTACATTTTTGTCTTGCATTTGTTAATTTATTTCATATATATAAAAATAATCTCAAAAAAAAAAAAATGAAAAATTGAAAAATTTCAAAAAAAAAATTTGCACGTTTATTTTAGCATATAGGTCGAGTCGGAACGGTAGTATTTCAATGACGACATTGCATTTGCAGCTGTTTATGCCTAAGCCTTGCTAATTGACATGTTATTAGTAGAATACTATATGCATAGTCTACGAGTTTTCGTTAATTATTTGCTGAACTTGAAACTTGACTTAGATTTTTGGCAAACTACATCATTTTCTGAGTTTAGAGCCTATAACTGGTGACATCCATGACCAATTTACTTAGGATTGTGAGTAGTTACTCCTTATGAGACATGTTATATCAATATGCATAAATATGAACTTAATATGCTTAATACCTGTATGCATTCGGTCTGTGGTTAGTTGACACATGTGGAAGAGGTCCCCTTTTTCTCATTTTACCCATAAGCTCCATACTGCCAAAAATAGCTTTTTGTCCGTTAACCACATCCTACATATAGCCTGCCCTTGTGAAGCTAGTAGTTTAGTTTTGGGATTGTTACTTCGTTTCGGTAGTGAATGCTCATTTTGAGATGATGATTGGGAAAAGAAAGAAGGAAAGAAAAAAAAAGAAAAGAAAAGAAAAGAAAAGAAAAAAAAGAACAATGATTCGAAAAAAGAAAAAAGAAGAGTGCTGTACTGTTTAATGTGGTCGATCGACTGCTCATTCTGGTCGATCGACTGAAGCCCGAGAAGAAAAGGAAGAAATCAATTCGCATAATTTGAAGTCTTTATTATATGGCGATTTTTGCTCCCATGTTGCATTTATTTCTTATGGGGAGTTGATTATTTCGGAGATTGTGAGTTTTGTGCTTGCTATTAGCACCGGTTTTATTGTTGATTTTGAGCAAGAAGTTGGATATTGTCATATGGTTTTGATAGGGTACTAGCTTGATCACCTGTACCCCCACATTTCCATAATTGTTTCGCCTCTTCTTACCCATTACCTCACATATTCCTTATTTACCTCGGCATGTGTCATGGTCATTTGTTTGGTTGGAATGCATATGTATGGTTGTAGAGATTATTTTCATATTATATTGCAGGCATGTTCTTATAGGTCGTAGTTAGGTGAGAATCACTACAATATGATTTCTTTCTGTCTTCACATATACTCACCTGTATTTATTGAGTGATATGAGCGACCCGTGAGAGTCCATAATGATAAGTCTCTACAGTTGACGGTTCAGTAGTTTTTAACGACTTCATAACTCGTTTGCATGACTCATATTGCTAATTGATTGTTAGTTTAAATTGGTTTAGGCTATTCGGTTTACATTTCGCTTTGAGATTGAACTCGTTCCAATTAAGTTTTAGAATCGAGTCTAGTTCTTGCTTGGGGACAAGCAAGGGTTTGGTTTGGGGAAGTTTGATGCGTGTCATTTATATGATGTTTTACACCCTATTTTACACGCATTTCAGAGCTCATTTGTGTAGTTTATGCTACTATTAGCCCCATTTCGTCCACTTTTGTATTTTTATGTAATATTGCAGATTTATGCGGAAATGAGTAGAAATTGAGCTAAATCCGTCACCGAGTACATTGCATTGCATTTGACATGAAGTATTTACTCAAGGAACGAGGTTGGTGCGCATTTCGAGGCCCGAAAGACAAATCCACGAGAAGTTAGAAGTCAAGTATCAGCTACTTCAGTCGATCGACCGCTGCCCTTAGTCGATCGACCAACCCACGAGTTCCAGTAGCTACTGTTTAGCAAAGAGCGGTCGATCGACTGCCCACCTTGGTCGATCGACCAAGCCACTATTCTGATGTGAATAAGAAGATCGAGGAATAGGAATCCCATTGTGTTTTAGGTTTCTAGAATAAAGTTGCGTGATATTTCTATATAACGTAACCTGACATTAAGCTTTATTCATTCAGTTTTTATCAGTTTTTAGATCATAAAACAATTAGGGTTCTTGAGATTATTGTTCTTTCATTAAGCAAGTTACTTTCGCATTCGGTCTTTTGGATCTTTTCTCTGCAATTCCGTTTGGTATACTCCTGCTCTTATTTCAGTTTGATCGCTTTATTTCGTTGTAGTATAGAATTGCTAGTTAGTTTCCCGAAGCCAAAATTATCGTTTATGTTATTTGTTTGTTTAATTATTTCAAGCATGAATTCAGTAGTTTATTTCATTAATCTTGTTGTTGTTTTCATAATAGTCATGAGTAGCTAAATTATTCGTGCTAGGATGTAGGGAATCTGTAGGTTAGGCGGCATTAAAATTAGTATGACCTGAAATCGCACGCCGGTCGATCGACTGGGTTCCCTGGTCAATCGACTGGCCACGCTGAGATTGCCTTCGTTTTAATTAATTTAACTTCTATGTTTGACGAATCGAGTGCACGCGACTAGTTGAATGTTTAGGATTTGACCGACCCAATAAAGATCGAAAGATAGGGAAGGGAGATAGCCAACCTAATTAAGACGACTAGATTAACGAGATCGAAGGGTAAGTTAATTTAGCCTTTTTAGTCACTTTTCAGGACGAAAGTCAGTATTAGTGATATTAGGGACCTGTAGCGAGATCGAAAGATGCTACCTATGAGAGTGGACCGAAAGGACCTCTTATTTTCCCGTCTCACGTGAATGTTTTAGACCTACCTAGTTTGCTGCCGCCGAAACTGTAGTGAACCGACCATCTTAGCACCCTTTTAATTCTTGATTTTATCCGTTTATTGTCTTTTATTTCCTTTAGCTATAGACCAAATCAAATTAAACCCCCACTTTTGTTACCTTGGAATTGAAATTAGACAACTAATAATTGCATCGCCTCCCTGTGGTTCGACCCTGTTACCACTAGCTTCTGTTAGTTTTAATAGGTTATAAATTTTATCTTTGGTTCACACAACGATGGGCATCACATGGGTTGATGCAAATGAAGAAATGAAAAAGAAGCCCAAACAATGTCCACAAGACCAAGTCAAATTGCAAGCTTAGGAATCTAAATGATGCTTTAACTCGGCAAATTAAGGAGCTTAATGACGCAACATAGGATATCATTTGCTAATTAATCAAGGATTAATAAAAATAAGCGAGAGACCTCCGTCCCAGATCGGGTGGGGTGTCCCCGATCGAGGTTGCCTTCCCCATTATTGAATTTTACGTTTCAACCTTTATTCCTATATAAAGGGTGCTTAATCCGTCATGGGGAATCTTCTTTCGTTACACTTTTCATTCTCTTAAGCACAAAATACTCTAATTTTCATATTAGTTTACATTTCTTTAAACATTTCCCTTGTTATAAACAATTTCTCTTATACAATTGTTCTCTATAATACAATCATTCCATTTATGTTATTTGGGTTTATCATTTGAGTTCTTCTTGTTCATAGTACTAATTCTCTTGTTACGGTACTTTCATTTCTTGTTTATTTCGTTGATTCATTCTTCATTATCGTTATTTCGTAGTTTTCATTATAGTTATTAGCAATTTCATTTTAGTTTGTACGTTTCACTATCAAGTTATTATCATCATAGTTCATAGCATTTCATATTTACATTTTATCATAGTAATTTCACTAATCATATGTTATCACCATTTAGCATAATTATAATACTTATAGTTTCATTTAGTTATAATTTTATCATCATGTTTACTAATTCATATGTCATTAGTTTAATTTCTAATATGAGTGCGTAGTCCTTTTTGTCTAGGATTAGGGAAGCCATACATGAATAATATTTGTAATTGTTAAAATTAGGATTCTATAATATTGTTTAATAGTTTCTATCACATGCTTGTTTTAATTGCTAATCTTTGGTAATTGATCACTATATTTGATTAATTTGTTAAGTCACTTTTATAAGTTGAGAGGCACGAAAATGAATTAAACTAAGCATGTCTTAGTAGACCGCCCTAGCCATATCGAGACCTCGTTAGGACCCGTTCTATGGTTGACAAAAAGGCCGAGAGGTGGTTGTCATAAGACCTAAACAATTAATGATACTATCTATTCCTAGTTTAACATGAACGTTTACATATTTGCATGTGTGACCCGATTTCCCTAGACTTATTTATCATTATATATTTTTACATCATTTTATTTTCAAGTTTATCAAACCAAACGAAACAAACAATCAAACCGACCTAGATAGAATTCTACTCATAGCAATTCAGTACGCAATTCCTGTCTCCTTGTATTCGACCCCTATTTTAATACATTAATTTGTTAGCCAAGTCTAAGGTATTTTTGCTAGGTGTGCGATAGCCTATCACTTTAGGAGTGATTAGAATGGCTGGAGAAGTTATACGTAGTTTAGGGTTTTAAGAGAATGATTAAGAAACTGTTAACACGCCTTTATATTCTTCTCTAACTATTTTAATCAAAACCGCAGAAATTAACCCGTCAGACCGATTACTCGGCCGAATACTCGATGTACTCAACCGAGTACAAACACGCTCGGTCGAGTACTGACATTCCAGAACCCAACCTCAGCACACCCAGCAGCCTACTCGGCCGAGTAATCCCTAATCGACCGAGTACCCCATGGTCAGAAACCTATGGTATTACAGTCTTCCCTCCTAATAAAAGAACTTCGTCCCCGAAGTTCAAACATATGTCTGACTCAATCGCAAAAACCATCTGACACAACCCCAACATACCACAAAACAACTTAAAACGACCCAAAAGACAACTCACAACTGACTCGAAAACTTTATAACCAACCAAAAACTGTCCCAAAACTCATGCGATTATCTCCTACCCCTCTTAAAGAAAAAGATTACGACCCCGTAACCAACCATACCTGATAAAAAAAGGTGAGGATAATGCTCTCTCATAGCCTCCTCCACTTCCCATGTAGCCTCTTCAACATTATGATTAGACCACAACACCTTAAGTAACAATGTTTCGCCGTTCCTTTCGATCCAAGATCTCTTTTGGTGTTTTGACATAAGTAAGTGCGTCATACAACTCAATATGTTCAACCTCAAGCACGTGAGAGCGATCAGTCACATACTCCCGAATTTGAGACACGTGAAAAACATTATACACCCGATCAAGCACCGGTGGCAAAGCCAATCGATAAGCCACCTCGCCTACACGATCTAGAATCTCATACGGTCCAATGTACTTTTTACTCAACTTCCCTTTCTTGCCAAATCGCATGACATGCACCCTTCATAGGTGACACTTTTAAAAGAACCTTGTCACCCACCTTAAACTCCACAGCTCGACGATGTAAATCTGCATAACTCTTTTGTCGATCCTGGGCCGCTTTCATCTTTTGGTGAATCAACTTTACTTGCTCAACCATCTCTTTTACCATTTCTGGTCTTAGAACCACAACCTCTGCACTGCCATCTCAACAAATGGGACTCCTACACCTCCGTCCATACAAAGCCTCAAAAGGTATCATCCCAATACTAGTATGATAGATGTTATTATATGAGAACTCGATCAAATCCAACCTATCTTCCCAGCTACCACAAAATTCCATCACACAAGCGCTCAACATGTCCTCCAAGTTCTTTATAATTCGCTCAGTTTGTTCATCCGTCGCCGGATGGAATGTTGTACTCATTTTCAATGTAGTTCCCACCAACTCCTACAACTCTTGCCAGAATCGTGATATGAACCTCGCATCTGTATGTGACACTATGTCTTTCGGTGTCCCATGCAATCTTACCACATTCTTTTGATAACCATTAGCGAGTTGCAGCTTGCTCCATGTATCCTTTATCGAAATGAAATGACCTGACTTGGTTAGTCGCTCCACAATCACCCGAATCATATTGTTACCCTGTTGAGTTCTCGGTAATCCTACAATAAAATACATCTAAATAGACTCCCATTTCCACTCTGGTACCTCAAGTGACTGAACCTTACCCTGCAATCTTCGTTTCTCACCCTTGACCCTCTTACAAGTCAAACATCTAGCCACAAACTCAGCGACATCTTTCTTCATCCCGGGCCACCAAAAAGTCTTTCTCAAGTCTTTGTACAATTTGTCACCACCCGGATGGACTGAATAAGGAGTGCAATGAGCCTCAGTCATGATTGTCTTTCTAATCTCCGCATCACCAGGAACCCACGATCTACCATCATACCGAACACTCCCATCCGCATGAATAAAAAATCGCAACATATTGTTGTTGCCTACTCTTCCTCTCTATTCTTGAATTTTAGGATCAAGCAATTGCTTCTGTTTCAAGTTATCATAAAACTCTGGTTCAACTGTCAAATCCCGATGGCATCCCCCTTTCAAATCATATGTATACCCATCTTAGTCATTGATGTGACCATAATTAGCGCACATTTAGTCCCCTAATTGAGCCTATTTTGCATACTATTATAGCATTTTATGGCCATTTTATCCGTCAAAACCTTCCTATTTGCTTTTCTATCGCATTTCATATGTTTTGTAGAAAAGGAGAGAATAAGGCGGAAATTCCCGTCTTTCGTGCATATTTGGAAGCTTATTGATGATATTAGATGGACTAGTATGAAGAGGAGGCAAGAATGATGACCAAAGATGTAGGAATAAAGTGTATGTAGAAGGATCAAAGGGTTAAAAGCAAGGATGACGAGAGGGAAGGCATTACAAGAAGAAATCGCTCAAAAACCGAACCAAGAGTTGCTCCTTTGGCTCTGAAAATATGCTAGATGGAACGGCATCGAAAAATCAAGTGATCTAGGCTTTTGAATCACTCCAATAGGAGTCCGGATGAGGAAATAACGTCCGTTTTACAATCCGAGCTCAAGATACAGCTCAACCCGCTCGGGTCAAATTCAACCCGCTCGGGTTGAAGCCCAGGACGCCCATATTTCGCTCGGGACGAGCGGATTCCTCCCTTGCTACAATCCGAGCGTCTTTCCCTTAAATCCGCTCGGATTCCCCTGCTACAATCCGCCCGGATTGTCCCCAATCCGCCCGTCTTCTGGCTGGGAAAAACAAGAAATTTCACTGGAAGAGAATCCGCCCGGATTCCCTACAATCCGCCCGGATTCCCCCTCGCCAATCCGAGCGTCTTGCCCAAGAATCCGCTCGGATTCCTCAGCCAAGACCCGGCCGTCCCGACTCCCATCCGCACGGATTGTAGCACAGCACGTTTTCATTCTTCTAGCAACGATAAGAGAAGCCCTTCTCTCGGAGAATCCCGGAGTCTCCTTGCTCAACTTAAAAAGTGTAATTACTAGTTTAGCCCTTAGTTAACCCTAATGCATCCCACCTAATTTCTACTATAAATACCCCATTTGTAAATGATAAAAGGGGATCTCTTATGTTGTTTTAGAGTAGAAAATCCTTCTTTAGATTAGATTAAAAGTAGATTAGAATAGATTACTCTTTAATCTTTCCATAAATTACACATTAATCTCTCCTTAATTATTGTTCAAGTTTATTATTCAAGTTTATTATTGGGTAATTGAAGATTATTGGGTTATTATTGGGAGATTGACAACCTTCCATCAATCAATCGAGTTTCTTCTATTATTCTTGCTTTATTATTTGGATCATCTTAAGTTGGTATAATTCCTTTACTCTTTAATCTTTATTGTTCATTTCTTCATTCTATTATCATGTTTATACTTGTTGTGATGATTGACACCATTAATGACATGTTTCCCATGATAATGAGTGAGTAGTCTCTTGCTAGGATTAGTGGGTAATTAGGGGAAACCAACATGGGATTGATTCATGCTTAATCTAATATGTTCACATGATTAAATTGCTTGCTTGTTGTGATGTCAACTTTATGCACATGTTATGTTTGATGAAATGCTAAGCCTATGAATCCTTGCATTTACAACCATCTCTTATCTACTCAACTTGACTTGTAAGATATAAACCAACTCGAGTCTTGTTAGACCATGCATAGAAGTTGATTAGGAGGAAAGTAAGTCGACTTGTAGGTGTTGTACAATCTAATCGATTCGGCTCCGGGACCCAACCCTTCCTAAGAACCGTAAGATATAACCCAACTCGGTTCCTCCACAACATTAATCGCTTGCAACCTTGTAAACATGTTTGTATGATCAACACCATGAATCCCCTATGACCCCATGATATCCTAGCACTTTTAACCATTTGTTTACATCCTTCCATTTATTGCTTGTTTTACTATATTGCATGCATTAGTTTAGACACAACTACAAACCCAACCAAATTGTGACACTAGCATAAATTGATATAGATAGACTTAGAACCCAAAGCACACCGTCCCATGGATCGACCTCGACTTACCGCTAACTAGTTGTATGTTGAGTATTATAAATTGTGTTTGATTGAGAGCCCCGACGACGCTCCACATCAAAATGGCGCCGTTGCCGGGGATGGTGCTATGTGATTAAGTTCTTATTCGTTTGTCTATTTTGATTGTGCTTTCACCTTGAGGAACTTGTTCCTCAAGGATTGTTCTTACCATTTTTTGTGTAGTTTCCATGCTTGTAGTTGTTTCCTTATCTTAACTATTATGACTCAAGACATGAGTCATGGAGTATGTGGTGGATCTTTTGAGTATGACTATGGGTATGGCGAGTTTGAGGAGCAAGACAACACAAACCTACCTTATTATTTGTGCAACGAAAATCCTAACCACTACCCCAATTTTTCCCACCAAAATCACCACACCCAATATCAACAACAACCACCCACCCAATACCCATTTCACAATGACTTTCAAATGCCACAATACAACCACTTTCACACTTACCCACAACAAAATGATGAACCCATTCAAAATGTGATTCTCCAAATGATGGGAGATCAACAAAACCTCTTCAAACAAATGCTAGAGGAAAGCCAAAATAGGGACAATGTTCTTCAAGGCATTGTTACCCAAGTTGAGGAGTTGGAGATTCAAATTGCCCAAACAAAGGCAACCCAAGAAACCACCCAACCAACCACTCCCCACCAATCCTTGAGCATTGACCATGAATGTGAATTTGAGGTAATGACCTTTGATGAAGAAGATGTGAAGTGGGAAGAGCCAACCTCCTTGAGGTCTTGTGAGTATGAAAGTGTGGTATTTGATGATGAAGACATGAGGTTGAGTAAGCCAAATACTCTTAGCCTTTGTGAGTATGAGGGTGTGACTTTTGATGTGAACATTGAGGTGTTGGAGGAAGAACTAATGAAGAAGAATGAAGCCCCCATTTATGATTCTTATGGAGATAGCGATGATGACGTACCTATGGATGAAGCTTATGCGGGATATGTGTCTTGCAATGAAGAAGAGGAATGGAGTTGTGAGATTGCCTTACTTGAGGAGCCCATCCTTGAGAAGTTTGAGGTATGCTTCCATGAAGAAGATGAATTCCTTTTCCCCATTTCTCATAAAGACTACTTGGCCCCTACCATGGAGCCAATGATTGTTGGAGAGGATATGGTGGACCTTCTTCAAAAGGTCAAGGCATCATACAAAAGCTACTTGGTGGCAAAGCTCAAAGAGAAACTTGCACGTGAAGCTACTTGTGGAAATTTGGCACCCACAATGTCCACTCCCAAGGAACTCGGTCATCAAGGTCATAAGGATTCTCCTTCTACTCATGAAGGATTGATAAATTCAAATGCTATCATCATCACAAAAATTGAAGGAGAAGGTGGTGAGTCGAAGTCTCCAAACGAAAATGATCCATACTTCATTCCTAATGTTGACAAGAATCATGGGGTTACTTATTGGAAGTGTTTCAAAGGCTCAAATGCCAAGGGCAAGGTGAAGAAGAGAATAAGTGACAAGCTCCCTTGGCCAAGCTTCATCTTGAATTGGAACAAACCGTATTTATGCTTATTTGAGGATTGTGCCCAAGCATTTGACCGGTTATTGAGAGCATTGAGCAACATGGACAAGATCTATAACCATGGCAACAAGTAATGAGTTTGGTGGAGTCCTCCCTCAAACCACCATTTGTAAGATATTCTTTCCTTTAACTTTGCATTATATTTACACTTGCATTTAGTTATTTACATATACATTTAGCTTGCACTTGTATTATATTTCATATTGCATTTTCATATAGTATAGTTGCATTGTAATATATCTCATATAGTTAGTTGCATATAGACTAGAATTCATGCATAGTCACTAATGACCAATCCTATTCTTTTCTACACTAGAGATAGTGTTTAAATCGGTTTGGGGAGGTTTGATCATAAGTGACCATAGTTTAAATCATGCATCATATAGTATAGTTTAGATTGCATTCATTTGTTATATATGTCATATAGAATTGCATTTAGTTAGAGCATGCATTCATTCATACAATATCATTGCATTTGTACTTCAATTTCCATAAAATCAAAAAACCCAAAAACATGTATTTCCTTTTTATTCCTACTCCTACATGTACATTGAGGACAATGTCCAAAATAAAGTGGGGGATGGGAATTTATATTCCAAAATGATAAAAATTGAAAAAATCCCAAAAATATGTCTTTTAATTTCATAAAAATAAAACCCATAAAAATTTGAAAAATTCAAAAATTCAAAAACTTGTTCATTTCCTTTGTAGTGTAGTCTTTATATATTGTTTTGTATATATTGTGTTTGTTCATCCTTGTCCACATTGATTGACTACGCCACATCCGAGACATGAGGATATTGAAGACCGCATGGTATGATCTTTCCAATCTCCTTTTTCCTCTTTATGTTAATGACTATGTGGCTTTATTTTGATTGATGCGGTAAAAACAATGTGAATTTAGGATTGCATTTAGTTTATTTGGCATATTAGTTGGTAGAATCATATGCATTAGGATGTTTATATGTTAGTTGCATCATGGCATGTAGTTTGCATGTTAGAAAAATTTTGCGAAACCGTCTATTTGGGAAGCTTGACAAGTGTATATAGGCCCTAGTAGATGCTTTTTATTCTTAAGACTTTGCTTGTTAGAATACTTGTAAAACACCCTAGGATGTGTCATGCTAGTATCCTTTGACCCATGGATTAAGGCCTAGTCAAGAGTACCTTGTGGTGTGATAACTCCTTGGCTACCGTTTATTCCAAGGTGACCCTTGAAACCATGCATACTTCCATCATTCATCCATGTTCTACCACATTTTTGTCAACAAAAGGGAATGGGCACAAAAAGAAATTGTTCAAATTTGAGTTCAATGAAATGAAAAGTGAAAGAAAGTTTGCAAAAAAAAAAAAAAAAAAAAATGCATCAAATGAAAAGAGGACCAAAAATAGAACTCCTAAGCTTCAAATACAAGGCACCCTCGTTACTAATTGGGGTGACTTTGAAAATGTTCAAAAAGAAATGCAAAAAGTTGTCAAGTATTGAAATGCCAAAAATCAAAAAGAAATGGCAAAGAAAGTGTTCTCAAATGTCAAATGCCACAAGAAATTGGGGGGAAAACAAAAACAAAAGCAAAACTCCCAAAGTGAAACTCAAATATCTATTGATCCCTTTATCCATCATATCCATTTTTGTGCATGGTAGAGAGGGGACGACCCTTCTTCTTGTCTAGGCAAGAGGGGGAATTCCGCGATCCTCCAGTGTTTCTAACACCATAGGGAGTCTACTCTTGACAAAAGCATTTAACGATTGAGGACAAAGGTACCCTAGCTTGACACAACTTGGAGGTGATTTATTGGTATCCTTCTAGGCTTAGTAGTTTGAACAAATTGCATCTATGAAGGATTGTGTACCCTTGAATTGCTTCCCTTGTAGATGATTTCCGCCACTTAGATGAGGAAAGTGGCTATTCTTTTGTAGATGCATCCATTACTTGATTTTGTGTGCTTAATGTTTGGATGTGTCGCCATTTTGGCAAGACCCACCTTGCCTTGCAAGAAGGCATCCTACCTCATGGTTGTCTTGTTGTGAGTTGAAGGGGCGGAGTGAGACCCGCTAATTGTCTCATATCGGCTATGTTATTAGGTTAATTTAAATAAAGGTCTATTTTTAGTCACCTCTTTACTCGGGACGAGTAAAGGTTCGGTTTGGGGATATTTGATGTGACCATAATTAGCGCACATTTAGTCCCCTAATTGAGCCTATTTTGCATACTATTATAGCATTTTATGGCCATTTTATCCGTCAAAACCTTCCTATTTGCTTTTCTATCGCATTTCATATGTTTTGTAGAAAAGGAGAGAATAAGGCGGAAATTCCCGTCTTTCGTGCATATTTGGAAGCTTATTGATGATATTAGATGGACTAGTATGAAGAGGAGGCAAGAATGATGACCAAAGATGTAGGAATAAAGTGTATGTAGAAGGATCAAAGGGTTAAAAGCAAGGATGACGAGAGGGAAGGCATTACAAGAAGAAATCGCTCAAAAACCGAACCAAGAGTTGCTCCTTTGGCTCTGAAAATATGCTAGATGGAACGGCATCGAAAAATCAAGTGATCTAGGCTTTTGAATCACTCCAATAGGAGTCCGGATGAGGAAATAACGTCCGTTTTACAATCCGAGCTCAAGATACAGCTCAACCCGCTCGGGTCAAATTCAACCCGCTCGGGTTGAAGCCCAGGACGCCCATATTTCGCTCGGGACGAGCGGATTCCTCCCTTGCTATAATCCGAGCGTCTTTCCCTTAAATCCGCTCGGATTCCCCTCTCTAATCCGCCCGGATTGTCCCCAATCCGCCCGTCTTCTGGCCGGGAAAAACAAGAAATTTCATCGGAAGAGAATCCGCCGGATTCCCTACAATCCGCCCGGATTCCCCCTCGCCAATCCGAGCGTCTTGCCCAAGAATCCGCTCGGATTCCTCAGCCAAGACCCGGCCGTCCCGACTCCCATCCGCACGGATTGTAGCACATCACGTTTTCATTCTTCTAGCAACGATAAGAGAAGCCCTTCTCTCGGAGAATCCCGGAGTCTCCTTGCTCAACTTAAAAAGTGTAATTACTAGTTTAGCCCTTAGTTAACCCTAATGCATCCCACCTAATTTCTACTATAAATACCCCATTTGTAAATGATAAAAGGGGATCTCTTATGTTGTTTTAGAGTAGAAAATCCTTCTTTAGATTAGATTAGGAGTAGATTAGAATAGATTACTCTTTAATCTTTCCATAAATTACACATTAATCTCTCCTTAATTATTGTTCAAGTTTATTATTCAAGTTTATTATTGGGTAATTGAAGATTATTGGGTTATTATTGGGAGATTGACAACCTTCCATCAATCAATCGAGTTTCTTCTATTATTCTTGCTTTATTATTTGGATCATCTTAAGTTGGTATAATTCCTTTACTCTTTAATCTTTATTGTTCATTTCTTCATTCTATTATCATGTTTATACTTGTTGTGATGATTGACACCATTAATGACATGTTTCCCATGATAATGAGTGAGTAGTCTCTTGCTAGGATTAGTGGGTAATTAGGGGAAACCAACATGGGATTGATTCATGCTTAATCTAATATGTTCACATGATTAAATTGCTTGCTTGTTGTGATGTCAACTTTATGCACATGTTATGTTTGATGAAATGCTAAGCCTATGAATCCTTGCATTTACAACCATCTCTTATCTACTCAACTTGACTTGTAAGATATAAACCAACTCGAGTCTTGTTAGACCATGCATAGAAGTTGATTAGGAGGAAAGTAAGTCGACTTGTAGGTGTTGTACAATCTAATCGATTCGGCTCCGGGACCCAACCCTTCCTAAGAACCGTAAGATATAACCCAACTCGGTTCCTCCACAACATTAATCGCTTGCAACCTTGTAAACATGTTTGTATGATCAACACCATGAATCCCCTATGACCCCATGATATCCTAGCACTTTTAACCATTTGTTTACATCCTTCCATTTATTGCTTGTTTTACTATATTGCATGCATTAGTTTAGACACAACTACAAACCCAACCAAATTGTGACACTAGCATAAATTGATATAGATAGACTTAGAACCCAAAGCACACCGTCCCATGGATCGACCTCGACTTACCGCTAACTAGTTGTATGTTGAGTATTATAAATTGTGTTTGATTGAGAGCCCCGACGACGCTCCACATCAGTCATTTCATCTTTTAGCTGCATTAGTGACAAGGCAGTGCATAAGGAATGCATACTCTTCCTGCTCAACGCGTCAGCTACAACATTAGCTTTCCCCTCATGGTAGATAATCTCCATATCATAGTTCCTAATCAGCTCCATCCACCTCCTCTAATGCTTATTCAGCTCCTTTTGAGTGAAAATGTACTTCAAACTCTTGTGATCTGAAAACACCTTAAAGGTTGCCCCATCGAGCTAGTGTCTCCAAATCTTTAAGGTAAAAACAACGGCACCCAACTCCAAGTCATAAATAGAGGAGTTCTCCTCATAAGATATCAGCTGCCTCGATGCATAAGTGATGACCTTCCCATTCTGCATCAAAGCACAACCCAGTCCATTCTTCGAAGCATCGGTATATACCTCGACGTTCTCACTTCCCTCGGGTAGTGCTAAGATAGGAGCTGTAGTCAAACACTCCTTTAATGTTTGGAACGTTATCTCACAAATCTCCTCCCAGTGAAATATGTTCTCTTTCCTCATCAAAGCTGTCATCGGCCTAGCAATGGTAGAAAAGTCTTTCACAAACCTTATGTAGTAACTGGTCAAGCCTAAGAAACTCCGAATTTCAGCCACATTTTTTTGTACTTCCGAGTTTGACACTGCTGCAATCTTGATAGGATCCAGAGACACCCCATCTTTCGAAATCACATGGCACAGAAAAGCCACTTTCTCCAACCAAAACTCGCACTTAGACAACTTAGCATACAACTGGTTACCACGTAGTTTTTGCAATACCAATCGTAGATGCTTCGTATGCTCCTCTTTAGTCTTGGAATAGACTAGGATGTCGTTAATCAACGCCACCACAAACTGGTCGGTCTAAGAAACGACCTAAGACCCAATTCAACAAATCCATGAATACAGTTGGTGCATTAGTCAACCCAAAAACCATCACCACATACTCATAGTGATCATACCGCGATCTGAAAGTCGTCTTAGGAACATCGTCATCTCGGATCTTAACTGATGGTACCCTGACCTTAGATCGATCTTAGAAAACACCCCAGCTCCACTTAACTGATCGAATAAGTCATAAATTCTCGGCAACGGATACCTATTCCTCACTTTGACATGATTCAACTCCCTGTAGTCGATGCATAACCTCAAACTACTATCCTTCTTCTTCACAAATAACATTGGTGCTTGATACCGTCGTCAGGTACCAAAAATAAATACCTAGCTACTACTAACAGAAGTCAGCGGTAAGTAGGGTCGATCTCCACAGGGAGGCGGTCACTATCTACTCGTCAATTTGGTCTGTCTATGGTCACAGGATGGGGGTTTTAATTTATTTAACTAAACTAATCAGATTAAGGCAAGAGAAAAGGTTAAGAGGAATTAGTAAGAGAGAAAGGAAAACTAGGATTGTCGGTTCATCAATGAATGTCAGTTAATTGCAGCTAAGATCACAGATCAGTCGATTGCATCGGTCTAAGGGGCAACGAATATCTCCTTCCGGTCTCAATTCGCCATAAAATACTATTAGCTTAGCTTCCGCCCTCACTAAAGCATCATATTGTTCACTGCGGGTCTCACCCCTTCCAACCTTCCGGTCTAGGTCAAGGCTTACCAATGTTAAAAAGGCTAAATGCATCGATCCAAATAGCTAGATAAAGTTTAAGGCAGTGATTAACAACATAGACTTAACAATAGCGAAAGATCTATAAACCTAATTAGCAATTAACATCAGTTCACTGACTCCCCTAAATCCTAGCAGGGAAATTAGCTAGACATAATAAATAAAATAACAGCAGAAGATGAAGCAGTAAATAACATTACAAAATAAATAGAGAATAGAGAAAGAATTACTAAATAAGATCCGGAAGAAAGGCAGTGTTCAACAGAGAGAAAGGGAAAAGATTAATGTATCAAGTGTTCTTTGTAGTAGTCTGTCGTCTTCCTATTTATAGGAAATACAATTTATTTGACCTAGAAACGAAATAAAACATAAAAGGCCCGAGCCAAATAGAGAATTACTCGATCGAGCAATTTAGAATCACTCGATCGAACGGAGTCCTGGCAAAACCTCTCGATCGAGTACAAAACCTACTCGATCGAGGAACTCCATTTATGCGCATTTCGATCGAACATAAATGTTACTTGATCGAAGACTTCTTCTATCTAAAACTACTCGATCGACCACCAAAGCTTTCGATCGAATGACTTGGACTCAACCAACTACTTGTTTCGTTGATTTCAGCATTGACTTGTTTATTTAGCTCCCGAAATGACTTCACGCATCCCATAACGACAGTCTTTCCGCTCCAAATCTACTCATCCTCTAAATGCATGCAAAACGGACGATAAAAGGCTTGATTCTACCACTTTCGGGTCCATTCCTACAAATAAAGCAAAACAAACCAAAGTAGAATATTCGGGGCATTTCGTAGCATAAAACTACGAGAATAGCATAGAAATACGTGCATAAAGAGGCTTAAAAAAAATATATAAAATGCACGTATCAGTTCTCCCCATGGCGATACACTAAGTCGACTGTATCTATGCTCTAACAGATCATCCAGCTGTTTCTTCAACTCTTCCAATTCTTTCGGTGCCATCCGGTATGAAGCCTTAGATATGGGTTTTGTTCTCGGCTAAAACTCCACACTAAAAATCGATGTCCCTCTTTGGCGATAACCCTGGAATCTCTTCTGGAAAGACATCCACGAACTCCTCAACAACCGGTATCTCCATTGCTATAGGTTCCTCCGATTGACTATCCTAACAATGACCAAGGATCATAGCTGCGATAGCCTTGAACTTCGGTTTGACCACAAACCCTCGGTAAGATACACTAGTTCCCTTAGGACCCCTCAAGGTCACCTTTTTTTCTAGATGACAATCTATACTAGCTTTATACTTACCCAACCAGGCCATCCTAACGATGACCTTAAACCCACCCATAGGAAACTCAAACAAATTAACTGGAAGGTTAACTTCCCCAATAACCATAGACACTTCTTTATACAACCTCCCACACGACACCGACTCCCCCGACGGTATGACAACATTATCTTTTACAGCCTCATACTCCCTCAAACCCATAGTCAGGGCATGTCCCCTAGATACAAAAGAATGTGAAGCCCCCGAATCAAATAAAACAAAGGTGGGCGTATTATTAAAGAGAAAAGCACCAGTGACGACTTGCGCATCCTCCTCAGCTACCTGTTTGTCCATCATGAACAACTTGCCACTATTATTTTGACCTCCACCATGTACCGTGCTTGCTGATGTAGTAGACTTAGCAACCGTATTCTGATTAACATTACCACCCTGAATCTGGTAAGCCCCTCCATTATTAAGGTTGAAGTAGAGGTTGTTGCTGTTGCTTTGACCACCCTGATTAGGCGACGACCATCTGGCTTATTGCTTGAAATGCTGTAACTCGGTGACTGAATATGCTTCCCCTGGTGTTGACTCTGAAATCCCAGTCCCCCATAGCTCGTACACTCAAATCTCTTGTGACCAGTACCGCCATAGTTGAAACATTGTAACCCGGAGTTGCCACTACTGGTACGACCGCCAAAAGACGACCCTCCACTGAATCCGAACCCTCTAGAGTAAGCCTTAGCTTGGTTGTAATTACCATGCTTGAACCCCGATTGCCCGTTGTTCTCATTATTATATTTCCTCTTCTTGCTCAGCTTTTCTCTAGTTTCCTTAGCCGTGTCGACTTGTGTCTCAGCATTCCCAGCACGTTCATACACATCTTTCAGACCCTTAAGAGTCCCAGCAAATAGCCTCTCCATAATCTTTAGTGATAACCCTTGCTCGAATCGGAGAGCCAAACTCAACGGACTCAGCTCCCAATCGTCCGTGTAGCATGCTACTTCATTAAACCTCTTGTAATACTCCGCCACAGTCATACTCTTAGTCACACGAAAAGTGCTGAACTCGGCCCTCATCTTATTCCGAATGTGCTCGGGAACAAACTGGACTCTCGTAGCCTTCTTGAACTCTGCCCACGGAATGGCAGGCTCACCCTTGTTCTTGTAGTACTCATGAGCCCCCTCTTTCTCTCTATTCAACCATGCTCCAGCCTCGTCCCTTAGGTAGAATGCAAATTCTTCCACTTTCATCTCTTCCGGACAGTTTACCACCTCAAGAACACTCTAAATCCCTCGATGCCGGTTATTGAGCAAGTGAGGCGCCTCTGTACCCTCATAGGTAGTAGGACTAAAGCGCGGGATAGTGGTGCCCATCTTAGTGGCATCGACAACCACTTACTTCGCCTTCCCAACATTCCTGAGAGCCTCAGTAAGAGCGTCGTGTTGCTCGATCAACCAATAAACCTCATCTAGAGTCATCTACGAAGCCTTAAGGTACGCATAAGATCTCTTTTGCGGCATTTGGAGATGATATAAGAAAATAAACCTAAGCACGTAGCCTACGGCTCCAAATAAGAACGCAGCCGCCCAAGCAGTACTTGGTCGAGTAGATGGCGGTACTCGGTCGAGAACAAAGGCTACTCGGTCGAGTACCCAAACTTTGCAAGCTGATCAGAATCCCACATAAATCATACTCGGTCGAGTACATGAAGAACTAGGTCGAGTACGCCCCACTCGGTCGATTTTCCCCTCTACTCGGTCGAGTGATCATACTCCAGAAGCTATTGTCAACTACACATACACCCTCACTCGGTCAAGTTCCCACTACTCAGTCGAATCATGCCGACACGACTTTCCAACCACATAGTTAACCAAGTAAAGTACCAAAATACAACCAAACATCCTATTCCCATGTTACTACCACAATAAAGCAAGAAATACGGTTATACTAATCATGCCATATTATTATCCCGGCTATTCCACAACAAATAAGGCCAACTCATGCCATCTCATCTCAAACCACAACATGTACATCACTCTATAAAGCACAAATATAAACACAAGCATACACCGATCCCCACGACACACCCTGTAATGACGGGTTCGAACTTGTAAGGGTCATATTTTGGTCTTAGGACGTCTCCCAAACCTTTGCGGTAGCTCCAAACAAATTTCTACCCGAGTTCATTTTATTAGACACCCTATGTTCATTTTGTTTATTGGTTTTAGGTTCCAAAATCGTCTCTTTGATACCACTTTGTGACACCCCTATATACCGAAGTGCCTTACCAAGGACCACCTTAGCGTATAAGGGTGCTACCATCTCGGTATCCCGAGGTAGTACACATCACTGAAACCATAATTAAACAACTTTATTAAAACAACTTAAAAAGAAAGGTTACAAGTCTTAAAACTACAAACGTTACAACCAAAAGTCATAAACTAGACTCAGCTACAACTAATCGATGCAACAAGTGATGACTTCGCCCATCCATATCCCGTGAGCTATCTCAACATCCATCACCTGCTAAGCCAACTTCTTACCATCCCCGAATAGATCACCACAGTTTTGAAAACATAAAACAAGGTCATTCAACTGTATAACCAAATCAAATATACGCAGCGGAAACAAATACAACAACACAATCAATCTATATCCAACTCCAACAATTACCAATAACTGACTACACACTAAAATGTGTTGTCCTTCTAGGTTACCCATCGCAACAGGTAACCCACACCGCCAGTGGGGACCGCAGACGTACCATCTAAGCCCCGCTCATCACAACGAGCAATCCCATCTCCTTAATGTGCACATCCCCCTTGTGACGGGAGTCACAAGGGGCGAACATCGGGTTGGAACCATCTCCCAACATGGTCCCACAACAACAACCAACCAACAGTATAATCCAATCAACCTCCATCAATTCCAAACAAGAGATAACATGCCAACAATTAATCACAAAAACCTTAACCAATTACACAGCCAACCGAGTAGGGAAAACTCTACCTTATTCGCAATCCAATCAACCACAACAATTAAATCAGAAAGGCGACTCTACGAACTCGTCACCAATAACCATATCATACAATCAAACTCTACCATAAACCCCCAATCAATCTGATTAGAGTTTATCAACTACAACATGACAACAATAACAAGAGTATGATGCTTGCCAATGAAATCGACGTGGACAAAAGATGTAAAAACCCTTCAATCGAGCGAATCTAGCCTTAGGAGTGATTAGAATGGTTGGGGAAGTTACACATAGTTTAGGTTTTTAAGAAAGTGATTAAGAAATGATTAAGAAACTGTTAACAAGCCTTTGTGTACTTCTCCAAATATTTTAATCCAAACCGCGGAAATTAACCCCTTGGACCGGCTACTCGGCCGAGTACTCGACGTACTCGACCGAGTACGCCCAACTCAACCGAGTACCAACACTCTCGGTCGAGTACTGACATACCAGAACCCAACCTTAGCACATCCGACAGCCTACTCGACCGAGTAAGCCCTACTCGACCGAGTACCCTATGGTCAGAAACCTGTGGTGTTACATACGGCACCCAGCCTTAAAAGGCCACTCGTGTATACAGAACCATCCATGACAAGTCTAATTGGCCCTAACGGGGCCATTCTCATTTCTCAGGGATCCACACTTCAGTTTCCTTTGGAATCATACCTCCCGCCTTCAAGAAATTTTCAAAGGTAGATTTTAGAAGATTGAATTCG
The DNA here is from genome assembly GCF_048544455.1 of Silene latifolia. Lineage (NCBI taxonomy): Eukaryota > Viridiplantae > Streptophyta > Magnoliopsida > Caryophyllales > Caryophyllaceae > Silene > Silene latifolia. The sequence goes on from NC_133536.1 coordinate 60,852,054, forward strand.
TAAAAGCGCAAGAAAGAGACCTGATAGGAGAAAACCTGAATTCTTTGTGCATGATAGACAAAATTTGAGCAGAGGAATCAATTTTGACAACTTCATCATGAATAACCTAAGGCACACTGATTTCTTCAGATACTTTCGGAACCTCAGCTGGGTTAGAGGAGGGTGCTCTCTTTTTTGGGCCCATTTTTTATTTTCTAACTTAAGAATGTTTTTGAAGAATAATAAGCTAAATTTGAAGATGACTGTAACACCCTCATTTATTCAGGAGCCTTTAGCAAGACATTCCCAAATAAATGGGAATGCTACCATCTCGGTTGCCCGAGGTAGTGAATATTAAATTAAAACAAACCAAAGTACTTTAAACAATTTTAACAAATAATTATTTTATTACATGTCAACCAAACTTGACAACTGAAATAATTAATACATCTCGCAGCGGAATTTAAATTACAAATGACAACCGTCTGACACTATGTGATCTATACTTCTAGGTAATCTTGTCGAGTCCTCACGCATCCCCATAAGCTCCCAAGTCAGCTAACTGAAGTACCTGTCAAGTCTGCTCCCTAGTTACGGTTCATCATAGGTGTTCACGAATACACTGTCAACCACGAGGTTGAGTAGAATAATCACACAACATTAAACATACAAACTTAATAGTTGCAATCACGTGAAATAAATACCACTACCAATTCTCCATCATATCCACACAGTCGTGCCAGTCCCTGACCGAGGCTCCATCACATCGTCGTCCTACCAACTTTTGGCTCGGGAATAAACACAAATTGAAAGGATTCAAAAACCTTCTAATTAAACTCTTTAATTATATATCTCAATTACTCATTAAATAGATGTTGATCTTATGCATGCATAACATAATATAAATAGAAAAGTAAGGACAAAGTTCCTTACATTAATAAAATCGGTTTATAGGGGACAAGTAAGAACACCTTTCTATACTTGTTCTTGAGCTCAAAGTAAATGGATGATCCTCTTAGTCTCAATATTGTGAGAACCTCCTTTCAATTGCACCATGACAAACCCTTAATTCTAATTAATATATTGACTAGATATATAATTAGAGACCTTAAAATATAATCTAATAATATTTCTTATTAACACTTTTAGTAATCTAAATAATATTAGATTTTTGAACAATATTATTCTAAAACTAATTTTAGAGAGATAAGAGGAAAAGTGAGACAAGTAAAAAATGTAAGAATGAATTATGATGGAATAAGAACAATTCTTATTCTTTTGTGGGGGTGGAAAAACCGGTGAAGGGGTGGCCAAAGAGCCATGTCTCTTTACTTTTTAGAGTTGTTCTTTTCTAAATGTATTAGGGTGTAGATTAGCTTACAATGGTAATCATTTTGTTTTCCATTGTACAAAAATAATTAACCATTTCACCCTAATACACTCTAAAAATCGGTGCCCCCTTAGATAATATGGAGTCCATTTTATTTTCGTCAATTGTCAATTTGTCATATAATGTGTGACTTGTAACATGTAACATGTTGTTAATAATATTAATGCATATTTAACAATTAAATATCATTTCATATATTAATTCAATTATATATAACAATTGACTAATAATTCACAATCACAAGTATTTAAAATGGATCATGTTAATATAATCTACCACACATTGTAATTATAATTGACTAATCATTCTTAATTTAATTGTTTCATAAACAAAATTTTAGTAATATAACGTTTTAATCACTAAAACGAATCTTATTTAATCGAATTACAATAAGATTCATATTCTCACTCACATATTTAAATTGTTCAATTTTAAGGAATTAATTCATCCGTATCAGTATACAATTAATTAATTTATCTATTAAGGGAATTTCCCTTTAGGTATGACCTTAAGGGATCAACTGATCACCACCGTCAAACGACAGTAATGTCAAACTCTAGTCAGCCAATCATTACTGATTAATGTTGATTAGTTGACGTATAAAAATGAATCATCCCTTTATGTATTCTTATTATGAGTTTTAATAATGTGATCGCACTATTATTGAGGACACATACTCCAACAATCTCCCACTTGTCCGAGACAAGTGTGCGTCACGAATTCTCTTGTCCTATTATAATCTCCCACTCAATGCAAGGTGTCTTATAGGTCGTTCTTGGAAGTGATCATATCAAGAGTGGTTTCCTCGATCTGGAGAGTAACTGTCTGACCGGAATTATCTACCGTAGATAACTTCCAAGCGTGGCCATGCATTTTCAGTTCACTACTCCTCGAGTGGCCCTGAGATTTTTAAATAACCCCGACAAGGGGGTGGACAATTCCTATCGCACTATTTCCTTTGTCTAGCCACAACTCATCATGACCCAAAAGATGCCCATTTGACCTCATTTACGAAAGTCGTAGAGCATAATTTAAAGTCACTCAGAAATTGTGCCAACGTGGGTGAACAGACTCTAGTCAAAGAATTGACTCAAAAGAATACTATAGTAGCTCTCGCCACGACCAGGCTATGCGAATTACCAGAACTCTATAAGCGGTCACTGCTCGACAGAGTGCCCCATACAGTCTGCCTATGTGATCGACTAGTCATCTCTTATGACCCTATGACCCTATGACACTTGAACTTGCCATCAATCGACTCATATTCTTGTCACTAGGAGACGTCACCTCATATAAGTGACTAGGGGCGAATACTATGTTAATCCAGTTCACTTTAATAGGGTTCAATATTATCTCGACAACCTATTTGGAAAACAAAGTATTATAAGAAAAGAGTTTTGAATAAAACTCAAACGATGAGTGCATTATCACATATGTAAAATTGATACCATATCAATTACTACATAATCTATAATCCATACTTAATATTGTATATAACTATACATCTTAAATCAATTGAAATGGCATGACTTATCATGCGTAGCCTATGAAAAGGCCTTGGTTAGCAAGTTTTAGCAACACCTTACACTTTCCTAACCTTACTATATACTTTTTCCCTTTGTTATGTATAATCTTTATTTTAAAACCTTTGAGTACGTGTTTAGATCCAATCAAGACATAGGCTCTCTTGCCTTAGGATAGCTCCCACTATCCTCATAGCGAGTAGGGATAGGACCTTCGGTTATTGGAACGAACTACCATAGTTCTTCCAATTCACAAAACCGAATCCTAATATCATCCCTTCCTTCTTGCATATCTTATTATTGCAAGTGTATTCAATTTCCGTTGTATATATCTCATTGTTCAACTTCCTAGGACGTTTCTAGCAGATATCCTCCTTTAAAAATATAGCCAAGATGGTTCTCCAATCATCCTTATGTGTTTAGAATATGGTTTTTGTGTAACTCCTTGCACATAAAACCATCTCATTTCTAAATGCTTAGCTTCATATCCTTAGTACTTCCTATGTACTAACTAATGAACTATGTGGCTATATAGAGACTTCTCTCAAAGATTCTATTTGTAACATCTTATTATACTCCAAGTATACGAGGTTTAAGAATGGTAATACATCTTATCGCAATGAATTAATCTCGCAGCGGAAGCATGTGGATCAAATTCTTCATGTTCAATACTTTTGAACTTGTTAAGATTATTATTACCATAAGAATATTAACTTTATGCTAATATCCTCTTAGATCTATCTTTATAGGTCTGGATACCTTAGAGATGTATTATTCTTCTCTCCTGAGTCTTTCATCATTCACAATGATCAATATGTCGCTCACATATAAGACTAATAATACCACCATACTCCCATTAAACTCCATGTATAAACAGAACTACTCGACAATTCGAGAAACGTTTATCACATGATCAAAACATACAATTCAACTCCTTAACTTCTACTTAAGATTTCTTCTTAAGTTTGTATCCTACCTTAGGATAGTTGCGACTTACAAAACTCATGCAAGATGATTTTAAAATCCAACTATATCAAATCATATCCGAATACAATGAAGCGTTGTAGTTGCGTGCAAAACCCTTTGCCACCAACAAACCAAGCTAAATAAACATTTTCATGATTATGCTTATTTCGGACTCTTGTAGAGTTGAGACTAGATAAAGCATCTTAATAAGTTACAGGTTTGTTACTTTTAAAAATAACATGACTCCTGTCCACTTAGGTTTCGAATCAATAATTACTGGTTTTGACCAAGAAGGAACATCTTCCTACGTCTTATTCGCAGTTTGTGGCTCTTGAACATTTTCTTCCACTTTGTCTTTAAGAAATAAACTTCTTTTCTCAAAAGACAGCATCACGAGCCACAAACTTGTTGTTCTCGTGATAGTTGGGTTACAAAGCCACATGCTTTCTTCCGAAACAAGCTACAACTTAGGTACCATGCCTAATCATATCATATATGAATTGTACTTGATTGCTTTAACTATGTTTTGTTTTAGTGGGAAACATAAATACTACACAAATTGTGATAGAAACTACTTCCAACTTTATAGTAAAGATTCAATCATATCGTATAGGATTCTTTGTATCCTTATAACACACCTTATCTTCATAGGGTGTGATTATGATAGTGATCTTGTGATACCATATCACACTCTATTGGTGTAAATCAAAGTCTTCACTTTATTGTTCCCAATTTTAACAAAGGACTAATACTTTGGTTTTATAATCTGTAGGTTTTGATACCTTTTAAACATTCATTGAACATATTCAAAGAATTTCTCTTCTTACCTCATTAAGTGGATACCAAGTATCTACCTAGTTCGTCGATAAAAGAGAAGAAGTAATAATGACCTTCTCAGATTGAAAATATATTCGACCATACACATTGAAGTGTAATTTGGTAAATAACTTACTCTATTCGCTATACTTTTCAAGAAAAGTCACGAAAACATCTTGCTTTGAATACAAGATACGTACATTTCATGAGATACACAATCAAATGGTGTGGGGTACTAGTCAAAACTAGTTTTAATGCGATTTTCAATCGAGAAATGAGAAATAATTTGGGGTCACCAACTCGAGTCTTGTATATATATGACATTTTATTTCTAGTTTGAATATAATTACCTTGATTTGTATGGTCTCACCATAAACTTAATCGTGGTATGTTAGGGCACAACGTTTGTTTTAATTGCATAATTGAGAAACCCTTTGCGTTTTATACAAAAACTTGAATTATATTCTTATTTAGAGTTGATGTACATCATAACAATTATTGAGGTACATTTCTAAATACAAAACTATAATGAGTACGCTACAACATTCATATGTTCATGGATGAAATGGCAACTACCCTAATTCCATTCATGCAAATTTCTGAACTTATTCTTGCTAGTGGTCATACGATTATTCAATGTTAGGATTCTAAGGATTTACAAAACCCTCGCATTGTGTTATGAACACATCCTCCTCTAAATTCCCATTTAGACAGGTGGTTTTGACATCCTTTTGCCATATTTCATAATCATGAAATGTGGCAATTTCTAACATGATTCACAAATTTGTATCAAATACTCATGATGTGGTAATTGGCAAGAATGCGATGTCAATGTCATAGATATTCAGGAAGGAATATGTTCGAGTCACACAACCAACTTCCTAGATCTTTACTTATTTGGGGTTTGTATCTATTTAAGTGTCTAACACCTTCGCTTTCGAACCTAGTTCTATCCTCAACGATTAAGATAGGTACTTACTTCTTATTGCTCCCACTCACTTTCAGAATTTCTACTTGATGAGGACTTATCTTCATATAAATTCCTAGTTAATCCTTCATAAGGATGAACTCTATTGTGGTATTTGGTCAATCAAAATTTCTGACAAATCGATTTACCAATTTAACACTGTCATGTTCTTAACAACTTAAGTGCTTGATGACAAGTGTTTAACTTGAGCAATAAGACTTTTGAACCATCGACGCATAGATGATATTATCAAAACATATTTTGACTAATCATTAGCTCTAGTCTATTTCTTCACAAGAAATCATACATAGGCATGTTAGGAATTTTAAGATGCTAATCTTATATGACATAGGACAACTCCTATCGAGTTCTATGGAATAGAACGATTCCTATAGAACTAGTCCATGCTCTACTTAAACAGTTCATTTGAGGATTTAGAAAGAGATTCTATTTGTCGTTAGTAATAGTGGTTTAGCGGAGACTCATGTTACAATCGAATGATATCGTATATGAGTAGGAGCGATGATAAAGAACAATATAAAACAACGAAATAATGGGAAAAGAAACATTCATCGTTAAAATATGAAAACATTTTAGCATGTTTATGCATTTATATAATCACCTCCACCCAATTATATAAATGATTCCGAGATCCAAATCCATATTAACTCGGGCACGGGGAAACCGATATATCCCTCATTAATATAACTCGGTGGGTTAACTCTTTAACCGATTCTACAATTAGAACTCTCGGTCGATGAAATTACGTTAGGTTCATCTTCAAGCCCCGGAACAAAAGACTAGTCTTCATGTCCCGTTGAGTCCAACCAAATTTCGCGTGTAATAACTTGTTATTATCCCACTTACCCAATGAAAAATGAAAGTACCCCGGGAAACCGAATCTACCCCAAATGTCAAAGGGATTCATTGGTCCTACTATTTGGGAAGGCTAATCTCAATTTTAAATATGTGAGAGGTCTTATCGATTTAGTATCTATCACTTTTATGTGAACTATATTAGTGAACTAACGATAATTATAATCGACACGGTCGAGAAGACGATGTGCAAATATAAAAATGCATATGATGTTAATGGCGATTTGGCAATGCATGCAAACATATAAAGCAAGCAAATAAAGTAAAATAAATTTCCTAGTATGGCCTTTCCAAAATAGAAAATCTTATATTCTATTACAAATTTGGAAACCAACTCCATTGGTTCCTTGACTCTTCAAATGGCACGCTTCCCAAGGACTCTGTCTTGATCGGAACGCCTTTCCGATTGGCACCGTCTTGAAGGAATTCCGGAATTACAAATATAATAAAATACATTGCTATTCCTATTATATATTTGTTAAATGAAAAACTAGTAAAAATAAAAGTGATACGAGATCACATTAAATTACAACCGATTCGTTAATCCCTTACATTACGGGTAATACCGATTAAAACTAAGGCCATACTAAGATAAAATTACATAATCCAAAATTACATAAATAAAATATGACATTCATCAATGAAATATGCAGCATTATTATATGATCTAACATGCCAAATTAAGTGCCAAATCGGCCTATTTAAACTTGTATCGTAAATATAAAACGGTTTTATGGAAATGCGTGATAATAACTTATTAAAATCACAAAATAATACAAAAATCAAATTTTAGTCCAAGTTAATGATCCTAACCTTTTAGGACTCAAAAATTAGTCATTACTCAATTTTTGACAATAATTCAACTTGATATAACATTTATGCTCATTTTTTACCTTAAAATCATTATCTTTTATGAAATAAATCCAAATTTAATTACAATAATTTCAAAATTTAAATTTTAAATTTTTGAACATTCCGGAATAATTCCATGACACTCATAATGTCAAAAATAAAGGTTAAAATTTTCGAATTTATTTCGAGAAAAATATAGTTGTAAGTTATCGGTTTTATCAAATAAAACATCTAAAGCATATGAAGATTAATCTAATCAATGTTCCAACTTTAGATCTGATATGTGAGATAATAATTCAACCTAAAATAATTTTCTCATGCCATGTAATTTGTTTTAGCTATTTGTGCTAAAATAGTCACTATTTATGTCATTTTTACACTAAAAAATTCATAAATCATGCAAAATAAATCAATTTCATCTAAAATTTTACACACAGTGAGTAAAATATGCATATGACAACATATTAAAATTTCACGGTCTGTTTCGAAGTTTAACTAATTTTAACCTTTTTACCTCCATTTTTTTTCATTTTTATCTCATAAAAGTTATAAATCATGCAAAATAAATCAAATTTATACGAAAGTTTACATACAATAAGTAAAATATGCATGTGAGGTCATATAAAAATTTCAAGGTCAGAAACAAAGTTTAACTATTTTTAGCATTTTAAATACCATTTTATTCATTAAAATGTAATAAAATCATTAAAAGTCATTAAATTGAGCCAAAAATTACCATAAATCATCAAATTGGCCTATATATATTTTAGGACCAGAATATATAACATGCAAAATTTTTGTGACTTTATAATATAAATTACAAAATCTCTAGTTTTATATGTTATACATTTAACTCGAAAAAACAATAAACCGATTATGTATGCAACAACCTATGCTCTTGATACCACTTGAAAGGATTCAAAAACCCTCTAATTAAACTCTTTAATTATATATCTAAATTACTCATTAAATAAATGTTGATCTTATGCATGCATAATATAATATAAATAGAAAAGTAAGAACAAAGTTCCTTACATTAATAAAATAAGTTTATAGGGCACAAGTAAGAACATCTTTCTATACTTGTTCTTGAGCTCAAAGTAAATGGATGATCCCCTTAGTCTCAATATTGTGAGAACCTCCTTTCAATTGCACCAAGACAAACCCTTAATTCTAATTAATATATTAACTAGATATATAATTAGAGACCTTAAAATATAATCTAATAATATTTCTTATTACTACTTTTAATAATCTAAATAATATTAGATTTTTGAACAATATTATTCTAAAACTAATTTTAGAGAGATAAGAGGAAAAGTGAGAGAAGTAAAAAAATGTAAGAATGAATTATGATGGAATAAGAACAATTCTTATTCTTTTGTGGGGGTGGAAAAACCGGTGGAGGGGTGGCCAAAGAGCCAATGCATGCCCCTTTGATTTTTAGAGTTGTTCTTTTCTAAATGTATTAGGGTGTAGATTAGCTTACAATGGTAATTATTGTGTTTTCCATTATATAAAATAATTAACCATTTCACTCTAATACCCTCTAAAAACCGGTGCCCCCTTAGATAATATGGAGTCCATTTTATTTTTGTCAATTGTCAATTTGTCATATAATGTGTGACATGTAACATGTAACATGTAACATGTTATTAATAATATTAATGCATATTTAACAATTAAATATCATTACATATATTAATTCAATTATATATAACAATTGACTAGTAATTCACAATCACAAGTATTTAAAATGGATTATGTTAATATAATCTACAACACATTGTAATTATAATTAACTAATCATTTTTAATTTATATAGGTAGGTCATAAGGTATAAGGAAGCAATTAGGAAATATGTAATTATTATTATTATTATTATTATTATTATTATTATTATTATTATTATTATTATTATTATTATTATTATTATTATTATTATTATTATTATTATTATTACTACTACTACTACTATTACTATTACTATTACTACTACTATTATTATTACTATTATTATTATTATTATTATTATTATTATTATTATTATTATTATTATTATTATTATTATTATTATTATTATTATTACTACTACTACTACTACTACTACCACTACCACTATAACTACTATTACTATTACTACTACTATTACTATTATTATTATTATTATTATTATTATTATTATTATTATTATTATTATTATTATTATTATTATTATTATTATTATTATTATTATTATTATTATTATTATACAAATATGATTATTATTATTACTACTAATGTTACACGAGTAGCACACGGCCCAATACTTCCCGACTCATCCAATATTCTATTATTTATTTACCGTTTCCGTTGCACTTATTATTATAAATGTAAATGTCATTAATTAATTACTTGAATTACATAAATTATTCCTATAATTACTTATCAAATTACGGGGTATTACAAAGACGACAAAGGATGATGATGAAAATGAAGATGGTAAAAGCCGAATTTATAGGCAGCGAAACCTAGGGATAATAATCATGCAAGTGGATGAGAGTAATCATGAATCTTCTAGGGTTTTATGCAAACATACGCAATAAATGCCTTATCCGTAAGAATTTGATACTCGTTGAAACACTTGAATTATCTAGAACGATGAAATTCCTGGCCTGAACAGATTATCTCCCCATTCCTGGCCTGATCCAGCAAAAATACGGAGATAAGGGGCAATTGTTGAGCAAGGATAAATTATGATGTTGGTTTTGACATTGATATTGATTGTATTGTTGATTCGTGATGGTGGTTATCGAGTCAATTGAGAAATTTACTCTCCCTGGGTATTGCTTATTGTGGTTTTACCACCCACAAGAAGGATGCAAACATTAAAGGTTTGTGTTCACAAGTGTTACATGTGATTTGTAGCAGGCGCCGTGAGGTGGCAGGTGTTACCGGTGATTAGAAGAAGACACCTCAAGGTGGCGGGTGTTACCTGTGATTTGTAGCATGCACCGCATGTTGGAGGGTGTTACCTATGATTTGTAGCAGGCAATGTAGGTGGCGAGTGTCAACAGTGATTTTTAGCAGGCGCCGCTAGTTGGCGGGTGTTACTTGTGATTTATACTAGACACCGCTAGATGATGGGATTGGTGATGTTGATATGGTTTTGGTTTGTATTGTCAATGGTTATGTTGTTATATCTTAATTATATGCTTTACTATTTGTAGCTGACTAGTGTTCTTTATTGTTAAACTATCTTAAATTATATTTGCTATTATCCATTTGACATTTAAAGCAAATGGTGGAAGTGAGTCTTGACAAGTGACCATGTGATTGCTATGGGCTGTTGGATGGGGTTTGGATCAGAGGATGCGTGTTTATTGTCGTGTTTTATTCAGTAGTTGTCATCAATTAGACCGCAATTATTTTACACTTCTGCTGTTTTCTGATTTGAGATTCGATATTTGAATGGTAACGTATTTCTTTTTTACTTTTAATAAAGTTGCTTAAATTTGCTATGTTTTTGGTTTGATATGTACTACTTCGGGCAACCGAGATGCTAATCCTCCTATTTACTTGGGGATGCCTTGTTAAAGGCTCATGGGTAAATGAGGGTGTTACACTAATAGTTGTATGTGGTATAGCAATCACAAATTATGTTACAAATATACAATTCTTGGTAGTGACAACAACAATATTCAAAAGACAAATCCTTCTTCGTCTCTTACTAAAACGTGTGTACACTCACCAATATCCTAAAACATTACCTCATGATACAAATCCAACTCATAATATGCAAATGATGCAAAGGACATATAATTATACACATACATTATTGAAACCGAGTAGGATTAACCTACCATTTAACATTCTTCACAAGCAACTCGAATCTCACATGTTTCCGTCTCACAAGACCGTCTTATTCCTATACAAACCATGTAATACTATCAAAAATACATCCTACTCTATTATACACTACAAAACCCCTTATTATTATCCACTAATTACCCATATTACACATACTAATTACTAGTTAAATACCCCAGACAAAACTCCCAAATGTTAGGGTTTAAACTAATTAAAGAAGGGTAGATCTTAACTTACAAGGTAAGAGGAAGGAAATAAAAGGATGAAAAATCCTCTAATCCAAGCTTGAATACCCTAATATGTTGTTTGTGAGGGTTTTAGAGAGAAGGGCAGTTCTAAGGAATGACCAATTTTCGTAAAACAGTCATATCTCATTCGTTTCTTGGTTATTTTGGGCGTGTGACCTACCGTTGGAATCGTAAGAGAACAAGCTATCACCTTCAATTAGAATCACATCAATAACCTATATAGATCTCATGTTATGACATTTTTAAGACGACCCTTCTATAGGCGGACATTATAACAACTCCACTAAGTCTAGTATAGGTTATACTCGGTCCACTCTATATTCATACTTCACTTTTGAGTAGACTCATCAAATCCGAGGGTCCTATCACGCATCCCAAGGTTTCTTTGTGGGTCCCAAAATATCATTCTCTCGCCATTTTACACTATCATAAAATCCATCAAGATTCTTATTGTCATTATCACTCTTATTAACCACACATGTTTATCGTACTTATCCCATGGTTCTTTGCTCAATTCTCATTACTTCCTCACGCGTCTTACTCTTTCTTTCCTTAATTCCGAATTATTACATTTACTCCCACAAAAAGAGAACTTCGTCCCAAAGTTCAACTGTCAAACTTCATAATGTTTTTTCACACGCTCGTTACCAAATTCCACAAATGACCATGTTCCGGGTTCATCACTCTTTCTTACTTATTGCAAATCCGTAATAAAATCTCATATTATAGTAGTTCCATCGATATAACTTCCACTCTACAAGCCCCAACGGTCAAAGCACAAAGTCAAACATACAATTCAAATCTCTAACCCCGTAAATAACTCCCAACTTATGTTGGTTATATGTATACGTATCTATCACGCGGTATGACTCGATTAGTATTACGTATATATATCGTCAAATTTCATACACTCACATGCATGCACATCCAATTATGAATATGCGGACTCTATGAAACAATCATAAAAATGCCAAAATTTCTCGTTATGTGACATAACCATGTTCAAAATTCCCAGTTTCGCACGCCATGCCACACATATACCGCATCAGATCCACTACATGATCACACATGTGTTTTTACATCCGTTTCTGTCCATCATAAATCCTTCCATTACTAGTGTCATACGACTTTGATTATGCATTTAAGATTACTATGCGACACACACATCATGAAAAAACTTCACACAATATGGACATTGTTATCATGACAGAATGAATTCATGGCAATTAACCTGCACCGCTCACAATTGTCACATCATCTTTATCTCGGATTTTTTGAACAATTCTTGAATTGACTACTATACTCTTCTAATGAAATGACACTCGGCTCCAAGTCTATGGCTCGTCCCGTCACCCACGTGACACCAACTCAACCTGTACTCAACCTGCTCCCCATATGATCATAAATATCATATGGATCGACAAGGGCCACCCCGAAAATAGGTGATAATTACACAGACACACAACACGCCAGTTTTAATAATTTAATATAAGACACAACATGATAATTAGATATGCAACATGCCAATGATATGAATGAGATACAATTATACAATCACCATGCCGGTACCGGGACACGCCTAGACGTACCCATAACCACCGGTGTTAGGGATACGCCCACGACACCACACCTCACCACAAAGGTACCGGGACACGCCCAGACGTACCAGGTCCGGAAGCCAGCCGGATCCCCTGCCAGGCGTCGTTTCTCACCCACACGAGTCCCTCCGAACTCAAGCCGTTAATGTGCACATCTCTCTTATAGTGGGAAGCTCCAAGAGGCGACTCAAGCGTAAGACAGTCTCCCAACCGTCTTACGTCTCCTCATACCAACCATAACATATATCACTAAATGCATCACAATATGCCAATATGCCCATTTCATAATGAATATGCATAACTCTTGCCAATTTACCTTTTTCTCATACATCATGAATGTCAATCAAACCACATGATATAATACAAATCCAACAACCTAAGAGACTCACCAATATCCTCAAACATTACCACATGATAAAAATCCGACTCAAAATATGCAAATGATGCAAAGGACATATAAATATACACACACATTATTGAAACCGTGTAGGATTATAACCTACCTTTCAGCATTCTTCACAAGCAACTCGAATCCCATATGATTCCGTCTCGCAAGATCGTCATATTCCTATACAAACCATGTAATGTGACACCCCCATACTCCAAGTGCCTTACCAGGGCCACTTAAGGTATGAGAACGTCACCATCTCGGTTACCCGAGGCAATGATACTCAAATAGACAATAACGAAACGTATTTAATTGATAATAAAGTTTAAGTCATACAACGAAGCTCCAAAACTATATAAAAGAATACAACTGTTCTCAAAATCCAAAATACTAAAACTCCTAAAATCAAACACAGTGGAAGACTCTAAGACGGGTGGTGACTCCATCCCAGCTATCCCTCGCATAAGCCATCATACCTGCTCAACAACTGCTCACCATCCTCGAATGGATCACCACAGTTTTTAAAACAATTAACGGGGTCAGTACTGATTACATAAAACAATAGCCACAAAGAAGCAGTAACACAAACAGCTCAATCAGCTCAAACCAATCTCCACAACTCCGTCTCCAACTTCACACATATGACTACACACTAAAGTGTGTAGCCCTGGCAGAGTACCCATCGCAACAAGTACTCCTTGCCGCAAGTGGGGGACCGCAGCCGTTCCCATCTAAGCCCCGCTCATCTCCATCGAGCGATAAACCCAATTTCATTAATGTGTACATCCCCTTGTGACGGGAACCACAAGGGGTGAATCAAGGTCGTGAAACCACTCCTGCAAGTAACTCCACTCAGCCAGGGACGAACCCCGAAGATCACAGACAGTTACACAACCAATCAACAATATACTATCAACAATCACCAAAACCAATCCAACATTATAATTATTTAACAATCACAACAACAATCACTAACATATTATGTAGCCAATACTGAGTAGGGAAACCCTACCTGGAAAGCAAACACCACAGACGGTCTAGCAGCTAATCAGAATCTTTCGTCAATGAATCCTCCTCCTATAGCATACATACATACAATTACTAGCACAGCCATATAAATCACCCAAAACCCCCAATATTACCCAATTAGGGTTTAACCAATCTTAACGAAATATTATAAAAATTATATAGAAAGCTTACCCTCGACACAACGATCACAATGGCGTAAAGAACGAGACGATCCTGTTGGAGTATGTGTCCTCAACAATAGTTCGATCACATGTTTAAATCTCATATTAAGAATACGTAAGGGATGATTCATTTATAGAGTCAACTGATCAACATTTATCAGTAATGATCAGCTAACTAGAGTTAGACATTACTGTCGTTTGACGGTGGTGATCAGTTGATCCCTTAAGGTCACACCTAAAGGACAATTCCATTAATAGACAAATTGATTAATTGTATGACGATACAAGTTAATCAATTCCTTAAAATTGAACAATTCAATTGTGAGAGAAAATATTTATATCTTATTGTAATTGGATTAAATAAGATTTATTTTAGTAATGAAAATACTTTATTACTAAAATTGATTATTGTTTATGAAACAATTGAGATAAGAATGAATGGCTAATTATAATTACAATATGTTGTGAATTATAATTATATGACCCATTTTATTTATGTGATCAAGAATCACTAGTCAATTTGTTGTATGTGATTTAATTCATTTATAAAATGATATTTATTTGATAAATATGCATTAAATTAATTAATAACATGTAACATACTACATGTGACATATTGTGTGACAAATGACAAATTGACAAAATAAAATGGTAGTCCATTTTATGTGAAGTGGACCAAAATGGAGGGAGTTGTGGTGCATTATGGTTGATTTATTTTATGAGAAAAAATAAGATGTAATCATACCTATTGCATCATAGCCTTAGACACCTATTTCTTGTGAGGACCAAAAGTAAAAGCAAGATGCCATCCTTTGGCATTTTCCCCTTGCTCCCACCGGTTTTCCCTCCTCTTTTGTTTAAGAGAATTGTTCTCTACTTCATTCATTCATATCTTCACATGCAAATTTCACTCTACTCTCCCACTTCTCTCTAAACTTGTTTTAGAAATAAGAAATTGTTCATCATAAATTCTAAATAACAATATAAGATTACTAGTGTAGTAATAAGTATAATATTAGAATTATCTAGTTAATTAATATACTTGTTTGAGGGATTAGTCTTGGGTGCAATTAAAGGAGGATCTCTACATTGGGATTTTGGAGGATCATCCAACACAATATAGCTCAAGAACAAATAAGGAAGGTGACCTTATTTGTGCCCTTATTTTCGAGCCACTCAACAATGTAAGGGACATTGTTTTTCCTTATTAATCTCTTATTTTGTTATGCATGCACTAGATCTTAAGAACACATATTACGAAGTTAATTAGCTCACTATTAGAAGAGTCTAATAATAGGTATATGAACCTAACAGATCCGACGCTCCTAGCCTTGGGGATTTGTTAACAATGCGAAGAACACAACTTACGTAACTTCTTTTCTTCTCAAAATGGTTTTTAGAATGATAAAAGTGTTTAGGGAAAACTGACGAATCTTTTTTATATTAATCTCGCATTATTAACAAAACCTGTCAAACTCAACCCGTAATACCGACTTACTCGATCGAGTAAGTCACTTACTTGATCGAGTGACCCTTACTCGATCGATTACCCTTCAGGCAGTCTACTGTTTTGCGTAAAAAGCTACTTACTCGACAGAGTAAGCCCCACTCGATAGAATATCCAAAGACACATAAAACCGTAGTATTACAGTCTTCCCTCCTTAAAAAGAACTTCGTCCCCGAAGTTCATCCCATAACCAAAAACAAAACACACGAACACTACTTTGACACAACAACATAACCAAAACTCAGAACAAAACCTAAAACACATCTCTCAAAACAACACTCAACCCGACACAAGACGACTACTAACTGTACTAAACCAACATAAAACATACAAAAACTCTATACGACCATCTCTTACCCCCTAAAAGAAACATGGTTACGTCCCCGTAACCACATATAACTGATCAAAAAGAGACGGATACCGCTCCCTCATATCCTCCTCCGCCTCCCAAGTAGCTTCCTCGACCTCATGGTTAGACCAAAGAACCTTAAGCAACACTGCTTCCCCATGCCTACTTTTCCTAACCTTGCGATCAAGAATCTGTTTCGGCACCTCAAGATAAGACAAAGACTCATCCAACTCGATGTTCTCTACCTCTAACACATGTGATGGATCACTCACATACTTCCGCAGCAGAGACACATGAAACACATTATGCACTCTTTCTAAAGCAGCTGGTAAAGCTAACCTATAAGCAACCTCACCCACAAGATCCAAAATCTCATATGGTCGTTTAAACTTCTGGCTCAGCTTCCCTTTCTTCCTAAATCTCATGACCCCGCGCATAGGAGACACTTTCAAAAGAACCTTATCCCCAACCTGAAACTCTATGTCACGTCGACGTAAATCTGCATAACTCTTTTGTCGGTCCTGGGCCGCTTTCATCTTCTGTCTGATCAGCTTAACCTGTTCAACCATCTCCTGTACCATCTCTGGCCCTAAAACCACTGCCTCAGCTCTATCATCCCAGCAAATCGGACTCCTACATCTCCTCCCATATAAAGCCTCAATCGGTGCCATACCTATACTAGTGTGATAGCTGTTGTTATAAAAAAAATTAATCAAATCTAATCTCTGCTCCCAGCTACCACCAAAATCCATAACACAGGCTCGCAACATGTCCTCTAAATTCTTGATTGTCCTCTCTGTCTGGCCATCTGTCGCAGGATGAAATACAGTACTCATCTTCAAGGTACTTCCCATCATTTCCTGCAACTCTTTCCATTACCGTGATATGAACCTCGCATCTCTATCGGACACTATATCCTTACGCACCCCATGCGACCGAACCACATGCTTCCTGTAAGCCAAAGCTAACTGTATCTTGGTCCAATTATCTTTCATCGGCACAAAGTGAGCTGACTTGGTCAAACGGTCAACTATTACCCATATCATGTTATTACCCTGTTGACTCCTCGGCAAACCCACTATAAAATCCATAGAAATGGACTCCCACTTCAAATCAGGTACCTCAAGAGACTTAATCTTACCTTGTGGTCGTCGCTGCTCTCCTTTAACTCTCTGACATGTCAAACAACGAGCCACAAACTCACCTGTTTCCTTTTTCATCCCAGGCCACCAGAAAGTCTTTTTAAATCTTTATATAACTTATCACCGCCTGGATGTACCGAATATGGTGTGCAATGAGCCTCTGTCATGATCATCATCCTCAATTCCTCATCATTAGGGACACACCATCTCCCATCAAATCTCACACTACCATCTGTATGAATAGAGAATCTAGACACCGTCCCTTTCTCCACTCCTCAATCTTGGGATCCAAAGCCTGTTTCCTGCGAATATCATCATAATGGTCTAGCTCCACTGTCAAGTCCCCTCTAGCATCCCCTCTCTGTCTCATATGTATCCCCATCTTCCCCACCTCATCTCTCAACCTCATCAAAGACATAGCTGTGCAAAGAGAATACACACTCTTCCTGCTCAAGGCATCTGCAACCACATTAGCTTTCCCTTCATGGTATATAAAATCCATGTCATAATCCCCAATCAGCTCCATCCACCCCCTCTGTCTCATGTTCAACTCCTTTGGAGTGAAGATGTACTTGAGACTCTTGTGATCTGAAAACACCTTAAAGGTCGCCCCATAAAGGTAGTGCCTCCAAATTTTGAGAGCAAACACAACCGCGCCCAACTCTAGATCATGTGTAGGATAGTTCTCCTCATAAGGCTTCAGCTGCCTAGAAGCATAGGCAATCACTTTTCCGTTCTGCATCAACACACCACCCAACCCATTCTTTGAGGCATCTGTATACACCTCAAAGTTCTCACTCCCTTCAGGTAATGCTAAGATTGGAGCTGTGGTCAAACGTTCCTTTAATGTTTGGAACGCTGTCTCACAACTTTCATCTCAACGAAACATGTTCTCTTTCCTCATCAAGGCTGTCATAGGTCTGGCTATCTTGGAAAAATATTTTACGAACCGTCGATAATACCCTGCCAAACCCAAGAAACTCCTGATCTCTGCTACATTCTTCGGTGCATCCCACCGAGTAACTACCTCTATCTTTGCAGGATCCACAGCAACACCTATCTTTGAAATCACATGTCTTAGAATAGAAACCTCCAGAACTCACACTTAGACAACTTTGCATACAGCTGATTGTCTCGCAAAGTCTGCAACACTATCCTCAAATGCTCCTTATGCTCCTCCTTAGTCTTAGAAAAGACTAAGATATCATCAATAAAGACCACAACAAACCGATCCAAGAACTAAATGACGAAACGGTTCATCAAATCCATAAACACTACAGGTGAATTAGACAACCTAAACGGCATCACAACATACTCATAGTGACCATACCTCGATGTAAAAGCTGTCTTCGGTATGTCCTCTTCCCGAATCTTCACCTGGTTGTAACCCGACCTCAAATCGATTTTAGAAAAGACCGCCACACCGTTCAACTGATCAAACAAATCATCTATCCTCGGCAAAGGATACTTGTTCTTCACCGTAACTCTGTTCAGCTTCCTATAATCGATGCATAACCTCAAACTCCAATCTTTCTTTTTTACGAACAAGACTGGTGCTCCCCACGGTGATACACTAGGTCTAATGTATCCCTTCTCAATCAGATCATCCAGCTATTTCTTCAGCTCCTCCAACTCCTTAGGACCCATACGGTACGGTGCCTTAGAGATTGGCCCCGTCCCCGGTTTTAACTCAACACTGAAATCTATCTCTCTCTTCAGTGGCAGCTCCGGTATCTCATCTGGAAAAGCATCTGGGAACTCTTGCACCACTGGTATCTGCTCAACTACCGGACTCTCCATACTATGGCCTCTCACATGGCATAAGATCAACGGACACCCCTTCCTCAGATATGACTTCAAGGTCACTGCTGCAATCAACTTAACTTCGGGTTTGACAACAAACCCACGATAAGACACACTAATCCTCTTAGGACCTCTAAAAGAAACCCTCTTTTGATGGCATTCTATCTTAGTCTTGTACTTACCCAACCAGTCCATACTAACTATCATCTCAAAAACCTCTAAAGGAAACTCTAACAAGTCCACTGGTAGGTCAACCTGCCCAACTATCATAGACACCCCTCTATACAACCGGCCACAAAATACAGACTCACCCGACGGTATAAAAACTTCCTCTTTTACGGACTCATACTCACTCAAACCCAACAGCTTAGCATGACTCGATGATACAAATGACTGTGATGCTCCCGAATCAAACAAAACAAAAGTAAAGACTCCATTAACAAGAAAAGTACCAGTGATAACGTGAGCATCATCCTCAGCTGCTTTCTTGTCCATCATAAACAGCTTACCACTGGTCTTCTGTCCACCTCCCTTGACAGTACTAGCTAAGGTAGACGGCTTGGCAGCCGACCCCTGGTTGTTGTTGTTGTTCGTCGTCGGTTTCTGATATGAATTACCGCCATTGCGGTTAGCCTCACCATTGTTATTACTCTGACCACCCCGGTTATTCCACGACCCAGCCGGCCTGTTACTAGCATAACTCTGTGAAGGACCCTGAGAGAAACTCTCCTGTGGCGGTATCTGGAAACTCCCACTCATAACACTGGTTCACTCATGCCTCTTGTGGCCCATACCACCACAGTTAAAACAAGTCATATCCCAACTTCTACTACCACCACCACGGCCACGCCCGTAAGAAGCTCCAGCACTAAACCCCGAACCTGAAGAGTACGCTCTCACCTGGTTATGGCCACCCTTCTTGTAACTAGACTGACCACCACCCTCACTCTCAGCCTTCCTCTTCTCAGAAGCTCTCTCACGGCTCTCCTTAGCCATCTTAACAAACCTCTCAGCCCTCACAACACGCTCATACACCTCCTTAACTTCAGTAAGGGCTCCTACCGGTAACTTCTCCATGATCTTGGGTGTCAACCCCTTCTCAAATCTCAACGCCAAGTTCTCTTGGCTCAGCCCCATGTCCTCGACATACCTAGATTTTTCATTGAACTTATGAAAGTACTCAGCAACTGTCATATCAGAAGTCATCTTAAAATCATCAAACTCCTCCCTCAGCTTACTACGCACATGCTCTGGCACAAACTCTCGCCTCATAGCTCTCTTAAACTCATCCCATGGTATCGCAGGTAACCCCTGTTTCACATACAAGTCCAAAGCACTCACCTTAACCTTGTCCCACCACTCACCAGCTGCTTCCCTAAAGTAGAACGCAGCTTGTTGCACTCGAAGCTCCTCCGGGCAATGAACCAGTTTAAGTATGTTCTCCATCTCTCTATGCCAATTATCCAGTAGAATTGGTGCCTCAGTCCCCTTGTACTCCTTAGAATTGAACCTTTCTATATGTATACTGATCTTTGAGTGATGAGGCCCTGCCTCTTTATCTTTCCAACCTTCGTCAAAGCCTAAGTGAGAGCATCTTGGTGCTCCAACATCTTAACAATCTCATCAATACTCATGTTTTGCGCCCTGGCATACAACGCTGTTCTCTTTGGCGTCATCTTTGAAACTATATAAGAAAAGGTAAACATGAACACACATCCCATATCTCAAAACACGAAAACCACCTGTGCAGCACCTACTCGATCGAGCCTCATCACCCACTCGATCGAGTTGAGGTCACTCGATCGAGTTGCCCACTTACTCGATCGAGTGCCTCGACTCTAGAACCTGGCCAGAAAGCTCCCTAAAACGTACTCGATCGAGCCAACCACCCACTCGATCGAGTTGACCCCACTCGATCGAGTGCCCTATCCTACTCGATCGAGTGCCCAAAAAAGACTTCTGCCCAGAAACGGAAAACTACCTACCCGATCGAGTTACCCCTACTCGATCGAGTCACTCACTTACTCGATCGAGTGCCCCCCACTCGATCGAGTCATGCAGACTCGTATACTAACCGTATGTTCAAACTCACACTTCCCACTATCTATAATTTTATGCAAACGACAAACAAAACATATATATACATATCTCTTTATATATACTCAACAACAGTTACTTCCCTTCCATGTTTCTAATATGCCATGTTATAAATCAACCATCATGCCATTCACATATTCACTAACAACATATATATTCATATTATCAGTTTCCTTCACTACACGACTCCCATCCTCCACATACATGCACCCACCGATTCATACAACACATTACTATATAAACACAAATCACAAGACAAACACATAGCGATCCCGACTCATATCCCATGGTGACGGTTTCAAAATTGTAGGGCAAGTTCGCCACTTTAGGACGTCTCCCAAGCCTTTGCATTAGCTCCTACAACTCCTACCCGGGTTCATTTTAGTTTGACTCCCTATGTTCATTAGGTTCATTGGTTACAGGTTTCAAGATCGTCGCTCTGATACCACTTTGTGACACCCCCATACTCCAAGTGCCTTACCATGACCACTTAAGGTATGATAACGTCGCCATCTCGGTTACCCGAGACAATGATACTCAAATAGACAATAACGAAATTTATTTAATTGATAATAAAGTTTAACTCATACAACGAAGCTCCAAAACTGTTTAAGATAATACAACTGTTCTCAGAATCCAAAAGACTAAAACTACTAAAATCAAACACAACGGAAGACTCTAAGACCGGTGGTGACTCCATCCCAGCTATCCCTCGCATAAGCCATCATACCTGCTCAACAGCTGCTCACCATCCCCAAATGGATCGCCACAGTTCTTAAAATAATTAACGGGGTCAGTACTGATTACATAAAATAATAGCCGCAAAGAAGCGGTAACACAAACAGCTCAATCAGCTCAAACCAATCTCCACAAATCCGTCTCCAACTCCACACATCTGACTACACACAAAAGTGTGTAGCCCTACCAGAGTACCCATCGCAACAAGTACTCCTCGCCGCCAGTGGGGGACCGCAACCGTTCCCACCTAAGCCCCGCTCAACTCCATCGAGCGATAAACCCAAGTTCATTAATGTCCACATCCCCCTTATGACGGGAACCACAAGGGGCGAATCAAGGGCGTGAAGCCACTCCCGCAAGTGACTCTACTCAGCCAGGGACGCACCCCGAAGATCACAGACATTTACACAACCAATCAATAATATACTATCAACAATCACCAAAACCAATCCAACATTATAATTATTTAACAATCACAACAACAATCACCAACATATTATGTAGCCAATACTGAGTAGGGAAACCTTACCTGGAAAGCAAACACCACAGACGGTCTAGTAGCTAATCAGAATCTTTCCTCAATGAATCCTCCTTATATAGCATACATACATACAAATTACTACCACAGCCATACAAATCACCCAAGACCCCCAATATTACCCAATTAGGGTTTAACCAATCTTAACGAAACATTATAAAAATTATATAAAAAGCTTACCCTCGACACAACGATCACAATGGCGTAAAGAACGAGACGATCCGACACTCCTTGCCTTGGGGATGTGTTAACAATGCGAAGAACACAACTTACGTAACTTCTTTTCTTGTCAAAAAGGTTTTTTAGAATGATAAAAGAGTTTAGGGAAAAGTGACGAATCCTTTTTATATTAATCTCGCATTATTAACAAAACCCGTCAAACTCAGCCCGTAATTCCGACTTACTCGATCGAGTAAGTCACTTACTCGATCGAGTGACCCTTACTCGATCGATTGTCTCACTTACTCGATCGAGTACCCTATAGGCAGTCTACTGTTTTGTGTAAAAAGCTACTTACTTGACAGAGTAAGCCCCCCTCGATAGACTATCCAAAGATACATAAAACCGTAGTATTACATGTAATACTATCACAAATACATCCTACATTATTATACACTACAAAACTCATTATTATCCACTAATTACCGATATTACACTTACTGATTAATTACCCAAGAAAAACCCCCAAATGATAGGGTTTAAACTAATTAAATAAGGGTAGATCTTAACTTACAAGGTAAGAGAAAAGAAGGAAAAGGATGAACAATCTTCTAATCCAAGCTTGAATCCCCTAATATGGTGTTTGTGAGGGTTTTAGAGGGAAGGGAGAGAGTTTGGAGAGATAAGGAAGAAGATAGAAATGAAATAGTAGAAGGGAGGTTTGCAGGTTTAAAACCCGTCCGCCCAGAGTGTACTCGATCGAGTGCCAAGCCCACTTGATCGAGTGACCCTCACTTGTGACCCTCACTTGGTCGAGTGTTCAATCCACTGGGTCGAGTGTTCAATCCACTCAGTCGAGTACAACGCAGTTCTCAACAATGACCAGTTTTCGTAAAACAGTTATATCTCACTCATTTCTTGGTCATTTTGGGGATGTAACCTACAGTTGGAATCGTAAGGGAACAAGGTATCACCTCCAATTGGAATCACATGAATAACCTATCTAGATCTCATGTTATGACTGTTTTAAGACGACCCTTCTATAGGCGGACATTATAACAACTCCACTAAGTCTAGTATAGGTTATACTCGGTCCACTTTATAGTCATACTTCACTTTCGAATAGACTCATCAAACCCGAGGGTCCTATCACGCATCCCAATGTTTCTTTGCGGGTCCTGTAACACCCCCATTTATTTAAGAGCCTTTACTAGGCCTTCCTAGATAAATGAACGTGTTACCATCTCAGTTTTCTGAGGTAGAGAATACAAAGATAAACGAAACCATAGTGCTTTAAATAAATATAATGTTTAAATGGTCTTATTACATAATCCAAAATAAATAATTAAATTAATAAATACAACTGCAGCGGAAACTAGATAATACGAATAATAAATATTGTTTATTCTTCTAAGGTGGTCTAGACAGCTAAGTAAAAGCCATATCCTCTCGCCATTCAGCTCCCCTTCTAAGCCTGCTCAATTACCTGAAATCAATCTGCTCCCCACCACCTGCTACAACCACGCATGACAGCCCGCAACGACACACAAATCGAAAAGACAACACAAACCCGTTTAACCACCACAACCCGACACCTCACCGTACCAACCACCACCTGCAACCACGCCAACACCACCATAAGAACTGCTCATAGCCGACTATCCAGCCATCCAAGTCCCGTGTTTAATCGTCCAACCCATAAGTCACAAATCCCGTCTTAAATCCGCGACAACCGCTACTTTAGACGCGAAATTGGCCACCCACGGTGGTCGACAACAGCAATGACAGGTCCCACTAGCATCCCCACGGTCAAGGCCAACTATTCAGGGTAACGACACGTTTCACGGTGGTCCATACGGTGTTTAAACGATAATTTAATTAAATATGACGATATAAATATAAATTAAGACGATCTTACCTTGAGACAACAATAATTGGATGAATTTTCTTATTTTTCTCCCTTAGATCTTTCTCTCCCTTGCCTTAGATCAATTATTGTGTTTTTATGTTTTTGTATGCTTATGGGTAGGTATATTAGCTTATTTATATAGATGTGGGAAGGACAGAGGGAGGAAGTTTCCTTAAAGCAATTATCTTTATTTTTCCTTTTCTTTTTAATTACTCCCATATTAGTATTCGTAATAACAAACAATTACAATCCTGACTATATACTTAACATACACGGCCTACCTGTGTCACACGGCCCACATTATTTCCGTCTTAAGTATTATTTAATTATTTTATTATCGTCTTACAATTTATTATTTAATTGATTAAATTATTAAATATCATTTGAAACATGTTTTAATATAATTCTACAGTCTAAAATACGGGGTATTACAGTCTTCCCTCCTTAAAAAGAACTTCGTCCTGAAGTTCACCAAAATACGCAAACAACAGAAATAATATCTCTAATTAATTCCAACTAAATTCCTTATTAAATCTCTCGCAAGATACTTTTATTATTAAATTATCATAAAAATGTTATAAAATACGAGATATTACATCCTATCCCTCTAAAAAAAACGGTTACGTCCCCGTAACCAACTAGCTTAAACAAAAAGACTAGGATACTTTTCTCGCATAGCAGCTTCAGCTTCCCATGTAGCTTCTTCCACCTTATGATTAGACCATAAAACCTTCACTAAAGCTGTCTCACCATTACGAGTCTTCCTCACTCTTCTATCCAAAATTTCCCTAGGCTCCTCAACATAAGACAACTGCTCATCGATCTCAATATGCTCAAGCTCTAGCACATGAGTAGGATCACTCACATACTTCCTCAATTGTGAAACATGAAAAATAGTATGCACTCTATATCTAAAGCTGGAGGTAATGCTAAACGGTAAGCCACCTCTCCAACTCTGTCTAAGATCTCATATGGCCCAATATACTTCTGACTCAGCTTCCCTTTCTTCCCAAACCTCATCACACCTTTCATAGGAGACACTTTAAGCAACATATTATCTCCCACAGCAAACTCTATATCACTCATTTTCAAATCTGCATAGCTTTTCTGTCTATCATGTGCTGCCCGCATCTTCTGACGAATAATGTGCACTTGCTCCACCATTTCCTGTACCATCTCAGGTCCCAACACAACTGTATCTACCATGTCATCCCAACCCACAGGACTCATATACTTCCTTCCATACAATGCCTCAAAAGGTGCCATACCAATACTAACATGGTAACTGTTATTATATGAAAACTAAATCAAATCCAACCTCTCCTCCCATGATCCACAAAACTCCATCACAGAAGCTCTCAGCATATCCTCCAAGGTCTGAATAGTCCTCTTAGTCTGACCATCTGTAGCTGGATGAAATGTTGTGCTCATCTTCAACTGAGACCCCATCAAATATTGCAATTCTTGCCAGAACTTAGATATAAACCTTGAATCACGATCAGAAACAATATCCTTTGGCACACCATGAAGCTTCACCATATTTATAACATAAGCTTTAGCCAACTCAGCCTTACTCCAAGTATCTTTCATAGGAATGAAGTGAGCTGAATTAGTCAATCGATCTAGAATCACCCATATCATATTATTCCCCCTCTGAGTCTTAGGCAACCCCACAATAAAATCCATCGAAATGCTTTCCCACTTCCACTCAGACACATCCAAGGATTGAACTTTACCTTGTGGTCTCCCTTTACTCTTTGACAAACCAAACATCTAGCAACGAACTCAGTGATGGAGCATGTCGTTGTACGCCATCAAACACATTTATACCCAACTACGAGTATAGCAAGCAAGTCAGGTTCGAACCCAAAGGACGAGGGTACTCAAATTGTTCAATCTAATTGTAGTTGCACTTATGGTGTCACAATTGGTTTGGGTTTGTAGTTGTGTTCTAAATTAATGAAAGCAATAAAGTAAAACAAGCAATAAAGCAAATAAAGATGTAAATAAATAATAAAGGATACTAGGATGTCATGGGATCATAAGGGAATCATGGTAAGATAGCAAAAATGAGTTATATAGATGCAAGTAATTTATTATTGTTGGAATTAAGTTAGTTCATGTCATATAATTCATAAGAAGATTTGGGTCCCGGAGCCGAGTCATTTGTGACTTTACAAACCTACAAGTCGACTTAATTCTTCCTATTAAACTACATGCATGATAAACCAAATCCTAGGGAAACTTACGTCTCGGAGCCGAGTCGGTTAAGACTTTACAACACCTACAAGTCGACTTGGGGTTTCCCTATTCAACTTTATGCATCGTCTAATAAGGCTTGAGTTGGTTTATATCTTACAAGCCTCATTGAAAAGGTAAGAGATGGGTAAAAAATGCAAGGTTTCATAATCTAGCATTTCATCAAACATAACATGTGCATAAGTTGAAGACAATAAGCAAGCATTCATATGAACTCATTAAGCATAAATTTATCCCATGATTAACTCACCTAATCCCCCCACTAATCCTAGTTAAGTAACTACTCACTTATTATCATGGAAAACATGTCATCAATGGTGTTAATCATCACAACAAGTATGAACATGATAAAAGAGTGAAGAAATAAGCAATAAAGACTAAAGACTAAAGGAATTATACCAAACTTAAGATGAACAATTGGAAAGGAAATAATAATAGAAGAAAACTGGATTGATTGATGAAGAGTTGTCAATTCTCCAATAATATTCAATTACCCAATAATAAACTTGAACGATAATTAAGGAATGATTAATGTGGAATGATTGAGATTAATCTATTCTAATCTACTCCTAATCTAATATAAGAGGACCATTTTTTTAAAGCTAAGAGGACTCTCCCTTTTGATTATTACAAATAGAGTATATATAGTGGTACATTATTAGGTTAAGCAAGGGTAGATTAGTAAATAACAATGCTTAAATGTTGAATAGAGCTTTGCAAGTCCCAAGAGAAATGCGCGGATCATGTAGCAACTCCTAAGGAGATCCGTGCGTCCTGGGCTGAAGTACGTTCGGTCCTGTAAGAGGATCCGCTCGGACTGGAACTGGGATGCTCGGATTCTCGGCTGAGAAGCGCGGTTTGGTTTCGGGACGCTCGGATCCTATGCTTTGTTGCTCGTCCAGAGCTTGGGCGGATGGATCCTGGGACAGGGTTCCTTCTCCTTGCTTATAAGCCTACGGTCCTTCTATATACTCTTTATTACTTCATCCTTGGTCGTCATTGTTGCCTCCTCTTTATACTAGTCCATCCAAGATCGTTAACAAGCTTCCGAATATGCACGAGAGACGGGGATTCCGCCTCATTATCTTCTTTCCTACAAGACATATAAAATGCAATAGAAAAGCAAAATAGGAAGGAATTAACGGATAACATGCCCATGAAATGCTATATTAGTATGCAAAATAGGTTCAATTAGGGGACTAAATGTGCATAATTAAGCGTCACATCAAACATCCCCAAACCGAACCTTTAGTCGTCCCGAGTAAAGAGGTGACAAACTATAACCTTTATTTATACTAATCTAATATAGCCGATGTGAGACGATTAGCGGGTCTCACTCCGCCCCTTCAACTCACAATAAGACATCCATGAGGTAAGATGCCTTCTTGCAAGGCAAGGTGGGGCTTGCCAAAATGACGATACATCCAAGCATTAAGCACACACAACAAGTAATGGATGCATCTACAAAAATGATTAGCCACTTTCCTCATCAATGTGGCGGAAATCATCTAAGAGGGAAGCAATTCAAGGGTACACATTCCATTATAGATATTATTTCTCCAAGTTTCTAAGCCTAGAAGGATACCAACAAACAACCTCTAAGTTGTGTCAAATTAGGGTACTTTTATCCTCAATCTCTAAATGCTTTTGTCAAGAGTAGTCTCCTTATAGTGTTAGAAATACTGTAGGATCGCGGAATTCCCCCTCTTGCCTAGACAAGAATAAGGGTAGTCCCCTTTCCACCATACATTAAATAAGGTCAATGGATAAAAGGGATCAAGATGTTTTGAGTTTCACATTGGTAGTTGGCTTTTAAATTTGTTTTTCCCCCCAATTTCTTGTGGTATTTGACATTTGGAGAACATTTCTTGCCCTTTTTTATGATTGGCATTTTGATACTCGGCAATTCTTTTCAATATTGTATTTTTGAGCATTTTTCAAAGTCACTAATTTGTTGTAAAGAGGGTGCTTTTATTAAAGCATAAGAGTCTATTTTTGCTCCTCTATTCATTGATGCACATTGCAAACTTTTTGATTTTGATTTTGGTACTTGAACTCAATTTGATGTTTTTCTGCCCATTCCCTTTTTGTTGATAAAATATGATGATAGAAGTGTAAGAACGGTTGCATGGTTTCAAAGGTCACCTTGGAATAAACGGTAGCCAAGGAGTTATCACACCACAAGGTACTCTTGACTAAGCCTTAGTCTATGGGTCAAAAGATACTAGTATGACACATCCTAAGGTGTCTTGAGGATATTCTAGCAAACAAAGTTTCAAGGAGAAAAATTATCTACAAGGGCCTTATATACACTTGTCAAGCTTCCTAAATAGGCATTTTCACAAAATTTTCTACCATGCAAACTACATGCCATGATGCAACTAACATATATACAACTCTAATGCATATGCTTCTATCAACTAGTATGCCATGTAATCTAGATGCAAACTCTAACAACACATAGATACACCACATCCTCCTTGACATGTAAGCCCATCCTCCCTATATGAATAATGAAAAGAAATGGAAGGGAAATAGGGATTAGAGCGATCATACCAAGCGGTCTTCATATTCCCTTGCTAATGCCTCAAATGTAGTGTTGTATCTATGTGAGAAGAAAACAAAAACACTAGTATATGCAATTCTACACTACTAAATTAAAGAACATGTTTTTGGTTTTTGAAATTTTCAAATTTTTATGGATTTTGTTTTTATGAAACTAAAGAACATATTTTTGGGATTTTTCAAAAATTTTCAAATTTTTATGTATTTTGGAATATAAATTCTCATCCCCCTCTTTATTTTGGACATTGTCCTCAATGTACATATAGGAGTAGGAATGAAAAAGAAATACATGTTTTTGGATTTTTAAAGTTTTATGGAAATTGAAGTACAAATGCAATGATATGATATGAATGCATGCTCTAACTAAATGTAATTCTATATGACATATATAACAAATGAATGCAATCTAAACTACACTAAATGATGCAAGTTCTCACCTATGATCAAACCTCCCCAAACCGATTTAAGCACTATTTCTAGTGTAGGAGAAATGAGATTTGGTCATTAGTGACTATACAAGAATGCAAATTTAACTATATGCAACTAACTATATGAGAGATGTGAGATATATTACAATGCAAACTAATCTAATCATATGATGTATATTACAATGCAACCTATACTATATGCACTAACTAATGTAAATGCAATGTGAAATATAATACAAGTGCAAGTGAGGTGTAAACTAAATGCAAGATAATGTAAAATGCAATGCAACTATACATAAGATATAGGGAAGGAGTATCATACAAATGGAGGTGGTGTTGTTAGGCACGTCTAGCCATCTCACTCACTCATCATCATCATCATTGCGGTTTCCATGTCCGCTAGATCCTCCTTGGTCATAGCCTCCTCCTTGGTTAAAGAATCCCTCACTTTGGTCACCAAAGTTACCTCCTTGGTTGCCATAGTTATGGAACAAGAGATGTGGTTGAGCCCAAGATGGGTGGGGGCCTCTAGGGTTGATGTACCCTTGTTGAGCCATGTTATAGTAGGAGGGGTATTGGGTTAAGTAGTTGTCAACCCTCCCATCGTGCACTCGAAGATCAACATTTGGCATGAGCTTCATCAAATCATTCATGGATGGAGCGCTTGGATCTTGAGGAGTGAATGGTACATGTTGTGTTGGGTAGGGTGGAATGGGTACATAGGATGGTGGTGCGTCACCCCATTCCGGCAACTCGCGAGGTCAATGAGGTGCTTCTTCTCTTGGTGGTGGGTTGTCATGGATCTCAATGGGGAGGAGGTAGCTCGGTCTAGGCGAGTACCGGCTCAAGCGGGGCTCGGTAGGTGGTATGTTCCACCCCAAGAGAACAAGTGGTGTGCATCCCTTTGTCAACCACTCTACACTTCCGGCTTGGTTGTAAGTACACCACCGGTGGTGGTTGAAGATAGCATCCTTATCTATCAAAGTGCTCCCCTTGAGCTTTTCATAGCTCCCATTAAGGTTGAACCCGGGGCAAAGCTGATTGGCCAAAATTGTGATGAGGCCTCCCATCACAAAGATTTTGATATTAGAATTTCCTTGAGCAAAGTCATTGAGCCTTGTAAGTATCTCAAGGGGTGTGTTGAAATTGTAAGGCCTTGTCCCTTGCACATTCAAGTAAGACTCTAGAAAGGTCAAGTCGAGAAAGGTGAACCTATCTTGCTCTAGCCTTCCATTAATAGTTCCGGCTATAAACCGTTCCGTAATCCTAATCACCGGATGTTGGATGGCAAAGGTATAGCAATTCTTATAGGAATAGAGTTCTCTCCCAGAAATGGCCCTCCATAGGTGGTTGATGGCGAAGTCGGAGGGCTTATCGGTGTTTTCCCTCGGTACCTCAAGACCAAAAATACTTGCAAAATGGTCAAGAGTCAACCTATGGTCTCTATTGCAAAGACGGAACTCCATACCAATATTTCTCCGCTGATTAGTGACAACACTGAGACTACACAAAAACTCTAGGGTGAGACTCAAGTAAGTGTCCTCATGGGCGTAGAACATCTTCTCAAGACCCAAACCAATGAAAAAGACCTCCGTTTGATGCCTTATGCTAAGTATTTCTAGTGTATCAAGATCAATGAATTGAGTAGGTTCGTAGTCCTTACCTAGCAATTGCTCAAATCGTTGGCGGTGGTCATTGTTGGTGAAGAGTACCTCCGGGAAATACTCAAGTTGTGCAACACCGTGTATCACTACATTTTCTCGGCCTCTTGCCTCCCGTGAGGTGGATGAAGTAACACCCTTGCGACGTTTAGGTACGGCCTCTGTTGCTTTCTTGCTTTTGCTCCTTAGATTCATCTTTGCTTCATGTGATTGGTAGGGATTTGCTTGATTTTTATGATGGGGATTGTTTGTGGATGATGAGATGTGGTTTTGAGTTGATAAGATAAGGAAATAGGGATGGTGGGGGCCGTTTATATCGAAGGAAGGGGGATGAGGGGGTTAGGGTTGGGCTCGGCGGATTAAACTGTGACCCAGCCAATTACCCGTCGCAATCCGTGCGTCCTGCCATCTGCTCGAGCGTCCTGAGGATGCTGCACGGGTGTTCTTTCAAGGAGACGTGTGGATTCTCTTACAGCTGGTTTTTTTCTTTCGGATTCAGTTCAAGACGAGCGTCTTGGCTTGAGGACGAGCGGATCTTGAATGGGATGTGCGCCCTAAGAAAAATATGCTCAGATTTTCTTGCAGAACAAAATCTTGCTCAATGCATGGTTCAGGACGAGCGTCCTGTGGTCAGCTCGAGCGGATCGATAGTGGGACGTGTGTCCTTGTTGGGAAATGTGTCCTCAACAATAGTGCGATCACATGATTTAAATATCATTATTAAATCTCATTTTAAGAATACATGTGGGATGTAATATTTTACAGTCAACTGGTCCACACATATCGGTTGATGCGTGTCATTTATATGATGTTCTACATCTCTTTTTACACGCATTTCAGAGCTCAATTGTGCTATATATGCCCATATTTCTCTATTTTCCTCTACTTTCGTGCTTTTGTACTTTATTGCAGAAATGTGGAGAATTTAGCGGGAAATCAAGCCAAATCTGTTTCCGAGTAAGCTGCATTGCAAATGACGTAAAGGAACCGCTTAAGGAACAAGCTTGGTGCGCAATCCAAGGCCCGAAAGACAAGTCCACGAGTTAAAAGAAGTCAAGTAAGCAGCTCAGCCAGTCGACCGACCAACCTAGTCGTCGATCGACCAAGGCTCGGTTCCCGAAGCTCTTGTTTCTTGATATTGATCGATCGACCGGCATCTTGATCGATCGACCGGACTTCGATTCCAGGCGAGATTTAGAAAGCCCGTGAAGTTTTAGGTTTTGGAATAAGTTGTTGCGTTAGTTCCTATATAACGTAATAGCGACATATCGAACAGGGGAGATCGGATTTTTATCAGAGAACACATTAAGTTTCACAGTACAATACATTAAGTTTTAATTTTAGAATAATTAGGGTTTGAGTTATTATTGAGCATCGGATCTTTCAGTTCTAATTCTTAATCTTCCTTTGAATCTTGGTAATTGTTCTGCCCTAATTTCAGTTTCTTTATTTTACTTCCATTGTTAGTATAGAATTGATAGTTAGCATTCCCAAGCCAATTATCGCTTCATCATTGTTGTTATTTATCCTAAGTATGAATTCCGTAATTGTCATTAGACTTATTGTTGTTTTTACATTTACCATGAGTAGCTAAATAGCTTGTGCTAGGATGTAGGCGATTTATGGCTAGGCGGCAATAGGTTAGACACGGACTGAACCCGCGTGTCAGTCGATCGATCGACTGACATAGTTGGTCGATCGACCGACCTTGTAAGGTTACTTTCGTTTTAATTGTTTTTAATCTTGTATCTGACGAGTTGAATGCATGCGACCAGTTAGACACCTCTTTTGTGGTGACCCATTAGACCGAGAGGTAGGGTAGTTATTTGACCATCAATTAATTCGACTAAACTGTGCTAAAGATCGAAAGATAGGTATAGTTTAGACCATTAGTCACTTTTCAGGACGAAAGTTAGTATTAGTGACATTAGGGACCTATAGCGAGATCGAGAGATGCTATTTGATAGGAGTGGACCGAGAGGACCTCTTATTTCCCGCCTTACCGTGCTTATTTTGGACCGACTTAGTTTTCGCCGCATTTGTAATGACCCGACCATCCTAGTACCTTTCTTTTATCTGTTTAATCCACATCTTTAGTTTATTTTCTTCTTTTTGTTATTAGTTATAGACCAATTCAACCAACCCCCACAATAGTTACCTTAGATCGATCATAGAACAACCAAAGTTTACAATCGCCTCCTTGTGGATCGACCCTGTTACCACTAGCCTAGGTTAGTCTTAATAGGAGTTTATAAATATTATCTTTGGTACTCAATGACGGGTATCAAATTTTGGCGCCGTTCTTGGGGAGGCAATAGTCCTAACTTTAGTTGTTTTTGTTTTCGGTCTTTCTCGGTTTAAGGGACTTTTGTTCCTTAAACTTTTCTTATATTCTTGTTGTAGTTTCATCTTATGCGCAGTCACGGGGTGGAGAATTACTACCATTTGACTCGAGATAGAGAAATCTTTGCGCGGGTTGAGACGAGCACGAAGGATATTGTCGACAGAGGAAGAGCTGAGTACTCTGTCAAGCTATCTCGAGCACGATCTGTTTGAAGAAGACCAACAGTCTTCACCCACCTCTTCGGTGAAACAGATTACCTCTCCGAAATCTCGGTCATGGCCGAGGAAGCGAGTATAGCTAGTTTTTCGGAGCCAACAGCCGCCGACTTGTACAAAGGGTTCGAATTACCAGGAGAAGCCAGGAAATTCGAACCAAAGCCCGCCTACATTACTATGGTCGAGAGAAACCGGTTTGGGGAGCTGCAAATGAAGATGCGGCTAAGCACATGGAGACTTTTATTGACTCTGCAGCGCCATTCCCCCACCGGTGGCGTGACCCAGGATCAAATCAAGGAGACCATGTTCATCTTTTCCCTTCGTGATGCCGCAAGGGAATGGTATAGGGATTTGGATAAGACCGTTCGGAGATCACGATTGGAATACACCTGGCATTGGCGTTCTACAAGAAGTACTTCTCGCTTCAAGGACGATCGCCATTAGAGCTCAAATTACGGGCTTTAAACAAGGGCCGGATGAGAATTTCCACGAGGCATGGGTCCGATTCAAGAAATTGGTGCGGACCATACCGCACCATGGGATTGCAAAATGGAGTTTGTGCAATCATTTCTACAATGGGTTGTACGACGATCAGAGGGCCATTTTGGATTTCTTTGCCAATGGGAGATTTCTTTGAAAATTTAGGAGCAACCAAGGGGTGGAAGATCATTGACGATCTAGCTACCCACAAGGCCGAGTATGGGAATTCGAGAGGGAACCGAGGAGAGAGCTGTTGAATCCTCCTCTGTTCTTTGCACTTGAGGCTCTTACCGCGAGATTCGACAAATATGAGCTAGGGGGAGCATCTAAAGGTGGGATCTACCAAGTCAATCTTTGTGCGTGGACGGTCCCTTCGTCGTGAAAGGTGTGGAGTTGAGGGCCATGTCTCGAAAAACTGCCCTAGCCCTTTTGAATCATGTCGCCTTTCAACACTATAGGGCGAACAACTCTTACTACGAGCCACCGCATCCGAACTTGAGTTGGAGAAGCCAGAATGTCCAAAACCCCACTCAACCTCCAGCAGCCGTATGTTCCGCCTCATCAAAAGCAACAGCAGTACCAGAAGCCTCCTTATGTGCCGCAGCAGCAACAATCACAAAATTCTGAGTTTTCTGAGCTCAAGAATCTGCTGCTAAAGGAGTCCCAAGCAAGAGAGGCCGGGATGAAGCTACTTGAGAGCCAAATTGCTCAACTAGCTAGCAAAAGCAACACTCGAACTCCCGGACACTTACCCACTCAACCCGAACAAAAGGAGACCCTAAATGCTATCACCTTGAGGAGCGGGTCTACCCTTGACGGTCCCGCCATGGTTGAGAATGCTGTTGAGAAAGATGAGCCAGAAACAAGCCAAGAGAAAGCTTCAACGAACAATTCAAAGAAAAAGACGTCTGCCAGGAAAATCAGTCGATCGACTGATATACCTAGTCGATCGACTGAGGTGCGGGTTACAGGAGCTTCTGGAACTGTGCATTCCAGTCGATCGACTGAGGAGGTTGGTCGATCGACCAATATCGCTGCTGATACTGAAGAATCTCGTCCTTTAATGCCAAATAATTTACGAGATCACTTGTTCCGGGGTACCACAGTCCCGAAGATTTTAGGGGCAGGCCCGAATGCTGATGGGTCGGTCTCGGCTCCGAAGTTCGATCCAATGACGGTCAATGGGTCTCATTTGAGACGGTCTGAGGAAGGGTCTAGCTTCAACAAGGAGAAGGTGACGGACTTTCAGCCAAAGTCCAAGGACGCCGGCGCGCGCGAATTAGAAGAGAGGGCTAAGGTGCTCCTTACTGACCCCATATCCAGGAGAGACTCGTGCCGACCAAAGAAAGGTATCTTTCAATAAGTTTGAGAAAGTTATCCGTAGTCTTAATGTGCAAGTCCCCTTCCTTGAGTTAGTTAACCAAGTACCCGCTTACACCA
The DNA here is from genome assembly GCF_048544455.1 of Silene latifolia. Lineage (NCBI taxonomy): Eukaryota > Viridiplantae > Streptophyta > Magnoliopsida > Caryophyllales > Caryophyllaceae > Silene > Silene latifolia. The sequence continues at coordinate 60,888,330 of NC_133536.1, forward strand.
AATTTATGAAACAATTTGTTGTCAAAAAGCGGTCACTTGAAACAGTGCACACTGTCGCACTCACAAAGGAGTCTTGTTCTTATCTGTCTCACACCGCGCCCCTCAAGCTAGAGGACCCGGGCAGCTTTTCTGTCCCTTGCAAAGTAGGTACCTTCTCAATTGAGAAGGCATTGTGTGACTTAGGGGCCAGTATAAGTGTCATGCCCATGAGTTTGGCTAGGAGACTCAAGTTGACCCGGTTTGCTATCACAGAAATGACAGTTCAGATGGCTGACCGATCTGCGGTCGAGCCTATAGGAGTCCTAGAGGACATACCCGTCCAGATAGGGAAGTTTTTCTTCCCTGTCGACTTTGTAGTCCTAGATATGCCTGAGGATGAACATATACCGATCATCTTAGGAAGGCCGTTTCTGCACACTGCCGGTGCAGTTATTGACGTCGGTTTAGGAACCTTGACCTTCAAGGTTGGGAAACATTCTATCGTTTTTGCCCAACCTACTAAAAAGAAGGATGCCATGTGGCCTGTTACTTGTAATACGGTCTCTGAAAAGAGATCGTACTTTGTGCTTCCTGAATTGCCTATCCCTATTACTACTGCTGTGCTAACCCCTCCGCCCCGAACAGGGAGCAAGAAGGAGGAAGAATTTGTTGTTTTAGATAATACAGGAGCTGGTTTGGGGAAGGAAGAGCCGCTGGATGCTCCAGCTGCGACAGAGCAGATCGTTTCAAGAGGAGGTCTTGGATGCTTAAGCTATGGGACTGATGAAGAAGTAGAGGATGAGCCAGCCAAGGTGAGATGGGCTGATGTGGACTCCGATGGTTCTGAGGGAGTCCTTGATTGGGAAGATGACGACGCTGATCAGCTGAATTCTCCGTCTGTCGAAGCGGGAAGGGTGGCGATAAGATGAGCACCATTGAAGCTACCTCTAGTAGCCAGAAGCCGACGAAGTGGGCCATACCATGGTCCTTTTTGATCAACTACTAGTTGATCAAATTCGTTATAAACTTCATTTTATTGCTTTCGAACCATTTTTTTTTTATTGCTTTTGTGTGCGCGAAAACTTCGCTTTTATTTTCGTTTGCTTAGGATTTTTAAGTACTATAGACTTCGTTCTGGGTTTTGCGCAATTTTGGGCGCGTACTATTGTGCATTTGCAGGTATTTAGAGCTTATAAGCTCAAATCATTGAGCAATTACGAAGAAATAAGACACTGCAGCAGTGTTTTCAGTCGATCGACTGGTATCTTTGGTCGATCGATCAACTGAGACTTACGGGAGCTAATGTTTGTTCTCGCCATTTAGTCGATCGACTGCCTCTGTAGGTCGATCGACTGCTGCTGCTGCTATATGCGTCCACGACCTCTCCCCTGCTGTGATTGGTCGATATGCGGATTTAAGGGAGTCTCCTACTCCACTTTATTTTCCGTCGAATTGTCTATTCCTTCTTTTGTCTCATTTATGCACAATATTTACGTTCCAAAATTGCTTTCTTCCGTCTTATGCGTGGTTTTGATTGTCTTTCAGGCACTCTTGTCGGTAGCATCGCTCTTTGAAACCTCCTAGCTCACGCTGGTTTGGGAGGTTTCCTTTGCGCTTAAAGTCTTGTGAGTTCCCAAGTCTTTCCTTTATGTCATTGTGTTTTATTTCCCATTTCTCGCAAATTCCCGTTTCTCCATTTTTCTTCATTACATGATTTTGCACAATGGGGACATTGTGCGATTTGGTTTGGGGAAGGGTTTTGCGTCGCATATCATATGTTTGCATTCACGTTTACTTTTTGTTTTGCATTGTTTATTTCATTTCACATATATATACAGAAAAATCAAAAAAATTGAAAAATTTCAAAAATTTCCATAAAATGCACGTTTATTTTAGCATATAGGTCGAGTCGGAACGGTAGTATTTCTATGATGATTTAGCATTTGCAGCTGTTTTGCCTGAGCCTTGCTTGACTTACATGTTACTAGTAGAATCATAAGTGCATACCTGCGAGTTTTCGTTAAATTTATTTGCCGAGCCTGAGACTTGACTTTAATAATTGGCAAGCTACATCATATTTCTGAGTTATTAGAGCCTACAACTGGTGTCATTCATGACCAGTTTATTTAGGAATGTGAGTAGTACTCCTTATGAGGCATGTTTCCTTAATTTGCATAATTATGAATTTGATCTACTTAATACCTGTATGCATTCGGTTTGTGGTTAGTTGACACATGTGGTAGAGGTTTCCTTTTCTCATTTTACCCATAAGCTCCACATCTGCCAAAAATATCCTTTTTTTGTCCTATTTACTACATCCTACATTTAGCCTGTCCTTTGTCAAGCTGGTAGCCTGTGTCCTTGGGATTGTTACTCATTTTTGGTGGTATATGCTCTATTGAGATGTCGTTGGGAGAATGAAATAAAGGAGGAAAGAAAAAGAAAAAGAAAGAAAAATGAATGAAAAAAAAAAAAAATGATCCGAAGAAGAAAAGAAAAAGAGGTCCTGTACTGTTTAGGCAGTCGATCGACTGCCAAATATGGTCGATCGACTGAGATTCGTGAAAGAAAAAGAAAATCAATTCGCATACTTTATCCTTATCTTTTGGCGATTTTTGCTCCCATGATTCATTTATATCCTATGGGGAGTTTTATTGATTTGATAGTTGGAGATTGTGAGTTTTGTGCTCATTATAGCACCGTTTCGTTCGTTATTGAGCAAGAAGTTGGACTTTGTCACTTGGTTCCGTTTTGGTACTAGCTTGATCACCTGTACCTCCACTTTACCATAAAATGTTTTGCCTCTTCTTACCCATACCTCACATTTCCATAATTATACCTCGGCATGTGTCAATGGTCATCTGTTTGGTTGGAATGCATATGCACGGTCATAGAGGTCATCTTCATAATTTATTGCTGGCATGTCTTCATAGGTCGTAGTTAGGTGAGAGTCACTACAAAATTAATTCTTTCTATCTTACGAATTTATCACCTGTTCTTAATTGAGTGATTTGAGCGACCCGCGAGAGTCCGATTTGATAAGTCTCTATAGTCAACGGTTCATTCGTTTTTTTTTGACGACTTATAATTAATTTTGCATGATTCATATTACTAGTTGATTGTTGGTTATGCATTAAATTGGTTTAGGCCTTACAGTTTGCATTTCGCTCTGATGTTTGAACTCGTTCCATTAGGTCATTAGATCGAGTCTAGTTCTTGCTTGGGGACAAGCAAGGTTTGGTTTGGGGAGATTTGATGCGTGTCATTTATATGATGTTCTACATCTCTTTTTACACGCATTTCAGAGCTCAATTGTGCTATATATGCCCATATTTCTCTATTTTCCTCTACTTTCGTGCTTTTGTACTTTATTATTGAGAAATGTGGAGAATTTAGCGGAAATCAAGCCAAATCTGTTTTCGAGTAAATTTGCATTGCAAATGACGTAAAGGAACCGCTTAAGGAACAAGCTTGGTGCGCAATCCAAGGCCCGAAAGACAAGTCCACGAGTTAAAAGAAGTCAAGTAAGCGGCTCGGCCGATCGACCGACCAACCTAGTCGGATCGATCGACCAAGGCTCGGTTTCGAAGCTCTTGTTTGCTTGATATTGATCGATCGACCCAAGCATCTTGATCGATCGACCAGACTTCGATTCCAGACGAGATTTAGAAAGCCCGTGAAGTTTTAGGTTTTGGAATAAGTTGTTGCGTTAGTTCCTATATAACGTAATAGCAGCATATCGAACAGGGAGATCGGATTTTTATCAGAGAACACATTAAGTTTCACAGTACAATACATTAAGTTTTAATTTTAGAATAATTAGGGTTTGAGTTATTATTGAGCATCGGATCTTTCAGTTCTAATTCTTAATCTTCCTTTGAATCTTGGTAATTGTTTCGCCTAATTTCAGTTTCTTTATTTTACTTCCATTGTTAGTATAGAATTGATAGTTAGCATTCCCAAGCCAATTATCGCTTCATCATTGTTGTTATTTATCCTAAGTATGAATTCCGTAATTGTCATTAGACTTATTGTTGTTTTTACATTTACCATGAGTAGCTAAATAGCTTGTGCTAGGATGTAGGCGATTTATGGCTAGGCGGCAATAGGTTAGACACGGACTGAACCCGCGTGTCAGTCGATCGACTGACATAGTTGGTCGATCGACTGACCTTGTAAGGTTACTTTCGTTTTAATTGTTTTTAATCTTGTATCTGACGAGTTGAATGCATGCGACCAGTTAGACACCTCTTTTGTGACTGACCCATTAGACCGAGAGGTAGGGTAGTTATTTGACCATCAATTAATTCGACTAAACTGTGCTAAAGATCGAAAGATAGGTATAGTTTAGACCATTAGTCACTTTTCAGGACGAAAGTTAGTATTAGTGACATTAGGGACCTATAGCGAGATCGAGAGATGCTATTTGATAGGAGTGGACCGAGAGGACCTCTTATTTCCCGCCTTACCTGTGCTTATTTCAGACCGACTTAGTTTTTGCCTTGGAAGTCGTAATGACCCGACCATCCTAGTACCTTTCTTTTATCTGTTTAATCCACATCTTTAGTTTATTTTCTTCTTACTGTTATTAGTTATAGACCAATTCAACCAACCCCCACAATAGTTACCTTAGACTGATCATAGAACAACCAAAGTTTACAACTGCCTCCTTGTGGATCGACCCTGTTACCACTAGCCTAGGTTAGTCTTAATAGGAGTTTATAAATATTATCTTTGGTACTCACAGCGACGGGTATCATCGGTAATGATTGGCTGACTAGAGTTTGACATTACTGTCGTGCAACGGTGGTGATCAGTTGATCCCCTTAGGTCATACCTATAGGGAAATACTCTTAATTGATTATTTAATTAATCGTATACCGATACGAGTTAATTAAATTGCTTAAAATTGACGGATGATTTTGTGAGTATAATTTACGTAACTTATTGTAAATATGATTAAATGAGATACGGTCTGAGTAATCGAATTGTATCATTGCTCAGATGAAATTATTGTTTAAGGAAACAATTGAATTGAATGAATTATTATAAATACAATTTATTGTGATTTATAAATTGGTAAAATATTTTGGTACAAGTAATTATGAATTACTAAGTCGATTTTTGTATATGACGTATTTTTATTAATACGTTGATTTTTAATATGATGAAAATACATTGCATTGTAACATGTCATGTAACATGTAACATGTGACAAAATTGACAAATGACAAAATATAAAATGGACTCTCCATTTTATAAGTGCCGAAATATTAAGAGGGAGTTAGTGGAAATTGTGTTAATTGTTTAAATATAAACACAATGATGAAAGCTAGCTAGTAGGCATGCCAACCTAAGCTTTTGAGAAGAGCAAAATCTAAAGGCATTGGGCATGCTACCCAAGGCCATTTTTTCGGCCACCCTAAGGAAAGAAAAGGAGTTTTTCTTTTTCTAATTCATCCATTCATAGAATACAATAATTTTCTAGTGTAAGAAAATTAAAAAAAAAGCTCTCTACATCTTATGAGATTTCTAGAGAAATAAAATCACAAAATCCTCTTCTCTCTCAACCGAAATTTATGAGAGATCAAAAACATTTTGTGTCATATTTTTAAGTAAGACTAATAATAATTCTAGATCACATTATTTTTAGTCTTTAAGATGTATTCCTTGGGTATATGCTTTTGGGAGGGATTCTACACTTGAATCCTTGTTCTTCCATTTGGAAAGCTCAAGAACAAGTGAGTAGGTGAACTCACTTGTGCCCATAAATCCGAATATCACATGGTGAGATATAGATTTTTCCATCTCTTTATTTAATGTTTGCATGCATAAGACCTTTATTAATTTTATGACAAATTAATTTATAAACATATATGAATATGTTAGTGTATATGAATCTACATTTCTTTCAATTGGTATCAGAGCCACGGTTGTTTGCATGCAAATTGGTTAAAAGTTTTTCCGAGTTATATGAATAACAAATAAAACTTGTAAAATTTGTGTTATTATGATATATCACGAAATTATTACATGCATGTTAATATTTCTGGTCCTAAAATGTTTTAGGATATTTTGGTTAATTTTTCGGATTTTTATTGTTCATAATTTACTATAATGGCATTTAAATGTGATTTTATGAGTAAAAATGTCATTTTTGTCTAAAATTAGCTATACTTCGAATTTTCACTTGGTTTTTGGATATGTTGTCACATATATTATTTTGAGATAACCTGTAAATTTTCATAATTTTTGGACTTGTTATGCTCTAAAAATGATTTTTTCATTATTAAATACGGATTTAGGTGAAAAATAAGTTAATATGAGTTAAATTTCGAATCTGGTCATAGAAAATTAATATGCTGTCACATGCAATTTTACAAGATGTGTGTAAAATAATTGGCTATAAAGAAGTCTTTTTGCATGATTTATGAATTTTTGAAGAAAAATGGCATAAATAGTGACATTATTAGTGAAAATTAATAAAAACATAATCTATGACTTAGGAAAAACGTCTAATGTTGCATTTTATTATCTTTTTCAGATCTAAAATTGAAAAGTTAATGAAAATAATTTTTCCATGTTTTTATGATTATTTTATTAAAAATCGATAAACCGCAACATTGTTTTTCCGGGAAAATTTCGAAATTTTTAACCTAAGATTTTGAACATTATGAGTGTCATGGAATTTTTCCAGAATGTTCATGAGTTTAAATTTCAAATTTTGAATTTATTTGAAATTTTGTGATTTATTTGAAGTTTAATAGCTTATTTTTGTAATTTTGGTCCATTTATGAACAAATTTGTAAATAAAGGTTAATTATGGTCAAATTATTAGTGAAGACTAAGTTTTGAGTCCTAAGAGGTTAGGGTAATTAACTTATGCATAAATATGAGTTTATGCATTTTTGTGATTATAAAATGTTGAAATCACGCAAATCCGTAAAAACCGAGTAATATACGATATTGGCTAATTAAAGGCGATTTAGCATAAAATGGAGCATGTTCATACATATTATAATGCTGCATTTTTCTTTATGATTGTCATAATTTTTAATTTATGTAATTTTGAATTATGTAATTTTACTTAGTATGGCCTTAGATTTTAATTGGTATTTCCCGAAATGTATGGGAATATCGATTCGGTTGTAATTTTATTGTGATCTCGTATCACCGTTTTGTAATTTAATAGATTTATTTTATTTTAGTTACAAATGTATAATAGGAAATTATGTAATTTATTATGTAATCTTATTCATTAGGAGTTCCCAAAGACGGATTTCTTCAAGAATGGCGATACATAAAGACGGTGTTGCCTCGAGATGCGTGTCACAACCGAAGTTCAAGGGACCAATGGAGTTGGTTTCCGAATATGTAATAGTTAAATAGTTTTTCTATTTTAGGAAAGGCCATACTAGGATTTATTTATCTTTATGCTTGCATTTTATTTTATGTCACATGCATCGCTAAATCGCCATAACTAAACATGCATCCTTATTTTATCGAGTTTATCGACCGTGTCAATTAAAATTATCGTAGTTCACCGCTTTAGTTCACTTAAAACGTGATAGATAATAAATTGACATGACCTCTCGCTAAAATAAACAATTGAGACTTAGCCTTACCAAATAGTAGAAACCATGAAAACCTATTTCGTGAGGGAGTGCACTCGGCCACACCGGGGTACAAACCTTGTTACGTAGGGGAAGTGGGTGATAAATGTCTATCCACCGAATTCATGTTGATGAGGGTTTTATCGGCCACACCGTGCCCAAGTTAATGTGGGTTTGGATCATGGACACATTTATTCGAAATTTGGATTGAACTCAACAAAAGTTTTTCGATAAGGGTTTCATCGGCCACACCGTCCCCTTGTTGAATGTGTTTTGGGCTAAAGATAAATGTTAATGTAATATTATCGACCAAGAGTTCTAAAAGTAGAATCGATTAAAGCGTTAATCCACCGAGTTATATTGATAAGGGTTTCATCGGCCACACCGTGCCCAAGTTAATATGAATTTGGGTCTTGGAATCATTTATCATAGTTGGGTAGAGGTCACTATGTAAATGCTTTACTTGTTATTTACAAGTATTAATAAAACGATGAATGTTAAGTTTTCCATTATTCCGTTATAATATTGTTCTTTTTCTTTACCACAATTCATATACGATATCATTTCGTTTTTGATTCAAATCTCCATTGAAATATCGTAACTAAAGACAAATATGAGTTTGCTTCTAAAACCTCAAATGAACCATTGCTAAGGATCTCTTGTAAAGAGTATAGATTAAAGTTATTCATTATCAAATAGGTTTTTGATTCTTGACTAACACATCTACTTACAATGGATTGTTATTCATATACTTAATTGAATTAAGTACCTTGAAGCGATAAATTGTTTTGGTAACTAGATTTGTTGGAAATCAAAATTGACCAAAATAACGCAACCACTTCAGTGAAAGTTTTAAGACTAAAACGAACAAATGAAGAGTAATCTTCATGGATTCAATTTTGCTTCTCAAAGCAAAGACTCATTGAAATGAGTGGGAGCATTCTCTTAAACCGTTAAGATGAGAACGAGGTTCAAGAAGTAAAGATAATAATGGTATTGATACAAGGTAATGTTAAAAGTAAAGTTGTTGAGAATGACGATACTAAAACCTATCAATCCCAACCGATAAAGTTTCCATTGTCTTAAATGTTAGACACGAGAAAGGAAACTACCCCAAATTATTGAAGAATCAACAAATTAGTTGTGGGACATCTAATAGGATCTTCTTCTTTAAATGTTTATTTGATTAAACATAATTTTTGCTAGTACCACTTCGTCAATATTAGAAACCAATGGAGGTTTTCATCATTGTACTTGATACATAGGATGATTAGAATATGACGACTAGCAACAATCATATTGAGAGATAGAGTCATTGTGTAATCAATCTAGTTTTGGGTTTGGAGTTGTACTTAATTGTGACTATTAAGTACATAAACTCTAAATAAGAATACAATTTGTTAAAGATACAAAAGAGGTTTCACTTTTGTGACCCTATACACCATGATTTGATGTATGGCTAGCCCATCATCAAGGTGATTATATTCTAAACCAAACTAGAATGATATATCATGAAGATGATGCAAGACTCAAATTGGTAACCCAAGATTAAACCTTAATTTCTGGAATGATGAACGCAAAGAGTTATCGAGTACTCTTGAAACCATTAGATTGTTAATGGAATATGCGTATCTTGTATTCAAAGCAAGATGTCTCGTGCCTTTTGGTTGAAAAGGAGATCGAGGTTATAAATCATCAATCCAAAATAGATTGATCATCATCTTTTACCAACGATTTAAGTTGACACTAGTGTGTTCACTTAATAAGGTAAATAGAGAAATCTTTGAAGAAGTTCAAGAGTTCAAGGAATCACGATTTAGTCGTGATGGGACTATCAAAGTGAAGACTTTGATATAAGCCAAAGGAAATGTGATATAGTATCACAAGTTAATCTCTCTTAGCACGCATTATGAAATAATGTGTGGATGGATAAGAAATCAAACGCTATTCGATATGGTTTGAACTTCAATCAAGTTACTTTGAGTTACTTGATCCGTTTGGGGATTTTATCATTTTGTCTAAAATTATTTTACCATGTTTGTAAGTTTTCACAAGAAACAAATACTCAATTTTTCCCTTTCAATTATCACGAGTACGACGGGTTTGTGGCTCGTGAAGCTGTCTTTCTAAAATACAAGTTTATTTTTGAAGACAGAGTGGGAGAAATTATTCAAGAGCCACAAAGAATGTTATGTAACAAGAAACTGGTCTTTCTTGGCTACATGAGACGTTTTGTGTAAGACGTTGTTTCTTCAAAACCTAGGAGGTTAAATTCGTCACTTGTTAAAAATGATGAATTCATGCTACTTTTAAGAAAGTAAAGAGCTTATAACTTACAAAAGAAATTGTTTGATTCAAGTTGATTACTTCTAGAAAGTAATGAACATATGACTTACATAAGAGTGTTTAAGTCACAACTCAATATAAGGCTTAGAGCCATGGAAATCCGAAATAAAAGGGCTTGATTAGTTGCAAAGGGTTTTGCACTAATAAAGAGAGATTTCAAGGTTTGATTGGTTGCAAAGGGTTTTGCACCAATTGAAATGCTTAAGCCTATTTGGATCTTCTTAGGGATTGTGTTTCATTATTATGAAATACATAGCGAGTGAATCTAAAACCCACTTCTTCAATTAGAAGGAATGTATTCAATACATATCTTGAGTTTTGAAGATTCTTGCAATCCTAAGATAATGTGAAACTTAAGAGAGGGTCTTAAGTAGGACATCAATGAGTTGGAATCAACATTTTGGATCATGTGATAAAACATTTCTCGATAAGTCGAGAAGTTGTGTTTATACATGGAGTTTAGTGGGAGTTACGGAAATTTTAATTAGTCCGATATGTGGATGACATATTGATCATTGCGAATGATTTAAGACTTTTGGAGTATTATAATACATCTTGAATATCCGGATTTATGAAGATAAATCCACATGATATTAGCGTCGTTAAGAAGTCTTATGTTGATAAGATTCATGACTAGTTCAATTAAATTGAATATATTTGATTGATTTCATTTGCTTCCGCTGCCGAATCAATTAAATGAATAATGATGTATAACACTTCATATGCTTTGAGTATGATGAATTGTTTTCAAAATCGAATTTAAGTAATCCTTGCCAAGTAAGCCATATAGATTACCCTTAAGTGCTTGCAGAAGTATTAAGGAAGTAAAGCAAAGTGTTTATGATGCAATATTGTGTAAGGGTATTACACAAGTGACAATTGACAATTGAGATTGCGCATGGTTTCCGACAAAACCATAATCAAAACACACTAGGATGGTTAAGATACCATTGTGGCAATGTTAATTAAGAAATAGATTTTCTAGAATCATTCTAAGCAATAAAGAACAATGAGAGATATTTATAACGGAAATTGAGTACACTTGCGATCATGAGATGTGCAAGAAAGATGAGTCCCGCACATTTGTGAAAACAAAGTGGGAGCTATTCTTAGGCTAGAGGACCTATGTCTTGATTGGATCTCGACACGTACTCGGAAAGTTTTGTAATGCAAATGTATACATTACAAAGGAAAACGAGTATGTAGTGAGGTTGAGTAAGGTACAAGAAATTGATAAAACCTACTAACCAAAGCCTTCTCAAAGGCTAAACATGATGAGTCATGTCATTTCAATTGAATTGAAATGAACAACTATGTACAAGATCAAATTAGATTGTAGAACATGAAATAGTAATCAGGCATTGACTATTCATGTGTGATAATCGCATTTGTCGTTCGAGTTTTATTTTAAAACTCTTTTATTATACTTTGTTACATCCAAACGGGTTGTAGAGACAATTGAACCCGGTTAAAGTGAACACGGATTAGCATTGTATTCGCCCATAGTCACTTGTATGAGGTGACGTCTCGAAGTGACTAGAGTGTGATGCGATTGATGGCAAGTTCAAGTGCCATACAGTCATGTGAGATGACTAGTCGATCACATAGGCAGACTGTTAGGAACATTTTGTCGGGCCTTATGACCGCTTATAGAGTTCTGGCAAATTTATATAGCCTGGTCGTGGCGAGAGCTGCTATAGTATTCAAATGAGTCGATTCTTTTGACTAAAGACTATTCACCTAAGATGGCTCGAGTTTGATTAACTTTGATTTGTGTTACTACGACCTTCGTAAATGGGGTCAAATGGGCATATTTTGGGTTATGATGGCTGTGGCTAGTCGAAGGGAATGAGTGCGATAGGAATTGTCCATCCCCTTGTCAGGGTTAAAACAATATCTCAGGGCCACTCGAGGAGTAATGAACTGGAAATGCGTGGCCACGCTCGGAAAGTATCTATGATAGATAAGTCCGGTCAATCAGTTATTCTCCAGATCGAGGAAACCACTCTCGATATGATCACTTGCAAGTACGACCTGAAAGACACCTTGCATTGAGTGGGAGATAGTAATAGGACAAGAGAATTGGTGACGCACACTTGTCGAGGACAAGTGGGAGATTGTTGGGAAATGTGTCCTCAACAATAGTGCGATCACATGATTTAAATATCATTATTAAATCTCATTTTAAGAATACATGTGGGATGTAATATTTTACGTCAATGGTCAACACATATCGGTAATGATTGGTGACTAGAGTTTGACATTACGTCGTGCGGACGGTGGTGATCGATTGATCCCCTTAGGTCATACCTATAGGGAAATACTCTTAATTGATTATTTAATTAATCGTATACCGATACTAGTTAATTAAATTGCTTAAAATTGACGGATGATTTTGTGAGTATAATTTACGTAACTTATTGTAAATATGATTAAATGAGATACGGTCTGAGTAATCGAATTGTATCATTGCTCAGATTTAATTATTGTTTAAGGAAACAATTGAATTGAATGAATTATTATAAATACAATTTATTGTGATTTATAAATTGGTAAAATATTTTGGTACAAGTAATTATGAATTACTAAGTCGATTTTTGTATATGACGTATTTTTATTAATACGTTGATTTTTAATATGATGAAAATACATTGCATTGTAACATGTCATGTAACATGTAACATGTGACAAAATTGACAAATGACAAAATATAAAATGGACTCTCCATTTTATAAGTGCCGAAATATTAGGAGGGAGTTAGTGGAAATTGTGTTAATTGTTTAAATATAAACACAATGATGAAAGCTAGCTAGTAGGCATGCCAACCTAAGCTTTTGAGAAGAGCAAAATCTAAAGGCATTGGGCATGCTACCCAAGGCCATTTTTTCGGCCACCCTAAGGAAAGAAAAGGAGTTTTTCTTTTTCTAATTCATCCATTCATAGAATACAATAATTTTCTAGTGTAAGAAAATTAAAAAAAATGCTCTCTACATCTTATGAGATTTCTAGAGAAATAAAATCACAAAATCCTCTTCTCTCTCAACCGAAATTTATGAGAGATCAAAAACATTTTGTGTCATATTTTTAAGTAAGACTAATAATAATTCTAGATCACATTATTTTTAGTCTTTAAGATGTATTCCTTGGGTATATGCTTTTGGGAGGGATTCTACACTTGAATCCTTGTTCTTCCATTTGGAAAGCTCAAGAACAAGTGAGTAGGTGAACTCACTTGTGCCCATAAATCCGAATATCACATGGTGAGATATAGATTTTTCCATCTCTTTATTTAATGTTTGCATGCATAAGACCTTTATTAATTTTATGACAAATTAATTTATAAACATATATGAATATGTTAGTGTATATGAATCTACATTTCTTTCAGTCCTGTCTCCAAGTCGCGCGGATTTTGTGACAACATTCTTTTTGCCTGAATCACAGCTTGGGACGAGCGGGCTACTGTCGGGACGTGCGTCCTGAGCTGTTCTTTATCAACACTTCAAAGATTTCATACTAATCCTTTCCCTTGTACCCTTTTGGTGATTCCTTATCATCAATTTCTGAAAATTTGCTCAAAGAATGGATAAGTAACCCTCCCTCACAACTCTCATGTAGGAAAATGCAAGTAATCTAAAAGTATATTAAATATTATACAATGCAAAATTGTCGAAAGGAATATGTTACAAATGGTGGTTTGAGATAGGACTCCACCAAACTAGTTTAGAATGTTGAAATCCATTGTCCATAGAGCTTAAAACTCTCAAAAGTTGGTCAAAAGCTTGTGAATGGTCCTCAAGTAAGCATGAGTAAGTTTAGAACAATTGCAAAATAGAGTAGGGCCAATCCATGAGGGATCTTCCCTTGAATTCCTTCTTTTTCTCTTTTTCTTTGTTATGATGGCCTTCCCGGCTCTTAAAGTTAGCAAACTTAAGATTCTTGTTATGGGGGCTTTTCCGGTTGCTCCTATTTCTTCCAAAGTTGATGACGAAAATACTTGGACTAGTCAATCCTCCAAGGATAGAAGGTGAACTTTCATTGCATTGATGATGGGGTGTCTTAGGAGTTGGGATAGTTGGTGCCAAATTTTCACATATAGGCTCCTTCTTAGCCTTGTCTTTGAGCTTTTCCACTAAATAATTCTTGTATGACGATTTGACTTTCGTGATAAGGTCCATAATGTCATCTCCAACTATCATGAGCTCCATAGTGGGTTTGAAAAGGTTCTTATGAAGGCACTCCTCTTCCTCATTGAAGCAATCTTCAAACTTCTCAAGGATGGGTTCCTCAAGCAAGTTGATCTCACAACTCCACTTATCATTCAAGCCTATCTTTCCCTTATCATCTTCTTCCATAGATGCGTCATTATTGTTTTCTCCATATGAATCATAAATAGGGGCTTTACCCCTCCTTAATAACTCTTCCTCCAACACCTCGACATTCACATCAAACGACACACCCTCATACTCACAAAGGTGAAGAATATTTGTCTTACTCAGCCTCATATCTTCTTCATCAAATACCACACTTTCATACTCACAAGAGCTCAAGGAGATTGGCTCTTCCTACTTCTCATTGAAGGTAACTCCTTCAAACTCGCATTCATGATCAATGTCTAAGGAATGGTAAGGAGTAGTTACTTGGGCTTCCTTCATTTGGGCAATTTGAATTGCCAACTCCTCACTATGGGTAACAATGCTTTGAAGAACATTGTCCCTATTTTGGCTCTGCTCTAACACTTGTTTGAACAAATTTTGTTGATCTCCCATCATTTGGAGAACCACATTTTGAATGTCAAAATTGGGCTCATATTCTTGTTGTAGGTGGGTGTGAGAGTGGTTGTATTGTGGCATTTGGAATTCATTGTAAAGTGGGTATTGGGAGGGTAGTTGTTGTGGATATTGGATGTGGGGGCTTTGGTATGGGAAGTTTGTGGGGGTAACTTGAGTTTCCATTGTAGAAGTTATAGGATATGGGTGTGTTTTCTTGCTTAACAAACCTTCTCCATTCATAGATGTCATACTCATTTACTCCAACTCGCCCATATACTTCTTCTTGTTGGATGTCATGTGCCATCATCATTGTTAGAATAAAGAGGCAACTACAAATATGGAAACTACAATAACATTGTAAGAATGAACCTTGAGGAACAAGTTCCTCAAGGTTAAAGCACAAGAAACGAAATTCCCAAGGAACCAAGGCTCCTAAAGAAGAAGCACAACTAAAACTAGACAATAGAACGATTTAAATACACAACACCGTCCCCGGCAACGGCGCCATTTTTATGGAACGTGTCGTTGTACGCCATCAAACACATTTATACCCAACTACTAGTATAGCAAGCAAGTCGGGGTCGAACCCAAAGGACGGGGGTACTCAAATTGTTCAATCTAATTGTAGTTGCACTTAGGGTGTCACAATTGGTTTGGGTTTGTAGTTGTGTTCTAAATTAATGAAAGAAATAAAGTAAAACAAGCAATAAAGCAAATAAGTATGTAAATAAATAATAAAGGATACTAGGATGTCATGGGATCATAAGGGAATCATAGTAAGATAGCATAAATGAGTTATATAGATGCCAGCAATTTAATATTGTTGTAGTTAAGTTAGTTCATGTCATATAATTCATAAGAAGATTTGGGTCCCGGAGCCGAGTCATTTGTGACTTTACAACACCTACAAGTCGACATAATTCTTCCTATTAAACTACATGCATGATAAACCTAATCCTAGGGAAACTTACGTCTCGGAGCCGAGTCAGTTAAGACTTTACAACACCTACAAGTCGACTTGGGTTTTCCCTATTCAACTCTATGCATCGTCTAATAAGGCTTGAGTTGGTTTATATCTTACAAGGCACATTGAAAAGGTAAGAGATGGGTAAAAAATGCAAGGTTTCATAGTCTAGCATTTCATCAAATATAACATGTGCATAAGTTGAAGAACAATAATCAAGCATTCACTCATTAAGCATAAATTTATCCCATGATTAACTCCCCTAATCCCCCACTAATCCTAGTTAAGTAACTACTCACTTATTATCATGGAAAACATGTCATCAATGGTGTCAATCATCACAACAAATATAAACATGATAAAAGATTGAAAAAATAAGCAATAAAGTGTAAAGACTAAAGGAATTATACCAAACTTAAGATGAACAATTGGAAAGGAAAGAATAATAGAAGAAAACATGATTGATTGATGAAGAGTTGTCAATTCTCCAATAATAACCCAATAATCTTCAATTACCCAATAATAAACTTGAACAATAATTAAGGAAAGATTAATGTGGAATGATTGAGATTAATATATTCTAATCTACTCCTAATCTAATCTAAGAGGACCTTTTTTTTTTAAGCTAAGAGGACTCTCCCTTTTGATTATTATAGATGGAGTATATATAGTGGTACATCATTAGGTTAAGCAAGGGTAGATTAGTAAATAACAATGCTTAATTGTTGAATAGAGCTTTGTAAGTCCCGAGAGAAATGCGCGGATCATGTAGCAACTCCTAAGGAGATCCGTGCGTCCTGGGCTGAAGTACGTTCGGTCCTCTAAGAGGATCCGCTCGGACTGGAACTGGGATGCTCAGATTCTCGGCTGAGACGCGCGGCTTGGTTTCGGGATGCTCGGATCCTATGTTGAGTTGCTCGTCCATAGCTTGGGACGGACGGATCCTGGGACAGGGTTCCTTCTCCTTGCTTATAAGCCTATGGTCCTTCTATATACTCTTTGTTGCTTCATCCTTGGTCGTCATTCTGGCCTCCTCTTCATACTAATCCATCCAAGATCGTCAACAAGCTTCCGAATATGCACGAGAGACGGGGATTCCGCCTCATTATCTTCTTTCCTACAAGACATATAAAATGTAATAGGAAAGCAAAATAGGAAGGAATTGACGGATAAAATGGCCATGAAATGCTATATTAGTATGCAAAATAGGTTCAATTAGGGGACTAAATGTGCGCAATTAAGAGTCACATCACTCAGCAACCTCTTTCTTCATCTTAGGCCACCAAAACGTCTTCTTCAAATCTTTATATAACTTATCTCCACCCGGATGAACAGAATATGGAGTAGAATGAGCTTCAGATAAAATCTTTCTTTTTAATTCTTGATCATCAGGCACACACCATATCCCTTTAAACCTCAAGCCACCATCGCTGCCCACGTGAAACTGCTTCTTCTCGCCTTCCACCATGGCCTCACCCACGGCCTCTCTCCACCGTGCCACTCTCGCATCTCCTTCTTGCTTCTTCCTGATCTCTTCATACAACTCTGCCTCAATTGTCAAATCTCCAATTGTATCTCCTTTCTTGATCATAGAAATGCCCATCTTTTCCCCCTTCTCACGCAATTTCATCCTAGACATGGCAGTACACAAAGCATGGACAAATTTTCTACTAAGTGCATTTGCCACCACATTAGCCTTCCCTTCATGATAAATTATCTCCATGTCATAATCTCCAATTAACTCTATCCATATCCTCCTTCTCATATTTAGCTCCTTCTGATTATAAATGTACTTTAAGCTCTTGTGATAAGAAAATACCTTAAAAGTAGCTCCATAAAGATAATGACGCCACAATTTCAAGGCAAAAACCACTGCTCCTAATTACAAATCATGAGTTGGATAATTTGCTTCATACTGCTTCAGCTGTCTCGAGGCATAAGCTATTACTTTCCCATTCTGCATAAGCACACATCCCAAACCATTCTTCGAAGCGTGTGTATAAACTTCAAAATTCTCACTCCCCTCAGGTAAGGCTAAAATAGGAGCTGTAGTCAGGCTCTCCTTCAAGGTTAGGAATGCCGTCTCACAACTCTCATCCCACTGAAACTTATTCTCCTTCCTCATCAAGGTAGTCAAAGGCTTAGCTATTTTTGAGAAGTCTTTTACAAACCACCTATAATAGCCAGCCAACCCCAGAAAACTTCTAATATCCCCCACATTCTTTGGTCTCTCCCACTTGGACACTGCCTCAATCTTGCTTGGATCCACTAACACTCCCTTTTTAGACACCACATGCCCCAGAAAGGCAACTTTATCTAACCAAAACTCACACTTGCTCAACTTAGCATAAACATTATTTTCCCTCAGGGTCTGCAACACAATCCTCAAATGCTTCTCATGCTCTTCTTTATTCTTATAATACACCAGGATATCATTGATAAAGACAACCACGAACTAATTCAAATAGGGACTAAACACACGGTTCATTAAGTCCATGAAGACTGCCGGTGCATTAGTTAATCCAAATGACATAACAACAAATTCGTAGTGTTCGTACCTTATCCTGAATGCAGTCTTAGGAATATCTTCATCCTTAATTCTCAACTGATGGTACCCCGACCTCAAATCAATCTTAGGAAATATCCAGCCCCACTCTGTTGGTCAAATAAATCATCAATCCGCGGCAAAGGGTAACGATTCTTGATAGTCACATTATTCAGCTCTCTATAGCCAATACACAACCTCATGCTCCTGCTTTTCTTCTTAACAAATAACAAAGGTGATACACTTGGCCTCACATAGCCCTTATCCAACAACTCCTCCAACTGTTTTTTAAGCTCCTCCAACTCATTAGGTCCCATCCTATAAGGTGCTTTAAAAATTGGTCCCGCCCCAGGTTTTAAGTCAATGCGAAAATCAATATCCCTCTGAGGTGGTAACCCTGGAATCTCATTGGAAACACATCCTGAAAGTCTTGCACAACATGTATAGATGCCGCCCCAGGCACCTCCTCTCACATTTCCCTCACGTGACACAAGATCAACTCGCCTCTCTTCCTCAAACAATATTTTAAGGTAACTGTTGAGATAAGTTTTATTTTTGGTTTAACTACAAATCCCTTATAAGAGACTTTTATTCCCTTAGGTCCACTCAAGGTTGTTGGAATATGTGTCCTCCGACAATAATGCGATCACAACTGTTGATCATGATGATCACATGTTTAAGTCTCATTTTAAATAATACAATTGGGAAGTATTTTACTGTCAACTGGTCAACATATATCGGTAATGATTGGCTGACTAGAGTTTGACATTACTGTCGTGCGACGGTGGTGATCAGTTGATCCCCTAGGTCATACCTAAAAGATAATACTCTTAATTGATCATTTAATTAATCGTATAACGTTACGAGTTAATTAAAAATAATTTACGGATATTTTGGAAGAAAATTTACGTATCTCGTCTGATTAAAGAAGATACGGTCTAGGTAATTGAATTGTTTCACTACTTAGATGAAATTATTGTTTAAGGAAACAATTGAAATTGAATGAATTATTATAAATACAAGTTATTGTAATTTGTAATTGGTAAATTATTTTGGTACAAGTAATTGTGAATTACTAAGTCATTTTTGTATATGACGTATTTTCATTAATACGTTGATTTTTAATATGTTAAAAATACATAACAATTCTATGTAACATGTGACATGGGACATATTGATAAATTGACAAAGATAAAATGGAATCCATTTTATCCTCAAATGGACCGAAATATTGGGTGTGATTAACAATTTATATAATGTTAATTAAGACTAGTGGAATACATGATTATTTCTCTATAATAGGCATGCATACCTAGTGTCTTTTGTGGAAGAGCACCAAGCCCATGCATTGGCCATCCCACACCCTCCTACCCGGTTTCCCCTAGGAAAGAACAAAGGGGCTTTTGCTTAAACTTTGATCATTTCACTACATGCTTTAGTGTATGATTCATAATATTCATTCTATCATCAAATATTATTTTTAGAGAGATAAAAATAATTTTTCTTCCTTCTTCTTCCTCTTGACCGAAATCCAAGAGGACCAAAAAATACTTTGGGTCTTTTATTTAAATTAATGTTATTCTAGTATTGATAATATTAATTTTATTAAGAATATATCTTGGGTATAATTCCTTGGGAGGGATTCTACATTTGAGTCCTTTGTTCATCCATTTAAGGAGAGCTAAAGAACAAGAGAGTAGGAGAACTCTCTTGTGCCCTTAAGAACCGAAAATCTCAATGTAAGATGAACATTTCTTCTTTATATTGTTTATTAGTTTGCATGCATAAGATCATTTATTAATTTTATGATAAATTAAAATGGAACATATATGAATATGTTAGTATTTAGATCTACTAATCCTTCAATCGGTATCAAGAGCCATGGTTGTTTGCATGCAAATCGGTTAAAAGTTTTTCCGAGTTATAAGAATAACATATAAAACTTGTATAATTTGTGTTATTATGATATATCATGAAATTAATTTATGCATGTTAAAATTTCTGGTCCTAAAATGTTTTTAGGATATTCTGGTTATTTTATGGATTTTTATTTTCATATTACATTATAATGACATTAAAAATATGATTTTATGAATAAAATGTCATTTTCGGACTAAAATTAGCTAAACTTCGAATTTTCCAGTGATTTTTGGATATGTTATCACATAGATTATTTTGAGATGACCTGTCAATTGTCATAATTTTTGGACTTCTTATGCTCGAAAAATGGATTTTTCATTATTAAAATCGATTTTAGGTGAAAAATAGGTTAATATGAGATAAATTTCGAATCTGGTCATAGAAATTTAGTATGTTGTCACATGCAATTTTACAAGATGTGTGTAAAATAATGGACTATAGTGAAGTCTTTTTGCATGATTTATGGATTTTTGAAGAAAAATGGCATGAATAGTGACTTAATTAGTGAAAAATTAATAAAACATACTCCATGACTAAGGAAAAACGTCCAATGTTGCATTTTATTATCTTTTTCAGATCTAAAATTTAAAAATTGGTCA
Source organism: Silene latifolia (assembly GCF_048544455.1). Classification (NCBI taxonomy): domain Eukaryota; kingdom Viridiplantae; phylum Streptophyta; class Magnoliopsida; order Caryophyllales; family Caryophyllaceae; genus Silene; species Silene latifolia. The sequence goes on from NC_133536.1 coordinate 60,909,068, forward strand.
ATATAATTTTTCTCATGTTTTTATGATTATTTTGTTAAAAACCGATAAACCGCAACATTGTTTTTCCGGAAAAATTTCGAAATTTTTAACCTAAGTTTTTGAACATTATGAGTGTCATGGTATTTTTCCAAAATGTTCATGAGTTTAAATTTCAAATTTCAAATTTATTTTAAATTTTGTGATTTATTTGAAATTTATAGCTTATTTTTGTATTTTTGGTCCATTAATGAACAATTTTTTAGAAATATGAGTTAATTATGGTCAAATAATTAGTGAAGACTAAATTTTGAGTCCTAAGAGGTTAGGGTAATTAACTTATGCATAAATATGAATTTATGTAATTTTTGTGATTATAAAATGTTGAAATCACGCAAATCAAAAAAAAAAGAGTAATATACGATATTGGCTATTTAAAGGCGATTTAGCATAAAATTGGGCATGTTCATACATATTATAATGCTGCATTTTCTTTATGATTGTCATAATTTTAATTTATGTAATTTTTGAATTATGTAATTTTTACTTAGTATAGCCTTAGATTTTAATTGGTATTTCCCGAAATGTATGGGAATATCGATTCGGTTGTAATTTATTGTGATCTCGTATCACCGTTTTGTAATTTAATAGATTTATTTTATTTTAGTTACAAATGTATAATAGGAAATTATGTAATTTGCTATGTTATTTAATTTATCTCGGAGTTCCCCAAGACGGATTTCTTCAAGATGGCGATACATAAAGACGGTGTGACCTCGAGATGCGTGCCACAACCGAAGTTCAAGGGACCAATGGAGTTGGTTTCCGAATATGTAATAGTTAAGTAGTTTTTCTATTTTAGGAAGGCCATACTAGGATTTATTTTTATATTTTGCATTTTATTTATAAGTCACATGCATCGCTAAATCGCCATAACTAAAACATGCATCATCATCTAATCGAGTTCATCGACCGTGTCAATTGCAATTATCATAGTTCACCGCTTTAGTTCACTTAAAACGTGATAGATAATAAATTGACATGACCTCTCGCTAAAACAATTAATTGAGACATTGCCTTACCAAATAGTAGAAACCATGAAAACCTATTTCGCGAGGGAGTGCACTCGGCCATCCCGGGGTACAAATCTTGTTACGTAGGGGAAGTGGGTTATGAATGTCTATCCACCGAATTCGTGTTGATGAGGGTTTTCATCGGCTATCCCGTGCCCAAGTTAATGTGAATTTGGATCATGGACACATTTATTCGAAATTTGGATTGACCTCAACGGAAGTATTCGTGACCGTAGTCGCATGTGTTCCGGGCTATAGATAAACATTAGAAGAATTTTATCGACCAAGAGTTCTAAAAGTAGAATCGATTAAACGTTAATCCACCGAGTTATATTAATAAGGGTTCCATCGGCTATCCCGTGCCTAAGTTGATATGAATTTGGGTCTTGGAATCATTTATAATAGTTGGGTAGAGGTCACTATATAAATGTTCATATCTTGTCAATCTTTTACAAGTATGATTTAAAAAGACAAATGTTAATATTTTCTTTTCCTCCATACTTGTAGTTCATTACAATGAATCCATCAAATGCTACCGCACCGATAACTATTGAGTCTTACCACAATGTTTTTGACGACGTTTGCTCCAACAATGATTTCGACACTACTAGAGAACTTCATTTTGGGATAGGTTCGGATGGAAACCTTAACTTCATCACTTCTTCTAAACCACCTACTACTACTAGATCTCGTGTGAGCCCGTCTCAGGAAGACTACCTCATACAATCTATAGGGTCTTTGTCTCTGGAAGATAAAGATGCCAAAACTAGTGGGAGCTCAAGCAATCAAGCTCTTGCTTCAAAGGGCAAAAAGTTCAAGAAGAAGGGAAAGAAAATCAAAAACTTCAAGCAAGTTAATGATGAGTGCCATTATTGCTATGGCATGGGACATTGGCTTAGGAATTATCCCGTATATTTGCGAAATATAAGGGAAGGAATCATCACTCCAAAAGGTAAAATTCCTAAGAAAATTTATGTTATTGATATAAATTATACTTCCACTACGACATGGGTACTAGATACCGGTTGTGGTTCTCACGTTTGTAATCATTTACAGGGTTTAAGAGATGTGGAGAGGCTTAGCAAAGGAGATGTGGATCTACGCCTTGGAAATGGAGCTCGAGTAGCGGCCGAATCCAAAGGAACTTATGTTTTAGCTTTGCCTAACGGATTTGAGTTGTATTTACATAATTGTTTTTATGTGCCTACACTCTCTAAAATCATTATTTCAATCGCCATGCTAGACATGGACGGTTTTTGTTTTGTCATTAAGAACAATCGTTGTACTTTTTCTGGGAATGATTTGGTTATAGGCCAAGCTTCTTCCATCAATGGCATTTACGTTTTAGAGACCTCAAATCCAACTAATGATATTTATAACATTCAATCAAAGAAACTCAAATCAAGTTACCCAAGTGAAGCGTTCATTTGGCATTGTCGATTAGGTCACATAAACGAGAATCGCATCAAAAGATTAATTTCGACTAATGTGATTACACCATTTGATTATCAATCATATGGTACATGCGAATTTTGCCTACTTGGCAAAATGACTCGTAATCCTTTTAGTGGTAAAGGGACACGAGCTAGTGAACTGTTGGGACTCATACACACCGATGTATGTGGACCAATGAGTATCACCGCTCGTGGAAATTATGACTACTTTATAACCTTCACCGATGACTTGATTAGACATGGGTATGTCTATTTAATGAAACATAAGAGTGAAGCGTTTGAGAAATTCAAGGAATTTCAAAACAAAGTAGAGAACCAATTGGACAAAAAGATAAAAGCACTACGTTCCGATCGTGGTGGAGAATATCTTAGCCTTGAATTCGATTCACACTTGAAGGATTGTGGTATTATATCACAACTTTCTCCACCCGGAACACCACAACTCAATGGTGTTGCCGAAAGGATAAATCGAACCCTACTTGATATGGTTCGATCAATGATGAGTCAAACCGATTTACCAAACTCGTTTTGGGGATTTGCGATTCAAACCGCAATTATATCTTTGAATAATAGTCCCACTAAGGCTACCGGAAAAACTCCATTTGAAATGTGGAAAGGAAGAGTTCCTAATCTATCCTACATGAAAATTTGGGGATGTGATGCTTACGTCAAGACTAAGAATGACAACAAGCTTGCCCCAAGATCCGAAAAATGCACCTTTGTAGGTTACCCCTCGAATTCTCGAGGATACTACTTCTACAAACCTCAAGATAACAAAGTGTTTGTGTCTTGCGAGGCTGTCTTCTTAGAAAGAAACTTTAGTTCTAAGAGACAGAGTCGGAGAAATTTTGAAATTGACGAAGTTCAAGAGCCACAAACCGAGGTAGAGACGCAAGAAGATGTTCCTTCGTCGTCTAACGCGGTTATACCTCCTCCACTAAGAAGAACGAGTCGAGTAATTCGCCATCCCGATCGATATGTGGGACTTATCGAGGAAGATGGAACACTTGATGTGTTGCTTATGGAAAGTGACGAGCCCGCTACCTACAAAGCCGTAATCTCTAGTCCTAATTCTTCCTTATGGCTTAAAGCCATGAAGTCCGAAATGGATTCTATGCTTGAAAACCAAGTTTGGGACTTGGTAGATTTGCCTAAAGGGGCAAGACCTCTTCAATGCAAATGGATATTCAAAGTCAAGAATGGCATAGAAGGACATGATGATGCCTACAAAGCTAGGCTAGTGGCAAAAGGATTTACCCAAGTCCAAGGTCTCCATTTAGAAGAGGAGGTGTACATGAGACAACCCCAAATATGGCAAATGGATGTCAAAACCGCTTTTCTAAATGGGCATTTAGAAGAGGAGGTGTACATGATACAACCCAAAGGTTTTGTTGATTCTAAAAATCCTAACAAAGTGTACAAGCTTAAGAGATCCATTTATGGTCTTAAGCAAGCATCTAGAAGTTGGAATCATCGATTCAATCATGTTATAAAGGAGAATGGCTTCACTCGAAATGTTGAGGAACCATGTTTATACATGAAATTTTTTGGGAGCAATGTTGTGTTCCTAATCTTGTATGTCGATGACATACTACTCATTAGAAATGACATTCCAATGTTGTCTTCTGTTAAGAAATGGTTAGGTAACCACTTCCAAATGAAGGATTTAGGAGAAGCACAACGCATATTAGGTATCCGGATCCATAGAGATAGATCCAAGAGGATATTGGCACTAAGTCAAGAGTCTTATGTTGGTAAGATTCTTCGACGATTCAGCATGGACAAATCCAAAAGGGGATTGGTACCTATGGTAACCGGGACGATATTGAGCAAGACTCAATCTCCCTCCGAACCCCATGATGTTGAACGCATGAAGACGATCCCTTATGCTTCCGCTGTCGGATCAATCATGTAAGCCATGATATGCACACGTCCTGATGTCTCGTATGCCTTGAGCATGACGAGTAGATATCAAGGAAATCCAGGTGAGAGTCACTGGATTGCTGTCAAGAACATCCTTAAGTACTTGAGAAGAAGTAAGGATTATATCTTGGTGTTTGGAGGAGACACTGAGCTACGTGTTAATGGATACACGGACTCGAGTTTTCAAATAGATAGAGATGACATGAAATCACAAGCTGGTTTCGTTTTCATGCTCAATGGTGGTGCCGTTAGCTGGAGAAGCTTCAAGGAAGCTGTGACCGCGGATTCAACAACGGAGGTTGAGTACATTGCAAAGCATCGAAGGCGCCAAGGAAGCATTTGTGTGGATCGGGCAATTCACAGAAGGTCTAAGAGTAGTACCTACCGCCAATGATCCCATCACTCTCTATTGTGATAATAGTGGGACAATCTTCCAAGCTAAGGAGCCAAAGTCTAGTAATAGATCTAGACATGTACTTAGAAAATATCATGTAATAAGAGATTTCATTGAGAGAAAGGAAATTGTGATTTGTAAGGTTGGGACGGATGACAACATAGCCGATCTGCTCACCAAGCCTTTATCGCAGGCTAAGCATGATGGACATGTTGCATCCATGGGACTTAAACGTGTACCAAGTTTTTGCTAGATTTTGAAATGAAATAAAAGTGTTGTTTTTGTTCATATTCACAATCACATTTGTCTTTTAACTTTAATTTATACATTGTTACATCCAAACGGGTTGTAGTGACAATTGAACCCCGTTAAAGTGAACACGGATTAACATAGTATTTGCCCATAGTCACTTGTATGAGGTGATGTCTCGAAGTGACTAGAATGTGATGCGATTGATGGCAAGTTCAAGTGCCATAGAGTCATGTGAGATGACTAGTCGATCACATAGGCAGACTGTTAGGAACATTTTGTCGGGCCTTATGACCGCTTATAGAGTTCTGGCAAATTTATATAGCCTGGTCGTGGCGAGAGCTGCTATAGTATTCAAATGAGTCGATTATTTTGACTAAAGACTATTCGCCTAAGATGTCACAGTTTCAGATTAACTTTGATTTGTGTTACTACGACCTTCGTAAATGGGGTCAAATGGGCATATTTTGGGTTATAATGGCTGTGGCTAGTTGAAGGGAATGAGTGCGATAGGAATTGTCCACCCCTAGTCAGGGTTATAACAATATCTCAGGGCCACTCGAGGAGTAATGAACTGGAAATGCGTGGCCACGCTCGGAAAGTATCTATGATAGATAAGTCCGGTCAATCAGTTATTCTCCAGATTGAGGAAACCACTCTCGATATGATCTCTTGCAAGTACGACCTGAAAGACACCTTGCATTGAGTGGGAGATAGTAATAGGACAAGAGAATTGGTGACGCACACTTGTCGAGGACAAGTGGGAGATTGTTGGAATATGTGTCCTCGACAATAATGCGATCTGGCTGTTGATCATGATGATCACATGTTTAAGTCTCATTTTAAAGAATACAATTGGGAAGTATTTTACTGTCAACTGGTCAACATATATCGGTAATGATTGGCTGACTAGAGTTTGACATTACTGTCGTGCGACGGTGGTGATCAGTTGATCCCCTAGGTCATACCTAAAAGATAATACTCTTAATTGATCATTTAATTAATCGTATAACGTTACGAGTTAATTAAAAATAATTTACGGATATTTTGGAAGAAAATTTACGTATCTCGTCTGATTAAAGAAGATACGGTCTAGGTAATTGAATTGTTTCACTACTTAGATGAAATTATTGTTTAAGGAAACAATTGAAATTGAATGAATTATTATAAATACAAGTTATTGTAATTTGTAATTGGTAAATTATTTTGGTACAAGTAATTGTGAATTACTAAGTCATTTTTGTATATGACGTATTTTCATTAATACGTTGATTTTTAATATGTTAAAAGTACATAACAATTCTATGTAACATGTGACATGTGACATATTGATAAATTGACAAAGATAAAATGGAATCCATTTTATCCTCAAATGGACCGAAATATTGGGTGTGATTAACAATTTATATAATGTTAATTAAGACTAGTGGAATACATGATTATTTCTCTATAATAGGCATGCATACCTAGTGTCTTTTGTGGAAGAGCACCAAGCCCATGCATTGGCCATCCCACACCCTCCTACCCGGTTTCCCCTAGGAAAGAACAAAGGGGCTTTTGCTTAAACTTTGATCATTTCACTACATGCTTTAGTGTATGATTCATAATATTCATTATATCATCAAATATTACTTTTAGAGAGATAAAAATAATTTTACTTCCTTCTTCTTCCTCTTGACCGAAATCCAAGAGGACCAAAAAATACTTTGGGTCTTTTATTTAAATTAATGTTATTCTAGTATTGATAATATTAATTTTATTAAGAATATATCTTGGGTATAATTCCTTGGGAGGGATTCTACATTTGAGTCCTTTGTTCATCTATTTAAGGAGAGCTCAAGAACAAGAGAGTAGGAGAACTCTCTTGTGCCCTTAAGAACCGAAAATCTCAATGTAAGATGAACATTTCTTCTTTATATTGTTTATTAGTTGCATGCATAAGATCATTTATTAATTTTATGATAAATTAAAATGGAACATATATGAATATGTTAATATTTAGATCTACTAATCCTTCAAAGGTTACTTTCTTTTGATGACAATCTATAAAGGATTTATATTTACTCAACCAATCCATCCGTAAAATTACCTCAAAACCACCCAAACGAAATTCAATTAAATTGGTCAAAAAGATAGTGATGGGGCATATTCTGCACCGCTGACCAAGTCAACACACTGAGCAAGGTCAAAGATATCCACAGCAAGTCAACGACTTAGATAGCCTAGCCGATGCATCCCATCGGCCTGCCACCTGGGTCTCGGCGTGACAACCTGCCAGCCGGGACACACATCCGCGTACTCATATCCAAGACCCCTCGGCGGCGAGTCAACATTGTCCGCCGGCCTGCCATAGGTCCCTCGGCCGAGGGGTAGATCAGTCTTTCCACCTGCTAGCCACTTGGCCACTTGGCCACTACGTGACAAAAGGTGAAAGTCTATAAATACTCCTCAACCTTCATTGAGGAAAGCATCTCACAATTATAACCTAAATACACTATTCATCTGGTAATATCTCCCTTATCTCTCTACAATACGCATCTAGCCAAGTAACACAGCTTAATCCTTTAAGTTTACTGACTTGAGCGTCGGAGTGAGTACGCTTGGCACACAGCCAAGCCCTCAGTTCGTTCATTGTTGCAGGAGAGGCCGAGTGGGACAATAGGAGCAAGAAGGATTCAGCTCAAGACATTATTCTACAAGCCACGGGTGGTAACTAATCACTGCTCTGGAATTACACCCGGAACAATTGGCGCCGTCTGTGGGGAAAAGACACTAGAAGCTAGTCACATTCATTCCCAAAACAAAAAAAAAAAAAACACAAAAACCCACCCAAAAAGCTAAGAAAATGTCGAAACAGCAAGAGGTATTCGTAACCGACGAGCCCCTCCACCCAGATGATACCTTCAACAATTCTGGAGTCGAGCAGCCCTCCACCGGCGGAGTAATCCAACCGGAGTTCGGGATGCCGATAATACCGAGATACGCCGCGCGACCAACCAGGTCACCATCATGGGACATGTGGTTGACATAGCAAAACTGAAAATGGTCCTGGACCTAATTAGCAATGCGTCTGCTCACACTGTCACACCGACAAGAGCGGCGGAAACCACCCAGGAGACCAGGGCCCAAAACGTGACTCGAGAAATCGAACGGAGCACTAGGAGAAGTTGACCCGGTCAAGACGCGGGGAGCCCAAAGTGGGCGCGGTAGACCTAAGTCCTTCCCGCACTCGCGGAAGGACAGCGTCCCCGCCACACGAACGAGGCATACCCCAAAGGAGCCAGAGGAGTCCGACTCAGCAGAGTTGGAGAAGGAGTCATAGTCGAAGAAGGAGCCCCTCCCGCTACGAGGGGAGAAGCCAGGATAGGGATGCGAGGAGCCGATCGCCACGTGTCATTCAACACGTGGTCAGGCAACCCCTCAACGCCTACGTCCTAGAAGTCCCGGTGCCAAACAAGCTAAAACTGCCACCCCTATCATACAAGGGGGATAGCGATCCAGCCGACCACGCTGAGGCTTTCGAGTCTTACATGTCGGTATGGGAGCAGCCCGACGAGGTCCAGTGCCGAATTTTCCCAACAACTCGCATGGAATGGCTCAGAGCTGGTACAAAGGGCTTCCCGATGGCTCGGTGTACTACTACGCCGACCTGAAGGGCGCTTTCCTAACCCAGTACTCCTGCAATAAGAGAAGGGCCGTAGAGACCTCCGACCTCCTAACTATCAGACAAGAGGGGGGCGAGTCTCTCCGAAGCTACGTGAAGAGGTTTGATGGAGAGGTCCAGCAGATTCGAGAAATCAATCCCGAACTGGCAGCCTTCGCACTGATGAAGGGCCTCCCAAAAGGAGATTTAAAAAATGAGCTCATCAAGTGCGGAGGCCTAGGTTTGGACGCCGCAAGGAAGTTGGCTGACCAAGCCATCAAGGTGGAAGACTACCACAAGACTTGGGAAGGCCCCAGTGAGACCAAGCACTCAGAAAGGAATAGCCGCCGGGAGAAAAACCCGGACGAAAGACGCCGTGACAACAATGGGTCACGATCCGATGAGAGACGCCATGAGAATAATAGGTCACGGCTAGAAAAGTCTGCCAGAAAACAAAGTTCGGCGAATGCCGGGGGGAGCTCGGGGACATACTACAAAAAGCGATACGATGATCACACCCCCCTAGTCGCGTCGGCCGCCGATGTTTTCGCTTTGAGCAAAAACGAGGGCCAGAAATGGGAAAGACCCCCTAGGCCGAGAAGTGATGGTGACACGAGCCAGTACTGTGAGTACCACGGCCACACCGGACACCTAACCAACGATTGCCGACACCTGAAGGATGCCATTGAAGAACTGATTCGGATGGGAAACCTCGGCAAATATGTTGCCAGAGGACAAAAACCAGATGCCGGCAGATCAAAGAGCAAGCCCGCTCCCGAGCGAGTAGGAGTGATCAATGTCGTCGTCAGGGACGACGAGAGCGGCGAGTTCACTCCTGGGCACAAACGGCACCTGGATAAACCTTATCAGGCCATCAACTTTGCGCCCAACACAGTGACCCCCGCTTCCAAAGTTCCCGATATGACCATCGGACGGGAGGATTACGAGAGAGTCGTCGCTCTTCACGGCGACCCACTTATGGTTCACCTAGACATAGCCGACCACTTGGTGAAGGGGTGCACGATTGACACGGGCGCCTACACCGGTGTTATGAATAAAGAATGCTTTCTCGGCCTCGGTCCGAGGATTGAAGATTTGAGCCCCGCACCAACCCGTTATACGGACTTTCCGGGGCCGGCATGGTACCCCAGGGTCAATCGGTTTTGTAAGGTTCGGCGAGGGAGGTGCGGCCAAGAACGTCATGTCTAAATTCGTGGTCATCGACGGTACACCTGCCTACGATGTACTCATAGGCCGGATCACTTTGAGCGAGATCGACGATTTGTAATATCCATCCGGGCCACGACATTGATGTATGTCTCGGACCGGGGAGGCACATAAGCTCATCTCGAAGAAAGAGGAAGAACCCGGTTTGTGGGAGGTTCACGCTAACGGCCTCTCCGCGACATATGGCTCGAAGGCCGACATGGTTATCATCGGCCCAAACGGGACGTATCCGAGCACGCCTTGAGGCTTACCTCGGTGACCCCAAGGAATCCAAGTACGAGGCGGTGATAACCGGAATTGAGCTAGCTAAAGCCGCCGGGGCAGAACGTATCATGGTAAAGACAGATTCGCTCCTCGTGACCAACCAGGTTAGAGGAGAGTGCGAAGCCCAGGACTACAAGACATTATTCTACAAGCCACGGGTGGTAACTAATCACTGCTCTGGAATTACACCCGGAACCCCGATTACCTCGGCCAAAACCGAGAGCGACGGGGAACACGTCGGCCGATACGCTAAAAAGAAACGTATACTCAGTGCAATTGAGACGCCAATCTAGCGGTCAATGTGCCTACACGATTGCGATTGCTATCGGCCGCAACCCCGATTACCTCGGCCAAAACCGAGAGCGACGGGGAACACGTCGGCCGATACGCTAAAAAGAAACGTATACTCTGTGCAATTGAGACGCCAATCTAGCGGTCAATATGCCTACACGATTGCGATTGCTATCGGCCGCAACCCCGATTACCTCGGCCAAAACCGAGAGCGACGGGGAACACGTCGGCCGATACGCTAAAAAGAAACGTATACTCGGTGCAATTGAGACGCCAATCTAGCGGTCAATATGCCTACGATTCTTGATTGCTATCGGCCGCAACCCCGATTACCTCGGCCAAAACCGAGAGCGACGGGGAACACGTCGGCCGATACGCTAAAAAGAAACGTATACTCAGTGCAATTGAGACGCCAATCTAGCGGTCAATATGCCTACACAGTTGCGATTGCTATCGAAGCCGCAACCCCGATTACCTCGGCCAAAACCGAGAGCGACGGGGAACACGTCGGCCGATACGCTAAAAAGAAACGTATACTCAGTGCAATTGAGACGCCAATCTAGCGGTCAATATGCCTACTAGCGATTGCGATTGCTATCGAAGCCGCAACCCCGATTACCTCGGCCAAAACCGAGAGCGACGGGGAACACGTCGGCCGATACGCTAAAAAGAAACGTATACTCTGTGCAATTGAGACGCCAATCTAGCGGTCAATATGCCTACACGATTGCGATTGCTATCGGCCGCAACCCCGATTACCTCGGCCAAAACCGAGAGCGACGGGGAACACGTCGGCCGATACGCTAAAAAGAAACGTATACTCTGTGCAATTGAGACGCCAATCTAGCGGTCAATATGCCTACACGATTGCGATTGCTATCGGCCGCAACCCCGATTACCTCGGCCAAAACCGAGAGCGACGGGGAACACGTCGGCCGATACGCTAAAAAGAAACGTATACTCAGTGCAATTGAGACGCCAATCTAGCGGTCAATATGCCTACACAGTTGCGATTGCTATCGAAGCCGCAACCCCGATTACCTCGGCCAAAACCGAGAGCAACGGGGAACACGTCGGCCGATACGCTAAAAAGAAACGTATACTCAGTGCAATTGAGACGCCAATCTAGCGGTCAATATGACTACACAGTTGCGATTGCTATCGAAGCCGCCACCCCGATTACCTCGGCCGAAACCGAGAGCGACGGGGAACACGTCGGCCGATACGCTAAAAAGAAACGTATACACAGTGCAATTGAGACGCCAATCTAGCGGTCAACATGTCTACACGGTTAAGACATACATTCAAATCGCCTCAGTCAATGACACAAGAAGGCAAATAAAGGATCGTAATCAGAGTCTCGGCCAAGCCGAGGACCAATAAGATAAAACCTTGTTAAAATGACTGCAAGAAGAGTACAAACGACGGCCGTCCCCATAAGGATTGCCTAAACTCTACCTACCAGAGCTTTACAAAAAGCAAGGAAACAGAAAAACAAAAGGTACAGACTTGGAAATTGAAGCGCCAAAAGGATGGCAGGGAGAGAAGGCTCAATAATTGGCCCCCGAACAGCTAAAGCTATCCGAGATGCCGGGTGAGTCCGGTGACGACCGCCCGTCTCCCTATGCTCGATGCTCCCCTGCGTCAGTAGCCACAGCATCATCGGTGGCCGGCTTTGTTGAAGGCTGAGCACCTTCAAGCGACTTCAGCCTCTCATCCTCCTTCACTTTCGCATCATAAGCCGCCTTGGCCTCAGCTATCTGAGCCGCCTTCGCCGCCTCAGCCTTCTCCGTAGCCGCGGTCTCCTCAGCCTCAGCCATTTCATCCAAAAGAGTATCAAATTTATCCCATGGAAAGGAGCCCTCGGGGACGAGTCTTCTTATCGCCTCCCGTCGTCGCCCCCTCGGCCGGTCCGGAATCGGACGTACATTTTAGGAAGGACCTCATCCTGGAGCATTTCAATATCCTTCTCTTTTCGAGCAAGGATAGCTGCGTGCCCCCGAGCACCTCTGCTTGCTTCTGAAACCGATCCTCCCACTCGTCCCTCTTGGCAACCACAGAGTCGTAGGCGCCCTTGTACCTGTCCCGTTCCTCCATCATCTTGGCCGTGGCGCCATCAGCATCCTCAACTTTGGCCCTCTCGGCCCTCAGCAGCTTCTCAGCTTCCTCCGCACGCCCCTCAGCAGCACGGAGATCCAGCTTAGCCTTCCCGGCTTCCCCCCTCGCAGCAAGAAGATCAAACTTGAGCTTTGCAATCGGCGGCCCAGTTGGGCGTGGCCTTTCTTGCTCCATGATGAGGGAAGCGGCTTGCGGTTCCATCTCCCCAACTTCTTGTATATTTCCTCACCCTCCGCCACGAGTTCGGTAGGGGTAAGCTTCGGGGTGAGGAGACCACGGTGACACTTTGGTCACCCGTCTTCTCAACCGCCTTCTCAGTCGCTTCCCCGCCCTGCCGTTCGGCCGAGGACGGCGGTCTCCGACGATGGGGCGCAAAAAGTTACAGAGAGCATCCATGTCACCGTGCATTGACACGTCAGAAAGCCTGTCACCAGGAATGCCCAACGAGCCGGCTAAATCCGAACCACAAGTTAAATCCGTACCAGTTCGAACCCTCTTAGCTGAAGGGTGGCGGAAGCGAGCTCCTCCACGGCAACGGCGGAAGCGGGACGGTGGGTCTTTCCTCTTCTTCGGAGAAGGGACCTTAGCAACGGTCACCTCCCCTCGAAATGTTGATCACCTCCACACGATCCTTTTCGATCACCGGGTCGAAGAGGAGTTGCCATTGATGCGCCGCCGACTTGGACGTCGCCTTCTTTGGTCTTCTCAAAGACGTTGCCAAGAACCCGTGCTTGTGCCGTCTCCGGATCCAACGCCTTTGTCTGTCTTTCCATGACTTCGTTAGGAGACAGTCGGCGATCACGTGCTTCAGCCGTAGGATGGCGGGTGAGAACCTTTCCGTCCTTATCAAGCCCAAGCCTCTCCAAGTCCTTCTCTGACAGATCCTGACCAAATCGATCTGCAAGGAATCAAACAAGAGTTATATGAAAGAAGCAAGAAAGCTCCAAACGGGGAACATAACAAGCAAGGTGGGCCTCACACCGACCCTACTCACCACGGCCGAGGGCCGGTATGAGGCCAACGCGGCAGAGCATCTCGTCTGAAGGATAACGGGTGGGGCAGCCATCCCTCCTCAAAGATCAAATAGTTTGCATTGCCCGCTTCTCATCCGCCGTAAGGGGGACAAAAGAAGCGTCCATCTTAACCTTGCTACCCCGGGAGACGTACTTCGCATACTCTTCCCGGGTCTCACACCGCAAATGAACGGGGCCCTGGAAAGACCTCGGCAACGGGTAGTCCTCCGGCACCTGGACGTACACCCATCGCCCCTGCCAATCTTTGCAGGAAGTAAGCTTGTTTACGGAGACATATCCAGGCTCCGTCTGGACGCTGTACCACCCCACCTTTCGGGAGATCGACGGCCGAAGACTATGAAGTCGGCGGAATAGGTTGACCGTAGGGACCTCCCCTTTAAAAAGGCAGAGCCACACAAAGCCGATTATCGTCCTCATGGCCAACGGATGTAGTTGGGCCACGGCAAGGTTCATAGCTCTGATGATGGCCACAACATGCTCGTTTAAAGGAAACCGGAGCCCGTACTCCAAATGCTTAAGGTACACGCCGATATGGCCCGGGGGAGGGCAACAGACCACTCGACCCTCCTCCGGGACAACAATTTTATACCCCTCACCGAAGGAGAAATGATCTCCGAACAGGGTCCCTCCGGAACTACTAGCGAATTTATTCGTCCAAACACGGTCGAGGCCGGTCGTGCGAGGCCTCGCCATGACTCGAAGGCAGTCATCCTCCCACCGTCGACGGGAGCCCCAAAGACCGTGATCAACATCATCCTCATCCTCCAACTCCCCGGGAGGGGCGGGTCATCTACGGGAGAAGGAGGCCTAGGACCCCCTAACCTTAGCGGGATGGCCTCTAAAATCTCCTCCTCGTCAAGACGCGACGGGGAACCCCCCGGCGCGGAAGTGCTAGCCCCAGCATCGCAGCAGAGACATGTTCACAACAAATTACTAGCAAAGAAAAGAAAAATTCGTTTGTTTACCTTCAAAGGAAAAAGTGCTAGCCGGATCAAAAACTCCGAAGATTGGAAGAAAGAAGAAGCCCTTGATTTAGCAAGACGAAAATTTTGAAGAAAATTTGAGAAAATGAAATTAGTGACCAAAATCACGAAAAAACTGCCCTATTTATAGGGAAAAAAGCCCATAATAAAGGGCCAATCGAGCACGACCCATGAAGCAACAGCCAATCAACGAGCAAACACGTGTCGAGCATGCAACCACGGAATGTCAATCGTCGCAACGATTAAACGTCAATCAATGCAAATGACCAAGCGTCTTCAACACGCCCGTTCACATCCCTTCAACTATTCATTTTCCTCAACAAATTCCTAGGTATCTGGTCTCCGCCGGCCACCAGATCAACCAAGCTAGGAAGCACCGGCCGGGGGCAATCAAAATCAACCAAGCACTCTCGGCCTTGGTCACGGCCGGCGTCATATTCTTTTCCACATCGAGTGCCCTTTACGCATCCATGTGGAGGGGGGATATGGTATACGGCACGGCCTAGGATATGGTATAGGCACGGCCTAGCAAGAGCCACGCCGATGCACAAGAAGAAGCCGATCTGAGAAAATTTCTAAAAATTACTTGTGCGAGAATACATGCTCAACGTACATCGGAGCCCATACCACGGCATAGACTACGCTGGGGGCAAATTGATGGGGCATATTACGCACCGCCGACCAAGTCAACACACCGAGCAAGGTCAAAGATATCCACAACAAGTCAACGACTTAGATAGCCTAGCCGATGCATCCCATCGGCCTGCCACCTGGGTCTCGGCGTGACAACCTGCCAGCCGGGACACACATCCGCGTACTCATATCCAAGACCCCTCGGCGGCGAGTCAACATTGTCCGCCGGCCTGCCATAGGTCCCTCGGCCGAGGGGTAGATCGATCTTTCCACCGCTAGCCACTTGGCCACTTGGCCACTACGTGACAAAAGGTGAAAGTCTATAAATACTCCTCAACCTTCATTGAGGAAAGCATCTCACAATTATAACCTAAATACACTATTCATCTGGTAATATCTCCCTTATCTCTCTACAATACGCATCTAGCCAAGTAACACAGCTTAATCCTTTAAGTTTACTGACTTGAGCGTCGGAGTGAGTACGCTGGCACACGCCAAGCCCTCGATTCGTTCATTGTTGCAGGAGAGGCCGAGTGGGACAATAGGAGCAAGAAGGATTCAGCTCAAGACATTATTCTACAAGCCACGGGTGGTAACTAATCACTGCTCTGGAATTACACCCGGAACAGATAGATTTCCCAATTTTAACTGACACATCTCTATACACACGGCTACAAGGTATGGAATCCCCCAAAGGTATATCAACTAGGTCTTTTATTTTATCATATTCTTTCAAATTTTAAGGTCCTAGCATGCTCACTTAAAATAAAAGAGTGGGTAGCTCCCGGATCGAATAAAATAAAGGTAGGCTCAAAATTAACAAGAAATGTACCCGTGACAACATGAGCATCCTCCTCAGCAACTTCCTTTCCCATCATAAATAACTTCCCACTACTCTTAGCTCAACTCTGGCTAGCTGATGTTGACCCATTCTGTTGAATTCAACTGTTCATTATCTTCTGAAAATTATTGCTTTGGTTGTTGTTTAAGCGATTTTGATTAGAATAATTGTTGTTGCTCCTCTGATAATTGCCACCTCCAGATATTTGATTATAATTTCCATAGTTCTGCATAGGGGTGCGATAGCCTCCACTCTGTTTCACATTAACAAATCTCCTACCTTGACCTCCCATATGAACTCTGCAATCAGCAATCTTATGACCCACTTTCCCACACCTAAAACAAGTGACCACACCACCTCCCGAAGCTCCACCTCGGCCGAAACCTCCACGGTTTCTATTCCCATTCGGCCCATTGTTGCAGAAAAATGATCGGTATGGATTCACATTTTGTTTCTTATTCACAGCACTCTCACTTGCAGCCTTAGTCTTTCTCTTCTCACCCTTTTCTTTCTTTTCTTCTTTAACATATCTGCAATTCTCTCAGCATGTCCAGCTCTTTGATACACATCATCCATGTTACTTGATTGCCCAGCTGCCAGCTTCTTCTTGATAGTTGTGGTCAACCCCTTCTCGAATCTAAGTGCCAACATCTCATCACTGAAGTTTAAGTCTGCCACATACTCAGATAGCTCCATAAACCTATTTTAGTAGGTCTCCACTGTCATCTCATCTTTCATTTTGAAGGAGTCCAATTCTGCTCTCATTCTGCTCTTAATGTGCTCTGAAACGATCACAACATTCATAACCTTCTTGAATCCCGACCACCTCACATAATAACTTCCATTATTTGCAGCAGCCTCTCTCACAGCCTCTTTGTTTCTAGTCCACCACATGCCAGCTTTCCCTCTTAGATAATAAGCAGCCTGATCCACTTGCATTTCTGCAGGACACATCAATAGCTCAAAAATATTATCAAATTCTCTATGCAAATCTCCCAATAAAGAATGTGCTCCCAAACCATCATACTTCGTCGGATTGTGTCTCGCAATAGAAGCACTCACTTTAGCTGAATCTTGCACTGACCCCTTAGCTTTCAACGCAGCTGTCAAGGCCTCATTCATAGCAATCAGACGATCAATCTCCTCTTCAGACATAGAAGTGGGTGTAGGTGTAGATTTAGCTTTCTTTGGAGGCATGGTTCTGATCTTAAAGAAAAATGCACACATAAGCTTTTGCCCAGTAAATTAGGCATAATGTTTTTTTTTATAATACACCTGCAAACAAAACAACATGTGGTTGACTGGACTGACCTAAAGCCAGCCAACCACGTGACCCACGCCCGCTAAGAATCGCCACACCCCACGGCTGTTAGCCGTTCTAATGACTACCCATAAAAATTATATTGCTTTTATCGTCAAGTTACTACACTAATCACGGCTCAGGGATCACATAACCGCATATCACTAGACATAATATTTCTAATTCACATAACATTCATTCATGTAAATTAATAATTCATGCTGTAAATTAATTCAAGCCAATTTATATAATTTCAACCAATTAATTCCATTCACTATTTGCTGCATATTATCACCCAATTTCACAACACAATTCCCAATAGTTACTCCAATTCTCACGGCCCTAGGCCAAAATGCTATCACATATTACTTACCTCAATCCGCGTCCTGCAACAAGGTTAGAAATTTATATCTTAAGACAAATAATTGACCCTTAAGACAGAATACACTTTCTAATTACCCCACTCGTTCAATTCTCTCAAAGATGACCGGTTCAAAGCTGAAAGGGCCAGAAGTTTGGTGTGAGGGGGCCCATATTTCTCATCCCAAGCCTTAAGGGGGCTCCTAACAGTTTCTACCCAGGTTTATTTTATTAGAATCATCCTAAATTCATTGGGTTCATTTGTTTTAGGACTGAAGAACGTACGCTCTCTGATACCACTTTGTAACACCCTCATTTATTTAAGAGCCTTTACTAGGCATTCCTTGATAAATGAACATGTTGCCATCTCAGTTTCCTGAGGTTAGTGAATACAAAGGTAAACGAAACCACAGTGCTTTAATAAAATATAATGTTTAAATGGCCTTATTACATAATCCAAAATAAATAATTAAATTAATAAATACAACTGCAGCGGAAACTAGATAATACGAATAATAAATATTGTTTATTCTTCTAAGGTGGTCTAGACAGCCAAGTAAAAGCCATATCCTCTCGCCCTTCAGCTGCTCCCTTTCTAAGCCTGCTCAATTACCTGAAATCAATCTGCTCCCCAATTATTGGTTCATCACAGGTGTTTAACGAATACACGGTCATCCCAACAGTTGAGTAGGAATATCTAAACAACAAGAACAATACATTAATAATACAGAATAAATATGCAAATGATCAATCCCGATCACAACTCCAAATCTCCACACATCCTCCTTACATAACCCGAGACTCCCATATAAATAACCCGAGACACCCTTTAACAATGACCTGAGACACCCTTATATTCAATATCAATCCGAGACACCCTTTTATATACTACCACCCGTCGACCAGTTCTTCGTTTTACCCGCCAACCTTGGACCGGGCCTTCAAAACAACAATACAATATACAATATGGAAAGTGATAAATCACAAACACAATATTCAATAAACAGACAACATCCAATTCCAATTTAATAATTATTAAATAAATTGCACCAACGCATATTCGAGTTGAGTAGATAACCTACCTCAGCGGCAAATCCAATAAAGCAGTCCAATAAAATAATCAGAAATACTCCACTTCAAAACCGTCACCTAAACGAAATATTATAATTAAATTATTAATTATTCAATTTATTACTTTAATTTAATTAATTACAATTTAATTTAATTAATTATTTTCCCGTGTAAACAGTTACGTAAACCCGACTCAAAATTCGGTTTTGCAAGCTTGACATGAATAGTTTTTAAAAATGATTATGAACTAATTGTATTAAGTTCATTTGTTTGTAATTAGTCAATGTTTATCATCGTTCTCGGGTTTAAAACCTACATGGTATGTGGAACCAAGGATGACTATGCATGTATGACTAATATGTTTGTTTTTGAAATGTAAATAAATAATAAAAAGGGTTTAAAATGCCTTTCTAAATGTAATTAACCAAACGTTATCACCGAATCACGGAATAAACCATCATGGTATGAAGAACCAAGGGTCAAAATGTATTATGGTTAAAAAGTTTATCATAAAATGATTGAATCGGTAAAAACCTATTGTAAAATGAAATGAAAAATAGAAAGAATGAACTCAAACACGTTTGAGTTCTGACCTGGACACCCCATTGAGACTCGAGGTACCTAGTGGTGACTAGGGCCTTCTGTTTCCGGTCAAAACTTGGTTTTGGCTCATTTGATCCGTATTTTGGACCATGTTATGCATGTTTTAGCAAGTTATGGTCACAAAAACAGATAAAAGACATGAAAGAAGAGAATTATTACATATTCATACTTACATGCTAGGTTTGAGATGAGAAATCGACGAAAGTGTAACAACTTGTTAGGTCGGAAAACTCGGTTGAAAACCGTTTTAGCAATGTAAAAAGTGTTTAGTTTAGTTTAGTGATTGTGTAGTTGGTCGAAGTGGTCGGTCAAGTGTTTTAATGCACGATGACGGTACCAAACAATGTGTAAGGGCTGTATTTTCTATCGGTAGGTCGAAAACACGTGTCGGTTTGTGACTTAAGAAGTCGAGTCTAGAATTTTAAGGGAGAAATAAGGGGGCGGACGCTCGCGTACCTTCAAATGGGGTCATTCGAGCGGTATTTATAGAGGATTGAGTGGTTGTATGAGTTTCGAGCGATGTGGCTGCATGGGCTACTCGAAGAGGCACGAGCCATTTCGCGGGTCTTCGAGCTGTCTTGTCACTATCACGCAATTGAAATCATGATTTGTTCTATCCTAGGTTTTGGATGGCATGATTGTTGTACTTGACTATTCAAGTATACCGGGTATACTTAACATGGAAGCTTTATGATGTTTGTTTTTTGTGTTTGACTCGGTTTGACTCGTTGTTGGAGTCGGGATTTGAATTTCTGAGTCGGTTTTTGGTCCGGTGTCGGTTTTGACTCTAGTTAGTGTCATTGCGACCCCGTTGTTGTGCATTAAACACTCCAAGTACTTTTGAAATGTTTTTGAAATGTTTTGTTTTCGAAATCGTTTTGAGTTTTCCAACGTATAGTGATACAAAACTGTCGATTAAACGTATCGATTCCTAAGCATGTTATAGTCCGATAATCATCGGGTGTTTGTTGGGGAATCGACAGATACTGGTTATCTACAGAGCCCCCACTTTGACTGAGGCTTAGACAGGGCGAAAGTCAAAGTATCGGCCCCAGGTCAATCAAAGACTACAACCTGGAGATCGAAGCGACGTCGAGGCGGCTCGAAAGGATTCGGGCCAAGGACCTGCCGTCGGTAAGAGCGACGTCAAGGCGACTCGGGGATACGAGTCAAGAACCTGTCGTCGGGAACAGGTTAGAGTATGTCGACTGTCCGTGTGGGTCGTTTGATGTCCGTTAGACTATGTACGAATGCTCACCAGCCATAGGAAGGAGTCATACCTTAGGCATCTTAGGGATATGTCCTTGAATTGTTTCTTGTTTACGCGCAAAGGCTTTCCAGCCGTGTTGCGGATATGATGGGGCTCGCCAACCGTGTTGAAGATGCAATTTGAGGTTCGCCAGTCATGTTGAACGTGCGTTTTGAGGCTCGCCAGCTATGTTGAATGTGCGTTTTGAGGCTTGCCAGCCATGTTGAGGGTGTATTTTGAGGCTCGCCAGCCTGTTAAGGGTGCGTTTTGAGGTTCACCAGCCATGTCGAAGGTGCGTTTTGAGGCTCGCCAGCCATGTTGATCGAATGATCGACTGCAGGAAATAGCCGTGTTCTACGGGCTTATTTCGAAAGGTTGTTGAGTTAGCGGGCTCTGTGGGGAGGCCTCCGAATTATGCTGGGGAATCTCGTTGTTTATATTGGATATTTGTTGCGCCGGGAAGAGATAGGCTCAAGCCTGGCTTCTATGGTTGGCGATGATTTCGAATCTCGAAGAGAGGTGACGATTTTTATTGCCGTTTGTTTAAATATGTAGAAATAGCGGATGTGAATTCCGCCATTTGATGTGTGTTTGGGAGATAACGGTTTTGATTCCGCCTTTTCGTGATTTGAGATTTGTGAGTAGTAGTGAATTTGAATTTCACTATCGTGTTCGAAGGTGCGACAGTTTTTAATGCTGTTTGTTTAAATTTTGTGGAAAATATCGAATTTTGAATTTCGCTATTTTGTTTTTGATTTGAAAATGACGGTTTTTAATTCCATCGTTTAGAAGTTTGTGAAAATAGCGAATTTGAATTTCACTATTTTATTTTTGTGATTTGAAAATGACGGTTTTTAATTCCGTCGTTGAAATTTGTGAAAATAGCGAATTTGAATTTCACTATTTTATTTTTGTGATTTGAAAATGACGGTTTTTAATTCCGTCGTTGAAATTTGTGATAATATCGAATTTGAATTTCACTATCTTGTTTTTGTGATTTGAAAATGACGGTTTTTAATTCCATCGTTGAAATTTGTGTGGAAATTAGGCCAAAGCCCTAATATTCGCTGAATGAGCAGGGAGCACCTCAAAGAGGCGCAAGCCGTCCTGCGATGCAAGGAGCCTCTTCTTTTTCTGTAAAATGACGCGAGAAGGCCGAGCTCCCCATTTCACTTCATCTTCTTCGACACAATCACAAAAACCCACAAAATCGCCATTTTTCGACTTCGCCATTTGCTTGTTTTTGTGCCATTCTCTTCATGTCATCTCAAGGCATGTAAATCCTCTTGAATCCATTTGAATTTGTTTGCCTTTTAGTTTGCATTTTGGTCCCCATTCTCGTTCTCTAGAAGCAAAAAACGTGAATGAGATGGAAGTTCGTCTTATTTCACAATGTCGTGTTTGTTTGCTTGAGTTGTGTGCCCACTAGGTTGCATTGTAGTCGGGGAAGATCGTCTTTGCCATATTGGACCCTCGTTGGGTGTTGTGGGCTAAATTTGAATTTTTGCCTTTGTGAGACGGTCTTATGCTGACGAAATAAGCGTCTGTTTGGGATCAAAATGAGCCCGTTTGTCTTGAAATGGACCTTAACGGTAGTTTAGGTCACTTTGAGGCATGATTAAATCACGTTGTTTTGTTGTGGTCGTAATTTGAATTTTGACCTATTTGTGCCCAAATTGGCGTAAAATTGCCTTTTTTTAGCTGTGAAAAATACCCAGTGGAATTTTTTTGCTTGTTTTTGCAGACCTTCTGTGGTCTTTGAGGTGTTGGGTGGTTTTTGTAATTTTGTCGTTGTTTTGACTCGTCTTTTACTTGAAAAGAAGGGCGAGTCGTTTTTTTTTTGAATTTTTGTGAAGAGTTTTGCTGGATGAGTTTAGGCGGGTATGCCCTTGTCTTTTTTTTTTTTTTTTTGGATTTTGTCCATTTTGTGCCGTCGTAATGCCGAAATTTAGGCTGACGTTTTTTTGTTTTGTCCTGATTTCAGGCGAAATTTCTGGGGCTTTTGGGCCCACTGGGTCCGTGGCCGAGGCTTTAGAGCTCTTGTTTGGGACTGGACCAGTTAGTACTCCGGCGAGTGCACCCGAGGTGGTGGTGGAGAACGCTTCCGAAGAGGAGCCCACTGAGGAGGCTGTTAGAGATGAGGGAGCCATAGGGGCTCGAGCAGGGTCCGTTGCTGGACTTGTTGGAGCTGCGGGACCCACAGAGGCTGTGGAGGAGCCCGTTGTTGGGGCCGTTGGTGTTGAGAGAGCTCAAACGGGGTCTGAGGCTGGTACCTCTGGGAGGAGGATTAACACTAGAAGGAGAGGTCCACGACCCTCTAGACAGGGGCTCCAGAACATTGTACGGATTATCGAAAGGGATCCTCCTCGTCTCATGCAGTCTCGCAAAAGAAAGAGGCGGAGAGTAGAGACAGAGGGGGACGACGTTTTTGTCGGTAGCAGGGAGGCTAGGCGGGTTCAGGCTCCTCGAGGGCTGAACCTGCGGGCGGCGCCTTCTTGGGCCGAGGGCTTTGATGGTAGCCAGTTGTTGTTGCGGCTCGACACTCATATTTCCTACCGTGCGCATGCGGGCTTGGTGAGCCTGCTGCTTTGTCGGGCCTTTGTTGTTTTTGTTATTTCAGACCTAAATAGGTGTTCTGATTATGTTTGTTTCCCAATTTCAGGAGATTGCTACCATGAGGACTTTCTTAGGCTTCTCGACTTGCATGGGCTTTAACGACATTCTCCGGGCCGATTCGAGGGCGTTGATAGAGTGGTCTGCTATGGGGTCGGTGCTTGCTGCCTGCGCGCGAGATTCACGGGGCTTCGATTAGATCGAACCCTTGCTTGATTCGTGCCATGTTTGACCGTTACTGGGACACGACGTCGTCGTTCCACATGGAGTTTGGGTAGGTCGGTATCACTTTGGAGGACTTTGCCATGATATCGAGCCTTCCTTGTGGCGAGATGCCTGTTCATTTTCCGGAGACGCCGGAGAGAGTGTCTTCTGCCGTGATCACGGGTTTGATCGGCGATGTTTTACCCCCACCGACCGACATCAATCCTTTTCTGATAGCGAACACCTATGTGAGGGACCACTTCAGAGGGAGCGTGACATGCTTTGTTCCGACGCCGTTGGTGAGTTCGGAGGTTGAGGCTAGGGCTGACGCACATGAGGCGCGGTTGTGGTTGTGGTACTTCCGATCACGGGTACTACGTACTTTGGTGACAAGGGTGAGCGCTTGTCGACCAAGGTACTTCCTTTGCTTGCCGACCTAGACGCCTTGGGTCGGTATGACTGGGTGACGCCAACTCTGGCGCGTTTTACCCGTTACCTGCACGCCGCCGTTCGGCCAGAGAAGATGGGGGATGGTAGTTACCCCGCTTTGGTTGGTCCCGGCCTCATCTTGGAGGTACGAGCGTTTTTGTGGTTTTTGATATTTGATTGAGTTTTGAGTTTTGGCAATTTTTGCAAAAAATTAGTTGATTTGAGGTTGCTGTGTTTTGTGTTACAGGCTTGGTTGTTTGCTTACTTTGTCCCCTTGCGCCTGAAGACGACAGGTGATGTACCTTCGGTTTACCGGGCTGTGAGGGGTTGGACAGTGGCAAGGAAGAACTCCACCAAATCGACCTACGAGGACTGCAATCGTCGGGTGAACGCCCTCTGGGTGGTGATGTAAGTCATTGTTTATTATCTCTTTTGTTTTGTCGAAAAGGATAGAGATAGGATGACTAGGTAACTTAGAAAGCCCCCAGTTAGTTGATTAGCTTTCCCATGAGTACAGTTTGTCGAGTGGCCTTGGGAGCACTACATGGGCGTGTCGGCCTCTGTTAGGGAGTGTTTGTGACCCCGCAGTTGCTATCGTCTGTACCTTGAGAAGGCGATCGAGCCGGTTTGGTACCTTGGCGAGCATTTAGCTCGTTAGAATTTCAGTGAGACCTTCGTGGTGTCGGTCGATCCGCCTAGGGTGTTGTTCCAGAAGTCGACACCCGATCAGGTTGAGGAGCACCTTCACGGTCGTGGGGGTGAGGAGCTATTGTTCCGGGAGGTCGACTACGACACTTTTCATTTGTCGAGGCTAGCTTGGTACCCGACTGAGGTACGTTTTCCTCTGTACTTTGTTTTGTTACCTCTTTCGCTTTTTGGCGGAAGGTTTTGTTACCTTCGACGCGGTTTCCTGTTGTACGGTGTGAATGACCTCATTAGGACTCTGCCCCTGCTTTCACAGCACAGACCACTTTCTAAGGGCCGGGTGGTGAGGAGTTACAGCTGCGTCTGCCAGAGTCCATGGTTCCCGTGGTGACCGATCTTGGCATAGAGTGGAGGCTGACAGTTTTGAGGGTGAGTTTCCAGTTTGAACCCTCCTTCCTGTTTATGTTTTGCCTTGCGTTTTTGTTTTGTTGAAAGGCTTTTTTGGTTGTAGGTGTCGACCGTTAGTCATCAGGCTTTGTGGCAGTTGGCTAACCGCTGGAGAGCACTTGCTCGTGACCTGGCTGCGAGAGAGTCTCGGCTTGCGCAGGTGGTTTTTGTTGGTCGTTTTGTGTGTTTTTATGTTGCATTTCACGTTTAGATCTTAACGACCTGTATTGTGTTTTGCAAAGTACTGCGGATCCGGCTGAGCTCGCTTGGGTCGTGCTGAGTTGGACACGGCGAGGTCGACGATCTAGGCACATGAGATTGGGCTCATCAGTCAGGACCAAGAGCTGAAGCGTCGTGAGGACGGGTTGCAGAACCGAGATGCGGAGATTGCCTCTCTTAAGGCTCAGTTGGCCGAGGCGGAAGAGCTCCATGTTACGATTGGACGGGAGACATTGGAGAGTTCTCCTGAGAAGGCGCCAGATCCGGAGGTGGTGTCTGGCTTTCCAGCGACTTCTCGTGAGACCAAGACTGGCCCACCGGGTGGCGTTGAGTAGTTATAGTTGTTCGTCTGTGTTTTTCGACTTTGGCTTGTATATGTATACATTTTTGCATGAGGCGGTTTGTATTTATGTGTTTTTGGTTTGTAGTTTATTTGTGTTTGGCTTTTTTGTGTCGTGTTTTGGAGAAGTACGGTCAGCGGCTGATTCCCCATTTGCTTCGGCATTTGTTCTAGCATCGTTAGTCTAGAAAACAAGCAACAAGTAGCACACACGCATATACGCAAACAAGCAAAAGCGATTGAAAACCAAAATAACCACGATGACTCGAAGTTAAAATTGAATTTTGAAAATTCCGCGACAAGTCGTCACGTTTGGATTTTTCAAGTAAAATCGTTTTGAAATTTCGAGAAACTAATTTGTGTTAGAATTAAATTGCAATGAATTTTGCCGAAATTGATTTGTAACTCGAAAAACTAAAACTCAAACCGCCATGGTTGAATTTCAAAAGAGATTTTGCGAGTGTGTTTGATTGATCAAAACTCGGATTTGCAAGAGTTTGAATTTTGAAGGAAAATTGACGTCGTGTTGTCAATTTTCGATTTTTGTGGAAAATGCGAAAAAGCGAAAATTTTTCGGAATTTTCGATTGACTTAGAAACGATCCGTCGCGGATCGGGTGACTAGGTGTTAGGAAGAAACACAACCTAATAGGGACAAATTAGGTTGCAGATCCTGAGAACCAGCCCAAAGAGGTGCAAGGCGATGGGCAATGCAAGTGAGTTCCCCCTTTTCGGAAAAAAGCGCTGATTATTTTGTATAAATAGGGACGTTTGTACTTCATTGTTTCATCACCCGAAACATGAAAAACATCTCTACGAAAAACTTTCTTCTTCTTCCACAAAATAATTTATAGATACTTTAGAAAATAGGTTGCGACATTGGTGTCGGGATTTGTCGCCTCCAGAGAAGTATCAACTCGTTGTAATGGGAGTTGGTCAAATGTTGGTGCTTCATCAAGTGAAGGTGCAATCCTCGTTTCTTGAACCATGCTCTCAGTTTTGGGATTTGAAACATCATGTTTTTATTTCCCGAAAGGTGAAATTTGCCCTCTTGCCGAAGAAGTAGGTGCCATTGGAGGGTGGCCGGGTTCTAGTACGGTGCTTCCTCCGACTCTGTTATGTTGCAAAGAGAAGTTTCGTTCAATGTTATGCTTGTCAACGAGCCAAATGAATTTTCTCCTTGATCCCCATGGTGTGGACATGTTGGCTCTCATCAACATCTTCTCAAACCGGTTGGATGTCAATGTCTCAGAGGTGGCTAGGAGAAGGGCTCTTGCCTTTTGCCTAGTGCATGCGTACCTCCTTATCGATGCCTTGAAGGAGGGGTCAAAATGGTATGGTAGTATGACCCTTGTGCACATAGTTGAGCAAATGGAGCACGGTTGGGACCCATCATGGTTGGTGCTTGGCGAGATAATCCAAGCTTTGGATAAGAAGGGCTCTTGCGGAGAAGCTCCTTCGTTCGGATCTCCAAGGATCCCCCAAGTGTGGCTCATGGAGAGGCTAAGGTATGTAGAGCCTCCGGTTGATTCTTCTTCTTACTTCTTTTGTCACCTTACTATGAGGAAGAAGTTGTATTCGGATAGCTTTGCGTCCACCGTGGCTTACTGGACCTCAAAAATGGTGGAGGAGGGTGGAGGAGGGTGGTCCTCATATCCGTTAGGTGGTCCCGTGGTGGCACTTGAGGTCTTCCACGGGGTTGCCCGCTTCGGCCACTTGTTCTTATTCCTTGATGGTGGTGGGTTTGAAGGTTGCTTCCTTCATTTATCCCGAAAGGCTTATGAGGCAAATGGGCCGCCAATAAAAGGTGCCCGCTCAAGATGCTCTCATCCAAGAGAGTGTTTTTCAAAACTCCGAGCTTGTGGAGATTTTCGAGAGGTGATGGGCCGCTCGGCCATCTTGGGAGGTACCAAACCTCGTTGCCACGACATGGGTGACTCCCGCTTATGTCAAGTGGTCTAGAGCTCAAACCTTGGAAGAAAGGTTCAAGTTCAGTAAGGACAAGGTTGTCGACTTGAAGCATAGAGACGCTGGCAAGGACGACCGTGCCTTCTTTGACAACTTTGCCGATGACGTTAACCCGGATGTAGTGCGGCCACCAAAGAGGAGGAGCTCGGGTCCCAAAGAGATAGTGGGCCGTGTACGGGCTTGGCTAGGACCGAGTATAGGGTCGTGCAAGAGACCGGAGGCCGTCGCCGTTGTAGATCCGTTGAGGATCCATTCCGAATAGGATGTCTAAGCTAGGCGGGCCAACAAGAAAAGCAAGGGGAAGATGCACCCCGAGGGAAAAGGAAAGGGTAGAATGGAAGAGTGAAGACCTCCATTACCCGCTTTACTATTATGTTGTAATAGTGTTGCGTGTTTTTATTATGTTGTACTAGCTATGTATTGTGTATTTTGTGCTAGTTTTACTATGTGAGATGTCTTAGTCGACGTCCTAGGTTTGACAATTTGTGGACTTGCTTAGCTTTATTTGTTGCCAAGTTTGTAATCCTTCTCATTATTAATTAAATACGAGGATTGCTTGTGTTGAAAGAAATTGTGAACGCTCGTTTCTTCCATCCATCTTGTAAAAGGTAATTCGGTTTGAATTATCCTAAACATTGCACCTGTAAAGGGGATTTTTGTGGGAAGGGAGAAAGGTTTTTTTTCTTCTATTTTTTGTGGAAAAGGGAATGTTTTCCCATTCTCTCTGTTTTAAAGTTGATACAGGTGATCGTTTTTTTTGTGTGGGGATGGTTGTATCCTTCTTGTGTAAGAAAGTATTGCCTACGTATCCACCTGAAGAGGTGAAATCAAACCATGATCGTAGTTCGAATGTCTTTTTAATTTTTGTTGGGTGTTGTGGTTGTATCCTTCTTGTGTAAGAAAGGACTGCCTACGTATCCACCTAAAGAGGTGAAAACAAATCATGCTTGTAGTTCAGGTGTTTTCGGTTTGAGTGAAAATGGATGTTGCCTTTGACAGATCAAAGGTCGTTTGAAACATGGCAGGGTGCCATAACTTAGACTCGGTAAAACATGCAATTTCAAATCAGAACGGGTTGAGAAATTGACTTGAAAGGGATATTATTGTCACTAGTTGTGAAACTAGGGTATGGTTTGTGGCTACTAGGGTTTGAGGGTAGTATTTCTTGAGTTGGTCGGGTTTGTGAAATGCTCCCCGTCTAGGTCACAAAGTCTCACTGCGCCCCCGAAAGTATTTTCTTGACCAGGTACGGCCCAACCCAATTGGGTTTGAATTTCCCCCTCGGATCGACGGGTAATGGTGCTCGGACCGACTTGAGGACCAAGTCGCCTTCTTTGATGTTTCTGGGTTTGACTTTTTTATTGAATGGTCGTTGTATACGTCGTTGGTAAAGTTGGATGTTGTACAAGGCGTTGAGTCGCCGTTCGTCTAGAAGCGTGAGTTGTTCGAATCTTTGACGGGTCCATTTCGCCTCAGGAACTTGACTTTCGAGTAGGATGCGTAGAGATGGGACCTCCAACTCCACTAATTTAACCGCCTCCATACCGTATGCTAGGTAGAAGGGGGTTGCTTCTGTTGGTGTTTGAATGGAGGTTCGATATCCCCAGAGTGCGAATGAGAGTTTGCTCGGCCAATCGCGGTAATTTTCTTGAATCTTCTTGATGATGGTGACAAGAGTTTTATTTGCTGCCTCTACCGCTCCATTGGGTTTGCGGACGATAGGGGAATGATCGATGCCATTTGATTTTGTACTTGTCCAGTGAGGCTTGTGTTTCCGCTCGAAAGTGGGAGCCTTGGTCGCTGATGATTTCATGGGGTACCCCATATCTGCAGATGATGTTGTCCTGGATGAACTTGGCCACTTGTTTGGCGGTCAAGACTGCATAGCACTGTGCTTCCACCCATTTGGTGAAGTAGTTGATGGCAACGAGGACGAAGCAATGACCATTAGTGCCTATCGGGTTGACTTTTCCGATGATGTCGATGCCCCAGGTCGAGAAAGAGCAGGGTGATGTCATGGTGTATAAAAGGGATGGTGGTATGTGTTGTATGTTGGCGAAGATTTGGCAATTGTGGGAATGTTTGACGTAGTTTCTGCAATCGGTTTCCATGGTGGTCTAGTAGTAGCCTAACCGCATGATTTTTCGGGCTAGCATCATTGCGCTCATGTGAGGGCCACATTCTCCGTCGTGGACCTCTCCCATGACTTTTTTGGCTTTGTGGTGATCAATGCAAAGGAAAGGATCCTGTGGGGTGTTCTTTTGTATAGTTGTTCTTGGTTTATCACGAATTGTGATGCAAGTAAACGGATGGCTCTTTGTCCTCTTGTATAAGAGTTAGGAGGGAATTCGTTTTTGGTTTTGTAGTTGAGGATGGCTTGGTACCAAGGTTTGACATGGTTTTCCTCGCCGTTGTTGATGGCGCAGATGTGAGCTGGCTCGCTCCTTCTCTCGACACATAAGGGCATCGATGTCATGTCGTCAGGTATGTTGACGAGCCCGACAAGTTTTTCTAGGGCATCAGCAAATTGGTTTTCCTCTCGTGGAAAGTGGAAGTAGTCGACTTGGTCGAAGAATTTGGCCTCTTGATTAATTTTTGCTTGGTAGGGTGCTAAGCTATTGCTTCGGATTTTCCATGATCCGGACACCTGATTGATGATGAGTGAGGAATCGTTGTGGACCCTCAATTTCTTGATGCCAACACTACTACAGATACAGGCTATAACAACGGTTAAAAACCGTTGATGTATAAAAAAGCGAACGTTGTTAAAGCGTCCGTTGTTAAAGGTTTTAACAACGGTTGTCTTTAGTTATAACAACGGTTTTTTCTACTGTAACAGTTATTATAACGTTTTTTTTTAAAAAACCGTTGTTGATTTTAAAAAAGAAAAAAAATTATATATTACTATAGATGCATGCATTATTACTGCAATTCCGATGCATAATATGCATTATTACTGCCAAATCCCTGCATATGAAAGGACACAATAATATATGGAATGAGAAGGTATAAGATTTGGCACAACTTCATAAACATATATTAATTAAAAACAACTCTCAAAGGACACATTACTAAGTATAAATTCATGCATTATCTCAATAACCATTCCATTATCTCACTAGCTCACGTCCTAAACTGCTCCAAACCCTAAATCTTTAAAACAAACACCAAACTTTCTTCAACACTTCCTTCAACAATGAATGATACCATCCGTAATACATGCATTATGACCGAGTACAACAAGAGTTTTATCCGCCGGTTGCTGGTCATCGTGGGCATGTACAGGAGCTACCTTGAGGACGCTCGGACCGCACTCAAGGACGCCAAAAAAAATGGTTTGACAGAGCAGAAGATGTTGCAGCTATATGACGATATAGCAACTGCGAAACGAAACCTCCAAATAGCAAAGGAAAGAAGGATGGATATCATAGAAGAGAATAAGACTCTCTATGCATATCTAAGAATTGCATTTTTAGCAATGTAATTCGTTTTTTATTTATTTATATATTAATTAATTTAGTTTATTATGCATTCCTCCGTCTCCATCATCTTCTTCTTTTGTTTTATTTTATTTAATTTGTTTTACAAGCTAATAAACGCAGAAAAACAACAGTAACCATTCACTAATTAAGCAAATAATACTTAGAGAAAGAACATTAATGACTGAGATGATGACAAAACCTAAAACCATGCATATAAATTAAAGCGATAAATGATAATTAGAGAAAATAAGAGACGACGACAACAACAGTGACGAAGATGATAAAGCGACGATGAGAAAGAGAGAAAGAGACGATGAGAAAGTGTGTGTTTGTGTTTTTGATGTTTGTGTTTGTGTTTGTGTTTGTGTTTGTGTTAGGTTTGTGTTTTTGTTAGGTTTGTGTTTTTGGCTGTTGCTGATCTGCTGTGTTTGTGTGGTTTATATTATGGAAAGTATTGAA
This sequence comes from Silene latifolia, assembly GCF_048544455.1. Lineage (NCBI taxonomy): Eukaryota > Viridiplantae > Streptophyta > Magnoliopsida > Caryophyllales > Caryophyllaceae > Silene > Silene latifolia. The sequence goes on from NC_133536.1 coordinate 60,940,559, forward strand.
ATTGGTTTTTACACAAAAACCCGTTGTCATTAGAGAATATATTAACAACGAGTCCTTACAAAACCGTTGTTAAAAAGTATTAACAATGGGTTCTAATATAACCGTTGTAATTACTTTTCACTAATTTTGCGCCAAATTATTAACAACGGTTATAATGTAATACAGAGTAAATTGTTGTTATTAGTTATTATATTAACAACGGTTGTGAAAGTTTGACCCGTTGTTAAAACCTATAACAACGGTTATAAACACATAACCGTTGTAATTAAGTTTAGTAAAATATGCCCCATCAATTTGGTCGGACTCACTTGGAGCTTAATTTTCGGTTACTTGTCGTTAGGAGCACCTAGACCAAAACAATATTTATAACTTCATAAACAACTCTACTATTAGTAAAGAGGCAAGTAAAGGTCGGATCCCAAGGGACGGGTATTGATGTAGGATTTTCGATTGCAAGTATCGGTGTCTAGGGGTGTCACATTTGGGTTGAGATAAGAAGATCACTAAACTAAATAACAATAAAAGTAAACAAGCAACAAGATTAAAATGAGATGTAAGCAAATGATTAAAAGCACTAGGGTGTCATGGGGTCATAGGGGATTCATGGGAATTGATCATACAAACATATTCTCAAATTATAAGCAAGCAATTATTGTTGTGATAGGATCGAGTTGGTTTATATCTTACAATCCAAGGAAGGTTTGGGTCCCGGAGTCGAATCGATTAGATTGTACAACACCTATAAGTCGACTTAATCCTCCCTACTCAACTATATGCATGGTCTAATGAGACTCGAGTTGGTTTATGTCTTACAAGTCTCATTGAAAAGGTAAGTGATGGGTAAAAAATGCAAGGATTCATAGGCTCGCATTTCATCAAACATAACATGTGCATAAGTTGAGATCACAACAAGCAAGCAAATAAATTATGAAAACATATTAAATTAAGCATGAATCATACCCCATGTTGATTTCCCCTAATTACCCATTAACCCTAGTTAAGGAAACTACTCACTCATTATCAAGTTTAACATGTTAACAAGGTTGTCAATCATATTAACAAAGCAAAACATGATGAATAAATGAAGATGATTAACAATAATTAAAAAGAAATTAAGAGAGTTATACCTAATGATGATTCCAAAATAAAGCAAAGAATAATAAAAGTACTTGATGAATGATTGGAAGGTTGTCAATCTCCCAATAATAACCCAAATAATCTTCAATTACCCAAAATAAAACATGAACAAAAGAGAGATTAAGGAAATGAGATTTGTATTAATATTTAATTAGAAGTTGATTACAAGATTAAGAAGAGATTAGAATGATATAAACTACACTAAAGATTGATAAGAAGAACATGATTCATCTAATTAGAATGATGGGGTATTTATAGTGGGGATTAGGTACACAAATTAGGGTTTACTAAAGGCTTAAATGACGATTAAGTCCTTGAGGAATCGCTCCTCTCAGAAAAAGATACGGGTCTCCTTTTAGCCGGTCTTTCAAAAATATGCGCATCTTTCATGGAGCAAGAAGAGGACGTGTGGGTCTGTAACACAATCCGAGTGTCCAAGGGTCGGGACGAGCGGATTCTCAGGTGGCTGGACGAGCGGATTGCTGCTTGGACGAGCGTCCTGGGAGGCTTCTGGACGGGCGTCCCTATGGTAAAGACGCTCGGATTCTTCCAGTCTTGGACGGGCGTCCTGCCTGGTTGGACGAGCGGATCTTGTCCCAGCCTTCCTTTTCTTCTTTTCTTCTTCTCTTTTCCCAACAATCCTCCGGGATTTTGTCGGGGATGCAAGGATTTCTTCATCATTGCCCATCTACTATAATATGTACAAAGGCCTTCTAGTCTTGTCTTCTCTTTGATGCTTGGTCATTAGATTCGATCAATTTAGCTCTATTTTGCGATGAAAATGCAAGGTTTGCACTCCTCTCCTACCAAGGAAACAAAACCTCAAAGAATATGCAAAACAAAGGACTAAAGATAGTAAATGACCCAAATATGCACTAAAAAGCATAGGAACGAGGCTAATTCGGGGACTAAATATGCTCAAATAATGGTCACATCAAATATCCCCAAACCGAACCTTTGCTCGTCCCGAGTAAAGAGGTGACAAAGACTAGGACCGTTATTTAAACTATCCTACTAATATAGCCGATATGAGACAATTAGCGGTTCTCACTCCGCCCCTTCAACTCACAACAAGACAACCATAAGGTAGGATGCCTTCTTACAAGGCAAGGTGGGTCTTGCCAAAATGGTGACACATCCAGGCATTAAAGCACACAAAATCAAGTAATGGATGCATCTACAAAAGAATAGCCACTTTCCTCATCTAAGTGGTGGAAATTATCTAAAGGGGAAGCAATTAAAGGGTACACACTCCTTCATAGATGCAATTTCTTCAAACTACTAAGCCTAGAAGGATACCAATAAATCACCTCCAAGTTGTGTCAAGCTAGGGCACCTTTGTCCTCAATTGTTAAATGCTTTTGTCATGAATATACTCTCTATGGTGTTAGAAACACTGGAGGATCGCGGAATTACCCCTCTTGCCTAGACAAGAAGAAGGGTCTACCCTCTCTACCATGCAAAAAAATGGATACGATGGATAAAGGGATCGATAGTATTTGAGTTTCATTTGGGAGTTTGCTTTTGTTGTTTGTTTTTCCCCCCAATTTCTTGTGGCATATAACATTCGAGAACTTTTCAACTTTTTCTTGCATTTCTTTTTTTTTTTTTTGAACATTTTCAAAGTCACCCCAATTAGTAACGAGGGTGCCTTATATTTGAAGCATAGGAGTTTTCATTTTTGTTACTCCTCTTTTCTTTTGATGCAATTTGTAAACTTTTTGACTTTTCATTTCATTTCTTGAACTCAAATTTTTGAATAATTTTTGTGCCCATTCCCTTTGATGACAAAATGTATGGTAGAACATGGATGAATGATGGTTGCATGGTTTCAAGGGTCACCTTGGAATAAACGATAGCCAAGGAGTTATCACACCACAAGGTACTCTTAACTAGGCCTTAATCCATGGGTCAAAGGATACTAGCATGACACATCCTAGGGTGTTTTACAAGTATTATAACAAACAAAGTCTTAAGAAGAAAAAGCATCTACTAGGGCCTATATACACTTGTCAAGCTTCCCAAGTAGACGGTTGATGCGTGTCATTTATATGATGTTTTACACCCTATTTCACACGCATTTCAGTGCTCAATTATGTAGTTTATGCTACTATTTTCCCTATTTCTGTCCACTTTCGTGTTTTTGTATAATATTGCTGAAATGTGAAGAATCCAGCGGAAATCGAGCCGAATCCGTCCCTAAGTACTTGGCATTGCATTTGACATGGAGTAGTGACTCGAGAAATGAACTTGGTGCGCATTTCAAGGCCTAAAAGACATATTTGCGAGAGTTTTAGAAGCGGATTGCCAGCTACAGTGATCTATAGACTGACCTACGTGGTCTATAGACTGTCAGAATTCTGAACAAGAGTCTGCAGGAAAGAGGAGCAGTCGATCGACCGACTTACATGGTCAATCGACAAGAGCGCGATTCCTAAATAAGATCAGAAGCTACTGTTCAGTGATAGTTAGTCGATCGACTAGGTCTAGTGGTCGTCGACCACCACGCGAGCTAACGCAAATTAAAGACGAGGATTAGAAGCCAATTTGTAATTAGGTTTCGAGTAGGGTTTTACGTGACATTCTTATTTAACGTAACCCCTTCCTACCTTTTTAGGTATCATTCATTATCATCTAGCTCCTATCATACATCCAGTATTCATTACTTTTAGTTTAGAATTCTCAATAAAGTTTGTACTTAGCTTTCGGATTCATCTTGTTCCTTTGCTTCGGTAATTCTAATCTTTTAATTCCAGTATTGTTATATCGTTTTATTAGTATTAATTCTTGCTAGATAGAATCCCAAAGCCCTAGTAGTTTTATGCGAATTTATTCATCAATTATTTCAATTATGCAATCCTTTATGCCTATTATCAAATTAGTTCTTGTTATTTGTATAAGTATGAGTAGCTAAACACCCCGTGCTAAGATGTAGGGGATCTGTAGCATAGATGGCATTAGAATAGGTGACCCCGAATTAGGGTTTGGTCGGTCGACTGGTGTAGCTGGTCGATCGACCGACTCTGTGTCTGATTAGCATCGTTTGATTCCTTGAGTGCAATATTTGACAATGAGACCGAGAGGAGACTTGTTAAATGCTTAGTTTTGACCAACTCGTAGATCGAGAGATAGGGGAGGGCATTAATTAATGGATTAAGACGACTAAATTGCTAAGATCAAAAGATAAGTAATTTAGGCTGTAGGAATCACTTTTCAGGGCGAGAGCTAGTACTAGTGAGAGCTAGGGACTAGTAGCATAGGCCGAAAGGAGCTACTAGTTAACTTGGACCGAGAGGACATGTTTTACCCATCCTACACGACTGTATTTCGGACTTACCTAGGATTTTATGCCATCGTAGCTATAGTGAACCGATCGTCTTAGCATTTCTTTTATCATTGTTTACGTCCTTATTTACTTTTATTTGTTTATTTAGTTTGTGTTTTTAGACTTAGCTATAATTCATATCAAAACCCCCTCAACTGTTACCCTTAGACTGAAATAAAAAGCAACTATTATCTCCCTACCTCCCTGCGGATCGACCCTGTTACCACTAGCTTCTGTTAGTTTTAATAGGTTTTATAAATATTATTTTTGGTTCACACAACGACATGCATCAAATTTTGGCGCCGTTGCCGGGGAGGAAGCGCTAGTTTTAGTTGTCTATTTGTTTTAGACTTTTCCTAGTTTAAGGAACTTTTTGTTCCTTAAACTTTTCTCATCTTCTTGTTGTAGTTTATTCTTATGCGCAGGTCTCAAAAAGGCGAATTATTTCCCCTTGATCTCGAGCTAGAGAGGACCCTGCGAGTTAAGAGAAGGGTTTTTCAAGAAGCACAGTCCGAGGGAGAGCCTAGTTCTCGGTCTAGTTTTTACGAGAACGAGCTATTTGAAGAAAATCCACCACCATCTCCAGTTTCTTCCACAGATACCGTAGCTTCTCTAGATTTTCTAGAGATGGCTGAAGAAACAAGTATAGCCAGTCACTCAGAGCCGAAAGCTGCAAATGAAGATGCAGCTAAACATATGGAGACATTCATTGACTATTGTTGTTCCATACCCCCACCAGCAGGTGTGACCCAGGATCAGGTGAAAGAGACGATGTTCATATTCTCACTCCGTGATGCTGCTAGGGAGTGGTACCGGAATCTGGATCGAGCTGCTAATGGGATTACTTATTGGAACTCGCTGGCCCTAGCATTTTACAAAAGATATTTCTCTGCAACAAAGACCAATGCGATTAGAGCTCAGATCACGAGTTTTAAGCAAGGACCTAATGAAGATTTTCATGAAGCTTGGGTCCGTTTCAAGAGGCTGGTGCGAACTATTCCACACCATGGCTTCGAGCAATGGAGCCTGTGCAATCAATTCTATAATGGGCTTTATGACGATCAGAGGGCTATCCTGGATGCTGCAGCTAATGGTAGATTCCAGGAGAGTGTTGGAGAAACTAAGGGGTGGAAAATTATTGACGATATGGCCACCCATAAAGCTGAGCATGGGAACTCTAGGGGAAATCAAAGGAGAGCTGCTGAATTTCCTTCTATAGCTGCATTAGAGGCTCTTACGGCAAGATTTGATAAGTATGAGTTAGGAGGAGCTTCAAAGGGTGGTATTTACCAAGTGAACGCTGTTTCAGACGGTCCTTTTTCATGCAAGAGGTGTGGAGGAGAAGGGCACGTTGCAGATTTCTGTATCAGTCCCAATGAGTTTTGTGCTGCTTTCCAGCATTATAGGCAGACCGACACTTATTTTGAGCCGAATGTTCATCCAAATTTGAGGTGGAGTAGCCAGAATGTCCAAAATACGACTCCACCTCCGCAGCAGCAGAATTATGTGACCCCTCATAAGCAGCAACATCCATACCAAAAGCCTTCGTATGTCCCTCAGCAGCAACAACAGTTCCAAAGTTCCGATTTTACTGAGTTGAAAAATTTGTTGCTAAAGGAGTCTCAAGCTAGAGAGGCCGGGATGAAAATGTTGGGAGTCTCAGATCCCTCAACTGGCTAGCAAGAGTGCAACTCGAGTTCCGGGGCAATTACCGTCGCAGCCGGATCAAAAAGAGACCCTGAATGTGATTAAATTGAGGAGCGGGGCTGACACGTCAGTCGTATACCTGTCAAAAATACCAACTGGCTCTAACTAATATAGCTAGGGAAGTCGGGTCGATCTCCACAGGGGGATGGGAAGATGTCAGCTTTGTCTAAGTTCGTCTCGGTAACCAAATTGGGGGGTTTTAAATGATTGATTCTAAACTAATGGAAGTAAGGAAAAGAGCAAAGCAGAGAAAATAAGGAAGAAAAACAGGGGTAAATCAGATAAAAGAGAGAAATATGCTAGGAATCGGTCTACCGTGGCAGTTACACTATCGGATCAACTGAATCGATTAAATTATTGATAAGAAGAGCGAGGTCGTCACCTTTCGGTCCTTAAACCTACGATTATACCCTTTCGGTCTCTAATCGCCCTAGGGCCTTCCTAACTTAGCTTTCGCCCTAATTAGGTGTCACCTATTGTAATTAAGCAAGCCTCCCTTCCAATCTTTCGATCCAGGTCGGGGGTAACTAATTATTCGGTCTCCTGCATGCATTCATTCAACCTAAACACAATTATATTGCTTAATACAATTCTTGTCGCAAAGCTAATCTAATCATGTCGATCCTAACATATTTCTACCACGGTTTCCCTAATCCTAACCTATTAAAGGAATTAGCTACGCCTCATCATCGAATTAACAATAACAACATGTAAATGATTAACACTAAACATTATAGCAAACTAATAAAAATCGAATAAGGTAGAGATGAAATAATAGGGAACAACAACAACACAATAACAATAATAATTATAATTAAAATATTAAAGAAGAATGATAGTACCAATCGTAATCTAATTTCCAGTAGCAAAGTATAGAGTAAAAATGTATATATGAATCCAAAGTGTCGAGCAGAAGGGAGAGAGCCGAGAGAAGAGAGAGGAGTTACGTTGTTCACTCCTTCAGTCTTATACGAAAAATATCCATCTAAACCTAATATATGGACTAATTACAAAAGCCCATACGAAATTAGGCGGAAAAAAAAACAATAGCAGGATAAACCACTCGATCGAGTGGAATTAAACCACTCGATCGAGCAACTGAGCACAAAACCTCTCGATCAAGTGGAATTAAACCACTCGATCGAGTACTTCTCGCAATGTCTTATCTTGTATAAACTTGGACTGCTCGATCGAGCAACTTGGAGCATATAAAGCATTCGATTGAGTAATAAATCACTCGATCGAGCTGTTTAAGCACGTTAAACCTTGAAATACTTCCCGAATCCAGCTCACGCGTCTTCCAAATGTTAGATTTCCAAGCTCCGGCTCCTCGTTCTCCACAAATGCATGCAAATGGGACGAATTAAGACTCGATTTAGCTCCTCTTTGGTTAATTCCTGCAAATTACATAAAACGAACCAAAGTAGAATATTCGGGGGTATTTGTAGCTAGATGCTACATAAAAAGTATATAAATGCGTGTAAAAATGAGGTAAAAACCTTATATAAAATACACGCATCAGGGGCTACTCTTGATGGACCCGAGAAAGCTGGTGAAAAAGGAAAGAAGAAAAAGGGCGAGAAAAAGACGATCAGCAGCAATCACGGTCGATCGACCGCCTTACCCAGTCGATCGACTACTCCTCATTCCTCAGCGACACTGTCTGACCTTTCTGATCATTCTGGAAAAAAGGAAGCCAGTCGATCGACCGACCTCACTGGTCGATCGACTGATGACGCTGATGATGACGAACCATTTCGCCCTCCAATGCCAAATAACTTGAGGGACTTCTTGTTTCGAGGTACGACAGCTCCGAAATTATCGAGGCAAGATCCAAATGTTGATAGGTCCATTCCGGTTCCAAAGTATGACCCTACGACGGTCAATGGTTCATTCTTGAGACGGTCTGAAGAAGGTTCGAGCTACAATAAGGACAAAGTAGTGGATTTTCAGCCTAAGTCCACTAATGCCGGTATGAGAGACCTAGAAGAGAGGGCTAAGCTACTTCTTACAGCCCCTTATCCAGAGAGACTAGTGCCAACCAAAGATGGGGTAATATTCAGTAAATTCAAGGATTTAGTGCGTAGTCTTAATGTGCAAATACCTTTCTTAGAGCTAGTTAATCAAATACCTGCATATATGAAGTTTATGAGACAGTTGCTAGCTAAGAAAAGGTCTTTGAATGCTATCGAGTCTGTGCAATTAACTGAGGAGTCTAGTTCATACTAAACTCACACTGCTGCTCGTAAACTGTCTGACCCAGGTAGTTTCTCTATCCCCTGTAATATTGGTACCTTCTCAATTGAGAAGGCATTATGTGATTTAGGGGCTAGTGTCAGTGTTATGCCTCTGAGTCTGCCTAAGAAGTTGGGATTGACTAGATTTGTTATTACTGACATGACTGTGCAAATGGCTGACCGGTCTGAGATGCAGCCGATAGATGTTTTAGAGAATGTGCCCGTGCAATTTGGGAAGTTCTTTTTCCCCGTTGACTTTGTTGTTTTGGACATTCCCGAAGATGTCAACACCCCAATTATTTTGGGAAGACCATTTCTGCACACTGCTGGTGTAGTAATTGATGTGGGGGAAAGAACTTTGACCTTTAAAGTAGGGAAGCACTCTATTATGTTTGCCCAATCCCCTAGGAAGAAGGACCCCATATGGCTGGTTACCTGTAATGTGATTTCTGAAAAGAAATCTTATTTTGTGCTTTCTGATATGCCTACTTTAGTACATGTGCCTATTCCTGTTGTGACACCTCCGCCCCAGATTGGGAGCAAATTGGAGGACAATTCTTCTGTTTTGGATATTGCAGGGAATGGTTTGGGGAAGGAAGAGTCGTTTATTGCTCCAGCTGTGAAGGAGCCAATCGTTCAAAGAGGCGGTCTAGGATGTCTTAGCTATGGCACGGATGAGGAGCCAGATGAGAAGCCAGATGAGGAGCCCAAGAAGGCGCCAGTTCGAGTTACGATTTCAGACTTGGAGCTTGAAACTGAAGAGGATGTCCAAGTGTGGGAAGATGCTTCTGATATTGACCTGTCGAACGATGTGGTGGATTGGAGGGCTAAGAGGTTGAGCACCGCGGAGGGTACTTCGTATTGCCAGAAGCCATGGTCGGACATTTTCCGCATTTTTCGCGGATGACCACTTTTTATTTCATAAGTTTTAGACATTTTATTGCTTTTGTTAGACTATTTACTGTTTTTTTTTTGTTTGCGCGAGACTTCGCTTTAATTTAGTTTGCTTAGGATTTAAAGACCTTAGACTGTTACTTTGGGTTTTGCGCAATTTTGGGCGCGTTTTTATGTGTATTTGCAGGTTCATAGACCATATTAGCTCAATTTATTGAGTTAATTCGAGAAAAAAAGAAACTTACAGCAGGTATCCCAGTCGATCGACTGCCTGCTATGGTCGATCGACTGGGCCGCGACTCCAGAAGCTTATGTTTCTGTCACTCTGGTCGATCGACTGGCTGGTAAGGTCGATCGACCGCCCTTCGTTGCTGTACCTGTTTTCGACCATTCCCCTGCTGTGTTTGGTCGATTTGCGGAGTTGAGGGAGTGTTTTCTCCACTTCATTTCTGTTTTCTTCCGTTTTCTAATTTTGCACATAATTTTGCGTTTCGTAAATTGCTTTCTAAGAATTACGCGCGGTACTTTTGTATCTTTTCAGGTACTTATGGTAGCACTGCTGGCTACTGAAACCTCCTAGCTCACGCTGGTTTGGGGAGGTTTCCTTTTGCGCTTAAAATCTTGTGAGTTTCCGAGTTCCTTTTCATGTCTTATTTAGTTAATTTATCGCAAATTCCCATTTCCTTTTTTGTTTTCTTTTACATGATTTTGCACAATGGGGACATTGTGTGATTTGGTTTGGGGAAGGGTTTTGCATTGCATTCACATGTTTTATTGCATTTCTGTTTCACGTTTATTCCATTTCAGTTTGCATTTGTTGTTTATTTTCCTCTTATATACAAAAAATTGAAAAAAAATTTAAAAAATTCTTAAATTCAAAAAATGCACGTTTATTTTAGCATGTAGGTCGAGTCGGAACGGTAGTATTTCAATGATGACATTGCATTTTCAGCTGTTTTTGCCTAAGCCGTGCTTAATTGACATGTTATTAGTAAAATCAAATATGCATAGTCTACGAGTTTTCGCTAATTTATTCGCTGAACTTTAGACTTGACTTAGATTTTTGGCAAACTACATTATATTCTGTGATTTAGAGCCTTATAACTGGTGACATCCATGACCAGTTCATCTAGGATGTGAGTAGTTACTCCTTATGAGACGTGCTATATCAATTTGCATAAATATGAACTTAATCTGCTTAATACATGTATGCATTCGGTTTTTGGTTTGTTGACACATGTGGTAGAGGTCCCCTTTATTCCATTCTTACCCATGAGCCCCTCATAGCCAAATTTAGCCTTTTGTCCCTTAACTACATCCTATATTTAGCCTGCCTTTGTCAAGCGAGTAGTATTAGTTTTTGGGAATGTGTTTATTGTAGTTTGGTTATTTTACTCTTTATTGAGATGTTGTTGAAATGGTGAAAGGGAAGAAAAAAAAAAGTCTGAAAGAAAATGAAAAAAAAAATAAGAAAAAAAAAACAGAATACGAAAAAGAGAGAGTCGAAGAAATTGAAGTTGGTCGATCGACCGGTTCCATTGGTCGATCGACCGTTGACTGCAGTAGTAAAAATAAAAATTCGAAAATCACATGTTACAATTGTTATAAGTTGGTGATTTACACTCCCATGTTGTATCTGTATCTTATGGGGAGTTGACTTATTATGGAGATTGCGAGATTTGTGCTTCTAATTAGCACCGGTTTTATTGTTGATCTTGAGTTTGAAGTTGGGATGTTCCCGTAATTTGGATCTGTAGTTACTAGCTTGGCTTTAACTCCTCATATCCAAATTTATCTTAGCCCCTTCTTACCCATTATCTCACATATCCATTTTTACCTCGGCATGTGTCATGGTCATTTGTTTGGTTGGAATACATATGTACGGTTGTAGAGATTATTTTCATATTAGATTGCAGGCATGTTCTTATAGGTCGTAGTTAGGTGAGAGTCATTACAAAATTATTTCTTTCTATCTTCACATATACTCACCCGTATTTATTGTGTGATATGAGCGACCCGTGAGAGTCCATAATGATAAGTCTCTATAGTTGACGGTTCAGCAGTTTTTAACGACTACATAACTCGTTTACATGATTCATATTACTAATTGATTATTGATTATTGATTTGTAGCATTAAACTGGTTTAGGCTTTACAGTTTGCATTTCGCTCTAAGATTGAACTCGATCCATTAGGTCCTAGGATCGAGTCTAGTTCTTGCTTGGGGACAAGCAAGGGTTTGGTTTGGGGAAGTTTGATGCGTGTCATTTATATGATGTTTTACACCCGATTTCACACGCATTTCAGAGCTCAATTATGTAGTTTATGCTACTATTTTCCCTATTTCCGTCCACTTTCGTGTTTTTGTATAATATTGCAGAAATGTGAAGAATCCAGCGGAAATCGAGCCGAATCCGTCCCTAAGTACTTGGCATTGCATTTGACATGGAGTAGTGACTCGAGAGACGAACTTGGTGTGCATTTCAAGGCCTGAAAGACATATTTGCGAGAGTTTTAGAAGCGGATTGCCAGCTACAGTGGTCTATAGACTGACCTACGTGGTCTATAGACTGTCAGAATGCTGAACAAGAGTCTGCAGGAAAGAGGAGCAGTCGATCGACTGACCTACATGGTCGATTGACCAGAGCGCGATTCCTAAATAAGATCAGAAGCTATTGTTCAGTGATAGTCAGTCGATCGACTGGGTCTAGTGGTCGATCGACCACCACGCGAGCTGACGCAAATTAAAGACGAGGATTAGAAGCCCATTTGTAATTAGGTTTCGAGTAGGGTTTTACGTGATATTCTTATTTAACGTAACCCCTTCCTACCTTTTTAGGTATCATTCATTATCATGTAGCTCCTATCATACATCCAGTATTCATTACTTTTAGTTTAGAATTCTCAATAAAGTTTGTACTTTGCTTTCGGATTCATCTTGTTCCACTGCTTCGGTAATTCTAATCTTTTAATTCCAGTATTGTTATATCGTTTTATGAAGGAAAAGTAGATCTATATACTTACATATTCATATATGATTTAATTTAATTTGTCATAAAATTAAATATGGATTTTATGCATGCAAACAAATGAGCAAAATAGAGGAGAAATCATGTTCTTACATTGGATGTTTCGGTTTTATGGGCACAAAAGAAATCTCCTTTTCTTTTGTTCTTGAGCTTTCCTTTAATGGAAGAACCAAGATCCAAGTATAGGATCTCTCCCTAAGCTTAATACCCAAGGCTTTCTGTTAATAAAAATTAATATTATAGGAACTAGTACAATATTAATTTTAGTAGAAAATTGATCCAAAATATTATATAACACTTGAATATTTCGGTTTTTAGAGAGAAGAAGGGGAGAATTATTTTTCTCTCTAGAATGCTAATTTTGGATGAGTGGTTGAATGAATAATATTTACAACATTTTGTATGTTATTAGGTTAATGATATGAAAAACCATGATGGTTTTCTCTTCTCAAAAACCGGGTGGAAGGGGGGCTTTTAGGGGAGCCAATGCATGCAATTGTTGCTCTTAACAATAAACCATAGGGTTGCATGGCTAAATAGTAGGTAATCATTGTGTTTCCATTAACTTAATCAAACACAATATTAGCTTAAATCACCCCTTAATTTCGGTACACTTGATAATATGGGATCCATATTATTTTTGTCAATTTGTCAATATGTAACATGTCACATGTAGCATAAATTTGTTGTGTATTTTTAACATATTAAAAATCAACGTATTATTAAAATACGTCACATACAAAATTGACTTAGTAATTTCATAATTACTTGTACCAAAATATTTTTCCATTTATAAATCACAACTGATTGTATTTATAAAAAAAAAAAATTCATTCAATTTGAATTGTTTCTTTAAACAATAATTTCATCCGAGTAATGATACAATTCGATTACTCAGACCGTATCACATTTAATCACATTTTAATATGATAAGTAAATTTTACTTCCAAAAATCATCCGTCAATTTTCAAATAATTTAATTAACTCGTAACGTTATACGATTAATTAAATAATCAATTAAGAGTGTTGCCCTATAGGTATGACCTAGGGGGTCAACGGATCACCACCGTCCCACGACAGTAATGTCAAACTCTAGTCAGCCAATCATTACCGATATATGTTGACCAGTTGACAGTAACAATATTACTTCCCAATTGTATTCTTTATAATGAGATTTAAACATGTGATCATCATGATCAACAGTCGTGATCGCATTATTGTCGGAGGACACATATTCCAACAATCTCCCACTTGCCCTCGACAAGTGTGCGTCACCAATTCTCTTGTCCTATTACTATCTCCCACTCAATGCAAGGTGTCTTTCAGGTCGTACTTGCAAGTGATCATATCGAGAGTGGTTTCCTCGATCAGGAGAATAACTGATTGACCGGACTTATCTATCATAGATACTTTCCGAGCGTGGCCACGCATTTCCAGTTCATTACTCCTCGAGTGGCCCTGAGATATTGTTATAACCCTGACTAGGGGTGGACAATTCCTATCGCACTCATTCCCTTCGACTAGCCACAGCCATCATAACCCAAAATATGCCCATTTGACCCCATTTACGAAGGTCGTAGTAACACAAATCAAAGTTAATCTGAAACTGTGCCATCTTAGGCAAATAGCCTTTAGTCAAAAGAATCGACTCATTTGAATACTATAGCAGCTCTCGCCACGACCAGGCTATACAAATTTGCCAGAACTCTATAAGCGGTCATTAAGCCCGACAAAATGTTCCTAACAGTCTGCCTATGTGATCTACTAGTCATCTCACATGACTCTATGGCACTTGAACTTGCCATCAATCGCATCACACTCTAGTCACTTCGAGACGTCACCTCATACAAGTAACTATGGGCAAATACAATGTTAATCCATGTTCACTTTAACGGGATTCAATTGTCTCCACAACCCGTTTGGATATAACAATGTACAAGGTGAGTTAATAATAACTCAAACGACAAATGTCGACATCACACTCGGGTAGTCAATATCATATTACAACCTTGTGATGTATATCGTAAGTGTAAACACTTATTAATTGCAATAGAAGTTTAACATGCCATGTGTCCATATGTTCAAACTTCTTAAACTTGCAATTTCCTTTACATTCATGTTCTCTCTCATAGCATGAATCTTACCAAGTACACATCAAGGTTCCCGACCTTGGTTTTGGTTCTTTAACTTGAAAGAACTTTCTTATCGATTATCTCATAACGAACGAATTTGTGATGAATGATATAGCTTGTACTGATCAAGTACTCCATCCACACACAATGCACTAGGTATATGTTTTGTAGAGTCTTGTAATAATTTGTCAAGATTATTAGCCTAGCACTTCTCACAAGTCCTAGCTTAACTAGGAAAGATTAGTTTTGAATAACCTCTTATTCAACTAAGCATCTTTCCAAAACTTCTTATTTCTCTTTCTAGGCTTGAAAGATTTGGGATTCTCATAAATCCTTATATGTGTTCAGATTTTCCATAATATGTGCAACCTCTTGACACACAATAGAGCATTCCGTCAAACACTGAAATCGCTCATCGGATTCCACTTGAGAATTCATGACGTTTCTATTATGGATTACCAATCAATCATCATGCTCTTATGCATATGATTCATAATTGGACATGTACATGATTATTCTAATGGCGGAAACATTAGTTACTAATAATCATGAGATCAACCGTTCATAGGTTCAATGAACGACCATGACTGCTAATGGCAATTCCATTTTCATCTACATGAATAACCTATGTGAATGTTGATACGATGTGTATTTCTTAATACTAATCCAACATCCCTTGATGTAATTGGATTCATCATAGTCCATTTTTATCCAGAATTGAAAACTCAAAAGCTTCTTTATGAAAGAAGGTATTAGCTCGTCATTCTTTAATGAGTGATGAGTTGTAAACATTCAAAGGACGATAGCTCCCACTAAATTCCACGTCTTCACATGAGAATTTCCTAACTCCCACTCAATTCTACACATTTCGAAATTGACTTCTCAATCGAAATTTATCAAGAATTGAAATATAAATTGCATTGCCAAGTTATTAGGATAAAACCATATATGTTCCCATCATATCCTTTCAAAATACCTATTTTGAAGTGGTCTCATCTTAACCTTACGGAAAGAGATTTTAAATCTCCAACACACTCATGTCATAATGATGTGTAACAATGTCATTATTCAAATATAAATAATATCTAGAATACGTCCTTCGCAAATACCCCTTTGGAAGGAGGTTTAATCATTTCATAATGAGGTTAAGCAATGACATTTGCGTGGTTAAAACTTGGCCATTGAAGATACCGGTATATCAATCTTTGCAACTCGATCATAACTAGTATGTAACTTTGATTCATTTAGGCTCTTAAGTAAATCTCAAGGTTGAAACTATTGGTCAAAATTTCATAAACTTACTCAAAAACTTGTTAAGACTTTACATTAGTCATTTTTCTTCTAAAACTTTCTTTTGGTCTCCTCGTGTAGTTATCTTGAGAATATACTCTTATGATTACTTCACTTGGTCTCTTTACTCATATAGAACTAACTTGAGACCATAGATCTCATCTATTCGGTATACTATGTAAATAGATATACCTACATTCAAATCATTCTCTCTTGCGTAGATCTTCATTCACACAAGTACACAATTTTATCTTGCCTTGTGTGTTGTGTCTCTTCATTTACACAAGTACACAATTTTATCTTGCCTTGTGTGTTGTGTCCTCATTTTTCTCCCACTCTATCTTTAGAATAAATACACTATAGATTCAAAGATAGCATATGAGACACAAATTAATGATGTTGAAGTATAAGGAGAACTATCTCATAGGTAGACTAATAGTTATTGATTTCATATGTGTACTTGGTGATTGACAATCCTTTAAGAGAGTTCATAGACTCAAAATCGCTTTATAAATGATCATACACAAGCCTTAAGCATGTGGACATATAATGAAACCCGTCATTATATTTGTCTATTAGATCACTTTAAGTGAATAATCTTATGTTTCAAAGTGCAAGCATTTAAAGATGAATTTTAGAACATAAAAGGATAAATGATAAAACGGGTGACTTGGGTTGCAAACCAAGTCACCATTATCCAAAATACAAACCATTATCCAAAATACCTTTCCATGTCGAACACGGAAACTTAAGGTTCTAAAATTCAAAACATAATTTTAAAATAAGACAATGAAAAGCAAAGCTCCATGAAAGCTATCCCTAGCTTCTTGATGGTTTCTCATGCTTGCTTTTCCTTTCCCTTGTCTTTGCTTGGTGGAGGCCCTATTTACAATAAAAAGGGAGATACATTATCACAACTTTGCATCATAATACCATAGTTGAATTAGAAACATAAAAGAAGGATAGTCATTTACCTACTGGAGTGATCTTTCCAGCCTTAATATCACCAAGGTATTTGGAACAATTTCTTTTCCAATGTCCCATACCATTACAATAATGGCATTTATCAAGAGGACCCTTCTTTATTTTTGAGGTGCTAGCTTCACAAGTCTTAGCTTTGGTGAATGTGGGAGCTTGCTTCTTGCCCTTTCTCCCATTCTTCTTGAACTTCCCCTTACTCTTAGTGCTTATGTTAAGCACATCCTTGGGAGGGTTCACATTTAACCCCATGTCCCTCTCGGCTTGCACAAGTAACTTGTGCAACTCCTTAAGAGACACATCCTTGTCTTGCATGTTAAAATTCACCCGGAATGGAACATACGCTTTCACTTTAGACAAGGAGTGTAGAATCCTATCTACAATGAGTTCTTTGGGGATTTCAACCTTTTGAATTTTCAAGGTCTCGACAAGCTCCATAAGTTTGAGCACATGAGGGCTAACCTTTTGGCCCTTATTGAAGTCGAGATCAAAGAATGCCGCGGCCGCCTCATATTGGACGATCCGCGGAGCTTGTGAAAACATTTTCACAAGTTTGGAGTAAATCTCATTAGCATTGCCCATTTTAAAGGCTCTCCTTTGGAGGTCCGCCTCCATCGCAAATATCAAGACATTTTTCATTGCGACGGACTCCTTTTGGTAAGCCTCATATGCTTCCCTAGTGGCGGCGGTTGACCTAGTAGTAGGTTCGGGTGGAGAGGCCTCGGTAAGGTAACGAAGCTTGTCGTCACCTTCGGCGGCTAATTTGAGTTGGGCATCCCAATCGGAGAAATTTGACCCATTCTTTTCAAGTTTACATCGATCCATAAAGGATCGGAGCCATGATGAACTAGCGAGAGGTGTGGCGTTTGGAGTTGGTGTTGCCATTTGTTATGAGAAAAGAAGTGGTCTACAAAAAAAAATATAAGGAGTAAAACAAATGTCGTTTTAATAATAATACTCGTAAAAATGTATGATTTAAACAAGTTTTATGCATTTTTCTAGTGACCTCTACCCAACTAGATAAATGATTCCAAGACCCAAATTCATATCGACTTAGGCACGGGGTAGCCGATGAAACCTTTATCAATATAACTCGGTGGATTAACTTTTTAGTCGATTCTACTTTTAGAACTCTTGGTCGATAAAATTACTCTAATGTTTATCTATAGCCCAAAACACATCAACAAGGGCACGGGGTAGCCGATGAAACCCTTATCAATTACTTTTGTTGTGTTCAATCCAAATTTCGAATAAATGTGTCCATTATCCAAACCTATATTAACTTAGGCACGGGGTAGCTGATGAAACCCTCATCAACATGAATTCGGTGGATTAGACATTTATCACCCACTTCCCCTACGTAACAAGGTTTGTACCCCGGGGTAGCCGAGTGCACTCCCTCGCGAAATAGGTTTTCATGGTTTCTACTATTTGGTAAGGCTATGTCTCAATTAATTGTTTTAGCGAGAGGTCATGTCAATTTATTATCTATCACGTTTTAAGTGAACTAAAGCGGTGAACTACGATAATTCTAATTGACACGGTCGATAAACTCGATAAAGAAGAAAATGCATGTTTTAGTTATGGCGATTTAGCGATGCATGCGACATAAAATAAAATGCAAGCATAAAAATAAATAAATAAATAAATCCTAGCATGGCCTTTCCTAAAATAGAAAAACTATTGAACTATTACATATTCGGAAACCAACTCCATTGGTCCCTTGATCTTCGGTTGAGGCACGCATCTCGAGGTAACACCGTCTTTTTGTATCATCATCTTGAAGAAATCCGTCTTTGGGAACTCCGAGATGAATTTAAATTACATAATAAATTACATAATTTCCTATTATACATTTGTAACTAAAATAAAATAAATCTATTAAATTACAAAACGGTGATACGAGATCACAATAAAATTACAACCGAATCGATATTCTCATACATTTCGGGAAATACCAATTAAATCTAAGGCCATACTAAGTAAAATTACATAATTCAAAATTACATAAATTTAAATTATGACAATCATAAAGAAAATGCAGCATTATAATATGTATGAACATGCTCAATTTTATGCTAAATTGCCTTTAATTAGCCAATATCGTATATTACTCGGTTTTTACGGATTTGCGTGATTTCAACATTTTACAATCACAAAAATTTCATAAATTCATATTTATGCATAAGTTAATTACCCTAACCTCTTAGGACTCAAAATTTAGTCTTCATTAATAATTTGACCATAATTAACCCATATTTATAAAATTATTCATTAATGGACTAAAAATTACAAAAATAAGCTATAAACTTCAAATAAATCACAAAATTTCAAATAAATTTGAAATTTGAAATTTAAACTCATGAACATTCTGGAAAAATACCATGACACTCATAATGTTCAAAATCTTAGGTTAAAAATTTCGAAATTTTTCCGGAAAAACAATGTTGCGGTTTATCGATTTTTAATAAAATAATCATAAAAACATGGAAAAATTATATTCATTAACTTTTCAATTTTAGATCTGAAAAAGATAATAAAATGTAACATTAGACGTTTTTCCTAAGTCATAGATTATGTTTTATTAATTTTTCACCAATAATGTCACTATTTATGCTATTTTTCTTCAAAAATCCATAAATCATGCAAAAGGACTTCTTTATAGCCAATTACTTTACACACATCTTGTAAAATTTCATGTGACAACATATTAAATTTCTATGACCAGATTAGAAATTTAACTCATATTAACCTATTTTTCACCTAAATCCGAATTTAATAATGAAAAATCCATTTTTCGAGCATAACAAGTCCAAAATTTATGAAAATTTACAGGTTATCTCAAAATAATATATGTGACAACATATCCAAAAATCACTGGAAAATTCGAAGTATAGCTAATTTTAGACCGAACATGACATTTTTACTCATAAAATCATATTTAAATGCCATTATTGTATAATATGAACAATAAAAATCCGTAAAATTAACCAAAATATCCTAAAACATTTTAGGACCAGAAATATCAACATGCATGAATTAATTTCATGATATATCATAATAACACAAATTTTACAAGTTTTATATGTTATTCTTATAACTCGGAAAAACTTTTAACCGATTTGCATGCAAACAACCGTGGCTCTTGATACCGATTGAAGGAAAAGTAGATCTATATACTTACATATTCATATATGATTTAATTTAATTTGTCATAAAATTAAATATGGATTTTATGCATGCAAACAAATGAGCAAAATAGAGGAGAAATCATGTTCTTACATTGGATGTTTCGGTTTTATGGGCACAAAAGAAATCTCCTTTTCTTTTGTTCTTGAGCTTTCCTTTAATGGAAGAACCAAGATCCAAGTATAGGATCTCTCCCTAAGCTTAATACCCAAGGCTTTCTCTTAATAAAAATTAATATTATAGGAACTAGTACAATATTAATTTTAGTAGAAAATTGATCCAAAATATTATATAAACTTGAATATTTCGGTTTTTAGAGAGAAGGGGAGAATTATTTTTCTCTCTAGAATGCTAATTTTGGATGAGTGGTTGAATGAATAATATTTACAACATTTTGTATGTTATTAGGTTAATGAGATGAAAAACCATGATGGTTTTCTCTTCTCAAAAACCGGGTGGAAGGGGGGCTTTTAGGGGAGCCAATGCATGCAATTGTTGCTCTTAACAATAAACCATAGGGTTGCATGGCTAAATAGTAGGTAATCATTGTGTTTTCATTAACTTAATCAAACACAATATTAGCTTAAATCACCCCTTAATTTCGGTACACTTAATAATATGGGATCCATATTATTTTTGTCAATTTGCCAATATGTAACATGTCACATGTAGCATAAATTTGTTGTGTATTTTTAACATATTAAAAATCAACGTATTATTAAAATACGTCACATACAAAATTGACTTAGTAATTTCATAATTACTTGTACCAAAATATTTTTCCATTTATAAATCACAACTGATTGTATTTATAAAAAAAAATTCATTCAATTTGAATTGTTTCTTTAAACAATAATTGCATCCGAGTAATGATACAATTCGATTACTCAGACCGTATCACATTTAATCACATTTTAATATGATACGTAAATTTTACTTCCAAAAATCATCCGTCAATTTTCAAATAATTTAATTAACTCGTAACGTTATACGATTAATTAAATAATCAATTAAGAGTGTTGCCCTATAGGTATGACCTAGGGGGTCAACAGATCACGACAGTAATGTCAAACTCTAGTCAGCCAATCATTACCGATATATGTTGACCAGTTGACAGTAACAATATTACTTCCCAATTGTATTCTTTATAATGAGATTTAAACATGTGATCATCATGATCAACAGTCGTGATCGCATTATTGTCGGAGGACACATATTCCAACATTTTATTAGTATTAATTCTTGCTAGATAGAATCCCAAAGCCCTAGTTATAGTTTTATGCGAATTTATTCATCAATTATTTCAATTATGCAATCCTTTATGGCTATTATCAAATTAGTTCTTGTTATTTGTATAAGTATGAGTAGCTAAACACCCCGTGCTAAGATGTAGGGGATCTGTAGCGTAGATGGCATTAGAATAGGTGACCCCGAATTAGGGCTTGGTCGGTCGACTGGTGTAGCTGGTCGATCGACCGACTCCGTGTCTGATTAGCATCGTTTGATTCGTTGAGTGCAATATTTGACAATGAGACCGAGAGAAGACTTGTTAAATGCTTGGTTTTGACCAACCCGTAGATCGAGAGATAGGGGAGGGCATTAATTAATGGATTAAGACGACTAAATTGCTAAGATCAAAAGATAAGTAATTTAGGCTTTAGGAATCACTTTTCAGGGCGAGAGCTAGTACTAGTGAGACCTAGGGACTAGTAGCATAGGCCGAAAGGAGCTACTAGTTAACTTGGACCGAGAGGACATGTTTTACCCATCCTACACGACTGTATTTCGGACTTACCTAGGATTTTATGCCATCGTAGCTATAGTGAACCGATCGTCTTAGCATTTCTTTTATCATTCTTTACGTCCTTATTTACTTTTATTTGTTTATTTAGTTTGTGTTTTTAGACTTAGCTATAATTCATATCAAAACCCCCTCAACTGTTACCCTTAGACTGAAATAAAAAGCAACTATTATCTCCCTACCTCCCTGCGGATCGACCATGTTACCACTAGCTTCTGTTAGTTTTAATAGGTTTTATAAATATTATTTTTGGTGCACACAACGACAGGCATCAACGGTTTCACAAAATTTTTCTAACATGCAAACTACGTGCCATGATGTAACTAGCATATATACATACTAATGCATATGCTTCTACCAACTAGTATGCCAAATAGTCTAGATGCAATCCTAAATTCACACTGTTTTTACCGCATCAATCAAAATAAAGCCACATAGTCATTAACATAAAGAGGAAAAAGGAGATGGGAAAGATCATACCATGCGGTCTTCAATATCCTCATGTCTCGGATGTGGCGTAGTCGATCAATGTGAACAAGGATGAACAAACACAATATATACAATAATATATACAAGACTACACTAAAAAGGAATGAACATGTTTTTTGATTTTTTCAATTTTTCAATTTTTTGGATTTTTCGAAATTTTTGATTTTTTTGGATTTTGAATAAAAGGCAAGTTAGAATTTCCCATCCTCACACTAGTATGGGCATTGTCCTCAATGGCCAATACGATAGGAAATTTGCAATGAATATGCATGATTTCTAAACTAAATGCAAAATATACTAAGCTACATTACATGATGCATGTATTTTTGTTATGGCAGAGAGCATAATTTAAATTAGCTCCCAATGCATATGCATGGACTTCCCCAAACCAAAATAGACATTATTTCCAATGTCTTGAATTTCGGGGTAGTTCATGCACATGGAATGCAATGCATGAAATTAAAGATTGTCATTTTGGATTTTACAAGTTGGGAACAATAAAAATGAACAACTTAATGAAACCAAGGTGTTAGTCCTTCATGTTGCTAGGACTTCTCAAACATAAGACAAATATGGTACAAATTATCAAAACATCAAATTCTTTTCATGAAAATTAAAAAGAGAGAGGATAAGGAAACTTCATTTAAGCTTTGATGGGTGCCTCATGCCCACTCCATCTAGCTATGAAGAGATCCCTAGAGATCGCCATCATCCCCCTCTAATTCATTATCCCAAACCTCTATGGATGCATCACTTGCATTGAAGTCCATGAACTCATCTTCTTCACTATTGAGCTCCACCGTGTCCCCACCACAAGATTTATCTCTCTCTCCGCCTTCTTGCCCATTTGCTCCTTCGTTTGCCCTTTCCGAGTTTGGGAAGAGAATGTCCATTTGGGCCCAAGAAGGAAACATTCCCTCCTCGCTAACCTTCCCTTGTTGAACCAAATGGTGGAATTGTGGGTATAGAGCATAGTAGCTATCCACGGCGGCTTCATATTGACGGAAATGCATGTCTTGGAGAATTCCCGTCATAAAATCTTCTCGGGGGAGGATGAAAGGGTTAGGGTGATTGTATGGTTGGTATTGAAAAGGGTAGGGAGGTATCTTGATCTTTTCATTTTGTTGTTGTGGCTCGTTTTGTTGTTGTTAGGTTTGTGGTGGTGCTTGATTTGCTTGGTTCAGGTTTGTGGAGATGAGGTATGACGGGATTGGGGATAGAGGGCCCCTCCATGGTGAAATTCTCGGTAAACCGTTCATTGGCAAGTAGATAGGGTTACTTGCCTTTGTTATCCATTTGATCCTCTTATCAACACCTTTGTGTGTTATCCAATGATGTTGCAAAAGAAGTAGTTCCTCATTGATCCTTGTATTCCCGGAGAGTGGAGTAGACTCATTGTTTTCATTGAACCTTGGATTGAAGTGCTTCGCAAGCCTTATAATGAGTCCTCCATTGACGATATGCTTCATCCCAATCGTCATCCCCATTCCTAAACTTATCCCACTTCTCAAGTAGTACAAGAGGTGCATTAAAATGATATCCACCCCGTCCTTGGATTTCAAGATATGACTCCATGAATACAAGATCGAGCTCATTCACAATTGCCGGGTCTCGGCGTGCAAGAATAGTTCCGGATAAGAACCGATAAGTGAGCCTTATAATAGGGTTTTGGATGTGAAATGCCAAGCATTCCTTGATATACAAAAAGTCTCGACCGGTCATGGCTCTCCACAATGGTGCCACACTATACTTCTTAGGTCTTGATGTTCGGGTAGGCGAAACATCCAAACCGAGGACATTTGCAAACTCACAAGAGTCATCATCCTTGTCACATTCTCCAATCTAAACTCTATGCAAATTGTTTTTTTCAAAGTTGTGATCTTTAAGAAACTTAAGAACTCAAGAACAAGAGGTCGGTAGGTTTGCTCATGTAAGTGGAACAAGGTAGAAAGACCAAATAACTCAAAAAGGGCTTCCGTTTGATGGTATATTCCAAGCTTCCTTAATGTTTTATGGCATAGAAATTTGGTAGGAATAATATTCTGTTGGAATATGTGTCCTCCGACAATAATGCGATCACAACTGTTGATCATGATGATCACATGTTTAAATCTCATTTTAAGAATACATGTGGGATGTAATATTTTAAAGTCAACTGGTCCACACATATCGGTAATGATTGGCTGACTAGAGTTTGACATTACTGTCGTGCGACGGTGGTGATCAGTTGATCCCCTTAGGTCATACCTATAGGGAAATACCCTTAATTGATTATTTAATTAATCGTAGGCCGATACGAGTTAATTAAATTGCTTAAAATTGACGGATGATTTGTGAGTGAGATTAACGTGTCTTATTGTAATTCGATTATATTAGATACGGTCTAAGTAATCGAATTGTTTTATTACTTGGATAAAATTATTGTTTACGAAACAATTGAAATCGAAATTGAATGAATAATTTATTATAAATACAAGACGTTGTAATTTATAATTTGATAAACCGTTTTGGTACAAGTAATTACGAATTACTAGTCGATTTTGTAAATGACATATTTTATGAGTATGTTGATTTTTAATATGTTAAAAATACATTACATTGTGACATGTCATGTAATATGTTACATGTGACAAAATTAACAAGTGACAAAATAAAATGGACTACCCATTTTATTTTAGGTGTACCGAAATAAGGGAGGGAGTATAAGATTTATATTGTGTTTTATCTTTAGTGGAAAACACAATAATTAAATCTAGCTAGTAGTCATGCATACCTAGCTTTTGAGAAGAGCATTTTTTTCATGCATTGGCTCCCCCATGACCCATACCCCAACCGGTATTCCCACTAGAGAAAGACTAATGTTTTCTCTTTAATTATTCATTACCTCATACAATATTTCGAGTGTGTGAGAAATATACTACTCTCTACATCTTATGAAAAATTAGAGAGATAAAATCTCCAAAAATTCCTTCCTCTTGACCGAAATTGCAAGAGACCAAGATAAATATTTTGGGTCAATTTTAGTAAGATTAGTATTATTTCTAGTACAAATAATATTAGTTATTAAGGGATTTCTTTGGGTATTCACATTTGGGAGGGATTCTATTTTGGATCATTTGTTCATCCACTTTAAGGAAAGCTCAAGAACAAGTAAGAAGGAGATATTACTTGTGCCCTTTAATCCGAAATTCCATAGTAAGAAAGACGATTTCTTCTCTTGTCTATTTTTGTTTGCATGCATAAGATTTGTAATTATTTTATGACTAAATAATTTCTCACATATATGAATATGTAAATTAATGAGATTAATATTTCTAACAAGCGGTATCATGAGCATTAGGTTGTTTGCATGCAAATCGGTTTATAGTTTTTCCGAGTTATATGATTAACATACAAAACTAATTAAATTGGTTTTATGAAGAAAAACTTTAAAATAAATTTGCATGTTAAAGTTTCTGGTCCTAAGTGATTTTTAGGACATTTTGGTTTGTTTATGGGTTTTATTGTTCATTTTATATAATAATGGCATTAAAATGTGATTTTTATGATAAAAATGTCATTTTTGGATTAAAAATAGCTAAACTTCGATTTTTTCAGTGGTTTTTGGATATGTTTTCACATATATTATCTACTGATGCCCTGTACGTTTTCATGATAAAATGAGTTGTTTTGCTCGAAATATGGATTTTTCAAGTTAAAATCGTATTTAAATGAGTAAATAGGTTAATATGAGTTATATTTCGAATATGGTCATGGAAATTTAGTATGTTGTCACATGAAATTTTAAAAGATGTGTGTAAAATATTTGGCTATAATGAAGTCTTTATGCATGATTTATGAATTTTTTGATGAAAAATCACATAAATAGTGACTTTAATTAGTAAAAATGCTAAAACATACTTCATGATTAAGGAAAAACGTCACATGTTGCATTTTATCATATATTTCAGATCTAAAAGTGAAAAATTGATAAAAATAATTTTTTCTCATATTTTTATGATGATAATTGTTAAAATCGATAAACCGCAACATTGTTTTTCTCGATAAATTTTTGAAATTTTTAACCTAAGTTTTTTAACATTATGAGTGTCATGGTATTTTTCCAGAATGTTCATGAGTTTAAATTTCAAAATTTGAAATTATTTGAAATTTTTATGATTTAATTTGAAGTTTATGACATAATTTTTTATTTTAGGTCCATTCATGAACAATATTAAGAAATCTAGGTTAATTATTGTCAAATGTTAGTGGAGACTAATTTTGAGTCCTAAGATGGTTAGGGTAATTAACTTGTACATAAATATGATTTTATGTAATTATTGTGATTTTAAAAGGTTAAATCACGCAAATCTGTAAAACCGATTAATATACGATATTGGCTCCTTAAAGGCGATTTAGCATAAAATTGGGCATGTTCATACATATTATAATGTTGCATTTTATTTATGATTGTCATATTTTAGTTTTATGTAATTTTTGAATTATGTAATTTTACTTAGTATGGCCTTAGTTTTAATTGATATTACCCGAAATGTATGGGAATATCGATTCGGTTGTAATTTATTGTGATCTCGTATCACCGTTTTATAATTTAATAGATTTATTTTATTTTAATTACAAATGTATAATACGAAATTATGTAATTTATTATGTAATTTATTTATTCCGTAGTTCCTTGAAGACGGTGCCACTCAAGAAGGCGATCCATCAAAGAAAGTGTAGCTTTGAAATGTGTGCCAAGACCGAAGTTCAAGGGATCAAAGGAGTTGGTTTCCGAATTTGTAATAGTTGATTAGATTTACTATTTAAGGAAGGCCATACTAGGATTTAATTTTTATGCTTTGCATGCATCGCTAAATCGCCATAACTAAACATGCATTTTAATCGAGTTATTCCACCGTGTCAATTACAATTATCGTAGTTCACCGCTTTAGTTCACTTAAAACGTGATAGATAATAAATTGACATGACCTCTCGCTAAAATAAACAATTGAGACTTAGCCTTACCAAAAAGTAGAAACCATGAAAACCTATTTCGTGAGGGAGTGCGCTCGGCTACACCGGGGTACAAACCTTGTTACATAGGGGAAGTGGGTGATAAATGTCTATCCACCGAATTCATGTTGATAAGGGATGAACCGGCTACCCCGTGCCCAAGTTAATGTGAATTTGGATCATGGAAACATTTATTTGAAATTTGGATTGAGCTCAACGGAAGTATTCGTGACCGTAGTCGCATGTGTTCCGGGCTATAGATAAATATTAGAGTAATTTTATCAACCGAGAGTTCTAAAAGTAGAATCGATTAAAGAGTTAATCCACCGAGTTATATTGATGAGGGATGAATCGGCTACCCCGTGCCCAAGTTAATATGAATTTGGATCTCGGAATCATTTATAATAGTTGGGTAGAGGTCGCTATATAAATGCTCATATCTTGTTAAAATATTTACAAGTATGATTTAAAAAGACAAATGTTAATATTTCCTTTTCCTCCATAGTTGTAGTTCATTACAATGAATCCATCAAACGCTACTACACCGATAACTATTGAGTCTTGCCACAATGTTTTTGACAACGTTTGCTTCAACAATGATTTCGACACTACTAGAGAACTTTCTTTTGGGATAGGCTCAGATGGAAACATAAACTTCATCACTTCTTCTAAACCTCCTACTACTGCAAGATCTCTTGTGAACTGGTCTCAGGAAGACCGCCTCATAAAATCTATAGGATCTTTGTCTTTAGAAGAGAAAGATGCCAAAACTAGTGGGAGCTCAAGGAATCAAGTTCTTGCTTCTAAGGGCAAAAGGTTCAAGAAGAAGGGAAAGAAAGGGAAAAACTTCAAGCAAGTTGAAGATGAGTGCCATTATTGCTATGGCATGGGACATTGGCTTAGGAATTGTCCCGTATATTTGCGAAATATAAGGGAAGGAATCATCGTTCCAAAAGGTAAAATTCCTAAGGAAATTTATGTTATTGATGTAAATTATACTTCCACTACGACATGGGTACTGGATACCGGTTGTGGTTCGCACCTTTGTAATCATTTACAGGGGTTAAGAGACGTGAAGAGGCTTAGCAAAGGAGATGTGGATCTACGCCTTGGAAATGGAGCTCGAGTAGCGGCCGAATCCAAAGGAACTTATGTATTAGCTTTGCCCAATGGATTTGAGTTGTATTTACATAATTGTTTTTATGTGCCTACACTTTCTAAAAACATTATTTCAATCGCTATGTTGGACATGGACGGTTTTTGTTTTGTCATTAAAAACAATCGTTGTACTATTTCAAGGAACGACTTGGTTATAGGCCAAGCTCCTTCCCTTAATGGCATTTACAATTTAGAAACCTCGAATCTGACTAATGACATCTACAACATTCAATCAAAGAAACTCAAATCAAGTGATCCAAATGAATCGTTCATTTGGCATTGTCGATTAGGTCACATAAACGAAAATCGCATCAAAATATTAATTTCGACTAATGTTATTACACCATTTGATTACCAATCATATGGAACATGCGAATATTGCCTTCTTGGCAAAATGACTCGTAATCCTTTTAGCAATAAAGGAACTCGAGCAAGTGAACTATTGGGACTCATACATACCGATGTGTGTGGACCAATGAGTATCACCGCTCGAGGAAACTATGACTACTTCATAACCTTCACCGATGACTTAAGTAGATATGGGTATATCTATTTAATGAAGCATAAAAGTGAAGCTTTTGAGAAATTCAAGGAATTTCAAAATGAAGTAGAGAACCAATTGAACAAAAAGATAAAAACACTACGATCCGATCGTGGTGGAGAATATCTTAGCCATGAATTCGATTCACACTTGAAAGGTTGTGGTTTTATATCACAACTCTCTCCACCCGGAACACCACAACTCAATGGTGTTGCCGAAAGGAGAAATCGAACCCTACTTGATATGGTTCGATCCATGATGAGTCAAACCGAGTTACCGAACTCGTTTTGGGGATTTGCAATCCAAACTGCAATTATATCTTTGAATAATAGTCCCACAAAGGCAACCGAAAAGACTCCATTTGAGATATGGAAAGGAAGAGTTCCTAATCTATCCTACATGAAGATTTGGGGATGTAATGCTTACGTCAAGGCAAAGACCGACAACAAGCTTGCCCCAACATCCGAAAAATGCATCTTTGTAGGTTACCCCGTGACCTCTCGAGGATATTACTTCTACAAGCCTCAAGAAAACAAAGTGTTTGTGTCTTGCGAGGCTGTCTTCTTAGAAAGACAATTTATTTCTAATATACAGAGTGGGAGAAATTTTGAACTTGATGAAGTTCAAGAGCCACAAACCGAGGTAGAGACGCAAGAAGATGTTCCTTCGTCGTCTAGCGCGGTTGTCCCTCCTCCTCTTAGAAGAACGGGCCGAGTTATTCGCCATCCCGATCGATATGTGTGACTTATCGAAGAAGATGGAACACTCGATGTGTTGCTTTTAGAAAGTGACGAACCCGCCACCTACAAGGCCGCAATCTCTAGTCCAAATTTCTCCTTATGGCTTGAAGCCATGAAGTCCGATATGGATTCTATGCATGAAAACCAAGTTTGGAACTTGGTGGATTTGCCTAAAGGGGCAAGACCTCTTCAATTCAAATGGATTTTCAAGGTCAAGAATGGCATAAAAGGACATGATGATGTCTACAAAGCAAGGCTAGTGGCAAAAGGATTTACCCAAGTACAAGGTCTTCATTATGATGAAACCTTCGCCCCCGTAGCCATGCTAAGATCTATACGGATTTTGTTAGCGATTGCCGCATTTCATGATTATGAAATATGGCAAATGGATGTCAAAACCACTTTTATAAAAGGGCATTTATAAGAGGAGGTATACATGATACAACCCGAAGGTTTTGTTGATTCTAAAAATCCTAATAAAGTATGCAAACTTAAGAGATCCATTTATAGACTTAAGCAAGCATTAAGAAGTTGGAATCATCGATTCGATCATGTGATACAAGAGAATGGTTTCACTCGAAGTTTTGAGGAACCATGTTTATACATGAAATTTAGTGGGAGCAATGTTGTGTTCCTAATCTTGTATGTCGATGACATACTACTCATTGGAAATGACATTCCAATGTTGTCTTCTGTTAAGAAGTGGTTAGGTAACAATTTCCAAATGAAGGATTTAGGAGAGGCACAACGCATATTAGGTATCCGGATCCATAGAGATACATCCAAGAGAATATTGGCACTAAGTCAAGAATCTTATGTTGATAAAATTCTTCGACGTTTCAGCATGGACAAATCAAAAAGGGGATTGGTGCCTATGGTAACTGGGAAAATATTGAGCAAGTCTCAATCGCCCTCCGAACCCCATGATGTTGAACGCATGAAGTTGATCCCTTATGCTTCCGCTGTTGGATCAATCATGTATGCCATGATATACACACGTCCTGATGTCTCGTATGCCTTGAGCATGACGAGTAGATATCAAGGAAATCCAGGTGAGAGTCACTGGATAGCCGTCAAGAACATCCTTAAGTACTTGAGAAGAACTAAGGATTCTATCTTTGTGTTTGGAGGAGACACCGAGCTCCGTGTTAATGGTTACACGGACTCTGGTTTCCAAACGGATAGAGATGACATGAAATCACGAGCTGGTTTCGTTTTCATGCTCAATGGTGGTGCTATTAGCTGGAGGAGCTTCAAGGAAGCTGTGACTGCGGATTCAACAACGGAGGCTGAGTACATTGCAAAGCATCGAAGCGCCAAGGAAGTGTATGGATCAGGCAATTCACGGAAGGTCTAAGAGTAGTACCTACCGCCAATGATCCCATCACTCTCTATTGTGATAATAGTGGGACGATCTTCCAAGCTAAAGAGCCAAAGTCTAGTAATAGATCTAGACATGTACTTAGAAAATATCATGTAATTAGAGATTTCATTGAAAGAAAGGAAATTGCAATATGTAAGGTTGGGACGGATGATAACATAGTTGATCCGCTCACCAAGTCTTTATCGCAGGCTAAGCATGATGGACATGTTGCGTCCACGGGACTCAAACGCATGCCAGTTTTATGTTAGATTTTGATATGAAATAAAAGAGTTGTTTTATTTGATCATATGCATAATCACATTTGTCTTTTATTTTTCCATTACTTTGTCATATTCAAATGGGTCGTGGAGACAAGATTGAACCCCATTAAAGTGAACTAAATTGACATAGTAATTGCCCATAGTCATTTGTGTTAGGTTCATATACCTATTATTAGACTCCTCTAATAGTGAACTAATTAACTTGTTAATTATTTGTTCTTTAGATCTAGTGCATGCATAACAAAATGAAAGATTTATAAGAAAAACAATGTTCCTTACATTGTTAAATGGTTCGAAATATGTGGGCACAAGTAAGGTCACCTTCCTTCACTTGTTCTTGAGCTAAATATGATGGATGATCCTCCTAAGACTCCAAGTATAGAAGCCACTCCAATAAATTGCACCCAAGATTTATCCCAAAAATTCCTACTAATATTAACTAGATATGTAGTATAAATGTTACCTTAATAATACTAATATTTCTAGTATTACTACCTCTAGTAATATATTTAGTGTATTAGTATTTTTAGAGTGTTTTGTTGCCTTGCATGTGAGGAAGAATTGAGAGAAAACAAGCAAAGAACCAACCAAGGAAAAATGAGCAAAAATGCTCATCTTATGAAGCCCAAAAACCGGTAGCTATACCCATGTAAGGAATCTTGTTTTTTTTTATTTTACTCTCTTGTATAGTATATGTAGAGTGTAGGGAGCAAGTGTGTAAGATGTAGCATGATAAAAGCTTCATATGACAAGTCACTATCATGCTTTAATCAAAACAAACAAAGACAAAAGAGCATCTTTTGCTCTCTCGTTTTGGCCGAAATATTGGCCCTATTTTGGTCCATTTTTGCCTTTTGTCATTTGTCCCACAAATGCTTATAAGTCATATGTTTAACTATCTTACATAATTAATTATTAATGTAATCATTTAACACTTAAATATTACAAATAATAATATAGTATACACTCCACTTTTTGAGTAGTATACTACCATTATATCAACATATAATGGGTCTCATAATTACTAGTTTGTTAAAATTACAACTTCTTGTAACCTTAAATAACTAATTACCTCTACCTCAAAACTTATATTAAAACCTCAACTAATTTAGTAATTTAACACTTAATTACTAAATTAAATCTTATTTAATCACATTACAATAAGACGCAAAATTGCACTCCCATAATTAAGGAATTAATTAAATCGTATCGCATACAATTAATTAAATATCTATTTGGGCCTCATCCTATAGGTGTGACCTAAAGGGATCAACTGACCACCACCGTCACAAGACAGTAATGTCAAACTCTAGTTAGCCAATCATGACCGATTAATGACGGTCAATCGACTGTATAAAGAATCATCCCTCACGTATTCTTAGTATGAGATTTAATTATGATATTTAAATCATATGATAGATAATCTCCCACTTGTCCTCGACAAGTGTGCGTCACCAATTCTCTTGTCCTATTACAATCTCCCACTCAATGTAAGGTGTCTTGCAGGTCGTACTTACACTTGATCATATCTTGAGTGGTTTTATCGATCTGGAGATTAACTGTCTGACCGGAATTATCTATCATAGATACCTTCCGAGCGTGGCCACGCATTTCCAGTTAACTACTCCTCGAGTGGCCTTGAGATTTCAAACAACCCTGACAAGGGGTGGACAATTCCTATCGCCTTATTCCCTTCGTTCAGCCACAGTCCATCATAACCCAAAGTATACCCAGTTTGACCTCATTTACGAAATCGTAGAGTATAAATCAAAGCTAATCAGAAGTTGTGCCAACTTGGGCGAATAGTCTCTAGTCAAAAGTATTGACTCATAAGAATACTATAGTAGATCTTGCCACGACCAGGCTTTATGAATTACCAGAACTCTATAAGTAGTCACTGCCCGACAGATTGTCCCGTACAATCTGCCTATGTGATCGACTAGTCATCCCATATGACTCTATGGCACTTGAACTTGCCATCAATCACATCACACTCTAGTCACTTGGAGACGTTGTTTGGGCTAAAAATAGCGTAATAAAGAAAGCCCACTTGGTGAAATAAATATTACAAAGAATTGAGGAGGAGGAAGGGAGCCCGCGGTTAGAGAAAGGGAGGACGGGCTTGAGAAGGATCAAGGGCCCATCATAGAAGGTGCCCGCGTTAAGGAAAGGAGTGTCAGGGAGAAGTTAGGGAGAATTTAGGGAGATCGGGGAGAATTGGCAAAGGAATCCGGATTAGGAAAGAAGTCTTTATGGAAACAATATTCTCTTTCCATATTCGAGATAGAGTATATCTAGGGTTCTTACCCTATAAATAGCAAAGGAAGGAAATCAAGAAGGGATTCATTCACTCATCCGTTCATTCAAGATAATATTCAAGACAATCACATCACGACATACCATTCACAAATATACACCATACGTGATCTTGCAGGCCTGATACCTAACGCCAGCAAGATTAGCATAAACGTTACCATTGTAATCATCCTCCTATTCATATAGTGCAATACTTGGCCGGGTACCGTCCCTCCCGCGGTTGTTCCCACATTGGGTTTTCCGCGTCACCAAAATCTTACGTGTCAATTTACATTACGCACTTTATTTCCCGTTTACTTATTAACGTACAAATCATCATACAATCGACCAACGAATATAGACTACATTGACCCTAAATCGACTTAGGTAATAAAGACCTAAACAGTTTGGCGCCCACCGTGGGGCCTTGTGGTCGTCAATCGTTGATATTCTGAATATACAATGGAAAAGCAAGTATCTGAAGCCATGTCAGGGAGCAGGCAGCCATCGCCACCACCATCGTCTACCCAAAGTCCAACATCGACAGTGGCCACGTAGGCTCCCGGACATACCCCAAGAATCATACCGACAACAAAATCCTCTCTACCTCCCAGGACCCCTGTTGTTTCAGCCTGACAGATCGACAAAGGAACATCAAGCTCGGGCGTCACTCCGCCGCCGGCCTCCCCCATGATTCTCGCTCCGGTTTGGAAAATCTTGAAAAGCTATGGAAAACACGAGAGAAGATCAAAGGAGAGCAGATGCCGAGGTAAGAAGGAGAGACAGAGAGCTCTGGGCACAAATTGATCTCCCAAGCGGCGATCAAAGACTCCGACAAACAAGACAGTGAAGGAAGATTTTCTTTGGTAGATCGACGCAAGGAGTGGCGGGCGGCGGCGGATACCACGGTGAAATAATTACAAGATTGGATTTGGCTACGACACCATCGGATGGAAGGATAACCCCACGAGGGTTAGGATACCTCACACGATAGATAGCCGGCACACCCGGCCAGGCGCGTGGGGGTACAAACAGTGGCCTCTCCGTCGCCAGATCCTGTAGCAATCGATCGACACGGAGCGAGGATCCGGTCAAGCCAGCCAAGTGAACGCGCAAAGCAGGGACAATCGTTACCACAACCCCCATGGCTGCTGGAACTTACCAGAACCTTCCAGAACCAGGATCAGGAGGAGATATGCAGACAGCTGACAGGCGCACCCCAGATTCAGCCAATATAACTAACCAAAGAAGACTTGGAGCTAAAGGAGATCTTTGAGCAGGTTCCGTGGCTACCACCCCCACTCGAGAAAGCGGCTCTAGACAGCTATGCCGACTCACCATTCGTGGACACCATATCCATCACAGCCATGCCAAAAGGATTCACAAATCCAAACATGCCTCTCTTTGATGGCATAACAGATCCCTTTGATCATGTCAGCCAATACAAGCAGAAAATGATGACGGTAACAGCTATAGGGCAGGTCAAGGAAGCTTGCATGTGCAAAGGATTCGGGTCCACCTTAACGGGACTAGCACTTTGATGGTTTGTGAGCCTGCCCAACAGGTCGATATCTACATTTGCTGAGTTGGTGAACGCATTTACTCAACTATTCGCAAGCAGCAGAAAGCCACGAAGCACGCGGGGAGACTTATACGAGAATCGTCCGGGGCGGGGAGAGAGCATTGGAGAATACAATACGAGATTTAACAATGAGAAGGTAGCAGTACGAGAGTGTGATGTCTTAACGGCAGTAGAAGCCTTCAGAAGAGGCCTCCACCACGACTCCGACCTATATAAGCAGCTGACTATGCATCCCTGCCATAGTTTCAAGCAAGATCTGAGAAAAAGCGGCCGCGATCGGGACCGGAGGAAGATATTCTAGCCGAGCCCTTACAGAGCACACCCAAGTATTTCTAGTACTTCACCGTGGAGAAATCGGGAAGAAAGCAAACCACCAAAGAAGAAGGACGAGAGATACGGACCATATAGGAGGGGAGTCAACGAGAATCGAGGAAAATCGCCTACTCCCCACCCTGGCGAGTATGGATTCACTACAGGTGTCGGAGGAATCTTGAAGGCACTAAGAGAGATGGGAGATGGAGTCAGGTGGCCCAATCCACCAGTAGGAGAGCAAGCCTGGAGAAAGGATAGCAAGAAGAAGTGTGAATTTCACCGTGATATTGGGCACAACACTGAGGATTGCTACACATTAAGAAGAGAGATCAAGCGCCTGTACGAACAAGGAAAGCTGAGCCACCTATTACCATGTGGGGGCAAGCAGCAGGATAAGGTAGGTTCCGCCAAGCCGGCAGACCCACCCATATGCACCAAAATCATAAACGTGATAACAAAGGCGCTCGACTTAAGCGGCCGACATACTCAAAGACTAAAAGGCATGGCACCAAGACCAAAGGAGACAGACCGGCCAATTCTTGCGAGAATATCTCACGGTGATCGCACGATCGCTTCGATGAGGGAGATACATACGATGAAAGAGAACACCATGATGCACTTATTATCACCTTGTCAATGGCCAACCGCACAAAGAAGAAAGGTCTTGGTAGATACAGGAAGCTCGGTCAACTTAATCATGCTGAAAACCATAGAAAACATGGGATTCAGCGAGAAGGATTTACAGAAGAAGACTATTCCGCTAGTAGGCTTCAGCGGGGAAACAGCCAGCTCGCTAGGTGAGATAATCATCCCAACCTATGTGGGGGGAGTCAACAAGCAAGTCAGGTACCTAGTTATAGATGGCCCTTCTACTTATAATGTCATCTTAGGAAGACCATGGTTGCACCAAATGAAGGCAGTCCCCTCAACGTACCACCAGTTCATAAAATTCCCCACCCCATGGGGAGTAGAAACGATAAGAGGAGATCAGGAGGAAGCTAGAGGCTGCTACATGAAGGCACTCAAGGGCACTGCCAGCCCTCCCGCATAGCAATTACAGAAGCAGCCTGTCCATGACGAATACATCGAGCCCCCAGCAGAAGAGCTAGACCAGATTAACCTGGATAAGTTGCATCAAGAGAGAACCATGCTCATTGGAGCAGGATGTACAGGGAGCTTACGACAGCATCTAGTCAAATTCTTACAAGATAACATGGATTGATTTGCATGGTCACACGATGATATGATAGGAATAAATCCATCCATCATAACACACAAGCTTAGCGTGGACCCAAAGTGTAAACACATCCAGTAGAGAAGGAGAAAGTTTGCAGCAGAAAAAAATAAGGTAATCAACCAGGAAGTAGATAGCCTGCTGGCAACAAAGAAGATAAGAGAAGTGAAATACCCAGAAGGGCTGTCTAATGTAGTGGTGGTGCCTAAAAAGAATGGGAAGTGGAGAGTATGTGTGGACTTCACTGATCTCAACAAAGCGTGTCCCAAAGATCCATTCCCGCTGCCTCATATTGATGCAATGGTAGATGCAACAATTTGGACATGAGATGCTAACATTTTCGGACGCATGGAGTGGATACAATCAAATCAAGATGGATCCTGCAGATCAAGAGAAGACAGCATTTATGTCCGAGAGAGGAATATATTGCTACAACGTCATGCCATTCGGCCTAAAGAACGCAGGCTCCACATATCAAAGGCTGGTTAACCGCATGTTCAAAGAACAAATAGGAAGAACCATGGAGGTGTACATTGATGACATGGTGGTGAAGTCAGAAAAAGCTAAAGATCGTATGCGGCATCTAGCAGAAACATTCAGCACCCTCAGGGAATACAAGATGAAACTAAACCCATCTAAATGCACCTTCGGGGTATCTTCTGGCAAGTTCTTGGGCTATATCGTGACTCAAAGAGGGATAGAAGCCAGATCGAGCGGATCAAAGTCGTCTTACGGTGGAATCACCGGAGAAGCCTAAAGATGTTCAAAGGCTAGCTGGGAAGGTAGCAGCCTGAACGGAGTTCATTTCAAGGTCTTCAGACAAGTGCAGGCTATTTTACGACGTACTAAGGAAGAGTCAGAAGTTTGAATGGACCCCAGAACACGAGCAAGCCTTCAGAGACCTAAAGCACTATCTCAGCAGCCCGCCATTGCTGTCAAAACCAAAGCCAGGAGAACCATTATTCCTATACTTAGCCGTCACAGAAGTAGGAGTGAGTGCTGTTCTGGTCAGAGAGCAAGAAAAGGAACAGAAGCCAGTATACTACGTGAGCAAGTCCCTGCTGCCGGCAGAGACCAGGTACACATCCCTTGAAAAGTTAGTACTAGCATTGGTAGTAGCATCTCGCAAACTGCGTCCCTATTTTGAGTCACACATCATACATGTTGTGACAAACTACCCGCTAAAAGCTATTATGAGGAAGCCTGAACTATCAGGAAGAATGTCTAAATGGTCTGTACACCTAAGTGGATACGACTTCCAGTACGACCCTAGGACAACAATCAAATCACAAGCACTGGCCGATTTTGTGTCGACTTGATCCAGCCATCCGAATCCGGGCGGATACGTAAATCCTCACTCTAGAAAGAAGCAAGCAGACAGACGTCTGGCATATGCATATCGACGGAGCCTCCAACCAAAGGGGGGCAGGTGTAGGATTAATCCTGCGATCACCACAGGGAGATCTGATAGCACAAGCTGTAAGATGTGAATTCAAGGCAACCAACAATGAAACGGAATACGAAGCCTTGATATTGGGAATGAAGCTAGCTCTGGAGCTAGGGGTCAGACACCTGCTCATATCCAGTGACTCTTTGCTAATAGTCAACCACATGAATGATGAGTTTATAGCCAGAGATTCGAAGATGATTGCATACCTGAAATTTGCAAAGGAATTAAAACAAAAATTCGAAACTTGCAAGCTTAAACAGATCCCCAGAGACCAGAACGTGGAAGCAGACGCCCTAGCAACCCTGGGGGCAACATTCAAGCCAACAGAGCTATCCAGCATACCAATAGCACATATGTTGGAGCCTTCTATCCAGAAGGCAGACGAAATAGACAGGGGTGAATCGGAAGATCCGCAGCGAAAAGGACATCCAGCGATTCTGAGAGGAAGGTGAGAGCTCTCGGTCACACAGCAGACGCCGACTGGAAGCCGATCCGCAGACGATCGGGCGCACACCTTACCTAGGATCGGTTTTGCGCCACAACAAGCTACCAGACGATAAGAAGGAAGTGAGAGCTTTTAGAATAAAGGCTTCCAGATTCATAGTCATTGATGATATATTATTCAGAAAATCGCTAGCAGGTCCCTACCTACGTTGCCTGGACAAGGAAGAAGCACAGACTGTGTTGCATGCCCTCCACAGTGGCGAATGTGGAAACCATGCAGGGGGCAGGAGTCTGGCAAACAAAGCCCTCAGACAGGGATATTATTGTCCTTCAATGAAAGCAGATGCAGCAGAGTATGCACGAAAATGTGATGCCTGCCAGCGCTCAGTGCCTATGATCCACCAGCCAGCAGAGCCTCTGCACCCTATTATCTCTCCTTGGCCATTCATGGCATGGGGCATGGACATAGTAGGC
Organism: Silene latifolia; assembly: GCF_048544455.1. Lineage (NCBI taxonomy): Eukaryota > Viridiplantae > Streptophyta > Magnoliopsida > Caryophyllales > Caryophyllaceae > Silene > Silene latifolia. Next base: position 60,979,635 of record NC_133536.1, read on the forward strand.
CCCCTACCACGGGCCACAGGAAACAGGACCTGGATGCTAGCAATGACAGATTACTTCTCCAAGTGGATAGAGGCGAAGCATTCACTAAGTAAAGGACAAACAGTCATCTCATTCATAAAACGAAACATCGTCTGCAGATTTGGTATCCCATCGGAAATCATATGTGACAATGGCTCACAATTCATCTCAAACGATCATCGAAGGATACTTGTGCGGGTGGAACATCACCTTAAAAAAGTCAAGCACCAGGACTCCAAAGTCCAATGGACAAGTGAATCCAAAGAATAAAATCATTATGGAAAATCTAAGAAGGAGGCTACGGGGAGTTAGGAGGAAAGTGGGCGGATGAATTGCCACTAGTGTTATGGTCGACAGACGACGCCAAAGATAGCAATGGTCAAACACCCTTCACTGGTGTTTGGCGCGAGAAGCGATCATTCCATCGAAGTTCTAGTTCCCACCCACGGGTATGAAAATATGTCGAGGAATCGAACAATGCGAGAGATGACCGAAGCCCGGACACATTGACGAGCCGCGAGCAAGCGCAAAAATCCGTCCGGTCGCCTACAAACGATCTGTGGCCAGGAATTACAACAAGAATGTAAAGGTCGGGCTTCTCGGAGGTAGGAGACCTGGTCCTCCGAGAGGTGTTCGAACACCAAGAATCGAAAAGAGTGCAAATTCGCCTACAAATGGGAAGGACCATACCAGGTAGAAGGAGTTGTTGGCCATGGTGCATACAGATTGATGACTATGGACGGTCAAATCATACAACGCCCATGGAACATACTTCACCTGAAGAGATATTACTTTTGATAATAAGTAGACTCTAGCTTTCAGAATAATGTACTATGAGAAGCCAAATCATTTTTAAAAAATAAAATAAAAATCCGGTAGTAGGCATACTGCCATTTTCACTCTTATTTCTGGTGTCTTTAGTTGTTTTAAAACTTTAAACTACTATTGGATGGTGTGGTCTGGCAGCGTCCTGAGACCACAATTGCTCTGGTAGCCCATGAGATGGCGAAAGGTACTTCACATCATTCTGATAGATTTTCTTATTTTCAGGCTTCTCTAAGTACATCACTTTGAATTCTGGTATCTATGGTACTTTGAAAGGATATCTAGCAGATCGTCAATCGCCAACGCAGGGTGACAAGGCACATGGCACTCCAACATGCCTAACCTATTTTCTCCACAAGGAGCACCCTCACCAGGCGGACTGTGGAACATACGAAAGGGAGCCTGGCTGATAGCTGAATACGCTTATCCAGCTACCCCTGATACAACCCCCTGGATGTAGCTCGCACTAATCGCACTTAATCAGGGCCCCAGCATGCATGCAAAAACGAACATGGAACGTAGGGATATCTGCGCTACCAGAATCCTGCAGCGTCTCCATCTGGTCCTAGAATGACGATAAACTTGCCTCAATGACGCCACCTGCTGGCATAAAACGAGACGAACACACCTTGCGTCATGAACAAGGTTAAGTAGTCCACAAATGCGGCAGATACGCCTAAATCGCCCAACCGGTGACACGGACTAGCTTGGTCCGGATCGGTCTTTTCAGCCGACCATCTTTGGTCTAAATCACCGGGTTGACACGACCACTCCTCCTTACATTGCGGCATACGCCCAAATCAGCCATCAGGCTAACACGGCAGCTAGCTGAGTCAGAACGTTAGCCTTTTCAGGGTAACAGGACTCGCCTAAATCAGTCAAGCAGGCTGACACGGCATAAACTTCCTAAAACAGGGAGAATAAACAAACAAGTACACAATACGTAAAAACCTTGCCAAACTATGACAAGGGGCATTCAAAATCTAGCCAAAATACGGCCCCAAGTTCAAACCGCCACCCTGGCGAAGCAAACACAAACAAGTTTAAAAACATACAAAGTCTGCCACCTCTGGGCCAGACTGCCAAAAACGTTTATCAAAACATAAAAACTTAATTATCGGTCACATTAATGACCTCCACCTCTGGTACCTCCACTGCTTGCTGACCACTCATTTCAGGTACTGCACCATCTTGCATATCCTGAGCCGCCATCGCTCCCTGAGCTCCGTCAGCAGCATCCTGGGACATTCCAACATCACCCCCAGCAGCCTGCTCAGCCAACGCAGGAGAATTCACCTCACCAACCTCAGGCATCAGCATGCTCAGATCAGGTTGAGCGGGGTAGAGCATCTCCAGCTGCTTCTCCTCTTCCTCTATGGCCTGCTGGGTGGGAGCCTCCTCCAGGGGTACGCGAGCCGCGGAACTAGAAACTGCAGGAGGAGTCTGAAAAGATGCAGCAGGAGCACTCCTCTTGGAGGCAGAGGCCACATCAGGGCTGGCAGAAGGTCTCTTTCTTTTAGCACTTTGGAGGATGAGTTCCAGTGGATCAACTTTTGAACCTGCAAGCATACACAGTCTCGGGACGTATCGAATGCTTAAAACATCAGCAACAACAGCACGCAAATGAAAGTGGTTACAGAAACCTTTCCAGAAGACATACTGTGGGCTGATTGAGGAGGATTGGAGGAGGAAGCAGGCAAAAAACCAGGAAGCAGGTCTGGAAACTTTCTCTCGGATTCAGAGATGCGAACGACTGCTTGCTGCGCAGCAGGGATCTTGGCACCAATACGGGTAAGGTCACAGGGGCCTGCACGAAGACGATGAAGTAAGCTAGTAAGCAGCGAGATAAATAATTCAGGCGACAGGGAGGCTACTTACTCGAAGTCAGAACCCATTTCTCGAAAATATAATCGGCAGGAGGCTGGATGGAGTCCTTCCTCACATAGAAGAAGTCCTCGAACCATTTCTCATCGCGATATTTTGACACATGTTTGAAGGGAGCCTCTCCACGGCCCCGGAAGGAGAATTGACCCCTGCCCAGGGACCTGATGTTGTACATATAGGCCAGATCGCCCAGAGTGATAGATTTGCCAGTACTCTGACCAGTGGCCAGAGAATAGAGAAGAACTCTCCATATGGCAGCGAAAATTTGTGCCATGGCGAAATTATTGGTGAAGATAAAATCTTGGACGAGTTTAGGGAAAGGGAAACGGAGGCCATATTTAAATGGGTACAAATAGAAACAAACCCACCCCGGACGGAGGGCGTTAGCTTTCTGTCCCGGTTCAGGGATGACGATATCAACCCCGTCACCAAGACCAAGCAGACTCTTGATCCTAGGAATGTCGGCCGGAGTTAGGGCGGAATCACAATCATGTGGATGTCTAAAAAGTCCCCGAGAAGGGAAAATGGGGTCAGGATTACGGTCGGAGGGTGTTGGGGTTGCCGAGGATTGTCGGGTTTTGCCCATGGTGGAAAGAGAAAATGAAGATTAAAAGAAAGAGAGAAAGAAGATGGATTACCTGATGATGGAGACGGGAGAGGGAACAGTGAAGCTGATGAAGATTAAAGGGAAGAAGATCGAGGGTTTAAGAAAAGAGAGTTTTTGAAATTATTTGAGTGATTAATGAAAGTGGGAGAGAGACGTTGGGGTTATAAAGAAGAGAGAGGGAGTTGGGTGCGGAGAAAGAGGAATAGGGCGGCTGGAAGTGATAGGTTGCATGGGAAGAAGTAAAAGACGGCGTAGGGTTTTAAATATTTGGTTACGTAAATTCCTTGCTCGATGCTTGAAAGCGTACTTCGCAAGAAATTTGGGGCAAACTGTTTGGGCTAAAAATAGCGTAATAAAGAAAGCCCACTTGGTGAAATAAAGATTACAAAGAAGTGAGGAGGAGGAAGGGAGCCCGCGGTTAGAGAAAGGGAGGACGGGCTTGAGAAGGATCAAGGGCCCATCATAGAAGGTGCCTGCGTTAAGGAAAGGAGTGTCAGGGAGAAGTTAGGGAGAATTTAGGGAGATCGGGGAGAATTGGCAAAGGAATCCAGATTAGGAAAGAAGTCTTTATGGAAACAATATTCTCTTTCCATATTCTAGATAGAGTATATCTAGGGTTCTTACCCTATAAATAGCAAAGGAAGGAAATCCAGAAGGGATTCATTCACTCATCCGTTCATTCAAGATAATATTCAAGACAATCACATCACGACATACCATTCACAAATATACACCATACGTGATCTTGCAAGCCTGATACCTAACGCCAGCAAGATTAGCATAAACGTTACCATTGTAATCATCCTCCTATTCATATTGTGCAATACTTGGCAGGGTACCGTCCCTCCCGCGGTTGTTCCCACATTGGGTTTTCCGCGTCACCAAAATCTTACGTGTCAATTTACATTACGCACTTTATTTCCCGTTTACTTATTAACGTACAAATCATCATACAATCGACCAACGAATATAGACTACATTGACCCTAAATGGACTTAGGTAAAAAAGACCTAAACAGACGTCACCTCATATAAGTAACTAGGGGCGAATACCATGTCAATCCAGTTCACTTTAATGGGGTTCAATTTGTCTCTACAACCCATTCGGATACGACAAGGTAGCGGGTGAGTTTAATAAAACTCAAACGATAAATGCGATTATCACATATGAATAGTCAATACACTATTACTACTTCATATTCTATAATCTTTAGTGTATTATTAACACTAGTTTATGAGCAATAAAAGCTTGGAAGGCAGATATACCCGATATCCATATATTCCAACTTTATCAATTGCTATTTCGTTCAATTCGATGTTATCTCTAATAACTTGAATTTGTATGTCTAGATTTTTTACTAGACTTAGCCTCTTTAACTTGAAAGATGCTCCCACTGTTATCACATAACTTGTGACAAAATCATTTGTAGAGGGATTCACCCTTAATCCCTTCATTGACGATTTAATCACTATTTACTTAGAATCCTTTTGTAGAATTTTCAATGCGCGAAACTAAAACACCTTTCTTAGTCTCTTACTCCTTTGTCAATAAGACATCCTAGGATTTCAACAAATCCCTTTTGGTTTGGAAACTAATGTTTGTGTAACCCTTCAACACCTAACTTAGTTTGTCATCGAACCTATGTGAACGAATCCTTAATTCTTCTCAAGAATCTCAAGGATGTTCTTTAAGGCTTTCACAAGCCATATTATGGGAATTATCCCTTTTATTGACTTGTTATGGTCTAAGCATATAACACCCCATGGCATGTGCGTCTGCTGGCATACATGATCATTCTAATGGCGGAAACATTAGCAATCGATTTCATGCGATCAACAACTTAATAGGTTCAGTGAATGACTATGACTTCATCATAGTAATTCCACTTCTATTAACAAAAATAGCCTATTTAGCCTTGTTGATGTTACAACAGATACGAAAGATCTTATCTTCATAAGACTCTCAACTCTATGCCAATATACTCTCACATAAATTCGGTAATCTAAAGTATATTGCACCTTTTCCTAGTCTCCCAATCACTCTTGCCAGAAGAGAGAATTGGTACATTATTCTCAATAAGTAATATGTTATCAACATATGAGACATGGAGAAACAATTCTAGCTCCCACTTAACTTCATGTATAATCTTGATTCTTCAATCATGTGAATGAAACAATTCACTATTAGCACATGAATGAAAAGTATAATCCTTTAATGCTTGCTTAAGATCATTCTAAGATCACTTAAGAAAGCTACGCATAATATGTTAGGATTCTTAAATCTTCGTCTAAGATTTTGTGTTTCAACCACTTCCTTCTCTAAATTCCCATTTTTGAAAAGCGAATTTTATTTGCCATTTTTCATTAAAATGAAATGCGGCAATTCCTAACACAATTTATCTTGATCAACATCTTCATGTAAATCTTATGCATTTGTGTACTCTGGAGCTCTATTTACTTTTAAGAAGACCCGCGCCTTAAAGTAAATCTACTTTTGAGTAACAATTTTCGGAATGTAATGCTTCGGCTCGTATGTAACAAGGTCATGATACTATCACTTTCACAAAGTAATATTTTTAAACAATAAGACATGTGCGATAGACTCCCACTGAACTATGCTCTCATACTATCTTCATAGATGATAGTTCAATACCAACTCCCACTCTATAATTCAATTACTTTCACAAAGTAACATTTCAACTATAAGAGATGTTTGTGACGATTCAATCTACTCCCACTCTATCTCTCAGAAATACATCAATATTCATGAGAGATAGCCTTGTGAGTTACAAACATATATATTTAACGGAGTATTAGGAGTTATCCAAGACTATGTATTAGCTTTCAAAAGGCCATCCCTATCATGGCAGCTTGATTCATGTAATATGGCAGTCTGATTCATGTCATATGGTTTAATAGAGTCTCTATTCTAGGTATCTTATGGTTGACCATCCGTTTAGAATTACTTGTCCGTATTGGATTGCAATTTCCCAAAATTGAGTTCAACAACTCAAACCAACTCATATTAGTTTGATCTTATGGGTAGTGACGCTAGGTCATAATCCATCTTTAATAAATCAAATTTATTACTTAGATCTTTGCCACTACGATTGGGTCGTAATGCTTAGAACTTTATTCAATTGGTTCTCTACGTCATTTTAGAAATTTCTCAAATCTCTCAAATGCTTCACCTTTTATTTGATTAAGTAAATATACCCTTATCTACTTGAATCATTGGTAAAAGTGACGAAGTAGTCATAAATTCCCCTTGCGGTGATGCTCATTAGAACACATACATCGGTATGTATTAGTCTCAACAAATCACTTGCTTGTATCCCTTTACCACTAAAGGAAGTACAAATTATATTGCAAAGGAGACAAGATTCGCATATTCCATATGATTGAAAATCAAATGGTCCAATAATTCTAGTCGACACTAGCGTTTAATGAGTTTCTCATTTACGTAACCTAATTGAAAATCAAATGTACAAATCATTTGGATTACCAGGTATGAGTCTTTTGGTGCATATTATGTAGATATCTTTACATGAGTTGGAACTGTCTAAAACTTGTGTATCATAAGGATAAGTGAAATGGCTCACATCCATGTCTATTTTCAACAAAATATAACAGTTGTCTTTGAAGACAAAATATAAATCCTTTCATGTCTCACATAGAAATGGAAATAATGTTTTAGACTAAGTGGGTACATAATAACAATTATGTAAATCATAACTCAAAGCTATTAGCAAAAACAAGTATATAAATTTCTCTTGAAGTGGCGGCTACCCGAGCTCCATTTCATTGTCGGAGATTCATATCACTCTTGTTTAGCTTTTCCACATTTCCAAGTCCCACTTGGAGTAACAAGCCCAACTTTGATATCTTCCAAATACTTGGGGCAATTTCGCTTCCAATGGCCCATGACATTACAATAATGACATTCCTCATAGGATTTGGCACCCTTCTTGGTCTTGGTCTTGGTAGTCCCACTATCCATTTCCAATTTATAATCAGGTTTGAGTTTCTCGCCCATTTTTTCCTTCCCTTTAATAATACCAACACTCCTTTCATTTGCAAGGACACTCTTTCTAGAACACCCACTAAATTTAATATTTTTCTTTGTTTCATCAAACGAGGAATCCTTGGGTTTTATAAGATCTTCTTCACAAGGCTTTCTTTCCAAGGTGGTGGGGAATAATATTGGAGTGGGTGGAATGGAGGTGGTAAAGAAGCAAAAATTTCCATCCTGACTAATGCCAATGCGTAATTCTCTAATCGTTTCATTGTCATACTTGGAGCATTTTTCATCGAATGATTGGAGCCATGTTTCAACGGTGATTGGTGTAGGAGTATTAGATGAATTCATTGCGAATAATTAACTACAAAAAAAACGGAAATGAAGGAAATAATTAACATCTATCGTTTTAATAATACTCGTAAATTTAACTACAAGCATTGCATTTATATAGTGACCTCCACCCAACTACATAAATGATTCCGAGATCCAAATTCATATCAACTCGGGCACGGTGAGCCGATTCATCCCTTATTAATATAACTCGGTAGATTAACTCTTTAATCGATTCTACTTTTAGAACTCTCGGTCGATAAAAATTACTCTAATTCTCATCTTTAGCCCGGAACACATGCGACTACGGTCAACAATACTTCCGTTGAGCTCAATCCAAATTTCGATGTAATAACATTTTATTACCCCATTTCGCCAACGTAACAAGGTTTGTATTACGGTGAAGCCGGATTAACTCCCTTATGAAATTGGTACTTCATGGGTTTCTACTCTTTGGTAAGGCTTTATCTCAATTATTATATGTGAGAGGTCATGTCAATTTATTATCTATCACGTTATAAGTGAACTAAAGCGGTGAACTACGATAATTATAATTGACACGGTCGATTACTCGATATGATATGCATGTGTTGTTATGGCGATTTGGCAATGCATGCAACATATTAAAAGAAATACAAAGCAATAAATAAAATTCCTAGTATGGCCTTCCTAAAATAGAAAATCAAATAATCTATTACATATTCGGAAACCAACTCCTTTGGTCCCTTGAATCTTCAAATGGCACGCCTCCCAAGACACCGTCTTTGTCGGATCACCTTTCCGAATGGCACCGTGTTTGAAGATGCTCCATAATTACAAATAATAATAAAAATACAAAGGTATTCCTATTATACATTTGTAAAATGGAAAAACTAATGAAATAAAAAAATTAAAAATAAAAGTGATACGAGATCACATTAAATTACAACCGAATCAATATTCCCTTTCATTACGGGTAATATCGATTAAAACTAAGGTCATACTAAGATAAAATTACATAATTCAAAATTATATAAATAAAATACATTCAAAAATTGAAATATGCAGCATTATAATATGTACCTATCATGCAAAATCATGTGCCAAATCGCCCTATTTAACTTATGTCGTACATATAACCCGGTTTCATGGAAATGCGTGATAATAAGCTTTTAAAATCACTAATTAACACTTAAATCACATCTAAGCTCAAGTTAATTATCCTAACACATTTTAGGACTCAAAAATCAGTCATCACTAAATTTTAGACAATAATTCAACTTGATTTAATTTTATGCTCATTTTTTACCTTAAAATCATAATATATATGAAATAAATTCACATTAAATCATACAAATTTCAAAATTTGAATTTTAAATTTTTGAACATTCTGGAATAAATCCATGACACTCATAATGTCAAAAATCATGGTTAAAATTTTCGAATTTATTTTGAGAAAATATAGTTGCATTTTATCGGTTTTATCTCATAAAATACATAAAGTATCCGAAAATTAATCCAATAATTTTTACAACTTTAGTTCTGATTAGTGGGATATTAATTCAACTTAAAATAATTTTCTCAAGCCATGCAATACGTTTCAGCTAATTTTTGCTAAAATAGTCACTATTTATGCCATTTTTACTCAAAAATCCATAAATCATGCTAAAAGAAATATTTTAATCTCGACATTTACATAATATTTGTAAATTATTCATGTGACATCATATTAAAAAATCATGGCTTAATTCGAAATTTAACTATTTTTAACCATTTTACCTCTTTTAATCCATTTTTATCTCATAAAAATCATAAATCATGCAATATTAATCAAATTAACTCGACCTTTTACACACAATTTTAAAATATGCATGTGAGGTTATATAAAATTTCCAAGGTCAGAAACTAAGTTTAACTATTTTTAGCATTTTAATTCCCATTTTAGTCATAAAAATGTAATAAAATGACCAAAAATCATTAAAATGAGCAATAAATTTCCATAAATCATAAAAATGACCTAAAAACATTTTAGGACCAGAATTTATAACATGCATGGTGATTTCGTGGCTTATACTTATAAATCACAAATTTTTAGTTTTATATGTTAACCTTTTAACTCGGAAAAACAATAACCGATTATGCATGCAACATCCTTATGCTCTGATACCACTTGTTAGGTTCATATACCTATTATTAGACTCCTCTAATAGTAAACTAATTAACTTGTTAATTATTTGTTCTTTATATCTAGTGCATGCATAACAAAATGAAAGATTTATAAGAAAAACAATGTTCCTTACATTGTTAAATGGTTTGAAATATGTGGGCACAAGTAAGGTCACCTTCCTTCACTTGTTCTTGAGCTAAATATGATGGATGATCCTTCTAAGACTCCAAGTATAGAAGCCACTCCAATAAATTGCACCCAAGATTTATCCCAAAAATTCCTACAAATATTAATTAGATATGTAGTAGAAATGTTACCTTAATAATACTAATATTTCTAGTATTACTACCTCTAGTAATATATTTAGTGTATTAGTATTTTTAGAGAGTTTTTTTGCCTTGCATGTGAGGAAGAATTGAGAGAAAACAAGCAAAGAACCAACCAAGGAAAAATGAGCAAAAATGCTCATCTTATGGAGCCCAAAAACCGGTGGCTATACCCATGTAAGGAATCTTGTTTTTTTGTTTTACTCTCTTGTATAGTATATGTAGAGTGTAGGGATCAAGTGTGTAAGATGTAGCATGATAAAAGCTTCATATGACAAGTCACTATCATGCTTTAATCAAAACAAACAAAGACAAAAGAGCATCTTTTGCTCTCTTGTTTTGGCCGAAAGATTGGCCCTATTTTGGTCTATTTTTGCCTTTTGTCATTTGTCCCACAAATGCTTATAAGTCATATGTTTAACTATCTTACATAATTAATTATAAATGTAATCATTTATTACTTAAATATTACAATTAATAATATAATATACACTCCACTTTTTGAGTAGTATACTACCATTATATCAACATATAATGGGTCCCATAATTACTAGTTTGTTAAAATTACAACTTCTTGTAACCTTAAATAACTAATTACCTCTACCTTAAAACTTATATTAAAACCTCAACTAATTTAGTAATTTAACACTTAATTACTAAATTAAATCTTATTTAATCACATTACAATAAGACGCAAAATTGCACTCCCATAATTAAGGAATTAATTAATTCGTATCGCATACAATTAATTAAATATCTATTTGGGCCTCATCCTATAGGTGTGACCTAAAGGGATCAACTGACCACCACCGTCACACGACAGTAATGTCAAACTCTAGTTAGCCAATCATTACCGATTAATGACGGTCAGTCGACTGTATAAAGAATCATCCCTCACGTATTCTTAGTATGAGATTTAATTATGATATTTAAATCATGTGACCGCACTATTGTTGAGGACACATTTCCCAAAAATTTGTATGCGGTGACGTCTCGAAGTGACTAGAGTGTGATGCGATTGATGGCAAGTTCAAGTGCCATAGAGTCATATGAGAATGACTAGTCGATCACATAGGCAGACTGTTAGGAACACTTTGTCGGGCTAATGACCGCTTATAGAGTTCTGGCAAATTTATATAGCCTGGTCATGGCGAGAGCTACTATAGTATTCTAATGAGTCGATTCTTTTAACTAAAGACTGTTCGCCTAAGGTGGCACAGTTTCAGATTAACTTTGATTTATGTTACTACGACCTTCGTAAATGGGGTCAAATGGGCATATTTTGGGTTATGATGGATGTGGCTAGTCGAAGGGAATAAGTGCAATAGGAATTGTCCACCCCTTGTCAGGGTTATAACAATATCTCAGGGCCACTCGAGGAGTAATGAACTGGAAATGTGTGGCCACGCTCGAAAGGTATATATGGTAGATAATTCCGGTCAATCAGTTATTCTCCAGATCGAGGAAACCACTCTCGATATGATCACTTGCAAGTACGACCCGAAAGACACCTTGCATTGAGTGGGAGATAGTAATAGGACAAGAGAATTGGTGACGCACACTTGTCGAGGGCAAGTGGGAGATTGTTGGAATATGTGTCCTCCGACAATAATGCGATCACGACTGTTGATCATGATGATCACATGTTTAAATCTCATTATAAAGAATACAATTGGGAAGTAATATTGTTACTGTCAACTGGTCAACATATATCGGTAATGATTGGCTGACTAGAGTTTGACATTACTGTCGTGGGACGGTGGTGATCAGTTGATCCCCTTAGGTCATACCTATAGGGAAATACCCTTAATTGATTATTTAATTAATCGTATGCCGATACGAGTTAATTAAATTGCTTAAAATTGACGGATGATTTGTGAGTGAGATTAACGTGTCTTATTGTAATTCGATTATATTAGATACGGTCTAAGTAATCGAACTGTTTTATTACTTGGATAAAATTATTGTTTACGAAACAATTGAAATCGAAATTGAATGAATAATTTATTATAAATACAAGACGTTGTAATTTATAATTTCATAAACCGTTTTGGTACAAGTGATTACGAATTACTATTCGATTTTTTAAATGACATATTTTATGAGTATGTTGATTTTTAATATGTTAAAAATACATTACATTGTGACATGTCATGTAATATGTTACATGTGACAAAATTAACAAGTGACAAAATAAAATGGACTACCCATTTTATTTTAGGTGTACCGAAATAAGGGAGGGAGTATAAGATTTATATTGTGTTTTATCTTTAGTGGAAAACACAATAATTAAATCTAGCTAGTAGCCATGCATACCTAGCTTTTGAGAAGAGCAATTTTTTCATGCATTGGCTCTCCCATGACCCATACCCCAACCGGTATTCCCACTAGAGAGAGACTAATGTTTTCTCTTTAATTATTCATTACCTCATACAATATTTCAAGTGTGTGAGAAATATACTACTCTCTACATCTTATGAAAAATTAGAGAGATAAAATCTCCAAAAATTCCTTCCTCTTGACCGAAATTGCAAGAGACCAAGATAAATATTTTGGGTCAATTTTAGTAAGATTAGTATTATTTCTAGTACAAATAATATTAGTTATTAAGGGATTTCTTTGGGTATTCACATTTGGGAGGGATTCTATTTTGGATCCTTTGTTCATCCACTTTAAGGAAAGCTCAAGAACAAGTAAGTAGGAGATCTTACTTGTGCCCTTTAATCCGAAATTCCATAGTAAGAAAGACGATTTCTTCTCTTGTCTATTTTTGTTTGCATGCATAATATTTGTAATTATTTTATGACTAAATAATTTCTCACATATATGAATAAGTAAATTAATGAGATTAATATTTCTAACATATTCAAGATATTATCAGGCTATATAGTAGAGGGGCAGTCTCACCAAGATGCTTGTTCAAGATAGACCTACAAAAGGCTTATGACACTATAGAATGGAGCTTTTTGGAACAGATGCTTATAGCTATCAAAATTCCCACTCAATTTAGAGAATGGATTATGCAATGTGTCACTACTGCAAGTTATTCTCTAAACCTAAATGGGAGCATGTTTGGCTTCTTTAAAGGACAAAGAGGTTTGAGGCAGGGAGATCCACTTTCCCCCCTTCTCTTTACAATATGCATGGACTACCTCTCAAGACTGCTTGCTTACACCACAGACAGATATGAGTTCAAATATCATCCTCTATGCAAACCATTAAAGCTTACTCATCTTATGCTTGCGGATGACCTTCTCTTATTTTGCAAAGGAGATGCCCCTTCTATTATGACAATTCACAGAACTTTTGCTACTTTCTCTAATTCATCAGGCCTCAAGATGAGTCAGGGTAAGTCAAATGCGTATTTCAATGGAGTGAGGGCAAACCTAAAGACTGAGATTCTACAGGTTTCAGGGTTCAGAGAAGGAACTTTGCCTTTCAAATATTTGGGGGTCCCTATCAAGACTACTAGACTAAATGCACAAGATTGCAGACCCTTGATTGATAAAATTGTGAACAAAATTAGAGGTCTGGGTACTAGAAAATTAACTTATGCAGGCAGGCTAGGGCTAGTCAAGGCAGTGCTCAAGACTTTTCATAACTACTGGGCAACCATGTTTATACTTTCAACAGGTGTCATCCAGAGGATTGAAACTATTTGTAGAAATTTCCTATGGGATGGGGGAGTGGACTATATCAGATCCCCGTTGGTCTCATGGGATAAATGCTGCAAACCCAAACAAGAAGGAGGCTTGGGTATTAAAAATGACCTACTATGGAACAAGGCTGCGGTTGGTAAGCTTGTGTGGTGGATCCATGCTAAACCTGACCATTTATGGGTCAAATGGATCAACCATATTTACCTTAAAGGCAAAACTTGGCAGGCCTACTCTCCATCTAATGATTCTAGTTGGTACTGGAGAAAAATCTGCCAAGTTAAACTTTTACTTGCAGATGCTTATACCCAAAATGAATGGGTGGACCTGAAAGGTCGAGAGTATACAGTCAAAAAAGGTTATGAATATCTCAGAATTAAAGGAGACAAAATAGATTGGGTGAATCTGGTTTGGACTAACTGGTCGCTTCCTAAACACAGCATGATCTCATGGTTTTATCATCACAATAGTTTGAATATGAAAGAGAAAATGCATAAATTGGGGATTAGTGAGCGATACCGCACCATCCGTGAAAATGGAACCGAGAATAATGACCATCTCTTCTTTCGGTGCGACTATAGCAAAGCTATCTTTGGATATCATTAGCACCTGGGCTCGGACTCATCTCCCTACTCGGGATATTTTGGCTTAGAGACTGAACATGCAAGGCTCCTCTCTCCGCAATGAGGATGTGATCAACGCTATTATCAATGCTACCATGTATCATGTATGGCGTCAACGGAATCTAAGTAAGTTTGAACAGAAATTACTTACTCGAAAGCGATGGCACACGATATTATTGAGGAACTCAAGACTAGAATGCGAGGAGGTAAGAGCAACAAGGTTGGGGACGGAGATCGTTGCTGGCTGGAGTTGTTGATTGATAGGAAGTGAAATCGATTTGGGGATTTTGCAGAATGAAGCTGGAAATTGAGGATACGGTTTTGTTGGTAGGAGATAATCCTATTTCTTTTTGTTGTCCTTTGGGTTGATGTAAGGCTTTGGGCCGTGTTTTAGTTGGAGGCTAGTCCACTCATCTTGAGTGGGCTAGCCTCTTGTATTTGGAACGGTTTTTTTTCGTGATTATATATATACTTACATTTCACCAAAAAAAAAAGACATATTCTTACCAAGTAGTCGGTGAAAGACAACCCTTTGAACATCGTTCACAAATTCAATGTTGGAAAAATCGTCAAGCTTGGTGAGATCCACAATCTCTTCATGTTCCCTCCTTAGAGTGTTGATGTGAGAAGTAGATGAGCTTCCTCTCACTCTTGGCCTTCTTCTTTCCCTAAATGAAGAACCTCTTAGTCCCATTCTTTGATTGTAGATTTGGAGTTTGATTTGTTGAAATATGGAGATGCTCTTTGTGGATTAGATCTTTGCTTTTGAATCTTTTGAAACCCTAAAAATTGGGGGTTTTTGTTTTTGTGGAGTGAATGAGTGCTTAGGACATGTGTTAGAGTCATAAGAGAGGGGGGGGGGGGGTTTATAATATAAGTGGAAGGAAGGTTGAGGTGTCACAAATTGTGTGGTGAGGGACAAATAAAATCGCGAAAACCGGAAATAAAGGTCGCAGGGAGACAAGCGGATTCGACCTTGGGACGCTCGGATTCCTTCGTTTTGGAACGAGCGGATTTTTGGGAAGACGCACGGATTCTCTTACAGCGAGTTTTTCCAAAATTTGACACAGCCAGGACGAGCGGATCGAAGTCGGGACGAGCGTCTTTGCTAAAGTTGGACGAGCGTATTGTCTAAGAGACGCTCGGATTTCGTTACAGGGAAAAATCCCAAAATCTTGCAGCAAAAAGACGAGCGGACCGCTGATGCGACAGGCGTCTGGAGAAAGATGAGCGAATTGGCTCTAGAGACGCTCAGATTCTGGATCAGGATAAAATATCTGCTTGTCAGCTCTTTTTGGACGAGTGGATTCTCTGTTGGCCGCTCGGATTCTTGGTTGGACGGTCGTCTTTCCCTCGGGACGAGCGGATTTCCCTTTCTTTTCCTTTACATCGATAAAAAAACTTCCCCATACTTGAAAACTAGTTCCTTCATCCATCAAAAAGATTAGTGACCCTCCCTCACTTACTCTCATGGAAAGAATCATGTTTATGATAAAGGATGCAATAAAGTTAAAAATACAAGTTAGGAGGGTTAGTATATTTACAAGTGGTGGTTTAGGGAGGACTCCACCAAACTCTCCCTTTGATGATTTCTTCAAGGATGAGGAGGCCCGAGGTAGGTGACCTCGACCTCTCCAATAAATACTCCCTCATAATATGGCTTCAATCTTTGGCCATTGACCTTGAATTTGGTTCCGTCTTCTGATTTGATCTCAAAGTCTCCATACTTGCCTACCTCGGTGATCACATAAGGACCCATCCATCTAGAGTTCAACTTCCCGGGAAAGAGTCGATATCGGGAATTGAATAGAAGGACTTTATCTCCTTTGTGCAAGACTTTTTGCTTGATTCTCTTATCGTGGAGCAACTTTGTCCTGTCCTTGTAAATTTTGGCATTCTCATAGGATTGTAGTCGGAATTCTTCCAACTCTTGAATTTGTATCATCCTTCTTTGACCAATTAATTTGAGATCAAGGTTAAGAGCTTTGATCGCCCAAAAAGCTTTGTATTCTAACTCAATTGGCAAGTGGCATGCCTTCCCATAGACAACT
This sequence comes from Silene latifolia, assembly GCF_048544455.1. Taxonomy (NCBI): domain Eukaryota; kingdom Viridiplantae; phylum Streptophyta; class Magnoliopsida; order Caryophyllales; family Caryophyllaceae; genus Silene; species Silene latifolia. The sequence goes on from NC_133536.1 coordinate 60,996,121, forward strand.
TTATAAGGAGAGGCTCATATGGGAGTCTTATAGGCCGTCCTATAAGCCCAAAGAGCGTCATCAAGCTTCATGCTCCAATCTTTACGAGTCTTGTTTACAACTTTCTCAAGAATTTGCTTGATCTCTCTATTTAAAACTTCAACTTGACCGCTTGTTTGAGGATGGTATCCTAAGCCGGTTCTATGTTGAACACCATATTTGGTCAAAAGGGATGCGAGCTTCTTTTCGTGAAAATGCGTTCCTCCATCACTTATGATTGCTCTAGGGACTCTGAATCTTGGGAAGATTATCTTCTTGAAGAGCTTAGTGACCGTTTTTGAATCATCGGTTGGGGTGGCAATTGCCTCCACCCACTTTAAGACGTAGTCTACGGCCACAAGGATATATTTGTTTCCCTTGGATGTCACGAACGGCCCTTGGTAGTCGATCCCCCAAACGTCGAAGATCTCCACCTCTAGTATGCCCCTTTGTGGCATTTCATTTCTCCAAGAGATATTCCCCGTCCTTTGACAAGCATCACAATGAAGTATGAATTCTCTTGTATCTTTGAACATCATAGGCCAATAGAAGCCCGATTGAAGAATTTTTGCAATGGTTCTCCTTGCTCCATGGTGTCCACCGTAAGGTGATGAGTGGCATCCTTCCAAGACTCCTTGAATTTCCCATTGAGGGATGCACCTCCGGTAGAGCCCATCACTACACTCTTTGTAAAGATTTGGGTCATCCCAAAAGTACCTCTTTACTTCGAATAAGAACCTCTTTCTTTGGTTGTACTTTAAGTTTGGAGGGAGTACTCTTCCAACAATATAGTTGGCATAATCGGCAAACCATGGGGTGATGTGCCTTTCAAGTTGTGTTTGAATGGCCATCAAGATATCGTCGGGAAATGAGTCATTGATCGCGTTTCTCCTTCCTCATCATGAAACCGGATCCTTGACAAGTGATCCGCTACTACATTCTCGGCTCCTTTCTTTTCTCTTATTTCCAAGTCAAATTCTTGAAGAAGCAAAATCCATCTTAACAACCTTGGTTTTGCCTCTTTCTTTATTAAGAGATGTCGGAGAGCACGGTGATCCGAAAAGACAATCACTTTGGATCCAAGTAAGTAGGAACAGAATTTGTCCAAAGCATAGACAATGGCAAGAAGCTCTTTCTCGGTGGTATCATAGTTCACTTGGTAAGAATCAAGAGTCTTGCTTATATAGTAGATAGCATGTAGAGCTCTCCCTACCCGTTGGCGAAGAACCGCTCCAACGGCGTCGTTACTAGCATCACACATAATCTCGAATGGTAGTTCCCAATTTGGAGGTTGAATGATCGGTGCCGAGATTAGTGCTTCCTTGATTCTATTAAAGGCTTCAACACACTCATCAATGAAATGGAATTGGCCATCTTTAAGGAAGAGTTGAGTGAGGGGTTTCGCTATTTTTAAGAAATCTTTTATGAAACAGCGATAGAAACCCGCGTGACCGAGAAAACTTCTCAGCCCTCTAACATTTACGGGAGGTGGGAGTTTCTCTATCACCTCAACCTTAGCTTTATCGACCTTGATGCCCTTTTCCGAAATTAAATGACCCAAAACAATTACTTCATTGACCATGAAGTGACATTTTTCCCAATTTAAAACAAGACTAACGTCTTCACATTTTTGCAATACAAGAGAAAGATTATGCAAACATGAGTCAAAGACTTTTCCATAAACTCTAAAATCATCCATAAAAACTTTCATTATGGTCTCTAGGTAATCGGAGAAGACACTCATCATGCATCTTTGAAAAGTGGCGAGGGCATTACACAAGCCAAAAGGCATCCTCCTATATGCAAAGGTAACATAGGGGCATGTGAAGGTGGTCTTGTGTTGGTCATCCGGGTGTATAGGGATTTGAAAGAATCCCGAATACCCGTCAAGGTAGCAAAAGAACTTTTTGGAGGCTAGCCTCTCAAGCATTTGGTCAATGAATGGTAGGGGGAAATGATCCTTTCTTGTTGCGGAATTCAATTTTTGATAGTCAAAGCACATACGCCAACCGGTGATCTTCCTTGTGGATATTAGCTCATTCTTTTCATTCGTTACTACCGTAGTACCTCCTTTCTTAGGTACCACTTGAACGGGGCTAACCCACAAAGAGTCCGATATGGGATATATGATTCCCGCATCAAGTAATTTCATAACCTCTCCTTTAATAACTTCTTGCATGTGGGGGTTTAATCTCCTTTGAGATTGAATGGTAGGTATATGGTCCTCCTCTAGCTGAATCCTATGCATACAAAAGTTGAGACTTATCCCCTTAAGGTCATCTAGACTATAACCTATAGCCTTTTCATGTTGTTTCAACACATCAAGCAATTTTCCCAATTGGTTTTCATCAAGTTTGTCATTAACAATCACGGGTTTGGTCTTAGATTCATCAAGGTAAGCATATTTCAAATTTGGAAGAAGGGGTTTTAAAGTTGGGACTTGTACCTCACTTTCCTCCTTTGAAGGTTCATTGAGAACTTGCTCCCTTTCCATTAGACACTCCATTCTCATGGCATGTTCAACTTGTTCTTCAAGCTCATCAATCTCGTCATACTGAAATTCCATGACAAATTCTTCTTGCCCTTCGGCTTGTAAGATGTCCTCTTTGATTGCTTGCTCTTGTTCTATAGGTTGATATGCTTCCACAAGGATGTTATGTACTAATTCGGATTGCTCATGAGTAAGTTCTTTGTTAGCTAGAGCGGCCTCAAAAAGATCTACCTCTAACTCCCAATGCATATTTTTGGCCTCACTTGCTTCCAAGGCTTCCAATGCTTGCATGGGTCCTTGAAGAAAGGTATACTCAAGTGGTCCTCAACAAAACAATCTATAATATCCATCTTGCAAAATATCGAACAACTTGAAAACAATTAGAACAAACCTTGAGGAGCTTTACTTCCCCAAGGCAAAGAAAGACACAACTAATAACAATCAAAGAAAATCAAATCAAGTTAACACCGTCCCCGGCAACGGCGCCATGTTTTTGGTCGGACTCACTTGGAGCTTAATTTTCGGTTACTTGTCGTTAGGAGCACCTAGACCAAAACAATATTTATAACTTCACAAACAACTCTACTATTAGTAAAGAGGCAAGTAAAGGTCGGATCCCAAGGGACGGGTATTTATGTAGGATTTTCGATTGCAAGTAGCGGTGTCTAGGGGTGTCACAATTTGGGTTGAGATAAGAAGATCACTAAACTAAATAACAATAAAACTAAACAAGCAAGATGATTAAAATGAGATGTAAGCAAATGATTAAAAGCACTAGGGTGTCATGGGGTCATATGGGATTCATGGGAATTGATCATACAAACATATTCTCAAACTATAAGCAATCAATTATTGTTGTGATAGGATCAAGTTGGTTTATATCTTACAATCCTAGGAAGGTTTGGGTCCCGGAGCCGAATCGATTAGATTGTACAACACCTACAAGTCGACTTAATCCTCCCTACTCAACTATATGCATGGTCTAATGAGACTCGAGTTGGTTTATTTCTTACAAGTCTCATTGAAAAGGTAAGTGATGGATAAAAAATGCAAGGATTCATAGGCTCGCATTTCATCAAACGTAACATGTGCATAAGTTGAGATCACAACAAACAAGCAAATAAATTATTAAAACATATTAAATTAAGCATGAATCATCCCAAATGTTGGTTTTCCCTAATTACCCATTAACCCTAGTTAAGGAAACTACTCACTCATTATCAAGTTTAACATGTTAACAAGGTTGTCAATCATATTAACAAAGCAAAACATGATGAATAAATGAAGATGATTAACAATAATTAAAAAGGAATTAAGAGAGTTATACCTAATGATGATTCCAAAATAAAGCAAAGAATAATAGAAGTACTTGATGAATGATTGGAAGGTTATCAATCTCCCAATAATAACCCAAATAATCTTCAATTACCCAAAATAAAAGATGAACAAAAGAGAGATTAAGGAAATGAGATTTGTATTAATATTTTATTAGAAGTTGATTACAAGATTAAGAAGATATTAGAATGATATAAACTACACTAAAGATTGATAAGAAGAGCATGATTCATCTAATTAGACTAATGGGGTATTTATAGTGGGGATTAGGTATACAAATTAGGGTTTACTAAGGGCTTAAATGACGATTAAGTCCTTGAGGAATCGCTCCTCTCAGAAAAAGATGCGGGTCTCCTTTTAGCCGGTCTTTCAAAAATATGCGCATCTTTCATGGAGCAAGAAGAGGACGTGTGGGTCTGTAACACAATCCGAGCGTCCAAGGGTCGGGACGAGCGGATTCTCAGGTGGCTGGACGAGTGGATTGCTGCTTGGAGGAGCGTCCTGGGAGGCTTCTAGACGGGCGTCCCTATGGTACAGACGCTCGGATTCTTCCAGTCTTGGACGGGCGTCCTGCCTGGTTGGACGAGCGGATCTTGTCCCAGCCTTCCTTTTCTTCTTTTCTTCTTCTCTTCTCCCAACAATCCTCCGGGATTTTGTCGGGGATGCAAGGATTTCTTCATCATTGCCCATCTACTATAATATGTACAAAGGCCTTCTAATCTTGTCTTCTCTTTGATGCTTGGTCATTAGATTCGTTCAATTTAGCTCTATTTTGCCATGAAAATGAAAGGTTTGCACTCCTCTCCTACCAAGGAAACAAAACCTCAAAGAATATGCAAAACAAAGGACTAAAGATAGTAAATGACCCAAATATGCACTAAAAAGCATAGGAACGAGGCTAATTAGGGGACTAAATATGCTCAAATAATGGTCACATCATCATTCTACAACGTCTTATGGTGATTTTCGTGAATAAGCGTTGTTAAAAGGGCGTTGTAGTTGCCTGGATTTGTAGTAGTGCAAGTGTTATGGCAGCTTGTAGGCCGATGGGGCATGCTTTATATTCGGCGGCATTGTTGGTGATGACGAAGTCTAGCATGACTGAGATCGGAACATGTTCCCCTTCCGGTGATATTAGAAGGATTACTACCCAAAAGCCTCTCAGGTTTGATGCACCGTCAAAGTATAGGTCCCATGCGTCGGTGTCGGCACAAAGGATGTCTTCGTCAGGAAGTGACCATGTGTCGGTTGTTGGATCCTCGTTGACGGAATTTTCTGCTTGGAAATCGGCGACTGCCCTTCCTTTGATAACCTTGAGGGGTACGAATTTGAGGTCAAATTTGGATAACATGAGTGCCCATCTAGACAGCCTTCCGTTTAGTACGGGTTTTTCGAAGATGTATTTTACAGGGTCCGTCTTAGAGTAGATGTGAACCGTGTAGTAGATGGCTTTCTTTTCCAGTTGGGTGTACCTTGTTTCGTATTCGATGAATTTCTTGCTCATGTAGTAGATGGCTCGTTGTTCTCCGTCGACTATTTGTGCTAGCATTGCTCCCATGACTGTGTCGGTGACAGTCAGGTATAGGGATAAGGGAATTCCTTGCTGAGGTGGCATGAGGACATGAGGGTTGGATAGGATTTCCTTTATCCTGTCGAAGGCCTTTTGACAATCATCGTCCTAATCGGTGTGATCAGAGGCGCGAAGCTTCTTGAAGGCCTTTTGACAATCATCGTCCCTCGAATCTCCTTCTTATTCTTAGGGCGAGGCATTTGTTGAAGAGCATTGATTTTTGTAGGATCAATTTCGATGCCTCTTTTACTGGCAACGTGTCCCAAGAGTTTTCCGGAGGTGACCCCGAATACACACTTCTGAGGATTTAGTCTCATGTTGTATTTTCGAAGACGAGCGAAGAATTTCTGATGGGCACTAATTTGGTCGTCCCGCTCTTTTGATTTGACGATCATGTCGTCGAAATATACCTCCACTTCCTTGTGCATCATGTCATTTAAGAGAGTGGTGGCAGTTCTTTGGTAGGTTGCTCCGGTGTTGATTAGACCGAAGGGCATGACGGTGTAGCAATATGTACCTCTTTGTGTAGTGAATGCAGTCTTGTGCATGTCTTCCTCAACCATTTTGATTTGGTTGTACCCAGCATACCCGTCCATGAATGATAAAAGGGCATGCTCGGCGGTATTGTTCACCAGGATCTCAACATGTGGCAGAGGGAAGTCATCTTTTGGACTTGCTTTGTTTAGGTCTATGAAGTCGATGCAAACCGGAATTCTCCCGTCTTTCTTTGGTACAGGGACTATGTTGGTCACCCAGTCAGAGTATTCAGACACTTTGATGAATCTGGCTTTGAACTGTTTGTCTACTTCTTCCTTGATTTTCAGGGCCCATTCGGGGCGCATATGGCGTAACTTTTGTTTCACGGATTTAGCTTTGGGTTTAATGGGTATCCTGTGCTCTACAATCTCTATGTCGATCCCTGGCATGTCTTTGTAGGACCATGCGAATACGTCCTTGTATTCGTCTTGGAGGTCGATAACTGCTGTGTTTCCGAGGGGTCAAGGGTGTGTTGGAGTTAGTGTCCTCCACAATAGTGCGTTTACATAATAAATCTCATTAAAGGAATATTATCAGATATTTAATTATTTGATCCTCGTCAGTTGATTAACGTAAATCGATAACGGTTGGCTGACTAGAGTTTGACGTTATTGTCGTGAGACGGCGGTGATCAACTGACCCCTTTCGGTCACACCTAAAGGAACGAACCCCAATAGAGAACTAATTAATTCTATGAGATACAATTTATTTAGTCCCTTGATTTATAGACTAAAAGGTTAGTCGATTATTTTAGAGAGATTTCGAGTTGCGAACTCGAGGCACGACGGTTATTATTTAATTATGCGATAATTGAATAATAAATTATGGGAGATGGGTTTTAGTTAATTAATTGTTAATTCACTAAAATTGTACTAATTGATTAATGTTATTAATATTAGTACGTAAAATAATATGTGTAGAGGTACACGTATATTTACGGAGTGATTTGAACGAAATTAATTGGAAGCATTTAAACGTGAAACGATGTTTAAATAAAATTTACACGTATTTGTGCGACAAATATGAAAACTAAAATGGACCCGTAAATGGGACATTGGACCGTGTAAATGGAGTATAGTGGATGATTATAATCATAATCATTTCACTTTACTTGTGTTTTCTTCCACAAGTTGTCATAACATCTTTTTGCATGTGACAAAAGATTGGACAATATTGAAACAAATCCACTCCCACACACTACTACTCCACCCATCCTTTTCCCCTCCATATAGACCAACACATTGTTCTTTTATTCACCACTTCATTTTGTACACCATTTTGCATGTGTGAATAAAAAAGTTGTTGGTCTTTCTCTCTAAAAACCAATAAAATCATTTACTAAATTGTTAGTAAAATAAATACTATTACTAAGAGTGTTAGTAATATTACAAATATTATCAAGGGTAAGTTTTACAAATATCTCATTTCAACTCCTGTCCCTCCTCTTTACTAATTGTAGAGTTGTTTGTGGAGTTATAAATTGTGTTTTGATTCGACCGTGACCAACGACCACATCTTAATTTGTGAACACTTAGCGGGATCGCATCAGACTTTCTTGTTGAAAGTTTTTCAAGGAGGATCATCCATTTCTTTTTAGCTTAAGAACAAACTAGGTAGGTGATCTAGTTTGTGCCCATATTACCATAAAATCAATGTAAGGAAATTGTTTTTCCTTAACTTTCATTTTTATGCTTTTATATTTGCATGCATGTTACATAGATCACTAAAATGATAAATTATGAGATAATTTAATTTTTATTAGAGAGTCTAATATGGATCTATGATCTTTCAAGTGGTATCAGAGATTAGGCTTGTAATTTGCATGTTGATTTTAAGCATATTAATAAATTATGAGATAATTTATAAAAACTCAAAAAATGTGTTAGAAGAGGTTTTAGCACGAAATTTTTGGGGCATAAATACCTACTGATCTCAAAAGATTTTTGGTTAAGTTTGGTGATTTATGAAGTTATTTTGCTATTTTTAATGTTTTTTGGTAGAAAACGGAGTCAAAATGCCGTATTTTAGTTAAAAATTGACTAAAAATAGTTAAAAGTTGATTCGGGTGATGGAATTTTTATGGTGTTTCATGCATATTTTCTACTGATTGTATGCAAAATGTTGAAGGTTTGTTTGAAGTTTTGTATGTTTATTGATTTTATGAGGTAAAAGTCGATAAAAGTGAAATAAATTAATCATAATTTTGAAACGATTGATTCTGCCCTTGATAAATTTATGTACATTTAAAAATATTATTTAAAATTTAAAAGTGAAATTTAAAATGTGTTTTCACCTTGTTTTGATGTTTATTGGTTTTAGTGGTTAAAAACCGATAAATATCGATCTTTTTCTTCATAAATTTTATCCGGATTTTTGGGGCAATTTTTATGACATTTTGGTGTTCTTGGGAGTGTTCCAGAATACTCAAAATTTTTGTTTTAATTTTTTTGGGTAATTTTTCAATTATTTTGGATTTTTACTTAAAAATTATGATTTTAACGATTAAATTAGCAAAATATCACCAAATCAAACTAATTATTCATCATAAAATTAGTGAGGACTAATTTTGTGGTCCAAAACAGTTTGGACAATTATTTTGGACTTTAATGAGATTTAAGAGTTGATTATTGATTTTTACATGTTAAAAATCGATTAAATCCACAAAAACCGAGATGGATACCAACGATTGATAGATAGGGCAATTTTGGCATCATTTTCCAGCATTTTAAGCATATTTATTTAAGTTGAATGAATGATTGTCATTTATTTAAAGTATTTATCTTGTTGTACCTAGTATGGCCTAGTTTATTTTAATCGTTATTACCCGAAATGAATGGGAATAGCGATTTGTTTGTAATTTAAATACGATCTCGTATCGTCGGTTTGTAATTAATTAATAGTTTTATTTATTTTATTAATTAATGTATAATAGGAATAGCTATGTAATTCAATTGTAATAGTTATTCTTACCGGCGTTTCCAAAAGACGGATTACATCGAGACGGAGTCTATTTTTGGAAGGTGTTCCAAATCCCACAAGAAGAAGTCACTTTTGGAATGAAGAGGCAAGGGACCAAGGAGTTGGTTTTCGAAATGTAATAGACTAGTTTTTATTAACTAGGTGGCCATACTAGGATTTATTCATATGCATACTTGTTTGCTTGTTTTATTTTCGCGGATGCCAAAATCGACATTCACATGCATTTTATCTTCGCGATTGTCAATTCACGTCATTTACATTCACCGACTTAGTTCACTTATAGGGAATTTATGACTAAATTGACAAGATCTCTTACATAACTAAAATTGAGATTAGCCTTACCAATTAGTAACACCTATGAATCTCTTATCATTAGAGCCACGCTCGCCCAAGCGGGGTGTTCTCTTTTTACCTTGAGTAAGTAGGGTGGTAAGCGGTTATCACACGCCAAAATTGGTTGGACTCAACGGGATATAAGACGGTCTTGTGTTCCGGGGCTAGTAGATGGATTTAAGGAAATTTGTCGACCAAGAGTTCTAGAGGTAGAATTAGTAAACGTGACTTACCGAATTTACACAATTATGGGATGTTTCGCCCAAGCGATGCTCATTTTTGTTTAATATTTGGGTCTTGGAATCATTTATATAATTTAGTGGGAGATCATTATATAAATGTTAAAACTTGTTAAAGATGTTTCATAAGTAAAATTAAAACATTGAATGTTAATTTTTCCTATTTTTCGTTCATTCTCATAAATGTATGACATCGCGCACTTCATCCTCCTTTCTCTATTTATTGTTATACTTATTTCATTCTTTCATAGAAAGCGGTTTCTTTGAAGGAATTAATGATTGGTAACATGATTTACCAATTCACCTACATAAGCTTACAACGATTTTTGCGGTTATTATACAACTTAATTAACGTCTATACATATTAAAAAGGGGTTTCATGTTGTAAACTCATATTACGAGTTTAAAAGGAAGTCACATTTTATCAAGAGAGTCTTGATTTCGGAAGTGACACCTCCGTCATGATGATGACATATTAGTTTTAATTACTCAAGTGTAATTCAAAAGTTTGCGAAAAGAGTTTTCAAAAACACTTATAATACTCCAATATGATACCGTCAAATGGCTCACTTCGAGAAAGGCCAAATCGATTGTTTATGCGCTAAAGAGTTTAGGCATATGATAACAATTGAACGGTTAGGTAGTCCAATTTCGCAAGAAGTTGAGATTTTGCCACATGTTGCACTCACTTTATAGTAATTCACTCTTACTAAGTGTATAAAATATCACAAATGACATGAAGAGAGGTCTTCATGAGATTCATTTTTGCTTGATTGAAGCAAAGAGGAATGTGAAAGTGAGTGGGAGTTAAGAAGTATCAACCCTAGATGTATGCGATAGAACAAAGTTGAAAGAGACATCTACTCAATGGATAGGCTAGTTCCACTATCTTGGTATGAGATACCAAGTACGGGTCATTTCTTTGTAAAGAAGTTTACATGAATTGACAAAACGTAAGACGTCTAGCATAGGACATTTTTGTATTGAAATAGACCTAGAGTAGCAATGATTTCGACAAGGACAAATGTACCTAAATTTGGTTTTAAAAGAATGTAATTATCTATGTTTATACATAGAAGGCATCACTCATGTGATTTAAAACAAAATGTTGTACCTACTCCTATGATAACTTTGTGGTTGGTTTAGACAACTTAAGTTAGAGGAATTTTACATTCTTCACGAAAACTAAATGTTATACTATCTTGTAGATTTTAAAGTCTCTAATCTGGTGAACCTAATTGATCAAACCTCAAGTAAATTCGTTTCAAACGAGTAAACGAAAAGCACATTGAACAACCATTTGATTGTGAGTCTTATGGTATGTGTGCATGTATTATGTTTTTCTTTTGCAGAAAAGAAACACAATAGTGAGGTGATTAACCATATACATACGGATGCTTAAGGCCGATAGTTAGTTATATATATATACTTCGTTACTTTTACCGTAATGTTAAGTAGATATGAAAACCTCGTATCTATTTAATAAGACATAAAAGTGATTTTTGAAACGTGGAATATTTTCAAAATGAAGTAGTAAACCAAAAGCACGTCAAGATCAAGATGTTGATCGGAAGTTTCAAAGTAATGACTTTGAAGATCAAATGGGTAATATCAAGTAATGACCTTGATAATCACTAAGAAGATTGTGAATCAGTTCACATAATACCTTCTCCTTGGGACACCATAGAGTATGGTGTAGTGAAGTATATAAGCCGAACTTTATGAGATATAGTTTGAGGTTTTCGCAATTTTGTAAGCTATTTTCTCACTAAAAGTTTAAAACCCGACTATAATAGCCTAAATGACTCCATATGAGATATGGATAGGGAGAGTCCCTAACTTGTCTTTTTATACATTTGGGATCATAAATGTTTATGTTCAGAACCAATTTGTGTATTTGTGAGGGTTATCCAAAATTGAACCACTTGGTTTTTACTCCACCAAAACGAAAACAAAGAGTTTGTGGCTCATAATACTGTCTTTCCAGAAATATTTTCATTTTCTGGAAGACAGAGTGGGAGAAATTCTGAACTTACGGAAGTCCAAGACCCACAAACTGAGTATAATGCAAGAAGACGTTCTTTATTGTGGCTCAGTGGTTATAAGGAGATAATTTTGCGATAATATTGCGTTATTTTCAAAAGTGACGAATCTTAAACCCTCATCAAAGGCTTTTCTATAGTATGAACTCTATGTGATGGTGTGTCACCATGCAATTCGAATTGATCTCCTTGCACACGATGCGATAAGAAAGAAAACACGAGATGTTTTCGAGACTTGATTTAAGGTGAATACTTTGGTTGGTTACCTTGATCTTGTCGTAAAGGTTACATAAGATGTTTACAATTTGGGCTTGTTATAGAGAGTTTGTGACAACCCAAATGCCTTTATCAATTTGTATGGTCTTAGCAATATAGCCTCTCATGAGGATGAGTTTAGGCAAAAGGATAACGAAACTTTCTCCTTGAATGTATCTTATGAAGGGAGAATTTTTGTTGATGTTGTCAATGCTAAGAAGCCTAGCATGCTTGAAAGATCGCTTTTGTGATCTATATACGTCATAGAGTTGGAACTTTGGGTTCAATCATGTAGTCTATCAAAACGGTATTACTCGAGTGTCGAGATAACATGATGATACATGGAGTTTAGTGGGAGCTAAGGTGATATTTCTTAATCTAAATATGTGTTTGACATATTAGTGACTAGAAATATTCTCGGGTGAATATTTGAGAGTAGCATGGCGCATCTTAAATATCCGGATCTAATGAGATAGATCTCCATGGATATTAGCATTTTAGTCAAGAGATTTATGTGATAAAATTCTTAACTCGTTCAAGTTGTTGAACAATTAATATGATCTCTTGTGCTTCCGCTGCAGGATCTATTAAATATGCTAAAAGCTGCTCTCGTCGGGACTTATCATATTGAGAATATGAGAAGTCATTACCAATCATTTCTTAGTGAGTGTCACTAGATAATTATCAAGAGCAACCTTGAGTACTTGAGAAGCACTAAGGATTTACTCTTGTAGTTTGGAAGAATTTGTGAATTTTGTGTAAAAGGATTACACGGAAACATTCCTATGCTTATAAGATGTTATGGGCCTCGTTAAGGAATGGTTAGCATGTAAGAGTGCTATGTGCATAAAGAATAATATGTATAAGAAGTTATACATATGTGTATAAGAAGTTATACATGTATAAAGCAAACATGTATGAGGAGTCATACATAAAAGATGTCATATGAAGGATGTGTATGGATAAGTGTTATACGTACAAATCATGAACGAAAGCTAAGTATATTACAACATCCGATGTTGTAAGAGAGATAGTTGATAACCGGAATTTAATGGGACTAGAGTAGTTCTGTTAGCCGAATATCGTATCCCAAGAGACTGTGAAAACAGTGGGAGTGTTTGACTGGCTTTAGAACCAGAGTCTAAAAACTTGTTTAGACGTGTACTTAGAAATGCTCTATGTGATGAAAAGATTGCATAGAACAAAGGAAAATAGCAATGGAAATTAGAGTGATGCAACTGATGCTTATTGTAATACTCCGTATTTATAAGTCTTGGGGTACTCTATCGAGTAGCCCTTACTCTGTCGAGTAAGGGTAAGTTGCGAAATAAAATAGTTTCTGACCTGTTGGGTACTCGATCGAGTAGCTGGGGTACTCGATCGAGTAAGGGGGTACTCGATCGAGTACCTTGGGTACTCGATCGAGTGTCCGGTTTTACGGGGAGTTTTCTCGGGTTTTGTTAATTATGCGATTAAGGTATTTAAACATAATCGTCATTGTTTTAAATCACTTTTACAAAACCTAAAACCCTGTTTAAGAGAGAAAGCAACCAGTTCATCTACTTAATCGCATCCTTAGCAATTCCCGGAGTTCAGACGGTCAGTTCTTGTCGTAATTCGTGTCGTTGAGTTCCTTGCGTCGAGGGTAAGCTTTTAATATAATTTTTATAATGTTTTGTTAAGTTTGGTTAAACCTTAATTTAGAGATTGGGGGTTTTTATGGGTAGTATGTGATGTGTAGCCTTTATGTGCTATATGATAGGAGGAGGATTCGTAGAAGAGGCTTTTTGAGACAGCTGTTGATACCGTCTGTACTGTTGTGCTTTCCAGGTAGGGTTTCCTACTCAGTATTAGTCCCATAATGGGATATTGGTGATGTGCTGTAGTTAGTTGTTTGATATGATGATTATACTGTGTTTGTGGTTGTGATTGTTCTTAATTGGTTCTCGAGATGCGTTCTCGGCTGAGTGGGGTCACTTGCGGGAGTGACTTCACGCCCTACTTTCGCCCTTCGTGGAACCCGCCACGGGAGGGGATGTGCACATTAATGGGACAGGGTTATCGCTCGGTATGATGAGCGGGGCTTAGGTGGGAACGGCTGCGGTCCCCCAGCGGCAGAGCGGGTCCAAAGTGGACGTCGAGTATTGAGATGATGGGAATTGGTTGGTGTGTGTGTGTGTGTGTGTGTGTGATTCGGTTTGTCTGTTTATCTTATTATTGTTATCTATATTGATTGTGTGATTAGTCGACCCCGGCGTTGTTTTGTAAACTGCGGTGATCCATTCGGGGATGGTGAGCAGATATTGAGCAGGTATTGAGATGAGTCTTGAGATAGCCGGGATGCCACGACATGATGATAGGAGTCTTCATTTGTAGCCTTTAGTTTATTTACTTTTCGATTAGACGATCAGTTTGGAATAATGTATCGTACTTTTTGTTGGTTTCATGGATTGTAACTATTCGTTAAACTATTTATAATAAACGTTGTTTCTTTATTGTTGTTTGATTATCATTGCCTCGGGTAACCGGGATGGTAATGTCTTCATACCTGAGTGGTCCTGGTAAGGCACTTGGAGTATGGGGGTGTTACAAATGGTATCAGAGCGACGATCCTGAAACCTGTAACTAATGAACTTAATGAACATAGGGAGTCAATTAAAATGAACCCGGGGTAAAAGTTGTAGGAGCTAGTGCAAAGGCTTGGGAGACGTCCTAAAGTCGCAGGGGTCGCCCTACAACTTTGAACCGGTCACATGGGGGGAGTGTTTGTCGAGTTGTATGTGTGTTTGGTTAACTTGTTTACAAATGTGATGGAATGTGTTGATTGTTGGATGTTCGAAGTTGGAAGTTGAGAAGGTGAAAGAAAAGTGATGATATATAGAAACTGTTGATGAAATGATAACATGTTGAATGTTTTACAACGTGGCAATTAATAGCATGATGAAATGATCTCGTAGATATAGAAAAGATGTGTAGCATGATTGTTATGATATAATATGTGATTTATAAAGTTTAGCATGTTAGCATATGACGTAACATGCGGGTAGCTCTTACGAATTAGTGTTACTCGATCGAGTGGGACTGACTTGATCGGGTGGGTTTTTGGCGATTTTGAGTCCAGAATCGAGTTTTGGGGCACTCGATCGAGTAACTAGGGGTACTCGATCGAGTAGGGGGTCACTCGATCGAGTAGCCTAGATACTCGATCGAGTAGGTAAGATATCAGAAGGTCTGTTTGGTTCTGGAGTTTGGGTACTCGATCGAGTACGTGGGGCACTCGATCGAGTAGCCCGTTACTCGATCGAGTGTGTTTGGGAACTCGATCGAGTGCGTTCTGGGCATCATGTTTTCGTGTTTTGAGGTTTAGTACGTGTGTTTATGTTTACCCTTTCTTATATAGCTTCAAGATGCCGCCCAAGAGAACTGCTTTGTATGCGAGAGCTGAGCTTATGACCGTGGATGACATCGTTAAGATGTTAGAGCACCGGGATGCTCTTACTGAGACCCTGAAGAGAGTGAATGAGGATAAGGATAAGGATAAGGAGAAGGAGGTTGATCATTCTAAAATCAGCCTCTATATTGCGAGGTTTAACCCGAAAGAGTACAAGGGAGTTGGGGAGCCTAATCTGCTTGATAGTTGGCTGAGAGAGATGGAGAACATCTTAGACCTGGTTCATTGTCCTGATGAGATGAGAGTGGAACAGGCTGCGTTCTATCTGAGGGAGGCAGCAGGCAAGTGGTGGGATTCAGTGAAGGTGAGTGCTAAGGAGATATACACCAACCAAGGCTTACCTGCTATACCTTGGGAGGAGTTTCGTAGGGCTGTGAGGAAGGAGTTCGTACCGGAGCATGTAAGGAGTAAGTTGAGGGAAGAGTTTGATAAGTTTAAGATGACCGCTGAGATGTCGGTAGCCGAGTACTACAGACAGTTCAATGAGAAGTCCGGGTATCGAGGATATGGGTTTGAGTGAGGAGAACCTGGCATTGAGGTTTGAAAGAGGGTTGACTACCACGATTATGGATAAGTTACCCGTGGGGATCCTTGCGATGTTAAGGAAGCTTATGAGAGGGGGGGGAGCGGAGAGGTTGGTGGAGATGGCTCAGGAGAGGTCTGGTGGTGAGAAGAGGAAGTCTGAGAGTGAGGGTGGTGGCCAATCGAACCACAAGAAAGGCAACCACAATCAGTCTAAGGGATTTTCTTCTGGGTCTGGGTTTAGTGCTGGGGCTTCCTTTGCGCGTGGCCGTGGGAGTGTGAGTAATAGTTGGGGAGTGACCTGCTTTGGTTGTGGTGGTGTAGGCCACAAGAGACATGAGTGCACGAGTGCACCGTGATCTTTTCAGAGACCTGCACAGAGCTTCGCGAGCAACAGACCGGCTGGATCATGGCCAAACCGGGGAAGTCAGAGTTACCAGAGTGGAGGCAACCACAATGGCGGTAATTCTTATCAGAAAACACCGACGAACAACAACAACAATCAAGGGTCGGGTGCTAAGCCGACCGTATCAGCCAGTACTGTCCAGGGAGGTGGGCAGAAGACCAGTGGCAAGTTATTCATGATGGAGAAGAAAGCAGCTGAGGAAGATGCGCATGTTATCACCGGTACATTTCTTGTTAATAGTGTTCCTACCTTTGTTTTGTTTGATTCGGGGGCTTCTCAGTCGTTTGTGTCTTCGAGTCATGTAAAACAGTTGGGTTTGAGAGTATATGAATCTGTTAGTGAGCAAGTTTTCATACCTTCGGGTGAGTCTGTATCGTGTGGGAGGTTGTTTAGAGATGTATTTTGATAGTTGGGCAAGTTGATTTCCCTGTAGACTTGCTAGAGTTTCCTCTTAACGGTTTTGAGATGATAGTTGGGATGGATTGGTTAGGAAAGTATAAAGCTAAGATAGACTGTCATCAAAAGAAAGTGTCCTTAAGAGGTCCAAAGGGTGTTAGTGTGTCTTACCGTGGGTTTCTAGTCAAACCCAAAGTTAAGTTGATTGCAGCTGTTACCTTGAAGTCTTATCTAAGGAAGGGATGTCCTTTGATCCTGTACCACGTGAGAGATGACCGGATAGAGATTCCGACAGTTGATGAGATACCAGTGGTGGGAGAGTTTGCAGATGTTTTTCCAGAGGAGATTCCGGAGTTGCCACCGAAGAGGGAGATAGACTTCACCGTTGAGTTGAAGCCAGGGACGGGGCCAATCTCTAAGGCACCGTACCGTATGGGTCCTAAGGAGATGGAGGAGCTTAGGAAGCAGTTGGATGATTTGATAGAGAAGGGATACATTAGACCAAGTGTATCGCCTTGGGGAGCACCAGTTCTTTTCGTGAAGAAGAAAGATGGGAGCTTGAGGCTGTGCATAGATTACAGGGAGCTGAACCGTGTGACGATAAAGAACAAGTATCCTTTGCCAAGGATAGATGACCTGTTTGACCAGTTGAGCGGTGCGACAGTCTTTTCCAAGATTGATTTGAGGTCGGGGTACCATCGGTGAAGATTAGAGAGGTGGACATACCAAAGACGGACTTTCACGTCGAGGTATGGCCATTATGAGTATGTGGTGATGCCGTTTGGTTTGTCTAATGCGCCGGCAGTGTTTATGGATTTGATGAATAGAATCTTCAGACAGTTCTTGGACCAGTTTGTAGTAGTGTTTATCGATGATATCCTAGTCTACTCTAAGACTAAGGAGGAGCATGAGGAGCATCTGAGGGTCGTGTTGCAGACTTTGAGGGATCATGAATTGTATGCTAAGCTGTCCAAGTGTGAGTTCGGTTAGAAAAGTTGCTTTTCTCGGGGGGCATGTGATCTCTAAAGATGGGGTATTTGTGGATCCGCGAAGATTGAGGCGGTGACAAAGTGGGAAGCACCAAAGAATGTTCTTTGAGGTTAGGAGTTTCTTGGGTTTTTTGGATACTACGGGCGGTTCGTGAAAGATTTCTCCAAGATAGCTAGACCGATGACAGCGTTGATGAGGAAAGAGAACAGGTTTCGTTGGGATGAGAGTTGTGAGACGGCGTTCCAAACATTAAAGGAGCGTTTGACCACGGCTCCTGTCCTCGCATTCGCTCGAGGGGGAGCGATAATTTCGAGGTTTATACAGATGCCTCGAAGAATGGGCTGGGATGTGTGTTGATGCAGAATGGTAAAGTGATTGCCTATGCTTCTAGGCAGTTGAAGCCTTATGAGGAGAACTACCCTACCCATGATCTGGAGTTGGGTGCAGTGGTGTTTGCTCTCAAGATTTGGAGACATTACCTTTATGGAGCAAACTTTAAGGTATTTTCTGATCACAAGAGTCTTAAGTATATCTTCACGCAGAAGGAGTTGAACATGAGACAGAGGAGGTGGATGGAGTTGATTGGCGACTACGACATGGAAATCATCTACCATGAAGGGAAGGCCAATGTTGTTGTTAATGCTTTGAGTAGGAAGAGTGTACATTCCTTGTGTACAGCTCTATCTTTTATGAGGTTGAGGGATGAGGTAGCGAGCTTTGGGATACATATGATGCAGAAAGGAGATGCCATGGGTGATATGACAGTACATCTGGAGTTTTATGATGATATTCGGGATAAGCAGGCTTTGGATCCTAAGATAGTTGAGTGGAGAGCTGGAGTAGAGAAAGGGACAAAGGTGTCCGGTTTTCTATTCATACAGATGGTAGTTTGAGGTTTGATGGTAGGTGGTGTGTTCCTAACGATGAGGAGTTGAAAAAGACGATCATGACAGAAGCGCATTGCACACCATATTCAGTTCATCCAGGTGGAGACAAGCTATACAAGGATTTGAAGAAAACGTTTTGGTGGCCTGGGATGAAGAAAGAGACAGCTGAGTTTGTGTCCCGTTGTTTGACATGCCAGAGAGTTAAAGGGGAATAGAGAAGACCACAAGGTAAGATTCAGTCTTTAGAGGTGCCTGAGTGGAAGTGGGAATCCATTTCCATGGATTTCATTGTGGGTTTGCCTAAGAGTCAACAAGGTAACAACATGATTTAAGTGATAGTGGATCGTCTGACCAAGTCAGCTCACTTTGTTCCAATGAAAGATACATGGACTAAGGCACAATTGGCTATGGCCTATCGAAAGAACGTGCTTAAGTTACATGGAGTCCCTAAGGATATAGTGTCTGACAGAGATGCGAGGTTTATATCGAGGTTTTGGAATGAGTTGCAGGAATCGTTGGGAACAACTTTGAAGATGAGCACAGCATTTCATCCTGCGACAGACGGGCAGACTGAGAGAACAATCAAGACTCTTGAGGATATGTTGCGAGCTTGTGTGATGGATTTTGGTGGTATCTGGGAGCAGAGGTTGGACTTGATAGAATTTTCTTACAACAACAGCTATCACACCAGTATTGGTATGGCACCGTTTGAGGCTTTGTATGGGAGGAGATGTAGGAGTCCAATCTGTTGGGACGACAAATCTTTGAGGCAAAGTGGTTTTAGGACCAGAGATGGTGCATGAGATGGTGGAACAGATTAAGATGATCAGGGAACGGATGAGAGCAGCCCAGGATCGACAAAAGAGCTATGCAGATCTACATCGTCGGGACATAGAGTTTCAAGTTGGGGACAAGGTTCTTCTGAAAGTGTCTCCGATGCGTGGAGTTATGAGATTTGGGAAGAAAGGCAAGCTAAGTCAGAAGTTTATAGGGCCTTATGAGATCTTAGAGCGAGTTGGGGAAGTTGCTTATCGTTTGGCTTTACCAGCTGCGTTGGAGAGAGTGCATAATGTGTTTCATGTGTCGCAGCTGCGGAAGTATGTGAGTGACCCGTCACATGTGTTGGAGGCAGAGAGCTTAGAGCTAGATGAGTCTTTATCATATCTGGAGATGCCTAAGCAAATTCTAGACCGAAAGGTTAGAAAGACTAGGAGTGGTGAGACGGTTTTGCTTAAGATACTTTGGTCTAACCACGAGACCGAGGAAGCTACATGGGAGGCAGAGGATATCATGAAGGAGCGTTACCCTTTCCTCTTTGATCAGGTATGTATGGTTACGAGGACGTAACCTTGTTTCTTTTAGGGGGGTAGGAGATGATCGCGAGCAGTTCTTACGAGTTTTATACCCCTTTTATATGTTGTGTCGGTATGTTTGTCGGTATGAGTTGGGTTAGTATCATGTTTTACGTTGAATTTTGTTTGACCTTCGAGTCGGGAAGCTTATGGGAGTACCTTTGTTTAGTAGTGGTTTGAACTTCGGGGACGAAGTTCCTTTTAAGGAGGGAAGACTGTAATACTCCGTATTTATAAGTCTTGGGGTACTCTATCGAGTAGCCCTTACTCTGTCGAGTAAGGGTAAGTTGCGAAATAAAATAGTTTCTGACCTGTTGGGTACTCGATCGAGTAGCTAGGGTACTCGATCGAGTAAGGGGGTACTCGATCGAGTACCTTGGGTACTCGATCGAGTGTCCGGTTTTACGGGGAGTTTTCTCGGGTTTTGTTAATTATGCGATTAAGGTATTTAAACATAATCGTCATTGTTTTAAATCACTTTTACAAAACCTAAAACCCTGTTTAAGAGAGAAAGCAACCAGTTCATCTTCCTAATCGTATCCTTAGCAATTCCCGGAGTTCAGACGGTCAGTTCTTGTCGTAATTCGTGTCGTTGAGTTCCTTGCGTCGAGGGTATGCTTTTAATATAATTTTTATAATGTTTTGTTAAGTTTGGTTAAACCCTAATTTAGAGATTGGGGGTTTTTATGGGTAGTATGTGATGTGTAGCCTTTATGTGCTATATGATAGGAGGAGGATTCGTAGAAGAGGCTTTTGAGGCATTTGTTGATACCCGTCTGTCTTGTTGTGCTTTCCAGGTAGGGTTTCCTACTCAGTATTAGTCCCATAATGGGATATTGGTGATGTGCTGTAGTTAGTTGTTTGATATGATGATTATACTGTGTTTGTGGTTGTGATTGTTCTTAATTGGTTCTCGAGATGCGTTCTCGGCTGAGTGGGGTCACTTGCGGGAGTGACTTCACGCCCTACTTTTGCCCTTCGTGGAACCCGCCACGGGAGGGGATGTGCACATTAATGGGACAGGGTTATCGCTCGGTATGATGAGCGGGGCTTAGGTCGGAACGGCTGCGGTCCCCCATCGGGGTGGCTGGTCCGGTGGACGGTCGTATTGAGATGATGGGAATTGGTTGGTGGTGTGTGTGTGTGTGTGTGATTCAAATTTGTCTGTTTATCTTATTATTGTTATCTATATTGATTGTGTGATTAGTACCGACCCCGGCGTTGTTTTGTAAACCTGCGGTGATCCATTCGGGGATGGTGAGCAGATATTGAGCAGGTATTGAGATGAGTACTGAGATAGCTGGGATGCCACGACATGATGATAGGAGTCTTCCGCTGTAGCCTTTAGTTTATTTACTTTTCAGTTAGACAGTCAGTTTGGAATAATGTATCGTACTTTTAGTTGGTTTCATGGATTGTAACTATTCGTTAAACTATTTATAATAAACGTTGTTTCTTTATTGTTGTTTGATTATCATTGCCTCGGGTAACCGAGATGGTAATGTCTTCATACCTGAGTGGTCCTGGTAAGGCACTTGGAGTATAGGGGTGTTACACTTATCCTCTAACCAAAGTCGTAGACATGATGGTTATGTCATCTCAATGTGAATTGAGGAGTATACCTTAATTGATAAAGATAGTTATGTAAATATTGGATAGAGTATTGATATTTATATAAGTGATGATCGCATTCATTGTTAGAGTTTCTTTAAGAACTCAATTATTCAGTTTGACTGAAAACATTGAATACCTTGATTATCTGAATAAGTTGTGGAGACAATGTTGAACACTATTCAAGTGAACAAGATGAACATTGTATTTTGTCCCTAGTCACTTAATGAGGTGACGTCTCGGAGTGACTAGATTGTATGTCGATTGATGGTTGTTCAACACCATAAGGTCATAGTGATGACTAGTCGATGACATAGGCAGAGTGTGTGACACTTTGCCGGATAGTGATCATTTAGAGAGTCCCTAAGTTCTATTATAGACGCCTGGTCGTGGCAGGGATCTCTAAGATGTTCCTATGAGTCAATTCTTTTGACTGGAGACTATTATCTGAGCAAGTGAAGTTTCCGAGTGACTATGGTCTTTGTCCTAGGTCGTGCCGTGAAAGGAGGCCAAAGGGCATTTACTAGGTCATGGTGATCTGTATTGTGGAATAGGATAGATAGGGCAGACAGGAATTTTCCGCCCACGTTGGGTAACTATATCTCAAGGCCACTCGAGGAGTTAATGACTACAAATGCGTGGCCACGCTCGGAAGTAATCTGTGAGAGATTTTTCCGGTCAGGTAGTCACACTCCCGATCGAGAAAACCACTCGCGATATGTTCATGTACAAGTGCGACCTGAAAGACACCTTGCATTGAGTGGGAGATTTAAACGGACAAGAGAATTGGTAGCGCACACCTTGTGTCGGACAAGTGGGAGATTGTTGGAGTTAGTGTCCTCCATAATAGTGCGTTTACATAATAAATCTCATTAAAGGAATATTATCAGATATTTAATTATTTGATCCTCGTCAGTTGATTAACGTAAATCGATATTTGTGAAACTTACCCTTGATAATATTTGTTATATTACTAACACTCTTAGTAATAATATTTATTTTACTAACAACTTAGTAAATGATTTTATTGGTTTTTAGAGAGAAAGACCAACAACTTTTTTATTCACACATGCAAAATGGTGTACAAAATGAAGTGGTGAATAAAAGAACAATATGTTGGTCTATATGGAGGGGAAAAGGACGGGTAGAGTAGTAGTGTGTGGGAGTGGATTTGTTCAGAGCGCGGGTTGTCTTCTTCAAGCTACGAAAAGAGAAGCCCTTCTCTCAGAAAATACCGGAGTCTCCTTGCTCAACTTAAAAAGTATAATTACTAGTTTAGCCCTTAGTTAACCCTAATGCATCCTCCCTAATTTCCACTATAAATACCCCATTAGTCTAATTAGAGGAGCATGTTCTTCTTATCAATAATTAGTGTAGTTAATATCAATCAAATCTCTCTTTAATATTGTAATCAAGTATTAATCAAGTTTTAATCCAAGTTCTAGTTCTTTAATCTCTCTTTTGTTCATCATTTATTTTGGGTAATTGAAGATTATTTTGGGTTATTGTTGGGAGATTGACAACCTCTCAATCAAGCATTCAAGTACTTCTTTTATCTTTGCTTAATTATTGGAATCATTAGTAGGTATAATCTCTTAATCCCTTTTTAATTATTGTTAATTACTTTCATTTATTCATCATGTTTCATATTGTTGGTATGATTGACAACCTTGCTAGCATGATCAACATGATAATGAGTGAGTAGTCTCTTAGCTAGGGTTAATGGGTGATTAGGGGAAACCAACATGGGGAATGATTCATGCTTAAATTAATATGCATTCATGTTTTATTTGCTTGCTTGTTTTGATCTCAACTCATACACATGTTATATTTGATGAAATGCTAAGCCTATGAATCCTTGCATTTACTATCATCTCCTATCTTTTCAATGAGACTTGTAAGACATAACCCAACTCGAGTCTCATTAGACCATGCATGTTGTTGAGTAGGGAAGATTAAGTCGACTTGTAGGTGTTGTACAATCTAATCGATTCCGCTCCGGGACCCAAACTTTCCTAGGATTGTAAGATATAACCCAACTCAATCCATCACAACAATAATTGATTGCTTATAATTTGAGAACATGTTTGTATGATCATATCCCATGATTCCCCTATGATCCCATGACACCCTAGTGCCTTTAGTCAATTGTTTACACCCCTTTAATTCATCTTGCTTGATTTATTTTCATTGCTATTTTAGTTTAGTAACCTTCTACATCAACCCAATTTGTGACACCCCTTAGACATCGCTAGTTAAAATAGAAATCTCATTTCAACTCCCGTCCCTCCTCTTTACTAATTGTAGAGTTGTTTGTGGAGTTATAAATTGTGTTTTGATTCGACCGTGACCAACGACCACATCTTAATTTGTGAACACTTAGCGGGATCGCATCAGACTTTCTTGTTGAAAGTTTTTCAAGGAGGATCATCCATTTCTTTTTAGCTCAAGAACAAGTTAGGTAGGTGATCTAGTTTGTGCCCATATTACCATAAAATCAATGTAAGGAAATTGTTTTTCCTTAACTTTCATTTTTATGCTTTTATATTTGCATGCATGTTACATAGATCACTAAAATGATAAATTATGAGATAATTTAATTTTTATAGAGACTCTAATATGGATCTATGATCTTTCAGGGTGGTCCCTATCCTAAGTTCTTGAGGTATGTTGGCGGTCCCTATGTTGATGGGTTCAGTCTCCTCAATGATGGGTGTCCTATCCTCTCGTTTGTCAAGTTCTTTGGCTAGGTGAGATGGGTAGTCACTCAAGTCAAATTCCTCATATTCCTTCAGAATTATATTGCCGTTAAATTGACACGAGTCATAAGCAAACTTAGCGTTCATTAAGTTGACTTGAGCGAAAAGCTCGGATAGGACAGACATCTCATGGCAGTCAGAGGCGACACAGTAGAGGAGGAGGCCCCTGGAATAAGCTCTAGGCTGCTACCTTCTGTGGGAGTGGGGATAACCCTAGTTGACTCAGCCTTTAAGGCACTCACATGTTTGTGATAGAATAGTGGAAAAGCGATTTTGAATGGGACATCGAGAGTGCTAGGAGCTGAGGCAAACTCCGACTCCGACTCAGAATCAGACTCCTTCTCATCTTCACTTCCCTCTTTGAACATGGGGCCTTCTCCAGTTGTGAGCTTGAGAATGCGGCCCTGACGATCGGTCCACTTGACAGTTTTCCTCCAGCCTTGTATAGCTTTCTCTGGGTCAACATCAGAGATTAAGGCAGTGGGATCGAACTGGTTGTCTTTTAGAGCAATGTTGATGGTGTCCTCTTAGCCGAGGTGTTTGATGTTGTCTTCTCCGAAGAGGAGACTGACGGCTTGTCCGTCCAGGCACGGGGTCGACTCAGATTTGGCGACGAAGCTTTGGGGTTGTTGAAGATGAAGTAGCAGTCTTAAAAGACTTCTATGCTCGGTGTTTAACCTTAGCAACAGGGTCGTAGATTGGCTCAGGAAAGCCGTTGTAGAGCTCGGATTCTCCGTCAGGGACGAAGTATCCGTTGAGAGTGAAATGGTAGGGACAGAGGATGACTCCATGCTTTTTGCGCTTCGGTATTAGGAGTTTTATTTCCTGGACGTCTTCATCGGTTGAATCACAGCCTAGCCCGAAGGGGGTGTTAGGGACCTTGGCTTGTTTTATGGGAGGCAAGGTGCTCTTCAGTGGGTTGAAAGGTAGGCCCGGGAAATAACCCTGGTGCATCAAAATGCGGTTGACTGTGAGGTTTGAGAATGGGTCACAATCAAAGGATGCTGATTCATCGGTTAAGGCGTTCATAACTTGGAATCCCCATATTTCACTGTCGTCCTCTTTAATGACTTGAGAGGCTATTTCCTTCTTCATGATAGCCTTAATCGGGGAGGCAGAAATTGTGATTATTTTCCCGTTAAAAGGGACCCTGATTTTCTGATGGAGGGTTGAGGTGACGGCCTTGGCGGCGTGAATCCAGGGGCGTCCCAGAAGCATGTTGAAAGAGGCGTCGATATCGACAAACTGAAAACTGGTTTGTCTTTCCAGGGGTCCGGTTGCAATGGTCAAGGTGATAAGCCCCGCGACTTTACGACGAGTGTCGTCATAGGCGCGTACTCCTTGATTAGTCTGGACCAAGTCAACTTCTTTGATACCCAGTTTATGAGCCGTTTTGAGGGGAATGACATTGGCCGCAGATCCATCATCCACTAGAACCATAGGCAAATTCTTCTTAAGGCATTGTACGGTGATGTACAGGGCCAAGTTATGATTTGGTCGGAATGGAGAGATATTTTCGTCAGAGAAGATGACCGGGTTGCTCAGGTCGGGGACATCCCATGTCATGTGTGCTACTACTTCTTTAGGGGAGGAGGTAGAGGGTACCATCAACTTTCCCAAGGCTTGTGGCAAAGGCTGCCGATGTTCGAAGGATGTGGCAATCAGTTGTCAAATTGAAATTTCGGCGTTCGCCTTTTGCAGTTGTTTAAGGATCTAGCTTTCTAGAACCTTGGGTTGAGTGTCCATGTCTGGGACGATTTGGTCATTCGTTGTTGGAATGGCTGTTGAATTGTTTGGATTCTGGTAGGGGCGTCCGAACCGGGTAAGGTGACCGATCTCTTTTGCCCGTTTTCCTTTTCCCGAAGCGATATGGACATCCTCTGTGATGCGCGTCTTTTATATAAGGTTTTCACCTCATTTTTACGCGCATTTCTGTGCTTTTCATGTAGCATCTGGCTACAAATACCCCCGAATATTCTACTTTGGTCCGTTTATTGTAATTTGCAGGAATTGACCGAGGAGGAGCCAAATCGAGCCTTAATTGTCCTATTTGTATGCATTTACGGGAAATAAGGAGCCGGAGTTTAGGAATCTTACACTTGGAGGACGTACGAGCTTAGTTAAGGAAGAAATTCAAGTCCTGGTGCGCCTATATAGCTCGATCGAGTGCTTTAATGCTCGATCGAATGCTTACACACTCAAGATTGGTCGATCGACCAGCTTAAGGAGTCGATCGAGGATGTTCAGCAAGCAGTGCTCGATCGAGAGGTATTTCTAGCTCGATCGAGTGACTTGGAGTTCGATCGAGTGATCATCTTACTCGATCAAGGGGATTTTGCGTGTGTTTGGTTTATTTCCGCCTAATCTTCTATGGGCTTTTGTAATCAGTCCATAGATTAGGTTTAAGACAATTTTTCAGTATAAGACTGAGGAGAACACTACGTTACTCCTATCTCCCTTACTACGTACATTTAATCTGTTACTTTTGTCACTGTTCTTTTGGAATTCTATACTCTACCTTGCTACTCGAATTCGGTATTATCAATTTAATTTACTTCTTTATCGTATTTATTGTTTTAATTCCTTTTCTCTCTTTACTTTATAATCGTTCAATCAATTAGATTATTCATCATGTTTAGTTTTAATTGTTTGGTTATTGTTATTGTTAATCTGATGACTATGAGTAGCTAATTCCCTATGCTAAGACTATAGGGGACCCATGATTTGAAGGGAGAGTAATCGAATTACTAGATCAATGCCGGTACCGTCTTTGTTGTTTAAATGCTACAAATAATTGTAATTTCCTAATTGAGTCGACGCAATTAGACCCTTATTCTTGGTGGACCTTGACCTGGACCGAAAGGTTGGAAGAGGGAGACTAGTAGCGAACAATAGAGTATTGCAGCGAGGGCGAAAGTTAAACTGTTTACACTTTAGGGTGAATTAAGGACCGAAAGGTGACGTTCGCTACCCCTTAGACCGTACTGCATTGACCTGGGACCTAGATTACTCGACCAGATGATTATGGTGAACCGCTTGTCTTAGCTATTCTCCTTTATCTGTCAACCTCTTCCCTTTAATTTCTCTTTTCCTTACTCTTCTAGTTTAGAAATCACAATTTATAAACCCCCAATTTGGTTACCTTGGCGAACCTAGTTTAGCAGACAAATTCCTACCTCTCTGTGGATTCGACCCGACTTCCCTAGCTATATTAGTTAGTTGGAACCAGTTGGTTATTTTTGACAGGTACGCGACAGACGTGTCAAATTTTGGCGCCGTTGCCGGGGAGGTGGCGCAATTTTTGTTGCTTAAATTAAGTTTGTCTTTTGTCTCAAGGAATTTATTCCTTGAGGCTGATCTCATTTTCTGCAAGTTTTGACAGTTTTGCAGATTAGCTGTTGCTTCGAAGGTTGGTTGACAATATGCCTACGATTACAGAGCATACAGAGCCATGTGGTAGATGTGGCGAGGAAGGACATGATCTCTACGAATGTGTAGCGAGTATAGAGCGCGCTCTTGCATATAAGAGGTACAAGCAGGGAGTTCCTTTCTCCCAGCTATATGAAGAGATAAAGAGCGTTGCTACCCCTTCTACGCCAGTATCACGACCGGCCTCTCCCTCTGCAAGAGAAGAAATTGCCGAGTTGAAATCCATTATGCTGAGTATGTCGCAGAAATCTGATACGGTTATATCGGAATTGAAAGAACAAGTCGCACAGTTGACACAGGCCACAGATCAAGCCAAGCTTTTTCCAATTTGTGACCCAGTCAGTGCACTGAACTTCCAAAATGACCCTCCTCATGAAGAAGACAAGATATTGGCAGCTAATGATGATTCAGATGATGATCTAGACGAGTTCTTGCAGGAAATACTTGCTGCGTGTGCAGTAACCACTCGATCGAGCGGTTCTAATCATCAAGTCACTCGATCGAGTGATAATGGCGGTCGATCGAGGAGTATAGAACTCCAAGTTGGTCGATCGAGTGACTATGCTGAAGAAAACACTCGATCGAGTGTCAAGGCAAGTCGATCGAGTGAAATTGAAGAAGAAACTGGTCGATCGACCAGTGAAGGTACTCGATCCAGTGCATTAAGTGGCAGAAGTCCTAATTCAGTATCTAAAACCGCCACCGTGTCATCTTCCCCTGCTGTGAAGACGTCACGCATCGATAAGGGTAAATAAAAGGTTGCGGGACCCCTCATCGCTACCAGGGTACCCTTCCCGAGTCGTCTGAAGGACACAAAGATCGAGCAACAGTACGGTAAGTTCGTGGACATCGTGAAGAACCTCCAGGTAACTGTCCCGTTTTCTGAACTTGTCACTCAGGTACCCACTTACGCTAAGTTTATGAAGGATATTGTGACGCGTAAGAGAAATTTGAGCGAATTTGAGACGATTTCATTTATGGAAGAGTCCAGTAACCTGCTGTTAAATAAGGCCCCTCCAAAAATGAAAGACCCGGGCAGCTTTTCTATTACTTGTGTCATAGGCAATATGATTATTGATAATGCCCTTTGCGATTTAGGTGCCAGTGTCAGTGTCATACCCCTTCTTGTCTGCAAGAAATTGAAGATGAGTCACTTCAAGGTGACTAACATTACCCTACAGATGGCCGATAGATCTGTTAGGAGACCTTTAGGTGTCTTGGAGGATGTGCCTGTGAAAATAGGCAAGCTTTACATCCCAGTAGACTTCATTGTTTTGGATATAGGCGAGGACACCGGACCCAAATTATTTTAGGAAGACCGTTCCTTTGTACAGCTGGGGCCGTTATTGATGTCAGACAAGGGCGTCTGACCCTTGCAGTAGGGGATGACGCTATCACATTTAGTTTGCCTAGCACTTTAGCCCACCCAATGATAGAGGACACTTGCTATTCGGTCGATATCATTGATGAGTCTATTTATGACTTCTGGTCGGGTTCTTTTATGAAGGACCCACTGGAAGCTCTCATGCTTTTTGATGAGTATGCAGATAGCCGGAGGACGATGACGCTGCGTTGGATTTGCTTGTTGATGATTTAGATGAGCATGACGGAGAGCAGGTGGAGCAAATGATCAGCACTCTTTGCTCCATTGAGGTAAAGGTACCGGAACGTAAGCCTCTCCCTTCTCATCTTAAATATGCTTTTCTAGACGATACAGAGCAGTATCCAGTCATTGTTAGTGCCAAGCTTAGTGATGATCAGTTGACTTCTTTGTTAGCTGTACTTAAGAAAAACAGGAAAGCAATGGGCTATTCACTAGATGATATCACGGGGATTAGTCCCGATATTTGTATGCACAGGATAGAGTTGGAGGAGGATCACAAGCCTTGCAGACAGGGTCAGCGTCGGCTGAACCAGAAGATACAGGATGTTGTGATGGCTGAGGTAATGAAGCTGCTGGATGCAGGTATTATTTATTCTGTAGGTAATTCTAAATGGGTAAGCCCAGTACAGGTAGTCCCGAAGAAAGGAGGGACGACTGTAGTTAAGAATGAGAAGAATGAATTAATACCCACCCGAGTAGTGACTGGTTGGCGGATGTGCATAGACTACAGACAGCTGAATGCCGCCACTAAGAAAGATCACTTTCCCCTTCCTTTTATTGATCAAATGGTAGAAAGGTTAGCTTCACATAAGTTTTTCTGCGATTTAGATGGGTATTCAGGGTTCTTTCAGATCCCTATCCACCCAGACGATCAGGCCAAGACTACATTTACTTGTCCTAAGGGCGTTTTTGCGTATCGCAGAATGCCTTTTGGTTTGTGCAATGCCCCTGCCACCTTCCAAAGGTGTATGATGGGGATATTTTCAGAGTATATTGAGTCTATCATGGAAGTTTTTATGGATGACTTTAGCGTATATGGAAGTGATTTTTCTGACTGTCTGTCTAACCTTGAAAAAGTGTTGCAGCGCTGTATTGAGGTTAATCTTGTGCTGAACTGGGAGAAGTGCCACTTTATGGTCAACGAGGGAGTTGTCCTAGGACACTTAGTTTCTGATAGGGGAATAGAAGTTGACAAAGCAAAGGTGGAAGTGATTCAGCAATTACCACCTCCTGTTAATGTTAAGGGGGTGAGGAGCTTCCTTGGTCACGCTGGCTTCTATCGCCGGTTTATCAAGGATTTCTCCAAAATTGCTAAACCACTTACACAGCTGTTGCTTAAAGATGCCCCTTTTGTGTTTATCGATGCTTGTCTTTTCGCTTTTAACGGAGTTAAAGCAGGCCTTAGTCTCCGCGCCGATCATACTGACCTCCCAACCGGGACTTTGTTCGAGATCATGTGCGACGCGAGTGACTATGCACTAGGAGCGGTGCTAGGCCAGAGGAAAGACAAAGCCTTGAATGCTATTTACTATGCGAGCCGAACTCCGGATGAGGCTCAAGTGAAGTACACTACCATCGAGAAGGAGCCGTTAGTTTGTAGTTTATGCCTTAGAGAAGTTTCGTACTTATTTAGTTGGGTCGAAGCTTTTTTTTTACCGACCATGCAGCTTTGAGGCATCTCCTTGCTAAGAAGGAGGCTAAACCGCGGCTCTCGAGATGGATACTCCTTCTTCGGGAGTTTGACTGCAGATTAAGGATAAGAAAGGAGCCGAGAACGTTGTAGGCGATCACTTGTCGCGATCGATGCGACAAGAAGGGGAAGATTCTCTACCTATTGATGATTCTTTTCTTGACGATACTTTAATTCTTTGTTATATCGTCTATTGTTGACCAGGAGCCCTGGTATGCAGATATAGCTAACTTCGTTGTCGTGGCAAGTCTGCGCCGACCTTTCTTCTCGGCGGAAGAAGCGTTTTCTCTATAACGCTAAGCGATTTCCAGGATGACCCTTACTTGTTCAAGGAATGAGCAGACGGTCTCTACAGACGGTGTATTCCGCAGTGGGAGACCAAAATAGTCCTGGAAGGCTGTCACTCCTCTTCATATGGTGGTCACCACGGTCCATCACGCACCGTGGCTAAGGTACTTCGATCTGGTTTTTTTGGCCTTCTTTTATTTGCCGACGCCAAGTCTTTTGTTTCACTGTGATGCATGCCAACGATCGGGGAACATTTCAAAGAGACATGAGATGCCACAAAACGGCATCCTAGAGGTTGAGGTTTTCGATGTCCGGGGCATTGATTTCCAAGGACCGTTTCCGTCCAAAGTAAAGGTAACAGTACATTTTAGTAGTTGTAGACTATGTGTCAAAATGGGTTGAGGCAATTGCTTCACCTCATTGTGATGGTAAGACCGTGATAAAAATGTTCAAAAAGATCATATTCCCCCGTTTTGGTGTCCCTAGGGTCGTCATTAGTGATGGGGGGATGCATTTTAAGGAAAAGAAACTCACTTCCATACTGTCTAGAGTTGGTGTCCAACACTGACGTGGTTTGGGGTATCATCCCCAAACTAGTGGTCAGGTAGAGGTCTCTAATCGCGAGTTGAAAGAGATCTTGTCTAAAGTAGTTTCTAAATCACGGAAGACTGGAGTCTTAAGCTAGATGACACATTATGGGCTTATAGAACTGCCTTTAAGACACCAATTGGTGCATCACCTTATAGGTTAGTTTATGGGAAATCGTGTCACTTACCTGTTGAGCTGGAATGTAAGGCTTGGTGGGCAATCCGTGAGCTTAATTATGATCCTAAATTGTGTGGTCAGAATCGTCTTTTGCAGCTTGATGAATTAGAGGAGTTTAGGCTTAATGCCTATGACAGCTCACGCATTTACAAGGAAAAGACGAAGAGATGGCATGACAAGAGAATCCTACCTCGGGAGTTTCATGTGGGGCGAGAAGGTGTTCTTTGTTTAATGCCGGTTGAGACTATTTCCTGGCAAGCTGAAGTCCAGGTGGACTGGCCCATACATGGTGACGGCCGTCACCAAATTTGGATCCGTAGAACTTGAAGACTCCGAGGGCCACAGATTCAAGGTGAATGGCCAATACGTGAAGCATTACCATGTGGCGAGTGAAGCGGACAACCGCGTTGAAGTCCTGCGCTTCGACGAGCTCGACGCGCCAGTAACTTGATACCAGAAAGGTCGTGTGGGACCTCTTAAACCAGCGCTCTCCGGGAGGCAGCCCGGACAGTTTTATTTGTGCTTTTGTTGAACTATTTGTTTTTTTTTTCTGTTTTATTTGTTTTTCTTTAGCTTTACGTTAACATTAGACGCTGCTTTATGAACAATTTTTGTGCCTTCCTTGCTTTTATGCGTCCTTTGCAGGTTAGGGTACTCGATCGAAGGATCTTTGTGTTCGATCGAGCACTCTCTGACGCGGCTGCTACTCGATCGAGGGATGCTATCCTCGATCGACCAGATCCATAACCGTACTTCCTCGATCGAGTGGGTTGTCAGTCGATCGAGCCCTTCCAATACACTGGTTCGCTCGATCGAGCTGTTCCAGGCGCTCGATCGAGCAGTTTTGACCTCCAGCCGCTGTTGTGTTATGTCTACAAGCCACTCTCTGACTTTCTTTGACCTCCCATGTTCATGGTCGGTTTGGGGAGGTCCCGCTACATGACGTTTTGTAAGTTTTCTGACTCCACTCTTCCTCTTCCTTTCAGTTTGCATTTCTTCCCTATTTTTGGTACAATGAGGACATTGTACGGTTTGGTTTGGGGAGGTATGCACCCATATCTGTGTCTGCATGTTTCTTGCATTATTGCTTGTTTTAATTTATTTATTTCCGCATGCATTGTTGTTTTAATTAATTCCAAAAATCATATAAAAATCAAAAAAAAATTCAAAAATTTTCGAAATTTTCATGTTTAAATTGAGTCGGAACGTTTGAACATTGACGCTACTTTGAATCTTTACTTGAGCCTTGCATATTCTTGACATTTAGTTGGCATGATTATGTGCATAATCTACGAGTTTTTGTTTCTCTCCTATCTGAACGAATAGACTTGATTCTCTATGTCGGCAAGCTACAATACATTCTGAGGTTAGAGCTTATTAAACTGGTGACGTTCATGACCGGTTTCATTTAGAATGTGAGTAGTACTCTCTTTAAGACATGTGACATTAATTTGCACAAGCATGAGTCTAGTCTTCTTAATACCTGTATGCATTCGGTCTGTGGATGGTGACACGTGTTAGGAGAGGCGGTTCCCTTTTTTTCATTCTACCCATGAGCCTCACATAGCCAATTGCCTTTTTGTCCTATCAACTACTTTCTATAATATTTCCTACCCTAGCTGAGCTAGTAACGAGTAGTTCTTGGAATGTGTTATTGCAATATGGTTATTTCATCTGATTTCAGAAGATGGTGGAAGAATTGGAGGGAAAGAAAGAAAAAATGTGTTGAATGGTGAAAAAATGAAACGAAAAGAAAAAAAAAAAAAACAAAAAAAAAAAAAAAAAAAACAAAAAGAAAAGAAAGAAAGCGAAAAAAAAAGAGACAGAAAAAATTCAAATGAAAAAAAAAGGAATGAAAAAGAACGAGAATTGCACAATGTTTCACACTCCCATGCCTTACTTATACTTTATGGGGGGTTGACGACTTTTTGGTGTTTGGTGAGTTTAGTGCATAATTTTGCACCGTTTCATCTTGCTGTTATGAGTACGAAGTTGGGATGCAGTCTATATTTGGATCCGTTGTTGCTAGCCTGGCTATTAACCCCACATATCCAAATTCATTTTAGCCCCTTCTTACCCATTACCTCACTAGCCCAAATGTAAGTCCTCGGCACGTGTCTTGGTCACTAGTATGGTTGGAATGCGTATGTACGGTTGTAGAGACTTTATTCATGTTAACTGCATGCATGTTCTTATAGGTCGAGTTAGGTGAGTGTCTTGCTTTTTCCTATCTTTCACATATATACTCACCTTATACCTGATTTTGAGTGACGAGCGACCCGTGAGAGTCCGACATCTTTGAATCTTGCAAGGTCGACGGTTCAGTAAGCTTGAAACATTAATTTAACTCGTTTGCACTTTTCAGTTGCCACTTTGTCATTTTGTTGCATTAAATTGGTTCTAGTGGATGATTTGTAGCTGATGCGTTGGTCCCGTTCTATTGTTCGCCCTTAGTTGCATTCATATTTGCTTGGGGACAAGCAAAGGTTTGGTTTGGGGAGATTTGATGCGCGTCTTTTATATAAGGTTTTCACCTCATTTTTACGCGCATTTCTGTGCTTTTCATGTAGCATCTGGCTACAAATACCCCCGAATATTCTACTTTGGTCCGTTTATTGTAATTTGCAGGAATTGACCGAGGAGGAGCCAAATCGAGCCTTAATTGTCCTATTTGTATGCATTTACGGGAAATAAGGAGCCGGAGTTTAGGAATCTTACACTTGGAGGACGTACGAGCTTAGTTAAGGAAGAAATTCAAGTCCTGGTGCACCTATATAGCTCGATCGAGTGCTTTAATGCTCGATCGAATGCTTACACACTCAAGATTGGTCGATCGACCAGCTTAAGGAGTCGATCGAGGTTGTTCAGCAAGCAGTGCTCGATCGAGAGGTATTTCTAGCTCGATCGAGTGACTTGGAGTTCGATCGAGTGATCATCTTACTCGATCGAGGGGATTTCGCGTGTGTTTGGTTTATTTCCGCCTAATCTTCTATGGGCTTTTGTAATCAGTCCATAGATTAGGTTTAAGACAATTTTTCAGTATAAGACTGAGGAGAACACTACGTTACTCCTATCTCCCTTACTACGTACATTTCATCTGTTACTTTTGTCACTGTTCTTTTGGAATTCTATTCTCTACCTTGCTACTCGAAATCGGTATTATCAATTTAATTTACTTCTTTATCGTATTTATTGTTTTAATTCCTTTTCTCTCTTTACTTTATAATCGTTCAATCAATTAGATTATTCATCATGTTTAGTTTTAATTGTTTGGTTATTGTTATTGTTAATCTGATGACTATGAGTAGCTAATTCCCTATGCTAAGACTATAGGGGACCCATGATTTGAAGGGAGAGTAATCGAATTACAAGATCAATGCCGGTACCGTCTTTGTTGTTTAAATGCTACAAATAATTGTAATTGCCTAATTGAGTCGACGCAATTAGACCCTTATTCTTGGTGGACCTTGACCTGGACCGAAAGGTTGGAAGAGGGAGACTAGTAGCGAACAATAGAGTATTGCAGCGAGGGCGAAAGTTAAACTGTTTACACTTTAGGGTGAATTAAGGACCGAAAGGTGACGTTCGCTACCCCTTAGACCGTACTGCATTGACCTGGGACCTAGATTACTCGACCAGATGATTATGGTGAACCGCTTGTCTTAGCTATTCTCCTTTATCTGTCAACCTCTTCCCTTTAATTTCTCTTTTCCTTACTCTTCTAGTTTAGAAATCACAATTTATAAACCCCCAATTTGGTTACCTTGGCGAACCTAGTTTAGCAGACAAATTCCTACCTCTCTGTGGATTCGACCCGACTTCCCTAGCTATATTAGTTAGTTGGAACCAGTTGGTTATTTTTGACAGGTACGCGACAGACGTGTCACTCTGCATCATCTCTCCAGATACCGTTGATTTCGGGATCGCGAGGGTACCTAGGAGGGGTATTCCTCGATGAGTAGTTTTTTTAGGGGAGGTTCTTTTGGGGGTAATTTTTGTGGGGTTGATTATTGTTGGTAGGTTGAAAATCCTTTCTGAGAGGCTGGCTATGGCTTCGTCGACCTGTTAGAAGATGGTGAGCATGGTTACGGCACTGAACACGAACATCCCGTTCGGGGTGTACTTTTCCAAGGCATTCACCTCGTCATCAATAAGTAGGACTAGGTGTGAGCAATCCAAGGTTGGCTCATCACTAGAGTTGGCATGGATTGCCAAGGGGTTTGTCTTGTTATTTGGTTTTGTTGGTCGAGGTAAAGGTAATTCCCCTTTCTCAATCATATCTTGAATGGCGTGCTTGAGCTTAAAGCAGCCTTCTGTGTTATTACCTTTGCCCTGGTGGTAATGGCAATAGGCATTGGGATTCCAGAAACGGGTTTTTTTGGCCTCGGACGGTTCAGGAGTGGGCCCAATCTGCTGTAGTTTCCCTTGGTCTATGAGTCTTTTTAGGGCACTGGCATAGGTTGTTCCCAAGTTTGTGAATACTCTTTGAGGATGCTCAGTTTTATTTGTGGTTGGTTCGAGGAGGTTTACCTCATAGATTTTGTTTGTCTAACCATAGGGGCGAGATCCAGTTGATATAAATCCCTGATAGCCTCTACCAGTGGTTTTGGCTAGGACACCCTTACGGAGGTCGTCTTCAATGCGAGTTCCGAGGATTTATAGGTCCTGGAACGTTTTGATGTTTTGATATCTCAGTAGGTTGGCATAAACTGGACGGAGGTTGTTGACAAACTTCTCCACCAGAATCGATTCACTTGGCTTAGTGACCAATTGGGTGCTTACCCTCCTCCAACGTGTTAGGAATTCTGTGAACCCTTCCTTATCGTTTTGAGTCAAAACCTCCAGAGTGCAGGTGTTGGCTTGGATTTCGACGTTGTCGGGGTACTGCTTAGCAAATTCAATGGCGACTTCGTCCCAAGTGGTAATACACTTGTGGTCGAGGGAATAGTACCATAGGCGGGGAATTGGTTCCAGGGATGATGGAAAGATCTGGGTGAAGAGTTCTTGTTTGACCCCCTTGATAGACATGTAATTTTTGAAGGCCCGAATGTGATTGAGCGGGTCCTCCACTCCCTTAAACTTGGGTACATCAGTCAGGGTAAAGTTGTAGGGTAGTTGATCCCCAACGGGTTAGAATATTCGATTGTTCTCAAGGTGGATGTTGTTACCACGGGCTAGGAATTGTTCCTCCAGGAGCTTGAGCCTTTTCTCAGTTTCGTTCAAAGGCGGAGTGTTATGTTCTCCAGTTTCCTTGTTTTCCAAGGTGTCGATACGGGTCTTGACACGGTCCAGGGTGACCTTAAGAGCGGTGAGTAGGCCTTCTAGCTTAGCAGTCATAAGATCTCTGTTGTCATCGTTGTTGTTGGACGAAGCTAAAGACGATGCCATGGCTCTAAGGCAGAAAATGGCTCACATTACATCCCAATCTGACACGGTTTAGCGACTAAACGTAGACAACACACAAGACGGAAAGACACTTTTTACTCAATGAGACGAGGGTAACCATGTGTGGTGCCTTGGTGCTGACTCGATTTATGATGTGATGGTGTTCACCGGGCTTTTGACCCGCGTTCACCGTAATGGCATGACGCTAATGAACGAGTCTCGAGGTGAGACGACTCATAAGTAGAGACCCATAAGTACTCTTGCTTTGACTCGATATACACGAGGCGGAATTGGAATGGTGGATGAAATTTTCCAAAATAGAGATTTTTAAAAAGATTCGTTTGTCGTTTTATAGACGGCTTCCGAAGAATAGGGATCTTCGAAAGCCGATCAGTTCAAATGTTGTCTTAAGTTTGTTTTCAAAAGACGGTTTGAATTCATGTTGCGGCGGCTCTAAAAACAATGTGTTGTTTCCAAAGACGGTTTTTGAAATCCAAAATCGTACGTTTTGAAAATCGAGTTTTCAAAGGTTTGAAAAGGTCGTGGTCCCGGGGATGGTGTATGGTCCTCGGGATTTGAAAAACCTTGAAAAAGGGTGTGTGTCATTTTTGGGTTTTGAAAGAGCCATCGTGTCGGTGCGAGACGAGTTAAAATCCGTGTCTTGACGCGGCGATTATAATGGCGTAAAAAGTTGTTTTTGAAATGGTTGTGAAAACCGAGTTTGAAAATCGTCAATACGATGGCCTAAAAAGGCGTGCTTTTGAAATAGTTGTAGAAAACCGGGTTTGAAAATCGTCATTATGACGGCCTAAAAAGGCGTGCTTTTTGAAATGGTTGTAGTAAACCGGGTTTGAAAATCGTCATTACGACGGCCAAGGAAGGCGTGCTTTTTGAAATGGTTGTAGAAAACAAGGTTTGAAAATCGTCAATACGACGGCCTAAAAAGGCGTGCCTTTTGAAATGGTTGGAGAAAACCGGTTTTGAAAATTGTCATAACGACGGCCTAAAAAGCGTGCTCTTTGAAATGGTTGTAGAAACCAGGTTTGAAAATAGTCATTACGACGGCCTAAAAAGGCGTGTAACGGTCGGCGAGAGACCGAGGTTTGAAATGACCATTATAACGGAGCAAAAAGGGTGTTTTTGAAAATTTGAAACGACACGGGTTTTGGCTTAAAAGGGTGGGTTATACACCAAGAAATCAAACCCCGATTTTCGAGAGGGATACCAATCCAAACAAAATGTGTAAGGAGGGTGTCCTAGCCTCGTGCACGAAGGAAATCAAAGCTCTTTGACGAAACAGAAATATGTAACGTAAACGGTATGCTTGACTCAATCGGGATTCGAAACGCGGGGATGAGAAAACTCACGCCGACGGGACGAGCCAATTGGTCGATAAGGTTAGGTTATGGACCCGGACAAGGAACCCGACCTATGACCATAATATCAATTAATGCATTTCAACAAAGACCTCGTTCGAGTCTCACCATATAGGGATCACAAAGACAAAAGTGTCCTAGTTTTCCCCAGCGGAGTCGCCAATCTGTGGACATGGGCCCACCTGTGACGCCCAGCCGATCTATGGACGTGGCAGCGGTCTTTTGAAGGCCATGCTTGGTGGCGTAAAAATGCTTTCGACCAGATCGTTTTAGATCGGTCGGTTTCATCTTGACAAGGATCTTGAAATGATGCAAGAGATGTTTGGAGTCGCCACGAAGCATTAGTGGGATGTTTGGAACCCGTTCGAATCCACATTATACCTAGGTCAACCAAGGCAAAAAGCGGTGTTTGACATAGGTACTAAAGATAAGGAGTCGTCCCTCTTTAGCATCCTATCTCTAGAATGACTCTCGTTCGCCCTAGATAAGGTCGTCCACTATCCAAAGTTTCTGAGTAAGAGGTGAAGGTACGTATTGGGAAGCCCATTAATCGGACACCCAATCCCGCCTGCGGTAGCGGCCTCTACTGATCGATCTTGGTTGGTTAAATGCAAAAGTTGATAAAACGGGTAAATGCATGAATGCGCATCCACAAGTTTAAACCTAACATGTGAGCTTTCTATGTCGATTGTGTATCCAAATATCAAGTAATTGATGTTGAGTTGGATTTAGTGCTGATTTGCATGCAAGACTAAAAACAAACATCCTTTTACCGAGTTAGGTTTATGGCGGATAACGTGATCCATTTGTCTCAGAAAGGCGTTTTGCAAATACGAAGTAAAAGGGCAGGCTTGCCATCTAATCTGTCCTGTATTCGGGTTAAACAAAGTTAGGATCGTCCTAGACAACTGTTGGATAGGAAATAGGACCTGCATCAGGCAGCTATTGAGGCGCGAGCCGTCAGGCGATGTATGGGGACCTGTCCTGTTTTGAAAACTGGAAAACAGTTAGCCTGTTTAGGCGCGAGGCAGCTGACTGTCCAAAGGGACACCGTCTGACTGTTGAAATCGTTTACAAAACGGTTTGTAAAGGGAGTGTTTGAACCCGTCTTTGATTGAAAAGGTCGTTTAGACAGCTTTTGTGTTAATATGAGGAACGAGACTTGAATAATCATCATTGTATTGGGGATATTCGATGTCGGGTTCGGTTTTGCAAGCTTGACATGAATAGTTTTGAAAAATGATTATGAACTAATTGTATTAAGTTCATTTGTTTGTAATTAGTCAATGTTTATCATCGTAGTCGGGTTTAAAACTGACATGGTATGTGGAACCAAGGATGACTATGCATGTATGACTAATATGTTTGTTTTTGAAATGTAAAGAAATGAATAAAAAGGTTTTAAAATGCCTTTTTAAATGTAATTAACCAAATGTTATTACCGAAACACGGATTAAACCGTCATGGTATGAAGAACAAAGGGTGAAAATGTATTATGGTTAAAAAGTTTATCATAAAAATGATTTGAATCGGTAAAAACCGATTGTAAAATGAAATGAAAAATGGAAAGAATGAACTCATACACATTTGTTTGAGTTCTGACCTGGACGCCCCATTGAGGCGCGAGGTGCCTAGTGGTTACTAAAGCATTCTGTTTCCAGTCAAAACTCGGTTTTGGCTCATTTGATCTGTATTTTGGCCATGTTATGCATGTTTTAGCATGTTAAGGTCATAAAAATAGATAAAAGACATGAAAGAAGAGGTTTATTACACCCTCATACTTACATGCTAGGTTTGAGACGTGAAATCGGCGAAAGTGTAACAACTTTTTAGGTCGGAAAACTCGGTTGAAAACCGTTTTAACATTGTAAAGAGTGTTTTGTTTATTTTAGTGATTGTGTAGTTGGTCGAAGTGGTCCGTCAAGTGATTTAATGCACGATGACGGTACCAAACAATGTGTAAGGCTTGTTTTTTCAATCGGTAGGTCGAAAACACGTGTCGGTTTGTGACTTAAGAAGTCGAGTCTAGAATTTAAGGGAGAAATGAGAGGGGGGGGGGGACACTTGCGTACCTTTAAATAGTGGAATTTGCGGGGTATTTATAAAGGATTGAGTGGCTGAGTGCGTTTTGAGCGACGTGGCCGCATGAGATACTCTAAGAGGCGCGAGCCCATTTCGCGGGTCTTCGAGCTGTCTTGTCACTATCACGCAATTGAAATCATGATTTGTTCTATCCTAGGTTTTGGATGGCATGATTTTAGTACTTGACCATTCAAGTATACCGGGTATACTTAACATGGAATCTTTGTGATGTTTGTTTTTTCTGTTTGACTCGGTTTGACTCGTTGTTGGAGTCGGGATTTGAATTTTTGAGTTGGTTTTTGGTCCGGTGTAAGTTTTGACTCTAGTTAGTGTCATTGTGACTCCATTGTCGTGCATTAAACACTCCAGGTACTTTTAAAAAGTTTTTGAAATGTTTTGTTTTCAAAATCGTTTTGAGTTTTCCGACGTATAGTTATACAAAACTTTCGATTAAACGTATCGATTCCTAAGCATGTTGTAGTCCGATAATCATCGGGTGTTTGTTGGGGAATTGACAGATACTCGGTATCTACAGGTACCAATAGGTGTATTCAAAGCAGTACGGTAGGCCCACAAGGTGTCATCTGGCTTCATGCTCCAACCATTCCTTGAGTTAACAACAACTTTCTCAAAGATGGGCTTGAGCTCACGATTGGATACTTCTACTTGGCCACTTGTTTGTGGATGATAAGTCAAGCCTCTTCTATGAGAAACCCCATACTTTGCAAGCAATGCATCAAGTTGTTTCTCACCAAAGTGAGTACCACGATCACTAATGACCGCTCTACGCACACCAAATATTGGGAAGATGATCTTTTTGAACAAATTTATCATGGCTCAGGCATCATTGGTGGGGGTAGCAATTGCCTCTACCCATTTAGAGACATAATCAACGGTGACCAATATGTAACGATTACCTCTTGATGTAGAAAATGGCCCTTGGTAATCGATACCCCACACATCAAACACCTCCATTCTAAGATACCATTTAAAGGCATCTTGTGCCTCCTTGAAATCGAGCCCGTTCTTTGGCAAGCATCGCATGCCATCACAAAATTCTTGGCATCTTGGAACATGGTAGGCCAATAGAAGCCGGATTTTAACACCTTTGAAAACGGTCTTGGATGGTCCATGATGACCACCATAAGGAGAAGAATGACATCCTTCAAGCACCCCTTTCACATCTCAATGTGGGACTCCGGAAAATCCCATTGGATCAATTTTTCAACAAATAAGGATCGTCCCAAGAGAAGAACTTCGTCCTTTGTTATATGAAAGGTTAGGTGGCAACTCCTTTCCAACTAGAAAGTTGGCTATGTCGGCATACCATGGAGTATTGGCTTCCAATAACATCAAGGAATCATCAGCGAAAGAATCATCAATAAGTATAACAATACCTCCATCTTCATACTTTAATCGTGATAAGTGATCGGCAACAACATTTTCGTCCCCCTTATTGTCACGAATCTCAAGATCAAATTCTTGCAAGAGCAAGATCCAGCTTATGAGCCTTGGCTTGGCCTCTTGCTTGGCTAGGAGATGCTTCAAAGCGGCATGATCGGTGTGAACATGACTTTGGACCCAATCAAATAAGAGCGAAATTTGTCTAAGGCATAGACAATGGCAAATAGCTCTTTCGCCATAGTGGCATAGTTGATTTGAGCCGCATCCAAGGTTCTGCTAGCATAGTAGATAGCATGAAGCAGCTTGTCTTTCATTTGGCCTAGCATGACACCTACCGCAGAGTCACTTGCATCACACACGAGCTCGAACGGCTTGTTCCAGTCCGGTGATTGGATGATAGGTGCGGAGATCAAAGTCTTCTTGATCCTATTAAAAGACTCAAGACAATCATTAGTAAAAAC
The DNA here is from genome assembly GCF_048544455.1 of Silene latifolia. Lineage (NCBI taxonomy): Eukaryota > Viridiplantae > Streptophyta > Magnoliopsida > Caryophyllales > Caryophyllaceae > Silene > Silene latifolia. The sequence continues at coordinate 61,038,558 of NC_133536.1, forward strand.
AAATGGAGCATGTTTTAAAAGAAGTTCTGTAAGGGGTTTGGCAATCTTAGAAAAATCATTAATAAAATGGCGATAATGTAAACAGCCCCATACACCAAGGTGCCTTACCAAGATCACCCAATGCATGAAAGTGTTACCCGAGAGAATGAATATCAAATAGACCATAAAAGAACGTACTTTAATAGATAAATTTAAGTGATTACCTAACAAAATCCCAAAACTGTAAAGTGAAACAACTGTTCCAAATTATCAAAACTAACTAAATAAAATATGAAGTTCATCAACACAGTGGAAGACTCTAAGTGACACGTGGTGACTCAATCCCAGCTATCCCATGCGCTTCCATCTCATACATGCTCAAGAACTGCTCACCATCCCCGAATGGATCACCACAGTTTTTAAAACAATTAAATGGGGTCAGTTACAGATTACACAATACTAGGTAGTAACCCGCGCTTTGCTCGGCCTGTTTTAATATTTTATGACTATAATTGAAGAAAAATTATATAATTCATATATGAGTTTCAATATTTTCTCATGTAAATAATTTTTTCTCAAATTAATATTTTTAAGTTTAACTTCAATGTTTTAAAATAAAATACATAAGAGTTTTAATTAAAACTAATAAGTGATAATTAGTTATGTATGATAAACGTCTTATAAATAAATTTGTGACTGGTGAAATATCATATTAATCAAAATAAAATTTATTCGAATAATACAACAATCAATAATAAGTTCTCAAATTATATCATTTCACGATACTTTATGTCTATCATATATATAGGATTCAAAATCAACTTATTTAAATGTTTTGATTGTGTCTTGCATGTGATATGTGTCAAACATATCTATGAGAAATTTACACCTTTTATTTTTTTAAACAATTATATATAATGATGTTTAAGAGTTTATTACCTGTAAATATAATAAGTTGAACTTTATCAAATATTATTTTTTGATGTTTAACTTCAAAGTATTTAAAAGATAACATATAAAATATTTAACTAAAAGTAATACGGAGTATTTGGTTAGTCATAATCAATATTTTATATTTGACTTATACATATTTAATTAAAGATATTAAAAAAAATGTAACGTGTTTTCCACTTTTTCATGTCATTTATAATACTGTATTACTTAATAATCATTACTTTTGTTTTGATTATTCAAATGCACTCGCGATCACTATGTACATACACACTCGTACACATACTCGTTATCACACTATTGAAACCTATCAAAATCTCATATTTAGTCAATTTGTCCAATATAATTTTTTTCATTCTCAGGGTATAAAAACTTATCTCTTAGTAGTTTTTTTTTTAAAGTTGTATTTTTAATATATACAATGACTCTTCCAAATATATTTTTCTTAATGGATTTAATAGTCTAAGTTTATAACTTTCTCAAAATATTTTTTTACGTAAATGTAAAACATTGTGAGACACTCACTTTAATCATCTCTACATATCAAAATAAATATTTCAATAAATATTATGAAAATTATACTCAATTGAAAGCATATTTCACAATGAACGTAATTATTTACATTTTAGAATTTTTATCAAAATAACTTTTTAGTAAATTTAGAATCAAATCACCGTAATTATTTAATATAATTTTATAATAAAATTTATTAAAATATAATTAATATTTTGCTGAGATTTGTACATCATTTATTATGTTTGTATTTAATTTCAGCTGTAATTAATACGTGTATTTAAGGCTGGGTTGAGATGTGGGGCATCCACAGCGCTTCAACTCGATGTTGTTATATATATATATATATATATATATATATATATATATATATATATATATATATATATATATATATATATATATATATATATATATATATATATATATATATATATATATATATATATATATATATATATATATATATATATATATATATATACACATATATATATAGAGCAGTTCTTATAAGGCCCTTACATCCATTGAGTCCCTAAGTCCTTATAAGGGCCTTTGGATGGAAGGGATGGAGGGATGAGATTACATCTCAATGGATGGTCATAAATCTCCCTCTCTAATCTCCCTTCCTAATCCATGTACAACTCCATCCTAATTTGTATAACTCCATCCTCCTTCTAATTCTCCCTTCTCACTCCCTCATAATTCACCCTCTCACTTCTCTCTCATTCACTCATTCTCTCTCATTTCCCTCTCATTCTCACAAACCCAAAAAAAACCAAATCAACTAAAAAAACCCAAAAAATACCCCTCCCTCTTCCACACCTCCGGCTGACCACCACCCAACCCGGCCACCACCCGTCACCCACGGCTCAACCTCCTCCTTCTCCTCACCCACGGCTCAACCGGCCACCCTCCCTTTTCCTCCTTCCTTCTCGGCTCCTCCGACCTCCCTTCTACCCAGCCCCCACCCGACCTCCCTCCTCCCAGCCCACATCCCTCCACCACGACCTCCCTTCTACCACGACATCTCGCCATTTCCCTCCACCACGACATCTCGCCATTTCCTCCATCTACCACGACACCACCACAGAACCCGACTACCCCGCCCAACACCTCCGGCTGACCGCCACCCTCCTTTTTTCTTTTTTTTTTTTAGATCTGGGGCGGAGGGTGACGGTTATGGATCGCTGGTGGTTTTATGGGCGACGGTTGTGCTGGTTGTCGGCCATCGTTCTCTCTTTTTCAGTTTTTTTTTTTTATTTGTGGTTGGGTATTGATGATTTGTTTGATTATCTTCCGTTTTTTTGTGGTTGGGTGTTTGTTTGTGCTGATTTTCATGTTTTTAACTTGTGGTTGGGTGTTTTTTTTTATATTCCTAAAAATTACATAAAATTATAGTAAAATCAACAAATCTAGACCGATGGCGTTTGGATTCATGTTTGGTTTATGTATTTCTTTTGATGATGTTTGGATTGACTTTGATTTTAGATCTAGTTTTTATAGTTTGGTTTTGTTATTGTTATTATTGTTTTTGGTTTTTGGTTTTTGGTTTTGTTCTTTGTTTTTATTTTTTTTATTGTTTTTGGTTCCATTTTTTTTTTGGTTTTGTTCTTTGTTTTTTGTTTTTGTTTTTATTTTTTATTTTTTTATTTGGTTGTTATTGTTATTTGATTTTTTGGACTAAAGTTATACATCTTGTCTATTAAAGTTATACACTGCGTGCATTAGAGTTATACACACGATATTTAAATTTGGTTTTTTTATTGTTATTTGGTTTATTTCAGATTTCAGGTTGGGTTGTTGGTTTTTTGGTTTTATTATTGTTATTTGGTTTTTTGTTTTTGTTATTATGAGTTTTTTTGGTTTTTGTTATTATTTTTTTTTTTCAGATTTAATATTTGTTGATTAATTACGATTTTTCATATTTATTTGGTTTTTATAAAAGTTATACTATTTACGACTAAAGTTATACACTTAAAACATTAAAGTTATACACTGGGTGCATTAAAGTTATACATCTTGTGTATTAAAGTTATACACTGCGTGCATTAAAGTTATACAATTTTGGACTAAAGTTATACAATTTTGGACTAAAGTTATACAATTTTGGACTGAAGTTATACAAAAAATAGACTGAAGTTATACCAAAAAAGACCAAAGTTATACAAAAAAAGACTAAAGTTATACAAAAATTGGACTAAAGTCATACAACAATGGACTAAAGTCATACAACAATGGACTGAAGTTATAGAAAAATAGACCAAAGTTATACAAAAAAAGACTAAAGTTATAAAAAAATTGGACTAAAGTCATACAACAATGAGCTAAAATTATAAAAAAATGAGCCAGAGTTATACAAAAATGCACCAAAGTTTTACAAAAATGAACCAAAGTTATACAAAAATAGACCAGAGTTATACAAAAATGCACCAAAGTTATACAAAAATGCACCAAAGTTATACAAAAAATGGACTAAAGTTACAAAAATGAACCAAAGTTATACAAAAATGAACCAAAGTTATACAAAAATTGACTAAAGTTATACAAAAATGCACCAAAGTTATACAAAAAAGAACCAAAGTTATACAAAAATTGACTAAAGTTATACAAAAAAATTGAACTAAAGTTATACAAAAATTGGACAAAAGTTATACAAAAATGAACCAAAGTTATACAAAAAAGAACCAAAGTTATACAAAAATTGACTAAAGTTAGTCCATATTTGTCTAACTTTAATCCATATTTGTATAACTTTATTCCATTTTTGTATAACTTTGGTTCATTTTTGTATAACTTTGGTTCATTTTTGTATAACTTTGTCCAATTTTTTGTATAACTTTAGTCCAATTTTTGTATAACTTTGGTTCATTTTTGTATAACTTTGGTTCATTTTTGTATAACTTTAGTCCAATTTTTTGTATAACTTTAGTCCAATTTTTGTATAACTTTGGTCTTTTTTTGTATAACTTTGGTCTATTTTTGTATAACTTTGGTTCATGTTTGTATAACTTTGGTCCAGTTTTGTATAACTTTGGTTCATTTTTGTATAACTTTAGTCCATTTTTGTATAACTTTGGTTCATTTTTGTATAACTTTGGTTCATTTTTTGTATAACTTTGGTCTATTTTTGTATAACTTTGGTTCGTTTTTGTATAACTTTAGTCCATTTTTGTCTTAGATGAAAAAAAAGTATCTCACAAAAAAAAAACGAGATTTAAAACACGAAATCTTAAAAAAAAAACGTATAACAAGAAGAGATTTAAGAAAATGAATAAAAAATGAGAACTAACAAAATAAAAGACAACAAAAAAAAAATAAAAGAAAAAAAAAATAATGAATGGAAAAAACAACTCAAAACATACAAATTAACACAAAACGAAAAAAAAAAAAAAAAAAAAAAAACGAGGCGAAAAAAAATAATAAAAAGGTGGCGGCGGTGCGGTGGCGGCGGTGTGGTGGCGGCGGTGGTGGGTGGTGAGTTGGTGTCGGGTGGGATAGTGGTGGATGGTGGTGAATGAGGAAGAGAAGAATGAATGATTTATTTGGGTTTTTTGATTTAATTGGATTTTTTGGGTTTTTTGATTTAATTGGATTTTTTGGGTTTTATTTATTTATTTGGGTTTTGGGTTTTTTATTTATTTGGATTTTTTGGGTTTTTATTTTTTGGGGTTTTAGAGAGAAGATGAGTTGTGTGATATGTGAGAAAAATGGATGAGAGGAAAAGAAGTTATAGTGAATTAGTGATTAATTAGAAAGATTAGTGAAGGAGGAGAGAATGAGTGATATTAGTACATAAACACACTTTTGGAGGTTGATCTTGGCCATCCATCTCCCTCCATCCAATGGCTCACAATAGAACTTATGGACTCAATATATATTGGGACCTTAGTTGATCTCTTCTCTATATATATATATATATATATATATATATATATATATATATATATATATATATATATATATATATATATATATATATAGAATTAGGATCACATGAGTCCACCCTATCTTTTTGAGTCCCGTGAGTCCACTTATGTATCACACGCCCTACACAAAAATATCACGATTATTTTTTTTACGAAAAAAAAATAATTTTTTTTACGAAAAAAAAATAATTTTTTTACGAAAAAAAAATAAATTTTTTTATGGATAATTTTTTGTTCCTTAGTCTAAGCTGTGATATTGTTTAATATAACCTGTGATATTGTACTAAGTCTGTGAGTCCAGTAGAAGAGTATCACAAGTTGTACAAAATAATATCACACCTTACAATAAACAATATCACTGGTTGTACTAAACAATATCACGGGCAGATCCGTCTTCCTTGCAACTCAAGCTAATATATGTGATAATGATACATTTGCTAGTCGTCCAGTCTACATGGGCCACAGATCTCATGTGAGATGGTCTCATGCTAATATAATGTTATGGTCTCCACCCAGTTACACCCAATTTCATGAGATGGGTCAATCCCATAATACTCCTACCATGAAATCGTTATTTTGGAAGCTAGTAAACCTCAGTTCCTGAAACAAAAGACTGTACAAAAAAAGATGTACATTAACTGCACTGAGACATTTCTCCCTTGAGGACTAAATCCACACAAAACGTTGATAGCTTGAGGAGGCAACCCTGCATGCCCCATCACAGAAATTCCAGCTTCCACAATGGCTTTAAAGCACAGTTTCATTAGTGCTCTAGTCATCCAAAAAAAGGTTGTCCATTGTTGAATGTCTAAACAGAAAAGGGATTTGCTTGGTCAATTGGTGTATGTTATGTAAATAGGGAAGTAACACCCATTCACACCTATTTTTCAACTGTCCTATATTTACTGCTCTTTTGGAAAAATACCGTTAGTTGGATTATTATCCTAGGTCAATCATCTGATCTTTTAACATACCATGAGGTTATGAAAGTAAAGTTGAGGATGCGATAACTTATAAGCAGAATGTATCGTTATCATCCAAACTTACAAGCAGAAAGTAAAGTTGAAGATGTACATTAAGTGTTAGTTGGATTATTATCCTAGGTCAATCATCTGATCTTTTACTCAAAAATATGTGATAACGATACATTCTGCTTGTAAGTTTGGATAATTGCAGTTCATCCTAACTTGTCGACTAACCTTATGTACCATCGTGATATTCTTGTGTATAGTGTGTGATACATAAGTGGACTCATGGGACTCAAAAATATAGGTGGACTCACCGGATCTTGCCTATATATATATATATATATATATATATATATATATATATATATATATATATAAGATAAGATAAGGCAATATCCACAATACATACAATCACCCAACTCCGTCACATCTCCAATCACCTGACTAGCCTGAAGGTCTAGCCCTGCTAGATTACGGCCGCAACCAGTAATCCTCACCGCCAGTGGGGTACCGCAACCGTTCCTACCTAAGCCCCGTTCATCAATACCAAGCGAAAACCCAAGTTCCTTAATGTGCGCATCCCCCTTGTGACGGTAACCACAAGAGGTAAATCAAGGGCGTGAAGCCACTCCCGCAAGTGACTCCACTCAGCCGAGGACGCACCTCGCGAACCATAGACAAACACAACCAACCAAATATACAAGAAAAATTACCAATTACCAATTCCAATCCGATATAGATCAACAACATTAAACAACCAACAACAATCAATCAAACATCTAATATAATGTAACAAATAACTGAGTAGGGAAACCCTACCTGAAAAAGCAATCACCAATATCGTCACAATCAGCGAATCAGAAACGTTCCTCTACGAAATCACCTCATATCAATCATACAATTAAACAATCACCATCTAATTATCAAAATATTCCTAAAACCCCAAAATTACCTAATTACGGTTTCAACCAAAATCAACGAAACAACATAAAAACTGTACTAGGATCTTACCCACTATACGACTGTCTCAAAGGTGTAAAGAACTCTGCAATCCGACGACTCTAGCTCTTTGGATTTGATTGCAATGCGTAAAGAGAATGTAACGATGTTTGTTTTTTGCTAAAAATGTTTAGAACTTGGTAAAAGTAAAAAGAAACTGGTAACTTCACTTTATATAATATTCCACGCATTGCTATCAAAACCCGTCAACTAACCCGTAAGACTGACTTACTCAATCAAGTAACTGAGGCACTCGATCGAGTAGCCCCTACTCGATCGAGTACCAAACAGGCAGTACTCACTCGAGACTGCAAGACTGACTTACTCGACAAAGTAAGCCCTACTCGATAGAGTACCCAACATTTCATAAATCTGAGGTATTACAGATAAAATCCCGCATGGCCTAAGAAACGCCTTACACTTTTGATTTTTACCTGTGGGGGTAGTTGTTCAATAACTTGGTCCTTAGCACGGTCAACTTCAATTCCTCTTTCGGAAACAATGTGCCCAAGCACCACTCCTTAATTTACCATGAAGTGACACTTTTCTCAATTTAAAACCAAGTCAACCTCTTCACAACGCTTCAAAACTTTAATCAAGTTAGCCAAGCATGAATCAAAATAAGAACCATAAATGCTAAAATCCATAAACACCTCCATAATAGATACAATGAAAACAGAAAAAGATGCTTATCATGCATTGTTGGAAGGTAGCAGGGGCATTACAAAGACCAAAAGGCATCCTACGATAAGCAAAGGTACCATAGGGACATGTAAACGTGGTCTTCTCTTGGTCATCCGGGTGAATGAGTATTTGAAAGAACCCGGAATAACCATCTAAGTAGCAAAAGTACTTGTGACATGCCAATCTTTCCAACTGTTGGTTAATAAAGGGCAATGGGTAGTGGTGTTTCTTGGTGGTCAAATTCAACCTTCTATATATAGTCAATACACATGCGCCATCCCGTCACAATTCTAGTGGGAATGAGTTCATTTTTATCATTTTTTACTACGGTGGTTCCTCCTTTATTAGGAACCACTTGGACCGGACTAACCCATTTAGAGTCGGAAATTGCATAAATTATACCCGCATCTAACAATTTAATGACCTCCTTTTTAACCACTTCTTGCATGTTCGGATTTAGTCATCTTTGATGTTGGACACATGGTTTATGATGTTCTTCAAGGTAAATTCTACGCATGCAAAAATCCGGGCTTATGCCCTTCAAGTCATCAAGTTTGTAACCAATGGCTTTCTTGTAAGTTCTTAAGACATTTAGCAATGAAGATAATTGATTCTCACTCAAATGAGCACTAACTATGACCGGACACATTTCCGACAAATCTAGAAAAGCATATTTCAAATTAGAGGGGAGGGATTTAAGTTCGGGTTTTTATACCTCAAGGTCTTGAGGAGTCGAAACCAAACCTACAAATTGTGAGCTTTCCTCCAATGATAGCTCTTCTCCATCTAATTCAAGCTCCAAAGCATCAACCTCTTCACATCCAATCTTATCATCACCTGCAAATGATTCCAATAACAAGAGTGCCTCCAAAGGATTTTTAGCCAAAGATCGTGGTATATAGTCTTCTATGACAACATCAACAATATCCAAAACGTCAATAGAATAACAAGACTCTTCTAGCATTGGACTCTTTATGGCACTATTCAAGTTATATGTGACCTTATCCTCACCAACTTCTGAGGTTAATTTACCATTTTTGACATCAATTACCGCACCTGTAGTATGTAAAAAGAATCTTCCCAAAATGATTGGGATTTGGGCATCTTCTGCCATGTCAAGAACAATAAAATCAACCGGAATGAAAAACTTACCAATTTTAACCGGAACATCTTCCAAAACTCCCAAAGGGCATTTTATTGAACGATCCGCCATTTCCAATGTGACACTAGTAAATTTCAAGACTCCCATGTTTAGCTTATCACAAATAGAATATGGCATCACACTTACACTACCATCTAAATCACATAAAGCTTTGTGAATTGTATTGGTGCCAATATTGCATGGAATAGAAAATCTACCGCAATCTTTTAACTTAGGAGGAGTCTTGTTTTGCAAAAGTGCACTACACTCGGCGGTAAATGCTATAGTTTCAACATCGTAAAAATTTCTCTTTTTAGTTAAAATATCTTTCATGAACTTAGTGTAAGATGGAATTTGAGTGATTAATTCGGTAAAAGAAACAGTTACCTGTAAATTCTTCACCACTTCCATTAACTTACCAAATTGAGACTCCTTTTGATACTTGGCCAATCGATGAGGGAAAAGCACTTTGACTTTTTCTGGAGCTTTGACTTCAACATCTTTGTTTGGAGGATCATCCTCCACATATTTCACTTCTGCCATAACAACTGGCTCAACAACCTTCTTACGAATAGCATCAAATTTCTTTGAGATTGGGGAATTCTCCATTTCAACAAGTATCTTCTCACTTTCCTTGGGCATAGGGGGCTCATCATACTTGGTACCACCCCTCAAGGTAATAACACTAACGGTATCATGTGGTGTCCACCATGGGGTGGTAGTTGACCCATTTTCCTTTGACAACTAGAAGTGGCTAGTTGAGCCATTTGATTCTCTAGCATTTTGATGGAGACATCGTGAGCTTGATCACTCTTTTGTATTTGAGCCAACAATTCGGTTTGGGTCTTAGCCATTTGCATCACCAAAGCTTCAATCCTGCTCCCCCCTTGGTCATTTTGTTGAGAATTTGAGGGTTGACCTTGGGTTGGTTGGAAGTTTTGTTGAAAATTTTGTTGTGGTGCGGTTTGCTTTTGCTTTTGGCCTTGGTTTTTATTGTTGATAGCCCGGTGGATAGTTGAACCTTTGTTGTGTTGGAATGTAGGTATTTTGTTGTTGTTGAGGCACAAAATTGTTTTGTGGTGGTTGGGGCACAAAATTATTTTGTGGTTGAGGATTTAGCACATTATTGCTCTTGTGAGACAGTAATTGGTATTGGGATTGTAAGTATTTGAAAAAGTACCCAGTGGAAATGAACTTTGTGTAAAACGTTGAAAACCATTTACCTCCTCAATGGTAGCACGACATAGAGCGGTGCAATGTCCCGCACCTCCGCAACCTTCACAAACAAGTATTTAACCGGTAGTGGTCATGGCATTGACTTATTGAACAGATGATGATGCACTTTGAGCTTCCAACTTTTGTTGAAGTAAAGAAATTTGAGTCTTCAAAACGGATGTATAGGAAGATTCATCCTTTGTCTTTACGGGCGTACCTCGGGAATTGACATATTGTGAATCATGAATCGCCATGGATTCAATTGGGCATGAGCAATATCGGTGTCAATTTGATCAAACCTCCCATTGTTAGCGGAATCGAGAACACGACGAGACTCGACACAACATCCATTGTAGAATTTAATATAGAGAAACCAAGGATCTAACCCAAGATGTGGGCATTGCTTTGCAATTCCTTGTACCTCTCCCAAGCTTTATAAAGGCACCCAATTGCTGATCTCTGTGGCGGTTCTATCATGGCTATTGATCCATAGCTTAGCCTTGTCCTTCAATGAGAAAGGGAAAAGTATCTCCCTTATTTGAGATTGTGTGACTCTTGTTTGCCTTATCATTGTGCAATTATCACAAAAGTTTTGGACATGCAAATTGGGATCCTTCAAAGGACTTCCCCCAAATTGTTTTCTCTCTACAAGGCTAATGAAAGTCGACTCAAAATCGGTGGCTCCAATTGTTTTAGTAATGTTACCCTTTAGAAGCATAGCCGCAATGGGCTTGGAATGATCGGAAAGTTTCACCATTTTTTTGGTTGGTGATGGCGGTTGTGGTGGAGATGGTGAACTAGAACCTTCTTCTTCGTCAAGGATTGGGTAGTTGGTACAAATGCGACCCAAACCACCGGGACTAGAAGAATCGGCAAGATCCTTGAAATAATTGAGTCGGCTACGGAAGGTTTTCCCGGGCTCCGGATCAAAAGGAAGGAATTATCCAGTGCGTGAGGACCTGGGCATAAGACAACAATCTTCAAGAAACTTGTAAGTAACGATCTCAAGGAACGAGTGTTCCTTAAGACAAAATAAAACAAGATAGAAATTAACAATTTTAAACGCAATAAAACCGTGCTCCCCGGCAACGGCGCCAAAATTTGATAGGCTATCGCACACCTAGGAAAAATACCCTAGACTTGGCTAACAAATTAATGTAGTAAAAAAGGGGTCGAACACAAGGAGATGGGAATTGCATAGTGAATTGCTATGAGTAGGATTTTATCTAGGTTGGTTTGATTGTTTGTTTGGTTTTGGTTTGTTAAACTTGAAAATAAAATGATGTAAAAATATATAATGATAAAGAAGTCTAGGGGAGTCGGGTCACACATGCAAATATATAAACATTCATGTTAAACTAGGAATAGATAGTATCATTAATTGTTTAGGTCTTATGATAACCACCTCTCGGCCTTATTGTTAACCATAGAACAGGTCCTAACGAGCTGTTGATAAGTCCATTGTATATATGCTTGAACCCCCTATTTTAGCTCGTTTTATTTGATTATCGCACTTCTATTAATGTGTTTGTGAGATAATTCCGTGTTCTAGTTGTGTTTACTTGTTTTCATTGTGTTTTGTAGGAAATTAAGCTTTTAGTAGCTTTTTCCCGTCAAAGTAGCAAGCACATTAGTTCAAGGCTAAAAAGATTAAGAATGACCTCAGAAGGGCACTCGGTAGCTTTTTCCCGTCAAATTAGCAATTACCCAAGTTCACGAGGCTAATGAGAGCAAGTCTTGATCATGAAAAGGTGTTTCGGGAAGCATAGGGTCATTTTGGGAAGAATTGGAAAATCCCGAGGACAAAACTTACTTGGGTTGATACACAAGTAAAGAAATGAAAATATAAGCCCAAGTAAGATCAAAATGATCAAGTGTCCATGGAAGCTTAGGATTCCATTTGAAGCTTTCAACCGGAGGAATTATGAAGCTTTAAGACGTAGCATTGGATTCCTTGGCAAATTAAAGACGGAATAAGAGAGTTAATCAAGAAACCCACGACCCCGATCGGGGTTAGCCTCCCCTTGAATATTACGTTTCATCTTTTACTCCTATATAAAGGGTGTAGATCTGGGACCTCAAACACACTACTTACACACTTTCTACACCACTTTCTTACTCTTATTTCAGTCCTTAGATTAGTTTTAGAATAGGTTAGCATTTCCTTTATGTTATTTACATTTCCTTTAGCATTTCAATATTGTATTACAATTTCTATTCAAGCATGTGTTCTTCAATTCCAAGTTTCATTTCCAATTTCTAAGGTAATCCTATTTCTTATATTGTTTTATTATTTCCTTTCTCATTTCTATTATTAGTTAGTTATCATGTTCACTTTATCATTTGTCATTAGTTTAATTTACATTATGCAAGAGTAGTTTAATTTGTCTAGTGAATAAGGGAAACCAAGCATAAATAGTTCTATTACATGTTTGCTTTGTATTGTTAGTCTTTGATTGTTGGCTACTATCTTAGATTAAATTTGTTAGTTCACTTTTATTAGTCGAGAGGCGAGGAATTGAATTAGACAAATCATGTTTTAGTAGACGACCTAGCCATAGCGAGAGCTCATTAGGACCTGATTGTTGGCCGAGAGGTGATTGTATTTAAGCCTAAACGATTAACGATATTATCAAATCCTATGTTTAATTTGAACATTTACATAATTTGCATGTCTGACCCGACCTCCCTAGACTATTCCTTTATTATTGTTTTATCACAAGTTTACCAATCCAAACCAAGCAATCACACATTTACCGACCTTGATAGAATTCACCCCATAACAACTAATTAACAACTTCCGTCTCCTTGTGTTTGACCCCTATTACTACATTCATTTGATCAAGCTCATAGTGCCGCGGTCAAGATGTTGGAACAACAAGTGGCTCAATTAGCCGCTTCTAACTCTCAAAGGAAGAACGGTCAACAACCTCCCCAAGGTGAGCAACCACACGAGACCGTCAATTCTATCTCCTTGAGAAGTGGTACAAGCTATGATGGGCCCTCCATGACTTTGGATGATGAGGTGGTTCTTAAAAAGGCCAAGCTTGGGGGAAATGATAAAAGGAAGGCTAGTGAAGAGCCTCTTGTTAAGGATCGTGTGCCATTTCCTCATCGATTGTTGATGCTAAAAAGGAAGAGCAAGCTTGATGCCAAGAATGTTGAGTCCCATATGCCCACAGGAAGTGACAAGGTAGTTGTTGAAGAAGTCTCTCCTAATGCTAAGGAGAGTGATGCCGTTTCAAAGAAGGTGAGTGTTCCCAATGAGAAAGAGAAAGTGAAAGATGTGGAGGATGGTCCTCCCAAGGAAGTTGTTCAAATACCATTTCCCCATCACCTAGCAAAGCACAAGGAAGAAGGTAAGTTCGGTAAGTTTATGGAAATGTGTAAAAATTTACAAGTCACCATCCCATTTATGGAATTGCTTACCCAAGTCCCTTCTTATTCAAAGTTTATGAAGGAGATTCTCTCAAAGAAGCGATCCTTCAATGAGGTTGAGACCATTGCCTTCACCGAAGAGTGTAGTGCACTCTTACTAAATAACTCTCCCCCGAAACTTAAGGACCCCGGTAGCTATTCTATTCCTTGCACTATAGGCACATATACCATTGATAAGGCCCTTTGCGACCTAGGTGCTAGTGTAAGTGTCATGCCCTATTCCCTTTGTGAAAGACTTAACATGGGTGCTTTAAAATGCACAAGTATAACACTACAAATGGCGGACCGTTCTTTAAAGCGACCTTTAGGTGTCTTAGAAGATGTTCCCGTCAAAGTTGGCAAGTTTTTCATACCCATTGACTTTCTCATACTCGATATGTCCGACGACTCACAAACCCCAATTATATTGGGTAGGCCATTTTTACACACCGCGGGTGCGCTAATTGATGTAAAAAATGGGAAGTTGACATTAGAAGTGGGTGATGACCGGGTTTCCTTTAGCAAAAACAACACCATTAGAAGCCCAATGTTACAAGAGTCTTGTTATTTATTTAGCACTGTGGACTCTTCTCATGCCTCTACTACACTTGGCTCCTTACTAATGGATCCGTTGGAGGACGATATTGGTGTTGTTTGTTTTGTGGGTGACAATGCTAAGGGCACTATTGCTAAGAGTGCCAAGAAGAAAAGGAAATTTTATTTGAACAATTTCAAATGGTTGCGGAATGCAAAGATAGCTATGAAATGGAGCTTGGTTGGTGGCAAGCTCAATGACAAAACTTGATTAAATAGCTTCTTACGTCGTGCAGGACGTTAAACCAGCGCTTCTTGGGAGGCAACCCAAGCCTTTTATTTGCTTTTATTTATTTTTGTTTTTAATTTTCTGCAATTTATTGTTTTTCGTAGATTAGTAATAAAATACTCGACTTGACGATGTTTCTTTTTGTGATTTTTAGGTGAAAATGAAGAAAGGAGGCTTAGAAGTGAATATGGCACGCTTCCCCATGCAAGAATCCAGTTGGGGGACGTGGTTTTCGAAAAACGAGAAAAGAATTAAAACCCATAAGCAAGCAAGTCAAATACGGGATTGAGCAGTCAACCCCGATCGGGGTCGTGGTTCTGTGATTTTTTTCGCTGCTATTTCACGGATAAGTAAAAAAAAAGATGTTTTTCCTTCATTCTCTCATAACCCGACGGTACCTTCTTCTACTCTTCCTCCATTGGTTTTCTTCATTTCTTCACCTAAAATCACAAGGAACATCATTTTCTTCATCAATTTTGCAAAATTCATTCATCATTTACCATCAATTGGTAAGTTTTCTTCTCTTTTCTCTTTAAATTCATCCATTTCAATCAATTAATTGGATTATGCAAACCCTAACTCAATTTGGGGGAATTCGATTTTGTGCTTTTTAGTGCTAGAAATTGATTGTAGAATGCTTATTTCATGTTTGTAGTGTGAATTAGTTCACTAAATCATGCTAGTATGCCTATTAGGATGAATTTTGGTTTGCCTTAAGATGAATTTTTGTCTTAAATTTCAGAAAAATGGCACCAAGAAGACCTCCTACCCAAAGTGCTTCTAAGAGAAGGAGAGGTAAGGCGAAATCCTCCCATGCTGCGGAGGATGTGCAAATGAAAGAAGTCCCGGAGTAGCAAGACCCGTATTTTCCGGGTGTGATCTTCAATTCACAAGCTCAATACAACAATTGGGTCATCTTAAAGAGCAAAGGTATAAAACCAACCAAATTTATCAACCAAGGTTCTTTAAACAACATTGGAATTGAGAAAAATGTGAAAGCTTTGTTTAAAAATCTTGGTATGAAGCATTGTTACACAATGAATTATAAGACCTTTCCCGAACTCACCCTTAAGTTCTTAAGCTCTTTCGAGTTCCATAGGTCTAGGAAACTCGGTTTTATAGTTTTTGTTACCTTTCGCTTGTTTAATGAAGACCATAGAATGGACTTAGCGGACTTTGCCAATATCTTTCAATTGCCTCACAAGGACATACCCACCGAATCACCCGAGTATTATAACCCCGTTTTAACTTGGAATGCCATTTCTCATTTGCCTTTTCAAGGTTGGGACCATAGTCCTCATCAATATATACATTACCCCGACATAAGGATTTGGCAAAGGTTTATGGGATGGACCTTTTTTGGGAGGAATGAGCCTCACTCGGTGAGGGAGTTTGAGGTAGAGATTTTGGGTGCTTTCTTGAATGTTAATGGTGATGAGAATTGGGGAATCAATATCCCCTACCACTTTGCGGTCCATTTGACCAAACAATGCAACCCCAAAAATAGTTGTATTGTCTTGGGGGGTTTGGCCACTAAGATTGCACACCACTTATGTAGGTTTAACCAAGAGAAAACCAATTTGAGACCATTGCTTGAGTCTAGGGAAAAGGGAATTAGGCTTGATTATGAATATTTTCTTTCTTGTAATTGGTTTAGGGATGCTCACCCTAATATGATTTGGAAAATTGGTCGACAAGACTCCATTAGTCTACCCAACGAAAAGAAAGAAATTAAGGCTTTGGTTCACACTAAGCCTTATCGTGGAAGTGAACCCTTTACTAGACCTACCTACCATTTGGACCTAAGAGGTGAGACCCATACCACCGTTGAGAGGCGTGCGGGAGGTCAACCCTCTCAAGCACGCCATTCTACCTCTAGTGTTCAATCACCTTCTAGCATAGAGATGATGGAAATGATGCGGGAAATGAACTTAGCTGTTAATGGAATTCGTGATGACCAACGACTTGCTTTGCATCCTGTTTCTGATCATTTTGCTAGACAAGGAGTCATCCAACCCGAGGAGCCACGCCCTTCATTTTATACTTATCCTCCGGGTGTATTTCCTCCTTCTTCCCATATCCCCCCTCCTCCTCCTAACAATGATGCAAGTACATTTACTACATATGCACCCGGTCCGGATTTTTGTGGTTCAGATTATGGTGTTGAGGCATTACAAGGAGGCTATGGTGGCTATGGTGGATATGGTGGCTATGGTGGATATGGTGGGTATAGTAGCTATTGTGATGGTCTTGGTAGTTGCCAAGATATTGGTGAGTATGCCACTCCTCTTCAAGAGGATGATTCAAGTGGGAGTGGCCAACAAGGTGAATCAAGTGGTAGTGGTAAGAAGAAGAATAAAGGGAGGAAGGGGTTCAATTTTTAGCCCTTTTCTTAGATGATTGATGAAGAAATCCCCCGAATTCATGCTAGCTTGGGGGGGGGGGGGGCTGGCAAGTTGAGTAAGTTTTTAATTGCTTTGCATTTTAGTTTAGGTCCTGCAACCCATTAAACATAACCTCTAGTCCTTCTTGTTTTATGCTTTGAGCAATTTTGATGGTTTGATTGTGTAATTTGAATTGTTGGCACATTGAGGACAATGGATTTTTAGCTTGGGGGGAGATTGCATTTGTATATAGTGTAGAAAATTTGAAAATTTTTGAGAGAAATTTTTGCTTTGTGCTTGCTTGTAGCCTACTTTCCTCTTTGCTTATCCTAATAATGGCTTGTTGCTAATGATTTATTCTTTCATGATGGGATATTAGCTACATGGCGATGTCTTGACATAGTAGGTAGGAGATGGAGAATGAACCGAATAGGCTTGATCTTGACTTGTGGCAAGCTACAAAATGGTAAGGTAGAGCCTACGTTTGGCCGATGAATCCATATCCGGTCTCTCTTAGGTGAGTGTAGTTGTCTCCTTATAATGTGTGTTTCATCAAAACGCACAAGTATGGTTCTCATGTCATCTCTTGGTAAGCATGCATTCATTTGTTATAGCATTTTGGAACCATTCACATGATATATTAGCCTTTTTGACCCCTTCACGAAATTTATCCCTAGCTACATCATTGAAATTGCCTACCCTTGTTGAGCTAGTAGCTTAGTTGGATAATGTTTGGGTGCTCATTGGGATATGGTTTATTGTTGGAAGTCATGTGAGCTTGGTCTTAATGCTCAAGAAAAAAGAAAAAAAGATGAAAAAAATTGAAGATTTGAAATGAGAATGAAAAAAGAAAAAAAAAAGAATGAAGAAAGAAAAAGAAAAAGAAAAGAAAAAGCATGAAAAACAAAAGAGAAGAAGTATGCATTGAATTGGAAAAAAAGAGAAGAAGAAGAAGATGTGAGAAATTCGCATGCATTATTCATATTATTTTGGAGAATTTTCTTATGATTTGAATTGCAAAATTGGGTTAGAATTGGGATTGAGCACCTTTACATCTTGGTAGTTGCTAGCTTAACTTAGCTCCACATTACCATAACTCTTTTGTTCCCCTTTCTTACCCATGTTTATTTGCCTTCTTCCTACCCATTTGGCTTCTTTATCATGCTTACATTTGATTGTCTTTGCTTACTATTCTTGATATGTTTACAATATTAGATTGCGGGCACATTGTTATAAGTTGAGGATAGTTGAGTGTTCATTCACAAAATTGTCCTTTCACATATAAAAGAGTTTGAGCGCCCCGTGAGAGTCCATAAGTCAAAAGATCATGCAAGAGCTTAAAGGTTCATTCAAAGTTTTCTATGCTACGCCGTCGTGTAAATCTCATCCATGTTTTGCTTTATTCCTTGCCCATGTTGTGTCGGGTTTTTAAATCATTATGCTTAGCTTAATTGGAATATTGCAATTGATGGGATTAGGTTTCTTGCTTGAGGACAAGCAAGAGTTTAGCTTGGGGGAGTTTGATAAGTGCATATTTTATCTACTTTCATCCCCTATATTAGCTCCGGTTTATTTGTTATTTAGCACTTATCATAGTGTTATGAGCTAATATTTGTTGTTCTAGTGTATTTGTTTGTCTTAACACGTTTTTGTAGGAATCTAAGCATTTAGAGGCTTTTTCCTATCATTTTGTACACTAAGTCCACTAAGTTAAACAAGACCTAATATTGGACTAGCATGGAAGTGTTTGAATGGGTTTTTGCATGAAAATTTGATGGATTGAAGTGAGAATTACAATTGAAACCTAATGCAAAGTCAAGCCCAAAATGAAGGTCCATATTAAGGTGCAAGCATTAGATACCAAGAAGCTTAGGATGCTAAGAATTTAGAGAATTACCGGATGATTAAGGAGCATTAAAGCACGAGCATTGGGATTTCTTAAGAAATTAATCGAGAATTTAAGGAGAAAACTCGGAAATCACACGACCCCGATCGGGGCCCCCAACCCCGATTGGGGCTGCATGCTCCCAGGATTCTTACGTTTCTTCTCCCTCTCCTATAAATAGGAGAGGCATTCCAAGGCTTCAGGCATCTAGTTTTCACGTCTCATTTCCTTACATAGCCTTAAGCATTATAATCTCTCTCAATAACTTTTCATTGTAGTTTACAAATTGTTAAGCTTTCCCTTAGTTTAATCTTTCAACACTTTGTTCTACAAGTTATTGTTCAAGTATTTGTTATTCAAGCATTTGGCTCTAATTTGTTTCTTCCATACAAGTTCTTGTCTATTAAGGTATTTTCATTTTTAGTTCATAATTTTACACTCCCAATTAGTTTATGCATAATTTATTATTAATACTTCGTTTACATTTTATTAGCATTATTTATAGTACATGTTATCTAACTTAGCTTTTATAAATCACAAAACCATGTTTACCATTTCTTACAATATAGTTTGTAATTTATATTCCAACATGAGTAGCTAAATTTCCTAGTCTAAAGGCTAGGGGAGCCATGCAAAATCAAATATATAACATGTTTAATTAGGTTGATAATAATATTGTTCAATTATTTCTATCACATGTTTGCATTGTCACGTTTAATCTTTGGTTATCGGCCGTAATCGTAGATTAAGTTTGTTCATTCATTCTAAAGTCGAGAGGCACGGAATTGAATTAAACTAAGCATGTGTAGTAGGACGACCTAGTCATGGACGAGTGTTTCTCTAGGACCCGGTCTAAGGTTGATGCTAATGCCATAAGGTGGGTATCTCTAAGCCTAAACAATTGACAATGTTGTTAGTAGCGAATTTATCATGATTATATGTTTACCTTTGCATATGTGACCCGAACCCTTTAGACTCCCTTTTAATTATATAATTTACACCATAATTTTTATTAGTCAACAAACAAACAAACCAAACTAAAAACGAAATCAGCCTTGATAAGAATCTATCCATAGCATTTCACAACGTAATTCCCGTTTCCTTGTATTCGACCCCTATTGCTACATTAATTTGTGTCTAGGGTAATTATCTTTGCATAGGTACATGATAAGCCTATCACAACATGAACCGACAAATGCTCGCTATCTGCTTCGAGCAAGGTCTACACCTAAAGATCTTGGAAAAATTACCGGCAGGAGCCTTGTCCACGGTGAAGGAAGTGTATGGGAGAGCGGGGCATGCGGAGAGGCTCGTGAACCTAGCTAAGGATATGAAGGAGAAGTCTAGTAAGAAGAGGAAAGTTAAAAGTGAAGGAGGAGGAGGAGGCAACAACAACTACAAGAAAGGGAACTTCAACCGAGCAAGGTCATACTCGGGTGGATTTTATTATGGAGGTGGAGCTAGGTATGGAGGGGGAGCAATTAGGGCTTCTAGTGAAGGGGGTAGGAATAGATGCTACAATTGCGGGTGTAACACCCCGTATTTTATAATAATATTTTATTCGCTAAGTTTATTATTAAATTAATTATTTAGAAATGTATTAATATATTTTCAAAATATGTTCTCTATTTTATATTTGTCGTTTTGATCTACTTTTGGATGGGTTAAAATGTCCGTGCACGATTTTACTATTTTAATTTAAAAGTTACGTCTATTATATGAGTTCTCCAAGCTTTTTAATAATATCCAATCCCTTTTGTAATTAGATAATCCATTGTATGAGCTAATGGACCCAAAGTCTATAAGTTAATCCCCTTATAAATAGAATTTAACCTAGCAAGCAACTAGGTCAATCTATTTGTTTTGTTACGCAAGGAGTGTCGCATGCCTCTTCACTTTTTCTCTCTTTTGTTCTCTTTTCTCCCTTTGACTCCATTATTTTGCATCTTTTCTTCTTCCAAACTCATGCACAAATTATATATTCACAACCCATGCTCTTAGCTCTACAATATATATTTCCAAATATTTTTATGGAGATTATTTGTATGAGCCTTTAGACTTACCTTTATGGTCTCTTATTTTAAAGGGTAAAGAAGAAGAAGAAGAAGAATCTTTTATGGTGCTTTCATGGATTTGAAATCGGATATTCTTTAAAGTCGATTTCTGGGGACTTTGACACGTGCTGGAGACAAGGCTTTGTTGGTCGTTTACTTTATGGAAGTTTTCATTAATTGCTAAAAGGTAACTACGTGTTTCTCTGTTAATTATGTTTATGCCAAATGATGTAATTAATATGATTTAATAATTGTTTTGTATAATTGGTACATGTTTGATTGTTTATTATCATGTAAATTATGTTTTCGCATGTTTATATATGTTTTAATGTTTTAATTATATGTCGTATGTTGTTTGTATGTTTATTTTGGGTGTCATGAACGCAATTAGAGTTTACGAATAAAACCCTACTGGCGGCATGATAGACGGCCAAGAGTGGGATTCAAAGTTATAGCTAAAGCTAGTATAACCTTGATGATGATTCGAGTGTTATAGCTAAAGTTAGTACAACTTTGGGTTGTTACTCAAGTTATGGCTGAAACGGGTAGAACCTTGGAAATATGGACCCATGGTTATAGGTGAGTCTACTATAACTGAGAAATACGGGTCAGGGTTATGACTGAAACTAACGCAGACCTGAGTTGTGACTCAAGATTATGGTTGGTACTAGTTTAACTTTGGGTTTCGTGTCAAGGTTATGGTTGAGGTTACTATAACTTCAAAGGTATTTACTGAAGTTATAGTCGAGGCTAGTATAACCTTACATTAGATTTCATTTTATGGTTAAGGTTACTATAACATTGATCATTAGTATATGTTTCATATATAGAGTTGTGTCCAGTTGTAGTATAACATTGAGTTTGCTTATTTCTTTGGTTACTCTATTCATATGTTAAGTAGTACAGTCGGTTTTAATGTTCTATAAGTTGAGTCGTGATGTTGTTCATGCATTGTTGGTAAAGTCGGTTATTCTGTGCACTTGTTGTTTGGTTGGTTGTATAGATGATGATAGTATCAGTTATATACTATCGGAATGAACAGACGCTATCCTTCGGGGATTCTAATGGTCTATGGGAGGGGGGGTAGCAGAGGCAGTTCGTTATACGCTTTGTTCCCCGAGTGTCGCTCGGTGTAGCAGAGGCAGTTCGTTATACGCTCTGTGTTTCACCGAGAGGTCTGGCCAGGTCTTAGGCATGTAGGCAGTGGTTATACGCTACACATAGTGTGGATGTAGTTCGTTATACGGTCCACAGTTGATGCAGTTCGTTATACGGTCCATACCAACTATGGAGGCAGTTCGTTATACGCTCTAGAGGTTGGAGGCAGTTCGTTATACGCTTCATTAGTCAGAGGCAGTTCGTTACATGCTCTGAGGGTTGTTTGGTTTGGTCATTTTTTGTATTTGAGTTTGATTGTCCTAAGGTTCTACATGGTGTCGTAACATGGTTTGTTGTCATGTGTCATCTCATGTTTTTTAACTTGGAGTTATCATTTAAATGGTTATCTTATCCTTTATCTGGTGGTACGTTGGACTGGAGTCTTCATGAGTATAGATGGTCTCATATGTTTACTGATTTTGCATTTTAATTGTTATTAATTGTTTGTTATATTCAATTGTTGTAAACATGACTAGGTGGTGAGGATGTAAACTCGTCGTCAAAGCTATCCACCAAAACAATATTTATAACTTCACAAACTACTCTTAGTAAAGACGTAAGTAAAGGTCGGATCCCAAGGGACGGGTATTGATGTAGGATTTTAAATTGCAAGTAGTTATGTCTAAGGGTGTCACAAATTGGGTTGAGATGAGGTGTAATCTAAACTAATCAACAAGATGAATGTAAATTAATGAAAAGAAGGTAAATCAATTAAAGGGGTTTGTAAATGAATGAATAAAGGCACTAGGGTGTCATGGGTTCATAGGGGATTCATGGGAATAGATCATACAAACATGTTCTCAATTAGATACAAGCACTTATTGTTGTGATGGGATCGAGTTAGTGTATATATTACAATCCCTAGAAAGATTTAGGTCCCGGAGCTGAGTCGTTGATACCGTCGTAAAGTATCAAGATTTAAATTTATAAATTCGAAACTACTACTGTAGACAGCGGTAGCACGAGTCGAACCACAGGGAGGAAGGGGATTTCAGTTGTTCTAGATTTCAGTCTAAAAGTAACAAATAAGGGGGGGGGGGGGTGTTTTGGGCTTATCTAAAGCTAATATGCAATATAATTAAAATAAAGCAAATAAATAAACAATTAAAGAAAATGGATAAAATCAAATATTAAAAGGGATGCTACTACTAGCAAGCGGTAGTAAGGGTCGATCCGCAGGGAGGTAGGGAGATAATAGTTGCTTTCAAAATTAGTCTAATGGTCACTGTGTGGGGGGGTTTTGATATGAATTAATTCTAAAACTAATGACAGAAACTAAATAAACAAATAATAGTAGCAAACGATGTAAACAATGATAGAAGAAATGCTAAGACGGTCGGTTCACTATAGCTGCGATGGCACATAATCCTAGGTAAGTCCGAAATACGGTCGTGTAGGATGGGTAAAACAAGTCCTCTCGGTCCAAGTTAACTAGTAGCTCCTTTCGGCTTATGCTACCAGTCCCTAAGTCTCACTAATGCTAGATCTCGCCCCGATTAGTGATTCCTAAAGCCTAAATTACATTATCTCTCGATCTCAGTAATTTAGTCGTCTTAATTCATTAATTAATGCCCTTCCCTATCTCTCGATCTACGGGTTGGTCAAAACTAAGCATCTAACAAGTCTCCTCTCGGTCTCATTGTTAAATATTGCACTTAACGAATCAAACAAACGCTAATCAAACACGGTCTGGTCGATCGACCAACTACTTCAGTCGACCGACCACACGGCTTAGTCGATCGACTAGTTAAGCCAGTCGATCGACCATGCCCTAATTCGGGGTCACCTATTCTAATGCCATCTACGCCATAGATCCCCTACATCTTAGCAAAGGGTGTTTAGCTACTCATAATGGTGATAATAATAACAGTAAGATTAACAAATAAAGCAATTGAATTCATAATTGAATTAACTAAATAATTAACTAACATGAAACGATAAATTGTCTTTGAGAAATATAACTAGCAATTCTAAACTATGGAAGAAGTAAAGCAATGAATTTGAATAAAGAAACAGAAGAATACCGTAAACAGGAAGAAGAATCTGAATTCCAAAAGGAATACTTTTATTGAAATTAATAAAAACTGAATGAAAACTGTAAACTGTAAACTAGGTATACTAAACTAATGAATGATGAATAATGAATAGGAAAGGAGTTACGTTATATAGGAATGTCACGTAAAACCCTTATTCCTAAACCTAATTACCATGGGCTTCCTCGTCTTTTAATTTGCGCGTCAGCTCGTGGGATGGTCGATCGACCACTGAGGCCAGTCGATCGACTGACTCTTGCTGAACAGTAGCTTCTGTTAGTCATGCTCTGGTCGATCGACCATGTCGGTCAGTCGATCGACCAACGGTGCTGTACAGTAATGCATTCTGACGAATTCTACAGCGCACAAGGATCTTAAAAGAGCTGCTATTTCTTCGTTATTTGGTCAAATCAGGCGTTCTATGCGGCGTTGGAAAGCTAAGAGGATAAGCTTTCACCTCCAATTGGAATCACTCGATTATCAACTCTATAACTCGAGATATTGCCATCTGAAGCAGGCTGCAATATCGTGAAGTGCTTCTTTGCTTGTTAAACTCATACGCACCCATGCTTTTGCTATCTTTAGGCCTTGAAACGCGCACCAAGCTCATTCCTCGAGTCAATACCTCATGTCAAATCCTATGCTAAACACTTGGGAACGGATTCGGCTCATTTTCCGCTGGATTCTTCACATTTCTGTAATATTATACAAAAACACGAAAGTATACGGAAATAGGGAAAATAGTAGCATAATCTACATAATTGAGCTCTGAAATGCGTGTAAAATAGGGTGTAAAACATCATATAAATGACACGCATCAAACTTCCCCAAACCAAACCCTTGCTTGTCCCCAAGCAAGAACTAGACTCGATTCTAAAACCTAATCGAACGAGTTCAATCTCAGAGCGAAATGCAAACCGAAAAGCCTAAACCACTTTAATGCAACCAACTAACAATCAATTAGCAATACGGATCATGCAAACGAGTTATGTAGTCGTTAAAAATAAAGCTGATCCGTCGACCTTGCAAGACCATTAAAATTGGACTCTCACGGGTCACTCTTCTCTCATGAAGCAAAGTGTAAGCATATATATATGTAAGAGAGGAAGAGAAATAGCCACTCACCTAGACTACGACCCACATAATCATGCATGCAACTAATATGATAGACAATTCTACTACCGTACATACATTCCAACCGAACAAGGTCCTGTCACAACCGAGGGCTTACAAAAATATGGTAAAATGAGGCAATGGGTAAGAAAAGGCAAAACATTTATGGGAATGTGAAGGTATAGGTGATCAAGCTAGTACCTAAACAAAACCATATGACAGCATCCATTTCCAACTCAACTATAGAATTAAGCACAATGCCTTTCATTTGGCACAAAACTCACCAAACCGAACTGAAAATACTCCTCAATAAATGTAAATAAAGCATAGGAGTGAAACCGTCTACAAACAACATCTTTTCCTTTCATGGTTTCTTTCTTTCATCATTTTTCTCTCTTTTTTTGTTTTTTTTTTCTTTTTCTTTTCATTCACGTTTTTTTTTTTCATTTTTCAATTCTTTTCTCATCCTCCTTTTCTTCATTAAATACCAACTCCAAATCACTTGATACAAGCCAAACTTGGCACAATAAATTATATACCGCAAAACAATCTACACTAGCTTGACAAGGCAGGCTAAATTTGGACGTAGCTAAGGGTCAAGAGGCAAATTTGGCTAATGTGGAGTTCAATGGGTAAAATGAAATAAAGGGGAAATTGTAAGCACCTTCCTGCATGTGACACCAACCACTAACCCGAATGTATGTAGACAAAAAGCAATTGAATTTCATAAATGTGCAAATTAATGATACATGATATGCAAGGAGTAACTACTCACAATCCTACATGAAACCGGTCACAAATGACACCAATTATATGAGCTCTAATCCTTAGAAATTATAAGTAGGTTGCCAAAATTCAGGTCAAGTCTATAATTCAGCAAATATTTTAACAAAAACTCGTAGGTATGCATATGTGATTCTACTAATAACATGTCAATTAAACAAGGCTTAAGCGTAAAAAGCTGAAAATGCAATGTCATCATTGAAATACTACCGTTCCGACTCAACCTATATGCTAAAATAAACGTGAAATGTTTTGAATTTTTTTGAAATTTTTCAATTTTTTTGGTATTTTGTGTATATATATAGGAAATGAAATAAACAATGCAAACTGAAAAGCAATAAACGTGAAACAGAAATGCAATAAAACATGTTAATGCAATGCAAAACCCTTCTCCAAACCAAATCACACAATGTCCCCATTGTGCAAAATCATATAATGAAAATAGCAAAGGAAATGGGATTTTGCGAGAAAATTAATTAAAAGGACATGAAATTAAACTCGGAAACTCACAAGACTTTATGCGAAGCAAAAGGAAACCTCCCCAAACCAGCGTAAGCTAGGAGGTTTTTGTAGCCAGCAGTGCTACCATAAGGTACCTAAAAGACAAAACTTACCGCGCATTATCCGAGAAAACAAAATTGAAACAGTAATTATGTGCAAAATAAGGAAACGGAAGACAACAGAAATAAATCGGAGAATAAAGTGCAGAAAAGACTCCCTCAACTCCGCAAATCGACCAAACACAGCAGAGGAATGATCGAAAACAGGTACAGCAGCGGGCAATGGTCGATCGACCACCTTACCCAGTCGATCGACCAGAGTGACAGGAACAGAAGCTCCTGAAACTGAAGCGCTTAATCGATCGACCATATTGGCCAGTCGATCGACTGAAATACCTGCTGTAACTTTCTGATTTCTTCAATTAGCTCAATAGATTGAGCTAACAAGGTCTGTGAACCTGCAAATACACATAATAACGCGCCCAAAATTGCGCAAAACCCAAAGTAACAGTCTATAGCCTAAATAAATCCTAAGCAAACTTATTAAAGCGAAGTCTCGCGCACACGAAAAATGATGAATAGTCTAACAAAAGCAATAAAATGATCTTTAAAAGGTCTAAGAAACGCATAGATCAACGGAAACTGCAGAAAATCTCCGACCAAGGCTTCTGTCTACATGAAGTAGCTTCCGCAGTGCTCATCTCAGAAGCTGGACTCCACTCTACTCCGACTGGGATACTCAATGGATCATCTCTAGCATCTTCCCAAGCATGACCATCATCTTCTAGCTCCTCACACTCAAGATCCGACTCCGAAATTTTGACTGGCTCCTTCTTCTTGGGCTCCTCATCTGGCTCCTCGTCAGTTGCATAGCTCAGACATCCCAAACCGCCTCTCTGAACAATGGGCTCCTTAACAGCTGGAGCGATCAGCGGTTCTTTCTTCCCCAAACCAGATCCTACAACATCCAAAACAAGAGAATCGTCCTCCAATTTGCTCCCAATCTGGGGCGGAGGTGTCATAACAGGAATAGGTACAGGTAAGGAAGTAGGAATCTCAACATAAGATTTCTTTTCAGAAATCACATTGCAAGTAACGGGGCAC
Organism: Silene latifolia; assembly: GCF_048544455.1. Taxonomy (NCBI): domain Eukaryota; kingdom Viridiplantae; phylum Streptophyta; class Magnoliopsida; order Caryophyllales; family Caryophyllaceae; genus Silene; species Silene latifolia. The sequence goes on from NC_133536.1 coordinate 61,066,191, forward strand.
ATAGGATCTCTCTTTTTATGAGACTGGGCAAACAATATAGAGTGCTTTCCTACCTTAAATCTCAAAGTTCTTTCCCTTACATCAATTATTGCACCAGCAGTGTGCAGAAACGGTCTTCCCAAAATAATTGGGGTGTTGACATCTTCAGGAATATCCAAAACAACAAAGTCAACAGGAAAAAAGAACTTTTCAATCTGAACAGGCACATTCTCTAAGACCCCTACTGGCTGAACTATAGAACGGTCAGCCATTTGCACAGTCATGTCAGTAATGGCAAATCTAGTCAATCCCAACTTCTTAGCCAGACTCAAAGGCATAACACTGACACTAGCCCCTAGATCACATAATGCCTTCTCAATTGAGAAGGTACCAATATTATAGGGGACAGAGAAACTACCTGGGTCAGACAGTTTACGATCAGCAGTGTGAGTTAAGTATGAACTAGACTATTCAGTTAAATGCACAGACTCGACAGCATTCAAAGACCTTTTCTTAGCTAGTAACTGTCTCATAAACTTCATATATACAGGTATTTGATTAACTAGCTCTGAGAAAGGTATTTGCACATTAAGACTACCCACTAAATCTTTGAATTTATCGATTGTTACCTCATCTTTGGTTGGCACTAGTCTCTCTGGATAAGGGGCTGTCAGTAGTAGCTTTGCCCTTTCTTCTAGGTCTCTCATACAGGCATCAGTGGACTTAGGCTGAAAATCCAATACTTTCTCCTTGTTGTATCTCAAACCTTCTTCAGACCGTCTCAAGAATGAACCATTAACCGTCGTGGGGTCATACTTTGGAATCAGAACAGACCCATCAGCATCCGGATCTTGCCTCGATAATTTCGGAGCCGTCGTACCCCGAAACAAGAAGTCTCTCAAGTTATCTGGCATTGGAGGACGGATTAGTTCGACATCAGCTGCTTCCTCAGTCGATCGACCAGTGGGGTCGGTCGATCGACCACTCTCATTTTTTCCAGAACGGTCAGAAGGATCAGAAAGTGTCGCTGAAGAATTAAGGGTGGTCGATCGACTGGGTGATGCGGTCGATCGACCGTGATTACTGCTGATCGTCTTTTTCTCGCCCTTTTTCTTCTTCCCTTTTTTAGCAGCTTTCTCGGGTCCATCAAGAGTAGCCCCGCTCCTCAGCGTCAGTCCATGCACGGTCTCAATACGCTGATTCAGAGAGTGAAATTGACTCGGTATCTCAGCTGCATTCTTATCTAATGTAGCAATTTGAGATTTCAGCTCTGTGATTGAGACCTCATTCGTCGCGTTACTTTTCTATACCTTCACCATAAGCAGCTGCACTAGACTTTTCAATTCTGCAACTTCATTATTCGACTCTTGCTGTGACGGAGTGGATGGTGGTGGGGCTACATAAGGAGGCACATATGGTTGATGCGGTGAAGTAGGAGCGTAATTATACGCATTGTCGAGCTGAAATTGATGAAAAGCAAACATCTTCTCCATAGGGCTCTTGCATGTATCAGCTATGTGTCCAACTCCGCCGCATCTCCCACAAAACTGCACCTGCTGCTTCTGAGACTGGAATATGGGTGGACTCTTCTAAAGTACTGTAGATAGGACCTATAGGACCTAACAAAACAACACTAGAGAAGATGGTAAGAACTGCCTCAAGGTACTCAGTCTTCCCTTGAGGCGAAACACAGACTAAAATAAAAAACAACTAAAACTAGCGCTGCCTCCCCGGCAACGGCGCCAAAATTTGATACCGTCGTAAAGTATCAAGATTTAAATTTATAAATTCGAAACTACTACTGTAGACAGCGGTAGCACGAGTCGAACCACAGGGAGGAAGGAGATTTCAGTTGTTCTAGATTTCAGTCTAAAAGTAACAAATAAAGGGGGGGGGGGTGTTTTGGGTTTATCTAAAGCTAATATGCAATATAATTAAACTAAAGCAAATAAATAAGCAATTAAATAAAATGGATAAAATCAAATATTAAAAGGGATGCTACTACTAGCAAGCGGTAGTAAGGGTCGATCCGTAGGGAGGTAGAGAGATAATAGTTGCTTTCAATTTTATTCTAATGGTCACTGTGTGTGTGTGGGGGGGGGGGGGTTGATATGAACTAATTCTAAAACTAATGACATAAACTAAAAATAAACAAATAATAGTAGCAAACGATGTAAACAATGATAGAAGAAATGCTAAGACGGTCGGTTCACTATAGCTGCGATGGCACATAATCCTAGGTAAGTCCGAAATACGGTCGTGTAGGATGGGTAAAACAAGTCCTCTCGGTCCAAGTTAACTAGTAGCTCCTTTCGGCCTATGCTACCAGTCCCTAAGTCTCACTAATGCTAGCTTTCGCCCCGATTAGTGATTCTTAAAGCCTAAATTACATTATCTCTCGATCTCAGTAATTTAGTCGTCTTAATTCATTAATTAATGCCCTTCCCTATCTCTCGATCTACGGGTTGGTCAAAACTAAGCATCTAACAAGTCTCCTCTCGGTCTCATTGTTAAATATTGCACTTAACTAATCAAACAAATGCTAATCAAACACGGTCTGGTCGATCGACCAACTACTTCAGTCGACCGACCACACGGCTTAGTCGATCGACTAGTTAAGCCAGTCGATCGACCATGCCCTAATTCGGGGTCACCTATTCTAATGCCATCTACGCCGTAGATCCCCTACATCTTAGCAAAGGGTGTTTAGCTACTCATAATGGTGATAATAATAACAGTAAGATTAACAAATAAAGCAATTGAATTCATAATTGAATTAACTAAATAATTAACTAACATGAAACGATAAATTGGCTTTGGGAAATCTAACTAGCAATTCTAAACTATGGAAGAACTAAAGCAATGAATTTGAATAAAGAAACAGAAGAATACCGTAAACAGGAAGAAGAATCCGAATGCCAAAAGGAATACTTTTATTGAAATTAATGAAAACTGAATGAAAACTGTAAACTGTAAACTAGGTATACTAAACTAATGAATGATGAATAATGAATAGGAAAGGAGTTACGTTATATAGGAATGTCACGTAAAACCCTTATTCCTAAACCTAATTACAAGGGGCATCCTCGTCTTTTAATTTGCGCGTCAGCTCGTGGGATGGTCGATCGACCACTGAGGCCAGTCGATCGACTGACTCTTGCTGGACAGTAGCTTCTGTTAGTCATGCTCTGGTCGATCGACCATGTCGGTCAGTCGATCGACCAAGGGTGTTGTACAGTAATGCATTCGGACGAATTCTGCAGCGCACAATGATCTTAAAAGAGCTACCATTTCTTCGTTACTTGGTCAAATCAGGCGTTCTATGCGGCGTTGGAAAGCTAAGAGGATAAGCTTTCACCTCCAATTGGAATCACTCGATTGCTCTAGAACTCGAGATATTGCCATCTGAAGCAGGCTGCAATATCGTGAAGTGCTTATTTGCTTGTTAAACTCGTACGCACCCATGCTTTTGCTATCTTTAGGCCTTGAAACGCGCACCAAGCTCATTCCTCGAGTCAATACCTCATGTCAAATCCTATGCTAAACACTCGGGAATGGATTCGGCTCATTTTTCGCTGGATTCTTCACATTTCTGCAATATTATACAAAAACACGAAAGTAGACGGAAATAGGGAAAATAGTAGCATAAACTACATAATTGAGCTCTGAAATGCGTGTAAAATAGGGTGTAAAACATCATATAAATGACACGCATCAGTCGTCTATAGTGTACAACACCTACAAGTCGACTTATTCTCCTCTTATTCAACTCTATGCATGGTCTAATGAGGCTCGAGTTGGTTTATGTCTTACAAGCCTCATTGAAGAGATAAGGGATGGTCAAAAAATTCAAGGTTTCATAGTCTAGCATTTCATCAAACATTTTTTTTTTGGTAAAATGTGAGCATTTTTGTATTCATTCATTATAAGACAATCAATACATAGTTTTGACAGTTTCAATAACCTTTAAGACAATGAACTAAAACATCAAGCATCATTAACAATTCCTATACAATTTAGCCAAAGTCTATTCTTACTAGCTATAGGCATCTGCACTAGCTTCTTTAGTCTGCTCTTCATTTGTTCAGTAATTGCATTCACAATTACATCAGGCCTTCGTAAATTGAGCTCCAGCCTACACCTATTCCTTTCAATCCAGATGTGGTACCAACAGGCCAACTGCACCATGTTGCTAACTGTAAGTTGTAACTTGGAATAATTCTGGCGTGGATCAACAAACTTCAACTGTAACCAATGCTCCACTGCTATTAAAATCTGAGAACTAAAAACACATTCCGAGAAAAGATGAGCATGGGTTTCCACTCCCCTTTCACAGAGTACGCAAAGCTCAGAATCACAAATTCCCAGATGATGCAACTTAGCTCTAGTATTGAGAGCTTCTCTATGAATCAACAAACCAATAAAGGCCTGCTTAGGGATGTTCCAGCTATCCCAAACAGCCTTACTCCATTGGACAGGGGGTGTGGACCCCTAATCCAATGGTACCCAGAACTAACAGAATAACTCTTGGTGGCTATCACCCACTGGTTATCCTGGAAACCACCTGCCAACACATCCCTTACTTTACAAATATTTCTCCAGTTCCAATTAGAATCCAGAGAAGGTTGATAATTAGCCCATTCACTTCCTTTCAGATAGACATGATCTACCCACAAAACCCATAGCCTGTCAGCCTTAGTGTATATCCAATTCACCAATTTTCCAATAACTGTTATATTCCACACCCCTGCTGCATAAATTCCCAAACCACCTTCTTGCTTAGAACAACAAACTTTTTCCCAAGCCACAAGAGGTGTCCTATGGTAAACTTCATCACTGCTCCATAAGAAATTGCGACAGATAGCTTCTATTCTTTTAATCACACCTTTGGGTATGAGAAAAATGGAGGACCAGTAATTATGCAAAGTATTGAGCACAGAGTTAATAAGAACAAGCCTACCCGCATAGCTCATCTTTCTTGCCCCTATGCCCCTGATCTTATGAACAATCTTCTCAATCAATATATGGCAATCGGGCCTAGTAAGTCTACCAGGTTGAACAGGCACACCCAGGTATCTAAATGGAAGAGATCCTTCCTGGAAACCAGAGATATGGGTGATATCAGCTCTTAACCACTCAGGGATCCCATTAAAAATCACTTCAGACTTATCAGCATTTACTTTGAGCCCTGAGGCAGCACTAAACGTAGACAAGGCTCTGAGAATCAACATAATAGACTTCACATCACCTCTACAGAACATCAATAGGTCATCAACAAATAGAAGGTGTGTCAGCTTTAAGCTCTTACAAAGAGGATGAAATCTGAAATACCAATGTCCAACAGCATATTTCATCACTCTGGAGAGATATTCCATACATACACAAAACAACAATGGAGAGATGGGATCTCCCTGCCTTAAACCCCTCCTCCCCTTGAAATAACCAAACTGTGATCCATTCAAGCTAAGTGAGTATGACGTGGTACTAACACAAGTCATAACCAAACTTCTGAAATGATCAGGAAACTTCAGGGCAACTAACATATGATCCAAAGCGCTCCATTCAATGGAATCATAAGCTTTTTGTAAGTCCAGTTTAAACAAACATCTAGGGGAAGCCATACCCCTATTATAAAACCTAACCAAGTCCTGGCAAATCAATATATTCTCCAGGATGCTTCTTCCCTTCACAAATGCACCCTGACTTCGATTTACAAGGTCTGGCAAGATGAGAGCCAATCTAGCACAGAGAATTTTTGAAATAGCTTTGTAAATCACATTGCAACAAGAAATAGGTCTAAAGTGCTTCACACTTGTTGCCTGTCAACTTTGGGTATTAAGGTTATTATAGTGGAGTTGACTTGGGACAATAACCGACCAGTACTGAAAAAATTCATGATAGTAGAACAGGTCTCATCCCCAACAACATCCCAAGCATCCCTATAAAATTGACTATTATAGCTATCAGGCCCAGGAGCCTTATCTTTTGGGATGCTAAGAATGCTATGCTTGACTTCCTCAACAATTACAGGCTTTGCAAGTATGGCAAGATGTTCCCCAGTACAACACTTACCCCTTCTGACTACAGTATGATTAATAGAAGCTACTGCATTCTGTGTCCCCAAGAGTTCTTGATAATACTCTAAGAAAGCAGCCTGAATGCTAGCCCCTTCTGTGCAAACCACCCCATGATGATCCTCTATTTGAAACACTTTATTCAACATATTCCTCTTCTTAATAACATGATGAAAGTAAGTTGTATTCAGATCACCCTCAATAGACCACTGAATCTTAGCCTTTTGAGTCAGAAAGCTATCTCTGGCACAGATAAGCTCCCTCAACTCAGCAGCTAATTGCACTTCCTGCTGTATCAAGTCAGCATCATCAGGTTTATTAATCAGTTCCTTCTGAATGTTCTCTAAAACAGTACCAGCAATATTAGTGCTATTCTCAATGTTAGAAAAGCAAGACTTATCCAGCTGCTTCAGAACAGGTTTCAGTGCTTTCAACTTCTTAACCACTGCAAACATTTTAGTTCCTTTGAACTTCCTAGTCCACACACTACTGACTTCACTATGAAAATAAGCTTCAGACCCCCACATATTAAAATATTTGAAACTCCTCTTACCCCCAAGATCAGTCTTCCTATCTACCAGAGTACAGGGGCAGTGATCAAAGAGCCCCTCAAGGTGAAAATGAGAGACAAGATCACCAAATTCAGCTAACCACTCAGGATTCCCCATAGCTCTATCCAACCTACTGTAAACCCTATCCACTGGTTCCTGCTTATTTGACCAGGTAAACAAAGCTCCAGTAGCAGCTAAGTCCTCCATACAACAAAGTGACACACACTCTTGAAAGTGTTCCATCTCAGTATCAGTAGTTGAACCCCCCAATCTTTCAATAGGAGAGAGCACTGTATTAAAATCTTCCAACCATAGCCAAGGTTTAGTACAGGATTGAGCCACTTCCTTCAAAAAATTCCACAAGCTAACCCTCTCAAGCAAACCATTATGAGCATAAATCATTGTGAGGTAAAATTGTTTCCCATCCAGCCTGGAAGTAACTAACATATGTATATATTGTGCATCATAGGCCAGAAATTGAAGTTCAAATAAGGTAGGTTTCCACATAATCCAAATTCTTCCTCCTTTATGCCAACTACAGTTAGTGGTGACACTCATTCCCTCACATAATGAGGTATTTTTCTTAAGTAAACTACTAGGTTTGATCTTGGTTTCAATCAGACCAAACAACCCCACCCCATTATTGTGCATAAACCATTTCACGACCTTCTGTTTATTCAGATCATTAAGACCCCGTACATTCCAGAACCCAATATTATGCATGACTTGATTCTCCTGGGGGATCCTTACCACTCTCTATTACCCTCCCCTTAGGTGTAACAGAGTTGTTCAAGGCATCCATAAAAGTATATTGACCAAACCTTCCAGATAGCCTCACTCCAACAATTCCATCTTGCCTGTTTAACCTCATAATATTCTTGGCAGGTGTAGGTTTAACAGTAGACCTGGCACTAGCAAGAGGAGGAAACATGGCAGGAGTAAGCACAGGAGGATCCTGACTAGTAGTCTGCACAGGCACAGATTTTACCACAGGTCTCCATATCTGTGTCTTCTGAGGCTTACTAACAGCACCCACACCTTGCTTCCTGACTATAGGTTTCTTAGATTTCCTACACTGAGAGGCATCATGACCCAATCCTGTGCAACTTGCACAGGAAACAAGCCTCCATTCATAATCAACCCTCACCTTAACCAGATTACCACATTCGTCCATAAATTTGACAGAATCAGGTAAATTCTGGTCCATCTGCAGTTCAACCAGAACCCTAGCATAGCTGAGTCTAACCTTATCAAAAGTCTCTTTATCACTTTGAACAAATTTACCAACAAGCCCTGCAATATTAGGCAAGCAGTCCCCCCAAAATTTCAAGGAAACACCAGCTAGCCTAACCCAGACAGGGACAACATCAGCCTTCTCTTTAACCAACTCCATATTCTCAACCCAAGGTTTAATAATAACAGGTTTATTATCAAACAAAAAGTACCCAGGTTTTAACAGAGCCTCCCTACTTTCATGTTTAGCAAATCTAACATTCAACATTCCATGATCAAGGAACGAGACCCTATCAATACCAAACTTTTCCCACACACGATAAACATAATTCTCTATGACCTCCCATGGTGGGTTAGCACCTAAAATGTAACAGAAAACCGAGTTATTCCAGAAGGCTACCTCATTTTTGACGTCTTAAGCAGAGAATTAGAGAATATCTTCCACTTCTTCCTCCTCGTCTATTACCTGAAGAACAGGAACATCACGTCCCTCACGCCTGAGAAGCCACCCTTCATCACTCGGTGCTCCAACCGCCTCACTCAAGTCCAATATAGGAACTCCATGCATCTCCCTGAGAGACTTCATTTTTCGGGCTTCCGCCGTCGAAGGTCGCTGAAAGTTACCACCGTTACCATTATTTTGGGAAGATCTATTACCAGCTGACCCAGATTTTGTGTTTTTATGGTTTTTTGATGCAGAAAATAAAGGAGAAAACCGATTATTGATGATCTTCATAGCCGTCATAACCCTAACTTCTATGCAGATATTGTTTCATGTTTTTAGAGCTTTTTCTCTTTCTATCTCTAAAAATTTCTTTAAGTTTTTTGTGATTTTCATCAAATATAACATGTGCATAGGTTGAAATCACAACAAGCAAGCAAATTAATTATGAGAACATATTAAATTAAGCATAGATTAATCCCCATGTTTATTTCCTCTAATTCCCCATTAACCCTAGCTAAAGAACTACTCACTCATGATCAAGTTTAGCATGCTAATAAGGTTGTCAATCATACTAACAAAGCAAAACATGATGAATAAATGATGTAACTAACAATAATTAAACAAGGGTAAAATGGGATTATACCTATATGAGATGATCCAAATAATAAAGCAAAGAATAATAGAAGTACTTGATGATTGATGGAAGGTTGTCAATCCTCCAAATAAACCCAAATAATCTTCTAATTACCCAAATAAAAGGAACAACAATTGAGAGATTAAGGAAAGATTAAGATGTAATTAATATTGAAATGTGTATTACAACTAAATTAAGACTAGATTAAGAGATTATTAAGAGATGATTGTTCTAAGATTAAAGCTTTATTGTAATCTAGCTAGTACAATGGGGTATTTATACAAAAATTAAGTACAAGGATTAGGGTTACTAAGGGCTTAAATGACTATTAAGACCCTAAGAAAACTTAACAATCTTGCTCATCCCGAGGGACATGCGTGGATCGTCTTGCAACTCCCACTAGGATCCGCTCGTCCTCATTTGATGCACGGCTGGTCCTGTAAGAAGATCCACTCAGATCTCCTAGGAGACGCTCGTCCTGTGGCTCTTTAATCCGCTCGTCCCGAGCTAAGGACGCTCGGATCCGAGCACTTTGGTACGCTCGTCCTATGCTCAGGACGCTCGGATCCTGGCACAGGGTTCTCTTCTTGTTTGGCTCCTTAGCAATCCGCGGGGATCGTGTTGGGAATGCAAGGATCTTTTCATCATTGCCCATTTTACTTCATTTATTTGCTTAGGCCTCTAGTGTTGGTCTCCTCTTGTTTGCTTGGTCATTAGATGCGATCCATTTAGCTCCATTTCGCTTCATAAATGCAAGGTTAGCGATCCTCTCCTACCAAGGACACAAAACCTCAAAGAATATGCAAAATGGGAAGCTAAAGATAAGCAATGACCCTAATATATGCTAGAAAGCATGGAAACGAGGCTAATTCGTGGACTAAATGTGCTCAAATATGAGTCACATCAAACATCCCCAAACCAAACCTTTGCTCGTCCCGAGTAAAGAGGTGACTAAAACTATGACCTTTATTTAAAATAGCCTAATAATATAGCCGATATGAGATAATTAGCGGTTCTCACTCTGCCCCTTCAACTCACAACAAGACATCCACGAGGTAGAATGCCTTCTTGCAAGGCAAGGTGGGGCTTGCTAAAATGGCGATACATGCGAGCATTAAGCACACAAAACAAGTAATGGATGCATCTACAAAAATGAATAGCCACTTTCCTCATCTAAGTGGCGGAAATTATCTAGAAGGGAAGCAATCTAAGGGTACACACTCCATCATAGATATCGTTTCTTCAAGTTACTAAGCCTAGGAGGATACCAATAAATCACCTCCAAGTTGTGTCAAGCTAGGGTACCCTTGTCCTCAATCGTTAAATGCTTTTGTCAAGAGTAGTCTCCTAATGCTGTTAGAAACACTAAAGGATCGCGGAATTCCCCTTCTTGCCTAGACAAGAAGAAGGGTCATCCCCTCTCCACTATGCACAAAAGTGGGTTCAATGGAAAAAGGGATCAATGTATTTTGAGTTTCGTGATGGGAGTTTGCTTTTGATTTTGTTATTTCCCCCAATTTCTTATGGCATTTGACATTTGAGAACAATTTCTTTTGCCATTTCTTTGATGTTTGGCAATTTTGATACTTGACAATTTTCAACTTTTGCATTTTTGAACATTTTCAAAGTCACCCCAATTTGTAACGAGGGTGCTTTTATTTGAAGCATATGAGTTCTTATTTTTGTACTCCTCTTTTCTTCGATGCAATTTGCAAACTTCTTGTTTTTTATTTTGAATGCTTGTACTCAATTTGATAATTTTTGTGCCCATTCCCTTTTTGTTGACAAAATGTGATAGAAGTGGAAGATGGTTGCATGGTTTCAAGGGTCACCATGGAATAAACGGTAGCCAAGGAGTCATCACATCACAAGGTACTCTTGACTAGGCCTTAATCAATGGGTCAAAGGATACTAGCATGACACATCCTAGGGTGTTTTAGAGGTATTCTAATGAGCAAAGTCTCAAGAAGAAAATGTATCTACAAGGGCCTTATATACACTTGTCAAGTTTCCCAAATAGATGTTTTCACAAAATTTCTCCTAAAATGCAACTACATGCCATGATGCAACTAACATTTATACAAGTCTAATGCATATGCTTCTATCAAATAGTATGCCATATAAATTAAATGCAACTTCCTAGGATCACATTGGTTTGTACCGCATCAACCAAAATAAAGCCTCATAGTCATTAACATAGAGAGGGAAAAGGAGATTTGGAAAGATCATACCATGCGGCCTTCATATTCCTCATACCTTGGATGTGGCGTAGTCGATTCAATGTGATAGGAGGACAAACAAACACAAGTATATACACAATATACAATTCTACACTATAAAGGAATGAACATGTTTTTGGTTTTTCAAAGTTTCAAATTTTTATGGTTTTTGTTTTTATGAAATAAAAGAACATATTTTTGTGTTTTTCGAAATTTTTCAATTTTTATCATTTTTTATTTTAAAAGTTAAGTTAGAATTTCCCATCCCCACACTAGTATGAGCATTGTCCTCAATGGCCAAAACGATAGGAAATTATGCAATGCAAACTAGATGAAAATGCATGATTTCTACACTGATATGCAAACTATATGACATATATATAAGTGATGCATTCTAATCTACCCTATATGATGCATGATTTAATTGGTTGGAGAGCTAATTTGGATTAACTCCCATTCCTTATGTTTGAAATTCCCCAAACCAATCAAGACACTATTTCTAGTGTCAAAATAGGGAAGTTCATGCACAAGGCAAAGAATGCAATGCATGATGCTAATTGTCATTTTGGATTTTCTGAAATGGGAACAAAATATGAGACACCTCAATAGAACCGAGGTGGGAGTCCTTTAAGTGTTGCTAGGACTCAAAACAAATGATCAAGATTAAAATTTTAAAATAAGAGATGTAAACAAAGCTAAAGGAGGTGTAGGAAACTCACAATGGAATAGGTTTAAGTCAAGTAATCAACCCCGCATATGTGGCATCCTCCAAATAGCTTGTCAACCCTCAATTGTCGCTCATGGCGACATCACCATCACTTTTAACATCAACTTCTTCTTCATCTTCTTTATCATCCACCTCCATTGACCCAGAGGATTCACCACTCTCATCATTATCATTTGAACTTGAACCTTGCCCTTCTTCTTCTTCTTGACATGAATTACTACCTTCCCCGTCTTCCACAACAATAATCTCATTTCCATGAGCCACCCGACTATCCATTTCGGCATCTTGAGAAGAACTTGGGAAACATACCTCCTTATCCGCCCCACTAGGCAAAGGACATAAAGAATCAAGAAGTCCTTACCTAGCTAGATGTAGTAAGGGTGGATATTGGGCACGGTAAGCATTCACCCTATCTTCGTGAGCTTCTTTATAAATTTGTTGCATTAGTTGGGTCAAATAGTCGTTGCCTACCATGACATTAGAGACACTCGGTTTGAATTCTTGGTAGGCAAAGGGATATGGTGGAGTCACAATGGTGGAGGAGGAGGGCTTTGCATTTGGTTCCCTATGTTGCTTAATTATCACTTCGGCTTCCTCGAAGACGGGCAATAGGTAGTTTGGTCTACGGACGGAGATACGGCAAATCTTGCTAGGCAAGACAAAGGACTTAGCTTCTTTGATGAGCCACTCATACTTGTTGTCAAGATTGTCATTCTTGACCCAATGGAATTTGTTGATCATAGTGCTCATATCAAGGAGGTTGATCCCTTTAACCGGTTTATAGGTGTTATCTTTAATGAAATTTGGGTTAAAGTGCTTAGCTAACCATCTTACTAAGCCTCCGTTTACAATGAATGCCGCTCCATCTTTCCCATTATCAATCTCAAGCCACCGATCAAGTAATAGTTGAAGAATGTTGTACTTTTTGGGGAACTTTCCATTGATATTCATGAAGGACTCAAGGTAGACAAAATCAAGCTCGGTAAAGTAATTGGTGCCTTTTCTAGCAATCAAGGTATTGCCCACAAACTTGTGCCATACTCTTATGCCCGGATGGTGAACATATAAAGCATGACACTCCCGGAAAGAGTCAAATTTTCGCCCGGTAATCGCTTTCCAAAGGGGCGCGGCATCATATTTCAAAGGCTTTTTCTCAAATTCATCATATCGCAATAGACCAAACATTTTACCAAAATCGGTCTTAGTCATCCTTCTACTCTTGTTCTCAAGAAGGAATTCAACATAATGTCGAGTCTCTATCTTAGACACCTTCAAGGAGCTTATGAACTCCATGGTCAATGATGGGTAAGTCAATTCTTCCATTTCAAAGAGGGTTAACAACCTCATGGACTCGAAAAATGCTCTAGTTCGCTCAAGCACACCCAATTTTTCTAAGGCATCTTGACAAATAAACTTGGTAGCCACAATAGTTTTTTTAGCAAGGGATAAAAATGCATTCCTATGAGCATCGGTTAAGAAAGTTACCTCCGAAAAATTTGACAATTGTTCTATAACGGAGTGGGCGTGGTAGCTTCCTTAATAGGAGTTGTGGTTTCTTGGATTTCCACCCTTGGTTGAATCACTACCAAGGCCTTAGATGCAAGAAGTGCTTGTTGCCTCTTTGATAAATTTGGAGTTTTGGGTGCCTTGGTTCTGCCTTTGGTTCTTGCCATTGTATCCTCCTTCTCAAATTTGTATCAACAAACCAAGATTTTGCTTGAAAGTTCCTTGTTTCCTCAAACTTCAACCAATTCCTCAATCAATTTAGGATTTTCAAATTTTGCCCAAACCCTAGAAAATCGATTCAATTTGTGAGGAATTTGGTGTTTAGATGGTCTTTTGTTGATAAGGGAGTGATTTAATCTTGTTTTGAGCAAGTTTTGTTTGGATGGTGGTGAATTTTATTGAGAAATTGGTGTTTTTGAATGAGGGAATTGAGGGTTTAAGTGGGAGAAAAGATGTGTGGTTGTGTTTTTGAAAGATAGAAATGAATTGGGAAGGAAGGGAATTGTCCCGTGTTTTTGTTAAGTACCAGCTAGGGACGCTCGGATAAGACTCGGGATGCGCGGATCCTCTTACAGGATTTCCTGAAATTGCAAACCCGTGCCAGGACGCGCGGATTCTTTTCAGCTCGAGCGGATTTCTTCTGGGGACGCTCGGATTCTCCTGGGGACGTGCAGATTTCCTTACAGTGTAATTTCATAAATTTGAAGCATGCCAGGACGTGCGGACTAATGCCAAGACGAGCGTCCTGAGAATGGGGACGAGCGTCCTGTGGATGATCTGCGCAGAATTCCTTACATGACATTTTCTTCAATTTAAACCTTCCCAGCTCCCACGTTATAAGGTCAGGATGCTCGGATTGGTGCTGGGGATGCCCGGATCCTGTTCAGCTCCCACGAGCTCAGTTCTGCCCGTGGGGATTCCTTTTCCCATGTCATTCTTCCTTCCTTTCCTTTGTTAAATGTTGTGGGTGCACTAAAAAAGCTCGGTTAGCCTAGGCATTTTCCATCCCCACACTTGATCAGACACTACACATTAAAACACGTTAAAATACCTCCCTCACTTGCTCTCATGTCAAAAATCTTGATCAAAGCACAAAAATGCAAATCCAAAAATGACAAAGATGCAATAAAGGAAATAAAATGCTAGTTAAGGGGTTAGAATATTTACAAATGGTGGTTTAGGGAGGACTCCACCAAACTCTCATTCTTATATGAGATGTCAAGAGGGCAAAGCCAAGGTGTTGTTGATGTTGCTCAACACCTTGTAAAGTAGTCGAAGGCTTGCTTATTTTCATTGTAAAGACGTTGCATAGATCTTTGTGCATTGTGTTCTTCATGGTTATGGTCCGAGTCAAAGTGATGACAAGGATCGACAAAGCCTTGGTCTAAGGTCATAGCATTTCCAATATAAGGATTGACTAGTCGTTCAAATTCGTCATCTCATAGACCACAAACTTCACTAGCTTGTTCCCCAATGATGTCATGAGTTAACAAGAGCAACTCTTCTTTCTTGTTGTCATGGCCAATGAGGCCTTCTTCATTACTTGTCATGATGGGTGAGTTATTCAAGCTCTCATTTTTGTTGAAAATTCCTTTCTCTCCGAATATAGCTACTTGAAGGTCATCCACTTTCTTCTTCCATATGGGTGGTGTTTTTTTACCCATAGCTTGATCTTTGTATAGATATTCTAACTTCTTCCTATCACTTTCTCGGCTATAGTGATCGATCATGAAGCATGGCTCATGTAGTCGGGGAGCTCTCATTGTTTTGTCAAGATTGAAAGTGATTGTCTCATCCCCTACTTCAAGCGTGAGATCTCCATGTTTCACATCGATTACCGCACCAGCGGTATGCAAGAAAGGTCTTCCTAAAATGATAGGAATGTTGGAATCCTCCTCCATGTCTACAATGACAAAGTCTACCGAGATGAAGAATTTGCCAATTCTCATGGGCACATCCTCCTATACCCCTAAGGGTATCTTTGTTAATCGATCCGCCATTTGAAGAGTAATGTTGGTGCATTTGAGCTCTCCCATTCCTAGCCTTTTACATACCGAGTATGGCATGACACTTACACTTGTTCCAATGTCACATAATGCTTTGTTGATTGTAGTTTCGCCAATGATGCATGGAATAGAAAAACATCCCGGATCTTTGAGTTTTGGAGGGGAGCTTCCTTGAAGAATAGCGCTACTCACTTTGGTAAAGGAAATAGTCTCTAGCTTTCGGATGGATTTCTTCTTGGTAAGAATATCTTTCATGTATTTTGCATAGGCCGGAACATGATTGATTAGTTCCGTGAATGGGATTGAGACTTCTAAGTTCTTCACAATTTCCATGAACTTTCCAAGTTGCTCATCAAACTTAGGCTTAGCTTGACGACTTGGGAATAGAAGTCTAATCACAATAGGCTCTTTTTCCTTAGCCTTCTCTTCATTCTTCTTTGAAACTTCATTGGTAGTAGGATCTTCCTCCTTAGAGTTCTACACAACTCTTTGCTTGTCACTAGCATCCACAATATCTTCATCAATTGGCCTCTTCGGCCCCTCATATCTTGTACCACTCCTCAAATGCATGGCACTAACCATCTCATGTCTTGGGGGATTACCTTAAGGTGGTAATTGCCCCTTTTGTCTTTGAGAGCTAGAAGATACTAATTGAGTCATTTGAGTTTCTAACATTTTGGTGTGGGCAAGTATGTTGTTGATGGTGATTTCTTTAGCTTGGCTATCTTTTTGCATTTGGGTGAAAAATTCTTGTTGGTTCTTTTGCATTTGGAGGACCGCTTTTTGAACATCAAAGCTTTGGTCATTGGATTGGTTGTAGGAAAGTTGATTTTGATAACCTTGGCTTTGGTTGAAAAAGGGTCTTTGAGCTTGATTTCTCATTGGAGGTGGGGTGTATGTTGGTTGAGGGTTTTGGACATTTTGGCTCTTGTATGAAAGATTTGGATGGAATTTGGTATTCTCATTATAGTAGTTGGAATAAGGGGTACCACTCTTGTATGCTTGGAAAGCATTCACTTGTTCATTTGTTCACCTACATTCACTTTGCTCGTGTCCCAAAGTTCCACAACTTTCACATACTCCACTTGGAATTGGGGATGATGCCACCATAGCATTGATATGTTGTTTGGGTGATTTGGAAGCTTCATCAAGCTTAGCCATGGCCTTCTCAAACTTCAAATTGATGGTGTCGATATGAGCACTTAGTTGAGCAACCAATTGTGTGATGGAATCTACCTCATGCTTTCCTCCTCTAGTGGCCTTTCGAGGCCTACTATATTGGAAATTATGAACCGCCACCTCTTCGAGTTTAGCCCATGTTTTATTGTCGTCAACTTCAGTAAACATCCCATTGGATCCCATATTGAGAACATTACGTGAATCTTCATATAGACCGTTCCAAAATTGTTGCACAAAGAACCACTCACTAAGCCCATGGTGTGGACAAGAACGAAAAGTGTCCTTAAATCTCTCCCATGCTTCATATAATGATTCTTCATCCCTTTGCTTGAACCTGGTGATTTGGACTCTCAACATATTAGTCTTCTCCAGAGGATAGAATTTCTTGTAGAAGGCAAGTGCTAGCTTCTTCCATGAATCAATACCAAGGGTAGCCTTGTCTAGGCTATTCAACCATTACTTTGCGGTACCGATCAAAGAAAAAGGAAACAATACCCATCGGATTTGGTCTTGAGTAACTCCGGTTTGAGAAATTTCATCACAATAGTCACAAAAAGTCTCCATATGTGAATGAGGGTCTTCATTAAGCATCCCTCTAAATTGACTTCTCTCAACTAATTTTATGAATGCGGATTTGGCAATGGAATTACCGGTTAAATGTGATGGTGTAGGAGTACCATTTGGTAGGTTCTCCTCGGTTGGTACGGAATGTGATGAAAATTTAGGCATTGTGGGTTGATTTCGTGGTTGGTTTTGAATTGGGTTATCCTCTCCTTCTCTTTCAAAAGGGTTAACAAACTCAATGTTATTTGGTTGAATGTCCACAATCTCTCCAATACCTACAACTCTTGAATTACCTCTAGCAACTCTTCTATTGTTGGTTAAGGTCCTTTCAATCTCGAAATCAATAGGTAACAAATTACCTTGTGATCTCCTAGTCATGCAAAATATCAAACAACTCGAAAACAATTAGAACAACCTTGAGGAGATTGACTTCCCCAAGGTAAAGAAAGACACAACTAAAAACAATTAACGAAAATCAAATCAATTGAACACCGTCCCCGGCAACGGCGCCATTTTTGGTGAGGATGTAAACTCGTCGTCAAAGCTATCCACCAAAACAATATTTATAACTTCACAAACTACTCTTAGTAAAGAGGTAAGTAAAGGTCGGTTACCAAGGGTCGGGTATTGATGTAGGATTTTCAATTGCAAGTAGCTATGTCTAAGGGTGTCACAAATTGGGTTGAGATGAGGTGTAATCTAAACTAATCAACAAGATGAATGTAAATTAATGAAAACAAGGTAAAGCAATTAAAGAGGTTTGTAAACGAATGAATAAAGGCACTAGGGTATCATGGGTTCATAGGGGATTCATTGGAATAGATCACACAAACATGTTCTCAATTAGATGCAAGCACTTATTGTTGTGATGGGATCGAGTTAGTGTATATCTTACAATCTCTAGAAAGATTTAGGTCCCGGAGCCGAGTCGTCTAGACTGTACAACACCTACAAGTCGACTTAGTCTCCTCCTATTCAACTCTATGTATGGTCTAATGAGGCTCGAGTTGGTTTATGTCATACAAGCCTCATTGAAGAGATAAGGGATGGTAAAAAAATGCAAGGTTTCATAGTCTAGCATTTTATCAAACATAACATGTGCATAGGTTGAAATCACAACAAGCAAACAAATTAATTATGAGAACATATTAGATTAAGCATAGATTAATCCCCATGTTTGTTTCCGCTAATTCCCCATTAACCCTAGCTAAAGAACTACTCACTCATGATCAAGTTTAGCATGCTAATAAGGTTGTCAATCATACTAACAAAGCAAAACATGATGAATAAATGATGTAAATAACAATAATTAAACAAGGGTAAAAAGGGATTATACCTATATGAGATGATCCAAATAATAAAGCAAGGAATAATAGAAGTACTTGATGATTGATGGAAGGTTGTCAATCTTCCAAATAAACCCAAATAATCTTCTAATTACCCAAATAAAAGGAAGAACAATTGAGAGATTAAAGAAAGATTAAGATGTGATTAATATTGAAATGTGTATTACAACTAAATTAAGACTAGATTAAGAGATTATTAAGAGATGATCGATTGTTCTAAGATTAAAGCTTTATTGTAATCTAGGTAGTACAATGGGGTATTAATACTAAAATTAAGTACAAGGATTAGGGTTACTAAGAGCTTAAATGACTATTAAGACCCTAAGAAAACTTAACAATCTTGCTCATCCCGAGGGACATGCGCGGATCGTCATGCAACTCCCACTAGGATCCGCTCGTCCTCATGTGATGCACGGCTGGTCCTGTAAGAAGATCCGCTCGGATCGCCTAGGAGACGCTCGTCCTGTGGCTCTTTAATCCGCTCGTCCCCGATCTAAGGACGCTTTGATCATGGCACTTTGGTACGCTTGTCCTGTGCTCAGGACGCTCGGATCCTGGCACAGGGTTCTCTTCTTGTTTGGCTCCTTAGCAATCCGCGGGGATCGTGTTGGGGATGCAAGGATCTTTTCATCATTGCCCATTTCACTTCATTTATTTGCTTAGGCCTCTAGTGTTGGTCTCCTCTTGTTTTCTTGGTCA
Organism: Silene latifolia; assembly: GCF_048544455.1. Lineage (NCBI taxonomy): Eukaryota > Viridiplantae > Streptophyta > Magnoliopsida > Caryophyllales > Caryophyllaceae > Silene > Silene latifolia. The sequence continues at coordinate 61,085,353 of NC_133536.1, forward strand.
TTAGATGCAATCCATTTAGCTCCATTTCGCTCCATAAATGCAAGGTTAGCGATCCTCTCCTACCAAGGACACAAAATCTCAAAAAATATACAAAATGGGAAGCTAAAGATAAGAAATGACCCTAATATATGCTAGAAAGCATGGAAACGAGGCTAATTCGGGGACTAAATGTGCTCAAATATGAGTCACATCACTAGGAGAGCATCTAGTTACTCCCGACTGATTGTCGACCCCCACTCTTAGGTTGAACGCTCGTTGCTGTTTGGATGATGTTGCTTGGGTTGCATCAAGAGGCGAGACAAATAATAAATTTGGACTTTGATTTCAGTTGAGATACACTTAATAATGTATTAGTTTTGTTTTGGTTTTAGTAGCGAACCGGATTGGTCAGGTGTTTCCGCCACCTAGACCCTTTTATCATTGTTATACTCTGATAATTCATTTAATACACGTTTTTCCTTTGTTTTATAATCTGGGTTGTTACAACGGGGGCGTTGTCCATAAGAAGTTTGAGTGCACTAGTACCGAGGGTGGCGCTCAAAGAGGGTGTAGTAAAGGAGGCTCTTGCCAAACCTACTCCCAATGCATAGTAAGTAACTGCGTTACCACTACTTGGGGTGGAAATAGTGGTGGCGCCACTCTAGGGAGCGTGTCTTGCGGGGGGGTCAATCGAGGGAATGAAGCATACCTAAGGCATAGAATGGTGGACCAACATCTTCGGAGGCCCGACCTATAACATCCGCCAGTACCGTGCAAGGAGGTGCAAAGAATAGTGGGACGCTCATGGCTTTGGAGAAACAAGTGGTAGAGTAGGATTCTCATGTCGTCTCGGGTACGTTTATTATAAACTCTATACCTACCTTTGTACTTTTCTATTCGTGTGCAACACACTCCTTTGTTTATCAGAGTCATGTGACAACCTTGGGGTTGAGGGAGTTCGATAACGTAAAGGATGAGGTAGTGATACCGTCAGGAGAGTGCATTACATTTACCAAGTTGTTTTGAAACGTGTCGGTAATGATTGGGGAGGTGACTTCCTAGCCAATTTGTCTGAGATTCCGCGAGAAAGCTTTAAGGTCGTAGGCATGGATTTGTTACAAAAGTATAAGGCCAATATAGATTGTCATCAAAAGAAGGTTTCGTTAAAGGGTCTTAAGGGAGTTATAGTGTCATACCGAGGCTTTATGATTAAGGCAAAGGTCAAACTCATCAACGTAACTACGTTAAAGTTGTGTCTAAGATTATCCCATGCTTTTGTGCCATGTATAGGACACTACAATGGAAGGACCTAAGACTAGTGACACGCCCATAGTCGAGGAGTTTGAGGATGTATTTCCGGATGAACTACCGGGATTACCTTCCAATAGAGCTGTAGAGTTTAATGTGGAAATTAAATCGGGGATGAGACCTATATCTAAGGCCCCTTACCGGATGGTTCCAAAGGCGTTGGAGGAATTAAAGAAACAATTAAAGGAATTATTGGATAAGGAGTATATTAGGCCAAGTGTGTCATCGTGGGGAGCACCGGTTTTGTTTGTAAAGAAGAAGGACGACACCATACGGTCGTGTGTATCGACTATAGAGAGTTGAACCATGCCACCGTCAAGAACAAGTATCCGCTGCCGAGGATAGATGACCTATTTGATCAATAAAGGAGAGCCAGGGTGTTCTCTAAGATTGACTTGTGATCGGGTTATCATCAATTGACAATCAACGATGCAGACATTCCCAAAACCACTTTCCGATCCAGACATGGACACTATAAATATTAGTGATGCCGTTTGGACAATCCAATGCTCCGGCGTCTCCATGGATTTGATGAACCGAGTCTTTAGTCCATATTTGGACAAGTTGGTGGTGTTGTATATCAATGACATCTTGGTCTATTCAAAGACAAAAGAGGAATGATAGCGTTGCGTCTTTGTCCACTATCAAACCAAATTTATATCTCAACAAACAATTTTAACAAGTAGTAAGTGGAGGTCGAACCCAAAGGATGGTAGCTTTGTATTTTGCAAGTATGGAGTGTTTAAAGTTAGTAACACGGGGTGTCACAATTAATTGGTAAGGTAAGAGATCGACTAACAACTACTACCAAACCAATGTAAATAAAAGAAAACAAAACAAGTATGTCAATAGGAGTGTGAACAATTTATTAGAGACACTAGGGTGTCATGGGATCATATGGTTAATCAAGTGATAGATCCAAGGGAATGAGTTTGGTTATTTGGTCAAAGTCATGGTAAAATAGGGCCGAAAGTTTTGGTCCTACGACCCATAGGTCGAGTTGGGTTAGCTTCTGGTGTACACCCAATCTCCCTACTAGTCTTAGTGCATTGTCTAAAAATCTTCGAGTTGGTTTATATCTTACAAAGGTTATTAAAAAGGTAAAGAATCATGCAGGGTTGTCAATCATGCATTTCATCAAATATAACATGTAAACTAAAGCTACAACTACAATAACACAATTTAATCAACTAAATAAACTCATTGAAAGATGGATTTACCCTTTAATCACTCTCTAATCCCTTATTAACCCTAACTAGAGGATAACTCACTTATTATCATGGAGATCATGCAATTAATGGTGTCAAACATCAAAGTAAGAGCAAACATGATGAACAAAGTAAAGTAATTAACAACGATTAACCAGTAAGTAAGTACAAGAGTAAAAGAGTAAAGAATTGTACCAACTTAAGGAGATGGACAATAATAATGAAGGAAATAAAGAAGAAACTCTTTGATTAATGAGGAATTGTCACCTTCTTCAAATACAACCCAAGAATTCTTTAACACTAAGACTAGATCTAACCTTGAATGTGGAAATATTAAAGAACAATTAAGGAAATATTGACGTAATTAAGGTAAATAATTCCTAATTAACCTGCTAATAATGTATCTCATCCCTAACGGGGAATGAGGGGTATTTATACTAATACAAAATTAGAGGTTAATTAGATATTTTGAAGCTTGGAAGGTAATGAGGTTGTTTGAGAGAGCCGCCCGAATTACCCAAGGAGCCGCCTGGGTAGGCCTTTGCTCTTGTTGATCCCTACAGTGGAATCCGCTCGGATTCTCTAGGAGCTTGTCCGGATTGTGAGAATCCGCCCCGGTCTTGGAGGAGCTCACCCGGATACCCTGTTTTTGCCTTCTTATTCTTTTGCTGCCCCGGAATTTGTGGGGAGACTTATAGGTAGGGGGACTTGATTTAATGTTCCTTTAAGACTTGATATGAGTCTTTTGTACATATAGGTAGGGGGACTTGGTTTAATGTTCCTTTAAGACTTGATATGAGTCTTTTGTTTCCATTTCCTTTTCATGGTTGGTCATTAGTACCGTCAATTAGGCTTCTAAATGCTCCGTTTCTGCACGATTTCCGCCCATTTTGCTTCCTTTCCTATAAAAGAGCTAAAATGCAATTAAAAAGCAAATAGGAAGCAAAAGACGCCGAAATGACCCTAATAAGTGAAAGAAAGCATGCGAAATGAGGTTCAATTAGGGGTTAAAAGTGCGCTTTTTACGACCACATCAAATATCTCCAAACCGAACATTTACTCGTCCCGAGTAAAGAGGTGATCAAAACCAAGACCTTTATTTAAACTAGACCTAATAGCATATCCGATATGAAACAATTATCGGGTCTCACTCCACCCCTTCAACTCACAACAAGACATTCATGTGGTTGAATGCATTCTTGCAAGGCAAGGTGGGGCTTGCCAAAATGACGATGCATCCTACACTAAGCACATAAAGAAGACAAAGGATGCATATACAAAAAGAATCACCCCTTTCTTCATCTAAGTGGCAAAAATCAACTAAAAGGGAAGCAATATATGGGTGTACAATCCATCATAGATAATAGTTCTCCAAGCTACTAAGTCCAAGAGGATACAAACAAGTCACCTCCAAGTGGTGTTAAACTAGGCTAGTTTCTTCCACAATCGCTATATGATTTCGCCATTGATTTGACTCTTAATTGCGCACATTTATTCCCCTAATTGAACCTATTTTGCATACTATTATAACATTCCATAGCCATTTTATCCGTCAAATGCTTCCTATTTTGCTTTTCTAGTGCATTTCGTATAATTTGTAGAAAGGAAGATAATGAGGCGGAATTCCCCCTCTCCCGTGCATATTTGGAAGCTTTTTGATGATATTGGATAGACTAGTATGAAAGAGAAGGCAAGAAAGATGACCAATGATGTAGGCATAAAGAGTATATAGAAGGATCATAGGGTTAAAAGTAAGGATGACGAGATGGAAGGCATTACAAAAAGAAACTGCTCGGAGCCAAACCTAGAGTTCTTCCTTTGGCTCTGAAAGTATACTAGATGAAACGGCGTCAAAAAATCAAGTGGTCTAGGCTTTTGAATCACTCCAATAGGAGTCCGGATGAGAAAATGACGTCCGTTTTACAATCCGAGCTCAAATAGACAATTCTGTCCGCCAAGACGCTCGTCCCGAGCCTCAAGACGCTCGTCCCCAGACTCAAGACACTCGTCTCCCCCTTAATATGCTCGGATTGTTAGACAGTAAGAAAAGAGAAGCACTCCTCCCATGATCCGAGCGTCTCCCTAGACAATCCGCTCGTCTCCTCCCCTCATAATCCGAGCGTCCCGCGCACAAGACGCCCGTCTTGCAGCCAGACAATCCGAGCGTCTCTCCCTTGATCTGCTTGGATCACGAGACAGGACCACCATACCAGCTTCCTAGACGCCCGGGACAAGCATATCCTTGCGAGACTAGCAAAACGGAGATGAGCATCTCCTTGGAGAGGAGCACTTCCTCAACTTTTCACTTAGCAATGCTATTTACTAATCTACCCTTCCTTAACCTAATGATGTACTACTATATATACCCCATTTGTAATAATCAAGAGCATGCTATCTTAACCAAGTTTCCTTAGATTAAATCAAGCTTTCTTAGATTAGATTAGGAGCATATTAGAATAGATTACTCTTTAATCTTTCCCTAAATCACACATTAATCTTTCTTTAATTATTGTTCAAGTTTATTATTGGGTAATTCAAGTTTATTATTGGGTAATTGAAGATTATTGGGTTATTATTGGAGAATTGACAACTCTTCATCAATCAATCAAGTTCTCTTTTTTTATTCTTTGCTTTATTATTTGGAATCATCTTCATAGGTATAATCTCTTTACCCTTGTTTAATTGTTGTTAATCACTTTCATTTATTCATCATGTTTTGATTTGTTAATATGATTGACAACCTTATTAGCATGTTGAACTTGATAATGAGAGAGTAGTTTCCTTAGCTAGAATCAATGGGTAATTAGGGAAAATCAACATGGGGAATGATTCATGCTTAATCTAATATGTTTTCATAATTAGTTTGCTTGCTTGTTGTAATGTCAACCTATGCACATGTTATGTTTGATGAAATGCTAAGCCTATGACTCCTTGCATTTTTACTCATCTCTTATCTACTCAACTTGACTTGTAAGATATAAACCAACTCGAGTCTTGTTAGACCATGCATAGAAGTGATTAGGAGGAAAGTAAGTCGACTTGTAGATGTTGTACAATCTAATCGATTAGGCTCCGGGACCCAACTCTTCCTAAGAACCGTAAGACATAAACCAACTCGGTTCCTCTACAACATTAATTGCTTGCATCTAGTTGAAAACATGTTTGTATGATCAACTCCCATGAATCCCCTATGAACCCATGATATCCTAGCACTTTTAATCATTGGTTTACATCCTTCCTTTTATTGCTTGTTTTACTTTATTGCTTGCATTAGTTTAGACTCACCAACTACAAACCCAAATAAATTGTGACACTAGCATAAATTGAGATAGATAGACTTAGAACCCAAAACACACCATCCCATGCATCGACCTCGACTTAACCACTAACTAGTTGTTTGTTGAGAATATAAATGTGTTTGATTGGGAGACACGACGACAATCTCACCCGTCAAAATGGCGCCGTTGCCGGGGACGGTGTTATGTGATTAAGTTCTTACTTGTTTGTCTATTTTCATTTGTGCTTTAACCTTGGGGAACTTGTTCCTCAAGGTTTGTTTTTACCGTTTTATTGTAGTTTCCATGTTTGTAGTTATATCTCTATCTTGGTTATGATGATGACCCAAGACTTGGTACATAGAGTATGTGGTGGATCTTTTGAGTATGACTATGGGTATGGGGAGTTTGAGGAGCAAGTTAACACAAACCTACCTTACTACTCATATAATCAAAATCCTAACTACTACCCCAACTTTTCCCACCGAAATCACCACATCCAATATCCACAACAACCACCCACCCAATACCCACTTCATAATGAATTTCAATTGCCACAATACAACCACTTTCACACCCACCCACAGCAAGATGATGAACCCATTCAAAATGAGATTCTCCAAATGATGGGAGATCAACAAAACTTTTTCAAACAAGTGCTAGAGGAGAGCCAAAATAGGGACAATGTTCTTCAAAGCATTGTTACCCATGGTGAGGAGTTGCCAATTCAAATTGCCCAAATGAAAGAAGCCCAAGTAACTACTCCTCACCATTCCTTAGACATTGATCATGAATGCGAGTTTGAAGGAGTTACCTTTGATGATAAATGGAAAGATCCAATCTCCTTGAGCTCTTGTGAGTATGAAAGTGTGGTATTTGATGAAGAAGATATGAGGTTGAGTAAGCCAAGTACTCTTAGCCTTTGTGAGTATGAGGGTGTATCATTTAATGTGAACATTGAGGTGTTGGAGGAAGAGTTAATGAGGAGGAGTGAAGCCCCCATTTATGATTCATATAGAGATAGCGATGATGACAAGCCTATGGAAGAAGCTTATGCGGATTATGTGTCTTTCAATGACTTATGGAATGAAGAAGAAAAACGGAGTTGTGATATTGCCTCACTTGAGGACCACATCCTTGAGAAGTTTGAGGTATGCTTCCATGAGGAAGATGAATGTCTCTTTCCTATTGACCATGAAGACCTTTTCGCACCCACCATGGAACCTATGATTGTTGGAGATGATATGGTGGACCTTCTCCAAAAGGTCAAAACATCATATAAAGGGTACTTGGTGGAAAAGCCCAAGAACAAACTTGCAAATGAGCTTACTTGTGGGGATTTGGCACCCACAACTTCAACTCTTAAGGTTTCCGATCATCAATGTTATGAGAATTCTCCTTCTACTCTTGAAGGATTGATAAATACAAATGCTATCATCATCACTAAAATTGAAGAAGAAGTTGGTGAGTGGAAGTCTTCGGACGAAAGTGAGCCATACTTCATACCTTGTGTTGACAAGAATCATGGACATATTGGTTTGAAGCATTGCAAAGGCTCAAGTGCCAAGGGCAAGGTGAATGAGAGAGTAAGTGACAAGCTACCTTAGCCAAGCTTCATATTGAATTGGAACAAACCGTATTCATGCTTGTTTGAAGATTGTGCTCAAGCCTTTGACCGATTATTGAGAGCATTGAGCAACATGGACAACATAAATAACCATGGCAACAAGGAATGAGTTTGGTGGAGTCCTCCCTCAAACCACCATTTGTAAGATACCCTTTCCTTTGACTTTGCATTATATTTACACTTGCATTTAGTTATATACATATACATTTAGCTTGCATTTGTATTATATTGTATTTACATTAGTTAGTTCATATAGTATAGTTGCATTGTAATATATCTCACATGATTCATGTAGATAGTTGCATATAGACTACAATTCATGCATAATCACTAATGACCAATCCTATTCTTTTCTACACTAGAAATAGTGTTTAAATCGGTTTGGGGAGGTTTGATCATAGGTGACCATAGTTTACTAGAAATCATGCATCATTTAGTGTAAGTTTAGATTGCATTCATTTGTTATATATGTCATATAGAATTGCATTTAGTTAGAGCATGCACTCATTCATTCACATCATTGCATTTGTACTTCATTTTCCATAAAACTTTAAAAACCCAAAAAACATGTAGTTCTTCTTCATTCCTACTCCTACATGTACATTGAGGGCAATGTCCAAAATAAAGTGGGGGATGGGAATTTATATTCCAAAAATACAAAAAAATTAGAAAAATTTTGAAAAATACAAAAATATGTTCTTTTGTTTCAAAAAAATCAAAACCCATAAAAATTTGAAAATTGAAAAAGCCAAAAACATGTTCATTTCCTTTATAGTGTAGTATTGTATATATTGTGCTTGTATATATTGTGTTTGTTCATCCTTTTTCACATTGATCGACTACGCCACATCCGAGACATGAGGATATTGAAAACCTCATGGTATGGTCTTTCCCATCTCCTTTTTCCTCTTTATGTTGATGACTATGTGGCTTTATTGATGCGGTATAAACAATGTGATTATAGGACTTGCATTTAGATTATTTGGCATACTAGTTGGTAGAAGCATATGCATTAGGATGTATATATGTTAGTTGCATCATGGCATATAGTCGCATTAGGAAAATTTTGTGAAAACATCTATTTGGGAAGCTTGACAAGTGTATATAAGGCCCTTGTAGATACTTTTTCTTCTTAAGACTTTGCTCATTAGAATACTTGTAAAACACCCTAGGATGTGTCATGCTAATATCCTTTGACCCATGGATTAAGGCCTAATCAAGAGTACCTTGTGGTGTGATAACTCCTTGGCTACCGTTTATTCCAAGGTGACCCTTGAAACCATGCAACCATCTTCCATATTCTACCACATTTTGTCATCAAAGGGAATGGGCACAAAACTTGTTCAAAAATTTGAGTTCAAGAATTAAAATGAAAGTCAAAAAGTTTGCAATTACATCAAAAGAAAATAGGAGTAACAAAAATGAAAACTCCTATGCTTTAAATATAAGCACCCTCACTACAAATGGGGTAGCTTTGAAAATGTTCAAAAGAAAATGCAAAAAGTTGAAATTGTCAAGTATTGAAATGTCAAACATCAAAAGAAATGGCAAAAAGAAAGTGTTCTCAAATGTCAAATGCCACAAGAAATTGGGGGGAAAAAACAACAACAAAAGCAAACTCCCATATGAAACTCAAAATCTACCATCGAATCCACTTTTGTGCATGGTAGAGAGGGGACGACCCTTCTTCTTGTCTAGGCAAGAAGGGGAATTCCGCGATCCTCCAGTGTTTCTAACACCATAGGGAGTCTACTCTTGACAAAAGCATTTAACGATTGAGGACAAAGGTACCCTAGCTTGACACAACTTGGAGGTGATTTATTGGTATCCTTCTAGGCTTAGTAGTTTGAAGAAACCGTATCTATGATGGAATGTGTACCCTTAGATTGCTTCCCTTTTAGATAATTTCCGCCACTTAGATGAGGAAAGTGGCTATTCATTTTTGTAGATGCATCCATTACTTGTTTGTGTGCTTTATTGCTTGGATGTGTCGCTATTTTGGCAAGCCCCACCTTGTCTTGCAAGAAGGCATCCTACCTCAGGGTTGTCTTGTTGTGAGTTGAAAGGGAAGAGTGAGACCCGCTAATTGTCTCACATCGGCTATATTATTAGGATAGTTAAATAAAGGTCTAGTTCTAGTTACCTTTTTACTCGGGACGAGTAAAGGTTTGGCTTGGGGATATTTTATGTGACTCATAATTGCGCACATTTAGTCCCCTAATTGAACTTATTTTGCATACTAATATAGCATTTCATGGCCATTTTATCCGTCAAATCCTTCCTATTTGGTTTTCCTATTACATTGTATATGTTTTGCAGGAAAGAAGATAATGAGGCGGAATTCCCCCTCTCCCGTGCATATTTGAAAGCTTTTTGATGATATTGGATGGACTAGTATGAAGATAAGGCAAGAATGATGACCAATGAAGTAGGAATAAAGAGTATATAGAAGGGTCATAGGCTTAAAAGCAAGGACGACGAGAAGGAAGCCATTGCAAGAAGAAATTGCTCGGAACCCAAATCAAGAATTGATTTTTTGGCGTTGAAAGTATGTTAGATGAAACGGCCTCGAAAAATCAAGTGGTCTAGGCTTTTAAATCACTCCAATAGGAGTCCGGATGAGAAAATGACGTCCGTTTTACAATCCGAGCTCAAATAGACAAGCTGTCCCGGGATCCGCGCGTCCCGAGACCAATCCGCTCGTCCCAAGCTGCAGCGCCATTTTCAGAATAGTCTGTTTGTGGATATGCGCATCCCGAGCTCAGGATGAAAATCCCAGTCCTAGGATATGCGCATCTCCTTCGAGAGGAGCATTTCCCTACTCAACACTTAGCAATGTTATTTACTAATCTACCCTTACTTAACCTAATGATGTACCACTATATATACTCCATTTGTAATAATCAAAGGATCAAGTTTCCTTAGATTAAATAAAGTTTTTCCTTAGATTAGATAAAATCCTTCCTTAGATTAGATTAAGCTTTTATTAGGAGTAGATTAGAATAGATTACTCTTTAATCTTTCCACAAATCACACATTAATCTTTCATTAATTATTGTTCAAGTTTATTATTGGGTAATTCAAGTTTATTATTGGGTAATATAAGATTATTGGGTTATTATTGGAGAATTGACAACTCTTCATCAATCAATCAAGTTCTCTTCTTTTATTCTTTGCTTTATTATTTGGAATCATCTTCATAAGTATAATTCTCTTTCACCCTTGTTTAATTATTGTTAGTCACATCATTTATTCATCATGTTTTGCTTTGTTAGTATGATTGACAACCTTATTAACATGTTAAACTTGATAATGAGTGAGTAGTTTCCTTAGCTAGGGTTAATGGGTAATTAGGGGAAACAAACATGGGGAATGATTCATGCTTAATCTAATATATTTTCATAATTAATTTGCTTTCTTGTTGTGATTTCAACTTATGCACATGTTATGTTTGATGAAATGCGAGCCTATGAACCCTTGCATTTTTTACCCATCACTTATCTTTTCAATGAGACTTGTAAGACATAAACCAACTCGATTCTCATTAGACCATGCATATAGTTGAATAGGAAGGACTAAGTCGACTTGTAGGTGTTGTACAATCTAATCGATTCGTCTCCGGGACCTAAATCTTCCTAGGGATTGTAAGATATACACTAACTCGATCCCATCACAACAATAATTGCTTGCTTATAACTTAAGAATATGTTTGTATGATCAACTCCCATAAATCCCCTATGAACCTATGATATCCTAGCACTTTTAATCATTTGTTTACATCCTTCCTTTTATTGCTTGTTTTACTTTATTGCTTGCATTAGTTTACACTCAACAACTACAAACTCAAACAAATTGTGACACTAGCATAAATTGAGATTGATAGACTTAGAACCCAAAGCATACCGTCCCATGGATCGACCTCGACTTAACCACTAACTAGTTGTTTGTTGAGAATATAAATGTGTTTGATTGGGAGACCCGACGACAATCTCACCCATCAGCCATGAGCAATCAGATGGGGTGGAATGATGATCCCTATGATGTTAATGGCATATGATATGATAAATCTTGGATTCTCTACAAGTTTAAAGGCCAAGTATCATCCGTAGCTCAACAAGGTGGCATAGCAAAACGTTTTTGGGAGTGAAGTGCTCAAGTCATTGAAACAAAAGTGGATTTGACTAGCATTGTCATTTGACCTCATTTTTACTTCCACATTTCACATTTCGAAACTTAAGATGGGATTTGTCGCTTGCTTGCTAATGTCCTTTGCTTCGCCAATCGCATGCTAGGCAACCGGTTCACCTCTAGACAATAGCTTTTCGGGGTGATAGTCACTCTGTCTTTAGGTGGTTGAATTCACAACCACGTAGGGGCCAATTTAATGGATCCCTCTCCAAATCACATCGAAGTGGTACTGTTGAACCATATAGTATACTAGGTAGCACCAAAACGGACACGGACACGGGACACGGACACGACACAGGCACGTGACACGGCATCCCATGAAATTTAGGACACGGGACACGTTATTTAAATTTAATAAAATATATATTTTTTAGTAATAAACGTTCGATTTTATTTTTGTAAAAGTATTTGATATTAAATTTAAATAAGTTAAAGGAAAACTTGGCCTTGATTTGAACTCGTTTGCATTTTCCAGCCAAACCCGTATTCTAATTAATCTCTTTCGGCGACTCATTTCTTGTCTAAAGAACATCATTCACCCGAAATGATGTCCAAATACGAAGGACACGCGTCGGACACGTGTCAAAATACCATGGACACGCGTCGGACACGTGCCCTTATAAAAGTAGAAAGTTAGACACGGCTTTATAGGTGTCTGACACGTTTAGACGAGTGTCCGACGAGTGTCGGTGTCCGACACGGTGTCGGACACGGGACGGCTGATTTAGAGAAGTGTCCGTGCTACCTAGATAGTATATATGTTTATGTTTTGATGATATCAAGTGTGCTTTATATTTTATATACTCGTTGCGCGTAATCGTTTGTTTAAGTCTTTTAGATTAAACTTATTTTTTACAAGCAATAAAGAAGAATTGTGATGGAAGTATATCGTGATCAAGCCTCAATTGAAGATCAAGATTTTCTAAGAATCATTCAAGTATTATAAGAAGACGAAGTCCGTCTAAAGATTAATCAAGCTTGGATGATGAAGTAGCCTATGCTCGAAGATCTACTATGAAGATTAGAATAGTATAGGTGATTGTGGACGTAGCCACCTGCAGGCCCAGCCAATCTGTGGAAATACAGCGGTCTTTTGAAAGCCACGCTCGGCGGCGTAAAAATGCTTTCGACCGGATCGTTTCCGATCTGTGGAAATACAGCGGTCTCGAACGATTAGAGATGTTTGGAGTCGCCACCAAGCATTTGTGGGATGCTTGGAACCCGTTCGAAATCCACTTTATACCTCGGTCAAATCGAAGCACAAAGCAGCGTTTGACATAGGTACTAAAGATAAGGAAATCGTCCCTCTTTAGCATCCTATCTCTAGAATGACTCTCGTACGCCCGGAAAAGGTCGTCCACTTATCCAAAGTATCTGAGTAAGAGGTGAAGGTACGTATTGGGAAGCCCTTTAATCGAACACCCAATCCCGCCGCGGTAGCGGCTCTCTTGATCGATCTTGGTTGGTTGAATGCAAAAGTTGATAAAACGGTTTAAATGCATGAATGCGCATCCAATAATTTAAACCTAACATGTGAGAGCTTTCTAATTCGGTTGATTTAATCCAAGTATCAAGTATAAGATGTCGAGTTGGATTTATGGTTGATTTGCATGCAAGACGGAAATTAAACATCCATTTACCGTATTAGGTTTATGGTGCATAACGTGATCCATTTGTCTTAGTAAAGCATTTTGCAAATATGATTTTGAATAAGCAAATAGTCATCTGATCCGTCCTATATCCGGGCTAACCGGAGTTGGGATCGTCCTAAACTAATGCTGGAAAGGGAACAGTCCTGTACCAGACGGCTACATGAGGCGCGAGCCAGCCGGCGGTGTAAGGAGCCTCCCCTGGTTTTGAAAATGAGAATTGAAAGGCCTGTTTTAGGCGCGGGTCAACCTACGGTGATATGCCGTGTTCTGAACTTTTGAAAAACGTTTATAAAACGTATTTAAAATTGGGTATTTGACCCGATTTGGTTTGAGGGGGTCGTTTAGACCGCATTTGTTGATTTGAGGAACGAGACTCGAATAATCATCATTATTTGATGATATTCGGTGTCGGGTTCGACTTTGACAAACTTGACATGAATAGTTTTGAAAATAATTATGAACTAATTGTTTTAAGTTCATTTGAATGTAATTAGTCGATATTCATCATCGTACCCGGGTTAAAATCCGACATGGTATGTAGAACCAAGGATGACTTTGTGTTGGTGACTAATATGTTTGTTTTGAAAATGTAAAGAAATGATGAAAGGCATTAAAATACCTCCCAAAAATGAAATAAAAGGCTTTAAAATACCTTTTAAATGTTATTAACCAAATATTATCACCGAAACACGGATTTAACCGTCATGGTTTGAGGAACCAAGGGTGAAAAATGTTTTATGGTTAAAACAAATAAAATTAAATAAAAAGGTTCGAAAATATTTGAAATAGTAAAAACCGATTGTAAATATGAAAATGAATTAAAGGGAAATGACGAGAACAAACACGGTTGAGTTCTGACCTGGACACCCCATTGAGGCGCGGGCAAGCCGGCGAACCAAGGGGCTTCTGTCTCAAGCCAAAAATCAGTTTTGGCTCGTTTATTACATGTTTTGGTTCATGTTATGCATGTTTTAGCATGTTGTAGTCATGAAACAAATAAAAACATGATAAAAGAAGGATTTTTACACCCTCATACTTACATGTTTGGTTATGGCGAGTGACCGACGTAAGTGTAACAACTCGTTTGGTCGGAAAAAACTCGGTTTAAAACCATTTTGGTAAGTAAAAAGAGTGTTTTAATATTAGTGCCGGTGTAGTGGTCGAAGTGGTCGGTCAAGTGATTTAATGCACGATGACGGTACCAAACAATGTGTAAGGCTTTTATTTATGATCGGTGCGTCGTAAATACGCGTTGGATTGTGACTTAAGAAGTCGAGTCGAGAATTTTAAGGGAGAAAAAAGGGGGCGGACACTCGCGTAAGTTCTCAAATGGGAGCATTTGAGGGGTATTTATAGAGAAATGAGTGGTTGTGTGAGTTTTGAGCGACGTGGCCACCTGGGCTGCTTAAAGAGGCGCGAGCCACGTCGCGGTTCTTCGAGTTATCCTGTCACTTTCACACAAGAGCAATCATGATTTGTTCTATCCTAGGTTTTGGATGAACATGTTTGATATTTGACTATGTAAGATTCCGGGAAACCTTAACATAGAAGATTTGAAATGGTTTATTTTTTGTGGTTGACTCGGTTTGACTCGTTGTTGGAGTCGGGATTTGAATTTTTGAGTCGGTTTTTGGTTCGGTGTCGGTTTTGACTCTAGTTAGTGTCATTGCGACCCCGTCGTCGTGCATTAAACACTCCAGGTATTTTTGAAATGTTTTGAAATGTTTTATTTTCAAAATCGTTTTAAGTTTTTCGACGTAAAGTTGTACACAAACTGTCGATCAAACGCCGCGATTCCAAAGCATGTTATAGTCCGATAATCATCGGGTGTTTGTTGGAGTCTCAGCAGATACTGGTATCTACAGTGCCCCCACTTTGACTAAGGGTTGGACAGGGCGAAATTCAAAGTAGAGCCCCCAGGTCAATCGAAGATTACAACCTGGAGACCCGAGCAACGTCAAGGCGGCTCGAAAGAATTCGGGCCAAGGACCTGCCGTCGGGAAGGGCGACGCCAAGGCAACTCGAGGGTACGAGCCAAGGACCTGTCGTCGGGAACAGTTTAGAGTCTGTCGACTATCTGTGCCGGTCGTTTAAAGTCCGTTAGACTATGTACAAAAGCTCGCCAGCCATAAGAAGGAGTCATACCTGAGGCATCTTCGGATATGTCCTTGCGCGTATGCGGACAAAGGCTCGCCAGGTGTGGTGCGTAGTAAAGCTCGCCAGCCATGGGGCGTATCTGAGGAGGGCTCGCCAACCGCGATGCGTGGTAAGGCTCGCCAGCCATGGGGCATATCTGAGGAGGGCTCGCCAGCCATGGGGCGTATCTGAGGAAGGCTCGCCAGCCGCGACGCGTAGTAAGGCTCGCCAGCCATGGGGCGATCTCAGGAGGGCACGCCATCCGCGATGCGTAGTAAGGCTCGTCAGCCGCGGGGCGTATCAAAGGAAGGCTCGCCAGCAATGGGGTGTATCTGAGGAGGGCTCGCCAGCCGCGACGCGTAGTAAGGCTCGCCAGCCGCGACGCGTAGTAAGGCTCGCCAGCCATGGGGCGGTCGGTTAATCGACCGTGAGAATAGCGGCGTCGGATGGGCTTGTTTTAAAAGTAGCGGACTCATGATGCCGCCGTGGAAATAGCGAATTCGAATTTTCACTATCACTGTTTCTGAAATAAGCGGGTTCCGCGAGGAAGCCCCATGTTGACATTTGAAGGAATAGTGAATTTGGAATCTTCACTATTCATTGTTTTTTTAATTTGAAGTGACGGTTTTGATCGCCGTCTGTTCGAATTTTGAAGGAAATAGCAAATTTTGAATTTTGCTATCACGTTTGGAGTGACGGTTTATGTGCCGCCGTTGACATTTGAAGGAAATAGTGAATTTGGAATCTTCACTATTATTTTTGAAGTGACGGTTTATGTGCCGCCATTGACATGTGTGGGAAATAGTGAATTTGGAATCCTCACTATTATGTTTGAAGTGACGGTTTATGTGCCGCCGTTGACATGTGTGGGAAATAGCGGAATTTAATTTCCAACTATTATTTTGAAAATGACGGTTTTAATTACCGTAGTTTGAAATTTGAAGAAATAGCGAATTTGAGTTTTCACTATTGTTTTGAAATTGACGGTTTTAATTGTCATCGTTTAAAATTTGGAGAAATAGCGGATTTGAATTTTCGCTATTATTTTTGAAAAAAAATTTTAAAGGAAAATAGTGAATTTTGATTTCACTATTATTTTTTTGAAATTGACGGTTTTGATTGTCGTCGTTTGAATTTTGAGGAAATAGTGAATTTTGAATCTTCACTATTATTTTGTTTTTTTTTTTTGAAGGGAAAATGGCGGTTTTGATCGCCGTTTGTTTGAAATTTTTGAAGGAAAATAGTGAATTTATATTTTCACTATTTGTTTTTTTGTATTTGAGAAAATGACGGTCCTTAATATCGTCATTGAAAACTTGAAGTTTATTACGGGAAATTGGGCCAAAGCCCAAAATTCGCTGAATAGAGTAAGGGGAGGCCTGGTTTAGGCGCGAGCATCCTGGCGAACCAAGGGGGCTTCCGTATTTTTCTGTAAAAGACGCGAGGTTTGGTTGCTCGTCATTCATCATTCATTGCCTTCAACCTTCGACACAAAATCCGCCATTGAAGGACCTTTGTTTGCTTCCATTCGTGCTATCAACCATAATGTCATCTCAAGGTATGTATTTCCTCTTGAATCCATTTAAATTTGTTGGTCATTTGATAGATTAAATTAGGGCGAAAATTTTACCCTAGAAAATTGATTTGGGCGATTTTGATTGAACCCGTTTCGAGTGAAATTGATGATTGCATTAGGTTAGAAACCCGTTTAGGAGTATAGGGGTGCTTTTAGTTTGCATTTTGGTCCCCGTTCCCGCTCTCTATGCTCAAAAAATGTGAGTGAGGTGGAGAAACCGTCTCATCTCACAATGCCAAGTTTATTTTCTTGGATAATGAGCCCCACTGGGTTGCATTGTAGTCGGGAAAGATCGTATTTGCCATCATGGACCTTTGTTGGGTATTGTGGGCAAAGTTGGAATTTTTGCCTTTTGTGACGGTATTATGTCTGACAAAATAAGCGCATGTTTGGGCTTGAATTGAGTCAGTTTGCCTTGAAATGGACCTTATTGGTAGTTTAGGTCGCCTTGGGGTGTGATAAAATCACGTTGCCGTGTTGTGGTCGTATTTTGAAATTTTGACCGGTTTGCGCTCAAACTGGCGTAGAAATTGCCTTTTTGAGCCGTAGAAAAATTCCTCATTGCATTAGGAATGTATTTTGGTTTGTTGGCGGACCTTGTGTGGGTATTGGGGTGCCGTTCTTTGTTTGTTGTTTTGACTCGTCTTTTGCTTGAAAAGAAGGGCGAGTCATTTTTTGTGCGTTTTTTGTGAATTGTTTTTGTTATTTAGTTGGATTTGGGCGGGGTTGCCCTTGTTTTGCTTTGCAGGTTGTTTTTTGGATTTGTCCAATTTATGCCGTCGTAATGCCGAAATTTCGGCTGACGTTTTTGTTTGACCTTTGATTGCAAGGTACCATTTGGGGCCTATGGGTCCGTCGTGGAGGTTTTGGAAGAGGAGGATGATCCTGGAGGAGGAGGGACGACTGTTTTTTGTTACAGGCTTGGTTGTGTTTCTCCCTGGCGGCCTTTGCCCGGCCAATGATCGGGTATCGATCGTTGGTCATTGTCTGCAGAGGTTCGGATGCCCGATTAGTGGGGTTCAATACGGGCGTGTTATCCCATGTTGCCACTTTTGATCGTTGCCGAATTCTGGTGATTGGAGGCCAACATCAGGGTAGTGTCCGTTGTCATGGTCCTCTTTCACTCTTGAATTCTGCTGATTGGAGGTCAACGTCGGGGTAATATGCTGAGTTATGATCCTCGGTTGTCGTGTCGTCCGAAGTCTGCCAGGCATCATTTTTCGTTTTGTCGTGGAGCAGGAACGAGGTGTTACCGTTATGGTAACCACCTCTACTTCCGTTGTAGCTCCTCTGTTTCTTGTGTTGCTCCCTTTATTTTCCGTTTGAGAGGATAGAGAGTGCTTAGTTCGGTAGGTGGCGGATAGCCCCCAGTTCGTTGTCTTAGGCCAGTGTCTGTATGATAGTTGGTTGTTTTAGGCAGTGTCTGTATGATAGATGGTTGTTTTAGGCTAGTGTCCGTATGATAAATGGTTGTTTTAGGCCAGTGTATGTATGATAAATGTCTGTACTGGATCCTATTTGTATGGTTAGTCGTTTGCATCAAACGTGTGTCGTTGTATTTTGCGTGAGGCGGTTTTTATATATGTGTTTTTGGCTGTGGCTCATTTTGTGATTTTTGGCTTTTTTGTGTTGTGTTTCGGAGGAGCGTTGTCGGCTGTCAATTCTCCTTCTGTTTCGCACTAGTCCCTGCATCGTTAGTGTATAAAACAGGCAACAGATAGCACATATACATAAACGCAAACACGTAAAAGCATTTGATTGAAAAAAACAAAAATTAACCAAGATGACTTGAAGTTAAAATTTGAAATTTGAAATGATATGATATTTGAAAATTCCGCGACAAGTCGTCACTTTAGATAAAAGGAATTAATTTGAAAATTGAGCAACTAACTCGTGTCGTGAATTAAATTGCATCGAAATTAATGAAATTGATTTGTGACTCGAAAAATTCAAACTCAAACCGTCAGGGATGAATTTTTAGAAAATATTTTTACGATCATATTTGATTTTTGAAGTCAAGACTCGAATTTGTGAGTGCTTGAATTTTGTGGAAAACTGATGTCGTGTTATCAATTTTCGTCGTTTTTTTTTTATGGAAAAATTTGAAAAAAAAACGAAAAAATTTCGGAATTTCGACTGACATGGAAACGATCTGTCGCGGATCGGGGTGACTAGCCCTTCCCCCCTTCAAAAAAGAAAGAAAAATCCGTATGTTTAAAGTTGCGTCATGGAAACCGTGTCGGATTTCGTAAAACGCGAAAATAAGGAAATGTGAGTGTGAGGAAACACAAAATGTCCTGGATCATCCCGAAGAGGCACGAGCGTCCTGGCGGGAGGTTTGAGGTGTCAGGAGAAAACACAACTTGAAAGAGATAAGTCAAAAGCGGGAATCCTGGGGAAGGCCTAAAGAGGCGCGGGCTGCCTGGCGATGGAAGCCAGCTCTCCCCTTTTTCTGAAAAACGCGCTGATCATTTTTTGTATAAATAGTAATGTTTGCGCTTCATTGTTTCATCATCCGAAACACAAAAACATCTCTACAAGACTTCTTCTTCTTCTTCCACGAAAATATTTCATTGATGCTTTTGAGAATGCATTGCGACAATGGTTCCGGGATTTGTCGCCTCCCGAAAAGTATCAACTCGTTTTCATGGGAGTTGGTCGATTGTTGGTGCTCCGTCAAGTCAAGGTGCAACCCTCATTTCTCGAAGCATGTACGCGGTTTTGGGATTCGAAACACCATGTTTTCGTTTTCCCGAAGGGTGAAATTTGTCCTCTTGCCGAAGAAGTTGGAGCCATTGGTGGGTGGCTGGGTTGTGTTCCGGTGCTTCCTCCTACTCGCTTGTGCTATAAGGAGAAATTCCGTTCCATGTTGGGTTTGTCGACGAGTCAAGTCAACTTCCTCCTTGCTCCTCATGGTGTAGGTATGTTGGCTCTTATCAACATCTTTTCAAACCGATTAGATGTCAATGTTTCGGAGGTTGCTAGGAGAAGGGCTCTTGCCTTTTGCCTTGTCCATGTGTACCTCTTTGTTGATGTTTTGAAGAAGGAGGGGCCAAAATGTTATGGTAGCATGACCCTTATTCATGTGGTTGAGCAAATGGAGCATGGTAGAGATCCATCATGGTTGGTGCTTGGCGAGATCATCCAAGCCTTGGACAAGTAAGGCTCTTATGGAGAAGCTCATTCGTTCGGATCCCCAAGGATCCTTCAAGTGTGGCTATAGGAGAGGCTAAGGTATGTAGAGCCTCCGGTTGATTCTTCTTCTTATTCCTTCTGTCACCTTACCATGAGAAAGAAGTTGTACTCGGATAGTTTTGCTTCTACCGAGGCTTATTGGGCCGCAAGATTGGCGGAGGAGGGTTGTCCTCACATCCGTTAGGTGGTGCCATGGTGGCACTTGAGGTCCTTCACGGGGTTGCCCGCTTCGGGTGCTAGTCCTCGTTCTTTGATGGTGGTGGGTTTGAAGGTTGCTTCCTTCATTTATCCCGAAAGGCTCATGAGGCAAATGGGGCGTCAACAAAAGGTGCCCGCTCAAGATACCCTTGTCCATGAGAATGTATTCCGGAACTCCGAGCTTGTGGAGGTCTTCGAAAGATAGTGGGCCACTCGGCCGCTTTGGGAGGTACCAAACCCCGTTGCCACGTCATGGGTGACTCCCGCTTATGTCAAGTGGTCACGAGCTCCGTCCTTGAAAGAGAGGTATAAATTCCGTAAGGACGAGGTTGTCAACTTGAAGTATCGAGAGGTTGGCAAGGCCAACCGTGCCTTCTTTGAGGAGTATGTTGACGGAGCTAGCCCGGATGTGATGAGACCACCAAAGAGGAGAAGCTCGGGTCCCAAGAACATGGTGGGCCGTGCATTGGCTCGTTTCGGGTCGAACATGGGGTCTTGTGCTAGTCCGGAGGCCGTCGCCATCTTAGATCCGTTGAGGATCCGTTCCGAGGAGGAAATCCATGCTAGGCGGGCCAACAAGAAGAACAAGGGGAAGATGTACCCCGAGGGAAAAGGCAAGGGTAAAATGGAAGAGTGAAGACCTCCATTACCCACTTTATTATTATGTTGTATTAGTGTTGTGAGTTTTTATTATGTTGTACTAGCTAGTTATTGTGTGTTTTGTGCTAGTTTTATTATGTGAGGTATTTTAGTCGACACCTTGGCTTGACAAGTTGTAGACTCGTCGAGCTCTATTTGTTGTTGAAATTATAATCCCTCCCATTATTAATTAAATAAGGGGATTGCTCGTGTCGAAAATTGTGAACGCTTGTTTCTTCTATTCATTTTGTAAAGGCAATTCGATTTGAATTATCCTAAACATTTGCACTTGGGAAAGTGCGGTATTTTTGTGAGGAAGGGAGAAAAGCTTATTGTTGTATTTTGTGGGAAAGGGGAATGCTTTTCCCTTTCTTTTTTGATGGGGATGATGTTTTGTATGTGGGTGATGTTTTTTTGATTATGGGGATGGTTGTTTTTTTTTATTATGGGGATGGTTGTATCCTTCTTGTGTAAGAAAGGACTGCCTACGTATTCACCTGAAGAGGTGAAATCAAACCATGATCGTAGTTCGAAATGTTTTGTAGATTTGATTGGGTTTTGTGGTTGTATCCCTCATGCATAAGAGGGACTGCCTACGTATCCACCTAAAGAGGTGAAATCAAACCATGCTCGTAGTTCAGGGGTTTTTTATTTTAGTGCAAATGGATGTTGCCTTTGACAGATCAAAGGACATTCGAAACGGGTAAGGTGCCGCAACTTAGACTCGATAAAACATGCCATATCAAATCAGAACGCGTTGAGGAACTTGACTTGAAAAGGGTTGAGGTGGTTGCTAGTTGTAGAACTAGGCTTAGGTTGTTGGTCGTTACGGTTCAAGGGTAGTATTTCTTGAGTTGGTCTAGGTTGGTCGGGTTTGTAAAATCCTCCCCATATAGGTCACTCAGTCTCACAGCGCCCCCCGAAAGTATTTTCTTGACCAAGTATGGCCCGGCCCAGTTGGGTTTGAATTTTCCCCTCGAATCGACGGGTAGCGGTGCACGAACTGACTTGAGGACCAAGTCGCCTTCCTTGATGTTCCTGAGTTTGACCTTCTTGTTGAATGCCCGTTGTATACGTCGTTGGTATAGCTGGACGTTGTACAAGGCGTTGAGCCGCCGTTCGTCTAGAAGAGTGAGTTGCTCGTACCTTCGACGGGTCCATTCTGCCTCAGGGACTTGACTCTCCAGTAGGATGCGTAGAGAAGGGACCTCTAACTCTACCGGTTGAACCGCCTCCATGCCATATGCTAGGTAGAAGGGTGTGGCGCCTGTCGGTGTTCGGATGGAGGTTCGGTATCCCCAGAGTGCAAATGGGAGCTTGCTCGGCCAATCGCGGTAGTTGTCTTGCATTTTCTTGATAATGGTGACAAGAGTTTTGTTAGCTGCCTCGACCGCTCCATTGGTTTGGGGACGGTAGGGGGATGATCGATGTCGTTTGATCTTGTATTTGTCCAGCAAGACCTGAGTTTCCGCCCGGAAGTCAGAGCCTTGATCGCTGATGATCTCATGGGGTACCCCATATCTGCAGATGATGTTGTTTTGGATAAACTTGGCCACTTGCTTGGCGGTCAAGACTGCATATGACTGCGCTTCCACCCATTTGGTGAAGTAGTCGATGGCGACGAGGACGAAACAATGCCCCTTGGTGCCTACCGGGTTAACTTTCCCGACGATGTCGATGACCCAGGTTGAGATAAGCCAGGGTGAGGTCATTGTGTATAAAAGGGATGGTGGTATATGTTGTATGTTGGCGAAGATTTAGCAATGTTTGACGTAGTTACGGCAATCGGCTTCCATGGTGGTCCAGTAGTAACCTAGCCACATAATTTTCAGGGTAAGCATCATTGCGCTCATGTGAGGGCCACATTCTCCGTCGTGGACCTCTCCCATGAATTTTTTGGCTTTGTGATGGTCAATGCAAAGGAGGAGAATCCCTTGGGGTGTTCTTTTATATAGTTGATTTTGGTTTATCACGAATTGTGATGCAAGTAAACGGATGGCTCTTTGTCCTCTTTGATCAGAGTTGGGAGGGAATTCGTTTTTGGTTTTGTAGTTGAGGATGGCTTGGTGCCAAGGTTCATCATGGCTTTCCTCATCGTCGTTGATGGCACAAATGTGAGCTGGCTCGCTCCTTCTCTCGACACATAGGGGCATCGATGTCATGTCGTCAGGTATGTTGACGAGCGCGGCAAGTTTTGCCAGGGCATCAGCAAATTGATTTTCCTCTCGTGGCAAGTGGAAATAGTCGATTTGGTCGAAGAACTCAGCCTCTTGATTGATCTTTGCTCGATAGGGAGCTAAACTGTCACTTCGGATTTTCCATGATCCGGACACCTGATTGATGATGAGTGAGGAATCACCATGGACCCTCAATCTCTTGATGCCAAGTGTGATGGCTGCTTGTAGGCCGATGAGGCATGCTTCATATTCAGCGGCATTGTTGGTGACGGCGAAGTCCAACTTGACCGAGATCGGAACATGTTCTCCCTCCGGTTTCATTAGAAGGATTCCTACCCCGAAGCCTCTCAGATTAGATGCATCGTCGAATATAGGTCCCGTGCGTCGGAATCGGCACAAAGGATGTCTTCGTCAGGAAGTGACCATGTGTCGGTTGTTGGATCCTCGTTGACGGGATTTTCTACCATGAAATCGACGACTGCTCTTCCCTTGATAACCTTGAGGGGTACGAACTTGAGATCAAACTCGAACAGCATGGGTGTCCACCTAGACAGCCTTCCGTTTAGTACGGGTTTTTCGAAGATATATTTAACCGGGTCCATCTTGGAGTAGATGTGGACCGTGTAGCTGAGCATGTAATGCCGCAGCTTCTTTGTTGACCATACTAGGGCAAGGCATGTCTTTTCCAGCTGGGTGTACCTTGTCTCGTATTCGATGAACTTTTTGCTAATGTAGTAGATAGCTCGTTCTTCACCGTCGACTGTTTGTGCTAGCATTGCTCCCATGGTTGTGTCTATAACAGTGATCGGGTCCGTTTAGTATTCACAAATAAATAGATGTGGTCGTTGGTCACGGTCGAATCAAAACACAATTTATAGCTTAACAAGCAACTCTACAATTAGTAAAGAGGCAAGTAAAGGTCGGATCCCAAGGGTCGGGAGTTGAAATGAGATTTCTATTGTAACTAGTGGTGTCTAAGGGGTGTCACAAATTGGGTTGATGTAGAAGGTTACTAAACTAGAATAACAATGAAAATAAACAAGCAAGATGAATAAAAAGGGGTGTAAACAATTGATTAAAGGCACTAGGGTGTCATGGGATCATAGGGGAATCATGGGATATGATCATACAAACATGTTCTCAAATTATAAGCAAGCAATTATTGTTGTGATGGATTGAGTTGGGTTATGTCTTACAATCCTAGGAAAGTTTGGGTCCCGGAGCCGAATCGATTAGATTGTACAACACCTACAAGTCGACTTAGTCTTCCCTACTCAACAACATGCATGGTCTAATGAGACTCGAGTTGGGTTATGTCTTACAAGTCTCATTGAAAAGATAGGAGATGATAGTAAATGCAAGGATTCATAGGCTTAGCATTTCATCAAATATAACATGTGCATGAGTTGAGATCAAAACAAGCAAGCAAATAAGATATGAAAGCATATTAATTTAAGCATGAATCATTCCCCATGTTGGTTTCCCTAATCACCCATTAACCCTAGCTAAGAGACTACTCACTCATTATCATGTTGATCATGCTAGCAAGGTTGTCAATCATACCAACAATATGAAACATGATGAATAAATGAAAGTAATTAACAATAATTAAAAAGGGATTAAGAGATTATACCTACTAATGATTCCAATAATAAAGCAAAGATAATAGAAGTACTTGATGATTGATTGAGAGGTTGTCAATCTCCCAATAATAACCCAAATAATCTTCAATTACCCAAAATAAAGGATGAACAAAAGAGAGATTAAAGAACTAAAACTTGGATTAAAACTTGATTAATACTTGATTACAATATTGAAGAGAGATTTGATTGATATTAACTACCCTAATTATTGATAAGAAGAACATGCTCCTCTAATTAGACTAATGGGGTATTTATAGTGAAAATTAGGGAGGATGCATTAGGGTTAACTAAGGGCTAAACTAGTAATTATACTTTTTAAGTTGAGCAAGGAGACTCCGGTATTTTCTGAGAGAAGGGCTTCTCTTTTCGTAGCTTGAAGAAGACAACCGTGCTGTGAAGGAATCCGGGCGGATTAGGTCGGGACGGCGGATTTGGTCGATGGAATCCGAGCGGATTCGGGGAATCCGGGCGGATTCTTTGAAGGGGAATCCGAGCGGATTCAGTGGGACGCTTCGGATTGTGCAAGGGCGGGACGGGCGGATTGTTGACAATCCGCTCGGATTGTCAGTCAGCGTGATACTTCTTCTTTTTCTTCCCTTTTCTTCATAAATTCCTTGGGGATTTCCTTGGGGACTCAAGGATCCTTTCTCAACATTTCTCTTCTACTATGATATGTACAAAGGCCTTCTAATCTTGTCTCTCCTTGATGCTTGGTCATTGAATTTGATCAATTTAGTCTTGTTTTGCCACGAAAATGCAAGATTCTTACTCCTTTCCTACCAAGGGATCAAAATCTCCAAGAATATGCAAAACAAAAAACTAAAGATAAGAAATGACCCAAATAAGCACTAAAAAGCATGGAAACAAGGGCAATTCGGGGGCTAAATATGCGCCAATTATGGTCACATCAAATATCCCCAAACCGAACCTTTGCTCGTCCCGAGTAAAGAGGTGACTAAGACTAGGACCAATACTAACCTATCCTAATAATATAGCCGATATGAGACAATTAGCGGGTCTCACTCCGCCCCTTCAACTCACAACAAGACAACCATGAGGTAGGATGCCTTCTTGCAAGGCAAGGTGGGTCTTGCCAAAATGGCGACACATCAAAACATTAAGCACACAAAAACATGTAATGGATGCATCTACAAAAAGAATAGCCACTTTCCTCATCTAAGTGGCGGAAATTATCTACAAGGGAAGCAATTCAAGGGTACACAATCCTTCATAGATGCAATTTCTTCAAACTACTAGGCCTAGAAGGATACCAATAAATCACCTCCAAGTTGTGTCAAACTAGGGTACCTTTGTCCTCAATCGTTAAATGCTTTTGTCAAGAGTAGACCCCCTATGGTGTTAGAAACACTGGAGGATCGCGGAATTCCCCCTCTTGCCTAGACAAGAAGAAGGGTCGTCCCCTCTCTACCATGCACAAAAATGGATACGATGGATAAAGGGATCAATAGATATTTGAGTTTCACTTTGGGAGTTTGCTTTTGTTTTTGTTTTCCCCCTCAATTTCTTGTGGCATTTGACATTTGAGAACACTTTCTTTTTGCCATTTCTTTTTGATTTTTGGCATTTCAATACTTGACAACTTTTTTGCATTTCTTTTTGAACATTTTCAAAGTCACCCCAATTAGTAACGAGGGTGCCTTGTATTTGAAGCTTAGGAGTCTATTTTTGCTCCTCTTTTCATTTGATGCATTTTTGCAAACTTTCTTTCACTTTTCATTTCATTGAACTCAAATTGATTTCTTTTTGTGCCCATTCCCTTTTGATGACAAAAATGTGGTAGAACATGGATGATGGATGCATGGTTTCAAGGGTCACCTTGGAATAAACGGTAGCCAAGGAGTTATCACACCACAAGGTACTCTTGACTAGGCCTTAAACCATGGGTCAAAGGATACTAGAATGACACATCCTAGGGTGTTTTACAAGCATTCTAACAAGCAAAGTCTTAAGACCCAAGTAGACGGTTTCGCAAAATTTTTCTAACATGCAAACTACATGCCATGATGCAACTAACATATAAACATCCTAATGCATATGATTCTACCAACTAATATGACATATAATCTAAGTGCAAGTCCTAAGTTCACATTGTTATACCGCATCAATCAAAATAAAGCCACATAGTCATTAACATAAAGAGGAAAAAGGAGATTGGAAAGATCATACCATGCGGTCTTCAATATCCTCATGTCTCGGATGTGGCGTAGTCAATCAATGTGAACAAGGATAAAACAAACACAATATATACAAAACAATATATACAAGACTACACTACAAAGGAAATGAACATGTTTTTGGATTTTTAAATTTTTCAATTTTTATGATTTTTGAAATTTTTCACTTTTTATGGGTTTTTGAATAAGAGTTAAATGTTAGAATTCCCATCCCCACACTAATATGGGCATTGTCCTCAATGGCCAAAATGATGGAAATTATGCAAAGATGATGCATGATTTCTATACTAAATGCAATCTATACTAGGCTACACTACATGATGCATGGTTTTTGTTATGACGGAGAGGATAATTTAGATTACCTCCCGTTGTGTATGCATTAACTTCCCCAAACCGAGTGAGACACTATTGCTAATGTCCAAGGATGGGTATAGTTCATGTATACACTATGCTATGCATGAAACTAGTTTGTCATTTTGGATTTTATAAATGGGAACAATAAGAACACCTCAATGGTACCGAGGTGTGAGTCCTTTGATGTTGCTAGGACTAAACCAACAATGATCAAAATTAAATAGAGTACAAAGAGACAAGACACAAACTTCTTTTCATGAAAAATAAAGATAAAGAGAAGAGATGAGAGAACTTCACTTGAACTTAGGTGGCCGCTCATGCTTGCTCCACCTAGTGATGAAGTAGTCTCCTAGGCATCCGCATCATCTCCCTCTATATCGCTATCCCAAATATCCTTTGAAGCATCACTTAAACTTGGATCCATGAATTCATCTTCACTCTCAAGCTTCACCGTATCACCACCACAAGAGTCGCCACTCTCCTCCCCTTTGCGACCGTTCGCCCCTTCATTAGCCTTCTCCGAGTTGGGAAAGAGCAATTCCATTTGAGCCCATGAGGGGAAAGCTCCTTCCTCACTAATCCGTCCTTTTTGGGCCATCTCATGGTATTGAGGGTAAAGAGCGTAGTAAGTGTCCACGGAGGTCTCATATTGACGGTAGTGTAAATCTTGCAAAATTCCCGTGACAAAGTCGTCACGGGGGAGGATAAAGGGATTTGGATGGTTATATGGTTGGTAGGGAAAAGGGTAGGGAGGTACTTTTATCTTCTCATTTTGGGTTTGATGTTCTTGTTGTTGTGGTGGTGCATTTTGTGGGGGTGGGGTTTGCCTTGTTGGACTTGGGATGAGGTAGGAGGGCATTGGGGACAAGCTTCCTCTTCTTGGGGAGATCCGTGGTAGATCGGTTATTGGGAGATAGATAGGATCGCTCCCTCTTATCAACCACTTTATCTTCTTATCGACCCCCTCAAGGGTTATCCAATGGTGTTGGACGACAAGGAGATATTCATTAATTCTCGTGCTCCCCGCAAGTGGAGTGTACTCATTGTTCTCATTGAACCTTGGGTTGAAGTGCTTTGCAAGTCTAGTTATGAGTCCACCATTCACTATGTGCTTCATTCCATCATCATCCCCATTTTTAAACTTTGCCCATTTCTCTAGCAAAACTAGAGGTGCATTGAAGTGATACCCATCTCTCCCTTGAATGTTGAGGTATGATTCCATAAACACAAGGTCCAATTGGTTGACGATGGCCGGATCTCGGCGGGCGAAGAGAGTACCCGAAAGAAATCGATATGTAAGCCTCAAGATCGGGTTTTGGATGTGAAAAGCAAGGCACTCTTTGGTAAGAATGAAATCCCGGCCTGCCATGGCCCTCCACAATGGTGCAACATTATACTTTTTGGGCTTTGATGTTCGGGTAGGCGAAACATCAAGTCCGAACACATTGGCAAACTCGACAAGGGTCATCATTCTAGAGACATTCTCCAACCTAAACTCTACGCAAATAGTCTTGTTCAAGGTTGTGATTCTCAAAAAGCTTAAGAATTCTAGCACAAGGGACCGATATGTTGGCTCATACATGCGAAAGAGGGTTGAAAGGCCAAAAACCTCAAAGAGGGCTTCTACTTGGTGGAAAATCCCAAGCTTTCTTAAGGTAGCATGACAAAGAAATTTAGTGGGAAGAATATTCTTACTTAAGAGCCGGTGGAATACCAATCTCTGCGCATCATCAAGGAATTCCACATTTGAAAAATCATCGAGCCTTGTGAGGTCAACAATCTCCACATTTTCCCTTCTAATGGTGTTGAGATGGGAAGTAGAGGAACTTCCCACCATCCTTGGTCTTCTTGCACTTCTAAAGGAGGATCTCCTTGGTGCCATTCTTGCTTGTTTTGTTGGGTTCTTTTGATTTGAAGATTTGCTAAGGATGTTCCTTGTTGATTGAGAATTGGAAACCCTAGAAAATTGGGGATTTTTAATTTTGAGAGTAAAGAGAGTGATTTGGATATGTATGGGAGTCATAAGGAGGTGGGTTTTATAGGGTAAGTGGAAGGAATAGTGATGTGTCAAAGTATGTGTGGTGGGGTGGTATTTTAATTGGAAAAAGTCGGGTTGAAAAATAACGAGAAGACGAGCGGATTTAAAGAGAAGACGCTCGGATTCTCTCTTCACGGGACGGGCGGATTCTGGGCAATACGCCCGGATTCTGCCACAGAGTAAAATCCCAGAATTTTGACGCCATAAGACGGGCGTCCCGAGCATAAGACGCTCGGATTCTTTCAAGGTAGGACGGGCGTCTTTTTGAGAAGACGGGTGGATTCCAGTACAGAGATTTTTCTTAGAAATGCATAGGTGAAAAGACGGGCGTCTTTCTTCAGGTCCGGCCGGATTCCTCAAGACGTACGGATTCTTCACAGGCCGCTCGGATTCGACCTTAGTCCAGAAATCTTCAATTTCTCAGCGTAGCTGGACGTGCGGTTTCTCCCCTATACGCCCGGATTCTGACAAGACGGCCGGATTCTCTGGAATCCGCACGGATTCACGCAGCGAATTTTGACTTTCTCTCCTTTCTTCCATGCGTCCCCACACTCGGGCATTTGTTCCTTCCTTCATTCAGAAATTATTAGAAACCCTCCCTCACTTACGCTCATGAAAAGAGTTCATGCTATTATTAAAACAAATGCAATAAATAAATACAAGTTAGGGGGTTAGTATATTTACAAGTGGTGGTTTAGGGAGGACTCCACCAAACTCTCCCTTAGATGGTCCTTTCAAGGGGAAGGAGGCCCGAGGTAGGTAGCCTCGACCTCTCCAACAAATGCTCCTTCATAGTAGGGCTTCAACCTTTGACCATTTACCTTGAATTTGCTTCCATCTTCCGCCTTGAGTTCGAAATCTCCATATTTCCCAACTTCGGTTATCACATAAGGACCCATCCATCTAGAGTTCAACTTTCCCGGAAAGAGTCGGTAGCGGGAATTGAATAGAAGGACTTTGTCTCCCTTGTGCAAGGCCTTTTGTCGAATTCTTTTGTCATGAAGTAATTTTGTTCTTTCTTTATAAATCTTTGCATTCTCATAGGATTGTAGTCGGAATTCTTCCAACTCTTGGATTTGAATCATCCTCCTTTGACCGCTCAATTTGAGATCAAGATTGAGTGCTCGGATTGCCCAATAAGCTTTATACTCCAATTCAATTGGCAAATGACATGCTTTTCCATATACAAGTTTGTAGGGGGAGGCTCCTATGGGAGTCTTGTAGGCCGTCCTATAAGCCCAAAGAGCATCATCAAGCTTTGTGCTCCAATCTTTCCGAGTCTTGTTCACAACTTTTTCAAGGATTTGCTTGATCTCTCTATTTGAAATTTCCACTTGACCGCTTGTTTGAGGATGATACCCCAAGCCGGTTCGATGTTGAACACCATATTTGGTCAAAAGGGATGCAAGCTTTTTCTCATGGAAATGTGTTCCTCCATCACTAATGATTGCTCTAGGAACTCCAAATCTTGGGAAAATTATCTACTTGAAAAGCTTGGTGACCGTTTTCGCATCATCATTTGGGGTGGCAATTGCCTCCACCCACTTTGAGACATAATCGACGGCCACAAGGATATACTTGTTCCCATTGGATGTCACAAAGGGCCCTTGGTAGTCAATTCCCCAAACATCGAAGATTTCTACCTCTAGGATGCCTCTTTGTGGCATTTCGTTCCTCCAAGATATATTCCCCGTTCTTTGACAAGCATCGCAATGAATGATGAACTCTCTTGTATCTTGAAACATTGTAGGCCAAAAGAAGCCCGATTGGAGGATTTTTGCAACGGTTCTTCTTGCTCCATGGTGCCCACCGTAGGGTGATGAATGACATCCTTCCAAGATTCCTTGGATTTCCCATTGAGGAATGCATCTCCGGTAGAGCCCATCACTACACTCCTTGTAGAGGTTTGGGTCATCCCAAAAGTACCTCTTCACTTCGAATAGGAATCTCTTCCTTTGGTTGTGGTTCAAGTTTGGAGGGAGCACTTTTCCAACAATATAATTGGCATAATCGGCAAACCATAGGGTGATGTGCCTTTCAAGTTGTGTTTGAATAGCCATCAAAATATCGTCGGGAAATGAGTCATTGATCGGGGTTTCTCCA
The DNA here is from genome assembly GCF_048544455.1 of Silene latifolia. Taxonomy (NCBI): domain Eukaryota; kingdom Viridiplantae; phylum Streptophyta; class Magnoliopsida; order Caryophyllales; family Caryophyllaceae; genus Silene; species Silene latifolia. Next base: position 61,116,844 of record NC_133536.1, read on the forward strand.
TTTTCATCATGAAACCGGATTCTTGACAAGTGATCCGCCACTACATTCTCGGCTCCTTTCTTGTCTCTTATTTCCAAATCAAATTCTTGAAGAAGCAAAATCCATCTCAACAATCTTGGTTTTGCCTCCTTCTTTATCAAGAGATGTCGAAGAGCACGGTGATCCGAAAATACAATCACCTTGGATCCAAGCAAGTAGGAACGGAATTTGTCCAAAGCATATACAATGGCAAGAAGCTCCTTTTCGGTTGTATCATAATTTACTTGAGAAGGGTCGAGGGTTTTGCTTATGTAATAGATGGCATGAAGAGCTCTCCCTACCCGTTGGCCAAGAACCGCTCCAACGGCGTAGTTGCTAGCATCACACATAATCTCGAAGGGTAACTCCCAATTCGGGGGTTGAATGATTGGTGCCGAGATTAATGCTTCTTTGATTCTATTGAAGGCTTCAACACACTCGTCAGTAAATTGGAATTGGGCATCTTTAAGCAAAAGTTGAGTGAGGGGTTTTGCTATTTTCGAAAAATCTTTTATGAAACGACGATAAAAACCCGCGTGACCGAGAAAACTTCTCACCCCTCTAACATTCACGGGAGGTGGGAGTTTCTCTATCACCTCAACTTTAGCTTTATCGACCTCGATGCCCTTTTCCGAAATCAAGTGACCCAAAACAATTCCTTCATTGACCATGAAATGACACTTTTCCCAATTTAAAACAAGACTAACATCTTCACATTTTTGCAATACAAGAGAAAGATTATGCAAGCATGAGTCAAAGTCCTTTCCATAAACACTAAAATCATCCATAAAAACTTCCATTATGGTCTCTAGGTAATCGGAGAAGACACTCATCATGCATCTTTGGAAAGTAGCGGGGGCATTACATAATCCAAAAGGCATCCTCCTATATGCAAAAGTAACATAAGGGCATGTGAAGGTGGTCTTATGTTGGTCAACCGGGTGTATAGGGATTTGGAAGAATCCCGAATACCCGTCAAGGTAACAAAAGAATTTGTTAGAGGCTAACCTCTCAAGCATTTGGTCAATGAATGGTAAGGGGAAGTGATCTTTTCTTGTTGCGGAGTTTAATTTCCGGTAGTCAATGCACATACGCCAACCGGTGATCATTCTTGTGGGTATTAATTCATTCTTTTCATTTGTCACTACCATGGTACCTCCTTTCTTAGGTACCACTTGAACGGGGCTAACCCACAAAGAATCCGATATGGGATATATGATTCCCGCATCAAGTAATTTCATGACCTCTCCTTTGACAACTTCTTGCATGTGGGGGTTCAATCTTCTTTGGGGTTGAATGGTAGGTCTATGGTCGTCCTCTAGATGAATTCTATGCATGCAAAAGTCGGGACTTATCCCCTTAAGGTCATCTAGACTATAACCTATAGCCTTCTCATGTTGTTTCAACACATTAAGCAATTTTCCCAATTGGTCATCATCAAGTCTATCATTAACAATCACGGGTTTGGTCTTTGATTCATCAAGGTAAGCATATTTCAAATTTGGGGGAAGGGGTTTCAAAGTAGGAGTTTGTACCTTACTTTCTTCCTTTGGAGTTTCATTGAGAATTTGCTCCATCTCCATTAGACATTCCATTCTCATAGCATACTCAACTTCACTTTCACCAACCTCATCATATTCAAATCCCATGATGGGTTCCTCTTGCTCTTGAGTTTGCAAAATATCCTCTAGGATGGATTGCTCATCCTATACGGGTTGACATGCTTCTACTAGAATATTATGCACCAACTCGGATTGTGCATGAGTAAGTTCCTTGTTAGCTAGAGCGGCCTCGAAGAGATCCACCTCCAACTCCCAATACATGCTCTTAGCCTCACTTGCTTCTAAGGCTTCTAATGCTTGCATGGGATCCTTGAAGTAGGGGATACTCAAGTGGTCCTCTACAAAACAGTCTATGAAATCCATCTCGCAAAATATCAAACAACTCGAAAAATGATTATAACAAACCTTGAGGATTTTTACTTCCTCAAGGCGAAGAAAGACACAACTAATAACAAAAAGGAAATCTAAATCAAACAAACACCGTCCCCGGCAACGGCGCCATTTTTGATCGGGTTAACTTTCCCGACGATGTCGATGACCCAGGTTGAGATAAGCCAGGGTGAGGTCATTGTGTATAAAAGGGATGGTGGTATATGTTGTATGTTGGCGAAGATTTAGCAATGTTTGACGTAGTTACGGCAATCGGCTTCCATGGTGGTCCAGTAGTAACCTAGCCACATAATTTTCAGGGTAAGCATCATTGCGCTCATGTGAGGGCCACATTCTCCGTCGTGGACCTCTCCCATGAATTTTTTGGCTTTGTGATGGTCAATGCAAAGGAGGAGAATCCCTTGGGGTGTTCTTTTATATAGTTGATTTTGGTTTATCACGAATTGTGATGCAAGTAAACGGATGGCTCTTTGTCCTCTTTGATCAGAGTTGGGAGGGAATTCGTTTTTGGTTTTGTAGTTGAGGATGGCTTGGTGCCAAGGTTCATCATGGCTTTCCTCATCGTCGTTGATGGCACAAATGTGAGCTGGCTCGCTCCTTCTCTCGACACATAGGGGCATCGATGTCATGTCGTCAGGTATGTTGACGAGCGCGGCAAGTTTTGCCAGGGCATCAGCAAATTGATTTTCCTCTCGTGGCAAGTGGAAATAGTCGATTTGGTCGAAGAACTCAGCCTCTTGATTGATCTTTGCTCGATAGGGAGCTAAACTGTCACTTCGGATTTTCCATGATCCGGACACCTGATTGATGATGAGTGAGGAATCACCATGGACCCTCAATCTCTTGATGCCAAGTGTGATGGCTGCTTGTAGGCCGATGAGGCATGCTTCATATTCAGCGGCATTGTTGGTGACGGCGAAGTCCAGCTTGACCGAGATCGGAACATGTTCTCCCTCCGGTTTCATTAGAAGGATTCCTACCCCGAAGCCTCTCAGATTAGATGCATCGTCGAATATAGGTCCCGTGCGTCGGAATCGGCACAAAGGATGTCTTCGTCAGGAAGTGACCATGTGTCGGTTGTTGGATCCTCGTTGACGGGATTTTCTACCATGAAATCGATTTAACGCTCTTCCCTTGATAACCTTGAGGGGTACGAACTTGAGATCAAACTCGAACAGCATGGGTGTCCACCTAGACAGCCTTCCGTTTAGTACGGGTTTTTCGAAGATATATTTAACCGGGTCCATCTTGGAGTAGATGTGGACCGTGTAGCTGAGCATGTAATGCCGCAGCTTCTTTGTTGACCATACTAGGGCAAGGCATGTCTTTTCCAGCTGGGTGTACCTTGTCTCGTATTCGATGAACTTTTTGCTAATGTAGTAGATAGCTCGTTCTTCACCGTCGATTTGTTTGTGCTAGCATTGCTCCCATGGTTGTGTCTATAATGGTGATCGGGTCCGTTTAGTATTCACAAATAAATAGATGTGGTCGTTGGTCACGGTCGAATCAAAACACAATTTATAGCTTAACAAGCAACTCTACAATTAGTAAAGAGGCAAGTAAAGGTCGGATCCCAAGGGTCGGGAGTTGAAATGAGATTTCTATTGTAACTAGTGGTGTCTAAGGGGTGTCACAAATTGGGTTGATGTAGAAGGTTACTAAACTAGAATAACAATGAAAATAAACAAGCAAGATGAATAAAAAGGGGTGTAAACAATTGATTAAAGGCACTAGGGTGTCATGGGATCATAGGGGAATCATGGGATATGATCATACAAACATGTTCTCAAATTATAAGCAAGCAATTATTGTTGTGATGGATTGAGTTGGGTTATGTCTTACAATCCTAGGAAAGTTTGGGTCCCGGAGCCAATCGATTAGATTGTACAACACCTACAAGTCGACTTAGTCTTCCCTACTCAACAACATGCATGGTCTAATGAGACTCGAGTTGGGTTATGTCTTACAAGTCTCATTGAAAAGATAGGAGATGATAGTAAATGCAAGGATTCATAGGCTTAGCATTTCATCAAATATAACATGTGCATGAGTTGAGATCAAAACAAGCAAGCAAATAAGATATGAAAGCATATTAATTTAAGCATGAATCATTCCCCATGTTGGTTTCCCTAATCACCCATTAACCCTAGCTAAGAGACTACTCACTCATTATCATGTTGATCATGCTAGCAAGGTTGTCAATCATACCAACAATATGAAACATGATGAATAAATGAAAGTAATTAACAATAATTAAAAAGGGATTAAGAGATTATACCTACTAATGATTCCAATAATAAAGCAAAGATAATAGAAGTACTTGATGATTGATTGAGAGGTTGTCAATCTCCCAATAATAACCCAAATAATCTTCAATTACCCAAAATAAAGGATGAACAAAAGAGAGATTAAAGAACTAAAACTTGGATTAAAACTTGATTAATACTTGATTACAATATTGAAGAGAGATTTGATTGATATTAACTACCCTAATTATTGATAAGAAGAACATGCTCCTCTAATTAGACTAATGGGGTATTTATAGTGAAAATTAGGGAGGATGCATTAGGGTTAACTAAGGGCTAAACTAGTAATTACACTTTTAAGTTGAGCAAGGAGACTCGGTATTTTTCGAGAGAAGGGCTTCTCTTTTCGTAGCTTGAAGAAGACAACCCGCTGTGAAGGAATCCGGGCGGATTAGGTCGGGACGGCCGGATTTGGTCGATGGAATCCGAGCGGATTCTGGGGAATCCGGGCGGATTGCTGAAGGGGAATCCGAGCAGATTCCAGCTGGGACGCTCGGATTGTGCAAGGGCGGGACGGGCGGATTGTTGACAATCCGCTCGGATTGTCAGTCAACGTGATACTTCTTCTTTTTCTTCCCTTTTCTTCATAAATTCCTTGGGGATTTCCTTGGGGACTCAAGGATCCTTTCTCAACATTGCTCTTCTACTATGATATGTACAAAGGCCTTCTAATCTTGTCTCTCCTTGATGCTTGGTCATTGAATTTGATCAATTTAGTCTTGTTTTGCCACGAAAATGCAAGATTCTTACTCCTTTCCTACCAAGGGATCAAAATCTCAAAGAATATGCAAAACAAAGAACTAAAGATAAGAAATGACCCAAATAAGCACTAAAAAGCATGGAAACAAGGGCAATTCGGGGGCTAAATATGCGCCAATTATGGTCACATCAAACAGTCAGGTATAGGGATAAAGGAATCCCTGGTTGAGGTGGCATGAGGACAGGAGGTTTGGATAGGATTTCCTTTATCCTGTCGAAGGCCTTTTGGCAGTCGTCGTCCCAATCAGTGTGATCGGAGGTGCGAAGCTTCTTGAACATTGGTTCACAAATCATGGTGAGCTTGGCAATGAAGTGACTGATGTATTGGACCTGACCGAGAAATCCCCGAATCTCCTTCTCGTTCCTAGGCCGTGGCATTGTTGAAGGGCTTTGATTTTGGTTGGATCAATCTCAATGCCTCTTTTGCTGACGACATGTCCCAAGATTTTTCCGGAGGTGACCCGGAATGCACACTTCTGAGGATTTAGTCTCATGTTATACTTCCGCAGACGAGCGAAGAATTTCCGAAGGGCGTTGATGTGGCCGTCCCGTTCTCTTGACTTGACAATCATGTCATCGACATAAACCTCTACCTCCTTGTGCATCATATCATGTAGGAGAGTGGTAGCGGTTCTTTGATAGGTTGCTCCGGCGTTGATAAGGCCGAAGGGCATGACCGTGTAGCAGTATGTACCCCACTGTGTAGTGAACGCAGTATTGTGCATGTCTTCCTCAGCCATTTTAATCTGGTTGTACCCAGCATACCCATCCATGAATGATAGGAGAGCGTGCTCGGCGGTATTGTCCACCAGAATGTCAACATGTGGCAAAGGGAAGTCGTCCTTTGGACTCGCCTTGTTCAGGTCCCTGAAGTCGATGCAAACCCGAATTCTTCCGTCTTTCTTTAGAAACGGGCACAATGTTGGCCACCCAATCAGAGTATTCAGACACTTTGATGAATCCGGCCTTGAACTGTTTATCTACTTCTTCCTTGATTTTCAGGGCCCATTCAGGGCGCATACGGCGTAGCTTTTGCTTCACAGGTTGAGCTCCGGGCTCAATGGGTATCCGGTGCTCTGCAATTTCTCTGTCAATCCCAGGCATATCTCTGTAGGACCAGGCGAACACGTCCTTGTATTCGTGGAGGAGGTTAATGAACTGTTGTCTTTCCGAGAGGTCCAGGGTTGTCCTTATCCTAAGTTCTTGAGGTGTGTTGTCGGTTCCTACATTAATAGGCTCAGTCTCCTCAATGATGGGGGTTATGGTTTCCCGTTTGTCAAGTTCTTTGGCTAAGTGAGGTGGGTAGTCACTCAAGTCAAATTCCTCGTAGTCATTCAGAATTGCATTGCAGTTAAATTGAGACGAGTCATAAGCAAACTTAGCGTTCATTAAGTTGACACAAGCGAAAAGCTCGGAGAGGACAGACATCTCATGGTCGGTCAGAGGCGACACAGAAGAGGAGGTGGCCCCCGGAACAGGCTCTAGGTTGTCACCTTTCATGGGAGTGGGGGTGACCCTAGTAGACTCAGCCTCTGCATCAACCACGACCTTGTGATAAAATAGTGGGAAGAGGACCTTGACTGGGACATCAGGAGTGTTAGGAGCTATGACAGACTCTGACTCCGACTCAGACTCAGATTCAGATTCTTCTTCACTTCCCTCTTTGAACATAGGGCCTTCTCCAGTTGTGATCTTGAGAATGCGGCCTTGGCGATCTGTCCACTTGACGGTCTTCCTCCAGCCTTGTGTAGCTTTCTCCGGGTCAGTGTCGGAGATCAAGGCGGTTGGGTCAAACTGATTGTCCTTCAGGGCGATGTTGATGATGTCCTCATAGTCGAGGTGCTTGATGTTATCTTCTCCAAAGAGGAGAGTGACAGCTTGTCCATTAAGGCATGACGACGGCTTAGACTCGGTTGATGCAGTTTCGGTGTTGTCGGGGATGAAGTAGCAGTCCTGGAATACTTCCACACCCGGTTATCTGGCCTTGGCCACAGAGTCATAGATCGGCTCCGGAAAGCCATGGTAGAGCTTTACACATCTCAAGTTGCCACTATCCACATCCTTCCTTTCAATCTTTTCATTCTCACATTCCTTAGACTCACATCATCCCTTGCCCATATTCACTTACTTTTACATTACTCAACACACAATCATATCACTCATCTCATCTCACAAAACATGCTTCATGCCTTAATAAGCCTTACCAATCTTCCTTTTCTTTTCCACTACCTATCACAACCACATATAACTCATGTCCTCCCCACCGAACTCATACTCACCACAGGTGTCACTCCTTACATCACAAGATTAGGTAACTTACGCATCAAGACCAACACATACGTAAAACAATGCATAAGGAAGCAAAAGAACACCTTTGAATTAAACATAATAGGCAACGGAGCCAAAAGATAAGCATATGACCCAAAACAGGGGTCACTAGATCGAGTACATGTCACTCGATCGAGTGAGTGACTTACTCGATCGAGTAGGTGAAGGTCAGAGACACGTAAAACAAATTACCAGGGCTACTCGATCGAGTAAGTTTTACTCGATCGAGTAACAAGAGGTGCACTCGATCGAGTGAGGGCCACTCGATCGAGTACCCTACGCATTTCTCAGCACTGTCCAATTTTCGTAAAACGGTCATATCTCACTCGTTTCTTGGTAATTTTGGGCGTGTGACCTATCGTTAGAATCGTAAAAGAACAAGATATCACCTCCAATTGGAAACACAATAAAATCATATTTACATATCAAGTTATAACAGTTTAAAGACAACCTCTCTATAATCGAAAAACACAACTACTTGATTTCTACTTCCAAACAACTTAAACGACAACAAGGTAAACAAAAACAACTCCATACTCATAAAACAAGTATTCCTAATCACATGTTACTATCTTCAAAAGCCAAGCAACAACATTCATCATGCACATAGATTATTTAACTTGTCAATCATGATTTACCCACATGCTTTTATTCTATAACTTTACGTACAACAATAACATAATATGCGACATAAAATCCCCCGTTCACATGTTACTAACATAGTAACATTATAAAATCCACTACCCACATAAACATGTTCCACACATGAATTTCATATTCTTATGCAATTACTTACTTAATCTTTTCCAACCAATTCATCCATTACAACACTACACACTTCTTACAACATATACATATGAACAATAATGGACAAGTACATAAACTTATCATACCACTTTACGCAAATAAAATATACGTATACGACACAACATTCCTATTCACATGTTACTATTATGCCACATTATAAATCATCCATCCTGCAACATCATTATTCATCACATATTCTCATATATGAACTTCTCCCCTTTTTACACCACATCATTCATCATTCTCATATACCTTTCCAACAATTCCAAACAACATTGTAAACCAGCTATCATGCAACATGCTTATTCACAACCCTTTATCATATAACCACTTCATCATTTTCCAACATTTCTATACAACACATCATCCAACATACACAACAGAACATTAGTAAACACATAGCGATCCCATGACACCCCCTAGTGACCGGTTCAAAATTGTAGGGCGAGTTCGCGACTTTAGGACGTCTCCCAAGTCTTTGCATTAGCTCCTACAACTTCTACCCGGGTTCATTTTAGTTTGACTCCCTATGTTCATTAGGTTCATTGGTTACAGGTTTCAAGATCGTCGCTCTGATACCACTTTGTGACACCCCCATACTCAAGTGCCTTACCAGGACCACTTAAGGTATGAGAACGTCACCATCTCGGTTACCCGAGGTAATGATACTCAAATAGATAATAACAAAACGTATTTAAATGATAATAAAGTTTAAGTGATACAAGCCAAACTCCCAAAAACTGTTAAAAGGAAATACAAGGTTCTCAAAACTGACAACTACTAAACAACCACAAAATGTTCGACACAGCGGAAGACTTCTAAAACTGCAACGCGATGACTCATCCCAGCTATCCCATGCGCATCGTCTCATACCTGCTCAATAACTGCTCACCACCCTTGAATGGATCACCACAGTTTTTAAAACATTTAAACGAGGTCAGTACTGATTACACAGAAACAATAGCCACAAAGAAACAGGAACACAAACAGCTTAAACAGCTCAAACCAATCTCCAGTCTCCATCTCCAATCTCCACACAACTGACTACACACTAAAGTGTATAGCCCTGCCAGAGTACCCATCGCAACAAGTACTCCACGCCGCCAGTGGGGGACCGCAGCCGTACCCACCAAATCCCCGCTCATCTCCATTGAGCGATAAACCCAAGTTTCCTTAATGTGCACATCCCCTCCTGTGGCCGGTTCCACAAAGGGCGAACCAAGGGCGTGAAGCCACTCCCGCAAGTGACCCCACTCAGCCAGGGATGCGCCCCGAAGATCACAGACAGATAAAAACCAATCAACAGTATGAAAACAACAACCGTCTAACAACTTAACAATACAATCAATCTTTAATCACAACAACCACCACCACACATTACGTAATTAATACTGAGTAGGGAAAACCCTACCTGGAACAGCAATCACTAAGATCGTCACAATCAGCTAATCAACATCGTCCTTCACTGAAATTACTTCCTATCAAACATACAATCATACAATCACAATCTAACATCAACAATACTCCCCAAAACCCTCAAATTACCCAATTAGGGTTTCAACCAACTTTAAAAAAATATTATAAAAATTATATAAAAAGCTTACCCTCGACACAAGGATCACAACGACGTAAAGAACAAATGATCCGACACTCCTAGCCTTGGGGATTTGTTAACAATGCGAGGAACACACTTACGTAACTTCTTTTCTTCTCAAACGGGGTTTTTAGAATGATAAAAGAGAGTAAGAAAGATGACGGAGGCTTTATATACTAATCCCGCATTATTAACAAAACCCGTCAAAATCACCCGTAAAACACACTTACTCGATCGAGTAAGTGACATACTCGATCGAGTGCCCCTTACTCAATCGAGTGCCATACGTACTCGATCGAGTACCCATCAGGCAGACTACTGTTTCGTATAAAAACATACTCACTCGACAGAGTAAGTACCACTCGATAGAGTACCCATAGACATAGAAACCTGTACTATTACAACATGCGCGTCATATTCCGCCGCCTGCTTGTTCATTATGAAGAGCTTGCTTCTACTCTTCGCCCCACCTTGCACAGTGCTAGTTGATGCCGTAAGTTTCGCTCTCGCAGTCTGACTGCAGCCATTGTTCTGCTGCTGATTCAAGCCACCACCACGATTATAGTTATTGTTGTTGTAGCTGTGGCTACGCTGATTGCTCCAAAATCCTGAGTTACGGTTGCTCGTCACACTGTGAGTCAGAGTCCGATAATAAATTACTTGGTTTGCACTCCCATATCTTCCTCTGACGGAGCCCTTGCACTCAAAAACCTTGTGGTCATAACCTCCACACCCATAGCATTGTAATTCCTGTGATCTGGCAGTGTTTTGATTCAAGTTGCCTCCCATATCATTATCCACCTCTATCCCGCAGATTAATAAGATCTTAAAGGGGCATAGCTAGACCTCGTATTGTTCCCTTGGCAACCACCGTCACTCTTTGCCTTTCTCTTCTCCCCTGATGCCTCCTACAATTCCTTAGCCATATTAACCAAACTCTCTGCATGGCATACTCTCTTGTACACCTCTTTAAAATCAGTAAGTACCCTAGCTGGTAACTTCTCAAGAATTGGTAATGATAACCTCTTCTTAAATATCACAGATAAGATAGGCTCACTAAGCTGCAGATCTTCCACGTCGGTCGATAACTCCTAAATATGGTATGCTACTCTCCTACAGTCATCCCCTATATCACCTTGAAAGCATCATATTTGGCGCTCAACTTACTCATGATATGCTTAGGAATAAACTCATCCCTCAGTTTGCCCTTGAAGTTATCCCAAAGAATAACCCGCTTGCCAGCCTCCTGATAATACTCTCTCATCTAGGCTCTATTAGTAGACCACCATAACCCGGCCATCCCTCCGAGGTAGAAGGCTGCCTGGTCAACCTTCAGGTTTTTCTGACATTTAAGGACCTAAAATATATTCTCCATTTGACGGATCCAGTCAACAAGTAAATTTGACGCGCCAGTCCCATCATACTTAGTAGGACGATTTAAATAACTTTATCAAATTTGTCGTTGCTCGGGTAGTACATATCAAATCAACAACATGGACAATTTAAATAACTTTATTAAAAAGGAAATACCTATTATAATTCAAATATCAAATCACAAATGCAAAATTAGTGGAAGTGTATGATAACCACGACCTAACTGATGACAACTACTAAATGAAACCGACAGTAAAATCGTGTCCTCCAAACACCATCTAGCAGTCCATAGCAATAACGTGGTTGCCTGTCAAAACTCACTCTTCACCATTTGCTATAAAGATCAAATTGACCACAGCAGATAAGGTTTTAAAAGAGTGTAACAATAACGCACTTTAGTCAGCTACCAGTTAATACAAATAATCAAGCTTATAATTAATACTTAACAACATACTCATCGCCAATACAATCCAAAACCATATCATCATCACATATCTCATCATCTAGCGGTGCCTGCTACGAATCACACGTAACACCTGCCATCTCGCGGTGTATGCTACAAATCCCAGGTAACACCTGCCATCTCGCGGTGCCTGCTACAAATCACGGGTAACACCCGCCACCATGTGGTGCCTGCTACAAATCACATGTAATACTCGTCACCATGCGGTGCCTGCTCCTAATCACAGATAACACCCGCCACATAACGGTGCCTACAACAAATTACACGTAACACCCTTGAACCTAGACCATTAATGTGCACTTATTTCATGTGGGTAGGAAACCATAAGAAGCAATCCCAGGCATAGCCAATCTCACAATTAACTCTTCAACCACCATCACGATTCAACAACACAATCAATATCAACGACAAAACCAACATCACAATTTATCACCAACAACAATCCATCACATCAACATTAAGGTAAGATTAAACATATAAACTGATAGATGGGTATGGAAACCCAGCAATAACTCAAAAGTCGTGCAAATAATCATTAGCGATCCTCTACGAACTCGTCACCTACACAAGTAATCAATAACGATCATCTACGAACTCGTCACCTACACATTATAATTATGAAAAATCACTATGAATTCTGGTAAATGACTCATAATATGCTAATTTTCTCGAATCTCAATCTTAGGGTTTGTCTTAAATAAAAACTAATTAAACAATATGGATTAAGAACTTACCATCGGGAATGCAAATGAAGGTGAAGATCCAAATCCGAATCCAACAACTGCAACGAATTCCTCACAAGGATGATTAGAAGAATATAAATTTGTTTAAAGAGTGATTAGAGATGTACATCATTCATACATAAACATGTTTTATTGCTACAATTATGTATGTCTTTGGTTTATCACATCTGGCATGTCAGGAATATTTGTCGTCTGAAAAATAAAGTGTTGCACCTTTATGTAGTGTTTCAGAGTGTTTGCCAAGACATTCCGGGGGGAGTTTGGTTGGAGGTCTATAAGAAAGGGAAAGGGAAACAAAGTTATTGATTTCCTTTGTTGGTGTTTGTTTGACACAAACAAAGAGAATGAAACTCCCTTCCTTACCCCTCAATCCATCTAATTTCTTACCCCTCACCCCCCAAGGTATGAGATTTCATTACCCTTATTATCCTTCAACCACCTTATTTACCTACCACCACACTTGCGACTCCTACCACACCAGTCACCATCAAGAAGCCATCACCACCACCACCACAGCCACCCCACATAAACCACCACCGCCACAACCACCATGACGCCACCATCACCACCACCCCAGCCACCCCACTGCCACTGCCACCGCCACAACCACCATGACGCCACCATCACCACCACCCCAGCAACCCCACTGCCACAACCACCACCACGACGTCATCACCTCCACCACCACCAAAGTCACCCCACATAAACCACCACCACAACACCACCGCCACAACCACCATGACGCCACCACCACCTTCACCACTACCACAACCTACTGCCACCACTATGACGCCACTGCCACCACCACCATCACCACTACCACAACCACCCCACCTAAACCACCACCCGTACACCAAAACAAACCACAACCCACCGTACTTCATTTTCTTGATGTAACCAAACAACTAGTTAAGTTTTAGGTAATCCCTTACCATTCCCCCTCTTACCCTTTCTAATTTCCTTTCCCTTTCCCCTTCTCTAACCAAACGCCCCCTCAGTGGCGTGATAAAGGACTGAAGTGGACTTCTGAGAATAAGAATAGGCATTGGCGTCCATGGAATTAGAAAATTAGGCTGCTGGTAGTAAGTATATGATCGTGTTTATATTAGATGTGATGAGTTTATGTATGTGTAACATTTGAAATCTTTGGTTGAGTTAGGCCCTATTTTTTTGGATTTCTATTTGTTGAGCTGAACTGAACTGAACTTATAGGAACTGAACTGAACTTATAAGAGCTAAATTGAACTCATAGGAGTTGAACTGAACGGAACTTATAGGAGTTGAATTGAACTTATAGGAGCTGAATTGAACTGAACTTATAGGAACTAAACTGAACTTATAAGAACTAAACTAAACTTATATGAGTTGAACTTATAGAAATCGAACTGAATTTATAAAAAATTTACGCTTTATATATGTATATATTAATTTTTTTTACAACTAATACAATACATTAGAATAAAAAATAAATTATATATTACATTTTTTTTTCTAACCATATATTTTCATATTATCATCATACTCGTCACTTTTATCTTCATCTTCATTTTTACTGACATCATCGAAACCATCTATTTTTTTTTTCTAACCATCTATTTTTTTTTAAGAATAATGTACTCCGTATATAGGATAATTTTAATATTGGATTTTTTTTTTGCATTGATTTTAATGAAAAGGGTACTATTTTTTTCAATTCGTTAATATTAAAAAACGACTATGAATTTATAGTTAATATAAGTTGTATGAACTTGGCTGAACTGAACTTATAGGAGCTGAACTGAACTGAACTGAACTGAACTTATAAGAGCTGAATTGAACTGAACTTATAGGAACTAAACTGAACTTACAAGAACTGAACTGAACTGAACTTATAGGAACTGAACCGAACTTAAAAAGACAAATAGAAGTCTATTGAGAAGATATTTTCAGTCGATATTATTACGATGTATATTAGTTGATTATTCAGCAAGTTAACGATATACGGTTACCTTATTTTTAGGCCTTAGAATAGGTAAGTTAATATCTCGATAATATTGTCTTTGGGTGTATATATATCATCAATGTACGATGTAATTTAATTATCAATATACAAAATCTTTTACCCAATTTCCAATTCTTCATGGCATCAGAGCAGTCGATCCTGAGAGCCCAATTCATCCTTTTACAAAACACAAACAAAACACGGCATCAACACACATACGATGACGGTAGGAACTATTGTTGCTGGAGGAAACGGTAAAGGAGTGGACGGCAGCAGCAAGAAACATGACACACTTATGGGTAACGAAGATAAGTGTTATAGCAAGCATGGGTATCCAGGTCGAGGTCGTGGCCGCGGTAGGGGTCGTGGCCGTGGCAATGATTACCAGACTGCTCACGCTGCATCGACAAGTGAAGGAGATGCTCAACGGACTGATCTGACCGCAGAAGAAGTTAACCAAATCAGAACGTTTTTGGCGTCAAGAACGGGTAGTACTGGTGGTAATCAAAATCAGAAAATAGCACCAGGTACGTATATTGGTAATTGGATGATTGACAGTGGCGCATCCCATCACATGACTGGCCGACGTGAAACACTTGAGCAACGGAGTAGTGGCAAACCATCCACCGTAGGCTTGCCAAACGGTTCTCACATTATTGCAAATGAATATGGCAGTGTGAAAATAGGCGAAAATCTCATATTACAAGACGTGTTATATGTTCCGTCTTTGACTTGCGATTTAATTTATGTACAACAATTGATTAGGGAAAATAATTGTGTTGTGACATTTTATCCCAACTATTGTGTTATACAGGACCAGTCTACGAGGATGAAGATTGGACGCGGTGACCTCAAAGACGGGGTTTATTACTTGATGAATGATGGGGAAGAAATTGTGGCAAAGACAAGCACAAAGGCCGATACTCGACTATGGCATAGACGACTTGGTCATCCTTCAAGCAGTATTTTATCTTCCTTTTCGTCTTTAATTGGTTATGATTTGTCTTGGAACACTAGTGAAGTATGTGATTCATGTTGTCGGGCCAAGCAGACACGTTCTAGTTTCAATTTGAATAACAAGCGAAGTATCGAATTATTTGCCCTTATTCACTGTGATATTTGGGGACCTTACCATGCCGAAAATTTAACTAATGCTCATTATTTTTTGACGATTGTGGATGACCGAAGTAGAGGAGTTTGGGTTTTCTTAATGAGAGATAGAGGAGAAGTGAGTCAATTGATGATCAATTTTTGTAAAATGGTCAAAACTCAATTTGGGAAGCAAGTAAAAGTAGTGCAAAGCAATAATGGGACTGAATTCCTTTCAAGAACCATGAAAGAATATTATAATGAGTGTGGAATAATTTTTCAGACAAGTAATGTCGATACCCCACAGCAAAATGGGAGAGTAGAAAGGAAACATAGACACATTTTAGAAAAAATCAAGAGCCCTTCGTTTTGAAGCAAACCTTCTGATTGAGTTTTGGGGCAATTGTGTCTTAACTACCGCTTATCTCATTAATCGAACACCCACTAGTATCCTTAATGGCTTAACTCCATATGAAGTATTGCATGGGGAAAAACCGAAACTTGACAACATTCGGGTTTTTGGTAGTTTATGTTACGCTCACAATAAAGATACACCCCGAGATAAATTCACAGAGAGAGGCAAGCGATGCATATTCATCGGGTATCCACAAAGTAAAAAAGGATGGAGAGTATATGATTTAAAGCGTAAAAATTCTTTTGTCTCTAGGGATGTCATTTTTTATGAGCATGTTTTTCCATATATGGTAAGTGATTGTTCCGATAAGACAAAATCACATTCACAATCTCTTGAGCAATCCGACAACCTGGACAATTCATATGCCGATTTGGATAATTATGATGACTATGAATATGTTGAAGAAACTGACGCTATTGGTGAAGAAAATCAGGAAATTCAACATAAAAACAATGATGGCAAACAAAATGCAGGGGACGAAATATTAATTGCAGAAACAGAGACCATGACCGAGCAGAATGAAGTAGTAGAAGAACAACTTGGTCGTGGAGCTCGTCAGAAATTTGATCCTTATTGGAAGAGTGATTACATCTGCAAATCAACCCGTATAATAAACTCCGTATTGACTGCTCAACCGGCTCCATCTTCGTCGTCAAAAACAAGTACTCGTTATCCAATAGCTAATTATGTCACTACCAATTGTTTTTTCTGAGTCTTACAGGAATTATTTAGCAAAAGTCGATGCTATCCGAGAGCCACACAATTATCTTGAGGCAGCAAAGAAATTTGAATGACGAGAAGCCATGGCCAAGGATATCAATGCGCTAGAAGCAAATGGTACCTGGAAAGTGGTCGAATTGCCGGCTGGAAAACGACCCATTGGCTGCAAATGGGTGTACAAAGTGAAGTATAAGGCGGATGGAACAATAGAGCGCTATAAAGCGAGACTTGTAGCACAAGGTTATAGTCAAATAGAAGGTGTGGATTATCATGAGACATTTGCACCGTGGCCAAAATGACGAGTGTGAGATGCCTCCTAGCCGTAGCTGTAGCAAAGGGATGGTCAATAACGCAGTTAGATGTGAACAATGCCTTCCTCCATGGGGACTTGAGCGAGGAAGTTTATATGCGAATGCCACCGGGATATGAAATAAAAGGCCAAAACAAGGTATGTCGATTGCTTAAATCACTTTACGGGCTCAAACAAGCTTCAAGAAATTGGTTTGCAAAATTGACCACTTCATTGACAAAATACGGCTTCATTCAGTCTTTAGCTGACTATTCCTTGTTTACATATAAAAAAGAAGGAGTGTTTATTGGTCTTCTAGTATATGTCGATGATATGATCATCGTGACCAACAACGATGATGCTAGTATGCGGCTCAGACAATTCTTGGATCGAAACTTTGGAGTTAAAGATCTCGGGAAATTAAAATATTTTCTAGGAATCGAAGTGGCACACGGTTCTAAAGGGCTCTTTCTTAACCAACGGAAATATGCATTAGAAATAATCGCAGAGGCAGGTTTAGATGGAGCAAAACCGGCAAGTACTCCAATTCAACCCAATCACGGATTGTCTCTAGAAGAAGGATATGTCTTGCGAGATCCCATGAAATATAGACGGTTAGTAGGTCGGTTAATCTATTTAACTATAACCCGGCCTGATTTAGTCTACTTCGTCCACATATTATCCCAATTTGTTCACGCTCCAAGGAAAGAACACTTGGATGCGGTATTTCGAGTCATACGGTATATTAAGAGCAGTCCAGGAAAAGGAATTGTTATTGATAAGAACTGTGATTTGTCTTTGCGGGGATACTCGGACTTCGATTATGCTGCCTGTCCTTTGTCAAGGAGATCCTTAACTGGATATTTTGTGGCTTTGGGTAATACACCCATTTCGTGGAGAGCTAAGAAGCAAACGACGGTTGCAAAGTCCACCGCAGAAGCCGAATATCGAGCTTTAGCCGGAGTGACAAGTGAGCTCATTTGGTTGAAGTCATTCCTTGCATCTCTTGGCGTAATTCATGATCAACCAATGAGATTGTTTTGTGACAATAAAGCTGCGCTCCATATTGCTAAAAATCCGGTCTTTCATGATCGAACGAAGCATATTGAAATAGATTGTCATTTCGTTCGTCACCACCTCGTTGAAGGTACAATTTCCACTGCGCACGTCAGGAGTAAGGAGCAAATTGCGGACCTGTTTACTAAGGCCCTTGGAGGAGAAGCTTTCGAATATCTTCAGTCCAAGTTGGGTGTTACCTTACCTAGTATCCCAACTTGAGGGGGAGTATTGAGAAGATATTTTGAGTCGATATTATTACGATGTATATTACTTGATTATTCAGCAAGTTAACGATATACGGTTACCTTATTTTTAGGCCTTAGAATAGGTAAGTTAATATCTCGATAATATTGTCTTTGGGTGTATATATATCATCATTGTACGATGTAATTTAATGAGTTTTTTGTCAAAAGCTACCTTTTATTTAGGTGTATTTGTAAAAATACTACCTTATATTATTTTTTTTGTTTTTAACTACCTTTGTTTTCTTTATTTTTGGTCAATAACTACCTACGCTAAGAATCTAGACATATTTGGTCTATTTTCCGGCTTTAACATATCTCACATGACTCTTTTATGTTTTAATCTTACTAAGGCCCGATTTTGGGAACTCATAAAGTACTTACGCTAAACTTTAGTAGATGTTTGTAGTTATTATTGAAATGTGAAATTCATTAATTTTGCTTATCTAAAGTTAAATTTTGGTTTGGACGCAGTTGATCATTTTTGTTTGATGTTAAGAAAGTCATGTGAGATAGGTTAATGTCACTAAATCGACCAAATCTCGCCATATTTTCAGCGTAGGTAGTTTTTGACCAAAAAATGAGAAAACAAAGGTAGTCTAAAACAAGAAAAATAATATAAGGTAGTTTTTTTACAAATACCCCTAAATATAAGGTAGTTTTTGACAAAAAACCCTAATTTAATTATCAATATACAAAATCTTTTACCCAATTTCCAATTCTTCAAAGTCCAAAAGAACAGGGCCTTATAATATCTTTCACATTCCACCAAAAGTGAAATGATTAGGGAGTTAAAACGAGGATTAGAACTAGTTAGGGATATATATGGAACTCTAGATCTAATTACGAAGTGAAACGAGTTTCGCCGAACCGGCTCAGTCGGTGCAATGACCACCCACTCCAGTTCAGACAATATAAGTCCAAAACCCGGCCCAAATATAACGTAGTCTTTTGTGATACAAAAATGCATTTATTTTCACAATTAAAATGAATTTGTAGTTAGAGTTGAAGTTATGTGGGTGGGAGATCGAGTGATGATCGTCTGAAATATTTGGGAGTTTGTAAGATAGTGAGGAAGTTGCATCACGAAGACATCAGAGGAAGGAAGTGAGGACTGAGAGTACGATAACACAAAGTGAAAACTTACAAAATGTAAAGGTCAGAATCCTCAGAAGAGGGTCAGAGCCCCATCATTATCTCACTAATCACCATGTGAGAGGGACTGTGGCCCTTCTCTTCTTCTTTCTTCACCTACGTGAGTTCGTGACTCAGATACCATACCAGTAGTGTACAGTATATCATTCCCTAAGAGTATAAGACGAAAGTATCTGTCTTAATATAAAACCGGTCAAATATCATTCTATATATATTCCTATTTAAACATATAACTATATAAGGACAACTTTATTGGTTTTCTATATACATTATACTTTTGTCTTATTCATACTACTTGATCCGTCTTAAGCTTAAAATAGATATATCGTATAAAATAATAATTTGTGTATTAAATATGATAAATGGATCATTCGACTAGTTTTGGGTTAGGTTACTAACTACTGTAGGCATTTCAGACTGGGGTCGGGCGGCACGAATCTTGTACGAGTCCGGCACGGGGACGCCACGCCACAGTGAAGAAAACGAGGTGGCCCGGGTCTAACACTAATGGGTAAGAGGCGGGCCGCGACGCCAAAATTCATAGAAAAAAAAAGTGCCTAGGCATGATGGGCCAGACACGACGGTTTTAAGGGTAAATAATTAAAAACCCATTAAGAATACCCCAAGCACGACGGGCAGCACGAGTACGGCACGACTTTGCCCCGTCTACGGGACGGGTCGCGGTGGCCGGTGGGGGTGGGGAAAGCGGGTCGGCACGGCACGGCCCGAAAGCACGATTAACCGTGCTTGGACCGGGCCAAAATTATTGCTAGGCACGACGGGCCGGGACCCGAGCCAACATGGCACGGCCCATTGCCTTCTCTAATATAACTTACGGTAATATTGTGTGAATTTGGATTCACCAAAGTTAAAGTTTGCAACTCATGAGTTAGAATTTTAGCCAATTTACCATGGATCCACATGAGCAGTGAGCACATATAACTATGTATAGGTTAGGCTAGAGCACTATCACTATATTGACTCATCCAAATGGTGATGCTCAGTGACACAGTTTCTGAATACAACCTTACTATTACTAGTCCCCCCACCATCAGCTATTCAGCATCCCTTGAATGCTATCTATTGCAAATACTTGTTGGACCATAATGTGTTCTTGGGGTTACGTCTAGTTTACACATGTGCCCAACCTATCTTACGCCAAGTTCCATTTATGCTTCTCTTCTATTATTATTTTATTTGTTTTCTTTATATTAACTCATCTCTTTTATTTCTTCTTTGTTAATTACTCTACTTTTTAATTTTTCAAATGACATTATTTCCGGATTTAATAAAATAATAAAGTTTTGCTTACTTTAAATTGTGAATATCTACAATAAACATATTTAGAATCATCTCTTATATAATAAAAATTGACCGGGACGAAGGGAGTAATTTTAGGGGTGTAACAAGTTAAAATAATGGTATGATTTAGCAATTATGTTGTCAAGGATCTCAAGATTGTGGTGAATACATTTACAAATTATAAACAATATCAACTATACTTCGTATTTCTATTGAAAAGCATCGAGATTACACAACGATATCTGTTTTATCCATAAAGTCTCAAATCAAAATTTAAAACATAGCATAAGTTGTGCTCATGAGGACAAAATAAATTAAGCTTTATGGTTGAAATAAACTAGTACCAAGACAAAAATTAAAAATATTGGGTGTGATATGCGAATGAGTTCGTATGTCTATATGTCCGGAATATTGTATAATTGATTACTGCTACGTGGCTATGATGTTTCGCTAGGAGTCGCTCGTAGTCTGAGTCGCTAGTTATTGTGAGATATTTGATGATTAGTTTTTTGAAGAACCAAAATATCAAGGGAGTAAAAGGAGAGAAAATTGTCCTTCAGTTTGTACTCGCATACAGACTCGTATTATTGCGTCGATACATGTAGAGGCGCAAGATTTGGGACGTCATTGTCAGACGGTCTCAGATTATATTGTTATTCAAGTAACTGTTATTTAGGTTTATTATATTTCTTATTATTAGCATCTTATTGAATTCTTCAATCCTTTTTGTTTAATATTAATAGTTAATAATACTTAACATGCATGAGGATCTTGCGCCTTTTGTAATTCAAATCTGTTGAAAATCGTGATAGAACTCTTCAATATGGTGTTTATTATTATTGTGCGGAAGTGTTGATATGTTCTGTTGGGCCCCTACTACGTCGGTGTTCACTATCTATAATAGTACGATATTGTCCGATTTGGGATAAGACCTCATGGATTCACTCTTGGACTCTTTCTCAAAAAGCCTTGTACGTACTATATATAATATTTTGTAATCCTTAGAAAGATGATCTTCGGTCTGTACACCAATGACGTGGGACATGAGTTTGCACCCTAACGATCCTCCCGTCAAAACAAGAACCATCATTTTAACTCGGACCTTGACCACCATAGAGAACTTCCCATGCCCTACAACCGAAACTTATAAACATCATCACCACCTTATAAAGGTTCTTAACATCATCAAGTTTTGATAACCACCCTTAAACGACACACCATGTGTCTCATGGGATTTGTGCTACACTTGCGTACAAAATTCCTCTACATACCCTGGACTACGTTCGAATAATCCACTACCTTAGTGCGCCACACCGGACCGTCTTTGGACTTACCATGGACCGCTTTTGTTGTCTCCATTAAGCCTAGCCCACCTCGTAGTATCGGGTTGCTGACG
This sequence comes from Silene latifolia, assembly GCF_048544455.1. Classification (NCBI taxonomy): domain Eukaryota; kingdom Viridiplantae; phylum Streptophyta; class Magnoliopsida; order Caryophyllales; family Caryophyllaceae; genus Silene; species Silene latifolia. Next base: position 61,138,836 of record NC_133536.1, read on the forward strand.
ATCTTCTCTTGGAAATGCTTCGTCTTGTGGCTAACCCAAGTCGACCTTTGATCTGACCTCTGATACCACTTGTTGTGCAGAAGCGTGAACCCTTTTGTTGGATCCTTGTTGGATCGGTGTCCATTGTCTATAATAATACGATATATTTCGCTTTGGGCCAAGCCTTCACGGATTTACTCTTGGGCTCCTTAACAAAAGGCCTCCTACTATTATGTTTTGTGGTTCTTATAAAGATGATCTTCGATTTTTACACTGTCGATGTGGGACATGAGTTTGTACCCTAATAGTTATCACGAAACAATAGATGATGCCTAATACGGCGGTGTGAGTGTAAAATCAAAAAATTTACAATATCTGTTTCTAATTTGATGGCAAGATATTTTTTAGAGTCAAGTGAGACGTAAGGTCAATACAATATAGAGGGAGAGGGATTTAAACTTGGGGCCTATTAATATCTTGATTTTTAATCACTGTGTTTAGTAAGACTACGATAGGAGTTGATTTAATTACTTATATTTAAAACTCTTAAACTCATAATTAAGCTGATACGATTACACTCCATTAGTCCATTGTACTTGGTAAGCAGCAGTTTATACTGATTAACTTAAAGCAACAAGGTTAACTAAATTAACTGCCAATGGAAGTAGTTGATGAATCAAAAGCATGCATGCATGTTGCTCGTGCGTTAAAGGACCAAATTAGGAAAAGGGAATTCAAGATCTTATCCAAAAATGGACTCATTTTTGCAGCTTTTAAAACCCAGAAATAGATAAAAAAAAATAATAATAATAATTTTTATATAATGAAAAAGAGCAATTAACACCAAAATATCCTTTGAAAAAAAACTTAAAAAGACGTAGTAAAAGAACTGCAACAAGCAATGCCTGAAAAGGAGGATTGCGTCATGACTCGTGAGAGTAATTTGTAAAAGACTCAGAAAACATGGGGAAATTCGCAAACCACCATGGTTGACCAATATATATACATTGCGGCCATCTTTATATCCCTTGTAGATACCACTGTCTCTTCTTCTTTCTCAAACTCCTCTTCTATTAAAGCCTGCCTGCCATCAACTAATCTTTTTAGATGTGATTGATATTTGACGCATTATTACTACTTCAATTACTTTGACCTTTAAGACCAATATCTTAGGAAGATCATCTTTTAGGAAAAAACAAGGAGTCATTTTTATTTAAAACCATTATAAGAGTAAAGCAGAATAACTTATTATGAAGTATTATCTCTATCTTGGTGAATAGTTTATATTTTCTTTATTAGAACAGATAAAGTATAATTTAATAAATAAGCTAAGTGTTGTTTGTTCACTAAAATTTGGCATGTCCGAAAAAAAAAATTAAATGGCATTGATGTAAATGAGACTTGGCAACTGGCACAATTGAATTCAAGTTCAGGTTTTATCCTGAAAAATGTAAGTCAAGTTAGTTGAGTTTGTTATGTATTCGTGTTAGGTTGAGACAAGTTTTAATAGGTTGTTATTCAATTGAATCCGTTCATTTACTTTTGGGGTTTCAGGTTTGGTATAGGTAAGTTATTATCAAGTCATTTTTTGTATGAATCTTTATGTTTAAATTTCAAAGTATGCATCCTGGTCGAATCCATTTATTTAATCCGTTCATTGATTTTGGGGTTTATAGCAATAAGAATTGAGGTTTTTTATGTTTAAACTTCAAAATGTGCATCTTCCTTAGTTGATATCTACTTAGCTTTAATTATAATGAGTGTCGGGCGATGACTTATGACTTAAAGAATCATCACATTTTAATCTTTTACGTAGAACTAGTAAATATATTAATTGGAACAGGTTAATATCAAATCTTAATACTTTTAGTTTTGTTACGTTATACATGGCATGACTTATATATGAGAATATAATTTTATAACCCATAAAACTGTCTTTCTATACACTGATAGAGAATAATTGGTACGGTGTATTAATCAATAAAGTAAGATATTAGTTTCACTAAGACGTTAATTTGATAAGGTTGTCGACTTGTCGTAAAAAATTTCCGATCTTGATTTATGTCGATTGTGTTTTTTTTGGCCAAGTTTTGTGAAATTATTATTCAACCAAACATTATTTAATTTGTTGACATATATATATATTTGTAATTGAAAATTAGCATCATTTAACTCCTTGAGATCGATATTTATGCTACATTACCAGTATGTTTGTCATACTACAGGCCTTGTGTTCTCTTAAACTATCTACATAGCCAACTATCTACATAGCCAACTAATTATGTCGATATTTATAGGATCAACATAATTTATTTTGAAATAAAAAAAAAACTTGAAACTAAGTTAAAAAAAGTATGAAGTGATGGACATGCAAAAGATGAGTTAAGAACGAGTCAGAAATAAGAATGTGAACGTTGCATAAAGCATAATAACGTGTGCACAATAATTGTTAATCTAAGCGCCCAATGCAACAACTACAGTCCAACTCAAGTTCATGCTTCAAGAAGACCTTAATGTGTAGGGCGTATCCTTAGGTGGATATAAATTGCAGTATTTTAGCCTTCTGCCACTTCATTTAATTATCCCAGCTAAAGCTTCACTTTGAATCTTTGGAAGAGATTTGTACAGTTTACAGAGTAAAAACCATGTCATCAATACGTTTTAAGTATTCACTTAATCCTTCTTTCACTAACTACATGTAAATCGAAGATTGAATTGTATTATAATAAATTGGATAATTACAAAAATTACATGAGTAAGTTATTTATACAATATTAAGGCTCTGTTTGGTAAAACTAACTGAAAAGGTAGCTGAAACCTGAAAAGGTAACTGAAACCTGAAAAGGTAACTGATAAGGTAGCTGAAAATTAGGAACTGATAAGGTAACTGATTATATAAAAAAGTGTTTGGCAAACTAACTGAAAAGGTAACTGATTTTGATGAAATGACGTAAAATGATATGATAATTATTTAATAATATAAATTTAAGAGGTAAAAACGGAAAATTAAATCAAATCATGTACCTGAAATCTCAAATGCTACTCTAGGTAGCATTTCATTTCAGTTAACTTATTTGGTTAAATAAGCTATTTGCCAAACGCTTACAAAAAAATAAGGTACCTGAAATTTTGGTCAAATAAGCTATTTTGACCAAATCAGGTACCTGAAATGCCTTGTCAAATAGAGCCTAACAAGCTAGAAACAAGCTAACAACTCCTAACTAATAGCTAGAACTAAGGAGAAGAAATATCAACAATATAGTAAGATTAGGAGAGAATCAAGCAGTCAAGAATTGACTCGGTTTGTGCTGCGATTTGCTTGACTCGGTTTTAACAACTTGTGACGATAATGTATCCTTAACATGTTCCTGCAAGATGGACGGTCGAAGAGTAAGTCCAATCTTGGATGCAAGTGAAGTAAACTGAGCCCTCGATAGTGGTTTAGTTAGCGTGTCTGCAATTTGATCGCCACCATTAACATGTTGAATACGTATCTCTCCTAATTAAACTTGTTCGCGCACAAAATGGAAGGCCAAAGCTAGATGCTTCATAAGTGAGTGAAAAATAGGATTGACCTAATAAGTTTTAGCACCAAGATTATCGCAAAATATAACAGGGGTCCTTGACAATGATACGTGTAATTCAGAGAGGAGCGATTTTAACCATAGCATCTCAGAAGTGGTATCGGCAATAGCCCGAAATTCAACCTCTGTCGAGGAACGTGAGAGAGCGCGCTGCTTTTTCGATGACCACGAAATAGGATGCTGACCAATAAAAACAACAAAGCCAATAGTAGATAAATAATAGTCATGATCCCCGACCCAGTCCGCATCACAATAAGCATGAAAATTAAAAAGATATTCCTGTGTAAATGAATGCCATGATGTATAGTACCCTTTAAAAAACGAAGTAGACGCTTTAGTGCACACCAGTGAGTAGTAGTCGGATGAGTAAAGAATTGGGCCAACTTATTAACCGGGAATGCAATATCTGGCCGCGTAAGTGATAAATACTGTAGACGACAGCTCGATAATTTGTAGGATCATCAATAGATAAATCATCTTGATGGATAAGCGGAGGATGAGAAAGCATTGGAGTCGTTGATGGACTACAATCGAGCATGTTAAAACGAGCAAGAATATCGGAAACATACTTGGACTGATTAATGTGGGTGCCGGATGAGGTAGGTGTAACTTCCATGCAAAGAAAATACGATAGAGGACCTAGCTAGATCTTTCAGCGGGAAACGGGTTAAAATAGCTTGTATATATAAAATGGGTTACTTCAGTGGAATTCGGATATGTAATAATAATATCGTCAACATAAATAAGAGCAAACAAACGAGTGTCAGTGCGGTAATAAATAAACAACGATGAAGCATAGATGGAGTTTCGAAACCCATAAGATAGAAAATAATTCTTCAATTCAGTATATCAAGCATGCTGTGCTTGTTTTAAACCATAAAGAGCTTTACTCAATTTGCAAACGTGATTAGGTGTCTGGGTATTTGAGAAACCCGGGGGTTGAACCATGTCGATGGAGTCAGTCAATGTTCCTTGGAGAAAGGCGTTATTAATGTCAATCTGTCACATAGACCAATCATTAGACACAGCAAGTGAGAGGATAAGGCGAATGGTTGTAGGCTTAATGACGGGGCTAAAGGATCCGGAATAGTTCAGGCCGGGACGTTGAAGGAAACCCTTAGCAACGAGCCGAGCCTTAAGCTGCTTTAGGGAACCATCAGGATTATATTTGATACGGAAAACCCATTTAAACCAAATAAAATTTTGAACTTGATCAGGAGGAACAAGGGTCCAAGTTGCATTGCGAAGGAGAGCGTCATATTCAGCCTGCATAACCGCTCTCCAACGAGGATCGACAAGTGTCTGCTTGACCGTATTAGGGGTAATATAGGTGGAGGGGACGATGGAGAGTTTGGCATATTTCGGGTTTCGTTTACGAATATTATTGGAAAGACGTGTGTTGTGGTGCGTGGGAATGAGGGGCAACAGAGGTATGGTTGGGGGCGTTTGTGGTGACAGAAATGTTGGAAGGCAGAGTGGCAGAGGAAGTAGGCTCGATCTTGAGTGGGATGTTATCAGAGGAGGGCGTAGCAGTAGATCGAAGAGACATGGGATAGAGATGTTGCGATGGTAAGAACAAGGACAAGTAGAGGACACCAATCAGAGGGAGTAAGGGAAGGAGGATGGTGGGAAAGCTTTGAGTAGGTCAGTATAGGGAGATTGGTCGTCAAAAAAACGAAGATTATCGTAAAGTGAAGATTGAATTGTATTATACTCCCTCCTATTAACTATAATTTTCCCTATTTTCTAAAACGGATTATTCAGGTTTTCTTCCCCTTTCTATTTTGGAAACTTTTACTCTTATTTTTTCCATCCCTCTCACTTATCACCAAACCCCACCCAACTCTTTTACTCCTATTTTATTACATTCCTTAATGTTTTGGCCCCACAATTCCTTTTTAACTCCTAATTAATTATTCATCCATCTATCTTATCACCAAACCTCACCCAAGTCTTTTACTCCTATTTTATTCATCGTCGTAATATACTCGTACCCACAAACAAAGGGAAGATTATAGTGAATAGGAGGGAGTAATAAATTGGATAATTACAAAGGTTACATAAGTAAGTTATTTATACAATATTAACGAGCTAGAAACAAGCTAACAACTCCTACCTAATACGGAGTAGCTAGAACTAAGGAGATGAATATCAACAATCAATTAGTCTTACTATAGACGGATATATCCATTTAAATTGAAAGACGGGTCAAATATACTTAAAGGGTGACATTTTTGGGCGTTACCATGCAACTAGTTGTTTGTCTTATGCTTAAAATGGGTGAATATTTAGTCTGTTTATAACTATAAACTGATATTTTCCGTCTATATTGAAGATTTGTGATCAACAATATAGTAAGGACTAGGTGAGAATCAAGGAGTCAAGAATTGACTCGGAGTAACAGGGTAGACCTCCGTTGATTTTCTAAATGCCTTTCTCATACTCGCTTCTTTATGGGCTGGAAATGTCGAGTGGGGATGGACAGTTAAGATGCCTAATTAACATCTCTACGAATAAACAAAACTCACCCATGATCTGATAACAAAATAGAAGCATCATTTGTTTCGTGATAAAGTGATAACAACCATAATCTTAGATGCGAATACGCCCTTAACATGGTGCAATCAACTCTTAAACGTTACCCCAAAGCAGGGGTGTCTAAGACCACAGGCAGCCACGGACGGCGGAACCGGGCCTCCGCTTTTGACAACCCCAAATTTACAAGCTTTATTGATAACATTTAATACAAACCTCGATATATAGTACATATGCATTCATATTTGGGGCCTCATATTTTTATGGTGCACTGGGCCTCCAATTACTTTAAGACGCCCCTGCCCCAAAGCTTTGGAATACATAATGATGCTTCTCAAATGTGACCCGATCGAGAAGAATTTAGGAACTACTCGATCGAATTTAGTTGCTTATATCTTACCCAACAGAACATAGAAGTGATAGAACCAGGGAGTCTAAACTAAAAGTGTATTTATCAACAAATATCTGATAAGATATTTATAATCAGTAGATCTCCCTTGGAGATTTTGTGATTTATAATATGTTTCTCACTTGTTGAAAATTAGATAAGGACAACAACAAAAATGAGGCGGGTGACATAATGAAAATGAAGCGAGAGCAATAAAATTAATCAACTTTAATTTACCATTGACACTAAAGGATATATATTCAGGTAATAAATGGAATTCGAATGACAATTGAAAATAGGAAAATTCTCATTTAAAACGGCTATATTCGACTTAAGCTTTAAACGGGTTAAATATCTCATGTGGGACAAATAAGACAAAATAAAACAGAATAGATAAGGAAACAAAATAAAAGATTTGTCCTATATGCACATGTCGAATGCTATCTGACCAGTTTTAATATTAAGACTGATACCTCCGTCTTAACTAGCGGTTGAAAATAAGGCAAAACAATAAAAAAAAATCAAGTTTATATGATTGACACCACAATCTGAATGAATGCATATATTAGAGGCGAAGATATAATGAAGGTACACGCTACACAGTCCTTAAGGAAGTTGAAGGCACAGTTGACAAATGAGTTGATTTTATAGAACGTCTTTACCCTTTACTCTTGAGTGCTTTATGATTATATGATTTGAAACGCTTGAAGACTATTACAGTACGGAGGATTGTACATTTGGTACATGAAACAATCAAGCTAGCCCAAGGACGAGAATAATTACTCTAATTTTCTTTTTCTTTATTATTATTATTATTATTATTATTATTATTATAAAGGGATGCGCGCAACTTTCATTAAAATAAAAATAAAAGTTTATATGAAATTGGTGGGATTATTATTATTTCGTCACAATTTTTCTTTTATTATTATGAGAACAAAGATTGTATAAAAGAAAAATACGTACTCTCTCCGTCCCAAAGATTGTAAAAGAGAAAAACGCATATTTTATGTTGTTTTCAATTTTGTATAACATAAAATACTAAATTAAATGCACACTATATTATTCCAAGCATATATATATATTTGACCTTTGCAAAATTGTTGAATTTACAAAAGACTAATCTAAAAAAAAATAAGAAGAAAAACACTCGCTAATTGCTGATAAACAAGAGAAAAAACACTCGCTAAATAACTAGCTAAGCTAAAGAGTGAAGAAATTAATAAAGCTAACAAATGTAAACTATCCCCATAAATTTCCCATTTAAATTTGTATTTTTACTTAATTCCCTTAGCTTACTATCTATATAAAATGAGTAATTAGTAGATAGTAGTACTAGCTTAATTTGGTCATTATTCATTCACACTGCTCTTGTACATTGATCAGCAATATCTCTTGCAACATTAACCGCGTCTGATGATGTCCCTAGCAATCCTCTTTTAGTAAATCCAACTGTATATAATCCTTTCCCTCCTTTCCATCCATTTGGAAAGGGCACTTTCGGCATTCCGTCCTCGCTAAAAAACTCGCAATCCTGCATTTTTAATTATTTAAACGTCATTATAAATTAATCGTCATTTGAAATAACAACGCATTTTAAAGTATTCTATTAACTTTTAGATTGGCAAATAGGAAAAGGACAAAAAGAACAACCTAAAATACCCTTTTTCAATTTAAAAAAAATAGAAAAATAAATAAGGTTTGGCATGTGTTTGAGAAATCCCAGTGAAAGTAACAGATCAAAGGAGTCCATCTAAGATTCCTGAATTGAATTATTTAAATTTAATTTACATTCTGTGTTATTGTAGTTTGGTGAGAAGAGAGGGGCCAAATTGACAAATTGGTAAAAAAAGTAAGAGGTATTGGACAATTTGGTAAAAAAAGTTTCTTTTTGGACAAATTGGTAAAAAAAAATGGAGGATTGGACAAATACACCAAAAAAGAATGGTAATCCAATTAATTAGCACAAATTATCATTTAAGACGGGTATGTCCGTATTAAGTTTAATACGGGTCAAATAGTCTGAACAAATCAAAAGCAAAAATGCATGAGAAAAACGCAACAAATTTGTCTTATATGCACACGTGAGATATACTCGACCCGTTTTTATCTTAAGACGGATATAGTTGTTCATGGGTTCGGGCCGAGTCAGTTAGGGTCAAGTCAATTTCGGACTTGTTGGTTTCGGATCGGGTTATTTCGGTTTAGGTCATTTTCGGGCCAACTATTATCAAGTTATTCGTGGATAATAACCCGTTTGACTCGACTCGGCGTGAAAATTACCCGAATTTTCTTGACACGTAAATGACCCGACCCGAAATGACCCGATCCAATATCACCCAACCCAAAAAATGACCCGACAAAATCTAACTTTAATTTAACCAAAAATACTTGAAATGACTTTTTTTATCTTAATCATTGACCCGAAAATGGGCCGAAAAATATATCGCACATACCCGAAACCGAAAAGACTCTACCCGAATTAACCCGAAAAAATGCGAAACGAACTAACTAACTCGACTACTGGCCCGACGACCCGTTTGCCAAATGTACCGAATAAACCCAACCCGAAGTCGACTCGACACCCGAACTCAAACCCAGAAACCCGAATTAACCCAACCCACCGTAACCCGACCCGAATATTTATTGTTGCAAACCGGTGATAATCCATGAATAACTTGATATTAGTTGGCCCGAAATGGACCTGATCCGAAACTTGTAAACCCGAAAGTGACTCGATCTGAACCCTTAAACAATTATATCCGTCTTAATATTAAAACGGGTCGAGTATATCTTATTGCAATTTTCTCAAGCATTTTGTTTTTGTTTTATTCCGACTACTTGACCCGTATTAAATTTAATACGGATTTACCCGCCTTAAATGATCATTTGTGCTAATTATTTGGATAATCATTTCTTTTTTGGTGTATTTGTCCATCCCTCCATTTTTTTTACCAATTTGTCCAAAATGAAACTTTTTTTACCAAATTGTCCATTATCCCCTACCTTTTTTACCCATTTGTCAATTTGGCCAGAAGAGAGGTGTAGGTCTAACTTCTAAGGAAAAAGGTAGAATAATACAAACATGTAATGTCTGAATTTCCCCTTTGTTGTAGGGAATAGAGTAATTTACGATTTGTAGTCTACTGCCACCATTTCTATGTGTAAGAACCGATAGTGATAGAAGAGAATGAGAATATAATAAGAATAATATACTACCTCCGTTCCGATAGATGGTTATCTATTTGGCTTTTATGTGATCATTTTTTTTTGAAACAAAGATAACAAAAATAAAGCAAAGGGAATTAAACGAGGTTTTAATTAGATTTAAGAGTAATTAATTTACCTTGAGCCAAAAAGGCACGTTGCTTTTGTATCCAGTTGCCAAGATAATAGAATCAAATTCTTTTTCTTGACCATCCACAAATTTTGCACCATTCTTAGTAATCTCCCTTACCCCATCCATCACCTATCAACATTAATGACGATTATTAATGGTTAATTAACAATTCAACATGTGATTAATTACTCAAACAAGGCCTAAACTACAGCTAAACTACAACTAATTAATCACAAAGGAATATTATTAGTGCTTCTAAATTGACATTTTTTGTTATAAAGGGGGTGTGTTTAATTTTTACCTTAATTTTTCCGGATTTGATTAGTGAAAGGGCTCCCATATCGAGCACTGGAGTCTTGCCGGCTACATTTTTGAGTTGCATTGGTCCGGTTTTAGGCCGTCGGAGGCCTAGTCGATCGGTGTTACCCATAGTGAGATTAGCCATTAAGAGCAAGAATTTGTCTACTAATCTTAATGAGAACCATTTGCTTAAAGCCATGGCTACGCCAAACGTTGAGAAACCAAATATCTCCCTTGGTAAAACATGCACCTACAAAATTTGTCACATATCAATTAGCATTCCACACTAGACTAAATTTGTTTTTATTAAAATTTCAATAAAAGATGACATCGACAATAATTCTATTTTAACAACGTAACTAGACGATTATCGATAATTGAATCTAAACTGTTACTCGTACAACTTTAATGAAAGTTTGGTGACACTAAGTTCATAGAACATTAAAATGCAAAAAAAAAAAGGGTTGGAATGTTGGTTGTTGCTAATTTCAGGCAAACGAACACAAGGTTGAACAAGAATTAGGCACATCCAATTACAGAAACTTAATCAAAGTATGGAACATCTTAACAGATACCAAATTCACACAAAAATTGTACCTATTCAACATTTTATAAAAAATAAATGGAAATTGTTTGTTTGTGCATATTTTAAAGGGTAATTTTTTTTATTTGCAGGATTGTAAGTATTGCCCACTATGAGAAATTAATTTAGGAGCTGAAAATAGTAACATATGCAGGAAATCTTACATATTACTCCGTAGTATTAATTCTACATGTGTGTGTCATTTCAATTACTTTCGTCTTCACATTTCATAAATGATCTACTAGTATTACTTAGCATCACAGTAAATCTATGCAAAATACATTAAATGCAAATTCAAACTAGTTAACTAGTCAAATAAACATCCTTAAAACTAAAAAAAAAAAGACAATAAAGTCATAAGTCGATAACATGAATTGTCATATGGAACCGTCACCATAATACCGTAAGAACGTAGTATAATAGATGGTTACTTGTATGGTACCAAAGAAAATGATGAATTGTCGATAACATGAACTGTCATACGGAACCGTCAACATTATGTCGTAAAAACATGCTATAACAAAGAAAATGATCAATAAGAAGAACAAAGTCGATAACATGAAGTGTCATATGGTACCATCACCATAAGAAAACATATATGAGACGGTCTTATCGTATATTCATATTAAAGAAAAAAAAAAAAGAAAAAAGGCTTACAGAATTTCTGACGACCATGTGAGGAAAAGCATGATTGGTAGAAAGGTCAAAGCTAACTTCCATACCAGAATTACCACAACCAACAACTAAAACCCTTTGATTACTAAACTCAACACCAGACTTATACATACTTGTATGCACCAATTTCCCTTCAAATTTCTCTATTCCTTGTATTTCAGGTATCAATGGTTCTGCATTTTCACCTGTTGCAACAATCAACCATTTTGAAAAATACTCTATTTCTTCGAAACCATCCTTAGTTTTAACCTTCCAACCTCCTAAACCTTGATCATACTCTGCTTTCTTCACTTCTTGGTTAAACAAAGGGTTTATTTCAAAATGTTTAGCATAGTTTTCCATGTAGGAAATGAACTGTTGTTTAGAAGGGTATTTTGGGAAGTTTTTAGGGAATCCCATTAAGGGAAGCTCACAGAATTTGTTGGGTAAATGAAGTTTAAGACGATCATATGTTCTTTGTTGCCATAAAGAAGCAATGCAATTAGATCTTTCAAGAATTAATGAACAAATACCCTGTTTTTTTAAACAAGCACTTGTTGCTAATCCTGATGGTCCTGCTCCTACGATTATCGGACCCTCGTAAACCACTAATTTTTCCGATGTTTTACAACTCATTGTATGTAAATATGTATTAATCAAGAATTATTTTCTTGAAAAATCTCGAGTTTTTTTTTGTTGTTTGAAAGTTTTTTTGTTTTTATGAAGTGTTAAGTAGAAGAAGAAGGTGTGTTTTGTGGTGAGGGAATGAAGTTATGAATGTTTAAGACGAGGGGTTTAGGAAGGGGAGAGGAGGTATAAATACATTTATGCTTTACACCTTCTTCTTTCCCCAAGAAAAAGAAAATTAAAAACACATTTAATTTAATTTCTGTTCTTGCCAAATGTAAGTGTTAGTTTGCCCATTGGATTCTGAATAAGGTGTATCACACGCAATGCTCTGTTTCACAATTTATCCTTCTATGGGTTACTTATCAATTATTATCCAATTAGTAAATTATGAGGGCTGTAAAACTTCTAAAAAAAAATATCAACACTTTCTCATCCGATTCAATGTCGAACAACGACAATCTACATCAAACGCTAACAACGAATCATCGGTACATAATCTTCGCTATCCGGCATCTATATTTACGAGAATTAAACGTTAGATAAACATCGATAAAAAATAAAACAAACAATAAAAGTCAATCTAGTACGAAAATTATGGTGAAAAAAAATCAAGTTCCGACTGCATTAACGTCACCAACACAGACGTTAGCTTTCTACGTCCATGGCCATGACGGACGGACAATGTCCACGTCCCTCACCAGCGAAGACGTTGTTGTTCAACGTCTACACGGTCCCAGACGTTGATATTCACCGTCTTAAGCCAACCCAGGCGATGAATTTCACCGTCCTAAACCAGCCTAGACGATGAATATCGCCGTCCCTATCCAATTTGGATGATGGAATTCATCGTCCTTCACCAGCAACGACAGCAACGACAGCAACGACACAGCAACAACAAAAATAACTACCACTACTTCGAACATCGAACATGACCAAAATTATAAGAAATCAATCCTAATCTACAAAAATAAAATCAATTTTACAAATCTAACTTGATTAAAATCAATTTATATAACCAAAATTATAAACTGATTAGAAAACTTAAATCGAAATACTTACTTGTCGTGGTCGGTGTTGGTGCCGCGGGTCGTTAGCGGTGACAAGTGCGGCAGTGTCTGGTGTGGTAGTGGTCGTTGACGGCGGCAGTGGGTAAGTGTGGGTGGTGGGTTTTGGTGGAAGAAGAGTTGAGTAGTGAGAGGGAGGGGAAATGGCAAGGGAAGTGCTGGTCATCGGAGGTGTCGTCGACGACGGTCGTCGGAGGTGTGCTGGTCTGGTGGTGGTCGTCGAAGGCGTCTGTAGTGTGTGGGTGGTGGCCGGGTTTTTTTGGTGGAACAAGAGAGAAGGGAGTTGAAGAGTTGAGTTGTGAGAGCAAGGGCAATGACCGTCTTTTTTATGAAAAACGTCGACGATTTGTTATAAAACGTCGACGACGTTTCGCAACCCGGTAAATTATATGTACATTTTTTTATAAGGTAAGACAATTAGATGATTCTTTGGGATAGGAGTGTAGGACCAGCCTATGTCATCTTTTCAAATGAGTGAGGTAAGTTGATCGACTTTCAAACCACCTCGAAAGAGTTGGACATGAATGTTCAATAGAAGGCATAAAGTCAGCAACCTTGTTGGTTTCACGGAAGCAATGTTTAATTATCACTTCATCGGAAAAATAAATGTCTAATTTCACATTCTTATAATACTAGAAACTTCCCAATAAATTTGTCAAATACTACGAATTTAGTTAATAGCACATAAATTATCATCTTCCACAAGTAACTTTGAAATTCCTAAGTATTTAGCTGCTAACATGACTTCTTTTAAAGCGAGAGCTTCTGCAACAAGAATACTATTAGATCTGCAATTTTTTGCTCCCAACAAAACAAATTTACCATTATGATCTCTTATAAAATATTCTAAAGCAGCTTTATTGTCTTCTATTTTTGATCCATCAAAATTTAGTTTTAGAAAACCGTTTCTAGGTTTCTCCCACCAGATTTCTTCTTTACTAGTAGTGTTTCTAGCTGACTCGTCTTTCTCGGGATTGTTGAGATCTTTATGTCTAGTCTTATTCCAAATCTTAATGCTATTACCGCATAAGAGAATAAGTTTGCTTATATCTAAATGAACATTATTAAAGATAATATTATTTCTACAGAACCATGCATTCCACCGCATAAAAATAATATTAATGAAATCAACCTTGTGAATTAAATCTTTGACATAGTTAGTTTCATTATAAAACTTTGACTGGCAATATTATCATGTATTGCCAATATTTTATTAAAACTAATCATGTTCATGTCTTGGATAACTGAAACAATCAAGGGAAATTTGAAAAAGAAATGATCTTTGTCTTCAAAAGGATGATTGCACAAAACACAATGAGCTGGGACATTAATATGACTTTTAAGATGTCTACCTTCCATAGGAAGGCTATCAACACAAGATTTTTAAAGTGAAAAATTTTAACTTTGGAGGAAAATTCAGTTTCCAGATCCAGAAAAATTTACGTTTGTCAAGACTTTGATCGAACAAACCTTGTGATAACCAAGTTACTGTTTTGGTAGAGAAATTTCCATCCACATACAGCGCCTAAATGAGGGTATCCAGGATATCATTATGCGGGAGTAGAATATCAGTTATCTGATTAACAATATCGTTATTCAATAAGTCAGATAATTTACTAACATTCCACTGTTTATCAGGTGTTATGAAATCTTTAACCAAAATATTAAGTTTACGGGTACTATTAGCATCAATAATACTAGTAAAAGGATATGAAAAAGGCCCAATTATCAAAGCAAAATTTAATATTGCTACCATTACCTCCAGCCATCTCAACCCTTTTCTAAATAGAGTACGGAGACTCATAAGTTTACGCCATTGCCAAGAAGAGACTGAATTTAGCTTATGATCAAAGAGCGAACAATTTTTCAAGTATTTTTTAGTTACCACTTTGACCCATATACTTTACTTATCCATAACAATAATATAATAAAATTATATGTACATGTTGGCCGTGGTCGTTATATATCGTCTAATAAAATCATATAGGCGTAGATTTTTGAACCGTTTTGAAGGACCGTATATTTGAATGATTTCGAGTTAAAATGTCTCTTTGTAATGTTATTGTGAGACTAGTGAGGTTTTAGGATATAAAATTACAAGTCTTGTAATAGGAAATCTAAATTATTTTTAATAGATGTGAAGTAACTAGTTAAGATCAAATTTGAATGTAAATTTAGTTTAGTTGGTAAAAAAAGACTAGTTAATTAATACTCCCTTATTTCAATTATTTTTCTAACTATTTAATTTTTATTTTTTATAAAAAACTATTTTTATTAAAGCTAAACAAATGACTGGAGCAAAAGCGGTACAATTGTTTTAACTTTATGGAATAAAACAAGTAAAATGTAACACAAATAAAGAAAATTCACTAACTAATATTAAAAAACAATAAACCCCATATTTATGATATTAAAAAGTGTATCAAATGTGCGATTCTATTTAAAAGATAAAGAATAATATTAATTTATTAAAACGAAATTCCGCCTTTTACTTATCCGCATGGATTTAGATCATCCCGTATTTCACCTTACTTTTACCCATTTCACTGTGACTAGATCTGTCAAATGGATGGGTTAAGAGAGCGAGTTTTGAAATACAGGGCGATTCTATTTCGGGTTTGTATGGGTGAGTTTATACGGGTTAGGGTAAAAAACAAGTTATTTTAAGCCTTTTCCAGATGTTTGTTTTCTTTATTTTTAATTATAATCTACTTTACATAATATTAGGAGGGCAATCCGACCTCTAAACCCTATGACCCTCCCTAATCTGCCGCTCTCAACTCCCACTTTGGCCACCATACCAAACCATCATGAGCCCTCCAAATCCTTCCTTCTCCTTAATGTCTCCTCTGTTGAAAAACTTACCCCCTCCAACTACTCCCAATGGCGGCTACAACTCGACTCTTTGTTCGCTGGCTACTACCTCATCTCTTACATCGATGGTAATCCACCTCCTCCGGAGTTCATCAATGGCCCCGACAAAACCTCAAAGCCTAAACCTGCTTATGGTACTTGGTTTCAGCAGGATAAACTACTCTTCGGAACACTAGCAGGCACCCTTGACTAGTCTCTTGTTCCCCTCATTAACAGCACCAAAACTACCCGTGAAGCGTGGTCGACTCTTAAATCCACCTGTGCCCTTCTCTCCCGCGGCCATATTAAACAACTAAAATATCGCCTCAAATCCATTAAACTCGGTTCCTCCACTATTACAGAGTTTATTGTAACACCCTCATATACCAAGGTGCCTTACCAAGGACCACCCTAGCATATAAATGTGCTACCATCTCGGTTACCCGAGGCAAGTATATCAATAGTGACCATCAAAGAACAATTATTAAAGTATAAAGTTTAACTTATTACAAGTCTCCAAAAACCAAACCAAAGTATAAGAAAATGTAAACCAACTACAGCTGAAAAGTATCTAAGAACTCGTGACAGCGAAAGCTAAGACTCTAGGTGATGACACTCCCATCCTTGATCCCGCAGCTAGTATAAGCTCATCACCTGTCAATATCTGCTCACCATCCCCGAATGGATCACCACGGTTTCATAAAAAATAAACGGGGTCAGTTCACTGAATAATCAAGATAAGAAAACACAAATACAACCAATACAATTCAATCCAATCGTAGTACCATCCTCTAAACTCCATACGTAACCAGTAACCGACTACACACCTAAGTGTGTAGCCATGCCAGGTTGCCCATCGCAACATGTAACCCTCACGGCCAGTGAGGGACCGCAGCCTTGCCCACCTAAGCCCCTCTCATCGCAACGAGCGAATAACCTATGTCCATTAATGTGCACATCCCCTTGTGACGGGAACCACAAGGGGCAAATCAAAAGCGTGAAGCCATTCCCGATAATGACTCCACTCAGCCGAGGGTGCACCTAGAGAACCATAGACAATCAAACAACTAATCCAAACATCCAAGAATGATTATTTAAATAACAATAGTAATCATGCCAGTACATCAATCAACATCGTCTTAAATCAATTAAACATGTAACTGAGTAGGGAAACCCTACCTTATAATGAATCCAAAATCGCAAATAAACAGCGGAAGCTAGAACTGTTCCTCTACGAATCCTTCACCTAACAATAATCACAACAATACTATATCACAATCATACCAAACCACCATTTTCCCAATCTAAACCATTAGGGCAAAACCCTAAAAGACAAACATAACTAATTAACAAAGTACTAGCGACTTACCAACGAAACCGATATGGAAAAGACGAATGGAGACTCGCGATCGATCAATTAGCCTTTGAAGTGATTAGGATGATTAGAGAGATGATGAACGTCGTTAGGTTTTGTAAAGTGATTTGTAAACTTGTAAAACGTAATTTATAATCTCTAATCACCGTAATCAAAACCGCGGAAATTAATCCCGTCAGACCGGATAATCGGCCGAGTACTTGGGGTACTCGGCCGAGTAACTCACAACTCGGCCGAGGGCTCCTGGACACTAGCCTGACCAGAAGTCACACGACAACCTATTCGGCTGAGTTCCCCATATTCGGCCGAGTAGACTAGGATCAGAAAACCGTGGTATTACAGTCTTCCCTCCTTAAAATGAACTTCGTCCCCGAAGTTCATACCATACCCAAAACAAAAGCAACACTAACCACACAAAGACAACAACAACTACTCAAAGGTACCAACAACATAAACAACCCAACTATAGCTCAAAGATATAAACAACATAACCATCTCGACCTCAAACTAACCCAAAACAAATATGCGACCATCTCCTACTCCCCTTAAAAGACAACGGTTATGTCCCCGTAACCACACATACCTGGTCAAAAAGGTGAGGAAAGAGCTCTCTCATAGACTCCTCCGATTCCCAAGTGGCCTCTTTCACATTGTGATTAGACCATAACACCTTAAGTAAGACGGTCTCGCCATTCCTTGTCTTGCGTACCTTACGATCCAATATCTCCTTAGGAACCCTTGCATAAGTTAGAGATTCATCTAACTCAATATTATCAACCTCAAGTACATATGACGGATCACTCATATACTTCCAGAGTTGTGAGACATGAAACACATTATGAACCTGATCTAGCGATGGTGGTAAAGCTAGCCGATAGGCTACTTCACCTATCCGGTCTAAAATCTCATAGGGACCAATGAATTTCTGGCTCAAGTTCCCTCTCTTGCTAAACCTCATCACTCCTCGCATAGGTGACACTTTCAAAAGAACCTTGTCACCTACCGCAAACTCAATGTCCATACGATGCAAGTCCACGTAACTCTTTTGCCTATCTTGAGCTGCTTTCATCTTCTGGAAAATCAAGTGTACCTGCTCAATCATGTCCTGCACCATCTGTGGCCCCAAAACCACAGCCCCAGCACTATCATCCCAACACACCGAACTCCTGCACTTCCTGCTATACAAAGCCTCAAAAGGTTCCATCCTAATGCTAGTGTGATAGCTGTTGTTGTATGAAAGCTAGATCAAGTCCAGCATATCCTCCTAACTTCCACAAAATTGAATAGCACAAGCTCGTAACATGTCCTATAGGGTCTTGATAGTTCTTCGGTTTGACCATCTGTCGCAGGATAAAATGTTGTACTCATCTTTAAGGTAGTTCCTATCAGTTCCTGCAACTCTTGCCAAAACTGTGATATGAACCTCGCATATCGATCCGACACTATATCCTTTTGTACCCCATGTAACCGTACCACATACTTCATGTACCCCAAAACTAGCTGAATCTTACTCTAAGCGTCTTTCATTGGAATAAAGTAAGCTGGCTTTGTTAAACGGTCGTCGATCATCCAAATCATATTGCTACCTTGCTGTCCTTGGTAACCCCACGATAAAATCCGTAGAGATCGACTCTCATTTTCATTCCGGCACCTCAAGTGACTGAATCTTACCTTTTGGTCTTCGTTGTTCTCCCTTTACCCTTTGACAAGTTAAACACCTAGCCACGAACTCAACAACATCTTTCTTCATATTAGGCCACCAAAACGTCTTCTTTAAATCCTTATAAAGCTTGTCACCACCCGGATGTACGGAATAAGGAGTGCAATGAGCCTCTGTCATGATCAGCTTCTTCAAGTCAACGTCACTAGGTACACACCATCTCCCATCAAAACGAACACTCCCATCTGTGTGTTGGAGCTTGTGTCCTCCACAATTAGTGTGATAACATTTATAAATATCTTATAGGTTCACAAGGGTATACTTCGTATTTTATCAGTTGATTAACGATTACCTAATAACGGTTGGCTTGCTAGAAAGTTTGACGTTATTATCATACAGATGGCGGTGATCAACTGGTCCCTAAAAGTCACACCTAAAGGATGTGTTTGAGAGATGTGATTATGGAAATGTAATCACATTGATGTCTTATATGACTAAACAGTTAGTCAACGTGTTGATGAGACGATTATTTAATGCCGATTAAATAATATTAGCTGAGACGAATTAACTGTCAATTCGTAAATTGAATATAATAAGTTATATTTAATTAATGTATATAATGTTAGCTTGGACGAATTAATATGTTAATTCGTAATTAAATGTAATCGGTTATATTTAATAAGCTAATTATAAATATGGGATATTTATAATTAAAGTATATATTATACGATATTGTCACAGAATAGGCATTAATAAATCCACTGTGTTGTTGTGTGTAGACTTATTAATACGGAATTACATAAATGACAATTTATAAATAATACATTTTATACATTTTGTATACTACCAAAATAAGAAGATTTAATCTCCTTATTTTTGGTAAGTAGAAAAACCGAAAAAAAAAGAGAAAATAATCTCTCTTATTTTCGGTTATATGGGCCGAAATTAGGGAGAAAATATCTCCCCTGGACTTCTCTTTTTCGGTGAGAATAAGAGGAGTAGAGAGATCATTTTTCTTCCACCCTAATTTTGAACCTAATCTTGCCTCTCATCAAAACACAAAAAAAAAATACACAAAATGCTAAATAATTTACAGAAAATTGGGGATCGATTCTAGCAAAGAACAAAGGCATATCTCATATCATCTTGGTGCAACTGATAGGTGAATATCATTGCGATATTGTTCTTAGGCCGATTTTTCTAGGACCGGAGGTTGATTTCATAATCTCTCTATTCTGTTTATGTAATTTTATTTTATGACTAGTTATCATCATAATAAATTCGTTATAATCCTTATAATTAAAGGGAAGCATACAGCTAATCCCACAAGTGGTATCAGAGCCAAGGCCACGAATTTTATTTTTTGATGATTTTCATAAATTGAATTTAAACAAAATTGTTGAATCGAAAAAAAAAAGAAAAACCACACGGCCGAAATTTTTTTTTGCCGAGGAGATTTTTTTTCAGTCGGTTTTTTGTTCTTGTTTTTGATGTTATATTTCCATTTTGATTTTTCATATTGTTGTTTTAATCAGTTAAAATGATTATATGAAGAATTAGTAGATGTTTGATTTAATGAAGATTAAGTTAAAATGTAAATGGAAATCATCATGTTGATGATATAAAAAATTTGTTTTTGCTATATAGTTTTTGGCATATACGGTTAATCATGTTTCATTAATTTATATGCTAATCTTGTTCTAATAGCAACTATAAACGATTTTATTCATCTAAATTTTTTGTTTTACGGCATTTTTGCCGCAAGAAAAAATATGAGGGTTGTTTTTAGGGTTTGCCGAGCCAAAAAGAAAAAAAAAATTCTGTTATTTTTTTCGTTTTGCTGTTATGCCGAAAAAAAAAGGAAAATATATTTTCTGGTTTTTTTGTAATTGCCGAAATAAAAAAAAGGGTGATTGCTGTTTTTTTGTTTTTGCCGAGAGCCAAAGATAAAAATCTGTTTTTTTTGTTATTTTGGCTGGATGCCGTGAGCAATATATAAAAAAAAAAAAAATTTTTTTTTGTTTATTTTGGCCAATGATTATTATTATACATCATTCCTATATTTTGTATAATAGTTTGTTGTAAAAAAGTTCACAAATTAAGATACCTAATTATTTTAAAGAGGTTTAAAATAATGTTGGATTAAATTCATATTACAAGTTTAATGTGAATTAAGATTAAAATTAATGTGAGTAATTGAGGAATTGTCACTTAATTTGATCATTTAAATAGGTGGTTTGGGAAATTAATCTACATAATTAAGGAATTATGTCTTGCATGTTTAATTTTTTTTAGTTGATGCATATTTTTTTTTAGTTGAATGAATCGTTGAATGGATTTATTTACGTATTTTTGCAATCGGTTGTAATTTGTAATACCTAGTGTGGCCTTAGTCAAATTATGTTTTCGTAATGATGGAAACATAATTTTTAATGTAATTTGAGATCTCGTATCTCCGTTTGGTTTTCTTTATTTATTACGGTTTTGAAATTAGAATGTAAATAGGTTTATTATGTAATTTTAAATTGTAATTTTTGAGAAGACTAAAGATGGAGATTGGAGCTCACTCCCGCTACATGGACCAAGATGGAACATCAAGACAAGCTTCTCGGGTCCAAGGATGGATTCCAAATTTGTATTTAATGTTCATTTTGGTAGATAGGCCACACTAGGACCTTTTTATGTTTTTACGTTTTCGTTCCTATTGCTTTTCATTCACATGATAGTTTATGTATCATATTCCGCCTAAACCAAACCACCTACTACTAAAATGCATGAAAATTGACTCATATAGATTGGATGTTAGTTTTCAAAGACATACAGATGTCACTCAGTTTAAGCCATCACCTTAGTTTATTCATTCACGCATGCTAGATATTAGTTCACTTAAAATGAATTAAAATAAAGTTGATGGGATCTTCCTCTAAAACGGAAATTGAGACTAGTCTTTATAAGGGCAAACAACTATGAATCCCTTCTTCGTCGGTAGGCATAATATGACCCCTTCTACGTTGGGTAAGTAGTTTGTGTTGACTTAGTTTATCTCAACATTATAGTCCGAAGAGTTTCTCGTGATTATGATGGACTAAAGATAGAATTTACAGAAATTTATCAACCAAGAATTCTAACAATAGAATTAGCCAAAAGGTTGGCTCATTAATTTACAGATAATTGAGTCTTGGGATCATTTATATAATTCTTGAGGGGGGTCAATTGTATAAATGCACAAGTCTTCGCTTATAACAGTTTTGCATTAAGACTTAAAATCATAACGATACACATGCTTATTATTTTTATTCTTCTTTTCGCAGTGTAGAATTCATTTATTTTGATAATACTGATACAACAAATGGCTGGAAATAACGAAACCCCAATGCCGAGTGCCACACTTGGACGCGAGTCCTGGCTTAAAGTTTTTATGGACAACATGAATCAGTTCACGCGACTGAAGAATGATGGGTCCAACTTTGCGGACTGGGAGGCTGCACTACGGAATGCTGCCATTGCTGACGGTAAGCTCAAGTACTTAACTGAGCCAATACCGGTAAACCCAGGCCCCAATGCAGGAGTTAACGAGTCACTTGCTTATAGTGATTTCGTCATGGAAGCGGGTGCGATAAAGAACGTACTCATCTTTGCAATGGAAACCAATTTGCAGAGACGCTTCATTCGCCAAGGTGCAAACAAGATTTTTACCACGCTCACTAACGAGTTCTCAAAAGCATCGAGAATCGTTACTTATGAGCATACCTGTCGCTTCTTTGATGCGAAACTCCAAAAGAGCCAACCGGTTAGCCCACACATTCTTCACATGATTGAGAATGTCGAGAAATTGGAGGCACTTGATTGCAAAATCAGTGAGAGCATAGTCATAGACCGAATGCTTCATTCTCTTCATGATGGTTTTGTCCTTTTCAGGGCGAACTACTACATGAATAACTTAAAGAAAAGTCCTCATGAGCTACACTCACTTCTCGTACAGACCGAGAAGGATATGAAATTGAGTGGGAGCATGAAGCAGGATGTCATGATTTCCAACAAGGGTAAGGGTAAGGGCAAAGCTCCAGGCGACCTAACTGTAGGTAAGCCAAAATTTAAGAAGCCAGGAAACGGTAAGAGTGGGCCTGGTGAGACTAGTGGCTCACAGGGCAAGGCAAAGCGCAAGGGCGGTGACATTGAGTGCCACCATTATCACAAGACTGGACATTGGAGGAGGAACTGTCCCGTGTACCGTGAGGACATAAAAGCAGGCCGCGTCACTCCTGTTGGTATGTCATCTTATATTCATATGATTGAGATTAACCATGCAAGTTTTGGAACTTGGGTACTAGATACTGGTTGTGGTTCTCATCCGTGTAATCATTTGCAGGGCCTAAGAAACATCACACCTCTCGAAAATGGTGATGTGGACCTGCGAGTCGGGAATGGAGCTAGAGTTGCTGTAGTCTCGAAGGGAACATACGTAATCCAACTCTCTAGTGGTTTTGAGTTATTTTTAAATAACTGTTACTATGTACCCAGTTTGTCTAAGAACATTATTTCAGTTTCCGTACTTGATAAAGACGGTTTTTCATTTTTAATAAAGGATAATAGCTGTATTTTCTCTTTCAATGAAATGATTTATGGCAAAGCAGTTTCCATGAATGGAATTTACATCTTAGATCAAACCACGGAAGTATTACACGTGAATAATAAGAAATTAAAGGTTGGTGACAAAGATCAAACCTATCTATGGCATTGTCGAATGGGACACATAAATGAGAAACATGTAAAGAAACTCGTCGATAATGGGACTATTCCCGCATTCGATTTTTCTACATATGGCACGTGTGAATCATGTCTCATTGGCAAAATGACTCGAATTTCCTTCAAAGGTGTTTGAATGCGCGCTAGTGACCTATTAGGACTCATACATACTGATGTTTGTGGACCTATGTCAATTACCGCTAGAGATGGTTATAGATATTTTATCACTTTCACGGACGATTTGAGTAGATACGGATATGTCTACTTAATGAAGCATAAAAGTGAGTCCTTTGAGAAATTCAAGGAATACCAGAACAGGGTTGAGAACCAACTGGGTAGAAAGGTTAAAGCACTCCGTTCAGATCGGGGTGGCGAATATCTTTCAAATGAGTTTGATCAACACCTTAAAGACTGTGGAATCGGTTTACAGTTAACTCCACCTGGAACACCTCAATTAAATGGTGTGTCCGAACGGAGAAATCGAACTTTACTTGATATGGTTCAATCCATGATGAGTCACACGGTAGTACCTGATTCATTATGGGGTTTTGCTCTTTTGTCAGCTGCTCTTATACTTAACCGAAGTCCGACTAAAGCTGTCGACAAGACTCCATATGAAATGTGGAAGGGAACGGTCCCTAACTTGTCCTTTATTCGGGTTTGGGGCTGCGAGGCTTATGTCAAGTGAAGACACGAGGATAAGCTCGGCCCGCGATCGGTCAAGACATACTTTATAGGTTATCCAAAAGGAACGTTTGGTCATTACCTCTATTCGCCTACCGAACATCGAGTTTTTGTTGCGGCTAGTACGACGTTCTTAGAGAAAGAATTTCTCGAGAACAAGACAAGTAATAGAACCTTCGAGCTGTCGGAGATTCAAGAACCAACAACCGAGGAACAGATGGAGGAAGTAGTTCCTCCAACTGATGATACGGTTAATATTCCTGAGGAACCTAGGAGGTCGGGTAGAGTCTCTAATCCTCCGGACAGATACATTGGTATGGTCGAGGAGAATGACGTTTTGCTCCTAGAGAGTAATGAACCCGCTACCTATAAAGGTGCTATGGCCTGTTTCGACTCAAAGCTATGGCTCGAAGCCATGCAATCCGAGATGGACTCTATGTATGAGAATGACGTATGGGATCTTGTTGATTTACCTAATAAGGTAAAACCTCTGATGCAAATGGCTTTACAAAATAAAGCATTCTCAGACGCGCAACAGATACCTATAAGGCACGACTAGTGGCAAAAGGTTTCACTCAAGTGCACGGATTGCATTATGATGAGATTTTTGCACCTGTAGTCATGCTATGTTCCATTCGGATAATCTTAGCGATTGCCGCATTTCATGACTCTGAAATTTGGCAAATGGATGTGAAAACTGCCTTCTTAAACAGTTATTTGGAGGAAGAGTTGTACATGGTGCAACCCGAAGGTTTCATAGATCCTGAACATCCTAAGAAAGTATGCAAGCTTAAGCGTTCCATTTATGGACTTAAGCAAGCTTCTCGGAGTTGGAATCATCGTTTCGACCAGGTGATAAAAGAGTATGGTTTCACTCGATCGGTCGAGGAACCATGCTTATATATCAAGTCGAGTGGGAGCAAGATTGTTTTCTTGATATTGTATGTCGATGACATACTCTTGATTGGGAATGACATTCCTCTCTTATCTTCGGTTAAAGGATGGTTGAAGAACCATTTCCAGATGAAAGATCTGGGTGAGGCACAACGCATATTGGGAATCCGTATCTACCGAGATAGATCACGAAGGACGTTATCACTTAGTCAGGAGTCTTATTTGGATAAGATTCTTGAGAGGTTCAGCATGACCAACTCCAAGAAGGGGAACCTTCCTATGACATCTGGGATGCAGTTAAGCAAGTCTCAGTCACCCACGACGCCTGAAGGAATTGAGCGCATGAGTCGTGTTCCTTATGCATCAGCAATAGGATCAATCATGTATGCCATGATATGCATACGTCCAGACGTGGCATATGCATTGAGTATGACGAGTCGGTACCAAAAGAATCCAGATGAAACACACTGGATAGCTATTAAAAACATCCTCAAGTACCTACGGAGGACTAAGGATAGGGTATTGACTTATGGAGGCGATACTAAGCTATGCGCAATCGGTTACGCAGATGCTAGCTTCCAAACGGATCGAGATGATTCAAAATCTCAGTCCGGGTTCGTCTTCACTCTTAATGGTGCTGCGGTCAGCTGGAAGAGTTCCAAACAGAGTGTTGTAGCAGATTCTACCACTGAATCCGAGTACTATGCCGCTTCGGAAGCAGCTAAGAAAGCTATATGGATGCGTCAATTTTTACAAGGACTTACGATAGTTCCTAGTTCGAATGACCCGATCACCATCTATTGTGACAATAGAGGTGCCATCTTCCAGGCTAAGGAGCCAAAGTCTAGCAACAAATCTAGACATGTACATCGGAAAGCTCACCTGATCCGTGATTACGTGGAGCAAGAAGAGATAGTGATTGACAAGATAGCTTCGGATGATAACATCGCGGACCCTCTCACTAAACCGTTGAATTTTGATAAGCATGAAGGGCACGTTATTTCCACGGGAATTAATCGTGTTCCTGAGTTGTAGTAGTTAATTATGGATTTGATACATTATCTTTTTCATATACTATTTATAACTTCATCGTTTTTATTATATTTTGTTTTTCATGTGGATTGTACCGACAACATTGAACGCCACAAAGTGAACTGAATTACATTATATTTTGTTTTGGTCCGTAATCGCCCATATGAGCTGATAACTCTGGCTATTATATTGTGCAGTCGATTGATGGTGGGTTCAACGTGCCATAAGTCAATCAGTTGGCTGATCGATCACAAATACGGGTTATAACGATACCTCGTAGGACAATTATTTTTGTGACAACGTAATGGAGTCCTAAATGTTTAAAAACATTCAGTGCCAGGTAGTGGATAGGACATCCATTGTGTTCCTAGAGTCGATTCTTTTGACTATCGACTGTCTCTTGAGATTAAGGCAGTTTTTGGGTGACTTTGGTTTCTTTCTCATGGTCTGCCGTAAATGGAGACTAAGTAGATTTTTTCTGGATCATTTCATACTGTGCTTACATCTGCAGGATTCGAGTTGAAGAAAATATCCAACCCTTATCAGGTATAGTTATTTCTCAGGGCCACTCGAGGAGTTGTAACTGAAATGCATGGCCATGCTCGAATGATGATTCGTTTATCAGTTAAGTTACTCTCTAGTCGGGGAAACCACTCTTGATACAGATCACTTGTAAAGTACGACCTTTGTGAATACGGATTTTGCAAATTGTTTTACATTGAGTGGGAGAAATTATAGGATATGAGAATCGGTTATAGCACATACACTTGTGAGGACAAGTGGGAGTTTGTTGGAGCTTGTGTCCTCCACAATTAGTGTGATAACATTTATAAAAATCTTATAGGTGAATGAAATGTAGATCTTTATACATGTTAACATACTCATATATGTCAAATTAATTTTGTCATAAAATTAAAACGGATCTTATGCATGCAAACAATAAAATAAAAGAAGAGAAATAATGTCCTTACATTCAATATTTCGGCAATATTGGGCACAAGAGAGATCACCTTTCTCTACTTGTTCTTGAGCTATTCCAATGGATGAACAAGATCTAAGAATAAGATCTCTCCCCAAGCTTTATACCCAAGGCTTAACACTTAATCTAATTAATATTATAGGTACTAGTATAATATTAATCTTAGTAGAAAATTGAACCAAAATAATGTATAACACTTGAATTATTTCGGTTTTGATGAGAGATAAAGAGAGGATTTTATTTCTCTAGAATTTCTCTTTTGGATGAGTGAAGTGGAATGAATATGATACACTAGCTTTTAGTATATTATTTGGTAAAATTATAGAGAAAAACAAAAGCAATTGTCTTCCCCAAAACCGTGTAAGAGGAGGGCTATTGGGGAGCCAATGCATGAAAAATTTGTTCTTCACAAGAACAATAGGCTTGCATGCCTAGACTTGCATTTTTCATCATTGTGTTTTATCAACTAAATAAAACAATTAACTAGCTTAATTCTCCCCAATTTTTCGGCACTTTACATAATATGGATCCCATATTATTTTTGTCAATTGTCAATATGTTACATGTCACATGTCACATATATTTGTTATGTATTTTTAACATATTAAAAATCAACGTATTAATGAAAATACGTCACATACAAAAATTGACTTAGTAATTTCATAATTACTTGTGCCAAAATATTTTACCAATTTATAAATTTCAACTGATTGAATTTATAATAATTCATTCATTTTAATTGTTACATATAAACAATTTATTTCATCCGAGTAATTATACAATTTTAATTACTCAGACCGTATCTCATTTAATCATATTTCAATTTGATACGTAAATTTTACTTCCAAAATCGTCCGTCAATTTTCAAGTAATTTAATCAACTCGCAACGTTATACGATTAATTAAATAATCAATTAAGTGTATTGCCCTTTAGGTATGACCTAGGGGGTCAACTGATCACCACCGTCACACGACAGTAATGTCAAACTCTAGTCAGCCAATCATTACCGATATATGTTGACCGGTTGTGATAACAATATTACTTCCCAATTGTATTCTTAAAATGAGATTTAATAATGATATTTAAATCATGTGATCGCACTATTGTTGAGGACACATTTCCCAACAATCTCCCACTTGTCCTCGACAAGTGTGCGTCACCAATTCTCTTGTCCTATTACTATCTCCCACTCAATGCAAGGTGTCTTTCAGGTCGTACTTGCAAGTGATCATATCGAGAGTGGTTTCCTCGATCCGGAGAATAAGCGATTGACCGGATTTATCCACACCGGATACCTTCCGAGCGTGGCCACGCATTTCCGATTCATTACTCCTCGAGTGGCCCCGAGATATTGTTATAACCCCGACTAGGGGTGGACAATTCCTATTGCACTCATTCCCTTCGACTAGCCACGACCATCATAACCCAAAATATGCCCATTTGACCCCATTTACGAAGGTCGTAGTAACACAAATCAAAGTTAATCGAAATCGTGCCATCTTAGGAGAATAGTCTTTAGTCAAAAGAATCGACTCATTTGAATACTATAGTAGCTCTCGCCACGACCAGGCTATATAAATTTGCCAAACTCTATAAGCGGTCATTAGGCCCGACAAAAAGTTCCTAACATCTGCCTATGTGATCGACTAGTCATCTCACATGACTCTATGGCACTTGAACTTGCCATCAATCGCCTCACACTCTAGTCACTTCGAGATGTCACCTCATACAAGTGACTATGGGCAAATACTATGTTAATCCGTGTTCACTTTAACGGGGTTCAATTGTCTCTACAACCCGTATGGATGTAACAAAGTATAAATTAAAGATAAAAGACAAATGTGATTATGAACATGAACAAAAACAACACTTTTATTTCATTTCAAAATCTAACAAAAATTTGGTACACGTTTAAGTCCCATGGACGTAACATGCCCATCATGCTTAGCCTGCGATAAAGGCTTGGTGAGCGGATCGGCTATGTTGTCATCCGTCCCAACCTTACAAATCGCAATTTCCTTTCTTTCAATGAAATCTCTTATTACATGATACTTTCTAAGTACATGTCTAGATCTATTACTAGACTTTGGCTCCTTAGCTTGGAAGATCGTCCCACTATTATCACAATAGAGAGTGATGGGATCATCGGCGGTAGGTACTACTTTTAGACCTTCCGTGAATTGCTTGATCCACATGGCTTCCTTGGCAGCCTCGATCTTTGCAATGTACTCAGCCTCCGT
This sequence comes from Silene latifolia, assembly GCF_048544455.1. Classification (NCBI taxonomy): domain Eukaryota; kingdom Viridiplantae; phylum Streptophyta; class Magnoliopsida; order Caryophyllales; family Caryophyllaceae; genus Silene; species Silene latifolia. The sequence goes on from NC_133536.1 coordinate 61,168,357, forward strand.
TGTTGAATCCATGATTCTGACTTCCTTGAAGCTTCTCCACTTACGGCACCACCATTGAGCATGAAAACAAAACCGACTTGTGATTTCATGTCATCTCTATCTGTTTGAAAACTTGAGTCCGTGTATCCTGTAACACGCAACTCGGTGTCTCCTCCAAACACAAGGATAGAGTCCTTAGTTCTTCTCAAGTACTTAAGGATGTTCTTGACAGCAATCCAGTGACTCTCACTGGATTTGCTTGATATCTACTCGTCATGCTCAAGGCATACGAGACATCGAGACGTGTGCATATCATGGCATACATGATTGATCCAACAACGGAAGCGTAAGGGATCAACTTCATGCGTTCAACATCATGGGGTTCGGAGGGACACCGAGTCCGCTCAATATCGTTCGGTTACCATTGGTACCAAACCCCTTTTGGATTTGTCCATGCTGAATCGTCGAAGAATCTTATCAACATAAGACTCTTGACTTAGTGCCAATATCCTCTTGGGTCTATCTCTATAGATCCGGATACCTAATATGCGTTGTGCCTCTCCTAAATCCTTCATTTGGAAGTGGTTACCTAACCACTTCTTAATGGAAGACAACATTGGAATATCATTTCCAATGAGTAGTATGTCATCGACATACAAGATTAGGAACACAACATTGCTCCCACTGAATTTCATGTATAAACATGGTTCCTCAATATTTCGAGTGAACCCATTTTCTTTTATCACATGATTGAATCGATGATTCCAACTTCTAGATGCTTGCTTAAGACCATAAATGGATCTCTTAAGCTTGCACACTTTGTTAGGATTTTTAGAATCAACAAAACCTTCGGGTTGTATCATGTATACCTCCTCTTCTAAATGCCCATTTAGAAAAGCGGTTTTGACATCCATTTGCCAAATTTCATAGTCATGAAATGCGGCGATCGCTAACATAATCCGTATGGATCTTAGCATGGCTACGGGGCGAAGGTCTCATCATAATGGAGACCTTGGACTTGGGTAAATCCTTTTGCCACTAGCCTAGCTTTGTAGACATCGTCATGTCCTTCTATGCCATTTTTGACCTTGAATATCCATTTGCATTGGAGGGGTCTTGCCCCTTTAGGCAAATCTACCAAGTCCCAAACTTGGTTTTCAAGCATAGAATCCATTTCGGATTTCATGGCTTCAAGCCATAAGGTGGAATTCGGACTAGAGATTGCGGCCTTGTAGGTGGCGGGCTCGTCACTTTCCATAAGCAACACATCGAGTGTTCCATCTTCCTCGATAAGTCCCACATATCGATCGGGATGGCGAATTACTCGGCCCGTCCTTCTTAGTGGAGGAGGTGCAACCGCGTTAGACGACGAAGGAACATCTTCTTGCGTCTCTATCTCGGTTTGTGGCTCTTGAACTTCATCAAGTTCAAAATTTCTCCCACTCTGTCTCTTAGAAATAAATTGACTTTCTAAGAAGACAGCCTCACTAGACACAAACACTTTGTTTTCTTGAGGTTTGTAGAAGTAGTAACCTCGAGAGGTTAAAGGATAACCTACAAAGATGCATTTTTCGGATCTTGGGGCAAGCTTATTGTCGGGTTTAGCCTTGACGTAAGCATCACATCCCCAAATTTTCATATAGGATAGATTAGGAACTCTTCCTTTCCATGTCTCAAATGGAGTCTTTTCGGTGGCTTTAGTGGGACTATTATTCAAAGATAGAATTGCAGTTTGGATTGCAAATCCCCAAAACGAGTTCGGTAACTCGGTTTGACTCATCATGGATCGAACCATATCAAGTAGGGTTCGATTTCTCCTTTCGGCAACGCCATTTAGTTGTGGTGTTCCAGGTGGAGAAAGTTGTGATATGATACCACAACCTTTCAAGTGTGAATCAAATTCAAGGCTAAGGTATTCACCACCACGATCGGATCGTAGTGCCTTAATCCTCTTGTTCAATTGGTTCTCTACTTCGTTTTGAAATTCCTTGAATTTCTCAAATGCTTCACTCTTGTGTTTCATTAAATAGATATACCCATATCTACTCAAGTCATCGGTGAAGGTTATAAAGTAGTCATAATTACCACGAGCGGTGATAGTCATTGGTCCACATACATCGGTGTGTATGAGTCCCAATAGCTCACTAGCTCGTGTCCCTTTACCACTAAAAGGATTACGAGTCATTTTGCCAAGTAGGCAATATTCGCACGTACCAAATGATTGGTAATCAAATGGTGTAATCACATTAGTCGAAATTAATCTTTTGATGCGATTCTCGTTTATGTGACCTAATCGACAATGCCAAATGAACGCTTCACTTGGGTCACTTGTTTTGAGTTTCTTTGATTGAATGTTATAAATATCTTTTGTCGGATTTGAGGTCTCTAAAATGTAAATGCCATTTATGGAAGTAGCTTGGCCAATAACCAAATCATTCCTAGAAATAGAGCAACGATTGTTCTTAATGACAAAACAAAAACCGTCCATGTCTAGCATGGCGATTGAAATAATGTTTTTAGAGAGCGTAGGAACATAAAAACAATTATGCAAATACAACTCAAAACCGTTTGGCAAAGCTAGAACATAAGTTCCTTTGGATTCGGCCGCTACCCGAGCTCCATTTCCAAGTCGAAGATCCACATCTCCCTTGCTAAGCTTCTCCACATCTCTTAAACCCTGTAAATGATTACAAAGGTGAGAACCACAACCGGTATCTAGTACCCATGTCGTAGTGGAAGTATAATTTATATCAATAACATAAATTTCTTTAGGAATTGTACCTTTTGGAGTAATGAGTCCTTCCCTTATATTTCGCAAATACATAGGGCAATTCCTAAGCCAATGTCCCATGCCATAGCAATAATGGCACTCATCATTAACTTGCTTGAAGTTCTTGACTTTCTTTGCTTTCTTCTTGAACCTCTTGCCCTTTGAAGCAAGAACTTGATTGCTAGAGCTCCCACTAGCTTTGGCGTCTTTATCTTCCAGAGACAAAGACCCTATAGATCGTATGAGGTAGTCTTCCTGAGACGGACTCACATGAGGTCTAGTAGTAGTGGGTGGTTTAGAAGAAGTGATGAAATTTAGGTTTCCATCCGAACCTATCCCGAAATGAAGTTCTCTAGTTGTATCGAAATTATTGTTGGAGCATACGTCGTCAAGAACATGGTGATATGACTCAATAGTAATGGGTGCGGTAGCATTTGATGGATTCATTGTAATGCACTACAAATATGGAGGAAAGGAAATATTAACATTTGTCTTTTTAAATCATACTTGCAAATATAACAAGATATGAACATTTATATAGTGACCTCTACCCAACTATAATAAATGATTCCAAGACCCAAATTCATATCAACTTAGGCACGGGGTAGCCGATGAAACCCTCATCAATATAACTCGGTGGATTAACCTTTTAATCGATTCTACTTTTAGAACTCTTGGTCGATAAAATTACTCTAATATTTATCTATAGCCCAAAACACATCAACAAGGGCACGGGGTAGCCGATGAAACCCTTATCAATTACTTTTGTTGAGTTCAATCCAAATTTCGAATAAATGTGTCCATTATCCAAACCCATATTAATTTAGGCACGGGGTAGCCGATGAAACCCTCATCAACATGAATTCGGTGGATTTGACATTTATCACCCACTTCCCCTACGTAACAAGGTTTGTACCCCGGGGTAGCCGAGTGCACTCCCTCGCGAAATAGGTTTTCATGGTTTCTACTATTTGGTAAGGCTATGTCTCAATTAGTTGTTTTAGCGAGAGGTCATGTCAATTTATTATCTATCACGTTTTAAGTGAACTAAAGCGGTGAACTACGATAATTTGAATTGACACGGTCGATAAACTCGATAAAGACAATGCATGTTTAGTTGTGGCGATTTAGCGATGCATGTGACATAAAATAAAATGCAAGCATAAAATAAATAAATCCTAGTATGGCCTTTCCTAAAATAGAAAAACTCTTAATCTATTACATATTCGGAAACCAACTCCATTGGTCCCTTGAACTTCGGTTGTGGCACGCATCTCGAGGTAACACCGTCTTTATGTATCGCCATTCTTGAAGAAATCCGTCTTTTGGAACTCCGGAATGAATAAAAATTACATAATAAATTACATAATTTCCTATTATACATTTGTAACTAAAATAAAATAAATCTATTAAATTACAAAACGGTGATACGAGATCACAATAAAAATTACAACCGAATCGATATTCCCATACATTTCGGGAAATACCAATTAAAATCTAAGGCCATACTAAGTAAAATTACATAATTCAAAATTACATAAATTAAAATTATGACAATCATAAGAAAATGCAGCATTATATTATGTATGAACATGCTCAATTTTTATGCTAAATCGCCCTTTAATTAGCCAATATCGTATATTACTCGGTTTTTACGGATTTGCGTGATTTCAACATTTTATAATCACAAAAATGCACAAACTCATATTTATGCATAAGTTAATTACCCTAACCTCTTAGGACTCAAAATATAGTCTCCACTAGTAATTTGACCATAATTAACTTTTATTTACAAAATTGTTCATACAAGGACCAAAAATTACAAAAATAAGCTATTAAACTTCAAATAAATCCAAAAATTTCAAATAAATTCAAAATTTGAAATTTAAGTTCATGAACATTCTGGAAAAATTCCATGACACTCATAATGTTCAAAATCTTAGGTTAAAAATTTCGAGATTTTTTCGGGAAAACAATGTTGCGGTTTATCGATATATAATAAAATAATCATAAAAACATGGAAAAATTATTTTCACTAACTTTTCAATTTTAGATCTGAAAAATATAATAAAATGCAACATTATACGTTTTTCCTAAGTCATAGATTATATTTTATTAATTTTCACTAATAATGTCACTATTTATGCCATTTTTCTTCAAAAATTCATAAATCATGCTAAAAGACTTCTTTATAGCCAATTATTTTACACACATCTTGTAAAATTGCATGTGACAACATATAAATTTTCTATGACCAGATTCGAAATTTAACTCATATTAACCTATTTTTCTCTTAAATCCGAATTTAATAATAAAAAATTCATTTTTCGAGCATAACAAGTGCAAAAATTATGAAAATTTACAGGTTATCTCAAAATAATATATGTAACAACATATCCAAAAACCAACTTAAAATTCGAAGTATAGCTAATTTTCGACCAAAAATGACATTTTTACTCATAAAATCACATTTAAATGTCATTATTATTAAATATGAACAATAAAAATCCGAAAAATTAACCAAAAAATCCTAAAACACTTTAGGACCAGAAATATTAACATGCATGTGATTATTTCGTGATATATCATAATAACACAAATTTTACAAGTTTTATTTTGTTATTCATATAACTCGGAAAAACTTTTAACCAATTTGCATGCAAACAACCGTGGCTCATGATACCGATTGAATGAAATGTAGATCTTTATACATGTTAACATACTCATATATGTCAAATTAATTTTGTCATAAAATTAAAACGGATCTTATGCATGCAAACAATAAAATAAAAGAAGAGAAATAATGTCCTTACATTCAATATTTCGGCAATATTGGGCACAAGAGAGATCACCTTTCTCTACTTGTTCTTGAGCTATTCCAATGGATGAACAAGATCTAAGAATAAGATCTCTCCCCAAGCTTTATACCCAAGGCTTAACACTTAATCTAATTAATATTATAGGTACTAGTATAATATTAATCTTAGTAGAAAATTGAACCAAAATAATGTATAACACTTGAATTATTTCGGTTTTGATGAGAGATAAAGAGAGGATTTTATTTCTCTAGAATTTCTCTTTTGGATGAGTGAAGTGGAATGAATATGATACACTAGCTTTTAGTATATTATTTGGTAAAATTATAGAGAAAAACAAAAGCAATTGTCTTCCCCAAAACCGTGTAAGAGGAGGGCTATTGGGGAGCCAATGCATGAAAAATTTGTTCTTCACAAGAACAATAGGCTTGCATGCCTAGACTTGCATTTTTCATCATTGTGTTTTATCAACTAAATAAAACAATTAACTAGCTTAATTCTCCCCAATTTTTCGGCACTTTACATAATATGGATCCCATATTATTTTTGTCAATTGTCAATATGTTACATGTCACATGTCACATATATTTGTTATGTATTTTTTGAAGGAAATGTAGAATCATATACATTATAACATACTCTTATATGTCTAATAATTTGTCATAAAATTAATAACGGAACTTATGCATGCAAACAATAAAATGAATAGAGGAGAAATTATGTCCTTACATATTTAATTTCGGATATTTGGGCACAAAAGAGATCACCTTTCTCTTTTGTTCTTGAGCTTATTCCAATGGAAGAATGAAGATCTAAGTGTAAGATCTCTCCCTATGCTTTATACCCAAGGCTCCTCTTAATTAAAATTAATATTACAAGTACTAGTTATAATATTAAATTTAGAAGAAAATTGAACCAAAAACTTTATAAAACCCTTATGTGTTTTCGGTTTTAGAGAGAAGAAGAGAGGATTTTATTTCTCTAGAAAATCTCTATTTTGATGATGGAATTAGAATGAAATACACTACTAAACATTTTTAGTGTTATTAGGTGAAAAAATAGGAAAAACAATGATGGCATTTTCCTTCCCAAAACCGTGTAAGAGGAGAAGGAAAAAGAAGCCAATGCATAGAGAAATTGTTCTTCACAAGGAACAATAGGTTTGCATGGCTAGGGATGCCTTTAATCATTGTGTTTTCCACTAATTATAAACAACATATAATTAGCTAAACACCTTCTAATTTTTCGGCCCTTTGCATAATATGGTGTCCATATTATTTTTGTCAATTGTCTATATGTTACATGTCACATGTCACATATATTTGTTTATGTATTTTTATCATATTAAAAATCAACGTATTAATAAAAATACGTCACATACAAAAATTGACTTAGTAATTTCATAATTACTTGTGCCAAAAATTTTACCAATTTATAAATCACAACATATTGTATTTATATCAATTCATTCAATTTAATTGTTACATTAAACAATTTATTTCATCCGAGTAATTATACAATTTAATTACTCAGACCGTATCTTATTTAATCACATTTCAATATGATACGTAAATTTTACTTCCAAAATCGTCCGTCAATTTTCAAGTAATTTAATTAACTCGTAACATTATACGATTAATTAAATAATCAATTAAGAGTATTGCCCTTTAGGTATGACCTAGGGGTCAATCGATCACCACCGTCACACGACAAAGTAATGTCAAACTCTAGTCACCAATCATTACCGATATATGTTGACCAGTTGTGAATAACAATATTACTTCCCAATTGTATTCATTTTAATGAGACTTAAACATGTGATCATCATGATCAACGGTCGTGATCGCATTATTGTCGGAGGACACATATTCCAACAATCTCCCACTTGTCCTCGACAAGTGTGCGTCACCAATTCTCTTGTCCTATTACTATCTCCCACTCAATGCAAGGTGTCTTTCAGGTCGTACTTGCAAGTGATCATATCGAGAGTGGTTTCCTCGATCCGGAGAATAAGCGATTGACCGGATTTATCCACTCTGGATGCCATCCGAGCGTGGCCACGCATTTCCAGTTCATTACTCCTCGAGTGGCCCTGAGATATTGTTATAACCCTGACTAGGGGTGGACAATTCCTATCGCACTCATTCCCTTCGACTAGCCACAGCCATCATAACCCAAAATATGCCCATTTGACCCCATTTACGAAGGTCGTAGTAACACAAATCAAAGTTAATCAAACTGTGCCATCTTAGGTGAATAGTCTTTAGTCAAAAGAATCGACTCATTTGAATACTATAGTAGCTCTCGCCACGACCAGGCTATATAAATTTGCGAGAACTCTATAAGCGGTCATAAGGCCCGACAAAATGTTCCTAACAATCCGCCTATGTGATCGACTAGTCATCACACATGACTCTATGGCACTTGAACTTGCCATCAATCGCATCACACTCTAGTCACTTCGAGACGTCACCTCATATAAGTAACTATGGGCATAAACAATGTTAATCCATGTTCACTTTAACGGGGTTCAATTGTCTCCACAACCCGTTTGGATATAACAATGTACCAAGTGAGTTAATAATAACTCAAACGACAAATGTCGACATCACACTCGGGTAGTCAATATCATATTACAACCTTGTGATGTTTATCATAAGTGTAAACACTTATCGATTGCAATAGAAGTTTAACATCCCATGTGTCCACGTGTTCAAACTTCTTACACTTGCAATTTCCTTCACATTCATGTTCTCATACCATGAATTTTACAAGCATACATCAAGGTTCTCGACCTTGGTTTTGGTTCTTTAACTTGAAAGAACTTTCTTATCGATCATCTCATAATGAACGAATTTGTGATGAATAATACAACTTGTACCGATCAAGTATTCCATCCACACACAATGCACTAGGTATATGTTTTGTAGAATCTTGTAACAATTGACAAGATTATTAGCTTAGTACTTCTCACAAGTCCTAGCTTTATTAGGAAAGATTGTTTTGAATAACCTCTTATTTAACCAAGTATCTTTCCAAAACTCCTCATTTCTCTTTCTGGGCTTGAAAGATTTGGGATTCTCATAAATCCTCATATGTGCTCGGATTTTCTACAATATGTGCAAACTCTTGACACACAATAGAACATCCGTCAATCACTGAAATCGCTCATCGGATTCTACTCGAGAATTCATGACGCTTCTATTATGGCTCACCAAGTCAATCATCATGCTCTTATGCATATGATTCATAATTGGACATGTACATGATTATTCTAATGGCGGAAACATTAGTTACTAATAATCATGAGATCAACCGTTCATAGGTTCAATGAACTACCATGATCGCTAATGGTAATCCCATTTTCATTCATACGAATAACCTACGCGTATGTTGATGTGATGTGTATCTCTTAATACTAATCCAACATCCCATGATGTAATTGGATTCATCATTGTCCATTTTCATCCAGAATTGAAAACTCAAAAGCTTCTTTATGAAAGAAGATATTAGCTCGTCATTCTTTAATGAGTAATGAGTTTTATACATTCAAGGATGATAGCTCCCACTAAATTCTATGTCTTCACATGAGAATTTCCCAACTCCCACTCAATTCTACATATTTCGAGATGACTTCTTAATCGAAATTTGTCAAGAATATAAATATAAATTGCTTTGCCAAGTTACTAGGATAAAACCATATATGTTCCCATCATATCCTTTCAAAAATGCCTATTTTGAAGTGGTCTCATCTCAACCTTACGGAAAGAGATTTTAAATCTCTAACACACTCATGTCATAATGATGTGTAGCAATGTCATTATTCAAATACAAATAATATTTAGAATAGGTCCTTCGGAATACCCTTTCGGAAGGAGGTTTAACCATTTCATAGGGAGGTTAAACAATGACATTTGCGGTTAAAACGTTGGCTATTGAAGATATCGGAATATCAATCTTTGCAACTTGATCATAACTAGTATGTTACTATGATTCATTTAGGCTCTTAAGTAAAACTCATGATTGAAACTATTGGTCAAATGATTCATAACCTTAGTCAAAAGCTTGTTAAGACTTTACATTAGTCATTATTCTTCCAAAACTTCTTTTGGTCTCCTCGTGTAGTTATCTTGAGAATAAACTCTTGTGATTATTCCACTTGGTCTCTTAAGTCATTTAGAACTAACTTGAGACTATAGATCTCATCTATTTGGTATACTATGTAAATAGATATACCTTCATTCAAATCATTCTTTCTTGTGTAGATCTTCATTTACACAAGTACACAATTATATCTTGCCTTGTGTGTTGTGTCCTCATTTTTCTCCCACTCTATCTTTAGAATGAATACACTAAACATTCAAAGATAGCATATGAGACACAAATTAATGATGTTGAAGTATAAGGAGGACTACCTCATAGGTTGACTAATTGTTATAGATTTCATATGTGTACTTGGTGGTTGACATACCTTTAAGAGAGTTCATAGACTCAAAATCACTTCATTAATGATCATACACAAGCCTTAAGCATGTGGACATATAATGAAACCGGTCATTATATTTGTCTATTAGATCACTTTAAGTGAATAATCTTATGTTTCAAAACGCAAGCAATTTAAAGATGAAATTTTAGAACATAAAGGATAAATGATAAAACGTGTGACTTGGGTTGCAAACCAAGTCACTATCATCCAAAATACAAACCATTATCCAAAAATACCTTTCCATGTCGAACACGGAAACTTAAAGTTCTAAAATTCAAAACATAACTTAAAATAAGACAATGAAAAACAAAGCTCCATAAAAGCTATCCTTAGCTTCTTCATGGTTTTTTATGCTTGCTTTTCTTTTCCTTTGTCTTTGCTTGGTGGCGGCCCTATTTACAATAAAAAGGGAGATACATTATCACAACTTTGCATCATAATACCATAGTTGAATTTTGAAACACAAAAGAAGGTTAGTCATTTACCTCTTTGGAGTGATCTTTCCAGTTTTGATATCACCAAGGTATTTGGAACAATTCCTCTTCCAATGTCCCATGCCATTACAATAATGGCATTTGTCAAGAGGACCCTTCTTGACTTTGGAGGTGCTAGCTTCACAAGACTTAGCTTTGGTGAATGTGGGAGCTTGCTTTTTACCCTTTCTTCCACTCTTCTTGAACTTCCCCTTACTCTTTGCGCTTATATTAAGCACATCCTTGGGAGGGTTCACATTTAACCCCATGTCCCTCTCGGCTTGCACAAGTAACTTGTGCAACTCCTCAAGAGACACATCCTTGTCTTGCATGTTGAAATTCACCCGGAATTGCACATATGCCTTAACTTTAGACAAGGAGTGTAGAATCCTATCTACGATGAGTTCTTTGGGGATTTCAACTTTTTGAATTTTCAAGGTCTCGACAAGCTCCATGAGTTTGAGCACATGAGGGCTAACCTTTTGGCCCTCTTTGAAGTCGAGATCAAAGAATGCCGCGGCCGCCTCATATTGGACGATCCGCGGAGTTTGTGAAAACATGGTCACAAGTTTGGAGTAAATCTCATTAGCATTGCCCATTTTGAAGGCTCTCCTTTGGAGTTCCGCCTCCATCGCAAATATTAAGACATTTTTCATTGCGGCGGACTCCTTTTGGTAAGCCTCATAGGCTTCCCTAGTGGCCGCGGTGGACCTAGTGGTGGGCTCGGGTGGAGAGGCCTCGGTAAGGTAACGAAGCTTGTCGTCACCTTCGGCGGCTAATTTGAGTTGGGCATCCCACTCGGAGAAATTTGACCCATTCTTTTCAAGTTTACATCGATCCATGAAGGATCGGAGCCAAGATGAAGTAGCGAGTGGTGTAGCATTAGGAGTTGGTGTTGCCATTTGTTATGAAAAAGAAGTGGTCTACAAAACAAAATATAAGGAGTAAAACAATTGTCGTTTTAATAATACTCGTAAAAATGTATGATTTAAACAAGTTATAAGCATTTTTCTAGTGACCTCTACCCAACTAGAATAAATGATTCCAAGACCCAAATTCATATCGACTTAGGCACGGTAGGGCCGATTCATCCTTTATCAATATAACTCGGTGGATTAACGCTTAATCGATTCTACTTTTAGAACTCTTGGTCGATAATATTACATTAACATTTATCTTTAGCCCAAAACACATTTGACAAGGGCACGGTAGGGCCGATACATCCCTTATCAAAAACTTTTGTTGAGGTCAATCCAAATTTCGAATAAATGTGTCCATGATCCAAATCCATATCAACTTGGGCACGGTAGGGCCGATACATCCCTTATCAACATGAATTCGGTGGATTAACATTCATCACCCACTTCCCCTACGTAACAAGGTTTGTACCCGGTAGGGCCGAGTGCACTCCCTCGCGAAATAGGTTTTCATGGTTTCTACTATTTGGTAAGGCTATGTCTCAATTGTTTGTTTTAGCGAGAGGTCATGTCAATTTATTATCTATCACGTTTTAAGTGAACTAAAGTGGTGAACTACGATAATTCGAATTGACACGGTCGATAAACTCGATAAAATAAGACAATGCATGTTTAGTTATGGCGATTTAGCGATGCATGTGACATAAAATAAAATGCAAGCATAAAGATAAATAAATCCTAGTATGGCCTTTCCTAAAATAGAAAAACTATTAATCTATTACATATTCGGAAACCAACTCCATTGGTCCCTTGAACTTCGGTTGTGGCACGCATCTCGAGGTAACACCGTCTTTATGTATCGTCATTCTTGAAGAAATCCGTCTTTTGGAACTCCGGAATGAATAAAATTACATAATAAATTACATAATTTCCTATTATACATTTGTAACTAAAATAAAATAAATCTATTAAATATTACAAAACGGTGATACGAGATCACAATAAAAATTACAACCGAATCGATATTCCCATACATTTCGGGAAATACCAATTAAAATCTAAGGCCATACTAAGTAAAATTACATAATTCAAAATTACATAAATTAAAATTATGACAATCATAAGAAAATGCAGCATTATAATATGTATAAACATGCTCAATTTTTATGCTAAATCGCCTTTTAATTAGCCAATATCGTATATTACTCGGTTTTTACGGATTTGCGTGATTTCAACATTTTATAATCACAAAAATACATAAACTCATATTTATGAATAAGTTAATTACCCTAACCTCTTAGGACTCAAAATATAGTCTTCACTAATAATTTGACCATAATTAACCTTTATTTATAAAATTGTTCATAAATGGACCAAAAATTACAAAAATAAGCCATTAAACTTCAAATAAATCCAAAAATTTCAAATAAATTCAAAATTTGAAATTTAAATTCATGAACATTCTGGAAAAATTCCATGACACTCATAATGTTCAAAATCTTAGGTTAAAAATTTCGAAATTTTTCCGGAAAAACAATGTTGCGGTTTATCTATATTTAATAAAATAATCATAAAAACATGGAAAAAATTATTTTCATTAACTTTTCAATTTTAGATCTGAAAAATATAATAAAATGCAACATTAGACGTTTTTCCTTAGTCATAGGTTATGTTTTATTAATTTTCAACTAATAATGTCACTATCTATGCCATTTTTCTTCAAAAATTCATAAATCATGCTAAAAGACTTCTTTATAGCCAATTATTTTACACACATCTTGTAAAATTGCATGTGACAACATATAAATTTTCTATGACCAGATTCGAAATTTAACTCATATTAACCTATTTTTCTCTTAAATTCATATTTAATAATGAAAAATTCATTTTTCGAGCATAACAAGTGCAAAAATCATGAAAAATTACAGGTTATCTCAAAATAATATATGTGATAACATATCCAAAGATCAACTTAAAATTCGAAGTATAGCTAATTTTCGACCAAAAATGACATTTTTACCCATAAAATCACATTTAAATGTCATTATTATTATATATGAACAATAAAAATCCGAAAAATTAACCCAAAAATCCTAAAACACTTTAGGACCAGAAATATTAACATGCATGTAATTATTTCGTGATATATCATAATAACACAAATTTTACAAGTTTTATTTTGTTATTCATATAACTCGGAAAAACTTTTAACCAATTTGCATGCAAACAACCGTGGCTCATGATACCGATTGAAGGAAATGTAGAATCATATACATTATAACATACTCTTATATGTCTAATAATTTGTCATAAAATTAATAACGGAACTTATGCATGCAAACAATAAAATGAATAGAGGAGAAATTATGTCCTTACATATTTAATTTCGGATATTTGGGCACAAAAGAGATCACCTTTCTCTTTTGTTCTTGAGCTTATTCCAATGGAAGAATGAAGATCTAAGTGTAAGATCTCTCCCTATGCTTTATACCCAAGGCTCCTCTTAATTAAAATTAATATTACAAGTACTAGTTATAATATTAAATTTAGAAGAAAATTGAACCAAAAACTTTATAAAACCCTTATGTGTTTTCGGTTTTAGAGAGAAGAAGAGAGGATTTTATTTCTCTAGAAAATCTCTATTTTGATGATGGAATTAGAATGAAATACACTACTAAACATTTTTAGTGTTATTAGGTGAAAAAATAGGAAAAACAATGATGGCATTTTCCTTCCCAAAACCGTGTAAGAGGAGAAGGAAAAAGAAGCCAATGCATAGAGAAATTGTTCTTCACAAGGAACAATAGGTTTGCATGGCTAGGGATGCCTTTAATCATTGTGTTTTCCACTAATTATAAACAACATATAATTAGCTAAACACCTTCTAATTTTTCGGCCCTTTGCATAATATGGTGTCCATATTATTTTTGTCAATTGTCTATATGTTACATGTCACATGTCACATATATTTGTTTATGTATTTTTATCATATTAAAAATCAACGTATTAATAAAAATACGTCACATACAAAAATTGACTTAGTAATTTCATAATTACTTGTGCCAAAAATTTTACCAATTTATAAATCACAACATATTGTATTTATATCAATTCATTCAATTTAATTGTTACATTAAACAATTTATTTCATCCGAGTAATTATACAATTTAATTACTCAGACCGTATCTTATTTAATCACATTTCAATATGATACGTAAATTTTACTTCCAAAATCGTCCGTCAATTTTCAAGTAATTTAATTAACTCGTAACATTATACGATTAATTAAATAATCAATTAAGAGTATTGCCCTTTAGGTATGACCTAGGGGTCAATCGATCACCACCGTCACACGACAAAGTAATGTCAAACTCTAGTCAGCCAATCATTACCGATATATGTTGACCAGTTGACAGTAACAATATTACTTCCCAATTGTATTCATTTTAATGAGACTTAAACATGTGATCATCATGATCAACAGTCGTGATCGCATTATTGTCGGAGGACACATATTCCAACATTTTTAACATATTAAAAATCAACGTATTAATGAAAATACGTCACATACAAAAATTGACTTAGTAATTTCATAATTACTTGTGCCAAAATATTTTACCAATTTATAAATTTCAACTGATTGAATTTATAATAATTCATTCATTTTAATTGTTACATATAAACAATTTATTTCATCCGAGTAATTATACAATTTTAATTACTCAGACCGTATCTCATTTAATCATATTTCAATTTGATACGTAAATTTTACTTCCAAAATCGTCCGTCAATTTTCAAGTAATTTAATCAACTCGCAACGTTATACGATTAATTAAATAATCAATTAAGTGTATTGCCCTTTAGGTATGACCTAGGGGGTCAACTGATCACCACCGTCACACGACAGTAATGTCAAACTCTAGTCAGCCAATCATTACCGATATATGTTGACCAGTTGACAGTAACAATATTACTTCCCAATTGTATTCTTAAAATGAGATTTAATAATGATATTTAAATCATGTGATCGCACTATTGTTGAGGACACATTTCCCAACAATAGGTTCACAAGGGTATACTTCATATTTTATCAGTTGATTAACGATTACCTAATAACGGTTGGCTTGCTAGAAAGTTTGACGTTATTATCATACAGATGGCGGTGATCAACTGGTCCCTAAAAGTCAAACCTAAAGGATGTGTTTGAGAGATGTGATTATTGAAATGTAATCACATTGATGCCTTATATGACTAAACAGTTAGTCAACGTGTTGTGGTCGGACTAAATCTTTTCGGTAACTTGTCGTTAGGAGCACCTAGACCAAAACATAATTTATAGCTTCACAAACGACTCTACAATTAGTAAAGAGGCAAGTAAAGGTCGGATCCCAAGGGACGGGAATTGAGATGAGATTTCTATTGAAACTAGTGGTGTCTTAGGGGTGTCACAATTTGGGTTGATGTAGAAGGTCACTAAACTAAATAGCAATGAAAATAAACAAGCAAGATGAACTAAAAGGGTTGTAAACAATTGATAAAAAGCACTAGGGTGTCATGGGGTCATAGGGGATTCATGGGAATTGATCATACAAACATGTTCTCAAATTATAAGCAAGCAATTATTGTTGTGATGAATTGAGTTGGGTTATATCTTACAATCCTAGGAAAGTTTGGGTCCCGGAGCCGAATCGATTAGATTGTACAACACCTACAAGTCGACTTAGTCTTCCCTACTCAACAACATGCATGGTCTAATGAGACCCGAGTTGGTTTATGTCTTACAAGTCTCATTGAAAAGATAGGTGATGGGTAAAAAATGCAAGGATTCCTAGGCTCGCATTTCATCAAACATAACATGTTCATTAGTTGAGATCAAAACAAGCAAGCAAATAAACCATGAAAGCATATTAATTTAAGCATGAATCATTCCCCACGTTGGTTTCCCCTAATTACCCATTAACCCTAGCTAGGTGACTACTCACTCATTATCATGTTGAACATGCTAGCAAGGTTGTCAATCATACCAACAAAGTGAAACATGATGAATAAATGAATGTAATTAACAATAATTAAAAAGGGATTAAGAGAATTATACCTACTAATGATTCCAAAAATAAAGCAAAGAATAAAAGAAGTACTTGATGCTTGATTGAGAGGTTGTCAATCTCCCAATAATAACCCAAATAATCTTCAATTACCCAAAATAAAGGATGAACAAGAGAGAGATTATAGAAATAAAACTTGTATTAAAACTTGATTAATTATTGATTACAAAACTAAAGAGAGATTTTATTGATATTAACTACTCTAAGAATTGATAAGAAGAACATGCCCTTCTACTTAGACTAATGGGGTATTTATAGTGGAAATTAGGTGGATGCATTAGGGTTAACTAAGGGCTTAAATGACGATTAAATCCCTACTTAAGGAAACGCCGGTATTTTCTGAAGGATGGTCATCTTTCTTGAAGCTTGAAGAAACGAATTTGCGCTGTCTTGGAATCCGTGCGTCTTAGGCTCGGGACGGCCGGGTTCCTGTGTCTCTGCCCGGGCATCTTTGGGAGAAGACGGGCGTCTTCTGGTGGCTGCTGCCCGGGCGTCTTTGGTAGAAGACGCACGGATTCTGAAGGTGGAGGACGGGCGTCTTCTTGGCAATCCGCACGGATTGTCATGCAGCGTGCTTTCTTCTTCTTTTCTTCCCTTTTCTTCATAAAATCCTTGGAGATTTCCTCGGGGATGCAAGGTCTTTCCTCATCATTGCCCAACTACTATAATATGTACAAAGGCCTTCTAATCTTGTCTCTCCTTGATGCTTGGTCATTGAATTCAATCAATTTAGTCTCATTTTACCATGAAAATGCAAGGTTTGCACTCCTTTCCTACCAAGGACACAAAACCTCAAAGAATATGCAAAACAAAGAACTAAAGACAATAAATGACCCAAATATGAACTAAAAAGCATGGGAACAAGGCTAATTCGGGGACTAAATATGCGCTAATTATGGTCACATCAAATATCCCCAAACCGAACCTTTGCTCGTCCCAAGTAAAGAGGTGATAAAGACTAGGACCATTATTTAAACTAACTGATACCCGTCGTTGTGAGTACCAAAAATAAATTTATAATCTCCTATTAAGACTAACCTAAGCTAGTGGTAACAGGGTCGAACCACAAGGAGGCAGTTGTAAACTTTAGTTGTTTTATATTCAGTCTGGGGTAACTATTATGGGGGTTGATTTGAAATGGGTCGACAGCTAATAACAATAAAAGGCAAATAAACTAAAAATACGATTTAAACAAATAAAAGAAAGGTACTAGGATGGTCGGGTCATTATAGCTTCGGCGGCAGCAAATTACGTCGGTCTGAATTAAACACAGGTAAGGCGGGAAATAAGAGGTCCTTTCGGTCCACTCCTAACAAATAGCATCTCTCGATCTCGCTATAGGTCCCTAATGTCACTAATGCTAACTTTCGTCCTGAAAAGTGACTAATGGTCTAAACTATACCTATCTTTCGATCTTAGCACAGTTTAGTCGAATTAATTGACGGTCAAATAACCTACCCTATCTTTCGATCTAATGGGTCGGTCACAAAATAGGTATCTAACTGGTCGCATGCATTCGATTCGTTAAATACAAGATTAAAAACAATTAAAACGAAGGATAACCTTACAAGGTCAGTCGATCGACCAACAATGTCGATCGATCGATCGACACGCTGTTCGATCCGTATCTAACCTATTGCCGCCTAGCCATAAATCGCCTACATCCTAGCACTAGCTATTTAGCTACTCATGGCAAGGGTAAAAACAATAACGTCAATGATAAATCTAACTATTGAATTCATGTTTGAAACAAGAAAAGAAATAATTAACATGCAATAATCAAGACGGTTTCGGGAATCTACTAGCAATTCTAATCTATTAGCAAATAACATACTGAAAGTAAACAGGAATAATACCGAATTGCAGGGGAAAAATTGATTATAAAGATCCGAAATCCGATGCTCACAATAAACCCAAACCCTAACTATTCGATCAAGAACTTTAAACTGATAAAGTATGTGATGTGTTATTCGATAAAAGCTTTTTCTAAACTAGATGTTGGTGTTACGTTATATAGAATTAAACGCAACAACTTATTTCTAAAACCTAAACTTCACGGGCTTTGAGATTCACGACTTTCTAATTCTCGTCTGGTAAAGAAATCTGGTCGATCGACTACTCAGGCTGGTCGATCGACTGCTCCTCAGCAACAGTAGCTTCTGGATCCCGAGCATTGGTCGATCGACTGATGTGTATGGTCGATCGACTAGCTGAGCTGCTACTTGACTTCTCTATTCTCGTGGACTTGTCTTTTGGGCCTTGGATCGCGCACCAAGCTTGTTCCTTAAGCAGTTCCTTTACGTCATTTGCAATGCAGCTTACTCGGGGACGGATTTGGCTCGATTTCCCGTTGAATTCTCCACATTTCTGCAATAATGTACAAAATACGGAAGTAGACGGAAATAGGGAGAAATGTAGCACAAACTACACAAATGAGCTCTGAAATGCGTGTAAAAAGAGATGTAAAACATCATATAAATGACACGCATCAAACTTCCCCAAACCAAACCTTGCTTGTCCTCAAGCAAGAACTAGACTCGATCTAATGACCTAATGGAACGAGTTCAATCTCAGAGCGAATTGCAAACTGTTAAGCCTAAACCGATTTAATGCACAACCAACAATCAATTAGTAATGTTAATCATGCAAACGAGTTATGGAGTCGTCAAAAACTGCTGAACCGTTGACTATAGAGACTTATCAAATTGGACTCTCGCGGGTCGCTCAAATCACTCAATTAAGCACAGGTGATATATATGTAAGATAGAAAGAATTCATTTTGTAGTGACTCTCACCTAACTACGACCTATGAAAACATGTCAGCAATAAAATATGAAAATGACCTCTATGACCGTACACATGCATTCCAACCAAACAGATGACCATTGACACATGCCGAGGTATATATGGGATATGTGAGGTATGGGTAAGAAGGGGCAAAACATTTTATGGTAAAGTGAAGGTACAGGTGATCAAGCTAGCACCAAAACGGAACCAAGTGACAACATCCAACTTCTTTCTCATAAACAAGTGAAACGGTGCTATAGCAAGCACAAAACTCACAATCTCCAAACTATCAAATCAATAAAACTCCCCATAGGATATAAATGGAACATGGGAGCAAAAATCGCCAAAAGATAAGGATTAGATTATGCGAATTGATTTTTCTTTTCGAATCTCAGTCGATCGACCAAAAGAAGCAGTCGATCGACTGCTTGAACAGTACAAAACCCCTTTTTTTTTGGAATCATTTTTTCATCTTTTTATTTTTATTTTTTTTTCTTATTCTTTTCCCAATGATATCTCAAACATGAGCATTTTCCACCAAAAACAAGTAACAATCCCAAAAACTAGGCTACTAGCTTGACAAGGGACAGGCTAAATGTAGGATGTAGTAAATAGGACAAAAAAGGGTATTTTTGGCAGTGTGGAGTTTATGGGTAAAATGAGAAAAGGAAACCTCTACCACATGTGTCAACTAACCACAAACCGAATGCATACAGGTATTAAGCAGATCAAATTCATAATTATGCAAATTAAGGAAACATGCCTCATAAGGAGTACTACTCACATTCCTAGATAAACTGGTCATAGATGACACCAGTTATAGGCTCTAAAACTCAGAAATATGATGTAGCTTGCCAATAATCTAAGTCAAGTCTCAAGTCCAGCAAATAATTAACGAAAACTCGTAGACTATGCATATATGATTCTACTAATAACATGTCAATCAAGCAAGGCTCAGGCAAAACAGACGCAAAGAGCAAAATCATCCTTGAAATACTACCGTTCCGACTCGACCTATATACTACAGCTTGCCAATAATCTAAGTCAATTTTTTGGATTTTTGTATATGTATAGGAATGAAATAAACGATGCAAAACAAAATTAAACATGAATGCAAGCAAATGATATGCGACGCAAAACCCTTCCCCAAACCAAATCGCACAATGTCCCCATTGTGCAAAATCATATAATGAAGAAAAGAGAAATGGGAAATTGCGAAAAAAAAGAAATAAAAACATAATGACATAAAGTAAAGACTTGGGAACTCACAAGACTTTAAGCGCAGCAAAGGAAACTTCCCCAAACCAGCGTGAGCTAGGAGGTTTCAGTAGCCAGCAGTGCTACCAACAAGAGTTCTGAAAGACAGAAAAACCACGCATAAGACCGAAGAAAACAATTTTGAAGCGGTAAAAATTGTGCACAAATGAAGCAAATAGAAGAAATAGACAATTCGACGGAAAATAAAGTGGAGTAGAAGACTCCCTTAGGTCCGCATATCGACCAAACACAGCAGGGGAGAGGTCGTGAACGAATATAGCAGCAGCAGTGGTCGATCGACCACTTAACCCAGTCGATCGACCAAGTGGCGAGAACAGTAGCTCCTGTAGACCTGCTATTCAGTCGATCGACCAAAAGGGTCAGTCGATCGACTGAATACACTGCTGCAGTGTCTTATTTCTTCGTAATTGCTCAATGGTTTGAGCTAATAAGCTCTAAATACCTGCAGATGCACAAAAGTACGCGCCCAAAATTGCGCAAAACCCAGAACGAAGTCTAAAGTACTTAAAAATCCTAAGCAAACGAAATAAAAGCGAAGTTTTCGCGCACACAAAAGCAATAAAAAACAGTTCGAAAGCAATAAAATTAAGTTTATAACGAATTTGATCAACTAATAGTTGATCAAGAAGGACCAAGGTATGGCCCATTTCGTCGGCTTCTGGCTACTAGAGGTAGCCTCAATGGTGCTCATCTTATCAGTTGCATCCTTCTTAGCTTCGACAGTCGGAGAATTCAGCTGATCAGCTTCGTCATCTCCCCAATCAAGGGCTTCCTCGGAATCGTCTGAGTCCCAGATCGCCCATCTCACCTTGTCCGGCTCATCTTCCACTTCCTCATCAGTCCCATAGCTTAGGCAACCAAGACCTCCTCTTGAAACAACCGCTTCTGTCGCTTTTGGAGCATCCAACGGCTCTTCCTTCCCCAAACCAGCTCCTGCATTATCTAAAACAACAAATTCTTCCTCCTTCTTGCTCCCAATCTGGGGCGGAGGGGTTAATACAGCAGTAGGAATAGGGGCAGTCGATTCAGGAAGCACAAAGTACGATCTCTTTTCAGAGACCGTATTACAAGTAACAGGCCACATGGCGTCCTTATTTTTAGCGGGTTGGGCAAAAACGATAGAATGTTTCCCAACCTTGAAGGTCAAGGTTCCTAAACCGACGTCAATAATCGCACCAAAGAAGCAGTGTGCGAAACGGCCTACCTAAGATGATCGGTATATGTTCATCCTCAGGCATATCTAGGACAACAAAGTCAACAGGAAGAAAAACTTCCCTATTTGGACGGGTATGTCCTCTAGGACTCCTATAGGCTCGACCGCAGATCGGTCACGACCATCCGAACTGTCATTTCGTAATAGCAAACCGGGTCAACTTGAGTCTCCTAGCTAAACTCAAGGGCATGACACTTATATCGGCCCCTAGGTCACACAATGCCTTCTCAATTGAGAAGGTACCTACTTTGCAAGGGACAGAAAAAGCTGCCGGGTCCTCTAACTTAAGGGGCGCAGTGTGAGACAGATAAGAACAAGACTCCTTGGTGAGTGCGAGTGCAAAGTGTGCACTTTGTTTCAAGTGACCGCTTTTTGGACAACAGTTGTTTCATAAATTTAGTGTAAGCGGGTACTTGGTTAACTAGCTCAAGGAAGGGGACTTGCACATTAAGACTACGGATAACTTTCTCAAACTTATTGAAAGATACCTGTTCTTTGGTCGGCACGAGTCTCTCGGGATATGGGGTCATGTAAGGAGCACCTTAGCCCTCTCTTCTAAGTCGCGTGTGCCGGTATCCTTGGACTTAGGTTGAAAGTCCGTCACCTTCTCTTTGTTGAAGCTAGATCCCTCCTCAGACCGTCTCAAATGAGACCCATTGACCGTCATTGGATCGAACTTGAGCGGGATCGACCCATCAAGCACTCGGTCCCGCCCCCAAAATTTTCGGATTTGTGGTACCCGAAACAAATGATCTCGTAGGTTATTTGGCATTAAAGGACGAGATTCTTCAACATCAGCAGTGAAATTGGTCGATCGACCACCCTCCTCGATCGATCGATGGTTTGCTGATTCGATTAAGCTCAGAACCCGTAGTTGATCGATCGACTAGGTATGTCGATCGATCGATCGGATTTCTGTGACGTCTTTTTCTTTGAATTGTTCGTTGAAGCTTTCTCTTGGCTTGTTTTCGGCTTATCTTTTCCAATAGCATCCTCAACCATAGCAGGACCATCAAGGGTGGACCCGCTCCTCAAGGTGATGGCATTTAGGGTCTCCTTTTGTTCGGGTTGAGTGGGCAAGTGTCCCGGAGCTCGAGTGTTATTTTTACTAGCCAATTGAGCAATTTGGCTCTCTAATAACTTCATCCCGGCCTCTCTTGCTTGGGTCTCCTTAAGCAACAGATTCTTAAGCTCGGAGAACTCAGAGTTCTGTGATTGTTGCTGCTGCGGCACATAAGGAGGCTTTTGATATTGCTGTTGCTTTTGATGAGGAGGCACATATGGTCTTTGTGGCGGAGGTTGAGTTGGGTTTTGGACATTCGGCTCCTCCAACTCAAGTTCGGATGCGGTGGCTCGTAGTAGGTGTTTGTCTGCCTATAGTGTTGAAAGGCAGCGCAAGATTCAAACGGACTAGGGCAGTTTTTCGACACATGGCCCTCAACTCCACACCTTTCACAGACGAAGGGACCGTCCATCACGGCATTGACTTGGTACATCCCACTTTTAGAAGCTCCTCCTAGCTCATACTTGTCAAATCTCGCAGTAAGAGCCTCAAGTGCAGCAACAGAGGAAGATTCAGCAGCTCTCCTCTGGTTTCCTCTCGAATTCCCATACTCGGCCTTGTGGGTAGCTAGATCGTCAATGATCTTCCACCCTTTGGTTGCTCCCAAATTTTCAGTGAATCTTCCATTGGCTGCAGCATCCAAAATGGCCCTCTGATCGTCGTACAACCCGTTGTAGAAATGATTGCACAAACTCCACTTTGCAAACCCATGGTGCGGTATGGTTCGCACCAACTTCTTGAATTGGACCCATGCCTCGTGGAAATTTTCATCTGGCCCTTGTTTAAAGCCCGTGATCTGAGCTCTAATAGCGATCGTCCTCGAAGCAGAAAAGTACTTCTTGTAGAACGCTAATGCCAATGTATTCCAATCAGTGATCTCCTGAGCGGCTCGGTCCAGATCTCTATACCATTCCCTTGCAGCATCGCGAAGGGAGAAGATAAACATAGTCTCCTTGATCTGGTCCTGGGTCACGCCAGCTGGTGGGGGTATGGACAGCAGAGTCAATGAAGGTCTCCATATGTTTTAGCTGCGTCTTCATTTGCAGCCTCCCGAATCGGTTTCTCTCTACCATAGTGATGTAGGCAGGCTTTGGTTCGAATTTCCTGGCATCTCCTGGTAACTCGAACCCCTTATATAAGTTCGCGGCTGTCGGCTCAGAGAAACTAGCTATACTCGCTTCCTCGGCCATGACTGAAAATTCCGGAGAAGTAACTGTCTCGGCTGAAGATGTAGAAACGGGTGAAGATGGTGGATTCTCCTCGAACAGCTCGTTCTCGTAAAAGCTAGAATGAGAACTTGGCTCTTCAAGCTGTTGTTCTTGAAATAATCTCCTCTTAACGTGCAAAGATCTTTCAATCTCTGGATCAAATGGCAGTAATGGACCACCCTGTGACCTGCGCATAAGAGGAAACTACAACAAGATATGAGAACAGTTTAAGGAACGGATGTTCCTTAAACTAAGAAAGACTAAAGATAAAAACAACTAATATCAGGACTATTGCCTCCCCGGCAACGGCGCCAAAATTTGATACCCGTCGTTGTGAGTACCAAAAATAAATTTATAATCTCCTATTAAGACTAACCTAAGCTAGTGGTAAGTGGTCGAACCACAAGGAGGCGTTGTAAACTTTAGTTGTTTTATATTGATCTGGGGTAACTATTATGGGGGTTGATTTGAAATGGGTCGACAGCTAATAACAATAAAAGGCAAATAAACTAAAAATACGATTTAAACAAATAAAAGAAAGGTACTAGGATGGTCGGGTCATTATAGCTTCGGCGGCAGCAAATTACGTCGGTCTGAATTAAACACAGGTAAGGCGGGAAATAAGAGGTCCTTTCGGTCCACTCCTAACAAATAGCATCTCTCGATCTCGCTATAGGTCCCTAATGTCACTAATGCTAACTTTCGTCCTGAAAAGTGACTAATGGTCTAAACTATACCTATCTTTCGATCTTAGCACAGTTTAGTCGAATTAATTGACGGTCAAATAACCTACCCTATCTTTCGATCTAATGGGTCGGTCACAAAATAGGTATCTAACTGGTCGCATGCATTCGATTCGTTAAATACAAGATTAAAAACAATTAAAACGAAGGATAACCTTACAAGGTCAGTCGATCGACCAACAATGTCAGTCGATCGACTGACACGCGGGTTCAGTCCGTATCTAACCTATTGCCGCCTAGCCATAAATCGCCTACATCCTAGCACTAGCTATTTAGCTACTCATGGCAAGGGTAAAAACAATAACGTCAATGATAAATCTAACTATTGAATTCATGCTTGAAACAAGAAAAGAAATAATTAACATGCAATAATCAAGACGGTTTCGGGAATCTACTAGCAATTCTAATCTATTAGCAAATAACTAATACTGAAAGTAAACAGGAATAATACCGAATTGCAGGGGAAAGATTGATTATAAAGATCCGAAATCCGATGCTCACAATAAACCCAAACCCTAACTATTCGATCAAGAACTTTAAACTGATAAAGTATGTGATGTGTTATTCGATAAAAGCTTTTTCTAAACTAGATGTTGGTGTTACGTTATATAGCAATAAACGCAACAACTTATTTCTAAAACCTAAACTTCACGGGCTTTGAGATTCACGACTTTCTAATTCTCGTCTGGTAAAGAAATCTGGTCGATCGACTACTCAGGCTGGTCGATCGACTGCTCCTCAGCAACAGTAGCTTCTGGATCCCGAGCATTGGTCGATCGACTGATGTGTATGGTCGATCGACTAGCTGAGCTGCTACTTGACTTCTCTATTCTCGTGGACTTGTCTTTTGGGCCTTGGATCGCGCACCAAGCTTGTTCCTTAAGCAGTTCCTTTACGTCATTTGCAATGCAGCTTACTCGGGGACGGATTTGGCTCGATTTCCCGTTGAATTCTCCACATTTCTGCAATAATGTACAAAATACGGAAGTAGACGGAAATAGGGAGAAATGTAGCACAAACTACACAAATGAGCTCTGAAATGCGTGTAAAAAGAGATGTAAAACATCATATAAATGGCACGCATCAAACTTCCCCAAACCAAACCTTGCTTGTCCTCAAGCAAGAACTAGACTCGATCTAATGACCTAATGGAACGAGTTCAATCTCAGAGCGAATTGCAAACTGTTAAGCCTAAACCGATTTAATGCACAACCAACAATCAATTAGTAATGTTAATCATGCAAACGAGTTATGGAGTCGTCAAAACTATTTGAACCGTTGACTATAGAGACTTATCAAATTGGACTCTCGCGGGTCGCTCAAATCACTCAATTAAGCACAGGTGATATATATGTAAGATAGAAAGAATTCATTTTGTAGTGACTCTCACCTAACTACGACCTATGAAAACATGCCAGCAATAAAATATGAAAATGACCTCTATGACCGTACACATGCATTCCAACCAAACAGATGACCATTGACACATGCCGAGGTATATATGGGATATGTGAGGTATGGGTAAGAAGGGGCAAAACATTTTATGGTAAAGTGGAGGTACAGGTGATCAAGCTAGCACCAAAACGGAACCAAGTGACAACATCCAACTTCTTTCTCATAAACAAGTGAAACGGTGCTATAGCAAGCACAAAACTCACAATCTCCAAACTATCAAATCAATAAAACTCCCCATAGGATATAAATGGAACATGGGAGCAAAAATCGCCAAAAGATAAGGATTAGATTATGCGAATTGATTTTTCTTTTCGAATCTCAGTCGATCGACCAAAAGAAGCAGTCGATCGACTGCTTGAACAGTACAAAACCCCTTTTTTTTTCGAATCATTTTTTCATCTTTTTTTTTTATTTTTTTTTCTTATTCTTTTCCCAATGATATCTCAAACATGAGCATTTTCCACCAAAAACAAGTAACAATCCCAAAAACTAGGCTACTAGCTTGACAAGGGACAGGCTAAATGTAGGATGTAGTAAATAGGACAAAAAAGGGTATTTTTGGCAGTGTGGAGTTTATGGGTAAAATGAGAAAAGGAAACCTCTACCACATGTGTCAACTAACCACAAACCGAATGCATACAGGTATTAAGCAGATCAAATTCATAATTATGCAAATTAAGGAAACATGCCTCATAAGGAGTACTACTCACATTCCTAGATAAACTGGTCATAGATGACACCAGTTATAGGCTCTAAAACTCAGAAATATGATGTAGCTTGCCAATAATCTAAGTCAAGTCTCAAGTCCAGCAAATAATTAACGAAAACTCGTAGACTATGCATATATGATTCTACTAATAACATGTCAATCAAGCAAGGCTCAGGCAAAACAGACGCAAAGAGCAAAATCATCCTTGAAATACTACCGTTCCGACTCGACCTATATACTACAGCTTGCCAATAATCTAAGTCAATTTTTTGGATTTTTGTATATGTATAGGAATGAAATAAACGATGCAAAACAAAATTAAACATGAATGCAAGCAAATGATATGCGACGCAAAACCCTTCCCCAAACCAAATCGCACAATGTCCCCATTGTGCAAAATCATATAATGAAGAAAAGAGAAATGGGAAATTGCGAAAAAAAAGAAATAAAAACATAATGACATAAAGTAAAGACTTGGGAACTCACAAGACTTTAAGCGCAGCAAAGGAAACTTCCCCAAACCAGCGTGAGCTAGGAGGTTTCAGTAGCCAGCAGTGCTACCAACAAGAGTGCCTGAAAGACAGAAAAACCACGCATAAGACCGAAGAAAACAATTTTGAAGCGGTAAAAATTGTGCACAAATGAAGCAAATAGAAGAAATAGACAATTCGACGGAAAATAAAGTGGAGTAGAAGACTCCCTTAGGTCCGCATATCGACCAAACACAGCAGGGGAGAGGTCGTGAACGAATATAGCAGCAGCAGTGGTCGATCGACCACTTAACCCAGTCGATCGACCAAGTGGCGAGAACAGTAGCTCCTGTAGACCTGCTATTCAGTCGATCGACCAAAAGGGTCAGTCGATCGACTGAATACACTGCTGCAGTGTCTTATTTCTTCGTAATTGCTCAATGGTTTGAGCTAATAAGCTCTAAATACCTGCAGATGCACAAAAGTACGCGCCCAAAATTGCGCAAAACCCAGAACGAAGTCTAAAGTACTTAAAAATCCTAAGCAAACGAAATAAAAGCGAAGTTTTCGCGCACACAAAAGCAATAAAAAACAGTTCGAAAGCAATAAAATTAAGTTTATAACGAATTTGATCAACTAATAGTTGATCAAGAAGGACCAAGGTATGGCCCATTTCGTCGGCTTCTGGCTACTAGAGGTAGCCTCAATGGTGCTCATCTTATCAGTTGCATCCTTCTTAGCTTCGACAGTCGGAGAATTCAGCTGATCAGCTTCGTCATCTCCCCAATCAAGGGCTTCCTCGGAATCGTCGGAGTCCAGATCAGCCCATCTCACCTTGGCTGGCTCATCTTCCACTTCCTCATCAGTCCCATAGCTTAGGCAACCAAGACCTCCTCTTGAAACAATCTGCTCTGTCGCAGCTGGAGCATCCAACGGCTCTTCCTTCCCCAAACCAGCTCCTGCATTATCTAAAACAACAAATTCTTCCTCCTTCTTGCTCCCAATCTGGGGCGGAGGGGTTAATACAGCAGTAGGAATAGGGACAGTCGATTCAGGAAGCACAAAGTACGATCTCTTTTCAGAGACCGTATTACAAGTAACAGGCCACATGGCGTCCTTCTTTTTAGCGGGTTGGGCAAAAACGATAGAATGTTTCCCAACCTTGAAGGTCAAGGTTCCTAAACCGACGTCAATAACTGCACCAGCAGTGTGCAGAAACGGCCTACCTAAGATGATCGGTATATGTTCATCCTCAGGCATATCTAGGACAACAAAGTCAACAGGGAAGAAAAACTTCCCTATTTGGACGGGTATGTCCTCTAGGACTCCTATAGGCTCGACCGCAGATCGGTCAGCCATCTGAACTGTCATTTCTGTAATAGCAAACCGGGTCAACTTGAGTCTCCTAGCTAAACTCAAGGGCATGACACTTATACTGGCCCCTAGGTCACACAATGCCTTCTCAATTGAGAAGGTACCTACTTTGCAAGGGACAGAAAAGCTGCCTGGGTCCTCTAACTTAAGGGGCGCAGTGTGAGACAGATAAGAACAAGACTCCTTGGTGAGTGCGACAGTGTGCACTGTTTCAAGTGACCGCTTTTTGGACAACAGTTGTTTCATAAATTTAGTGTAAGCAGGTACTTGGTTAACTAGCTCAAGGAAGGGGACTTGCACATTAAGACTACGGATAACTTTCTCAAACTTATTGAAAGATACCTGTTCTTTGGTCGGCACGAGTCTCTCGGGATATGGGGCTGTAAGGAGCACCTTAGCCCTCTCTTCTAAGTCGCGTGTGCCGGTATCCTTGGACTTAGGTTGAAAGTCCGTCACCTTCTCTTTGTTGAAGCTAGATCCCTCCTCAGACCGTCTCAAATGAGACCCATTGACCGTCATTGGATCGAACTTCGGAGCCGGGACTGACCCATCAGCACTCGGGTCTGCCCCCAAAATTTTCGGGACTGTGGTACCCCGAAACAAATGATCTCGTAGGTTATTTGGCATTAAAGGACGAGATTCTTCAACATCAGCAGTGAAATTGGTCGATCGACCACCCTCCTCCCGATCGATCGGTTTGGTTTTGCCTGATTAAGCTCCTCAGTAACCCGTAGTTCAGTCGATCGACTAGGTATGTCAGTCGATCGACTGGATTTCCTGGCAGACGTCTTTTTCTTTGAATTGTTCGTTGAAGCTTTCTCTTGGCTTGTTTCTGGCTTATCTTTTCCAATAGCATCCTCAACCATAGCAGGACCATCAAGGGTGGACCCGCTCCTCAAGGTGATGGCATTTAGGGTCTCCTTTTGTTCGGGTTGAGTGGGCAAGTGTCCCGGAGCTCGAGTGTTATTTTTACTAGCCAATTGAGCAATTTGGCTCTCTAATAACTTCATCCTGGCCTCTCTTGCTTGGGTCTCCTTAAGCAACAGATTCTTAAGCTCGGAGAACTCAGAGTTCTGTGATTGTTGCTGCTGCGGCACATAAGGAGGCTTTTGATATTGCTGTTGCTTTTGATGAGGAGGCACATATGGCTGCTGCTATGGCGGAGGTTGAGTTGGGTTTTGGACATTCTGGCTCCTCCAACTCAAGTTCGGATGCGGTGGCTCGTAGTAGGTGTTTGTCTGCCTATAGTGTTGAAAGGCAGCGCAAGATTCAAACGGACTAGGGCAGTTTTTCGACACATGGCCCTCAACTCCACACCTTTCACAGACGAAGGGACCGTCCATCACGGCATTGACTTGGTACATCCCACTTTTAGAAGCTCCTCCTAGCTCATACTTGTCAAATCTCGCAGTAAGAGCCTCAAGTGCAGCAACAGAGGAAGATTCAGCAGCTCTCCTCTGGTTTCCTCTCGAATTCCCATACTCGGCCTTGTGCGTAGCTAGATCGTCAATGATCTTCCACCCGTTGGTTGCTCCCAAATTTTCAGCGAATCTTCCATTGGCTGCAGCATCCAAAATGGCCCTCTGATCGTCGTACAACCCGTTGTAGAAATGATTGCACAAACTCCACTTTGCAAACCCATGGTGCGGTATGGTTCGCACCAACTTCTTGAATCGGACCCATGCCTCGTGGAAATTTTCATCTGGCCCTTGTTTAAAGCCCGTGATCTGAGCTCTAATAGCGATCGTCCTCGAAGCAGAAAAGTACTTCTTGTAGAACGCTAATGCCAATGTATTCCAATCAGTGATCTCCTGAGCGGCTCGGTCCAGATCTCTATACCATTCCCTTGCAGCATCGCGAAGGGAGAAAATAAACATAGTCTCCTTGATCTGGTCCTGGGTCACGCCAGCTGGTGGGGGTATGGAACAGCAGTAGTCAATGAAGGTCTCCATATATTTAGCTGCGTCTTCATTTGCAGCTCCCCCGAACTGGTTTCTCTCTACCATAGTGATGTAGGCAGGCTTTGGTTCGAATTTCCTGGCATCTCCTGGTAACTCGAACCCCTTATATAAGTTCGCGGCTGTCGGCTCAGAGAAACTAGCTATACTCGCTTCCTCGGCCATGACTGAAAATTCCGGAGAAGTAACTGTCTCGGCTGAAGATGTAGAAACGGGTGAAGATGGTGGATTCTCCTCGAACAGCTCGTTCTCGTAAAAGCTAGAATGAGAACTTGGCTCTTCCAGCTGTTGTTCTTGAAATAATCTCCTCTTAACGTGCAAAGATCTTTCAATCTCTGGATCAAATGGCAGTAATGGACCACCCTGTGACCTGCGCATAAGAGGAAACTACAACAAGATATGAGAACAGTTTAAGGAACGGATGTTCCTTAAACTAAGAAAGACTAAAGATAAAAACAACTAATATCAGGACTATTGCCTCCCCGACAACGGCGCCAAAATTTGATACCCGTCGTTGTGAGTACCAAAAATAAATTTATAATCTCCTATTAAGACTAACCTAAGCTAGTGGTAACAGGGTCGAACCACAAGGAGGCAGTTGTAAACTTTAGTTGTTTTATATTCAGTCTGGGGTAACTATTATGGGGGTTGATTTGAAATGGGTCGACAGCTAATAACAATAAAAGGCAAATAAACTAAAAATACGATTTAAACAAATAAAAGAAAGGTACTAGGATGGTCGGGTCATTATAGCTTCGGCGGCAGCAAATTACGTCGGTCTGAATTAAACACAGGTAAGGCGGGAAATAAGAGGTCCTTTCGGTCCACTCCTAACAAATAGCATCTCTCGATCTCGCTATAGGTCCCTAATGTCACTAATGCTAACTTTCGTCCTGAAAAGTGACTAATGGTCTAAACTATACCTATCTTTCGATCTTAGCACAGTTTAGTCGAATTAATTGACGGTCAAATAACCTACCCTATCTTTCGATCTAATGGGTCGGTCACAAAATAGGTATCTAACTGGTCGCATGCATTCGATTCGTTAAATACAAGATTAAAAACAATTAAAACGAAGGATAACCTTACAAGGTCAGTCGATCGACCAACAATGTCAGTCGATCGACTGACACGCGGGTTCAGTCCGTATCTAACCTATTGCCGCCTAGCCATAAATCGCCTACATCCTAGCACTAGCTATTTAGCTACTCATGGCAAGGGTAAAAACAATAACGTCAATGATAAATCTAACTATTGAATTCATGTTTGAAACAAGAAAAGAAATAATTAACATGCAATAATCAAGACGGTTTCGGGAATCTACTAGCAATTCTAATCTATTAGCAAATAACTAATACTGAAAGTAAACAGGAATAATACCAATTGCGGGGGAAAGATTGATTATAAAGATCCGAAATCCGATGCTCACAATAAACCCAAACCCTAACTATTCGATCAAGAACTTTAAACTGATAAAGTATGTGATGTGTTATTCGATAAAAGCTTTTTCTAAACTAGATGTTGGTGTTACGTTATATAGCAATAAACGCAACAACTTATTTCTAAAACCTAAACTTCACGGGCTTTGAGATTCACGACTTTCTAATTCTCGTCTGGTAAAGAAATCTGGTCGATCGACTACTCAGGCTGGTCGATCGACTGCTCCTCAGCAACAGTAGCTTCTGGATCCCGAGCATTGGTCGATCGACTGATGTGTATGGTCGATCGACTAGCTGAGCTGCTACTTGACTTCTCTATTCTCGTGGACTTGTCTTTTGGGCCTTGGATCGCGCACCAAGCTTGTTCCTTAAGCAGTTCCTTTACGTCATTTGCAATGCAGCTTACTCGGGGACGGATTTGGCTCGATTTCCCGTTGAATTCTCCACATTTCTGCAATAATGTACAAAATACGGAAGTAGACGGAAATAGGGAGAAATGTAGCACAAACTACACAAATGAGCTCTGAAATGCGTGTAAAAAGAGATGTAAAACATCATATAAATGGCACGCATCACTAACCTAATAACATAGCCGACATGAGACAATTAGCGGGTCTCACTCCGCCCCTTCAACTCATAACAAGACAACCATGAGGTAGGATGCCTTCTTGCAAGGCAAGGTGGGTCTTGCCAAAATGGCGACACATCCAAACAATAAGCACACAAA
This sequence comes from Silene latifolia, assembly GCF_048544455.1. Taxonomy (NCBI): domain Eukaryota; kingdom Viridiplantae; phylum Streptophyta; class Magnoliopsida; order Caryophyllales; family Caryophyllaceae; genus Silene; species Silene latifolia. The sequence goes on from NC_133536.1 coordinate 61,201,328, forward strand.
GTCAAATAATGGATGCATCTACAAAAGGAATAGCCACTTCCTCATCAAGTGGCGGAGTCAACTAAAAGAGAACAAATTTAAGAGCATATATTCCGTCACAAATACTAGTTCAACAAATCACTAAGGCTAAGAGGATGGCACTAAATCACCTCCAAATGGTGTTAAACTAGACTACTTTCGTCCTCAATTTCCAAATACTTTCGTCAAGAGCGATCGGATGGCGTGGAATGATGATCCCCATGATGCTAGTAGCATATGACATGACAAGTCTCGAGTTCTCTACAAAAGTAAAGGTCATGGATCGTCCCAAGCTCGACAAAGTGGCTTGACAAAAAGGCTTTTTGGGAATGAAATGCTCAAATCGTTGTAAACAAGGGTGGATATGACTAGCATTCAAAAATTTACCTCATTCAACTTTCACATTTCAAAAATTAGAGATGGGGTTTGTCCCTTCCGTGCTAATGTCCTTTGCTTTCGCCAATCGCTTATTAGGCAACCGGTTAACCTCTAGACAATAGTTTTTCGGGGTGATAGTCACTCTGTCTTTGGGCGGTTGAATTCACAACCGTGTGGGGGCCCAATTCAATGGATCCCTCTCCAAAGCACATCGAAGTGGTACGCCTCCATCAAAACAACTAAAATTCTCAATATTTCAACATTTCATAACATTTGAGGTTTCCTTGGCGATAAAACGTTTCCACATAACAAAATGTTTGAAATGAGCACTTCAAACTTATTGATAGAAAGTATTTTTGGGTTGCCATGCCACAAGGTCAATCAAGGTCACCTAGACAAGTTAACCAAGTCCATATCGCATCACGGGGTTGGATAGGTGACTCACATGCAAACCCTTGACTAGGCTTTGGGTCATGGGTCGAAAGACACTAGTATGACACAATCTAGGGTGTTTTACATCCATTCTAGTAGGCGAAGTCTTAAGTTGAAAAAAGTATTTGTAATGGCTTAATTGCTCTTGTCAAAGTTCCCAATTAAGCACTTTTCAAAACATTTCATCTAAATGCAACTATATGCCATGATGCAACTATTATATACATCCTAATGCAAGTGATTCTACCAACTAATATGACATATAAACTAAATGCAAGTCCTAAGTTCACATTGTTATACCGCATCAATCAAAATAAAGCCACATAGTCATTAACATAAAGAGGAAAAAGGAGATTGGAAAGATCATACCATGCGGTCTTCAATATCCTCATGTCTCGGATGTGGCGTAGTCGATCAATGTGAACAAGGATAGAACAAACACAATATATACAATATATACATGACTACACTACAAAGGAAATGAACTTGTTTTTGGTTTTTCAATTTTCAAATTTTTATGGTTTTTCAAAAATTTTCAATTTTTTTTTTTGGATTTTTGAATAAAAGTTAAGTTAGAATTCCCCATCCCCACACTAATATGGGCATTGTCCTCAATGGCCAAAATGATGGGAAATCATGCAAGCAGGATGCATGGTTTCTACACTAAATGCAAGCTACACTAGTCTACACTACATGATGCATGTTTTTGTTTATGACGGAGAGGATAATTTAGATTACCTCCCGTTGTGTATGCATGTACTTCCCCAAACCAAGTTAGACATTATTGCTAATGTCCTAAGGTTGGGTGTAGTTCATGCACACACGATGCAATGCATAAAACTAAATTTGTCATTTTGGATTTTCAAAAGGTGGGAACAATAAAATGAGAACACCTTAATGGGGCCAAGGTGTTAGTCCTCTATGCTGCTAGGACTACTCCAACAATGATCAAGATAAATAAATAAAACAAAGAGAGAAATAGACAAACCTCAAGAGGGTAGGAGCCTCCAAAGCTTGCTAATCTTCCATCATATCATCACTATCATCATCTTCCTCACTAGAAGTGGACTCATCACCACTTCCCTCTTCACTTTCTTGTTCACCTTGCTCATCATCCTCTTCTCCTTCTTCACTAGCTTCTTCATCAATGTTATCATCAACCTTTTCATCACCGACAACCTCATTATCACCCGGAAACTCACCCCTAGATGCACTCGGAAAGAAGACTTCCCTATCCGCCCAACTAGGCAAAGGACATGAAGGGTCAAGTAGTCCTTGCCTAGCTAAGTGAAGGAGGGGTGGATATTGGGCTAAGTAAGCATCTTCCCGGTCCTTGAAGGCTTGCTTGTGCATCTCTTGCATAAGAAGAGTCATATAATCTTTGCTTGCTTCAACACCTTTGGGTTTGAACTCTTGGTACTCGAAAGGATAGGGTGGTGTGACAATGGAAGAGGAGGGCATTTCCATTTCACCCTTTTGTTGTTGGATAATGTATTCGGCCTCTTTTGAAAGGGGAAGGAGATAGTTGGTCCGGTGGACACTTAAATGACAAATCTTCAAAGGCAAAGTAAAAGATCTAGCCTCACTAGTGAGCCATCCATACTTGGTGTCAAGAGGGTTATGAGAGACCCACTTGTACTTGTTTATCAAAGTATCAATATCAATGAGATGACCACCCTTCTTCGCCACATACTTGTTATCCTTGTTGAAGTTCGGATCAAAGTATTTAGCCAAAAGAGTGACTAGACCTCCATTCACAATAACGGTAGTGCCTTGCTTCCCACAATCGACATTTAGCCATCTATTATCCACCAAAAGCCTTAGAGAGTTGAAAGGCTTGGTGAAGTCCCTTCCAATGTTCAAGGCCGACTCAAGAAGAACAAAATCGAGTTTGGTAAAATGGTTGGTGTCTTTTCTTGCAATGATGGTGTTCCCTATGACCTTGTGCCATACTCTAATTCCCGGATGGTGGACTAATAGAGCGCGACTTAGCATGATAGTTCTCAAATTTCCTTCCGGAAATCGCCTCCCAAAGAGGGTCGGGGTCATACTTGCCAACATTTTTGAAATAACTCGGTGAATCACTAAGACCCAAAGCTTTACCCATTTCCTCAAAGGAGATGCGCCTACTAACATTAGCTAGGCGAAACTCGATGCTTTCCATAGTCTCAACCTTGTTAACTTTCAAAGAACTCAAAAATTCTAAGGTAAGGGAGGGGTATGTCAATTCTTTTGATTCAAACAATTTTTCCAACCCCATGGCTTTAAATAAGGCTCTAGTTTGCTCAAGGACACCCAACTTATCTAAGGCATCTTCACAAATAAACTTGGTGGATAGAAATGATTTTCTAGCATACTTGGCAAAAGTGTCCCTATGGGATTTGGAAATGAAAATTACCTCCGGATAATTCGAAAGTTGAGCAATTTCCGGAGTAGTAGATGTTGTTGCTTCCATGGGAGGTTGTTGTTGTTGCACTTCCAAGTTTGGACTAGCTACCACCATAGCCAATGCTTTCTTTGCTTGGAGACTCTTTTGTCTTGATGAGAGTGCCTTTGCCTTTGGTGCCTTTGCCATTGATGAATAAACCAAGAAAAGAGTGAAAATCTTCAATTTCTATTGCACCCAAATCGATTTAAAGATGAAAGGCTTTGCCTTTATAAATCCAAAATCGACTCAAAGGTTGAAGATTTTGTGCTTGGTTTTGATTTTGGTTGAAAGAGGAGTGATAATTTGTTGTTAAAAGGATGTTTTGATTTGATTTTGGTGAATGTTGTTGAGGAATCTTGTTTTTGTGATGGAGAAGATGAGGGTTTCGAGTTTTGGGGTTTATGGGTAGTGTTTTGAATGAAGGAATGAAGAAATGAATGTGGGAGGGGGTTTATAATAAACCCGAAAAATTTGAAATGCAGGGGGAAGACGGGCGGCTTTCCTTCGGGACGGCCGAATTCTGCCTGTTCTGGGTTGGGAAATTCTCGCCTAAAGACGGGCGTCTTTCAGCAAAGACGCTCGGATTTGTAAATGCGGGACGGGCGTCTTTTAGTGAAGACGGGCGAATTCCTTTCCAGGGATTTTTCTTGTTTTTCTCTGCCAAAAAGACGGGCGTCTTTCAGTGAAGACGGGCGACTTTTTGAAGACGGGCGGATTCTATTGCAGGACGCCCGGATTTGCTAACAGTCCAGAAATTTCAAAAATTCAGTTTATGAAGGACGGGCGTCTTCTGACCAATATGCCCGGATTGCCTGAAGACGGGCGGATTCTCTTGAAACCGCTCGGATTCTACCCCTTTTACCCGGATTCAGTTCCATCCGTGTACTTTGCATATCCCTTGTCATTTTTCATTCTTCTTCAAAATCTCGTGTTCTTCATTGTGGGGGCACTACTAAGGCATGAATAGCCTAGGCAATTTCTATCCCCACACTAAGCTAAAGCACTACACATCAATTGAAATCCTTAGTCCCTCCCTCACTTCTCTCAAACATGATAATTATCTTGATCAAAGTATAAAAATCCAAAAATGACAAAAATGCAATACAAGAATTGAAATGCGAGTTAGGGAGTTAGAAATATTTACAAATGGTGGTTTAGGGAGGACTCCACCAAACTCTCATTCTTGATGAGATGTAAAGGGGGCATGTCCAAGGTGTTGTTGATGTTGCTCAACACCTTGAAAAAGTAATCAAAAGCTTGTTCATTGTCATGATAGAGATCTTCAATAGATCTTTGCCCTTGTTGTCGGTCTTGATCGATAGCATTACCAATGTAGGGATTGAAAATCCCTTCAAATTCGTCGTCCCAAAGACCACAAACTTCATCCACTTGATCACTAAAGATCTCTTGAGTTGATAGAGACAACTCTCCCAATTTCTTGTCTTGGCCAATAAGGCCATCCTCTTCATTGCTTGACTTTGGTGAGCTTTGCAAGCTCTCTTTGTTACAATTCACTTTCTCTTTGAATGGAGCATCTTCACTATGTTAATCCGTGTTCACTTTAACGGGGTTCAATTGTCACTACAACCCGTTTGGATGTAACAATGTATAAATTAAAGTTAAAAGACAAATGTGATTGTGAACATGAACAAAAACAACACTTTTATTTCATTTCAAAATCTAGCAAAAACTTGGTACACGTTTAAGTCCCATGGATGCAACATGTCCATCATGCTTAGCCTGCGATAAAGGCTTGGTGAGCGGATCGGCTATGTTGTCATCCGTCCCAACCTTACAAATCGCAATTTCCTTTCTCTCAATGAAATCTCTTATTACATGATATTTTCTAAGTACATGTCTAGATCTATTACTAGACTTTGGCACCTTAGCTTGGAAGATTGTCCCACTATTATCACAATAGAGAGTGATGGGATCATTGGCGGTAGGTACTACTCTTAGACCTTCCGTGAATTGCCTAATCCACACAGCTTCCTTGGCAGCTTCTGATGCTGCAATGTACTCAGCCTCCGTTGTTGAATCCGCGGTCACAGCTTCCTTGAAGCTTCTCCAGCTAACGGTACCACCATTGAGCATGAAAACGAAACCAACTTGTGATTTCATGTCATCTCTATCTGTTTGAAAACTTGAGTCCGTGTATCCATTAACACGGAGTTCGGTGTCTCCTCCAAACACTAAGATAGAATCCTTAGTCCTTCTCAAGTACTTAATGCTGTTCTTGACAACAATTCAGTGACTCTCACCTGGATTTCCTTAATATCTACTCGTCATGCTCAAGGCATACGAGACATCAGGGCGTGTGCATATCATAGCGTACATGATTGATCAAACAGCGGAAGCGCAAGGGATCATCTTCATGCGTTCAACATCATGGGGTTCGGAGGTAGATTGAGTCTTGCTCAATATCGTCCCGGTTACCATAGGTACCAAACCCCTTTTGGATTTGTCCATGCTGAATCGTCGAAGAATCTTACCAACATAAGACTCTTGACTTAGTGCCAATATCCTCTTGGATCTATCTCTATGGATCCGGATACCTAATATGCATTGTGCTTCTCCTAAATCCTTCATTTGGAAGTGGTTACCTAACCATTTCTTAACAGAAGACAACATTGGAATGTCATTTCCAATGAGTAGTATGTCATCGACATACAAGATTAGGAACACAACATTGCTCCCACACTTTGTTAGGATTTTTAGAATCAACAAAACCTTCGGGTTGTATCATGTACACCTCCTCTTCTAAATGCCCATTTAGAAAAGCGGTTTTGACATCCATTTGCCATATTTCATAATCATGAAATGCGGCGATCGCTAACAAAATCCGTATGGATCTAAGCATGGCTACGGGGGCGAAGGTCTCATCATAATGGAGACCATGGACTTGGGTAAATCCTTTTGCCACTAGCCTAGCTTTGTAGACATCATCATGTCCTTCTATGCCATTCTTGACTTTGAATATCCATTTGCATTGAAGAGGTCTTGCCCCTTTAGGCAAATCTACCAAGTCCCAAACTTGGTTTTCAAGCATAGAATCCATTTCGGACCTCATGGCTTCAAGCCATAAGGAAGAATTAGGACTAGAGATTGCGGCTTTGTAGGTAGCGGGCTCGTCACTTTCCATAAGCAACACATCAAGTGTTCCATCTTCCTTGATAAGTCCCACATATCGATTGGGATGGCGAATTACTCGACTCGTTCTTCTTAGTGGAGGAGGTATAACCGCGTTAGACGACGAAGGAACATCTTTTGCGTCTCTACCTCGGTTTGTGGCTCTTGAACTTTGTCAAGTTCAAAATTTCTCCCACTCTGTCTCTTAGAAATAAAGTCTCTTTCTAAGAAGACAGCCTCGCAAGATACAAACACTTTGTTATCTTGAGGTTTGTAGAAGTAGTATCCTCGAGAATTCGAGGGGTAACCTACAAAGGTGCATTTTTCGGATCTTGGGGCAAGCTTATTGTCATTCTTAGTCTTAACGTAAGCATCACATCCCCAAATTTTCATGTAGGATAGATTAGGAACTCTTCCTTTCCACATTTCAAATGGAGTTTTTCCGGTGGCCTTAGTGGGACTATTATTCAAAGATATAATTGCGGTTTGAATCGCAAATCCCCAAAACGAGTTTGGTAAATCGGTTTGACTCATCATTGATCGAACCATATCAAGTAGGGTTCGATTTCTCCTTTCGGCAACACCATTGAGTTGTGGTGTTCCGGGTGGAGAAAGTTGTGATATAATACCACAACCTTTCAAGTGTGAATCAAATTCAAGGCTAAGATATTCTCCACCACGATCGGAACGTAGTGCTTTTATCTTTTTGTCCAATTGGTTCTCTACTTTGTTTTGAAATTCCTTGAATTTCTCAAACGCTTCACTCTTATGTTTTATTAAATAGACATACCCATGTCTACTCAAGTCGTCGGTGAAGGTTATAAAGTAGTCATAATTTCCACGAGCGGTGATACTCATTGGTCAACATACATCGGTGTGTATGAGTCCCAATAGTTCACTAGCTCGTGTCCCTTTACCACTAAAAGGATTACGAGTCATTTTGCCAAGTAGGCAATATTCGCATGTACCATATGATTGATAATCAAATGGTGTAATCACATTAGTCGAAATTAATCTTTTGATGCGATTCTCGTTTATGTGACCTAATCGACAATGCCAAATGAACGCTTCACTTGGGTCACTTGATTTGAGTTTCTTTGATTGAATGTTATAAATATCATTAGTCGGATTTGAGGTCTCTAAAATGTAAATGCCATTGATGGAGGAAGCTTGGCCTATAACCAAATCATTCCTTGAAATAGTACAACGATTGTTCTTAATGACAAAACAAAAACCGTCCATGTCTAGCATGGCGATTGAAATAATGTTTTTAGAGAGAGTAGGCACATAAAAACAATTATGTAAATACAACTTAAATCCATTAGGCAAAGCTAGAACATAAGTTCCTTTGGATTCGGCCGCTACTCGAGCTCCATTTCCAAGGCGTAGATCCACATCTCCTTTGCTAAGCCTCTCCACATCTCTTAAACCCTGTAAATGATTACAAAGGTGAGAACCATAACCGGTATCTAGTACCCATGTCGTAGTGGAAGTATAATTTATATCAATAACATAAATTTCCTTAGGAATTTTACCTTTTGGAGTGATGATTCCTTCCCTTATATTTCGCAAATACACGGGACAATTCCTAAGCCAATGTCCCATGCCATAGCAATAATGGCACTCATCATTAACTTGCTTGAAGTTTTTGATTTTCTTTCCCTTCTTCTTGAACTTTTTGCCCTTTGAAGCAAGAGCTTGATTGCTTGAGCTCCCACTAGTTTTGGCATCTTTATCTTCCAGAGATAAAGACCCTATAGATTGTATGAGGTAGTCTTCCTGAGACGGGCTCACACGAGATCTAGTAGTAGTAGGTGGTTTAGAAGAAGTGATGAAGTTAAGGTTTCCATCCAAACCTATCCCAAAATGAAGTTCTCTAGTAGTGTCGAAATCATTGTTGGAGCAAACGTCGTCAAAAACATTGTGGTAAGACTCAATAGTTATCGGTGCGGTAGCATTTGATGGATTCATTGTAATGAACTACAAGTATGGAGGAAAAGGAAATATTAACATTTGTCTTTTTAAATCATACTTGTAAAAAGATTGACAAGATATGAACATTTAAATAGTGACCTCTACCCAACTATTATAAATGATTCCAAGACCCAAATTCATATCAACTTAGGCACGGGATAGCCGATGGAACCCTTATTAATATAACTCGGTGGATTAACGTTTAATCGATTCTACTTTTAGAACTCTTGGTCGATAAAATTACTCTAATGTTTATCTATAGCCCGGAACACATGCGACTACGGTCACGAATACTTCCGTTGAGGTCAATCCAAATTTCGAATAAATGTGTCCATGATCCAAATTCACATTAACTTGGGCACGGGATAGCCGATGAAACCCTCTTCAACACGAATTCGGTGGATAGACATTTATCACCCACTTCCCCTACGTAACAAGGTTTGTACCCCGGGATGGCCGAGTGCACTCCCTCGCGAAATAGGTTTTCTTGGTTTCTACTATTTGGTAAGGCTATGTCTCAATTAATTGTTTTAGCGAGAGGTCATGTCAATTTATTATCTATCACGTTTTAAGTGAACTAAAGCGGTGATCTACGATAATTGTATTTGACACGGTCGATGAACTCGATAAGATGACGATGCATGTTTTAGTTATGGCGATTTAGCGATGCATGTGACATATAAATAAAATGCAAAACATAAAAATAAATCCTAGTATGGCCTTCCTAAAATAGAAAACTATTTAACTATTACATATTCGGAAACCAACTCCATTGGTCTCTTGAACTTCGGTTGTGGCACGCATCTCGAGGTAACACCGTCTTTATGTATCGCCATCTTGAAGAAATCCGTCTTGGGGAACTCCGAGATAAATTAAATAACATAGCAAATTACATAATTTCCTATTATACATTTGTAACTAAAATAAAATAAATCTATTAAATTACAAAATGGTGATACGAGATCACAATAAATTACAACCGAATCGATATTCCCATACATTTCGGGAAATACCAATTAAAATCTAAGGCCATACTAAGTAAAAATTACATAATTCAAAAATTATATAAATTAAATTATGACAATCATAAAGAAAATGCAGCATTAAAATATGTATGAACATGCCCAATTTTGTGCTAAATCGCCTTTAAATAGCCAATATCGTATATTACTCGGTTTTTACGGATTTGCGTGATTTCAACATTTTATAATCACAAAAATTACATAAATTCATATTTATGCATAAGTTAATTACCCTAACCTCTTAGGACTCAAAATTTAGTCTTCACTAATTATTTGACCATAATTAACTCATATTTCTAAAAAATTGTTCATTAATGGACCAAAAATACAAAAATAAGCTATAAACTTCAAATAAATCACAAAATTTCAAATAAATTCAAAATTTGAAATTTAAACTCATGAACATTCTGGAAAAATACCATGACACTCATAATGTTCAAAAACTTAGGTTAAAAATTTCGAAATTTTTCCGGAAAAACAATGTTGCGGTTTATCGGTTTTTAACAAAATAATCATAAAAACATGAGAAAAATTATATTCACCAATTTTTCAATTTTAGATCTGAAAAAGATAATAAAATGCAACATTGGACGTTTTTCCTTAGTCATGGAGTATGTTATATTAATTTTTCACTAATTAAGTCACTATTCATACCATTTTTCTTCAAAAATTCATAAATCATGCAAAATGACTTCACTATAGCCCATTATTTTACACACATCTTGTACAATTGCATGTGACAACATACTAAATGTTTATGACCAGATTCGAAATTTATCTCATATTAACCTATTTTTCACCTAAAATCGATTTTAATAATGAAAAATCCATTTTTCGAGCATAAGAAGTCCAAAAATTATGAAACTTTACAGGTCATCTCAAAATAATATATGTGATAACATATCCAAAAATCACTGGAAAATTCGAAGTTTAGCTAATTTTACTCCGAAAATGACATTTTATTCATAAAATCATATTTTTAATGTCATTATAATGTAATATGAACAATAAAAATCCATAAAATAACCAAAATATCCTAAAAATATTTTAAGACCAGAAATTTTAACATGCATAAATTAATTTTGTGATATATCATAATAACACAAATTATACAAGTTTTATATGTTATTCTTATAACTCGGAAAAACTTTTAACCGATTTGCATGCAAACAACCATGGCGCTCTGATAGCGATTGAAGGATTAGTAGATCAAAATACTAACATATTCATATATGTTCCATTTTAATTTATCATAAAATTAATAAATGATCTTATGCATGCAAACTAATAAACAATATAAAGAAGAAAGGTTCATCTTACATTGAGATTTTCGGTTCTTAAGGCCACAAGAGAGTTCTCCTACTCTCTTGTTCTTGGGCTCTCCTTAAATGGATGAACAAAGGACTCAAATGTAGAATCCCTCCCAAGGAATTATACCCAAGATATATTCTTAATAAAATTAATATTATCAATACTAGAATAACATAATTTTAAATAAAAGACCCAAAGTATTTTTTTGGTCCTCTTGGATTTCGGTCAAGAGGAAGAAGAAGGAAGAAAAATTATTTTTATCTCTCTAAAAAAATAATATTTGATGATAAAATGAATATTATGAATCATACACTAAAGCATGTAGTGAAATGATCAAAATTTAAGCAAAAGCCCCTTTGTTCTTTCCTAGGGGAAACCGGGTAGGAGGGTGTGGGATGGCCAATGCATGGGCTTGGTGCTCTTCCACAAAAGACACTAGGTATGCATGCCTATTATAGAGAAATAATCATGTATTCCACTAGTCTTAATTAACATTATATAAATTGTTAATCACACCCAATATTTCGGTCCATTTGAGGATAAAATGGATTCCATTTTATCTTTGTCAATTTATCAATATGTCACATGTCACATGTTACATATAATTGTTATGTATTTTTAACATATTAAAAATCAACGTATTAATGAAAATACGTCATATACAAAAATGACTTAGTAATTCACAATTACTTGTACCAAAATAATTTACCAATTACAAATTACAATAACTTGTATTTATAATAATTCATTCAATTTCAATTGTTTCCTTAAACAATAATTTCATCTAAGTAGTGAAACAATTCAATTACCTAGACCGTATCTTCTTTAATCAGACGAGATACGTAACTTTTCTTCCAAAATATCCGTCAATTATTTTTAATTAACTCGTAACGTTATACGATTAATTAAATGATCAATTAAGAGTATTATCTTTTAGGTATGACCTAGGGGATCAACTGATCACCACCGTCGCACGAGAGTAATGTCAAACTCTAGTAAGCCAATCATTACCGATATATGTTGACCAGTTGACAGTAAAATACTTCCCAATTGTATTCTTTAAAATGAGACTTAAACATGTGATCATCATGATCAACAGTTGTGATCGCATTATTGTCGGAGGACACATATTCCATCAATACTCTCATCTCCCACTTCTAGAGTGAGCTCTCCATGTTTTACATCAATCACCGCACCCGCGGTGTGTAAGAAAGGTCTTCCTAGGATGATTGGAATGTTGGAGTCTTCTTCCATGTCAACAATGACAAAGTCCACCGGGATGACAAATTTCCCAATTCTTACGTGAACATCTTCCCATATCCCTAATGGTGTCTTCGTCGATCTATCGGCCATTTGGAGTGTGATATTGGTTCATTTAAGCTCTCCCATCCCCAACCTTTTACTCACCGAGTACGGCATAACACTCACACCAGCCCCTAGATCACATAATGCTTTCTTGATCGTGGTGTCGCCAATGGTACACGGTATTGAGAAGCTTTTCCGGATCCTTTAGTTTTGGAGGTGAACTCCCTTGAAGTATTGCACTACTCACCTTAGTGAAGGCGATAGTCTCAAGCTTCCGGATCGATTTCTTCTTTGTGAGGATGTCTTTCATGTATTTCGCATAGGCCGGTACGTGATTGATTAATTCCGTGAAAGGAATTGAGACTTCCAAATTCTTCACAATTTCCATAAATTTTCCAAGTTGGTCATCAAATTTGGGCTTGGCTTGACGACTCGAAAAAGGAAGTCTAATCACAATGGGCTCCTTCTCCTTGACCTTGTCTTCATTTTTCTTTGAAATTTCTTCTTTTGATGGTTCTCCATCCTTGGAGTTTTGCACAATTTCTTCCTTATCACTAGCTTCCACAACTTCATCCTCAACTTGCTTCTTCGGTGCTTCATACCTTGTACCACTTCTCAAGTGAATGGCACTAACCGTTTCATGTCTTGGGGGATTACTTTGAGGTGGTAATTGCCCCTTTTGTCTTTGTGAGCTTGAAGATGCTAGTTGAGTCAATTGGGTTTCCAACATTTTGGTGTGAGCTAGAATGTTGTTGATGGTGGTTTCCTTTGCTTGACTATCTTTTTGCATTTAAGTGAAAAATTCTTGTTGATTCTTTTGTATTTGGAGGACCGCTTTTTGAACATCAAAACCTTGGTCATTTTGTTGATTGTAAGAATTTTGATTTTGGTAACCTTGGTTTTGGTTGTAAAAGGGTCTTTGATTTTGGTTTCTCATGGGAGGTGGGGTGTATGTTGTTTGAGGGTTTTGAACATTTTGGCTTTTGTATGAGAGATTTGGATGGAATTTGGTGTTTTCATTGTAATAGTTGGAATAAGGGGTACCACTCTTGTATGCTTGGAAAGCATTCACTTGTTCATTTGTTCCCCTACATTCACTTTGGTCATGTCCCAAAGTTCCACAATTCTCACATATCCCACTTGGGTTTGATGAATATGCCGTCATGGCATTAACATGATGCTTTGGTGATTTTGAGGCTTCTTCAAGTCTAGCCATAGCTTTTTCAAACTTCAAATTGATTGTATCAATGTGAGCACTAAGTTGAGCACCCAATTGAGTAACGGAGTCCACTTCATGCTTTCCTCCTCTAGTAGCCTTGCGAGGTCTACTATATTGTGAGTTATGGACCGCCATTTCCTCAATCTTGTTCCAAGTTTGATTGTCATCAACTTCGGTGCACATTCCATTTGATCCCATGTTGAGAATGTTCCTTGAATCTTCATATAGACCGTTCCAAAATTGTTGTACCAAGAACCACTCGCTAAGTCCATGATGAGGACATGAGCGACAAATTCCCTTGAACCGCTCCCAAGCTTCATACAAAGATTCTTCATCCCTTTGCTTAAAACCCGTAATTTGAGCTCTTAGAATGTTAGTCTTTTCCGGTGGGTAGAATTTTTTGTAGAAAGCTAGAGCCAACTTTTTCCAAGAATCAATTCCGAGAGTGGCCTTATCAAGGCCCTTCAACCATTGTTTTGCGGTGCCAATTAGAGAAAAAGGAAATAAGACCCATCGAATTTGGTCTTGATTTACACCGGTTTGAGAAATCGCATCACAATAGTCACAAATGGTTTCCATATGAGAATGAGGGTCTTCACTAGGCATCCCCCCAAATTGGCTTCTTTCGACTAATTGGATAAATGCGGATTTAGCAATAAAATTTCCGGTCAAATGTTGTGGTGTGGGAGTACCATTGGGTAGGTTCTCCTCGGTGGGTACGGAATGTGATGAAAACTTAGGCATTGTGGGTTGATTTTGTGTTGTATTTTGTGTTGGGTTCTCCTCACCTTCTCTTGCAAAAGGGTTGATGAACTCAATAGTTGGTTGAATATCTACAACCTCACTAATACCTCTCAAATTTCTCCTAGCAAGTCTTCAATTGGTTTTCAAAGTTCTTTCAATTTCACGATCAAAAGGTAACAAGTCACCTTGTGACCTTCTAGACATGCAAAATATCAAACAACTCGAAAACAATTAGAACAAACCTTGAGGAGTTTTACTTCCTCAAGGCAAAGAAAGACACAACTAATAACAATATAAGAAAATATAAATCAAGTTAACACCGTCCCCGGCAACGGCGCCATTTTTGGTCGGACTAAATCTTTTCGGTAACTTGTCGTTAGGAGCACCTAGACCAAAACACAATTTATAGCTTCACAAACGACTCTACAATTAGTAAAGAGGCAAGTAAAGGTCGGATCCCAAGGGACGGGAATTGAGATGAGACTTCTATTGAAACTAGTGGTGTCTTAGGGGTGTCACAATTTGGGTTGATGTAGAAGGTCACTAAACTAAATAGCAATGAAAATAAACAAGCAAGATGAACTAAAAGGGTTGTAAACAATTGATAAAAAGCACTAGGGTGTCATGGGGTCATAGGGGATTCATGGGAATTGATCATACAAAAATGTTCTCAAATTATAAGCAAACAGTTATTGTTGTGATGGATTGAGTTGGGTTATATCTTACAATCCTAGGAAAGTTTGGGTCCCGGAGCCGAATCGATTAGATTGTACAACACCTACAAGTCGACTTAGTCTTCCCTACTCAACAACATGCATGGTCTAATGAGACTCGAGTTGGTTTATGTCTTACAAGTCTCATTGAAAAGATAGGTGATGGGTAAAAAATGCAAGGATTCATAGGCTCGCATTTCATCAAACATAACATGTGCATGAGTTGAGATCAAAACAAGCAAGCAAATAAACCATGAAAGCATATTAATTTAAGCATGAATCATTCCCCATGTTGGTTTCCCCTAATTACCCATTAACCCTAGCTAGGTGACTACTCACTCATTATCATGTTGAACATGCTAGCAAGGTTGTCAATCATACCAACAAAGTGAAACATGATGAATAAATGAAAGTAATTAACAATAATTAAAAAGGGATTAAGAGAATTATACCTACTAATGATTCCAATAATAAAGTAAAGAATAAAAGAAGTACTTGATGCTTGATTGAGAGGTTGTCAATCTCCCAATAATAACCCAAATAATCTTCAATTACCCAAAATAAAGGATGAACAAGTGAGAGATTAAGGAAATAAAACTTGTATTAAAACTTGATTAATTGTTGATTACAAAACTAAAGAGAGATTTTATTGATATTAACTACTCTAAGAATTGATAAGAAGAACATGCCCTTCTAATTGACTAATGGGGTATTTATAGTGGAAATTAGGTGGATGCATTAGGGTTAACTAAGGGCTTAAATGACGATTAAGTCTCTACTTAAGGAAACGCCGGTATTTTCTGAAGGATGGGCATCTTTCTTGAAGCTTGAAGAAACTAATTTGCGCTGTCTTGGAATCCGCGCGTCTTAGGCTCGGGACGGCCGGATTCCTGTGTCTCTGCCCGGGCGTCTTTGGGAGAAGACGAGCGTCTTCTGGTGGCTGCTGCCCGGGCGTCTTTGGTAGAAGACGCACGGATTCTGAAGGTGGAGGACGGGCGTCTTCTTGGCAATCCGCACGGATTGTCATGCAGCGTGCTTTCTTCTTCTTTTCTTCCCTTTTCTTCATAAAATCCTTGGGGATTTACTCGGGGATGCAAGGATCTTTCCTCATCATTGCCCAACTACTATAATATGTACAAAGGCCTTCTAATCTTGTCTCTCCTTGATGCTTGGTCATTGAATTCAATCAATTTAGTCTCATTTTGCCATGAAAATGCAAGGTTTGCACTCCTTTCCTACCAAGGACACAAAACCTCAAAGAATATGCAAAACAAAGAACTAAAGACAATAAATGGCCCAAATATGCACTAAAAAGCATGGGAACAAGGCTAATTCGGGGACTAAATATGCGCTAATTATGGTCACATCATGTTGATATGACGATTATTTAATGCCGATTAAATAATATTAGCTGAGACGAATTAACTGTCAATTCGTAAATTGAATATAATAAGTTATATTTAATTAATGTAAATAATGTTAGCTTGGACGAATTAATATGTTAATTCGTAATTAAATGTAATCGGTTATATTTAATAAGCTAATTATAAATATGCGATATTTATAATTAAAGTATATATTATACGATATTGTCACAGTCCGGCATTAATAAATCCACTGCAAGCTGTTGTGTGTAGACTTATTAATACGGAATTATATAAATGACAATTTATAAATAATACATTTTATACATTTTTTATACTACCAAAATAAGAAGATTTAATCTCCTTATTTTTGGTAAGTAGAAAAACCGAAAAAAAAGAGAAAATAATCTCTCTTATTTTCGGTTATATGGGCCGAAATTAGGGAGAAAAAATCTCCCCTGGACTTCTCTTTTTCGGTGAGAATAAGAGGAGTAGAGAGATCATTTTTATTCTACCCTAATTTTGAACCTAATCTTGCCTCACATCAAAACACAAAAAAAACACAAAACCCTAAATAATTTACAGAAAATTGGGGATCGATTCTAGCAAAGAACAAAGGCATATCTCATATCATCTTGGGTGCAACTGATAGGTGAATATCATTGCGATATTGTTCTTAGGCCGATTTTGCTAGGACCGAAGGCTGATTTCATAATCTCTCTATTTTGTTTATGTAATTTTCTTTTATGACTAGTTATCATCATAATAAATTCGTTATAATCCTTATAATTAAAGAGAAGCATACAGATAATCCCACACTGTGTGGATAGAAAACCTCGAAATTGTGCCACTCTCTACCCTTGACTTCCACTCTTGAATCTTGGGATCAAGTTCCTGTTTTCTCTTTATGTCATCATACAAATCCGGCTCGATAGTCAAGTCACTGATGGCATCGCCCTTTCGAATCATATGGACCCCCATCTTAGTCATCTCATCTCTCAGCTTCATCAAAGACATATCAATGCACAACTAATGCACACTCTTTCTGCTCAAAGCATCAACCATCACCTTAGCCTTCCCTTCATGATATAAGATCTTCATATCGTAGTCTCCGATCAACCCCATAGAGATAGTGCCTCCAAATCTTTAGAGCAAAAACCACTGTACCCAGTTCTAAATCGTAAGTAGGATAGTTCTCCTTGTAAGGCTTCAACTGCCTTGAAGCATAAGCGATAACTTTCCCATTCTGCATCAGGACACAACCTAACCCATTCTTTGAAGCATAGGTATATACCTCAAAGTTCTCACTTCTTTCAGGTAGAGCTAGAATAGGAGTTGTCGTCAAACTCTCATTCAAGGTTTAGAATGCCGTTTCAGAACTCTCATCCCAATAAAATCTGGTCTCTTTCCTCATCAACGCTGTCATAGGCCTAGCGAGCTTAGAAAAGTCTTTCACAAACCTCCTGTAGTAACCAACTAAACCCTAGAAACTCCGAATCTCAGCAACATTTTTTGGTTTCTCCCAGTTTAACAATGCCTCAATCTTACTAGGATCCACATACACTCCATCTCTCGAGATCACATGGCCCAGAAAAGCCACTTTCTCTAACCAGAACTCGCACTTAGATAGCTTGGCATACAACTGATTATCTCGCAGGGTCTGTAGTACTAACCTTAGGTGCTCCTCGTGCTCTTCCTTAGTCTTTGAGTAAACCAAGATGTCATCAATAAAGACGACAACAAACCTATCCAAGAACGGGCTGAAGATCCGGTTCATAAGATCCATGAATACTGCAGGTGCATTAGTCAACCCAAAAGGTATCACCACATACTCATAGTGACCATACCGCGACCGAAAAGCTGTCTTTAGAATATCCTCATCTGCTATCCTCAACTGGTGATAACCGGACCTCAAATCGATCTTAAAAAACACCCCTGCGCCACTCAGCTGATCTAAAAGATCATCAATTCTTGGCAAATGATACCTATTCTTCACGGTGACATGGTTTAACTCTCTGTAGTCGATGGACAACCTCATACTCATGTCTTTCTTTTTCACAAACAAAACTGGCGCACCCCAATGATAGGTGTGGACATGGCCCACCTGCGAGCCTACTTCGATCTGTGGACATGCAGCGGTCTTTTGAAAGCCATGCTCGACGGCGTACCGAATCGTTTTAGATCGGTCGATTTCGTCTCGGTAAGGGTCTCGAAACGATTAGAGATGTTCGGAGTCGCCACCAAGCATTTGTGGGATGCTCGGAACCCGTTCAAAATCCACTTTATACCTCGGTCAAATCGAAGCACAAAGCAGCATTTGACATAGGTACTAAAGATAAGGAAATCGTCCCTCTTTAGCATCCTATCTGTAGAATGACTCTCGTACGCCCTGGATAAGGTCGTCCACTATCCAAAGTTTCTAAGTAAGAGGTGAAGGTACGTATTGGGAAGCCCTTTAATCGGACACCCAATCCGCCGCGAGTAGCGCCTCTCTTGATCGATCTTGGTTGGTTGAATGCAAAAGTTGATAAAACGGTTTAAATGCATTAAATCCAATAATTTAAACCTAACATGTGATAGCTTTCTAAGTCGGTTGATTTAATCCAAGTATCAAGTATAAGATGTCGAGTTGGATTTATGGTTGATTTGCATACAAGACGGGAATTAAACATCCATTTACCGTATTAGGTTTATGGTGCATAACGTGATCCATTTGTCTTAGTAAAGCATTTTGCAAATATGATTTTTAATGAACAAATAGTCATCTGATTCGTCCTATATCCGGGCTAACCGGAGTCGGGATCGTTCTAGACTAATGCTGGAAAGGGAACATGCCCTGTACCAAACGGCTACATGAGGCGCGAGCCAGCCGGCGGTACAAGGGGCCTCCTCTGGTTTTGAAAATGAGAATTGAGAGGCCTGTTTTAGGCGCGGGTCAGCCTATGGTTATATACCGTATTCTGGCCATTTAGAAAACTTTATAAAACGTGTTGAAAAATGGGTATTTGAATCCGATTTGATTTGAAAGGGTCGTTTAGACCGCGTTTGTTGATTTGAAGAACTAGACTCGAATAATCATCATTATTTTGACGATATTCGGTGTCGGGTTCGACTTGACAAGCTTGACATGAATAGTTTTGAAAACAATTATGAACTAATTGTCTTAAGTTCACTTGAATGTAATTAGTCGATACTCATCATCGTACCCTGGATTAAAATCCGGCATGGTATGTAGAACCAAGGATGACTTTGTGTTGGGGACTAATATGTTTATTTTGGAAATGTAAAGAAATGATGAAAGGCTTTAAAATACCTCCCAAAATGTAAAGAAATGAAGTAAAAGGGTTTAAGTACCTTTTAAATGTTATTAACCAAATATTATCACCGAAACACGGATTTAACCGTCATGGTATGTGGAACCAAGGGTGAAAAATATTTTATGGTTAAAACACATAAAATAAAATGAAAAGGTTCGAAAATATTTGAAATAGTAAAAACCGATTGTAAATATGAAAATGAATTAAAGGGGAAAGACGAGAACAAAAACGGTTGAGTTCTGACCTGGACACCCCATTTAGGCGCGGGCAAGCCGGCCAACCAAGGGGCTTCTGTCCCAGGCCAAAAATCAGTTTTGGCTCGTTTATCCCATGTTTTGGTTCATGTTATGCACGTTTTAGCATGTTATAGTCATGAAACAAGTAAAAACATGATAAAAAGAGGATTTTTACACCCTCATACTTACATGTTTGGTTATGGCGAGTGACCGACGTAAGTGTAACAACTCGTTTGGTCGGAAAAAACTCGGTTTAAAACCGTTTTGGTAAGTAAAAAGAGTGTTTTAAGATTAGTGACGGTGTAGTGGTTGAAGTGGTCGGACAAGTGATTTAATGCACGATGACGGTACCAAACAATGTGTAAGGCTTGTATTTACGATCGGTAGGTCGTAAATACGCGTCGGATTGTGACTTAAGAAGTCGAGTCGAGAATTTTAAGGGAGAAAAGAGGGGGCGGACACTCGCGTAAGTTCTCAAATGGGGGCATTTATAGGAAAATGAGTGGTTGTGTGAGTTTTGAGCGACGTGGCCACCTGGGCTGCTCAAATAGGCGCGAGCCACGTCGCGGGTCTTCGAGTTGTCTTGTCGCTTTCACACAAGAGCAATCGTGATTTGTTCTATCCTAGGATTTTTAGTCATATGTTTGGTACTTGACCAAACATAAATCCGGGAAATCTTAGCATAGAAGGTTTGAAATGGTTTGTTTTTTGTGGTTGACTCGGTTTGACTCGTTGTTGGAGTCGGGATTTGAATTTTTGAGTCGGTTTTTGGTCCGGTGTCGGTTTTGACTCTAGTTAGTGTCATTGCGACCCCGTCATCGTGCATTAAACACTCCAGGTATTTTTGAAATGTTTTGAAATATTTTATTTTCGAAATCGTTTTAAGTTTTCCGACGTAAAGTTGTACACAAACTGTCGATCAAACGCCGCGATTCCAAAGCATGTTATAGTCCGATAATCATCGGGTGTTTGTTGGAGTCTCAGCAGAATCGGGTATCTCTGAGCCCCCACTTTGACTGAGGCTTGAACAGGGCGAAATTCAAAGTAGAGCCCCCAGGTCAATCGAAGATTACAACCTGGAGACCCAAGCGACGTCGAGGCGGCTCGAAAGGATTCGGGCCAAGGACCTGCCGTTGGGAAGGGCGACGCCAAGGCGACTTGAGGGTACAAGCCAAGGACCTGTCGTCGGGAACAGTTTAGAGTCTGTCAACTATCCGTGCGGGTCGTTTAAAGTCCGTTAGACTACGTACAAAGGCTCGCCTGCCATAAGGAGGAGTCATACCTGAGGCATCTTCGGATACGTCCTTGCGTGTTTTCGGACAAAGGCTCGCCAGCCGTGGTGCGTTGTAAGGCTCGCCAGCCATGGTGCGTAGTAAGGCTCTCCAGCCATGGCACGTAGTAAGGTTCTCCAGCCATGGTGCGTAGTAAGGCTCGCCAGCCATGGTGCGTAGTAAGGCTGGCTCGCCAGCCATGGTGCGTAGTAAGGCTCGCCAACCATGGCGCGTAGTAAGGCTCGCGAGCCATGGCGCGTAGTAAGGCTCGCGAGCCATGGTGCATAGTAAGGCTCGCCAGCCATGGCGCGTAGTAAGGCTCGCCAGCCATGGTGCGTAGTAAGGCTCGCCAGTCATGGTGCGTAGTAAGGCTCGCCAGCTATGGGGCGGTCGGTTAATGGACCGTGAGAATAGCCGCGTCAAATGGGCTTGTTTTGAAAGTAACGAACTCATGATGCCGCCGTGGAAATAGTGAACTCGAATCTTCACTATCACTGTTTTTTGAAATGAGCGGGTTCCGCGAGGAAGCCCCCTGTTGGTATTTGAAGGAATAGTGAAATTGGAATCTTCACCATTCGTCGTTCTTTTTTGAATTTGAAGGGGCGGTTTTGATCGCCGTCTGTTTTGAAGGAAATAGAAAATTTTAAATTTTGCTATCATGTTTTTGAGTGACGGTTTATGTGCCGCCGTTGGCATTTGAAGAAAATAATGAATTTGGAATCTCCACTATTAATTGAAGTGATGGTTTATGTGCCGCCGTTGACATGTGTAGGAAATAGCGAATTTGGAATCTTCACTATTAATTGAAGTGACGGTTTATGTGCCGCCGTTGACATTTGATGACAATAGTGAATTTGGAATCTCCACTATTAATTGGAGTGACGGTTTATGTGCCGCCATTGACATTTGATGGAAATAGTGATTTTGGAATCTCCACTATTAATTTTGAAATTTTTTGAAGGAAAATAGTGAATTTTGATTTCACTATTATTTTTTGAAATTGACAGTTTTAATTGCCGTCGTTTGAAATTTGAGGAGATAGTGAATTTTGATTTCACTATTATTTTGAAATTTGACGGTTTTAATTACCGTCGTTGAAATTTGAAGAAATAGCGGATTTGAATTCTCGCTATTATTTTTGAGATTTGACGAAATAGTGAATTTTGAATTTTCACTATTATTCTTGAAATTTGAAGAAATAGTGAATTTTGGAATTTCACTATTTGTTTTTGTATTGGAAAAATGACGGTCCTTAATGTCGTCAACGAAAACTCGAAGTTTAATATGGAAAATTGGGCTAAAGCCCAAATTTCGGTGAAAAAGCAAGGGGAGGCCTGATTGAGGCGCGAGCCACCTTGCGAACCAAAGGGGCTTCCCTATTTTTGTGTAAAAGACGCGAGGCTTGGCTGCATTCCATTCCTCATTCATCTTCAACCTTCGACACGAAAGTCCCACAAAAATCGCCATTGTTGGATCTTTGTTCACTTTCATTCGTGCTATCAACCATAATGTCATGTCAAGGTATGTATTTCCTCTTGAACCTATTTGAATTTGTTGGTCTTTAGCTTAAATGAATTAGGGCGAAATTTTACCATAGAAAATCGATTTGGGCGTTTTTGATTGAGCCCATTTCGAGTGAAATTGATGATTACATTAGGTTAGAAACCTGTTTAGGAGTATAGGGGTGCTTTTAGTTTGCATTTTGGTCCCCGTTCCCGCTCCCTATGCTCGAAAAACGTGAGTGAGGCGAAGGAACCGTCTCATTTCACAATGCCAAGTTTATTTGCTTGGGTAGTTGGTCCCACTAGGTTGCATTGTAGTCGGGAGAGATAATATTTGCCATTGTGGACCTTTGTTGGGTATTGTCGGCAAAATTGGAATTTTTGCCTTTTGTGATGGTCTTACGTCTGACAAAATAAGCACCTGTTTGGGCTTGAATTGAGTCAGTTTGCCTTGAAATGGACCTTATTGGTAGTGTAGGTCACCTTGAGGTAAGATAAAATCACGTTTGCCTTTTTGCGGCCGTTTTTTTGAATTTTTGACTGGTTTGTGCTCAAATTGGCGTACAAATTGCCTTTTTGAGCCGTAGAAAAATTTTCCATTGCATTGGGAATGTATTTTTGGTTTGTTGGCGGACCTTGTATGGGTCTTGAAATGCCGTTTTTTTGTTTGTTGTTTTGACTCGTCTTTTTCTTGAAAAGAAGGGCGAGTCGTTTTTTTGTGCGTTTTTTGTGAATTGTTTTTGTTTTGTTTGGTTGGGTTTGGGCAGGATTGCCCTTGTTTTGCTTTGAAGGTTGTTTGTTTGTTCTGGGTTTGTCTGATTTACGCCGTCATAATGCCGAAATTTCGGCTGACGTTTTTTTGTTTATTCTTTTGATCGCAGGGTACCATTTGGAACCTACGGGGCCCGTCGTAGTGGCATTGGGGGAGGAGGATGATCCCGGAGGAGCTGCAGTGACCGAGGAGGCTGCCGGATTCGAGGCGGTGGTGGAGGATGCTTCCGTAGAGGAGGAGAGGCGGCTGATGTGGCCGGCTTGTCCTTTTCATTGTGGCTCATAGACAGGATGGCTGATGATTGGAGGTCAGCACTAGGGTGGTGCGTCGCATCATGGTCCTTGGCCTCCTTATCATCCGAAGTCTGCCAGACACTGTCTTCATTTTCGTCGTGGAGCAGGAACGAGGTGTTACCATAATGGTAACCACCTCTGCTTCCGTTGTTGCTCCTCTGTTTCTTGTGTTGCTCCCTTTCTTTTCTGTTTGAGAGGATAGAGAGTGCTTAGTTCGGTAGGTGGCGGATAGCCCCCAGCTCGTTGTCTTAGGCCGTAATACGTATGATAGATAGTTGTTTTAGGCCGTGTCCGTATGATAGATGTCCATCTTTGGATCCTGTTTGTACGGTCAGTTGTCCGTATCAAACGTGTGTCGATGTATTTTGCGTGAGGCGGTTTGTATATATGTGTTTTTGGATTGTGGTTCATTTGTGATTTTTGGCATTTTTGTGTTGTGGTTCGGAGAAGCGCTGTCGGCCGTCGATTCTCCTTTTGCTTTGCACCTGTTCCTGCATCGTTAGTGTAGAAAAACAGGCAACAGATAGCACATATGCATAAACGTAAACACGTAAAAGCATTTGATTAAAAACAAAATTAACCAAGATGACTTGAAGTTAAAATTGATTTTTTGAATTTGAAATGAATTTTGAAAATATTTGCAACAAGTCGCCAAGTTTGGACTCCCAATAGGAAATAATTTGAAAATTGAGCAATTAACTCGTGTCGTGAATTAAATTGCATCGGAAATTATTGAAATTGATTTGTGACTCGAAAAATTTCAAACTCAAACCGTCACGGGTGAATTTTAGAAAATATTTTTACGAGTGTATTTGGTTTTTAAGGTCAAGACTCGAATTTGTGAGTGCTTGAAATTTGAGGAAATTCGACGCCGTGTTATCAATTTTCGATTTTTATTTTGATGGAAAATTGTGAAAAAGCTCAAAAATTTCGGAATTTCGACTGACATGGAATTTTCGACTGACATGGAAACGATCTGTTGCGTATCGGGGCGACTAGCCCTTCCCCCTTAAAAAAAGAAAGAAAAATCCGTATGTTTAAAGCTGCGTCATGTAAACCGTGTCGGATTTCGTAAAACGTGAAAACAAGAAAATGTGAGTGTGAGGAAACACAAAATGTCCTGGATCATCCCGAAGAGGCGCGAGCGTCCTGGCGGGAGGTTTGAGGTGTCAGGAGAAAACACAAGTTGAAAGAGACAAGTCAACAGCGGGAATCCTGGGGAAGGCCCAAAGAGGCGTGGGCTGCCTGGCGATGGAAGCTAGCTCTCCCCTTTTTCTGAAAAATACGCTGATCATTTTTGTATAAATAGTGATGTTTGCGCTTCATTGTTTCATCATCCGAAACACAAAAACATCTCTACAAAACCTCTTCTTCTTCCACAGAAATATTTCATGAAAGCTTTTGAGAATGCGTTGCGACAATGGTGCCGGGATTTGTCGCCTCCCGAAAAGTATCAACTCGTTTGCATGGGAGTCGGTCAATTGTTGGTGCTCCGTCATGTCAAGGTGCAACCTTCATTTCTCGAAGCATGTTCTCGATTTTGGGATTCGAAACACCATGTTTTCGTTTTCCCGAAAGGTGAAATTTGTCCACTAGCCGAAGAAGTTGGAGCCATTGGTGGGTGGCCGGGTTGTGTTCCGGTGCTTCCTCCGACTCGGTTATGCTATAAGGAGAAATTCCGTTCAATGTTGGGTTTGTCGACAAGTCAAGTCAACTTCCTTCTTGCTCCTCATGGTGTGGATATGTTGGCTCTTATCAACATCTTTTCAAACCGATTGGATGCCAATGTTTCGGAGGTGGCTAGGAGAAGGGCTCTTGCCTTTTGCCTTATACATGTGTACCTCTTTGTTGATGTTCTGAAGGAGGGGCTGAAATGCTATGGTAGCATGACCCTTATCCACATGGTTGAGCAAATGGAGCATGGTAGAGATCCATCGTGGTTGGTGCTTGGCGAGATCATCCAAGCCTTGGACAAGGAAGGCTCTTGTGGAGAAGCTCCCTCATTTGGGTCCCCAAGGATCCTTCAAGTGTGGCTATTCGAGAGGTTAAGGTATGTAGAGCCTCCGGTTAATCCTTCTTCTTACTCCTTCCGTCACCTTACCATGAGGAAGAAGTTGTACTCGGATAGTTTTGCTTCTACCGAGGCTTACTAGGCCGCAAGATTGGCGGAGGAGGGTGGTCCTCACATCCGTTGGGCGGTGCCATGGTGGCACTTGAGGTCCTTCACGGGGTTGCCCGCTTCGGGTGCTAGTCCTCGTTCTTTGATGGTGGTGGGTTTGAAGGTTGCTTCCTTCATCTATCCCGAAAGGCTCATGAGGCAAATGGGGCATCAACAAAAGGTGCCCGCTCAAGATAATCTTGTCCAAGAGAATGTTTTCCGGAACTCCGAGCTTGTGGAGTTCTTCGAAAAATGGTGGGCCACTCGGCCGCTTTGGGAGGTACCAAACCCCGTTGCCACGACATGGGTGACTCCCGCTTATGTCAAGTGGTCCCGTGCTCCGTCCTTGGAAGAGAGATCCAAATTCCGTAAGGACGAGGTTGTCGACTTGAAGTATCGAGAGGTTGGCAAGGCCAACCGTGCCTTCTTTGAGGAGTATGTTGATGGAGCTAACCCCGATTGTATAAGACCACCAAAGAGGAGGAGTTCCGGCCCCAAGAATACGGTGAGCCGTGCATTGGCTCGTTTCGGGTCGAACATGGGGTCTTGTGCTAGACCGGAGGCTGTCGCCATCTTAGATCCGTTGAGGATCCGTTCCGAGGAGGAAATCCATGCTAGGCGGGCCAACAAGAAGAACAAAGGGAAGATGTACCCCGAGGGAAAAGGCAAGGGTAGAATGGAAGAGTGAAGACCTCCATTACCCGTTTTATTATTATGTTGTATTATTGTTGTAAGCTTTAATTATGTTGTACTAGCTAGTTATTGTGTGTTTTGTGCTAGTTTTATTATGTGAGGTG
Organism: Silene latifolia; assembly: GCF_048544455.1. NCBI lineage: Eukaryota > Viridiplantae > Streptophyta > Magnoliopsida > Caryophyllales > Caryophyllaceae > Silene > Silene latifolia. The sequence continues at coordinate 61,227,711 of NC_133536.1, forward strand.
TTTTAGTCGACACCATAGCTTTGACAAGTTGTAGACTCGTCGAGCTTTATTTGTTGTTGAAATTGTAATCCCTCCCATTATTAATTAAATAAGAGGATTACTCGTGTCGAAAATTGTGAACGCTTGTTTCCTCCATCCATTTTGTAAAGGCAATTCGGCTTGAATCATCCTAAACATTTGCACTTGGGAAAGTGGATTTTTGTGGGAAGGGAGAAAGGCTTCTTTTTTTTTTTGTGGAGAAAAGGAATGGTTTTCCCTTTTCTTTTTTGATGGGGATGTTTTTTGTATGTGGGGATGGTTGTTTTTTATTGTGGGGATGGTTGTTTTTGATTGTGGGGGTGGTTGTATCCTTCTTATGTAAGAAAGGATTGCCTACGTATTCACCTGAATAGGTGAAATCAAACCATGCTCGTAGTTCAAAGTGTTTTGTAGATTTGATTGGGTTTTGTGGTTGTATCCCTCATGCATAAGAGGGACTGCCTACGTATCGACCTGAAGAGGGGAAATCAAACCATGCTCGTAGTTCAGGATTCTTTTTTTGTTTTAGTGAAAATCGATGTTTCCTTTGACAGATCAAAGGACCTTTGAAACGGGCAAGGTGCCGCAACTTAGACTCGATAAAACATGCAATATCAAATCAGAACATGTTGAGGAACTTGACTTGAAGAGGGTTGCTAGTGGTTGCTAGTTGTAAAACTAGGCTAGGTCGTTGGTTGCTATGGTTCAAGGGTAGTATCTCTTGAGTTGGTCTAGGTTGATCCGGTTTGTAAAATCCTCCTCATCTAGGTCACTCAGTCTCACTGCGCCCCCCGAAAGTATTTTCTTGACCAGGTCAGGCCCGACCCAGTTAGGTTTGAATTTTCCTCTCGGATTGACGGGCAGCGGTACTCGAACTGACTTGAGGACTAAGTCGCCCTCCTTGATGTTCCTGGGTTTGACCTTCTTGTTGAACGCCCGTTGTATACGTCATTGGTATAGCTGGACGTTGTGCAAGGCGTTGAGTCGCCGTTCATCTAGAAGAGTGAGTTGCTCGTACCTTCGACGGGTCCATTCCGCCTCAGGAACTTGACTCTCCAGTAGGATGCATAGAGAAGGGACCTCTAACTCTACCGGTTGAACCGCCTCCATACCATATTCTAGGTAGAAGGGTGTGGCGCCTGTCGGTGTTCGAATGGAGGTTCGGTATCCCCAGAGTGCGAATGGGAGTTTGCTCGGCCAGTCGCGGTAGTTGTCTTACATTTTCTTGATAATGGTGACAAGAGTTTTGTTCGCTGCCTCCACCGATCCGTTAGTTTGGGGACGGTAGGGGGATGATCGATGTCGTTTGATCTTGTATTTGTCCAGCAAGGCCTGAGTTTCCGCCCGGAAGTGAGAGCCTTGATCGCTGATGATTTCATGGGGTACCCCATACCGGGAGATGATGTTGTTTTGAATGAACTTGGCCACTTGTTTAGTGGTCAAGACTGCATATGACTGCGCTTCTACCCATTTGGTGAAGTAGTTGATGGCGACGAGGACGAAGCAATGGCCCTTGGTGCCTACCGGGTTGACTTTCCCGATGATGTCAATGCCCCAGGTTGAGAAAGGTCAGGGTGAGGTCATTGTGTATAAAAGGGATGGTGGTATGTGTTGTATGTTGGCGAAGATTTGGATTTAGTGGCAATGTTTGACGTAGTTACGGCAATCGGCTTCTATGGTGGTCCAGTAGTAACCTAGCCGCATGATTTTTCTGGTAAGCATCATTGCACTCATGTGAGGGCCACATTCTCCGTCGTGGACTTCTCCCATGACTTTTTTGGCTTTGTGATGGTCAATGCAAAGGAGGAGAATTCCTTGGGGTGTTGTTTTGTATAGTTGATTTTGGTTTATCACGAATTGTGATGCAAGTAAACGGATGGCTCTTTGTCCTCTTTGATCAGAGTTGGGAGGGAATTCGTTTTTGGTTTTGTAGTTGAGGATGGCTTGGTACCAAGGTTCATCATGGCTTTCCTCGTCGTTGTTGATGGCACAAATGTGGGCTGGCTCGCTCCTTCTCTCGACACATAGGGGCATCGATGCCATGTCGTCAGGTATGTTGACGAGCGCGACAAGTTTTGCCAGGGCATCAGCATATTGATTTTCCTCTCGCGGCAAGTAGAAGTAGTCGATTTGGTCGAATAACTTGGCCTCTTGATTGATCTTTGCTCGGTAGGGAGCTAAACTGTCAGATCGGATTTTCCATGATCCGGACACCTGATTGATGATGAGCGAGGAATTGCCGTGGACCCTCAATCTCTTGATGCCAAGTGTGATGGCTGCTTGTAGGCCAATGAGGCATGCTTCATATTCAGCGGAATTGTTGGTGACGGCGAAGTCTAGTTTGACCGAGATCGGAACATGTTCTCCTTCTGGGGATATTAGAAGGATTCCTACCCCAAAGCCTCTCAGATTAGATGCACCGTCGAAGTATAGGTCCCATGCATCGGAATCGGCACAAAGGATGTCTTCGTCAGGAAGTAACCTTGTGTCAGTCGTTGGATCCTCGTTGACGGGATTCTCTGCTAGGAAATCGGCAACTGCTCTTCCCTTGATAACCTTGAGGGGTATAAACTTGAGATCAAACTCGGACAGCATGAGCGTCTACCGAGACAGCCTTCCGTTTAGTACGGGTTATTCGAAGATGTATTTGACCAGGTCCATCCTGGAGTAGATGTGGACCGTATAGCTGAGCATGTAATGCCCCAGCTTCTTTGTTGACCATACTAGGGCAAGGCATGTCTTTTCCAATTGGGTGTACCTCGTCTTGTACTCATTGAACTTTTTGCTGATGTAGTAGATGGCTCGTTCTTCGCCGTCGACTGTTTGTGCTAGCATAGCTCCCATGGCTGTGTTGGTAACAGTCAGGTATAGGGGTAAAGGAATCCCCGGTTGAGGTGGCATGAGGACAGGAGGTTTGGTTAGGATTTCCATTATCCTGTCGAAGGCCTTTTGACAGTCATCATCCCAATCGGTGTGATCGGAGGCGCGAAGCTTCTTGAATATCGGTTCACAAATCATGTTGAGCTTGGCAATGAAGCGGATGATGTATTGGACCTGACCGAGAAATCTTCGAATCTTCTTCTCGTTCCTAGGCCGAGGCATTTGCTGAAGGGCTTTGATTTTGGTTGGATCAATCTCAATGCCTCTTTTGCTGACGACATGTCCCAAGAGTTTTCCGGAGGTGACCCCGAATGCACACTTCTGAGGATTTAGTCTCATGTTGTATTTCCGCAGACGAGCGAAGAATTTCCGGAGGGCGTTGATGTGGCCGTCCCATTCTATTGATTTGGCGATCATGTCATCGACATATACCGCTACCTCCTTGTGCATCATATCATGTAGGAGAGTGGTAACGGTTTTTTGATAGGTTGCTCAGGCGTTTATGAGACCGAAGGGCATGACTGTGTAGCAATATGTACCCCACTGTATAGTGAAAGCAGTCTTGTGCATGTCTTCCTCAGCCATTTTAATCTGGTTGTATCCGGCATACCCGTCCATGAATGATAGGAGAGCAAGTTCAGCAGTGTTGTCTACCAGAATGTCAACATGTGGGAAAGGGAAGTCGTCCTTTGGACTCGCCTTGTTAGATCCCTGAAGTCGACGCAAACCCAAATTCTTCCGTCTTTCTTTGGTACGGGCACAATGTTGGCCACCCAGTCGGAGTATTCAGACATTTTGATGAACCCAGCCTTGAACTGTTTGTCCACTTCTTCCTTGATTTTTAGGGCCCATTCAGAACGCATCCGGCGTAGCTTCTGCTTCACAGGTTTAGCTCCGGGCTTAATGGGTATCCGGTGCTCTGCAATTTCCCTGTCAATCCCAGGCATGTCTCTGTTGGACAAGGCGAATACGTCCTTGTACTCGTGGAGGAGGTCAATGAACTGTTGTCTTTCCGAGGGGTCTAGGGTTGTCCCTATCCTAAGTTCTTGAGGTGTGTTGTCGGTTTCTACATTAATAGGTTCGGTCTCCTCAATGATGGGGGTTCTGGTTTCCCGTTTGTCAAGTTCTTTGGCTAAGTGAGGCGGGTAGTCACTCAAGTCAAATTCCTCATAGTCATTCAGAATTGCATTGCAGTTAATTTGAGACGAGTCTTAAGCAAACTTAGCGTTCATTAAGTTGACACGAGCGAAAAGCTCGGAGAGGACAGACATCTCGTGGTCAGTCAAAGGCGACACAGCAGAGGAGGTGGCCCCTGGAACAGGCTCCACGTTGTCACCTTTCATGGGAGTGGGGATGACCTTTGTAGACTCAGCCTCTGAATCAGCCACGACCTTGTGATAAAACAGTGGGAAGGGGACCTTAACTGGGACATCAGGAGTGTTAGAAGCTATGACAGACTCTGACTCCGACTCAGACTCAAATTCTTCTTCACTTCCCTCCTTGAACATAGGGCCTTCTCCAGTTGTGATATTGAGAATACGGCCTTGGCGATCGGTCCACTTGACGGTCTTCCTCCAGCCCTGTGTAGCTTTCTCCGGGTCAGTGTCGGAGATCAAGGCGGTTGGGTCAAACTGATTGTCCTTCAGGGCGATGCTGATGATGTCCTCATAGTCGAGGTCCTTGATGTTATCTTCTCCAAAGAGGAGAGTGACAACTTGTCTATCGAGGCATGACGACGGCCTAGACTCGGTTGAAGCAGCTTCGTTGTTGTTGGGGATGAAGTAACAGTTCTGGAAGACTTCCACACCCGGGTACCTGGCCTTGCCCACAGAGTCATAGATGGGCTCCGGAAAGCCATGATAGAGCTCTGATTCTCCCTCGGGGACAAAGTATCCATTGAGGGTCAGATGATAGGGACAGAGGATAACCCCGTGCTTCTTGCGTTTTCAAACTAGGAGGTTCATCTCCTGGATATCTTCATCGGTAGGCTCATATCCCAGTCCGAAGGGAATGTTGGGGACCTTAGCCTGTTTCAAGGGAGGTAAGGTGCTCTTCAATGGGTTGAGGGGTAAACCCGGGAAGTAACCCTGGCGCATCATGATACGGTTGACTGTGAGGTTGGCAAACGGGTCACAATCAAAGGGTGTTAATTCATCAGTTATGGCATTCACGGCTTAGAACCCTCACATTTCATTGTCATCCTCCTCGATGGCTTGGGAGGCTATTCCCTTTCTCATAACAGCTTTGATCGGGGAAGCAGGAATTGTGATTGTTTTTCCGTTAAAGGGGACCCTGATTTTTTGGTGGAGAGTTAAGGTAACTGCTTTGACGGCATGAATCCAGGGACGTCCCAGGAGCATATTGAAGGAGGCGTCGATGTCGACCACCTGAAAACTGGTTTGCCTTTCCTGTGGTCCGGTTGCGACGGTCAGAGTGATAAGCCCCGTGACCTTGCGACGAGTGCCATCGTAGGCGCGTACTCCTTGATTTGTTGGTACCAAATCAGTTTCCTTAATACCCAGCTTGTGAGCAGTCTTGAGGGGAATGACATTCACCACGGACCCGTCATCTACAAGGACCATGGGCACATTCTTCCTGAGACATTGCAGGGTAATGTACAGGGCAAGGTTATGATTGGCTTCGAAGGGAGGGATATCTTCGTCGGAGAAGACGACTGGGTTGTTCAAATCAGGGGCGTCCCTCGACATGTGCGCCACTATTTCTTCAGGGGAAGAGGTGGAGGGCACGGTTAACTTCCCCAAGGCCTGTAGCAAAGCCGTCGATGCTCAAAAGATGTCGCGATTAGTTGCCAAATTGAGATTTCGGCTTTTGCCTTCTGAAGCTGTTTGAGGATTGAATTTGTTGTTGGAACGACCGTTGGATTGTTTGGATTCTGATAGGGGCGTCCGGACCGGGTAAGGTGACCGATCTCTTTCGCCCGTTTCTCTTTCTCTGGGACAAGGTAGACATCTTCAACATAATCTCTCCAGATGCCATTGATTTCAGGATCTCGAAGGCATCTTGGAGGGGTATTCCTTGGTGGGTAGTTTTTGTGAGGGATATTTTTGTGAGGGTAGTTTTTGTGGGTTTGATTATTGTGAGGATGATTATTGTGAGGTGCATGCCAGAATGGTCGCGGGAGCAATCCATCCTAGTGAGGGTAGTTTTGGGCGCTCGGGGGACTCTCCCTCGGGCGTGATGGCGGAGGATTGAAGATAAGTCGGCGGTAGGCATCATCAAGTCGGGTGATCCTTTCGGAGAGACTGACTACGGCTTCCTCAACCTGCTGGAACATAGTGAGCATAGTGGCGGCACTGAACACAAATACCCCGTCTGATGGATCCTTTTCCAAGGCGTTCACCTCGTCATCAACTGGCAGGATGAGGTGAGAGCAGTCCAGAGTTGGCTCATCATTGGAGATGGCATGGATTCCCAGAGGATTCGTTTTGTTGTTTGGCTTAGTCGGCGGGGGTAAAGGCAAATCCCCTTTCTCAATCATGTCTTGGATGATGTGTTTGAGTTTCAAGCAGGTCTATGTATCATGCCCTTTCCCTTGATGGTACTGACAATAGGCATTGGGGTTCCAGAAGCGGGATTTCTTAGCATCGGTCGGATTCGGGGTGGGTCCGATTGGTTGTAACTTTCCCTGGTCCATGAGCCTCTTCAGAGCACTTGCGTAAGTTGACCCTATATTAGTGAACACTCTCTGGGGGCGCTCAGCTCTCTTAACAGATGGTTCAACGAGGTTGACCTCATCGATCTTGTTTGTTTGGCCCTAGGGACGGGATCCGGTTGAGGTGGATCCTTGGTAGCCTCTGCCAGTGGTTTTGGCTAAGACGCCCTTCCGGAGGTCATCTTCAATGCGTGTCCCCAGAATTTGCATATCCTGGAAGGTCTTGATATTTTTGTACCTCAGTATTGTTGACGAAATTTTCCACCAAATTTGATTCACTTGGCTTGCTGACCAACTGAGTACTCACCCTCCTCCAACGGGTTAAGAACTCGGTGAACCCCTCCTTGTCGTTCTGGGTTAGAACCTCGAGAGTACGGGTATTGGCTTGGATTTCAACATTGTCAGCATATTGTTTGGCGAATTCAACTGCGACCTCATCCCAAGTAGTAAGGTTTTTCGGGTGGAGGGAGTAGTACCACTGGAGAGGGATCGGTTCTAAGGAGGACGGAAAGATCCGGGTGAAAAGTTCCTGTTAGACCCCCTTAATGGCCATGTAGTCTTTGAAGGCACGGATGTGATTGAGCGGGTCCTCAACTCCTTTAAACTTAGGTACATCAGTTAGGGTAAAGTTGTCGGGTAATTGATCCCCAACAGGTTCAAACCTTCGGTTGTTCTCAAGATGGATATTGTTACCCCGGGCTAGGAGCTGTTCTTCCAGAAGCTTTAGCCTCTTCTCAGTTTCAGTCAGAGGTGGAGCATTATGTTCTCCAGTTTCCTTGTTTTCCAGGGCGTCGATACGGGTCTCGACGCAATCCAGGGTGACCTTAAGAGCGGTGAGCAGGCTGGCTAGCTCATCAGGCGTGACATCTCTGTTGTTATCATTGTTGTTGTTTTTGACAGACGAAGTTGAAGACGGGGCCATGGCTCTGAGGCAGAAAAACGACTCACATTACAACTCAATCCGACAGGGTTCAAAGACCGAACGCAGACAACACAAGGGACGAGACAAAGATCAGACTTAACAAGACGAGGGCGACCGAGCGTGGTTCCTCGGTGCTGACTCGATTTATGACGTGACGGTGTTGACCGAACTTTTGACACGAGTCCAACATAACAGCGTGACGCCATTGGACAGGTCTCGTGGTGAGACGACTCATAAGTAAAGACCCATAAGTACGTTTGCTTCGACTCGGTAGACACGAGGGGGAATTGGAATGGTGGACAGAAATTTTCGAAAATAGAAATTTTCAAAAAGATTCATTTGTCGCTTTATGGACGGCTTCCGAAGATAGAGATCTCCGCAAGTCGATCAGTTGAAAGGGGTTGTGTGGACAAGGCCCTCGAGAACTGCGTCCGAGGGATCCACACCCGGCATAATCGACTCGAGGTTCCTTCGAATCGAATTAAGACATATTAGAGTCGCCACCAAGTTTTTTGGGAACTTGGAACCGTTCAAGTCAACTTTACACCTTTCATCGAAAAGCATAAAGCCAATCGACTACGAGTGATTAAAGATAAAGACTTGTACCCTATATCACTCGATTTGAATGACTCTCGTAATCCAATGGTATTTAGACGGATCCACAAACCATAGATCTTGAGTAAGGGGTGAGGGTACGTGTTGGGAAGCCCATAAGGACACCCAACCCCGCCCGTCAATAACGGCCTCTACTAAGTCAAGTGTCGGATTTCAAACAAGGTCATAGCTACTTCGATGTATGATATGCAAACGTTGTTTTAACCCTATCATGTGACAACAATTTCTATGTCGTTTTAGATGCAACTAAACTAACTTCGTCAAAGTTGTAATTTAGCATGTGGGTTGATTAATCTAGGCAACATTTAAACGAAACACACAAGGCTTAAAGGGGAATGGGGGAGCCGTTGGGATCTACCTATTACAAACCAGGCATTTCATGCCGACACAACAAAAAATTAGAGATACAACTCGATCTAAATACAATTTCTACATACAAAACAATACACGATAACACACACGGCCGTTTGGCCTAGAAAACCGTGCACATGAGGGGTGGCCCACGGCTCACATGACCCACGGCCTTGGGTCACTCCTCGTAATGCGTGCTCGCGCTTAATCTCATCGAATTAGACATAGGGCTACGCACCAAAGCATGCATTAGCATAAACCGGGCCATGTTGCTTTAGACAACATGCGGTTTACTACGCTCCTACAAGCATTGGGGAACAACCGTCTAACCAAACAAGACCAAGGTTTTTGAAGAGGATTTTGACTCGAAAAGAAGTAAAATAAACTCGAAAGTTACAACTCGATAAATAAACGATAAATTACAAGCTAACAAACGACAAAGAGCAAAAGGTAAGAAACAAGCGAGACAAAGAAAGACGTGGCCAACCCCACGGCCTAAAGCCACGGCCCAAACCAACGGCCAAGATAAGGTCAACCTAGCTCCTAAGTTAGGTTCATTGGTTAGATCGAATGATTGCGAAGAGGGATAGGAAACAAGTTAGAAAACGAGTAAAAAAACATGTTGATTGATTGTCGCACGAGGGTGCATCCTACACGGCCTAAAGGGTCTAAATAGGTCAAATCCGCTAATTTATTTAACTCATCGAGTGTCAATAAGAAGGTGATAATCACGCACTCTTATACTAGCGAGAAATTAGGTGAAAGAGAGAGATGCATTCAATTGTTTACAGAATCGTCGATTGATTTTATAACTTACGTCGAAGCCACCTATCGTGTCTAATTAGGTTATTAAATTAAATTAATGTCATCTAAATATGTCATAGGTTAATAATCAGAGGTTAAACTAACATACAACGGGTCCTAGGGTATGTCGAATTGGCCGAAATAACAAGGGGGTCAAAAGCGAAGAACGAAGTTAGAAACTTGTTTTATTTATGCCCTACCTTGAACACGAGGATATGTAAATGAGACGGGGGTGTACGACCGACAGAAGTAGCGGTTTCTTTTCCCATCTCAAGTCAACGCGGGTGTTCATGGTGGTACTTTAACTCATACTCGGACTAACTAGTTTCATAGTTAAATTAAAACAATCGATAAACAAAACGAAAACAAACAAAAAACAAACTATAAAAAGAGCATAAGAAAACGAAATAAAAAGAGGAAAGAGAAGGGGATTTGATGCACCCTCAACCTACATGTATCGTTGACACCGTCTTGGGTCGTAATCGATGGTAGATTTTATCTCGAGAGGCCGTCGTCGACGAAGAATAAAGCAAACACGCGTTTTGGAAACTTTCTGGACAGCGATTTTCAAACAGTGATATCTCCCTCGTTTCACGACGAAAATTCGATTTAAAAGATGTTTTGGAAACTAGAAAGAGAGGAGAACAAGGATCTTAAAGCAACCCCTGCTCGTTTTGGGTTATTGGGCACGAAAAACGAGCACAAACAGAACTGGACAGACAAGAAGAAACCGCGAAAACAGAGTGTTATTTCACTCTGTTTTTCGAGGGATTTCGTGTACTCTCAAGGGCAATTTGGCTCGTAAATCTTTGTCTAATGTGTAGATGAATGTTATGTGGTTAATTTGGAACAAGAAACTCGAATTTTGATGAAGGTTTGATGGTGGAACGAAAGGGTTTTCGAGGAGGACACACAAACAGTTTCAGTTTGTGTGTCGGTTTGGTTTAGGGTTTTTGAAGGATGTTTAGGGTTTGTTTCTGAGGTTTAAAGCTTGTGAGTGATGGTTGGATGTATGGAGAACTTAGAGGAATGAATGTATGGTGAAGGGGTGGTATTTATAAGGAGTTAAAGTAGGTTAAAAGAGAGGGAGGAGCAATCGGGCTTGCTCACGGATGGCTGCTGTCCAGCCGGTTTTGGGAGGGTTTGAGAGGGGTTTTCTTGGTGATTAAGCTAGGATAATATGGGTAGGATACTAGGGTATGGGTTAGGGTTAATGGGTACTGGTCTTGGTAGTGTTTGGAGCGGGTTTTGGGCTCGGGATTTGAGCTGCCAAAACAGGGGCTGCTCGGTTTGGTGCGGGCTGTTTGGGGCTTGTTTTGGACGAGAATTTGGGCCGTGGTTGGGGGGTTCGAACAAGGGTGGATGGGTAGAGGCTTAGGTGGGTTAGTGTACTCGAGATTCGTGCCAATTCGCAAAAGAAACGGGCTCAAAAACCGAGCTAAAATCGAGCTCAAAAACACATGGTTGAAACGAGTTTTCTTCGCTTTTAAAATCGATTTTTCAAATCAATTAACCCATTAAAATAAATGACCTTTCAAATCAAATATATTCATAAAATGATTTTTCAAATCGAATATTTATTTTATTTTCAATAAAATAAACTTGGGAAAATAAATTCAAAATAAAATAAATTAAATTGAAATCACTTTAAAAAAGCTTTAATTTAAATATCATTTAAATTAATAAAATGAACTCACTAAAAAACATTAATTTAAATATCATTTAAATTAATAAAATACTTCATCGACGACGCCCATTCTACCTCGTAAAACGAGCTCCAAATAATGACAATGACAACTAAAGAACACATGTGTCCTATCATCATCGGGTGTTTGTCGGGTTCTCTATAAATTCCAATATCGACGGATACGGGTATCTACAGAGCCCCCACTTTGACTGAGGCTTGGACAAGGCGAAAGTCAAAGTATACCCCAGGTCCCTCTCGACCTGAGGATTCTGCGGGTCGTTTATAGTCCATTAGACTTGCGTATATAAGCTACTTGACCATAAGAAGAGATCATACCTGAAACTTCGTTGGGGTTGACTCTTGCTTCTGTTGCGCCGAAATATCATTGTTGGTCATCGACCCATAAATTGCATAAATGGTGGGTTGAGCCTTATCCTTAGGCGCCTACGTATCCGTTTCTGACGGAATCAAACCCGCGTCGTAGTTCGGCCACTGCTGACACATGCCCAAAGTTTATCATCGGCTGGCATTTGTCCAAAATTCATCATCTGCTGACATTTGCCCAAAATTTGTCATCTGCTGGCAGGTGTCCGAATGGGACGGGACTTTCCGAGGAGGTTGCCGCCGCTTTCATCATTTGCTTTCAGCTACGGAATTCTTCCATTTCATACTCTTGTATTGAATTGAATTCTTGGTGGATGCCATCCTTTTCATCTTGATAATGGTCTCTGAAGCCAACGGCTTCAGAGCCCCCAGTTTGCAATGGCTCTAAAGTCGAAGACTTTAGAGCCCCCAGTTGAAGCATATCCTGCTACATTTGAAACACAAAAACGCACTTGCAATAATCATCACATAAGCACATTTGGATCATCGATCTTGAAATTGGATCATTTGAAATACTGGGTCATCGACCCGAAAATTGAATTTGAAGATTTTGAATGATTGGGTCGTCGACCCGAATTTTGAATTTGAAAATTTTGAATAATTGGGCCATCGACCCGAAGTTTAAATTTGACATCACTTGTTATGTTGGGCCATCGACCCTTCAAAAATTGAATTTGAAATTTTGAAAGATTGGGCCATCGACCCAAAAAGATTCTACTACTTGGATCATCTATCCACAATTCGCAAAAAGTTTTTGAAATTTTGAAATTTTGGCATTTTGAAATTTTTTGAAATTGAACCTTGATGGGTGAGCATGAAATACGACTCAGACACCTTGTATGACCGGTAAACAACGTGGGCGTAGCCCGCTACCGTAAAACAAAAAAGGAAAATAAAACCGTAAGTGTGTACGGGTTTGAATTCAAATATGGACTCGTCGAGGGTAGAAATGTAAATCGGTTGTTCCGGCGCTCCCCAAAACGCGATAGATGTGCGAAAACCCGATGCATCGCGCCAAAGACTGGTGTGAGCTGGGGCGGGCCTAAGAGGCGCGCGACCCAAGGCCCACACGGCTCAAAAAAAACGGCACCCTAGGGGTGTCATCCTAGGTGCTTCCGTCCCTTATACTTTCTATATATAAGGAAGAGTCAGATCTTTGCCAAATTTATTCTGCTGTCCCCCAAACTGGTGCAAATAACATAAATCATTATGAATAATCTAGCAAGTGCTATGCGAGCATGGGAGACCGACTTTACTAGCGCAGAGAGACAAGAATTAAAGACCGTTCACTTGGCGCAATTACTTCCCTTACGCCAAATCCCCTTCAACTCGTTGTTGGAATACCGCCTTAGCTACTCGGGATCCTTACAACCATGTCTTCGCTTTTCGAGGGGGAGATCGCCTCTACCCGAAGAGTTTTCTCGCCCTTGGAGGATGGGATGTCGAGGCCATACCGGCTATACCTAAATTTCATTCGGGGTGGCGCGGAACATATCTAGACCGCCTTGGCCTTTCCGGGACGGAGTCCGAGGGGATAGTGATTTGGTGACGAAGTCAACCTTTTTGCTATTCATAGGAGATTTTGTATCTTGCGGAACAAGATTGCCGCATTTGCCGCATCTTTGCCGCAGGGCCTTTGGATTGATCATGTTACACCTTTATGTCTTCGAAGGTAGGATGAACAAGACAACTTGTGTAGGACAAGCGAAGCTTTTGTCTATTGTGTCTCAGATGGAGACGGGACATAACCCTTCCTGGATTATTCTCGCCGAAACCCTTCGAGGTTTAGATGCTAAGAAAATGAACCCTGGTGCCGATTGGTCGGGATGCTCCTGTCTACTGCAGGTAACAAGATCTATTCTCCTGATTTCGCATCCTTGATTGATTTTCTTTTTACCACAATTCTTGTGTTGTTGCCATGATTTTGTTGCGTTCTGCCACGATTTTGTCACGATTTTGTTGCATTCTGCCACGATTTTGCTGTATTCTGCCACGATTTTGCTGTATTCTGCCGCGATTTTCCCACAATTCCGTTTTTTTTCTTCTTTTTCTCTTTTTTTTTTTTCGTTTGTCACGTTTTTTCTTCTTTTTTTTTTTTTTCGTCTTTTTTTTTTTTTTTTTTTTTTTTTTTTTTTTCCGTCTTTTTCATCATCTTTTTTTCTTTTCGTCTTTTTCGTCATCTTTTTTTCTTCTTCTTTTTTTTCAGGTGTGGCTTTGTGAGAGATTTTGGCTCTTCGCCCCGCCGCGTGAGCCCAATTCGTATCTCGCTCGCATGCTGACGATGCGTGCCAAGCGGTATGAAGACGAGCGTCAAAATGACCTTGCCTATTGGCGAAACAAATTGACAGGAGGGGAAGGTCGCCCTCTGTGCTGGTTCATGCCTTGGCTTCGCCTCAAATCCTTTACTATCCTTCCGGAAGACGACAAGACCGACGTTTGCAACCACCGGGTTTAGAGAGGTCTATCCACATTTACCACGACCGCGTCTGCGTCGATGGGCCGCAGACAAATGATTCCCAAGTGTGAGGTGTTTCTGGGACGAGCAAGAGAGTGAATTCCTCTATATGTGATGATTGGCTCAAGAGGTGGCACCAAAGGCGTCTTTGGTACGTATCTGCGCGCCCTCAGACTACCTGGGTATCCCCATCTTATACTAAATGGCTTAAAGAGAAGACCGAATCAGGTAAGGATTTGTGTCGGAAGGATGAGCTGGTCGACATCAAATATTATGATGAAGCAAAAACGATCGCGACTTCTTTGTTAACGATTTTTCGTCTGCATCTGGACCTGAAACTAAGACTGAGAAGACTCCTAAGACTGACTCACAGGCGACAGGTGTGTGGAAACGGTTGGGTTCAAAGGTACACTCGGGCTCAGCCTTAGAAGGGAGGCTCGGTCCTCGCTTGAGTGTAAAAGATAGGCTGGGCCCTCGGGAGGAAATGACGATCCCTCCTAAGAAGCGCGCTAGACAGAACGCAACTACCCCTCCTTTGCAGGAGCCTCGGTCAGGTGACCCAAAAGGCAAAGGGAAAAAGAAGATGTAGGAGCCTTCAACTCCAATTTATTATTTAATACTACTACTTATTATTTGTCGCTTGCTGTGTGTTTTTTTTTTTGGATGTTGTAATGGGCATCGCCCGATTTTAGTAAGACTTACTATTTATTAGAGTTGCCTACGTATCTGTTATCAACAGAATCAAACCGAGCTCGTAGTTCCACAAAACAAACGCGCTACAATCATCGATTTATAACGCATAAAAAGCAGCGAAGCAAAAGTGCCGCGGCCTAGACTCGCTCACGAGCACTGCAATTCAAAATTTTATTTTACGACATTGAGAGTGAATTCTACGGATAGTATTTCTTCAGTTGATCCAAATTCGTCGGATTCGCAAAGTCATTTCCATCTAGATCTGTCAGTCTGACTGCGCCTCCCGATAATATCTTCTTTACCAGGTAAGGACCGGCCCAGTTCGGCTTGAATTTTCCCCTCGGGTCAATTGGTAGTAAAGCGCGAACGGACTGTAGGACTAAATCCCCATCTTTTATTCCTCGAGGTTTCACCTTCTTGTTAAACGCCCTTTGTATCCTTTTCTGATAGAGTTGAACATGGTGTAGTGCATTTAACCGTCGCTCGTCGAGCATGACCAAGGAATCGTACTGGCTTGTAGCCCATCCGGCTTCAGGAACCTGACTTTCCAATAGGATCCTTAAAGAAGGTACCTCTAATTCGATAGGCTGAATCGCTTCCATCCCATATGTTAAATAGAACGGAGTTGCTCCGTGGTGTGCGAATAGACGTTCAGTATCCCCATAGTGCGAACGGTATCTTTTCTGGCCATTCGCGATAATTGTCGGTCATCTTTCTGAGAATCACAGTGATTGTCTTGTTAGCGGCTTCCACCGCACCATTTGTTTGAGGTCGATATGGTGACGACTTGTGGTGTTTGATTTTATACTTTTCAAGTATTACGGCAGTTTCAGCCTGGAAGTGAGTGCCATGGTCGCTAATGAGCTCATGTGGCACCCCGTATCTGCAAATGATTTCATTCTGAATGAACTTTGCTACTTGCTTTGCTTGTAGAACTTTGTATGATTTCACTTCTACCCACTTCGTGAAGTAATCGATGGCGACCAACATGAAGCAATGCCCACCTGTTCCAGATGGGTTGACCTTTCCAATAATGTCGATTCCCCATGTTGAGAAAGGCCATGGTGATGTCAAAGTATATAATGATGATGGCGGCACATCTTTGTATGTTTGCGAAGATTTGGCAATTGTGGCAATGTTTGACATATTGGCGACAATCTGTCTCCATCGTTGTCCAATAATACCCTAATCTCATGATTTTACGAACCAGCATATGGGCATTCATGTGTGGGCCACACTCTCCGTCATGGACTTCTTCCATGAATCTTTTCGCAGTTGGTGAGTCTATGCATCGCAGAAGGATATTTTGCGCGGTCTTCTTGTACAGTTGTCCGTCATTGGTTCTAACGAACTGAGCGGCTAGCATTCGAATAGCGCGCTTTCCGCGGTTATCCATGTCGGGTGGATACTCACTTGATTCTTTAAATTTCAGAATAGCATGATACCAAGGTTCGGCCTCGGCCTCTTCTGTGTCTCCGATTACATTAACATAAGCAGGTGATGATCTTCGTTCGACACATATCGGCATAGTATCCATATGTTCCGGTATGTTGATCAGAGCAGCTAGCTTTGATAGTGCATCAGCAAACTGGTTTTCGTCTCTGGGGAGGTGCACATACTTGACCTCGGTGAAGAACTTTTCTAGTTCTTCGATTTTTGCTTGGTACGGAGCCAAGCTATCACTTCGGGTTTTCCACGTCCCGGCCACTTGATTGATCACTAATGACGAGTCCCCATGCACTACAAGCTTTTTGATGCCTAACTCGAGAGCACTGTGCAAACCGAGTAGGCATGCTTCATATTCGGCCGCGTTATTAGTGACGTTAAAGTCCAACTTGATTGAAATGGGAACATGTTCACCTTCTGGTGAGATGAGTAGAACTCCTCTCCCGTATCCCCTATAGTTCGATGCTCCATCGAAATAGAGGTCCCATGTGTCATTGTCTATGTGAACGATATCCTCGTCGGGAAACGACCACGTATCCACAACCTCAGTTTCTTCTATCGGGTTATCCGCCAGGAAGTCTGCAACCGCCCTTCCCTTTATCACTTTTAGCGGTACATATTTCAGGTCGAACTCGGAAAGCATTAGAGTCCACCTTGACACCCTGCCGTTCAGAACCGGTTTTTCAAACAAGTATTTGATTGGGTCCATCTTCGAGTGGATGCGGACACCGTGATCGAGCATGTAGTGCCGTAGTTTCTTTGTAGCCCATACTAAAGCCAAACATGTCTTTTCGAGCTGAGTATACTTGATTTCATACTCCAAGAACTTTTTACTAATGTAGTAAATCGCTCTTTCCTCTTTATCGACTATCTGCGCCAGCATTGCCCCCATTGCAGTATCCGTAACTGTAAGATACAACAAAAGTGGTAACCCAGCCGTTGGTGGGCTGAGAACGGGAGGGGAAGATAGTATTTCTTTGATCTTATCGAACGCAGCTTGACAGTGATCATCCCATACGACGTGTTCCCCGACCTTCAATTTCTTGAAAATTGGCTCGCATATCATAGTTAGCCTTGCCACGAACCGACTTATGTATTGGATTCTTCCCAGGAAACCTCGAATTTCTTTCTCGGTTCTCGGGTGAGGCATTTCCATTATGGCCTTTATTTTCGATGGGTCCACCTCGATGCCACGGTGGCTAACGATGTGACCCAATAGTTTGCCGGATGTGACTCCGAATGCGCATTTTTGTGGATTCAACCTCATGTTATACTTGCGCAATCGTTCGAAGAATTTGCGCAATGTACCAAGGTGGCCATTACGCTCCTTTGACTTGACGATCATGTCGTCGACATAAACCTCGACTTCCTTGTGCATCAAATCATGTAACAATGTTGTCGCGGTCCTCTGGTATGTAGCCCCTGCGTTTATCAACCCAAAAGGCATTCTTTTGTGTAGCAATAGGTTCCCCATTGCGTTCGAACGCAGATCTTATGCATATCTTCTTTCGCCATCTTGATCTGATTATAACCGGCGTACCCATCCATAAAGGATAGCAACGCGTGTTTTGCTGTGTTGTCGACCAGGATGTCGATGTGAGGTAATGGGAAATCGTCCTTCGGACTTGCCTTGTTTAAATCCCGGAAGTCAACACAAACCCGAACTTTACCATCTTTCTTAGGCACTGGAACGACGTTAGCCACCCGGTCGAGTATTCGACACCTTGATGAACCCACTTTGAGTTGCTTGTCGATTTCTTCTTTGACCTTGAGAGACCAATGTATGCATTTTGCGTAGTTTTTCGCTTGACCGGCTTATATCCCGGCTTGATTGGGATCCTGTGCTCTGCAATTTCCCTATCAATGCCTGGCATGTCTTTGTAGGACCATGCGAAAACATCTTTGAACTCATGCAACAAATCAATGAACCCCTGTCTTTCGGTGGGACTTAAAGTAGTTCCTATTTTAAGCTCCTGTGGTTCTAAGGTTGTACCTACATTGATAGTTTCGGTATCTTCGATGATCGAAGTTTTCTGTTCGTACTCTTCCAACCCTTTTATCAACTGTAGAGGCGGTTCCATTTCTTCTTCTTCTTCTTCTTCTTCGACCAACTTCTCATCCTCGACCTCAGTCTCAATGTCATTATTAAAACAATCATTTTCAAAGTTTGAATTGCAATGTAAGTAAGACAAGTCGTAAGCAAACTGGTTCATATTATTATTGATTTGAAATTGCGCGAAATGCGCTAACATTTGAGCCAACTGGTCAGAGCTCAGTGGCGAGATAGGGGTATTCGGGACAGGCCCCGGAATACCACCACTAGGAAAAGGTGCATAGGAAGGGAAAGCTAGGGGAGGGGTATTTTCAACACCTGACTCCTTAGACTCAAACTTAGGACCTAACTCAGACTCAAACTCAGACTCTGACTCAGACTCAGAATCGGTAACATCATCTGGCTTGAACATCTCTCCTTCTCCCGTTGTCAACTTGAAAAGAAGTCCTTTGTTGTCAGTCCACTTGATTGTTTTCCGCCATCCCGTGTTGGTCCTAAGAGGATCCACATCGGTGATGAGGGTAGATGGATCGAACCGCTCGCTCCTCAGGATCATGCTTACCAAATCTTCGTTTGGTATTGGTGATTTCTTCTCTTCACCGAAAAGGAGACCCATGGCGTTCTCGTCATTTATTGGATCCGGTTTGGTTTCTATGGGCATCACGGTTAGAATGTCTTCAGGGATGTAGTAGCAATCTTGGAATACTTCGATTCCTGGGACCATGATGTTCTTCTTTGGGTCGAGGATAGGTTCGGGGAAGTCCATGCAAGGGAGCTCTTCCCCAGCTCTCACGGAGTGACCATTGAGAGTTAGGTGATACGGTCCCATTTTAATATCTCGATCTTCGATCGTTCTTCCCCTTTTTTCCCGTAGATCTTTCTCAGTGGGCTCATATCCAAGCCCGAAGGTTACTCCCTTGGCTACGGGTGGTTTCAACTTGAAAGCCTCCTCCCTTCTAGGATATAAAGAGAAACCGAAGTACTTCCCAGTTCTGAGAATCACCTCGCAGACATGACTTCCCGTATATAGATCCATATTTTCTGCTTCGGAGTTCAGCTCGATCATATTGACAATCTCGAAACCACATGCGTCATTGGCAGTTTCGACCCTTACTTCAGAAGTAATGTCTCCTCCTGCCACAGTAATTGGCGTGGCGTCAATGGTGACGGTTTTGCCATTGAGTGGGACCTTGATTTTTCGATGCAGCGTTGATGTTACGGCCCTTGCAGCATGGATCCAGGGCCTTCCCAACAATAAGTTGAAGGATGAGCAAATGTCAATTACTTGGCAATTTATTTTCTTTTCCACTTGCCCAGTCTGTACTACCAGATCGACAAGTCCACTCACTCGACGCACAAGTGCCATCGAATGCCCGGACCGTCTCGTGTAGTGGGGATGAAGTCATTCTTCTCCAAGCCCGAATATGCGCCGTTTCGGAGGGAGTACGTTGACAGCCGATCCGTCGTCAACCAAGGTCATAGGGATATGCTTGTTGAGGCACACAGTAGCAATATAGAGGGCCAGGTTATGTCGAGGCCCGAACGGTGGCAGATCTTCGTCGGAGAATGTCACACCGTTGGTAATCTGAGGCCGATTTTGGGCGATGTGGGTGACCATGTCCGCAGGAGTAGCGTTCGACGACACGGTCATGTTCATCAAGGCCTGTAACAAAGCTTGACGATGTTCGAAAGAGCTCAGGATAAGTTGCCAGATAGATACGTCGGCCTTAGTCTTTTGGAGTTGCTTGATGAGGGAAGCCTCGGAGGTCGACCCTTCACCAAGAACTTCGACCACTACCGGTTCTTTGAGAGGTGTCTTGTGCGGGATATCTTTAGCTTTCTCCACACGATACGGGCGTCCGGATCTTGTCAAATGGTTTGACTCTAGGGCATCTTGCCTCACCTTTAAGATTTCTTCTTGGGTGTGAGGAATTGTCGCACCTTTGACGAGGTAAACATCATCCTCGTCATCGGCCCAAACGCCATTGATTTCATTGCCGCTTCGGAGTATGTAGGGAGTACAATCGACAACAAAATCCCCGAATGTAATCTCGTTTCTCGAGTTTGGTAGGAATTCGGAGCAATCTACGAATATTCTTCCGACGAAAACCCCTTTTAGACGACACGGGCGAATCAAGTGAGAGTAATCGACACTATCTTCGGTAGAGACAAAGTTAGTGTGGTCGCCAAACGGATTGGTGACGTTATTGGGCTTTATGGCCGGGATTGGGAGCGTTCCGTTCTCAATCATATCTTGAATTTCGTGCTTTAGTCTAAAGCACCTTTCGAGATCGTGTCCCTTCCCTTGATGAAAGGCACGAGAGGCACTCGGTTTGTACCATTTGCCTTGTTGTTCAGCAGGTGGATCCGGAGTTGGACCAATGGGCTTCAACTTCCCTTGGGCCATGAGCCTTTGGAGAGCATAGGCGTAAGTGCACCCGATATCGGTGAATACCCTCGGAGCTTGGCGCGGAGGCCTTTTTGACTGTCCATCTAAGAGATTGACAGTTTCAACAGAGTGGGCCGCTGCGGGTGCTTTTGCTTTAGATGACGAAGCCCCTTGGTATCCCTTTGGCTTCTCAGCTTCAGCAATTCGGACATCGTCCTCTACCTTTATCCCGATCCTTATCAATTCTTTGAAAGAACCAAAGTTCTGGTATTTCAGAGCATTGCGGTAAACAGGTCGTAAATTCTTCACGAACTTATCTACCATTTCAACTTCATCAGGCTTCTTAGCTAGTTTTACGCTTTCAGCGCGCCATCTTGCGAGGAATTCAGTAAAGCCCTCCTTCTCCTTTTGTGTCATAACCTCCAAAGTTCTTATGTTGGTTTGAATCTCAACATTGTCAAGATAGTGCTTACGTAACTCCACCGTAATATCTTCGAAAGTGGGGAAGTTCTTAAGGTCAAGATTGTAGAACCACGCCTTCGGGTGTTCTCCCAGAGATTGAGCGAAAATTTCAGAGAGCATATCAGCAGGTACTCCCTTCAGTGCTAAGTACCCTTTATAGGCCTTAACATGGTGGACTGGATCTTCGGTGCCCTTCAACTTTGGGATGTCAGTGAGTACCATGTTCGTGGGCAGCTTATCCTGAACCGGGGCGTAGGCCCTAGCATTCTCATAGTGGATGTTCTTCCCCTGGGAGAGCTTTAAACGGTCTTCGATGAACTTGAACCGTTTCTCCAGATCAGTTAGTGGTGGAGGGAGTGGAGGTGAATCTTCACTCAGCTTAGATTCGATTGCATCCATTCTAGTCATCATGAGGTTCACGGCCTCAGTAAGCTTGTTAACGGCATCTTCCATTGCTTGACGTCGGGTTTTTGGCGGCCTTTCTACAAGAAAACCCCGTACTGAGTCAATATTTAAAGTAAGAGCCCCTGCACACTTAAGGACTCGACCCCAACTTGACTCGAACAAAGACTCGACTTGAGATTGATTAACAAGGATTCGACTCACGGTTTGATTTAGACATCGGTTCATTTTAGACTCGACAAAACGACATGACTCAAACTGTCATAACTCGATTATAAACTGGACTTGGTGTGACTAAACCCGTGATTGGGCTAACATAGCCCATGGGTTCGAGTGAAAACGTCCTAAAGGGCCTAGCTTGGACGTTTTTTGTGGACTATCCTAGACCAAAAGGTCGACCAACATGACTCAAAGCCCAAGAGGTGAGCTTGGGTGATCCAACAAGGTCGTGTTCTAGACTCTTAGAACAGAACACACCCGGCCTAACACGGCCATGACCCGGACACGACTCGACGCATTTCATGCTTGGTTGAGGTTCGAGAAACATTTTGGATTGATTTTGAAAAAAGAAGGATTGATTTGAAAATGAGATTTGAAATGGGCAAGCATCCACTATAAAAGCTCATTTTGGGCCGAAATTTCTAGTCCTATTTGGGCAGCGTTCCGCGTTTTTAAAACCATGCTATTTTGAAAATAAGTTGTTCAAAAGTTCGGTTTTGAAAAGGACATGGGAATTTTCGGAAATAAAGACTCGGGAAAACATATTGCACATTGTCATTCTCATGTTATAAGGATGTATGCTCCTAGACATCTCTAAGTCTCGGCAAGTCTTCTACAAGAAGGTCTATGCCCTCCATCCTTTTGCGGTCTTATAGAGAAAGGTGTCTTAAGGTAAAGTACCTAGAAGATCGTCCCCACTCCCAAGAACCACGCGAGGCGAAGTGGAAGCGAGCAATGTGCAACTTCCTGGCATAGTGGGACGTCGCCCCCCACGCATCACGAAGAAACGCTGGGACGGCCCGGGCAAGTCCTTAAGGGTTTATGCATGAATCGTAGCACTATGAGTAATGTTTTACTTTCCAACACTTTCTTTTCAAGTTTCACCTCGGAGGAAAAGACCCTAGAAACACAGTGTAACTAGTCCTCTTTTCCCCAGCAGAGTCGCCAAACTGTGGACAAGGCCCTCGGGAACTGCGTCCGAGGGATCCACACCCGGCATAATCGACTCGAGGTTCTTTCGAATCGAATTAAGACATATTAGAGTCGCCACCAAGTTTTTTGGGAACTTGGAACCGTTCAAGTCAACTTTACACCTTTCATCGAAAAGCATAAAGCCAATCGACTACGAGTGATTAAAGATAAAGACTTGTACCCTATATCACTCGATTTGAATGACTCTCGTAATCCAATGGTATTTAGACGGATCCACAAACCATAGATCTTGAGTAAGGGGTGAGGGTACGTGTTGGGAAGCCCATAAGGACACCCAACCCCGCCCGTCAATAACGGCCTCTACTAAGTCAAGTGTCGGATTTCAAACAAGGTCATAGCTACTTCGATGTATGATATGCAAACGTTGTTTTACCCCTATCATGTGACAACAATTTCTATGTCGTTTTAGATGCAACTAAACTAACTTCGTCAAAGTTGTAATTTAGCATGTGGGTTGATTAATCTAGGCAACATTTAAACGAAACACACAAGGCTTAAAGGGGAATGGGGGAGCCGTTGGGATCTACCTATTACAAACCAGGCATTTCATGCCGACACAACAACAAATTAGAGATACAACTCGATCTAAATACAATTTCTACATACAAAACAATACACGACAACACACACGGCCGTTTGGCCTAGAAAACCGTGCACATGAGGGGTGGCCCACGGCTCACATGACCCACGGCCTTGGGTCACTCCTCGTAATGCGTGCTCGCGCTTAATCTCATCGAATTAGACATAGGGCTACGCACCAAAGCATGCATTAGCATAAACCGGGCCATGTTGCTTTAGACAACATGCGGTTTACTACGCTCCTACAAGCATTGGGGAACAACCGTCTAACCAAACAAGACCAAGGTTTTTGAAGAGGATTTTGACTCGAAAAGAAGTAAAATAAACTCGAAAGTTACAACTCGATAAATAAACGATAAATTACAAGCTAACAAACGACAAAGAGCAAAAGGTAAGAAACAAGCGAGACAAAGAAAGACGTGGCCAACCCCACGGCCTAAAGCCACGGCCCAAACCAACGGCCAAGATAAGGTCAACCTAGCTCCTAAGTTAGGTTCATTGGTTAGATCGAATGATTGCGAAGAGGGATAGGAAACAAGTTAGAAAACGAGTAAAAAAACGATGTTGATTGATTGTCGCACGAGGGTGCATCCTACACGGCCTAAAGGGTCTAAATAGGTCAAATCCGCTAATTAATTTAACTCATCGAGTGTCAATAAGAAGGTGATAATCACGCACTCTTATACTAGCGAGAAATTAGGTGAAAGAGAGAGATGCATTCAATTGTTTCAGAATCGTCGATTGATTTTATAACTTACGTCGAAGCCACCTATCGTGTCTAATTAGGTTATTAAATTAAATTAATGTCATCTAAATATGTCATAGGTTAATAATCAGAGGTTAAACTAACATACAACGGGACCTAGGGTATGTCGAATTGGCCGAAATAACAAGGGGGTCAAAAGCGAAGAACGAAGTTAGAAACTTGTTTTATTTATGCCCTACCTTGAACACGAGGATATGTAAATGAGACGGGGGTGTACGACCGACAGAAGTAGCGGTTTCTTTTCCCATCTCAAGTCAACGCGGGTGTTCATGGTGGTACTTTAACTCATACTCGGACTAACTAGTTTCATAGTTAAATTAAAACAATCGATAAACAAAACGAAAACAAACAAAAAACAAACTATAAAAAGAGCATAAGAAAACGAAATAAAAAGAGGAAAGAGAAGGGGATTTGATGCACCCTCAACCTACATGTATCGTTGACACCGTCTTGGGTCGTAATCGATGGTAGATTTTATCTCGAGAGGCCGTCGTCGACGAAGAATAAAGCAAACACGCGTTTTGGAAACTTTCTGGACAGCGATTTTCAAACAGTGATATCTCCCTCGTTTCACGACGAAAATTAGATTTAAAAGATGTTTTGGAAACTAGAAATAGAGGAGAACAAGGATCTTAAAGCAACCCCTGCTCGTTTTGGGTTATTGGGCACGAAAAACGAGCACAAACAGAACTGGACAGACAAGAAGAAACCGCGAAAACAGAGTGTTATTTCACTCTGTTTTTCGAGGGATTTCGTGTACTCTCAAGGGCAATTTGGCTCGTAAATCTTTGTCTAATGTGTAGATGAATGTTATGTGGTTAATTTGGAATAAGAAACTCGAATTTTGATGAAGGTTTGATGGTGGAACGAAAGGGTTTTCGAGGAGGACACACAAACAGTTTCAGTTTGTGTGTCGGTTTGGTTTAGGGTTTTTGAAGGATGTTTAGGGTTTGTTTCTGAGGTTTAAAGCTTGTGAGTGATGGTTGGATGTATGGAGAACTTATAGGAATGAATGTATGGTGAAGGGGTGGTATTTATAAGGAGTTAAAGTAGGTTAAAAGAGAGGGAGGAGCAATCGGGCTTGCTCACGGATGGCTGCTGTCCAGCCGGTTTTGGGAGGGTTTGAGAGGGGTTTTCTTGGTGATTAAGCTAGGATAATATGGGTAGGATACTAGGGTATGGGTTAGGGTTAATGGGTACGGGTCTTGGTAGTGTTTGGAGCGGGTTTTGGGCTCGGGATTTGAGCTGCCAAAACAGGGGCTGCTCGGTTTGGTGCGGGCTGTTTGGGGCTTGTTTTGGACGAGAATTTGGGCCGTGGTTGGGGGGTTCGAACAAGGGTGGATGGGTAGAGGCTTAGGTGGGTTAGTGTACTCGAGATTCGTGCCAATTCGCAAAAGAAACGGGCTAAAAAACCGAGCTAAAATCGAGCTCAAAAACACATGGTTGAAACGAGTTTTCTTCGCTTTTAAAATCGATTTTTCAAATCAATTAACCCATTAAAATAAATGACCTTTCAAATCAAATATATTCATAAAATGATTTTTCAAATCGAATATTTATTTTATTTTCAATAAAATAAACTTGGGAAAATAAATTCAAAATAAAATAAATTAAATTGAAATCACTTTAAAAAAGCTTTAATTTAAATATCATTTAAATTAATAAAATGAACTCACTAAAAAACATTAATTTAAATATCATTTAAATTAATAAAATACTTCATCGACGACGCCCATTCTACCTCGTAAAACGAGCTCCAAATAATGACAATGACAACTAAAGAACACATGTGTCCTATCATCATCGGGTGTTTGTCGGGTTCTCTATAAATTCCAATATCGACGGATACGGGTATCTACAGGTTGTCTTAAGTTTATTTGCAAAAGACGGTTTGAGTTTGAGTCGGCTCGGAAAGCAGTGTATTGTATCCCAAGACGGTTTTTGAAATTTAAAATTGTATGTTTTGAAAATCGAGTTTGAAATGTTTGAAGAGGTCTCGGGGACGGTGCATGGTCCTCGGGATCTGAAAAGTGTCTCGAGAAAAGGGTGTGTGCTTTTCTCGGGTTTTGAAAGAGCCTGTTGGAAATCATATTTTGAATATCACATATTTTGGTTTAAAGTTTTAGTCATAAAAACTTAAAGATCTTATGCATGCAAAACTAGAAAAAGAATAAGAAAAATCGTTTCATACCATATGAATATTTCGTCTATTATGGGCACCAACAAGATCTCCTACTTGTTAGTTCTTGAGCTATAATGAATATTAGGATGATCCTCCAAAAATCCCAAAGTAGAGATTCTCCTCTTGATTGCACCCAAGATTATCCCTTATCCCCACTAAATAATATTAGCTAGATATTAGTTTAGTAGTTTACCTTAAAATTGATTACTAACTCTCATATATTACATTAATAATTTTAGTAATCTTTTATGAACAATTTGAATCAAAAATCTCAAGTTTTTGATGAAGAAAAGGATGAATATGTGAGAGAGAGAGACCTTTGCATTTAAATGAATACAAGTGAATTTAAGAGAATAAAATTCTCTCTACACACCTTACAAAATCGGTGGAGGGAGTATTATATGACCAATGCATGGTCTTTTCTTTTACTTTTGTTCTTATTAAATAAAGTAGGTGTAAAACTACCCTACATTATAGGTAATCATAGTGTTTTATTTATCCATTAAATAAAACACCCACTCACCCATACTACCTCCAATATTTCGGTCATATGAGATAAAATGGACCTCCATATTATTTTGTCAATTTGTCACTTGTCACACAATATGTCACATGTAGAAAGCTATATGTTATTAATTAATTTTAATGCACATTTATCACATAAATATCATTTTATAAATTAATTAAATTACATTCCACATATTGACTAGTGATACTTGATCACATAAATAAAATGGGTCATTTAATTATAATTCACAACATCTTATAATTATAATTAACCATTCATTATCATCTCTATTGTTTCACAAACAATAAACAATTTTAGTAATAAAATATTTCAATTACTAAAATAAATCTTATTTAATCCCATTACAATAAGATATCAATATTCTCTCTCACAAATGAATTGTTCAATTTTAAGGAATTGATCAACTTGTATCGTCATACAATTAATCAACTTTACAGATAAGGGCATCATCCTTTAGGTGTGACCTTAAGGGATCAACTGACCACCACCGTCCCACGACAGTAACGTCAAACTCTAGCAAGCCAATCGTTACCGATTAATGTTGATCAGTTGACTATTAAATGAATCATCCCTTATGTATTCTTAAAAAGAGATTTAAACATGTGATCAATATGATCGACAATTGTGATCGCATTATTGTCGGAGGACATATATTCCAACAATCTCCCACTTGTCCTCGACAAGTGTGCATCACCAATTCTCTTGTCCTATTACTATCTCCCACTCAATGCAAGGTGTCTTTCGGGTCGTACTTGCAAGTGATCATATCGAGAGTGGTTTCCTCGATCTGGAGAATAACTGATTGACCGGAGTTATCTACCATAGATACCATCCGAGCGTGGCCACGCATTTCCAGTTCATTACTCCTCGAGTGGCCCTGAGATATTATTTTAACCTTGAAAAGGGGGTGGACAATTCCTATTGCCCTTATTCCCTTTGACTAGCCACAACCATCATAACCCAAAATATGCCCATTTGACCCCATTTACGAAGGTCGTAGTAACACAAATCAAAGTTAATCTAAAACTGTGCCACCTTAGGCGAACAGTCTCTAGTCGAAAAATCGACTCATTAGAATACTATAGAAGCTCTCGCCACGACTAGGCTATATAAATTTGCCTGAACTCTATAAGCGGTCACTGTCCGACAAAGTGTTCCTAACAGTCTACCTATGTGATCGACTAGTCATCTCACATGACTCTATGGCACTTGAACTTGCCATAAATCGCATCACACTCTAGTCACTTCGAGACGTCACCTCATACAAGTGACTATGGGCAAATACCATGTTAATCCGGGTTCACTTTAACGGGGTTCAATATTGTCTCTACAACCCGTTTGGATGTAACAAGGTAATAAAAGAGTTTTAAGATATAAAAACTCGAACGAAAAATGTGATTATCATATGAGTAGTCAATACTTGATTACTACTTCATATTCTATAATCCAATTTAGATCTTGTATGTAGTTGTTCATCTCAATCCAATTGAAATGACATGACTCATCATGTTAAGCCTATGAGAAGGCTTTGGTTAGTAGGTTTTATCAACTTCTTGTACCTTACTCAACCTTACTACATACTCGTTTTCCTTTGTAACGTATACATTTGCATTACAAAACTTTCTGAGTACGTGTCTAGATCCAATCTAGACATAGGCCATCTATCCTTAGAACAGCTCCCACTGTTTTCACAGTGTGCGGGACTCATCCTTCTTGCACATCTCACGATTTCAAGTGTACTCAATTTCCGTTGTAAATATCTCTCATTGTTCTTTATTGCCTAGAACGATTCTAGCAAATCTATTTCTTAAATAACATAGCCACAATGGTATCTTAACCATCCTAATGTGTTTTGATTATGGTTTTGTCGGAAACCATGCGCAATATCAATTGTCAATTGTCATTTGTGTAACACCCTTACACAAAATTGCATCAAAAACACTTTGCTTTACTTCCTTAATGTTTCTGCAAGCACTTAAGGGTAATCTTTATGGCTTACTTGGTAACTATTACTTAAATTCGATTTGAAACAATTCATCATACTCAAAGTATATGAAGTGTTATACATCATTACTTATTTAATTGATCCGGCAGCGGAAGCAAATAGAATCAATCAAATATGTTCAATTCGATTGAACTAGTCATGAATCTTATCAACATAAGACTCCTTATTTGACATTAATATCATGTAGATTTATCTCCATAAATCCGGATATTAAAGATGTACTATATTTCTCCAAAGTCTTAAATCATTCGCAATGATCAATATGTCATCCACATATATGACTACTAAAAATTTCCGTAACTCCCACTAAACTTCATGTATAAACACAACTTCTCGACTTATGGGAAAATTTTTATACCATGATCAAATCATTGATTCCAACTCATTGATGTCCTACTCAAGACCATCTCTTAAGTTGCACATTATCTTAGGATTGTAAGAATCTATAAAACTCATAACATGTATTGAATACATTCCTTCTAATTGAAGAAGTGGGTTTTAGATTCACTTGCTATATGTATCTCATAATGAAACACAATCCCTAAGAAGATCCAAATAGACTTAAGCATTTCAACTAGTGCAAAACCCTTTGCAACCAATCAAGCTTTGAAATCTCTCGTTATTAGTGCAAAACCCTTTGTCACTAATCAAGCCTTTTATTTTGGATTTTTATGGCTCTAAGCCTTGTTTTGAGTTGTGACTTAAACACTCTCATGTAAGTCATATGTTCATTACTTTCTAGAAGTAATCAACTTGAATCAAACGATTTCTTTGTAAGTTGTAAGCTCTTTACTTTCTAAAAGTAACATTAATTCATCATCTTCAACAAGTGATGACTTTAACCTCCTAGGTTTTGAAGAAACAACGTCTTACACAAAACGTCTCATGTAGCCAAGAAAGACCAGTTTCTTGCGACATAACATTCTTTGTGGCTCTTGAATAATTTTCTCCCACTCTGTCTTCTGGAAATAAACTTGTATTCTAGGAAGACAGTTTTACGAGCCACAAGCCCGTTGTACTCGTGATTATAATAAGGGAAAATGAGCATTTGTTTCTTGTGTAAACTTACAAACATGGTACCCTACCCTTTCATATCTCATATGATTCGTTTTAGATTTAGTGGAAAAATAATTTAGACAAAATGATAAAATCCCCAAAGAATCAAGTAACTCAAAGTAACTTGATTGAAGTCCAAACTATATCGAATAGTGTTTTATTTCTTTATCCAACCACACATTATCCTATAATACGTGCTAAGAGAGATTAATTTGTGATACTATATCACATTTCATTTGGCTTATATCAAAGTTTTCACTTTGATAATCCCATCACGACTAAATCGTGATTTCTTGAACTCTTTGAACTTCTTCAAAGATTTCTCTATTTACCTTATTAAGTGAATACATTGGTGTTAACTTAAATCGTTGGTAAAAGAAAATGATCAAACTATTCTGGATCAATGATTTACAACCTCGATTTCCTTTTCAACCAAAAGGCACGAGGCATCTTGCTTTGAATACAAGATACGCATATACCATAAGATCTAATGGTTTCAAGAGTACTCGATAACTCTTTACGTTCATCATTCCAGAATCTAAGGTTCAATCTTGGGTTACCAATTTGAGTCTTCCATCATCTACATGATATATCATTCTTGTTTGGTTTAGAATATAATCACCTTGATAATGGGCTAGCCATACATCAAATCATGGTGTATAGGGTCAAAAAAGTGAAACCTCTTTTGTATCTTAACAAGTTTATATTCTTATTTAGAGTTTATGCACTTAATAGTCACAATTAAGTACAACTTTAAACCCAAAAACTAGATTGATTACACAATGAGTCTATCTCTCGACATTATTTGATGCTAGTCGTCATATTCTAATCATCCTATGTATCGCATACAATGATGAAAACCTCCACTGGTTTCTAATATTGACGAAGTAGTATTAGCAAAATTTATGTCAATCAAATAAACATTTAAAGAAGAAGGTCCCATTAGATGTCCCACAACTAACTTGTTGATTCTTCAATAATTTGGGGTAGTTTCCTTTCTAGCGTCTAACAATTAAGACAATGGAAACTTTATCGGTCGGGATTGATAGGTTTGGTATCGTTATTCTCAATAACTTTTACTTTTAACATTACCTTGTATCAATTCCATTCTAATTTTACTTCTTTAAAAACTTATCCTTTTCTTAACGGTTTAAGAGAATGCTCCCACTCATTTCAATGAGTCTTTGCTTTGAGAAGCAAAATTAAATTCATGAAGACTACTCTTCATTCGTTTGTTTAGTCTTAAAACTATCATTGAAGTGGTTGCGGTATTTTGGTCAATTTTGATTTCCAACAAATCTAGTTACCAAAATGATTTAACGTTTCAAAGTACTTAACTCAATTAAGCATATGAGAAACAATTTATTGTAAGTAGATATGTTAGTCAAGAATCAAATACCCTTTTTGATCATGAATAACTTTTATCTATACTCTTCACAAGAGATCCTTTCAATGGATAATACGAGATTTTTAGAAGAAAATTCAAATTTGTCTTTCGTTACGATGTTTTAATGGAGATTTGAATCAAAATCGAAATGTTATCGTATATAAATTGTGGTAAAGAAATAGAACAATATGATAACGGAATAGTGGAAAACTTTAACATTTACCGTTTTATTAATAATACTTGTAAATAACAAGTAAAACATTTACATAGTGACCTCTACCCAACTATGATAAATGATTCCAAGATCCAAATTCATATTAACTTGGGGCACGGTGTGCCGAAATACCCTTTATTAATATAACTCGGTGGATTAAGTCTTTAATCGATTCTACTTTTAGAACTCTTGGTCGATAAAATTACATTAATATTTATGTCTAGCCCGAAACACATCCGGAAATCGTCGTGAATACTTTCGTTGAGTTCAACCCAAATTTCGAATAAATGTGTCCATGATCCAAATTCATATCAACTTAGGGCACGGTGTGCCGAAATACCCTTCATTAACATAAATTCGGTGGATAGACATTTATCACCCACTTCCCCTACGTAACAAGGTTTGTACCCCGGTGTGGCCGAGTGCACTCCCTCACGAAATAGGTTTTCATGGTTTCTACTTTTTGGTAAGGCTAAGTCTCAATTGTTTATTTTAGCGAGAGATCATGTCAATTTATTATCTATCACGTTTTAAGTGAACTAAAGCGGTGAACTACGATAATTGTAATTGACACGGTCGATATACTCGATTTAATGATAATGCATGTTTTAGTTATGGCGATTTAGCGATGCATGCAACATATAAATAAAATGCAAAGCATAAATAAAATCCTAGTATGGCCTTCCTAAAATAGTAAATCTAATAAACTATTACAAACTCGGAAACCAGCTCCTTGGTCCCTTGAACTTCGGTCTTGGCACGCATATCAAGGCAACACCGTCTTTAATGGATCGCCTTCTCGAGTGGCAGAGTCTTCAAGGATCTCCGGAATAAATAAATTACATAACAAATTACATACTTTCCTTTTATACATTTGTAATTAAAAAAAAATAAATCTATTAAATTACAAAACGGTGATACGAGATCACAATAAATTACAACCGAATCGATATTCCCATACATTTCGGGTAATATCAATTAAAACTAAGGCCATACTAAGTAAAAATTACATAATACAAAAATTACATAAAATTAAAATATGACAATCATAAATAAAATGCAGCATTATAATATGTATGAACATGCCCAATTTTATGCTAAATCGCCTTTAAGGAGCCAATATCGTATATTAATCAGTTTTTACGGATTTGCGTGATTTAACCTTTTATAATCACAATAATTACATAAATTCATATTTATGTACAAGTTAATTACCCTAACCAACTTAGGACTCAAAATTAGTCTCCACTAACATATTGACAATAATTAACTAATATTTCTTATAATTGTTCATAAATGGACTCAAAAATACAAAATTATGTCATAAACTTCAAATAAATCAAAAAAATTTCAAATAAATTCAAAATTTGAAATTTAAACTCATGAACATTCTGGAAAAATACCATGACACTCATAATGTTCAAAAACTTTGGTTAAAAATTTCGAATTTTATCGAGAAAAACAATGTTGCGGTTTATCGGATTTATCAATTATAACCATAAAAATATGAGAAAAATAATTTTATCAACTTTTCAATTTTAGATCTGAAATGTGTGATAAAATGCAACATGTGACGTTTTTCCTTAGTCATGAAGTATGTTTTAGCATTTTTACTAATTAATTCACTATTTATGTGATTTTTCATCAAAAATTCATAAATCATGCATAAAGACTTCATTATAGCCAAATATTTTACACACATCTTTTAAAATTGAATGTGACAACATACTAAATTGCTATGACCAGATTCGAAATATAACTCATATTAACCTATTTTTCCATTTAAATTCGATTTTAACTTGAAAAATCCATATTTCGAGCATAACAACTCATTTAATTATGAAAACTTACAGGTCATCAGTAGATACTATATGTGAAAAAATATCCAAAAACCACTGGAAAAAATGAAGTTTAGCTATTTTTAGTCCAAAAATGACATTTTTATCATAAAAATCACATTTTAATGTCATTATTATATAAAATGAACAATAAAAATCCACAAATAAACCAAAATGTCCTAAAAATCATTTAGGACCAGAAACTTTTAATATGCAAAATTATTTCATAATTTATCTTCATAAATCCTAAATAACAAGTTTTATATGTTAATTTAATTAACTCGAAAAAACTAATCCGATCTTGCATGCAACAACCATAATGCTCTGATACCACTTGTTGGAAATCATATTTTGAATATCACATATTTTGGTTTAAAGTGTTAGTCATAAAAACTTAAAGATCTTATGCATGCAAAACTAGAAAAAGAATAAGAAAAATCGTTTCATACCATATGAATATTTCGGCTATTATGGGCACCAACAAGATCTCCTACTTGTTAGTTCTTGAGATATAATGAATATTAGGATGATCCTCCAAAAATCCCAAAGTAGAGATTCTCCTCTTGATTGCACCCAAGATTATCTCTTATCCCCACTAAATAATATTAGCTAGATATTAGTTTAGTAGTTTACCTTAAAATTGATTACTAACACTCATATATTACATTAATAATTTTAGTAATCTTTTATGAACAATTTGAATCAAAAATCTCAAGTTTTTGATGAAGAAAAGGATGAATATGTGAGAGAGAGAGAGACCTTTGCATGTAAATGAATACAAGTGAATTTAAGAGAATAAAATTCTCTCTACACACCTTACAAAACCGGTGGAGGGAGTATTATATGACCAATGCATGGTCTTTTCTTTTACTTTTGTTCTTATTAAGTAAAGTAGGTGTAAGACTACCCTACATTATAGGTAATCATAGTGTTTTATTTATCCATTAAATAAAACACCCACTCACCTATACTACCTCCAATATTTCGGTCATATGAGATAAAATGAACCTCCATATTATTTTGTCAATTTGTCACTTGTCACACAATATGTCACATGTAGAAAGCTACATGTTATTAATTAATTTTAATGCACATTTATCACATAAATATCATTTTATAAATTAATTAAATTACATTCAACATATTGACTAGTGATACTTGATCACATAAATAAAATGGGTCATTTAATTATAATTCACAACATCTTGTAATTATAATTAACCATTCATTATCATCTCTATTGTTTCACAAACAATAAACAATTTTAGTAATAAAATATTTCAATTACTAATATAAATCTTATTTAATCCCATTACCATAAGATATCAATATTCTCTCTCACAAATGAATTGTTCAATTTTAAGGAATTGATCAACTTGTATCGTCATACAATTAATCAACTTTACAGATAAGGGCATCATCCTTTAGGTGTGACCTTAAGGGATCAACTGACCACCACCGTCCCACGACAGTAACATCAAACTCTAGCAAGCCAATCGTTACCGATTAATGTTGATCAGTTGACTATTAAATGATCATCCCTTACGTATTCTTAAAATGAGATTTAAACATGTGATCAATATGATCAACAATTGTGATCGCATTATTGTCGGAGGACACATATTCCAACAAAGCCATTGTCGGTGCGAAACGGGTTAAAATCCGTGTCTATTCGCGGCGATTATAACGGAGTAAAAAAGGTGATTTGAAATGGTTGTAGAAAACCGAGTTTGAAAATCGTCATTACGACGGCCTAGAAAGGCGTGTTAAAGTGGTTATAAAAAACCGAGTTTGAAAATCGTCATTACGACGGCCTAGAAAGGCGTGTTGAAATGGTTATAAAAACCGAGTTTGAAAATCGTCATTACGACGGCCTAGAAAGGCGTGCAATGGTCGGCGAAAGACCGAGTTTTGAAACGGCCACTATAACGGCGCAAAAAAGGTGATTTTGAAAGTTTTGAAAATGACACGGAGGGACTTATGATCAAGTAGCACATAAGCACTCACAGTTTCATTATATTATGCATTGATGACACGGGTTTTGGCTTAGAAGGGTGGGTTACACACCAAGCAATCAAACCCCGATTTGCGAGAGGGATACCAATCCAAACAAAATGTGTAAGGAGGGTGCCCTAGCCTCGTGCTCGAAAGTGATGAAAGCTCTTTGACGAAACAGAAATGTTTAACGTCAACGGTATGCTTGACTCAATCGGATTCGAAACGCGGGGATGAGAAAACTCATGCCGACGAGACGAGCCAATTGGCCGAAAAGGGTTAGGTTCTGGGCCCGGACAAAGAACCCGACCGTGACCGTAATATCAATTAATGCATTCCAACCAAGACCTCGTTCGAGTCTCACCATTTAGGGATCACAAAGACGTAAGTGTCCTAGTTTTCCCCAGCGGAGTCGCCAATCTGTGGACATGGCCCACCTGCGAGCCCACTTCGATCTGTGGACGTGCAGCGGTCTTTTGAAAGCCACGCTCGGCGGCGTAAAAATGCTTTCGACCGGATCGTTTTAGATCGGTCGGTTTCGTCTCGGTAAGGGTCTCGAAACGATTATAGATGTTCGGAGTCGCCACCAAGCATTTGTGGGATGCTTGGAACCCGTTCGAAATCCACTTTATACCTCGGTCAAATCGAAGCACAAAGCAGCGTTTGACATAGGTACTAAAGATAAGGAAATCGTCCCTCTTTAGCATCCTATCTCTAGAATGACTCTCGTACGCCCTGGATAAGGTCGTCCACTATCTAAAGTTTCTGAGTAAGAGGTGAAGGTACGTATTGGGAAGTCCTTTAATCAGACACCCAATCCCGCCCGCGTTAGCGGCCTCTACTAATCGATCTTGGTTGGTTGAATGCAAAAGTTGATAAAACGGTTTAAATGCATGAAATCAAATAATTTAAACCTAACATGTGAGAGCTTTCTAAGTCGGTTGATTTAATCCAAGTATCAAGTATAAGATGTCGAGTTGGATTTATGGTTGATTTGCATGCAAGACGGGAAGTAAACATCCATTTACCGTATTAGGTTTATGGTGCATAACGTGATCCCAATTATCAAAGCAAAATTTAATATTGCTACCATTACCTCTAGCCATCTCAACCCTTTTCTAAATAGAGTACGGAGACTCATAAGTTTACGCCATTGCCAAGAAGAGACTGAATTTAGCTTATGATCAAAGAGCGAACAATTTTTCAAGTATTTTTTAGTTACCACTTTGACCCATATACTTTACTTATCCATAACAATAATATAATAAAATTATATGTACGTGTTGGTCGTGGTCGTTATATATCGTCTAATAAAATCATATAGGCGTAGATTTTTGAACCGTTTTGAAGGACCGTGTATTTGAATGATTTCGAGTTAAAATGTCTCTTTGTAATGTTATTGTGAGACTAGTGAGGTTTTAGGATATAAAATTACAAGTCTTGTAATAGGAAATCTAAATTATTTTTAATAGATGTGAAGTAATTAGTTAAGATCAAATTTGAATGTAAATTTAGTTTAGTTGGTAAAAAAAGACTAGTTAATTAATACTCCCTTATTTCAATTATTTTTCTAACTATTTAATTTTTATTCTTTATAAAAAACTGTTTTTATTAAAGCTAAACAAATGACTGGAGCAAAAGCGGTACAATTGTTTTAACTTTATGGAATAAAACAAGTAAAATGTAACACAAATAAAGAAAATTCACTAACTAATATTAAAAAACAATAAACCCCATATTTATGATATTAAAAAGTGTATCAAATGTGCGATTCTATTTAAAAGATAAAGAATAATATTAATTTATTAAAACAAAATTCCGCCTTTTACTTATCCGCATGGATTTAGATCATCCCGTATTTTACCTTACTTTTACCCATTTCACTATGACTAGATCTGTCAAATGGACGGGTTAAGAGAGCGAGTTTTGAAATACAGGGCGAGTCTATTTCGGGTTTGTATGGGTGAGTTCATACGGGTTAGGGTAAAAAACAAGTTATTTTAAGCCTTTTCCAGATGTTTGTTTTCTTTATTTTTAATTATAATCTACTCTACATGATATTAGGAGGGCAATCCGACCTCTAAACCCTATGACCCTCCCTAATCTGCCGCTCTCAACTCCCACTTTGGCCACCATACCAAACCATCATGAGCCCTCCAAATCCTTCCTTCTCCTTAATGTCTCCTCTGTCGAAAAACTTACCCCCTCCAACTACTCCCAATGGCGGCTACAACTCGACTCTTTGTTCGCTGGCTACTACCTCATCTCTTACATCGATGATAATCCCCCTCCTCCGGAGTTCATCAATGGCCCCGACAAAACCTCGAAGCCTAAACCTGCTTATGGTACTTGGTTTCAGCAGGATAAACTACTCTTCGGAACACTAGCAGGCACCCTTGACTAGTCTGTTACTCCCCTCATTAACAGCACCAAAACTACCCGTGAAGCGTGGTCGACTCTTAAATCCACCTTTGCCCTTCTCTCCCGCGGCCATATTAAACAACTAAAATATCGCCTCAAATCCATTAAACTCGGTTCCTCCACTATTACAGAGTTTTTTGTAACACCCTCATATACCAAGGTGCCTTACCAAGGACCACCCTAGCATATAAATGTGCTACCATCTCGGTTACCCGAGGCAAGTATATCAATAGTGACCATCAAAGAACAATTATTAAAGTATAAAGTTTAACTTATTACAAGTCTCCAAAAACCAAACCAAAGTATAAGAAAATGTAAACCAACTACAGCTGAAAAGTATCTAAGGACTCGTGACAGCGAAAGCTAAGACTCTAGGTGATGACACTCCCATCCTTGATCCCGCAGCTAGTATAAGCTCATCACCTGTCAATATCTGCTCACCATCTCCGAATGGATCACCATGGTTTTATAAAAAATAAACGGGGTCAGTTCACTGAATAATCAAGATAAGAAAACACAAATAGAACTAATACAATTCAATCCAATCGCAGTACCATCCTCCAAACTCCATACGTAACCAGTAACCGACTACACACCTAAGTGTGTAGCCCTGTCAGGTTACCCATCGCAACATGTAACCCTCACGGCCAGTGAGGGACCGCAGCCTTGCCCACCTAAGCCCCTCTCATCGCAACGAGCGAATAACCTATGTCCATTAATGTGCACATCCCCTTGTGACGGGAACCACAAGGGGCAAATCAAAAGCGTGAAGCCATTCCCGATAATGACTCCACTCAGCCGAGGGTGCACCTAGAGAACCATAGACAATCGAACATCTAATCCAAACATCCAAAAGAATGATTATTCAAATAACAATAGTAATCATGCCAGTACATCAATCAACATCGTCTTAAATCAATTAAACATGTAACTGAGTAGGGAAACCCTACCTTATAATGAATCTAAAATCGCAAATAAACAGCGGAAGCTAGAACTGTTCCTCTACGAATCCTTCACCTAACAATAATCACAACAATATTATATCACAATCATACCAAACCACCATTTTCCCAATCTAAACCATTAGGGCAAAACCCTAAAAGACAAACATAACTAATTAACAAAATACTAGCGACTTACCAACGAAACCGATATGGAAAAGACGAATGGAGACTCACGATCGATCAATTAGCCTTTGGAGTGATTAGGATGATTAGAGAGATGATGACCGTCGTTAGGTTTTGTAAAGTGGTTTGTAAACTTTTAAAACGTAATTTATAATCTCTAATCGCCGTAATCAAAACCGCGGAAATTAATCTCGTCAGACCGGATAATTGGATGAGTACTTGGGATACTCGGCCGAGCAACTCACAACTCGGCCGAGTGCTCCTGGACACTAGCCTGACCAAAATTCACACGACAACCTATTCGGATGAGTTCCTCATATTCGGCCGAGTAGACTAGGATCAGAAAACCGTGGTATTACTGTCTTCCCCCCTTAAAATGAACTTCGTCCCCGAAGTTCATACCATACCCAAAACAAAAGCAACATTAACCACACAAAGATAACAACAACTACTCAAAGGTACCAACAACACCAACTATGACCAACAAAACAACCCAACTATTGCTCAAAGATATAAACAACATAACCATATCGACCTCAAACTAACCCAAAACAAATATGCGACCATCTCCTACTCCCCTTAAAAGACAACGGTTACGTCCCCGTAACCACACATTCCTGGTCAAAAAGGTAAGGAAAGAGCTCTCTCATAGACTCCTCCGGTTCCCAAGTGGCCTCTTTCATATTGTGATTAGACCATAACACCTTAAGTAAGACGGTCTCGCCATTCCTTGTCTTGCGTACCTTACGATCCAAGATCTCCTTAGGAACCCTTGCATAAGTTAGAGATTCATCTAACTCAATATTATCAACCTCAAGTACATGTGACGGATAACTCATATACTTCTAAAGTTGTGAGACATGAAACACATTATGAACCTGATCTAGCGATGGTGGTAAAGCTAGCCGATTGGCTACTTCACCTATCCGGTCTAAAATCTCATAGGGACCAATGAATTTCTGGCTCAAGTTCCCTCTCTTGCTAAACCTCATCACTCCTCGCATAGGTGACACTTTCAAAAGAACCTTGTCACCTACCGCAAACTCAATGTCCATACGATGCAAGTCCACGTAACTGTTTTGCCTATCTTGAGCTGCTTTCATCTTCTAGAAAATCAATTGTACCTGCTCAATCATGTCCTGCACCATCTACGGCCCCAAAACCACAGCCTCAGCACTATCATACCAACACACCGAACTCCTGCACTTCCTGCTATACAAAGCCTCAAAAGGTGCCATCCTAATGCTAGTGTGATAGCTGTTGTTGTATGAAAGCTAGATCAAGTCCAGCATATCCTCCTAACTTCCACGAAATTGAATAGCACAAGCTCGTAACATGTCCTCTAGGGTCTTGATAGTTCTACAGTTTGACCATCTGTCGTAGGATGAAATGTTGTACTCATCTTTAAGGTAGTTCCTATCAATTCCTGCAACTCTTGCCAAAACTGTGATATGAACCTCGCATATCAATCCGACACTATATCCTTTGGTACCCCATGTAACCGTACCACATACTTCATGTACCCCAAAACTAGCTGAATCTTACTCTAAGTGTCTTTCATTGGAATAAAGTAAGTTGACTTTGTTAAACGGTCGTCGATCATCCAAATCATATTGCTACCTTGTTGTCCTTGGTAACCCCACGATGAAATCCATAGAGATCGACTCTCATTTTCATTCCGGCACCTCAAGTGACTGAATCTTACCTTTTGGTCTTCGTTATTCTCCCTTGCCCCTTTGACAAGTTAAACACCTAGCCACGAACTCAGCAACATCTTTCTTCATATTAGTCCACCAAAAAGTCTTCTTTAAATCCTTATAAAGCTTGTCACCACCCGAATATACGGAATAAAGAGTGCAATGAGCCTCTGTCATGATCAACTTCTTCAAGTCAACGTCACTAGGTACACACCATCTCCCATCAAAACGAACACTCCCATCTGTGTGGATAGAAAACCTCGAAATTGTGCCACTCAATCTCTCGAGATCACATGGCCCAGAAAAGCCACTTTCTCTAGCCAGAACTCGCACTTAGATAGCTTGGCATACAACTGATTATCTCGCATGGTCTATAGTACTAACCTTAGGTGCTCCTCGTGCTCTTCCTTAGTCTTAGAGTAAACCAAGATGTCATCAATAAAGACGACAACAAACCTATCCAAGAACGGGCTGAAGATCCGGTTCATAAGATCCATGAATACTGCAGGTGCATTAGTCAACCCAAAAGGTATCACCACATACTCATAGTGACCATACCGCGACCGAAAAGCTATCTTTGGAATATCCTCATCTGCTATTCTCAACTGGTGATAACCGGACCTCAAATCGATCTTAGAAAACACCCCTGCGCCAATCAGCTGATCTAAAAGATCATCAATTCTTGATTGGCAAATGATACCTATTCTTCACGGTGACATGGTTTAACTCTCTGTAGTCGATGGACAGCCTCATACTCATGTCTTTCTTTTTCACAAACAAAACTGGCGCACCCCAATGATAGGTGTGGACATGGCCCACCTGCGAGCCCATTTCGATCTGTGGACGTGCAACGGTCTTTTGAAAGCCATGCTCGGAGGCGGAAAAATACTTTCGACCGGATCGTTTTAGATCGGTCGGTTTCGTCTCGGTATGGGTCTCGAAACGATTAGAGATGTTCGGAGTCGCCACCAAGCATTTGTGGGATGCTTGGAACCCGTTCGAAATCCACTTTATACCTCGGTCAAATCGAAGCACAAAGCAGCGTTTTACATAGGTACTAAAGATAAGGAAATCGTCCCTCTTTAGCATCCTATCTCTAGAATGACTCTCGTACGCCCTGGATAAGGTCGTCCACTATCCAAAGTTTCTGAGTAAGAGGTGAAGGTACGTATTGGGAAGCCCTTTAATCAGACACCCAATCCCGCCCGCGGTAGCGGCCTCTACTAATCGATCTTGGTTGGTTGAATGCAAAAGTTGATAAAACGGTTTAAATGCATGAATCCAATAATTTAAACCTAACATGTGAGAGCTTTCTAAGTCGGTTGATTTAATCCAAGTATCAAGTATAAGATGTCGAGTTGGATTTATGGTTGATTTGCATGCAAGACGGGAATTAAACATCCATTTACCGTATTAGGTTTATGGTGCATAACGTGATCCATTTGTCTTAGTAAAGCATTTTGCAAATATGATTTTGAATGAACAAATAGTCATCTGATTCATCCTATATCCGGGCTAACCGGAGTCGGGATCGTCCTAGACTAATGCTGGAAAGGGAACAGGCCCTCTACCAGACGGCTACATGAGGCGCGAGCCAGCCGGCGGTACAAGGGGCCTCCCCTGGTTTTGAAAATGAGAATTGAAAGGCCTGTTTTAGGCGCGGGTCAGCCTACGGTTATATGCCGTATTCTGGCCATTTAGAAAACGTTATAAAACGTGTTGAAAAATGGGTATTTGAACCCGATTTGATTTGAAATAGTCATTTAGACCGCGTTTGTTGATTTGAAGAACTAGACTCGAATAATCATCATTATTTTGACGATATTCGGTGTCGGGTTCGACTTGACAAGCTTGACATGAATAGTTTTGAAAACAATTATGAACTAATTGTCTTAAGTTCACTTGAATGTAATTAGTCGATACTCATCATCGTACCCTGGATTAAAATCCGGCATGGTATGTAGAACCAAGGATGACTTTGTGTTGGGGACTAATATGTTTATTTTGGAAATGTAAAGAAATGATGAAAGGCTTTAAAATACCTCCCAAAATGTAAAGAAATGAAATAAAAGGGTTTAAGTACCTTTTAAATGTTATTAACCAAATATTATCACCGAAACACGGATTTAACCGTCATGGTATGTGGAACCAAGGGTGAAAAATGTTTTATGGTTAAAACACATAAAATAAAATGAAAAGGTTCGAAAATATTTGAAATAGTAAAAACCGATTGTAAATATGAAAATTAATTAAAGGGGAAAGACGAGAACAAACACGGTTGAGTTCTGACCTGGACACCCCATTTAGGCGCGGGCAAGCCGGCGAACCAAGGGGCTTCTGTCCCAGGCCAAAAATCAGTTTTGGCTCGTTTATCCCATGTTTTGGTTCATGTTATGCACGTTTTAGCATGTTATCACTAGTACAGAAATGGCTTTTGGCTACGGTTAAAAACGACTTTTGGCTATGGTTCTTCGACCGTAGTAAATCGGGGCGTTGCCTTAGATCAAGTAGTTATGGCTACGGTCAGGAACCGTAGCCTAAAGTGACTTATGGCTACGGTTATTAGAAGGAACCGTAGCCTAAAGTGACTTATAGCTACGGTTATTAATATTTAACCGTAGCCATAAGTCACTTTAGGCTACGGTTTTCTTTTAACAACCGTAGCCATTTCTTAATTAAAATTTTAAAAAAAAAATTATTTACAAAAATATGATTTATTTTAAATGTAAATTCTTTAATTAAGATAATAATAATTAATTACAAAACCAATGTTTAATATAAAACTAACATTACAAATCAACATCAATACTTGGCTAAAAAAATAAGCATATTCTACTCGGATGCAAAAGGTAAGCGCTACAAATTTTCTCCAAGCAGCATCATTCTAATTGATTTCACACATCAACAATTTCTTAAGCACAATTCCTGTCCCTCCATGCCTGAAAGAAAACAGACAAAAAAAAAACATATTGGACTCCACAAAAGAATTTTAAGCAGTATGAACTGCAGATTAAGCTGTATAATAAGCTGTCAGAAATCAGTAGGAGAATCGAATCATCAATACTTAGCTTGCACCATCACATTCTTGTATTTGAAGGGCCAGCTTCCAATCAAAATAGCATGTAAAAATTTATGAAATGACTCGGCAGTACAAAAGTGAGTCAAACTTCAAAGTAACTTCAACAACAATAGCGGCATCAACAATACAATAAGGATTTTCCGAGAGCTTATAGTCATAGTCCTTAATAACAAAGAATCATCAAACATCTATCAAATTGTGAAAAGAGAAACAGGTTACCTTGGTTGATGCTGGGTGTGACATCTGAGGCCTCTGAAACTACGACAAAGCCTTAGTCTCAACAAAGGTTAGGGTCGGCTAACTTGAATCATCATCTGAATTCGTGTAGGTTTGCATCTGCCAATATAGAAGCTCCTAGACTAAGCCATTTGTATTTGTCAAATTCGGTCCATTATCGTTGGAGATATAGCACTTGGGAAACCGTGTCACAGTATACAACAATTACAACATACTTGTCACGGGTTTACCTATTTGAGCAAATATTAAATTACTCTTTGAAGGAAAAGTTTTATCACTTTATGATACCTATGAGCTAAATGCTCAAAAATGACTATGAATGTACTCTCTCAAACACGGCATCAAATCAAGTTGACACATTCTAAGCAGCTTAACAGATATTAAACGGACTCAATAGCGCATAGAAAACACAAGTCAGTCACCTATACAAGTTTAAGATAGAAATCACTACCGGCATAGTTCCATAGCCATCTGCTACTTTACAGCCGACAATAGGAAAGGTGACTTATGGTTCTTAGAAACCTGCAGAATTCCATTTGAGAGTCAAATATAGTTCAAATCAGTGTTAGCATTATCAAGAAACCTGATAACTTTAAGCGGCTTACAATCTTGCTCTCTCCTGTCATACTTGATTCATCAATAGCAAGAGCTTGACCAGATATTAGCACTCCATCAGCAGGAACCTAAATACAATGAAAGAGAACAAGCATATATCATATACACAAGAAGCAAAAGAATAGCTATTTGAGCAGCTATTTTGAACAACCTTGACACCATAATAAGCTCGAAATCACTATACTTAACACGACCAATCACCTCAATATTATGATAATAATCGCTAGCAAAGATGGCACACTCATGCTCAAAATAAGCAAATTATGATCCTTCATACAGTAAATAAGCAAATTTC
The DNA here is from genome assembly GCF_048544455.1 of Silene latifolia. NCBI lineage: Eukaryota > Viridiplantae > Streptophyta > Magnoliopsida > Caryophyllales > Caryophyllaceae > Silene > Silene latifolia. Next base: position 61,272,179 of record NC_133536.1, read on the forward strand.
AAGCAACATAAGGACAACAAGCACCAGAACAACAAGCAGCTCATTTGCTTATACACAACATTATCAAACAAATTAACCGGAATAAGTTTTGTTATCGTTTCAACTACCTGAAAGGCTGAAATACATTTGAAATCACTTCATTCCTTTGCAATCACCGGACTAAAACCCTCTATCCTTTCACCGGCGCTTCAATCGAAATCATCCCATCTCGATTTTATCAAGTTGTAACAATCAATTGAAACCTTAAACCACACATTAACCACACCAAATTAAGCTCAACTTAATGAAACGCTGCTTGTAAATTAATAATTTTCATCATATATACAGATTAATGAAGAGAGTTGATGAAATACCAATAAAATAAAATGCAAGAGGGGCGAAATAAAGAGACAAACCCTAACTTTATCCATTTTTGCAATTGTCCTCTTTATTGTTAAAATGCCCAATCTCAAGGGTTTATTGAAGAAGAATCAAAATAACAATATAAACCTGAGATTGTCAAAGAAACAAGTAAGTTTATCGAGTTATAATAATTGGGGTTGGAAGCTAGATCGAAACAGGTGACAATACATAACAATGATAAGTCATTTAAAGTGTTAGCTTTAAGCAGTTGAAGTGGTGGAGCCATTTATATACAGATCCAAACCTGGATTGAACTTATTTGGATTTAAGTATAGTTCCGTGAGACCGTGACATCCGCCTTGGATTTGGTATAGGTGCGATCAAGTTCGTTCATGTCCAAATTTCCGAAATTCAAACCCATAATAAATAAATCAAACTAGTTTGGATCAAATCTGCTTGAAAAATTGCTCAATTCGCCATATCTAAATACGAAAGAACATTCATGAATATACTTTTTTCCTTCAATGAATCCATCAGTTCCAACGAAGTAATCATATATGTCCGCTAAGGGAGTATCAAGTCTAACGGCCCTTGATAAGATACAAGACGCGTTACAAATAGTCGTACACTCGTATGGTTGTACCTAATATTGTCTACATACAAATGACATTGTACTATAGATGTACTACTGCATGCATATAATAAATTGAGCTGAATTAGATTTGGTCCCATGAACCTCAACATAGCCAAAAACACGTTTGAACCATGTATGCACATCTTAATAATCAACTCGACCGGGTATACATTTGCTATTTCTATTTTCATTACCCCGGATAATATCACACATAAATTCCACAACTCTCGATCATGCTGCACACGAAAAACAAGTTAACAGTTCAAACAACTGCGTGTCTCTCATTTTTTAATTGCATTCTCAGCGGCACATTTCACAAATATCTCCTTCACTAAAATCCTAAACTCGGGAATAGAGCGTTTCATATTATACATCCAACTTCGGTCCATCTCTAAAAACACCAAAGAAGGAAACATTTAATCATCAACAAATAACGTAGAGACAATAAAGTTTATTAACTACAACACTAAAAAAGATTAATTTGATCACATAAAGCTAATTTTCGTTGTTGATTGTTAATTTGATCCATCTTTTCACAAGAATTGGTTAATTGGGAAAACTGTCAAACTTGATTGCCCCTTCCTCATAGAATTTTCATGTAAATTCAAGTTGTGAACTTAAAAAAAAAAAACTAAGAAAAGTAAAAAGACAATCAGATAATAAGATGATCAGAAAACACACTTGATAAAACACAAGGGATTCTTACAAGTATACTAATTAAAAATAAGCAAAGAAAACTCTACCACATATATCAAACAACATCGACGATCGTAAATACAAACTTTATATTACTGAGCTTGATGAGTTAAGTAAAAAAAAACAATACAACCACAAAACAGAAACTAGCTCTTTAGAGAGAAATAAGAAGAACAAAGGAGCTAAGAAAAATCGACCCTCGTTACCAAACTTGTCCCAATATTGATGTGTTAAGTAAACTATAAATTATAAAATCCATTAAGGTCAGTAGTTTATAAATGGAAGAGCCCATATGGCTAATATTTTGTAAGACTTCAATACATCTTGATTTTTTCTTTTTCATTGAAGGGTTCATGCTTTCAATATCAATCGTACATCAATGTTTATATATATTCTGCCATGTCCTTAATAAATCTATAGTACATACTTTTCATGTCCTTGATTTGCAGCTCGTCAATATACACTATCAATACATATTTTGCTAATATATCTTTTTATAATTTGCAGCTGAATCAATATACACTATCAATACGACTCTAACTATTACTGTTAATTTTTTATGGTCACTTGTTTGGAGTCCCTCTTAAGCTAGATGTAAACAAACAGGAGTATAAGAATAGAAAAATGCATGCAGTTGAGAAGGAAAAGAAGGCAACATAATGTTTTCATTATAGAATACCCAAAACAGGAGTATAAAAATAGAAAAATGCATGCCAATTGTATGGAGTTCTCCTCTCATAGATGGATACTATTCAATAATTTAACTTTTAAATACGGTTGTCACTAAATTTTGGGAGCAATAAACGTCAAACAAAAATAGGTTCAGCTAGTCTTGCTTGTGATGGGCTAATCCCGTCACAAGCTTGTGACCTCTCACAAAAAGGGAGAGGGGATAAGGTGGGGCACCCTCATGTGCTTCCCACTCACCTCTCAATGGGTATTTTGTGAGAGGAAACGGAACCCGTCACAAGCTTGTGACGGATATCAACGTCACAAATGAGAGTTTGTGAAATAAGTTTAGCCGGATTTTAAAATTTGAAACATGGACAATGGCTTTTTTAAACAATTGTAATAAGAAATACCATTTACTTAAAGAGGTGTTTGTGTTCAAGATGACCATTTGACACTCTGTGTTTGTGCATATTTATTCTGCAAGGCTACTTTCCATACCTACCTCACAAGCATTATCGTCGGCATTGGCACCGGAACAGACACATCCTCACCAATGCCATTTTCACCAACCAGTAACTCGGCAAAAAAGCTACACACCAAGACTTACCTAGTAAGCTACACTTTTATACTCTGTCTGTTAGTCAACAGCACGATATTCATTTATACCCACTCGTATACTTCTAATCCTAAACTAAAATATTCGATTAAGATATTAAAAAAACTCAACCCTAACCTATTGGACCAGAATCCCCAAATTACAGCACTAGAACCAAAGGTGATTTAAAAAACAACTATTCCTAAGCTTTATAATGATTAAAAAAACTGAATTCCGTATAACAATGGACCAGAATATACCCACAATACACCAAAATAAGCTTTTCCTAAATCCAAAAGAAAAACCATACAAATTGATTGCATATAATCCAACCCTAAATCCAAAAGAAAATCCTAAACTTAGTATAATACTAACCCTAAATCAAATTAATCAAAAATTAAATAAATATATTGATTTCTTCAGGAAAATAATATATAATCCAAACCCTAAAAAATTGATTTGTTCAGGAAAAAATATCAGAATTGATTACCCGAATTTTCAGTATGGCGGTGGTGGTGGCTGCGGCGTGAGCGAAAGGAGGTTGAGGTCGTGACCTGCTGGTGTTGGAGACAATCAGTTGGCGATCGGTGTTGGCGACTTGGAAGTAAATTGTGATAGAGTTGATAGGGAAGAAATTAAACGGTGCTGCGTTGTGATTTTGAGTACACCCTTTGTTTTTAAAAAATAAAATAAAAAATATGATATAGAGTTGGGACAGGAGCTTGCAATAGAAAAGGTCAAGCAGCGCCAAAAATTATTACTTTTGCACCTAAATTCATTTTGATAAAGGGCTACGGTCTATAAAATAGCCGTTGCCTTAATATATTTTCAGCTACGGTTTTTAATATAACCGAAGCCATTTCTTTTTTTTTATTACTAATGCTACGGTTATTTGATAATAACCGTTGCCTTTTATAATAGGCTACGGCTATTTCTCATGACCGTAGCCATTTGTATCCGCCTAATGTCATTTCTGTACTAGTGTATATAGTCATGAAACAAGTAAAAACATGATAAAAAGAGGATTTTTACACCCTCATACTTACATGTTTGGTTATAGCGAGTGACCGACGTAAGTGTAACAACTCATTTGGTCGGAAAAAACTCGGTTTAAAACCGTTTTGGTAAGTAAAAAGAGTGTTTTAAAATTAGTGACAGTGTAGTGGTCGAAGTGGTCGGACAAGTGATTTAATGCACGATGACGGTACCAAACAATGTGTAAGGCTTGTATTTACGATCGATAGGTTATAAATACGCGTCGGATTGTGACTTAAGAAGTCGAGTCGAGAATTTTAAGGGAGAAAAGAGGGGGCGGACACTCGCGTAAGTTCTCAATTGGGGGCATTTGAGGGGTATTTAGAGGAAAATGAGTGTTTGTGTGAGTTTTGAGCGACGTGGCCACCTGGGCTGCTCAAAGAGGCGCGAGCCACGTCGCGGGTCTTCGAGTTGTCTTGTTGCTTTCACACAAGAGCAATCATGATTTGTTCTATCCTAGGATTTGTAGTCATATGTTTGGTACTTGACCAAACATAAATCCGGGAAATCTTAGCATAGAAGGTTTGAAATGGTTTGTTTTTTGTGGTTGACTCGGTTTGACTCGTTGTTGGAGTCGGGATTTGAATTTTTGAGTCGGTTTTTGATCCGGTGTCGGTTTTAACTCTAGTTAGTGTCATTGCGACCCCGTCATCGTGCATTAAACACTCCAGGTATTTTTGAAATGTTTTGAAATATTTTATTTTCAAAATCGTTTTAAGTTTTCCAACGTAAAGTTGTACACAAACTGTCGATCAAACGCCGCGATTCCAAAGCATGTTATAGTCCGATAATCATCGGGTGTTTGTTGGAGTCTCAGCAGATACTGGGTATCTACAATAGGCTATCGCGCACCTAACAAAGATAAATACCCTAGACACAAATGAATGTAGTAGTAGGGGTCAAACACAAGGAGACAGGAGTTGCTAAACAAGTTGTTATGAAGTAAATTTTACCAAGGTCGGTTATCGATTGGTTGTTTGTTTGGGTTTGAAAAACAATGATAAAATAACGAAAGGAAACAATAATAAAGGAGAGTCTAGGGGAATCGAGTCACGAAAGCAAATGAAGTAAATGCTCATGTCAAACTAGAAAATTGATAATACGATAATTGTTTAGACTTAAAGACAACCACCTCTCCACCTTATTGTCAACCATAGAACGGGTTCTAGCGAGCTCTCGCTATGACTAGATCGGTCTACTAAAACATGCTTAGTCTAATTCAATTCCGTGCCTCTCGACTTATAGAAAGAATTAACAAATTTAATCTAAGATAGTGGCCAACAATCAAAGACTAACAATTCAATACAAGCATGTGATAGAAACTATTATACGATTACTATAGCATCCTAATTCAACAATTGCAAAAACTATTTATGCATGGTTTCCCTATTCCCTAGACAAATGAATTACTCTTGCATAATAAAATTTAAGCTAATGACAAATGAAATGATTAACATGAACATACTAACTAGTAATGGAAATGACAAATGAATAACAAAAGTAATACTAGAAATGAAATTACCTTGACAATGGAAATAGAACTTGGAAATGAAGAACAAGATAACAAATGGAAAACTTGGAATGTAAATTGTATTATAACTTGAAATGCTTAAAGAAATTGTTTATGACATAAAGGAAATGCTTAAGGAAATATAATCTAAACTATACTAAGAACTGAATTAAAGTGTATGTAAAACATGTAAAAGTGGTGTAAGAGTTGTGTCTAAGTGTCCCAGATTAACACCCCTTATACATGAATAAGGGTGAAAATGTATACAATTAATGGAGAGGTGACCCCGATCGGGGACACCCCACCCCGATCAAGGTCGTTGTCTTCCTGGCTCTTTGTCTTAAATCCGTCTTAATTGGCATAGGGAATCCAAAGTTTAGTCTTAATGCTCCTTAATTCCTCCGTCTAAATGCATAATTTGGAATCCTAAGCTTGCAAGTCCACTTGATCATTTGGACTTTATTGGGATTCATTTTCATTTCTTTACTTGTGCATCAACCCAAGTTAGTTTCGTGCTCGGGATTTTTCAATTCTTCCCAAAATGCCTCTATGCTTCCCGAACCACCTTTGCATGGTCAAGACTTGCTCTCGTTAGCCTCGTAATCTTGGGTGATTGCTAATTTGACGGGAAAAATCTACCAAAGGCTTCATTTCCTACAAAATGCAATGAATAGAAGCAAAATCACCTAGAACACGGAGTTAGCTGCTCAGAAACACACTAATAGAAGTGTAATAATCAAATAAACCAAGCTAAAACAAGGGGTTAAACTATATATAAAATGGACTTATCAAACTCCTCCAAGCTAAATCCTTGCTTGTCCTCAAGCAAGCACATAATATAATGTATGATAAGGACAAGGGTACGAGCAACAATCATCTCATCCAAATGCAATTCCCATCAAGTAACTTTAAAGCACAATGAATCAAATCCAAAAACAACATGAGCATAGGGAAAAAGGCAATACATGGATAACATCTACATGACGGCGTAGCAAAAAGGACTTCATATGGACATTTCAACTCTTGCATGATCTTATTGACATCGGACTACTTACGGGAAAACACTCACACTCATATTATGAACAAGATAATTGTATATGTGAATGACACTCACACTCTCCTATCTACGACTCAAGAGAATGCGCCCGCAATCTAGTATGGTAGACATTCCAAATCAACAAGATAATGCTAATCATGATCAGATATGCATAAGAAAAGAAGCCAAGAAGACTAAGAAGGAGGCTAGGGGAAATATGTAAGAAGGTGTACAAGTGTTTTTGGTCATGTGGAGCTAATTTCAAGCTAGTAACTAACCAAAAGTGCAAGGATGCTCATTCGAAACCTTAACCCTTCCCAAACGACAAGAACTAGAGCCAAAAGCAGCATATTGGCTCATTAAACATTACAATACAAGAGATTACTTCCCAAAGAAATATATTTCAAACATGGAAGCAACTCATATTTCTTTATTCTTCTTTTTTCATCATTTTTTTCTCATTTTTTCTACGATTCTTATCTTTTTTTTTCTTCTTCTTTCTTCTCATATTTTTTCTAATTATTTTCTTTTCCTTTTTTTTTCACTTTCTTACAAATCCACATTCACCATGATACGAGAATCAACAATCCCGCAACTATAATGCTTACAATAGTAACAAATAACCATATCCCAAATAAGAGAGCACCCCAACACAAGTAGCAAGTCACTAGCTCAACAAAGGTAGGCAATTTTATATGTGGCTAGAAAAGGGCCAAATTTTGGGTAATATATGTAAGCAAACAAGTGAATGGCTTCTAAATGCAATCATGATAACAAAACTCATAAGAAATGGAACAAAGACCATACTTGTGCGTATAGATGTGACGCGCACCAAGAGGAGAAACTACACACACCTAGATGAGATCGGATATAGATGCACCGGCCATTGGAGGTTCTGCCTTACCAAATATGTAGCTTGCCAATGTCAAGATCAATTCTACTTTGTCCAAAATCCATCCAACACCCACTATGTCAAGACATCCCCATGCAAGCAAAACCCGTCAATAAGCATGAATCATTAGCTTAAAAAGCTACAATAAGGAAAATGCAAGGAGGAATGACATTATGCAAAAGACTTAAGGGTGGACACAACATACAATTTTTAATGAAAATTTTTCAATTTTCAATTTTTATATTTTTTTTTTTAAATTCTGAAAGCAATAAAGCAACAAGCAAGAGACACTAAATCCCTACCCCAAGTTAGAACAACACATTGTCCTCACTGTATAAAACGGGTTTAAGCGCAAAAAAAACACATAGAAGGACAAATAAAACCAACAAAGGGAGATGGGGATGACACATGTGGAAATAAGGAAAGGAAATAAAGCATATAACCGCGTAGAAGCTCTCCCAAGCTAGCTTGAAAATGGGGCAAAGTCCAATCCAAGTAGCGAAGTACCTGCGAAGGACAAGCTACTACATATGAAAGCAAGGTGATTGTCTTATTGTCTTAAATATTACATCAATACCAAATTGAAATTGAAATTGTCCAAAAACCTATAAATTGTCCCAAAAACATAAATAAACATGGGTTGCCTCCCGAGAAGCGCACATTTAAAGTCTTGCTAGACTCTTATTCTCCATGAATATGATCATCCTCTATTCTTTAAAAAACAAGTCAAAGCCCTTAGAAGTCGATCATATACCTGCGCATGAGCAATACAAAAGCAAATGTAAGCAATTGATAAGATTAAGGCATGATAGATCAAAGGTAAGAAATAAGAAATCTTATCAAAGCGCATATGAGAGACTTCAAAAAGAACCACCGTACTACTCTACTCATCAACAAGGGATAAAGCGTCATGTTAAGACCATAAAATAAACCGTTATTGCACAAATTATCATTATAAATGTTCTCAAATTGGTGATATGAAAACTCAACGTGGTAAGACTCATCAAAAAATAGGTGGTGCATCCCACTTAACTTCTAAGTGTGCATCACTAAGTCCTCCATCAACCTCAAAAGGGTCAACCACATCCTCCACGAAAGGATTTTCAAAGGTTTTTAAAAGACTCGGGCAAAACCTCACCATTTTCATTACAAACGGGCCCAACATCATCCATGGTGAGTGTCGCATCTATTATAAGGTCATTTTCTTTAACATGAGCCTCTAAATTTTCAATTGGAATGACACTAAGGGGAATTTCAAAAGAGAAAGTCGGACCATCGTCATCGTCATCCAATAATTCAAAGTCATTAGAGGGAAAAACTCACGTTGGGAAAGAGCATAAGGAGTGGTAATAAGCTCACATTGTCTCGCTTCCTTCTGAGAAAGTTGTTCCAAAAAAGCCTGTAACACTTTGACCTCCTCTCGGATGTGCCATAAATTGAATTGGCGCACTAACTCCCGACATTCGCAAGCCATGAAATTCAAGAAATTCTAAAGTTCTGCCCCAACCATGTAGTAGACACTTCCATTGCTCAAGTTTAGAGCCAATTCAATTCACGGGTCTCAAGATCCATGCCATCAAGCACGAGATGACCCAAGTAATCCCCATCAAGGATGTGTCCAAGGGAGATGAGTCCATTGCGAAAGTAGTAGAACCGGTCAAGATAATCATGAAAAGGCTCATCTTTGAGTTGTGAAAATCGGTATCCATCATTCATTATGAAAGGCCAAGCTTTATTACCTACAAATTAGGCACTAAAATTACAAAGAAATCGTGAGAACGATCCCAAGGAAAAAGTGTTCCCTAGGACAAAATAAAACAAGATAAAATTCAACAAATAATTAGCAAACAAAACCGTGCTCCCCGGCAACGGCACCAAAATTTGATAGGCTATCGCACACCTAGCAAAGATAAATACCCTAGACACAAATGAATGTAGTAGTAGGGGTCGAACACAACGAGACGGTAGTTGCTAAACAAGTTGTTATGAAGTGAATTTTACCAAGGTCAGTTATCGATTGATTGTTTATTTGGGTTTGAAAAACAATGATAAAATAACGAAAGGAAACAATAATAAAGGAGAGTTTAGGGGAATCGGGTAACGCATACAAATTAAGTAAATGCTCATGTCAAACTAGGAAATTGAAAATACGATAATTGTTTAGGCTTAAAGACAACCACCTCTCGGCCTTATTGTCAAGCATAGAACGGGTTCTACCGAGCTCTCACTATGACTAGATCGGTCTAGTAAAACATGCTTAGTCTAATTCAATTCCATGCCTCTCGACTTGTAAAAAGAATTAACAAATTTAATCTAAGATAGCGGCCAACAATTAAAGACTAATAACTCAATACAAGCATGTGATAGAAACTATTATACGATTATTATTGCATCCTAATTCAACAATTGCAAAAACTATATATGCATGACTTCCCTATTCCCTTAGACAAATGAATTACCCTTGCATAATGAAAAATAAAGTAATGACAAATGAAATGATTAACATGAACATACTAAGTAGTAATGGAAATGACAAATGAATAACAAAAGTAATACTAGATATGAAATTACCTTGACAATGGAAATAGAACTTGGAAATGAAGAACAAGAAAACAAATGGAAAACTTGGAATGTAAATTGTATTATAACTTGAAATGCTTAAAGAAATTGTTTATAACATAAAGGCAATGCTTAAGAAAATATAATCTAAACTATACTAAGAACTGAATTAAAGTGTATGAAAAACATGAAAAAGTGGTGTAAGAGTTTTGTCCAAGTGTCCCGGATTAACAACACTTATATAGGAATAGGGGTGAAAACGTAAACAATTAATGGAGAGGAGACTCCGATTGGGACACCCCACCTCGATCGGGGTTGTGGTGTTCTTGGCTCTTTGTGTTAAATCCGTCTTAATTGGCATAGGGAATCCAAATTTTAGTCTTAATGCTCCTTAATTCCTCCATCTAAATGCATATATTGGAATCCTAAGCTTGCGAGTCCACTTGATCATTTGGACTTTATTTGGGATTAATTTTCATTTCTTTACTTGTGCATCAACCAAAGTTAGTTTCGTGCTTGGGATTTTCCAATTCTACCCAAAATGCCCATATGCTTCCCGAAACACCTTTGCATGGTTAAGACTTGCTCTCGTTAGCCTCGTGAACTTGGGTGATTGCTAATTTGATGGGAAAAAGCTACCAAATGCTTCATTTCCTACAAAATGCAATGAATACAAGCAAAATCACCTAAAGCACGAAATTAGCTCACAAACACACTAATATAAGTGAAATAATCAAATAAACTGAGCTAAAATAGGGGTTAAACTGTATATAAAATGGACTTGTCACCTAAGGTGATACACTAGGTCGAATGTACCCTTTGTCTAGTAACTCATTCAACTGTTTCTTCAACTCTTCTAACTCTTTAGGTCCCATTCGGTACAGTGCTTTAGATATAGGTCCCGTCCCCGGTTTGAGTTAAACACTAAAGTCGTTGTTCCTCTTAGAAGGTAACCCCGATATCTCATCTGGAAAAAGTGTCACCAAACTCCCAAACCACTGGTATGACAGATGCTGATGGCTCTTCTGCTCGCATATCCCTCACATGACAATGGATTAAAGGACACTTATTCCTCAAACATGACTTTAAAGTTATTACCGCGATCAACTTCATCTTAGGCTTTACTACGAAACTCCTATATGACACCTTGAGTACCTTAGGCCCTTTTAAACACTCTCTTTTGCTGACAATCTATCTTAGACTCATACTTGCCCAACAAGTACATCCCGACTATAACCTCAAGCCCATCCATAGGAAACTCTAACAGATTGACCGGTAAGTCTACTTTCCCAACAATCATGGACACCCCTCTATATAACTTAGAACATGACACTCACTCTCCCGAAGGTATAAACACGTTATCTTTTACCAACTCATATTCTCCCAATCCCATAGCTAAGGCATGACTTCTAGACACAAAAGAGTGGGTTGTCCCTGAATCAAACAGAACAAAAGACGACGTGTTATGAGCAAGGAATGTACCAGTAACAACATGAGCATCATCCTCAGCTTCCTGCTTGCCCATCATGAAAAGCTTCCCGCTATTCTTCTGGCCTCCACCTTGGACCGTAGTTGCTGAAGTGCTAGGCTTGGCAGCCGAGTTATACGTCACACTGTTGTTTGGACGCTAGTAGGACCCTCCATTATTGCGGTTGTAGGCGCCGTTGTTGTTGCTTTGGCCTCCATGGTTACTCCACGACCCAGCTGGCCTCTTACTAGCCAAACTCTGACTTGGAGCATGCGAAAAGTTCCCTTGGTACAACCTCAGGAAACCTCCTCCTCCTCTTGCAGCACTCGTACACTCATACCTCTTGTGACACGTACCACCACAGTTGAGGCATGTAAGGTTGGAGATATCACTAGTACTCCGGTCGCCTCTTCTTCCCTAAGCTCGAGATCCCCCTCCATAGTTAGATCCTCTAAAAAAGGTCCTAGGTTGATTATAGTTGCTCCTCTTGTGGCCCAACTGATTGCCACCCTCACTCTCAGCCTTTCTCTTTTCAGCACCCTTTTCCCTAGCCTCCTTGGCCAAGTCCACTAGCCTCTCAGCATGCCCCGCCCTTGCATAAACCTCTTTCAGATCCGTGAGTACCCCAAATGGTAGCCTATCCATGATCCTCAGTGCTTACCCCTTGTCAAAACGAAGAGCCAAGCTCCGTTGACTCAGTTGCATATCCTCCGCGTACCGTGATAGATCGATAAACCGTTTATAGTACTCGGTGACAATCATACTATCAGCCGTGGAAAAGGATTCAAACTCGGCTCTCAAATTATGGCGAATATGCTCTAGCACAAAGTGATCTCTTATGGCACTCTTTAATCCTACCCATGGAATAGCAGTTTGACCCAAGTTCCTGTAGTAAGCACGAGCCTCTTCCCTCTCACCTTGCCACCAAACCCCGGCCTCACCCCTAAGGTAGAACGCAACCTGCTCTACCATCATCTCTTCCGGACACTTAACTACCTCTAACACACTCTCCATCTCCCGAGACCAATTATCAAGCAGCTTTGGCTCACTAGTGCCCTCATAAGTAGTGGGATTGAAACGAGAAATGGTGGTGCTCAGCCGGGATGCATCCACTGTTTCTCTTCCTCCTTTCCCCCATGTTCTTGAGTGCCTCCATGAGCGCGTCTTGCTGCTCAATTATTCTGGCAACCTCATCCAGGGTCATCTATGATGCCTGAATATACGCGACTGATCTCTTTGGCGGTATTTTGATCTGATATAAACAAGATAAACGTAAGCACATGGCCTACGGCTCAAACTAAACAGAACACCCGCCAAAGAAGTACTCGACCGAGTACCTGGAAGTACTCGTTTGAGTAAGGACTACTCGGTCGATTACTGAGACTACTCTTAAACATGTTATATCAACCAAAAGCCAAGTAATAACATTCAACATGCATCATATCATCCACAATACTCTCTATTATGCAGCCATATACTTTCAATTCATCCAACAATCTCACAAGAACATATATAACACACGTAACGACTCCCAAGACACCCCATAGTGTCCGGCTCAACGTTGTAAAGGCCAAAATGCGGCTTTAGAACGTCTCCCAAGTCTTTGCGGTAGCTCCAAACAACTCCTACTCGAGTTCATTTTAATTAGACACCCTATGTTCATTTTGTTCATTGGTTTTAGTTCCAAAATCGTCGCTCTGATACCACTTTGTAATACCCCCATATACCAAGGTGCCTTACCAAGGACCACCCTAGCATATAACGATGCTACCATCTCGATTGCCCGAGGTAAGAATATCAAAAGTGACCATCCCAGAACAATTATTAAAGTATAAAGTTTAACTTATTACAAGTCTCCAAAAACCAAACCAAAGTATAAGAAACTGTAAACCAACTACAGCTGAAAAGTATCTAAAAACTCGTGACAACGGAAGCTAAGACTCTAGGTGATGAACTCCCATCCTTGATCCCGCAACTAACATAAGCTCATCACCTATCAATATCTGCTCACCATCCCCGAATGGATCACCACAGTTTTATAAAACTTAAACGAGGTTAGTTCACTGAATAATCAAGATAAGAAAACACAAATACGGCCAATACAATTCAATCCAATCGTAGTACCATCCTCCAAACTCCATACGTAACTAGTAACTGACTACATACCTAAGTTTGTAGCCCTGCTAGGTTACTCATCGCAACAGGTAACCTTCACCGCCATTGGGAGACCGCAGCCTTGCCCACCTAAGCCCCGCTCATCGCAACGAGCAAATAACCCATGTCCATTAATGTGCACATCCCCCTTGTGATGGAAAAAACAAGGGGCGAATCAAGGGCGTGATGTCATTCCCGATAATGACTCCACTCAGCCGAGGGCGCACCTCGAGAACTATAGACAAACAAACAACCAATCCAAACATCCAAGAATGATAATTTCAATAAAAATACTAATCATACCAGTACATCAATCAACATTCTCTTATATCAATTAAACAGGCAACTGAGTAGGGAAACCCTACCTTATAATGAATCCAAAATCGCAAGCAAACAACGGAAGCTAGAACTGTTTCTCTACGAATCCATCACCTAACAATAATCACAACAATACTATATCACAATCATACCAAATAACCTTTTTCCCAATCCAAACCATTAGGGGAAAACCCTAAAAGACAAACATAACTAATTAACAAAGTACTAGAGACTTACCAACGAAACCAATATGGAAAAGACGAATGGAGACTCACGATCGATCAATTAGCCTTTGGAGTGATAGGATGATTAGAGAGATGATGAACGTTGTTAGGTTATGTAAAAGTGATTTGTAAACTGTTAAAGCGTAATTTATAATCTCTAATCACCTTAATCAAAACTGTTGAAATTAATTCCGTCAGACCGGATACTCGGTCGAGTACTTGGGGCACTCGGCCGAGTACGACCTAATCAGATGAGTAACTCACTACTCGGCCAAGTGCTCCTGGGCAGTAGCCTAACCAGAAGTCACACGACAGCCTACTCGACCGAGTTCTCCCTATTCGGCCGAGTAGACTAGGATTAGAAAACCGTGGTATTACATTTATGACCAAAATTAAAGCCATAACTGATGACCTTGCAAGCCTTGGCTCTCCGATGTTTGTTGAAGATATCACTAACACAATCATTTATGGCCTTGACTCTCGCTATCATTCTGTCATCGAAGCAGTCCAGGCTCGAGACACCTCCATCTCCTTCTCCGAGTTTCGCAAAAAACTTTATATCAATGATGCATTCTTCCAAGGCAATCTTACTGACAACTTGATATCAATGATGCATTCCTACAAGGCAATCTTACTGACACGGTTTACATCTCCCAACCTCATGGGTTTGCTTATCCCAACCACCCGGACTACATGTGTCGTCTCAATAAGGCCATCTATGGCCTTAAACAGGCTCCTCGAGTCTGGTACACGGAACTATGGACCTACCTCCTTAGTGCTGGCTTCAATAACTCTGTCTCAGACACTTCTCTTTTTTATGTTCACTCACTTGTCACCTTGTTTGTCGTTGTTTATGTCGATGATATTGTTGTTACATGTTCTTGTCCCAAGGCTGTTTCTAAGTTCATTGCAGCCCTTGCCAAGTGCTTCGCCCTCAAGGATCTTGTAACATTGTCATACTTCCTAGGCGTGGAAGTCACTCGTGTATCCATTGGTCTCTTCCTCAATCATCACCGGTACATTTCTGATCTCCTTCAACATGCTAATATGCTCGATGCTAAGGCCGCTGCCACGCCATCTTGAATGCCACCGAGAAGCTCACTCTCTTGGACTATTCTCCTCTCACTAATCCTACCGAGTACCGAGCTTTTGTGGGCTCTCTCCAATACCTCTTATGTGAAGAAGCTCTCACAATTCATGCATCAGCCCACTTGTGTTAATTGGTCTACATTAAAACGGCTCCTCAGTTATCTTGCAGGCACCCCCACTCACGGCATTCTGATTAATCGAGACTATCCAACAACGCTCCACGCTTTCTCCGACTCTGATTGGCCAAGGGATTGTACTGAATTCACCTCTACGGCTGCCTACAGTGTCTATCTTGGTCGCAATCCCCTGTCTTGGAGTTCTAAGAAGCAAAAGACGCTCGCTCGCTCCTCCACCAAAGCTGAGTACCGGTCTATTGCCAATGCAGCTGCTGAACTAACATGGCTTACTCACCTTCTATGTGAGCTGCGCGTGATACTACCTGGCTCTCCTTCGATCTACTGTGACAACATTGGAGCCACTCAACTTAGCTCCAAACCTATCTTCCATTCTCGCATAAAGCACGTTGCACTTTATTACCACTTCATCCGTGAACGTGTTCAAGCTGGCATGCTGCGCGTAGTCCATACAAGACAACCAGCTTGCTGACATACTAACGAAACCTCTTCCTCTCCCGCGGTTTAAAATGCTATTTAGCAAGAGTATGTAAATCTCTAGCATTTTAGGAATGTGTATATTTACCTCCTTAATCTCCAAGCTATTGTACTCCTATAAAATACTTGTATACCTACATCAATAAAGATCATCTTCCGAACAATAATCTCCTTTACATTTACTTTAGGTCTCACGTTCCCATCTTATTTTAGAACCCTAGAACAGAGAGAAATAATTGCATAAAAGCTTTTATTATCTCTTTTCTTTTTGGATTATTGTTCCTGATCCATCATTCATATTCATATAGAATAGTGAAAATGAAAAATGAGACATACAGAAAGCATTCAAATTTCAAAGCAAGACATACAAGCAAAACTTCCAACAAAAAATCATTGTTATATATTTGTATCTCATTCTCTGAATACTCTTATCAACTACCTAACCCATTCTTCTATTGTTTCTCTCTTTTTTTTATTATACGGAGTATATTCAAGTGAACAAAAAATCACTCTTCTAAAAGTCGAAAAAAAGCTGCAATTTCGTTCCATACTAATTGAAATTTTTGCATGTAACGATAAAGTTCGACTACGTAATACTTTTGTGCGTTGATTAAACAAATATTTTCAGTTTTGTGGCTTAGCTTCTAACACGAATAAAATCCATGCATAAGTGGTATAACAAGTTTTAGTGTTTATAATTAGTAAAGACAACCAATTTCAGCAAGCGCGAATTAATAGTGTAATAAGATAATTAAGAAAATTATTTATTTTACCTAAAACATCCAAATTTATCAATATCCAGGAGGGGGTACCACGAATTAGTTCCACCACTGTTCCCAGTGGATAAATTTTGTTATAGGAGTAGGTCTTGCTTAAGACGGGTCGAATCTTAAAACGGATAGTTACACTCACAAAATGAATATGGGGGACAAGGTGGGACACCCCCATGTGCCTCCCACTATCTTCTATTTGGGCATTTTGTCTCACAAAATGGTATCCGTCTACAACTTAAGACGGATAGTGCCCGTCTTAAGTAAGAATTTGTGTTGTTATAGGGATATATAAATAGTGATCAGAGACCACTATTAAAAATGGTCTTTAGACCATTCCCAAGCAGTGGTCGCTTTAACTAGGTCGCGACCCGATTTTACTCTTAATTTTATCTTATTAATCTTGACTCATTTTCACCCTCCCAAGTAGAAGGTCGCGACCTCGGTCATCAACCCAATCATTTTCCACTTTACAACATTTCCAATCATTTTCCACATTCTCTACCCCACTTTTCCCTCTCTTACTTTTACAATTATTTTTCCTAATATTTTATAAATATAGTTATTTTTCAATTATTGTAAATATCTTAATAAAAAAAAAAACTACTCCAATATTTTACGACTATATTAATCTTATGTTGTACTTTACGGAAAAAAAATATTAAATAACAACATTATAATTTTGAAAAGTGATTAGACGATTTCATTAACAATTAAAAAAAATTATTGAAAAACATGATTCGACATATAAAATACCGCACACATTTTATAAAAAAAACATTAAATACTACGAAATGATAAAATGCATTAAAAGCAAATTCTAGTTACGAAAGTAGAGTAGATTAGTGTAGAGTAGTTTATTTTTATTGTTTTATAATTGTTCAACTAATAAGAAATTAACACATAGATAGTCAATAAAATCATCTCTTTTGACCAACCTTGGTCACAAATTGACCATTTCTTATTTTTGGTCACAAATTAACCACTTTTGGTCATACATTAACAATGCTAATTACTTGATTAACCATGACCAAGCAAGGTCATGACCAAGCAATTGACTTTATTTGGGGATTGTCTTACATAAAAATATAAGTCATCACTCATTGATATTAACTGATCATCTTTTACATTAAAATAATCACTTTTTAGTGTTCGCACCAAACGAACATTATATAGGATAATTTGTGAGTTTGCTACTTCTAGATACCGTATTTGTATGTGAGAATCCTTTAGAAAATGCTACTCTATAAGTCTATACATTCCACGAGCCCCCTCAACGTCCAGTTAGCCAGTTAGACTTAGGTTTATCAAATTGTCTCCGTAAATATATTGAATTTTGTGTGTAAGATTGACATTGAGTCTCCACTACATTGCTTCTGATCGATGTTGGTTTTAGTACCAAGATTATTCGTCATATGTTATACGTAATTACGTAGTATATAAATATAGACTCTTCATGTGTCAACCAATACAATCTTCTTCCTCCATAATCCTAATGAATATTATCAAGGTGAATCCTACTACGAGTTCAAAGAAAATAATTACTGTAAGAGACAAGATATATACGGAGCAGGGGTGTCTAAGGCCACGGGCAATCACGGGCGTGGGAACCGGGCCTCCGCTTTTGATCACCGTATTTTAAGCTTTTATTAATGAAATTCAATTCAAATCTCGAATTATAATATACTCGTGCATTCATTTTGGGGCCTCATTTTTCCGTGTCGCACTGGGCCTCCATTTATTTTAAGACACCCTGATACGGAGTACTCGTATATTATATAGTCATCTCGAACAATACATAAATCCTTTACGAGTTCAAACAAAATATTTGCTCTTCAGACTTCATATAGGAGTATACGCAACATGCCTAAAAATGCCCTTAAATATTTTATTTCGTTTTTTGTCCCCTTAAACTGTACTATTTATTTAAAAAAAAAAACTAGTTTAGATCCCGCGCAATGTATACGAGGTATATAGAGTTTTTATTTTTTTTACTCGATTATTTATACTTTTTAAATTTGCAACTCATCACTATTTAATATTTCACTCCATTGTATTTTGATATATGAAAAAAAAAATGGAAAACTAATCAAAGAAAATTAAGTTAAGTTGTGAATTTTTTTTAATGAATTTTTTTTTCTTTTTTTTTTTTGTCATAAAGCTACTGTAGTAAGTATGTATCAAGTTATTGTCTACCGTAATAATTATTGCATTACTGAAAAATTTAGCAACTTATAGTTTATAGTTTAATACCATACTAATTTTATTTTATTTCCACGAAAAAAATTATAATTATGAATTTAATTAAAAGATTAGATCGAGTTTTATTATAAGAATATGTATTCATTGAAAAGATAAAAATTTAATGAAAGAAAGTTTTACTTAATTTATTATTTAGGTAGATGCTTTTTTGAAACGAAAACTAAAAGAGTCTAGGGAAAACTATAAATGAGTTGATGAATGAGAGACCATTGATTCAATTTTTTGTTTATATTGTATTCGTATCAAATAGGAAAAAGGTAGAAGAAAAATGGTATTCCGTAAAAGAAAGGATGAATATGACCAGTGGCGAGTTTTGTTGTAAATGTTAAGGGTGTCAAGGTTTAACTATGTGTCTGAATATTTAAAACTCGATTATTGAGCCAAAGGGTTAATGATAATTTATACTGAAATGTGTAAAATCAGTGGAAAATGTGGCTCCTCGCAACTTAATTAAGATCCTTTAATAGATAGGATTTTATGAGGACTAAGGACAATATCTACGGGTAGGAGAGAAAATCTAGGGACGTTGATTTAGTGTTTTATGGATTTATGATTTTATAGTAGCTATGTAATTTTCTTAAATGGGGTTCCATTTAAGCTAATACTCCCTTTATACTACACCAATGATAATATTAACTTACTTTTCTCCTCATAAAAAGTGAATCCATGTTACTATTGATGTGTTACCGAAAAAGTATTAATTACTACTGCATGCATCTAGCTAGGGAGGACTAAGGAGTAAATATTTGTTTGAACTTTTGGCGTGCGTTGTAGATGTATACTTTGACTTAAAGTGACAATTGGTGGATTAAGATCATGGCATGACCAATTGCAAACCAAATTTTAACTATTCAAATTGTTGTAAACTTATTGTTTGCCCACTTCGATTGGATCTTACGATCAATCCCAATCCATTATAGCTTTGTTCTTTTCTTTTACTAGTTTTACAGTCTTGTAAAATTGCACGAGGTTAAATATAGTACATTTTGACTAAATATATAGATATTATTTTGGTATTTTTTACCGAGTTAGTTAATTTAGGGTTAAGGCGCTCTTATATGTTAATTGTGTGGTTTTGTATGCGTTTGGTTGATTACGATGCAAGTAATAATGAACGTAAATGAGGTGTTGAACTAGTTATTGATGATGACAAGTCTCCAGTCATTCTTTCCCTCTTGGTTAATGTTTTGGCGAGAATGTGAATGTTGCAGGTCAGGACTACATCAGTTAAAGAGGCTGGAAGCTACTATTCAAGTGTCGATCCTTGTCTAGCGCAACAATGTAAGAGTATAGCTTTTAAGCTCAATTAATCATGTTCTGAACAGATCCTAAGATTGTTCAGTTCTGAATGGTTCACAAACAAAATAACAAAGTCGTAACTGGTTTTATTTGGCAAAAAGGATTTCGAGTAAAATATTTTCTGAAATATAAATGTTTGGCTAAGATATTTCTTTTAAGAACTTTCTTGTTTTATTGAGAAAAATATCTTTGAAATTATATTGAGGATTTGTCTTGCAAAACAAGTCAAACTATTTTATGGAATATTTTTATTTTGAAGATTTTATATGCATTATCTTTTTGCCAAAAATATAGAATTGGTTGCCAAACAATCTTCTTATATATATTGAATTGACCATATCAATTGGTAATTCATGAAAAACTAGAGCTTTACACATTTGCACTTCAAGCTTTATTTTGCAATCAGTTTTCATGTGTGCCTTCAAGTTGTTTTTTGCAAAATCTTTTTCGTGTCTTGTGAACCATTCCCGTGTGCTTAAATTCTTATATTCATAAGGCTAATTTTGTTTTCCATTGTTCTAATTCATTGAACAAAAGGAGACAAATGTGTTGTAATCTTCTTTTTGTGAGAGAGTGCTTTTGGGGTACGGGGTTGTACTCGAGTCACAAGATCGGGGTTGATCGTGGGGATTTTCTTTGTAATCAGATTTGGTTTTAAAGAAAATATTAATAAGAGAGAGGGTGGACGTAGACCTTTAGAGAGTAACTCGAACCACGTTAAAAATCTTGTGTCTCGTGCCTTTTCTCTTTATTTGTTTTATTTATCATTCATTTGCAGAGTTCTTGTTTCACGCATACGACCAAAACAGTACAGCACAATTCTTATTGTTTGCACAGTCACCCAGACTACTCAATTCGTCTGTGTATTGTTTCAGTATCGAACGAGAACGCTATTTCCGCTTTAAAAGTTTAAAATTTTTAAAAAGGGTCCTAAATTCACCCCCTCTCCCTCTTAAGTACCGGATCGATAAACTCAACAATTGGTATCAAAGCCTCGTGCTTTTGAGTGCCTTACCGCAAAGAGTTTTATCCTTTTGAGTTTATCTGTTTATTTTTTCCTTTTTCAATGAATTCCAAATATGTCAAATGTCCTATCTTTGATGGCACGGACTATGGCTGGTGGAAAAAATTGTATGATGGATTTCATACAAGGAACAGATTATGAATGTTGGGTAATCATTGAAAATGGCCCCCTCGCTATCGCTACCACCGATTCTAATGGTGTGTCTAGTGTAAAAGCAACCAAGGACTACATATTTGATGATTAAAAAAGGCGGAGAAGAACTCAAGGTCCATATCACTCCCGCAATCCGGAATTGGCGAATCGGAAACTAGTCATATTGCAGGATGTAAAACGGCCAAACAAATTTGGGATAGTTTAAAACTAGCCCATGAGGGAACCGTGCAAGTAAAGAAACAACGTATTGATCTCTTAATTCAACAATATGAATCTTTTAAGATGCACGATGATGAGTCAATAAAGAGTATGTCTTCCCGTTTTTCCAACAAAGCTAACGAACTTTCGAATCTTGGTCAACAGTTTAAAGTCGAGGACATTATCCGTAAAATTTTAAGAAGTCTTACCAAGAAATGGCGATAAAAGGTCACGGCTATTGAAGAGGCCAGGGATTTGACCACTCTCACCTATGAAGCTTTAATGGGATCTCTTATGGCACACGAATTAACTCTTGATAATGATGCCGAAGAGAAACTCAAAGCTAAGGGATTAGCCTTGAACGCCATCTCAAGTGATAATGAATGTGATCTTGAGGACGAAGTTGCCTTGCTATCTAAACGAATTGCTAAAAAAATTAGAAAGCAAAATCAAGGAAAGTTCGAAAGTTATAAACTGAAAAATTCTGTTTCCTTATCATCTTCGTCACGTTCCTTATCTAGAATGGGTTGTTTTAAATGTGGTGAACGAGATCATCAGATCCGAAATTGTCCCAAGTGGAAAGAACAGAAATCCAAAGACAAACATGAATAGTCTAAGCAGGAGTACAAATGTGCAATGATGGCTGCTGTATGGGGTGAGTTCGATTCAGAGGACGAGGAACCTCCTAATGATGAGAAAGTTGAAAAGTTCTGCTTACGGTCCACCTACAAGCCAAGATCTCAGAGGAAGAGGGATGACAATTCTCTTAGGTGTCTCATGGCGTACTCAGAAGCTTCTGATAACGAATCCGAAGATGAGGTAAGTCTCTCTAATTTCAAAATTAAGATTAGGTTTTTATCCAAGGAGAGAATTATGATATTACTTGATGAGAACTTGTACACGAGTTATGAACAAAATAAGCGTGTTAATGCTATGCAATTCGAATTTGAAAGTATAGCGGAGGAGAACATTGAGTTAAAACGTAATCTGAAGGACATTAAAAAAAACAGTCGACCAAATTGTTCAATCTGAACTAACTGCTGAAAACGAGTCTCTTGTTAGCAAAATCCATGTTTTAACTACGGAACTAGATGAGACTAAAAAGATGCATGCTACTAGGTCAACTTCTTATTCTGAAATTTGTTCTAAGTTTGATAGACTTAATGTTGATTACAACTCTCTTCTTGATAAGAATAAAAGGTTGCTAGTAAAAGTCGGAAAATCTGGAAATCGATTTAAGCAATGCGAGAAATGTTGTTACAAAATGGGAAGGTAGCAGTACAGTTCTTGATTTTCTGGTTAATCAGTCTAAGAACACTAATAAACTTGGATTAGGCTATGACTCTTGTTCAGACTTCAGACAAAATGGTTCTCAATATCGTACTGTCTGGGTCCCTGAACAGAAAGAAAAAACTCTCCTCCTAACTGTTCAAAACAGAATGATGCCAGTGCTGAAATTGCTAAGAGACTTAAACCCATCGAGAGAGATTTTCGCAAGCGTAAGTATGTGGGCTTACCTGAATACATCATTTGAAAATTTTGTGGACGCACAGGTCACGTATTTAACTCTTGTGAAAAAAGGTTAAATCATTTAGATCAAAACATAAGAGTTATTAAGAAAATGTGGATTAGGAAAGATGTTTTAGATACTGTTCGTCATAAGAAGGGACCCAAACTTGTTTGGGTTCCTAAATAATCTAACTAATCTCTTTTGTTGGGCCATATGAGAGGAGGCAGCCGTTGGTATCTTGATAGCAGATGTTCACGACATATGACAGGTAATAGAAACCAATTCCTATCATTATCGGCCTACGATGGTGGAAATGTGATATTTGGAGACAACAAAAAGGGTGAGGTAATTGGTTTTGGCAAAATTGGTAAGTCTCTTTCACATTCCATTGATGACGTGCTGCTTGTAAAGGGTCTCAAACACAATTTAATTAGTATTTCCCAATTATGTGACAAAGAAAATAAAGTCGAGTTTCATGCAGACCTTTGTTACGTAGTTAAGGAAAGTACTAATGACATTGTTCTTGAAGGTAAGAGAGTTAACAACATTTATGTGGCTGACTTAGGAAGCATTCTTAGAGAAACCATTAAGTGCTTGTCGGTTTTGCAAAAGGATCCTATATTATGGCATAAACGATTTGGACAAGTTGTTTTTTCATCTTTGAAAAAACTTTACAAACTCGATTTAGTGAAAGGTCTACCTTCTATGAAGTTTGAAATTGAAGGAGTTTGTGACGTTTGTGCTCGATGTAAACATGTCCGAAGTTCTTTCAAATCTAAAAGGTTCGTTAGCACCACCAAGCCTCTAGAATTTATTAACATGAATTTATATGGTCCTATGAGGAGTAGAAGCCAAGGTGGAAGTCTTTATGTATGTGTTCTAGTGGACGATTACTCACTGTTTGTTTTGACATTATTTTTACATGGTAAAGTTGAAGCTTTCGAAGAGTTTCATGTTTTGATTAAAAAAATCCAAAACAAACTTGGTCATAAATTGATCTCCATTAGAACCGACCATGGAAGAGAATTTGAGAATGATTCATTTATATCGTTTTGCAGGGAACATGGTATTGATCATAACTTTTCCGCTCGTAGGACACCGCAACAAAATGGAGTAGTGAAAAAAATGAATAGAACATTGGAAGACATGACTAGATCCATATTGCTTTGTAGCGAGTTGCCTAGAAACTTTTGGGCCGAAGCTGTGAATACAGCTTGTTGTATTCGTAACCGTGTTGCTATTAGATATATCCATAAGAAAACGACTTATGAGCTTCTATATGGGCGAAAGCCAAACATTTTACATTTCCGCTGTTTTGGATCTAAATGCTATGTTCATAAAAATGGTAAAAATAATTTGGGAAAATTTGATCCAAGAAGCGATGAGGCGGGTTTCATAGGATATTCAAAAGAAAGCAAGGCCTATAAAGTTTATAATAAGAGAACTATGTGTTTTGAAGAAAGTGTTCATGTAACTTTCGATGAAACTATGTTGCTTAATGCCGAATTACAGGATGATGATGACTTCGATATTGGATTTGTAAGGGACGATCCTTCTGAATTAGAAGAGGGGCCTTCGTCATTAGAAGGAACAGGTACTGAAGAGATCACTAATTCAGGGGGAACTGCACAGAACACAAACATGTTCAATCTGGAGAAATCAACGAATACAGTTGAAACTGAACAGTTGAATTCAGACACAAATCAGGCTTCCAATAGCTCAGATACTTCGAGAAAGACAAATACGAATGTCAAGCATAATCGAACAGAACCCATAACTGTTCAATCTACACCAAAACCAGAAACATTTTTTCCTCTACGTTGGAAGCATTAAAGTTCACATCCTATGGAAAATACCCTGACTGATATCCATGAGGGATCAAAACTAGATCTTCATTGAATTTTTTGTGCTCATTATATATTCTTGTCTGAATTAGAACCATCCAACATTAATGATGCTTTAACTGATCCTGATTGGGTTATTGTTATGCAGGAGGAGCTTAATTAGTTTGAGCGCAGCAAGGTGTGGCATTTGGAACCACGTCCAAAATATCGTTCCGTCATAGGAACAAAATGGGTATTTCGAAATAAATTGGATGATAGAGGTGTAATTGTTAGAACCAAGGCTAGACTCGTGGTGCAAGAAAATAATCAACAAGAAGAAATTGATTTAGACGAGACCTTTACACCCGTGGCTAGACTTGAGGCTAATCATCTTCTTATTGCTTTTGCTGCTCATATGGGTATTTAACCATTTCAAATGGAAGTTAAGACCGCGTTTCTTAATGGCTATTTGCAAGAGGAAGTATATGTTGAACAACCTCCCGGTTTTTTAGATAGCAAATTTCCTAGTCATGTTTATAAATTAGATAAGGCACTTTATGGTGTTAAACAATCACCTAGATCTTGGTATGACGATAGACTATCAAAGTTCCTTTTTGAAAATGGGTTTCAAAGAGGTTCCGTTGACAAAACACTATTTTTAAAACCGGTGAAAGAGGACTTATTAGTTGTTCAAATTTATGTACATGATATCATTTTTGGAGCAACTAATGATGTTTTGTGTGCATATTTCTCCAATATTATACAATCTGAATTCGAGATGAGCATGATGGGCGAACTAAGATTCTTTTTGGGTCTTCAAATCAAGCAAACCACACATGGCATAATGATCCATCAAAGAAGTTGTTGGAATATGTGTCCTCCGACAATAATGCGATAACAATTGTCGATCATATTGATCACATATTTAAATCTCATAACAAGAATACGGAAGGGATGATACATTACATATATAGTCAACTGGTCCACACATATCGGTAATGATTGGCTGGCTAGAGTTTGACATTACTGTCGTGCGACGGTGGTGATCAGTTGATCCCTTGAGGTCACACCTAAAGGACGATTCCTTAATTGAAAAAGTTTAATTAATTGTATGTCGATACAGATTAATTAATTCCTTTAAATTGAACAAATTATTATCATAAGAGAGAAAATGACATCTTATTATAATGTGATTAAATAAGATTTTATTTAGTAATTTAAGAAGTTATATTACTAAAATTAATCGGTGTTTGCGAAACACGCGAGATGAGAATGATAAGTTAGTTATAATTACAAGATGTTGTGAATTATACTAACTAGTATTTAAATGACCATTTTATGTGAAAGTAATTTTGAATTACTAGTCAATTTGTTAAATGTGATTTATTTAATTTGTAAATGATATTTAATTTGTTAAATATGCATTTTAAATTAAAACATGACATAAGACATGTCACATGTCACATGACATACAATTGTACAATTGACAAAAATAAAATGGACTCCATATTACACATGATAACAAAAAAAATTGGTGGGCAATTTTAGAAGTTTTGTCTTATTCATTTGTCTTATTCATTTGTCTATGACATTTGAAAGTGACTTGACTATGACAAAAGCTTACACTAATTAGTCTTGTGAAGACAAAAAGGAAAAAGAAAAGGTCCAAAAACCCTCCCCACCCACCGGTTTTTAGGAGTAGTAATTGAGAGATTTTTTCTCAATTTTTCATTCTCTCATGTTTTATGAAAAACACAACACTCTCTCTCTCTCTCTTGTTCTTCATAAATTTTTTTTTTTATGAATCTAATTTGTACAAATCAATCTCTAATAATACTAGTAGTAGTATATGAGTATTAGTAATTGATTTTAAGGTAAACCACATTACAAATATCTAGTACATATTATTTTGTGGGATTTTGGGATAGTCTTGGGTGCTACTTATTGGAGGGCTTCTATTTGAAGTCTTGGATGATCATCCTAATGTATTTTCTAACTCAAGAACAAATGAAGGTCTCCTACCTTCATTTGTGCCCATTTGGCCGAATTTTTGATGGTGAGAAAACGATTTTCTCATCTCTTGTTATTTAGTTTGCATGCGCCTTAGGTTGTTTGCATGCAAATCGGTTTATAGTTTTTCTGAGTTATATGATTAACATACAAAACTAATTAATTTGGTTTTATGAAGATATACCTAAAAATAACCTTGCATGTTAAAATTTTCTGGTCCCAAGTGATTTTTAGGACATTTTTGTTTATTTATGGATTTTATTGTTAATTTTATATAATATTGGCATTAAAATGTGATTTTTATGATAAAAATGTCATTTTTGGACGAAAAATAGCTAAACTTCGATTTTTTTAGTGGTTTTTGGATATGTTTTCACATATATTATCTACTGATGGCCTGTAAATGTTCATGATAAAATGAGTTGTTTTGCTCGAAATATGGATTTTTTTAAGTTAAAATCGTATTTAAATGGGTAAATGGGTTAATATGAGTTATATTTCGAATCTGGTCATGTAAATTTAGTATGTTGTCACATGAACTTTTATAAGATGTGTGTAAAATATTTGGCTATAATGAAGTCTTTATGCATGATTTATGAATTTTTGATGAAAAATCACATAAATAGTGACTATAATTAGTAATAATGCTAAAACATACTTCATGACTAAGGAAAAATGTCACATGTTGCATTTTATCATATATTTCAGATCTAAAAGTGAAAAGTTGATGAAAATAATTTTTCTCATATTTTTATGGTCATAATTGTTAAAATCGATAAACCGCAACATTGTTTTTCACGATAAATTTTCGAAATTTTTAACCTAAGTTTTTAACATTATGAGTGTCATGGTATTTTTCAAGAATGTTCATGAGTTTAAATTTCAAATTTCGAAATTATTTGAAGTTTTTATAATTTAATTTGAAGTTTATAGCATAATTTTGTATTTTTAGGTCCATATATGAACAATATTAAGAAATCAAGTTTAATTATTGTCAAAATGTTAGTGGAGACTAATTTTGAGTCCTAAGATGGTTAGGGTAATTAACTTGTACATAAATACGAATTTATGTAATTATTGTGATTTTAATAAGTTAAATCACGCAAATCCGTAAAAACCGATTAATATACGATATTGGCTCTTAAAGGCGATTTAGCATAAAATTTGGCATGGTCATACATATTATAATGCTGCATTTTATTTATGATTGTCATATTTTAATTTTATGTAATTTTTGAATTATGTAATTTTACTTAGTATGGCCTTAGTTTTAATTGGTATTACCCGAAATGTATGGGAATATCGATTCGGTTGTAATTATTGTGATCTCGTATCACCGTTTTGTAATTTAATAGATTTATTTTTATTTTAATTACAAATGTATAATAGGAAATTATGTAATTCATTTTGTAATTTATTTATTCCGGAGTTCCTTGAAGACGATGCCACTCAAGAAGGCGATCCATTATAGAAAGTGTTGCCTTGAAATGTGTGCCAAGGTCAAAGTTCAAGGGACCAAAGGAGTTGGTTTCCGAATTTGTAATAGTTTATTAGATTTACTTTTTTTTTAGGAAGGCCATACTAGGATTTTATTTTTTATGCTTTGCATTTTATTTTTATGTTGCATGCATCGCTAAATCGCCATAACTAAACATGCATTTTAAATCGAGTTTATCGACTGTGTCAATTAAAATTAACGTAGTTCACCGCTTTAGTTCACTTAAAACGTGATAGATAATAAATTGACATGACCTCTCGCTAAAATAAACAATTGAGACTTAGCCTTACCAAAAAGTAGAAACCATGAAAACCTATTTCATGAGGGAGTGCACTCGGCCCTACCGGGGTACAAACCTTGTTACGTAGGAGATGTGGGTGATAAATGTCTACCCACCGAATTTATAAAGATAAGGGTTGTATTCGGCTTTACCGATGCCCAAGTTGATGTAAATTTGGATCATGGACACATTTATTCGAAATTTGGGTTGAACTCAACGAAAGTATTTTCGACGGTTGCCGGATGTGTTTCGGGCTAAAGATAAATATTAATGTAATTTTATCGACCAAGAGTTCTAAAAGTAGACACTACAAGAAATCCTGTTTCGGGCCACTAAAAATGGCGACAGAAAAAAATAGTCGCCAAATTGGCGACTAAAAAAAATTCGGGCGACTACTAGCTGTCGCTAATTTGGCGACTACCAAATTCCTCCAAATAATTGGACCTGGCGACTGATTTTCAGAAAGGGCGACTGAAATCAGTCGCCAAATTGGCGACTACCCCTCTACCAGTCGCCAATCAGTCGCCCAGTCACTTATTATACACAACAACACGGGACTCTTTCTCCCCTCTCTCTTACTTTACTAAAACATAAACACACAAAATTCGTCCCAACAGCAACACCTATTCCGACCACCTAAGCCGACCACCACTCCGACCACTACTCCGACCACCATCACACCGACCACCTCGACGCCGGGAAGAAGAGTTGGTGCCTTATTTCGGTTCATCCTAAGCTATTTGAAGGTATAATTTCTTTCTTTGTTTTAAATTTCAATTACTTTGTTTAATTTTAGATTATTTTGTTATTTTAATTAGTATTAGGATGATTTGATATGTTTATATAAATATTTATGTTGATTATTAGGTTTTTAAATGTAATTTAATTAGGTTTTGGTGAAATTGGGATTAATTTGTGATGATTGTAGTTATAGTAGTGTTGTTGAATTTGTTTAATATTAGTTTTGTTAGTGTTGTTGATTTTTTTTATTGGTTATATTGTTTAGTGAATTAGTATAATGTTAGTAAGGTGGAAATTAT
This sequence comes from Silene latifolia, assembly GCF_048544455.1. Taxonomy (NCBI): domain Eukaryota; kingdom Viridiplantae; phylum Streptophyta; class Magnoliopsida; order Caryophyllales; family Caryophyllaceae; genus Silene; species Silene latifolia. Next base: position 61,301,881 of record NC_133536.1, read on the forward strand.
TATATGTTAGTAATGTTGAATGTAGTAAGTTAGTATAAAGTTTGGTTTTTTAAAGGTAGTAAATTATTTTAATTAGTTTGATAAGGAGTATTCTTAAAAGTAGTAATAAATTAGTATAGTTAGTATAATTTTATTTAATTAGTATAATTTTAGTTAATTAGTATAATTTTAGTATAATTAGTATAAATTAGTATAATTTTAGTTGATTAGTATAATTTTGGTATAATATTAGTTAATTAGTATAATTTTAGTTAATTAGTATAGTTAATTAGTTTGTATGGATTATTGTTGAAGATGGTTCTATGTTTTATCGTTAAAATTATGGTTTATATATTATTTAGATTAAAATGAAGAGATTGGAACGTGGATGGATGTACGAAGAAAGAGTAGATAAGAAGAGACGTCCTACCGCTAGATTTATAAAAGGGGTTCGTGGATTTATTGAATTTGCTAAACAAAATGATGAATATGATTTGGTAGAAAATAAACTTAGATGTCCTTGTAGTAAATGCAAAAACGTGAAATATCTACATGACATAGCGGTAGAAGAACATCTTTATACAAATGGGTTTTGTCCAAACTATTATAATTGGATTTCTCATGGAGAAGCATATTCTCCCGAACAACCTCAAATCCAACAAAATGAAAACCCATATAGAGATATGGTTGTTGATACCATGGAGTCTAATATTTTCAATAATGACGATCATCTTGCAATGAATGAAGAAGAACCACCAAATCCACAAGCAAAGGTCTTTTTTGACATGTTAAAAGCTTCTGAACAACCATTATATGAAGGGAGCAAAATGTCATTGTTACAAGCCGCCTCTAGGATAGTAACCGTGAAATGTGAGTTTAATATGCCATTTAATGTCGTTGATGCCATTGCTTCTTTGCTTGAGGATGCTCTCCCCGAAAATAATGTCATGACCCGAAGTTTCTACAATACCAAAAAAATAGTTAAAGGTCTTTAACTTCCGCATCAAAAGATTGATGCATGTCCCGAAGGATGTATGCTCTTTTGGAAAGATGATGCTTTCCTTGACAAGTGCAAGAAATGTCAAAGAGATAGATATGAGACAAGGGAGGGAGATATTGTTTTGAGGGGGAAAAAAAGGCAACAAGGGTTGTAAGAGAGGTGGAAAGAGTAAGAAACCAATATCAATAAACCAGCCATTAATTTACTTTCCACTCGCTCCAAGACTTCAAAGAATGTATGCAACAAAAACTATTGCCGAACAAATGAGATGGCATAAGGAAAATCCTCGTACTCCGGGAAAGATGTGTCATCCGAGTGATGGAGAGGAACGGAAGCGTTTTGATATGATCTATCCTGATTTTGCCGATGAACCCCGCAATGTGCGACTTGGCTTGTGTACAGATGGGTTTTCTCCATTCGATCAGTTTGGTAAACCTTATTCATGTTGGCCTATAATGGTCACTCCATACAACTTACCACCTTGGTTGTGCTTGAAAAAGCAATTTATCTTCCTGTCACTTATTATTCCCGGTCCAAAGAATCCAAAAAGTAATTTAGATGTTTATTTACAACCATTGGTGGAAGAGTTGAAACATTTATGGGAAGTTGGTGTGGAAACATATGATGTGTCCAAAAAGTAAAATTTTCAACTAAGAGCTTCACTTTTATGGACAATAAATGATTTTCCCGCTTATGGAATGTTATCGGGTTGGTCTACTGCTGGGCAAAAGGCATGTCCTTGTTGCATGGAAGAGAGTAAAACATTTTATCTCCCTAATTACAAGAAAATAAGTTGGTTTGATTGTCATAGACACTTCTTATCGGAAAGACATGGATATAGGAGGAACAAGAAAGCTTTCTTAAAAGGTAAAGAGGTGCATGACGATGCTCCGAATCGACTTCCGGGGGATGAGGTATGGGAGTTGATATGTGATTTTCCAACTACTGTTGATGGTACAGAAGAAGAGTTTAAAGAGTTGAAAAAAAAAATGGTTGGCTTAAAAGAAGCATTTTTTGGGACCTTAAAATCTTGGAAAACAATGTTAATTAGGCACAACTTGGATGTAATGCACATAGAGAAAATTTTTTTTGAGCTACTGATTCATACGATTATGGATGTAGAAGGAAAGTCATGTGATACTATTGCTGCAAGAAAAGATATAAAAAACTTTTTTGACCGTCCCAAATTGCACATTCGGAAAGACGGGTCAAAGCCAAAATCCATTTTTACTCTTGAAAAAGCTTAAAGGAAGGTATTGTGTGAGTGGTTACGAAAGTTGAAGTTTCCAGATGGATATGCATCGGATTTTAAACGATGTGTTGATATGAAGAAGCTAAAGTTGCAAGGCTTGAAAAGCCATGATTGTCATGTCTTCATGGAATGATTATTACCCGTTGCTTTGAAACATCTTCTCCCGACTACCGTGTGGAATGCAATTGTTGAGATTAGTCAATGTTTTCAAGATTTATGTTCCTCCTCAATCTGCGTTGATGACATGATACGTCTCGAAGAGCAAATACCTGAAATATTGTGTAAACTTGAGATGATCTTACCTCCTACATTTTTTAATTCCATGGAGCATCTACCGGTTCACTTGCTTATGAAGCCAAAGTTGGAGGACCCGTCCAATATAGGTGGTTGTATCCATTTGAAAGGTAATAAAAGTTAACTAGTATTATGGAAATTATAACTATTATTCTTTTATACACTTTAATTTTTTAACTTTATCAACTTTTAATTAAGCTCTATAATTATATTATAGGTTTCTTAAACACATGAAGAAAAAAATTGGTAACAAAGCTCGGGTAGAAGGTTCAATATGCAATGCATATTTAACAGAAGAGATTGCAAATTTTTGCTCGCTTTACTTTGAAAAACATATAGAAACCAAGGCAAAATACTTGAACATTGACAAAGAGGATGAAATTGATGCAAGTTTACCCGAGTTTTTTCAAACTCATGATGATGAAGGTTGCTCAACAATTGGGGGAACAAGATATTTGGATGACAAAGAATATAATCGTGCTCACCTTTACGTTCTATCTAATTGTGAAATCTTAGAACCATATGAAATGCAGTTTGTGACTGATTTCATGAAAGAGCATCCTAATGTGAGGAGGGATGACGTTTGGAATAAACACGAGGAGCAATTTCCATCATGGTTTAAGAAGCATGTTATTGAGTTGAATATCGAAGATGATTTGATAAGGAGTTTAGCCTCTGGTCCTTCACGAATGGTTAGAACATGGAATCGATACCTAGTTAATGGATTCAATTTTCATACATTCAACTATGGTAAAAATAAGGCTAGATGCAATTATTGTGTCACTATTTCTTTTCTTGATGGCAATGACTATTATGGTATAGTAGAGGAAATATTTGAGATGTGCTATAATGGGCGTGAGCGTGCTTATAAGACTGCCTTATTCAAGGTTGAATGGAAGGACAATTCTATGGCCGGAACAAGAGTACATGAATGTTACAAACTCGTAGAAGTGAATCATACTAGAACATATTCTAAGTATGACCCTTTTATACTCGCACATCAAGCTCATCAAGTGTATTTCTCTTCTTATCCATGCACGAGGAATGATAGAAATCAAAAGCAATGGTGGGCAGTCTTTAAGACAAAGGCAAGATCAAAAATAGATACCTCTTTTTTCCAAGAAGAAGTAGTATAAAGTAGCACCATTTTGTCTCCAATTGAAGAAATCAGTTACGAGAATGGGAATGAAGAGGGTGAAGAGTTGGAAGATGTGGAAGAGGAGGAAAAGAATGGAGAAGATGTAGAGTTGGAGGAGTGGGAGGAGGAAATAGATAATGATAATGATGATGATGATGATGAAGAAGTTGATGATGATGATGAAGAAGTTGATGATGATGATGATGAGGAGGAGGATGAAAATGAGGATGAGGATGAAACTGATGAAGAAGATGATGAGGATTAGTGTTAGTTATATTGGTAAATTTACTAACAACATTGTTTAATTTTATTTTATATTTTATTGCAATTATGTTTTTATTTTACTAACAACATTGTTTAATAATGTTTTTTTTTTGCAATTGTAGATGGCAGGAGGTCGCGCAGGACGAGGTAGACAGCGAGGCGGGGGTAGTCAGCGTCGTAGTACGTCTTCTCTAGAGGAAGAGGGCATGGAGATTGAGCAGCCGTCGGTCGAGGAATCGACCAATGATGACTCATCAGATCAGGGACCCGAGATTCAGTGGACTAATGATGGGAAGATGATACTTGATCCGGCTGGTCTTTGGTAAGATATATGTTACTCATATGTTCATTTCATATACTCCATTAAAGTTACAATATTCAGTCTTTGTTTAATATAAACTCGTACTTGTATTTAACATATTGTATTTCAGGTTTAACTGCAGAACGGTTGTTAGTGGTTGTTCGGCATGTACGAAATAGAAGATGTTAGGGGATGTTCCTACTTGTTGGTCTGACGCTACGCCCCAACAAAAAGAAGAATGGTTCAACATCTTTCGGGTATATTTTTGTATATATTTAATTTGTTAATTTATATCCAAATTTCAATTAGTAATTTATACTAATAAAATTTTTTTATTGAAATCCTTTGATTGGCCGGCGGGATTGGAGCATATTGTCCGTGAAAGGTACAATCATATTTGTACTAAAAGATATAGAGATATCATCTATAAGACCGTGAGGAGGAAAAAGGAGCCCGAGCATTTGAAAGGTGTGTATTATTTTATTAGTTTGATTACTTGTATTTAGTTATAATAAAGTTACGTGACCATTTTATTTTTTCTAACACTATTTTGAATTTTAGGTGACGCATATGAAGGTCTAATGAAGAAACGTGATACCCCGGAATTTAAGATCAAGTCGGAGCGAGGTTCACTCAACAAAAGAGGAGGAAAGAAAGAAGGCATTGTTGAGGCTACTCACTACGGGGGATCTCGTTCTTTCTTGGATCGTGTTTTGGGAGTAAGTATACATAACAACACCTTAGATTATTAGTAAAAAAATTTAACCGTGAAAACCATGAATTTATGCTTTGTTTGTTTTTAGAAGGGGAAGAGAAAAGGTAAGGTAGAGATGACGGCTCCCGAGCTCTTTGCAGACACGCATAGCAAGGTTGATGATAAGGGTATTAGGCATTGGGCTAAGGCGAAAGATGAGGAATTACATGTAAGTTTCATTTAATTAGTCAATTTCCCTTGATAACATTATATATTATAGGTAAATTTTTCATGAAAAAATAACCTTTAATGATATTTGGTTTGACTTGTAGGATGCTCATTTGCGTGAAAAAGAGAACACCCCCGATAGGCCTGATAATGATATTTGGTTTGACTTGGTTGAGGGGTACAAAAAGGGCTCGGTGTATGGAACCGGAGAAGCTCATGGAGTTTTCTTCAAGGCGCCAAAAGCAAGGACTTCTTCAAAGTCCAAACAAACTTATGAGCCGGGAATTGTAAGTGTCTTACAAGCACAACTTGATGATGAAAGGCGCCAAAATGCCGAAGAAAGGCGCCTAAACACCGAAAGGGATCAACAAATGCGGGAAATGAAAGCAAAGTTCGACCAAATGCAAGCCTTCTTCAGTTCGTGCAACTCCGGTCCCCGTCCCCATTGGCAAGATCCTAATGATCCATCCGGAGGAGGTGGATTTGGCGCGGGTGCTTTTTTTCCTGTTGCTTGACTTATGTGCCCCTTTCCCAAAACTTAAGAACATGGTAGTGTTAGTTAGACTTGTGACGGATTTGGTTTGTTGAGGATTTGTTGGTAACTTGTTAACTTGGTTTATTCTCATTTTATATATGAGATTTGGTTATTGGTGTTCCATTTGTGTTGTGTTGTGAGTTTGGTTTGCTCAAGTTGGTGCTATAGTAATAGAAATGCAGGTACGAGCAATGAAAAGGATAGGGTAGTATGAAAAACCGAATTTTCATACCAAAATTACAGTGGAATTGGCGACTGAAATGTAATTTTGGCGACTACTTTCAGTCGCCAAAACAGAGCACCCAAAAAACACCTCCTGATATGCCAGTGCCAAAGGTGACCACTGGGCGACTGAAAGTAGTCGCCAAATTGGCGACTGAAAATCAAGAATGGCGACTGATTTCAGTCGCCAATTTGGCGACTACTTTGCCTATCAGTCGCCAAATTGGCGACTACTTTCAGTCGCCAATTTGGCTATTTGGCGACTACTTTGTCAGTCGCCAATTTTAGCGACTGACTTCAGTCGCCCGATTTCCAATTGGCGATTAAGTGTTGCTACAGTGCTCTGGCGACCAATTTCAGTCGCCATTTTCGTTTTAGCGACTGATTTCAGTCGCCAAACGTAGTCGCCCGAAATAGGATTTCCTGTAGTGAGAATCGATTAAAGAGTTAATCCACCGAGTTATATTGATGAGGGTTGTATTCGGCTTTACCGATGCCCGAGTTAATATGAATTTGGATCTTGGAATCATTTATCATAGTTGGGTAGAGGTCACTATGTAAATGCTTTACTTGTTATTTACAAGTATTAATAAAACGATAAATGTTAAGGTTTCCACTATTCTGTTATCATATTGTTCTATTTCTTTACCACAATTCATATACGATATCATTTCGATTTTTGATTCAAATCTCCATTAAAACATCGTAACTAAAGACAAAATTTGAATTTTTTCTTCTAAAAACCTCGTATTATCCATTGTAAGGATCTCTTGTGAAGAGTATAGATAAGAATTATTCGTGATCAAAAGGGTTTTTTGATTCTTGACTAACATATCTACTTACAATAAATTGGTTCTCATATGCTTAATTTAGTTAAGTACTTTGAAACGTTAAATCATTTTGGTGACTAGATTTGTTAGAAATCGTAATTGACCAAAATACCGTAACCACTTCAATGAAAGTTTTAAGACTAAACGAACGAATGAAGAGTAGTCTTCATGATTTTCATTTTTGCTTCTCTTAGCAAAGACTCATTGAAATGAGTGGGAGCATTCTCTTAAACCGTTAAGTAAAGGGTGAGGTTTAAAGAAGTAACATTAGAATGGAATTGATATAAGGTAATGTTAAAGGTAAAGTTATTGAGAATAAAGATACTAAACCTATCAATCCCGACCGATAAAGTTTCCATTGTCTTAATTATTGGACGCTAGAAAGGAAACTACCCCAAATTATTGAAGAATCAACAAGTTAGTTGTGGGACATCTAATGGGACCTTCTTCTTTAAATGTTTATTCGATTAACATAAATTTTGCTAGTACTACTTCGTCAATATTAGAAACCGGTGGTGGTTTTCATCATTGTATTTGATACATAGGATGATTAGAATATGACGACTAGCAACAATGACGTCGAGAGATAGAGTCATTGTGTACTCAATCTAGTTTTGGATTTATATTTATACCTTAATTATGGCTATTAAGTGAATAAACTCTAAATAAGAATATAATTTTGTTAAGATACATAAGAGGTTCACTTTTGTGACCCTATACACCATGATTTGATGTATGGCTAGCCCATTATCAAAGGTGATTATATTCTAAACCAAACTAGAATGATATATCATGTAGATGATGCAAGACTCAAATTGGTAACCCAAGATTAAACCTTAAATTCTAGAATGATGAACGCAAAGAGTTATAGAGTACTCTTGGAACCATTACATTATTAATCTTATGGTATATGCGTATCTTGTATTCAAAGCAAGAGGTCTCGTGCTTTTGGTTGAAAAGGAGATCGAGAATGTAAATCATTGATACAGAATAGGTTGATCATTTACTTTTACCAACGATTTAAGTTGACACTAATGTGTTCACTTAATAAGGTAAATAGAGAAATCTTTGAAGAAGTTCAAAGAGTTCAAGGAATCACGATTTAGTCGTGATGGGATTATCAAAGTGAAGACTTTGATATAAGCCAAATGAAATGTGATATAGTATCACAAGTTAATCTCTCTTAACACACATTATGGGATAATGTGTGGTTGGATAAGAAATCAAACGCTATTCGATATGGTTTGGACTTCAATCAAGTTACTTTGAGTTACTTGATCCTTTTGAGGATTTTATCATTTTATCTAAATTATTTTTCCACTAAATCTAAAACGAATCATATGAGATATGAAATGGTAGGGTACCAAGTTTCTAAGTTTTCAAAAGAAACAAATGCTCATTTTTCCTTATTATAATCACGAGTACATCGGGTTTATGGCTCGTGAAGCTGTCTTTCTAAAATACAAGTTTATTTCTAGAAGACAGAGTGGGAGAAATTATTCAAGAGCCACAAAGAATGTTATGTCGCAGTCGCAAGAAACTGGTCTTTCTTGGCGACATGAGACGTTTTGTGTAAGACGTTGTTTCGTGTAAGACGTTGTTTCTTCAAAACCTAGGAGGTTAAAGTTATCACTTGTTGAAGATGATGAATTAGTGTTACTTTTAGAAAGTAAAGAGCTTGTAACTTACAAAGAAATTGTTTGATTCAAGTTGATTACTTCTGGAAAGTACTGGTCTTTCTTGGCGACATGAGACGTTTTGTGTAAGACGTTGTTTCGTATAAGTCGTTGTTTCTTCAAAACCTAGGAGATTAAAGTTATCACTTGTTGAAGATGATGAATTAGTGTTACTTTTAGAAAGTAAAGAGCTTGCAACTTACAAAGAAATTGTTTGATTCAAGTTGATTACTTCTGGAAAGTAATGAACATATGACTTACATGAGAGTGTTTAAGTCACAACTCAATACAAGGCTTAGAGCCATGAAAATCCGAAATAAATTCCAAATGGAATTGTTAGATATCAAAGAGAGATATCAAAGCTTGATTGGTAGCAAAGGGTTTTGCACTAGTTGAAATGCTTAAGTCTATTTGGATCTTCTTAGGGATTGTGTTTCATTTTGAGATATATATACCGAGTGAATCTAAAACCCACTTCTTCAATTAGAAGGAATGTATTCAATACATGTCTTGAGTTTTGTAGATTCTTGCAATCCTAAGATAATGTGAAACTTAAGAGAGGGTCTTAAGTAGGACATCAATGAGTTGGAATTAATGTTTTGATCATGTTATAAAACTTTTCTCGATAAGTCAAGAAGTTGTGTTTATACATGGAGTTTAGTGGGAGTTACGGAAATTTTAATTAGTCTTATATGTGGATGACATATTGATCATTGGGAATGATTTGACACTTATGGAGTATTATAATACATCTTTAATATCCGGATTTATGGAGATAAATCTACATGATATTAGTGTCTAATAAGAAGTCTTATGTTGATAAGATTCATGATTAGTTCAATCGAGTTGAACATATTTGATTGATTCCTTTTGCTTCCGCTGCCGAATCAATTAAATAGGAAATGATGTATAACACTTCATATACTTTGAGTATGATGAATTGTTTCAAATTGAATTTAAGTAAAATTTACCAAGTAAGCCATAAAGATTACCCTTAAGTGCCTGCAGAAGCATTAAGGATGTAAAGCAAAGTGTTTTTGATGCAATTTTGTGTAAGGGTGTTACACAAATAACAATTGACAATTGAGATTGCGCATGGTTTCCGACAAAACCATAATCAAAACACATCAGGATGGTCAAGATACCAATGTGGCTATGTTATTTAAGAAATAGATTTTCTAGAATCGTTCTAGGCAATAAAGAACAATGAGAAATATTTACAACGGAAATTGAGTACACTTGCAATCATGGGATGTGCAACAAGAATGAGTCCCGCACACTGTGGAAACAGTGGGAGCTATTTTAAGGCAAGAAAGCCTATGTCTAGATTGGATCTAGACACGTACTCAGAAAGTTTTGTAATGCAAATGTATATATTACGAAAGGAAAACAAGTATGTAGCAAGGTTGAGCTGGGAGTTGCTAAGACCTACTTACAATGCCTATTCATAGGCTTAACATGATGAGTCATGTAATTTCAATTGGATTGAGATGAACAACTACATACAAGATCAAATTAGATTATAGAATATGAAATAATAATCAGGCATTGACTATTCATATGTGATAATCGCATTTGTCGTTCGAGTTTTACTTTAAAACTCTTTTATTATACTTTGTTACATCCAAACGGGTTGTATGACGATATTGAACCCCGTTAAAGTGAACCCGGATTAACATAGTATTCGCCCATAGTCACTTGTATGAGGTGACGTCTCGAAGTGAATAGAGTGTGATGCGATTGATGGCAAGTTCAGTGCCATACAGTCATGTGAGATGACTAGTCGATCACATGGTAGACTGTTAGGAACACTTTGTCGGGCAGTGACCGCTTATAGAGTTCTGGCAAATTTATATAGCCTGGTCGTGGCGAGAGCTACTATAGTATTCTAATGAGTCGATTTTTTTGACTAAAGACTGTTCGCCTAAGATGGCACATTTTCAGATTAGCTTTGATTTATGTTACTACGACCTTCGTAAATGGGGTCAAATGGGCATATTTTGGGTTATGATGGCCGTGGCTAGTCGAAGGGAATAGTGCGATAGGAATTGTCCACCCCTTTGTCAGGGTTAAAACAATATCTCAGGGCCACTCGAGGAGTAATGAACTGGAAATGCGTGGCCACGCTCGGAAGGTATCTATGGTAGATAATTCCGGTCAATCAGTTATTCTCCAGATCGAGGAAACCACTCTCGATATGATCACTTGCAAGTACGACCTGAAAGACACCTTGCATTGAGTGGGAGATAGTAATAGGACAAGAGAATTGGTGACGCACACTTGTCGAGGACAAGTGGGAGATTGTTGGAATATGTGTCCTCCGACAATAATGCGATCACAATTGTCGATCATATTGATCACATATTTAAATCTCATAACAAGAATACGGAAGGGATGATACATTACATATATAGTCAATGGTCCACACATATCGGTAATGATTGGCTGGCTAGAGTTTGACATTACTGTCGTGCGACAGTGGTGATCAGTTGATCCCTTGAGGTCACACCTAAAGGACGATTCCCTTAATTGAAAAAGGTTAATTAATTGTATGTCGTCTGATTAATTAATTCCTTAAAATTGAACAAATTATTATCATAAGAGAGAAAATGACATCTTATTATAATGTGATTAAATAAGATTTTATTTATTAATTTAAGAAGTTATATTACTAAAATTAATCGGTGTTTGCGAAACACGCGAGATGAGAATGATAAGTTAGTTATAATTACAGGATGTTGTGAATTATACTAACTAGTATTTAAATGACCATTTTATGTGAAAGTAATTTTGAATTACTAGTCAATTTGTTAAATGTGATTTATTTAATTTGTAAATGATATTTAATTTGTTAAATATGCATTTTAAATTAAAACATGACATAAGACATGTCACATGTCACATGACATACAATTGTACAATTGACAAAAATAAAATGGACTCCATATTACACATGATAACCAAAAAAATTGGTGGGCAATTTTAGAAGTTTTGTCTTATTCATTTGTCTTATTCATTTGTCTATGACATTTGATAGTCACTTGACTATGACAAAGGCTTACACTAATTAGTTTTGTGAAGACAAAAAGGAAAAAGAAAAGGTCCAAAAACACTCCCCACCCACCGATTTTTAGGAGTAATAATGGAGAGATTTTTTTTCAATTTTTCATTCTCTCGTGTTTTATGAAAAACACAACACTCTCTCTCTTGTTCTTCATAAAAAATATTTTTATGAATCTAATTTTTACAAATCAATCACTAATAATACTAGTAGTAGTATATGAGTATTAGTAATCGATTTTAAGGTAAACCACATTACAAATATCTAGTTCATATTATTTTGTGGGATTTTGGGATAGTCTTGGGTGCTACTTATTGGAGGGCTTCTATTTGAAGTCTTGGATGATCATCCTAATGTATTTTCTAGCTCAAGAACAAATGAAGGTAGGAGACCTTCATTTGTCCCCATTTGGCCGAATTTTTGATGGTGAGAAAACGATTTTCTCATCTCTTGTTATTTAGTTTGCATGCATAAGATCTAGCTTTTATTTTATGACTAAATAAATCTTTTCATATATGAATATGTAAATTAATGAGATTAATGAATCCTAACAGAAAATACATCAAGAATATGCTAAAGAAATTTTGTATGACTACAACGAAGCCATTCCCTACACCCATTAGTTCTGCACTAAAGCTTGATAAAGATGAGAAAGGTAAAAGTGTAGATGAAAATGTGTATCGAGGTATGATAGGTTCACTCTTATATCTTACCGCTAGTCGTCCAGATATTCTTTATAGTGTGTGTTTGTGTGCTGTGTTTCAGTCAAATCCTAAAGAATCACATTTAACAGCTATAAAGCGTTTTCTTCGATATTTGATTGGAACTCAGGACTTATATCTATGGTATCCTATGGAGCAATTTCACTCTCACGGGGTATTGAGATGCAGATTATGCAAGTTGCTCAGTTGAGAGAAAGAGTACCTCTGGTGTTGCTACTTTTGTTGGAAAGTGTCTTATCTCTTGGGCTTCCAAGAAACAAAATACGGTTGCTCTATCTACTGCCGAGAGTGAATATGTCGCTGCTGCTCAATATTGTTCTCAAATCTTATGGGTAAGAAAATATTTGCGGGATTACGGTATGATCATTAATTGTGTTCATATTCTTTGTGATAACACTAGCGAATTAATATTTCAAAAAATCCCGTTCAACATTCAAGGCAAAACATATTGAAATTCGTCATCATTTTCTTCGTGATCATGTAGAAAAACGGAATATATGCTTAAAATTTTTTAAAACTGAAGATCAATTGTCTGATATTTTCACTAAACCATTGGCTAGAGAATAATTTGAGAAAATCCGATTAGAATTGGGTCTTTTGAATAATAGCTCGTAGTCAATATCGTCTTAAAGTTAATCCCTTGAATGATTGACTAGAATGGAGGTTGGAGTGTTTTGTGTTGACAATGTGTGCTAACATAATTGTGCTAAGTGCAGTCTGCTTACTCTAGTCGGTTTCTTATATAGACTAGTAATAAGTTGACTTGTCTTTGAGATGTTATCAAATATCCATATCTGTACTTTTTGACAAAATAAAACTCTATCCTTACCTTCCGAAACACACAACCCAACAACATACTAAACCCAACCGTCCCTCACCTCATAATTCAACCCAACCGTCCCTATTAAAACCAAACCCCTCATAATTCCCATCCCCTTATTACTGAAACTCACACAAAAAACCTAACCCTCTTCATCACCTTCATCATGCCAAAAAAACCCTCCAAAACCAAGTTCACGGCCACTGCTGCAACGGCCGACCCAAAACCCGTTTCCCAAACCACCATCGCCACTAGATCCAAAACTCGGTTAATAGAAACCACAACCACATCCACACCGGAAACTACCACCACACCCGTTAACACCCCTGCTTCTCCCAAAACCTCACCTAAATCACCAAATCAAAACACTCTATTCCAACCAAATTCATCACCACCCAGCCCAAGAAACCACATGCAACCGTCTATGAGGAGCTAATTAATGCCACCGTCGAGGAGGTCACTACACCAGAAGAACCGGTAGTTGAATCTTCACCATTAAATCGAAAAGGGAAATGGGTATTGATTAGAAAAGGAAAAAAGGGCGTTGTGCAAAAGAAAAATCCGATTGTTGAACAGGATGATGAGAAATCGGAGGATACTTTCGAAGAAGCATATGATAAGAATATGGAGAAAGTTTGGTTCTTTTCTGAGGGTAAATTTGGAAGTTTTTGCTTAAATGGGGTTGATACCCAAACTATTTAACAAAATGGTGCCGGTTTCAAACTATTTACCAAAAATGGGTCCACGTCATCATTTTTGAATTTTTCTTTTTTTTTTTTGTAAAATTGGACAAGTCGCTGTCCAGGACATCGAGAAGGTGCTTGCCATATTGAGGTGTTTGACATGTTACTTTCGTCCTCGCCGTTCTCCTTGTTCCGACCACCAAATGACGAAATACCACCACCATTCTCTTCTTCTCATTTCCTTTATCGTACACACATATTTATTTGAGTAATTAGCTCAATAGTTTGCGCTAAAAACGACCCTCAATATCACCATCCACTAATCATTTCGGTTTCGCGATAATTGATTCTTGGTGTTTTTTTCGTCCTTATAAGATGCTAATTCATGGGTTGTTTTCTGTTTGTTGCTTTGTGTCCTTATGCTGGTTATGATTTGTAATTTGGTTTGGTTATACATCTGCATATTGTGTGCTTTCTGTGCTCTTGTGGTGTTGTCTTGATCGTGAGTGCCATAGTGAAAGGAAGAGCGCTGTAAGAATTTTTGATGTTCGAAATTAGTTGCATTGAGAGTAGAAAGGAAAGTTTATACAGGTGGAGCGCCATATCTTTTACCTTATTTTTATTGTTGGTTTCTTGCACTGTCCATCTTTGTTGTTCATTTTGCACAAAAATTAAGGAAGATAATTGAACAGAGGAAGTAGTGAACCCATAGAAAAAGGGATTACTAACTTATGACATTAGCTGTAATAGTTTGCGCTAAAAATGCTACTGTTTTGCTAATATCCAAAAATCACTACAACTGCATTTTTTGCAATTTGAGGTTATATTGATCAAATTTAGCAAGATTAGACCCTGACAGCAGCTTCACGACCAATCATAATCATTTTATAGAAATGTTCAAGCCTCGTTCATATTAGACTTGTTACAGCACCTCGTCGCCTCATCTAACTTTAGCAGGAAGCTTGAGACAATTGGTAATGCAGTTGTCGCTGCATAGAGTTTTATGTATGATTGTTTTGAAAAATAGAATCGATTATTGCGAAACCGAAATCGTTAGTGGACGGTGATGTTGAGGGTCGTTTTTAGTGCAAAATATTGAGCTAATTACTCAAATAAATATGTGTGTACGATAAGGGAAGTGAGAAGAAGAGAATGGTGGTGGTATTTCATCATTTGGTGGTCGGAACAAGAAGAACGGCGAGGACGAAAGTAACATGTCAAACACCTCAATATGGCAAGCACCTTGTCGCTGTCCTGGACAGCGACTTGTCCAATTTTACAAAAAAAAAAAAAAAAAATTCGGAAATGATGACGTGGACCCATTTTTGGTAAATAGTTTGAAACCGGCACCATTTTATTAAATAGTTTGGGTATCAACCCCATTTAAGCAAAAACTTCGTAAAGTTGCTGGTGTTCAGCACAATCTTAAATGGAAACGTGCTTCTGATTCGGATTTCAATGATGATGTGGGGAAAGATGATTCGAGTTCAAGACGTAATGTTCTTGTTTACTCCACCATAAATCATGACCGAATAATAAGGGTTATCTAGTCTCTTGGGCTAGAGGAGGAAGAAGCTCATACATGTCGGTAGGATTCTTTCTCGTTGCACTTTAAATAAAAAATTGTGTTCCTCTCTTTGGTATGAGTTGTCCTATTTATATTCTTGAGCTTCTTCAATTTTATCAATCTGTGGATGTTAATGCTCTTTGCAATATACTCACAACAACTGTAAATGGCCAAACTATAATTCTTCACACAAAAGACCTTGCTCGTATGTTCCAAATTGCGAATAATGAGTTTGGTAAAGTTAACAAAAATACTTGGCCCGGACTCACTTATGTCACTAAACTAGAGGTCTTGCAATTTTCTGATAAGAGTCTAACATCTGACGCCAATGTCAAAATTAATCCCCGTAATATGACTACTGAAAAAAAGTTCGTGTTTACTTGTGTGCGTCGTACTATTACCCTCATAAGGAAACCCGTGCCAGCTGCTTACTCTCTAATTTATTGATTTTGTATCATTTGTTTAAGCAACTTCCTCTGAATCTTCCGTCTATCATATTTCATCACATTCGATCTATTGCTGACTCTGTTCATAATTCAAAGGAGTCTCATCCGTTACCATATGGGATGTGGCTCTCCTATATTTTTCAATAAATAGGTCTTCTAACTGTATACAGTTTTGGGGTTGAGATGAGAGATGAAATGAAAGATGGGCTGTTATGCCAAATGCAGTTGGAGGAAGTGGGTGATCATTTGGTCGCAAATTGGAGGATATCCGGCCTATATAGATATTCACAGTGTTGGTACAGGGGGTATTGAGGTTCTGAATTCCCGCGTGAATACTATGATGGATGCTATGGTTAGTCACTCAGAGAAGGTTGAACGTGACATTGCGGATCTTAAAACCCGGGTTGCAGCTAAAATAGAAGCCGGAAATGCCTACCTTCATGCCAAGCTTGACCAAATCCTAGCCTTATTAAAACCATAGCCCTGCCTTAATCATCCTATGACTCGTTTATTTTGTCTTTTTATCTTGATGGATATGTTTATTTTGGTACTCTTTTAGCTAGTGTTTATAATGATGTCTTTTGACTGTGTCCAGTAGTTGTCATTTTGTACCTATAACTGTGGGCATTGTGTCACCTCTTTTTGCGCTTTTTTGTCCTTTTGATGATGTCAAGAGTGGGAAAGATGTAGGGATGTATTGCACTTGCAACCTACTTAGTATTAGACCTTGACTATGGTGAGTAGAGATGGCAGTCTCACCCTTACCTTGTGGATATCCATCCACCCGAAATTAAGTGGGTGGGATATGGATGACGAATTTTTTTCGAATTTAGGGTAGGATATTGTAACACCCCCATACTCAGAGGAGCCTTAACTAGGCCTTCCTTAGGATATAAGGGCGTTACCATCTCGGTTGCCCGAGGAAAGCAATAATCAAATGTCGATAAAAGAACTATTAAGTTATATTACAAGCGATTTAAACCAAAATACGATACAAAGGTACAACTCAAAGACTACTCGCTAAGACTGCCATATCTCGTGAGGACTCATCCCTGCCCGGACTCCAGCTATCATCAACACCAATACCTGCTAAGACTGACTGCTCACCATAAGGGATCACGGCAGACACATAACAAACAAACAACCACACAAGGTCAGTACTGAGATAAGACGCAGCAATAACAACTACAACTAACATCACAATACGACGCTATCAGTCTCGCACACGCAAACACAACAATCCAACCAACCGCTGTCACTGACTGTCCACTGGACCAGTCCTGCCAGTGGGGGACCGCAGCCGTACCCACCAAATCCCCGCTCATCGTATCGAGCGATAACCCTGTCCATTAATAAGCACATCCCTTCTGTGGCGGGTTCCACAGAAGGCGAAACTAGGGCGTGAAGTCACTCCCGCAAGTGACCCCACTCAGCCGAGGCCACGCCCCGCGAACCATCAACAACGATCACAACCACAATGACAATATAATTACTATACCAAACAAACCAACACAACACAACAACCAACTGACACGCTAGACCATCTACAGAAACTGAGTAGGCGAACCTACCTTTAACCCATCGCAACCAATCCATGCCGACAGATAACATGTCCAGCGATCAAGCAACGCCTATAACCAGAATACAATTCTAGATTACTAACAAGCAAACCCTAACCATGAAGAACAAGGACACGGATGATGATTATGACATACCTATAGGAAGAAACTCAGCAAAAGACCGCTACCCGACTCAAGAGACGCTCTCCTAAGGCACAAGGATCTTCACAAAGGCTTCCATGGAGGTTTTGAGGTGAAGGGAAGGGAAAGAGGCGACTGAAAGATAAGAGGAAAGTGGTGGAAGTGATATGCGGATTTAACAAAACGCGATATAAAACCCTCGCTGAAAACTAGGTACTCGATCGAGTACCCAACATACTCGATCGAGTAGCCCCCTACTCGATCGAGTAACCTAGCTACTCGATCGAGTAGCCTCTACTCTATCGAGTACCACTCTTAACACGCAGCCCAAGATGGTTTTGGCACACTTTTCTAAGACTACTCCTGCTCCCATGGTCAGTCAACGCTGGTCAAAGGGCCCCTAAAAGGGCGGGTATTACAGTCTTCCCCCCTTAAAAAGAACTTCGCCCCCGAAGTTCAACTCACCTATCTCCCGCTCGAGGCACGGGACCAACACGACTTCACCACTCTTCCCGCTTAAACCACAACTCCTTGGAAATACCATTCCCCCCCCCCCACGTCATCATCATCACCGTCTATACTTATACCTATCGATTCTTACTACTATCATGCAAGCATTATCACTGTCAACCGTTACTCTATGTATATATATATAAAACATCAAACTCGCAATGCGAATCACCACCCACGATCACCCAACATGTAGTAACCACTATCAAACTATCAAACGATCACCCAACATGTAGTAACAACTATCAAACTATCAATCTAGAACAAGTCTCATATTAACTTTCATGTGGTACAACTAATGCCACCATGTTACTTTGGCAACGTGATTCAAATACGATTCATCTTACTATAACTATTTCTTCATGACCGTCTCTTGAAACATACAACCACGCTCACTTTAAAGAACTAAAGTAATTCGTTACACTTCCGGATTTTTTTTTAAACTAAAGCAAAACATAATACCAACAACATTATAAACAAGCAAAACATTAGTCAAAAACGACCTTTTTATTTCGCGACATTACTCTTCCCCTCTAAAAAGGAACTTCGTCCCCGAAGTTCACCACCCAAATTTCAACGCATATTACTTCTTATCTCATTCATGACATGGGTTAAGACATATTATTTATTGTAGGCATTACTCGCTAAGCATAAACTTTTTAAATTATAAATCATACATATCTCTCCGGGACAACTAGTCGCCAACGATAAAACACGTTAACATGGTACGCATAACTGTATGAGGAGATGTAATTCCGGTAATGAGGTAAGAACAAGGCGTATGCAACATTTAGGCAAAAGAATCTATCACCGGTTCATTAGTTGATATAAATATTCATAGAGAACTAAAGCACGACTTCCAACATAGAGAATTAACGGTCCAACGATGTTACTAAGCACTAACAACCACGCCAAATATGGAACTTGCAATTATAAAACAATTGAACATTTTTAATTTTTGAAAACCTCCTGTAACAGTGCTACTCGATCGAGTATGTAGCGGTACTCGATCGAGTGCCATGCTACTCGATCGAGTGTCTTGGCTACTCGATCGAGTAGCCCACAGATCAGAACCTTTTCTCTCATTTCGTCCTGTAGCTACTCGATAGAGTACGGGGTACTCTGTCGAGTACCTACAAGTCAACTCCTCATAAAACCTGTCATGAGTTAACACACCTGCGCATAATTGTCATATCAAACCGAGTCGGGACGACTCCCCGACTTCTAATATCCTGCAACCAGTTAGAATATCAAATCCGGCCTTATGGCCAACCATACAAATCCAACTAAGTCTCAATAATAAAAAGAAACAACTACTAAAGTCTAACAACAACATCACCACCTAACATCAACTACCATCAACAAAGATAAGAACAAGGCGTATCACTCCTCCTGCTGCTGCTGCTGCTGCTCGAACATCACCTCATCATCACCACCTCCAGAAGTACCTGCTCCCGATGACCCGATCCCCGCATCCCCTCCTGCTCCTGCTCCTGTTCATTTGTTACAGGTTCCAAAATCGTCGCTCTGATACCACTTTGTAACACCCCCATACTCAGAGGAGCCTTAACTAGGCCTTCCTTAGGATATAAGGGCGTTACCATCTCGGTTGCCCGAGTAAAGCAATAATCAAATGTCGATAAAAGAACTATTAAGTTATATTACAAGCGATTTAAACCAAAATACGATACAAAGGTACAACTCAAAGACTACTCGCTAAGACTGCCATATCTCGTGAGGACTCATCCCTGCCAGGACTCCAGCTATCATCAACACCAATACCTGCTAAGACTGACTGCTCACCATAAGGGATCACGGCAGACACATAACAAACAAACAACCACACAAGGTCAGTACTGAGATAAGACGCAGCAATAACAACTACAACTAACATCACAATACGACGCTATCAGTCTCGCACACGCAAACACAACAATCCAACCAACATTGTCATCGATCGTCCTTTGGACCGATCCCGCGATGGGGACCGCAGCCGTACCCACCAAATCCCCGCTCATCGTATCGAGCGATAACCCTGTCCATTAATGTGCACATCCCTTCTGTGGCGGGTTCCACAGAAGGCGAAACTAGGGCGTGAAGTCACTCCCGCAAGTGACCCCACTCAGCCGAGGCCACGCCCCGCGAACCATCAACACTGATCACAACCACAATGACAATATAATTACTATACCAAACAAACCAACACAACACAACAACCAACTGACACGCTAGACCATCTACAGAAACTGAGTAGGCGAACCTACCTTTAAGCCATCGCAACCAATCCATGCCGACAGATAACATGTCCAGCGATCAAGCAATGCCTATAACCAGAATACAATTCTAGATTACTAACAAGCAAACCCTAACCATGAAGAACAAGGACACAGATGATGATTATGACATACCTATAGGGAGAAACTCAGCAAAAGACCGCTACCCGACTCAAGAGACGCTCTCCTAAGGCACAAGGATCTTCACAAAGGCTTCCATGGAGGTTTTGAGGTGAAGGGAAGGGAAAGAGACGACTGAAAGATAAGAGGAAAGTGGTGGAAGTGATATGCGGATTTAACAAAACGCGATATAAAACCCTCGCTGAAAACTAGGTACTCGATCGAGTACCCAACATACTCGATCGAGTAGCCCCCTACTCGATCGAGTAACCTAGCTACTCGATCGAGTAGCCTCTACTCTATCGAGTACCACTCTTAACTCGCAGCCCAAGATGGTTTTGACACACTTTTCTAAGACTACTCCTGCTCCCATGGTCAGTCAACGCTGGTCAAAGGGCCCCTAAAAGGGCGGGTATTACAGATATGGGTATGGGTGAATTTAGGGTGGGATATGGATTATCGTCTCTCACCCGCTTAACCACCCCGTGCATATCCGAAATTAATATTTATAATTAATTTTTTAGTAAGTTAATAATTATTTAGGTCATTAATGATTTTCCTTCAAAAGTATATTTTTTTTTATCAGAAATTTTACTTAATTTTAATATCATATTGTTATTTAGGAAAAGTAAAACTTGTGTTTATGTGGATATTGTTATTTTCACTAATCAAAGTAACTTACTTTTGTTATTTTAATCAATAATATAATGCGTTGGTGGTTTCTTTGTAGTTGGTGTGGCATATTTGTATGGTCACTTACTTTGCAAAGACACTTTGTTGTTGGGTATATACTGGATTTGCTAACACATATTGTTACTTAAATTATGTATGCCTTTTAATTTTATCGCCGCAATTTTTTTACGATATATTATCTTTAAATTTTATAAGCTGTGAAAATATCCAACGGATACCCGCTCCACCCGCTTCACCCGGTGGATATGGATATGGATATGGATGGAAGAAAAAATATTAAATGGATGAGGGTGGGATATAGATGACCATAAATTAAATGGATATGGATATGGATATGGTCCATCCCATCCATATCCCACCCATTGTCATTCCTAATGGTGAGGCTCCTATTGTTTTCTATGTCTAATAGTTTAGAACTCTTTATTTTGATCTTAGTCGTATTTGTGTGAATGTTCCCATTTTCTATAGTTTGTCTTCGATAATTTGAATATAAGTTGGATATTACCTTGTTGAGGGGGAATAAAATTTTCAAAGGGACTTGCAATCATCAAAGGGGGAATTTGTTGAACTAGTTATTGATGATGACAAGTCTCCAATCCTTATTTCCCTCTTGGTTAATGGTTTGGCAAGAATGTAAATGTTGAAGGCTAGGACTACATCGGTTAAAGAGGCTGGAAGCTACTATTCAAGTGTCGATCCTTGTCTAGCGCAACAATGTAAGAGTATAGCTCTTAAACTCACTTAATCATGTTCTGAACAGCTCCTAAAACTGTTCAGTTATGAATGGTTTACAAAACAGAAAAACAAAGTCGTAACTGATTTTATTTGGCAAAAAGGATTCGAGTAAAATATTTTCTGAAATATAAAAGTTTGGCTAAGATATTTCTTGTAAGAACTTTGTGGTTTTATGGAGAAAAATATCTTTGACATTATATTGAGGATTTGTCTTGCAAAACAAGTCAAACTTTTTTATGGAATATTTTTATTTTGAAGATTTAATATGCATTATCTTTTTGCTAAAAATATAGGACTGGTTACCAAATAATATTCCTATATATTTTGAGTTGACCATATCAATTGGTCAATCACGAAAAACCAGAGCTTTACACTTTTTCACTTCAAGCTTTATTTTGCAAACAGTTTTCACGTGTGCCTTGAAGTTATTTTTTGCAAAATCTTTTTCGTGTCTTGTGAACCATTCCTGTGTGCTTAAGTTCTTATATTCATAAGGATAATTTTGTTTTCCATTGTTCTAATTCATTGAACCATATAAGGAGACAAATCGTGTTGTAATGTTCTTTTTTTTGAGAGAGTGCTTTTGGGGTACGGGGTTGTACTCGAGTCGCACGATCGGGGTTGATCGTGGGGGGTTTCTTTGTAATCGGGTTTGGTTATAAAAAAAATATTAATAAGAGAGAGGGTGAACGTAGACCTTTAGAGAGTAGGTCGAACCACGTTAAAAATATTGTGTCTCATGCCTTTTCTCTTTAATTGTTTTATTTCTCGTTCATTTGCAGAGTTCTTGTTTTAAGCATACGACCAAAACAGTACAACACAATTCTTATTATTTGAACAGTCACTGAGACTGTTTAATTTGCTTGTGTTGTTTCAGTATCGAACGAGAACGCTATTTCCGCTTTAGAAGTTTAATTTTTTTAAAAAGGGTACTTAATTCACCCCCTCCCCCTCTTATGTATCGGATCGATAAACTCAACATAAGGAGATTGACACAAGGGATTTGGTGACGCGGAAAACCTAATGTAGGAACGATCGTGGGAAGGAGACGATATTCTTCCAAGATTTCACTAGCAATAATGTGCAATATAGGTCCCGAGTACAAGAGAATTAGACAACTAAATTGGTAGTATTATTTGTGAGGCTTTGTGTGTATGAATGATTGAGACGCTTTTCTCTTTTCCGTCTTATATAGGGCTAAACCCTATTAGGGTTTAGCTAGCTTACTTCTCAAGTCCACCAAGTCCGCTTGATGGGCTTGCTTTCTACTACCCTTGGCCTGCTATCTCTGACCCACGACTTCCTTCTTTCCTTGTCTAACCACTGGCCCACGAGATGACCTTATTCTTTGGCCCAATTAGTCTCAGTGGCCCAATATGCAAGATTGGACCCAAACAGTTTACCCCTAATTTCTTGCGAATCACGCTTCAAGTTGACGAGCGGGAAATTAACTGATCAAAACTCGCGCAGTCTTTTGCTCGGCTTCTTATGCACTCATCGTTACCCTACCCACTTTCTTATAATTCTCCCACTTTTCAGTCATTAACTCCTTCTCCCAACCGCCCCTTTTCTTTCTTCTATTTAAACCGCATAACTTCTCCCTCTCTCTTCCATTAATCCCAGAACCCTTAATTCTTCCAAAAACTTTCCCACTTCGTCTTCTTCTTTCACCGCTCTTCTTTCTGGAAATCGCCACCATTGCCCAAGCTCCAATTTTATTATACAGGTAACCTTCTTTCCTTCGTTAATTAATTTTCTTTATCGCCTATAATGTGGAAAACTCGCCAAACTTCTTCTTCTTCCAATCCCATTAATCTTGAACCCGACGAACGCTTCCCATCACAAAATCTATTCAAGCACCCCCATAAATGCGATTCCTCCCTTACCGCCGATGATATTCCAAAAATTAAGTAATGACTGGGTGTCGGTGAGGACGTAGTGATTCACATTCCCACACCTGGTCAGAAGACGGATAGCCTTTGAAAAGGATGGGTATGCATTTACTTATATCTGTTCAAATATGGTCTTCGCTTCCCCATCCCTAAAACGATTTAAGAGTTCATTCTTTCAAAATATTTCCCTTTTATCCAAATTTCTCCTTAAGCCCGGAGGATTATGCTCTCTGCCCTTGCAATTAATAAATCAATGGGTGTGGACATTGGTCTTGGAGATCTCGCCCACAGATTTGAGATCCGTTGCTGGGTAGGGTTCAGTATTCCTACTGCGCTCAAGGTAGTGGCGAGGAGTTCTTGAAACTGGCGTCCAACTCAAAGGACGGGAAATTGGTTGATGAATTCTTCTTTGTCAAGACTGAGTCCATCAACATCCCCGTCGATTACATCTTTGAAGGTTGGGTTCTGACGAAAAGTAAGTTAAGTTCTTGGCGCTTTGCCTTTATTGCATTGCTCACCCTCTTACTTCCTGTTTATGTGCAGGCCCCAAGAATTTGAAGGCAACAGAGGACGAGGTTGCCTCCATTAATAAGTAAGTTAAGGGGGAATTTGTTCCTTACTCCTAGAAGAAAATTCCCTGACCTGCTGCCTAACTTCTCACCTGTAACCTCATCGAGGATAATGTATTCTAGCAAGATCTTCGTTCAACTTCCTAGTTACATCTTTGATTCAGGTTCTTGGATGTCTGATGAATTCAGATGCCTGTTGTTTGATTTTCAGGAAATGCCAAGGCTGCCCCCTTCGAGGCTCTTCTCCAAAGTGCAAAGAAGAGGGTTGTCCCAAGTCCTCTTGCTTCTGAAACTGCCAAGAAGAGGGCTCCTGCACCTGCTTCCTAAACTACTACACTTTTGACTCTCGCGCTTCTCATTCTACTGCTGAGCCGCTTAAGGTTTCTCCTTTGTCACGCCATCCACCTACTCCTCCGTCCAATCCTGCTGCTGGCCACGGGGGCCTTGATTCTCAATTTCCCGAGGGGTTTGGCAACCCTGAGCTTGCGCCCTACTGGCCTGCCATTGACCAGGTCCTATTTCCCTCGTTTGTCTAGGAGTTCAGTGGGTTTGCTCCTGAGCATACTGCCGATCGTGATGTGGTTAATGCCTTCATTGTAAGCTTCCCTTTTGACAATTTGTACATATATATTTATTTCTTAAGAAATACCTTTCTTACTTGCTTCCTTTTTCTGAGCTGTTGTCGCTTTCTTTACCCCATACCTTGCAGTCTGCTCTCTATACCAGAAAGGTGATGAAGAGGAATGAGATCAATATCCTCACTCAATGAATTAGGAGTTGAATGCCACTTGTGCTGACTTGGAGCGGCAGCGAGATGATCTTAGAGCGGGAGTGGTTGGCTCGAAGGTGGAACTGGCTGACATCAAGAAGCAGCAAAAGGAGGATGCAGAGCAGCTGTCTTGCACCTAGGAGGTGTGCAGGGAGTTTACTGGTGCACTGTTCCGTGCCGAGGAAAAGATTAGGGATTTGATTGAGCTGGCTACAAATATTGTTGCTCACGCTACCTGGCAGAGCAAGGTCAATTGTTGGAACATATAGCGATATGCCTTTGTACTTTGATAATGACAAGTGTGTTTAATTGAATATATACTTGGTATTTGTAATCGTTTGTTTAGTTGTGTTATATTAAACATGGTTATAATTTAGCAAGACGTTTTGGAAGTAAACTTATAGTTGGATGACTTATAACTTCAAGATCGAATTAAGCTCATGACGAAGTACAAGAACAAGCTTCAAGGCTTCACTATTCAAATCATGGAAGAAGCTCAACTCAAGCTCTAGATGAAGAGCTTGTAATCAAAATGAAGAGATGAACCATATACTGAAGATCTCCAGGAAGATTTGGTAGTATAGGTCATCGTTCAATAACGGTATTTTTAGAAGTAATTTTTGGCAAAGTAAAGTTATAGTTATTTCACCTATAACTTTATTTACCAAGCTTAATGTTATAGTTGTTTGATCTATAACTTCGAGCTGTAATACGAACAACACGGTTTTGAGTTTCAAAATACAATATTTTCGTGATTCAAGTTTTAAATATTTCAAAGTAAAAGTATTTTTAGTAGTACGAGGTTTATACTTAGTTGAATTGAATAAATCTATGATTATCTTATTGATCAGTAAAAGAACTTGTAAGTTGTCATGCTATCTAGAGTTTTCATAGTTATTCTTCATTAAACTCTAATTATCTAATCTAATATCTTACCTAAGATTTCGGGCCTTGGATGGCCGGCTTATGAGCCGCTTCTTCACCTTATTCGAATATCCCTTGTACAAGTTATGGTTTGGAATAAATCTTAGTAATAATATTTGATTGGGATTTTTTATCTACATATATTATTTGATTTATTCTTTTTCATTTTTTAAAGATATTATTAGATAACTTGGAGAAGAATTAAGGAATATCTGACCTAATTCTTCTTGCCTCACACGACAACACTCACGGCACACCTATGGTTTTTCTCTAAACCTAGATCTCATTCTCTACTATAAATACACAAGCATATCATTCATTTGAAAATAACTTTTCATGCTTAAACTCCCTTGCAAACAAATCGAGTAAACACTTTTATTTCAATTAAGTAAACGTTTTGTTTTGCATTCAAAAATATTTTGAAAAGTAGTGTTCCATATTGCAAGTTATTTTTAACAATTACATTATTGGATAATAGTGCTTCATACTGTTTCTTACTCGTTCAATTGTGTGTACATTAGAAGAACGAATAAGTACTTTCTTATTAACGTAAGATTAGTCAAATCGAGTATTTCACGATACTCAAGTGAGTTACAACTAGAGTTAGTTGTACGAGTGGGTTAGTAAGTTTGTAATCCGTAGAAAGATACTAAAATTATTAATCGAGAATAGTGGACATAGGCTTCGACTTGTGAAACTGAACTACTTCAAAATTCCGTGTGTCCTTTGCATCTCTTTTGTTTGTTTCCTTTTGTTCATTTTCATTTCACGTACAATCGGGTTCGTTTAATTTAATCAATAAATTCATACTAATTACTACATACATGTTTCATACGGACATAATCGAAAATGTGGGCATATTTACTTAAACTCAATTCACCGCCTCTTTAGTATTTTGGATTGATAGAGTCTTCAACTGGTATAAGAGCCTCGTGCTCTTGATTGCCTAACCGCAAAGAGTCTGATACGTCTATCTTACTCTATTTTATTTATTTTTATTTTCCGCTTCCTTACACATGTGAAATGGATTTCAAATATCTCATATGTCTTATCTTTGATAGGAAAAATTATAGTCGTTGGAAAAATATGATGACACATTATATAAAGAGACATGATTGGGAGTGCTGAAAATATTTTCAGAACGAAACAATTAAAATTTTGGTTGTGTCAGATGAAGGCACATCTTATTAAAAGAAAGAAGACAACTATGTTATGGCTGATTACAAGAAGACAGAGAAAAATTCGAAAGCTATGAGCCTGTTGCAAAACGGCATGACCTTGGCTGAATTTGATCATTTCTCTTTTTGTAATTCTGCCAAGGAAGTGTGGGATGGTCTAAAATAGGCTTAAGAAGGTACTTCGCTTGTTAAGAAACACAAGATAGACTTGTTGATACAAATATATGCACTCTTTATAATGGAGAAAAATGAATCAATCGACAGTATGCCTGCACGTTTCTCTAGCTTCATTAATGAATTCAAAACCTTGGTAGAAAGTTTATTTCTGAGGACATCGTTAGAAACACTACAAGGATAACACGGAATAGTGACGGACGAATCCGTCACTATATAGCATTTCCCGTCACAAAAAGCGGGTTTGTGACGGATTACCCATCCCAAACCGGCGTCACTGTATATGGTCACAAAAAGCGGGTTTGTGATGGCATTTCCGTCACAAATTCATCTGGGACGGATTTGTGACGGATTATCCGTCACATAGTATATCACAAGTGACACGTGTAACCCGTCACAAAAAGAGTAGTATGTGACGGGTAATCCGTTGCAAATTTCTGAACTTGTGACGGATTTTCCGTCACAAATTTCTGTTCTTGTGACGGATAATCCGTTGCAAATGGCAGTTTTTGAAGGAAAAAGTAGATCTATATACTTACATATTCATATATATGTTAATTTAATTTGTCATAAAACTAAAGATGGATTTTATGCATGCAAACAAATGAGCAAAGTAGAGAAGAAATCATGTTCTTACATTGGAGATTTCGGTTTTATGGGCACAAGAGAGATCACCTTTCTCTCTTGTTCTTGTGCTTTCCTTTAATGGAAAAACTAAGATCCAAGTGTAGGATCTCTCCCTAAGCTTTATACCCAAGGCTTACTCTTAATAAAATTAATATTATAAGAACTAGTACAATATTAATCTTATAGAAAATGACCCAAAATATTATATAACACTTAATATTTTCGGTTTATATGAGAGGAAGATGGAAGCTTTTTATCTCTCTAAAATACTTGTTTTAGGTGAGTTAGGATGAATGAATAATACACTAACTAATGTGTGTAGTGTATATGCAAAATATAAGGCAAAAACTCTTGCCTTTCTTAGTGGAAAAACCGGGTAGGAGGAGGGATTAAGGGGAGCCAATGCATGCTTGAATTGTTCTTTACAATGAGCATTAGGGTTGCATGGCTAGGCATGTAGGTAGTCATTGTGTTTTCCATTAACTTAATCAAACACAATATTATCCTAATCCTCCTCCTTATTTCGGTAAATACAATAAAATGGAACCCATTTTATTTTTGTCAATTTGTCTTATGTCACATGTCATATGTCACATAAATTTGTTATGTATTTTTTAACATATTAAAAATCAACGTATTAATAAAAATACGTCATATTCAAAAATCGACTTAGTAATTTCATAATTACTTGTACCAAAATATTTTACCATTTATAAATCACAACAGATTGTATTTATAATAATTCATTCAATTTCAATTGTTTCTTTAAACAATAATTTCATCCGAGTAATGATACAATTCGATTACTCAGACCGTATCTCATTTAATCACATTTCAATGAAATACGTAAATATAACTTTCAAAATCATCCGTCAATTTTCAAGTAATTTAATTAACTCGTAACATTATACGATTAATTAAATGATCAATTAAGAGTGTTGCCCTATAGGTATGACCTAGGGGATCAACTGATCACCACCGTCGCACGACAGTAATGTCAAACTCTAGTCAGCCAATCATTACCGATATATGTTGATCAGTTGACAGTAAAAATTCCTTCCCAATTGTATTCTTTATAATGAGATTTAAACATGTGATCATCATGATCAACAGTCGTGATCGCATTATTGTCGGAGGACACATATTCCAACAATCTCCCACATGTCCTCGACAAGTGTGCGTCACCAATTCTCTTGTCCTATTACTATCTCCCACTCAATGCAAGGTGTCTTTCAGGTCGTACTTGCAAGTGATCATGTCGAGAGTGGTTTCCTCGATCTGGAGAATAACTGATTGACCGGACATATCTATCATAGATACTTTCCGAGCGTGGCCACGCATTTCCAGTTCATTACTCCTCGAGTGGCCCTGAGATATTGTTATAATCCTGACTAGGGGTGGACAATTCATATCGCACTCATTCCCTTCGACTAGCCACAGCCATCATAACCCAAAATATGCCCATTTGACCCCATTTACGAAGGTCGTAGTAACACAAATCAAAGTTAATCTGAAACTGTGCCATCTTAGGTGAACAGTCTTTAGTCAAAAGAATCGACTCATTCGAATACTATAGTAGCTCTCGCCACGACCAGGGTATATGATTTTGCCAGAACTCTATAAGCGGTCATTAGGCCCGACAAAATGTTCCTAACAGTCTGCCTATGTGATCGACTAGTCATCTCACATGACTCTATGGCACTTGAACTTGCCATTAATCGCATCACACTCTAGTCACTTCGAGACGTCACCTCATACAAGTAACTATGGGCAAATACAATGTTAATCCGTGTTCACTTTAACGGGGTTCAATTGTCTCCACAACCCGTTTGGATATAACAATGTACAAGGTGAGTTAATAATAACTCAAACGACAAATGTCGACATCACACTCGGGTAGTCAATATCATATTACAACCTTGTGATGTATATCGTAAGTGTAAACACTTATTGATTGCAATAGAAGTTTAACATGCCATGTGTCCATGTGTTCAAACTTCTTACACTTGCATTTTCCTTTACATTCATGTTCTCTCTCATAGCATGAACCTTAACAAGTACACATCAAGGTTCCCGACCTTGGTTTCGGTTCTTTAACTTGAAAGAACTTCCTTATCGATTATCACATAACGAACGAATTTGTGATGAATGATATAACTTGTACTGATCAAGTACCCCATCCACACACAATGTACTAGGTATAAGTTTTGTAGAGTCTTGCAACAATTTGCCAAGATTATTAGCCTAGCACTTCTCACAAGTCCTAGCTTAATTAGGAAAGATTAGTTTTGAATAACCTCTTATTCAACTAAGCATCTTTCCAAAACTTCTTATTTCTCTTTCTAGGATTGAAAGATTTAGGATTCTCATAAATCCTTATATGTGCTCGGATTTTCTATAATATGTGCAACCTCTTGACACACAATAGAGCATTCCGTCAAACACCGAAATCGCTCATCGGATTCTACTCGAGAATTCATGATGTTTCTATTGTGGCTTACCAATGAATCATCATGCTCTTATGCATATGATTCATTATTTGGACATGTGCATGATTATTCTAATGGCGGAAACATTAGTAACTTTTAATCATGATATCAACCATTCAGAGGTTCAATGAACGACCATGACTGCTAATGGCAATTCCATTTTCATCTACATGAATAACCTATGTGAATCTTTGCAACTTGATCTTAACTAGTATGTTACTATGATTCATATAGGCTCTTAAGTAAATCTCAAGGTTGAAACTATTGGTCAAAATTTCATAAACTTAGTCAAAAAACTTGTTAAGACTTTACATTAGTCATTTTTCTTCCAAAACTTTCTTTTGGTCTCCTCGTGTAGTTATCTTTTAGAATATACTCTTATGATTACTTCACTTGGTCTCTTTAGTCATATAGAACTAACTTGAGACCATAGATCTCATCTATTCGGTAGACTATGTAAATAGATATACCTTCATTTAAATCATTCTTTCTTGCGTAGATCTTCATTTACACTAGTACACAATTTTTATCTTGCCTTGTGCGTTGTGTCCTCATTTTTCTCCCACTCTATCTTTAGAATAAATACACTATAGATTCAAAGATAGCATATGCGACACAAATAATGATGTTGAAGTATAAGGAGAACTACCTCATAGGTTGACTAATAGTTATAGATTTCATATGTGTACTTGGTGATTGACATTCCTTTAAGAGAGTTCATAGACTCAACATCACTTTATAAATGATCATACACAAGCCTTAAGCATGTGGACATATAATGAAACCCGTCATTATAGTTGTCTATTAGATCATTTTAAGTTATATGTTTCTAAGAACAAGCATTTAAACATGAATTTTTAGAACAAACGGATAAAATGATAAAACGGGTGACTTGGGTTGCAAACCAAGTCACCATTATCCAAAATACAACCCATTATCCAAAATATCTTTCCATGTCGAACACGGAAACTTAAGGTTCTAAAATTCAAAACATAATTTAAAATAAGACAATGAAAAGCAAAGCTCCATGAAAGCTATCCCTAGCTTCTTGATGGTTTCTCATGCTTGCTTTTTCTTTCCCTTGTCTTTGCTTGGTGGAGGCCCTATTTACAATAAAAAGGGAGATACATTATCACAACATTGTATCATAATACCATAGTTGAATTAGAAACATAAAAGAAGGATAGTCATTTACCTACTGGAGTAATCTTTCCAGCCTTAATATCACCAAGGTATTTGGAACAATTTCTTTTCCAATGTCCCATACCATTACAATAATAGCATTTATCAAGAGGACCCTTCTTGATCTTTGAAGTGCAGCTTCACAAGTCTTAGCTTTGGTGAATGTGGGAGCTTGCTTCTTGCCCTTCCTTCCATTCTTCTTGAACTTCCCCTTACTCTTAGTGCTTATGTTAAGCACATCTTTTGGTGGGTTCACATTTAACCCCATGTCCCTCTCGGCTTGCACAAGTAACTTGTGCAATTCTTCAAGAGACACATCCTTATCTTGCATGTTAAAATTCACCCGGAATTGAACATACGCTTTGACTTTGGACAAGGAGTGTAGAATCCTATCTACAATGAGTTCTTCGGGGATTTCAACCTTTTGAATTTTCAAGGTCTCGACAAGCTCCATAAGTTTGAGCACATGAGGGCTAACCTTTTGGCCCTCTTTTAAGTCGAGATCAAAGAATGCCGCGGCCGCCTCATATTGGACGATCCGCGGAGTTTGTGAAAACATTGTCACAAGCTTGGAGTAAATCTCATTAGCATTGCCCATTTTAAAGGCTCTCCTTTGGAGGTCCGCCTCCATCGCAAATATCAAGACATTTTTCATTGCGGTGGACTCCTTTTGGTAAGCCTCATATGCTTCCCTAGTGGCGGCGGTCGACCTTGTAGTAGGTTCGGGTGGAGAGGCCTCGGTAAGGTAACGAAGCTTGTCGTCACCTTGGGCGGCTAATTTGAGTTGGGCATCCCAATCGGAGAAATTTGACCCATTCTTTTCAAGTTTACATCGATCCATAAAGGATCGGAGCCATGATGAACTAGCGAGAGGTGTGGCGTTTGGAGTTGGTGTTGCCATTTGTTATGAGAAAAAGAAGTGGTCTAGAAAACAAAATATAAGGAGTAAAACAAATGTCGTTTTAATAATACTCGTAAAAATGTATGATTTAAACAAGTTTTATGCATTTTTCTAGTGACCTCTACCCAACTAGATAAATGATTCCAAGACCCAAATTCATATCGACTTAGGCACGGTAGGGCCGATTCATCCTTTATCAATATAACTCGGTGGATTAACGTTTAATCGATTCTACTTTTAGAACTCTTGGTCGATAATATTACATTAACAATTATCTTTAGCCCAAAACACATTCGACAAGGGCACGGTAGGGGCGATACATCCCTTATAAAAAACTTTTGTTGAGTTCAATCCAAATTTTGAATAAATGTGTCCATGATCCAAATCCATATCAACTTGGGCACGGTAGGGCCATTCATCTCTTATCAACATGAATTCGGTGGATTAACATTCATCACCCACTTCCCCTACGTAACAAGGTTTGACCCCGGTAGGGCCGAGTGCACTCCCTCGCGAAATAGGTTTTCATGGTTTCTACTATTTGGTAAGGCTATGTCTCAATTGATTGTTTTAGCGAGAGGTCATGTCAATTTATTATCTATCACGTTTTAAGTGAACTAAAGCGGTGAACTATGATAATTTTAATTGACACGGTCGATAAACTCGATAAAATGAGGATGCATGTTTTAGTTATGGCGATTTAGCGATGCATGCGACATAAAATAAAATGCAAGCATAAAAATAAATAAATCCTAGTATGGCCTTTCCTAAAATAGAAAAACTATTTAACTATTACATATTCGGAAACCAACTCCATTGGTCCCTTAAACTTCGGTTGTGACACGCATCTCGAGGTAACACCGTCTTTATGTATCGCCATTCTTGAAGAAATCCGTCTTTGGGAACTCCGGAATGAATAAAATTACATAATAAATTACATAATTTCCTATTATACATTTGTAACTAAAATAAAATAAATCTATTAAATTACAAAACGGTGATACGAGATCACAATAAAATTACAACCGAATCGATATTCCCATACATTTCGGGAAATACCAATTAAAATCTAAGGCCATACTAAGTAAAATTACATAATTCAAAAATTACATAAATTAAAATTATGACAATCATAAAGAAAATGCAGCATTATAATTTGTATGAACATGCTCAATTTTATGCTAAATCGCCTTTAATTAGCCAATATCGTATATTACTCGGTTTTTACGGATTTGCGTGATTTCAACATTTTATAATCACAAAATTACATAAATTCATATTTATGCATAAGTTAATTACCCTAACCTCTTAGGACTCAAAATTTAGTCTTCACTAATAATTTGACCATAATTAACTCATATTTATAAAATTGTTCATTAATGGACTAAAAATTACAAAAATAAGCTATAAACTTCAAATAAATCACAAAATTTCAAATAAATTCAAAATTTGAAATTTAAACTCATGAACATTATGGAAAAATACCATGACACTCATAATGTTCAAAAACTTAGGTTAAAAATTTCGATATTTTTCCGGAAAAACAATGTTGCGGTTTATCTATTTTTTTTAACAAAATAATCATAAAAACATGTGAAAAATTATTCTCATCAACTTTTCAATTTTAGATCTGAAAAAGATAATAAAATGCAACATTTGATGTTTTTCCTAAGTCATAGAGTATGTTTTATTAATATTTCACTAATAAGGTCACTATTCATGCAATTTTTCTTCAAAAATCCATAAATCATGCAAAAAGACTTCACTATAGCCCATTATTTTACACACATCTTGTAAAATTGCATGTGACAAAATATTAAATTTCTATGACCAGATTCGAAATTTAACTCATATTAACCTATTTTTCACCTAAATCCGAATTTAATAATGAAAAATCCATTTTTCGAGCATAACAAGTCCAAAAATTATGAAAATTTACAGGTTATCTCAAAATAATATATGTGACAACATATCCAAAAATCACTGGAAATTCGAAGTATAGCTAATTTTAGACCGATAATGACATTTTTACTCATAAAATCATATTTAAATGCCATTATTGTATAATATGAACAATAAAAATCCGAAAATATAACCAAAATATCCTAAAACATTTTAGGACCAGAAATATTAACATGCATGAATTAATTTCGTGATATATCATAATAACACAAATTTTACAAGTTTTATATGTTATTCTTATAACTCGGAAAAACTTTTAACCGATTTGCATGCAAACAACCATGGCTCTTGATACCGATTGAAGGAAAAAGTAGATCTATATACTTACATATTCATATATATGTTAATTTAATTTGTCATAAAATTAAAGATGGATTTTATGCATGCAAACAAATGAGCAAAGTAGAGAAGAAATCATGTTCTTACATTGGAGATTTCGGTTTTATGGGCACAAGAGAGATCACCTTTCTCTCTTGTTCTTGTGCTTTCCTTTAATGGAAGAACTAAGATCCAAGTGTAGGATCTCTCCCTAAGCTTTATACCCAAGACTTACTCTTAATAAAATTAATATTATAAGAACTAGTACAATATTAATCTTATAGAAAATGACCCAAAATATTATATAACAGTTAATATTTTCGGTTTATATGAGAGGAAGATGGAAGCTTTTTATCTCTCTAAAATACTCGTTTTAGGTGAGTTAGGATGAATGAATAATACACTAACTAATGTGTGTAGTGTATATGCAAAATATAAGGCAAACACTCTTGCCTTTCTTAGTGGAAAAACCGGGTAGGAGGAGGGATTAAGGGGAGCCAATGCATGCTTGAATTGTTCTTTACAATGAGCATTAGGGTTGCATGGCTAGGCATGTAGGTAATCATTGTGTTTTCCATTAACTTAATCAAACACAATATTATCCTAATCCTCCTCCTTATTTCGGTACATACAATAAAATGGAACCCATTTTATTTTTGTCAATTTGTCTTATGTCACATGTCATATGTCACATAAATTTGTTATGTATTTTTTAACATATTAAAAATCAACGTATTAATAAAAATACGTCATATTCAAAAATCGACTTAGTAATTTCATAATTACTTGTACCAAAATATTTTACCATTTATAAATCACAACAGATTGTATTTATAATAATTCATTCAATTTCAATTGTTTCTTTAAACAATAATTTCATCCGAGTAATGATACAATTCGATTACTCAGACCGTATCTCATTTAATCACATTTCAATGAAATACGTAAATATAACTTCCAAAATCATACGTCAATTTTCAAGTAATTTAATTAACTCGTAACATTATACGATTAATTAAATGATCAATTAAGAGTGTTGCCCTATAGGTATGACCTAGGGGATCAACTGATCACCACCGTCGCACGACAGTAATGTCAAACTCTAGTCAGCCAATCATTACCGATATATGTTGACCATTGATTGAAGAAAAATTACTTCCCAATTGTATTCTTTATAATGAGATTTAAACATATGATCATCATGATCAACAGTCGTGATGGCATTATTGTCGGAGGACACATATTCCAACAGTTTTGTGACGGATAATCCGTTACAAATGGCAGTTTTTTGACGGATAATCCGTTGCAAATGACATTTTTGTGACGGACTATCCGTCACAAATTGTGGAAACTTGTGACGGATTTGTGACGGCTAATCCGCCACATACTGAAACAACATTTAAAAAAAAACCAGCAGGTTTGCTGCTGGCCACAATGCACGTAGAATTGTTTCAGTAAAACCTGCAATATACCACACAACCCCGTCGACCACAAAACGGGAATCTATGTCAAGTCGACCCCAAAGCGGGAACCAATCAACAATACGTTTTAACTAACACCAACACCGAATCATAGAGATAGAGGTTGTCTTTTATAAATAAAATCTAACATAATTAAGTTAGTGGTTTACATAAACTTCAACAAATCTACCAAGGTTCAAGATTTGATTTTTATTTAAGAAACTAAGAGTTTACCTAATCGAGGTAACCTGCTGACTACCAAATGGATGACCGTCATCCGTGAAATCGTCTCTACGAAATGGAGGTGGGCCACCTGAGCACGTTGGGGGGGGGGGGGGGGGAGGGGGGTCCATCCAAACTGCTGGTACAAGAACGCCTCCATGCTATCTCCTTTGTGCTTTTGGGTCATCATCTCTCCCTTCATCCTACCGATTTGATCTCGCAATTGTGAATTTTCCATTGTGACTCGAGAAAGCAAACTAGGTGAGTAAGAAGAAACCGAGTGACGGGCAAGCCTATTAGCTGGAGGATCGTACAACTCTGGTGCCGCTGACCCCATACCCCACACGCGCATCTTCTCATTATAGCCTCCCTTTGGCAAAGTATAGTAGGACTCGTTCGGATCTGGTTGCACTCCCTCGGGCATTGGCTGGTTCATTAGTCGACGGTAACCAACCTGAAAAAGTAATAAGTAGGAAAAAAGTGTTAGTTAAAATTTAAATTGAATAATACCTTACTAATTTATAAAATAACATAAGAAGGCTATTTTAGCCTCTATTGACATGACAAGTGCCCGTGGTTGTCATTTTTTCTAATTAAATCGATTAAAGAAACTTACATCGGTCTCTTCTGCTCGAGGGTTAATCCAGTTGCCATACTTATCTTTCTTTGACTTCTCCATGAGCTTGTACGGTGTGACTTCAGGACCCTGAAAAAATTATATGAAAAAAATATTACTCCGTATTATAGATCGATAATCGTTAATTCTTTATTACGAGAAAACTAAGTTATGAAATACACTAAAAATAAATTCTTAAATGAAATAAGAAATTTTATAAATTTGGGAACTTACCAATTCCTTAAAAGCCAAAACTGCATTCTTCCTTCCAAGAGTGTGGGTTGCTAATGCTTTCCCATCTTTCGATCCCGGCCTTCTATTTGCCTTATTTGTTTCCGAATTTTTAGCAAATTCGGGATTCTCTATTGGCCTTTTCTTCAATCTCTCCCAATTTGTGACGGTAAGCCACACCGGCTTTTTCTTTGCGGTGACGGCATGGGCGATACACTGGGTAATACGCCTCTTGATCCGGCTCTCCCACTCAGTCCTGAGGGGATATCCTGGTTCGTTGGCCCGAACACTACCCTGAAATTAAAAAAATGAATTGTTATTAGTAGATAAATAAATTTAATTATATTAGTAAAGAATAAAATTATTATTAAAGAATTAACTTATTATTAGAATAAAAATATTATTAAAGAATTAACCTCAAAAAATTGCCACATCCTCTCTCGCTGCTCATGAGTCATTTCTTTCCAATTGGTGACGTACTCTACGTACGTATGAGTGAATGACTTGGTCAAATATTCGCAGATCGGCTTGTCCTCCCACCTTGAAATAAATGACATATATTAGATCAGGTGATTTAAAATGAAATTATTTAAAGGAAAAATTGCAAAATATTACCTATTATAGTTGATATTTTTCAAAATATCACATATTATACTTATATTTTCAAAGTATAATATATAGCATTTTGAAAAATATTGACTATAATGGGTAGTATTTTAAAATGCGTCATTATTTAAACAATATACAAGAAAGTCAATAAAAAATAAAAAGGGAAAGCATTACTTACCAGGATCCTCTGATAGAACAACTCGCATGTCCTCTGGCTGCTGCTGCTGGTGTGGCTGTGGCTGCTCTACCTCCTGCTCCTCCTCCTCCCGGTCATGTCGTCCACGACTACCACCTCCAAACATCCGTCTAATTATGTTTCCACGACCTACCATACTTACTAACTATAAACATTCTAAATTGTTAGTCAAATATGTGATACATAATGCAATATATGTCTAAATCACACAAGAAAGTCAACAAAAATAAATCACACAATAAATTGTCTTAAAATTAACCTTAACTCAAAATAAACATCATAGTTATACACAAATGGATTAACATTATTGTTAACCAAAAAAATTGAATAAAATTACAGCTAATCTCCATCACTATCACTATCACTACGAATTAAAAGAGCTTCATCTTCTGAAAAAAGCATTCCGACTTCGTGCACTTCTTCCTCATTTTCCCACTCTTCTCCCTCTTCTTTTTCTTCATCATTATCTTCATCCTCTTCGCCGCTTTCTATAACCACTTCGTATTCATCTTCACTCCGGATGTCTTCCACTAAAATTGGTGAAATGGAATGATCATTGACAACATCAACATCTTCTTGAAAGTCAATTTCTTTAACAGGAGCGTCGACATGTGATCTAGCCTTGATTTTAAAAACCGCAGACCATTGATTATCTTCCTTAGTGGTTGGATAAGGAGAATAACAAACTTGATCGACTTGATAGGCTAAACCAAAAGGATTATGTCCACGAAGTTTCTTTGCTTGGTTTACATCTACAAGTCCGTAAACCTTATGGATATTGAGTCCTTGTGGAGAATTATCAAACCAATCACATTTA
This sequence comes from Silene latifolia, assembly GCF_048544455.1. Lineage (NCBI taxonomy): Eukaryota > Viridiplantae > Streptophyta > Magnoliopsida > Caryophyllales > Caryophyllaceae > Silene > Silene latifolia. The sequence goes on from NC_133536.1 coordinate 61,340,760, forward strand.
AACAATATGACCCTATAAATCCTTGGACCGGTATAATAAGTAAGCTCAATTATTTCATTTAGAATTCCATAGTAGTCCAACCCTTCTGTGGAACTTACTGTAACACCCCCATACTCCAAGTGCCTTACCAGGACCACTCAGGTATGAAGATATTACCATCTCGGTTACCCGAGGCAATGATAATCAAATAAACAATAAAGAAACAACATTTAAATAGAAATACTTAGTGAAGGTTACAATTCTCGAAAACAAAACCAAAAGTATAATACATGTTCTCAAACTGACTGTTTACTGTTCTAACTGAAATGTAAAGAAACTACTAAGCTACAGCGGAAGACTTCTATCATCATATCGTGGCAATCCCAGCTATCCCAGTACTCATCTCATACCTGCTCAATATCTGCTCACCATCCCCGAATGGATCACCGCAGTTTACAAAAAACAACAACCGGGTCGTACTAATCACACAACTCAATATATATCAACAATAAGATAAACAGATGACTTAACTGTCACACACACACAACCACACCAATTCCAATAATCTCAATCACCGATCGTCCCTTTGGACCGATCCGCGATGGGGGACCGCAGCCGTACCCACCAAATCCCCGCTCCTCATAATGAGCGATAACCCTGTCCATTAATGTGCACATCCCTTCGTGGCGGGTTCCATGAAGGCGAAACTAGGGCGTGAAGCCACTCCCGCAAGTGACCTCACTCAGCCGAGGACACGCCTCGAGAACCATAGACAACAATCACAATCACAATCACAACCGTCACAATACAATTACTATATCAAACAATCAATCTCAACACATCAACAATCATCCCATTATGGGACTAATACTGAGTAGGAAATCCTACCTGGAAAGCACACTATCGACGGTCTCTCTCTTCTTTGTATCAAAAAGCTTCCTCTACGAAACCTCCTCCTATCATACAACATACAAATGCTACCAAATCACATACTACTCAAAAACCCCCAAATCCCTATATTAGGGTTTAACCAAAACAAAGGAAAGACAAAAAAAAGGGTACATAGATCTTACCCTCGACGCAAGGATCTCAAGGGTATAACCAACGATGAGAACCGACTTTCCAAACTCCGGGATTTGCTAACGATGCGATTAGGATTAAGAACGTACTTGCTTTCTCTCTTTAATAGTAAATTAGGTTTTGCAAAAGTGTTTAGAATAATGACGACGAAGGTTATATATCTTAATCGCATAACTAACAAAACCCGAGAAAAACTCCCCGTAAACCGGCTACTCGATCGAGTACCCAAGGTACTCGATCGAGTACCCCCTTACTCGATCGAGTATCCAACAGGTCAGAAACTTTTCTAAAACGCAACTTACCCTTACTCGACAGAGTAAGGCCTACTCGATAGAGTACCCGAAGACTCACAAATACGGAGTATTACACTTACACAAACCCCATTGCTTAAGGTAGCTTTCAGAATATCAACCTTCTTCTTAAAAGCACGAACTTTATAACCATTGATAGAATATCGTCTCCAAGTCCTCACCATGTTACTAGGACCCATTGCTAGAGTCTTAATTAAAGGATCCTTCAATCTATAAGCCTATTCAATAAGAAATGTTTTAACGTGTTATAATTTTATCATTCTTAAATAAGTAATGTGTTAGTTGTCTATTTTAAATAAAATGTATAACTTACTTCATTTCTGAACCATTTCGTAAAACTTTTGTCATGTTTGCTCCAAACGTCATCCGACGAAACAACGTCAGTAAATGTTAGTTTGATATGTGTCTCAAACTCCCTATATCAATAACATGTTTTTGTTATATATTATTTATAATTTAAGCCTAGCATAATAATTATGAATGAATTTAGTATAGAAGACATAACTTACTCTTCATAACGCTCTAACAATTTTTCACAATTCCTTAGCACATAAAAGGGAGCTTCTTCGAACTCTTTCTCAACCAAGAATCTCTCAATACATTTCCCGGTTGTAGTTCCCATGTCATCATTGAATAACGTGGGTAGGTTTGAATTTAGATGGTATTCTAAATTCAAACCAACATCCAAGTCTTTCGCTTTTGTGTCAATATTATCTTCAAATTATAAAGAACAGAAATTGGAAATTTCCTCTAACAAAAAAGCGTTGCATATGGAACCTTCCACCCGGGCTTTGTTGGTAATCTTTTTTTTTTTTCAAATGATTTAGGAACCTAAAAATATATTGAATTTATAAATTAATAGTTAGTTATTATTTTCAATCCGAAATTAATGATTAAAAGATTAAATAAGTGATATATTACCTCTCAAATGGATACATCCATCGATATTGAACAGGTCCTCCAACTTTCGCTTCATAAGGTAAGTGAATGGGCAAATGCTCCATGGAATTGAAGAAAGATGGGGGAAATATCTTCTGTAACTTGCATATTATTTCCGCAATGTTTGACTCTAAACGTTCCATAGATTCAACCTTAATTGTCGATGCACATAAGTCTCTAAAAAATTAGCTTATCTCCGTTATTGCATTCCAAGAAGCCGTCGGGAGTAAATGTTTCAAAGCAATAGGTAATAAACGCTCCATAAAGATATGACAATCATGACTTTTCATCGAATGCAAGATCAACTTCACATGATCGACACACCTACTCAAATCCGAAGCATAACCATCCGGGAATTTCAAAGAACAAACCCAATCACACAAAGCCTTTTTTTCAACAGTTGTTAAAACAAACCTAGATGTTATAGGCCGTTTATAACAATTTTCAATAAAGTCAGCTTTACTTTTAGGTCCAAATGTAGTTTTCTTTGGTACATTCATCACCGTGTTGATAATCTGTTCAAAAAAGTTTTTCTCAATGTGCATAACATCTAAGTTGTGCCGAATCAACAACGTTTTCCAATAAGGAAGTTCCCAAAATATGCTTTGTTTCCACCAACCTTCCTTCTTGTCTTTCAATCTTTTTAATTCTTGATCAGAAGCATCAACTACTTTTGGTAAGTCTTTTACCGTATCCCAAACCTCGTCACCGGTTAGTTTCGCCGCGGCTATGCGGGTTTCAGTTTTCCTCTTCTTTAAAAAATGCTTACAATTATTGCGGAAGGGATGATCAGGTTTTAAGAACTCACGGTGACAATCGAACCAAAAACCCTTGCCACTATGTTTTAGCCAAAAAGATTTATGGTCTTTTTCTTGAAAATAAGGACAAGCACGGTACCCAGGTTTAGACCAACCGGAAAGCATACCATATGCAGGGAAATCGTTGATCGTCCACATTAATGCGGCCTTTAATTGAAAATTTTGTTTGTTAGAGACATCATAGGTGTACACGCCAGTTTCCCAAAGTTCTTTCAACTCTTTGATTAACTGTTGGAGGTAGACATCCAAATTTGCCTTAGGGTTCTTAGGATCTGGAATGAGCAAAGATAAGATCATAAATTGCCTCTTCATGCATAACCAAGGAGGTAAGTTGTACGGAGTGACAATCACGGGCCAACATGAGTAATTCTTCCCAAATTGCCCAAAAGGGTCAAATCCATCTGTACACAAACTCAGGCGAACATTACGAGGCTCACTTGCAAATTCTGGATGCTCTCTATCAAAATGTTTCCATGCTTCTCCGTCACTTGGGTGTGCCATTGTCCCACTTTCTCTTAATCTAGAGTTTTTATAGTGCCAACTCATCTCACCTGCTATGTGCTTGGTTGCATATAGTCGTTGTAACCTTGGTGCAAGCGGGAAATAAGTTAGTGGTTTACAAGGAATTCGTCTCCCACTTGAATTCTTCGCACTCTTATACCGAGCTGCATGGCACTTTGTGCATTCCTCAAGATTAGCATTTTCCTCCCAAAAAAGCATGCATCCAGTAGGACACGCATCAATCTTCTCATGGGGTAGTTGCAATCCCTTAAGAACCTTCTTAATCTCATTAAAATTGCGCGCCATTTGATTATCCTTTGGAATAATGTCACCAACGAACGACATAAAACCATCAACGCATCTAATAGATATGTTGTTCTCACATTTGAGTGATGCCAACCTAGCGGCCGCTTGCAACAAACTCATATTACTTCCCTTATACACTGGTTGTTCGGCTTGTTCTAGCATTTTAAAGAAGGAAGAAATTTGGGGGTTTGGGGTTTCATAACGCACTTCTTCATCGCTAAGGTCGTCGGGATTAAGTTGATCTTCCAATATTTGTTCAATATTATCGCGTAATGCATTTTCTACCATCTCTCGGTAAGGATTTGCACTAACTACGCTACTCGTACTTTCTTGGATAGGCAACTTCTCACCGTGGTGCGTCCATACATAGTAATTATCGGCAAAACCATATGAGTAAAGATGACTTAGAACATCCCTCTTCCCTCTATAAGCTACATTCTTACATTTCTTACATGGACACTTCATTTCACCTACATCCTTATACACGGTACTTTGTTCCGCGAATTCAATAAACTCCCTCACACCCTTTGCAAATTCAACCGTAGGTTTCTTTTTTTCATCTAATCTTTCATACATCCACGCTCATTCTAATCTTTTCATGTTATGTATCTACATTTCAATATATCTATGTTATAAACAAACAATAGTAAAATAAGAATAATAGCAACCAAGAATACACAATAAATATTATCTCACAAATATATAATTATTGTCAACAAGTACTCCATCTTCGAATTGGGTCCTTATCACTCCAACCTAAACCCGTCAATCTACGTTTCAAGTCACTAGTAAACACACACCTGTTATTTATTAATGAGGAAAACATTCGGCAACAATTCCCATTAGTTCTCCAAATACACAATGTAGAATAAATAATTATTCCACATATGTATTTAGAGAACATTAAAGGAATCGTCACCAAACTCTTTCGTCATTAATAAATCACAAGTACGTGTTTACTACCTAAGTGACTTGAAACATTATAAAGACGATCTCAAAACGGGGACTATTTAAGAATTGCTCCTAATGAGAAATTCTTGAACGGGTACTAGGTCAACATCAAAACAAACAATAATTTGAACATCAACAATAAAAACAATGGCTACTAATTTTAAACCAATTTCTAACTTACAATTTATATTCTTCTAATTTCTAACTAGCATAACAATTTGTAAATGACATTTTAAACCAATTTTCAACATTTGACATTAGTTTATAATCATATCTAACTTACATTTTAAACAAATTTCTAACTTACAATTTATATTCTACTAATTTCTAACTTATATTTTTAACCAATTTACAACATTTTAAAACAATTTCTAACTTACATTTTAAAACAATTTCTAACTTACAATTTATATTCTACTACTATACTACTAATTTCTAACTTATATTTTTAACCAATTTACCACATTTTTGACCAATTTCAAACATTTTACTAATATATTAACTTTTATAACTAACATAACAATTTATAAACTATTAATATACTACTAATTTCTAACAAACATAACAATTTGTAACTTACATTTTTAACCAATTTCCAACAATTTCTAACTTACAAACCTAATAATTTCTAACTTACATTTTTACCAATATCAACAACAATAATACACACAACATCAACTATAACAACATAAATAATAACTACATCAACAACAATAATGGCTACTATCATAGAGTCATTAGCATAATTTAAATAATAATTAGTAATTTAAATGATATTTAGTAAGAAAAGATTACCTAATTAACTATAACTGAAAAATGGTGGTGGTTGATTGCGGCGGCAAGAAGGTGGCGGCGACAGGAAGGTGGCGGCGGCAGGAGGGTGGCGGCGGCGGCGGTGGCTGATGGGGTGAACAATGGTGGTGGTCGATGTTTTGGGGTAAATAATTGGAGAAATTGATTTGGGGGAAATGAGAATAGTAAAGGGTACTCGCGGCTTTGGTTTTTCAAAAAAAAGAAACTTGTGACGGAATTGCCGTCACAAAATCCGTCTCAATCCCGTGTTTTTTGGTTTTCTGTGACGGAATATCCGTCACAAGTTTCCCTTTTGTGACGGAATATCCGTCACATAAATGCTTTATAAGATTCCTTCTGCGAGAGGTGACGTGTGTCAGCAAAAGTTAATTTGTGACGGAATATCCGTTGCAAATCACTGTTTTTGTAACGGAATATCCGTCACAAGTTTACTTTTTATTTGTGACGGAATATCCGTCACATAATATAAACTTGTGACGGAATATCCGTTGCAAATCACTGTTTTTGTGACGGACTATCCGTCACAAGTGCTTCTTTTGTGACGGGTATTCCGTCATAGCCTTTGGCGCCCTTGTTTTTTTAACCCGCCAAATTAATGCAACAGTTTGTGACGGATAGTCCGTCACAAGTTCCTGTCCGTCACAAGCCCGTCACAAGTCCGTCACAAACCCGTTTTTTGTGACGGGATTTTCATCCGTCCCTACAGTTCCATCACTATCCCGTGTTATCCTTGTAGTGAAAGGTTCTTCGGAGGCTTACAAAGAAATGGCAACCTAAGGTCACTGCAATCAAAGAAGCAAGGGATCTCATTTTACTCTCCTATCAAGAGCTAATCGGTGTACTTATGGCACATGCTGAGATAATACTCAATAAGCTCGATGATGAGCCAGTAATGGCAAAGAGTATGGCAATGCAAGCCTCATCTAGTGACAATGAACCCGAGATAGAGGACGAAACTTTGCTATTTGCTAGACGTTTCAAAAATTCACTCTATAAGGGCAAGTGTTCGAAATCCAACAATAAATTCTTTAATAATTAAGAAGGTTAGTTAACCCAAATCATTGTTTGCAAATAGAGGATGCTTCAAGTATGGAGAGACTGATCACATGATCAAAGATTGTCCCATATGGTTGAAAATTAAAGACAAATCCAAAAGAGAAAAACCAAAAACGAGTTCAAGCAAGTTATGATGGCATCGTGCTGGGGAGAACTCGAGAGTGAAGACGACGAGGAATCTGAAGAAGAGCAGGTCTCTCATTCATGCCTGAGTAACATTAGCCTTGACCTAATTTCAGATAGCGATGATGAAAGCATTAATTCGAGATCTGAGTTTTGTTTGTTGGGATAATCTGATTCAGAAGATGAAAACAAAGAGGTAATTTTTAATCGTCTTAAGAAACAAGTCAAAAAGTTATCTAACAGTGATTTGATAGACTAATTTGAACAAACTATTGATAAATGTCTTGAACAAAGTCTTGAATTTAAAGACTTAAAAGAACAAATTCTTGATATTGCTGAAGAGAATCAAGTTTTGAAGGCCAAATAAAAGAAGCTGAATTCTAAAGTTATGGCTAATGCAGCCACAACCTCAGAATCTGCAAAGGCTGAGAAAATAACTCTTGAGTCTAAAGTTGTAGCTAATGAAGCTATAACCTCAGAACTAAAACTCAACATTAAACATCTTCAAGCCAAGGTTGTAGCAAATAAAGCTAGAATTCGAGGCTTCTGATTTATTAGGTTGTAACAAATAATTTTTTACTTGAAAGTGATTTTAAAAAGGGATCTGTCGACAAGACCCTGTTTCTAAAATTCGAGGCTTCTGATTTATTAGTTATTCAAATATATGATGATGATATTATTTTTGGCTCAACTAATAATAAATGATGCATATATTTTTTAGTACTAATGACGTTAGAATTTGAAATGAGCATGATGGGAGAACTTAAATTCTTCCTAGGGCTATAAATCCAACCAACAAGCGAAGGCATTATGATTCACCAACAAAAATACATCAAAGAGCTAATTAGGAAATTCAGTATGGATAAATCATATTCTATGTCCACGCCAATGGTCACAGATAAGAAGTTAACCAAAGATGAAGATGGTAAGTTTGTCGATGAGATAACTTATCGAGGTATGACGGGCTCACTTCTATATTTATGTGCAAATAGGCCTGATATCATGTTTAGCATATGTACGTGTGCTCGATTTCAATCGTGCCCTAAAAAATCACATGATTGAAGTAAAGAGAATTTTGAGGTATTTGATTGGTACGTTATACCTATAATATCCCATGGATTGTAGTTTTGATCTCATAGGATATTCAGATACAGATTATGCAGGTTGTTCACTTGACAGAAAGAGTACATCTGGTATTGCTACGTTTGTTGGGCCATGCATTATATCATGAGGGTCAAAGAAGCAAAATTCAGTCGCCCTATCTACTGCTGAAGCCGAATATATTGCAGCTGCATTGGTATGTTCTCAATTATTATGGCTTAATGATACGTTCATTTTATATGTACTTTTCTCCCCATATTTAGCTTGGTTTTATATTAATTATCCGCACTTAAGAGCGATTTATTGAGCTATTATCACTTTTCGTAGTATTCCTTGTGTTTGAATGTCATTTGTAGGATTTAGGTCGTTTCTACGTTAAATCCCGTCACTTGGAAGAATCCTGAGCAAGAAGAAGCTATGCATGACGGTTTTATAAGCCTAGGAGGGCGTGTCATGGTCCTAAGGAAGTTTTGAGTCAAAGGGAACAACTTTCAAGTCGTTCCGAGCAGATATGAACAAGTTATGATGGTTTTACTATGCTTTGTGAAAGACCGTTCACGTCCCCATGCGCATCCACTAACCCAAGGAGACAAGAACGAAGTTGGAATAAGTCTTAAAAAAGGGATATGCTACGTCCCAAACAGGGGATGTGTCCCCTACCGCCAGGGGACGTTGCAAGCTATGCGTCTCTTCATATTCCGCCCTCTTCTATATATTGCTTGCTTGTTATTTTGCCATACTATCTTTTATTCATCATTTCCTTATGCTTTTAGGGTTTAGAAACACTAGTTTAAATTTTCAATAATTTACATAAACAATTTGTTTCATTTCTTTATATTTCAATTCGGGTTTTCGTTCTAGCATCGTTCTTCCTTTATTCAAGTTCTTCTTTTGGTATTATTTCCTAATTTTTCACTTTATATTGTTTATTTCATTTCTTGTTATTCTCTTGTTATTATGTTAATGTTTTCACCTATGATTTTCGTTTGTTTACATTTTATTATGTGTGAGTAGTTCTGTAATCTAGGGGCGGGGAAGCCATGTTTGATTAACACTTTATATATGTTGGATTAGAAAGTTTTAATATCAATTTGTTGTTTATATTCACATGCTTATTTCGTAATATTAATCTTTGATTCTTGATCACAATCGTTGATTAATTTGTTATTCTTTTCCTAAGAGCGAAAGTCAAGAATTGAATTAGGCTAAGCATGTTTTAATAGTCCGATCTAATTTGTGCGAGAGCTCGTTAGTAATCGTTCTATGGTTGGTAGTAGGCCGAGAGAAAATTGCTAATAACCTAAACAACAATTTATTTTATGTTCATCTAATTCGACATTGGTATTTGCTAATCTACATGTGTGACCGCATTCCCTCTAGATCTTTTATCATTATTGTTTACATCTTATTTTCATCATTTCTTTCATCTTAATCAACCAAACCAAACTTCAATCATATCGACCTTGATAAAATTCACCCATGACAGCTTTTATAGCAACTCCCGTCTCCTTGTATTCGACCGCGACTACACTAGCTTAGGTTAGACCCGTTAGGTAGTTATCCTTGATTTTGGGTACATGACAACCCTGTCACTTAAGAAACAATTATCTGACTATGGTGTTATGTTGGATGCATTCCAATTTTAAGCGATAATACGAGTGCTATTATTATTTCCAAAAACCCCGCGCAACACTTGAGTATGAAACATATAGACATAAGACACGATTTCTTAAGAGACAAAGTGGAAAAGGGCAACATAAGACTTGAATTTTGTAGTACGAAAAACAATGGGCTGACATTTTGATAAAAGCTTTGGCTAGAGACCGTTTTGAGAATTTGCGGTTGAAAATTGGTTTAATTGGTGGCGCCTAAACTATCATAAATATTTCCTAACCGTATGACTGACTAGTTAAGACGAGATTGTATGTCTGTGTCCGTATTTTCCGTTGCAAGTATATTTATGTTAAGTATTGTATTATATGACAAGAATACTCCGTTTTATTATTTTATTATATGTCTTATTATGAACCAAATCTTTATCTAAAATAACTTAATTCCTATATCCTTCTTTAACCGAAAATTTTATCTCATGGTGTCATATTATCTTTATGGTATCTTTTTACTCATAAGATTTAACAAATCCTATCCCATATGATTTACCCTAGATTTTGTTTAAAAAAAGGGGAATCTTTTACTTTTCATGCCGCCTAACCCTTATACACTTTTACCATAAGTTAAATTCTACCCAATTTAAATAAATACTCCCCTCCCTCTTGTCACATCACCATCATAACCCTCTTAATCTTTTTAAACTCACAACAATACTCCATCCCCCATAACTCTTAACACAACTATCATCATCAATCATCATGTCACCAAAATCATCAACCCGACTCAACTCACCATCAACACGGTCTTTTACCAAGACCGGTTTCTCCAACATGACATGCAACTAACCCGAATCAACACAAAACCCTTCATCACCACAACCTAACTCAAAACTCACCAATCCCGATCATAACCGAGGAGAACCTAGTATGGATGGGAAGAGGCGAAAGCTTAGTAAGGGGAAGAATAAGGTTGTTGTTGAGGAGGATTCGGTTGAGGAGGTGCAGGAAGTTGTTGTTCGCGAAGGTGTTAAACGGACTATGTTTCGTGAGTACATGGCGCATGCAACAGTTGTGGGTCTTGACAAACTGCGTCTTACAAAAAAAGAACGGAGTTTGTTTAACCGTGTACTTCAATATGGAATTCATGGAGATCGGTTTTACCCATTGGCGCGGTATGGTAAGATTGACGCTTTACTATTGTTCTCGGATTTCTTGAAATATCCAGAATGGGAGAAGATATGACAATTCTCTGGACCGATTTATCCCATTGAGGTAATTCAGTTTTATGCTTCCTTCTCAATTAAGAATCGAGTCTTGCATGCGGTTGTGAATGGCCTCGAAGTCACTATCTCCCTCGCCGACTTTTGCACTCTATCTTCTGTCCCTGATAATGGGATGGAAATTAACCCAAGTGCAGAATGGGGAGGTGTGACGGAGACGGTGAAGCTGAAAATTAAGAAGTATTTTGATGAGAATGCTACGGGTACAAGCAATGTGTTGGCAGACTCTTTGCCTAAATTGAAGTTTTTGTTTAATTTCTTGTGGAACACCAGTTGTCCGAGGAAGGGCGAACGAGATAAAGTCTCGAGTTATGAGATGGTTGACACGGCTGTCACAACCATATCAAAGATAACCAACTGGTCTCTAACTAATATAGCTAGGAAAGTCGGGATCGTAACCACATGGACACTAAAATGTATTCTATTGCTAACTAAAGTCTGCCTAAGTAACAAATGCGGGGTTGTTTTATTTTTTTGATTTCTAAACTACAAGTAGTGAAGGAAAGAGAAGTAAAGTGTAGAAAACGAGTTTAAATAATGAGATAAAAGAGATAGGACATCGGGTCACCATGAAAATGAAACTGTCAAGCTAGAGTATAGATTAGTCATAAAATGGTCTGCATGGTAGTGAAAAGGTCCTCTCGGATCGCTATTCACCCTAGAATTCTTCTAACGGGCTCTTGCAACTTATTAAGGTAATCTATTTTTTTGTAGCAGGTCTAATTCTCACCAAACTTTCGATCTTAGGTCAGAAATTACCAGTTCAATTAATTAATTAATCATGTGCATTAATTAAATAATCGCTATTAAATGCTACAATTAACAACACAGATTCATAAATATGCCAAATCTAATAAACTAATTAAGACCATCCTATTATCATGGCTCCCCTAAATCCTAGCAAAGGGATTTATCCACGCAAGTTCATAATAATGAAAACGATAACTATAATGGAAATTAGGGCAGAGTTCATGATTAAGGGATAGTAAAAATAATTAGACATACAACGAATAACAAACGAATAGGAAGATTAGAGTAAAGCGATAATTAAATATAAAGAACAAAGATTAATTCAATTACCGAATTCGGAAGAGTAGAGAAGAAAGGTTGCAGAAGCTAGATAAAAAGTTTTAGAGAGAAAGTAACGTAGAAGAGTTACAGTATGAAAAACGTACCCTAAAATTGTTTACAACCCTTTCTTAAATACTAAGTCCAAAAGAAATAACAATTAGAAGTTAAATGGGTCGAAATAAGGAGAGCAAAAATCCGGCGAAAGAAAGACCAGTTGATTGACTGACAATCCCAGTCAATCGACTAAAACATATATTCCAAGGTCCGTCAAAGCAAAATCAGTCGATCGACTATAGAAGTCAGTCGATCAACTAAAACACCAATTCCGGCTGCAATAGGCTTCACTCCAACTCTCATCTCGGCGTCTTCATGAATACTGAGGCATAATTTTCCGAGCTTATTTCTTACCAACATCAAATAGCAGCTCCAAAGACGAGTTTTGGCTCATTCGCTAATACTTGGATCTGCAACCTGCAAAGATTACAAGACAACCTAAAGTTGCCAATTTATGGGAGAATAGTAGCTAATCGCTACACAATATGCATATAAATGCTGTTGGAGTATGTGTCCTCGACAATAGTGCGATCACATTATTAAAACTCATAATAAGAATACATAAAGGGATGATCCATTTAATACATCAACTGATCAATATTAATCGGTAATGATTGGCTGACTAGAGTTTGACATTACTGTCGTTTGACGGTGGTGATCAGTTGATCCCTTAAGATCACACCTAAAGGACAATTCCCTTAATAGATAAAATTAATTAATTGTATAATGGTACAGATTAATTAATTCCTTAAAATAGAACAATTCACGAATGTGAGTAAGAAAATGAATCTTATTGTAATTCGATTAAATGAGATTCGTTTTAGTAATTAAGATGTTATATTACTAGAATTTTTTTTATGAAACAATTAAATTAAGAATGAACAGTTAATTATAATTGCAATATGTTGTAGATTATATTAACATGGACCATTTTTATTTACATGTAATTGGGAATTACTAGTCAATTATTGCATATAATTATATTAATATATGTAATGATATTTAATTGTTAAGTATGCATTAATATTATTAATAACATGTTATATGTCACATGTCACACATTATATGACAAAATGACAAATTGACAAAAATAAAATGGAATCCATTTTAACTAGGAAAACCGGTTTTATGGAGGATATTAGGAAGAAATGGCTAAATTGTTTAATTGAGTGGAATACATAATGATTACAATTATAGCCTATTCTACACCCTAACAAGTTTTGATAAGAACAATTGCATGAGCATTTTTCCATGCATTGGCTCTTCTCCCTCTCTCCTACCCACCGGTTTTTATCCCTCCCTACAATAAGAATTGTTCTTATTTTTTAGACATTCATTCTTACATAATTTCACTTCTTACTCTTCTCTCCTTTTCTCTCTAAAATAAAGTTTTAGAAAAGAAAATTAAATTGTTCCAAGATCTTATATTTAGATTACTAAAAGTAGTAATAGAAATAATAATAAGATTAATTTTAAGGTCACTAATTTAATATATCTAGTTAATATATAAATTAGAATTAAGGGTTTGTCTTGGTGCAATTGAAAGGAGGATCTCACAATATTGAGACAAGGAAGATCATCCATATATTTTAAGCTCAAGAACAAGTAGGAAAGGAGTTCTTACTTGTGCCCTTAAAATCCGATTTCCATATTGTAAGAAGCATTCTTCTTATCTTTGTATTATATTTTGTTATGCATGCATAAGATCATCATATTTAATTAATAAGTAATTAGATTTATAATTAAAGACTTTAATTTGAGGGTTAATGAATCTTTCAAGTGGTATGAAGAGCTTTGCTTATTGCATGCATAATCGGCTTAGTTTTTCCGACTAAATTAAAACTAGATTTTTGTGATTTATATGATTAAGCCACAAAATTATTTTACATGTTAAGTATTCTGGTCCTAAAATTTATTTAGGTCATTTTGATGATTTATGGTAATTTTTGTCTCATTTTAATGATTTTTAGTAATTTTATTGATTAAAATGGTGTTTAAAATGCTAAAAATAGTTAAACATTGTTTCTGACCTTGAATTTTTTATATGACCTCACATGCATATTTTACTTATTGTATGTAAAATTATGATTTATTTTGCATGATTTATAATTTTTATGAGATAAAAATGACATAAATGGAGGTAAAATGGTTTAAATTAGTTAAATTTCAAAATAGGCCATGAAATTTTAATATGTTGTCCATGCACATTTTACTCACTGTGTGTAAAATATTAGATGAACTTGACTAATTTTTGCATGATTTATGAATTTTTAGGTGTAAAAATGACATAAATGGTGACTATTTTAGCATAAATAGCTAAAACAAATTAAATGGCATGATAAAATTATTTTAGGTTGCATTTGTATACCACATATTAGATCTAAAGTTGGAACATTGATTAGATTAATCTTCTTATACTTTAGATGTTTTATTACATAAAACCGATAAATTGCAACTATATTTTTCTCGAAATAAATTCGAAAATTTTAACCTATATTTTTGACATTATGAGTGTCATGTAATTTTTCCAGAATGTTCAAAAGTTTAAAATTCAAAATTTGAAATTATTGTAATTAAATTTGGATTTATTTCATAAAATGTTATGATATTAAGGTCAAAAATGAGCAATCAAGTTGAATTATTGGCAAAAATTGAGTAATGACTAATTTTTGAGTCTTAAAAGGTTAGGATAATTTTAATAAGTTGAAATTACAAATATCCATAAAAGTATAAAACCGGATTATATTTATGATATAAGTTTAAATAGGGCGATTTGGCACATACATGGCATGTTAGACACATATTATATTACTGCATTTTTTCATTGATGAATTTCATAATTTCTTTTACATAATTTTGAATTATGTAATTTTATCTTAGTATGGCCTCAGTTTAATCGATATTGCCCGTAATGTAAGGGAATATTGATTCGGTTGTAATTTAATGTGATCTCGTATCACTTTTATTTTATTTTCATTTAGATTTCATTTTACAAATGTATAATAGGAAGTACTATGTACATTTTATTATTTAATTATTTATAATCCCGGAGTTTCCTAAAGACGGTGCCATTCGGAAAGGAGTTCCCATCAAGACGGTGCCATTCGGAAAGGAGTTCCGACCAAGACGGTGATTATCCTTGGGAGGCATGTTAAATGAAGATTCAAGGGACCAAAGAAGTTGGTTTTCGAATATGTAATAGAATATACGATTTTCTATTTTAGGAAAGGCTGATGTGGGTGATGTCGTCGAGTCTCCCAATCAAACACATTTATAATACTCAACAAACTACTAGTTAGTGGTAAGTCGAGGTCGATCCATGGGACGGTGTGCTTTGGGTTCTAAGTCTATATATCTCAATTTGTGCTAGTGTCACAATTGATGGGGTTTGTAGTTGTATTCTAAACTAGTGAAAGTAACAAAGTAAAGCAAACAATCACTACTACAAATCCAGGCAACTACAACGCCCCTTTAACAACGATTATTCACGAAAATCACAATAGACGACGTAGAATGTATGGCGCGAATTTTACTAAAATTAATTACAACGGGTATGGTTATAAAAACCGTTGTTATAAGTTTTAACAACGGGTAACACATGCACAACCGTGGTTAATAATTTGGCGCAAAATTGACGCAAAGTTAGTGTAAAGTAATCACAACGGTTACTTTTGAAACCCGTTGTTAAAACTTATTTGACAACGGTTGTTGTTTTACAACCGTTGTTAAAACTTATTTGACAACGGTTGTTGTTTAATAACCGTTGTCAATACCTTCCATACTATAAACCACACAAACACAAGTCTGCTACAGCCACAAAACACAAACCTTAATACACAAACACAAACACATCAGACAAACACAAACACAAACACAAACACAAACACAAACACAAACACAAACACAAAACACACACTTTCTCTCTTTCTCATCGTCTCTTGCTTTCTCTCTTTCTCATCATCGCTTTATCTTCTCGCCGTCATTGTTGGTTTCATCGTCTTTCATCGTCATTATTTTCTTTTTCTAATTATTTCATTTGCATGTGTATGTGTTTTTATCGACCATTATGTTATTTCTTTAAGTATTATTCGCTTAATTAGCTAGTAAAACAAATTAAATAAACTAAAACAAAGAAGAAGCAAGATGATAGAGAGGAATGCATGATAAACATAATTAATATATATATATATATATATATATATATATATATATATATATATATATATATATATATATATATAATAAATACATAAATTAAAAAAAAAATTACATTAATAAAAATGCAATTCTTATATTTTCATAGAGGGTCTTATTCTCCTCTATGATATCCGTCCTCTCCTCCTTGGCTATTTGAGGTTCCGTTCATTGATTGCTATATCGTCTATAGCCGCAATCGCCGCCGCTTTCGTCAAGCCATCTTCTTTGGCGTCCTTCAGTATGGATCGAGCATCCGCAAGATAGCTCCTGAAACTTTCCTCAATGTGGAGCAACCGGCGGATGAAACTATTGTTGTTCTCGATCATAGTAAGAGTCTTAAGGATGATATCATTCATTTTGTTGGAGTTTGGAGTTTGTTTAGAAAGATTAAGTAGGGTTTATTTGGAGTTTGTTTTAGCAGTTAGGGTTTGGAGATGTATAGTGAGATAATGGAATGTTAGTTGAGATAATGCATGTATTTATACTAAGCAATGTGTGGTTTGAGTTGTTTTTTAATTAATATATATGTTAGAAAGTTGTGCCATAATCATCATCATATCTCTCTCTGCTGCTTCAAATCTTATTACTAACCCTTCTCATTCCATATTGTCTGTTCATATGCACAGGGATGGCAGTAATAATGCATGCATCGGAATTAAAACGGGCCGTAATTATGCATGCATCTAGTAATATTTAATTTTTTTTTTTTTAAGAACAAACAACAACGGTTATTTATAAAAAACCCATTGTCTTTAGTTATAACAACGGTTTTGTATATTACAACCCGTTGTTATAACTTTCCCTCCAAAATTGAGTCACATTTTCCACAACGGGTTCTTATACTTAAAACCGTTGTTAATAGTTTTAACAACGGGTTCCTTAAGAAAACCAACCGTTGTTAAAACCTTTTACAACGGACGCTTTAACAACGTCTGCTTTTTTATATAACAACAGTTTTTAACCGTTGTTATAGCCTGTATCTGTAGTAGTGAATGAACTAGGAAATATAAACAAATGACTAAAAGCACTAGGATGTCATGGGTTCATAAGTGATTCATGGGGGTTGATCATACAAACATGTTTCCTACTAGATGCAAGCAATTATTGTTGTGATGGATCGAGTTGGTTTATATCTTACAATCCTAGGGAGGTTTGGGTCCCGGAGCCGAATCGATTAGATTGTACAACACCTACAAGTCGACTTAATCCTCCCTATCCAACTATATGCATGGTCTAATGAGACTCGAGTTGGTTTATGTCTTACAAGTCTCATTGAAAAGATAAGAGATGGTTGTAAATGCAAGGATTCATAGGCTTAGCATTTCATCAAACATAACATGTGCATAAGTTGAAATCACAACAAGCCAGCAAATTAATCATGAAAGCATATTAGATTAAGCATGAATCATTCCCCATGTTTGTTTCCCCTAATTCCCCATTAACCCTAGTTAAGTAACTACTCACTCATGATCGAGTTTAACATGTTAATAAGGTTGTCAATCATACTAACAAAGCCAAACATGATGAACAAGTAAGAAAGATTAACAATAATTAAAAAGGGGATTAAGAGAATTATACCTATGGAGATTCCAAAATAATAATGCAAACAATAATAGAAGAACTTGATGATTGATGGAAGGTTGTCAATCTCCCAATAAACCCAAATGATCTTCTAATTACCCAATAATAAACTTGAATTATTTAATAATAAACTTGAACAATGATTAAGGAAAGATTAATGTGTAATTTGTGGAAATATTAAAGAGTAATCTATTCTAATCTACTCCTAATCTAATCTAAAGAAGGATTGAATTAACCTAATGAAAACTTGATGGTTTGATTATTACAAATGGGGTATATATAGTAGAGCATCATTAGGTTAAGCAAGGGTAAAATAGTAATTTAACAATGCTAATTGTTGGGTAGGGAATCGCCGGTCTCAAGAGAGACTCCGGTCTCCTTTTCGCCGGTCTTCGAAAAATATGCGCATCCTTCATAGAACAAGAAGAACACGAAAGTTGCTGTAAGGGAATCCGAGCGGATTGATCTCGGGACGCTCGGATTGTAGCAGGGGAAGACGAGCGGATTTGGAGCAAGACGCTCGGACAAAAAGAGGGGAAGACTAGCGGATTTAAGGGGTGGACGAGCGGATTCCTTCAGGGGACGAGCGTCTTCAGTCTCGGGACGAGCGGATTGGCGAACAGCTTCTTTGTTTGAGCTCGGATTGTAAAACAGACGTAATTTTCTCATCCGGACTCCTATTGGAGTGAGTCAAAAGCCTAGATCACTTGTTTTTTCGACGTCGTTCCATCTAGCATACTTTCAGAGCCAAAGGAGCAACCCTTGGTTCGGTTTTCGAGCGATTTCTTCATGCAATGCCTTCCTTCTCGTCATCCTTGCTTTTAACCTTATGAGCCTTCTATATACTCTTTATTCCTACATACTTGGCCATCAGTCTTGTCTCCTCTTCATACTAGTCCATCCAATATCATCAAAAAGCTTCCAAATATGCACAAAAGACGGGAATTTCCGCCTTATTATCTTCTTTCCTACAAAACATACGAAATGCACTAGGAAAGCAAAATAGAAAGCATTTGACGGATAAAATGGCTATGGAATGTTATGATAGTATGCAAAATAGGCTCAATTAGGGGACTAAATGTGCACAAATAATGTTCACATCAAATATCCCCAAACCGAACCTTTACTCGTCCCGAGTAAAGAGGTGACAAAAACTAGACCTTTATTTAAACTAACCTACTAATATAGCCGATATGAGACAATTAGCGGGTCTCACTCCGCCCCTTCAACTCACAACAAGACAATCATGAGGTAGGATGCCTTCTTGCAAGGCAAGGTGGGTCTTGCCAAGATGGCGACACATCCAAGTATTAAAGCACACAAAATCAAGTAATGGATGCATCTACAAAAGGAATAGCCACTTTCCTCATCTAAGTGGCGGAAATTATCTACAAGGGAAGCAATTCAAGGGTACACACTCCTTCATAGATGCAATTTCTTCAAACTACTAAGCCTCGAAGGATACCAATAAATCACCTCCAAGTTGTGTGAAGCTAGGGTACCTTTGTCCTCAATCGTTAAATGCTTTTGTCAAGAATAGACTCCCTATGGTGTTAGAAACACTGGAGGATCGCGGAATTCCCCCTCTTGCCTAGACAAGAAGAAAGGTCGTCCCCTCTCTACCATGCACAAAAATGGATACGATGGATAAAGGGATCGATAGTATTTGAGTTTCATTTGGGAGTTTGCTTTGTTGTTGTTTTTCCTCCCAATTTCTTGTGGCATATAACATTTGAGAACACTTTCTTTTGTCATTTCTTTTGATGTTTGGCATTTTCAACTCTTGACAATTTTCAACTTTTGCATTTCTTTTTGAACATTTTCAAAGTCACCCCAATTAGTAATGAGGGTGCCTTATATTTGAAGCATAGGAGTCTATTTTTGTTACTCCTCTTTTCTTTTGATGCAATTGCAAACTTTTTCTTTTCTTTTCTTTTCATTTCTTGAACGCAAACTTTTGAACAATTTCTTTTTGTGCCCATTCCCTTTGATGACAAAATATGGTAGAACATGGATGAATAATGGTTGCATGGTTTCAAGGGTCACCTTGGAATAAACGGTAGCCAAGGAGTTATCACACCACAAGGTACTCTTGACTAGGCCGTAATCCATGGGTCAAAGGATACTAGCATGACACATCCTAGGGTGTCTTACAAGTATTCTAACAAGCAAAGTCTTAAGAAGAAAAAGCATCTACTAGGGCCTATATACACTTGTCAAACTTCCCAAGTAGATGGTTTCACAAAATTTTCTAACCATGCAAACTACATCCCATGATGCAACTATCATATATACATCCTAATGCATATGATTCTACCAACTAATATGTCATATAAACTAAATGCAACTCCTAACAACACATAGATATACAAACCGCAACAACAAAATACACCACATCCTCCTTGACATGTAAGCCCATCCTCCTCATATGAATAATGAAAAAGAAATGGAAGGGAAATAGAGGTTAGAGCGATCGTACCAAGCGGTCTTCATTTTCCCTTGCTAATGCCTCAAATGTAGTGTTGTATCTATGTGAGAAGAGAACAAAAGCACAAGTATATACAATTCTACACTACTAATTTAAAGAACATGTTTTTGGTTTTTGAAATTTTTCAATTTTTATGCATTTTTGGAATATAAATTCCCATCCCCCACTTTATTTTGGACATTGTCCTCAATGTACATGTAGGAGTAGGAATAAAAAGGAAATACATACTTTTGGATTTTTGAATAAATGCAATGATATGAATGAATGCATGCTCTAACTAAATGCAATTCTATATGACATATATAACAAATGAATGCAATCTAAACTATACTATATGATGCATGATTTCTAATAAACTATGGTCACCTATGATCAAACCTCCCCAAACCGATTTAAACACTATTTCTAGTGTAGAAAAGAATAGGATTGGTCATTAGTGACTATGCATGAATTCTAGTCTATATGCAACTAACTACATGAATCATGTGAGATATATTATAATGCAACTATACTATATGAACTAGCTAATGCAAATGCGATATGAAATATAATACAAATGCAAGCTAAATCTAAAGTAAATGCAATGTATATACAAAAGAGAGAGGGAGAGAAAGGTATCATACAAATGGAGGTGATGAGGTAGGCCTCTTTCACTCGTCATCATCATTTTGTTGATAGCCATACCGGTGAGAGCTCCATCCTTGATCATACTCCCCTCAAGAGGAGCATAAATCCCGCGGGAGTTGAACCCGGGGCAAAGGAAATTGGCCAAAATAGTAACTAGACCTCCTATTACGAAGGTCTTGAGTTGGGTGGTCCCTTGAGCAAAATCATAAAACCTTGTAAGTATCTCAAGGGGGGTGTTGAAGTTATAGCGCCTCGTCCCCCGAACATTTAAATAGGACTAAAAAAATGTTAAATCAATGAGAGTACACCTATCTTGTTCGTACCTCCCATTGATGGTACCGGCCACAAAGCGTTCGGTGATCTGAATCACCGGATGTTGGATGACAAAGGTATAAAATTGCTTTAGATGGGTAAAATCCCTCCCGGAAATAGCCTTCCAAAGTAGGTCCACATCGAAATCATCGGGTTTATCGGTATAGTTGGTTGGCACAACAAGACCGAAAATGTGGGCAAATTGATCAAGTGTAAGGCTATGGTCTAGGTTGCACAACCTAAACTCCATGCTCACATTGGTTCTAGCGTTCGTGACAATGCGAAGGCTACTCAAAAATTTCAGGGTGAGACTAAGGTACGTCTCCTCATGGGCATAAAAAAGTTTTCCAGTCCCTAAGCCATCAAAGAACATCTCGGTGTGGTACCTTATCCCAAGGACTTTCAACACCTTAGTATCTATGAATTGAGTGGGTTCATAGTTCTTACCTAGCAATTCGACAAACTTCTTGCGGTGTGCATCGGTCTCGAAGAGTACCTCTTGGAAGTACTCAAGTTGCTCTATTCCTCCTCTTATGATGGGGCGGAAGTTCCTTGGTAGCACTACCTCTCGCGAGGTTGAAGAGGATGATCCCTTGCGTTTCCTCCCGGCGGATTCAACAAATTTCTTAGCCTTGCCCTTGAGGTTGAGGAAATGGGGTTTTTGTTGGCTTTTGATGTGAGGGGAGTGTTTGTGGGGATGAAGATGAGTGTTTTAGGGTTAGATAAGGTGAAGAAATGAGGGAGAAAGGGGGTGATTTTATAGAATAAAGGGGAAGCCGAGCGGATAAGGGTGGGGCCTGGCCGGATAGTTCGAGAAAAAGACCCCAATCCGAGCGTCTTTCAAGCGGGACGGGCGTCTTTAGCCTGTAGAATCCGAGCTTCTTCCTTTAAATCCGCTCGGATTTTGAGACAGGACCTCAGCAATTTCAGGAGCAGGCAGAAGACGAGCGTCTTCTGTTTTGGACGGGCGTCTTACTCGGGACGAGCGGTTTCTCAAAAATTCGCTCGGATTTCCTGGCAGTTTCAAAACTTTGTCTCAGGTGTCTTCCAAGACGGGCGTCCCGTGGAGAAGACGAGCGTCTTTTAGAAGACGAGCGTCTTGTGCCGAATCCGCTCGGATTCTGAGACAGTGTTAAGCAGTGATGCGATGAGGGCCCTGGACGAGCGTCCAGCCCTCGGGACGGCCGTCTTTGGCTGCTTTTCTTCTTTTTCTTTCTTTTCCTTGCACAATCATACCCTTTCACTGATTTGTTATTCCTCCTTATCTTTTTCTGAAATTTGCTCAATAATAATGTAAGAAGACTCTCTCTCACTACTCTCATGCAAGAAATCAAATACAAATGTAAAAGTGTACAATATTATACAAAGTAAGGAATCCAAGAAATATCTTACAAATGGTGGTTTAAGATAGGACTCCACCAAACTAGTTCAAATTGTAGAAATTCTTGTCCATAGAGCTCAAGGCTCTTAATAGGAGATCAAAAGCTTGTGAACAAGCTCCAAATAAACACAAGTATGGGTTGCTCCATTTGAACATGAAATTTGGTCAAGGAAGCTTGTCATATGTTCTTTGTTTCATCTTGTCCTCGGCACTAGAGCTTGCCCAATGCTTTAAACCAATAAGCCCATGATTCTTGTCAACACTAGATATGAAGTATGGTTCATATTTGTCCGGAGACTTCCACTCACCAACTTCTTCTTCAATTTTGGTAATGATGATAGCATCTTGATTATTCAATTCTTCCACGGTGGAAGGATAATTGTCATGGCATTGATGATCGAGTTCCTTAGAAGTTGTCATTGTGGGTGCCAAATTTCCACAAGTAGCTTCACGTGCAAGTTTCTCTTTGAGCGTTTCCACCAAGTAGCTTTTGTATGATGCTTTGACCTTTTGGAGAAGGTCCACCATATCTTCTTCAACGATCATTGGCTCCATGGTAGGTGTCAAGTAGTCTTCATGGGAAATAGGGAAAGGACATTCATCTTCATGATAGGATATCTCAAACGTCTCAAGGATAGGCTCCTCAAGCAAGGTGATATTACAAGTCCATCCTTTAGGCTCATTATCATCGTAGCTATCTTCATATGAATCATGAATGGGGGCTTCATTCAACTCTTTCTCCAACGTCTCAACATTCACTTCAAAGGACACACCCTCATACTCACAAAGGCTAAGAGTATTTGGCTTACTCAACCTCATGTCTTCCTCATCGAACACAACACTTTCATACTCACAAGAGCTCACGGAGATGGGCTCTTCCCATTCTTCATTTTTCATGTCAAAAGTTACTACTTCAAATTCACATTCATGATCAATGTCCAAAGAACGGTGCGGGGTGGTTGCTTGGGATTCTTTCAATTGGGTGATTTGAATCTTCAATTCCTCACCTTGGGCAACAATGCCTCGAAGAACATTGTCCCTCTCTTGGCTCTCCTCTAGCATTTGTTTGAAGAAGTTTTGTTGATCTCCAATCATTTGGAGAATCACATTTTGAATGGGTTCATCTTCTTGTTGTGGGTAGGTGTGAAAGTGGTTGTATTGTGGCAATTGAAACTTATTATGAGGTGGATGTTGGGTGTGAGTGTTTTGGTTGGGAAGTTTGGGGTAGTAGTTAGGATGTTCATTGTATGAGTAGTAAGGTAGGTTTGTGTTGACTTGATGATTGATGGAAGGTTGTCAATCTCCCAATAAACCCAAATGATCTTCTAATTACCCAATAATAAACTTGAATTACTTAATAATAAACGACAATGATTAAGGAAAGATTAATGTGTAATTTGTGGAAAGATTAAAGAGTAATCTATTCTAATCTACTCCTAATCTAATCTAAAGAAGGATTGAATTAACCTAATGAAAACTTGATGGTTTGATTATTACAAATGGGGTATATATAGTAGAGCATCATTAGGTTAAGCAAGGGTAAAATAGTAATTTAATAATGCTAATTGTTGGGTAGGGAATCGCCGGTCTCATGAGAGACTCCGGTCTCCTTTTCGCCGGTCTTTGAAAACTATGCGCATCCTTCATAGAACAAGAAGAACACGAAAGTTGCTGTAAGAGAATCCGAGCGGATTGGTCTCGGGACGCTCGGATTGTAGCATGGGAAGACGAGCGGATTTGGAGCAAGACGCTCGGACAAAAAGAGGGGAAGATGAGCGGATTTAAGGGGTGGACGAGCGGATTCCTTCAGGGGACGAGCGTCTCCAGTCTCGGGACGAGCGGATTGGCGAACAACTTCTTTGTTTGAGCTCGGATTGTAAAACGGACGTCATTTTCTCATCCGGACTCCTATTGGAGTGATTCAAAAGCCTAGATCACTTGTTTTTTCGACGCCGTTCCATCTAGCATACTTTCAGAGCCAAAGGAGCAACCCTTGGTTCGGTTTACGAGCGATTTCTTCATGCAATGCCTTCCTTCTCGTCATCCTTGCTTTTAACCTTATGAGCCTTCTATATAAACTTTATTCCTACATACTTGGCCATCATTCTTGTCTCCTCTTCATACTAGTCCATCCAATATCATCAAAAAGCTTCCAAATATGCACAAAAGACGGCAATTTCCGCCTTATTATCTTCTTTCCTACAAAACATACGAAATGCACTAGGAAAGCAAAATAGAAAGCATTTGACGGATAAAATGGCTATGGAATGTTACAATAGTATGCAAAATAGGCTCAATTAGGGGACTAAATGTGCGCAAATAATGTTCACATCAAAGGCTATACTAGGAAATTTATTTTCTTTATTTGCTTGATTTATATGTTTGCATGCATTGCCAAATCGCCATAACTTCACATGCATATTTAATCGTTTTATCAACTATTGTCAATTAAAATTATCGAGTATTCATCGACTTAGTTCACTTACAGATGATAGATAATAAATTGACAAGACCTCACACATATTTAAAATTGAGATTAGCCTTACCAAATAGTAGGACTGATGAATCCCTTTGACATTTGGGTAGATTCGGTTCCCCGGGGTAGTTTCATTTATCATTGGGTAAGTGGGGTAATAAGACGTTATTACATGTAAAATTTGGTTGGACTCAACGGGATATAAAGACTAGTCTTATGTTCCGGGGCTAGAGATAGAATTTATGAAATACATCGACCGAGAATTCTATGGTAGAATCAATTAAAGAGTTAATTCTCCAAATTTATGCAAGTATGGGATGTATCAGTTTCCCGTGCCCATGTTTTTGTAAAAATGGATCTCGGAATCATTTATATAATTTAGGTGCGAGGTCATTATATAAATGCATAATTTTAAAACCTTGTTAAAAATGTTTACAAGTAAAATGATAAATGTTAATTATTTCTTTCATTTCCTTTTTGTAGTCAATTCGATTAATTTGCAATGACAACTCCGATTTCATCCGCTTCCACAAGTGGAACCGCTCCACCAGTCACTAATGATTCTTGGTTCCGATCCTTTATGGATCGATGTAAACTTGAAAAGAATGGGACTAACTTTGCCGATTGGGATGCGCAACTCCGCTTGGCCGCGGAAGGTGACGACAAGCTTCGTTACCTTACCGAAGCTTCTCCCGCTATACCTACTACTAGGTCCACCGCCGCGGTTAGGGAGGCCTATGAGGCTTACCTTAAGGAATCGGCCGCGATCAAGAATGTCTTGATCTTCTCTATGGATGCCGATCTCCAAAGGAGTGTTATTAAGATAGGCACCGCCTATGAGATCTACACCAAGCTTGTGACCATGTTTTCACAAGTTCCTAGGATCATCCAATATGAGGCGGCCTCCGCATTCTTTGAGCTCAACATCAAAGAGGGTCAAAAAGTGAGCCCTCATATACTCAAATTGATTGAGCATGTTGAAATTCTCAAATTGCAAAAGGTTGAAATTCTCGAACAACTCGTTATTGACCGAGTTCTCCATTCCTTGAATCGCATCAAAGCATTTGTACAGTTTAGGGTAAACTACAATATGCAAAACATGAAAACCTCTCTCCATGAATTGGACAACTTGCTTGTACAAGCCGAGAGAGACATGGGTCTCAATGCGAGTGCAACCAAGGATGTGCTCAATATTAATGATAAGAGCAAGGGAAAATTCAAGAAAAGCGCAAGAAAGGGTAAGAAACCCACTCCCAACAAGGGCAAAGGGAAAGCTATTGGGAATAGCTCATTCAAGCCCAAAAAGGGTGCATCTTCCGAAGATAAGTGTCACTATTATTGTGGTACAGGCCATTGGAAGCGAAATTGCGCAAAGTATCTTGGAGATGTTAAAGCTGGACGTGTGACTCCAGTAGGTAATAAGTTCTTTAATTTATTGTGTTATTGATATAAATCTCAACTTTAGTATTTAGATACAAGTTGTGATTCTCACCCCCTTTAAATGTGATATAGGGCATGTGAGCAAAGACAAAGGCAAGGACAAGCAAGCTTGAGGATGATCTTTAACAAGGGATGCTAGTGTAGCCGCCCATAGTAGAAGACCTATGGAAGCTTGGCTTTTTATTTTGTATTGCCTTCTTAGTATTATTGTATTTTGGCTTGTTGTTTTTAGAACTTCTTTTGATTTCCATGTTGGACATGGAAGTTTGTTTTATTTCCATTTTACAAATAATGGTTGTATGATTTTTAATGACTTAGTTTTCAACCCAAGTCATTCGGTTTATGGAATTTTTCTATGTTCTAAAAACTTGTCATTATGCACTTTACATCAACAACACAAATTGATTTGACTTAAATTGATCATAAAAGAATTACAAAAATTGGATCATTGTAATAAGTTCATAAGTCATGAATTTGATTTCCTCTTATGCTTTTATAACTAAATATCACATCTTATTTGAGATAACATAGAACGATTGAAAAGTCAAATAGAGTCATTTGTACTCAAGGTAGAGAATTTAGTTAACCAATTGAGAACACCACTTATAACCATGACATGTAACCACTTATAGGACTCCATACATGTTATGGGAGGTCTTAAGACCCTAAAATTGTATAAGACGTGGATATAAGTCTAATCCTTTATCTTATAAAGGTTAGTCTATCTTACTACTAGATCACAATGTCATTACAAGAGGGTTATCTATTAAGGTCAAGATGTGCGACGTTTACTCTTGAGAATTGTTTGTTGCTTACATAGCTATCTTTCGATTAAATAGGCATATTTTTCAAAAGATAGAGTGGGAGAAAATTAACAACAAACTCTAGACTAGTGAGGAGACCAAAAGAAAGCTTGTTAGGTTAAACTCAAGACTAGTGAGGAGACCAAAAGAAAGCTTGTTAGGTCAAACTCGAGACTAGTGAGGAGACCAAAAGAAAGCTTGTCAGGTCAAACTCAAGACTAGTGAGGAGACCAAAAGAAAGCTTGTTAGGTCAAACTCGAGAGTCAAACTCGAAACTAGTGAAGAGACCAATAGAAAGTGACCTTTGATAAAGATTATGAAGTGGTTATATCGAGTAATTTCAAGTCAGTTTACATAAAGAGCCTAACGAACCAATGTGAAGTCTATGCATAAGAGTTGCATGGATAGACATTAAATTGTCCACAATGCTGAGTTAAAGGGTAACAACGCTAAGATCCATACCATCATTGCTACACCTCAAAGTGTAAATGATCAAGTTAGATGTTAAGACCAATTTCTAAATAGGTATTTAGAAAAGAGTGTATGTGTGACATAAGCACGAGGTTTTAATTAACACTTAAAATTTGCAATGATCATTACAATTATGTGATGAGAAAATGGTTTCACTCGAATTATCGAGAAGCCATAAGTATACATGGATTTAAGTGGGAGTCTATATTGTCATGTTTAGACATGGAGATCAGTGGGAGAAATTGTCTTTCATATTAATATCATTGAGGATGACATGCTAACCCTACCGTCCATGAAGGAGGGTTTTTGTTTTCAATTCTCGATGAAAGAAGACATGTTGCATTTTTTAAGATTCCAAATCTATTATTATATAGGGAATTTTAAGTTAGCACGTAGATAAGTATGTTATGTTGATAAGATTCATTATCGGTTTAATATCAACATAGGTTGAGGAGGTTATTTATTTAGATGAAAGTGGAATTACTATGATAGAGTCATAGTCATTCACTGAACACCATGAGTTGTTGATCACATGAAATCGATTGCTAATGTTTCCGCCATTAGAACGATCATATATGCCAATGTATGCACATGTCATGATGAATCATATGCTTGGAGCATAATGAGTCAATGACAAGTTATTTTGTATAAAAGTCATTTGAAAGCCTTCAAGAACATCCACTAATTCCTGAAAAGAAATGAGGATCCGTTCATGTGTTTGGAAAACATACTAAGTTGTGTGGAAGGATTACACAAACTTTAGTTTCCAAACCTATAAGGATTTAACGAAATAATAGGCTAATTTTATTGACTCAGGAGTAAGTGTACTAGAAAAACGTTCTAGTATCAATCATTGCAAGTTCTACAAATGGAGTCTGAGTACGTTGTGATATGGTGATTAATAAAGGAACTATGGGTATATCCTTTTCGCCAAGTATTTTATCACATGTTATATGATAATAGTAGGAGCATTTTACAAGTTAAAAGGCCAAGTCTATGAAGAAGTCTAGATATGTACTCATAAAAATTCATGACATTAGAAATGACATTGAATAGAAGGAAAGAGACATTCATATAGTTTAACTGTATGGATACTTGGTATGTCCACTAACCAAGTTTTTAATGCACCTTGACAATTGTAAAGAGTGAACCTAAGATTATAAGATATGAAGGAGTAATATAGTATTAACTGTTCATATGTGATAATCACGTTTATCATTTGAGTTTCTTAAAACTCATCTATTGCTTTGTTATATCCGAATAGGTTGTTGAGACAACATTGAACCCTATTAAAGTGAACTAGGATTAACATAGTAATTGCCCCTGGTCACTCATATGAGGTGACGTCTCTAAGTGACTAGAGTGTGAGTCGATTGATGGCAAGTTCAAGTGCCATAGAGTCATAAGAGATGACTAGTCGATCACATAGGCAGACTGTAAGAGACACTATGTCGGGCAGTGACCACTTATAGAGTTCTGGTAATTCATATAGCCCGGTCGTGGCAAGAGCTACTATAGTATTCTTTTGAGTCAATTCCTTGACTAGAGACTGTTCGCCCCAGTTGTCACAATTTCAAAGTGACTTTAAATTATGCTCTACGATTTTCGTAAATGAGGTCTAATGGGCATATTTTGGGTCATGATGAGCTGCGGCTAAACAAAGGGAATAGTGCAATAGGAATTGTCCATCCCCTTGTCAGGGTCATTTAAAAATATTAGGGCCACTCGAGGAGTAGTGAACTGAAAATGCGTGGCCACGCTCGGAAGGTTTCTATGGTAGATAATTCCGGTCAGACAGTTACTCTCCAGATCGAGGAAACCACTCTTGATATGATCACTTGCAAGAACGACCTGCAAGACACCTTGCATTGAGTGGGAGATTGTAATAGGACAAGAGAATTGGTGACGCACACTTGTCTTGGATAAGTGGGAGATTGTTGGAGTATGTGTCCTCGACAATAGTGCGATCACATTATTAAAATTCATAATAAGAATACATAAAGGGATGATCCATTTAATACATCAACTGATCAACATTAATCGGTAATGATTGGCTGACTAGAGTTTGACATTAGTGTCATTTGACGGTGGTGATCAGTTCATCCCTTAAGGTCACACCTAAAGGACAATTCCCTTAATAGATAAAATTAATTAATTGTATAATGATACAGATTCATTAATTTCTTAAAATAGAACAATTCACGAATGTGAGTAAGAATATGAATCTTATTGTAATTCGATTAAATGAGATTTGTTTTAGTTATTAAGATGTTATATTACTAGAATTTTGTTTATGAAACAATTAAATTAAGAATGAACAGTTAATTATAATTGCAATATGTTGTAGATTATATTAACATGGACTATTTTTATTTACATGTAATTGGGAATTACTAGTCAATTATTGCATATAATTATATTAATATATGTAATGATATTTAATTGTTAAGTATGCATTAATATTATTAATAACATGTTATATGTCACATGTCACACATTATATGACAAAATGACAAATTGACAAAAATAAAATGGACTCCATTTTAACTAGAAAAACCGGTTTTATGGAGGATATTAGGAAGAAATAGCTAAATTGTTTAATTGAGTGGAATACATAATGATTACAATTATAGCCTATTCTACACCCTAACAAGTTTTGATAAGAACAATTGCATGAGCATTTTTTCATGCATTGGCTCTTCTCCCTCTCTCCTACCCACCGGTTTTCCCCCCTCCCTACAATAAGAATTGTTCTTATTTTTTACACATTCATTCTTACATAATTTCACTTCTTACTCTTCTCTCCTTTTCTCTCTAAAATAAAGTTTTAGAAAAGAAAATTAAATTGTTCAAAGATCTTATATTTAGATTACTAAAAGTAGTAATAGAAATAATAATAAGATTAATTTTAAGGTCACAAAATTAATATATCTAGTTAATATATAAATTAGAATTAAGGGTTTGTCTTGGTTCAATTGAAAGGAGGATCTCACAATATTGAGACAAGGAGGATCATCCATATATTTTAAGCTCAAGAACAAGTAGGAAAGGAGTTCTTACTTATGCCCTTAAAATCCGATTTCTATATTGTAAGAAGCATTCTTCTTATCTTGGTATTATATTTTGTTACGCATGCATAAGATCATCATATTTAATTAACGAGTAATTAGATTTATAATTAAAGGCTTTAATTTGAGGGTTAATGAATCTTTCAAATGCGTGCAAAGTATTAGAATAAATGCATATAAACAACACGCATCAATGGTAATGGTACACTCTTGGCTTGAAGGGAAGAAAATTAATCTTCCTTAGGTTGTTTTTCACCGTATTATCCAAACAAGTTTTTTGGTGACCAAGGAAAAGGTTTCTACCACCTTAGATCTACCTTACGGGATGTGGATTTCCCGTCTTTTAAAGGGTAAACGGGTGATAAATCCTGAAAGGTATGGTGTTATGGCTAAATATGAAATGTGTGACAAGTATTTTAAGCTTATGAAGATTGGGGTTGTAGGCCCGGATTTGGTTTTTCAGTCAAAAGCTAATGTTGTTGAAAGATCATCTCATGTTATGGCTGCTAGGGAGAAGAAATTGGTCTCGTTTATGATGAGTATTGTTGAGAAGTTGGAGACACAAGCCTGTGTTTTGGCTAATGTGGTCTTGGGTTTAGGGGCCTCTTCAAATCATGATGGGGTTACAAATTGAGATGTGATGGCATTGATGCGTGGTTTAGAAGGACGAGTTAAGATGATGGAGCAAAATTTTTCCGATGTCCGTCATGAGGTGATACATGACGGTCATCGTATGGATAATTTGGTTAGTCAAGGTGGTGCCTTGTGGAAGGAGGGGCGTGCTATGAGGGATGATGTGGCGATAACTCTAGAGGCTACAAAGGCCTTGTCTTTGAAGGTCCTTAACTTTGACTCTTGCTTGACGGCTCAAGCTAACCATATGCGGTCGTGTTTTTATTGACATGATTCCTTCGAATTCCGCACCCGTCCCGATTATGTTAATCCCAATAAGGTCAACCACAACATTCTATAAGCCCTACCTAGCCTAATTCGTGCCTTACCTTATTTTGCTTTTCCTTAAAGTTATTTTGGATATTGTTTTCGTCTCATATTGGCATTAACTCACATTTGGCCATTTGGCAATCTTTGTTATTCGGCCCATAGGCTTAATACTCTTGATTTATATTAGACATATTATATTAGCATGCTTATCGTAGACTTATTTCTCGCTTTATAATATGTGTTTGCATCTATATTCCTTTCCTCAGTCTATATTTTTCTAGTCATTTTATGTTTTTTCTCGTCTTTTCGATAATGTCAAGAGGGGGAAGAAATGACCATGAATTAGTATTTGCCTAAGCTTGCTCATTGTCAAGACCTTTAGTCTCTTAAGGTCCTTAGATGATATAACTTTGAATACAAGTGTTTAGACCTTGTGTTTTATATGTTTTATAATTGGATAGTATTATATTGAGGGGGAACTAGACCTTTAGTTACAAATCATAGGAGACTTGTCATCATCAAAAAGGGGGAATTTGTTGGACCATAAAGTGATATGCCTTTGTAGTTTGATAATGAAAAGTGTGTTTAATTGAATATATACTTGGTGCTTGTAATCGTTTGTTTAGTGGTGTTAGATTAAACATGGTTACAATTTAGCAAGACGTTTTGTGAAGTAAAGTTATAGGTGGATGAGTTATAACTTCATGATCCAATTAAACTCATGACGAAGTACAAGAACAAGCTTCAAGGCTGCAAGTTTCAAGTCATGGAAGAAGCTCATGTCAAGCTCAAGATGAAGAGCTTTTAATCAAAGTGAAGAGAAGAACCATATACTAAAGATCTCTAGGAAGATTAGCTAGTATAGGTCATCATTCAATAGCGGTATTTTTAGAAGTAATTTTGATAAAGTAAAGTTATAGTTGTTTCACCTATAACTTTACTTACCAAGCTTAATCTTATAGTTGTTTGACATATAACTTTGAGTTGCAATATGGACAACACGGTTTTGAGTTTCAAAATATAATCTTTTCGTGATTTAAGTTAAAAATCTTTCAAAGTAAAAGTATTTTTAGTAGTATGAGGTTTATACTTAGTTGAATTGAATAAATATATGATTTATCTTATTGATCAGTAAAACAACTTGTAAGTTGTCATGCTATCAGTCCAATGTTCGTAGGACCCCTATGCACGCTCAGCCTTGCATTGCCTACCCTCCATAGACCCCGACACAGATTCTCCAATCGATAATATTGAGTCATGTGCTGCTATATTGACACCTCCGCCTCAGACCGAGAGCAAAATGGAGAACAATTGTGTCGTTTCTGTTATTGCAGGTACAGACATAGTGGATATTGGAGATCACGTCGATAAAGGTACAGTGACAGCCAAGCTCATTGATGGGAATGATACAAAAGAAGATGCCAAAAAGAAAGACAAAGGGAAGAAGAAAGTAAAGGCGTATGTGGACGCGAACTATTCTCATTCAACCAGTTCAAGTTCATGGCGATCCAAGAGGACGGTCCGCGATGCTGAAAGGACCTCCTCCAGTCAGAAGCCCTCCTTTAGGCTGCTAAAGTGCTTCGAAAGATAAACGGGAAATGTCCCGTTGTAAAAACTTTGTAATTTGAATTTTTGTTAGACATTTTATTTTGCTCTTTAGATAATAGCGTAGTTAGTTTTTAGCGTAAGACCGAATATAGACTGCATATTGTGGATTTGGTATTTTCGGGAAGTATTTTACTGTGTTTTTATGCAGGTTTGGGGAAGATATCTGCATTGGGATGAGTGCCAAAGGAAAAAGCCTCGGTCGAGCACTTTTTGTACTTGATCGAGCAGAATGCCAAGGTAAAACTTTCGATCGAGTAAACTAGCGTACTCGATCGAAATGCCCAAATTGAAGGTTCCTCGATCGAGTTGTCCTGTACTCGATCGAGAAGAAATGAGGA
This sequence comes from Silene latifolia, assembly GCF_048544455.1. Lineage (NCBI taxonomy): Eukaryota > Viridiplantae > Streptophyta > Magnoliopsida > Caryophyllales > Caryophyllaceae > Silene > Silene latifolia. Next base: position 61,374,485 of record NC_133536.1, read on the forward strand.
GCAAAAGTCCTCGAGCGAAATCTTTGCTGTGTTCGATCGAGTAGAATTCAAAGAGGAAAAAGAGGCCTTTGATCGAGCAATTTCAAAGGCCTCGATCGAACAAAATGGAGAAGGAAGCTCTCGATCCAGTGGTTTCAAATCACTCGATCGATTGAAAATGCTGATAATACGCAAGGGAGTGTTCTTTTTCCCTTATTCTATTTCACTTCGCCTTCTTTCTTTCTTCCTTATTTACGCGATAAAACCCTAATAATTCCCCAAATCCCCATTTTCTTCCCTTTTTACCAAATCAATTACCCACAAATTGTTCCTTACAATAATTTCAACCATTACCCTCTATTTCCCCTTTGAAATTTCGTGTTTTTTGTCGGATTTTATGCGATTAGGGTTTTCGAAAAAATCAAGTATTAATTCGATTGATTTTGTGCTTAATTGTCGATTTTAGTTGCAATTTCTCTTGTGTATATCATCATGTAAGTTACTTCTCTCAATCCTTAATATTTTATTGCGTTTTTGTGCTTGATTATTGACATTAGGGTTTCGAATTTTTGATTTGGGGGAAAATTCGTGTTTGATTTCTTGTTTTTGAATAAGGAACTTACTTTGATTAATAGGATGGATAGTAGTGTTTCCGCCTCTAGTTCTACCACTGCTCCGTCTACCTCTGAGATGGTGGTCCCTACTGCCACCACCGTCACCACCCCTGTTGTTACTGCTACTGTTACTCCCGCTCTCACTGTTACGGCTGCTGTTACTGCCTCTGTACCATCGTTGGTGTCGACCCCTGCTGTGTCGACACCCTCCGTCACAGTCCCTTCGTCTGCTCTCGTACCTCGACCAGTTTCCGGCCGCGCTCCTGGGTTAGCTGCTGCCACCCTTGCTGCTTCACGGGCCAAGGGAGGGGGTCCTACTGCTGCTGCACGAGCCGCTGCCCGGTTCGTAGCTGATGACTCTCTGGACTCGCTTCCCGATTTCCCTCAGGTACGATTTGTTAACCCACTTCATCGTAAGCGTTTTCTGCATTTGATGGACTGTGACATTACCTCTACAAACTTTTTGTGTCTTTCTTCATTAGATAAGTTGGGAATTTTAGAACCCGTGACTGAACTATTAAATGGGACTAGGTTGACTGGTCTGACCACGATGAGAGCGCTCACGTATGAGCAAGTGACACTAGAGTTCTTGAGCTCTTTTACGTTCTCATCAGCTGCCTATGACACTGACTTGGAGAGTTCTTGCATTTCATTTAGAATGTTTAACCAGACCTTCACTTGGACCTTAGCTGAGTTTGGGAAGAGGTTAGGTTTGACTTGTCACGACCCTTAGGAAGCTCCTAGGAAGCTCCTGTCTTTACTTTGGCCCACTTTAGCACAGACTCCCTACGACCAGAGGAAGGTGGCTCACGCCCATCTTCCCCCAGCCTGTTACTTTCTTCGTCTCGTAGGAGGGACAATCTTTGGCCGTCGCGAGCCTAACAACGTTAACAATGTTGAATTGTCTATTTTAGCGGGCTATCTGAACATTGATAGTGCTGGCCCTTTTGTTCTTAACATTGCCTATCTGACAGCTAAACATTTTAACGTTGTCAGGCATAAGAGGAAGGGCACGATTTCCTGTGGTGGGTTGGCATTCTACATTGCCCGTAGCCTCTTCACTGACTTCTCCCGTGGCCTGACACATGTAGATAAGGATGTGTACATAGATATTAACACCATGTTAGCAATGTTTTGCTTAGAAAAGGACCAACGGACTTGGAAGATCTGTGGTTCCGAGTCCGTGACCTTACCTTTTCCCAACCTACCCCGTCTTTCACCTTTGACCACTGTGTCGGGTAGGTTGCCTCCACCTCCACCTTCTTACCTCCTTACACTTGCTCCTTCCGTTCTAAGAAGCGGAAGAGACTTGAGACCGGAGAGTGGTCCACACCAACTCAGGCTAGCCAGACGCCCGCGTCCACGGCTACACCTATCCCGACCCCTATCCCTACTCCTTCTGTCCCTCAGACGGCCTTACCGGCCAATTTTGTTCCCTCTACTCCCTTTGAGGCGCCCGAGGTTATGGACCAAAGGCATCGTGACGCTCTTGTTCTTGAGATGTGCAGGCGACAGGCTCGTATGGAGCAGGATCAGGCACTTGCCTTGTTCCCTCTATACGAGTACCATATGATGAGGAGACGTCCCATTCCTGAGGGCTGGCCACACCCTTCTTTCTACCGGTACCCGGCGGAGTCGCCACCAATTTTTATGGCCAATTGGAACCGTTCGAATACCTTGTGTAACGTCAAGACACAAAGTAGTGACATGAACACTAAGAACTCGTTACCCTTAGCATTGTATGTCTAGAATGACTCTCGTGGATGCCAATGAACACGGATGTTCACAAACATCTGGAGTAAGGGGTGAAGGTACGTATTAGGAAGTCCTTTTACTGAACACCTAATCCCACCCGCCTCGATAGCGGCCTCTACTAATGATTAGGGAAATTGTTCATAGTTGATATGCTATCGATTATATGCATGCAATGCAACATCCACAGATTAATCCTAGCATGTGAGATTAAACTATGTCGGTTAACACGTAATTTAGCACTTATTAAGGTCGAAGTAAATGTTAGATTAATTACATGTGAAGAACAAGTAAATAAATCATACATAATAATGAGATAAATAAATAACGATAATTAAAAAATTACAATAAATTACAATGAATTACTGATTTACGTCAAAAATATAATTAAGATGGGCAATTTGAGAAAATGAAGGAAAATAAAAAAAGGTTAGAAAATATGGACAGATTAAGAGTGATATTATGGCTAATAGTCAATTATTTACATAATTAAAGAAATAAGTCAAGGTAAGAACGGAAATTCAGAGACAGAATTCATTTCGGAACAGGCGCAGCATTGCTGCGTCCTTTGGAAGAGGCGCATCTATTACTGCGTCTGTTCCTGAGGTGAGTTCTGGCTGTGAAGTCAGAACTGTGTTTAATGATTGTTTGTCAATTTTTGACCCAGGTAGAAGTGATTTAGTGTATATTAATTACATATGGAATGTCATAAACGCGATAAACACGAATTAAAACGGATTAAGACGGGTTAAAGACGAATTATAACAAATTAGGTTTATATACGAATACGGAAACGATTTGAAAGGATGTAATAAACTGATGAAAACATGTACAAAAGTCGAACTCCAGAAACTTGATATGAACCAATCGAGTCTCAAAAAATCCGGGTTTGATTTAAAGGCGAACACCCGCAAATATTGATTATAAGGGATTTAAACCGTAAATGAAGCGTGATAATTATTAAGAACGCATCAAAAACTATTATGTATGAAGAAAAAGAAAGAATAAAATAAGAAAATAAAACAAAAGAATGAAGTAACAAAGAACCGAGGAAGAAGAAGAAGAGCAGGAACAGCGGCAGCCTCTGGAAGAGGCGTAGCAGCTGCTGCGTTTCTTTTCGACGTCTGGTTACTGCTAATCTGTAAAAACGGTTTAATAAAAGAGTTTTAGAAGTCGATTTTAAGCGTACTTTTGAGGTAAATCTTACAATCATTGGTACAAAAATAAAATACAATAAAAAAGATGGGATTTACACCCTCAGACTTACATGTTTGACGAAACGAGATTAACTAAGTTAACGTATAGTGATTGCTCGACTCGAATGTATGTAGAAAGTGTCCTTGTTAGAGGATTTAGATTAAATTGATTGATGTGTAGTGGTCAAATCGGTCGGTCATGCAACGTGACTGGAACTTAGAATGATCTGAGCTTACGTGGTCGATTGATCAAGCACGTAGGCGTCGAAAGCTTAGAGCACGGTCTTAGAATGCAAAGGGAGAAGACAAGGGCGAACACTCACGTGAATAATATGTGGAACAAAGGCCCCTATTTATACTAAAAAATATGGAGAGTTATGGAATGACTCAAAATTTGGAAACAAATCACGGAAAAAATCTGAAATTAGGCAGAAATGAGCTGGGGAAGAGGCGCAGTAGCTGCTGCGATCCTTCGAAGAGGCGCAGCATCTGCTGCGTCATTTCCCCAGTGGTTTCCTCCTGCAGAAGAAAGAATTCCGCGTTTCTTTTAGGGAATTGTGGTGGATCACAACTTACTTATTACTTAAAATAAGATTTTCGGGATATATTTTACCAAAAGATATAAAATTAATTTATGTAATAAATATCCGGAATATTCTAGGACATTCCGACTCGGCATTTTAAACGGTTTCTTAGAAAATGAAGCGGTTTTTGACCCAGACTCCAAATAAACTCTAATTACTGTCGAAACGATCGTATCAGCGAGTAGATGACGACCAAGGGGTAGACACAAGTATTTGAGCTATCACTTGATGATAAACTTAGGAACTGTCATAAATCGTTCCGCGTACCAAACATGCGGCCCAATCATCACTGGGTGGTTGGCGGGAGGTGTAGAAATGAGGTATCTACAGGTACCCACAGCCTTAGAGTGAGGAGGACACAACTGAGCGGGAGGAGAGGGTAAGAGCTGACCTCACTGTTGGAGGTCGGCAGAGGAGAGGAGAGGAGGAGAGAGACCCCGACATCGTGGTGGCTGACGAGGAGGAGGGTGACGAGTAGCTGATGGTCTACTCACTTCCCCAGTTTTCTAGCTGGTTTGGGGAAGTTCGCTTATTTTGTAAGTATTTATGCTTTTATTTATTTTTCATCTCCATTTATTTATTTATACATTATTCATTTATTGGTTGTATTTATCCCGTTCTCCGTATACTCTGCTGGTGTATGCTGGAGGACAACGAGGACGTTGTCCGTTTTGGTTTGGGGAGGGTATTGCATCCTTTGAGTTTGCATTTGCATTCACGTTTAATTTATGCTTGTATCGTTGTTTTAATTTCAATAAATAATAAAAAAAAATTCCAAAAAATAGAGAAATTAAAAAAAAATTCAAAAATATTTCACGTTTATTTTTGCATATAGGTCGAGTCGGAACGGTAGAATTCTGTGATGATATCGCACTATAAATTGTCATTTCACTTAAGCTTTTCATAGATTGTCATTTTATTAGCTTTGTCATGCGCATAGTCTACGAGTTAATGTTAAAAATACAGCTGAATATATAGACTTGACCTGATAAAATTGGCAAGCTACGTATAATTTCTAAGTTTTTAGAGTCGTATAAATGGTGTCATTTATGACCAGTTCATGTAGGAATTGAGAGTAGTATACTCCTTGCATAACATGTATTATTAATTTGCACTTTTATGACATTTGATTGCTTTTTGCTTGCATACATTCGGGTTTGTGGTTGGTGTCACATGCAGGGAGGCGCTTGCAATTTTTCCCTTTCTTTCATTTTCACCCATTTAGCTCCACATAAGCCAAAATTAGCCTTTTTGACCCTTAACTACACCCAAATTAAGCATGCCTATCAAACTAGTTGATACCGTCGTCAGGTACCAAAAATAAAACCTAGATACACTAACAGAAGCTAGCAGTAAGTAGGGTCGATCTCCACAGGGAGATGGGAAAATGTCAGCTTTGACTAAGTCCGTCAAGGTAATCAGTTTTTGGGGGTTTTGGTTGTTTGTTCTAATCTAATGAGATCAAATAAAGGAAAGAAAGCAAGAGAGAAAACAGCTAAGACAATCGGTTCGCCATGATTCTCAAGTAATGTAATCTAAGGTCTCCGGTCAATGCAAGGTTGATCTATGGAGCAATGAATATCTCCTTCCGGTCTCAATTCGCCCTAAAACACTAATAGCTTAGCTTTCACCCTCACTAAAGTGCCCTATTGTTCGTTACAGGTCTTACCTTTTCCAATCTTCCGATCTAGGTCAAGGTGTACCGCGATTTATTAACTAATTGCATCGACTCAATTAGACAAGAACAGTTAAATGTAGCGATTAACAACATAGATTAATTTTGCATTAAACCTAATTACTTATTTTACAATCCCCTTAAACTCATGGCTCCCCTATGTCTTAGCAAGGGAAATTAGCTATGCATTATTATTGAAGGAACAACAATCATACACAAGCAATAAAGGTTGAACATGATAACAAGAATAAAGGAAGATTAATGATAACAAAAGTGAGTTAACGAAGGAAAAGCAATAAAAAACAATAATAGATTAAGATTAAAGGAAGAATAAAAGTACCAATTACAGGTTGCAAGATCCGAGTAAGAGTTCTAAGGGAAGAATATGAAAGAGTAGGGAGAGAAGAGAGTATCATAGTCTCCGAGGAGAAGAAGAAGTGGTAGTAGTCGTCCTACTTAACCTAGCTTAAATCTAATTACAAAGCCCATCTCGAAAATAGCCAAAAACACGCATACAAAGCAAAGTCTCTCGATCGAGTGAAATGAAACCAGTCGATTGAGGACAAATCTTGAAATTCCTCTCGATCGAGTAAAACTGGAGTTCGATCGAGTACTTCTTAAATCAGCCATTTCGATCGAGTGAGTAAACAACTCGATTGAGTGATTCTTGATGGATAAAGCATTCGATCGACCAAATAATGTAGCAAAACTGGTCGATCGAACTATATTAGCACATATGGACTCCGTGGCACCTTCCGAGGTCATCTCACGCGTCTTTAAGTAATGGATTCCAAGCTCCGATTCCTTTTTCTCCAAAAATGCATGCAAATAGGACAAGTTTAGGCTCGATTTTGCTCCTTTCTGGTCTGTACCTGCAATTTACACAAGACAGACCAAAGTAGACTATTCGGGGACATTTGTAGCTATATGTGTAACACCCCCATACTCCAAGTGCCTTACCAGGACCACTCAGGTATGAAGATATTACCATCTCGGTTACCCGAGGCATGATATTCATAAGATAATAACGAAACAACTTAAATAATATAACTTTAGTGAAAAGTACAACTGAAACCAAATCCCAAAATACGGGTACAAGTTCTTAAAGCCAACTGTCTACTGAAATACTGAAATGTCATAAAACTAAAAGACTACAGCGGAAGACTTCTATCGTCAGACAGTGGCACCTCCAAGCTATCCCAGTACTCAACTCAAACCTGCTCAATTACTGCTCACCATCCCCGAATGGATCACCGCAGGTTAACAAAACAACAACCGGGGTCAGTACTAATCACACAACTCAATATATGTTAACAATAAGATAAACAGACAGCTTAACCGTCACACACACAACCACACCAATTCCAACAATCTCAATCACCGACTGTCCACTAGACCAGCCCTGCCAGTGGGGGACCGCAGCCGTACCCACCAAATCCCCGCTCCTCATAATGAGGGATAACCCTGTCCATTAATGTGCACATCCCCTTCCGTGGCGGGTTCCACGAAGGGCGAAACTAGGGCGTGAAGCCACTCCCGCAAGTGACCCCACTCAGCCGAGGACACGCCTCGAGAACCAGAGACAAACAATCACAATCAACAAACCGTCACAATACAATTACTATATAATTCAATCAACCACAACACATCAACAATCATCCCATTATGGGACTAATACTGAGTAGGAAATCCTACCTGGAAAGCACACTATCAGACGGTCTCTACAGTTGTATCAAAAAGCTTCTTCTACGAAACCTCCTCCTATCATACAACATACAAATGCTACCAAATCACAAACTACTCACAAACCCCCAAATGCCTAGATTAGGGTTTAACCAACTTAAAGGAAAGACAACAAAAGAGTACATAGATCTTACCCTTGACGCAAGGATCTCAACGGTATAACAAACGATGAAAACCGACCTTCCAAACTCCGGGATTTGCTAACAATGCGATTAAGATGATGAACGTATTTGATTTCTCTCTTTGACAGTAAATTAGGTGTTTGCAAAAGTGTTTAGCATGATGACGGAAAAGGTTATATATCTTAATCGCATAATTAACAAAACCCGAGAAAAACTCCCCGTAAACCGGCTACTCGATCGAGTATCCAAGGCACTCGATCGAGTACCCCCTTACTCGATCGAGTATCCTAGTTACTCGATCGAGTACCCAACAGGTCAGAAACTATTTTAAGACGCAACTCACCCTTACTCGACAGAGTAAGGCCTACTCGATAGAGTACCCAAAGACTCATAAATACGGAGTATTACAGTCTTCCCTCCTTAAAAAGAACTTCGTCCCCGAAGTTCAAACCACTACAAAACAAAGGTACACCCTCAACACTTCCGACTCAACAACCAAAACAAAACTCAACATAAAACGTGATACTAACCCAACTCATCCCGACACACATACCGACACAACATACAAAAAGGGTATAAAACTCTTAAAAACTCTTCGCGATTATCTCCTACCCCCCCTAAAAGAAACAAGGTTACGTCCTCGTAACCATACATACCTGATCAAAAAGAAAAGGGTAACGCTCTTTCATAGCTTCCTCTGGCTCCCATGTAGCTTCCTCAGTCTCGTGGTTAGACCAAAGGATCTTAAGCAAAACTGTCTCACCACTCCTAGTCTTCCTAACCTTTCGGTCAAGAATCTGCTTAGGCACCTCAAGATATGATAAGGACTCATCTAGCTCTAAGCTCTCTGCCTCTAACACATGTGACGGGTCACTCACATACTTCCGCAGCTGCGATACATGAAACATATTATGCACTCTCTCTAGCGCAGCTGGTAAAGCCAGACGATATGCAACTTCCCCAACTCGCTCTAAGATCTCATAAGGCCCAATAAACTTCTGACTTAGCTTGCCTTTCTTCCCAAATCTCATAACCCCACGCATAAGAGACACTTTCAAAAGAACCTTGTCCCCAACTTGAAACTCTATGTCCCGGCGATGTAGATCTGCATAACTCTTTTGCCTATCCTGAGCTGCCCTCATCCGTTCCCTGATCATCTTAATCTGTTCCACCATCTCATGCACCATCTCTAGTCCTAAAACCACTGTCTCAGCACTATCGTCCCAACAAATAGGACTCCTACATCTCCTCCCATACAAAGCCTAAAACGGTGCCATACCAATACTAGTGTGATAGCTGTTATTATAAGAAAATTCTATCAAGTCCAACCTCTGTTCCCAGCTACCACCAAAGTCCATCACACAAGCTCGCAACATATCCTCAAGTGTCTTGATTGTTCTCTCAGTCTGTCCGTCTGTCGCAGGATGAAATGATGTACTCAACTTCAAAGTTGTTCCCAACGATTCCTGCAACTCTTTCCAAAACCTTGATATAAATCTCGCATCTCTGTCAGACACTATGTCCTTAGGGACTCCATGTAACTTAAGCACGTTCTTTCGATAGGCTATAGCCAATTGTGCTTTAGTCCATGTATCTTTCATTGGAACAAAGTGAGCTGACTTGGTCAGTCGATCCACTATTACCCAAATCATGTTGTTACCTTGTTGACTCTTTGGCAAACCAACGATAAAATCCATGGAAATGGATTCCCACTTCCACTCAGGTACCGTTAAAGACTGAATCTTACCTTGTGGTCGTCGCTGTTCCCCCTTAACTCTCTGGCATGTCAAACAACGGGCCACAAACTCAGCTGTCTCTTTCTTCATTCCAGGCCACCAAAATGTATTCTTTAAATCCTTATACAACTTATCTCCACCTGGATGAACTGAATATGGTGTGCAATGCGCCTCTGTCATGATAGTCTTTTTCAACTCCTCATCATTAGGAACACACCATCTACCATCAAACCTCAAACTACCATCTGTGTGAATGGAGATTCGAGACACTGTCCCTTTCTCTACTCCAGCTCTCCACTCCACTATCTTAGGATCCAACGCCTGCTTACCTCGAATGTCATCATAAAACTCAAGCTGCACTGTCAGATCACCCATGACATCTTCTTTCTGCATCATATGTATCCCAAACATCGCTACCTCATCTCTCAGCCTCATCAAAGATAGAGCTGTACACAGGGAATGTACACTCTTCCTACTCAAAGCATCAGAAACTACATTGGCCTTCCCTTCATGGTAGATAATTTCCATGTCATAATCGCCAATCAGCTCCATCCACCTCCTCTGTCTCATGTTCAACTCCTTTTGAGTGAAAATATACTTGAGACTCTTGTGATCAGAAAATACCTTAAAGATTGCTCCATAAAGGTAATGTCTCCATATCTTGAGAGCAAACATCACTGCACCCAACTCCAGATCATGAGTAGGGTAGTTTTCCTCAAAAGGCTTCAATTGCCTAGAAGCATAGGCAATCACTTTACCGTTCTGAATCAACACACATCCCAACCCATTCTTTGAGGCATCTGTATAAACCTTAAAGTTCTCGATCCCTTCAGGCAATGCTAAGATAGAAGCTGTGGTCAAACGCTCCTTTAATGTTTGGAACGCCGTCTCACAACTCTCATCCCAACGAAACCTGTTCTCTTTCCTCATCAACGCTGTCATAGATCTAGCTATCTTGGAGAAATCTTTCACGAACCGTCTGTAGTACCCAGACTAAACCCGGAAAACTCCCGATCTCAAGCAACATTCTTTGGTGCTTCCCACTTTGTCACTGCCTCAATCTTCGCCGGATCCACAGCTACTCCCTCTTTAGAGATCACATGCCCCAGAAAAGCAACTTTCTCTAACCAGAACTCACACTTGGGCAGCTTAGCATACAACTCATGCTCCCTCAAAGTTTGCAACACGATCCTCAGATGCTCCTCATGCTCCTCCTTAGTCTTAGAGTAGACTAAGATGTCATCGATAAATACCACCACAAACTTGTCCAAAAACTGTTTGAAGATTCTGTTCATCAAATCCATAAACACAGCCGGTGCATTAGATAACCCAAACGACATCACTACATACTCATAATGGCCATACCTCGACGTGAAAGCTGTCTTTGGTATGTCCACCTCTCTAATCTTCACCTGATGGTACCCCGACCTCAAATCAATCTTGGAAAAGACCGATGCACCACTCAACTGATCAAACAGGTCATCTATCCTTGGCAAAGGATACTTGTTCTTCACCGTCACTCGGTTCAGCTCCCTGTAATCTATGCACAACCTCAAACTCCCATCCTTCTTCTTCACGAAAAGAACTGGTGCTCCCCACGGCGATACACTAGGTCTAATGTATCCCTTCTCTATCAGATTATCCAACTGTTTCCTAAGCTCCTCCATCTCCTTAGGACCCATACGGTACGGTGCCTTAGAGATTGGCCCCGTCCCTGGTTTCAACTCTACTGTGAAATCTATCTCTCTTCTCGGCGGCAACCCCGGAATCTCCTCTGGAAACACATCCTCAAACTCTCCCACCATTGGTATCTGATCAACTGTCGGACCCTCTATCCGATCATCTCTCACATGGCACAATATCAAAGGACATCCCTTCCTCAGATATGACTTCAAAGTGACAGCTGCAATCAACTTAACTTTGGGTTTGACTAGAAACCCACGATAAGACACACTAACACCCTTAGGACCTCTTAAAGACACTTTCTTTTGATGGCAGTCTATCTTAGCTTTATACTTTCCCAGCCAATCCATCCCAACAATCATCTCAAAACCGTCAAAAAGAAACACTAGCAAGTCTACAGGGAAATCAACTTGCCCAACTATCATAGGTACATCCCTATATAACCTCCCACAAGATACAGACTCACCCGAAGGTATAAAAACTTTCTCACTTACAGACTCATATACCCTCAAACCCAACCGTTTAACATGACTCGAAGATACAAACGACTGAGAAGCCCCCGAATCAAACAAAACAACGGTATGAATACCATTAACAAGAAAAGTACCGGTGATAACGTGTGTGCAGTATCCTCCTCATTTTGCTTTCTTCTCCATCATGAATAACTTTCCACTGGTCTTCTGTCCACCTCTCTAGACAGTACTGGCTGATGTGGTCGGCTTAGCACCCGACCCTTGATTGTTGTTGTTGTTCGTCGGTGGTTTCTGATAAGAATTACCGCCGTTGCGGTTACCTCCACTCTGATAGCTCTGACTTCCCCGGTTTGCCCACGACCCAGCCGGTCTATTGCTCGTGTAGCTCTGCCCAGGTCTCTGGAAAGTTCCCGGTGCACTTGTGCACTCATGTCTCTTGTGACCTACACCACCACAACTATAGCAGGTCACTCCCCAAGTACCACTAACACTTCCACGACCACGCCCAAAGGAAGCCCCAGCACTGAACCCTGACCCAGAAGAAAACCCATTAGACTGATTGTGGTTGCCTTTCTTGTGATTAGGTTGGCCACCACCCTCGCTCTCAGACTTCCTTTTCTCACCACCTAACCTCTCCTGAGCCGTCTCCACCAACCTCTCAGCTCTCCCAGCCCTCTCATAAGCTTCCTTAACATCAGTAAGGACTCCCACGGGTAACTTATTCATAATATTAGGGGTCAACCCCCTCTCAAACCTCAGCGCCAGATTCTCCTCACTCAAACCCATATCCTCAGCATATCTAGACTTGTCATTGAACTGCCTGTAGTACTCGGCCACAGACATATCAGCGGTCATATTAAAACTTTCAAACTCTTCTCTCAACTTACTCCTCACATGCTCCGGTACAAACTCTTTTCTCATAGCCCTACGAAACTCTTCCCAAGGTATAGCAGGTAAACCTTGGTTCACATACAACTCCTTAGCACTAACTTTCACCGTATCCCACCACTTACCAGCTGCCTCCCTCAGATAGAACGCAGCCTGTTCCACTCTCATCTCATCAGGACAGTGACCCAAATCTAATATGTTCTCCATCTCTCTCAGCCAGCTATCAAGAAGGTTCGGCTCCCCAACTCCCTTGTACTCTTTCGGGTTAAACCTCGCTATATAGAGGCTGATTTGAGAGTGATCAACCTCTTTCTCCTTATCCTTATCTTTCCCCACAGTCTTTAAAGCCTCAGTAAGAGCATCCTGATGCTCCAACATCTTAACGATGTCATCTATGTTCATAAGCTCAGCTCTCGCATACAACACATTCTTCTTGGACGGCATCTTGAAACTATAACAGAAAAGGGGTGGATATATACATACGCGCCAAAACCTCAAAACAAGAAAACAAGCTGCCCGGACCCTACTCGATCGAGTTCCCAAACATACTCGATCGAGTAACAAGTTACTCGATCGAGTGCCCACTATACTCGATCGAGTGCCCCACCATCAGACCACAAACAGACCTTCTGGTCTCTAACATACTCGACCGAGTAGCTAGGCTACTCGGTCGAGTGACCCCCTACTCGATCGAGTGCCCGAGGTACTCGATCGAGTGCCCAAAAACACGATTCTGGACTCAAAATCGTCAAAAACCCACCCGATCAAGTCAGTCCCGCGCGATCGAGTCATGCTAACTCAGAAACGCTACCCGCATGCTATATCATATGCTAACATGCTAAAAACTTTATAAAACCAACATTATATCATAACTAAGCATATAATGCTACGCATCTTTTCATACGATCTACGAAATCGTTATATCATGTTATTAAATGCCACATTGTAAACATCCAACATGTTTCTCATTCCAACAACAGTTCTACATACATCATCAACCTTTCTTTCACATCCTCAACTTCCTACTGCAAACATCCAACGGTTACACACACTTCATCACATTCACACACAAGCTAACCAAACAACGCATACGACCTTGACATACACCCCCCATATGACCGGTTCAAAATTGTAGGGCGAGTTCGCGACTTCAGGACGTCTTCCAAGCCTTTGCATTAGCTCCTACAACCTTTACCCCGGGTTCATTTTAATAGACTCTCTATGTTCAGTAGGTTCATTGGTTACATGTTTCAGGATCGTCGCTCTGATACCATTTGTAACACCCCCATACTCCAAGTGCCTTACCAGGACCACTCAGGTATGAAGATATTACCATCTCAGTTACCCGAAGCATGATATTCATAAGACAATAACGAAACAACTTAAATAATATAACTTTAGTGAAAAGTACAACTGAAACCAAATCCTAAAATACGGGTACAAGTTCTTAAAACCAACTGTCTACTGGACCAGCCCTGCCAGTGGGGGACCGCAGCCGTACCCACCAAATCCCCGCTCCTCATAATGAGCGATAACCCTGTCCATTAATGTGCACATCCCCTTCCGCGGCGGGTTCCACGAAGGGCGAAACTAGGGCGTGAAGCCACTCCCGCAAGTGACCCCGCTCAGCCGACGACACGCCTCGAGAACCAGAGACAAACAATCACAATCAACAAACCGTCACAATACAATTACTATATTATTCAATCAACCACAACACATCAACAATCATCCCATTATGGGACTAATACTGAGTAGGAAATCCTACCTGGAAAGCACACTATCAGACGGTCTCTACAGCTGTATCAAAAAGCTTCTTCTACGAAACCTCCTCCTATCATACAACATACAAATGCTACCAAATCACAAACTACTCACAAACCCCCAAATCCCTAGATTAGGGTTTAACCAACTTAAAGGAAAGACAACAAAAAGGGTACATAGATCTTACCCTTGACGCAAGGATCTCAACGGTATAACAAACGATGAAAACCGACCTTCCAAACTCCGGGATTTGCTAACAATGCGATTAAGATGATGAACGTACATGCTTTCTCTCTTTGACAGTAAATTAGGTTTTTGAAAAAGTGTTTAGCATGATGACGGAAAAGGTTATATATCTTAATCGCATAATTAACAAAACCCGAGAAAAACTCCCAGTAAACCGGCTACTCGATCGAGTACCCAAGGCACTCGATCGAGTACCCCCTTACTCGATCGAGTATCCTAGTTACTCGATCGAGTACCCAACAGGTCAGAAACTATTTTAAGACGCAACTCACCCTTACTCGACAGAGTAAGGCCTACTCGATAGAGTACCCAAAGACTCATAAATACGGAGTATTACAATATGCCACATAAATAGCACAGAAATGCGTGTAAAAATGAGGTAAAAACCTTATATAAAATACACGCATCAAATCTCCCCAAACCAAACCTTTGCTTGTCCCCAAGCAAACTATGAATGCAACCAAGGACAACTAATGGAACGGGACCAACTCATCAGCTACAAATCACCCACCCAAACCAGTTTAATACAACAACTAACAAACTGGCGAATGGTAAGTGCAAACGAATTAAATCAATGTTTCAAACTACTGAACCGTCGACCTTGCGAGACTCACAAATATAGGACTCTCACGGGTCGCTCATCACACAAACAGGGTGAGTATATAAGTAGGAGATAGAAAGAAGTAAAGACACTCACCTAACTCGACCTATAAGAACATGCATGCAGTCTAACATGAATAAAATCTCTACAACCGTACATACGCATTCCCACCAGCTAATGACCAAGACACATGCCGAGGACTTACATTTGGGTAAGTGAGGTAATGGGTAGAAATGGGCTATAAAGAATTTGGAAGTGTGGAGTTAGCAGCCAAGCTAGCAACAACGGATCCAAACTAGAAACACATCCCAACTTCATACTCAATAAATCAATACAAATCGGTGCTAAATTATAGCACACAACTCACTAACCACCATAAAATTATTATTAACTCCCCATAGGATACAAATAGAACATGGGAGATAAATCACAACATAGTAAGCTTTCAGCTCATGATTTTTCATAATTTTTCTTTTCTTTTTCTTTTTCTTTTTCAACTCTTTTTTTTCTTTTCACAACAATTTTTCTTCTTTTCATTCTCTTCCAACATTTCCACCAACCTCTCAAACCAGATATGTAACCAAACTGCAGTTAGAACATTCCAACTACTAATTACTAGCTCGGCTAGGGTAGGCAAAATTATAGGTTGTAGCTATGTAGGACAAAATGAGCAATTTAGTTATGTGGAGTTCATGGGTAGAATGAGATAGAGGGGACTGCCTCTCCTAACATGTGTCACCAACCACAGACCGAATGCATATAGGTATCAAGAAGACTAAACTCATGTTTATGCAAATTGATGTTACATGCCTTATAGAGAGTACTACTCACATCCTATATGAAACTGCTCATGAATGTCACCAGTTTATGAAGCTCTAACCTTAGAATGTAAATGTAGCTTGCCAATATATGAGTCACGTCTATTCGTTCAGATAACAGAGAAACAAAAACTCGTAGATTATACACATTGTCACGCCAACAGAATGTCAAGAATATGCAGGGTAAGGGCAAAGGGATTCAAAGTAGCGTCAGAGTTCAATCGTTCCGACTCGACATAAATGCAATAATAGACGTGAAATTTTTTGAATTTTATGTATTTTTTTGTATTATTTTTTTTTGAATTAAAGCAACAATGCATGCGAAAATAAATAAACGTGCAGACGGAAATGCAAGCAATAATGCAGATATAGATATGGATGTATACCTCCCCAAACCAAACCGTACAATGTCCTCATTGTACCAAAAATAGGGAAAGAAATGAAAACTAAAGAGAAAATGATAATGGGAGTCGAAAAACTTACAAGAGAACGTAAGGAGGGACCTCCCCAAACCAACCATGAACATGGGAGGTCACAAATAACTGTGTAGCATCACAACGGTGAGAAATAACAGGAGGAACAAGCAAACACTCGATCGAGCAGTTCAGAGTGGTTCGATCGAGTAAAGATGGTGCCAAAGTGCTCGATCGAGAAGGAGAGACACTCGATCGAGAAAATTGGTTTTGCAGCATTTCCATCGAGAGCAGCAGATGCTCGATCGAAGGAAAAGTCCAGCCAAAGCATTCGATCGAGTAGAAAAACCACTCGATCGAACCAAATTACCTGCAAAACGTATAGAAGGAGTACAGGACCATTAAGATACGTGCAAGTTCAGCGTTTTAAAGAGTTTAAACACACAACCTAAAGGGAAAAAAATTTCAAAAAAAAGTACAATAAAACAGTCCGGGTTGCCTCCCGGATAGCGCAGGTTTAAGAGGTCCCGCATGACCTTTCTTGGCTTCAACTAGCTGGCTCATTAGGATTGTCGAAGTACAAAACCTCAACGCGGTTGTCTGCATCATTTACCTCATGGTAATGCTTCACATATTGGCCATTTACCTTGAACCTATTGCCCTCAGAATTTTCCAACTCAACGGACCCGAATTTAGTGACAGCTGTCACTATATAAGGGCCACTCCACCTGGACTTCAGCTTGCCAGGAAATAAATGCAGTCGGGCGTTAAACAGCAACACCTTCTGCCCGACATGAAATTCTCGAGGTATGATCCGTTTGTCGTGCCATCTCTTCGTCTTCTCTTTGTAGATGCGTGAGCTATCATAGGCATTTAGCCTAAACTCCTCCAGTTCATCTAGCTGCAATAAACGATTCTGACCACACAACTTAGGATCAAAGTTAAGTTCACGAATTTCCCACCAAGCCTTACATTCTAACTCAACAGGTAAATGACATGACTTCCCATAAACCAGCCGATATGGTGATGCACCAATCGGTGTTTTAAAGGCAGTCTGATATGCCCATAATGTGTCCTCCAGTTTAAGACTCCAGTCCTTCCGTGATTTAGAAACTACCTTAGATAAAATCTCTTTAATCTCTCAATTAGAGACCTCAACTTGCCCACTAGTTTGGGGATAATACCCCAAACCACGCTGGTGTTGAACACCAACCTTAGACAGGATAGAAGTTAGTTTCTTTTCCTTAAAATGCATTCCCCCATCACTAATGACGACCCTAGGGACACCAAATCGGGGAAAGATAATCTTTTTAAACATTTTAATCTTGGTCTTGGCATCACAATTAGGTGAAGCAATCGCCTCCACCCTTTTAGACACATAATCTACAGCTACCAAGATATACCTGTTACCTTTGCTAGACGGTAAGGGTCCTTGGAAATCGATGCCCCATACATCACAAACCTCGACCTCAAGGATACCATTTTGTGTCATCTCATGTCTCTTTTAAATATTCCCGGAGCGTTGGCAAGCATCACAAGCTGAAACAAAAGCCTTAGCATCAACAAACAACGTAGACCAGTAAAAACCAGACTCAAGTACCTTAGCCACGGTATGCGATGGACCGTGGTGACCACCATAAGAGGAAGAATGACAGCCTTCCAAGATCACTTTGGTCTCCCACTACGGAATGCACCGTCTCTAGAGACCGTCTGCACACTCCTTAAATAGATAAGGATCATCCCAGAAGTACTGCTTAGCGTTATAGAGAAAACGCTTCCTCTGCTGATAAGAAAGGTCAAGTGGCAGCGTGCCACTGATAACATAATTAGCTAAATCTGCATACCAAGGATCTTGGTTAATAATAGAAGACAAAAAAGCAAATAAAGAATCATCAGAAAAAAAATCATCAATAGGTAGAGAATCTTCTCCCTCTTGCTGTGACAGTCGCGACAGATGATTAGCTACTACGTTCTCAGCACCTTTCTTATCTTTTATCTGCAAATCAAAATCCTGAAGAAGGACTATCCACCTCAACAGCCGTGGTTTAGCTTCCTTCTTAGCAAGAAGGCGTCTCAGCGCTGCATGGTTAGTAAACATAGTAACTTCTGACCCTATCAAATAAAAACGAAATTTTTCTAGCGCATAAACCACAGCTAGCAGCTCTTTTTCAGTAGTGGTGTACTTCACTTGAGCCTCATCCAGAGTTCGGCTCGCATAGTAAATTGCATTTAAAGCTTTGTCTTTCCTTTGGCCTAGCACCGCTCCTAGTGCATAGTCACTAGCATCGCACATAATCTCAAACGGCTAATCCCAGTCCGGAGGCTGTATAATAGGTGCGGAAATCAAGGCCTGCTATAACCTGTTAAAAGCAGAAAGACATTCATCAGTAAATACAAAGGGGGCATCCTTAAGCAACAGCTGTGTAAGTGATTTAGCAATTTTTGAAAAATCCTTGATAAACCAGCGATAAAAGCCAGCATGACCAAGGAAGCTCCTCACTCCTTTGACATTAACAGGAGGAGGTAATTGCTGAATCACTTGTACCTTTGCTGTGTAAACCTCAATACCCCTATCAGAAACTAAGTGCCCTAAGACAACTCCCTCGTTGACAATAAAATGGCACTTCTCCCAATTATGCACAAGATTAACCTCAATGTAGTGCTGCAACACTTTATCAAGGTTAGACAGACAGTTAGCAAAGTCACTTCCATAGACACAGAAATCATCCATAAAGACTTCCATAATAGACTCAATATACTCAGAAAATATCCCCATCATGCACCTTTGAAAGGTGGCAGGGGCATTACACAAACCAAAAGGCATCTTGCCATAAGCAAAAACACCCTGCGGACAAGTAAAAGTAGTCTTTTCCTGATCATCTGGATGAATAGGGATCTGAAAGAACCCTGAGTATCCATCTAGATAACAGAAAAACTTATGAGAAGCTAACCTTTCTACCATTTGATCAATGAAAGGAAGGGGAAAGTGATCCTTCTTTGTGGCGGCATTCAGCTGTCTGTAGTCTATACACATCCGCCAGCCAGTTATTACTCTAGTAGGTATTAACTCGTTTTTGTCATTCTTGACCACAGTAGTTCCTCATTTTTTAGGAACTACCTGAACTTGACTCACCCACTTAGAATGACCAACAGAATAGATAATATCTGCATCAAGCAGCTTCATTACCTCAGCCATCACAACATCCTGCATCTTCTGGTTCAGTCGGCGCTGACCCTCTCTGCAAGGCTTGTGATCTTCCTCAAGCTCAATTATGTGCATAAAAATGTCGGGACTAATGCTCTTAATGTCATCCAATGAATAACCCATAGCTTTCCTGTTTTTCTTAAGCACGGCTAACAAAGTAGTCAGCTGATCATCATCAAGTTTAGCACTAACAATGACTGGATATTGCTCTATATCATCAAAGAAAGCATACTTAAGATGAGAAGGGAGAGGCTTACGCTCAGGTACCTTTACCTCTATGGCGTAGAGAGTACTAATCATTTGTTCCACTCTTTATCCTTTGGCGTCGGTGAGTTCACGCTCATCTAAAGCAGCTTCAAGCAAATCCAACACATCATCATTGTTATCTGGGTTATCTGCACACTCATCCAAAAGCATCAAAGCTTCTAGCGGGTCCTTTATAAAAGAACCCGACCACAAGTCATAAACAGACTCGTCAACAATATCAACAAAATAACAAGTATCCTCTATCATTGGCCGAGCAAGAGTACTGGGAAGACTGAAAGTAATCGCGTCATCCCTCACTGCAAGAGTCAAACGCCCTTGTTTGACATCAATGATGGCCCCAGCTGTACATAGGAATGGTCTTCCTAATATAATTGGGGTCCGGGTATCCTCAGCTATGTATAAAACAATAAAGTCATCTGGTATAAAGAACTTGCCTACTTTGACAGGCATGTCCTCTAAGATACCCAAGGGTCGTCTTACAGATCTATCAGCCATCTGTAATGTAATGTTAGTCATTTTAAGGTGACCCATATTAAGCTTTTTGCAGATAGAAAAAGGCATGACACTGACACTGGCTCCTAAATCACAAAGAGCCTTGTCTATCACTTCATTGCCTATAGTACAGGTAATAGAGAAACTACCCGGGTCTTTCATTTTAGGTGGAGCTTTATTTAAAAATAAATTACTAGACTCTTCCATGAATGCAACAGTCTCAAATTCACTAAGCTCTCTCTTACGCGTCACAACATCTTTCATAAGCGTAAGTAGGTACCTGGGTAATAAGTTCGGTAAAAGGGACGGTTACCTGAAGATTCTTGACCACGTCCACAAACTTACCGTACTGTCGCTCGACCTTAGCATCCTTCAGACGTCCCGGATAAGGAACCCTGGTAGCAATAAGCGGACCCGCGAATTTCTCTTTACCTCTATCAGCACGTGGCACCTCCGTAGCAGGGGAAGATGACACAGGAGCGGAATTAGATGTTGAGTTTGAAGTTCCGCTGGTACTGGTGCTCGATCGAGTAGTTTTCTTACTCGATCGAACAATTTCATCAGAAAAATCACTCGATCGAGGAATATGCACCTCTCGATCGAGCTTTTCTATTTCATCTTCTTTCGATCGAGTCCCAGAATCACTCGACCGAGCAACATTTTCTGCCAAGTTACTCGATCGAGAGGAATTAACTCCTCGATCGAAATCTTCAAATAGGGCACTTCTCAATCGAGCACGTATTGTACTCGATCGAGTACTTGGAGCGGCTAAATCACTCGATCGAGCTAAAATTTCACTCGATCGACCTACAGGATGATATTCAGCAGGGATATCGTCTATTAGCTCCTCCAAATCGTTATCTGGGGTACCATCAGCTGTAACAACCCCGTCTTCCAGCATTTTCGGTCAATCATAAGTAAGACCGCTTCGGAGATTAATGGCATTGATCGGGTCACATGTAGGTGATTGATTCGCTTGGTCTTGCGCGAGCGAGAAACGCGCCACTTGATCTTGTAATTCCCCTATAGCATTGTCACTCTTGTCGGTCCTTTGGCCGAGCTGCAATGTCAAGTTCAGCACTAGGGACTTCAATTCGGCGAGTTCCCCATTTGTAGAAGATGAATCAATCGGTTGATGTATTGGTTCAGAGGTGCCAGAAGTACTTGTTTATTTCAAATCTTCATATAACTTACGGAATGGCACTCCTTGCTTGAATTTTTGATAAGCACGGACGCGCTCTTCATCCGCCATACAAGTAATAGGGTCATGCCCTTCCGTACAACATCTACCACAAACCTCCTCATGCCCAGTAATAGCACAAACTTGTTCGTGCACACCCATAGTCTGTATAATCTCCGGACTGCCTAACCTTCCACTGGGACTTTCCGCCTCAGCTACTCTCAGCTCATTTACATACCATTTCCTCGGGGATTTCCATATTCGGCAACGTGAATGGCCATTTCTTCAATAAGATGCCACCCTTGATCATCCTCCACATTTTTCTGGAACCTCCCCTTGGCCGCATTATCAAGAATAGCCCTCTGGTTCGGAAATAACCCATTGTAGAATTGAGTAGATAAGAACCAATGCTTAAAGCCATGATGAGGTACGGATCGGACGAGCCTCTTGAACCTAGTCCAAGCCCCGTTCAAGTGTTCAGTAGGTAGTTGCTCAAATGCAGTAATTTGAGCCCTCATCGCATTAGTGCGCTGTGGTGGGAAATATCGTCTGTAAAAGGTTAAGGCAAGGGAACTCCAGTCAGTGACACCGGCAGCTTCCCTATCCAAGTCTCTCAACCACTCCCGGGCATCATCAGTCAAGGAGAAAGGAAAAAGGACTCCCTTAATTCTATCTTGCGTCATCCCAGCAGCTAAGGGAATGGTGCAGCAATATTCTGTAAAGAGCTCTATGTGCTTGCAAGGATTCTCTCCAGGTACCCCCCTGAAGAGATTTTTGTCAACCAGCTGTATATATGATGGGTGGATTCCAAAGGTCCCCGAATCAGTAGTGGGTAACAGGAAACCTTTAGGAAGTGAATCCACCGTAGGCTCTGAATAACTGGCTATATTCGGCATCCTAGCAGATAGAGTCTACAGCAAAGCAGGTATGACAATGTTCTCTTCTAGAACAGATTTCCTACAAAACTAATTAAGAACTTGCAAAAATATGAGATCAATCTCAAGGAATAAATTCCTTGAAACGATAGACAAACTTAATAAAAACAACAAAATTACGCCACCTCCCAGGCAACGGCGCCAAAATTTGATACCGTCGTCAGGTACCAAAAATAAAACCTAGATACACTAACAGAAGCTAGCAGTAAGTAGGGTCGATCTCCATAGGAATATGGGAAAATGTCAGCTTTGACTAAGTCCGTCAAGGTAACCAATTTTTGGTTGTTTGTTGTAATCTAATGATATCAAAGAAAGGAAAGAAAGCAAGAGAGAAAACAGCTAAGACAATCGGTTGCCCATGATTCTCAAGTAATGTAATCTAAGGTCTCAGGGCAATGCAAGGTTGATCTATGGAGCAATGAATATCTCCTTCCGGTCTCAATTCGCCCTAAAACACTAATAGCTTAGCTTCCGCCCTCACTAAAGTGCCCTATTGTTCGTTACAGGTCTTACCCTTTCCAATATTCCGATCTAGGTCAAGATGTACCGCGATTTATTAACTAATTGCATCGACTCAATTAGACAAGAACAGTTAAATGTAGCGATTAACAACATAGATTAATTTTGCATTAAACCTAATTACTTATTTTACAATCCCCTTAAAATCATGGCTCCCCTATGTCTTAGCAAGGGAAATTAGCTATGCATTATTATTGAAGGAATAACAATCATACACAAGCAATAAAGGTTGAATATGATAACAAGAACAAAGGAAGATTAATGATAACAAAAGTGAGTTAAGGAAGGAAAAGCAATAAAAAACAATAATAGCTTAAGATTAAAGAAAGAATAAAAGTACCAATTACAGGTTGCAAGATCCGAGTAAGAGTTCTAAGGGAAGAATATGAGAGGGTAGGGAGAGAAGAGAGTATCGTAGTCTCCGAGGAGAAGAAGAAGTGGTAGTAGTCGTCCTACTTAGCCTAGTTTAAATCTAATTACAAAGCCCATCTCGAAAATAGGAAAAAACACGCATACATAGCAAAGTCTCTCGATCGAGTGAAATAAAACCACTCGATCGAGGACAATCTTGAAATTCCTCTCGATCGAGTAAAACTGGAGTTCGATCGAGTACTTAAATCAGCCATTTCGATCGAGTGAGTAAACAACTCGATCGAGTGATTCTTGATGGATAAAGCATTCGATTGACCAAATAATGTAGCAAAACTGGTCGATCGAGCTATATTAGCACATATGGACTCCTTGGCACCTTCCGAGGTCATCTCACGCGTCTCTAAGTGATGGATTCCAAGCTCCGATTCCTTATTCTCCAAAAATGCATGCAAATGGGACAAGTTTAGGCTCGATTTTGCTCCTTTCCGGTCCGTACCTGCAATTTACACAAGACGGACCAAAGTAGACTATTCGGGGACATTTGTAGCTATACGCCACATAAATAGCACATAAATACGTGTAAAAATGAGGTAAAAACCATATATAAAATACACGCATCACTAGTTTAGTGTAATTTTGCGGTATATTTTCCATTGATGCGAGTTTGGTTGTTTTATTTTTTTTGGAGTTGGTAGAAAAGAAAAGAAAGGAGGATATGTTGGAATTGGAAGAAAAAGAATTGAAAAGAAAACAGTAAACAAAAAGAAAAGACGTGGGCAGGAAAATGAGAAAAGAATGAGAAAAGAAAAAAAAAAAGAGGAAAAAAAAGTGAAAGGCAAGAAAAAAAAAGAAAAAGAAAAACAGACTATGTAAAAAAGGGAAGTTTGTGAAAGGCTTACTCCTATGCATTACTTATATCTTCTGAGGAGTAGTGTATTGGTTAGTGAGTTTGTGTGCCAAAAGAAGGGTACTTGTGCTTAATTTTCTAATTGGCTGAGAATCGGATTTGCTTAGTATGGTATTGTTTAGGTGCTAGCTTGACCCTTTACCTCCACATTCTCCATCATTGTTTTTGGCTTTTTTTTACCCATCGCCTCAATTTCCCATAACTTTTGTAAGCCCTCGGCTGTGACAGACTCTGTTTGGTTGGAATGTATGTATGGTGATTAAAATTGTCTATCATTTTTGTTGCAAGCATGTTTATGGGGGTCGTAGTTTAGGTGAGTGACTATTTTCTCTTCTTCTCTTACACTTATATTCTTACCCTTTTCTTCATGAGAGAAGAGTGACCCGTGAGAGTCCTGTTTTTGAAGGTCTTGCAAGGTCGACAGTTTAGCTTATTTATAGACATCATACAACTCGTTTGCGCTTGACTGTTATAGCTATAAATGTCAGTTTTGATTGCATTAAACGGTTTACATGGACAATTTATAGCTAGCTCTGAGTTTTCATTTCCGTTCCATTAGTTTGCATTTAGTTTACTCGAGGACGAATAAAGGTTCGGTTTGAGGAGATTGGATACGTGAAATTTATATAGTCTTTTCAGCCTCTTATTGCACGCATTTCTATGTCGTTTTCATAGTTTTGTATTGCAAAATACCCCGAAAAGGCTACTTTGGTTTGTTTCGTCTCATTTGCAGGAACGGATCTCAAAGTGGTGAAATTTTTCCTTATTCAGTCCTCTTAGCATGCATTTATGGAGATGGAGGAATTAGAGCGGAAGTGCTATGCCTCGGGAAGCATGAAGGAGTCCTTAGAAGCTGACCAAGCGAAGATCAAGCTGTTTTCAGTTGCTGAGTACTCGATCGAGAGCTCTTTTGGTCGATCGAGTGGTTTTGACGGTTGTTGGAGTTCGATCGAGTCCCTGCTGAGCTCGATCGAAGGGTGCTATTTTAGAGGTCCTCGATCGAACGTGCTTCTTGTTCGATTGAGAGGATTTGCTGAAGAATTGCTCGATCGAGAGGAATGAAATTCCTCGATCGAGAGTTTTGCTTATTTACACGGGATTTTTATTCCGTGATTATCTTAGTTTAGTTAATAAACTCTTTACTATATAAGGTGAAGACGTCATTAGGTTAAAAGAACACTTTACACTCTATTATTCTTAATTACTCTTTGAAGCAGACACTTTGCTCTCCCTTTCTCCTTTGCTACGTTGAACTTGTTCTTATTGCCGGATTCATCTCTTTGTAATATTTCTCTACTCTTTATACTCAATCTAATTTCCTTTGCTATTAATCGTTTGCTTCTTAATTTCTGTTTAATTATTATAATTAGTTTATGATTAATCTTTATTACTCTTTTATTATGTCTTTCGCTAGTTCATTCATTGTTATTAATGTTAGTATCATTAATAGCATGAGTAGCTAAATCCTTTTATGCTAGGATTAAGGGAGCCATGGTAGTGAGTTGCTGATGTTGTGAATAGGTTAGATGATTAAATTGTGAGAACTATTTTTATGACAATATAATTATAATCGTTTAGTTGAGTGCACGCTTCTAAACTAGTTAAACCGGTTAAATTAACTTCTAGGTCAGAAGATTGGAATGAACAGATCTGTTATGAATAGTAGACTATACTAATGAGGACATAAGTTAAGTTAGTTGTATTCTAGGGTGGATAGCGGACATGAAGGACGTTTACCTTACCCTTCTCACATTAGATCGTCTGAACTATTTATGACTGAGTTAATTAACTGCCATGGTGAACCGATTTCCTATTATATTTCTCTTTAATTGATTACATCTTTAATTCTCTCCATTTTCGTTGCTCTTTTCTCTTGCCTTTATCTCTGTTAGTTTAGAAATCATTTTAAAACCCCCATTTGTTACCTGACAGACTTAGATAGCAGATAGATATAATAGCCTCTCTGTGGAGATCGACCCTACTTCCACTAGCTTCTGTTAGTTGTTTTAGGTATTTATTTTTGGTACTAAACGACAGGTATCAATTTTTTACCTTCATATATTATTTGATTTATTCTTTTCCATTCATTAAAGATATTATTAGAGAACTTGGAGAAGAACTCAGGAAGATCTGACCTAATTCTTCTTGCCTCACACGACAACACTCACGGCACACCTAGGGGTTTTCTCTAAATCTAGATCTCATTCTCTACTATGAATACACATGCATATCATTCATTTGAAAGCAACTTTTCATGCTCTAAACTCCCTTCCAAACAAATCGACCAAACACTTTTATTTGAATTAAGTAATCATTTTATTTTGCATACGAAAATCGTTTGAAAAGTAGTGTTTCATATTGCAAGTTATTTTTAACAATTACGTTATTGGATAATACTGGTTCATATTGTTTCTTACTTGTTCATTTGTGTGAACATTAGAAGAACAATCAAGGACTTTCTTATTAATATAACATTAGTCAAATCGAGTATTTCACGAGACTCAAGTGAGTTATAACTAGAGTAAGTTGTACGAGTGGAATAATAATTTTGTAATTCGTAGGAAGGTACTAAAATTATTTATCGAGAATAGTGGACGTAGGTTTCGACTTGTGAAACTGAACCACTTTAAAATTCTGTGTGTCCTTTGCATCTCTTTCTTTTATTTCGTTTTGTTCATTTCTATTTCACGTACAAATGAGTTAGTTAAATTTAATCAATATATTCATACTATTTACTACATACATGCTTCATACGGACATAATCGAAAAAATGAGTATATTTAATTATACTCAATTCACCCCCTCATCCCTCCTCCCTCTTGCGTATTTCGGATTGATACTCTTCATCAATGGCATGCAGGCAGCTTTGGAGCGACCTTTCACTGCTCAAGACTTGGTGGAGAAAGAGAGACAGCTGAAGAACTTCTTCCCTGTTGCCCCTAATCTCAACCTTTTCATGCCCGAAGTTGGTGAAGTCAACTCCCCAGGGATGGCAGAAGATGCCGCACGGGAGGAAACTGATGCTGGCCAGAGAATTGCTGCCATGAAGGTCCCTGCTGAGGAAGTTTTTGTTGAGGGAGCTGCTGGATCAGGTCCTATTCCTGAAAAAGAGAGTCAGCCAGAGACAGTTTGGGAGGGAGCAGCTGGAGCTGAGAGGATAGGCGTGGACTAAGTCTCTATTTATTTTATTTTTTATTAGTATCTGTTTTTGGGGGCCTAGCCTTGTGTGGCGCAGGTTTTGTAAAAATTTTAAAAACTATGTTTTGTGGTCCTTCCCAAGGGGTAGCTTAAACTTTTAATATTGTCGTGTCTGTCATGGCAGATGTTGGCTTTTGAATGCTAGGTGGTAATCTGCTCAGGGGGCAGTAGTTAAATGTTGTGTTTTTCTTTGCTGATGAAGCTATCGTGTCTACCCAGGTGGCCAATTTAAACTTGGGTGGCTGTCGTGTCTACCCGGGGGCAGATTTAAACTTGGGTGGCTGTTGTGTCTGCCCAGGGTCAGATTTAGACTTGTACATGCCATTTTTGTATTTTGCTCAGAGAGCAGACTACTTAACCTTGTTCATGACGCAAGGTGTGTTCATCATAATTTAAGCCAACAGGGGCGTACCTTAGGTAAGTTTATCGTCATTCTAGGACCAATGAAGTGTTGTAAGACGCTGATTGCTACCTTAGGGGTGTTATCCGGGGTAGCTGTGTGAGCTCTGAGCTACGGCCAAGCTCCCTTTCGTGTCAACTACCCGTCGCGTGAGGGTGTCTGATCCAGGAATTAGGTTTGGGCATGTTGGAGTGCCATGTGCGTTGTCACCCCGCATTCAGTTGTACATCATATTTGTACCGCCCCAAACGTGCCATGGAGGTCAGAGGTCAGAGTTATTTTCCAAAAACCAAATTCAGAAAATTAGAAGGCCAAAAGAGCAACGTAAGATATCTGGTGTTATCTCATTGGGGTCTAAAGCAACCATGGACCCAGGAAGCCACCGAACTCGCAGCTCAAATAACAAGTATAAAGAAGCAAAAAGTCTTAAAAGGAACAGAAAAATGCAAAAAAGTATTAAGAATAACAAACTGGTAATATGCCTACTACCGTTTTTGTTTTGTTTTTAAATATTACCTCTGTACACTAAACTCCACGCGTTATTAAACGTGATACTTCTGTGGAGTATGTTCCATGGTTTGTCTATTAATTGAACCTGCATGGTCATTAACTTATACACATACGCACCATGGCCAACAACTCTTTCTACCTGGTATAGACCTTCCCATTTATTGGCAATTTTACCAGCTTTATGGTTTTTAGTGTTTTGGAACACCTTCCGGAGAACCAGGTCTCCTACCACCAGGAACCTGATTATTACGTTCTTGTTTTAGCTTCTGGCGACTGACTGCTTGTAGGAGGCTAAGCGTATCTGAGCACTTGTTCTCAATTCATCCATCGTGTCTAGGCTCCTAATCATCTTCATCTGGTTCACTTCCCCTGTCATACATCTATACCTATGTGTGGGAACCAGAACCTATAATGGTATCACCGCCTTTGATCCAAATACCAGGCTGAAGAGTGTTTGGCATGTCGCCATCTTTGGGGTTGTCCTGTCTGACCACAGCACCAAGGGCATCTCATCTGCCCATTTTCCTCTTAACTCCCCCAATCTTTTTCTCATGTTTTCAACAATAATTTTGTTACTGGATTAAGCTTGTTCATTGGGCTGCGGGTTTTTGGGTATTGATTGTTTTAGTGAAATGTTCCACCTAGCACAGAATCCTTGATAGTTGTCTGATACGAAATGTGACCCGTTGTCATATATCATTTCTGATGGTATTCCAAACCAGTAGAGTATGTTACGTTTGATAAAAGAAATCAACTTCTTATCTTTTACCTTAGTGAATGCCTCAACTTCTATCCATTTGGAGAAGTCGTCTGTCATTGCCAGCATGTATAGCCTGTTCCTCGGTGCCCTGGGTAGCGAACCAACGATGTCCATTCCCCATGTCTTGAATGGCCAAGGTGAAGTGATTGGGTGTAGGGGTTCGACTGGTTAATGTATCATAGGTGCTAATCTCTGACAAGCGTCACATTTTTTAACGTACACTACTGCATCTGCACGCATTGTGGGCCAGAAGTAGCCTTGCTTGAGAGCTTTGTTTGATATACTCCTGCACCCTGCTTGGTTTCCATATTCACCACTTTGGATGGCATGCAACACAGTTTGTGCCTCTGTTTTATCCAGGCACCTCAAGTAAGGTCCAGCTAGCGACTTCCTGAAAAGCACATTATCCTCCATCAACCATTTTAGGCAGGGTTTACGCCAATCAGGGTCAGCTTGCTGTGTTACCATGTTCACTAATATTCATGTCCCATTTATGTGCTCGGTATCTTGCTGTGCCACCAACTCGCCCATATCTGCTTCCATTAACTTTTATATTACTGGCTCTAGCACATGCACGATTGGTATATTGGACAGCTTTGTTGATTTGAATGTTTCCCCTAAGGTTCCTAGTGCATCAGCGTCCATGTTCTGGTCCCTGGGAACTTAAACAATCTTGAAGGCCTTGAATTTCTGGTTTACACTCTTGGCTACTTTGAGGTAGGCTTTCATCTTGGAATCCCTAGATGTATACGAATAATTCACATGATTAACTATAAGTAGAGAGTCATTTTATACCTGCAGACACCTGACTTTTAAATCTAAATCTAGCTGTAGCCCTAGTATGAGAACCTCATATTCTGCCTCGTTGTTTGTTTATTTGAATTCGCAACGGACCGCTTTCACTATCAGGCCCTCTGAGGGGGATCGCAACACTAGACCAACTGATAAATCAGGTTTCTTCATTATTGATTTCAAGGGATAGTTAATCATAACATGTATAGTATGAGACTCCAAATAGAGGCGCAACTTATATGATGCAGTCACAAGTGCGAGTATCAACTTTTCGAGAGATGTGTACCTATTCTTTGCAGTTAGCGGAAACTTGCTTACATAGTAAATGGGTTCCTTCACTTTGTCCTGCTCCCTAACTAAAACTGCGCTGACTGCTAATTCCGTGACCGATAGGTATAGGAATAGAGTTTCTCCCTGCTCCAGTTTTGACAACAGCGGTGGGGATATGAGATAGCTTTTCATCTCTCCGAATGCTTTCTCGTGCTCTTCAGTCCTTTCAAATTTCTAGATTTTCTTAAAAATATCATAGAACAGCCTACATCTGTCTGAAGATCTGGAGGTGAATCTACTTAAAGCTGTTACCTTCCCTACCAGTCGCTAGACATCTTTAGGCCTTTCTGGTGACTCTTGTTGGAGTACTGCTTTTATCTGCTCTATGCTGGCTTCTATTCCCCTTTGTGTAACTATGTACCCGAACAACGTTCCTTATGACACTCCAAAGATACACTTGGATGGGTTTAGCTTCATCTTGTACTCCCTTAGGGTGTCAAAGTATCTTCCAGGTGCTCCAGGTGCTCCATGTGCTTATCAGTTTTCTTTGACTTTACCACCATATCATTAATGTATACCTCCATCGTCTTCCCTATTTGTTCTTTGAACATCTTGTTTACCAACCTTTGGTAGGTTGATCCTGCTTTCTTTAACCCAAAGCGCATCACGTTTTAATGGTAGATTCCTCTTTCTGACATGAATGTTATCTTCTTCTGATTTCCTGGATCAATCTTGATTTAATTGTAACTACTCCAGGCGTCCAGGAATGTTAACATCTCATGTCCTGTTTTGGCATGGATCATGGCATCAATATATGGTAGTGGGAAAGGATCTTTTGGGCATGCTTTGTTCAAATCTGTGAAGTCCACACAGACTCTCCATTTTCCATTTTTCTTAGGCACCACTACCACATTTGTCTTCCATTCTGGGTACATGACTTCTCTTATTTTTCTTGTTGCGAGCAGGTTGTCAACCTCGTCATTAATAACCTGATTTCTTTCGGCTAAAAACTTCCGTCTTCTATGCTGCACTGGCTGGCATTTTGGATCTACACTTAGCTTGTTCGTTATGATGGACGGATCTATCCCTACCATGTCATCATGGGACTAGGCGAAGCAATCCATATTGGTTTTAAGGAAATCAGCCAGCTTTTGTCGGATGTTACCTAAACATTCAGCCCCCATTAGCACTATTCACTCTGGATGCAGCTTGTCCAGGCTGGCTTTGTCTAATTCTTCTGCAGGTAACTCAACATAGTCAGTGTGGACGCACTGTTCTGTAACTGCTATGCTAGGTAATGGTTGTGCATTTTAGTTCTTTCTTATAGCATCCTCTGGCTTCCTTCTGCTCCCCGCGTATTTCTTCTACTCCCCAGGGTGTGGGGAACTTCACACACTGGTGATATGTTTAGGGGATTGCCTTTATTAGGTGTAGCCACGGTCTGCCAAGGATGACATTGTAAGTTGATGGGCCATCAATGACTAGATACCTCACTTGCTTATTGAATCCTAGTGCATAGGTTGGGATCACGATCTCTTCAAGTGAATGAGGTGTCTCTCCGCTGAATCACACCAGTGGAATAGTCTTCTTCTGTAGGTATTTCTTGCCGAATCACATGTTTCTTATAGTTTCTCGCATGACTAGGTTAACTGAACTTCTAACATCCACTAGAACTTTCTTCACTGTGCAGTTTGCCACGGAATGCGTTATGATAAGCGCATCATGGTGTTCCTGACTATCATGAACGCCCACCTCTTCAAAGGCAAGAGCTGGAAGGTTGCTGTGGGTGACCCTACAAGAGGACTCTGGCCAATTACCATTGACTTCTGTAATACCCCGTATTTTATAATTACATATTTTATAATGTTTATACAAATTATGTATGAGACGGAATAATAAATAATAATAATTAGTTATTATAAGATGCTAATGTTAATAATAATAATAATAATAATAATAATAATAATAATAATAATAATAATAAGTTGTAATGATAATAATAATACATAATACATAATACGATACGCGTATATGTATACATATATACTTCCACTTACCATCCTAGCTACACATATTTAACCCACCAACCACCCATACTACCTTATCCTATTTCATTTCCCACCACACAAAATTAGAGAGAAATCTTAGAGAGAGAGAGAGAGAGAGAAGAGAGAAAAAGAGAAGAAAAGGGAGAAAAAGTGAAGATCATCTTTTGTCCCACCGCCTCGAGATCGTAGAGTAAACCCATCTCAAACTAGTTTATATATTATTTTAATTGACCGGCCTTGACCCCGAGTCCCCGACTCACATCTGACCGTCTTTGACCACCCTGTTGACCACCAAAAATCGGATTTGGCCGAGCCTTTAATGGTTTTTGTTGTTGTTGTTGTGCGACCTTCTTATGACAGATTTTTACCTACGTTGTCGTGACTGTTTAGGCGAGACTTTGGGTGGTTATTGTTGTGGGTACAGTGGGGATCATTGTGGTGGTCAGGGTGGCCGTAGGTGGTGGGACAACGGGTGAAAATGGGGGTGTACAGACTGTTTTGGTCGTGTGTATGGTTATGGTGGTGGTTGTTGTTTTCTGCGGTTGTCATTGTTGGTGGTGGCTGCTAGTGGCGATGTTGGGTGTGGGGTAGTGTCGTGACCGTCGTGGTGGTGGTGACCACGATGGTGGCTGCATTAGGCGGCTCTTTGGTGGTGTTTGTGTCGGATTGTATTGTTTTTGTTATTGTTATTGTTGGTTGGTGTTGTCGTTTCCGGCTGCTACTTTTGTGCCGTGGTGGTGGGCTGGCGGTAGAGCCACCGTGGTCAGGGGTGGCCACGGTGGTGGTTGGTGTGGGCAGTGGTGGACGGTGGTGGCGGCCTTTAGCGTGTTTATGTCGTGTGTGTGTGTGTGTTATTGTCGTTATTGTTGGTTGTTGTTACCGTTGCCTTGGTCGGTCGTGGGTTGCTGGGTGGTGGCCACGGTGGTGGACATGTTGGGGTATGTGTCCTCGACAATACTGCGATCGCATGTTTAAATTTCATAATAAGAATACGTAAGGGATGATTCAATTATATAGTCAACTGATCAACATTAATCGGTAATGATTGGCTAACTAGAGTTTGACATTACTGTTGTATGACGGTGGTGGTCAGTTGATCCCTTAAGGTCACACCTATAGGACAATTCCCTTAACTGATAAGTTGATTAGTTGTATGTCGATACAGATTAATTAAATCCTTAAATAGAACAAATTTTGTCAATGAGTGAGAGTTATATATCTTATTGTAATTTGATTAAATAAGATTTAATTTAGTAATTAATATGTTATATTACTAATATTGATTAATGTTTATGAAACATTTGAGATAGGAGTAATTAGTTAATTATAATTGCAAAATATTGTAGATTATATTAACTAGACTTAATATGATCCATTTTATATATATGTAATTGTGAATTACTTGTTAATTTGTTAAATGTAATTTATTTGATATATAATGATATTTAATTAGTTAAATATGCATTTATATTACTAATGACATGTTACATGTCACATGTCACACATTACAATTTGACAAAATACAAATTGTAAAATGGAAATCCATATTAGCTTGTGGGGGCCGAATTAGTGGGTGGTTAACGGAAATAATGGGTGTTCTTTTTTATGCACTAGACACCATCATTACCTTACAAGTCTAGATACCGAGCTATGGTATTGATAAGGCAAAAAAGCA
Organism: Silene latifolia; assembly: GCF_048544455.1. NCBI lineage: Eukaryota > Viridiplantae > Streptophyta > Magnoliopsida > Caryophyllales > Caryophyllaceae > Silene > Silene latifolia. Next base: position 61,408,302 of record NC_133536.1, read on the forward strand.
AAAGTAGCTCACCCACTACCCATAGAAAACCGGTTCCCCCCTTTTGAAATAATGAGAGGAGTTCTCATTTTTGAAGTGAATAATAATTATTATGCTCATCTTTATCTCTCACTCTTCCTCTCTCATAAAATGGTTTTTATGTTCATAAAAATTTGTTCATAAATTCTAATATTACCACAAGATTACTAGTATAGTAATAATATGAATATTAGAAATAATATTCAAGGTTACTAATTTTATTACCTAGTTAGTAATATGTTTAGTGTTATGGGAATGTCTTGGGTGCATCACTAAGGAGACATTCTACACTTGAATGCTTGAAGGTTTTTGGAGGATCATCATAAAATGGTATTAGCTCAAGATCTAGATTTGGAAGGATTCCAAATCTAGTGCCCTAAATTCGTCCCACATATGATGTAAGAAAGTTTGTTTTCTCCTTATTTTTATTGAAAATCATCTTGCATGCAACTAGATCCACTAGTATATAAATTATGGGTAATTTATAACATGATTAGATGAGTCTAATATGGGTATATGAACTTAACAATTGGTATCCGAGCTTTGGTTTTGTATGCATATCATTTTATTATTTTTTATGAGTTATTTGATAACAAAAAAAAAACTAAAAATTTGTGACATATATGATGAGCCACGAAATATACAGGCATGTTATACATTCTGGTTCTAAATTAATTTTAGGTCATTTTGATGATTTATGGATGATTATTGCTTATTTTAATGATTTTTAGTGAAATAATTACATTTTATTGAGTAAAATGGACTTTTATTTACTAAAAATAGTTAAACTTTGAAACTGACCATAAAATTTTAGTATGACCTCACATGCATATTTTACTTATTTTATGTAAAATTTCGTATTAATGTGATTAATATTGCATGATTTATGATTTTTATGTGATAAAAATGCTATAAATGGAGGTTAAATGACTAAAAATAGTTAAACTTAGAAACAGGCCATAAAATTTTAATATGATGTCACATGCATATTTTACAGATTGTATGTAAAATTTGAGATAAATGTGATTTGTTATGCATGATTTATAATTTTAATGGTTAAAATGATATAAATAGTGACTATTTTTAGCAAAAATAGCTAAAATAAATTTTATGGCATGAAATTTTTCTCTAATGTTGTATATATGATATGAACATCAGATATAAAGTTGCATGATTACTTTTGATTGATTTGGTATGTTTATTGATTTTTATGTGATAAAATCAATAAAAGGGCAACTTTATTAGTCATAAAAATTAATTCGAAATTTTTGGTTGAAATTTTGCCATTTCCAGGTTCTGGAAATTATTTAAGAATGTTCAAAATTTTGATTTTGATTTTTTCATAATTTTTATGTTTAATTTGGATTAAATGGTAAAAGTTACTCCGTATGATTTATACGATTTATTAATGAAGTAAATTATAAATATTTTGTAGGCAAATTTTATTGAGTTTTTCGAATCTAGATAATATTCCAGTATTTAAAAAAATGTGATTTCGAATTTTTCCAATTTTTTATGATTTATTGGGAATTATTTCATTATAAGTATGATTAAAAGAAGTATAAATGAGCAATAATACAAAACCAAGTTGAATTATTGTCAAATGTTTAGTGAAGACTAATTTTTTAGTCCTAAGAAGGTTAGGATAATTAACTTGGGGTTAAATTTAATTTAAATATTGATTTGTAATTTAAACAAGTTATTATCACGCATTTCCATAAAACCGGATTATATAAGATATAAGGTTTAAGTAGGGCGATTTGGCACATTAATTTGACATGTTAGACACATATATTTATGCTGCATATTTTATTTATGAATGTCATATTTTATTTATGTAATTTTGAATTATGTAATTTTATCTTAGTATGGCCTTAGTTTTAATCGGTATTACCCGTAATGTAAGGGAATACCGATTCGGTTGTAATTTTAATGTGATCTTGTATCACTTTTATTTTTACTAGATTCATTTTAACAAATGTATAATTGAAATGCTATGTAATTTTATTATTATTTGTAATTCCGGAGTTCCTTCAAGACGGTGCCAATCTAAAAGGCGTTCCGATCAAGACGGAATCCTTGGGAAGCGTGCCATTTGAAGTTCAAGGGACCAATGGAGTTGGTTTCCGAATTTGTAAATAGATTATTAGATTTTCTATTTTAGGAAGGCCATACTAGGAAATTTATTTATTGCTTTGCATTTATTCTTTATATGTTACATGCATTGCCAAATCGCCATAAACAAAACATGCATATCATATCGAGTCCTCGACCGTGTCAATTATAATTATCGTTAGTTCGAAAATTTAGTTCACTTAAATTTGATAGATAATAAATTGACTCGACCTCACGCATTTTAAAGATTGAGACTTAGCCTTACCAAATAGTAGGAACCCATGAGTCTCAATTTCATAAGGGTACAACACGATTTTTCGGGGTGCTCTCTATTGACGTTGGGTAAGTAGGGTAATAAATAGTTATTACACTTCGAAATTTGGTTGATCTCAACGGAAGTATTAGCGACCGTAGCCGCAATAGGTCGGGGCTAAAGATGAACTTAACGTAATTTCATCGACCGAGAGTTCTAAGTGTAGAATCGGTTAAAGAGTTAACCCACGAAGTCATATTAGTTAGGTTGTAGAGGGCCCGTTGGCCCACAATCGAGTTAGTATGGATTTGGATCACGAAATCATTTATATAATTGGGTGGAGGTCATTATATAAATGCTAAACATTCTAAAATGTTTTAAATATAATGATGAATGTTTAATTTTCCCACTATTTCGTTGTTTTTAATGTTGTTCTATTTCATTACTCCTACTCATATGCGATATCATTCGATTGTAACACGAGTCTCGGCTAAACCACTATTGCTACCGACAAAGAATCTCTTTCTAAAAACGAACCGTATCATAGGTTAAGGACTAGCTCCATAAGAATCGTTCTATTCCATAGAACTCGATAGGAATCGTCCTATGCAAATATAAGATTAACATCTTAAATTCCTTACATACCTATATATTATTTCTTATAAAGAAGTATGATTAGAAGTGATGATTAGTCAAAATATGTTTTGATAATATCTTCTATGCATCCACGGTTCAAAATTCTTATTGCTCAACCTAAACACTTGTCATCAAGCACTTAAGTTGTTAAGAACATGACAATGTTAAATTTGCAAATTAATTTGTTAGAAATTTTGATTAACCAAATTCCACAATAGAGTTAACCCTTGTGAAGGATTAACTAGGAATTTAAATGAGGATAAGTCTTCATCAAGTAGAAATTCTTGAAGTCAGTGGGAGCAACAAGAAGTAAAGTACCTATCTTAATTGTTAAGGATAGAACTAGGCTAGAAAGAGAAAGTGTTAGACACTAAATTAGAGACAAACCCCAAATAAGTAAAGATCTAGGAAGTTGGTCGTGTGACTCCAACATATTCCTTCCTGAATATCTATGACATTGACATTGCATTCTTGCCAATTACCACATCATGAGTATTTGATACAAATTTGTGGATTGGGTCATGATATTTGGCATTATCGTGTGACGACTAGCAAGAATAAGTTCAGAAATTCGTATGTATGGAACTAGGGTAGTTGCCATTTCATCCATGAACATATGAATGTTGTAGTGTACTCATTTTAGTTTTGTATTTAGAAATGTACCTCAATAATTTTTATGATGTAAACTAACTCTAAATAAGAATATAATTCAAGTTTTTTTATAAAACGTAAGGGGTTTTTCTATTATGCGATTAAAACAAGCGTTGTGCCCTTACATACCACGATTAAGTATATGGTGAGACCATACAAATTAAGGTAATTATATTCAAACTAAAATTAAATATCATATATACCAGACTCAAGTCGGTGACCCTAAACATTGCTCAATTCTCGATTGAAAATCGCATTTAGAAACTAGTTTTGACTAGACTCACAAACCATTTGATTGTGAATCTTTTGTTGTGTGCAAATATTGTATTCAAAGCAAGTTAATTCATGACTTTTTCTGGAAAAGAATTATGAATAGAGCAAGATATTCGCCCAATTTACACTTTGAAGTGTATGGTCAAATACAATTTCAATCAGAGAAGGTTATTACTTCTTCATCTCTTTTACCAACGAATTAGGTAGATACTTGATATCCACTTAATGAGGTAAGAAGGGATATTCTTTGAATAAGTTCAATGAATGTTTAAAAAGTATCAAAACCTACAGATTATAAAACCAAGGTATTAGTACTTTGTAAAAATGGGGAACAATAAAGTGATGACTTTTATCTGCACCAAAAAGAGTGTTATATGGTATTGCAAGTTCACTTTCATTACGATATGATTGAATCTTTACATTGTAGTTGGAGGCAGTTTTTGTTATAAAATTTGTCTGGCATTTAAATTTTACACTAATATAAAACATGGTTAAAGCAATCATCTGCTTTTCATATGAGATATGGTTAGGCATGGTACCTAAATTATAGCTTGTTTCGATATTAAACATGTGCTCTCTCTTCTTACATGATCACAAGAACAAAGGGTTTATGGCTCGTGATGCTGTCTATTAAAGAAAAAATGATTATTTCTTAAAGACAGAGTGAGAGAAAATGTTCTTGAGCCACAAACTGAGAATAAGATGTAGGAATATGTTCCTTCTTGGTCAAAATCAGTAATTATTTCTTCGAAATCTAAGTTGACAGGAATCATGTTACCTTTTGAAAGTAACAATCGTGCAACTTATTAAGATGCTTTATCTAGTCTCAACTCCACAAGAGTCCGAAATAAGCATAAACATGAAAATTTTTATTTAGCTTGGTTGATTTATAGCAAAGGGTTTTGCACGCTACAACAACGCTTCATTGAATTCGGATTTTGTAATAGTTGGATTTTAAAATCATCTTGCATGAGTTTTGAAAATCGCAACTATCCTAAGGTAGGATACGAACTTAAGAAGAAATATTAAGTAAAAGTCAAGGAGTTGAATAGTATGTTTCAGTCATGTTATAAACCTTTCTCGATTTGTCGAGTAGTTTTCTTTATACATGAAGTTTAGTGGGAGTACGGTGGTATTATTAGTCTTATATGTGAATGACATATTGATCACTATGAGCGATGAAAGATTAGGAGAAGAATAATACATCTCTAAGATATCCAGTTTGATGGATATTAGCATAAAGTTAATATTCTTATGTTAATAAGAATCTTGACAAGTTTCACAGTATTGAACATGAAGAAATTGAATCCATTTGCTTCCGCTGCGAGATTAATTCATTACGCTAAGATGTATTACCATTCTTAAACCTCATATACTTGGAGTATGACGAGATGTTACAAATTCAATCTTTGAGAAAAGTCTCTATATAGCCACATAGTTCATTAGTTAGTACTCTGGAAGTACTAAAGATATGAAGCTAAGCATTTAGAAATGAGATGGATTTATGTGCAAGGAATTACACAAAAACCATATTCTAAACACATAAGGATGGTTAGAGAACCATCTTGGCTATATTATTTAAGGAGGATATCTGCTAGAAATGTCCTAGGCAGTTGAATAGTGAGATATACACAACGGAAATTGAGTACACTTGCAATAATGGGATATGCAAGAAGGAAGGGATGATATTAGGATTCGGTTTTGTGAATTGGAGGAACTATGGTAGTTCATTCCAATAACCGATGGTCCTATCCCTACTCACTGTGAGGACAGTGGGAGCTATTCTAAGGCAAGAGAGCCTAAGTCTAGATTGGATCTAGACACGTACTTAAAAGTTTTATAATAAAGATTATACGTAACAAAGGGAAATAGTATATAGTAAGGTTAGGAAAGTGCCAAGTGTTGCTAAGACTTACTAGCAAAGGCTTTTTCATAGGCTAAGCATGGTAAGTCATGTCATTTCAATTGAATTGAGATGATCAACTATATACACTATTAAGAATGAATTATAGATTATGTAGTAATTGATATTGTATCAATTTTACATATGTGATAATGCATTCATCGTTTGAGTTTTATTAAAAACTCTTTTATTAGTTTGTTATATCCAAATAGGTTGTAAGGACAACGTTGAACCCTATTAAAGTGAACTTGATTAACATAGTATTGGACCCCTAGTTGCTTATATGAGGTAACGTATCCAAGTGACTAGAGTGTGATGCGATTGATGGCAAGTTCAAGTACCATAGGGTCATAAGAGATTACTAGTCGATCACATAGGCAAACTGTATGGGACACTCTGTCGGGCAGTGACCGCTTATAGAGTTCTGGCAACATTTATATAGCCTGGTCGTGGCGAGAGCTACTATAGTATTCTTATGAGTCGATTCTTTAACTAGAGACTATTCGCCTAAGTTAGCACAGTTTATGATTGGCTTTCATTAATGCTCCACGACTGTCGTAACTGAGGTCAAATGGGCATCTTTTGGGTCATCATGAGCTGTGGCCATTCAAAGGGAATAATGCGATAGGAATTGTCCTCCCTCTTGTCAGGGTTATCTAAAATCTCCGGGCCACTCGAGGAGTAGTGAACTTAAATTGCGTGGCCACGCTCGGAAGGTATCTACGGTAGATAATTCCGGTCAAACAGCTACTCTCCAGATCGAGAAAAAAACTCTATATATGATCAAATGCAAGTACGACCTGCAAGACACCTTGCATTGAGTGGGAGATGATGTAATAGGGCAAGAGAATTGGTGACGCACACTTGTCTTGGATATGTGGGAGATTGTTGGAGTATATGTCCTCGACAATACTGCGATCGCATGTTTAAATCTCATAACAAGAATACGTAAGGGATGATTCAATTATATAGTCAACTGATCAACATTAATCGGTAATGATTGGCTAACTAGAGTTTGACATTACTGCCGTTTGACGGTGGTGGTCAGTTGATCCCTTAAGGTCACACCTAGAGGACAATTCCCTTAACTGATAAGTTAATTAGTTGTATGTCGATACAGATTAATTAAATCGTTAAATAGAACAAATTTTATCAATGAGTGAGAGTTATATATCTTATTGTAATTTGATTAAATAAGATTTAATTTAGTAATTAATATGTTATATTACTTATATTGATTAATGTTTATGAAACATTTGAGATAAGAGTAATTAGTTAATTATAATTGCAAAATGTTGTAGATTATATTAACTAGACTTAATATGATCCATTTTATATATATGTAATTGTGAATTACTTGTTAATTTGTTAAATGTAATTTATTTGATATATAATGATATTTAATTAGTTAAATATGCATTTATATTACTAATGACATGTTACATGTCACATGTCACACATTACAATTTGACAAAATACAAATTGTAAAATGGAAATCCATATTAGCTTGTGGGGGCCGAATTACTGGGTGGTTAAAGGAAATAATGGGTGTTCTTATTTATGCACTAGACACCATCATTACCTTACAAGCCTAGATACCTAGCTATGGTATTGATAAGGCAAAAAGAAAAAGTAGCTCACCCACTACCCATAGAGAACCAGTTCCCCCCTTTGAAATAATGAGAGGAGGTCTCATTTTTGAAGTGAATAATAATTCTTATGCTCATCTTTATCTCTCACTTTTCCTAAGACACCCCCATACTCCAAGTGCCTTACCAGGACCACTCAGGTATAGGAACGTCACCATCTCGGTTACCCAAGGCAATGATAATCATAAGACAATAAAGAAACGTAATTTAAAAGTAAATATAATTTAAGTGATTACATGTCTCAAACCAAAACTGTTAAATGAAATACAAAGTACTTAAACGGTCTATTGATAAAACTATCAAAGCCACTAGACATCGACTGACACAACGGAAGACTTCTAACTGCAACGTGATGACTCATCCCAGCTATCCCATATGCATCAATCATACCTGCTCAATAACTGCTCACCACCCCCGAATGGATCACCACAGTTTTTAAAACATTTAAAAGGGGTCAGTACTAATTATACAAAAACAATGCCACAATGATACAAGTACACACACAGTTCAAACAGCTCAACACAACCCAGTCTCCATCTCCAATCTCCACATGAGTGACTACACACTAAAGTGTGCAGCCCTGCCAGAGTACCCATCGCAACAGGTACTCCTCGCCGCCAGTGGGGGACCGCAGCCGTTCCCACCTAAGCCCCGCTCATCTCTATCGAGCGATAAACCCAAGTCCATTAATGTGCACATCCCTTCTGTGGCGGGTTCCACAGAAGGCGAATCAAGGGCATGAAGCCACTCCCGCAAGTGACTCCACTCAGCCAGGGACGCACCCCGAAGAACACAGACAGATAAACAATAACCATAACCCCAAAATCAACAACCGTCTGAATCAATCAACAATATACAATCACAATTGTCTGAATTAATCAACAATCACTAACTACATCACAATTCACCACACATATCATGTAACTAATACTGAGTAGGGAAAACCCTACCTAGAATAGCAATCGCCAAGATCGTCACAATCAGCTAATCAAAATCGTTCTTCAATGAAATCACTTCCTATCAGACATACAATCATACAATCACAACCTCATCCATACAAATCACCCAAAACCCCCAAAATCACCCAATTAGGGTTTTAAAGAAACTCAACCAAATGCTATAAAAATTATACAAGGAACTTACCCTTGACAGGATGATCACAATGGCGTAAAGAACGAGATGATCCGACGAACCTAGCCTTAGGGATTTGCCAACAACGCGACGAGAGAGAACTACGTAACTTCTTTTTCTTTTGAAAGGTTTAGAAAGGTTAAAAAGTGATTAAAGAAATTGACGGAAACCTTTTATTTAATCTCGCGTTATTAGCAAAACCCGTCAAAACAACCCCGTAAAACACACTTACTCGATCGAGTGCCCCTTACTCGATCGAGTACCCAACTTATTCGATCGAGTACCCTACAGGCAGACTATTGTTTTGCGTCAAAAACTACTTACTCGACAGAGTAAGCCCCACTCGATAGAGTACCCAAAGACTCATAAAACCGTAGTATTACAGTCTTCCCTCCTTAAAAGGAACTTCATCCCCGAAGTTCAACCCATACTTAAACAACATACTAACTCGATCAAGACACAACAACGCAACTAAGAACTTAAAACAAAACCCAAACTATAACATGAACTCCCAACACCAACTCCACTAACTATGTCTACCTCCACAACATGACTCACGATATCGTATCCACCACATTATAGCCTCTCTCAACACTAACTCCATACATTACCAACTACCATCCACAAACGCCACTAGCTCCGTTTCACAACATATCATCCACTAGAAAAATCCAATATCAAGACACTCATAAATATCAAACGGAATGTTACATTCTACCACCCTTAAAAGGAACTTCGTCCTCGAAGTTTACTCACACTCATAATATCATCATCCAACTGTCAACACTATCGAAACATTCTCCCATTCCTAAACATCGAACTACTACAAGCCCAGCCATGGCCTTTTAACACTATCAAGCACAATATATACAAATCCATTCTTTATGCTACACCAACACTCTACTTCCAATTATACTACGACATGCACAACCCTCAAACGCTCTTTGCCGCATCCTACTCCTGTTAAGACACATGTTACGTCCTCGTAACTCACTAATACTAGAACTTTAGCTATATCCTCTCATTATCTTCATCACCACCACATGTCAAAGATAACCTCCTATACCCTCGGACCTATAACCATTCCTATTTCCAAGGCTCTCTTACTTAAATAGTTCTCATACCTCAACTCATTCTGCACTCCATCTAACCAACACCACAAAATCCTAGTCATAATAGACACTCTAACTCTTCCACATTACCGCAAACAACATACCTCTCTATATAAACTATATAAAACTCCTATCGCCAAAAGTATAACTAACGATCCACACTTGTTACGTACACTCACACTAGGTCCTCAAGTTCCTTTCTTTCATTACCGCAAAACTCATTCATAACTCAACTTGACACCAATTCCCAACACCCTATACTCACTGTCTCAATGAAAGATTATGAACCATCTGCAGCTTTCAGATCATTACCACACATGTTCTATGAATCACTTGCCATGACTATGTCTACCGATGCCTCATCTTAAAACAAGATCAAAATTACGGTAACCACCTCTCACAACTGGCTCCTATCAACAGAATATCACTATGCCATGACAACCACGTAAACAATTACAACTCTCTTCCATACCATATTCTACCCTCATTCCCAAGCTGAAACTAGCAAGAAACATTAATAAACAAAACAACCTTCTATATGTACGACCCGAAACTCACAGGAAGCAACATCAGACAAAACAACAATATATGTACAACTGATATGTACTTTCGAAACTCGAATCGTAATCATCCCGCCTACTCCACCACAACCGGTGACGGCATCGCAACACCGCCACCAACAGCCGCACCGCAGCGCAGCGCGAAAATACCCGCATCACAACACGAAGTACCGTGCCCGGATCACCACCCGAGGCACAACAACCACATCGATAGACATCACAACCACATACAATTCCCATAAACACTGACTCAGGACAATTTCCCGGACAAGAAAACTTACTCAAAACCGCTTTACTAGATCACAACACAACATATTGTATGGAATAAACAGATAAGCACCTCATGATCATCATCCCTACCATTTCACGGAATACACATGTATTATAAAAACACATACCATTATAACTAGTCATGCAAGATCAATCAAATTATTACCTTTTGAATATCATTTACTTAAGTTACCGTACTCAACATATAGAACATTCAGATAACAACTTTATAATTATCACACCATACCACTTCTTGTGAGGTCAGAACCTCACACAAAAATTTATACACATAATAGACCCGTAATCACATCCAACTAGTCTATCCTGATCACGTAAGTTACCAATAGATAAAGGTTACCTCTCGCCCGAGCTTAACTCGTATGGGCCTCATAACATATTCTCCCCTTTGCATAACCATCACCTCCTACCAAGTATGACCTACCTTTAATATTCAACTAATAGCAACCGCCTCATATAACCACATCTTATACTCTCTCACAACCATACATATGAATCTGGTTTCTACAAAATCAACCTCTTTAGAATTGCTATCTTTCTTATTTATCATCACTCTTGACCACTAGCAACAACACCTCAACACTACCACCGTTCGGACATCAAGCCTCTCACACTCATCTCTAAACATCACGATTTCTTTCCTATCTTTGGCTAACATCCTAAATAACGAACATCAAACCCGTCAACAAAATTACCTCAACATTATTCCCCATACTATCTTAATTGAATTGTCATCCAACTCTCCCCCAAATAGCTCGTATCATGCAAATACTTCACCAACTTCTTACTCCCTTAATTCCTCGAAACTCATGATTAATCATATTGTCCTGAAACTCCTATATAACCATTAACTAACATCCTTATGATAATATCACACATCTCGACGATTCCTTACTTTTATATCACAAAACTCCGGTCAACATTTTTTTTTTGTCAGCTTACTTTTATCCTTCTTTTCTCTTTACCCTCAACAATACCATTTAATAATTCAACTCCTTAGTACTCCTACCTAACTCCTTACTGCCCCGGTTACCTTATCATTGCTCCAAAACTCAAATCTCATTATTTTATATCGGTACTCTCTCACTTTTTCTTACCATGGGTCCCTTCTCATCATTCCACTCACTCACACTTACCACTAAATTATGAATCCCCAAAACTCATTTCATATCGTTAACTGCCCAAGAAAATCACACCTTAGTTTCACCTCTTGCTAATGCAAATTCCCAAACTCACTCGCTATCTGTAAATCCACATTGCTGCATAACTCAATCTAAGCTCTTTATACACCATTTCTTTCCATTTATCTATAACGACCTTTCCCTTCCATATATTCTTAACCAACCGAGTCATAACTACCTCCCTTCATAATCCTTAAACATCCAAAGTTACCACCATTTGCATCTCTCATTTCAATCTCTTCATTCTCACGTTCCATAAACTTACATCACCCCCTGCCCACATTCACTTACATTTACACTACTCAACACGCAATCATATCACTCATCTCATCTCACAAAACATGCTCTATGTATCAATTAAGTCATGCCGATCTTCCTTTTCTCCTTTCCGCTATCTATCACAACCACATATAACTCATGTCCTCCCACCGAACTCATACTCACCACTAGTGCCACTCCTTATCTCATAAGATTGGGTAACTTACGCATCCGGACCAACACATACGTAAAACAATGCATAAAGAAACAAAAGAACACTTTTGAATCAAACATAATATGCAACGAAGTCAAAAGATAAGCATATGACCCAAAACAGGGGTGACTAGATCGAGTACAGGCTACTCGATCGAGTGAATAACTTACTCGATCGAGTAGGTGAAAGTCAGAGCCACGTATAACAAATAACCAGGGCTACTCTATCGAGTAAAGGTTACTCGATCGAGTGACAAGAGGTGCACTCGATCGAGTAAGGGCCACTCGATCGAGTACCCTACGCATTTCTCAGCACTGTCCATTTTTCGTAAAACGGTCATAACTCACTCATTTCTTGGTCGTTTTAGGCGTGTGACCTATCGTTAGAATCGTAACATAACAAGCTATCGCCTCCAATTGGAATCACATAAAAATCAAATATACATCTCAAGTTATAACAGTTTAAAGGCAACCTCTCTATAATCGAAAAACACAACTATTTGATTCTTTATTCCAACCAGCTTAAACAACAACAAAGCAAACAAAAACAACTCAATACTCATAAAACCAGTATTCCTAATCACATGTTACTATCTCCAAAAGCCAAGCAACAACATTCATCACGCACATAGATTGTTTAACTCGTCAATCATGATTTACCCACATGCTTTTATTCTATACCTTTACGTACAACAATAACATAATATACGACATAAAATCCCCTATTCACATGTTACTAACATAGCAAAAGTAGAAAATCCACATCCATCACATAAACATGTTCTCCACATGAATTTCATATTCTCATGCAATTCCTTACTTCATCTTTTCAACCAATTCATAGATCATATTCATACCCGTATTCATACAATTTGTTCATCCAATCATATGCATAAAAACAATAGTAACTAGTAGCAATTCTCACCACAATTCATGTTATCATGAAAAATTACCTTCATCTTTTCCACCACACATCCATTCAACTATATAACTCCCATCCTTCCAACACATTCATACAACACATATACGTATGAACAATAGTGGACAAGTACAGAAATTTATTATACAACTTTACGAAAACAAAATATACGTACACGACACAACATTCCTATTTACATACTACTATTATGCCACATTATAAACCATCCATCCTTCGACATCATTATCCATCACATATTCTCATATATGAACTACTCCCCTTTTTGCACCAAATCATTCATCATTCTCATATACTTTCACATCAATTCCAAACAACACTGTAAACCAACTATCATGCAACATACTTATTCACAACACTTTATCATTTATCACATTCACCACAATCATTTTCCAACATTTCTATATAATACATCATCAAACATACGCAATAGAACATTAGTAAACACACATAACGATCCCATGACACCCCATAGTGACCGGTTCAAAATTGTAGGGCGAGTTCGCGACTTTAGGACGTCTCCCAAGTCTTTGCATTAGCTCCTACAACTCCTACCCGGTTTCATTTTAGTTTGACTCCCTACGTTCATTAGGTTTATTGGTTACAGGTTTCAAGATCGTCTCTCTGATACCACTTTGTGACACCCGCATACTCCAAGTGCCTTACCAGGACCACTCAGGTATAGGAACGTCACCATCTCGGTTACCCAAGGCAATGATAATCATAAGACAATAAAGAAACGTACTTTAAAAGTAAATATAATTTAAGTGATTACATGTCTCAAACCAAAACTGTTAAATGAAATACAAAGTACTCAAACGGTCTATTGATAAAACTATCAAAGCCACTAGACATCGACTGACACAGCGGAAGACTTCTAACTGCAACGTGATGACTCATCCCAGCTATCCCATATGCATCAATCATACCTGCTCAATAACTGCTCACCACCCCCGAATGGATCACCACCGTTTTTAAAACATTTAAACGGGGTCAGTACTAATTACACAAAAACAAAGCCACAATGAAACAAGTACACACACAGTTCAAACAGCTCAACACAACCCTAGTCTCCATCTCCAATCTCCACACGACTGACTACACACTAAAGTGTGTAGCCCTGCTAGAGTACCCATCGCAACAGGTACTCCTCGCCGCCAGTGGGGGACCGCAGCCGTTCCCACCTAAGCCCCGCTCATCTCCATCGAGCGCTAAACCCAAGTCCATTAATGTGCACATCCCTTCTGTGGCGGGTTCAACAGAAGGCGAATCATGGGCGTGAAGCCACTCCCGCAAGTGACTCCACTCAGCCAGGGACGCACCCCGAGGAACACAGTCAGATAAACAATAACCATAACACCAAAATCAACAACCGTCTGAATCAATCAACAATATACAATCACAACTGTCTGAATCAATCAACAATCACTAACTACAGCACAATTCACCACACATATCATATAACTAATACTGAGTAGGGAAAACCCTACCTGGAATAGCAATCGCCAAGATCGTCACAATCAGCTAATCAAAATCGTTCTTCAATGAAATCACTTCCTATCAGACATACAATCATACAATCACAACCACATCCATACAAATCACCCAAAACCCCCAAAATCACCTAATTAGGGTTTTAAATAAACTCAACCAAATGCTATAAAAATTATACAAGGAACTTACCCTTGACAGGATGATCACAACGGCGTAAAGAACGCGATGATCCGACGAACCTAGCCTTAGGGATTTGCCAACAACGCGGCGAGAGAGAACTACGTAACTTCTTTTTCTTTTGAAAGGTTTAGAAAGGTTAAAAAGTGATTAAAGAAATTGACGGAAACCTTTTATATTAATCTCGCGTTATTAGCAAAACCCGTCAAAACAACCCCGTAAAACACACTTACTCGATCGAGTAAGGCACTTACTCGATCGAGTGCCCCTTACTCGATCGAGTACCCAACTTACTCGATCGAGTACCCTACAGGCAGACTATTGTTTTGCGTCAAAAACTACTTACTCGACAGAGTAAGCCCCACTCGATAGAGTACCCAACGACTCATAAAACCGTAGTATTACACTTCCTCTCTGATAAAATGGTTTTTATGTTCATAAAAATTTGTTCATAAATTCTAATATTACCACAAGATTACTAGTGTAGTAATAATATGAATATTAGAAATAATATTTAAGGTTACTAATTTTATTACCTAGTTAGTAATATGATTAGTGTTATGGGAATGTCTTGGGTGCATCACTAAGGAGGCATTCTACACTTGAATGCTTGAAGGTTTTTGGAGGATCATTATAAAATGGTATTAGCTCAAGATCTAGATTTGGAAGGAGTCCAAATCTAGTGGCCTAAATTCGTCCTATATATGATGTAAGAAAGTTTATTTCTCCTTATTTTTATTGAAAATCATCTTGCATGCAACTAGATCCACTAGTATATAAATTATGGGTATTTTATAACATGATTAGTTGAGTCTAATATGGGTATATGAACTGATACGTGCAATTTATATAGTCTTTTTAGCCTTTTATTGCACGCATTTCAATGCCTTTTTATATCGTTATGTATTGCAAAATGCCCCGAATTGGCTACTTTGGTTTGTTTTGTCTTTATTGCAGAAATGGACCTGATAGTAGCGGAATCGACCATTATTCGCCCCATTTAGCATGCATTGTTAGGAGACGGAGTCATTAGAGCGAGAGTTGTGCCTCGAGTTGTGTGAAGGAAGGTCAATGAAGCTGCCAAGGACGATTTGAGGCTGATGCATTGGTTATCCACTCGTTCGAGTGGAATTATGGGTCGATCGAGTGGTTTGGCTAGAACAGATGGTCGATCGAGTGATTCTAACAGCTCGATCGAAATGTGCTTATTGGGAGTTACTCGATCGAGAACCTTAACTGTTCGATCGAGTACAATTGCTGGAGAAGATCTCGATCGAGTGATCTGAAAGTACTCGATCGAGGGGTTTGCTAGTTTACACGGGTTAACTTAATCCATGATAGGTTTATTTTTGGTTAAATTACACCTCCCTATATGAGGAAGTCGTAATTAGGTTTTTAATCAACTTCATAACCTTTACTTTTACTTTTACAACTCTTAATACTCTTTACTGCTTAATCTCAAACCTTTGCTCTTTGCTTTGAGGATTGTTCTCTACGCCGGATTCTTTAAGATTGTAATCATTCTTTCCCTATAATCTTAATACTTTGTTTGCATTAATTTCTTGTTCACTCCCTTACTACTTTTGCACTTATTCAATTTATGCTTTACTGTTATTATTTCGTTATGTCTCTTATTAGCAAGTCTTTATGTTAGGACTAGGGAATCCATGGTAGGATTGTGACGATGTAGCGAATAGACTAGATAATTTACATGTGAGAATCTGTCCCCATAGCAATATAACTGTAACACCAATTTAGTTGAGTGCACGCTTCTAAATTACATTAATTGGTTAACTTTGTTTCTAGATCGGAAGATTGGAATAAACAGACCTGCTATGAACAGTAGACTACCCTAATGAGGACGGAAGTTAAGTTAGTGGAATTCTAGGGTGGATAGCGGACCGGAAGGACCTTTCCCATGTCCTTCTCACAGTAGATTGTCTAGGTTATTTGCAACTGAGTCGATAGACTACCATGGTGAACCGAAATCCTGACATACTCTCTCTTATTTGATCACTTTTATCACTTTTTCTCGCTTTGGAGCTCTTACTTTATATATCTTACCCTTAAACCTTCAGTAGTTTAGAAAATCAAATACAAAACCCCCATTTGTGACTTAGATAGACGGACTATAGATAGATATCTTGCCTCCCCGTGGAGATCGATCCTACTTATCACAAGCTTGTATTAGTATATTTAGGTTTTATTTTTGGTACAGAAACGACCGTATCAAATTTTAGCGCCGTTGCCGGGGATGCAATAGCCCTATCTGTCTTGTGTATTTCGTTTATCTCTATCCGTCTCAGGGAATTTTTATTCCTTGAGACAGTTCTCACTTATTTCTTTCAGTGTTGTGTATGCCCAGGTCAAACAGGTCAGAATTAGTTCCTGCTGATCCTGAGTCAGAGAGATCTTTTCGGCATAGACTTAGACTGCAAAGAAAGATTCGAAAGGAAGACTTGAGTACTTTTGGACCCGATCTACAACACTTTCTTTTTGCAGAAGATCCGTCTTGTGAAGAAGAGAATTCTATTTCTGCTATCAAGCAAGTAAAAATGCCTAATATTGCGAGTCACTCAGAGCCCACACCTGACTCGATTCCTAAGGGTTTCAAGCTTGCAACAGAGGATGGTAATACTTTCGACATTAGACCGTCCTACATTAATTTGGTCGAAAGGAACCTGTTTCGGGGGGTGGCGGGTGAAGATCCGCGAAAACACATGGAGGTCTTTACTGACTATTGCTCTACACTTCCCGCCACTAAGGGAGTGACTCAAGACAAGATAAAGAAAGTCCTGTTTCCTTTTTCACTGACCGATGGAACCAGGGAGTGGCTCACTGATCTTGATCGTACTGTAGCTGGTATCACTAACTGGGAGACTCTTGCTTTTGCCTTTTATAAAAGGTACTTTCCTCCACAACGTACCAATCAGCTGAGGGGAAAGATTACAAGTTTCAAGCAGGCACCTGATGAGAATTTTTATGAGGCTTGGTGTCGGTTCAAGAAGCTAGTGAGATCTCTTCCTCACCATGGTTTTGATCAGTGGTTTTTGTGCAACCAGTTTTACAATGGGTTGTATGATGACCACCGTACTATACTTGATGCCTCATCTAATGGGCGATTCCAAAAGAATAATGATGATGATAAGGGATGGGGTATTATTGAGGAGATGGCAACCCATTGTGCTGAGTATGGGAACCCGAGGGACGGTATTCGGATAATGCATTCGGTTGATAATGCAATTGTGGCTCCGCTGGAAGCCATGAATGCCCGTTTTGATAAGTTAGAATTGCAAGACGCTGGTGATCAAAAGACAGTTCACTTGTTGACTAGACAAGAGACCGTTACTTGTGAAAGATGTGGGAGTAATGACGGTCACACTGCTGTTGACTGTCTAATAGAGAAGGAACAAGTCCTTGCCTTTCAGCAATATAGGCAAGGAAGAGGTTCCTATTACAATAATCAAAGTGCAGTCCATCCCAATTTGAGGTGCACCAGTCAGACTGTGCTCAATCCTACTCCTCCGCAGCAGCAGCAAGCTTATGTTCCTCCTCATAAGGCTCAACAAGGATTTCAAAAGCCTCCATCCTTTCCACCGCCGCATCAAGGAGCTTCCTCTAGTGGAGTTAATGAGTTGGCTGAACTGAAGTCGATGATTCAATCATTGACTAAGCAGATGCAAATGAGTGATCAACAAAAAGAAGCATCAATTAAGTCACTCGAGACTCAAGTTGCTCAGTTGGCCGCTAGCCAATCCACGAGAAAACTGGATCATTTACTGTCTCAATCTGAGAAGAATCCACATGAGACGATAAATTTGATTAACCTGCGAAGTGGTCGTTCTTACGAAGGACCAAAATTGTCAACTGTTGAGGACATATCAGACCCGATGAGTGTCGTTGCTGATAGTGAACAGTCGCCCATTGCTGAAAGTATGCTCAATCCTAAGAAAATACTCGATCGACTGATTTCTGGAGGTCGATCGAGTAGAAATGCTGGTGATATTACTCAATCGAATGATTCTGAGGGTCGATCGAGTAAAGTGGATAATCAAGGATTCGATCGAGTGGCTGAAAGTCCTCGATCGAGTGAAAATTCTGGGGAAAGTGTTCGATTGAGTGATATTTTACCTCGATCGAATAGTGCTGATAATGAGGAACTCGATCGAGAGGCTGAGAATGCTCGATCGAGTGAAAAACATGCTGAAAGACCTCGATCGAGAGGTAAAAAGGTTCGATCGAGTAAGAATGAGTTTGAACCCGCCGAGACTTTGGAAGAAAGGAATAAAGGGCTTGAAATTCCTATTACTGTGCCCTTTCCAAGGCGATTGCAGAACAACAAGGCTAACCAACAATTCCGAAAATTTGCTGAGCTCCTGAAAAGCCTTCACGTCAACGTTCCATTCGCCGAATTGCTTACTCAGGTACCCACTTATATGAAATTCATGAAATAAATCTTATTGTGTAAGAGGCACATAAATGACCATGAAATGGTAGCTTTAACTGAAGTAGGTACTGCCTTAGTTCAGAATAAGTTGCCACCAAAACAAACAGACCCGGGTAGCTTTTCAATTCCTTGTCATATAGGGACCCATTTGATTGATAACGCGCTATGCGATCTAGGTGCTAGCGTGAGCGTCTTACCTTTGTCTCTTGCTAAGAGACTTGGTTTGACCAAATTTAATTGCACTAACATGACCGTTCAGATGGCCGACCGTAGTATATCACGGCCACTAGGAGTTATAGAGGACATACCTGTCAAGATCGGGAGATTCTTTATTCCAATAGATTTTTTGGTTCTTGACATCCCCGAGGACACTCACACCCCTATTATTTTAGGGCGGCCATTTTTATTCAATGCTCGTGCAGTGATTGACGTCGAGGGGAAGACACTTACATTCCAGGTAGGAGATGAAGAGTTGATTTTTCATCAGTCCAAATCTCGTAGGGCTCCCATGAAAGCTCAACCTTGCAATGCTCTATCCTCTATTGACTCAGATACAGATACTCCAGCTGAGGATATTGAATACTGTGTTGCAATTGTTGTTGGAAATTATTAATCTCATTATACAACATATTCATATATGTTACAATTAATTTAGTCATAAAATTAAATATAGATCTTATGCATGCAAACATGAATAAGAATAGAGAAGAAATCGTTTTCCTTACTATAAAATTTCGGATCAAAGGGCACAAGTAAGATCTCCTTCTTACTTGTTCTTGAGCTTTCCTTATATGGATGAACAAAGATTCAAGGATAGAATCTCTCCCAAAGATAAATACCCAAGATAACCCCTTAATAGATTAATATTACTTGATCTAGAATAATAATAATCTTACTAAAATTGACCAAAAATATTTATTTTGTACTCTATTATTTCGGTAAATAGTGGAAACGAATTTTAAAGTTTTTATCTCTCTAATTTTTATAAGATGTGTTGAGAGTTTTTATTTCTTACACTAGAAATAAGAATTATGTGAATGAATAATGAAAGAACCCATTTGATGCTCTTTAGAGGGCAAAACCGGTGGGTGGGAAGGGTGCCCTATGCATGTGCTTGATTCTCTAACCAAGAATATAGGCATGCAAGGCTAGGTGTAGGTTTTATAATTATGTTTTCCACTTATAAATAATCAACACAATTTTTATCCTAATACACCCTCCATTTCGGTACACACACATAAAATGGATGAGTCCATTTTATTTGTGATTTTGTCAATATGTCACATGTGACACATTACATGATATCTTATATATAAAATGTATTTTTAACAATTAAAAATCAACATATTAATAAAATATGTCACTTATAAAAATTAACATAGTAATTCACAATTACTTGTACCAAAATGGTTTACTAATTTATAAATCACAACATGTTGTATTTATAATAAATTATCCATTCAGTTTCAATTGTTTCCGTAAACCATAATTTCATCTAAGTAATAAAACAATTCGATTACTTAGACCGTATCTTATTTAATCAAATTACAATGAGACACGTAAATATTATTTCCAAAATCGTCCTTCAATTTTAAGTAATTTAATTAACTCGTATCGTCATACGATCAATTAAATATTCAATTAAGAGTGTTACCGTTTAGGTATGACCTAAGGGGATCAACTGATCACCACCGTCGCACGACAGTAATGTCAAACTCTAGTCAGCCAATCATTACCGATATGTGTGGACCAGTTGACTGTAAAAAATTACTTCCCACATGTATTCTTAAAATGAGACTTAAACATGTAATCATGATGATCAATAGTTGTGATCGCATTATTGTCGGAGGACACATATTCCAACAATCTCCCACTTGTCCTCGACAAGTGTGCGTCACCAATTCTCTTGTCCTATTACTATCTCCCACTCAATGCAAGGTGTATTTCAGGTCGTACTTGCAAGTGATCATATCGAGAGTGGTTTCCTCGATCTGGAGAATAACTGATTGACCGGATTTATCTACCATAGATACCTTCCGAGCGTGGCCACGCATTTCCAGTTCATTACTCCTTGAGTGGCCCTGAGATATTGTTATAACCCTGACAAGGGGTGGACAATTCATATCGCACTTATTCCCTTCGACTATCCACAGCCATCATAACCCAAAATATGCCCATTAGACCCCATTTACGAAGGTCGTAGTAACATAAATCAAAGTTAATCTGAAACTGTGCCACCTTAGGCGAATAGTCTTTAGTCAAAAGAATCGACTCATTAGAATACTATAGTAGCTCTTGCCACGACCATGCTATATAAATTTGCCAGAACTCTATAAGCGGTCATAAGGCCCGACAAAGTGTTCCTCACAGTCTGCCTATGTGATCGACTAGTCATTCTCATATGACTCCATGGCACTTGAACTTGCCATCAATCGCATCACACTCTAGTCACTTCGAGACGTCACCTCATACAAGTGACTATGGGCGAATACAATGTTAATCCGTGTTCACTTTAACGGGGTTCAATTGTCACTACAACCTGTTTGGATGTAACAATGTATAAAGAAAAGATAAAAGACAAATGTGATTATGAACATGAACAAAAACAACACTTTTATTTCATCTCAAAATCTAACACAAACTTGGTACACGTTTAAGTCCCATGGACGAAACATGTCCATCATGCTTAGCCTGCGATAAAGGCTTGGTGAGCGGATCAGCTATGTTGTCATCTGTCCCAACCTTACATATCGCAATTTCCTTTCTTTCAATGAAATCTCTAATTACATGATATTTTCTAAGTACATGTCTAGATCTATTACTAGTCTTTGGCTCTTTAGCTTGGAAGATCATCCCACTATTATCACAATAGAGAGTGATGGGATCATTGGCGGTAGGTACTACTCTTAGACCTTCCGTGAATTGCCTGATCCATACAGCTTCCTTGGCAGCATCTGATGCTGCAATGTACTCAGGCCTCCGTTGTTGAATCCGCAGTCACAGCTTCCTTGAAGCTTCTCCAGCTAATGGCACCACCATTGAGCCTGAAAATGAAACCAGCTTGTGAATTCATGTCATCTCTATCCGTTTGGAAACTTGAGTCTGTGTAACCATTAACACAGAGCTCGGTGTCTCCTCCAAACACTAAGATAGAATCCTTAGTTCTTCTCAAGTACTTACGGATGTTCTAGACGGCTATCCAGTGACTCTCACCTAGATTTCCTTGATATCTACTCGTTATGCTTAAGGCATACGAGACATCAGGACGTTTGCATATCATGGCGTACATGATTGATCCAACAGCGGAAGTGTAAGGGATCATCTCCATGCGTTCAACATCATGGGGTTCGGAGGGAGATTGAGACTTGCTCAATATAGTCCCAGTTACCATAGGTACCAATCCCCTTTTTGATTTGTCCATGCTGAAACATCGAAGAATCTTATCAACATAAGATTCTTGACTTAGTGCCAATATCCTCTTGGATCTATCTCTATAGATCCGGATACCTAATATGCGTTGTGCCTCTCCTAAGTCCTTCATTTGGAAATGGTTACCTAACCACTTCTTAACAGAAGACAACAATGGAATGTCATTTCCAATGAGTAGTATGTCATCGACATACAAGATTAGGAACACAACATTGCTCCCACTAAATTTCATGTATAAACATGGTTCCTCAACACTTCGAGTGAAACCATTCTCTTTTATCACATGATCGAATCGATGATTTCAACTTCTAGATGCTTGCTTAAGACCATAAATGGATCTCTTAAGTTTGCACACTTTGTTAGGATTTTTAGAATCGACAAAACCTTCGGGTTGTATCATGTACACCTCCTCTTCTAAATGCCCATTTAGAAAAGCGGTTTTGACATCCATTTGCCATATTTTATAATCATGAAATGCGGCAATCGCTAACAAAATCCATATGGATCTTAGCATGGCTACGGGGGAGAAGGTTTCATCATAATGGAGACCTTGGACTTGGGTAAATCCTTTTGCCACTAGCCTAGCTTTGTAGACATCATCATGTCCTTCTATGCCATTCTTAACCGAAAATCCATTTGCATTGAAGAGGTCTTGCCCCTTTAGGCAAATCCACCAAGTTCCAAACTTGGTTTTCATGCATAGAATCCATCTCGGACTTCATGGCTTCAAGCCATAAGGAGGAATTTGGACTAGAGATTGCGGCCTTGTAGGTGGCGGGCTCGTCACTTTCTAAAAGCAACACATCGGTGTAGTAGCGTTTGATGGATTCATTGTAATGAACTACAAGTATGGAGGAAAAGGAAATATTAACACTTGTCTTTTTAAATCATACTTGTAAATATTTTAACAAGATATGAGCATTTATATAGCGACCTCTACCCAACTATTATAAATGATTCCGAGATCCAAATTCATATTAACTTGGGCACGGGGTAGCCAATTCATCCCTCATCAATATAACTCGGTGGATTAACTCTTTAATCGATTCTACTTTTAGAACTCTCGGTCGATAAAATTACTCTAATATTTATCTATTGCCCGGAACACACGCGACTACGGTCACGAATACTTCCGTTGAGGTCAATCCAAATTTCAAATAAATGTGTCCATGATCCAAATTCACATTAACTTGGGCACGGGGTAGCCGATTCATCCCTCATCAACATGAATTCGGTGGATAGACATTTATCACCCACTTTCCCTACGTAACAAGGTTTGTACCCCGGGGTGGACGAGTGCACTCCCTCGCGAAATAGGTTTTCAAGGTTTCTACTTTTTGGTAAGGCTATGACTCAATTGTTTATTTTTAGCGAGAGGTCATGTCAATTTATTATCTATCACGTTTTAAGTGAACTAAAGCGGTGAACTACAATAATTGTAATTGACACGGTCGATAAACTCGATTAAAAAGATAATGCATGTTTTAGTTATGGCGATTTAGCTATGCATGCAACATATAAATAAAATGCAAAGCATAAATAAAATCCTAGTATGGCCTTCCTAAAATAGTAAATCTAATAAACTATTACAAATTCGGAAACCAACTCCTTTGGTCCCTTGAACTTCAGTCTTGGCACGCATTTGAAGGCAACACTTTCTTTAATGGATCGCCTTCTCGAGTGGCACCGTCTTCAAGAACCTCCGGAATAAATAAATTACATAACAAATTACATAATTTCCTATTATACATTTGTAATTAAAATAAAATAAATCTATTAAATTACAAAACGGTGATACGAGATCACAATAAATTACAACCAAATCGATATTCCCATACATTTCGGGTAATATCAATTAAAACTAAGGCCATACTAAGTAAAATTACATAATTTCAAAATTACATTAAATTAAAATATGACAATCATAAATAAAATGCAGCATTATAATATGTATGAACATGCCCAATTTTATGCTAAATCGCCTTTAAGGAGCCAATATCGTATATTAATCGGTTTTTACGGATTTGCGTGATTTAACCTTTTAAAATAACAATAATTACATAAAATCATATTTATGTCAAGTTAATTACCCTAACCAACTTAGGACTCAAAATTAGTCTCCACTAACATGTTGACAGTAATTAACTTATATTTCTTAATATTGTTCATAAAAGGACTCAAAATACAAAATTCTGCCATAAACTTCAAATTAAATCATAAAAATTTCAAATAATTTGAAATTTGAAAGTTAAACTCATGAACATTGTGGAAAAATACCATGACACTCATAATGCTCAAAAACATAGGTTAAAAATTCCGAAAATTATCGAGAAAAACAATGTTGCGGTTTATCGGATTTATCAATTATAACCATAAAAATATGAGAAAAATTATTTTTATCAACTTTTCAATTTTATATCTGAAATAAATGATAAAATGCAACATGTGACATTTTTCCTTAGTCATGAAGTATGTTTTAGCAATTTTTACTAATTAAAGTCACTATTTATGTGATTTTTCATCAAAAATTCATAAATCATGAATAAAGACTTCTATATAGCCAAATATTTTACACACATCTTGTAAAATTTCATGTGACAACATACTAAATTTCTATGACCATATTCGAAATATAACTCATATTAACCTATTTAACCAATTAAATACGATTTTAACTTGAAAAATCCATATTTCAAGCATAACAACTCATTTTATTATGAAAATTTACAGGTCATCAGTAGATAATATATGTGAAAACATATCCAAAAATCACTGGAAAAATCGAAGTTTAGCTATTTTTAGTCCAAAAATGACATTTTTATCATAAAAATCACATTTTAATGCCATTATTATTAAAAATGAACAATAAAATCCATAAATAAACCAAAATATCCTAAAAACATTTTAGGACCAGAAACTTTAACATGCATAATAAATTTCGTGATATTTCATAATAAACACAAATTTATAATTTTTGTTTGTTAATCATATAACTCGGAAAAACAATAACCGATTTGCATGCAAACAACCTAAGGCTCTGATACCGCTGTTGGAAATTATTAATCTCATTATACAACATATTCATATATGTTACAATTAATTTAGTCATAAAATTAAATATAGATCTTATGCATGCAAACATGTATAAGAATAGAGAAGAAATCGTTTTCCTTACTGTAAAATTTTGGATCAAAGGGCAGAAGTAAGATCTCCTTCTTACTTGTTCTTGAGCTTTCCTTATATGGATGAACAAAGATTCAAGGATAGAATTGTGGGATTTATCTGTATGCATCCCTTTAATTTTAAGGATTATAACGAATATATAGTGATGATAACTAGTCATAAAATTAAATTGCATAAACAAAAGAAGAGAATTAAGAAACAACCTTCGGTCCTAGCAAAATCGGCCTAAGAACAATATCGCAATGATATTCACCTATCAGTTGCACCCAAGATGATATGAGATATGCCCTTAACTTGTTGCTAGAATCGATCCCTCAATTTCTGTAAAATTGCTTAGGGTTTTTCTCGTTTTTGTGTTTTAGATGAGAGGCAAGAATGAGTTAGAAAATTAGGTTCAGAAAAATCTAATTATCTCCCCTTATAAAACCGAGTATATGGAGAAATATGGTAGATTTTCTTTTCCAAAATTTCGGCCCAATATTCCGAAATTAAGAGAGTTATTTTCTCTCTTTTTCGGTTTTACTACCTACCCAAAAATAAAGAGATTAAATCTTCTTATTTTGGTAGTATACAAAATGTATAAAATGTATTATTTATAAATTGTCATTTATATCATTCCGTATTAATTAGTCTACACACAACAGTTTGCAGTGGATTTATTAATGCCGGTCTGTGACAATATCGTATAATATATACTTTAACTTGTTAATTAAATATAACTGATTACATTTAATTACGAATTAACATATTAATTCGTCCAAGCTAACATTATATACATTAATTAAATATAACTTATTATATTTCAATTTACGAATTTACAGTTAATTCGTCTCAGCTAATATTATTTAATCGGCATTAAATAATCGTCTCATCAACACATTGACTAACTGTTTAGTCATATAAGGCATCAATGTGATTACATTTCCATAACCACATCTCTGAAATACATCCTTTAGGTGTGACTTTTAGGGACCAGTTGATCACCGCCATCAGTATGATAATAATGTCAAACTTTCTAGCAAGCCAACCGTTATTAGGTAATCGTTAATCAACTGATTAAATACGAAGTATACCCTTGTGAACCTGTAAGATATTTAAAAATGTTATCACACTAATTTGTGGAGGACACAAGCTCCAACAAGAATCTCTCCCAAAGATGAATACCCAAGATAACCCCTTAATAGATTAATATTAATTGATCTAGAATAATAATCATCTTACTAAAATTGACCCAAAATATTTATTTTGTACTCTATTATTTCGGTAAATAGAGGAAAAGAATTTTGGAGTTTTTATCTCTCTAATTTTTATAAGATGTGTAGAGAGTTTTTATTTCTTACACTAGAAATAAGAATTATGTGAATGAATAATGAAAGAACCCATTTGATGCTCTTTAGAGGGCAAAACCGGTGGGTGGGAAGGGTGCCCTATGCATGGACTTGATTCTCTAACCAAAAATATAGGCATGCAAGGCTAGGTGTAGGTTTTATAATAATGTTTTCCACTTATAAATAATCAACACAATTTTTATCCAAATACACCCTCCATTTCGGTACACACACATAAAATAGATGAGTCCATTTTATTTGTGAATTTGTCAATATGTCACATGTGACACATTACATGATATCTTATATATAAAATGTATTTTTAACAATTAAAAATAAACATATTAATAAAATATGTCACTTATTAAAATTAACATAGTAATTCACAATTACTTGTACCAAAATGGTTTACTAATTTATAAATCACAACATCTTGTATTTATAATAAATTATCCATTCAATTTCAATTGTTTCCGTAAACAATAATTTAATCTAAGTAATAAAACAATTCGATTACTTAGACCGTTAGTTATGTTGGAGCTTGTGTCCTCCACAAATTAGTGTGATAACATTTGTAAATCTCTTACAGGTTCACAAGGGTATACTTCGTATTTTAATCAGTTGATTAACGATTACCTAATAATGGTTGGCTTGCTAGAAAGTTTGACGTTATTATCATACAGATGACGGTGATCAACTGGTCCCTAAAGGTCACACCTATAGGATGTGTTTGAGAGATGTGGTTATAGAAATGTAATCACATTGATGCCTTATATGACTAAATAGTTAGTCAATGTGTTGATGAGACAATTATTTAATGAAGATTAAATAATATTAGTTGAGACGAATTAACTGTCAATTCGTAAAATTCAATATAATAAGTTATATTTAATTAATGTATATAATGTTAGCTTGGACGAATTAATATGTTAATTCGTACTTAAATGTAATCGGTTGTATTTAATCAACAAGATGAATGTGTCATAGTGGTAATAGTGAGGGTACTCAAACCAAGAGGTTGTGGGATCGTTCCTCACTAGATGACAATTTATATTTAACACATTTTATACATTTTTGGAATAACCAAAAATAAGGAAATTATACTCCTTATTAATTTCGGTCAGATGGGCCGAATTTAGGAGAAAAAAAATATCTCCCTCTTGCGCCCTAATTTCGGTGACAATAAGAGGAGAGTAAGGTGATTTTTCTTAACCTAATTCTTTTCCCATTCTTGCCTCCATCTCATCAAAAGAAAAACACAAAACCTAAAATTAATTAGTTAATTTTTGGATCGATTCTAGCAAAATCAAAGGGCATTTCTCATATTGTCTTGGGTGCAACTGATAGGCGAATATAAACTTTGATATTGTTTTTAGGCCGTTTTTGCTAGGACCGAAAGTTATTTCTTAATCCTTTACGATCTTGTTTATGCATTTTATTTTATGACTAGTAATTCATCATGTTATAATTCGTTATAGTCCTTAAAATTAAAGGGATACATACAGATAAATCCCACAAGTGGTATCAGAGGCAAGGCCACGAATTTTAATTTTGATGATTTTCATAAAAT
This sequence comes from Silene latifolia, assembly GCF_048544455.1. Classification (NCBI taxonomy): domain Eukaryota; kingdom Viridiplantae; phylum Streptophyta; class Magnoliopsida; order Caryophyllales; family Caryophyllaceae; genus Silene; species Silene latifolia. Next base: position 61,437,108 of record NC_133536.1, read on the forward strand.
CGTTTGTAAACAACTTTAGGGTTTCGAAAAAAAAAGGAAAAAAATGGTTCGGCTGGAAAATTTTTTTTGTGCCGAGAGGAATTATTTTTTGTAGCCGACTTCTTTCGTTTTTTTGTTGTTTTAATTTCCATTTGATTTTCATATTGTTGTTTTTAATCAGTTAAGATAATAATATGATAATTTGTAGATGTTTTGATTTTATAAATCGAGATGTAAATGGAAATCGTCTTTATCGGTTTGATGAATTGTTTTTGCTGTTTTTTGGCATATAACTTAATTTAACAAAAGTTCAAATCAATTATGATAATCGGTTTTTATCATGATTTAGATATTCTTTTAACAGGTTAAATTTGAATAATCTAGTTTGAATATGTATTTAAATTATAAGTTAAATATGCTAATCTTGTTAGTAGCAACTATAAACGATCTTGTTCATCAACATGTTTTTGCATTTAGGGCATTTTGCCACAAAAGAAAAGAAAAGGGGGCTGTTTTTTTAGGTTTAGCCGAGACAAACAAAAAAAACTGTTATTTTTTTTCGTTTTACTGTTATGACCGAAAAAATAAAATTCTGGTTTTTTTTGCAATTACCGAATTTAAAAAACCGGGCTGTTTAGTTTTCTTTCCAGCCGAGAAAAAAAAAACCTGTTTTTTTGTTTTTTTTTGTTTTAGCCGAGACATTAAAAGAAAAAAAGGATTTTGTTTTTTATTGTTTGTTTTGGCCAATTAATTATTGTGAAGCGTTTCATAATTAAAAGATACCTAATTTTTTTAAAGCAGTTTAAAATATTGATGGATTAAATTCATATTACAAGTTTAATATGAATTAAGATTGAAATTAATGTGATTAATTGAGGAATTGTCACTTAATTTGATAATTTAAATAGGTGGTTTGGATAAAATTAATCTACATAATTAAAGAATTATATCTTGCATGTTTAATTTTTTTTTAGTTGATGCTTTTATTTTTGTTGAATGAATCGTTGAATGAATTTATTTACGTATTTTTTTTTTTTGCAATCGGTTGTAATTTGTAATACTTAGTGTGGCTTTAGTCAAATTATGTTTTCGTAATGAAGGAAACATAATTTTTATGTAATTATGAGATCTCGAATCTCCTTTTTTTCTTTAGTTTTTGGGTTTTGAAATTAGAATGTAATAAATAGGTTTATTATGTAAATTTATTTATTGTAATTTTCAAAGAAGACTAAAGATGGAGATTGGAGCTCACTCCCGCTACATGGATCAAGATGGAACATCGAGACAAGCTTCTCGAATCCAAGGATGGATTCCAAATTTGTATTTAATGTTCATTTTGATAGAATAGGCCACACTAGGACTTTATTATTGCTTTTACGTTTTTCATTCCTATTGCTTTTCATTCACATGATAGTTTATGCATCATTTTCCGCCTAAAACCAAACCACCTACTACTAAAATGCATGAAAATTGACACATATAGGTTGTATGTTAGTTTTCATAGACATACAGATGTCACATGTTTATTAAGCCATCACCTAAGTTTATTCATTCACGCATGCTAGATATTAGTTCACTTAAAATGAATTAAAATAAAGTTGATGGGATCTTCCTCTAAAATGGAAATTGAGATTAGTCTTTATAAGGGCAAACAACTATGAATCCCTCTTCGTCGGTAGGCAAAATATGATCCCTTCTACTTTGGGTAAGTAGTTTGTGTTGACTTAGTTTATCTCAACATTATAGTCCGAAGAGTTTCTCGTGATTCTGATGAACTAAAGATAGAATTTACAGAAATTTATCGACCAAGAATTCTAACAGTAGAATTAGCCAAAAGGTTGGCTTATCAGTTTACAGATAATTGAGTCTTGGGATCATTTATATAATTCTTAAGGAAGGTCAATTGTAAAAATGTTTTGAGTCTTCGCGTTATGACATTAGATCATTAGACTTAAATTAAAATCGATGCACATGCTTATTATTTATTCTTTTTTTCGCAGTGTAGAACACGTTTATTTTACTGTTACAACAAAATGTCTGGAAATAACGCAATCCAAATGCCTAGTGCCACACTTGGACGCGAGTCATGGCTGAAAATATTCATGGACCAAATGAATCAGTTCACATGTCTGAAAAACGACGGGTCCAACTTTATGGATCGGGAGGCAAAGACTACGGAATGCCGCCATTCGACGGTAAGCTCAGGTACTTAACTGAGCCAATATCGGTAATCCCAGGCCCCAATGCAGGAGTCAACGAGTCACTCGCTTATAGTGACTTCGTTATGGAAGCGGATGCGATAAAGAACGTACTCATCTTTGCAATGGAAACCAATTTGCAGAAACGCTTCATTGCCCAAGGTGCAAACAAGATTTTCACCACGCTCACTAACGAGTTCTCAAAAGCACCGAGAATCGTTACATATGAGCATACCTGTCGCTTCTTTGATGCGAAACTTCAGAAGGGCCAACCGGTTAGCCCACATATTCTTCACATGATTGAGAATGTCGAGAAGCTGGAGGCACTTGATTGCAAAATTAGTGAGGGCATTGTCATTGACCGAATGCTTCATTCTCTTCATGATGGTTTTGCCCTATTCAGGGCGAACTACTACATGAATGACTTGAAAAAGAGTCCTCTTGAGCTACACTCCCTTCTCGTACAGACCGAGAAGGATATGGAATAGAGTGGGAGCATGAAGCAGGATGTTCTCACGATTTCCAACAAGGGTAAAGGTAAGGGCAAGGCTCATGGCGACCTAGCTGTAGGTAAGCCAAAGTTTAAAAAGCCAGGAAACGGTAAGAGTGGGCCCGGTGAGACTAGTGGCTCACAGGGCAACGCAAAGAGCAAGGGCGGTGACATTGAGTGCCACCATTGTCACAAGACTGGACATTGAAGGAGGAACTGTCCCGTGTACCGTAAGGACATCAAAGCAGGCCGCGTCGTTCCTGTTGGTATGTCATCTTATATTCATATGATTGAGATTAACCATGCAAGTTTTGGAACTTGGGTACTTGATACTGGTTGTGGTTCTCATCTGTGTAATCATTTGCATGGCCTAAAGAACATCATACCTCTCGAAAAAGGTGATGTGGACCTGTGAGTCGGGAATGGAGCACGAGTTGCTGCTGTCTCGAAGGGAACATATGTAATCCAACTCCCTAGTGGTTTTGAGTTATTTTTAAATAACTATTACTATGTACCCAGTTTGTCTAAGAACATTATTTATGTTTCCGTACTTGCTAAAGACGGTTTTGCATTTTCAATAAAGGATAATAGCTGTATTTTCTCTTTCAATGAAATGATTTATGGCAAAGCAGTTTCCATGAATGGAATTTACATCTTAGATCAAACCACGGAAGTATTACACATGAATAATAAGAAATTAAAGGTTGGTGACAAAGATCAAACCTATCTATGGCATTGTCGAATGGGACACATAAAAGAGAAACGCATAAAGAAACTCGTCGATAATGGGACTATTCCCGCATTCGATTTTTCTACATATGGCACGTGTGAATCATGTCTCATTGGCAAAATGACTCGAATTTCCTTCAAAGGTGTTGGAATGCGCGCTAGTGACCTATTAGGACTCATACATACTGATGTTTGTGAACCTATGTCAATTACCGCTAGAGATGGCTATAGATATTTTATCACTTTCACGGACGATTTGAGTAGATACGGATATGTCTACTTAATGAAGCATAAAAGTGAGTCCTTTGAGAAATTCAAGGAATACCAGAACAGGGTTGAGAACCAACATTGTAGAAAGGTTAAAGCACTCCGTTCAGATCGGGGTGGCGAATATCTTTCTCAAATGAGTTTGATCAACACCTTAAAGACTGTGGAATCGTTCTACAGTTAACTCCACCTGGAACACCTCAATTAAATGGTGTGTCCGAACGGTGAAATCGAACCTTACTTGATATGGTTCGATCCATGATGAGTCACACGGTAGTGCCTGATTCATTATGGGGTTTTGCTCTTTTGTCAGCTGCTCTTATACTTAACCGATGTCCGACTAAAGCTGTCGACAAGACTCCATATGAAATGTGGAAGGGAACGGTCCCTAACTTGTCCTTTATTCGGGTTTGGGGCTGCGAGGCTTATGTCAAGTGGAGACACGAGGATAAGCTTGGCCCACGATCGGTCAAGACATACTTTATAGGTTATCCAAAAGGAACATTAGGTCATTACTTCTATTCGCCTACCGAACATCGAGTTTTTGTTGCGGCTAGTGCGACGCTCTTAGAGAAAGAATTTCTCGAGAAAAAGACGAGTAATAGAACCTTCGAGCTGCCGGAGATTCCAGAACCAACAACCGAGGAACAGATGGAGGAAGTTGTTCCTCCAACTGATGATACGGTTAATATTCCTGAGGAACCTAGGAGGTCGGGTAGAGTCTCTCATCCTCCGGACAGATACATTGGTATGGTCGAAGAGAATGACGTTTTGCTCCTAGAGAGTAATGAACCCGCTACCTATAAAGGTGCTATGGCCTGTTCCGACTCAAAGCTATGGCTCGAAGCCATGCAATTCGAGATGGACTCCATGTATGAGAATAACGTATGGGATCTAGTTGATTTACCTAATAAGGTAAAACCTCTACAGTGCAAATGGCTTTACAAAATAAAGCGTTCTGCAGACGAGCAACCAGATACCTATAAGGCACGACTAGTGGCAAAAGGTTTCACTCAAGTGCACGGATTGCATTATGATGAGATTTTTGCACCTGTTGTCATGCTACGTTCCATTCGGATAATCTTAGCGATTGCCGCTTTTCATGATTATGAAATTTGGCAAATGGATGTGAAAACCGCCTTCTTAAACGGTTATTTAGAGGAAGAGTTGTACATGGTGCAACCCGAAGGTTTCATAGATCCTGAACATCCTAAGAAAGTATGCAAGCTTAAGCGCTCCATTTATGGACTTAAGCAAGCTTCTCGGAGTTGGAATCATCGTTTTGACCAGGTGATAAAAGAGTATGGTTTCACTCGATCGGTCGAAGAACCATGCTTATATATCAAGTCGAGTGAGAGCAAGATTGTATTCTTAATAGTGTATGTCGATAACATACTCCTGATTGGGAATGACATTCCTCTCCTATCATCGGTTAAAGAATGGTTGAAGAACCATTTCCAGATGAAAGATCTTGGTGAGGCACAACGCATTTTTGGGAATCCGTATCTACTGAGATAGATCACGACGGACGTTATCACTTAGTCAGGAGTCTTACTTGGATAAGATTCTTGAGAGGTTCAGCATCACCAACTCCAAGAAGGGGAACCTTCTAATGACGTCTGGGATGCAGTTGAGCAAGTCTTAGTCACCCATGACGCCTGAAGGGATTGAGCGCATGAGTCGTGTTCCTTATGCATCTGCAATAGGATCAATCATGTATGCCATGATATGCACACGTCCAGACGTGGCATATGCATTGAGTATGACGAGTCGATGCCAAAAGAATCCATGTACCTACGGAGGACTAAGGATTGAGTATTGACTTATGGAGGAGATACTAAGCTATGCGCAATTGGTTACGCAGATGCTAGCTTCCAAACAGATCGAGATGATTATAAATCTCAGTCTAGATTCGTTGTTACTCTTAATGGTGCTGCGGTCAGCTGGAATAGTTCCAAACAGGAAGTTGTAGCTGATTCTACTACTGAACCATTGAAATATGATAAGCATAGAGGGCACGTTATTTACATGAGAACTAAACGTGTACCTGAGTTATAGTAGTTGATTATGAATTCGATACGTTATCTTTTTCATATACTATTTATAACTTCATCGTTTTTATAATATTTTGTTTTTCATGTGGATTGTACTGACAACATTGAACGCCACAAAGTGAACTGAATTACATTATATTTGTTTAGTCCGTAATCGCCTTATTGAGCTGATAACTCTGGCTATTATATTGTGCAGTCGATTGATGGTGGGTTCAACGAGCCATAAGTCAAACTGTTGACTGATCGATCACAAATGCGAGATTATAACGAAACCTCGTAGGACAAATTTTTGTGACAACGTAATGGAGTCCTAAATGTTTAATGACATTCGGTGCCAGGTCGTGGATAGGACATCCATTGTGTTCCTAGAGTCGATTCTTTTGACTATCGACTGTCTCTTGAGATTAAGGCAGTTTTTGGGTGACTTTGGTTTCTTTCTCACGGTCTGCCGTAACTGGAGGCTAAGTAGATTTATTCTGGGTCATTTCATACTGTGCTTACATCTGCAGGATTCGAGTTGAGGAAAATATCCAACCCTTATCAGGTATAGTTATTTCTCAGGGCCACTCGAGGAGTTGTAACTGAAATGCATGGCCATGCTCGAATGTTTATTCGTTTATCAGTTAAGTTACTCTCTAGTCGGGGAAACCACTCTTGATGCAGATCACTTGTAAAATACTACCTTTGTGAATTCAGATTTTGCAAATTGTTTTACATTGAGTGGGAGAAATTTTAGGATATGAGAATCGGTTATCGCACATACACTCGTGAGGACAAGTGGGAGTTTGTTGGAGCTTGTGTCCTCCACAAATTAGTGTGATAACATTTGTAAATCTCTTACAGGTTCACAAGGGTATACTTCGTATTTTAATCAGTTGATTAACGATTACCTAATAACGGTTGGCTTGCTAGAAAGTTTGACGTTATTATCATACAGATGGCGGTGATCAACTGGTCCCTAAAGATCACACTTATAGGATGTGTTTGAGAGATGTGGTTATGGAAATGTAATCATATTGTTAGTCAATGTGTTGATGAGACAATGATTTAATGAAGATTAAATAATATTAGTTGAGACTAATTAACTGTCAATTCGTAAAATTGAATATAATAAGTTATATTTAATTAATGTATATAATGTTAGCTTGGACGAATTAATATGTTAATTCGTACTTAAATGTAATCGGTTATATTTAATCAACAAGATGAATGTGTCATAGTGGTAATAGTGAGGGTACTCAAACCAAGAGGTTGTGGGATCGATCCTCACTAGATGACAATTTATATTTAACGCATTTTATACATTTTTGGAATAACCGAAAATAAGGAAATTATACTCCTTATTAATTTCGGTCAGATGGGCCGAATTTAGGAGAAAATAAATATCTCCCTCTTGCACCCTAATTTCGGTGACAATAAGAGGAGAGTAAGGTGATTTTTCTTAACCTAATTCTTTTCCCATTCTTGCCTCCATCTCATCAAAAGAAAAACAAAAAAACTAAAATTAATTAGTTAATTTTTGGATCGATTCTAGCAAAATCAAAGGGCATTTCTCATATCGTCTTGGGTGCAACTGATAGGCGAATATCAACTTTGATATTGTTCTTAGGCCGTTTTTGCTAGGACCGAAGGTTATTTCTTAATCCTTTACGATCTTGTTTATGCATTTTATTTTATGACTAGTAATTCATCATGTTATAATTCGTTATAGTCCTTAAAATTAAAGGGATGCATACAGATAAATCCCACATCTTAGTTAATCAAATTACAATGAGACACGTAAATATTACTTCCAAAATCGTCCGTCAATTTTAAGTAATTTAATTAACTCGTATCGTCATATGATCAATTAAATATTCAATTAAGAGTGTTACCCTTTAGGTATGACTTAAGGGGATCAACTGATCACCACCGTCGCACGACAGTAATGTCAAACTCTAGTCAGCCAATCATTACCGATATGTGTGGACCAGTTGACTGTAAAAAATTACTTCCCACATGTATTCTTAAAATGAGACTTAAACATGTGATCATCATGATCAACAGTTGTGATCGCATTATTGTCGGAAGACACATATTCCAACAATTGTAACTCCTCCGCCTCAGACTAAGAGCGAAAAGGAGGACCATTCTTCTGTTTTCCTTGATGCAGGTACAGATAAAGTGGATGCTGGAGTTGACAATGGTCAAAGTGCAGTTAAAATCAATCAAAGTGATGGAGACGCCAATGTCGATGGGAATATCAAGAGGAAGAAGAAAGTTCGGGCATATGTGGATGCCAACTACTCTCCTTCCGTTAGTTCAAATTCAAACTCGGGGCGATCAGATAGGACGGTCCGAGATGCTGAAGGGACCTCCTCCAGTCAGAAGCCCTCATGTGGGCTGTTGAAGTGTTTTGGACAGTAAGAGGGGAATGCCCCGTTGTAATAACTTGTTATTTTGAATTTCCGTTAAGACACTTTTATTGCGTTTTTAGACTGTTAGACATTAGATTAATTAGTTTAGCGAAAACCAACTATAGGTTTCTTAATTATATTATTTGGTATTGTCGGGATATGTTTTTGCTTGTTTTTATGCAGGTTTGGGGAAATTAATTTGCATTGGGATGTGTTCCACGAGAAAACAACTCGATCGAGTACTTTTTGTACTCAATCGAGAGGATTGCCCTGCATAACTGTTCGATCGAGTGGTTTCAGACACTCGATCGAAATGCCAAAAAGAAGGGATACTCGATCGAGAAGCAAGCTGTTCGATCGAGCAGAATGACTGCCAGAGTCCTCGATCGAGTGGTTTCAAATCACTCGATCGAGTGAATGCACTTATAATAGACAGGAAGTCTCCTTTTCTTCCTCTATTTTTCATTCTAAGTTCTATTCCCCCTTATTTGTGCGATATTGGGTGCGATTTTTCCCAAATCCTCCCTTAATCTCTCCCTAATACCAAATCAATTACCCACATTATTTTCCTTGCTAATATATCGATAAAACCCTCAATTTCCCCCTTAAATTTCATCTTTGTTGCGTCTAATTTGGGCGATTAGGGTTCCGTCGGGTTTCTTGCTTAAACTCCGTCTTTTGCTGCAATTCTTGTCGATTTTTTTGCTTATTATTGTGGATTAATCATCAAGTAAGTATTTCCCTTCATTCCTCTGTTGTTTAATTGCTTATTTTCAACATTATTAATGGGTTAGGGTTTGATTTTTCGAAATTATTTTCGAAAAATCCGTTTGATATTGGGGATTTCGTGTTTTAATTGTTTAATTAACTGTTTAATTGATTGAATTTCCCTCCTGGTAATCTAGTTCGACTGCTGACCGAGTTACTTTCCGGGCCGATGAGTCTATTGACCCGCATCCCGATTACCCCGATGTATGTTTCGTTAATGCTATGCATCGTACTCGTTTTTATTCTTTAGAGAGCTGTGACTTTGCTTCGACCAAATTTCTGTGTCGAAAATCACTTGAGAGGTTAGGTATTTACGAGCCCGTAGTTGAGATATTGAACGGGACGGAGATGGCTCGACTGATTACCATGAGTGCCACGACCTACAAGGAGTTGACCCTCGAGTTTTTCAGCTACTTCACCTTTTCTGCTGGCGCCTACGCCACTGACCAAGGTAGTTCTTGTGTTTTCTTCCGGTTGTATAACCGGACCACGACCTGAACCCTAGCTGAGTTTGGTAGTAGGTTAGGTTTGTCTTCTACCGGTGACTCGGACCCTCTTAGGAAGGTCCTACGCATCTTGTGGCGGACTTTGGCACATACCCGTTTTGAGGAGCGCAGACTCGCTCATGTCCACCTTCCCCCGGCCCGTTACTTTTTGCGTCTCATTGGTGGGACGATCTTTGGCCGTAAAGAACCCAACAATGTTAACAACATTGAGCTGTCTATTCTTAGGGGCTATCTGAACATCGATAGCGAGGGCCCCTTTGTCCTGAACATTGCTTATTTGACTGCTCAGTATTTGCATACTGTGGGGCAGAAGACGTCGGGTACCATTGTCTTTGGTGGAATAGCCACCTTTCTTGCCCGTTCTATCTTCCCCGACCTCCCTCGTGACTTAGCACACCTAGACACTGATAGGTACCTCGACATTCCTGCCATGCTGTCTATGTTTTGGCTAGCTTCTGACCAGCGGACTTGGAAGATTTGTGGTTCCTTGCCCGAGCCCTTACCTTGAACCACCCTACCCCGTCTTGTCCCTTTACCTACTGTTAGGGGTAGGATACCTCCACCTTTTCCCTTCTACCACCTTCCACTCGTTCCACCTACCACTACTTCCGCTGCTAAGAAGCGGAAGAGACCTGAGACCGGAGAGGGATCCACACCGTCTACGGGTGGCCAGACTTCCACGACCACTCCTACACCGATCCCTATTCCCACTCCCGAGACTACACAGCCGGTCTACCCGGCTAATTTTGTTCCACCTCCAACTTTTGAGGCGTCTGTGGTCCTTGACCAAGGGCGCCGTGACGGTTTGCTTCTCGAGCTTCTTACCAGGCAGGCTCGTATGGAGCGGGACATTGCACTTGCTTTGTTCCCTTTATACGAGCATCACATGAGGAGAGGACGTCCTATTCCTGAGGGCTGGCCGCACCCGTCTTTCTACCACTATCGAGCTGAGGGGTACCCACAGCCAGCCAGCGAGGCAGACACCGCTGAGGAGGAGGAGAGAGTACGAGCTGAGGAGGGGAGGAGGAGGGAGCAAGGAGCATGATCCCGGCTACACGGTGTTAGAGGAGGAGGAGGAGACTGCTGATGAGTAGCTACTGATCTACTCACTTCCCCAGTTTTATGGCTGGTTTGGGGAAGTTCTTCATTTTGTATGTACATTCTTGCTCATTTATTTATTTTCGTCTCCTTTTTATTTATTTATTTTCATGCATTTATTGGATGTATTTTCCCTTTTCCCAATATATATCTGCTAGTGTATGCTGGAGGACAATGGAGGCGTTGTTCGTTTTGGTTTGGGGAGGGTAATGCATCCTTTGAGTCTGCATCTTGCATTGTTTTTGCATTCACGTTTACTTTTTGTTTGCATTTGTATTTATTTATTTCAAAAAATCATTAGAAAATTTCAAAAAATCAAAAAATATTCACGTTTCATTTTTTCATGTAGGTTGAGTCGAAACGGTAGATTTCTGTGATGATATTGCACTTTAACTTGTCATTTTTACTTGAGCCTTGCATCTAATTGACATTTATTAGTTTAGTCTTGCGCATATCTACGAGTTAATGTCAAAAATTTAGCTGACTGTGTAGACTTCACCTGATAAATTGGCAACCTACTTTTCAATTTCTGAGTTTTAGAGCCATATAACTGGTGACATTCATTACCGGTTCGTGTAGGAATTGAGAGTAGTACTCCTTGCATAACATGTTTATCGCTTTTGCACATTTATGAAATTCGATTTCTTGTCAGTTGCATACATTCGGGTTTGTGGTCAGTGTCACATGCAGGGAGGTGCTTGCAAATTTACCTTTCTTTCATTTTCACCCATATAGCTCCACTTTAGACAAATATAGCCTTTTTGACCCATTAGCTACACCCAAAATTTAGCTTGCCTTGTCAAGCTAGTTTAGTGTGACTCTTGTGGTATTTTTATCATTGTTGCGAGTGTGGCTCATTTTCAATGTGCAGAGTTGGTAGAAAAAGAAAGAATGAGGAAAAGAAAGAAAAAGAAACGTGTGAAATGAAAAGAAAAAAAAAAGAAAAAAATTGATTGAAAATTTGACTTACACGTGAATAAGGTGAAGGAAAAAGAAAGAAAAAATGAGAAGAAAAAGAGTTAGAATTTGAAAAAATGAGACCGTTTTAAAAAAGGGAAGTTTGTGACGGTCTCACTCCTCTATTTTATCTACATCTTTTTGAGGAGATAGTGTATTGGGTAGTGAGTTGTGTGCCAAAGAAGGACACTTGCGCTTTATTTTCTAGTCAGCTGAGATTTGGATGGTTTTATTTGGTCATGTTAGGTACTAGCTTGACGCTTTACCTCCACATTTCCATTATTTATTTTGCCTTTTCTCATTTGTAGCCTCACTTTCCCATATCATTTGTAAGCCCTCGGCTGTGACGGATATTGTTGGTTGGAATGTATGTATAGTACTTGAATCGTCTATCATTTTTGTTGCATGCATGTTATGTAGGTCGCAGTTTAGGTGAGTGACTGTATTCTCTTTCTCTCTTACATATACATATTCACCCTTTGCTTCATGAGAGAAGAGTGACCCCGTGAGAGTCCGATTTTGTTGGTCTTGCAAGGTCGACAGGTCAGCTTATTTATAGACATCCTACAACTCATTTGCTTATTGACTGCTGTAGCTATGACTGTTAATTTTCTTTGCATTAAACTGGTTCAAGTAGGCAAGTTATAGCTAGCTCTGACTTTTCATATCCATTCCATTAGTTTTCATTTAGTTTACTCGAGGACGAGTAAAGGTTCGGTTTGGGGAGATTTGATACGTGCAATTTATATAGTCTTTTTAGCCTTTTATTGCACGCATTTCTATGCCTTTTTGTATCGTTATGTATTGCAAAATGCCCCGAATTGGCTACTTTGGTTTGTTTTGCCTTTATTGCAAAAATGGACCTGATAGTAGCGGAATCGACCATTATTCGCCCCATTTAGCATGCATTGTAAGGAGACAGAGTCATTAGAGCGAGAGTTGTGCCTCGAGGTGTGTGAAGGAAGGTCTATGAAGCTGCCAAGGACGATTTGAGGCTGATGCATTGGTTATCCACTCAATCGAGTGGAATTATGGGTCGATCGAGTGGTTTGGCTAGAACAGATGGTCGATCGAGTGATTCTAACAGCTCGATCGAAATGTGCTTATTGGGAGTTACTCGATCGAGAGCCTTAACTATTCGATCGAGTACAATTGCTAGAGAAGACCTCGATCGAGTGATCTGAAAGTACTCAATCGAGGGGTTTGCTAGTTTACACGGGTTAACTTAATCCGTGATAGGTTTAGTTTTGGTTAAATTACACCTCCCTATATAAGGAAGTCGTAATTAGGTTTTTAATCATCTTCTTAACCTTTACTTTTACTTTTACAACTCTTAATACTCTTTATTGCTTAATCTCAAACCTTTGCTCTTTGTTTTGAGTATTGTTCTCTACGCCGAATTCTTTAAGATTTTAATCATTATTTCCCTTTAATCTTAATACTTTGTTTGCATTAATTTCTTGTTCACTCCCTTACTACTTTTGCCCTTATTCAATTTATGCTTTACTGTTATTATTTCGTTATGTCTCTTATTAGCAAGTCTTTTGTTGTTATTGTTAATTTCATTAAGAACATGAGTAGCTAATTCTCTTTATGTTAGGACTAGGAAATCCATGGTAGGATTGTGACGATGTAGCGAATAGACTAGATAATTTACATGTGAGAATCTGTCCCCATAGCAATATAACTGTAACACCAATTTAGCTGAGTGCACGCTTCTAAATTACATTAATTTGGTTAACTTTGTTTCTGGATCGGAAGATTGGAATAAACAGACCCGCTATGAACAGTAGACTACGTTAATGAGGACGGAAGTTAAGTTAGCGGAATTCTAGGGTGGATAGCGGGCCGGAAGCACCTTACCCAAGCCCTTCTCACAGCAGATTGTCTAGGCTATTTGCAACTGAGTCGATAGACTACCATGGTGAACCGAAATCCTGACATACTCTCTCTTATTTGATCACTTTTATCACTTTTTCTCGCTTTACTGCTCTTACTTTATTTCTCTTACCCTTAAACCTTCAGTAGTTTAGAAAATCAAATACAAAACCCCTATTTGTGACTTAGATAGACGGACTATAGATAGATATCTTGCCTCCCTGTGGTGATCGACCCTACTTATCACTAGCTTCTGTTAGTATATTTAGGTTTTATTTTTGGTACAGAAACGACCGTATCATGAACCTAACAGGACAATGGTGGTGGTTTTGGGTGGTAGTATAGACCGAGTCTTGTGACGGGTTTTGGGTAGCTTTAAGACGGGTTTTGTTTATTTAATTGCGTATTTAAGTTAATTTGATTAATTAGTAATTAGATTAGTTAGTAATTATACTTAATTATCGTAATTAGGTGTCGACTTTATGGAGGAGCATATTTGTATCCGGTTGCTTTATTGTTTAGCGGGATTTGCTAAAAAGTAGATTTATCCTACTCAGTTTCAATATTGTTTTTATTTGCTAAATGAGTCATTTGTTATGAATTGCATTGAATGAGTCGGTAATTGACATGTTATATGTTATATTGCATTTTTTGTGATCTCTTGTATTTCGGAGGATATGGGGGTTTGATTGGTTACTTGTTGTATGGAGACGGAAGGCGGTTGGGAGACCGTCTTCCGCTTGAGTCGCCTCTTGGAGCTTCCCACTCCAAGAGGGATGTGCACATTAATGGCTTGAGTTACGGAGGGACTCGTGTGGTTGAGACACGACGTCTGGTAGGGGATACGGTTGGCTTCTGGACTCGGTACGTCTGGGCGTGTCCTGGTACCTGTTTGTGGTTATTGGTATGTCTGGGTGTGTCCTGGTACAAACGTAGTTGTCGGTATGTCTGGGCGTGTCCCGGTACTGTGGTGGTGGTTGTTTGATAGTGGTTCGTTCATGTTATAGTCATGTTGCACACTCACACACTTTGAGTTAAGTCACACTTTATTTATTTATTGAAACTGACGTTTGTGTGTCTGTATAATTGTCACATATTTCCGGGGTAGCCTGTATCGATCCGTATGATATTTCCGATCATATGGGGATCAGGTTGAGTATAGGTTTTGCTTGTTTACATGATCAGGATTCGGGCCGCGCTACAGACTTTGGAGTCGAGTACTTAGCCACTAGGTGGATGACATAGTCATAGACGAGTTGTATTTCATTTACTTATTTGTTTACATTTATATGATCGCTAAACATGTTATTTATTTAACAAAGTTTCTCAATTGTAATTCCGATTTCACTGCCTCGAGAAACCGAGACGGTAACATTTCCTAATTACCTTGGCCGGGTAAGAAGGGGGTGTTACAACTTCAGTGGCGTGCATTTTTGCAGCTGAATATGTTAAACCACTCAGGTCTGAGCCGCCTGTTATCACGTTTATACTCTTTGTGCAGGTAGGTGGTGCAGAAGGCTGAGTTTGACATGTGGAGCCCATATTATCCACTCGTCTGCCCCCACGTGGTAATAGGTGGCTCATGTTTTCCAAATTATACTGGCACTTGACATCCCTCCGTAGAGTGTAGTAGTCTTCTGTGGTATGCCCGATGTCATCATGGAACTCACACTTCTTCTTACCATCCTTTCTCTATGCCTATCCTTCAGCTGGTGGTCTAGGTCACTTCACCCTGTCTCCTAACTCCCTTACCGCTTGCAAAAGTCCTGTCATCCCTGTCGTGAATCCTGATGAGTAGTAATTTAGCGTCATTTTACTCATCCTTTTATCTTATTTTCCAACTCGATTTTGCGTGCTAAACGGTTAAAAAGCTCATTTATTAACTAATTCATAATAGTTAGGTGTCTTAGTCATATTTAATCCTATTTTTATTATAATATTCACATTTCTATTAATTAACTAATTTTTAATAATTAGTCGTTTTAGTTAAATTTAATAATTAGTCGGTTTTTATATTACACTAGTATTATTATTACTTATTTATTAATATTATTATGTTTAGGTGAGACGGAAAGCAAGGCGGAAATTGAAGTGAGACGGGTCAAAGCTATAAAGCTAAAGAGGAGAGAAATAAAAGTCAACCTTTGACCTTTAGCAATCAAGGGTCAACACCATCAGTCATCTTCATCCTTCCACTTCAACCACCTCACCACCAATTCGTTCATCATTAACAACCTGCACACCATTCATTACCATCCAGCCAGTTCGATGTCACCATTTTCGTGCTCCTCACCAACACCAACCTCGCATCAACCACCATAGCTCACCTCCGTTTAAACCATCTCCTCCATCCTCCATTTCACCCTCCGACATCACCATCATTCAATTCACCCGACAATCACCATTTCATCCACCATCAACATTCCTCCATCAACAATTGAACAACCACCATTTACGTCATCACCAGCAACTGAATTCCATTAACAGCCTTAATCACACCTCCCCTGCATCTCGTCTTTTCCATCTGCTCCTCCATTCACCGTACTCCCTCCACCATTTCAACCACCTGCTCGTTACCATCGAGTTTCATCACCACTTGCATCTAGCCCAAATTAGTCCATAACTCAATTGTACCACCACGCACCACCAGTTCAATCACCATGGCAGCCACCATTCACCAATCAATTCCCATCAGCAATTCAACCTCCATCATTTCGTACCAAACCAGCCGACACATCCACCACAATAATCAGCCATCGTCACTACCACCATCAAGCACGAACTAAGAATTGAAACCGAGTTGATTTTCGAACATTGCACTCTCAGACGGGCACCCGTCTGCCTCCTACCCTACCGGCTGGGAATACGCAAAGAATCGACTCCATTTTCCAGGAGACTCCCAGCCGGCCTTAGCACCGGCGGCCGGCCAACCGGCTCACAATACAAACTTGTTCTCCCGGACGGTCCACCGTCTGCCGCCTACCCCACCGGCTCCCACAACAAATTAAATCGCTCAAGTCTTCCAGAGAACCCCCAGCCGATCACTTAGCCGACGGCCGGTGGACCGGCTTAGAGCCCGACCCTTTGTGCTTTGTCGGTTGTCTTGTTTAAATCCCCTTTCCTATTTTTGTTTTAGAGAGTCGTGTATTTTGTTCCAATGGTAGTATAATAATTATTATTAGGGTTTTTCTAACCTATGCCCACTAGGCATAGGATAAAAACCCCAAAAAAGAAAGTAATAAATGTATTTTCTCGTAAATAAAAGTAAAAGTAATTGATATTGCAATTTCCCATAAAAATATCATTTATTTCTTTTCTTTTTGAGTTTCTTATCCTATGCCTAGTGGGCATAGGATAGAAAAACCGTTATTATTATTATTAAGATTATTATTAGTAGTATTAATAATATTATTATTAGTGTATTGGTTGTATTATCATTGTTAGACTAGTATAAAAGGACACCTTACATTACACAACCATTTTTAGATTAGAATTAGACTAGAATTAGAATAGCTTATATTATTTTCCTCTCAAATATTTCTAGAACCCTAGTAAAATATTTCTCCTCTCTTCAATTTTCCTAGACTCAAGTTGTAATCTTTATTAGAAATTAATGCAATTATTCTCCAGTTTATGCTAGTTCTTCAATTCTCATTAGTTTACATTAGTCATTTGGGTTGTATTTTGAAGATTAGAAGAAATTCATCTTCCATTATTGTCCAAGCTTTTTCCTTTCCTCTTTGTTGGTATAATTCCCATCTTTTATTTACAATTACTTCATTAGTTTACATTTATGGTCTCACCAGTTTGTTATTTAATCAAAGTATTAATCTTTATCATATTTGCAATGTTTGTTTGTGGATTGCTGCAATTTATTGTTGGTAATTTCTCATCCATGAACATGTGTGAGTAGTCTTATCTAAGGTCATGGGGGATCTTGGGTGATTAAAGGGGTAAAATTGGATTATTAATATTCGGAATTGGGTAATTAAATTGGTCTTACTCTTGTGCATATGAAGTGCTCGATGAAATGCTATTGGATGGTTTTAGAAGTGTTTAATGAGGTGCTTAAATGAAAGTTGGAGCCTTTCTTAGACATATTTGATCCATCTTGGTGCCTATGCTATTAGATAGTCTTTATGCATGTTTGTGATGAGTTTGTCTCAACTAAGTGAAAGATTGTTTGTAAACCCTTACTCCCATGCCTATGAAATGTTTGATGGATTGCTTAAATGAAAGTTTGAGTCTTTCATTATCATGTTTAGTCTATCCTAGGTCAAAAGAAAATGGAAGGCCTATATGGCATGGTCGAGACGAGTTTTTCATACTAAGTAAATGCTTGTTGGTTAGCTCTAATTGACTAAGAAATTAGGATCAACCATAGGCCTTTATCATTACCCATTTCTTGTTAACAATCTTCTCTCCCCCGACTTACCCAAGTGAACCCAAAAACCTTAGCTTTCATTCATTTGATTAGAAGAAATTTCATTTAGTTTAAATTTTATACCTTGTTGCATCTTAGTTTACAATTAATCAACCTCTTACATTTGTTTGACTAAACTAAAGACTAAAACAAACTAAGTATCTAACCCCTGCCATCTTTGTGTTCGACCCCATTTAAATACTACTTTTTAGTTAGGTTTTATAAATTGTTTTTGATTGGGAAATGACGATAAATCCTACTATCAAATCCGTACTCACTTAATTTAGGAAGTGACTGAGTGTCTTCCCTGTCTTCAACTTTATTCACTATCCTACTGTAAGGTTTGGGTCTTTCCTCCTTCTTCTCTGGCGCAGATTTCTTGCTTGTCCTTTCCACATTTGGTAGACTTATTAATGCTAATACATCTTCCTCCAACCTCATTGTTGTTGTTGCCTTGGCTTGAACATCTTCAAAGGTTCGGCGGGGATGTCTGGTCAACTCTTTGTCCAGGTCTGAATCCTGATGGAGTCTCTGCCTGAATACTTATACTACCGTTGGCACATCACAACCTCCTCTCGCCACCTTTTCATTGTTAAATCTAGGGATAAAATCTATGATCTTCTCAATGAACCCTTGAACCACCCTGTAGAGGTCGCTGGTGTGCTTCTCAGGTTTCTTACTTCTAGCAAACTATTGAGGAATGCATTTATCAAGTTAGTGAAGGTTCCTATGGACCTCTTTGGCAAACCAATGAACCACTGCAGGGCTTCTCGCGACAACAATACAGACTTCTTTCAGATTTCCAGTCATTGTTATTACCATCATCTTATGCTTATATTAACTGACATGATCAAAGGAGTCTATTGTGCCGTCGTAGAGTGTCATTGTAGGGGTATTGAATCCCTTTGGAACGGTAACTAGTGATATGGGTCTATGAATGGAGTATCCGCATGACTATCAGGGAAACAGATATCCCTAGGATCCTACTCAGCATGTCTTTGATTTCCAGATATTGCCATCTCTGATGCTGTCATTGGCAGCACATGAACCGTGGGTAGGCTGCTGTAACACCCCCATATACCAAGGTGCCTTATCAAGGACCACCCCAGCATATAAAGGTGCTACCATCTTGGTTGCCCGAGGTAAGTAGATCAAATAAACAATACAGAACATTTATTAATTATCTTTATCCTTTACAACATAACTATGTGGGAAAGATTACATTATGAACAACTGTAAGAACTAATAGACATGAGTGACAGCGGCATCTAGTTCGACCACGTGATGTCTCGATTCCCTTCCATGTCCCGCAAGTCTCGTAACAAGCAACACCTGCTAAACCAACTGCTCACCATCCCCGAATGGATCACCACAGTTTTGAAAACACAACACGAGGTTAGTTCACTGAGTAAACAAAATAATCTAAGCACAAGAGAAACAACCAAGACAATTAACTGCATAACCACTCACCAACTCCAATCATATCTCATATCCGGCTACACCCTTAAGTGTGTAGCTCTACCAGATTATCCACTGTAACAGGTAATCCATGCCGCCAGTGGGGGACCGCAGTCTTGCCTACCTAAGCCCCGCTCATCGCAACGAGCAACAACCCGTGTCCATTAATGTGCATAACCTCCTTTGTGACGGGAGCCACAAGGGGTGAATCAAGGGCGTGAAGCCATTCCCGAAAATGATTCCACTCACCCGAGGATGCACCTCACAAACATATTCAATCCACTATGATTCCAACAACTAAGAAAGACAATGTCAACAACGATAGTAATCATACCAATACCACAATAATCATCTTAAATCAATTTAATAGACAACTGAGTAGGGAAACATTACCTTTTCGCTATTCCATGAAAGTGAATCCAACAAATAAGCCAAGCAAGACTCCATGATGAATCCTACAAGTAGCAACCATATCCTATTACTTGACTATTCAAGACCTACTGAAAGATAACAACGAAGCACAAACTTACCTTGAGACGCAGACCGATGCCGGTAACAACAACAACCCAACTCGATGACTTCAAGCATAAACCATGTCCCTTCTTGGGTTAGTGTCAAGGCCATGTGAGAGTATAGGGTGTTAAGAGATAATGGGGGGAGATAGAGAGAGAGAGAGAGAGAAAGAGAGAGAGAGAGATTAGGGTTAGAAAGAGAAAGGAACCATCGAAAAGTGAATTTGTTTTTTTGATCTGGCGTTTTATAATAACACGTGGAGTGATGAGGTACTCGGTCGAGTACGGACATACTCGGCCGAGTACGCCACGCTTGGTCCATTATCTTCTCTACTCGGCCGAGTGGCCTCGGCTAGGTCGAGTAACAAGTTACATACATCTACTAATCTCTCCTGTATCCCTTGCTACGACTCTCCTTTGGTCAAAAGGTTAGTCAAGGGGTCCCTGAATAGGGCGGGTATTACAGTCTTCCCCCTTAAAAGGAACTTCGTCCCCGAAGTTAGTCACACACTTCCCAAAAAAACATGACAAGGCAACTCAAGGAATCACCTAGTACTCACATGATAAGGTGAAGGAAAAGTAGATCTATATACTTACATATTCATATATGTATTAATTTAATTTGTCATAAAATTAATGATTGATCTTATGCATGCAAACATTAAAACAAAATAAGAAAGAAACATTATTCTTACATTGTATTTTCGGTTTATGCGCACAAGAGAGATCACCTTTCTCTCTTGTTCTTGAGCTTTCCCTTAATGGAAGAACTAAGATCCAAGTGTAGGATCTCTCCCAAAGCTTAATACCCAAGGCTTACTCTTAATTAAAATTAATATTATTAGAACTAGTACAATATTAATCTTGTAGAAAATTGACCCAAAAATATTATGGAACACTTAATATTTTCGGTTTAATGAGGAGGAAGAATGGGAGCTTTTTATCTCTCTAAAACTCAAAGAATTGGAATAATGAAGAATGAATTATTACACAAAAACATTTTGTGTATATTAGATAAAAATAAGAGGAAAAACCAATTGGTTTTCCCTCTCTCAAAAACCGGGTGGTAGGGGGGCATTAAGGGAGCCAATGCATGCACTTGTTTATCTTCACAAGATAAACTAGGGTTGCATGGCTACTAAAGCAAACAATCATTATGTTTACCACTAATAATATAAACACAATATTTAGCTTAATACTCCTCCCATTTTCGGCACATTGGATAATATGGGATCCATTTTATTTTGTCAATTTTGTCAATATGTCACATGTCATATGTAACATAAATTTGTTATGTATTTTTAACATATTAAAAATCAATGTATTAATAAAAATACGTCATATTCAAAAATCGACTTAGTAATTCATAATTACTTGTACCAAAATAATTTACCAATTTATAAATCGTATTTATAATAATTCATTCAAATTTAATTGTTTCCTTAAACAATAATTTCATCTGAGTAATGATACAATTCGATTACTCAGACCGTATCTCATTTCAATCTATTTCAATGTGA